>NC_141693.1:945185803-950185803 GCF_964263255.1 Lissotriton vulgaris
AGCAGTAATAATGTCAATTACTTATAATAAAGTTTACACAAATTGAATCTGTTTTAAATTATTTTGGGATCATAGTTGGTTCTGAATTACGATTGCTTATTTAAGGAAGCCGTGAAAGCTCACAGGTTTAATCAACATTACGTTCAAATCATTGCAAAAAGAGGTGGTGTAAACGGACAGTGTGCTGCGGAATAGACAGGGGACTTCTCCAAGAAATTCCCTTCTCCATCCGAAATTAGGCAGTTCTGAAAGCTGGCTGTCTTACATTCTAATCTATATGTTAATACATTCCTGGGCGCATCAAAAGGAGACGTACGTGTTTTCGCTGCAAAGAGGCAGTATTATGAAAAACTGTTCCTCTGACTTTCTCGTCAGAGTTTCTCTGGAATTCTGATAAACATTTCTGTCCTCAAGAATTCGCATATCAAAGCTCTTTTATTTAGGTGTGTGAATTATGATAAATACTGAATTGTGAACAGAGGGTGAGGAAAGTAGCTTGCAATGATATTCTCGTCTGAATCATCTGCTCATACTACCAATGTATTTACATTAACTATTACATACTATTCTCGTGAAGAAGTCATGTACACACAGACTGCAGTAAAAAAGATATCACGTTTGCAAACAATGTTACTTAGAGTTTCATTCTGAAACAGAAAGGAAATATAAAAAGTGTAGGGTATTACCATATTTTGTGTGATGTCACCCCAGACATTTGCCATATCTGTTTTTGCTGGCTCTGGAACTCTTTACCCCTGCTAGCCAGTGGTGAAGAACCTGTGCTCCCTTTTTAACAGGTTCACTTGGCATAACCCTAATTGGCATCTTTAACTTACCTATGTATATGGTACAAGATGTAGTGAGTGCTTGCATGTTAACCTCCACTAGTGGACTGCAGAATTTTTTTGCCATCCACCACAATAGCAGTGAAAACATGGGTTCAGGCCTACCACTGTATCCTGACTGGAGCAGTAAAGAAACTGTAATTTGACCTGTCAAAATTAATCCTTTTCACAGGTCTAAACCTTCCTTTTAACTAGTAATGAATATCCCTTAATTAGGGCTTGTATTGCCCATAAGGCAGGGTACTTTGTATTTCAATGTAGAACATGCAGAAAGGTAAAGTTAAACATATCCTTAGAGTTATTAGCATCTTGATTTTTTTACTGTAGTAAGGCTGGTTGTTCCATACAGAAATACAGGGTACTCTGTAAAATGTAATAATGAAATCTGTAAAAGGCTGTGAATACTTACACAGGAACAGACTGCAACGACTCACTGCCCTTACCTTGTTGCAGCAGCCTTGGATAAAATCGCAGATTAAACTGGTTCAAAGTACAAAGGGAGGGGTCTAGGGGGGAACAACAGGGAGAGGATGCTGTTAAAGGTGGGGATTCAGTGTGGGCTTTGGAATACATTCTCGAATTGGTGAATACAGTACGTTTAAGGATCTCACCTACCTGATGGGTGGACCTCAAAACCAAGAGTGGAGAATGAACACTCTGCCATTAGCCCAAGGTGGTTATGGACAGAAGTATGCAATTGAACTGGACTATTTTGATGCCAGTCTCTAAAGAATTAGCCTGGTTACATAGGTATCACTTGCACGTTGTCCTTAATTAGCATCTGACTTATGATCTCATCTCACACACCTAACTCTCAGATAAACGAATTATCAAATTATCGGAGTACCTGTTTAGAGTTTTATCAAACTGTCTTTTCCTCAGGATTCGTTATAAGAGCTGCAGTCTCACAAGTGGCAATGAGTCTGCGAGTAGTTCTCTTTATTCAAGAAAATTAAAATCTTTCTCTTGTGCTTGTAATCAGTCTTTTTAATCTTTGATTTTCATGATTCGCAATTCAAGATTTTCTTCTAATACCTTGAGAATGGCGCTCCCTCAAACTTTTTCCCAATAAAGATCCTTCCTGCCTTTAAAAAAAGTATTTGTCTTCCTAAGAATTTGCAAACAAAACCTCAGATTTACACCCCATTTAGTTTCATTTACTATCTTAAACAATGTCATTTCCTTTTCCCTGTGGAAGTGCAAAGTATCTATCTAAGAAATCTCACACTCACTTGGTCTTCTGCGTTTAATAGAGGCTTACATTAATCCCTTTAAATGTTGTGTCCATTCTCTCAAGGAGTGCTCCTGCTTTCTGGAAGAAATTCAATTTCTGGCTGTTGAAGTAGGGAGTGGTCTTTTCTTATTATAGAGCCTCAACCAGATCCACTGGTTGGTGAAGCAGAGTGTGGTCCCATTTTATTGCAGGGATTATGCTCAGATCCAAAATGACTGCTAGCATTCCGAAAGGTAAGACAAAGATTTACTAGGCCTCTTCAATGGGCCCAAACATTTTGTAAACCACATGACGAGGTAAGGCAGGGATTATGGGTCAGAGTACCAGTCCTCATTCTAACTGTCTCACAAGCCATGTCACTGGGTGTGGCATCACAGAGGAAAGAGTGTGAGCGGGTCCTGACACTCTTTGGCTACGGAACACATAGAAACATCCCTCTTGTTGTACTCCAATTCAATGGTTAAGTCAGTTGTTTTAAATAAATCATGAGGAAAAGTTACTTTTAGAAAGTTACCTTTGTTATACCTAAAGCTTCTGGCTGCTAACTGCTCCGAGAGCAGATACAAAGTCCTGGGTGTGCAGAGATGTTTCTGTTCCTCTGGCACGATGATCATTAGGCAGTATCTTGGAACTTAATTTACTTCAAATTAGCCACCACTGTCACTGGCAGATGCCAGGTACCACCTGTCCAGGCCCCTTCTTTTATTCCCCCAGTAATTAAGGCGCCACTCCCAGTGGGGAGGGAGCTGCCCGAGTAGTGGTTAGGAGGTACCATAGAGGTGGGGTTGCTCATTTCCCTGGCCACACATCTGAGGTGGGCACAAAGGCTCTGCCGAAAGAGAGAAGGATTTCACCATCTTGTTTTTAAGCAGAGAGGGGTACTATGGGATTGTTTGGAGTAGGGTACAAAGAAAATGCACCAACAGTGGGTTAGGTAATCCCTGGGAACTTTTACCTCATTGGTAATAGTGGAGTCAGGAGTCACAAATCACTCCCAACTACAAGCTGGAGGCAGGGATAAATGTGGCATCCCCTGTACCATCCTCAGAATACTACTGGATATGAGGAAGATCAGAAGAGTACTGTACCTACTGTTTAAGACCTAAGAAGAGCCCTGAAGGACATGTCTTGGGTACAAGACAAAGAGGTGGGCACCAAGTGTCATAGAACAAACCTCCTGTTCAACTTACTTGGACACAATAATCTACAAAAGGCCTTTTTTGAAGATTCCCAGTTGAACAGTTCCCCTGTGAGTGGTCTCTGCTGAAGTGAGTCCTGACCTCCAGGTGCTGCTCCCACTGTTCTAGGACTCTTGGATGTGTCTGACTAGACTTCTGCCCACCCCTGAAATCCTGGGATTTGGAGGCTTTTTAACTCCAAAGAACTCCAGAGGACCGAAAAGAAACCTGCCAAGCCAGTCAAACTAAGGTGCATTGATGTTGGGCTGAAGATTCAGGTTTACCCTGTTCTGGGTTTTTTTACACTACAAATCCTCTGCAGTGGGACCTTGCAGGGTTTGTACCTGACTACAGCCTGGAGCCTTGTATCACTGTAGAAATCCAAGCTTAAAAAAGGTGACTAATTGCAAATGAAACAATCTTCACCCAGCAAAGGCACCAGAAGTTGGGGGGGGGGGGGGAGAACAGGCTAAATGCAAGTATACAGTACCCAACAACCAATTACCTAACAGGACATCATGTAATCAATCACAAAACATTGTGCATATTTATTCTCCAAAATCTTTTTATTTTCATGACATTTTTTTTTTTTCATATACAAATAAAGTGTCAAAAATCTTATTTATTCACTAAAATCTTCAATGCATCAAAGACATTTTGATAATTGAAAAATATTCATATTGTTAAAACGGTCAGACAATACAGTACAGTTTTATATATAGTACAGAACTTTATCATATATCTGAAACAGGGTCCAGATGGTTCATGGACACAAAGGAGGGTCGGCGGTAGATGGAGACTACGCGTGTTTTGGCAGTTGCCTTCATCAGGAAACCGTCTCCACTTTCTCTATTTCTTTTTATATTTGTGAAATTTTAAGAAGTCTGTCATTTTAATGTATCATGAGGTTTAGCAAGAGAAGGTATGATTCCCAGCTCCTAGAAGGCACTCTAAATGGGGTTAGGGTCATCCCTAAGGAGAAAATCATGGAAGAGCAGAAGCCAAAAAATCCTGAGAAAAGTACCCTTGAAAGTAAATTCAGTATGATAACCACGTACTCAGATGAGGCAGATGCATTCAGAAGAATTTTAAGAAAGAACTGGCGCGTCCTTAAGACTGATGCAGTCATGAGGCAGGATATACCTAGGTTCCCATTTGTAACCTTTAGAAAAGCAAAATCTATAAGAGACACACTAGTGAGAAGCCACATGGGTAAAAAAGCACAAAAAAGAGACACCATCAAAGATATGAGAGGGTTCTTTCCGTGTGGAAAGTGCAAAGCATGCAGAAAAAGCAAGCGAGTTCTGGGATATGAGATTCCAGACATTAAAAAACAGATAAAAATATCTAAATTTATTACCTGCAACACCTCACATTTTGTCTATTGCCTAGTGTACCCATGCGGTTTAAGATACATAGGCAGCACCATCCACCCAGTCAAGGTCCACATTCTGGAAAATATGCGGCCATTGTGAGAATAGATGAATCCTACCCAATAGCCAGGCACTTTGCAGCCATGCATAACAGCAACAGGGATTTAGTGGAATTTTTTGGTATGGACTCTGTAGACATCAACTCACGAGGTGGAGACAAAATCTCGAAACTATGGAGATTAGAGTCCCGTTATATAATCGATCTCCAAACAAAATTTCCTAAAGGCTTTAATAGCGAGGAAGTATTGGCAGTACATCTGTAATGTTGGTCACAACTAAAGCCGATAATCGGCTTGGAAATGTACAAAGTGTTTGATTGAAATGATATCATCTAAAGTAATATGTCACAGGATTAGGACTCTTTATAATATCTGATGGCTTAGAAAAACCAGACACACAAGTGAATGCATTGTGTCTTCAGAGCCGATACACGGTGAAATTTTGTCCAAAAACAGTGATAAAACTTTATACCTTATGTTGTAAGCCAAACCGATATACGGGTATGTGATATATATCATGTTGGTAATTTAAGGTTTAATACTGTATACCAGTTAATCGTTAAACTGATGACAAGCAATGTAATATTGACTAAGCTATCATGGCGCCAATGGAAAGGGCTATAGTGATTCGCACAAAATGACCAGACTCGGACACATGTTTCTTGAATAGCAGAAAAAGCCACCTTTATTTTAGATCAGGTAACTCCAGAATTCAGGCAAATACTTTATAAGATCCACAATTTAGTAAAATATGCCAAAACCATTACTATTTTCTTGGGTATAAAATATTAGCATTTTCAGACCAAAACCATCCAATATTCTGTTATCACAATCTTTCAAAACCTTGTGTTTCATTACCCTTCATTGTTTACCTTTATTCTTTTCATCTTTCTTTTTCTTTAAATCCGGGGTGGGCAAGCCCACTCCAGACTTACCCCCCCCACCCAAACCACCGCCAACATTTATTTTTTTTTAAACCTGGGAGCTACCTATCTAAAAGTGACACTCTATATTGCAAACTATATATATATATATATATATATATATATATATATATATATATATATATATATATATATATATATATATATATATATATATATATATATATATATATATATATATTCACTGAAAAAACCATAGGTTTCACACCAGTTATAGTTAGCTGGAAATTTTACTGATATAAAACCATTGAAATTCCCACGTTATAGTTAGTTGGACTCACTATAACTTGCACGTGCAATGCACTGCTGATGACATCACATAAAACATCACTCATGACATGGTCATTACCCTTCATTGTTTACCTTTATTCTTTTCATCTTTCTTTTTCTTTAAATCCGGGGTGGGCAAGCCCACTCCAGACTTACCCCCCCCACCCAAACCACCGCCAACATTTATTTTTTTTTAAACCTGGGAGCTACCTATCTAAAAGTGACACTCTATATTGCAAACTATATATATATATATATATATATATATATATATATATATATATATATATATATATATATATATATATATATATATATATATATATATATATATATATATATATATATATATATATATATATATATATATATTCACTGAAAAAACCATAGGTTTCACACCAGTTATAGTTAGCTGGAAATTTTACTGATATAAAACCATTGAAATTCCCACGTTATAGTTAGTCGGACTCACTATAACTTGCGCGTGCAATGCACTGCTGATGACATCACATATTACATCACTCATGACATGGTCAGTGACATCACTCATGACACCATCCTTGTGACATAGTGACAGACCTCCTTTCACTATAATGTAACCCTTGAGACACATATTCAAAAATAGAAACTGAAATTTTTTAAAAAATGGAGATACCTATATCAGTTACAACAAGCAATTCAGTAATTCCACTATCTATATACACATCCACTCATTCACCAATAGTTCTATATAGTCACTCATACATATACTCACTCATCATATGAAGTGATACACCTATACATCCTGTTACACACCGACATTCATCCAAAAGTTACTCACACACATATTCACACGTGCAAATAAACTATTGGACATCCATTTATTTGAATATAGAGTTATACACACACTTCCACCTTACTTCTATTTAAAATTACACATATTTATTCTCTTAAACAATCACTTATAGAAACACATACTTATTTAAACAGGAACTCTTACAATCTCTTACTCTCACATATACTCACTTATATACATCAATATTCATATATACTAGATTAAAACATATGTAGTTACTGATAAAGACACTAGTGAGACAGTCATTCACTCACTAACAAACACATATAGACACTCATCCACCCATACAGTCCTGTACATATGTTGTCTTCAAAACACATACAAACAAAGAGTCAGTCACTCATGCATCTATGTGCTAAGTAATACCCCCACCAAACCATATAGACACTCATACTGATACTAATAAAAATATCTAATAACCCATATACATACACATGAGTGGATGTGTATTAGATGGTGATATTACTGAATTGGTTGTTGTAACTGGTATGGGTATATCCACTTTTTTGAAAATATTAGTTTCTATTTTTGAATATGTGTTTCATGGGTTACATTACACTGAAAGGAGGTCTGTCACTGTGTCACAAGGATGGTGTCATCAGTGATGTCATGAGTGATGTCACTGACCATGTCATGAGTGATGTAATATGTGATGTCATCAGCAGTGCATTGCACGCGCAAGTTATAGTGAGTCCGACTAACTATAACGTGGGAATTTCAATGGTTTTATATCAGTAAAATTTCCAGCTAACTATAACTGGTGTGAAACCTATGGTTTTTTCAGTGAATTTAATAGGTTTTTTAAATGCTAATTCCTAACTATAACTGGTGTGAAACCTATGGTTTTTTCAGTGAATTTCATAGGTTTTTTAAATGCTAATTCCTAACTATAACTGGTGTGAAACCTATGGTTTTTTCAGTGAATTTCATAGGTTTTTTAAATGCTAATTCCTTTGTATATCGAGTTTCTAACCTTTTTTTTTTTTACAATTTGCTGTTTTTTTTTAAGTATTCATTTTTTCTTATAATTTTTTTCTTTTGCGCTCTGGGTGCGCGCTCCGGGAAGCTTTCAGCTAAGCTCTCCTGTAAGCTTCTCCGAGAGCTCATCTGAAAGCGCACCCAGAGCGCAACTGTCGTTCGTGAAAAAAAAATATGAATGAAAAGTTAATAATAATGCAAAACATTTCGTACCATACAAATAAAATTAGTTTTTTTTAATATGGAAAATGATTATGCATTTCTATAAAAGATTGATGACGTCACTTCGGCGCGCAACGTAAGTGCCCTCGGAAGCGCATACGTGCGCGGCGCATAAACGCACGGAAAAGCGCCTACGATCGCGCCACGTTTGCGCCCCGGAAGCGCCTACGATCGCGCTGCGTAAACGCACCCGGAAGTGCTCCGGAGCGCGCAGCGTAAACGCGTCGGGTCATGTGACCCTCAAATAACACTTTTCATTGGTTGCTAACAGTTTTTTTTTACAATGAATGAAATCCCCACCCATTTCCTTCACTTCTTCTTTCACTTTTGTGACTGAAAGACCTGCCTTTTTTGCTGCTCCATATTCCTGGATTCATCATGGCTGCCAGACCATCCAGCAGTGAAGATGACTTCATTGATGAAGAGCCTCCTACCCCAAAGGTGAAGGAACATTTCATTTGGAAATTTTTTAAGTTTCCAGAAGGCCAGAAGAAGGTGAATGCACCAAAAGTAGAGTGCAGGATCTGCAAACAGGTCCTGTCACGGGGTAACCCCCAAAAAAAATACTCTTTTGGGAACTTTACGATGATCCGACATGTGGAGAGGAGGCACCCCCAGAATTTTGCCCGGGAAAGTGTCAGGGCTCTGGCACAGGAGGTTCCCAGAGATGGGGCCTCTACATCAACAGGAGGAGCAACTTCTTCTGGAAGAGACCAATCTCAGGGGCAGGTAGCCAACATCCAACCTGCATTCAACCATGGGCTCGTCAGATGCAGATACTGCAATCAACTCCTCACCTATGGGGAGCAAAGTGTCCAGCTCATGGTTCGGGCATTAGAGAACCATCACTGCCCTTCCCACCCCTAATTTTTTTCTTTTCTTTTTGCTCCTGTTGAGCAGTTTCTATTCCCTGTTTTTGTTCCTCTTCAGTTAAAAGAAGAAAACCAAAAGTTCTTTTCAGAACTACCTCCAATTCTCATCAAAGAGCTATAATCTTAAAAAATGAAGAGTAAGTGAAATATAGTGCATTGATAATTGAAAGGAGAATGAGTAAGAAAGAACAGAAAGGTATGAGAGGTGAAAGGAAGTGAAGTAGGAGGAATGAAAGAAGGTGAGTGTTAGAAAAGAAAGTTATGACACAGTGAATAAACTGGAGTATTTCTGACATATCTGTAAACACAAAAGTAACGCATTGCAGGAGTGCGTCACAAAAGTGACGCAACTCCAGTAATGTGTCCTTTCACATGGAAAAAGCACCATGTGAAAGGTTTGCTGTGAAGCAGGCGCAAGATTTTGGCGCAACTGCATCCTAAAAGTGACGCACTGCGTCATTATTACCAAGCTTTTTTGCAAGGAACACCCCCTCTGCATGCATTATACCTGACACTATGATTCGTCATACATTAAATATGACACATCTGGAATGTCATAAGGACTGTGGACAGAAAAGTGACGCATCACACCAGCAGTGTAATAAAATGTGCCTCGTTGCACTATATTTAAAGGATGCAACAGCATCCTAAAAGTGACGCAGTGAAATCTCAAACATTTCACTGCGTCGCTATTACAAAGCTTTTAGTGGGAGAACACCCCCTCTGCATGCATTATACCTCACGCAGATATAATGTGGCGCTTGATTTTAAAAAGTGACCCATCTACCTAGATACCTCACTTTTTAAATATAACGCAACGCGGCACATTTTTTTACACTACTGGTGCAATGCGTCACTTTTCTGTGCGCACTCCTTATGACATTCCAAGTAACGCATTGCTGGAGTGCGTCACAAAAGTGACGCAACTCCAGTAATGTGTCCTTTCAAATGGGGAAAGCAGCATATGAAAGGTCTTGCCTCAGTCTAACACCTGCTGTAAAGCAGGCACAAGATTTTGACGCAACAGCATCCTAAAACTGACGCAGTGAAATCTGAAAGATTTCACTGCGTCGCTATTACAAAGCTTTTTGCGGGAGAACACCCCCTCTGCATGCATTATACCTGACGCTATTTTTAAAAAGTGACGCATCTAGGTACATGGGTCACTTTTTAAAACTCTGCGCCATATTGTATCTGCAACATGATTCGTCATACATTAAATATGACACATCTGGAATGTCATAAGGAGTGCGCACAGAAAAGTGACGCATAACACCAGCAGTGTAATAAAATGTACCTCGTTGCACTATATTTAAAAAGTGACGCATCTAGATAGATGCGTCACTTTTTAAATATTGCATAACAATGCGCATTTTTTTACACCGCTGGTGCGTCACAAAAATTGACGCACAGGAAGCGCAAAACTAACAGCGCAAGGCCTTCATAAATATAATCCTGGATTTTCCCCGTGCTTCGCCGGTGCGCGTACCATGCGCTTCCCCCGCGCAAAACGAAAAAAAAATTTTAATGCCCTGCAGGACCCTATTTTAGTCCCTACATCAAACCTAGGGGGTCAGAGGGGGTCTACTCTTCCCCCTTATGGTCATTTGCCCCTTTTTTTTTCAAACCCCTTGTGTCTCGATTTTACCGAGACACAAGATGGCGGCCGCTCCGGACTGTTTAGAATGTTTACAGACAACTGAGAGCCAATCAGCTTCCTGCGCGCAAGTCGCGTGTCGCGCCGGGAGCGCTCACGGGTGCGCGCACGGGAGAGCGCCTATAGATATATATATTTTTTTGAACCTAAATTACTCAAAATCCACTGGAGCACATATCTTGAGACATAGCAAAGGCACATCGGGCTACCAGTCCCTACAATTTTGCCAAGTTTGGTGGAAATCCATTCAGCCGTTCGGGCTAAAAGTGAAATCGACCGCCCTATGGAAATTAACATGGGGAAAACGCGTTTTGGGACCCCCCTTTTATCTCGGCCCCCGCTTGACGAATCCCCCCCAAACTTTCAGGGAAGGACCGGACCGCCATGAGACCATTTTCCTGAAAATTTCAGGCAGATTCGTCAACCGGCGCCAAAGTTATTCAAAATAGAATGTTGAGATTTAACATTGAAAATTATCCTAACTATAACTACCTACTGGCGACTGCCAGTAGGTAATATATATTCACTGAAAAAACCATAGGTTTCACACCAGTTATAGTTAGCTGGAAATTTTACTGATATAAAACCATTGAAATTCCCACGTTATAGTTAGTTGGACTCACTATAACTTGCACGTGCAATGCACTGCTGATGACATCACATAAAACATCACTCATGACATGGTCAGTGACATCACTCATGACATCACTGATGACACCATCCTTGTAACACAGTGACAGACCTCCTTTCACTGTAAAGTAACCTTTGAAACACATATTCAAAAATAGAAACTAACATTAACAAAAAAGTGGATATACCCATACCAGTTACAACAACCAATTCAGTAATTTCACCATCTATATACAAATTCACACATTCACCAACAGTTTTATGTATTCACTCATACATATACTCACTCATCATATGTAGTGATACCCCTATTCATTCTGTTACACACTGACAGTCATCAAAAACTTACTCATACATATACTCACACATGCAAATAAACTAATAAACATCCATTTATTTGCATATACAACTATACACACATTAGCAGATTACTTCTAAGGAAACCTACACATACTTACTCTCTTAAACAATCACTTATAGAAACACATACTTATTTAAACAGGAACTCTTTCAATCTCTCACTCTCACATATACTTACTTATATACATCAATTCTCATATATACAAGATTTAAACATATGTAGTTACTCATAAAGACACTAGTGAGAGAGGCATTCACTCTCTAACACACACATATACACACTCATCCACCCATACAATCCTACACAAATGCTGTCTTCAAAACACATACAAACAGTGAGTCAGTCATTGATGCATCTATGTGCTAAGTAACAGCCCCACCAAACCATACAGACACTCATACTGATACTAAAAAAACATGTCATGAGTGATGTAATATGTGATGTCATCAGCAGTGCATTGCACGCGCAAGTTATAGTGAGTCCAACTAACTATAACGTGGGAATTTCAATGGTTTTAAATCAGTAAAATTTCCAGCTAACTATAACTGGTGTGAAACCTATGGTTTTTTCAGTGAATTTAATAGGTTTTTTAAATGCTAATTCCTAACTATAACCGGTCTGAAACCTATGGTTTTTTTAGTGAATTTCATAGGTTTTTTAAATGCTAATTCCTAACTATAACTGGTGTGAAACCTATGGTTTTTTCAGTGAATTTCATAGTTTTTTTTAATGCTAATTCCTAACTATAAGTCTCACTTTATAAATAAGACTGTTAGCACTCTAGTTGTTCTTTAGAACACTCTGGTACATTCTGTCATTGGGCTACAGTTGGGCTACATCTAGTTGAAATTTGGGCTACATTTACATTTTTTGGTCTCTGGTGGCCATCTTTGGGCTACATTGGGCTACATTGGACTACATTTGGGTTACATTTTGGCATTTTGGCATATATATATAGCCCAATGTAGCACAATATATATTTTATCAAAGTTAATTTTCGTAAAAACCACTTAAGAATAGGGCTACCAGTCCCTACAATTTTTCCCATTTTTATATTTTTTTATTTTTTGCTTTGGAGCGCTCCCGGTGCGCTTCCCGGGGAGCGCCCCGAAAAGCGTACTTTTATAAAGCGCCCCCGGGCGCGCTCCGAGGAGCGTCCCGTAAGCGTCAATATCGCAAATGAAAACATGATCATGACGTATCGCGTAGCCGCGTCCGCGTGATACGCACGGCGTAAGCGCACCCGGAAGTACTCGAGTGAATACGATCGCGCAACGTAAACATCCGACGCGCTTACGCTACGCGACCCGAAGCGCCCCCGGGCGCGCCCGGGGGCGCGTAGCGTAAGCGCGTCGGGTCATGTGACCTGAAAATGACACTTTCCATTGGTTCATAACAGTTTTAGTTTCATAATGATGAAGCCCCTGGTCTTGTGACCTGAAAATAACACTTCTCATTGGTTCAGGACAGTTTTTTTTCTAAATGATGAAAGACCCCACCTTTTTTCCTTATTCTGACTTTGTCCTTTGACTGAGGAAGACCTGTTTGTACATCTCTGTACCTTTTTGATATTAATAATGGCTTCAGTAGCAGCAGCAGCTGGTGCATCTGCCCCACCACCACCACCACCACCACAACCACCAAGAGGACCACCTCAAGATTATATTGGTGGTCAAGAACAGGAGGAGGAGGAAGAGGAAGAGGAGGAGGGGAGGAGAAGATGGCTGCCTGAAGAAAATACCCCATACAAACCCAAGCCACACATTGTATGGGAGTTTTTTTCAATCCCAGAGGGCAAGAAAAAAGTGAATGCGCCCAAGGTAACTTGCCTAATCTGCAATGAGGAACTTTCACGGGGCAACCCAAACAAAAAATATTCATTTGGTAACTATACCATGATTCGTCATATGACCAGAAAGCACCCGAACAACTACTCTTGTGCTGAGTTCAGGGAACTGGCCAGTAACCTCCCCCAGTCGTCAAGGACCACCTCCCAAACAAACCAACCCACTTCATCGGGACCAGAAACATCCGAGATGATGCCTTGCATTCAGCCAAGATTTGCTGATTTTAAAATCACTTGTTCTGCATGTGGCAAGCTTATCGCCTATGGTGAAAAAAGCGTTAAGCTCATCGTCCTTGCAGGTGATAATCACAAGTGCCCCAAAAAGAAGTAATTTTTGGGTTTTTTTATTTTTTTGCTCCAGTTGAGCCAGTTTCAATTCCCTTTTTTTGTTTCTCCCCCTAAAAAAATACAAAAAATATATAAAACTGTTTTGAAAAGCCAAAAAAAGTTCAAAAAGTTCAAAAAACACAAAAAAATATAAAACAACAAAAAGAAGAAAAAAAAAAGTTCTTTTTAGAACTACCTCCAATTTCTAAATAAAAACTTCATTTTTTTAAAACTCTGTCATCTTTTTCCCTCATTTTACGCTCCCCGGTGCGCTACCTGGTGCGCGTACCGGGCGCTTCCCCCGCGCAAAACGAAAAAAAAAAAATATTTTAAATTGCCCACCTCTCGTGTCTCGATCCTACCGAGACACAAGATGGCGGCCGCTCCGGACTGTTTAGAATGTTTACAGACAACTGAGAGCCAATCAGCTTTCTGCGCGCAAGTCGCGTGGCGCGCCTGGAGCGCTCTCCGGTGCGCGCACCGGAGAGCGCCTATAAATATTTATATTTTTTTGAACCTAAATTACTCAAAATCCACTGCAGCACATATCTTGAGACATAGCAAAGGCACATCGGGCTACCAGTCCCTACAATTTTGCCAAGTTTGGTGGAAATCCATTCAGCCGTTCGGGCTAAAAGTGAAATCGACCGCCCTATGGAAATTAACATGGGGAAAACGCGTTTTGGGACCCCCCTTTTATCTCGGCCCCCGCTTGACGTATCCCCCCCAAACTTTCAAGGAAGAACCGGAGCTCGACGAGGCCATTTTCAGGAAATTTTCAGGCAGATTCGTCAACCGGTGCCAAAGTTATTCCAAATAGAATTTTGAGATTTAACATTGAAAAAAATCCTAACTATAACTACCTACTGGCCACCGCCAGTAGGTAATATATATATATATATATATATATATATATATATATATATATATATATATATATATATATATATATATATATATATATATATATATATATATATTTTACCTACTGGCGGTCGCCAGTAGGTATATATAGTTAGGATTTTTTCTCTATGGGATTTTTGAAAATTCTATGTCTAATAACTTTGGCGTTTGTGGACGGAATTGGCTGAAATTTTCAGGAAAATGGAACATTTTGTTTCTGAGCAGCCCCTGACAATTTGGGGGGGGTTTCATCAAGGGGGGGCCGAGAAAAAAGGGGGGTCCCAAAACGCGTTTTTCCCATGTTAATTTCCATAGGGCGGTTGGCCTCACTTTTAGCTCGAACGGCTGAATGGATTTGCACGAAACTTGGCAAAATTGTAGAGACTGTTAGCCCGATGTGCCTTTGCTAGGTCTCAATATATGTGCTCCAGTGGATTTTGAGTAATTTAGGTTCAAAAAAATATATATATCTGGGCGGAGCCTAACCACACATCTGATCTGATTGGCTGTCAGCACTTCATCCAAGAAGTGTTGGCAGCCATCTTGGGACCAATATACATGATAGCACCTCATTAAAAAGCATTGTAGTTAATAGAGGGTTTTAGGACTTTAGTTACATTATAAATCATTTGTTGATGGTACCATACTCGTTTTAGGAATTGTGGTGGGTTCTAAGGTGATTTTACCATGTGAAAAAACCTTCTGCTGTGATATCATGAATATTGTTTGAAAGAAAACTAATATCTCATGATTTTCCCACAGTGGTTTGGAAGGGGATCTATAAGCTAAACTGAAAGCATATTTTCTGTAAATTCACATTATCTTTCTCAGTCATGTGAAAATGAAGTCTGACATTCTCAGTAAAACATGTACATCCAACAAGGACAGAGACTGTCAGTTGATTCCTTTGTGTTCTACTGAAGCCTCCTAGAGTGTTCTAAAGAACAACTAGAGCGCTAACAGTCCTACTTATTACAAAGGTATGGCACACCTGAAGCCATCTTGATTGGAATAAAGTGGTAACTCTTAAAACATTTAATTTAAAAAGAAACAACACGAGGGGGTATATTTTGCCATAGAAAGTATGATTAGTGCTGCAGAATGAAAAATTAGGGCACATTTTGAGTGACTTCTCAAATCCTTTTCTATTTCATTAAAACATTCTGACATGCAGTCTCCCAAAATGGCCACCAGAGACAAAAGAGCCCAAATGTAGCCCAAATATCACCCAGATGTAGCCCAAGTATAGCCCAATGACAGAATGTCCCAGAGTGTTCTAAAGAACAACTAGAGCGCTAACAGTCCTACTTATTACAAAGGTATGGCACACCTGAAGCCATCTTGATTGGAATAAAGTGGTAACTCTTAAAACATTTAATTTAAAAAGAAACAACATGAGGGGGTATATTTTGCCATAGAAAGTATGATTAGTGCTGCAGAATGAAAAATTAGGGCACATTTTGAGTGACTTCTCAAATCCTTTTCTATTTCATTAAAACATTCTGACATGCAGTCTCCCAAAATGGCCACCAGAGACAAAAGAGCCCAAATGTAGCCCAAATATCACCCAGATGTAGCCCAAGTATAGCCCAATGACAGAATGTCCCAGAGTGTTCTAAAGAACAACTAGAGCGCTAACAGTCCTACTTATTACAAAGGTATAGCACACCTGGAGCCATCGTGATGGGAATAAAGTGGTATCTCTTAAAACATTTAATTTAAAAAGGAACAAAATGAGGGGGTATATTATGCAATAGAAGGTATTATTAGTGCTGCAGAAAGACAAATTAGGGCACATTTTAAGTGACTTTTCAAATCTTCTTCTATTTCATTAAAAAATTCTGACATGCAGTCTCCCAAAATGGCCACCAGAGACAAAAGAGCCCTAATGTAGCCGAAATATCACCTAGATGTAGCCCAAGTATAGCCCAATGACAGAATGTCCCAGAGTGTTCTAAAGAACAACTAGAGTGCTAACAGTCCTACTTATTACAAAGGTATGGCACACCTGAAGCCATCTTGATTGGAATAAAGTGGTAACTCTTAAAACATTTAATTTAAAAAGGAACAAAATGAGGGGGTATATTTTGCCATATGAATTATGATTAGTGCTGCAGAAAGAAAAATTAGGGCACATTTTGAGTGACTTCTCAAACCCTCTTCAATTTCATTAAAAAATTCTGACATACAGTCTCCCAAGATGGCCACCAGAGACAAAAGAGCCTAAATGTAGCCCAAATATCACCCAGATGTACCCCAAGTATAGCCCAATGACAGATGTCCCAGAGTGTTTTAAAGAACAACTAGAGCGCTAACAGTCTTACTTATGACAAAAGTATGGCACACCAGAAGCCATCTTGATTGGAATGAAGTGGTAAGTCTGAAAACACTCAATTTAAAAAGGAACAACATGAGGGGGTTAATTTTGCCATAGAAAGTATGATTAGTGCTTCAGAAAGAAAAATTAGGGATCATTTTGAGTGACTTCTCAAATCCTCTTCTATTTCATTAAAAAAATTCTGACATGCAGACTGAAACATGCACTTTGAATACCAGCAGCAGACGTCCCTGGTGAGCAGTAGCTTTACTACAGTGATCTAATGTGCAACTAGAGTGCTAACATTCAGAATTTATAGCAAATGTGTGACACATCTGAATGCCTTCTTGATGGAACCAAAGTAAACAAGCATTGAAAATGCAATAGATCTCGCCCTCGTTTAAGTTAAAGCCATTCTGTTTGTAATGAGGTGGCTTTTTAGCTTTGCTTTTATTAGTGTTTTTTCAACTTTCATGTAAATAACATGCATCTGTATGCATATAAGTATATGTATGCATGCATTTATGTTTGTATTTATATAGATATACAGATGATATATGTTTATATATGTATGTATATATATATATTCACTGAAAAAACCATAGGTTATAGACCATATATAGTTAGGAATTAGCATTTACAAAACCTTGAAAATTCACTGAAAAAACCATAGGTTATAGACCATATATAGTTAGGAATTCGCATTTACAAAACCTTATTTTACTCACACAAAACCATTGAAATTCCATATATAGTTAGTTGCACTAACTATATATCGCGCACCCGCAATCCACTGCTGATGATGTCACATATTACATCATTCATGACATGGTCAGTGACATCACTGATGACATCACTGATGACATCTCAAATGACATCACTGATGACATCACTGATGACAACATCCAGTGACTGTATGTTTCTGTAAAGTTAAAATATGTCTTACATATTGAAGAATGAGTGGATGTATAAGTGTCTGGATGAAGGATTTAGTAGGTGCATGACTGACTGTATGAGTGAGTGATTAAATGTGTCTCACTGAGTGCATGGGTTAGTGACTAAACTGTCTTAATTTGTGCATCATTATGTCTGTTGTTCTGTAAACTGTTGCATGTGTTGATAAGTAGCTATATGAGTAACTATATGGGTTATTGATTGGTTGCCCAAGTATTTGTATGGGAGACCGAGTGTGTGTGTGGGTGGCTGGGAGGTGTATGACTCTGTGCATAGATGTGGGAGCAGTTGATTCACTAGATGTATGGTTTCAAAAGTGCATGTGGAAACAGCTGTATGGGCGGTTGACTGTGTGCATGAGTGTATTGGTGAGTGAATGGATATCTCAGTGCTACATGTCAAAGTAAGTACATATGTAAAACACAGTACATGTGAGAGTTGACATATATAAATAACTGTGCATAAGAGCCAGTGAATGTGTGAGTGGCTGTATGGATCATTGTGAACATGTATCAGGGATTGTATAAGAGAGTAAATATGTGTTAGTATATGTTTGAATAAGTAAAGTTTGTATAACTGTATAGTTGAGGAAATGGAGGTGTGATTGATTCTTTGCATGACTGACTAGGTGTGTGAGTAACTCCATGGATGAGTGACAGTCTGTGAGTGTCTGTTTACACTGATTGTATCTAAGGTTATATTAGAGTCTGAAGATGTTCATCGTATTATCACATGAATGATATCATCAGTGATGTGATCAGTAATGTCAAATGAGATGTCATCAGTGATGTCATCAGTGATGTCATTTGAGATGTCATCAGTGATGTCATTTGAGATGTCATCAGTGATGTCATCAGTGATGTCACTGACCATGTCATGAATGATGTAATATGTGACATCATCAGCAGTGGATTGCGGGTGCGCGATATATAGTTAGTGCAACTAACTATATATGGAATTTCAATGGTTTTGTGTGAGTAAAATAAGGTTTTGTAAATGCGAATTCCTAACTATATATGGTCTATAACCTATGGTTTTTTCAGTGAATATATATATATATATATATATATATTCTTTTTTTTTTAACTTTCTTTATTTATTTTATTTTTTGGGGGATGGGAGGGGGAGACTTAGAAATACGACCACCCGCCTCCCAGCTGCCACCTCGTAGCCTCCCTCAGCTCACACTGTGAACATTCCAAAGCGCGCGCCTATCTCCCCGCCAGACGCTGCCCTCGGGCTGGTCCACTGGGCAAATGACCCCAGGGGGAGACCGCTCGCTCTCTGCTCCCCCTGAGGCCCCCATCCCCCAAAATGACCAGACTCAGACACATGTTACTTGAATAGCAGAAAAGGACACCTTTATTTTAGATCAGGTAACTCCATAATTCAGGCAAATACTTTATAAGATGCACAATTTAGTAAAATATGCCAAAACCACTACTATTTTCTTGGGTATAAAATATTAGCATTTTCATACCAAAACCATCCAATATTATGTTATCACAATCTTTCAAAACCTTGTGTTTCATTACCCTTCGTTGTTTACCTTTATTCTGTTCACCATCTTTCTTTAAATTCGGGGTGGGCAAGCCCGCTCCAGACTTACCCCCCCCCCCCCCCTAAACCACCGCCACCCAGGAAAACCGAAGAGTTTTTCTGGACCCCACCCTTGTCATGTTTCAACAATTTTACACCATTCCTGTGCACCACAAATTGACTTGTAGTTCCTTTGCTAAAAAATCTCGCAGCTCAAGCAAATAATACGCTAAACCCAGATCTGTCAAGTGCACCCCATCCTCCCTAAACAGGTGGCCTTCTCTGCTACCCATGTGATCATGGCAAATGTACTTTATATTCATTCCTGCACAAAAAAACCTTCATAGCCCTTTTCAGTTTCCTTCGAGCCTTGTCCATCGCAGAATGGTCCCTAGCATTCCTCCAGTGTCGTCTGTAGATGAATTCAGTCCACACAATATGAGTGCCTAACCAATTGTCTTTTAAAACTGCTAAATCTAGCCGCATACGTTTTAATAATGTTAATCCAGATAGGGGCACCAAGTCATTTTCTATCATACCTCATCTTGGCCAAAGTAGGGAATAGTTCCTCCCATCGCATATCACCTCTCCCGCGCCACTGTAACTCGTGTCTATCGCTGGGAATGCCAAGGCTCCTTCCATAAATTTGCCGCTCAGCAAAGATGACCTCCTATTTGACGAACGAATGTCCGACAATTCAGATTTGTTTCTTTCCTGTAACCCCACAAATCTCACCTTTATAGAGAAAACAATTAGCAAACAAGAAAAAACACAGCAAACCCCAACATTATTTTCTCACGTAACGTGCACAGCAACCTGATTTACATCTCCCTATTTTTTTGGTAGCCTCCCATCCCAAGCCTAACCTTGCTGCTTCTGTGGCTGCTCCTATCCTGAATGAAGGCGTCCCGTATGCTGCAGGGTTTTCTCCAATGATGCACAACGCCTTCCTTAATACCTCCAACAAATGGGCGCTTGATATATATGTGCACAGACTTATGTACAAAAACCTCCCCCCTTTTAAAGTCCCAGAGCAACTGAAATTCCTCCCACTCTAAAACTGGGCAACAACTCAAAAAAACACTCTTACTCAGAAAAACCCAAACTCCCCTGCCCAACTGGTCAGTTTTAGAGCGCTTCAACCATATCCTGATCCTATTGCCCTCCAATACCACAACCTCTGACCTAAGGCCTTCTTTACCCCTCACTCCCAACATTTCTGAAACTCGAAAGGCTCCAAAAAATAACCAAATCATGCAAAGTCTGCATGAAGCCACTTCATGTGAATTGTAACAGCTACTGGGTAGATGAACTAAAATCGTTTGTAACAATTGAAAAGTAATGGGCGCTCGAGGCTTGGGGGCTATATTTGTCTTTTTACTCAAGCCTTTCAACATCCTTGTGACCAGAAAGCTATCCACTGGGTCGATGCCCCAAAGTAAATGGCTATAAAAGAAAACCCCAGCTAATTTCCCTCTGATTGTGTTAGGCAATAAACCCTTGGTAGACAGGAAAATGATGTAATCCAACATAAGGGGGACCGTTATGATTAACGGTGGGCGGCCAGCTACGCTCCGTCTGCGGAGTGTGCGTAGTGCCGCCCACTCCGCATTTTGCGGAGCTGGCGGAGCCAGGTGGCACTACGCACGCTCCGCAGACGGAGCGTAGCTGGCCGCCACCCGCCTCCCTCCCGCCCTCCCTAAATACTTTAAAATAAAGGAACGCAATAATTTTAAAAGCACTTACCTTGCCGCCGCTGGCCGCCGCGTTCCCCGGGGCTCGTTATCTTCCGTATTTTGCAGTAATGCGCATGCGCGGACGGCCGCGCATGCGCATTTTCACGAGAAAATGCGCATGCGCGGCCGCCCGCGCATGCGCATTATTGAAAAATACGGAAGACGGAAGATAACGAGCCCCGGGGAACGCGGCGGCCAGCGGCGGCAAGGTAAGTGCTTTTAAAATTATTGCGTTCCTTTATTTTAAAGTATTTAGGGAGGGCGGGAGGGAGGCGGGTGGCGGGGCTGGCGGCCAGTGGTTTTGCGGAGTGGGGCTACGCGGAGTGCGGAGGTGGGCGTAGTTTCTCGCCCACTTCGCGTAGCTCCGCGGAGCCCCACTCCGCGAACTCCGCCCAGGGTTAGTTATGATTGCCTTGCTACTGATCTATAAATAATTAACATAACTGATGAACTCCACCCATGCTTGTCTGTAATTCTGTTTAGTAGTGTCGGCCAAGGAGTCCTCTATCAGTTGAGTAATTCTCAGACCCCTAGGGCCCAAATCCTGTCTGGGAGGAGGGTTTTGGTGGCCTCTGCCCCTGGCGCCAAATTACAAAAACGCTGCCAATTGAAATGAGACAAGGCGTCAGCAATGCAGTTATCAACCCCAGGGATGTACTTTGCTTTAAAAACAATGTTCAAGCTCAAACTGATCAACATAAATTCCCTGAGTAGCGGAAAAACCCTCAAATCCCTTGCTTTCTGATGATTAATAAGATTCACTACAGCCATGTTGTCTACATGAAAAAGGACCAACATGTTTTTAAATTCTACGCCCCATACCATCAGTGCAGATGTGAGGGGGAATAGTTCTAAAAAGGCTATACTCCTCCCTTGTGACTTGCAATTCTCTGGCCACTCCTCGGCACACCATCGACCTTCCCAAAATATGCCGAAACATTTATAGCCTGCTGGATCCGAATATAGTGTCACCGGCCAAACAAACTGCTCATCAATAAAATGCAATGGTACCCCATAAAAATCCTGAAAGAATGTCAACCAAATCTTCAAATCTTCTTTCACTGTTCGAGTCATGCTATCCCTATGATGTGGAAGTCAGGCACCAGACATAGCCATGCCCAGTGTTCTACAAAAAGTACGGCCTGCTCTGATGACTCTGCATGCAAAATTCACATAGCCTAATAAACGCTGTACCTGTCTAAGCTCCAGTTTTGTTTGTCTCAAAGCACTTGTTAAACAATCCTTAATCTCCTGCAATTTGTCATGGGGCAGTTTTGCTATCATGGCAACCGTGTCAATCTCAATGCCAAGAAAAGTTAACCTTGTAGTAGGTCCTACGCTCTTTCCCGGCGCTAAGGACACAAACAGGTCCTATGCCAATTTCTGGAATGTAGTCAATGCCACCTGACAGTCCTGTGTCCGCCCTTTGCCCATGAAAAGAAAATCATCCAAATAGTGACATGCTTCACCCTGCTGACAAATCTGTGTAAACACCCAATTTAAAAACTTGCTAAAGATCTCAAATAGCGCGCATGAGGTCGCGCAACCCATGGGAAGCATCCTGTCCACATAGTAAAAGCCTTCGAAAAACATCCCCAACAATTCAAAATCTGCCGGGTGTATTGGTAATATCCTAAATGCAGAATATCGCACTTTGCCAATTTTGTGTCTTTCCCCAAATTATTTACCATTTTCAGCGCCTCATCCACTGATGTGTATGAAACGCTTGTATCCATGGGCGAGATAAAATTGTTAACTGATTGGCCCTCCGGCCTGGACAAGTGTTGTATCATTCTAAATTCACCAGCTGTCTTTATAGGGATAACGCCCAATGGTGACACAATCAAATTAGTTAAGGGACACTTCTCAAAAGGACCTGCTACCCTTCCTAAGTACATTTCTTCCTCCAATTTCTCTCTCACTATGTCGAGAAATTTTTTCGCTGACCTGAGATTTTCCGCCCAGTGTTGTACCCTAGTACCTTGATAGCAAATCTGAAAACCTTCAAGAAATCCCCAATACAACTTGTTCGCTGCATGCCAGTCCGGCTAAATTTCTAACCATGGAATCATAGCTTGTAACTTAATTGGCGTATCCGCCTTTTTGAACAACTGGGAATGGGGTCCCCCTTCCTCTCTTACCAAGAGCCTCCTCTGGCACCCTTTGTCGACCCGCCCCTGCTGGCACTGCAACGCATTGTGTAATAGGATGCCGGCCCCCGCATTGGGAACATTTGTGTCTAAAATGGCAGACTGGCCAGCCGCAATAACCTCTGTTGTAATTCCAACATGTTCCAAACCCTGCCAACTGACCTCTCCCTGCATTACCTGCTCCTGGCTGAGCGGGACGCGGCAGAAAGGGCCGATAGACTACTGGTAGCCCGCTAGCCGTATGTGTTGTCGCTGGCGGATTTGTTGATGACATCCATTGTAGCCACAATTCTGCATCTACATCCCCCCATGGTTTCTCTGGACATATACTCATTCTGGCTCTTAATTCTTCCTCATAGTTAAGCCATGAATAGCCCCCAAAGTGCATCTGTGCTTTCCTTACTACATCCATATATTTAAAAAGGGAAACCGCTCTCTTGGGGTATTTCTCAGTGTATGTGCTGGCAAATATGAGAAATGCCGAAGTCCAATTCTCAATATTGCGGGGAACCCTAGGATGCCTCGCTAATTCCCACTCCTCTTCCTTTGATCCCTCCTTGGCCTGCACGTCCCTATGTAGCAATTTAAACACGTCTACATATTCGTGATCCCAAATTTTTCGTTTCGTTTTTAATGATAAATGTGTCCCGAATGGCATCTCCAAACCCATATATGGCAGGCGCTTCCTTGTGTTTACCTCATTGCCTGTCATCTATTGAAGTAACTGCTGTTTTTCCTGTTGTACAACCTCATCACTCCCTCCCGCTTCTGCAATGGGACGTTTTCAAAGGTATCTTGCAAATTACGCTTCTTGCTAGCCTTTGACCTTACCTGTTTGTCTTGGTCCCGTACTTCTCCCCCAGCCCTCTTTCTAAAGCGGGACAAGTTGCATCCCAAACAGACCACCATTGCTGCTTACCTCTAGGAATTTGCTTCGCTCTGTCTGGGAACTCTTGCATGACGTTCAGCTGCTTCTGACGTGCCGTCTTCTCCGCATTCGTCATGTCCGCTCTTGACTTCTGCAATGAGGGAGCACAAAAAGTTGTCCCCCTCCCCGACTCACCCGCTACCCTCCCTGCACCTAACCCACCACTCGCAAATTGTACGTTAAATAATTCACTTTCTTCCAAATTATTGCTGTCATCAGCAACCTTAAATGTTGCCTCCCAACCACCAGACCGCTTAGTCCTAGTGCTAGGGCATTCGCCGTCACCTACTCCACCATCAAATTGAAACCAGTCTCTGGCCGACCGCCGCTCAACCGGTCTGCCCGCTTGGAGGGAATCTGCACATGACCCGTCACTCAGAGTAGTACTGTTGGCACCCACAAACTCTGCCGCTGGCCGAGGCTTCCCCACCATACATTTGTCATGCGTGGCATCTACCAAAATAGTCTCTCGAGTCCTATCACCTGACGAAAAATTAGGAGAAAGGGGCCGAGCCTGTCTCTGGATATATGGCTGAGATACCCGCCACCCCCTCTCAACACAATCCCCAAATGAGGGAAACCGGAAACAGTTCTTGAAGTTTTTGGAAGTGGGAGGGAGTGACCCTCCCGGCCGTATTTATTAAAACAAAAAATTAAAACATTTAAACATTAATGTACAATTTCATACCACATTGCGATGTTTGGCTAACCTTAACAGATTCTCTAATACAGAGGTTCTCCTAGCCGAACTAACATCCTACAAAACATTTACTTGAAATATTGAAATTGTACATCCTAACGTTTAAGGGCCAATGGCAAGGTCGTAACCGGTGTCAAGATCCCTAACCAGACATACCCCCCCCACTTGGGAGGGGCGACAGCACTGAGGCGTACTCACGTGCAACTACTACCAATTTCCCTTGACTTGACGGGGGCACTTATCAACTCGACGCCAGTTAAAGGTCGTTCGAAGACTCGTGTGAGGTATCTAGAAGGTATCGTAGACCTCCCCCCAACCCCACACAACTTACCGCATCTGCCGTCGCAGATGTCACTGGCCCCGGGAAATTCCCTAGGAGGGGGCTGTAACCCCTCCTACACAGGAAGGGGCCTTGACCGCCTTTCCTCTTCTTTCGGCGACCCATCCTTAGAAGGGACCGCCTCCCCGTTGAGGGGCCAAAGGCCACCTCCCCCGAGCGCTCCCATCCGTGTTGGGTGACGCCCACTCATAGGGATCTTCCAATTAGTGCTCACCGATCATGACCTTACCGCCTACCGCCTGACCGAAATAAATACGACAAATGCTAACTAAACGAAACTACGTTGGCCACTATGACCGAAAAACGCTTGTTTATAAATGGACCTTGAATCCGAAGTTCTCTAATCACAAACTTGTAAAATTAGACCAATCTTTATTACACATTAAATATCAACATAACACCAAAACAACCTGAAAACGAAATAGAATAACTGATCAACTTTATTAAAACAACTAGCTGTCCTCAGGGGCTGGTGGGTGGGTCAAAATTGGCTCTTCGTTCCGTCTCGAGCTCACGTGCAGCGAGGAGGTGCAGCTTCAGAGCACAGGAACAAGAGGATGTCTTCTGGACTTGCGTCTCTTTTTATCCATCTTCAGGGCGGGCGTAAACCCGCCCCTGCCTGCCCCGAGGGCGTGGCCGGCTGCGTCAGTGTCTAGGCCAGCCCACTCTAGGGCGGGAAAAAGCGCGCCCCGGCTACGCCGCTTCGGGCATACCAGCCGAGACGCGCCTCCCGCCCAAAATGGCTTCCCGGGGGGATCGAGGCACTCTGCCATACGTTCGGGGGGACCGAGTGGTCGCCCCTTTCCATATGGCTGAGATACCCGCCACCCCCTCTCAACACAATCCCCAAATGAGGGAAACCGGAAACAGTTCTTGAAGTTTTTGGAAGTGGGAGGGAGTGACCCTCCCGGCCGTATTTATTAAAACAAAAAATTAAAACATTTAAACATTAATGTACAATTTCATACCACATTGCGATGTTTGGCTAACCTTAACAGATTCTCTAATGCAGAGGTTCTCCTAGCCGAACTAACATCCTACAAAACATTTACTTGAAATATTGAAATTGTACATCCTAACGTTTAAGGGCCAACGGCAAGGTCGTAACCGGTGTCAAGATCCCTAACCAGACATACCCCCCCCACTTGGGAGGGGCGACAGCACTGAGGCGTACTCACGTGCAACTACTACCAATTTCCCTTGACTTGACGGGGGCACTTATCAACTCGACGCCAGTTAAAGGTCGTTCGAAGACTCGTGTGAGGTATCTAGAAGGTATCGTAGACCTCCCCCCAACCCCACACAACTTACCGCATCTGCCGTCGCAGATGTCACTGGCCCCGGGAAATTCCCTAGGAGGGGGCTGTAACCCCTCCTACACAGGAAGGGGCCTTGACCGCCTTTCCTCTTCTTTCGGCGACCCATCCTTAGAAGGGACCGCCTCCCCGTTGAGGGGCCAAAGGCCACCTCCCCCGAGCGCTCCCATCCGTGTTGGGTGACGCCCACTCATAGGGATCTTCCAATTAGTGCTCACCGATCATGACCTTACCGCCACAGGCCGGATAGTTGACCGGCTATCCGGACCCCCCACAAAACTCCTACCTAAAGGTCATGTTTCAAAGATTTTAACCATGCTAAGAAGTCTCTTAAGAGTAACTCATTCCCCACCCAAGACAAATGCACACCATCCCCCGAATACATACAGTCATCATTAATACAGCTATGAGAAATAGAATGCAATGTCCTGGAACGGAACAACCTACTCACTTTATTGTTAAGCTTTCTAACAGAATGATTCAAAGCAGGTACAGAGATAGCCCCCCGCCACACCCTTCGTGGAATCAAATGGGACCATGCAATCGTGCACCCCGGAACTCTCCTCGCCAACCAACTTACAGTGGAAAGCATTGCCTCCAGGAGTAGTCGTCTACCGATGGTGACCAAATCATTGCCCCCAACATGCACTATAACTATTGACGGCGGTGACCTTGTCCGCCCTAACAAACCCTCGAAAAATGATTGAAACTGGTCAATACAGAGACCGCCCCTTCCGTAGAAGGACATCCTGTACCCGTATTCCCCAGCTACGTGAATCATGTCACCTGCTTTGAATACGTCTGCGGCACGCCTCACGTATGAGTGGCCCACGACCCACACCTCCTTTTTCACAGTCGGTGATGTCTGACCGCTGGCCCGGTGTAGGGTCGACTGCATAGTCCGCCCCGCCTCGTAGGCTTGCGAAACTGAAAACCAAACAAAAACAAGAAGCGTGAGTACATTATTACAGCTTCACAACATGTGCAACCGCACGTATCTCTTATAACAATTGGAGGACCAACGCCCCACTTGTTTCACTTGCTCAACATTAAGACCCCTGGCTGTAGCTTCCGTAGCAGCCCCTATCCGAAAGGAATGGGTCCCAAACTCGCCCGGGTTAAAGCCCGCAGCGGCAATTGACATCGCAAGCACCCGCTGAAACTGAAATTTCGTCAGTGGGGTGGCGTCCGCGTGTCTTAACAAAGTCCCCCCCCATGATGCCACCCTTCGTGCTAGGTAATCCTCTAAACACTTTACCGGACATATGGAGGACCCAGGAATCCTGCGTATGATGACGCAGTCACCCATCCCATCTTGGTCAGTCTTGGACCTTACAAAGGAGACAGACATTGTTTCTCCCCTGATCTGAACGTGTTCTTGGCACAAACCCCCCGCCACATCCAGTTTGTTCCTTGCAACTAGTTCGCTTACCCGCATTGCTCCGTGAAATGCTAGCGTAAAAGCGGCTCGGAACAGCACCGCCTCAAACTGAGATGAACATGTGGCAGGGAGTGTCGCCAACAACTGGGACAATCTATCCAAACCTATCGGGCGCCTTTCATCTACTCTGCGACCCTCAAGGCGTTGCCACCCACGCAGCGCTTTCTGTACAACGAACGACGCTGTTGGGTCCTGGATAGCGTGTGCTCTGGCAACAAAGGAAATGGCAGCACGATGCCTCTGGGCCGTAGCCACCGATTTCCCAGCCCTCCGTAAGGACATCAGGAAATTCACTACCCATTCCTCGTGACCCCAAAGTCGCTCTTTATCAATCGGAACGCTGACTCGATATCTGACTTCGCCATCAGCACCCCGGGCCCCAGGCGATTCAAAATGGCTACGGCCTCATCGAAGGATGCGTACCGCACCGAACACACTTCTGGATCGATTGCCTCATTTACGGAAAGACCTCGTGGAGCTGATAAATTATGAATCAGTCGGAACTCACCAGGGTCTTTCTTGGGGACTACCCCTAAGGGAGAACAAACAAAATTCTGGACCGGGGGTACACTAAACGGGCCGGCGACCCGACCTCGAGTCACCTCTTTCCGGATCTTATCCTGTACTACGGTTGTATGCTGCAGGACGGAAAGTTGATTTTTACACTCATCCACACCCTGAAAGTCCCCTACCGGGATGCGGAAACCATACGAAAAACCGTTCCGCAGCACCCCAGCAGAAGTACGATCCGGGTAATCACTGAGCCAAGGAATCATCGCCAGGGTATCAATCGGAGTGGGTAAAGGCGCCCCTCGGACTATATTAGACCTGTTTGGCACCTCCTCTCCCCCCGTTATCACCCGTTCTGGCTCTGCACGAGGCCTCAGGATGGGACGACCCACAACCACTACATTCATGTTTGAATTTACACGATCCCTGCGGTCTCGTACATTTACCTCTGTTGTAATTAAAGCAGAAACCCTTTCTTCCAGTATTGCCGGTAGGTTTCGAGTGATCGTCGGCACCCGTACTTGAACGAAAGGGGGTCCCCCCATACTGCCGGGAGGATTCGCCAACATTACTTCCAACCAACGGCATTTTCAACATTCCTGACTCCTTCATTTTATCCCAAGTCAAGGCATCATAACAATCCCAGGTTAAACTTTTATTATGCTCCTTTTCTTTTCTGAACATATTATCGTAACAAAACCAATGATTACCCTGGTGCGATGTCGAATACCCCATGATTCGTGATTGATAGATTGGGAACTCGGAAAGCAACTCCGGTCTACGTTCCCCCAAGATTGATGTAAAGATTCCCCAGGCATTGCCCCAATTGCCAATATTCTCATTCACTTTAAAGGCGGCCATTTTTGCGCGCCAAACACTCGGATGCATGAGATCCTTCTGACTCTTTACATGCTCTACCTCATAATGGTCAACAAGCAATGAAAAAATATTCACATACTCCCCCGCCCAAATCTTTTCCTTAATTGCCAAAGGAACATGTTGCCCCAACTTTTCTCTCCGAGAGGGTGTTGACTCATCCCTCGCGATCGGCAATGGCCGCTTACCTGCACCTGACGCTGCCTCTGTGGTCGCAATCGTCCCTGGTGTCTTGTCCCCTACTGCAGCCGGCACGGGCACCTTGGCTGCTTCACGTTTCTCACGCAATTGCTTTATCAGCGCCTGCGCCTCGACAGCCGTGGCGCCCTCGTTACCTTTACCCAACCACGCTGCCCATTGTGCTGCCAGCTCGGGCGGCATATCATCCTCGGACACGGGGGTGACCACAACGGGAATCGGATTCCCCTCCTCCGGCACGGGAGTTGGAGCCTCGAGCGGGGCACTGGGACCGGGGATGTCTTCACCCGCTGCCCCCCTCCTGGGCCTCTTGTTTTTCCCTCCCGGGGCTGCTCCCGCCAAAGGACGTTTTGGACCCTTTTCCTCATTCTTGTCCACCCGCTTCTTTAGCTCGGACATCTCCTTCATGAGAACACGCAGCATCTGGTCGGTAGTCATGCGCTATCCCACCTTCTTCGGCATTCTCCAACAAAGTAACTGAAAAACAAACAAGAACGATTAAAAACGCTCAAAATTGGCTCTTCGTTCCGTCTCGAGCTCACGTGCAGCGAGGAGGTGCAGCTTCAGAGCACAGGAACAAGAGGATGTCTTCTGGACTTGCGTCTCTTTTTATCCATCTTCAGGGCGGGCGTAAACCCGCCCCTGCCTGCCCCGAGGGCGTGGCCGGCTGCGTCAGTGTCTAGGCCAGCCCACTCTAGGGCGGGAAAAAGCGCGCCCCGGCTACGCCGCTTCGGGCATACCAGCCGAGACGCGCCTCCCGCCCAAAATGGCTTCCCGGGGGGATCGAGGCACTCTGCCATACGTTCGGGGGGACCGAGTGGTCGCCCCTTTCCATAAGCTGTGAAAACATTCTCCTTATCACCAACCTTGTCGTGTGACACCCACACCCACTGGTCTTCCTCTTCCCACATGACCTGAGCTGGCCTATGTGATCTCTGTCCCGGGGAGGCCTAGCACGAGGAAAAACATATTCAGTGTTATAACGGCTCGGCTGCTCATCCACAGTATACTCCTGTCATTTGAGATGTCATCAGTGATGTCACTGACCATGTCATGAATGATCTAATATGCGACATCATCAGCAGTGGATTGCGGGTGCACGAAATATAGTTAGTACAACTAACTATATAGGAGCAATTTCAATGGTTTTGTATGACTGAAATGTCCAGCTAACTATAACAGCCCTAAAACTTATAGTTTTTTCAGTGAATTTCAAAGTTTTTTTAAATGTTATTTCCTAACTATATAAGGCCTGAAACCTATGGTTTTTTCAGTGAATTTGCAAGCTTTTTTAAATGCTAATTCCTAGGTATATAAGGCCTGAAACCTATGGTTTTTTCAGTGACTTTCAAAGGTTTTTTAAATGCTAATTCTTAACTATAACGTGTGTAAAACCTATTGTTTTTCTGTGAATTTACAACATTTTTAAATGCTAATTTTTAACTATGATGTGTGTGAAAGCGATGATTTTCTAGTGAATTTCCAATATTTTAAAAATGCTAATTTGCAAATCATTATTTATTTATAAATGTATTTTCCAACACACTGCCTTTGTATATTGTAATACATTGACTGTATTATATAATATGTAACAGTACATGTATTTTTTATGATTTACATAAAGTTGAACAGTATACTCTACATCTTCATTCCACATGTAAACAGTCAAATTTGTTAATATATTTTTTTTGTTTTGTGTTTTTTCAGGGGTGCGCGCAACGTGTGGGCACCTCGCGATTTTTAAAAAAAATATATGTTTTTTGGGCCGTTGGGGTACTCCAGGGACCCCCTGAGAAAACATAGGGGGTCAGGGAGTCTCTTCCTTGCCTTCTTTCCACGTTCTCCACAATAATTTTTCCCAGTTTTGTGCCTCGGAGGTGCGCCTAAGGTGCGCGCACCTCGCGATTTTTTTTAAATGGTTTTCTTGGCAGTCTGGGTCCTTAAGGGACCCCCTGAGAAAACCTAGGGGTCAGAGAGTCTCTTCCTTGCCTCCTTCTTACGTTTTGAAACTTTAATAACAATCGAGTAAAACGCCATTTTGAAGCGACTTGCACGGACCGTGCTCCCACGTCAAGTCATGTGACTTGAAAACAACACTTTTCATTGGTTAAAAGTAGTTTCTGTTGTAGAATCTTCAAAAACCCCACTCACTTCCCTCACTATCTGTTTCATTCTCGTGGGAGAAGGAGCCTTTCCAGCTTTCAGGAGAAATGTCTTCAAAATGGCAGAAAGACAGGATTCTTCTTCAGAATCAGAGCACGAATATCAGCAACCTGCAAAGAAGGCGAAGGTATCATTTATATGGAAATTCTTCACATTTCCAGAAGGACTGAAAAAAGTTAATTCCCCTAAAGTCAAGTGCAATATATGTGGATCTGTCCTCTCGAGGGGAAACCCTCATAAGAAATATTCGTTTTCAATACATACGATAATCAAGCACGTCAGAAATGTACACCCTGTGCAGTTTGCACAAGCTGAGACAAGAGCCATGGCCTCACAAATTCCACCTGCTGTGGCCAGCACATCATCAGCAACAGCACCTGCATCACCATCCACTTCAGAATTGGTCTTAAGGCCATACTTGAGTTCTGTGCACATGAGATGCAACAAGTGCTTCAAAATTATCTGCTACGGGGAGCAGAGCCTCAGTCTAATTGAGAACAGAATTCGAGACCACCAATGCCCTCAGAAGAAACGAACTAGTAGGTATCAAGATCCAGGAACTTTTGGCGCTTAGGCTGTGCAGCCGTCTTTGTGACGGTAGGTTTAAATACCTTTACTTGGCAAGTTTTACATGTGGGTATAGACAGTACTTGCTCAACCTAGCTTAACAGTGTTTCTCTGCTTTTTTGTTAACCCGTTGGCCTGTATCCATGCGGGCCTAATTAACATAAATACCGCCCCATGCAGTTCTAACTCGATTACTGAATTACAGGTACACAATCGTGTGTTCCTAATGACTCGCGCTGAATGTTAAACTGTTCGGATTGGGTCTACTATCATCCCATTATCCACTTATCCTTTATGAGATTAAGGTTAACACTCGGAATCTTGTGATACTCAGCATAGTTTTACAGACAATAAGCATGGAAAATTTCGATCTTGTGTTACGACTAACCCATGGGTGAACACATTATAGACTGTCTAGTGTTCTCTATCACTGTGTTCATATAAGCGCAGTGAATTAAGTCACTTACTTTTACAGAGACTTTAGAGATTCTCCGTGAATACAGCATCGGTCCCGAGACAAAGTAGCTTGATCCTTAAGCACCATTGAAATTGTGCAGGTAATTCAGTTTTAGGACACACAACTACGCCAGATAATATTTTAAACAATGCTTTTTATATATGAGTAGCTCCATTTCCTATTATCTTTTCTCCTATAGTGATAACCTGCTACAAATAAAATCCATGAGACTGTTTGTTATAGTGGACTTCGAATCTCCACAAGTAAGCCTGACCCCATGTATAACTAATAATAGGAGTGCGATAGTATCATTGTGTCTCCCCCAGAATTAAATATTGTATGCACTATATCGCGTAATATGTAAGTAATATATGATTGCATACATGTTTTAGCATATATGGACAATACAGACATAAAACTGCCAAATTGTAAACCGAACGGTTTGTTTCGTCTGTAATGAAATGTTTTCTCCGTAATTAAATGTTTTCAATCTAATATCTTGATAATCACTGAAAATAGCAATGCCGCCACACCGTCCTTGCTAATATTGAGTGTCAAGTAACTGCCTCAATTCCTTTCCTTTTTCTTGTTTTATCTAGATATGGAATGGAAGTAGTAATAGACTTGAATGTTTAACTTGTTAATTATGTTGCAACACATAATGAATATCATCATTGATTGATTAATTATGTTACCTTTTAGGGGTCATCGCCTCATATCTATAAATTCGTCCTGATGATGGTCTTTTAACTAATCCTGACAAGACCGAAACGTCGACCTTCACGTCCACTCCTGCTATCATTGACATCCTGCGTTCAGTGCCTCACTGCAAATATAGCAGTAGCCATTGAATCATATGTAATAGCTGGGACGTATTCTTTTGTACTGTTGGACCAGTTCATATTTTCCTTGTACATCTGAATACTTTATGTTTTATTCTGTAAACTGATGAAATAACCCTTATAACTATCTCAAAATAACAACAATTTTGAAACATAATTATTTTGTGTTGCTTCTTCTCTTCTTCTTTTCATTGTTTGGCTAGTGTGGTAGCTTTTCAGTGTGACTCAAGCACCGTCCGAAATAATTGGACTGTCTAATTTAACAAAGCTACTGATGATCACAGTTAGGGTTTAAAACTCTTTTGATTAGAGATCCTACATGCTGCGTATAATAGTGTGAAACAAATCCCTTGCTGGCAATCTTTTGTGATATACTATCTGCCCAAGCCCGCAAGGGTTTATTGGGTTACCCACCCCCCTCCTTACTGAGAGGGAGTAAGGCAGTTAGACTGACTGAGATAGAGGGAACGAGAGGGAGAGAAAAAAGGAGTGAAAGGAAGTGTGGGACTAAATGAATGGGAGAAAGCAAAAGTGAATGAAGAAAGAGGAGTAAGGGGAGAGAGTGAAAGAGACTGAGGGATCATATAAAGAAAAATAAGTAAGGAAAGACTAAGAAGAGACTGAGTGATACAGCAAGATAAAGGTAGTAATGGAGGAAGATAGAAAGAGAAGTGAGGGACAGAGAGGGTAAAGACAAAATTGGATACATAGTGAGGAGAACATGAAGTGGGAAAAAGGAGATTTAAAAACAGATGGAGGAAAGGTGAGTGAGGGAAGGAATAAAGGTAGAGAATTGAGCAAAAGGGAGTCAGGGAGTGATAGAAATAGAGTGAGTGAAGGTCAGTGAGGGTTAATGTTATGGAAAGAGATTAAGGGGGGACTGAGAAGAGACTAAATGATACAGCAACACAAAGGTAGTGATGTACGAACATAGGAAAGAAAAGTGAGAGACAGACAGGGTAACCAGGGAGTTGAACAAGGTTAGTGACAGAAAATAGAGAGTACTGATAGTCACGGAAACATTATAAAAGTGAATGAAGAGCAATAATAACAATGACAAAAGCAGAGTTAGACGACTAGAGGAAGAAGAGTACGAGAGAGAATAAAGAATAGAAAAGAGGCAAACACAAGTAAGAGAGTGAAGAAAAAGTGTTTGTCATACTTTCCTTATAAATAATGACAACTTAATAGAATTCTTTTCCATAAATATAGTATCTGTGAAGACAAGAAAAAAAAGAATTACAATATATTTTTCATAACACAAAAGAAAGTAGAAGTGAAAAAAACAGAAAGGTAAACAAAGGAAGGGTGAGGGAGAAACACAGTGGGAGAGAGGAACTAAGTAATGGACTAAAAGGAGTGAGAGACTAAAGGAATGAGAGTTACCAAAAGGGTTTGAGGAAACAAGATTAAGGGAAGGGAATTGATGGATGGAGTAAGCTAAAGAGTGTGAGGAAGAGTGAGGGAATGGGTGCAGGAGAAATGGAATGAGAGTGATGCAGAGAGAAGAGAACATGAAGTGGAGGAGGAAGAAGACTTAGATTGAATGAAGGGCAGGGATAGTGAGGGAAAGGATATAAGAGTGAGGGAAGGGGAGTGATGGAAAAAGAAGCATATTAAGAGAATGGAAAAATAAGTAAGTGAGAGAGAAGAATTTATAGAAAGAGAGAGAAAACAAAAGGAAGACTGGTGGAGAGAGAGGGAGACAATAACACAGAAAAACAGAGGGAGAGTGACGGACTGTGAAGTAGTAAATCATTTATACTGACTGACAGAGAGGAACAAACTTAGACACAAATGGAATAAAGGTCAGTGAGCGAAACGGAGTGAGAAACTAAAAGAAATGGAGTGACTGATCAATACAGCAAGACAAGGGTAGTGATGGAGGAAGATAAGAAAGAGAAGTGAGGAACAGACAGAGGAAAGAGGGAGTTGGACAAGATGAGTGAGGGTGAAGGAAGAGTATTGATGGTGAGAAAAGCAGAGTAAAGGTGAATGAACTGGAGTAAGTAGAATGAGGGAAGAGGAGTAAGATGAGGAAAGGTAAAGAAGTAAGAGAGACAGTGAAGAAAGAATAGAGAGAAATAGAAGTAAAAAAGTATTTTTTTTGTCGTACTTACCTAAATATAATATCTGTGGAAGAGAAGACACAATTGAGTTATAATATATTTTCACAATATAAAATAATTCGTACAATATGTTATATATTTTATTTTGCTGTTCTCAGAATATATTGAATTTCACTAAAAACAGTGAGTTCAATACAACTCATCATATGACAGCGGGCAAAAAAAACACAATCAAAAAGATTGTGTTTAAAAAACCCATTCAACATTTTCATTGACAATGTAACAATTAGAAAAAAACATATCTTAAATGTCTTTTTCAAACAGCAATTTCTGACGTAAGTAAAAAATGTGAAAAACATTCACAAAGTAACAAAACAATACTACTTCTTTCTTATACACTCTAAATAAAGTAATGTCCAAACATATGCTAATAACATTTACTCAAAATAGTCATTTGTTTGTGATACTATTCCTCATGGCTAAATAGTATCTGCGAAATCCTTAGTTTGGAAGTTACTTAGTAGTACTCTTAAGCATCCGTCTCCCGACCTTCTGAAACAAAAGCATCCACATCTTTTGGACCATCTAACAATGGTTACACCTCCACCCGATAGTATTTATCATGAACATAGAACCTTAAACAAATAGCATGCTATCAGAACCTCAACATCATCTGGTATGCCGATCACACTCTGCTCATCCTTTATTTCACCAAGGAGCTGTATACCATGAAAAGAAACCTCTATAAGGGAATAAAAAATGTCACCAACATCTCCAACAACTACAACAAATCTAAAACACCACTGCCTCACTCATTATCAACATTTCCTGTAATACTCATATCACTCACTATATGATACACCTACACTACCTCTATGACAAGTTTAAGTTTTTTTTATCTTGATCACCCTGATTTACAAAGTAATTCTCAGCAGCAGATTAACCTTTTTTTACAGCACTAATCTTCCAAGGCCAATTGTTTTCCCTAAAATGTGTGTTCTAAAATGACTAGGTAAGAATTTGGTAAGTCAAAAGGCAAATATTGTTTAAAAGTTAATTGAGTGTCATTCCAATGAGTCCAGCCTTTTGCACATTTTAAGTAAGCTGTATAATGTCCCGATGTTGTAGAATAACCATCATGAAAAATAATTTCTACAGTTACAAAAGTTCTTCCTGAAATTGATATTTGAGAAGCCACAAACTTTTTAATGAAAGTTGTCAATTTTGTTCCATCAGATCTGCATCGTTGGAGCAATAAAATTACATACTGTCCATATCTTTGTATAAATAATGTTGATAACATTTCTGAGTTACATTGGGTACAAACCATGTTTTGATTTGCTTCTCTAACTAGATTATTAAAAGTAACTGATTTGCAGTCTGGTAATGTCAAATATATAAATCTTTCTGTGTCTATTTGAGTACTACTTGAAAATGACCAATTATCACAGTCATGTTGCCATTTATAAGATACACCAAATATATTTTCAATATCTCTACCTTCATCTTACAATACAACAAGCATATACATTAGAAATTCCTGACAATCTTGCTGAATATTCTGGGAAAATTGATTTACTCCAGAACGTATGTCTAAAACATTTTGAATATCAGAAACACTTTCTATTTTTTTTTTATCACTGCTACATTTCTCAAAGACAGAAATCAACAAACTACAAAATCTTTGATCCCGATTATCAACAATCTGTTGCTGTAAAGTTTGAAGAAAAAAAACAACATTAACCACTACATTAGCATAGCAGTTGACACCAGTACTGTTTCTAAACTGAAATCCAACAACCTCTTTAATACTATCCTTTTTCTTTTTGCTTACAATTTCTGGTTCATCTACTTTTTTTCTTTTCTCTACAACCTCGCTACAATTTTTCTAATATCTTCTTTTTCGACCTACCACACGCTTTTCAAATAAAGGATATTGAGGTAAATTTGGAGCATATTCTCTTCTAAACCTATTATACTCTTTCACACAATTTGGATCTGCACTAATCTTTGTCTCATGAAAATCAATCAAGTATAATCCAGATAAAGTTCTGACTCGAGATAAAGCAACATATGCCATACCCTCCTTGAACACAGTACTTCCAATATTCACCAAAGCATTATCTACACTTAAACCTTGAGATTTATGAATAGTCACCGCATATGCCAAACAAACAGGAAACTATTTTCGGCGGACATTTAAATCTTTTACAAGCAAAAATCGAACTGAACGACGACTCAATTGTTGTACTTATTCAATTACATCAAATTTGATTTTCAAAAATTCAATGTCATCTCTATTAAGCATGAGCGAATTTTGCGGATCTCGCGTTCGCGAATTTTGCGGATTTGCGGATTCGCAATCCGCAAAATCCGCGAATTCCCGCGAATTTGCGGATTTTTTTTTTTTTTGTGTTCGCCCGTGTTTCTGCCAGTTCGCGAGGGTTTTGTACACTTTCGCAAATTGCGAACTTACCTGTCGGGTCGCAAGTTTCGCGAACTTGTTGTTTCTACGTGTCCAGCCTGTTTGGGACACTCTTCTTCATCACTGCCACTCTCTGTCACCACTGCCACTCTCTGACTACTCATGCCAACCTCTGGCCCACCCATGCCACCCTCTGTTTCATCACCACACCCTCTGGTTGTCCAGTGTACATTATTTTCGGCAAAGCAAAGCACACCTTCCCTGCCTCAAGTGACCTGAATTAATTTGGGGCTGATTAATGTGTCACAGAATATTTTTTTAGCTGGCACCTGCTTCCTTAGTGCGCCCTGATTAGTGATCTTTTGCACTTGCTAAGTGCTTTCATTGTTGCAAAATTAGTTACAACACCTGCCCTGCCCCAACTGACAATAATGAATTAGGGGCTGATTAATGGATTTTAACTTCCAGCCTGGCTCCTGCTTGTCTCCCTTAGCTGTAATTCAGGACCTTTGTGGCATATGTGTAACTATTCTGAGGTTCAGAGCAGGGTCACATAATAGTTTCAACTGGCAACTGAACTCTGGAGGGGCCCCTCAGGAAGCACTACAGGAAATGGCTACTAATGATGAGCCTGAACTTTTGAACCTTGTAAGTAGTTACTTTCAGCTTTGCTAAAATCGTATTTCTGCAATTTTGCACTTATTCGCGGGGCGCGAACTCACGCGAACTCACGCGAACAGTGCGAGCAGTGCGAGCAAAATCCGCTGCTCGCGGATTTGCGGATTTTGCGGGAGATTCGCAAATCTCGCGGATTGCGGATTTCCCAAAAATCCGCAAAATCCGCGAGCGGAACGGATTTTCCGCCCATGCCTAATCTCTATTTAGGTAATTCACAAAATAAACAACATGACCCATTGCTCCATTTACTAAACCTCTTTCCACGTGTAAATTACGTCGTAAATTATCCGATAATTTATACATGCATATAGATTCTTTTCTAAACCAGCAGTTTTAGATATTGATTTCTCTAAAGAATCCAATTTTGACTTCAACTTTGGTGACAAAATAATAGTAGCTCCTTCATGCTCTATTCTATCAATAGCTCCAGTTTTATAATTTCTTGATTTCCTAACTTTAACATTTTTTTCATTGAAGATTGAACATTCTTGCGGAGTTGGCATCAAGCATATCACTGATTTTTTTTCTGCAATTTTTCTATATAAATTCTCTGCAGCAACATTTTCATTTGGAAACATTCGTGTCTGTAAAGCTTCTTTGCCATGTTCACTCACTTTTCCAATTCTTATATCTTGAAGAATACTTTTGCAATCAGCATCCTTTGCTTGTCGCATATTTTGAATGAGTTCTGAATATTCAAAATATGACCAAATATTAACATTTCCAATGCTACCCAGGCACTTCCTGGTATCTTCATGTGTAAGGGTTTTAAACACTGGTTGTCCTTTCACAGGAGTTTGCCTCCAAATAACACATCATACTCTGTTTTAAGAATTTGTTGCATTCTTAAATGCACAAAGGCAAGCCTTAAATTTGATACCATGCTTACCTCATCAATAATCAGAAGTTTCATTTTTTTCAGGACTCTGGAAACTTCACAACAAGCTTCTCCAGATAGCTTGTGGTATTCTAATTTAATATTGTGCTCTATTGGCAACATCAATAAACAATGTAAAGTAATCCCTTTATTGTTATGATCTGCCAACCCAGTTGGAGCGGCAACAACACATGAGAGTGACAATTCAGTTCTTTTCTGTAGATAAGTTGTAATTGCTTTAATTAGAAAACCTTTTCCAGCTCCTGCTTCTCCACTCACATACAGTCGGACAGGTTTAAATGACGTACATGAGCACTCTTTTTTCTCATGACATAAACCATGCTCAATCTGCTCAGTCACTTCATTGTATGTTTGTTTTTGCTCAACAATTAGTTGTTTTTCCAATTCTTCTAAGTTTATTACATCCTCCTGAGCTTGTTCCATTGCTCTTTCCACCTCATAAATGCCAGTGGCTGCTTCATTTTGGATAATTGGTCCTCCTAGTGGATCCTGATTCAACGAAGCAGAACTTTGACTGTCTTGAGAACTGTCTCTAGCAATCTCAGCAGCAATTGTAGCTTCTTGCTGTATTTCCTCGTTCAACATTTGGAGATAATTAGTAAAAACAGGACATTCTATAGTATTTTTGATTGCGTTGAATGAATCTTCATAACTGAGAAAATCTCCAAGTAGTTTCTATTCTGTACGCCATGGCTTAAAGAGTTGCAAAAGAGCTAAATAGTAAAATTCCCTTTTGTCAGTTTTTGATGATTAATCAAATGTCCTTTTCTTTGTTTCACCAGACATCCTTCAGATCCAATCACAGCATATACTCCTTTATTGATATTGTCTGTAATGTTCTACTTAAAAGTATAGCTTTGCAGTACTTCATAGAGACAAACATTCTATAGATGATTACTTCTATTTGGATGGTATGTATCCAACATATTTGTCTTCAAAATATCTGTACTGTTTGGTTCTCTCTCTGCTAAATACTCACTTTCTTGTACAGATTTCAAAAGTCGGTTTCGTGTTCTTGCAAGACCTAAACTCATCCAAATGAGTGGTCTAGATTTGGCATATAGACTTGCAGATGATAAGCGATCTGAACATTCATATGCTCCGATTTCTCGATGAGACAACATCTTCATACTGTAGCTGTACAATTTCTTGCTTAGGCTCTTTTCATGAGAAATTTCTTCCCACATTTCCTTTAGTTCTGTCTTTTCAGATTTCGTAATGTAAGAAGTTACATATCGAGCCACAGCAATGGAGTTGTCTGCAACATATTGAATATCCATGTTTGCATTCCACATGGACACAATGACTGGGTTATAGTCATTTATATACTTTGACTCTTCATTTCTTCTTAAGTTGTAGGTATTTTTTGGTGATTTTCTTGTCACAGTATGTCGCAAAGATGACATAAAATTGTTCACTCTTCCTTTTGATATTACTGGTCGTGGAAATCCAAAATGACATTTTGTGTAAAACTTGTCCTTTGATTTGTATTTTCGATGACAGTATTTTCCACAGCAATGGGTTTGAAACCGCAAGACTTGATGTTTTAAATTCTTTTGTTCTGTGTTTTTTGGAACAGCACATGTAGAATACTGTTCAATAAAACTCATCACTGTCTCATCCGAATCTGTTCCAAATTTGGGGGCATCTTTGATCCATAGCAGCATATGTATGTGAGGAGCACCTCTTGCTTGATACTCCTTTCTCCAAAAGAAATCCAGAACCTCTCCAAGAGGAGGATTTTTTTTGTTTGTGATAAAAGACATCATAGCTTCAAATCTATGATTGAAATACCTGCTTACATTAACTGGATCCAAAGAGCACAATTCTCCAGGTGTCTTGTATTCTATATTTTCTATGTTTGCATTTGCCTCTGGAAGAAATTGAAGTAAATCTTCCCAAGCATACTCAGCACAGCTTAGAGTAAGAAACCATGTAGGAGTTACTAAGTTTCTTAGCATACATTTCAATTCCCCATGACGACGGTACCAATACTCGTTAGTACCACGCTGACATGCCATGACATTAATTAGCTGAGATTTCAAAACAGTGTCTTTCTCTTGAACTTTATTCATAAAGTCCCTTGTCGAAACATTCTGCAGATGTACTCCACTTTTTAGTATGTGGTTCACTGCATAAGAAAGTCCAGACAAATCACTCGCAAACAGAAGATGAAACAAATATGGAATACATTGTCGAACTCTTGGATCTTCCGCATACAATCTTGATGTCCGGTATTCAGATGCTGATATCTGCACAGGTTGGTCATCATATCGTCCACCTTGACCTGTTGGAAATAACTGAGGAAAACAACGAGCTTCCAAGCTTTCTTCCCATACACTAATAGGACTTCCTTTTGCTTCTTTAGTTTGGAATAACGCATTCCCCATTACTTCTTTTGAATGCAGTGAATGAACACTATAATGTTCATAAATTTGTTCACTTCTAGACACATCCACTTTTTTAATTTGTCCAGCTGACAAATCACTGTCTTCTTCTATAGTTGTTTCCTCTTCTCCTACATATACATTTTTGTAGTATTGATTGTTTTTTACCAAATACAACGTTGCCTTTTTGACTTTCCTAACATCCACTAATTTTTGCCAGATTTTCTTACTCTATGTAGGTACGCCATTGACTAGAATAAATAGAGGTTCCTCTTCCACATTTTCAACACCAATTGTTTCAATATTTTTCTTTAAATCTAGAGGCAAATATACAACTCTTCCCTTTAATCCTCTCTGTAAATCAGAAGGAGGCAATTTCCCTGTCTTAGGCTCCATACGAACAATAGCCTGAAATGGATGCACACATTGAATCAGAATAGACTCATAAATATTTAAATCCATCAGTTGAGAAGGAATATTTACCAACTCAGGATTATTATGTTCAGCTCTAGCTGGCATTTTGTTTTCATTTAATTTATTATACCAATATTTACAAATACATGGTCAGTACCCAAATCAAAACAATCCTCTACCAACAAATAAGTTGCACATTCCTACCATTCATTATTATTCTCTTTTTCACTTTTTAAATATAGATCAACTAATCTGGTCTGATTTTTATAATGAATTCCTCTACAACAAATACAAGAAAAATTGGGCCTTTCTACTGAAATTACCTTAAACCTTGTAATTCTTTGGTCAAAATTTTCTGTGCTAAAATTTTGTACATTTTCATCCAAATTTCCTTCTATTACTGTATCAGTTTCTGCACTGTCTTCTTTTTCACAAAAGTAACTAACCTCAATTTCTTCACAAACGCTATTTACATCTAATACAGATCCATGTAAAAGAGCACAGTTTAACTGGTTTAGTTTAAGTGCTGGACTTTTTGCATAATACATCCTTCTCACTAATTTGCCTGTTGTTGCCTCAGTGTTGGCTGCTAACGTTTCTGGGACAGGATAGTTATGCACAGCTACAGGATGTCTATGTTGGTACTGTTGCTCATTGTAATGTGTGTAGATTTGAGTTCCTTGATGCCAAGTGTTTTGTATTGGCTTTGATGCCATCACCTGACAGATGAACAGTGTTCTCTTGCGTTTTCCTAGGTCTCTTCAGCCTCTCAATGCCTCCAAACAATCAGTGCTCCTGGTACATTGTAATCAGAGTCAACATTGTACATCCTGTGATAAACATGGACCTGACACGAACACATAGGTTTGTAAGGAGTGTTTATTTACAATGGGTATATGTGTCAGGGAAGTGAATATTTACAAAAAGGTGAAAAGTGAATCAATGAGTTATCAGTGATGGTAGATGAGACAATAGAGTAGTCACCACACTGATTTGGTGACACAGTCCAACAGACGCCTGCCAACAATGTGGCAGTGTGGATAAGGACAGTCAACAAAGTCAATGGCAAGGTGAAGAGGGGTACCATCATGGCTAGCTCCTTGACTGGCGTTTGGCTTGTGCTTTGCCATGTGTTCCTCCCTTGGTTTTCCTTGGATGGCCCCTTGAGCGTTTGGTAGGGGAGCCCCTGCTGCAGGCTTAGTGGTGTCTGCGGACTCACCCCCCTCTGTGGCCACACAGGAGGTGGAGGGACTGTCATCCTGCAGGCCACAGGAGGCGGGGTGAGCTGTTGTTTGGGCTGAAGGCCTGTCTCTTAGGACACCCACAAGCTGGCCCAAGAGGTCCATATTTTGGCCCATACATGTGTCTATGGACTTCAGCATCAGGCGGAGCTCACGCAATTCTTCCAGAGCCTGGGCCGTGTGTTCCTGGGCTTGTTCATGTGACCCAAGGACTCTGGCGATGTTGGTCAGGGCTTCGGTCCCAGTGCCCAGTTGAGTTTGGTGCCCAGTTGCCCTCCCATCTGCCCTGCAGTCCCGCACCTGTGGTGTCACCACTCTATGCACCCGAGTACTCTCCCTGCCCTCCTCAGATTGTAGGGTGGAGTGGGCATCCTCTGAGGCAGGGACAGTGTTGCAGGCAGCACTGGTGGTGGTGGAGGCCACACAGGTCGTTACAGCAGGGGTCATGCAGTTGTTGTTGCTGAGGGGATGGTGGTGGGGACAATGGGGGCCTGAGACCCGAGACCTGTTGCACCCTGGCAGGCCAGATGGGCCAGGTTCAATGTCTGCATCCCAGGAATCTAGGGAGTCTGCATCAGAGTCCACGTTCCGGGGGGTGAGACTAGCTCTGCAGGTTGGTGTTGTCATCTGCAGCTATCAGTTCCTGTCACCTTTGGAACAGAGGGGAAATGGTCATTGAAGTACACCCCACTAGCTTGCTGTTAGATGTTTGGATGTTACATGTTATACACAACACAGTTTACATTGACATCACTTTGTATGGCTGCACGGTACAGTGCATTATGACATGATGTGGAGGTACATATATTAATTGTCCATGGTGTGAAATGTCAATAGATACCATGTAAGTAAATCAAAAGGAGACTAGCTAGAAAGGGGTTAGTATGACATTATTTTGTTGTTGTCATAGCGACTCAGTGTTGTTGGCGGTGGCACCTGTTGGGTGTCTTTAGAAAGCCCTCACCCACCAACCTAGTTGGTGGCATGCTTCATCATCGGGCCCACCCAGTGACACCTAGCGTGTCCCGGGTGTGCTACGACGCCTGATTACAGCGGAGCAGGTATGTCACTGTGTGTGCGGTGTGAGGTGTGTAGTGAAGTGAGGTTAAAACGGCTTGGCGGATGGTCCCTGGAGTGGGAAGACTTTATTAAAAGGGCCTCCGTCAGCGGTTAAAAATAAGGCTGTGGGACGTTAGAGGCGGGTTACGACCTCCTACGTCCTTGGTGTGTCAACATGTTTCAGCCAGTGCCTTATATTAATCTGGCTTTCTTCAGGACAATAAAAATATGTGTAGGTTAAAATTAGGGTAAGTGTAGTGTAGTCTATGTGTCTACACGCCCTAAAGTGTATCTAACTGTGAGAGGGGGGATTCCCTTCTCAAGATCACCTGTACATTTAACAATGAAAGACAGGGACAAGACAAACATAGGAAAAAAGAGTCACTAGAAAATATTGAGCATAATTTATGACAGCCGGCTTAATAGCGGATTAGTGCAGGCTATGAGCGGCTCAAGTGTAATGATACTGGTGGTATCATTATTGTGGAATCGCACTGAAATTCGAGGGTGAAGTGGTTAAAACAGCGGTAAAAAATACTGCAGTAGTGAATAGTGAAGTATTGTGGCGCAAGCACATTGTCTTACGCTTTTTTAGGCTTGCTTGTACTCCAAGGCTATTGAAGAGGCAAGGGGTGGCCCTGGTAGGGAGAGAGAGGACCACTGGGGTAAGGAGACCTGTGGGAATACATTCTGTGCCTGTAGTACTATTCGGCACGTTTTACTATAATCCAACTTTAAGTCCCGAGTGCGCATGCGCTAACTCTATCCAATCGCGCCGCACTCTTGCGCAACCACGCATGCGCGAACCACTACTTGGCCGCGCATGCGCTAAACTACCCCTCGCCGCGCATGCGCACGATAAAACCACCTTTGCACGCATGCGCGAAGCTAGCGGCACTACTCCGCGCATTAGCGCGATACGAAGGGCACTCACCTGAGCACAATTCCGATCCAAAAAGCCAGTCTTTCTACTATTACTCTTCCCTCCAGGTGCCACTAATCATGCAGTTAACGTTAGTATAAAAACCGGCCACCACAGCCATTCATTACCGGTTATGCGAAGGAGGCACAACAGGTCCCACGCTGAAGCTGACCAGAAATCCTGTGAGTATGCTGAACATCTCTACCATAGGTAAGCGCTACCCTTTCTCCCACAGGTCTCCTTACCCCAGTGGTCCTCTCTCTCCCTACCAGGGCCACCCCTTGCCTCTTCAATAGCCTTGGAGTACAAGCAAGCCTAAAAAAGCGTAAGACAATGTGCTTGCGCCACAATACTTCACTATTCACTACTGCAGTATTTTTTACCGCTGTTTTAACCACTTCACCCTCGAATTTCAGTGCGATTCCACAATAATGATACCACCAGTATCATTACACTTGAGCCGCTCATAGCCTGCACTAATCCGCTATTAAGCCGGCTGTCATAAATTATGCTCAATATTTTCTAGTGACTCTTTTTTCCTATGTTTGTCTTGTCCCTGTCTTTCATTGTTAAATGTACAGGTGATCTTGAGAAGGGAATCCCCCCTCTCACAGTTAGATACACTTTAGGGCGTGTAGACACATAGACTACACTACACTTACCCTAATTTTAACCTACACATATTTTTATTGTCCTGAAGAAAGCCAGATTAATATAAGGCACTGGCTGAAACATGTTGACACACCAAGGACGTAGGAGGTCGTAACCCGCCTCTAACGTCCCACAGCCTTATTTTTAACCGCTGACGGAGGCCCTTTTAATAAAGTCTTCCCACTCCAGGGACCATCCGCCAAGCCATTTTAACCTCACTTCACTACACACCTCACACCGCACACACAGTGACATACCTGCTCCGCTGTAATCAGGCGTCGTAGCACACCCGGGACACGCTAGGTGTCACTGGGTGGGCCCGATGATGAAGCATGCCACCAACTAGGTTGGTGGGTGAGGGCTTTCTAAAGACACCCAACAGGTGCCACCGCCAACAACACTGAGTCGCTATGACAACAACAAAATAATGTCATACTAACCCCTTTCTAGCTAGTCTCCTTTTGATTTACTTACATATAACCCGGGGATTTGGACTAGCTATCTGGTCCTCTCTCTCCCTCTTGATTCTCGCACCAATAGATACCATGTGCCATGTACAGATTGTGTGATTACAAGGACATGTCGTCATCTAACGACTAGCAGCACAACAACTTTAGGTGAAGCATATTTGTTGTTTACACTACATGGAAGACAATACATCTGAACATGAACTAGCCATTGAAATCTCATGCATACCATTGTCATATTATGCTCTTTGCTTTCTTTTTACTACTTACCATGCTTGTTTTGTTTTCATATGGGCCGTGACGCTCTGCCCCATGGCACTTACAGATATCATTCCGTGCTGTGCATGACTGTGCCCTGAATTTCTTAAACATGTGATATGATGAGTCACACTTTGGTTTCTGTGACAGTTACATACGCTTAGCTGTCTGCATACTGGAAGTGGCTATTAGATCTATGCCAAGTTTGGCAGGATGTGAGGGCTGGGGTGCACTGTCTACTTACCGGTTCTGTGGCACATTTGTGGGGAATTTATGACACATCTTTCTGGGTATGTGGTGGAATGCTCCATCTTGCTGAGCTGTGGAACAAGGGGGCTTGACGAGAGTTGGAGTACTGGCATCCCACCCATAAACTCCACTCCCTGTTAAGATGGCTATCTACCTGTAAGTTTGGCTGGTGTGATACATTGGCTGCCACATGCTTCTGGGAAGGGGGAGTGCTTCATCTTGCTGAGCTGTGGAACAAAGGTGCCTGGTGGGGGTTGTAGTGCTGACTTCCTAACCACAAACCCCCCTCCCTGTGAAGATGGCTACCTACCTGTAAGTTTGGTTGTTGAAATACAATGGCTGCCACATGCTTCTGGGTGGGGTGGAAGTGCTCCTTCCAGCTCAGCTGTAGGACAAGGGTGCCTGGTGGGAGTTGGAGTGCTGGCCTCCCACCCACAAACCCTCCTCCCTGTTAAGATAGCTACCTACCTATAAGTTTGGTTGGTGAGATACAATGGGTGCCATATGTTTCTGGGGGGGTGCTCCATCTTGCTCAGCTATGGGACGAGGGGGCCTGGTGGGGTTTGTAGCACTGGCTCCTCACCACAAGCCCCCCTCCCTGTTAAAATGGCTACCTACCTGTATGTTTTATGTGAATAAATGAATGGCTGCCACATGGTTCTGGGTGGTGGGTTTGCTCCATCCTGCTCAGCTGTGGGATAAGGGTCCCTGGTTGGAGTTGGAGTGCTGGCTGCCTATCCACAGTCACCCCTCCCTGTTAAGATGGCTGGCTCCCTGTGGAGCAGAGGAAGGAAATAGTTACAAATGGGTCTTGGGTGGGGGGGTGTTCGAACCTGCTGAGCTGTAGGACAGGTGACCTGGTGGGAGTTGTAGTGCTGGCTGCCTGTACACATGCAAACCAGTGAATGTTGCTAGCTACCTTTGGCGCGAATCAGAGTGAGTGAATGTTGGATCCTTGAGACATGTGTTGGGGAGTGTGTGGTGCACATAAATACATTTGGGCCTATGAGGTGTAGCTTTGTAGTTCTGCAAGACAGTCCATAGCAGTGTGATGGTACACATTTAATTGTACATATGAGCCTCCACTCTGCCGGCTATTCCTGTGATACTCTCTGGATGCAGTATGGCAAGCACTTTCTCCTCCCATGCAGTGAATGTTCTTGGTAGAATCGGAGGGCCGCCACCTCAGCCAGCGGATGGTTCTTGTTGGTCCTCTCTTTCACCTGACTTTTGAGGTCATGCCACCACTACATGATCTCCTTCTTGGAGTGTGGGGTGTTCCCTACTGAATTGACTTTGTTGACTATCCTTTCCCACATTTGTGTTCTGGTGGCTAAAGGTGTCTGTTGGACCAGGTTACCAAACAATTGTGGTTCTTCTATGATTACCTCATCTCCCATGACTGACAACTCATTGTCAGTGAATTTGGGCCTTTATTTCTGTGCCATGGTGTGTGATGTGCCAATGTATTAAAGGTGCAGGTGTGAGAGTGGTGGTGATGTAAGTAGTGTGTGTGTGTTTTTGTGCCGGTCGGATGTATGATGGTTTGCCTCTCTTTTGTGCTGTAGAGTTAGTTCCTTCAGAGGTGGAGTATTGCAAAGGATTCTGGTCAGGGAAAGGGCTACTTTTATACTCAGCTATGTGGGTGTGTCAAAATGGGTATTCCTGTCAGGTGTGTTGTGTGGGTTTGTCCTTGGAATTTTTTTTTACTTGCCATGGGGATGTGTCATTGGGGTGTGTTAGGTGTTTTGGGGGGCTGAACTATTATGATCTGTACACTTGGTGGCCTGGCCTTTGTGTGTGTTTTTTTTTTGTTGACCGCCATATTTGCTCCAGAACGCCCGCTGAGGTGGGTATGCAACCGGCCATCCGTCAGCTCTCATATTCATCACTGTTTGCGATCACGGCGGTTGGAAACAGTGGATCGTTCCGCTTTCACCTCAATAGTATCCTAATTGTACGTGCGGTCAATCCGCTAGCCTAGCGGTGGTTTTGGCTTTTCCCGCCGCGAATCCGACCGCCGCAGATGGATTTTCACCTGCTCCGCCCGCTACCGGCGGTCTTTTGTGGCATTGTTCTGCCCCTGCTAGTTTTTTCTGGTGGTTAATCCTAATCGGACCACCGGTTTTCCTGAGGTATGTGCGGACGGTTCATTTCTGCTATCACGGCGGTCGGAATGGTTTTCTGACTGCCATCCTAATAGACCCCTTAGTGTTATTTATTAGCGTACAATGCACCCTAGTGTCCAACATGGACTAGGGGATGCATTTTACACTAAGAAAACAGCACTAAATTAGGTATGAGTGAAATGCGCGAATTGGCGGTACACGAATTCGTGCGAAAGCGAATTCGCGACAAGCAAAATTCGCGAATTCGTGCGAATTTTGTTTTTTTGCATGTTCCCGAGGTTTTTGCGTATTGGCGGGCCGCTTGCAGCGCACTGGCCGCGAAGTTACCCATGCAGTCGTACATGGGCGCCGCCATCTTGTGCGCGTTGGGTATTTCCGTTTCCAGGCGCTATTGGCAATCTTGCGTTGTGTGCGGCGCGCTATTACGACTTCGCGTGTGTTTTTGCATGCTCGCGGGGGAAATATCCAGCGAACTTACCCACGCTGTCCTCAATGGGCGCTGCCATCTTGTTTTTCATTCATTGCTATGGTTCTGGGCCTGGTTTTTCTATCCTCTTTTAATCTTTGCAGTCCTTTGTTTCTTTGAACTTTTTTTTGCTCTTTTTTGCTCATTATCTATCTCTCTATTTCTCTAGATCTATATTTTGTGTTTTTTTCAACTTTTAGTTACTTTAATAACTACTTTTTTTGTTTAGCTCTCTTGCGGGCGATTGAGGGAAGTGGATGTAGCGGCCAGGGAGGTTTTTACCGTTGTGGAGGTGGCCGCCCTTATATTTTTTGTTCTGCGCCACCTCCCTAAGACCGTGGCAGCAGGGGGCAGGCCCGGTTAAGGGTATGGCCTCCGGGAGCGTCGCCAGCGGTGGGATAAGGTGTGTCGGGCCATGCTGAGGCAGTCAGGGGTCCGGCGCACCTACGACCAAGCGCGCACCGGTGGGCCAACGTCCTCGACTGGGAGCAGGACCTGCTCCACCTGCTAGGTGTGGAGATCCCTGGCCTTGGTGAGAAGCTATTTAATAACTACTTTGTTTTCTTCTGCTCTGTGTTATATTGCTAATCATTTTTTTTCCGGAAGAGTGGGAATGCTGCTGATTCGATTACATTGCAGGTAAATTAATGTTTAAGTAGCTTCTGTCATTGCAGTTGCTCGCCTGGTAATATGCGTTGCTGCTATGCTTACTTGTTTGCAATTTTTTGCTCATTTGAGAGCATAACTGCGTAATGCTAGAGACAGTAGAGACTCAAGTCTAGTCCTTCTTTGTACTCCTGCTGCAACTAAGAAGTGATAGTGGTGGATTGATACGTTGAGTATATTATTTATTACTTGTTATAGGACATTTGTTAGTGGTCTGCAATCATGATGACGGACTGTGTCTGTCACGTGACGTCTCGTGCTGCTGAGTGATGGCAGTCGTAGTAGAACCTTTTTGTTGTTGGTGTATTTAGTGAATTACATAACTTTCCGATTAGACGGTCTGCGAATTCTGCAATACTGTACTATCCTCCTAGTTGACCAGATCAGATAGGTCAATACATGTAGTGCAATTGTTGTTAATTTGTATTCCCAAGATAATTTTAGATTGCGTTTAAAGAAATCAAATATTTCAAAAAACAATCATCCATGTTGTGTTTCTTTATTTCTTGATCATCAGCACCTCCCAGGGGCAAGGCGACTAGCACCATTAAGGCTCCGGTGGAAGAAGGTGGACAGTCACAGGATTGGTCCCTTGCAGGCTCTTCTGCTGGCTCCAGTAAGTTGTTCTATTGTTATATTAATACTTACACTTCCCTAACTTTTACAGCTCCTATTCATTACACACTGTTTCCTAATTCTATTTTTTACAAAATAGTCTTTGATCTTCTTCTAATCTAGACTACTTTCTACATTCTTATCCTGCCTCTACCATCACTCTCTGTGCTACTACTATTTACGATTATGAGTCGGTCTGTGTAGGTAGCTAAGCTTGCCCAGTCGGCAAACGGTGTTAAACAAAACTCTGATCCAGAACAGAAGTTGAACCGCCAATCCCCTGACCGACTATCTAGTATGTCTGACCAATGATTTTACGACACAGAAGAACAGAAGAAGACTACCGCCGAGTCCCGGCCTATCTGAGTCACTGAAACATAACTGCCAAGTGCAGTAGTTCAAACCCTTCCGCTCACTCACTCGTGAAGAAAAACCACACAGTGTTTGTTAGTTTTAAAGTTTTATTTTCAATTAAGAAATTAAAACACTATTTCTTTATTTTTAATAGCATAGTATTCGGAGCGAGCACTGCTGATAGATGACGTTAAAGTTTAAACAACATTCCAATGAATCAAATTACTTTAACGTAATAGTTAACAGACACATGAAATTTTTAGAATAACTGTGCGGGAGCCACCACCTTCTTTAAAGTACTTAAAGTACTGCTGGTGAAGACTTACTAGTAGTTGGTGAATCGTCCTGTTGGCAGAAGGGCAATGTAATCGTCTTTCTGTATTTAGAAAAATGGTGCACGTTAAGCAAGCATTCATCAGTTGTCCTAAGAAGTGTAGCATTTAATGGAATAAGCATATAAAAAGTTAACACCCTCCCCAAAACCGTTACTTTTATTCAATCCCAGTAATAAAAAATGTGTTATGTAACATTTTCTTCCATTACAAGACAAAATAGGGGGTTGTGCATGGCATCTAAAAATATGACATGTTTTTTCTAGACGTCACAACATCTGATGCGGCACAGATGACTACCAGTGCCGGGGCCAGCAGTGCGGAGGGGTCCACTCTAGGGGCTGATGCGGTGGCGCCACCAGGAGGAGCTGGGAGGGAAGGCTCAGCGGCAGCAGGTAAGTTATTATACTCCTTACTTATTGACATTTTTCAGTAGGCTCGCAAAGGAATGTATGATGTACTGTTCAGTACATAGTACACTAGTACAAGTACACTGTACTGTTAAGAACAGTTACTAATTTAGAACTACTTTTTTGGCTATCACGGAGAAGACAGTTAACCTTGACTTGTAATAGCATTAGCGACGGTACTTCTCGGGTAAGCAATGGCCCCCTCTATTTGACTTCAACTAAGCTGGCAAGATTTATCGTGAAGCCAAGTCATATCAGATGTACTTTAGGGATGTGAAGAACAAAAAGTAAAAGAAGGGTGAAACGAAGGACGAGCGAGTCTGAACATTTATGACTATAAAGAATGGTGTTTTTGAATGCAAGTCAAGAGAAGAAGATGGTGGTTTCCAAAATATAATGAAAAGGGTGTTAATTGGTTGTTGAGAATAAGAAAACTTGGTACATTTGAGACATTAAGAAGAATGATAGACGTACTTTGGAAGCCTGGATGTTATCTTCTTTTTCCTCATCGATAGCAAAGGTGTATGATGTAGTAGAGCAGACGATGAGTGGATGAAGATTGTTACTTTGAACAGCATGTCCGTGCCAGAGTAGCAAAGCTGAGGAAATCCAAATACTAGAATTTGTGATTGTTCACAAATACTCCCTGCCTTGATTAACAGTACAGTACTTTACTTTGCAAGCACAGCATCTATTGTGTAAGTATTGTATAGTTGACAACATTATATCAAGTCAAGTCCCTTCCTCCGGCAATTATGGGTACCACACTCACTCCCTATGTTAATAATTGTATTTCAGCTGTGTCATGGGTGGTCTATCACTGTAGTTCATTCAATCTATCAAAACAAAGTCATATAACCAAAGATCATGTGATCGTCAGGATAATGATATATGATCAGAATTGAATAATCTTCATTCTTCTTTTGTAGTAGTGAAGGTCCCGGGGGCAGTGTGAAAGATATCATTACATTGAGCAGTAGGCCGTGATGTAACCGAGTATGGCCAGTGGTAGTGCCACCCCTATAGAAAAGTAAGAGCTTCCTATCCCCACCTGCATGTACTGCTTAAAGTACTGCAAGTCTGCGTCATCATGGCTTGTGTCTGTTTTTCTTGGGTGCAAGCTGAGTGAGCTGCTATGCCGGCTACCACAAGTTAACGTACCAGTAATTTCTTTTGCAAAACAAGAGAAAAAAACTGAAGAATTTTTGTAGTACTCTCTGACTATGTATGTAGTAGTGAGTCCATCCATAGTCCTGCTATTGAAATTCCTGAAACACCCAGTAATGTCACAGGCCTACAAAGACGGCGGAAAGACACATGCCAAAATGTTATACTGTGTTTGCTACTTGCTGGTGTGACTGAGAGTCAACTATCCGTTGAAGTATTTTGACTTTATGTTAAAGACTATTGGCTATAGTATTTTCCTTTCTCTCTTCATATAGATGCTACTCCGAAAAAGTTCACCAGAAAGGAGATGGCTGTCCGGGCCAGGGCCCATAAGCTGGAGACTATTTGTGCAGAGTATCGGCGGCTGTGGGCTCGGGAGCAGGAGGACACAGCAATCTCTGCATCCTCCTCCAGTGCCCCCGTGTCCACCAGCCAGAAGCCTCCAGACAAACGGAGCTGTAGCCCGACAGCCTCCCGCCGCCGCTGCACAGCAGCAACACAATCAGCTGCCCCTCCCAGAGCCTGGATGGTACGTCAGTGCCGCCTCCTTAAAGAGTGGACTACCTGGAGCGGTTGGTTGAAAAACATCAGCACCAGCTCCGGGACCACCGCAAAGAGCTGTGGGACATGCAGGAACAGCTGTCCACACTACGTCACAGGAGAAAGTGACTGTCCCTTGCCCCTTTTTTAAAGACTGTTGGGGGGTGGGAATTGGGTGTTTGGGAAAGGGGACTTTTGGACATTGGTTGGGGTTAGACAGGGGGGTGAGTTGGGTTAATTATTTTTTTTTTGACTACATCAATATATTTCTTAATAATTATTTTTCATACCAAAACATAGTATACACATTCTTATTATTTTGTGTGGGGGTGGGCAGTGGTTACTGGACGTTTGGTTTCTTTCAACTTACCAGCATGAATGAAACATCTAGTCCTGAAATGTACCAAAGTGCCAGTAACTCAGTTAGTGAATTCAGTAGCCCTACTAGTACTTTTCTAGTAGTACTGGCAGTCTCTGCTCTCCTCCCAGTCCTAGCCCATTATTCTACCTCTCCAAAATGCTTATCTTACCTGTGATTCGTGTTTGAGAATAGTGGTAGCCACAGGGCTCTCTGCATGGCAAATGGTGATTAAGGTTGGTTGTTGACTTGAATCCTCAACAGATGAAATATCATTGTTGTGCTGGTAGTAGTAGTGGTACACACTGGCAGTAGCAGCATATGAAAACAAAAGGAAATGAAACAATGAGTGGCCTGAGCATAGCATTAGAAACAATACGATAGATAGTACGCTACAGAACAGTGCCATAAATTGTAGCCTAAGCAGTGCTAAAGTATTCTAAATATAAGTAATAGTTTTGTAGACTATGGCTACTATAAGAAATATTATGAAGGCAAAGGATACTTAAACATAAGAATTAACCATTTGATTCGTCATGTGTATGAGCATGATGTTTGATGCTCAATCCTCGATGTCGCACATGAAATTCCATTTTCCAACATTTTTCTGTTGCTTAGACCTTATTCTCCCCTGCAAGTGTGTGGAATTTCTTGTTGTTATTTAGCCATACCTCAATGAAAAACCTCACAGCCTGGGGAAAGAGGGTTAGGATTTTTGAAGATTGGATGGGAATGGGTTTTTTTGGGAAACTTTTTGTGGAGAGAAGAAAAAAAAACACTGCATGGACAAACAACAAATGAAGAGAAACAAATGTTTGGATTAAAAAATAACAGAACAATACGGTGGAGGAGGACCTAGGGGAAGTTTAAAGACCAGGCTCTGGGTACTATCCCCACAAGAACTGATAAACAACAGAGGTACCAGAGGGTCTCAGATCAATGCGCCCATAAGTAAAGAAAACCAACCGAGAACCCACACTTTCTCACAGGTTGTGTCACAGAGAGCTCTCCAAGGATGAGGAAAAATACCCATCAGTCACCATTCGGATCCGCCCTTCATCATTTGGGATTTTATCCGTACCACCCGTCAGAGGTTACTAGTGCTCTACTCGGAGGTCAACACGGTGGTAGGGGGTATCCTCAGTGAGTATTAGAGACGACAGTGTGGTATACCACTCGATGTAGGTGAGTGGCAGAAAAAGTGGGACTGGGGTGTGCAGTGCAGAAAAAGTGTAAAAGGAAAGAAACCAAGAAAGAGTGTGTTTAAAATTGGTTTTGAAAGAGCACTAGACAAACATTTTTTTTTTTTTTTTTTTTATTCCAGGTGTGCTTGACATACCAATGTTAAAAACAGTGCAACCGCAAACTGTCTGTTTATGTATACAGCCTAAGGTAAGTAAGGTCAAACCTTACTTACCTTAAGCTGTCTACATAAACAGACAGTTTGCGGTTGCACTGTTTTTAACATTGGTATGTCAAGCACACCTGGAATAAAAAAAAAATTTCGGTTGGTTTTCTTTACTTATGGGCGCATTGATCTGAGACCCTCTGGTACCTCTGTTGTTTAAGGATTCAAAAATACCCATAAATCTTTTAAGGGACATAAAGGTAGTGCACTACTGCATGCATGAAGTTGTTTGTTAAAGGGATGGTTAGGTTACTGAAAAGTTGTACTTACTACATCTTATTAGTAAGTATGAGGAAACAATTTGACATTGAAACTAGTACAGGGCTGCATTAATTACGCAATTTCACTTGTCTTTCTGCCCTCATAGAGAATAAACACTTATTATTAGTACATTAAGTTAGTTATAAAAATCGCAAATAAACATATGAAATAGCTGGAGAGATGACTTTGAAGCAGAGAACAAAGAAACGCACGTAGTTAGTCACATTCGTAGAAGTTCAAGTTTACAACAATAACATCTAAAAGATAAGGAGAAGTTAAGAGAGAATACTGTAACTTTATGTTGTAGTTGTCCTGTTGAATTGGTGGAGTTGCATGCATCCAGCCATTCCTCTCATTCACAATATATACCTCCATTCCATCTTACGCTCCGTCGATCAAGATTGGTGACCAGACACACTGTCCACTGGCTGCCTGATGAGTAATTGCGTCTGAGTTCATCGTTTGTTCCATGGCACGTCCTGTAATTTTTTATGGAAAAAAACAGGAAGTGAGCCAGTTAAAAAAATCTAAGTTACGGTGTGCAGTGCAAAAATAACATTTTCAGTTTTCCGAGCTGACATTATTATTATATACAATCATCACTACAAAAGTGCTTAACCTCTTGGCTGCTAATGACAAGGGTAACTCGTCATGGACTTTCCATTGATTTCAATGGAAATTATATGGCATCACTAATAATGCCTTAGCAGTGAAGGTGTTAACCTGGTTTTCCTTTACAAGGATAGTAAACAAAATTAGACATTCCCAGGAGTGTTCCCAGACCCCTGAACCAAGTCGGAAAAATGTAGAACACCCCCAAATAGCCCCGTAAAAACATGCGATACTGCTACCAGGTTGAACCCAAATCGTTCCAAAAGCACTCTGCAACTAGGCCCAAACTCCCCTTTTCCACCCTAGATTTTCTTCAAAACACTTGCATTCAATATTAGACATTCCCAGGAGTGCTCCCAGACCCCTGAACTCAGTTGCAAACATGTAGAATCCCCCCAATTAGCCCCCTAAAATCATGCAATAGTGCTACAGGCCTAAGTTCAAAACGTGCCAAAACGCACTCTGAAAGTAGGCTCAAACCCCAATCTGCCACCATGGATTTTCTTCAAAACACTTGCAATGATTATTAGACATTCCCAGGAGGGCTCCCAGACCCCTAAACCCAGTTGCAAAAATCTAGAACCCCCCCAAGTAGCCCTCCGCAGAAATGCAATTTTGGAAAAAAAAATAATAATTCACCTCGGATTTTCTTCAAACCACTTGCAATTACAATTACACATTCCCAGGAGTGCTCCCAGACCACTGAACCCAGTTGCAAAAATGTAGAACACCCCCAAGTAGCCCCCAGAAAAAATGCGAAAGTGCTAACCCTAACTCCAAATCGTGCCAAAATGCACTCTGCAACTAGGCCACACCCCCTTTTTCCACCATGGATTTTCTTCAAACCACTTGCAATCAAAATTATACTATCCCAGCAGTGCTCCCAGGCCCCCAAACCAACCCCCAAAAACCTAGAACCCCCCATACAGCCCCCCAAAACAAGCAAGTGAGCAAAAACTGAAAAACTTTTTCACCATGGATTTTATCCAAAACACTTGGATCAGATATTAGACCTTCCAAGCAATGCCCCTAGACCCCTCAACCCATCCGCAAAAAAAAGAACACCCCCCAAACAGGCCAAAAGCAAAAATGGAAAATGTGACAGAAAATTTGCGGCCTACGAGTCAAAATCACTCCAAACGCACTCTGCAGCTGGGCCCTAACTCCCCTTTCCCACCATGGATTTTCTTCAAACCACTTGCAATCAAAATTATACCATCCCAGCAGTGCTCCCAGACCCCCAAAAACCTAGAACCCCCCCCTCAAACAGCCTCCCAAAAACAAGTGAGCAAAAACTGAAAAACTTTTTTCACCAAGGATTTTATCCAAAACACTTGCATCCGATATTAGACCTTCCCAGAAATGCCCCAGACCCCTCAACCCACCCGCAAAAAAGCAGAACACCCCCAAACAGGCCAAAAGCAAAAATGTGACACAGAAAACTTGCGGCCTACCAGTCAAAATCACTCCAAACGCACTCTGCAGCTAGGCCCTAACTCCCCTTTCCCACCATGGATTTTCTTCAAACCACTTGCAATCAAAATGATACTATCCCAGCAGTGCTCCCATACCCCGAAACCTACCCCCAAAAACCTAGAACCCCCAAACAGCCCCCCAAAAACATGCAATACTGCTAGGCCTCAGTTTAAATTGTGCCAAAACGCTGTCTGCAACTAGGCCCAAACCCCCCTTTTTCACCATGGACTTTCTTCAAACCACTTGCAATCAAAATTAGACCTTCCCAGCAGTGCTCCAAGAACCCCTGACCCACCCCCACAAATCTAGAACACCCCCAAACAGCCCCCCCCAAAAACATGCAATACTGTTATATTCAAAACATGGCAAATTACGCTGTTAAAAAAAAATAGCTGTTTTCAGCACTTCCACTACTTCGATCCTCTTGAAACTTACCTGGACACTTGTTCCAGCGATTCCCAAGAATCTCAGCAAGGCAGAACAAAATCGAACCACTGCGCTCTTTGAAGAAGAAGAAGAAGAAGATGAAAGAAGGTCTACGACTAGTTTTCACTTAGTATTCACCAAAACACACGGGCCCGCAAAACACCAAAAAAGGCCAATTCTGGACCAAAGAACGCCAAACCCCCCAAAAACATCATTATGACCGAGCCTGCATCAGGCCCTGAGCCCTAGACTCAGTGGGAACCCTACCAACTTAAAACCCAAAAACCCAAGTAATTTGCACTGAACCCTAAACCTTAGATATGCTTTGTCTGGCTATGTCAAAGAGCATAGGTTGCCACATCAGGATGCTTCACTCAGTGGTGCCTGCCTTGACCGTCTGCATGGCCCAGCCGCAAGCATGGGCCAAAAATCTGTTCCGCTCAAGAATTTGCGATTTTTCTGTAATTTCGCGAGATTTGTGAAAAACCGAAAAACAGCAAATCTCGTAAACATAACAGATGTTTGGCCCAAGCTTGATGCAGTGCCATGCTGATGGTCAAGGCAGGCACCACTGAGTGAAGCAACCTGATGTAGCATACCTAGGCTCTTTGTCAGACAGACAAAGCATATCTAATTGTATGCAGCAAGCCACATAGCCCCAATTTTACATGAACTGCTGTCTGGAGTGGACTCTGCCTGGCATAACAACAACAGTACACTGCCTCGCCCTCGACCACTACATACCACGAATAGACGGACATGTAGTTCTGCTGTAGTAGTTGTTGTAGATTGGTTTACCTGTTTGCCACTCACAAATTGGCCATAGTTCTTCCGTAAACCAATGCTGATGATCCTTCCATCCCAGTGAGTGGCTGTAAAGAAAACAGATATATTATTTATTCAATCATCATGGTATATTGGCAAGTGAGTCCACTCCAAGGACATTTTGCATATTGTAAAATGCAACATAGTGGCCCCTGAATTTGAATTACAATTTGAATTAAACAAGGTAAAAAAACAGAGTAGTAGGACATGAGTTACAATTACTGTATAAAAGATTAAATATTAACTAAGACAAGACATATGATTCATTTCATGGACAAAAAACAAACAGCAATTGGTTTCATCAGAGCCAGACAGCCATTGCTGTCCACTGCATGCCATCTTCTCAATTATTCATTACCTGTTCTACTTTTTGTCCGCATCTTCTTCGGAAAGTGAGGGCCCACAGGGCAACCTCTCCTGTCAATTTCAGAAGTAACTCTGTCAGCAATCAGCAAGCATGTAGTCAGTCAGTAATTTAAGTCCCACTTGAGGGGACTCGTCTATGAAATCAAAGTTTCTTTATTCTTTGTAATCCATCCATCTGCCTTGAGGGAAATGGATAGGTGGAGTCTGGAGGAGGAGGATAGAGGAGCATGATTGAGTTGTAAACTTGTAAACCTCAGGAATGCAGACTGCAGCACCTTCAAATCAATAAAGAAAATAAGATGGAGACAATGCTGCTGATGGACTTGTTGTGAGAGATTTGTTGTGGTAAAAGTTGCAAAGCAAAGAAAGACACACAGAAATAAAAGTGAATAAGGATGAAAAAAAAGGAAGTCATTTTCAGGCCTCGGTGTCAGGGAAGTAAAGCTCGTCCTCAAACTCTATGAATTGAGACGGGAGTAGGACAGCTAACAGAGAAGAACTTCCGTCGGTGTCCTCTTCTTCCTGTGTGCATTCACATATTTTGTAATCTGGTGGTATGAAGTGCTGATTCATCTTGTTCAGTGTAAGCATGGGCGGAAAATCCGTTCCGCTCGCGGATTTTGCGGATTTTCGGTAAATTCGCAATCCGCGAACTCCCGCGAATTTACCAAAAATCCGCAAATCCGCGAGCGGCGGATTTTTCCGGGGGCAAAAGTTCACAACTTGAAGCCTGGCCTGTTGTAACTATTTTAGGATGGCGCCAGCAAGCTGCCAGCGCCATCCTAAAATAGTTACTAAGTTAGCTTCAACAGGAAGCTCTAATAGATAAAATAAAGCAGGTGCTCGCACCTGCTTTTTTTTATCTATTAGAGCTTCCTGTTGAAGCTAATTTAGTAAGTATTTTAGGATGGCGCTGGCAGGTTGCTGGCGCCATCCTAAAATATTTACAACATGCCCTTCCTGTGACCCTTCCTGTGACTCATTCGTCGTCGAGGCAGGTGTGCCTTCTTCCCAAATCTACCGTGGAAAATCAGCTGTGATGCTGGATAGAGGCTTTTGCATCCTTGACTTTTACGAGCGCAATACCCGTGCTGTTCCTGTGACCAGGAGCTTTTTCTCTTCATCTGCTGAACTGATCTTTCTCTGACCTTTTATGCACACAAGAGGCATGTGAACTCGCATGGAAGCCCCGCACGTTTGGCCCCGCGCACACACTCGCGGTTTGCACCGTCTTCCCGCCATTCACCCACTATGATGGACAGCTCACTCAAGGGACCCCTGCGCCCTTCGGGGCGATTGCATAGTAACATACACATGGTCGCTCGAACTAGTTGATGCTCAAATTCAGTGACTCATTCATTAGCCCAAAAACAATCATGAGCGTCTTCGAGGCTGGACAGGTGTGCCTCTTCCCAAATCTACCGTGGAAAGTCAGCTGTGATGCTGGGTAGAGGCCTTTGCATCCTTGACTTTCATGAGCACAATCCCCGTGCTGTTCCTGTGACCAGGAGCTTCTTTCTCTTTATATTATTGTGTTCGCACGGGTTGCTGCAAGTTCGCACACGTTTTGTACAATTTCGCAATTTGCGAAATTGTACAAAACCCTCACGAACTTGCAGAAACCCGTGCAAACATAAAAAAAAATCCGCAAATTCGCGAGAATTCGCGGATTTTGCGGATTGCGAGTTCGCAAATCCGCAAAATCCGCGAACGCGAGATCCCAAAATTCGCCCATGCTTAGTTCAGTGTTAACTTCTCCACATGTTTGGGTGAGAGGCGGGTCCTTTTTGATGTTACAATGGCACCAGCAGCATTAAAAACACGTTCAGAAGACACGCTTGCGAGTGGGCAAGACAAATAATTTAGAGCCAGGTTGGTGATCAGTGGCCATAGAGGCCTTTTCCTATACCAATACAGCAATTGGTTCTGATTAACAAAGACCTCTGTTGGGTCATCCAGATAGGCCTGCACCATTGACTCAAGGTTCTCCACGGTTGCTCCACTTTGCGTACCATCTGTGGCCTTTCCAGCACTGGAACGAGCAAACCCTTGATGAGTTAGCCAATCCGCTTTCGACAATATTATGGCAGGGCCTGGTGCAGGTCAGGATGATGATACGGTTGCTGCTGGGGTCGTTAACGGCTGCCAGGGAAAGTGACTCCCTTCGGCCACAGATTCAGAAGTGGAACTTGAAGCCGGATGGCCTGCTGACTCAGTTGTACTTCTGCCGGCTGCTTGAATTTTCTGCCGCTTTTTTTCGAACCGATTGGCTGACACAGCTAGCCAATGTTTGTACTTTGAAACATCTGCTTCATCAAAAGGAATGAATGCTTTGCTGGCCACTGCCTTTTTGTACTGTGGAACCAGAATAGTGTCACAAATGTAATGTTGTTCTGTATGTATGTTTTTAAGCCTTTCATTGGCAACTAGGCGGCTTAATATCCTCTCTGCCAACCAATATGCGTCTTGCTTTTCAGCATCATCTCGGAATGTTGTAGACACTGCCTTCAGTTGGTGCTCCAGCATGACCAACAATGGGATAGCTTTGCCCAAAGAACAGTCCTCCCTGCTGACTTCACACGTGAAGACCTCAAAAGGACGAAGCATGTCTGTCAGGCTTGCAACTAGCTTCCATTCCTCCAACTCTAGCCTCATGTCTTTCATAGTAGAACCCAGTTTATAGACACAATCATTTATTTATTTATTTATTTATTTATCAGACAGACGCTCAAGCATGTAAAATGTTGAGTTCCAATGTGTTGCCACCTCCCGGATGAGTCCTTTAACTGGCAGTCTACGTTCATGTTGAATGCTCCTCAGCTCCTTCCGGCCCTTAAAAGAATGGCTGAAATGTGTGCAGATTCTTCGGCAGGGGGTCAGTAACTTGCTGACTGTGTTTTCTTTTTTCAAGAAATCTTGCACCACGATGTTAATACCGTGCGCCAAACACGGCACTCTGAAATAGCCACCTTGCTGCATGGCCTTAACTATATTACTGCCATTATCTGTGGAAACATAACCAACCGTGCGATTTCTTGGATGCAGCCATTCAGAGACCTTCCTATCAAACTCGTCCAAAAGGTTAGGTGCAGTATGAGTTTTCTCCATGGCAAACATAACTAATGTTGCATGTTTCCGAGTAGCTTGAAAAACTGAGTCCGGGTCAACATCTGCATTTGTCTTGTTTCTAACTCCTGTAAAAGAGACCCAGTGTGCAGTGATGCACATGTAATCAAGGGCTTGCAACTGGCGAACATGTCTGTTGTCAAGTGAATAGTGTGAACAGCAATCTTCTGCAAACTGCCTCAATCACCTCCAGCACATCTTGATGTAGTGCTGAAACCGCAACTCTGGCTAAATAGGACCGGCTAGCAACCTTCCATTTAGGGCAGACTGTTGCCACAAATTCTAGAAAACCCACCCCTTTCACGAAAGAAAAAGGGAGAAGGTCCAGCACTAGCATTTTAGCCAGCTTTGAGTTATACAGACGTACCGTTGGGTGGTTGCGTTCAAATGGTGCCTCCGACCAAAACATGCTTGGTCCATGCACCACTGAGTACCCCTGGGCCTAATGGAAGAAAGCAAGGCAAACTGGATGCCGGCCTGAGCACACTGCCTGGCTTCAAAATGGGCCCTGGACCCCCACCACATGGCCAGGCCCTGCCTGGACCAAGCCTCAAAATGGCCCTGCCACATGGCCAGGCCCCAACAACACCCTAAAAAGTAAAAAAAAAAATCACCACAATCCAATGCCATCCATGCCCTCAATTATGTTTAAATTCAAGACACCCCACAGAAAGACTTGGTCCATGCACCACTGAGTACCCCTGGGACTAACAGAAGAAAGCAAGGCAAACTGGGTGCAGGTCTGAGCACACTGCCTGGCTTCAAAATGGGCCCTTCACCCCCACCACATGGCCAGGCCCTGCCTGGACCAGGCCTCAAACTGGCCCCCAGCCACATGGCCAGGCCCCAACAACACCTCAAAAAGTCGAAAAACACACAAAAATCACCACAATCCAATGCCATCCATGCCCTCAATGATGTTTAAATTCAAGACACCCCACAGAAAGACTTGGTCCATGCACCACTGAGTACCCCTGGGCCTAATGGAAGAAAGCAAGGCAAACTGGGTGCAGGCCTGAGCACACTGCCTGGCTTCAAAATGGGCCCTTGACCCCCAACCATATGGCCAGGCACCAACAACACCCCAAAAAGTCGAAAAACACACAAAAATCACCACAATCCAATGCCATCCTTGCCCTCAATGATGTCTAAATTAAAGACACCCCACAGAAAGACTTGGTCCATGCACCACTCACCACCCCGGGGCCTACTCGCTAGTGAGGCTTTACAGGCACCCCAAAATTTTAAAAATCAACATATAACAGTGAGCTAAAATTCCATGACATAAATGAGAATTAAGTTAAAAAAAATCACAGAACAGTTGTATCATGCACCCATGACTAACCCTGGGACTACTGGATACTGTAGCTACCCACAATATGTATTTTTATAAATTTGTGAAAAAAGTTTTAAAACTGTAGTTGCAGCAACTGCAATGCCCCAAACAAACAACACCAACTTACTTGTAAAATCTCAAGTCCAAAAGTGATGTAAAAACTATAAAGTCCAAAAAGTCCTCAAATACAAATATCCAGCAGCAGCCACAAAAAGTAATCCTTCCAGCTCCAGATGAAAAATCAAAAGTGACCAGGACACGGACAAAGCACTGGGAGGAGCCTTCTGGAAAGGAACAGGAAGTTGGAGACTCTGGGGCACTTCCTTCGTCTCGCCCCCCCCAAAATGGACTCCTTGCACCAAAAAGTGCAACCAAATGTCAATCTGGGGAGTTATTCTGATCAAAATCATCATTTTCAGAAGGTTTTTGCTTCCTGCGGTGGATTTCTTGGGCAGAATTGCAATTTTTGCAATTTTGTGAAAGCGAGCTGTTCAAATCTCCCGCCGAAAGTCAGCTGCACACCGCATCTACGTGTTCGGCATTGTTTACTCCCGCAATGCGTGATCGTGGGCCCTTATGACGTACTCGCGTTGTCAAACTCTCGCTGTGCAAGATGGCGAGCCGCGATGACGTAATTGCGGTAGAAAAACTCTTGCGCGATCACGCAGCAAGATCCAAAATGGTCCAGCACACACAAACCGGGAGAAAAACAACTCTGTGGACTCAGAATCACGGTAAGTCTACGCCGCGCGTGCGATATTGTATTTTTCAACCGCAACCAAGCAAAATATTTGCAGCTTGCGAATTTGCCGATTTTTGGGCAAATTCGCACGATTCGCGGACCGCGAATTTGCCAAAAAAACCGCACATTCCGCTAACGAAACTGACTTTACGCCCACGGTTACACTAAATACAATAGAACAAGAACTGCAGCATCCAGCAGATGCTCACAATCACTGAGGGCCCGATTCACAAAGGTAAACTTACACTTTTGTGTGAGTTTACACTTGTTTGTTATTCACAAAGGGATTACGAATGGTATCTTTATGAGTGTAAAGTCTCTGAACATTAAACAACCTATCTCATAAATCCCTTTGTGAATAGCAAACAACCATAAACTTACACAAAAGTGCAAGTTTACCTTTATGAATCAAGCCCTAAGTTTGTTGTTTCTGTACTCGTACAGTAGGGCGTTGTACCATTGTATTCATAATTATGCAAACAGGCATAAACATGTAATTTTTTGTTACTCTGAATCAAAAGAGTAATGCAAAATTACTGAAATTACTCTGATTACTCTGGTGTAAAACACATGTCTTCCAGGCCTAATACTTATAGTCTGCATGAACCTGTTGGTGCCTAGGAGTAGGAGGGTTATTGGGTCCATGTCTATGTAGTTAAACATTTTTCTTTGTTTTAGCCATCTTTTTTACCATGTGCAGGTTCACGATTTTGTGTGTGTGTTTTTATGTGTAAGGGATTTCTGTCTTTCTGCAACTGTGAAAAATAGTTTGCAGGGTAAGTTCTGCCCAGACATGTTTGTGCCATTTTTGTAAGTTTATTCAAAACATTGCTGTCAGTTTCCATGCCTCAGGAGATGACTTTTAAAAGTGGCATTCATTATTAATATTTAATGCTGCATGTGTTTGTTGGAGGAGGCCTGCGAAAGGCTCCAGGACAGGGAACCATTCTATCTTTGTCCTCTGTGCCTCCTTCTTCCTTGCCATGTGCTCAAGCAACATTTTGTGAAACCAGAGTGTGTCTGATCATTGAATAATATTTATTGATGACGCTTTTAAAAGCCATCTGCTGGGCACATTATATATTGTGACAATGTAGATGCCCATATATATTTTTGCTCATTTTTTTCCTTTCGGGTATATTTCCTGTTACATTACTATTCATGTGGGATGTGGTTATTATTGTTTTTATTTATTTCAATCATTATTCTATGCTCCCTTCACTATCATTGGGATCCCATGGGCCTCGGAGGGACACAAGTTATTTATTTTCCAGTTTTCAGATTTTTTATACATGTTCCGACATATGGTGTCAGGATTTGCAGCACTTGAATAGCAAAGTCTGATGTCATTCCTCACACTTCCCAAGGTGGCTGACGAAGAGAAATGAGAGAGAAAAGAGAAAGCAAGATTATTACAAGGTGTACATCTGTCAAGGTTCAGGAGACTGATAGTAGTGTTCTTATAGGCTAACATAAAGTGTTTACTACAAATATGAGAAACAAACAAATAAGCATCACATTTCACAGTGTGAAGCAATGCAATGCAGTGTATTTTGTTGTAATACTTACTTTCTTCAGAATAGGTGGCAGCAAGGAACGTGGAGGAAACAATGTTAATGTTACATTAAATTGAATTACTTAAAAGAGTTAAACATAGATATAAATATACATTAGTGTTAAAATATGTAAAAATTGTATATATTTTTTCAATTAATTAAAAAATATGTATTTTCCTATTTTAAATATAAAAACTAGAGTAGCTATAAATGTTAACAATTTTTTTTAATATTAAAGGACAAACCTTTAAATTAGCTTTTTAAATTAGCTTACACCAGAGACTTCTTTGTGAAATAGTCATTCTCATGCTGCTGATCAACAAGTGAAGAAGAATGGTACCTAAGTAGGAAAGCACCTGCCAAGATAGCAGCCACTGAGGAGAAGAAGTCTGTTACCACCACTGGCATCAAAATTGCATCCTTTTGCCACCAAGGTTGTGCAATGTGACATACCTGATGCACGTTATTCTGATGAAGAAGATATTGGGAGGAGAAATATCCCAAGACCAATAATGGTAACAATATCTCCAAAACCAAAGCAAATGTCACTCAGTGCTGCAGTAACTGCAGTCATGGCTGAGACCAGTGAGTCCAAAATCGAATTTTCCCAGCAAACCAAGCAGCATATTATCAAGGGGGTTTATCTCCGCTTTTTTGGCTTTAAAAGCCAAGAAAGCGGAGATAAAATTATCTCCCTATTACCTAGCTGTCGCTAACACCAGTTAGCGACAGCTAGTAGGAGATAGCGACCATCTTGGGCCCCACTTTGCATGTCAGTGATATTTATCACTAATGACATGCAAAAGGGGGTGTGCCAAGATGTTAGCGACTGAAAACAATCGCTAACATCGCTATCTCCTATTACCAACTTTTGGAGATATTCGCGCTAAGCGCGAATATCTCCAAATGCTAACACCTGCCCTGAGCAGTTCTTAGCCATGTTATCCAATGGGAGGTGGATAACATGGCTAAGAGCATTGGCTCGGTAATGCATGAATATCGCTGACTTTTCAGCGATATTCATGCACTGCGGCGATTTTTATCGCATTTGCGATAAACCTTGGTAATATCAAGGTTTATTTGCGGTAAAAATCGCCGCAGCTCAGCGGTACATTTTTCACGCTAACCAAGCAATAGCGATAATTATCGCTATTGCTTGGTAATATGCCCCCAAGTCTTCCCAGGAGATTCAACGGAAACAAGAGCCCTGATCTTCCTAAGGTTGAAGCAGAGTAGGGAATTTGATTGAGATATGCAAAATTCCCATTATTTGCTTTTGCATAATTACGCAAAAATACGGCAAAATTATGCAACATTGTACATAATTACACCAAATGCAAATCTGTCATTTCAAGCTATATTTTAATGCAAAATGCTTCCCTGCATCAATTTCTGTCGCAAGCATACATATAAACAAAAACACAATAAACAACAGACCGTTCTCTGCCCTCAAATATAAGTGGCATAATTGTGTTCTGCATTCTAAAAATTATGAATTAGACCTGCATAATTTAAATGTTGCCTAGTCCTAGAATACTAGTTTGCTAAACAATAGTATGTTGTTGCTGCTCTTATTTCAGAGAACAGAAAAATCACTTGCCCATTTTCTTAAAGACTGCTTCAAACCAAGATGAAATAATGGAACTCCCAATTCCTGCCACTTGAGGCAACAGAAAATAAGGTTACAAAATGCCCATCTGGCAGTTAGGTCGATGAATCAGGTATTGCTAATGCTAAGAGTGGCACAGAGGAAGGTCCATTCAATTCAACCTGCAGTGGTATGTATATGACCTACTTTCATCTTCTCAAAAATCCAAATCCCTTCATCAACTCCAGTCGCTGCCTGCCTTAGAAAATGTCTAGCTCCTTTTCAACTTGAGGTTTTGACTATTGAATGAAGCTCTCCTGCCCGGTTTGGGACTTCTTAATACCAACACCAAATGAGGACCACACTGTAGACTGCACAGTTTACCACAGACTAGTGCATCATGGAAAGCCAGGTGAACATTGTGCTATTAAGGCTCTATTGGCTCAAATGTAAAACCAACATGCAGTTCTGTGGGAATAGCACCGAAATAAAGATATCTGCTACTGTGTCAATAGAACCAGAACAGTTAGAAGAAGATGTGGATGATAAAGACAATGTCATTGCAAAGAAAAACTGCCCATCACCTGTAGTGTGTACCTATTGTCTGTTGCAACCATAGCTTGGCACAAGGACAAGAGAGATGCACGGTCATCCTGAAGTGTCCAATCAGCCTACCGTGGAGGTCACATTAGGTAGGATTGTCACAAACAAAAAAACACAACAAGCCACTATCACAGCTATGTTCAGCAAGGCATCCCCCTACCAACAAACTCATAATTAGACCCATGTATATAATAAACTGGCAGAAATGTTAGCAATTGAACTCCTCCCTTATTTGGTGGAAGGAGAGAAGTTTATAGAACTTGTGATGTCCCTTTGTCCAAACTGTAAGCTTACAAGCTGGGCCTATTTTTCAACGGTCACTGTAGCACATCTGCACAATCAAGTGCTGGAAAAAACTAACTTTTTCATGACAGTGTTACCAAAGTTTGTCCCTTTACAATCCTGCTTTGACTCTTTCGCACATGTAGCTGATGGGATGGGAGAATCTCTTGTCTTGGGCAGTGAGATGGGTAAAGTACAAGACATGTTTCAAATAGCATGAATGCTGCTTGATTGCATGACATGGGTAGAGGATGGAATGACATTCATGTACATGTATCAGGGTTTTCCAACCTTATTTGCAATAGGAACTACTTATGTTCAATGAAAATCCTCCCAAGCTACTAATATTATTAGCGTTGTAATAGTAATAAAATCAGTCAACATTACATTAGCAGCAACCATCGGGAAGGTTACCAAAAGGTATCCCCTCAGTTTATTAGGCAGAGATGCCAGCAGTAAAGTAAAAAGGCTTTATAAATATGGAATGCCTCTAGGTGGGTAATATGTAACAGACAGCAGCAATGCTCCTGCCACAAAGGTAACAATATTGATTATATATTTATGAAAGTACAGTCAGTCTATTTTCAAACATTCCAGCCAATTCTGAGTAACTGTGGGCTCCTGCATCTGAGGTTACTGTGTATGAGCACACTGACTGAACCCATGAAGAAACAAATCAGATACATCCATAAAGATCTTGTACTGAGTCAGAGGGCACAGGCACAACCTGTCCCAGTAAACCACAGCCAGAGCTTTGAAACTGGTGAATTAGGTTTAAATCTTGGTGTGGGCTCAACATCCTGTGATTCGTGTGAAATCACTTAATGTACCTGTGCCTAAATAAATATATATATGATCATGTGTAATATGACTGGTGCTCACTTGAAGTATTCCAATTCCTTTGGGTCGAGTCTGTGCTGTATAAAATGGTAACAAATATATATTTCTATGGGAGTGTATCAAATGTCTTCCTCATCAGTCCTAGAGTAGTAAACCACCTATGGTATTTATATCATTTTATGTTTCTGCGTCTCGCACTGCGAGAAAGCAGTGGGGCGACGCTCCTCTGCCCACATGGAGGAGCCGCCCTTGGATGGTCTTCCAAAACAATATAGGACCACACTGTTTTACAATACTGGAAACTGGTGAATTCATGTAATTCCAACTCAGTGGTTGCCTGGGTTTTCTTTATAAATTCCTTTATTTACTAACATTTTTATTATAGTGAACTATATTCAGTGCCTAATTTGAGCCAGTGGTTGCTGGTTGGGCCCACCACCACTCACATTTTGGAACTGACATTTTTTTTTAGATCAGATATTGACAGCAATGAGGAAAAAAACACATTAAAGTGAAAAGACGAAGGAAAAGAAAAACAGAAAACAGCACAAAATGGAGTAAGCAGGGATCAGCAAAAATACGATAATAGGGCAGCAGTGGTTGGCAGTGGATTAAAGAGGCCTGAAGTGAATTCAAGGATACCCAGCAAGGGCGTCATTTAAGGGTCACCAGGGGCCTGTGCTGCGGCCCCTGGCCTCAGAGGTAGCAAAACCAGTGAAAGGAACGCAAGGGCAGCTAGCCCTTATGGACGTCGGTTGGGGCTCCACTTCCCTTGTTTTCTGCCATATTTTATTGCACTCATAGTAAATAATCTTATATTGTTCACAATTAGTGTACAGAAAATGGAGTTCAGTTGGTTGGAAAATGCCTCTCCCTGTCAGCCGAGGTGACCAAAAAAGGATATTAAATGTATATTGTGTGCGTGCTTCCAGGAGAGAGTGTGTTTATGTGTGAGAGAGTGCGTGTGTGTATGAATGTGTGTGTGTGTACCTATATGTGTAAGCATGTGCGTGTGTGAGTGGAAGTAAACAGCAAATGCGTGTAATGTCCCTTCTGCCACGGATGTATGTCGTTACAACGCATACTTTTACAACGCATACCTTTGCAACGCATTTTTTACAACGCAACATCCATTACAACGCATTCCATTACAACGCATGCCATTACAACGAATCTCTAAAAACTACCTTTACAACGCATTCCACTACAGTGCATACTACCTTTAAAAAGCATATCATTACAACGCATACCATGACATTGCATGTATGGTAAGTATTGGATAATGTAGGGGTAAAATTTACTATTCTAACTCCTGGGGGTGCAACAGTAGGGTAAGTGTTGGATAGTGTAGGGGTAACAATTACTATTCTAATTCCAGGGGGTGCAACAGTAGGGTAAGTGTTGGATAGTGTAGGGGTAAAAATTACTATTCTAACTCCAGGGGGGAAACAGTAGGGTAAGTGTTGGATAGTGTAAGAGTACTATGTGTATGCGTTGTAATGGTATGCGTTGTAATGACTGCGTTGTAATGACATGCGTTGTAGTGGTATGCGTTGTAGTGACATGCGTTGTAATGGTTGCGTCGTAATGTCATGCGTTGTAATGGATGTTGCGTTGTAAAAGTTTCGTTGTAAAGGTAGTGCGTTGTAAAAGTTGCATTGTAAACGTTTTTCCCCTCTGCCACCCCTGACATTTTGGTATATTGACCTCCTTGATACCCGGCCCTTGTATTCGGTGCTTATTTTTGTTAAATCTGCCGAAGCAGAAATTTGGGCACAGGCCCTCATTCTTTTAGAAATTAAGCACTGAATATGTCTACACTAACCAGCATCCCAAGAATGATGTAATGTCCATTGATTATTAACAGAGTTGAATCATGATCTTATTGTGTAAGGCCAGATTCTAATACCCGGCCTCATCGGCCAAGCATATCCGGAAACATGTGTTGAAGTGGTGCACCTGTGTAAAATAGATAGTGCTTCACGTCATTTGCATGCATTTTCGAATAAGAGCTTTAAAGAGGCTTTTAGTAACATGGAACACATTTTAGGTATTACAGAAGAGAATGTGAAATAATATAATAAAACCCACAATAACACTTTCAAGTGAACTATCCTCCTAAGTGCTGATGGATTCTAGGAAATATAATAACACCTTCCACTTTTACATTTATATTGAAATAGCTACATCTGTTTCTGTTTGGCTGTCACGCTTGCTTTACAGTATTTTTCAAAAAGTTAATAAGATCATTCCAGCACAGCACAAGATTAGTAATGCACATAACTGAGCAACATATCCTTGGGCTTGCTTTCTATTTAGACATGGAGCTTTTTTCCCTAAATGTTTTGCTTAAGAAAATAAATGTAAGGTTGCATGCTCCCCAAATTACCCATTTAGTGTCAGGAAAAGTGTCCGCTTAAATGATCTGTGAGTTGACTTGGCGCCTCTCGACTTGGTATTCAATCTAGATTTATTGTAGGAGACAGACGCAGAGTGAATGAAAGTGCCCTTACTGTTCATGAACCACTGAGCGCCATGGTTCACCGACCTGTTTCAATTACAGTCCTTTAAGGTAGTCTGCCCATCTGGAACCGGTGGCGGAAGAATAAACTATTTTAGGAAGCACTGTTAAAGTCTTTTTATTTCTATTTGTGCTAGAGAGTCAGAGTGGTACTTTATCATCATATATAATACTATGTAATTACAAACCATTAAATTCATGGTTGTGTAACGCATTTGAAGCAGGTGGCAGTAGCTCACATGCAATAAAAAGCTATAATGTAGCCTTGTTGTCCAGATATTATTTATTCAAGCACATCGCGATTTGAATATAAAGACATTGGTTTTCAAGTGTTTTCAATGAATGATAGCTGTTGGCCTCTCATGTACAACTCAGACAAAAATCTGGGGGCATATTACCAAGCAATAGCGATAATTATCGCTATTGCTTGGTTAGAGACAAAAAAATTACCGCTGAGTTGCGGCGATTTTTACCGCAAATAAACCTTGGTATTACCAAGGTTTATCGCAAATGCGATAAAAATCGCCGCAATTCATGAATATCGCTGAAAAGTCCGCGATATTCATGCATTACCGAGCTAATGCTCTTAGCCATGTTATCCACCTCCCATTGGATAACATGGCTAAGAACTGCTCAGGGCAGGTGTTAGCTTTTGGAGATATTCGCGCTACTTTTGGAGATATTCGCGCTTAGCGCGAATATCTCCAAAAGTTGGTAATAGGAGATAGCGATGTTAGCGACTGTTTTCAGTCGCTAACATCTTGGCACGCCCACTTTGCATGTCATTAGTGATAAATATCACTGACATGCAAAGTGGGGCCCAAGATGGTCGCTATCTCCTACTAGCTGTCTCTAACTGGTGTTAGCAACAGCTAGGTAATAGGGAGATAATTTTATCTCCGCTTTCTTGGCTTTTAAAGCCAAAAAAGCGGAGATAAACCCCCTTGATAATATGCCCCTAGGAATCCCCTTAAAGCTCTGTTGTGTTCGAATATTCGGCCGTGTACGAACCTGTTCTGTTCAGTACTGCAGCATCCCCGGTTTTGAAGTTCAAGGGTCGGATCACAAAACATTTTAAGGGGTGCTACTGTTACGTGTCCTTGGTGGTAAGTAAGGCAGACTATAGTGTATGAATAAAATATTTCTTCATATTTGTTGTATATTTGTTTTGTTGAATATTCTTCTGGTAACCATGTGGTGTGTTTCTTTTTTGTGCTGTTGTGCTTTGTGTCACAATACTACATTGCATTACTATTGTTTTGTAGTAGAAATGCTGTGTTGTGGTTTGCTTTGAATGTTGTTTTGTGCCCAATATTTTCTTAAACTAGCGCTTTGCAAGCTTACTAAGGCCCTAATTACCAGTGAGCTGTTCATTTCCATGGGATTGGTAATAGAAATCAGGCAATTAATGGTTACAGTCAGTCCCTGTGGTGACAGACCATTTACTAAGGATTTTATGTATCATTCTATTCACTCTGTCACATCTCCTCCATAGAAAACATATTATATGCAGTGTTAATTGTGAGTCACGCCTTTAAACACCCAGAAATAGTGCTTCTAGCTCCTACCTTTGAGCTATGGTCTCACTGCGCACGGTGATACCTAACTTCTTTTAAATGAGATCATGTCACTGAATGCGATAATGTTTCAAAGTTGTATCAAATTTGGAAATTGTGATTACCTATTTGCGATTTTCTGCGAAACGCAATTAGGCCATCGCTACTTCAAATGTATGAAACTTCATGAGTCTCATATACCAATTCCAAGTGGGTCGCAAATCGACCTACCTCATTAATAATAATAAGGTACATCGCAATTTTCGACCCCCTAGTAAGCACTAAAATCACAGGGCTAGTGGCCTGCTGTAGTCAGTTCCCACCATGCCCGTCATTGCTTTTAAATAAAGCAATCTTTTTTTTTAATGGAACTTGTTTTCTTTAAAAAACTTTTTTACAACCATTCCTGAAGAGGAAGGTGTCCCTTGGGGACCCCTTCCGAGTTGCGAATGGGTTACAACCTACTTCTAGTAGGTGGTAAATGAGAATATATTGCAACCACATTCACAGTCACAAAACATTCATACATACCATTAAGATTCACTATTTGGAAAGGACGCCCTAAACGCGCCCCTTCCAAATGCCGAATTACAAACACATTTGGCGATTCGGTAACAGGTTTTGATACATGTGAAAACACTTTTTCATTCGCAAACAGGCCGATTCTGCAAATCAGCCCATTTGCGAACGCAATATTGATTGATTCATGTGGCTCATAGTCCAGCACCTGAACATATATTTGACGTGGTGTTTGCATTAAAATTAGGGATGGTATTCACTCATGTCTCTCCCGCACACTAGAGCATCAGGAGCAGCACCCCTTGTTTCAGGGATTCTGCTCAGGAACAGAACTATGATTCTGACCATAGAACATTAGGAGATGGGGACTGAGTCGCCATACCACCTCAGTTACCATGAGCCCAAGTCCGACTAGCTATAGTGTATCACTTGCCCTCCTATTCATGGTCAGAGAGACAAGTGAATTGACACTCAGAACACAACACTCCCGAACCACTCAGGGATTGATATGACAGGGCATCCCCTTTCGCTCACACACTCGTCCACAATAAGTTATGACAGTGACACAAAGAAGTTTGAAATGTTCATTTAGACTATCGTGCTCTAGAATGCAGTGTTTGTGCCACAATCAGAAAAAACAACCTGGAAAAAATACCATCAGCATTGTCAGTAAATCATAAACTATAAAGAGCCCAATCATAGTATGAGACAGAGTAGCTTAGGTCCCCTCCCCTTCTACAGAAATAAACTGATTATTCAGCAAAGATCCTTGGGATTAGTAGCGGGCCCCATACCATGGCATACACAGATGGACGTTTTACATCTCAGATACAGCTGTGATCTTCTCTCACGAAAAATCTATCTCACGCTGTATTTTACATCACTGTGCATACCTACATGACAAGGCTTACATGCTCATAAACAACAGCTGCATTCTAGTGTTGTCCCTAGGTGCTAACAAGGGACATTGTTGTTTTACCTTGCCGGCTGTGTTCAGATTTAATCCCAGTAAAGAACGGAACGAGAAAGCAACTGCAGGCTCTGTTTTAAAATGTAATGTGGCACAAAAGCAAACTTGTTTATATCATAAAGGGTGCAAAGCAAATTCGGCCTGTGTCCTGCACAGTTAGGCTACCCTAGGGAAAACTACAATACGCCATGGACAGAACACAAGACACCATAAGATATTGACACAACATAGGAATGCAATCATTCCTGCAAATCCCAGAATTCTAGAGTGTATGAGTCTAGTTAATTATAAAGTCCGGTGTGGGAGCAGCATCTAAAAGACATGGTTATACGTTATGTGGGTAGCTAAAGATGTGGAACCAGGGTCGCAGGAGCAACACCACATATTTTCATAAGGGGTAGAGTGAAGTTACAACCTTGTCAAGCTTCATAATGTTGATTGAAAAATCAGCACTGCTCTGAAATTCAGTGTCATCTGGTAGGGCCAGTTGAATACTATGCCACCAAACTTACTGACTTCAAGGGTCGAGAATGCTGGTTTACATTTTCTAGTTTAAAAAATTGAATTTGACACCCTCGATGCAAAATGTACTTTAGCCTTACAGTTAATACAATAGCTCTGTATATGGAGCTATTGCTGTCGAAATCCGTGTGCAAGGTTACACATTTGAATTCACCTAATGTCAGCTTTGTCTTTCAACATTGGCTTATTGGAAAAATGAAATTTAGTTGAAAAACAATGGGGCATATTATCAAGGGGGTTTATCTCCGCTTTTTTGGCTTTAAAAGCCAAGAAAGCGGAGATAAAATTATCTCCCTATTACCTAGCTGCCGCTAACACCAGTTAGCGACAGCTAGTAGGAGATAGCGACCATCTTGGGCCCCACTTTGCATGTCAGTGATATTTATCACTAATGAGATGCAAAGTGGGCGTGCCAAGATGTTAGAGACTGAAAACAGTCGCTAACATCACTATCTCCTATTACCAACTTTTGGAGATATTCGCGCTAAGCGGGAATATCTCCAAAAGCTAACACCTGCCCTGAGCAGTTCTTAGCCATGTTATCCAATGGGAGGTGGATAACATGGCTAAGAGCATTAGCTCGCTAATGCATGAATATCGCTGACTTTTCAGCGATATTCATGCTTTGCGGCGATTTTTACCGCATTTGCGTTAAACCTTGGTAATACCAAGGTTTATTTGCGGTAAAAATCGCCGCAGTGCTGCGGTACATTTTTGTCTCTAACCAAGCAATAGCGATAATTATCGCTATTGCTTGGTAATATGCCCCAATATCTCCTAAAGCTAAAGGACAGTTACGTTTATAGTGTGAGATACTAATATGCTCAATATTATCAGTAATAGAGATACACATTTTAGCAAGGGTTTGTAACAAACATGCTGTCCCTTTCAAAACATGAACCATAATGGAACATTCTTTTCTCTACTCATAAGTATAACATTGAGCAATACTTTTATAAAGACCCCGATACTGTTTTTTTCATTCTGGCTCTTTCCAAGTGCTCTGATTAAAATGAGGTTCCCTAGTAACCCATAAGTGGAATGGGGAACAAAAGACATATGCAAACATTTTCTCCAGGGAAATGATTGAATATAATACTAAGCAAGACACTTGTCTATATTTCACAGATGGCTATGTCTAAATCCAGATTTTTTTTAAACTGTTATTTAGAATGAGGCAAATCTATCACTGTGCTATTGAAATATCAGCAGGAAGTGTTTTAATGACTGAAGAGTGCTACCCTGTAGCCCATACTGGTGTCCAAAATTGAATCCAGCCAGATTTGTAAGGAGGCGAGAATGGAGCCTCTCACCTCCACCATATGCATTAATTTGCTAAGGAGCAGTGTCACCTGGAAAATACCCATTAACTACCATAGAAGAAGATTTAATCATGAACCATGTCACACAGACCTTGTGGCATTCATTTTTTTTTCAAATTACCTTTATTTGGTTTTACAGCAAACATGCAGTTTACCTCCCCCCTCCAGAACAGGCAAGATAGATATAAAATTAGAAGGTAAAAAGAGAAGGAAAAAATACTTTTGTGAAAGAAAGAGGAAAGGAAACATAACAGAAAAAGAGAAATGGAAAAGGCATTAAGAAATTATACTCTTCAATTAAGGTATACATAATTACTTAAACCAATAATTCAATTCTAAATATACAGAGACATTTTCTGATATATAAGCTGCATGTTACTAAGAGTAATTTTGGTGTGAGAGCATTCCCTTAGAGGCAGCCAGATTTTGAGCCCCTTTATCCGTGGTTTCTTTCCTTGTGTCTTGTAAATAGCCATCTCTAAGTTAAATATGGCTAGCAGCCTTGAAAACCATTGTTGGAATGATGGGGCAATGGGGTCAAGCCAGGCAGAGGCTATGCAGATTCTCAGTACAGCCATTGCTTTAAAAATTAATTTGCGCCCAATTATTGGATTAGTGAGATTCGTTACACCCAACATGACTGTTTCATCGGGGAGAGTTATTACTGCATTTAAAATCAGTGATAAAAAACGTTCAATACTTGATTTCAAAGAGGTTAAACATGCACAAGCAGAACATATATGTATACAGTCAGCACTTGGTAAATTACATCTAAAACAGCATGTGCCTCTCCCACTCCCCCATTTGGCTATTTTGTCCTGAGTATAGTACATGAAAAAGCATACCTTATAAAATTGAGTCTGTAATTTTGTTGACATTAGAACGGACTGTGAAAGGCCATATGCAAGTGTAAATTCTTCTGATGTAATATTAAGGTTATTCTGCCATTTTTGCGTAATCTTCTGTATATCATCCGGAAAGTGAGACAATAAAAGAGCATACATCCCCCCAATCCTGATTTTTTTTCCGGGGGTTACTTAATATATTAGCAATGTCAATCTCACAAAATAATGTGTTTTCCCTGTTTTGTTGTAGAATAAAGTCTCGAATTTGGAGGTACTTGAAAAAGTCTCTCCATTCCAAGTGATACTTTTCTCTTAAGTCCTCAAAAGAGTATAACCCTTCCAAGGAGAACATACATCCTATGTGGGTGATTCCCGCAGCCTTCCATCTGTTCATGCATACCCCACTAAATATTTCAGGTAGAACGGGGTTATTTTGAAAAGGGGAATAGAAAGATATATGTACTATACCGAGTAGTTTGCTCACAGCTTTCCATACTTTGAAGGCTCCCAAAAGTGTTTTTAACCTGACTTTTTTATGGTAGCTGTTGAAAAGATGTCTCCATAGATAACCTGTACTTTTGTGGCCCAAGATTAGCTAGTAAATAGACGGGCAACTGTTGCCCATTGATGTTTCTATCCCATCAAGATAAAGAAGCTCCTGACTGTATAACAAGACTGTTGCCCAGTGATATACCTTTAAGTTCGGGAGGGCAAGACCTCCTTTTTCTTTTGGGAGCGTCAAAGAGTTATAAGCGCAGCGGGGCTGGGTATAAGACCAGAGAAACCTTGAGAAGGTGCACTCCATTGTTTTAAGCCATTGGTCCGAGATTTCCAAGTTTATAGCTCTGAACATGTACAGGATTTTTGGAAAATAAACCATTTTTAGCGCGTTTACCCGACCGATCAGTGATAGGTGTAAGTTATTGATACGGCGGAGGTCTTTTTGAATTGTATCTACTAAGGGCTTCAGGTTTAGGTCCACTAGATTTTCAAATTTGGATGTGATAGTTATCCCTAGATAAGAAGCTTTATCTGTTACCCGAGGGTCTCTCAGATCACACTTGCTGTTTAATATAATTTGTGTCTTTCTTTGGTTGAATGCATATCCTGCGACTTTCCCAAAAGTGTTTGCCTCTGTTTCAATAATGGACATGGCCAAATTTGGATCAGCGGTCACTATGGCGATGCCATCGGCATAGGCAAGTATTTTTGTTAGATATCCTTGTGTTGAAATGGGAGCTATGTCCCTGTTGCTTTCCAATCGCCGGATAAAGGGATATATGTAGATTGCGAACAGCAACGGGGAGCAGGGGCATCCCTGCCTAGTGCCTCTTGTAATTATCAGCTCTTTGGAGATGCTACCATTAACCATGACCGAGGCACGGGGGTTAACATACAGTTTTTGGACAGCCCCTATGAATCCCTGTTTAAATCCCGCCCAGGACATTGCCTGCCACAGGAAAGGCCAGGAGATCCTATCAAATGCCTTCTCGGCGTCGAGAAGTACTAGCGCCATAGGGTCTCCTGCCACCTCAGTGTTGTCGAACAGGCTGATCACTCGCCAAGTGCGATTTGTGGTTTCCCTCCCGGGAACAAAGCCGTGCTGGGATTCAGATATGATTTTATGGATAATAGGTGAGATGCGGTTAGCTAATAATTTAGAGTAAATTTTTGAATCAACATTTATTAGAGTGATAGGACGGTATGACCCCATCAGATCTATGGGTTTTTGTTTTTTGGGGAAGATGACAATTTTCGCCCTGGACCATGATATGGGGGGGCTGCCCTCCTCTAAATATGTGTATACATAGATCTAATATTATATTTTTAAGTTGGTCCAAGAATGCTGTATAGAATTCCAAAGGAATAGTGTCTAACCCAGCTGCTTTCCCCCGGTGGAGATCCTTTACAGTTTTTATGACTTCATCTATATTAGGGGCTACCTCCAGGTTTCCTTGATCAGCTGAATTAAGTTTGTTAAAAGTATCCATTTGCAAATATTCATTAATCTTTCCTGGTTCTACTTCACCTTCTTCTTTATATAGAACGCTATAAAAGTGCCAAAATGCCTCTCTGATCTTTTCAGGGTCGGATATCCTGCCCTCTACTGGGTCCTGTATCTCTCTTATGACATTCTGAGATGTCTGTTGTCTCATCCGAATAGCCAGCTAATGGCCGACTAGTTCATTAATTTCGTATACCTTTTCACGGTGGGCAGTAGCTTTTTGGACCGCTTTGGTGGTATAAATTTTTGTTATTGCCGCTTTGGCAATTGCCACCTGGTATTGAACATTCGCTATTTCTTCTATAGTAGAAGAACCTCTTGTTACATTTATCAGGTTTTCCTCAGCCCCCCTTAGAGTTTCTTGTAGTGTATTTAATGATTCTCTCTCTTTTTTATTAGATCTTAAAGAATATTGGATTGTTTCTCCCCTAATTCCTGCTTTCAAGGCATCCCACACATAGTCTACTGTTGTACTCCCATTGTTATATTCCAGAAAATTGACAATCCAGCTTCTCATGTGTTTACAATATTCAGTCTCCAGTAGCAAGGATCTCTCGAAAGTCCATATTCTTTGTCCCTGGTGTGCTAGGGCTTAATCTGCTGTATATAACAGAGGATTATGGTCTGAGAGTACCCGGGGTAATTTTTTAAAAACTTATGTGGATCTTAATGAATTTGAGATTAAAAAGTAATCTAGCCTTGCATGTGTATGGTGTGGGTTTGAAAAGAATGTGTATCCTGGATCATTGGGGTTGGGGTTGGATGATTTCCATCCATCCACAAATCCATGTGTAAGACAAAGCTATTTGAAGGCCCTGAATACTTTTGGTTTCCGACCACGGTATTGACAGTCATCCCCACTTGACCAATCCTGAGAGAGATTTATGTTGAAGTCCCCACAAATTATTAGTGGTAGAGGCCAGTGAGTGATTTCGTTTGTTACCTGATGTATAGCTGAGGGGTCATCAGTGTTATTCCCATAAATAGAGAAGATGGTTATTGGCTGGGATTTTCAACTGTTATATTCTGTGATCACCCATCTCCCTTATTTATCCTACTTAGTTCTAGTAAAGTTATTCCCTACACCTGCACCTTTAGCAAGAATTGCTACCCATCTTACCCGAGCACCCTGTGTGGTGGCACCTATCACATTGTAGCCCAATGATTTTAGCATATGCGACTGAGAGCCCTGAATATGGGTCTCTTGAAGGCAGACTATATTAGCACCTATAGACTGTAAGCCAACTGTTACCATTTGCCTTTTTTTCACATCGTTTAATCCACATATATTTAGTGACAACATTTTTAACACCCCCATTTTATCATTCTATGTGTCTCTATGTATCTTTTCGAAGAGAAGGCCATAGAATGGCTAGAAGTTTCCTTTTTATTAAGAGCAGAAGAGATATGCCTGATCTGGCCCTGATCCCCCCCCACCCCCACCCTTCTTCCCCACCCCCACCACCTATGAAGGTTACCTGGCTCCGATCGAGCCAGGGGTGTGACATCCGGCATGCAGGACCCGGTGAGCCCACCTGCCCCCCCCCCGAACCATTCAAGTATCCTGTTAGACATAAATTGACAAAGTTATACTCATAAGAGAGAAAAGGGAAAGAGAAAGGGATAGCTGAAAGAAAGGAAAGAAGGAAAGAGGTCTATAAGTGAATTTCTAAGCATTTAAGTAGCATTGAGTAGCTATTATTTTTGTCCAGAGATTTCATCTAAGTAGGTTTTAGCCTGTATCTCAGACACAAAGCTACGAGTATGCCCTTTGTACACGATTTTCAGTCTTGCAGGGTTTTGAAGGAAAACTATTGCGCCCAGCTTCTGGAAAGGATCAAAGAGTTGCTGCACGCGCCATCTTCGCTCCACTGTAGCATGTGCAAAGTCTGGCCTGGTGAAGACTGATATACCATCCAGGGTTCTTTTGCTGGTAGGTCTAGCGAGGTCATAGAAAGCTTGTCGAAGCAAGAAATTCCCAAAGAATACTAGCATTGCTCTAGGATGTTGTTAAGTAGCTGCGTTTTGCTATTTTTAATCATCAAAGGAAACCGATGGGCTCTTTGAATTTCCCTGCCCAGATCCCAGGCTTGCAAATCAGGAAAAGCTTTTTGCAAGAAAGTGATCATGAATTTCCTTTGATCCTCTTTCTCAATGCCCTCGGGTATTCCTAGGAAGCGAAGATTGTTTCGTCGCTGACGATTTTCCTGCTCTACTAGCTTCCACATGATGTCCTTGACCGCGGCTTCATGTTCCTCAGTTTTGGTTTGAAGAGAAGCAACATCGATAGGGCGAAGGAAGAATGCGTCCGACTGACATCTCCCTGGTGGAGCTCCGCCGAGCTCCCCCTGAAAAATCTCGTTTTGACTAAGACTAATGGAACGAGAGATGTCGGAAACACGGGAAAGAAAGAGCAAATGGCATACGAGTAGGAAAATCGATCGGAGCCTCAAAAAACGATATGCCTCGCCCCCAGCAGAAGAAGCAGCTGTCCTTATCACTCACCTGTACACGCTGGTCGGACAGCCGGGATCTCTCTTCACAATTGCGCATTAGAGAACTCTTTCACGCTCTGGTATCCTGGATTACGCTTGACCTGGGCAAGCCCTTTGCTGATCAACCGAGCAGAGGATCACCCAGTGGAAGCACTGCAAGGCACAATCATTTACAGAAATCGACCATGAGGAGATCGTTCTACAGCATCCGCGCAAAAAGTAAAACGGCTAGAATACAGGAGAAGAGGAGTGCCGCGCAAGTTGCCGTCTACATCACCGAAGAGGAAGATGACATGTCGGGTAAGGGACACCGCGGTACTAAGCCTAAGGGTAACTGCAGTATAACCATTAGCAGCGCGCATCAGGGCTCTGCTTCAGCACTTACCCGACAAAAGGCACCCAAATCAGAAGCATTACAGCCAGTCAAGAACAAGGCCACTGAAAAAGTAATGGGGAGAAAAGATGGCACATTAAGACCTCTTAATGAATCCAACACCGGGAATAGATATAACGGCAAAAAGGGCCCGGGGAGCACAGAAAAGGAAACGGAGAGAAAAAAAGATACTGATGTCTGTCAACCTCTGATCACAGCCAGCTTTGGGGCACTGATTGACCCGTTAAAAAATAATGCAAGTAGCATGGCATTAACCAAGGAGGGGGTACTACCAGAGGACCCAGATATTTTGAATGAGCAGGGTTTACCATCTCTACTCGACTGAGAGTAATATTGCCGGTCCCTCTCTTCCGTCATCGCCAGGCCGCTTGCAGGGCGCTGAAGGAATGGATCCTATACAAGGGCTGTTGGTTAAAGGGCCGCAGGAGGACATACCTAACACCCCAGACAATGTAGATTTGTACTATTCTCTCACAGACGAGTCATTTATTTCTGATGTTAGCATTTCCTGGTCTAGTGAGGAGGAGGGCGGCAACTGGTATAATAGCTCCAACCCTGACTCACATGAACACCAGCCTCTCTCCAAAAAACTACAGAAAAAGAAAGATAGAGACCGCCACAGAAATGAACACATTTCATCGGATAAAGAGAGCATCCCTGAGCTGAAATGGGGTTACAATAAGACACCTCTACTTTTGCTTTGCTCCGACTCTATAAATGCATCTGGGGGAATCAAACTATTATAAGTGTGGATGTTGAGACAAAAGAACCAGTTGGGGAGAGGCCAAAAGAGCCCAGTCTGGTAGATATCCTCCAATCTATTAAAACTTTCAAGCAGAAGCCAAATCTGATAACCACAGATCCCGCCTGGCTGCCAAAAAACTGTCAGGAAAGTTCGCAAGACCTGTGCAGAGAACGCTGATAGAATGACAGCAGTCGAGGACAGAACAGAACAGTTGGAGACCTTGTGGCATTCAAATAAATATTTTTTGCAATTTTCCAGGGCAGGAGCACTTTATGCTAATTGTTTTTTTAAATGTGTACTATTGATTCTTATGGTCCGGCCCAACTAGGCCTTTTCAAAAAGTTGTTACTAAGGCAGCCATTAATCGATATCATTAGAGGCATGTACGAGGAATAATATTGAAGGAGTAGGGAATCATTGTCTAAAATACATTTTGGAGGAAAATTTATATGGACTGCAATTAAGATTTGTATCTCCTAAAAAAATTCACAAGGACTCTTTCCAAGTTTGTCTAGTCATAAAGCTACAATAGTTTTTAATAATGAACAATAAGAAATAAAAATGTAACTGGTCATACACAATCAAATGCAAATCTCAGCTTCTTTGAATGACACAGCAATTGTTTTTCTACACAGAAAACAAATAAAAAACAAACTTTAAAAAAAGAAAGTCAACTCTAATGAGTAAGTAATATAAATCAAACAAATGATAAATGCAGTGTCCTGTGAGTTAGAGATGACTTTTTTGGTTCCTGATGGACTCCATAGAACAATGACATGCATGGATGATGGAACTCATGATGTGGAATGTTCAGTTAATGGTTACACACTGAAGAAAAAAGATATGTGGCATGATCATTTGCATGTACCCTGGCTGGGGTATGATGCTATACCTGGTGATGAGGTAGGGGATTACAAAAATCCCCATAGCTAAAGAACAGTGAATGCGATCTTGAAGAGTTTGCCATCAACTAGCAAACTGCTTGTGCGTGCCATGTGTCCTCACCTGAAGTGAAAATCAACGGTTGGCGTTGTTGTAATCGAATCTAGGCCCCTAGTGTAATTTTCCCGATTCATGCCCTTATATAGCTATACTTTATCATATCCTTATATAGGCATGGCAATCACTACCCAATTTGGTCTAAGCCATACAGCCCAAATACGGCATGGCTACTTCCACTCGGTTCCGAGAATTAACAACGATTTCTTGGAAAAACTCGCCTTCAGCAGCTAGGAACTTCCCCCTGCTTGAATATTAAGTTCTCCAAGAACTCCTGCGTTTTCCAAGAATTTAGCCTTTGAGTGACGATATTAAGTCCAAACATGGGTCAAAGTCGGCACCTTCACAGTATAAATATGCCCAGGTTGGCCCAGTAAAACACACAGTGGTTTGGAGACGATCGACTATCTACTTTCCCGACGCCCTGCAGCAGCAAGTGCCGATGGAAGCCAACCCTCCAGCTGACGCACTGAGAGAGACGCTGTCTTTTCTCTTGCCGAGAAATCCAGCTCCAGTGTTTCCGGCTTACCCTTGCGGGTATCTGGGAAATCGAGTCCTGAGAGAGAGAGATACAAGACTTCCTTGATTCTAAAACCAAGGTACGGAGCTGATTAGACCTCTTAGAGAATTCTTGGAATAGATTCCTGGCAGAGAACTTCTAAACTTAGGCAACTCCTCACTTACTTCTTCCCTCGTACTAGACTTAGGTTAGGTACACCGGGGTAGGCGTATTTTAGAAGCACCAGTTGAGTTGTTTTAGTCATTATTTATTACTGTATGTATTTTATACATTTTATGCACTTTTATGGCTTAGAAACCATATCATGCTTTTACAGTACTACTTTAGAATACTGTTTGTATTATATGCCTTGTAATTTATAACCCGTATTACGATGGAAGCAGTTCATTTCCAATGCTTGAGAAAGAAGACTCAATAAATACTTTTATTGAAAACGCCTGTCTCTCTATATCTCTGCATCTCTGGTGAAACGAAGCATGCACGATTGACTGAGTAAAATAGTTATCTATTATTTCCGCGACTCTAGATATTTGATTTCTTATTCTTGGGAAACAAAGTTGTCATGTTTGTGCGGTTGTCAGAAACTAATCTCTTCTTGTGAATTCGAGAAAGTTTCTAGTGACCTCTGAGCTAGCTGGCACTCACTATTAAGTTTAATATATTCGGCAGAGACCTAGTAGACCTCAGTCCTACGGCTAAACTACAGTATATATTATTCCAATGTGCAGAGCCTATTGGGAATATAGGAACTACACTACAGCGTATGTGGAGTTAAAGAACCACTCTACCAGTGCAAGACCTGTGAGGAAGTGAAGGGCCTACAGAAATTTATTTTCATCTGCAAGAAATGTGCTGATAAAGTCAAGACAAGAGGCACTGTGCCACAATGTGACACAGAGCTGTCATTCATTCAGTATGACAATGCTAAAAGCAGAGACAAACAGGTACAGAGGAGTTCTAAGGGCTGTGCTAGCTGAATGTAAGGAAGCACTCAAAGCAGAAATGTTTCTGACACCAAGAAAGACTAAATGCAGTTACAACCAAGTATGGAAAGCGCAACAAGTGGTGACAGTCAGGTGCAAAAGAAAGCTGGGATCAGAAGCAAGTAAACTCATTGAAACATTAGAGGTGGCGAACACCAGAAATAGAGAATATGATCACTCCTACCAGAGCCTCAGTAAAGAGAGTCATCCGACCTCAGCACCAGCCGCCACAAACCAAGCAGTAGCACAGAGCTTGTACTTACGCAGCTGGTGAATCATGTGTGGTACCAACTGAAAGGCTGTGAGCGGCTGTTGGAATAGTGAAATTTGCAAGATGTGGCACCGCCACCCTCTTGAAATCACCACCTCCCTTCGATACCACCCAAACACTAAATACTGGCAACAGATGGACTGCCTGGATTGCAACCTTCGATGATTTCATTGATCCACTGGAAGAAATAAATGAGAAAAGATCATTAAATAACTAAATAATTTAGGAGCTGAAGGAGTAAATGAAGAGATCAAGAAAATACCACAAGGTGATGAAGTGACGTACCAAGTTCAATCCAATGCTGAATGTCACGTATGACAAGAACATTTTCAATCAGGAAAGGCAGAGAGCTGGTAAAACGCTCGATGAGTTTGTGGAAAGACTAGATTTGCTCACAAAGTGTTGAAAGTTCAATGAGTTTAATGATGAAGAGGCAATGCGCCTCAGTGTAATGGATGGTTGCCTCTCCAATTCCTTCAGACGATGAATGCTGAAAGAAACACTCAGCTTTGAGCGAGCACTCATTGTTGCCAGAGTGGAAGGAAGAGCAGACAGACATGCAGCTAACATGGAGGCTGGAACAACCCAAAATGAATCAGCGATGAGTGTGAAAATTAAGTCAAAATACAAGGTAGAAGGCCATAAATTAATGTCTCCAAAGAAAAAGTAGTTGTATTTATTATGTGCATTTTCCTTTCCACATGATGTTAAATGTCCTGCCATTGGACAGGCATGCAAAGTAATGATTTGCAAAGCAAGGGGAAGATCCAATGTGTCACATTTAGAAAACAAAATGGAGGCAAAATCAAGTGTTTCATATTGAGAAAACAAAATGGATGACAGAAAGTTCCAGACGCAACGCTCTAGGCATGCCCACAAGGCCAAGTGACAAAATCAGTGTAGGCAAGTCAAAACTGAACAACATTGATTGTTGTCAAATTCTCTGTCTAAATGTTAATGTTATTGTCGTGCAACAACGAGGAAGGTGGGTGTGCGCTGTCAATGTTAACTGCTGGAGTACTGCACATGTAGGATTAGCTGCATGCAAGGAAGAATGTCAGTTGTAGCTAGGTCAACAAGGAAAAGTGCGAAATTCATTTGGACACTGTCCCAAGATCATGCTGAAAGAGAATGAATGCTCCATACTTTTTATCAGAGACAGTGGTTCATCAATAAACATTATGCCAGTGGAAAAGTAAAATTAACTGTCTCCAGTACCCCGTTTAACTCCATCAAAATCAAAAGTGTATATGTGGGCTGCTTCGGCACCACTGCAAAGTCAAGGTTCATTCATAGCAATTGTGAAGCATACATATATGAAAGTACAAATGCCAATTCATGTCTTGCCAGGCACTTCATTGAGTGCATGTTTACTCAGTTTCAGTACTACTGCTTACATGAGGCTGATTTCTGCAAACTATCATTTCAATGCTTCTCATGAGATAGTGAATCAGTTTCCACCTTTTTGTCATGGACTAGGAGACTTAAGAACATGAAAGTGCATCTTCACATAAATGAGGACATCTGTCCTGTTGCTCAAAGACATCGCCATATTGCATTTCATTTACAAGAGGCTGTTAAGAAGGAACTTTAGATACCATTGAAGCACAACATCACTGAGCGATCCACTGGTCCGACGACATGGGTATCACCCATAGTGGTAGTGCCGAAAAAGGATAGTGAAGGAGCTGTTCGCATCTGCATGGATATGCACCAAGCAAACAAGTTGATTGCAAGATAAAGACAGAAAGACATACATTTCCGCATATTGCTGACACGCTTATGTGGTTGAATGGAGCCAAAGTCTTTTCCCACCTTGATTTAAACAAAGGATATCACAAACTCGAACTGGAAGAGAATTGCAGGTACTTTACTACCTTTTCTACTTATGTTGGTTTATTTAGATACTCAAAGACATTATCACACATGTGGTAAACATATAGTGACCTCCTTATGGTGGCCTTTATTTCCGGCCGCTGCAAGGGTTTCTGAGCGAGACCTCTGACCTTCTGGTCAGAGATCTACTCTCTCCCCCCAAGCTCTGCTGGTATGCCGCTGCCGGGTATAGGTAGAGTGCAAGTTAGAGTTTGAGCTCGCTCTCTGCCTGTCTTGGTTTTGTAGTATTTTGTATTTTCCTTATTTTAATTGTTTTCAGTTATTTTCTGTATTGCCTGTTTTTTTTGCCTGTGCCCTTGTTGCCTGTTTTTCTTTGTCTGTGCCCTCTGCTCTTGGACACCGTGCCCATTTTTTATGCCCTTTTATCTGCCGCCCCTGCAGTCCCTCCCCCTGTCCTATCCCGCTCCTGCCTCCCTGCTGCGCTTTCCTCCCCTTCCCTATTTAACGCCGGCCAGTGCAAGGGTGTCTGTGCGAGACCTCTGACCTGCTGCTCGAGACCTGCTCTCTCCCCCTGCAGCTCCGCTGGTGTCCCGCTGCTGCTGCCCGGTATAGGTAGAGTTCAAGTAAGAGTTCAAGCTTGCTCTCTGCCTGTCTTGGTTTTGTAGGATTTTGTATTGTGCCTTATTTACTGTCTTATTTTCTGTTTTCTTCTGGATTGCCTGTTTTTCTTTGCCTGTGCCCTCTGCCCTTGTCCTCTGTGCCCATTTTTGATGCCCCTTTTTCTGCCGCTGCAGCCTCTGCGTCCCCTCCCTCTGCTGTATACCGCTCCCAGATGCGCTTCCCTCCCCCTTCCCTATTTAATGCTGGCCACTGGCACGCCAAAGGCAAGCCAGACTGCCGCCGTCCATGACCCCACTGCGACTAGTACCAGGGTCTCTGGATCTCCGACCACCCCACCTTATGATTCAGCTGTCCTCTTTGAATTCAACCCCAGAAGGAACAACAACTGCCAGCTGCCCATGCCTAACACCACCCACGAACAGTTCTCCTACCGACACTGCCGATAATCCTTTACAATCCTCTGCACCCCCACTACTACTGCACCCACACCAGACACCAGCACTACCGGAGCCATGAAGTGCATTCTCCTTAATGTGTACTTGCTGCACAGGCATGCTGTAGAGATCTGGGACCACCTCAACACCCTCTCACCAGACATCGCCTTCTTCACGGAAACCTGGACCAATTCCACTTCCACCCTGATATCGCCACCACCATCCCCGATGGATACAAGATCCAGAGAAAGGACTGCCCCAACCACCCAGACAGAGAAATTGCCAGCGGACACAAGAGCTCCCCCTGACTCACCACCTCCAGCTCCATAGTCAGCCTGCCCACCACCAAACACCTCCACCTCCAGATCCAGATCAGCCCCAGAATGACCCTACGAGGCACCCTCGCCTATAGACCACCTGGACCCGATCCGTGTTCACCACTACCATTGCCGACCTCAACGCAGCCCACGCCATCACCTGCATGGACTACATACTCATTGTAGACCTCAACTTCGACCATGACAACCTCAGCGACCCCAACTCCCCCACCCTCCTGGAAACCTCGCCATCCTTGGACTGAAACAGCTAGTCTCCACCCCCATCAACAAGGCAGGACACACCCTCAACCCCATCTTTGCAGGTGGTAACAACATCCACTTCAGCCACACCACGCAACCACCCTGGATGGACAACCACTGCGTACACTCCACATTGACAAACCCACCGCCCCCAAACTGGCACCCCATCCCCCATGAAGGAATAGGAGCAAGGTCACTGAGGAGCAGGTGAGCTCCACCTTCACCCACGGTGCCCCCTCCACCTCAACCAATGTCAACCTCGCAGCCAAAGAACTTCACAGATGGATCACCAACTGCGCAGACGAGCTCGCACCCTCGGGAGCCCCCCAGTCCCATGGTCCACACCTACAACCTTGGCCTCGTACTTGACTCCTCCCTCTCCATGACCCAACAAGTCAACACCGTCACCTCCACCTGCTTTAACACCCTCTGTATCCTCCAGAAGACCTTCAAATGGATACCCCAAATCAAGGAAGACTGTCACCCACAGACTCATAACCAGCAGACTGGACTATGGAAACGCCCAATACGCCGTGACCAACAAGGCTCTGCTCCGCAAACTCCAGACTATATAGAACACCCCATCCAGACTCGTCGTCGGAATCCCTCAGTAAAAACACATCACCCAACACCTGCAAAATCTCCACTTGCTCCCTGTCAAGAAAAGAGTAACTTACTAGATACTCACCCATGCCCACAAATGCCTCTATAACACCGGACAACAACAGAATCTCCTTTCACATACCCAAGAGAAACCTGAGATCTACCTCGCCCTCACCGAACCCCTAGACATCTGCAGAGCTATAACAAGTGGAAGAATCTTCTCCTACATCACAGCCAAGACCTGGAACTAGCTCCTGATCAACATCAGATGGGCCCCCACTTTGCACATTTTCAAGAAGACCCTCAAGACCTAGCTCTCCAACTGACCAAAAACTGCTCCCCCTAGCGCCTTGAGAACCTCATGGGTGAGTAGGATGCTTTAAAACCCCCTGATTGATTAAATGAATATCAGAAATTCAAAAAGGCCCAGGAAGGACTTTCAGTTACACTGGAAGGCTTCTTCTTCAGAGGGTCGAGAACTGTCATACCAGAGAGTCTGAGACAACAAGTTATTGAACTGGCTCATGAGGAATACTGTGGAGCTGTTGCTATGAAAGAAGCTCTACAGGACCGAGTGTGGTTCCCTCAACTTGATTAAACATTAGAAATAGAGTTTAGGGCATGTCATTTGTGCACCTGTTTGTCAGTCAAGACTAGCTCACATCCGTTAAACATGTCTGATATCCCAAAGCATGCTTGGGAGAAGATTGCAATTGAATTCTTTGGATCCCTTGTCAATGGACATCATCTACTTTTAATTTTTGAATATTCCTGCTTCCCACTTGTGGGCAATCTGTTGTCAACTACTCATAACTGAGTCATTGAGAGATTAGAAAGTATTTTTGCAACTTGGGGTATTCCTTCAATTTTGAAATCTGACAATGGCCCACCATTCAATGGTCACTCATCTAAATGTCAAGCATCAGAAAAGCACACCTCTCTGGCCACAGGTGAATGGTGTGATTGAAAGATTTATGAGCACCCTCAAGAAGATCATTTAGCGCTCTGTGCTGGAAAAGCTTGAATTCAAATCAGTTCTTCAGTATGCACTTTGTGCATACTGGCCAACTCTGCATTCTACCACAGGTGAAAGCCTTCCACCTTAACGTTTGGGAGAGCCATAAGCACCAAAGTTCCACAGTGGGCCAGTGATAGATCTATTGACATTGATATACTTCGCACTACTGACTCATCTCATAAACTTCAAATGAAGACCTATGCGGATAAACGCCACTCTGCTCAGATCAGTGTGTTCAACAGAGGAGACCAAGTTATTGTCAGGCACAAATGAAAAATCGCAAGTTTGACGCTCCTTTTGATGTTGCCCCTGACCCACTCAGGGTTGTGACCAGTAAAAGACACATGATGACTGCTCATCACCCTGGAAAGTCCATTATATGGCATTCTAGATGTCAGTAGTGAGACTTGTCCACCTCAGAATCCAGAGAGCTCAATGACTGTATCAGTGTCTCTGTGACCAATGGAAGTCATGGATGCTTCTCCAGTATCTCCCCAGCCTCACATGACCAGATCTGGGCAATTGATTTGAACACCAAAAAAACGTATTGAAGAGTTGTATTGTGTAAATGTACTACTGGCACTTTTTATTTAACAAAGGGGGAGATGTAGTGTTTCGCGAGTTAGAGATAACTAAGGGCCTCACTACGTTGTCCGACAGACCATTGCAGCCTCTGGACTGACCAACCTCCGGTGGGTGGTCCCAATATCGCTATTACAGTGCGAAAGCACATGGTGCAGTTGCATACTCCCATTTCTCTATGGGAGCATGTGTTGCGGCCATAAACCAGCTGCAGCGCAAGCTCCCATAGAGAAATGGGAGGTTTTATTCATCCCTGCACCGTGTGGCAGGGACCACAAGGTGCCTGCCATTTAGTGCAGGGACTGACAGGGGCATCATATGTGCCCCTCCCCCAGGCCCCCAACCAAAGGTCGCTTTTGCAATGGAGGCCTTCTATGGGCCCCCAAAGTCGCTTTCTGACAGGCTTTTCATGTCGGAAAGCCCAACATGAAAAGCCTGTGGAAAACTGACATTGTAATCACGACGGCAGAAACGTCGTCCTTAAGGGATTAGATGCCAGTTCAGACTGGCATATAGGCTCTTTGAGACCCTCAGCAGCCTGAATGACCAACCGGTTTCACTTCTGACCACTGTCATTGTCATAAGGTGGTCAAAAGTGAAAGCAAAGATGTCGACCAAAATAAAAACAGTGCCCTAAATAACACCAACAGTCAAAGATTTAAATTAAACCAATAATTCATATAATGTTTTCCTTGTATGTTTCCTTAATATAGCATACACCACAGGAGCAAAGCTCAAAATTAGAAGGCGATTAGGGAATCGCAAAATGCTATTTATGAAGGTGTAAAGTACACCTTTTGCGATCCCTAGGGGGTCGCAAATGACCTACCTCATGAATATTAATGAGGTAGGTCGCAATTTGCAACCCCCTAGGATTCACAAAAATAACGGGAATAGTGGCCTGCTGAGATCAGCAGACCACCATGTCCTTGATTGCTTTTAAATAAAGCAATCTTTTTTTTTTGTTTTGTTAAGCAGCCCGTTTTCCTTAAAGGAAAACGAGATGCATTACAAAACAAAATATTTAAAGTTTTCTTTTCATTTTTTAAGAGCAGGCAGTGGTCCTTGGGACCACTGCCTGCCCTTAAAAAACTTGTTTTACAAACATTCACAATGGGGAATCTGGTTACCACCTACTAGAAGTAGGTGGTACCATGCAAATGTTTTGCAACTGCAAATTTGGTCACAAAACATTCATACATACCAATGGGATTCGGTATTAGGAAGGGACACCCTAAAGACACCCCTTACTAATACTGAAAACTGAATCGTAAACCCATTTTGTGAATCGGTAACAGGTTACCGAATCACACAAATTAAGTTTGCTGCATTAAATCTGACCGTTTGCGAATGCAAAAATGCTTGATACATCTGCCCCTGAATGTAGGTCTGAAGTCCAAAAAATAGAGGAATTTAATATTAATACCGGTTAACACGTAACCAGTCTTTTTTCCATTATAATAAAGTCATTCATCATAAAACTGGGAAAAATCCCCGGGATAGTGAAAAAACTGTAAAAAAAAGCACACCGTATCCACAAATATAACACAAAGCCGTTTATTTGTAATAATTATTTGTAAAATAACACACATATAAAACACTTAATGAAAACATTAAATTAAAATACACATAATACATAATACATTAAGGTCTAACGCAGTACATGACCACAACAAAACCCTGACCTCTACTAACGATACTAAACCTAAACACATTCCCCATCTTCAAAATCCCCAAAACGTAACTTCAATTTACTCTTACCTGATCCATAGAGCAGTGAAAGGGACTGCATGGAAGATGGAACAACCCAAAATTTGTTTGATTAAAATACAGGTAGTGGACAAACAAAGGCCAGTAAATGAACATAAAAAAAGGACTACCTATTCATTGAAAATAATGGAAAATACAATATAAACTTTAATAATAACGTTCCCAAGTTGGAAATAATGTTATAAAAATATTTTAAAATGTTATAAGAATTGTGAAAAATGTACCAAAAGGAAAAAAAAGAAAATATATTAACAATTACTGACATAAATATTTTTTTTATGTCAAGTACTTGTTATCAGAAAACATTATTAATTGTTATTAACATTTTATCAGAACAATGTACAACCTATTAAAAATACAATAGGGTCTATAAAGATATACTGCGACTGTAAAATATGTATCTATAACAAAGAATGTTAAAATAATTGTTATTAAATATCGAACGGAGAATACAAAAATTTCTCAATATTAAAACAATAAAAGTGTTTGTAAAATATACTGCTACTCTACAAAAATGTGTCAAAAATATTTTTGATATACTATTCCCATTCTAAGCTACATTGGGGAAAGTGTTAGACATTGAAATTATTTGATATACTAGTCCTACTCCAATGCAAACTACTTTGAGGATGGTATTAGAGACTGAAAGGGTTAGAAGCACAATTACCACTCAATCTAAGGTACAGTGTGGATAGCGTTGAACATTGAAGGGGTTAGAAATGATATTCCAACTCCAATATAAGTTACGTTGAGGAAGGCTTTGGACTTCAAAGGGGTTAGATTTAGTATTACCAATCCAAAATGAGCTGCATTAAGGGAAAAGGTTGGACATTGAATGTAAGCTTCAATGGGGAAAGTATTAGATTCCGAAGGGGATAGACTTATAATTCTTACTACAATCTAAGGTACATTGGGAAAAAGTGTAGGACATTGAAGGGATTTCATTTTACACTCCCACACCAATCTAACTTACATTGTGAAAAACAATGGACATTCAAGGATTCACATTAACTAATCCCACTCTAATTTAAGCTACAATAGGGGAAAGCGTTGTACATTGAATGTGTTACATGTATTAATCCCACTTCAGTCTAAGCTACAAGGTGAAAGGTGTTGGGTATTGAAGGGGACGAATTGAATATTTCCACTCCAATACAAGCTACATTGTGGAAAGTGCTGGACATTGAAAGGGCTACATTTACTATTTACACTCCAATATAAGCAACATTGGGAAATGTGGTTAGATTTTCTTTTCCCACTCCAACATAAGCAGCTCAACTTGTGATAGTGCTGGACTGGGGGTGCATGTGTCTATGTATATGTATATATATATATATATATATATATCACCAACACCATTGCCACGCAGGGAGCCTGACCTTAGCAGGGCGGTCAGTGCATCTGGTGTGAGGCTTCCAGATAATATTTTCCACACTCCTCCTTTACCTTCAAAAGAAGCACACTGACTCTGGAAATGTTGCTTTTCGCAATCCTTTATTCCTGAAATGACACGAAGGCCAAGAGGCTCACTGTTCCCAACGTTTCTGCTCGCCAGAGCCTTGATCACGGGAGGCAGTCTCTCCAACATTTTGAATTGCCCACGTGGTTTTCCTTTTAAACACACAGGCCATATTCTCTTGCAGAGAAGCGCAGAGGAAAACTTTTACGACTTTTAAATTGCATGCAGAATGCTATTTTCAAACCAAGTCTTTCATTGAGTAATCTGCACGCTTTTCTCATGATATGTCTGTTCCTTTGCACCAATAAAAATAAAGTGTCCCTCTCAGACATATATATATATATATGTATATATATACATTTCATGAAGCGCGGCGTCCTCATGCAGTAAAGAATCTCGTTTTTCTGAAACCCATCCTACTACAGGAATTAATATGGCCTTAATGTGACAACGAATATACTGCACCTACTAAGGGAAACAATGAATTCTCACTGTTTAGGACTACAAGTTCCAGCACACCAATTGGCTAATGAACCCATGCCCACCTAAGTGCGACAAGCTTAATAAAAGTAATAGAACGGTGAGCGCTCAGTGTGTTCTCTGTCAGCCCAAGAAGAAGAGGCGTCAGACCTCGAAACGCATCGGCTCAGTGAATTTATAATTGGGAAATGACAAGCGAGTTGCAACGAGGTGGTTATTTAAGGAGCACGCCGCCGAGTGCCGTCCCGTTGTTTAGGGGCATCTTGCATTCCATAAACTGACACGGCAGCGCTTGCCGTGGGGACGGAGCACCATTTTCTCAGCATTGACGAAAAGGATGTGAAATGAAATGTTTCCATTTCACAAAGCGCGGCGTCCTCATGCAGTAAAGAAGCTCGTTTTTCTGAAACCTATCCTACTACAGGAATTAATATGGCCTTAATGTGACAACGAATATACTGCACCTACTAAGGGAAACAATGAATTCTCACCGTTCAGGACTACAAGTTCCAGCACACCAATTGGCTAATGAAACCATGCCCACCTAAGTGGACAAGATTAATAAAAGTAATAGAACGGTGAGCGCTCAGTGTGTTCTTTGTCAGCCCAAGAAGAAGAGGCCTCAGACCTCGAAACGCGTCGGCTCAGTGAATTTATAATTGGAAAAAGACAAGCGAGCTGCAACAAGGTGGTTACTTAAATAGCACGCCGCCGAGTGCCGTCCCGTTGCTTAGGGGCATCTTGCATTCCATATATATATATATATCCAGCAGCGCACAACAGAAGAGGGTGATGAGGCCTTAGAATTGCTGAACGGAGGCTCTCTCTCCCCCAATCAGAACCAGGCAAGTGAAGGAGATTGCAGGCTGGGCTGTGTACCTATACTGGCCAAAAGAGGTGGATGGAGAGCTCCAGCTGGTCTAATTCGGAACCCACAGTGGGGAGAGAGATACCTCAGGGTCTCATAGGTAGCATATCAGCCATGAAGCTGACGGGTTTAAAGGCCCCAACACAAAGGAACCCTGGCAACAAACAGGGATAAGATGGGGAAGGCCAGAAGTGCGGGCCCCACCCAAACCAACAAGATGGATAACTATGCCATCTCAAACCCCACTAAGACCGCAAATGAAGGGGGCAAAGAGCCGCTGCTTGCAGCCATAATGGCGATGATCCGAGACAAAAGGGTTTCCTAGAACCGTAGATAGACTCCGTGTCCACTGAAGTTACCTTGATCAGTTTGATAGTTCACAGATCCCTCCATTCTTACCTCCACTATGATCCTCAATGTGATCTACAAAAGTATCCTGGCGTTCTTCAGGACCAGGAGGAAATTGGAGCTGCTGCTAATACACAGTGTAGTTCTCACCCTACCAGACACTTTCCATATGGGATTTTAGCATCCTTAGTAGCTTTGCGCTGTTCCAATAAAACATCCCTGACCTCCTAACTCTCAGTGAAGGAGTTGTACCCTCAGTGGGACTAGATCTACCCACTGGGAGGAGAAACCCATATGATGAAGCATGTCACTATAGGTGGGCGAGGGTATTCATCCTAAAAGGGATCTCTCCCCTGAGGAGATTTGGCAAGACATAAACTTGACCACTCTCAGCTTCCTATCGTGCGTATATTAGACCCAAGGTTAATTTGTGTTATAATTGTATTTGAAAAGGAGATATTTTTTCTTGCAGGTCTCTAAACTCCCTCCCTTGTACCCTCTCCTCCTGTTTCTTGTGTTAATAAAAGATATGGGGGGCCTGGCAAGCGTACAGAGTTATAAAGGGAGGGCATGCTATTTTAAAGGGTTGTTATTATTCAATAATGCTATAAGTTATATTATATAGCAGAACGTAACAAATGTTAAAACAAAAGGAATGATGATACAATATAACTGATCCCTGTACATACAAATCAGTGTGTATGTGCCAATAAAAAAGAGTTAAAAAAAGTGTACCAAAAATAAATATGTAAATTTTTATTTTATATTTTACAAATGTATTTCAAATGTATGAATTTTTTGTATAAATATAAATGTAGTAAAATAAAATATAAATACACTTTTAAAATTGTAATAGAAAAATTATGTAGTTCAATTTACATTTTCCAATATTATTGAAATATTTGAAGTTGTTTCTAAATATTCGAATTATTTTATAACATTAAAATACTTAATTTTAACAATGATCTAAAAATTAAGGGTCATATTTACAAGCCCCTAGCACCAATGGAGAGTCACTTTTTTGATGCTGCAGTGGTGCTGTGCGCTGGCCCATATTTTGTGCTTTACACAGCCTTGTAAATATAGCCCTCTTTCACTCAGTAGTTTGCATCAAAGGGGCATGTCATGGGTGTTGCTGTGGGTGTTACCAAGCAAGACCCATGGCTTTTTGAAACTGCCCCAGATTTGCTAGGACTTGTAAATCTGAGACGGCACCAAAAATTAATGCCTTTTTGGGGAGCATTAAAGTGGCACAATGAGGAGAAATATTTTTTATTTCTCCTAATTTTTCTATGTGTGCTGGAAACTGCTGTACACATAGAAGGAGCAAAACGCCATTAATGATTGCTTTAGTCCAGGAAGGTGCACCTTTTTCCACAGCAACAATCTCTGCAATGCAGGAACTGTTGCATCAGGGTGTAAGGGTGGCTGCATTGGTGCACGCCTGCTCTTTTAGAGCCGGTGCAAGGGAGAACAGGAGAAAGGAGTGCACTATATTCTTGCAAATATGGTGCATCCCTGAAAAATGTATTGTTAGGATGGAAAAGTAATTTGCATAGTGATGGACAGGCACTCCTGCGCTGAATGACCCAACTTTAATGATGTCTGGATTCCCTAATGCTAATTTTTTCATGGGTGAACACTGACCATTCATATTATAGGTTGTATGCAGTACATACTGACCGGTCAATCAATTATAATTTTTGATCTATTCACATGATTTTTTATGTTTTTTTCACATTTACTTGCACCCAATTATTGCAGTAGATGGCCAACTGACCCTGAAGAAGGCTGTGACACTACTATAGGTCTTTCTGGCGGAAAGATGTTGGTCTAGTGATCTACACATTTGTCTCCAATGTCGGCATTTGTGTTATTAGCTATTCATTGTTTTTAATCCTGACACCGGGTAGCTGAATAAAGTCACGGCATAGCTAACCCTACAGCCAGTTTTAAACTTTTTCACATCACAGCTCTGCACTTTTATACACATACCTACCTCAATAAAAACATCCCTGAGCTCCTCCCTTGTAGAGAGGGGGTTGTAGCCCACGTGAAGAATAGGACATTCACGTGAAGAGGCACCCTATGATGAAGCATGACATCTCTGGTGTGTGAGGGAAACCGTCCTGAAAAGGGAAATCCCCTGTCTTGTATGGCAAAGCACATTCAGACAGCCATATAACCTTCTTTTATTCTATACCCGTGGCTCTTTTTGTGTGATGTACCACAACACCGGCCTGTCTCACAGATTGTGATCTTTTCTGATTGGGATGGGTGCCCACCCGCTACCTTCATAGTGGTGAAAGGCCACTGCCTTCACCAGGAGGTAAGCAGCATAAGCATGTTGGTGGGAGCTTAGCATGTAGTGATGAGTCAGAGTGATCAGGTTCTGTTTATCTGTGTTTCTGAAGTGAGCATAAAAATCTTTCTTCACAGTGGCAAAATCCACATTTTGGGGAAATTCAAGCTGTTGATGTGTCTCATCATTGACGAAAGAACATCTTGTAGCATACCACTGAAAGTTGGTTGTGACATTCCACCAGATACTGCCACAGTGCATTGGAATGATCCTGTTGCCACAAAATGACGTACTGCCATGATTTTGACTATAGGTGTTATTTCTGTGCGATTCAGATTGTGAGATGGAAGATCTGGCTCTAGCTGATGACATTACTTAATAATTGCTTGTCTATTCAATCAGAACTCTTTTTTTGTAGCCTAATCTTCGATGGTGGCAAGGTCTAGAAATGGTCGAAAAATTTGAGGGTGTTGTCTTCTCACTTTCCCTGGGTTCATGTCTGCATTAAGAATACACTTTTGTTATAACATTTTCCCAAAAAAATTATGATATATAACACAAATAAATAGATTAGGTTTCATATCATAATTTTACAAAACAGTTATTAATGTTAATATATCTTTTTATAAATAACATTTTGGACACGTCATTAATTTTTTTAAGAATTGTGTAAATAATATATTTTAAATGTATTATTGGCACATTCTTTTTTTCATCAAAACTTGCATCAACAAGTATAAACAAAACAGGGCACCTAATACATTTAACCACAGTAACGCATTACATAATACAGTTTTTGTTTAAACACACTTAAAATTTTCAAACACACTATTTTGCCATCATTTACAAATTGTTGATTCCTAAAACTGTTCATGATTAATATAAGTAATTCATATTTCTACTTTTAATTATGACAGGAAATACAACAGTTTATTTAAATTTCTATTTTGTAAAGTGCATACACTAGTAAGTAAAGAATGTGATGGGCACTTACATTTTGGTGCATGTATTCAATATTATAATGTCCCCTTACACCAACATATGAATTTTTTTAAAGTGTTATTACAGGTGTGTTTATTTGCCATTCATAAGTGATATCAATATACACATATGAATTACATGTTAAACAAATAGACACCGTTAACATTTAATAAAATACAGGAAGTTCACTAGACAAGGGAAAATGTTACATTAATAAATATATTAAATTCTTCTGTTTGGAACTAACATTGAATTTACAGTTATTTTAAAACAAACTTTTCAACTTGTCTAGTGCAATTTCTACATGATGTTAAACTTCAGTTATCCCAATAATGTCGAATGTATATGTTTAGAATTGTTATAGTTTGCAAAAAAATAATAAAACACACAGGTATGGTCACTTTTTGTTTTTGAGTAAGTGTCCGTTATCATGAAGGCTGCTAGCACCAAATTTGTAAACTAAATAAAGTTCTAGAGTTGTGTTTTTTAAATTTTCTTCTTAGACAATAACATTACTCGCAAATGGATTACACATTAGTATGTTATTGCTTGTAAGAGAGATTTAAAAGTGCACAAGTCCAGAGCAAATGTTAACAGACAAATCAAAAGGTAACAAGTAAAAATAGAAGCCTACCTTTGATTCTGTTGATGAAGGGGTTGATTTGCTTCATGGTAAGGTAGCAGCAGAAAAAACAGGTTTTGGTCTGTGATGGAAAAGGAAGTGTGAAATAGGAAGATGGTAAGTTTTTGCCTCAAATTCCTTCCAATCCACCAACTCAGGTGCGAAGGTTTCCCCTCCACAGTTGTGTCGGCAGGAAGTCATATTCTGATTGGCCATGCAGACAAACTGACTGTACTCCATCTTACAGTTGCTTTTCCCTATGGTCCTGTCAATGCAAGCGGAAAACTCTGAAGGAGATGGTGGCACTCTAACAGTCTTTTGCCCACCAGCATCTAAATAGAGTGGGTGGACCGCCAAGTAGGCATTCCAAATGGGTTGTAGCCCGTTTGCAGTACTGAGTTGGTGACCCCCGGATGCCAGGTGGGGCTGCAGCAAAGATTACTGTTGTGCTGATTGGGCAGCAGCCCGTGTGCAAAGGAGGAAATGTGACTCTGTATGCTGGGGCCAATGGAACAAGGCAAGAAGCATGGTCTCGTTGAGACCGTTGATGGAGGAAGGAAATGGGGCCACACCATGACTAAAGAAGACCAGTAGTTCTGCAACCCCCTGTCCCAGTGGGGAGGGCCCCAAGGAACTTACCAAGCATCGGAGGCCCATTGAGAACTCCCTGGCTGCTGCTGCTTTTATAGGAACACATGTGAGGAACTGGAGGACACCCAACCACAGCACTCCCATGCCATGTGTGAAGCACTTACCAGAGGCATCCTCTTTAGCTTCAGTGCCCACATAGGGGGCATATTCAGAGACTCCATTTGCTTGGATCTTGCTGGTATGGGTAAGACTGATTTTCTGGCCAGATTGCCCAATAGGAACTTGCCAGCCAGATAGTGCTTCTGCTCTGGAACACTTGGAGTGGTACATATCAGATTTAGATTACTAGTGGGGCTTAAACTTAATGTCACATATAGTGAATGGAGAATAACTACCACCACTAGCAAGAATGGAGTGGGGCACAGGGACCCATCCATAATACATTAGAGTCCTGACCTCAGGGGACTGTTCATTGTTTGTGAATGTCACAATTTACTTTGTGATCGTATATAAATACTTCTTGTTTCAAGCAAGTATTTGGCTGGACATACATTTATTGCTGCTACTGATTGCATTTTGAGCTATGAGCCTATGTTAACCCCCGGTGTCCACCACCGAGAAGTCTTGGACTGCTAAACAAGCGCCACCACTGAGAGTCAAGTGCTGAAGGGGTTCTTGGCCCAGTTGCTCAGGATCCATAGTAGGTAACCTCGGACCATCTGGAGTTAAAGACCAAAACCCCCACAGTTGGGCACTGTAGCTTCTGCTTGCCCCATGGCCACAGTTGGGCACTGTAGCTTCTGCTTGCCCCATGGCCCTCTGTAAGGGGACCTAACGATTGGTGACAAGACGTGGGGGACCTTTCATTAGGGAGCCTTGGATACAGGACTGGCATTGACCATTTCCAGTTTATGGTGGGATGAAGTCTAAATTGGAAACACAGAGACCCTCATTATGATGCTGATTGAATGAATGTCCAACCAGCATAATCTCAGGATTGGGACAACCTGACAGGTATACAGCAGTCCCAACCTCCAAATTATGATCCGAACGGTGGTTAGGTGGTCAGAAACATCCTTTTTTTGCATTGACGCTTGTGCTGTGGCCAGGAATAGGGCCGCAGCACAAGACTCATTTTAAAAATGCATGTTTGGAAACCTCCCTACACCGTGTGCCAGGAACCATGTGGTGCCTGGCAGAGGATGTGTTTCGTTGGACTGCCAAATAAAAGCTGTCGGAAAGAGACGTTGCAATCCCCACAGAGTTGCTTGTGCAGGCACTGACCCTATTGTAGGGTATTATATTAGACCAACATTCTTATGTTCTCATGAGCCTGTCAGAAGCATTTGTCCATCTCTCTGCCTGCTGCCGGCTTCAACATCATAATGTGGTGTTTGTACCACGGCACCGGATGTCGGACAGACCGCCACCGACAGGCCAGAGTTGGGAATAGATCTCCACACCATTTTCATAGATCAGATGAAAGATTTATGTAGGGATGTAAGAAGTTTCTAGTAGTAGGGACCGAGAGGTCCTTGCTAACTTCCTTAGAGACCAGTTTGAGACACTGGGCAGAAGGGATGAGGCTGTAGTTGACTCTCAAAAGGGAAGCATGCTAGAAACCCAGGAAAAGAGTACTATTGATTCATTCTCTAGAATTCCCTTGGGGCAGATCTATCCCAGACAGATGCGAAGTCTGTTCCCTCATGCATTTTCAGAGTTTCACCAAGACACTCATGTAATGTCATGTTATGTCATGCCATGTTGTGTTATGTTATGGTACATTATGGTATGTTACGTTACACTATGCTATGCAGATTTATATAAGGCACCATCACCTGGGAGCGTATCCTTGCATTGAGAAGGTGTGAGTCTAGGCACACCTAGGGTCTAGTAGGGCTACTCGAAAAGCCAGGTCTTCAGCATCGTGCAGAATGCAGGAAGTGAGGAAAAGGCTTTTATGTGTAGAGACAGGTGGCTCCATGCTTTAGGAGTAATATAGGAGAAGGTTGAGCACCAGATCTGGTGTTCCATATGCGAGGGTTTTGTGCCAGTAGGACTCTGGATGATCGAAGATGTGTGGTTTGTGAAAGCAGATGTAGTTGTTGGGGTATGCTGGACCTCTGTTATGTAGTGCCTTGACTATGTGGGTGAGGAGTTTGAATTGTGCTCACTTGTGAATGGGGAGCCATCGGAGCACCTGCAGGTGAGGTGATTGCAGTGTGGGATGCTGAGGTTGATTCTGGAAGTCGAGTTCTGACGGATTTTTAGCCGATGCCGAGTTTTTTGTTAACCCAGCATGGAGAGAATCCCCATATTACAGTTTGCTTGTGACCAGGGCATGTGTGATGCTTTCAGGATGCTGATTAGGAGACATTTGAAAATCTCCCGCAGCCGGAAACGGCCTTAACCACGGAGTTTTAATTACGAGTTACCTGAATCACGAAGTCTGAACCACGAACAATCCTTAACAATGACTTTCCAGAACCACGACTATTCTAAACAACGAACGATCTAAGACTGACAAAGCCTGACATTCCACATTCCCAAAACTCATTTCTCCAGTGAAACACTCTGCATGGTGCGTCACTACCCTTGGCACCCCCTGACCTGACAAGCTCATTGACCACTGCCATGATTCACTCAGCACTGCAGCTGTCAGGCAGGCGGGCTCTGAGGAGCACAGGGTCATGCAGTCAGCTTTCATCCTGCCAGCTTTGTAGCAGGGTCGGGAGGCACAGTGTTAATAGAAATGCACGAGTCTCAGCCAAAAAGGGAAGATGGGGGTGTGGGGGTCTCCCCCCAAAAAATCCAATGTTTAAAATAATCTATTCTTAGAATTCTAATGAAAAAAATTTCAAACATTATGATTTAAAAGAAAAATATGGTGTCAATGTGTAATGAGCAATGTAAATACTTTTTCGTGGTTTAGGAACTCGTCAAAAATAAATTAGTGGTTTGGGATTGATCGTTTAGCCATCGTGGTTAAGGAATATGTGGTTTAGGGAGTAGTGGTTAAATCATATATCCTCCCGCAGCATCTTCAGAGTATAGAAGCATGAGACGGTGATGGCATTGACTTGAGCGGTCATGTCAAGTTTGCTGTCAATGGTAATCAAGAGGTTCTTGGTGTTGGTTGTAGGTGTTGGTCTTCACGCTGGAGGCCACCTGGTGAAGTCCCATGATGATGTGCTCTTTTTGAAGATCACAATTTCAGTCTTGTCATGTTATCAGTGGCAGCAATGAGGGCAGTTTACATTTTGTGGGTAAGGCTGAAACCAGACTAGAGAATGTTTGCATTGAAGAGTGTTGGTCTCAGGGAGAACCCTTGTGGAACTCCACTGATGAGGTCACAGGCATCTGAGATGTACAGTGCCAGGCTGACTTATGGGTCCCTCTAGTCAGGAATGAGTGGATCCATCAGAGTACTTGTCCTAGGATCCCCATGTCATGTAGGTGTTGGATAAGGATGGGGTGGGAGACTTTGTCAAATGATGCAGAGAGGTCCAGGTGGATGAAGGCTGCTGCATCACCCCTGTCCAGAGTCATGCAGATGTTATCCATGGCACAGATGAGGGAAGTTTTTATGATGTAGGTAGATCTGACTGAAGACTTAGTGGTTTAAAGTACTTGGTGGTCTTTGAGGTAGTTGGTGCTGTATCTTTTGCTGATTCCCTTAGGTGGGTTGAGTCTAGCAGAGGCCCTGAGATTGCAGCTTGTGCATCAGAATGCTTAGGCTGAGGAGGAAGAGAAAGTCAGAGGGTTCAAGATAGAGAAGCTAAAATTAGTTCACCTGGAACTAGGGGAGAGGAGGTGGGAGAGAGAGGAGGAATGGTCCCAATACGTAAAAGTGTGAGAGGTGGAAGAGAAATAGAGAGAAAGAGAGAGGAAACATGTAGTGTGCACAGAGAAACAAAAGGAAAAGGAAAGAGAGCCAGAAAGGAAAAGGGTGGCCCATGTGAGAGAGAAATGTAGTATGGCATAAGTGACTATACAGCCATTTCAGGCCAGGTTGTGGCGAAGGATACAAAAGCTCTTGTGCATGTGCTTGTGGAAGGTCAGTACATCTTGGAATAGTTTGTGAGCTTTGAGGTTGCTAGTAAGGTGAAGGCCTTAAGGGAGGTGACTAAGGCAGTTGCCTTAAAGAGGTGCATGCTCTTGAAAGGACAACCAGCATTGGAAGGATTGCCTGTAACAGACCAGGTAGTTTACCAGCTATTAAATGAAGCTCTGATTGGGTGGTTTGGGTTCAAGCCAGCTCAGTACCGTCCGAGATTCTGGCACTGCAAGAGAGCAGATGATGGTCCGGTTGAGTCTTGAATTTATGGTGTGTTGCATGATTGGAAGGAGTCAGTGAGAGGGACTGAGGCCAAATTCTTTAAGTAACTTAGCCAGTTCATGGTGACAGAGTGACTCAAGGAGGAGTGCTGTACCACAATAAGAGATGAGTGCTTGGCGGATAACCTCCATGGGAATGGAGGTTGAGTTTGGAAGAAGGAGAAGAGTAAGAAGAAAGACCTCAATCATCTCAGACTGGTTGACTTCTCTGGATTCTAGATCAGGAATCGTTTCTTTCGTGGGGTTTAAATGTGACAGAGTTCTCTTGGCTATTTACACAGTACAGTTTTACATAAAACAAACAGTTATGGAGTAACATGTGCATGCATTTTTAACTCACAATGGTTTCTTGTGAAACATGGTTAAAGTTCACTCACCAGACATGGTGATTTACAGAATTGCAGTTGCTTTTTCTGAGTAGCTGGTAACTTTAGTTTCAAAATTGTATATATCCTATTTCAACATAGAGAGTAATCAAGATGACACTTCATGTCAATAGAAGTCATATTACTGCATAGGGTTCAGTTCTATCCATCGACCTGAAAGGATTCTTACAAGGCTTTGTAATCCTTAAAAGGTAATCTTGTTGCTGATTATCTGTGGTTGTAGTAAAGATACAGGGCACTGACCATTGATTTCTTGACTGTTTTGCTCTGCATGAATTCTGAGTGTTGATCATTGGTATTATTTTTTTTTTTAGGTTTTCATGAAAACAAATCAGCCTAACTGGAGGTAACGATGAAATCTGTGGTGTCGAGCAGTGGCAGCATTTGAGATGCTGAGCCAGGACCAGGAGGAACACAGAACATGATATCCTTTTCCAAAGATAAGTCAAAACCAGGGGAGGAGCAGGCATTTTGAGCATGGTATTTATATGCCACTCCCAAGATAACCAAAAAAATTCCCACGAGTACTCGAGATCAGGCCTGGTCATAGTTTGTGGAGTTTCGCGACATGGAACTCCGCAAAGTGACAAAACTCAGTGGAGTTCCACAAGTGGCGGAGTGAAGTGCGAACTGCCTTTCGTGCTGATCTTATTGCTGCTCGGGAAGAAATTCTACCCAAGCGGCAGCTCGTGCTTGCCACCTTACCATTCGCAAGTTGCAGTTCTATATGGACTACCGTGCCGTCAATTAAGTACATGATGCCCATACAATTCCCAGAGCGGATGAGCTTGTGGATCAGAAAGGTACTACAAACTATTTAAGCACCTTTGTTCCAACCAGTTGATACTGGCAGATTGCTTTGGCACTGAATGCCAAGGAGTAGCCTGCATTTTCCATGCCAAATGGGCAATAACAGTTCAAGGTGATGACCTTTGGGTTGAGCATGCTCTTGCCACTTTTCAGTGCCTGGTGAACCATTTTCTTGCAGGGCTAAAAGAGTTATGTGTGGCCTATCTGTATGTCACTGCGTTGTTCAGCAATTCATGGCAGACCTTGCTGAGACACCTAGGACAGATGTTGGCTAGGATACAGACAGCAAAAGCGACCATCAGTAAGAGACTGAAGCGATGCGGTGAGCGCAAAGTAAGTGGTTTTATTTATTTATTTATGTAAAATTACTTATCCAACACCTGTCCACTTCCACCACCCCTCACCCCTCCCAGCCCACTGCCTCACTGCTCTTGCCTTTGCGAGGCGCTACTGGCTGAGTGATGAGCATAGCTCTCTGTGTATATAAGCCAGGAGGCAAACCAAGAAAACTTGAGGATGTTGACATTCTTCCTTTCTCATCACATTTACAGGTTGTGCTCGGAACAGTGGCCCTAGATCAATTCTTAAAGTTGATCAAAATATGCACTTTAGAATGATATTGGTAAATTTTACTAACACAATGAGGTTTGGCTTTTGGTATAAATACAAAGCATGTACTTGTAAATACAAAACTGTGAAAGTCCTTTAACCACAGAAGGATGTTAATTCCTCTTCCTAGTAAACATTTTGGGCTTATTTATGAGCCCCTTGTGACTCTTTTGCACCGCCATTGAGTCACATTCCACGATGCAGCAACAGCATGAACAATGCTCCACATTGCACCATATTAACCCTTTCCATGCGGCCGCGATTCCCCTGGTGTGCTGTAAACAACACGAACAGGGGCGGGCCGTGACGAACCCCAGCCGTCATCAGCACACGAGCACCGTAGTGCATGACGGCTGGGGTTCGTCATCAGCATGGAAGGGGTTAACAAAGTGACGCATCTAGGCAGATGCGTCACTTTGCAAACTGCTGCCTCACATTATACCTGTGTCAGGTATAATGTATGCAGGGTGGGCTTTCTCCCGTAAGAAAGCCTTGTAGTAGTGACGCAGTGAAATCTATCAGATTTCACTGCACCACTTCTAGGACCCCACTGCATCAAAACCTTGCATCTCCCACATAGCAGGCGTAAGGGTGACACAGTGCAATGTGTATAGGTCGCCCCCATACATTGCTAGATTGCATCTTGCTTACGACACAACTCCACAAATGCGTGAGTTTTGTGCCGATGGATAAGTCAGGATTCCTGGTGCATCTGTCATTCCTTGTGACATAGAGCGCCATAAAATAAATACGGCTCATCCATGGTGTCGCAAGGAGGGCACAGTGAAAAGTGTTGCATCACTGTTTTACTGCAGCAATGTGACACTTTTCATACATGAGGCCCTTCATCTAATAGTACTACTAAGACATTCCCTTCTCTTCTGTCAAAGCCTCTTGGGATCATTAGAGCCAGAGTCCGAAGATAGACCAGCGCTGAATAAGGAAAGCTGTGAATTTCAGTCCACTTGTTTATTGCCATAGAAATACTTGCAAACATTTACCTTAACCCCTTGCATGCTGATGACGGCCCCCAGCCGTCATGCACTACGGTGCTTGTGTGCTGATGATGGCTGGGGGCCATCATAAACCAGCCCACTCGCGATTCTGCTGCACAGGCGCCGAATCGCGGCCGCATAGAAGGGGTTAAAGTAAAAAGTATTCTTTTTAAATATTTTATTAACAAAGAGGGTGCATGGAAGCAATATCGATATCTTTGGGTTAGCAATTCATGGTCAAGAGCCTTGTTTTCACATCCATTTTAATATGCAGAAAACAATACCCAGTAACACTGCAAATAAGCAACCATAAGTATCAAAATGGGGTTTATCAAATGTAATAAAAATTATAAGGGGCCAAATATCAGGCCAGAAATTGCTGATGTTGCTCGCTAAATTAACTAAAATATGAAAGATGCTGACAAAATATTTACATCAAAAGAAATGTATTCACATAATTTTCATCCCTGAAGCCCTGTGTCAAAGTATCACAAAATTCAGGATCCAAAATATTTCCCTCTTAATCAAGGAATGTCTGTTGCATCTAACAAAGTCCGCACCATGAGACTTAAGCAAACAGAATTGATATTTCGAAATGCAAACGGTGGATCAAGATGATTTTTGCCTATTGTGCTAGTCATAAAGAAGCAAATTATTAATGCTTTGTCAACCATGAAACAGCAGATAAAGGAATGTATAACATGGAGCACTGATCAAGCACTCTGCAGATTACTTTGACCTCATAAACTTAGTTGTAAGCTAAAGGTTCAGATCTCAGAACACAAATGTCAAATCAGGAAAGGTGAAGAACAAATCACTTTCATCCAATATATTGCCTAAGGAAAAGTGGGTGTTTTAGCTTACTGGAAATGGAGAGCAGCACATACTCCCACTCAAAGTCAGATTAACTTGAAGTACTTTCACTGAAGTTGTCAATTGCCAGCAGGAAATGTGTGAATCTAACATTGTTTTATTACGAAAATGTGACCTTAACAAGCAATTGGGCAACACAAATCAGAAGGCTTGAGGAGTAAGAGTCAAGCCACAAGACCCTCCTTAAATCAGTGGCCTGCACAGATCCCTGCACACTGTGACCTTGCCAGATGGATTGTGAGGTCACCAGTTTTGAAGACAGCTAATAAGTCTCATAAAATTAGTATGCCAAGATTACTGCCTTACACCTTCCATGGAAGATTTTCTTAGCTAATCATTTAATGTGAAAATGGCACTCGTTTGACAGTCTCATGGGCCAAAGCTGTTTTGGATCATCCCTCATACTGCAGGAAAATTACTATGTAAAATGCTTACAAAGAGAATATTTATCTTGTGACATATGACAAGGGGCATAAGCACTGCTGTGTTGAAATATTATAGAAATGGGGTAGTGAATTTCTAAAAGATCCCATGCTGCTTTAACCTTTTCCATGCGTCAGACAGTCCCCTGCAGTCCGGAGTAACAGTGGGCGTGAGTAGAGGATGGCCGGGGGCTGTCTGGTCCACGCACGCATCAGATTCGACTGCACCCCGGCAGAATGTCCGCCACGGCGAAGCGGCTAAATTCTTCATGTGTCACAACATGCACCAAAGACGCTGAGGACTGTGGTTGGGGGCCAGAGTGACTCCCTGTCAGAGAAGTCTTTGGCCCAGGAGGAGGGGATGCCAGCACTTTCCCACACTACCGGGCTTATAGCACATGTGCTACTCCCACAGCACAGGCCAAGCCTTGGCGAAGGGCAGACCCATCCTGCCCTCGACTGCACCAGGCAGATGCAGGGCACGACCACCCCCCTTAGTCCTGATTTTATGATCCATCAAAATTGGTGCACTTGTACTGTGATCAGTGAAGGTACTGTCACCATTCCTCTTTATATCATACAAGGGTGTCAAAAGGATGGGGAATAGCAAGGCTCAGAATAGCCCTGTGGGTTTGACTCCCCAATCAAAAGTTACAAAACTTCTGACTCAATCAACCCATGCGGCTGTGAGCTGTGTTACGAGTGACATTGACACTCTAATCAAAAAGGTAGAAACCATTCTGAAAAACAAAGATGTCAATGAAGGGAAAATGGCAAAAGCTGGGAAGGATCAGACTTTTTAAAGATAAAACCTAGACCCCGAGATGACCAGATTACAACTATCACTGATCTGGCCATCAAAATGGGGGCCTTGCCTACTCTAGGGGTGGGCAGTGAACTCTGCTAAGCTGGTCAGGTTCATAGTGTTTTGACTCCCTGCACTCTTTGGAGTGTTGAGTTCAGCGCAAAAACTCTTCCAACCGCTAGCAGAGCATAGTTTACCGGCATGCGCCGCACCTACTTCATAGACTCGTTAACCCACTCCACATGTTTCCCCCTCATCAAAGATCCTTCTTCGTTCCCCAGGTTGTTTTTTCTTTGTGCTGTCAAGTTTAGTTGTTTACCTTCTTAGACTTGCACCACTGGTCAGCATTGCCTACAGCTTCTCCAGCATTTGCAGTACACCCACAGCCCCTGTCTTTAACTCTGGTGCTGTTGTAACAGGCAGTAACTTTCAGTGCTCTCACCACGATCAAGCTGCTCCAAGTTCACCATCTTTCTTATGGGCATGCATGTTAGCTGTGGCTCTGGAAGTTATTGAAGTCCCCGAGTCTTGTAAAGCTGTTTCCCCATGCTGAACATGTATCACTGACCTACGCATCAAAAATTAAATCGTGAAAGAAAACCTGAGGAAACACCACCTTGCACTCGAACATAATATGGCAGGCTGCTGCTGAGGTACTGCAGGGGCTTTGTGGGTGCTGGCTTTAGCCTTCGTTTGTGCGTTTATGAAGCTGCTACACCTGCTGGGACTCATAGAGTTGTTCAGAAGATAGATGTTAACTGTGAATATTATTGGTGGCAATTGGGAGGGAGGGGTGAGGGGGGGTTAAAGCAGACCGCTAAAACTTGAATGTGGAAAAGGCCGCTTTATTGGAACAGGTGCGCATCACAAATTAAATCAACCTCGGCAAAAGCCTTCCAAAACAAAACCTCACTAAATAAATAAATAACCCTAACCCCGCACCCAGCCCCTCCCCTAAAATTTCATGACCCCTCCCCCACCCATACAATACAACATTTCAAAACATTACAACAACATTATAAAACATTACATCATAATATCCACCCAATAACTTATAAATACCAGGCCCTTCGTTAACCAACTTCTATGCCTTCTCCTTCACCTCTGTTAAACCTCCAAAAAGTGTAATCAGACAACAAATGACCAACTTATCCTTTCCCTGCCGATAACACAACCTAACCCTTAATCAACAAAATTCTGCCACAAACTGCCCCCGAAACAACTGGACCCCGCCACCCAGGATGGTGGGGGAGTAACACTTCCCCGCCTTTCTGTCCCCCCAGTAGGAAAACGCAGTGGTCCGAGTATAACTCACTGATGCACGTTCAAAGATCTCGCCAAAACCTTTCATGGAACCAACTACCTTTGAATATAAAAACCTGTCCATCTCTGGAAACCTTTAGAAAAGAAGTAAAAACATGGCTTTTTTACGAATAAACATCAGACACTGCCATAGAGCTGGAAAGGATTTATCTTAGCGCCAAGACGCCCATGGACAATCGCTGCGCTCTATAAATTTACAAATCAAAATCAAATCTTAATTCCAACAAATATAGATCCATTCCTACTCTAGATAAATGAACCCCGTCGTCCCTGAAAAATTCAACAGACTCAAAACGTATCTCCCTGTGAGACACTCTTCCAAAACCCAAGTGACGGCAAAATCTGGAAACTTCAGCATTCACCTTCTTCCTAGCCCTGTCAATCGCTCTAGCATTCACTGCTCCTCTCCAGATCCTAGGCGGAATTAATTCCGTCCATAAAACATGGCAACCAGACCAACGCTCTTTAATGAAAGCTAAATCCTTCTTAATTGCCAGCAACAGGACCACTCCTTTAGTTCCACAAAGATCATTCTCATCCAAGTGAATGACTAAAGTATCCGGGCAACAATCTTCAACCACTCCCCTATTTACATGGAAGAAGTTCCCTCCAAAGCATCCCCCCTTTTCGTTTCCAAACAATATTAAACATTTTAGCATTGAATCCCAACATTTCTCCAAAATACTTTGAGCCGCCTGAACCCGGGCCCATTTGATGAACGAATGCCCCACTATCCAAACCGGTACCTCTCGAGACTGGGGCCCTGCTACTGAACCTGTAAAAGAAAAAACAATGAATACTCAAGGAAAGGAGGATCATGCGTGCGCCTCCCCCGCGTTGCCTCGCACATATCGCTGAAAGCACTTAGAAGACCAGCACCCTAACCGCATGATGTCCCTTTGAGACCACCCCCTACTATACGCTTCCGTCGCAGCACCAATCCTAAAAGAGTACGTTCCGTATTGCTCCCCATCCAGGCCAATCTTCTACAAAGCTTTACGTAAAACCATGCGCAATTGATACGCTGTAACAGCTGCCTTATTAATGTGCTGAAAAACAAGATCACAATTGTGACCCTCAGATAGCGTGCGCCAACGGTGAGCCAACCGCAATGGACAGGTAACTTTCGGTGATCGAGCCTCCAACCACACCCCTTTTCCCACCTTCCTCTGATCAGTCTTAGAGCTAGCAAGCCACACATGCACACCCTCCTCCGAGCAAAAAATGTCCCGCCAGTAAACCCCCCCTTAGATTTAGAACCCAACAACGCGAAATGCCCCAAAAAACATGAACGCCATCAACATGGCAAACAAACAAGCCTCAAAAACATCTCTGCAAACAGAAGGCAGACTCTCTAATATCCGTGCCAGCGTCTGCCAGGATAAAGGAGCCCTAGATATTTGTGTACCTCCCGCCCCCTGGCCCAACCCTCCAGCACTCTTTTGCCAATCTCACCAGCCGAAGTAGAATAACCCCAAAAGAATTTACCCATGAAGGATATTCCTGCCAACTTCCCTGCAATAGTCACCCTAGACAGACCCTTATCCATAAGATCCAAGATGAACTGGGGACAATGCCAAATCTCCTCTCGCCTGCACGCGCCTGATTCCAAAAACTCCTTTGATGCAAGAGAATATGCAGCATGCGTGGACACAGACAAAGAACCTACCACCAACTGTAATATCCAACGTTGCCTACATGCCACAGATGTATTGGCATTGGGTTCAGTAATCTGTCCGCCTCCTTGGCCAGTCCACGGAATCTCCCCCACTGTGAACGAGACAAAGCATCCGCTATGTCATTGTCCACACCGGGTATGTGCAAGGCTCAAAAATTAATGGCATGTTTCAAGCAGCCAAGCACAAAAACTCTCAGTAGTTTCAATATCTGCTCATCCCTGGCTGACTGCCGATTAACAATCTCCACCACAGCCATGTTATCAACTCGAAACAGAACTTTTTGTGTGCCAGCTCCTCCCCCCAAAGTGTCAATGCCACTAGCAATGGAAAAAGTTCAAGAAATGTATGCTCCTTCCACCATTCAGCAAATTCCTCTGGCCACTTCTCTGCACACCATCTCCCATTCCAATACAGGACAAAGCCCTCGCTGCCCGCAGCATCCAAGAACATTTGCGCATCCCATTGAAAATCCATATCTCTGACCAGTGGCACACCATTGAATGAAATGAGGAAAATGACCACACCGCAAATCCTCTTTGACAACTGCTGACAAGCGTACCCGATGGTGAGGCAACTGCTGACCAGCCAGAGCCCTGCCCAATCTTCGACAAAAAGTCCTCCCTGCTCTCACCACTCTGCATGCAAAATTAAGGTGTCCCAACAACACTTGAATCTCCTTCACCTTCACTTTCTGTTTCGATAACATAGCTCTCAACAATAGCAGCATCTTCACTTTTCTATCATCTGGCAAGAAAGCCCGCATTGCCACTGAATCAATTTCAATGCCCAAAAATGAAAGGGCTGTAGCAGGACCCATCGTTTTTTCTGGAGCTAAAGGCACACCCAGCTCCTCCATGAGCCCATGGAAAGTGTCCAGAGCTCTCTGGCACTCCGCGGAGCCCGTGGAACCAACAAAAAAGAAATCATCTAAATAGTGCGTCACCAGCGTATGACCTGAATGGTGCGTGAAATGCCACTGCAAAAAAGTACTGAAACATTCAAAGAGAGCACATGACATTGAGCAACCCATCGGCAATGCTTTGTCCAGGTACCATTTTTTCTCAAAATGGATACCCAGAAGACACCAATCATCTGGATGAACTGGAAGCAACCGAAATGCAGACTTAATATCACACTCAGCCATCTCTGCAGTTGCGCCCGCGGTCACTACAAGTGACATGGCCACGTCAACCGAGGAATATGAAACCAAAGCAGCCTCCTCATCAATTAAATCATTCACAGAGGACCCCTCCGGCCATGACAAATTCTGAATAAGCCTGAACTGCCTCTGCTCTTTCTTAGGCACCACGCCAATAGGTGAAATTATCAAATTGTGGATCGGACAGTCATCAAAAGGGCCTGCCATCCGTCCTTCATGCACTTCTTTGCTCAGCTTCTCTCGCACCACTGCACTATGCTCATATGCTGACTTCAAATTGTCCACGCAACGCCTCTGCCTTGGCCCCAGGTAACCTAGATAAAAACCAAATTGAAAACCTAGTAGCTTCTGTTTAACTCCTGCGTCCTCATAATCTTGGAGAGCCCATTGTAATTGCCTCAGCCTAACTGGTGTATGAGCCCTTTGGCCCAGGACCCTGTGCACCTCTACCTCCCCGACCCCCTTGAAACTCCTGTAAAGGTCCTGAAGCACCTGCACCCATCTGGTTCCCTTGTTGGCTACCTGGAAGTTTGGACCCCCAACATTTAACAAGGGGGTGTCGCTTCCCGCAGCCAGAGCATTAATGTCTATATTTACAGTATTCTCTAGTGCACAACCCCTTATTGAAATCCCAGCAAGCCCCATTTCCTGACTGTGTAACTGAAAAGTTCCCCACCCCTCCCCGGGTGGGCTTGGCCTGAAAGAGCCGATAAATTAAAGGCAAACTGCTCGCTGTAAATATGGTTTTGCCCCCTGAAGCTGCCCCCAGTGTATGCTGCCATAAATCTGTATCTAACTCCCCCCACTTTGCCTCTGGATCCCATGCCATCCTAGCCCTAAATTCTTCATCATATTGAGCCCATGCATACCTCCATCCAGTAAGCTGTGCTTTTCTAATCACATCCATATATTTAAATATAGAAACGCTGCGTTCTGGGAACGTCTCGCAGCCGCTATCCAATTCTCAATAGTCAATGGCACTTTAGAGCGCTTTGCCAATTCATACTCCTCTTCTTTAGAACCTTCTTTAGACCTGACCACACGGTGCAAAAGCTTCAATATCTCCACATACTCATCCTTCCAAATGCGCTCCTTTGTCGCCAACATTAAATGAGCGCCCAAAGGTTTAGTGACTCCCATATTGGGAAGCTTTTTAATTTTCAACTCTTTACTGTCAAGCGGCTCTTTAACTCCCCCTGCAGCATCTGTATTAGTCCCACTCTCCACCTTGTCCCCTGTAGCCTGACTCTGTCATCAGTGCCCACACCTGTATCCTTGACATATTTACCTTTAAGCAACCTCCCCTACCCCACTCCCCCAAACCCTTCCGCAGCCGTCTCCACAGACACCATGGTAGGTACCCTCTCCTCACCTGGCTCTAAAGAAACTGCTCTTGTGGACTCTAGCTGCCGCGGTGCCGCTTCTTGTACATTTCGCTTCCGAGGAGCCCTCACCGATGGGCCGCACTCCCGTCTGTACCAAACCTGCTGGACTGCCTCTTGAACCTGTAAAACACTATGCGACATATGAGAGGGCCCACCCCCTCCATCTCGTGTAATTCACCTTCCTCCAAGCTGTCGTCATCATAGTCCAACAAAACTGGCTCAACTACCTGGAGCCCAGCATTCTCAAAATCTACACCATGGGCCTTACCCAGCCCAACATTAGCAAATTCATCTCTCATATGCTCTGAAAATCCTCTCTGTGGGGGGAGCCGACTGTACCCGCCGGTGCTCCCCTACGCGCTGACTCTGTGGCTCCATAGCCGTCGGCAAGGCTGACCCCCTTGACCTGCTATTCGTCGGGGCTGGTGAGGTCGCGCCAGGCCTACGTGTACCAACCGTGATGGGCTCCCTCGGTGGTACGGAAAGTGCCACGCTAGGCTCTATCCTCCCTTCACCTCAGCAAAAACGGGCAGTGCAACGCCCTACCAAGTCCGCACCGCCGCGCCGCTCTGAAGCCTGAAAAGAAAAAGTTTGGACTGGTGTACTGGGATCCCTGGAAAACCAAGACACCTCTACCCCTTGCTGTCTAGGCAAAAAAGCACCCGCTGACCAACGCGCCCCAGCAAAATGCACAGCCCTGCCGGCACCTGCCCACTGTGACGAACTCCCTACCTCCTCCTCCTCACTCCACTCAGGCATAGCCACCACTGCAGAAGCTGTACCCAAACCCTGAGCCCCTTCCGCAACCCTTAACTCCACAACTCGAGATTCACCCCTACCTTTATCCCCAATAACACTGTCTGCACACACCCTACCAGATTGACCATACAACCTGTTGCCCTGCAAACCTTCTGACCAAGATGTAAAAGTATCCAAACATGCACACCCCTGCAAACCACCTGCTGACTCCCATACACTATCCCACCTGGGAAATGAACTAGGAACAAAATGACCCCCGCTCCCCCGGTAAAACAGACCATGAACCAGTAGCCTCACTACCCAAAGTGACTCACACCTCAGGTTGCCCCACACCCAGTAAAAAAGAACCTCTCCTGATAGAACTCCCATCCCCCACCTGAGCCCATTCACCATCACCCATAGAACTCCCCACTGCTGACAACACATCACCCTGAACAGAGGCCGGTGTAGAAAACAGCAAAGTACTACCCACAAACCCTTCCTCCCCAAACTGCTAAACCCCAGCATCCTCCACCTCCACGAACTGTCCCCTATGCTCCTCTACTGCACCAGACACCTCCAAACCTCTTTACCCCTCGACATATAAATTTGACTTGCCCTCTACATCACGAACAGCCAAACCTCGCCCTCCAGGCGACAACAAGGGCCCCACGTGCTCCTCGTCCATCATAAAAACGCTCCGCCACTCCCCCATCTGTACAGAGCCTCTTCGCGGCCTATTAACGGCAGCGACCTTCCAAAACTCAGACACACGCTCCGGCGCAGCGAGGGAAGCGGAGCGCTTCTTAGTCGCTTTCCGGCCTCCCCGCTTCACACCCCCATTCCGTGAGGCATCCCCCGCCGAAACAAGAACCACCGGGCGGGCTTCTGACACCGCTCACCCCGCTGCCAGAGACACTAATGCGACCCCCGCAGCAACTGGAGGGTCGCTCAGCATGCCCATAACTCCCCCGCTCCCAACAGCACGCGCCGCCTCAGAAGGGGCCGGTTTCCAGTTCCGGGACCGGCCCCGTTCACTTACCGAGTTCGCCCTTCTCTTCCGCAGCGACGAGCAGGCCACCACAGCAGCCGCCACACCGGCGGAGGCCTGGCGCAGCAGACGCGCCGGCCCTCCGCCGACGACCAGATCCATTCTTCCTGCCTCCGCCAAAAGACGAAACGCCTCAACAACACGTTGGTCCTCCATAACCACGGTAAGGACTACCACAATGTCTAATCACGCTAAATGAAATTAAAATAGCGCAAAACTCCAATTACCTCAAATGAACTACTACAATTTTTAAGCTAAGCTCGCAGCCACCAGGTCACCAAACCTAAAATGGTTGCTGGGAGTGAGGAGACAATGGGCTATATAAGTTTGGGCTATAAAAATCTACTAGGACGTAGCCCAAATCGGAATTGCTGGAAGGTTGCAAAACCACCCCCCCCCCCCCCCACAGCCCTCCCAAATCACCCGTGGGGGGACCTCCCTGCGGTCGGCTGCCCCCCAAACCCCTCTTATATGTGTTTCTTGATCTGTTTATGTAAATGTGGAGAGCACATGATGACCCTGCTAACTGTGAGTAACAGTAACTATGGGCAAGCTAAATGCACTACACATGTGAATATGGAAAGCTACAACCTGAGAGTGGGGGGTGTGTGGCATCAGGAAGGAGTCAACAAAGGATAGATTTTCTTTTATTGTGGCTCTTGCTAAACTCTTTCCATTATAATCAGCTGTGAGGGTGCCCAGCCACCTAGTGGCTGAGTGAAATTGAACTGATAGTACTGTTGTACAATGCGCAAATCCACCCTGTTTTGGACCATTAGGTAAAGAGGCTCAAAGTCCTAACAACTATGTCCGCTTGTGGAACTCAGCGGAAACATGCAGTTTTTCAGCAACTCCACTTAATTCAGTAGAATGAAACTCTGTGAGCTCTGCGCAGGCCTAGCCTTCACAAGATCTTGACAATATATCTACTTCCAATCCAGCCAATATTGCAGACACCCAAATTCACGCTGATATTGAATGTTCATATAGGTTTGCTGCCTCATGATTCCGCCCCTAAATTTCACCCACAGAATGAAGAATGAAGTTATTTGATAACTTTTCGGCCCTCCTTTTCCATAACTCAATTATTCAGCACACAACATGCTGACACTCAAAAGCACGCCTCCTCCCAATTCCTCCTCTACATCATCCCACTCCCACCCTCCCCCCACATGATGGGCATTACCCCATGTGCGATCATGTGGTCTCTCCCCGGGCTGGCACTTGCCTCCCCCACTATTGACACCTATGCACACATAAACAACGGGGGTCACACCCCATGCTTTAGAGGAATCCATTCCCCCTTTTTCCTTTTGGGACAGTCGTAGTTGAGCGTACCCAGCACAGATGCCGAAACACACAATGGCAGGTACTGAATGGGGTTAGATTAGCCCCGATAAACTATGGGATCACTGCAACCGATCACAATGCATCATGCCACTCACCCCCAAGTTGGCGGCCTCAAAATGCTTCACACTGTTTGCAGGTTTGAGCAGGATGCCATTGCATCTCCGCTCGGTATGGTATTATATTTCTATAGTAATTAAACTTGGTGGAACCCAAAGGGCACTTTCCTCCCCTTCTCCCTCCTACTTCACTACTTGGCAATAACAATGTCGTCTGACACCAACATAATGACATGGAATGTCTGTGGCATGCACACCACATCTCGCAGGTATGCAGTCTACTTCTAACTGCATTGTAGGAAACCTCAGATAGCCTTCTTTTAAGAATCTCACATTACAAAAACAGAATTTGTACACCTGCAGAATGCAGAAGAGATAGAGATGACAAGTCTATTCCTACAACCATTCCTCATAGACCAACTGAACCCTGGTATGGTTACATGCAAGTTTTCTGTTCCAGGCCACTGCTGTTCTTATAGAGCCTGGGGGTGGTATGCCTTTGTGGAGGGTCAACAGCTGTAGCTGGGCACGATCCATGCTTTTACAGTGATCAAGTATGCTTCTTATCTGATTTATTGGGTGTGTTTGCACGCTGCAGCGAGATCTCATGGGTGATAGTAAGCATGGATAAATCCTCCACCTCTTTCCCCACACACCTGCTACCTCCAATGCCCAAACCCTGGCAGACAGGCTCCGACAGTAGCATTTGACAGATGTCTGCCACAATCTAAACTGACACAATTGAGTTTATTAATTTTACTCACACCCACATGACCTGCACTTATGCATAGATAGACTTGTCACCACTGGCCTCAGAGTTAACTGGACCAAATCCTGCTTGCTCCACTTTGTGGCCTCCACCCCAGATCCTGCGGTCTGGATCAACAGCACTCCCCTATCATGGCAACCTGATATATTTCGCTATTTGGGAATACATACATACCACTCCTCATCAGATCTCATGGGCAATAACTTGGGTCAGGCAGTCACCAACGTATGTACACAACTGGCATTCTGGCAGACCCTACCACTCTCCATGTCGAGATGCATACCCCTAGTCTAAATGGTCATGCTCCTGTGCCTCCCAACCTCCCAATCTACATTGAAAAACCTTTCTTTTGATCACTGGAACGCTCAATGGGAGGCTTTATTTGGTACACATATTGCCATTAAGTTGCTTTTGCCAAATTCTACCTCCCACCAGATCAAGGTGGCCTAAGTGTACCAAATTTCAAATAATACTACCTTCTTCAATGGGTGGCCCAGTGGTTGGCCGTCCAGCAACTAGAAGACATGACATCAACCACTCCTGTTTGGGACGTACCCCAGGAATTGCGCTCATTCCACCTACACTCCAGGCAGCGAAGGCTGCAGTCAACATTGATCCGAGTGGCACACCGATGCTGCGAACGGAGCCTCTTCCTCCCATGATTAGTAAGGCAATACACGCAAGCCCTTCCTCTCTTGATTACTCCATGTGCCAAAGTATTTATCTCGCAACATGAACTAGGCTGCTGGCACGAGATGGGGATTCACATTCTGGGATAGCTATAAAGTGATGGGGCACTCCAACCAGTAGAGCATCTTATGGCGACAACTGGGCTACCCCCGGGATGATTTCTACTATACAATTCTATACCACAGGCATTGATGACATACTGGGGTGACACACACCAGGAACCAGGTTTGCACCTAATGATACAGTACTTGCATGTGCTAGGTGACAGTCACCACCTAGCTCACTGGCTTGCAAGCTCACTTCATACCCAAACCGCAACCTCGCTGACCGCACTATGACAGCATTGGGATTTCGACATGGGTAGGCCAAACACTGACCAGGAATGGCAGCAGTTACCCAACTCTGATGCCCTGCAATGCTCGTTTCCTCCAAAAAATTTGCAAATATTTCCAGCTCACTAATGCCGCTTGAACACGCAGCAATAAGGTAGATGCAGTCTTCCTCTACGTGCTTTGGACATGCCTGGTGACCTCTCAATATGGCACACAGTTACAGCCTGCTTATCTAGATGAGTGGGCACAGGTACATTGATGTCAAAGGCAGCGAGGCCAATTGGGTGGCAAACCTTAAGTGACATGAGCACTTGTCCTGGCAAAAATGCTTCACAATAGGATGTGACCAATCACAGCTGAATGACTTCTGATTGGGTTAGAAAATAAACAATATGCTGGGATGATGCGGAATGATGGAGCGCTTATTGCCTGACCAACCGGTGTGCGGCAGAAGTAGATGCCAGACTCGGGCTTGAACTAGTGGTTAGTGTTTACCTCGAAAGTTAGTGACTGCCACCTCTGGTTGATTAAAGCTTTCTTAACAATCGCATGTCCATAGATCCTATTGGCAGTGGGCATGTAAAGCCGCGTCTCTGGAACCTGAAAATGTGCAAAGACATCAAGTCCAGTAGGAAGGAGGCTCATCTGACCATTGGAGCTGGAGTAATTTTCAGGTTTCAAGGAGCTGTTTCATCTTAGACCTACAATTATCATGCCAATAAATTCATAAACACTTGAACAGATGATTCTAGTCTGAATGGAAGAATTTTATATTAGTAATGTGGCTTGCTAATCAAAAACATCTGGAGCATCCGGTGGTACATTGATAGGGGTGAGCGCCGATAAGCTCTGCCATATAGCAGAGTGGAGTTTACCTACCCCTAATGATGACACTACTCCCTGACCCCTGCAGACAGGTGCTGACCAGTTCCGTTGATCGCATTAAGGATAAAGAGAAAAAAATAGGTTTTTTTTGCCTCTTACCTTATGCCAATAAACCTGCACTAAGGAGCCAATTATGAGTCTGTTGGTCCTTCGACCCAATGGTTAGTGGTGGGGTGGTGGTGGTGCTCTTGCAACTGTCACATTATAACCCTAGTGGTCGTGCCACCCTAGTACCCCGAACTCCACCAGGGAACCGCCATTTGCTGGCAGTGGAGCAGCGGTCAAGAGGCATCAATATGCTTGGTCAGACAGCCGTGGTACCCCCAAGCATATTACAACTTTCATCACTGCCACTGATTTCATGGAGGTCTTTCCTCCAAGAAAACAGTGGCCATGAGGAAAGAAAGGGGACTCTACAGGTCCCCCTTGTGCCTTATGCCTTGTGGATGCACCCAGGGGGGAACAACAGGTGGATGCGGATTCAAGCAGCAACACAGAGAAGGAAGCGACAGTAACGGGTCTTCAGAGTGCACCTTACCCTGTTCCAGCAGACAGAGGAAGAGATACATGAGAAGTATAGGCTGGTCTCAGCAACCATACTGGACTTTATTGCTGAGCTAAAATCTATGCATGAACATACAACCCACAGGTCCCAAACCATTCCTCCACATGTGCAGGTCCTGTGTTCACTGCACTTACTGGAATCCGGGAGCTTCCAGGGGGTGGTAGTGGCAGAAGGAGGGGTGTCCCAGAGTTGCCTATTGCGCTTCTTCCAAGCATTCTTGGACGCAATGGTACAGAGGTTACATCATCACATCACATTTCATACCACACAACAGGCATTGAAGCAAACCAAACTGGACTCTACCAGATTGCCCAATTTCCCCATGTCATTGGTTGCATAGATGGCACCCATGTAGCCCTCTCACCCCCCTCAAACAATGAGTACCTATTCAAAACACGCAAATCATTCCATTCACTTAACGTACAGGTCATCTGTAACGCAAAATGTATCATAACTGATATAGTGGCAAAATACTCTGGCAGTACGCACAATTCTTTAATTTTTAGACACACGTCTCACTGGGGGCGAATTTGGCGAGGGTTATCTGATAGGTAAATGCATGTCAAGTACTCTTGCATACAGTTAAAGGTTGAAGTGAGAGGACAGTGATTAACCATATGTCTTTCATCCTGTAGGTGACAGTGCATAAGCAGTGCTCAAATTCATCCTCACACCGTACCTCAATCCGGCTAATCCAAGAGAGCGGAGATACAATTGGGTACACAAGTCAACGTGCTGTGTAATTGAGCGGACATTTAAGATACTGAAGAGCAGGTTCCGCTGCCTACATAAAAGTGGAGGAGCACTACAATATGGCCCAGAGACCTGCTGCAAGATTGTGGCTACTTGTTCCATGCTGCACAACATTGCGACAAGAAAAGGCATACCAGTGGATCTCACAGATACAGAGTCAGATGAGGATGATTTACCAGGTCCACGTTGCAGACCAGCAGGTGGTGAAGGGGCAGCTGAGGGACGAGGGAGACATGATAAAATAACACACAACTATTTCTAGGTGAGTAATGATGACACAATGCAAATAATGATTTGAGAGTGACTGTGTTTTAATGTACCTTAACGTCAGGTAAATTGCATTCACACAGCCTACAAACACATTTTATGTGTGGCACTTGCTGTTGCACATGTCATGTACACAGTGCACGAGTAATGGGTTTACAAATGTCCATATGCCATGGGTTAATTCACCAATTAGCATTCAGCTGTGGTAACTGTGGAAAGTTCATTTCTTACGTGCACGTCCTGCAGTTGCATGAGCAGGGTGCTGACTGCTCTCCCTTGAGGCATCTGATGGTGTTCCCTACCTCACACTACGCCATCTGGGTTCTGAAATAGGCGGGGTGATACTGTTTAGGCTGGAGAGATCCTTACTGTCCCCTGCCCCCAGTAGACATGTGCCACCTATGTTAGCTGTCTGCAGCTGGTCAACTGCATTGGGGACCTGCACCAAACCTTTGGCAACATCCTGAGTGCAATGTGCCATGCATGGTCTCTGTGCATCGTGACCGTACCGATGTGGCATTTGACAAGGTGTTGACCGCCTTGCTATACTGATCCAGACGGGTGCACAGACGTTGTTTTTCCCTGTGTGTGGATGCATGGTCCCTTTTCATAGAGGCACAGAGTTCTTTGATTGCTCCAGTCATTTCCCTAATGCCCCAGTCATTTCCCTAATGCTGTCTGCACAGGCCATATGTCCCTCAACAACTTTGTTATTGAGCTCTCTGGTTCCCTCCTTCATGTCTGTAAGGCTATGATTAACAGACACCAGCTGCCTGTGTATTGATCTCATGCTTTTGTTTTGCAGGCACTGGACCTTCACCTTCCAGACCAGAAAATACAGAAGAATCCTTTCTTGAGTCTGTGCTGGTTTGTGCCCTTGGCATGTGTCTCCTGAAACTCTGATACCTACGGTGCATAGGGTGCTGATCATGTGCCTGCTGTGCATGCTTTTTTTGCATCCGATGAGACCCATCCTCTATGCCTCCAGGTTCTCCCTTCAACACCAGGAGTGGAGGCCCAATGTGATGGTGTCGTCTCAGAACAGGTGTTGGCAGTGTCATCTGCTCTGTGTCCTCTCGCCCTGCCTGGTCCTGAGTCTGTGCTGCCTCCTTGGCTTTGGTGTTGTCACCCTGTGTTTCAGGTTCAAGTGTAAATACAAAAGCACTACTTAGTGTGTGTCCTGCTTTCGATTGTTCACTGAATACAGTTGATTGCATTTTAATTACCTAAGTGCTGTGTTACATTTATGGCTTTACTATTTTGTGTCAACTGCTGATACATTGCTGTGTGTCATTGCTCAACTGTGTTATGTGTGTGACTAGGTCTCCCATGATGCATTGCTGGGTGGGCTGGAAAATGTAGAATAGAGTGTGTTGGAGACGGCCCTTTTTTTCAGGGTTATCCCTAAACATTTTGCTTCTTCCTCCTATTTGACCTGGTCTAGTTGGTTTTAGGACTCTGGACACTTTGCCACTGCTGATCAGTGCTCAAGTGCATTTCCCCTCTGTGTAAAATGTAATATGGATTGGTGCTTCCATGATTGGCCTATTTGATTTATGTGTCCATCCCTAGTAAAGTGCCCTGCGTGTGCCAGGGCCCATAAATCAAATGCTGTTGGTGGGCTGCAGCACTGGATTGTGCCACCCATGCAAACAGCCTGTAAAGTGTAACTCTTGCGTGCCATTGCAGAGCCTGTGTGTAGTCTGGGACTGCCATGTTGACTTGGCAAGTGCACCCACTTGCCAGTCCCTTTTCTAAATGTTAGTCACCCCTAAGGTAGGCCTAAGGTACCCATGTGGGCGGGGTGCATTGTATGTGAAAGGTATGCCATGCCCTGGTGGGTGTGGCATGTCCTGATAGTGAATTACAGCCAATTTTGTTTTTCACTATTGGCTACCTGTTCCTATAGGCCAGAATGGGCAGTTTGATTATAACATCTTATAATCCTAACTGACCCAGGGAACATGGTAGAAAAACAAATTTAGTATGCCTGAATTCAGAATGATAACATACATCTTTTAGTGACGTTGGTTTTAATATTCTGTGTTTGAAAATACCACTTTTAGAAAGTAGGTATTTTCTTGCCTAACCATGCAGCCTGCCTCTGCTAGGTTGTGTATTGCATGTTTGGTTTGTGAATGACAGGGGCTGGGGTGGCTCCAGGAGGCAGGGTGAGTCAGCACTAGGCTGAATATACCTATCTGCATTGGGAGTGGTGGGAGGAGTAGCACCTGGGCCTGAATAGGGCTGTACCTGCCTTCCACAATGCTGTCTCCACCTCCTGTGGTGTGTCAGATGACCCTTGCCCACACTGACAAATGAAGAAGTTGTGCACTGGCAAAAGGCACCCAGACCTGGGTTGGACCAGGTACAGGCACTCTCTGCTTTAAGAGAACAAAGGATTGGTGGTATACATATTGGGGCCCAAATCCCAGAACTTTAGTACTCTTTTGGAACATGAAGACTGCCAAGAAGCTGTGAGGAGGGACTATCACTGCACTGTGTGCTTTGCTCTGTTGGCCTGCAGTGGCTGCTTCTGTCTTGGGCAGTCAAAGGACTAGACTGAACTTTCTGCAATCTACTTTTGTGAGTTTCTCCAAGGGCTTGAGGTAGAGCTTGCCCCCTGTTCAAGAAGTCTCAGGAGCAGCAAAGTCTTCAAGCTCTTCTGCTCTCAGCAGTGGGGAATGTGTGTTTTGTGCTACAAAGGAAGAAAAGCAAATCAACGACGTCTACGACGCCGCTGCCGACTTCTTGTCCTGACAGCACCACAGAGGGCATCCCTGCAATGCCTCACCATGAACCTGGTCTCACCGATGACGCCTACTGAAGCCGCCACCATGCCTCTGCTCGCACCGTGACCTGTGGGTACCGCACTGCTTCGCGATGACGCCTTGGTATCCCCGACTACACCGCTCCACACCGGAAACGACACCACTGCTTGCACCATGGTTCGAGGGCACCCCTCGTAAACTTACACAATGCACCGCCCTCATCCCACATCATAGCCTTGGCCTACTAACGCTGGTGCCATTGACTCCAGTTTGTCAGCTGACGACAGTGCTTCAACAATGACTACGCCGCTGCCTGCACCATGACCTGCTAGCACAGTGACGAGCACTGCCTTCATCCTGCACCGCGGCCCTGGTCTCACTGATGATGCCATCTGACCCCGCCACCGAATCGCTGCTCGCACCGGGACCTAAGGGCACCACACACCTCACTGCTGTACTTTGCATCACAGCACACAATACCTGCTGACACCAGTGACCTGACTCCATCAGAGAGGAGATTGAACTGCAATGCGTGTGACTTTGAGGGCCCCAGACGAGTCCTGCACTGACCTCCGGAACCAACCCCTGCGGACGCCGTGTTTTCGGAAGCTCAACAAGAGGTCATCGATGCCCTGCATTTCTAAAAGGTACTGTTTGCGGGTCTTTCCGACACCATAGCTGGCCCACGACACTACAGAGCTATTGACATCAAGGAATTATTTTTAAAGCATATTTTGATAACTGTAGATTTATGAGTACTATATTGTGGATTTTTATCGTTCTTGGTCTTGTCTTAAAGTATGTACAAATATTTGATATTTTTCTAAACTGGTGTGGTGTCCTTTTGTAGTGCTTACACTGTATTACTGTTGGTTATGTGCAAATGCTTTACACACTGCCTCTAAGATAAGCCCGACTGCTCATGCCAAGCTACAAAGGGGGAGTTATTTTAGGAGTGTCCTTCCCTTATCCTGACTAGGAAGAAGGGGCCCTATTTGAACAAAGGTGCAAACCCTTGCCAACTAGAGACCCCCATTTCTAACAGAGTTGTATTGGTACTTCATGATGGGGCATTCCTGAGTGTGTTATTAAGTTTTTAATGGGTCAAGGCTGATTTAGCATGCATCTTACCTAGTCTGGTGTTGGGCGTGTCGAAGCTGTCGATGTATGCAACCCTGCTGATGCTTTCAGGCTGTAGGGTGGACTCCACCAACTCCTCAAGGGGTGTGGATTCAGGCTCTGTGGATGTACCCCACCAGTTTTGTTTGCCTCCGCAAACCTGGTGGCAACTTTGTCCTTAAACTGTGAGCGCATGTCATACCAGTGCTTGTGTAGTTCACCAATGGAGCGCTGTGTGATACCTATTCGTATGCATCCACAGCATCTGTAATTAATTTCCCTAATGAGGATGTCCTAACAACACCGACCATCCTCGCACTGAAGCCAAGTCTGGTGGTTCTCCACATAAGATCCATCTATCAGTTTTAACGAGACCGTGCCAGACATTTCCACATGGCCACAGGAGTATGTGGACCAGTTTATATTACTATTGGAATTGAGTGACACCCCAAGCAACATAGAGGGTGGTACTACGAAGGCCCATCACCCTACCTATGGTTACCCAACCCTGTCCTGAAGAAGACCAGCATGGCCTAGGTCTAACCTACTCATATGGCTGCAAGACGGGTCGAAACGTCGACGCCTCTTTTTTTAAAAAAAAAGGCCTGGACCCAAAATCCATATCTAGACGTGCTACATGTGAATATAATTCCCTGAGAAAATTGTAACTAGAAACAGCCTACTAGTATTGTGGCCAGGTCGCAAAGGACGGTGATTCAGAACCAGTTCGCCCTCTTTTTATTCATACTTAGTGTTTCCCTATGTCACTTCGATGAATATCTTTTCTCACCACTGCACAGATCTGAGCACCCTTCTTTACGCACGTTCCCCTTGGAGCAACCTTAAATGTGTAAATATCTAATGCAGAGTGTTTAGCAATTGAATTGCCTCACCAGATGACATGAAAATAAAATGCATGGTGAAATAGAGTTTGGTTTGTTGCATTTTTCTGTTCTTTGTTTTGCTTTGAGTAAGTTATTAAGTATTATGAACAGACGGAATGTTCTTTAAACATGCTCACAAACGATCTATTCAATACAAAAGGTTAACTGATTAATCTCTCCTCATACGAATAAGGTCAAAGACCATTGTCTTTTGTATCATACTGTACCCAGGTCCAAGACCATTTAGGGTGACCCCATTCTTTGAAATGGTGTGGTACCTATGGCATTCACCTTTGCCTGTATGTCCAGCCATATTTTGCGTTTTTGCGATTCAGGAACATGCAGGGATTTTTTGCAAAAAAGCACTTCATGGCTCTGAACCATCTCCTCAATGAGTACCTCCTGTTCCTCCTCACTGAATTTGTGTTTTCTATTCCCGCCAGCTACCTCCTTATCCTTCTCGTGTGGATGCATTGTGTCTTGGTGGTGTTGCAGTTCAGAGTGGTGTACTTCTCCTCCCAGCCTCTGACACAACCTCAGGCAATCAGGCACAGCATGGGCAGTCACACTTCCTTGGTGTGATGTCATCAAGCTGCACCTAAATTGCTAATTTGCTAAATTTGTGATTTCTTAATTTGTTTTTGCAAATTTTTAAGGAATCGCTATTTTTTGTAAAATAATATTCACATTGCGTTTAGTGATTCTCAATTAGCAATTTGCTAAAAATCGTTAATTGAGAATCGCAAATCACATTTTTTATACATATGCCCCTAAGTTCCTATATCTGGAAGGTAACTGCCTTCAGTGGGCCACGGCTGGAGCAGTGCAACGCCCTTCATCTGGGTATTAAGCGCTTCATTGTGAGACTTCAGAATCAAGCAGCTCGCTTTGGTCCTTAAAGCCCTCAGAAGAAGCAGTTCGCTTGCATACCTAGCATAGATTTCCCATTTAAAAGCGCATCTATTGTGCATAATGCATTCATCGATTCAGCTTAATCGTGTTACTTTTAATACTGAAAATTGTGATATAAATGTTACATGGACTCTTTTCAAGCAGAATTTTTCGACGAATTCCTCACTTTAAAAGAGGCAGGACGGATGGAAAAGCATTTTCTGTGTTGCCTTGTTTCCTATGGAACAAGCTCCTGTTAGAAATACATTCCATATTGTCTAATTCACTTTCTTAGAACAAGCTTTTCAAAGTGAATAAGACTGAGGTCATCTGCGGCATTTCATCTGATTGTTGTACCGTTTCCGCCTTCGGTCGCATAGAAAAGTGATTTTATTTCCGAGTCCTCATGTTTGTGAATGTCATGAGGATGCTGGTAATTTGAAAGATTTCATTCTGCACAGATACATGGCCTAGCGTTATCTAGTTGTTGAAACTGCTCTTTGTCCATTGTATTCATGGACACACTTTTTGCCATGGGGTCCTGACTGTTGTCCTGCGCTAACCTGCTGGGCGCACCGTGGGCCTGAGGCCCATTGCGCCATCGGAACTTCACTTTTCATGAAGTTCCGTGGCGCAGAAACCAGCGTGGTATTTATCAGGCAGCAGTACGCCAGTTTTTGTGGCGTGCTGCTGCCTGATAAATATCAGTCCCTTTAACGCAGTGTTCTGCGTTAAAGGGGCGTGCAATGGGTGTTGCTGGGGGCGTTCCCAGCAACATCCATGGCCTTTTGACACTGCCCCAGATTTACGAGAAATCGTAACTCTGAAGCAGTGCCAAAAGCTTTCGCCTCCCCAGGGGAGGCGTAAGGGATGCACAACAGGGAGAAATGTCTTTATTTCTCCTCGTATTTCCTTTTTCTATGTGTGCTGCATTCTGCAGCACACATGGAAAGAGGAAAAGCCTCTTGTGATTATTTTTGTACAGAAAGGTTTCCCTTCCTGTACAAAAATAATCTTCCCCGCAACGCAGGCACCCTTGCACCATTGTGCAAGGGTGCCTGCGCTGGCGCAGGGGAAAAGGACAGGAATGCGCCGTATCTTATAGATACAGCACATTTCTGCCCTTTTCTTTTGCCGTAGGGAAGCGCAGCAGGAAGGCCTGCTGCGCTTCCCTACGGCAAAAAGTCATAAATGAGGCCCCATGTATTGTTTTACCTGCTAGTGCTGACTAGAGATTTCTTCTATTTTTCTTGTTTCCGTGGGTAAAAGAGTCAGTCCATGTGCGTGTGAGGCCACCTGCAACTGCTGGGCGCTGTGAGGCCTTGCCTTATGGTCTTCATTTCTTGAGGAATTTTCCTGTTCTTGTCAGCACCGGTTCAGGGGCAGATGAAGGCGGAGGGCTCTGTAGAAAGTGTGGCGCTCTAGGAGCACCGCATAGTGCCCACCTACCTGCCTTGTCTCTCTGTGGTCTGTGGCAGTACAGCCATGAATATGTCTTCACAAGCTGCCCAGGCTTCGAGACAAAGGCACGAGGGACCCTTCTTTTATGGACTCCCTTCTGGTCACACTTAGTCAGCCCTTACCGTGACAGCCCCTCGGAAGCTGTGTGATCAGGGTCTCTGCGCCACTATACTGTGCACGCCTTCTGAGTGTCGAAATCGACCCCAATAGTTTGGATACAACTGACAGAATTATATGTAATCAGGCTCTCAGTGGTATTTATTGCTTAGAAAATGCTTCCATGACTCATAACTTAGACTGGCACGGTTTCCTTTCGCTTTAAAAATGCTCTAATGACACACAGAAAGGCCAATTATATCCAGAGGGCACATAACGAATGCATTACTTTTCATAAGTTGTGGAATTTTCAAACAATAAATATTTATCTGTGGCTTGAAATTTCCCATGTTATCGTATTTAAGGCCGAGCAATGGAATATACCAGTCATGCTCAATAAGACGTTGAATAGTGGAGAATGGTTCTTATGAAATGTATTGTGCTCTTATGGGCCAGAGACGCCTCACATTTGGCATGCTGTTATTTGCATTATTGCTAAGTGACTTCAATTAAATTCGATGCCATCCCTAAAGCAATATAATTTGTTTCTTTTAAGACCTAGGAGAGGTTTGAATAATACTTGTCCTCATTAGCCATTCTTTCACAGCACATTTTTAAATTTTACGATGTACAAATCAGGCCTGGTGCATAAAAATGAGTCTTATGAAAGCGAAACAGTTAATGCTCATGTTCAATGAGTTGTTTGGGGTTGAAGCTCTCCTGTGTGGCGTTAGGCCATTTAAAAAAACATATACTCCCATGATGCTAATGTACTGTGCATTACACTAAAGATTATTTTGCAGATATTGCCACATTTGAGAGGCACATTAGATTAAAGCGATAAAGAAACAAGGTGTTATGTTATGACTAGCTTGCTGGAGGGAGGTCTCATTTCCATAACTCGTTAGTTTGCAAAAAATATTTTTTTTGCCTGTGAATATTGCAATTCCATGAGCACCAGTTATATTGTTATGCATTTGTCTAGTTCTCTCTACTATGCAATTTTGATTCATAGCCTCAAAACGCGCTCCCGACCTCAGAATCAACTCATGTAAAAAAAGAATAAAGAAAAAGTTGTTATGTTTCAAAATAACACATTTGCTAAAGGTGTCTACATGCGAAACTTTTTAGATGGAAAAAGATTATTGTTTGAAAACATGACCGTAGCTGTGCTCACAGAATCAAAAGCTGAGCAGAGGAATTGGACTCCTCAGCACTGTGAGCAATCATGTTCCTTGCCACTGATTAGCTGCAGGAGCACTGCCCCACTAAACCACTCATTCATTTGTAGAATTTACTTTCAAGCCAGTGTCAGATAAACCTTGCATCCCTTCACACAAGAGCTTAGCTGGGCAGTTACAAGGACTGTAGGTTCGAAAAACGTTCAGAGAGCCCATAACGTTATTTTTTTTTAAATAACTAGAACTTACATTAGTCGCTAGCATCATTTTGATCGCCCTATGAAATAGGCATTTAATGCTATGGTTTTTTCCTCGATAACCATTTCTCTGAAGATTCGTTGGCTGATTTTACGTTTCATTGAAGGTCGTTTTACTTGTTTATAAGGTGGACTTTCAACCCACATTACATGGCAGAACTAGAGAAAATGTGTTAGTTATGGAATGTTCTTCCAAGGTGCCAGACGCTTTTCTTCCTAGCTGTTGTATGTGCTCCAGAAAGAGCTTATTTAAAGGGTAAAGCCTCTCACCAAATGTTATCATTGTTCCTCATTCTGACATGATTTCTACCACCAGATGTGGGCTCTATAAATGTATCCACACATTTTGTATGAGCTCATATATCTGGTCTATTTAAACATCCTTCAACATCCTGGGAAGAGTTCCAACCAAGAAGACACCATACTTACTTTGCTGCAATGAAAAGGTGTCACAATTTCCATTACGTTCTTTCAAAGAATGAACTCCACTAGCCAAATTTCGACAGACCAGTCACCCTAGATTGGGCAATTGCTTTAAATTCTGTGAGAAAGGTAGCATGGACCGAGGTGGAATTGGTGTTATCTTTGCCCTTAGCTTGTCTATTACCTGGGCAGCACTAAAAAGAGCTGGAATTCCATCACTGATGTGGACTGAGAATGTGCATTTTATTGTAGACTCTCAGTTGACGCTCTCTTTAAAATCAGAAGAAAATTCCTTATTTAGAGCTAAGTCTTAACAGAAAAAAATATTTTGTTTGTAGAGGAAGTGCTAAATCTGGATGACATTCCACCATTTGAATTTTCTCCACAAAAGAAATTGTATTGTGGAAATGTTTCCAGGGGAGCAAGATGGCACCTGTGTAATACTTGGCTACACCACCGTCCACGCCATGAGGGAACTCGCCCATCGTCTATTCTGCCTGGTTTTTGGACGCTGTTTCACAAGCCTTTGTGTTTGCTGGGTAGAAGCTGCAGCCGTTTACTAAGCAGGATGGGTGCCAGTACCGTCACTGGTACTCTGCGAACTGACACGGCCCCTATAACGGCCTGGGATCCTTTCTCTGTTTGGGCTGTTGCTATTCTTCTAAACTGTCCCACAACTCTACTAAAAGGTAAATGGGAGGCCGGGGCAATAACAAATCTACAGGGAGATTTGCTGGGGGGGAGTACTCAAAGATGGCGTGGGCTCTCAACCCTCAATCGGCAAACTGTTTCCCGGTGTGAGCTACTTAGCCCCTAAAGGAAACACTATAACAAACCCTGAGGGAGGTGATGAATACATTGAACCGGCAACCGATAACTTGGGGCAGTTTAATCTACAACAGTTGCCTATCTCGCAGACAGAAAGTCTTGAGACGGTACAGACAGGGGAGCCCCACCGACAAGGGATCTCATCTGTGGGTACCATTAACTCCACGGAAAGTCTCCAACCCTTAGCTCCTCTGGCTATTACTGACAAGGACTCTAAGGTGAAGGACCCTCATGCCCAGGCTGAGGCTACCCCCATTGGGATGGAGCAGAAAATGTGTGACTTTACAACCATCAATCAAGGCATCATCAGAGTACCGATGCCTCGGGGTGCTCTGTCCCCCGAACTGACAAGTGAACACTTCTTTTCGGTGTCAGATGGCTCAGACTCCGAGGCAGAAGAAAGCTCATCCACCTGACTTGATGAGGACCAATCTGACAACAATTGCAGTATTCCTTGTAAAGAAACTGACACGGTGCAACATCAGAAGATTATGTTTCGTAAGAGAAACGGGAAATGCCCACAGAACCACAGCCAGCTAAAATGGGATTATTCTGGCTCACAACTCAGCTTTCCTTATGGTGAAGAATCAGGCAAGACCTCAGGCCTTGAAAATATGAGAGCTATATTGGATCCGTCAGAAGAAACCTCTCTAACATCCATATTACTATTGATTAAGCAGTTTCAGGAGGAAGCACACACAGACAGCCGACAAGCCAAGGTTGCTGCCAAAAAGATGCAAGGGGGTCTGAGAAAACGGAATAAAATCTGTTCAGATATAGAGGAATGGGTCACCATGATCAAAGGCCGAAATGAACGCTTGGAAACCAAAGACACCACCTTGAAAAATGTATGCTCTTCCCAAAGTGCATGCATGACAGAGGTTATGTGGAATATGGAAGATCAAGAGAATAGCGCCATAATGACCTCCACCTACTAGGGAGTCCCGAAGGAGTGGAAGGCGAAGATTCTCAGCGCTACATCGTGAAACTCCTGAAGGGGCCCTTTCCAGAGCATACGGAATGGAACTGGGAGCATGAGATTCAGCGGGCTCACCACTTCCCCTTCACTCTGAAGAAACAACATGCTAATGGCGGAGAGAAACCCAGAGCCTTCCTGGTGCTCTTCAGAAATTTTGTATTCAAACAGATGGTTTACGAACAGGCTCGACCAAATTCCCAGAAGGGCTTTGAGGGGGTGTCTTTTTTCGCAAAACCCGACTTCTGCTAAGCTATGGTGGTGCGCTGGTAGCGCCTTCGCCAACAATTTTCTTTCCCCCCTTCACGAGCTGGGTGCACAAGTATTCTTAATGAACCCTGCTAAACTAAAAGTTATTCTGAATGGGTCTTCACATACTTTTATGTCTGAAACCAAAACCCATGAATACCTCTGCGAAATTAAGGCTAGGAATGTGCAAAGCTAGCGATCACCATGTATAAAAAGTCTTGAATCAAGATTCTATAACTCCCTCTCCTTTTCCTCTCATTTTTCTGCTTGGGTAGAGAGTAGGGGCCTGAAAGGCCCCTGTTAGGCTCTCGTTAGGCTCCTGCTAGGGTCTAGGAGGGAGGGAATGAGGCTGGAGCAATATGGGGGTTCTGGAGCCTTGGCAAGCCTAAGGCTTATGGTTCTAAGGCTAAAGGAAAGGCAAAGGCCCCATATCCCGATTTCTTTCTCTGTTGTCCATGCTTTTTTTTTCTCTTCTGTCTCATTGGCCTAAAAAGGTTTAAAACTCTGTCTGAAATTATGGTTGACCGGGTGGCGGGGTTTTACTACAGGTGATCATCATTCAGGTTTTACCTGATTGCTTTAATGTGGGGGGGGGGGGGGCTGGGTTGGCTGAAAGGGGCGAGGGAGTGTTGGTGTAGGAGGTTTTTTATTTGATTTTAGTTTTTTTTTCACTCTAGGCACAAAATCTGTTTTTTGAAGAGCTTTATCATTACCAGGATAATCGATTTCTTAGAGCTAGGTACAGTCCTTCTGTGGTACTGGCTGTGCGTCATATACATTTCTGATGTATTTCTTAGATATGCTACTTACAAACTTAGTAATGCTCTAATATGACCAACGCAACACACTGTAGAATTGTTCCCCTAAATATCTGTGGCTTTACTGATGCTCGAAAGAGATAGAAGGTTTTCCAAGGGTTATGACTGATGGGGTCTGACGTTGTCTGTCTCCAGGAAACACATATTGAGGGGTCACAGGTACACCTTTTCAATTCAATGGGATATAGTTTAATTGGGGGGACATCACAGGGGGCACGCTCAAGAGGCATAGGTATTCTGACTCAACGCAACTGCTTACTTCAGCCCTCTAGCATTAAATTTGATCCCTACCGAAGATGGTTCCTAACAGAATGCCAGCTAACTACTGAACTTTTTTTCATCCTATGCTCAATATATGGGAGCATTGCTGATGACCCCGGAGTAATAAACTGGGTCTCTGGAGAACTAGCTCATTGGCCTCTCCCAGTTATCGTATATGGGGACATTAATATCAATTTACCCAGTAACTGGGGGTTGAACAATCAATGGAGGTATACAGGTTGGAAACCAAAGGTCTTAAAGGCCCTAAGGAATTTACTGCATCCACATGGGCTAGTGGATTATTGGTCCAAACTTAAACCGAAACAGCCAGGGCATACGTTTTATTCGGTCCCTCATCATTCTTTTGCAAGACTAGACTATTTTCTGGTATCCTCTTCCATGCTCCGCAAAAGTAACATTGATATTGTTCCATGAATTTTGTCAGACAATAACCCGTTGATTTTAAATATAAGGGGCTTGGCGCTCTGCAAAGAAGTCTCGTCCTGGAGCTTTGAGAGAACATTATACCAAACTCACATGAGAAGGTGGATTTAGGACTTCCTCGAAAAAGAATATTGTGTCTGCCCCAATTATGGTTGTTTGGGATGCTCTGAAACGGTGTATTCGAGGGGGGGTCACTACAGTTTTCACTAAGAAATAATAAACAAGAGAAAGCACCGATTTTAGAGCTCCAGAAAAAGTTGTCAAAGGCAGAGGGAAAATGTATTGGTGCTGTCCAGATGGGGGTAGAAATCGAACCAGCACAATTGGAAACAGCAGCCATTAGATCTGAAATTGGTCAAATCTTGGCTGAGAAAGCTGCTGCAAAATAGGCCGCCGAATGTGAAAAGATATATGAATGCAGCAATCAAATTGGCCACCAGTTGACCATAAGAACTAGGGAACATCTTATGGCTAATGGCATGTATTCCATCCGGGCTCCTGTAGGAGGAGCCACTAGTGTCCCGAATTAAATTTTAACGGCCTTTCACAATTTTTATTTAGGCCTGTGTACAGAAAAGTGTATTGGATCACAGGAAACCAGGCAGGAAGAGATTGACAATTTCCTTGATTTAGTCTCGCTGTCATGCCTCGGCATGGAGGATCATGGACAACTAGAGGATCCTCCCTCTTATGAAGAAATCACCACAGCTTTGACAAATTTACCACAAGGCAAGGCGGCAGGCACTGACTGTATACCGGTCGAATTCTATAAAGTTTTCTATAAAGTTTTCACTCCTTAAATTTAGAGATATCTTCAAGTACCTGGTGGTCCAAATTTTCTTCATGGGCGACAGCCAAGATTATTATCTTTCCTAAAAAAGATAAACCTCCTTTAGAAATGGGCACTTATCGCCCAATCACACTTATCAATGAAGACTGCAAAATCAATTCCAAAAGTCCTGATCAACTACCAAAATTGAATAGCTTGTTTCCAAAGGGCAGCACAGATTTATTCCCAAAAAAAGCACAACATACCATATTGGGAGGACCATCACTCTGTTTGATGCAGCACAGACCACAGGAGACCAGATGGTGCTAATAATTCTTGATGCTGAAAGAGTTTTCGATCAGGTCTCCTGGTTGTTTCTTTGATGTGTCATGCAGAAAATGAATTTTTCGACTTCGGCCATTCAAGCTATTTAACCGCTATAACTCAGTCCTACAGCTAGGGTATTAATAAATGTGCAACTAACCGAGCAGTTTGAAATCACACAGGGGACCCACCAGGGTTGCCCCTGCTCCCCGTTGCTCTTCGTAATATATATAGACCCTTTCATAAAAAGCTTGAAAACAATCAGGAAATCTTGTCTATAATCAGGCATGGTCTAGAAACAAAAATCATGGCTTAAGCGGATGATTTAGCTTTTGTGACCCCAGATGCCAAGAAAGCTATAACAACTATAGAAAGAAAGGCTCAGGGTTTCCGGAAGATCTCAGGGTACACATTAAACAAAGGAAAGATCCAGATTATTGTGAATAAGAAAATCAACTGGATAGACAGTAGAGTTGTTGTCAAGGCAAAGTATCTAGGAGTGAACATCTCAGCCGAAATAGATTCAATAATTAGTGAAGACTTGGACCCCCTTGCTGTGGAAATAAAAAGGGTATTAAACCGGCTCAATAATTTACATCTGACTATGGTGGCCTGTTGCTATGTTCTCAAAATGATCTTCTTCCCATAAATTCCATAGTTCTTTAGAGCCATCCCTCTCAAATTTACTAATGTAATACTGCAGAAATTTGATTGTCTCTTCTCTCAATTTATATGGGTGTATTCTCAGCCTTTGCCCTGGAAATTTAATATTATATTATTGGGCCACGGTCCTGCAGACATGCCCTATATTGATTCAAGAACAATCCTTAATTTCAACAACAGGACTTCTGTCTCCAAACTATTACTTTGTTCTGAGGCCCGGGGGTGCGTGTGGCACCAACTCAAATTCGGGTACTACAAGAAGGTTGGATTCAAGATCCTCATGGGAACCTTCAAGGTCTTTACCGCCGTGTGCAAACTCCCAGAATTAGGCAGAGTTAACCACTATACCCCTACTAACAATAACGCTAATTTGCCTGGCACATTTGGGGGATCATACTTTCCAAATTGGTTCAACTCTGGCATAAATAAACTAGGGGTCTTGTACTCGACCGATGGGTTCCTGGCATTTGCGGATATTAAAACCCAATTTACTTGAGCTAAAGCAAGGACTTTAATTATCTTCCCATTAGGGATTTTTTATCATGAAAGGCTGGCATACCCATGGGGTTCACTAAAAGCAAAATTATCGAGAGACTATGCGAGCCCACCGTCCCTCGAATTGGGTCCAACTATGCCACATTAAATAACGTAATGCCCGATGACATGGCCAAAATCTCAAATAAATGGCAACAAAAATTAAATATCACCAACAATGCCTTTCACCTAGCTCTTCAATCTGCTCAAAGTGATTTATTATCAGCCAACCTAAAAGCACAATCCTATAAAACTTTTTTTATATATACTTCACACCAAATAGAATTGCAAAGTGGGGTACAGGCAAAAGCACGCATTGTCCTTGTTGTGCTGCATATAGTGCAGACTCTGGCCACTTGTGCAGAGCTTGTGCCACTGCTAACCAAGGTACAAGACTTTCTTGGACTAGTCTTATTCACAGGATATTATGCTAACCCCTACGACCATTCTGCTGGGTATACAAGATACTGTTGATAGGAAGAGTGGAGGTGCTCTAGTTTTTATTGCTATTGCAGTTTACAGGCTATGTATAACATCTGCTTGGATAGACCCAACCCCCCTTTATTTTCACAGTGGCTGGCCCAGCTTTTGTCAATATGCAATCTTAAAAAGCTTATTTACGCTAAGAACAGTATCCAGGCCAACAAGAAAGGATTAGTTATTAGGGAATCCCTGTCTAGCTCGTTTCACCGGACTAACCCTTAACAAATTTAAGGAAAGAAGCAAATTTTTTTGAGACTTGTGTTTGCTTGTTAAATTATTAGAGAGCAAGCCAGCCCACAGAACTGAGGACGAACTGACCGGTTTCGTTTATTATGCTATTAATATGGTATTTATATGTACTTTTAGCACTGTTTTTTATGCATTTTTGCATTCTTTGCACAGAATATCTTACCCTCAATAAATAAATGCCAGGAAAACGAGGAATTGTAATCTTGCACTTTATGTAATTGCTGCACTAAGGCCAGATGAAGGGGTCTGCGCGCATTGACCTTTTTGCTAGCTTTATAGACTAACCTCGGAAGACTGGCCTTGCCTTGCACACTTTTTAGGTTTCGCATGGCGATCCGCTGCGCAGCAGCGTTCGTGCAGACAAAAACTTTTGTTTACCAGTATGTGGCTTATTCCCGCCTCTCTGTTCCATTGGCTAGCTCCATAAATGGAGGCTAGCCATTGGAACAGAGATGCGTCACTCATTCCCCGAGCAGATTCGTGGGCGTCCCATAGAATTTTTCGCTTTTTGCCCACGTCATGCGGCGGTGGGCGGGTTTTTTTTTTTCTTTCTTCGGCATCCTTCGTCACACCAGCCGGATGGCTCACCCTGTGAGGACGCAGACCCGACCCACTCCCTACTCCGAGCCGACTCCCGGAGGTAAGTTTTTTAATTTTCCTACATGTTACGTACCGGCCCCAGTTGTAAATGCTTGTTTTTATCTGCCCCTAAGTCTGTTCGCTGGAATAATCCTCCTTGTTAGCACTTCAGTTCTGACAGAAAAGGGAAGTGAGGTGCAAGGGGTTAACACGGGGGATAAACAACACGTCCCCTGATTCAGCTCCAGTGTAGCACCAGACCACAAGCGGCTCCTCCCACATCGTGAGAACAGACCATGGCAGCGGTCCATCGCCACTCCTTGTCGTCGCCAGGCTCTGAAAAGTACGCGATTGCACCACCAAGGCTGCCAAACTTGTAAAAGTAGAAAAAAAGGCGGCTCTTTCCTGTTGGCTTCGTCGTGCTCCTGCATCAGGGAATAGAAACTGAAAGTGCTCGCAGTGAGCGGCCGTAGGACACCGCAGTTTGGGACACTCACGTGGCTGTTTTGTATAAACTAACCACGGTGCCTGTGAAGGGTGAGCCTGTGGTAGCGCTCAAAAGGCACCAGTGCTTCCGAGCCTCCAGGCAGCTGTGATTGTGCATAGCGCGCCCTCCTCTGGGGACTACTCCCGCCCCCAGGTTTCTGTACTTCGTTACTGTGTTTATTTCATTTTGACGCGCTACGTGCCACAGGTGCTGTTTCAGAAGAGTCTAAACAGCCCCCGGATAGTTTTGCATCGTCATCCGCTGGCGGAGGCCGGGCCATGTGGTGGTTCCAGCAGGGCTTGTGCTTCTGGCCCTGGGCGTTGGTGGTATGGTCCTCGGCGTCCTTCATCTTCTCCTTCATCACATCCGTCCTCCTCCACCACGTCGACCCCCTGGTCCCCTACATCAGGTAGGTGAACGCCACGAGCGCAACCAGTGTGCCGCATCGGACGGCTTCGCCTCTGCCTGATGTAATGCAGATGTAGTTAAATCAATGGGGTTCACCCACAGAATCAAAGGACCTGGGTATGAATAGTATAAAGAAAGATGGTCCTTGACTTTGATTTAAGTAAACACTTAAATGAATTTAATTTGTTTTTCGGTTATGCAGTTAAATTCGCATACATTGATTAAATCAAAACAATGGGAGAGATGTATTCAGTAGTAGACAAAACCCAAAAAGTTTGACACAATTGACTTGGAAAAACCGGGGAATTGAGAAAGCAATCAAAGTATAACCACACTATGTATATTTGTTATATCAAAAAATTCAATTATTTATTTACAATTAGATAAAACAGTTGTCTAAACGGCGCAGTGGACTATCAAGAGTATAGTCAGTGAGGAAGGGAAAGGGGTGCTCAAGTGATGGGGAGAATGGAGAAAAAGACAAAGGTGATAAACAATTATATTATTTACACAATACAAAGCGGGATAGCCTCCGCTATCATGTAGGCATGTCCCCTATAGTTGTCAATTGGAGGGTGGGGGGGGAAGAAAACTAGGAGGGATAGAGGCAAGTCAATTGGTAAGCGTCAGCGTTTCAACCCTGGTGCTCTTGGGATATTGAGGACCTCAGCTGCGGGTCTTCTTCAGGACAGTGGGAGGGGGGTGGGGGGGAAGGAGGAGCGGCGGTGTGGCTGGGCCGTTATCCAACAGATCGTCTGGATTTTACACCAGTGAAGTTGTAGGAGTATGGACCTCCGTCCACGCTTCTAATGGATAGGTAACCTAGTGTCTTGTGGTGGTCAGAAGATGTATTGGCTGTCTATCAGGCTGGTGTTCTGAGTAGGGCCGCTAAAAAGAAATTCAGGCGCGGTCCTACCGGTGCCCCCTCGGGCGTTCCGGTGTTGTAGGTATCCGAGTATATCAGGGACGTTAATGTTTGCACTTAATCCGGTGTTATGTTTCTCTGACAGGTACTCATGTCACCTCGAGAATTCGTTTTAATCGGGCCGGGTACCACAGGGGAGATCGTATGATCGGGCCGGGTACCGCAGGAGAGCTAGTGTTGTAGAACAGCTTCAGTCGGCGTTTGTCCGAAAACGAGCGACAAACGACGACTGAAGCTGTTCTACAACACTAGCTCTCCTGCGGTACCCGGCCCGATCATACGATCTCCCCTGCGGTACCCGGCCCGATTAAAACAAATTCTCGAGGTGACATGAGTACCTGTCAGAGAAACATAACACCGGATTAAGTGCGAACATTAACGTCCCTGATATACTCGGATACCTACAATACCGGAACGCCTGAGGGGGCACCGGTAGGACCGCGCCTGAATTTCTTTTTAGCGGCCCTACTCAGAACACCAGCCTGATAGACAGCCAATACATCTTCTGACCACCACAAGACACTAGGTGACCTATCCATTAGAAGCGTGGACGGAGGTCCATTCTCCTACAACTTCACTGGTGTAAAATCCAGACGATCTGTTGGATAACGGCCCAGCCACACCGCCGCTCCTCCTTCCCCCCCCACCCCCCTCCCACTGTCCTGAAGAAGACCCGCAGCTGAGGTCCTCAATATCCTAAGAGCACCAGGGTCGAAACGTCGACGCTTACCAATTGACTTGCCCGTATCCCTCCTAGTTATCTTCCCCCCACCCCCCCCCACCCCTACCCCCCAATTGACAACTATAGGGGACAGGCCTACATCATAGCGGAGGCTATCCCGCTTTGTATTGTGTAAATATTATAATTGTTTATCACCTTTGTCTTTTTCTCCATTCTCCTCATCACTTGAGCACCCCTTTCCCTTCCTCACTGACTATACTCTTGATAGTCCACTGCGCCGTTTAGACAACTGTTTTATCTAATTTTAAATAAATAATTGAATTTTTTGATATAACAAATATACATAGTGTGGTTATACTTTGATTGCTTTCTCAATTCCCCGGTTTTTCCAAGTCAATTGTGTCAAACTTTTTGGGTTTTGTCTACTACTGAATACATCTCTCCCATTGTTTTGATTGAATTAATGTATGCAAATTTAACTGCATAACCGAAAAACAAATGAAATTCATTTAAGTGTTTACTTAAATCAAAGTCAAGGACCATCTTTCTTTGTAATGCAGATGTAGGTAGCGCCTAGCACGAGCTTGCCCTTTCGAAGCACTGTAATAACAGGTGATATTAACACACTCAGTGACACGTATGGATACCGCTGAAGATTTGCGCCCACTAAGATTAGAGTATGTTACTGCGTGACAGATCTTAGTGGTAGGTTTTTAAATCTTTGCCTTTTCACGTCAGATGTGTTTTTATGTTAACAATCAATCGAATAATGCATTTGCGAATCCCTCATTCACAAAATGACCGAAGAATGCTCCTGAAGAACTTTTTGTATGCATACATGTCCAACTTATTTTGTAGAGAGCTCGGATGTCACTGAAGATAAGGGGTGTCATGACCATGTTGTAAAAATTCACTTCTTTGGCTGCAGTGCTTACATTTTAAAAACAATATACGTGTGGAGTCCCACATTATTTCTTTAGCAATCTTCACATTCCACCACTAACGCTGCCCCTTCCGCCACTGGTACTGTCCCCTTCCACTACTGGCACTGCCCACAGAGTCTTAAAGCTGGATTCCACGAACACCGCCTATTTTCAGCTGAGGTTTGGGGGGATTCTCGCATGATTAAAAAATAAATAAAACCGGCACACTGTCTCATCCAATAAACACATCTGCATGACATTTACAACCCCCATGGCCAAATTTCATGACCTCATGGACATAAGAAATCAGCTTTCTCTAGGTGTACATTTCACCACGTTTGTAATATGTTTTTACACTCCAACCCCCCCTTGGGACTGGCTGCTTATTGCAAGCAGCACAACCACAATGTGATGTACGAAGTGGCTGGGACTCTGATATTGGGAGACTCAAAGAAAGAAAAAATGAAGAACATGGATTATTTATGTTGAAAGCAACTAGTGCATCTCCTACAGAAATAATCATGAAACCTGAAAATCACAGGTTTTCCTTTGGCCAGAGATAACCCAACCCATCACCTTTCTGAGGTTGATAAATTAGCTTCCATTAAAAAGGGTACAATCAACAGCTGCTGGCCAGTTATTAGATTCATCAACAAATATTTGATTAAAAGCAGTGCAAAACAAGGTACTATCCTTGTCATCTGAGGGTGATAGTAAAAGCACAACTGACTTGGAGAGTTCAGGTAGAAAGTGCATAAAGAGGAAACGGTGTGAAAACCTCCCCTGTGGACCGAAAACTCGGCAGCCAGGTGTTCCTTCCGGCCTGCATCCACAAGAACAGAATCAGACACCTCTTTCTCGGGGCTCCCACAAGCATTAGACTTTCTACACTTTAAAACTCATGCAAAATCCCAGGATGCCTGGACACCCTTGAAGTCCATCTTTTTGAAGATCTACCCCCGACAAGTTTTATATCCACCTGGATAGAATTGGTAGGAAGGCTGTGTGGTATAGGACGGGGACATGGCGGAAGCACAACGTTTCCTTTCTTGGTCCATGGGAGCAATTTTGCTAAAGTTACCACACTGGTGTCGATCATTAGGAATTTTTAGATCATCGCCATTCTTCCCTGAACCACTAGATCTGCTCAACCACCAGTTATTTCCTTTACTCATGCATCATTCGCAGTCTCAAGGATGCTGTGGACAAGTGTCCCTGTAAATTCTGCTGTCTCCTTTTATAGATGTTTTTCTCATGTCAGACAGCTCTTCCACTCTCAGGCAGGCCTCTTGGCCAGAGTTGTTTATCAGATGGATGCAGATGAGTCAAAGACAGTTTGACATCTTGAGGACGGAACAATTCCTGCAGATCAAATTGGCGGTAAGCTACAGCTCCATTCGGCAGGTGGGATAGTCGGAAACTGAGCAGATCGCCTTTCTCAGGGGTAGATTGTGTTAAAGTGTTTTGCCTAAGCTGGCACATTAAAAATCAATCTCTTCTGGAAATTGAAGTTGACTCCTGCTTTCATAACAAACAGTTGCAAAATAAGCAAATCAATTATTCTGTATGTCAGATGATGTTGCGAAAAAGCAAAAGGGCACAATGGCAAAAGAACCCTTCATAGTGATCCAGCCACTTGAGTAACATGCAGCTCTTCCAATGCTCCTCGGGCTTGACCGGAAACAACTCCAGATTTCTTCTTCTCCACTCATTCAGCCCCCCTTTCATTCTGTCTCCCTCCTGTTTTGTACAGACAGCTTTGTTGACACTGCCAGCAGCACCCCAAGCCAGCTGATTAATTTTCCCTCATGGTCTTTCTTTTCTCAAAATACCCCCCCCCCCCCCCCCCCCAGCCGGCCCAACCGCTCTTGGCTGCAGCAACCGCGGCTGCCCCAAGCTATTCACTACTACTGCAGCTGAGTCCTGACCCTCAGCATCCCATATCACTCTAGTCCTGTTTGGAAGACGTGCTGGCCGCTCACCGGGAGTTCACCTGTGCAAGACTCTTCTGGGCACCTCCCTGCTGAGCAGATCCTGCCTTGTAGTGCTTGAGAGAAGGAGGCCCGTTGCTTCCTAACCCTTACCTTGGGGGAGATTTAGCCACTGCTCCAATAGTGCCGTTACGCTTGAGCTTAAGCCTCCAAGACCAGAGCTTCTCCTGTGGCTACTGTGCTGCCAGGCTTAATTGAGTGAGCTAGGACAAATACCAGCGACACTCTGAGAGGGTTCTTGCAGTGTATAGTGCTGCATCCTAGAATGTATTGTATGAAGCACTTTTGACCTGCTAGCACCTCAGATATAGGGCAGATTAAAGCATTGTAAAGAAAGCAACCATTTAGTTCCATTTACATATTTGCCACGTTTGGGATTGAAACCCTAATTTTACTCCGTTAGACAGAAGCAAAAGGTACTCCCATTGTAAGAACTACCCACAGACAAACCTCAGCACCTCAATGCTGAAGAAATGCCTGACACTGTGCATAGGGTACTATAGGACACCATTTCTGCCCTTAGCCGTCCCAATCGTTTTCTTTTACTGCTGAACTAGTTGGTTTCATATCGTTATATTACATCAGTAATGCCTTCCAGCACTTCCTTAAATGTCTAATCTTACCCTGCCTCACCACCAGATCAGTGCAAATGCTGACAGTTTTAAACATAGTCTGAGTTGAATTAATACCATTTCAGAGAACACAGTATTATTATTACTTACTTTGTATCATGTGTGTATTCATGTGTAATATATACATACACACATGCACAGACACACACACATATATTCACTGGGAAAAAAGGTTAAAGTGATGTTATAGTTAGGTGAAAATATTTTATTACCATACATAAAGTCAACCTCCCGCGTACGCATGATCTTCGGCTATGCTTGGTAGGGGATTAGAGCTGTGGGACCAACTATTTTCTTTAAAAAAATATATATATTTAATAAATACGGGGAAGAGTGTGTGAGTGCATCCCCGACTCCCTTTTGCGAGAGATTAAGCTAATAGCAATGTAAATGACAATGCCATTTATTTATCTGTTTTCCTATAAATACAAATTTTGTCATTTACAATGCCAAAAGCTCTAACTTTTCCAAAGGCGAAGCCATTGCATTGTAAATGCTTGTTATTTGTATCTTTTGCACTCCTCCGTTTGAACTGTGTACATTGCACTTTTGCGCTGATCACTTTATCTCTAATGGATATATATTAAAAAAACTATGAAAAATCATGAAAAAATAACTGCACTTTCTGTATTTAATTTTATTAAGGCCTGAAGTATGTTTGTAAGCATATTATCTTCTATCCTTGGGGACCTGAAACAGTGAATATGGCTAAATGGCAAAATTGACCTTCCTGCTTTTGGCTTATGAATATGACGGACTGAAAAGGGTGGGGCTGGGGAGGAGGTGCTGTACTACACTGCTTTGTTGTCTTTTGTAAATGGCATACTTACAAATCAATAAAAAAAATTTAAAAAATAAACTGAGGGGCACCTACGGACCGGTGTTGTACAATATCTGGTATCCCCATTGTATCGTGTATCCCCTGCACTTCGGCGCTTTTCGGAAACTAAACTCAGCCCGGGCAGGTTCAGACAGAAGCAGCTGAGCACTGCTCGGGCTGAGTTGGCAGGGGCGGCCTTAGGCATGTGCAAGCTGTGCACCTGCACAGGACCACCAAACCCCAGGGGCCACCAAGCTAATATATATCCTTAATATAATAATCCTCTGAGGAAGGATACATATGTGCGTGGCGGCCCCTGGCAGGTATTTGGCGCGCCTCCGGCTCTGTTCCACTTCCAAACACCCCGACCCCCCCTCTTCACTGGCCTCCGCACTCCACCCCGCCTGGACCCCCTCTTCCGGGGCCCCCTACCTACGCTCCCTGCCCAGGGCCGCCATGCGCCTAGAGCCGCCCCTGGAGTTGGGGGATACACGATTCAACAGGAAGCCAAACTCGGCTCTTGCGATAAATCACCAGAAACTTTTGCATGAAGAGAGATAGACAGAAAGCGCAATACATACAGAGACTAAATCATAACGGAAATAGCAATTAAGTTAATAAACATTGCTAAAGCAAGGAAACTATTTTTGAAGCATATGAAATCATAATATGAGGGGAAGAGAATAGAAACAACGGCAGGGGTTCAAATAAGGAGAAAAATAATATCAAAACGTGCGAAAGATTAAATGGTAAGGGTAAAAAAACGGCAATGAAAAAAGCAAAGTATTAAAATGGAGAAATAAAGGGGCAGATTTACAAGCCCCTTGCGCCACTTTTAACACAGGAAAAGTGACGCAAAAGTGGCGCAAGGGGCTTGTAAATCTGCCCAAAGTGTTTTGATTTTTCGTATAATGAATATGTTGCAAGGTGTTAATGACAAACATAACTTGCACAGTAAGTTGAATGACAGTGCATGTTTAGTTTGACTCATACAACATACTTGGCATTTTACAAGTTGCCCTATATTTTTGTGTCCATTCTAATTAAACAAGCATTGGCAACGCAATCAGTTTCATACTTTTGGGAAAGTTAGAGCTATTAGAGTTGTAAATGACAATGATTTTTACTTATTTGTTAAGTAGAGCCTGGCCAGCGCATTTGCTACTCTGTGGCATGATGTATTGTAATATGGAATAGAAGGCCCGCCCACTCTCCTCCCATATTTACCATTGCCTTGTGTCATTGTCCTCGTAAATGCTGGCTTCTGTTTTGGTAATAAGCTTGTTAGTTCTTCCTTAGTATCGCCTTGTCTTCATTTGTAACCTCCCACGAGGAAGGCCCTTTTACTTCAGTTATTACATGGTACGTCTTTTTTAGTCTGTAAGCACTATTTTCTTTAATGAGTTTCTCCTACTGCAGGAACAACATATTTTCCTGCAACATTAAGTGCGAGATGCATGCTTTCACTTTCCGAGCAGCCCGCGACAATGGCTGCCGTTTCTTTGAATAGGTCTCGCCTTTACAAGAGTTTGAGCTATTGGCATTGTAAATGAATATGCGTTTTATTTATGTGTTAATTAGCAAAACAGATAAATAAAAGTAATTGTCAATTACAATGCCAAAAGCTTAAACTCTCGCAAATGCGACACCTATTGCATTGTAAATGCTTGTCAAGCATGGCTCCTGGTGCACACTGGTGGCGGCCATCTGATGTTTGTTTCTCACATTGCTGGTTTTCGTACATAGATACTGGTGCACCCTCGAGTCTCAGGCCTCACTGCACCCATTCTGGGACTAGTTCCCCTACTGCCTTTGTTCGTACACGGATCATGGTGCACGCTAGTGGCACACAGCATACATTCTGGAACTGGCTACCTACGTGGCAGGTTTTTGTACAGGAATTCTGGTTCACGCTCATGTCACTCACTGCAGAGCACACTCTTAATCTGGTTTTCCACATAACAGGGTAGGTTTTCCTACACAAATCCGGGTGTGCTCTTGTGTCGCATGCTGCACAGCACACTCTAATGCTACTTTTCCACATGTCTGGTTTTCATGCACAGATTCTAGTGCACGCTCATGTCTCATGCTGAACAGTAAACACAAATGCTGGTTTTCCATAGGGGTATTTTTCATGCACTTATCCTGGTGCGCACTCGTGTCTCACGTGGCACTGCACACATTTTGATGCTGGTTTTCATACACGGATCCTGGTTCACGTTTTTGTCTCAAGCTTCACAGCACATTCTAATGCTGGTTTGCCACATGGCTGCCTTTCGCGCACAGATCCTGGTGCACTCTCGTGTCTCACTTTGCACAGCACACACTAATGCTGGTTTTTCACAGGGCTGGTTTTATTGCACTGGTCCTCGTGAACATTCATGTCTCATGCTGCACAGCAAACTCTAATGCTAGTTTCCCACATGGCTGAATTTTGCACACTGATACTGGTGCACGCTCATGCCTTACACTGCACAGCAAACTCTAATGGTGTTTCCCACACGGCTGGCTATCGCACACAGATCCTGGTGCACGCTCATGGCTCACGCTGACCAGCACACTCTAATGCTGGTTTTTAGATGGCTGTTTTTCACACACGAACCCTGGTGCACTCTCATGCCTCACGCTGCAAAGCACACACTAATGATAGTTTTGATACATGGACCCTGGTGCACGCTCGTGTCTCATGTGGCACAGAACACTCTAATGCTGGTTTTTCATAATGCTATTTTTAATGCGCAGGTCCTTGGGCACACTTGTGTCTCATGCTGAACAGCACACTTTAATAATGGTTTCCCACATGGCTGGTTTTCACACACAGAACATGGTGCACGCTTATGCCTCACGCTGCACAGCACAATCTAAGGCTGGTTTTCAAATGAGTTTCTCTTAATGCAGTGTGAGAGGGATGGGTGGAAGAAGAATCAAGGAGGCTGGATTATGGGCTCAATGACAGTATATTGTTTTATTTAAGTTAACAACACTGGGAAATAAAGTTATTTGAGAAGAGTTGTAGAAATAAAAAAAAAGTTTTTTCTCCCGAATGGCGATTGGATTGTCTGTTTTCTGATTTTTTGGCGGTCTTCCGTTGACAAGGAGGATATCCCCGGAGGCTTGCAGGAGAGAGAAGCAACATACCAAAAAAAAAGAAGCGGTTAGTGCTCTGTCCTGGTACTAGTATGGCAGGACAGTACCCTTCACCGTTTGTCAAGAAGCCCATAGGGCGCGGAATATTCAAAGTAAATAAAAGAAGGCTGGACAGAATATTAAAGGAAATCAAAGTATAAAAAAATAGGACAGAAGTCCAAAGTCTGGACTGAAGGCTGTGTAACACCATGGGATACTTCTGATCTGGCAAATCCAGATCAAACACGGAAGGTACAGTGATGAGGTTATCTAGAGTGATTGCAGGGGTATGTGATATGGCGTGAGAGGTCGGGGTAGGTGTAGAAGTTGGTGGGGGACACACGCACACAGAGAATACATGCGGTGAATCCTTAAACTACCCTCCCCTCACCCCCTCTCTATACTTCCTCCAAAGCCACTTACCGCATCTGCCGCAACTCTCCTGAGCTGCGACGGATCTCTAGCGTCCCCTGGGGGTGGCCACCACTCCGCTGTCCAGGCATCGAGTCCTCCGTCTTCTTCGAGGTCCTGGATACCGGAGCCCTCCGTGGCGTCACTCGCGTAGCTCAGCTCCTGATATGGTTCCTGCAGCCCGGCGTCTTCCTTCTCCTTCACGCCCTTCGAGCTCACCAATGCTGCTTCCTGGTTTACCGGTCCTTTCTTTAGTGGGTATCGTCCCGCCCCTTCGTGTCCTGACTGGTCCTCCCCACTCAGCTGTTCGTGACGTTCCTGCAGGCGAGGAGAAGCAGACGGCGTTAACTCCTGTTTTCCCGGTTTCAGCGTGTCGCCTAGGTGGTTGCAATGTCATGTGGAAAAGGCAGGAGCAAAAGCGTGGCAATCCCATCAGCCCCGTCTTCCCTCTCACGTTCCCCTTCCCTAACTTTCTTGCTCACAAGAAAAAGGTCAAGGGGAGGACCTGACAAGTAATCTGTATTGCCATGTTCCTTCCCTTTCCGGTGTAGAGTGGTAAACCAGAATGGTTGGAGAGCTAGGAACCATCTCATGACCCTGTTATTATGACCCTTGTTGCGGGACAACCACTCTAAGGGGGCGTGGTCAGTGTACAGGGTAAACTCTCTCCCTTCCAGATAGTATTGAAGCGATTCGATTGCCCATTTAATAGCTAGGGCTTCTTTTCCTATCACAGAATAGCTTTTTTTCTCGGGGAAAGAGTATAGGATAGGCTGTTCTTGTCCATGGGGGTCTGTTTGGGACCGCACCGAGCCCCTGTTCTGACGTGTCTGTTAGAAGGATTTTTGGTAGTCAGGACTCAGGAGTATGGGTTTGGAGGTAAGGGTTTGTTTTAGGGTCTGGAATGCTTGTTGGAGATGTGTGGAGGGGTGTTGTAGCTCTCTTTCGGTGATTTTATTTTTCTATAGGAGTTCGGTTAAAGGGGCTGTTGTTTGTCAGAAGTCGGGATAAAACGTAGGTAATACCCTAAGATCCCTAGGAAGGCCCTCAGTTTACTTTTGGTGTGGGGAAAGGGATGCTCGCTAGAGCTGCAATCTTTTCTTTCAGGGGTTTAATGAGCCCTTTTCCCAACAAATACCCCAGGTATTTCACGGACCTAGAGGCCAACCAGCTTTTAGTAGGGTTGATAGTAAGGCCACCCTCTCCCAAAGTTCGTACGACCGTGGTTAGGTGGTTTCGATGTTGCTCTCATGTACTACTATGAATGACCATGTCATCGATATATGCTGCGGCGTATTCGGCACAGGGTCTACGTAGATTATTCATTCACCTTTGGAAAGTTGCCAGGGCCCGTGCAACCCAAATGGTAGTAATGTGAACTGATATAACCCTCCCGGGGTCGAGAAGGCTGTCTGTTTTTGTTAGGGGGACCTGCCAGTATCCTTTACTTAGGTCTAGCGTGCTGATGTACTTTGCCTTGCCCAATCTCTCAACCACCTTGCCTACCCGAGGTAGCGGTATGTGTCAAACTGTGAGATTTTATTGACTTCATGAAAATCTATGCAAAATCTTATGGAGCCATCAGGCTTTGGAACTAACACAATGGGTGCATTCCATTCACTTTTGGATGGCTCTTTGACTCCCATCTGCAGCATCTGTTTTATTTCCTGTTCCACTGCTTGTTTGCGAGCCTCGGAGGTGATATGGACGTAAACTCACCCGCTTTCCGGGTTGCGTAATGACTGTATACTCAATCAAGTTGGTTCTCCACGGGGAAGTGGAAAAGGCGGCCTGAGGAGACCTCAAACTGGAATCTAAGGTGTTTTGTTGTTCCTCTGTCAGCTCCGGATCCATGCTCTGGAGGTATGGCGCTGAAGAACTTGTTGTCAGGGCCACAGGGATGGGTACATTCCCTTCCCACTGTTTTAACAGGTTTATGTGAAAAATCTGTTATTTTTATCTTGGGGATCCATCTTGAGGTCATAGGTGACTGGTGTGACTATCTCAACAACCCAAAAGGGACCCTGCCACTGACCCAACAACTTGTGGTCGGAGGAAGGCATCATGAGTAGGACGTGCTCGTCCACCCTTAGGTTACGCACCCTAGTGGTTTTATCGTATTGTCGCCGTTAGTTCTCTTCTGCGTTTTCTAGATGGGCTTTACATATGCTTCGTATTTCCTGCAGATGGGTTATAAGGTTCATGACATACTCAGGGAGGGGTTTGGTTCCCTTGGGTCTTTCTTCCCACTCCTCTCTGCTATGTCAAGCAGGTTGCGGGTTGCCGACCATACAGTAGCTCACAGGGTGAGTATCCGGTGCTTCTCTGGGGTTTGAAACAGATAGCAAATAATGCGAAGGTTAACATTTCCTCCCATTGGCAGGTGTCAAGATATAAGATTTTCTTCAGAGTGGTTTTAAGGGTGGCTTTGTACCGCTCTACCAGCCCGTCCGTCTGGGGGTGGTAGGCCGCCGAACGTATTTGTTTTATTTTTAGCTGGGAGCACACTTGTTTCATGAGTCGGGAGACAAAGGTGTTCCCTGATTGATAATCACTTCTCTTGGAAACTCCACCCAGGAGAAGACGTTTCCCATGGCTTTGGCTATCTGTTGGCATTAGGTTGTCAGAGGGCCACTGCTTCGGGAAATCGGGTGGCGTAATCCACTACCACTAACACGTACCTACACCCGCTGCGGGAGAGGAATAAGGAACCGATAATATCCATCCCCACATGAGAGAAGGGTTCTTCAATGATAGGCAGGGGTTGTAAGGGGACTTTAGGGGACCGATACAGAATGTTTTTTTGGCAGATGGGAGAATTTTTGCAATACTGATGTATCTGCTAGTATATGCCTGGCCCAAAAATTTCCCCAGGATGTCTTTTTCTGTTTTTTCCTCCCCAAAGTGACCCCTATCAAAAGGCTATGTGCGAGGAACATCACCTTCTCATGATAGGACTGGGGCACAAGCAACTGGTAGGGCTGGTTCTTTCCCCATTTTCTATAGATCAGTCCTCCTTTATTAAGGTACTGGGGAACTACTTGGGTAGGATTCTCGACATCCGTGGACTAGTTCCATGCCTCTCTCAGTTTTGGATCTTCCCTCTGGGCTGCGAAGAAACCCATATTTCCAAAGAGGTTCTTCGGTTGCTGGGTCGGGGCAATCCTTGTCCAGTCTCTTTTTTCCCTTTTCTTCTCATTTCTGCTTTTTTGGAACTTTCTCCAATGGGTGGCCCACAACAGGTTCTTGTGCAAAAGGAGCTGATTGGCACCAGTAGTCCCTATCAACACCTTGATCCGGTACCACAGTGGAGAGGTGGGGATAGTCGGAGCCTAGTACTAACGGCTCTGGTAAACAAGGCACTAACCCTACCCGCAGGGACACGGGTTGATAGGAGGGTCCAGGTTGTATCTGCACATCAGTAGTAGGATACCGTCTATTGTCCCCATGAACGCATTTTATGTTGACCTCCCCGGTGTTTCTGGTGATCCCTCCCGATATGGCTGATGATTGCATTACACTTTGTAGACACCCCGTGTCCATCAGAGCCTTCCTGTTTTCCACATTCACCCTGACGGTTCTACGATAGAGGGTTTTCTTTCGCAAGGGGTTACAATAATAGGACCGGGTGAGTCCAACCTCCCTCAGTTCCTCCTTTTGAGGACACACCCGTGCGATGTGGCCATGAGCTCCACAGGCAAAACACTGAGGTCTGGGATGGGGAGTGTGTGGTCGGGCAGAAGGGGTTACAGGGTGGAGTACAATAGTCACTGTTTTCGGATGACGTGGTGGAGGAGGTCTCAATTAGAAAATCGCAAATTGAGAATGCAATTTCAGGGCTGCAAGGGTGTCATTAGGACACCCTGTTGCACCCCTGAAATTAACATGTGTGCACATGTGGCCTGCATACATGCCCTAAGGGCATGTATGTGACCCACATGGCACTTTGAAAAATGCCAAAAAGTGCACTTTTCAAAGAAATCGCAATTTACCACCAACCTGAAGTTGGTGGTATTTTGCGATTCCTTAAGCCACAATTCACACAACTTGTTTATTTATTTATTTATTTGCGTGTTTGTATCGCGCTAGGATCACGTCCCGAAGGAGTATCTCCGCACCTTTGGCAGCCTTATTGCAAATAAACAGTACTGGCAGTGTAACATATTAATTTTGAAATAAAAAGGTTTTTAGCTGTCTCCTAAAGGGGAAGTGCTCCTTACAGAGTCTCAAGGAAAGTGGGAGGGTATTCCACAGCATTGGACCAGCAATGGAAAGTGCTCTATCGCCTTGTCTTGCCTTTTTTGCTCTAGGTACCCGCAGCAGAGTCTGTTCGCTAGATCTCAGGGATCGCAAGGGTACATAGAGAGAGAATTTATTAGACAGGTACATGGGGCCTTTCCTCTGAAGACACTTGTGTATGATACAACAGGCCTTGAACTTCACCCTCTGTTTGATGGAAAGCCGAAGAAAAGTGGTCCAAAGGGGTTTGGAGGGGGTGCGGGGGGGCCGGTTTAGAACAAGGCGAGCCGCGGTGTTTTGAACTACCTGCAATCTAGAGATTACTCCCTCGTTAGCTGAAAGAAGTAACCCATTGCAGTAGTCTAAGCGACTCAACACTAAGGCCTGTACTAAGGTTTTCCTGGTTGAGTCAGGAAGCAGAGGGAATACTTTGTGTGCTTCCTACATTGCATTTAAGGAATCGCAATTTGCAATTCCTTAAATGCAATCGCAAAATAAGGAATCACAAATTTTGCGAATCCTTATTTTGCGTGCAGCTTTTTTTGTGCTACATAGCACACTGCCCTAATTGCGATCGCAAATGCTGTGTGAGCGCAATTAGGCTTCCTACATATGGCCCAAACACAATTATGCTACTCTGTGGCATTGAGACTGCCAAATATAGGTCTATTTGTAAACTCTCTAGTGCATGTGATGCACACAAAAAACATGCTTTATGTTTCGAGAGCCTTGCAACTTGTAACCGTGTAAGGACAAGTAAGGGATGGCATGACTGGCACAGCAGGGGCAGCATTACCGTTTTTTTGTTCTGAGGACTGCAACATTTCCGGGTGAGCCTTCACAGCAGCAGCTTCCCAGTATCTCTGTTGCTTATAGGATTGGAAGAACAAAGATATCACATTCTGGGGCCGTATTACAGATGACTGCGCCAGCGCTAATTGTCACTGTGCACCATATAATGTGCTAAATGACATTACAGAGGATCGGCCTGTAATGCGCTGTGATATTGGCGCAGACTTTTGTGTTGATATGCGTTTGCGTCTTGGTGCATATTGTGTTAGCGCACAGACGCAAATGCATATAAACACAGACATACTGTGGCGCACATCGACAATTAGCGCTGGCACACTCATCTGAGGTACTACCCCAGAATGTTTAATGTACTGCTTTAGTTGTTGGGCTAGGTGAAACTCCTCATTCTCTCACCAAACACCTGATCCATACATTCACTGAAGCACTACAAAGAAGAAATAAGGCTTCACTGCACTATGAAAAAACAATAGTCTAGCCTCACAAATCAGAAGTATAACTATACCCAAAGCACGCTCCATAAACATTGTGTATGTCTTGCAAATATGCAGATAACAGTTTCAGGTGTTTAGCATGTATTGTATTAAAAAGCACTCCTGCCGAACTTGTGATACTGTACTTGCCCTGACAGCCCACCACCCTTGCCCTACCTGAACAAATGGAGCTCCAATGCCATGCACGTTACCTGCTCCAGATTTGCCAGGCCAAGTTTCACCTGCTGCTGCCGCATCGTGGACCCCATGGACTGGTTGCTTCCTTCCACGGCCTCCAGCAGCTCAGCCTTCACCGGAGGCAGAATGAAGGCAAAACTGGATTAATTTGACAAGCACAGAACTAGTACATTGTCACCCTAAGGGCGCCATACTAGTTAAGGTACTATCAACACTGAAGGTAATCTGCGTAGGATGCTCCATCTTGGTTAAGGGATCACAAACTGCGTAATCGTGGTTGAGGGCTTGTGAACCTCATACAGCGGCAGCAACATAAAACAAGTATTAGCGAAAGAAGTGAAATGACTCTCAGCAGAGGCACTGTCATACAGAGGGCAGACTTCATACAAATATATTCACAGCATCCAGGGGAGCCTCCACCATTATATTTTCACCACAGACTGATGAGAGAAACGGGGGTTGGGGACTGGGAATGAGAGAAATGCAGGGGTCGGCGGCTGTACATGCGAACTGGGGTGTACATTTGTTGCACAGTGATAAAGTATGGCTTGCCGCGCTGCAACAATAAGAAAAAATAATTCTCCCCAACAACAGATGAAGAATCCAAGCAGAAAGAAACTGCATTTAGGTGGTGCTCCTCTGCGAAAAACTGAAGTGAGGTATCGCTGCATGAACCACTCAGGAGGCAACAAAGAAGAGTGACACTTAACTGAACCAATGGTAAGCAGCAGGCAGGAGCAAACTCCTTCATCAATATTGAAAAAGGCATTTCCATATTGGTAAAGTGAGCACAATATTCTTTTCTAACAATGTGTACCAATCTTTGTGTTCTCCAATATCTTTTTGTATAGGGTTAGCAAACAAAATTGCTCATGCATTAATATATCTTTGTCCTCACTTTTCAAAGGTTTCCTTTTAGCCACTGACCAGTTTAAATGGCCTTTTTTTTGTTAGATGCTTACAGTCTTGTTTTGCATTTTTTATATAATTTCTCAGCTTTCACATCTGGTTTCTTAAGAGTATACCAAATATAATGGCCTGTACAGCCTATATTATTTGGTAGCCCCTATTTTTCTCGAGATTGAACTTGCCAGGATAAAATTTGACATGGCCTTATGTTGACTCTACGAAGACATGACTTTTTCTACCAGATAGAATCCTTGCTTGAGTTTTCCAACATCTTTTCCTAAAGTGATACCATGTATTACAGCTTATACATTTCTGTAAAGTCTGGTTTCCCCTACTTTTCACCTCAAGTTGCCTTTTATTTGATAACAGACTGCAGTAAATTTTCCTATTTTTGATTTCAGTCCATAAGCTTTCACATCATGGTCCTTCTAGGGATATTAAATATAATGCTTTACAAGGACTATAATAATTTGTGTTCCCTATGTTTCTTGGGTTAGAGGTTACCAGGATTTAATTTGGCATGGCATACTTTGGGCTGGAAGAACACAGTATATTCCTGTCAATTAGCACCCTTCACTGTGTTTTCCAACATCTTATACTGTGGGGATATCACATATTACTGCTCCTGCACTGCTGTATTTTCTGATATCCCCTACTTTTCAACTGTTAGCTTTTAGCCACTGGCCAATTCAAGTTACCTTGTATATGGATTACACTAATTCTTTGCATTTTTTTATTTGATTCTACAAGCTTTCACATCTGGTTCCTTTTGAGGATATCAAATATAATGCCTTGTTTGGGTTAAACTATATGGTATCCCCTATATTTTTTGGGTTAGAGCTTACCAGGATGTATTTTGACATGGCATTCTGTGGACTAAATATTTTCATGCCAAATAGCACCCTTCCCTGTGCTTTCCATAATATTTTACTGTGGGGATACCACATATTACAGCTTCGACAGTGCTGTAATATCTAGATACCCCAACGTTTCAAGCGTTATCTTTTAGCCACATATCAACTTAAGTTGTCTTTTATGTGCTAGCAGACTGCTATCTCTTTTCACATTTTTGATTTCATTGCGCAAGCTTTCACATCTAGTTCCTTTGGAGGATACCAAATATAATGTCTCATAAACGCTATAATATTTGGTATCCCCTATGTTTCTCGGGACTGGAGAACAGCCACCATCCCAGAGAGGAACACCACTCCCAACCACAACTGGGACAACCCCCCCCTCCTCCACCCCTATCGCAGATGGTCAATAACCCTGACCCTGCTCCCCCGCTTACCCTGAACCCCTCCAGAAGCAACATGGCATACAGCCCCTTGTGGCAAGAGCCCAGCTCCTCCTATCCTCCTATCCTCTCCTCCTCGAATAATCTGACCCATCACCTCAACATTCTGGAAGCGCAGCTCGAAATCCAGGTCTGTGGCCTGAACAAAACCTCTCCTCATTCCCATCAACTGATCACCTACACTAACAATAGAAGTCATCTTAAATCTGCCAACGCTCCCCCACACTGATGAGATCACCCCCAATGGCGCCCCTCTCCCCATCAAGAAGAGACGGATTGCCGCCTCGCCAGCATTGAACGCCTACTCTCCTTCTTACTACAGGGCATGAGTCTCATCCTAACCAACTTCCAGTCACTCCCCCTCAACACCACCCCCTGCCCCCGCCCCCTACACCCACTCTTGTCCTCCGAACCCCTCACCCCCTAAGCAGACAGCCCACCCTCCCTTTCCCCAGGCCCCGTGACCAAGAGGGCTAAGGAAGCCATGTTCCCGGAGGAAGAGATTGAGCTGGCCTCCTCCTATTTCTCCCCTCCAACTCCCGACCTGCACTCCGCAATCCAGATAATCATCGGGAACAGAACTGAACCCTCTGTCCAAAAACCCCTCAGACCCCCCTCCTCTCTCATTACCATCCCCATGGAACCAATGAATGAGACCCACCGCACTAACTGCATGCTCATAAACTCCAGGTCTGCCTCGAAACATGCAACCGAGCTAGCCAAAGCCATTCTCTCCCATGACATTGACATTGCCTTCATCACCGAGTCCTGGCTCAATGATTCCTCCCCTCCGATCCTGGATATGCTCGTCCCCCCGGTATTCTCTATCATCAAGAAAGATATAATAGACCAAAAAGGCGGAGGTGTGGGAATCATCCACAACAATAACCTATTGTTGTCCGAAACTGAAAACATCATATACAACTCATTTGAATGCCTTTCCGCCAACATCAAAACCCACCAATAATAACCTGGTGCACTTCCACCTCCCGTACCACCCCCCAGGCAACTACGCCACTTTCACAAAACACCTATTTGACCTAATCGCACATTGCTCGCTCCAAGATTCCAACAATATCATTCTAGGCGACCTTAACCTTCACTGGAATGATAAGAACAGTGCTCTTGTACAAAGCTTAAATAACCTTCTCCTTTCCAACAACCTCACCCAGCACTGTTCTCAAGAAACCCACAACAAAGGAGCTATCCTGGATGCCATCATCGCCAATCATGACGTAATCACCATAGACCACATCCTGCCCGTCGACTGGCCAGACCATCACCTTATCCTATTCCACCTCCCCCATCAGACCTTACCTTTGCCCTCCATCTCTAATCCCCCCTCATGGTCGAGAAACTTATCGCAGATCAACACAGATGAGTTAGAAGAGAAAATATCATCCCGCCTGCCCATCTCCCTGGTAGGCCTTTCCACTGAAGAACTCACAACCCACTACAACGTTACCATGTCCTCCATCCTTGACGAACTAGCCCTTTTGAAACTGAAAAAATCCAGGAACATTCCCTCCAGATCCTGGTTCAATAAGGACATCAATGAGGAAAGAAGGCAACTCAGAGCCCCTAAACGCCTCTGGAGAAAAGAACCCTCCTCCAACCGTTATGAGGAACTCAGAGCAGCAAGAAGAGAGTACAAACAACATATAACCAAAGAAAAATCCAACTTTTTCTGCACTTCGCTGGATCAAGCCAAAAACAGACCAAGAGACTCTTTGACATCATTAAAAAATAAATGTCCAAGCCAACAGCATCCCTCGTCCATCCCTCAAAATCCTTATGCGCCAACTTCGCCAACTTCTTCAATGAAAAAATTAACTTGATTGAACTCTCTCTGGACCTTAACCTTCTTCCCTCAAAAAAAGACTGCTCTCCAAAAAGCGAAGTTTTCACAAAAAAAAGTCCAGCAACAACCTGGTCCTCCTTTGACCCCATCTCAGAATTGGAGATCCTCAAACTTATCTCCTCCTCCAAGCCATCATCTCAAAATCTCGATCCCATTACCGCTCAAATGGTCAAAGAGCAAAAACTCTCCCTCGCTCCACTTTGGTGCAGATCATAAACAGTTCTCCAAAAACTCGCACCATTCCAGACTGCCTTAAAGTCGGCCAAGTCACTCCTCTTCTGAAAAAGCCAGGCCTAGATGCAACCGATCTGAATATTTCAGAACCGTCTCCAATCTCCCTTTCCTTGCCAAAGTCCTCAAAAAATGTGTCCTTCGTCAACTGAACAAACATATTGACAACATAGTAAACAATATGGAATCAGCACCCATCTAAGAAATGTTAATTGGCAGTCTCTGTTGTTCTCAATAAAAGTTCAAGATCTTGTAATAAATAAGTCCGGACTGTTGTTGAGTTTTCTGATTCAAATTCTTTATTGTGATAATCCAAGACAGGCAAAAATCCAAGAACATATGTGGATTTCCCTTCTTAGCCAACGCGTTTCGTCTCAAACACTGAGACTTCTTCAGGGATCAAACATCAGTTTTAATTCAAAAGTTAATACAGCACACTGAGATTCCTTGGGAATGGCAGGTTAATGATTCCTCTAGTTCCTGAAGAAATGTAATTGAATGGCTTGCCGATGCTGGTCGACCTGTGAAACGTGATTCTCCTTTGGCTACCATGCCTATCTCTGCTTAACAAGACAAAGTACGATATATACTGCATAACCAGAATAAGCACGATATATACAGTTATTCCTTGTGCAAGCCATTCAATTAACATTTCTTGCATCGGTGCTGATTCCATATTGTTAACTGTAATTTTTGTGCTTTGCCCTTGAAGGAACAGACGGGGCTGTGTTCCTTGAAGTCACAAGCACCATCGCCATAACACAGGTGAAAGTAGGTGCTGTTTTGTTTCGCCTCAACCCTTGCTCTTTGAAATATATTGGGTAAACAAAGGAGTTCGGTCCTTGTTGGGACTGAGGGGGGGGGGGGGGGCTGGACCGTTATACTATACACACAATAGAAAATTCCCGAACCCTCATATCTTAATTTAACAATTATTTTGTGAAAGCCAAGCACAAATACATGGAGCCTGGTTAAGTACTTTTATTTATACTATCACTCATGTTTTTTTCTGTTTTCTGTAAAGGACATATTTTTTAGGCAAAAAAGGATATACATTTAAACTATCACAACATTTAAACAATAGTGACAAGAAAAAATCAAACAACATCAAATTAACACAGAACGATAAGTATTAAAAGTACATTCCATCAATGTTTACAAATCAATTCCTATTTAGAGACAAACAAAGCTACGTGAAAGCAAGAGCGAAGACAATATATCCTATATTATCAGTAAATCACTTAATGATATGAAATAGCTCTTGTAGATGTGCCGACGCGTTTCAGGTTCGAATACCCAGTTTCCGAACCCTCACCAGGGCTTTGTGAATTGTCTGTGTGAGGCATAAAAACAATGACGTTTTATTGAATACCTGTGTACCTCACTGTTACCTCTTGTACTTTGTGGAATCAAGGAAAAGGGTACCTGTCTGTTTCAGGCTGACAGCATTATCATTAATAGGCCTGGGGGACGATGTTTCAAAACTTCTACTTCTGTAGTGAATGAAACAAAGGCTAGATGGAGAATTTTGGCGACATTTTACCACAAATGTTTCGATGCACGCATCTTAATTCTAATTCGACCTACCTCCGTATGCACCGTCCGGCGTCTAGTGGAGGAAGGAGGTTATGATCAATATGGCAAGGATCCTGGTTAAAAAAGAAGAAGAGGGACGTTGTTGTCCAAACCTACTACCCATTTGGGGGGTCAATATAAATTCATTCAAGTGACACCATACCTTATGGCTTTCTCTTTTGTTATGTATTTCGAGTCTCTTTGAATGAATAGTCGATCGCTTGGCACAAGGCGACCTATTGGGAGAGGGGAGAGCCAGTAAGGATCGGGAAACAGCGGGACTGCCGAATTAATACACCCAGGGTTCTTATTTTACATACTGTGGCATACCTGGATATGCGGCTGATTCAGATCTCCAGGCGTCTTTACAAAACGTTTTCGGTATTTCTTTCTACCCCATATAATACTTTTTCAAATACCAAAGTGATCTTTATCTTCAAGCCACCGGAACTTCAATGGGCAGCACCTTTGCCCCTAGTGTGGCTGGGCTTTATGTCCATGATTTTGAGAGTAAGCATATTTTCCACGCCTCAAATCCTTTCACAGTCAATGTAACATTTTGGCGCCGCTACATTGACGACGTGCTTGTTATCTGGAGTGGCTCTGAATTACAGCTGAAAGAATTCTTAACTAGGATTAACACAACTACAACCCCAGTGAAATGGTTTTCCTTGATGTTACAATCACTAGAAGAGGAAACCGGTTACAAACTAAGAACTATCAGAAACCAACGTCAAAAAACAATCTCTTACATTTTACCAGTTTTCATCCCCGCACATTAAGAGAGAATCTCCCATACGGCCAATACTTACGTCTTAGACGTAATTGTAGCGAGATGGGAGACTTCAAAGACCAGTCAGTGGAACTGACCCAAAAACTAGAAACACGTGGCCATCCCAAAAAGATTCTGGCTAAAAGCTGCAAACGGGCAAAAAACCAGCCAAGGGATGTGCTAATAGAAGACAACCCAAGAGTCCCTGAGGAGGATATTCCCCTTACATGTGTAACAACTTATAACTGTTTGTCGAACACCGTAAGTAGGTGTATAAACAGACACTGGACTATCCTCACTAGCAAGAAGCACAACTGGAAAAAACCTCTCTTCTCCTACCGGAGAGCGAGAAGTCTAAGAGACTCGTTGGTACACACCCGACCAACAACAGCGTCAGGACAGATGCAAAGCACCATACTCAATGCGTGGGGACTTCCCCCTGTACTAGGACACCATCCCTGTGGCGGATGTAGTGTCTGTCATCTCACGTCCCCAGCAAAAACTCTGACCCTGGAACCAGGCAAAATTTGGCACCTCCACTAACATACAAACTGCAATTCCTGTAACGTAGTTTACCTAATAACTTGCCCTTGTGGTTTACGCTACATAGGAATGACAACACGGCGCATAAAGTTGAGGATCTGCGAGAAGAATACCACAAAACTTATCACACATTTCATCGAAGCAAATCATAATCCTAATGATATTAGGTGGACAGTGGTAGAGCAGATACACACTGGCACACGACTACACGAATCACTGTTTGAAAAAGAACAGCGGTGGGTGTACCGTCTGTCTACCCACTTACGAGGCTTAAATGATAACATCCCATGGGGAACAGTAATGCACCGCTGAAATGACACCCTCAATCTGTTCCACTACCATAGACATGGACTTAGTTATGACATATACTGAGTAACAGACTTGTCTGATAACTTAATCCTGCTTGGGAATGCTTATCGAGGTGGGCTTATTGGGTCTGCAAAAGGTTCAAAATCCCTCGTTCTAATACCCCTCACTTTTGTCTTAATGGTAGGCACAGCATACGTTCCAATTACATCTTTGTCAATTGTACATCCATTTAAGACTGATAGAGTTACGTCTCTAATTATTCATAACTGTCCCTTTAAGAATCTAACACCAACTACAAGCGCACTCTAACGTCAAAGAGACGTGAGACGGGATTTGTTGCTATAGACACGTGACCCACGTGATTCCATATCTCCCTTACGGGAACACGCATTCATTAACATCCGGGCGGTGGACGTGAACCTTGTAGGTCACAACGCGGGGAGCCATCGGAGTTGAAGTGAGTAATATCTGTCCTGATCGAACATCACGCCGACCCCCCCCCCTCTTTCCGATTAAGTAGCGGACTGTGGCTGTCGGCATGTATCTTGATGGTCTCTCCTTTGCCCACCGGTATCTCCGATGTGAAGTAACCCCTGCCACTTTGCCCATGAAGTGAGACAGATACTGGTTTCACGTAAATACATTAACGAGATTCCTTTGTTTTGCTAGCGCTAATGGGTCCACATTGTTGGATGTTTTGGTTACTTTAAAGTACCCGGATGGGTACTGACACGCTGTTCTTTCTTGAAAAAAACCTTGCACATGGTCCTGACAAAAGTCATGTTGATTTTGAAATTGTTAGCGGTGACTTATTAAATTGTAAGACGCTACATTGTCCAAGTATTTCTGGGCTTTATGGGGGGCGATCATAATAGCATAATGAGCCTACCTTATCTCCCCTCACAATTGATCATCATTATTTTCTACTAATTTTGATCACAATTGCTTACTTACCCGTGCATGGAACTAACAGTTGTACATCCATGAGGGTTTGTAAAGTGGAGTACACGTTTATATATTGGTTTGAAAAAATTTACACACAGTACTCTCGATAAAATGTCTGTCTGGATGTGTCTCTTTTTTTCTCCCTTTCTCCAAAGATTGTAAAACCTGGAAATACCAGGGTGAACCTGTATTAAGAACCGTGAGTTTTGTACAGTTTAAACGAACACTGAGGTTAGGGTACGCCTTAGAGTGCGCCCACCGCCCAGTGTTTGTATTGTTTTTGGTCCTGAAGAAAGCTCGGCCAAATTGGCCTTAATGAGCAGAAACATGTCGACCATTTGGCCTAATGAATAGGACAATTTGACTCAAACTCAAAGTCAAGGCTGTCCTTTCAAAAACGTTTAACCTGGCGCTCATATTGATCTTTATTAAAGTTTGGTTTTGATCAATGTCCGCACCTTTTATTTTTATCACAATCACACTCTTGCACTCTTTTTATCTTCACCCAGCTCCACTGCAATTACAGGTGTCGCAGCACACCAGGTAGGTCCTTTACCCGCCTGGTGAAAAAATTCCCAATGATGAAGCATGTCACCCAATAGACGGGTGAGTGAGGGTAATACAAAAAATCTTTGTTTATTTTTCCACGTATAACTCCACTCTAGTCACCTGTTTGAATATTCAGCCACTCCTATGTTGTTGGTTATATGTAATATCTCGTATCCCATATGTTTCATGGGTTACCTGTTCGCCATTGACCAGTTGAAATTACCTTTTACTTGATAGCAGATTACAGTATCTTTTCACATTTTGTACATCATTCCTGAAGATTTTGCATCTAGTACCCTTAGGTGATACCAAATATAATAACCTATACGAACTATAATATTTGGTATCCCCAGTGCTTCTCGGGTTAGAAGTTACCAGGATTCAATTTGACATTACATTATGTTGGATGGAGGAGCACAGTAGTTTTATACCAAATAGCCCCCTTCCTTTTGCTTTCCAATATCATTTACAATGGGGATACTAAATATTATGGCTCACGCAATGCTGTAATATCTCATATCCCCTGTGTTTAATGGGTTACCCTTTAGACATTGACCAATTGAATTTGCCTTTTATTTGATAGCAGTCTTCAGTATCCTTCACCTTTTGTACATCATTCCACAAGATTTTGCATCCGATACCCTTAGGGGATAACATATACAATAGCCTACAATGCCTATAATATTTGGTATCACATGTGTTACTTGGATTGGAACATACCTGGTTTTAATTTGACACAGACTTATGTTCGATGGGTGAGTACAGTGTTTCTATGCCAAATAGCACCCTCCCTTTTGCTTTCCAACATCTTTTACTATAGGGATACCAGATATTATGGCTCAAGCTTTGCTGTAATATATTGTATACCTTATTTTTCACGGTTACCCATTAGCCTTTGACCAGTTGAACTTCCATTTTATTTGATAATAGAGTACAATACCTTCTCGTATTTTTTACATAATTTGACAAGATTTTTCATCCGGTTCCCCTAGGGGATACCAAATATAATAGCCTTTACTGGTTACAATATTCAGTATCCTCAGTGTTTCCCGGGCTAGAAGTTATAAGGATTCAATTTGACATCGCCTCATGTTGGATAGGGGAGCACAGTACTTCTATACTTCTACGCATTGCCGTAATATCTTGTATCCCCTATGTTTCATGGGTTACTCTTTAGTCATTCCAATTGAATTTTCCTTTTATATGATAGCAGACTACAGTATCTTTTCACATTTTGTACATCATTCCACAAGATTTTGCCTCCTATACCCTTATAGGATACCAATTATAATAGTCTATATGGTCAAATATTTTTGATATTCCCAGCGTTTCTCGGGATAGAAGTTACCAGGATTCAATTTGACATTGCCTTATGTTGGATGTGGGAGCAAGGTAATTCTACACCAAATAGCACCCTTCATTTGCTTTCAACATCATTTACTCTGGGGATACCAAATATTGTGGCCCACACATTGCCGTAATATCTCGCAACCCTGTTTCATGGGTTACCCTTTAGACATTGACCAATTGAATTTGCCTTTTATTTGATAGCAGACTACAGTATCTTTCACATTTTGTACATCATTCCACAAGATTTTGCCTCTGATACCCTTAGGGGATACAATTACAATAGCCTTTAAGGCCTATAATATTTGGTATCCCCATTGTTTCTCTGGTTAGAAGTTACAAGGATTCAATTTGACATTGCCTTATGTTGGATGGAGGAGCACAGTATTTCTATTCCAAATATTACCCTTCCTTTTGCTTTCCAACATCATACAATATGGGGATACCAAACATTATGGCTCACGCATTACTGTAAAATCTCGTATCCCGTATGTTTCATGGAATACCCTTGAACCATTGAAAACTTGAAATTGCCTTTTGTTTGATAGCAGACTACAGTATCTTTTCACATTTTGTACATCAGTCCACAAGATGTTGCATCCGTACCCTTAGGGGATATTAACTATAATAGCCTGAACGCCCTATAATATTTGGTATTCCCAGTGTTTCTCGAGTTCGAAGTTAACAGTATTCAATTTGAATTTGCCTTATGTTGGATGCGGGAGCACAGTATTTCTATAGAAAAAAGCACCCTTTTTATGCTTTCCAACATCATTTGCAAAGGGGATACCAAATATTATGGCTCACGCATTGCCATAATATCTTGTAGCCCCTATGCTTCATGGATTACCCTTTAGCCATTGACCAATTGAGTTTGCCTTTTATTTGAAAGCAAACTACAGTATCTTTTCACATTTTGTACTTCGTTCCACAAGATTTTGCATCCAGTACACTTAGGGGACACCAAATATATTAGCCTAAACGGCCTATAATATTTGGTATCCCCAGCGTTTCTCAGGCTAGAAGTTACCAGGATTCAATTTGACAACACCTTATGTTCGATGGAAGAGCACAGTATTTCTATACCAAATAGCAACCTTCCTTTTGCTTTCCAACATCATTTACTGTGGGGATACCAAATATTATGTCTCATGCATTGCCGTAATATCTTGTATACCCTATGTTTTATGGCTTACCCTTTAGTCATTGACCAATTGAATTTGCCTTTTATTTGATAGCAGACTATAGTATCTTCTCATATTTTGTACATTATTCCACAAGATTTTTCCTCCGGTACCCATAGGAGATACGAATTATAATAGCTTATACGGCCTATAATATTTGGTATCCCCAGCGTTTCTCGGGTTAGAATTTACCAGGGTTCAATTTGACATTGCCGTATGTTGTATGAAGGAGCACAGTTTTTCTATACCAAATAGCACACTTCCTTTTGCTTTTCAACATCATATACTAGGGGGATACCAAATATTATGACTCATGCATTGCTGTAATATCTCGTATCGCCTATATTTCATGGGTTACCCTTTAGTCATTGACCAATTGAATTTGCCTTTCATTTGATAGCAGACTACAGTATCTTTTCACATTTTGTACATAACTCCACAAGATTTTGCATCCGTTCCCTTATGGGATACCAAATTTAATAGCCTATACGGCCTATAATATTTGTTATCCCCAGTTTTTCTCGGGTTATAAGTTACCAGGATTCAATTTGACTTTGCCTTATGTTGGATGGGGGAGAACATTATTCATATACCAAAGAGCACCCTTCTTTTTGCTTTCCAACATCATTTACTAGGGGGATAGCAAATCTTATGGCTCAACCATTACTGTAATGTCTCGTATCCCCTATGTTTCATGGGTTACCCTTGAGACATTGAATAGTTGAAATTGCATTTTGTTTGATAACAGACTAAAGTCTCTTTTCACATTTTGTACATCATTCCACAAGATTTTGCATCCGTACCCTTAGGGGATACTAACTATAATAGCTTTTACGGCATATAATATTTGGTATCCCCAGTGTTTTGTCGGGTTAGAAGTTACCGGGATTCAATTCGACTTCTACTTATGTTGAATGCAGAAGCACAGTATTTCTATAGTAAATAGCTCCCTTCCTTTTGCTTTCCAACATCAATTACTATGGGGATACCAAATAATATGGCTCATGCATTGCCATTATAACTTGTATCTCCTATGTTTCATGGCTTACCCATGAGCCATTGACAAATTGAGTTTACCTTGTATTTGATAGCAGGCTCCAGTATCTTTTCACATTTTGTACTTCATTCCACAAGATTTTGCATCTGGTACCCTTAGGGGATACCAAATATAGTAGCCTATACGGCCTATAATATTTGGTATCCCACGTGTTCTTCGGGTTAGAAGTTACCAGGATTCAATTTGACATCGCCTTATTTTGGATGGAAGAGCACTATATTTCTATACCAAATATCAGCAAAACACACAAGATGATGGACGGAATGTTGCACAATGGTAAAACATTCACCCTCAGTCACAGATCTGGGTTTAATCTATCGTTATTTTGCTCACCAAGCTACCCCAGTTCAGACATGGCCATATGCAAATAGGCCATATGTGATGTAGTGGTGGAGTGGTGTGGCTCACTGGTTAGAGGCGGCAGGCCTGGAAGCAGAGGACGGCCTGGGACCAGGGTTCAATTCCCGACGCGGCAGGGTCGTGAACCAGGGTCAGCGGACTCGATAATTCTCGCCTCTGTGCCTACTCTAACCAGGGATCACACTCGGCAACTCTGGGCATTAGCTTGCCTCATCTCCACAACGGCCCCCCACAAACGCCGGGGATGCCTGGTTTCACCTTGGAGATACCCAGGAGGGAACATCTCACATGGAAAGCCAGGACGGGTTCCCCAGCGGTCTATAGCGCCAGGACGCCTCCGGGTAGCAGTGCGCTTTACAAGACACACACATTTACATTTACATTTACATGTACCATAGTATTACATTCCGTCCATCCTCTTGTGTGTTTTGCTGTTCACCCTATGTGGGAAGGGTATGCCAGACGTACGTCCCGTGCTCACTACGCCACTGGAGTCAAGCTATCCTGGCTGATGAAGGCTGATTGCCAGAAACCGGTCCTAGGATGCTTGATTCCGGTCCAGTAAAGACATGGATTGGCAGTTCGGTCTGGACTGTTCCCATGAGGCATAGGTTCAAGCCTGATTTGCATATGGCCATGTATGAACTGGGGTGGCTTGGTGAGCAAAATAACGATGATTAAACCCATATCTGTGACTGGGGGTGAATTTTTTGCCATTGTGCAACATTCCGTCCATCATCTTGTGTGTTTTGCTATACCAAATAACACCCTTCTTTTTGCTTTCCAATATCATTTACTGTGGGGAGACCAAATATTATGTCTCACACATTGCCGTAATATATCGCATCCCCTGTTTCATGGGTTACCCTTTAGCCATTGACTAATTGAATTTTCCTTTTACTTGATAGCAGACTACAGTATCTTCTCACATGTTGTACATCATTCTACAAGATTTTGCCTCCGGTACCCTTAGGGGATACCAATTATAATAGCATATATGGCCTATAATATTTGGTATCCCCAACGTATCTAGGGTTCAAAGACACCAGGATTCTATTTGAAATTGCCTTACGTTGGATGGAGGAGCACGATATTTCTATACTAACAAGCACCCTTCCTTTTGCTTTCCAATATCAATTACTAGGGGGATACCAAATATTATGTCTCAAGCACTGCTGTATTAGCTCGTATCCCGTAAGTTTCATGGGTTAACCTTTAGCCATTGACCAATTGAATTTGCCTTTTATTTGATGGCAGACTACGGTATCTTTTCACATTTTTATATCATTCCACAAGATTTTGTATCGGTACCCTTGTAGGATAACAAATTTAACAGCCTATGTGGCCTATAATATTTGGTATCCCCACTGTTTCTCGGGATAGAAGTTACCAGGATTCAATTTGACATTGACTTACGGTGGATGAAGGAGCACAGTATTTCTAAACCAAATAGTACCCTTCCTTTTGCTTTCAGACATCATTTACAATGGGTATACCAAAGAATATGGCTCACACATTACTGTAATATCTCGTATCCCCTATATTTCATTTGTTATCCTTTACCTACTGACCAGTTGAAATTGCCTTTTCTTTGATAGCAGACTACAGTGTCGTTGCACACTTTGTACATCATTCCACAAGATTTTGCAACCTGTACCCTTAGGGGTTACCACATACAATAGCCTTTACGGCCTTTAATATTTGGTATTGCATGTGTTACTTGGGTTGCACCTTAACAGGGTTTAATTTGACATGGTCTTATGTTGGATGGGTGAGCACAGTGTTTCTATCCTAAAAATCACCCTTCCTTTGCTTTCCAACATCGTTTACTATGGGGATACCAAATATTATGGTTCATGCTTTGCTGTAACATCTTGTATCACCTATTTTTCACGGGTTGCCCTTCAGCGATTGATCAGTTGAAGTTGCCATTTATTTGATTACAGACTACCGTGTCTTTTCATATTTTTAAATCATTGCACAAGATTTTACATTTGGTTCCTATGGAGCATAATTTATGTTTCACCTTCACTGGCTGCAATATTTGGTATCCTCAGTGTTTCTCAGGTTAGAAGTTACCAGGATTGAGTTTGACATTGCTTTATGTTGGATGGAGGAGCACAGTATTTCTATACCAAATTGCATCCTTCCTTCTGCTTTCAAACATCATTTAGTATGGGGATACCAAATATTATGGTTCATGCATTGCTGTAATATCTCTTATTCCCTATGTTCCATTTGTTACCCTTTAACCACTGACCAGTTGAAATTGCCTTTTGTTTGATAGCAGACTACAGTATATTTTCACATTTTGTACATCATTTCACAAGATTTTGCATCCATACTCTAAGGGGATATCAACTATAACAGCCAGTACTGTCAAGCCCGCCCTGGTGTCAACACTCAGCGCTCCATTGCCAGGTATAAGATTGAAGAAGTTTCCCTGGTTTTACCGTTCCTGCGTTTGTAGAAAACCATCGAAGCAGGAATTTGGTAGCGGACTGTTCAAATCCACATTGTGCCGCTCTAGCACAAGGTTAGCGTTCTAGTCTTTCTTACCTTGAGCGGCCATTTCGTGCGCGCTCTAATTGAGCACTGCGCACTTCAACCGTCATTCTGGAGATAGTGGCAGCATTTCGGAGAGTCTCCCTGAGGCGTCTTATTCTGGCTGCCGTTTTCGTTTGGATTCTTCGTATTGGAGTTTATCGAGCTGGCAGCTTCCTTCTATTCTGTTGCGCAGCTCATTTCAGAGACTCTGTTATCCTGATTATTTCCCCTTCGCCTCGTCTGGTTTGAGGTAAGCCGCTAAGACTGACTTCATAGCGGACATCTTCCTGTTCTTCCACGGTTGAGAAACTCCCTAGCGCATTTTGCTGAATCTTCTTTTGCGCTCTGAGGAACTAGAGACTGGCTGTTTAGAGTTGTATTCTGCTCGTCTTGCCCCGACAGTGATTAAGTCTTCTTAGTCCTTCGTAGCGTTCCAGCTTAGACTGCAATTGTCCTTTGAACTTCGCCTATTGGTATCATTTATGAACTCAAGAGCCATGAGACATTTGTGAGATTCATGTTGGGTTAAAGGCAAGCAGCGCAGTCACATGAATTGCTACATAGACTTGGAATATCATTTAGAGAGCAGCTACCCAGTTTTGGAGCATCAATTCTATATCTGAGGACCAACTTCCACTTTGAACTGCAACAACAAGGAGTAGTGTTTAGGGTTATAATATATGCGCATATAGTTTATATCCTTACTCACAGTATAGTGTGGTCCAAGCTTCTACTGGATGAGAGTCTTACCATCTACTGTCTGCTACAAGATTCTACCACAGAGAGCGGCGCATTCCACACTCGTATCAGGTATTCCTTTGAACTATGGTGTCACGGAAGAGTAACAAGACCTATTGAATGTGAACTGTGAATTTCCACGCCTTGAGGGAACGTATTAATGTTGTGTTACTTTTGCAGGTGTCCCAAGCAACTACGCAGTTCTTAGAAGACACCAGGGTGTGGCAGTCTCTCTTGTTTGTCATCCACTTCCCCTTTCCCTTTCGTTCCTGGGCTCAGAGTTATCTGGGTGCAGGGGGGACTGGGAGTTGGGAACTTATCTTCTGAAGACCCTCTAGATCGCCCCCACAGACTTCAGGAGTGCAGGTTAGTCCTCTTGACAGATTGAAGTGCCAAACATAGTGCCTTCTGTCTGGGCGAGATGGCTGAGGGTTGGGATGTTAAGGCTTTGACCTCCATTCTGGAAGGAATGCAGAAACAGTTGGGAGAAACACAGGAAGAGATTAGGAAGTCCAATCAGGAGACTAGCTATTTACGTCAAAGATTAGATGAGCTAGCCATTAGTCCAAGTCCAAGTTTTGAAAGATCAAAGTTTCAGAGTTTTGCCCCATCCTCGTCTTCCTCGGAGTTAACTACTCAAGTAGTGCATGCCATGTCACCCACTATTCCTTTGGCCCCTCCCGAAAGATTTCAAGGGGATCCACATAAGGCCCAAATTTTTCTGACACAATGCTCATTGCACTTTTTGTGCAAACCCATTTTATTTAAGGAGGATCAGTCCAAAGTGGCTTTTGTTCTGTCTTATCTGAGTGGAGATGCAGCAGCATGGTCTTTACCTCTGGTATCAGCAGATGACCCAGTACTTTACAAGTTTGAAGATTTTAAGGCAGAATTTCTACGCATTTTCGACAGAAGAACCATTTCGCAGGCCACCGACAAAGAATTGTTGGATTTAAGGCAGGGTAACAAGGAGCTTGTGGCTTATATTGCGCAATTTAACCAACTCATTGTAGAGACCAACTGGCCCACGGCCAAGAGGGCCGCCATTTTCTATAGGGGTCTTAAGGATGAGCTCAAGGATGGATTAGCCCAGATTCCAAAGAGACCTACTGATTTGTCGGAATTAATTGATTTAGTGTTGCATATCGATCAACGACAATCTGAAAGGCGGAGTGAACGACGCAAGGATTTGCCTGTCGGTTCCGCCTAGGTTGGATCGAGCTCGGACAGAAGTCAGTAAGAGCCAAGATGGAAGTCAAGCCGAGGAACCTATGCAGATTGGATCAGTGCGGGGTCCTCTCAGCAAGGAAGAACGAGAAAAACGGCGAGCAGGCAAGCTGTGTATGTACTGTGGTCAATCGGGCCACTTTGTTCGCGAATGTTCTAAGAGGCCAAAGACGTCTACGTGGGTAAAAGATCGGCTCCACCAGTAGACGGAGTTGCACTGGTGGAAGCGACACAAGAGTCAGCTCCAAAATTGCAGTCTTTAGCCAACACCTTACAATGTTCCGCTCCCCATCTCATTTTGTCCTGTAAAATCCAGTTGGGAGAAGCAGTTCATCAAAATATCTCAATTATGATTGATTCGGGAGCTACAGGGAATTTCTGCGATATTCAATTTGCTAAATCTCTGGGTATCCGATTTGAAAAGAAATTAAAGCCAGAGCCAGTTCGAGCAGTGGATGGTACAAATCTGTCTTCTGGGCCCATTGTAGCGGATACTGAGACAATCACTGTGTTCGGCCCAGGGAACCACCGGAGTTTGGTTCGATTCAATTTAATTGATGCTCCCCAGTTTCAATTAATTCTAGGTCTGCCTTGGCTCACAGAACATAACCCTAAAATAGATTGGGCCAAGCGCACTTTGGATATGTCATCAGAGTATTGCCAAGAACATTGTCAAGATTCCTTCCCGACGGTTCTTCATCAGTCCATGTCATCTAGTTTTGCGGATCAAGTTCAAACCATCTGCTCCTTGGAAATTCCTGAGATCCCAGAAGAGTACCATGACTTGACGGAGGTGTTCAATGAACAGGAGGCGCAGAGGTTACCTCCTCATCGAGTCTACGATTGTCGCATAGAATTGGAGCCAGGAGCGGCTCTTCCGTGCAGTCGTATTTATGCCCTTTCGGAACCAGAGAATTTGCATCTAAAAGAATACATCGATCAACATCTAGCCAATGGATTCATACGCCCATCCCAGTCTCCAGTGTCTTCCTCTCTCTTTTTTATCCCTAAGAAGGATGGATCTTTGCGAACCTGCATAGATTATAGAGCGCTCAATTTGGTCACAAAGAAGAATCGCTATCCTTTGCCTCTCATTTCGGAACTTTTAGACCAGGTAAAGGAAGCACATATTTACACTAAATTAGACCTTAGAGGAGCTTACCATTTGGTTCGAATGGCCGAAGGGGAAGAATGGAAGACCGCGTTTCGCACCAGACTGGGATTATTCGAATACCAGGTGATGCCCTTTGGGCTCTGTAATGCCCCAGCTGCGTTCCAGCACTTTGTAAATGACATTCTTCGTGAATGTCTGGATCGCTTTGCAGTTGTCTACATAGACGACATTTTAATTTTCTCAAACAGTCGAGAAGAGCATGTGGGTCATGTACGAGCCATTCTTGAAAGATTACTTGAGCATCAGCTATATGTGAAGCTCGAAAAATGTGTTTTCCATTCGTCGAAAGTAGAGTTTTTGGGCTTCATTCTTTCCCCCGAAGGGGTGTCTATGGACGACACCAAATTGCAAGCCATAAAGGGTTGGCCAGCGCCTCGATCAGTTAAGGAGATACAAAGTTTCCTTGGATTTGCCCAATTTTACAGACGATTCATTCATAACTTTTCAAATAAAGTGAGTCCCATAACTAAATTGCTGCGGAAGAATGAAAAATTTGTGTGGGAACCTGTAACTGAGGAGGCTTTTCAATCTTTGAAAGAGGCATTCACCACAGCACCCATCCTTCAGCATCCAGATTTGAATGAACCATTTTTTGTGGAGGCTGATGCTTCGAATTTGGCAATTGGGGGAATCTTGTCTCAACGACATAAGAACACTGGTCAGCTTCATCCGGTTGCCTATCATTCTCGTAAACTCACTCCAGCAGAGATTAACTATTCGATTGCTGATAAGGAACTATTGGCGGTGAAGGACACCTTCCAGGTTTGGCGGCATTATCTTCTGGGAGCCAGACATTCAATTACAGTTTTCACTGATCACCGAAATCTCCAATTTTTGAAGTCTGTTCGAACTTTTTCTCCTCGGCAATTGAGGTGGTCTCTTTTCTTTGCAGACTATGACTTTGTTCTAACATATAAGCCAGGAGCAGCTAATGCAAAAGCGGATGCCTTGTCCCGGTTGGAGTTGGGTAGCGAAGCTGAGCACCAGACGGAGTGTTTTGTTATCCCCAAAGAAAAGATTGTGGCGACTTCAGTGGAAGATGATTTGGGAGACAGAATTCGTGCAGAATTTACTCAGGAGAAGTTTGAAAATTGGGATAAGGAAGGCCCAGATCGAGTAATTAGGGAAGGAAAACCTTATCAGTCTGGAAAAATATTTGTTCCCAGCGAAGATCTTCGAGTAAGAATCATTCAGCAGTTCCATGACCATCTGTTGGCAGGTCACAAGGGAGTTGCAAAGACTTTGGATTTGATCAAGAGAGAATTCATTTGGCGGGGCATGGAAGCTCAGGTGAGACAGTTCATAGCCACTTGTGAGCAATGTGTCAAAGGAAAGGTTATGAGACAGCTCCCACAAGGGTTACTTCAACCATTACCAGTGGCCCCTTCTCCCTGGCATACGATCTTCATGGATTTTATTGTTGACCTACCCTCCAGTCAGGGGAGTACTACTATTTGGGTGGTGGTGGATCAGTTTTCTAAAATGAGCCATTTCATTCCCTTAAAGTCCCTTCCGACTGCTCCTCAGTTAGCTGAATTGTTTGTCCAACATGTGGTCAGGTTACATGGTATTCCTAAAGTTGTGATCTCGGATCGTGGGCCGCAATTTGTGTCCCGCTTTTGGAGGTACTTTTTGAAAGGAACAGGAGTGGACTCTCGACTGTCTACCAGTTTCCACCCAGAAACGGATGGACAGACCGAGCGGGTAAATCAGGATTTAGAGCAATATCTCCGTTTGTACCTTATGGATCGGGAAGGCGATTGGCCATCCTTACTTAGTACTGCGGAGTTTGCCTACAATAATTCTATCCATTCTGCCACAGGTTTTTCCCCGTTCTTTTTAAACTCTGGGAGGCATCCGAACATGCTAGTGGGTAAGGTCGATGTTGAGGTTCCTGCAGCTCAAGAGGTTCTTTCTAATTTACAACAATCTTATCAGTTGGCCTTTTCTAATCTTTCTAAGGCAAAGGCTAATTATAGGAGGTCAGCTGATCGTAAAAGAAGGGACAGTCCTCAGTTTGAATCGGGAGATTTGGTTTGGATTTCCACTAAACACATGAGACTGGGAGGGAATAAGAAGTTTCAACCAAGATTTGTGGGCCCTTTTCCGGTAGACAAGATGATAAACCCCGTCAGTGTGAGAGTCACTCTTCCCAGTTCTATGAAGATCCACCCAACCTTTCATGTTTCCTTGGTAGAGAAAAGTCCGCCTCATCTACGGCGGGAAGCCCCTCCAGTACCAATTTTAATCCAGTCTTCTGAAGAGTTTGAGGTTAAAAGAATCCTAGATTCCAAATTGAAGAGGGGTAGATTGTTCTACTTAGTTGACTGGAAAGGTTATGGCCCTGAGGAGAGATCGTGGGAGCCTAGCTGTAACGTTCATGCCCCCAGATTAGTGGCAGCATTTCACAAGACGTTCCCCTTGAAACCTGGAAGGGGGATTTTGGTGGGGGGTACTGTCAAGCCCGCCCTGGTATCAACACTCAGCGCTCCATTGCCAGGTATAAGATTAAAGAAGTTTCCCTGGTTTTACCGTTCCTGCGTTTGTAGAAAACCATCGAAGCAGGAATTTGGTAGCGGACTGTTCAAATCCACATTGTGCCGCTCTAGCACAAGGTTAGCGTTCTAGTCTTTCTTACCTTGAGCGGCCATTTCGTGCGCGCTCTAATTGAGCACTGCGCACTTCAACCGTCATTCTGGAGATAGCGGCAGCATTTCGGAGAGTCTCCCTGAGGCGTCTTATTCTGGCTGCCGTTTTCGTTTGGATTCTTCGTATTGGAGTTTATCGAGCTGGCAGCTTCCTTCTATCCTGTTGCGCAGCTCATTTCAGAGACTCTGTTATCCTGATTATTTCCCCTTCGCCTCGTCTGGTTTGAGGTAAGCCGCTAAGACTGACTTCATAGCGGACATCTTCCTGTTCTTCCACGGTTGAGAAACTCCCTAGCGCATTTTGCTGAATCTTCTTTTGCGCTCTGAGGAACTAGAGACTGGCTGTTTAGAGTTGTATTCTGCTTGTCTTGCCCCGACAGTGATTAAGTCTTCTTAGTCCTTCGTAGCGTTCAAGCTTAGACTGCAATTGTCCTTTGAACTTCGCCTAACGGTATCATTTATGAACTCGAGAGCCATGAGACATTTATGAGATTCATGTTGGGTTAAAGGCAAGCAGCGCAGTCACATGAATTGCTACATAGACTTGGAATATCATTTAGAGAGCAGCTACCCAGTTTTGGAGCATCAATTCTATATCTGAGGACCAACTTCCACTTTGAACTGCAACAACAAGGAGTAGTGTTTAGGGTTATAATATATACGCATATAGTTTATATCCTTACTCACAGTATAGTGTGGTCCAAGCTTCTACTGGATGAGAGTCTTACCATCTACTGTCTGCTACAAGATTCTACCACAGAGAGCGGCGCATTCCACACTCGTATCAGGTATTCCTTTGAACTATGGTGTCACGGAAGAGTAACAAGACCTATTGAATGTGAACTGTGAATTTCCAAGCCTTGAGGGAACGTATTAATGTTGTGTTACTTTTGCAGGTGTCCCAAGCAACTACGGAGTTCTTAGAAGACACCAGGGTGTGGCAGTCTCTCTTGTTTGTCATCCACTTCCCCTTTCCCTTTCGTTCCTGGGCTCAGAGTTATCTGGGTGCAGGGGTGACTGGGAGTTGGGAACTTATCTTCTGAAGACCCTCTAGATCGCCCCCACAGACTTCAGGAGTGCAGGTTAGTCCTCTTGACAAGTACGGCCTACAATATTTGGTATCCCCAGTGTTTCTTGGGTTAGAAGTTACCAGGATTCAATTTGACAACGCCTTATGTTAGATGGAGGAGCTCAGTATTTCTCTACCAAAAGCTTTACAAAATAATTTACTTTGGGGATATCATATATTATGGCTTACGCATTACAGTAATATCGCATGTCCCCTATGTGTCATGGGTAACCCTTTAGCCATTGACTAGTTGAAATTGCCTTTTGTTTGATAGCAGACTACAGTATCTTTTCACATTTTGTACATCATTTCTCAAGATTTTGCCTCCGGTACCATTAGGGGATACCAAATATAATAGCCTATTCGGCCTATAACATTTGGTATCCCCAGTGTTTCTCGGGTTAGAAGTTACCAGGATTCTATTTGACATCACATTATGTTGGATAGAGGAGCACAGTATTTGTATACCAAATAGCACCCTTCCTTTTGCTTTCCAACATCATTTAACATGGGGATACCAAATATTATGGGTCAAGCATTGCTGTAATATCTCGTATCGCCTATGTTTCATGGATTACTCTTTAGTTATTGACTAGCTGAAATTGCCTTTTGTTTGTTAGCAGACTACAGTAACTTTTCACATTTTTGTACATCGTTCCACAGCATTTTACATACAGTTCCTTTAGGGGATACCTGATATAATGGGCTATACCATCTATAATATGTGGTATCCCCTGTGTTTCTCGGGTTAGAACTTACCAGTATTCAATTTGACATGGTCTTATGTAGGACAGGGCACAATATTATATGCCAAATAGCACCCTTCCATCTCTTTCCAACATCGAATATTATGGGGATACCAAATATTATGGCTCATGTATTGCTGTAATATCTTGTATCCCCCAAATCTCTGTGGCTACTCTTTAGACATTCACCAGTTGAAGTTGCCTTTTATTTGTTAGCAGACTACAGTATCTAGTCGCATTTTATACTGCACTCCACAAGATTTTACACCTGGTTCTCTAATTGAATACCAAATATAATGACCTCTACCACCTATAATATTTGGTGTCCCCTGTATTTCTCGGGTTATAACATACCAAGATTCAATTTGACATGGTCCTATGTTGGAAGGGTGTGCACAGTGTTTCTATCACAAAAAGACCCTTCCTTTTGCTTCTCAACATCATTTACAATGGGTATACCAAATATTATGGCTCACGCATTGTTATAATATCTTGTGTACTCTACGTTTCATGGGTTTCCCTTTAGCCATTGACCACCTGAAGTTGCCTTTTATTTGATAGTAGACTACAGTAACTTTTCAAATGTTTTACATAATTAGACAAGATTTAACATCTGGTTTCCTTAAGGGATACCAAATATACTGGCTATAATATCTGGTATTCCCAGTGTTTCTTGGATTAGAACGTTCCAGGATTCAATTGGAAATGGTCCTATGTAGAATGGGTGAGCAAAGTATTTCTATGCCAAATAGCACCCTTCCTCTTGCGTTCCAACATCGTTTATTTGATAGCAGACAACAGTATCTTTTTGCAGTTTTTACATAATTTTACAAGATTGTACATCTGGTTCCCTTAGGGGATACCAAATTAATTGGGTCATATACATCAACACATTTTACCATAGACACATAATGGGCAAAACTCTTTGATGCATTTGGCCCATAGTGACCTCTACCACCTAATATATTTGGTATCCCATGTGTTTTTCGGGGTAGAACCCACCATAATTCAATTTGGCATGATCTCATGTTCGATGAGTGGGTACGGTATTTCTATGCCAAATACCACTTTTCCTTTTTGCTCTCCAACACAATTTACTAAGGTGATACCAAATATTATGGCTCAGGCATTGCTATAATATCTTGTGTCCCCTACTTTTCACGGGTTTCCCATTAGCCATTGACCACTTGAAGTCGCCTTTTATTTGATAGCAGACTACAGTAACTTTTCACATTTTTTACATAATTTCACAAGATTTAACATCTGGTTTCCTTAAGGGATACCAAATATACTGGCTATAATATCTGGTATTCCCAGTCTTTCTTGGGTTCGAACGTTCCAGGATTCAATTGGAAATGGTCTTATGTAGAATGGGTAAGCAAAGTATTTCTATGCCAAATAAAACCCTTCCTCTTGCGTTCCAACATCGTTTACTATGGGGATACCAAATATTTTGGCTCAAGCATTGAATATCTCGTTTCCCTTATGTTTCACAGGTTACCCTTAAGCCGTTCAACAGTTGAAGTTGCCTTTTATTTGATAGCAGACAACAGTATCTTTTTGCAGTTTTTACATCATTTCACAAGATTGTACATTCGGTTCTATTAGGGGATACCAAATCAATTGGGTCATATGCATCAACACATTTTCCCATAGACACACAATAGGCAAAACTCTTGGATGCATTTGGCCCATAGTGACCTCTACCGCCTAATATATTTGGTATCCCCTCTGTTTCTCGGGGTAGAACCCACCACGATTCAATTTGACATGATCTCATGTTGGATGAGTGGGTGCGGTATTTCTACGCCAAATACCACTTTTCCTTTTGCTCTCCAACACAATTTACTAAGGTGATACCAAATATTATGGCTCAGGCATTGCTATAATATCTTGTGTCCCCTACTTTTTTTCGGTTTCCTTTTAGCCATTGACCACATTTTTTACATCATTCCATACAATTCTAAATCAGGTTGCCTTAAGGAATACCGCATATAATGAGCTCTACCATCTATAATATTTGTTATGCCCTTTGTTTCTTGGGGTAGAACCTACCAGGATTCAATTTGACATGTTCTTATGTTGGATGGGTGAGCAGGGTATTTCTATGCCAAATAGCACCCTTCCTTCTGCTTTCCAACATCGTTTACTATGAAGGTACCAAATATTATGAGTCAAGCACTGTTGTAATATCTCATGCCCTCTACATTTTATGGGCTACCATTTCGCCGTTGACCACTTCAAGTTATCTTTTATTTGATAGCAGACTACAGTAAACTATCACATTTGTGATTTAATTCCGGAAGCTTTTATATGTGGTTCCTTTAGGAGATACCCAATGTAATGCCTCATAAGAGCTGTACGATTTGGTATCCCCTATGTTTCTCGGGTTAGTTCTTACCAGGATTCAATTTGACTTGGCCTTCTGGGTCTACACAGTATTTTCCTGCCATATAGCATCCTTCCCTGTGTTTTCCAATATCTTTTACTGAGGAGAAATTAAATATTAAGGCTCCTGCATTGCTGTAATGTCTGGTATCCCCTACTTTTCAAGGGTTACCTTTTAGACACTAACCAATTCAAGTTGGATTTTTTTAGCAGATTACAATATTTTTCACACTTTTTATTCCATTACACAAGCGGTTCCTTCCTCTATTTGAAAAAATCTTTCTATTGTGTATGAATTGTGGTCATTTTTATGTAATATATATGTTTTTTAATTGATGATTTCAAGCGATTTGGTTCACTTTTGTACAGCTTTCGTACATTTTATTTGTTGCCCTAAATGTAATGTGTAAAGATTTGGCATAAAAGATCTGAACAATCTGGCAATTTTTATGGTATTTGACTTGATCAGTGTTGCGGTCGTTATGGAATTATGTCTGAGTCCATTGTGGTGAATGTTTGAACAAATGTTTGTAGAAACAAAATTGTGGTTGATTGAAGTCCCAAAAGGAGATTTTTTTGACTTTTTAGTCTTACGTGGAACCTTGTCCCTTTGGTGCGGGCCCCTCTCTATTTACCATCCTATCAAGAATATTGAGGATAAAAATATCATAAGGGTAGGTGTCTATAGGTAAGCTTTGTTTGACTCTATATAACTCCACATATATGTACCTTGACAATACCATATAGCATCAAAGTACATAGACTTGGAGTTAAGAATAGTCAATTTATTCTAACCCATTTGCATTTACCATCTCAATAGTTTCGTCCTTGATATTTTTGACATTAGATTCTATCCACACCATATTTATTTCCGATATTCTGTTAGTGATGCCATAAAAGCATTCTTCTTAGTGCAGTGTTTGTGTGTGATATTGAAAAGAACAACGCTGGGCTCTCAAGTCACCACTGTGTCTCTGAATCCCTGTTTAGGGACTGTAAGCAGTGGCGGCTCCTCTGGAATAGAGGAGGAGAATCCCCCCACTGCAGAATAAGTAATAAAATGATAATAACATTTTTTTATTATCGTTTTAGTTTTCACTGGTAGCCAACGCTGCCGAGACTAGGAGTGGACCAAGCAATCCTTTCGTGACAGTGCAGTGACTGGGAGGAGGAGTGGAGGGCACTTGAATGTGACATGCCAATTTTGTCCGCCATCTTAGGCCATCCAAATAGACATACGCACTTAGATTTCTCTAATCCAGCTGTATGTACTACTTGGTGGTGAAATGACATAGGCTCCCAGTCTAGTGAGCACCAAACCAGGTCGCTGAGACCCATCCAAGTGCTGCTCTCGTAGCATCAGAGCAGCGCCTGGATTGAGTGGGGAGTTTGGGAGCCTGTGCTGGACTAGGGACTCCAGGAAGAGAGAAGCACAGAGGTGGCAGGTAGTGGGAGCGGCACCGGGACTAGCAGGTAAGTGCTTTTTAAAATTATTTGCCCCCCCGCTGCCACACCATTTTATGTTGGCACCAGCTGCTGCTGATGGCTAGTAACCCAAAAGCCAGACACAACTTCAACTATGTATTGGGTTGTGCAAGGCTACAACCTGTCTTTCACATTCAAGCTCTGGTGCATTGAACTAAGTTCATTTGTGTCACCTGTTAGTGTGAAAACAACTCTTGTAGATCTAAGCCAGTGCCTTAGTTTATGAAACATCACAACATGCAGATTACGCAATGGATCCTTCAATAGCCCTCATAAACATACTACCTCTAGTGTGCCTCAAGACAGATCAAATTGAATTTAGCACTCAATAGGAAGACCTAAGTATTCATGTCAGGCCCCTATCTGATGGCCATTGGGCCACATCCCTGGAAGTTGGGTTTGATGACACATTTTTATGGTAAATAATTTTGTTAACACAAATATTGTGTTAAAAATATTGTTTGCCAAACTATTGTGTTCCTATAAAAAGGAAGATTGTGTCAAAATATCAAAAAAATATTGTAGACAGTAATATCATCCAAAAATCTAACTTTAGTCATATGTATACAGTTTGAAGGAGTAAAAAGTAGTAATATATAAAATTAATATGTGAAGTGAATACATTTCACTAATTATTTAGCACTATATAGAAATATATGTGTATATAAAAAGACACATATACATTTGTGAGGATGTTAAAGTAATAGACTGGATTACACTAGTGTACAGTGGAATGCTATAGAGTGGGGGTATATATGGCAGAGTGAAGTGGTGCAGAGTGTCATTCAGTGGAGTAGAGTGTCATAGCGGGGAGTAGAGTGGGGTGACGTACAGTACACTGTTCAGTGACCAAAACTTTTACCTACTTTGGTATTATTTTTAACAATAGAGGAACTTGGACTACAACCATCACTACACGCAATTTGGCTTTTTCCCGTACCATTGGCGCAGTAAAACAATTTGCTAAGAGATTGGGTGGAAAACCCGTAGACACTCTGCTGAAGATTTATGCAGCAAAATGTGTCTCTACTGCGACCTACGGTGCTGGCATTTGGGGGACGGCCGACTGTAGACAAATCCAACTACGGAAAACGCATTTTTCAGGTACTTGTTAGCTGTACCAAGATCAATCTCTACAACTATATGCCACAAGGAATTAGACCGGGTACATATCACAGACTTAATCAAGATAAGACCAATCATGTTGTGGCATAAGATATGGACTTCCAAGGATACAGCCTTTAGCAGGGACGTGATTCAAGACTGTATGAACCAATCAGCAACTAGGAAGCTTTCCTGGCTTCATTATGTCAAAAACTTTCTGAATTCTATTGGCCATCCAGAACTCTATGTAACTCCCAGCTCCTGTGCTTTAATTTCGAAAAAAGCTTTAAAGGAAATCTGCCTTGAGCTGCTAGAAGATAGGCGATGGTATCTGGACGGAAATAAGTCTACGATCATCTCTCACCGCCGCCTTCTAAATGGTCCAGGTTTACATCCATACCTGGCCCGGCACTTCCCAGTTACACCAGAATGCTATTAACAAGGATGAGGACTGACTGTTTCTATAGGCTGATATCCTTCCCCGCCCCAAGTGACTGGTCTGCCACGCTAATTAATTGTCCATGTGATGATTCATCCACTCAGTCAAATATCCACTGCATCTTTTTCTGTAAATACTACGATTGGGGCAGAAAGAGGCACCTGTTGCCCCTCTTAAAGATGTGGGGTTTGAGACAATGCAAAGCAGCCTTGATCAGACTGTATATGCTACAAGACGAACTTACTATGGTCACAGCTGTTAAATTTCTGAAATATGTAGTAAGATGTAGATCTTCGATGGCATAATGATTGCATTGTACATTAATGCACTTAACAGCATATATTAATTATCCTGGACTCCTCTAGTGTTTTAACGAATGATTAAGTTCTCTTTTTAATGAAAAATAACAAATTAATTTGTACTTCTGTATTTTATGGATGAAATGTTTTTTAAACTCGTTTTTTATGTGCTTTTATGGTTTTTTAACAAATACCGATTAAAGCTATCTTTGATTTGATTTGATACTACCTCTAGTGTGCCTCAAGACAGATCAAATTGAATTTAGCACTCAATAGGAAGACCTAAGTATTCATAATTTCAGGCCCCTATCTGATGGCCATTGGGCCACATCCCTGGAAGTTGGGTTTGATAACACATTTTTATGGTAAATAATATTGTTAACACAAATATTGTGTTAAAAATATTGTTTGCCAAACTATTGTGTTCCTATAAAAATGAAGATTGTGCCAAAATATCAAAAAAATATTGTAGACAGTAATATCATCCAGAAATCTAACTGTAGTCATATGCATACAGTTTAAAGGAGTAAGAAGTAGTAATATATAAAATTAATATGTGAAGTGAATACATTTCACTAATTATTTAGCACTATATAGAAATATATGTGTATATAAAAAGACACATATAAATTTGTGTGGATGTTAAACTAATAGACTGGATTACACTAGTGTACAGTGGAATGCTATAGAGTGGGGGTATATATGGCAGAGTGAAGTGGCGTAGAGTGTCGTTCAGTGGAGTAGAGTGTCATAGCGGGGAGTAGAGTGGGGTGACGTACAGTACACTGTTCAGTGTAGTAGAGTTTGGTAGAGTGGAGTTGTATAGAGTGGAGTAGAGCGCAGTGGCATACAGTAGAGTGGAGTATATGGGAGTAGTGTGTCATAGAGTAGAGTGAAGTAGTGTGTTATAGTGTAGAGTGGAGTAAAGTGGGATGGAGTGGCCCAGAGGAAGTTGCGTAGTGTGTCTTAGAGTTTTGTATGTTAGCATAGAGTAGAGCATTGTAAAGTGGAACAGATTGGAGTAGAGTGTTGTACAGTGGAGTGTAGGCGTATACAATGTAGTATAGTGTTGTACAGTGGCATAGAGCGTATCATAGTGTTGGATAGTGGAGTTGATTAGAGTATAGTAGAGCATTGTATAGTGAAGCAGCATTGAGTGGAGTGAAATAGAGTGTCATAGAGTGGAGTGCCATACCATACCATACAGTACAGTGCCATAGAGTACAGTGGAGTGACTTAGCATCGAGTGCAGTAAATTGTCATAGAGTGGAGTGGTTTGGCATGTCATATAGTCTAGAAAACTCCTAGAGAGGAGTGGTATAGAGTCTAGTCTTGTAGAGTACAGTGATGTTGAGTAGAGTACAGTGTGGTGGAGTGTGGTACAGTGGAGTTGCATACAATGTCTTAGAGCTGAGTTGCATAGAGTGGCATGGAGTGGAGTAGAGTAGTACAGTGGAGTAGTATGTCATTGAGAAGCATGGAATAAATTGGGCGGAGTGGTGTAGAGGGAGTGAAACAGATTGGAATAAAGTGTGGTAGAGTGGCATACAGTGGACTACAGTGCTCTACATTGACATACACTGGAGTACAGTATTTTACAGTGGAGTAGCATACAGTGGAGTATTCTGTGGTAGTGTGGAGGGGCATAGAGTGTCAGAGTGGAGTAGAGTGGTGTACAGTGGCATAGAGTAAACTACTGTGGTTTGCACTAGTATAGACTGTAATACAGTTTTGTACACTGGAGTAAAATAGAGTGGAGTTGAGTTTTGACATCAGGTGGCAGACTCCCAAATCCTTAACCACATGGGTGCTGGTGAAGAGCTCAGCTCAGCATGAGGTGCAGCGGAGCTGCACACATGACGAGCTGAGCTTGTCACGGCCATTTTAAATTTCGCACGCGGGGCTAATTTCCCCACTGTGCTGAACGTTCTAAAAACGGGTGTGGCCGTGACGAGCTCAGCTCGTCATGAGTGCAGCTCCGCTGCGCCTCATGACGAGCTGAGCTTGTCACCAGCACTTCGGCGCCGCGCGGGGCCCCACTCCCCCCGCACAGCGGGGGGGAAACACCCCGCAGCAAAGGGGTTAAGGCCATTCAAATGAACAGCAGGTTAAGCCAGTATGGTAAATATATGACTTTGTCAGTTGCAGACTCCATGTACCACTACAGCAGTGATGATGGCTCTCACAGGATTTACCACAAATTGGGCAGCACCTGGACAAGCGCCTCAGGCACACTGCAAGATTGCTGGATAGCACACAGTTGGCTGTCTTGTAGTTTCTTGATGCAATTCAACACGTGAGTTGCAGGGGAAAGGGTTGACATCACACAACTTCAAACAGCACAGGCTTGGTTTCCAATGTCATTCGGCTTCTTTTGGTCACTCCACAGCTGGGAACATGGCTGGTCTTCTCCTCATGGACAGCCTCTCCTCCAGTATGGCTAGGCCTAGGCTCTCTCCTTCACTTTCTGAGCAGTCATACAGTCTTCCTCGTGCTAGGCAGACCCACAGCTTCTCCAGCTAGTTTTAAAACACTTCTGGTGAAACAGACTCACCTCTGTGAGACTGGGTGACATGCAGATACCAGGCCTGCATCATACCACTTCTGTGAGTACTCTGCAAAACATTCTCATTCATGGTCAAGAGGAACTCGAAACTACATAAACTTTTTTTGGACACAACCATTATACTCATTTTTCCAGACAGGACGTGGATCTACTACCTAAGGTGTTCCTTTGTTGATGTCTTCTTTGACTGTAGTACAGGCAAAAATGCAGATACCACATAGCCTTTGTTGAAGTTAATGTCTCTCACAACACATAGTTATGATGCTGGATCAAAGCAGCAGTATCAAATACACTGGCATACTGAAGTCTGAAGTCTCTTCATCTGGCTATTATCCATCAGCCTCTTTCCTGAAATAGCAATAAGGATATAGATAAAGGCAGGCCCTGCCTTGAAACGTGCCCCCCTTTAGCAATAAAATCTCCAAGCACACTTCTTCTACCTTACTAACCATCAAATAGTAGTATCCAGGATGAGCAACCCCTTGGTAAAAGGTCCTCATAACATTTCCAAGGGTATTCCAGTCTCCATCCTCCCATGTGTCATTGTGTGGGTATGCACTCTCCAGCCTCAGAAATGCAGGTAATACACTCAGGCAAGTAAAATGTTACCCCAAACTTTTCTTTGAACTCCTCTTCCTTTACTCTGTGCCCTATAACCTGGTTGTCCAACTAACTAGTTGCCATGAATAAGGCCCTAACTAGAGTCACGTTCTATACCGGTATTGGATACTGGTCTGCAGCTGAAAGATGAGTGCAGATTGAAGAGAGAAGAAGGGAATATTGCCCAAGGTTTATGGTAAAACTGGCCCACATGACAAGTCAGGAAAACAATTCCTCACCAGCTCACTTCATATCTGAAACTCTGGTTTAAGTTCACCTTCCTCCATACATTCTCAAACGTAAAAGAAACTAAGCTGTGTTATGCAATTTTCATCCTGAATTCTGCCAATCATTTTTCCATTTATGTTATACATTTTGCATGCCATACACTACATTTTTGATTTATCATTTATAGACATTTTCTTGAAAAGACTCTGATAAATTGAATGCAATATAACTTAAATTGAAATTCACTGAGAGACTCTTCCACTTATGCACGCACAGTTGCCACGTGTACCCATATCACTGATTTTACTTAGCAGAAACAAATTATTTCAGGGGCTATATTGTACAAAGTACCCCAGGGGAGCAACATGTGTTTACGCCAGGGAACTTTGGTATTACAGAAGGGGCCACAGACAATTGTGTGGCCCCTTCTGTACTACAGATAGCACAGGTGCAGATATAGTGCCAGCGCTCCCATCAGAGGGCTATCTCTCATTTGCATTTGATGGGCATCCCCAAAGGGGAGTAAGGGTCCAACTCTGTGCTATTTCTTGAAACATGGTTGGCGCAAGCAGTGGCACCTTTGAAACTATAAGCTCAGTACCTTGTGGAGCACGCCGATCGAGTGGCGGCACAGTGACCACCACCACAAGTGGCTCCCAGGCCGGTGGTGGCAAGACTTATGAACTACAAGGATAAAAAGGCCATTCAAAGAGCTGTAGGGCCACAGAGCCATTATTCTATGACAACATACATATATTCCTGTTCCCAGATTATACTCTAGCCATCTAGTGATGTAGGGCCTCCTTCCTGGGAGTAAAGAAATGCTTGAAACTGGCGGGACTGGCCTATTCGCTACTCTTCCCAGAACAAATGAAGATAATGGTGAGCAACACCAGCTATTTCTTCAATGAGACAGTCAATGCTTGGGACTGGGTGGAGCAGATTCTTATATTACTGACTATCACTAAGCTGCAATGGGTCACAGTACCACCTTGATGGCGAGCTGATCTTTGGATGTACTGTATCTGAACACGGTATGCCAATTGCCCCTACACACTCTCCTTAGATATAGGGTTGCATTCCAATATGCCACAAAGATAATCCCAACTGTGGGTTAGTTTGTTGGTTGTTTGGACAATTGGAGTTGGGAGTTAGTGGTTCTAGTTTACTTGTTTGCAAGGTCACACAATGCATACTGCCTTCCTCACATACTACCAACCACCATAATTATGAGGGAACCCTCCCCCCACTGGTCGGTGCCTCCCCTTCATTTTTTTCATTTGACAGAGACGGATACACAGAGAGGGCAGCAGACGGACACATGCGGGGAGCTTCAAGTAAACTGGGAAGTTGCTTCCCCTTGTAAGCTATTGTTAGAACTTCTGAATTTATCTGGGTCCTTTCATCATTTTCAATATTTATGATTGATTTCCCTGCATTAAGGAGTGATTTACAGCAGGGTGGAACCATCAAGAATTATATCCAGTGCCATCCTTTAATTCTCTGACCTTGGAACTAGTGAGCCCGCTTACCATTTTCACGCCAACCATTTGTGGGTGGCACATGGTGCCCACACCCAGTCCTGAGGAACACCCCGACGTAAGGATCTAAACAGCTTACTTGATTTGGGGGTCGAAACGTCGACATACATTCCTTTGTGTGCCATCCTAGCCAACAATGATTTGTTCGACTGTCCTACTAAAAATAAATGGCCCTGTATTCATTATGTGTTTAACTGTGAGGCTAAGGAAAGCCCTCTTTTTACTGTAAATAATGGGCATGATGGATTTAATGTCACCATCTTTCTCTTTTGACTCCTTCTATCCTCACTTGATGCACAATACTCTTTCCCCTTCTTCTCCTATTTGGTGGGGCACTTGCCTGATACATATTTGTATTTTTTTCGTTGATATATGAACCTGCGTTCAATGTGATTAAATAACGTTGAACCTTGAGTTATGCACAGAAAGTATCAAGTTTCTACTTATTTTTTGACAAGTGTACTAATTAGAATTGTTCCACTGGGACCAGCTTCCCAATTGTACTATGTTATACCCAGGTCCCATTAACTTTGTTTGGGTTCACCCTATTTCTATAAGTCCCTCCATTGCCTACACATTGTGCTATGGTCAGACTGCGTATCTTAAATGTGGAATGTCCGAGGTATGGGGACAGCAAGCAAGTATCACACAGCACAGAAATATATTAGAAGGTGTGAAGCCCAGATAGCCTTTATCAAAAAACCCATAATGCAGGAAATAAAGATGCGCGTATCCAGAAACATTGGTGGGGTCAATATTACTTCACACCATATTCAGGTTTTATATGGGGTAGGACTTCAGTGATGCATGGCCATGGAACTAGACCTTGAAGGGTGATATGTTCTGGTGGAGGGACAGGTAGATGGAAGGCCCCTTTTATTAGGCAGTTTGTATGTGCAGAACATAGCACAGCAAGCCTTCTTGGCCAACCTCACTGCTGATTTGAGCATATCTCTTTGATTATTAAGGGGGATTTTAACTGTGTCCTAAACACACAACTAGATTGCTCTAAACAAGACAAAAGTGTAATTCTTTAGTTATAGCTGCATACAAAAAGTTGCGCTGAAAAATTGTCAGTTGATGCACGCCCACTGGGGCGGAATCCTGTTGCTCCTTAAAGCTTCTGAGACTCCTGTGCCTAGCGCAGTTCGTTTCATATACTATGTACAAGAGAGGTGAAGTTGACGTCCAATTTTAAACACAATGGACATGAAGGATTAAATGCTTTTGGGTAAAAATAATGCCCTATACAAATATCTAAATCATTCACGCTATAAGCATTAGGTCTCATAAAATTAGGAGCAAGTGCAGTAGGCAGATGCCACCAGACATGTCAGCATGACATTAGGAATTGCCATCACTTCATACCACAAGATTTATAAATGTTTAACTTGCATTTATAGTATTTATTGTGAGATGTCACTCAAAATGGTACAGCATTTGTTTTGTAAATGAAATGCAATGGGCAGCTTGCATTATTTTCATTATGTTATGGCTTAGATCACACTTATGTTAAAATAGTACCCATGCTTGCAAACCCTCATAATATGCACTGAGTGCTCTTTCGATGTGAATTGTAAATCAGTGAAAGGAATAATTAACAAGCAGAGTGTCTGCTTCCTGACCTGTGAGCAAGGAGACTGATGTCTCAGAAACGTGTTGGGATATTCGTGGATATCCTGAATTAACTGTTGAACAGCGGAGACTTGTGGATTATTGTTGTGCGATACAGCAGTAAGGACTGGTATAATATATATTACCTACTGGCGGTCGCCAATAGGTAGTAATAGTTAGGACCTTGTTTCTATTCAAGAAGTGTTTTTTCTTTTGCCAATATCTTTCGCACTGTTTGACGATTTGAGAATCGTCGAGCTGGGGACGAGAAAAGAAAGGGGAGTCCCAAAATGCGTTTTCTCCATGTTAATTTCGATAGGATACTTTAGACAAGGCTACAGCCCGAACTGCTGAAAGGAATTACACCAAAGGGCCGATTAGGATGGCGGATGGAAAGCGTCTTGACCGCCAGTCCCGCGGGATTTGACCGTCCGACCTCACCGTGGTGAAACCGGCGGTGCAATTAGGATTACCCTCCAGCAAAAGTCGAGCGCGGCGGACGGATGTCACCAAAGACCGCCGACCGTGGACGGGAGCATAAGAAACCCGTCCGTGGAAGAGGGATGCCACCAAAGACCGCCGACCGCGGACGGAACCATTGAACTAAACGACCGCCGCAGACGGAGTGGCCGTGGTATCAGGCCCAACCGCCGACAGTGCAGCGGAGTGACCGGCCGCACGATTAGGATAACACCGCCAGGGCAATTTAAGGATTCCCCCTCCACGACCATTGCGGAAAATAACATCGACAAATGTAAGTAACATGGGAAGGGCCTAAGCTAATCCCCGCGGCGGTCTGACCGCAAAAAAATGGCGGCTGCAAGGTACCATGCAATCCAGCAAATTAGGACCCAAACCTACCATGAACACACCCCTCCCCCAATAACCCACATCAAAAACACACCCCCATGGTGGAACACCTGACAGGCAAGGGTCCAAACCCACAGCATACCTGAATGCAAGAGACCATTGGGACACAGCCACAAAGAAGAAAATAAAAGGAGCCCCTCCCATCCCCACAATCCTTTGCATCACAGCAGAACTGAGAGGAAGAGGCACACAGCAGAGCACAGCACCACATACACCAATAGCCACACAACAACCTGCACATCAACACACACACCTCACCATCCACCACAACACCCTCCCAACAAACCACACACCTGCACCCCCAACACCCTGAACAGCACACACCATGGCCCACAAGAAACAGCCTAAATTCACAGAGAGTGAGCTGAAAGTCATGGCGGATGAGATCATACGTGTAGAACCCAACCTTTTTGGAAACCTTGTACAAAGACCACACTGACCAACAAAACCAAAATGTGGGAAAGGATAGTCACCAGAGTGAACGCATCAGGGACCGCGCCACGCAACAAAAGAGACATTCAGAGGCGGTGGCACAACCTCAAGGCAAAGGTGAAGTCAACCAGAACCAAGAACCACGAGCGGGCCGAGCGTACTGGCGCCGACAGTCCCATCCAGCCAATACCATACACTGAATGGGAGGAGAAGGTGCTTGGAATACTGCACCCGGAAAGCCTGGAAGGAATAGCAGAGGGAATTGAGGCTGGTAAGCACAACCTAATGACCACAATCACAATGCCAAGTACTGCCTTGCACAACTGCTAAGATACTCCACCTAGGCCCCACACCATGCATGTTGAGCACACATACATCCAATTGTGTGAATGCCAGGGCCGAAATGCATCCACCATGACCACCCACACACGGAGCAACCACCATTTCCTGGGTCACATGTGGCTAAGCAGCCAGCACTACAATTCCCAACTGGCCCCCTTCACCCACAGCCCAGCAAGATGGAGTCCCTTCACCATGTGCTAGCCTCACCAAAGTAACAGGTAGGTAGCCATCTTCACAGGGAGGGGTGTACCTGGTTGAGGGGCCACAACTACAACTTCCAACAGGCCCCCTTCACCCACAGCCCAGCAAGATGGAGTACCTCCACCATATGCTAGCCTCCCCAAAGTAACAGGTAGGTAGCCATTTTCACAGGGAGGGGTGTACCTGGTTGAGGGGCCAGCACTACAACTCCCAACAGGCCCCCTTCACCCACAGCCCAGCAAGATGGAGTCCCTCCACCATGTGCTAGCCTCACCAAAGTAACAGGTAGGTAGCCATCTTCACAGGGAGGGGTGTACCTGGTTGAGGGGCCAGCACTACAACTCCCAACAGACCCCCTTCACCCACAGCCCCACAAGAAGGAGTCCCTCCACCATGTGCTAGCAATTCAACCGCTCTCATGAAAGTAACAGGTAGGTAGACATCTTCACAGAGAGGGGTGTACCTGGTTGAGGGGCCAGCACTACAACTCCCAACAGGCCCCCTTCACCCAGAGCCAGCAAGATGGAGTCCCTCCACCATGTGCTAGCCTCACCAAAGTAACAGGTAGGTAACCATCTTCACAGGGAGGGGTGTATCTGGTTGAGGGGCCAGCACTACAACTCCCAACAGGCCCCCTTCACCCACAGCCCAGCAAGATAGAGTCCCTCCAGCATGTGCTAGCCTCATCAAAGTAACAGATAGGTAGCCATCTTCATGGGGAGGGGTGTACCTGGTTGAGGGGCCAGCACAGTATGACACCTAGCCAAGTCGTGTATGCCACCATAACCTGTCATGATGCCCAGTACTGTATACCACAACAAAGTGATGAGTTTGTCAATCTTGTTCTGCAGTACACATCAATGATTCTCTATCCTTTGCACAACAGGTGATCATGAACTGGCAGGAAATGTCAGCAACCAGCAACACCAGGCACCCCCTCAGACCATGAACTCTCTCAAGCAGATGACTGTGATGCCTCGGATGCTATTGATGAAGCCAGTACACCACTGTCGCCAGTGCCTTCACGGTCCCAGGACATTGCTGTCACCACCACCTTGACCACAAAACCAACAGTGGCCCCTGCCGTTGGGACCTCTACTGCCACTACCACCAACACCACCACTGCAACAAGTCTTCCCTGTGCCACCCTCCCAGACCCATTGGACAATGAAACACTCTCCACATCCCAGGAGACCAGGGAGAGTATCTGGGCTTAGACCCAGGTGAGGCAACAGGTTCCGAACAGGAGGGCATGTGCAAGGGCAGGTGGGCAGCAACACCCACCCAATTGTGGTGCCAAGGCCCTGGATGCAATCAACAGGGTTGTGGATGTATATGAGAGTGCACAGGCACGCCAAGACCCACTAGAGCACCGGCAGCTGTTGAGGTCCGTCGACAACAGGCTGGCACAATTGGTGGACATCATGGGGCAGCAAGCAGCGGCTCAGAGGGAGCAGCCTGCAGGCCATATACCACCTCCCCCTCCAACCAGTGGCCTGCAGGATGTCATTCCACAAACATCCCCTAAGGCCACAGAGAGGGATGTGGCCCCTGAGCAAGCTGCCCAAACAGCATCTCCCCCTCCGGCCAAAATACAAAGGGGACGTCCGAGGAGACAGCCAGGCGAAACCAGTGGCAAAGTACCAGCCAGCCGCCAGATGAGGAGCCAGCACTGACTTCGCCATACCCTGAGCCCGTGATTCACTCTTCTGACTATCCTCCACCACACTGCCAGGCCATTGCAGATATCTGTTGTACTGGGTTCCCACAACAATGTGGGTTCTACACAATGTTCTCAACCTCCATGACTTTCAACTTGCTGATCCCCACCCCCCATCTTGTAAATATGCACTCAACCAACACTGCCACCATTGTAAATAAACACCCTTGAAACACTCATGTCTGTGTGTACTCCATGCTCTAATCACAGGGTGTACAATGATGTAAACGTTACCATGTCCAAGGAGCAAAGCCTGCTTGTACTCATGGTGAAAATGAAGTGACCTAGGGAGAACAAGATAACAACATACACATGTCAGAAGAGTGCATCACAGCCTTCACATCACACCACATTTCACGGCTGTGCTATCTATCAACTCCACAATTTGCACCAGTCACACCATACCCATTCGTGAGCCATGCATGACTACCATGTCCCACACACATTTGCAACCAGCACGGAGCCGACCACAAGCAGCAGTCACAACACACATCCAGACATCATCACCAACCATCCCTGACGCATACCATGTCAACACCATACGTTGACACCCACCTTCAAGGGAAGTAGCGCTCATTGAGCTGACGTCTCTGGTCCACACATTCCTCCTCTACACTATCATCATCACTGGACACGGTCGGGATAGCATGCGGAGCCACTTGTTGGTCTGCAGGGTCCAGGATCAGGGGGATCCCCTTGCACAAGACCAGATTGTGGAGCATGCAGCAGGCAACCACGATTTTGCAGACCGTTGCAGGTGAGTAAGGCAGGGCCCCTCCGGTCTTGTCCAGGCAGTGGAACCTTGACTTCAGCAGCCTGAATGTGCGCTCCACCACCCGACGTGTCTTGCCATGTGCCACATTATATCGCTGTTCGCCTGGGGTAGTGGGATTTCGTACTGGGCTCAACAATCATGGGCGGTTCGGATACGCAGAGTCACCTATGGGAGAGGTGGAAAGGCACATCAAACATTACCACTGTGGTGGCGGTCAGCAGGGCACACATGCAACACAGTGGTTGACACAACTCACCAACAAGCCAGCCACGTTCTGGATGCATATTTGCCATCAGTCGGGGCACAATGCTGCTCTGCAGGATGTGGGAGTCATGTGCAGAGCCTGGAAATCTGGCACACACATGCAAGATGATCTGATTGGCCTGGCACACCACTTGGACGTTGATGGAGTGGTAATGCTTCCTATTACAATAAATGTGTTAACGTGCCTGTGGTCGAACCAGACCAATATGTGTGCCATCAATGGCACACACCACATATGAAATCAGCCTTCACAGCTGGCAATTCCGCTGCCCCTGGAAAATGGATATATTCATCCTTAAACAACATCTTGGCTGCCAGGACATCACGCAGTACCACACGAAACATGGGCTGGGACATGCCCCCTGCTGTACCAATTGTGTGCTGGAAAGAGCCAGTAGCGAAGAAGTGAAGTGCCACCATCACCTTGGCCGTTGGTGTGATTGCCCCGGGATATTCCCTGCGTGGATGCAGGTCGGGCTCCAGTTGGGCAACCAGGATCTGCAATGTGGGATGGTCCAAGCGAAATCTGTGTATCACCTCGTCGTCCACAATGTCCTCCAGCATAGTGTATGGACGGTGCACATTCGGAGCTCTCCTAGGAAGGAAGCACATGTCAATTGTAAACACTACACAGCTGTACCACATTTGTGATCATGACAGACACAGCAATAAAAATGACTGACATCACCAGTGATGTTACCACAGACTACATGTGGGTTGGCCCTGGCACACAACAATGGCACACCTGTAGACTTGCCACACATTGACATCCCCAAAATGACGTCACAGCGGTGTGTATGCACAAAGGCACGTTTCCACATGTAGCACAGACAGCCTTGATTGTGCAACATACACCTCATGTGTGGATCTGCATCCCCACAGGCACCAATCTTTGTGCTGCACCATGTCAATACATAAATACACAGTCCATGAGGTCATGCACCTCTGACTAGACTTGCATAGGCTGGACAAAGACACATGAGAGGGCAATCCATCAAGCACACATCACACAGCCACAAATTCATAGTGCATCCATCACATCATCACATGTCATTGCACAGACCATGCACAGACTCACATGTAACACAATCTGCAGGTCCATGGTAACACTGAACTGTGTAAATGTTAACCAACAACCCATGTCACATGTGAGCCACCACATCACTACATTGTCACAGATGTGCACTGGCCTGGCTTGTGCACTTAGCACTGTTCTGGGTGGGTAACTTGCAATGTTTGCACTGCCCTGTTGCATGATCAAGCTGGCCAATGGACACCCTTGGACAGCGCCCTCGCCACAGCATGATGTGTTGGCAGGTACCATGTACCTGCTCAGCCACCCATGTCCCCTTGCCAACACGAAATGTGTGCCTGAGCATGCAGTAATTTGCCTCGCGCTGGCAGTGCACGCCTGCCGCAAATACAAAATTTGCATTCAGCCTCCACAAAAGCGTTTCCCATTGGCTGTTGAATATGGTGCCATGGCAGGAACACACCCGCGCGGTCATGCGAGCGCTGCCACTAGGGTGCATCTTTCAAATGCATCCAGTTTCCGGCACCGCGATGGAGGTTCATGCATATCGCGGGGGCGTGGCAGGCTTTCCGCAACATTTAAATGGCAGTTAGTGAGTCACCGCCAGGGAACAGCGGTGGGTACCGCTATCTGCATGGCGGGCCCCAGGACTGAATGAGCATGGGCATGGGCGGTGACTCACCGCCGGGCAATGGCGGTGGGTACCGCTATCTGCATGGCGGGCACCAGGACTGAATGGTCATGGGCATGGGCAGTGACTCACTGCTGGGGAACGGCGGTTGGTACCGCTATCTGCATGACGGGCCCCAGGACTGAATGGGCATGGGCATGGGCGGTGACTCACCGCCGGGTCCAGGCGGTGGGTGCCACTATGTGACTGAATAGGGGGATACCAACTGCCATTGCCACTTGCACATTCAAATGTATCTGTTAGCCTACCCCACCCCCGTGGAATGCGGGCTCCGCCATTGCGATGCCAGCGAGTGATGATTTTCAAATGATGCACCATCGCGGTAACGCACACATGCAGTTGGCGGTGTGTGACCACGATGGTCCTTGCACATGCAGCCAATGGAAACAGGTACCCCGGGACGCGTAAGCGATGTTCAAAAATGCGGAAGCCATGCACCGCCACAGCGGGGCCAGTCATTGGCTCATTTTGAATGAGGCGGCCCGGGAATACCAATTGCTGCAGACGTGTGCCACTGAGATCAGCTTAGGGCCCTATAAATGTGTGAGTCTGAGCACCACACATTCACTGCTTCCAGCCACTGCTGCCTGCACCCATCACCTCTACCTGCTGCTGCTGGCCACTCCACCAACTGCTGCCTGCACCAATCACCTCTACCTGCTGCTGCTGGCTACTCTACAAACTGCTGCTGTTGTGCCAGTGTCCTGGACCTTGCCATGGAGAGAGTTGGACAGATCCGGTCCCGTCCATTCAGTGCAGAGGAGCTGCGGTGTGCTCCACCACTATGAACAGCTCTACGGTGCACCAGGACAGGTGGTAAGTGCAGTGGGGAACATGTTTGTGTGCATGAGGTGGTCCCTGACTCCTGGCCTTTGCAATCTCTGAGGTGTTCTGTGGGAGGCAGTGTGGGTATGCCCCAGCAGGCCAGGCACTCTGTGATGTGTTCCTGGTTCCGTCACTGACTGAATTACCTTTATGCTGCAAAGTGTTATCTTTGAGGGCTCACAAACATGACATATGTAGTCTTGTGGCTGTGCTGGTTCACGACCGATCACATCTATCTTGTGGGTGTGTACCTCACCTGCTTTCCATGATGGACTAATGCCATTTCGACCTGTCCATCCCATACGTTGTACTGTTCATGCCTGATGACAGATACCTGTACCTTCTATCTGTGTGAACGGCCAACTGTTCACTGACTTGCCCCCTCTTGTCTCCCAGTATGGTAGGTCAAGCTGCACCATCGCAAGGCCGTGTGGAGGTCCATAGCACGTGATGAACGGGCAGTGGGGTTGTGCAACAGGCAACACACGCACTGCTACAAGCGGTGGGACGACATCTCCAGGCTCAGCAAGAATGTAGAGGAGATGACACTGGGGCTGATTCCAAGATCAGGCCGTCTCGCACAACGTACCATGACCCCTCTAATGCTATGTATCATGGCTGTGACACATCCTGACCTGTCCGCACAGTTGAGAGGGGAGTAGCAGCAAACTAGCGGTAAGCACACTTAATGTGTGTGTTACTTGGGAGTGCATGCATGTATTGCTGGTTAGACACAGTAGTGACATCCGTGGTGTATATGGTGTGCTGTTATTGCATGTTTGTGGTATTAACGAAGTGAGAGTTAGCATCCATGTCAGCCAGCTGGACATACCAGTTGCATTGTAGTGCAGGAGCCCAGAACATGCCATTCAGGTCTGTGGTCCCATCCCATCACATGTGTGGTGGGATGCATGCACTTGTCCTGTTTGTTTCATGTACATGTATCACAGGGCCCACTGATTCTCTGACATGAGGATGTCTGGTAGGGGTGGTTCATGTGCAGGATGGGTGCTACATGTTGTTCAGCAGTCAAGGAAGTGTTGATTTTGTAATTTGCAGTACATGAGTGTGGCACTTAGGTTTATCTCTCTCTTTCAGCTTTGGACGAGGGCACTGACCCACAAACGACAGCACTTAGTGGTGACAATGCATCAGGATCAGAGATCACACAAACGCACACTGAGACTGAAGAGAGCAGCCCCAGAGAGGGGGACAGAACTATCCCTGAGGACTCACATGTGGAGACACCATCGTCCTCATCTTTAGACAGCGGTGGTGAGTCAGCACTGTTGGTAGACACAGGGAGTGGACAATCTACACATTCATTCAGTACACAGCACACTGGGCCCACACTGCCACCAACTGCGAAAAGTACTGCTCGTACTCGCAAGAGTAGAGGGAGCAGAGTGGCCTTTGGTGCAGGCACCGCTGCCCCTGCCCCTGTGACACAAACTGCCCTTAGTGCTGAGGCGGTTGATCTGCTGCGACAGCTGTGTGTAGGGCAAACAAACATGATAAATGCATTCCTGGACCACATTAGGAGGTTGGGACAGGCGGTAGCATTCATGGAGGGGATGCATGGTGATGTTGCTGGTCTCCACAGGACAGTACAGTCCTTATCCAACACAGTGTCTGCAGCCATTCTACAGTCACATGGACAAGCTTCTACTTCAGCTCCCCCATCCACACCACTTACTGTCTCAGGGGAGAGTGACACTTCTGAACATGCATCATTTTCAGGGTATTGCACTAGAAACAGGCACAGGCAGCAAGGCAGGCAACGGAGGCCACAGACACCATCCCCTGGGAAAGGGATATCTTTCACAGAACACAAAATCAGCTATCCTGGAGATGACACACAGGACCCTCAAAGGGTGATGGGGGCAAAGATTCACGGGACACACAGGCATCCCCCTCAAAAGGTAATCACAAGGGCATGGCACATCTCATGGACAAGGTTCAGACCAAGGACAGGGCATCCGCAATGGACAGTACACCACCCACGGACACAGCTCCTCCCAAGGAGCAGGCACCTCCCAAGCACCAGGCCCCTACAAAGGACAGGGCACCTCCCAAGGACAGGGCACCTCCCAGGGATAGGCACCTCACAAGTACAGGGCACCTTACAAGGACAGGGCATCTTCAATGGACAGGGCACCTCCCAGGGACAGTGCACCACCCACAGATAAGGCACATTCCAAAGACAGGACACCTCCTAAGGCCAAGGCGTCTCCCAGGGCCAAGGCACCTCCCAGGGAGCAGGCGTCTCCCATGGACAGGATATCCACCAAGGACAGACATCCATCACCCATGCGTCTCCCGAAGCTGGTGTTTGTGAAGGAACGTAAACCACATGTGTCAGAGGTGGAGGCCCCCCATACCTCTACTCCCATCCACACCCCGGTGAAGCAGAGGAAGGAGTATACTGTTGTTGCATTCCCCATTACACATGATGCAGAGGGCAGAAGGCAGGGACAGAGCAAGCGCCAAGCAGGTTCCAGCACGTCCCCAGAGAGCAGACCCCCACATGCACATGATCCACATTTGATGGGTGATGTTTCAGATGTGCCCGCACCACTTACCAGTCCAGTCATGTCCAGGGTGCCCTTCCAAATCCCAAAGAAATGGAAACACACACTGGTGATTCCTGACCACCCCAATGTCGCACAAGTAGAACTGCCACCAGCTCCCAGAGCCACCCTGCCTCCTGACCCATACAGCCCTGTGGCTCATCATTTCAGTGGTCCTAGTGGGTCAGTGGGTGTTCACTCTTATGTGTCAGGTAGTGGCACTGTGCCTGTTGTTAGCTGGCATGCCTCATGTAGTAGCACTGTATCAGTTGTGCCCTCTCCTGTTTTAAGTACTGCCACTGTGTGTGTCCGCCAATCTCATGTCTCAGATGCTGGCATGGTATTTGTTGGTCAGTGTCCAGGGACAGGTCCTGCCAGTGTGTCAGGGCCTATCGCTCATGTGTCAGTCACTAGAGCTGTGGCTGTGTCTCACACTCCTGTATCCGGTCCTGCCAGTGTGTCAGGGTCTATCGCTCATGTGTCAGACACTAGAGCTGTGACTGTTTCTCACACTCCTGTATCAGGTCCTGCCAGTGTATCAGGGTCTACTGCTCACGTGTCAGTCACTAGAGCTGTGGCTGTTTCTCACAGTCCTGTATCAGGTCCTGGCAGTGTGTCAGGGTCTATCGCTCATGTGTCAGTCAATAGAGCTGTGGCTCTTTCTCACACTCCCGTAACAGGTCCTGCCAGTGTGTCAGGGTCTATCGCTCATTTGTCAGTCACTGGAGCTGTGGCTGTGTCTCACACTCCTGTATCAGGTCTTGCCACTTGTCCGAAGCTACGAGGTCCCACAGTCCACCTGTTTCAGTGCTGTGAGGTGCAGTTCTCATCACTCAAATCTCATTGTACTTGATGTCTGGACTGTTCATTGTAACCACCCTTACAATATTTTTGTCCATTGGACTGTCCGTATGACACACGTCCTTGTGCTGCCTCAGATGTACCTGCTCTGTCCTGTGCCATGAACTGTTGATGCACTTTGCCCCTCTCATGTGCTGCCTCAGATGGAAAACACTAGAACAGGGGTATCGGGCCAAAGAAGCTGCACTTTATCCAATCTAGTATGGTACAGTGGATTAATTGTGGGTGCTAAGAACCTGGAGTCATATACCCCTAGACTCCCAACATAATTCAAAACAACACAATGGTTCAACACCCCACACAGTGTACATTTGACAGTAACAATCAATACAATAGTCCGAGAGGAACAATTCAGTAGGACTTAAAGTTCTTTTCTTGCTTTTATTGACCATCTTCAAGTAAAAAAAACGTAGCCACCGCATTTTTCTTCCGTAGGACTTCTTCATGGCGAAAGGTATTCATACGTTTTTTTCCAAAGTTTTTCTCTTAGAACTTTTTATATTATAAGTTTTCAAAGTTTCAGCTGTGAATGGCATTACCGGCCTTATTGTGTGTAGCCGTAGTCAGATCCTTATTTTTCCAAATTTTAATTTTCAGGACATCAGATGTGCAGGGCATAAATAGCCTTTTTGTGAAGGATAGCAATCAAATCCTTCTATGCATCATGATCAAAGGGTCACCAAAGACGTATTTATTCACTGTCCACAGCCCATCAGTTTTCGATCACGAGCAGCGTGTGCCTTCTCCCTCGATTCCAGTGCTGCCTCAGATGGACCTGCTCTGGTCTGTGCCATGGACTGTTGATGCAGTTTGCCCCTCTGATGTGCTGCCTCAGATGGACCTGCTCTGTTCTGGACACCGGCCCTGTTTGAGTTATGATGCAATGTGCCACTGACTTGTGCTGCCTCAGATGTACATGCTCTGTTCTGTGCCATGGACTGTTGATGCACTTTGCCCCTCTGATGTGCTGCCTCAGATGGACGTGCTCAGTTCTGGACACTGGCCCTGTTTGAGTTATGATGCAATGTGCCACTGACTTGTGCTGCCTCAGATGTACATTCTCTGTTCTGTGCCATGGACTGTTGATGCACTTTAACCCTCTCATGTGCTGCCTCAGATGGACCTGCTCTGGTCTGTACCTGTAGAACCACTATACTGACTTCATGTGTGCTTGAGATACCATTGAATGTTCTCTGCCTATTTACTCTCTTAACCACGATATTTGTTTTTGTTTTTTCAATTTGCATTTAGTTTTTTTGACACTATGACTTTAATGGTCTTCACTAACATTGCGATTATTATGTTAAATCAGAACTTTTCATCTTTGACACGATCATTTCGTTTTACACGAGCATAATGTGAAGTCTCATGTTACTGTTCCAATATGGCTCTTACTTTTCCCTTACGTAAAGTAGTCCTTTGTTTATTTTGTCTATCGATAGTTTAACCGGCACCATTGCCCGCGGTCCTCAAACGCGAGCAACTAACTCGGAGCCGCACTTTCTTGTTTCCACGTACGTTTACTAAGGGTTAGACCGCGAGCATTTTGTTCCGGTCCCATTACACAAGTCGTCATATAGCTATGAAAACAACATGTGGCTACTTTTATTTCGAACGATTTCTGAGTTGTTATCGTATACCTTGTTGATGAGAAGTTACTCTTTAGTTGGCGCTTATTTTTCAATACTGTTGTCAGTTTATTTAGACTTAAGTTCTCATTCTCTAGGTTTACGAGAAATGCTGGATGTGCACAGTGTAATTCTGTTTTGACATTTAGTTCTTCATATACACGGGTGGTTTAGACTTTATCCTATTTTTTTACTTATATTGTTTTGAGATGTAAAACTTGTTTCGAATATCTGAAACTGGGGGCGTTGGCCTGCTCACCTTTTCACTTTCTTTTCCTATGATATCACAACATGTCAAATTCGAGATTCTGTTTCCTCATGCATCAATTTTCTTTCAATTATTGACCCTTATCCCCGATGAAGGCTTTTCTGTAGCCAAAATGCATTGGATTATGGATGTATTTGAATAAGGAGAACTAAAAACAATTGATTGGATCTATAAAGATGAAGAATGAAGAAATTCTTAAAAACATTGAAACATTAAATATGAAGGTGAAGTAAACAACGGTATCACTTATCATTAATTGGATAGCCCAGTTGGGAAGTATGAGCTGTGACTAGGGGACGTCTCTCAGTCGGGACATGCTACTGGTTCATTTTTCACACACCCCAGCACGGAGGGTGCACCCTAGAGCACGCCTGAATTGAATTTTAAAAGAGTGAACAGCGTGTGCAAGTGTGACACAAACTTGATTTTGAATTTTTCCGGACCCACACACTTAGCACCCCTTCTACAAACATGGAATTTGATTCTATAATAAATCTTACAGATCAAAGAGCAGACACTTTCGCTTTTTCAACCGATGAAGCATCACGTATCTATTCATTGATACGTGAGGAAACCACGGAAGCACCAACCATTAAGAATCGTGAGCAGAACATTCGACGTTTAATTTACCTCTCAAAACGTGAGATCAATCAAAGGCTACACGCAAGCACACTTGTAAAATATCACAAAGCTTCACGGATACCAAGAGGTCTAAGGATTGCTTTAAAACCATCTCTCTGCAAAAACTCTCTCAAATTCAAAGAAAAGTGGTTTGCGATCCTGTACAAATGTTCCTTAGATCTCATCCTTTTGATAATAGAAGAACTTTCATAAATCTTAGAGGAACTACACACTGAAATTGTAACAATCACTGATGAAATTAGTAAAGGCTTGTCAACAGAAGATTGGTCTAAAGTTCTTGAAGATATAAACCTACAATTGTCTAAGCATTCTCAAGAAATTATTGATCGTAAAATAAGAAAACTACGCAGAGATACAATGGACTATAAACTCGGGGAGGTGTACACCTGGGCCGAGGTGTATGCCCGCCGCCGACAACAGAAACCATATACACAAAGCACAGATACATCTTCTTCTGATAGTGATCAGCATTCTCGACAAACAACAACGGGAAAACCAAGACATCAACGCACCACTGAACAAACGCCAGTCTCATCGGACACACAAAGTGTCAGACCCAGTTCTAGTACAGACAGACAACAACAACAAAGAAATGGGGAGGCTTTTTTAGAGAAAGGCCATTCGGACAGAGACGAACCCGGAGGAGCAAGAGAAAAGGAGAAAGAGAAAGAGGCGCCTGTCACACGGAGTGTGACCAACACAAAGAAGGACAAGCCAAAGAAACCTTAAACGAAACTAATCTTGTGATCAACATTTCAGGCACTTCATTGGATGGTATTACTAATGAAACTTTCCAAAAAGGATTATATTTTGTTCCTACAACTGAGGCTGATAAACTGGAACTATAAATTGATGAGAAAACTCCGGTTGCGTCATTTTTTTGAAAACGTAGTTTGTGATAATCAAGAGAAAAAAGATGATCAACTACGGGGGTTATCACCCCATAGCACATACATTGCTCCGATTTCACACAAAACCCTTGACACGTTTGAAAATCTTGTTAAATTGGATATATCAAAATCCAGATTCAATGAAAAAAGCAGACAACACAATTTAACCAATAAACAAAAAGAGGCTCTCAAAAAAATTTCCAAAAATTCTGAACTAACTTGTCAGAAAGCGGACAAAGGTGGAGCAATAGTTATCTTGAAAAACTCTCACTATGAACAGGAGGTTGAAGCTCACTTAAACAATCAAACTATCTACCTTCCATTGGATAATAACCCTACGGAACAGTTTTCTAAACATCTACAAACATTAATCAACCAAGCCTATGAAAATGGAACTATTAATGAAAGGACAAAGAAATTCTTGACTACCAGTAACCCAAGAAGTCCCATAATCTATATGTTACCTAAGGTACACAAGTCACTTGAAAAACCTCCCTTTTGACCGATTGTCTCTACAGTGGGTAGTATTCATCAACCTATTGGCCAACTGCTTGATCGATATCTACAACCCTGCGTGATGAGAATGAGGACTTATGTCAGAGACACAACCCACTTCCTTGAAATTCTTGAACAAATCAATATTGCTCCTGAAGAGCAAATAATAATGTGTCGCATGGATGTCAAATCCCTATATACGTCGATACCCCATCAAAAAGGCATAGAGGCCATTGAACGTGCCCTCTTGGAAACCGAACTTGAAGAACAATTCAAAGTGTTTCTCATGGAACATCTTTATTTCACTCTATTCCATAGTTATTTTCGTTGGAAGAATCAATTTTACCTTCAACAGACAGGAACTGCTATGGGAAATTCAGCAGCCCCGGGGTATGCAAATATCTTTTTGGAATCCTTCGAGACTGAACACATATTGAATCAAGAACCGTGGAAATCACAAGCAAGAATAATACTACAATATATCGATGACATGTTCATCATTTGGACTGGAACTGAAAAAGAATTACTGGATGCTATTGTAATTCTCAACTCTAAAGATGAGCGAATCCAGTTTACATCCGAGATAAAGAAGGAAAAGATTACATTCTTGGATGTACAGATATCTAGAACAAACTCTGGGTTTGAAACTGACATTTACAGGAAAGTTACTGATCGTAATAATCTTCTCCACCATAAGAGTTTCGATCCGGATTCTCTTAAGAAACACCTGCCATACTCTCAAATTATTAGAGTTAAGCAAATAGTTTCCTCTGGTAATCAATCTGAAAGGAGAATTCAGGAAATGGTTACAAGATTCAAAGAAAGAGATTATCCTAAAAAAAACTTGGACAAAGCCCAAACTCGTTGTGCAACTAAAAACAGAAGAGAACTTTTTCAAAAAACACAAAAGGAAAAAGAAGCTACTAAGATGGTAGTGGTGTCTAAATATACCACCAAAAGTAACATTTTAAAAAAAAATGTGAAAAAACATTGGATTTTGTTATCCCAGGAACCTGATTTTAATCTTATATTCAATGACTTTCCACTCTTTGCTTACCAACGAGCTCCTAACTTAGGTAATCTAATTAAAACCAGAGAATCTAATACAACCTTAAATTTCAGAGGAACATTGTCCTGTATGAATTGCAGCCATTGCAACTGCATAATAAAAGGAAACATCATGACTCATCAAAATAAAGGATTCAACATAAAACTGAAAGTAACAGCAACTTGTGACAGTTCAAACATCATTTATCTTTTAAAATGCCCATGCGGGCAAGGATATGTGGGCAAAACCGAAAGAAAAATGAAGGTTCGCCTAAATGAACATAAGTCTAATACCCGTAATAAATCCGTCAAATCCACAGTAGCCACACATTTTCAAGAAGCCTCACACAATATCAGCCAACTGGGGTTTCAGATTTTGGAATTGGTTTTAAAACAAGAAGTGGTTGACAACAATAAACTCCTTTTGAAACGTGAAAACTTTTGGATTTATAAACTTGGCACCCTTAAGCCAAATGGGATGAACGATAGAGTAGAATTTAGCTGTTACCCGTAGAACCACTATACTGACTTCATGTGTGCTTGAGATGCCATTGAATGTTCTCTGCCTATTTACTCTCTTAACCACGATATTTGTGTTTGTTTTTTCAATTTGCATTTAGTTTTTTTGACACTATGACTTTAATGGTCTTCACTAACATTGAGATTATTATGTTAAATCAGAACTTTTCATCTTTGACACGATCATTTCGTTTCACACGAGCATAATGTGAAGTCTCATGTTACTGTTCCAATATGGCTCTTACTTTTCCCTTACGTAAAGTAGTCCTTTGTTTATTTTGTCTATCGATAGTTTAACCGGCACCATTGCCCGCGGTCCTCAAATGCGAGCAACTAACTCGGAGCCGCACTTTCTTGTTTCCAAGTAAGTTTACTAAGGGTTAGACCACGAGCATTTTGTTCCGGTCCCATTACACGAGCTGATTTTGTTTTATTACTGAATCGTCGTATAGCTATGAAAACAACATGTGACTACTTTTATTTCGAACAATTTCTGAGTTGTTATCGTATACCTTGTTGATGAGAAGTTATTCTTTAGTTGGCGCTTATTTTTCAATACTGTTGTCAGTTTATTTAGACTTAAGTGCTCATTCTCTAGGTTTACGAGAAATGCTGGATATGCACAGTGTAATTCTGTTTTGACATTTAGTTCTTCATATACACAGGTGATTTAGACTTTATCCTATTTTTTGACTTATATTGTTTGGAGATGTAAAACTTGTTTCGAATATCTGAATCTGGGGGCGTTGGCCTGCTCACCTTTTCACTTTCTTTTCCTATGATATCACAACATGTCAAATTCGAGATTCTGCTTCCTCATGCATCAATTTTCTTTCAATTATAGACCCTTATCCCTGATGAAGGCTTTTCTGTAGCCGAAATGCATTGGATTATGGATGTATTTGAATAAGGAGAACTAATAACAATTGATTGGATCTATAAAGATGAAGAATGAAGAAATTCTTAAAAACATTGAAACATTAAATATGAATGTGAAGTAAACAACGGTATTACTTATCATTAATTGGATAGCCCAGTTGGGAAGTATGAGCTGTGACTAGGGGACGTCTCCCAGTCGGGACAGGCTACTGGTCCTGCTCTGGTCTGTGCCATTGACTGTTGATGCACTTTGCCCCTCTCCTGTGCTGCCTCAGATGTACCTGCTCTGTTCTGTGCCATGGACTGTTGATGCACTTTGCCCCTCTCATGTGCTGCCTCAGATGGACCTGCTCTGTTCTGTGCCATGGACTGTTGATGTACTTTGCCCCTCTCATGTGCTGCCTCAGATGGACCTGCTCTGGTCTGTGCCATGGACTGTTGATGCACTTTGCCCCTCTCATGTGCTGCCTCAGATGTACCTTCTCTGTTCTGTGCCATAGACTGTTAATGCACTTTGCCCCTCTCATGTGCTGCCTCAGATGGACCTGCTCTGTTCTGTGCCATGGACTGTTGATGCACTTTTGCCCCTCTCATGTGCTGCCTCAGATGGACCTGCTCTGGTCTGTGTCATGGACTGTTGATGCACTTTGCCCATCTCATGTGCTACCTCAGATGTACCTGCGCTGTTCTGTGCCATGGATTGTTGCTGCACTTTGCCCCTCTCATGTGCTGCCTTATATAGACCTGCTCTGTTCTCTGCCATGGACTGTTGATGCACTTTGCCCCTCTCATGTGCTGCCTCAGATGTACCTGCTCTGTTCTGGCCACTGGCCCTGTTTGAGTTATGATGCAATGTGCCACTGACTTGTGCTGCCTCGGATGTACCTGCTCTGTTCTGTGCCATGGACTGTTGATGCACTTTTCCCCTTCCATGTGCTGCCTCAGATGGACCTGCTCTGTTTTGTTTGAACACTGCCCTGTTGCTTTTGTGCTGCTGCATTGTGCCATCTCATGTGCTGCCTCAGATGTACCTGCTCTGTTCTGTGCCATGGACTGTTGATGTACTTTGCCCCTCTCATGTGCTGCCTCAGATGGACCTGCTCTGTTCTAAACACTGCTCTGTTGCTGTTGTGCTGCTGCATTGTGTCCTTTCATGTGCGCCCTCAGATGGACCTGCTCTGTTCTGGCCACTGGCTCTGTGGTAACTGTGCTGCTTCTTGCCCCTTGGTTTTGCTTCTTCTCATGGACATGCTCTGCACTCTCTCATTGCCCTGCCTGGAACTGTGCTGCTTCTTGCCCCTTGGTTGTGCATCTTTTCATGGACATGCTCTGCACTCTCTCATTGCCCTGCCTGGAACTGTGCTGCTTCTTGCCCCTTGCTTGTGCAGCTTCTCATGGACATGCTCTGCACTCTCTCATTGCCCTGTCTGGAACTCCGCTGCTTCTTGCCCCTTCGTTGTGCATCTTCTCATGGACATGCTCTGCACTCTCTCATTGCCCTGCCTGGAACTGTGCTGCTTCTTGCCCCTTGGTTGTGAATCTTCTCGTGGACATGCTCTGCACTCTCTTATTGCCCTGCTGGAACCGTGCTGCTTCCTGCCCCTTGGTTGTGCAGCTTCTCATGAACATGCTCTGCGTTTGTGTACTGGCCACTGGACTGGCTCCTGGGTACATCATAGTGCTATCTTTGTGATGTTTAATAAAGTCAGTTACTCATGTTGTGTACTTTGTCAGTGTCCGTGCTTGTTGTGTACTTGCATTGTGGATTCCTTGTGTTTACAACATGCCCTGTCTACCACGGATTAGTTAACACTGGTGACGCACCTGACAACAAGTGAGGAGAGTTTTGATCATGCCCCCTGCACCGCTCAATATTCATATATTACTGATCCGGCCCAGCAAGAGTAAGGGAGTGACACCTCTGCCATTGATGGAAGGGTAGCAATGAACGCACATTTACTTACAGGAAGGCCTCTCAGGAACCCACTGGGCCTCTGGCGGTCATTTACAAATGCAGGGACCGCCCAAATCGGTCCGCCACGGCTGCCCACAAAAGCAGCCCTCAGCTGGGACTGGATACCGGCCCCTCAGGCAGTGCCCTGGTGCCCTCGTTGCTAATCCGACGCTGCTGGTGTGAACAGGTAACAGTATTCATGTATGCTGTGGCGTGGTATGTGTGTATTGCATGCTTGCGTACTTGCGGCGGCGGCCATGACGGTGCATGACTTGCTGGAAGTGAAGTACGAACAGGGCCGGGAAGGCGTGTAGGGCTGGGTCCATGGCGGTAGGGTCCGTGCGGTGGGTTTTGAGGCATTGCTTTTCCTCTCCGTTGTAGTGCTTCCGCCGTCTATGAGTTGGAGGTGTTTCCGCTGCGGTGTTCTGGTTTTTTTCTGATTACGTAATATTGCAGACGGTCGGGACGCCATTCCGCACCGCGCTGAGGCTGGATTGGCTCCGTCCGTCGTGGTGTCTGGTGTGTTCCCGAGGCCATTCACGTTTTTCCGCGGTGGAAGGTAAGTGTGCCCAGTTCCCCTTCCTAATATGGCGGACGGAAGGCCCGCTGCTGGCGGACGGTGAGGTGCATTTTCCGCCGCCTCCAGCACAGCGGTCATGCATCCGTCCGCCACCCTAATGGACCCCCAAGTTTGGCACAAAGGTAGCTCTATGTTCAGAAAGTGACCTTTTTGTTAAATGGTGTAAATCCGGTCAACAGCTCCTGAGAAATTCATATATTTAGAAATATTAGTAACTGGTGACCGTGGTGGATCCGCGAACGCTCCCTATCTCAATTTTGACTCTATATGTTAAAGCTGGAAGCGTGGGCAGCCATCTTGTGACTCGGTTGAAAAAGTCACAAGAAAAAAAGGTAAAAAAACAATAAGAGGTGACAGAGTAGGTTCACCCTGACCCCCTAGACCTGCTCAGGGGATACCACAACTTGGACAACATGGAAGGTTCGGGGTATTACTGACTCTATATTCGTTCATACTTGCACACATAAAAGATGGTGGACATGACGCATTTCTGCGATTATGACTCTTTGTTTGTACATTTATTGGAGTGTTGTAGCTGTAGTAAAACACGCCTGTAAAAGGTTTAAGTTGCAGTTTTTGACACATGAAGGGCAGCTAATATATATATACGCATGTGGTTATTCAGGTACACTGTAGAACTTGGTGCTGTTAATCAGTGTTTGAGCCTCGGAGTTGCGTCCACTTCCTGTTTTTGTAGAGTAATGACGTAATGTACGCGTGCCTGGAAATGTATTAGTTTTGGGTTGATTTTGTGCTACATAAATATGCTAAAAAAAAAGGAGGAATAGCCCACACTTACTGTCACCGGTAAGATGGTTGCGTACGCTATTTATAGCACAATATAATGTGGTAGGTCGGAGGAGCCGCATTTTACAAACACAATAAATACACAGACACAGAGAGAAAGTTGAAGTGGGTACGGGCACGTGTGCTGGGCTCCATTTTATTACAGTAAAATAGTAATCATGATATCATATACAGATATTTAATCATGATTAGTTTGTTAATTTTGCTGTACAAAGGTAGGAGAATTGTCTGTCAAATAATACACAAAAGATTCTATCGTAAAGAGTTCATGAGTTGTGGTGGACTGAGGTAGGGGCGGTTTGTGTGGAGCTTGCGATGATGCGTGGTCCATGCGGACCGCACTGGTAAAAGTGTGTTTTGACTATTGAATTTTGCCTTAACAAGGGCACATGGTGATTTTTTACGGTGTACTGAGTTAGTGGTACGTCTGGTGTTTATTAAGTATGGGTGAATTTTGCGGTTCTGCGGTCCACGTATTCATGCAAAATCGCAAAAAAGTCAGCGAATTTGTGGATTTCCATCTACTCAACTGGTGTACTTTCTGCTGGCTAATCAGTAAGTGCTACCTCATTGGGTAAATGTATAGTGCTTTTCCTACACTGCAGCTGCGTAAAGGGCCAGAAGATTTGTCTCCACTGACCATGTGTGCCTGTAACTTTGCCACCGCGCCAGAAGGCGCAGAGGTCCCTATGGCCGGGATGCCCGCCACCCCCTCCCAACACCAATTCCCCAAGGGGAGGAGACAGACACTGGTTTGAGCTTTTGGAAGGCGGGGGGGAGTTACCCCCCGGCCATATTTATTAAAATATGAAACAAAATATTAAATTAAAATGTTTCATGAATTATGTACAATTTTACTTTCATTACATTTTGATGAAGACATGTTCTTTGGCTAACCTTAACAGCTCTCTAATACAAAGGTTTCCTAGCTGAGTCTAGCATCCTGAAAATGTATACATTCTAAATTAAAATTGTACATCCTAGCATTAAGGGCCAACGGCAAGGTCTTAACCGGTGTCAGATCCCTACTACCAAACTCCGCCCTCACGGTGTGAGTGGCGCATGCGCAGAGGACTTTACCCTCGTTGCCAAATGTAACTTCCCTTGTCGTGGGGGCCCCCTCTCACTCGACACCATCTTAAAGGTCGTCCGAGTCCCCGTGTGAGGTATCTTTAAGAAGGACAGCGTGGACTCCCCACCTTCCCCACACTGTCTTCCGCCGCCGCGGATATCCGGCCCCAGGGAAATTCGTAGGAGGGGCATCTAGCCATCTCCCCCCTGGGAGGGGCCTATGGCCGTCTCTCCCTAGGCGACCCATCCGTAGTGGGTGCCGCCTACCCGTGGGAGGGGCCAATGGCCGCCTCCCCCCGGGCGCTTCCATCCATTCTGGGTGGCGCCCCCCCAGGGACCTTGAAATTACTGCTCACCGATCATGACCTTACCGCCCGACCAAAATAAATACGACAGTTGTTTACCTACTAAGGGAAGAAAATTCACCTAGCTTGAAAAGAGCTTGATGATTCATCAACTTTTCATTTCTACTAAGGGAAAAAGGTCCTAAAGAACAAAACAATCACATTCCTTGATACATTCCTTTACTTTTCTACAAAGGAAGAACGGCCTATACACATTTATTCAGTGCTGAAATAACTTGACTGCATCTCTTTAATACAATCTGATATCATCGAGAAATCACTTTATTCAAAAACATTGCAATAGGGGCTGGTGGGTGGGTCAAAATTGCCGCTTGTTCTGTCGAGGGCTCACGAGCATTCGAGTGGTGCAGCCTTCAGAGCACTGGAACAAGAGGACGCTTCTTTGGATTCCCGCTCTTTTATCCATCTGCGGAAGGGCGGGGACCCTCCTCAGGTACGCCCACGGGGCGCCGTCTTCCGGGTGGGTGTCTAGGACAACCCCTTCTGGGCGGGAAGGGCGTGCTCCGGCTACGCCGCTTCGGGCATACCAGCCGAACCACGCCCCCCACCCAAAATGGTTTCCCGGGGGGATCGGGGCACCCATCCATATGTTCGGGGGGACTGAGTGGTCTTCCCTTTCCATATGGCCGGGATGCCCGCCACCCCCTCCCAACACCAATTCCCCAAGGGGAGGAGACAGAAACTGGTTTGAGCTTTTGGAAGGCGGGGGGGAGTTACCCCCCCCGGCCGTATTTATTAAAATATGAAACAAAATTTAAAACATTAAATTAAAACGTTTCATGAATTATGTACAATTTTACTTTCATTACATTGTATCTGTAAGAAGGACAGCGTGGACTCCCCCCCTACCCCACACTGTCTTCCGTCGTCGCGGATATCCGGCCCCCGGGAAATTCGTAGGAGGGGCATCTAGCCGTCTCCCCCCTGGGAGGGGCCTATGGCCGTCTACCCCTAGGCGACCCATCCGTAGTGGGTGCTGCCTACCCGTGGGAGGGGCCAATGGCCGCCTCCCCCCGGGCGCTCCCATCCATTCTGGGTGGCGCCCCCCCTGGGGACCTTGAAATTACTGCTCACCGATCATGACCTTACCGCCACAGGCCGGATAGTTGACCGACTCTCCGGCCCCCCCACCCCTCCTAAAGGTCATGTCTCCTCAAACCCCTTAGCCAAGCTATGAAGTCTCCTATGAGTAAATCATTCCCCTCCCTGGACAGGTGAACCCCATCATTCAAATAAAAGTGATCACCCCGAATGCACCCATGTGGAATGCTATGCAGATGCGCGGAGCGAAACAGTTTCCCGATTTTATTGTTGACCCTCTTAACCGAGTGGTTCAACGCTGACACAGAGAGACCCCCCCGCAAAAATTTCCTGGGAATCATGTGAGACCAGGCAATTGTACACCCCGGGAGCCTCTTAGCTAACCAGCTGACTGCCGACAAAATGTGTTCCACTAACACTCGTCTTCCCAGTCTTACCAAGTCATTGCCCCCCAAGTGTACTATGACTATAGATGGCGGTGACCTTTTCCGCCCTAGAAGGCCCTCCACAAATGATTGAAATTGGTCAAAACAGAGGCCTCCCTTCCCATGGAAGGACACTCCAAACCCGTATTCCCCAGATGCGTGAGTCGCGTCACCTGCCATGAATACGTCCCCGGCGCGCCTCACGTATGAGTGGCCCACAACCCATACCACTTGCTCTCCAGTCAGTGATCCTCGACCGCTGATCCTCCGGTGATGGGTTGATCCCAGAGTCCGCCCCGCGTCACAGGCTCGCGAAACTGTAATTCAAGCAAAAGACAACAAGCGTGAGTGCATTTCATCAGTCTTTTACAACATGTGCAGCCGCACATACCTTTTGAAACAATTCGAGGACCAACGGCCTAACTGTTTCACCTCTGATGCACCCAGACCCCGAGCTGTAGCCTCAGTAGTGACCCCTATTCTGAAGGAGTGGGTCCCAAAATCGCACAGGTCCATGCCCGCCTCGGCGATTGTCAGTGCTAGCACCCTCTGAAACTGAAATCTCGTCAGAGGGGTGCCATCTTTGTGCCTAAGCAGGCTCCCTCCCCCTGTCGCCGGCCTCTGTGCCAAGTATTCCTCTAAACACTTTATCGGACACGTGGGGCACCCTTGAGCGCGCTGCACAACCACGCTATCTCCCACAGCATCCTGGTCTGTCTTGGACCTAGCTATCGAGATTAGCATCGAATCACCCCGTACTTGCACGTGATCCCTGCAAAGGCCTCCCTCCATATCTTTCTTGTTCCTCGCCACGAGTTCGCTTACCCGCATGGCACCATGAAATTCCAAGGCGAAAGCTGCCCGGAACAGAACTGCCTCAGAAAGGGAGGAGCATGTCTCATCCAGCTTTGCTAAAAGCCGAGACAATCTCTCTAAACCAATCGGGTGCCTCGTATCTTGTTTGCGACCCTCCAGGCGTTGCCAGCCGCGAAGCACCTTTCTGACTAAAAAGGAACCCGTTGGATCCCTTACCCCGTGGAGCTGTGCCATGAATGATATGGCCGCCCTATGTCTGTTGGCAGTCGCGGCTGATTGGCCTTCTCTGTGCAGTGCTACTAGGAACCCCAGGAAGGATTCCTCCCGCCCCCAGCTATGTCTCCCTGACGGGCCCAAAAAGGCGCAGTAAGAACGAAACGCTCCCTCATAAGCCTTCCTCGTCCTGGGCGCTAAGCTGGCTGCCACGAGGTCCTGTAATCCGGGGCACCGATCCGCCACAGTGCTTCGGGGAACAGTGCCGCCACTAGGTCCGCTGTGGGTAGATAGCCCCTGAAAGCCTGCATGTGTGAACGAGAGAGTGCATCAGCTGAATTATTCAGTACACCCGGCACATGTTTTGCCCTGAACTGTACATTCAATCTCATGCAATGTAACACAATCTCTTTCAACAGTCTCAAAATCCATTTGCAGCGGGCCGCTTGCTGATTGATGCACTCAACCACAGTCATATTGTCCGACCAAAACACTACTGATCGGTCCCTGAAATCGTCTGGCCATGCCAACAGAGCCACCCAAATGGGGAACAACTCCAAGAACCCAATGTTACCTGTTAGGCCACTGGAGTGCCACCACGTCGGCCATACTTGTGCTGACCATCGGTTACCAAAGATGGCGCCGAAACCCACGCTCCCGGCTGAATCGGTCCATAAACACAGTTCATCCGATGAAGCTGGGGGTTTGTTCCACACTACTCGACCCTTGAAGTCCGCCAGAAATGCCAACCAAATGCGCATATCCTGACGGACCTCTGCCGACAGTCTCGTGCGGTGGTGTCCCTCCTTGAGGCCAACCATAGCTTGTGCAATGGAGCGGGAGAATGGGCGAGCCATCGGTATTACTCTCAGGGCAAAGTTAAGCTGACCCACTGTTTGTTGTAACTGGTGCAGGGTCACTTTCTCTTTGCTTAGGCATTGCGCTAAGGACGCCCTGAACTTGGCCACCTTCTCCATTGGCAAACGGAAGCATCCCTTCACTGAGTCGAGCTCAATTCCCAGAAACTCGAGTGAAGTAGATGGCCCCACCGTCTTACCTGGTGCCAATGGGACGCCAAACTCCTGCATGAGAATGCAGAAATCCTGCAGTGCCTGTGCACAGTTCGCATCACCTGCCGGCCTCAAGAACAGGAAGTCGTCTAAATAGTGCATCACTGCTTCATGTCCTGTGGCCTTAGTGAATGCCCATTCCAAAAAACAGCTGAACATCTCAAAATAAGCACAAGAAATTGAGCAACCCATGGGCATGCATCTATCCATGTAATATTTTCCTTGGAACGTAAATCCTAGCAAGCGCTTGTCCCATGGGTGTACCGGGAGCAACCTGAATGCCGTTTCGATGTCAGATATCGCCATCAAATCCCCAGGGCCCAGGCGATTCAGCATGGTCACAGCATCGTCAAACGATGCGTACCGGACTGAACAGATATCCGGATCAATGGCTTCATTCACCGAAGCGCCTTTCGGAGCCGACAGGTTGTGAATGAGTCTATACTCCCCTGGGTCTTTTTTCGGGACCACTCCCAGCGGTGAACACACGAAATCCGCCACCGGCGGGCATAGGAAGGGTCCCGCTACCCGCCCCAGACTGACTTCTTTGCTAATTTTTCTGGCTGCCACTGCAGGGTTGTGTTGGACAGATAGCTGATTTTTACAAAAGGGGGTCCCCAGAAAATTTCCCGCTGGGATGTTGAAGCCATAGAAGAAACCATTCCTCAACACCCCGGCGGATATATGATCCGGGTATTCGTTCAACCAGGGGATCAAAGCCATGATGTCAACGGGTGAAGGGGATTGTATACCCAGCATTACCTTACTCTTGCTTGGAGCCCCCCTTTCCTCCCGCACCACCGTTCTTGGATCTACAGCTACTCTCCGGGTGTGAGGAGTTCCCACAGCCCGCACAAGCATGTCGGAACCTACACGTTCCCTGGGGTCTGCTACAGTTTCCTCTGTTGAAGCCCCAACAGACCCCGCGCTTGCCCCCATTTCCGCAGGTCTTGGGCTGTGATTCCCCACCGGCGCCTGCTCGAAAGGGCTGTGCTGGCCTTGGCTGCACTGTCCCAGGCCCGCTCCCACCCGGCGAGGACGTACCTGCCGGTCCCGGCAAGAACTGCCTGTGCCTTGATACCATGTCGAGGCAGTCCCATGTCAAAGATGCATCAAACTCTTTGGACTTTCTGAATTGCACGTCATATCCTTTCCACTCATTCCCCCCGTACATGTTATGAAAGTCCATGATCCTATTCTGGTAACAAGATAGCTCTGGCAACACTTCAGGCTTACGCTCCCCCATTACCACCGTAAATATCGAGAAGTCTTTCACCCAGTTCGTTACGGTCTCGTCGACCCTAAATTCCGCCATCTTGGCCCGCCATACGCTGGGGTGCCATAGATCTTTTTGGGTCTTTGCGTATTCCATCTCTCGATGGTCGGTCAATAAAGAAAACATATTCACATACTTGTCCCCCATATCATTTCCGTGGTGGCCGCTGGGATGTGCTGGGCCACCCTCTCACGCCGCGAAGGCACTGAACTTTCCCCCACCATTGGCAATGGGTTCTTACCGGGTTCAACCGCCGTGTCTGTTGTCTTTTCCCGGCTAACCGTGGATGCTCCTGGCTCCACCTGTGGAGAAACAGAAGGAACATTCGCCGTCCCGGCCTCCCTCGACTGCCGTAGCTGCTCGATTATTAGTCTTGCCTCCTCGGCCGGATCCCCCGCAGCCACTGCCCCCCCTGCCTTCTTTTTAAGCCAGGGCAACACTGCCGCTAACTGAAGAGCCAGTTCCGGGGGCATCTGATCATCACTAACAGGGGTAATTACAACCGGGATTGGTAGACCTATATCTGGACTTGGTACCGGACTGTCCGCCGGTGTGATGGGGGCGACTGGGGGTACCTCAGGAACTGGATCCTCCCCGGAAACCGCCCTCCTCTTAATACGCTTCCCCCTACCCTCAGGGACGACTCCCGGCAAGGCCGGGCCTATTACCTTCTTAGGGCGGCCTGAGGAGTTGCTCAGGGCCGCTACCTGCTTTTTAACTTCGGTCAAACCTCGACCGATCGAATCAACTTTACCAAGTTTTCGGTCCATGATTGCCATTCGGTTCGACAAGGTACGCAGTACCTTCTCCAGCTCGGAGCTCTTTCCCGCTTTTTTGCCGGCCATAGCTTCGTGTACTCCGCTCAAGTCGATCAACGAGGTCCCAGATCCTTCGAACCGATAACTGAAAGAGAAAAAACAAGATTACAAGTTCTCAAAATGGCCGCTTGTTCTGTCGAGGGCTCACGAGCATTCGAGTGGTGCAGCCTTCAGAGCACTGGAACAAGAGGACGCTTCTTTGGATTCCCGCTCTTTTATCCGTCTGCGGGAGGGCGGGGACCCTCCTCAGGTACGCCCACGGGGCGCGGTCTTCCGGGTGGGTGTCTAGGACAACCCCTTCTGGGCGGAAAGGGTGTGCTCCGGCTACGCCGCTTCGGGCATACCAGCCGAACCACGCCCCCCACCCAAAATGGTTTCCCGGGGGGATCGGGGCACCCATCCATACGTTCGGGGGGACTGAGTGGTCTTCCCTTTCCATTGAGTGAGCTGTCCATCATAGTTGGAAAAGGGCGGGAAGACGTTTGATACCACTAGTGTGTGGTGCAAGGCCAAACGAGCAGGGCTTCTATGCGTGTCAACATGCCTCTTGTGTATAACGGGTCGGAGAGCGAGCAGGGCAGCAGGCGAGGAGAAAGAGGCCTCCTGGTCACAGGAACTACACAGGGATTGCGCTTGAGAAACTCATGGATTCAAAGACCTCCCTCGAGTATTAAGGCTAATGTTCGACAGCAGATATGGGGTTAAAGCACTCTTGCCCAGCCTCGACCGTGCTCACTAATGTTTTAGGCTGATTAAAACGTTATTGAATTTGAACTTCAACTCGGGCACCTGCTTTATTTATATCTGTAAGTGCTTCCTGTTGAGGTTAAATTTTTGTGACAGGAGCCTCGTGCCAGAATGAATCCTGCCCTGCATAGTTATCCACGAAGATGCCACAGTTTTGTGCAATACCTCTACTCAACTGGAGTACTTTCTACCCGCTAAACCAGTAAGTGCTACCTCGTTGGGTAAATGATAGTGCTTTTCCTACAGTGCAGCTGCGTAGGGCCAGAAGATTTGTCTCCACTGACCATGTGTGCCTGTAACTTTTCCACAGCGCTAAAAGGCATCAAGGTCCCTTGAGGGAGCTGTCCATCATAGTTGGGAAGGGGCAAGAAGACGTTTAATACCGCTAGTGTGTGGCGCGGGGCTTCTATGCGTGTTTTCATTCCTTTTCTTTATAAAGGGTCAGAGAGCGAGCAGGGCAGCAGGTGAGGAGAAAGCACCCTCCTGGTTACAGGAACGGGGATTGCGCTCAAGAAACTCAGGGGTGCAAAGACCTCCCTCGGGTATTACAGCTTATTTTCGACGGCAGATATGGGGTAAAGCACACTTGCCCAGCCTCGACCGTGCTCACTAATGTTTTGGGCTGATTAAAACGTTACTGAATTTGAGCTTCAACTCGAGCACCTGCTTTATTTGTATCTGTAAGTGATTCCTGTTGAGGTTTAATTTTTGGCCCACAGGAAGCACTTACAGAGTTAGGCAGGTGCCCGAGTTGAAGCTAACTTTGTAACCATTTTAGAATTGCGCCAGCAAGCACTCTTGCAGCTTGTCGGCACCATTCTAAAATGGTTACAAAGTTAGCTTCAACTCGAGCACCTGCCTTAACTATGCTTCCTGTGGGCCCCAAAAAAATTTCGGCAATTTCGTAGGATTCGCGGATCACGAAATTGGCAAAAATTCACAAATTTCACGAGCGGAGCGGATTTTGCGCCCATGCTTAGTGTTTATCATGTGCTCACCCTGCGTTGATGCGTGGTCTGAACAGGCTGCACTAAAATCATTCACTGTTGCATACTGGAGTATATGAACTTTGAAGGTGAAAAAAAACCTAGCATCAATGGTTATCAATTGCTGTGAAAACTAGGTGTACTGATTGCTCCTCATAACAAATTGAAAGATTCCTCTTCACGCAGTTCATTGTAACTTTCACAAATTGGGGACGTATGTCTGGTGGCGATGTTGAAGGTGATACCCCAGAGGTACTTGGTATTGCTGGTGCTGGAGGTACATTTTGGCGCAATCTAGTACATTGTTTGTTATCATAGTTCACATGATGCAGCTATTGAAGATGCTTGCACATACTAGCAGTGCAACAGCACAATTTTTTGCTCTGCTTTAAATGAATCGAGGCTGTATTTAATGCTGTCTGTAGTGTAGATGAAAAGGTAAATTCAAGCTGAGAAAATCATACTGTGCACAGTGTACATAGAAGCTAGTAGTCAGTACAGTTATAAAAACATGTTTTTTTCACTTATTTTAACAAAATCTGAATACATACAGTATAATCGTCTCTGCGTTAAATAAATCAAGGTTGAATTTCCTACTGTTACCCTGCTGTCCGCAGTGTAGATCTTAGGGTGGAGTTCATCATCAGCAATCATAGTGGAAGTAAAAGATCAAACATGTATGCAGCGAGCATTTTATTATTCAACTAAATGTATGATATAAAATATGTTTTTCACTGAAGCATAATAAAGGGATATTGTGTAGGGTTTGATAGGTGTTATACTTAATTTGGTTTCTACTGAGTTAGTGGTATATAAAACAAGAAGGTTCTGTGAAGCCTGCGATGATGCATGGTCCGGGCGGGCTGTACTGATAGTGATGTTTTTTGTGTTGTTAATGGTGCCTTAGTAAGGCCACATGATAATCATTTTGTGTGCACTGAGTTACTAGTATCTTTGGTGCTTAGCGTGTACATATTCTGCGATGATGCCTAGTCTGGGGAGGGGGGCACAGTAATTGAAGTAATGTCTTTTGTCGATTGGATTCTGCATGAATTCCACTTAAAAGTGATAGTATGCCTCATTGCTGACATAAAACTGTTCACTCTTCTTTCCAATGATTCATGGTGCACTGAGTTAGTAGTATCTTTGGCGCTGAGCTTGTATGTACCCTGCGATAATGCGTAATGCAGGGGGGCTGTACTGGGAGCAATGTTTTTTGCCTAGTGAATTCTGCTTTAATACGGCTACGGGAAAATGACTTGTGGTGCAGTGATTTAGGGCACAACATCACTTTATGAAGCGCATTGGATCAAATGAAATCATAAAATGGGAAGAATATACAACCAATATGTCGAATTATGCAACGAAGCTCAATGTATTTGCAAAGCTCAGCCATATAGACAACCTATCCCGAGAGTACAGAGACAAAATCAAGGAAACAAAAAACTCGATTTATCGTTTAATGAGAGAAATACAGTTGGATCCTAAAGAAAAAGCGAAACAAAACCATCTTCGGATACTGAAATCTTCACCAAAAAAAACTGAAGTGGGAAGCAAACAAAACAATGGAGTATAATTTGTGGGCAAGACTCCACTCAGACATTAAACAGAAGGAAGGGGCAAGGTTTTGGAAAATCGTTAACTCCCTAATATGTCCAGCAAACTTGGGGGTTTTATCTAACATCACAGAGGAAACATGGGCACTCTACCTTGGGAAGCATTTCAATCTAGACTTACCCATCAACCGGGACTTATTCAACTCCAACATCATAACAGACCATAATGTTGACAATGCACAACAAACACAATTGTGTACAAAAACTACAGACAGTGATGAATTAATTAATCCCTCAAAATTGCAACACAACATCAAATGCCAAATCAAAAAGGCAGAAGGGAAGGAGCTCCGGGACCAAACGGGATCCCGCCTATCCTCTACAAACAAAATGCGGGTTACTGGGCAGCAGCTCTTGAACCCCTTTTTTTTGGAAATCAGGAGCTCGAACATCCTGCCAGGTTCCTGGAAGGGCTCTATCATCACCCCAATATATAAAGCAGGGGACAGGTCTCTCCCTCAAAACTATCGACTAGTGACCCTGATTGACAATGAGGCGAAGTATTTTGCAGGCCTACTGCTGGAGGAACTACAGGCATGGGCCAGAAAGAAATCTCTGATACCGGTTTATCAGACAGGCTTTGTTAAATCAGTGGGCACGACGACCAATATACTAACTATGGGCATACTAATAGACAAGGCAAAGACAAAAAAATTGCCCCTACATCTCTGCTACATAGACAATAAAGCAGCTTTTGATAACATCAACCGGAATCTCCTATGGTCAAAATTAAACGGCTGAGGGATCTCAAAACCATTGTTGAACCTGTTAATAAACCTGCACACGGAGACTTGGATACAGATAAAGGTGGGGGACGGCTCACTGCTGTCGAGGCGCATACAGACCAACAATGGCCTCAAGGAGGCTGCGTCTTGGCCCCAACACTGTTTAATCTGTATCTGGGTGACCTGGCTCCAATTTTGAACAACTGCAACTCACATGCTCCTAAACTAGGAGGGCTTATTCTACCATGCCTCTTATACGCGGACGATATTGTCTTAATAAGCCACACCAAAGTAGGGCTCCAAAACCTCTTGAACACCACACAGAGCTATTCCAAGATAAATGACCTAACAGTAAACCTCGAGAAAACCCAAACTATGACTATAAGCAAAAGAAAAAGGAAAATTTTTTTGTGGTTCTGGAACAACTCTCGTATCAAAGACACGTCGACATATAAATATCTAGGCGTGAAGATTGATAACGGCGGGCGATTCAGTGCGCAAAGGTCTAGCATCAGAGGCAAAGGAGTTGCATTGGCAATCGCCTTAAAAACACAGTCGTGGGTCCAAGACAAAGCAGATTTCTCAAAAAGAACGCACGCTTGGATGATTCTGAACTCATATTCGGCAAAAGCCCCCCTGAACTATTTTGGTCTGGGTTATGCCAAAAAAACCAAAATGTGCTTTTTAAGGTACAGGCTAGGTCTGTTGCCGTGCATTCAGCATCTCCCACATTGGCTAAAAGAGAAAGCAGGCACGTCATGCCGACTATGTGGTGCCATGCAAGAAGATATGCTCCATCTGCTATGCTCCTGTGAGAAAATGCTAGAGGAGCAGAAACTCCTTTTGAGACGCTATTTTATCCGACATGGGACACGCACATGAAGGAGCGCAGTTCTTAACTGTTTTTCATCTCAGGACCCTCAGCTGAGCTGCAGCCTTGTAACATTTTTAAAGGCAGTGGAGAAAAAAATGCCCGGACTTGATTTTTAACTGACCTGATTTTATCTTGTTCTAAAACAGAAACTATATTTACTGTCTATTTAATACCTGTGTGATAAATGAAAGGCCAACACGTTTTTATAATTAGGACGAACAAAACAGCAATACCCACGCTATGCTGGTTTTAAAACATATGTCTTTTTTTTATTGTGTTTTATTGTGTTTTATGCCAATTCATATTTGTATTGTATTGCATTGGTTTTAATTAACTGTGCAAAAATAAATTACTTATTATTATTACTCATTGCTGACATAAAACTGTTCACTCTTCTGTCCAATGATTCATGGTGCACTGAGTTAGTAGTATCTTTGGCGCTGAGCTTGTACGTACCCTGCGATAATGCGTAATGCAGGGGGGCTGTACTGGGAGCAATGTTTTTTGCCTAGTGAATTCTGCTTTAATAAGACTACGGGGAAATGACTTGTGGTGCAGTGATTTAGTGGTACCAAAAGAAGTAAGCATGTATGTACCCTGTGATGATTCGTGGGTTCGGGGGGGGGGGTCGCAGTGGTTTAATGTCGCTTGTCTACTGGAATGCGTGATGTACAATTGTCATTCTATCTGAAAAAATCTGAACACATACAATACAATTGTCTCTGCATTAAAATAATCAAGGTTGAATTCCTTATTGTCCGTAGTATACATGCAAAGGTGACTTCAAGTTGTGAACCCTGCTGTCCGCAGAGTACATTCAAGGCTGTAGTTGACACAGACATCGAGGAATGCTTTTTTTTGTTACATACTTTAACAAAATCTGATGACACAGTACTATTTTTCTGCCTTAAATAAATCGAGACTGAATTTTATGTTGTCTGTAGTGCTTATGCGCCACTGGTATCAAGCGGTAAACTCTTTTGATCGCAGTGTACATTTAAAAACAACTCACTACAGTCATTGAGGAATGTTTTTTGTGGCATCCTTTAACAAAATAATCTTTGCCTTTGATATATTGAATGCTGTCTGTAGTGTAGATGGATAGCTGAATTCAAGTTGTGAACCCTGTTGTACGCAGTATAGATTTAAGGCAGTAGTCGACACAAAGATCGAAGAATGCTATTTTGTCACAGAATCTGAGGACACAGTACAATTGTCTCTGCCTTAAATAAAGCAAGGCTGGATTCAATGCTGTCCGTAGTGTTGATGCAAAGCTGAATTCAAGTTGTGAACCCTGTTGTACGCAGTGTAGATTGAAGGCAGTAGTCGACACAAAGATAAATGAATGCTATTTTGTCACAGTAACAGAATCTGAGGACACAGTACAATTGTCTCTGCCTTAAACAAAGCAAGGCTGGATTCAATGCTGGCTGTAGTGCTGATGCAAATCTGAATTCAAGTTGTGAACCCTGTTGTACGCAATGTAGATTGAAGGCAGTGGTCGACACAAAGATCGATTAATGCTATTTTGTCACAGTTCTGAGGACACAGTACAATTGTCTCTGCCTTAAATAAAGCAAGGCTGGATTCAATGCTGTCTGTAGTGTTGATGCAAAGCTGAATTCAACTGGTATAAAGTTGTCAACTCTACTGACCGCAGAATAGATTGAAGGCAGTTCTCAGCACAGATACTGAAGACAAATTTGGATCCAAAGTTGAATTCAAATTGTGAACTCTGCTGTCCGCAGTGTCGATGGAAACCACTAGTCGATACAGACATAATTCTGCGGTGCTGTAGCGCTTAGTTCGCAATCGGCCTGTATCAAGGAAGCACGTGGTCATGGCGGCAGCCACGTGGCAGGGTGGGGACATTCGCTGTGCCGAAGTCTCTTCTCTTTGCAGAAGTGAACCAAACCCAAGGCGTAGCCTAATTATTTATAGTCGTACATTGACGTTGTTTACGTTGGACTAGCCTACTCCGCTTCTATTTCAAAGGGAGGTGTGAACACAGCTACATGACCAAATTATTCCCCAGTGTCTGAGATAATATGGTTGCGTCCACTATTCAGTACACTACACGTATAAATGGTAAATCTACACACTGAAAAGTTTTTGATTACTATAGTGAATTGTGTATAGTATTTCACCGATAGTCTTAGCTTTGTGTATAATATTATTGATATTCGAGTTATTTCCCTTATACATACTTGGTTGTCACATCTCTGTAGATTAAGCTAGTATGCTGTTGATGGGATTTAATATTTTGGAAATGTTCGTTGATCTGTTTTGCGCTGCCTTTGAGGTAGTAGGAAGGAGAGGTCCATGGGGGTGGTTGTAGTGATAGCGGCGCTGAGTATTGTGATTTTGTTGGGTGTTGGAGGTGTATAATTACAATCTCTAACACATATTGGTCTTTAAACATTGGTGTGAGTTCGATGTAATTCATGTAGTACATGTTCGACGTTCTTACAGTAGTTAACTGTTGATGTAAATTTGTTAGTGGTAAGTGGAACTATTGCCTGATATTTTTACGTAGCATTGCAGATTTGGTTTCTGGTTGAAAATATGGGGAAGTGGTCCACATAGCAAGTAGAAATTGTCATTTAAAAAACCTTTGAAATTCTCTGAAAAAAACATAGGTTTCAAGGAGGTTATAGCTAGGAATTATAATTTAAAAAACATTTGAAATTCACTGAAACAACCATAGGTTTTATGAATGTTATAATTAGCTGGACATTTCACTCACACAAAACCATTGAAATTCCTCTGTTATAGTTAGTTGTACTAACTGTAACTTTCGCGCCCGCAATCCACTGGTGATGATGTCACATATTACATCATTCATGACATGGTCAGTGACATCACACGTCACCTCAGGCCCCGTCCCCTCCCTTCCCCACTGTGTAAACACTCCCTATGGCAGTTTTAAGTTGGGAGATTAGGTCCCCTTGAATCCTGAGGGTCCCTACGGGCAAATTAGCCCACTAGGTACCTCCAGTAAGCGCCATTGCAGAGAGGAGTAAAAAGGGGCACAGCCTGCACCACCTCTCTGCAACGCAGCACAGTGGTGCTTACTGGAAGCACCTGGTGGGCTTGTTGGCCCCCAGGGTCCCTCAGGGTTGAAGGGGAATTATTTCCCCAACTTAAAACGCACCACAGGGCATGTTTGCACATGTCACCTCAGGGCCGTCCCCTCCCTTCACCCATGTGTAAACGCGCCCTGTGGCTGTTCTAAAATGAGAGATTAAGTCCCCTTGAATCCTAAGGGTCCCAATGGTCAAACTAGCCCTCTAGGTATCTCCAGTAAGCGCCATAGAGCTGCCTTGCAGAAAGGTGTAAAAAGGGGCGAGGCCTCTGAACACCTGTCTGCAAAGCAGCTCCCTGCTGCATACTGGAGATACCTGTTGGTCTAGTTGGCCCTCAGAGACCCTCAGTATTGAAAGAGAATTAATTCCCCAACGTACAGCTCGCCACGGGGCGCGTTTGCACAATGGTGAAGGAAGGGGGTGTGGCCTGGCTGGTTGGCCCCCAGAGACCCTCAGGATTGAAGAGGAATCAATTCCTCAACTTAAAATGTACCACAGGGTGTGTTTGCACACATGTCATATCAGGCCCTGCCGCCTCCTTTCACCACTGTGCAAACGCGCCCTGTTTTAATATGGGAAATTTATATGGGAGATTAACTCTACTTGAATCCTTAGGGTCCCTGGGGTGCAACTAGCCCACCAGCTACCTCCATTAAGCGCCACAGAGCTGCGTCAGAACACCTCTCTGCAACGCAGCCCCCTGGCGCATACTGGAGGTTCCTGGTGGGCTACTTGGCCCCCAGGGACCCCAGTATTCAAGGGGCATTTGTTCCCCATCTGCAAACGTGCCAGGGGGCGTGTTTGCAGAGTCCTGCAAGGAGGGGGCTTGGCCTCCTCACAATGCTGTGTGCCATCCCTTCTTTTTTTAATTTTTTGTCCCTGGGGGCCAGCTTTAAAATTTAAAGCCCCAGGTGGCGGTCAACCGGGCTAGCCCCCATTACATTAAACACAAACAACGAAGCGCAGGAGCCGGAGCTTCAGTTTTTTTATATCGCGGAACATACACGCATCCAGGGATTTAAAATAAAAAACATTTTTGGGCCCTGGGGGTCCTTGTGGGACCCCCTAAGCAGGCCTAGGGGGTCCGGGTGTTTCTACCCTGCCCCCTTTTTGCATTTTGTGCACTGTTTTCCCTGAATTCTTGTGCCTCTGGATGGCTGCTAACACTTCGTCGTTTGGAGTGTTGACAGCCAATTAGCATAATAATAATAATAATAATAATACAGAGTTTTATAGAGCGCGTACAGTTACCTCAACCGGAGGTGTCCCGGCGCTATGTGAGCAGTAGCGTGAGAAGAAAAATAGCACCTATGGTTCATTTCTATTGAATAAATAGCCAGGTTTTTAGTAGCTTCCTGAACCCAGTTTCTGATGTTGCTGACTGTATAGCAGGCGGGAGAGCATTCCACAACTTCGCCGTGTTGGCAGAGAAAGTCCTGTCTCCAAGACGCACCCTTCTGACTCACGGAGCGAGTAATTGAAGCAAGGGGTTAGAACATAGGAGTGTCACCTGTCCATACCTAGGGAGTCGGGCTTTAAGGTAGTTGGGGCAGGTCCCTTGAAGGGCTCCGTAGGCCAAAGTTAGAGCCTTGAATTTGATTCTGCTTGCCACTGAGAGCCAGTGCAGATCGCGCAGATGTGGAGAGACATGCTGTTTAAACAGGATATGTTTTATCAGCCTCGCAGCCGCATTTTGTACGGTCTGCAAACGTTGAATAAAATATTTTAGTAGGCCTAAGTAGAGGCCATTTGCGTAATCCAGCCTAGAGGTAACGGTCGCCTGGATTACCATTTTTCGACAGTCCTTTGGTAGAAGCAGCAGGAACTTACGCAGATTCCTCAATTTGCTTAAACACTCTGCTACAACCTGCTGGATGTGGGAGGAGAAGGACAAGCTCCCCCAAATTTTTTGCCTTTGTGCTGGGCAGAGGCTCGGGCCCATCTCAGAAGGCCACCATAGATCCGGGGAGGGATGAGCACCTTTCCCGAAAAAGATCACCTCTGTCTTGCCCACGTTCAATTTTAATTTGTTCGTATTCACCCAGCAGGCTACATCACGGAGGCACCCCTTAAATTTAGCAAAAGCTGCCTCCGACACTTCTAAGTACGGAAAGACAAGCTGGGTGTCATCCGCGTATGAAATTGCCGTGACTCCCCATTTAGCGATCAGGGTGAAAAGTAGGGCTAAATAGATATTAAAAAGCAGCGGGCTGAGTGCTGATCCCAGCGAAACCCCACACCCCAGCCGCTTCGGTTTAGAGGAGAAAGAGCCCAACGCCACTTTCTGTGATCTATTAATCAGATACGAATAAAGCCACCCAAGTGCTTTATCCTGAAGGCCAATATCCTCCAACTGCTGTAGGAGTCTGCCGTGATCGACAGTATCGAAAGCGGCAGATAGATCCAGGAGCACCAGCATAGCTGATGCTCCTGAATCTAACGCCCACCTATCTGACTCTGCCACCTCAATCAGGGCGGTCTCGGTACTGAACCCGATTGTGTTTCATGCAAGATCTTATTCTCCTCCGTGAAACTGTTCAGTTGGCGCTGAATCAGTTTTTCCATCATTTTACCTGGAGCAGCCAGAAGTGAAATTGGTCGGGGATTACTGAGATCCTCCGGATCCCCATTTGATTTCTTTTTCAGAGGGAGGAGTGTAGCGTGTTTCCAGCAATCTGGAAACACCCCCGTTGCAATGGACCTGTTCCATATATGCCAGAGAGTGGACACAATAGAATCAGCCATCATGTTCCAAAGCTTCGGAGGGCAAGGGTCATCTGGCGACCCCGATTTACATCTTTTTATTTCCTGCAAAGCCTCCGAGAATGAAATCGGGTGGAATTGGCTTAAGTACGCAGTAGGCGCGCTAGTTTCAGCAGTACCTGCCATTACAGTGGGGCTAGGGCAGGAGAAAGTGCCATACATTTTCTTAATTTTATCATCAAAAAAATTCGAAATATTTTCACAGAGAGTCTCAGATGGAATAACTTCTGTTTCGATAATTCTAGAAAAAGGACTGCACTATTTTAAAAACTTCTTTGCTGGAATGTTCCGCTTGTTGGATGGAGGTAGCCGTGAATAGTTTTTTTGCTTTTTTATTGACTTTTGCAGCTTACGGATTGCTGTTTTATAGCAAGCCTTAGCTGATTCGCAGCAATTCACCCTCCATGCATGCTCCAGCCTCTTACAGGCTGATTTTTCTGCCCTCAACTCCGTTGAGAACCAAGGGGCCGAGGGGGATTCTCTACGTGACACGGTACGTTTTGCTGGAGCGATGGTCTCCACCATATTGCCTATGCATCGATTCATAGCCGTCGCATCTATTTTGGGTCTGAGGTCAATGCAAGAGGGTTCAGTGCCAGTGCCGGGTCCATGGTGTCAGGTTAAAGGTTTTTCCAATGCCTCTGCAGAAAGGAGCGTCTACCGGCAGCCTGGCACCCCCAGGGTAATGAAATAGCAAAGGAGATCAAGAAATGATCTGACCATAGCTGCAACTGCGGCGCCTCTGCTGACGTGTGACGGATGTTGGAAAAGATCAGATCAATCGTGTGACCTGCTCTGTGCGTCGGGCTTTTTTATTGACTTTTGCAGCTTACAGATAGCTGTTTTATAGCAAGCCTTAGCTGATTCGCAGTAATTCACCCTCCATGCATGCTCCAGCCTCTTACAGGCTGATTTTTCTTCCCTCAACTCCGTTGAGAACCAAGGGGCCGAGGGGGATTCTCAACGTGACACGGCATGTTTTGCTGGAGCGATGGTCTCCACCATATTGCCTATCCATCGATTCATAGCCGTCGCATCTATGTTTGGGTCTGAGGTCAATGCAAGAGGGTTCAGTGCCAGTGCCTGGCCGATGGTGTCAGGTCAATGGTTTTTCCAATGCCTCTGCAGAAAGGAGCGTCTACCGGCAGCCTGGCCCCCCAGGGTAATGAAATAGCAAAGGAGATCAAGAAATGATCCGACCATAGCTGCAACTGCGGCACCTCTGCTGACGTGTCCCGGATGTTGGGAAAGATCAGATCAAGCGTATGACCTGCTCTGTGCGTCGGGCCAGCAATGATTTGAGTTAGATTGGCCACACTCAGAGTAGAGATTAACTGAGCCGCCATGGGACAGCTGGACATATTAATACAATAAGGGGGCATGTGAGGGAAATATTTAATGACCTAGCATTGTTACAATCCCTACAAATACTGAAAAAACTAAGTATAACAACGGGTCAACAAAAACATTATGTAGCTATCTGAATGACTGTGTGTGTATTGAAAGAACACAATCCCTGAATCCAAGGTATTCCTGGTGAAAAATATGTTCCCATCAGATACCCGTCCTGTACCGCCCTACATCACTTGGGATCCTTCACCCGAAGGAAGTGGAAAGAACCACTTAGGATTAGGTAGATTGTGGCCTAATCATATGTGAAGGAATTAAGGATGTATGAGTGTAGACTATGTGGTGGTATCAGGGGGCAAAAAAATATAAGTAAGCAGTGCAATAAGTGCTCGCTGTAGCATGTGATAGTGAAAAAAGTTAATATTGGGTTGTGGGAGTGGAAAAATAATTTATTAGGGTCCTACCCACACCCACGGTTAAAAAACAGTGCAAGTAGTGTTAACAAATAACTACTTTGGTCTTATCTAGGTCGACATGTTTCTGCAGTTTCTTTGGATCACAAGATACCAGTCTGCTTCATCAGGAGCTTCTTGTTAATCAAGTGCTACTGCTAAATAAGTTGTGAAAAGTGTGTATAAAAATCATATCACCTGAGAACACCGGTTGAAATGATCCATTCGGTCAACAAAGGACAAACACACACATAAATACAAAATTCCCACAGTTAGTGACGATAGCTACAAATACACAGAGATAATCTCGTGATGTTGATTTATATGCCACACATTTATGGTCAGTGGTCATAGAAACAATCAACTCATTAACCAGGTACTCCAATCCTGGACTTAAACAAAGTTGTAAGCACTCACCCATAATCTGGGGAATGGACTCTCCACCTCACCCGGCCACAGCTCAGGTACAAATGGAGCACCGCTCTATTAAATGTGAAGAGAAAGAAAAATGAAAGAGGAAGAGTTCGCTAGAACTCAGTCAGAAAACACATATTCCCTCAGCATATCCTTATATCTCGCCGTTTTAGATCTCAGCCAGATGTTGGGGGAAGGTATACAATGTTGTTTGCGATGCAGCCTCTGAGTGTTCCTAACCTAACTCAGTAGTAAGCTTGAGGAAGGTCTGATTGATCTCTTCGCTCGGTTTGCAATAAACTAAACAACCGGGCGTGTTATGCAGGAAGCGGGCAGGAAGCGGGATATTTAACCAAAGTTGGTTAAATATCCCGCTTCCTGCCCGGTCGGTACCTCCCACTGTCAGCCTAGAGGAAGGCGAGGAGTACCGACGGACAGGTAAGCGGGGCAGGGCAGGCACTAAACGGAACGAGGTTGGGAGCATGCCGGTTCCTCTGTAGACAACATTGAGATCGCTCCTTACATGCTTTAAGTGGCTCGACTCTTTGAGAGGCATAACACGCCCGGTTGTTTAGTTTATTGCAAACCGAGCGAAGAGATCAATCAGACCTTCCTCAAGCTTACTACTGAGTTAGGTTAGGAACACTCAGAGGCTGCATCGCAAACAACATTGTATACCTTCCCCCAACATCTGGCTGAGATCTAAAACGGCGAGATATAAGGATATGCTGAGGGAATATGTGTTTTCTGACTGAGTTCTAGCGAACTCTTCCTCTTTCATTTTTCTTTCTCTTCACATTTAATAGAGCGGTGCTCCATTTGTACCTGAGCTGTGGCCGGGTGAGGTGAAGAGTCCATTCCCCAGATTATGGGTGAGTGCTTACAACTTTGTTTAAGTCCAGGATTGGAGTACCTGGTTAATGAGTTGATTGTTTCTACGACCACTGACCATAAATGTGTGGCATATAAATGAACATCACGAGATTATCTCTGTGTATTTGTAGCTATCGTCACTAACTGTGTGAATTTTGTATTTATGTGTGTGTTTGTCCTTTGTTGACCGAATGGATCATTTCAACCGGTGTTCTCAGGTGATATGATTTTTATACACACTTTTCACTTTAATTAGCAGTAGCACTTGATTAACAATAAGGTCCTGATGAAGCAGACTGGTATCTTGTGATCCAAAGAAACTGCAGAAACATGTCGACCTAGATAAGACCAAAGTAGTTATTTGTTAACACTACTTGCACTGTTTTTTAACCTTGGGTGTGGGTAGGACCCTAATAAATTCTTTTTCCACTCCCACAACCCAATATTAACTTTTTTCACTATCACATGCTACAGCGAGCACTTATTGCACTGCTTACTTATATTTTTTTGCCCCCTGATACCACCACATAGTCTACACTCATACATCCTTAATTCCTTCACATATGATTAGGCCACAATCTACCTAATCCTAAGTGGTTCTTTCCACTTCCTTCGGGTGAAGGATCCCAAGTGATGTAGGGCGGTACAGGACGGGTATCTGATGGGAACATATTTTTCACCAGGAATACCTTGGATTCAGGGATTGTGTTCTTTCAATACACACACAGTCATTCAGATAGCTACATAATGTTTTTGTTGACCCGTTGTTATACAGCTGGACATATCAACATGAATATTAAAATCCCCCACTACTATAAAATGGGGATGAAGGAGGGAGCTTTGGACAATAGTGTCCAAAAATTCAACTGAACTAGTCTCATTGCAGTCAGGGGGTCGATAGATGACTATACCGGCCAATGAATGTTGGGGGTTAACTTGTAGGCAGAAATGTAACCCTTCCATCCCTGAGACAATAGTCGGCAGAGATGATGTAAGCGTGTATTTCTCATTAAAGATAAGAGCCACCCCCCCACCCCTTCCGTCACCTTCCCGGTTCGAGAAACACATTTTAAAGCCCAGAGGAACAGCTAAGGCGATAGCGGTCATGTTGTTATCGTTCAGCCAAGTTTCAGTCAGGAACAAGGCATCCCACTCCGAGTCCACCAACAGTAGCCAGATATCCTCTGCGTGCCTAGCAAGGGATCTGCAATTCAGTAGGCCCGCTCTGAAATCAAGTATAGGGGACCCGCTGCAGAATTAGACTTTTGCTTATCAATCAAACTACGTGATGAGTAATCCGCGCAAAAAACCTTGCCACAGTGTATACATACCTGCGGTAGTTCGGTGTTAGCTAAGTCGACCCTTTTTCCCTTACAAAGCTGTTCTATATTCATCGCAAATAGATCCTCATTGGACCAAGGGATCCGCTTGCTGACCCTCCCCCCACTGACAGCGTTTCTGGCGCTGGCCGCGATCCTGTCGCGGACGGGTGCAGATGGGCTTGCCTTTGGCGTGCCATCAGTGCGCCCGCTGCGCTCGTCCACTGCGCGGCCGCGTACCCATCTACCTTTAGGGGAGGAGAAACCGGAAGGGAGGTGAAAGAGGGGGAGGAGTCGCATCCCTCCGTTCAAGCGGCGCCAACAGCCGTGACAGACCGGGGACCCACAAAGATCAGGGTCAGTGCAAGGGGATGTACAAAGTTCAGCCAATATTCACACACAATTCAAATGTTTAAAAAATATGTCACAGATATTTTAAAAGACAGAGGTTCTTGACTCAACCCGTCTTTAGCCTGCTAAAATGCCTCTCACCACCAGCGCCTAGATCGCGCTGCTCACACATCACGCATAAAGCTTGTGCTCGGCAGGATCCGCTGCCCTAGAGATATATGTGTTTTTACTTTTGAATTTCTCAGCAACTACTCAATGGATTTACACCATTTAGCAAAAAGACCTCTTTCCGAGCCAAGGGCTACCTCTTTGTCAAATTTGGTCTAATTCCATTCAGGAGTTTGGCCTGTAGACGTGTCTAAAGTTTCCTATAGAAAATTGCATGGGACAACATGTTATGGGACCCCCCTTTTTCTCGGGCCCCGTTTGCCGAATCGCCCCGAAACTTTTAGGATAGGAGCCGACTGGAGTGCCTCACAAGTTTTGAAAATTTCTGAAAGATTTGTGAAGCAGCGCAAAAGTTTATTGGAAATAGAATGTTGCGGATTTCCTTTGGAAAGTAGGTCCTAACTATAACTACCTACTGGTGACCGCCAGTAAGTAATACATACATATATATGGCGTTTTTTTCTGGATACCGCCTTCCCTCAATGTAACACTCTTCTCCAGCATGAGCAACACAGACAGACAGCAACGTTGAGAATTTTCAGGCGATTATTTATTTAACTACTTTTTCTCATCTTTAAACCAAAGTGCAAAAGTGCATATGCAACAGCAGACGGATTTACGATTTTCGGCTGTGGCCTTCAACTGTACATATATATATATATATATATATATAAATTCTTATATTCACTGGAGATAAAAAAAACATGACATTGTGAATACAAAAACCCACTGAAATGTGGCAGTTATATTTCAATGAATTAACTAGAATTTGCACCCCGCCAACCACTGCTTATGACCACACATATTACATCACTCATAACATGTTTAATGACACCACTGCCACACCATGCACAGTATTATCAACAATGATGGCATTTCAGATGTGATTAGGGATGATATAAATGTATTCAGTGAACATGTCATGAGGGTAAAACAGTGCATGGTGACAGTGCAAGCTATAGTTACTTTAATGCAGGATTATAGTTACTTGAGACAACTATAACTGTTGAATTTCAATGGTTCAGATAGTTTCAAATTCTATAATTTATGTGATATTCTCGCCTAACTATAACATTCTTTTAACCTAAGTTATTTCCAATGAATTTCTGTGTTTTTTTAATGTAAAGTAAGATATTCATACAATTTCTCACTATAAAGTCACTTTCACCTTTGTTAGTGAATTTGTAGATTTTCTAATGTAAAGTAAGATGCCCATTGCAATGCACCTTGGGGGGCCTGGCCTGGCATGTCCATTGTGCTGCACCTATCGAAGCTTGCTTCCCTTGTCCCATGCTCCTTGCATCCATTGTCCAAGTCCATGCCCCTACCCCCTCATTCTAGCCCTGTGTGGATCTTGATCTGCCACTGCTCTTCCTGCCTGTCCTGCATGGTTACCTTGCTGACCCACGCACCTTCTCCCTGCACTCTGTTGTGTGTTAGCTTGCTGCACTTATCTTACTTCCTCTTGCCCTCCGCTGTCCGTGTGTATGCTACTGCTCCCTCCCTTTTGCCCGCTATGTTCCATGGAGCTGCCAGTGTCCCCCCTGTCTACTCTGAGTGTACAGTTAATCTGCCACTGCCCATGGTGCCTGTTCAGCATGTTCAGATGCTGCCTACTGTTCCCGCCCCCTGCCTTCCCTGTCTGAACACCGTGCCCCTATACCCTCCCTCCTGCCCTCCATGGTGCATTTTGCTGCCACTCTCTTCTGCCCTTCATGCTCTGTTGTGCTACTCCTCCTGCCCGCCCTCAGTGGTCTATTGTGAAGCTCCTTCCCATGCCCTCTTTTTTCTGTGTCCAGCCAATACAGATAACATCTGAGCCTGCCATTAAAAGGCTGATGGTGGGGAAACAAAGAAGACCCTACAGGGTCCCCATGCCCCTGCTGCCATGGGGATGCATTCAGTGAGGCGCAACATGTGCCCCCCCTGTTTCATGTACTCCATGTTTCAGCATGGCATGTACTTCACAGTCCATTGGATGATGGGAAATTGGAGTGGGAATGTTACATTTGAAAATCTAAGTATCCAGCACCTTCCCTAAATGTTTAGAGTGAAGTGGGAATAGTAAATCTAACTCCTTTAAGGGCCTACACCTTCCCCAAGATGCTGTAGATTGGAGAGGGAATAATAAATCTAAACCCTTTAGTGTCCATCACCACCCCCACAAAGGTGTGTTATTTCTACTTTTGAATTTTGTGTATCTTTTTTCGTTAACACATGTGGTTATTTATATTTTTTTTATATTGTATTTATTACATTAAATGCATATTTTTACTTTTTATTTTTTATATACTTTCTTTCAAAGAAAAAAGAACATTATTTTTACATGTTACAGTGCTACATTTTTGTAATGTTTTGGTATAGAATCATATATAGTGTATTTTCTACAAGGTTTTAACACTTGTATATTACTTAATATAGTTACAAAAATAGTTGATAATTATTAAACATTTATTATTTAAATATAAAAAGGAGCATGTTAAGTTTTTTGTAATACATATTTCATGATATATTAATTGGTACCATTTAATATACAGTTATTTTCTTATTGTACCATTTAATGTATATTTAATAGATATATTTTAATACATTTTTCCTACATTGTTGTAACACTTTTTAGTCGTGTAACATTTCCATCTCGGAATGTGGCAGAATCCATGGGTGTTGCATTGGAACACCCACAGCAACACCCATGGAACTTCCCTTTCTCGCACATTAGTGTATGAAAAGGGGGCGTATTTACGAGGACATGAAAACCCACTGAGGGTGGCTTTACAAGTCCTGGAAAATAGGGGGCAGAAAAATGTGCCGCTGGTGCGCCACAAAAAGTGACACACTGGTGGTACAAGGGGCTTGTAAATATGCCCCTAGACTTTTAATGTATTTGTATTCTGTTCTCACTGTAATATAAACGTTTCAATGTATGTACGGTTGTTTTATATGCAAGCTATTTTGTTTATTTTTAATATTGGATCATTTTGGCTTTCCTATAAATACTTTTAAATAAGTGTTACAATGTATTTTTTGTCAGTATTATTTCTTTTGTATACATATTTTATTTGTACACAGATTTATAAAAAAAGCTTTTATTTTAAGTTTTTTTAACATGTTATAGTGGTGTTAGTTTTTGTTGCATTTTAATAGTGCCGTGTTTGGTAGATAGCTGGGTGGTCCTAGGGATATACCTATTATTTCTAGGCTATTTGTTATTTATAATTCTTAGTTATTTTGGTTTTGATTTAGTTTACTGATTGTTCTATCCTCAGTTTTTGGTAGTATTGTTCTATTTTGAGGGTTTAAATGGATATGGAGTGTTGGTTGGCCCAGGGGGCGCATAATGAGGAGAAATAAAGGCATATTTTACAAGTAAATCACGGTGCTGCACTGCCCTGCATCTAAAGGAAAGGGCAGGAATGCATCGTATTTATGATATAGGGTGCATTCCTGTCCTTTCCAACTTTGCTGGTGCTGTTTTGGCTGCCTTGCACCAATGCATGCATCTTTACATCATGGTAAAAGGGTGTCTGTGTTGTATGAATGATTGTTTTGGTGCAGGAAGGGACACCTTCCTGCAGAAAGACAATCAATGGAAGTGTTTACTACATCAATGTTCCAAGCAGCACAGAAAAAGTGGAAAAAATGAGGAGAAAAAAGTTATTTCTCCTCGTTACGCCTCCCCTGGGAGGCCTATGCATTTGATGCATTTACAGATTTACAAGTCCTTGTAAATTTGGGAATGCATCAAAATCCATGGGTGTTGTGTGAGAGCACCCAACACAATGCCCATGAAATTCCTCTTTGATGCAGAGTAAGGCAATGCAGTGACAAACGCCTTACTCCTTTTCTACAAGGCCTTGAAAAGCTATGCAAAGTAGCTTTGCTTTGCCTTGAAGTTATGGGTCTGCCCTCTGTGCAGCCGGTGTGTCAAAAAAAGGGATGCACTGGCGGCGCAGTGGGCTTGTAAATAAGACCCTAACTTTATTTCTCCTCATTTATTCCTCTTTTCATGTGTGCTGTACACAAGGAAGAAAAAGGCTCCATTGATTGTTTTCGTGTAGGAAGGGATCCCTTGCTGCACAAAAACAATCATTCTAACAATACAGACAACCTTATACCATGGTGCAAGGGTGCCTGCATTGGTGCAAAGTGTCCAGGACGACGCCAGCGCAGTGGGAAAGGACAGGAATGTGTTGTATATCATAAATATGATGCATTCCTGCCCTTTGCTTTAGATGCAGGGCACCGCAGCAAAATGACTTAGTGTGCTGCCATTATCTTGTTGTGTTTGATATGCTCGACCAAAGTGGAATGGGTATGTCCAGACATGGGTCCCTTGCTCTTTGAGCCACTGGATTCAAGCTTGCCTGGGGATGATAGATGATAGCCCGAAACCTGTCCAAGGATGCTTATTTCTGGTCCATGGATGACCTGGTCTGGCAGTTTGTGTGGACTGTTCCCATGAGGAGCAGCATCAAGACTGATTTGCATATGGCTTGGTGCAAACTGGAAGGGCATGGTGAGTGGAAAAACTATGGATTTCGTACCGGAAATCTTTACTAGGGTGAATGTTTGACAATGTGCAGTATTCGGTTCTTCATCTTTTTCTGTTGCTATAGTCACCCCAAGTGGGAAGGGTATACACAAATGTGGGTACTGTACTCACTATTCCATTGGATTCAAGCTAGCCTGGCTGATGAGGGGTGATACCAGGGTACTTGTTTCGATCCAGGGAGGACCTAGCAGTTCAAGCTTGACTGTTTCTACGGGGAGCAGGGTCAAGACTTATATGCACATGGCTGGAATGGCATGGTGTGTAACAAATTATGAATTTAGTCCCCGATCTCTGTACTGTGGGTGAAAGTTTGACAATGTTCAACATTCCGTCCATCATCTTTTTATTTACTGTATTTTGCAGTTACCAAATGCAGATGAATTTAAATGGTGGATATCAACAAAATGTAAACTGATAGAGGCTTTGTGACTTGCAGACTGACAAACTCTAGAGACAGTATCTGTGTTAGGATGGCAGAATTGTGCTGCGCTCTTTAGAAACCAGTACTAATCCTGCACTTTCATCAATAAAGAAAACCATTCAAAATTGGAAATCTCCTTATTCCATTGTAGAAAATGACTAATCTTTTACATGCTGTAACCCCAGCTTTTTGTCCTATCTGTTTTTTCTAGGTATAGAACTCTAAGCACTTTACCTTGCAAACCAGTAGTAAAGTGTATGTGCCACACCCTTTTAACTTTGTTGAATTTGTATACTCCTAATGGCCACATTTATCTTCCAGCTAGTACATGGAACAAAGTATACTCAGGTCTGGAAGTTAAATTCCACCAGTGAACTGCAGCATATATTATGCCATTCACTCTAGTGGCAGTGCAAACACAGCTTCAGACCTGTCATCATAGCCTGATGTCAAGTTTTGTTGGTTCCTCCGGAGAGTACCTTAAAGGGGCCCACCTTCAAGCAATCTCAACTCTGAGTTTTATTGTTCAAAGATCCAGAGTGCCCAGATGAGGGGAAGGGAATTAGGAAGGGTACTGCAGGGAGGAAGACCTTGAACATAAGATCCAATTCATTATCACCATTGTATAAGTGGCCCTCAGTTATGTATAACAAGAACACAGTTTCACATTACAATAACAGTACCACATCATATCATTACCTGCAAAAAAAAGGATTCACAGTGGAACTGCAGACTGTGTCATCGACTTCACTATTGACGGTTGGTGACTGTAGTTCAAATAGACAATGCATCTGAACTCCTAAGTTTTATCGAGTGTTTGTAGATCAGGGATTAGTCTCAACAATGTTTATTGTATCCAAGAGTGAATGTGCCTCATAGTCATAGTGATGAGTCACTTTTACTCAGTATTTCCCCAGTTATTACATCCAAGAATAAGTGCGCCTTATAAGCACTTTAAGGTATCAAGGATCTTACTCACAATAATATGAATAATACTAATAATAATAATAATAATAGCACTTGAAAAACGCATGGCTACACCAACTGGTGTGTCCCTGCGCTAAGGCAAAACTCTACAGGGAAAGAGGACAGAGTAAAGGACCAATACCTGGAAAAGCCATGTTTTCAGTTTTTTCCGGAAGAGACCCTCCGAAGATTCCATGTGGAGCGAGAGAGGAAGAGCATTCCAATTTTTGGCTGCCAAATTGCTGAATGAAAGCGCCCCCATTCTAGCTTTTTGTACTTTAGGGACTTTGACCAGATGGGTCCTGGTTGATCTGAGATGGCATGTAGGATTATACGAAGTGAGTAAAACATGCAGATACCTCGGACCTTTGCCCTGTAAACTACGGTGACTAATGCAGAAAGATTTAAACAGGACTCTTTTCACAACCAGCAGCCAATGCAGGTCGTCGAGAGCCTTACCCTTAGAACCTCTCCTGGGAAGCTTCAGAACTAGGTGGGCTGCCGCGTTCTGGATACGTTGTAGCCTATGAAGGCATTTTTTATTTGCTCCTAAATAAAGAGCATTTCCGTAGTCCAGTTGAGATGTTACCAAGGCGTGTACCAGGGTTTTCCTAGCTGGTGTAGGAAGAACGTCTAGAGTTTTTCACATTCTCAGAATTTACGAAGTACTTCCCTGCCAGCTTACGGGTCTGTGCCTCAAATGACAAATTGGAGTCCAACCACATTTCTAGGTTAACCTGTTTACTTGGAGGAGGAGTAGGGCCCAATATCTGTTGCCACCATGTAAATGTAAATGTAAATGTCATGCACTTATATAGCGCTGTATCACCCGGGGGTATCTAAGCGCTTGCTTAGGGAACCCGTCCTGGTATTCCCCTGTGAGATAACCCATTACTGGGCATCCACAAGGTGAAAGCCAGGCATCCCACTGCGAGGGGCCGTCGTGGAGATTAAGCAAGCAATTGCCCAGAGTTGCAGAGTGTGACTCCATGATGGGAATATGCACTGAGGCGAGAATTGTCAGGTCCGGGGAAATTTGAGCCCAAGACCCGCCGAGGCGGGGAATTGAACCCTGGTCCGGGCCAGACCTCTGCATCAGGGTCTGCCACTCCAACCAATTGAGCCACACTTCTCCACCATGCCAATGACCAAATGGAGGGTGATTTCCCCACCACCAAAATCTCTGTTTTACTGCCATTAATTCAAAGGCAGTTGTTTTTCATCCAGGAGACCAAGTCCATCAGGCACAAGGAAACTTCATGCCTGCTCCATTAGGGGTGTTTGATAGTGACACCACCAATTGCATGCCATCTGCATATGACACAATGGTGACGCCCTGTCATTCCACGATCTCTGCCAGAGGTGCGACATACAGATTAAAAAGAGTAGGCATCAAAATGGAGCCCTGGGGGACCTCTTGAGGCAGAGCTATAATTTTGGAAATATGTGGACGTTGTGCCACAAGGAATATCCTATCCTGCAGAAAGTGGCACAATGCTTCTCCCGCTTATGGTGCAAAGAATCAACCCCAAATTGCAAACACAGTGCCGCTGCTCAGATACTTGATTACATTTTTTGCCAAGGAGCGCGCAATGAGTGCATTGGGAACAAGTATATTCTACCTATTCTCGGATGCCTGGAATAGAGCTATTGTGGCCTTAAAACCAATGCTCAGGATTCTGTTGTTGATCGGCGCTGTTACAACGATCCCCAAAGGCTCAATAATCTACAACCCGGGGGTGGGGCATGGCTGCTAATTTAGCATCAGCAAGCTAGATGATGGTCGTGATTTGCGGTCTCTCCCTAGAGGCAGAGAGTACTTGAAACTAAGAAATGACAATATTAGTGGGCAAAACAAAAGTACAGGAGCATGTAGCTTCAGTGCATGGCTCAAAAAGAGCAGGCTCAATGCTTGCAAATTACTTGTTTATATCACATGATTTGTCTTTGCACCACAAGTTCAGCATGGTGGCTTGGGGCACTTAGTACAGTACAATATACATTGACAGTACTACAGAGTCATTGCACTAGGAGAAATTATGATCAGCGCTCCAGGTCCAATGTACTATAGGAAAACTTTGATCAGTACCGAATATTCATAACACATACGTGGGGCTCCTATGTAAGAAGTGAAGTTAGTTATTGTGAGACAACGCTCATGTTAGGGAGACCATGTTCATGCCAGAGGGGTTAACAAAGCACACCAGCAATGATTAGTACAATTTTAGTATAACGAAGAGAGGATTGTGACACCTGACTGAAGCAATGTGAAAGCTACAATTCAATCTGTCAGGATAAAATCTTTTGACAGATCTAAATATGAACAAGCACCTTGTAGGCCACCAGTCAGGGTATATGGTATTAAATGTAATGTAAATGTGTCTTTACAGTGACAAGCCCCTGTTTTTGCCCTCCTATTGACCACACTTCTAGGTCAGCACCCAAGCACTGCCCAAGGGGAAAATGGTTTCTACATTTTGGACTTTGAGAGTGGAAGGATCTACAGAATCCCTCCAGGTCCTTTATATATGTATAGTGAAGCAACTTATGATGTCACAGGCTTATTAAGGAGGCATCACAGAAGTTAGTACTGAATAGTTTTATGTGGGAGTTTGCTATTGTCCAAAACATTTGTATGACATGATATGAGGGAAAACAATATAAAACTTCACAAATATTGATTACCTTAATTTTGTAACCCTATATCAAAAAAATAAAACAATATTGACAACACGAATATTGGCATCAAAATAATCTAAAATAGCCACATATCAGACAAAAATATATAATAAATATGACCACCACAATTATACAGATAAAATTTAGCAACAATATTGATAACTAAAATATTGACTAGAAAAATAAAAAATGAAACTAAGCTCTAAAAGAACGATAAATCTATAAACTTATAGCAAATTAGTTTCAATACACTAAAAAACAAGTGCAACATATAATACAATAGCACTTATACACATTATAAAATAACTATTTTAATGTGTTACTATATACATAAAAAAGCATTATACCATTTAAAAAAATGAATATAATACCTTTATTCAGAGATGTAGCTTCAGGGGGTGCTAAGGGTACCCCCCCAAATAAATGCATTCTGGCTTGGTAGTTCAGTCTGCTGACCCAGACTGTGTGCCAGTTTTTTTGGTCTTGAGGTGTTGCAGGGATTCTGCACATAAACAGAACTATGCACAAGAAACCAGGACCTTGGTAGATAGTGATGTACCAACCTATCCCCTCAGTACCCAAAATCCCAAAAACCGACTAGCAATAGTGTCTCATGAATTCTCAGACTAACAGCGAAGCTACCAATATTTAAACAACCCAGAACACAACACTCCTGACTCTCTCAGGAATCACGGGAACAAGACAACTCTTTCGCTCACTCACCCATACTTGTCCACAATAAGAGTAATCAGAGTCACGGTATAGTTCACACATGCAATTACTAGCACCAAAATGCATAGAAACAATTTTGTCAGCATCGTCACAGTTCCATAGAATACAAACAGGTCTATCATTTTATAAAGACAGTGGAAAAGGGCTATTCTGCCTAACCATACTCCCCGTGCTAAGATATAGTTTAATATAAAAAAAGAAGACCTCTGGGCTTTGTCAGCAGACCCCATACCTCAAGGCCTAGATGAAAGGTTAACATCTCAGGACAAGCACAGCTCTTCTCTCTGGAAAGGTTTCTCTCCAAGTGCGTGAACAACATGCTTAGCTTTCAATATTAAAGCATACGATTTCCAGTAGTGCAGCTGTCTCATGTCATGTCTAGTTACCAGGGACTGACCAGAACAGAATACCAAGGGGCATTGTTGATCGACCTTGTACATCGTGTGCAGATTAGACCTCAGAGCACAGCAGAGAATGCGAAAAGCAGACAGTTCTCATTCAAAAAGGGCACAAACAAAGTCTTGCAAAATAAACACATGTAGTTTTGTGCACAAAAGCAGCCTATTGGCAGCGAAGCTCATGCTAACTTAGGAATGTCGACAATGAACCCACCATCTATACTATAGAGGCAAGGAAAAAAGACAAAATAGTGACCTTTGATAAAAACGAGAGAGAGAGATAACCATCTCGTGGCTGAATTTTGAAATGTGAAACTAGATAATAAGGAATCAATACAGGCTTCCCTGCTTATCCAAATTATGGCATTTTTATTTTATTTTACAGAGCCTTATTTTCCTATAATATCCCAAATGTGCACTTTGGAATACTTGAGCTCAGAATGTGCCCATTGCAAGTACCTTTTATATTCAATTTTTTATCCTATAATGGAACAAAATCTATAAGAGGAATCTAGGCTATTTCAAAGGTTTATGTGACTATTAATCTGTCTGTGTATTCTCTTTAGGCTTAGTACATGAGACCGCCAACCATTTTGTGAGGACTAGAAATTTAGAGCCATGCTCAAATGCTCTGACTTGCCAACTCCACAATGAAGGCTTCAGGTAACAGAGACAAAGGTGAGTGTGTGTAGTGATAATAGATTTAAAATAAGTGATCAGGGCGTGGCCAAGATGGCGGGGTGAGCGGACGCTTCCTCCCGTAGCTCCTCCGGCCCGGCTCAGCCCGAACCCCGATTCCTGCGCTTCTCTCCCCCCGCGGCTGCACTGCGGGTGAGAGAACTGTGCCGGAGTTCGCGGGGCACATTTTGATGCCACTTTGACTTCTGTGGCCCCGGGGGAAGTCCCCGAAAAGTTCATTCGGGGATCGCTCCGAGGAGTGGAGCCCGGGTCGCCCCGAGGAGAAGAGCTTGGAGGCGGAGCGTATTGCGGCGCTGTCCGCGCGCCTCGGCTGGGCCGAGTGCTGAAAAGCTGAAAGCCGGAGATCCCGAGGGAGCGGACTAGACGGACTCCGCGGAGTGTGGAGGCTTCCTGGCTGGTACCCTAGTGGCAAGCACCATCGCTGGGCGACGAACCCCAGCCCTGCGCCGGCGATCCCCCCCCTACCCTGGGGTCCGAGGGGTGCCGACTTGCGAACTCCGCGCCTAGAGGCGCTGGATGGCGGAGTTCGAGCAGTGCCCGAGCCGGGCAAATCAACTGGTGGTGAAGGGAGATATCGGTTTCGCACTTTCCGGACCCGTTGCTGTTTGAGGGTCGCCCACGGACTTGTCGGCCCGGGCTGCCTTCTTGGGTTCCACCCTCCCGCCATCTTGTCTTTGTGTAGCTGAGCCCAGGGACCCTTGCCCGCGCCCTTCTCACGCGGGAGCCTCGGCTCGTCCTGGTACCGACTCATCTGCTGCCCTCCCTGGGAGTGCGAGGCTGGAGGCCTACACTTTGGACGTTGCTGCCTGCCCTGCTGGCCCGGGGGTCGTCTTGCCCAGACCCGGGCCGCCATTTTGTCGCCTGTGACGCACTACCCTTGTCCCCGACGAGGGCCTCACATTTGGTGCCCGTGAACGGTGGCGCTCGCCTACAGCAACTGATCCTGGGCTTCACCGGGGGCCGAGATGACTGGGAGACGTGGCGCGGCGCGAGGAGATCCCACTTTGCCGGAAATGCTCGGCAGGTCCCAGCAACTACGCGACAGGACGCAGCCGTCCCCGGGGGCCTCCCGGGCATCAACGGACGCAACCGTGGGCGAGCCACCAGTCACAAGGTCCTTCATGGAAGACTTGTTCAGCTCCCTCAAGGAGGAATTTCAAACTCTTAAGACCGAAGTGGCTGGAGAGGTCCGGGAGGTGCGCAGGGAGGTCGAAGGCCTGGGCGAGCGGGTCGATACTGTGGAGACGGCGGCCCAACGTCGCGATGAAGAGATAACTCATCTCCAGCAGGACGTCCTCCGCCTCCGGGAGCAATGTGTCGAGCTCCAGGCCCACTCGGAGGACCTTGAGAACAGGTCCAGGCGGAATAACATCCGGGTGCGAGGTGTTCCATCCGCGGATGAAGGAGCGGACCTAGTGGCCTATCTGCAGGACCTGTTCCGCGACATCTTGGAGGAAGGAGCGGATTTCCCGATCCTAATTGACAGAGCACACAGGGTGGGCCGCCAGCGCCAGTCATCGGCACCCCCGCCTGATATCCTGGCATTCCTGCCGGATTTCCCCCTAAAAGAACGCATCATGACGGAGGCCCGCAGGAAGCAACCGCTGACCTTCCGAGAAAGACCTGTGGCGCTCTATCAGGACCTATCCGCCATCACACTGCAGAAGCGCAGGTCTTTCCGCATCGCTACGGACTTTCTGCGAGAGCATGAGACAGCCTACTCCTGGGGTCACCCCTTCCGTCTTATCTTTCGATGGAATGGGGTGCTGCATCAGCTGCGCTCTTTACAAGATGTCTGTGGAGTACTGGGCCTTACTGCTACGGAGGAGGAAGGGGCTACACCCGCATGGCGGCGCCCCGAGCGGCGGGGCCGACGGAGATCGAGGAGGCGCCAATCGTCAGCGGCGGCGAGTCGTCCAGGCTCGCCCACCATCAGAGCAGACATGGCGGAGGCCCTGCGGACTGCGGCCAGGAACTTGCCTGAAACTACTGGTGTGGCCCTAACGGCCTAACTTTTCTCCGGGGGGAGAGACACTTAGCTTTAACGATGCTGGGCTGGGGCTGGGGGCTGGGGGGGGCGAGGGGGGAGGTGTGTGGCTGGACGTCCACTTGACTGTTTTCTGCAGACTCGCCCACTTGGGCTAGACTGAGACTATGGGGTGTTGTTTCCTGTTTTTTGTTTTGGTGGGTTACCATGGGTTGGTTCTGGGGGGGTGTAACTGTTGGTTTGGTGTGGGGGGGTCCCGTCCGAAGCTGTCCGAACATGTGCGATGCTGCCTCTGGCCTTCCCTGCGCCCCTGCCCCGCGCGCCCCCTCCGCTGATCCCTCGCTCGCTGCATAGCGCGTTGTTTCCCTGGAGGCGATGCCGCCCCTGAAAGTAGTGACCCTTAATGTTAAGGGTCTGAATAACCCCGTGAAGCGTAGGGCGATCCTTTCCCTGTTGGAGGGGTCGCAGGCGGATATCTGCCTCCTGCAGGAAACCCATTTACTTTCCAAAGATTGCCATAGGCTGCGCTCTGCCAAGTTCCCCACGCAACTCTTTTCCTCTGCTGCGACTAAGACTGCTGGGGTGGCCATTCTTCTAGCCAGCTCCTTCAGGGGGGAGGTGTTGCATAAACATGCTGAGCAGAAGGGGAGGCTTCTAGTGTATCGCATGCGTTTGGGAGGTGTTGCCTTTACGGTTGGTTCGGTATACAGCCCAAATGACCACCAGGATCGCTTCCTGGAATCAGTGTTGGTGGACGTTACTGCCTCGCCCGATCGCCATATCATCTTGGGGGGAGACCTGAATATGGTCTTCGACTCCACCCTGGATAGGTCTGCCCAGCGCTTCCCGCAGACAGGGGAGCTTTCTAGGGCTATACAGGACCAGATAGCGGAAATGGACCTGCATGACCTCTGGCGCACCATGCACCCCACCGATAGGGACTACTCCTATTTCTCCCACGCGCACCGCACTTATTCACGGTTGGATTACCTCTTGGTGAGCGGACCGCTTTGTTCCGCCGCCACGGCGGCAGACATCGGGGTCTTGTCCCTGTCCGACCACGCACCGGTTTCCGGAATTTTTGCTTGGCCGACGGCCCCCCCTCTAGAGGGATGTGGCGGCTTCGGGACACGCTTCTCCATAAGAAATCGGTTGTGAAGCGAGTGGAGGAGGTCATCCAGGACTACCTGACCCACAATAACAACTCTGACACGTCCCTGGCAACGCAGTGGGCGGCTTTGAAAGCGGTCGTCAGGGGGGAGTTTATCTCCATTTCCTCGGCGGAAAACAGGGAATGCCAACGCAAGAGGGAGGAACTGACGGCGCAGGTTAGGGAGCTTGAGCAGGTTCATCGCCGAACAGGGGCTCCTCGAGTTTGGAAGCAGCTGAAGGCGGCACGGAAACTCCTCTCTGCGTTGGATCTTGATCGGACAGAGTACGCGGCGCTGCGCCTGAAGCATGCCTTTTACACCGGCGGAGACAGGTGCGGTAAGCTCCTGGCCCATAGGCTCAGGGCTGCGCAGCAACGCAATGTGGTGAAGGAGCTGGTGGGAGTGGATGGGATCCCGGTTTCCGGTGACGCGGAGGTGGCAGATTCCTTTCGTTCCTTTTACGAGGCGCTGTACGCTGCAGAGCCTTCCCCACCGGGAGAGGCTGAGGCCTATTTGGAATCCGTGACCCTCCCGGCCCTGGACCCCTCCCAGGCGGACCACCTAGAGAGGGACATTCACGTGGAGGAGGTCATCTCCGCGATTGCACGGCTAAAGCATGGTAAAGCCCCGGGCCCGGATGGCTATACGGCCTTGTTTAACAAGACCTTCTGTCCCACTGTCACGCCTCTCCTGGCTCGCTTGTTCAATTCCTTCTCCGAACCGGGAGCCATCCCACCGGACCTTCTCTCAGCGACTGTGTTGGTTATCCCTAAGCCGGGGAAGGACCGGACCCTGTGCGGCTCGTACCGGCCCATCTCGCTCCTAAATGTGGACCTCAAGCTTTACACCGGAATCTTGGCGGCCAGACTGGGTCTACACTTACCAGGTTTGGTGGAGGCGGACCAGGCCGGTTTTGTGCCCGGTAGGCAGACGGTCGACAACACAAAGAGGGTGACGCACGTGCTGGAAAAGGCCTCACGCGTCCCGGGGGAGCGGATGCTGCTATCGGTCGACGCGGAGAAAGCCTTTGATAGGGTTCATTGGCCATATCTCGAGCTGGTTCTTAGGAAACTGGGGATCGGCGAGAGGTTCCGCACTATGGTCTTTAACTGCTATAGGAGACCGTCAGCGTCAGTGCGTGTCAATGGACACAGCTCCAGCAGCTTTGCCATTGAGCGCGGCCCGAGACAGGGTTGCCCCCTCTCGCCGCTCCTCTTTGCCCTCTATATGGAGCCGTTTGCACAGAGGATTCGCGATAACCCGGACGCTATTGGGGTGAAGATGGGGCAATACACGCATACTGTCAGCTTATACGCTGACGATGTTTTGCTGACCCTGGATGCCCCCAGGCGGTCGCTCCCTGCCTGCGTCCAGGAACTGAACGCTTTTGCCCGCGTGGCGGGCTTTAAAATGAATATGACTAAGTCGGCTGCACTGGATGTGTCGCTCTCCGCCGACACCAGGCGGGACCTTCAGAGTCTCTTCCCTCTGCAGTGGTCCTCCTCCACGGTGCCTTACCTGGGAATTTTGCTTGCTCCCTCACTGCCTGCCATGGTCGCAGCTAACTACTCCTCTCTGGGCAAGAAGATCAAAGAGGAACTCGGCCGATGGAACAAGGGCCTACTCTCGTGGCTGGGCCGTATCGCGGCGGTGAAGATGACGATACTGCCTCAGATCCTGTATCTTTTTCGCGCTCTGCCTCTCCAGCCCCCCGTGGGTTGGATACGGCAGACGCAGGCAGACATCTCCTGCTTTGTGTGGCAGGGCCGTAAGCCTCGGATGAAGCGGGTCCTCTCCATGCTTGCCCCGGAGGCGGGGGGTCTCGGAGTCCCGGACCTCCGGAAGTACTTTCAGGCGGCGCAGCTCCGGTATTTAGTGGAGTGGAGCCGGTGGGAATCGGACAAACACTGGCTCTTTCAAGACCAGGCAGTTGCAGGCCGTACCCTCCAGGAGGTCCCGTTCCTGCGGCGCACTCACCGCCCGCCTAATCTATAAGCCTCCTTTATCACCCGGGTCCCGCTAAGAGTGTGGGACGCGGTGTGTGAGCTTCGTGAGCTCACCACTTTTCCATCGCCGTTCACTCCCATTGCTGGCAATCCAGACTTCACTCCGGGTCTGGAGTCGGGAGCCTTTTCCCACTGGGTGAGTGCGGGTTGCAGGGCGCTTTTCCAGATCTACGGGCCGGAGGGCGTGCTCCCCTTCCAGCAGCCTCGGCAGGAGTTTGGCCTGACGGAAGGGGACAGACTGCGTTACATGCAAGTCCGCCACTGGGCTCTTCAACCCCCAGTGCGTGACGTCGCTGCCCGTTCGATTACGCCCTATGAGCGATGGTTGGTAACCCGGACCTCAGACGCCAAGCTTATCACTGATTTGTATAAATTTCTCCAACCCCCGCCGTTTCATTACCATAACCCAGGGAGGGAGCGCTGGCACAAGGAATTGGGCAGGACCCTGAGCCACAAGGAGTGGGACAGGATTGCGTATCGGGCGAGGCACTCTGCGTACCACACTGGGCTGACGGAAACCTTCACTAAAGTATCCACCTATTGGTACTACACCCCGGAGCGGCTCTATGAGATGCGCAAAATCGGCGATAGAGGTTGCTGGCGCGGCTGCGGACAGGAGGGCACCCTCACGCACATTATCTGGGAGTGCCCGGTGCTGTGGGCCTATTGGAAGGAAGTCTTAGATGAGGTGGATAGGCATTTTGAGATCGAGCTTCCGCGCTTCCCCGCTTATGTCTTGCTAGGCCTCCCCAATGACTTGATGTACCCGCTGAAATCCCGCAGGGGCAGGCAGATTGCGATTGCGCTAGGCTCCGCCGTTCAGAACATACTTGTACTCTGGCGCACCCCCACTGCCTCCTCTGTCACTGGTTGGCTGCATAGGCTCTGGCAGGTACTGGGCATGGAGAAGATGTCGCTAACGGTGGCTGGGAATGTTGACCAGTTTGAGGAGCTCTGGCACCCCTTTTTGGCACTGTTGTCCACGGAATTTCACGAGCTCACGTGTCCACGGTATTTGCGCCTCCTTAGGCTGACGCCGGCGGCGGCTGCGGCGGAGTGAAAGCGCGGATCGGGGGCCGGGGGTTGGGGACGGGAAGAGGGGTTATATGCTTCTAACGCTGACTTTCGGACGGGGATGTTGGGGTATTGTTTTCTTTCTTTTCTTCCTTTGCTTTTCTTTCTTCTTCCTTTCTAGGGTCGGGGGGGTTGGTGGAACGGTATGCTTCTCTTTTACTGTGTCGCGGGGTGCTATCCTGGCTCGGCCTTGCCTAGGGAGTGGGGGTCTACAGGGGGGTCATTCACAATGCCTTATAGCCTTATGTCTTTGCCTTGTTACCCGCTGGGGCTTCCTGCCTCCCTACTTTTCTTCTGACTCGCTGCAACGTTCCGCTTCTTGTACTGTATGTTTGCTTGACCTCCTGCTCCCCACCCCGTGTTTTTGTGCCTTAATAAAATACTTTAAACCTAAAATAAGTGATCATAGGACTGGGACTCCAGTATGTTGTGTTGTATGGTGACATAATCATCAGTTCTCAGAGAGAACATCCTGGCTCAGGGGTGATGGGCACAGGCGTAGCTTCAGTGAGGGTGTTTGGGGTGTGATACCCCTCAAATGCTTTCTTGGATTGATCTTTGGGTTTAGGGTCTTGTTCTTATTTCACTAAAAGATGTTAACTTCTTTATTTTATGGATTTGAAACTTAAATGTATATAGTTACCCATTGTACAAACAATAAGTAAATCTGTACCCATAGAAACATTGTTTGTAATGAATGAAAATGTTCAATTGTTTTGGAATACACAAATATTGCAGGTAGTAATCTTGGAAAGGTGGGCCAGTCTCAAATTTCCAGACATACCACTGGCAATCAAACACCCAAAATGAGATGGGATGAATAGTCTAAACAGTGGCAATTGCTTGGGGTAGCATTATAAACTATAATTGATTGCCCACGGTGCCCTTCTAGACAGAGGACCAGCTAATGCAGATCAATACTAAACTGGGTCCTCATGGAAACACTCCATACTAAACCCTAGTCATATCACTACTCCAAGATGCAGCCCACTGTTTTAAAGATAAGAAATTCAAGATTATATATGAATGAAAATATATACATTTGTAAATTAAATAAAACAGAGATGGCGAGTGACCACACAAATACTGATTAGGGTTGATCAGGTAAGGTAACATGCAAATAAATCAACTAATAACATTAAATTAACCAAATATAATGCTTTAATAATCAAAAACAGTACAATAGGCATCACAGATGTTGTTTCACAAAGACCTGAAAATCCTGGTGCATTGTTTAAACACACCAAAAAAACAAGACCGTTTTGAAAAACACAACTTATTCAGAATCAAGTTAAATAAATAAAACTTAAAAAGCATGTTACATTTACTAAGGGCCTGAGTTAGATCTTGGCATATCAGGTCCTGCCAACGCTTATTTGATTGTCTTCCCATCCGCCGTATTTAGATTCTGGCTGGGCAGTGTACAGTAGACCACCAGATTACTACCAAGTTTGCCAGGAATTCTCAACTGCGTTCGACAGTGGTAGAGGTAGAAGCAGCTGTTGGTGGAAATTCAGCTAAGATTCTCGGCGTCCAGATTACAATGTGACTTTCCTCCATGGCAGCTGTGGTGGTAATTCCTCCTACTTCTAAGCAAATGAGATAAAAATGTACCTTTTTTCCTGCTTCCAGCTTCCATTTCCTTCTTGTACCCCATCGTCCAGGTCCCTCCTTTGCTACACTGATTTCACAAAGATGCCAAACAACTCCCTTGTCCTGATATCTATGGTAAGCTTCTTTTACAGATGTCGTATGTATTCAGATTTGACAATTGCTTTAGCCTTGTGTACTTCAGCATTGCTCTTACATGCAACATTTTTCTCAGGCATAATGCAGTAGTGTTCATTTTCCTACTCATCGAGGTAAAATGAACACACCAGTATTGACACATAAAAAAATAATGCTGTTGGGGTGCTTTTGGGTGTTGTGCTTGTGGTGACTGTGGGTGTACATTCAATAGTGTGTGTATGTTGTTTTTTGTGGCATGCAATATGTACCAATATGGGGCATAACAGCTTACTTTTATATATATATATATATATATATATATATATATATATATATATATATATATATATATATATATATATATATATATATATATATATATATATATATATATATATATATATATTCACTGAAAAAACCATAGGTTATAGACCATATATAGTTAAGAATTCGCATTTACAAAACCTTATTTTACTCACACAAAACCATTGAAATTCCATATATAGTTAGTTGCACTAACTATATATCGCGCACCCGCAATCCACTGCTGATGATGTCACATATTACATCATTCATGACATGGTCAGTGACATCACTGATGACATCAGTGATGACATCTCAAATGACATCACTGATGACATCTCAAATGACATCACTGATGACATCACTGATGACATCTCATTTGACATTACTGATCACATCACTGATGATATCATTCATGTGATAATACGATGAACCTCTTCAGACTCTAATATAACCTTAGATACAATCAGTGTAAACAGACACTCACAGACTGTCACTCATCCATGGAGTTACTCACACGCCTAGTCAGTCATGCAAAGAATCAATCACACCTCCATTTCCTCAACTATACAGTTATACAAACTTTACTTATTCAAACATATACTAACAAATATTTACTCTCTTATACAATCCCTGATACAAGTTCACAATGATCCATACAGCCACTCACACATTCATTGGCTCTTATGCACAGTTATTTATATATGTCAACTCTCACATGTACTGTGTTTTACATATGTACTTACTTTGACATGTAGCACTGAGATATCCATTCACTCACCAATACACTCATGCACACAGTCAACCGCCCATACAGCTGTTTCCACATGCACTTTTGAAACCATACATCTAGTGAATCAACTGCTCACACATCTATGCACATAGTCATACACCTCCCAGCCACCCACACACACACTCAGTCTCCCATACAAATACTTGGTCAACCAATCAATAACCCATATAGTTACTCATATAGCTACTTATCAACACATGCAACAGTTTACAGAACAACAGACATAATGATGCACAAATTAAGACAGTTTAGTCACTAACCCATGCACTCAGTGATACACATTTAATCACTCACTCATACAGCCAGTCATGCACCTACTAAATCCTTCATCCAGACACTTATACATCCACTCATTCTTCAATATGTAAGACATATTTTAACTTTACAGAAACATACAGTCACTGGATGTTGTCATCAGTGATGTCATCAGTGATGTCATTTGAGATGTCATCAGTGATGTCATCAGTGATGTCACTGACCATGTCATGAATTATGTAATATGTGACATCATCAGCAGTGGATTGCGGGTGCGCGATATATAGTTAGTGCAACTAACTATATATGGAATTTCAATGGTTTTGTGTGAGTAAAATAAGGTTTTGTAAATGCGAATTCCTAACTATATATGGTCTATAACCTATGGTTTTTTCAGTGAATTTTCAAGGTTTTGTAAATGCTAATTCTTAACTATATATGGTCTATAACCTATGGTTTTTTCAGTGAATTTTCAAGGTTTTGTAAATGCTAATTCCTAACTATATATGGTCTATAACCTATGGTTTTTTCAGTGAATATATATATATGCATACATATATAAACATATATCATCTGTATATCTATATAAATACAAACATAAATGCATGCATACATATACTTATATGCATACAGATGCATGTTATTTACATGAAAGTTGAAAAAACACTAATAAAAGCAAAGCTAAAAAGCCACCTCATTACAAACAGAATGGCTTTAACTTAAACGAGGGCGAGATCTATTGCATTTTCAATGCTTGTTTACTTTGGTTCCATCAAGAAGGCATTCAGATGTGTCACACATTTGCCATAAATTCTGAATGTTAGCACTCTAGTTGCACATTAGATCACTGTAGTAAAGCTACTGCTCACCAGGGACGTCTGCTGCTGGTATTCAAAGTGCATGTTTCAGTCTGCATGTCAGAATTCTTTTAATGAAATAGAAGAGGATTTGAGAAGTCACTCAAAATGATCCCTAATTTTTCTTTCTGAAGCACTAATCATACTTTCTATGGCAAAATTAACCCCCTCATGTTGTTCCTTTTTAAATTGAGTGTTTTCAGACTTACCACTTCATTCCAATCAAGATGGCTTCTGGTGTGCCATACTTTTGTCATAAGTAAGACTGTTAGCGCTCTAGTTGTTCTTTAGAACACTCTGGGACATTCTGTCATTGGGCAATACTTGGGGTACATCTGGGTGATATTTGGGCTACATTTAGGCTCTGTTGTCTCTGGTGGCCATCTTGGGAGACTGTATGTCAGAATTTTTTAATGAAATTGAAGAGGGTTTGAGAAGTCACTCAAAATGTGCCCTAATTTTTCTTTCAGCAGCACTAATCATAATTCATATGGCAAAATATACCCCCTCATTTTGTTCCTTTTTAAATTAAATGTTTTAAGAGTTACCACTTTATTCCAATCAAGATGGCTTCAGGTGTGCCATACCTTTGTAATAAGTAGGACTGTTAGCGCTCTAGTTGTTCTTTAGAACACTCTGAAACATTCTGTCATTGGGCTATACTTGGGCTACATCTGGGTGATATTTGGGCTACATTTGGGCTCTTTTGTCTCTGGTGGCCATTTTGGGAGGCTGCATGTCAGAATTTTTTAATGAAATAGAAGAGGATTTGAAAAGTCACTCAAAATGTGCCCTAATTTTTCTTTCTGCAGCACTAATAATACCTTCTATTGCATAATATACCCCCTCATTTTGTTCCTTTTTAAATTAAATGTTTTAAGAGTTACCACTTTATTCCCATCACGATGGCTCCAGGTGTGCTATACCTTTGTAATAAGTAGGACTGTTAGCGCTCTAGTTGTTCTTTAGAACACTCTGGGACATTCTGTCATTGGGCTATACTTGGGCTACATCCGGGTGATATTTGGGCTACATTTGGGCTCTTTTGTCTCTGGTGGCCATTTTGGGAGACTGCATGTCAGAATGTTTTAATGAAATAGAAAAGGATTTGAGAAGTCACTCAAAATGTGCCCTAATTTTTCATTCTGCAGCACTAATCATACTTTCTATGGCAAAATATACCCCCTCATGTTGTTTCTTTTTAAATTAAATGTTTTAAGAGTTACCACTTTATTCCAATCAAGATGGCTTCAGGAGTGCCATACCTTTGTAATAAGTAGGACTGTTAGCGCTCTAGTTGTTCTTTAGAACACTCTGGGACATTCTGTCATTGGGCTATACTTGGGCTACATCTGGGTGATATTTGGGCTACATTTGGGCTCTTTTGTCTCTGGTGGCCATTTTGGGAGACTGCATGTCAGAATGTTTTAATGAAATAGAAAAGGATTTGAGAAGTCACTCAAAATGTGCCCTAATTTTTCATTCTGCAGCACTAATCATACTTTCTATGGCAAAATATACCCCCTCATGTTGTTTCTTTTTAAATTAAATGTTTTAAGAGTTACCACTTTATTCCAATCAAGATGGCTTCAGGTGTGCCATACCTTTGTAATAAGTAGGACTGTTAGCGCTCTAGTTGTTCTTTAGAACACTCTAGGAGGCTGCAGTAGAACACAAAGGAATCAACTGACAGTCTCTGTCCTTGTTGGATGTACATGTTTTACTGAGAATGTCAGACTTCATTTTCACATGACTGAGAAAGATAATGTGAATTTACAGAAAATATGCTTTCAGTTTAGCTTATAGATCCCCTTCCAAACCACTGTGGGAAAATCATGAGATATTAGTTTTCTTTCAAACAATATTCATGATATCACAGCAGAAGGTTTTTTCACATGGTAAAATCACCTTAGAACCCACCACAATTCCTAAAACGAGTATGGTACCATCAACAAATGATTTATAATGTAACTAAAGTCCTAAAACCCTCTATTAACTACAATGCTTTTTAATGAGGTGCTATCATGTATATTGGTCCCCAGATGGCTGCCAACACTTCTTGGATGAAGTGCTGACAGCCAATCAGATCAGATGTGTGGTTAGGCTCCGCCCAGATATATATCTTTTTTTGAACCTAAATTACTCAAAATCCACTGGAGCACATATATTGAGACCTAGCAAAGGCACATCGGGCTAACAGTCCCTACAATTTTGCCAAGTTTCGTGCAAATCCATTCAGCCATTCGAGCTAAAAGTGAGGCCAACCGCCCTATGGAAATTAACATGGGAAAAATGCATTTTGGGACCCCCCTTTTTTCTCGGCCCCCCCTTGATAAAACCCCCCCAAATTGTCAGGGGCTGCTCAGAAACAAAATGTTCCATTTTCCTGAAAATTTCAGCCAATTCCGTCCACAAACGCCAAAGTTATTAGACATAGAATTTTCAAAAATCCTATAGAGAAAAAATCCTAACTATATATACCTACTGGCGACCGCCAGTAGGTAATATATATATATATCTCCACTCCTTGCCTCGGAAGTAGCCACCGCCGCCAAACCAACGGGTGTCTCGTCTGTCAAAAGACCTCCGCTGCCAGGTCTTTACAAAAGAGCCTCAACGAGTAGAAAACCACACGCTGACGAGACCGTGTACCAGACAAAGTAAGTTTATTTTGTCAAAACCCTGGACGCGTTTCGCCTGACCAGCAGGCTTGATCACCTAAGGTACAGTGTAAACAGACACCTTTTAAAGTGCAAAACTGGTTGCGAGGTCACGTGACAGAAACAGGCAGTAAAGGAAGGAAATGGAAAAAAGACTTATAGTTCGTTCCATTACGTAAATAAATCCTGGAAAATCAGAGCGGAGCTTAGCTTACTCAATAAATTCATCGGCAACAATGACAATAATGCAAACAATAATATGCAAAATCACAATTAAATACAGTTCTACTGCTTTATATATATATATATATATATATATATATTACCTACTGGCGGTCGCCAGTAGGTATATATAGTTAGGATTTTTTCCCTATGGCATTTCTGAAAATTCTATGTCTAATAACTTTAGCGTTTGTGGACGGAATCGGCTGAAATTTTCAGGAAAATGGCACATTTTGTTTCTGAGCAGCCCCTGAAACTTTGGGGGGGGGTCGTCAAGGGGGGGCCGAGAAAAAAGGGGGGTCCCAAAACGCGTTTTTCCCATGTTAATTTCCATAGGGCGGTTGGACTCACTTTTAGGCCATACGGCTGAATGGATTTTCACGAAACTTGGCAAAATTGTAGGGACTGTTAGCCCGATGTGCCTTTGCTAGGTCTCAATATATGTGCTTCAGTGGATTTTGAGAAATTACCGTTTAAATCAAGATATATATCTGTAACAGCGCTCTGGGCAGCGATCCGGTTAGCGAACTTTTCGCGTATTGGAACTTTGCGAAGCAAAGCTGATTGGCCCTTCGGTGTCTGTCAACATTCTAAACAGTCCGGAGCGGCCGCCATCTTGTCTCTCGGTAGGATCGAGAGAGAAGAAAAGGTGAAAAACTATGGGGGAATTTAATGAAAGGGGGCAAGGTATCCCCCTCTTGACCCCCTAGGAATGTTGTTGGGGTTATTAAAGGGTCCCGTGGGGAAAATAAAAAAAAATGATTTTTCACGGTAGAAGCGCTTCACGGGCCGCGAACTGGGCCGCAAACTGGTTGCGAAACGGGAATTCGCCATTTTGTGCTTCGTTAATTAAAGTACTAGGTATAAGGGGGTGCGGGAGACGTATCCTAATCCCCTATGTTTCCTGAGGGTGGCTGAGGAGGCTGATATATGTTGATACATCTCTTCCAGCGGCTGCGCCATCTTGCCTTTTTTCCAATGCCACAATTTTGTCGTGCACGGCAGCCATTTTAGATGCCAGGCTGGTCCCAGGCTATCACCTAACCCTGCGGATGTAGTTTATGGCCCCAGCTGTAGAGAATTCAGACATGCCAATCCTCCCGATTCAGGCGTGTGACTACTGATTTCAGTGCTAGTCTCCCGCCTCCCGATTTCTGCAAGCAAAAACCCGGGGGCATATTACGAACAACTAGCGATAATTTTTGTCTCTAACTTGTTTAGAGACAAAAATTATCGCCGTACATCGGCGATTTTTATCGCAGATAAACCTTGCTATTATCGCAGAAAAGTCAGCGATATTCATGTATTATCGAGCAAATGCTCTTAGCCATGTTATCCACCTCCCATTGGATAACATGGCTAAGAACTGCTCAGGGCAGGTGTTAGATTTTGGAGATATTCGCGCTTAGCGCGAATATCTCCAAAAGTTGGTAATAGAAGGTAGCGATGTTAGGGACTGTTTCCAGTCGCTAACATCTTGGCACGCCACTTTGCATGTCATTAGTGATAAGTATCACTGACATGCAAAGCGGGGCCCAAGATGGTCGCTATCTCCTTTTAGCTGTCACTAACTGGTGTTAGCGACAGCTTGGTAATAGGGAGATAATTTTATCTCCGCTTTCAAGGCTTTTAAAGCTAAAAAAGCGGAGATAAACCCCCTTGATAATATGCCCCACGATTCCTTGGGGGTTTCAGCTGACAGGGCTTGGTATTGTGTTACATGGTAATTTTTCCAGGAAACGTCAGAGGGTCGATGCAGGGGTTCTAGAAGAGGTGATAAACCATTTAAGCCTCATGAACAAGCGCATGGTCTTTTAAAGATTTGTGAAGTACTCGGAGCGGCGGTGTGTGTGTTTCCTCTTTCAGGAGCGGGCGAGGGGGCACTGCCAGCAACTTGCCAGGTCAGGTAGTGTTCAACACGTGCATCACCCTTTCTCTGCTTGCTATTGCGCTCCATGCTTCGGAAAGGTAAGAAAAAGAACGTGCATTTGAGTTTGAAACGTCCGATCGTGCAGCAGCACACTTCCAAAGCCCACACATGACAATAACCCGATTCAAGGCCCCATTCACCCGTTTTTAAAAAAATAGATAACACTCCAACAAAGTAAGGTTATAAAACTTTATTAACTATTAACTTTAACGAACGGAACAAAAACTAAAAACATTTAAACATTTCTCAACACAAAAAGCAACAATGGTTAGAAGCTGTCTTTTGTGCGAATAGTCCCAAGGCAGCACAACGTGCAGAGTTCTGGACGGCACCCAGGTGATGTCGCCTGGGTGCCGCACTGGTTTAGGGATCCTACAATGCAGCACAGAAAAACAGCGTGGGGCGTCCCGGGTGGTGCGGGGGGAGGCCTCGTCAGTAGCGGTCTGTGTCCAGTGTCACATGGCTGACACAACATGTACGACAGACACCCAGGTGATGTCCAGTAAACTGCCGCACTGGTTTTGGTATCCTACAATGCTGCTCCGAAAATTGGCGTGCGGCGGCCCGGGGGGGGGGCGTGGGGGAGGCGGCGTGAACGGGCCTCCCCAGGTGGCGGCCATCTAGCTGAGTTGCGCCCGCTCTTGCGGCTACAGCGCCTCGCTCACCATGTTGTTGAGTTGCTCCCACTCTTGCAGTGCAGCGATAGGCGGCTGCCACATGGCTCTTAAAATGGCGGACGGCTCCTCGGTTTTGGGCCTGGTCCACTGAAATGGCCCTGGGACACTTTGGAACTCGGACGCTTGCCTGCTAGGGCTTGGGCTCCATTCTCGAAAAGCGTCCCCTCAGCCGTGAAGATTGTACAAAAGTCTTGGGGGCCCCCGACTCCCGCAGGCTTCCGGTGGGGAGCGGCTGCCATGATTGCTCGCGGAATGACCACGACGGAGCCACGAGATGGTGGTGCTCTCATGCTGACGCCAGCTTCAGTCTGAATGATCCAGAAACAAGGTGGGGCTTTCATCGTTTGGGAAAAAAAAATGTTCTAAACCAATGAAAAGTGTTATTTTTAGGTCATATGACCAAGCCTTTCATCTTTAGGAAACCAAAAGTAAAATGAACCAATGAAAAGTTTTATAAACAAGTCACATGACCTGTTATGCGGCATAGGGCTACAAAAAGCGTAGAAAATCCGTTGGCACGTGAGGTGGCGTCAGTAGCGGACCGATGTGCGAATAGGCCGAAGGCAGCACAACGGGCCGAGATCCGGATGGTACCGAGGTGGTGTCCAGCAAATTGCCGCACTGGTGTGGCCATCCTACAATGCTGCGCCGAAAGACGGCGTGTCCAGCTGAGTTGCGGTCACTGTTGCGGTACAGTGACTCGAACGCGCCGAGATCTGGATGGCACCGAGGTGGTGTCCAGCAAATTGCCGCACTGGTGTGGCCATCCTACAATGCTGCGCCGAAAGACGGCGTTTCCAGCTGAGTTGCGGTCACTGTTGCGGTACAGTGACTCGAACGCGCCGAGATCCGGATGGCACCGAGGTGGTGTCCAGCAAATTGCCGCACTGGTGTGGCCATCCTACAATGCTGCGCCGAAAGACGGCGTGTCCAGCTGAGTTGCGGTCACTGTTGCGGTACAGTGAGTCGAACGCGCCGAGATCTGGATGGCCCCGATGTTGTGTCCAGCAAGTTGCTGCACTGGTGTGGCCATCCTACAATGCTGCGCCGAAAGTCGGCGTGGGGTGCCCCGTTGGCTTATGAGGTGATGTCAGTAGTGGACCGATGTGTGAATAGGTCGGAACCAGCACAAGGCGCCAAGATCCGAATGGCAAGTCCTGGATGTTGAGTGCCTCAGTTGAGAGTTCTGAGCAGTGCTTGTAAGACTGTCTGAAGCTTATTTGCACCTGCTGCAGCTTCACTAGGTCCGGCGGAACTTTTTTCCTTTTCCTTTCTTCTTCTTTTCCTACAATCCGTTTCATCTGAAGACACGATCAGGTCCCTGAAAGTGTGCAGGGGGACGCTATTGATTGAATGAAAATGGCGGCTTGACACAAAGCTGACTCAAGCGTTACTGTTGGTGCTATACAGACAAAAATTGGTTTTCAGTTTGTACATTCTTCAGGTTTTTTTTTTCCATCCAAGTCTGATTGAGGGTTTGTAGAAAAATGGCTTCAGATTTTCCACATACTACTCTTCAACATTCTTCCTAAATGTAACAATGTGAAACTCACTAGGAGAACGGCTGTTTCTGTTTCCTTTCAAAATGCTGCCAACAATATTTTCTGAATGGAAGACACCATCTTGTAGCATAAAGGGCCGAAAGGGGTTCTGGTCTGGCCGATGGTTGGTGGAGACATTTTGACTATATCTTGGACCTGCCCGGCCCCGCCCAAAATGGCGCCGGTATAAATGGGACTCGTAACTCCTTGCCCGCAAATGTATATCTAGAAAATGTTATTGTAAGTTGCCCTGTTCTATTTTAATTACAAAATGTATGTCCACCGATTCGGCAACTGTTAGACACCTTAGTTCTTGCAACCTAATGGCCCGCTCGTTACGTTCCTCTACAGTGTAAATGTCTCCTCATCATATACGATTTCAGTTTGCTCCGTGGCCGGCCCACGTGGTTATAGGCCCGTATTTGTATACTGACATTTTCACAATAAAGGTTTTTAAAACAAAACACGGTAGTAGTATTTACATTGGTAAAGTTTTTACTTTTAGTCACTGTTTTCGAATCAGTAAAAGGCAAGTGAAATAAAGCAGTCCAATTACATGACGGATAAAAGGTATAATATGTAGGAACGCAGTAAAGATAAATGGTCAAGGGCAGTTGTGTTTTTCATGTCTGCAACATAAAGTGATCGATAAGAATCTGGTAATCGGGCGTATCGGCGACTAAGACAGCAGGCTGAATCTCTTTTACTCAACGGCTCCGTCATGGAAGGAAGAAACGCCCTTTTTCTCGAAAAAGGAATATATTTTACTTGCAAGACAGTTGTAAATTTTCCGGGAAAGTACATTAGCCTGGAATATTATAACATATGTTTGAAAAAAAAATATTGTTCGAAAATAATAAAAAGCGTAATTTTTAGGTCATATGACCAAGCTTTTCATCAATAAATTAACAAAAGTAAAATGAACCAATGAAAAGTTTTATTAACAAGTCACATGACCTGTTATGCTTACGTTACGAGCTGCGCGCCGCGCCTCGGATCACTTCCGGGTGCGCTAACGCGGCGTGTCATAAAACGCATTACGCGACAACGTAGGTCAAGAATATAGTCTAAATGTCTCCACCAACCAGCGTTCAGAACACAACCCCTTTCAGCAGTCCAAAAAGTTCTGTTAAATGACAACAGAGGGGACAGGCAACAAGAACCATCAGTCAAAGAGGGGAGGGCAAGTTCTTCTCTTCCGGGTCATGTTGGGGCGCTACCGGAACTGATCGAATTGGTAGTCTATAGTGTTTCTGGATGTTTCAGACTAAAGCTGGCGTCAGCATGAGACCACTACCATCTCGTAGCTCCGTCGTGGCCATTCCACGAGCAATCATGGCAGCCGCTCCCCACCAGAAGCCTGCGGGAGTCGGAGGCCCCCAAGACTTTTGTAGAATCTTCACGGCTGAGGGGACGCTTTTCGAGAATGGGACCCAAGCCCTATCAGGGAAGCGTCCGAGTTCCAAGGTGTCCCAGGGCCATTTTAGTGGACCAGGCCCAAAACCGAAGAGCCGGCCGCCATTTTGAGAGTCCTGTGGCAGCCGCCTATCACTGCACCGCAAGAGCGGGCGCAACTCAACTACATGGTGAGCGAGACGCTGTAGTCGCAAGAGCGGGCGGTAAACAGCTGAATGGCAGAAGAGGCACAGTGTAGCAAAAGCGGGCGGAATGGCAACTAAAACGATAAAGGGGCGCCCCACTACAGCTTGTCTTCAGGTCAAACGGATTGTGGGACAAGGTCCAGAATTGAAGAGTCATCAAAAGGCAAAAAGTTCCGCCGGACCCCGGGAGCCGGCCGCCTATGTCGGGGGCGATCTCAGGCTACACCAGTGCTATAAGACTTGGGGAGGGTGTCGGAGCCAAGCGTCTTCTCCGAGTCCATGGCCATCACACCGCCCCTCAGGGGCCTCCGTCAAGCTGTTTAGGAAGGTAACATATCACATTGTTTTCTAATGCAGTCAGGTCCACAAACGACACTCACTTACTTTGAGAATAGTGAAGCTGCAGTAGGTGGAAATAAGCTTCAGACAGTGTTACAAGCGCTGCTCAGAACTCTTAACTATGGCACCCAACATCCAGAACTTATGCTATTTGAGAATGGCAGTGACATCGAAGCATCTCAGGGACCAAAACCATTAACGTACTTTCACGTATGAAAATCTTACTTGGGGAGGGGGCAGGAGCGAAGCGCCCCCTCCCAGTCAGCGCCACCACACCGTATGTTGAAAATTTGAAGCCATCGTTCTACAAAGTCAACCAAACTTGGATTAAAAATCTAGAAAAATGTACAAACTGAAAACCAGTTTTGGTCTGCATAGCATCAGTAGCAACGCTTGAGTCAGCTTTGTGTCAAGCCGCCATTTTGATTCAACAAAGCACAGGCATTGAAAAAGGCTGAAATTCAGAACTCTAAACTATGGCACTCAACATCCAGGAGCTTGCCATCCGGATCTTGGAGCCTTGTGCTGCTTTCGATCTATTCACACATCGGTCCACTACTGACATCATCTTATAAACCAACGTTATGTAAATAGTTTTTTAATAAAATGTTTTACCCTGTTTCTTTGCTGGTGTGTTGTCTATATTTTTAATATTTGCATAGGGTTTGTCGTTATTTTGTGCGGGATGGGTGATGGAGCCGAGCTGTCTTGCAGCCCTCATGGTGTGGAGCTCAGTTCATCTCACTATTTTCGTATTTCTCATGAAGGGTTGTTCCTAATATTTCTATTTTAGCGAGGTCAAAAAGAGATCCAATTAGTGGCCTACTGATTTTGCTCGATTACTTTTATTTTTTTACACGATTTTTCACTATCTGCAAAGACTAAACAGAGTATTGCGACTTTGTGCTTGTTTGTAAATAGAGAATGATCCAAAGAGAACCAATTCTAAAACAGTAAATGCTTGGACAACAATCAATCAAATGGAGAGACAAGGAGGCACGACGGATTACAACGGGGGTAAAGGCCTGCGTTAACTACCCTTCAGTATCTGCAAAGAGAGAGTACTACTAAGACAAAAGAGGGGGGGGGGGGTGCAGCGTTCAAAGCACATCAGCGTGCATAAATACGAAAATGTTTTTATCTATCACGTACTTGACATTTAAAAGCTTTTCATATTTGCTATTAAAAAACCAATGAAATTCACAGAAAAAACCATAGGTTATAGTGGATATATAGTTAGGAATTTGCATTTACAAAACCTTGAAAATTCAATGAAAAAACCATTGGTTTTAGGCCATATATAGTTAGGAATTAGCATTTACAAAACCTTATTTTACTCGCATAAAACCATTGAAATTCCATATATAGTTAGAAGCGCTAACTATATATCGCGCACCCGCAATCCACTGCTGATGATGTCACATATTACATCATTCATGACATGGTCAGTGACATCACTGATGACATCACTGATGACATCTCAAATGACATCACTGATGACATCACTGATGACAACTCAAATGACATCACTGATGACATCTCAAATGACATCACTGATGACATCACTGATGACAACTCAAATGACATCACTGATGACATCTCATTTGTCATCACTGATCACATCACTCATGTGATAATACAATGAACCTCTTCAGACTCTAATATAACCTTACATACACTCAGTATAAACAGACACTCACAGACTGTCACTCATCCATGGAGTTACTCACACATCTAGTCAGTCATGCAAAGAATCAATCACACCTGCATTTCCTCAACTATACAGTTAAACACATCTTACTTATTCAAACATATAATAACACATATTTACTCTCTTATATAATCCCTGATACAAGCTCACAGTGATCGATACAGCCACTCACACATTCACTGGCTCTTATGTTCAGTTATTTATATATCTCAACTCTCACATGTATTGTGTTTTACATACGTACTTACTTGCACATGTAGCAATGAGAAATCCATTCACTCACCAACACACCCATGCACAGTCAACCGCCCATATAGCTGTTTCCACATGCACTCTTGAACTCATACTCCTAGTGAATCAACTGCTTACACATCTATGCACAGAGTCACGCACCTCCCAGCCACCCACACACACACTCAGCCTCCCATTCAAATACTTGGGCAACCAATCAATAACCCATATGGCCACTCTTATAGCTACTGATCAACACATGCAGCAGCTTACACAACAACAAACATACTGATGCACAAATTAAGACAGTTTAGTCACTAACCCATGCACTCAGTGAGACACATTTAATCACTCTTTCATACAGTCAGTCATGCACCTATTAAATTCTTCATCCAGACACTTATACATCCACTCATTCTTCAATATGTAAAACATATTTAAACTTTACAGACACATACAATCACTGGATGTTGTGATCAGTGATGTCATCAGTGATGTCATTTGAGATGTCATCAGTGATGTCATCAGTGATGTCACTGACCATGTCATGAATGATGTAATATGTGACATCATCAGCAGTGGATTGCGGGTGCGCGATATATAGTTAGCGCTTCTAACTATATATGGAATTTCAATGGTTTTATGCGAGTAAAATAAGGTTTTGTAAATTCTAATTCCTAACTATATATGGCCTAAAACCAATGGTTTTTTCATTGAATATATATATATATATATATATATATACACATACATACATACATACATACATACATACATACATACATGCATGCATGTATATATATATATACATACATACATACATACATACATACATTCATACATGCATGCATGTATATATATATATATATATATATATATATATATATATATATATATATATATATATATATTACCTACTGGCTATCGCCAGTAGGTATATATAGTTAGGATTAATTCCCTATGGGATTTCTGAAAATTCTATGTCTAATAACTTTGGCGTTTGTGGATGGAATCGGCTGAAATTTTCAGGAAAATGGCACATTTTGTTTCTGAGCAGCCCCTGAAAATTTGGTGGGGTTTCGTCAAGGGGGGGCCGAGAAAAAAGGGGGGTCCCAAAACGCGTTTTTCCCATTCATTTTTCCATAGGGCCTTTGGCCTCACTTTTAGCTCGAACGGCTGAATGGATTTGCACGAAACTTGGCAAAATTGTAGGGACTGGTAGCCCGATGTGCCTTTGCTAGGTCTCAATATATGTGCTTCAGTGGATTTTGAGAAATTAACGTTTAAATCAAGATATATATCTGTAACAGCGCTCCGGGCAGCGATCCGGTCCGCTTACTTTTCGCTTATCGGAACTTTGCGCGCAGAAAGCTGATTGGCTCTCCGGTGTCTGTCAACATTCTAAACAGTCCGGAGCGGCCGCCATCTTGTCTCTCGGTAGGATCGAGAGAGAAGAAGAGGTGAAAAACGAAGGGGGAATTTAATGAAAGGGGGCAAGGTATCCCCCTCTTGACCCCCTAGGAATGTTGTTGGGGTTATTAAAGGGTCCCGTGGGGAAAAGGAAAAAAAAATGATTTTTCACGGTAGAAGCGCTTCACGGGCCGCGAACTGGGCCGCAAACTGGTAGCGAAACGGGAATTCGCCATTTTGTGCTTCGTTAATTAAATTACTAGGTATAAGGGGGTGCGGGAGACGTATCCTAATCCCCTATGTTTCCTGAGGGTGGCTGAGGAGGCTGATATATGTTGATACATCTCTTCCAGCGGCTGTGCGTGAGCTTTTTTTTATTTTGCTGCGTGACAGTCCAGAGCGGCCGCCATCTTGTCTCTCGGTAGGATCGAGAGAGAAGAAGAGGTGAAAAACAAAAGGGGAATTTAATGAAAGGGGGCAAGGTATCCCCCTTTTGACCCCCTAGGAATGTTGTTGGGGTTATTAAAGGGTCCCGTGGGGAAAAGGAAAAAAAAATGATTTTTCACGGTAGAAGCGCTTCACGGGCCGCGAACTGGGCCGCAAACTGGTAGCGAAACGGGAATTCGCCATTTTGTGCTTCGTTAATTAAATTACTAGGTATAAGGGGGTGCGGGAGACGTATCCTAATCCCCTATGTTTCCTGAGGGTGGCTGAGGAGGCTGATATATGTTGATACATCTCTTCCAGCGGCTGTGCGTGAGCTTTTTTTTATTTTGCTGCGTGACAGTCCGGAGCGGCCGCCATCTTGTCTCTCGGTAGGATCGAGAGAGAAGAAGAGGTGAAAAACTAAGGGGGAATTTAATGAAAGGGGGCAAGGTATCCCCCTCTTGACCCCCTAGGAATGTTGTTGGGGTTATTAAAGGGTCCCGTGGGGAAAAGAAAAAAAAAATGATTTTTCACGGTAGAAGCGCTTCACGGGCCGCGAACTGGGCCGCAAACTGGTAGCGAAACGGGAATTCGCCATTTTGTGCTTTGTTAATTAAATTACTAGGTATAAGGGGGTGCGGGAGACGTATCCTAATCCCCTATGTTTCCTGAGGGTGGCTGAGGAGGCTCATATATGTTGATACATCTCTTCCAGCGGCTGCGCCATCTTGCCTTTTTTCCAATGCCACAATTTTGTCGTGCACGGCATCCATTTTAGATGCCAGGCTGGTCCCAGGCTATCACCTACCCCTGCGGATGTAGTTTATGGCCCCAGCTGTAGAGAATTCAGACATGCCAACCCTCCCGATTCAGGCGTGTGACTACTGATTTCAGTGCTAGTCTCCCGCCTCCCGATTTCTGCAAGCAAAAACCCGGGGGCATATTACGAACAACTAGCGATAATTTTTGTCTCTAACTTGTTTAGAGACAAAAATTATCGCCGCACATCGGCGATTTTTATCGCAGATAAACCTTGCTATTATCGCAGAAAAGTCAGCGATATTCATGTATTATCGAGCAAATGCTCTTAGCCATGTTATCCACCTCCCATTGGATAACATGGCTAAGAACTGCTCAGGGCAGGTGTTAGATTTTGGAGATATTCGCGCTTAGCGCGAATATCTCCAAAAGTTGGTAATAGAAGATAGCGATGTTAGGGACTGTTTCCAGTCGCTAACATCTTGGTACGCCACTTTGCATGTCATTAGTGATAAGTATCACTGACATGCAAAGCGGGGCCCAAGATGGTCGCTATCTCCTTTTAGCTGTCACTAACTGGTGTTAGCGACAGCTTGGTAATAGGGAGATAATTTTATCTCCGCTTTCATGGCTTTTAAAGCCAAAAAAGCGGAGATAAACCCCCTTGATAATATGCCCCACGATTCCTTGGGGGTTTCAGCTGACAGGGCTTGGTATTGTGTTACATGGTAATTTTTCCAGGAAACGTCAGAGGGTCGATGCAGGGGTTCTAGAAGAGGTGATAAACCATTTAAGCCTCATGAACAAGCGCATGGTCTTTTAAAGATTTGTGAAGTACTCGGGGCGGCGGTGTGTGTGTGCCCTCTTTTAGGAGCGGGCGGGGAGGCACTGCCAGCAACTTGCCAGGTCAGGTAGTGTTCAACACGTGCATCACCCTTTCTCTGCCTGCTATTGCGCTCCATGCTTCGGAAAGGTAAGAAAAAGAACGTGCATTTGAGTTTGAAATGTCCGATCCTGCAGCAGCACACTTCCAAAGCCCACACATGACAATACCCGATTCAAGGCCCCATTCACCCGTTTTAAAAAAAATAGATAACACTCCAACAAAGTAAGATTATAAAACTTTATTAACTATTAACTATAACGAACGGAACAAAAACTAAAAACATTTAAACATTTTTCAACACAAAAAGCAACAATGGTTAGAAGCTGTCTTTTGTGCGAATAGTCCCAAGGCAGCACAACGTGCAGAGTTCTGGACGGCACCCAGGTGATGTCGCCTGGGTGCCGCACTGGTTTTGGGATCCTACAATGCAGCACAGAAAAACAGCGTGGGGCGTCCCGGGTGGTGCGGGGGGAGGCCTCGTCAGTAGCGGTCTGTTGTGCGAATAGTCCCAAGGCAGCAGAACGCGTTGAGATATTGATGGGACTGTGTCCAGTGTCACATGGCTGACACAACATGTACGACAGGCACCCAGGTGATGTCCAGTAAACTGCCGCACTGGTTTTGGTATCCTACAATGCTGCTCCGAAAATTGGCGTGCGGCCGCCCGGGGGTGGGGGAGGCGGCGTGAACGGGCCTCCCTAGGTGGCTGCCATCTAGCTGAGTTGCGCCCGCTCTTGCGGCTACAGCGTCTCGCTCACCATGTTTTTGAGTTGCTCCCACTCTTGCAGTGTAGCGATAGGCGGCTGCCACATGGCTCTTAAAATGGCGGACGGCTCCTCGGTTTTGGGCCTGGTCCACTGAAATGGCCCTGGGACACCTTGGAACTCGGACGCTTGCCTGCTAGGGCTTGGGCTCCATTCTCGAAAAGCGTCCCCTCAGCCGTGAAGATTCTACAAAAGTCTTGGGGGCCCCCGACTCCCGCAGGCTTCCGGTGGGGAGCGGCTGCCATGATTGCTCGCGGAATGACCATGACGGAGCCACGAGATGGTGGTGCTCTCATGGTGACGCCAGCTTCAGTCTGAAACATCCAGAAACAAGGTGGGGCTTTCATCGTTTGGGAAAAAAAAATGTTCTAAACCAATGAAAAGTGTTATTTTTAGGTCATATGACCAAGCCTTCCATCTTTAGGAAACCAAAAGTAAAATGAACCAATGAAAAGTTTTATAAACAAGTCACATGACCTGTTATGCGGCATAGGGCTACAAAAAGCGTAGAAAATCCGTTGGCACGTGAGGCGGCGTCAGTAGCGGACCGATGTGCGAATAGGCCGAAGGCAGCACAACGCGCCGAGATTCGGATGGCACCGAGGTGGTGTCCAGCAAATTGCCGCACTGGTGTGGCCATCCTACAATGCTGCGCCGAAAGACGGCGTGTCCAGCTGAGTTGCGGTCACTGTTGCGGTACAGTGACTCGAACGCGCCGAGATTCGGATGGCACCGAGGTGGTGTCCAGCAAATTGCCGCACTGGTGTGGCCATCCTACAATGCTGCGCCGAAAGACGGCGTGTCCAGCTGAGTTGCGGTCACTGTTGCGGTACAGTGACTCGAACGCGCCGAGATCCGGATGGCACCGAGGTGGTGTCCAGCAAATTGCCGCACTGGTGTGGCCATCCTACAATGCTGCGCCAAAAGATGGCGTGTCCAGCTGAGTTGCGGTCACTCTTGCGGTACAGTGACTCGAACGCGCCGAGTTCCGGATGGCACCGAGGTGGTGTCCAGCAAATTGCCGTACTGGTGTGGCCATCCTACAATGCTGCGCCGAAAGACGGCGTGTTCAGCTGAGTTCCGGTCACTCTTCCGGCACAGTGACTCGAACGCGCCGAGATCCGGATGGCACCGAGGTGGTGTCCAGCAAGTGGCTGCACTGGTGTGGCCATCCTACAATGCTGCGCCGAAAGTCGGCGTGGGGTGCCTCGTTGGCTTATGAGGTGATGTCAGTAGTGGACTGATGTGTGAATAGGTCGGAACCAGCACAAGGCGCCAAGATCCGAATGGCAAGTCCTGGATGTTGAGTGCCTCAGTTGAGAGTTCTGAGCAGTGCTTGTAAGACTGTCTGAAGCTTATTTGCACCTGCTGCAGCTTCACTATTGCCCTGGTGTGGCCAAAGGTGGCACATGACATAGGCGGCCGGCTCCCGAGGTGCGGCGGAACTTTTTTCCTTTTCCTTTCTGCTTCTTTTCCTAAAATCCGTTTCATCTGAAGACACGACCAGGTCCCTGAATGTGTGCAGCGGGACGCTATTGATTGAATGAAAATGGCGGCTTGACACAAAGCTGACTCAAGCGTTACTGTTGATGCTATACAGACAAAAATTGGTTTTCAGTTTGTACATTCTTCAGGTTTTTTTTTCCATCCAAGTCTGATTGAGAGTTTGTAGAAAAATGGCTTCAGATTTTCCACATACTACTCTTCAACATTCTTCCTAAATGTAACAATGTGAAACTCACTAGGAGAACGGCTGTTTCTGTTTCCTTTCAAAATGCTGCCAACAATATTTTCTGAATGGAAGACACCATCTTGTAGCATAAAGGGCCGAAAGGGGTTCTGGTCTGGCCGATGGTTGGTGGAGACATTTTGACTATATCTTGGACCTGCCCGGCCTCGCCCAAAATGGCGCCGGTATAAATGGGACTCGTAACTCCTTGCCCGCAAATGTATATCTAGAAAATGTTATTGTAAGTGGCTGTGTCGTATTTTAATTACAAAATGTACGTCCACCGATTCCGCAACTGTTAGACACCTTTGTTCTTGCAACCTAATGGCCCGCTCGTTACGTTCTTCTACAGTGTAAATGTCTCCTCATCATATACGATTTCAGTTTGCTCCGTGGCTGGCCCACGTGGTTATAGGCCCGTATTTGTATACTGACATTTTCACAATAAAGGTTTTTAAAACAAAACACGGTAGTAGTATTTACATTGGTAAAGTTTTTACTTTTAGTCACTGTTTTCGAATCAGTAAAGGCAAGTGAAATAAAGCAGTCCAATTACATGACGGATAAAAGGTATAATATGTAGGAACGCAGTAAAGATAAATGCTTAATAGCAGTTGTGTTTTTCATGTCTGCAATATAAAGTGATCGATAAGAATCTGATAATCAGGCGTATCGGTGACTAAGATAGCAGGCCGAATCTCTTTTACTCAACGGCTCCGTTATGGAAGGAAGAAACGCCCTTTTTCTCGAAAAAGGAATATATTTTACTTACAAGACAGTTGTAAATTTTCCGGGAAAGTACATTAGCCTGGAATATTATAACATATGTTTGAAAAAAAAATATTGTTCGAAAACAATAAAAAGCGTAATTTTTAGGTCATATGACCAAGCTTTTCATCATTAAATTAACAAAAGTAAAATGAACCAATGAAAAGTTTTATTAACAAGTCACATGTCCTGTTATGCTTACGTTGCGCGCTGCGCGCCGCGCCGCGGATCACTTCCGGGTGCGGTAACGCGGCGTGTCATATAACGCATTACGCGACAACGTAGGTCAAGAATATAGTCAAAATGTCTCCACCAACCAGCGTTCGGAACACAACTCCTTTCAGCAGTCCAAAAAGTTCTGTTAAATGACAACAGAGGGGACAGGCAACAAGAACCATCAGTCAAAGAGGGGAGGGCAAGTTCTTCTCTTCCGGGTCATGTTGGGGCGCTACCGGAACTGATCGAATTGGTAGTCTACAGTGTTTCTGGATGTTTCAGACTAAAGCTGGCGTCAGCATGAGACCACTACCATCTCGTAGCTCCGTCGTGGCCATTCCACGAGCAATCATGGCAGCCGCTCCCCACCAGAAGCCTGCGGGAGTCGGAGGCCCCCAAGACTTTTGTAGAATCTTCATGGCTGAGGAGAGGCTTTTCGAGAATGGGACCCAAGCCCTATCAGGGAAGCGTCCGAGTTCAAAGGTGTCCCAGGGCCATTTTAGTGGACCAGGCCCAAAACCATAGAGCCGGCCGCCATTTTGAGAGTCCTGTGGCAGTCGCCTATCGCTGCACAGCAAGAGTGGGCGCAATTCAGCTGGATGGTGGGCAAGACGCTGTAGCCGCAAGAGTGGGCGCAACTCAGCTGGATGGGACAAGGTTCAGAATTGAAGAGTCATCAAAAGGCAAAAAGTTCCGCCGGATCCCGGGAGCCGGCCGCCTATGTCGGGGGCGATCTTAGGCTACACCAGTGCTATAAGACTTGGGGAGGGTGTCGGAGCCAAGCGTCTTCTCCGAGTCCATGGCCATCACACCGCCCCTCAGGGGCCTTCGTCAAGCTGTTTAGGAAGGTAACATATCACATTGTTTTCTAATGCAGTCAGGTCCACAAACGACACTCACTTACTTTGAGAATAGTGAAGCTGCAGTAGGTGGAAATAAGCTTCAGACAGTGTTACAAGCGCTGCTCAGAACTCTTAACTATGGCACCCAACATCCAGAACTTATGCTATATGAGAATGGCAGTGACATCGAAGCATCTCAGGGACCAAAACCATTAACGTACTTTCACGTATGAAAATCTTACTTGGGGAGGGGGCAGGAGCGAAGCGCCCCCTCCCAGTCAGCGCCACCACACCGTATCTTGAAAATTTGAAGCCATCGTTCTACAAAGTCAACCAAACTTGGATTAAAAATCTAGAAAAATGTACAAACTGAAAACCAGTTTTGGTCTGCATAGCATCAGTAGCAACGCTTGAGTTAGCTTTGTGTCAAGCCGCAAATTTGATTCAACAAAGCACAGACATTGAAAAAGGCTCAAATTCAGAACTCTAAACTATGGCACCCAACATCCAGGAGCTTGCCATCCGGATCTTGGAGCCTTGTGCTGCTTTCGATCTATTCACACATCGGTCCACTACTGACATCATCTTATAAACCAACGTTATGTAAATAGTTTTTTAATAAAATGTTTTAACCTGTTTCTTTGCTGGTGTGTTGTCTATATTTTTAATATTTGCATACGGTTTGTCGTTATTTTGTGCGGGGTGGGTGATGGAGCCGAGCTGTCTTGCAGCCCTCATGGTGTGGAGCTCAGTTCATCTCACTATTTTCGTATTTCTCATGAAGGGTTGTTCCTAATATTTCTATTTTAGCGAGGTCAAAAAGAGATCCAATTAGTGGCCTACTGATTTTGCTCGATTACTTTTATTTTTTTTACACGATTTTTCACTATCTGCAAAGACTAAACAGAGTATTGCGACTTTGTGCTTGTTTGTAAATAGAGAATGATCCAAAGAGAACCAATTCTAAAACAGTAAATGCTTGGACAACAATCAATCAAATGGAGAGACAAGCAGCCACAACGGATTACAACGGGGGTAAAGGCCTGCGTTAACTACCCTTCAGTATCTGCAAAGAGAGAGTACTACTAAGACAAAAGAGGGGAGGGGGGGGTGCAGCGTTCAAAGCACATCAGCGTGCATAAATACGAAAATGTTTTTATTTATCACGTACTTGACATTTTAAAGCTTTTCATATTTGCTATTAAAAAACCAATGAAATTCACAGAAAAAACCATAGGTTATAGTGGATATATAGTTAGGAATTTGCATTTACAAAACCTTGAAAATTCAATGAAAAAAACATTGGTTTTAGGCCATATATAGTTAGGGATTTGCATTTACAAAACCTTATTTTACTCGCATAAAACCATTGAAATTCCATATATAGTTATAAGCGCTAACTATATATCGCGCACCCGCAATCCACTGCTGATGATGTCACATATTACATCATTCATGACATGGTTAGTGACATCACTGATGACATCACTGATGACATCTCAAATGACATCACTGATGACATCACTGAAAACATCTCATTTGACATGACTGATAACATCACTGATGATATCATTCATGTGATAATACGATGAACCTCTTCAGACTCTAATATAACCTTAGATACAATCAGTGTAAACAGACACTCACAGACTGTCACTCATCCATGGAGTTACTCACACACCTAGTCAGTCATGCAAAGAATCAATCACACCTCCATTTCCTCAAATATACAGTTATACAAACTTTACTTATTCAAACATATACTAACACATATTTACTCTCTTATACAATCCCTGATACAAGTTCACAATGATCCATACAGCCACTCACACATTCATTGGCTCTTATGCACAGTTATTTATATATGTCAACTCTCACATGTACTGTGTTTTACATATGTACTTACTTTGACATGTAGCACTGAGATATCCATTCACTCACCAATACACTCATGCACACAGTCAACCGCCCATACAGCTGTTTCCACATGCACTTTTGAAACCATACATCTAGTGAATCAACTGCTCACACATCTATGCACAGAGTCACACACCTCCCAGCTACCCACACACACACTCAGTATCCCATACAAATACTTGGGCAACCAATCAATAACCCATATAGTTACTCATATAGCTACTTATCAACACATGGAACAGTTTACAGAACAACAGACATAATGATGCACAAATTGAGACAGTTTAGTCATTAACCCATGCACTCAGTGAGACACATTTAATCACTCACTCATATAGTCAGTCATGCACCTACTAAATCCTTCATCCAGACACTTATATATCCACTCATTCTTCAATATGTAAGAGATATTTTAACTTTACAGAAACATACAGTCACTGGATGATGTCATTTGAGATGTCATCAGTGATGTCATCAGTGATGTCACTAACCATGTCATGAATGATGTAATATGTGACATCATCAGCAGTGGATTGCGGGTGCGCGATATATAGTTAGCGCTTATAACTATATATGGAATTTCAATGGTTTTATGCGAGTAAAATAAGGTTTTGTAAATGCAAATCCCTAACTATATATGGCCTAAAACCAATGGTTTTTTCATTGAATTTTCAAGGTTTTGTAAATGCAAATTCCTAACTATATATCCACTATAACCTATGGTTTTTTCTGTGAATATATATATACATACATACATACATACATACATACATGCATGCATGCATATATATATATATATATATATATATATATATATATATATATATATATATATATATATATATATATATATATATATATATATATATATATATATGTTATGACACATTCACAACATATATTTGAAGGAAGATAATGATGAGTAGCACTTACTTGTCTCCACTCCACCATGGCCTCACTCCATCAGAACACAGCCATCAAGACATTGCCAACACAAAGGGTACATCTAAATCTGCTAGGCACAAACCCGCCAGCATGATGGTGATGGAGTACTGTTAGTCCTGTCTATTGCAGCAACATCTTAATACGGTGGGCGGACCACCGTCAGCTTGATCGAGTTCTTGGGCCCCCCACCACAGGGAATGCCAGTCAACTCACCAAATCTAAATCGGGACCTAAGTGCTTAATAGATCATTTTTTCATGTTCCATAAAAATAAACAAATAAAATGGATCCAAAACTAAAAGAAATCATCAGTGAAATTAAACTTGAATTCATATAGCAAAATGAAACAAAATCATTTTTTTCAAATAGCCCAAAAGAAATATCAGTGGAAAAATTTCCACATTAACCAGTTATTGATAAAGTTTCCAAATATCATTAATAACAACTAGAAGCTCAAAAATACTTTACTGATGCAAATCTAATTACCTAGTAAAAACTAAAGTTATCAACATTTTATTAATAATTTATATTGTATGATCCACAGATAAAATGACAAACAGAGCCGAATACACAAGATCACAGAAAGAAAAATAAATCATTAAACCTAATAGTCAACACATACAGCGAGGGAAATTCAAGAAGTGAAAAAACACACTGGAAATGTATGAAATATTTTTCTAATACATGTTATGGCTGGGAGGACACTTCAAAAAAATGCAATTGTTAAAAATTTTACAGAATATAGTGATCCACCCCACCATATTAGAAATTATCCACTTTCTTATACCCTAGCATACGTCCCTGTAACTGAAGCAGCAATATACTACAACCTATTAATAGAATAATCTTAATTATCAAAGACATTAACACAAATTAACCCCCTAGTGGTCAACATTTAAAGTACTTGGGTTGGCAGCCTGCACTGTTCTGGGCATACAGGCCAATCCAAGTGTGGTATACCATGGTGGAATGTTAATGACATGACAATGGCAGAGCAAGCAAACTCCTACAACACAGTGGAAGGATGACACAATTTCTTCCAAGGAACGTAGGGATGTAGCCACCCTACACTATACAATTTTTATGAACTTTAAAAAAGTAACAAAACTGCTAAGACCTAAGAATGGATCAATCACTAATCCAACTAAAATCTAAAGTCTCAAAGCAAACCAAACAAAGTTCACCACATTTCGCAAACTGAACTACAACTCCTTGCTAACAATCAAGACCTATCATACCTTGACTCTATAGCAAAAAGTTTACTTTAAATGACCAATCCAGACAGAACAAACCTATGAAGAACTATGTATTTATTTATTTAATACTATTGTTGTAATAGTTTACTATTCAATTGTAAATACAAATTAAGCATAGAGTATTATTTAATAAGAATGAATTGTAAACACCACTTACATATAAATTAATAAATGATCACATATTACAATAGAAAATATTAACTCTAAAAACCATAAGAAGAAAATACAATACAAACTATACGGAGCATAAAAATATCAGTAACTCTAAATATCATATAATACAATTCAAAACAATCTCCAAAAAATCTTACCATCTGCGGCGTCCCTCAAGGTTCCTCACCCTCTTCAACATCGAAGTGACTCCCCTGGCCAACATCATCTGCAGCCACGGACTCAACATCATCTCACATGTCGACGGCACCCAACTCATCCTCCCATTCACCGAAGACACCTCCACCACTAGAGCTAAAATACAGAGCACAATGAGCAACGTCGCAGACTGGATGAAGTCTAATTGCCTGAAACTGAACATGGACAAGACAGAAGCGCTCACATTGGGACATACCCCCTCCCCCTGAGATGAATCCTGGTGGCCTTCTGCCTTCGGACCCGCAACAACCCCCACCTCCCATGCCAGTAACCTCGACATCATACTGGACAACAAGGTCTCCATGAAGCCCCAGGTGAGTGCAGTTATCTCATCAAGCTTCCACATCCTCAAAAATGCTTCTTAAGATCTTCAGGTGGATCCCATCCACCACCAGGAAAACAGTAATATAGGCCTTCATCACCAGTTGACTGGACTATGGCAATGCACTCTGCACTGGAATCATAAAACAAATGCTGACATGACTCCAGACCATCAAAACTCAGCAGGAAAACTTATATTGGATCTCCCAAAATGTGCAAGCATAACCCCACACCTCTGAGACCTACACAGGCTCAGTAGCAAGAAGAGATGTCATGTCATACTACTCACCCACACTTTTAACGGCCTCCACAACATAGGAAAAGCCAACATCAACCACTGAATGACCTTTCATCAGCACTCCAGGCAACTCCACCTAACCCATCTGGCCCTTGCACACAACCGACACATCCACCAAACCCGAACAGGGGGAGATCCTTCTCCTACCTCGCTGCCAACTCCTGGATCAATCAGCCCCTCCACCTCTGGACCACCACCACCTCCACGGACTTCAGAAGAGCACCTGGCTGTTCATCTGACTTCCCCATCCCTAGCACTGGGATACCCCTCCACCCCAGTGATGATAAGCTGTGCTTTACAAATCCCAAATGAATGGGATTGTATTGAACAATAACATGTCCTGCCCTTTAAACCAAAAAAAAGTGTTACTTCAAAGTTTGTTACTCAAGATATCAAACTCCATGATATCCAAACGACAGAAATAAGCCACGTTTTGAAAATAACCATCCTTCCAAAAAATGCTAAAATAATCAGCAAAAAATAAAATTTCAAAATTGTAATAGCGATCAATAGAGACCATCCAAAACTAGAAAAATTTCCATTTCAAAGTAAAACTCCAGGAAAATTGAAAAATCTTTGATGACCCACAAGTGAAATCTGTAAATGAAATACAAAACAATCGCCCAAAAAACAGATACACACCTTAAATAATACAATACAATGTATAATTTAAAAAAATATAACAAATATGGTGTACATTTAGGGGCTCATTACGATGTCGGGTGAAAAGCCTCCTCCCAAACAGTGGGAATCTCTTTGACCGCGCCAGGGCTCTTCCGACCGACTCAGTCGATTTTCATTCCAAACGCCCGATTATGTTGCTCGCGGTTGGTTCCGACCAACTCAAGGAGTATTCATGTCAGTCGTACAACCCTATGGACAGCTTTTCTGCCCTCCGGATTATGATGTTGATTTCCAACAGGACTCGTAAATGTCGTTTGTGAATACCGAAAGTCTAACTTTACGACTTTCAGTATTCACAAAGAGCATTTACGAGTAGTGAATGCCCTTTGTGAATACTGAAAGTCGTAAAGTTAGACTTTCGTCTAATATTACCTTCATGAATCGGGTTCAATGTTTTTAAACATTTTAAATAGAAACTCACTTTTTACCCTATTGCCCTAGAAACAAAACATATAAAACATAAAAATGTAAACTAATTTAAAAATAGCAAAACAAAGATAATAAATACTATGGGCCTGATTTTGAGTATGGTGGCCTTACAGCGGGCCACCACGCGGGGTCTCACTGTGGGACCGCCAAACTTGTAGTCACACCACTCGCAAAAGGAGGACTTACATCCTGGTCTGGCGGGCAGTGCTGTGGCAGTCCCATGGCCATGCCTTTCTAAGGCATATATGAGAGCCTCAGAAAGGCAGTGCAGTGGGACCATCTAAGCATGTTACAGCACAGAAGGAAATGTACCATGTTGTTTTTTTCTGGAACTGGGGGTACAGACACACAGGAGGCATAGTATGTGCCCCCTTGCATGCGCCACCATGCATGGGGCAAAACAGGAGCCCCATAGTGCCCCCTTTTTTGCCTCTCCACCACCCTTTTCATGGCAGTTCCCCACCATGAAAAGGGTAGCAGTGAGGCAACTCATGATATCCTTGGCAGTGCTGGCTGCCGCACTTACAGCATTACATCCTTGATCCCGGCAATGCTGGAAGGTCTCATGGTGGTCTGACTGCCGCAATTGTAATACTTCAGTTGGCCCTAGCATTGTGGCGTTCATCAGACCGCCACTGTGTGGACTGCTGTAGTCATAAAAAGGCCCTATAATTTGAAAAAGACATTATTAACAATGGTAGCACAAAAAACATGAAATTCTTACCTGCAGTACTAAAGTCAACAATATTTATGACATTGCAATATAATTGCAATATTATGCATGTCAAAAGATTTTTACTTCAAAATTTTGGTGCAATACCCCCAGAATAAAACAGGAACCAGCAAACCTCCTTGCAGTATACAAAGCAGCATCCAGAGATCGTTTCCCACTGGGCACTCTAGTGCATTGAAAGACCTACCTTAGCTGCTTTCCGGGATCTGCAGTAGATAGTGTAGTCACTGATAGCTGCCACTGTCAAAATTGCAGTCAGAAACACACTGAAATCATAAAATAGTTAGCCATGAATAAAACTTTGAGAGTCTTGTTTAAATCCATAGTATGGCTGAATTCCATCTCGGAAGACCAGCTGCATTTTTAATCTAGGAATAATGACCATCTTTCTGTAAGGGTCAGAGTTGTGAGTTACTGTGGTGCCCCTTACTTTGGGGCCTCCAGCTTACCATGCTTCCAATCCAGTATAACACAAGTGCAACACCAGAGTCTGATTTCTGGACACATCAGCATGGACTGAAGGCATACCAATTCCTTCCACTTGACTTTGCCAGATTCTTTGGTACATTATGTCCTTTGCTACTAAAGCATATGCAAGAGAAAAAGAAGATCTATCCTATAATACTTATCTTATCTTATCTTAAGGGAGTTTTATAAAGCGCTCTGTCACCATAAGTTTCCTGGCGCTGATTGAGTGCTGAGAGGTGTAGGCACAGGGGTCTAGCCAGACTGTGTAAAAAGAAAAGTTTTCAGGAGTTTTCTGAATTCCAGAAGAGAGTTGGAAGATTTGAACGGAAGAGGCAGCGGGTTCCAGAGGTTGGGGGCTAAGTGAGCGAATCAGCGGCCACCAAATTTTTTAAGCTTAATTGGAGGGGTAGCTAAGAGCTGGTGATGAGAGGACCGTAGATTGCGTGCCGGGCGGTAGAGGGTGACCAGGGATTTGAGAAAGGCGGGAGAGGTCCCAGAGACAGCTTTGAATGCCAGGCAGCCGATCTTAAATGCAGCCCTCCGTTCAACCGGCAGCCAATGGAATACTATATTGATGACTGATTATTTGATTGGAAAGAAAATATAAACCTAATGGATTCTCTTCCTCTATGAATATATTGACTTTCCTCATTCTATGGGGTTGAGGGGCACCTACAAAACTTTCTTTCCTTAAAGACAGACAGGACAAACAATGAAGTTGATGATGACTTAATTTAAAGTATGCTGATAGTGAGTGTTTGAGTTTAAAAAAAGAAAAAATATAAATTTAAAGATAATTTTAGGTATAGTTTGCTTAATTAGGAAACTAAAATTGCTTGTTTCAAGTTATGAACAGAGAAAGAATTTATAGCACTGCTTAAAAAAATGTTTTGCCACTGGAGTGATCTGCATACACAGAAATTCAATTTTGCATTTGCTTTTATTTGAGCACCACCACTAAATGGAGCCACAAGGATATTGCCTTCCTGCCCCTATTTAAGCATAAACCTGTTCACAACAGGGTTCCATCTTCATGAAATTGAGACCTGCTTCAAGAAAGACAAAAGACATAGTACAAGGTAAACAATTTGCACAAATCCATTGGTACACATTTCCAGCTGCTGTGCAAACAGCAAAATATTTATAAAGGTAAATCTGTAACAAGACGTCCACATTTTCTGACCAAGCCTGAGGTGTAATGAGTTTGCCAAACATTCAAAAGATGGAAATATATTGAAACATGACAGCACTTCAAATAATGATGCATATACCCCTGTGAACATTGACATATTTATTGTATGTAAAATATTAATTTGCCTTTGGTTTGCTAAACTATAAAAACATACACATTATTCATTGATTGCATTTCCTACTCATGTAGATTATATATGTTTTAAAGAGTTTACTTTCATAATGTGCAACCTCTACATCATATGATTTCACTCCAGCACACAAGTTAGTCACCTTTAATATGAACAGTGTCATTGATTGGTGGGATAAATCTTGATGATGAGAATGATTTTGATGCCTCTAAAGTAGCTGAAGCACAATGACTCTGCTTAGGCTAAATAGTTCAAGATGCCAAGGTGTGCTAAATAAGATAAAACCTCTATTCTAGTGTCCTACATTATTCAAATGAATGGCCATCTTTTCCTGAAAAAGTTAAGCAAATAAATGTTGTCCTATTGTATTCATATGGAGGTTATAAAGAGGTCAGTGCACATATTCCACAATAAAAATGTTTGTAGTGCAATCAGCACAGCATACCTGTTGTAATTTATTTGTTTTTTCATTGTATTCTATATTATCTTGGCCACACGAATAGCTAGCATGACCCAACTCCACATCAAATACAATAGTTACACATTATGGGCCTGTTTCAAAAAGGGCCTCCACACTCACGGCGGAGGCCCTGCAGTTGTGGCGGAGTCTCCACAATTATTAGAATCCCCCAAAACTGCTGGGCCTCTGCCACAAGTGTGGAGGCCCTTTGTTAATCAGGCCCTACAAGCATTTTCAGTAAATAGAAATAAAGTGAAAATGTTTTTGAAACAGGAAATCCAATAATTCAGTGCATCTACTCCACTCTCAATTGGCTAATGTGTAATATGTCAGAATACATAAAACACAACTTATTTGCAACAGTTAATTAGTAGCATATCTGCTAAATTATATGTTTGAGTCTTGAAAAAATATGTTAGGAAAAAAAGCATTGAAGTCAAAGCAGGAATCAAACAGCCATCTGTTCTGCATTTCAAGCCATTTTTATTTGTGTTAATGTTTAAAAATACTGAGTGCAAAAAGCAGTCAGATGAGCCATACATTAAAACAAGCATTGGCCTTTGTGATATGTCTGGCTTGCATTTTAAGTTTTACTTCAGATTTAGGGCCTTATTATGAATATGGCAGGACCGCCGTAGTCATGGCGGTTATCTGATGACAGCTGCACTGTGGGACAGCCCGCAGTATTACAACTGCGGTGGTCAGACTGCTTGGAGACTGCCGGCACCACTGGGATAAATATCCTGCTAAGCCGGAGATCTTTCCCTGAAAAGATTATGCTGGCATTGCCACAACCAGCACCACCGAGCATATTTTGAGTTGCCTCACAGCCACCCATGTGATGGCAGCATGACCGCCTTGAAAAGGGTATCAGCGGGGCAACAAAGGGGGCCCTAACATGGCCCCATGCCGCTCCAGGGCCTGGGGGTGCAATCATGGGGGCGCATGTTGTGCCCCCCGTATTTATTATTATTATTAATATTATGTTTCTTATATAGCGCCTGAATCGACCCCCGAAGGGGTATCTCCGCACTTGCCTTGGGAACCCGTCCTGGCTTTTCCCTGTGAGATAGCCCCTACAGGGCATCCCCAAGGTGAAAGCCAGGCATCCCGCCGCGGGGGGGCCGTTGTGGAGATTAAGCAAGCTTAATGCCCAGAGTTGCAGAGTGTGAACCCATGATTAGGTCAGGCACCGAAGCGAGAATTATTGAGTCCATGGACATTTGAGCTCAAGACCCTGCCGCGTCAGGAATTGAACCCTGATCCCGGGTCTGACCTCTGCTTCAGGGTCTGCCTGCTCTAACCAGTGAGCCACACTTCTCCACGCACCCAAGTTCATGCGTGGTGTGGCATGCACCACATGGTGCATGCCAAATCACTCAGGAACTTGCAGACAGCGCTGTCACTGTGGCAGTCTGCATGTGAGGCTTTCCAATGAGCCTTACACCAGACAGACACCATTTCAGCGCTGCTATGCCACTGCCCCCACTGATTACAATCATAATCCGTTGAGTGGTGTTGGAACAGCTTCATGGCCAGTAATAGAGAAAGTATTTTCCCCCAAGAGAAGCGAGTCCTACGCACTTTAATGTGATGTTTTCACCCTTTGCCATTTTTATCAGTCAATTTAGAGGGGATTGCTCTCATGCCCTCACCTTCTTTAACTATGTGGTTAGTGTGACATTCTGGAGGAGCAAAGTACATTACAAATGAGGACTGGAAAAGTGAATGTGGGCTCAGAGAAGGCTATGGATTATGGAGTTTATGGTTCTGATTTCATGAGATTGTTCATTCTTTGTATGCAATAAACTGACTGCTTCCTCCTCCCTCAACTCCCACAAGTGAAGCACGGATGCTGGAGAGCAGTTAACCAAAGGGAATCCATCAGTGCCATCCCCCCTTCAGTTTGGCCAATTGGTGAGCCCTTCCTTCATTTACAAATCCCTGACCCAGACTTATCAAATCTGAAAAATATTTTTCTGTGTGAGTCACAGAGGCCGGGGTGGGGTCCTTGGGCTATGTGGGCCCCGCAGCAGAGGGCAGGACTTTGAGTCCAGCATTGTATTAATGGCCACTCATGTCCTCTTTAAAAACACAAAAAAGTATTATTTTGCCTCCAATGTCCTCAGGAAGATAGAAAAACTGTAATGACCTTCAACCATACAAAGCCTCTTCAAATGAGTTGGAAATATTCTCTGTGTTGGGGTTTCCAGCTCAGGTTTCATCAGAGAAAGTAGTAACTATTCTAAGGTATTTACAAAAAGGACACAGTGTGCACAAATTTCAAACCTGTGGACTGTAGCTTGCTACACTATGTGCATAAGGAATGCAGTGGTATTGGTTGTGCAGTAAAGAACTAGAACTGTGGTGTGGTTTGGTGCGGTCCTATGAAATGCAGGTTATTTCACTTCTAAGTTCGCACTTATCCATGTCATTCCTCTGCATTTAGTGCATCCCTCAATTCTCATAGGAATGAATTGTGTTTTCTAAGCCTTGCAGCTAGGGGAAATGGAAAAGGCCAGTGTCAAGAGTGTCTGCTGCTTTGTTGTCACTTTTATTCCACTGTTGATGCATGACAATCAGTAAAACAGTGAAAAGCAGCAGGCTGTAGATGTGCAGAGAGTGGTGAGGAGAAGTGCTAACACCATTTTGAGTAGGATAGAGTAACAATAAGGTGGGTGGGCAGAGGTGAAGCCGCCAGGTGCATAGCAGGAGATGCAAGGAATGGGCAACGGCAAAGAGAAATAGAAGTCCCTGCACTGAAAACAGATACACTTACAATACTCTTATGTAAAACGTTTGTTATGTCATGTTGCATCAAGGCAGCTATCTTAGAAAATGTCATTCTTTAGCACAATGAATACTTCAAGTCACCAGTGGAAAATCTACATAAAAAAACATAAATGTGTGAAATTACTTGGTCTAATACTAAAATAAGATAGACACAATGCAACAAATGTGTAAGGGAAACTAATGCACATACACCAATGGCTAAGGAGCCTGACTCAGTCTTTTTTGTATGATCTTTGTTAGATGAATGTGGATTAAAGTCCCAATAAATGACTCCCTCTTGGCAAACTGCACAATCCACCCTATCCAGGCCAAATAGATGGCAATTAGAACAACACGCAAGAGAGTGTCACTAAGTGTTACATCTTCTTGCATGCATATCTGATCAGGGCAGTTGTTTCACATAAAAACTGTATCACCACTCGTAATTGAAGGTGTACAGCCAGTAAAGATACAACTGCCCAGTGCACTCAGCTGAGCACAGGCAATCACTTGACAACTTGGATCTGTATACTTTGAGGTGAAAGCTGTGCCCCGTTAAGAACTGGCAAACACATGGGATATGTACACCAGCTAAAATTAACACGATGTACAAAGTATATCTGTTCCAATGGAGAGATTTTTTAAAGAAAATAACTGGCAAATAGGTTAGAAGGAGACAACACAGTATGGGCCCCTGAGTCTAAAAGCACTTTGTTGGTCTGCTGGACTGTCCCTTTCATGGGACGATTCCCCTCACCCACCCGTTGGTGGCATGCTTCATCATCGGGGATCTCCTTGCACTACAAACCTAGTCACAGTGCGGGATACAACCCCCTCACTGAGAGGGAGGAGCCCAGGGATGTTTTATCAGAGATGCTAAGGTATACTAAACCTCTTGATGAGCTGGGTGTAGTGAGACAGGAGTGAATCAGGGGAGTGAGTAATTGAAACTGACTCAATGGTATGCTAAATAACTTTAATCTAGCATCCAAAGGTCAGGATTAAAACGCTGAGCTGAGACAGAAGGAGATTTCATCTGTCAAAGCATCAGAATGGTCAATATTTTTCAGCCAAGTACTCTCCTAGGGAATGTTGCGGCTTTCATCAGGACCGAGATAAGTAAAAAGGAGTAGTGCAAGGGCCACTAAATATATTTTAGTAAGTTGGAAGAAGTATATATTAACGCATATATGTATATACAACCAGTAGATGGAGTGTAGGTTCACTCAACCGTTGAGTATACTGGTCTGGAAACTCCCTAGAAAGAGAAACAAAATTGTATATTTATCAAAATCATAAGCACACCCCCATGTATACATGGCTATAAAAAGAGTACGTATTATAACATCAAGTCACATAGTGATGCAGTAAGTCACCTACCCGAATTGTCGGGCAAGCAAATGGAATTTGGACACCTAGAGCCTCGGCATTTCATACTCAAGGTGGTCTCCAATTCCTATTTAAAAGCATAAAGGTGGTGAAAAAATATGACCGTAAGATGTTGTCATACACACACAGAATATACAGTTGACTATGCCAATATAAAAAGAATGATTCACAATACATCTATTCCAAAATCTCAAATGGAATGTGTTATCTAATGTGGAAACATGTACAAGAAAGTGCCTCATAATAGGAATGTCATAACAGTGAAGACGGTAGCGGTACCTAAACCAGGCAGCGCTCGCTAAACCATATAGAATGTAGCAGTAAGTGGGTGAACTGGCACTTGGTCAGTAAACTCCCTTTAGTTGAAACAGCCACCTATGAGAGGTGATACGGCAGAACCCATCAAGACACTCAGAGAGAGGTCTAAGAGCGCATGTCCGATTGTGTCAGCTATCAGGCAGCCTAATGCTGCTGTGAACATATAGTCATGGTCAAATGGCCATCGCGTTATGCCGGAATATAAACAGATGGAAATGTCTGTAATGACATTGCGTTTCGGTTACTCCAAAACGAATACCTGTAACTTGAAACACCAATGTGCATTCTGCAAGGAGTGGTAAGATGCGCCAGCCTCTGTGTGTATGTAAATCTATGAGCACAATTAGCAATATAAGTACATTTGAAAAAACGCTTCTTGGTTTCTCTGTTTGAAGGTACGTGTATTCGATTTGGAGTAATGTGTTCTATTTAATTACATGTCCCTGTGGCCTTAGATATATGGGTATGACTACCAGAAAAGTAAAGATGCGTATCTCTGAACACAAGAGCACCATTTGTTGCAATAAAACTACTACCAAATTGACAACAAACTTCCATTTATACAAGGGGGTGTGCTTATGATTTTGACAAATGCATAATTTTGTTTCTATTTCTAGGGAGTTTCCTGACAAGTATACTCAACGGTTCAGTGAACCTACACTCCATCTTCTGGTTGTATATAAATATATGCAATGATACAAACTTCTTCACCTTACTAAAAATAGATTCAGTGGAGACTGCACATTACTTCTCTTTTCACTTATCTCGGTCTTGATGAAAGCCGCTACATCCCCTTGAGGAGTACTAGGCTGAAACATGTCGACCATTCTGATGCTTTGACAGATCAAATCTCCTTCTGTCTCAGCTCCAGGTTTTAATCCTGACCTTTGGATGCCAGATTAATGTTGGTTAGCATACCATTGAGTCAGTTTTATTCAGTCATCTCCTTGTTTCACTCCTGTCTCATTAAACCCAGCCAATCAAGAGGTTTAGTATACCTCAGCATCTCCTCTAATACATCCCTGAGCACCTCCCTCTCAGGGAGGAGGTTGTAGCCCGCACTATGACTAGGTTTGTAGAGCAAGGAGATCCCCGATGATGAAGCATGCCACCCACAGGTGGGTGAGGGGAATCATCCTATGAGAGGAACACTCCAACACCCCAAACAAATGCTTTTAAACCCAGGGACCCATACTGTTTTGTCTAGTTATATGAGTGGGGAATCGGACTCTGCTGGTCCCTAAATTTCCTCTGGTCCTCCTTTGTGTACACTATATATTGAACAGCTACGGCTGTTGACCTTGGCTGGTGGGACACTACACCAGCATATACAGTTGACTTGCTATTTTTCTCATTTATTCATTTTGCCACTTTGGATTAGGATTAAGTATGGGCAAAATTTGCGAATTCGCGTTTCGCGAATTTGTGCGAAAGCAAACTCACAAATTGAAAAATCCACGAATTCATGCAAATTTGCGAATTTGCTTTTTTTGAGCGTTCGCGAGGGTTTTTGCAGTTCGCGAGGGTTTTTTACAAGTTCGGGAACGCGAAAATACTTGTGTGGTCGCAACGTTCGTGACCATGTTGTTTCTACGTGTCCAGCCTGTTTGCGACCCTGTGGTTCATCGCGGCCACCCTCCGGTTCATCACTGCCACCCTCTGGTTCACTAATGCCACCCTCTGGTTTGCCACTGCCACCCTCTGGATCATCACTGCCACCCTCTGGTTCACCACTGCCACCCTCTGGTTCTTCACTGCTATCCTCTGGTTCATCACATTGTGGTTCACCACTGCCACCCTCTGGTTCATCACTGCCACCCCCTGGTTCATTACTGCCACCCTCTGGTTTGCCGCTGCCACCCTCTGGATCATCCCTGCCACCCTCTGGTTAATCACTGCCACCCTCTGGTTTGCCACTGCCACCCTCTGGATCATCACTGCCACCCTCTGTTTCACCAGTGCCACCCTTTGGTTCATCACTGCCACCCTCTGGTTCATCACTGCCACCCTCTGGTTCAAGGCTGCCACCCTCTGGTTGATCACTGCCATCCTCTGGTTCATCCCTGCCACTCTGTGGTTCATTACTGCCAACCTCTGGTTCCGCACTGCCACCCTCTGCTTCACCAGTGTTACCCTCTGGTTCATCCCTGCCACCCTCTAGTTGATCACTGCCACCCTCTGGTTCAAGACTGCCACCCTCTGGTTCATCACTGCTATCCTCTGGTTTATCACCCTCTGGTTCACCACTGCCACCCTCTGGTTCATCACTGCCACCCTCTGGTTCATCACAGCACCCTCTGGTTGCCACTGACACCCTCTGGATCATCACTGCCACCCTTTGGTTCACCACTGCCACCCTCTGGTTTATCACTGCTATCCTCTGGTTCATCACGTTGTGGTTCGCCACTGCCACCCTCTGGATCATCACTGCCACCCTCCGGATCATCACTGCCACCCTCTGGTTTGCCACTGCCACCCTTTGGATCATGACTGCCACCCTCTGGTTCACCAGTGCCACCCTCTGGTTCATCACTGCCACCCTCTGGTTCATCACTGCCACCCTCTGGTTCAAGGCTGCCACCCTCTGGTTGATCACTGCCATCCTCTGGTTCATCCCTGCCACCCTCTGGTTCATCACTGCCACCCTCTGGTTCCGCACTGCCACCCTCTGGTTCACCAGTGTCACCCTCTGGTTCATCACTGCCAACCTCTGGTTGATCACTGCTACCGTCTGGTTCAAGACTGCCACCCTCTGGTTCATCACTGCTATCCTCTGGTACATCACCCTCTGGTTCACCACTGCCACCCTCTGGTTCATCACTGCCACCCTCTGGTTCATCACAGCACCCTCTGGTTCACCACTGCCATCATCTGGTTCACCACTGCCACCCTCTGGTTCATCACAACACCCTCTGGTTCACCACTGCCATTCTCTGGTTCACCACTGTCACCCTCTGGTTCACCACTACCACCCTCTGTTTCACCACTGCCACTCTCTTGTTCATCACAGCACCCTCTGGTTTACCAGTGCCACCCTCTGGTTCAAGACTGCTACCCTCTGGTTGATCACCGCTATCCTCTGGTTCATCACAGCACCCTCTGGTTTGCCACTGCCATCCTCTGGACCATCAGTGGCACCCTCTGGTTCATCGGTGCCTCCCTCTGGTTTGTCACTGCCACCCTCTGGATCATCACTGCCACCCTCTGGTTCACCACTGCCACCCTCTGGTTCATCACTGCTATCCTCCGGTTCATCACCTTGTGGTTCACCACTGCCACCCTCTGGTTCATCACTGCCACCCTCTGGTTCATTACTGCCACCCTCTGGTTCGCCACTGCCACCCTATGCATCATCACTGCCACCCTCGGGTTCATCACTACCACCCTCTGGTTTGCCACTGCCACCCTCTGGATCATCACTGCCACCCTCTGGTTCACCACTGCCACCCTCTGGTTGATCACTGCCACCCTCTGGTTGATCACTGCCACCCTCTGGTTCCGCACTGCCACCCTTTGGTTCACCAGTGCCACCCTCTGGTTCACTAGTGCCACCCTCTGGTTCATCACTGCCACCCTCTGGTTGATCACTGCAGCCCTCTGGTTCAAGAGTGCCACCCTCTGGTTCATCACTGCTATCCTTTGGTTCATAACCCTCTGGTTCACCACTGCCACCCTCTGGTTCATCACTGCAACCCTCTGGTTCATCACTGCCACCCTCTAGTTGATCACTGCCACCCTCTGGTTCAAGACTGCCACCCTCTGGTTCATCACTGCTATCCTCTGGTTCATCACCCTCTGGTTCACCACTGCCACCCTCTGGTTCATCACTGCCACCCTCTGGTTCATCACAGCACCCTCTGGTTTGCCACTGACACCCTCTGGATCATCACTGCCACCCTCTGGTTCACCACTGCCACCCTCTGGATCATCACTGCCACCCTCTGGTTCACCACTGCCACCCTCTGGTTTATCACTGCTATCCTCTGGTTCATCACGTTGTGGTTCACCACTGCCAACCTCTGGTTCATCACTGCCACCCTCTGGTTCATTACTGCCACCCTATGGTTCGCCACTGCCACCCTCTGGATCATCACGGCCACCCTCCGGATCATCACTGCCACCCTCTGGTTTGCCACTGCCACCCTCTGGATCATGACTGCCACCCTCTGGTTCATCACTGCCACCCTCTGGTTCATTACTGCCACCCTCTGGTTCGCCACTGCCACCCTATGCATCATCACTGCCACCCTCGGGTTCATCACTACCACCCTCTGGTTTGCCACTGCCACCCTCTGGATCATCACTGCCACCCTCTGGTTCACCACTGCCACCCTCTGGTTGATCACTGCCACCCTCTGGTTGATCACTGCCACCCTCTGGTTCCGCACTGCCACCCTCTGGTTCACCAGTGCCACCCTCTGGTTCACTAGTGCCACCCTCTGGTTCATCACTGCCACCCTCTGGTTGATCACTGCCACCCTCTGGTTCAAGAGTGCCACCCTCTGGTTCATCACTGCTATCCTTTGGTTCATAACCCTCTGGTTCACCACTGCCACCCTCTGGTTCATCACTGCAACCCTCTGGTTCATCACTGCCACCCTCTAGTTGATCACTGCCACCCTCTGGTTCAAGACTGCCACCCTCTGGTTCATCACTGCTATCCTCTGGTTCATCACCCTCTGGTTCACCACTGCCACCCTCTGGTTCATCACTGCCACCCTCTGGTTCATCACAACACCCTCTGGTTTGCCACTGACACCCTCTGGATCATCACTGCCACCCTCTGGTTCACCACTGCCACCCACTGGTTTATCACTGCTATCCTGTGGTTCATCACGTTGTGGTTCACCACTGCCAACCTCTGGTTCATCACTGCCACCCTCTGGTTCATTACTGCCACCCTATGGTTCGCCACTGCCACTCTCTGGATCATCACGGCCACCTTCCGGATCATGACTGCCACCCTCTGGTTTGCCACTGCCACCCTCTGGATCATGACTGCCACCCTCTGGTTCACCAGTGCCACCCTCTGGTTCATCACTGCCACCCTCTGGTTCATCACTGCCACCCTCTGGTTCAAGGCTGGCACCCTCTGGTTGATCACTGCCATCCTCTGGTTCATCCCTGCCACCCTCTGGTTCATCACTGCCACCCTCTGGTTCCGCACTGCCACCCTCTGGTTCACCAGTGTCACCCTCTGGTTCATCACTGCCAACCTCTGGTTGATCACTGCCACCGTCTGGTTCAAGACTGCCACCCTCTGGTTCATCACTGCTATCCTCTGGTACATCACCCTCTGGTTCACCACTGCCACCCTCTGGTTCATCACTGCCACCCTCTGATTCATCACAGCACCCTCTGGCTCACCACTATCATCCTCTGGTTCACCACTGCCACCCTCTGGTTCATCACAACACCCTCTGGTTCACCACTGCCATTCTCTGGTTCACCACTGTCACCCTCTGGTTCACCACTACCACCCTCTGGTTCACCACTGCCACTCTCTTGTTCATCAGAGCACCCTCTGGTTCACCAGTGCCACCCTCTGGTTCAGGACTGCTACGCTCTGGTTGATCACCGCTATCCTCTGGTTCATCACAGCACCCTCTGGTTCGCCACTGCCACCCTCTGGACCATGAGTGCCACCCTCTGGTTCATCAGTGCCACCCTCTGGTTTGTCACTGCCACCCTCTGGATCATCACTGCCACCCTCTGGTTCACCACTGCCACCCTCTGGTTCATCACTGCTATCCTCCGGTTCATCACCTTGTGGTTCACCACTGCCACCCTCCGGTTCATCACTGCCACCCTCTGGTTCATCACTGCCACCCTCTGGTTCACCACTGCCACCCTATGCATCATCACTGCCACCCTCTGGTTCATCACTACCACCCTCTGGTTTGCCACTGCCACCCTCTGGATTATCACTGCCACCCTCTGGTTCACCACTGCCTCCCTCTGGTTGATCACTGCCACCTTCTGGTTGATCACTGCCACCCTCTGGTTCCGCACTGCCACCCTCTGGTTAACCAGTGCCACCCTCTGGTTCACTAGTTCCACCCTCTGGTTCATCACTGCCACCCTCTGGTTCATCACTGCCACCCTCTGGTTCAAGACTGCCACCCTCTGGTTCATCACGGCTATCCTTTGGTTCATAAATCTCTGGTTCACCACTGCCACCCTCTGGTTCATCACTGCCACACTCTGGTTCATCACTTCCACCCTCTAGTTGATCACTGCCACCCTCTGGTTCAAGACTGCCACCCTCTGGTTCGTCACTGCTATCCTCTGGTTCATCACCCTCTGGTTCACCACTGCCACCCTCTAGTTCATCACTGCCACCCTCTGGTTCATCACAGCACCCTCTGGTTTGCCACTGACACCCTCTGGATCATCACTGCCACCCTCTGGTTCACCACTGACACCCTCTGGTTTATCATTGCTATCCTCTGGTTCATCACGTTGTGGTTCACCACTGCCAACCTCTGGTTCATCACTGCCACCCTCTGGTTCATTACTGCCACCCTATGGTTCGCCACAGCCACCCTCTGGATCATCACGGCCACCCTCCGGATCATCACTGCCACCCTCTGGTTTGCCACTGCCACCCTCTGGATCATGACTGCCACCCTCTGGTTCACCAGTGCCACCCTCTGGTTCATCACTGCCACCCTCTGGTTCCTCACTGCCACCCTCTGGTTCAAGGCTGCCACCCTCTGGTTGATCACTGCCATCCTCTGGTTCATCCCTGCCACCCTCTGGTTCATCACTGCCACCCTCTGGTTCCACACTGCCACCCTCTGGTTCACCAGTGTTACCCTCTGGTTCATCACTGCCAACCTCTGGTTGATCACTGCCACCGTCTGGTTCAAGACTGCCACCCTCTGGTTCATCACTGCTATCCTCTGGTACATCACCCTCTGGTTCACCACTGCCACCCTCTGGTTCATCACTGCCACCCTCTGGTTCATAACAGCACCCTCTGGTTCACCACTGCCATCCTCTGGTTCACCACTGCCACCCTCTGGTTCATCACAACACCCTCTGGTTCACCACTGCCATTCTCTGGTTCACCACAGTCACTCTCAGGTTCATCACTACCACCCTCTGGTTCACCACTGCCACTCTCTTGTTCATCACAGCACCCTCTGGTTCACCAGTGCCACCCTCTGGTTCAAGACTGCTACCCTCTGGTTGATCACCGCTATCCTCTGGTTCATCACAGCACCCTCTGGTTCGCCACTGCCAACCTCTGGACCATCATTGCCACCCTCTGGTTCATCAGTGCCACCCTCTGGTTTGCCACTGCCACCCTTTGGATCATCACTGCCACCCTCTGGTTCACCACTGCCACCCTCTGGTTCATCACTGCTATCCTCCGGTTCATCGCCTTGTGGTTTACCACTGCCACCCTCTGGTTCATTACTGCCACCCTCTGGTTTGCCACTGCCACCCTATGCATCATCACTACCACCCTCTGGTTTGCCACTGCCACCTTCTGGATCATCACTGCCACCCTCTGGTTCACCACTGCCACCCTCTGGTTGATCACTGCCACCCCCTGGTTGATCACTGCCACCCTCTGGTTCCGCACTGCCACCCTCTGGTTCACTAGTGCACCCTCTGGTTCTCTAGTGCCACCCTCTGGTTCATCACTGCCACCCTCTGGTTGATCACTGCCACCCTCTGGTTCAAGACTGCCACCCTCTGGTTCATCACTGCTATCCTTTAGTTCATAACCCTCTGGTTCACCACTGCCACCCTCTGGTTCATCACTGCCACCCTCTGGTTCATCACTGCCACCCTCTGGTTTGCCAATGCCACCCTCTGGATCATCACTGTCCCCCTCTGGTTTATCACAGCACCCTCTGGTTCACCACTACCACCCTCTTGTTCACCACTGTAGATTATGGGGGGAAAGCAAAGCACACCTTCCCAGCCTCAACTGAGATGAATTCATTTGGGGCTGGTTAATGTGTCACTGAATTTGAGCTTCAAGTCTGGCACCTGCTTCCTTAGCTGTAAGTGCTTCCTGTTGCAGTTAAACTTTTTTTACAGGAGCATTGTGCCATACTTGTAACTATTCTCTGACCCTGCTTTGAAGGTCAGAGCAGGGTCAGAAAATAGTTGGAAGTAGGCAACTGAACTCTGGAGGGGCCCCTCAGGAAGCATTACAGGGAATGGTTACAAATTAGCTTGAACTTTTGCACCTGTTAAGTGCTTTCAGTTTTGCAAAATTCGTTTTTCTGCAATTTTGCGAGATTCGCGGGGAGCGAATTCGCTCGAAATCGAACTTGCAATCCGCGAATTCATGCGAATTTGCGGATTTCTTTTTTTTGCGTGTTCGCCCGGTTTTTTGCTTATTCGTAGACTGCTTGCAGCGCACCGACCGCAAGGTTGCCCATGCGGTTGTACATGGGCACGGCCATCTTGTGCCGTTGCGTATTTCCGTTTCCGGGCACTATTGACAATGTCACGTTGTGTGCGGCGCGCTATTACGAGTTTGCGCATGTTTTTGCATACTCGCGGGGGAAAAATCACACAAACTTACCCACTCAGTCCTCAATGGGCGTGGCCATCTTGTTTTTCATTCATTGCTATGGTTCCTTGCATGCTTTCTAATCCTCCTTTCATCTGTGCAATCCTTTGTTTCTTTGGACTTTTTTTGATCTTTTCTACTCTATATCTATCCCTCTTTTTTTCTAGATCTATATTTTGTGTTTTTTTCAACTTTTTGTTACTTTTAATGCTACTTTTTAAAACTTTTTTTTACTTTACTTTTTCCCTAGTCTTTCCTTTTTTTTCTTTCTGCTGTACAGGACCATGGCAAAGGGAGCCGGGAAGGAGAAGGGGAGGGGTCCTGCACCCCGTACCCGAATCCCATGCGGGCGATTGCGGCGGGAGCTAGTCACAGTCCGGGAGATCTTCAGCGCGGAGGAGGTGGCCGCACTGGTTTACTATTTGCAGCGCCGCCTCCCCAAGACCATCGCGGCAGGCGGCATGATCGCTAGCGGGTACGGGCTCCGGGAGCGTCGGAAGCGGTGGGAGAAGGTGTGCCGGGCCATGTATCAACACTCTCGGGTCCGGCGCACCTACAACCAGGCCACTCACCGGTGGTCTGACCTCCTGGACCGTGAACGCGACCTGCTCGACCTGATAGGCATCGAGATCCCCGGGCTTGGTGAGTAGTAGTAGCTATTTAATCACTACTCTGTTTTCTGCTGCTCTATGTGTTATCATATTGCAAATTTTTGTTTTGTTCCAAAGAGCAATAATGCTGCCGATTAGATTGTAGGTAAATTATGTTTCAAAATGTTCTGTGATTGCATTTCAGGTGCACTGCTCTCCTGCTCAGTGGTGGTGCTACTATGCTTATTTGTTTTTGATTTTTTTTGCTAATTTCATTGGCCTGAGTAATTATGTATGAGTGTACTTTACAGAACTGCGTAATGCTAAACACTAAGGGGCAGATTTACAATTACTGGCGCATCCCTGCAAATTAGCAGGGATGCACCAGTAATTGTGCGCCACGCCTCCACCACCCATGGTGCGCCGCATTTACAATGCGGCGCACCATGGGGCAAAAACGACACAGAAGCATCACGCATCTGTGTCCTAAAGGCAGCGCATTGCTGGAGTTGCGTCACAACCACGACGCAGCTCCAGCAATGCTCTGGGGTGCCCTATCTCCCCAATTGCTGCATCAAGCCGTATGTCTGCTTCAAGCAGGCGCAGGGTTTTGAGTGACGCAGCATTAGCCTAAAAGTGACTGAGTGAAATCTTGTAGATTTCACTCAGCCACTTTTAGGATGCGGTACTGCGCAGGAACGCACTCCCTTGCGCCGGAACACCCCCTGATTGCGCAGGGCTTAACAACGTGATGCATCTCCCAGATGTGTCATGTTGTTAATATACCCCGCACCATGGCTCCTCTTTAGCGCTGCCGCTGCGTAACAAAAGTCAGCAACGACGGAGCAAAAGAGCCACAAGGGACTTGTAAATCTGCCCCTAGAGACTCAAGTCCAATCCTTCCTTTGTACACCTGCCACTAAGAAGAGATAGTAGTGGTGGATTCATAGTTTGAGTATTTTAATGACTGGTTATGTAGTAGGAAACTTACTTTTTAGTGTTCTCACTGGTCTGCAATCACGATGGACTTTGTCTGTCAGTTCGCGTGCTGCGTAGTGCTGCCTGCCAGTCCTAGTCAAACTTTTTGTAGTTTGTTTAGTGAGTTACATAACTTTCCAAGTCGACGGTCCGCGAATCCAGCAATACTAATATTCTAGTAGACCACATCAGATAGGTCAATAAATGTAGTGCAATTGTTGTCTATTTGCTATTTCCCCAAAATAATTTGTTATTGTTCTTTTGAAATGTTTGATTTGGTTGACAACAATCATCCATGTTTGGGTCTTTCTTTGATGTTGTACATCAGCTCCTCCCAGGGGCAAGAGGACAGCGGAGGAGGTAGCGGCGCCGGCGGACGAGGACCAGGAAGGCCAGGATCGGTCAGGGGAGGGCTCCTCTGCTGGCCCCAGTAAGTTTTTATGTTAATATTAATAATTATACTTCCCTATCTTTTAGAGTACCTATTTTTACTAACTTTCCTCATTCGATTTTTCCTACATCGTCTTTGATCTTCTTGTAGACTGTTTCTAAATTCTTATCCTGCCTCTACTCTGACTCGCTGTGGTACTACTATATTATTATTATTATTCTGTCTGTGTTGCTAATTAAGCTTGCACAGTTGGCAAAAGGTGTTAATTGAAACTCCCATTCTATTCAACAAAAGCTCTATGCACTGAGTGCAGTCCTCTGGGTTGTCCATAATGTCTTTTGAAGTCTTCTAAATGTTTATGCTTTGACAATTCCCAACAATAAACTGTCAATGACCACCAAGAAAGAATAAGATACTAGTTTACTTTTTGATTGGATAGGAGGACAATCCATACTACTATTGTTGCAGGGACAATTCTGCACAAACAGAACTATGGACACTAAATAGTGCATTGTTTATCAATTATAATAGGCGCAGTTAGACTTTCCACATACCTCAGTCATAACAGAATTTGAAGCCCCAATCTCCTTACTGACTAGCTAGTGTGACAGATCCATTAGCTCCCTAATTCATCGTTGATTGATCCCCAATGATGATTATCCAACCCAGGACATAAGACTATAGAGGCAGAGTCCAGAACTGTCGGAGCCATGGACTCATGCTTGCAAATTGCAAACCCTTTTGCTCACTCACTCATGACTGAAAAACACAGAGTCTATGTAAGTTTTAAAGCTTTATTAAAAGTAAAAACATTTATTAAAATCAAGTTCATCATACAACATAAACGGTGGATTGAAAATGGAAAAGTGCTTAGTGATCTCACACATTAATCGTGGGCGAGCCCTCACCTGGTTGGAACTTCAAATCTTCTTTGTGGTGCTGAATCGTTGCTGACTCCGTCCTACTGATGATGATTTGATGTTGCTTTTGATCTTAGAAGGGAAGCTTCTGTCTGTTATGAGAAAAATGGTGCATGTTTAAAAGCAAGCATTCATCAGTTGTGCCCAAAATTGTAGTAAGGTAACACCCTTCCCTGAAAAAAGTTCAATTTTTAGTTTTGTCAAGACAGTCAAAAATTATTACATTTGTTTGTGTAGTCGTAGTAACATTTTTTCATTCCTAGACAAAATACTGGGGAGTGGTGTATATGGCATCTAAGAATCTGAAATGTATTTTCTAGGCGCAACATCGACACAACCATCCACCGGTGCCGGGGCCAGCGCGGAGGTGGGCACTCCTGGGGCGGAGGCGGTGCAACAGCCAGCGGAAGCTGCTGTGGGGGATGCCACGGTAGTGGCGGACAGTGGTAAGCTATTATATTCCTTACTTATTGACATAGCAGACTGCAGAGTGTGCTCTCTGCACGGGTGTATATGTTGTACAGTACAAGTATACTATACTGTTAAGAAGACTTACAAATTTAGAACTAAGTTTTTATTAACCAGGTAGTAGCCTCCTCTAAATTGACTTCAACTCAGCTGTGAAAGTTTTTTCGAGAATCCAAGTCAGATCAGAGATGAACTTAATGGATGGAATGAATGAAAAGGGAAAGAAGGGTGTAAGTAAGTGTGGAAGGACGAGCGAGTTAAAAGTAATGATGACTGGCAAAGAATGATACGTGTTTTTGAATGCTGCCCGAGGTGGCTGGGAATAGGATGCATGTCCGGTTGAAGGATGAAGCAAGGATGGGTGGAAGGAGAAAGGAAAGAGGACTGCCTGGGTGGGTGAAACAGAAACTGTATGTGTACGCAATATATCCTTTGGGTGAAATTCAAATGCAAGTCAAGCACGGATGCATGGCTTGCGGTTTCCAAAATAAAATGAAAATGTTCTTTTCCCGTGAGAAAAAGTACGGTTTGTCCACTTGAGACATTAAGAAGAATGATTGACATTTACTTTGAATGGATGGATGCCTGGATCATGGTACTATCTGACTCATAGATAGCATATGTGTATGTAGAGAGAGTAGACGGTCACTGGATGAACTTAGGGGCTCATTAGGATGGCGGACGGACCTGCGTCCATCTGCCACCCCAAAGTAAGAGGGACCGTCCGCAGGGGCAGCGGCGGTCCCTCCGTGTAGATTAGGATGTGACCGCCACCCTGGCGGTCACATCCTGTATATTTAACATTGCGGCGGGTGCTGATAGAAGCAGCACACGCCGCAATGTCAAATAAACCATGTTTTCCGTTGGGTGCATGAAGCTGCAGGCACCGCGCAGTGCCTGCCGCTTCGTGCACGCAAAGGCAGGGGGGTACCATAGGTACCCCCCATGTGCACCCCGACCTCCTTCTCACCCCTGGGGGCCCACAACGGGCCCCCAAAGAAAAGACCGTATGCCTTCCACAGCGAAAATGCCACCGTGGAAAGGCATAGGACCGCCGCAATCCTAATATGGCTGGCGGTGTCTGTTAGAGCTTTTCCGCCGCGGTCAGAAGGCGACCGCAGCGGAAAAGCAGCAGCCAGAAAAAGATCCCCCAGCCTAATCTGGCGGGGGGTCTTTTTTCTGTCCGCAGCAGTTAATCCGCATCCTCCAGGCCGGCGGTGGCTTCCGCCGGCCCAGAGGCCCATTTTCACCTCCGATTTTCTGCAAACCACTTTTATCCGGTATTAGACCTTCACAACAATGCCCCCAGACCTGTCAACCCAGGCGGAAACAAGTTTAACTCCCCCAAACAGCCAAAAAGCAAAACCGCAAAAAGTGAGACTTGGCACATTTCGGGCCTACCTGCAATTCAGTCCACATGCGCTGTGCAGCTAGGCCCTAACTCCCCTTTTCCACCATGGATTTCCTGACAAACAAATTCAAGCAACATAAGACTGTGCCAGCAGTGCTCCCAGACCACAAAATCCACCCACAAAAACATGGAAGCCCCCCAAACAGCTCCCTAAAGACAGGCAAGTGAGCAAAAACGCAAACACTTTTTCACCATGGATTTGGTCCAAAACACTTGATTCCAATACTAGACCTTCCGAGCTATGTCCCTAGACCCCTGCAGCCACCCGCCAAAAAGCAGAACACCCCCAAACAGGCAAAAAGCAAAAATGGGCCTACCTTCAATTCAGTCCAAATACGCTCTGGAGCTAGGCCCTAACTCCCCCTTTCCACCATGGATTTCCTGAAAAACAAATGCAATCAACATTAGACTGTGCCAGCAGTACTCCCAGACCCCAAATCCCACCCACAAAAACCTAGAAGCCCCCAAACAGCACCCCAAAGACAGGCAAGTGAGCAAAAATGCAAAATGTTTTTCGCCATGGATTTGGTCCAAAACACTTGATTCCGATATTAGACCTTCCGAGCTATGCCCCCAGACCCCTGCAGCCACCCACCAAAAAGCAGAACACACCCAAACAGGCAAAAAGCAAAAATGGGCCTTCCTTCAATTCAGTCCAAATATGCTCTGCAGCTAGGCCCTAACTCCCCTTTTCCACCATGGATTTCCTGAAAAACAAATGCAATCAACATTAGACTGTGCCAGCAGTGCTCCCAGACCCCAAAACCCAACCCAAAAAACCTAGAAGCCCCCCAAACAGCACCCCAAAGACAGGCAAGTGAGCAAAAACGCAAAAACTTTTTCACCATGGATTGGGTCCAAAACACTTGATTCCGATATTAGACCTTCCGAGCTATGCCCCCAGACCCCTGCAGCTACCCGCAAAAAAGCAGAACACCCCTAAACAGGCAAAAAGCAAAAATTCAAAAACTCATACTTAGAAAGTTTTCAGCCAACCAGTCAACATCGGTCCAAACGCGCTCTGCAGCTAGGCCTTAACTCCTCTTTCCCACCATGGATTTTCTTCAAATCACTTCCAATAGAAATTATGCTATCCCAGCAGTGCTCCCACCCTCCCCCACAAATCTAGAACACCCCCAAACAGCCCCCCAAAAACATGCAATACTGGTATATTCAAAACATGGCATATTGCGCTATTCACAAAACATTGGTGTTTTCAGCACATCCACTACTTTGATCCTCTTAAAACTCACCTGGACAGTCACTTGTTCCAGCGATTCACATGAATCTCAGCAAGGCTGAACAAAATCAAACCACTGCGCTCTTTGAAGAAGAAGAAGAAGGTCTACGACTAGTTTTCAGTTTTCACCCAAACACACGCGCCCGAAAAACACCCAAAAAGGCAAAAATGTTGCCAATTCTGAACCAAAGAACACCAAACCCCCTAAAACGATGCCAACATCATTATGAATGAGCCTGCATTGGGCCCGAGCCCTAGAATCAGCGTGAACCATACCAACTTAAACCCAAAAACCCTAGTAAATCGCACTGAACCCTAAACCATAGATATGCTTTGTCTGTCGGTGTCAAAGAGCCTAGGTATACTACAATTTTGCAAACATAACGGATGTTTGGCCCAAGCTTGAGGCAGTGCCATGCAGAGGGTCAAGGTAGGCACCACTGAGTGAAGCAACCTGATGTAGCATACCTAGGCTCTTTGTCAGACAGACAAAGCATATCTAATTGTATGCAGCAAGCCACATAGCCCCAATTTTACATGAACTGCTGTCTGGAGTGGACTCTGCCTGGCATAACAACAACAGTATACTGCCTCGCCCTCGACCAATACATACCACGAATAGACATACATGTAGTCCTGCTGTAGTACATGTTGTAGACTTGTTTACCTGTTTTCCACTCACGAATTGGCCATAGTTCTTCCGTAAATCGACGCTGATGATCCATCCATCCCAGTGAGTGACTGTAAAGAAAAAATATATATTATTTAATCAATCATCATGGTATATTGGCAAGTGAGTCCGCTCCAAGGACATTTTGCATATTTTGTGAACTGCAATATAGTGGCCCCTGAATTTGAAGTACAATTTTAATTAAACAAGGTAAAAAAAAAGAGTAGTTGACATGAGTTACAATTACTGTGTGAAAGATTAAATAATAACTAAGACAAGACATATGAATCATCACTTCATGCTCAAAAAACAAACAGCAATTGGTTTCATCAGAGCCAGACAACCATTGCTGTACAGTGCATGCCATCTTCTCAATTATTCATTACCTGTTCTACCTTTTGTCCGCATCTTCTTCGGAAAGTGAGGGCCCACAGGGCAGCCTCTCCTGTCAAAATCAAAAGTAACTCTGTCAGCAATCAGCAAGCATGTAGTCAGTCAGTAATTTCAGTCCCACTTGAGGGGACTCGTCGTAATCCATCCATCTGCCTTGAGGGAAATGGATAGGGAGAGTCTGGAGGAGGAGTATAAAGGAGAATGATTGAGTTGTGAACTTGTGAACCTCTGGAATGCAGACTGCGGCACCTTCAAATCAATAAGGAATATAAGATGAAGACAGTGCTGCTGATGGACTTGTTGTGATTAGGTGATTAGAGTTTTGTTGTGGTAAAAGTTGCAAAACAGAGAAAGACAAACAGTAATAAAAGTGAATAAGGACGAAAAAAAGGAAGTCATTCTCAGGGCTCGGTATCAGGGAAGTAGAGCTTGTCCTCCAGCTCCATGAATTGAGACAGGAGTAGGTCAGGTAACAGAGAAGAACTTCAGTCACCTAAGTCGGTGTCCTCTTCTTCCTGCGTGCATTCACGTACTTTGTAATTTGGTGGTAGCAAGTGCTGATTCATCTTGAATCGTGTTAACCTCTCCACATTTTTGGCCGAGAGGCGGGTCCTTTTTGAAGTTACAATGGCACCAGCAGCACTGAAAACACGTTCAGAAGACACGCTTGCGAGTGGGCAAGACAAATAATTTAGAGCCAGGTTGGTGATCAGTGGCCATAGAGCCATTTTCCTGTACCAATACAGCAAAAACAAAGACCTGTGTTGACTCATCCAGATAGGTCTGCACCATCAACTCATGGTTCTCCATGGTTGCTCCACTTTGTGTACCATCTGTGGCCTTCTCAGCACTGGAACGAACAAACCCTTGATGAGTTAGCCAATCCACTTCGTACAATATTATGGGTAGGCCTGGTGCAGGTGAGGATGATGATAGGGTTGCTGCTGGTGTCGTTAACAGCTGTGAGGGAAAGTTACTCCCTTCGCCCACAGATTCAGAAGTGGAACTTGACGCTGGATCGCCTGCTGATTCAGTTGGACTTCTGACGGCTCCTTGAATTTTCTGCCGATCTTTTTCGAACTGACTGGCTGATACAGCTATCCAATGTTTGTACTTTGAAACATCTGCCTCATCAAAAGGAATGAATGCTTGCTGGCCACTGCCTTTTTGTACCGTGGATCCAGAATAGTGGCACAAATGTAATGTTGTTCTGTATGTATCTTTTGAAGCCTTTCATTGGCAACTAGGCGGCTTAATAAGTTCTCCGCCAACAGTATGCAGCTTGCTTTCCACCATCATTTCTCAATGTTGAAGACACCGCTTTCAGTTGGCGCTCTAGCATGCGCAACAATGGGATAGCTTTGCTCAAAGAACAGTCCTCCCTGCTGACTTCACACGTGAAGACCTCAAAAGGACGAAGCATGTCTGTCAGGCTTTTAACTAGCTGCCATTCCTCCACATGTCATTAATAGCAGAACCTACTGTAAAGATATAGTCATTGATTACCATGCACTGCTCAAACAGATGCTCAAGCATGTAAAAGGTTGAGTTCCAACGTGTTGCCATCTCCTGGATGAGTCTTTTGACTGGCACTTTACGTACATGTTGAATGCTCCTCAGCTGCTTCCGGGCCTTAACCCCTTCAGCGCGGCGCGAATTTTCGCGCTGTGCTGAGGGTTCTAAGGTTCTAACGGGCTCATGACGGAACGGTTCCGTCATCAGCACAGCTCACCCGTAGCTGATGACGGAACCGTTCTGTCATCAGCATGGAAGGGGTTAAAAGAATGGCTGAAATGTGTGCAGATTCTTCGGCAGGTAGACAGTAACTTCATGACTTGGTTTTCAGTTTTCGTGAAATCTTGAACAGCCAGGTTTATACAGTGCGCCAAACACGGCACTCTGAAATATTCACCGTCCTGCATGGCCTTAACTATATTACTGCCATTATCCGTGGAAACATAATCAACTATGCGATTTCTTGGTTGCAGCCATTCAGAGACCTTACTGTTAAACTCATCCAAAATGTTTTTTGCAGTATGAGTTTTCTTCATGGCAAACATGGCTTATGTTGTATGTTTCCGAGTAGCTTGAAAAACTGTGCCCAGGTCAACAACTGCACTTGACTTGTCTCTAACCCCTGCAAGAGACCCTGCAAAAGAGACCCAGTGTGCAGTGATGCACATGTAATCAAGGGCTTGGCAAATGGTCCACATGTCTGTTGTCAAGTGGATAGTGTGAACAGCACTCTTCTGCAAAGCTGCCCCAATCACCTCCAGCAAATCTTGATGTAGTGCGGGAACCGCAACTCTGGCAAAATAGGACCGGCTAGGAACCTTCCATTTAGCGCAGACTGTTGCCACTAATTCTAGAAACCCCACCCCTTCCACGAAAGAAAAAGGGAGAGGGTCCAGCGCTACCATTGTAGCCAGCTTTGAGTTATACAGACGTACCATTGGGTGGTTGCGTGCAAATGGCGCCTCCGACCAGAACATTCCGCGAATGGTGGGCTGGATCATTTTACGTGATGATGATGATGATGACGCCTTCAAACCAGTTAGGCCCATTGATGTCGTTTTTCGCATTGGTGTCTCTCCAACACTCTTAGTGTGCCTCATAGATGTTGCAGGGGTAGAGGGTGTGGGCGATACCACTGCAGTGCTGCTGCCAGCAGAACTGGGTGTACCAGAAAAAATGTCTGTCGCTACTTCACTTTCCCCCTGCATGATGAGATTCTCGTCATCATCAGATGCAATATCAAGGGATACATTTGGATATGTTTTTCTTTTCCCTTCCTTGATCTTCCTCAAGTGTGCTTCCCAAATGATAGTGTGGTGTTGCTTGAGATGACCTCTCTGGCCTCCGGTACCATAGTTGGTACCAAGCTTACCCCGACTAACGGATACTTTACAAATCGAACAAACAACCATGTTTTCCGCCTTTGCGCTAACAGTAAAGAAGTCCCAAACTGGTGACTGGTGATGTCTGCTGAAGGTGGAGATGCTACTTTGACTTTCAATGACAGATGAAGTGGAGGATGAGTGTGGCTGAATTTGTTTCTGTTGTTCACTTACAGCACCACTACTTGAGGTCGAGCTGGATGGAGGTCCATGCCTTCTGACTAAAAAAGATGGAAGCTGTAGGTCGTGTTGGTGTTGTAGTTAAAGGTGGTGGTACCAGTGCCACGCCTCCCATATCCCGCTCAGCAGCCATTCAGGCTAGGGTGAAAATGTCTGTCTGCTGCATGCCTGTTGGAGCTGGAGTGACGACTGTGATGACTCGGTCATCGTTAGACTGTTCATCAGCGGCAGAATACACCACTTCTTGTTCGTCGTCATCAGCCATAAGTCAAAGCTTTGCGGGAGCCTTCCTTTTAGGCTTAGCTACCTTTGTCGACTCATGGCGTGACTTACTCTCAGACTGCATTGGTGGGTTCCAATCAACATCAAGTTCATCAGAAGGAAGGGGGCTTGAAGAAGAACTTTTAGTAGCCCTCCTTGACCTTTTTCTTGCTGGGGATCTGGAAGGCAATGGATCATCATCAGGAGGAGTGACTGCCTCGGATGATACCTCTTCTTGAATAGCAATTTCCTGATGTGCCCCTACTTCTGGAGGAACAAGCATTGTAGGCAGTTGTGCTGCTCCATGAACCTCTAGTCGCACCTCTCCATGCACCTGTCCATGCACCACTCCTTGCGGCTCTACTTGCGCCTCTCCTTGCGGCTGTACTTGCGCCTCTACTTGCTCCTCTCCTAGCGGCTGTACTTGCGCCTCTCCTTGCCCATGTACTTGCGCTTGTACTAGTTGCACCTGTGTTTGTGGCTGTGGTTGTTGAACACTCGTCTGCTGAGTTACACCTGGCGTTGATTGGATGGTACTTTCTTGTGATGAGCCAAGATCACTGGTCGATTGTGATTTAACAACCAAAGTGGCTGCCGCAGCAGCACTCATGGTGGTCTTGGACCTAACTTGGCGTGGTGGCACTGAGCCCAATGAAGCGGAGGTGCTGCTTCCAGCTTGGTCCCCGGCGGACACCGCTGCTGCTGCAGGCGTAGTTTTTCTTTCCCCCAAAATGGTGTCGGTGGGCACACCAGTCTCCTTGGTAGGTGGTGCCACTTGCTTCTTCTGTTCCTTCTTAGTGGCAGTGGCACTATCAACTTTTTTCGCTGAGGCGCTACGGCCAACTTTCTTTGGGGCCATCTTCTTGAGATGCAGGAACAGCAGGCCGCAGTTGCACAAGTTGCAGAGTTGTCTTGTCTGTGGCCACACATGACGTCACGTGATGTTGTGCTGCACACACCGCTACAGGACTTCTTCCTGGCACTGGTGGTTCTCTTGTGCACCTAAAAGCAATGGAAGTCAGAAGAACATCAGTTATACACCCCAAAAAGTCGAAAAACACTCAAAAATCACCACAATCCCATGCCATACATGCCCTCAATGATGTTTAAATTCAAGACACCCCAGAGAAAGACTAGGCCCATGCACCACTGAGTACCCCTGGGCATAATGGTTGAAAGCAAGGCAAACTAGGTGCAGGCCTGAGCACACTGCCTGGATTACAAATGGCCCCTTGACCCCCACCACATGGCCAGGCCCTGCCTGTCCCAGGCCTCAAAATGGCCCCCACCCACATGGCCAGGCCCAAACAACACCCCAAAAAGTCGAAAAACACACAAAAATCACCACAATCCCAATGCCATCCATGCCCTCAATGATGTTTAAATTCAAGACACCCCAGAGAAAGACTAGGCCCATGCACCACTGAGTACCCCTGGGCAAAATGGTTAAAAGCAAGGCAAACTGGGTGCAGGCCTTAGCACACTGCATGGCTTCAAAATGTCCCCTTGCCAACCACCACATGGCCAGGCCCTGCCTGTACCAGTTCTCAAAATGGCCCCCACCCACATGGCCAGTCCCCAACACAAAAAGTCGAAAAACACTAAAAAATCACCACAATCCCATGCCAACCATGCCCTCAATGATGTTTAAATTCAGGACACCCCACAGAAAGACTAGGCCCATGCACCACTGAGTACCCCTGGGCATAATGGTTGAAAGCAAGGCAAACTGGGTGCAGGCCTGAGCACACTGCCTGGCTTAAAAATGGCCCCTTGACCTCCACCACATGGCCAGGCCCTGCCTGTACCAGGCCTCAAAATGGCCCCCACACACATGGCCAGGCCCCAACACCACCCCAAAAAGTCGAAAAACACTCAAAAATCACCACAATCCCATGCCATCCATGCCCTCAATGATGTTTAAATTCAAGACACCCCAGAGAAAGACTAGGACCATGCATCACTCACTACACCTGGGCCTACTGGCTAGTGAGGCTTTACAGGCACCCCAAATTTTTTTTTAAAAAATCAACATATAAGTAGTGAGCTAAATTCCATGACATAAATGAGAATTAAGTTAAAAAACAAATCACAGAAACAGTTGTATCATGCACCCATGACTAACCCTGGGCCTACTGGATACTGCTACCCACCACAATATATATTTTGTTAAAGTTGTGAGAAAAGTTTTAGAATTGTAGTTGCCTCAACTGCAATGCCCCAAACAAACAACACCAACTTACTTGTAAAATCTCAAGTCCAAAAGTGATCCAAGCTCCAAAGTCCAAAAAGTCCTCAAATACAAACCCAGCAGCAGTCACAGAAATTAATCCTTCCAGCTCAACAGCCATATGAAAAGTGACCAGTACATGCACAAAGCACTGGGAGGAGCCTGCTGGACAGGAACAGGAAGTTGGAGACTCTGAGGCACTTCCTTCCTCCCACCCCACACCACAAAATGGACTCCTGCACCATAAAGTGCAGTCAAATGTCAATCTGAAGAGTTATTCTGATCAAATCATCATTTTCACAAGGTTCATGCTTCCTGCGGTGGATTTCTTGTGCAGAGTCACAATTTTTGCAATGTCGGGAATGCGAGCTGTTCGAATCTCCCGCCGGAAGTCAGCTGCGCGCGGTCACTGGCTTTTATGACGTACTCACATTGTCAAACACTCGTCGTGCAAGATGGCAAGCCGCAATAACATAATTGCATTCAAAAAACTCTTGCGCGATCACGCAGCAAGATCGAAAATGGCGCCGCACACGCAAAACCTGAAGAAAAAGAACTCGGCGGACTCAAGGTAAGACAACGCCGCGTGCGCGATATTGTTTTTTTCAAGCACGATCAAGCAAAATAATTTGTATAGCTTGCGAATTTGCGGATTATTGGGTAAATTTGCGCGATTCGCGGATCGCGAAATCGTCAAAAATCCGCAAATTCGCCTGCGAAACGGATTAGCGAGTGACTCTGCACACCTTCTTCTATAAATGTGGCATGCTCTGATCATTTTCTTACTAAAAATATGAGGCCTACAGGTCCTTGTCCTTCATCAATTGTGACACGAAAATATTGGCCAAGGTGAAAGCCAACAGAATATCTTTACTCATGGAGGGGCCGATTCTGCCGGATCAAGCAGGCTTGATCCCGGGCAGGGCCACCTCCCATAACCTGCTCACTATCTTCACGCTCCTCCATGACATCGACCCCGATAGCTCAGCAGTTGGAGTTTTTTTAGATGCCACAAAGGCATTTGATTCCCTGGAGTGGGATTATATGAATACAATTTGGGGCAAAATGGGTCTTCCCCATCATTTTCTGGCCTGGATCCAACTACTATACACTAAACTGGAGGCGGTAGTCCAGATATATATGGACTATACTTGGACTCCATCCCCATCAGACGTGGCAACCGTCAGGGCTGCCAGCTCTCTCCATTACTTTTTGCTTTAGCTATTCAGCTCTTGGCTGCCAAGATTAGGCAACATCATAGAGAGCATGCTTATAATCTATCCATTTCGCCATATCCTGATATTCCTATATACGGATGATATCATCCCCTACCTCTGAGAGCCTAGCGTTAGTCTATCCCATACTGAGGGAGTTCATCAGGTTTGGCCGCATATTGGAGATACAAATAAATTGGAGTAAATCGCAGACTTTTCCGCTAACCCCTAATACTGCTAAATTCACACCTGACTACCCACTAGGTTGGTGTAATGATGGATTCAAATACTTGGGTATAAACATCACAGGGGCCCTGAGAAGACCATTAGAGCAGTGGTTCCCAAACTTTTGACTCCTGAGGACCCCCATTGAGTCAACACTAGAAGCCGGGGACCCCCAAACAATTTGCATGATTTAAATTTCAAATATTAAAACAGTATTTCGAAAACAATAAACACATGTGTGCACACAAAACAAATACTCAAAATTCTAAGGATTTTAGTATTTTATATTGAAAGAATTTGCAAAAATTTAAACATTTTAATGGGAAGGTTGGTGCTGCATCTCTGTGACTAACTTTTAAATGGTTAGGTTTATTTCGCAGTACAAGGCTCCTGCTCCTGCCAGGGCCAGACTGAAAACCCAAAGCGCCTTGGAAAATGTTTTCAGACGAGTCCCTATACGGTGCACACCAAGTGCAGTGAGTGAGCCTGGCCACTACAAAGGGGGCTTTGGGAGGCTCTCCCCCCAAGAATATTAGGAAACAATGGTGCATTCTACAACACATTTATCATTATACATTGAATTGTTTTAGCTTTTAAGGAATAGTAATTGACAACCTTACTTTGCACCAGAATCCAACAATCTTTGCTGGGGTTCTTCAATGACTCCCTTATTATCACCCTTCAACAGTGGCTCTCATTTCTCCATAGCCCCTCTGTCACATGTGTTTAATTTGTTTTATAGCATCTCTCATACCATTGTAGGATGTCTGAGCACTTTACATCACACACATATAGAAACAATGAATCATACGTGTAAATCATTGTATAGAAAATGTTACATAAGGCAAAGGCAACTACAAGGAGTGCTTTGTAAAGAGTGCTTTGTATTGAGAAGCATAAACTCAGGATTCAGAACATAACACAGTGGTTAGCATTGACTTTAACAATAAAAATGTATTTCCACCCAAAGAAACCTTAGCAGCAGCATCAGGATAATGAAAGAGTGGGGAAAAACATGTTACTAACGTGTACCATGCAGTTTGCAAGCAGCTCTATGATAACAGTTTATAGGTCACTGTGTTAGATTACGATTGTCACTTATGAACTGCACAGTAACAAAAGATTCTCTGTGACAAAATCAGTAACTCACTGACCTATGCACAAAAAATACTGTTTTTTTAAAATGCACAGCACACGTACTTTGCAGTAGGCATATTAACCCTCTGTGCTAAATTAGATAAGTCAAAGCTGCCACTGGACAAAACGTTCATCTCTCTCCAGCATGTACATTAATCCCTGTTGTTATCTTGACACTTTTATTGTTGCTCGAAAGGAGCTAATTATACAAGGAACTTTGCAGTGCTTTTAAAACTGCTGCCTGAGTACCCCCTGGGAATGTGTCACGGACCCCTGGGGGTCCGCGGACCCCAGTTTGGGAAGCACTGCATTAGAGAAAACTATGGAGCTGCGATTGAACAAATTGGCACATGGGTAGACTGCTGGATTGCTCTTCTGCTCTCCCTGGCCGGCATGGTGGCCCAGATGAACATCCTCCCTAAGCTCCTTCATCAATATACCTTACCACCCAGGATGCCTTTTTTTTAACACTCTTCGCTCCCTGCTCCTCAAACTAGCATGAGGCGGGAGGCAACCCCGACTAAGCTGGACACTCATATCTGTGTCATTCTCTACGGGGGGTCAAAGATCCAGCTATGGAACTCTACTATCTCAGTGCTCAGGCCCACTATGCAACATATTGGCTACACCCACCACCCTTCAATCCACACTTAGCCATTGAACAAGGATATATGACACCTACACCTCTAACATCTTTGCTAGGGGTTCCCGGTGAAAAGGTTTAGCTCCACACAGTCTCCTGTACCAATACAGCCTGGAAGCGCTTAACCAGGATGATGGGTAAGACTTTACTCCACTCCCCCCTCATGCCCTTACCGCACCTTTCATATGCCCCTGTTACAAAAGAAGCAGTATGCCGGGATGTGATGCGTACATCCATGGGGCGGCCTCTACCACGAGGGTCAGTTTATGGGCCAAGAAGAAATACTGACTGGGGATGGCGTCCCCCCCTGGGGATGTTCCTATATATAAGATTGAAAAATGAAATGAGTGCCATCACACCTTGCTTCCCACTGGAACCTAACACACTGGAGATCTTGCATATCACACTCAAAATGTCCGGGCCCTCACATGCTGTGTCTGGCATGTACCGAGCGGCACTGCTGGAAAGGGTGCTTGGTATCGGGACCTAGAATCCCCTAAAACAGGTGAGCAATGAAGATTCTGCTGTGAACAGACCGCGGTAATCACAGCTAGTAGCAGGTTGCGTATTAATCATTTAAAATTTCTACATAGACTCTACTATACACCTGCTCTGCTCCACAAATACAAACTACAAGAGGATGATCGCTGTGTGCCATGTCACCAAGAAGGGGCTGACTTCTTCCACCTAGCCTTGGCATGTTCTCAGGTCCTGGGGTATTGGTGGGAGGTACTTGAAGCACTGTCTGAGATGATTGCGACCCTACTCCTATTTTCTCCCCAGCTTCCATTGCTAGGCTACACGGCAGACGTGCCCAAGACATATAGAAAATTCACAACCTTGGGGCTACTCTTGGCCAAACAAAGGGTGGCCTGTAGATGGGGCAGGAGGAGAGCTCCTACATTCAAATACTGGCTGCATGATCTCTTATATGGCAAAGACCAACTAACAACCTATGCAGAACTCTTCCAACTACTTCTCTCCCCAGGGACATTTGGGAAACACTGGTTGCATACCTACAAGCACACAGTTAAGATGCTGAGGGATCCCCCTCGATGGTGGACCGGGAGAGTACCCGCTGAAGGATAATACAGGAATGTGCCACACGGAACCCCATTAGGTACACAGTATGCCTAGGTGCAATTTGTAGCATGTGTGGGATGCTGGTCCGTCCTCTCATCTTACTAAAATTACTCATAGACCCTGGATGGACTATGCACTGTGGGGTATACGCAAGTCAATTGAATACTTTAAAGGGTTAATATTGTATTGTATGAGCCTGTAAATGAGGTGGATTATTTGTTACTTTTTTTTTCTTTTCTACTCTCTGATATGTAGCTGCTTTATGATATCATGTGGTACTGTACAAGTCTGAAGCAAGCTGATACTGTGGTTTATTTTGTTGCAACGAAAAAAAGTAAGAAGAGCATAGACCTGTTGAGAAAATGTAATTTTAATAAAGCAAGCTGAGAAAAGTTTTCAAGCGATATCTGGCCTCTCTGTAATATTGGAAAAGCTGTGTGAAGCACTTACAGTCCCATCTGTGGCTCTTCTGGGCAGTGGGCATCCGGCTCCCTTTTGATCATTAGTGGTGTGGGAATGAGAGTAGAGAGAACATTGTACTCAGTGGTAGCCCTGTTGCGGGTGATTTTGCCATCCATGGATGTTAGATCTGTGTGGTGGTCACACGACAAGGCAGGGGCTGCTGCCCTAATTGTGCCGTGCAGCAGGTAAAGCCTAGGGAAGCATAGTCATTGAGATGGATCTCGGGCCCGGTAAAGCAGAGAGACCAAACCACCCAAACAAGCAACTATCAAGATTCCCAAGGCAGAGGAGCTGCATGGGGCTTCTTAGAGACCTAGGCCTCAAGAACTGCTGCCAAAAGACATGGCTGTATCTGTTGTACTGTACAGCTGCTGTAGAGGTTTTTATGAAGGAAAATCCTGGAGGGCAACTGGGAGGAACTATGGAATTATTGCAGCTAAAGTGGCAATCAAGTTTATTTGAAACATCCCCTATGGATAATGGTAACCAGAATGATGCCCTGATTGACGCCCTCCAAAATAATCCACTGTTTGATTATTCCTCCTAAAGAGGGGCCACCATCTGCTCCATCAACTGCTGTAACAGTCCTATTCAAGAGGATGCATTAGGGACCCCCTTTACCCATGAACTGAGCTTCAACTAGTCGGGGTTCTGTCACTGGCCAACTATAAATGTCATGGGAGAGATGGGGAGTATTTGTTTCTATTGTTGGTAAAGAGCCACTAGGTTCCCTACAAGTTCAGAGCGACCCCACATCAGTCTTGGGGCAGACCAATGGCATTGATGGCATTATATCTGCAGGGAAGGTACTACTACCTATTGTTCACTCTGGCTTGTGAGACACTGACTGGCCCTAAATAACTGGGCAGGAAGGTAGGAGATCAACAATCCTGCGTTCTCCCATCTCATGCACTGATGGGTGGTATGTTTTGAACACAGAGACTCAGGGAGCACACCAGACCCCAAAGGCTTTCTTTTCACTCTCAGACTTCTCGGAGGATACCAGTCTCTCATTGCTCTCACATTTTTCTGAGTCATAATTAGAGCATGATGAAATTGAGAAGGAACCAATGAAAGCAGAAAAAGTATTGGATGACATTAACACATCTGAAGCTTGAACTTCAAAGAAAGAGGGCTGTAAAGCAGAACAGACGCCTCAAAGTGTCCAATCGATCACAACATGTATGGTCAATTGTAAAGTAAAGGAAACAATGGATGATAGCTCTACTAAGGGTGAACAGGTCATTTGGGACCCACATTGTATTGATCGGAGCCCAAATAATGAGTTAAAGAGGTGGTAGGGCACCCAAGATGTTTGGGTGCTCGAATGCCCATGTCTGGCTTTTTCCCCTATGTTGACTTTTCCTTCTTGTTTAGAAACACCTATGAGGTATGCTGAGGGGGCTATGACTGCAGAAGGTGGTTCCATAGAAACTCCTGTCACTTTATTCGATTTACACACTACTGCAGATGCACAGAGAGAAGTATAAGAAGGATTCTGCAGTCATTAAAATCTATTAGCTTAAGACTCAAGTGATAGTTTGCAAGATGTCTAAAAATACGGATATTCTTTTTGGTCAGCTCAATACAATCGAGGCCCAGTCAACTAGCATACACCGGTCAACAAAAAAATTTAATTGTAGATGCGAAAGCATGAAGTCAAACTGTCAAATATTGCTCACAAAACTGAAGATATTAAGAACTGTATGTGATGGAATATTCTTAGGGTTCTTAGTATAACAGAAGGGAATGAGGGTGACAACCTAATATTGTAAGTACTGCAGTTATTTAAGTAGGTGTTTCCCTAGCTCAGTGATTAGGACATTGACCGCAAGATACTTAAGATCCCCTTTCCAAAAGCTTAATATTATGTGAATGCTGCACCTGTGCCATTCTGATTTATAGTAGGCGTTTTATGTTTCATCACCTCATCTCCCAGCTTTTGCGTCCCCGCAATCTGATCAATGCCCTTGGAATGGACGTCTTTGTTCAGTCTGACTTATGCTGTGAGACAGTAGAGTGGTGGAGCTAGCAGGAGATGCTACCCGCTCACATGAAGATTTCCTTGCTGTAGCCAGCAAATCAATCCATATGTTTTTCAATCAGGAACACGAAAGGACACAGGTCACCTCTCAGTAAATGAGGGGAAGCTAATATTTAATTTCCTTTTTAGTCTCAAAATTTGTCTCGCTTTGCAATGATTATGGGGGTAGAGTGTCTGGCATCATGTTTGCCGGTAGAATGGGGTGGTTACTACACTATTATGATATTTATTTAGTTTGAGTAAAGGGTTTTCTTGTGAGGATCTTCTTTTTCACGTTACTCTTCTCTTGCTAGTCATACAAATTGATTTGCCATTGTATCTCACTTCTTTGGGATTTTTTGGCTCCCTTGGTGCTGCTCTGGGGCTGCTTGTGCAAGCACAGATTCTTTAGTTTAACATGTGTATTTGGGTTGGGGAACAAGTCCTTCTTTGCTCCTGGAATTTGTAATAGCGATGGATTTGGTTTTGGGTTGTGTGAGCGGTGGGGTGGCTGGTTGGGGATAGAAGGGGAAGGGGGTTGCTTTGGCCAGGGGGGTGGTTGTGAGGGAGGGCAGTAGGCCAAAGAATCAATACATTTATGTAAAAATGTTCAATGAGGTTTAGCATGATGGGGAGAAAAGAAAAATTGAAAGAGGTTGGAATGTTCTTTTTTCCTATTTCATTTTATCATACAGAATATGAAATCAATAAATAATGGTTAGTGAGTTTCTTTCTCACAGTTAGGATACATAGATTTTAAGGTGAAATATAAATGAGATCACCTACTAAGATTAAGTTCCTTGGAGACGAATTGAGCACTTTAAAAACTGATTTGATTTGTCTTCAAGACCCTCATCTAACTATTCCTGAGTCTAGTAATGGTAGCGAGCCTTGACTACAGGGTATTACCTATATCTGATACTGAAGTCCAAAGCAAAGGCTTGCCATTTTGGCATGAGGAAAGGGTTGGGCTACCAAGAAAATTCTAATTGTTAATTCTGACTGTTGAGTAATTAATATTCATGTAGGTAGGGCAGCTTAGGAATTTCCTCTGTATGAATTTAGCCAGTGGCCAGGACCAATTATCATGTATGAGCTTTGTACACAACCGGGCCTTGACTCGACAGCTCTAAAAAGATCCTATCAACATTGCATGGAAAAATCTAGGATGACGTTGAAGCAAGTGATAATGTCTAATTCTTTCTTTGAAGTTTGGCGCACTTGTTGTGGATGAGAGCCTGGGTATGCTTATTTTTCTACCACCACATTTTACATCTTTGAATAAAGATACATTCTTGGTGACCCCTACTATCTTCTCTGCCCTCAGTATCGGAGTTAATCCTAGGATTATCTTGCATCATAATGCCTACTCGCTTTTTATTAGGAGAAACCAGTTTCTTAGTAATTCTCCCCCACGTTGCTTGACATTTGATAAGGAGCTACTTTTAGACACTGAGGGGCATATTTACGGGAATGATGGTGCAGTGCAGTGTAGCAACTTACCTTGCTGCACTGCTCTGAGTCACAGGGAAAGGGTAGGAATGCACTGTATTTATCCAATATGGTGCATTCCTGTGATTTCTCCCTGCACTGGTGCCATTTTGGCAGTCTAGGGCTATGCATGTACCCTTGCACCAGGGTGCAAGTGTGCCCGCTTCAGGTTTATTAGTGTATGATGATTAAGTGAATCAGCACTTGGTCTCTAAAAACAGATAGTTATCTCCATCTTCCATCCTGAGAATGATGTTATGGGATAGGACTTCCAAGCCGAGGATGTAATCTTTAGACGTTCATGCACTGTAGCACTTAAGATTGGCAACAGGATCTTCAAGGTCAGATCTCGGCATCACACATGGAAATCCTGGGTTTAAATTTGTGGGAAAGTCTCAAGGATAGACATTGCAAGATGCAACCCAGATCCCCACCCACTAATAACTATGGTAAGGTAATTTTTATTAATATTGCACAGTTACTTAAAACCATTTACAATACATCTTAAAAACTAATAATTATGTTTATTTGATCTATTTACAGTTAGTTGCCCCAATTAATAAGTTAAAAACTGGTAAACATTTATAGTTAAGTTACAGCAGATATGGCAACTACAGATGCAAAACGATGTACTTTTCCAGGTTGATGGATCTAAGGAATATATTTCAACTCTTCAAACTTTCATTTTGGAAAGATTACAATTTAAATATGGTAATTGAGTACTCATAGATTGTGCTCTGTATATTATAACAATTAAATATTCAAACACTCCATCATCGATATGCAAGCATATCTGTTTAATTCTTGTGAGGTAAGTTTCTGCCTTAGAAAGTAGGCTATAGCTTTAGGTGTGCTTTGGGGCACAACCTAATGAAACATTGAGGAATCAAGGAAAATTGTACGACATGTATGCATTTTATATTTTAACTTTATGTGGCTTGAAAATGTGTGTTCCTTGTGCTCTCTACATAAGACATTTTCTTATGTGCACACCAAAGGGACCACCTGGTGAATGATGTCATGACTGGCCTCAAAACCCAAACAACACCACCAAACAAAGGACCGTTCTGAAACATCTATTGTTGGACATCACTAGCAAATCAGGACTGGGTAAAAAATGTATATTTGTTCTTTAAATTGGAGGGATCCTTTACATATATGGCTTAAGCTACAAAAGGCTATATTTGCCATTAACTTGGCTTTGCTAATGTTACCAGTGTGGCTGTATTCTACCGATGGTGTTTTAACAGTGCTGAACCATTTCAGGAACGAGGAAAACTATACTCACCTAGCCCTCAGCTTACACTAAGAAGGGGAGGGCAGTCACAAAAATAATGTGGTCCACATTATTTACAGTGGCGGCTCCTAAAGGGAGTGCGGCAGGGTGGTGAGGCGGGTCGGGGAGGGGAAGGGTGGGGGTAGTAAACTCCAGAATAGGGCCGAACGGAGTTGAGTAATGAAATAAATGAATTACATTGCACGCGGTGCAACGCCAAATCGGCGATGCAGCGCGCAATGTAATTCCATTATTTATGTATTTCTTTACTCAACTCTGTTCGGCCCTATTCCGGAGTTTACTACCCCCCACCCTACCGCTTCTCCGCCTTGCCCCATCACCCCACAGCACTCACTCGAGGAGCCGAGTGGACATAGTAAAGGTTGATAGATTTTGATCAGTGAAATACTCATTTTATTTGGCAACCATTTTTAGTTTGTAGAAGTATGAAAGAATACATGGAGCATTTCAGATTTCATGAGCAATAGCGCAAAAAATACAGAATGATCACAGGAGTAAATCAAAGCTAGGCGATAATGACGTGCTACATAAAAAACATGTTTTAGATAATTTTATTTGGAGTTTGCACATTTACCATTTAAATGCCCAAATACTAATGTCTCTGTGACACAATGTCCTTCCAGTGAAACCTCAACGTGTTTGCCTTCTCTGGGGCATCGCCAGCAGTTCCAAGGAGACATGCTCTTATTCAACAGATGACAAATATCAGTATCCTTAAAAAGCCTATTTCTATTCCCAAAGATTAACACCTGAGCAGTATTGTCAGCCATTATCTCTAGGGCTTTTGTCTGCTGCTAAAATGTATTGTCTCCCTCACCACATCCATCTCTTTCCTTGCCCCGCCGCATTTGGCGTTCTGCAAGTCAAGCACCCATCAATCAGTTGAAAGCATAATAAAATCGTGCAATCACAATCTAAAAAGTTGGCACATTTCTTTCAATTACAGTTCTAGCAAACAGCAGCTAAAGAGTCCCCAATCATTTGCGGATCCGTAGCAGCCAAGATTAAATAGCGTAAATGACTAATGGTGAAGAACAACCCACTTGTGTTTGATGACTGTGCCAGTGAAACCATAGTGAAGAGTGTAAAATAGTAAAAGAAATGCATTGCAAAATGATATTTTGGAGTGTTTGATTCTGTTTGAAGGAACTCGCTGCCACCACTGCAGAAAGTATTGAAGAATATACATAGGGCCTTATCACGACTTTGGTGATCCGACCACCAGACCACCAAAACCATGTATGCTGTAAGAAGGCTGTACAAGTGGTCTCAAGAAGACCACTGTACTCTGATTGGACCACGGGCTGGCAGTGTGCCGGGGACAGTCTTGCGCTTTCTGCATGCTTTGGCTCACTGAGTGAATCTTGAGCCAATGAAGCAGCCCAGTAGTACCTGCAGAGTTATGCAGCACTGCTGGCGTGCACATGTTGTCGTGCATACCACACAGTGCATGCACAACAGTGAAGGCGTGGGGCGGCACAACATTGTGCTCCCAGTCACATTACTAAATGGACAACACCACCTGGGGGCCTTGTTTGGGGCCCCTTCTTTGCCTTTCTGCCAGTTTTCTCATGGCAGGTTCACTGCCATGAAAAGGCTTGCAAGTTGTAATATGCACGGCAGTGCCGGGCTCGGCATCGCCTTCATTCCTCCTCAATCAGAACACCGCCAGCACAGCAGGATCCAGCATCCTGGCGGTGCCGATGGGGTTGTCGATGGCTGATTGCAGTCTGACCAATGCACTCATAATATGGCGGTCGGACCACCAAGGTTGCAGAGGTCGGACCACAACCACGGGTTTGGCGGTATTGAGTCCCTCAAACTTGCAATATGGCCCTCCCACTATTTGAACAGCTTTCACTCTCTTTTTTGAATTTTTATAAAAAGCAGTTGCAGAACAATTTTCAATAGGGGGTTTTAATTGACACTGCTGCCCAGGGCGGCACAGGATAGCAGGTCTTTGGCATTTGCCCTTTGCCCTCTGCTTTGACTACCCATCCCATCAACATTTCCTGTGCGGAGCTCAAAGCTCCTGCCCCCTACAATGTCCCTCACCCAGACCCACACCCTCCTTACTTCCTCAAATCCACTTCCTGGAGCGCCCCTCTGCCCCTTCTGCCATCAGTGAACAGATTTCCTGCAGCAGAAGGTTTCACCCTTTGTTAGAGGATGTTTAACTAGTCTTCCGTGCATCGCTGGTTTGGAAGGTAGACCATGTCACTTAGGCTCGAACTTAATGAGGTGACAGTGTAGAGGGTTGTGGGTGTCATCGGAGAATGTGTGTGTGGTCATCACTGGACCTAAGGACAGTTTTGCTGTTTCAGATGAGGTAAATAACTACTGCTCTGTTAGTTAATGGCTGTGTATTTAATGAAATACATTCCTTCCACTATCATGAGTGTGTCCTGTCGTGGAATTGAATACACTCGTTGACTGTATGCTTACCTTTGACTGTGAACAGGCTCTGCTTTCTTTTTGGTTCGGTTTGCCCTATAAAAATGCCACATAAATGCATACTTCTCCGCTTGCGGCCCAGACACATAAACTTTGTCTTGGGTGAAGTCAGTACATTTATCCCGCCTTACAAAGGGCAACACCTCAGGCTGATGTTCTGGGCAAAATTAAACATTGTTCACCTATCTCTGACCTAGCATAATCTGCTAAAGTTTCCTCTCGTAGATCAAGGTCTACCCCCCCAAACTTTAATTCAAATAGGAAGGCCTAATAAATCTTATAAACAGTAAACATACCTGGCTTGCAACAGAATCCATTAAAATCCAAGCTTTATGTTTTCTTTTTAAAAATGTTTAGTGACGCCACAAATGTAGGATGCACGTATTTAGTTCAACTCAATAATTTAATATTAATTTGTTATAAAGCATTAAATCTTTAGCAAAAAAAATCAACAGGAAATTCTGGAGGTTTTAAAAAAAACACAACGTGGGCAGATTTCAGTGACATACTCCCTTTGACATGCGATTGCTTCCCATTAAAATGCCAGATTGCACAATCTGTTGATCTGGGCATAGATGAAATGTGCGTTTTTAATCAGCTACGAAACACAAACAGATGATGGCACCCACTCTAAGTGGTGTCACGCAGCATGTGTTGTTTAAAAAAGCACACGTTGTTAGAATAATGTGTCAAGAGGCCTTCGGCATCAAACGAAAACAACAGCCATCTTCCAGGGTTTAAACACGAAAGAATTGTTGATGACATAAAACAGTTTTGAAAACACTGTAATAATATGGAAAATAAGGAGATGACACACTGAAATAAGGTTCAGGTATTTCAAAGACATTTCCTGTGCCAAAATGGATCTCTCTGACAAATTAACTTCCACCGTGAGCCAGCAACGTTTAACTTTTCTAGTAAGTATAACCCCCAATAAAGAGCACGAAGCCGTTTCAAGAATAACGGCAAGGAGTGCCAGCCTCATATTTTCTACTGGGTTCTTTTTATGGCATGACGGTACACTCATTGAAACTGACATTTGATGCAGAAAAGTACTTGTATCCACAATAATAGTTAAGCTTTGACCAGTTAGGTCCACTATGAGGGTTGTAATCGTGCCATATCAGCTCAGAGTCTAAGTCTGTGTTTTTTACGTTATGTGCACTGTGTACATTGCACACTTACAACTCGAGATTACTCTCAATTAATGCATGACAACAGCATAACAACAACAAACGGGAAACAGTGAACAATTATTGCCTCTGCGAAATGCATAACAACAAGCGCTCGGCTCTGCACTGAGTCAGCACAGGCGATGATGATACGCCCACAGGATTTTGCTTCAAGCCGTGCGACTTTGCGAGTTTTTTCTTCCACAACATTATGAAGTTATTTTTAATCTTCCCAATCTTGATGAATATCATCAAGTTAGTAAACTATCTGGAAGCACAAAAAACACCTCTCCTGAAAATAATTTTGCGAGAGAAAACACAAAAATGTGTCTTTGCTTGTGGGAAACATCTCTCAAAAGGTTTGAAAGATGTGGAATGATTGCCAACTTCACCTATTTTTAGTTTAAAATAAAATCAGCCCTTGTTTTGCTCTGGTACAACAGCATTCCAGGTTAGTCGTGTAGAAAAGCAATATTATGCACTTGTTATCTGATTATGATTACTTCAGAGGACATTTACAGATTATTTTGCTCAAGTACAAACCATTGACTCTGGTGGATCTGGATGGTGCTGTGTTGTGCTGCAGGGACTTCGAGTCCCATCATCCTGAGCGCTGAGAGGAAGGGCCCGTGACCAGTTTCTTCATAGGGTGACCAACCGGCGGTAAATTTCACGGACGGTTCGTAATTCTAGTGTCTAGTCCGTTGTCCGTTATAATTCTTTTTACGGACATCTAATGTCCGTAATTCTGGCGTTTGTGGGTTTGATCCACTTGAGAAGTGTGGCTGCAATGACCCCTTTGAGAAGCCTCGTGGGTTTCACAGCAGTTCCTGTTGGGGGACAGCTCACACTTCAATATTTTGCTTTCACTCTGCAGGACAGCATGGCTACACAGCCTGGATGTACGTTGTTACAACGCATGCTTTTACCACGCATGCAGGTTTTTCAACGTAAGTCGATACAACGACTTGCGTTGAGGGGTGCTGGATAGTGAACAGTTTAATTTACTATTCCAACTCCAGTCCCCGTGCATAGTAGGGAAGGTGTTGGATAGTAAATTAAACTATTACGTATCCTAGAGCGCCCCCCAGCGCAATTTGTTGTAATGACTTGCGTTAAAAAACCTGCATTGTAAAGGCACTGCGTGGTAAAAGTTGCGTCGTAAACAGCGACGGCCCGTGGAGGGAGTTACGGTGGGGCAGGAGGGCGGGGAGGGGGAGGGGCAGGGTGGAGGTTGCTAAAAACCGGTATATGGATATTTGCAGGTAAGTAAACAATTTAATTAATAAAACAAATTTCGTAGCTCGCACTGCATTGCATTTTGCGATGCAAGGCGCACTACGAAATTCGTTTTATTAATTAAATTGTTTACTTACCTGCAATTATCCATATGCCGGTTTTTAGCAGCCTCCGCACTGCCCCTCCCCCTCCCCGCCCTCCTGCCCCACCGTAACTCCCTCCACGGGCCGTCGCTGGTCGTAAAGGATGTTTCCCGCACAACCTCTAGTTTGAGAATAATTTTTTATTGGAGTGTCAGTCGAGAGCATTCCAGGAACCAAGCTCTGCCCATTAACTCTCAACTCCACGTTTCTGCATAGTTCTCATCCTACGGAATGGGTATTTTTGTCACTTGCTCCCCATCTCTTCGTTGGTGACACCACCACCCACCAAATTGCCAGTGTGTTTGAATTAGTGTGGGTCACTCTGCCATGTACAGCTTCCTGAAGGTTAGTTGAACTGATATATATATTTTTCTTCTTCTTCTTTGTTGTTGGTAGCGCCTATACTCTCCTTTTCGGCAGACTGGCTCAATATATGGCTAGGGCACCCAGCATAGGAATGCCTAAGCTTTAAGAGACACACAGCCCATGAACTTTAAAAAGAAGTGAATACAATATAACTAGTCCGCATTTCAAATTAATAAAACAACAGAATTTTAAAAGTACACTTTTATTACACTTTGTAGTTCAATTCAATCAAATCACACATGGATAGTTCGGTATTTCACATCAATCAATTTGTGATCATCACATTGTATTCCGAAACCTTACGCCAAGTTTTAAAAAACAGTTTACTGCATGGATAACATGATCTTCTTCCAGATGTTGCAATTTGAGGAAGGCTAGCATACAGGTTCGGATCCCCCATGCCTTAAGGATAGGTAGTAAGTACGTCCTGCGTGGTGCCTGATAAAATTTACAGAATAGCACACAGTGTATGTTTGATTGATGGGAAATGTCATCACAGGGGCATACAAGGTTAGCAATGGACCAATTATTACAATGAGGAAAAGTGACCAGGCGAAAAAAGGTGCCTAGCCTAAACCAAGTGAGCAACATGCGGGTGTAGGGGCTAGGGACTGATATGAGGTATTTTTGTAGCCCTTCATGAGAGGTAATTTGCTAGTATCTGATGGTGGTATTTTTTACTTTTTCAACGTTCCACCTAGAGGTAACAAGGTGCTCCAGAGCCATCTTTTTGAGCACGCCTCTTGGTACCTTCTCCATTATAATTGGCCTATCAAAGAATTCCGGGTGACCTATCTCCTTGAACATGTTTCTCACATAGTGTAACCATTTAATTTTGAAAACTCCGTCAAGGGAGAGAAAATCATTTATTAGATCTCTATTTAGTGAAGTCTCCGGGGTAACCCAAACCTTATGCCAAAGGAGTATGGGGGAGATCCTTATGGTGTCTAATATGTAGGGGAGGCCTGCTTCGATGTGCAACATGTACAAGGATGAGGTTTTAGGAACATCCAGTAAATGGGCAAGGAACTGGTTTTCACAGCTTTGGATCACCTGGGCATTTTCAGTTCCCCACAAACCAGCACCGTATGTGGCGGTTTAAACACACTTAGCTTTATAGATATCAATTAATTCTTTCGCTGGATTCCCCCCTAATTTGGTTGCAAGGTTTCTCGGAGCACCAATGGAGCGCAAAAAAGCTAATTGCCTGGTATTCACCGCTGTTTGCCAATAGCTCCTCCTGTCGAAATTTACCCCTAAGTAAGAGAATCTATCCGTAGTTTCAATTCGCTTACCGTTGAGGAAAATTGGGCAGGGCACCCTTTTTCTACCATTCCCGCAAGCCATTGTATAGGTTTTTGATATGTTAACTCTTAAACCTCGGAGCTTCATGTAGGAGTTAAATTTATCCACAGTCCTCTGTAGCCCAAGTCTAGTCTATGACATTAAGACAGCATCGTCCGCGTATAATAATATTGGATAGGGGTCCCTTTGATGGTAGAGTAATCGTGCTGTGAGTCCCTAAGATGTTGTCCAATTGAGTTAATATATAAGGTAAATAACAGGGGTGCCAGAATGCACCCCTGCCTAGCCCCCCTCTTTATAGGGAATTTGTCTGAACACTCCCCCCTGCGGCCATACCTCACCCATGCACCTGCATCTTTGTAAAGTTCCTTGATATATAAAAGGATTTGACTGTCGATCTCCATGTCACTAAGTGCTAGCCATAGGAATTCATGATCTACACAGTCAAAAGCCGAACTTAAATCAATAAAGGAAATAAAAAGGTTCCCGCTCTTTGCCTGGGTGTATTTCGAGATGAGAAGGGCCAGATTTAGACATTGTTCTATGGTCCCCTTTCCTGATCTGAAGCCGTACTGCAGATTAGAAATAACTTGATTTTCCTCCCCCCAGGTTTGTATCCTATTTAAAATAATTCGACCTGCCACCTTCGCCAACACGTCCAGCAACGAAATTGGCCGATAGCAAGTTGGATCATTCCTATTACCTTTTTTGTAGATAGGTATAACTATGGCGTCAGACCAGGTGGATATAAGACCATGTTGGTTCGCTTTATTTAAAACATTAGTTATCATGGGGGCCCACAGATCAAGCTCAGCCTTGTAGACATCGATTGGCATGCCGTCCGGGCCCGGTGCCTTTCCTGATGAGCTATCTTTTATCCCTTTAATATCTTCCTGGCAGCTGAAAGTTATGGCTAATGGGAATGGGCTAAGGTTGTTACCTTCAGAGGAGTTAATAACCCCATCAGTAGAGGCAATTCCGATGTCACAAGGGGTGGATCTACCATAAAGATGTTTAAAATGAGCTACCCAACGATTGCAATATCAATAAAGTCAGCCTCTTTGGTTTGGAGAAAGGGGTCATTTACCACCTTCCAAAAGGCTGTGTTGTCTCTTTTAAACAATGCCTCTTTTGAAGCTGCCCATACCTCTTTCTTTAGGGTGGCTTTTCTCATTTTTATTATCTTTTTGAATGTCTTTCTGGCTTGGCGAATTAAGTCAGGATTTTTGGGAGTTGTCTGCAGTGCCTTTTTAAGAGTTGTTAATGCTTTAGTACACTTGCTGTCAAACCACCTGTGGGCATTTGTTACCTTCGTCCGATGTTTTCTTGTCAATAGGGTTTTTATGGCGGCTTGTATCTTAGCAAAAGAGTTCATTACTCTTTCTGGATCCTCTTCTTGTGTCAGACAAATATGTATGTCTTCGGCGTTTGTAGCAACTAATTTTTCAAGAAAGCCTGTGGGTTCCACCTTCTCCCATTTAATAGTGTAACAATTCTTTGAGGCTAATCTTATCTCTGGTCTATATGATGTGTTAGCCGCGGCCCTTTGTGTCAGTTTTTTCACTTTTATACTAAAAACTATAGGATAGTGGTCAGAATAGAGGGCCTGGCCCATTTCCCAAGTTGCTACCAACTCAGCGTGGGATGTGGAGATTAATGTAAAATCAATTGTGGTGTTACTCCCCCTCCCGTTAAAGGTAGGTTGGAATGGTATACTCAGTCTACATGTCTCGTTTATAAAAGATAAATTAAAATAAAAGAGTATGTTATTGATATTAGTACTGAGTTTCGTATGGTTGAAGTGGGTGGGGCATTCTTCCCTATGGTCAGATAGGCCGCACAAGCCCATCGAGTTATGCGGACAGATCGTACAATTAAAGTCTCCCACCCAGAACATAACCTTTTCTCCTACTAAGTGATCATGTAGAGTGATTAAGGTCGACAGAAGCTTGTTAATTGTGGTCTCCCTCATATCAGGTGGCACGTTATTATAAAAATTTAATAGGATCATTTTATGCAAAAGGCCCAGTTTTAACCTCAAAATCTGATAGTACTCAGTGGACAAAAACTTGCATACTTCAATGCCCCCGGTGGTGTATACAAATGTGCTCAGACCCCCTTTGTTTCGACCCTGGACACTGGCCACCGCTGGGGTATGGAAAGTTTGGTACCCTCTAATATGGTGTTCCTCCAAGGACCATGTTTCCTGTAAGCAAATAACGTTGTGCCCGGCAACAACATCTAGCCAGTGTTGCTGAGACACTTTATCCGCTAAGCCAGCAGCGTTCCAAGAAAGGAAGCTATAAATAGAATCTCTCCATTTGGGGGATCTATTAAGTAAGGCAACATTTTCTTGCTTTCCCTTAGATATACGTGGAGTGTGAGATTCTGAAGCGGTACGGGGAAGCAGAAATGGATCATTCATTGCGGTCAAACTAACTATTTGTTCATCAACTTCTACCTCTTTCCCAATAAGGGCGGTTGAAACCTTCAAATCCCCTGCCGTCGGTGGAGATGTATCCCTCCTCCGCTGGTTGGTCACTATTATCGGCGGGGTAGTAGGTCTTGCCGGGTTATCCGCCACAATGATTCTCTGGTGTCAATCTAAGTCATTTAGACCAGAGAGAGCATTGCAACGGTTTGCTAGGGGAATTGGCCAGTATGGTATGTGAGAACCTTGCTGTGTAGTATCACCCCAATGTGTGATTGGCCTTTCTGCGTGCCTAAACACCGGATAAGTGGGTCTCCGTTGATTCCTATTCGAGGGATAAGGGGGGTAGGGGATATGTTTGGGATAAGTAGGGACACCGCACGGACCACGGGGGATAATCAATGCCTCGGGATAAAAGTAGGTCAGGGTTCGGGACGCTATGCTACTACATCTTCTCTCCTGATACCAATCGGCGATGTGCGGTACCACCCTTCGGTCTCTAAAATTAATGATGATTACATCCCCAGCAATGTCTTTAGGTCTAGATCCTACCCACACTAATCTTCTCACATGCGCTATTTCTCCGTCTATATGGGGGGGCAGTGGCCTGTTTTGTCTGAACCAGTATATTGCTTTATTTTTTAACTACGTGTAGCCTTCACTCTTCCCTTCTGCAAGTTCTAGATCGCCCTTGAGCACTATAACGTATGGTGCCGCCTCTGGTGGTAAGTCAATGTGGCATCCTTTTCTTTTAGTAAGTTTGTCTAGGGGCTGTGCCTTATCTGTGTTAGCAACCTTGGTGACTGGTTGAGAGTTTGCCGATAATTGAATGTTGGGTATGAAACTGGCTGACTCTCTAGACCCTGTCACCTTAATGTTTGTAGCTGCTTTCTCAGTCTTCCCACTAGACTTATTGGTACTGGATCAGGTATCTTTTGTAATGGCATTATTTGTCAATTGATGTCTGCTAGTCTTAGTATTCAAATTATGGGCTACCAGACCTTTTAAAAGTTGTGAGTTTAGGGTAGTTTCTACCAATAGGGTGTTCAATTGATCGCCTAGTCTTTTTACCCTCTCTAACACCGGGAGAAATAAGGATCTAACTAGATGTTCTATGTCCTTAACTGTGCAATTTGATGAGGGAGATTCGGCAGGTTGGATTTTAGGCAGGTTCTGATTTTCCCGGGACTTTGACTCTATTGAGGGCAAATCTCTCTGTTGTACTTGTTTAAGGTGATCGGTAGGTGGACTTAAACCTATTCTGGGTGCCTTGGTTCGCCTACCCCGGTGTGAATTTCCACCTCTCTTCCTTTTCAATAGTGTTACTTGCCGTGGTGGTTTTTGTGGGGCTATACTCTTTTTGCTCACAGGAGTCGGATTTGGCAACTGCAGCAAAGAGGGCTCCTCTAAGGAAAGATCTAGAGGGGGTCCAAATTTACTACATCATGATGGGGCCTCCTTGCAGACACTTGAGATAATGGTGGAGAATTATCCTGAAAAAGCGAGGGAATGCTAGTGTCAATAAATAAAGGATTCCCATTGCTCTGGGAGCTATATATGGGTGGGGAAGGTATCTGTATTTTTGGACCCAGAGAAGAACGCTTGTTTTGTTGCAACTTGAAAGACAAACGGCTCTCAGCGACAGAAATTTTGTGATCCAGATTCGAGACCGCCTTTGATAAAAATGCGTCCAAGGTACCTCTTACCCTCCCTCCCAGGTGTGTTTTCCCACCATTACCAGGCTTTGGAGTAATTTTCAAATATCTGACGGTGGTAATAGTCGTGCTAGCTAGGATATAATGACACGGCCCCCCCCAGGAACTTAAATTGTTTGTAAAGTCAATCAACAGTACCTCTTGATGCCTTTTGATCTCAGCGATGAGGTCCAAGGGGGGGTGGGGCCCAACCCGGCCTCGTTCGACCTCGGACGGCCTCAGACGGCCCACCCTTTGCCCGGGCTTAGCCCGGCTGGTCCCGCGCGCTTCCCGCTTAGTTTTGTATGACAAGAAAATATATACAGGGAGGAGTGGGCGGAAAGAGGCCCCAGCTGCAGCGGTGATGGGCGCTCTGTGCAGGCTGGTCCACGCAGTCCCACCCACAATGATCCTCAGCTGTCCCAAATCGGCAAAGGCAATCCCAAAGTCCACAAGGTTGGCGGATCCCAATTTGAGGTTCTCTTCGAAGGGTTCGCACAGGGATATTCAAATGAAAGTCCGGTTTTCCTCACTTGTACGGCTGCGAGCGGCTCCCGCGGAGAGGGGGCCACGAGCCGTTTTCAAGCTGCTGGGAGGAGTGGGTGGGAAGAGGCCCCAGCTGCAGCGATGATGGGTGCACTGTGCAGGCTGGTCCTCGCAGTCCCACCTGCGATGATCCTCAGCTGTCCCAAATCGGCGCAAGCAATCCCAAAGTCCACGCGGTTGGCGGATCCCAATTTCAGGTTCTCCTCGAAGGGTTCGCACAGGGAAATTCAAATGAAAGTCTGGTTCTCCTCCCTTGTACGGCTGCAAGCAGCTCCCTCGGAGCGGGGGCCGCGAGCCGTTTTCAAGCTGCTGGGAGGAATGGGCGGGAAGAGGCCCCAGCTGCAGCGGTGATGGGCGCGCTGTGCAGGCTGGGCCTCGCAGTCCCAGCCGCGATGATCCACAGCTGTCCCAAATTGGCGCAGGCAATCCCAAAGTCCACGAGGTTGGTAGTTTAAGAGAAAGGAACTATTTTTAGGCTAATTTGAACAGTGGCTGTGACTTTGTGCCTTCACTCACACTGAAGGGCACATTGATAAAGTGGGTTGACCTATAGCCCCTTGCTGCATGCTGTGGTGGGCTGAAGCAAAGTGTAAATTTAACAAATTATGGGGCATATTATCAAGCCTGTGCGCTAAAATTATCGCCACTTTATCGGCCGAAAACGGCCGATAAAGCGGCGATAATGGGCTTGATAATGTGCTCTATGGAATTCCAATCGAAGCACATGTTAGATGTGAAGACATCTAACATGGGCTTCGATTGGAATTCCACAGAGCATATTATCAAGCCCATTATCGCCGCTTTATCGGCCGTTTTCGGCCGATAAAGCGGCGATAATTTTAGCGCACAGGCTTGATAATATGCATCTCTATTTTAACAAGCCAATGGATGATGCTGGCTCACCAAAGGTCGTTTATGTATTTATACTATTGTGTAGCTTCCTCTGTGACTGTAAAACATAACGTTTTCCCCCCAAGGTTTGTCCTGAATTTTGAATTTTTTTCCTGAATTTTGGCCTGTTGTCCTGAATTATTACACTCACCATCCTGAATTTGCACCCCTGCCAGTTGGTCACCATATTCAATGCTGCGTGCTGAAAAGTGCCCTCCATCTACTGTGGCGCTGGATGTCTGGTGGATCTGGCTGGTGCTGTGTTGTTCTGCAGAGACTTCATGTCCCATCATCCTTAGCACTGAGAGGAGGGGCCCCTGACCAGTTTTCCCATGCTATTCGCTGAAGAGCACTCCACCTACTGCGCCGCAGGACATGTGTGGGCCAAGCCCGGGCCAAGGGTGGGCCCCTCCACGCCCGTCAGAGTCCGGAGGAGGCTGTGCTAGACCCCTCCCCCCTTAGCTCTGAGTTTTGCCTACGGTTGGTCCCACATCCCCCATGACAAGAAGGGTTTTGCCAATGTTTTTGGAGGAACCTGGAGTCTGGATTTTATAGGTACCGGTAGGAGAGGCATCTTAATATTTCACTTTTTTCTTTGGTGTTTTCACACCTATTGTCATGCCCTCCGATTCATCCCTCACCTAGATGTGATATTATACCATTGCTTTGAGTACTGGCCTAATAACTATCTTGACAACTAGACCAAGCGATAACCTCCATCGCCAGCCCATCGGGTGCACCTAACTATTGCGAAGACCCCTTTGACCTCCCACAAGCAGCCCTGAGTTGTGTTAGTCTTCTTGACCTGGAGATAGTCTTTGTGTAATATGTGGAACGTGGGACTCCTGCACTTCCCCCAAGACTTCTACAAACTTGGTCACCACTATGGACGCTTTCCTCAACGCGTTGCAGGGGTGCTTAATAAGGAAATTAAACTGGTCACTCGCGGACTCTCTCATGCTTCCCCCTTCCTCGCTTATATTCAGGTACCCCTTGCCCGTCCCCCTCGTTCAGGGGATTGGATTGTTTGTACCAACCTTCGTGCATGATAATGGTTGGGAAGATATTACCCCTGCACCTTTAGAGGAGGAGGGAGGCATCACGCCCTACATGCTCTCACATGCAAGATCAGGTTATTTTGATGCTGCCTGATGCCCAGGTCTCAGTGCAGGAGGTCACAAAAGTGGGAGGCAAAAGAAACGATTGTTAGTACATCCAAGTGCCCTAGGGTCACTGGTGACTTTCCATCAATTACTATCAACACACTTGACATGTTAAAATCTGACCTGATAGTTTTGTTGGATTCATTTTAAGACTCCTTAATAGCTGTACTGGAGGCCAAACTGGGCACGATAAGTCACCTGCTAACAGCAGTCAAAAAGGTTGTTTTTAATCAAAATCACCCCAACTTGCTCGCCCTGAGGAAGCTTATGCTACAAATTATGCCCCCATAGGGTTGTCTGCCACAACTAAGCTACATGACCCACAAAATCTGGCAGAGGAAGCAGAGAAGTTGAGATCTCGAAGTAGTAGTGCCACATCAAGTCCCCCACACAGACAATGAGTCCAAATCCTACTCCTTCACATTCAAGAGTTGGTGCATACCTTGATGGTGTAGTGAGCAGAAAAAGGGGGGTGCCAGCTGTAACATCTGAATAAGAAGACAACAGGTTGCAAAATGGTACCTCAATTTTTCCTAGTTCTAGACCAGTTATCTTCAATGTCCCTCCCCTATCTACCCTTTATGTTGAAATGCTGGGGAATGTCCCCATTCTTTCACCAGGCATCACAGAGGAATTTGAACAGCCCAAAAATAAAGTTCTGCATTGGTTGAATTTAAATACCACCATGGGGGTCCTGGTGGCAAGACATCGGGGTACGAAGAGTAGGCTGGATTGGTATGGTCAAGAAAAATCCAGCAGGGGGTTGTATTATCATTAATGTTAACAGGCCCCATGTAGCAGAGAGAATCCTAGCATCCATCAGGTGCCCTACCTCTGGTGGTTTTATCCCCACAAGCAAGGCTCTCCCCCTGGTGTTCTTTTATAAGCCACTGGCCCGCTCTTTACAATCTAGCCACATGATAACCCCGGAATTAGTGAACTCAGCCCAGGGCATCCAATATGGAGTTTCCTTGGATTTAGCTCAATCAAATAGTTTTGCTCCCTTATCATATTTGGATAGTTGTCATTGACTGGTTGGGACTAATCCTTTTAATGTGGTCCAGACAGTACCCAAATCTTTGAGCCCATTTGTGTCAATACCTCCTGATAGCAAAGAGAGCAAAGAGTGTAAATTCATCAGTTGGAACATCTGGCAGATTTAGTGATTTTATGTCGCTGAAGTTTATTAAAGTGTCTGACGTGTATGTTTCCAGGAGATATGAGCCAACACTAATTGCCTCTTCCTGGAGGGTTATAAAACCTTTGTTCTACCTGCAACTCCGGCACAAGTGGGTGTATCAATGGGTGGTCTGATAACCTTTGAATCTCAAGCACTCTAGAGTAGTCTTAATGCTTTACCAACAGAAGCCCTTACCTTGCAAGCTCTCCTACTCTCCAGGGGGTCGAGTAAGTTGCTCCAGTTGAACTTTTGTAATTCTATCCTCATGTCCTCGGGGGTTTGTAACATCCAAGTATTGGGCTCATATTTAAGAAAGCTGAAAGTACTCAATGTGTCAAGTGCAAACATCATGATTCCTGGTGATTTTAATGTTCATGTGGGGAACTGAGTGAGTGTTTTCTCTCGATTGCTATACATATGAAAACAAATTGTACAGGGAACAAGACTTAATGATATTTCAAATGAGTTTGATGTAGTGTCAGCAATGTGTTAGTTGCCCCCCTTGAGGATGGACATTAGCCCCACTTTCACCAGGAGAGGATGTGAGTTGTTGGTTCATTTTTTTCTTTGTTTCCGCATCCATTTTTATTTTTATTTCATAATTTGTAATCCCCTTGAGCCATTTTAGTGAACACAATCTGGTATGCACCACAATTCTTTGGTCTCCATTGGCCCAATATCGTAGGGCGGGAGTGAGAGGGAGCTATAAGGCAGCTGAGGGAGGTAGACGACCATATTGGTATCAGATAATCCCAGACTCTTTTTAAAATTCCTTGAGTACACGGCGTAAGAATGAGTGTGATACTTACACTTATAAGCGGAATAGCCCCTTGGGTATCTTATGGGTCTATCTGAAATCTCTAATACCATCTCAAAATTATTGTGGGTACCAGCATTGCAGCGTCGGGGGATGTTGCCAAGGTGGTTCAACTCAGGTTGTTGCCAGGCATTGAGAATCCTTAAGATAGCATTAAAGGCTAAACCTAGGGACCCCTCCTTAACTAGGACTAGTCATAGCTTTTATGAATGAGAACTGGCAAGATGCAAGAGCATCATAAAGTAGGAAACCTGGATAGAACTGGTTGAGTCTAGTACCATAGGGAGTAGCTATACATTTTGAAGTATCATAAATAACCCCTTCTTTGCAGCAGATGCTGGTGATTCCTTGGAGGTTCATATAACTGAAGACAGTTGGGTGGGTCAGTTTGACGGAATGGGGACAATAGAATCGAAAGCTTTCTAAAATTCTCTCTTGAGGAGGTTAGGAAAGGTATGCCGGGGCTATCTAAGAACAAGACCCTGGGTCCTTACGGGATTCCTCCTGACCTCTACGTACAGGATGTAGATGTTTGGGTCCCCACTTTGGCATCCTTGATTAATGCAGCTGTAGAGGCAGGCCACAGAGTCATGGGCTAAGTCAATCATAGTACCTTATTTCAAAAAGGGCAATAAAAATAGCACCTTTTGCTGCTAGCCTATTTCACTGCTGGATTCGGTGGCTCCCCAAATGGGCCGAGGCTAAGAATGCTCTGTCAGAATCACAGTCTTGGGAGGTCAACTGTGGACCAATGTTTGAACCTATACTTAGTGTTAAGTAAATATACAGGTGCACAGCCCAGCTCCATCCACATGGCATTTATGGACCTATCATCTGCGTTCGACCAAGTAAACAGAACCAAACTTTGGTAGATCATGCTGTCCATGGGGAGTAGACTGGGACATTGTTCTGTTCTTGAGCGACCTCCATAGGGATACAATGGCAGCATCTGATACTCAAAAGATTCAAAGGTTACCCTCCTTTTTCAAATACAAAGAGGGGTACAGCAGGGTTGTATCCTGGCACCATTCCTCTTTAGAATATATGTTAACAACTTGGAGCAGGTTTTATCCAACTCAAAAGCAGATTGTCCGCAGGTGGGGCCTGGTGTGTGCCAGTCTTATTATACGTAGATGACTTGGTCCTTATGGCTAGAACCGACAGTGCATGAAGAATTGGGAGTCTTTGTGAATCTGGCACGTGTCAAAATGTATGGGTTGATGCATAGGAATGTCCATGCGCCACACGTAACAAATACCCCATTGAGAGTAACACAAGGCAGCTCTGTGCACTGCATTAAGTTCGTTTGTATTTACTTAATCATGCAGGGTGGCTATGCGTGGCTTCATAAATGGCAAAACAGATCTTGCATTGGGGTTGCATCACTTTTGTAGTGTAACCACAATGCAAAATCATAGTTAATTGGTGCCAAAATAACTAGACTCTCACAGTGTTTATTGCATGTGATCATTTAATATTTCCTGTGTTGAAGAAACAAAGTTCCTGCCTGATTACACCCACTGAAACTGAGGCACAATTGGAGCATAATGCTCAAATAAATTAGCAAACTTAGCATGGACAGGTGCAGACATACTTACTGTAGATGCCCCACAAGCTGGCCACAATGTACAAGTTAAATAAACATGGCACTGACGTGGGTTGCAGTCAAGTAATTCGGACCTCTAAAAAGTCCAAAACTTTCCCCACTGTTGCTGAGGTTGGAGTGGGAATATTAAATATAACTTTTCCAAAGTCCAGCAATTTCTCTACTGTTGTTAATGTTGGATTTGGCAGTAAACAGAGCTCCTTAGAATTTCACCTCTTTTCCTACTGTTACTCAGGTTTGAATGGGAATAGTAAATATGACCCCACAAAAGTCCAGCACTGCCTAACTTTAAAAAAGAAATACAGTTATTGTTGCACAAATATAAGACAAATTAATGCATGTCTTGTCATTCAAAATCTGGCTCCTAAAACCGTTAACTGGTTATATTTTTTAAAAGAAATATTATGATTATTTATTTTAGTTTTAATAGTTTCATTGTTTATGTTTATTTTTTGTAGTTGTTTAATTATTCTTTATTATTAGAAGTATACATTTCCATATTATGTTTATTATTAGTTTACATTTATTATAAAGTATATATTTGTAATATATTAGGCCTGGGCGGTAAATTCCGTTCCGCTCGTGGAATTTGCGGAATTTGGGTAATTTTGCATGCTGCGGAGAACGTTAAATTGCCCAAAATTCTGCATTCCGCGACTTCGCAACATTTTGTGCTTGTTCGTGTTCTCAAAATGCGTGTTCACAAGATATTTACCCGCGAGCACGCAATCAGCGATTGCGAACAGTAAAAAAGCATTGTGAACAAGCAATTCGGAGTGCTCGCGGAATTTCTTCGTGTTCGCAGAGATTTTTTACCATTTCGTGGAGATTTGCGTAATGCGATTTTATACTCTGGCCAGACATACCATGATATACAATTGATCATTGGAAACACTTCTGTAGCACACCATCAGTGTCATTACTATATGCAAATAGGTCTATACATAAGAGTGCAACCAGGAGGTGCACGTTGATTGTTATTGTATCCTGACCAAAGTACTTCAGTGGACCCATTTATACATCAAGAAGTCATTGGAGGAACTATCTCATTTGACTGAAAACAGTGCAGTTTACATAGGACAAAACCAAAGAAAGTTACTCTTTAATAAAAAAAAGCATGGCATGTCCACAGGTTGCATCAGCAAAAATATAGAACAATTGGAAGACTTCATGAAAAAGGAGATGAACCAGAGGTGACATGCAACAGCACAAATCCAGTACATAACTCCAAAAGGACACGCACAGGGTTACGCATTTCCCTCAAACTCTCTCTATATAAGACCAATAAAAAGGGTTGTGTACATTGGTATGCCATCTTTCTCAAATGCTTTTTTGACCATGTGTCGTTAATAATCGAAGAACTCTTATGAGTGCTTACTAAATGGGAAGAAGGAATAGGAAAACTTAAACAAGACATTATCTAAAAAAATTATGACTTCTCAATGGAATACGATACCAAAAAAAATCGATAAGATATTAGACAATAAAACCAAAGATATTAATGAAAGACGGCTCAGAAAATACAATACAGACACCATTGACAACAAACTTAATGAAGTTTACACATGGACTTACTCCCATCAGCCATAAAAGCTTAGTCAACTGAGAAAAATGATGACCTTACTGTTTCCATGGAGCAAAATGTTATATTGTGAACAATTTATGTCAATTCACCCTATAGTTTAATTGGTTGGTACAGGGCAAAGCACGTGGTGTTAAAAATATTAGTAGAAATGAAAACATTTTGCCAACTTTGTGCCTCTCTCAGGGAGACTTTTCTTTTGACACAGCACCAGGTCTGACAATTTTTACTAATGTAGCTTTCCGTAAAAAAATCACTGTAACACTTAAATGCCCGAGTAGCATCCATTTAATGCCCCCCCCCCTCCTCCTGAAGCAATGTATCACAATGCACTATTTCTGTTACAAAAAGAGCAACCATATTTCTCTGCTTTGCACCACTTTGCATGACTTTGTGGCAGTACAAAGTATTTATAAATCTGCCACCTTGTGTTTCAAATTCTTATGGAACCTTTCTGTATTGACAGTTAGATTTTTATTTTGCATCCCATTTTGCCTACATATAATAATCTACATGGACATTTTAGTGCAAAGATACAATTTGCAGGGAACATAATACTTTAATTTGATTTGTTGCCACTTTATGAGATTGCAATATATTCTCCATTGGCAACATGATTACGATGAACAAAGTTGGTTAAAAAAATTGTATATTTGGGTCAACCATTTTTTTAAATCTATTTTCTCAAAGCTGTTGCTGGCCCACTCCCAGTACAAAACCCATGTTAGAAAGCGCAGGCACAGCATTGACGATGTTGCCTGATCTGGGTCAGAGTCTATCCAACTCTAGCCATAGGTTACATTAATTCGTTCTCCTATTGTACCCGGCATGTATCTGCTATGATAGCGACCCAGCTTTTGGTCATGGCCCCCTGCTCCTGCTTTCAAAGGGCAGACAACTGGGGATAAAAACTGCTTGTGGGTGAGCAGGCTTGGCACGTAACCCTTTTGACCTAATTTATATTTAAAACTTGTCATTTTGTGTCTTTTTATTTATTTCTCTCAATTGATTAGGTATTTTTGCAGTGGTAGCTCACACAGGTAATACTGTGGGGAGGTGTGGTGGAGCGTGGGCAGGGCGGTGTGGGGGTCTATGGAGTTCGACATATGTGGGAACAATTAAAGTAAAGAAATAAATAAATAAAACCACTTACCTTGCGCTTGCTGTTAGACCTCGCATATCTTGGCGTGATTACCCCTGACTTTTTGCCTCTACCTCCTTTGCTTTTAGATGCTTTGGGTACTTTGCCACTGCTGATCAGTGTCAAAGTACAAGTGTTTCCTGTGTAAAGTGTGATGGTAATTGGTAGGCCATGATTGGTATGTTTGCCTTACTAGCAAAGTCCCTAGTGATGTGCACTGTGTGTGCCAGGGATAGTAATGCAAGGATGCGCGGAGAAGGGAACTCAGGTCTGCAATGTAGGCCCTGCGTGCAGTTTGCTAAGTTAGCATGTTGACCTGACAAGTGCAACCACTTTGTCAGGCCTTACTTTCCCTTTTGCGTATGCAGTGGCCACCCCTGTGGTAGGTCCTGGGTAACCCCGTGGCAGGGTGCAGTGTACGTAAAAGGCAGGACATATACTGAGGTGTGTGCAATGTCCTGATTGTGAACAACACTATGTTTCATGTTTCACTGGTGAAAGGCCATCCTGCCCATAAGCAGAATGGGGGAGGCTGAGTATTGTGTTTGGTAGCCTACTTTCCCATAGGTTTAAAACAGAGAGTTGAAGTTTAGTATGTATGAACTCACAGTGTCATAACACATCTTTCTATGAAAGTGGTTTTATTTGTGTGTGTTCAGAAACCACTCCTTTAGAAAGTGGCTGAGTTTTGTGCTATAAGCATTCCTCTGTGTCTCTGCAGAATGTGGATTGACTGTCTGGATCTGAGAGCAGAGAGGAGCTGGGGGAGGAATTGACCCCTGGAGGGGTTGAGATGGAACCAGGCTGACCTGCATCTGGAGAGTAGGCAGAGGAGAAGCCCCGGGAGGTGAAGAGGCCTGGGTTGCTTCTATAAAACAATTGAGTGATTAAAGATCCAGACCACCAGTATCAAAGGGAGAAAGGTGACACTGGGAGGGAGACACCCAGAACTGATTTGGGCAGGGGTCAGGGACCCCTGAGCACAACGAATTTCAAACACATTTAGGGGTATAACTATGAGAGCTGAGACCCCTGAACGTTGGAATAGAAATGCATTGAGACTGAAAAGGCTTTGATCCATTTCATGGTCAAGAAGAACCTCTGCTAAGGAAGGAACTACTGAAGAGACTGCTGGGAAGGACCGACTCTTGCTTTGTTATCTGGGGCTATTCTGCAGTTTGCTGTTTTAACCAAGGAAGAGGCTGTTGGGACTGTGCTTTGTTCGCTGGGTCCCCCTGCTTGAAGAAGACTGTGCTTTGTGCAGTGTCATGTTACCCCAAGGTCCCGAGGTGAGCTGGCTCACTGTTTTGGAAACACAGGAACATAAAAGTTTCCGGAGAAGTTTCAAGCGACACTGTGGGCGCGTGTTGTGGCAGCTTGAGACCCTCTGAAGGTGTGCCCTGTGATCTTGGACACATGGGGGAGAAGTGAGACTCAGACGTGCTGGGTGCGTGTGGTGGTGCACAGGAGGCGTTGGGGAAGAGCACCTGGTCAACGTGTGCATCGGAAGTGGAGTGAGTCTCAGACGCGCAGGGTGCATGTCGGGGTGCACCGGAGACACTGGTGAAGAGCGCCTGGTTATTGATTGCACCGGAGGAGAAGTGAGGCTCTGACATGTGAGTGTGTTGAGGTGCAGCCGAAGGCGTTGGTGAAGAGCGCCTGGATATCAGGGCATCAGAATTGGAGTAAGTCTCAGTGAAGCAGTATGCATGCTTTGGTGCAACCTGGGACTGTAGAGTTGATCGGCTGATCATCATGTGCACCAGAAGAAAGTCAGACTCTACAGCGGTGTTTGCATGTCTTGGTGCCAACTGAGACTGCAAGAAGGAGTGCTTGGTGAATGTGCACTCGGAGTCGACATGAAGTCCAATCTGCGATTGTGTGTGGCTTCGTGCCAGTGGAGACGCGGAGGGTGCTGTGGTGAATGTACACCCGGACTAACGTAATCTCAGAGGCGTGGGGTACGTGTGCACTGCGGCCCCCTGAGACCTTCCTAACAGTTGCGGCCCAGACTGGCAGCCCCGGAGTAGCTGAGCTACCAGGCTGAGCTGCTGAGGTCCATTGAGAAAGTTCAGCATGGAAGGCCCAGTTCGCTGAAGGAGGAGAAGAGAGTGGGGCCACGCCCCAGGTAACGTGGATGACTACCTGGTCGGGGTGCGGGCCCTGAGGGACACTCTCTTGGCTTCTCAGTCCTTCTGGCGACGTGAGCCTTTACTGTGGTACAAATTGGGGGATGTACTGACCAAAGGAGTGGCAGTACTGGGCTCAGAGTGAGAAGCTGTACTTTATGTCATTGTTGATATGTGTGGGGGGCAACTGTTATGGAACAGGCTGGCTGTCGTAATACACAGTGCCAATATTGCTGCTAACAATCTGCCGGACTGTCTCATGCCGCCTGACATTATTTCTGCATAACGAAGTACATGATTGTAGCGCTATGCATTGCATCATTTCTCCATTGCAAAGTTCATGATTGTAGCCAAGCATTGCGTTATTCCTTAATTGCAATGTACATGATTGTAGCGGTGCGCATTGCATTATTTTTTCATTGCAAAGTTTGTGATTGGGGGTGCCCCTTTGCATTATTCCTTCATTGCGCAGTACATGATTGTAGCAGTACGCATTGCATTATTTTTCCCATTGCAAGGTACCGGGGTGTATCGTTACACATGGTATTATTTCTCCTTTGCCCAGCACATCATTGTATCATTACACAGTGCACTATTGTTTGTCCATTGCAACAAGTGTGATTCTAGCATTACTACCAGCATAGCATTTGGAAAGCGGTGGTTCGGATTTGAACCTACCAGTCAGCCGGAACGAATGTTACCCTTTATTATATGTTGGCTTTTATATTGTGTGGTCTGATCATATATCTTTTTATATAAAGTTTATATTCGTTTTATGAAACTCGTGTGGAGTCCATTTGTGGTGTCACCAGTGTGTTGCTGTGAGTGTGGTTGCACATACTGTACACTTGTGCCTTGGAGATAGGCCTGGCTGCTCATGCCAAGCTACTAAGGAGGTAAGCAGGGCTATTTTAAACTGTGTCCTTACTTGGCCTAACGTTGAGTGAGGAGTCCCGGGTCTCACATTTGGTGACAGTGGTGTGAGACTGGGACTCCGGCTTCCAACAATCGCTGAATGTAAGGTAAGTGGCTTTCTTTCTTTCTTTCTTTACTTTCACCTTCCCCGTCGTATGTCGAACTTTACTTCCCCCCCCCCACCCTGTCCCGCCTCGCCGCCCCTCAGCGTTACCTGTGCGAGCCGCCACTGGATTTTTCTAGTGTTGTGTTTTGAGTTTATTACTGTTTTGGTACTGCATACATACTTTATTCATTGCCTCTAAATATGCCTGTCTGCTCAACAGCAATCGGAAGACTGATCTCGGTTAATTTAGTGAGGTTAGCGTTTCAAGCTTACAAGAATTATTTAAGGAGGGTAGGCAATTTTTTTACTATCATAAATAGTAGAAACTCAATTTGTTCAAAGGAAAAGTAAAAACAAAAAATCTTGTACATGAAAGATGCTTACATAATCTCAGATACACAGAAAGTGTGTATTTTCATATTATTTCACTTGACACATACTTTTAACTGTATACCGTTTAACTAGTGATACATTCAAATATGGTTTGCCACCAAAACGGACTGAGGTAAGAAATCATACATAGGTTTAGAGCTGTACTCCGTTTTACGTCAAAACCTCAACATTTCAGACTACAAAACAAAGATACATTTTCCTGCTATAACGAAAACCGGATCCAGATACAGAAAAATATGCCCATTTCCAAACGGTTAATTATGTATGTGCTAATTAACATGAAAATGATCCTAGACAGATGCTTATGGCTTGGGGGTAAAAGTCCTTTGGAAAGCTCACAGAGCCGTACTTGCATGCTGCAGAGCTGAGGCACTTCTGTTAAGCACGGCATGTGCTCACAGTGCAACACATAGAACATCTGGTCACTGCTACATCAATAAGTAAGAAACACTGCAGCATAACGCAGATCGCTTACGTACTTAAGGATGACTGATACCCACTTATATGTTCCATTATACTGCACACCAGGAATTCAATGTATTACCAATATCCATGCGGAAATATTCTGGCTCTCAGCATTGCAATTTTGGATTTCCTATTTGGCAAGAGAATTAATTATATATCTTTGAACACGCCCCTTACAATTGAATCTCTTCTCTCTACAGAGATTCATCATCTCGCGTGTGTGAAGAGATGCTGTAAGTGCTGTCAATCCTGCAAGAACAGTACCTGATTGTGTCCACCATTTACTGAAATTTAAGAGACCTTCTTAATTTTCGAGAGCGAAGGTTCATGGGCTTTTTACTGCTTTAGGCTTTCTTGCTGTGATGTTTCTGTTCACTTTATTTGCTCAGCATCCTGAGTTTTTACAATATTGGTATGAACTGCAAACTTTAGTTAATTTGAGAACCAAATGCATGCATAATTTCCTATTAGTAACAAGTCACAAGTCAAAAGTATTTCATTAACAAAACCTTTTGCTTTTATGTGATTCAGTTGTGTTAGACAACAAACACTTCTTTTCAGACATCTAAACAGTAGTGTTGGATTGAGGATATTTTACAAGTAAGTTCGGTAACATCTTGATAAAATAGTCTAAGTCGTTCTGAAAAGGTTGTTTAAAGTCCTATAATATTTGATTAGTTTAAGCTTAAAATGCCCGGCATTGCCAGGTTAATGTGAACTTTTCTCCACATAGATTTGGAGATAAGAATAGAACTGTCATGTTCAGGTGATACGTCCATATGTCGAATCAACTATATTTTGGAGTTTACTTGGTATCTAAGTGAACTGTCTAGTGAGAAATGAGCTACTTTTAAGGTGAAGCAGAGATGTGACCAGATAGTATGTTACAACAAATATCAAGGAGATCCCTTTTCCTGGTTTTTTATAACGGATGAGACTAACTGAATAGTCCCTGCCGCTGAACCGTATTCTATGGTAACCTGTGAGTATGTTCAATTCTTGGAGTCCCACACCACAATAACAAATTCACAAATCTATCATTGATCTAAACAATTCAATTGTAACCCTTGGGTTTTCTTAGTTAGAAACAGTTTAAACAAGAATGAGGTGGAAAAGGTTTTGCATTTTCTATTTGGAATTTGATTATAACAAAAAGGATCTGATCTGTTTGTTCCCCAATGTTCTATAAAAAACAATTTTCCATACAATTTATTAAAACATGACATTACATATTATTCAAAAACACAATTTAAAAAAGCAAGAAAACTGCCGACGCGGCGTTGCGGTGAAAAGGTTGGTCACCTTCTTCAGGACAATGCTTTCTTATATTAAAAACAATCTATTTAAAAAAATATATAAGAGAATTTATTATAAAACATTCCTTTTTTAGCAAAACCATAAATACAGATTTTATTATTGACTGTATTGCATTCCTGTTCAGTAATTACCCTTCACTTTAACTTAATGGATACAAAAACTTTTTCGTTCTTCATTCAGTTCTAAGGTACATTACTAATGCAGCATACTTATGGGTTACAAAAAATGGCCGGAAAATAATACATGGCTTCATAAGGGTTGAAACATCACATATCCTATTATTTGTTATTTTGTGGACTCCTATTTCTTGACTCATTCTGTTATTGGGCAAAAAACTATTTGCCAAAGGATACTCACTATTAGATAAAGTTCAAGTTGCAGCTCGAATGGGTTCACTTAATTATGTAGCACCGGAAACCTGTTTTGAAATCAGGTGGTCAGTTGTACTGTAACATAAAAGGATTTAAATAAATTATCGACTCTTATGAGGGGCATTGCAATATGTAATTGATAATTTTCTATTTACTTAGGATATACCTCTAGGGCCGGATCTTTCTATATGTCCTTTGCTCCTAGCTTCATCTGATCCTTTTTTTTGAAAGTGGATATTGATTGTTATATTCCACTGTAGGAACAAAATATACATAATGTATAGTGTTTTATTTTTACTGTTTGTAGAGATTTACTGGTTATTAGAATCCCCAAAAGGTCTAACCTTAATTAGGATATCATGGAGCGTTACTGTTCATTCACCATTAATATCCTCTCCTTCAAACACATTTTTATAAAGGGTTTTTTCCTTGTCCAGCTGACAGGGTCGCTTCCTAGTCAGTTCTGGGGACCTAACAAAGGAGAGGGGATCATTGCTTCTGTTTCTGGATACGAGTGATCCTAGATTTATTAAAAATACAAGTCTTACCTCAAGTGCTAATTTATTTGTTAAACTCAAGTTCATGACAGGAAAGGTCATGGTCCCAATGTTATTTACTGTGGAAACACAACTTTCTATTATCAGTTAAAATTCACTGGTTCAGTTTTGTTCAATAGGGCTATGGGGTAATTTTCTATATATTACCTTAGAGCTTTCTGTATGCACTGATGTGGACCTCCTTGTTTGTAGTCTGTCTGCACCAAATGCTCCCCTGATTCTGAATTTTCAGGAGATGCTGTGCCGAAGGAAAATAGTTTTTTAGATGTAATCTTAAGGGACAAAGATTCTAATTACAATTAGTCCTCTGGTATATATACTAACTGCTCAGGTGGACTGCACTTACTTGTGTTCTTCTGAGTTCTCTTTCACAACTGTCCTCTGTCATTCAGTAACTGCAACTGACACTATTGCTCAGTTTGTTCTCACTTATATACTCCCTTATATACTCTTCATAATCAGAAAACTATTTTCCTTTGGCACAGTATCTCCTGAAAATTCAGATTCAGGGGAGCATTTGGCGTATTGATATCTGGGCGCATTTAGTTACCCAACATTTAAATACAGTAGCCTGATGTCATATGCATTAATCTTGGCAAAAATCGGTTATTCTCCAAAGACGAACACAGACGACCCATTCTTTAATAGATGCCAAGTGAAGGTTGTTGGCAGGATCCCGCTTAACCGATTAATTGAGTGGGTGGAAAATAGAAAGATAATATAGGGAATACAATAGGGCTTCAGAACGGGATGAGGTAAATAGAAGAACAAAATCTGAATTTTTACTTATCGATTAATAAATATACTGTAGGTAAGGAGGTAACCATTTATCTGACCTTCATGGACCTCAGCACAGCCTTTGATATAGTAGGCAGATCGGAGCTCAGGCATGTGCTGGTGGAAATGGGGGTAGATGATGTCCTCATAACCTTTCTGCATGATTTTCATGTAGGGCTTGAGGGCTCTGTAAGGTTTGGGTCAATGGAGAATGTACCACACACTTTCAGCTGGGGAGAGGAGTCCGTCAAGGCTGTATATTGGAGGCCATGCTTTTTATTCTGTATGTTAATCAGTAAGAGCAGTTTTTAGCAGAAGATTGAAAAGATCTCCCAAAGGTTGGGAACCCGACAGGTCCAGCATTACTTTCCCCGGATGATAAGGCATTTATAGCACGGACAGCAAAGTGGCCTTCAGCTTCTATTTTATGATTTTATGGAGAGTTTGGGTTTGAAAATTAACCCTACAAAAACGCATACTGTGGTGCTAGGAGCAAAACTCGCTAAAACTAAAACCCATTCAATTAACTGTCAAAGCATCGGTAAAGCACATACATTTTGCTACCTTGGCATTCTGATAGATAGCAAAATGAAATGAGTGCACATGTACATTTGTTTATTTGGATGGCGCATAGTATTCATCTTTCTCTAGGTGCCTAGGTCATGATCATATTAAGTCTGTAATGGACCTTTTATAAAGGTAAATAGGTGTTGACAGTGTCATTTGATGCCGAGATATGGGGATATAAGCCATGTCACCCTATACAAGTTGCAGAGAAAAAATTATTTAGGTTGGATTCTGAGGATCCCCCAGGGTGCACCCTCAGAGATTGTGCGCAATGAGTTGGGTGTAAGTTTTCTTTCTTTCTGATTAAATACAAATCCACCCCATATAATTGCGATTTTCAGTTTGGCTGAAAAGTTCTCTGGAATTTAATAGGAAGTTCTCAAGAGATTGCCTGGGTCTGGACTATTGCCATCGGATACCATGGGTGAAATATGTTAAAGGCATTTTAGGGAATATGGGTAGGTGAGAATTATTTACTGACCCAGGGTTGATCGCCAAATCAGATGTTGTATGGGTGAAGGAGGCATTCAGTGCACACATTCAAGAAAATCGGGTTGCACCCTCCTTGTTGAAACGTTTGTCCGCACATTATGCAATGGTGAAATCCACGAGAAAAACTGAACTTTTTAAACACTGAATATGCCAGTTTTGCACTGGCGATTTTTAACATATTTTCCCATGAATTTGGGTTCACAACTTTAGCGGGGTGGCATAAATCCACGGATCCCCCACTTTGCATGTCTGGAATAGATGTTGCTCTGGACATCTTTACACGTAGTTTTTATTTGGCCCAATTGGGCTAGATGATGTTTTCAGTGTATTCGTTCCCTCCTTTTGAAAGCTAATTTTAAGTAGCTCTCCAGGACCATACATCTAATTAAATACTAACAAACATTAAATGGTGTTAAACTTGCATGATATAGCTTGGAAGACTTTACATTTAGGAATTGAGGCTTTTAAGTTTCATTACATAATATTTACTGTTGCTCAGGAACTTTTTCACAAACTCTCATAAACCAATGGGTAAGGGTCTTCCCATTGCCTAGAGAAACATGAACCAGACCAGAGCCTCTACAAATTAAAGGAAAAGAAATAACTTGACCAAACTACAACTAGAACTCTCTTTGCCACTTTACACCTTGATTTATTTGTCCCAATTGGGCTAGTTGACATTTTAAGTGTATTCACCCTCTCCTTTTGAAAACTAATTTTATGCAAGTCAGGCCTGCTCTACTGTATCTTGAGTTTTTAGATAGCTACAACATCTGTTTTAACATAGCATGGTTATTACTTGTGGTGTTTCATTCTTATTTATAAGTTGAAATAGTTTGTTCTTAAATCATTTTAAGTAATGCTATTGACATGTTTTTAATGTACTTTTTATGATTCACTGAGTTAAATTGAATACAGTTTTTTTGACTGGCTACTCAAGTAATCAGAATGTTGAATCTCATGATTCATATGACACATATTTGGTATATATTATAATATTCTTCAAATTGATAATCAAGCGTAAATGAATATATTACTATGAAATAATCTAAAATGCTAACTGTTTCATTAGCTTGTTAATAATTTTTGACGGTTTCTAGAAAGTTAACAGCTAAATATTTCATGTAACGCTGTCATTCAAAATACCACAATCTCCTTGAAGAAAATAATTCTAAAATAGTTCTAAAAGTTGAGCAAAGAAGATGAAGGGCAGTGAGAAGTTATCATGCCAGGCAACACTCGGACAGGCCATGCAAAATCACATCCCCGGTTCCAAGGGAAGGTTACATGGATGAGAAACACTTAGCTTTCGCTCCCTCACTTTTCAGTAGTCAGCTTCATGAGATGAGAACAGCAGACCTTGCTATTTTTTTAAAACATAGAACTTCATTGATCAAACAGGTACACAGGTGTATATAATCTCTAAAACGCAAAATAAGTTAATTTTTTTGCTTTGCTAAAATTAGATTTGAGCGTAGGAGAATTAGAATATTGGCGTGGCTTGACAGACAAATAATAATAATTATAATAATAAAAAGCATTTGTAGAGCACGCAGCTACCCCAGATGGGGTGTCCCGGCGCTATAGCAGGCAGGGAACAAGGTAGATGACAGCGCAATTCTAGTCATTCCGACTAAAAAGCCAGGTTTTCAAGGCCTTTCTGAATTCCTGTTCGTGTTGCATCATGCGTAGGTGGGGAGGGAAGTTATTCCAACATTTGGTGGTCCCCACCTCGAATGTTCTACCTACCATTCTTGCTTTCGCAAAGCGCGGTATGGAAAGAAAGCGCTTGTATTTGGCCCTTAAAGGTCTGTCTTGTGGATATGGGCGGAGTCTCCTCCTCAGGTAGATTGGCCCTCTCTCTTTATCTGCTCCAAAGGCAAATGTCAGGGCCTTAAGTTCAATCAGTTTGGCTATCTGCAGCCAGTGAAGTTGCCTGAGGTAAGGAGAGATGCAGTGTCGAAGCAGGACCAGGCAAACCAATTGGGCAGCTGCATTTTGAATAATCTGGAGTCTATGGATCAGACCAAGCATCAGACACATGTACAGGCTGTTAGCATAATCGAGGTGGGAGGTGATTGGAGCATGGACCACTGTTTTGTGGGTTGAGTCTGACAGAAAATGTATAAATTTTCTGATGGTTTCAATTTTGCCAAAACAAGCAGCCGAAACCAATTGTACATGGGTTGTGAGGGACAGATCTTTGTCCCTTCTCACAACCAGATTTTTGACCAAGTCCTTCAGAGTGGGCCAGTCATCCAATTCCGATGGCCACCATACAATGGACAGGGAGGGGGTGAATAGGTTAAAAAAACAGGACCTCTGTCTTGTCAGCATTAGGTTTTAAGAAATTGCAGTTCATCCAGTCAAAGATGTTTTTGAGGCACTCTTTTAGCTGGTCAAAGGTGTAGTCTAACACTCCGCTGAAAGTAAACCGCAGCTAAGTGTCATCAGCTTAGGATGTGACCTTAATCCCCATTTTGGTGATAAGCTCCGCCAAAGGTGTTAAGTAGACATTAAAGATAAGCGGGTTCAGTGCCGAACCCTGGGTTACCTCCCATTTCAGAGGTTTAGCGGGCGAGGTGAATGGGTGGGACAAGACATGTTGGGTATGGCCATGCAAAAAGGATGTAATCCAGTTCAGTGCTGTCCCCTGGATGCCTATGTCCTTCAGGTGATATATTAGGATGGGATGGGACACTGTGTTGAATGCTGCCGATAGATCTAACGCAATACAAAAGGGGATGATGGACGGAGCATTTCAGCAAATCAAACACTCACCCCCAGTCAATTGATCTGGGTTTAATCCATCACCATTCTTTACCTCACTCAGCCACCCCAGTTCAGACATGGCCATATGCAAATCAGTCTGACCCTGCGCCTCACGGGAACAGTCCAGCCCGAACTGCCAAGCCATGTCTTCCCTGGACCGGAAACAAGCATCCTGGGACCGGTTTCGGATTCATAATCCTCATCAGCAAGGCTATCTTGAATCCAGTGGCAAGGGACTCACGTCTGAGCATACCCTGCCAACTTAGGGCGAACAAAGCGATACAAAAGGAGATGATGGACGGAGTGTTTGAGCAAATCAAACACTCACCCCCAGTCAACTGATCTGGGTTTAATCCATCACAATTCTTTAGCTCACTCAGCCACCCCAGTTTAGACATGGCCATAAGCAAATCAGTCTGACCCTGTGCCTCATGGGAACAGTCCAGCCCGAACTGCCAAGTCATGTCATGTCATGTCTTCCCTGGACCGGAAACAAGCATCCTGGGACCGGTTTCGGATTCATAATCCTCATCAGCCAGGCTATCGTAAATCCAGTGGCCAAGTGAGCAAGGGACTCACGTCTGAGCATACCCGGTCCCAGGAAGCTTGTTTCCAGTCCAGGGAAGGCATGGCTTGGGTTCTCTTTTGTACGGTTACCACAGTTCTGAGAGACACTTGCTCTGGTTTCTTCTTTCTACTGGGAGCTGATGAAGAAAAAGAGTTTGGCATGCCTGAACTCAGGATTTAAAAATACATCTTTTATTAAAGATGATTTTTTATGATGTGGTTGAAAATGCCCCTTTTAGAAGGTAGGTATTTTCTTGTCTAACCATCCTGTGTGTCTCTGCCTTTGCTGTATTGCCTGTCTGGGTTTAGAGTGATGGGACATGGGGATGTGCATTCACACTACACAAACACAGGGTTGAGGTGTGTGCTGCCTTTCCCGGTTGACTCACAGCCAGGCTGAATATACCTGGCTGCATTTAGAGTAGTGGAAGGAGTTGTTAGTTGCACCTGAATGAATTGTGGCTGATTCTCACAAAACCTTCTCCACCTCCTGTAGTAAATCTGGTCTGAGCCAGGCTGAACTGGTTTATGTGTGCCAGAGGAACTCTGTTTGTACCATCATCAAAGGAAAACGTGATATAAATATTTGGGCTCTTATTTAGATTACTGCTGGACTAAGGAACCTGCCAAGAAAAAGAGCTGTAAGAACTTTGAGGAGAAACTACCACTTTGCTGTGTGCTTTGCTGGGTTGGCTTGCAATCGCTGCTTCTCTCGTGGGCAGGGAAAGGACTGGACTGTTCTTTCTGCATTCTCAGTATCTCCAATGGCTTGATGTAGAGCTTGCCTCCTGTTGGAAGCCTCGGGGAAATCAAAGGTATCTTCTGGGTACCAGCTTCTGACACTGGAAATCAGCTGCCACAGAGAAAAAAGGTAACTGATACCATCAACGATGCCTCTGCTGGCTCTGTGACCTGAAGGCTCCGCAGAGGGCACTGCCGCACTTTGCACCGCAACCCTTTTCTCACCAGCGATGCCTTCCAATGCCGTCCGATGCCACCACTGAGCCGCTGCCTGCATCGTGACTTGTGGGCTCCGCACTATACACCACCTCTCTTCACACTGCTGCCCTGGTATCCCCCACGATGACACAACTCCATTACCAATGCCTGCACGTAACCTGTGGAAACTGCTGGTGGAGAACACAAAGTACCATTCTGCTTCACACCACAGCTGTGGTCTCACCAATGATGATGCTCCAAGCTGACATTGATGCCACTGCTTGCACTCTGGTTTGGGGGCACCGCTCATAAGTTACACGATGCACCTCCCTGTTCCACACCCTGGCCTGACCCACCAATGCCAGTGCCATCGACTCCAGATCATCAAGCGGCGCCTTCTGCCTGCAGCGTGACCTGTGTGCCCCGCACACTACATTGCCCCATTTGGTTGCAGCCTCGGGTCTACAGACGACAGCACTTCAGCAACCATGATGCCACTGCTTGCACCATGACCTGTCAGCACAGCAACAAGGAGCACCCCAATTCGCACCGCAACCCTTGTCTCCCCACGCCACTGGAAGACCGTCACTGAGCCACTGCCTGCACCATGACCTGAGGGCACCGCACGTCTCAGCGCTCTGCTTCGCTTCACAACGCAAGCATGATCCTTGCGGGCCTTCCTAACTTCAAACTCAATGAATTCAACCTGCAACACGTGCGACTTTAATGGCCTGATGACTCCTGCACCGACTTTTGGAACCAACACAAGGTCTGACGCCCTGTATCTCCAAAGGTACGCTTTTCCGGGTCTCCCTGACACTGCAGCTGACCTGCAACGCCGCGGTCGGCCATAATTTAATTTGTTGTTCTCAATGCCGTTGTAACCCCCGAAAGAGCTATCGACTTCAAGGAACTGTATATAAAGTCTCTTTTTACTTTAATGGTATTGTGGATTATAGTATGGTGGATTTGTACTGTTTTGGTCTTGTTTTAGACATATAAATATTGGATTTGTTTTTAAACAGGTGTGGTGTCCTTTTGTTGCGTTTTCACTGTATTACTGTTTGTTATGTGCAAATGCTTTACACACTGCCACTGGGATAAGCCTGACTGCTCGTGCCAAGCTTTCTAGGGGGTGAGCAGGGGTTATTTTAGATGTGCAATTACCTTACCCAGACTAGAGTGGTGGATTCAGCCTGGCTTAGGTGCAAACCTTAGCCAACCAAAAAAAAAATTCTAACCGTACCCTCATCTCGGGCAGTAAACACCATTGCTTTGCCCTTCGGAAATTGCAGCTGCCAGTGGACCAACGTGCTCTCTCCTTTGAGGCATATTTTTGAGCAGCTCAGCTAAAATGGCTGTGATGCTGGACTACTGGGTGTAACTAAGGTGAGATGTGCAGTGAGCAGGTAATTATGCTGATGTCAGTGATACAGAGCTTTCTACTTCCAAAGGTGTTGTCCTCCTTACCTAGGCCTTGCCGGTAGTGAGGGCCACACATGCATGGTTCGCATTCATCCCCTCATGTGTAAAACTCTGGTATGTCCCCCAAGCCCATGAGGACCTGGAAGGAACACTTGCTTCTCAGGCTTTTAAAGTAGCCTGCTTATCACATTTGAGCAGTTGACCATAGAGCACAGTCTCACACTAGAGCAGTTTCTTTTCCACAGAAAGCTCAGCATCACATGGCATACCCTGTGGGACTCTTCAGAAGCGGAATCTGCCACACATCCAGAATTGCAAGACATACTTGCCATGGGCGACAATCATCACCTTATCACTTGGCTCAATAAAGCTAAATATGAACATTAAGTGGTTGTTCCTCTTGTAACACTGCGCAAAAGTGACAGGATGATTTTGAGAGAGTGATGCTTGATAGAGTATGGGGCCAAGCATTAGAATTCCCCCAACTGGTCTCCTGTAATGCCCATTTAAAAAATATTCTGTTCTTTTTACTCCACAGAACATATCTTAACCCCAGCCAAGTTGAAATGCTACTTCCCTGATGAGAAGGTGGACTGTCCGCGTTGTCATACCCCGGATGCAGATCTCACACACATGCTATCATCCTGTGCAGCTTTGCAATGTTACTGGCAGTCAGTACACACTCCCTGCAAGAAGTCACAGAATTACCTGATATCTACATATGAAAGATGTGCTCCTGAGGTATTTTCAAGCTTAGAAAACATTAGGTGTGCACCCCCTTCCCGGCCCTGGGTTTCCTCCTCACTAAATGTGCGGCCACACTCCAATGGCACAACATCACAGCAATACCAGTAGCAGCATGATTTGGGTTGGTTCACAAATGGGGCACAACTGAGGAGGAAGCCCTCTGCTATGAAGAGGTTCAACACTTGCACTAGTGCCTCATCTCTCCCCAGTGGGATAACCTCCTATCACACATCCTTCAGAAGGTGGGTAATGAGGGTCTGACCCATGACTTATGCATGCCAGCCCTTTAACCACCACTTCTGTGATGAGAATCCCCACACTTGCCCACTGTTTCTACCCACATACACTTTGTATCTATGGTCTCACCTGCCTGTCCACCCACACAAATACATTTCACTTCCGAATGATATGGCCTGCAGCTGCCTCCTCGCCCAGTTCTTAGTTTTATCCGCAGTTCACAACATTGCAGCAGTACACTACTGACATTCACTGATGCACATTGGCCAGATCCTCATGATCATTGCCGTTCCACACGCAATTATCCATTTATTAATTTACTAGCAGCCCGCCCCGACGTTGTCTGGGGGCAATCAGGCTTGCTGGTATTCCACCCGCCGACATGTAATTGCACTGGTCCCGTACTTTTAAGCGGAGTTTTGGGCCCTGGTACTTATTCTTAACTCTGCTTAACCCCAGGCTCACTTCCATTCCCACGTTGTCTGGGGCAATCAGGCTTGCTCCCAGTCGCCGAAACCCAGGCCCCCAACCACCTCCTCAGCCCAAGTTCACTGCCACCTTCAGTGCCTCCAATCATCCGCACACGCCCTGCTCCCTAACACTGTGGCCACGCGACCTACGCTGCAAACGAACAAAGCCAGTATACACGCCCCGCTGCAGCGCTAAAGTTTACCTGTCATCCCGCTCCAGTCCGCCTTACTTTACCGCTCCTCCCAGCGGTTCACGTACCTCAGGACGCTCCAGTGTGGCTAAGTTCTCCCTCCTCCCCGCGCTGTTGTCCGCCGGCGCTGCAGTCCAGTCCTCCTTACTTCACCGCTTCTCCCCGCGGTTCACATACCTCAGGCCGCTCCAGTGTGGCTAAGTTCTCCGCTCCACCCCATGCTGTTGTCCTCCCCGCGGTCCTGTCCGCCGCTCCTCCTCGCGCTCCCGTCCTCCGATTATGATGTCAGCACGTATGTGGTTAGTGCACACGGCCGGCGCTACTTCGAAGGGACTACATTTTTTTTATTGTAAATTTTTTAAATAACGTATATATATTTTTTTTATATAGCCTATGTCCATCTACTGGACCTCCCCTTTCCAACGCTGTATTGGGTGTTGCGATTGGTGGTGTACTTTTCGAGTTTACCTGGCTCAAAGGACACAGTTCTCTCTTTATAATAGTAGTATAGATGTTTCCTTACAAGGTGAAATGCTCAAGTTATCTGCCCGCTATATTTAACATCTTGATGGACTCTTTCAATTGCAAATGTTGTTTATAATGGAAAACCCAATAAATATATATAAAACAAGAAAAATCAGATGAACAAAAAAAGAACACCTTGAACAAATACTTCATACCACCGGATCTACAGCTGGTCCTCCAGAAGCCCCAAATGATGAAGCCCCTTATTCTTGAAACAGAGGTTGTATCATGGAGTTGAATATAATTATTTAATAAAAAATGTTATTATGTTTTGTGCTTCTTTGAGATCTTCTTATTTCTGGAACTACTCTAGCTAATTGTCGAACCGTTTCAGATAAAATGGGGGCTAATACTTTTAATAGTTTCAACAATTTAAGCTGTATTGACTATTTTCTGGTGGATCTCAAGTTATGGTCCAGAGTGTCTGACATCTTTGTGGGTTCCACTGTGGATAGCAACCATAATCGTTTACAAATTTCACTAATGTCCCTCTGGGTAGGCCTGCTTAGCTATCCTAGCCAAGCCCAATCTACAAAAGAGCTATTTCCTTCCAATGATAATCATCGCCTCAAATGGCTGCAAGTGGCTATGGGTGAAGGCAACCTGAAATTTATTAAACAGAAATTGCTTACACCCACAGCCGAGTTCCAAAGCTTGAAGGTTCAACCAGGAAGGCTGGACAAGATTAGGGATTGCCACACTTATTTCTTTTAGCAGCTAGCCAAGTTCTTCCATGAACCAGTGTGTACGCGAAATCTGCTTTGAACCCAAGACCTCAGATGGCCTGGGAATGCAGTGTCCTTAGACGACAACTAGTCCAGGCAATCAGAGAGAATAATCTAGTTTTAGTGAGGGATCTGAGGAGAGGGTATAAGTTAGCACAAAAGAGGGCCAAATGTAAGTGGGATGAAGGTAGATGAACTCTGATCAGGGAGTCCTGCGATAGTAAGGACTCGCAGAAGTTCCGGCTCCTCGTAGCAAGGGGGATGCTAACAGTCCTCCACCCTCATGCCCCACCCTCATTTAATAACATTTCTATCACTGCATGGCACGACCATTTCTCAATGCCATATTCTGGGCCCTGTCCATCTGAAAAAGAGGAAGCCTCCCATGGCCTTGCCACTGCTTTAGCAAAGTACTATTTCTCTCTAAGAAAACCACAATTTGCATCAACTCCATCGCCAAGGCTAAAGCTGCCGGGCCGGATGGCATTTCGTGTGATGTGTTCAAATACGACAGTGAGAACTGGGCACACTACATCTTGGCCATGGCTAACGGCATAGCTGAGGGGGTTCAAATACCCAACTCTTGTAAGGGAGCAGAGGTGATCCCAGTGTATAAGAAAGGAAATAGATCCCTACCTGGCAACTATAGCCAATCAGTCTGATAGACTGTAGTCAAAAGGACTTTGCCTGGTATTCCTCCCTAGGATCCAGGGTTGGATGATTGAACACAACATCCTTTCTTCATTCCAGGCTGGATTTAGACAGCAGACGAGCACCATCAACCAGGTGTTTCACTTTCTCCTTCTCACCTGTAAGACTGTGGTCTTGGGTCGCGGGAGCCTCTATGTAGCCTTCATCGACCTCAAGACTGCTTTCGATCTTGTCCTTAGGATTAAACTTTGGCAAGTTTTAATGCGATAGGCCTCCCCAAGGAGATTTAATTACTTATCACCCGACATTACACGGCAAACTTTGCTATGGTGCGCTGGAGCTGCCAAGGCCAGCTCACCAACCCAATTTTGTCCCTCTTTGTTAATGGTGTATTTCAGCATCTTTCAGAGGTTCCAGCAGATGGCCCAATATTAGGAGGAGAAAAAGTGGTAACTCTGCTATTCGCTGATGATACTCTGTTACTATCAAAAACACTAAGTGGGCTCCAATTGCTGTTGAATCGTTTCAAAACCTCTTGTGATCTAGTGGGTTTTAGAGATTAACACCTTAAACACAAAGCTTCTTCTGCTAAATCCCCATAAGTCATTTAGAGGCAAACTAACAATAGAATGGGTACCCTTGGAGAGGGTGAACACTTTTGAATACTTGGGAATTACCATCTCTGAAAATATTTCATGGAAACTCCATGAAGACAAACAGACCCTCAAGCATAGGCAAATTGTTGGGACCTTGATCAAGGAACATAGCACCTCCTTTACCAAACCAGTGGCAGACTCAATTCAGATCTATGATGCTAAAGCTGTGGGCTGCACACTTTATGGAGCAGAATTAAGGGGATTCAAAAGCATGGATGCTCTACTGAACTCTGAGAACAAGTTCCTTAGGTCCCTTGTCTCTCTACTGCAGAGCACGTCACTCCTTCCTCTACGACTTGATATGGTAGAGCCTCTGTTACAGAAATGTAACACTGAGGCACTATAGTCATGCCTGGATAACAATTAACGTGTATTCCCTTGACCTGTGAATGAACAAATAAAACAAACATATTCAACCGGAACTCCCACCCTCCCACCTGCCACCCACATCAGATATCCACCCTAATCTATAGCCGGTGAATCCCAGCGCATTTTAACTAATTAGAAGAAAGAAAACCAAAGAAATAGCCCCACACTAGGGGTAGGTAGCCAGAGTTCTCCTAGGGGGAAGGCAACGCCCCGTGCCTACCACGATCTGTGATAACATTTGCTACGTCATTAGTTAAAAGCTGCATATGTAATTGAATGATGTAATAAACGTGTCATTGGTAGTAGAGATGGGAAGGGGGATTGCATCCCATCATCCAATATCTTAAATGTTCCTCAGTTTGATCCAAAGCTAGCATATCTCTGAAGAGTTAGAGAGTGCTACACCATTTACTCCATGTTCTCAGCCCATGCTGTCCTTACTTTCCAGGGGCGTCAGCCTTGCACAATTTAGAGAGCGTCCAGCCATCGGTTGCCTCTGCAGGCGTATAAAAAATGACAGTTTTACCGCAGAGATGAACACGTTGGTGCACCGGCTACAGCATGGCATAGCGGACATTCTCACTCCTCAAGGTGCGTTTGATATCTTGAAACCTGCGCCGGGCCTCCTGCACCATGGCCGTAAAGTCTGGGTAGAAGGACAAGGCCTGGTATTGCAGATTTTTCATTTCTCTGGGCATTTCTCAATAAAATATCCCTGTCATGGTAATTCAGAATTCAAGCAATGACAAGTTGAGGGGGTGCTCCGGGAGCAGATCTGGGGGCCGGGGACCGGTGAGCCTGCTCCACAGCAAATGTAGTTGAGTAACTGTCTCAGCCAAATAGCTCTGAAAGCACCCATTCCACATAGGCCTCCATGGGGCCAGTGTTGGTTGATTCAGCGATCCCTGTGATATGGAAGTTGTTGTGGAGCGATCGCTCTTCAAGGTCCTTCGCTGTTGCTGCCGTTGTTGTCAGCAGGCACTCAACACGGTCAGGTGCTTAGACATTGCGGCCTGCGCTGCTCAGAAGCCTCTATGCGGGCTTCATAGTGTTTCTGGCGGCCGTGCATACCCTCCATACGTACACCCAATTTGTTGATGCGTGCATCTATGGCCTTACATACAGCACGCAGCCCAGCCATGATGTGGGAGGCTCCCTCCACCACTGCGCCACCAGCACCTGGAGAATTGGCGCAGCCAGGGGGGGCGTTGCACCTCATCTCCACCCTCCTTCCTTGGGGTCTTCGATACCTCGAAGGTGAGCTGTCTTTTTTTGGGGTCACCAATTCCAATGACTGCCAACCAAACGCTGCAATGAGGTTGGGGCACCCAACCATCTCTCCCAGTCAACAGGGCAGGCTGCAATGCACATGGATGGGTGAAACCGCTAACACACTGCCATCCCACTGTTTTTGCGTGTGCAAACATTGGACCTCAGTAGCACCCGTCCATCTCGACACAACTTCAGTAGTTCCAGCTGCGCATCACGTCAAGCTCAGACATTATAGAGTAGCCTGGCGGCACATAAGCGTCAATCATGCCCGAGAGGCCACAGCGGTAATCAGCCACAAGTCGGAAGATGTTGGATGGCCGTTGTCCATCATGCGTCCTGCGGGACGCTTCTTTCCATTCTCATGCACACTGAAAATAATGAGAATAAAGGAGGGGGGAGAGATCCCACTACCCAGCGCTGGACTCACCACCGCCCTTTGGGTCGGGATCAAAGAAGCGCTTGCAATTCGCTACCATGTCAGTAGAGGCCACAGGTCCATGGGATAGAGTAATGCTTTGCGACAGCACTTGTCGATCACAGCCCACCCTCAGGCTCACCAGCGACCCCTGACGTCATGGGGCCTCCCTGGGCCGAGTCAGGCTGCGACCACGAGAGAGCCACTAAGGTGGTTACAGGGCACTTTCACCACCCCCACAACTGTCTCCGTGTGTCCACAGGTCTTAGCTCACTGATGCCATCCCAGAGGGCTTGATTCTTAATGCTAGTGCATTCATGTGCAGTGTTAGCAGCGTGGTCGCTCTGGAGCTTCTCTGTCAAGGCACCATCCTATTGCTCAACCGGGCTATGCCCCCCTGCTGAAGTTTTTTAATAGACTTTCTATGTTTCAGTATCGAGCATGATTTCTGACACATAAAATAAAGCAGAATCTCTGACCCTATAACATAGAACTCTCAGTTAATATTATTTTTTGTGGTACAGTTTGACAAAGAAAGAACATGATGCTCACAGCCTTTGACAATTGACAGAGGGTTCTGGAAAGAGGCCATTAGCCGCTCACTGCGATGAATTCCCTTTTTCCTAGAATGGCTTATGAATTTGAGCAGCAGGAACTGGGCAGTCGCGGCCCGTGAAGGGAGTTCCATGGGGCAGACAAGCGGGGCGGGGTAGTGGCAGGGTGAGGGGTGGTAAACACCTGAATATGGATGATTGCAGGTAAGTATGGGCAGAAAATTCATTCCGCTCGCGGAATTTGCGGATTTTCCGCAATTTTACGATCCGCAAATCTCGAGAAATAGCAGAAAATCTGCGAATTCACAAGCGGGACGAATTTTCATTGAAGCACTTACAGGGTTACAGCAGCAGGTGCACAAGTTGAAGCTAATTTCTTTGTAACCTTTTACAAAAGAGTTAGAAAGAAATTAACTTCAACTTGAGCACCTGCTGCTGTAACCCTGTAAGTGCTTACTGGCGCCTCATTGCCTACTTGCAACTATTCTCTGACCCTCGAAGCAGGGTCAGAGAATAGTTACAAGTAGGCAACGAGGCGCCTGTCCCAAGAATTAAACCTCAACAGGAAGCACTTACAGATATAAAAACAAGCATTTGCAATGCAATAGCTCTCGCATTAGGAAAGTTTGAGCAATTGGTATTGTAAATGACAAATATTTTATTTATGTGTTGGTTTTGTAAATAGCGATAATAATAGCTTTGTCATTTACAATGAATGCCAATAGTTTTAACTTTCGCAAATGTGACACCTATAGCATTTGTAATGCAATCTGTGTTGTATTTACATGACTTAGATGTATTAATATTACAAATAACAATGTCTGAGTCAGGTGTAGGTGTCTGACCCAGGAGGGGTCCTGGATCATCACCTGTGTCTGACCCTGGATGGGTCCTGGATCATTGGCACAGGTGAGTGTAGGTGTCTGACCCTGGAGGGGTCACTGGTGAGGGTGTCTGAGGCAGGTGTAGGTGTCTGACCCTGGATCACTGGCACAGGTGTAGGTAGGTGTCTGACCCTGGATCACTGGCACAGGTGTAGGTAGGTGTCTGGCCCTGGAGGGGTCCTGGATCATTGGCACAGGTATAGGTAAGTGTCTGACCCTGGAGGGGTCACTGGCATATGTGTCAGACCCAGGTGTAGGTGCCAGGTACAGGTGGGGGTGCTGGGTGCAGCAGTATACTGAGGGATCTCACCCCGGAGGGGTCCTGGATCATTGACACAGGTGTAGGTGTCTGACGTAAGAGTAGGTGCCTGGCACAAGTGGGGTGCCCGCCTTGAGAAGGATACTGTGGGATCTGACCCTGGAGGGGTCATGGATCACTGGAACAGGTATAGGTGTCTGACCCAGGTGTAGGTGCCTGACCCAGGTGTAGGTGCCTGACCCAGGTGTAGGTGCCCACCATGAGAAGGATAGTGAAGGATCCGACCCTGAGGGGTCATGGATCTCTGACGCAGGTGTAGGTGTCTGGTGCAGATGTTGGTGTCTGGCACAGGTGGGTGTTTCCGGCATGGGCAGGATACTGAGGGATCTGACGCTGGAGGGGTCTTGGATCACTGGCACAGGTGTAGGTGTCTGACCCAGGTGTAGGTGTCTGACCCAGGTGTAGGAGTCTGACCCAGGTGTAGGTGTCTTGTACAGGTGGGGTGCCCGCCATGAGAAGGATACTGCGGGATCTGACCCTGGAGGGGTCATGGAGCTCTAACGCAGGTGTAGGTGTCTGACGCAGATGTTGGTGTCTGGCACAGTTCGGGGTTTCCGTCATGGGCAGGATACTGAGGGATCTGACGCTGGAGGGGTTCTAGATGACTGGCAAAGGTGGGGGCATTGGGCACATGTGGGGATATTTGGCATGGGCAGAATTCTGAGGGAATGGACGCTGGAGGGTTCTGGATCACTGTGACATGTGTAGGTGTCTGACGCAGGTTGGGATGTCTGGCACAGGTTGGGGGTGTCTGGTACTGGTTGGGGTGTCTGGTACAGGTTGGGGTGTCTGGTACAGGTGGAGTGTCTGGTACAGGTGGGGGTGTCTGGTACAGGTTGGGGGTGTCTGGCACAGGTGGGGGTGTCTGGCACAAACTGTAACAAACTGCATGTTTGTTTCAGGCACACATGGTCACTGGAGACACATCTTCTGGCCCTTTACGCAGCTGCAGTGAAGTAAAAGCACTATACATTTACCCAGCGAGGGAGCACTTACTGGATTAGCCAGTAGAAAGTACTCCAGTGCAAATCGCAAAAAAATCTGGTACAGGTGGGGGTGTCTGGTACAGGTTGGGAGTGTCTGGCACAGGTGGGGGTGTCTGGCACAGGTGGGGGTGTCTGATACAGGTGGGGGTGTCTGGTACAGGTTGGGGTGTCTGGCACAGGTGGGAGTGTCTGGTACAGGTTGGGGTGTCTGGCACTGGTGCTTGGCATGGGCAGAATTCCAGGGGAGCTGACGCTGGAGGAGTTCTGGAGCACTGGCAATGGATGTAGGTGTCGACATGTGAGAGGTCAAACAGGCAAGGGTGTCTGACAGCTCAGGGAGTCTGACACAGGTAGAGTTGTCTGCTCTAGGTGCCTGGCACGGCCAGGATTATGTCAGATCGGACCCTGGAGGGCACAAATGAAGGCGCCTGTCATGGGGCAGGGTACTAAGGGATCCGCTATTGGGGGATTGCACATCTAGGACAGATGAGTGTCTGACCCTGTTGATGATGCCTAGCATTAGTCCAGATCTGACAGGACAGTGGTGGCACCTTTGGGTGCCTGGCACGGATAGTCTGTCTGCCGCACGTGAAGGCAGGGGAGAGGGAGGCGGGCAGAGATTGGGGTGCTGCATTTCTTCACATGTGAGGTGTCTGACCCTGGCAATGGAACTGGGTGTCTGAGAAGTGGGGTGCTGGATGCCGTTCACAAATAAAAACTAGATGATCTGACCTCGGAGGGCTGCTGAGTGTCTGGTACGGGGAAGGCACGAGGACGAGGTTGGCATAGTGAGGCTAGAAGACATGGGCGCTCAGTGTCTGACACTGGCCTTGATGCTTGGTGGCTGACGGAGGCCAAGCAATTGGACGAAGGAGAGGGTCTGCAGCTCTGGCACAAGTGAGGGCGCTGGGTGTCTGATAGAGGGCAGGGTGTCTGGCAAAGCCTGCATATTGAGGGGTCTGGCATAGGTGAGGGCGCTGGGTGTCTGATAAAGGTCAGGGTGTCTGGGAAAGCCTGGATATTGAGGGGTCTGGCATAGGTGAGGGTGCTGGGTGTCCTACTGAGGGTGTCTGACACAGGTGGGGTACTCTTCGACTCATCACTTGTGGGGGCTGGTTGTTTTGCATTTGTGAGGCCCAGCTCGGTTGAGGGTGCTGGTTGTTTGCGATGGGCGGGGTACTGGGTGTCTGTTAGTGGTGTGGGAGGTGCTAGTTTAGCACTGATGAAGGTGTCTGGCACTGGTGAGTGTGTTGATTGGGCAACACAATTGAGGGTGTGGCTTGGTGGATGCTGAAGACCTGACTCCGAACCAGCTCTGGATGTCTGTCGCCGTTCAAGATGCTCCTGGTTATATGCAGGTGATTGTGAGTGGTGTCTGCTGCAGGTGGTAGGATGAGTGTCTGTTGCGTGTATGAGTGCCTATCACCGGCACATGGAGTGCCTGTCACCGGCATAGGTTTAATTTTTGTGACAGGAGCATCGTGCCAGAATGAATCCCGCCCTGTGTGTTTGTCCACAATGATGCCACCGGCTCTGCCATACCTGTACTCAACTGGAGTACTTTCTACTGGCTAATCAGTAAGTGCTCCCTCGTTGGGTAAATATATAGTGCTTTTACTACACTGCAGCTGCGTAAAGGGCCAGAAGATGTGTCTCCAGTGACCATGTGTGCCTGTAACAAACTGCGTGTTTGTTACAGGCACACATGGTCACTGGAGACACATCTTCTGGCCCTTTACGCAGCTGCAGTGAAGTAAAAGCACTATACATTTACCCAACGAGGGAGCACTTACTGGATTAGCCAGTAGAAAGTACTCCAGTGCAAATCGCAAAACAATCCGCGATTTTGCGAGGAAATCCGCGAATTTGCTGATTTTTTTGCGATTTCGCGCGAATTCGTGGACCGCGAATTCGCAAATTTCCCCCATACTTAATTGCAGGTAAGTAAACAATTACATTAAAAAAACGAATTTCGTAGCACGCCCTGTATCGCATTTTGCATAGGTTGGTTTGCAAAATCTCATAGGATTCACTAAATGTCTTTATTCAATTTGTGACCAATTAGAAGGTACAAAGGTCACAAAATCAACTGCTACAGGGAGTACTTCCTGCATGGACTAGTAAATGTAACCAACCAATCTTAGTACATAAGGTCCATAATACAGATGCTAACCTGCTTGCATGGCACAATAGATTACTTACCTGCAATCATCCATATTCTGGTGTTTACCACCCCCACCCTGTCCCTTCCCCGCCCCGCCTGTCTGCCCCATGGAACTCCCTTCACGGGCCGCGGCCGGAACTGGGTGCAAATCTTGACCTTCAGTCACACCCTATTCCCAGTCGGAGTGCTCCCTAGAACGCTCCGCACATGTCTAGTAGTTGTGAACACTAAAAAATGTATTCTAAAGGTGTGGTCTTGCCTCATGGAAATCTCTGTTAATGTTTGTAAATCTCTGCAGCTTGATATACTGTCACCTAATGGCTTCCACAGTCAATGAATCAAAGATGTTGTTGGCACCTTGTATTTATTCTATTCTGCCAAGCCCTTGCATGAACCATCAAGCAGTCACAGCATGCATCACGAAGCAAGCAAAGGCTCTGCTTTCACACTACCTATCTCTGGATCTGCTGTGCCAAACATTTTATCTCCTGTATATTTGGCTTTGCAGAACTGGAGGGAGGGGATCTGTTGACTTCCCCATCCTTCCTCCCTAGCTACTTTTAATGCATGGTGGGGTAACAATCAGAAGGACAAAGTGGGAAGTTTCTTCTTCTCCATTCCCACAATCTCAGGAGCATATGTACAAGCCCCTATCGCCACAACAGCGTCACTTGTTCCAACGTTTTGGTGGCGATATGGCTTAGCCTTATTTACAAAGCAGAGTTAAGCCACTTAATGTGGCTTAACTCTGCCTTGCAAAATAAGGCCCCCTTTCACGCAATGGTCAGTGTGAAAGTGGTGGGCAATGGGTGTTGCGGTGGGCGTTCCACTGCAACACCCATTGATTTTGATGTTGCCCCCTAGGTACAAGGGCAGGGTATACAGGAGGCAGCGCCAAAATTAAGATCAGGGAAAACCTGGTCTTTACTTAGCCAAATGAGGTGAAATGCATTACTTCTCCTTGTTTTTGCTTTTTTCCATGCATGCTGCCTTGTGCAGCACACATGGAAAAAGCAAACTGCCATGGATTGGTTATGCACAGGAAGGTCCCCCTTCCTGTACATAAACAATCTTTAAAAAAATGCAATTTTGTGACTTTCATGTGTGCTGCATGAAGCAGCACACATAAAAGTGATAAAATGACATTTTAGGATTGTTTATGTGCAGGAAGGGACACCTTCCTACACATAAACAAACCTCCCCTGCACGCAGGCACACTTTCACTATGGTACAAAGGTGCCTGCGTTGTCGCTACACGGCTAAGTGTAGCGCCAGCACAGGGGGAAACGCAAGGCTGCACCATATCCTTGTAAATATGGTGCAGCTTTGCATTTCTGAAGTGGCAGAGTGTTGTGCTAAATCGTGATGGCTAACGGCTAACGCCTCACTCCGCCACTCCCTCGTACATATGCCCCTTCAGTCCACACCTCGCCTTTTCCATTACAAAGCTCAGTGGGGCTTGAGAAAAAGCAGAGGATGCCCATTGGCAAGGACTGAATAGTAGGGAATTTGAAGGTTTATTTCAGCGGGTATAATCAGTGTTTCTAAGAAGCATACCACTTCTTCAATCACAAAATGCAACAAGCATCATCAATATAGATACATTACTTACAGTGATTACCATTAAATAGAAGTTAATTAAAAATTAACATGGATGTGCAATGAAAATGCACCATGCACACGGAAACAGTTTCATACACTTAAAAAACGGTATTCATGTTGTGTGTACAAAGATATCATTCTTAGATGGGGTTTCTAATTTCTTAGCATGACATAAAAAATGATCTGCTTCATCTTTTTTTAAAAAAAAATTTGTAAAGGAAAGCAGGAAAACGCGTCAGTAATCTTTATAATGATATTGCAGTTACCTGACACAACAAAAGCAGAAAAGCAAGTATGGACTTTTATTCATTTATTTATTGATATTAAAAAAAAATTCAAAATTTCTTTTTTCGGTACTTAAAAAGATACCATTAAAGTGCATAACAAATACATACATACAATTTATATAAAAACAGTTAAAAAATTATTAAAAATTTCATATATATAAAAAAGTACAGTATATCATTTTCAGGTAATGGGGGTTTCAGACTGCATTCAGGTGGAGTGTACGGTTATTTCCCTGATGTTCCTCAATTTTATAGCAGATTTAATGAAGCTAATAACACTTAGCAAAGTATGAGGATCTGGTGCCTTTTGCAGAAATAAAATGGCTTCTTTGGCGTGCTTAAATTTGCGGTTTTTCAAAATCCCCACTAAGAATTTCTTTCTAGGCTCTGAGAAGAGAGGGCATAATAAAACAAAGTGGAGGGTGTCCTGCGGAGACCTAGAGTCGCAGCCGCAGGTGCCCTTCACCTCTACCGTAGATGTGTAACCAGCAGGAACTGCCAATATATGATGTAGTGAATTCAAGTGAAACCTGGTCATATAAAATCTTTCCTGCGCATTATACAGTACAGCTAAGTATGGTTCCATTTTAAAATTTGTAGATACCACTGGCCCATAAGCCGCCACCGAGGGTTTTTTGTTTTCAGTGATCGCCCTCCTATCTATTGACCATGCATTAAATGAATTTTTAAGCAGTGTTTTATTCTGTGCGGTCAACTGCTCTGGGTCAGTGAACATATTTTTACAGCCAATGCAGTCCAAGGTATCCTTAACGTATTTTAACCACGTGATTTGTTCCCATTTGTCCCGGTTTAGACAGTCCATAATTATCTGTCTACTGAAGCTGGCCTCTGGGTTTGTCCATATCCTGATCCAGGCCATAAGAGGTCGAATCTTGATTTTGTCCTCGATATAGGGTTCTCCCAGTTCCAGATGGGTTATATGTGCCGGAGTACTCTGAGGGACCTTAAGTAGTCTTTTAAAAAAAAATTTTTCCTCCGACTGTATCTGTTGTATGTGATTAATTTTGCAGCCCCACACTTCTGCTCCATATATCACTTTTGCGCAGGATACGGCTTTGTATAGGTTTAATATCTGTTCCGGTGACCACCTACCAAGTCTCCTTCCATATGCCATTATAGCACCCGTAGAGGCCACCAGTTTGGATGCATGCTTTTCGGCCAGATTTTTAAATTCTAGTTTCTCGTCAAAGAGGACGCCAAGGTAGGAAAATGTCTTAACTGCTCCCATCTTATGGCTACCTATACTATACGAGAAGTTATTTTTTGGATTCCGGCCTGTGGTCATAATGAAAGATTTATCCAGGTTTGCTGAAAGGTCCAAAGAATTCATAAAATTTACGAACCCATTAATTAGTTTTTGAAGTCCCAGTGGCGTACGGGCTAGCAACACAGCGTTGTCCGCATAAAGGAGGACTGGTACTGAACGCTGGCCGATCTTAGGGCAATCCACTTCCAGTTCCATAAGGCTTTTGTCCAGATTGTTTATGTACAAAGAGAATAAAAACGGCGCTAAAATGCAGCCCTGCCGCACTCCTCTTGTGCAAGGAAACGGTTCAGTCTTCATCCCTTCGTTACTGTAACGGACTGTAGCCGTAGTCTCCCAGTGTAGAGCCTTTAAAATGTCTACTATTTCATGATCCACCCCCATCGAGATCATCAGGGCCCATAATTTCTGTCTATTTACATGATCAAAGGCCGCTCAGAGATCCATAAAACCCATATATATAGTTCCGTTGGCTGCAATAGTATATTTAGCGGTAAGTAAATATAGATTTAGGCATTGGTCTGTTGTGGATCTCCCTTCTCTGAATCCATACTGTACATCAGTTAAAATATGATGATCCTCTGCCCAGGCTTGCAGACGATTTAAAATAACGCGTCCCATAATTTTTGCCGTAACATCTATCAATGAGATTGGGCGATAACATTGAGGGTCGTCCCGACTGCCTTTTTTATAGATGGGGACAATGGTTGCAGAGGACCATGAGCGGGGCAGTCCTGCCACTACTGCCTCGTTCAAGACCCTGGTGAGGACGGGAGCCCACAATTCTATGTTGCTCAGGTAGAGATCAGGGGGAATGCCATCGGGGCCAGGGGCTTTATTCTTGGAAAGCCCTTGAATGGCTGATTTTATTTCTTTTAATGTGAACGATAAACCTGTAGTTGTTGGTGGTTTTGTCCCTTTTTCTTGTGGTGTGGCCCCCGTATGGTTGTAAAGATCACAGAAGTGGTTCCGCCATTGTTCGGGGAGAATGGTATTTATTATGTCCGGCCCTCTCGGGTCTTTGAAGCATGGATCATTAATAATTCTCCAGAAAGCCGACATATCTCTACGCTCTGCTGCTTCCCTTAAATCCTCCCATGCTCGATATTGAAGAGAGTTTTTCCGAGTTTTCAGAGCTTTTTTATAAATAGCTCTCTTCCCTGCGATCTTGGCTTTGTCTTTTGGTTGTTCCGTAAGGCTTTTTTTTAGCTCTTTTAGTGCCTTGGTGCAATCGTGGTCAAACCAGCGTGGCATTAGGGGCTGTTTAGGTCCTGTTCGTGGTGGGGTTTTCAATAGATTGTTTATAAGTTTGGCAATTTCTTCAAATGCTCTTACTACAGTTGGACCTGTCACATTTTCATCAAGACAAATCTTTAAATGTACTTGTCCCTTCCTCACTAGATCAAGATAGAATTTATCCCCATCTATCTTTGCCCATTTAAGCCTTCTCCCTTGTGCAGTTACCTGTTCCAGGGCTTCCGGTGCACCCACTCCTTGTCTGAGGTTCATACATGTAATGTTCAACTTCAGTGGGTTATGGTCGCTGAAGGGGCTCAGAATGATGTCAAAATTTGTAATCCATTTTTTGAGAGTTGGGGACACCATAACGAAGTCTATATAGGAATGACAACCTCTTCCTTTGAACGTTGGGTTGGGTTCCTTCTTATTATCTATCTTAATCAGGTCCATTATGAGCGCTAAATCATGCCTCTTGGTGAAGTTTTCCATCTCCTTTCCTTCAACAGTATGGGCAAAATGAGGCCCCTTTTCCTCCGTGCACCTTGACCAATCCTTGTTTATGGGTCTTAGTTTTTCACAAAGGTGACAATTAAAGTCCCCTGCTAGAATTGTATATGGTACACCCATAGCAAGGTTAGATGAAGATAGATTTTTAAAGTATTCATCCAATTCTTTCAAGGCTTTATTTTTATTCTGTGAGCCCACCGAGTTATACCAGTTTATCAGGGTGATTTTTAGACCTTTATGTGAAAAGCCAATTGCTTGTATATTTCTAGAGGCACAATTTAGATCTGACCAGTGCCCCTGGATGTGAAGGTCCACATATATGAGCAATCCACCCATAGCTCTTCCAGATGGTGCATTTGTTGCGGGGACTCCGAAACCTTTAAACCCATCAAGTGGAAATTGACTGTGGTCAACAGTCCAAGTTTCCTGTAGGCAGACAATGTGGAAATTGGTCACAAACTCTCTCCACTCCTTCACATTATATTTGGCTGCTATCCCCGCTATGTTCCATGATAAGATTTTTATGCCTTGCTCAACCTCCTCTTTTTGTTTGCTGGCTATCATGGAGTTGCTGACTAGAATCTCTCCCAATGTCACTGTGGTGCCCATTTCCTTTAGTGAAGAACCTTCCCCGTACGCGGTCAACTGACCGGGATTTATATAATCATTACTCTTCCCTAATGGGTATTCATCCATATATACGATAGGTACACTACCTTGATCTATTGAAATGGTGGGGGGCGGGTAGCCTAGTTTTTGCCTGCTTTCCATAGGACTGTCATTCATTATACTTGGATTAAGTTCCCTTTTTTGTTGGAGTCAATCGACATCTTCCAGAGTAGAGAACCTATTCCAATGTGCGTGCATTTGTGCTATTGGGTCATAGAACGATGGTACATGCCAAGGTGCCTGCCAGTTTGCCTGCAGTTTTCTGCCCTATGAAGCTGCATGGGGGGTGGGGCCATGTTTACTCGTGCCCTGTTTGTATACGTGTATGGCATTCCATGATTTGCATGCAAGGGATAGAAATATGATAGGGGTAGGGGATATATATTAGTTTGTAGTGACATCGAGGGGGAATTGCATATATGGGTGACTGCCGAGGTATCTCTAAAATGAATTGCAATTACATCCCCTGCTATTGTTTTTGCTCCCTTTCCAATCCACTGGCCCCTTCTAACAGATAGTATTTCCCCAGACATATGTAGGGGCAAAGGTTTATTGGTCCTCAACCATTGGATGCATTTATTCCTTAAGTCCCCTTCCTGTTCTCTTTTTCCCTCCTTTAGGGGGGGAACGCCTGTTAGCACCACTACGTACGGTAGTGCTTCTGGTGGTAAATTAATAGCGTGGAACCGCCCTCCCGATGTTTCTCTGGGAGTGCCCAAAGAGTTGTTAGTTTTGGGTTGGGTTATATTACCAACGTTATCTTGCCTCTGACTTGCTTTGGCTACTGATGTAGTACTTTTCCCCTGATTTTTATCTTCCTGTGGCACTGTACTCTTTGTGTTAATCATTGGGCATGGATTTGTTTTAGCCGGCATATCATTTTGTGGGACTGTATTGTTTGTTGATTTGCCGGTATTTGAGGAAGTAGTTGTTATTCCCTTGCTTATGTTCTCTTTAGCCCCCACTCCCATTTTATTGGCATTATCCGAGGCTATAGATGATATTTGGGGCGCCTGTCTGATTGGTCCTGACACCTTGTTATTTATGACAGATGCTAGCCTGTCCAGTTTGGCCATTAGGGGTTTAAGCTGTGTCCGAATGGACTCTTCTAATTCTGCCTTGAGGTCTGCCACCATATTAGCCACCCAACAGGGTATGCCAAGTGTGGAGCTAGCCATCGGGGTTGTCAGATTATGATTGGCCTTAGAATTCTCTTTACCCTTTTTTTTGTTATAAAGTTTGCTAGCACTCTTTTTCCTAGACTTTTGACCAGGCTTGCCTAGATTGCTCAATTGTGTAATTACTATGGGTGACTGCTCTACGTTTGTTGGATCTGTGACTCTGCGCTTATTATTTGGAATGTTTGGAGTTGGTTGAGCACAGGGAAGTTCGACATACGAGGAGGTTAGGGAAAAACTAGCGTCTGGGATATCTATTAGAGATATCACCTGACCCTCCTCTGTATTGTGAATAGCTACAGTGGGTGGAAGTGAAAGTCACCTTTCCGTGTTCTCAATGGCTGTGGCCACTACCCCAATTGTTTGTTGCAGCATTTTGTCAATCGCTGTTAAAGTTGGTAGAGGCTGCGACTGTGAGTTATCACCTTTCTGTCTGGTATTTGATCTTAGGGTGGGCATTTTGCTTATTTTGGACAATTTGGATCCTCTCCTCATGTTTAGCTTGACGGCCTCTTTATGATATAGGTCTAGTTATAGTTCATAATGATAGGGCTGGAGAGGATAAAGTATAAACAAAGTTCCAATGCCTCCCAGAAAGACCCGACTGTACCTTGTATGTGGCGTATTTATGCAGTCCAGCAGTTGTTAATAGCGTGGCCCAGCCCAGCCTTGTCTGGCCTTGGAGGGCCGTAGAGGGTCCGCCCTTTGCCCGGGCTTCGCCCGGGGCTCCCGCGCGCTCCCGCGACGCGGGTGGAGCTCGTCGATTTTATGCGCCTGCAGCGCGCTCTCGGGTCCCGCCTCCTCTTCCTGGTCACAGGGCAGCTGGGAAGGGTAGTTCAACAACCCTCTCGGTCCCAAGGGAGACCGGCGCGGTACACCCACAAGGGCTCCGCCTCCAGCAGCGACACAGCAACGCTCTCGTGGACCTTGTCTGTCAGGTTTTAAAGTTCTTTGCCTCTGGTAAGTTCCCCGCTCTGCCGGTGGGGCTCGTCGATTGTATGCGCCTGCAGCGCGCTCTCGGGTCCCGCCTCCTCTTCCTGGTCACAGGGCAGCTGGGAAGGGTAGTTCAACAACCCTCTCGGTCCCAAGGGAGACCGGCGCGGTACACCCACAAGGGCTCCACCTCCAGCAGCGACACAGCAACGCTCTTGTGGACCTTGTCTGTCAGGTTTTAAAGTTCTTTGCCTCTGGTAAGTGCAATGAAAATGCACCATGCACACTGAAACAGTTTCATACACTTAAAAAACGGTATTCATGTTGTGTGTACAAAGATATCATTCTTAGATGGGGTTTCTAATTTCTTAGCATGACATAAAAAATGATCTGCTTCATCTTTTTTTAAAAAAAATGTTGTAAAGGAAAGCAGGAAAACGCGTCAGTAATCTTTATAATGATATTGCAGTTACCTGACACAACAAAAGCAGAAAAGCAAGTATGGACTTTTATTTATTTATTTATTGATATAATTAGCATACAAACTATTAACTTATGTTGTAAGAATCGAAATTACATATGCATCAGAAATAATCGATTAATATAAGAACAATAAAATTCAATAGTTTATGCCGCAAGCATTTTTACCTAAGGCCAGATTTTGGGACTACAACATAATGGGGCACATGCATCAATATTGCTTTTTGCGATTCCTTAATTGCGAAAAATAAGGAATCGCAATTAAGGATTTGCAAACTGCAATGCATCAAGAAATTGCTAAAAAAATAGAGATTTCTTAAAATTCCTTAATTGCGATTCTCTAATTGAGAATCGCAATTAAGGAATACCTCCCCATCCATTCCTATGGGCCTAGAGGCCTATAGGAATGAATGTGAAGACATTCTTATTTTGCGATTCTCCATTAGAGAATCGCAAATTGAAAATGCAATTTCAAGGGTGCAGGGGTTTTCAAAGGACACCCTATTGCACCCCTGAAATCTGCCTATAAGTACATCTTGCACACACACTTGCCCCAAGGGCATGTGTGTGTGTAAAATGGAACTTTGAAAAATGCACTTTAGTGCATTTTTCAAAGTTTTCGCAAATTACCATGAAGGTCAACTTCATGGTAATTTGCTCCCCTTATTTGCGAATTCGCAAATTTTTTAAGTTTGATGCATTGCAATTAAGGAATCTCAATTTGAGATTCCTTAAATGCAATTGCAATGTAAGAAATCGCAAATTTGCGATTTCTTAAATTGCGAAAAAGGACAAAAATGGTGATGCATCCCAAAAATTGTAATTGCATTCGCAAACGGCCAAATTTTGTGATTCGCACCATTTACGAATGCAATTTACAATGATGCATGTGCCCATATGACTCTATATGCCAATGTGAAATCAGGATTAGGGGAAACAAGAGGTTTTCCAAGGACTCTTCTTTCAAATTCTGGAATATTCTATACTTTGTCAGATATTTGATTTTCATAAAATCTTTGGACCCTGTGATTCACTAAATTACAAACATTACACCTGCTAAATTACTTTTTAGTAAGTAGCAAACTCGTTTTGCGATTCAGTAATGTTACTGAATCGCAAAATGGGTTTAGAAACGAATTACGAATGGCAGTTTGGAAGGGGCTTGCTTAGAGAGTCCCTTCCAAATTTCCATTCGCATTGCAATATCTCAATGGTTTATGATCATAGTTTTGGTTGCAAACCATTGAAAAATTACTGGATCCTCAAATGAGGTAGTAAGCCATTCCGTTGGGATGCGTTCCCCTTTGTGAATCTGAAAAATAGGTGTATTGAGGTGTAGGCAGTCGTTCATAGGTCCACCACCTACGCACAAAGTTTTTTTTAAAATATACTTTTTCTGTAAACACAGCCCAGTTCATTTTAAGAAAATGGACTGCACTTAAAAAAGGTTTCTTTATTAGAGAGTGATCATAGACATGGTAGTTGCAAACAGACCTAAGACAACATAGGTTTGTTCGCAAAATCTCATAGGATTCACTAACACACACATGCATCAAACTGCCGTTTTGCGTTTCCAAATTTGCGATTTTTACCGAATCGCAAATATGGATTCGCAAAACGGGATGCATCACTGAAAGTGCATAATTTTTGTGATGCGGTAAAAATCGCAATTTTTACCGAATCGCAAATATTATGCAAATTCAAAATTGCGAATTTGCTATTCCCATTGATTCCTATGGGCCAAAAGGCCCATAGGAATCAATGGAAATTGCGAATTCGCAATTTTGCATTCGCATAATGTTGATGCATTCCATGGGTGCAGGGGGGGTTCCAAAGGACCCCCCCCTGCACCCCTGAAATGTTTTTTTAAATGGATGTTTCACACACACATGTCCTAAGGACATGTGTGTCTGTAACATGACATTGTTTAAAATGTAAATTTGACCATTTTAAACATTTTTCGCAATTTACCACGAGGTTCAACCTCGTGGTACATTGCACTTGCAATCTTCATGATCGCAATTTTTTAAAGAATGATGCATTGCATTTAAGGAATCGCAAAATTGCGATTCCTTAAATGCAATCGCATTTTTGAAAATCGCAAAATTAGTGATTTTCAAGAAAAAGCAATGATGCATCCCAAAAAGCATTTTTGGAATCGCAAACGGCCGATTTTAAGGAATCGCACCGTTTGCGATTCCAAAAATGCTTGATGCATGTGGGCATAAATGTCTTTATGCAATTTGTGACCAATTAGAAGGTACAAAGGTCACAAAACCAACTGCTACAGGGAGTACTTCCTGCACGGACTAGTAAATGTAACCAACCAATGTTAGTACATCAGGTCCATAATACAGATGCTAACCTGCATGCATAGCACAATAGTAGATATGATATAATATAATATAATATAATATAATATAATATAATATAATATAATATAATATAATATAATATAATATAATATAATAACAAGTTAAAATATCATTATTGTTCTGTCATTCTGCCCAAAACACCACTCCAGCAGCATTTTGTCACTGAATTGTGTTCCTTTGACAAATGATCTATGTCCAATGATAAACGCTTCCCTTTTAGATAGTTGTGCTGGGATTGCAGATACTGCGGAATAATTAAGCTACTTATAATACTGAGGGCCATATTTTATTACATTGAGAGGCTTGGGGTTGCCCTCGGAGTACCTTGGTATGACAGACAGGGCATCAGATGTTGACAGGGTCTTCTGTGATATAGATTGTGGTAGCACTGAATGTGCATCAGCATGATCCCTCGGGGCTGTTCTCTCATTTGCATGGGGGAAATGCAAATGAGGGAAATGCAAATGAGGGAAAGCTTTGGCCTTATGGTTTATGAAGAAATGGCAAAGGGCCTGCTAGACGGTGCACTGACAGAGTGCCACAAAGAGGTGCCCATGGTCCTGGGGAAGCACATTAACTATACTGCTAGAACCAGTTCTGTGGCTGACATACACAGTTAAAAGCGGTCTGTGACACAGAACAGGGCAGTGCTCTATCTACATCTACATATTATGGCCTCTTGTAAAGCCTGTTTCGCCATTGTGAGGTACCTAGTTTGTGTGGTAAAAGCCACCTATTTGAAGGTTGGCAGGGCAGAACAAGGCATGATATGTGGTTTGTATATTTACTGCCTCGATTGTGGTATGTTTTACCTTTTTCTGGCAATTCTCTCTATCTAAGGTTCCCCAGGTTTTTCCTGGCAAAATGTACCTAGGGAATATTGCGGGTGAAGTAAATACACATTGTGGAACTTTTCTCATAAGGTATTTAAAGTGCAATGTAATTATCACACAAATCATAATACTGACGTATGCAATAGGGTGACCAACCGTCAGTAAATTTCACGGACTGCCCGTAACTTGGGCCTCTTGTCCGTGGTCCATGAAGGATTCTTTCACGGATGCCTTTTGTCCATAATTCCAGCTGCCCCCTGCAAGCAGTCTGAGAGTCCTGTAAATATCACAGCAGGGGCCAGCTTGCGCTCCTGCTGTGATCAGTGGCCTGTGGCAGCCCCTCCCCGACCTGGCACAGACTGCTATCAGGCCCATTATCATTCTGTATGTCAGCCTAATTATCACATACAGAGTGATAATGGGCCAGTGACAGCATTTGCTGGGCCTCCTCTTTCACTCACTGCTCTTCTCAGGGATCCATCATGTGTGCAGCAGCATTGCTCAGTGAGTGTTACCAGCTGCCACTGCAATGCCACTTTCATCTTTAAGGCTAAGGGGTTCCATTAATGGCTTCAGTTAATCAGGGGCCAGTGAAGCTTTGTATACTCCAGTTTATGCTGTGCTTCCTACTCGCATTTTTAGGGTGTAGTGGAAATACTACTCAGTGGACGACTGGAAGAGCACAGGTATGACTAACAAGCATTTGCAATGCAATAGGTCTCACATTTACACAAGTTTAAGCTATTGGCATTATAAATGACAATGCCTTACATTTATGTTTTAAAACGAAAACAAAAAGAAAAGGCATTTTTATTTACAATGTGAATAGTTAAAATTCGCGTAAATGCGAAACCTATTGCATTGCACATGCTTTTTGTCTGTGGTATGCCCTGTTGGGATTAGTTCTAGAAGGCACTGGAATTCCTTTGTACTTGGGAGTGGGTAACCTTGTGAAGAGCTCTGTCTTGATAATGATGACTTGGGCCACGTTGGATTTTGCTTACAATAACTTCAGGGAGATTTCCTAAGAAGTAAGGTTGGCACTCTGCTAGAACAGGAGACATCTTAAACCATTGTGTGTGCTACTTGGAATAATTCACGTACCAACAGCAGGGAGCAATATCCAACTCTTCTCATGAATCTACTGGAAAACATACTGGTAACCTGCAACATGTTTGCTTGTTGTGTAGGTAGGTATATTTTAGCATTATCCCTGTGATTTTTGTCACTTACCATTCCTTCCCCATTTTATTAAAATTAATATATTCCTTTTTATTTTTTATTTTTAACAGCATTGTTGTTTGGTTGCTTTGTTACAAACACCGCACATCACAAGAGGGGGGGAGGGGGTATTGTTTATGGCACACTACCAATAAACACGGGCAAAGCCAATAGGTACGGCTTGTTTAGGTTTATGTGTTGAATGTTCTTCAGGAACATGGTTGTATACTGCATGAACATAAAAAACTCATCTGAGCTCCCCATATGCACTTGAAAATTACCAAGATGCACATATACACTCAGAAACACACAGAGAAATGTATTTAGATATGTATTCAGCCAAACAACACATATAAGTGCCCATACAGTCATATTTATATGGCAGCTGGATAAATGTGTGGATTGATAGCTGTGTAAAGAAGGGTGATTAGGCAGTTCAAAGCTGTGGGTGTCTACAGTGTTGTGGGGAGATTGAAGCAGTTGTATTGTTGGACTGATACATGCAGACTTTGTGTGGGTGGACAGGTGAATGCATGGATGTTGGTGGTGGATATGACCTAGAGAGACGGCGAATGGTGGGCCCATGGCCGGAGTAGGTGGATGCATGCCTGTGTGTAGGCACAGGAGGCTGATGGCCCAGAAAGATCATCAGGTGGAAAGGGAGCATACGAGCAATGTAATGGTGTCAAGCGATAGCACAGGAGACTTCTAGCACACAAACAATGTACTGGAACCGAGGGAATACAGGCAGCACAAGGGGTCGACTGTCTAGGAACTAGGTCGAGATAAGGGAGAGCACAAAAAACAGTTGGCCTGGCAGGAGGAAAGACAGAGGCTGGGGCTCGAGAGGAGCCAGGGGAGAGAGAGATGGGCAGCCATGTCGGACAAGCTAACAGCTATGTGGTTATACTAAATAAGCGGTTCCCCTTATTGATGTAATACCAACACTTTTGCAATTGCTTCATTAACCTTCTTGCTTTCTCAAATATTCTTGGAAAGGCACCATTTGCCCACACTTTCTGCTAACTTTTCTCAGGGAAGAACCCCCCCCCCCCCACCCCCACCACCCCTCCTAATGACGTTCAGGCTGCGCTCGCCACCGGGCACTCATCACAAATGTTTACGCCCACCACTTTCAAATGTAACCAGCGGCAACTGCTCCTGTGGAGCCCAGGGCATGGCAAAATGTTTTTGTTTATGGGCTCCTGTCACCTCACGAGGGGCCAAGCTCTGGGGGGGGTGGAGGTTTCATTTTGGCTAATGTTACCCAGGTGCATCTAATATGCAAACGCATGTATTTAAGTTTCACTCCGGCACACAACAGATGCAGTGCAAGGTTCTCTCAATCTAATATAATCTTATTTTGACTTGTACTTGTGTGGATTCTCTGTTTACTTATGTAATATTGCGCGACCTCCTCTGATGTGTAGGTAAAATGTACATTTTGTCCCAAATTTTTGTCCTGAATTCTGACCTTCTGTCCTGAGTTTTTGTCCTGAATTTTGACCCTTTGTCCTGAATTTTTAGACTCACTGTCCTGAATTTGAACCCATGCCAGTTGGTCACCCTAGTATGCAAACTCTTAATGGCTCGCAAATCGTACTTTGCCTCACTACTTGCCATATGCTCCTTTGCTGTTTCACAAATATCTTAGTAGCAGATGCTTTCTTGTCATACACCATATTGTTTTTCAAAAGTTAAGAGAAACACTAATGTGCCATAAATCTGATGTGTTTGGCATTACTAGCTGAGGCCCTCTTAGTACAAGTAGAATGTAGTAAACGCTACTGCTTATTCTCATACAAAATATTAATGGAATCTGCAAGTGAATTGCCCTTTGCAACAAGGGGCAAAAGTGCATGTCAATTTAGGAAGAGATTTTAGAAATAGTTCTAAAATATCAAGCACCATCTCCATTAGTAATACATATACGTTGTTATTTTATCCTCTGAGGCCTTGTTAGATGAATATGAAAAGGTTTTGTAAGCCACTCAAGTGCTCATATAAATCTACGCACCTGTGCTAAAATAGACTGAAATGCATCTTTCAAATTTTTAGCACCCATAAGATGTTGAGCACACATTTTGCTCTGTCTATTGTTTAAGTGGACAAGTACATCCAGAATCTACTTAGTAGCACTTTCCCAGTTAAACACAGAACTAGAGGTAATAACGGATGCAAATCTAGTGCAAATACAGTTTGACCTTATTATCCACTTATTGCTGAATTTGCAAATCCGGTGAAACAATTCCAAGAGATGTAGGTGCAAGCGCAATGTGCACCAGGAATTTTTGCATCTAATATCGCCAGTTAGTTCTAATTAACCATGCATTTGGAAATCACCCACATACTTTTCCTCATTCGGTAAGGAGTGGGACGAGGAGGACGAGATGAAAGATTAATTATCCAAGTACTTAATTTACCACGATCTTCATTATCTCGACTGGTAGTCCCAATTTGTATAAATTACGGGAGGATTGGTTGGGGAGGATCCTTCTTCTACCACTAGCAGTGGACATAAAGGAAGGACACAAGAGGTTGGGCTTAGCCACCCCAAGGCATGTTAGAGTTCTGCCTGGAGGCGGGTTGCCTTCAGTACTTACGACTGGGATGAGGGGGACGAGATGAGAGAGTAATTGTACTTTGCATTAGAGTTTAATATCCACAATAAGAAATTCACAAAAAATCTGTGCAAATTTCTGAACAATCATCGATGTCTACCTACCAGTACCACAGTGCTGGAAATGTATTGTTATGAATGGCAACCAGTGAGAAGTACACATTCTTCTCCTTGTACCGATTGCCACTGTCAGAAATATTCATAATCATTCACATAAAAGCATACTCTTGTGAAGAAGTGTGAATGTGAATACTCACCCTATATGGGGGTAGCAACTCTCTTCACAGTGCTGAATCCCTACTTTTAGAACCTTCCAGGTTTTTAAAACAACAACAACTCCCAATCCTTCTATGGAAGTCCACACGGATTATGGAATTTAGGGGCATATGTCCAAGCCCCTATGCCCCCACAACATCACCTATAGTGACTTTGTGGTGGAGATAGGGGCTGACCCATATGTACAAGGCAGCATTAAGCCATTTAACGTGATTTAACGCTGCCTTGTACATAAGGCTTCCTTTCACGCTATGGTTAGCGTGTAAGGTGTGGGCAGTGGGTGTGGTGGTGGGCGTACCGCCGCAAAACCCATTCATTTTGACGCTGCCTCCTGTGGACTAGGGTGGAGTACATAGGAGGCAGCGCCAAAATTAAGACCAGGTGAAAACTGGTCTTAAGATTGCGGAATGAGGAGAAATGCATTCTTTTTTCTCGTTTTTGCTTTTTCCATGTGTGCTGCCTTGTGCAGCCCACAGGGAAAAAGCTAAATTCCATTCTTTGTTTATGTACAGGAAGGTGTCTCTTCCTGTATATAAACAAACTTTTTTTTTAAATGCCATTTGTCACTTTCATGTGCCCTGCATGAAGCACCACACACAAAAGTGACAGAATAGCATTTTAGGACTGTTTATGTGCAGGAAGGGACACCTTCCAACACATAAACAGTCCTTCCCTGCACTCTGGTGCAAGGGTGCCTGCATTACCGCTAAGTTGCTGAACTTGGCTCTATCGTAGGGGGAAACGCAAGGCTGCACCACATTCTTGTAAATATGGTGCAGCCTTGCTTCGCAGAAGTGGAGGAGAGAGCCGTTAAGTCAGGTAGGCTAACGCATCTCTCCTCCACATCCTTGTACATAATCCCTCAGTCCCATCAGGAATACACGCAAACCACTTATGTAAGAAACTGGGTTACTGTTTGGTGGGGTTGAAACCCTTCTTAAGCAGCAACCACAACCCTTCACAGGGAAAAGTCAGAAGCAAACCCTAAATTAACTTGTGCTCAACCATGTAGTAGCTTGGCACAGAGCAGTCTGGCTTAACTTAGAGGCAATGTGTAAAGTATTTATGCAGCAATTCAGCAGTAACACACTAAAACACAATTCAAGAAAGATCCCACATCAATTTAGAAAAATAGAATCAAATTTAATAAATAATTTAAGTCCTGAATGACAAAAATCCAATCAGTAGACCTGGTGATAAGCAATTTGAAAGATTTAAGTGAAAATAGCAGCAAAAAGCACAAAGTGCCAACTATGGTTATCCAGTTGCACGGGTCCGGGACAAAGTCACATGTTTAGGTTGACTACAAAAGAGCACAGGCCAGCTACAGGGACCCAGTTAAGGCAGATGAACAAATGTATCTTAAATTCTGGTAATGGAATGTTGCAGAGTCCTGCATCGAGGATCCTTCACGCAGTGGCAGTTCCTAAAAGCTGCGATGTGAGGTCCTGCATTGTCATCGAGTAAGCCGCTGATGATGGGCTAGTGATGCAAAGTCCTACGTCGAAATGCTTCGTGCACCAGCGGTTCCTGGAAGGCTGTGTTGGAAATGCAAAGTCCTCTACTGGAGAGGAACCTTGCAGAGGTCCAACATGCAGTTGCTCTGATGTGGAGTTTTTGGTAGGCAATATGACGCACTTTAGTTCCGATGCATTGGTTGTGCTGGGACCGTAGTACGACTCGCAGAGCAACTTCAGGTCTGCTCAAAAGGGTCCAGGACTGGGGTGGCCCTATTTGGGAGGGTATGACTCACTGATAGCAGAGTCCATGTTCAAAGTGGTTGGAGCCTTCTGTCCCTGAGGGTCTGGTCAAGAGACTAGCCAACTAGCTTTTTGATTCACTATGGTGGTCCTGGGTTAAGGAAGCAGACACAGTCCTTCACTCAGGCAGTTAGGGCAGCAGGCCGCAGGCAGAAAGGCAGCGGGGCAGCAAGGCAGAAGAGTGGAAGTCCTTATTTCAGATCAGCACAGAAGTCCTTCTTCTGAGTCTCCCCACAGGTTCAGATGTGTCCTGAAGGGTTCGGGTCTGTGGTCCAATATTTACACCCTGGGCCCACTTCGAAGTAGGAGAAGCTTCAAGAGGTTTCCACCCCCGAGGTGCTTGGAATTTTCTGTCTCCCTGCCCTTGCCCCAGAATGTCTTTGGGCACATTAGCCTGGTGTCAAACCCCTTTGTGAATGTGCTCAGGCCGGGCCTTTGGTATGTGCAAGAGTGGTAGGTGAAAGCTTTGTGAACCCAGTGTGGCCCATCCAGCCAACACCTAGCTTCTCTTTGTCTCACTGTCGGGGAGAAATACACAAAGACCAATATCTAGTCATGTGACCCAGGATACAGGCAACACACACCAAAAGGTGGGGACAAGAAAATGCCAACTTTCTGAAAGTATAATCACTAGAAGAAATAGCCTATCCCTCCCAATTATTCAAAAAACAATAATTTCTTTATGCACTAAGAAAAGCCCCTGGCTTTTGTTTCGCTTGGTATGTTTATTTATACCTTTTTCACTTTGTGTGATTCACTTAAATCTCATCTATTGATTTGCAGAGAATAGAAAACATGAACATTTCACAATAACATCTCAAAACATTTCATTATGCATTTGAAAAAACAATCAAAATAATTGTGCCTTAAACATACAAACAAAAATTGTGAATAATTATTGACATTCAACAATAACAATGAAAAAAGTGCAACAATTCATTTGAAATAATCAATAAAGTTTGAACAAGGAAAACAATTTTCGTTCGAATCCCTCAATTTCATAGTAAATCAATTCAGATTTAATAACTTGGCCTATTTCGCCAGTGTGTCATATGCCGACGCGTTTCGAGTACTGGTGTTTCCTCACAGGACTCTCATCAGGGCTGTATTATTCTTATCTGTAATGAATTGTTTATGACAATCAGTAAGTGTTGAAAAAATTTTGAAGAAACTATTAAAAAACTCTCCATCACTACACATTTTCTATCTCTAAGTGTCTGTTTGTGAGTCTTAATACCTGGTATACTTCAGATTCTCAGGCTGTAGTATAAGCGGTGTGCCTATTGAATGGAGGACCTCTGAATTTCCTTTGAACAATTATGAAAAACAACTTTATTGGTATGCCAAAATAATTTTTTAACTAAATGACATCATAGCTGTCTATTATTAAATCGTACCTGCATGAACGTTGTATGTGTGGATTTTTGAATAATTTTTAAAAAGCCAATGTAGACTCTGTAAAGCAAACCATGCCATTACTTAGTTTGTTTTTATACGCCCAAAATGTGGGCATCATTTGCTCAAAGCTATGCTGTAAATACCTGTTATTTCAGAAAAACGATTAATCCAGCCAGATTAGCTTCAAACAGGACCTTTGTATCTTGCGGGTCTTTTTAGTTCTGTAATAGACGGAGGAGGACAATGTAGCCTTTAAGCAAACAAAACCGCAACACTGTTACTTGCGGTTCTTGAAAAGGGAAAGCGCACCTTGCTTCGTCAGCGTTTTCAAACCGTCGCTTTCACGTCTCTCGTATTCAATTCCCTTAAGCCACAATGGTCTAGGAAAATGCATTAACGTTGGTTATTTAACTCATACTTTGTCGATGTGTGCATAAAATGAATTATTTGCTTACTCAGATGGACGCTCACCTTCCAAAAAAAGTCACTACCCATATATTTCCGATCTCGGCACTCCTCAAATGGTAGTCGCCATTTTCTTTGCCTTCGCTCATGCGGTCTTGGATTTTGTGACGTGATTCATAATGATCAATCACGTGATGTGTTTGTTAATGATGCAGTGCAGTGCATTATGGACATTGTTGTTCCAGTTGCCATCATTCTAATGGTGTGAATAGACTCAGTTGTCTTAAAAGTTTTAATCAAACCTACTTTGTGTCTCTGAAAGTGACATTTTCAGAACTGTGACTAAAAATCCAACTGGGAAAATGACATGAATTGGTGCATGCTTGCAGAAAGGGTGGTCTATGAAGGGAGAGGGTGTGCACAGAAATGGGCAAAGATTTAGGGAAGGTGGAATATCTACAGGGGCACCCTGTGAACAACGTGTGTTAAATCTACTGTAGAATTGTTGAATGTTCATAGTCCTGCTTAGCATGACAATGTTGGAATGGTGGACTGAAATTAACCAGATAATGTGTACCCAACTGCGGGGGAGTGAACATCTACCTCTAGCTATTTTCAATATTGTATGGCAGTGTAACACTACTTCTGTGATTAACCTTGACAATATTGCTTTCATGTTGAAATTAATAAAAAGATTAGCAAACAAACAAAACAAATGTCAATTCTGTAGGCGCAAAATTGATCTGTCTACCGGCTTCCAGTTGAAAGCTATCACTTACAAAAATGTAATAAGGTGACCTAATGTTATCCTTTGGGAGAAGTAGGCCTTACAGTAGTGAAAAACAAATTGAGGAGTTTTTGTCTACCAGAACATGTAAAACTTAAAGGTACATGTCCAACATTTTAAATGCATCACACCCTGTCCTCTGGGCTGTTCAGGGGCTACACTAGGGGTGACTTACATGTATCAAAAGGGAAGGTTTAGGCACAGCAAAAGGTTTTTTTGCCGGGCCCAAATGGCAGTTTAAAAGTTCACACACAGGCTGCAGTGTCAGGCATGAGACATGTTTGCAGGGCTACTTAAGTGGGTGGTACAATTGGTGCTGAATGCCCACTAGTTAAGCTAAAGACTAAGGTCCTTGACAAAGAGAAATATGAACGTTACAATAATTATAGGCCACAATACGCACTATAATGAAGAAAAGTCCAGCCATACTTTGAAATTTATTCAATATTTGTAAATATGCTTGATCAGACGAACCAACAATAAAGCAGTGGGACACAGTCCCGCATCCACGATGCTGCACATACAATCAAAACATACAAGTACTGGGGTATTTCAGGCATTTAAAAGGCATGAGCAAAAAGAGGATTTAGGATGCATTTGCTTCACATACGTGGGAAACATACACTTTTTAGGCACATAATAGTACACTTATTGTTTAAACCACATATTGTGTCGACGGCGTTTCGATCCAAATATTGATAATGGATCATCATCAGGACATCCATTGTTTGCCTGAATGTAGAAAGCCTGTATTGACAGGAAGGAAGGGGACATGTAACAATATGTTTAACCAACTGTATTACTCACAAAGTTTCAAGGCAACCTCATGCCAGCCTTAAGGTGCTAATGGTCATTCAAGTGAAAAGGTGTCTCACATCCTGTGCCAGACAAGCTCGACGCAGTGGTGAGCAAACCATGCCACGATCGGTTTCTATGTCATGAGCAAGACGTGTATGGTAGCATGCCCTAAGTGTCAACTAACAGAAGGGTGAGGGGTCTAGGCCGTTAGTACCTGTCAAACATTTGTGCAATACGCGTTCCGATTAATCAGGGTTGTGAAAAATAACATGATATTAAGTAGTGCGGGAGTGAATCAGCATGCAGCACATGCATGTCTTGCGGTGCCTAAAAGACCCCAAAGGGACGCGTTTAATTGGAGGGCGCAGTCGAGGAAATGTGGGGTTCAATTACCTCAAGGGATGAGAGCGTAGACGGTTGAGGTTGCTGAGGCAAAGCCTGGTGCGGAATTGGTTCCGGCGGTTACCTGGGGCCAGATTGATTAATAAAAATAGACTAGAGCCAGCAGTTCATAATAGATAACATGGGCGCGAACGTCAACTCATGGTAGAAGCCGCTTACGTATAGATTGAAATTGGTGTGGCTCCCAGTACGGAGCTGAGGGTTTAAGGAAGGGTACTTCCGGGCAGTGGTCTGGTGTTGGAAGTTGCAATTTGCCTAAAATCAAGGTAATTGCTGACTGTTAGCAACCCATACTGAGGGGCACCGGGGGCGCGTGAGATCAAGGTAATTACCGGCTATTAGCGATCGTGCTGTGGAGCACTAGGGTCGCGTGCATAAGAACTGTGGAGCGCTTACCCATGAATTAAGCAAGGGAATCTTGATACGGAACTGGATGCCTAGCAATGGGGCTGCTAAACAAGGAAACAACCTTGGGCCGAATAAGAATAAATAGCACTTCCTCATTGGAGTCAAAGGGGAGGGAAGTCCCGGGATGGTACGAGCGGCTTACCTAGGGTTCTCAGTGGAACTCGGTTCAATCGTCCCGGAGCACAGTCGCGCCATGGATCATGTGGGGCAGGGCGTGCAGGGTGGAAGTAGAATGCGCGGCGGCCATGATGGGGTGGGAGTTGACATGCTGAGGTGGCCATTGGAAGTGGGGCAGCCACGAAAACCGGCTGACATGCTGGAGTGGTGAATTATCATGGACAATACGAGGGGGTGAAAGAGTTAGGGCGCGCATGCAAGTGACATGACAAACTAAAATATTTGGATGCGCAATTCGACATATTCAATCGCGTAAGGTTGACAATGCACATTTCATATTAATAAGAAATAGATCTTTTACAATTAAACAGAAGAAAGGCCCAGCCATTATTTTAAGAGACAGGGCAAGTGACATGACAAATTAAAATTTCTTGACGCGCAATTCGACATATTCAATCGCGTAAAGGTGGCAATGCACAGTTCCATATTCATGAGAATTAGATATTTTACATTTATACAGGAGAATGGTCCAGCCATTATTTTAAGAGACAGGGCAATTCATATTCACAGTAATAAGGTCCAGTCCTCATTTCGGTTAAGGCCACTACGGATACTGTCCAAGAGTAGGATCATTTTGAGTTCTTCTCTATTCAGCAGAAGTCCTATGTCACCTCCACGTGGTGGTAGCTTTACAGATTTAAGGACATTCCATTTGAGATCATTGTCTGTGTGTTCTTTGTCAATGAAGTGGTCCACCAATGGGTCGTTGGGCGTTTTGCAGCGGATCCGACTGCGGTGTTGGCAGATCCTTGTCTTAACTTTTTGTCTTGTTTGTCCCACGTATATCAGTTTACACGGGCATTGGATCAAGTAAATTACATCATTACTATTGCAGTTAGTGAAGCTTTTACATTGGATGGTGATTTTATCAAATAAAAAGGACTTGCCTTCTATGGTGAACTCACACACGTTACAAGCACCACACTTAGCATGCCCCACTAATGGTGTTTGGGTCCATAGGGAATTGATTGTGCTTAAAGTGGGGGGATTTGGAAGGGCCGCTCGGACCAGGTGATCTTTCAGGTTGGAACTTTTTTTGAAAGCGAACAAAGGGCGGTCAAAATGCAAACTTCCAGCACTGAGAGTGGGCCAATGCCTAAGTATACCTTTTTTCAATTCATTCGACACAGGCGAGAATGTCGTTACACATGCAAGTCTCGTGGTAGATTCTTTAACTTTGGGGCAAAGGAGTGCCTCCCTAGGGCAATACCAGGCACGTTTGGCCGCTGTTCTTACTAGCCTGTTGGGGTAGCCTCTATGTTTTAGTTTGTCTGACAATATGGTGGCCTCCTTAAAATAGTCTTCCTTGCCGTAGCAATTCCGTCTGATACGGAGGAACTGCGAATAGGGCAGGGAATCCCTCAAGGCTCTAGGATGGTTGCAATGGTAGGATAACAATGTGTTTCTTTCAGTAGGTTTGCGATGTAGCCTAGTATGTAAATGGCCATCTAGATGGTATATGTTTAGGTCCAGAAATGAAATGGATTCAGTATCAATGGAACTGGTAAACGTGAGCCCACAACAATTGTTATTCAGCTAATGGATGAATAGATTCAAATTCCCTTCATCACTGTTCCAGATTAGAAAAATATCATCAATGTAACGTTTCCAACTGATGATATCTGATGAAAAGGGATTGGAAGGTGTTAGAATTGAATGGGTCTCTATTTGGTCCATGAACAGTATTGCCAAGTTGGGGGCAAAAATAGCCCCCATGGAAGTCCCTTTGACTTGCTGAAAATATTGCTGGTCAAATTAAAAGAAGTTTTTTGTTAGACAGATTTCCAACAATTGAAGTATGAAGAATGTTGGAACGCGGTGTGGTCTAGGCCTGGTGTCAAGAATATCACGTGTGACCAGTAATGCAGCAGTTTGGGGAATATTTGTGTACAAGGACTCGATGTCCATTGTGCACAACAACTGATTACCTACATTGAAGGGTGTTTCTTCAATGAAGTTAACCATGGCCATGCTATCTCTGACATAGCATTGAGTTTCTGGTACGAAATCCTTGATAAAAAAGTTGACATATTTTCCCAAAGGTTCAAGGATTGAACCACATCCAGATACAATTGGACGTCCGGGTGGTGCGGTGGTGCTCTTGTGTATTTTAGGCAGGGTATAAATCACTGGCATGCGTGGTGATTTTATGTTAAAGAATTGGTGCTCTTTTTGACTAAGGATCCCCAGTTCAAGAGCCTCTGTAGTCCTTTTCAGAATTATCGTTTGTAATTCCTTGGTGGGATTGGTGGGGAGTCTCATATAGTGGTCTGTGTTAGAAAGTTGTCTCAAGATTTCTGCAGTGTACTGATCTCTATTTTGTAGGACAATCCCACCTCCCTTGTCCGCGCTTTTAATGACAAGGGTTTCTAGATTTTTAAGTGAGTTAATGGCTTTCTTCTCTACTAGGGGTAAATTGTAGGGAATACATCTTTTCCTTTCTTTCAGTGTATTCAGATCCTTAGTAACCAATTTCTCAAAGGTGATAACCTCTGATGGTACCATACCTGCTGCAGGCAAGAAGGTTGAAGGAGGTTTGAATGGGGTATAGGATGTAATCAATGGCACAGGATTCATTTGAAAAAAGGCATCCAAGCGAACCTTCCGATAAAATCTGAGAAGTTCGTTTTGGAGCTCAAGGAAGTCAGTGCGAGTTGTGGGCACAAATGAGAGGCCTTTGCTAAGGAGTGAAGATTCAACAATAGATAGATTATGCGTGGACAAATTACAAATAGGGATGGACTGAGTTTCAATCATATTGGGATCTACCATTTGTAGAATTTCTGTCTCGTTTGGCGCTCGCCTGGAGGGTTGTGCCACCGTGGAACCCTCTTCCCCCTTCCTCTGGCTGGTGTGTTGGATTGTCCTCTGTCTAAAAAATTATTCCTGTTTTGGACACGGTTTCTATTGGAGGGACCTGAGTTATCGCTAGAGTCTGAATTCTCAGATTGGTCTGCTGAAGAATCGGAAAAGCCAACCAATGTTTGGCGCTGATTAAACCGACCCCAGGGTCTGGTGTTGCGAGGGTTGGAGTAAGACCGATTTAAGTAAAAATCCTTCTGAAGATATGGGTATGCTGATTCAATGTGAAAAGACTTAATGTCTTTTTTGACTTTATTAGTCTTTTTGTTCTGCTCACTTCGTTGAAATTCATCAACAGTTTTCTGAACCTGGTCTAGAAGTGTTTTGGAATCAGGAACTAGACTGTCGTCCTTGATCTTTCTTTCAATTTCTTCAATCTCAACTAAAAGGGTACTGAGTGTCTTGGTGGCTATTTCTATACCCACAACTAGCCAATGCCTTGAGCAGGTGGAGCCAATATGGCTAAACCCTTTGATATACTTAGGGTTGTCAGTAAATATACCCGGGACGTTTCTCACTATTAATCCTAATGGAATGATTTCTGCTTTTAAATACTGTCTTAACATAAGGGTCATCAAATCCAAGCGTACATATTTTTTCTTCAGTTTCTCCAGTTGCTCAGGTAGAGCTGATGGAGTGGTAGAGAGGTATTGTCAGTGGTGTCCGAAAATAAAGAAGGGCCTTCACAAATCTTCTGTATGTATTCTAATGAGTATACAGGTGGGGGGACAGACATATTAAGAACAATAACAACGTGGGAAATTACACAGCAAGCAAGGGGGTACAGTAAGGGCCCACTTCAAAGGAAGTAGATAGGATTGTTAATCCCTTGCAATCCAGCGATTGCGCAACATACTTTTTGTAAAAAACAAGGGAACCCACTAGGTAACCAAGGACCTGGGGTATCAGTTAAGCTAAAGACAAAGGTGCTTGACAAAGAGAAATATGAACGTTACAATAATTATAGGCCACAATAAGCACTATAATGAAGAAAAGTCCAGTCGGACTTTGAAATTTATTCAATATTTGTAAATATGCTTGATCAGACGAACCAACAATAAAGCAGTGGGACACAGTCCTGCATCCATGATGCTGCACATACAATCAAAACATACAAGTGCTGGGGTATTTCAGGCATTTAAAAGGCATGAGCAAAAAGAGGATTTAGGATGCATTTGCTTTACATATGTGAGAAACATACACTTTTTAGGCACATAATAGTACACTTATTGTTTAAACCACATATTGTGTCGACGGCGTTTCGATCCAATTATTGATAATGGATCATCATCAGGACATCCATTGTTTGCCTGAATGTAGAAATCCTGTATTGACAGGAAGGAAGGGGACATGTAACAATATGTTTAATCAACTGTATTACTCACAAAGTTCCAAGGCAACCTCATGCCAGCCTTAGGGTGCTAATGGTCATTCAAGTGAAAAGGTGTCTCACATCCTGTGCCAGACAAGCTCGACGCAGTGGTGAGCAAACCAATCCACGATCGGTTTCTATGTCATGAGCAAGACGTGTATGGTAGCATGCCCTAAGTGTCAACTAACAGAAGGGTGAGGGGTCTAGGCCGTTAGTGCCTGTCAAACATTTGTGCAATACGCGTTCCGATTAATCAGGGTTGTGAAAAATAACATGAGCTAAAGTAGTGCGGGAGTGAATCAGCATGAAGCACATGCATGTCTTGCGGTGTCTAAAAGACCCCAAAGGGACGCGTTTAATTGGAGGGTGCAGTCGAGGACATGTGGGGTTCAATTACCTCTAGGGATGAGAGCGTAGACGGTTGAGGTTGCTGAGGCAAAGCCTGGTGCGGAATTGGTTCCGGCGGTTACCTGGGGCCAGGGTGATTAATAAAAATAGACTAGAGCCAGCAGTTCGTAATAGTTAATATGGGCGCGAACGCCAATTCATGGTAGAAGCCCCTTACCTATAGATTGAAATTGGTGTGGCTCCCAGTACGGAGCTGAGGGTTTAAGGAAGGGTACTTCCGGGCAGTGGTCCGGTGTTGGAAGTTGCAATTTGCCTAAAATCAAGGTAATTACTGACTGTTAGCAACCCATACTGAGGGGCACTGGGGGCGCGTGAGATCAAGGTAATTACCGGCTGTTAGCGATCGTGCTGTGAAGCACTAGGGGCGCGTGCATAAGAACTGTGGAGCGCTTACCTATGAATTAAGCAAGGGAATCTTGATACGGAACTGGATGCCTTGTAATGGGGCTCCTAAAAGTGTAAACAACGTGGGGCCGAATAAGAATAAATAGCACTTCCTCATTGGAGTCAAAGGGGAGGAAAGTCCCGGGATGGTACGAGCGACTTACCTAGGGTTCTCAGTGGAACTCGGTTCAATCGTCCCGGTGCACAGTCGCGCCTTGGATCATGTGGGGCAGGGAGTGCTGGGTGGAAGTAGAATGCGCGGCGGCCATGATGGGGTGGGAGTTGACATGCTGAGGCGGCCATTGGAAGTGGGGCAGCAACGAAAACCGGCTGACATGCTGGAGTGGTGAATTATCATGGACAATACGAGGGGGTGAAAGAGTTAAGGCGCGCATGCAAGTGACATGACAAATTAAAATATTTGGACGCGCAATTCGACATAATCAATCGCGTAAGGTTGACAATGCACAATTCATATTAATAAGAAATAGATCTTTTAGAATTAAACAGAAGAAAGGTCCAGCCATTATTTTAAGAGACAGGGCAAGTGACATGACAAATTAAAATTTCTTGACGCGCAATTCGTCATATTCAATCGCGTAAAGGTGGCAATGCACAGTTCTATATTCACGAGAATTAGATCTTTTACATTTATACAGGAGATTGGTCCAGCCATTATTTTAAGAGACAGGGCAATTCATATTCACACTAGTAGCATTTAATTTACACTCCCTGGGTACAGCTAGTACCTCTTTACTAGGGACTCAAAAGTAAATTAGATATGCCAATTGGGTGCAAGCCAATTCTAAAAATTTTAAGGAGAGAGCGCAAGCACTTTAGAATTGGTTAGCAGTCGCAGAATGTGCAGGATCCTGATGGTCAACAAAAATGGGTTCAGAAAACAGAGGGGTGAAGGCAAAATATTTGAAGATGACACTGCATAGAGGTCCTAGTTCAACACCTTGTCATATGCCTTCAAGGAGAACTCAAAAAATCTACTGAGAAATGCTTACTGAGTTAACCTCTCTACTTTATGCTGCTTTGTAAATAGAATCTGGTTCGCTCCCAACTTTTTGTCTTTAGATTTATGATGTTTCCGAGTGTCCAAGATACTTCATTGACTCATTATTTGTGGCAGCCTTCCTATGGATACCGTACAGCGCTCTTACACCCCCCTGGTCTTGTATGCGCTTCATAAAACCTCTCATAAATAAATGAATAATTAAGTGTTTCTTAACAGAAAATATGCCTGAATACAAACTACACTGTTGAGGCTTAGCAAGTTTTGGGATGAAATCACACATACATATAAAACTATATGTAGTCCCTGAAAAAATTAAGCAATATAAGCCACATTTAGAGCCTTGTCATATTTACCTGAAATGTAATGTCCTCGTGGATCAGGACTCTATTGGCGAGGTCCATGTTAAGGCCAGTTGATAAAAAGTAACTTCATAGGAATCGAGGTCACCGTCATAATTTAATTTGCAGTCAAGAACTATAACCAGCTCATCACTGTTGATGAATACAAGGCAAGTGTACCCTTCAAGTAGAACTTGTGGCAGATGATTACTGATACAGTCAATGCACAGATGGGAAGCTGCACACTGTTGGAGAGATAAAAAAGAGGCCCAAAGATGAAAAGAAGCTTATCAATGTCAGGATCCTCTCGCTGTATGAAGCAGAAGCAAAGCCTAGATGAGGACAGAGGATATGTGTACTACTTACCTTTAGGTAAACTCTGTGCTGCACCTTAGATGCTTCACTGATCGGGTGTCCCTTAAAAAGAACCTGACTGACCAAGTAAGCTAAATAGCATACAGTACTGAATCTTCAAGCTTCCGGGTCTTTATGCCTCTACTTCGCTCCCAACTGCTAACTTCTGTGTCCTAGCCTCCCATCCTTCTATCTGTCACCCCTTTTGTATATTCTATACTATATACTAGTTTATTCATGTACTCCCAATAGTGCATCTAAACTTGATAAATTGCTTTAGTTAACCAGGTGTGTTTGTATGAACATTTCTTGAACCAGATGTATTTTTTTGCATGTGTACCTTCTAGCATTTCCATAGGTGTACAGACTTTGCTAGAGATATCTAGACCACATGACGCACTCGCTACTCATATTTTCTTTATTTTCCTTCTATATGTAGCAAAACGTACCAATTTAGGAAACTGGATTATTCGTTGAAGTTGATGAGAACCCACTTCTAAGAATAATTCCAATCCTTGTCAGAGTGAACCATTAGAGTCACTAATCAAACTTATGCTTAACTCCCTGGTAGTCAGTCCTAACTTAGATGCAATGTGAAAAGTATGTATGCAGCACTCAAACAGTAAACAAGTGAAAACACAAGACAAGAAAATGTCAAACTAATTTACAAAAATAGAGAATATTTTACACACCAAAGTAATTAGACATTCCTGTCAGTAGAAATGAATTTTTTAAAGCTGAATTAAAAATAGCATCAAAATGCTGAAATTGACAACTGCAGTTACCGGGTTGTGCTACACTGTGTCAAAGTCAGAAGTTAAGGCTGATCACAATGCAGCATGGGTCAGATACCAATGTATCCAGTGCAGGTCTCAGTGAAGGCAGGGTGCTTAAGAGTTGGGTACCAGTACAGACATTGAGAAAGGCAGGAAACTCTCAGTGGATGAAGTCTGGAGTACGTGCACAGGACAACCTAAAACATTGAACGACTTTTCTGGAAGTCAGATCTCCTTTAGTGGGACAAACCAACAAGATGAATCTGACCAGTGATTTGATATAGATGGGTTTAGCTTGACGTCTGTCCTGGTCTCCTGCCGAATCTTAGGAGAAAAAGTAGCCAAAATGTTTTGAAGTCCCAGCTTTTCAGCTTTTGCAGTTTGGACAGGAAGAGTACACTCTAACACCAGCCAAGGTTCGGGGACCTGGAAGGAACCTCTTGGGGGTTAGGACTAACTCCAACAGAGGCCAGCAGCAGGGTATGGGACAGGTCGAGCAGGAACTGGTCAGCTGGCAGTTGCAGGAAAAGGACTCCGGAACATTGTATGTAGTGTTCCTGTAGCTCAAACTGAAGGTCAGACAACTGAATCTTGGAGGCACTTTCTGGTGTCCTGGGTTAAAGCAGGTTCAGTCTTCCTTCAGGATTCAGAGAGGCTATGTCCTTCTCATCTTGACAGGACTCATATACGGCCTCCATTAAACGTCTTTCCACCTTATTGCTTGCACTCAAAAAAGCATATTGTCTACTTAAGGAGCTGAAAATGGAAATGGGGTAGAAAGCACATCCTTTGTTTATCCTTTTATACTTTATTTTGTGCTATCCTAACTCACTCTCCATGTCAGAGAAAACCGTTTCGAAAAACAGCAGAGTCAGTCGAAGGAGAAGTCTGCTATGTTATTTCCTCATAAACAGTCATTAATTAGAAGATACAGAATCTCATAGGGTGAAAACGTTCCTGCAGTATTTATATTTTTAATGCTAAGTAAACACGGTTCTAAGAGATCTGTTAACATTCTGTAGCGTGCACTCCTTGCTCTTTCTTCACCTATTGACTTATCTGGAAATAGGAGGCTGCCAACTGGCAAAAGCTTGGACAAAGGGTTAACGCTGTGATACCATCTTGGAATAAAGGATGTGTGATTGTTAAGCATGGGCGGAAAATCCGTTACGCTCGCGGATTTTGCGGATTTTCGGTAAATTCGCAATCTGCGAGATTCGCAAATTTCCCGCAAAATCCGCAAATCCGCGAGCAGCGGATTTTATGGCTTGCTCGCACTGTTCGCGTGAGTTCGCGGCTTCCCAGCTCAACTTCGCGCCCCGCGAATAAGCGCTAAATTGCAGAAATACGATCTTAGCAAAACTGAAACTACTTACCAGGTTCAAACGTTCAAGCTCATCATTAGTAGCCATTTCCTGTAGTGCTTCCTGAGGGGCCCCTCCAGAGTTCAGTTGCCTACTTGCAACTATTATGTGACCCTGCTCTGACCCTCAGAATAGTTACACAAAGGTCCTGAATTACAGCTAAGGCAGACAAGCAGGAGCCAGGCTGGAAGTTCAAATCCAGTGACACATTAATCAGCCCCTAATTCATTATTGTCAGTTGGGGCAGGGCAGGTGTTGTAACTAATTTTGCAACAATGAAAGCACTTAGCAAGTGCGAAAGATCACTAATCAGGAAGCACTAAGGAAGCAGGTGCCAGCTAAAAAAATATTCTGTGACACATTAATCAGCCCCAAATTAATTCAGGTCACTTGAGGCAGTGAAGGTGTGCTTTGCTTTGCCACAATAATGTACACTGGACAACCAGAGGGTGCTGTGATGAAACAGAGGGTGGCATGGGTGGGCCAGAGGGTGGCATGAGTAGTCAGAGAGTGGCAGTGGTGACAGAGAGTGGCAGTGATGAAGAAGAGTGTCCCAAACAGGCTGGACACGTAGAAACAACAAGTTCGCAAAACTTGCGACCCGACAGTTAAGTTTGCGTTTGCGAAATTGTACAAAACCCTCGCGAACTGGCAGAAACCCGCGCGAACACAAAAAAAAAAAATCCGCAAATTCGCGAGAATTCGCCGATTTTGCGGATTGCGAGTTCGCAAATCCGCAAAATTCGCGAACGCGAGATTCGCAAAATTCACCCATGCTTAGTGATTGTACGTCTGCTGCCCCCTGTCACTTTTGTGAAGCAATATCCTCAACCTTATTAAGTTTGATAGTTACTGGTGAACAGAGACTTCAGCAGGCACTACTGAGTAGTGTTTGAAGCATTCACTGATGTGAAGTTTGAGTATGCCACCCTGATGAGCAGAGTGATAAAATGGCATTGACTGACAGAGCAAAGAGCTCACGCAGCTGTAGAGGCTGCCAGGACTGTATACATCCACCCAGATACCTTTCCCCAGCATCAACTTTACCAGAGCCCACGATAAAGAGACTGGGATGGTGGATAGTGGAGTGGTGTGCCTCACTGGTTAGAGGCGGCAGAGGACGGCCCAGGACCAGGGTTCAATTCCCGACGCGGCAGGGTCGTGAACCAGGGTCAGCTGACTCGATAATTCTCGCCTCGGTGCCTACTCTAACACTCGGTCACTCGATCACACTCGGCAACTCTGGGCATTAGCTTGTCTCATCTCCACAACGGCCCCCCACAAACGCCAGGGATGCCTGGTTTCACCTTGGAGATACCCAGGAAGGAACATCTCACAGGGAAAGCCAGGACGGGTTCCCCAGCGGTCTATAGTGCCAGGACGCCTCCGGGTAGCAGTGCGCTTTACAAGACACACACATTTACATTTACCTGCGAAGCCACAAATCTAAAACCCAGAAGGGCAAACTCAATCTTTCATCTTGGGAAAGTTGATATGATAAGTACCACCGCAGTGAGTAATAAAGCCTCGATTTGGAGTGCTTTGAAATTGACAATCGAGGCAAGATGGCGGATGCGTGCCACATCCGAGGGAGCAGCTGAACTGTGCTCACCAGTGTGTCGCTTCCCATCGTCTGCGTGACTGATTTTCTGCCGGATTAGTGAGATATGTATCGCTAACATGTGGATACTGTAGTACCTGTGGTATGCGGCTGGATTTCCTCTCCTCTCGCCGTCGGTTCCTTCACCTGCTCTGGCGTTCTGTGGCCGTTGATCCGATCCAGCTGACAGGGCTGGGCTCTAACCTGCATCCACTCTGTTTGAATCGCGAGCAGTCTCTCATTCTGCCCAACTATGCGGAACGTGTTTCTTCAGTAATGGCTCCAAAAAACCGTAACACAGGACTTGTTACTAAGGGCTCCAAGCCAAAGAAACGAGCAGTGACCGCTGCAACTACAACAGCTGTATCTTCAACGGCGGTAATTGCAACATCGGCTACGGATTCGAGTGGGGCAGCAGACCGAACACAGGTAGCAGGAACAGTCAAATCAATCTAGAATACCAGCATTAACTCATCTAATTTATCTATCGTTTTACCAAACATTGCAATTTCTGCCGAGCCCTTGGAGGTGTTAGAGACCGGTGAGGCTTCACTTGTTACTAAACAGAAGACAGCAATGATCATGTTAGACGGGTGATTGCGTTAATAGATTGGGCTCAAGGGTCAAATTTAGATCTTGGAATCACCCTGTTGGATGATGAAAAGGCATTCAACAGGGTGGCATGGACATATCTCTGGGATCTACTCATGTTAAAGGGCTTTGGTCCTAAAATGATTGTAGCTCTAGGAGCACTTTATGAGGCTCCATCTTCCTACATTAAAATTGGTGTGAAAAAATCTCTTCCCTTCAATATCTGCCGAGGTACTCGACAGGAATGCCCGGCTTCACCGCTCCTTTTCGCCTTATATATTGACATGTTCTTAAATAAATTGAATTTTGCTGAGGATATATTACCAGTCCACGTGGCCACTACTAGTTACAAAGCTCTCGCGTACACGGACGATATAGTAGTGATGACAACAGACATTCAAAGGGCAATCCCAATAATTCAAGATCTAGCTTCTCAATTTGGTACCTTTTCGGGCTACAAATTAAACATACAGAAAACCCAAATTTTGTTTGTAGGTCAGAACCCCCCACCACAATTAAACATAGTATCAACAGCGACCTACTTGGGTATTAAAATTACGACTCCAGTCTCGGCTATCTCAGAACTTAACATGAACCCTGTCCTGAAAAAAAGCAAACTCATAATTAGAACGCATCGATCACCTTCATCTATCTTTGTTTGGTACGTGTAATGTTTTAAAAATGATGATTCTGCCAAAGTTTATATACATGTTTAGGACAATTCCATTAGAGTTCCCGCCCATTTGTTTTAAACAACTGGAAAGGATGGCAGCTAGATTTTTGTGGGGGTACAAACGCCAGAAAAGATTGTATAAGAAAATGATGCTCCCTAAGACTAGGGGCGGGTGGGGTATCCCTCATTTTTTGTACTATTATCTTGCCTAAGTCCTACAGTTTATTTCACCGTTGATAATTGGTGGGAGAGCGGGAATTCCATTAAGCCACTCGCCTTCAATTTATGAATTTGCAATGGGGGTGGAGTGTCATGGCAGCTTTCTAAAAATTATTGAGCCTCCCTATTTCAAAAAAACAAAGTTTAAGACTTTGAAAGCTGCGTATGGAGTCTGGAGGATAGTCAAACGTCAATTGGGGATTGAGAAAATTTCGCTGTACACTCCGTTCTCATCCGTTAGCATTTTTCCGTTGGTCTTCCATGATCATGTAATGACCAGGTGGCGTAATTTTGGAATTTTCTGTGTTGGCGACCTTTGGCAGAATAATCAGTTAATAGCTTTCCCGGATTTAATGAACAAATACAACTTAACTGGCAATCATTATTTTAAGTACGTTCAGATACATAGTTTTTTTAATACTTACAGCCAGATTCATGAAGCTAAATTGCGATCACAATAGCTGCGAAAAAGCTATTGCGATCGCAATTACATGAAAAGCTATTCATGAACACAATTTGCGAGTTCGCTAACATAGAAATGCGAATTCGCAATATTATTCGCAGAATCCTGGTAGTACCCCATTTGGGATTCTGTAAAAGCGAGAAACCACGGATTATGCGAATAAATCTGCAAAATTGCTAATTATTCGCTATCGCTATTCAAGAAACATCGCTATTTGCGAAAACCCAGAAAATCGCATTTTGCGAGGCGCAATTTAAGGAGAACCCAAATCAGGTGGTAACCAGTAATGAGAATTTGTTTTGTTGTTGAAAAAACCTTACCCAATCAGCAACAAGTGCTGGCCTGACCAAACACACTTAAGGGGATGCAGCTGCAGCATTAGGACATTCACAATGCCTGGACTCTACATGGTGGTGAGGCGGCGCCGGCTACAGCGAGCAGCACGGAACAGACGTAGGATCCAGGAGAGGATATTCCCCCAGCGGGTCACCCTGCTGGGCCAAACCAGAGAGCAAATATATGCTAAGTACTGCCTGAATGGGCCAATGATCATCAAGCTCATCCAGGACCTGGACCCCCTGATGCAGCACCCAACAAGGCGGACCAATGCCGTGCCCACACATGTCCAGGTATTGTGCAGCCTGCCCCTACTGGCCGCTGGAAGCTTCCAGGGGATAGTTGCCGTTGCTGGGGGGATTTCCCAGCCCACCATGTCCCGCTGCCTCAGGAGTTTCCTAGATGCAATGCTGACCCAGCTCCACCACCACATCTCATTCCCCACCAGCCAACAGGACTTGTATGAGACCAAACATCAATTTTACAATGTTGCGCAATTTCCGCATGTGAAAGGATGTATTGACTGTACCCACATCCACATCTGCCCACCAGCACAAACGGAATACATGTACCGCAACCGCAAGTCCTACCACTCCCTCAACATTCAGATGGTTTGCAATGCTAAGACATACATCACCGACATAGTGGCACAGTACCCTGGGAGCACACATGACTCCTTCATATTCCGGCACCTACTCGGTAAGTACACTTGCCCCACAATGTTACACTGTGACAATATAGCTGCGCAGCACAGGCACTCACCCTCTGCTCCTCTCATTCAGGTGTCAGTGGCTACGCTCTCCGTGAGTACCTCCTCACCCCATACCTCAACCCTGCAACACCACAGCAACGGCGTTACAATGTAGCACACATACGCAGATTCCGCATACTTCACAAGACCGGTGCGGCCATGAAATACGATCCGGATGTCTGCTGCCGCATGGTGGCTGTGTGTGCTATACTACACAACATTGCTACCAAGCGCCGGATACCTGTAGAGATATCTGGCAGTGAGTCGGAAGGGGACCACCACCCACCTACACATGCGCGTCATGCGCGCGGGAAAAACCTGCTGAAGGACACAGACATCGCAACAACATCACAATGAACTGTTTCTAGTGCACCCACTCCCCTCACCCAACACTTCACTCATGCATGACAATTGACATAATGACATGAGTCCGATGTTCAACGCTTGAATAAATATTATTGTTTTGTGCACAATAATAAGGAATAATTTGTATCAGTCACATATGAATAGTATTGCGCCATACTGCTCAATATTACTAACTGGACATGCTTATGTCAGCAGCATGTCCCTGCCCATGTACTGAAATGTCATTGGCGCCTCCGGCGCACAGCTGCCAGTCGCCTCTCAGGCTCCTCCTCCGGCAGGGCACGTGATCCCGCACTGGGCCTGCTGCTGCGGCGTAGGACACCGACCTGTGTGGCAGACAGGCTGCTGATACTCCCCTCGCTTGTGTCATCCCCTCCGGCATTGGCTTGGCCAGTTGGTTGTAGGGCTTTGACAGCAGTGGTCACCTGCTCGAGTGCACGTGCCACGTCCTCACAGAATTGTACCATCTGCAGCTGCATTGCCAGGGACCGACGGGACAGCTGGGAGGTGGCATTTCCTATCACGTAATTGGAACGTGTGTACGCCGAGAGGCGTGTGAGTAGCTGGCGGTGGTGGCGGCGGGTGAGGTTGCGCTGGCTGATCATGGCCGCAATGTTTGCCTCCATGGCAGTGGACATCCGGTCAATGCGATAAGACAGATTGGCAACATTCCTGCCTGTGTTGTGCAGCTGCAGGTGTATTCCACCTAGGTGTCGTGCCTGCAATTGGTGCACGCGCAGCATGCGGCGCTCAATTGAGAGCCCTGGCAAAAGCACAGCCATCCCCTTCCTGCCGGTGCGTGGTGTACTCTGCCGCCGCTCCCTGACATGCCTGCCGTGCTGGATGGGCACAGTGGGTGTGCGCTGTGTCGCAGGTCTAGCAGCACCTGATGTTGATGGGGCCACTGGAATGGGTCTTGCAGCTGGCAATGTTGGTGTGCCTGATGTATCTGGCGTTGCAGGTGGTGGTACGTTTGGTGGCACGGGAGCTTGGCCAGAGGGTGCTGGTTGTGTGGTTGTTCCCTCTTCCTCAGCCTCATGCTCCTCCGGAGCGTCATCTATCTGCAGCCTGTCGCTGTCACTGCTGGTGTTATCTGCGCCACCTGTGATGGAAAGTGGACGTAGATTAATAACATGTATCGTTGACATGTGCAGTTGCTACATGCATGCTAACTTACATTCCCTGACTGGCAGTTGCAAACCGTACATTGGGACATGTCTGGCTGCATGGGAGTTTTTGTACATTGTGGTCTTACTACATGTCCCACAATGCAATAGGGATGTTCTGATGTGCATGGGCTGCATGACTGGGGTTGCTTATGGGAGGCTATAGGGTCATGGCCATTGTTAGAGGACAGGGTCGCAGTCGCATGGCACTTACCTTGGCTGTCTTGGGTGGGTCAGGATGAGTCCAGCCAGATTACCCCAACACATGCCTCGGGCTGCAGTGTGTCCTCCACACGATCCTCCAAGGGGGTGTTGGGAGGGACTGTAGGCTCTCCACCTCCAGTTGCAATGCGCTCTCCAAGCTTCTCAGCCACCCTCTCCTTGGCACGACCCCGGAGGTCGTAACACCTCTTCTTGAGGTCGTCTATGGACCTCTGTGTGACTCCTACTGCGTTCGCTCTGGCGTGGATACGCAGCCACAGTCGATGTTTCTCGGCCTCAGGCACCCTCCCGGAGTCCCTGCCAAAAAGTTTGTTGTGGTATTTGACAACTCCATCGATTAGGTGCTCCAGCTCCTGCTCTGAGAATTTTATCTTGCGCTTTCGCCCAGTGTCACTGGGCCCTGCTGCTGCTTCCTGTGCCATAGCTGCAGTCTGCAGTGTCCTAAATTCAAAGACTGGAGGTGGTTTGTGAGGAGCTCTGAGTGGTGCTGCTTCAAGGTCTGCCTCAGTGTTCTCAATGGGGGAGGGAACTGCCTGCTTCCTGGTTTTGATGTCATCACTGTGCTCGAAATGCGACTTCCCGTTTTTGCGATCTCGCAATTAGCGAGATCGCAATTTGCGATCTCGCTAATTGCGAGATCGCTATTCCAACGCGAAAATGGACGGATTTTGCGATTTTTATGCGATTTCGGAAAATCGCTATCGGCTTTTGCGGCCGGATGCAAATCGCTATTTTTACTCGCACTTTTACATGAATTCCATTATGCGAATTCTAAATTGCGATTCGGTATTAATCGCAATTTAGAATTCGCATATTTCGGCTTTCATGAATCTGGCAGTTAATGCCCGCAAGATCGATCTGGGCTCTGGATAATTTCCCTCATTGATAGCATGTTTAGTAAAAAAACGATAGGCTATTATTATAATTTATTTATGGCTTCATTTCCAGATGATATTGATGCTCATCAAAGGAGGTGGGTTGAAAAATTAGGCATTGATGATATTCAGTTATAAGAATCTATAGTATTGGCCAACACTATATTAATTACTGGCAGAGCCCGCACCCAGCACTACATGGCCCTATTTGACCTATACTATTCCCCTTCAAAAATACGTAAATGGGGAACCACTGTAGGTACATCTTGCAGTAAATGTGGATTGTTTGCAGCCGACGCGCTTCATATGTTTTTTTCCTGTGCTCGGCTGTCTTCATTCTTATCTGAAATCCAGACCTTTCTCACATTACTATGTGGCCGTACAATTGTTTTGTCAGGAGAATTGGTGTTAATTGGGGTATTTTCTCTTGAACTCCCTGAAGGACAGAGAAACTTCCTTTTTATTTCAATGGCAATATTGAGGGCTTGTATTACCCAAGAATGGATCAATCCAGACCCCCCCTCCTTTTTCACCTGGAGATCTCGTTTGTTAGCCACAATTATGGGCACCCTTAGAGCAGTTGATTGAGGGGATCTTGAACTGATTTATCCTGCTTAGGTTCCAGGACAATGCTAATTTACTAATCTTCTGAGCTCTTTTTCTTGGAATTGTCTCTCTTTTAATAAATTATGTCGGTATTGAATTATCTGGTATTTACGAGTTGTCCCCTGCTTGCATTCAATATTAAAAATTCAATAAAGACATTTTTTTTTTAAAAAGAGTGCTTTGAAATTGGGGCAGAATGTGCTCCTTAAATACAGGGGGCCTCATTTATGAGGCCTTGCGTCAGTTTTGCGCTTCCGATGCGTCACTTTTTGTGACGCATCCGCGGCGTAAAACATGCCTCCTGTTGCGCACTATTTACAAAGTGACGCATCTAAGCAGATGCGTCACTTTGTAAACCCCTGCGCTACATTATACCTGCGTCAGGTATAATGTATGCAGGGGGGGCGTTCCCCCGCAAAAAGCCTCGTAGAAGTGACGCAGTGAAATCTATGAGATTTCACTGCGTCACTTCTAGGACGCCGTTGCGTCAAAATCTTGCACCTGCCTCACAGCAGGCGTAAGACTGACGCAGGCCCTTTCACATGGGGTTGCCCCATGTGAAAGGACGCATTTCTGGAGTTGCGTCACTTTTGTGACACACTCCAGCAATGCGTCACTTTTGCGCTTACAGATACGTCAGAAATACTGACGTATCTGTAACTCCTTGCAACATGATGCGTCATACATTAAATATGACGCATCAGGAATGTCGCAAGGAGTGCGCACTGAGAAGTGACGCATCTCTGCTTTCACGCAGCAATGCGTCATTTCTCATAAATGAGGCCCCTGGTTTTCTTATTATTTACACACTTTATATTTAGGGCTGTATAGCATGTATGTCCATTAAAACATTTTTGGTCAAATGACAAAATTTACGTGTGAGTTTGAAGGTTTCAATTAGATAAAATTGTGTAACAATTGTAAATTTATTCAGAAAAGGGGGCCAAAAATATGCTTTGCCCAGGGCACCAAAATACCTGATAATGTCAGGGTTTGTACGAAGCTAAACGTCACCCAATCCCGTTGCACAGTTAGTCTGGCATGCACGCATGTTCATCAGATGCTAGAACACACCTGAAATGTCATATGGAATGGGAAGTCAGAGAAGTACATCATCTTCACGTGACCGAACTTTGTGTCCAAAAATTGATCGCTGTCGTCAGGCTCGATATGGTCCATCTGCAAGAGGGCCGTCGTAAATGCGACCAGTAAACTCAGTGTGGCCTGATTATATTTGCCAATATGGGATTGATTTAGGAGCAAGGTGGCCGGTTACTTAATAACTATTGAATTACTACTGTAGTGAACACAAGGAGAGCAGCAGAACAATTTCTGGGGCTATTGTGCCAAGCACCTATGCATGAAGTCCTAAGCTATTTTTCTATATTTACTCCCTAAGCTATTTTTCTATATTTACTCTGTGGTGTAACACTTCTTTTGTTTGTACTTTCTTGTATCTTCTCCTCTTTAATGTCTTCCTCTTCTCTATGTTTCAGTTTTTTCTTCATCTCTCTTCAATGCCTTTTCACCCTATCCCCCTTTCTTCCCTCCTTGCACCAACCTCTTACTAGACAATGTCTGCCATCCTCCTTCTACTCATCTTCCCATAGCTCTCCTTCCCTGCCCGGGCATATATTGTTTGAAACAATAATTCATAGACAATTGTCTAATTATTTGAAGGATAACAACATTCTTGCCCCCTGGCTATTCAGGGTTAGGGCTCATCATTGCATGGAGACTACGTTGTTGGCAGTTACTGATCCTATCAGGGCCAGCTTGGATGAAGGCTGCCCTTCTGCCCTCATAATTTTCGATCTTACTGCTGCATTTGATACAGTCTTGCATGAGATTCTGATAAGAAGATTCCATGAAATAGGCATTAACTCACTTGCCCTTGCCTGGCTGACAGATTTCTTAGCACAAAAAATATAGGCAATCTATCCTCCGCCGTTCACATCCAAAGCAGTCCAGGACAGCTAGGGGGGCCACAGGGCTCTTCCCTAAACCTATTATTTTTACTATCTATGTAGCACTCTTGCCAACATTGTAAGGGTATATGAATTTGAGGTTCAATCAAACAATCAATACAATCAATACATTTTGTAGAGCGCGCTACTCACCTGTGAGGGTCTCAAGGCGCTGAGGGAGGGGGGAGCAGTTACATGTCGAACAGTCATGTCTTGAGATGTCCCCTAAAAGTCAGCAGGTCCTGGGTCCGATGCAGGTGGATGGGGAGGGTGTTCCATGTTTTGGCGGGGAGGTGGGAGAACGATCTTCTGCCGGAGGTCATTCTGTGGATGCGTGGGACGGTGGTGAGTGCAAGGTTGGCTGAACAGAGCTGGCAGTTCGGGGTGTAGAAGGACAGTCTTTCATTGAGGTATGCTTGTCCGGTGTTGTGGAGTGCTTTGTGAGCATGAGTGAGGAGCTTGAAGGTGATCCTCTAGTTGACCGGAAGCCAGTGCAGATCTCTCAGGTGGGTGGTGATGTGACTGTGGTGAGGGAGTCCAAGGATGAGGTGAGCGGAGGTGTTTTGTATGCGTTGGAGTCTCTTCTGTAGTGTGGTCGTGGTTCCTGCATAGAGGGCATTGCCGTAGTCCAGCCTGCTGCTGACGAAAGCTTGGGTGACCGTCTTTCTAGTTTCCGTAGGGATCCATCTGTAGATCTTGCGGAGCACGCGGAGGGTGTTGAAGCAGGAGGAGAAGACCGTGTTGGGCGTGGCCATCTTGTTTTTTCAATTGTCTCACCCACTCGCGCTGCCTTATTTCCTGTTCCCGGTCGCATATAGCATGTTCGGGATGCGCATGTCATGTTCGGGAACGCTATCTACTTGTTCGCGACGACTAGTGCGTGCTCGTGAGAAATATCAAGCAAACTTACCCACGCAGTCGCGATGGGCGCGGCCATCTTGTTTTTTCACTCAATGCTATGGTTCTGGGTGTAGTTTTCTATCCACCTTTAATCTTTGCACTCCTTAGTTTTTTTCACTGTTTTTCTCACTTTTTTTTATTTATTATCTATCTCTCTCTGTCCCTTAGTTTATATTTTGCATTTATTTCTACTTTTACTGTGTTTTTTTACTTTTCTACTGTTTTATTTTACTTCTTTCTTTAAGCTCCTACTTCTTCCCCCTAACTTTAGGTTTTCCTCCTTTTCTTTTCCGCCTCCACCCCTGAACAATGGCCAAGGGCAGCAGTACCGGCTCCAAGGGCAAGGCGCCTTCGCCCAAGAGCCAGCTGCCTTGTGGCAGAATGCGCCCTGCAGGGGTGCAGGCCCGTCAGTTTTCGGCGAAGCGGAGGTGGCCGCCCTTGTTTTTTTCATCCAGCGCCGCCTCCCCTTGAACTTGGCTGCAGGCCAGGCTCCGGGTACCTTACCCAGGAGCGTCACCACCGGTGGGCGAAGGTGCGCCGGGCAGTGTTTTGCTGCTCAGTGATCCGGCGCACCCACAACCAGCTGGCCCACCGGTGGCCAGACATCCTGGACGGTGAGCAGGACCTGTTGGACCAGCTAGGTTTCGAGGTCGTGGGGCTTGGTGAGTAGCTAATATATAGTAGTATACATTTTGTGCATAATTTTTTGACAAATAATAACACGATTACTGGTGCGCCTAGTTACATTGCAGGTCACTAACGTTTCAAAATCTTCTGTGCTTGTAGGACACAGGTGCTGCTCGGCACTACTCTTACTTGTTTGCAACTTTGTACTAGCTTGGACTAATTAATGATGTAAGAGTTTACTTTAGAGAACTGAAGTTACTTAATGCTATTGCTTGAGAGTCTAGTCCTTCCATTGTCCTTCTGTGAAATAGTGGTGGATGGATAATAGGTTTACTTATTATTAGTTCATATTTTTTTTTACGGTCTGTGTGACACCTCCTCTCTCACTGAATGCTGCTTACCAGTCTTCCATAGAACCTTTTGTAGCTTGTTTAGTGAGTGGTAGGCTTAGCATTGTCAGTCAGTAGCAGAACAACAGATGACGCAATCAACCAACAATTTGGTGTATGCGCAAATGTATGCATGTGTCCTCCATCGCAACTATGCATTTTTGAAGGCAAAAATAAAATGGAAATGCAGACTTACTGAACAATTGGCCCGTCTGGAATAGGTGGTATAGGTCAGGTGGTACTTAGGCTTCGTTAGTATTTTTGATTCAGAATGGTTATGGAACATTTGATTAGTGTTCATAATAAGTAGATGGTCCGTGAATCCTGCAAGCCAGTAGTCGTTTTGATTAGAAAGGTCAATTTTATTGCAATTGCTGTTTCCTAAAATGTTTTTTGAGCGTTTTTTTAAATGATTTATTTGTTTCACAGCACTCATTAATTTGTGTCTCTTTCTTTATTATTTATTACATGATCAGCACCCAGGGGCAAGACGACGGGATCCGAGTCGCGGACAACCACCAGAGGACCGCTCCTCTACAGAGGGTCCTGTTGATGGCCCCAGTAAGTCCTCCAGTGGTTATATTAACAATTATATTTACTTAACTTTTAGCGCACCTTCTTTTTTCCGAACTATTAATTACAGTTCCACATCCTAATTCAATTTTTTACAAAAGCTTCTTTGATCTTGATTATCTGTTTTCAAATGTTGGTTATCCCTGCCTTTATGTTCCTTCTAACTGCCTCACGACTCTCTATACTACTACTATTAGACTGTCTGTAGCTAAGCTTGCCCTGTTGGCCATTCTCTATTCAAGGTTTTCTTTTGAATAAAGCTCTGATAGACCAATAGCTGTAGCCACTGTGTCCACTCCTGTCCTTTGGGTTGTCCTCTTTAATTTCGAGGCAGAACTATGCAGAAGAAAATAGGATGTTGGTCATGGGAGGTTGGACCTTACTCACATCTCAGTCAGTACTCAGAACCTACAATTCCCTGACCGACTAGCTATAGTGTCTCATTAGGTCCTGAACCCCCACACAAAGATACCCAATGATTATTACACAACCCAGAACATAACACCCTTTCGCTCACTCACTTGTATAAGTCCACAATACCACACCAAGGGCCCGATGTAGGTAAATCCGATTTACCGACTCTTAAATACCGAATCATACCGATTCGGTATTTAAGAGTCGGTAAATCGGAAGGGGGCAGATGTTGGTAATTCTCAAATATGAATTACCGAATCGGTAGGATTCGGTATTTACCGATTCGGTAAATACCGAATCGGTATTGCCCATTGATTCCAATGGGCCTTGAAGCCCATAGGAATCAATGGGCAATACTGAATCGGTATTTACTGAATCGGTAAATATCAAATCCTGCAAGGGTGCAGGGGGTGTCACTTTGACACCTTCTAGCACCCCAAGTACGGGCTTGTGTGCCATGTGGCACACATACATGCCCTAAGGGCATGTCTGTGTGTCACATGGCACAAGTGTAAATGCACAGATGTGCATGTACACCTGAATTCAGTATTTTAACACCCAATTGTATTGGGTGGTAAAATACCGAATTCTGAAGGCCTGTAGCACTGTAAACAGTGCTACCTACATCAGGAATTTTTCAAATCGGTAAAATTACCAATTCGGTATTTTACAGAATCGGTAAATTTACCTAATCGGTAAATTTACCGATTCTGTAAAATATAGCCCCCTACATCTCAATCACCAAATACCGGTCGATAACGGCCGAATTCGGCCGTTACCGACCGGTATTGGGTGATCTACATCGGGCCCCAAATACCACAGTGTCTATGTGTAAGTTCAAAAGGTTTTTTTATTTCAAAATAACCAAGCTTTGTAAATTGTTCCATACTACAGCCAGCTCCAACAAGCAAAATAAATATGATTAAAACAGTAAACATTTGTTACAACTAATGCATGATAGAAAAGATCGGTGTGAATTCTGGGAGACCCCTCACCGCTGAACGTAGAAATACTGGCTACATGCATCTTTTGTAAGCTCTGCAAATATCTGGTTCGTAGAAGAGAATCTTCTGCCTATTATGAGAGAAATGGTGCACGTTAGACAGTATTATGCAAATATGCAAGCATTTTGCAGTCATGCCAAAAAGTGTAACATTATGGCTTAGCAATAGGGACTAACCGAAGTACATAAAAAGTGGCTTGTTTTTTGACCTCTTCACTTGTATGCAACACTCATGTGGCCTCAAGGCGTCTTACTGCACAACAAGCTGTGAGGTAACATGTGCAAAAGAGTAGACATGAATCAAAAATGGTTACATGGTTCTGGGTAACTTTCCAAAGAGTAGAATAGGAGTAGAGATGACCTTAGGGACCATATGATACTACTAATGTTCGTCTACTGACTCTACTCTAGTACGCAATTTGGAGAAGTGATGATGTATGTTGTACTTTAACAGTTTTTTCAATCTTTCTTCCTAGTAAAAATGAGTGAAATAGGGGGAGGTGTACAGGCATCTAAAAAGATGTAAATTTTTTTTATAGGTGTACTACCAGTACCAATCACCAGTGCCGGCGGGGTCAGCAACTATGGCAATGCTGCCATTCCGGAGGGGGCGGGAGATGTGGCACCTCCAGGAGCTCCAGGGGGAGTCAGCAGCAGTGGTGGGCGGTGGTAAGTTATATTCATTACTTATTGGTATTACTAGCTGCAAGGGAAACACTTCACTCACTGTACTGTTCGACTTATTAATTAAGTATGAACTTGAAGTTGTACTGAGCAATATACAACGGTTGAAGAAGACACCCTTTACTTAGCATTACCAATGCAATAGAAATAGCATTACCAGCGTGAGTTGAGTAACAATGGCCTCTTCTATCTAACTCCAACTCAGCTATGAAAGTTATGGGGAAGACTAAAAGTCAGATCAGATGACCTTGATGGATGTGTTGATCAAAAAGGGAAAGAAGGGTGGAAGGAGGTGGGACGGGCAAGATGTAATACGACTAGCAGAGAAGGATACTTTGGAAGCAACGTGCAGGTGGCTGATAGGAATCAGATGCATGTGGCGTTGAAGGATGGGTGGAAGGTCAAAGAAGATGCCTGCCTGGGTGGGCGACACAGTATGGGTGGATAGTGGATAGCAAGAATCATCAGCTATGTTTGTGTAAAACTCAAAGCCATGGCAAGGAAGGAAGGAGTGGATACATGGGTAATTGTTGGTGAAACCAGCTAAGGTTTGTTAAGCGATATTTAACAAAAGAATGATAGACATTTACTTTTAATGGATGGATGCCTGGATGTATTCATCATAGACAGCATAGGTGGAGACTGTCACTGGATGCAGACTAGAGTCTTACTTTGAAGAAAATGTAAAAGAAACTGCGCCAGAGTAGCGAAGCAGAGGGTAATATTTATATAAAAGTAGGATTTGATTTCAGAATACAGTTGATGACTCAGTAGTTTGCAAGCACATCATATATATATTATCAAGCGCCTTCCTCTGACTCCAAGGACCACTTCCTACCTATGTTAATTTTTTTCGATTGTGTCAGCCAGCCTGCAAAGGGTGGCCTATCTGTTGGTTACACAAACCATCAACAAAATACCATATGCAGTAGCGGTCTCCCCCCCACCCTGCCCCTCCCCTTCCACATGTCACCGCTCACCAGCACTCCCATCACCAACCGCTACTGGACTGATATGTCATCGTTTTATATAAGGAATGATCATTGGATCAGACATAAATTATAGTAATCTGCCTTTTTATAGTAGCCAGGGTACAGTGAAAGTGAAATTGAGCAATTGCCCCTCATGTAACAGAGAGAGTATGGTCAGTGCCACCCGTAATCAAAAAATACGAGCTTCCCCACCTGCAGAGTAGTAAATAAAAGTAAGTGGAATCTGTGTATTGACTCATATGTTGGTCTTGGACGCAAGCTTAGCTGACTGAGCTGGCATGCCGGCTACAACAAGGTTATGTAATTTAGCTAAACTAGATTTTAAAAAAAGACTGTTGTTCTGTGTACTGGAGTCCATCCATAGTACTAGGGCAAGTATAATGCCAGAAAAAAACTACAATAAATGTTAGAGGTCGAGGAAGCGGGAGGATAGATACTTACCACAAATGTAATGTACTGCGCTTGCTAGTGCTACTGTGCCACTATGTGTTGAATGAATTTTGTGTTACTGTTTTGCTAAGAGTATTGTTTACAATTCTGTTTCTTTCTTTATAGATCCTCCTTCCCAAAAACCAATGTGGAAGGAGTAGGCAGCCAGGGCCCGACACCAAAAACTGGAGGCCATCTGTGTAGAATACCGCCGGCTGGTGGCTCAGGCCGAGGAGGAGAAGGAGGCTGCAGCAGCTGCAGCCTCTTCCAATGCCCCGGGCCCCAGCCAGGCCCCGACTTCAGTAGTACGGCGTCTCAGTCAGGCAGCCGCCCACTGCCGCCCTTTTTCAACAGCTGCTTCCCCCCCACATGGATGCAAATGTAAGTGCCGGGCATTTCGCCACAAAATTCTCCTCCGGGTGGCCCAGCTCGAGGACTAATTAGAGGAGTGAGTCAAAATCTTGGTGAACAAACACCTGAAAGCCCGCCGATTGTAGATGGACCCTGTTAATTTGCCCCTTTCTTAGTTCTTTTGGTGGTGGGTGGGAATTGGGAGTTGGGCTTTCTTATTTTTTGGACATTGGTTGGACTTGGACATTGGTGGGGGTTAGGGAGAGAGGTGGGTGAGGTGTGGGAGAGTTTATTTTTGTTAGGGAAATTAATGTTATTTATTTATACTTACACATACAATGTTAATGTTTTGTGGGGGGTTACTGTTTCACGTATTTATGTACATCACAAGGTTTCCTTGCTGATGCAGGGCAGCAGCCAGTGTTGGATTTATATATTCTGCCAATTTTGTAACACGCAAACAGATAGATGCGGTACCCCTCACTGAGTTAGATTTGTCCTACTAGTACTGTCAGTCGGTCCTCCTAGTCCATTATACCTCCCAGCAAACTTATCTTACCTGTGATTGATGAGGATTAAGTTCGGCATAGCAATGGCTGCCTGGTTTCCCAAGAGATTGGAGAGAATGCCGTGGTTGTGGTGGTAGTAGTAGACACTAGCACTAGCAGTTGCAAACAAAAAAAAGAGACAGTCACTTGCCTGAGAGAGACTGTAGGAGTAGTAGAAAAGTACAGTACAGAAGACGACTGCCAAACAAACAATATTGCAACTGCTAAAGTAAAAGAAAACATAATGGTGGCGAGGACAGCCTAGTACAAAAAGTTAAGAAGTTAAACTGTAGTTGTGTCAAAGTAGTGACTTAACACAAGCGAAATTCATAAACTTTACTGCTGTGAATCCAATCAATACCGGCAATTAATTATGATGTATTAGGTGGGTCCCTTTGGAAAATAAATTGGCTTGTACATAGACTGAGCATGGGTGGGCAAGCAGAAGAAGATCCTCGCCCTGCCTTGAAATTGAATTAGTGTTGCTTTCAACACATCTGCCCCAGCAAGCGTGTGATCAATTATTGGTATACATTTAATGTAGTCACATCACACCTCAATATAAAATCACACAGCCCGGGGGAAGAGGGTTAGGGTTTGATGAATTGATGGGAAGGGGGGTTTGGGGAAAGGTTTGACAAAGAAAGACAGTATGCATTGAAACAACAAAAGTAAAACAATCTTTGAAGAAGGCGATGAGCCACTATCCAATAAATCGATAAAGGAAGAAAAAGGAAATGCATGCATGATGAAGAAAACTTGATGGTTAATGAGTAGTACTTAACTACTACTCAACAATTAGACAGTACAAGGAAGTAATATCATATGAAATTTGTCTTGCCTGTATGCCCTCAGAGAAACCCTAATTACCTGCTGTACCGGACTGAAAGCTTGCAAAGAAAATTAAAAAATAGTTGTAGGGATCAATTAGCAAACAAACAACAATACAACAACACACAGTCGTAAAATAAATAAAGAGGAAAAAGGAATCAAATTATTTAAAAGACGAATGATGAATATGATACTAAAGTTACTGTATTATCCAGGTCCAATTCTGGAGTTGTATCTCGTCATACATCTTGGTCCTCCCTTCCATGGACAGTGACTCTGCACATAATTCTTGGGTGCCACTGGCTGGCTGATGCGGATTGGTAAGGTAAGTGTGATTTGTTGCTCCAAGTATAATAGCACTAGGTAAAGGCCGGCCTGTAAGCATAGATGGAAAAACAAAAGGGGTTTTGAAAAATAAATGAATAAAAAAAAATATCAATTATGGTGTAGTGCAAGAAGGCAAGACTCTTGAACAAGAACACTTTCAGACTGAGGTGGCATAGATACATTGTGTCTACTCTAGTTCTATTTACACAGCATTAATCTACAAGAACAACAGGACAGGAGCCAGCACAGAACAGGCCCACGGCACAGGGCCGTGACCCAAACTCCATTTACCTTAAATTTTGACAGAGCCAGACAAAAGGCATCTACAGCAACCTAGCATTTTCCAAATCAAGTGAATAAATCAATGCACCACTGTCAGTCATCATTCCACTATTCAACTACACCACTGCACTGACATGTAGCCTAGGTCTGCTGTGGTTCTTGTTGAATTGTTGAGTCTACCTTTTATGCCAGCTCATGAAACGCAGTTATCCCATCAATCATCTCAGATCCAATTGACTGACTGTGTGCAAAGGTAGTATGGTCATCATCATGGTGTGGTAAGTGTACGTGTTTTCCAACACCAACTCATTCTGTAGTGAGTGACTCAGATTAAGTAAGTCCAGACTGCACCTGCAGTAGTAGTAGTACAATGTGGTTATTAAACAACAAGGAAACACTGTCACTTGAGCCACTTTTACTTTGTAAATTAACTACTAGTATAGTTCGACTTCATGCACATTCGCTCAGAGTCAGCAAGCATCCAATGCAATCCATGGCATCATTGATTAATCATATACCTGTCTTGCTCTTCTCTTTGGCTGTCAGATCAGAGATGCTGAGCCTTCTGAAAATGATGATGAGTTTACTTTACTTTTGGATGGCTGCTCAAGTTCTGACAGTGAAGAGTTGTGGATGCCTGCAGACAGAGGCGGCAGCCTTAGGACAGTGATGAGTTTTGGCTTGGAAGCAAAAGAGAAGATGGCTATACTCACATATGTTTAACTTGTTATGGAGGGACTGTTAGAGGCTACATTATTGTACTATTCTCCATCTCCATCCAATGTCTGGCATGATGGAAATATATTTAGGGTGAGTCAGGAAGATGGAGCAGGACTTTGAGGAGTGGAGTGGACAGTTAAATGCACAGACGTGCAACTTCAATAGGTACATACAAAGAGGAGACACTGGTGATGGATTTGTTGTGGTTTGATTTGAACCAGAAAGGCAGATATACTCACACAAATAAAGGATGGAAGAAAGTAACAATTTGAAAGCCTAGTTTTCAGGGACGAGGAGCTCGTCCTCAATCTCTGGTGGTTGGGACAGAAGTAGGTCATGTAACCCACTTATGTCTTTTGAGTGGCTCTCCTCTTCCTGCTATGATCCACTTATTTTGCAGTCCGGTGGTCTGAAGTGCTGATTCATTTTGACCATGGTTAACCTCTCCACGTTTATGGGCGAGAGATTGGTCCTTTTCACAGTTACAATGGCACCAGCAGCACTGAAAACACGAACAGAAGAGACACTTGCGACAGGGCAAGCAAGATACTTTATTGCCAGCCTGCTGAGCACTGGCCATTGGTTTCTTTTCCCATACCAATACATCAATGGGCTTGGCTCCATGAAGACCTCTGTTGTGTCATCCAGATAGGCCTGGACCATCCGCTCAATGTTAAAGGGGTGGTCCGATTTGCTTGGCCTCTTTTGACTTTGCATCAGTAACGGACTTACCCATTCCTTTCCATAGAAACCAATCAGTTATCATTGGGGTTGCTGTGTCTGATGAATCTGATCCTGTTGGTGCTGTTGTTGATGTTATTATTGGTAGTGGTGATGACTGCTGGGAAGCAAACGCACTGCTCTCATGCTCTGAAGTAGAACTTGACTCTGGATGCCCTGTAGTACTTGCTCTGTCCTGGGGTGGCACTGGCAGGCCTCTAATTGAGAGCTGTTCATTTTCTAAATCATTGGCTTCCTCAGCTTTTAAAGTTTTGTACTCGGCAACATCCACTTCCGAAAAAGGAATTACTGCATTACTGTTTATAAATAATTTGTACCGTGGATCCAAAATTGTGGCAGTAATGTAATGTTGTTGATGTGACGCAATCTTATTTTAAATCCTTGTATTTTCAGATTAGCGAACCGCTAAGGCATTCGCCAAATACCATGCGTCTACTTTGTCTTCCACACCTTCGTAAGTTTCAGACACCTCCTTCAGCTGTTGCTCCTGCATGTACAACAATGGGTTAGCTTGGCCCATAGAACAGTCCTCCCTGCTGACTGCATGTGTGAAGACCGTAAAAGTAAGTAGCATCTCTGTCAGGCTTTTCACGAGGTCCCATCGCCCCATCCCAATGGTCATGGCTTTCACAGTAGGATCCCCTAATCTTCTTGTCTTGACATAAGCATTAAGTGGTATGTACTGCTCAAACAGATGATCAAGCATGTAATAAGTTGAGTTCCAATGTGTTGGCACCTCCTGGATGAGATGAGTGCTTTGACTGGCATTTTATGCTCACGTTGAATGACCCTCATCTGCTTCCAGGCTTTAAAAGAATGATTGAAATGTGTGCATATTCTTCTGCAGGTGGTCAGTAAGTTGCTGACTTTGCTTTCATTTTTCAGGAAGTCTTGAACCACAATGTTAATGCAGTGTGCCAAACACGGGACCCTGAAATAGCCATCTTTCATGGCCTTAACTACATTACTGCCATTGTCCGTGTCAACAAAACCAATGTTAAGCCCTCTTGGTCGCAGCCACTCAAAGACCTTGCTGTTAAACTCATATAAAATATTTCCAGCAGTATGAGATTTCTCCATAGCAAACATGGCTACAGTTTCATGTTTGCGAGTGTCATGAAAAATCTCAGCAGTTTCAACGCCTGCAGATATCATTTCTGTAAAACCCGAAAAAGAGATCCAGTGTGCAGTGATGCACATGTAATCAGTGGCTTGGCAACTGGTCCACATGTCTGTTGTCAGGTGGATACTCTGAACAGCACTCTGTTTTAAGGCTTTTCCATTCAATTCCAGCACGTCGTGATGTAGTGCTGGAACAGCACCTCTGGCGAAATAGTAACGGCTGGGAACCCTCCATTTTGGGCAGATGGTTGTCACAAATCCCAGAAAACCCACCCCTTCAACGAAAGAAAAAGGGAGTAGGTCCAGCGCTAACATTTTAGCCAGCTTCGCATCATACAAACGTGCTATTGGGTGGTTGCGTTCGTACTGTCCCTCCTGTCTAAGAATGGTACGCTGCGTGGTATTCCTTTCTGTTCGGCTCGGCGCTGCACTTTTTTGCATCGCAGTACTCCTTGGTGTGTCAGACTGACTCTTACTCATGTGCCACTGAGATGTTGCTGATGCTGGGGATGTGGGTGGTACCACTGCAGTGCTGGGGACAGGGCTACTTTGTGTACCACTACCAGAGAGAATGTATCCCTCTTCTTCTTCTTCCTGTTCCACCGTGAGCGGATCTTATACTCCTTTATACCCACCAACAGCAATGGTTCCAGTGTTTATGCGACAAAGGTAGTCCACCCAGGTGATTGCGTGGTGTTTTTTCAGATGGGTCATTTGGCCTCTGGTACCATAGTTTGTACCAAGCTTACCACAACTAACAGAGGTTTGACAAATGGAGCAGATAACACTGTTCTCCTCCTTTATGCCAACCATAAAGAAGTCCCACACTGGGGAGCTTAACTTTTGTCTCCTGCTAGAGGTGTCACTTCCAATGCCGGATGAGCTGGAGGGTGTGTGTTGAATTTAACTCTGTGGCTGTGCAGTACGACTACCTACTTCTGCTGAGGTGGTACTTGTGCTGGCTATTGGACGCTGCCGGCCCTTTGCTAATGTAAATAGGGAAGCTGGAGGTTGTGTTGGTGTTGCCTGTGTTGGAGGTATGTGTGCTACATCCCTTGTTGCATTCGCAGCCATTCTGGATAGGTTAATGATGTTGGTCTCCATGTCCTCGGGGTCGGGAGTGATCTTCGTGATAACTGGATCTTCATCATGATTATCCTGCTGTTCTACATTGTCCTTCATAAGTCTAAGGCTTTTTGGAAACTTCCTTTTTCCTAGCCTGGTCTTGGGATGTGTCTCCCTCTCATGCTCAGATTGTTGTGGCTCCCAAGTGATATCTAGATCATCAGAAGAGGTGCTTGGCAAAGAACTCGATGGACTAACCCTCCTTTTCCTTGCTGGGGATTTGGGAGACAATGGATCTCCTGAATGGGTGGCATCCTCTTCTTCTTCCTCTGCATGAGGCTCAATTTCCTGAACTGCCCCTACTTTGGGAGGAACAACAACTACTATTGCGGGCAGTGGTTGAGGTTGTTGTTGTTCACTACTTATCTGCTGTGTTCCCTCATGCATTGATTGTGTACTACTTTGAGATAGGTCAGGCTCATCATCACTGCTTTCCACCATTACGTTGGCTACCTTTTCCACACTCATTTGACTGGCCTGGGTTGGTGGGTTAGGCCCACTGATGCGGAGATGCTGCCCCCAGCTTGACCCCCGGACACCGCTGCTGCAGGCGTACTTTTTGGTTTCCCAAAAAAGGTTTTGGGGTCAACACCAGACTTAAGTGTCACTTCCTTCTTCTGTTCTTCCTTCTTCTTCTGAGAAACTTTCTTGGTCTTGGAGGACCTGGTACCTGCTTTCTTTGGGCCCATCTTCTTCAGATGTCAGCAGCACTCAGTTGCACAAGTTGCAGGGATGGCTGGTCAGGTCACACCACATGTCACGTACAACAGCAGGATGTCTGTCTGGCAGTACAACAGGCGATGATGACAGACACCTCCTCCTTAGTCTTTTGTGCACCTACAAGCAAAGAAGGCTGAAGAACATCAGTCAAACGTGGAATTTGGTGTGTTTTAACTTTAATTACTGCTAGTGTGCATTCAGTAAGAGTAAGGAAAGCAAAGAACTAAAATACAAATGTAGTGGAAGTGGAACCTGTCTGTCCCTCGCGCATGTTGATACTCAGCTTGATATACCAATTGCTGACAATAAAGAGGCTTCTTGACTACATTTTCTGGATTACATGCATGTTGTAGCCACCTGGATGTACAAAACGGTCTCTAACGTAACAGGGTGAAAGTGGAGGCAATTCTCGTTGGCAAGGCCAAGGAAATCTGGAGTGCTGACTGGTGCCTCTGGAACTAGGTCCTCCTCCCATTCCCAAAAAATTGGGCAAGAATGTTGCCATTTTGGCCGACAATACGCCTTACATAAAAAAACAAGTAGCTGGAGTTTTTGGCTATTGTTTTGGAAATCTACGCATGTTATGGAAAATCTTTAAATGGCTTCCATTACACTGTTATATGAGAATTTTGCAACCCTTGATTACCAGTTAATTAGACTATGGTAATGCATTGTTGGTAGTCATTAAACAGACATTGTTGTCACACTTGCAAATTGTACAGAATACAGCTGCCAGGATGGTATGCCATCTGCTATCTACATTGTCTACCTTGTCACCAGACTCACTATTGAAATTCTTTCATTGGCTGTGTTTGAAATGGGATTTCTGGTTGGCTAATGCTTGCGCCAAAGCCAGGCAGAAACCACCACTCTAGCCAGGGCAAGGGAATTACATGCCGAAGATAACCCCTACTCACCCCCTTGGTAGCTTGGACAAGCAGTCAAGCTTATCCCGGAAGCAATGTGTAAAGGCAGGAATGCGGTAGCAGGTGTTTTTAATATGAAAATATACCTGAAAACAGGGCTCCCCCACCCCAAGTCAGCACCTGGTGCTATGGCACCGATCGCACCGCCCTAGAACCGGCACTGCTTACCCCTCAGCTCAGCATGTTGAGCTCCCCACAGACATCAGCATCAGTGACCTTTTACATGCAGCTAAATGAGAGTCATCATGCGGGAAGGATGTAGCATCAGGGACCTGTAGCAGGCAATGGGGATGGAAGCAATAAGCCAAGAGGAACAATGGAAAGACACACAAGCCTATGTGGCAAAAACAAAATAGCACACTACTACTACCACGACATAATGGCCCCCAGCCACGTGGTCACTCATCACAGGCACAAGGGTAAGGCCTGGAAAACAATGAACTCAAGCAGGTCTATATCCTTATATAGCCAGACAAAAGAGGATGCCTGTTACACATCACAGCTTTAATGCAAAAAAGAAAATCCGATTGGCTATAAAGGTTGGAAAGTTACACAACAACAACACATATACATGCAACAAAGGCATTTATTAACACACATCCAAAAAGTTAACTACATCCCCAAAACCACATTTTGGAATTCAATCCATGCCCTAAATAATGTTTAAATTCAACAGACAACATAAAAACAGTTACATCAGGCACCCCCGATGAGTACCTCTGGGAGTATGGGCCTACTGACAAAATAGGCCACAAGTTTGGAGGCCTATGGCAAAAGCACAGAGGAAGGTCCCACAAAATGGCAGCCACCACATGGCCAAGCCACCCACAACGCCATGAAAAGGCGGCAGGTTGTCATGCTAGGCAACTTTCTTTCTGAGGAGAAGCTCCTGACATCTGGGGTGCCGCAGGGCTCAAGCCTGAGCCCAACCCTTTTCAACCTTCATATGGTACCCCTGCTGGAACTTATCTCCACCTTTAATATCAGTACAATTGCCTATGCCGATGACACCCAACTCGTGCTGACCCTTGACAAGAATCAAACTGATGCTGAACAAACTCTGAAAGAGTGTTTATCAGCAACCTTTGAGTGGATGACCCAAAATCATCTAAAATTTAACTCAGCAAAAATGGAGATCGTCCCTTTTGGCCTTAACAATTGTTTTTCTCCAAAGGACTGGTGGCCGGAAATGGTGGAAGCCCCCCCCAAGAAAACTAATGCTGTTCGTAATTTGGGCATCAAGTTCGACAACACCCTGTCTTTCAGTCTACAAGCCAAAGAAGTAGCTGGGGCCTGTTTCAGAACCATTAAAAGCCTTAGGAAATTCTTTGATTTTCTCCCCCTGAGTGCCAGGCGGACATTGGCTGTAGCGCTCATAACGTCCAGACTGGACTATTGTAACAGTCTGTATGCAGGGCTGAATAACTCGGCCCTGCACAGACTGCAAATGGTCCAGCACGCAGCAGCCAGGCTTGTACTGAAACTGCCCAGAAGGTCCTCAGCATCGGCAGCACTGGATGCACTGCATTGGCTTCCGGTGCATAAACGCATCCTTTTTAAAGTACTTACCATCACCTACAAAGCCTACCACAATCTAGGCCCACTGTACTTGAGGAAGTACTTTAAATCCTATCAGCCGAAATGAACCCTCAGGTCATCTACCACTAATCTACTTCACGTCCCTAGATTCAGGCTAACGACCAAGGGAGGAAAATCCCTTGCAGTCATCGGAGCAAAGGCTTGGAACAACCTCCCTTTGTCTCTGAATCAAAGTACAACGGAACTCAGTTTTAGGAAAGCCCTAAAAACTTGGATCTACTCTTTGTCAGAATCAGATTACAAAGCACTGCTATGATCCTCTTCATGTCTGATTACTTAACATCATCACCTCTCATCATTATTTGACAACTAGGAGTCGAAGCGCCAAGATACTCCTTGGAGTGGTAGTGCGCTATATAAGAACACAACCACAATCACAATCACAATCACAAAAGAAAGAGAAGACAGACAATGCAGGCCTATGTAAAAAGCACAATGCTTGGCTTCACAAAATGACCGCCACCCACATGGTCAGCCCACCCAAAACAAGAAAGTACATACAAAGGACAGGAACAGGAAGTTGGAGTGTTGGGGGAACTTCCTTCCTCTTTTAAAAATAATTTGAAAACAGAAAAAATTACTCCATGCTCCAAAAACTACAACCAATTGACAACCTGAGGAGTTTTTTTAGCAAATTCAACAAAATCATAATTTTCAAGAAGGTTTTATGGAGCTCGAGACATATTGCTCACCAGATTGCAAATTCAGCATGTTCTTCATCGTGAACTGTACAAAAAGTTGTTATCGTGTGCGCGAACACGCAGATTGAAGGCGCAAAGGAGACAAAAACTGTAAGTTTGCGGCGTCGCGCTGTGCAAAGTTACCAAAACTATGCGAGCTGAACTCTTAGGGTTACCAACTGACAGAAAAGCCCTATTTGTTTAACACACATCCAAAAACTGAGATTACACCCCAAAACACACATTTTGCAGATAAATCCAAAGCCATCCATGCCATACATGATGTTAAAATTTGACAGACAACACAAAAATAGTTGTTTAACTTTCATGCACCCATGATGACTGATGATGAGTACCTCTGGGTCTACCGGCAGAGTAGGCCACAAGCTTCGAGGTCTATGGCAAAAGCACGGAGGCTGGTCCCACAAAATGGCTGCCACCACATGGCCAGGCCACCCACTGAAAGTACATACAATGAACTCAAGCAGGCCTACAATATGGATTGTGCGGCCGGATTCCAAACCTCGTGGCACACGCGACCGGGAGATAAAATCGAGTGGGCGAACGCAGAATCACAGTAAGTAGTTACCGCGCATGCAGGAACGCATATTGAGCGCGCGAGGAAGAAAATAACTACGCTACGCTGTAGATTGAAAAGTATTTGACAACTTTGGGCTCTATGTGAAGCGTGAAGTTGCCAGAACTTCGCAAACTCCGCGAGCGGAGCGTAGTTCACCGTCCAGGGTTAATACAGATGCAGTGCGGGGATACGGGAGGCTCAGTGGGGACGGCGGCAGGAAAAAATACGACAGGGCTGCGGGCAGGATGGAGGCACAAACCCTGCTCAGAGGAGGCTCAGAGGCTGGAGAGTAGAGGCCGCGCTGCTAGGGAGAGTGCTGGCCTGGATTGGAGTCTAGGTCTCACATATGCGGTTAATACTCAGCTTGATATATCAATTGCTGACAATAAAGAGGCTTCTTGACTACATTTTCAGGATTACATGCATGTTGTAGCCACCTGGTTGTACAAAACTGTCTCTAACTGAACAGGGTGAAAGTGGAGGCAATTCTCGTTGCCAAGGCCAAGGAAATCTGGAGTGCTGACTGGTGCCTCTGGAACTAGGTCCTCCTCCCATTCCCAAAAAATTGGGCAAGAATTTTGCCATTTTGGCCGACAATACGCCTTGCATAAAAACCAAGTAGCTGGAGTTTTTGGCTATTGTTTTGGAAATGTACGCATGTTATGGAAAATCTTTAAATGGTTTCCATTACACTGTTATATGAGAATTTTGCAACCATTGATTACCAGTTAATTAGACTATGGTAATGCATTGTTGGTAGTCATTAAACAGACATTGTTGTCACACTTGCAAATTGTACAGAATACAGCTGCCAGGATGATATGCCATCTGCTATCTACATTGTCTACCTTGTCACCAGACTCACTATTGAAATTCTTTCATTGGCTGTGTTTGAAATGGGATTTCTGGTTGGCTAATGCTTGCGCCAAAGCCAGGCAGAAACCACCACTCTAGCCTGGGCAAGGGAATTACATGCCGAAGATAACCCCTACTCACCCCCTTGGTAGCTTGGACAAGCAGTCAAGCTTATCCCGGAAGCAATGTGTAAAGGCAGGAATGCGGTAGCAGGTGTTTTTAAAATGAAAATATACCTGCAAACAGGGCTCTCCCACCCCAAGTCAGCACCCGGTGCGGTGGCACCGATCGCACCGCCCTAGAACCGGCACTGCTTACCCATCAGCTCAGCATGTTGAGCTCCCCACAGATATCAGCATCAGTGACCTTTTACATGCAGCTAAATGAGAGTCAAAATGCAATTGTTTATGTTTATTTGCTAGCAAATCTTTGGAGTAACAAACACCACTGGGCCTGGTTATATTAGCTCAAATCTTTCTTAGTAAGTTGGTCTGTGTCTTTGATGCATGTTGTCAACTCTGAAGTGTACATTTGCCATTTATTGCCAAACAAAGGTAAGAATTTAGAGGGAACACTGAAGTGAAATGAATTAGTGTGTGGCACTATGTAGCCATTATCTGAAACAGGACAAATTGGAAACTTTGTGCTGAGTTGCCATGCCTGATTAAAGGCATGTTTGATCTTTTGTCTGAGTGGTCTTATAAGTTAACTAGCCAGAGCTTGAATGCATTGTTGTCCTGACCACTTAAGTGCAAGTCATGGAGTTCAACATCGATGCTATAGTGTGTGTGGGTGAAGTGGCATATGTGGGAGGTGTTGGTTTAGAGTTAGGAAAGGTCTATAGCAAAGTGACAGACATTGATTAAATAGTACAATTTGCGTTTTTTTGTAAATAAAAACCTAGACTGAAACAGTATATTAAAGTCCACTTGTGTACAGAAACCAATGAGCAAAATATTTTCTGATAGAGCTTTATTGTTTATTGTTGTTGACTATTTTTCTTTTGTTTTCTACTATTTTTTATATATATAGTTTTTATAAGTGATTATGTGTTTAAATTTTATATAGTCTTGAATTAAAAAATTCAGAAGAGAAAATACAAAATCAATAGACATGAAACATATATACAGTGATGAAGGCAAAGCGGTAGACACCACTACGCGCGTTTCGGCTCTTGAGCCTTCTTCAGGTGACCGTCTATTGTTAGAGTTTCATAGAGTTTAGGACTCACAGTTAGGTGTGGCGTGGATATAAAAGGTCAGTCGGTAAAAGCAGCTTCTTAAGATCTTGAAATGTGGAATGATGTAGTCCTATAACTTGTCATATGATGTTATGACATCAGAGAAAAGGAGGTGGTATAACAGTATAGTGGAGGTAGCTTAGATTCAGATCGTTATTTGTGTTGACATTTGTAGAACCTCCACGAGGATAACTTCCAGTGAATAGATGGTAAGGTGATGAGAGCAATAGTGAAGGAAGCGAATATTTTATCTCCACAAATTGATAAAATATCCAGAGGCGAGTAATAATGATGTATAATTGTTAGCGTGAATATTTTGTATCCACCTAAAGATAAAGTAGAAAGGATGTCCCAGGAGCGGAAGATATTATGGAGGATGATCTGGTCATAGCATTGCCCGTGAGGTTTGATGAAAATAGTGACGGTCCTGGTAGAAAAGGACTTGTAGCAGTACTCGACCGCCAAAAGACCGCACACCGGTATGCTGTTTTTATGCTTGAGGTCAGGAGAAGTCCTCTGAAACTATTCCTAAGGATTGATGCTGTGCATAAAAAAACTTTCTCTCAAAAAGAGGAGTAAGATGGATAAAGCAGTGCTTTTGTAAATTTGAATAACCCTGCAGTTTCAATCCTTCATAGTATGTAGCATTAACAACTATATTTTTCCAATATAGTGTGGTTTTGTAACCCCTTTTGACAATTAGGCATCCGACAGTTTTTTGTGTATTCACACCTAGACTCATTTAGATTAACAATTCTTTATACATTAAAAATGTGATGGGTTCTACCCATCTAATCTGCAAAGATTTATTGCTTTTTAATCACCTTGTTTTCGACCTTTTACTGTGGTGGGGGCTCATAACCAGTTATTCACACACAGTAAACACATGGTAAATGAACTGCTCATTTTAAGATAAGTTCACTGCGATGCAGCAGGGATAAGAGGCACTTGGGTGGATACATGTGAACATGTGTGAGCTCACATATATACATGTGAGAGGGCTGCGTGTGGAAGACTCCTGTCATGTGCAGCCCGGTAACTGCCCCCAGGTGGGCTGGCACAGAAGGGACTCTGTAGGATTTGATATTGACCTGGGGTGTTATTGTACACTCATAAGGAAAGTCAGTGTGGTTTACTGTCTGCAGTGACACTATTATACATCTATAGGAGGGCTGCCGTAGAGGGCAGCTTTGCTTCGCTTTGGCCTACACAGACCAGTGACCCCTCGAATTGAGGCGTAAACTGTGTGGGAAAATCAATTCTGCAAGTTCCAAAAAGATATCTGTACAGCTTATGGATCATGCAGGAATGTCATATCTCTCTGACTCAACACAGGATCAGAGGCCAGGCCCTTTATCACCCTGCTGTGCTAAGTTAACTACATTTCTCTCCAATGGCAGGAACAAAGACCTCCCCACACAAAGGGAGCAATTAACAATACTTGTCTCAGCCCCTGAGGAGGAAAGGGGTGGGTTTGAAGGTCTGCATCACTCAATCAGCTGTCGCACTGTGCCAAAGAAAAGTGCTCCAGATGGTTAGGGTTCAGAACCAGGAGTAACATGAGCCCAGATGCATGTAAAATGGCCTAACATGGCCAGAGATATCAGCATGAGAAGTATTTTGACATTTTACCACAACGCAATCACTGAATACGTGGAGATCTGCCTCATAGCTGTTCTAAACCATCGGGGTTGTCCAGGGATCAGGGTTTGCCGATGGAGATGTCCTCCAGTTTATATGCTGGAAAAGGAGAAGTGTGGCTCACTGGTTAGAGGAGGCAGACCTGGAAGCAGAGGTCAGCCTGGGACCAGGGTTAAATTCCTGGCTCGGCAGGGTCTTGAGTCCTAAAAAATGTCCACAGACTCGACAATTCTCACTCCGGTGCCTACTCGATTCACGGGTTCACACTCTGCGACTCTGGGCAATAGCTTGCTTAATCTCCACAACGGCCTCTCCCGGTGGGATGCCTAGCTTTCACCTTGTGGATACCCTGCCAGGGTTATCTCACAGGGGAATACCAGGACGGGTTCCCTAAGCAAGCGCTTAGATACCGGGTCGGTGATTTGTGCTATATAAATACATGTACATTTACATTACATTTACAAAAGGGTGTGTGTTTGGGCCCTCCCCAGCAATGCCTGGGACTTTGGACTCCTCCTGCAGACCAGTTTCATGATTAGGTAGACCAGAACCCCAACTCTGGGCACCTGAGGGTGGCAAAGGCAGAGAAGTGCTGTCGCCCTTCCCCCGCTAGTGGAGAGTGAAGGAGGGGCCCAAGACCAGATCCCTGGTCCCAGGGACGAAGAAGATGCAGGGGAGCACCACCGCTCTCCCCAGGTAGTGGCTGATCCACCCTGCTCCCCATGCCCATACCCGGAGGGAGTGGGGAGACCCACAAGCAGAGTGCTTTGCCTGCAGGAGCGGATAGGGCTGAAGAAGTGTTGCACATGCAGGGAGCTGGCGGTGACAGACACAGGTGGGCTCCCTCTGCTGCCCCCCATCAGGGCAGAGTGTGTGGTGCTCTGGTGAGTATTTATAAATAAAAGGCTGCGTTGCAGAAACTAAAAGGTGGAAAAAAAAGACAGCAGCTTGTCCCTTTGCAGCGGGAGAGCAGCTCTTTGATTATTCACTGCTCCAAGAGGAGCCCCTTTTGTGATCTCGCACATTGTTTCCTCTGTGTTGTGTTGTGTCTTCACCCACCCTATTGCTCCACATCCTGCGTTGGTCTGTGCAGGGGGGGTGTTAGCAGCCCCATGATGAAGCATGCCACAGATTTCTGTCAGTGAGGGCAGTATTAATACACTTGTGAGTTGTTCCCTCTTCTTTTTTCTCTTAGCGACCATACTTTTGAAGCCCCTTTTCTTTGTGTGTGTAAAGGTATTCTGAGGAGGGCGGAGTGGGGCGTTTTCCTCCTACCCCTTAACTTTGTGTGTTGTACCACTATCAACATGCTCATAAAGAGGGGTGGCTGCAGGAACAGCGCAGCCTCCTCCCAAAGGATTTAATGAACACTGACCCTCAGTTGAAAGGATCATCAAAAGGAAGATCATCCTACGTGCCCTTGTAATTGCCAAGCACTCCCAAAGGTGGAGCATGTGCTCTTCAGCTGAGAGCTCTGCACTCTCAAGAGGACAAAGTCTATGGGGCATATTATCAAGGCCAACACCGCGTCTTTAACGCCCATTTTTGGCCGAAAAGCAGTGATTGTATTAGCAAGGACACGCTAATAGACATCAGCGCTTGTTTCCTTGTGTCAGCCGCCGTTTCACTGATGCCTTGCATCGCATCTTTAATGAGATGAAAAGAAGATGTTCCCTCAGAAAACAACAGTGGAAAAGTCGTTAACCGCACAACGCAGTATTTACAAGCCGGACCCTTGCACCCATAGCGATATGTAAGGCTGCGCTAATGGCGGGTATCGCCATAAGCTAACGTCTGCTAAATATCAGTCTTAGCTATATGTATAGAGGGAGGTGGATTGTTAGACTAGCACCACCATGGCTTCTCAAAAATGAATTCCCTATTGCTGCAGTGTTATCGCTAGATTTACAGCGATAATCCTGCATTTCGCCGCTCTCGCTGCATTATTTATTGCCTTGGAGATAAGCGTTGATAATAACTCAATATCTCGGCGATGAAATGCAGTGATAGCCGGCTATATTTAAAACAGTGCTAAGCGGGCTTTGCGATAATTATCGTAGATCCTTGTTTATATGCCCCTTAGTCTGCAATTATTGCGGTCTAAAGGTGTTTAAAAAGATTGCATGGTGTACAGCGCCATCTAGGGGTGAAGACTATAGTTACATGTGTTGTAATGAAAATGTGATGCCCTCTAGGGGTTCGTTTTATGATTGTGTTTTAACTGCTCAAATACAGGTATAGAGCAATGAAAAATGTATATTGTTCTTATAAATGCTTTATTGAAATAATGATGTTGACAGCCAGTCATGATCAAAGTACATATGCTTTATTACCTTTAATAAGTGCATTTATTCATGGTTATATTTGTTTATTGCATTTACTCCTAAATTGGTGGCTTTTGCCATGTGGTTTCTTGAACTTGACCCCTTTTCCTTTAGGCGGTCAAAAGTGATTATTCAGTGTCATGAAAAGATATTTCCTTCAGCCTTATGTATGTTTGTGGATTACTGCGTAGTAATGAGTAGTGTGTGTATGTACTAAATGTACTTTTCGTATTTCAAACGAAAAATCACAGAGTGGGCAATCATTTATTGAGTGTTACTATTGCTTGCCAGCAAATGGGGATTAATAACCCACACCACCTCCCATGAGTAGGCTTTAGACTGCTCTGCTCCACTACCCTAAGAGAGGCAAGCGATACAATGGGGTGTTTGGTTCCCAGTGGAGGGCAAATGTGAACCCACTACATGTGCAGGCCACAAAACTAATGGCCCATTTCCTTACAGAATAAATACCCTGAATGGGCATATGTTTGCAAGTGGAGACAAGTTGGATTGGCTTTCTCCATTAAGGTGGAACTCAAAATTTGTAAACCTAGTGATCTAGTGGTGACATTTCTGTTATGTGATTTGAAGGCAATCTGTGATGTATTCCACAATTGTTTGTGCTACTGCTTAGCCATTCACCTTGCATAAGGTTTGGAAGCTCTAGCGCATAGATCTGGAATGATAAGTTATAAATTCAGACTGTGATTTCAGACGTACTGTTTCTGTGGTTTTGTATAATGCAATGGGTCTGAAAATATGAGTTACCAGTAGGACAATGTACAATAGGAGTTAAAGGGCTCATTGAAATTACAATTCTTACTTTTCAAAAAGTAGCTGAAATCTCTATTTGAGAGACTGTGGGAAAACATGTGGGAATCAGTATGGAAACACAGATTCTTGCATGGAATTCTGAAAAAAACTTGTAAACCTGGTTATTTCCTCACACCCTGGAATTACCTGCTGTGAATGTAACAGCAATTTCTTCAATGATAATTCCAATGAAGCCAATATTAGGGATTAATCTACGGCACTCAAGATTTTGGCTTAGCCAAGTGGGTTGGTTATTGTGGCTTGCTTGTCGCTGGTCATCTTTTTGCCACTCAATTGAAGCTTTGATGTTTTTATGTTTGGCTTCATGGGTGGAATCATACCACGATTCATGGAAAATGTATTGTAATCTATAGAGAAAATGGACAAAAGAGTTGTTATGCAGTTTTCAAGCTGTGTCAGTGAGTTTGTTTACAGGAGTGAAAACTAAATTCTAGACACTGGAAGTTTCATTATTGTATCTTTCGAATAGTAAATTCTTTATCTTCTGTGGTGCTGTTGTTTGAAGGCATGCATGTCCTCATAGTGGCCATGCTTACGTTGGTCCTTGCTGCGATGTGCTTGCTAAGTTGAAAATGATTTTCTGACACAAAGAATTGTTTTTGAGTAGTTTTCTTCTCTTAAAGGGAAGCACTTAATTCATTGTCTAATGCATCGCTGGGTTACAACTCACAATTATTTTTTTACTTGTTTCTGTGTCACATAAGGGCTCATTACGATGGAGGGTGGATTATTGAGGTGGCTGGGAAGCCCATCAGTAATGCAGCAATCCCACCAATGAAATGACGATGCTCCCACCAGTTTGGCGGGCGCATCCTGGGGATTTGACATTGTGGACCATGCTGCTGGCTGCAGCACTGTTTGCAATGTTAAAATCTCATGCAGTGCATTTCCCTGCACTACGTGGCAGGCACCACCCTGGGCCTACCACAGAGTGCAGGGAAATGCAGGGGGATAGCAATGGTGCAGCAACATTTCCCCCCAAGAGAAGGGGGGCTCGCAATGGGCCCCCAAACCCAATGCCCACCAGCCTTTCTATGGCAGTTTCCCCGCCATGGAAAGGCTGGCTGAGGCCAACATTGTGATCTGGCGGATGGTGCTGCTAGGCACCTCCACCATTCACCTCCATCTGTCCGCTCCGCGAGTCAATCGTAACGATTGCCTGTGGCGGAAGCGTGGTGGGCGGTCTTTGCGCCAGCCAAGATTGTGGAACGATTCCTCCCGCCATCATAATGTGGCGGGGACATTGCCAATCAGATGGCGGAGAACCGCCACTGCATGATTGACGGTGGCGGGCTTTCCGCCATCCTAATGAGCTCCATAGTTACATGCAATGTGTACAATGCTGAAAGTTCCCATTAGAAACTCATTGGAAAGCGTCAAGAATTCAAATCAGTTCAACACAAACTATATTAAAATGTCACTAAGGGAAACAATACAGCCCATGGAAGAAATTAAGTGTAAGCCAACTTATCAATACAATAAAGCTAAATGTATTTTTATCATCCAACCATGCCAGTGTGCATTTGACTGAGTGCAGTGTGCCTACATCTAAGAATGTTGGGTGTCTGATTATTTGGTGCACCTAACAAGATAAATAGGGAGATGCATTACTGTTACATGCGTCTCTCCCCTAGGCATCCATTTGTCAAAGGACATATTACAGTTGTGTTAATTGAATTCAAAGCCGGCTTTGGCGCTGGTTGCGCCCAGTGAGACAATGTTTGTTGGTGCCACCTAATTACCACCTCTGCCACGGATTCACTCACTACCACCCTTTAACAGTGCCCCCTAAGTCTCCATAACCACTCTCAGATACATTTAATTAGTTTTAAACACCACTCACACACGTGTAGGGTGTCAGAGCACTTTACAGCACACGCACATTACAAAGAGACAATCAATCATACATGTATAAATCAGTGTTTAGGAAATGTTACATAAGACAGAGCACAGCCAGTGGTAGGAGTCATCCATACTGATAGGCAATATAGTTTAATAATGCTTCGCCTGGAGAAGCACAACTCTGAATTTAAAATGTACCTGTTGGTAAGTGGATCACTATTGTGATAAATGTGCATCTACAATTAGCAATAAGACCAATAACACAGTCTAGAGCTCAGAATAGGTCTCAGAAAATAATTCCCATGCTCAACCCTTGGTGTCTTGGCTGTGAGCAGGCAGGCTTAACTTCTGAGACCTGTATGTAAAGCATTTAAAAACAGTAATTGTTTAAATAATTAAGACACGAAGCAAAATACAAATCCAACAGCAATTTATAACAATAGGCAATATTTTTATCTTTAAAATGACACCAAAACGCAAAACATCCAATGTAGGTAACCGGAGATATGGATGTTTAAAGAGTTAGGACTATATATCACATAGAAACCTATAGCGCCATGGGTCTGAAATTTCTGTGATAGTCCTTGAAAGTTTCAGACTTCAGTTCCCACAATCCACTTGGACAAAACCCTTGCAAATCCACTGGATGCACTCCAGGCTGGGGATTCTTGGTGGTGAGGGTCCAGGTGAGCTCTGTTAACCTGTAGCTTGCAGGGAGTCCACTTTTTATTCCTCTTCAAGCAAGTTAGGTCCACAGGGCTGTAATTCCAGATTGTGCAGCAGGCGCAGTCAGTCAGAGTGCATGGCCTGGGTGGTGCAAATCAAACTTCCAGATTAGACCCTTCTATTTCTTTTAGTTTCAAGCAGCAGATCTGAGAGGCTATGTCCCTCTCAGATAATTATTCAGTGTTCTCTTTAGTCAAGCAGAAAGGCACTCCTGTCCAATGAGGTGCAGGGCAACACACCACCACATGATCACTTCCTCCAAAGTGTGGCACAATGGTCTCCCAGAAAGCACTATTCCTCCACAATTCAATATGGCTGAAGACTCAACAGAAAAGCAATAACTAGTTAAATCAACTTCCAGTATGGCTCATTTCCATAGCTCCCCTAGCCTGACATCCGCAAATTCCTCCCTTGAGCCTACCATCTGGCTGGGTTCAGAGGGCTTGGTGGTAGATGTACTTAGCTTTTTCTGCCTGTCCCATTCTTCCTTTGAAACTCATGTTTTTTTGGCTCTTATCCCCTGCTCTGGCATTCCTGTGTAGCAGAGCTCTCTCCTACCAGATAACCTCTCTACATTGGTGCCACGTATAACTTCCTTGTAGCAGCCTGGCTAATCCTGTTGACACTGACCAATCAGCAGAGACCACAAGAAGGCTGAATGTTGGCTTACAGGCAATAAAGTCTTATAACTTATTTTCTGTACATTTCAGGATACACTTAAGAATAGCATATTTTTGGATTTGCCAATACCATTCTCCTAAGTCCTTGAATTACATTTTTTGGTAATCCCTTGCAATAGTATGAGTTCATAAACTATTGCAATGCTAACCTATATGGCTGGGGATCTACAACAGGGAAAATGAAATGTCCGATTTCTCCAACACCAGGTCCTATAAAGCGTATTTTTTAATCACCCTGCTTCTAGCTGCATGACCCCACCCCTGGGACACCTGGGGGAGACTTTATGGGTCCTAAATATGTACAAATAATGAAGATCCTCATTTCACAGTGCTACTAGCACCAAAGTCGATTTTGAAAAGTACTTTACTACAACAGGGAAAGCGTAATGTGCAATTTCTCTATCCCAAGGGCATATAAAATATATTTTATAAAGGGTCTCCTTATAAGTACTTGGCCCCACCTCTGGATCACATAGGGGAGACCCTGATAGTACTTAATATGCCAAGATGTTGTTGTTTATAATTTTTTTAATGCCCCTTCCACCAAAGTCGAGTTTGGGCACAATTTATATTTAAGAGTAGTGCTACAACACTGGGATGCTTTTAAAATGACCTGAGGCTCTCATACATGTGAAGAAAGGCCTGCTGGCCTCTAAACTGCCATGCTGTATTTATATACTAAGGAATTAAAGGAAGTTTTATTCCCCCTGCCCTATTATGTACTGGGAACATATAGGGTAGGTAATGCCAATCATAGGGGTACCCTAGCACATCGTGTACCCTAATGCGTGTATGCGTTTGCCCTGTGGTTTCACTGTGTTTTCACCGTAGCACTGGTCTTGAGCCTGGTTAGACAGGGCCCAGGGCAGTCAGAGTAAGTTACCACCAGTACCAATCAGCAAACAATTGAGGTGTCCAGGGCACAGGATGACGACTTTGTAATAGTACCACCAAGGTAATAATAAGAATTGATTTCGACCCAAATGAACCCTTTATGCAACATTAGGATAATGAAAGACTGGGGAAAGTTCCTAGCACTTTAATCTATACCTTGCAGTTTTCATGCAGCTCTTTGATGATAGCTCACTGGTCTATATTAGGATTTCAGCTTATAAACTGCAAGTAACAAAAGGATCTCTCTGACAAAAGCAGTAACCCACTGACCTATTTACATTATATACACTTTGTGATCTGCTAGTACATGCTCTTTGCATTAGAAATATTAACCCACTGTACTAACTTAGAATGAGCCGAAGCTTTCACTAGACAAAACTCTGATCTCTATCAAGGAAGGACATTAATTGCTGGAGTTATCTTGACATTTTTATTGTTGTCTGAAAAGTGCTGGAGACGAGGAACTGCGGAGCAGTGGCTTTAAAACCATAATATGCTAGAAAAAGGTTCCCCTACTTGAAGTTAAAGCCCGGTGCATTGGCACCAGTTGCACCACCCTAGAACAAGCCGATTGTAGTACCAAACATTGCGAGCAGAGAGTCGTAGTCTGAATTGTCCAAAACTCCCATGGTCCCATGGTGGGGATAACGGTTATGGGGGTGGGAGAAGTATTTACTGAGTCTCATAAATACCTCCTATGATAACTTTCTATCCGGAGAACGAGATAGTACACATGGTTGAGGTATTGTACCAACAAAACCCATATAGACATATTTGTGACCCAGTTTGCATCACTCTTGCACCACACACGCGGTGCAAGAACGTTGGTAACCTTGAGACATATTTTTTGAGCCACGCAAAAGGACTTCGCATGGCTTTGAGTGGCTCCAAAAATTTGGAGTAATGCAGCGCAAATGTTATGTTATAGGGGTCTCTTTTATAGCGCATGGCTACTCCAAGGAGTGTCCCGGCGCTTTGGCAAAGAGAACTGAAGAAAAGTTGACAACACAGCAACCCACCGAGGGCCGAAAGAATATTAGCTGGGAGAAGAGCCAGGTCTTCAATTCCTTTCTGTAAAGAGAACAGACTGTTGGCTTTCCTTAGAGAAACGGGAAGCTCATTCCAGCAACGAAGTGCCAAGTGTCGAAAGGAGCGACCTCCAATGCGAGCACGTCTGATGGCGGGAACAACGGCTTTGGCCAGCAAGGCCGACCTTAGAGTCCTCCTGCGAGCGTAAAAAGCCATACGTTTCCCAATATATTTTGGGCCAATCGAGTGTAGGGCCTTAAAGGCAAGGGTCAGCACCTTGAAAGTAATTCTCTTAGAGACAGGAAGCCAATGCAGTCTTTTGAGCAACTCCGAGGCTTTTGCCCTACGCTGAAGGCCAAAAATGGCTCTGGCAGCAGAATTCTGCACGATCTGCAGACGTGCCAGAAGATATTTGGGAAGGCCGAGGTAAAGGGCATTCGCGTAATCCAGACGTGAGCCTATCAAAGCCTGAACAATGATTTTTTTATGTTGCAGAGACAACAGTGGAAGAAACTTCAGCAACATTTTCAAGATGCCGAAGCATTTCCCTGTCAGGCCAATAATCTGGGGTCTGAAAGAAAGATCGTCATCACACAGAACACCAGGATTTTTGGCTTTTGAAGAGGCAGCGTCAGGCGGAAACATATCCTGAGGCCACCACGTCTTCCAACTGGGATCAGGCAGACATCCGAAAAAAAGCAACTCCGATTTATCGGAGTTCATTTCAGACTGTACCGCTGAAACCAGTCAAAAACATCGCCCAGACATTCCTTGATCCGACTGCCGTCGAAGGCCTCACCCTTATTGCACGTAATCACTGCGTTGTGTTACTCTGCACTGGGATAGGTATTACATGGGAGTTGTATGGGTGTTCCCACACAACTTCTATAGTTTGTGATGCATTCCCAGATTTACAAGACCTTGTAAACCTGGGAATGTGTCAAAAAGATATGCCTCCCCAGGGGTGATGTAACAAGGAAAAATATGTTTATTTCACCTCGTTTTTCCCTCTTTCTAAATGTGCTGAATTCTGCACCACATATAGAAAGAGGAAAACGCCTTTCAGGATTGTTTTTGTGCAGGAAGGTGCACATTCCTGTAATAAACAATCCTGCCTACTACACAGGCATCCTTGCACTATGGTGCAAGGTTTCCTGCATTGGAGCTAGGCTGCCAAAATGGTGCCAGCGCAAGGGGAAAGGACAGGAATGTGCCGTATTTGATAAATATTGCACATTACTGCCCTTTCACTGTGACGCTGGGCAGCGCAGCAAGGTGACGTGCTTCACTGCCCTGCACCACTAAACTTTTAAATATGGCCCAAAGTTTTTACTTGTTCCATGCATTTTCTTCTATACATAGCTTCAGGTTTTTTTCCTGCTGAAATATGTGAGGAGGGTGGGGTAAATGTGAGACTTTGAAAGTTATTGCAAAACTCCTAATTCCGTAGGAGGGAAATTAGAGCCTGAATTGTGATCAGGCCCTAAGCCTTATTCTTCTGGATTTCAGAAAGCAGTCTAGAAACAACACAGGGCCATATTTACGATGATGTGGCTGAGAGTGTCGTTAGCCTCCTGGGCTTATCGATATAATCCGGCACTTCGGAAACCCAAGGCTGCACCATATTTACAAGGATGTAGCACAACCTTGCATTTTCCCCTGCACTGGCGCTAAGTTTCACAACTTAGCGCCAACACAGGCACCCTTGCACCAGAGTGCAAGGGTGTCTTGTGCAGGGAAGGATTGCTTATGTTTAGGAAAGTGGCCCCTCCTGCACATAACCAATCCTAAAACGCCATTTTGTAACTTTCATGTGTGCTGCTTCATGCAGCACACATGAACGTTACAAAATGGCATTTTAAAAAGGTTTGTTTATGTACAGGAAGGGACACCTTTCTGTACATCAAGAAACCATGGCATGTTGCTTTTTCCATGTGTGCTGCACAAGGAAGCACACATGGAAAAAGCAAAAATTAGGAGAAATAATGCATTTCTCCTCATTTCCCCACCTTAAGACAATAGTTTTCCTGGTCTTAAGTTTGGCGCTGCCTCCAATGTACGCCACCCTTGTACATAGGGGCAGCATCAAAACAATGGGTGTTGCAGTGGAACGCAAGACCCTCTGCACGCCCCTTTCATGCTAAACATAGCGTGAAATGGTGCCTTATGTACAAGGAAGCGTTAAGCCACATTAAGTGGCTTAACGCTGTGTTGTACATAAGGCAAGGCCCCCATCGCCCCGGGAAAGTCACAAAAAGTGACGTTTCTGTGGCGATTACGGCTTGTACATATGCCCCTCAGTTCTTAAAACTCTGAACTGATCCTCGCGAGGTTAAAAAAGTATATTTAATAGAGAGTGAGACTTGCCTTACTTGTGTCCAGTGCTGCAAGCCCTGTCGTTAGAGTACCCCTGGAACAACAAGTTTACAGGAGTTTAGAGCCGGTGGTTAGCAGAGTGCTGACATCCCTGAGAAATTGGGTTAATTAGAGGTGTGCTATGCAGAGATGTCCCCTGGGGCCGATAATACGTGCCTCTTTGTTAATAGCTATAATCTTCCTTTTCAATTAGATATCAGGTACCCAGAGCATTACGTCTCCTGTGATTATTTCCGAAACCTTCACCACATAAAACAACGCTTACAGAAGACATACTGTGGATATATGGTCAACAAATATTCATTTAGGACCACGAGAAAGAGTAGTGGAAAACTCAATTTACGAAACACGGTTGACCTAAATGTAGATATAATTAGAAATTAAGTTACCAGTGCATGTTAAATGAAATGATACTCACACTGAATACCACTTCTCCTAATTTAAACGGGACATTTAAAGTAATGTATTTTTTTGGAATTGCACTTCCCTAATACAATTAAGCCATCGAGGAGATGTATGAAATATATATATGCTTGTGCCTTTATTATTGCTGTAATGAGTTTTGCAAAAGTCTGAAGGGTACATTCAACAATTTGCAAATAACCATTAGCAAAACATTGTAGCGTGTAAACAATATTAAAGAACGTTTTAGAAATAGCACAATACTTGATTTTATTGCAAGTAAATCGAATTTTTGTTTCACAGACCCTACGTCTGGAGAAAATAAACCAAAGCAGAGAAGGATTTAGTATTGTAAACATGATGGTTGAGAAACCACGTTTGCTTAGTAAATTAAGTGCTAGCGGTTCTCATCGGTGTATGGCTTTCAGTTCAAAGTTCGAGTCTTGGCAGTGCAATATAGCTTTTTACCCTTTTCAGGACAACAAATTAAGCACTAATATATTAGCAACTAGTATCTTTTAAGCATTGGCAGAATTTGCGATTCGCAAAAATCCGCCAAACACCGCAAGCTTGCAGATTTTTTTTTTCGAGTTCGTGAGAGTTTTTTACCAGGTCGGGAACGAGAACTTGCGCATGCGGTCGCGAACATGTTGTTTCCACTTAACCAGCCTGCCCGCGTTGCCTTTTTCCTGTTTCGGATCACAATGACGTGTTCGCACTCGCAATTTCCTGTTTCGGGTCGCAATGACGTGTTCGAGTTTGCAATTTTCTGTTTCGGGTCGCAATGATGTGTTCGCGATCGGGGCATCGCTCCGCCATCTACCAAAATCTCGCAGCGCACGCGAACAGGGACGAAAACTCATCAGCGAACGCAGAATCATGGTAAGTCAATGCCACACGCACGAGATTGTATTTTTGAAGCGCGAACAAGAAAAAAAATCCGCCAACTCGTGAATTGCGGATTTTTGGGGCAATGTCGCACGATTCGCGAAATTGCCAAAAATTCGCAAATTCCGCGAGCAGAAGGAATTTTCCACCCATAATTAGTATCTATTGCTCTTCAAAGCGTTCAGAGACGGCAATGGGTCTGTCTGCATAAAATGGATGAATGAGAGAACAAACTATGTGGGCTTTGCTTCAAACATAATTGTAGTTACCCTTAGCAGGTGTCATCTCAACATTATCTAAAAGGAAACAAAACAGCATGTAATACTGCTAAACAGTGGCATTAAGGCACTAAACGACAGTATCTCACATTGCTCACTTTTCAAAGCTGATGGCATTCAGGTCAGCATGCTTCATCATTAAGGCACTGATACTAAACACACCCCAATATCTGAAAGTTTTAATCTCAGTCAGATGAAAACCTCTGTGTAGCACTAAAAATATCGGCCTGGAAACTCATTACTGCATCAAGGATCCCCTTTTCTCATTCATTCCCACTGATTACTTCTCGTCTTACATATGACAATGATCCATTCCATACTGAATATTCCAACACCCTGGAATACCTTACTGCAATAAAGTGGATTATTGTTTGGGGTGGGCAATTGCCCACCTCAAGTAATAATGACACTAACTTGCCAGGGTGAACCCCAAAGTCACTAAATCAACATGAGCCCAACCCCTTGATAGCAGAGGCAGAGAGCTGACAGGGTTAATTTAAGGTATTGACTTAAGTATTTAAGCTGTACTAAAAAAATGAATAAAATCAAAACAACATGCAGAAGTAATCCCAAACAAACATAAAAATGCAGAAATACATTTAAATAAACAAACTGACATAAGGGCAACTGGAGATATGATTTTAAAATGTTTAAGATAAAATAGAGCTGAAAGGGACTAGTTTTTGCAAGTGAGAGACCAGTACCTAGGTATGATTTTAGGCTGACTGTGATGGAGTCCAGGTGGGAAACACCAAGGGGCATATTCACAAGGAGCTATTGCCGAATTAATGGCACTTTATCGCAACCAAAGTTGTGATAAATTTACCCCACCATTCACTGGCAGGTGCTAACAGCTCACAGCACCAGTTTTCCAGTGATAGCAGCCTCAAAAAACATCGCCACAGAGGACCCCAGCAACTATGGCTAATAAGTTGCAGAGTAGGCGTTCCCATGCCAAAAGCTGTGACAACGCCACACTTCAACATTCACAAGGAACAGCCAGATTGGCAATAAGAACACAAAACATGCGATAATGCGCATTAGCAGCAGGAAATTTACACCTGTCCTGACCTGGTGTAAAGTCTGACGGCAGCCTGCACCACAATAGGGAGCCGAGCCCAGAGCCACGCCTGAAGACAAACAGAAGCCATGGAGCTACTGTTCATGCAGCTGGGACACCCAAGAGGGCCACAACACTCACCCGGCACACTCCCCCCCGGACCACCACACAGGCGGCACAGACAAAGACAGCGGCCCCCCAGGAAACGCACCTGTCTCACAGGCACAACTTCTGACAATGTCACTGTCCACTACAGGCTGAAAGGGACAACCATCCATCCTATGCATCCTGGCCGTCATCGCCCAACAGGCCAACGGCACAAAAACAGCGGACAACCAACATCCCACCCCACACCAAGCTGCTGGTCATGCAGCACCTGTTGGACCCTGGCACACCCTTACCAACACCCGCCAGAGTCACGGAGTCCCACAGAAATTCACATCCAAGTCCCCCACACCTGTCATGGACATCACCATCACCCTGGCACCCCAGGCCCTGTACAGCCAATACAATGCGCATGAATTGCTGGAGACCAAGCAAGAACAATACGCTATAGCCAGATGAACACAAATGTTGGGGGCAATCCACTGCATACATGTCCCACCTGTGCCCCCTGGTGACACAGCACACAATCAGCACAACAGGAAGCACACATCACACATCTATGTACAGGCAACTTCAGAACACCTTGGGACCTTCACCAATGTTGCATCCAAATACACAGCCTGTGTGCATGATCCCTTCAACTTCTGACATTCCATCAGCAATCAGCCTTCCCAGGATGGTACCCAGGGAAATGCACAGCTCCTTGGCAAGTTCCCAATTAACACCCCACTCACCTCAACTCCACAATCATGTAATCCACAAATCTGGCAATGCACAAGTCATAAGTTCACAACCAACATGCACAAAAACATGCCCACCCACCAGACACGATTGAACAACGTACAATGTTAACCTTGGCAAGCCCTGAACATGACCAATCAACATCATGGAAACTCAGCCACACAATAGACGAATTTGGGGGGAGGAGGCAAGCAGGCATGTGTGATGGATGCAGTAGAATCATGATTGGGAAAGTACACAATGCCAAGAGTGGTGGCGAAGTGCTGGACAGACCGCTGTATGCAGAACACACCCATATCTATGGTGACATACACCTCTGGTGCATGGAGTGTAGTGGACAGTAGATGCAACCTTGTCACCCCAGCCAGTGGGGGTCCTTGTGGAAATGTTGCCTGTTACTACCCCCGTAAGCGTGAGCAGATTGGGATGGGCTGGCGTACGCCAGGCCAGTGTAGGGGTGTGCATAAAAAGCATGTAGCCCTGGGCGTGGTCCTCTTCTCTGCCAAGGCAGCGCCTCCCACCCCGCCACAAGGCAGCCGCCATCCTCGTTAGCAGAGTAGCCTGAGATCCTATGTGCCTGTGGTACCCCGGCCCGCTGGACACGAACCCGTCAGGGCCGACCCTGCGCAGCCCAGCCAGACTGATCAGCAGCAGACACCGGCATGTATCAAGGAGGGCCCACCACATGCCAGTTTAACCTCCAAGGCCCGCAACCTGGACAGCCTTTCAGACCACTGTTGTCCCCCTGACGCTGGTCCACATTACTCCTTTCTCATTTACATATTGTACTGGCGTCCTCTGTGGCTCAGTGGGTCCCATATGTGAAACCTTGTCCTGGATAATGAATAGCAGTGACCCCAAATCCGGGACAGAGGCCACAGCACTAGACTCCCTTTGATCCGTGAGGCATAGTTCCATATGCACATCTTGCTCCATGTGCTGCCACAAACCCTGCTCAAGGACATCCGGGGACACGTGCTGCCACAAACCCTGTTCAACGCCATCCGGCGACACGTGGATGGATGAGGGACGAGGAGTACCCCGTGGACCAGTAGATCTCAAATCCAGCACCTAGACGCGATTCACGAATTCACGAATGGCAGAGTCCACACCAGTGGTCGCACGGAGAGGAGGAAGAGGAAGATGCGGCCCAGTCTGGACAAAAGCCGAGTCACAGTCATGGAGGTGACCGAATACGTGGTGCCACTGAACCTGAACTACGGCGGCCGGTGGGGACACCAACCTATGCCGGCAATACTCGGTGAATGGCCCGTGCTGACCCCTGCTTCCAGCCTACACTGCGGTCCAGTAGGTCACAGAGTCATGATTCAGCAGTGGCAGAATTAATATCAGTGTACCGTCATCATCACAGACTGCACCCCCACTCAGCCCCGGTGCCACTAACTCTGTTCCCGACATTCATGGACACTCTCTGGTCAAACTGTGGTGGCGTCTGAGCCGAGGGCAGTTTTAGCCCTCATGTAGCTGATACAGAATTGGTGGTGGCAATGGGGCTGTCGCATTCCACTCCTCCATTTGCTGCTTTCAGATAAAATCAAACCTTTCGGCGTCTTGCACTGGAGGACACCTTCCACTGTCCCCCGAACCACTCCGAAACATACACCTCAGTGATGGTGACCCACTCAGGCTGCATGGCCCATCTAACTGCACTGCAAGTCATTGTTCTGTGGCTGGGTGCCTGCGCCGTCCACAGTGCATCCGGGCCACTAAATTGGTGCTGGTCCTGTCCGGGACTCCTTCTCTGGAGACATTGGCTGGCCCCTGAAGCATAGGTCTTGGGGTCATCAACACCATTACCCTGTGGCCCTGTGCTGTACGCACCCTCAGGGCCCAAATGCATCCCACCAGGGCTCACACACCAAAGCGAGTCCAGACCGGTCCGGAATACGTATCACCGCAGGAGGTACAATCCACCACCACAAGGACCACCTCCAAATGTCATCTGCCAGAGTTGAAGCGGTGGTCCTGACAGACTTTGGACTTGCTCAGGCCTGTCGTGGATGCGATCATCGTCCTGATACCCTGCTCAGCCACTCCAAGTGCCAGCACCGCAGGCCATTGTCCGTTGCTGATTGTGTTTTGTGCTGTTTAGCGGTTGCGCAGGTATGTTACCTCAAACAGTGTGGGGGCCCTGAGACGTTGATGGGCAAGATAATGCAGGTCTAAAACACCCCACTGCATCTGCATCAGTAATATATCGAAGGGACACAATCCGAGACTTTTTCTTCACATGAGCGCGCTCATCTCCAGTGTCCAAAGCACAGTGCCCTGTAACTCACAGACACTTCTGATTGCATGTTGGCTGTCCTCTGAACTTTCTCCGGCTCACTCCATGTTGCTCAGCAGTTGTTTCTGTATTGCATGCGTTTTCTGTTTCCGTTGCACTGGTGTTCAACGTCCAAGTGGTTGCCAGCACCAGACATTCCGTGTGGAATGGCTTACACTCACCCCAAACACATCCAGCACAGGCATCACTGTACATGTGGCCCTGCCAATAAAGGGGCCAGGCGCATGTGCCCATTGCCAGTTCTACATGATATCTGCGGGTGTCCCTGTGGTCTTGTGGTATGCATGTGGAACCTAGGCCCTACGACATTAGATTGTGCTGTGTACATCAGATGCAGATATGTCACCGCAGACTGCGGGTTGGAGCTTGGACATGTAGTTTTTTCGTCATTCACTCAATTCGTAAGGGGAGTGGCTAGGGCCATCATACGCACAGCCTACATGGGTAGATGACTGCTATTTGCGCACCCCTGGGTGTGGTTCTATGCTGTCCAGAAGAACTTTTCACCTATAGATTTATATTAGAACATTGGGCCCACTGTGCCAAACTATCATACACTGAGACCCCAATTCACAAATGTAAATCTGGTTCAATCCCCAACTTTCACCAAAAGTAATTTTGTTTGAATTCATCCTGGATAACAACCAGGCACTCCAAGAAATCATTGCCAAAAACACAAGAAAGCTTGATGATAGTTCTACTTTCTAAAAAAAAGTGAAACTGGTTCTACCAGAAGATAGCTATAGCACTGACGTCCAAGCACTCATACTCCGTTATCGGGGTGGTGGTAGTAACCCTGCTCCCTGACCTCCTAGACTCCACTTTGCCCCCCTTAAGGGCATCCTACATGCAGCACAACTTATCCATGGCCTGAAGAAATATGATCACATTGCATTCATCTTGATGGAACTCCGCTGGCTTCCTTTGCCAGTTACAACATCTCGAAAAACAGCTGTATTTTTTACACAACCAGCACCACCTGTTGTCTTGCAGAAAAAGCTCACTAACTGGGGTGGCTCTTTACACACCCTCAGCTAGGATGCCATCATACTGGATACTAAGGTGTTTAAAAGAGAAAGAACAAGGCAGCAGGCCTTATCTGTGCACCCAGGATCTGGAACGGCAACCCAGTATCCACCAGGAGTTTTTCAGCCGGGTCTGGTTGATCAGTGGACTAATGCATCCATTACAGGGGCCTGTTTTTAACCTCATGGCCACACGTTCAAATCCCAGTGGGTCTACTCAGCCTTTCATCCATCCGATGTCGATAAAATGAGTACCATTGAGTTGCGTAACAATGAACATCTGTTATTCAGCGCCAAGAGACCTCTGGATGAACGTGCTCTATACAATACTTATGTTATGTAAGGATGCTCCAAGTTAGGAAAGAGTTGAAGACGCACCTCTTTAAAAACTGTATATAACAACTAGCAGCCCATCCCGACGTTGTCCGGGAGCAATTAGGCTTCAGGGCCCCTGCCCGCTCCGACGTTGTCCGTGGGTCCCCCGGAGCCTTCCTCCATATTATACCTCTATGTTGACTTTGTACGGTTTTGTAACCTGCACACGTAACTTTTTCCTCCTGTAATGCACTGTTTGGCTCACTTTTGTAATGCTCCGTTTGCTTCCTCTTGCTCACGATGTACGCTTTTGTAACCTGCACATGTAACTTTTTCCTCCTGTAATGCACTGTTTGGCTCACTTTTGTAATGTTCCGTTTGCTTCCTCTTGCTCCCGATTGTCATTTTTGCTTCATTTTTCCGCCGCTCACCGCTCCTAAATAAATAAATAAATAAACTACCTAATCCGCCACTCCCCGCTCCTCCCCGCCTGTCCGCCGCTCCTCACCTTCTGTCTGCCGCTCCTCACCGCCTGTCCACCGCTCCTCACCGCTCCTCCGCGCTCCTCCCAGCGCCATGTCCGTCGGTCCTCCTTGCGCTCCTGGACGCTGCTCGTCCCCGCGCTCCTCACGTCAGCACGCACGTTGCGGTCGGCGCTTCTTCCAAGGGACTACTTTTTTTCGGTAAATGTTTAAAATAACGTATATTTATTACGTTTATATAGCCTATGTCCATCTGCACACCCTGACGATTACAATGATGTATCAGGTGTGTGGATTAGCGCTGTGGTTCCCGAGTTTACCCGCCTCAAAGGTTCAAAGTTCTTCCTTTATATTAGTAGTATAGATGGCATAACAGTAAACCTGTGATACCAGAAATCAACCACCTCTCCTATCGCTTTTTCACAGCATGCTTGCCTTTGATCTCATACAATGCTCAACTGCATTTTGGCTATATTTCAGCTATACAAACACTACAATTATAAATACATATATGACCAATCTTGGACATACAGTGAGCCATTTTTTAAATAAATGTACAATTGTAATATTTTTAAATTTCTAAATAAATAAATCAGCTATGTTTTTTACATTTTTAAATGTGATTTGTATGGCTCTGTGCAGTTGCTTATGTTCTCTAAAAGTTGTATTTATTTATTTTAACTTTTTAGGTTTTGGTATTTTTACCTGTAGTGTTATTAACTGCATCTATTTCCTTCTATGAGATTGCTTGCAGTACATGTGAGTGGCCATATGTGGTGTGCAATGTACTCCAAGGCAAAGCTAGACTGGACCAGATTTGTGATGGTGAACATTAGTTTATTTCAGTTCAAGTAACTTAAAACATACATTTACATGTAAATTATTCTGGTAATGTTCTTGGGTGCAATTCCATTTAGAAAACACAAAACTACACTAATGCAGCCTTTCTTACCTTGCCACCATTATTAAACAGCAACGGACCAGAAAGCAACACAAAGTGGATGGCAATAATTTAAGATACAAAAAAGCCACCCTACAAAGTTTCAAATTCTCCCTTTTCAATAGGGAACAGGATACATCTTGTGAGGTAGATCATTACATTTTCAAAAAAGAAAACATAAATAGTAGCATAGTTTGTATTTAGGAATTATCAAAATGATACACATTTATATATCAACAGAGGTGGGCTAGCTAAAGAAAATGATACAAATTGATGAGTGATGAAAATCCTAAATCAAAGGATTGTTTTCGCAAACATTGTGTACCAGTTTTAAGTAGGTTTCTGTTACCCTAGAAGATTTAATAGTAATAAATGATTTGGCAACCATCCATCTTAATTCACTTGTTTCCCCACAGGTCCGGTGTCTGTTACAGAATGATTTTTAACCCAGGATGTTTCAGATATACAGCTTTTCCATTCACTATTAAGTAGTTCAGGATGACCAATCACTATACAGACATTTCTTTGCATAGCATAACCATGGAATCCTATCATGAGCATTGAGCGTCATACCGTTCTGAATGATTTCTCAAATGAGTTCAAACTTACAACAAGGCTTAAAGACACGAAGATTTAAAGGAGGTTATGGCTTCTTTGATTCAAGCCTCCATAAATCCAAGGTCTAGACCCTTGGGCAGATAAATTATGAAGCACTGCAAGGCAGGCTTGCGTCTGCAAAACCACTTGATGCCACCCGTAAACAGGTCTTGTCTGGAGGGCCCCAAATAACAGGGCTAAATGTGAAAACAGAAAAGACCTTACTGGTATATGTGGTTCTCCTATGCTGCACATGTTTTATAAGCTTCGCAAGAAGCAACATTCAAAACTGCACCCAGAGATTCGATGAGCTTAAGTCTTGTAGACTGCAAAAGGGAGCGCTAGCTATTGGAGTTAACAAACGGAATATCTGCATGGAAAAAGGAAATGTTTTGTTTAAAAACTGGCTCTTTCTGGATATTGTTTTACACCTGCAAGATGTTAGACCCATACTAAATATATATTTGTTGAACTAATTAGTGGCTAAATTTAAATTATGTATAAATGTTGAATAACTGTCAATGAGAATGTTCCGTACTATTAGTAGTTCTAGAAATAATTACTTAATCATTGGCAAATAGCAACACAGGGAATGTTTTCCTACTCTTCCCCGGAGACTTTTAGAAAGCTACCTTTTCCCTGCATGAAGCTCCTGGAGACTAATTTACATTGGCCTGCCAGCAGCTGCCTTGTCAGTGTCTGACCTTAATGGGTTGCGACAACTGCTCTCAGAGTAGTTGGCTTAGGCCTAGTGACAGGGTGGGTTGTGTCATGTCCTACCGCCCAGGAACTCACACGGGACACAATGTGGATATTACAGGTATTCTCTTTATTGGTTGGCTTACATCATGCCTGTATCACGACCTCCTTCCTCGAGGTCCAGTTTCAGAATGTTTCCTCTCCCCGCCCCTTGACCGGATGTGGTGTCCGGTGTCCCCTCACCCCTGCGCTGTCCCAGGGTCCTAGTGCCCTTGTCCTGGACAGGACAGGCTGGGTGTTGGCTCAGGAAGGACAGTTGGGGTTGTTCCAGGTACTTCATTCGATTGAAAGGGACTGAGGTGAAGCCTGATCATTGATGGTTTAGTTTAAGGGAGCCTGGATGACGGGGACACTTTTGCTTTTTAGGCTCAGGGTAGCCAATTGGGCAATAGCCAGGTAGGAGGGGTAGCTGGTCTCGGAATCAGTTTGGGATAGCTTAGGAGGAAGTAACTGTGCATTTCCCTAACTATACCCCTCCCTTTCAACATAGAAGGTCTGTGCCATCTTGGATAGTATGTTCTAGGCCAATGTACAGTAAAACACACATTTTTGCTGGGTAGGGTTGCCCATGAGAAGAATGCGAGAGGTATCTCAAGGGGTAGATTTTTTGCACATCAAGCAGTTGGGCGAGGAGATAATTTTGAATAGTGCCGCACATGAGAGACCAGCGATGCCACGTTCATCACCCACGTCAAATCTCTGATGTGTATTATATACATGCTGAGGAATTTTAAGTGGGTGTTGGCCAATTGCAGGTTAGTTCCTTGCACAGATGTCCTCTTTAACCCCGGTATGGGAAACTCATGTGGATTTAGTAGAGTTTACCTTCAAACCTGACCCCTTCACGTACACATACAACAATTGCATTAGATGGGGCGAAGAGGACTCAAGGTCACTGACAAAAACTAGGATGTCAGCATATTTTGAAATCCTGGTCTCGATGTCCGTCTGCTATCTGTTGCCAGTGAGTCACCAGACATTCTATTACTAGGGCAAAAAGAAGGAGTGACAGGGGCTTCCTCACCACATGCCCTGCTCAATGGCGAATTCCGGCGACAATTCCCCATTCACCCTGACTCTTGCCCATCAACTAGTGTATAATACTGAGACACATTGCCTGATGCACTGGCCAAAATTCATGTGTTCTAGTAAATGAAACATTAAATTCCATCGTACAGAGTACAAGGCTTTTCAAAGTCTTTAGTGACCAAAGCCCTGCGTTCCCTCAATCCTGCAGATAGGGCCATTGTAGTGTCTGGGCAATGTAGAGGGCTGTGTTCTGGCATAAACCCATTTTGAAGTGGTTGTACCACAGATCATATAACCTTAAGTTTCCCAATGTTTTTGGTAAGAGCTTTGCCTCCAGGGCAATTAAGGAAATTGGCCTATATAATGCACATAAATCTGGTGGTTTCACAGGCTTTGCAATTACTGAAAAAATGGCCACACACTGGTCATAATGTAGTTTCCCACACTCCAGAGCTTCGGAGTATGTTCTATTTAATAGAGGGCTCAGTCGAGAGCTATATTTCTCAAATATTTCGAGGGGGTATCCATTGGGAAATATTTATTTTTTTACTGCGGGGAGTAATTGGGGAGTTCTACCTGTGCCCGTCCATTCAAAACAAGCAAGAGGGTGTGACGGGGTATTTTCTTGCATCTTTTCTTTACTCTATATATAAATGGGCTAGAAAAAGCCCTTTTGGCCTCTGAGGCCGATTGTCCAAAGGTAGGAACAAGATTGTGTCCGGTCATACTATTTATTTATCTATTTATTTTATTTTATTTTAAAGGTTTTATATAGCGCTGGCTAGACCCGGAGGTATAAGAGCGCTTTACATGAGCATCACATCATAGTTACAGGTTACATCGTTACAAAGGTTACACAGTTAAAAGAGCATGGCAACATAGTTACTTGTAAGGTCGAGATAAAACAATAAGCACAAATACGTAAGGGGGAAAGCAGGCAAGGGGAGAGATTCAGGGGAGGGGGGTAGGAGCAGGGGAAGTAGACAGGTAATGAAGGAGGGAGAGAGAAGGGGAGGATGAAGGACACAGCATGGAAAGAGGAGGGGAAGGGCGACGGGGACACAAACCGGTAGACGAGTCAAAGCCACGTCCAAAGTCCAGTAAGCTGTGATCCCAGGGGAAGTGGTATCACTTCTCTATCTCAGTTGTGAGAGGCTCTCTTTACGCAGTGGACTCTCTCAGAGGGGTCTCTGAGACTCCAAGGCGTACATACTGAATCCTTCCCCAAAAAGGGGAGAGGGAGTGCTTTGGCAAGGGGTGCCATACCATACCTCAGCTATGAGTGGCTCCCTTGGTGCAGTGGACTCTTTCAGCGGGTTTGCTGAGACTCCAGAGTATAAACATTGGATCTTTCCCCAACAAGGGGAGAAGGAGTGCTTAGTCAAAAGGGCACAAAGGACAGGCGGCTAGGCAGACTAGCAGGCAAGGTGAGAGATTCAGGAGGGAGGGGTTAGGAGCTAGTGAAGTAGATACAGAGAGAATGAGTACTAAATGGGAACATATTTGATTAATGAGTTATTATATAACGCTGGCTAGACCCGAAGGAAACAGAGCACAATACATGAGGAACAATAATGTTGCAATTTACATCAGTAAAAAATTACATAAGTATCAGGAAAAGTATTTAAAGAGCATAGGGGACAAGGTGAATGGTGCAAGGAAGGGTAAGGGGTTGGTAAAGGGGTAGGAGGAAGATAGGACGTCGAGACGAGGAGAAAGTCTGCCCAAGGTCCGGCTGGGTAGGTGATGGCAGGTGGGGTGGGGGAGTCAACAACCCATCTCCTCTTTAGCTATATGGTAGCTCCACCGGGCATCAGCCAAATCACTATATGGAGACACTGTTGTCCTGATGGCCAAGTCTGTGCTGGGCCTTGAAGTGCCATTAAATACATTAATAGAATTCATGGATAGAATTCATGGATAGCCACCAGTGAAGCCCATCTTTGCGCCATGACTAGGTGCACTGTTTGTGAATTGGATTGGTGACACTTCCCATATGACGATACTCCACCGCATGGGTGGGCTGATGGGAATTTTCCAAACGGACTTGGGCTCTCACTTCTAGTGCTTCTAGTGGTTTTGGGATACTAGTCCGGTTGCGGCACACTTGCGGGTCTTTGACCAGGCCTCTCTTTTGCTTGTTGAAAATAGCCTGAATCTCTCTCTTAACTTTAGTAAGTCCTACGTCATGGTGGTGGGCCTGCACTCAGCTAGAACAAAAACAGCACCCTGACTACCATTTCAGCTTTCTCCTATGTTGGGGTGTTATTCAGCTCCAACATGACCAGGAAACCCCTGATTGCCAGCAAGAGGGGGAGTTTGTAAAGACTATTGCAGCTGTAATTAGCTTTGCCCATATACTGTTGAGTAAACCGTCACTAGCTTTAAGAAAGGCCTATCCGGCTAACTGCATCTCTAACTTCACTTATGGCAGTGACATTAGGGGATACGCAAAGTTAGAACACTGGGAGACAATTTTAAATTGGTTCTTAAAGCATTTACTGGGTGTACCTCGAAGTACCCCGTCAGTATGTGCTCATGAGGAATTAGGTGTAAAGTATATTGGGGACAAAACAGCCTTGAGGCCTCTTTTGTGATGGATTAAGGTATGGACAAGGGCTGAATCCCACCTAAGCAATCTGATCCTTAAGGAATTTGTGTCTCCCGACCAGACAGCTAGGATCCCTCTGATGCATATATAAAGGAGACTTTTCAAAGCCTGGGGAGGGCGGACTTATTTCTCAGCCACAAACCTTAGTTAGAGCGGAATTGCACTGGGTGAGTCATCATTTCCTTGAACGAGGAATGTCTCGAAAAGAGCAGGTGAAAATGTTGAAACCCTTTGTAAGCGGTTATATATTGCTAAAAATGGTTCAATTCATGGGACCTTACTTACCGATTGTAAGAAGCGATAGGGATAGGTTTTTGCTGACTAGATTTAGCTTCAATAAGTCGCACTGTACCACCTATTGGCCTTTCCCTTCCCAGTGGATGGAATGCCCCGTCTCTCTGTGCCATTGCGGCTGTGACAGTATGTCTCTGCAGGATACCCTACACTTTACCAAGTTTTGTAGATATTTTAAGTTGTTTTCTTCCACTTGTATTTTATTCTTCATGTTTTCATCGATCATCGTTGCTGATATATTATATAAGCAGCTTGTTTTGCTTTTGTTTTCCACTATTATGGTTATGACAATAACTGATTAAAGTTTACAATATTTTTGCTAGGAGCTTTATCTCCAGGGTAGTTAAAGAGATGGGCCAATATAACGCGCATTCATCCAGTAGTTTCACAGGCTATGAATGTACTGAAATAATGGCCCCCGCTGATCATAGTGTAGTTTCCCACACTCTACAGTCTCAGAGTATGTTCCAGAGCATCAGGTTAACTTTCTCCTCTGTGGTAGCTGAACCCACCTGTTTCAGAAGCAGGTATCCAGAAGATGTTGAAGTCTATGATATCCCTGAGACGTCCAACAGGAGGCAAGCTCTACATCAAGGCCTTGGAGATACTTAGTATGCAGAAAGAACAGTCCAGTCCTTTCCCTGCCCAAGACAGAAGCAGCAGCTGCAGGCCAACCAAACAAAGCAACAACAGACAATGGGGAAGTACTCCTCTTGGGAGCTCTTCCTGCTCTTCTTCCAAGCTGGTTCCTTAGTCCAGCAGTAATCTAAAGTGCTGAGATCAGGACCACAATATTTATACAATATTTTCCCTTGAAGTTGGTACAAACAAAGTTCCTTTGGCATACATAAACAAGGTCACCCTGGATCAGGCCAGGTTCACTATAGGAGCTGGGGACAGCTTTGTGAGAGGCAGCCACAGTCTATTCAGCTGCAAGCAACAACTCCTCTCACTACTCTAAATGCAGCCAGGTCTATTCAGCATGGCAATGGGTCACCCAGGAAAGGCAAGAAACACCTCAGCCCCCCTTCTGTATGTCTACTGTGAATGTGCATCCCTTGCTCCTGTCACTCTAAACCCAGACAGGGAATACACAAAATGCAGAGGCTTGCTGAATGGTTAGGCAAGAAAATGCCCTCTTTCTAAAAGTGGCATTTTCAAACACACAATATAAAGATCATCTTCTCTAAAAGATGAATTTTTAAATTCTGAATTCAGGAAGCCTAAACTCCATTTCTCTATCTTGTCCTAATGGAAAGATATATTTGTAAAATGTGAAAAAGCAACTCCCATGACAGTTAGCCTTGCAATAGTAAAAAACGAAATGCACAGTATTTCACTATCAGGACATGTAATAAACACCTGAACATTTCCTACCTTTCACATACACTGCACCCTGCCAATGGGATACCTTGTGCTACCTGAGGGGTTCCTTACATGTAAGAAAAGGGAAGGTTTGGACAGGCAAGTGGGTGCACTTGCCAGATCAACATGAAAATAAAAACTGCATGCAAACATTGCAGTGGCAGGTCTTAGACAACTTTGAAAGGCTACTTGTGTGGGTGGCACAACCGGTGCTGCAAGCACACTAGTAGCCTTTAACTTGCAGGCCTTAAGCACACACAGTGCACTGACTATGGATTTACTAGTAAATGAAATATTTCAATCATGGAAATCCACTAACATTCCACAATTTACATGGAAGCACATACACTTTAGCACTGAATAGCAGTGGCAAAGTGCCCAGAGTCCTAAAACCAACAAACAATATGTCAAAAACAGGAGACTAAAAAGCAAAAAGTCTGGGTTAAACCCGTTGAAAAAGCCATGTCTAAAAATCGCTTTCAGAGGAAATGCCTGAGTTCATAGATTTTATAGGTATATATTTTAATAATTGCTGTGTTAAAAAAAGTATACAGAATGCTCAAATTACACAAAGAAAGATACAATTGTTTTTAGGTTGTGCGTGGGCATTGGAACCTTTATATCTCAGCCCTTGCTAGGTCAAAGTAGTCTCCACTTCCCAAGTATACTTCTGAGGGATATGTTACTTTTTACCTTAGAACAGAAATCTTTTCGCTGACAAAAAACAAAATGGTTTTGTATTGATCTTGCACTTTTCATCATCTCAAATGGGGAGGGAAAGAAATTGTAAAACCAGCAGCACAAAAATAAGTCAATCCATCTTTAAGGTTATTAGTTCACAGTATCAAATATACAAAAGCATTATTGAAGTGATGCCCAATAAAAGTTTGTTTAATGATTGTGTCAAGTTGGGAGAAAGTTGGGAATGGACATGTCCATGATCACACTTCACATGAGTAATAGACCAAGACTTGAACATTTTATAATCTGTATATAATATTCACAGCTATTTGTTTTTCCATCAAATATATTACTACAAGAGTCAAGTTAACAACTTTCAGCACAATATTTGAGAGGTTGCTATTTTATAATTATCTATGGGTGATATTTGCGTCCTTGTTCCTCTTTGTACACTTCCTTGTACATTTATATCTCAACACAACCAACAATTATTGAAATATTAATAGGTTTATTCAGTAGTTGTGTTGCTCTAAAGGCTTCAGGATTTATTGGGTAGAAGTTGCCAGCATGAGACAGTGCCTTTTATATCTGGCTTTAGAGTTGAATGTCACCAGCTCAAAATACAAACCTAAGATCAGCCAATTGGGTAGATTCACATTACTGGCTCCTCCTACACAGTCTGTAAGGCCTAGGTCCAAACATCTACACTTCACATCCATGCCCCAACTGAGTCAGTGCAAACTGTGTTCTTTTGTTATGCTTGCAACCAGGCCTGTCAATTCAATTTGTTGGGTTTGGGTCAAAAAGTCTATGTAGTGTGGGCCACTGTTGGCTTTCATGCAAGAACATTCAATCTAATGGGGAAAAATGTTTTCTAGGAAAAGAGTTTTACTTTATCAGGCAACTCTATCAATTGGCACCACCTAGGGGTTGGATTGCTATGATACATCATCATGAATATAGAGGGTTGGCCTTTTTTGTTCTCTAAATACATTTTGTAGCAAGTGCATGAGACACAGAAAAGCAAAGGCTGTGTTTAAAGAGCTATTACTGCCCCTCATTTATGGGAGCCCTTCATTTATCAGGCAGCAGCTAGCCTCAGCTTTAAAGCGGTCTCTCTGATGGATATTGTGTGGTGTACTACAGGCAAATATGTAATGCCCCTGATAAAGAAAACTTACACAGATGTACATAGAACTAAAAGTAATTAATCCCTGCAAAAGAAAATATCAAATAAATCACCTGGGGCACAAATAAGCACCATCCTGCCCTCCTAGAAAGAGCACCCAATTTTCCTTCAATATTTTTGCTGTGCAGTTGGAGAGGGCCAATTTAGGCACTAATGTTTGTTCATTTTTACCATCACAAAGGAGAGTTCACCTATCATTTGCAAAGTTAAATGGAGCATACCCCTTTAGTGCTACTAATTGCAAATTAATATCTGACATCAAATTCAGTTTTAAATCACATTAATGACAAATTATCATGGCAAAATATTCGAGACTGATGCTTTTTGAAAACATGATTTATTACATAGCTAATGTCTGTAATGCAGTTGCATTGTATCATTAAAGCAATATTTGACATTAAATATGGCATGGTAGTACTGTAATGATGAATTGAATGAATGTTTTTTTCTCCTGCTTTGTAGCGCTCCATGAAGCTTGCCCAAATAACTTTAAATGAATATTTGGACTTGGTTTAAAAACATAATTTCCCTGGTTTAAGTAAGAACTATGCTTTTAAAAAGTTTTAGTTTGAATAATCTACTACAGGCAAATATGTTATGCCCCTGAGAAAGAACACTTACACATGTGTACATGAAACTAAATGTAATTACTTTATCTACAAAGGTAAAATTACTAACGTATTTTGGTGAAATATTCAAGTATCACATTGTTAAGTTAGTTTAGTGTACACTGTAAAATATTATCAAATAGTACACTTGTGGGCCTTGCAAAAGATCTTTCAGGGGTGTCATCAGGTAAAACCTGTGATGACCACAGACTTAGATGTAACTTATTTGAAGTCTCATAAAACTAGATTAAATGCTGGTATTGAATATTCAGGACAGGCAAAAGGGAGAAATGTGAATTGTGATACAGTCTTAGCATGTAAATATTTGTTTTAACGATGACCAGCAAATTAGCAAAGGGTTGCCTCACTCTAGCGCCATGCAAATGGGCTCAAGAGTGACAAAACTGTTAAGTGTGATTTATGAAGCCACGCAAGGCTACCTTGCATGGCCTTGAGTTGTTCAATAACTCGTTACTCTGCCTCAGGGAGGCACTCCATGGGTGGAGCGTGAGTGTTCCAATGTATCCACCCATGGATTCTGGCACATTCCCAGATTTGCAGGAAGGAGTCCCTTCCTGCACAAAAGCAATACTGTTTACAACAAAGGCACCCTTGCACCAAACTGCAATGGAACCTGCATTGGCGCAAGGTAGCACATTGCGCACCAGCACTGGGAAATTATAAGAATGCACAGTAAATTGTTAAATATGGTGCATTCCTGCAGTTTCTCTATCGCACAGCGCAGGACACTGCAGCATGGCAATTTGCTGCACTGCGCTGCAGGATTATTTGATAAATATGCCTCCAGAAGTATCGATTTTCATAAATGTTGTTATCGGGAAATGACCATCTGTTGTGTGGTGCACTGACAAATTTTTCTAACTATTGGCCCCCCTTTTAAGCCTATGAAGTTAGCATCCACGTCATTGAAGGCTGGTACTGAACGGGGGATGGCAGGGGTTTAAAAAACTTAAAGAACATTTACAGTTGTAAGGCTGCTGAATCTCCTCCGTTATCATCTCTCGTCTGCTTCTCTTCCGGAGTCAGGAAGCACACAGGCTCCCCAAGCCAATCACAGTGCTGCTGTCACCATGACAGCAGCGTCGTGATTAGACTGAGTGCTGTGATTCAGCACTCAAAAAGGCAAGGTTTTTTAAGCCATTGGCTTTTTCCTACTGAGAAGGTAGGAGCTTCTCAAGGAAACTTGCCAACCAGATGTTCCAGATATTCCAGTGTGTGGTGACAATGTGACTTCTAGAAACAGTCTCCTGTACATCGAGCAGCAGAAGACCCGTACCGGACCCCGGGTAAGCATCCATATCTGAACAACTCTGTACTCTAAGCCAATAACACCAGAAATCTTATTTTGTACATCACAAAAATCATAAGGTTAGATCCTATACTCCAAACCCTTGAAACATTAACCTAAAACATCAAACTGTAGAAAATAGAAACCTTCTCAGGGGCCCCACTGATCCTTGGTCCTTTTAAACCAACAAAGAAGAAATTGGCACAGAAGCTGAAATTTAAAAGTAACATCTTTATTAACCTCAAATGAAGGAGACTACGTCACACAGAAGCCTTAGCAACTGAATGAGGCAGTCTGAGGAGTACAGAAAACAGAGGCCTTATATATGCTTAGGGTTACATAGTCAGCATAAGACCAAGGGGCAGTCCTGGCACATATAAGCATGCAAAATGACTAATATGGGCATGCAAGATCTGCTTGCTCAACAAAGTAGGAGGAGAGTTACTTCTCCATACAGCAGCAAAAATAGCCTGACAGTTCTACAAGAAGAGCAGGTGCATTCTACTAGCTAGGCCCTTCTGAGCATGTGCGAAGGTGGAAGATGCTAAATATAGTTCATTTCTAGGCAGATTACAAGAGCAGTCCACACTGAAGGAGGACAGAGCACATGGCGAGCACGTGGCAGCACATGGCAAACAAGATGGCTGCCTGAAATACAAAATGGCTTTCAGCTCATGCTAACAAATCCCTGCAATATTTAACAGATAGTCCTTTTAGCATGAGCTAAAGACATTCCTATGATCCAGTAGGAACATAAAAAATATTTGCACATTAATTTTCATAAATTTATCAATATCATAATTCATTGCTAGGTGGGCATTTTCCATTCTAAACATTTCATTAAGCGGCTATGTGTGAGGCATAAGCAGGAATACAAAGGGAACGGAGCATCGGGTCATCATTAACAGGAGAAAGTAATCATTACTATTACAAACAAAATTATCATTTTTCTAGTCCTAAGCAAAAGCAAATCCTAAAATCATCTGGTAAAAATTTTCAGGGCTCCTATGCATTGCAGAGACCATCTATTACAGTTTCAGAATAGCTAACAGGCCAATTCTAATAAAAACATTTTCCAATTGACTGTTACATTTTCCTTTTATGAGGGTTAGAACATCAATTTAAGACATTCAAGGAAAGGGCAGAGTCACATTTTCAATTGCTCAGAAAAATATTTTTGATGCATAATAAATATAACTAATGCAAATAATAAAGCTACTAAACAGATTATTACAAAGATAATACTGGCTCCAAGGGACCAGGAGGACCACACAGTGCCATAGAAATTAGGACAAAGAGCTACAAAGGGCTGCTCCTCCTTAAAAACGTGACATCCAAAGGGTTACTGTTAGACCTGACATCATTGGCTTGAGTCTCTCCTCCATTTTTTTCTGTTTGCCTCCTCTGTTTACGATGTTTTTGCTGGTATATCGCTTTGGGCACTGTGCCACTGCTGAACAGTGCCACAGTGCAAAGGCTCCTTATGTAAAATTGCTGTACTGATTGAACTCCATGTTTGGCTTAGTTGGTTTACTGTCAGTCCCTAGTTTAGTGCACCAGGAGTGCCAGGGCTTGTAAATACAAATGCTGCTCGTGGGCTTGCAGCACGTGTTGTTCCACCCACAAGAGCGGCCTAGTAAAAGTGTGTCTACAGGTCAACCATTGCTAGACCTACGTGCAGTCTAGTACTGTCACGCTGACTGCTCAGGTACACCTACTTGCCAGTCCCTAAACCTTCCCTTAACTTCATGTTAGTCACCCCTATGGTAGGCCCACGGGCAGGTTGCATTGTAAGTATAAGGTAGGACAGGCCTGACCAAGTTGGCACGTCCTAATAGTGAATTACAGCCATATTCATTTTTCACTATTGCGAGGTAACCTGGTCTCCATTAGTTAGAATGGCCTGCCATGATTATTAATGCTATAATCCTAGCTGGCTCGGGAGCATGGTGCAATGTCGAGTTTGGTATCCCTGAACTAGGGGTTTAATTACGCATCCGTTTGTGTGGATGGTTTTTGGACTCTGGGTTTGAAAATAGCACTTTTAGAAAGTCGCTATTTTCTTGTCTAACTATTTCTGTTTTCTGCTGGTTTGATGTGTGTGTGACAGGAGCTGGGTGGCTCCAGAGGACTGAGTGAGTCAGTGTGGGATGAGTGGGACATGTGCCTTGAGAGTAGGGGGAGAATAGTTCCTGATAGCCTGCCCTGCCTGATACAATGCTGGCTCCACCTCCTGCCAGGCGACTGATGGCTCTGTGCCTGCCATGGACGATCCTGGCCCCACCTCCTACCAGGAGACCGATAGCTCTGCTCCTGCCAGTGACAATGCTGGCTCCACCTCCTGCTGGGCGTCTGAGGACCCAGCTCTGCTCAGTGAATAGGCCAGGTGCCTCTGCCTGGCTACACCCACAACAGACCCAGGATGTTGGGAAATTCCCCTACATGGACAAAGGGATCAAAGTCAAAAAGGGGTATAAGAGAAGGACCCCTGAACCAAGAATTTAGATCACTTCTGACAAGGAACCCTGAAACCAAGGACAAGAAGCCTGCTGATCCAAGGATTTGCCTACCCCTTCTGCCAGTGTGCTGTTTGTTGGGGGAATCCTGCAGTGCTTCTTTATTTTTGCCAAGGAACCAGGAGAGAGGAACTGAGTGTGTACTCTCAAGCTTTGCTAAAGAAAATCTCCAAGGGCTGGAAGAGTGCCAGCCTCCTGTTGAAGTCACAGGGCTAAAGGACTTCATCTGCTAAAAGTGCTTGTATGCTGGAACTTGAGAATCCAGCACCTTTGAAAGAAACCAGCAATCTCGACGCCGACGGATGTCGCCGAATCCAGCTCGACATCGTGAGTAACGGCTCCAGTGTCCCGCTTCCTCGACGCCGGCCGCCGGGCCCGATCGACGCCAGCAGCAACGCCAGTGAGTAGTGAGTTCGGCTCCAGCTCCAAGGGACCTCGTGTCTGCACCGCTGCTGATCGCATCGACTTCGTGCCCTCTCGACGCCGTGAGCGCTGCTCACTCTGGCAACATCGTCATCGACATCGACGACGACGCCGTATCCTGCTTCCCCTCGTGAGCGCTGCTCCTGCCTGACATCTGGCGACGCCGCTGCAGGTCGCCCAGACTCCGAGGCCGGATCGACGCCGGAGACGCGACGCCGGACATCTCGACGCGGCTGATCATCATGTGCTTCGCTTTTCCAAGGTACTGTGTTGTGGGGGTCTGTGCGACTCCGGGCTCAACGTAGCGCTCCTCGCGGTCGACGCCGAACCCTTTGGATTAACTTTGCCTCGACGTCGTGGGACTCCTGTGTGGGTTACACTGTTGCCAAGAACTGTGTTTTAAAGAAGAAGAGTTGCTTCTGATACTAAAGACTTTGTGCTAAGAAGAAACCACACTTGAACTACTATTTTTTTCTTCCCAGAGTATTTATTAAGATTGTGGTATATTTTTTCGTTATTTGGTCTTGTGCTAAGCCTTATATAAAAATCCTTATTTTTATAATACTACTGTGTCGTGTCCATTTGTAGTGTATTCACTTTATTACTGTATGTGGCCATAAATGCTTAACACACAGCCTCTGAGATAAGCCTGTCTGTTCTGCCAAGCTACCAAGGGGGTGAGCAGGGGTTATCAAAGGGTGTGATCCCCTTGCCCTGACTAGAAAAGGTGTGTCCCTATTTGTCAGAAGTGCATACCTCTGCCAACTAGAGACAGTTACATTATTGGCAAAAAAAAGAAGTCCTTGGGGAAATTGAAGCCGCTGTACAACCAACCAGAGGGGAGTCTTCTCCCTGAGTCTGTTTTAGCCTCACAGGCAGGCTCTTATTGTTTACACGGTGGAGCTGCACAACTCGCAACTCAAGAATGACAGCCCAGTTTCAAGGGAAAAAAAGTCTCTTCTTTCAGGATAGGGCAGTCACCCACCAGGGCAAATGCTTTCAATGATCCTGTCCACTGTCTCAGGCAGTGCACCAGTTTTCTTCACTTCAATCTAACAGGCTCCAGAGACACATCACCTGTACCCTGAACTCAAGTCCTTCCCTAACTCCTGTTTTGGTCTGCTGGCTCACTGCTCATTCGTTGGGGCCACACATTGCATCCAGTGTGCTCTGGTATCTCTTGACCAACAAACAAAGAAGGAAACTTGTATTCACTTTGGGACCAGGATTCAGAGGCCTGATGCTAGGATCTCTGAAGCAACACTTGTTTCAAAAGGGGTCACCTTAAGCAAAGCTTCCTCGCCATTCTGGTCAGTCTGTGACTCTCAGCTGGGCACCAAAACTTAATCCACAATTTCTCCTTTCTGATTTATGACCTGGTCTTTCGCCCAAGACAGTGGCAGGGGTACACATTGCATCTCAGGGCTTCCGCCTTCACTGAGGTCCTTTAGACAAGGCACAGAAACAGTCTATCAACAGAGAGGATAGTCTCAGAATATTTCCTAGTCTTGGGACGCCCCATATATTAGCAAGGCACCCAAGAACCACTTTCATCTATCTATGATAGTGTACAAAAAAAGAACATCCTGGACCTATTGGCAGGTATAAAAGGAACTCTTTGGTGAACTGACAAGAGTAATACATCACCCAATCCCAAGCAGCCAAGGAAGTCTGTATTAATTTTCGAAATTGTGAGGAAAAGAGAAAAACAACATGGGCATACCCTAAATCCTTGGTGTATTCCTGTGTACTAATCTGAAAACCCTCAAAAAAAGGAAATGTTCTACACTTTAACTTATAAATTTTAAACTACTTGTACAGGACTGCAGACACTTCTAAAATGATTCTTCTTAATAAAAGCACCTACTTTGTATGCTTAGGACCATGTTCTCATGTTATAGGAGGAACAGGAAAATCTAAAACTGCTAATTTAACAGGGTTTCTTATCTATAAAACAATATTTCCTTCAAAAATGTCTGCTAAGGATCACATGGGCATCTTTACTGCGTTCTACTTTTCATGATCCAAACTATGCAACATCAGCTCTAATAAGGACTGTCAGTCTACTTGCACAGACTAGCTAATAAAAAAACTAGCAATGCCCTTGAAAAACTATGTAGCATTAGAATAACATACAATAATGGTGTTATCACCTAAGAATTTTAGAACAAAAACTACCCACATCTAGCTCCCCTTAAAGATCAAAATAAGGGAACAACAATCTAGACTACTGATCCTGTCATAATTTCATTAAACAGGATGGGCAGTAACATAACATACATACTAATTCATTTTATTAATGCTAACAATGTTTAAAACAGTATAACTGAATAGCCAATTAAATGTCTCATTGCTATTTCACTGACAGCTTAGACAGGCAAAAGAAAATATTGAGAAAAAGAGAGAGCAACATACATATTACCTAGCCTTAATTTGTAGAGGAGCTAGCCTCCTTTCCCCATTTTGACAGTAGGAAACCTGAAACAGGTTTCACTTCTGTCAACACGATCAACCCCTATTTGTAGCAACTGGCCATAAACAAAGTGATAGGAGGTACATAGCACTTTTGAGAGAGCTAAAAAAGCACATGAATACCCAACCCCAATCCCTTTTAGCAAATGTACAAGTGAAACATGAGGGCACGTGAAGTCAAATGAATGTCATTGCCTCAGCTTTTAAGCCTTAGTGCTGTATAAATATGGCAAAGCTTATCTGTTCATCAAAGTTCACATATACCATTATATTGTTTTCTATCATATGAGTACATAGAGTGCCTGATTTTGCCCCCAAAAAAACTTCTCCTTCTCTCCCCTGTCGTCTTTCAAAAACTTTGAGAGGTCCAAATTTCAAAGCAGACCTTGCTCTGGGAGCCATGCTAGGCTTCTAAATATAGAACTGACTTTTAACTCTTCCCAGCTGTCCTATTCTGTGTCTGTTTGTCAGTTTAGAGTTAGGAAAATAACTTCTGCTCATTTTTTATACATGTTTTTAATTATAAGCAGTGTGCAGTATACTTGTCTAACAATATAGAAGTCAGCTGTTTGTATTATACCTAAATGTATGCATTTATTGAGGCCTAAGGTAAGTTAAAAGCTGCTCTGAATGAACAATTTCTTTTTACATTATTGAATGTTGTCCAATTTCGACTTTGATATTTGGGGCACTTAAAAATGAATATCCTATAATTGTTTTGCATAATAGTCATCCTCAGAATGTTCTCTAGATAGCCCAGGAGTGAGAAATGAAAAATACATCATACATACCATTATAAAAATGAGTATGTTACGCCTGCGAGGAGTGATATTTCATATTCAAATGTCCTCATTATGCGGTACAACATAACTTAAATTTAATTTGAATTCTAGGAGGTCACAGTATGAGTATTAAGCTTTATAAATATTAAAAAACGAATTTAAAGGCACTTATTTTTTAAATAATTTTTTCATATTTTCTTTTTGTAATAAAACCAATCATTTTTGATAATTCCACATATGAAAAGCAAGCTGCATCTCTTGCCTATCACATTTAGACACATTCATTCATAAGCCTAAGCACAGAAGCCTAACTTGAAACATGAAAAGTGTTGCGCCACTTTTTAAAAAGACAATTATTTAACATGAGAACCAAGAATATGCTTATAAAAAAAGCTTTAAAAAAGGAAATCCTTACTTTAAATGTTTTCCTGCTACAAAAAATAATGAACCTGATTTTTGTAACTTTTTAAAACAGCAGTCTGAAATGCAGGATTTTACCCTGTGCTTGCCCTGACAAAAATCCTAGCTGAATCAACAGCCCTTCCTCTCTGTGGCCTACAATCAAAACAACAGCTGCTGCTAAGCGGCAGTTAAAACAAAGCTGTTGTAGAGCTTTTTTTAGTGTTGAAATGGAAGCATGGTGACTGTCTATTTAAAACGGAGGCATTTCAATGCATGTTCTATAATATGTGTTTAAGTTCAACAAAATCCAATTTACTCAGAGGATGTGTTAGCCTGTTTATATCTAACACAATGTATCTAAGGAAAATGTTGTAACATGTTATAATTGTTTATTTATTGCAAAAAGACACAATTGCGTTTTTTTAGGCCTATTTTATTCCTATTCAATGTGAATTCTAATTTTATCTTTTAACCCCTTCCATGCTCATGATGAGCTGAGCTCGTCATGAGGCACACTGGAGCTGTGCTTATGACGAGCTGAGCTCGTCATGCACTCAGGCATTTTCAATTTTTCAGCATACAGCGGGAAAACCATTAGCAGCCAAGTTGTTAAGCATTGGCAGTTTGTACATGTGCATAGTTGCTTACTCTTATCAATCTAATAGTAGTATGTAGTTATTTAGAATATCATATGGTTCATTTCTGGATTTTTATTTATTTTTTATCTAATATTAATTAAATGACATTTTGCTTAATAGACTGATGACAGACTGATGACAGCAAGAAAACACAAACAAACACATTGAGCTCATTCCAGACATATACAGAAGGGGTCATACACTCAGAACACATGATACAGCGCACTTAAGAGCCATTATTTCACAAATAGCGCAATCGCTATTTACTTACAGAAGTATCACTAATGTGAAACCACGAACCACATAGACATTTAAACACATGATTAACCCACAGATCAACACTTAGGACAGAAACAAAGGACATCCCACAGACTGTACTTAAACCAAAACCATTTTTAAATACTAGTTGTAAGTCACATTAATAAGAAGCGGTTCTCAATAATATTCCAAAAGAATGCAAAAAAAACAGCCCACAAACTGTTTTATTTACAAGAAGCCAAAATACACTCAATTCACTAGCTTTGTCTGGCAGAACACCAAAAAATCACTCTGCATTTCTCCATTTATAAAAGTGCGTAGAAAAGGATCCTTGTTTGTATTATTGTCACATTTTTATTCCCTGGGGATACAGAATCACCAAGGAAAAAATATGTTTTTATGCCTAAACCTATTTAGGTATTCCCTCAGGGGAGCCGGCTAATTCACTTCACATCTCACTATGGTACCTCCAAAAAGCAACACATTCTCTGATGTGTTCTTGAAACAGGCATGCCACAAATAGTACAAAATATGCAGTATTATAATCAAAGTAGCACTTAAGGTACTCTTGTACTATGTGCCGTTCAAATCAATTCAAAACTGAGAAAAATCTCCTCATTACCTGCCTATATAAATTTCAATTTACATATTACATACATACAAATACAAACATTGGCCAATCATACTAATCCAAAGCCACAGTAAGCGTTACTAAAGTACCTTACCAATCCAAGGCATCAAAAACCAACAGCAAGCGCCACAGAACGACTCTTATCAAACAAATGGTTGTCCAAATTCTAACTGCCAAGTTCTGAATGACCTAATGGTCTTTTTTTAGAATACTCACACCAAAAAGGTTCTCAGTCAGGAGTGACTTCATATGGAGGATCAAAATCAGGAAGATCAGAAATATACTGGGCTGCAGGGACAGAGAATCCCAAGAATCTCCGTGCACAGAGTACCTCCTTAGTAGAGTTCTGTCCTGTCCTCCACAGTAGATTTCTGTCTCCTGATAAGATCACTCCTTAGATAGCCACTTCTCTGATGAGGTCGTCGTTGGAGCGCCATTTTTAGAAAATAGAAACCTTTTCAGGGGTCCCACTGATACTTGGTCCTTTTAAACCATCAAAGAAGAAATTGGCACAGAAGCTGAAATATGAAAGTAACATCTTGCCCATGCTTTTCAACATCTACATGAAGTCTTTACCAGTACTGATCAATAAATTTCACCTCACGTGCTACAACTATGCAGATGACACGCAAATACTCCTTCAACTGGAATGCCCCAAAGACTTTGAAAAATTCCCAATTTTCAGCTGTCTCAGAGCTGTGGATCAGTGGATGGCTTGGAGCCATCTCAAATTGAATGCTTCAAAAACTGAAATACTCACATGTGGCGATTGGAAAAATTACAACCCGCTTGCCGCATGGCCTGATGAACTGGGATCACTGACTAAAGTATCGAAGGAAGTAAGAAACCTCGGAATGACCATGGACTCCAAGCTGTCAATGAATGTCCAAGTGAATAAACTAGCAAGATCAAGCTTTGCTACTATAAAAACGCTGCGACTAATTTTCCCTCATTTGGGATTTCCACACAAGGTCCAAGATACCATCTCCCTTGTTCTATCCAAACTCGATTACGCCAATAGCCTCTACCACGGATCACCTTTAACGACCATGAAAAGACTACAACGGATTCAGAACTCGGCTGCCAGACTACTCTTGCATATCAAACCACGAGACCACATCTCCCCTGCCTTGAAAGCCCTGCATTGGTTACCGGTTGCCAGAAGATCCACGTACAAGCTGCTTTGTATTAGCCACAAAGCAATACATGGAATAGGACCACTCTTCATCAGGAATAAAATCGCCAAACACATTCAACAAAGGAACCTACGCTCTAAAGGAGCATCTCGCCTCAAAATCCCACCATACAAGAACAAGCACTGGCGTTGCCAATAGGTCTCGCAGTAGGAAAGTTGGAGCTATTGGTTTTGTAAATGACAAAGTCCTTTATGTTTTTAAAATGAAAAAAAATAAAAGGCATTGTTATTTGCAATTGTAATGGCTCCAACTTTCCTACAGCGAGACCTATTGTCAACGTGAGCAGCGACGGCTCGTGGAGGGAGTTACGGTGGGGCAGGAGGGCGGGGAGGGGGAGGGGCAGGGCGGAGGTTGCTAAAAACTGGCATATGGATAATTGCAGGTAAGTAAACAATTTAATTAATAAAACGAATTTCGTAGCTCGCACTGCATTGCATTTTGCGATGCAAGGCGCACTACGAAATTCGTTTTATTAATTAAATTGTTTACTTACCTGCAATTATCCATATGCCGGTTTTTAGCAACCTCCACCCTGCCCCTCCCCCTCCCCACCCTCCTGCCCCACCGTAACTCCCTCCACAAGCCGTCGCTGAACGTGAGTGGTGTTGCGTGTGTGATTGGCGTTGCGTGTGTGAGTGGCGTTGCGTGTGTGATTGGCGTTGCGTGTGTGAGTGGCGTTGTGTGTGTGAGTGGCGTTGCGTGTGTGAGTGGCCTTGCGTGTGTGAGTGGCGTTGCATGTGTGAGTGACGCTGCGTGGATGAGTGGCGTTGCGTGGATGAGTGGCGTTGCGTGGATGAGTGGCGTTGCGTGGATGAGTGGTGTTGCGTGGATGAGTGGTGCTGCGTGGATGAGTGGTGCTGCGTGGATGAGTGGCGTTGCGTGGATGAGTGGCGTTGCGTGTGAGTGGGGTTGCGTGGGTGAGTTGTGTTGCGTGTGTGAGTGGTGTTGCTTGGGTGAGTGGCGTTGCGTGGGTGATAGTGGGCTTGCGTGGGTGTGAGTGGCGTTGCGTGTCTGAAAGACTATTACTGGGTCACTTGCTTCGCCACTCGTCATGATCCCCGCATGTCCGCTTCCCACACTTGCTTAATTTTTATTAATATTGCTGCAAAGGCCCAGGGATAGCACACTGCTACCGGAGTGCTTGCTTCTGTTGCTTTGCATGACATCATGCATACTTGTTTTTAAATTTACTATTCTAGTGAAAGCTGATTGCGGTCTACTTTTAGGGTCTTGTGGCGTGTCACTGTAAAGAAAAGTTGCATTTTACTAGCTGATACCTCATGTGATTGCATCTTCACTTGTAAATCCAGTGTATTTCACTAGCGCATTCATACCCTGGATAAAGTGGGATTTGATACTGTACATATTACGGCTGAATCAGGAGCGTGGTGCTTCGGCCAGGCCTGATTAGAGGAGACTGCCTGTAAAGTGCCGATAGCTCTCTGCGGCAGACAACATGAGGCCCGGGTGAGGCCTGCAATACGGCTGAATCAGGAGCGTGGTGCATCGGCCGGGCCTGATTAGAGGAGACTGCCTGCAAAGTGCTGATAGCTCTCTGCGGCAGACAACATGAGGCCCGGGTGAGGCCTGGAATACGGCTGAATCAGGAGCGTGGTGCATCGGCCGGGACTGATTAGAGGAGACTGCCTGCAAGAGCCACAAGCTGGTGAGAGCGGCTGCTGAATCCTCCGTGTGGTGTGGGAGGAGTGCTGTTGCGGGGAGAGAGAGGGGAGGTGCTGGTGTGGGAGGGGGGAGGTGCTGGTGTGGGAGGAGTGCTGCTAGGGCAAGGCTGTGTTGTGGGAGGAGTGCTGTTGCGGGGAGAGAGAGGGGAGGTGCTGGTGTGGGAGGGGGGGGTGCTGGTGTGGGAGTGGTGTGGGAGGGGGGAGTTGCTGGTGTGGGTGGAGTGCTGCTAGGGGAGGAGAAGCCTGATGCCGGATGGGGGCGGGAGAGCCTGGGAATGCGAGAGGCTGGGCTTGCATGCGATGCACGTGCATGTACACGGGAACTGCATGAAAACGGCGGGGCTGAAAGCCCTTTGGTTTCACGATGTTTTCGCCACTTGAATTCTAGCTCCGCTCAATGCGCTTGCGCACATCGATAGGTCGCGAGACCTAAAAAAACAATGGGTGTCACATCCTTCTCTGTTCAAGCAGCCAAACTATGGAACTCTTTAACCCCCAACATAAAATCCACCGACAACCACCTTATCTTCAGAAAACTATTCAAGATCTGGCTCTTCCCCACATAAGCACCATACGGACATAGAAATTTACAGCATATCCCTCTGTATATAAGCATTTGTTTTCACTATAGATATGTACCTATCTTTGTGTATTACTTTATAAAACAAGTAAAACAATTATGTTAAGAGAAGAAAAAAAAAAAAATAATAATAATAATAATAATAATATTCGTAGATAAATAAAAATCATTTTTGGTCTACATGTACATACTTCCATTGTACATCTATGTACCTTCCATTTACTTGGATCTGTGTGTCTGTTAATTTTCTCCTGAAAAAGCATATCCAATGCACTACCCTATTTCTCATCCTGTGCCTCTATCAATATATTTAATCTAAATATACTTACTTCTTTTATGTATCTATATACTTTCAATGTACTTATGGATCTATATATTTATCACTTTCTTCTAATTTAGCATTTCCAATGCACTAGCCTATTTCTCAGACTATACTTCACTCAATATATCTTCTAGCCCAAACTTTCTGACTCATCTCAAACTTCTTTCTACTACTCCTTTTAATGCACTACCCTATCTCTCATCCTATAGATCTATCAATATATCCTCTACATCCACTCTCTCATTTATCCCAAACCCCATACCACTACTATGATCGCCAAAATAACCTTTTGTAGACTATCTCCTGCTCTACCCCTCCTTGCATCATCTGACACCTCTTTTTACTACACCGATCCCCTAAAACAAACATTTCTAAACTCTCCCCTCTGACTCCTTCCCTTCAAAACTCCTTTTTACTCATCCAAAAACCTCTTCCTACTGCTAAGACTTAAAAAAAAAAATCTTCACTCTTTTATCCATCCACTATCCTTTTTCAATCAAATTCACAGACTAACATGTTTCCCTTCTCAAATTTCATATTCCATATTCAACTATACTAATATACTGCCCAAATAACTGAATAACATATCTACTACTCAAATTACTTCATATTTATACTATACTAATTTTAAACACTAATCCTTTATGGGTTCCAGAGTGGCGTGCTACTCGCCAGAAAAGCGCTTCAACACCCATCAGGGGTAACAAGTGCTAATGAATGCAAATTTGTCTTCCCCTTTTATCCATCCGCTATCCTTCTCACTCCAAGTAACAGACTAATGTCCACCACTCAAATTACCCCATATTTCACCATATTAGTTCACCACTAATCCTTTATAGGCTCCCTGAATAGCATGCGTCAACAAGTGAGCGATAAATAAATACAAACCTTTGTTCTACTCTATCCTTCTGCTATCATTCCAAATCCAAATAACTGACTAACCTATCCACACTTAAAATGTACTTGCATGTTTCACTATACTAATTCAACACTAATCCTCTGTGGGTCCCGGAGTAGCGTGCTACCCGCCAAAAAAGCGCTTCGACGCCTCGTCAGAGGTAGTAAGCGCTATATAAATGCAATTAAAATACAATACAATACAATACAATCTTTACCCTTAACCCATCCCTTTTACCCTTAATCGCTATACCCTTTACTGTATAACCCTAAACCTAAATTCCTAACCCTTGAGATTTAACTTGCAATCCTAGTCCCTTCATCCCTATAAAATAATCCCTAACCCCCTAGCCCTTAATTTCTATAGACTTACACTAACTCTTAACCCCTTTAACACTGTTCTTAGTTTAACCCCTTCGATGCTGATGACGGAGCGGTTCTGTCATCAGCATCGGTTGGGCTGTGCTGATGACGGAACCGCTCCGTCATCAGCACAGCCCCCGGGGGGAGCGCTGGCGCTCCCCAACTGGGGCATCGATTGTTGTGCCTTTACCAGAGGTGGCAGCGGAAGACTTTCCGCTGCCAAACCCGGCCCCCCACGCTTCCTGGTGACGTCAGCACGCTCAGCGTGCGCCGACGTCATCAGGAAGCGCTGGACGCGCTGGACGCGCTGGACGCGCTGGAATCCAATTCTTTCCAGCGCGTCCAGGACAAAGGTTGGTGTTTGGTGCTCCGGTGGGGCGGGGGGGCCTTTTCTCGGTGCCTTGAGGCATCGGAGGGGAGGAAAGAGTGTTTCCTCTCCCCTGATGTCCCAATGCAAGGCATTCCTGGTGCACGATCGCGCACAGAGTCGCGATCGTGCACCAGGAATGCCCCACTAGACACCAGGGATTGTAAATTTGGGCATGTTTTGTGTTCAGGAAGAGACCCCTTGGGCAAGGGTTGCTTCTTTTTGAGGGCCAAAATATTTTCAGACTTTTCTGCCCGCCTGGGGCAGATTGGCCATTTTTTTGGCCGATCTGCACCCAGGGTGGGCAGAAAAGCCCACTAGAACCAGGGATTACTTTGTTTTTTGAAATCGGAAGCGACCCCTTGGGCAAGGGTTGCTTCCTTTTGGAGACAAAAATATTTACAGACTTTTCTGCCCCCCCCCCCCCCCCTGGGGCAGATCGTCCATTTTTTGGGCCGATCTGCACCCAGGGGGGCAGAAAAGCCCACTAGAGCCAGGGATTACTTTTGTTTTCGAAATCGGAAGCGACCCCTTGGGTAAGGGTCGCTTCCTTTAGGGTGCAAAATTATTTTCAGACTTTTCTGCCTCCCCTGGGGCAGATCGGCCGTTTTTTTGGCCGATCTGCACCCAGGGGGGGGGGGGGGGGGGCTAGAAAAGCCCACTAGAGCCAGGGATTACTTTTGTTTTCAAAATCGGAAGCGACCCCTTGGGCAAGGGTCCCTTCCTAAGGGGGTAAATATTTTTTCAGACTTTTCTGCCCTCCCTAGGGACAGATCGGCCATTTCTGTTGGCCAATTCTGAACCCGGGGGGGGGGGGGGGGGTAGAAAAGCCCACTAGAGCCAGGGATTTTTTTTAGCAAAATTGGAAGCGACCCCTTGGGCAAAGGTCGCTTACTTGGGCCCTTTTTTTTTGTAGTATATTCTGCCCCCTCTGGGGGCAGATTGTTTTTTTTTATTTTGCCTTTCTGCCCCCAGTAGGGGCAGAAAACTCCACTAGACATTAGGGAATTCTTTTATTTTTAAATGGAAGCGACCCCTTGGGCAAGGGTCGCTTCCTGGGGGCCCAATTTGAAAATAAATATTGTGCTTGCTTCCAGGGGACATATATTTATTTATGTGTTATCAGCCTTTCTGCCCTAATTTTTTGTAGTGACAGAGCCTGTGACATAGCTTGTTATAATGTGTATTGTTTTTCTTGTATAGTGTAATGTTTTATTTTCCCCTTTTTTTCTTTTTCTAGGCTTTTGCTCTTTAGACTGTTGGAGTGTGCGGTTTTGTTACCGGTGGTTCTGCTGTTTGTGTAGTTGCATTTGTTTGGTAAGAGACCTTTTTTGTGCTATTTCAATGTAAATGTGTTTCTTGCAAAATGTGTAATAATACCAGTACGTTCTGTTTCTTTTTCTTTTGTGATTGTAAAACATGGTTTGCATTAGTGCTTGTTGTGTATTTTTTTCTGTACATTTGTTTTTTTTCTTCTTTCTAGTGGGATATCGTTGACTATTTGCTGTGCCTTTGCAGAGTAGGTGCTGGTGAGTTTGGCTGTATTTTGTAAGTGAATTGTATAGTTATTCAGTTTATAGATCTTTGTGATAAAGGCTTACATTTTTTTACCTACTTTGCACAATCTTGGTTGTTGAGTTGTTTGTGCAGTCTCCTTTCTTAGTGAGCATAATGGCTAGCCACCGGATTACCGCTCAGCAAGTTGTTGGAATGCTTTTTGATTCTTCCTCTGACCATGGTGCTGAGAGTGACTCTGACTCTGAGGCAGAGGTGGGAGGTGAAGATTCTGGTAGTGAGTTTTCTCTGCGCATGGCATCGTCTGATGATGAAGATACCCTGAGTGCTGATGAAGCTATTTTTGGTGTGGATGAAGTGCCTGTAGTAGAGGAGGACATTGATGTGCCGATAGTGCGGCAAGAGGCATCTGGGGTGCAGCGTGGGGCTGCTAGACTTCACGTTGGTGTAGTGCGGCGAGAGGCAGCTGGGCGACAGCCTGGGGCTGCTAGACTTCCAGTTGGTGTAGTGAGACAAGAGGCAGCTGGGCGGCAGCCTGAGGCTGCAAGACTTGTTGATGAAAGTTCTGACCTCTGGGTTGCCCCAGGCATGGTGCAGCCAGCATTGCCGGAATTTACTGGTGTTCCAGGGTGTAGGGTGAACACTGAAAACTTTTTGCCAATTGAGTTTTTCAAGTTGTTTATAGATGATGTGTTTTTGGCAGAGATTGTAGAGCAGACTAATTTGTATGCAGAACAGTTTTTGAGGGAGAACAGTGCCAGCCTTAAGCCCCACGATAGAGTTATCCGGTGGACTCCCACAAATTTGGAGGAGATGAAAAAGTTTTTGGGTTTAACTTTTTTGATGGGCTTGCTTAGGAAACCATCAATGGCTTCATATTGGTCTACTAGTCCCTTGATGGCAACAGCTATATTTCCGGCAGTCATGAGTCATGATTGGTATTTGCTTCTGCTTCGGATGATGCATTTTGTTGACAATGGTGATGCTTTGCAACAAGATCACCCTGATTGTGACCGTCTTTTCAAGATTCGGCCTGTCCTTGATCATTTTGTTGATCGATTTCCTGAGATCTTTTATCCTGGGAAAGAAATTGCAATGGATGAGTCTTTGGTGTTGTTCAAGGGCCGCTTGGTATTTAGGCAATACATTCCTAGTAAGAGGGCACGCTATGGAATTAAGCTTTATATGCTGTGTGACAGTCGGACTGGATATGTCTCTAATTTCAGGGTGTACACCGGTAAGGAATCCAGGATTAACCCCCCTGGTTGTCCGTCCACTTTTGGTGTGACTGAGAAAATTGTGTGGGAACTTGGCAGAGGATTTTGTAACAAAGGTCATCATTTATATGTAGATAACTTCTACACTCGTGTGCGGTTGTTCAGGGAATTGGCCAAAGTGGACACTGTTGCTTGTGGCACAATCCGCTCTAACCGTAAAGGTTTCCCAAAAGAACTTGTTTGTCAAAAGCTTGCTCGTGGACAGTGCAGTGCATTGCGTTGTGGGGAGCTTTTAGCTGGGAAGTTTTCAGACAGGAGAGATGTCTACATGTTGACTTCCATACATGATGAAAGCACTGAAGCGGTGACTGTTTGGGGTCAGGTTGCAGAAGTGCGCAAACCTGTGTGCATTATGGACTATAATAGGCACATGGGTGGTGTTGACAGAGTAGATCAGAGGTTGGAACCGTATGCTGCTCTTCGTAAGTCTTACATTTGGTACAAGAAGTTGGCTATCCATCTTTTCCACTTGGCAACCTTTAATGCTTTTGTTGTCTTCATGCAATCTTGGCCTCAGTCAAAGATGACTTTTGTAAAGTTTCAGGAGTCGGTAATAGGCAGCCTTGTTTTAGTGGAACAGGCAAGTGTTCCTAGAGTTGGAGTGGTGGAGGATGTTGCCAGATTGAAAGATCGCCACTTTTCCTGATCAGATTCCTCCTACAACCTCAAAAGACTTTCCCAGTCAGAGATGTAGAGTCTGTTGGCGAAGAGGTTTGCGGAAGGAGGTTTGTATGTACTGCCTCGACTGTCCTTCTAACCCTGGGCTGTGTGTGCCTGCTTGTTTTAGAATGTACCACAAACAAAAGGATTTTTGGGAGCATCCATGAGTGGTAAACTGAACAGGCAGGTCTCTATTCTTTAAAACTTATTGTTCTGTTTCAAAGTTGGCATTTGTGTAGTGTATTTAGATTTAGTTGTTGTGTTAGTAGATTTGTATCAATTTGCAATTTCTTCCTGTTTTTTATTTGTATTAAAAAAAAACTAAAGTATGATGTTGGTTTGCGTGTAGTGTCCATTGTCTGACGGTGTGCATGGTTTGGCGCTTGGCTGGTGGTGTCAGTGGTCTGGTGCTTGGCTGGCAGTGTCTGTTGACTGGTGCTTGGCTGGCGGTGTGCGTGGTCTGTTGTTTGGTTGGCGGTGTGCGTGGTCTTGCGCTTGCCTGGTGGTGTGTTGGGATTGGTGCTTGGCTGGTGGTGTGCCTGGGCTGGAGCTTGGCTGGCGATGTGTGTGGAGTGGCGCTTGCCTGGTGGTCTGTGTGGGATGGTGTTTGGCTGGTGGTGTGTGTCGTCTGGTGCTTGGTTGGCGATGTGCATGGTCTTGCGCTTGCCTGTTGGTGTGTTTGGATTGGTGCTTGGAAGGTGTTGAGCCTAGACTGGTGCTTGGCTGGCTATGTGTGTTGAGTGGTGCTGTCCTGGTGGTGTGTGTGGACAGGTGCTTGCCTGGCGGTGTGCGTGGTCTGGTGTTTGGTTGGCGGTGTGCATTCTCTTGCGCTTGCCTGGTGTTGTGTTTGGATTGGTGCTTGGCTGGTGGTGTGTGTGGAGTGGCGCTTGGCTGGTGGTGTGTGTGGAGTGGCGCTTGGCTGGTGGTGTGCGTGGAGTGATACTTGGCTGTCTGTGCACGGAGCGGTGCTTGGCTGGCGGTGTGTGTGGAGTGGCGCTTGGCTGGATGGTGTGCGTGGAGTGGTACTTGGCTGTCTGTGCACGGAGTGGTGCTTGGCTGGCAGTGTGTGTGGAGTGGCGCTTGGCTGGATGGTGTGCTTGGAGTGGTACTTGGCTGTCTGTGCACAGAGTGGTGCTTGGCTGGTGGTGTATGTGGAGTGGCGCTTGGCTGGCGGTGTGCGTGGAGTGGTGCTTGGCTGGTGGTGTGCGTGGAGTGGCGCTTGGCTGGTGGTGTGTGTGGAGTGGCGCTTGGCTGGTGGTGTGCGTGGAGTGGTACTTTGCTGTCTGTGCACGGAGTGGTGCTTGGCTGGCGGTGTGTGTGGAGTGGCGCTTGGCTTGCAGCGTGCGTGGAGTGGTGCTTGGCTGGTGGTGTGTGTGGAGTGGTACTTGGCTGTCGGTGTGCGCTGAGTGGTGTTTGGCTGGCGGTGTGCATGGTCTGGTGCTTGGATGGTGGTGTGGGTGGACTGGAGCTCGGCTGGTGGTGTGTGAGTAGTTACTTTCTGTTGGTCACTACACACACTGCTAGTTGAGTGACACTCCATGCAATCCATCATTTTGTGTAGTTGCAGTGTCAGAAATGTGGGCGTGTGAAAGTGATGGGCCCTTGAATGGCGCTGTCTGCTGTGTGAGTGTTGTAATGTGATGAGTCCGCGGATGGCGGTGTGAATGTTTTGTATGTGTCACACGTACGAAAGGTGTATGAAGGGCCTGTAAAGAGGTTGGTGCCTTGACGTGGCTTTACAGCTCACGAGCTGTGAGTCAGTGGTTCAGTTTATCATACTTTCAATTATACGCCGGGTATTTCATTTTTGTGAAATTACTTGCAAATACAATTGTATGTACTGAATCATCACTCACCTTTGTACCAAATCCAACCAGTATGTGTGTGTGCTTGCGGATTAGATGGCTGTGCAGTAATATTTGTCTTTTTTCTCTTTCTGAAGTAGGGTGTACCTTGTCCCTTTTTGTGAATGTTGTAATGCAGTGGTTCCCAAACTTTTGACGCCTGAGGACCCCCATTGAGTCAACACTAGAAGCAGGGGACCCCCAAACAATTGGCATGATTTAAATTTCAAATAATAAAACAGTATCAAATCAAATCAAATATTTCTTTATTCAGCACTTGAAAAGATACCATAAAAGTACATAAAATCAGTTAAAAACACGTTAGAAAACAGTTCATTCATGGCATTTCATTTCATTTTATCCAGAGTCTCTATGTACAGGGCATTACAATCAACTCATCTCTCTCGAATTCCTTAACCTCACCGCCATCTTAATAAAACTCATGATACAGGACAGGGTATATGCATCAATAGCCTTCTGCAAAAACAATAAAGCTACCTTGGTGTGTTTAAACTTAATTCGTTTCAAGATTCCCACCAGGAACTTGCACCTAGGTAATGAGTAAAATGAGCATAACAAAACAAAATGAAGGGTATCCTGCGGAGACCAATTGTTGCAGCTGCAGGTACCCTTCTGCTCAACCGTTCAGGTAAAACCAGGGGGATCGGACAATAAGTGGTGCAACAGTTTAAAAATAAATCTGTCCTGTGCATTATGGGTCAGTGAGAGATAGGGTTCCCTTCCACTCTCCATTTTCAATAATATATAACCCGCAACTGTGGATTTATGCTCTCCAGTGGCCGCCCTGCTTACAGTTGTCCATTCCCCAAACATTTTCTTGACTGTCGTTTTATTCTGGGCAGTAAGGGCTTCAGGCTCAGTGAAGAGGTTCTTACAACCAATGACCTCTAAAGTACACTTTAAATATTTTAGCCAGGGGATAGAGCTCCCTTTGTCTCGATTCAGACAATCTGTGATAATTTGTCTAATGCGGCCTGCCTCGGGGTTAGACCAGATTTTCACCCAGGCCAAAAGCGGCCTGATCTTAATCTGGTCTTCAATATGTTTTCCTCTGCCTGGACCTGATATATGTTCACGGAACCCCAGACTTCCACCACATAGGCTGCCTTGGCGCAGCATATTGATCTATACAAATTCATCACTTACTCGGGGGACCATCTTCCCAGCCTTCTCCCATAACCCATTATAGCCCCGGATGAGGCCACCAGTTTTGAGCAGTGTTTGTCCACCAAAAGTCTAAACTTTAAAAGCCCGTCAAATAGTACCCCTAAATAGAAAAAGGACTGGACCAGACCTATTTTGTGAATTCCTATCTTATAAGAAAATTTCTTATCTGGTCTGGCCCACGCAAGCATGGCATATGATTTGTCCAGTTTTGCTGATAAATCAAGTGTGGACATAAAACGTACAAATCCGTCAATCAGCCTCTGTAACCCCGCGGTGTCCGGGCTAGCAACACCGCATCGTCCGCATAGAGCAGGACGGGGACTGGACGGGTGCCTACTTGAGGAGAGTCCACTCCAAGTTTACATAGTTCCCTATCTAAGTTATTAATATAAAGTGAAAACAGAAAAGGAGCTAAAATGCAGCCCTGCCGCACTCCACTAGTGCATGGGAATGGTGAAGTCCTACTTCGTGGTGGTTAAAACGGACAGACGCAGTTGTGTTACAGTACAGGGCCTTAAGGATGTTGACTAGATCCTGGTCCACCCCAAGGCCTATCATCAGGGCCCATAGCTTCTCCCTGTTGACATGATCAAAAGCCACAGAGTGGTCCATGAACCCCAAGTAGACCGCCTCCTTGCTGGCTATGGTATACTTAGCAACCAGCAAGTAGAGGTTCAGGCATTGGTCCGTGGTTGACCTTCCCTCCCTGAACCCATATTGAGTGTCCTTTATTACCTGGTGGGTATCTGCCCATTCAGTCAGGCGATTTAGGACAACACGACCCAGCACCTTCGCTGTGACATCAATCAAGGATATCGGGCGATAACATTGGGGGCCATCCCGATTTCCTTTTTTAAATATTGGGACTATTGTTGCCGAGGACCAAGAGCGCGCAGACCCGCCTCCACTGCCGCGTTCAAGACCCTCGTGAGAATGGGTGCCCACAACTCCACTTTACTGAGGTATAGGTCGGGAGGAATGCCATCCGGGCCAGGGGCCTTATTTTTAGTTAGCCCCAGGATTGCCCCTTCCATTTCTGCCAGGGTGATCTCTGGCCGTGTAGTCAATTTTAGCCTCTGCTCTTCATCATTGTTAATTTCACGCGTATGGTTATATAGATTTTTTACGTGGGAATACCACTGCTTTGGCAAAATGGTATTTACAATTTGTGGGGCATTTGAGTCCTGGAAACATGGTTTATTTATAATTTTTCAGAACTCAGTCAGGTCCCTTCTATCCGCCGCCTTCTTAGGTCCTCCAAGGCTTTCATTTGGAGACTAGTTTTGCGAGCTTTTAGTTCTTATATGTCAGCCTGCATTGGGCTATATAAATATTATCCCTGGGAAGCAATTTTAGGCTAAATTTAAGGTCTTTATATGCCTTTGAGCATTCTCTTTCAAACCATCTAGGTGTGGCAGTTAATATCCTAGTCCTAGTGGTCTTTAATAGTCCTTCAAAGAGGTGCTCCATCTTGAGCATGGGTGGAAAATCCGTTCCGCTCGCGGATTTAGCGGATTTTCGGTAAATTCGCAATCCGTGAGATTCTCGAATTTCCCGCAAAATCCGCAAACGGAACGGATTGGGTCAAAAGTTCAAGCTGACTTTTGTAACTCTTTTAGAATGGTGCTGGCAAGCTGCCAGAGCCATTCTTTAATAGTTACAAAAGTCAGCTTCAACAGGAAGCTCTAATAGATAAAGTAAAGCAGGTGCTGCTCAAATTCAGTTACACAATCATTAATCACCCCAAACTTGTGAAAAAAATTGATTTTTTCAGCCAAAATTGAGGTTTGCAAGGGATTCTGGGTAAAGGAACGTTGTAGGATCCATGCAAGCCATACCTCCTTGGATGCCCCTTGCAAAAGCTGGATGGTTTTGACATTGGCAAATCCTATGTCAAAACCATCCAGCTTTTGCAAGTGGGGTTACCTGCGTTTTTGGCCCCGTGCTAGGGGGACATCTAGGGAAACCTACCAAACCCACACATTTCTGAAAAGTAGACACCCGGGGGCTTCCAAGGAGGTATGGCTTGCGTGGATCCTCCAACCTCCCTTTACCCATAATCCCTTGCAAACCTCATCTATATCTAAATAAAATCAGATTTTTCACACATTTCTGTGTGGAAAAGCGTGGCATCACTGGGCTCACACAAATGTCCTCCCACCCAGCATTCCCCCAGGTCTCCCGATAAAAATGGTACCTCACTTGCGTGGGTAGGCACAGTGGCTGCAAAAGGAAAAGGGCCAAATCGTACGGTGGAGACTTAAAAAATACCTTTAGCAAAACTATTTTCGTATTTTTGGGGGGTGAACCTGAGTTTTTGGCCCAGGGCTTGGCGGCCTTCTTTGGAAACTTCCAAACCCAAACAGTTTTGCAAACTAGACACCCCGGGGAGTCCAGGGAGGTATGGTATGCGTGGGTCCCCCAACGTTTTCCTACCCAGAATTCCATGCGAAACTTAAAATTAGGTTAAAAAACCACATTTCCATAAATTTTTTCGTGGGATCTCCGTGCAGTCACAAATTACCTACCACCCAGCATTCCCCTTGATCTCCCCAGTAAAATGATACCTCACTTGTGTGGGTGGGCCAAAGGCCTGTGACTAGGATGACCCTAAAACATTAGAATTCTATGTGCTTAATTTGACAGCCGCAGAAACTACAATTTCTTAAAACTACATTTTTGGCCTGTTTCGCTTTGGCCCACCCGCACAAGTGAGGTATCATTTTACTCAGGGGAACAAGGGGAACGCATGTTGGTAGGATATTTGTGTCGGCACGGAGATCCCACGAAAAATATATGGAAAAGTGTTTTTATTACCTAATTTTAAGGTTTGCAAGGAATTCTGGGTAGGAAACTGTTGGGGGACCCACGCATGTCATACCTCCCTGGACTCCCCCTGGTGTCTAGTTTGCAAAACTGTTTGGGTGCTAAAAGGTAATATTTAAGTCTCCACCATACGATTTGGGCCTTTTCCTGTCGCAGCCACTATGCCTACCCACGCAAGTGAGGTACCATTTTTATCGGGAGACCTGGGGGAACGCTGGGTGGGTGGAAATTTGTTGATCCACGCAGATACCAGAACTTTCCACTACAGAAATGCGTGGAAAATGCATTTTTGTTTGTCAATTTTTTAGATTTGCAAGGGATTCTGGGTAACAGAGCCTGGTGGTAGGCAGTCGAGTCACCCCATTCTGAATTCCCCTGGGTGTGTAGTTTTCAGAAATGTATTGGTTTGGTAGGTTTCCCTAGGTGCCGGCAGAGCTAGGGTTAAAAAACAAAAGGTAGGCTCTTTGCCAAAAAAGGGCACAATTTCACTGCAAAATTGAGGTGCGACCACGTTGCGTTTTGCACTGTTTCCTGTCGCAGGCACTAGGCAGACCCAGGCAAGTGAGGTACCATTTTTTTTGGGAGACCTGGGGGAACGCTGGGTAGGTAGAAATTTGTTGATCCACACAGATTCCAGAACTTTCCACCACAGAAATGTGAGGAAAATGCATTTTTTTGTCAATTTTTTAGCTTTGCAAGGGATTCTGGGTAACAGAACCTGGTGGTAGGCAGTGGAGTCACCCCATTCTGAATTCCCCTGGGTGTGTAGATTTTATAAATGTATAGGTTTGCTAGGTTTCCTTAGGTGCCCGCAGAGCGCTAGGGTTCAATAAAGAAAGGTAGGCTCTTTGCCAAAAAAGGGCACATTTTCACTGCAAAATTGAGGTGCGACCACGTTGCGTTTTGTGCTGTTTCCTGTCGCAGGCACTAGGCAGACCCAGGCAAGTGAGGTACCATTTTTTTTGGGAGACCTAGGGGAACGCTGGGTGGGTGGAAGTGTGTTGATCCACGCAGATTTCAGAACTTTCCACCACAGAAATTTGAGGAAAATGCATTTCTTTTGTCAATTGTTTAGCTTTGCAAGGGATTCTGGGTAACAGAACCTGGTGGGAGGCAGTCGAGTCACCCCATCCTGGATTCCCCTGGGTGTGTAGTTTTAAAAAATGTATAGGTTTGCTAGGTTTCCCTAGGTGCCCGCAGAGCTAGGGTTCAAAAACGAAAGGTAGGCTCTTTGCCAAAAAAGGGCACTTTTTCACTGCAAAACTGAGGTGCGACCACGTTGCGTTTTGCACTGTTTCCTAACGAAGGCACTAGGCAGACCCAGGCAAGTGAGGTACCATTTTTTTCGAGAGACCTGGGGGAACGCTGAGAGGGTGGAAATGTGTTGATTCACGCAGATTCCAGAACTTTCCACTACAGAAATGCGTGGAAAATGCATTTTGTTGTTTCAATTTTTTAGATTTGCAAGGGATTCTGGGTAACAGAACCTGGTGGGTGCAGTCAAGTTACCCCATCCTGAATTTTCCTGGGTGTGTAGTTTTCAAAAATGTATAGGGTTGCTAGGTTTCCCTAGGTGCCGGCAGAGCTAGGGTGCAAAAACTACAGCTAGGCACTTTGCCATAAAAGGGTCAATTTTTAACTGCAAAATTGAGGTGTGACCAGGTTGCAATTTGCGCCGTTTCCTGTCGCAGGCACAAGGCCGACCCACACAAGTGAGGTTCCATTTTTATCGGGAGACTTAGAATAATTTTGATTTGTAAATCAACTGTTATTACCTATTGAGTTTTCATTTCTCCCTTCCCAATGAAAGACATTGTGTAAAAAAAAAAATATTTTTGAAAAATGCCCAATAATTCTCAGGCTAGTATGAGTATTCCCAATTTTGAAAATGTGCAAATATATACTGTTTTTAAACTCTATAATTTGTACCCAATTCAGAAATACATAGGTGTCTTTCATACCAATTTTTCCATGTATACATTTTCAAAGAATAAGTGCTCTATACCCAGTAAATAATAAAATACTATTACAAGTTGATGCTCAGTTTTTGGCTCTGGGTTCGTCGGGTTCTTGGTGAAACTACAAGTCCTATATATCCCCACAACCAGGAATATCAAACAAATGTAACGGTATATTGCTTTCAAAGAACTGTCAAAATTACAAGAAGTTATAGGTGAAAACTTTGAGACAAAAGGCATTTTTTTTCAACTAATTTTCAATTATTCCAATATTTAACTGTTAGTTTCTATAAAGAAACCTCCATGGATTTAGACAAATGACCCCTTTCTGAATTCAGAATTTATTCTACTTTGCAGAAATGTATAGCTTTCCAGGATCCATTATTGCTTTCAAACTCATTTCTACCACTAACTGGAAGGAGGTTGAAAGCTCTAAAAATAGCAAAAATAGGCTAATTCCCAGAAAAATGCCAAAACAATGTGAAAAATGTTGGCTCTCTGACAAAAGACTGTCATTCCCTAAAAGCTGAGAAAATGGAGATTTCGGCCCCATAAACCCTTTTTTGATAACATTTGCAGGGAGAATCCCAGAGGCTTTCATTTGCAGCCTGTTTTTCCCATTTTTCTAATAAAAACTACAATTTCACTGTATTTTTCTTAATTTCTGGGACCCCTCCAAGGGAATCCACAAACCCTGGGCACCTTTAGAATCCACATGATGTTGGAAGAAAAGGACGCAAATTTGGCGTGGATACCTTATCTGGTCAAAAAGTTACAGGCGCCTAAGCGCACACTACCCGAAATCACCAAAAGAAGGCTTAGCACAGGAGGGGAAAAGGCCTAGCAGCGAAGGGGTTAATATATTCTGAAAGTAAACATATTAGTATGTGTTCTTTCTTTGCAGTATTTATGTTTAGAACTAATAATTGAGACCCATTTTCAAAAGTGTACTTGCTAAGTTTTGAGGCAGAACACATTTTCAATACATACCAATAGAAAGTTGTATCAGTGATCTTGCTTATTCGCCAACGCTTCTGTTGTGTGCTTCATCAAAGCAAACTTATCTCGCTTATGTCATCATGTTGGTGTTATGTGCAAACCTCAGTTCAAAAGCATATATGTAATCATTTTCTTGCTCTTTCAGTTTACATACATGCAGAACATGTAGACATAACTATAGTCAGTTCTACATATTGGGAAATTTAATTAAATGGCTTACTTTCTACGAATGGGTGAGTGCTGTAACTGGGTGTAGTTCAAAATAATTCAGACACTAAAGTACAAGAGTCATATTAACATCTAAATCAAAGCAACTTATGAGTTTTAGCTGACAATATTCTTTGTGGACGGAGAGCAGGTTCCAAATGTGACCATTCTTCAGGGCAATGATTCAGTTAATCGATGACTGGTTGAGAAGGGCGTCGCTGCATTGAAGTGGTTTGAGGTTTTATTTCATAGAGCCTCCTTTATCTTTATTATCAGATATGAAAGCACTTTCTAATAATTGAGTTCAGGATGTGTGCTGTACAAGCACCTCTTATATTTGATTTAGTAGACTAATGTTGCTCCTTCTACAATAAGAATCTAAGGTACATTTATGGCTTACATGATTACTGGCTTGCCTTATACTTCACTAAGGCCGCTGACCTGAGGGGCAAGCCATGGATGTCTCTAAAAACAATCACTGTTATAAAATGTCTAGTTATGCAGCGATATATAAGGTGAAATGCTTCTGCATGTTAAAGAAATACACTTTTTTTAAATTTTGAAGCAAGTGTATAATATTTTTTGCCTTATTTTTGTTACACAATATACATAGAAAATCTTTCATGGCTTAGCTCGCGCAAGGACTTTTGAGACCAAACCAAATCCATGGCTCAGCTATGGCTTGGAATGCCCTTTTATTTTGCCTGCATGCCCTACTCTATTTATGAATCAAGCTTAGCACATGTAAAATAAAGTACTTGATAAAATGATTTGTAAAAGGTGGAGACCAGAAACATGTAGCCCAGCCCATATGCATTGTTTTCACAACTCTAGCATCAAGGTTTGTAGCAGGGACAAAGAAGAGCAAAACACGGAAACAATCTTCGATGACATATACCACTGCTCCTGCAAATGCCAGCAAAAAATGGATTTCATTTTCCACACCCAGCAACCTGCGAAATGGAACACCATTCTTAGAACCCACTTTCACATAACCAAATCAACTAGCACCCATTTCAGCTGCAAACTCACAATCTCTAACTCAAACCATCCTAGGCGCAGTGGCAATACCTCTGCGACCATCTACAGCAACGGTACAGTCCTGGTCCAAGCCAATAAGTCCAACCTAGACTCATTTAACTCCCTTTTCCCCACATTATCCAATCCCCTAACTCATTTACTCTATACCCACTCGCACAAATCCCTACCTCCCATTCGACTGAAACCCCCTGTGAAATCATAAAACAATCCCAAGACTTCATCAACCAACTCCAATTCTTCTCCCTCCGACGCCACCCTTTCCTCCCCTTCCACTACCCCGGACCTGCACAGTAAACACTTCTCATCCAAAACAAATCAGAAGGAGTGTCTCTGCTAAGACTCCCCAACCCCCTATAGACCCCTGCCTGTCCTTCTCCAAACCACAAAACTATTCCCCACAGCTAAGTAGCGAAACCGACCCTCAGTCAATTCCTCAGAACTCTCATCTTACATCAACACCCAAGACATTGCTGTTTGAACTACATGGTGAGCAAAAAACAGTGGATTTACGTGCAGATCTCTGTACTGGGGTGAATGTATGACATTGTTCTGCATTTTGTCCATCAACAGTTCTTTTTTTATTTGTCACCCTGAGTGGGATGGGTATGCCCAGACGTGGGTCCCGTGCTCTCCATGCCACCGGAGTCAAGTTATCCTGGCTTATGAGGGGTGAAAACCTGAAACCGGTCCTAGGATGCTTGTTTCCAGTCAAGGGAAGGCCTCGATTGGCAGTTCAGGCTGAACTGCTCCCATGAATCAAAGGTTCAAGACTGATTTGCATATGGCTGGTGTTAGACCTGACATCATTGGCTTGAGTCTCTCCTCCATTTTTCTGTTTGCCTCTACTGTTTTACGATGTTTTGCTGGTATATGCTTTGGGCGCCGTGTCACTGCTGATCAGTGCCATAGCGCAAGTGCTCCCTATGTTAAAATGATGTATCTATGGTATCCATGTTTGGCTTATTTTGGTTTACTGTCAGTCCCTAGTCTAGTGCACCAGGAGTGCCGGGGCTTGTAAATACAAATGCCGCTCGTGGGCTTGCAGCACGTGTTGTGCCACCCACAGGAGCGGCCTTGTAAAAGAATGTCTACGGGTCGGTCATTGCGAGACCCACGTGCAGTCTTGCACTGTCACGTCGGCTGCGCAGGTATACCTACTTGCCAGCCCCTCCAACCTTCCCTTAACTTCATGTTAGTCACCCCTATGGTAGGCCCATGGGCAGGGTGCATTGTAAGTGTAAGGTAGGACAAGCCTGACCAAGTTGGCATGTCCTGATAGTGAAGTACCGCCATCTTAGGGCTTCACTATTGCGAGGTAGCCTGCTCTCCGTTGGATAGAATGGGCCGCCGGGATTATTAATGTTATGGTCCTAGCTGGCTCGGAGAGTACGGTGCAATGTCGAGTTTGGTATCCCTGAACTCGGGGTTTAATTACGCATCCGTTGGTGTGGATGGTTTTTAGACTCTGGGTTCGAAAGTAGTACTTTTAGAAAGTATCTACTTTCTTGTCTAACCATATCTGGTCTCTGCTGGTCTTACGTGTGTGTGACAGGAGCTGGGTGGCTCCAAGAGGTCTGGATGAGTCAGTGTGGGATGAGTGGGACATTTACGTTGAGAGTAGGGGGAGAGTAGTTGTTGATAGCCTGCCTTGCCTGATACAATGCTGGCTCCACCTCCTGCCCAGCGACTGATGGCTCTGTGCCTGCCATGGACGATCCTAGCCCCACCTCCTGCCAGGAGGGCGATAGCTCTGCTCCTGCCAGTATCAATGCTGGCTCCACCTCCTGCGGGGCGTCTGAGGACCCGGCCCGGCTCAATGAATAGGCCAGGTGCTACTGCCTAGCTCCACCCACCGCAGACCCAGGGTGTTGGGAAACCCCCGGCCTAGACAAAGGGATCAAAGACGAAAAGGGGTATAAGAGAAGGACCCCTGAACTAGGAAATCAGATCACTTCTGACAAGGAACCCTGTAACCAAGGACAAGAAGCCTGCTGATCTAAAGGACTGCCTACCCCTTCTGCCAGTGTGCTGTTGTTGGGGGAATCCTGCGGTGCTTCTTTATTTTTGCCAAGGAACCAGGAGAGAGGAACTGTGTGTGTACTCTCACGCTTGCTAAGAAAATCTCCAAGGACTGGAAGAGTGCCAGTCTCCTGCTGAAGTCACAGGGCTAAAGGACTTCACCTACTAAAAGTGCTATTTGCTGGAAGTGTGAATCCAGCACCTCTGAAAGAACCAGCAACCACGACGATCGGACGCTGGGCCCAACCGACGCCAGCAGCAACGCCAGGGAGTAGGAGTACGGCTCTAACTCCAGAGGACCTCGTGTCTGCCCCGCTGCTGATCGCATCAACCGTGTGCCCTTCGACGCCGTGAGCGCTGCTCACTCTGTGCAACTGCATCATCGACAACGCCTGCTGAGGCCTGATCGACACCGAAGACGCGACGCCGGATTGCTCGACGCCGCTGATCATCGTGTGCTTCATTTTCCTAAGGTACTGTGTTGTTGGGGGTCCGTGTGACTCCAGGCCCGACGTAGCGCTCCTCGGGGTCGACGCCACGCCTGTGGATTAACTTTGCCTCGACGTTGTGTAGCTCCCGTGTGAGTTACCCTGTTGCTAAGAACTGTGTTTCCCAGAAGAAGATTTGCTTGATACTAAAAGACTTTTGTGCTAAAGAAGAAACTACCTTTGAACTATCCCTTTTTCCTTCCTGAACGTATTTATTCCGATTGTGTACAGTTTTGCCGTTATTTGGTCTTGTGCTAAGTCTTATATAAAGATACTTATTTTTATAATACTACGGTGTCGTGTCCATTTGTAGTGTATTCACTTTATTACTGTATGTGGTCATAATTGCTTAACACACAGCCTCTGAGATAAGCCTGTTCTGCTCTGCCAAGCTACCAAGGGGGTGAGCAGGGGTTATCGAAGGGTGTGATCCCCTTGCCCTGACTAGAAAAGGAGTGTCCCTATTTGTCAGAAGTGTATACCTCTGCCAACTAGAGACAGCCGGTTCTAAAATTGGATGCAGTGGTGAGGATTTGGACCTTGCATTTATGACCCATGTACAGTGATTAGTGTGCGCTACGTAGTGAAAGCAGACCATAACGCAGTCACAATCTGATTCGGAAGGATCCTATTTTCATTCTCCGCTTTCCTGAAACTTGATTTTCTGAACACTGCCAGTTTAACCATGAGTGACAACGGAGTCACTGCCCCTGCTATCGTTGTTGTTGAAGAGTTCGAGAGGAGTAAGCTAAAAAGATACAAGAAAGATGAGCTGAAACACTTTTGCAACCAGTTTGAAGTTCCTACCACCGGCCTCTCGAGAAAAGATGATTTTTATAAAGCATTACAGGCCTGGTGGGAATCCAGAAATCCCTCTGATGTGGTGGTGGTACCCACAGAGAAAGGGGATGAGGAGGTGCCAGTGAATGGACCTGTGCCCTCTCCCGGAAGCAGTGTTTCCTCCAAAGGTCTTTCCCCTGAAGAAAGAGAAGAAAGGGCGAAAGAGCGAGCTTACAACATGGAGATGGCAAGGCTAAAGATAAATGGGCAGTTGGAGTTAGAAAATGCAAGAGGGAGAAGGGAAGCTGATTTAGAGTTCAAAAAGTTGGAGTTTGAACGAGAGAAGTTAGCTTTGGAACGGGAAGCCAGGTTGAGGGAACTGGATATCCAAGCTAAAAAGTTAGAGTTGAATCCCTCTGGTGGCAGCATTCCATCCGAGCCTGCAGAAAGTAAGTTTTACTTCCCGAAAGATGTGATCAAAGATTACAATAAGAATGAAGATATTGGTCAATGGTTTAAAGCATATGAGTTAGCATTGTTGGCCCACCAGGTCCCTGAGAAGAATTGGGGAGCGGGGTTGTGGGGTCGCTTTGTGAATGAGGGAAGAGATACCCTGTTAGACATGCCTGTTGCAGATAGGATGTCGTATGCTCATATGAAAGATGCTTTAATGTTGCGATATGGTTTAACCCCCGAGCAGTACAGACAAGCTTTTAGAGAATGTAAGAAGTTGCCTGGTACGACGTGGGTTGAATATGTGTCTTATTTTTGCAGAGCCATGGATGGTTGGGTAAAGGGCAGCAAAGTGGAAAGTTATGAAGCTCTCTATGATTTGTTTGCGTGGGAGCACTTGTCTAATAACTGTTTTCCAGAGCTGCGCCAGCACCTGATTGATAGCAAGATATCTAACCCTAGAAAACTTGCTGAGGAGGCGGACCGCTGGGTCAGTACCAGGGTCCACAAGGGTCCAGTGGGAGACTCAGCCAAAGGTGGGCAGGGTCCCCAGCAGAAGAGTTAGGGGGACAAGGGTAAACAGAAGGAGTCTCAGAAAGGGCCCCAAAGTACTCCCCAAGGGAACCAAGGGAAAGGTTCCCAGCCTCCCCCAGAGAAGAAGCCAGGGGCCCCGACGGGTAAACCTGTTCATAGGGGCCCCCTAACCTGCTACGGTTGTGGGCAGGTGGGACACCGGTTTTATGACCCCCAGTGTCCCAAGAAGGATTCGAATGCACCGCCGCGTGCACCCCCTCGTCAGTTGGCAAGTGTAGCCTTGGGAGGGGAGGAGATGGTTGTCCATGGTGGGAGGGGTCCCGCAGAAATGTCCCTGGTCTCGCTAGGAGACATGCAAATGGTCCCTCCACCCCCTCTGCCTAGTAACACTAGTAAATATAGGCAGTGGGTGCCCATTAATGGCCATAGAGTGGAAGCTCTCAGAGACACCGGAGCGAGTGTGACAGCTGTCAAGTGTCACTTGGTGTCCAGAGAGCAGGTGGTTCCCCACGCATTCTACCCCGTGATAGCTGCCGATAACTCCCAGAAAGAGTGTGAGGTGGCTCAGGTTTCCTTTGAATGGGGGGGAGTTTCAGGTACTCTTCAGGTTGCTGTGAGGCCCGCCATGCCTGTCGACTGTCTCCTGGGCAATGATTTGGAAGACTCCCCTTGGGCTAAGGTGGAGCGAGCGGCGCACTTGAAAATGTTGGGTGTGCCAGAGTGGGTGTGTGCAACCACTCGATCCATGACAGCGAGTAAGGGTGTTGATGGGGTCCCGGAGCCTGAAAGTACGGCCCAGGACCCAGCTGTGAAGAGAAGAGGCAGGAGGCGCGGGAAACCGGCCCCCGTTGTTCCCGTGGTCCAGAAGGAGGTAGACCCTGAGGGGGATGCCCTGGAACCCACCGGGGAACAAATTGCCGAACTGGGAGATCTGCCCGAGCTGACCCACTGGCAGCAGGATGGTGGTCCCTCCAGGTAAGAATTCTGTGCGGAACAGAAAGTGTGCCCTTCTCTTGTGGGCATGAGGCAGCAGGCCTCAGCCCAATCCTCAGGTGATCAGTCAGGGTCACATTTTGTGTACTAGGAGAACGACCTCCTGTATAGCGAGCCTAAGGCTGCTGAGCCTGGGTCAGCCCGTGTGCTGGTGGTACCCCAGCGCTTCAGAGCCTTCCTACTGGGTTTGGCTCATGACGTGCCGTTAGCTGGACATCTGGGGCAGGACAAGACCCATGACAGGCTTGTCACCCATTTTTATTGGCCTCAGATGCGTAGGGATGTAGACATCCATTGCAAGACTTGTCGCACTTGCCAGGCAAGTGGGAAAAGCGGAAGGAAGCAGAAGGCTCCCCTCCAACCTTTTCCGGTGGTCAGCACCCCCTTTGACCGGGTGGGTATTGACATTGTTGGGCCCCTGGACCCCAAGACAGCCCTGGGCAACAGGTTCATCCTGGTCTTGGTGGATCATGCCACAAGGTACCCGGAAGCCATCCCTCTCAGGACAGTGACGGCCCCCGTGGTGGGACGGGCACTGATGGGTGTTTTCTCCCGGATGGGGTTCCCCAGAGAGGTGGTGTCCGACCGAGGCACCAACTTCATTTCGAACTATATGAAGTCTCTGTGGAAGGAGTGTGGGGTAACCTACAAGTTCACCACTCCTTACCACCCTCAAGGAAATGGGCTGGTTGAGAGATTCAACCGGACCCTGAAAGGCATGATTATGGGTCTTGAAGAACCAATGAGGCGGAAATGGGACGTCCTCTTGCCATGCCTGTTGTTTGCTTACCGTGAGGTACCGCAGAAGGCTCTAGGGTTCAGCCCCTTTGAGCTCTTATACGGTCACCCGGTAAGAGGGCCTTTGAGTCTAGTCAAGGAAGGCTGGGAGCAATCTCCCAGGAAACCTCCCCAGGATGTATACAGCTACATGCTGGCCTTTCGGAACCAGACTCGGCGCTTCAGAGAACTTGCTCAGGCAAATCTGGAGGCCAGCCAGGAGGAGATGAAGCGATGGTACGACCGGAATGCCACTCTGGTAGAGCTTCAGCCTGGTCAGGAAGTGTGGGTCATGTCCCCTGTGGAACCTTGTGCGCTCAAGGACAGGTGGACTGGACCGTTTAAGGTCGTGGAGAAGAAGAGCGATGTCACCTACTTGGTGGACTTGAAATCTCCCAGGAACCCCTTGCGGGTCCTGCATGTCAACCGTTTGAAGCCCCACTTAGAAAGGTCCGAAGTGGGCATGCTCTTAGCTACAGATGATGGAACGGAGGAGGAGAGTGAGCCTCTTCCTGACCTCCTGTATGCTAAAGAGCAAGACGGGTCGGTGGATGGTGTGGTCCTCTCTGACACACTGACCCTTGAGCAGAAACAGGATTGTCGCCACTTGTTAGGACAATTCCCGGATCTGTTTTCCTTGGTTCCGGGTGTCACGCATTGGTGTGTCCATGACGTTGACACCGGAGACAGCCCTCCTGTGAAGCACAAGGCTTACAGGGTGACTGACAAGGTCAGAGCGTACATTAAGGAGGAGGTCTCCAAAATGTTCGCGTTAGGGGTGATTGAGTCCTCTAGCAGTCCTTGGGCCAGCCCAGTGGTCTTGGTCCCGAAGGCTGCAGCGCCTGGTGCTTCACCGGAACTCCGGTTCTGCGTGGACTACCGAGGGCTCAATTCAGTCATGAAGACTGACGCGCACCCCATCCCCAGAGCTGATGAGCTCATCGATCGGTTGGGGGCTGCCCGGTACCTTAGTACGTTTGACTTAACGTCTGGGTACTGGCAGATCGCCTTGACTGATGGGGCAAAAGAGAGGTCAGCGTTCTCCACACCAGATGGGCTATACCAGTTCCGGGTGATGCCCTTTGGGATGAAGAATGCCCCTGCCACCTTCCAGAGGTTGGTCAACCAGGTCTTGGCTGGACTGGAGGAATTCAGCGCCGCCTACCTGGACGACATCGCAGTGTTCAGCGCCAGCTGGGCGGAACACTTGCGCCACCTCCAGGAAGTGTTGTTGGCCCTGCACGGAGCAGGCCTCACAATCAAAGCCAGTAAGTGCCAGATTGGGCAGGGTTCTGTGGTGTACTTGGGGCACCAAGTAGGGAGTGGTAAGGTGGCCCCCCTGCAACCCAAGATTGATACCATCCTGGCTTGGGCACCGCCCAAAACCCAAACACAGGTGAGAGCCTTCTTAGGACTCACGGGTTATTACAGGAGGTTTGTCAAGGATTACGGTAACATTGTGCACCCCTTGACTTCGCTGACTTCCAGGAAGCAGCCACGAAACGTGATCTGGACTGATGCCTGTCAAACGGCCTTTGACACCCTGAAAACTGCAATGTGCACAGCACCTATACTCCAGGCACCCGACTTTTCAAAAGAATTCATTGTTCAGACGGACGCTTCAGAGCATGGCGTGGGGGCTGTTCTAGCTCAGGTGAATGAAGAGGGCCGAGACTTGCCTGTAGCCTTCATCAGTAGGAGGTTACTTCCCAGGGAAACGAGGTGGAGTGCGATAGAGAGAGAAGCATTTGCTGTGGTCTGGGCGCTGAAGAAGCTAAGACCCTACCTGTTTGGGACACACTTCCGGGTTCAGACAGACCACAGGCCCCTCAGATGGTTGATGCAAATGAGGGGTGAGAATCCCAAACTGTTGAGGTGGTCCATTGCTCTACAGGGGATGGACTTTACGGTGGAACACCACCCTGGTACAGATCACGCCAATGCTGATGGTCTGTCCAGATTTTTCCGCCTTAGTGATGAGGACTCCCTAGGTTAAGAGTAGTTCTCCCCACATTTCAGCTGGAGGGGACACGTGTTAGACCTGACATCATTGGCTTGAGTCTCTCCTCCATTTTTCTGTTTGCCTCTACTGTTTTACGATGTTTTGCTGGTATATGCTTTGGGCGCCGTGTCACTGCTGATCAGTGCCATAGCGCAAGTGCTCCCTATGTTAAAATGATGTATCTATGGTATCCATGTTTGGCTTATTTTGGTTTACTGTCAGTCCCTAGTCTAGTGCACCAGGAGTGCCGGGGCTTGTAAATACAAATGCCGCTCGTGGGCTTGCAGCACGTGTTGTGCCACCCACAGGAGCGGCCTTGTAAAAGAATGTCTACGGGTCGGTCATTGCGAGACCCACGTGCAGTCTTGCACTGTCACGTCGGCTGCGCAGGTATACCTACTTGCCAGCCCCTCCAACCTTCCCTTAACTTCATGTTAGTCACCCCTATGGTAGGCCCATGGGCAGGGTGCATTGTAAGTGTAAGGTAGGACAAGCCTGACCAAGTTGGCATGTCCTGATAGTGAAGTACCGCCATCTTAGGGCTTCACTATTGCGAGGTAGCCTGCTCTCCGTTGGATAGAATGGGCCGCCGGGATTATTAATGTTATGGTCCTAGCTGGCTCGGAGAGTACGGTGCAATGTCGAGTTTGGTATCCCTGAACTCGGGGTTTAATTACGCATCCGTTGGTGTGGATGGTTTTTGGACTCTGGGTTCGAAAGTAGTACTTTTAGAAAGTATCTACTTTCTTGTCTAACCATATCTGGTCTCTGCTGGTCTTACGTGTGTGTGACAGGAGCTGGGTGGCTCCAAGAGGTCTGGATGAGTCAGTGTGGGATGAGTGGGACATTTACGTTGAGAGTAGGGGGAGAGTAGTTGTTGATAGCCTGCCTTGCCTGATACAATGCTGGCTCCACCTCCTGCCCAGCGACTGATGGCTCTGTGCCTGCCATGGACGATCCTAGCCCCACCTCCTGCCAGGAGGGCGATAGCTCTGCTCCTGCCAGTATCAATGCTGGCTCCACCTCCTGCGGGGCGTCTGAGGACCCGGCCCGGCTCAATGAATAGGCCAGGTGCTACTGCCTAGCTCCACCCACCGCAGACCCAGGGTGTTGGGAAACCCCCGGCCTAGACAAAGGGATCAAAGACGAAAAGGGGTATAAGAGAAGGACCCCTGAACTAGGAAATCAGATCACTTCTGACAAGGAACCCTGTAACCAAGGACAAGAAGCCTGCTGATCTAAAGGACTGCCTACCCCTTCTGCCGGTGTGCTGTAGTTGGGGGAATCCTGCGGTGCTTCTTTATTTTTGCCAAGGAACCAGGAGAGAGGAACTGTGTGTGTACTCTCACGCTTGCTAAGAAAATCTCCAAGGACTGGAAGAGTGCCAGTCTCCTGCTGAAGTCACAGGGCTAAAGGACTTCACCTACTAAAAGTGCTATTTGATGGAAGTGTGAATCCAGCACCTCTGAAAGAACCAGCAACCACGACGATCGGACGCTGGGCCCAACCGACGCCAGCAGCAACGCCAGGGAGTAGGAGTACGGCTCTAACTCCAGAGGACCTCGTGTCTGCCCCGCTGCTGATCGCATCAACCGTGTGCCCTTCGACGCCGTGAGCGCTGCTCACTCTGTGCAACTGCATCATCGACAACGCCTGCTGAGGCCTGATCGACACCGAAGACGCGACGCCGGATTGCTCGACGCCGCTGATCATCGTGTGCTTCATTTTCCTAAGGTACTGTGTTGTTGGGGGTCCGTGTGACTCCAGGCCCGACGTAGCGCTCCTCCCGGTCGACGCCACGCCTGTGGATTAACTTTGCCTCGACGTTGTGTAGCTCCCGTGTGAGTTACCCTGTTGCTAAGAACTGTGTTTCCCAGAAGAAGATTTGCTTGATACTAAAAGACTTTTGTGCTAAAGAAGAAACTACCTTTGAACTATCCCTTTTTCCTTCCTGAACGTATTTATTCCGATTGTGTACAGTTTTGCCGTTATTTGGTCTTGTGCTAAGTCTTATATAAAGATACTTATTTTTATAATACTACGGTGTCGTGTCCATTTGTAGTGTATTCACTTTATTACTGTATGTGGTCATAATTGCTTAACACACAGCCTCTGAGATAAGCCTGTTCTGCTCTGCCAAGCTACCAAGGGGGTGAGCAGGGGTTATCGAAGGGTGTGATCCCCTTGCCCTGACTAGAAAAGGAGTGTCCCTATTTGTCAGAAGTGTATACCTCTGCCAACTAGAGACAGCCGGTTCTAACAGCTGGGTTCAAACTGGAATGGTATGGCGAGCTATAAAAAAAAATGGATTTAGTCCCAGGTCTCTGTACTAGGGTGAATGTATGACATTGTTCTTCATTCTGTCCATCAACTGTTCATTTTGAATTTGTCACTCCTTGTGGGACGGGTATGCCCAGATGGTGGTTCCATGCTGTACATGCCACTGGAGTCAAGCTATCCTGGCTGATAAACGGTTTAACCCAGGAATCGTTCCTAGGATGCTTGTTTCCAGTCCAGGGAGGACCTGGCTCAGCAGTTCAGGCTGAACTGTTCCCATGAGGCACAGGTTCAAGACTGATTTGCATATGGTTGAATTCAAACTGGAATGGCATGGTGAGCACAAAAATAATGGATTTAGGCCCAAATCTCTGTACTGGGGTGAATGTATGACATTGTGCTGCATTCTGTCCATCAACTGTTCTTTATACATTTGTCACCCCGAGTGGGACGGGGGGACGGGTATGCCCAGAGGTGGAACCCGTGCTCTCCATGCCACTGGAGTCAGGCTATCCTGGCTGATGAGGGGTGAAACCCTGAAACCGGTCCTAGGATGCTTGTTTCCAGTCCAGGGAAGACCTGGCTTTGCAGTTTGGGCTGAACTGTTCCCATGAGGCACAGGGCCAAGACTGATTTGCATACAGATGGATTCAAACTGGAATGGCATGGTGAGCAAAAAACTATGGACTTAGGCCCAGATTTATGTACTATGGTAAATGTATGATATTGCTCTACATTCTATCCATCAACTGTTCTTTTTGCATTTGTCACCCCGAGCGGGTCGGGCATACCCAGACGTGCATTCTGTGCTCTCCATGCCACTGGAGTCAAGCTAGCCTGGCTGATGAGGGGTGAAACCCTGAAACTGGTCTTAGGATGCTTGTTTCCAGTCCAGGGAGGACCAGGCTTGGCAGTTCTGGCTGAACTGTTCCCATGATGCACAGGGGCAACACTGATTTGCATATGGCTCAGTTCAAACTGGAATGGCACGATGAGCAAAAAAACAATGGATTTAGGCCCAGATCTCTGTACTGGAGTGAATGTATGACATTGTTCTTCATTCTGTCAATCAACTCTTCTTTTTGCATTTGTCACTCCTTGTGGGACGAGTATGCACAGATGTGGGTTCTGTGCTCTAAATGCCACTGGAGTCAAGCTATCCTGGCTGATAAAGGGTGAAACCCTGGAATCGGTCCTAGGATGCTTGTTTCCAGTCCAGGGAGGAACTGGCTTGGCAGTTCAGGCTGAACTGTTCCCATGAGGCACAGGTTCAAGACTAATTTGCATATGGTTGAACTCAAACTGGAATGGCATGGGGAGCTCAAAAAGGATGGATTTAGGCCCAGATCTCTGTACAGGGGTGAATGTATGACATTGTGCTGCATTCTGTCCATCAACTGTTCTTTTTGCATCTGTTACCCCAAGTGAGAGGGGTTTGCCCAGACGTGGGTCCCGTGCTCTCCATGCCACTGGAGTCAAGCTAACCTGGCTGATGAGGGGTGAAACCCGGAAACCGTTCCTATGATGCTTGTTTCCAGTCCAGGGAGGACCTGCTTGCCAGTTCGGGCTGAACTGTTCCCAGGAGGCACAGATTCAAGACTGATTTGCATATGGCTGGGTTCAAACTGGAATGGCATGGAGAGCAAAAAAACGATGGATTTAGGCCCATATCACTGTACTGGGGTGAATGTATGACATTGTTCTGCATTCTGTCCGTCAATTGTTCTTTTTGCAGCTGTCTGAACTACAACTAGAGTTCTCACAATACCTGTCCATGGCTTACCACACAGGCAACATAGGGACCTTGGACACTGTGAACCAAATGCTCACTGAGAGGCTCTCTCCATCTCCGGATACAGGGGATAAACAAAATCTTATGAACCATCACCTCACATCTGGACGCTCACACTCTACCCCCACAGAACCCAACATTCAGCACTCAAGTCATTCAAAGGCACAGGGGCACAGCTGGAACACAACCCCTTTCTTAAACGAGCCTCAGAGACCCAAAAGAAGAAGCGCCGCAATGTCCATGAGAGAGGCGATTATTCTTGCCAACTCCTATGACTCTTCTATAACTGTCAACACCAGCACCATGATCCAGGTTATCACTGGATATGGGCTCGACCGTATCACATCTAAAACGTTGAGACCACCAGCCTTCCACATCAATATACGCATGGCTCCTAACAACAAGCGGACGGCCAACTGCATGCTTATAAACTCTGCAATTAACACGCAACAGAACTGGCTGAAACCATCCTCACCTATGACATTGACATCACATTCATCACAGAAACCTGGTTGAATTATTCTCCCACCCCAATCATTGACATGCTTGTGCCCCCTGGGTTCTCAATCATAAAAAAGACAGAAAGAACCAGCGAGGCGGTGGGATTGCAATTATCCACAAGAGCAACATTTCCGTTACTGAAACGGACTCCTTCCAATTTAACACATTTAAATATCTAACAGCCACCATTAAGACGAATGACAGCAAAATGCTATAAGCCATCTCCTCTACCATCCACCAGGCAACACTCCCACATTCGGAGAATACCTCTCCAACTTGATAACACACTGCTCACTTTTGGACTCCAACAACATAATACTAGGAGACCTCAACCTCCATTGGAATGTTGAAAATAATGCTCTAATCCAATCCACGAACGAACTTCTACTCAAAAATAATCTTATCCAACACTGCACAGAAGAAATGCATAACAGAGGTTCAATCCTTGATGCCATTATAGCACACAAAGACATGGTTACTATCGATCACATTCTTCCTGGTGACAGGTCAGACCACCACATCATTCTATTTCACATCAACAAAATGACCCACTGCCCACCTAGTGCACAAGAATGCCTGCAATGGGCGAGAAATCTAAGACAGATTCCCCTTGCCAACCTGGAAGAAAGGGTGAGATCACTCCTTCCCCACACCTCAAGTGACCTGTCTACAACTGAAATTAACTCACACTAAAATGCAACAATGACCTCCATACTGGACCAAGTAGCTCCTTGAAACATAAAGAGTCAGGAACATTCCATTGAGATCATGGTTCAACACAGACATAAACTCTGAAAAAGACAACTCAGAGCTGCAGAAGTCCTTTGGCGGAACAACCCGTCTACAATCCACCTTAATCAACTCAAAACAGAATGCAGGAAATACAAAAAAACACATCAAGAATGAAAAATCTACCTTCTTCTGTGGTGCGTTAGACAATGCCAAAAACTGTAGCAAAGACCTCTTCAATCTCATTGGACAGCAAACATCCAAGCCTCCCTCTACTTCAGTGCAGGCCTCCAAAGACCTGTGTGACAACTTTGCCACTTTCTTAAACAAGAAAATCACTAAGATTGAGCTCTCCCTAGATGTCCACCTCCTGGCATCCAATGAAAGCCCACCACCCTGCACAGAAGGCAACAACCCACCCTTGCGCTCCCACAACGACTGGAAGTCTTTCAATCCCATCTCCAAAGCAGAAATGATTGCATTGATCAGTATTTCCAAACCCTCCTCACACATAGCGGACACTATTCCTGGCCAACTGGCAAAAAAATTCAATCTCGCCCGAGCCCCTCTCTGGACCAAGATTATAAATAGCTCCCTGGGAACCAGAGTCATGCTAGATTATCTTAAAAATGGCAAAGTGATGCCATTACTAAACAAAATGGGCTCAGACCCAAACGATCCCAATAACTTCAGGCCCGTCTCAAATCTCTCATCCGTAGCCAAAATCCTGGAAAAATGTGTTCTTCTCCAACTTAACCAACACATTGACAACAGCAACCGTCTAGACTCCCACCAATCGGGCTGCAGAAAAGGATGCAGCACAGAGACAATGATCCTGAATGTCAAAGATGATGTCTACAAATCACTCGATTCAGAACAATGCTGTCTATTTATACTCCTTGACCTTTCGGCAGCGTTTGACACAGTCAACCACAAATTGCTCATTAATGTACTCTGTGAAAGGATTGGAGCAGACTAGGCCTAGGCGGTAAATTCTGTTCCGCTCGCAGAATTTGGGTAATTTTGCGTTCCGCGGAAAACGCAAAATTGCCCAAAATTCTGAGTTCTGCGACTTCGCGAAATCTTTTGCTTGTTTACGTTCTCAAATGCGTGTTCGCGAGATATTTCCCCTCGAGCATGCAAACAGCAATTGCGAACAGGAAAAAAGTATCACGAACAAGCAATTCCGCGTGTTCGCGGAATTTCTGCGTGTTCGTGGAGATTTTTTGCCGTTTTATGGAGATTTGCGTAATGCTCTTAAGCAAATACCGCCCACCCTTAAAGCAGACGAGGTGGTCCTACAATGGTTCACCTCCTTTCTTTGGAACTGCTCCCAACTAATAAAAATTAATAACTTCACGTCTGACCTACTTTCCATAACCAGGAGGGTCCTTCAAGGATCAGTTCCCTCCCCATCACTATTCAACATCTACATGGAGCCTGGCACCGACATACTCAAAAAAGCCAACATCCCCTTCCACCTCTATGCGGACGACACCCAGATCTACCTAGTAACTTCCTCTATGGGAGACATACAGAGACTAAACATTACTCTAAGAAAAGTCCAACACTGGCTATCCCTCAACCACCTGAATCTCAACCAGGATAAGCCGGAAATCCTTCTCATATCCAACAAATTGCAGTTCCCCCCAAGTCACAGAATGGCTAAAAACCATTGATGCTCTTAACTGCAATCTCACCCTGGCCGACTTCCTAAAATCCCTGGGAATCACTCTGGATCCAAACCTAAACATGGACAAGCATATCAAGAACACAGCAAAGAGCGCATTCTTCAACCTGAAATTACTCAACAAAATAAAAACCTTCATCCCTCCCAATGACCTTAAACAGGCTCTGCAAGCCCTAGTTTTTTCCAGACTGGAATACGGGAATGCAACCCTCACAGGCATGGCAAAATCTCACTTAGCTCCCCTCAGATCAACTTTAAATGCAGCTGCCAGGATGGTCACTGGAGTAAAGAAATACAACCTCTCCCTCCCTCTCTAAGAGAGCTAAAATGTATACCAATCGAAATGCATTTCAACTATGGAACTGCTTGTCTCACACACAAAGCTCTGCACACAGGCAAACCTACCTACCTAGCTTCTAAACTCAAGAAGGCCGGCCTTACAAGGAATCTCAGGAGCACTAACACTCTACTTCTCATTCCCTCGAAAACTCACAAACAAAAAACCCTATCAAGCTCCTTCTCTGGAAATGCGCCTAAAATCTGGAATGCCATCCCAGTTCATATCAGGACTAACCCCTCCTTCACCAACTACAAAAGCCAGCTCAAAGACCTCTTCGTCAACCGAACTCATCTGATTGGATAGCTGCCTCCTAACAAGGAATCTTGCCAGCGCAGTATTTATTCACTTTGACAAGAAGGCTTTTACATCACCTGCCATGTGACTCACTACAGTGTCCCCACCACCCCAAACAAGATTTGTCATGAGCAAATGGTGTTTATTGAAATACTTTGTGCTCGACTGCATCACAATAAATGTTGTAAAGTGCTCTGATACCTTTGGGTCTGGCCAGCGCTATATAAAACTCTTAAATAAATAAAATAATAAGAGTGTGTGCAGTGAAAATACATTTAAAATAAGTGATCCTAGTGTAGGCGCTCCTTGCTGCTATATTGTACATGACAGTAGTCAATACATTTCCTTGGAGACTTACCAAGCCAAGGTGGGACAGGCAGTTGTGTAACGTTAGCACGGGTGTTTGGAGTGTGAAACCCCTGAAATGCATTCTATTTTTGGTACATTGTTCAGGGGTCCCTTATACACACCTGCAATGTCTTTGTCACTTTTTCTCTGCATTCCTATTTACCTAGGAGGTTTTAATTCAGTAATTTTCACATCAGGATCTTAAAAATATAGGACCCTGTTGATGGGGAAGTTACGCAGTGCAGCAAGTCACCTTGCTGTGGTGCACTGCATGACTGGGAAAGGGCAGGAATGCTAGGGATTTAAGGCAATATGGTACACTCCTCTTCTTTCCTATGCACAGGTGCCCTTTTGGCTGCCTAGCACCCACACAGGTATCCATGCACCAAGGTGCCGCGCGGTGCCTATCATGTTGTTTTTTGTAATGCACAACGTGCATTTTTACCATTGCGGCGGGCGGCGCTTTCTGCACTGCCCGCCGCAACGGTAATAATACAGGATACGCCCGCCTGTGTGGCGGGCACATCCTAATGCTAAAGGAGGGACCGCCGCTCTCATGGCGGGCGGTCCCGTTTTGCACGAGGATGCGGGCGGGCAATGTCTGCCCGCCATCCTAATGGGGCCCAATGTCTTCCAATGAAGAAGCACAATACGCGAAGCAGAGGAGACGGGCTCCTGAAAACATGCAGGTTATATTTATTGTAAGGAGAGACTTACAGAACCTAGGTGTCACTGCAGTTGTGTCCAATACTACTCATGCCATTGCACAAGCAGAGCGGTTACACTTGGTGATTCTGTTTTAAGAACCTCCAACCATAACCACTCTGCCTCTGCAAAGGAGATAGAGGTTAGGGAAACAATTAATGAAATGATAGATATGGCTAGCACCTCCAATGGTTCAATTTTGATGGAGGTTGCACAACACCTGCCAGCGCATGTTGCCAGCAGTTTGCCTGTAATTCCTAATCTGAGACGAATAATTCAATGTAAAAAACAGGAAAGTAACCCATTAAGAGTAACTCCACAATCCTTTTCTGATATAACTATTCCTCCTAAACTATCTCTAACTGTTTTTAATGAACCTTTCCTTCTGCATGATAATAAAAACCCGCAAAAAGAATCTTAATCTTCAGTACACCCTGTAATCTTGTAAGGCTAGAGAATAGTGATATTTGGATGATGGATGGCACGTTTAAAAGCATGCCCCATACTTTCTCCCAAATATACACAATTCACGCTAATATTAACAATACAGTGGTCCCCCTAGTGTACAATTTGCTACCTGATAAGCAATCATCAACATACACTGACATTTTCACAATGATTAATGCTATTTCAAAAACGTACACGGATACCCATATTCAAGGATGTTTGTTCCACTTTTCTCAGGCTTTTTTGCGTAAGATACAAAAAAACATCCTTAGTTGAAGATTACATTTCTGACAGCAAACTACTGTTCGAGTTAAAAAAACTTTGCTTTGCTTTGTACCTCCTGAAAGTGTAGACGAATACTACAATGCAATTACAGAATCAGAGTATTTTATTAACAAAGAAGAAAAATCGGCCCCACTACTAAATTATTTTGAAGACAAATGGATTGGGCATCTAAGCAGGTCGGGTCACAGGAGGAAGCCACGCTTCCATGTGGAGTGGTGGAACTGCCACCTGACCTGCTTTGAATGAGGTTCCAAAACAAACAATGCCATAGAGGGATAGCACAACTCCTTCAAAAACATCACCCTAATTTCTATCATTTTTTGGAAATTTTGAGGAAGTTGCAAAGTTTTCAAGAAATGAGATTAGCGCAGGCTTTAAAAGGTAGTCTGAACCCACAAATTTCTAAAAAATCTAAGGAAATGTCGGGAAGAATATTGGCTGCACTACAACAGTTTAGGTTGTGTGTGGTTTCAGACTAACTGGAAAATCTTGCGCACATCTTACAGTACTAACTATCAAAACACAATTACTTTCCTGTTTTGCCCTAAAAAACATATTCTTTTTTTTAATTGGCCATATTTTTTATATTTTAAATTTAAGTCGGGTCACCTTACCTTTTGATGCCTTCTTTTTGCAACTCTTGGTCTTTTTCTCCATATATTTCTTCACCAATAGTCTTTTTCCAAAGATTGTAATCCTCATGCAACAATTATGGAATTCTTTTTTGCATCAATAGTTCCTTTTTTTAACTTCCATGTGCCCAACTTTTGATTCATCCAACATATCCAATTTAAATTCTAAACACAAATGAATATCCGTTTTCAAAAATATATATCCTTCATCGCAATCCAGTCGGTATTGGAAATCACGTCTTCATCCAAATCCAGCTCCTTTTTCGGAAAATAAACCAAATCCATCCTCGCAGTCCAGTTCAAAATGGTAAAGAAATCCTTTTTGCAAAACTTTCCCCTTTTACTCCAAATTTTCCAACTTGACAGATTCCTCTCTTTGCATCCACTTATTTCTAATTCTTTACGATCTCCAAAAAATCATTTGCATTCCAATTTCAGAAATCCCAAGTTTTTAAAAAAAAACAAAGAAACCAAAAGATTCCAACTCGTTTCCAAATCAAGACCATGCGACGAACCAAGATCTTTTCTTTTTTTTATAAAGCAATCGCATTTTTAAACATGCATTTTTACCCAAATGCCTTCTTTCATTATGAATTACACATGTTATACTTTTTTTAATCTATCTATTCCTTCAAACATAATATCACACGGGACCCGACATGGCATTCGCTGGCTAAATTCTTGGTTTCGTGAAATCAAATGCAAATGACACACATTGTAAACATGTTATAACCTCTCTCGTCCCTTACTATGAATTTTACTCTTAAACTATGCATTTAAAGTTAATAAATTACTCTTACCTTTACACAGTTCTTGATTGCTTCCGCTCAGTCCACCGACGCTCCTGTGAATAAAGATTATCACGTTTCATGTTAACGCTTTGTCGTCATCGCTAGTTGTAAAAATCATTTTTTTATTAAGCTGAATGTTTCAATTGTTTTACATTTTATATGTTTTTAAAAAAGTACAGTACATTTAATTAATTAATTCTTAAATTCTTTTCTATTTGATTGATTATAAATAAATAAAGTATATTTTAAAACAAACTTTCTTTTTTTAATCTCTCAATAATTAATAAATACAATAAATCTATTATAATTTATGATCATTTTCTATAATTATAATATGTTCAAATGTAAATAATGTAAATAACATTTACTTAACTTTCAGAATCTCCCTCGTCCTTCTGCTCTGTCCCGCGATCAACATCTGAATGTTAGTATTGACGTATACGCGTCTCTCTCTCATTGCTTCGTAAACATAAATGAAGGACACATTTTTTTAATATGTTTTTCATTATAATAACTTAAACTATAATTTTTTTGAAAAAATCTTTTTTAAATTTCTTAAAACCTAAATTATAATTAAATTTTATATATATATATATATATATATATATATATATATATATATATATATATATATATATATATATATATATATATATATATATATATATATATATATATATATATATATATATATATATATATATATATATATATATATATATATATATATATATATATATATCAAACAAAGAGTTGCCCCACTGAAGCCATCTCACATGAGGAGGTGAGCACACTGATGCCCCAGGCGGCTGCACTCCCAACAGGACACTCGCGCTTCCTAAATAGCAGCCCTAAAGCCATACGCGTTTCAAGCGACTTGGCGCTCTTGTTCACTGGCAGGCTCCACACTCAATGATGCAGGAAACAGCAAACGAGTCTTAGGACATTGATTTATTAATGAAACAAGCCCCGCCCCATGGGCGTCGCCGTGGCTTTCTGGATGTTGTAGTCCAATTAATATACAGCCATGCTTGTAGTCCCGTAAAAAACCCCAGTGGATGTTTGCATATTTCACTCACAGTAAAAGCCCATTTGAGTCAAAGTTCATGATAATCCTGAAATAGGTGAAGACGCTGTGTAGACTTGCTGGGTTATAGACCAATATGTACCTGAGGCTCCGGTCCCCCTCATTCCACATCAGGTTCGCGTTTGCGGGCCTTGGGATCCGCCTTTCCTGGCGGCGGGACGGCTTCGCGGCTGGGCCAGCCGCATTACATCAAACAAAGAGTTGCCCCACTGAAGCCATCTCACATGAGGAGGTGAGCACACTGATGCCCCAGGCGGCTGCACTCCCAACAGGACACATGTGCTTCCTAAATAGCAGCCCTAAAGCCATACGCGTTTCAAGCGACTTGGCGCTCTTGTTCACTGGCAGGCTCCACACTCAATGATGCAGGAAATAGCAAACGAGTCTTAGGACATTGATTTATTAATGAAACAAGCCCCGCCCCATGGGCGTCACCGTGGCTTTCTGGATGTTGTAGTCCAATTAATATACAGCCATGCTTGTAGTCCCGGTCTTTTTCTCCATATATTTCTTCACCAATAGTCTTTTTCCAAAGATTGTAATCCTCATGCAACAATTATGGAATTCTTTTTTGCATCAATAGTTCCTTTTTTTAACTTCCATGTGCCCAACTTTTGATTCATCCAACATATCCAATTTAAATTCTAAACACAAATGAATATCCGTTTTCAAAAATATATATCCTTCATCGCAATCCAGTCGGTATTGGAAATCACGTCTTCATCCAAATCCAGCTCCTTTTTCGGAAAATACACCAAATCCATCCTTGCAGTCCAGTTCAAAATGGTAAAGAAATCTTTTTTGCAAAACGTTCACCTTTTACTCCAAATTTTCCAACTTTACCGATTCCTCTCTTTGCATCCACTTATTTCTAATTCTTTACGATCTCCAAAAAATCATTTGCATTCCAATTTCAGAAATCGCAAGTTTTTTAAAAACCAAAGAAACCAAAACATTCCAACTTGTTTCCAAATCAAGACCATGCGACGAACCAAGATCTTTTCTTTTTTTTATAAAGCAATCGCATTTTTAAACATGCATTTTTACCCAAACGCCTTCTTTCATTATGAATTACACATTTTATACTTTTTTTTAATCTATCTATTCCTTCAAACATAATATCACACGGGACCCGACATGGCATTCGCTGGCTAAATTCTTGGTTTTGTGTATTCAAATGCAAATTACACACATTGTAAACATGTTATAACCTCTCTCGTCCCTTACAATAAATTTTACTCTTAAACTATGCATTTAAAGTTAATAAATTACTCTTACCTTTACGCTGTTCTTCATTGCTTCCGCTCAGTCCACCGACGCTCCTGTTAATGAAGATTATCACGTTTCATGTTAACGCTTTGTCATCATCGCTAGTTGTAAAAATCATTTTTTTATTAAGCTGAATGTTTCGTTTACATTTCATATGTTTTTAAAAAAGTACAGTACATTTAATTAATTAATTCTTAAATTATTTTCTATTTGATTGATTATAAATAAATAAATTATATTTTAAAACAAACTTTCTTTTTTTAATCTCTCAATAATTAATAAATACAATAAATCTATTATATTTTATGATCATTTTCTATAATTATAATATGTTTAAATGTAAATAATGTAAATAACATTTACTTACCTTTCAGAATCTCCCTCGTCCTTCTGCTCTGTCCCGCGATCAACATCTGAATGTTAGTATTGACGTTTACGCGTCTCTCTCTCATTGCTTCGTAAACATAAATGAAAGACACATTTTTTTAATATGTTTTTCATTATAATAACTTAAACTAACATTTTTTTGAAAAAATCTTTTTTAAATTTCTTAAAACCTAAATTATAATGTAATTTTTTTATATAAACAATCCAAGTGGTGGGAGTCGAAATCATTACAAAGGTATGTGGAGGTAAATCGAATCCCTCGGGGCTTGCGCATACTAACAACACCCACATACGATGACCCAAACCCTGATTTAATGAGAGAGTGGGCGGAATGTAATTTAGACGCCTCTCGGCGCCAGGTCCTGATTTTAATCAAATATGCAGACATTGATCGCGCCAAGTTGCTAGTGGAAATTGACAGCATTAATGAACAATTGGCAAGCTTGGGGGAAAGCGAGGAGAAGGCACAGCTTTTAAAGGCCATGCAAACCCGCTTGAAAAAGGAAGAAACTAAAATTATTGAGAGAAAAACATATAAATTTCAAAGGGATCGTAATGACTATGAACTTGGTCAGATATTTACATTTGCCAGGAAATACGATGCCCTACGCGGCGGGGGGAACAAGACTCAATCCCAACCCAAGCGCAAACCCAACAAACAACCAAGGGAGCAAAATGTTACCACGAACTCAACATTCAGTTCAGACCCGGACTCAGGCTCTGAAACAGAGCGCATTAACCAAGCGCAAAGGGCTGGCAGTATCAGACCGTCACCGGGGCAGGAGATGTTTTTTTTATGCCAGCAAAGACTGCAAACACTGAGGGCAAGCACACAACAAAAACATATAAACAGCGAGCAAACCTCAGGAGGCGCCAAAGGGCAAGGGCCCGCAAAAAGAGGCTATCAAGGGAAAAAGCGAGGCAGAGGCCAGGGTCGGAACCCGGGAAATCAGTCCAATTAAATACTGATAGTAATAAAAACCATTGTGAATCTAACTCCCACATTACTATCACCTGAGGAGGAGAAAATATTACAACTGGGTTTATCATTTGCACCCCAATGCAATTTCAACTACCCAGCGACAAGATGCGACATGTACAAAGCAGTGAGAAAACTAAAAATGCGCAAGTTCTTTGCAACTAAAACCAAACAAAAAGAAAAAACATCAGCCATAACTGTTGACCCCACTAGTGAGCATGAAACAATGTTGAGCCAAGGCACACGAGATATCACGGAGTTGTGGGAAACAGATGGAGCAGGATATGGGGAAAATATTGAGGCAACAAATCAAGGGGATATTGATGAAAGCGGCAATCGAATGGTAACGGTTACTCCTTTCAAACCCCCATCAAGCTTCACCCCAATTCTCCCACGAGACTCCATAGATATCTTTCACGAAAACGTGGTAAGTGACTTAAAGGATCTAAAATCAAACATGCCAAGATGGAAATTTAACAGATTAACCCATGGATATAAAGCACTGGTAGCCTGCCTAACCAAGGATAAAAACATTGTGATCGTGGAAGTGATAAAGGGGGCAACATAGTACTAATGACTAAATCGGACTATGACAAGGAGGCTTACTCTCAGATCAACAACAGGAATTGTTATGAACGTATCCTACCCCAAAAAGCGACTACAATCAAAGTTGAGTACCATAAAAAACTATCTGGGTGGAAAGCAGCCAACCTGGTCAGTGGGGATGAATATAAATATCTCAAGGTCAATAATCCTGTATTACCAATAATATATTTTATCCCAAAAATTCATAAGGACCCCCTGAAACCCCCTGGCAGACCAATCATCGCTGCCAGGGGTAGTTTACTGGAACGAACATCAATCTACATAGATTATTTCCTACAGGGCTATGTACAAAAGTTAAAATCATATGTACGTGATACCGGTGATTTTTTGACAAAGCTAAAAGAGGCAGACTGGAGACAAGGTGATTGGCTTATGGCCTTGGACGTAACATCACTATATACAGCATATCTCATACTCAGGGCTTGGAAGCAGTAAAATATTTCCTCTCTAGGAGAGCTAGAGGATGTGAAGCCCATAATGCTATGTTGTTGGACATGTTAGATTATTGTTTATCGAATAATATCTTTATGTTCAATCAGTTGATTTATCGTCAAATACAGGGTGTGGCAATGGGGGCCAGCTTCTCCCCGAGTTTCGCATGTTTGCACATGGGAGCTTGGGAGGAGCTGGTCCTCGGAACCACATACCTGGAGGAAATGGGGAACAACATAATTGTTTGGTTTTGTTTTATTGATGATTTGTTTATTATTTGGCGGGGTAGCGAGGAGTCTGCTGAAAAATTCATCACTGACATCAATGTAAATGAACTTAATCTTAAATTCACTGCAACACTCAGTCAAAACAAAGTCACCTTTTTAGATACTGAGGTATATACAAAAGATAACAAACTGCACACTAAGATATACCGGAAGAAGACTGTGGGAAACAGCAGTTTACATGCTGCGAGTAGCCATCCTACGCACCTCGTAGCAAGCATCCCCTATGGGGAGATGCTAAGGATGAAGAGAGGGTGCAGTGATCCTGTTGAGTTAAAGTTGGCCCAAAAAGAAAGTAAAAAGAGATTTTTAGACAGAGGATATTCAGCTAAGATCATCGACAAAGCTATTGCCAAATCAGAAATACTATCCAGGGATGAGTTGCTGGAGGGTAATTACCAAAAAAGACAAGATCAAACTGATCTAAAAAAATGTGAGTTTAGAATAATAACGGGATTTAGCAGACAATCAAGAGACATCTATAGGATTGTCAATAAACATTTGCCACTGGTAACAAAAGATCCTATTATTGGCAAGGATTTGCCTACTAGGGTTTCTCTTACCTACAGTAGGGCTCCATTCCTGAGGGATCAAATAGTAGACACAAATCCGGAGCATGTCAGAGGCAGCAGTTGGTGGCAAACAGGCAGGGGCTTTTACAAATGCAAAACGTGCAAAGCCTGTACCCATGGTGTCAATACCAAAAGCTACAAGGATGGATTTAGTGATACAGTTCACCCAATATCACAGGTATTGACATGCAAAACCGACCATGCGGTATACGTCCTGCAATGCCCATGCCAGTTGATGTACGTGGGAAGTACAAATCTCCCTGTACACCAACGAATCCTCCAACATCTTAGGGCAATCTCTAATGGTGATAACACGTATTCTGTTGCCCGCCACTATCGCGAAGTACACCAGAGCAATAATAAATCATTGACTTACTTTGTAATAGATGGCGTGAATACCAACAGACGGGGTGGCGATAGAGAAACCAGATTGAGAAAGCTCGAAACCAAATATATCCTCTTGTTAAATACTAAGGCCCCAACAGGATTGAATATTACTGAAGACATGTATACATGTTTGCTGTAAGTGATTAAAATTATAGGGACCTGTAGTATTACACGAACATCCTATAGTAACATGCGAAAATCTGGGCTGGGACAGAGGTCAACCATATTTGTATCTATGGGACAACAACTGGCTTCCCATATTAAATTAATCACGGGACTGTAGAAATGAACTGTAGCTGCTATAAGTTTGAGATAACAAGTAAAAGAAAAAAGAAAGAAAAAAACAGGTATAAAAATAGCATATAAAAAGTAAATAAGAAAAATAAAATACTTATTTACAAAAATATGGTTTAAATGGTCCAGCTCACAGGTCCTTATCCCTGAGAAGCTGATTTGTCCCACATTAACTTGTTTTTTGAGATGTTCTGCACTATTATCACTTTACGATGGACATGGAAGTTAATAAAGGCAAAACAACAGAAGAGAGTCTACAGAGCAAAAAAAGATTTTCAAATGAGTAGAGAAGAGCATATTGCCACATTAACATTTTATATGAATGAATTGCCTTTAGGCAGAAATATGTTTACATCCACATTATGAACCTGCGTTGATTTGCACAACCAAAGTTAGGATTTATCATTACAAAATTATCATAATGGTGTTACTTTTGCATTACAGCTAAAGTTTCAATCAGGCATTTAAGCACTTTAGCAGGAGCACTTTAATGTAAATAATGTAAATATGTAAATGTATAGTAATAGTATTTATTCTATTTTTGTATATAAATTTTTCAGTGGGGCAATTTTCTACTACAGAATCATATATATTTTTGTGTTTGACCTATGATAATTGAGCTCAAGAATATCTACCTATTATAAGTTAAAGAGTATTTGACTTTTATTATTTGTGCTTTAGATTTGCCTTTCAAAATATGATTATGATATCTCTGAAAGTAAGTCAAAGCGGAAAGTATTTCTTCCATGTCTATTTTTAAACCAAGCATGTGACCAATAGCTTTTTTTCAACATTGGCTGTCTCTTTAAAAGTACGGTTCATGATATGAGACACTGTCATGTGAACAAGGCTCCTCGGAGCCGAAACGTCATGCGATGTGCTTGCACGAAATAAACTAATTGCACATACTTGGACCGTGTCTGCGTCTTTCTGAGGAGTGGGGGAGACGCCTCACCCTGTGGAGATCAAACGTGGATTTACTGGATATATATATATATATATATATATATATATATATATATATATATATATATATATATATAATATATATATATATATACATATATATATATATATATATATATATATATATATATATATATATATATATATATATATATATATATATATATATATATATATATATATATATATATATATATATATATATATATATATATATATATATATATATATATATATTACCTACTGGCGATAGCCAGTAGGTATATATAGTTAGGATTTTTTCTCTATGGGATTTCTGAAAATTCTATGCCTAATAACTTTGGCGTTTGTGGACGGAATTGGCTGAAATTTTCAGGAAAATGGCACATTTTGTTTCTGAGCAGCTCCTGGAAATTTGGGGGGGTTCGTCAAGGGGGGGCCGAGAAAAAAGGGGGGTCCCAAAACGCGTTTTTCCCATGTTAATTTCCATAGGGCGGTTGGCCTCACTTTTAGCCCGAACGGCTGAATGGATTTCCACGAAACTTGGCAAAATTGTAGGGACTGTTAGCCCGATGTGCCTTTGCTAGGTCTCAATATATGTGCTTCAGTGGATTTTGAGAAATTAACGTTTAAAACAAGATATATATCTGTAACAGCGCTCCGGGTAGCGATCCGGTTAGCGAACTTTTCGCGTATCGGAACTTTGCGAAGCGAAGCTGATTGGTTCTCCGGTGTCTGTCAACATTCTAAACAGTCCGGAGCGGCCGCCATCTTGTCTCTCGGTAGGATCGAGAGACAAGAGGAGGCCAAAACAAAGGGGGCAATGAAGGAAAGGGGGCAAGGTAGACCCCTTCTGACCCCCTAGGATTGATGAGGGGAATATTATAGAGCCACGCGGGGCCCCAAAAAAAAAAAATCCGATTTTTCGCCGTAGAGACGCGTCTTGGTAAGCGAACCGGGCAGCTAACCAGGCAGCTAACCGGGAAGCTAACCGGCAGTGTAACGGGAGTCTGAGGAGTAGCTGATTGGCTGTCAACATTGTAAACAGTCCGGAGCGGCCGCCATCTTGTCTCTCGGTAGGATCGAGAGACAAGAGGTGGAAAAAAAAAGGTGTAAATGAATGAAAGGGGTAAGGCAGACCCCTCCTGAACCCCTAGGATTGATGAGGGGGCTATTAAAGTTCCCTGCAGGGCAAAAGATAAAAAAATTGCGATTTTTCGCGGTAAAGGTGCTTCCTGGTACGTTAACCGGGCAGCTAACCGGCAGCGTAACGGGAGTCCGACATATTGTGGTTTTTTAACGTTTGTGATATGTGCACGTGTGGATTTTGTCTAATTAAGGTCAAAAATATATATATATATCTTTAAGCGTGTTCTGGCGCGCTTACGTTTTGGGTTTGGTTTGCGCTGCAGAGACGATACGTCACGATTATGCGATGCATCATGAGGCGTCTCACGGGCTACGTGATACGTCACTTAATAAAGAATATATTTTACAGCTATAGATATTAGCTTTTAAAAAACCATTGAAATTCACAGAAAAAACCATAGGTTATAGACCATATATAGTTAGGAATTTGCATTTACAAAACCTTGAAAATTCACTGAAAAAACCATAGGTTATAGACCATATATAGTTAGGGATTAGCATTTAAAAAACCTTATTTTATTTGCACAAAACCATTGAAATTCCATATATAGTTAGTTGCACTAACTATATATCGCGGACCCGCAATCCACTGCTAATGATGTCACATATTACATCATTCATGACATGGTCAGTGACATCACTGATGACATCACTGATGACATCTCAAATGACATCACTGATGACATCACTGATGACATCTCAAATGACATCACTGATGACATCACTGACATCTCATTTGACATTACTGATTACATCACTGATGATATCATTTATGTGATAATACATCTTCAGACTCTAATATAACCTTAGATACACTCAGTGTAAACAGGCACTCACAGACTGTCACACATCCATGGAGTTACTCACACACCTAGTCAGTCATGCAAAGAATCAATCACATCTCCATTTCCTCAACTATACAGTTATACACACCTTACTTATTCAAACATATAGTAACACATATTTACTCTCTTATACAATCCTTGATACAAGTTCACAATGATTCATACAGCCACTCACACATTCACTGGCTCTTATGTTCAGTTATTTATATATGTCAACTCTCACATGGAGTGTGTTTTACATATGTACTTACTTTGACATGTAGCACTGAGATATCCATTCACTCACCAATATACTCATGCACACAGTCAACTGTCCATACAGCTGTTTCTACATGCACTTTTGAACCCATACACCTAGGGAATCAACTGCTCACACATCTATGCACAGAGTTATACACCTCCCAGCCACCCACACACATACTCAGTCTCCCATACAAATACTTGGGCAACCATTCAATAACCCATATAGTTACTGATATAGCTACTGATTTAAACATGCAGCAGTTTACAGAACAACATAAATAATGATTGCCAAATTAAGACACTTTAATCACTAACCCATACACTCAGTGAGACACATTTAATCATTCTCTCATACAGTCAGTCATGCACCTACTAAATCCTTCATCCAGACACTTATACATCCACTCAGTCTTCAATATGTAAGACATATTTTAACTTTACAGAAACATACAGTCACTGGGTGTTGTCATCAGTGATGTCATCAGTGATGTCATCAGTGATGTCATTAGTGATGTCATTTGAGATGTCATCAGTGATGTCATCAGTGATATCACTGACCATGTCATGAATGATGTAATATGTGACATCATTAGCAGTGGATTGCGGGTCCGCGATATATAGTTAGTGCAACTAACTATATATGGAATTTCAATGGTTTTGTGCAAATAAAATAAGGTTTTTTAAATGCTAATCCCTAACTATATATGGTCTATAACCTATGGTTTTTTCAGTGAATTTTCAAGGTTTTGTAAATGCAAATTCCTAACTATATATGGTCTATAACCTATGGTTTTTTCTGTGAATATATATATATATATATATTCACTGAAAAAAACATAGGTTTTAGGCCATATATAGTTAGGGATTAGCATTTACAAAACCTTAATTTACTCGCACAAAACCATAGAAATTCGCATATATAGTTAGATGCAATAACTATATATCGCGCACCCGCAATCCACTGCTGATGATGTCACATATTACATCATTAATGACATGGTCAGTGATGACATCATTCAGTGACTGTATGTTTCTGTATAGTTAAAATATGTCTTACATATTGAAGAATGAGTGGATGTATAAGTGTCTGGATGAAGGATTTAGTAGGTGCATGACTGACTGTATGAGTAAATGATTAAATGTGTCTCACTGAGTGCATGGGTTAGTGACTAAACTGTCTTAATTTGTGCATCATTATATCTGTTGTTCTATGAAGTGCTGCATGTGTTAATCAGTAGCTATATGAGTAACTATATGGGTTATTGATTGGTTGCCTAAGTATTTCTATGGGAGAGTAAGTGTGTGTGTGGGGGTGGCTGGGAGGTGTGTGACTCTGTGTATACATGTGTGAACAGTTGATTCACTCGATCTATGGCTTCAAAACTGCATGTTGAAACAGCTGTATGGGTGGTTGACTGTGTACGAGTGTATTAGTGAGTGAATGGATATCTCAGTGCTACATGTCAAAGTAAGTAAATATGTAAAACACAGTACATGTGAGAGTTCACATATATAAATTACTGTGTATAAGAGCCAGTGAATGTGTGAGTGGCTGAATGGATCATTGAAAACTTGTATCAGGAATTGTATAAGAGAGTAAATATGTGTTAGTATATGTTTGAATAAATAAGGTGTGTATAACTGTATAGTTGAGGAAATGGAGGAGAGAGTGATTCTTTTCATGACTGACTAGATGTATGAGTAACTCCATGGATGAGTGACAATCTGTGAGTGTCTGTTTACACTGAGTGTATCTAAGGTTATATTAGAGTCTGAAGAGGTTCATCGTATTATCACATGAATTATATCATCAGTGATGTGATCAGTAATGTCAAATGAGATGTTATCAGTGATATCATCAGTGATGTCATTTGAGATGTCATCAGTGATGTCATTTGAGATGTCATCAGTGATGTCATCAGTGATGTCACTGACCATGTCATTAATGATGTAATATGTGACATCATCAGCAGTGGATTGCGGGTGCGCGATATATAGTTATTGCATCTAACTATATATGCGAATTTCTATGGTTTTGTGTGAGTAAATTAAGGTTTTGTAAATGCTAATCCCTAACTATATATGGCCTAAAACCTATGGTTTTTTCAGTGAATTTCAATGGTTTTTTAATAGCAAATATCAAAAGCTGTCAAATGTGAAGTACGTGATAGGTAAAAATATTTTCGTATTTATGCACGCTGATGTACTTTGAACGCTGCCCCCCCCTCGCCCCCCTCTTTTCTCTTAGCAGTACTCTCTCTTTGCAGATAGTGAAGGGTAGTTAATGCAGGCCTATGCCCCCGTTCTAATCCGTCGTGTCTGCTTCTCTCTCCATTTGATTGATTGTTATCCAAGCATTTACTGTTTTAGAATTGGTTCTCTTTGGTTCATTCTCTATTTACAAACAAGCACAGAGTCGCAATACTCTGTTTAGTCTTTGCAGATAGTGAAAAATCATTTTAAAAAACAAAAGGAATCGAGCAAAATCAGTAGGCCACTAATGGGATCTCTTTTTGACCTAGCTAAAATAGAAACATTAAGAACAACCCCTCATGAGAAATACGAAACTAGTGAGATGAACTGAGCTCCACACGATGATGGCTGCAATACAGCTCGGCTCCGCCACCCACCCCACCCAAAATAACGACAAACCCTATGCAAATATTATAAATATATACAACACAACAGCAAAGTAACAGGGTAAAACATTTTATTAAATAACTATTTACATAACTATTTTATACTTTTAGTTGCCCGATCCGGCTAGCTCAATCGATCGAGCATGAAACTCATAAACTCTGATAGCAAGCTTTGCTGCTGATGCTATGCAGACAAAAACTGGTTTTCAGTGTGTACATTCATCAAGATTTTTCCATCCAAGGCTGGTTGAGAGTTTGTAGAACGATGGCTTCAGATTTTCAACATACGATGTGGTGGCGCGGACTGGGAGGGGGCGCTTGGCTCCTGCCCCCTCCCCAAGTGGTGTTGCCCTGGTGTGGCCTAAGATCGCCCCGACATAGGCGGCCAGCTCCCGGGGTCCGGCGGAACTTTTTGCCTTTTGATGACTCTTCCATTCTGGACCTTGTCCCACAATCCGTTTGACCTGAAGACACGCTGTAGTGGGGCGCCCCTTTACCGTTTCAGTTACCATTCTGCCCGCTTTTGCTACACTGTGCCTCTTCCGCCATTCAGCTGTTTACCGCCCGCTCTTGCGACTACAGCGTCTCGCTCACCATGTAGTTGAGTTGCTCCCGCTCTTGCATTGCAGCGATAGGCGGCTGCCACAAGACTCTCAAAATGGCGGCCGGCTCTTCAGATTTGGGCGTGATCCACTAAAATGGCCCTGGGACACCTTGGAACTCGGACGCTTCTCTGCTAGGACTTGGGCCCCATTCTCGAAAGCGTCCCCTGAGCCTTGAAGATTCTACAAAAGTCTTGGGGGCCCCCGACTCCCGCAGGCTTCAGGTGGGGAGCGGATGCCATGATTGCTCGTGGAATGGCCACGACTGAGCTACGATATGGTGGTGCTCTCATGCTGACGCCAGCTTCAGTCTGAAACATCCAGAAACACTGTAGACTACCAATTCGATCAGTTCCGGTAGCGCCCCAACGTGACCCGGTAGGGAAGAACTTGCCCTCCCCTCTTTGACTGATGGTTCTTGTTGCCTGTCCCTTCTGTTGTCATTTAACAGAACTTTTTAGACTACTGAAAGGGGTTGTTTTCCGACCGCTGGTTGGTGGAGACATTTTGACTATATTCTGGACCTACGTTGTCGCGTAATGCGTGATATGACATGTCGCGTTAGCGCACCCGGAAGTGCTCCGGTGCGCGAAGCACAGCTTCCCGGAAGCGATCCAGGGCGCGGCGCGTAACGTAAGCATAATTTTATTTATTTATTTATTTTTTAAATTTCTAAAGCGCGCAAATACCTTTCGGGTTCTCGGCGCTGGAGTTTGCAGATTGCAGGGGTTCCACTGACGTCTTACTGGTTAAAGAGCCAGGTCTTAAGGTGTTTGCGAAATGAGAGTAGTGAGGATTGATTTTTGACAGAGGAGGGGATCAGATTCCATAATTTTGATGCTGCCACTACAAAACGTCTATCTCCCCATGATACTTTTTTTGTGCATGGGATTTGAAGCTGTTGGGCCGAAGAAGAACGTAGTGTTCGGCTGGGTTTGTACAGTTTGAATGCTCTTTTGAAAAAATCAGGTCCATTATTGTTTAAGGCCTTGTGAATAATACACATGGCCTTAAACTTTATCCGGCTTCTTATTGGTAACCAGTGGAGCTCACGAATTGTGGGAGAAATAGAAGCGTGCTTAGGTATACCCATGAGAATTCTTGCAGCAGCGTTCTGGACAATCTGTAATTTGCTCAGAACTTGCTCTTGTGCGTTAAGCAATAGACCATTGCAATAATCCACCCTAGATAACACCAGGGAGGACATTAAGGTTTTGCCTGCAGTTGGGGGGAGAAAAGGGAGCAGTTTCTTCACCATTCTCAGGGTAAAGAAGGAAGCTGACACCACCGCGTTGGCATGGCTTAGAAACGTAAGCTTATTATCAAAAAGCACGCCCAGGTTTTTCACCTTAGTTACAGGTGATGGGGGAGCTCCCAATTCCGAAGGCCACCAGACCGGAGACCAGGACGGAGTCAGTTCAGGTCATGTGACTTGTTTATAAAACTTTTCATTGGTTCATTTTACTTTTGTTATTCTAATGATGAAAGGCTTGGTCATATGACCTAAAAATTACGCTTTTTATTGCTTTCGAACATTATTTTTTCTTAAACATATATGTTATAATGTTCCAGGCTAATGTACTTTCCCGGAAAATTTACAACTGTCCTGCAAGTAAAATATATTCCTTTTTCTAGCAAAAGGGTGTTTCTTCGTCCCATGACGGAGCCGTTGAGCAAAAGATGCTCGGCCTGCTGTCTTAGTCGCCGATACGCCTGAATATCAGATTCTTATCGATCACTTTATGTTGCAGGAGTAAAAAACACAACAGCTCTTGACCATTTATCTTAACTACGTTCCTGCGTATTATACCTTTTATCCGTCATGTAATTGGACTGCTTTATTTCACTTGCCTTTTACTGATTCGAAAACAGTGACTAAAATTCAAAACTTTACCAATGTAAATACTACTACCATGTTTTGTTTTAAAAACCTTTATTGTGAAAATGTCAGTATACAAATACGGGCCTATAACCACGTGGGCCGGCCACGGAGCAAACTGGAAACGTATATGATGAGGAAACATTTACACTGTAGAGGAACGTAACGAGCGGGCCATTAGGTTGCAAGAACTATGGTGTCTAACAGTTGCGGAATCGGTGGACGTACATTTTGTAATTAAAATACAACAGGGCCACTAACAATAAATTTTTCTAGATATACATTTGCGGGCAAGTACCATTGGTGACGTTAATTCGAACTTACAATAGTACAGTAATCAATAACACATCAGAACTTAATATCAATAAGGATGTCAAAATATTCAATCAATTATCGTCCCCGCCCGCCATGTGCTTCAAAACTGCATACGTATCTCGTGATATCAAGGTTGTTCAACCAGTACACAACAAGGAGTTACGAGTCCCATTTATACCGGCGCCATTTTGGGCGAGGCCGGGCAGGTCCAGGATATGGTCAAAATGTCTCCACCAACCAGCGGTCGGACCAGAACCCCTTTCGGCAGTCAAAAAAGGTTCAGTTAAATGATAACAGAAGAGATAGGCAACAAGAACCAACAGTCAAAAGAGGGGAGGGCAAGATCTGAAGCCATTGTTCTACAAACTCTCAAGCAGACTTGGATGGAAAAATCCTGAAGAATGTACAAACTGAAAACCATTTTTTGTCTGTATAGCATCACCAGCAACGCTTGAGTCAGCTTTGTGTGAAGCCGCCATTTTGATTCAATCAATAGCGTCCCCCTGCACACATTCAGGGACATGGTCGTGTCTTCAGGTCAAACGGATTGTGGGACAAGATGCAGAAAGAAAAAGGAAAAAAGTTCCGCCGGACCATGGGAGCTGGCCGCCTATGTCATGGGCGATCTTTGGCCACACCAGGGCAATAGTGAACTGCAGCAGGTGCAAATAAGCTTCAGACAGTGTTACAAGCACTGCTCAGAACTCTCAACTATGGCACCCAACATCCAGGACTTGCCATCCGGATCTTGGCTCTCAACAATGGCACCCAACATCCAGGACTTGCCATCTGGATCTTGACGCCTTGTGCTGGTTCCGACCTATTCACACATCGGTCCGCTACTGACACCACCTCATAAGCCAACGGGGCACCCCACGCCGACTTTCGGCGCAGCATTGTAGGATGGCTACACCAGTGTGGCAACTTGCTGGACACCACCTCAGTGCCATCCAGATCTCGGCGCGTTGTGCTGCCTTCGGTCTACTGTAGCCGCAAGTGCGGACGCAACTCAGCTGGATAGCGAGTGAAACACCAAGGGGCGCCCCACTACAGCCGAGGAGCCTCCATCTTGGGGGCGACGCACAGCATCACATTGCTTTCTCAAACAGCCCCCACTGACTGACGCGACCTCACAGGCAACGGGGCGCCCCACGCCGACTTTCGGCGCAGCATTGTAGGATGGCCACACCAGTGTGGCAACTTGCTGAACACCACCTCGGTGCCATCCGGATGTTGGCGCGTTGTGCTGCCTTCGGCCTATTCGCACATCGGTCCGCTACTGACGCCGCCTCACGTGCCAACGGATTTTCTACGCTTTTTATACCAGCGCGTAACGTAAGCATAACAGGTCATGTGACTTGTTTATAAAACTTTTCATTGGTTCATTTTACTTTTGGTTTCCTAATGATAGAAGGCTTAAAAAATAACACTTTTCATTGGATTAAAACATTTTTTTTTCCCAAACGATGAAAGCCCCACCTTGTTTCTGGATGTTTCAGACTGAAGCTGGCGTCAGCATGAGAGCACCACCATCTCGTGGCTCCGTCGTGGTCATTCCGCGAGCAATCATGGCAGCCGCTCCCCACCGGAAGCCTGCAGGAGTCGGGGGCCCTCAAGACTTTTGTAAAATCTTCAAGGCTCAGGGGACATCCGAGTTCCAAGGTGTCCCAGGGCCATTTTAGTGGACCAGGCCCACATCCGAAGAGTTGTCCGCCATTTTAAGAGTCCTGTAGCAGCCGCCTATCGCTGCACTGCAAGAGTGGGCGCAACTCAACTACATGGTGAGCGAGACGATGTAGCTGCAAGAGCGGGCGATAACCAGCTGAATGGAGGATGAGGCACAGTGTAGCAAAAGCGGGCAGAATGGCAACTGAAACGGTAAAGGGGCGCCCCAGTACAGCAGACGAGCCTCCACCTGGGGAGGCCCGTTCACGCCGCCTCCCAGCCCCCCCCCCCCCCGGGGCGCCCCACGCCGTTTTTCCGCGCAGCATTGTAGGATGCCAAAACCAGTGCGGCAACTTACTGGACATCACCTGGTGGCCATCCATATCTCAGCGCGTTCTGCTGCCTTGGGACTATTCGCACAACAGACTGCTACTGACGAGGCCTCCCCCCGCACCACCCGGGACGCCCCACGCCGTTTTTCGGAGCTGCATTGTAGGATACCAAAAACCAGTGCGGCACCCAGGTAACATCACCTGGGTGCCGTCCAGAACTCAGCACGTTGTGCTGCCTTGGGACTATTCGCACAAAACACAGCTACTGACCATTGTTGCTTCTTTTTTAAAAAAATTTTAAATGTATTTACTGTTTTTGTTCCGTTGTATATATTTATAAGTTATTAAAGTGTTATAATCCTACAACTTTGTTGGAGTGCTATATATTTTTAATGTGACACATAATTGTGAAGACTTTGATGTACAAAAAGGCATCCCTGGAATCTTCCGCTTCAGGCTCGGACCCACACACCCTCACAGTGAGAATCCCCTCCCCAAGCACAATACAGGATGGTTATCAGATAGTAGGAACGCGTGTGGTGTGACGGATCTCATGAGGTGGGAGCCTTGATCTACTGTAACTCCTTTGAAGAGGGGTGATTCTCTACAGCTGGGGCCATAAACTACACCTGCAGGACTAGGTGATAGCCTGGGACCGGCCTGGACAATCGGACACAGAGGAAGAGGAGTGTCACAGGGTGCGGTAGTGAATAGGGTGAAAGGGAGGTGTCGGGCGGGCACAGGGTGTGATTCTCAGAGAAGAACAGCGCAGATGGGAGGAGGTTTCTGGGCCATGCATGAGAGAGAGAGCGGGGGTGACCAGTGCGTGGGGGAGATGCTTGCAAGGGAGGGAAGCCATGCTGAGGATCAGCGGCGTGCAGAGAGTGGGTCTGGTCAAGACATCTAAAATGGCTGCCGTGCTCAACAAAAGTGTGGCATTGCAAAAAGGCTAGATGGCGCAGACAATGTTTATCAATAAGGATTAATTTATAACAATTATTTTTATCAAAATATTTAATCGCAGTGACAAAATAGCGGTCAACAGTTCCTGATTTCCATCGAATCGAACGTTAACAGACGTCACGCAGCAAAAAAAAAAAAAACGCTCACGAACAGCGCAGATGGGAGGAGGTTTCTGGCCCATGCATGAGAGAGAGAGCGGGGGTGCACGCAGCAAAAAAAAAACCCCGCTCACGAACAGCGCAGATGGGAGGAGGTTTCTGGCCCATGCATGAGAGAGAGAGCGGGGTGACCAGTGCGTGAGGAAGATGCATGCGAGGGTGGGGAGCCATGCTGAGGATCGGCGGCATGCAGAGAGTAGGTCTGGTCAAGGCATCTAAAATGGCTGCCGTGCTCAAAAAAGTGTGGCATTGCAAAAAAGGCAAGATGGCGCAAACAATGTTTATCAATAAACAATTATTTTTAACAAAATATTAACTCGCAGTGACAAAATGGCGGTCAACAGTTCCTGATTTCCATCGAATCGAACGTTAACAGACGTCACGCAGAAAAAAAAAAAAAAAAGCTCATGCACAGCCGCTGGAAGACATGTATCAACATATATGAGCCTCCTCAGCCACCCTCAGAAAACATAAGGGGTCAGGATACGTCTCCCGTACCCCCTTATACCTAGTAATTTAATTAAATCGAAACACAAAATGGCGAATTCACGTTTCGCTACCAGTTTGCGACCCGGTTCGCGAACCGAGAAGCGCTTCTATGGCGAAAAATCAAATTTTAATTATTTGCCCCATGGGACCCTTTAATAACCCCAACATCATTCCTAGGGGGTCAAGAAGGATCTACCTTGCCCCCTTTCATTAAATTCCCCCTTCGTTTTTCTCCTCCTCTTGTCTCTCGATCCTACCGAGAGACAAGATGGCGGCCGCACCGGACTGTTTAGAATGTTGACAGACACCAGAGAGCCAATCAGCTTAGCTACGCAAAGCTCCGCAACGCGAAAAGTCTAAAAGTACGCGATCTGGTGCGCTATCTAGGACGCTGTCACAGATATATCTGTTTTTTTAAACGTTAATTTCTCAAAATCCACTGGAGCACATATATTGAGACCCAGCAAAGGCACATCGGGCTAACAGTCCCTATAATTTTGCCAAGTTTCGTGTAAATCCATTCAGCCGTTCGAGCTAAAAGTGAGGCCAAAGGCCCTATGGAAAAATGAATGGGAAAAACGCGTTTTGGGACCCCCCTTTTTTCTCGGCCCCCCTTGACGGAACCCCCCCAAATTTTCAGGGGCTGCTCAGAAATAAAATGTGCCATTTTCCTGAAAATTTCAGCCGATTCCGTCCACAAACGCCAAAGTTATTAGACATAGAATTTTCAAAAGTTCCATAGAGAAAAAATCCTAACTATATATACCTACTGGCGACCGTCAGTAGGTAATATATATATATATATATATATATTCACTGAAAAAACCATAGGTTATAGACCATATATAGTTAGGGATTAGCATTTACAAAACCTTATTCAAATGACATCACTGATGACATCACTGATGACATCTCAAATGACATCACTGATGACATCTCAAATGACATCACTGATGATATCTCATTTGACATAACTGATCACATCACTGATGATATCATTTATGTGATAATACAATGAACCTCTTCAGACTCTATTATAACCTTAGATAGAATCAGTGTAAACAGACACTCACAGACTGTCACTTATCCATGGAGTTACTCACACACCTAGTCAGTCATGCAAAAAATCAATCACACCTTCATTTCCTCAACTATATAGTTATACACACCTTACTTATTCAAAGATATACTAATACATATTTACTCTCTTATACAATCCCTGATACAAGTTTACAATGATCCATACAGCCACTCACCCATTCACTGGCTCTTATGCACAGTTATTTATATATGTCAACTCTCACATGTACTGTGTTTTACATATGTACTTACTTTGACATGTAGCACTGAGATATCCATTCACTCACCAATACACTCATGCACACAGTCAACCGCCCATACAGCTGATTCCACATGCACGTTTGAACCCATACATCTAGTGAATCAACTGCTCACACATCTATGCACAGAGTCACACACCTCCCAGCCATCCACACACACACACTCACTCTCCCATACAAATACTTGGGCAACCAATCAATAACCCTTATAGTTACTCATATAGCTACTAATTAACACATGCAGCAGTTTACAGAACAACAGACATAATGATGCACACATTAAGACAGTTTAGTCACTTACCCATGCCCTCAGTGAGACACATTTAATCACTCACTCATACAGTCAGTCATGCACCTACTAAATCTTTCATCCAGACACTAATACATCCACTCATTCTTCAATATGTAAGACATATTTTAACTCTACAGAAACATACAGTCACTGGATGTTGTCATCAGTGATGTCATCAGTGATGTCACTGACCAAGTCATGAATGATGAAATATGTGACATGATCAGCAGTGGATTGCGGGTACGCGATATATAGTTAGTGCAACTAACTATATATGCGAATTTCAATGGTTTTGTGCGAGTAAAATAAGGTTTTGTAAATGCTAATCCCTAACTATATATGGTCTATAACCTATGGTTTTTTCAGTGAATTTTCAAAGTTTTGTAAATGCTAATTATTAACTATATATGGTCTATAGCCCATGGTTTTTTCAGTGAATTTCAATGGTTTTTTAATAGCAAATATCAAAAGCTGTAAAATGTATTCTTATTCTAATTCAAAAATATATTTTATATTTTTGTAATATAATTTTTTTATTATTTTTTTTTGTTTCGCTGCCGGTCCGCGAACCGGGCAGCTTCCCGTTAGCTTCATTTTGTTCCGCGACCCGGTCCGTGAACCGGTAAACGTTCCGTTAGCGCAACTACCGCGTTAGAAAGCAACATCGTGACGCGTCGCGTAAGCGCGACGTATCACGTTACCGCGTAATGCGTCTTATGACGCGCCGCGTTAGCGCACCCGGAAGGGCTCCGGAACGCGAACCGAGGCGCGAAGCGCAGCGCCCCGGAAGTGATCCGGGGCGCGGCGCGGAGCGCGTAACGTAAGCATAACAGGTCATGTGACTTGTTTATAAAACTTTTCATTGGTACATTTTACTTTTGGTTTCCTAATGATGGAAGGCTTGGTCATATGACCTAAAGATAACACTTTTCATTGGTTTAGAACATTTTTTTTCCCAAATGATGAAAGCCCCACCTTTTTTCCTCACTCTGACTTTCATTTTTATGAGAGAAATACCTTTTTTGAATACCACAGAAATGGCTTCATTGATTGCTGCAGCTGGTGGATCCCCACCACCACCACAACCTCCTAGGAAGAGAGGACCACCTCCTCAGGTCATCCTACAACAAGAGGAGGAAGAAGAGGAAGAAGAGGAAGAGGAGCAAGGGACAGGGAGGTTTTTACCTGAAGAGCCAAGGAGGTCCCATGTTAAAGAGAGTTATATTTGGCAATTCTTTTCAATACCCCCGGAACAAAAAAAGGTAAATGCCCGGTATGTTACCTGCCTGATTTGTAAATATGAACTGTCCAGAGGAACAGAAAAGAAATACAGTTATGGTAATTATACCATGCATCGCCATATGGAAAGGTGGCACCCTATAAATTACAGTGCTGCACAACTACGTGATCTGGTGGATAACCCCCGGCCTGTGGCCAGTACATCTACCAATGAAGAGGCAGTGACGGGACCAGAGGCGAGGGAGATGGTCCCAAATATTCAAATGAAATTTGGCAATGTGAAGCATGTATGCATTTTTTGTGGCCAACTCATTTGCTTCAGAGAGAGCAGCATAAACTTAATTAATAAAGCAATTGACAATCACAAATGTGCAAAACGCCCCAGGAAATAAATTATCTTTTTTTTGTTGCTCCTGTTGAGCCCTTCATAATGAATCATTTTTGTTTCTCCCCCCATCACAAAAAACAAAAAATATATAAAACCGTTCAAAAAATACAAAAAAAGAAATGTTTAGAAAAATAATAAAAAAAATATAAAACAACAAAAATAATTAAAAAAAAGTTCTTTTCAGAACTACCTCCCCTTTATAAGAAATTGCTAGAATGTTTAGCACTCTGACAACCTCTATTTCTTTTGGTTCGCTTCCCGGTTCGCGCGCCGGTACGCGAACCGGGAGCAAACTAAAACAATTTTTTTTTTTTTAAAAAGAAGAGTAAGTGAACTGAGAGTAATGTTAAAAGAAAGACAGTTAGAGGGAGTAACACATAGATACTGTTTAAAGAGGGACTGAGAACAGGAGTGGAAAGAGTAGAGTAAAAAAAGTAATAGAAAAAGGAATGAGGGAAGTAGCAAAGGAGGAAACTGAGGGTTAAAGAAATGAAGTAGTGGAAATAATAAAAGTTAAATGTAAAAGAGATGTAACAGAATGAGTACTAAACACTTACCTTATAATTATCGTTAACTTAGTCACGTGCTATTTTTATACTTTCAATCTGTGAATGAGAGAACAAAAATTTTAAAATTGATAGAAAGTAGTAAAAGATGAGTGAGCATGAGACAAGATGAGTACATATTAAAAATCACAATTCAAAGTACAGAATTAATTATACATATTAAATGGTTTATTTTTGCTTTTCTCAGAATATATCAAATTTCACTGATAACAGTGAGTTGAAGGTATTCATCATATAACAGCGGGGAAAAAAAAACACAATCAAAATGATTGTGTTTAAAAAACCCATATAATATAATCAATCAGAAATCAGAACTCCTCAAAAGTAACTTACTTTCCATGACGTCAAAGGATGTCCTATGAACAGCTTATACTCTGTTGTGCTGTTATTATTTTCTGCCCGCCACTTTCTGAAAGATAAGCTCTATCGTTTTAAGAAAAATGAGACATACAAAGCAATTTAAAACAGCACACTATGGGGCCGATTAGGATGGCGGACGGAAACGTGCTCCGTCCACCGTGGAAGGTGGCAAGATACTCCGGACCTGGCCGCGGAAAAACCGCATTAGCGATCAGGATCATATGTGACCGAAACGCCGACCGCGGCGGACGGAGCACAACAATCCCCGTCCGCGGCGGTCGAAGTACACCTGATTCCGCGGCATGCGGACGGAACCTACAAAACACCGACCGCCGCGTACGCACATGACCCGGAGAACAACAACCTCCCCCGCGATACCTGCGAACTTTCCGGGTCCGCAATTAGGATAACTCCGTAAGTACCCCGGTAGCCACCGCGATCCACGTCCGCGGCGGTAGCAATGCAATGAGAAACGGGGCACCACAGCGGAAGTCCAGCATCCCTACAGTCAATCCAATGGCATACATACCGACAGAATCCATCACCAAACACAGCAAAATGGACGACCACCCACCTGACACATCTAAACCAAACACAAGACACAATTACCCACCCCCAAGAACTGCATAGACCACACCTGAAAACACACCCACCTATCACCTGACTGCCAATCAACATTCACACAGGGCCAACACACAGACTATAAATTGACTCCCACCCACTCCCGAAGTCCTCTGCATCACAGCATAGCTGCCAGCAGGAGACAATACTTGACTTGACTTGACCAACAGCAAACTATTTAATTGATACACATAACCCACACCCAAACACACCCTGCACACAAACACCCACCACACCATACCCAAACAGCACACACCACCACCTCCGAACTCCACACAAACACACCCCCCGAGCACCATGGCACCCAAAAAGAATCCAAAATTCTCCGACACCGAGCTCAGGGTAATGGTGGAAGAGATCATTCGTGTGGAACCCCACATCTTCGGATCCCTCGTGCAGCAGACGAGCATAGCTCGGAAGAACAGCCTGTGGGACCGTATCGTGACCAGGGTCAATGCCTCCGGGAGCGTCCCGAGAACCAAGGCTGACATCCAGAGGCGGTGGCACGACCTGAAGACCCAGGTGAAGTCCATTAGAGCCAGGAACTTCCTCCGGGCCAACCACACAGGCGGTGGAACCCCCCCGGAGCCCCTACCATACACCGAGTGGGAGGAGAAGGTGCTGATCATCCTGCACCCTGACACCCTCGATGGACTTCCTGATGGAGAAGAGGCTGGTAAGTACCAACCAACCACCACAAACACAACAACACGGTGTGGCTCACACAACTCTGAAGACACATCCCACATACCCCAGCCTTGCATGCAGTCCACATACTCACCAACCTCTAAAGCACTCCTACAGGCCCCCATGTCCATAGAGAGGGTGGTGGTGGTGGGTGGGGTGTGTGAGGGGTCGGAACTACAACTTCCAACAGGCCCCCATGTCCATAGAGGGTGTTGGTGGTGGGTGGGGTGTGTGAGAGGTCGGAACTACAACTTCCAACAGGCCCCCATGTCCATAGAGAGGGTGGTGGTGGTGGGTGGGGTGTGTGAGGGGTCGGAACTACAACTTCCAACAGGCCCCCATGTCCATAGAGAGGGTGTTGATGGTGGGTGGGGTGTGTGAGGGGTCGGAACTACAACTTCCAACAGGCCCCCATGTCCATAGAGAGGGTGTTGGTGGTGGGTGGGGTGTGTGAGGGGTCGGAACTACAACTTCCAACAGGCCCCCATGTCCATAGAGAGGGTGGTGGTGGTGGGTGGGGTGTGTGAGGGGTCACTAGTCCTACTTCCAACAGGCCCCCATGTCCATAGAGAGGGTGTTGGTGGTGGGTGGGGTGTGTGAGGGGTCGGAACTACAACTTCCAACAGGCCCCCATGTCCATAGAGAGGGTGGTGGTGGTGGGTGGGGTGTGTGAGGGGTCGGAACTACAACTTCCAACAGGCCCCCATGTCCATAGAGAGGGTGGTGGTGGTGGGTGGGGTGTGTGAGGGGTCGGAACTACAACTTCCAACAGGCCCCCATGTCCATAGAGAGGGTGATGGTGGTGGGTGGGGTGTGTGAGGGGTCACTAGTCCTACTTCCAACAGGCCCCCATGTCCATAGAGAGGGTGTTGGTGGTGGGTGGGGTGTGTGAGGGGTCGGAACTACAACTTCCAACAGGCCCCCATGTCCATAGAGAGGGTGGTGGTGGTGGGTGGGGTGTGTGAGGGGTCGGAACTACAACTTCCAACAGGCCCCCATGTCCATATAGAGGGTGGTGGTGGTGGGTGGGGTGTGTGAGGGGTCACTAGTCCTACTTCCAACAGGCCCCCATGTCCATAGAGAGGGTGTTGGTGGTGTGTGGGGTGTGTGAGGGGTCGGAACTACAACTTCCAACAGGCCCCCATGTCCATAGAGAGGGTGGTGGTGGTGGGTGGGGTGTGTGAGGGGTCACTAGTCCTACTTCCAACAGGCCCCCATGTCCATAGAGAGGGTGTTGGTGGTGGGTGGGGTGTGTGAGGGGTCGGAACTACAACTTCCAACAGGCCCCCATGTCCATAGAGAGGGTGGTGGTGGTGGGTGGGGTGTGTGAGGGGTCGGAACTACAACTTCCAACAGGCCCCCATGTCCATAGAGAGGGTGTTGGTGGTGGGTGGGGTGTGTGAGGGGTCGGAACTACAACTTCCAACAGGCCCGCATGTCCATAGAGAGGGTGGTGGTGGTGGGTGGGGTGTGTGAGGGGTCGGAACTACAACTTCCAACAGGCCCCCATGTCCATAGAGAGGGTGGTGGTGGTGGGTGGGGTGTGTGAGTGGTCAGAACTACAACTTCCAACAGGCCCCCATGTCCATAGAGAGGGTGGTGGTGGTGGGTGGGGTGTGTGAGGGGTCGGAACTACAACTTCCAACAGGCCCCCATGTCCATAGAGAGGGTGGTGGTGGTGGGTGGGGTGTGTGAGGGGTCACTAGTCCTACTTCCAACAGGCCCCCATGTCCATAGAGAGGGTGTTGGTGGTGGGTGGGGTGTGTGAGGGGTAGGAACTACAACTTCCAACAGGCCCCCATGTCCATAGAGAGGGTGGTGGTGGTGGGTGGGGTGTGTGAGGGGTCACTAGTCCTACTTCCAACAGGCCCCCATGTCCATAGAGAGGGTGTTGGTGGTGGGTGAGGTGTGTGAGGGGTCGGAACTACAACTTCCAACAGGCCCCCATGTCCATAGAGAGGGTGGTGGTGGTGGGTGGGGTGTGTGAGGGGTCACTAGTCCTACTTCCAACAGGCCCCCATGTCCATAGAGAGGGTGTTGGTGGTGGGTGGGGTGTGTGAGGGGTCGGAACTACAACTTCCAACAGGCCCCCATGTCCATAGAGAGGGTGTTGGTGGTGGGTGGGGTGTGTGAGGGGTCGGAACTACAACTTCCAACAGGCCCCCAAGTCCATAGAGAGGGTGGTGGTGGTGGGTGGGGTGTGTGAGGGGTCGGAACTACAACTTCCAACAGGCCCCCATGTCCATAGAGAGGGTGTTGGTGGTGGGTGGGGTGTGTGCCAATGCCGACTGAATGTCAACCATAAATACATGTACACGTATAGGCAACATTACTCATCCTCACATTATTCTTTTGCAGGGGATCCTAATCTGACTGCTGCTATTGACACCAGGCCTCCAGCATCCCCAAACTCCGAGCATTCATGGGACAATTGTCCAGCCACCTCCGGGGCAGAGGATGGTGCCGGATCAAGCAGCCAGCCAGGGACCTCTGCCACGCAGGTCACACCTGCACCTACAACGACAACGGGCACTGGCATCACGACAACAGCGGCTACTCGGACCTGCACAGCTGCCTCCAGCACCACCTCCACCACCACTACTACCACCACTTCTGCCCCTGCCACCCTGCCCAACCCACCCGCCAACGCTGGGGCAGCGCCATCCCAGCCACGCAGGGAGACAGTGAGGCAACCCACCAATGCAAGGGCAGATCCAGCAGGCAGGAGCAGGGCGGAAAGAAGGCCTGATGACACAACACTGAATGCTGTGCAACAGTGCCATGAGGCACTAGTCCGGGTGGAGGCGGGCTATGCACGTAGCCAGGCACATGCAGACCGGGCCCACCAGGACTTTGTGGACAACACCGCCATGTTGGGGGCCATCGAGAGGCGGCTTGGCCAACTCGTCGACATTTTCAGCACCAGGGCATCCGCCAACACCACCCCCACCACCCCCCCCCCTCAAACAACGGCACCGGCCACAACACCGCCACCGCCGACTGCGCCCCTGGCGGCGGATGTGGTACCGGATCAGCCTGCGCCCCTAGCTGACCCCGTCCCGACACAAAGACGGAGGGGCCGTCCGAGTCAGGAAGTGGGCGAGAGCAGTGTCGGAGCACATGGCACACGCTCCAAGAGGAGCCGACAGTGACTCATTGGAGTACCTGAGCCTCCGATCCAACCTGGAAAGTATCCGGTCCCACCTGCCACAGGCCTGCTGCAGTAGGCACGCACCACCCTATGTGGTGTCTGCACGGCCATCTCATCTCCCATTACCTTGGACTGTCACTCCCCCACCCCTTCACTTCTTTGTAAATATGCACCTACACCTATGCACAATCTGTAAATAAATACCACTTACTCACTCAATGATGTGTTGCCTCCATGTTTATTCACATGATTGCATCAGAAACAGACGTAACCAGGTTCAGGGATCCAACAGGTACAGAATCATGCCGCAACGGAGTGACCTAGGGAAACATAGAATTCGCAAACAGACGTTAGTAAACAGCATCACACTCATCCCAACTCACTGCACTGCAACTTACAACAAACCACACACATCACTACACGAATGGATGACACTACACACATCATGGAGAAGTGCATGTACTCATAAATGAAGACACACACACACATGCATACATCACATAACAAAACACATAGATGATGCCCAACACAATGACACTAAAGCAGCAAACCTACACAGGGCATACACAAGCAGCACAAGAGGGGCACACTCACAATCAAGGGAAGTACCGTTCAATGAGCTGGCGCCTCTGGTCCACACCTTCCTCCTCACCACTATCCTCATCAGTCGACATGGGTGGGTCGGGAGGGCGAGGAACTTGCTGTTCATCTGGGTCCAAAATCAGTTCTATGTTATTTCGCACAGCCAGGTTGTGGAGCATGCAGCAGGCTATCACAATCTTGCATACTTTGCCTGGTGCGTAAGGCAGGGCCCCTCCAGTCTTATCTAGGCACCGAAACCTAGACTTAAGCAGGCCAAATGTTCGTTCCACCACTCGACGTGTCCTACCATGGGCATCGTTGTATCGCATTTCTCCTGCTGTGGTGGGATTGCGAATTTGACTTAGAAGCCAAGGCCTGTTTGGGTAAGCCGAGTCGCCTGTGTATGTGGGAATTAGAGAGAGAGAGAGAGACATCACTACCTGAACATGTGGCCACACCAAGCCACCCAGATATCACTCCAGTCACCACAGCATACTCACCAACAAGCCAGGCTTGTGCCGGACGCAGATTTGCCATCAGTCGTGGGACTATGCTGCTCCGCATGATGTGGGCGTCATGTGCAGAGCCAGGAAATCTTGCACACACATGTGAGATAATGTTGTCGGCCTGGCACACCACCTGCACGTTAAGGGAGTGGAAGTGCTTCCGATTCCGAAACACCTGCTCACGTGCCCGTGGCGGAATGATCGCAATATGCGTGCCATCAATTGAACCCACAACGTGTGGAATGCGACCCAGTGCATAAAAGTCTGCCTTGACCGCTGCCAACTCTGCCGCCTGTTGAAAATGTATGTACTCATGCTTGTACAGCATCATGGCTGTCAGTACATCCTTAAGTACCGTGCTGAACATGGCCTGTGACATTCCCCCGGCATGTCCTATAGTGTACTGGAATGTGCCTGTTGCAAAGAAATGGAGTGCCGCCATCACCTTTTGGGTGGGTGAAAATGAGCCTGGATAAGTTCTCCGCGGCTGCAGGTGAGGAGACAACTTGGTCACAAGCTCCAGCAATCGACGTCGATCAAACCTGAATTTCCGGATCACCTCCTCGTCCACCATGTCCTCCAGCACAGTATATGGGCGATGGACATTTTGAGCCCTCCTGTGTGGGAGTAAATGGAATGGAAGTCAATTCACATACAACGCATGTCTGTGCAACTCACTCACATGTCACCACACACTATCCAACATGTAATAGGCAGTGTACGATTTGCATATGTGTGACACCTCTGATTGTCACAACAACATGGATTGACGTAGCAATGTGCACCCACCAGCTACATGATGTGTTGCAACATGTCCAATGCACTCTGTCTCACCTCAACATCACTGCCAACAAGGCATGTGACATGACCCAAAAGTGACGGTCATTAGTGGCACACCGATGGGCATGGTATGGAAAAACATGGGATAGAGCATGAAGTGTGGAGTCACGCAATCACGCACACAACCCTCATCATGCAGCTGCAGACAATTAAACATGGTGCATCGTCAGCTGACATGCACTCATTGACGCCGCCATGGCGGTGCACTGCTTCCGCTGTTGACGTCTGGCCATACGCGGCCCGCGTTCAACATTCCAATTGTCTGCACGTGCTAGACACCGGGACGGATGCATCATTTGCAACAAAGTTGTAACAGTGGCGCCACCATGACGGGGCACGTATTCGGCGGGGGAGGTGGAGGCCAAAACAGCCATAAGCTGATGTCCATGCACATGGCAGTTCATGACCCCCCTTACAGTGACATTGCATCAGCCAGCCTACACCGGCCGGCCCAGCTCTACCCACTACCGCCGTGCCAGGCCCAGCCCATGACCGCCGTTGCGGCCGTGCCAACTACCGCCGCTTCAGGCCCCCTCCACTACCGCCGTGCCAGGCCCAGCCCATGACCGCCGTTGCGGCCGTGCCAACTACCGCCGCTTCAGGCCCCCTCCACTACCGCCGTGCCAGGCCCATCCCATGACCGCCGTTGCGGCCGTGCCAACTACCGCCGCTTCAGGCCACCTCCACTACCGCCGTGCCAGGCCCAGCCCATGACCGCCATGGCGGCCGTGCCAACTACCGCCGCTTCAGGCCCCCTCCACTACCGCCGTGCCCTGACGGCCCTGGCACGGCGGTCATGGGCTGGGCCTGGCACGGCGGTAGTGGAGGTGGCCTGAAGCGGCGGTAGTTGGCACGGCCGCAACGGCGGTCATGGGCTGGGCCTGGCACGGCGGTAGTGGAGGTGGCCTGAAGCGGCGGTAGTAGGCACGGCCGCAACGGCGGTCATGGGCTGGGCCTGGCACGGCGGTAGTGGAGGGGGCCTGAAGCGGCGGTAGTTGGCACGGCCGCAACGGCGGTCATGGGCTGGGCCTGGCACGGCGGTAGTGGAGGGGGCCTGAAGCGGGGGTAGTTGGCACGGCCGCAACGGCGGTCATGGGCTGGGCCTGGCACGGCGGTAGTGGAGGGGGCCTGAAGCGGCGGTAGTTGGCACGGCCGCAACGGCGGTCATGGGCTGGGCCATGCACGGCGGTAGTGGGTAGAGCTGGGCCGGCCGGTGTAGGCTGGCTGATGCAATGTCACTGTAAGGGGGGTCATGAACTGCCATGTGCATGGACATCAGCTTATGGCTGTTTTGGCCTTCACCTCCCCCGCCGAATACGTGCCCTGCCATGGTGGCGCCACTGTTACAACTTTGTTGCAAATGATGCATCCGTCCCGGTGTCTAGCACGTGCAGTTGCCGGTGTGTGAGCGTGACGGTCTGTGCACGTGCAGCCAATGGGAGGTGTGGACATGGGCCATGGTTGGCCAATTGCAAGTACCGTATGGTGTTCACCGCAACACCAGGGCCAATCATTGGCCCAATTCCAAACACGCTCTCACGGCGGACCAATGGCTGGCGCCGTATGCCACTGACATGGCCACAGGGCCCTATATATGTGTGATGTGCAAAAGCAGACTTTCTACGATGACCACCGACGGCTGCCTGTGACCATCACCTCCGCCTGCTGCTGCGGAGCTGACCACCGACTGCTGCCTGTGACCATCACCTCCACCTGCTGCTGCGGAGCTGACCACCGACTGCTGCCTGTGACCATCACCTCCACCTGCTGCTGCGGAGCTGACCACCGACTGCTGCCTGTGACCATCACCTCCACCTGCTGCTGCGGAGCTGACCACCGACTGCCGCTCTAGTGCCATACTCCGTGACCTTGCCATGTCGGGAGTCAAAGAGGTCCGGTCTCGTCCCTTCACCGCCGCGGAGCTGGATGTCCTCGTGGACGCTGTGCTACACAACTACGGACGCCTGTACGGCGCACCCGGACAGGCGGTAAGTGTCGTGGGGGATGAGTTGTGGTGCATGAGGTGTCATATGGCACCTGGTCTCTGGGAAACTTGGCGGTGTGATGTGTGAACAACTAAAGAATCGATATGTGCATGGCTGCTGAGAGTAATAGGTTGCTCCTATCTGTGTGACTGGCCAACTGTCCCCTGACTTCCACCCTTTTGTCTCCCATCATGGTAGGTAAAGCTGCACCTTCGCAAGGAGGTGTGGAGGAGCATTGCACGTGAAGTACGAGCAGCGGGGTGTCCAATAGACGACATACACACTGCCATAAACGCTGGGACGACATTTCCAGACTGAGCAAGAATGTAGCGGAAGTGACACTAGGGCTGATTCCAAGGACGGCACGTCTGGCCCGACGCTCAATGACCCCTCTCATGCACCGTATCATAGCTGTGACGCATCCTGACCTGTCCGAGCGGTTGCGTGTGGATGAACAGCAACGTGGCGGTAAGCATACTGTCAGTGTATGTTGCTTGTGAGTGCAATGCATGTATGGTTGCCCACACACATTAGGGTCTTCCGTCGATCGTGAGTCTATTTCCAATGGCATGTTGGTGACATTGCCACAGTTAACTTTTCACTTGCAGATGCGGCATGTTGAGACGCCACCTGCTAAGCTGTTCAGTTGTCATGCACATGCTGTAGTGCTCCGTCACCCCTTGGCAACACTTGTGTGCTGATGTAGTTCCTCATGCCCATTGTGCATGCTGTACATGTATTACGGCCAACGCCACAGAATTCCTGTGAGGATGACTGCTTGGGGTGGGCTGTGTGCAGGTTGGGGGATCGATGGACAGTGTCATCAGTGGCTTTAGGGATTCCGCAGCAGTACTGTACGTGTGTGTGCCCATTACTTACACCCATTTCCTGTGCATTTCAGCTTTGGCAGAGGGCACTCAGCCACAGACGGCGGAGATTACAGAAGGCAATGCATCCGGATCAGACGTCGCGCACACGCAGACTGACACTGAAGGGGCCAGCGCCGGAGAGGGGGACAGGACCGTCCCGGAGGACTCGCATGTGGAGACAACATCGTCATCATCTTCCGACAGTGTTGGTGAGTCAGCACTGTTGTCACAGACTGGGAGTGGGCAACCAACACCTTCGGTCGGGACACAGCACACAGGGCCCACCCTGCCGGCAACTGCACCATGTACTGTTCGTGCACGCAGGAGTAGGGGGAGCAGAGTGGCGTTCGGTGTCGGCACCGCTGCCCCAGCCTCGGTGACCCAAAATGCACTTTGTGCAGAGGCTGTTGATCTGCTGCGACAGCTGTGTGTGGGCCAGACCAATATGATTAATGCATTCCAAGACTACGATAGGAAGTTGGGGCAGGTGGTGGCATTCATGGAAGGTATGCATGGTGATCTGGCTGGTGTACACAGGACACTGCAGTCATTGTCTAACAGTGTGTCGTCTGCCATTGCACAGTCGCATGGACTGGGTGGTACTTCTGTTCCACCATCTACAACTCTGGATGTGTCAGGGGGGAGTGAATTTTCTGACCTGGACTCTAATTCAGGTTATTGCACTAGAAGCAGCGTCAGCCAGCACGTCAAGGCACGGAGGCCTCAGACCCCATCCCCTAGGTCAGGTAACTCTGTTCACAAGGACAACGTCAGATATAGTGGAGTACACACACGTGAGGCAAAAGAGGGGTTGGGTGTAATGGCTACACATGCTGCACAGCCATCCCACACACAAGGTACTACCAGGCCAAGACTCACTCCCGCTTCCATTGACACTACCCTGTACGAGGACAGTGAGAAGACGAATACATCTCTTGAGGGCTCGCATACTCCCAGTGCCAGGGACACTAGGAAGGAAGGTGCCACTCACAAGGCCAGGGAAAGCAGGAAGGAAGGAGGCACTCTCAAGGGCAGGGAGACTAGGCAGGTAGGAGCCACTCCCAAGGGCAGGGAAAGCAGGAAGGATGTAGGCACTCCCAAGGGCAGGGAGACTACGAAGGAAGGTGCCACTCCCAAGGGCAGGGACAGCAGGAAGGATGTAGGCACTCCCAAGGGCAGGGAGACTACGAAGGAAGGTGCCACTCCCAAGGGCAGGGAAAGCAGGAAGGATGTAGGCACTCCCAAGGGCAGGGAGACTACGAAGGAAGGTGCCACTCCCAAGGGCAGGGAAAGCAGGAAGGATGTAGGCACTCCCAAGGGCAGGGAGACTACGAAGGAAGGTGCCACTCCCAAGGGCAGGGAAAGCAGGAAGGATGTAGGCACTCCCAAGGGCAGGGAGACTACGAAGGAAGGAGGCACTCCCAAGGGCAGGGACAAGAATAGTCACAAGACAAACGCACCTAAGAGGAGCACGGACAGTCCCAGGGGCAGGGACACACACGGGCAGAAGGGGTGTCCTGGTGATATGTACACCACAGACGACAAGTCTGCTGCCTGGAAGAGGGCACCATCCAGGGAACAGGGCAAGTCCGCAGTCTACAGTACACCTACGGAAATGGAAAATCCAAGGCCCAAGGACTCGCCCATGAACAGTGGCGCTGTCAGGGACAGCCATACATCACCCATAGTTGCTCTGAGACAGCTGTTTTCTGGCAAACGGAATACAGAAGACTCCGCAGTGGAGTCACCCCTTACCTCCACTCCCATCATGGCCCGTCAGGGACGGATGCAGGTGGACCCTGTCGTGGCATCCCCCATGACACATGTTGCAGAGGCCACAAGGCAGCCACACAGCAAACGACAAGCAGGCACCAGCACGTCCCCAGAGACCATTCACCCCCCAGCACATGCACCTCCCATGGTGGGTGAAATTGCTTCTCAGTCCGGTCGACTTGTGAGTCCTGTCCTGTCCAGGGTGCAGGCACATGTCCAAAAGAAGCGTAGACACACAGCATTGACACATGCCCAATCCGATGTCGACCAATTGCAACTATCCCCCGCTCCCAGAGCCACCCTGCCTCCTGGACCATACAGCCCTGTGGCTCATCATTTCAGTGGTCACAGTGGCGCTGGTGCAGTTGACTCGCATGTGTCTGTTAGTGGCAGGGTATCAGTGGAGACATATCCTGTATCAGGTGCTGGCAGTGTATCTGGGTCTATGGGCCATGTGTCAGTCACTCGGGCTGTGTCTGTGTGTCACACTCCTGTATCAGGTGCTGGCAGTGTATCTGGGTCTATGGGCCATGTGTCAGTCACTCGGGCTGTGTCTGTGTGTCACACTCCTGTATCAGGTGCTGGCAGTGTATCTGGGTCTATGGGCCATGTGTCAGTCACTCGGGCTGTGTCTGTGTGTCACACTCCTGTATCAGGTGCTGGCAGTGTATCTGGGTCTATGGGCCATGTGTCAGTCACTCGGGCTCTGTCTGTGTGTCACACTCCTGTATCAGGTGCTGGCAGTGTATCTGGGTCTATGGGCCATGTGTCAGTCACTCGGGCTGTGTCTGTGTGTCACACTCCTGTATCAGGTGCTGGCAGTGTATCTGGGTCTATGGGCCATGTGTCAGTCACTCGGGCTGTGTCTGTGTGTCACACTCCTGTATCAGATGCTGGCAGTGTATCTGGGTCTGTGGCTCACGTGTCAGTCACTACATCTGTGGCTGTGTGTCACACTCCGGTTTCTGGTGCTGGCAGTGTGTCCGATGCGGGTACTTCACACAATCCACCTGATAGTGTGCTGTAAGTTGCTGTACTGTGCCCTCTGATGTACCTGCTCTGGTGTCCACACTGCCCTGTTGCTGCCCTCATACTGATGTACTGCTTCTGATGTACCTGCTCTGGTGTCCACACTGCCCTGTTGCTGTTCTGATACTGATGTACTGGCTCTGATGTACCTGCTCTGGTGTCCACACTGCCCTGTTGCTGTTCTGATACTGATGTACTGCCTCTGATGTACATGCTCTGGTGTCCACACTGCCCTGTTGCTGTTCTGATACTGATGTACTGCCTCTGATGTACCTGCTCTGGTGTCCACACTGCCCTGTTGCTGCCCTCATACTGATGTACTGCCTCTGATGTACCTGCTCTGGTGTCCACACTGCCCTGTTGCTGTTCTGATACTGATGTACTGCCTCTGATGTACATGCTCTGGTGTCCACACTGCCCTGTTGCTATCCTCATACTGATGTACTGCATCTGATGTACCTGCTCTGGTGTCCACACTGCCCTGTTGCTGTTCTGAAACTGCATTGTCCCCTCTCATGTGCTGCCTCTGATGGACGTTTTCAGTGCAATGGACTGTTGGTGCCCTTAGCCCCTCTCATGTGCTGCCTCTGATGGACGTTTTCAGTGCAATGGACTGTTGGAGCACTTGGCCCCTCTCATGTACTGGCTCTGATGTACCTGCTCTGGTGTCCACACTGCCCTGTTGCTGTTCTGATACTGATGTACTGCATCTGATGTACCTGCTCTGGTGTCCACACTGCCCTGCTGCTGTTCTGATACTGATGTACTGCATCTGATGTACCTGCTCTGGTGTCCACACTGCCCTGTTGCTGTTCTGATACTGATGTACTGCCTCTGATGTACATGCTCTGGTGTCCACACTGCCCTGTTGCTATCCTCATACTGATGTACTGCATCTGATGTACCTGCTCTGGTGTCCACACTGCCCTGTTGCTGTTCTGATACTGATGTACTGCCTCTGATGTACCTGCTCTGGTGTCCACACTGCCCTGTTGCTGCCCTCATACTGATGTACTGCTTCTGATGTACCTGCTCTGGTGTCCACACTGCCCTGTTGCTGTTCTGATACTGATGTACTGCCACTGATGTACTGCCTCTGATGTACATGCTCTGGTGTCCACACTGCCCTGTTGCTATCCTCATACTGATGTACTGCATCTGATGTACCTGCTCTGGTGTCCACACTGCCCTGTTGCTGTTCTGAAACTGCATTGTCCCCTCTCATGTGCTGCCTCTGATGGACGTTTTCAGTGCAATGGACTGTTGGTGCCCTTAGCCCCTCTCATGTGCTGCCTCTGATGGACGTTTTCAGTGCAATGGACTGTTGGAGCACTTGGCCCCTCTCATGTACTGGCTCTGATGTACCTGCTCTGGTGTCCACACTGCCCTGTTGCTGTTCTGATACTGATGTACTGCATCTGATGTACCTGCTCTGGTGTCCACACTGCCCTGCTGCTGTTCTGATACTGATGTACTGCATCTGATGTACCTGCTCTGGTGTCCACACTGCCCTGTTGCAGTTCTGATACTGATGTACTGCCTCTGATGTACATGCTCTGGTGTCCACACTGCCCTGTTGCTATCCTCATACTGATGTACTGCATCTGATGTACCTGCTCTGGTGTCCACACTGCCCTGTTGCTGTTCTGATACTGATGTACTGCCTCTGATGTACCTGCTCTGGTGTCCACACTGCCCTGTTGCTGCCCTCATACTGATGTACTGCTTCTGATGTACCTGCTCTGGTGTCCACACTGCCCTGTTGCTGTTCTGATACTGATGTACTGCCACTGATGTACTGCCTCTGATGTACATGCTCTGGTGTCCACACTGCCCTGTTGCTATCCTCATACTGATGTACTGCATCTGATGTACCTGCTATGGTGTCGACACTGCCCTGTTGCTGTTCTGATACTGATGTACTGCCACTGATGTACTGACTCTGATGTACCTGCTCTGGTGTCCACACTGCCCTGTTGCTGCCCTCATACTGATGTACTGCTTCTGATGTACCTGCTCTGGTGTCCACACTGCCCTGTTGCTGTTCTGATACTGATGTACTGGCACTGATGTACTGCCTCTGATGTACATGCTCTGGTGTCCACACTGCCCTGTTGCTATCCTCATACTGATGTACTGGCTCTGATGTACCTGCTCTGGTGTCCACACTGCCCTGTTGCTATCCTCATACTGATGTACTGCATCTGATGTACCTGCTCTGGTGTCCACACTGCCCTGTTGCTGTTCTGATACTGATGTACTGCCTCTGATGTACCTGCTCTGGTGTCCACACTGCCCTGTTGCTATCCTCATACTGATGTACTGCATCTGATGTACCTGCGCTGGTGTCCACACTGCCCTGTTGCTGTTCTGATACTGATGTACTGCATCTGATGTACCTGCTCTGGTGTCCACACTGCCCTGTTGCTGTTCTGATACTGATGTACTGCCTCTGATGTACATGCTCTGGTGTCCACACTGCCCTGTTGCTATCCTCATACTGATGTATTGCATCTGATGTACCTGCTCTGGTGTCCACACTGCCCTGTTGCTGTTCTGATACTGATGTACTGCCTCTGATGTACCTGCTCTGGTGTCCACACTGCCCTGTTGCTGCCCTCATACTGATGTACTGCTTCTGATGTACCTGCTCTGGTGTCCACACTGCCCTGTTGCTGTTCTGATACTGATGTACTGCCTCTGATGTACATGCTCTGGTGTCCACACTGCCCTGTTGCTATCCTCATACTGATGTACTGCATCTGATGTACCTGCTCTGGTGTCGACACTGCCCTGTTGCTGTTCTGATACTGATGTACTGCCACTGATGTACTGACTCTGATGTACCTGCTCTGGTGTCCACACTGCCCTGTTGCTATCCTCATACTGATGTACTGCATCTGATGTACCTGCTCTGGTGTCCACACTGCCCTGTTGCTGCCCTGTTGCTGTTCTGATACTGATGTACTGCCTCTGATGTACCTGCTCTGGTGTCCACACTGCCCTGTTGCTATCCTCATACTGATGTACTGCATCTGATGTACCTGCTCTGGTGTCCACACTGCCCTGTTGCTGTTCTGATACTGATGTACTGTCTCTGATGTACCTGCTCTGGTGTCCACACTGCCCTGTTGCTGCCCTCATACTGAAGTACTGCTTCTGATGTACCTGCTCTGGTGTCCACACTGCCCTGTTGCTGTTCTGATACTGATGTACTGGCTCTGATGTACCTGCTCTGGTGTCCACACTGCCTTGTTGCTGTTCTGATACTGATGTACTGCCTCCGATGTACATGCTCTGGTGTCCACACTGCCCTGTTGCTATCCTCATACTGATGTACTGCATCTGATGTACCTGCTCTGGTGTCCACACTGCCCTGTTGCTGTTCTGATACTGATGTACTGGCTCTGATGTACCTGCTCTGGTGTCCACACTGCCCTGTTGCTATCCTCATACTGATGTACTGCATCTGATGTACCTGCTCTGGTGTCCACACTGCCCTGTTGCTGCCTTGTTGCTGTTCTGATACTGATGTACTGCCTCTGATGTACCTGCTCTGGTGTCCACACTGCCCTGTTGCTATCCTCATACTGATGTACTGCATCTGATGTTCCTGCTCTGGTGTCCACTATGGCCATGCTCCATCCTAGACTGTGACTTTGCTCCGAATCTGCGTAAATAAAATTGGGATTAATGTGTCGTGCTTTGTCAGAGTCATTCTTGCGTGTGTGATGCTGGTGTGGATTGGTATTTTCTTGGGGGCGGTGGGTTCTGCTCAGGACCCAAGTCCTAAAAAAAGAAGTGGGGGGACGCTGAAATCACGACAGGAAGTGACGACACAAAAGGTGGCTTCCACTCAGTTGCAGTTTATAGTTATCAAGCTCCCTGTAAAATAAGTGGGGGGGCGCCGTCCACCCGCGTGGTACCCCGACTTGAGCCCTGGTTCTGCTACGTGTCACTCTCCCCTACCTGGGTCACGGCCCTTGGAGGCGTTGCCGTACACAGGCATTTGTGCATTTTGGGACATGTCACTCCCCCCTCCCTACGTCACCGCCCTTGCCGGTACTCCTCTCCAGACAGCGAATGCTTAGTTGCCTACCTGCGTCGTCGTCGATGGTGGGCCAAGACGAGGACGTACTGGATCGCGTAGAGTATCGGGTAAGCCTGTAGTGCAGGGTCCATGTCGGCGTGCGGCTTGTGGTGGGTATGGTCGCTGTGGAGCATCCGCCGTGTTCAGGCAGGTTGTTTTTCCGCCGCGCTTTTATGTGTGTTTTCCGCCATCTTGATTTGGAGGACGGTCCTAGTCGTCAGTCCGTACGGCGGAGTCTCTGGAAAGGTTACGTCCGCCGCGTGGTTGGGTGTGTTGGTGCGGCGGACCGTGTTCTACCGCCGCGGACGGATTTTGGCACGTATTTCGTATCCTGATTTGGCGGACGGAGTGTCCGCGACGGGCGCACGGAAAATAGGCTTGTTCCGCATACTCTGGGTCTGCGGAGGCACTTCCATCCGCCATCCTAATGACCCCCTAAATTACAACAACACCTAGAATCATTATAATCCAGTTACCTACCCTAAATTCTCACTTCTGAAAACAAGTCAAAAGGCAACATTGCTTCATAGTCAAATTCTAATCATTGCCGAAAGACCAGCCTTTTTTAAATTTCGAATAAGCTGTGTAATATCTTGAAGTTGTTAAAGGACCATCATGTCATATAATAGCTGCAGTTACAAATGTTCTTCCTGAAATCGACGACTGTGCAGCCAAAACATTTTTAATTAGACTTGACAAATTATTTACATCCGGTTTATATAGTTGGAATTGTAAAATGACATTTCACCGATAAGTTTCTATACATAATGTAGACAGCATTACAGACTTACATCACCTCTACTCCTTCTTTTGATCTGCTGCTTGAATTAGCTTATTAAAAAAAACAATTTTCGCTCTGTGCTACACTTATCCACAAGGCTATATAGTGTAGGAGCCATTAGAACCTCTTGAAATTCCTCAGAACAAATCCTGAGATTCCTTTCCTAAAATTTTGGTTGTAAGAACACCAGGTAAGAATTTTGAAGGTGAAAAGGCAATCTTTTTTTGAAAGTTAAAACAGAATCATTGCAGAATGACCTGCCATTTCCAGACTTCAAATAAGTTGTGTAATGTCCTGATGTTGTTGAAGGACCCTCATGATATATAATTGCTGCAGTTAGAAAAGTCCTTCCTGATATTGACAACTGAGAAGCCACAAAATTTTTAATTAAAGTTGTCAATTTTGTTCCATCAGGCCTACATCGTTGGAACATTAAAATGACATACTGGCCATATCTTCGTATAAATAATGTGGACAGCATTGCAGACTTACATTGGCTACACTCCATGTTTTGATCAGCTGCTTTTACTAGCTTATTAAAGGATACTGATTTAGTGCCTGGCAAAGTTAAATATATAAATCTTTCTGAGTCTACACTAGTAATACTTGATAACGTACAATTCTCGCAGTCATGCTGCCATTGATAAGAAAGGCCAAACAGATGATCTACATCTACACCTTCATCTTGCACTACATTAAGCATATACATTAAAAACTCCTGACAATCTTGCTAAATATTTTGAGAGAATTGTGTTTGACCTGAACATTCGTCTAACAGATTTCGAATTTCAGACACACTTTCTACTCTTGTTCTATCAGCACTACATTTCTCTAACACAGAATTCAACAAACAGCAAAAACTTTGATCCGAATTGATCACAATCTGTTCTTTTAAAGTTTCTAGAGAAAAGACAACATTAACCACTACATTAGCATAGCAGTTCACACCAGAACTATTTTGAAATTGAAAACCAACAACATCTTCAACAGAATTCATTTTCTTTCTGCTTACAATGTTGGGTTCATCGACTTTTGGTCTTTTTTCTACAACCTCCCTACTATTAGTGACATTTCTTCGTTTCCGGCTTACCACACGTTTCTCAAACAAAGGATATTGAGGCAAATGTGGTGCATACTCTCTTCTTAACCTATTGTATTCCATAACACAATCTAGGTCCGCACAAATGTTTGTGACATCACACTCAATCAAGTACAAACCAGATAAAGTTCTGACTCGCGACAATGCTATATAAGCCATACCCTCCTTTAACACAGAACTGCCAATATTCACCAAAGCACTGTCTACACTTAAACCTTGTGATTTATGGATTGTCACCGCATATGCCAAGCAAACAGGAAATTGCTTATGGCGAACATATAAGTATTTTACAAGCAGAAACCTAGCTGTGCAACGACTAATTAGTTGTACTTCCTCAATGCCATCAAATTTAATTTTTAAAAATTCAATTCCATCCCTATTTCTGTATTTCTCAAAATCAACAACATTACCCATTGATTCATTTACCAGACCTCTTTCAACATGTAAATTTCTTCTCAAAATGATACAGCAATTTAAGGACACATTCAGAGTCTTTTCAAAACCAGCAGTTTTAGATATAGTCTTCTCTAATGAATCCAATTTAGATTTCAAATTCTCAGACAAAACAATTGTTGCACCCATATGCCCTATTCTGTCAATAGCTCCCAGTTTCACAATCTCTTGGTTCTCTAAATTCAACATTTTGTTGTTGAAGATGGAACATTCTGCAAGAGTTGGCATCAAACATATTCCAGATTTCTTCTCAGTAATTTTATGAAAAATATTCTCTGGCAGAACGTCTTCTTCTGGAAACAAATTTGACAGTAATCGTGCATGTAAAGCTTCTTTCCCACGCTCAGTCACTTTCCCGATTCTAACATCTTGTAGAATATTCTTGTAATCTTCATCCTTCGCCTGACGCATATTTTCACGAAGCTCAGCATAACTGAAGTTTAACCATATGTTAACGTTGCCAATGCTCCCTAGGCACTTCCTGGTATCTTCATGCGTAAGCAGTTTAAACACTGGTTGTCCTTTCACTGGTGTCAGCTGCAGAAGATCACCGAAAACAATGATGTGTTTGCCACCAAATAACAAATCATACTCTGTTTTAAGAACTTCCTGCATTCTCAAATGCACAAAGGCAAGCATGACATTGGAAACCATGCTTACTTTGTCAATGATAAGAAGTTTCATCTTCTTCAGGACTCTAGCTACTTCACAACAAGCATCTCCCGATAACTTGTGGTATTGTAATTTGTTATCATGCTCCACTGGCAGCATCAGTAGACGATGCAAAGTAATACCTTTAATATTATGTGCTGCCAGTCCAATTGGAGCGGTGACAACACAAGACAGCGATGACTCAGTCCTTTTCTGCAAATAACATGAAATCGCTTTAATGAGGAAACTTTTTCCAGTTCCTGCTTCTCCACTCACGTACAATCGGATAGGCTTCAACGACGTACATGAGCACTGTTTCTTCTCATGACTTAATCCATGATCAATTTGGTTGGTAACTTCATCATATATTTTCCTCTGCTCAACGTTAAGTTGTCTTTCTAAATCTTCTAAGTTAACCACATCCTCCTGAGCATGTGCCATGGCTCTTTCCACTTCAATCATGGCAGTGGCAGCTTCATTTTCAATAACTGGTCCTCCTAGTGGATCCTGACTCAATGAAACAGAACTCTGACTGTCCTGAGAACTGTCTCTAGCAATCTCGGCTGCTATTGTTGCTTCCTGCTCGATTTCTGCATTCAACATTTCTAGATATTTTGGGAAAGCAGGACATTCTATGGACTCCTTGGCTGCATTGAAAGAGTCTTCGTAACAGAGGAAATCTACAAACAGTTCCTCTTCTGCACGCCAAGGTTTGAAAAGTTGCAAAAGAGCTAAATAGAAAAACTCTTTTCTTTCTAGAGATTCACAATCCAATTTTCGATGATTTACCAATAGAAATTTTCTTGACCAGACATCCCTCACTTCCAATTACAGCATACACTCCTTTATCAATATCTTCTGTGATGTTCCTCTTGAAAATGTAATTTTGTAGAACCTCATACAGACAAACATTCTCCAAGTGACTGCTTCTATTTGGATAATATGTATCCAACATGTTGGTCTTCAAAATATCTGTACTGCTTGGCTCCTTCTCCGCCAAATACTCAATTTCCCGTACAGGTTTGAGAACTCGATTACGCGTTGCAGCAAGACCAAGACTTGCCCAAATGATACTCCTAGATTTGGCATAGAGACTTGCTGAAGATAACCGGTCAGAACATTCATAAGCTCCGATTTTTCGATGTGACAACATCTTCAGACTGAAACTGTACAACTTCTTACTGAGGCTCTTTTCATGGGAAATGTCCTCCCACATATCCTTGAGTTCTGTCTTTTCTTTTTTTGTGATGTAAGATGTCACATACCGAGCCACAGCCATACAGTTGTCAGCCACAAACTGTATATCCATGTTAGCATTCCATATGGACAAAATCACTGGGTTGTAGTCATTGATGTTCTTGGACTCTTCGTTTCTCTTCAAATTGTATGTATTTTTGGGTGATTTCCTTGTCACATTATGTCGCAGCGAAGACATCAAATTGTTCACTCTTCCTTTAGATATCACCAATCGTGGAAATCCAAAACGACATTTTGTGTAGTACTTGTTCTTGTTTCTGAATTTACGACGACAGTACTTTCCACAACGATGGCTTTGAAATCGTAAAACTTGTTCTCTTAGACTTTTGTCTTCCTTTATCTTTGGAACAGCACATGTAGAATACTGTTCTATGAAATTCATCACTAAGTCATCCGGATCTGTTCCAAATTTGGATGCATCTTTGATCCATAGCAGCATATGTATATTAGGAGCACCTCTTGCTTGATACTCCTTTCTCCAGAAGAAATCCAACACCTCTCCAAGAGGTGGATTTTTCATGTTTGTGATGAAAGACATAGCTTCAAATCTATGATTGAAGTACCTGCATACATTCACTGGATCCAAAGAGCACAGTTCTCCGGGTGTCTTGAATTCAATATTTTCAATGTTTCCATTTGCCTCTCGTAGAAATTCAAGTAAGTCTTCCCAGCCATACTCAGCACAGCTGAGAGTGAGGAACCATGTGGGAGTTCCTAAGTTCCTCAGCATACATTTTAAGTCACCATGACGACGGTACCAATACTCATTAGTACCACGCTGACATGCCATCAGATTAATCAGGTGAGAATCCAAAATACTGTCTTGCACATTGACTTTATCCATAAAGTCCCTTGCTGAGATATTTCGCAGTTGTAAACCACTTTTCAGGATGTGGTTCACTGCATAGGACAGTCCAGACAGATCACTTTCAAACAGTAGATGAAACAAATAGGGAATGCATTGACGAATCCTAGGATCTTCTGCATACAATCGTAAAGTCCGGTATTCAGAAGCAGGAATTTGATCAGGTCGCTCATCATATCGTGCTCCTCGACCTGTGGGAAATAACTGTGGAAAACACCGAGCTTCCAAACTTTCCTCCCAAACATTAATGGGACTCCCTTTGGCTTGTTTCATTTGAAACAACTCAATAGCATTCCCCATGACTTCCTTGGAATGCAAAGGATGAACACTATAAAGTTCATATATTTCTTCATTTTTAGAGGCTTCTACTTTCTCAATTTGTCCAGCACACAATTCGCTGTCTTCTTCTTCACTTACTTCCTCTTCTGCTACACATACATTCTTGTAGTACTCATTGTTTTTTTTATCAAATACAATGTTGCCTTTTTGACTTTCCTAACATCCACTAAATCTTGCCAGATTTTCTTACTCTTTGTCGGAACACCATTAACTAGGATAACCAGAGGTTCCTCTTCCACTTTCTCTACTCCAATTGTATTAATGTTTTTCTTCAAATCTAAAGGCAAATAAACAACTCTTCTCTTTAATCCTCTCTGTAAATCTGATGGAGGCAATTTCCCTGTCTTTGGCTCCATTCGTACAATAGCCTGAAAGGGATGCACACTTTGAATCAAAATAGATTCATAAGTATTTAAATCCTTCAATTCAGAAGGAATGTCAACCAATTCCAGATTATTATGAACCGCTCTAGCAGGCATCCGGTTTTGGTTTAATTTGGAAAAACAATAAGTACACATACGTTGGTCCGATCCCAAATCAAAACAATTTTCTACCATCAAGTATGTAGCAAAATCCTTCCATTCACTATTGTTTTCCATTTCACTTTTTGCATATAAATCCACTAACTTAGTTTGATTCTTATAATAAGTCAGTCGACAACACACAAGTGAAATTAGGCCTCTCACTTGATTTCACCTGAAAGATGGAAATTTCCTTGTGAAATTTATCTATATTAGAAATCTGTACACTCTCTTCCACATTACCTTCTTCTACTGGGTCAATTTCAACATTGATCTCTTTACTAGCAAAGTAACAGAACTCAATTTCTTCACAAATATTCTTCACATGTAGTTCTGAACCATGCAAAAGAGCACTGCTCAATTGTTTAAGCATAATTGCTGGACTCTTAGCATAACACAACATTCTCACTAATTTCCTCACTTTATTATGATGCACAGCTAGCATCCTGAAATGATGAAAAACACTCTGGCATACTCTTCTGGAAAGACAAGCCAGGGAATGCCCATGCGCACCTGTTACTTCTCTCACTCTGCAAGGATCTAATTCTTGCAACAAATTCATTTTCTGTTTTAAACTTTTCTTATTAAATGTACGTACAAAATCATAAAACAAATTGATGGAATCCTGTCGCACACTACAAATGCTACTACATTTCCAGGTGTAGACTGGTCCCTTAGGACGTCTTCCTAAAATCTCATCACCTAACACCTCTTCTGCATCTGCAGACACAAGTTTTTCTTTTTCAACCGGACAACCATCTTTTACCTCATATGCTCGACCACTGGTGTCAACTGCATGCACCAAATCATTGTCTTGAAAGTAACTCTCCTCATTAAAAAATGCCTCACAACTTGAACTATGCATCCATTCTCCTGAGAATACTTCACAAAAATTAGTACGATTATTTACTCTCTTCCATCTACTATTTGATTTGAAATCAGAAATTACCTTGTTTAGTTTCCTAATTCTATTGATTACCAAAATAAATAACTTTCGCTTAATTTCGAAAGCCTGATCAATAATTTTTTTCTACATTTTTCTTTTTCCTATAAAATGTCACTTTCTGTTGGCCTTTCTTAAATTTTTTTAACAAATTGACAATTATCCTGTTGCGGAACATTCATCTACGAATGTCCCTGAATTGAATATCCCTTCTACTGCCATACACAGACTTATCTCCTGCTCTAGCAGAAACTTTTTTTATGGGCCTTTCCTTTTCCTTTAAATTGTCTCTCTTCTTCTGCACTAAAACATGTTCAATGCTGGTATTTTTTTGTCTGAAAATTGTTTTTAAAAATGCTTTTTTGGCAACTTGATACGATTTCCTATTACAGGACTGTTCCAAATCTTTACCAAGATGGATTGTAAGTCGCTTTGCTTCTTTTAGTTTTCGCTGCCTTGAGGGCATTTTTAAAGTTTTCTAAAGATCTTCAGTTAAATCTGTGGAAAAATATTTTAAAAAAGGATATTAACCACTATTACCAAACAGTAAACTAATAACAGAAGGGAAACAATTAACACACTAGATGTAAATTCCATCTACAGTAATTTAACAACATAGACAAAGGGGCACATTTACAAGGCACTTGCACCATGGGGGAAATAAGTTAAAATTCCAAGAACACATAGGGTTGTATTTACAAGGCCCTTGCACCAGAAAGAAGTGACTTGAAATGGCCAAGCACACATGAGGGTGTATTTACAAGACCCTTGCATCAGGGGGAAGTGACTTACAATTACCAAGCACACATGAGGGCGTATTTACAAGGCCCTTGCACCACCATAAGGTGTGGCCTATGCAGAAGTATGCTGGATTGTCTGTCTGCTATGGTAAAACCAAGAAATATCTAGGAGCAAAAAGGCAGGTCTGTCAGTCACAAAACTTTGTTTGAGGTGAGGCCTACTCAGCGTTGCAGATGAAATTTTGGCTTATTGAAGAGTACCGAAGACATAATACATGTGCAGGCCAACAGATGAAGTGAGTCATGTCCACTGCACACTTCAACAAAGACCAGACCTCCTCTGTCTCCCTGGACAGGCCTAAACCTCATCAGCACAATGTGATTAGTAATGTTAGGAAACACAGGTGATGTAATTGAAAAACGTGCAAATATTTTTGCTCATTTCACAATCACATCACCTGTGTTTCCTCAGCTTAGGTATCTCATTGAGCAGATATAGTCTAGCATATCCAAGAGTACGCAGAAGGTGAGGACTGTATGCAGCAGTGCAATGTACATAATTCTCCTCCAATGACAATTACAGAAGCCTTAGCATATCCATTCCCCCTAAACAGTCCTAAATGTATATCATAATTATCATAGTGACTATGAAACTCTACCAGTACATATTGTGAAACCTAAATGACTTCAAGAAACGACTTTTTAACCCATCAAACAAGCAAATTATTCTCACATATTCATGTTGAGAAATAAAATATTTATTTAAAAAGGCAAACCCCTTGTTGTCCTTCTCATAAATGTGATACAATCTATGCATCATGTTAAATCTATATTCCCAACTTATGATAGCAATGGCCAGCTGACTAATTTTTAGACACAAACTAAAACAGTAACACACATTCAGGGAGCAAATCAACACTGAAAAACTGGTTTAAGTTAATTAATTGTCACCTAAGTGAACTACCCTTGGTGGGAAATAGTTTTTATTTTACAGGAAAGAACAGACAGAACAAGCTACTCCATATTTTCTCCTTTATTATTAAGACCGTAAATTAGTGATTTTTGTTAATGCTGGGATAAGATGATGGAAATGTAGCACTGCAATGTTTCTCAATAAAACGCAAAATGCCATCAAAACTTTTAAAAAGTGTTAAAAAGGAAAAGGACTAACATGACTAATGACTGCATTTTTCTTGATTGGCTATTTAAGAATGCAAATGGTCAAAGATTTTTTTATATTGAAACAATTTAAGGAAGAACCAGTAAAATGAGAAAACGAGGAGAAGTGATTGTTATATTTCAGCAGGGTTGTTGGAATGGGAATGCCCCCTGCATGGTGAGGGGATGTGTTCCCTGCCATGAGTGCCCGACTTCATATATCTGGTATCCTGTTTTTTTTATTTTGGCCCTGACCTCTTTATCTGTATACCTGCAGTTGAGGGCTACTGGCCCACTATTGTCGAATTTCACTTTTATGTGCTAAGCGGTAACCTAGATCCAGCATCCCAAGGTTACATTGAGTGAGTTAGTGTGTGTAGCCTGTAACGGACATGCATTGTGTGCATGATTGAACCAGAGTAATGAAAGCCTTTGGGAGCACTTGTGTATACCTCAAGCCTGACCTTGTGCACAAGATGGAGGTGAGTTTTTTTTCCCAAGCAGCAGAAGTGCATTTATGACATTCCAAAAGCTGGAGACGTGACTTACACTTTAAAATGGGGAAATAGGAGACACATTGTCTAAGAAACTAGGCATTTTTCTTAGAGGAGCTGCTGATTAGTCTTTCTGTAGTACTGTCATTTGGTAGATGGTGATGTTAAAGGATGGGAAAGCAGTCTATTGTTCAAGATAAAATGGGCCTTTTAGGTAAGGCCGGTCTTTTATCTTTCCTCTGATCACAATTCAATGCGACGGATGACAGCTAGCCATAGACAACTCAGATCTCTTTGATCCTCACTTGTGGGTACTCCTGGATGGGGGAGCACCACTCTATACAGAGGCTGTATAGGAAGAGCATACAACAACAAAATTGGTGGAGTGGGGTTCCATGGAATCTGATTTAAAGACCACGAGGAGAACTTCCCCTAAATGTAATCAGTAACACAATGCCACCTCGGGTCAAGATATTTAGTACAAGAACCAAATCAAAAAAAGGAAGTGTAGGATACTACCAAAATAAGGGGAATCATCCCTTTACGACTAGAACCCTCACTCACCCGAGGGTGACATGCTTCATCATATGGGTTCCTCCTGTCAGTAGGAAATCCTAGTCCTACTGGGAGCTACAACTTCCTCACTGTGAGGAAGGAGCTCAGAGATGTTTTCATAGATGTTCAATCAAGGAGCTAGGATGCTAAAATCCCACATGTTGATTATGGTGTAGTGAGAGTGCCACGCAAAAAAAAGAAGGTGAATTAAAGCTGCCTAGGAAGATGCACACAACTGTTTTTATTGGAATGCTCTCACTGGCAGGGTTAAAAAAGCAGTGCAAAGAGTAGTATGGATATAAAACAACTCCAACAACGGGTCGACATGTTTCAACCTATTTGATCAGTACTCTGTATCAGTGGCTTTCTTCAGGACCAAAAAGAATGTTTACTAATGCTGGTGCTAATGCCATATAAAGTGATAATAAAAATAAAAGATACACCAGTAGTCCTGTGTAGTGATGTCAGGTATTACTGGTAATACCTGTAATCATAAGAGAGAGAAACAGAAACAAATTGCACAAAATCAGTTATAGTGCTATGCTGTTGACATGTTCCTTTTCATCATATTGTCAAATGCCATCCACATCAATAATGATGGTGTCACACTTACCCTCAATAGTAGGATAATGTGCCTCACCTTGACCTGGCAGGCAGGTCAGGGAAGGAGGCCCCGCTCTGTGAGAACAAGATTAAATGTCACACCTAACCATATCTCTAGGTAGACATTACTTTAAAAACACGCTCCAGTGTGTCCAAGTTAAGAATGCTATGTCCACACCGATTGAGAAAATAAGGTCTCACCTGGGATATCTGATGTTTCTCAGTAGGTATGATGGGGATATCTCACTGTCTCCTGGTCCAAACTTATTATGACATTAAAGATAAAGGCCAAAAAAGTACCCTTGATGAAATAGTAGGCTACAAACTGGTTTGGCATTTAGCAGTTACCAAAGCAATCTATAGAGAGCTTTAGTAAACAAAAGATGGGGGGGAAGAAAAGCAGGATGCCTTACCTGTCCGTCGGTGCCTCGTTGTGTTACCAAGCTGCCACGGGAGGTAATGGACGGGCAGGTAATGCGATTCCCATTGCACATGAGCATATCGGGACACGTGTTTCTTCAAACCTGCGCATGCACGGAGAAGAAATGTTAGGAGTATTTGCTCCAGTAAACAATATTTGTATTATTGTTCCTCGTCAGCGTTGAACTATGAATACAACTCTTGACTAAGTTATATTCGGGACGCTCATATATACTTAGGTGCATAAAATCGCATGGCAAAAGGAAATGACATAGGCATGCTCCTAGCGATGATGCTATCCACTCGTATATGCTCCTGGAAAAGAAATGCTCAGTATTTTCGCTCCAGTAAACAATATTTGTATTATTGTTCCCCATCAGCGTTGCACTCCGAATACAACTCTTGACTAAGTCATATTCGGGAATGCTCACGTATACTTAGGCCCATAAAGCCACATGGCAAAAGGGAAATGACAATGCGCATGAGCCTAGCGATGACGCTATACACTCGTATATGCTCCGGGTGTCATGTCTCAATTCTGTGACGCTGCACACTTACATATTCCCGCGATGCTGTGTCTAATGATATCATATCCCCAAGCATTACCGTCAACAAACCACAGATGTTCTGAGATATTTGTTGACCAGTAGTGCGCTACCTTGGACTTAGAGAGGTGCTAGTGGTCGCCCCAAAACCGTAAATGATTACAAAACATTTCTAGTAGTTATTATAAACCATGCCTCCCTATTTAGATCTAAAGTTGGAAATAATCTCTTCTGGTAGTATATACATACGGAGTGGTATACCAAATCGTTATGTTGGTGTACACTATATATATATATCTATATTCTGTATGGTTTATACATCAGTCTAACAAAACCGTTCAGAATTCGGTTGTCAATTTGTGTGCCAGGGTCCATAGGCCCCTAACTACAGAGATAGCCAGGGTATCTCATCATTTAAGTCAATTACATCAGTTTTGAGTCTGAAGACCCAACGTTGTTCTCGTCGCAGGAGAAATTTGGAGATTATTGTTATGTGTGAAGATATCCATGGTTGTTCCAGGACTACCCAGCGTAAATTTCTTTCTTCATGGTGTTTGTTCAGAAAATGATTAGTTAACTTAGTTGATCTCTTGTTGCACCGGATAGTACTCTTATGTTCGGAGATTCTAATTTTTACTTTTCGTGATCTTATCCCGACATAACGAAGCTTGCAAGGAAACCAAATCAGATAGATCAGTTTCTCACTGTTACAATTTGGATGTTTTGTGAGTGTCCATGGTCTCTCTGTTCCTATGTCAATTTGTGTTGTTTTCTCTGTTTGTGGGCACACCAAACACATACCACTTGGGAAATGGACCGTCACAGGCAGTAGGTTCCACAAAGCTGTTTGTCCATCTTTTGTCTTTTCTTTCTGACGTGTATGAACTAGTTTGTCTCTGAGGATAGAGCTTAGTTCATAAGCGAACATTGGAACAGGAAGTTTATTATATCCTGTGTTGAGTTTCTTCCAATGGTGAATTATGCTTTTCTTGATTTTATTGGAGTAACCTGAGAAGATGTTGACAAAGGCTATTCTAGAATTCTTTTCCTTAGGTGGTTGAATCTCTATCAATGCTTCCCTGTTGTTATTGGCTGCTCTTTTGCGTCATTTCCGGATTATCGGCACTGGGCAGTTCTTCACCCTTAAGTCCTTTGCCAGGATTTCTGCATGTTCATTGTACTTCTCCATTGTTGAACAATAGCACCTTTTCCTGAGAAATTACCCAAAGGGCAAATTGTCATGGAGGGATTTCAGGTGGTAGCTCTGATACTGTAACAAGGAGTTAAAGGCCACGGGCTCCGTACCTAAGCCATCATCCTTCGGGAAAATCCGGACATCAAGGAAGGAGAGGCTGTCTTTAGAGTACTCATTCCTCTCATTGAGCCATGAATGGAAAGCCTTTATTGTTTCTAGGTTACCCCTCCATACGACAAAGATATCATCTATATATCTTTTCCAGACACAAATGTTTTCTATGGAAGGGGTTACTTTTCTGCAGTATCAGTGTCTGTTCAAAATGATGAACTTACAGGTTCGGCAAACTGGGGGCGCAAACACTGCCCATTGACGTACCAGATAACTGCAAGTACATGGTATTCTCGAATTTAAAGATTGGTCATTAATTGCATGGAGGTGTACCAGAGATTGGTTAATTCTGATCATTACTACGGCTAAACGAATCGCTGACACCATACTAGAGGAAATACAAACTCTAGAGGCACATATTAAATCAGTATTGGTAACGTCAGTTTATAAAAAACAAGCAGACGAAACCAACAAGAATAACAAAGAGTTCAAAGACTCTGTTGTAGCCACTAACATTGCTACATTCAAAGATGTGGCACATTATCCTACTATTGAGGGTAAGTGTGACACCATCATTATTGATATGGATGGGTATTGACAATATGATGAAAAGGAACATGTCAACAGCAAAACACTATAACTGATTTTGTGCGATTTGTTTCTGTTTCTCTCTCTTATGTTTATAGATATTACCAGTAATACCTGACATCACTACGCAGGACTACTGGTGTTGTATCTTTTATTTTTATTATCACTTTATATGGCATTATCAGCAGCATTAATAAACATTCTTTTTGGTCCTGAAGAAAGCCACTGATACAGAGTACTTATCAAATAGGCTGAAACATGTTGACACGTTTGTAGAGTAGTTTTATATCCATACTACTCTTTGCACTGCTTTTTTAACCCTGCCAGTGAGACCATTCCAATACAAACAGTTGTGTGCATCTTCCTAGGCAGTTTTAATTCACCACTAGTTTATCCTTCTTTTTGTTGCGCTGCACTCTCACTACACCATAATCTTCAACATATGGGATTTTAGCATTCCTAGCTCCTTGATTGAACATCTATGAAAACATCTCTGAGCTCCTTCCTCACAGTGAGGAAGTTGTAGCTCCCAGTAGGACTAGGATTTCGTACTGGTAGGAGAAACCCATATGATGAAGCATGTCATCCTCAGGTGAATTAGGGTTCTAATCCTAAAGGGATGATTCCCCTTCTTTCAGTAGTATCCATTACAATTCTGAGAGAGAACAGATAATAGATTGCACTTCCTTTTTTTGATATGTTTCTTGTGCTAAATAACTAGACCCAAGGTGGCATTGTGTTAATGTGTAGGAAGAACAGCCTAAAGAGAACACTTGAAGGAAGAACCAAACAAAATCTGTTCTGAAATGTTAGTAAATGGAGCCACATCTATGCAGGAACTGTATACATCCTCGGCCTCTCCCAACTGGTCATGGGTCTCACACACATCAACGGACACACTCTCAACCCCAAATTCACAGCCAGCGACAGAATCAAATTCAGCTGCTCCAACAACATTACTTGGTCAGAGCACTTCATTGTCAACTTCCAGATCACAACCACTCCACACTCGCCTTCCCCCAACGCTCTATTCAGGAGCTGGAGCAAAGAAACAAAAGACCTCTGGACCAACTCCCTCATAACCTCATCCCCCTGACGCCCCCACAAACCTCAAGGCAGCAGTGGGAAACTTCAAATCATGAATCAACATATGCGCCAACACAGTTGCCCCTCTCAAGCCCACCAAAACCAGAAGATCCTTTAAACACCACAGTTGATTCACACCATAGCTCAAATCCCGGAACCACTCTTGTAAGTGACTTGGGAGGATTTGGTGCACCAGCAAAACAAAGACGGACCGCAACATCTTCAAACTAGCCCTCATCAGTTACAACCACCAGCTCAAAACTGCCAGAACAAATACCCTGGTCCTTCGCCTGGATGCCACCTCAAACCACAGCAAGGAACTATTATGCATCATCAAGGAGTTCACCAACCCCACAGCCACGGAGAACACCATCAACATCTCACAGGAGCTCTGCAACATCCTCAACCGTGCTCAATTTATGCCAGTGGTTTCCAATGCTCAGCACCAGCACCTAATTTTCAACAACAGGACTTATGGGAGACTACCTCAGGGTGGCACGATTTGTCTGATTTAAAGAGTAGCACAACAACAGTTGTTTCTTAATTCAAAATATGTTTAAAATGACTAATAACTGCTGCACAAGCCATTCTTATAGCTTTGGGGTCCTGGAAGAGTCTGAAATGTCACACTTGTAGGATTGTGATGGTTAGTAGCTTTGTTGCTACTGTTGTTGGCAGTAATGGCAGGTACAATAGGTAGTGTGAGCTGTAGTAGCCTCCTCACAAGGGTCCTTATGCTTATTGTTTTGCAAATTAAGCACTGAGTCCCTCGCCGACTACTGTACCAAAATCAACCACCATCTACAAGAACTACTAACCCCAACCCCTGGTAACCGAACTCAATAGGCTTTTCAGCACCCTCGACCCCAGGAACGATCCCTAAATGCATGGGAACCTGTCTCTCCAGACACATCTACCACTATCATGGGCTCCATCCACTCAGGAGCCCAAGCGGATCCTTGATCCCACCACATGCTAAAGTTCGGACAAAGCACCATCATCTAGTTTCTAATTTCTAATTTCTAGGTTTGGTAAAGCGCAACAGCTACCCCGGCAATGGGGTGTCCCGGCGCTAGGAGACAAGCTAACTCCTACAGAACGGGGAGGGGAGGATAAGGACCCTAGAGAGCGGGGAAGAGGTGGGTCTTGATCGCTTTGCGAAAGGCCGGGAGACAGTCTAAGGAGCTCACTACAATGAATAACACTTCCATCACATTTCCCTCTTTCCCTGAAGGAAGGATACATGCAGAAATCAAAGCGCTCCTCAAATACACCACCGCAGACCCCAAAGACCTAAAAACTACCACCCCATCTCCCTACTGCCTTTCCCAGCCAAAGTGCTAAAGGAAGCAATAAACCTCCAACTGACTGTCCACCTGGAGATGAACAACCTTCTAGACTCCTCCCAATCTGGATTTCACTCGAATCAGAGCACCGAAACTGCCCTGATTACAGCCACAGATAACATCAGGATTCTCCTAGACAGGAGTGAGATCACAGCCCTTATCCTCCTCTATTTCGCTGCAGCTTTTGACACTATTTTGCACCACACCCTCCTGCTTGGTCTCCACCCAATCAGAATCCAAGGGAAAGTCCTCAAAGGGGTCTCTTCATTTCCCTCTGTATGAACCCAAAGTGCCCAACTCCCACCTTTCACCTCGGGACTGAAAAACATTATCTGCAGCATCCCACAAGGATCCTCTCTATGCCCGACCATTTTCAACACTTACATGACACCCCTGGCCACACTGGTCATATTCCATGGAATTTATGATGTTACAACGCATACACTTACAATGAATGCCTTTACAACGCAGTTTCTACATTGCAACATCCTTTACAACGCATTCTTTTACATAGCATGCCATTACATCGCATTTTCAGAAACTACCTTTACAACGCATTCCATTGCATCTCAATATACATTTACAATGCATACCATTCCAATGCATAGCATTTAAGGTAAGTGTTCGATAGTATAGGGGTAAAAATTACTATTCTAACTCCAGTGAGTGCAACAGTAGCGTAAGTATTGGATAGTGTAGGGGTACAAATTACTATTCTAACTCCAGTAAGTGCAATAGTAGGGTAAGTGTTGGATAGTGTAGGGGTAAAAATAGTTGTAGTGACATGCATTGTAATGGATGTACGACGTTACAACACGTACTTTTACAAAGCATGCCGTTACTATGCAACTTTTACAACGCAAGTCGTTACAACAACTTGCGTTGAGGGGTACTGGATAGTAAATATTTTAATTTACTATTCCAACTCCATTCCCCGTGGATAGTAGGGAAGGAGTTGGATAGTAAATTAAACTATTTACTATCCTGGAGTGCCCCCCAGCGCAAGTCGTTGTAACGACTTGCGTTGTAAAAGTTGCGTGGTAACAGTACCGCGTTGTAAAACCTTCATTGTAAAGGTTGTTACCCCATTGTAATGGCATGATTTGTAGTGACATGCAATGTAATGGCTGCATTGTAATGACATGTGATGTAAAGGATGTTGCGATGTAATGACTGCTATGTAAAGGTACTGCGATGTAATGACTGCGTTGTAAAGGTTGCTTCCTAATTCCATGGCATGAACATAATCTCCTTTGCTGATGGCACTCAGCTCATCCTCTTACTCTCGTCAGACCCGGCTAACACCAAATCTAAATTCCATAGGTGCATGACCAGCATTACAGGCTGGATGCATAGTAGATGCCTCAAATTCAACACAGACATAACAAAAATACTCATCTTAGGGAGCAGCAACTCCATGTGGGACAGCTCCTGGCGACCAATGTAGCTTGGCCACCACCCACAGAGCACGTTAGAAACTTTCTAATAATACTCAACAGCAATTTCTCAATGAGGTAGCAGATAAACTCTGTCTCATCACCCTGCGCTTACTTAGAAAATCTTCAAATGGTTCCCCTTCAAAACCAGATGCACCGTCCGTCACCCAAGCCCTCATCGCCATCCAAAATGCCAGGCTCCTCATCAACCTACTGAGGCAGACCCACATCTCCCCCCACTTCAAAGCCCTTAACTGGCTCCCCATCAGCAAACGGTGCCAGTTCACACTGCTCACCCACGCCTACAAAGCCATTCACAACAAGGGTCCAGCCTACCTCAACCACAGAGTGAACTTCAACCAACTTACCCGCATATTTTATTCCTCATTCCTCTTCCTAGCCTACATCCTCTGCATCCACAGAAGCAGGAGCGTGGCTGCATTTCTCACACATGACAACCAAGTTCTGAAACTGCCTCCCCCTCCACCTCTATACTTCCCTCTCCCGCTGGAGTTCAGGAAGGATCTAAAAACCTGGCTCTTCAACTAAGTCATCTCAGCAGCAGCATAACCCCCCCTGACCCCCCCCCCCCCCACCAACCCAGCCACCCAGCACCTGGATACTCTCAGGGGTGATAAGCAACACTCTACAAATCCTTTTTTGATTAGATGTGATCCCCTGTCTGCTTTGTCTGTTTAAAGGTGGTCCCACTGACCACTTGTGATTCCAGTTACAAGTTTGCTATGGCTGAGAAAAGGACTGAAATGTAGAAACATAGCTGTGCTGACTCTAGTGTTTTACAAGCAGCATGCAATGTATTTCCAAAATTGGTTAAATGTATCTTTTGAGTGGCAGATGATAAAGGCAAGAGTGTGAAAGGCAAAGGCAGGGTCTGGTTCTAGTTGTACCCCATACAGACAAATGCTATATGATAAGATGGTTGCATTGTGTTAACCCATGGCAAATCTATAGAGAGGTTTTTAGCATTTTGTAAACCCTGGGTCAAATACTAAAGGCAGATATTTATAATTGTTTAAACCCAGTAGAAAACATGATTAGCACATTTTTTTAATTTTAGAAACTTTGTGGCAAATACAATTTTCAGTGATAAATAAAGTCAGAATGGATTTGCCGCTGTGTACATTACTTTCAACATTGAGCACATGGGTTGTATATGACTCTCTTACCTTTAGCTTTATTATAAGGCCTAGAGGCCAAAGTTTTATATTCTTTGACATTCTCTTGTTTGTGACAAACTCAATTGACATGTGTCTTCACACTGTCTAAAGTGCTGACGATTTTTCTAATCATATCAGCAGCTCAGGAGGACCTGAGAGTTCTGATTTTCATTGCACATGTTTTAAATGTATGTCGAGTTTTTACCTGTGTGTGTAAATTAAAGTATATGTTTTTGAAGCTAAAAGTACTGAATGGATGTTAAGTGACTGAGTGTTATTAATGTGCCTCACTGAGTTCTGAGGGGCATATTACCAAGCATAAGCGATAATTATCGCTATGCTTGGTTAGCAGCAATAATTTTATCGCCGTGCTTTGCCTATTTTTATCACTTAGGAGCCTTGCTATTATCAAGGTTTATCTCCTAAGCGATACAAATCGGCCGAAATGCATGAATATCGCTGAAAAGTCAGTGATATTCATGCATTACCGATCTAATGCTCTTAGCAATGTTATCCACCTACCATTCGATAACATGGCTAAGAACTGCTCAGGGCAGGCGTTAGCTTTTGGAGATATTCGCGCTTAGCGCGAATATTTCCAAAAGTTGATAATCGGAGATAGCGATGTTAGCGACTGTTTTCAGTCGCTAACATCTTGGCACGCCCACTTTGCATGTCATTAGCGATAATTATCGCTGACATGCAAAGTGGGCCCCTAAATGCCCGATATAATCTACAAGCTGTGTCTAACTGGTGTTAGCAACAGCTTGGTAATAGGGCGATGAAATTATCGCTGCATTAGCGGGAAAAAGTCCCGCTAATGCGGCGATAATGGCCCTTGGTAATATGCTCCTGAGTTTCTAGCTGCCATAGCAAGCCTCGGCCTTTAATGGCCTGTTGTCCTCAGAGTCATTTGCTAAACGGGTGTGCTTGCTCTTCAGTTTGGGTCCGTTAATGGGAAGGCTCTTGGACGGCAGAGATAAACTACACCAACTGTTACAGTTGGGGTCAAGTAACCCCTTAATTGCAATGAGCATGTGGACAATTTCAAAACAGAAACAAAGCAAGTGGCTGACATCTTCTTTTGTTCCTAGGTAAGAGGGACATGAGTCACTTTTATACAGGGCCCATTATTTGATTTGAATGTTCAATGCCAGGAAGTCTACTCTGTTCTGCGCGAACAGCTGTCCTGTCTCCAAGTGTGCTAGTGAAGTGATGTTTTTTGCTTAATAGAGATACGTTGCTATGGGCGATTGGCAAGGTTTATTTTTTACGGCCATGTTTCCTGAATCAATGCTGAAAGCCTGAGGTCGTGTTTAGGTGCAGGTTTAAATGCCCGTGGTTCAAAGAGGGGAAGAACTCCATAGTGACAATATCATAGTCAGAGTGATTTGACCATGGCACAGTAATTCCTCATTTCAAACTTTACTCAAGGATTGTCTCAAATGCCTCAGCAATACTCTTGTGTGACACTGTGGAAACCTTTACATGTCATAACTGATTAGGAGCATTCCGAACTTGACTGCCATTTTTTATGCAGTAGGTTTTTTAGTATATCTTCTGAGGGGTGGTCTTGAAGCAGATGGTGGGGCAGATTTACAAGCCCCTTGCGCCACTTTTGTGTCACTTTTTCCATGTTAAAAGTGACGCAAAAGCGGCGCAAGGAGCTTTTAAAGCTGCCCCAGTGTGTCCTCGACTTTGTCATGGCTTAAGTAGTTTTCCTCTCTCACGTCCTCCTGGCAAGGAGATGCCTTCCAAAGTAATTGTGCTTTTCTGTCACTTATTTTTCCTCATGTGGCACAAAACATGATCAGTGGCTACATTTGGCACCCCATCGCTTTCGTTTCACCATAATAGTAACGCAAAGAGTTTTCCATATTTTTCGCAGTCAAGCATGTCCTACATGAAACTATTCCAATAATGAGACTGGTGTTTTTTTTTATCTATTTGGTGCTAAATGATCAATAAAAACAATAGAACATACTGGAATTCTTCCTGTTTCCTACTCTTCATTAGATAATCAAGTAGCATCCTGTAATAACAAGATTTTACATAAGACCCGAGAGCTTCTTAGGGTACTCTCTCATTGGGGTTAGGGTGGACCTTGGTTTTCGCTGTATTATTTATTTATTTATTTGTGTATTTTGTAAAGCGCAACAGCTGCCCCAACTGGGCGTCCCGGCGCTGATAAATCATGGAACTTAGAGGCTAGGCACCAATGGGGCATTATATGGGGAAGAGATGTGTTTTCAGGGACTTTCGGAATGCTAATTCGGTTTGGCAGGCTCGTAATGCAACCGGGAGGTTATTCCAAGACCGAGTGGCACAGACCTCGAATGTTTTCCCTCCGGCACGAGTACATTTAAATCTAGGGGTTTCCAGCAGAAATAGGGAATTTGAGCATAATGTCCTGGTGTTGACATACGGTCTCAGAGTGCTTTTCAGATGGGCCGAGCCTTTGCCCTTGGAGGCCCGGAAAGCCAGGGTCATGGCCTTAAAAATACATCTCTTGGAAATGGGGAGCCAGTGGAGTTTACGGAGGTGTGGGGAGATGTGATGTCTGGCAGGAATTCTCTCCACCAGCCGAGCAGCAGCATTCTGGACAGTCTGTAGCTTGTGGCATAGGCCTGCTGTGATGCCAAGGTATAGTGCGTTGGCGTAGTCCAGGTGAGATATTATCAGGGCTTGTACCACAGTTTTACGGCAGTCCATCGGCAGGTAGTTGATGAGCCGTCTAATTGTCTTGATCTTAGCAAAACAGGATGCTGCTACTGTTTGAACCTGGGCGTTAAAACTGAGATGATTATCCCAGTGCACTCCCAGGTTTCTCACCGAGTCTTTAGGCGTGGGGGCATGGCTGAGATCATCCGGCCACCATAAATTAGAATCAAGAGGGGATGATGAGTTAAAAAACAGAATCTCTGTCTTTCCAGCGTTGAGTCGGAGGGAATTGGAGTCCATCCAGCTAGAGATGTCTCTTAGACAGTTTTTCAATGGGTCGAAGGCAGAGGCAGTGGGGGTATCAAAAGTGAAGAGTAACTGAATGTCGTCAGCGTAGGAGGTGGATTTAATCCCAGTTTGCGCAATCAGTTTAGCCAAGGGGGAGAAGTAAACATTGAACAAGAGCGGGCTCAGGGGGGAGCCCTGTGGAACTCCCCATTTAAGTGGTCTAGCGGTGGAGGTGTAGGGCGGGGTGTATACCTGCTGAGTACGGTCACCCAGGTAGGAAGAGAGCCATCTCAACACTGTACCGCCGATACCCAGGTCTCCCAGCCTTCTCAGCAGGATCTTATGAGAGACGGTGTCAAATGCTGCTGAGAGATCCAGCAGCACTAACACCGCCCTCGACCCTCGATCCAGCGTCCATCTCACCGAGTCAGCCATTTCGACAAGGGCCGACTCCGTGCTGTGGCCCGATCGAAAGCCGTGCTGAGAGTCATGCAGGAGCCCATGGGATTCGATGTAGTTGGCAAGCTGGGCGTGCACCAGTTTTTCCAGGATCTTAGCTGGGGCAGGCAGGAGAGAGATGGGCCTGTAGTTACTAGGGTTATCTGGGTCAAGATCAGGTTTCTTAAGGATGGGGACTAGGGACGCATGCTTCCATTTTGCGGGAAAAATGCCCGTTCTCATGGATTCGTTCCAGATATGGTTAAGGAATGGATTGAGCAGGGGTGCCAGTTTTTTATATTGTTTGGCTGGCAAAGGGTCCTTGGGGGAGCCAGATTTACAGTTGAGTAATTCTACCAGTGTGTCAGCCTCAGAGATATCTGCAAATTCTAGCAATGAGGGTGACTGTAGCGGGTACGTAGTAGATTCCTCAACCGACCCTTCACTACTGGTGATGGGAAAGGAGGAGTAAATAGCCTGGATTTTTTCCTCAAAGAATTGTGAAAGTTTATCACACAGAGACTGGGAGGCTGGTTGAGTTCGAGTCAGAGCGCTGGGGTTCGTGAAGGATCTGACTATGTTGAAAATCTCCCTGGCGCCGTTACTTGCATGTTTAATTCTGGAAGCCAGGAAGTCCCTTTTATGATCCTCAATCATTCTGCGGTATTCTTTGAGAGCTGTTTTATAGGTGATTTTACTGTCAAGGGAATAGTTCTGCCTCCAGGAGCGTTCGAGGGCTTTGCATGATGCCTTTTTCTGGCGAAGCATGTCAGAGTACCAGGGTGCGGATGGTGTGGCCCTGTAGGTTTTGATGGGTTTGAGAGGGGCCATAGCCTCTAGGGCTTGGCCGATCCAGGCGTAGAAATGGTCAATATCACCATCCGGATCAGATGATGGGGAGGGTAGAAAATTATTTTGGTGTTCCTGGAGCGTTTCAAGGGTGATACGACTCCAGTTTCTGCCTGATACTTTGGGGGCGATGGTAGGTCTGATAGAGCGGGAGATGACGATCTCAAAAGGGATGAGAAAGTGGTCTGACCAGGTGACCGGGATGGGAGAGGCTACCAGAATGCTAGGTAGGTTGGAACAAATCAGGTCAAGGGTATGTCCCGCTTTGTGAGTGGGGGAATCTATTTTTTGCTCTAGATTGCAGGTCGCCAGTGTAGAAATAAAATTATTGCTGTGCGAGCATGATTCATCGTTTACGTGAAGGTTAAAATCTCCTAAAGCAGTGAAATTGGTGTAGCGAGTGCTAAGCTGGATGATGTAATCCGTCAAGGCCGGCAGGTAGGAGAGGTTGGAATGGGGAGGGCGGTAGATAAGTATTCCAGAGCAGGAGGTGGACGAGGAAAAATGGATAGTAAAAGGTAGACCCTCTATGCAGTCAATAGGGTCATATGTAGGGAAGGAAGCCGTCCATTTGGATTTATGGATTAAGGCAACACCACCCCCCTGTTTACCGTTTGGTCTATTGGCGCAGGCGATGCTGTAGCCGTCCGGTAAGGCAAGAGTAATGGTGGGGTTAGTGGTCTCATTCAACCAGGTTTCAGTTAAGAAAAGCAGATCCCAGTTGTTGTCCTGGAGGGATTAGCATATATTAGCATATATTTCACACAACCTGCCCTCCCTTGGTCTCCTAAAGAGAAGGTAGTGTCTCCTAAAGAGAAGGAAGTTTTCAGCAGCTTACATTATACTCATCCCCCTCCTTTCACAATCCTAATGAAGAGTCAGGAGTTCTACAAATCACATTCTATCAAACTTCTGAGCCGTGAGTTGGTTTAAACATGTGCAGACTACTGGTACAAGAACATCATTAAAAGTAAAATGTTTCATGATACTAGTTTCTCTTTTTTCTCCCATTCTCGTTGAAAATGCCATGTCAAAGTATATAGAACCCTAGAGAGTACATTAGCACCATCAAGTTCACAAAGCTTCCAAAAAATGTCTATTTGCATTTGAGCTCTCTTGGCCATGTTCCTCATTGCCCCAAGCAATGCCCACCGGCCTCAAATGAAGATGTTCTCTTGACCCCTGGCATTCCCAGCTGAAGTTGGCAGACTGTTCTGTTCATATATTGAGGTCATTGTTCTCCAGAAAATATAGATGGGGTGGTTTCTTCCAAAGTGGGGAAACGTTTGCTTTACAACAGTCCTGGTCTTCCTCTGGCTTATCATGATGTGCCTAAAGAGTGTAATATGATAGTTGCAGAATTTTGCACACTTATAAAAACTTCCTTCTGGCCGACTGAAAATTTCCTCCTAGGTCAGACCACAATCATGTTCCTCCTACTTTTGCACTTCCGATTAGATTTTGTGGGTGGATTTGGGATCTTTGCTACACGCATTTTGACTTCGTCCATCTCTCTCCCATCATGCTATAGATTTGGTTTATTATGTTTTCTGGTGAATGAACTGCAGACCAGACAGAAGTCAAACTGGCTGGCCTTCCCATGGCCACTTCCACAGTAGAGCCACTCCTTCAATGACTAGGAAAGGGAGAGGGGACTCTCCAAGAGATCACCTTTACCCCCTCCTCCTGTAGGATGCCACCACTCCTCATTCAACTTGATATAAAAGCTCTTCAAGGGTGCAACTTTCAGCCACACAACTGGCACTAGTTTTACTTTGGGAGCATCCCAGAGAACAAACTCTCTGCCACCACAGTATTCCTTTATTTCTCTTGGTGCAGCATCCGCCATCCACACCTCCTATGCATCTCTTCAGCCCTACACCCATCCTTACCTGAATCTCCACACCCTACACCACATCAGCTTCATTCAGCCTGCTGTATCCAAGCAGTCTAAAAGACTCAAATGGTTGGTCAGTTGCCACTCACTTTATGGGATTGTAATTCATATGTTTGTAATCGAACAAATCACCCTTTAAGATTTCAAGGTGCTGGAGCCGTCTGGGAGATAAAGGGAGCCGTTGCCCCAAATCACATGGTGCTGAGCTGAACTGCCACCGGGTATCGAACGCTCCGAAGTCAGCCACTCTGGCCGCTGAGCCACACCTCTCCATTACAATCATCATTTGGTCATTTTTTTATAGGACTAACTAAATGATGTACAGACGACAATGTCCGGACACAGGTTTCAGTGTTCTCAAAACCTTTCTATGGATGTTACGGACGTTGCTGGATCCTGCAAATTGGTTCTGCTCTTTCACTTCATTCATTCGAACCAGTTTCAGTATCACAATTATAGCTCCCACAGCACTTACTGCTCTACCACCATCGAGAAGGGGCCTCAAAGTATTCATCCGAGGCGCCTCTGCGTAGAGGCACTGTCAGTATCGCGCGCGGCAATGGTGCCATCGATGCAGAGTGGTTCAGACCTCTGGATTCGGGGCTGGAATACATCTTATCGACACCTGACATCACCTGAAAGCGTCTGTCTAATCATTCTTGCAAGCCACGAATTTCCCCTTGTGTTTTCAGCAGAGGGCTCTGCCAATCCCTCATTTGCTCTTGTTATTGGGCCCTCGCTACTTTCTGAGTCCCTGACACCACCCGCGCCTATTCCTTCTAGCTGCGACTTTGGACTTCCGTGAAAGTGTGGGTAATACCGCTCCTAAAGTGCTGTGGCACAACCACGTTGCATTAATGGGACAGCGTGGTGGGCATCAGCAATGTACCCCATTGGGCGTACATTCCAAGTGCCCATACAGGGTTGACGGATTGCACAGTAAAATGTGTTGCATCTAAAACTCATCCGACAAGAGCAGTCTTAGAGCCCTACTGAGTAGCGTTTTGAAATCCACCACTGCGCACGGCGGATTTCAAACCCTGGTAGAGTTTACGAGTCCGTCGTCCTGGGAGGTGGAAATTCAAACTCAGCCTGTCAGGGCGCAGTGCTATCTGGTCAGAGGCAGCCTGGCGAGATAATGGTAGTCGTACAGGTAGCGGTGGCAGCTTTACTGTGATGTTCACGGTCGGGTTTTAGGGCGCTGCTTCACCTGTGCAGCACAGCGTCAGTCTGTGAGTGGGAAACATGTATGGCAAAATACGGAGACGCCTATAAGCAGCGCATCCACAGGCAGGTCGCGTAGACACTGATGGGTGGAGGGAGCCGCTAAACAGTGCCGTGACAGGCAGTTCGGACACAGGGAGATGGCAAGCAAGAAAAAAAAACTCGGAAGTTCGCGTAGTGTGGGATACCCGACCCTACGGAAATTCCCAATAAGTGGAGGAGTCGGTTGATACACGAAAAACGGAGAGGACGCTGCCCCCGGGAGCCTGCAGGACACGTACGGAGATTGGACAGTGTAGGAGCACGAATACTCGAAGCCCCGCAGCCAACAGGCGGGACCGTGGGAGGGGCCGAGGGCGGGGACTTGCAGCAGGGCAGCCACTGAGTACCGCTGGAGGTTCCCCTCCAGTGCTACACCGCCTCCGCTGAAGAGCGGCGTGCTGCACTACAGCAGGGACGGGCATCTCCTGGCAGAGGCTGCCTCGTCCGTCGGAGTCGGTGCAGCACCCCGAGCCGGACCTGTGCCAGTCCCTGCTGCGCAGTCACCGCCAGCTGCGGGCGCAGAAGATGTAGGATGCTCCCTGTACCGAGATTCAAGCGGCAGCCGGTGTTCTGGCAGATGAACGCAGAAGCGCCTCCCTGGATTTGGATGCTCCCTGCCCCTGCGGGTCTCTTTCGGATAGGTGCCGTGCCCCCGCCCTTCTTGGTCTCCTCTCCGTCTCCTTTCCTGCAAGGGATACCCAGCTGGCAGATGCCCTGCGACCCCTTCTTGCCGCTGATGCCCGTGCCCTCCGCGCCCGAGCCTGCTGTCCATCAGTACTCTCTGCCCAATGGACAGGTAATCTTCCCTGGACCACTGTCCGCCGTGGCTTCCTTCTGATGGGGGGACCGTATCAGACAGAGATCAGAGATGCGAGCTCGCGCCTTCTTCATTATTTATGATGTCTGCTGTGAATACCCACTGCATGGAGAGAAGTCTGCTCAGAATCCCGGGGGCGCTGGTCCCAAGAAGTTTTACAGCCATCCTATGTGCCCGGTGCAAACCCACCTTTGATTTTACAGGAGGGTCACACAACGAAATATCAGATATCCCGTTCCCCTTACGCTTCCCCATAATTCACTAATCAGTCCAGTCGCCTGAATCATACTTTACTGGCCATTCAAACCTCATTAACACCGAGGGAGTGGACACATATTCCACCCCATGGGAGGGTGGTCGCCTACACTTGAAATGAACAGAATAGATGTGCCATACACAGACATGGAAAACTATTGAGAATGTCACCACAGTAAACGCTTTTTGATTGGCAGGTTGTAGAGAAACTGTATTGTTTGAATGCATGAGGGAAAAAATAGAATAGCTAGTTACGTGTGTCAGAATCCAGGTCATTTATGAACAAAAACGGAAGTAAATATATCCGCCCTTTTCTAAGTGGTTTGGGGTCATTAAGCTGCGTTGTAAATTGCAGGTTGCGGTTGGTAATTATTGCACTCAAAAGAGGCATCCGTTTTCTGGAACGAGCATTTGGGCTCTCAGACGGGAAAGCTCTCAACAGTATGAAATAATCATGAGGCATGTTTGATCATTCAGTAAAGCACTTCTGGGTTTATTTGTTTATCCATTTTTATTATTATTTGATATGACTCTGTACTCCTCTCTATTCCTCACAGATAAACACGCACACATATACTATAATAACCTGAGAGTAAATTTATCTTTTTCATATGTTTTCTTTCCTTTTCCTGTTTCGATGATTGCTTTTCGGGTGGCATGTGCGGTGTCGTGCCAGGCAGTTGCCGCTAGAGGTACTTTATGTCAGCCAGTCATGTTTCTCAGATGTTTAGAAACCTGCAGCATCACAGCGCTTGTCTTTGCAGGCTTGCACCCAGCCGCGCGGCGGGTCTTTCCCAACTGTTTACCAAGTGATGTAGTGCTTAGTAAGGGGCTGAGGGGGGCAATTTTAAAAGGCAATGCCTTAAAAATATCTACACATCACAATACATAAAACAACAGTGCGAAACTAACAATTCTAAAATGGGTTTAATAAGTATCTTGACGATTCCTTATTTTTCGAATTATGATTTGCTTGTATACTCACTGGGAGAGCGCTGATTGGCCATCCAGAAGTGACTGATTTCCTTTGGGCAGTTACTTTATTATGCCTGTTTATTTCCAGGGGTTAGCATCAGAACATATTGGCTTGCATCTTGGCTCCTCCTGCCCATTTGTTTGAGTGATACTGAGTGAGCCGCTTTTTCTCCAAGTGCCGTGGTCCCCATATCAGTAAATTCGAAAGCGCCTGAACATGATTTAGTTGACATGAAGCGCTGTTAAAGGGAAAAAAAACACGTGTGCGTGGTGTGCGCGTGTTCCAGGAACTGTTCAATAAACTCGTATCAATTCATTGAGTTTGGATCGTAGCTAGTAATAGGTTCCTTTTTCAGAGTCCAGACTTACGTATTTGCAGTAGTCCTGTTAGCAAAGCACGTCTTAAACCCGCCTTCAACTACTGGTGCTTGATGATCACAGCGAGTCGATTCTAGACGGACAGATGAATGCAGCACGAGGCACAGGGGAGATGCATTGCATGGAATATTGTTGGAGAGAAGTGCAGGTTCATTGAGAAATCCCCCGGCGGTTTTGTTCATTACTCAAACCTGATTTGACAGCCCCCTCCCCTACCAAACTCGGGAAACCCTTCTCAATTTACATACAGATTCCTACCTCAGGATGTCCAAGTGAGATTTCCCACCTGAGTAACCGCTGAATTCGCCCCACGAGACCTGAGATTGTGTTCGTCAGCAGTGATTTTTAACCGAGCTGCTTTGGCACGCGCTCCGTAGATACAGCTCATGAGTAAACACTTTCTGTGCACAAATCTATGTGTGTGTGTGGATAGATAGATACATAGATAGATAGATAGATAGATAGATAGATAGATAGATAGATAGATAGATAGATAGATAGATAGATAGATAGATAGATAGATAGACAGACAGACAGACAGACAGACAGACAGACAGACAGATAGATAGATAGATAGATAGATAGATAGATAGATAGATAGATAGATAGATAGATAGATAGATAGATAGATAGATAGATAGATAGATAGATAGATAGATAGATAGATTATTGCCAATGGAAATTCATTTGGCCCGCAAGCTTAAGTTATTTGGAGAAACAGTATAAATAAAGGAACATTAACACATTCATTACTATAGTGGAAAGGTAAAATTCCAGTTTGTTACCACAATACAGCAACACCGACTTGAGAAAAGCAGAGTGTACTGTCTGATTGCACATAACAATTTCTGTGCCAAAGGAAATATCCTAGCCAGGAAGTTTTCTCAATGTGGGTTTTCCTTCGTTTAGAAATATTATCCCTTCAACTCTGCTTTTGTTTAAATATATTTAGTAAAAAGTAAATGTACTTGAACAAATGCGATGGCATAAACCATACATGCAGAAGCAGAGTATAATGTATCATATATTGCCATTGTTGAAGGAGGGCAGGCACATTATGAGTCACTCGAGGCTTTGCCTCTCGGGAGTCTTGGCCCCTCCCCACAACACTCAACAGTGGCAATAAATAACCTTTTACACTATTCATATTTGTGTATAGATACATATCTATATAGATACATCTATAAAAGTATTTAAAGGCCAGTTATGGTTCTGTGAATGTAAACCTACAAAAAGCCCTGAAATTCGCCAGTCAATCAATCTGCCTCCCCTCTGATGGACTTGCATGAATTAAGAATATTATGAAAATCAGCAGTAGGCTAATTATACCGGGTCTCTGCCAAATTCCATGCCTATCCAACCAGTGCCAACGGTATTAGTAAATCATATTGGTTTACCCCCTTTCTGTGTTCTCCCTTAGAGTTACATGAAGCAGCAGCACTGGGTGGAACTTTATAGCTACCTGCCATATTTGGTGTAAATTCACCAAACAGTGCTATATCAACACCCAATTGAATGTTTCATATTGGCATACCAAGAGAAGACAAATCCTCCATAGTTCTTACCAAAGATTGTGCAGATTTGCACACAGTGCAATTATTAGAAATGTAAGACTTGCTCGTCCTCCCATTTTACTCTGGTCCAGTGATATGTGTTAGTGATTTCATTTCAGCACTGCATGCCCTGTCAACTGAAGTAGTCCTATGATGTAATTGTAGGAATACAGTGATGCTCTTTGCTGAGGATTCCATGAATGATCATTAGAGAGAGAGAAATTTTGGGGGGATGAGGTTCAATTAATGGGACTGACTTCATTTGCTATCTTTGTGATCCTTGCTCCGAGTCTGTCTAGCCTTCACACTGGTGACGAGGATGGCATCAAAGAAAGAGTTATTTCTTTTGCCTTGGGCATGTTGAAGGCAGCTGAACACAGTTATTCGGTAACAGAAGAAGGAGGTGTGGGTGCTATTTGTGCAGTTAGAAAGTACAGGAGGTTTGTTTGGGGGTAACACTTTTGTTATTGGGTCAGACAATAAACCAGTGAAAGATTTTTATGAAAAAATGATTGGATACAGTTTTTGCAGGTATAATGAAGTGGCTAGTGGATTTACAGGAACATACATTTACAACAGAGTATATACCAGGCAAGGTAAATTGTGTGGCAGACTGTTTGTCTAGACTTGTACAAGACAATTCCATATCAAGGGAGGAAAGCATGGACGAAGATGGGTGGTTAGAATAGAGTGTATGTTTGGTAAACCAAGGACTTATACCTAAAGATGATTGGGAAAGCAAAATGTCACATGATTTTCTATTGTGCAAAAGTAAAAAATATTTTGAGTGTTGGGTGGATGGAAAATAAATTACTTGAGGAAGTGGTACAACCGTACTTTGACATTAGAAATGAATTGTTTTGCATAGATAACTTAATGTTCCGGAGTACCATGTTTTTGGTCCCTACAAAATTGAGGAGAAAGGTGTTGGATATTGCTCATGAAGGTCATTTTGGCATATATAAAGCTAAGGAGCATGTCCATGCCAACTTTTGGTGGCCTTGTGAGATTTGGAGGTGAAAAGATTCATTTACACTTGTTCTGAATGTCTGGCCAGTGACAAAATGTTGAAAACCAGTGGTCCTCCTGTGGTTTGTAGAGAACGTCTGAGTGGTTTTTGGGAGGATATGTCTTTTGCAATAGTAGGATGTTTGAGGGGAAAAAATAGTTTGCTGTTTTTAATTGTTGCGTGACATGTTTTCAAGATGGCCAGAAGTTACTTGTGTGAGGGATATCACTTGTAGTACTGTTTTGAAATTCCTTCAGGAGCTTTTTGAAGTGAAGATTTTCCAATAAAAATGTTAACTGATCCTCAGGTATGATTTTGTTCAAGAGAGATGGAGAGTTTTTTGAGATCTGTGGATTAACTGTAAAACAATGTACTTTGCACCACCAGAGACAAATGGCATGTTAGAATGCTTAAATCGCACACCGAAAGAGAGTATACAACTAGCCATGGCTTATCACTTAGAATGAATGAGAGAAACTGGTTGTTTACACACCTTTTGAAATCTTTAGGGGTAGAAAACGACATAACAGGTTGTTTCCGGGTGAGATGTACTTGAGAAAAGATTGGATTGATGTGCCAACTGATAATTTTTGGAGGTTGAGAGTGAATGAGTCTTTATCTGGTAGAAAAAAAAAATTGTTTGATGTTACTTAGAAAGTCAAATCAGTTAAATGTCAGGTTGTCGATTTAGTCAAAATGTATGCACTTGTTGGTACTTGTCAAAACTCTTAGTTTACAGAACCTAGAGAAATTGTTAAACTATTCGGCAATGCCATCAAGACAAATGTCGGTAGAAAAAAATGATTTAACACAAAATGTGGCCGAGGGATTTATCTCTCCACAATAACTTAAGTTCTCCTTGAACATATCAAGGCTTTTGTCATAACAAAAGAGCTGTTATAAACACCTTCATATTTGTCCGATTATAAAACTTAATTTGGCTTTTCTTGTCATAGTGCATATTTTATTTGAATGTACCGATGTTACTCCTGGACAAGAGTATATTTTATTCTTTTTTATTAGACAGAAGTTGTGTGGTATTTAATACTGTTTAACTTTCAGCACTGTATGCCCTGTCTTCTGAAGTAATCCTATGATGTCATTCTTGGAGAGAGTTGCTGAATGAGGTTTAGTTAATGGGACCTGCCTCTTTTGTGTCTTGCACGAACCTTCTTCCATGGCTGCTCTAGCCATCACAGCCTCCATTTGATGACACAAAATGAAAAATACAAGGGAAAGGTTAAATGTACTGTGTATCTCCTACATTACGTGCTGTTACCTCAAATGGCGCCAAACTTATTAGTGAATCAAAAAGTTTTTTTGACACCCTTCCTTTAATTTTACCCCAATTGGATCTTTAGGAAACCTGAAATACCTGCACTGGGTGTAATTTGCTAACTACTTGGCGCATTTGATGAATATTTTTGAAACAGTGCCAAGATAGTGTTATAAACAACTGACGTTTTTAGACCTTCAGAATGGATTGGCACAATCATTGACATACCTATAAATATCTAATCCTTCCAAGCCAATGCTAAATTTTGTGATGATCCATCACTGAGTGCTACATTAATAGCCAATGAGCAGTTTTTGCCTCCCCATTTCATGGTACCTCGACCCCACCTTGACGGACCTGCACAAATGTGAACACATAAATAGAAATATCTACTTTCTAAGTGTCTGTCAAATTTCATGCATGACATCAAACATGAATGATGTTATACGCAAATTAGAACATGACTTTTCAACTGACAATATACACTTTCAATTCCACCCAGCACCTTTCTCAAAGTTAATATCACCAGAATTACCGAACAGATTAAAACCAAATCAACAAAAGCACACTTCCTGAGTATAGTTCTACTTTCATGCTAAATTTGCTGTAAAACAGTTCATTAGTTATCGCAGTAGAGGTAAGTACATTTCCTTTGAGAGCTAAAATGAGAAAACATGTCCTTTTTTTACCCCTTGTTAACTTTGTTATCCCAGCAAAGAACTACCTGGAATATGGTATGCTGGTTCAAATTTGACTAGACGAATCAAGTGCCAAAGTTGCTCCACACCCATCAATAAGGTCCAAAGTTATAGGCAAATAATAAAAATGCCTGTACAATGGAAAAAGTGTGGCTGATCCATCAATTACACATTTACAACTGTTATTGTGATATATATATATATATATATATATATATATATATATATATATATATATATATATATATATATATATATATATATATATATATATATATATATATATATATATATATATATTACCTACTGGCGGTCGCCAGTAGGTATATATAGTTAGGATTTTTTCTCTATGGGATTTTTGAAAATTCTATGTCTAATAACTTTGGCGTTTGTGGACGGAATCGGCTGAAATTTTCAGGAAAATGGCACATTTTGTTTCTGAGCAGCCCCTGACAATTTGGGGGGGTTTCGTCAAGGGGGGGCCGAGAAAAAAGGGGGGTCCCAAAACGCGTTTTTCCCATGTTAATTTCCATAGGGCGGTTGGCCTCACTTTTGGCTCGAACGGCTGAATGGATTTGCACGAAACTTGGCAAAATTGTAGGGACTGTTAGCCCGATGTGCCTTTGCTAGGTCTCAATATATGTACTCCAGTGGATTTTGAGTAATTTAGGTTCAAAAAAAGATATATATCTGGGCGGAGCCTAACCACACATCTGATCTGATTGGCTGTCAGCACTTCATCCAAGAAGTGTTGGCAGCCATCTTGGGACCAATATACATGATAGCACCTCATTAAAAAGCATTGTAGTTAATAGAGGGTTTTAGGACTTTAGTTACATTATAAATCATTTGTTGATGGTACCATACTCGTTTTAGGAATTGTGGTGGGTTCTAAGGTGATTTTACCATGTGAAAAAACCTTCTGCTGTGATATCATGAATATTGTTTGAAAGAAAACTAATATCTCATGATTTTCCCACAGTGGTTTGAAAGGGGATCTATAAGCTAAACTGAAAGCATATTTTCTGTAAATTCACATTATCTTTCTCAGTCATGTGAAAATGAAGTCTGGCATTCTCAGTAAAACATGTACATCCAACAAGGACAGAGACTGTCAGTTGATTCCTTTGTGTTCTACTGCAGCCTCCTAGAGTGTTCTAAAGAACAACTAGAGCGCTAACAGTCCTACTTATTACAAAGGTATGGTACACCTGAAGCCATCTTGATTGGAATAAAGTGGTAACTCTTAAAACATTTAATTTAAAAAGAAACAACATGAGGGGGTATATTTTGCCATAGAAAGTATGATTAGTGCTGCAGAATGAAAAATTAGGGCACATTTTGAGTGACTTCTCAAATCCTTTTCTATTTCATTAAAACATTCTGACATGCAGTCTCCCAAAATGGCCACCAGAGACAAAAGAGCCCAAATGTAGCCCAAATATCACCCAGATTTAGCCCAAGTATAGCCCAATGACATAATGTCCCAGAGTGTTCTAAAGAACAACTAGAGCACTAACAGTCCTACTTATTACAAAGGTATGGCACACCTGAAGCCATCTTGATTGGAATAAAGTGGTAACTCTTAAAACATTTAATTTAAAAAGAAACAACATGAGGGGGTATATTTTGCCATAGAAAGTATGATTAGTGCTGCAGAATGAAAAATTAGGGCACATTTTGAGTGACTTCTCAAATCCTTTTCTATTTCATTAAAACATTCTGACATGCAGTCTCCCAAAATGGCCACCAGAGACAAAAGAGCCCAAATGTAGCCCAAATATCACCCAGATGTAGCCCAAGTATAGCCCAATGACAGAATGTCCCAGAGTGTTCTAAAGAACAACTAGAGCTCTAACAGTCCTACTGATTACAAAGGTATAGCACACCTGGAGCCATCGTGATGGGAATAAAGTGGTAACTCTTAAAACATTTAATTTAAAAAGGAACAAAATGAGGGGGTATATTATGCAATAGATGGTATTATTAGTGCTGCAGAAAGAAAAATTAGGGCACATTTTGAGTGACTTTTCAAATCCTCTTCTATTTCATTAAAAAATTCTGACATGCAGTCTCCCAAAATGGCCACCAGAGACAAAAGAGCCCAAATGTAGCCCAAATATCACCCAGATGTAGCCCAAGTATAGCCCAATGACAGAATGTCCGAGAGTGTTCTAAAGAACAACTAGAGCGCTAACAGTCCTACTTACTATAAAGGTATGGCACACCTGAAGCCACCTTGATTGGAATAAAGTGGTAACTCTTAAAACATTTAATTTAAAAAGGAACAAAATGAGGGGGTATATTTTGCCATATGAATTATGATTAGTGCTGCAGAAAGAAAAAATTAGGGCACATTTTGAGTGACTTCTCAAACCCTCTTCAATTTCATTAAAAAAATTCTGACATACAGTCTCCCAAGATGGCCACCAGAGACAAAAGAGCCTAAATGTAGCCCAAATATCACCCAGATGTACCCCAAGTATAGCCCAATGACAGAATGTCCCAGAGTGTTCTAAAGAACAACTAGAGCGCTAACAGTCTTACTTATGACAAAAGTATGGCACACCAGAAGCCATCTTGATTGGAATGAAGTGGTAAGTCTGAAAACACTCAATTTAAAAAGGAACAACATGAGGGGGTTAATTTTGCCATAGAAAGTATGATTAGTGCTTCAGAAAGAAAAATTAGGGATCATTTTGAGTGACTTCTCAAATCCTCTTCTATTTCATTAAAAAAATTCTGACATGCAGACTGAAACATGCACTTTGAATACCAGCAGCAGACGTCCCTGGTGAGCAGTAGCTTTACTACAGTGATCTAATGTGCAACTAGAGTGCTAACATTCAGAATTCATGGCAAATGTGTGACACATCTGAATGCCTTCTTGATGGAACCAAAGTAAACAAGCATTGAAAATGCAATAGATCTCGCCCTCATTTAAGTTAAAGCCATTCTGTTTGTAATGAGGTGGCTTTTTAGCTTTGCTTTTATTAGTGTTTTTTCAACTTTCATGTAAATAACATGCATCTGTATGCATATAAGTATATGTATGCATGCATTTATGTTTGTATTTATATAGATATACAGATGATATATGTTTATATATGTATGTATATATTTATATTCACTGAAAAAACCATAGGCTATAGACCATATATAGTTAGGAATTAGCATTTACAAAACCTTGAAAATTCACTGAAAAAACCATAGGTTATAGACCATATATAGTTAGGAATTAGCATTTACAAAACCTTTAAAATTCACTGAAAAAACCATAGGTTATAGACCATATATAGTTAGGAATTCGCATTTACAAAACCTTATTTTACTCACACAAAACCATTGAAATTCCATATAAAGTTAGTTGCACTAACTATATATCGCGCACCCGCAATCCACTGCTGATGATGTCACATATTACATCATTCATGACATGGTCAGTGACATCACTGATGACATCACTGATGACATCTCAAATGACATCACTGATGACATCACTGATGACAACATCCAGTGACTGTATGTTTCTGTAAAGTTAAAATATGTCTTACATATTGAAGAATGAGTGGATGCATAAGTGTCTGGATGAAGGATTTAGTAGGTGCATGACTGACTGTGAGAGTGAGTGATTAAATGTGTCTCACTGAGTGCATGGGTTAGTGACTAAACTGTCTTAATTTGTGCATCATTATGTCTGTTGTTCTGTAAACTGTTGCATGTGTTGATAAGTAGCTATATGAGTAACTATATGGGTTATTGATTGGTTGCCCAAGTATTTGTATGGGAGACTGAGTGTGTGTGTGGGTGGCTGGGAGGTGTATGACTCTGTGCATAGATGTGTGAGCAGTTGATTCACTAGATGTATGGTTTCAAAAGTGCGTGTGGAAACAGCTGTATGGGCGGTTGGCTGTGTGCATGAGTGTATTGGTGAGTGAATGGATATCTCAGTGCTACATGTCAAAGTAAGTACATATGTAAAACACAGTACATGTGAGAGTTGACATATATAAATAACTGTGCATAAGAGCCAGTGAATGTGTGAGTGGCTGTATGGATCATTGTGAACTTGTATCAGGGATTGTATAAGAGAGTAAATATGTGTTAGTATATGTTTGAATAAGTAAAGTTTGTATAACTGTATAGTTGAGGAAATGGAGGTGTGATTGATTCTTTGCATGACTGACTAGGTGTGTGAGTAACTCCATGGATGAGTGACAGTCTGTGAGTGTCTGTTTACACTGATTGTATCTAAGGTTATATTAGAGTCTGAAGAGGTTCATCGTATTATCACATGAATGCTATCATCAGTGATGTGATCAGTAATGTCAAATGAGATGTCTTCAGTGATGTCATCAGTGATGTCAATTGAGATGTCATCAGTGATGTCATTTGAGATGTCATCAGTGATGTCATCAGTGATGTCACTGACCATGTCATGAATGATGTAATATGTGACATCATCAGCAGTGGATTGCGGGTGCGCGATATATAGTTAGTGCAACTAACTATATATGGAATTTCAATGGTTTTGTGTGAGTAAAATAAGGTTTTGTAAATGCGAATTCCTAACTATATATGGTCTATAACCTATGGTTTTTTCAGTGAATATATATATATACAAACTTGTCACAAACAAAGTTCGTACGCTCTCAGGAAATCAGTCCAAAAACACCTTCAGTTGAAACACAGGTTTAATCCACACAACGCGTTTTGCCTTGCAGCTTGTTCACGTGTAGAGGTCTCAGAGACCAAACCCACATAAATACAGTTGTGAGATGAAATAAACATCAATTTTGGGGTCCTGGACTGTGTTGATGTTTAGCGGCCTCCCAGGTCGCGGATTTAGCCCTTCGAGATAATATTTCGACCTTTGCTGACATACTGGTTACAGCATCAAAGGCGGAAGGGGAGCGTGATGTGATCCAGGTATGCATGCGAGCCCGCACTTTATTTCAGCACTAAAGCATAACGGATTGAAAGAATGGGATTCACTTCCACCCACCTGGAATGAAAATATGTATAATTTTAATGAAGTGTGCATCCACTTGGAAAAATAAAACTTCAGAACTACAGCGCCCAGAGGGCTAAGTGTGGCCACGCCCTAAGGAGGGCGGGTACTTGACATTAAATAATGGACACATGCTGCTGCTTCATTTTAAACTCTCAGCCACTGACGAAGAGAGCTTGGTGACTCTCGAAACGCGTTTGGCACATTAAGCAGTTGGGAAGTGCTTTCCTGTTGAAATCCACAGGCATGCTGCAATAAAGAAGTGTCTAATAACCAGCTTCTGAGTGGCATTTCCAATTTTGGGGTCCTGGACTGTGTTGATGTTTAGCGGCCTCCCAGGTCGCGGATTTAGCCCTTCGAGATAATATTTCGACCTTTGCTGACATACTGGTTACAGCATCAAAGGCGGAAGGGGAGCGTGATGTGATCCAGGTATGCATGCGAGCCCGCACTTTATTTCAGCACTAAAGCATAACGGATTGAAAGAATGGGATTCTACTTCCGCCCACCTGGAATGAAAATATGTATAATTTTAATGAAGTGCGCATCCACTTGGAAAAATAAAACTTCAGAACTACAGCGACAGAGGGCTAAGTGTGGCCACGCCCTAAGGAGGGCGGGTGCTTGACATTAAATAATGGACACATGCTGCTGCTTCATTTTAAACTCTCAGCCACTGACGAAGAGAGCTTGGTGACTCTCGAAACGCGTTTGGCACATTAAGCAGTTGGGAAGTGCTTTCCTGTTTGAAATCCGCAGGCATGCTGCAATAAAGAATTGTCTAATAACCAGCTTCCGAGTGGCATTTCCAATTTTGGGGTCCTGGACTTTGTTGATGTTTAGCGGCCTCCCAGGTCGCGGATTTAGCTCTTCGAGATAATATTTTGACCTTTGCTGACATACTGGTTACAGCATCAAAGGCGGAAGGGGAGTGTGATGTGATCCAGGTATGCATGCGAGCCCACACTTTATTTCAGCACTAAAGCATAACGGATTGAAAGAATGGGATTCTACTTCCACCCACCTGGAATGAAAATATGTATAATTTTAATGAAGTGCGCATCCACTTGGAAAAATAAAACTTCAGAACTACAGCGCCCAGAGGGCTAAGTGTGGCCACGCCCTAAGGAGGGCGGGTGCTTGACATTAAATAATGGACACATGCTGCTGCTTCATTTTAAACTCTCAGCCACTGACGAAGAGAGCTTGGTGACTCTCGAAACGCGTTTGGCACATTAAGCAGTTGGGAAGTGCTTTCCTGTTTGAAATCCGAAGGCATGCTGCAATAAAGAAGTGTCTAATAACCAGCTTCAGAGTGGCATTTCCAATTTTGGGGTCCTGGACTGTGTTGATGTTTAGCGGCCTCCCAGGTCGCGGATTTAGCCCTTCGAGATAATATTTCGACCTTTGCTGACATACTGGTTACAGCATCAAAGGCGGAAGGGGAGCGTGATGTGATCCAGGTATGCATGCGAGCCCGCACTTTATTTCAGCACTAAAGCATAACGAATTGAAAGAATGGGATTCTACTTCCACCCACCTGGAATGAAAATATGTATAATTTTAATGAAGTGCGCATCCACTTGGAAAAATAAAACTTCAGAACTACAGCGCCCAGAGGGCTAAGTGTGGCCACGCCCTAAGGAGGGCGGGTGCTTGACATTAAATAATGGACACATGCTGCTGCTTCATTTTAAACTCTCAGCCACTGACGAAGAGAGCTTGGTGACTCTCGAAACGCGTTTGGCACATTAAGCAGTTGGGAAGTGCTTTCCTGTTTGAAATCCGCAGGCATGCTGCAATAAAGAAGTGTCTAATAACCAGCTTCCGAGTGGCATTTCCAATTTTGGGGTCCTGGACTGTGTTGATATATATATATATATATATATATATATATATATATATATATATAAATAAATATCCTACTGGCGGTCGCCAGTAGGTAGTTATAGTTAGGACCTAGTATCCATAGGAAACAAATATTTTGTTCTCCCTATAACTTTGGCAACTGTTGACGAATCTTTGCGAAATTTTCAAAACTTGTGGCCTCCTCCGGTCAGCCCTACCTTGAAAGTTTCAGGGTGATTCGGCACGCAGGGGTGCCGAGAAAAAAGAGGGGTCCCAAAACGGGTTTTCTCCATGTTAATTCCCATAGGAAACATTAGATACGGCTACAGCTCGAACTGCTGGACGGAATTACAACAAATTTGGCATAACGGTAGCCCTTGCCTCAGAAAGAACTCTTTTTCTTAAATGGTGTAAATCCATTCAGTAGTTGCTGAGAAAATCAAAAAATCAAAATATCGATATATAGAGGCACGGAGGATCCGTGCACCCTGCCGATCACGAGCTGTATTCTAATTGGCTGTTAACACTTCAAACCAGGAAGTGTTGGCAGCCATGGTAGAACCGAGCCACAAGAAAAGAGAAAAAGAAACTTGCAAAACAAGAAAAGGGGGCAGTGTAGAAACACCCTGACCCCCTAGACTTGCTCCGGGGGTCCCAAAAAGACCACCAGGGCCAAAAAAAGCCTTTTTTAAAAAAAAGGCAAAATCCGCGGAGGATCCATGGACACTGCAGTTTGCTATGGCAGGGCGGGAGCCGTGCTGCTCTCGTCCTGTCATAGCAAACTTGGTTTGGGTTTTGGAAGAGAGAGCAGGAAACCTGCTCTCTCTTCCAAAATCCAAACCAGATTGCTTTTTCACACAGGGAGCTGCATGTCAGCAGACCTCCATGTGGAAAAGCAATGCTTGCTCCCACAGGGACCGTGGAGGAATTGGGACTCCCCCATGGTCCCCAACGAGGTGGCCATTCCCCAGGGGTTGGGGTCCCCAATAATAATAAAAGAAAGAAAATCATGCAAAGGCCGGCCCCATAAATGGCCTGAGGAGAGGGGCCACACAGCCCCACTCCATAATAATAAAAAATAAGAATTTGGCCAAGCCTCTGGGATGAGGTCCCCGGGGCCCGAATTGGCCATGGGAAGGGGGCCCACGTGGCCCCTTCCCGTTAATATATATATATATATATTTTTTTTTTGATGGGGGTCAGACCTGGGGGATGGGGTCCCCAGGGCCCAAAAAAAATAAAAAGAAGGGGGGCCACACAGCCCCCCTTCCAAAAAAAGAAAATAAAAAAAATCTTGGCCTTGTGCCAGAGGCTCCGCCTCTCCCAGCAGCACTCTGCAAACGTGCCCCTCGGTGCGTTGTAAGATGGAGAAGTAATTCCCCTTGAATACTGGGGGTCACTGGGGACCAACTAGCCCACCAGGTACCTCCGATATGCGCAAGGGAGCTGCGTTGCACAGAGGTGTTTAGAGGCCACGCCCCTTTTTACACCTCTCTACAGCGCTGCTCTGTGGCACTTACTGGAGGTACCTGGTGGGCTAGTTGGACCCCAGGGCCCCTCAAGATTTAAGGGGACTTAACCCCCCAACTTAAAACACACCACGGGGCGCGTTTGCCCAATCTCCCACCAGGTACCTCTAAAAAGTGCCAGAGGCCTGTGTTGCAAAGAGGTGGTCCAGGCCACGCAGCTCTGTGGCCCCTACTGAAGGTAGCTGGTGGGCTAGTTGGACCCCAGGGACCCTCAGGGGGATTCAAGGGGATGAGATGTCATCAGTGATGTCATGAGTGATGTCACTTACCATGTCATGAGTGATGTAATATGTGACGTCATCAGCAGTGCATTGCGGGCTCACGAGTTATAGTTAGCTGAATTAACTATAATGGGGGAATTTCTATGGTTTTGTATGAGTGAATTGTCCAACTAACTATAACGCCCCTGAAACCTATGGTTTTCTTCAGTGAATTTCTAAGGTTTTTTAAATGCAAATTTCTAACAATAACGCCCCTGAAACCTATGTTTTTTTCAGTGAATTTCAGAGGTGTTTTAAATGCTCATTTCTAACTATAACGTGCCTAAAACCTATGGTTTTTTCAGTGAATATATATATATATATTTATGCGGGCATTGCGGGCTCACGAGTTATAGTTAGCTGAATTAACTATAATGGGGGAATTTCTATGGTTTTGTATGAGTGAATTGTCCAACTAACTATAACCCCCCTGAAACCTATGGTTTTCTTCAGTGAATTTCTAAGGTTTTTTAAATGCAAATTTCTAACAATAACGCCCCTGAAACCTATGTTTTTTTCAGTGAATTTCAGAGGTGTTTTAAATGCTCATTTCTAACTATAACGTGCCTAAAACCTATGGTTTTTTCAGTGAGTATACATATATATATTTATATAAACAGCTCGCGTGCTTCAAGAAACACACAGCACTCGCGGGATGAGTTCAGATGGATTTATTATCGAGGACGCGCTTCGGCTTTGTTGCCTTCTTCCAGCTCGTAAATCCCAACCAATTCACTATGAGGGTGCTTGTAAATCCCAAGAAGGAGTCTTTTTGGCCACACGTAACACCAGGACTGGATTAGGTAAGTCCGTGTAATATCCCGTTACTGGATGTACTTGCTCACGGGTGAATACTCCTGTTCCGTGTTAAATGCAAATTTCTAACAATAAAGCCCCTGAAACCTATGTTTTTTTCAGTGAATTTCAGATGTGTTTTAAATGCTCATTTCTAACTATAAGGTTGGACTTGGCCCTTTTTGCAGGGTCATCCCCCAACTTTTTGCCTTCCTCCTATATTTTGTCTAACCTGTTTTTTGTTGGTTTTATGACTCCGGCCACTTTACCACTGCTGATCAGTGCTAAAGTGCATGTGCTCTCCCCCTATTGTAAATTGATGTATGGATTAGTGATTCCATGATTGACTGATTTGGTTTACTTGTCAGACCCTAGTACAGTGCACTGAGTGTGCCCAGGGCTTGTAAACCAAATTCTGCTGGTGAGCTTGCAGCACTGGTTGTGCCACCCACTGAAGCAGCCTGTAAAATTGTGTCTCAGGTCTGCCATTGCAGAGCCTTTGTGCAGTCTGGTACTGCCATGTTATCTGGGCAAGTGCACCCACTTCCCATTCCCTAAACCTTTTTTTTCCTCATATCAGATACCCCCATGGTTGGCCCAAGGACAGGGTGCATTGTAAGTATAATGTAGAACAAGCCCTGATTTGTGTGGCATGTCCTAATAGTGAATTACAGCCATTTTTGTGTTTCACTATTGCAAGGCTACCTATTCCCCATAGGCCAGAATGGGCAGTTTGATTATTACATCTTATAATCCTAACTGACTAAGGGAACTAGGTAGAAATTCGAGTTTAGTAGGCCTGAACGCAGAATGATAAAATACATCTTTTAGTGAAGTTGGTTTTAACATTCTGTGTTTGAAAATACCACTTTTAGAAAGTTGGTATTTTCTTGTCTAACTATCCAAGTCTGCCTCTGCTAGGTTGTGTATTCCTTGTCTGGAGTTTGAGTGACAGGGGCTGGGGGATTCCAGGAGACAAGGTGAGTTAGCACAGGCAGAATAGAGAGATCTGCATCTAGATGGGTGGGAGGAGTTGCTCCTGGGACCTGAATAGGGCTGAGCCTGCCTTCCACAATGTCGCCTCCACCCCCTGTGGTGTGTCTGATGTCCCTGCCCTGCACTGTGAAAGGAAAGAAGGAGTCATGTAAAGAGAGTGCTTCAGGACTTACCAGAACTGGTTTGGACTAGGCAAAGGCCTCTCTGCCTTCAGAGAACAAAGAAAAACTGTGTATAAAAGAACTTTAGATCACTTTGGGAAACAATAAGAAACCTTTGCTGAGGAGAGGAACCAGAGAGACTGAGGAGAGACTATCCCTAAGCTAAAGTGCTGCTTGTGCGATTTGCCTGCAGTGGTTGTCTGACTTCCAAAGAAAGGACAAATGAACTTTGTGTGTGCTTTATTCAACTTGAAAAGGATTTCCAAGGGCTTGAGAAAAGAGCTTGCCTCCTGCTGAATTCTCAAGGACAACAGACTTCAACCAACAGCTCCCCAAGAGTCCTGTGGAAGTGCCTGCAGCTGTTTTGGGCCTTCTGAGAGACTGTGTGTCACAAGGAGCTGGAAGCGCGACTCACGAAGAAGAAGCGTGTCGCCATCGCAGCTACTGTCGTCGCATCACTGAACAAGGGTGTTGCCGCTGTAGCTGTCGCATTGCACTGCATCACAAGAAAAGTCTCACAACATCAAAGAAGCTTGCCGCCACTGCAGCCGCTGCCTTTGCATCACTAAACAAGGGTGTCGCCACTGTAGCTGTCGCATCATATCGAGCTGAAGCGCCTCGCATCATCGGAGGAGAGTGTCGCTGCCAAAGCCGTTGTTGTCGAATCACTGAACCACTGAACAAGGGTGTCACTGCTGCCACTGTCGCATCGAGTCGAGACATCTCGCAACATCCGAGGAACGTGTCACATCAAGAAGAATATGCCATCTTTGTTTCTTTGCACCAGATCTACAACGCGCCACCGTCTTTGCGTGAAAGGAATTACCGCATCACCATCCCTGAAACACTTTCATTGTAGAAGCGTTACGCATCTTAAATTACGTTGACTCAAAGTGTCGCATTTTAGGATCTAAAGAGAACTAAGCTAATCCTACAATTTTAAGTACAGTGCTGTGGATGTTTGTCGTTTATGGTCTTGTTTTAAATCTATATAAAATATATATTCATTTTTAATTATACAACTTGTGTGGTGTCCATCTGTAGTATTGTCCCTTGATTAATGTATGTGTTTACAAATGCTTTACACACTGACTCTGAGATAAGCGTGGCTGCTTGTGCTGTGCCAAGCTTCCAAGGGGGTGAGCAGGGGTTATTTTAGGAGTTTACCCCCTTACCCTGACTAGAGGCAAGGGTCCCTATTTGTCACAAGTACCTACCTGTGCCAACTAGAAACCCCCAAATCTAATTCTTGTGTCCTGAGGACCTGAGGACTCAAGTGGACTTCATCCCCCAAACAGCAATGCGCCGGGAGATGCGTTTGCAGAGTGGTGTAAAAAGGGGTGGGTCCTCAGACTACTCTGAGCAATTCAGCTGTGTGGGGCTAACTGGAGGTACCTGGTGGGCTAGTTGGCCCCCAGGGACCATCAGGAATGAAGGGGGCTTAATACCCCAACGTATAATGCACCAGGAGGTGTGTTTGCAGAGTGGTGGTGAAAGGGTGGCGTGGCCTGTGGCCACCTCTCAGCAATCTCACTGTGTGGGGCTTACTGGAGGTAAGAGGTAGGCTAGTTGGCCCCTAAGGACGCCAAGCAGCAAAGGGGACTTCAAGCCCCACCCAAGAGCGCACCAGGGAGTGCATTTACAGAGTGGTGGGCAAAGGGGGCGTGGCCTGCTATGAGAACTTTGCAATCCTGCAGTGTGGGACGTACTGGAGGTAATAGGAGGGGTAGTGGATCCCATGGTGGTCCTTGGGGGTCAACTACCCCTTCTGTTAGCTCCAGTAAGTCCCACACAGTAGGATTGCTAAAACATATCCCTTTCTCCACCACTCTGCAAATGCATCTCCTAGCAGACTATGGGATTGGGGATGAAGTCCACTTTACGCCTGAGGAACTTTGGGGGTAAAGAAGCCCTCCTGGTACCTCCTGTAATTTCTACTCAGCGGAAATCCTGAGCGCTGGGCGGAGGCCCAACACCATTTCTCCACCACTCTGTAAACGCATCTACTAGTTAAAGAAGTGTTTGCAATGCAATAGGTTTTGCATTTGCGAGAGTTAGAGCTATTGGTGTTGTAAATGTAAAAATGTTTTAGTAATGTTTTTTGGAGTGGAGAGGATGTACGTTGTACGTAGTGGAATTATGTGGTAAGTTGTGCAGTGAAATTATGTGGATAGAAGGTATGTAGTATTTAGTGCATAGGAATTATGTAGAGTGGGATTATGTGTTATGGAGAGAAATTATGTGGTATGGTAGTCTTTGTAGTGGAGTGGTAACCTCAGGTTTAGTCTTCCTCGTTTCCATAGAAGCTCAAATATGAACACAGTGTGACAAAAAAAGAAGGAATCACTGAGGAGCACTTGTGGACCTAGTCAAAGGTATGAGCAGGACCACTGGAATTATGCGGCTGCTTGGCTGCACCGACTTTCGCACAAGTATACATTTTCCGCATTAGCCACATAATCCATCATCTGCTACCTAATCTGCAGATTTGAACAAAAAGCATTGTTTCTAGCTCAAATGTTACCAAAAATGCAGCCACAAGTGTTACAGCGTGGTGGAAGGCCCTTTGTAAACCTAGAACGCATTGCTAAATGTGGGTGTTAAATTGGTTCTCATGGTGTGCAAGCCACTCTTGCTTCCTTCTGCGCCTCTCTTACACTCTTTCTGCATTTCTGTTGCTTCTTTCTGTACATTTCTTTCTTTTTTGCTCTTCTCTTGCTCTATCTGCAAATTTCCTCTACTTTTTGCACCTCTCTTGACTTTTCTGCACCTCTGTTGCCTCTTTCTGCACCTCTGTTACCTCTTTCTGCACCTCACTTGCTTCTTTCTGTACCCCTCTTGCCTCTTTCTGCACCCTCCTTCCCTCTTTCTGAATCCTTCTTGTCTCTTTCAGCACCTCTGGTGCTTCTTCCTGCACTTCTCTTCCTTCTTTCTGCACCCCTCTTGCCTCTTTGTATACCCATGTTGCCTCCTTGTGCACCTCTCCTACCTCTTTCTGCACCCCTCTTGCCTATTTCCGCACCTCCGATGGTTCTTTTTGCATTGCTCTTTCTTCTTTCTGTTCCTCTTTTGTAAATTCCTGTATCCCTCTTGCCTCTTTCTGCACCTTTCCTGTCTGTTTCTGTACCTCTCTTGCTTCTGTCTGCACCCCTCTGGCCTCTTTCAGCACAGTCAGTCAGTCAAAAATCTTTATTTGGCTAAACAACAGCCATAAAAGATCAGATAAAACAATATTTTGACAGCAATACACATAAGAAGATTTTAACCGACTCAAATGCTACCCAGGGATTCATTTTCCAACAACATTACGAAGTGGAACTGCAGCGGAGATATACTTATAGACCATAAGACAAGTGAATTCATTGTTTAAAAGAAGTAAATGGCATAATGCAGGTTGACACTTTCTAATATTTAAAAATCTTAATTATAGTTTTAAAAAGATGCGTCTAGGATTAAAATACTATTTACAAAAAAACCATCAAGTGCAAAGTGCTTTGTGCGGAAGTTGAGTTACATGGGCACAGACGTTTAAAACAGTCCTGCAATCCCAGCATCTCCAACTGATCTTGCATATTAGAGAGCTATGGGATTTTATTAGCATGATCTAGTTTCAAGTAATCTAAAATTATGTCACGATTCAGGGCTAGTTCGTCTTTTACCCAAATGCTGCGCCAAAGCATCAACGGTGCTAATTGTATTAAAAAAGATAGTGGAGTGATACCTAGTTCATTATGACACATAGTGGCAGGGGTGCTTTTGGGTAATGTCAACACACATTTTAATGTTAAGTTCTCTGCTCTTTGGAGGCCCAATGTGTTTGAGCAACCACAAACTCCAGCTCCATATAGTGTAACGGCGCAGGTTCGGACTTTATAAATATCAGCAATTACTTTCATGGGATGAGAGCCTATTCTTTTTGTAAATATAAAAATGGCCTCCATATTTTTGTTAAAGCCCCAAATCCTGGCATTGACTAGGTGAGACCAGGAATTTTTTTCATTAAAAAGAATACCCAAGTAAGATAAAGTTGGCACGTGACATAATATTTATTTTTTATATAAAAAGTTTTTTTCCTAAAGGGAACCTTTCCTGCTACCATGACTTGTGACTTGGAAATATTTGTTTTTAACCCAAGATCACTCATGAATTCATTAAAACTGGTTAAAAGCCTTTGTAAACCCACCCCAGTTCTCGACATTAGGACACAATCATCCGCATATAACAGGGCTGGTAAAGTCCTGTGGCCTATTGTGGGGGCATCAACATTTCCAAATCTGCTGTGGCTTTCTAGATCATTTATATATAAGCAGAATAGGAAGGAGGCAAGTACACATCCCTGCCGGACCCCACAGTCCATCTTTATGGGTCCGGTAAACTCGCCAGTTGCTCCGTAGCGTACTCTTCCTTTTACACCCTGATGCATTGCAGCTAAAAAGTGGACTATTGAAGGATTAATGCCCATAAGGAGCATTTTTTCCCACAGTTTTCCCCTCTGCACCCAGTCAAAGGCGGATGTCAGGTCCATAAATCCCAGGTAATGGGACCCTGACTTAGCCATGGTGTATTCACGGATGGCTAGGTGCACGTTAAGGCACTGTTCTACAGTGCCCAGGCCTTACTTGAAGCCATACTGAACAGCAGGAAACTTCCCATTTTCTGTAACCCAAGTCTCCAGCATCACTCGTCCCATAATCTTGCAAGTGCTGTCGATTAAAAAAAATCAGTCGATAGCATTTTGGATCAGATCTATCACCCTTTTTAAATATGGGAACCATTGTAACTGATCTCCATGACTCTGGTGGGCCCTGAGCTGCATAACATCGTAATATATGTGTTAATAGCGGGAGCCACAAGGGGGTATTTGCTAAAAATATGTCGTCGGGTATCCCGTCCGGCCCAGGGGCCTTTTCTTTACAGTCTGGGAGAGCGCCGTATTTACCTCATCTAAATTTGGGGGTTCCAGGGGCATGCCACATGTTGGAAGTGGGTAGCACAATGTTTCTCAGTGCTGTTACTATAGAGGCCGGAAAAGTGTTTTACCGACGAATCCGGCATAATTGTTGTATCAATATGGGCATTTTTTGTGTCACCAAAGTACTCATCATTAACAATTTTCCAGAAAAGTTTGGAATCTTTACTCTGAGAATGCCACATATAATTTGCACCATGCATCTTTCCTGCATGGTAGAAGGCCCTTTGAAAACCTAGAACGTATTGCTAAATGTGGGTGTTAAATTGGTACTAATGGTGTCCAAGCCACTCTTGCTTCCTTCTGCACCTCTCTTACCTCTTTCTGCATTTCTGTTGCTTCTTTCTGTACATTTCTTTCTTTTTTGCTCTTCTCTTGCTATTTCTGTAAATCTCTTCTACTTTCTGCACCTCTCGACTCTTTCTGCACCTCTTTCCCCTCTTTCTGGACCTCTGTTGCTTCTTTCTGCACCTCACTTGCTTCTTTTTGTATCCCTCTTGCCTCTTTCTGCACCCTTCTTCCCACTTTCTGGACTCTTCTTGTCTCTTTCAGCACCTCTGGTGCTTCTCTTTGCACTTCTCTTCCTTCTTTCTGCACCCCTGTTGCCTCTTTGTGCACCTCTTCTACCTCTTTCTGCACCCCTATTGCCTATTTCCGCACCTCTGATGGTTCTTTCTGCATTGCTCTTGCTTCTTTCTGTACCTCTGTTGTGAATTCATGTATCCCTCTTGCCTCTTTCTGCACCTTTCCTGTCTGTTTCTGTACCTCCCTTGCTTCTTTCTGCACCCCTCTTGCCTCTTTCAGCACATCTGTTGCTTCTTTCTGCACTTCTCTTGCTTACTTCTGCACCCCCTTGCCTTTTTCTGTACCCTCATACCTCTTTGTGCACCATTCCTTCCTCTTTCTGCACTTCTCTTGCCTTTTTCTGCAGTTTTCTTGCCTCTTTATGCACCTCTTTTGCTTCTTTCTGCACTTCTCTTGCCTCTTTCTATACCCATCTTGCCTCTTTCTGCACCTCTGTTGGTTCTTCCTGCACTTCTATTGCTTCTTTCTACAACCCTCTTTCCTCTGTCTAAAACCCCGTTTGCCTCTTTGTGTACCTCTCCTGAATCTTTCTGTACCTCTCTTGCCTTTTTCTGCAGTTTTCTTGCCTCTTTTTGTACCTCTTTTGCTTCTTTCTGCACATCTGATGGTTCTTTCTGCACAGCTCTTGCCTCTTTCTGCACCTCTGTTGCAAATTTCTTTATCCCTCTTGCCTCTTTCTGCACCCCTGTTCCCTCTTTCTGCCTGTTTTTGCACTTCTCTTGCCTCTTTCTGCACCTTTGTTGCTTCTTTCAGCAATTCTCTTGCCTCTTTCTGCACTTCTCTTGCTTGTTTCTGTACCTCTCTTGCGTCTTTCTGTACCTCAAGTGCCTCTTTCTGCACTTCTCTTGCCTCTTTCTACTATTGTCTTGCCTCTTTCTATACTTCTCTTGCCTCTTTCTGTGTCCCACTTGCCTCTTTTTGCTAGTCCCTCGTCTCTATCTGAACCTCACTCGCTACTTTCCGCACCTCTCTTGCCTCTTTCTGCACCTCTCGCCTCTTTCTGCACCTCACTTGGTTCTTTCTCTATCTCTCTTGCCTCTTTCTGCAACTCTATTGGTTTGTTCTGCACTACTCTTGGTTTGTCCGTACCTCTTTTGCAAATTTCTGCATCCCTCTTGCCTCTTTCTGTACCCCTTTTTCTTATTTCTCCACCTCTCTTACTTCTTTTGGTACTTCTCTTGTTTCTTTCTGCACCTCTCCTGCAAATTTCAGTATCCCTCTTACCTCTTTCGGCACCCCTGTTCCCTCTTTCTATACCTTTCATGCCTGTTTGTGTACCCCTCTTGTCTCTTTTTGCACCTCTATTTCTTCTTGCTGCACTTCTCTTGGCTCTGTCTGTACCCTTCTTGCCTCTTTGAGCACTTCTGTTGCTTCTTTCTGCACTTCTCTTGCTTTTTTCTACAACCCTCTTGCTGTACCCCCTTTTCCTCTTTGTGCATCTCTCCTGACTCTTCTTGCACCTCTCTTGCCTTTTTATGCAGTTCTCTCTTGCCTCGTTTAGTACCTCTTTTGCTTCTTTTTGCACATCTGTTGGTTCTTTCTGCACTACTCTTGCTTCTTTTTGCACCTCTGTTGCAAATTTCTGCCCCCCTCTTGGCTCCTTCTAAGAGGACCAGGGCGCACTGCTGTGAGGCTGATTTCATCCAGTAACGACAGCATCACCAGCTCGGTGCTGTGGTGGGCTCTAAATCCTGCCTGCTTGTCCCCAAGTAGCTGATTTTCCTCTATAGACATCAATAGGGGTTTGAGGACGTGTTGTTCCATTATTTTCGCCAGGAAAGGAAGTTGGGAAATGGGTCTGTAATTTTTTTCATGCTGGTGGTATCTGCTCTCAACTTTTAGAGTAGGGGGGCTACACTGGCTTCTTTAAATTTCCGGAGTACCTTCCCTGTTTCCAGCGAAAGATTGATCAGGGCAAGGACTTCTCCCTCAATCACGGGGAGGGCCAACTTGAATATCCTTGGTGGACATGGGTCTGCAGGCGAGCCTGACTTAATTCTAGTCAGGATGTGGAGCAAGGACTCATGGTCAAGCCTTGGGAAGGAGGTGATAGGCTCTTCCATGTCACTGTGTGGCTCTGCCCTAGAAATGCTGGCTGATAGGAGTGTTGTGTATGTCTGTTAGGATGTCTTTTACTTTGTCTAGGAAGAAGGTCAGGAACCTGTTCCAGTGTACCTGGCTTCCTGCTTCTGCTTTCGGGTAAGCTCCTTGAGGATTCTAAAGGTTTCTTTACTCCTGAGGAACTTTGGGGGCCAAAAAGCCCTACTGGTACCTCCAGTAAATCCTACCTAGAGGAATTCCTGAGCGCTGGTTGGAGGCCAAGCCCCCTTTCCCCACCACTTTGCAAACGTGAATACCAGTTTAAGAACCATTCGTAATTTAATAGGTCTTGCATTTGCAAGGGTTAGAGCTATTGGCATTGTAAATGTAAACATTTTTTACTAATGTTTTTGGGAGTGGAGTAGATGTACATTTTATGTAGTGGAGTTATGTGGTATGTTGTGCAGTGAAATTATGTGGATCAGAAGTATGTGGTATTTAGTGTAAAGGAATTATGTAAATTATGGAGAGCAATTATGTGGTATGGTAGTCTGTGTTGTGGAGTGGTAACCTCAGGTTTAGTCTTCCTCCTTTCCCTAGAAGCTAAATTTTGACCTCAATGAGACAAAAAAAGAAGGAATCGATGAGGATCACTTTTAGGCCTAGTCAGATGTATGAGCAGGGCCACTGGAATTATGTGACTGTTTGGCTGCACCAACTTTCGCACAATTATATAAGTTTCACATTAACCACAAAATCCATCATGTGCTGCCTAATCTGCTGATTTGAACAGAAAAAACCTTTTTTCTAGCTCAAACGACTCAAACCGTACCAAAAATGCAGCGACAAGTGTTACAGCGTGGTGGAAAGTCCTTTGGAAACATAGACTGGTCATGTGCTAGTTATTAAATGTGGGTGTGAAATTAGTACTAATGGTGTGCAGGCCACTCTTGCTTCTTTCTGCGCCTCTCTTGCCTCTTTCTGCATTTCTGTTGCTTCTTTCTGCACTTCTTTTGCCTCTGTCTATACCTCTGTTGCTTCTTTCTGTACCTCACTTCTTTGTGCAGCCCTCTTGCCTCTTTCTGCACCTCTCTTGCCTCTTTCTGCACCCTTCTTCCCTCTTTCTGCACCCTCCTGTCTCTTTCTTCACCCCTGCTGCTTCTTTCTGCACTTCTTTTGTCTCTTTCTATACATCTCTTGCTTCTTTCTGTACCCATCTTGTCTCTTTCTCTACCCCTCTTTCCCCTTTCTGCATGTCTTTTGCTTTTTTCCTGCACTTCTCCTGCCTCTTTCTCGACCCCTCTCTCCCCTTTCTGCATCTCTGTTGCTATTTTCTGCACTTATTTTGCGTGTTTCTGTACCTCTCTTGCTTCTTTCTGCACCCCTTGTGCCTCTTTCTGCACCCCTCTTCTCTTTCTGCACTCCTCTGGCATCTTTATGCCCCTCTGTTCCTTCTCTATGCACTTATTTAGTTTCTTTCAGCACCTCTCATGTCTCTTTCTCCACCCATCTCCACTCTTTCTGCACCTTTGTTGCTTCTTTCCGCACCTCTCTTGCTTCTTTCTGCACCCCTCCTCCCTATTTTTGCACCCCTCTTACCTCTTTCTGCACCTCTGTTGCATCTTTCTGCACTACTCTTGTTTCTGTACCTCACTTGCTTCTTTTTGTGCCACTCATGCTTCTTTCTGCACCCCTCTTCTGTCTTTCTGCACCACTCATGCCTCTTTCTGCACCCCGTTCCTTCTTTCTGCTTTTCTTTTGTTTCTTTCTGCACCTCTCTTGCTTTTTTTGCACCCCTCTTGCTACTTTCTCCACCCTGTTCTACCTTTTTGCATCTCTGTTGCTTCTTTCTGTAATTCTCTTGCCTCTTTTTCTACCCTTCATCCCTTTTTCTGCACCTCTGTTGCTTCTTTCTGTACTTCACTTGCTTCTTTCTGCACCTCTGTGCCTCTTTCTCCACCTCTCTTCCCTCTTTCTCCACCTCTCTTCCCTCTTTCTGTACCTCTGTTGCGTCTTTCTGTACCTCTCTTGCCCCTTTCTACACCGCTCTTCCCTCTTTCTGCACCTCTGTTGCTTCTTTCTGCACATTTCTTGCCTCTCTCTGCACCTCTGTTCCTTCTTTCTGCACATCTTTTATTTATTTCTATAGCTCTCTTGCTTCTTTCTACACCCCTTTACCTCATTCTCCATCCCTCTTCACTCTTTCTGTACCCCTATTGCCTTTCTGCACATCTATTCCTTTTTCTGTACTTCTTTTTTTCTTGCTGCACATCTCTTGCTTCTTTCTGCACCGCTCATTCCTCTTTCTGCACTTCTTTTGTTTCTTTCTGCAACCGTCTTCTATTTTTTTGCATCCCTCTTTCTGTAGTTCCCTTGTCATTTTCTGCACCTCTCCTGCCTCTTTCTGTACCTCAAGTGCCTTGTTCTGCACCCCTCTTGCTTCTTTCTACACCTCAGTTGCTTCTTTCAGCAATTTTCTTGCCTCTTTCTATACTTCTTATGCTTGTTTCTACACCATTCTTGCATCTTTATGCACTTCTGTTGCCTCTATCTATAACTCACTTTTCTCTTTCTGCTCTCCTTTTGCCTCTTTTTGCACCCCTCTTTTCTCTTTCTGCACCTCTCTTGCTTCTTTCTGCACCCCTGTTCCCTCTTTCTGCTCCTTTCCTGCTTGTTCCTGCACCTGTTTTGCCTCTTTCTGTGACTTTGTTGGTTCTGTCTGCACTTCTCTTGCACTTTCTGCATCCTTTGCGCTTCTTCCAGCACCTCTTTTGCTTTGTTCTGTCTCTCTCTTGCCTCTTTTTGCACCTCTTCTACCTTTTTCTGTACCCCTATTGCTTCATTTTACACTTCTGTTGAGTCTTTCTGCACTGCTCTTGCTTCTTTCTGCACCTCACTTGCCTCTTTCTGCACTTATCTTGCTTCTTTCTACACCTCTGTTGCTTCTTTCAGCAATTCTTTTGCCTCTTTCTGCACTTCTCTTCCTTCTTTCTGCACTTGTATTCTTTTTTCTGCACATATCCTACCTCTGTAGGCATAGTTAGAAATTAGCATTTAAAAATCCTTTGCAATTCACTGAAAAAAACAGTTTTCAAGGACGTTATAGTTAGATATTAGCAATTAAAAATCATTTGAAATGCACTGAAATAAACACAGGTTTCAGGGACGTTATAGTTAGTTGCTCATTTCACTTTTGCAAAACCAGAGAAATTTGACTGTTAGTTAGTTGAGCTAACTATAACTCACACCCTCGCAATGCACTGCTGACGATGTCACTTTTATTCTTCTTTCTGCACATATCCTACCTCTGTAGGCATAGTTAGAAATTAGCATTTAAAAAACCTTTTAAATTCACTGAAAAAATAGGTTGGAGGGACATTATAGTTAGAAATTAGCATTTAAAAATCCTTTGAAATTCACGGAAAAAAAACCATAGTTTTTATTGACGTTATAGTTAGAAATTAGCAATTAAAAAACCTTTGAAATGCACTGAAAATAACAGAGGTGTCAGGGATATTATAGTTAGAAATTAGCATCTAAATATCTTAGAAATTCACTGAAAAACCACAGGTTTCAGGGACTTTATAGTTAGTTGCTCATTTCACTCTTACAAAACCAGAGAAATTTGACTGTTAGTTGAGCTAACTATAACTCGCGCCCCTCAATGCGCTGCTGATGATGTCACATATTACATCATTCGTGACATGGTCAGTGGCATCACTGATGACTTCTCAAGTAACAACACTGATGGCATCATCCACTTGATAATCTGATGCACATCCTCATACCATAATATACCCTTTGAATGATACACTCACTCTAAAATACAGACTACCATTTTCGAAACCATAGGCACACCAATACCAGTTACAACATACCCACTCACTGATTCCTAGGTCTATACACACATCGAGTCCTTCACTCATACAGTCACTCATTCATGCAGTCACTATCATATGCACTCATACACCTATACAGATACTCACACACTGCCACTCATCCATAGAGTCACTCACATACCTAGTCAGTCATGCAAAGATTCAATCGCACTCCCATTTACACACCTATACAGTTATGTACACACCACCTCACTTATTCATACTTACTCTCTTATACAATCACTGATACAAGCACACACTCATCCATACAGCTACTCTCACAATCACTCACTCTCATATATAGTCATTTATATACTCCAACAGTCACATATACTGCCTTTTACATATGTAGTTACTCACACATGTACCACTAAGACATCCATTCACTCACTAACATACTCATACACACCCTCACCCACCCATTCAGCCCTTCAAAGGTACACTCTTGAACCCATACACCCAGTGAATCACACATTCACAAATCTATGCACAGTCACACACCCCCACCCAATCACACAGACACTCAGGCACCATACAGATAGTCAGACAACAATTCAATAACGCATATAGAAACTCATGTTGCTACTCACCAACCCACACAGCCGCTTATATACTAACTGACAGACTGATACAGACATTCACACCGATTAGTCATTAGTCGATTAGTTAGGTATCGGATCAAGGGGAGAAGCAGATTTGGTCCTGTCCAATAGTAGGTTCAATGATTCAAGGGATAGTGATGGAAATGTCGTGAGAAGACACGAAGGATCTTTGCCTAGTGAGTCGAGACTTTGAAATGTCGGATGGAATTTTTGGGTCAAGAGCACGACAGTGGGCTTCAAGAGAGACATGTATGTCATGAATTTTGCTATGAAAGAAATTAGAAATATCGTTACAAAGTTGTTGGGAGCTGACTACTGGGTCAGGGAGTTGTAAGGAGCATAGAGAGTCGGCGATTTTAAAGAGCTCTCTAGAAGAGGAAAGGGAGCTGGGCAAGTTGGAAAAGTATCTCTGTTTCTCAATTATCACTTGGAGTTTGTAGGCTCGTAGAGAGGATTTATGAATCTCTCTGTCATTTGGGTGCCAAGATTTCCTCCATTTTCTCTCGTTGCTCCTACAGCCTTGTCTAAGAAGCCTCTGCTGATCGGAAAACCAAGGAGCCGTGGGTTTACGGCGTGCAACGTAACGCAAGGATGAGGGAGCAAGTTGTTCCACTGCGTTGAAGATGGAATCATTCAAAATTTGGGCTGCCTCTGCTGCGTCATTCACGGCTAGAATCTCAGGAGTGGAAACCAGAGGGGCAAGGGCCTCATCAGAGATATTTCTTAAATTTCTCCTGAGGGTAAAGGGAGAGGTTTCCCGATTAGTAGAAGAAGGGACAGGAATGCATAGTTCGAATGGCACGGCAAAATGATCAGACCAGACCACCTGGAGAGGAGAGCCGGTAGAAAGCCTGTCATCGTTAGAAAAGAGACCATCAAGAATGTGTCCTGCCTTGTGGGTAGAACTTTTTACTAGCTGGACGAGGTCACAGGATTCTAACGTTTCAACAAGTGCAATAGTGTCCTTTGAGTTAGTATCATCAAGGTGAAAATTTAAATCACCCAAGATGGTAAAGGCAGTTTTTCCAATATAAGGTTCGAGAATGGTCATTAGATCAGCGGGAAAAGTGGCCCTAGAGCCGGGGGGTCTGTAGATAAGGATCCCAGAAAAGGAGACTGAGGGAGATATAGAGATGCAGAAGTAAAATGATTCTAAGCGAGATGAAGGAATCGATATTGGTTTAGTTGCACAGAGAAGGGAGGATTTCAAAAGAATAGCAATACCACCTCCTCTGCGCAAAGGTCTGTCCTGCCTATGTAAAGAATAGCCATCAGGTATAGCCATGAGCAGATCATGTCCAGAGGTGTCGGAGGCCCAGGTCTCCGTAATGAAGACCCAGTCTGGTTGTCAGTTGTCGACAAAGTTGTGAAAGGCGACGTTGTGCTTGATAAGAGAGCGGGCATTGATTAGGAAACCGAGTTTCAGTTGTGAAACAGGCTGAGAGGGCGGAGGGAGGACAGTAGGGGCGGGGGCACTAGAAAATAGGAAGGAGGCCGAACAGGCCCAGCATCTGTGCGAATGCAGAATCCCTTCAGGGGAGAAATGATGGGAGCAGGACCGGGAGGCGGGTCGGAGAGCAAGGAGATCAGAGTTAGAGTACAATATAGGAGTCTCAGTGAGTAGAGATGGAATAGGAAATGGGACCAACCCGACGTGCAGCCCGTCCTCAGCGCGGACGGGCGCAGACGGGCTGGACTCTGGCGTGACTCCGGCGGGCATCCGGCGCATCCGCAAACGCGTCCGCTACGCGGAGCGCCAGGTACCTATTTATATGGGAGCTAGAGCGCGAGAGCGCGAGCCCACACCAAAGATGGCTGCTAAGCCACCCTCGCCTCCCCGGGACCAGCTCTCAGCATCAACGCTCAGCTGAGAGCGGCCCAGGAGGTAGAGGAAGGTAGGGAAAAGTCAAGAAAGTGCAAATAAGCTTTTAAAAATAAAGCGCCGATAAAATACAGGCGTCACTCGGGACACGTTCTAAAAGGCTCGTTACCCTAAGTAATTGATTCTGTGTCAGATCAGGAGAAGAAAGTGCTGCAGAACCTCCGGCTTCCGCCTCAGAGGGTGAAATAGGAAATTTAGGCAATCGTTACCATAGCCCCTTTATATGGGAGCTAGAGCGCGAGAGCGCGAGCCCACACCAAAGTATATAGTCAGTCATGCTCCTACTAAATCACCCATTCAGATACTAATACACCCACTCATTCTTCAATACACCGTGGCGCATATATATATATATATATATATATATATATATATATATATATATATATATATATATATATATATATATATATATATATATATATATATATATATATATATATATATATATATATATATATATATATATATATATATATATATATATATATATATATATATTACCTACTGGCGGTCGCCAGTAGGTGTATATAGTTAGGACCTAGTTTCCATAGGAAATCTGCAACATTCTATTTGGAATACCTTTGGCGTCGATTGAGGAATTTGCGTGCAATTTTCCAAAATGTTGGCCAGCTCAGTTCTGCTCCTTCCCTGAAAGTTTTGGGGGGATTCGTCAAGCGGGGGCTGAGAAAGAAGGGGGGTCCCAAAACATGTTTTCCCCATTTTAATTTCCATAGGACATTTAGACTCGGCTACAGCCCGAACCGCTGAACGGAATTACACCAAACTTGGCAAAATTGTAGGGACAGGTACGCAGAAGTGCCTTTTGTTTAAATGGTGTAAATCCCTCCAGTAGTTCCTGAGAAAATTAAAAGAGAAAAAATATATATATCTTTAGCAGCTTACTGTAAGCTTACTGTAAGCTTACTGTACTCTGTACTATTCCGCGCACGAGCTGCATGCTGATTGGCTGCCAATGTCTGTCAACATTCCTAACCAGAAAGTGTTGGCAGCCATCTTGTGCCTCGGTAGACTGAGGCACAGGAAAGCAGAAAAACAAAGGTGCAAAACACGCAAAAGGAGAAGGGTAGAAGCACCCTGACCCCCTAGGCCTGCTCAGGGGGTCCCACAAGGACCCCCCAAGCCCAAAACATTTTTTTTAAATCGCGGGGTACGCGTACATGATAGCACCTCATTAAAAAGCATTGCAGTTAATAGAAGGTTTTAAGACTTTAGTTACATTATAAATCATTTGTTGATGGTGTCATACTCATTTTAGGAATTGTGGTGTGTTCTAAGGTGATTTTACCATGTGAAAAAACCTTCTGCTGGGATATCATGAATCATGTTTGAAAGAAAACTATTATCTAATGCTTTTCCTACAGTGGTTTGAAAGGGGATCTATAAGCGAAACTGAAAGCATATTTTCTGTAAATTCACATTATCTTTCTCAGTCAAGTGAGAATGAAGTCTGACATTCTCAGTAAAACATGTACATCCAACAAGGACAGAGACTGTCAGTTGATTCCTTTGTGTTCTACTGCAGCCTCCTAGAGTGTTCTAAAGAACAACTAGAGCGCTAACAGTCCTACTTATTACAAAGGTATGGCACACCTGAACCCATCTTGATTGGAATAAAGTGATAACTCTTAAAACATTTAATTTAAAAAGGAACAAAATGAGGGCGTATATTTTGCCATTGAAAGTATGATTAGTGCTGCAGAAAGAAAAATTAGGGCACATTTTGAGTGACTTCTAACATCCTCTTCTATTTCATTAAAACATTCTGACATGCAGTCTCCCAAAATGGCCACCAGAGACAAAAGAGCTCAAATGTAGCCCAAATATCACCCAGATGTAGCCCAAGTATAGCACAATGACAGAATGTCCCAGAGTGTTCTAAAGAACAACTAGAGCGCTAACAGTCTTACTTATGAAAAAATTATGGCACACCAGAAGCCATCTTGATTGGAATGAAGTGGTAAGTCTGAAAACATTTAATTTAAAAAGGAACAAAATGAAGGGGTTCATTTTGCATTGAAAGTATGATTAGTGCTGCAGAAAGAAAAATTAGGGCACATTTTGAGTGACTTCTCATATCCTCTTCTCTTTCATTAAAAAATTCTGACATGCAGTCTTCCAAGATGGCCACCAGAGACAAAAGAGCCCAAATGTAGCCCAAATATCACCCAGGTGTAGCCCAAGTATAGCCCAATGACAGAATGTCCCAGCTTGTTCTAAAGAACAACTAGAGGGCTAACAGTCTTACTTATGACAAAAGTATGGCACACCAGAAGCCATCTTGATTGGAATGAAGTGGTAAGTCTGAAAACATTTAATTTAAAAATGAACAAAATGAGGGGGTTCATTTTGCCATTTAAAGTATGATTAGTGCTTCAGAAAGAAAAATTAGGGCACATTTTGAGTGACTTCTCAAATCCTCTTCTATTTCATGAAAACAATTCTGACATGCAGACTGAAACATGCACTTTGCATACCAGCAGCAGACTTCCCTGGTGAGCAGTAGCTTTACTACAGTGATCTAATGAGCAACTAGAGTGCTAACATTCAGAATTTATGGCAAATGTGTGACACATCTGAATGCCTTCTTGATGGAACCAAAGTAAACAAGCATTGAAAATGCAATAGATCTTGCCCTCGTTTAAGTTAAAGCCATTCTGTTTGTAATGAGGTGGCTTTTTAGCTTTGCTTTTATTAGTGTTTTTCAAACTTTCATGTAAATAACTTGCATATGTATGCATATATGTATATGTATGCATGCATTTATATTTGTATTTATATAGATATGCAGATTATATATGTTTATATATGTATGTATATATATATACACACACATACATATATAAATGCATATGCATATATATATGCATATATATGTGTGTATATGTCTGTGTGTAGAGAGAGGTAGAGAGGTAGAGGTAGAGAGGTAGAGACTAGTGGAGAGAGGTAGAGAGTGAGTAATAGAGAGTAGAGAGTGAGTAGTAGAGAGTAGTAGAGAGCAGTAGAGAGAGTAGCAGAGAGTGAGTAGTAGAGAGTAGTAGAGAGTGAGCAGTAGAGAGTGAGTAGCATAGAGTAGTAGAGAGTAAGTAGTAGAGTAAATCGAAGAGAGCAGTAGAGAGTGAGTAGTAGAGAGTAGTAAAGAGTGAGTAGTAGAGCATAGCGAAGAATGAGTAGTAGAGAGTGAGTAGTAGAGAGTGAGTAGCAGAGAGAGAGAATAGTAGAGAGTAGTAGAGAGTGTGTAGTAGAGTGAGTAGTAGAGAGTAGTAGAGAGAGAGTAGTAGAGAGTGAGTAGTAGAGAGTAGTAGAGAGTGAGTAGTAGAGTGAGTAGTAGAGAGTGAGTAGTAGAAAGTAGTAGAGAGAGAGCAGTAGAGAGTGAGTAGTAGAGAGTAGTAGATAGTGAGTAGTAGAGTGAGTAGTAGAGAGTGAGTAGTAGAGAGTAGTAGAGCGAGAGTAGTAGAGAGTGAGTAGTAGAGAGTTGTAGAGGGTGAGAAGTAGAGAGTGAGTAGTAGAGAGTGAGTAGTAAAGAGTGAGTAGTGGAGAGAGAGTCGTAGAGAGTGAGTAGTAGAGAGTAGAGAGTAGTAGAGAGTGAGTAGTAGTAGATAGTGAGTAGTAGGGAGTGAGTAGTAGAGAGTAGTACAGAGTACTAGAGTAGTAGAGAATGAGTAGTAGAGAGTGAGTATTAGAGAGTAGTGGAGTAGTAGAGAGTGAGTAGTAGTAGAGAGTGAGTAGTAGAGAGTAGTGGAGAATATTCCACAGTTTGGCACAGCACCACTTGCACACAAGTCCAATCAAATCATTTCACTTAGAGTCCTTATTGAAGCGCTGAATCTTGGTCTATATTCAAATGCTTTTATCTTCCTTAAGTTTATGTACCACAGCCAGCCAATGCATTTCGTTCTGTACAACAGAATTTCTCAAGGGCGTACTTATTTCCTTCAAGTTATGTCGGTATCCTGTTGTCATATAACTAGATATTTCTTCCAAATGTTAGACGAGACGTAAGTACATTCTTATTCAAAGTGACTAGGTATCAATTTTACCCACATAATTCGGGCAGACTTGAGTAATTTATAGCATCCTCAAAGTCAGTCTTTCAAAAATTCCAAAGATAATCCAAATCCAAATGTTTCTCAAGAAAAGTCATTTTCAATCGTTCGGAATATCGGCGTTTGGGCAGATATGACCCACAGACACGGTTTATGACTTTTCTTAAGAAACATTTGGATTTGAATTATCATGTCCTATACTTTGGAATTTTTGAAAAACTGAATTTGAGAATGTTATAAATTACTCAAGTCCATGGATGCTGCTGGGAACACCCACAGCAACACCCATTGCACACCCCTTTAACGCAGGACACTGCGTTAAAGGGACTTATATTTATCAGGCAGGATTACGCCACAAAAAGTGGCTTAGTCCTGCCTGATAAAAATCACTCAGTCTTCTGCGCCACCGGAACGTCACAAAAAGTGCATCATTCATGACATGGTCAGTGACATCACTGATGGCATCAGTGATGACATCTCAAATGAGAAATACGCCTATTTCAACATTACACACCAGCACACATTGTATTCACTTGTAAAGACATCCTTCTGACTTATGCAAAAAATTGATTATACTTACATTTACTCACCTACACACTTAAACAAACAACACTTCATCTATTTATATACACAGTAACTCACACTTAGTGTGTTATAAAATCACTATTACAAGTATACAGTTATCCATAGAGTGACTCATACAATCACTAAGTCTTAGGCACACTTAATTAGATATAACTGTCACATACACTGCCTTTTTTTTCAAGTTTAATGGAGATGTACCATTGAGAGAAATATTTCATCACCACCACACCCATAAACATATACACTCACTGAAACAACTGTTATAACATGTAGTCTTAACCTCATATACCTACTGAATGAACTATTTACACATTTTTGGCAATCACACAACCCCTACCAAACCACATAGACATTCATTTACCCATATAAATACTCAGTTAGGAAACCAATAACCAATATAGTCTTTAACATAGCAATTGAGACAAAACAATAAAGACTTTCACACAGTTTAGTAACTACACATTTATATAGTGAGACTCTACAAATTAGTCAAGGAAACAATCAATGACACTGTTACTAAATCCACCATCCACACATTTATATTTATATATCCACTCATTTTCAATGCAAAGTAGTGTATTTATAATACATATTTAAATATCAAAGCAAACCACATTCACTGGATGATGTCATCAGTGATGTCATCAGTGATGTCACTGACCATGTCATGAATGATGTAATATGTGACATCATCAGCAGTGGATTGGGGGCGCGCAAGTTATAATGAGTACAACTAACTACAATGGGGGAAATTCAATGGTTTTGTATGAGTAAAATGTCCAGCTAACTATAATATATATATATTTATATGTACGTGCGCGGACGTGTGCGGACCTTCCCGTGCGCGAGCTGCATGCTGATTGGCTGCCAATGTCTGTCAACACTCCAAAACAGAAATTGTTGGCAGCCATCTTGTGCCTCGGTAGACAGAGGCCGAAGAAAGCAGAAAAACAAATGTGTAGAACTCAAAAAGGGGGCAGGGTAGAAGCACCCTGACCCCCTAGGCCTGCTCAGGGGGTCCCACTAGGAAAACTAGGACCCCCCCCCAAAGCAAAAAAAAAAAATTATCGCGGGTTGCGCGTACCATGCGTGCACGGGTCCGAGTACGTATGCGTACGGTACGCAGACGGTGCGCGTACCTTTCCGAGAAAGCTGCATGCTTATTGGCTGTCAACACTCCAAACCAGGAAGTGTTGGCACCCATCTTGGGCTCATTAGACTGAGGCACAAGAAAGCCGAAAAACAATTGTGTAGAACACAAAAAGGGGGCAGGGTAGAAACACCCTGACCCCCTAGGCCTGTTAAGGTGGTCCCACAAAGACCCCCAAGGCCAATTTTTTTTTTAAAACTCGGTATGTTTTTTAAAAAAATCGCGGGGGCATAGTGATAAAGAAGTGTGGGGGGTGCCCAATACCCCAACACTGCCCCAGGGACCGCCGCCCTCCGGGGCAAAGCAACACAGCTCCCTGGCGCATACTGGAGGCTCCTGGTGGGTTAGTTGGCCCTCAGGGTCCCCCCGTATGCAAGGGTAATTAGTCCCCCTCTTCACACATGCACGGGGGCTGCGTTGCAGAGAGGTGTAAAAAAAGGGTGTGGCCTCATTACACCTCTCTGCAATGCAGCCCCCTGGCGCATACTGGAGGCTCCTGGTGAGCTAGTTGGCCCCCAGGGACCCCCAGTATGCAAGGGGATTAGTTCCCCCACTGCAAACGCGCCAGGGGACTGCGTTGCAGAGAGGTGTAACAAGGGGCATAGCCTCATTTCATCTCTGTGCAATGCAGCCCCCTGGCGCATACTGGAGGTTCCAGGTGGGCTAGTTGGCCCCCAGGGGCCCCCAGTATGCTAGGGGAATTAGTTCCCCCTCTTCAAACATGCACGAGGGCTGCGTTGCAGAGAGTTGTAAAAAAGGGTGTGGCCTCATTACACTTCTCTGCAATGCAGCCCCCTGGTGCATACTGCAGGTTCACGGTGGGCTAGTTGGCCCCCAGGGACCCACAGTATGTAAGGGGAATTAGTTCCCCCTCTGCAAACATGCCCGGGGGCTGCGTTGCAGAGAGGTGTAAAAAGGGGCGTGGCTTCATTACACCTCTCTGCAATGCAGTCCCCTGGCACATACTGGAGATTCCTGGTGGGCTTTCAGGTCTTATATAGTTAAGAATTAGCATTTAAAAAACCTTTGAAATTCACTGACAAAACCATAGGTTTCAGGCCTTATCTTGGGGCTGATTAGGATGGAGGATTTTCCGCATCCTCCGGAAGCCACCGCCGGCCTGGAGGATGCGGAAAATCCTCTGCAGACCCACCAAGACCCACCACCACATTAGGATGGCTGGTGGGTCCTGGTTTCCGTCCTTAGCTTTTCCTCCACGGTGACCGCGGCGGAAAAGCACTAATATGGTGACGGTGTCTCTCAGACACCGTCAGCCAGATTAGGATGTGCTCGGAAACATGCTTTTTCCGCGGCGGCTTTTCCGCCGTGGAAAAGCATGTGTAACTTCTCTGCGGGGGCCCATTGCGGGCCCCCTAGGTGAAGGGGGTTGGGGGGTGCACATTGGGGGGTACCTATGGTACCCCTCTGCATTTGTATGCAGTAAGCGGCAGGCACCGCGCAGTGCCTGCCACTTTCTCCATCCAAATGCAATGCGTGCATTTTTAACATTGCTGCAGGTGCAGCTTGAAGCTCCACCCGCCGCAATGTTAAAAATAGAGGATGTGACCGCCACCCTGGCGGTCACATCCTAATCTGCACAGAGGGAACGCCGCAGCCCATGCGGACGTTCCCTCCTACTCAGGGGTCGCAGATGGACTCAAGTCTGTCCGCGATCCTAATGACCCCAATAGTTAGGAATTAGCATTTAAAAAACCTTTACAATTCACTCAAAAAACTATAAGTTTTAGGAGTGTTATAGTTAGCTGGACATTTCACTCATACAAAACCATTGAAATTGCTCCTATATAGTTAGTTGTACTAACTATATTTCGCGCACCCGCAATCCACTGCTGATGATGTCACATATTACATAATTCATGACATGGTCAGTGACATCACTGATGACATCTCAAATAACATCACTGATGACATCACTGATGACATCATACACGTGACAATCACATACACCTTTTCATACTCTAGTAAAATCTTTCATCACTCTTTGTAAAATACAGAGTATCATATTTGAATCCATTGTCACAGCAATACTGTGGCTGTGGTGGGCCGTTTGGCCCCCGCAATTATACATGCTTTGGCCTCGGGGGTGGTGGTCCCTGATGCAGTGTAGGGGGATTGGGCCCCCGCCACACTTTTTTTTGTATGAACATGCCCCCGGGATTTGCCCCCCCCGGGGCAAATTATCATCCAAGCGCGGGAGCCCGCACTTCGTTTTTTTTATCAGCAAGATCCATGCATCCTGGATGGATTTTGCTGCTTAAAAAAAAAAAAAAATTGGGCCTTGGTGGTCCTTGTGGGACACCCTGAACAGGCCTATGGGGTCAGGGTGTTTCTACCCTGCCCCCTTTTCACGTTTTGCATGTTTTTTATTGTGCCGCAATTCTACCGAGGCACAAGATGGCTGCCAACAATTCCTGGTTTGGAGAGTTGACAGCCAATTAGCATACAGCTCGTGCTCTGCAGGGTTTCAAATCCTGTGCGGCCATGGATATATATGTACTTTTTATTGTAATTTTCTCAGGAACTACTGAACGGATTTAAACCATTTAAGAAAAAAGGCACGAGTCTGAACTAAGGAATACCTCTTTGCCAAATTTGGTGTAATTCAGTTCAGCAGTTCAGCAATGAACGGTTCCTATGGAAAATTGCATGGGGAAAATACGCTTTGGTACCCCCTTTTTTTGGCCCCTTCTTGACGAATCACCCTGAGACTTTCAGGATAGGAGCGGACCAGAGCTGGCCATTAGTTTTAGAAGATTCGTCAACCAATGCCAACATTTTTCAAAAATAGAATGTTGCGGATTTCCTATTGAAACTAGGCCCTAACTATAAATATCTACTGGCGACCGCCAGTAGAATATATATATATATATATATATTACCTACTGGCCGTCGCCAGTAGGTAGTTATAGTTAGGATTATTTTCAATGCAAAATCTCAACATTCTATTGTGAATAACTTTGGCGCCGGTTGAGGAATCTGCCTGAAAATTCCCTCAAATTTGCCTCGTGGCGCTCGGTCCTTCCCTGAAAGTTTGGGGGGATTCGTGAAGCGGGGGGTCGAGGTAAAAGGGGGTCCCAAAACGTGTTTTCCCCATGTCAATTTCCATAGGGCGGTCGACCTCACTTTTAGCCCGAACGGCTGAATGGATTTCCACCAAACTTGGCAAAATTGTAGGGATTGGTAGCCCGATGTGCCTTTGCTATGTCTCAAGATATGTGCTCCAGTGGATTTTCAGTAATTTAGGTTAAAAAAAATAGTATATCTATGGCCGCGCCCCGGTACGCGCACCGGGGCGCTAACCAGCGCACTACACGAGTTCGCGCGCGGAAAGCTGATTGGCTCTCGGGTGTCTTTCAACATTCCAAACAGTCCAGAGCGGCCGCCATCTTGTGTCTCGGTAGGATCGAGACACAAGAGGTGGGCAAAAACAAAGGGGGAAATGACCATAAGGGGGCAGAGTAAACCCCCCCTGACCCCCTAGGTTTGATGTGGGGGCTATAAAAGGGCCCCGCGGGGCAAAAACATTTTTTTTTGATTTGCGCGGGGGGATCGCCCGGTACGCGCACCGGGGAGCGGACTGGGGAGCGTACCATGGGGAAAAAAGAACTACAGAGTTTTTAAAAAATGTAGCCTTTTTTTATAAATTGGAGGTAGTTCTAAAAAGAACTTTTTTTTTTCTTCTTTTTGTTGTCTTATATTTTTTTAATGTTTTTTGAACATTTTGTACTTTTTTTGGCTTTTATGAACTATTTTATTTTTTTTGTTATTTTTATGGGGAGAAACAAAAAACAGGGAATTGAAAATGGCTCAACTGGCGCAAAAAAAAGGAAAAAATTTGGGGTTTTTGGGCAATTGTGGTTGTCACCAGCAAGGAGGATGAGCTTTATGCTCTGTTCACCATAGGAGATGGTCTTACCACAAAAAATACATGTAATTCGGAATTCCCCAAACCGTGAATGTATGCAAGGGATCGTCTCCCTTGTCTCTGAACCCGATGGAGTGGGTTGCTTTCTTTTGGAGGTGGTGGTTGAAGATTGGGGAGGGTTACTGGCCAGTTCACTCATCTCTGCAGCAGAATAGTTGTTCGGATGTTTGCGCTGCATGTGTCTAATCATGATATTATTACCAAAAGAATATTTTTTATTCGGGTTCCCCCTTGAAAGTTCCATGCCACAGATTAGGCAAGTCACCTTGGGCGCATTGACTTTCTTCTTGCCCTCTGGGATAGAAAAAAACTCCCATACAATGTGTGGCCTTGGCTTGTATGGGGTATTGTCTTCTTGCAGCCACCTTCTCCCCTCCTCCTCCTCCTCTTCCTCCTCCTCCTCTTCTTGACCACCAATGTAATGTTGTGGTGGTCCTCTTGGTGGTGGTGGTGGTGCAGATGCTCCAGCTGCTGCTGCTACTGTAGCCATTTTAAAGTACAAAATATTTCTCAAAGATGTTGAAACAGGTCTTCCTCAGTCACAGGACAAAGTCAGAATAAGGAAAAAAGGTGGGGTCTTTCATCACTTGGAAAAAAAAACTGTCCTGAACCAATGAAAAGTGTTATTTTCAGGTCACATGACCCGGGCTTTCATCATTTGGAAACCAAAACTGTTCTGCACCAATAAAAAGTGTTATTTTCAGGTCACATGACCCGACGCGCTTACTCCCCGGGTCGCGTCGCGTAAGCGTGTCGGATGTTTACGTTCCGCGATCGTATTCGCTCGAGTGCTTCCGGGTGCGCTTACGCCGTGCGTATCATGCGGACGCGGCTACTCGATACGTCACGATGCTGTTTTCGTTCGCGGCAATAGCGCTAACGGGACGCTAACCGGTGCGCGCCCTGGGGTGTGCCGAAAAACTGCGCTTTCCGGTGCGCACACCGGGGCGCGCCCCGGGAGCGCTCAAGGGCAAAAAAAATAGTATAATATAAATATACAATATAGGATTCATTATAAAAAATATTACATTTCAGAGGTTTGAGGCCCTAAATATATAGTTAGGAATTAGCATTTAAAAAACCTATGAAATTCACTGAAAAAACCATAGGTTTCTCACCAGTTATAGTTAGGAATTAGCATTTAAAAAACCTATTAAATTCACTGAAAAAACCATAGGTTTCACACCAGTTATAGTTAGCTGGAAATTTTACTGACATAAAACCATTGAAATTCCCACGTTATAGTTAGTTGGACTCACTATAACTTGCGTGCCTGCAATGCACTGCTGATGACGTCACATATTACATCACTCATGACATGGTCAGTGACATCACTCATGACATCACTCATAACACCATCCAGTGAATATGTGTCTTTCTGAACAATAAATATGTTTTATATATGTATATGTAAAGGTCGATGGAAGAATAAATGTTTAAATAAGTGTCTTAATGGATGTTTTAAAAAAAAATTGAGTGGTTAACTGGCTTATTAAGTGTATCTTAGTGAATACATATATTAGCGAGTATTGTTTAAATATTTAAATGTTTGTATCAGTGTTTCACTTTGTGTATAAGTGGCTGCATGGGTTGGTGAGTAGCTACATGTGTGTGTATATGGGTCATTAGATGTTTTTTTTAGTATCAGTATGAGTGTCTGTATGGTTTGGTGGGGGTATTACTTAGCACATAGATGCATCAATGACTGACTCACTGTTTGTATGTGTTTTGAAGACAGCATATGTGCAGGACTGTATGGGTGGATGAGTGTGCATATGTGTGTGTTATTGAGTGAATGACTGTCTCACTAGTGTCTTTATCAGTAACTACATATGTTTTAATCTAGTATTTGTGAGTATTGAAGTATATAAGTGAGTATATGTGAGAGTGATAGATTGTAAGAGTTCCTGTTTAAATAAGTATGTGTTTTTTTTTATAAGTGATTGTTTAAGAGAGTAAGTATGTGTAGGTTTCATTAGAAGTAAGGTAGTGTGTGTATGGCTGTATATGCAAATAAATGGATGTTCAATAGTTTACTTGCATGTGTGAGTATGTGTGAGAGTAACCTTTGGATGACTGTCGGTGTGTAACAGGATGTATACGTGAATCACTAAATATGATGAGTGAGTATATGTATGAGTGACTATATAGAACTGTTGGTGAATGAGTGGATGTGTATATAGATGGTGGAATTATTGAATTGGTTGTTGTAACTGGTATGGGTATCTCCATTTCTTTGAAAATGTTAATTTCTATTTTTTAATATGTGTTTCATGGGTTACATTACAGTGAAAGGAGGTCTGTCACTCTGTCACAAGGATGGTGTCATCAGTGATGTCACTGACCATGTCATGAGTTATGTAATATGTGACGTCATCAGCAGTGCATTGCAGGCGCGCAAGTTATAGTGAGTCCAACTAACTATAACGTGGAAATTTCAATGGTTTTATGTCAGTAAAATTTCCAGCTAACTATAACTGGTGTGAAACCTATGGTTTTTTCAGTGAATATATATATATATATATATATATATATATATATATATATATATATATATATATATATATATATATATATATATATATATATACATAATTTTGTTCTTAAGTTGGTGGGAGAAGCAGGTGGCCTGGTCAGAGGAGTATTAAGTTTGGATTGGCAAAGTGACTATGCGAGTCAGTTACATTGATGATTTCTTTATAATTTGAAAAGGTGATATGGATACAGCACAGGAATACACAACCATCCTAAACAATAACACACATAATTTTCCCTTTATTAGCTACATAAGCTCCCAAGAGGTCACATTGTTAGATCTTAGGGTATTTATACAAGATCAAACAATATGTATGGCATTACATAGAAAACCCACAGTAGGTGACTACCTACTACATGCACAAAGTAACCACACATGAAAATTGAAGTTGATTATGCCCTGTGGGTAACTCAAATGAATAAATCCAAATTGCTCAAGGGAAACAGAAACAATTTAGCTTTCAATGAATTGAACATGAGATTCAAATCTCTGGGGTACACAATTAAAGTCTTAAAAATAGCCAGGCTAAGGTACATCCTAAAAAGAGAGAATCATTGTTACGAGAAGATAATTTTAATTGTGGAGTTTATTTAATAATGAACTGCCGGAACTGCTGGAGCCTAAATGGAATGGCACACCCACCAACATAAAGTCAGGACATTATTAAATGGATAATTGTTAGTCACTAGACCAGTGCTTGCTGGTATGTGCCTCAAGATGTGATATATGCAGCAGGACGAGGGGTGCAAATTATAATATTTGTTTTGCAAAATGGTAATTACTCCCTTCAGCAGAGTTCCAAAAACAAAAAGCAGTAGAAAGAAAGGGGGACAGGATAACAACCCTAGCCTTGGTCCTGAGGTCCTACAGTGACACCGGCAGGGCAAAAAAAGCATTTCTTTTAATTAATGGCAAAATCCATGAATATTTTCTAATATGGCCGGAACTATAAATAAAAAATGATATGGGTTAACCACACTGACTCCCCTTGGCCCACAACCTCCCAGGCTAAAATAAACGTTAAAGAAGGGGTCTATGCACATCCCTGGCCCACCTTGGCAACCACCACCTCCCTGGGGCAATTACTTTTTTTAAAAGAGGAAGGGGGGCACACAGCCACCCTTCCAGGCCATAAAATGCCACGGGGACCACCACCTCCAAGGGATCCACCCATGTAGAATAAAGGAGGGGGGCTGTTTTGCACCCTTCCTGGAGCAAGATAGCAGGAGCTGGCCCTGGGGTCCCTCACCCCCGGGGCCAGCTCCTGCTATCTCCTAAGGGTCCCACCCTCAGGAGATAGCTATTTGCTTTGCTTGGCAGGAGTTTTGGCAGCTCTTGCAAGCAAAAGCAAACATTCCGCTTCCAGCAAGCGGGACAGATCGAAGTGCTACCACTTGCTGGAAGCAGAGTTTTCAAATCTTTCCCTGTCCGCAGACATATGTGCGACATATGTGCAAGGAAAGAGATTCAGGGAGCTGCATTTTCAGAAGCTTCCTGTGTGCAAGAGCAATGATGGCTCCTTCTGGAGGCAAGGATCTGGCTAGGACTGTGAGGGCCTTGAGGCTCTCCTGCAGACCCCAACTTGCACACTAGGTGCCATGGGTGAAACCAGGGCACCCAGGGAGATGTGGCCGGGCCTCTTGGGAAGGGGTCCCGGGGGCCAGAATTTTGCCTGGGAGGGGAGCGTGTGATCCCCATCCCTTAGTAAATTATGATGGGGCCCAGGGGATTGGATCACTGGGACCAAATTGGCACAGTGAGAGGGGCCATACAGCCCCATTAAAGTTCAGCCAGACCCCTGGGTATTGGGTCCCTGGAGCCAAAATCAGCCTAGGGAGGTGGGCCAAGCAGCCCCTCTAGCCCTTTTTATTATTAGTATGAAAAGGTATGTCCCCTTTTCCCATCTTGATAGACAGCTTAACAAATGGTCCTTGAGCACATCTGCATCACATTTTGGTTATGTGTTATTGACACAGAGGAATATGAGAACATCTCCACCAAACAAAGAAGCACTTACTTTATTTAGTTAAGGGGAAAGATCCCTGTTTTGTTGAGATCCAACTCTTTGTAGTGTTGTCACCTTCTCTTGATCAGGATTCATGTAATGCACTGATTTGTGGAAGAAGATACTCGAGGAACAATCACATTGCCAAAGTTACATGCACACAAGGTCACAGGAAACATAAAACCAGATGAAAGCACTCCAGTTGGGTAGATGTTTTGGGCAAAACTGGGGACTCTTCTGGAAAAAAATGAGGTTACAGTCTGGCCCTGGTGCGCATTTCACAGAAATTAAACCTGAACAAGAAGCACATACAAATATAAACATAGCAGGTGCCCCAGTTGAAGCTCCATTTCAGTAAAGCACAAATGTTCATACCTTCTTGTGCTTGGTGAAGGGAAATGCAAATGTGTTTACTCTCGTATTCCCCACTGGAAAACAATCCAAAATACTTATTGGATGTGAATGCATCATTATGCCAATGGAGCTCAATCTGAATGTAGTGACTGAGGACAGTGGTTTCTTTCTTGTCTTCTCCTGATGATGACAGAGTCCTTGCTTCTCCCTTTTAAATACTCTAAGTATGCAAGTGCCCAACATCCATAATGATATTACATACCTATTGACAGGCACTCACACACCCACTCACAGACCCACACAGCTACTCACACACCCATTCCCAGATCCATAACACCACTCACAAACCCACTCACAGATCCACAGAGGCATTCATATACCCACTCAAAGACCCATACAGCCACTAACACAACCACTCACAGACCCATACAGCCACTCACACACCAACGTACAGATCCATACAGTCACTCCTAAACCCACTCACCAACTTATACAGTCACTTATACTCACATTCTCAAAGTTTACAGGTTACATTTAGGAAATCAATTTTTTTTAAAATGTAAAAATTCACTGAAAAAAAACAAGTTTAAAGGGAGATTATAGTTAGGAAACAGAATAAACAACATAGAAATTTACTGAAAAAAACAAAACTCCAACTGCCGGCAAATGGCAGAGTATTTTTGCCAAACTCCAGGCTTCAAGCGGAGCGCAGAGGAGCACAATTCTGACAACTCTGCTGGTGGATGCTGAATTTCTCTCTCACCCCTATCATAAAGCACTTATGAGCCCACTTACTCACTCATACAGTGACTCACACACCACATCAATCACCTATACAGCCACTCAAATACCCACTCGCTCACCCAAACACTATTGACACATCAACTCACTCACCCACACAGCCACACACAGTCATTCACTCACTCACACAGCAACTCATACACACACTCACACACCAATACAACCACTCACTCACTCATACAACTACTCATACACCCAATGAACCATTCAGACAGCTACTCGCACATGGATACACACAGTCACATATCTACTTACATAATATCTGTAACAAATAGTGTCACTCACTAGTAATAGTACATAAAGTTTAATATTTTAACATTTGCAATATCTTACTATATTTTTAACTCTCATAAACTGTTAGAAAACACTCACAATCACTGGATGATGTCATCAGTGAGGTCATTTGAGATGTTGTCAGTGATGTCATCAGTGATGTCACTGATCATACCATGAATGATGTAATATGTGAGGTCATCAGTAGTTCATTGCGGAGGCTTAAGTTATAGCTAGCTCAGGTAACTATAAATGCTGAGTTTCACTGGTTTTGTATGAAAAACCTGAGCCCAACTATATTGTCCCTGTAACCTTTGTTTTTTTCAGTGAATTTATATGTCTTAAACAAATTCTATTTCTGAACTATAATGTCCCTGTTCCCTTTGTTTTTTCAATGGATTTTTAAAACTTTTTAATTCTATTTCATAACTATAATGTCCATGTAACCTTTGGGTATTCAGTGAATATGTATTCACAGGAGACAGGGAGCCGACAGGAACCACGGGGGCCTTGAGGCTTCCCCCTGTGTCCCCAATAGAGTGAGTGCCCTGAGTACCAGAATCGGACCAGGATTTATTTTTTAAAATTAAAACAAGAAGTTGGGTCCAAAATCAGCCCAGGGAAGGGAGCCACATGGCACCCTTCCCTAATATAAAAACAAAAAACAAATGGCAAGTCACCAGAGGCCCGCCCCCTTTCACCACCACTCTGCAAATTCTCCTCCTAGTGTGCAACTTGTTGAGGGATGATGTCCCCTCGGCTGCGGAGGGTCCTTGGGGGCAAAAAAGCCCCCCGTTACTTACAGTAAGCCCCACACATTGTGACTGCTGAGAGGACTGAGAGGACTTTTGGAGGCCATTACCCTTTCTCTACAACTCTGCAAATGCAACTTCCTGTTGCACTGCTGGTTGGGGAATGAAGTCGTCTTGGCTGCAGAGGGTCCTTGGGGGCCAACAACCCATCCTGTTCCCTCCAGTAAGTTCCACAGAGGGCAATTGCTGAGAGGACTTCTGAGGCCACTCTCCCTTTTGCCACTACTATGCAAACCTGCCTTCTGGTGCACTTCTGTTTGGGTGATGAGGTCCCCTTGGCTCTAGAGTGTTCTTGGTGGCAAACAAGCCATCCTGTTACCTGCAGTAAGTGCAACACATTGGAATTGTTGGGAGGTCTTCAGAGGCCCTGCCCCCTTTCTGCACCACTCTGCAAATGCGCCTATGGCGTACTGCTGGTTGGGGGATCAAGTCTTCTTGGATGCTGAGGCTTCTTGGGGGCCCAGAAGTCTTCCTCTTACTATCAGTAAGTCCTATACAGCAGGATTCCTGAGAGCTGATCTGACTCTGAGGCCCCGGCCCCTTTCTCCACCACTCTGCAAATACAGCTACTAGTGAAAAAAAACATAGAAATTCACTCAAAAACCAAAGGTTATAGTTAGGAAAATGAATTAAATGAACAATGGAAAATCATTGAAAAAACAAAGGTTACAGGGACGTTATAGTTAGGTTCATATTTCTCATAGAAAACCAGTTGGCCCTTGGAGGGGGGCCGCATGCCCACCTCCCTCTAAAATTTATGCTGGGCCCTAAGGAATGGGGTGGCGTCCTTGTGGTCATAATCATGCCAGGGAAAGGGGCCATGTTCCCCCTCCCAATAATGCTGGGCCCTGGGAGGTGGGTCACCAGGTCCCCTCCGTTTTACCCAAAAGACTGGCCCGGGTGATGGAATCCCCAGGGCCTAAAAAGGCTTGGAGAGGGGGACATGTGATGTCCCTCCCCTTATTTAAATAAGTGGGGATGGGGTCCCTGGGTCCAAAATTTACCTGGGGAGGGGAGCCATCTGCACCTCCCTCTCCATTATTTAAAAGAGTGGGTTGGTGTCCCCAGGGCCTATTAATGCTTGGGTAGGGTCCTTTATTTAAATAAGTGGGAATGGGGTCCCTGGGGCCACCAACTGTCCAGGGACTGGGGCTGCATAGCCCCTCCCCTTAAAGAAATCATGACCTTGCTAGATGGGGCCACGGCCCTTCTCCCCTTTAATTAAAAAAAAACAGCCCTGGAGGATGGGGTCCCCAGGGCAGTATTGTGGGATTGACTGTATGGCGGGGGGGTTGTTGCAAGGGCTGGCTGCATGCCAGACCCTGCAGCAAATCCCCCACTATGCATGGCTAAAATCTATGTGTGGCGGGTTGCATTTAATTAAGTATTCTTTTTAATTAGGTTTTCCTTTACATTAAAAAGAAACTAGAAATTCACTGAAAAAAACAAAGGTTAAAGTAACATTATAGTTAGATGTGAGAAAAAGATCTGTTTTTGTTTAAAAAACACTCTTAGACATTCACTGAAAAAGACCACAGTTTAAAGTAATGTTTTAGTTATATGAATTTGTCAATGACAACATTAAAGTTTTAAATTAAAACACAGAAATACAACGGTTACAGTTAGCAGCACTAACTATAACTCTTGCCCCTGCCATGCACTGCTTATGACCTCACATATGACATCACTCATGGCATGTTCTATGACATTATTTATGACATCCGTGATGACATATCAAATGACATTATAGATTACATCATTGATTACATCATCCAATGAGTGTGCTTGTTTGTTTTATAGTTTTTATAGCGGCGGATAAGTACCAAATTAGCTGCCTCCCTATTTGTGTTTAGCCTGGGTCCAACAAATGGGTGTACGTTTTTTCAAAACACATGTGCTTGTTATGCCCCATAGGTGGGTAGAGGTATAGAACACATTATAAATCTTTCAATTTCATAATACCTCTGGCTATATATTTGAGGTATATTGTTAATGTTAACTACACTAGCTTTTTAAGTGTATGGTATAGGATCAATGTCGCACATAATGCATGCTTTCTTCTCTCAAAATATTTGTATCTGTGATGGCAGTAATGATGGCTGAAATTGTCCTGAGGTATTTGCTATTAAATATCGGGCCTCTAATGCCATAGCAATTTATAGAGAAATATCCGGGAATACAAAGCTTGGATGATGCCTTTAGTGATGTTATGATAGATTTCATAGAACATGTAGTAAGTGATGTTATATGCAGTCATGGCCGGGCCGCATGTTATAACTGGCGCCCAGGATTTTCCCTCTGGACGAAAAAATAGTGGAGAGTGGATCTTTCAAAAAATTAAATTTAGATGTTATTTTTGGTTGTCGAAGGTTGGGGCGAGAAACTGCAGCCGATGGAGCTTGGTCGCTGGACACTCCGATTTCTCCTAGAGATGAGTCCCAACTCCCGCTGGCTTCATTTGCATTTTCCTTTTTGTTGGCAATTGCTGCGGCATTCTGATTTGCCTTTCGCTTGGTTTTAGGCTTGTTCTCGAGGTGGACCCTTTTCTTGGCTGACCTCATGCTGAAATTAAGCCAGTAGGTTAAGCCAATAAGTTAAGAAAAGCGCTTGGCTGTGCAGTCTTTGTTCCAAAAAGCTTATTCAATGGCCGGTGTCGCGAAAGCGAGGTGTAGGTGAAGGGACACAGTCTTGCAATGTACCAATCACTCCGCTCCACTCTGTTGCTTCTTCCGGCACTACTCCCGCTTCTCTGGATCAGCTGGTTCAGCTGATTCAGGCTCCTGTTTAGGCTCCTGCCGGGCTGCAACCGCCGAGGGTCACACAAGCGGTACGGCACGGCACAGCAGGGCATGTCTGGGCAGTTGCACGGGCTGGCCTCTGCACTTTTCACAGTGCCCTTGGGTCGCCGCGGAGCTCGGGACCACCGGTATCGCTCCCTCCTGCAGTGCTGGAGCCAGAGCCAGCAACTTCCCAGCAGCTTCCCAACACTGGCACAACCCACTCGGGGCCACCAGTATCGCTCCCTCCTGCGGTGCCTGGAGCCAGAGCCAGCAACTTCCCAGCAGCTTCCCAACACTGGCACAACCCGGCTACGGTTATGGCTTCAAGGCTCCCACTGCAAACCACCGCCAGAGCCAAATCTTTTTCTCCTCTCTTCGCTACAGCTCTCAGCTAAAACTCCTACTCAGTGGTAAAGCACAATGGCACAGTGACTCCACGTCCTAACCTCGGCTCTCGCTTCACTCACCCACTGCGTGGCGCCACAGGTTTGGGTTAGATTGAGAACGAAGGCAGAATCACTTTTGCAGCCTTTACCGCAGCCTTCCCTTTCTGTGGCTTATCCAAAATGCCAAGACCAAGCCTCCTTTACCGCGCCCCTTTAGCTGCTTTTCCATAGCTCTGCTCGGCTTTCTCTACTCGGCACTGCACAGCTCTGCAGGCCCACTAGCCTTGTGCAACTCACTTCACGCTGCCCTCTTTCGCTCGGACTTACTCGGATTTACTCGTTCTGCCCGGGCCCTTACCCCGTCCTTTCAGTGTTCTCAGCGGTATTCAGCAGCAGTTCTCCCGCAGCTGCCCGGCCCTCGATGAAACCGGCTCACGGCTTTTCAATTTTACGCCTTTCAGAGTTTCCGATACACCGCAGCTGTCTCCCCTGATTCGCTGCCCCCGGTGCCCGATGGTTTTAGAGTTTTTCGGCGTTTTTTGGAGACCCGCGTCTCCCGCGTCTCCCTGCGTCTCTCGCTCTCACTCTGCTTGCACAGCTTGACTGGAACCGGAACTGATTCGGCATGTTATAACTGGTGAATTTCTGTTTCTTTTAGTTCATAACATTACTGTTATTTTTGAGAAATTCACCTAACTATAACATTACTTTAACCTTTGTTTTTCAGTGAAAAGGTTAAAGTAATGTTATAGTAATTTCTCTCTCTCTCTCTCTATATATATATATATATACATATATATATATATATATCCGTAAGACAATTCCTCACTCCACAGAAAGAGAAACCAGGGGGACACACCGGGGAGCCAAGGAGGAAATCTTTCTCAGCAGTGTGCACAATGTTCCTTCGTGCGGGGGCCAGAGCTTTCCAATACCTTGGATTCCAAGAAAAGCCGTGAGGCGGGTGCCCTTGTAGCTCCGGTCACAGATGAGACGGGACCCCCTAGCGCGCTCAGGGCATAGCGCGCACAATATCCGTAAGACAATTCCTCACTCCACAGAAAGAGAAACCAGGGGGACACACCGGGGAGCCAAGGAGGAAATCTTTCTCAGCAGTGTGCACAATGTTCCTTCGTGCGGGGGCCAGAGCTTTCCAATACCTTGGATTCCAAGAAAAGCCGTGAGGCGGGTGCCCTTGTAGCTCCGGTCACAGATGAGACGGGACCCCCTAGCGCGCTCAGGGCATAGCGCGCACAATATCCGTAAGACAATTCCTCACTCCACAGAAAGAGAAACCAGGGGGACACACCGGGGAGCCAAGGAGGAAATCTTTATTGCAGCGTTGCAGGCATGACGCGTTTCGTCTTAAGTGACTTTTTCAAATGCCAAACACCAGAAACTGACACCTGCCGGCATTCAAATGATCCATCTTACTCCCATTGGTGGGAGCCCAGCAGAGTCCACCAATAGCGTGAACACCTCTTTGTAGTCCCCCTTTGACGGACTCCAACTCCCAGCATGCACCGTCTCGGCTTACTGGTAAGTGTTTCGGCTGTTGAACCCCTGTAACTCATGGTGAGTGCTGGCGATCAGAGAAATGCCGAGTGTAGGTGCAGATTAAAATGACAAGTGTCCTCGTAGCACAAAGACCCCTCCCGGGCCCCCTTAGACGTCTCACCGCATAAATGAAGGTCCATATGAATCCTGAGACTCAGCAACAATGTCCAGGTCTCGCCGTGTAGTCACGGACTAGGTTCTCAGCAGTGTGCACAATGTTCCTTCGTGCGGGGGCCAGAGCTTTCCAATACCTTGGATTCCAAGAAAAGCCGTGAGGCGGGTGCCCTTGTAGCTCCGGTCACAGATGAGACGGGACCCCCTAGCGCGCTCAGGGCATAGCGCGCACAATATCCGTAAGACAATTCCTCACTCCACAGAAAGAGAAACCAGGGGGACACACCGGGGAGCCAAGGAGGAAATCTTTATTGCAGCGTTGCAGGCATGACGCGTTTCGTCTTAAGTGACTTTTTCAAATGCCAAACACCAGAAACTGACACCTGCCGGCATTCAAATGATCCATCTTACTCCCATTGGTGGGAGCCCAGCAGAGTCCACCAATAGCGTGAACACCTCTTTGTAGTCCCCCTTTGACGGACTCCAACTCCCAGCATATATATATATATAACCACCAGGGATAAGAGGTGGTAATAGGGAACTCAGACTTAGACGCTTAGAAGCCATGTGGATTCTCCGTCTCCGGAGTGTTGACCATGGCTTGAACTTTGACCAGGAGATGCAATATTTTTTAGGGGACTAGTGAACGAACATGCCTTTGATTCAGGTCCCCCTTTCCCTCTTCCTGGGCGTTACCAAGCACTACTACATGAAATTGAGAGGTCCTTACCCAGAAGTGATCCAATGTATGAGGACTCAATATGAGACCTACATGAGGCAATGTTAAGGTACTAAATTGAATATGCCCTCAAGGTATATATTTCTAGATTCTCATCTTTCCGCTCAACCGTGCAAAAATTGTCCGCAAAGAAGTATTATGTAATGGCAATAATGGCAATAATGGTTTTGTGATGCTAATCTGTTTATTGAGAATAATGTTGTGAATCTTTTTTAAGTTCCGAAAAAAATTTGTGTTTGTTTATATAGCATGAACCTACTCTTTTCAAACCTATATTCAAACTGATTGTATCCTACGTACATTAATTCCACCTCACAATGCATGCAATGACATATATATACATCCCACTATGCCCTTGCACTGTCTCGTCGTGTGTTTACGTTTAATTTTACATTCCCGTAAACCGCCCCCCCTTTTTACCAATATCCCAGAGCAGCAGTGAAACTAGAGAAACGCTAGTCAGCGCTCTTGATACCACAATCCGGGTCCTCAATGCAGTGTATTTAATCTACTTCCGGGTGCTGAGACACGTGACGGCACCCGGAACCAAAACCTGAATCCAAGCGATTACGCCGCTGGAATCTTCCCCGCACTACGGGTAAGCTATACTGCTGTGCATAGCCGTTTCCATGCTGAAATGGCTATAATTAACCAGGGTATTTTGCGTGTCAATCTCGTGACAGCCGAAACTTGTAATGTTTAATGCACGTTTACACGAGTTGATGAGCGAGCGCAACTATAGACTACTGCCTTCTCTTCCCACTAGCACCGCGAGTGTGAAACTTGTTATCGCATTGCCGCACTTTCTTCACTCGTATCAACTACGCTCCCATAGATCAGAATCGCTCACGGTCAGACACTGTTGGCACTGTATCCAGCTTGATACGGGTCAGAATAAACAACTCTCTTTGGAAATACTTCTCGCATATTATAAATTATGGTCTACGACTTGATCTAAAAGATCGGAGAGAAGTCAGGAATCATTTTACTTTAACGGTGAAACACCTATATTTTCAGCGTTATTTTTGCCATCAGCAAATGATGACAACTATTAATACTCTGGCACTCTTGAAACACAGTTTGGATCCAATTCTCACAACCTCATTAGGATAGGTTTTTAACCCAAGACAGTATGAGTGATTACACTTGATTTAACTCATTACATAATTAATGTGAGACAACAACAGCCGCCTCATTGACTTTCCGACTTTGTTTCTCTTCTCTCTCCTCCCTTGTATTTACATTGTACTCTCTACGTGGATGTTTTTGCTACATATTGACGACTACCTCAGGGATTATCTACTTCAAAAGTTTCTACACTACCCGCGCTGTATATACGTGGACAGATACACACCCCTGATTTACTCTCCCTGAGGATTGTAACACGTAACAATATTGCTTATTAAAGGTGAGTCACACAATAAGCCTTTTTAGTTCTATGAAATTCTAAGAATAAATAATGCTAACCTTGAATCCAAGGAACTAGCACCTGATACGCTCAACTTATATTTACAGAATCTCCACATACCCGCTGGAAAACTTCCCTTCTGGATTACTCAACTTGTATCCTGACAGATACTTTAACCCGGTCTCGAGCGGAGCTGGGTTGGAATTATCACCGGCACCGCAGTGGGATTCTTTTCCTTCCATCATGCGATAATTAATGCGCCCCCCACTAGGGGCCCTATCCTATTGAATGCAAATCCCAAACTACCATCGGTAGTACTCCTTCTTATGCTCCCCTTTGTCTCTCCCTTTTCCCCTTTGTGGCATTACAGACCTGTGGTTTCATATCCATTACCTACAAGTAGGATGCACACCCCCGGTTATATCCCAAAGCCCTGTTTTTCCTTTCCACTCCCTTACTCTCCCATCCACATTATAATCTCTACCATTATCTATGATACCCTTACCCTTACAATTCACCACGCCCATTTGCGTCACTCGAAAAAATGTTTTATTAATATGTGAATAGACTAAGTGTTGTAAATACCACAATTATATAGTCACCGTCGACCCACTTCCCTCCCTGCACTTGTCAGGACTACGTTCACAGGTACCAGGTTTGGTGTTGTGTGCTTCCACTACTGTGTTACTTTTTACTAACTCACAATTCACTCACCCTACACATTTTTCCACCATATACAGTCACTATTTGAAGTCTTCTTATTGGTACTAAGTACTCCATCCATTATTTTGTATCCTCCCCAGCCCTGAGGAGTCGCGGAAATAGTGTTTTCTTGCGACGAAACACGTGTCGGCTGGCTTTTAATGAACAATAAAAGAGGAACCGAAATACTGGTGTTCCACATCTTCGCCCATGGAATTTTAACTTTATGTCCATTGTGACATCTATTTTGCTTGAACCTTTACATAAGTGTGCAGCAGGTCTTGGTTTCATATATATATTCAGGAAACTCGCCACACGTCGCAGAATCACACTGCCAGGTTGCACAAATGACGAAGAGTGGACCCAACTATTGCTGGTGCAAAGCGTGATTTATTCAATAGATGCCAGCGCTGCCGCCATGACGCGTTTTGCCTCCAAGGAGGCTTGATCACATGACAAACTGCTTGCCATAACGCAGACAATTTAAAGTGACAGTGCAACATGGTTTACAATAAACATGGTAAAAATACTGTGCAAGAAACGCCGTGATCCCAATGTCTTTAGACAATGCTAAAAATGGAATTGAGAACTGTCTGTAAATATAAATAGTTGTAATCTAATTTGAATAATTCAAAATAAGAATAGAGCCCAAGTGGGCCTGCCACAAGAAAGTGCCTGCTAAAGCATGTAAAGTGCAAAATAGTGATTGTGCTAAATATTATTATAAAGTGTAATAAATATGTAAAAGACAACAGATTCCTAGTATTTTATAATAGGATTAAAAAGTTACAGAATATATCCAAGAGAGTCACCACATTTCATAATATTATTCAATAAGAAAGAGAAAAATTTAATTAAAACCAGGACAGTTTTTGACAATATCCAGACAGGTCTTATGGGCATATTATATGATCCTAAATGCAGGTATAAAGATCTTCCCTGTCATTTAATCCGTTCGGATTTTTTGTGTTGAGCTCCAGTATATTGTCTGGTTTCAAGGAGACGGAGTTTGGCCTCACGGTCACCTCCCCTCCTTGATGCCTCTACTGCATCTATCACAAAATACTGGAGCTGATCAGGTATGTCTTGATGTTTAACTTCAAAATGCCTGGCAACCGGATAATTTTAGTCGTGTCCCGAGATTGCCCGTATGTGTTGGAGTATCTGTTTGTGGGCGGGCAGTTTGGTACTGCCCACATATTGTAGCCCACACGGACACTCCAACACATAGATAGCAAATTCTGTTTTGCAGGTGAGCCACTTTGTGATGGCAGTAGGTTCTTTACGAAAAGGGCTCTTAAAATGTGTCCGATTGCTGCCGAAACTGAATGCTTTGCATTGGGGACAAGTTTTGTAACCTTTTTTGAGTGCCATCCAAGCGCTCGAAGCCTTAGGTTCAATGGTATTACTGACCAACGCTTTGGACATGGAGGGGGATTTACGGAAAGTGAGCATAGGCTTATTGCTCACTTTGTGCCCGATGACAGGGTCACTCTGCACTAAATTCCAGTTTTTGAATATGATTTTTCTAAGGTCTCCATGCTGACGATTATAGGTCAAAATAACACGTGGGGAAATTGCTTGGACCCCAACCTGTTGTTGGTCATCCTTCATGGTGGTTCTGTCTTTAGGAACTAAGGCTTCTTGTCTGCTGACAGAATTGGACCGCTGAATAGCTTTCACCAGACTGGTGTTGGAGTAACCTCTGGTAAGGAAGCGCAATCTGCAAGCTTCCTGTGCAGCCGCACATTCTGTTTCTGTACTGCAGATTCTTCTGATCCGGAGCATTTCTCCAAAGGGAATGCTCCGGATCAGGTGTGCTGGGTGTTGACTATTTGCTTGTAAAATAGTGTTACCCGCACTAGGCTTCCTATATAGTCTGGTGCACAATTTACTGCCTTCCACAAATACCTCTACATCTAGAAAACATATAGAGATGGAACTGATGTTAGAAGTGAAATTTAAATTGATGTTGTTTATATTGATTACTTCTACAAAGGCTTTAGCACTATCAACACTGCCTTTCCAAACAAGAAATACATCATTAATGTAGCGTAGGTACAGTGAAATATTGTTAAAAATGAAATCACGGTGTTGGCCAGCTAGGACCTGTTCCTCCCATAGCCCTACGTGTAAACACGCGTAACTAGGGGAGAAACAGGCCCCCATCGCCATACCTCTGACCTGTTGGTAAATAACCCTATTGAAGATGAAGAAATTTTGTTCTAGGCACATCTTGGTCATGTCCAATAGCATTTTGTTGTGTGCCATCGAGTTCGGAGGACATTTATTAAGATAGTGTTCCAAAGCCTTGAGTCCATCGCAATGTCTTATGTAGGTATACAATGCTGTGACATCTAAAGTCATTAATACCATGTCTGCTTCCCAAACAAAACGCTCAATTTTGCTGAGGAAACCAAATGAGTCTTTCACATAGGAATTAAGGGACTTGACGTAGTCTTGTAGAAAGAAGTCTATGTTCTTGGAAACTTGTTCCAACGAACTGTCAATAGCCGAAATTATGGGCCGGCCTGGAGGTGTTTCTGTATTTTTGTGAATTTTGGGTATTAAATAAAATGCGGGAATGACTGGATGCTCTTTTTTCAGAAAGCGGAACTCCTCATATGAAAGGAGGCCCGCACTTCTCCATGCTTGCAACTTGTGGTATTGATCTACCCACGTAGCTTTCACAACTTGGATGTTACTTCTGCGGTAGCAGGTGGTGTCATTTAGTTGTGCTTCCGCCTCCTTCAAGTACATGTCTCTCGGCCAAAGAACCACATTCCCTCCCTTGTCTGCTTGTTTCACGATGATGTTATGATCGTTTTGTAATTTGTTAATTAGTTGTTTGTAACATCTATTCTGTTTGGAAATGCAAAACTTTTTCTTATTAGTGGCGGTATATAGTTTTTTAATGTCCTGTACCACTATTTCCTGGAAAGTATCCAAGTTATCGTGAACCATGACTGGTTGGAATGTTGATTTTGCTTTGAATGGTGTAGTAAATTGGCCATTGGAGGTTTGTGCTATCCTTGTTGCATTTTCTCTTGACCCCTCATTTTGTAACTCCCAAATTGTCTCAAATGTGGCCTGGCTTTGGCTAGTGCTCATAGTTGGACTTGGTGCAACCTCAGAAAGTGTGTTTTTCTTTGGATGTTGTTCAAAAAACGTATTCAGTTTCAACTTGCGGGTAAATCTGTAAATGTCCATTCGTGTATCCGCGTAGTTCATGTTACACGGTGGGCAATATGAGAGCCCCAGATTTAAGACAGCCGTCTCTGCAGTTGTTAATTTCAAGTTGGAAAGATTGATCATGGATTTGGATTCGATTTCCTTGTTGTTTTTTTCTAGTATCGTTTCCAATGGCCTTGTTTTGTTGGGTTGTTGCCGCTTGAAGTTCCGGGCACTGCATTTCCTGCGTTGCCAGCATTTGTAGTTTGTCCACTGCCTTTTGCTCCATACGTTTTGTGGGACCTTAGTGTTTCTCGACGGTCCTGACACAGACAGTTGACTTCTTGAGCCAGGGAAAGTTTTGTAAACACCAATATACATATATTTACAACCAGATGCCCTTGAACTTCGAGAGGGCACACAAGCTGTCACCTACCATCCGGTCTTTACACCTCGCTGCAGCACACTCTTTTTGCATCCTTTTCTTTATTGCTTCCATCCCGACACGTTTCGAGGCTGAACGCCTCGTAATCCTGGGCTGCACACAAAGAATTCGAGGGCTCACCTGGATTCTTTTTCATTCTTAGTTTTAATGAAAAAATGCCCACAGTGGGTGTGGCACACAACAGATGCCAGAAGGCATGATGGTCATTGTAGTCAAGGCAGGTGAGGTTCAGTGGTCACCTTAAGTAGGTGGTTCGCTTTCTCAGTTTTAATTTTCGCATATTGTTTAAAACCTTGAGTAGGCAAGAATTGTCAATAGAGCGGGCTGATTAATCCGGGTACAGCATGCTTAGCGGAGAAAAGAAGTTTCCCTCCAAAGCCTTTCCAGTTTTCAGTCTTGTAGGAAATGGTGCTCCTCTACCACGGCCAGAGCTGCCGTGTGAAAAATGTTTACAACCAAATGCCCTTGAGCTTCGAGAGGGCACACAAGCTGTCCCTTACCATCCAATCTTTACACCTCACTGCAGCGCGCTCTTTTTGCATCCTTTTCTTTATTGCTTCCATCCCGACGCGTTTCGAGGCTGAACGCCTCATAATCATGGGCTGCACACAAAGAATTCGAAGGCTCACCTGGATTCTTTTTCATTCTTAGTTTTAATGAAAAAAACGCCCACAGTGGGCATGGCACACAACAGATGCAGGAAGGCATGATGGTCGTTGTAGTCCAGGCAGGTGAGGTTCAGTGGTCACCTTAAGTAGGTTCGCTTTCTCAGTGTTAATTTTCGCATATTGTTTAAAACCTTGAGTAGGCAAGAATTGTCAATACAGCGGGCTGATTAATCCGGGTACAGCATGCCTTAGCGGAGAAAAGAAGTTTCACTCCAAAGCCTTTCCAGTTTTCTGTCTTGTAGTAAATGGTGCTCCTCTACCACGGCCCGAGCTGCCGTGTGAAAAATGTTTACAACCCAATGCCCTTGAGCTTCGAGAGGGCACACAAGCTGTCTCTCTCTCTCTCTCTCTCTCTCTCTCTCTATCTCTCTCTCTCTATATATATATATATATATATATATATATATATATATATATATATATATATATATATATATATATATGCAATGCTCCGCTGTACGCCATGCACTCCCTTCACTCACGATTGGGTGCTGTGCAGCGCGTGACAGACTCAGCGCGGATCTGAGTAATCCAAAGCTCACTTGCAAAAATGCAAAAGCACTTCCAGGAACATAAAACCCTAGATTTGTATTTGGGTTCAATATACATCTTAGATGCGTTTCGGCTTGCCGCCTTTGTTAATAGTGGCCGGCTCCACCATGAGGCAAGTTTATGTACAGCATCACATGAAACAGAAACAGAAGCAAGGGACACCTAATATTGTTCTCAAAGGTATCGGCCATTACTAAACAATATATAGTAATATAGCAAAATGTCAAACCACATTATAAACAGCATACTTCTACTGTTATAAGTATTGCGTGTGATTCAACATAAACATTAAACAAAGTAAAACATATCGCCCTGGAAGGGCAAGTATACGCAAGTAACTGCTACCCATTTTTTTCAATGGACCTTATTAACTTCAACACTGGTATCAATACATCTGTAGTTTCTGCAATCAGGTACTGGTGACTATTAGGAATCACAAATGAAGAGCAAATCTAAACATTCATACAATATACTGTGCGGGCAGCACAGCAAATTAATAACAAATGAATAGCAGATTATTAAATGATTAAATTGTTACGGTGGCATTACAGATGTATGGCCATCTCCTCACCACTATTTAGGCCACCTGGCCTTTTGGTCTGATTCTCAATGATGTGCCGCGACTCTGATCTGCATAGCTGTAAGAGTCTATTCCCTCCTCTCACATTCTGGGGCACTTGAACCATACAGAAAAAACTCAAAAGATCTCTATTGCTGTCATGAAATTTCTCAAAATGCCTGGCCACTGGATATGTGGGATCTCTATTCTGTAGGGCCCTGAGATTTTCCAGAATTCTTATTTTAGTGGGGTGAATCGTACTTCTTATGTAGCGCAAGCCACAAGGACACACCAGACCAATACCGTGTGGCTTGTGTTACAATTCAGCAGGCTTTTGATCTTAACCGGTTCTTAAACGCCTGGTATATGATATTGTAACACTTTACAGCTGTGTTTACAGGCCCTACACTTAAGACATGGGTAGAACCCTACCAACCTCCCAAATGGGGACATTCTGATCTCCTTTTTGCAGTGATTGTGTACCAAACTACTCCTTAAGGATCTGGCTCTTCTAAAAGTGAGAAGAGGGGCTCTTGGTAAATCCTTACCTATTATTGGGTCCGACTTCAGAATGTGCCAATTATTGGCAAAGATCCTCCTTATGCTCAAATCATCACTTGAGTAGTTAGTTATCATCCTCACGGTATCACTTTATGACTTTTCTTTTACACTTTTTTACTTTCTCTTGGTTGGTGTTCGGTCACTTGGCACTATCACATCTTCGCTTTGAATCTTATCCACTTTTGTTTTTGCTTTCTCTAGGATGGCCCTGCTATACCCTCTAGCCTCAAACCTTCCCATGCATTCCTTTGCAGCAACTTGAAAATCACACGCCCTTGTACAATTTCTCTTAATCTTAAGATTTCGCCATATGGTATGCTATCAATTGTTCTTTCTGAATGGCAACTTTTGGCGTGCAAAATAGAATTCCCTGTGGTTGGTTTCCTGTGCAAAGACATGCACAGTCTGTCCCCCGCAGGGAAAACCCTCAAGTCCAGGAAATTTACAATTTTTGTACTAATTTCCCCTGAAAATGTGAGGTCAAATTATTGTCATTAAGGATCTGAATGTATGCCTTGGCTGATTCTTCTGTGCCTCTATATACAATAAAAAGATTGTCTATATACCATGACCAACTCACGACCTTACGGGTCCAAACCATGTTCCCATCCACCCAGGCCACCTGCTCCTCCCTCCAGCCAACGAAAAGATTTGCGTAGCTGGGGGCGAAGCAGATGCCCATCGCGGTTCCACCGATTTGCCTGAAGAATTGTTCCTGAAAAAGGAAGATGTTATTGCTCAGACAGAATTGGACAAACTCCAGTAGCATTACATTATGTTCGGCCTAGTTGATAGGATTAGTGCCAAGAACCCATTTCACTGCTTCCATCCACTGCATATGGTCAGTTCTGGTATACAAACTTGAGATGTCAAGCGTTATCATAATCATATCCAACTCCCACACGATTGTCTCAATTTTCAGCAAAGAATTGATATTTGCATTCCAAATACGCATGTTCATCTTTATTTAGCATCACTCTGTAATTACACTTATTCAGGAACACTCTGTATGCGCTGACACTGTCCTCGAATGCCTTCTTCGTCACCCTGATATAACTGGATGTGTCACCCAATTGTGTTAGGGCCTCCTGTGTGTAATAATCCTTTGTCAGCAGCACTGCATTCCCACCCTTGTCGGATGGTTTGCATACAATAGTGTTGTCCTGCTTTAGATCTGCAATCGCTCTTCTGTGGTCCTCTGTGATATTGGCTCTCACTTTTGATCTGTTCTTACAATTTCTCAATTTTAGAAGATCCCTTGTTGTCACCTCAGTAAATACATCAATGGAGTTCGTCGGCATCATGGGACAAAATTTAGATTTAGTAAAGAAAGGGCTACCCGGATTCACTTGTATAATTCCAGCTCTCCTTATTTCTAGTGCTGATGATGGCATTAGTGTTGCAGGTTTCCCCATATCCGCCAAATCCTCCATGACTGCCAGTATTTCAATATCTCCCGCCGTCAACTCATCAGTCAAACTCATAGACCTCATGTTTGGGCTTGGTCTGATACTTTCTTTGCCTTTAAAGAATTTCAATAATTTTAATTTTCTTCCAAATTTAAATAAGTCAATTTGGGTTTGAGTATATTCCGCTGCCTTTGTTGGGCAGAAGCTAAGTCCAAGTTGTAGAACCTCCTCTTCCACAGGTTTTAATTTCCTTGGGGTTAGATTCACAACTGTAAGGACTTCCAATTCATTCTCTACCTATGATTCCATTGTTTCTTGCTCCGAGTCACTCTTGGTAAGGCGGTGTTGTCGCTTGCTCCACCCACCCCTCCCCGTCCGACGTTTGCGTTCTTTTTTTTGGAGCGGTTTCTCTGGTGCTTTGGCTTTCCCCCCTCTGCCCCACGTTTCTCGTATCACTTGAAACTCGTCTAAAAAAGGGACAGATGCGGGGGTCACAGGCTGTGCTGTTCCAGACGCTCCTCCCTCTCTTTCTTCTTCATATATATAATATTAGTATATATGTATTTGCGTTTGTACATATGTATGTCTGTATATGTATATATAGACACAGTCACATATATATATATATATATATATATATATATATATATATATATATATATATATATATATATATATATATATATATATATATATATATATATATATATATATTAACGTTTCATATTCCAATATAATATGCTTTTGATAAGAATCATTCTTTTCTTCTAAAAAACCCTGGCTAAACATAATAAGTGATAATATTATAACCTATGCTGGAAATAACTATTCAGATACTGATTACAACATATATTACAGCATTACATTATTAGTTCTGTCTTTGTACACAAGTGTTAAAGGAGTCATTGCCTGCCTAATGTGTGCCGTAAATGAATGCTTGTTTTTTGGCTATTCTAAGACAGTTTGCACACAAAAGAAATAATGCTGCTCCTTAGTATTGATTCCTTGCGTCTGATTTAGGAAGGCTTCTCTGATCGATATATCGTCACTTCTTCTTGCAGTGGGTGATCGGGGCACACTCTCCAGTCATTGGTTTTTCGCCTTCGTCTGGTGTGGATTTTGTTCCAGTGTTTCCACATGTATTCACAGCCACTGTCCAACCCCGTGCTGCAAAACGTTGGTTGAAAAAGAGGATCCCAAAATGCAAGGTAATATCAGCTGTTAACTCAGTTTATGCCTTAAGATATTGTTGTGTTTTTAAATTACTAAGCATTTACCAAAAAGAATTATGTGCAGAAGCTGGCAATTGTAGACAGTGCACATATAAACAGTCACCTTCAGAAAATACGTTTTAAAGTTTTTATTTATGCTTGCTGTTGCCAACAAATATTGATTACACAATATTATTAAAATGTCATAAAATCAGAGTGAAGGGCTCCATAAAAAACATTACACATTATTATTCAACATAACAAAGTTATGTATTCCCACAGTGAGCCACTGCAATGTAATAATCTTTGTCCAAGCAGCATAAAGTGTGGTTCCTCTGGAACAAGCCAGAGGATAGATGAAAATATGTTTGGGTCTAATTTACAGCTTGTATCAGTCTAACTCCCACCATCCCAACTCTCATCTTATCTGGGGTGAGCCAAACTTTGAAAACTGAAGTAGATGCCCCAATCCTAAAAGAGTTTGTGAATAACAATTGTCTATGTGTCCAGAGAGCAGCAGACTGAATTCCACTTTGTGATTACACTAATGCCATTTCAGGGGTTGGGAACAACAAATAACCTGTTCCCAGTGTCCGCAAGTCTCAGTATGCTCGGGCAACAGCAGGATCCCCTAGGGCCTGCAATATCTAACCTGATCCCCTTGGCCAGTTTTGGATCTTCAAATCCTTATCTGTAGCCCGCCTAATGTCAGGGTTACATCATCCATACACAGGGCTTGCATGCTGATATTCCATTCGATCTCACAATTAGTTCTCCACAATTAAACGCACCAAAAAGAGGATGAAATTAAGATTGCAGAAAACAGAAATGTCGCATAACTTGGATGGGTGGCAATGCGCACACATTTTAGCATGTCCCACAACATTTGGAATTCAGTGGGGGCTCTGTGGTCGGGCTCCTTATTCTTCGACCTCACCCAACACTTAAGTGCAGCTCTGAGAGCAAAGGAACAGGTGGGGTCTTCCAGACCCTGCAGTTTGCACGGTGGTCCACGTCAGCTGGGTGTCTTGTTGGGGCGTGAAAAATTTGCATAGTTTTCTTTTGGGCAAATAATCAAAATGTCAACAAAATTATGGGAAATATTACGTAGTTACTCGAAATGCAGATTTCTCATTTCACTCTGTATTTTAGAATGAAATCCGGCCTCGCATACATGTTTGGTCTGAGAACGCATTTAAACAAAAACACGGTGAACAACAGGTACTCGTGTTCTGTAGTTCGCGTGCGTTCATGGTAAATTTTTACTGTAAATGGCACATTGCCCAGTAACGTTTTACCAGTATTGGAGCGCCATTACACAAAGCAGCATAATATCATATTTTCAGGAATTTCCCATAAGAAGCGTAAAACAAAAATCCAGAAATCATGTGAAATAAGAGGGTGTCATTTACATTATGCCCAGGCCTAGAGCTTTCGTACCCAAATATGGTTCTTTTTTTTCCTTCTGAATCCATAAAACAGTTTTGCACTTTTGCTTTAAAGGTTGAGGCTTTTCTGATTCCTGCAGCAGACACTTAAGAACATGTGGACACAGTTCTTGTAACCCACCTGTTAGATTTGGGGGTCTCTAGTTGGCACTGGTAGGCACTTGTGACAAATAGGGACCCTCTCCTCTAGTCAGGATAAGGGGATTACACTCCTAAAATAACCCCTGCTCACCGTCTAGGTATCTGGCGCGAGCAGTCAAGGCTTATTTCAGAGGCATTGTAAGTTAAGCAGTTGTGACCAAATAGAGTAACCAAGTGGCAACACTACAAATGGACACCACACAGGTTTATGTTTATTTGTTTATAAAGCGCTTGAATGCCGAAGCGTCTTGGCGCTGGAGTGTGAAAGTAGAATAGGAGTGATGGCCAAAGCCTAGGTGGTTGTGAAAAGCCGGGTTTTCTGATGTTTTCTGAATAGCTGGAGATTTGGCTGGCGTCTCCGGGACAGAGGCAGTTTGTTCCACAGCTTAGCCGCACAGTGTGTTATGGTTCGGCCCCCCCATCTAGCTCATCTGAACTTTGCAGTTTTTTTAAGGCCTTGAGTGGCCGATCTGAGAACTCGTGAGGGAACATATGATGCAAAAAGTTTTTAAGATCAGCTGCACTCCAACCATTTATTGCTTTGTGTACCAATGTCAAAGATTTAAATTCAATGTGCTGTTTAATGGGCAACCAGTGGAGTGATCTAATTCCGGCTGATGTTGGCTGTCCTCTGTGCAGCCCCAAAAGAAGTCTGTCTGCCGCATTTTGTAGAGATTGCAATTTTTGTAGTTGAAATTTATCATTTCCCAATGCATTAGAATAGTCAAGCTTTGACAAAAAGAGCGCTACCGTCACTGTTTTTTGAAGCTCTTGGGGTATAAAGGGGAAGATTTTTTCAGAAGGAAAAAGCCTGAAGAAATGAGATCGTTGACCATTGCCCCGACATTTAATTTATTGTCAAAGATGATCAAAAATAAGTAGACTTTATATAGAGTTACCACAAGACCATAAACAACAAAAATACACACTATGGTAGATGGTAGATTTAAGCTTAGATTAGTTCAGTTCTTAGATGCGACACTCTGCGTCAATGTACCTTAAGTTGCGTTGCGCTTCCACGACAAGCAATGTCGCAGTGATGGGAAATGCGGCAAAGTTCAGATACAAAGAAATAAAGATGTGAAGATCTTCCAGAATTTTCAATAGGGAGCACTTGCACTGTGGCACTGGATAGCAGTGGCACAGTGCCCAAATCATCTAACACCAGCAAAAATACATGAGGCAACAGCAAAAATGGAAGGGAGACCCACGCCAATGGTGCCCGGTCTAACAACACCCATGTTTTCAGGATGAGTGATAGCTCACCTAGTGTCAAGATATGTTGGTCCAGTGCAGTAGGTGCCAAAGCTGTGGTGCGAAAGGTGTGCTCAATGGGATCGTATGTGGCAATACAGCCAATGGAGATGAAATAATGCCTCAGTGATCCTATTCATGTCATGCTCTATATCCTGATCCCTGCACTCCACATTCCTATTCAGGCACACCCTCTCCAGCTCTCTCAAATAACACTGCAATGTGGGACAGGTACAGACCAGGTATTAATAGCTTGCACTACCGCCATGTTAACAGACAATAGTAGGATTCTCTTATCAGACAGATTGGAGCGCCAGAGATGGAATTCAACTACTATGAGGAGCAGCTCTAATGCTATGATGTTCAATGTGATCTTCCTCTTCTGCCACACTTAGGCCACTTGCTGACACACCATTCCTTCCAAACACTTATGGCAAAGTCTTCCCTACCTCAGGCATCCTTAAATAAGCACAAATCAGAGCTGGAGGCCCGTGGTAATTGACAAATTAAGGAGCTATTGAATTGCGCCAAGTACTTGAACTCCCTACTTCTGCATGTCTTATCTCATGCCCTTATTCACCCTCACCAAAGGCTGCATCATGATGTCACTGAGCAGAGCTGAGAACATATTTTCTGTGCTTGAGACATTTAAAGTTTAAACACAGACCTCTTTTTCCAAGTTAAAAGTAGGGACTTTAGCCAGAACAAATCAATAATAGAAAGAGGCAATATCTGTTCACTTTTTCGGTCTTGTTCTGCGTTAAGTTTATGAATTAACTCTGAGAATTTCTGAGTTATATGTTTGAATTTTAGACTACTTAAGCTCATAAACCCAGGTGTTTGGCTCTATGGCAGAACAATCATGATACAGCACCAAGCGGTGTTTTAGGGTAATGTTGGAGGCCACACTTGCCATCTGCCTGTCAAAAACCCTCCCTGTAGGGATGACTTTGACTGTCAAATTAATCTTTCCAAGCAGGATTTGGCTCACCCCTCCATTGATTTTTCGCTTATGAAGACAAACTCAGTCTCAGATCTTAGAGCCTTGGTCTTGTCACCAGCATTCTTACGATACCCTTAACTATGTCCAATTCTGTTCCTTGAATGGTTATCACCACTGGTCTTGTTAAGCCAGTAAGACACCTAGCTCAGCTGCTACCTACTGCAAAGCATTTAGGGTTGTTTAACAATCTTGACTGTTTTGGGAAAGTCTTTTTCTGGGATGGCTGCTGTTTGTAATCCTGTAACACTAGTCAGTGGCTAAGAGACTGGGTGCACCCTTCTGTTCCCCTTGGCACGCTGATTCTGGATGCTGGATGAGAAGCACCACACTTCAAGCCGCTGTGGGTCAACTCGCTGGTCATTTGCCATGAGTAGGAGCCAGCATTGAATAGTCTAAATATGTTTTGTACTTACCTCTTCAATGTATCTTTCTGCTACACTGCCCAACACAGAGTTCAAAAGGGCTGACTGAAGGTCCACTTGCTTAGGCATGAATGAGATTTAGTAAGCCTCTGATCATGCATTGCTTCATCTGAGCAACCATTGTGAGGGAAATGAATTTTCCCATATCCCCATTCACAACTTGATTGTCTTCTGATCCCATAATAAATGTGGGCACATGGCCATTTTTAATGGAATTCCACAGCGTAAAGGATCCAACCAATGCCTCCAGTTTAGATGACCTCATTGTGTGTTTTTCTAAATTATTGGAAAAGAGCTGGGCCTTACTCTATATACTTCTCCATAATTACTGCTGATAAAATTGAAAAGGCCTCAAACCAGTTTCCTATAGCTTGTTTTGGCCTCAGTTGACTCCTGCCTTTCTTCTTATCCTCCATTAGACCCTTGTGTCTGGCATCAGAGCCATCCGAGCCATGCATCAAAAGTTTCAGTTTAGCAATGAACATGCATTTTCATATCCTATCCTTTGTATCTAGTGGTATCTAAGACAACAATGATCAGCGGCCTGATAATTATGGGGTAATGGTTATCAGAGATGGGGCACTGGATGGAATGCCAGTGGCAGCCTGACCCTAGGTCAGGCTACCTGTGCTGATACTGGGACATGGTGCTGGCCTTTCTTGAAATATTCATTAATACCATGATAGCACAGCATGTCAACCAAACTAAAAATAATATTTATTAATCATAACATTGTTGTTTTTTAAGCAATTGCGCAAAAACGTTGAAGTTCTTAATAAAATATGTCATAATTATTTATGGATAAGTAAACCCTTCATTCCTAAAGAACAGGGTAATGATAGCAATGCTCGAATACCCAATTAAAAGACATCAGTAGGCTTCTTTAAACAATGACATGTATAGCTGGAAGATTGTATCGAAATAATACGTGCGGTACCCCCCTTAGATTGACCCACTCTACACTGGTAAATGTCATGCACAAATGAAAATACCAGAGAGTATATATCATGTCTCTAATCTCATAAAGAAAACGCCCCGCTGTCCTCACAAAGTATATCCTCACAATATACCGCTTGCTTTCAGCAACTTTGCATAGGGCAACAATCCCTTGGTCACTGTATTTTTCCCAGGTATCCAAATGACACCCGTACCTTTTTGTTTTTGTTTGAGTATCTTTTATTGCATTTTTTGTTTTAGATATGCATTTGGCAAATATACAGACACGGAGTAATGTCATAACCAGTGCATCGTGTCGTCAGTACATGTCTCTGCAGTTGTCAAATGACACCCGTACCTTTTATAAGGGCAGTTCTAACAAAAAGCTTTTGAAAATTTGGAAATTAATTGATAAGATCATCAAAGCCAACATGATAGGCTTTTTTGGCCTTAGGAAACCTGGGGGCATATTATCAAGGGGGGTTATCTCCGCTTTTTTTGCTTTAAAAGCCAAGAAAGCGGATATAATTATCTCCCTATTACCTAGCTGTCGCTAACACTAGTTAGCGACAGCTAGTAGGAGATAGCGACCATCTTGGACCCCGCTTTGCATGTCAGTGATATTTATCACTAATGACATGCAAAGTGGGCGTGCCAAGATGTTAGCGACTGGAAACAGTTGCTAATATCGCTATCTCCTATTACCAATTTTTGGAGATATTCGCGAATATCTCCAAAAGCTAACACCTGCTCTGAGCAGTTCCTAGCCATGTTATCCGATGGGAGGTGGATAACATGGCTAAGAGCATTAGCTCGGTAATGCATGAATATCGCTGACTTTTCAGCGATATTCATGCATTGCGGCCAATTTTTATCGCATTTGCGATAAACCTTGGTAATACCAAGGTTTATTTGCGATAAAAATCGCAGCAGCTCAGCGGTAAAGTTTTGTCTCTAACCAAGCAATAGCGATAATTATCGCTATTGCTTGGTAATATGCCCCACAGTCACCTACAACAAAGAATGTGTGGTCCATAATGCCCCTTCAGGAATGTTGCACCCTTACAACAGATAAGTTAAATTTACTGGAAACTAACCACATGCGCAAAATTAGTTCATTCTCTTCAAGTAAAAGGTTATGCATTTGTCTTAGAAGACCATTAAGTTCCTTAAAGAGGTCTTTCTTGAATTATACACAAATAAAGGAATTCATTGTTAAAGAACCTATCCAAACGTTCTCCGATAAGGACTCTTCTACCTTGAAACGTAGGCGTTTAGATAATGATGCTGAGTGAAGTAACAAACATGTACTAAGTAGAGGTGTGAGTTTTATTTATACATGCAACATGGCTGGGGGTCCGTTAATCCGGAGGGGTGACTGAGGGCCCACCTGTACAAACCATCAGTAACATTGCCTGCCATATTCTAAGCATTCTGCCACTGTGATGAAAAATGTAAATGAAGTGGGATGTGATGCAATCTGTTTGTTTTTGACTCAAACACTGATTTGTTCCTGAATATCGAAAACATAACTTCATGATATGCGGGAGTTTTCTCCTGTGTGGCTGGACCATCTTTTCATTTTTCCCGTTCACAATCACCAAATAGGCAAAATGATCTTTGAATGGACCACATAAAATTATGTGGAGATTCCAGAACTCATAAGCTGGCAGCATGTGGTGTATGAGCTGCCAGGAAAAGGTTCTGAAACCTAAGCTAGCTGAGGCTCCCCAGCCAAGAAGCACACAGTTCCGCACATCTAAAAGAACTTAGGGAACTGGAGGATTCATATGTGCAGATTTTTGACCTACATTTTATATCTACCAATTTCTAAATACCTCATAATCTAGATGGGGTGCACTCAATGGTACTTTAGAAACTTTCAACTCAAACATATTTAAAACATGCAATTGAGACCAGGTTAACGAGGACATCTATAAAGGGAAAAAACATTAGCATTCCTATAGTTGACCTATACAAATTCCAGCACCGGGAGACAGTGGTTTTGTTACTTCATACCCAAATGCTGCTCATTTTACCTCTTTGCTGGAATAGGCACAATCTATGCAAGGTAAGGGTCTTGCTTTTCCAAAGAAAGATGGCTGGCTTTGAGTGAGCTGGCTCCATGTACCAGACTGCATTTGACTTGGACGATGGAACGAGGGTGCTCACACTAACAGTCTGGTTGGCAGTGCAAAGCTACACATGGTCATTCACCGGGGGCATGATAGGACATTTTCACACAATGTGTGTGTTTACGTTCAAGGTCAATGTGAGAGACTGAGCAGTGGTGCATATGTTGAAGCCCATCCCTAGCATGTCATTGGCCATCCTGAGAATGTTGTGATTATCCCTTGCATTATGGAGCATCCCTGGTATAAGGCGGCCCTAACATTACAGTGACCACTCTCAAGACATTCTATTAACCTTATGCAATGTATTGTATATATTTCACAGCTAGACATTTGTCAAATGCACAAAGACATTTATTTGGAAAAAATAATTCCATGTGACTTTTATAAAAAAAAATTTATGATAACTGCACTGTAGAAGAATTCACTCATGTTTCAACAGATCAAACCACAGTTAATTGGAGTCTTTGCTAGTGAACTCCCATTGATCCTGGTTTGATTAATTTCTGTTGCGAGCACTAGACTCAGCCACACAACTGGGTTAAAATTCAAATAAGAACAAGGGGAGGAATGTTAGGTAGTAAGAATTTTGCAGACCGCTGTAGATTGCAGATCCTTATGTCATAAAATTGCAAGGAAAATATGCGATTTGAGCCAAAAGTTTGAGGTTTTGGACACTTTTCCTGTTGAAGCTGCTAGGCCCACTCCCACAAGTGAGGTACCATATTGATTAGGAGTCTTGTGGAAATTATGGGAGATAGGAAATGTGTGGTTTCCCACAGATTCTAGAACTTTCCATCAGCGAAAAGTAAGGAAAATGTGCTTTTGGACAAAGTTTGAGGTTTGAAATGGATTTGGGGTAAAATAAAATGGTGATAGCCATGCAAGTCTTACCACTTTGGACACCCTTGGGTGTCTTGTGTTCAGAAATGTGCAGGTTTGGTAGGTTTCCTTGGCTACAGGCCTAGCTAGACCCCTGAACCTGCAGCCCAATACATTGCAGAACAGGGTTGCTTTTGGTGTGGATACATTTGATCTGTCCACGTTGCATTTTGGGCCTTTTCCTGTTGCAGGCACTAGGCCCACTCACACAAGTGAGCTACTTTTGTCAGGAGACTTTGATGAATGTTCTGGGAGAAGTTAATTTGTAGCTCCCCATAAATTAAAGAGCTTTCTGTCACAGAAATGAGAGGACATTTTCATTTCTAGATAATTGAGGGTTGCAAGGGCTTCTGACTGAATACAAACCTTGTTAAAACTACAGAAGTCACATGATCCTGGCCAACCCAGGTGTATATTTTTCAGAGATGCCTTGGGTGGGTAGGTTTTCTGGGTAGATGGGTGAGGATGAGCTAGCTAGCCAGGTTGTAAAAAAAACATGGATTCACCTTGGTGAATTATGATGTCTCTAGGTCGAGTTTTGGGTTGTGTTGTGACACAGGCACTAGGACGAGCTATACAAGTGACATGCAATTTTTATCAGGAGGCATGTAGAACAGAGAATAGCAGAACTTTTGTCATTATCAATTCAACTTATCTGCATTTGTGCCTTTAAAATGTAAGCCAGTGTGCTAGAAACAAAAATTTCCCCAAATGTATCTGTAATATGTAGGACATTTTGTTTCCTAGACCGACCCCTCCCATTTTCTTAATGTGAGATTTTGAGTCCAAACCTTCTCTTTCTTCTTAATACTAACTTCAGCTTCACGTCCATTTTCACTTTTCTGCTTGATAGATTGATCTTTTCTGCATTACTCAGTCTGTCCCTTTGTCTCCCTTTCTACTGTCCCCAGAGTCCTGAAAAGAATGGGAAGAACTGTCATTGCATGCTTTATCATTTTGACCCTTCTCTTTAAAGAATGGGGAGCCGATTTACAAGCCCCTTGCGCCTCTTTTGCGCCGCCGTTGCGTCACTTTTGTGACGCAGCAGCGGCACAAAAGATGCGCCATGGTGCGGGGTATTAACAACGGGACGCATCTGGGAGATGCGTCACGTTGTCAAGCCCTGCGCCATAAGGAGGCGTTCCTGCGCGGGGGGGGGGGCCTCCGAAAAGTGGCTGAGTAAAATCTACAAGATTTTACTCAGTCACTTTGAGGCCAATGCTGCGTCAAAACCCTGCGCCTGCTTGAAGCAGGCGTAAGGATTGAAACAGCATTGGACAGATAGGGCCCTCCAAAGAATTGCTGGAGCTGCGTTGCCGCTTTTACGGCACAAATGTGTGATGCATCTGTGCCATTTTGGCCCCATGGTGCGCAGCATTGTAAATGCAGTGCATCATGGGTGGCGGAGCTGCAGCGCACAATTACTGGGGCATCCCTGCTAATTTGCAGGGATGCGCCAGTAATCGTAATTCTGCCCCTAAGTGTTACAAATCCAGGACACACCAAAATTCAAAGTAGGCATAGAGATTTGCTGTTGCTTGCAAGCCACGACAAATACTTTAAGAATGGTGTGCAGTGAAACACACTGCTGAAACCTGCATTTTTAATGCTGATGGGCCAGAGATTGTGCATTCATGGTGCATGAGATAACTGCCATGCACCCAATAAATACATCGAATGTGAGGCAAAAGACTTACCATGTTGCATTGCTCTGCTGCACTGGGATAAGGCCCTGTTGTCTACCATCAATATATACATTCACTCTCTCACATTAAAATGCTTAATGGACATTCCTATATTATAACAGAAATCGTACTCCAAAACTAACACTGCAGCACAAGTGAAAGCATTTATTAATCTAGTACATATTTCCTGCTTACTTCAGTGTCACAGTGTACACATTGAAGGTCCTTTTCAATTTTTGTGTTGAAATCATATGGTACTTTGCCATGTCCAACAGCACTACACTGTAAGGCCTGATTATGATAGGTCCTCAAATAGTGCAGGCATACTGGCTGAAACTTGCAAACCGCACATCCAGTGAGTCCTAATTGCAAAGGTTTTGATATTTACTGGGTGTACAATCTGGGAAACATTCTACTTTATGCATGTAGGAATGTTTATTAATATTTGTTTTTTAATCAAAGATCCACAAACATCCGGTAAAAACCGGCATGGCAAAGATATCTGGTGGGAGGTAAGCTATCCACTTGTGTTGTAATGCCAAATCGGCTGCAAACAGGAGTTTCCTCCCAAATTGGTATCTTCATGCAGATCATAATTTGAGCCTTATTCATAAACAAGAGACACATGCTGTACACTGCATAATCCTGACAGTAGTTTTTCTGAAAGCAACGTGATCAATGATCCTGTCATTCGCATTTTCAAGTTTCTGTATGTTTTTAACATTAACAGCTTCTGATTATGCACTGTGATTTCAACATGTGCATTAAGTAGTTATAATGAGTCATGTACACGTGAAATAATAGGTGACACACTAATGAATTGGTGAGTTGCACTGTAGAAGGAAGTTAACAGTCATAGACTTTAGAAGATGCTGGAGATATTATGCCTTGGACAACAGATAATTCTGTACACGTTTCGCAATGCAAAGGCAATTCCCCCAAAATACTCTATAGTGATGCTGATTGTGAGAACTGGTGAGCTCGTATGATTGGGAGGAGTTCCTTTGAATCTATAATACCTTCTCTTTGAGTTGTACATGCTGTGCTGTACATCTATGAATCAGGTTGGACTATGCTCTACTTCACTACAGGCTGCAATGAGCAGACTCATGCCGACATGAGAAAAAAAGGTACGTTCTGGAGAAGATATTGATGGGATGGGATGTTGGGCTCTCCTACAGTCAAGAGGTTAAGTGTGTAAGCACATTTCAGAATAACTATCCCCTCCCCCACTTCATAGTACTGATGTCAATGGAATGGGTATCACCTAGTCTTGTCCTACTCGATGTAGTTCAAAGGCTGAGGGTCAAAGACCATTGGTGGTTCTTATAAATAACAACACTTGTTGTTTTTTTAAGAATAGTCTTTAATAGTTAATATAATTGTTGCAAGTATTCTCTACAATGAGAATGTGCGTGTGTGTCACTTTCAATTTGCAACACTGTTTATGAGATGAAAGATGGCTAGTTTACGTTCCTGGGCAGGTGAGATGAGCTGCTGTGAATGGAGGAGAAATGTAAACTTCATACGTTATTTAACTGAAAACCTGCACAAGTATATGTGGACACTTCTGTTGCTCCCTTTGTGACATCTCCTTGTCAATAAGATGTCACATACATTAAAGAACTGTCTCAACACCAAATAACGTCAGCTTTTTCTCATTTTGGCTTCCACCGTCCCTTCTTTCTCCCTGACTGCTTGGACAGGAGAATACATGTAATTGACACCTGGAGAAACATGTTGTCTTCAAGTACCTGACAAACTAAACCTGATTGAAACTAACCTGTTTTGTTTGCTTTTAATGTTCTGAGGAGGATTCCTCTTAAAACTGCATTCAATTGCAGTGATCAATTTTATCCCAGTTGAACATAACTGTGATCGTCAGGAAGAGAAATATGATGAGGAAATGTACTCAGGACTGTCCCTGAACTGAAATGAAAGCATACAGACTTAACACTACAAGTGAGTGAGGCAGGACAAAATAATGTGAGGGGTGGTGGGGAAGTTAAATGGAATAAAGGAAGGCATGGAGAAGAAGAGAGGTAGCGAGAGGTAGAGAGAGAGAGAGAGCCCGCCACCTTCCTGAGGCACTATTAAAATGTATATGCGGGCGGCCCAAGGATGCCACCTGCCCGGGGCAAGTCAAATTATAATTATAATCCCCTCGTAGAGCCATATGTGCCCTGGAGACAACCAAATCCAAGGATGGCTCCTACTATGTCCTGGGCTTCCCACGCTCAGGACATAGCTGTTTGATGTGGCTTGGCGGGAACTTTAACCGCTCCTGTCAAGCCACAGCAAACATTCCACTTTCAGCAAGCGAGAGCAGTAAAAAGCTCCTGCTTGCTGGAAACAGAGCATTTGTCTGTTTCCCTGACGACTATCAAGTGAGCAGGGTAAAAGACGAACTTTTAGACACAAGGAGCTGCATGCTTAGCAGCTCCCTGTGTCTAAAAGCAATGCCGGCTCCCGCAGGAAGTGGGGAGCCGTCAGGGACTGTGCGGGCATTCAGGCTCCTGAGGTCCTGTAGCACACTCAGTGACCTGAGATACATGGCTAGGCCCTGGGAGATGGTTTCCCCAAGGTCAAAATTGGCCGATGGAGGGGGGCCTGCGAGGCTCCTCACACCAATAAATTATTTATAATTGAACACACTTAGCACCGGGGGATGAGTTTCTGAGACTAATATTGGCCTGTAGATGGAGGTTGCGTGGCTTCCCTCCCCTATTACAAAGCAGCCGGACCCCGGGGATGGGGTCCCAAGGGCTGAAATTGGCCGGAGGAGGGGGGCCACTCTCCACTAATTTAATTTTTTCTTCTAAATCTCAGCCCCAGGGGGAAGTTGCCCTGCCCCTTTTCTCCTTTACTCTGCAAAGAGCCCTCCTGGCACAGAACTTGTCAGCGGATGAAGTCCCCTTGGCTTGTCAGGGCCATTGGAGATGAATAACCCATCCTGTTACCTCCAGTAAGTCCCACACAGAGGGATTACAGAGAGGTGATTCAAGGTCCATCCCCTTTCTCTACCACTATGTAAATTTGCCTCCTGGCACACACCTGTTTAGGGGATGAAGTCCCCTTAGATGCTGAGGGTCTTTGGGGGCCAACAATCCCTCCTGTTACCTTGTATAGGTCCTACTCAATGGGATTGCTAAGAGCTTATGGGAGGCACTGCCCATTTCTCCACCACTCTGTAAGTGCACTTCCTGGTGCACTACTGGCTGGGGGATGAAATTCCCTTGGCTCCTGAGGGGCCTTGGGAGCCAGCAACCCCTCCTGTGACCTCCAGTAAGTCCCACACAGCAGGATTGCTGAGAGGATATCTGAGGCCATGCCCCCTATCCCCACCACTCTGCCAATGCACCTCTTGGTAAACTACTGGTTGGGGTGTGAAATCCCTTTGGATGCTGAGGGTCCTTGGGGAAGCCAAGAACCCCTCCTGTTACCTCCAGGAAGTCCCATAGAGCGGGATTGCTGAGAGCTGGTTGGAGGCCCCATCTCCTTTTTCCACCACTCTGCAAACACGCTTTGTGGTTAGAAGCCATAGAAATTATCTTAAAAAAACAAAGGTTACAGGGTCGCCATTGTTAGGAATTCGTTTTAAAAAAATCATAGAATTCACTGAAAAAAACAAAGTTCCCACCAAGTAAAAGCACACACTGCTTGTAGCAAGCAGGAGCTGTGAAAGTGCTCCCACTGCTGGAAGATGAGTTTTCATCTCATGCCCTGCCTGCAGAGATGTGGGCAGGGCAAGAGATTAAACTATTGCTCTCACATGCAGGGAGCTGCATGCTTAGCAGCTCCCATTGTGCGAGAGCAATGCCGGCTCCCGCTGGAGGTGGGGAGCCAGCTGGGTTCATTGGGGCCTTGAGGCTTCCCCTACAGCCTCATATCAGGGATACATGGCCTGGTCCCACGGGATGATGTCTCTGGAACAGCATATCCCTCCCCCATTGAATCAAAATGGGCCAAGGGAGGGGGGCTCACAGATCCTCTACCCTAACCCAATTAAATTGTGGCCGGGGCCTGGGGGATGAGGTCCCCTGGGCTGATTTGTCCCTAATGCTCATTTCACAGAAATGAAACCTCAATGGGTGGCAATTACATATATAAACATAGCAGGTGCCCCATAGAAGCTCCACTTCTGTAAAGGGTAAATTATCCTAACTCCAGGGTTCGGCAAAGCAAGCATTTTTCTCAGCAGTTCCATATAGATAAATGATCTGAAATGCTTCATTTGGTGCACAATTGGTAAGTGACTGTGACTAGTGGGTTCTTTCTTGTCCTGTCCCGGTGAAAGCAGAGTGCATGGGTCTCCCTTTAAGTGACTATTGCCCACATGCATCAAACTGAATTGCATTAAGCCTTTTTGCTATTTTTGCAATTTTAGAAATCGCAATTATGTTGCGATTTCTAAAATTGCGATCGCATTTAAGAAATCGCAATTTGAGATTTCTTAAATGCAATGCATGATCATTTCAGAATTGCGAATTCGCAATTTGGAAGAGGTAAATTCGCATGAAGTTGGACTTCATGCTAATTTACCGAAAACTTACAAACATGCACAAAATTGCATTTTTAAAAATTGCATGTGTGTAAATTGCACTTAAGTTTAATTTCAGGGGTGCAGGGAGGGGTTCTTTGGACCCCCGTCCGCACCCTTGAAATTGCATTTTCAATTTGCGATTCGCAAATTGAAAATCGCAAATTGTGAATGCCTTCCCACTGAATCGCAATTAAGGAAAAATAAGAAATCGCAAAAATATTTGCGAAATTTTTATGCATTGCCGTTTGCGAATTCTTAATTGCGATTCCTTAATTTTTGCAATTAAGGATTCGCAAACGGCAACATTGATGCATGTGAACGTATGAGTATGGAAATGTGCAAATCACTTGGAAGCTTCTCCTGTTTTGCCCCGCCCAACTTAGTAGTATGCAAAGGTCTTCCTGCTTTTTGCCAGGATGATGGACAGCTTTACGAGCAACTCCCCAGCATGTTTCCCGCTAATTTTGGTGAGAAGTAGAGGATATCTCCACCATTCAAAGAACCACTTACTTCATGTAGTTAAGAGGAAGGACCCTTGTTTGGTGGGGATTTATTTCTTTGTACTCTTGTCATCTTCTCTATAGGAAGATTCATGTTATCACACATTTCTGGATATAGATCGACGAGGAACAATTGCATGGCCAAAACATACACAAGGTCACTGGTGACATTTCATTGTGCTCCACTATGCAGCTGTAGTGCAGAATATGTACTGGACATTTGCTCAAGGAGGTGGCATTTAGTAATTACACAGAAGAAAGTACTTCACTTTGGTAGATATTTTGCTCAATACTGCTGACACTTTTTGGATAGAAGGGCAGGTGCGATTGCATTGAGGTCCAGTCACTGACAAACCTATAACACACCAAAACAGAGATTCAGACACCCACTCATTCACTCACTCACAGACCCACTCAGACACTGATACACCCACGCACAGACCCACTCAGACACTCACACACTCATTCACAGTCACACTCACACACCTATTCACAGACCTTCTCACACACACTCATAGACCCACTCAGACTATCATGTACCCACTCACATATGCACTCAGACACTCTCACACCCACTCACAAACCCACATATGCACCTGCTGCACATTCCAGGCTCAACTGGTACAAATGGGCATGCCGGTGGTGCACCTGCTGAGCACATCTTTGCACAGCCACATTCTGGCCTCTATTAAGTAGGTCCTGGAAGTGGGGTGGGGCTTTGCGTGGCGGGAGCAGCAAATGTTTGTGAAGGAGCAGCGAGAAAAGAAGGCAGGTTAAACAGAACTGAAAAAACTGCTAATATTTCAAAACATAAAAAAACCTAAGTTTAAGACAACAGCAGCATGACTAAAATTAGACTGGCTAGCTACCTGGGGTAAGCAAGCAGCGACAAGCAGTGGTTCAGTGGTATTGGAATTGAAAAGTTGGAGGGTGTACAAAGGAGCTGGCCAACTTACTGAAAGGGCTGAGTTGCAAGGCTAGCTCACTCTGCACATGAAATGCTTCTGCAGGCAGCATGAAGCATAGGCAAAACACTAATAGCAGGTGGCAGACAATGCATGGTAGAGTCCCATAGCCCTGCAGCATTGGGGGAGTGGATCGGGTCCCTACTCAAATTGGAACAGTTTAGCCCAAACTGTCAGGCCAGGTCCTCCCTGAAATTAAAAACGAGCAGTCCCAGATGTTTTCTCCGTTGTTGTGGGCTCACCAGCCAGGTATAGCTTGATTCCAGTGGCAAAGTCAGCATGGGGACCACGTCTGGGCATACCCATCGCACTTAGGGTAGCATCTGCAACCACAACAAAGTGATGGATGGAATGCTTGAATTAATCAAAGCTACTGGCAATCACTCAAGATGCATTATAATAAATTATTTTTCACCCCAAGGGCGCTAGAGGGCGCACTGCAGAATGGCCGCACTGGCGTGAGGCTCCTGCTGCCCGGAGCTATTATCCGTCTAGGGATCCTGATTACCATCGATGCGCCCTGATCTGACCCTATAGATCTACTGGGATATCGACTGACCACCCACGGTCCAACTCCTGGGCCGATCGGAGGTTGCTGGCCGAAGTTACGAGGATTTCAAGTTTCCCCGACTTGCGCTCTGGAGGTCTGGTGCCCCTCGGCCCGGCGTCATCATTCATGCCAGCCCGTGGCTCTGCACGTGGGGTGTAGGCCCTGCTCTGCCCCTCTCCACCGGGCCTGCTCGCTGGCTGGGCAGGTGGGTTGCTACTTCTTTGCTATCGGACTGATCTGTTGGCTCCTACATCTGCCTGCCCAGATCTCATTGCTCACGGAGGCATAGCGGATCTTCTTCTGGCTACCTGGGAGTTCGCTTCTCGGACCTGGGTGCGGGGACGGCCATTTTGTGTCGTCGTTGGGAGTGGCGGGGCGCGCTGGCCTGCTCGTGCCCCCATGAACTCGGTTGCTGTCCGTGCCCTGTGACCGGCATACATCCTACTTCTTACTTGCCCCGGTCCCCTGCTGTGCTGCTAGCACACCATCATGGGGAAGCCGGACACTAAGCAATCCAAGTTGTCCTTTGACTCTGGAGGAGCTAGGAGGGGTACGCGGTTGCTCCAAGATGCTGGGACTTCGAGGTCTCCCCCCGCCTGTCGCTGATAATGTGCCGCAGCCACCACCACCGGATTTTACCCAGATGATGCAGGAGATGAGGCAGGGGTTTGCCACAATAGTGGACAAGGTGGACAAGATATCGTTGCGCATGGATGCGGTCGTCCAGAAACTGGACGTGCATGAGGAGCGCCTGACAACGGCGGAACAGCGCATTTCGGACCACGATGACACGGCGGCCACCCATACCACCCAACTGGCGAGAATGGACAATATATTGCGTGTTATTGCTGCTAAGAATGAGGAGTTGGAGGCGAGGAGTAGGCGCAATAACGTTCGCATTGTAGGTGTGCCGGAGTCCACAAATGTTGGCAAAATGGAACTTTATGTCGAGAGACTACTGGTGGGCGCCATTGGGGCGGAAGCATTCTCGTCCCAGTTCATCGTTGAGAGAGCGCATCGGTCGCTGGGGCCTCGGCCGGCCTCTGGGGCCGCACCGCGCCCCATCATCGCGCGCCTTTTGAACTACCGTGACCGGGACGCAGCCCTCCGAGCTGCCCGCACTAATCGGGCCCTCTCCTTCAATGGGGTGTCTTTCACCATGTACCCCGACTTCACGCCGATGGTGCAGGACCAGCGTCGTAAGTTTCTGGGGGTGAAAAAGAAACTTCGGGAAATACAAGTGGACTACGCCTTGCTTTACCCTGCCAAACTTAGAGTGACGCACCAGGCTAAGCAACATTTTTTCACCAACCCACAGCATGCTGAGGATTTTGTGAAGCGCCTCCAGCGCGAACGAGCGGCTGCAGATCGGGGAGGCGATCGAGACCCTGAGGATGAACATTCGGCGGCTGAGGAGGAGGTCGCCTGATTGTGGTGACTTTGGTCTTTGTTTCTGTTTTACTGGTGATGGAACACTCTGGTCGTCTGTTTTTTTACGATGACTTCTACTGACTTCCTTGTCCGCTTTGGTGGCCTAAGTGATATCCGCTTTTATCTGTTTGTTGGTGCGTGGGTCGTGTCATGTCTGAGGTGAGAGTGTACGTATTGATTTTTGGGGTCGGTGTGGAACCGCAGGATGGTGCTATCTGGTGTCGCGCTCTGGGCACCCCCCCCCCCGTGCTGCGCCTGGGGCCGTTTGAGACCCGCTGGCTCGGACACTGGCATGGTGTGAGGGAGTGGTATCGTGCACCTCTAGAAGGTTCCCCGATGGGGGTGCCCCACTTGTATCGCTGATTTGGAATCTAGTCCTTTGTTGGTTGACTGGTTGTGTGTTGGGGAACGGGGGGGGGGTGGGGGTACGCATGGCCTGATAGTTGGGGTGGCATCAGGTGGGTGGGGGGGGTGGGGATGAGGCTGACTGCACTTGCTCGCCCGGGCTTCGGGGATCAGTGGTTGGATTGCTGCTATTGGATGTCTGCACAGGCGCGGCTCCGTGCCTGCTACCTAGGCTGGCCCATTTATCATCTTGGCGGAGTTGATCCTGGGGCCCTTGCCCCCGTACGCCTTGAGCCTGGAAGAGATGGCCGCCATCTTTGGCAGCCGCGTGGCGGAGAATGCTTTGCACGAGGAACACGTGTGCTAAGCGCGGGCCGCTTGGGCTGGATTGGCTGCGTGCTGCGCGTAGTGGTTGCTGAGTGCTTGTTGCATGGATGCTTCAGTTGGGGGGGGGTGTTGTGGTTCTGGGTGTTGGGGTTGGAGATGGCTTGGATGTGTGTGTAGTGTATACGGGTGGACGACTGCTCCCTAGGGATTGGTCCTGTCGCTGGCTGTTGCTGGGAGTTGGTTGGTCCGTATTTGCTTACTGGGTCCTATGGGGCCCGGAAACTGGCTAATGTCGACTGCTGTTCTAGATCAGATTTCGATTGTGTCATGGAATGTACGGGGACTTAATGATGCCAGGAAATGTCGCAGTGTGATCCAGTATCTGGGCAGGCATGCTATTCATGTTGCCCTCCTCCAGGAGACGCATCTGCGACCCGCCCCTTCCCCCAGCTTTGGTGGGAGGTGGGCTGTGGCCAGGGTGTTTGCTTCCTATTCTTCTTATGCTCGGGGGGTTGTCATTCTTGTTAAAAAGTCGCTCGCATTTCAAGAACTGGGTTCTATGGGGGATTCTGAGGGGCGCTATGTGCTATTATGGGGCGGCTTGGGCAGAACACTGTACTGTTTGTTAATTGCTATGCTCCTAATGTCGATACGCCAACCTTTTTTGTTACATTGTGGGGTGATGTGCTTTCTGTTGATGCCACTTACATTGTGTGGGGGGGGGAATTCAATCTTGCACTGCATGCCCAGTCGGATAGATCGGAAGGGAGCCCTCAGTATAATGTGCAAGCTAGGGACGTACTGCGTGGGATTGTGGAGGAGGCTGGGTTGATCGACAGCTGGAGGTACACCCACCCTGCCGTTCAGGAGGGTACTCATTACACTACACATGCTCGTTCATGGGCGAGACTGGACTATGTGTTTTTGTCTAGAGGATTGGTGGCTGGCCTGCGTGAGGCTACACATCTGGCTCGTACGTATTCTGATCACTGTCCGGTGAAGGCTGTTCTATCCGTACCCGGGCTGTGTAGGCCGCGCCCGCCTTGGCGCCTTTTTCCGACTGCGTTGCTTGACCCGGTGTTCAAGGAGGAGCTTGGCGAGGAGGTGGAGGCGTTCTTTCCTAGAAACAAGGGCTCTGTTGAAAGCGTCGAGGTTATATGGGAGGCGTTCAAGGTTACGATCCGGGGAGTCACTATTTCTAAAAGTTGTGGCATTCTCAAGCTCATCGTTCGGACCCTCGAGGGCTTGGAAGCTGACTTGCGAGATTTAGAACGCAGGATGCAGGTTGACTCGGATCCCGATCTTCTGGTCCAGTTCCGTACTAAACTCTCCGAATATGAAGAGGAGGCTGCTAGAGAGGCCAGATATAGGGGAAAGTACTGGATGGCGAGGCGATACTGTGAGGGGGAGCGGCCCGGTAAGGTCCTCGCTGCCCTTACTAGGCATCCGAGGCATGGGTCAGACGTGTTGGAGCTGGTGTCGCCGGATGGCACTCGCTGTCGGGACACTGCGGAGATTCAGCGTACTTTTGTTGACCATTACGCACACCTGTACACGACACAACAGACTGGTGAGACGCGGTTTGGCGGATTTCTTGATGAGCTGGCGCTCTGCTGGCTATCGGATGATCATCGAGCGTTCTTAGGTAGACCCCTGGAGGTGGAGGAGGTCAGGAATGCCATCATGTCGTTGAATAATGGAAAGGCCGCCGGACTGGATGGCCTTCCTGCTGAATTTTATAAGTGTTATGTGGACACCATGGCCCCTGTTCTCCGTGAGGTGTTTGAGGAGTCCCTGGAGGAGGGGCGTCTGTCGTGCTCCATGCGGGAGGTCGCCATTATGTCACTGCTCAAGCCGGGGAAGGATCCGGTGGATGTGGGCTCCTATAGGCTCCTTTCATTGCTCAACTGCGATGTCAAAATTCTTGCGAAGGTCTTGGCAGTGAGACTTGCCGAGCTCATGCCCGTTATTGTACTACCTGATCAGTCGGGGTTTGTGCCCGGCCGTGCTACCTCCCACATTCTTCGCACATTGTTTTCGCTTGTGTCGACCATTGCTCCTGATGTCCCGGTTGCCGCTATCTTTCTGGATGCCACTAAGGCGTTTGACTCAGTTGAGTGGGGCTATCTTATTGATGTTCTTTGTCGGATGGGCTTCCCCCGGATCTTCATCTCATGGGTCAAGCTCTTGTATACTGATCCGATGGCGAAGGTGGTGGTGAATGGAGTGCTGTCCCCCTCGTTCCCTCTCACAAGGGGGACCCGACAGGGATGCCCCCTCTCACCCCTCTTGTTTGCCATTGCCATTGAGCCGCTGGCCTGCAGGATTCGTCAGCTTCACCAGCAGAGCGCTTTTAATTGTCTTCAGCGGCAGGTCGGTATTTCTTTATACGCTGACGATGTTACACTGTATGTTAAAGACCCTGAGAACAACCTTAATTCGCTCCTGCGAGAGTTGGTCGTTTTTGGGGGTGTCTCCGGTGTCCATATTAACTGGCGGAAGTCCCAACTTTTCCCCCTCACTGCTGCTGTAGCTAGGTTTCTCCTTGATTACCCTCTGGAATGGTGTGATTCGGAGCTGCGATACCTTGGCATTGTCGTGTCCTTGGATAGAGAAGAGACGGTTCGGCTTAATTATGGAGTGGCTATTAGTAAACTTGCAGATGATGTCACTAGGTGGATGTCCTTGCCTCTATCCATGGCCGGCAGGGCGTCGCTTATCAAGATGGTAGTTCTGCCTCGCTTTCTGTACCTTTTTCAAAACCTTCCGTACCATCCTGGTGCTTATTTTTTTCGCAGACTTCGTTCTGAGCTCATACGATTGTTCTGAGGGGGCAAGCAGCCGCGGGTGGCTTGGGCTATCCTTACATTACCCTACTCTGATGGCGGTTTCGATGTCCCTGACTTTGAGCTTTATTATCTTAGCGCTCAAATGCATTACGCTTACCACTGGATGCGCCCCACGCCGTTTATGCCCCAAATTGCTGCTGAACATTGGGTTGCCCACCCACTCCCGCTTGAGGGGATGGTACTGGGCAAGGTGTCGGATGTGGAAACGCCTCGCACGACGGTGACGTGCACGGTGGATGCTTGGAAACGGGTGGCTCAAGTGCTGGGCGTCTCCTTTCTTTATTCGCCGGCCCTGCCTCTGTCTTATCACCCTGATTTGTCTCTGCTGCTGGAAACGGGGTTCCAACGAATGTGTAGGCGGCTCGGTATCCTTTCGTGGGGTGACTTGTTTCATGACGGTACATTCCGTACGCAGGCTCATTTCTTCGGAGTGGCTGCCTGCTCCCCGTTAGAGCTGTTCTACTTTGTCCGCTTGCGGCAGGGCATGCGGGCCTTGTTACCAGATTTCCCTTCGGAGCCGGAGGTTACCCTCCCCCTCCACGTGCTGTTGGTATTAGATGGGCGACACCTGGTGTCGAAATTATACGGTGCTATTCGCAGACAGCGCTCGGTCCCGGCCAATCGGGTGCGCGAGCAGTGGGTCGCTGAATTGGGAGCCCCTATTACCGACGAGCAATGGAAGTACTGCTGTGGACTCACAGCCAATGTTTCTTCCAGTTGTCGGCTTAAAATTATCCATTACAAATTTGTTCAGAGGTACTATTACACCCCGGCAAGGAAACTTCGGTTTCATTTAGCGGAGGATGACAGATGTGCTAGGTGTCGTGCAGAAGGCGCTGACTTTCTGCACTTGGCTTGGAATTGTGCAGGGGTGCTGGAATATTGGACTCAGGTTCACGAGGCCCTGCAGATTATGGCGGAGGAAGGGGTGGCATTGGACCCCTTGGTGATGTTGCTGGGTTATTCTAAGGCTGTGCCTGCCTCTCACCGTAGATTTGTTGACGTGGCCTTGCTGTTGGCTAAACGAAGGGTTGCTTGTTGCTGGGGTCGTGGCAGGGTACCGCGATTCCAGGATTGGTTGACTGACCTCATATACTGTCAGGACCAGTATAATATCTACTCTGAATTGATGCCTGTCAGGTGCAGGCCGAAGGACTTTTGGAGTCCGCTCCAGGTGTATCTCCTAACTAGAGCTGTGCAGGATTCTGATTCTGAACATGAGGACCGCGTTGGGGTTGGCTGATGGTGGCATGGTGGGCTGGATCTTCATTTTACACCTGTTGATCCTCGAGTGTCGGGGGAGAGTCTGGGCTGCTTCCTCTTACTGCGAGATTTTGGGAACTGTGCCTCCTCCTATGGCAAGTGGATGGGTGGGGATTGAGGTCACACCCATGTCAGGCATTTCTGTTATTTTCTTCCTGGCCCTTCTATCTGATTCTCCTTTGTTCTATTCTTCGAGCGCTCGTGGAGGATGACCATTATGTATTGTATTACTAGCTTGTCTGTGCAAACTGGATCATTGCTTTTTTATATGCATAGTACATTTCGATGTGGTTATATGTACGTACTGATATGTTCCTCTGTACTTGATTCATCACAATTTTTCGAATCTGACATACCACTGTGATGGCCATAAGCGACTGTATGTATTGTGTATGCACTTCCTTTGTCCTTGATTGTCTCCAAATAAAGGTTTAAAAAAATATATATATTTTTCACCCCATGCCACCTTAGTTTGGGCGCAGACATATGAAAATCAGCCTTGACCCTGCTCCATTCGGAACAGTCCAGACCAAACTACCAGGCCAGGTCCTCTCTGAACAGGAAAACAAGCAAATCAGGCCCAGTTTCATCCCTATTATGGGCTTTGCAAGAAGGACCTGTACTCTGTGGACCCTGCTGCCCTGCTGCCCTGCTTCCTACTGCCCTGCTGCCTGAGTTAAAGGACAGGACCTGCATTTTGTACCCAGTGGCACCAGAATGACTCTAAGGCCTAGTTGACTGGCATCCTGATCAATCAATGCCTCATGTACAGAAGTGGGTCCAACCATCTTGAGCCTAGTCCCTGGACCCTCCCTATTGTCAGTCTTGCCCCATAAATGGTGCCACCCCAATTCTGGACCTTTGGAAGTGGGCCTGATGATACTCTTCCAGCCTGGCTGTGGTCCTGTAAGCAGAACTGTTGCAGCATGATGTATCGCCTCACAGCTACATCAGAACCACTGCAGTGCACCACAGCCTACAGTCTCTTCGGAACCACCGCTATGCAACGCATCCTCAATGAATGCCTTCACATCACAAGCCCCTCATCAATGTTGTCCTTGATGATGACCCAGACCCCATATCGCAGCCCCACAGCTTCTTCAGATCCGCCAGTGTGCAACGCATTTTTGACTCTGGATTTCGCATCGTAAACCTTGATGAAGATGCAACACTGCGCATCACCTCCTCGCAGCTCCTCAGTACCACGGCTACATGACACATCCACGAAACAGGATCTCACAATGCTCCTCAACCAGGATTTAGGGTACTTTGTTCAGCGGGCCTAACCTGGTCCCTTTATCCAGGCCGTGATCCACTGCATTTGGCTTGAACTTGCGACTTTGTCCTGGTCCTGTGCAACCAGATAGCAACAGTTGGTGCTAGAGCTTTTAGGCACTATTTTGACTCAAATCTTTAGAATTGCTTATCTGTGGGTCTACTAATTGGATTTTTGTTATTTTGTTGTAAAAATGTTGTTAAATTGTATTCTATTTTCTAAATTATTTTTTTATGTAATGTGTTTTCACTTTATTATTGTTTAAGTGCCGCAAAAAATACTTTACACATTGCCTCTAAGTTAATTTTGACTGCTTTTGTGCCAAGTCATCAGAGGGTTAAGCACAGATTAATTTTGTGAATGTGTTGCTCACCCTGTCAAAGAATGATGGTAGCTGGTTGAGAAGAGCTTACACCTCCCCTCAACTAGCAACACATATTCTCATAAGGGCCTATAGATGATCACCCAAGCAAATGTTTAGTACATCTTTAGATGGCAATGAGAGCTGAGGACTATTGATGGAAGCATTATATAAAAAATCGAACACTAAAAATGTAGTGAATTTGGCAACGCCCAAGTTTAAGAAATCATTAGCTCAATCAGTGCAGGCATAGCTAGTGTGCAAAAAGACTTCCAGATGGGAGGTGCCTCAGTGATCATTTAAAAAAGAAATTATATTCCAATCCAAAAAAGGAACCTCAGTGACTAAGCAAGAAAAGTAAATGCTGGCAATAGCACCTGTTGTACCAGTAAGCATAATCTGGCAGGAAAAGTAATATTTAATCAAGTATTAGAAGCTAATCTGTCACAAAATGTTCCACATACCGCATTATCGCAAGGAAGCATAGAATAGACAAAATGACAAGATGGTGTTGGCCCACAAACACGAGCAGAATTGACACATCACCACTGCTTCAGAAACAGAACCAGCATATTGCACTCAGAACCTGCACATCCCCATCGGGACTGACACGTTGGAACCACTGCACTACTGCCACTGCAGGGGAGACAATCAATGCATCCCCTCAACTGCTTGGATAAATCTGGCACATTAGTTTCGGAACCAACGCATTTCAGAACTGGAACTTCGTCTTCAGAACCAGCGCATCGCGATCGTTGCATCACCTCAACTTTGGGACAGACACCAACAGATCGCTCGGCTGCACCCCACAACACTGTAGCAACCAGGAGCAAAGTAATTTTGTTGCCGGGGTTCAGTGCTTCTCCTGCATCCGGCCTGCGCTCCATCCTGGGCAGCCTACACTCTTGACTTTACCCTGGTCCAGCGCTGCCAGATAATCCCATAGGCGCTTAATACTTCTAAGTGTTATTTTTCACTTTTAATCTTTAAAAATGTATATCCTGGCTTCTACTGATTGGATGTTTGTCATTTTGGTCTTGTTTTATGTATAAAATAATAGTCTATTCTTCTAAACTGGTTTGGTGTCTTTTAGTGGTGTTTCCACTGGGTTACTGTATGAAGTGTTGCACAAATGTTTTAGACATTGCCTCTTACGTTAATCCTACCTGCTCTGTATCAAGCTGCCTGAGGGTGAGACAGGTTAATTTGTGGTTTGTATTTGACTAACCCATGGTTCTACTGCTTAGACAGGATGCATACCTATGCCAACCAGAAACCCAGGGCCTCATTTATGAGGCGTTGTAGTAGGGCAGGGCCAGCAGTCCTTCCCTTTGCACTGCCCTATGGCAAAAGAAAAGCACAGGAATGCACTGTATATATCAGATACGGCCCATTCCTGTCCTTTTCCTCTGAACCGATGTACAATGGGCTGCCGTGAGCCAATGCAGGCACCTTTGCACCATGGTGCACGGGTGCCTGTGGTGTGGGGATGACTATTTTTGTGCACAAAGGAAAACCTTCCTGCACAAAAACAATCACAAGAGGTTTTTTCCTCTTTCTATGTGTACTGCAGAATGAAGCACAGATAGAAAAATGAATAACGAGGAGAAATAAATATATTTCTCCTCGTTGTGCTTCCCTTACACCTCCCCTGGGGAGCCAAATGATATTTACAAGGCTTAGTGATACCTCGTAAATATTGAGCAGGCTCCTTCCCCACGGAACATCACAAAAAGTGATGTTCTGGCGACTCAAGGGACCTCATAAATGAGGCCCCCAAATTCTAACCTAGGTAATCAGCAGGGAGGATAGGACTTGTGTTTGTGCATTGCCATATAGTGACTTGGTGTATAATATTACTCCACATCTAGACCAATTCGAGCCAATTCTCCCTAATCAACAATTTTGATTTTTCCAATTCCCATTTTGTTTTATGTTGTGTCTGTGACCTCACCTGACAGGATGGAGCTTTAGCTGACCAACCTGTAAGACTACACTGTTGCCCAGCTCAAGGCCTTCTGTCAAGAGAAAAGGTTGTTTACAAATGGGAGTGCTAAGAGAGCAAGGCTCCAAACAGCTTTTAGAATATGGGCAGATGACCATCAGAACCACACAGATAATGAACAAGACCAGGAGGGTCTTGACATGCGACATGTTGGAGAGGAAGAAACATCCTTCCAGGACTGGATATCCATCCACATGTAGGGAGAAGTGTGTCATCCAGGAACCTGTCCCCAGAGGAACTGGAAGGCAGGAGGGAGGAGATTGAACTAAATTGAGAGCTTGCCAAAATTGGGAAAGAGAAAAAGCTTGTCAAGTTGGAGAAGGAGCAAGCTCTAGAGGATAAAAGGCTGACCATAAAGGAGAGGAGGATGGCCCATGAGCTAAGCCTTAGAGAGCTGGACATTAGAGTCATGCAAGTGGAGTCCAGCAGTAGTGGTGGCAGCATATCTGCAATGTCTGCTGTAGAAGGGATAGTTTGGTACCCAGTTTTACTGTGGGGATGACATTGACAAGTGGTTCGCTACCTATGACGCGGCTCTAAGGGTGCACAACATTCCTTGGGAGTTAGTTTTGGGCGGTAGCATTTGGAGATACATACCCACAGTGGGGAGGGAAACACTCATGACACCAGAGGTGGAAGACCAAACCCAATACACCCCCATGAAGGCCACTCTAGTCAGTAAGTTTGGGCTGACCTCAGAGAGGTATAGACATAGGTTCAGGGGCAGCCTCAAAATCTCTTTACAAACATCATGGTACCTCCTTGGCTCTGATAGCAAGGCACTGAAGGGCTGGGTAAGAGGCAGCAAGGTTGATGATTATTTTGGGCTCTACAACTTTTGAAGGCGCACATACTAGGTTTTTGTTTCCAGAGCTGCATCAACAACTGGTTGAAAGCAAGGTGACTGACCCCAGGAAGCTTGTTGAGGAAGTAGACATCTGAGTCAGCACCAGAGTGCCCAAAAGGGTGGAAATGGTTCTCACTAGAAGGAGGGGTAGAGAAAAAGAAGCAGTTCTTTCAAGGCCCCTGAAATAATGTACATGGGAAAGGGTCTCATTCCCAATTTGGCTACCAGAAAAAGAGCTTCCATGACAAGAGTCAGCCAAAGAATCCCAAATGCTATGAGTGCTTTGGGAAAGGGCATTTCGAAGGGGGATCCTAAGTGGCCCAAAATAACACATCCTCCTCCTGAAGGTAAGACACCAGGGGTGGCATGCATAGTGCTTGGAGAGATTTTGTCCAAGGAAGCGGGGGATAGCTCAATGAGGTCACCCTAGCGTCCATGGGTGGCATTGAGATGGTTCATAAAACCCATGTCCCCTCCAATACCTTAAAGTAAAGGCAGTGGGTCACCATCAGTGGGTGATGTGTTAAGGCTCTGAGGAACAAAGGCGCCAACATGACTATGGTTAGGAATCAGCTGGTGGCCCAGAGCGAGTTATACCCAATGCATTCCACCAGGGTCACTACCCACTAGCCTTCATTTAATTTGTGTGTGGGGGGGGGTCTTAGGTCTTCTAAAAGTTTCTATGAGCCTTCCATACCTGTGAACTGTTAGGAAATGATCTTGGGCATACTGCCTGGAAGGAAGAGAAGCTCAGGTCACAGCATGGGGGTTTCCGAGTATATATGTGCTACCACAGCGTTCCCGGCTTCCCAGAGAGGGAATCAAGGAGGTCTGGTGCCTGAAAGAATTGCCCATACAGCTGCCAAAAGAGAGAAGGGGCATGGGAAATCAGCCTCTGAATATCTCCCAGCTGAGGTGGATGGGACGCCAGAGGACCCCACCCCGGATCCCCTGAGGAAGACATTGCCTCCCTTGGTGACCTACCCATACTTATTGGATGGCAACCAGTGCTAAAGTGTACTTTAGCACTGGTTTACAGTATTAAAATGCTCAGAGTTCTAAGGCCAACAAAAAAATAATCAGTAAAAGGTGAAACAAACAGGCAAAAAGTTTGGGGAAGACCACCCTAAGGCTGTACGGTCTAACGTGTCCCCCCAGCATAAAGTGAGGAGAGCTATGCAACCTCCTGGGAGTTCTCATCACTAAGGCAGAAGAACCTGGAAAGACCATTGGAATTGGTGTGATCTACCCCAGGTCTGTGCTTTACCGTGAAATCCATTCCCTGTAGATAGATGGGCCTTCTCAACAGGCAACACACGATATCGGACAGTAGTTTTTCACCTCAGTGGGATCCATGAAGGGTTTCCTCAAAGTTGCCCTAATGCATGCCTTTTTCCAAGACCGTGGAAATATCCTTGAGCTAATCAACTCATTTAGAAGAGGGGCTAGATGTTTACTTATCTTTTCGTAGACCAGATGTAAAGTAGCAGGATGACATAGGTCAGAGGGGGAGCCTGACTTGGCCAGTAATAGCAGATTATTCACTTTCTCTATTGTTAGAGTTGCAAAACTGGCCAAGTTACTGAGGGTTTAACTGTCCTCCTTGGTATTATCATTATTTTCGGTCAAATTGGGTGCTGTTCTGAGGAGTTCATTGTACACTGACTGTATTTTGGTTTGAAAAAAGTTGGCACTCTTGTTACAGAAATTTTGGTATGGTGATTACTGGTTATCCTGCTGACATTTAGGTAGGACAGTAACCATTTTAAAGAGCTCCTTAGTGGAGTTTTTGGCCGCGTCTATTCTTGTAAAATAATCCATTTTGTTTTTTAGTTGTTTCCTTGTATTCCTCTAGGACTCGATTATAGGCTGTTTTGTGTTCCTTGCAATAGTCATCCCTTCATGATCGTTCGAATCATCTACATTTGGACTTTATGTTTTTGAGATCTAAGTTATACCAGGGTTATACCAGGGTCCAGACGCCTGGCTTCTTCTCAGTTTCTTTGTTATTTTTGGGGCCAGCTGGTCTACTGATGACCTGATCCAGTCATCAAATTTGTTAGCTGCCTGATTAATGTCAGAGACATTCATAGGGGGATGTCTATCAAGGACTGCTTCTAACTCTCTTTTTTGTATTTTATTCCAGGGGTGAGTCTTAACAAAAGGTGGTCTGTTTAGGTGGGACCTGTTTCTTACCGGGTTTAGTACCTAAAAATAGATTGCTTAATGATCTGTCCATAGTAAGGGAAGAATATTATTCAATATGATGTTAGGATCATTGGTAAATATGCCATCCGAGGTATGGGCGGCCTTATGGGTGGATTTAGATTTAATTTGGGTCAAACCATATCCTGCAAGATTATCCAGCAGCATGGCTGTAACTGTGTTATTATTAGATTCCAGGTGGAAATTGAAATCCCCAAAAAGTATAAAAGTAGGAGTTTCTAAAGAGTCTGGAGTGACTGGGTAAAGGTGGCCCATAACCCCAACGGCTGATAGAGAAGTATAATCGGAAAGGTCAGGGTGTTGCTAATTTTAATATTAAAAATCAAGGCCTCAGCTTTAAGTTTTTGGGTAGGCTCAATTCTTACATTAAAGCACAAGCGATATGTTATGGCAATGACCCCCTTTTTTCCCTTTTGTGTCTACGTAGGCTGCTTGATATCCTGTTGGTAGGGTGATGTTCCAGTCTAGTTCAGATGTATCATTAGCCCAAGTTTCTATAAAAAAAACAGGTCTGGGTTCGAAAGCTGCATCATGCATTCCAATTCATTTTTTATGCTTTGTCAGGGATCTGGTATTCAGCAGAATACAATGTAAAGAGTCTGTACTAATACACTGAGAGATGATTCCACATATTGGGAGGTTAGTTTTCCAGATTTCTAAGTAAGTTTGAGGTGGCAGGATGGCGCCTAGCTCTTCATCTATCATGTGATTATTTGTTATTGAGGGAGGTAAGATTGTATGATTATTGTTTATAAGGTTTGTTTGTTTGCTCCTTGAGTCTCTAATCGTGAAACCACAGGAATTACATTTGGATGGACATTTATCCACATATCCTGTAAATACAACCAGGTTTCAGCACTCACCATTGTCATACTTAAGTAGCTGGTCCCTGGTGTAGATTTGGGGGGGGAAACGGGCATGGGTCCATGGCACTGGGTGCGCTTCTGGCTCCGACTGACTTGCCTTTGTCGGCACAGATGTGACAGCATGTGTTTTAGCTCTACTGGCGGGAACAACTAAAGTGCCGACCTGAGTCCAGGCGGGCCCTCTCTTACATACGGGCACCGGCGTCGTGCACGGAGACAGCAGGTAACTTTAAAATAGGTTCAAACAAAGTTAAAACAAAGTGCAAAGTGCAAGCTATATACAGTACAATCAGTTCTTAAAAACTGTCTGGGATCAGAGATCGAAGATTTTTCGTTACTGAGGCAATAGGACACATCACACGCTGAGCAGTTGCACCAGCATGTGTTTTAAGCTCTATGGTGGGAACAACTAGTGCGCCGACCTTAGTCCAAGCGGGCCCGCTCTTACATACGGCACTGCGGTCTTGCACGGAGAATGCAGGTAACTATAAAATAGGTTCAAATAAAGTTAAAACAAAGTGCAAAGTGCAAGCTACATACAGTCCAATATGTTTTAAAAACTCGAAGATCCCCGTTACTGAGGCACTAGGACACATCACACAAGGTAGGCCTTAGGTGGCCCATAGGGCAGGGAGATATGTAAGTAAAAAAGTAAGACATGTATTGTAAAGTTTTGCATGTCCTGGTAGTGAAGAAACACCCAAATTCTTTTTTCACTACTGTGAGGCCTACCCTTCTCATCAGTTAGCATTAGGGAATGCCTTATTGCACTTATAAACTCTAATTCATGATTGAGAAGGAGTAGTATTATTATGTTTCATATCATTGTAATGGCGAAAATAAATCCTCTTTGCTGGCAAAGTTGAATTTATCACCACTATTTTAGAAATACCACTTTTAGAAAGATGGCATCTCTCTGCTCTTAGCTCTGTGTGCTTGCAGCCTGTTTCCAATATGTCTGGGGTGGGTGACAGCTGGAGCTGGGACAGAGGACCTCTGTTGGATCAGCAACAGAATATCGGAAACACAAGTATCTGTGGACAGACTATTGTGTCAAAAATATCAAGGACAAGAATATTGAGAAAGTTGGTGCGAATTGGTAAGTATAAATGTACTATTCTTAACTCCAGATCTATGTTCCTTGCTGATATATATATTGTCAAGATACATATTTGTGGAGTCATATATAGTAAAACTTGACTTACTCATAGAAAATGACCTACACTAAATTCTTGAACTCGTTAATTTTGACATGATATTTTGTCCCATATTTGTGTTTCCAATATCTTGTGCTAATACCCCTCTCTGCACTTCAAAGCCCCTCTTTGAAATCACCTCCACTTCTAAGGCACAACTGGGCATAAGTATTGGGTCCCTGACCCTACTAAATCAGACACTACTGGACCTGTAAAGAACTCTGCTAGGAGGAAGGACTGTTGTGCTGCGACAACGACTACCACTCTGCGTGACTGCTTTTCTGCTGTGCTGCCTTGCTGCCTGCTACCCTCTGTCCAGCTGGGGAAGAACTGGACCGTCTTACTCGAACCCAGAGTGATCTCCAAGGGCTTGCAGGCTTGCCTCCTGTTTTTAAAATCAGGGATATCAAAGTCTCACCCCCTGCTCCAGTTCCACGGCCACTGGAAGTGGATATAGGTGCTTCTCCAGTGCTACTGACGCACCCTCTACTGCGTGAGCAGAATTGATGCATCGCCCCTGTTGCAGGAACAGGACCGCCGCATCGCACTCAGAAAGAGTTCCCTGCCATTAAAACTGAAGCATCGGCTCCACTGCATTGCCGCCACTACAGAGAAAGACAATTGATGCATCCCCTCAACTGCGTTGCAAAATCTGGTGCATCATTTTTGGAACCAATAGAATATGGAGCTTGTCCTTCATCTTCAGAACCAGCACATCGCTATTGTTGTGTAGAGAAAATCGACGCATCACCTCTACTGAGGGATTGACTTCAAAGCATCACTCCGCTGCACACCACCTCTCGCTGTTATGACTAGGATCAAGGTACTTCTGATCAGCTGGCCTTGAGTGGCTCCTGTATCCAGCCCACACTTCATAATGTTCAGCGTGAACCCTTGACTTTGCCCCGGTCCAGTGTGACCTATCTTTAAAAATCCATATCTTGAATTCTACTTATTAGGATTTTTGTTATTTCAATCTTAGTTTATTTATAAAATCATAATCTATTTTTCTAAAGTGGTATGGAGTCTTTTAGTGGTGTTTTCACTGTGTTGCTGTGTGAAGTCTTGCACAAATACATTACAAATTGCATCTTAAGTTACGCCTCCCTGGTCTGTGCCAAGCTAACAGTGGTTGAGTACAGGTTAATTTATGGATTGTATCTAACTTACCTTGAATAGGATTGTGGTTCTTGCTTGGACAGAGTGCATATCTCTGCCAACCAGAATCCCAATTTCTACCAACCTTGAAAAAACAATTTAGCTGCTGCAATCTCAGGCTGGATGCAGTTCAAGGAAAGTCAGAATCCGGATATAATTGCAATAATTTACAGTTAATCATCACACCCTGTCATCTTCGGAAGGAATCTAACCAACACCAAATGATTGTCCAAGGGCAATTACTATAAATTATTCAGGCAAATGAATCAAGGAAAATATTTTGTCAAAAGCAACTCAGGTAAAAATGGTTTGGATAAAGAATGAAGTTGATATGCTTCAAAGGGCCACTTAAGTGGGTGGCACAATCAGTGCTGTGGGCTACTAAAAGCATTTAATTTACAGTCCCTGTGCACATGTAGTACCACATTACTAGGGACCTTCAAGTAAATTAAATGTGCCAATTGGGTGCAATTCAATTTAAGCATGTTTAAAGGGGAGAGGACAAGAACTTTAGCATAGTTAGCAGTGGTAAAGTGCACAGAGTCCTAAGGTTACCAAAAGCCATTCGGGAAATCAGGAGGGGTAAAAACAAAAAACTAGGGAGTGAATCTGCAGAGAGGTCTAGGTCAAACAGTCTGCTAATGCAACAAAAATGGATAATCATTATTGATTGATATTTTCTACACCAAGAGTAAATACGCTTGAACACAATTTTTTTCTGTGTTCTCGATACGGTCCTGGTATTGTGGCGATGTACAGAAACTCATTCCACCGATAGACATTTAGGGAACAAAGGGGAAACAAGCAGGTAATAATTCTGCTGATTCATTCATTTTTACTGAGTGACTTTGTCATGCTCTAAAGCAAACGGGGACATTAGATAAGAGAAGCCACATAGAATCTGCTTTCTTGTTTTACCTGCTTTTTTATTTAAATGTACTTCAACCACAATTAGATTACATTTTCAGCTAGTTACTCTCGATTGAATGCCTTTACCCTGCGAATTCACTGAGATATGGAGTTTTAAAGTGACAAAATGTCTACAATGGCATGGGTGATATATACAAGATACATGAGTTTTAATAACCTAAATAAAAGGTTGCCCTTGCTCCATTACTTTTTTTTTAATAATTATAGTTGATATTATAATTATAGTTGACACCCAATTTCTAGCAGGGGGAAATTAATTAAACCACCAGCATTAACTTACATTAATTTGCCTTCTGTTGATCTGTTTCCCCTTATCACTTTCCTAGTCAGTGGTATATTTAGTATTCACTTAATAACAAAGTGCTACCTTATATCAATAAATAGAATAGGTGAAGAGAGATAGGTGTGATATTTTGCATCCAGTGATCTAGGATTGAAAAGGTGCTAGTGTATTGCTTCTGTGTAGCTGTTGAAAATACACTTGGGCAAGCTTAATCCGCACCGCCCTAACCCCCAAGTTAGTTACACTTACTTGTTATGGTACTGATGAGGTTCATGCTTGGCTTGCCAAGCAGGACGTGAGATTGCATGGTGGGGCAGAAGTAATTGCATAGCATAGCTGAGGTCAGGGGAGTATAACAAACCCAGCTTTCCTATACTATGTAACTTTGTGTTTGCATCACCACTTAAATGTTGGTGCACAATGTCGGGCTCTTCTATTTCACTTATCTATTAATGACTCATTAGAGAATCTCTAAACATAAAAGTGCAAAATGCAATGCTCAAATACAGCATCTTGTTAACAGAACCGACTCGTTCTGTATATGTTGCTAAGAGGAATATGTATAAGGCTGTGTGCAGCGTGGTGCAAGAATGATGTAAACCTTAATACAGATTTTTAAAGCCACACAAAACCCCTTTGTGTGGCTCTGAGTGGCTCAAACATCTGGAGTAATGCAACACAGCAAAAATTAATGTGCTGCATTACTCTGCTCTGGGAAGGAGTTCCATGGGCATTGCTTGTGTTCTGAAAAAAGTCATGTGGCTTCATTTTCTTGCTTCATCACATTTCATATTGTATGGTCCTCATGAAAGCCTCATTATTGTTGACGAGGCTGAAACATGTCAACCTATGTTTAGGGGATAACGAAGACCAATTTTTCATCTTCACTATATCCCCACTCTGTTTTTAACTGTGTCCTACGACCCCAGGAATAAAACACTATGAGTGGGGGATCCCAGAGACCTTTTTAACATCACCACTTCGAGCACATATCACACCAAAAAAACAAACCTGCTCCTCTGTAATTCAGTCATCGAAACACAGCTTTGTTGCATTCAGCAGCCCAGCTGGGACCCCAATGATGAAGCATGCCACCAACTAGGTTGGTGGTTGAGGGTTCTTCTTACAAACCTATTTGGTTCCAGTGTATGGTGATTCATTAGCAGATTGGTCCTGATTGTTCTTGATAGACATAGTGTGAAACATGTCCAACTGTGTATGTGTACTGTACAATACAGCACACACATAAAGTTGGAAAACTTTTGAGAAAAAGTACACTTTTCTCCAATGTTATGCCTGCATCGACGAGGCATACATTTTTGACACAAAGCCCTCTCTATCTCTTTTAGTAGGTAGAGTTGTGCATCGAAGCCATGGGTTGTTGCATTAAAGCACTCGTGTATAACTATTTAGACCTAGTTTGTGCTACGTCAGGGCTATGTTTGAGTGCAAAACAAGTTTTGAGCTTGAAGGCAAATATTATGTCAAGGCTTTGCAGTTTTTTGCATAACTTATGTGAAGCAAAGGCATTGCAAAATGTTATTAAATTTGGGCCTAAGACTAAAGGTAAAAGTCTTGACCTGGATGACCCATTTAGTATATCTGACAATTCCTTCCTTTGCAGTTGGCCTAAAATCATGCCTGGGTCTCAGTCGACTGCAAACAATGACTTTTGATTGGTGCTTTACTTGCTCATGGTACTTTTTGGTCTAAAATTCAAAAATGCATATCTCCTGTTCCCCATGATCTATTTCAATGACATTGGTGTAATGTTGTTGTGTTGTGTTTTTTACTTTACATGTGTTGCTACTACTTGAACTTAACACACAATCTTTTTGGAAATTGCCTGCAGCTTGGTCTATAGCTACCAAGAGTTGAGCAGAGATTCACTCAGAACTGTGTTCTGGCCTAACCTAAGTGGATTTATTATATTGGAAGAGGTAGCTACCAAAATTATTAACCCAACTACTGACAGTACTTTAGTTCTACAGAGGAGGAAACAGTAGGATGAATTCTGGCATTACCAGTTACACAAGTCAGACTTAAGCTGCTATATCTTACATCTGTTGATTTGATGCCTGATCTCCCAGCATCCCATAGCCTTTTGTGTTACATCACAAAAAAAGAAATAGAGAGGCCAATATCAAAACACAGAAAGAAAGGCCAAGCAAACTAAATTTCCAGCTAATCCCTTTTATAATATTCCATCAGTACATCCTCAGTGAGACAATGGGACGATGAAGAGTTGGGTTAATTACCTCAAACCTCGGTCTCGCCTGGATTTAAATTACAGAATGCAACCTTTAATTTTATTTCAGGCGGTTCTGAACAGAAGCAGGGTGGAACATACTATTAGATCAGTGGAAGTTCTACCACCATCAAGCGGTCTGCCACAATCCGATCATATCCTAATTTAAGAGGTTATGAGGCTATTTGGGATGGTGGTAAGTTTCCATGAGGACTGTGACTAAACAATAATGGTTAGAAGAGCAGTTTAGTGGAGGAGGCCCATGGACAGAACTAAGGGCCTGATTTACCGTTTGATGTGTGAGTACTTCATCACGGCTATCAAATCCACCTTATTATAAGTGTCATAGTATATTTTTAACTGCTATTAAGGCAGACAGGATAGCCATCATATTTGTGACATAGTAATCTTTCTACTAAATTCTAAATCATACTCTAAATGTGGACTATAGATTCATACTTTCTAGGCAAAGAGAGTGTACTTGCACCAATTTAATGATTCTTTGATCAATATTGAAGGGAGAAGAAACGTAGGTGACTAACATGTATTCATCTGGTTAGATACAACATAATATTTGCTGTCTGTAAATGTGTAATGTCCTAAATAACTTCATGTATGAAACCCTCAGTGGAAACAAGAAGCAATGGTTTGCTTATTTCATTTCATATGTTATCTATTATTGTTATTAATTAGATGCCCATGGAAAAAACAGGGGTATCAGTGAAGAACTGATCTTTGGATTCCCAATTAGACCGTTTAATCCTTATCCAAGTAAAAATGTCAGTGGGACTTTTTATCATCAATCAAAATTCAACACTCAAAGTATCTAGCAACTTGTGCATTTTTGGCACTTCGAAATATGAATTTGTTTAATGATTTTCATTCTTTTTGGACAGATGTATTTTAATAGCTCGTTTGCATTGGACTCAGCATTGATGCATCCTGAGGAATCAAGACTCTTCCAAGAGCAAGAAAATCCATTATTAGTGGCCAATCAAATATCCATGGCCCTTTCTAGGCCAACGTCTGCCCCGCGGGCAAGGCACACCATGATGCTTACGCCTCAGCCTTTAACAGGTGAGAAGCAAAATATTTAATTTAAAGACATGTAGAGTATTATAATAAATTCTCATGGTGCTATACTTGTATATAAATTCCTAGAATTCTGAACTATTGCAACAACATGTAAATCACTATTTAATTTCATAAGAATCATGAGGATCGATTTAAACCATATCCTGGAGCTAAAGCCCTTGCAGGCCGACTTGGTTTCAATGATCATTACGAACGTTTGAGCGCATATGTTTTGTGAAATGCTGATATGAATTGCTTGGCATAAAATTTAACCCTAATGTACCCACTCCTATTTTACCTAATAGAAATTAAATATTTGGCACTAATACGCTCATGAGCACTGTTCACCTGGCTGCACCTTAGAAAGTCCTTCTCTCCTTTCGTCCTCCCTTTGTCATTGGAAACATTTAGCTCTGATACTGTTGTATGCTTGCAAACGCCACCACGTTTATGTTGGTATCTTTTCCAAGTTCAGTAAACTGTGGACTTATTTTCTTTTTAGACTTTTTTATGGCTGTCTATTGTTGAAATACCTATTGTGTTCAATAGCAATGCTTCCGTTGTGTTTTGGCTCAGCCCATTGCTTTTTATTGGCTGCCTTTCTTGTCATTCTTATTTGCTTGCCTTTTACTTGATGGCTTTCCTTCCTCTGCTTGTTTTCTGTCCCTGTCCTACAGCATACCTGCTTTAATATATTTTTGATTGGATAACTTTTTTAAGAGCCTCAGTAAGGAAAACATGCATTGGCATAGCCAATAGGTCTCGCATTGGGACCTTATAAGTAATTAGTTATGCAGAAGGTCCCAAAGGCAAGACTTATTGGCTATGCAATGCTTGTTATTTTATTTTTGCAAGCATATTCAAAAGAATTGTGGCAAAACACAAGCGGAATCTTTCCTTTCTTGTCAAATCTGCCCATGTCAGTGAAGGAGAGGACCTTTGAGTGAAACTCACCGTAGGGTGTTTGGGGGGAGGGGTCATGTTTGTGGGCTGGTAAACGAACATGGTGGGCTCCACGAGGCTTTTGAATATGCTGTGGAGGTTTACATAATTTCCGTTTTGCATAGCTACAGTGATCATAAGACAAAACCCTTTTATTGTATATTTCCAGACCTCGCAAGGACACAAATAGAAAGGCAGAGCAATGACACATAGAAATAAATCTGGGGGCTCCTCAGAACATGGACCACTGGTTGAGTCCCGGCAAAAAGTGCCATGGACAAAACGTGTGCATATCGCGGGAAGCAATCAAGGCAGCTTACTGCACAAGTGCACCTGCTACAGAAATTAGTGTGCAAATAAAAAGGTCACAGTTCTGGTGGTTTTTATGTCACCACAGTTGTCGACGCAACCATCAACTTTCATATTTCGAATGCAATTTCACGAATGAAAACACAATTCCTTCTAGAAGCCTGCCTTGTCTTTCTTCAGCCAATGTACAGAGTTTATCTTACGAGAGTGAGCAGCGATGGGCACGATAATTGCAAACAGATGGTGCCGCTGCTTGCTCCCACAACGTAAACGCTGTACATGCACAATGGCTCATTGGAAGCAGTGCAGTCAGTACATGCACGAGTTTCCAAACGAGTATGGAGTGATTACTATGATTGTAGAAAGAATAATGGTGGCTAGCAATGATGAGAAACAACAGTGGCATGTGTAGTTTTAACAGATTCGGAGAGGGAATCAAGACTTACCTTGATGTCAATACTTTCAGAAAGTTACTTGGACATTTTCACTTGATGAGGTAGGTGAGATAGCATTGACAAACGTGAGGTCCGTGCTGTTTTAGCTGCACTAATAGATCAGAGTTGGTGGTGTAGTATCCTACTACTTATGGTGCTGGAATCTAGTTAATTGCTGAAATGAATGCACGTCTCAGTAGAGTCAGCTTCTCTAGAGAGAGGAATTTTCTCCCACAGTCTCCAATGCTTGTATAAGGCTTGAGTCAATTTCTCTCAGAATTTCGGTTATCTTTGAAGAATCATTGAGACACCGAGTAAGTCTGAAGTTGGCTAGCAGATGATAAGGGCAACTGGATCAGGATTAGGCTTTTTCAAATGGGTTGTATTTATGGAACGGTACAGTTTACCTGTTTAACAACGAGAGAGGCAAAGTCTGCCAGACTACACTCAATTGGCTTGCCATTAATCATGTCCTTGACTGAAGAGTTTACTTATGTGACTTCATGCAACCGCCTTCATATTATCCACAGGGAATATTTCCTTTGCTGGAGAAAAGTTGTGAAAATGACTATCCTTTGCGTGCTATTCTCCTTGATTTTTGCCTTCTGTTGCTGAACCCATTTTTGTTGGTCATAGACCCTGTGCATTTTACCCCTGCAAACCAGAGAGGTAAAGTGATTGTTTTCTCCCTTTTAAACATGGTAAAAATAGCACACATCTAATTGTACATTTAGTTTACTTGTATGTGCCTAGTATACCCGCACCAAGGGCTTGGACAATAAATAAAACTAGCAGGCAGCAGCACTCATTTTGCCACCCACTAGCCCTGGAAAGCATGTCTCCAGATCTTCAATTTTAGCCTTAGTGTACAGTTTTAAATTGCTGTTTTGACCTCTCAAAACCACTTTTTTGACAGGTCTAAACCTTTCCTTTTAATATCTATTAGTTACCCATAAGGTAGGCCTTATTGCACAATAAGGCAGGATGCCTGGTTGTTAAAGGTAGGATATTTATAAAATAATGTTTTACAAGTACTAGCAGTGAAACCCCCCTGGAGCCACTTTTCACAGTGGCAAGTCTGGCTCTTCCATAGGAAAATAATGCTTTACATTATATACTCATAATGCTTAATTTCAGTTTGAGAGCAGGTAGAATTATGATCCAAGGACTCATTGAAAACTATTCAAAATCCAACTTAATAGTAATGTCAGATTTCATATTACAATTTAGGAAAATTTATTTTTAGAAAGTTGCCTCTATTTCTACCCGAAAAAAAGTATTTTCTATCAGTGTTCCACTGTCACCTGAATATCGATGGCTTTCCTGTGGTGAGATGTGTATTACTGCCAGACAGAGGCCCTATGCTCAGCCCCTTCCTGGACTTCAAGGGATGCCTACCTTGTCACTGGCAGATGAGGCTCATACCTAGGATCGCCTCCCTTTTGTCTTACTAGTCAGGCTGGCCCCAACCAGGGGGAAAGAGGAAGCTGTCAAGAACGAGTTTAGAGGGTAGCTAAATGATTGCCCCCACAATCCGGCCACTGGGCATAAAAATGACACCCCCAGAGCTCTCCTCAGAACACTCTTGGACCAGTGAAGAATTAGAAGAAAAACTACCATGTTCTCCGAATCATAAAGAAAGACTGGACCTACTTGCCTTGAATCCAGGATCACAGAAGTGACTTCAAGCATCTGTTGGTTGACCTCCAGTGTGAGCTACAGGGACACAACAAACGGAGGTCTTTCTTGCTTTCCAGCTGACCATTTACAACTGGAACTGACCTGAACCTCTCTGCCGGCCACTGTGGAAGTGAGACCTGACCCCCAAGTACTGTCCTGAAGGTCCTGGACATGTAGTTGAGGTCAAAGTGTACTTCTCCCTGTTTAGCTGAAAGCCTACCAGATTCAATGCGGAGCATTGACAACCTTCGTTGAAAGCTTCATTGCCTTCAATGCTGAGCAGTACTCTATCACTGGCTTGAATGGAGGGACCCTACACTGAGCAGCAATCAATCAACAATGGCAACAGTCGTTAACGGAATGACCGGGCTTAACATTAAGCAGCCATCGATCAATGACAGCAGCTCCCAACCATTGTTGAGCCATACCTTGGATCCTGCTTGCAGCTTGCCATACCAATGGCTCTTCAATTACCATTCTTTCTCCAGAAAATATTCTGTCAAAAGGTAAACATTCCATTGGGACTAATGTGGTCCCTGCACCTGACTGGCGATTCATTGTAGTCAGCCTTAAATTTTGACGTTGACCTGGTCTAGCATGGCCAGTTATCCGTTCTAGGTGCTTAATGGTGCTGTTTTTAACTGAAATTTTAAACATTCATAGCTATAGTTCTTTTTTTGTATTTTTGCCATTTGGATGTCATTTTATTGACTAAAATATTCTCTATTTTTCTAAATTGGATTGGGATTTTTTCTTGTATTTGGTTTTTGTTTTAGTACTGTTTGAGTACTGCATAAAAACTTTACTTATTGCCTCTAGGTTATGTCTAACTGCTCTGTGCCAAGCTAACAGGGGGTTGAGCATAGGTGACTTTAGAGATTCACCCTGACAAGGATTATAATTATTAATTGAGGTGTGTTCTCATCCCCGACTAACACTCCAAGTTCATATAGAAAGAAATATTTGTCATTATTGACAAATATCTCAGGTAAATGAATACAAAGCATTATGATATCTCTACAAAGCACTCCAAAATATTGCATTGCACGCATAAAAAAAATGATGAGATGACCACATGAATTTCTCATAAAATATGTTTTTCAGTCATTCTTGTACACATGCATAGCTTGCAGTATAAAGAATTGGCAATTCATGTGTTATGATTTTTTCAGAATAGTGTTTTATGTTCATTTGTGTGTATATATAAAGTAATATCTCAAATCGGTTTCACATGTGCGTATTTGTTTATATTAATGCATGTAATATATATGTCTGAATCTGGAAAACGTGAAGGGGAATCCAAATAAGCTCATTATATGAATAAAAACATAGCAGTAGCTCAGAACCTCGCGTTAAACAGTGTGGGCCCGATTTACAAAGGTAAAGTTAGATGAAAGTCTAACTTTACGATTTTCTGTATTCACAAAGGGCATTTGCTACTCATAAATGCCGTTTATGAATACTGGAAGTCGACCTATACGACTTTCAGTATTCACAAGGGGCATTTACGAGTAGTAAATGCCCTCTGTGAATACCGAAAGTCGTAAAGTTAGACTTTTGTCTCAGTTTAACTTTGTGAATCGGCCCTAAGATCAGGGTCAGATTGGTAAGATAGGCACTCGGGAAATGGCAGAGGGGCCGGTATCCGAGTTCCAGCTTTTGGCTGCTTTTTTGGGTAGCCTGGGGGGCCGATTTGGGCAGTCATGTGTTGTTCGGATCCCGCCAGCGGCCCAGTGGATGCCTGAGTAGCCTTTCTGGAGGCAGATGAGCATCCATTACCTCCCTTTAATAAACGGGGGAGATGTCACTCTGTTTCTTTCACTGGACTGTCCCATTAATGTATGCATATTGAGCGGGGGCAGAACGCCTGAGCAGAAGTGGCCTCACTTGTTTTCATGTGTGTTTCACCAGTGTGAACTAATCTGTGCATTTTCTTTTATCTTAGTAAAGTTAAGAAAACATGCCTATGTCAGAGACCCCACCTTCTTTTTATAAAACTTCGGCGAAGCAGTGTTTTGCAGAAAGGCAATATGCACATGTCAGCCACTTTTTTTTTTATGCATGCCCAGTTGATTTTTAATCCCAATTCTATGAAATCTATATCACAATATAAGCCTCTATGAGAATATGTGGCAATCTAAGTATTTTTTTTTAAAACAAAATAATTATATGAACTTAGATGTCCTATTGTTTTCCAACATGCAATTTATGGGAAAGACATTCCCCAATTTTTCATTTACTGTCTGGTGCAAATGTTTTCGTCAAACATCCAACGAAGGAGTCAGCGGGATGAATTACAGCAGCATTGTATCCAGATTTAGACTAGAGCTCTTTGTAAGAGATTGAGACATTTACATAAAACACAAAACTATGCAAGTCAAACAATATAACATACAAAACAAAATAGGAACAACTTATTGACATTGTTATCTAACGTGCCTTGTACATTTAAGTTCATATTGACGAGTGATAATTCTTATGTTACCACTCTCCAAAACAAATATACACATATATGTATCAGTAGAGTCTACTAACTCTCTTTTGAAGTTTTATTTTAATCTTCACATTCCCCTTTTGAATATTTCTTAATCTCAATCAGCTGTATAGCAAGTACCTCGACTATTTCGAATCATGAACTAGCTTTTTTGACAGGACTCTGGGCCATATGTATCAAGAAAACGATTTGCGATTCTGAAATAGCGAATATTACCGAATCGCTAATTCAGAATAGCAAATCGGGATGTAACAACGCAATCGCAAATTTTTAGCGATTCGCCCAAAATCACTACATGTTTGTGCGATGCAATTCAGCGATTCCTTAAACGTTAAAAATCGCGAATTAGCCAGTTCGCAACCAGTAAATCGCAAAATAGCGCGACCACAGCCCGAAAATCGCTAAATTGCAATGTTCCCACGCGAAAAATCGCAATTTAGCGATTTTCTGGATACATCCAATCTCAATCCTGATGCATAATGATGACATCACCATCCAGGAAGTGAGTGATTTTCCATGGTGCTTCAGGATAGAGACAGAGAGCGTGAGAGTGTTGTTTGGAACTCAGGAGCCATGGCAGAATGTGGAAACCAGGATGTCCCAGCAAGCCAGCAGGAGCAGCAAGAAGGGGAAGCAGGCAGGAAGAGGAAGCTCAAGTTTTCAGAGGCTGAACTAGAGACCCTCATCACCAAAATGGTGCCACACCATGAGGCATTATTTGGGAGGAGTTCCCACAAGGTGCCAGAAGACAGCAAGAGGAGGATTTGGGAGGGCATCCAAGCCAAAGTGAATGCCCTAGGAGTCACCCACAGGACAGTGGAAGTGTTGCGGAAGCGCTGGTATGACCTGCGACAGCGCTCCAAGGAGAAGTTGGCTGCCAGGCTGGAGCAGTCCCAGCTCACAGGTGGGGGAACCTCCAATGTCCCTGACTCTACACCACTGGAGCAGCTGGTAGAGGCCACACTGCCTCCACAGAGTGTTGCGGGTGTGTCCGTGCTTGACAGCTCAGCACAACCAGCTGCAAGACCAGGTAAGAAGCATGCCTCCCCACCCTAAACCACCCCCAGCAACCCCTTGCAGCAACCTTGGGATTAGAGGAACCACATGGCAGGCTAGAGCAATTACACAGGCAGTCACAGCAATGCATTATGGGAGATGTAGTCACCATAGTCTGTAATGTTGAATGTAGCAACAGATTTTCACTTTGTACAAATGTTCAGGTCAGGAAAGGGGAACGACACAAGTAAAGTCAGGGAACACTGTGAAACAATTTATTTGAACATCACATATAATGACAATAAAATTAATGTGTGCTGTTCTATCCACAGCACCTGCAAGTGGGAAGGCTACAGCCACTGCAACTGAGACAGGACCCCAAGCCTCAGGAGAAGGCAGCCATGGCCATGAAAAAGATGGGGAGGACAGTCCTTTCATCCGACCACAGGGACAAAGTAGGAGGAACGTCAGGCCATTCAGGATTATGGATGATGATGAGGATGAAAATGAAAATGTGCAGTCTGATGCACCAGTACCCCAGCAGCAGGAGTACAGACCAATGTCCAGAGGCAGGCGTAGACCCCGCATGGACTTCAGCTCCAATGTCCAACAAGAGGAATCTGTGTTTGCAGGCCTGGAAATGCACATGCTGCAGGTTCACCGCCTGCAAGTAAAACACATGAAGGCCATTCAGAGGGAGATCAGGGCAGGGAACAGAGGAATACGGGGGGAAATCAGGGGGGCTGTGCAGGAGCTGACCGCAGAGTTGAGAGCGGAACGCGCAGCCAGGCGCAAAGAAATGGCCCGCATGGACCACTACACGCGTGCTATTTATCGCCTGGCCTCCTCCACCAATATGCTGGCAAGGCGTGCCATAGAGACACAGCGTGAATTCTCGCATGGTATCTAGGACATAGCCACTGTTGTGGTGCAGTCAACTGCCACCCTGGATGAGCTGCGTGCGCTGCGCACTGCTGGACCCGGGGTGCTTACCCCCAGTGAGGAGGACTCACAGTTGGTGCGGAGCTCAAACACACCACCACCCACTGTTGAGAGGCGCCATAGTGGACAGAGCACCAGGCCTGCCACACAACAATAGGGACTGCAGCAAAAAGAAAATACCACACAGGGGAGATATGGGGCCAGCAACAGTGTAGCACTTGCTGCACTAATGACTGATTTTGTAGCACTGTGATGGAAACATGTGCTTTTGTTTGGGAGAGTTCATCCATGTTTTTTTGGATTTGTTACATTGTTGCAATTGGGTAGTAAACACGTTTGCAAAGCAAGAAGTTGTCAGTGTATCATTTTCACTCACCTAGAAGTAGTTTCGCATGATCTCATCACGCCTCTGTCGGCCAGCTGCAGCAGCAGCTACGCCAGTTTCCACGTGTATGGGTCCAGGTTCCTCCACGTCAGAGGATTCGGAGTCACTCAACTCCGTAGGTGTCCCTTTCCTGGTTGCAATGTTGTGGAGCATGGCACAAGTTACAGCAATTTTGCAGCACGTCTCAGGGCTGTATTGGAGGGCTCCTCCACTCTTGTGTATGCATCTAAATCTGCTCTTCAAAATCCCAAATGTTCTCTCGATGGTACCTCTTGTTGAAATGTGTGCCCGGTTGTAGCGCCGCTCCCCAGCAGTGGCAGGATTCAGGGTGTCAGGATGAAATCCCGGACTGCATAGGCACTGTCCCCTGTGGGTGAAAATGTGTAAAGGTCAGTCACTGTGATGCACATGCTGGCCATGTGAAATGTGGGCTGACAGTGTGTGCTGTTACCTAGTAGGTATCCCTCTCCAAATTCCCCCCTTGAGAGTCTACGGTATAGCCCACTGTGTTGGAATATGAAGGCGTCATGTGTGCTTCCAGGGTACTTTGCCACTATATCGGTGATTATGTTTTTGGCATCACACACCATTCTGTATGTTTAGTGAGTGGTAACATTTCCTGTTCCGGAATACATACTCTATGTTTGAGGGGGGAGAAATGGCAACATGTGTTCCATCTATACATCCTATGACATGGGGGAATTGAGCTATGTTGTAAAATTCCTGCTTGGTCTGTGCTAGTTCCTGTGGGGTGCTGGGGAAGTGTATGTGATGTTGCATCCTATGTGTCATGGCGTCGAGGAACGCATGGAAAAAGCGCAACAGGGCACTCAGTGAACAGAGGACCTGGATGTGTGTGGGTATGGCTTGTGTCCTGCGGGTGGGGTGTTCTAGGTGGGGCCTGAGTTCCTCAATCAAATCAAGTATGCTGTCTTCCTCCAGTCTGTAATGGGTGTAGATATCCTCCTCAGTGCATTGAAAGATGGTGGTGCGCAACCGGAATATCCTCTCCTGCCGTCTCCTCCTCTGCGCCAGAGCTCTCACTCTTCGCCTCCTCACTATCATGTACAGCCCGGACATTGTGGTAGGGAGTGTGTTGCATTCTGAGTTTCAATTTATAGTTTGCACCTGGTTACCACCTGCTCCCACTTGATGGTAATTGCGATTCCTTATTTTGCGATTTTGAGTATTTCGCTATTTGTGATTGGTTGATACATTCCATTGCGATTTCTAAATAGCGATTTCCACTTTAGCGATTTTTGCAAACAGGTTTCATCGCTAATTTGGAAATCGCTATTGTTTTCGATATTTTGCTTTTTCGCAACGCTTGGGAATCGCTAATTTGCGATTCCTTATTTTGCATGCGTTTTTGGCTTCATACATTTGGATTAGTGATTTTTCAGTCGCAAACGCTACTTTTTACCATTTCGCAGCGTTTGCGACTGATTTTTGGCTTCATACATATGACCCTAGAACCCAAATCACTATTTCTTCAGTGAGTGACTTAAAAAACTTTCAGCTCATGGTCGAGGCATTCTCAAAACATGATACCTGGCACAGTATGTTAAATTGACTCTAGTAGAGATCAACAATAGTAGAACTACGGACTATCGCTTACAGAGCTCTGCAGAAACAACCACTTCATTATATTATAAAAACAAATGCAGAAGTGATGAATGCCATGTCGCCTTGTTCTCAGCATTGTGGAAAACAACCCATTGTGCACCAAAGCACGTCAACACTTCACTCCAAGAATTCGCCCGAGGTAACAAAAACAAGACCATAGAAACATTCTTTATTGACACGAAAGAATATACACTTCCTGATTACCAAATACATAGATTATAATATGTCTTATGTATCAATCTGTTTGAATCAGAGATTGTGATTGACAGAATTGTCTTAGTAAATTGTTCAAGTGATTGGAGCTGCCACAGAAAAACACCTATAATCATGCAATTGGGTAGGGAGAGGTTTAGTTTGAAAAGTGGCTGGGTACATCCTCCCTGCCATCAAGTATAAAATAAAAGTACTAGACACTAAAAGAGAAGGCAGCACTGGGATTCTCTAACGCTGAGAGTCAGTACCCGAAGGAAGGAAACCTCATTTTTCTACCAGATAGGGGGCATTCTTCATCTGGCCCTTCGTCACCATGGTATACAAAGAGCTGCATGGTGGGTCCCCTTAGAGCTCTTCATGAGGAGAATTCTATGCTACCCTATTGGTGAGGTGTAAAAGAGACCTTAGCATTAAAACTGAATGAGGGCAGGTGATATTTGTGAAGTTTGATATGATGGAAGGATGTTTTCACTTCTGCCCATAATGAATGTTTCCGGAAAACCAATCCAAGACGGCTGCCATACTTTCTGGGATGTGTCTTCAATTCTTATTTTCTGTACAACAATATATGAGGCAGCCTGTTCACCTCTTCATTGTATCACAACGTAGATGAAGTCTTTTTTCGCAGGTTCATTACTCATTAGTCTTCTTTTTGTGTCTGTGGTACATTTCAGTCCTTGATGTTCAATGCCGACTTGCGCCCATCCATCTGAACATTACACCTAAACCAGTATTCAACATTCTTCTTTCTTTTTCCCACAACTCTGAGGTAATTCTTTTCAGACAACTAGTGCCTAATTTATGAAAGCCTTGCGCCACCGGTCCGTCACTTTTTCCCATGTTAAAAGTGATGCACCGGCGGCGCAAGGCCTTCATAAATAGGGCCCCTGCTTTTTACTTCTTTATTCCCCATACCTCAGACAAGCCAAAGCTAAGCAGAAAGAGTTCTTACTGAGGCCAGATATTGGCAAGGTAAAATTCAGAGGATATCACTGTTTTTGAAGAAATGTGTTTTGCTTAGAACCAGGATATCTGTTTTAAGACACATGAATTTAAGACTGTTTTATCACTTCCATGACTGTTTTAAGACCTTAGAATATGACTTCAAATTGGTTGGCACAACTAGTGATTATGAGGAAAGTTTTTGTAACAGTACAAATGGAGGTAGTTGGAATACGTCAACATCATTAGGTGTTTAATGTAAATATTAAAGAAGGATTGAAATTTTAGGCTTCTGGAGGCCTCTGCTTATGACCTTATTGTTGGGTGTTGGAATTATCCCACTTGATGATTTCAGTGAAGTGTGATTGTCAAATAGGTAGCACATTTTTTGAAGTTTGTAGACTAAAGTATTGTGATCAGATACAGAATAAATTACAAAAGGTTCACATTGCATCTGGTCAACACATTTTATTTGTGTTTCTAGACGATATTCAATAATGTTAGAATAAGACTTCAGAACATTGTGATTCAATACTGTCTGTGTGATACAAGTACAACTCAGTTTATTTGGTCCAATTTAAGACCATTTGCTTACCATGAATCAAAATAGTTTATTATTTTTAATTGCCGCTAGCATGTGTTCCCACCTAGCATCATCTATGTTGGACTTCGTCCTTTCTGTAGGGTCACTTCTAAAAATGTATCCTTCACCTTTCCTGTTTTCTGAATTTGTTTAGTTGGCATTAGGACTCTGTACACATTACCACTGATAATGAATGCAAAAGTGGTTGTGCTCTCTCCTTAAAATAGGCCTACACCTGATTGGCACATTTAAGTTACTTGTAAGTCCCTAGTAAAATGGTCCTACATTTACCCAAGGCCTGTAAATTAAATGCTACTTATGTGTCCGCACCATTCATTGTGCCACCCACTCCAGAACTTTAAACATGCCTCAGCCTGGCATTGCAAACTGTGTGTACAGTTTTAAACTGCCATTTTGACATGGCAAAATAAACCTTTTACCAGGCCTGAACCTCCCATTTTAATACATATAGGTCAACTCTAGGGTAGACCCTAAACAGGCCAGAGAGCAGGGTGCAGTGTATTCAAAACATTGGACATGCACTTTTACGTTTACGTGTCTTGTTAGTAAACCACTCTTAAAAGTGTTTTTTCCAATACAAGGCCTACCTCTCCCATAGGATAACATTGGGTTTCATCATTACATTTAATAAGTGCTAACTTTTTACTGTGAAGGTGTTGAAATGTCATATTTAGACTGAAATGAATTATAATTTAAAACCCTCTTTAATGGTATAGTTGGATATAACATTACAAATCTGGAAATGCCACTTTTCGATATTTTGCACTTTCTTCTGTCCTAACCATTTGATTCCAGTTGCCAGTGTCTTGGATTAGAGAACCCTGCTGTTAGGCTTTGTGTATTCAACCCAGACAGTAAGACAAAAGGGCTTAGGTGTGGGCATGAAGGACCACCCTAACAGGATGGGTCAGAGTGGAGCTGTTTCCTGTTCTGCTTGAACTTCAAAGGGACTTGCTGCCAAAGAAACACTAGATTTAGTCTTTTGTCACCCCAGGCGCATGGAGCTTGGCAGGGGAAAGGGCCATGTTCCAGAACTAGATGTGGGGGTAGCCTATAAGATTTCCCTACTTCATAGACTGGCACCAGGTATAAATATTGGACCATCAGAGCCACTCCTCTGTACACCTATGGACATGTAGAAGACTTCAGATGGACTGCCCTGCTACTTGAAACCTGCTGACTGTCCTGTTGCTTGAGGCCTGACTTGCTGCTTGAAGGAGAGAGGACTATCTCTTTGAATCCAGGACTACCATAGGTACTCCAGTGCAAGTTGGCTGGATTTCTTTGTGAGCTAAAGGACATCACAAGCTCCAGAGTCTTTCAACCCTGCCCCTGCTGGAGTGAGTCCCACCCCTAAGTGATGCCCCCCAGGTCCTGGACCGATGGAAGTTGTGTTAGAGATGCTGATCCTGCCTAACCCTAAAATTTGGGACTTAGAACATTTTTCACCCAAAAGTGCCAAAGAACCGCCAGAATACCTGGACCTACCTGCCAGTCAATCCACCCAAGGTGCTTTGTTGGTTGGTGCGACTTTGTGGTTGCTTGTACTATGTTCCTCTCTTTAGCAGGAAATCATGTTTGGCTGGCATCTGGCCTTGTGGAGCACTCTTTGTCATCAGCCTGCAGCTTTGTCCCACTAGAGATTTTCAACTGCCAAATAGTGACAAAGTCTGAAGGTAGAAATCTTCACCGAAACTCCATCCAGAGAGTCCCTGACAATGATGCCTCCTTGTTAGACCTGGCACCATTGGCGTGGGTCTCTCTTCAAATTTTTGCTGTTGCATCCTGTGTTTTCCTATGTTTTTGCTGGTCTAGATGCTTTGGGCACTTTGCCACTGCTATTCAGTGCCAAAGTGCAAGTGCTCCCTTATGTAAATTGTTGTTATGGATTAGTGATTCCATGATTGGTTATTTGATTTACTTGCAAGACACTAGTCCAGTGCAGTGTGTGTGCCCAGGGCCGGTAAATCAAATGCTGCTGGTGGGCTTGCAGCACTGGTTGTGCCACCTACGGAAGCAGCGCATAAAATGTGTCTCAGGCCTGCCATTGCAGAGCCTGTGTGCAGCCTGGGACTGCCATGTCGACCTGGCACGTGCACGTGCACACACTTGGCAGTCACTAAACCTTCCCTTTTCTGCATGTTAGTCACCCCTAAGCTGGCTCAAGGTACCCCTGTTGGCAGGATGCATCGTATGTGAAAGGTAGGACATGCCCTGAAGGGTTTGGCATGCCCTGATAGTGAAGTACTGCCAATTTCGTTTTTCACTATTGCAAGACTATCTGTTCCTATAGGCCAGAATGGGCAGTATTTTTTATAACATCTTATAAACATAACTGACCTAGGTAACAATATAGGAAAATACAATTTAGTATGCCTGAACTCAGGATGTTAACGTGCATCTTTTAGTGTGAGTGATTTTAACAATCTGTGTTTGAAAATGACACTTTTAGAAAGTAGGTATTTTTTTGCCTAACCATCCAGTGTGCCTCTGCTAGGTTTGTATAGTGCATGTCTGGCTTGTGAGTGACAGGGGCTGAGAGAGGGGAGCGGCTCCTGCAGTCTGATGAGTCAGAACTGGGCTGAATATACCTGGGTTGAATTTAGAGAGGGGGAGGAGATTTCCTTTCACCTGCCTGGGCCAGGTCTGTTTTCAACAATGCTGTCTCCACCTCCTGCCAGGAAGCTGCACCAGAGAGGACAGAACTGGTTTTGGCTGGGTACAGACACTCTCTGCCTTTAGAGAACAAAGAATTTGTGTGTATAAAAAGGGGGACCGAGACACCAGCACTTTAGATCACTTCTACGAAATCAAGAGGAACCTTTTCCAAGGAGAAGAACCGTAGAAGCTGAAGGAAGATTACTGCCCCTGTGGTGTTTGCTGTTGGGGTTGGCCTACAGTGGTTACCTGTTGCCAAGGAAAGGAGAAAAGGACTTTGCTGTTTGCTCTGTCATCTTGAGGAAGATCTCCAAGGGCTTGAAACTGAGATTCCCTCCTGTCTGAAGTCCCCACAAGCTCCCCTGAATTCCCTTGCTGGGAATTTCAACCTGCTGCTGTTTAGGACCTCTAGAGACTGATTGGTGTTGGGAGCTGGAAGATCGACGCAACAATGAAGAAACGTGTCGCATCCACACCGATTCCCAATGCATCAACGAGCCACGGAGAAAAAGCGTGCCACATCCGCACCTGGTCCCGAAGCCTTGCAGAGCTACCAGGAAGAAGCGCGCTGCATTCCCCGAGTCCCGATGCATCACTGAGAAGATCATCGCAGCACCTGCCATGCGGCTGCAAATGCTCACGCATCGACCAGATCATCGCATCGCATCAAGACACCATTTTGTCAGATCGTCGCCACACATCGAGGCGCCATCTTGTCATATTGTAACCGGAACGCAGTAGGAAACAGACGCATCCCCTCCACTCCAGTAAGGAACTGATGCATCACCTCCCCTAGGTTGCATTAAGGAACAGAAACATCACCTCCCGCGAAGCAAGGAAATGATGCATCACCTTCCCTGCGACCCTTTTGTTTCTTTTGCCTGATGCATCTAAGGTATTTTTGAGAGAAAAGTGTTGCATTTACAACTTGCATTGAACTGAACTATTTCTACCATTTGAAAGCCTTGAAGAGAGTGCAGTGCTGTGATGTGAAGGTTAAAACTGGCTACATGGTTAGCTATATTGTAACTTTATTCAGCTACCCATCTGCTAACACAATTGCCATCATTGTTGGAGACAAATGTGTAGGTCTAGTGATCTACTCATTTGTCTCTAATGATGGCAATTGTGTTTGCAGCTCCTCACTGTTTTTAATCCTGATAGTGGGTAGCTGACTAAGGTTACAATATAGCTAACCCTGTAGCCAGTTTTACCCTTCACATCACAGCACTACACTCTCTTCATACACACACTAAGCTCACATAGCGGTTTAGTACACCCCGCCAGACCCGTTAAAAACATCCCTGAGCTCCTCCCACGTAGAGAGGGGGTTGTAGCCCACACGGAGACTAGGTCTTTCGTGTGAGAAGGCACCCCCATGATGAAGCATGACACCTCTGGTGTGTGAGGGGAACCGTCCTGAAAAGGGAAACCCCCGGTCCTGCAAGGCAGATCACATGTATATAGTTTAACTAGCTTCCTCCTTATCTGGATCCGTGGCTTTTTCTTGTGTGGTACTAGTTTAGTGGGGAGTCAGCTCACGAAGGTCCTTAAATCTCCTCTAGCCCTCAAGTGTATTTATTATTAGTCTCTCAGTATCACAGATAGCAAAATAGACACAAAACGTGGTCATTGATCACTCTCTGCAATAATTAAATTACTGGCTAGAAATTAAAACATGTAGTGGTTCCTGAAATGATGCTCTGCTAAGATATATCCCTTTCTAGATTGGCAATTCCTCTTTATGTTTTGAAAGTAGGGTCTGAATTTCCCTATATATTACCTTGTACTCTTAACATAAGTCATATTTCTTGATTAACTATGACCTTTGCTTTACGATCACCCAACGATAAATGGAATCCTTTTTAGGTGCCTGCTCATTGACCGCCTTCTCCACAGATTCCTACCACCCTCCAACAGTGCCTCTCATCTCTTTATAAGCTCTCTCTCACATACATTTAATTTGTTTTACAGCACTATTCATAGCACTGTAGGGTGTCAGACACTGTACACACTTTATACACAGGCACATGGAATCATATGTGTGTAAGTCAGTCTATAGGAAATGTTACATAAGACAATGTGGATAACAAGGTGCTGGAATCATATGCCATCCATAATAGTAGGCACTATATTTTCAGAATGTTCGCTCTGCAGAGGCACAAACTCACGGTTAAAATGGCCACAGTGTCTGGGGTTGGCTTTACTGATAAACATTTATTTCTACCCAAACAAACCGGTTTTTAGTAACATTACGATAATCAAAGACTGGGCAAAAATCATAACGTTCTAAACTACACCTGTGCCACTGGAATTATGCGACAGGATAGCACTAATTATGCGCAGGGTTGACTAAATTATGTGGCACAAAAAGGCAAATTATACAGCAGAAACAGCACATTTTGTGATAGTATTACTTCATTATTTTGTCATTTTTGTTGTCAATTCTGCCTTGGCAAAGGTTTCACCTCATTAGTACTGATTAAACTCCCAAATACAGTAATGAGCTTCAGAAAGATGACAAGTCCACCTTTGCGAAGGGCCTTCCATTGTTCGGCAACGCATGCTGTTGCTCGTTTGATCCGTTTGAGCCAACCATTTTTTGCTGTTGTTAAAATCTGAAAATGATGCAGCAGATGGTGGATTGTGTGTCAAATGCGGCAAACACATATGTATGCGGAAGACCCCACTCACCATAGGATCCCATAATTTCAGTGGGCCTGTTTAAACCATGCAGTTTGCATGTAGTTCTTTGGTGACAGTTCATAAGTGCTGTATTAGGATTGAAACTTATGAACTTCAAATAACAAAGGGATCTCTGTGGCAAAAGCAGTAACCCACTGAGGCAGCCACATACAATGCAGCTCTGTGATCTGAATGGTACCCGTTCTTTGCAGCAGGCGTGCTAACCTGTTGCACTACTTTAGGATGAGTCAAAATTGTTACGAGACAAAACTGTGATCTCTCTCCAACAGGAACATTAATCACCAGAGGTATCTTGATATTTTGTATTGTTGCCTAAAAACTGTCCAACACACAAGAAACTCTTCAGCAAGTGCTTTTAAACCCATGTTATTTCTACCCTCCCCAGCTCAGTGCCAGATGAGTAACAGCACTTTAAAGCGGGCCCTGAGTTACTTAAGTATGTTCAAAGGGGCTGCTGCACCAGCAAAACACAAATGTGATTTATTCTGCAAATCGAGCTAAAAAGAAAAGCTAAACCATCCTACGTTTCAAATGATTGACCTTCACAACACTGAATTATTTTGAAGTTATAAATTTATAAAGCGAGAACTAACAACTCTACCAGTGCCCTGAGATGTCTGGGATACCAATATTTATGAGTGCAAATGTATTCATGGAGATCATATAGGGGTCACCAACGTTCCTCCTTGGCACGTTGAGATTCGTAATTCTGCCTTTGCAACCCTTGGGCTCAGATGTGACAGAAGCAGTGTCAAAACAGAAGGTAATCGGTGCCCTGAGGAGCACTGTTTCCTTTCTGCAGCCCCCAGTGGGACATTACACTTGCTGTTTCTTAAAATAAATGCATTCAGCTGTGCCTCACTGCTTGGAATACATAAGAAAATTAAACAAGTGAAAAATACATTTTCAGACTTGTTGCCATGCTTCATTATTGTGAATATACAAAAACAAACTGTACTCGTCTTGGCCAGCTTATGAGATTGTTTATAATGTTTATTATTGCAAGGATTTCTCCCCCAAAAAAGGACTACCAAAAATGGTGCCACATGCTTGCAATAACAATTTTCACTAAGCAAAAAAATAAAATCACCTATGAATTTAATAGAACATTAGAGGCCCTTCCTAGCAGGCAAATGTAATGAAATGAATGAAATGAAATTTGATTTGTAAAGCGCATGGCTGCCCTAGAGCGTCCCAGCTCTAACCCAACAGACAACAGAAAGAAACTCGGAGAGGAACCGTTACTTAGAGGACCTTAGGAAAAAGAAAAGTTTGGAGAGACTTTCGGAACTTAAGGTAGCAGGGTTCGGTCCGGATATGCCTAGGGAGGGTGTTCCAGTTTTTGGCCGCATTTACTGTAAAGCGGCGCCCCCCTGTACGGGCCTTCCGCACTCTTGGGACTATGGCAAGATTTTTCAAATCCGACCGTAGGGTCCGAGAGGATTTATAGGGACGGATCAGGCTCCCAAGAGCCGGAGGACCTTTGCCTTGGAGTGTCTTATAGGCGATACATGATGATTTGAAGGCAATTCTCTCCCGCACTGGCAGCCAGTGGAGAGCTCTCATCGCTGGTTTGGCCGACGCTCTTCTTGGAGCCCCAAGGAGCATCCTGGCTGCTGCGTTCTGCACCCGCTGCAGGATATTAATGGTGGCGTCCGGAGCCGCCAAGAGTAGGGCATTGATATAATCCAGTCTAGATAAAATTAGTCCCTGGATCAATAGTTTCCTGGACTGGAAAGGCAGGAGAGGAAGAACTTTCCGCAGTGCCCGAAGCAGGCCGAAGCAGACGCCTGCGACTTTCTGAGCATGCGCCCTGAAAGTTAGATTGGGCTCAAACCACACCCCTAGGCTTTTGATTTTTTCTTTTGGAAAGGGCGGCTCACCCATACAGGGAGGCCAAGAAGCTTTGGGGAAAGATCTCAATTGGTGGCCCAGGAGCATGATCTCAGTTTTCGCTCCGTTCAGTTTGAGCTTCGAGCCTGTCATCCAAGAGAATATTCCGGTGAGGCAGGCTAAAAGATTATCCAGACATCCCTCTTGTTGAGTCAACGAGACGACTAATTGGGTGTCATCTGCGTAAGTGACAGATATAATCCCGAAAGGGGGCCACCACCTCCTCCAGTGGGGCCATATAAACGTTAAACAAGGTAGGGCTCAAAGAGGAGCCCTGGGGCACTCCACACTGGAGGGGGGTTGATTTGGACATAACACCGTTTTCACAGATCTTAAACGATCGTTTATTCAAAAAGGATTCAAGCCATCTCAGGGCCGATCCTGTTATGCCCAATCGAGCGGGATGGTGGACTAATATTTCATGGTCCACCGTATCGAACGCTGCACTCAGATCCAGGAGGATCACAACTGCGGATCCTCCTGAATCTAAGATGCACCTTGCCTCCTCTGCCACCACCATAAGGGCTGTATCAGTACCCTGTCCCGGAGCGAAAACCTGTTTGAGAGTCGCTCAGAAGCCCATTGCATTCTAGGAACCCTGAGAGCTGTTGGCAATTTTGCCCATCCCAGGTAACAAGGAGATCGGGCGAAAGTTGGACATGTCGGAGGTATCAAGCCCCGGTTTTTTTAGGAGTGTTTTGACTCTGGCCTGTTTCCAGCTGGGTGGCACCACCCCACAGATAAATGAGGAGTTTATCAGCTCTGTTGCTAAGGGGGCAATAGTGTCTGCAATCTGTTTCAGGATATATATGGGCGCCGGGTCAGATGGAGAACCACTATTCAGGGAGGATAAGATTTTACAAAAATCCTCCTTGGTGATGCAACTAAAAGCATCCAGCAAAGGGCCGGAGATAGGTGCTGGAAAGATATCGTCATTGATCGAGGTAACATTCTGAGGTAGGCTATCGAGGATTCTTTGTATCTTAGTGTCAAAGAACTCCGCTAACTGATTGCACCTTGCTTCAGTATAATCTTGGGCAATCCCCGGGGAAGGGACTTTAAGAAGTTGCTTAACAATTTTAAAAGTTTCTTTCGAGGAGTTAGAAGATGAGTTAATTTTGTTCTCGAAGAAAGTTGCCTGAGTTTTTTTCCGGGCGGTTTTATATAGTCTCAAGGCGGAGCGGTAGGCGGCTTTGTTGTTAACTGCCTAGTCTTTTCTCCAACTATGTTCCAATTTTTTGCAGGCCTTTCTAAGATCTCCAAGCTCTGCAGTGTACCACGGCTATATAAAAGTACTACTTTTCTTAGTGTCGATTTGAGAGGTGGTACCACATTCAGGGAGTTGTTAAGCCAGTTCTGACTGCTTATATCTGCCACCAGGGGATCTGATTCTACCACAGGGGCAGTTTGTTCTAGGGCAAGTGTCAGTTTTTCCACCGATAGCTTTGGCCAAGCTCTCTGTAATGTGCGAGTGCGAGGTGCACTTTTCCCTTCTATACAAATTTTCCATGAGAAAGGTACTACAAAATGGTCAGACCATGGCACCGGCAGTGGGGGTCTAGTCGTAAGCTCGTTGCGATTTGAAAATATAGGGTCTAAGAGATGCCCTCTGATATGAGTTGCTTCTTTATTTATAAGTTTAAGTTCGAAGGCATTAAGGTCCGAACTAAGGTCTAAGGCCCCTTTAAAATTAGGGCCATCAAAATGCAAATTCAGATCTCCCAGGACCAGGAAATTGGGTAACTGGGCTGCAGCTGCCAACGTGGATTCCAGCAAAGAACCTGCAAACTGTTTTATACAGCCCAGCGGGCGGTAGATAAGGAATCCTGAAAGAGAGTTGGTAGGAGTTATTTGGAGATTGAAGCGGACACTTTCTGAGTCTGAGATATCTACATCCTCAATTTTACAAGTAAGAGTATCTTTGTAGATTATAGCAAGCCCTCCTCCTGTCCCTTGTTCCCTGTGAAGACTCTGGATGAAAAATCCGTCAGGAAGAGCAGTGGTGATATCAAACTCCGAGTTAGGAGATAACCACGTCTCGGTTAAGAAGAGCACATCGAGATTGCCTTCTTCCATCAGTAGGTTAATCTCTACCGCGTGCTTTGGCAGCGATCTACAGTTCAATAAAGCCATCCCTAGATCCCTACAGACCTCCTTACCAATTTTCCTCACAGGAATAGGATCCGGACAGAGCTTGCACCGACAACATTGTTTATCAAAACTCTCAAACTGGCGGCACCATAAGCCTTTCTTATCTTGTAGCATCAGGAGTTCGTCCCTGGAGTAAACTATCTGCCGTTTAGGCGCCATGGGCATAGTAACTGGCCCTAAGCCCGGTCTGGCCCGGACGGGCCCAGACGGGCTTGCCTCTGGCGCGCATCCAGCGCGCCATCGGCGTCCCCGCTGCACCCGCCCACTGCGCGGACGGAAATTGGGCTTCATTTTATAGCGCCCGGGCCGTGATTCGCCCAACCGCTAGTGCGCTAACCCTGCCTTTCGCCCCAAGATGGCGGCCAAAGTCGTCGCCCCCGGGAAGGCTACCTGTGACCGAGTGGAGCCCTAAATCGGCCCTCGGTTTGCCCACCAATTAATGTAACAGGAGCCCCAAGTGTCGGAGAGCAAAGTAAATAAGTAAACCCAGTGCAAGTACACAAGCAGTGCTATTTTAATAAAATAAAATCCTCACTGCATATAGGCAGGGGAAGACAAGAACAATAAAAATAAGAACCTCACCCCCGGCTTCCACCTCAGGAGTACTTCTGTGAAAGCGAGTTGCGCTGTTACTATTGTGGTTCCGATTTTATAGCGCCCAAGGCCGTGATTCGCCCAACCGCTAGTGCGCTAACCCTGCCTTTCGCCCCAAGATGGCAGCCAAAGTCGTCGCCCCCGGGAAGGCTACCTGTGACCGAGTGGAGCCCTAAATCGGCCCTCGGTTTGCCCACCAATGAATGTAACAGGAGCCCCAAGTGTCGGAGAGCAAAGTAAGTAAGTAAACCCAGTGCAAGTACACAAGCAGTGCTATTTTAATAAAATAAAATCCTCACTGCATATAGACAGGGGAAGACAAGAACAATAAAAATAAGAACCTCACTCCCGGCCTCCGCCTCAGGAGGACTTCTGTGAAAGCGAATTGCGCTGTTACTATTGTGGTTCCAATTTTATAGCGCCCGGGCCGTGATTTGCCCAACCGCTAGTGCGCTAACCCTGCCTTTCGCCCCAAGATGGCGGCCAAAGTCGTCGCCCCCAGGGAGACTACCTGTGACCGAGTGGTCACAGGTAGCCTTCCAATTGTACTTAGACATATATATATATATTCCAGCTCCGTTGCACCAAAAATCCAGGTCACTCGCAGGCGGGTGCCTCTCGTGGTGGCGCCCCACGTGAGTAAATAGCAGCTCCGTTTCTCTCGGTACTTTCAGAAAGAAATTACGGCACTCGCAGGGGAAAGTGTTCGATATGTTTTTAATCAAAAACACTCAGCAGACAAACGCGTTTCGGTTTTCCTTCGTCAGTGTCTACCATTGACACGGAAGGAAGCAAGTTTAAAAGCTCTACAGCGCCTTGTTGCATGTACATAGAAAGAGGACTGACGTATATCCCCGTGAGAAACAGTTTCACATAGTACATTACTTTTTACTTTAACATTCAAAGAAAACACATTCACGAAGGGCACTGTGAAATACATTTCAACCAATAATTTCGGGTGTTGGACATTTTCTATTTCCGAAATTAATTACATTTTGTGTAAAGTTTATTTGCCTTTCGTGTGTGGTGTGAGTTATTCAGCCGTGGATCGGCATTGCTCACGGGGTATAATAAATTGATTACAGAGTTTATGCTTTGCCTAAATGGGAAGCTAATTCCTCATTCCTGTTTAATCCCAGAGGGGCCTTTGTCTGAAGGTCTATTATGTAGCGGGATTTAAGTCTTCTTAATTTCCGCAACCAGTCTCCACCCCTGGGGTCCACTGGTATGTGATGTAGTGCAAAGAATTGCAACAGTTCCCTATTGCTGTTGTGTCTAAGGGCAAAGTGTTTTGCTACAGGATAGTTGAAATCCTTGTTCATGATAGCACGTTGGTGCTCCAATACACGTAACTTGACGTTTTTTACTGTGCTGCCTATGTATTTCAGACCACATGGGCACACTAGGCAGTAAACAACATGGGTGGTGTTACAAGTGAGAAACTTGGATATTCTCTTGCTCTGTTTCTGACCCTGGTATTTCATATGTAGTTCTTTTCTTACTCTTCTCGCAGGCTTTGCATTTGCCGCAGGGATAGAATCCTGGCATGTCCCTGATTCTGCCTGTCATTGTGGTTCTGTCTGGCAGATGACTGTGTACAATTTTATCCCTGATGGATCTCCCTTTTCTAAAGGTGATTAAGGGAAAAGCTGGAATCTCTTTTCCAATGACCTGATCCGTTTTTAGGATATGCCAACTTCTCTTCAGGATGTTTCTCAGATGATTAGAATCTTCTGAGAAAGTGGTTATTAGTCTGAATTTTCCTTCATTTAGACTTGATTCTGAATTCTTACTTTGTTCCTTTAGAAGTTGGTCTCTAGGGATTCTTTCTACTCTTTTTAGAGTGTTTTCCAGAAGTAGTCTATTGTACCCTCTGGCTTGAAATCTATCAATACTTTCTCTTGCGGCTTTTGCAAAGTCTACCTCTCTTGAGCAATTTCTCTTAATCCTAAGAAGTTCTCCGTAAGGGATACTTCTGATTAGGGTCGGGGGATGACTGCTTCCGGCATGTAAAACTGAATTGCCGGCTGTTGATTTTTCTAAACAGCTCTGTCTCAATTTTCCCACCAGTCAAGTTAACTTTCAAGTCCAGATAGTTCACTGTTGATACGCTGATATCTGCAGTGAATTTCAGATTTAAGTCATTCAAATTTAGGTATGCCACAAACTCTTCTGCAGAAGTTACAGATCCCTCCCATACTAGAAAGAGGTCATCAATGTACCTATACCAGACTTTCAGATTTCCTGTCCATTTCTGGAAATCCCGGCTTTGGGCAACCTGCTCCTCCCACCAGCCCACGGATAAATTCGCGTAACTGGGGGCAAAGCAGGTTCCCATCGCCGTCCCAGTGACCTGCCTGTACATTTGTCCTTGAAACAAGAAAATGTTATTAAACAAACAAAATTCAATGAATTCAAGCAGCATTTGGCTATGTTTGGTGAATTTCATCGGTCTCTTGTCAAGGTAGTATTTCATTGCCAATAGCCCCTGATTGTGATCTATGCTCGTGTATAAGCTGGTAATATCCATGGTTATTAATATGCACGAGGTGTTACATTTCACCATTTCAATCTTATTCACAAAGTCTTTAGTGTCCCTAATATAAGATTTTAGTTGTGAGACACTCTGATAAAGAAAGTGATCGATGTAAATAGACATATTTCCAGAGACACTTCCTATCGAGGAAACTATTGGTCTGCCAGGTGGGTTTCTGCCGTCTTTATGTATTTTAGGCAACTGGTAGAAGGTGGGCACGGTTGGGTTATTGTTTTTCAAAAAGAAATACTCACCAGTGTCCAGCATGTCATTGTTGTGCCATTTATTAACAAGTGCTTGGAATTTTACGACACTTTCATCATACATCTTTTTGGTTGTTTTTTCGTATGACGTTGGATCCTCCAATTGCCTATATGCTTCTTGGCAATATTGTGCTCTTGACATCACAACGATGTTGCCACCCTTATCTGATGGCTTGCAGATAATGTCTGGGTCGTTGTCTAAAGTTCTGAGGATTTCTCTTTGCTCCTTTGTCATATTCGGTCTTTTTCGTGTCATTGTTCTTTGTCGTGATCTGAATTTCACTAGATCCTTTGTCACTGCCTCCGAGAAGGCATCAATCGCATCATAAGGCATGATTGGTACGAATGTAGAGGGAGGTCTAAAGTTTGTTGTTGGTGCTTCCTGTTCGACATCAATCCTTCTGGTTCGTTGGGTGATAGAGTCTGTGTTTTCTCTATCGCCGCTTTCCTCAGTTCTTAGTTCCTCTAGAATCTCCCAAGTTGTGATATCATTTGTTGTCAAGATATCGATTTCTCTCGTTCTTAGTTGTCTCGTTTCTTTAGATGATGGTTTCAGTTTGAAATATTTATGTAGTTTCATTTTTCGCACAAAGGTAAACAAATCGATTCTAGTTTGTGTGAATTCGAGTCTCTCGTTCGGGCAGTATGATAATCCCAGTTTCAAAGTTTTCTCTTCCAATGGTGACAGGACTTTGTCGGTCAGGTTTACGATTGTTAGACTATCCTGACTCTCTACCATTTCGCTCCTCTCTTGCTCCTGGTAATTCTCGGCGTGAAGTTGCCTTGGTTCCTGCCTCTGCCTCGGCCCCTTCCAGCCCCCTCTTCGGGTTCTTCTGTGGCCTCCGGGGGTCTGCTTTTTCCTCCCCTTAGCCATGTTGACCGGACTAGGTCGTATTCCATATGAAAAGGGGTCTTCTCCTGTGAAGTACTTGCCAATTCGTCTCCAGATTGTTCATTTTCAGTTACCTCCGATTCGGAAGTTTCTACTCTTGGCTGAGCTGCACGGGCGGCTCTCTTCTTCATCTCTCTTCGTGGAGCATCAAATTTTTTGGCAAATGTCAATATTCTGCCTAAGGAATAATCCCTTTCATCGCGCTCGAATTTCTCTTGTTTTCTTTGGCGGATTTTCAATTCATATTTCTCTAATCGCTTTCTCATTTCGGATCTTAACTCATCTTTCCTTTGAGTATTTGTATCCTTATTAATTTCGTCCTCCAATGCCTTGATATATATATATATATATATATATATATATATATATATATATATATATATATATATATATATATATATATATATATATATATATATATATATATATATACATATATATATATATATATGTATGTATGTATGTATGTATGTATGTATGTATGTATGTATGTATGTATGTATGTATATATATATATATATATATATATATATATATAAACACTTTTTGGTTTTAATGCACTTCGCAAGTAAATATGATTCTTATTTATGCAACGAAAAGGTATTTTAATTACTTTAATGAGAAGGCATATTTTAAAATACAAGTATGACCCCATAATAAACTATGAGAAAGAGTGGAAAGAAAACAAACATTGGGAAATATAGCAATGCTTTATTCCCCGGCACTGAAGAACACTTCTGTTTAGGGGGATATTCATATGTGATCAGAAAAAATGCCAACCCTCACAATGTAAGGCACCTCATTGGGAGTGTCCTTAGCCCCTGCATTCGGACGGTGATTAACCGTTCCCTATCTGAGGGACTGGTCCCTCGGAGGTGGAAGGAGGCCATAGTCAAACCTATCAGGAAGAACACCGCCATCCCTTGGTCAGACATGACCAACCTGAGGCCAATCTCCCTCTTGCCATTCATCGGCAAATTGACTGAGAAGCATGTCAATCACCACCTCTCCACCTTTATTGAGCAGACATGCAGCTTAGACCATTCTCAGTCCGGGTTCAGGCCCAGGCATGGTACTGAGACCGCCCTCCTCTCCGTTACGGATACCATACGCATGTCCCTTGATAGAGGGTTGTCTGTGGTGTTGGTGCTGCTGGACTTGTCCGCAGCATTCGACACCATATCCCATGCCACTCTCCTTACCAGATTAAGGGAGATAGGCATCGACAAATCTGCCCTGGCATGGTTTACCAGCTTTCTTTCAGAGCGGACTCAGACAGTGAACATGGGCTCCTTCAGTTCCTCCTCGGCTAACATCATCAGAGGAGTCCCACAGGGCTCATGTCTTAGCCCTACGTTGTTCAACGTATATGTCTCCTCTCTGGCCGACATGATAAGGTCCTTTGGGTTCATGCCTATCTCCTACGCTGACGACACGCAGCTGCTGTTTACTTTTAAGACCTTTACGCCTGAGATTAGACAAACTTTCTCTAACGGCATGACTGCAATCGCCAGCTGGATGGCCAAAAACTTTCTACAGTGCAATGTGGGAAAGTCCGAGGTCATGTTATTCGGAGAGGCGAGAATCCTGTGGACCCCAGACTGGTGGCCTCCGAGCTTGGGACAGGCCCCGCCCCCCAAACAAGTAGTAAAGAACCTGGGGGTGCGTCTAGACCATGACCTCACCCTTTTTCACCACGCCAGCACCACTGCAGGGTCCTGCTTCCACATTATCGGCCTCCTTCGGAAGGTGTTCCCCCTTCTACCTGACGATACCCGGAAGACCCTGGTCCAGGCCCTCGTTTTGAGCCGCCTGGACTATTGTAATGGTCTTCTCCTAGCAGCCAATGAGGGAGTGCTTAATAAACTACAGGTGGTGCAGAATACCGCAGCACGGCTGGTGACCAATACCCCTCCCAGAACACCGTCCCTCCCCCTCCTTAAAGCCCTTCATTGGCTTCCTATCCGGAAACGGATAGAATTCAAGATCAGCTGTGTAATACATAAAAGCTTACACAATTTGGGACCACACTACTTCACAGACAAATTGTCTACCACCGTCCTTCCCGCATCCTTAGGTCCTCCAACCAACAGCTGCTCCAAGTTCCTAGACATTATAAGACCAGACAGGGAGGCCGAGCCCTATCCATCATGGGTCCTCGTCTATGGAACAACCTCCCCCTCTCCCTCAGAGAATGCCAGAGTCACTCAGTTTTCAGGAAACGTCTAAAGACTGTACTATTCTAGGAGGAGCTCTTTGACCTGTCCACCTCACAGCACCGCGCGGAGATACACCTTCGGGTGTGATGCCGGCGCGTAACAAGCCTATAAATAAATAAATAAATAAATAATTAATGAGGTCTCCTGTCCCATTGCTCCATACTGTATGCTGCACAGAGTGCCCATGCAAACTGCAATATGTGGGGAGCACGAAGCTCCCCGTTCATAAAAGAATATTGCAGCATTTAAGGGCAATAACCACGCAGGATAACACCTATCCCGTGGCGAGGCATTTTAAAAGTGAACACCAAAGCAACAACAAAGATTTAAAATATTGGGTGGTGGATGCTGTAACTGCAAGTAGGAGGGGAGGTAACAGGGAAAGCAAATTACGGAAAATGGAAACCAACTACATACTCAAATTTAACAGTAAACACCCTACAGGTCTGAATGTGACTGAGGATCTGTATACATGTCTGCACAACTAAAAATAATGGATAGAAAAAAAAATGCCCTAATATGGAGTAAAAGGAGAATATTATAAATTATGTAAATAGTATGTACATATATGAAATGATTGGAAGGAATTGTTGATACAATGCAATCTATGAGAAAAGTGGGTTGCATATAAATGTATACATCATAACAACTAGGTATACTTGTATAGTTATAAATGTATATATGTAAATACAACATTGACGGTAAATAGTCAATTTTAGGTAGAACTAGTAGGGCTTGTATCTTATCCATGAACATGTAGAAACAGCAGTAACAAAAGAGTTTTTGTAGCAGGGCCATATATCTGATATTTAGTACGGAGGAAAGCAACCTGAGTAAATGATCATCACGAGTATAGTAACTGGGAAAATCAATGTAGCAACAAAAAGAATAAGTTGAATGGTAGAAGGATGTCAAATAAAGGGAGAAAAGTTTGGGACTACAAACTGCAATAACAAAGAAGTGAAAGCAAGTAACTAAAGATGAAATGAGTTCAAATGTTTAGCCCTTTTTTCACATTGTTTTTAAATTGGTTTTGCACAGGAGCACTTTATATGGGTGGGTGAAATAACACAAACAGTATAGGAAAATAGGAAGCATTAACAAAATGGTAAAATTATTTGTACATAGCAATGCAGACAAATTCAAAATATGAAATGATGGCCAACATGTGGATTTATCCCAGGATTGTAAATATGAGTTAGCATCTTAAGTAATGTGGCAAAAATGTGTTGATCACATAATGGGATTTAACCCAGAATCATTTATGTTTACGTAGGGATTTATCCCGGTATCAAGAAATTGTCAATAGAGTGTGAATACTATGTACAATTATTTATAAATATATGTATATATCAAAGTAACGTGATATGAAAGTCCGTCAATTGTGTTTACCCAAAGGTTGACAGATTCAAATGAACCAATCAGCATTAAGCACTGTGCACTTTAAATACGCTAGAAAAAAATGGTTACGCTGTCATGTGATCAAGGCTTTTATGCTGAAACGTTATGGTGACAGCTGAATAAACGAAAATAACCAGCATCCAACGTGGTCCGTGTCTGTTTCCAGCGCAATCGATATCGAGTGTGGTTGTAGCAAGAGAACGGAGGTTTTTGCATATAGATATATATATATATATATATATATATATATATATATATATATATATATATATATATATATATATGTATGTATGTATGTATGTATGTATGTATGTATATATATATATATATATATATATATATATATATATATATATATATATATAAACACTTTTTGGTTTTAATGCACTTCGCAAGTAAATATGATTCTTATTTATGCAACGAAAAGGTATTTTAATTACTTTAATGAGAAGGCATATTTTAAAATACAAGTATGACCCCATAATAAACTATGAGAAAGAGTGGAAAGAAAACAAACATTGGGAAATATAGCAATGCTTTATTCCCCGGCACTGAAGAACACTTCTGTTTAGGGGGATATTCATATGTGATCAGAAAAAATGCCAACCCTCACAATGTAAGGCACCCAATTAATGAGGTCTCCTGTCCCATTGCTCCATACTGTATGCTGCACAGAGTGAAAACAACCTTTGACTGACTGTTGAACAGACCAATGGGAGAACAGAGCAGATCCAAAGCATCTATAATCTATCTCTAGGGTAGAACTAAGGATGTGTTTGAACAAAACAGTCACCTCAAACAAAATAGTCTCCTCAAAGAAAACGGTTGTTTCACTATTTCACAAGTTCTATTTGGTGCTGAAAAAGGATGTTTTTCCCTCACAGTAAATTAAAATGTGTACACAAATTATGGGTTTCATGTTGACATTGGTATACACCTGATTGGCATATGTAGTTTACCTGTAATTCCCTTGTGAAGTGGTATACCATATACCAATGGTCTGTAATCTAAATGCTACTAGTGGGCCTGCAGCACTGATTGTGTCACCCACACAAGTAGCCTTTCAAACTTGTCTTAGGCCAGCCGTTGCAAGGTCTATGCTTTCACTTCACTGCCACTTCGACTTGCAATTTAAAACCTATGCCAATCCTTTAACTCCCTTTTTACTACACACAGGTCTCCCCCATGGTAGGCCCTAGGTAGTCCTCTGTAACTAAAAGGTAGTACATGTAAAGCAGGGTTCAGTGTAACTAAAAGTTAGGACGCACTTTTAAGTTTTACATGCTGTGGTAGTGACAAACTTATAGACAGTAGACATTTCTCAGATCTTAACTATGCTTTGTGTGCCTGCTGTCTGAGAACTCATCTGCATTCATCTCCATTCTTATGTGTCTTCCTGGGCAGGTAGGATTGGGATGGGATGGGCTGAAACACTTTAATAGGTGGTGTCTTGTCCATACACAAAGCACTGATTTACCCCTCACAGATAGCCTGGCAGATAGGACTGGGTTGAAAGGGATCTCTGTGTATTTCAGAGAGCTCTTTTAAAGTCACCCCCTACATCAAAGACTCTTTTGGATATAGGTACAGGTGCTCTGACTCTACCAAATCAGTACTATACTGGACCTGGTAAGTACTCTGCTTGAATAAAGACTTTTATGCTGTAAGAATTGCCACTTTGCCTTGACTGACTATTCTGAACAACTGCTTCTGTGCTTTGCTGATCTGCCCTTATCTCTGCCCTGCTGAGGACAAGGTCTGGACACATCTCACTTGATCCCAGATTGATTCCAAGAGCTTGCTGGCTTGCCACCTGTTTTCTGCAGCCTCAGGGACACAAAGACTTTATGCAATTCTGCAGGTGCTGCTGGACTTTGCCGTCTTTGAGTCCTACACTTGCCTGAGGCGCCCCCTCTTCTACTGGGCCTCAGTAGTAGGTTCTGGAGCTAAATCTGGCAAAAACCAAAGCATCACCTTGACTGCGTGAAAAATTCCGCCACTTCACTCTTTGACTCTGACACAGTGGAGGCAAAGCCTGTGCTGCTCGACAATTACCCTCTGCACAGCTTGACGGTGATGCATTGAATTCACTTCCATAGAGCTCAATGATGATGCGGGGGCCCCCTTTGCATGGATCGACAACAACTCAGTAGGCTCACGACGTCAACATTTGCTCCAGCCAAGGTATTTCTTCAGCTGAATCTGTCTGGGTCATGTAGCCGGCATATCCTCCATTGTGGTAGGTCTGAACTTTGGATTTGTACCAGCCCCTCACTACCTCAGATGATCTTTTGACTGCTAGTGACTTCTAAGCACTTTTTGTTGTTTATTCTTTAAAATTACTAACTTCTATTTATTTGATTCCTGTAGTTTTGGTATTTATTTACTGAGATAAATGTTCTCTATTTTTCTAAGCCTGTGTGGAGTCTTTTTGTAGCGTTTTCATACGTTACTGTGTAAAATACGGCGCACCCCTGTGTTTCCCCTAGTGCTGGAGATAAAAAAGCTGACTAGCACCGGTGGAGGCACCCTTGCGCCATGTCGCAAGGGTGCCTGCACTGCAAAGGTGATTGGTTATATGCAGGAAAGGACACACATAGAAAGAGCAAAACACGAGGAGACGTTAATAATTTCTCCTTGTATCACCATTCTAAGGCCAGGTATTCTCTGGTCTTAGTTTTTGGCGCTGCTCCATCCTTGTAAACATGGGGCAGCATCAAAAGCAATGGATGTTGCAGCGGAATACTCACTGCGAAACCCATTGCACTTCCTTTTCACGCTAAGTGAACTGTGAATAGGGGCCTTATTTACAAGGCAGTGTTAAGCCTTGTTAAGTGGTATAATGCTGCTTTGTAAATAAGGAGGAGGGGATATCGCCACCAGATCATCACTACAAATGACGTTCTGGTGGCAGTATCCCCTTATAAATCTGCTCCACAATTTCTAACATGGACATGGTGCTAAATCAAAGGAACCTGTTCTGCTGCAGCTTGCTTTATAGCTACAGTTGTCTGACTCCTCCTCATTGGGATTGGTTGGTGTACTTGGGAAAGTATGATTAAAGGTGTTGATAAAGTATATCCACGCATAGTGCATCTGCTTATGTTAATAATCTGAGGAGCTCACCCCTCCTCCAAGACTATTGCAGCAAGTAACAGTTAATACTTCTCTTAAATACAAACCTAATGATTATTAATAATAGATAATACCACTAATACATAAAAGTCTATTTTGTTAACCAGTAACAGGGTGCTTTATGGTGAAATTTATCCTCCTCTTTCTAATTTAGGTTTACTGTGGTACGCATTTTAACCCTGGATGCTGTCACAAAAGTAAACCTTATCTGAGATTTGAGAATATCTGTGTGATAACCCTCTGTAGTCTACAGGCTAGTATATTAGTCAAGTTCCTACAATCACCTCTGCCAAAACATTCTCATTTGGTAAATGTACTCACTGGTTTTGCTATAACTCTGACTAGACCAGCTTAAATCAGGTCTGCTTCTTGGAAGAGTGCATTCCATATTTGTTTTAGTGTTAATTCTAGGATCAGTCCTTAAGAATCAGTATTGAAGCATTACCAAAATGACAGTACTGAAACACATCACCAATCATAAACCATGTATACTCACAAACATTTTCACACTTTTGACACAAGCTCAAAAATGGCCCTGTGATGTGGGATAAGGCTCAACCAATGTTAACAAAAGAGACAGGGCAACATGAGGTCATTCTGGGAGCAGGACATGTACAAGGTGTGTAGTGTGAGTCACTTGTGCATTGTTGAGGGATTCTTTCCATATTGCCCACCCATAAATAAGGTCCCTAATCTCTATTGAAGATATAGATTTAACAAGGCATTGAGTTTACTCTGTTTTATTACACTATAATGTATTATCCGAGTTGCTATCCATCTACTGCTTCCTGGAGTACTTTTCCTCTGCTTGTTTTTGCTTCTGTTTACAATTGCAGTGTACACAGGGAGTAATTGTGTTCCTAAACTTGGACGATATAGTATTTTAAGGCAAACAATCTTCTGCTTTTCCCCCTTATTTATAAACATTGAAAGCACTTAGCAACGGCCACCATTAGGGTCGTAATTGACCAGACCCAAAGTATAGTGAGTAATTTATTGAGATATGAAGAGAGAAGCCCCCAAATTTCACTGCTAAATGTGGTCCAGTAGGAAGGTGTCAGGCATGGTGGTTGTAGGTATACCATCATATCCTGTCTTTACCAATTTGCCATTGGTAGTAAACTCTGTAAAGGAAGTCTAAGCAGGTTCCACTAGAAAGATGCATTGAGCAATCCTTGGCCCTCACCAGTGTGACACTTCCACCACAGTTTGTTTCAATGAGCAAGATTCAAAATTTGGTAGTATAAGATGGGTGTATAAATCCTGGCCTCCCCATATGACCAGAGAATGTGCTATTGGGAATTCCATTTTTTTACAGAAACATGGGTAGTAAGTGTGATAAGACAAATGGACTGGAACTTAACACACATTTCATTTTACACATATAGGGGATATAGCACTCAGTCTCATAATCCGGTCACTATAATGTAATGCAATAGTAATGTTATGGACCATGAAGCAAGCATGTCTGAGTTGCAGTTTTCGTACCCCAACATAATCAAACAGATACCTGAAGTCACAAAATTGCATTTTCCTTTTTACAGTGAGTAGAAATGGTCAAATTATATTTGTTGCCAATCTCCAATTTACGTGATGTAAAAGAGTTATGACATTCTAAAACAGCCCCATGACTGGTTATGGTCTGCTTTTGCAGGAGTTCAAATTCATGGTGATTGATAACTATTACGATGTGTTAGAAATATGGTTTGTGGTTGGCAGAGGTAAGCACCCTGTCCTAGCAGAACCACAGTCCTAGTCAGGGTAAGTCAGATACAAGCCTTAAATTATCCTGCGCTCACACTCTGGTAGCTTAGCTCAGAGTAGTCAGGCTTCACTTAAGAGACAATAGGTAAAGTATTTGTGCAACAATCCAAACAGTAAAACAGTTAATACACCACAGAAAAATATACCACATCTAGTTAGAACAATAGAGCTTAATGTATTGACCAAAATAAGACCAAAATGACAAACATCTAACGAGTAGAACCGAGTTATGAATTTTTAAAGAATAAACTGAAATGTAGTGCTTAAAAGGAGAAAGTGCCAAACAAGGCTATCTGGTCGCACTAGGCCGGGTCAAATCCCACTGTTATGGCTGATTGTGATGTAGCGTGGGTCAGATGCAAGGACCAGCCTCGGACTGCTGAAATAGTACCTTGGTTCGTGGTTACGCAAATCCCGAGATGCGAGGAGCAGAGGAGGCAATATCTCGTCAACCACTTTGGATGTAGGCAATGCATCGGTTATTCAAAAAGAGATAGGAACCCTTGGTAACCCTATGGACTGGGGTTCAAACAAGAATATTTTTACAAATACATCCTCAGGGAGTATTTTGTATCAGTTCCAATAAGTCAGAGATGTGTCATCATTTAACCCCAAGATGTAGGTGGTGTGCTGTTGTCAAGTCACGCAAGTCGAGGTTGCATCGAGAACTGGAGGTGATGAGCCGCCCAGTTAGCGATACAATGTCTTTGGTCCGTGCTGCAGTGACGATGTATCAGCGTCGATAGAGGTGCTCCAGGTCTAATCAGTGCAACAGCGTTGATGCGTGACCTTCTGATGGAGAAGAACTTTCTGCCCACTTTCATGGACCCTGGACTGGATAAGCACTACTTGGCAGGTAATGACTCATAGGAGTGATATATGACCAAAGGGGAACCTGGACACCGCAGTTAACAGCTAAAGCGAATGCGGTAAGAAGATCATATTCTGCAATCCTGGGGTTTACTAAGCGATTGGGGGGGAAACCAATCGAGGCTGTCCTGGCGGTTTACGAAGCCAAGACAGCTGCGATCGCTAGGTACGGGGCTGCAGTCTGGGGTTACGTTAATTCTAAAAGCTTACAGACAGAGGAAAACAAATTTCTGCGCTCTCTGTTGGGACTACCCCAGTCAACTGCCACTTATTCTCTACATCTTGAGCTGGGTTTGGGTTACATTTTAGACATAATCAATCTAGCCCCACTCCTGATGTGGATCAAGCTCTGGCTTAACCCGAACCTCAGCCTTAATCACAGGATAATCAAAGACTGTCTTACATTAGATCACAGGAGGGATATTCAGTGGCTGTCATATATTGAATCTATGGCCGCAATTTTGGGATGCCCTGAAATCTTTAATAGCCCAGAATCCCTGTGCAAAGCTGATCTGTTATGGGCGAAGACTAATTTCATCAGATTACGTATGGCCGAGCGTGAAGAGGATGAGTTATGTAAACCCTCTGTGAGGGCTCATGTAATGATAACCCTATCTTTTGAGTTGGCTCCCTACCTGTCAGTGGTCACTAATTCCTTTCATAGGTGGTTACTGTCTAAATTTCGTGTTAATCAAATTTATATGGTATTGTGGGATGAAAAAGACTGGTGTAAGCTCGAGGAGTCGTCCCCATGCAAATGTGATGGCTTCTCCTGTCAGGATAACGCCCATTTTCTGTTCTTCTGTTCTTTTTATCACGAACCCCGTATCCGATATTTAAAAACAATTCTGAAGGAGCTGGGTTTTACGCAGTACAAGCCTGCGTTGTTATATTTACAGATGATGCATTCCCCTGTAATTATGTATTGCACTGCCAGCTTTTTGGCTGCTTCTGTAAGATGTAAGAGATTAAGGTTAAGGTTGGAATCACAGTTAAGGACAGATACGTGAATTCATGTTTACTGTAGTGTAGAGTACAAACTGTAATGAACTGTGTGTAAATAATGCCTTTTTAACGTGTTTTTAAAATCCACCTACTGTTTAATACTGTTTTAATTGATTTTTAAGATATTTGAATGTATGATATTTGCTATAGAATACTTTTATGATTTTAATTAATCGAATAAAGTGGATTTTGACTTGACTTGACTCATAGATGGCAATGTCCAAGTGCTGTATCAGGGTTGGTGGAAGTCTTTGATGTCCCTGAGACTTCATTACAGGAGACAAGCAGACAAACAATTGGAGTAAAACTGGGTTTAAGTGGTGTAGGTTCAGTCCTTCTCACCCACGCAAGGAGAACAGCAGGCAGGTCAGCACAGCAGAAAAGCAACTTTTCCAAAGCAGCAGTCCAGTAGAGTGGCAGATCTTCAGCAGCACAGCAACCTGTCTTCCTGGCAGAGTATCAACAAGTCCAGAAGTGTACTGAGTTGGTGGGGTCAGAAGACCAATTCTTATACCCAGTGGTGTCTTTGAAGAGATTTACTAAAGGTTTTTTTAAGTGCTCAGAGATTTTCCCTTCCTGCCCTGGCTCAGAATGACTACAGGGTGCTAAGCAGTCCTTTGTGTGAGGACACAGCACAGATGTAAGTGTGATGCTGTGCCCAGCTCCTTCCTCCTGTCCCACCCAGGATGACCCATCAGGATGTGGATGGCCCATCATCACATCAAAGCTCCCTTTGTGTGTGGCTGTCTAGAAAGAATGCACAATGTGCAGCTATCACCCACCCTAACGTGTATCGGAGACAGGCAGCAGCCACACAGGGCTGAGAGCAGAACAATGACATATTTCTAAAAGTCAGGTAAAGGTGCCTACAAGGGATTTCTTTTACAAACACTTAAGTTCACTTTTTAACAAACTAATTCTGAGGACTCGGATCAGTCGAAGGGCAAAGTCTTGAGGTTCTTCCTCAAGATGTGCAGGTTGGGGGATCATCTGATGTTGACCGGGAGTTAGTTCCAGGTCTCTCGCAAAGACAGAGTTCACAACTGCCAATGGGGAGCCAGATTGCTCAGGTCAACTCTTGTCTACTTGGCTCCTTTTTCCTTTTTTTGGCTCTTGCTGTGTCTTAAATAGTGGTGTCTCCTCCTGCCTCGTGCCCCTCCCCGACTTCTGCAGCTCAGCTAGGCAGGTGTACCAGTCGTTGGTGCATTGAATAGATGAGATTATATTATGTACGTTTTGTGAGACTCTCAAGTTATTAATAACATGGATGTATTGTTTGATTGTTAGATAGAAGTGAACATGAAAAATGCTTATGATTAGCACAATACTTTGTTTGCTCTAAAATAAATGAATGCAAGATACAGTGGTTATAAGCTCGACATAACAGATATATTTCAGTTGATGACATTAAACTTATTTTGGTTTACCTAACAAACAAACATTTTAAGCGGACGATGTCGATGAGTGAAGTTACAATTTAACAAACATGTTAACATGTTTGCAGCCGTGGACGGTAGTGGGAGCACCTGCCGGGCAGTGACGTGGGGAGGGGGAGGGGCAGGGTGGGGTGTAGTAAACTATGGATTATGGAGGTTTACAGGTAAGTAAACATTTAAATAAATAAAACGAATTTCGTAGCATGCACTGCATCCCCAAACGCGATGCAGTGCGTGCAACGAAGTTCGTTTTATTTATTTATAGGTTTACTTACCTGTAAACCTCCGTAATCCATAGTTTACAACCCCCCACTAGACCCTTCGCCTCCCCCTCCCCACGTCACCGCCCGGCAGGTACTCCCACAACCGACCGCGGCTGCATGTTTGTAGTATAGTATCACTTTGTCACAGAAAGAATAAGGAACATTTTAAAACCTTTTCAAACTATTCAGAATCTTGATGACTTTAAATGCATTGCACAAGTTTCTTGGTGTTTTACGGACCCAACTCACAAAGCCACCTGCGATTGTGTGTTTCACTCACATATGCAAATAGATGAACTTCCAATTTAAAATATTTAGCAGTGGGTGACCTTGAAGTTGGAAACCCTTTTATTCACATATTATATGCTGTACATCATGTAGGATTGGACCCCATGTAAGAGTGAGAAGTTAGTATTTCAACTCATTGTAAATCTTGAATGTTTATTAACACCCATAGTTTGTGGGTATTCACAACCTCTTTGTCGGCCTCAAAAAGGTCGAAGATGTTTCCTTGTCAAGGGCAGCAGCAAATCACTTTTCAAGATCGAAGGAGTGACAGGTCACCAACAAACTTTTCTGGGGCATAGGAAATGGGGTTTCTCCACGGGGACAAACATTTTCCATGTACGGAAAAAAACTAAGCAATACAAAAACTGTAACAAGCATTGGAAATGCAATAGGGCTCGCATTAGGAAAGTTTGAGCTATTGGTCTTATAAATGATTTTTTTTAATGTATGTGTTATTTTTTAAAATAGCTAAATTAATAGATTTGTCATTTACAATGCCAATAGTTATAACTTTCGTAAACACCTATAGCATTTGTAATGCAACATGTTTTGTATTTACGTGACTTAGATGTATTGATATTACAAATAACAATGGCTTTTAATTTTTTTTAATAATTAATACTTAAATAATTTATTTAATTTGTAATGGCAATAGCCTAAACTTTTGTAAATAACTTCTGTGAAGATTATGTTCGGTGTTTTTTATTGTGACGAAAATCCAAGAACAGAAGTGAAATATTAACATATTTTTGTGATTTGTAATAAAGCAAGAAAGCTTGAAAACAGCTTGGAACATTGAGAGAACATATTTGAACCAGTGATGCTGTGGTGGTGCTGATTGATGCTGTGGTTGCGCTGAGTGATGCTGTGGTTGCGCTGAGTGGTGTGTGCATCGGTGTAGCTTAGTGTGGTGGGTGGAGCTGTGTGGTGGGTGCATTGGTGGAGCTTAGTTAGAGCATCGGTGGAGCTGTGTGGTGGGTGCATTGGTGGAGCTGTGTGGTGTGTGCCTCGGCGGAGCTGTGTGGTGGGTGCATCAGTGGGGCTGGGTGGTGGGTGCATCTGTGGAGCTGTGTGGTGAGTGCATCGGTAGAGCTGTGTGGTGGGTGCTTTGTTGGAGCTGTGTGGTGGGTGCATCTGTGGAGCTGTGTGGTGGGTGCATCTGTGGAGCTGTGTGGTGGGTGCCTCGGTGGAGCTGTGTGGTGGGTGCATTGGTAGAGCTGTGTGGTGGGTGCCTTGGTGGAGCTGTATGGTGGGTGCCTCGGTGGAGCTGTGTGATGGGTGCATCGGTGGAGCTGTGTGGTGGGTGCATCGGTGGAGCTGTGTGGTGGGTGCATTGGTGGAGCTGTGTGGTGGGTGCATTGGTGGAGCTGTGTGGTGGGTGCCTCGGTGGAGCTCTGTGATGGGTGCATCGGTGAAGCTGTGTGGTGGGTGCATCGGTGGAGCTTAGTGGGTGCATTGGTGGAGCTGTGTGGTGGGTGCATTGGTGGAGCTGTGTGGTGGGTGCATTGGTGGAGCTTAGTTGGAGCATCGGTGGAGCTGTGTGGTGGGTGCATCGGTGGAGCTGTGTGGTGGGTGCATCATTGAAGCTGTGTGATGGGTGCATCGGTGGAGCTGTGTCGTCGGAGCTGTGTGCTGGGTGCATCAGTGGAGCTGGGTGGTGGGTGCATCGGTAGAGCTGTGTGGTGGGTGCATCGGTGGAGCTGTGTAGGTGGAGCTGTGTGGTGGGTGCATCTGTGGAGCTGTGTGGTGGGTGCTCGCTACCCTGAGGCGGAAGCTGGGGTGTGTATGCTGCATACTTATTTTTAAACTGTTTTGCCTGTATAATTGTTTTCTGTGTTTTAAACTTGGAAACCTTGAAAGTGCTCGTAGCACTAATCGGAGCGCTCCAGGGGAAGCTGTAAATCCCTACTCCGCATCATCCCACCCACGTGACTCGGGGCCACGCCCAGCACTGGTAGACACGCCCAATCCAGGAAGTTAAAAACGCCACGCTGACCTTTCAGCCAGTGTTGTCCAGCTCGCTACCCTGAGGCAGAAGCCGGGGTGTGTTTGCAGCATACTTATTTTTAAACTGTTTTGCGTGTATAATTGTTTTCTGTGTTTTAAACTTGGAAACCTTGAAAGTGCTCGTAGCACTAATCGGAGCGCTCGAGGGGGAAGCTGTAAATCCCTACTCCGCGTCATCCCACCCACGTGACTCGGGGCCATGCCCAGCACTGGTAGACACGCCCACTCCAGGAAGTTAAAAACGCCACGCTGACCTTTCAGCCGGTGTTGTCCAGCTCGCTACCCTGAGGCGGAAGCCGGGGTGTGTTTGCAGCATACTTATTTTTAAACTGTTTTGCGTGTATAATTGTTTTCTGTGTTTTAAACTTGGAAACCTTGAAAGTGCTCGTAGCACTAATCGGAGCGCTCGAGGGGGAAGCTGTAAATCCCTACTCCGCGTCATCCCACCCACGTGACTCGGGGCCACGCCCAGCACTGGTAGACACGCCCAATCCAGGAAGTTAAAAACGCCACGCTGACCTTTCAGCCGGTGTTGTCCAGCTCGCTACCCTGAGGCGGAAGCCGGGGTGTGTTTGCAGCATACTTATTTTTAAACTGTTTTGCGTGTATAATTGTTTTCTGTGTTTTAAACTTGGAAACCTTGAAAGTGCTCGTAGCACTAATCGGAGCGCTCGAGGGGGAAGCTGTAAATCCCTACGCCGCGTCATCCCACCCACGTGACTCGGGGCCACGCCCAGCACTGGTAGACATGCCCACTCCCCTTCCACCTCTTTACCATGCCCACTACTCGACAGCGCAGCGGTCGAGCGCAGCGGGCACACCATCAGCACGCCGAAGACATGCCAAAGACTAGCCCGTCTGGGCCCGTCCGGGCCGGTACGGGACTAGGGGCTACCCCCCTAACATCTAGGACCCTTGATAACCCATCCATAACATATGATAGGAACCAACTCTTGGCAATCAGAAGGGAGCACAAGCCCACCTGTAATCTCCTATCTCCATACGTCAATGACCATATCCCCTGTAACGGCTGCAACTTTAAGTTTACTCCTGATATCGTTACCCCTGCTGTTGGTTCATACTCACTGGCACTAATAAACTGCAGATTCCTTCGCAAGCATGCGTTGGAAATCTCATTACTCCTGGAAGAACGAGACCTAGAGGTACTCTTCCTAACGGAGACATGGACTAACGAGAGCTCCGACCCAGATATCGTAAGAGCTTTACCGCCTAATTATGCAATTATGAGACAAGATCGTACTGATGGCAGGGGTGGAGGGATTGCTATAATCTACAAAACATCAGCGATTTGCAGACAGGAGAAGGTTTCCATAGAAGGGTCAGAAAGTCTGTCCTTCTCTATTACATTGTCCCCGACCTGTACATGCACAGGGCTCCTTGTGTATAGGCCCCCTGGACCCCTCGGCCAATTTTGTGAAGAGCTTGTGAGCTGTGCTATCAACCTCTCCTGCAATGCCCCTAACTTCACTATGCTAGGAGATTTTAATATACATCTTGACGAAGGAGACACCCATGCCTGCCAAAAACTGTCAACAGCTTTAGAGGTGATTGAACTCAAACAAATTGTTCTAGGTCCCACACATATAGCAGGTCACACCCTTGACCACTGTTATACCAATATGAACGCGCTGAAGTTCGAAAACTCTTCAGTGGTTCCTTGGTCGGACCACACCCTTTTGTCCTTCTCCTTAACCCACCATAAGCAACCAATACAGACCAAGCTCTCAAAAAAAATGTGCAGGGTCTGGTCCAAACTGCCTGTGGACAAATGGACATCAGAACTTAGGAAAAATAAACCAGAGTATACCAATGACCCTATAGAGGCAAATGCGCGATTTAATCACTGGTTAGAGGAATCTCTTGAGGCGACTTTGCCCAAAACTGAACTTTGCCATCGGAAAGGGGCGAATAAAAAATCTTGGTACACACCTGAGTTGAGAACTCTTAAACAGATATGTAAACAGAAGGAGAGAAAGTGGAGGAAAGACTACGGTGAAGATAGTAAAAATGTTTACAGACTGGCCTTACGCAATTATAAGCAGGCTATAAAAGCGACTCAATCTAACTATTACCAGGAAAAAATCTCTTTAGCTGCCAATTCCTCCAGGGAAATCTTCAAAATTTCTAAAGCTTTGGTTACCCCTCCCACCCCCGTTATGGACTCAACTATGGCACTCCCGCGCTGCAGGGACTTGGCAAATTTCTTTGCCACAAAGGTCGCAAACATCTATGCGTCCTTTCAGGTGACTGCCACAGGTGACTGCAATAGGTCCATCCCCCCCCTGGTACAAGACCTACCTACGCTTAATGAATTCTCTCCCCTGGATGGCGACAAGGCCCAATTGCTTTTGAGCAATCTGAAATCTGGATCACCTAGTGATGTAGCCCCACCTACCATCCTCAAGCTTGTCTCAGACACAGTGGTCCCCGTGTTACAGGATGTGATTAATACATCCTTGACCACTGGGGTAGTTCCACCTATGTGGAAACAAGCAAGAGTAAGAGCGCTATTAAAAAAGCCCAACCTCAACCCCGACGATTGCTCCAACTATCGACCTATTTCCTTGTTGCCAACTGTTAGCAAGATTGCTGGTAAACATGTCAACTCTCTTCTATCTACCTTCATTGAAGCTAATAATCTGCTGCACTACACCCAGACCGGGTTTAGATGTAAACAGGGTACTGAAACATCCCTTGTGGCAGTAATTGAGGAAACCAGAAAGATTCTGGACGAAGGGAAATGCGCGGCCATATTATTATTAGACCTCAGTGCGGCCTTTGATACCGTTAATCACACGATTCTCATTCAGAGATTGAGTGATGTAGGTATCACTGGGACCGCTCTGAACTGGCTTTGCTCCTTCCTTTCCAATCGGACCTTCTCAGTGTTTGAGGATGATATAGTTTCAGCCCCAATACAGCTCCAATGTGGTGTTCCCCAGGGGTCATCCCTCAGCCCGACCCTATTTAATATTTACATGAGACCTTTGGCTGAGGTGGTGCAACCTTGGGGATTACAATTGGTAACATATGCTGATGATACTCAGCTTATCATCTCCTTGTCTGGGCAGGAGACGACTTATAACAATCTTTCCTCCTGTCTTAGCAAAGTCCAGGAATGGATGAATGACTCTTTTTTGAAGCTTAATGGAGCTAAAACAGAGGTCATGATGCTAGGACATAAACCACCTACCTCTGTGGATATGTGGTGGCCGGATTCCCTGGGGCAGCCTCCAACCCCCAAGGAGCAAATTAAAAGCCTGGGAGTGTGGCTGGATCCAGCCCTCAACTTTCAGGTCCAAGCCCGGAAGGTAGCAGGGACTGGTTATGCCCTCATGAGAGCACTCAGAAAGATCCTAGGATTACTTCCCTTTGAGGCTAGAAGGATCCTAGTACAATCCCTGATACTATCACGATTAGACTACTCCAACGCAGTCTATCTAGGGGCCCCTAAAGGGACAATCAAGATCCTTCAGACCATCCAAAACTGTACTGCCCGAATGCTACTAAATATCCCACGCAGAACCTCTGCCAAACCAGCATTGAAGCAACTACACTGGTTGCCTGTGCAACAAAGAATTGACTTTAAAGCAATGACGATTGCTCATAAAGCCCTGCATAACTCCGGAGCAGACATTCTTGCACCCTTGTTTACTCCTTATCAAACATGCAGAACCCTGAGATCCAGCAATAAGAATCTACTGGCAATCCCCAGGATCAGGAGATCGCGCACCGGGGGCAGACGTTTCTCTCTACAGGCTGCAAAGCTTTGGAATAATCTTCCAGATGCTATCCGCTTGGAGGAGAACCATCTCAGGTTTAGAAAAATGCTGAAAACCTTCCTATTCTGCTAAAAATTAATGGTGATGACTGGTCCACGTAAGCGCTGGGATGCCTCAGGGTAACCATGCGCTATAGAAATGTGTAATCATTCATTCATTCATCTGTGGAGCTGTGTGGTCGGTGACTCCGTGGAGCTGTGTAGTGGGTGCCTCGGTGGAGCTGTGTGGTGGGTGCATCAGTGGAGCTGTGTGGTGGGTACATGCGGTCACATTTTAGAGTTTAAATTCTTGAGTTTCATATTCTGTTGTATGCAGCTGTTTGCACCAAGGCTGAGCGTTGTTTCTACCATTTCTATTTTTGTCTGGCAGATGTTCGGAGACTTTTCTCAGAGCGTAGGAGGAGGGAAATATATTATATTGGAACGTAGCTTTTGCTGTCGGTGAAGTGCGGGAAGCAATTTCTGTAAACGACATGGGCAGCCTTAGCCTTTTATAAGCGCCACAGATATTAAATACGTGCAGCCATGGTCCACTTAATAGGAAAATATTCAGCGGTACTGGTCTCCCAAATTCTCAATTTTACAACAGGCCAGATTTAAGGCACTAAGGTATATATTTAACAAGATGCAGCTTTTGGAATTCAGAAGACAAAACATTATCTGATGGAACACAGATAAAGGTATCATTGTGTAAGCGTGGGTGAGGTGCTGGGGGCGGTATCCGTTATGGGAGCAGGCGTTTCAACAGTAAGAGACTGACTAGTATATCTCTTTAAGCTAGGTTTTATTTTTATAGTGCGGCGTGTCCTGTAGGTCAGTCTCTCCCTTGCAAATACGGAGTTATCCGTGTTGATGGTGTTCCTCCTCTGTTTTAGGGTCCCGGGGTACTGGTCTCCCTTCTCGGTCGTATCTCTGCCGGGTGGTCTCAGGGCTCAGGTCATGGAAGAAAAGAAGGAGAGAGGGACGCCGTTAGCCACTATGTACTTATCGCGTATTTTCCCAAAGGAACCCGGTGTATGTGCAGGGACACCTCTTCTTTTACAAACGTGCTCTGAGGAGGGGAGGGTACGTGTGAGGCACAGGGGTATGGGAAAAGGGAGCAAGACGGGGATTGCGGGAAGAGGGGTGGGAAGCGGCGACAGGACGGACACAACCTCAAGTCTACTTCGCGTTAGCTACAGGGGTACCCTTTCCCAACCAGCCCGCCAAACGCCGCCGTACCTGGCTAAGCCATACTCCTCCCTCGGGAGTATGGCACGGCGGAGCGTGGAAACGTTGGCCTCCTGGCTTTCCTCCACAGTCGAGTTCTTCGGGTCCTCCGTCTTCAGCTCGCACCTCCGCTCTCGTCTCCTCTCCTGGGCTGCTCCTCGCTGTCCCGGTGTCGTCACACGCCGCGTAGAGGACTTCCCCCGATTTCATCCATCCGGGTGAGGCGACGTCATCAGGAGGAGGGGATTCCTCCTCGTTGCAATACGCCCAATTAAAGGAGCCTGTGGACGCGTTTACACTCTCGTCCTCCGGAAGCTCCCACGCATCCCTCGGTCTGCCAGTCTGTAGATTAGAAGGGGAAAGACCATCAGGTGTCCACCAGTCCTCCCGGCCTCCCTTCCCGGCCACGTTACACTCCTCCCCCCCTGGATTCTCCCGATCGGGGAGAACAGGTGCCCTCGACAAATAGTCAGCATTGCCATTGTCAGACCCTTTTTTGTGCACAATCCTGAATGAAAAAGGCTGGAGAAACAAAAACCATCTTAGCACCCTTGAATTCTGAGTCATGTTTCTCTGCATCCACTGTAAGGGTGCGTGGTCGGAGAAGAGAGTAAATGGCTTGCCCTCCAAGTAATATCTCAACTTGTCCACTGCCCAGCGGATTGCGAGACACTCTTTTTCGACTGTTGGGTATTTGCATTCCCTAGGGTGGAGTTTCCTGCTTATGAAAAGGATGGGATGTTCCAGTCCATCCTCGCCCTTCTGGGACAGAACTGCCCCGATGCCCACATCCGAGGCGTCTGTAGAGAGGGAGAAAGGGTCCTCAAAGTTAGGTGGTATTAAGACAGGGCTTGAGGTAATGGCCTTTTTCAACACTTCAAAGGCGACTTTGGCCTCCTGGGTCGGACAGTTCCCTAAGCTGTTCTTGGTGTTGTTTTTTAAGAGATCGGTCAAGGGGGCCGCTATCAGAGAAAAATTCATGATGAAGCGCCGGTAGTAGCCTATTAACCCAAGAAAAGCTCGGAGCTCCTTCTTCGAGGATGGAAAAGGTGTACTCGTAATAGCTCTTATCTTTTCCTCCTGAGGAGCGATGACTCCTTCTCCCAACATGAACCCCAGATATTTGACTTTGGGGAAAGCGGCCCTTGATTTTTTTGAGTTAACATGTAAGCCAGCGGCTTGGAGGTCCAGTAGTATGTTTTCTAGGTGTCCTAGATGACTCTCCCAGGTTTTGCTGAAGATGACAATATCATCAAGATACACCGAACTATAATCAGTGTGTGGAGCCAACACTGTGTTCATAAGCCTTTGGAAGGTTGCTGGGGCTCCGTGGAGTCCAAAGGGTAGTACTGTGAACTCGAACAACCCATCATCGGTAGCAAAGGCAGTTTTATGTCTGTCCTTTTCTCTTAAGGGAACCTGCCAGTAACCCTTGGTTAAATCTAGCGTCGTGATGTACCTGGCTTCTCCTATCCTCTCTATCAACTCATCTACTCTAGGTATAGGGAACGCATCAAAGGAGGATATGGCATTAAGGGCGCGGAAGTCCATACAAAACCGGGTGGACCCATCCGGTTTCGGTACCATCACTATGGGGGAACTCCATTGGCTTCTTGAAGGTCTGATGACTCCTAGCTGTAGCATATCCCTGACCTCTTTTTTCACATCTTTTCTACGTGCTGCCGGAATACGGTAGGGCCTCTGTTTGACTACCCTGCCAGGCTCAGTGTCTATACAGTGTTCTGCGAGATGTGTTCGACCTGGTACATCCGAAAACATGGTTGAGAACTTTTGTAGTGTACGTAACAGTTCTCCCTTTTCATCTGCAGATAGTTCGGGATTGATGGGAAGCATTTCAAGAGTGCTGCTTTCGTCTGCTATTGGCAACGTTAGGTTGGCTGACTGGGGGGGTGGCCCTATCCACTTCTTCAGAAGATTGATGTGAAAAGTTTGTTGCCTACTTGGTGAAACCTTTAGGCGGTAGGTAGTTTTACCTATAGTCTCTACCACTTCATAGGGCCCTTTCCACTCGCTCTTGAATTTTTGAGTGGACGATGGAAGAAGGACCAACGCCCAGTCACCCTTGTTCAGTACTCTCCATTTCTTGCCCTTGTCATATTGGTACCTCTGGCTCTCTTGGGATTTCTCCAGGTTGGAGTACGCTAGGTCCCTCAGCTTTCCTAGTCTGGATTTCAACTGATTCGTATACTCTAGCAGGGATCGTTGTTCTGTCAGCTCTTCTCTCTCCCAGGCTTCCTTAGTTATCTCCAGGAGGGACCTTGGTTGCCTCCCGTATAACAACTCAAATGGGGAATACCCTAGACTGCTCTGTACTTGAGCTCGGAGGACATAGAGAGCGAGAGGCAATAACTTGTCCCAGTCTTTGTTCTCTGCTGTTAACATTTTTTTGAGGGTTGTCTTGAGTGTACGATTGTATCGTTCCACTAACCCATCCGTCTGGGGATGGTATGCTGAGGTCCGTATGTGTCTGAGCTCTAGGGTCTTGCACACCTCAGCCATCATTCTAGAAACGAAGGGGGTTCCCTGATCTGTAAGAATTTCCCTGGGGAATCCTACTCTTGAAAACAATTCAATTAGCTTATCAGCCACATTTTTTGTGGTGGGGGCACTGAGCGCAAAAGCTTCAGGGAACCTGGTGTTGTAGTCCACAACAACCAGAGCATAGGTATGTCCCCTAGTTGTACGAGGGAGGGGACCGATAAGATCCATTCCCACCCTTTCAAACGGGTGACCGATGATGGGAAGGGGTTGAAGGGGTACTGCTGGTGGTCGATACATATTTTTCTTTTGGCATACTTCGCATTGCCGACAATATGCCTCAGCTGCTTTATAGATACCAGGCCAAAAGAAAAGTCTGGTGATGTTCTGAAGAGTTTTCTCAGCTCCACTATGTCCTGCTGTTAAATGAGTGTGGGCATAGAACAGTATCTGTTCTCTGAAATCCTTTGGAACAACCAGTTGAGATGGTTCATCTGCCCTTCCCTCCCTATACAACAGGTCGTTTATGATGCGGAATCTGGGATACCCTTGTCTCTGGGTGGTCTCCGCGAGGTGGGCTGCTTCCCATGCATTCAGAAGGGTAGGATCATTGCTTTGAGCGAATTTGAAACCCCGGTCTAATTCCCAAGGTTCTGCCGTCAGGTATACCCCCCTGGTCTGTTCTATCTTCTTTTTGAAGAGACTCAAAAAGTCTGGATTGTCTACGCCTAGGATGAGATCTTCAGGTAAAGTATCCACTACCCCGACCTTAACTGTACATGGTTTCCCTCCCAGGGGTCTTATGGACAGGTGTGCTACAGGGTAGGGCTTCACGTCGCCGTGCACACATCTAATATGTACAACCAAGTTGGGGCCTATCTGAGAGGGTCGGACTAACTGCTTCTTAACCACCGACTGTTTACAGCCAGAATCTAAAAGGGCTTTTACACATTTGTTGTTCACTTGTACCCTTACATAAAATGATGGTCCCATCTCTGCAGTGTACATCACGGCCTTCGGGATGTACCCAACCTCCATCGGTTCTTCAGTTGACCTTTTTCGAGGACACAGTCTGGCTATATGCCCCCACTCCCCACACTCGAAACATTGAGGTCCTCTTGTGGGTGGGGCCTCGAACCTCATAGGTCGTGACTTCAATGTCTCTGGTACTTGCTTCGGTTTTTTCTCTTGTTTCGCTGTTCCTGGGATGCCTTTGAGACCTTTGTCTGTTTCCCAGGGAATAGCACGAGGCATGGCTCTGTTATAGTTTGATGCCATCTCAATGGCCTGTTCAGCGGTCAGGCCTGCATGTTGTCTGAGCCACCGCTGTGTACCATATGGCAACGCCTCCATAAACTGCTCTAGATAAATGCTAGACATCACTTCTTCCTTACTCCTACTCTCAGGCTTTAGCCACTTATCGGCGGCCATCTTTAGCCGCAGATATAAAGTTTTAGGGTGTTCGCCAGCAATCCCTTTCTCCTTTCTGAACCGCAGTCTGTAGGCTTCGGTATCAAGTCCCAAGTGATCTAAGATCACTGCCTTTATTGTCACGTACGGTGTTAACCCCGCATGGTTGGCCACTTGGTAGGCGGCTTGCGCCTCCCCAGACAACAAGGGAGCCAAGAAGAAAGGCCATTTTTCCTCAGGCCACCCACAGGCTCTGGCTGCTCGCTCAAAATTGAGGAGAAAGGCGTCAGGGTCTTCTCCAGGCACGTATTTTTGTAGCTGCATTCCCGAAGGATGTGGACCAAAACTCCGCCTTTCCAGTGGTATAGGCACTCCTGGGTTCTGTACTACTTTTTGGAGACCCTCGATTTGTGCTGCTATGGTATTTTTGAACATGTCCCGGTCTGCATCGGCAGCCGACATTTGTTGTCCGATGGCCCATTCTAGTTTCTGTTGTCCTTCTATGAGCTGTTGCACCACCTGCTCCATGGCGGCCTCTGATACCGAGGGGCTGGATCCCACTTCTGACACCACTGTAAGCGTGGGTGAGGTGCTGGGGGCGGTATCCGTTATGGGAGCAGGCGTTTCAACAGTAAGAGACTGACTAGTATATCTCTTTAAGCTAGGTTTTATTTTTATAGTGCGGCGTGTCCTGTAGGTCAGTCTCTCCCTTGCAAATACGGAGTTATCCGTGTTGATGGTGTTCCTCCTCTGTTTTAGGGTCCCGGGGTACTGGTCTCCCTTCTCGGTCGTATCTCTGCCGGGTGGTCTCAGGGCTCAGGTCATGGAAGAAAAGAAGGAGAGAGGGACGCCGTTAGCCACTATGTACTTATCGCGTATTTTCCCAAAGGAACCCGGTGTATGTGCAGGGACACCTCTTCTTTTACAAACGTGCTCTGAGGAGGGGAGGGTACGTGTGAGGTACAGGGGTATGGGAAAAGGGAGCAAGACGGGGATTGCGGGAAGAGGGGTGGGAAGCGGCGACAGGACGGACACAACCTCAAGTCTACTTCGCGTTAGCTACAGGGGTACCCTTTCCCAACCAGCCCGCCAAACGCCGCCGTACCTGGCTAAGCCATACTCCTCCCTCGGGAGTATGGCACGGCGGAGCGTGGAAACGTTGGCCTCCTGGCTTTCCTCCACAGTCGAGTTCTTCGGGTCCTCCGTCTTCAGCTCGCACCTCCGCTCTCGTCTCCTCTCCTGGGCTGCTCCTCGCTGTCCCGGTGTCGTCACACGCCGCGTAGAGGACTTCCCCCGATTTCATCCATCCGGGTGAGGCGACGTCATCAGGAGGAGGGGATTCCTCCTCGTTGCAATACGCCCAATTAAAGGAGCCTGTGGACGCGTTTACACTCTCGTCCTCCGGAAGCTCCCACGCATCCCTCGGTCTGCCAGTCTGTAGATTAGAAGGGGAAAGACCATCAGGTGTCCACCAGTCCTCCCGGCCTCCCTTCCCGGCCACGTTACACATTGCTAACTAACCATTGAAATGGGGGTTCATTCATTTCTATTTGGCGCATGAAAAAAGGATTCTAAGGTTTTTGGTTTCAAGAACAGCTTTTACATCACTGCTGAATGCAGACCTTGAAAATGCCTCCCTAATGACATGCACTCTATGTTCAGCAGCAGATAGTTCCCTTTCCTGGCCCTTATGTTACAGACTAAGAGGTTAAGAGATGTACTTGGGGAGGGGAAGTTTGATCTGGCACGAAGGACTGAGACAGAGCGTTCCTCCAACACTTCAGAAGTGTCCCTGAAAACCAAAAGCGTTTTTACCACTGTACGTAGCAAAACATTTTTAAAACAGGAATACATACATAATTGCAATGTTCCTGCTCTAGCCCTCGGGTGAAACCCGCTGTCCGAAAGGGAACGTTTAAAGTGGAATTAAAGGGTTAATGGTGAGAGAGTTTGAGCCCGTTCACTGTAACCCTGGGAGCTGGCCAAAGAGCTAGGATGAGGGGGGGGGTGCTGGAGGCGGATAACAGGGAGGAATGTCTTAGACCATTAATAAACAGTGCCCATCCCAATGAGTTTAGAAAGCGGGAGAAACGAAACTCAAGGAGAGCGAGGCAGAGTGAGGAAACAAAACTTAGTGGAGGGGTTGAGATTACAAGATTAGAGCGAGCGATGCATTAGGGAAGAGAACAGAAATTTAGCAGCAGCTGGGGATAGACAATGTAAACAAGCCTGAAGCATACCGCAAAGAAACAAGTTAAACAAGTTTTTAAAGGAGACACGGCCTAGTGGCCATGAAACTGAAAGGCCGGCCGTGAATAATTAGGGGGTGAGAAATGCGCTGGGAGGGCTGCCTTTGATGTGGTAATGCGAGGCAGGCGGCAGGCGGCTGGTGGCATTGTGCACACGCTTTTTAGGGCTTGCGCTTGCGCAATGACCTAAAAAGCACATGCACTGCATGGAATCGCCAGTGGTGGTTCAACTCTGGATAAGCCACAAAAGAGCTTCGCCAGCTATGTGCAGAAGCGCATCAGCAGGCGAGCCCTAAAAAGGCACTGCCTATCTACAATGTATAATTGTACAATGCATACATGTTTTTTCATTGGGGAAATGCCAGTCCTAAATCCAATGTAAAAAAAAGTCATGCTTATTACTTTGCCAACTATAATTAATTGCAAATGATATCAGGAATAGTGGCAGTATGTTACTCAGTGCCTTAAATAAGTGTTAATCACTGGTTACAGAATACAGAATAACCGTAATTATTTGCTCTTTATTGCTGCATATTTTTTCAGGGCTTGGTGTCTGTTTACGTTGGATGCCTGACCTAACATTTTCACTGAATACTAAACACACTGATAACATTTTCGTGTATTCAATTTATTCTGTACACAAGCCACTTAATTGAATTTTATTTGAACTTGCAAATGAGCAAATAGAACCATTTGCATTTTACCACTGAGAGAACTCCAAAATCATAGCCTTATACTTCGAAAGAATATTTAATGTACTGCTTTCTCCGTCTCATGATAACCTTCTTTAGGTTTGTTATTGTGATTCTACCATAATCTGTGCAGAGGAGAATTTACATATAGTGTACTGTAATCTATTCATAGTTAAAACCACTCTAAGGTCCACTGGAAACTTTCAATTTATTATAAATCTTCTTTGAAACCTTCACATATTTCATATATCCCGTAAGTTTTATTTATTCTGTTTCCTTAAGAAAATTAACAAAATATAAGTTTTAAGAAAAAACGAGCGGAAAATTACTAGTGACCACTACTTACCAACAATTATAACAATTTCTGTAACTTTCAATAAAAAACAGGAACATTTTAAGTGAAAGGAGAATTAAATAGGAGTATATGTTAGGTATACAGCTTGTAAAAGAGCTGAATCAATGTCTTCAATATTAGTACAGGGGAGACAGAAAAACGATTAGCGCTCAGGAATTGGATAAAGTGCACAAAAGTGCCAATTCTACCTTCTACATTCAGAGAAAGTCATTGTTGTTGACACTGAAATATAACGTACACAGCTACGTTCCATAAGCATGTCACTTTCCATCAACATCATGATTCATGCGGGCTCTCCGATTATCATCTTGTCGCCCTCAATCCCAATAAACACACCAGGGCCTATTTTACAGACGTGCCCGATGGTGAAATGGGAATTTGCCCTTGTTTTGTGCACCCCCAGGGCACTTTGGTATTACAGAACGGGAAACAGATGCTTTTCTCTGCACAGAAACTCCTTTGCAATACTTTGCAACGAGGGAAGGATCACTATAAATGCCCATCGATTTTGACACACAACTTAATCCATTCAGCTAGGAAGACCAGGCTTCAAAATGTAAATGTCGACCATTTAGGTGACTATAGGGTAACATTATTCCCCAACATATTCCCGTTTTGTTTTTTGATTTTTAACAGGGACCCTCGCAATAAAGTACCCTAGGAGGAATACACTAGTTAATTTTAATCTCTTATGCACCAATCTAAGAATTTTGTAATCATTGAGCTTTTGTCGGATATCTCAAACTCTGGACAGCACACAGAGAGAAAAGATCTCTGGGAAAGAACCCCTATATGGGGGCCCATTGGGCATTGCAGCGCTAGCCCAACAAGTAGCTAGCCCAATGATGAAGTATGCTACCTCTCTGCGTGAGTGAGGGCTTTTGCTCCGATAATTATAATATCCTGTCAAACCTGGCAACCACTGTGGTATGTGAAGGGTATTAACTGAGGTATTTTAGAAACAGCGCATTTTCTTTGGACCAAGTTCTTATAGAGACAGCCAGAGTCAGGTTTAGGCCTATTTTGAAGACCTTACTATCCCTGATGATTCCAAGCATGCTTCATCTACAGCACTTCATAAAAATGGTAAACACATTAATAACAGATGGGCAGAGATTTATGACAGACACAGGCGTGACTGGCACAGGTAAGAGTGGTGGGTCAGGGCGGGGTGGGGGGAAGTTGACAGCCAACGATATTGGTAAAAGAAAAAAAGAAAAGCACTTACCTTGCGCGCTCCGCAACACCAAAATGGCAATGTAGCTAGTGCAAGGTAAGTGGTTTTATTTATTTATTTTTTTTATTTTCATGATCCCGTCATCTGATAACTTCCCCTTTGCCTCACCCCACCACCCCACCACCCCACTGATCTTTCCTGTGCCGCCGTGCCTAGACAGATAACAGCAGTGAATGAGCTATGACTCTTTCTGATCTGTTGAATGCTTTTGACAAAATGTGTCACTCCATCTTACTACAAAACATCTACATTGTGGACTGTCTCCGACATCTCTCACGTGCTATGATTAATTTCTCTCAGGGAACTACACTTGGGACTTTCATGGCGGATTTTAATACAGAGTATTGTGGAGTTTTTCAAGATGCAGCACTGTCACTGCCTCTTTTTAATATATTTTTACACCCATTGCTGTTTCAGCTTACCTCTTGGAGCCTTTAATTTTCTAATTATGCAGATGACTCCCAATTAATTTTTAAATCTTACCTTCACATTCTAGCTATTGGCAATTTATTATTATTATTTTTTTTAATTTATTTATAAAAATCCACAGTTTACAAACGTATCACAAACCAGGATACAATGATGAAAAATTAAAATAAACACAGAAAAGCAAAACAATCAATTCATAGCCCCAGAAACATTAAATTCATCCGGTCATATGCTCAAACATAGCCCCCCAAATGTACATGCCAAGTTTTCGCTTTCTTAGAATTCTGGCAGAATATAAACTATATTCTATATTAAATGTATTATAAAACCTTGCACACCACATTTCAAAAGATGGTGCTTCCGGGTGTAGCCATGTAGATGCTATGCACAACCGTGTAACAGCCACAGCAATAAACACAAAATATTTAAACTTGTACATCAGTCTTCCAAACCGTAAATCTTCCCCAATTCCAAGCAACAACATAGCAGCCGATATGTTTATAGCTACCCTAGAAATTTCAGATAACTTCTCAATGTGCTGAATAAGCACCGTCAGCTTGGGACAGGAGTAGGCACAACGGAAACATATCTCATCATAGACCACCCATTTCTGCATCTTTGCGGGAGTATGATACAAATTGAATATTGTTTTATCATGTTGTGTTTTCAAATTCGCTGCCATAAAAATGTTCCCAGTTATATCAATTGGCTCCTCAATAGAGACATGTGGCTCTTCCAGGACATGCCCCTGAGAGAGCGCAAATTTGAATAAAAAATATGTATGAGCCATATTTACAAGCACATCGTATAACGTAGGAATGAAATATATATCGTAACGTGAAGTTGACACTTATAGCATAAAGTTAACCGATGTAATTAACATAATATAGGAAATGTAACTGTATGCACTTTAGAACATGTATTAGATCTAGAAGGCCCGTATACGTAGTGGGCTAATGTAGAAATGTGTAAGAATGCTTAGGAAATGTAGAACGTGCAAAGTAGAATTCATGTACGTGTGTAACTTTAAATAGAGAAACGGAGTGAAATGTAACATGGAGAAATGTGCAGAGAGCATACACGGAGATGTAACAAATGAGAATATAAAGTTATACTTTATGTAGTCTATATTCTATGTACAATATATTCACTTATATGTAAGAGTTTGCTAAATGCGATTGTATATAAATGTGTGTTAAAGGTTATACTGTGTAGAAAGCTTTTTGTAAGAATGTTAGAAGGGTTTAGGTAATTTGTGGGTTTAACCTGACTGACCAAGGGTTCGCAGAAGTGTAGTCCGCTGTTTATAATTTAGTGGGCTCACAGGAGTCGTGAATAGCCTTGCTATGAATGTGCGAGCCAAGGAGTCTAGCGCTTGCTAGATTTAGGGTGACAACGCTGGACAAGGTTTATGGCCTGAACGTGATAAGACGAGCGTAGAATTTGAGAGTTGTTTTGAGAAGTCCATTCACAGGACCTAGAAGGGTCAAAATCATAGTCGTAAAGTTTAAAGTTCTGCTGAGGTTGTTGACTTATGATCTGAAATGTCAATTGTAATATTGAATGAAGTCACCAATGAGAAGATGAAGATGACATCGGAAGAGAAAGGTCAACTTAACGGACGGCGAAAGAGACGAAGCAAGGAAAAAGCTGGAAGATTACCTCACGGGGAAAGTCCGTGGTGGGCGTCGAAGGGGCGTTCCACCCACACTGTGATTGTGTATTTTAGGGACAGCACCCCGGGGTGAAGATAGCAATTGGCAATTAGCGAAGGGAACAGCGAAGCGAATTGCTCAGAGGGAGCTCGGAGAGAAGGGCGAAGAGTAGATGACTTGAGCAGATGCGCTGAAAGAGATCAGAGCGCAAGAGAGCAGTAGGCCGAGGACCCTTATAGAGCGGATGGGTAGGCAGAGAGGGTACTGCTTCTTAAACTTAAGTTACCTTTAGAGGCTAAGAGAGTTTGAACTTCTTTGGGAGTCAAACTGCTGACACCTTTTTAGGTTAGGAACTTGCGAAGTAGGGATGTCACCTAGTATAGAGTAAGGACAGATTTAACTTGATACTTTTCTCTTTCTGTAGATGACGCAAAGGAACCACTTCACATCGATGCTTTAAATTGCTGATTCTGGAATTGATTTTGTATTCTTTTGTATATTTTGAGATTTATCCTGAGAGGATTGTATTCGCATTTAAATTTGACTTTTATATAAAACTTTCAAACTTTATCAGTTGTAAGTGGTTCTTCAGAGTGGCGTCAGTTTATGGGGTTGATCTAACTTATGCGGGGTTTGTCTTTTACTCAACGACAGAAATCAAGCGATCCAAAAATTTCGAATGAGATAAGTTATTAAATTGATCATAAATTGATATCAAAATCTCATTCCTCGCAGTTGGTAGCAGAGAAAGATGGTTTTCTTCTTGAGGAAGACAACCTAGGTCAGGTTTAGTTTACCCCAAGGTCCCTAGTCATCGACGACCAGAAGAAGAATCGCAGCCGAAGACGGTGCTAACGGTGCGTCGAGAGAAAAGCAGCATAGTCGGTCGAGAGTGAGTATAAGGGTCATGCGTTGTAAGATTGCGGTGTTTTATGTTGTTCCTGTGTTGTAATGTCAAGCGGAGTTGAATGCCTGTAGTGTGATTGAGGGAAGGTTGTGAGCGCGCGCAACCGGATGAAATCTTAAGCTCCAGGGAAGGACTTAAGTGGTTCGGGTGTATCGAACACCCAGAGTAATTTGTCTACCATTGAAAGGGGGTCATGAGGTACCATTGATCGCCCGACAGACTGATGATAGGGGGAGCGTAAGAGTGAGTGAATGAGTAACGGACGCTGGTCGTACGTTTACTGTGTGTAAGTAACCTATCAGTTGAGGCGATCGTCCGACCGTCAGAGGGAAGACGTTTCGCCAGTTGAGGTAGCAATTACAGTTAGACTGTGGCCGTACAGTCAGAGAAAAGTGATCGCTTGGACGGAAGTAGTCATTTTTCAGTGTATGAATGAAAACGCATGCGAAATCGTGAGACGAGTTGAGAAAGAAGGAGAACTGCTGCAGAGGGAACGAGTGACGTCAGCATAGAACCGCGCTGAGATTGGTTAGTTTGTCAGACGTCAGCGAAGAGTCGCGCTGAGATAGGCCGATTAGCGAGAGCCGCGTAGGGATTGGTTGGTTTGTCATCGGGACGTAAATAAGGAAGAGAATAGAGGAAAATCGTAGATTATCGAAAATGAAGTGTTTTAAGAGTTTAAGAGCACTCTTTTGGAGGAATAGGAGAAACTTATATGCCGGAGAAGAAGCTCCACCAGAAGGCACACCAGCTTATCATATGGCAGTAAATGTAGGCTTACACTCGATACTATGGATCTCCGAGTGGAATAAGCTAACTGAAGGGAATAAGGAATTGACGTTTCCGAGATTCGGAACGTTTAAGCTAGACGTGTTGAACGAACTGAAAGCGGTAATGCTTGCCGCAAGACCTCTACCGAGGCCAACACAATTTGAAGCCCTTAGTGCATGGTTTAGAGCGGCACACGAAAAGAGCGTAAAGAGGCGCCAAGAAAGAGTGAGACGATCAGTAAAGGCAGTGCAGGATGCTAAATGGGACGAGGAAGCTAAGAAGTGGAGGGTACAAAAGATAGAAGCAGACAAATTGTACCCGATGCTAGAAGTTACGGGAGAAAAGAAACCTCTAGAGGAAGATGAGGAAAGCGAGACAGAAGAGGATCTGATAGAGAGGCTATTAACAGATAGACCACCTCCGTACAGCGGAGGGGCCGCAAGTCCCATATTACCACAAGAGGACGGAGCTAGATGGGGGGAATATAAATCGATCCCAGTAACAGAGTGGGATGCCAAGAAAGAGGAGGAAGTACCTCAATCTAGTTCCGAACAGAGAGTAGTGGGAAGACTAGTGGTCCAGAAGGTGCCAGAAACGCAATATGCAAGATCGTATCAAATGCCAGATGCCCTACAAGTACCGGTTACCATAGGCCCTATTGTGTCAATCTACAACCCGGAAGGGGTCCAGCAGGAGGAACAGGCACGATGGGACAGGGAAAGGGCAGAGATGGAGAATAGGAATACCATGATGAATCCTCAGAGACAGATACTAGCACCGATGAGTCGGAGTACCCCATTAGATGCCGCAACAGGTCCCTGGGTAGAACAAGGGGGTCAAAGAGGGCCAATGGACTTAAGGGGACCAAAACCGAAAACCCATAAGGAATTAAGGGAATACCTGAAAGAATGGGATACTGCCGAAGAGATCCGGAATAAAAGTTTAGAAACAGGAGCAGAGTGGAGAGACCAGGATAACCGGATCCTCTCTCATTGTGGAGCTGGAGAAAGCAGCCCGGAGTGGGAGAGAGGGAGTCAGGAAAGCAGAGGAAATAATTGTCCTACTATCAGCGGCAATAGGCAAATGTGCGATGACAGGAGTGCAGGGTGTGGCGAAGTGCCTCGCGTCACCTTTAGTGAGGGGGAACGAAGAACGCAGGAGTACCGAAATACTTTCAGATGCACTCACCATACCCCGGGTGAAACAGTGCAACATTGGAATCACGGGAACATGGAGAGTCGTGAAGGGTCTCGCCATGCATCTGGTGATCGCGAGCGACGTCATGAGAATATAGGGAGTCGTGAAACGTCTCGCCATACTTCTGGTGATCAAGAACGAGATCGCGGGAGCTTGGAGGGCCATGAAGGACCTTATAGTTTATTGAGCGACACCAGACAGCAAGCGAGTTACAGTGATCTTGAACAGAACGGTGGATCCTATCTCATATCTGGAGAAACCGAGCCGAAAAGGCGCAATGTAGGGATGGGGGATGGAGTAATGTTCCACCACACCCCACGGGAAGATGGAAAGGCTTGGGATCTAGAGAGGTGGGAACAAAGAGATGGAAGGAAAACTCCTCATAACTCACCTGTGTTTAGATGTAGGGCGCATAGTGGAGGTGAGAGGGGTATGAGCGAACCACCTAGGACTGACATACTGAGAGCTGAAATAAAAGCAAAACGGCTCGATGTAATGAGTTTGAAGTCAGACTTAGATGAAATAATTGATGGCACAGTGGCAATAGAGAGATTAGAGTTGTACGCACCAGATGAAATATTGTTCTTATCCAAGGATGTTACTCGGAGAGCGAGGACAGCTCATGAAAATGTATCTAATTTGGCAAATAGGTATATGATAGACCTGTCACGAACTAAAGCTTTACAGGGTAACCATAGGCTAACTTGCTCGGATCAGGATCTGGATGAGCGTAGAACGATCGCGCTGAAGGTACACATAAGGGAACTGATTCAGAGTATTAGATTGTGGAGGAATTTGGATAAATGGGAGGAAAGATGGTCTAAGAAGGGATCCGTCAGGAGGAGTTCACTTACAAGGTCCCCGGATATAGACCTAATGCGAATGGAAGCTTTCCCTTTGCGAGAAATCGCGAACGGAAACTACGTTCATGTACCCTGGAGTAGGGGGGATTTAGCGGCATTTACTAATTCTTTCCCCAAGCTTAGAGAAAATCCTGTAGAATGGTACAAGCAGGTAGAGAGGTTCGTGAAGATCTCTAAGGTGCTGTGGATCGATTTGAACACATTGTTCGATATCGTAGTACCCGGAGATTTGTGGACGGCATGCAAGCTTAGTGTTGAATGGCCCGCTTGCGAGCCTCCGAGAGATATTCGGACAAATGGTCCATCAGATAGAGTCATGGAAAAATACGAAAGAGTAATAACATGGCTAAAGGAGAAAGTGCCAGTACAAGACATAGACTGGGTTAAGATAGATCGAACAACTCAGGAGCCCAAAGAGACAGTTCACGAGTTCTATGAGAGGCTACTGAAAGCATTTAAACAATACAGTGGGTTAGATGTGATGGATCCTAAGGACATAGGACAGTTTGTGTCAAAGTTTGTTTTGGGATTGAGACCAGACATAAGCCTGATGATACAACAGCATCTGATCTGTTGGCAGAACAAACCTTTAGACGAGATTCTGAGATATGCAAGGTACTGTAGCGATGAAATAGATTCAAAGGCAAAGAAACTCAAGGAAAAATTAATGCTGGTACAAATGCAAGCAGCTGGAAAGGGTGGACAGCGGCAACAGGGAACAGGAACGCAAGCAAAGAAACAGAATAATCAGAGCAGAGATGAGGAGGAAAGACCGAGACCGAGAATGGATATTGCGACACTGAAAAAGACAACGAGGTGTCATCAGTGTAACGAAGTGGGACATTGGAGACGCGAGTGTCCTTACAATGTTGAGACAGGGGAATTGGAACAAGAGGAGGAAGAGGTACAGAATAACGTGGTTAAGGGAGCCGCAGCCCCGAAGGGAAAGTTTATCAAAGGGGGGACTCAGACTCCTCGAGCCCCGTTTCCTCAACCACCTCGCATCACAAACGGAGGGAAGACCTATAGACAAATGCCATTGTTTGTAGGAGGAGAGGAATGCTACTACGTTGATCCTCTTACAGGGCAACGAGTGAATAGGGAAGAAGACTGTACTCTAGGAGCAGCCCTGGAAGTAGATCAGAGAGGACCATACGTAGAGGCTGAAGTAGCTGGATGTCCTACAACCTTTTTGGTGGATACGGGGGCCACTCGATCCACGTTGAGATCAGCGGTAGTCCCAGGTTTGCCAATATCGGGAGAGACGATTCAGGTGGTAGGAGTCGCAAACAAGAGGATGACTAACCCTCTGACCGAACCAGTGTCAGTAAAGATAGGGAATTACAGTGACGAACATCAGTTTGTGATCTGTGATTCTAGCCCTGTGTGTTTGCTAGGAAGAGATCTATTGTGTAAACTGAATTGCACAATACATTGCACACCTGAAGGAGTAGAAGTGCAGACCAATGATGAGGATGCCGATTTTAAGGTTGTAAACTCGCAGGAGTGCGTGGAACTATATCCTACCTTAACAGTGGAGGAGCTTCCACAGGATTTGAGGGAGAAAGTGTCAGCTGAGGTGTGGGATTTTACTGGAGAGGAAATAGGACTGATTAAAGGAGTAGAACCAGTAAAGATCTTGGTAAGGCTCAATGCTGAGTATCCAAGAACACCACAATACAAGTTGACACCAGAGACGATTGCAGGAATAAAGCCTGTGATCGAATCCATGATTAAACAGGGAATACTGAAGGAGATCGTGGGTAGTCCATGTAACTCCCCGATTATGGGTTTGCAGAAGCCTAGTGGAAAATACAGAATAGTGCAGGATCTTCGGAAGATTAATAATATTGTTGTCTCATGTTGTCCAGTGGTACCGAATCCATCAGTGATATTATTTCAGATACCGTTCCAAGCTGAATGGTTTACCGTGATAGATTTGTGCCAGGCTTTCTTTTCGATTCCTTTAGATGAAGAGAGCCAGTATCTTTTCGCTTTTAAGCTGGAAGATCGCGTCTTAACATGGTGTCGTATCCCTCAGGGGTATACAGAAAGCCCATCGATCTTTAACCAGCTATTAAAAAGAAATCTTGAAAGTCTAGTACTGCCCAAGAACTCGGTTCTGGTCCAGTACATAGACGACCTCCTAGTTGCGTCAGAAACTGAGGAAGCTTGCAGAGAAGACACCATAACCTTGTTAAATCACTTGGCCGAGAACGGACACAAGGTGTCTCCAAGTAAATTGCAGTATTGTAAGACTGAAGTGCAATACTTGGGCCATAGGATTGAAAAGGGAAAGCGGAAGGTGTCTCCAGACAGAATAGAGGCAATCATGAAAATGAACGCGCCTACAACACAAAGAGAAGTCAGGATGTTTTTAGGTATGGTCGGTTATTGTCGGCAGTGGATAGCCAACTTCTCACTGAAGGCAAAACCGTTATTACAACTGACGCACAAAGGAGTAAGTGATCCGGTACCATGGGACAAAGATTGTTTGATGGCGTTTTTGCAGCTGAGGGAGGACTTATGTCGTGCCCCGGCTTTAGGAATGCCTGATTACACAAAACCATTTTTGCTTTACTGCTGCGAAAGAGAGGGATGCGCGTTAGCAGTTTTGGCCCAGATACATGGAGATGCGCGTAGGCCAGTGGCGTATTTTTCGGCTACATTAGATCCAGTAGCCGCAGCGTTGCCCGGATGTCTCAAATCCGTAGCTGCAACGGGTGTCAGCATTGAACGTTCTGAAAGTGTGGTAATGGGTCATCAGCTAGTTGTGTACGTACCGCATTCTGTAGAATTGTTAATGACCAGGACTAAGACACAGCATCTGACAAATAGCAGGCTCACACGCTACGAGCAAGTCATACTGGCTGCCGAGAATGTGACCCTAAAAAGATGCTCCGTCTTGAATCCTGCAACTTTGATGCCACTTCCAAACGAGATCGATGACAAAGTTTGTACAGATCATGACTGCCTTGATGTGACTGAACTATGCACCAAACCGAGACCCGATATCGTAGATGAGCCACTGACTGACCCCGATGAAATATTTTTTGTTGATGGTTCATGTGTAAGAGACGATATCGGTCAGCTGAGAGCAGCTTATGCAGTTTGCACAATTACGAGAGTAATAGAAGCCGCTTGCCTGGAAGGAGTACACTCCGCTCAGGTAGCTGAAATTGTTGCTTTGACGCGCGCTTGTTTAGCAGGCGACAAACTTCGAGTCACCATATACACCGATAGCCAGTATGGTTTCGGGGTAGTTCACGATTACGGGCAGTTATGGTCTCAAAGAGGTTACATGACCTCCTCGGGTTCTCCCATTAGGAATGGAGAATTTGTGAGATTATTGTTAGAGGCATTGCAAGGTCCCGCAGCCATTGCAGTTGTTAAATGTGCTGCGCATACAAAAAATGTCGATTTTGTATCACTAGGTAACCGCTATGCGGATGAAGTAGCGCGTTACTGCGCAGAACAGGGATATTCTCACACTGATGTAAAAGTGGGGGGAATCCAGGAAAGAACTGAATTGACAATGTTATTGGATACTGTAGATACGTGGGATGAGCTAAGGAGTGTTCAGGAAAATGCACCAGATGATGAGAAAAAGAGTTGGGAAACAGCGGGTTGTGTTAGAAGTGAGATGAATTTTTGGATCTCTGCCGATGGGAGAGCAGTTTTACCAAATGAACTTGTTAGTCCAATGGCAAGGAAATTGCATGGATCAGCACACATAGGTAGAGATGCTATGGTGAGAGTGTTCAGACAAACGTGGTTTAACCCAAAGTTTAGAGTAGCGGCAGAAGCAGTGTGTCAGCGATGTACGATCTGTCAGCAACTAAACGTAGGAAAGAGAACACCAGTCACATTGAGTCACATTGGGAGGTCTGGGGGGCCTTTCAATAGGATGCAGCTTGACTTTATAGAAATGCCTAAATGCAATAGACTCAGATACGTTTTAGTGATTGTTTGCATATTTTCTAGATGGGTTGAGGCTTACCCTACACGTAGGTGCGATACACTTACAGTAGCAAAATTGTTACTTAGAGAGTTAATACCGAGGTTTGGGGTGCCATCCTCTTTGGAATCGGACAGAGGAACTCATTTTAACAGCGAAATAGTGAAGATGCTATGTTCAGCTTTGGGTATCGATCAGAAACTTCATTGCAGCTATCGACCAGAAGCTTCAGGGATTGTGGAGCAAATCAACAGTACAATCAAGTCCAGACTTGCCAAAGTTTGTTCAGCAACATCCCTGAGTTGGCCAGACGCACTTCCAGTGGTTCTTATGAGCATAGGTAGCACACCAGATAGAAAAACAGGTCTCTCTCCTCATGAAGTGCTAATGGGGAGAGCCATGAGATTGCCATCGGTTCCGACTGCAGCCCTAGTGAACATCACAGACGATTTGATCTTGGACTACTGTAAGGGACTAACTGATGCCGTTAATTCTGTGTCCCTCCAGGTCCAGGCTGCAGAGGTTCCATCAGCACAAGATTTGTGCCATGACCTGAGTCCGGGGGACTGGGTCCTGGTGAAAAAACATGTCAGGAAGAACTGTTTAGACGTGCGCTGGAGAGGACCGTTTCAAGTTATACTTGTGACGAATACTGCAGTAAAGTGTGGAGGCCTGCCAAACTGGATACATGCCTCACACACCCGAAGAGTGCCAACACCTCTAGAAGAAACAGCTCCTCTCTCGGATGAGAATCCAGCGGAAAGCGGAGAAGCTATAGAGGGGGAAAGCCAAGCTGTGGAGGTGATCGAAGAGGCTGAGATTAAGACGGAACAGGTCGATGAAGGTCAGGACACCAGTGGGACCGAAGTCGCCTCAGGAGAAGAGAGTAATTGGGAGATCGAATCAGATACTGAACAAGTAGAGAGTGACCAAGAGACAAGTCCAAGAACAAGGAGCGGGAGGACAAGGAGTGACGAAGCTAGTTGGCCGGAGAGAAGGAGAAGGCCAAGCCTAAAAGCAGATCAAGAAAGAACCCTTGTCCCGATCACTGAAGAATCGGATCAGGAGGAGGAAACTACAGACTCAGGAACTGAAAGTCCAAGAAGATCGAGAAGGGTACGTGTGCCCTGCAGAAGGTACGCCACCCCAGAGTGGACTTATCTAGCAGATGTCTTGGGGACAGAAATCTGGGAGAGTGAAGAAAGTGAAAGTAATCGATCACGATCCATTTGTGGCAGTGGAGATATGGATGTTGACGCCTGGACTCGAGACTGAGGGGTTACTGACTTTCACACTTCCCATACCCCCATATTTGAGTCAAATTCAAGATCTAGTGCTAAATAGATTACAGTTTCCGACTTTTGGTAATCAAATTCCAGAAGAAGAAGAAAAAGTCATTCGTTTTGAATTATTAGAAATTGTTGTGAAAGCTGCAGGTGCGAGAATAATTGTTGACGCATAAAAGACTTTTTGTATATATGCCATAAAGAAGAAGATAACTTAGCGCCGAGTGGAAAGAAGAATAAAATTAGGGATTACATTTAGAGGACGGAGAAGGGTTAGGGTTGTCTGTTGTTAAAGAGAAAAAGACATTGTTGCGAAAAAGAGACTTTGTTGATAAAAAGCACTTTACAGACTGAGAAAGCAAATAAAGCAAATAAAGCAAACAAAGACTGCAAAAGGAAAACTTTTTCGCAAAAGAAGGAGCTACGCTGTTTTGATAACATGGAGAACGGCAACCCAAACCGAAAAGCTAAATGTATAGTAGGTACACTAATAGCGGTAGTGATTTTTCTCATAATTACAGTAGTGACAATATCATACATAATAGGACATGAAAGCGATAAAGAAACAGCAGATGTAAAGCCTGTAACGACTTTGAGACCTGCTCTTGTGGGGAAGAACGAAGAGAGCAATGTTATACGTGAAAAGGCGTTACTGGCAGAAGAAGCTCGTAGATTACATGTAGACGAGTCACAGGGAAACTTTAGGTCAAACGCATATGCTAAACTATTGTACGAGTATATCGATGCCATGGAGGCCAAAGATTGCTATGTTTGTATGCAATTGCCGGCTTCTGTAGATGAAGGCATTAGATATCATCATCTCCCACTGACTTATGGGATAACATGTAGTTTACTGCTTAGTATATTTTATGGTAGAGAAGGATTTGAGTACTACTTTTCAAATTATGATTCGGTACTACCTGAGGTTCCGAATTATAAGCAAATGAATAAGTGGGACTATTACAAAAAGGAGGATAGACTAGCCAAATTCTTTCTTCCTTGGGATACACTAGATACTTCATATGCACGCAGAAATAATCTAACTTGCAAGGTGTCGGAAGTTGAGAAAAAGTTCATAGGACAAGTAGATGACAGATATAGAAGGCAGAAGATTCTGAAAATGTCAGGACAGTGGAAAACAGATTGGACCGAAGAAGAGAAGGCACATAAAAGGAAAGGTAGCAATGGTCCAATAGCATTGGATAGAACGCAGAAAGGAAAGTTATGTTTAACTCGAAGCAAGACGTATTATGAGAGTGTATTTGTAGGTGAAGTTAATTGCGAACATGCTTTTAGATTAGAGTATTATACGAAAGATTTTATGAAAGGAATGCAAGCTATTCCGAATGTGTATTTTGTATGTGGAAGAAATGCCTATGTAAAACTGCCTGACAATTGGTATGGTTCGTGTTACTTGACAATTGTCTTCCCCAAAATATATCATGCGAAGGATTTAGCGATTATAGAAGGAAAGGCTTCGACGAGGGCGAAAAGGGAAGTAGGAGATGCGGAAGTAGTAGGAGATGTATTTGGAGCGATGTTTCCTATGTTAGGTTTAATTCTTAACGATGTTAAGATCAGGAGACTAGCTACAGTTGTAGATAGATTATCTGCAAGTACTGCAAGGTCATTAATGTTAGTAGAAGGCGAGATGCAGTCGATTAGAGCAATGGTTCTTCAGAACCGACTTGCTTTAGATGTACTGCTAGCAAAAGAAGGCGGAGTTTGTAAGGCTTTGAAGGTTCAGGAATGTTGTACTTATATTCCTGATAATTCAAAACCACTTGAGAAAGTCATACAGAACATTACACAGATTCATCAAGAAATCGAAGATTTATCAAAAATAAACGTTTGGGAAAAAGTCGGTCATGGAGTAGGAAAGGTTGGGAGTTGGTTTGCTAATCTTGGTAAAAGCATAGTATGGTATATATTAAAACCTGTATTAATAGTATTAATTTGCATAATCACATTGTTAGGTTTAGTAAAATTGTATAAATGGTATAGGTCGAACCGGTTACAAAGATCCATGAGAGAACAAGAAAGGAGATTAGCTGTGTTACAAGATCAACAGTACAAAAGCTTAAGAGCTCTCGAAACGATGAAAAGAGGGAATATTGTAACTAGTTCTGTGTAGAGATGTTATTCAAATTGCATTTAGTGATGACTCCTAGAAGTCATCAAAGGGGGGACTGAGAGAGCGCAAATTTGAATAAAAAATATGTATGAGCCATATTTACAAGCACATCGTATAACGTAGGAATGAAATATATATCGTAACGTGAAGTTGACACTTATAGCATAAAGTTAACCGATGTAATTAACATAATATAGGAAATGTAACTGTATGCACTTTAGAACATGTATTAGATCTAGAAGGCCCGTATACGTAGTGGGCTAATGTAGAAATGTGTAAGAATGCTTAGGAAATGTAGAACGTGCAAAGTAGAATTCATGTACGTGTGTAACTTTAAATGGAGAAACGGAGTGAAATGTAACATGGAGAAATGTGCAGAGAGCATACACGGAGATGTAACAAATGAGAATATAAAGTTATACTTTATGTAGTCTATATTCTATGTACAAAATATTCACTTATATGTAAGAGTTTGCTAAATGCGATTGTATATAAATGTGTGTTAAAGGTTATACTGTGTAGAAAGCTTTTTGTAAGAATGTTAGAAGGGTTTAGGTCATTTGTGGGTTTAACCTGACTGACCAAGGGTTCGCAGAAGTGTAGTCCGCTGTTTATAATTTAGTGGGCTCACAGGAGTCGTGAATAGCCTTGCTATGAATGTGCGAGCCAAGGAGTCTAGCGCTTGCTAGATTTAGGGTGACAACGCTGGACAAGGTTTATGGCCTGAACGTGATAAGACGAGCGTAGAATTTGAGAGTTGTTTTGAGAAGTCCATTCACAGGACCTAGAAGGGTCAAAATCATAGTCGTAAAGTTTAAAGTTCTGCTGAGGTTGTTGACTTATGATCTGAAATGTCAATTGTAATATTGAATGAAGTCACCAATGAGAAGATGAAGATGACATCGGAAGAGAAAGGTCAACTTAACGGACGGCGAAAGAGACGAAGCAAGGAAAAAGCTGGAAGATTACCTCACGGGGAAAGTCCGTGGTGGGCGTCGAAGGGGCGTTCCACCCACACTGTGATTGTGTATTTTAGGGACAGCACCCCGGGGTGAAGATAGCAATTGGCAATTAGCGAAGGGAACAGCGAAGCGAATTGCTCAGAGGGAGCTCGGAGAGAAGGGCGAAGAGTAGATGACTTGAGCAGATGCGCTGAAAGAGATCAGAGCGCAAGAGAGCAGTAGGCCGAGGACCCTTATAGAGCGGATGGGTAGGCAGAGAGGGTACTGCTTCTTAAACTTAAGTTACCTTTAGAGGCTAAGAGAGTTTGAACTTCTTTGGGAGTCAAACTGCTGACACCTTTTTAGGTTAGGAACTTGCGAAGTAGGGATGTCACCTAGTATAGAGTAAGGACAGATTTAACTTGATACTTTTCTCTTTCTGTAGATGACGCAAAGGAACCACTTCACATCGATGCTTTAAATTGCTGATTCTGGAATTGATTTTGTATTCTTTTGTATATTTTGAGATTTATCCTGAGAGGATTGTATTCGCATTTAAATTTGACTTTTATATAAAACTTTCAAACTTTATCAGTTGTAAGTGGTTCTTCAGAGTGGCGTCAGTTTATGGGGTTGATCTAACTTATGCGGGGTTTGTCTTTTACTCAACGACAGAAATCAAGCGATCCAAAAATTTCGAATGAGATAAGTTATTAAATTGATCATAAATTGATATCAAAATCTCATTCCTCGCACCCCCATTTAGGATTGTATTTCTCTTAGTCATCTACTTTAACAGTTTGCAGCTCTTTATAGAGAACCCAAATTATTTCTTGACTTCTAATAATTTTGACTATTTTGTGTTGTTTAAACATTGTTACATGTTTATTTAAGAAATCACGTATCTGTAAATACATAAAAAATTGGCTTTTGGGTAGCTTATATTTGTCTGCCATCTTTGAAAAAGAGGAGAGGGAGCCCCCAGCCCCCATAAGATGCCCCAGTTGCATAATGCTGGTCAGTCTCCATCTCCCTGCCACATGATCGGGAAAAATTGATCCCTGTAGCAGACATCGGTGTATAAAATGATAACCCATCAATCTAAAACTTTTTCCAAACGGCCTTCCAAACCTTGTAGACCATGGCCAATGTTTGAAGTGGGTTCTTTTATAATAACTACCATCATTTTTTTTAAACAAACAGTTATTAGCCTTAGTCAGCAATAACATCTGATAAATTAATGGAGCCTCAGCAAGATTAATAACACCTTCCCCAGTCAATATTAGATGAATGTTTGCTAAAATACAAGCATAAAAATATAATACAAAATCTGGAACTGACCACACCCCTTTATCATGCGGCATAGTCATATACCGTGCAGCTCTCTGTGGTTTCCCGGGGGGCCATAGAAATCTAGAACAAAGTTATTGAACTTGTTGTAATTGCGGGTGAGATATCTCCAAAGGTACAGATCTAAAAAAAATTACACTTTCAGCATTATATTCATTTTAGGAACATTAGCTCTCCCTACCAACGATAGATGAAGACATTCCCATCTCCTGAGGGCCTGTTTGATGTTTCCAGTAATGGCTCCCCAGTTTACATCAACAAGTTTTTTCAAGCACACCGAATCTTAATACCCAGAAATATAACCTCATCAACGACTCTCGGATCACCATCCATAATATGATTAGTACAAAGAATCTGGGTTTTTGACGAGCTAAGCTTGTAGCCAGACAGACAACCAAATTCGTATGCTAGACGTACAATTTCGGGCAGAGCCATAGCCGGATCCAATGCTACTATCGCTATGTCATCGGCATACGCAAAGACACAAAACAGATCCAACCCTACCATAAATGGACTTATCCTGGAGCATGTCTTTAGCATATTCAAAAAGGGGTTGATATATAGCGCAAGCAAAAGCGGGGAGCAAGGGTACCCCTGGCGTGTCCCTCTGGAGATGAAAATAGGTTCAGATGTCTTTCCCACAGAGCAGATCCTAGCCACCGAGAGCGATATAAAACCTGCAGAGATTGAATATACCCCTCGCCAAACCCCATTGAATGAAATCCCACGACACTCGGTCGAAGGCCTTCTCGGCATCGAGGAGCACTATTCCAAGCTTTGTAGACTCCACTTGAGCAATGTCGAGAAGGGTGATAACTCTAGCAATATGAGTCACAGTTCCCCTTCCAGGGATAAACCCATGGTGTCTTAAAGAAACCAATCGCGATATGACCCTGGCCAGTCGTTTAGCAAGTATTTTCGCGTAAATCTTCCCATCACAAATGGAGAGTGAAATTGGGCGATAAGACCCTGGGAGATCATGTTGCTTGGTTTTTTTAAATACCACAATATTAGTATCATCCCATGACAGTGGAGCCAGACCCCTTTGAGCAGCCTGAAAAACAGCTAGAAGGTCAGTTTTAAGCTCTTGAAAAAAACTCTGATAAACTTCAGATGGAAACTTATCTGGATGCGTGGCTTTACCCCTCGTCATGCTACCAATAGCCTGCTCTAGTTCATCCAGCGGAATTGGACTATCCAATATAACACTTTCCTCCTGGGGTAGCTATTGAAATTGCATATTTGAAGCCTCAGATCCCTGACATCCCGCTCAATCTCTTGCTCTGTATAAAGTTCTTGATAAAAATTACAAAAGATCTCTAGAATTTGGTGGGGATTGTGTACCAGGTTACCAGCCAGGTTCTTCATACCTCCTATTCTATATACTGCCTCTTTAGCACACAATCTCTGAGCTAGGCAGCACCCTGTCACCTCCCAATATTCGTAACATTCTTTTTTTTAAAGCTGATACCTTGCAGCAATTTCTTTACTCCATACCAGATTAATGTTGGCTCCACATCTAGCAACTTGAGTTTGGAGGTCAGTCATAATATTTCCTTGCATGATACTATGTGCAAGATTTTCTTCGGCAGCTTTTAATTTATTATAAAGTACCTGGACAATAAGTTTTGTTTATATAATCCAAAACTTAACACTTCACCTCTAAAGCCGGCTGTATAGGTATCCCACACAATCTCCAACCTCGCAGAGTGACGTTTATTTTGAAAAAAATCCCTAACACAGTTTCTCATATGGTCGATAAAAGCAATATCCAGCAAAAGCTTCCTATCAAAAGTAAACCCCCTTGGGACTGCATTTATGCCCAGAGCTGGAATATTGAAACCACTGTGCGTGATCAGGCGAAATTCTGGGGAAAACTTGTATCTGAACGTCTGTGAACAATAGAGGTGTATTAAAAAAATAATCAAGCCAGACAAGTTTGCTATGTGGGTGAGAATAAAACATATGTCCTGAATTCAGCGTATTAAGCATGCCCCTGACGTCTATCAACCTATGATCTAACAAAAATAGTATAGAGCCTTAAACACCCTGGGTCTCCTACCAATATAACTCTAAATACCAAATTGTAATTCCCAGCCCAACAAGTTAATGTTAAAACCCTCACATAGCACCACACATAGCACCAGTGGGGTGGTCCATTATGCTAACTCTAGATTTAATTGTTTCAGAACAGGTGTTTCATCAGAATTTGAACCATACTCTGTACACAACGTGAACCTAGCACCCCCCATGATGCACTCAACAATTGCCCACTGCCCCTGCCTATCCATTAAAGTACGTCCAGAAGATTGAATATTCGGTTTAGCCAGGACCACTACCCCATGATTCATTGTCGTTTGTTGTGAAGAAGCTCGAACAACATATCCTATTTCAGATAGTACCTTACGTTTCCCCCAGGGTATATGTGTCTCCTGTAGACAAGCTAAATCCGGTTGAATCACCCGAAGTTTTGCAGCTACCCTCTGTCTTTTATTATAATTATTGAGCCCACAGACATTTAGCGGGCATATTTAAAGGCTTACCTTTGCCATAAGAAAAAAGATGTGTAAACCATCCCTAGTCTGTATACCTTGATTAGCTTCTGAAATCTCTGAGTCTTCATAAACTTAACTATACTGTGGATTAATTTTCTTTTTTTAGCCCCACACCTCCAAACTTTCCTCCCCACACCCCCACACCCCCAAAAGTCCCCGGATCTCCCCACAACACCCCCCCAGAACCACCCTCCCCAACCCTTCAAAAGGGCAATAGGACTCATGTTCCCAGTGATGATAAGCTCCCGCCATCCAGGTATCCCAGCCACACTAGTATATCACCTTATGTGCTAATAAACCCTATATTGTACATCAGCAAAAAAAGACCAACTTGTAGATAGCATACATATTACTGATGCCTAGAATGCATTTTATAGTTAAACACATCATCAGTAAAGTTTGATACAGATACTTATAAAGTGAGACTATACTAGCAATGCATATCTTACCCCAATGTTGATAAATGTCATGAAAACCAAAGTATTGTTCGGCTTATATCTCACCATTAACTCCTCATACTATATTACAGAGACTGTAGATACTCTTTGGCCTGGAACTCAGAAGTAAAGAATCTGGTAGGATCTTTTAACTTTGCAGGATTAAGTGAAAAGGCTTGTGCCCCTTTAGCCTGAAATAGTGAAATAAGCTGACAAAGCTGGCAGAGCTTTTCGACTGTGTGGTGGCAATAATCAGGCTGAACAAAAAACTCCAGACCCTTACCAGCCCTCTTTTTGTCTGGGCGAGCCAACTCATACAAGGCTTCCCGGGCAAGAAAAATATTTAGAGAAATTGGAATAGCTCTGGGTCTGGCTGTTGCTTGTGCGGGAACGGGATGGATGGAAAAGGGAAATCTGTGTGCCCTCTGCACCTCTCTCTGCCAGTCTCACTGTTCAAGTTCAGGAAAGGCCTTGGAAAACAGTTCAATAATACATTTATGAGGATCCTGGCCCTCCATACCCTCAGGAATCTGCAAAACTCTTAGACTGTTCGTGGGGAATTCATCCCCCCTCTGAAAACCCACCAGGGGGTGCGTTTGCAGAGTGCTGCATGAAAGGGGCGTGGCCGCCAGTGCGAAGCCGGTGTTTTTCTTTTTGTGTTCTTTTTTATGAAGGGAGGCTGTGTAGCCCCCCCTTCTTTTTCTATTTTTTTTGCCCTGGGGACCCCACCCCCAGGGCTTGCCCCCTAATTTTTATTTATTGTTTTAAATGTGGAGGGGGGCTGCGTGGCCCCCCTCCTGAGGCTTCTTTTAGCCCTGGGCACCCCATCCCATGGGGCCGGCCTGTCTCCATTTTTTTATTTTTTATTATTTAGGGTGGGGGGCCGCGTCTCACCCCTCCCGGGCCACTTCTAACCCCGGGAACTCTATCCCCCAGGGCTGGCCCTCTTTGTTGGGGACCGTGGGGGGAGCCCCAATCCCCCAAGGTCCATGCTGGCTGCCCACATCCTGCTGGAACCAGCATTGTTTATTTACAAGGGGAGCAGCTAACATGTTGCTCCCCATGTAGAAAAGCAATAGCCTTTGGTTTTTGGAAGACAGAGCAGGTTCCCTGCTCTCTCTTCCAAAAACCAAAGCAGTTTGCTATAGTAGGGTGGGAGCCCGAGGCTCCCGCCCTACAGTAGCAAACTACAGTGTCCCCGGGGTGGGTACCCCGGGACACTGCAGGAGCTGGCCCTGGCCACCACAAGGCTCCAGGAGGGGGGCCACGCAACCCCCCTTCCAACATTTAAAAACCCCGGGGGTGGTGGTATTCGGGGCTGGGGGGTCTGTCACGGACCCTCAATTTAAAAATGTAGTGCCCCGGGAAGGTGGCGGTCCCGGAGCATGTTGGGGGGGCCATGAGCCTCTCCGCATATATAATGTTAAAGCCCCGGGGGTGGTGGTCTCCGGGGCGCCCCTCTGCCCCCCCCATTATTGTAAAATAAAAGAAGCCCCTGGGGTGGCGGTCCCAGGGGCTGCGGGGGGCTGTGAGCCCCCATATATAATGTCAAAGCCCTGGGGTGGCAGTCCCCGGAGCTGGGGGGCCCCTCTGGGCCCCCCATTATGATAAAGCACATTGCCACTGGGACTTGGCCCCCCATGGGGGTAATTAGCACTAAAGCGGGCTTTGTTTTTTTTTTCACGGGAAACGCGTATTCTATGTGCATCCCCCGATAAAAAAAAAAATACATTTGGAGGGGCCTTGAGGGTCCCTGTGAGACCCCCTGAGCAGGCCTAGGGGGTCAGGGTGTTTCTACCCTGCCCCCTTTGCGCCTTTTGCACACTATTTTTTTAGATTTCTTGTGCATCGGTTCTACTGAGACACAAGATGGCTGCCAACACTTCCTGGTTTGGAGTGTTGACAGCCAGTTAGCATGCAGCTCGTTCTCATAAGGGTACGCACATGATCCTCGGAGGATACACGGACCCTACTTCGTCCATAGATATATCTATGATTTTACTTTTGATTTTCTCAGGAACTACTGCACGGATTTGCACCATTTAACAAAAAGCGTGATCTGTGAACAAAACTCTACCTTTTTGCCAAATTTGGTGTAATTCCGTTCAGCAGTTCGGGCTGTAGCCGTGTCTAAAGGTCCCTTGGAAAATTGCATGGGGAAAACACATTTTGGGACCCCCCTTTTTTCTCGGCCCCAGCTTCACAAATCACCCCAAAACTTTCAGGATAGGAGTAGAGCGGAGCGCCCCATCTTCTTGGAGAATTTCACGAAGATTCGTCGACCAGCGCCAAAGTTATTCCAGATAGAATGTTGCACATTTCCTATGGAAACTGGGTCCTAACTAAATCTACCTATTGGCGACTGCCAGTAGATAATATATATATATATATATATATATATATATATATATATATCAAAGCACAAAAGTTTGTTCCCTTGAACAGAGCTACACGGCAGGTAGGTATGATTTCTGCGCTTTATTGGGAAAATCTGCAGCATTCCAGTGGGGGCACCAATCAAATGTGAAAGTCACTGTGCCCGATGCGTTTCGTGCGCTGAGGGCATTTCTGCATGGGCTGCCTGGAGTGAGAACGCCAAGCAGACCACAGCACCTGAAATACTCATGACATACTCCCCAATGGGTGGGAACCGCCAAACTGCTTTCTGGTCAACATAGTGCCTGGTTATATTATTCAAGTGAATTTGCTTGCACGCTGTCACTGATTATCACTTTAAATCCCAAGTGGGTCGATGAGAACTCACACCATGAAGGCTTCACCATCCGACTTTTCTCACACCCTTCCTGCCCATAGATGCTGACGCCGGTTGACGCCAGCAAAGACCGTGAACCTAAAGTGATATTCAGTGACAGCGTGCATATCTTTATACACACGCACACAGACAAATATATATGTCTATATATAAATCCATTCATCAAGTTAATATTAAATAACACTTTTTGAGTAAAATCGATTAGCAATGGTTAGACCTTATTGAATGTAATATATCTGGGGTAGTATAGCTTCATGGAGTCAGGCAAGTACTGAGTCAGGCCCAATATCCGTGAGACAGTTGCTCAAAACCAAGGGGCATATTACCAACAACTAGCGATAATTATCGCTATGTTGGTTTAGCCGGGATATTTTTATCGCCGAGCTGCAGCGATTTTTATCGCTTAGGAACCTTGCTATTATCAAGGTTTATCTCCTAAGCGATAAAAATCGGCCGAAATGCATGAATATCGCTGAAAAGTCAGCGATATTCATGCATTAACAAGCTATTGTTCTTAGCCATGTTATCCACCTACCATTGGATAACATGGCTAAGAACTGCTCAGGGGCAGTTGTTAGCTTTTGGAGATATTCGCGCTTAGCGCGAATATCTCCAAAAGTTGGTAATAGGAGATAGCGATATTTGCGACTGTTTCCAGTCGCTAACATCTTGGCACGCCCACTTTGCATGTCATTAGTGATAAATATCACTGACATGCAAAGCGGGGCCCAAGATGGTTGCTATCTCCTACTAGCTGTCGTTAATTGGTGCTAGCGACACCTAGGTAATAGGGAGATCATTTTATCTCCGCTTTCTTGGCTTTTAAAGCCAAAAAAGCAGAGAGAAACCCCCTTGATAATATGCCCACAAGTACTTCCTTTGCATATAATCTTCCATCACTAGATCCATTCACTCTCAATAGACATGGCAGCCTGTACTTTTTTTTCTCCTTTATGAAACCTCCAACCGGTGTGACCCTCTCCATATCCTCATCCAACAACACATCCGCTTTCACAGTGCTATTTTTGATACATTTGATATTGCTATAGTGAGACAACTTAGGCTTGCTGTGTGAAATAAATTATATTTGCCTGAGTTAACAGCTGCTTTTTGTTTTTGCACATAGTAGCAAACCGAACAACTACAAAATGAGTAAAACGGTGTAAGAATGAATTGTTTTGCCAATGTTGTTTCAATTTGCAAGCGCATTTTTTGGTACTACATGCCTGCCACGATTTTACTCTAATGTTTTCTGACATCGATCATGCAATCGGAATGTTTTTTTTACTATTCTTTACCCCATATTGTACAATGCGGGAATTTTGATATTACAAACGACAGAATGTTAATTCATTTATTTATTTTATATTACAGTATTCTGGAAATGTGAATATACTGTTCTGATAATACACAAACAACCAGCGTTCAGCATGAAGCCGGGCAGATGTGCCTCACTTCATACGCATCGTTATTTATTGATGGAGGTATTGTGTTCATTGTTGGAAAGTCAGTGAGGATGCTGCAAAAGCCGAGCACATAAAATACGCTTCTGTTGTCAGTTTGCTTTTTCATTCGGCTTAGTGCATGTTTGTAAATATGTAATGATAAGAAGCGCCAAGGGAGAATACAGTGTCACAGCGGGTTTATTGTTATTGCTGACTGACAGTGTCAATTTGTACTGCCTACAATGGATAATTCGAAACGTCAGATGCCTTATATTTTCATCAAAAGTACATCAATTATTTCCTCGTTATTGGAATCTAGATAAACGTACTTTCCACCTAAGGCTGTGGGTACCAATGGCAACCATTTCAAGCTATAACAAAAGACTGTTTTGTAAAGGTTTCAGAGTCTATTCTGATATATTTTGTAGTTTAACAAGGAAATGAGCATAAAAACGTTCACTTTTGCATGTTTTCAGATTGACATAAGTAACTGCACATGCATATTTTAAAACTTCACTTTTTAAACTTTAAAGGATTGTATGATGTTGGGGACTCAAAGAACTTAGGGCCATATGTATCAAGCACAAATGCGCTCGCAAATGCCGAAATTCGCAGAATTTCGGAGTTTGCGAAAACATTTTTGCTAAATGGTATGTATCAAAGAAATCTACGTGCAAAATAAAGGAATCGCAAAATGTGTGATTCCTTATTTTGCAATTGCATTTAAGGAATCGCAAATATTGCGATTCCTTAAATGAAAAGTAAGAAGCATTAAAAGAATGCAAATTGGCCTTAAGGAATCGCAAATTACCACCAACTTCACTTTGGTGATAATTTGCGATTTCCTTGAAGAATGCATTTTTTTGCATTTTTCAAAGTGCAATGTGAAGCACATACATGCCCTTAGGGCATGTATGTGCGCCACATGTGCACCCATGCTTATTTCAGGGGTGCAACAGGGTGTCCTTAGGACACCCCTGCACCCTTGAAATTGCATTCTCAATTTGCGCTTCGCTAATTGCTAATCGCAAATTGAGAATGTCTTCCCATTCATTCCTATGGGCCTCTAGGCCGATAGGAATGAATGGGGAGGTATTCCTTAATTGCGAATTGCAATTTGCGATTCGCAATTAAGTAATATGTAGGATTCGCAAAATGTATTGCAAATCCTACATACATAGCATTTTGCAAATGTCAAATAGCGATTCGCAAAAAATCGCAATTTGAGAATCGCAAAATGACTTCTTCATACATATGGCCCTAATTGTAGCATATTGATGTTATGCACACAAGGATCCTCGTGGTCGTGGTTCTGGGCAGACTCTGAACAGGAAATATGGAATATGTGGGGAGGTGTTACGGTGTGGTTAATGGAAAGTATGATGTAATATGCAGTGTGTGTGTTTGTATGCTGAAAAATAAAGTCATGCTTGACCGCAGCTCCAGGACAGGGGAAGATGCTACACCAGGGTCTGTTAAGGCGTTGTGCAGATTGCTGATGAGGAAAAAGATTTCTTTTGCATTCTTTAACATGTTTTCAGTGAAACAAATGCAAATGGACACCATGCACTTCAATACATAACCTGCATTCTATTACCAATGACTTTGTTAATTACATACAAAAAAGGCTGAAGGTTGAATCAATGTGCATGCTCTAAATAAGCATATTTATCAAATTCCAAGACTTCCCTGCCTCTTAAATATTCTTCTAAAAACAGTTGTTAAATTTAATTCAAATGTGTTTTTGAAATCTTAGTACATTCTAAATTGACCTTTTGTGCTGTGTGTTTCTTGATTCAAAGTTCTGCCATTCTAAAATGAATATCCAACAGATAAGCCTGGCAGAGAGAGATGTCTTTATGTGAGACAACCAGTTAGCAATTTGTAAAAAAAATATAAGTGCCAGGGCCCTCACCAGGACATAATTGCAACTTGGTGCGCTCGTTACCCCTGCCAACACTGCCAATGTCAGTACCGACTCAACTACTAACCATCACACTCCTAGAAGTGTGACAGTTCAGACCATTCCAGGCCCCCAAAGCTATAAGAGTCGCTTACGTGGCATATATTAGTCATTTCTAATGTACATTTGTTTATTAAATAACTGATGTTGTGGGATCACTAAACTAGACAGACAGCATCACCATTTGGCAGGCAGACATAAGTACCAGTGTTGACATTTAATTGCCGGTGCCGAAAACCGTAAACCACTGGCTCGAATTAAGTACTGGAGACAATCCTGCTCCATTAACACAAAACCCCACTGATTTTTTATATCTCGTGAGAGTTTGAGTCAAACATCTTTATGTCTCAAAATATAGAGGGGAGAGGATGTAGCCTTGCGGTTAGAGCTGTCGACCTCAAAGCTGGGGAACCGTGTTCGAGTCTCGGCAACAACGCTCAACATCCTGTGATTCTGGGCGAATTACATAATCTTACTGTGCCTAACAAAAATTAATGTGTAAGGAAACTGATGGACATGTAAAGCACTCTGCTACCCGATCTCTTGAGTCTAGTTTTCGCTATATAAAACTATTTAAAAAAGGACATGTTTGCCACCTTTTCTGTGGCATTAATATTTTGTCTTCTGTTGCTAATGGGAAGGGATTAATTGAGAGGGTACTCACAACAGAGAGATACACTCTCATATACAATGAAGAAATGATTTTGAAATAAAAAACAGACAACAATATTTCCCCTTCATAATACTCTATTTGACTTATATAGGTCTACCTAATACTACCTATTGTCTCCAGACCTTATTTGCCAGGAAAATATACCCCATAACAAACTAAAAACATATGTGGATTTATTATAGACCACCCATGTAAATGAAATCCAACTATCTAACATATTTATCACATTGCACATATCATTAATGTCTTCACAGTATATTACTTCTGTCTCTTAAAAATCTCTTAAAGAACAGATGACTCTTGTGTCTTGAATAACAGTTTCAAGAATTTTTAGTTCAAAGATTATTGATGAATGAGTTGTTTTTAAGAGATGTGTGCAATGTACTGTGAATATATTGAGGATTTGTGCAGTGTGATAAATGTTTTGTATAATTGAATGGTGTTTGTATGCTTGATCTATAATAAAAACATATTTATATATATATATATATACAAACACCATTCAATTATACAAAACATTTATCACACTGCACAAATATATATATATATGTATATATATATATATATATATATATATATATATATATATATATATATACATACATATATATTTACTTATATATGTTTTAGTGTGCTATATGAAGTATTGTGATACATTAGGTCTGGATACTATATGTACCATGTAGTTGGCCTATATAATTGGTAGAGTATTGCAACTGGGAGATATTTATGTTTATTTTTAATTGAGAGAGAATGCCTTTCTTCTGAGTACTAATAGAGCAGAGATATTATCCCTTATCTATTTACGACAATTTTACACAGAAATTCTTTGTGACACAATTTTATATGAAACCCACAAACTGTGTACTAGGCTTCATGTTTCAAACCTACAAGCAATGCAGTTCTGATTTAGATACTGCATCATAAAAGAATGCTGAATGTTGGGAGTGATTTTCTGATAACACTTAACAGTCAATAAGTAGATGTGAAACCTGACATTTTTAGTGGCATTTTGCTTGTGCTTAGACAAATGTGATAAAGTAACAATAACACAGAGAACGTTTTGTGAGAATAAACGTCTTCATGTGTTAGAAAACGGATAGCAATATTAGAATGTACAAATGTGTGCACTGACATTGACAAGAAAAGTAAGGTGCTACACGAGGTTATGTTACAATTGAATTTATAGAGTTATCATTGATGTGCCTTTAAATCCTGTAAGCTTTAATAACATACAAAGTGTAAAAGAGACTTGTAAAATTATATGTGAAGTGATAGTGAATATTAGTATGCTTAATTGAAAAATTAATGCACCATTTCATGTAATGTGAAATTCATATTTAATACAATTTCATCGTGCATGAGCTGTATTTCATGAAGGTCTCAAACAGTGCTTCCTTTCTTAGTATGAACTCATGAACTGAATAACTGAATAGTCTGAAGCCTATGGGAGTGTTTCCCAAAGTACCACTTGTGTTCTACACTCAGTTGCCTTCTTTGAAGTTTTTAGCTTGCTTAACTAGACCTGCAACAAAAGTGTTACTTCCTAGAGCAAACGCTTGAGAATGGACAGACAAGGGATGAGAGCATGAAATCGCCTACTTTCTAAATGCAACTATTAATTGAATGACTAAACTACAATGGCTCTAAGGAAATGACGAGTAATAGATTATTTAATTCTCCCGGATCTGTATACATTTAAGGCCAGATGTAGGTAATCCCAGATTACTGATTCTTAAATACCGAATCATACCGATTCAGTATTTAAGAACTGGCAATCGGGATGTAGGTAATTTTTCTGAATTAATTACCGAATCGGTATGATTCGGTAATTGCCATTCATTCCTATGGGCCTGGAGGCCCATAGGAATGATTGTCAATTACGGAATCGGTAAATACCAATTCGGTAATTGGGGGAAACATAGAAGGGTGGCAGGGTGTCACTTTGACACCCTGTTGCACCCCTCAATTGTGAATGGGTGAACATGTTGCAGACATACATGCCCTTAGGGCATGTATGTCTGCAACATGGCACTGTTTTAAAAGCAAAAAAATGCTTTTGAAAGGGTTTTCATTATTTACCACCTACTTCTAGTTGGTGGTAAGTAACGACTTCTTAAACCCCTGTAGCACTGATTTAAGTGCTACCTACATGTCAAAATACAGATTCGGTAATTTTACAGAGTCGGTATTTTACCGAATCGGTAAAATTACCGAATCTGTAATACCGGTCGGTAACGGCCGAAATCGACCGTTACCGACCGGTGTTTGCCATCCTACATCTGGCCCTTACCTACTACATCATCTCATCCTATCATGAGCAACCAATGGGTCAGAGTCGTCCGACAAATTTGGTAATGTCACGGGGTGGAAACCTGGAATCGATGGGGTATAATTGCCTACATTTTGATCTAAGGGGCGTCACCCCCTCTATCCTTCTTGCATTTCTGAGACTGACGATTTAGACTTGCAGAAACAGCACAAACTGTGATTAAATACTGCAATTTGCTGCTGGATGGTATGCGAGCACAGTGTAACTTTTTCGGATGAAAGGGTTTGCGACAGATCAGCTGTGGCATTGGCACAGCAGTGTGGAAAGAGGCAGGTGATTCTGTCCATGAATTGGAGCTGGTCATTCCGAATTTACTGAACTTTCCTAATAGGGTTGGTATGAGACACAACTGATTTCCCTACTAATTCACTTTCCTTAGGATAAAATTTCTCTTGGGTGAGGAAAACAGTTCCTTCATATCTGGATCTCCCAGAGCTTGCAAATACTTAATAAATCTGATCTATTTTAACTATAGCTCATATGCTGATTATTTTGAATCTAAATAGAAACTCAATGTAAGATAAATTACTTTGCTGATTCTGTTTTACTTTTTGTTTTTGAATCAGTTCAATTTGATTTTGGTGGTTAACTAAACTGGAGGTGGGATTACTTGGGACTTTACACCAATTTTGAATGTTAATAAGTCTCTTATTCGAGGTGCTCATGTGATAATTATTCATCCTCTAAGTATTCTACTCCCTTTCATCACAGACCAAGATCCATTGGAGGACCTAAGAGATTTGGTATGGTAGCTGAGGGTAATTAGAGATAGGAGAAACATAAATTAATAAAATAGTTTATGAGGCCCACCACATTGACGCTACAACATTACTATGCTTTCTCTTTCATAAATTGTTTAATAGAGAGCAATAAAAATCTGCAAGCCCAAGTCTGACTGAATTTTGGAGTTATTTCATTAGCTTGGCAAGCCCACCCCCTCCCCTGGGTATGTTCAAAACTTTAGTACTTTGGTCTTGAACAATGTTGAATTTAGAATGGAACTGTGTCCAATCCCCGTTATAAATATACTTTTAATATTTTCATTCCGTGGTTTTTAAAACTGTTGTTCAAATTGAGGTACTTTTGTTTGAAACTGCTCATGGATGTATTTCCACAAATAAATCTAATCCTGCACTCATTACACACCTACATAATATTTGAAAGCACTGAGGTGTCTGGTCATTGTTAGCAGTGTAAGTAACAACATAGTAGGCCAGTAGAGATGAAAGACTTCTGTATGATAGTTTAGCAAGGCTAAGGGGTAGTTGCTGGCTGTGGAAAAGGCAAACTCTTTTTGAACAGAAGCCAGAATGGAATCTTGAAGGTCCGTGTGATATGGTGGTGTCATCCTAGCCCATTCACAAGTGACATGGACTCTAACCCAGTTTGTCACATCTATTCATAAGGAAACGTGTTAGAGGTGATTGCAGTAATTCAGATTTGAAGATTTCTTTGCTGGAACCAAACTGGTTTTCATGCTGAGGAATAAAAGTGAATTCCAATGGATACTTCAAAATGCAGATTCCTTACCTAAAGAAATTTCCCTTAGACTGGACCCGGAAACTCAAAAAGGCTCTTGTGCAAGTGATGAGTGGAACAGTATATAATTACCACACATGTGAGCTTATGTCTGTTCCTTTCTTTGTGCGCCTTCTCTCATCTTTGTGCGCCTTCTCTCATCTTTGATGAGTATTTTTCTCCAAAAATGTTCTTATCCAGCGTGTAAGAGACAAGATGCTGCATCTTAAAACAACAGGGTTTAAACCTCCTAGGGACAGTTACAAACACATATTTGTGACAGATCCCCATGAGGTATATCTGGTGCCAGGAGTCAGAGCGCAACCCCAGAACCTATGATGACTATGCCCAGTTGGTTGTTAAGACCTTCCAGGACAGTGAGGTGAACCACTATGTCAGCCAATTTTAGAAAAAACCCTGCCATGACCATTTGAAGTTGAGAGGGAGGTCTTATTCCCGCTCCCAAAGTCATTCCCAAAGATAGTTCTCTTCACAGTCAAAGATTTTGGATAGTTCTAAAAAGAAACATCAGAAACTGTGGTTTCTACTCGCTAATTTCAAACTACAGACAGGGCGTGAGGTTGTCAAAGTGCCTCTCTCTCTTGCTCCTGGAGTCATTTGGAGCTGATTCTGAATTTGGTCCCAATGCAATCTGAATTTTCAGGCTCATCTTTGATATAGGCCTTTAGGAGGCCGTACTGGATATACCGGCTCCCTCTGGCGTGCCTTCAGGCCCAAGTCAGGATCCAACCGGTGGGTTCACCCTCAGTACTATCTATACCACTTGAACCTCCATAGGCTTCGATACTGACTTTGGTGTTATCTTTGGTTCTGCCACAACTGTCTAGGGTGTGCCTTAGTCATTGATACCAGCACCAGAAGAGGAGCTGATTCCTATCATGTTCTCCGATTACAAACGAGCTTTGAATCAACTTTGACCAAGACCCATCCCAATTCTGTGGGGGGCCACCAATATCTAATCCTTCAGACTCTGATATTTTGTGCTTACCACGTAATAGAGCTTATACCTTACATCAGCTCTTTGGAACAGATTCTGATAATAATGGTGGGACACCAGCTGTCACTACAGGCATTGAATCTATCCAAGGAGAGGGACTACAAGTCCCAGCTATCTGAGGGCCAAGGAGGGTGCCCATGCTAATTGGCAACTCCTGGGGCTGTAAAGCACTACATAGCGTGTTCACCTGCTCCCACAGTGCAGGATGCAATCTGGGCCAAGGGCTGGGCCGTCCTCACTCAACCGAGCCTAGAGGAGGCCTGACCACCCTTCTTTGGTTTTTCTCATCGGATGTATCTGCCTTTTGTGCTAGCCATTACATAATATTCCACATTTTAAGCAGTCAAGTATACATGCTAGGCTCATGATTAACATAAATATAATGTGGAAGAGAGGGAGGAGACACAAGCATCTCAACTCCTCCAGTTACATCTACATCGACTGATAGAATGATTCAGCAAGCTTTAAGCCAAGTTTTGAAATGCACCGCTCCAACAGTCAGATTTACATCATATGTCGGTGATGAAGTCTGTGTTCAAAAGAAATGTTCCAAATAAGAGAACGCTGAGTCCGTAATTGCAAAAAAGTGTTCAGAATTCCTTTAATATTCCAATTGAAAAACCAATCAATTTTGATTCAGCAAGCTGTAAGCGTTAAAAGTAATGAGATCGATCTTACAGAATGAAAACTTTCCCTCAGCTCCTTTAATGTGATGGGCTCAAAAAGTAGATTGTCTGCTCCAACCAGTTTCTCACTTTTTGACGCCAGGTTACTAATTTTTGCTTTCAGCTGTGCGAAACTCAGGCCCTGCACAACCTATCATGGCTCCTCAACCCACAGCCAGTCTACACCCCCTGCAGTGGTCAAGTACCTACATTGGATGACCAAGCTCCTGTGGAAAATGGCCGCAGAGACTAGCTTTTCTCCACCGTGCTCTATATGTAGCACCGGCCAGAGACCAGACAAATTCACGATTAGTGGACAAAAGGGTGGGGAACTCACTAGACTGCACTGAGGTAAGGAGCCTGATTGAGGGCTGCCCAGATAAGGTAAAGGATATTTCAATGGCTGAATTGTCTCCAGTTCTTATCTTACACAATTGGCCCACTATTGAGCTTATGTTGGTGGACTACAACACATGCTGGATCTATCTGCTTTGGGCCCCGGTACATCAGCTTGCTGCAAATCTAGATGAAAAGGTGGGTCAAGTCACACAACAAAATAATTCCTCAAGGAATCTTGCCCACACAACTGTGTCATGTATCTCAAAAGGCTTTCTTTGACTCTTCAAGGTTGGGTCTTAACACCTTGAGCATCAAGCAAAAAAGCCACTGCTACACACTCAATTGAAACAGCCAATCCCATCCAGAAGCACATTCTAGCTACATTGTCCAGGAACTGCAGGTTCGTATGGCCCTGTACTATTGGCCATGTAGCCAGTGATAAATCTACCCTAGCTTCCTTGTCCCTATGTTGCAATTCTTTCTGGATACCATCATTGTGTATGGATCAAAGGAAGTCCCAGGATGAGTTGTTCAATAAAACCTTGAACTGGCTGGGATGCTATAGAAGCTTCCCGCTTTCCATAGCAAGTAATATCCTGCTGACAAGGAGGGTGGGCTGGATAGGTGATGGTCCCGTTGACCGGCCAGGAGATTGCATTATTGTGAACTTCAGATCACTCTATTTGGTACAGAATCTACTTTTTGGGCATATGAGTAAACAGTTAGACAACAGTAACCCTGTATTACTGCCTTTGGGATATTTTCATGAACCAGGCCCTCGCCCCCCTCCATGAGGTCAGTAACTGGTGCAGAAAGGAGCTTCTATGAAAGCAGCTCCAAGTACATGCAATGCCATCGAAAGTGGGTTCCTGATCCATAATCGATTTTTTTTTGATTTTTTTATTGAGCAGAGCACAGGTAAGGTACAATACAAACAATGGAATTTTGAGCAAAAAAAATGAAATACAAAAAACCTTAAAACACTTCGTCATGTTAAGAATTGAGACGAGGGGAAGCTCTTCAACTAAATTCCGTCCGTAAGCAGTCAAGTTACAGAATATAAATGCATTATCAATTTACAAGCAATGTGCAAAATACGCAAATGCAAACCTAAAGTGCAAATGCAATTACAGTACACTCCAAACGGAGACAAAAAGTGCCAGTGCATTAGAATTTTCAAATAGTGCAAAATATGCCAAAGAAAGTGCATTTAATAGCTTATCAATTGAACCTGTCGAAAACTTAAGACTGCTACCGTATATTTTAAGTTGATATCAACATTAATCTGAGATATTTAGCTTATGTAGCTTAACCAACTCGTAACCTCAAGAGTCTCCAGATATTTACAGTTACTTTCAAATCTCCTGACTGCACCCACCCTCTTAGCATAAGCTTTTGCAAAACTCCTTGACCTCCTCATTTTATTAAGCCATTTCGGATGTGATGGAACTTCCTTGGTTTTCCAATTGTGGAGAATTAGGGAACGAGCAATGACACAAGAAATAAATACAAATGTTTCCTCTGCATTTTTAAGGGACCCTCTGTCATTACTTATCCCAAATAGGGCCAACTCTGGCATGGGCAGAGGTTTTTTTACCACCTAGAGTCACCTCTAAGTCTGCGAAAATGGCTTCCCAGAAAGATGTAGGCTGGGGACAAGTGAAAACAATATGAAGCCAACCACCCTGGCTCTCAGTTTGACATCTGAAGCACTTATTCACCACCTCAGGGAACCTTTTCCTAAGTGCCTCCGGGGTCTAATACGCCAACCAGCGGGACAGAAAAGCCATTCTCTTGAAATTGGCAGCACGCAAAGATTTATGGCCCAACACACTTAAAGTTTTCCAGTCTTTATGTGTAAAATTACATTGTGTTAGGCTATTTATTTTAACTAAATGACAATCTATCATAGCGGCTTGCCCCTCACAGTGAAGCTTCTTATACCAGTTTCCTATCCAGCTGAATTTAGACTCGTACAGAAGTGTTGCCATCTTGCTCGTTGAATCTAGTAAGCCGCCTATATCTTTCCTTAGGAAGTGAACAATTTGTAAATATTCAAAAAACATAGGTCTGTCAGAATTTCATACTCTAGCCAATACTTCTTGCCATGTGATAATGTTATTGTGGATGATGAAATGCCTTAACTCCCTAAATCCCAGATTCTCCCACTTTATTATATGGCTGTTTCTAATTTGCAGGCCCAAGCAAATACAGTCTCGTAAACTCAAAAACTTAGAGCCAGGGGAGCCGAGGTTTTTCTTAAAAAAGGACTGCACTCTGAATAAATAATCTTTCAGAGTCTTATATCGTGTCCTTTTTGGGAGCTTTGCAGTTTTTAAAAATACCTGGACTTGAGAGTCAGCCTCCTGTAACATTTTTTCTAAGAAGAAGCAATCACAAATGTTTTTTGCGCCTATCAGGCCTGCCACTATATCGATAAAGGCCGCTTCATAATACTTTTTAACATGTGGCAGAGCCAGTCCCCCCTGTTCAGTTGGAAGTTGAATTACAGACAACTTCACCCTAGGTGCTTTCCATGTCCCTGAAAAAAATACAATTCAATTCAATAGGAACATTACAAAACAAGAATATTAGTATGGGAAGGATCAACATCTTAATCAAGGATACCCTGCCAATCAGAGTGAGGGGGAGTAAAAGCCATTGAGCAAAAAGACTCATTCTTCCATAGTTGAGAGAATACAGTTGGTTATATTCGCAGGTCACATATATACCTAAATATCTTATCGGGTCTCGGCTACCAGCCTGAGCACGTAGACAAGATGGAAAGAGGCTGAGTTTAGTATTTAAAGTGAGAACTTCAGTTTTCCTTGGATTTATTTTGTAACCTCCTATTTGTTCATAGGCCTTGAATTCCCTCAGAATACAATCTATATTCTCTTTATTCGGCCTTAAATAGAGGATAATGTCATCTGCGAAAAGCTTGAGCTTCGCCATCCCATGGATAGGGGGGGAAATAGAAGGATTATTTCTAATTTTAATCACCAAGGGTTCAATAAAAAAAGTAAAAAGTAGGGGAGATAACGGGCAGCCCTGCCTGGTCCCACGATTGACTTTGATAGAACCGGCGTTGTTTGAATTATTATAACCTTCGCTGAAGCATCCTAGTAGATATTTTGAAGCATCTTAATCACTTGTTCTTGAAACCCAAACTGGCCCAGAGAATAAAACAGGGTTGACCAGTTTACTAGGTCGAATGCTTTTTCTGCATCGACCATTAAGATGCAAGCAGGGGTTAAATTAATGTTGAAAAAATCCAGAGCCTGAATTAAAAATTCAGTATTCGAGGCCATTGAACGGCCAGCTATAAATCCAGACTGTCGAAATGTATAACTTCTTGTGCAGTATATAAAACACAACAAGCCAATATTTTCATTAGGATCTTATAATCTGAATTTAAAAGGCTAATAGGCCGATAGGAGTTGACATCTTCTGTTTTTTTATCTTTTTTGACAAATGATACTATGGTTGCTTCCTTGAAGGATGCAGGTACCAGTCCACCTTGTTTAATATGATTGAATAAATACTTAAGAGGTGTCGATAATTCCTTTATAAAGGTTTTTAAAAACTCAATTGGGAATCCGTCCTGCCCACAAGCCTTCGCCCCTGCTGTGACTTTTATAGAGTCTACTATTTCCCCTATACTAATTTCAAGCCCAAGTTCAGAAGCCCGATTGGCCGAGATCTTTGGGATTTCTATGTTAGAAAAATAATCCACTATTTGATCCTCAACCACCAAATATTCTGTCGTATAAATACGACCGAAATGCTCCAAAAAAGCCTTTTGAATCAGATCATTATTCACTAATTCTTGGCCACTCATGGGATCCCTAATTTTAACTATCGAGGCAGACTCCTGTCTCTTCCTCGTGGAATTAGCAAGGAGCTTGCCCACCAACTGGCTATCCTCATACACCCTCTGCTGGAAGGTTCTAGAACTATTAATTTCTTCCAGAATAAAAATGTCTCTTAGCTCTGCCTTTGCTTGTTCCAGTTGGTTTAGGTGTAGACGGAGCTGGAGGGCGTATTCTTTATCTACCGTTTTTTGGAGCATTGATATTTTTAGTTTCCTCTCTTTAGCCAAGGCCGATGTAAAAGATATTATCTGACCACGAGCCGCTGCCTTAAACCCCTCCCAAACCGCAAATGGTTCAGCTGTGTCATTATTAATTTTAAAATATTCCGCAATCCATGCCCCGAACCCAGTTACCCACTCCTGGTTCTGAAGCAGAGAGCGGTCCAGCTGCCACCTGGATTGGTCCCTGCCTCCTACGCTAATAGTAACTTCTAATTCTACCTTCCTATGATCAGAAAAGGGATTGCACCCGATAGATGAAGCTAGGGTCTGGATGGATCTAGATATAAAAAAAAGTCAACCCTGGACTCCGTCCTGAAGCGATGAGAGTAGCATGTAAAGGACTGCCCATCGGGGTTTAACAGGTGCCATGGGTCACTAAGTTGGTATTCTGACCTAAAACTTTTTTGGTGTTGGGTTTTAATTGTTTCTTATTTTTATTGGAGGTATCCTTTTTTAGATCTTGCATAAAGTTAAAATCTCCTCCCATAATAATCTGCCCAGGAGCCCCTCTCAGAAAATCGATGATTTCTAAGATACTGGAGAATTCATCAGATACTTGCCCATAATAGTTGATAAAATTCATCACCTTCCCGTGTAGTCTGGCAACAACCCATATCCATCTCCCTTTAGGATCCCTTTCAGTTTGTACAACTTCCCAAGGTAATCTTCTGGAGAAATAAATGGCAACACCTCTCTGGGCAACCCCTGCTGCGGATGCAAATACAGCATGGGAAAAGTATCTTGGAATAAATAGATTAGGAGCATTTGATTTTAAGTAGGTCTCTTGGAGAAATAACACATGGGGATTCTGGGATACTGCCCATTTTATGAGAGCGCCATATTTCTTGGCGTTTACTGATAGGATACCACATTTAGTCATTTCCAGAGAGAAAACAAATTCCCCCAATTTTACATTCTCATATGCGAATAAGTACAAACCCTGCCTGCACCTTCTGCTCTTTTTAACTGCTTTCCCCCCTACCCCCCATACCCCTCAACCCCAGATGGATCCCCACCTCCCCTGAAATGTGGAACCTTCCGTCCCCACACGCCAACCACATTTCACCCCTTCCTCCTGCCCTGGGTGTCTTCTTGTTACACCCTGCGTGACCCTGAAAACCCCCCGACCCCCTCCAGCAAGAGTGAACCAAGTCCTATTTTCTATTATTCCAATAGAAGGGTGAATCAAATACCTAATACATAATATGTATATAATCATATTTCATACCACCCTCCTAAACAGAACTATATACTTGCTCAAGCATTCGCCCCTGAAGAGATCTCCTTGAGGAGAGATTGAGCCTCCTCTATGTCAGAAAACATATAAAACTTTCCCTTCACCAGGACCTTTAGTTTCGATTGTTGAGCAATTGAAGCCTGCGCCCCTGAGATTTAAAAAGATGGAGTATTTTAACAAATTCTTTCCTCCATCGTGCTGCTATGGCAGTCATGTCAGAGAAAATTCTGCATTTAATTGTCTCAGTTGCTCAAAATTGTCGCTGTTGGAACGCCTTCGATAGGATTTTTTCCTTTATTCTATAGTCCGCTAAATCCATCAAAATAGTTTTAGGAAAAGCTGAGTTTGCGAATCTCTGTGCCTGAACCCGGTGGGCTTGCATAATTGTTAAGTCCCCCTCAAACTCCGGTAGTACTTTTTGGTGAATAAAGGAGTTGGCCCATGAGAGCATATCTGACCCTTCCAGGCCCTCGGGGACCCCCACTATCCTTAGATTGGATCTGCGAGAGTGGTTCTCCAGTTCCTCGAGTTTATTCTCAAGTTTGCGCTCCAACATATTTTTTTTACTGGCTGTCTCTTTAGCTTCTGCTCTAGCTTTATTTATGTGGTCCTCCAGAGCCGAGATTCTTTCCTCCGCATACAGTCTATTAGGAAGTCCTGACATCAACTCTTCAAATTTTTCCATTCGAGATTGTAAGGCGGCTATCTTAACTTACTGGTTTACTTTTATCTCGCGGATCTCATAGAGAATTAAGTTTAACATCTCGCGAATATCAAGCTGATAGTTCATTTCCTTGTCCAAGCTATCACCTTTCCCCTTTGCTTGAACTGCTGGAGTTGCAGATGTAACTGACGTAGATGCCTTTTCTTGCTCTGATATAGTTATAGCACATTTTGTAGCTGTACTCCAGCTTCCCCCCTCACCTGGGCCGAGGATACTTTGAACTGCCATTGGTGGCCCCTCAGAGTATGGCCGGGATGCCTGCCACCCCCTCCCAACACCAATTCCCCAAGGGGAGGAGACAGACACAGGTTTGAGCTTTTGGAAGGCGGGGGAAGTTACCCCCCGGCCGTATTTATTAAAATATGAAACAAAATTTAAAACATTAAATTAAAACGTTTCATGAATTATGTACAATTTTTACTTTCATTACATTTTGATGAAGACATGTTCTTTGGCTAACCTTAACAGATCTCTAATACAAAGGTTTCCTAGCCGAGTCTAGCATCCTTGAAAAAATGCATACATTCTAAATTAAAATTGTACATCCTAGCATTAAGGGCCAACGGCAAGGTCTTAACCGGTGTCAGATCCCTACTACCAAACTCCCTCCCTCACGGTGTGAGTGGCGCATGCGCAGAGGACTTTTCCCTCGTTGCCAACTGTAACTTCCCTTGTCGTGGGGGCCCCCTCTCACTCGACACCATCTTAACCCCTTCCCTGCTGGCCCGTTTCCGCCGATGTGCGGTAAACAAAAGATCAGGGGCGGGCCATGACGAACCCCAGCCGTCATCAGCACACGAGCACCGTAGTGCATGACGGCTGGGGTTCGTCATCAGCATGGAAGGGGTTACAGGTCGTCCGAGTCCCCGTGTGAGGTATCTGTAAGAAGGACAGCGTGGACTCCCACCCTTCCCCACACTCTCTTCCGCCGGAGCGGATATCCGGCCCCCGGGAAATTCGTAGGAGGGGCATCTAGCCATCTCCCCCCTGGAAGGGGCCTATGGCCGTCTCCCCCTAGGCGACCCATCCGTAGTGGGTGCCGCCTACCCGTGGGAGGGGCCAATGGCCGCCTCCCCCCGGGCGCTCCCATCCATTCTGGGTGGCGCCCCCCTAGGGACCTTGAAATTACTGCTCACCGATCATGACCTTACCGCCCGACCAAAAAATAAATACGACAGTTGTTTTACCTACTAAGGGAAGAAAAATTTGCCTAATCTGAAACAGCTTGATGATTCATCGACTTTTCATTTCTACCAAGGGAAAAAAGTCCTAAAGCACAAGACAATTTCATTATTTGATACATTCCTTTACTTTTCTACAAAGGAAAAAAGGCCTACACACATTTATTCAATCCAAGGCATGCATAAATGCTGAAACAACGTGACTGCATCTCTTTAATACAATCGGATATCATCAGCAATTACTTTATTCAAAGAAAAATTGCAAGAGGGGCTGGTGGGTGGGTCAAAATTGCCGCTTGTTCCGTCGAGGGCTCACGAGCAACGAGTGGTGCAGCCTTTAGAGCACTGGAACAAGAGGATGCTTCTTCGGATTCCTGCTCTATTTATCCGTGTGCGGGAGGGCGGGGACCCTCCTCAGGTACGCCCACTGGGCGCGGTCTTCCGGGCGGGTGTCTAGGGCAACCCCTTCTGGGCGGGAAGGGCGTGCTCCAGCTACGCCGCTTTGGGCATACCAGCCAAACCACGCCCCCGCCCAAAATGGTTTCCCGGGGGATCGGGGCACCCATCCATACGTTCGGGGGGACCGAGTGGTCTTCCCTTTCCATATGGCCGGGATGCCCGCCACCCCCTCCCAACACCAATTCCCCAAGGGGAGGGGACAGACACAGGTTTGAGCTTTTGGAAGGCGGGGGGAGTTACCCCCCCGGCCGTATTTATTAAAATATGAAACAAAATTTAAAACATTAAATTAAAACGTTTCATGAATTATGTACAATTTTTACTTTCATTACATTTTGATGAAGACATGTTCTTTGGCTAACCTTAACAGATCTCTAATACAAAGGTTTCCTAGCCGAGTCTAGCATCCTGAAAATGCATACATTCTACGGCAAGGTCTTAACCGGTGTCAGATCCCTACTACCAAAATCCCGCCCTCACGGTGTGAGTGGCGCATGCGCAGAGGACTTTACCCTTGTTGCCAACTGTAACTTCCCTTGTCGTGGGGGCCCCCTCTCACTCGACGCCATCTTAAAGGTCGTCCGAGTCCCCGTGTGAGGTATCTGTAAGAAGGACAGCGTGGACTCCCCCCCTTCCCCACACTCTCTTCCGCCGGAGCGGATATCCGGCCCCCGGGAAATTCGTAGGAGGGGCATCTAGCCGTCTCCCCCCTGGGAGGGGCCAATGGCCGTCTCCCCCTAGGTGACCCATCCGTAGTGGGTGCCGCCGACCCGTTGGAGGGGCCAATGGCCGCCTCCCCCCGAGCGCTCCCATCTAATCTGGGTGGCAACCCCCCTAGGGACCTTGAAATTACTGCTCACCGATCATGACCTTACCGCCACAGGCCGGATAGTAGACCGACTATCCGGCCCCCCACGCCTCCTAAAGGTCATGCCTCCTCAAACCCCTTAGCCATGCTATGAAGTCTCCTATGAGTAAGTCATTCCCAGCCCTGGACAGGTGAACCCCATCATTTAAATAAAAATGATCACCCCTAATACACCCATGGGGAATGCTATGCAGATGAGCGGAGCGAAACACTTTCCCAATTTTATTGTTGACCCTCTTTACCGAGTGGTTCAACGCTGACACAGAGAAACCCCCCCGCCAAACTTTCCTGGGGATCATGTGGGACCAGGCGATTGTACACCCCGGGAGCCTCTTGGCCAACCAGCTGACTGCCGACAAAATGTGTTCCACCAACACTCGTCTTCCCAGTTTTACCAAGTCATTGCCCCCCAAGTGCACTATGACTATAGATGGCGGTGACCTTTGCCGCCCTAAGAGACCTTCCACAAACGATTGGAAGTGGTCAAAACAGAGGCCTCCCTTCTCATGGAAGGTCACTCTAAACCCGTATTCCCCAGATGCGTGAGTCGCCTCACCTGCCATGAATACGTCCCCGGCACGCCTCACGTATGAGTGGCCAATGACCCATACCACTTGCTCTCCAGTCGGTGATCCTCGACCGCTGGTCTCCTGGTGATGGGTTGACTCCAAATTCCGCCCGCGTCACAGGCTTGCGAAACTGTAATCCAAACAAAAGACAACAAGCGTGAGTGCATTTCATCAGTCTTTTACAACATGTGCAATCGCACATACCTCTTGAAGCAGTTCGAAGACCAACGGCCTAGCTGTTTCACTTCTTCCGCACCCAGACCCCGGGCCGTAGCCTCAGTAGCGGCCCCTATTCTGAAGGAGTGGGTCCCAAAATCACACGGGTCCATGCCCGCCGCGGCGATTGTAAGTGCTAGCACCCTCTGAAACTGAAATCCCATCAGAGGGGTGCCATCCTTGTGCCTAAGCAGGCTCCCTCCCCATGTCGCCGGCCTCTGTGCCAAGTATTCCTCTAAACACTTTATCGGACAAGTGGGGCACCCTCGAGCGCGCTGCACAACCACACTATCCCCCATAGCTTCCTGGTCTGTCTTGGACCTAGCTATCGAGATTAGCATCGAATCACCCCGTATTTGCACGTGATCCCTGCATAGGCCTCCCTCCATATCTTTCTTGTTCCTCGCCACGAGTTCGCTTACCCGCATGGCCCCATGAAATGCCAAGGTGAAAGCTGCCCGGAACAGAACTGCTTTGGAAGGGGAGGAGCATGTCTCATCCAGCTTTGCTAAAAGCCGAGACAATCTCTCTAAACCAATCGGGTGCCTCGTATCCTGTCTGCGACCCTCCAGGCGTTGCCAGCCGCGAAGCGCCTTTCTGACTAAAAAGGAACCCGTTGGGTCCCTTATACCGTGGAGCTGTGCCATGAATGATATGGCCGCCCTATGTCTGTTGGCAGTTGCGGCTGATCGGCCTTCTCTGTGCAGCGCTACTAAGAACCCCAGCTATGTTTCCCTGCCGGGCCTAAAAAGGCGCAGTAAGAACGAAACGCTCCCTCATAAGCCTTCCTCGTCCTGGGCGCTAGACTGGCTGCCACGAGGTCTTGTAATCCGGGGCACCGATCAGCCATAGTGCTTCAGGGAACGGTGCCGCTACTAGGTCCGCTGTGGGTAGATAGCCCCTGAAAGCCTGCATGTGTGAACGAGAGAGTGCATCAGCTGCATTATTCAGTACACCAGGCACATGTTTTGCCCTGAACTGTACATTCAATCTCATGCAACGTAACACAATCTCTTTCAACAGTCTCAAGATCCACTTGCAGCGGGCAGCTTGCTGATTAATGCACTCAACCGCAGTCATATTGTCTGACCAAAACACTACTGATCGGTCCCTAAAATCATCTGGCCATGCCATCAGAGCCACCCAAATGGGAAACAGCTCCAAGAACCCAATGTTACCTGTTAGGCCACTGGAGTGCCACCACGTCGGCCATACTTGTGCCGACCATCGGTCACCAAATATGGCGCCAAATCCCACGCTCCCGGCTGAATCGGTCCACAAACCAAGTTCGTCCGATGAAGCTGGGGGTTTGTTCCACACTTCTCGACCGTTGAAGTCCGCCAGAAATGCCAACCAAATGCGCATATCCTGGCGAACCTCTGTCGACAGTCTCGTGCGGTGGTGTCCCTCCTTGAGGCCGACCATAGCTTGTGCAATGGAGCCTGAGAATGGGCGAGCCATCGGTATTACTCTCAAGGCAAAGTTAAGCTGACCCACTGTTTGTTGCAACTGGTGCAGGGTCACTTTCTCTTTGCCCAGGCATTGTGTTAAGGAAGCCCTGAACTTGGCCACCTTCTCCATTGGCAAACGGAAGCATCCCTCCACTGAATCGAGCTCAATTCCCAGAAACTCCAGTGAAGTAGATGGCCCCACCGTCTTACCTGGTGCCAATGGGACTCCAAACTCCTGCATGAGAATGCAGAAGTCCCGCAGTGCCTGTGCACATTTCGCATTGCCGGCCGGCCCCAAGAACAGGAAGTCATCTAAATAGTGCATCACTTCTCTATGCCCTGTGGCCTTGGTGAATGCCCATTCTAAAAAGCAGCTGAACATCTCAAAATAAGCACAAGAAATTGAGCAACCCATGGGCATGCATTTATCCATGTAATACTTCCCTTGGAACGTAAATCCTAGCAAGCGCTGGTCCCGCCGGTGTACCGGGAGCAACCTGAATGCCGGTTCGATGTCTGATTTCGCCAAGTAGAGCACCAGGGCCCAGGTGATTCAGTAGGGCCACAGCATCGTCAAACGATGCGTACCGAACTGAATAGACATCCGGATCAATGGCTTCATTCACCGAAGCGCCCCTCGGGCCGACAGATTGTGAATGAGTCTATTTTCCCCTGGGTCTTTCTTTGGGACCACTCCCAGAGGTGAACACACGAAGTCCGCCACCGGCGGGCATGGGAAAGGTCCTGCTACCCGCCCCAAGCTGACTTCTTTGGTAATTTTCCTGGCTGCCACTGCTGGGTTGTGTCAGACGGATTGCTGATTTTTACAAAAGGGGGTCCCCCGAAAATTTCCCGCCGGGATGTTGAAGCCATATAGGAAATCATTTCTCAAAATGCCGCCAGATACATGATCAGGGTATTTGTTCAACCAGGGAGTCAAAGCAATGATGTCGACGGGTGAAGACGATTGTTTTCCAAGCATCACCTCACTCTTGCTTGGACCCCCCCTTTCCTCCCGAACCACCGTTCTTGGATCTACAGCTACTCTCCGGGTATGAGGAGTTCCCACAGCCTGCACAAGCATGCCGGAACCTACACGTTCCCTGGGGTCTGTTACAGTTTCCTCCGTTGAAGCCCCAACAAACCCCGCGCTTGCCCCCATTTCCGCCGGTCTTGGGCTGTGATTCCCCACCGGCGCTTGCTCGAAAGGGCTGCTCTGGCCTTTGCTGAACTGTCCCAGGCCCGCTCCCGCCCGGCGAGGATGTACCTGCCGATCCAGGTAAGAGCTGCCTGTGCCACGATACCGTGTCGAGGCAATCCCATGTCAAAGTTACATCAAACTCTTTAGACTTTCGGAATTGCATGTCATATCCTTTCCACTCATTCCCCCTGTACATGTTATAAAAATCCATGATCCTATTCTGGTAACAGGATAGCTCGGGCAACCCTTCAGGCTTACGTTCCCCCATTACTGCCGTAAATATCGAGTAGGCCTTCACCCAGTTCGCTACGGTCTCGTCGACCATAAATTCCGCCATCTTGGCCCGCCATACGCTGGCGTGCCATAAATCTTTCTGGGTCTTTGCGTATTCCATCTCACGATGGTCAGTTAATAAAGAAAACATATTAACATACTTGTCCCCCCATATCATTTCCTTCGTGGCCGCTGGGATGTGCTGTGCCACCCTCTCACGCCTTGAAGGCACTGAACTTTCCCCACCATTGGCAATGGGTTCTTACTGGGTTCAACCGCCGTGTCTGCTGTCTTTTCCCGGCCAACCGTAGCTACTCCTGGCGCCACCTGTGGGGAAATAGAAGGAACAGTCGCCGTCCCGGCTTCTCTCGACTGCCGCAACTGCTCGATTATTAATCTAGCTTCCTCGGCTGGATCCCCCGCAGCCACTGCCCCCCCTGCTTTCTTTTTAAGCCAGGGCAAAACTGCCGCTAACTGAAGAGCCAGTTCTGGGGGCATCTGATCATCATTAACCGGGGTAATTACAACAGGGATTGGTAAACCTATATCTGGACTCGGTACCGGGCTGTCCGCCGGTGTGATAGGAGCAGTTGGGGGCACCTCAGGAACCGGGTCCTCCCCGGAAACCGCCCTCCTCTTAATACGCTGCCCCTTACCCTCAGGGAGGACTCCCGGCAAGGCCGGGCCTATCACTTTCTTAGGACAGCCCGAGGGGTTGTTCTGGGACGCAAACTGCTTTTTAACTTCGGCCAAACCTCGACCGATCGAATCAACTTTACCCAGTTTTCGGTCCATGATCGCCATTCGGTTCGACAAGGTGCGCAGTACCTTCTCCAGCTCGGAGCTCTTTCCCGCTTTTTTGCCGGCCATAGCTTCGTTCACTCCGCTCTAGTCGATCAACGAGGTCCCAGATCCTTACACTCCTGGTACTGAAAGAGAAACAACAAGATTACAAGTTCTCAAAATTGCCGCTTGTTCCGTCGAGGGCTCACGAGCAACGAGTGGTGCAGCCTTCAGAGCACTGGAACAAGAGGACGCTTCTTCGGATTCCCGCTCTATTTATCCGTCTGCGGGAGGGCGGGGACCCTCCTCAGGTACGTCCACTGGGCGCGGTCTTCCGGGCGGGTGTCTAGGACAACCCCTTCTGGGCGGGAAGGGCGTGCTCCGGCTACGCCGCTTTGGGCATACCAGCCGAACCACGCCCCCCGCCCAAAATGGTTTCCCGGGGGTATCGGGGCACCCATCCATACGTTCGGGGGGACCGAGTGGTCTTCCCTTTCCATTATCTGGTAGGCGTAGTTGGAAATATTTTGACTTTGGCTGTGTTGACTGTGTTACATTCTCAGGCGATTTTGGCGTAGAGTTGATCTTATCGTGCACTACCACAGGTGTGGGGGGCAAGACTAGAGATTGGGCTGATATTCCAGAATCTTTTTCCAGCCGGACCAAAGATAATTGCGGAGCATGAGGAGCCTTTTTAACAAACAAAGGAAACAAGAGATTTTGCCCTTCTTGAGCTGGTTTGGGCAGAGCTGCTGGCGGAGAATCTGTATCTGCCTCTATTGCTACCACGTCTTTCACCACATTTTCTGAAGAAATTGTAGTGTTTTCAATCTCCTCTACACAGACACCTCTCGTAGCAGTTTCTCCAACCATTTCGTTAGATGGAGAGGTTAAGGAGACATGAAGTTCGTCTTCTGAACCTTCTTGCGTTTCTAACGTTGTGTCTTGCCCCGGAGCAGGTACGGCCTTATCTCTCTCTTTAGCTGCCAGCCGTGCTGCTTTTCTAGCCAAGGCTAAACGAGTTTTAGTCTTATGACGGGACGTTGTTTTAGACTTGGTAGTTTTATTAGGCTCCTCGCTGTCCTTCAATTGCTTCCCCATTGTCCTAACAGTAGGCACTCTACAAGGGCAAGATTTAGTGGTAAAGGGCGATAGAACGGGCAAAAAAGACAGAAGGAAAAAAAAAAAGACACCCAATGCCCCCTTTATATCGCCCCCCCCTTGCCTCACCATGCTTTTTTTTGCAGAAGTCCAGCCCATGTTTTCTCGCTTGCCAGGAGCGTTTAGGAATTCTTTTTTTTTTCAGTCAGGAAATAAACGCTGCTCCTTTGCTCCAAATCAAGTCCTCGTCTATCGCCGTTCCTCTATCTCTCCACTGTAAAGCAAAGCAAGAGAGCAAGAGCCGCTGGAGTTCTTGATCAGCTTGGTCAGCACCCGGACATCAAAGCGTGCGGACGTGGGAAAACAGTTATTCCTGTACGTTTCTTGCAAGTTTCTTGCAATTCCTCGAGGGCGCCGACTCGCGCTTCCCAAATGTCGAGAAGACGAGGTGTCAGCTCAGCGCTGCTTTCCTGCCTTTTTTTCGTGACTCAAAAACGCCATTCCCCCGTGCTTGACTCAAAAACACCAGCACGCCGCACCTCTCGCCATTCCTGCTTCCTCTACGGCTGTCGAGGAGTGGGCGGGGTCACAGGTCGCAAGGCTAGCCGGAGGCGTGGAACTCCGGAGCCATCCCCGCTGCCCGACGATCCATAATCGATTTGATGTACTGGCAGATTAAGACTGACTCGACAGTCTCACCCTCATTCTGATAATGATAGTGAGAGTGGGTGCCAAGATAATGTTCACAATGCCTCCGCTTGTAAATTGATTTCCTGGATTTGGCCCAAGCTGTCTAGCCCAGAATTAGGCACTTTTATTGAAATACAAGGCACATGTTTATTCCAAGAAACTGGGGCACTTAGCCCTTTGCATTATTCTGATTTTATTTAGTATAGTAAGGAGGCTGTTTTATCAGGAAGAGACAGGCTGGCGGGGGCCCTCACAATGTGGGTTAAAACCACTGTTAAGTGCAATATTAGGGAATTTAGCTTAGATTCATCTGATTTGTTGTGCATGAGCTTGACCTTAACAAGAAAGGTGACCTGGTATATTTACAATGATTATTGTAAGCCATCACGAAACAAATCAGAGACAGGAGTAATTGAAATATTGTCTGCTAATTTGGCTACCCTTCAAGTGTTGAGACTGTGGGGGGCGATTTGAACCACTTGATTCCCACTTTAGGTTACATTTATCTGAGGAAGACTATCTCTGGGCTATACCAGAGCTAGCAATCCCTCACATGCAAAGATAGCTCCTGTTGGCTCTACAACTCAATGTTCTCACATTGAACCAGAATCTTAGGACCTGCAATGGCAGGATAAACTCTGTAAAGATGGCAACCACATGGCTGAGCACAAGCCATATAGACTATATTCTGTTCCACATTTGGCTATTGTCCATCTTAATTGACATAGTTGTCATACCCAATCCAAGACAGCAACCATAATGCATTAGTCCTATATTGAGGTTTCTAGTCCACAGAGCACAGGAAAACTGCAATTAGCCATTTGATAGAAGATTATCTTTGACCGCCAACAGATGCAGAGTCAAGTGGAGCGCTGTGTCCCAATCTAAGCAATCAGAAGCAAATGTTTATAAATTGGTTGTTGATGGAATTGGGGAGATGATACCTTATTAGACCAGTAATATTCATATATGTTTCAAAATTTGAAACAGTATTTTCTGGCAATCGTTTAGCTAAAATTTGTAGATCAACAAAATGGTATAACGACCACTGTAGAGATGCATAAGGGGCATTACCAGGCACTATTAAATCACAAAATAACAATTGATCCAAGTGACAAGAGGGGCTTATAAAAAAGCCATTCAGGAAGCAAAGAGAGAGAGTGGGAACTCAGGGAATTTGAGAGCCTTTTAGTAGTGAGAAAAGATGGTCATTACAGCACTTTCTGCAACAATGATTCAACTGGTAGCATTAAAGGGTTCGGTCCAATTTAAAATCTCATCATGATGTCAGATTGGTTTACACATTTCTTCAATTTGTATTCCTTTTTTTTTGTTATTGATATTTATGCATGGTACATACATAGGATTATGAATCTCTTCAAACAAACAAGCAAACATACGAACATGTGGCAATCAGAGAAGGTGCAGTAACGTACATATGCAGAATAATCATTAGACAGTGAAATGCGGTTACATGAGTTGGTAAGGTGTTGTAAGGCAGCCAATTTTTATCTCAGAGGCAGGTGCTGCGGCAGTGCTCTGTGAGCTAAGCTAGTGTGATAATGGTTCCCATATATCCTTGGGCGCGATGTGGCAGGCAATTCTTCAGTGTATAAGGCCAGGGTCTCGCCACAATACACCAAATCTTGTATCCATAGTGTAGCTGAGGGTCAAACACAATTCTCCCAGCACATAGCCTTTCTGCGCTTTGCCAGCAACACCGCTATTTCGATTAATCTGCACATCAACCTATGCAGGAATGGGACCAGACCCAGCAAACACACCTGTGGGGAGCATTCTAAAGTAATGTTAGTCATATCATGTAAAATGGTGATCACAGCTGTCAAGAAGTCCGCAACTGTGCTGCATTCACTCGCTAGGTGCCAAAAGTCCGGACCCGGGACATTACATCGTTTGCATCTGTCGTGGTCTTGTAGACGATATTTATGTAGCTTATATGGTGTGTTGTAGACTTGATGTTAGTACTTGAAATTCACTATACGTAGATTGCTGTTGGATGTGATTGCTTTGGTTTATTGGCAGCAATCTTGGAGAGTAAGTGGTGGATCTAGCTTCTTATTCCAGTGTTCCAGACTCCTGTTGTGTGGTAGTGGGGTGTCATCCCGTGCTGCTCGGTATATTTTAGTCACTAACTTTTGTTTCATCTGTCTGGTGAGCAGTGTGTGTAAGGGTTGCAGCGTTGGAGGCTCTGCTGGGAACGTTGGGTAGTGTACTTGCAGTGCTTTCCTAAGTCTATGGACAGTAAAAAACAAAGAGAGGTGTCTGGTTTTGAATATAAGTGAGGTCTGTTTGTTGCATAAAGCTGCCACCAGGGAACAGGTCCTGCATTTTATCAATGCCGGCGAGGGATAGAGTTCGCATAGCGCCCTTCTCTTGCGTGATCGAGATCATAGTGTGATATGCCAGAGGCATAAGTGGAGAGTACAACAGGAGCTTCCCCGCTCTACGGCCCAGGGCCTGCCAAGCCGGGAAAAAGGTGTCAAGGGTGTTGATTTCCTTGCGGGGAGTACCACTGCGTGTGTGGGTCAGTAGCGCCCCCTTCAACTTGTATTCCTTTGTTGAGCATAGCAAAGCTCTTGAGAAGGTTCCCAGTGAATTACATTGGTTGTTCTTTCAGCCCAGTATCCATGATAGGCTCCTGTATCCTGCCTTGTGTCACACTGGATAACATAAGCTTTACGCAGAAAGTCAGTCAAGCAATCATGAATATCGTCGCTAATAAAGTCCCTGGGCTAGATAAGGTAGTAGGGGCTTTTTTTGTTCAGAAAGGATTGATGTTTGGACCCCCTATTTTATTTGAATTTCTAATGCCATTTTGAAAGGGGCCCCCATCCTGCCCACTTGGGCCGGGGCTGATATCAGCCCCATTTTTAAGAAGGGTGCCTGCAACCTTCTCTTAAACTACAGGCCTATTATCTTAATTGGTTAGTACTCAACAGCTTTTTACGTGGGTTATACTGAAGAGATTGCATGATTGAATGACTGCCACAAAGATGCTAACCCCTCTCGCAAGCTGGTTTCAGAGAGTGCAATAGATTATGTGCTTCATCTCAGCTGTTGAACTAAAAGTTTGTTCATCTAGGGGTGGGCGCCCTTATTTATTTATTTATTTATGTATTTATTTATTTATTTATTGCTACTTGTAAAGCGCGGCAAATACCCGTAGGCGTCTTGGCGCTAAGTTTGCAAAATTCTGGATGATGTTAAAGTTCTCTGATTTACCTATGGTTGTGATGTTATTGAGTGAACAGCCACGTTTTGAGTCTCTTGCGGAATTGGAGCAGTGTTGGACTGGTTCTAATGTCCAACGGGAGAGTGTTCCACAGTTTTGGTGCAGCGACCGTAAATCGACGGTCGCCCCAAGATACTGTTTTAACACGGGGGATCACTAGGTGGTTGCAATTGGAGGACCGGAGCTGACGGGAGGGCTGATATGGTATCAGTTGCTCACTCAACGAGTGTGGGCCTTGCCTGTTGAGCGTTTTATAAACAATACATAACGACTTAAATTTGATCCGGTTCTGGATCGACAGCCAATGAAGTCGTGAAATGGCATCCGAAATTGCCGCATATTTAGGAATACCAGAAACCAGGCGAGCCGCGGCATTTTGCACTGACTGTAATTTTCTCAAAACTCTGGTTTGTGTGTTAAGAAATAGGCCATTACAGTAATCCAGTGACGATAAAACCAGGGAACTAACTAGGGTTTTAATGGCCGCCACTGGAAGGTAGGGACTAATTTTCTTTATCATGCGAAGTTTGTAATGGGCTGTGGAAGCCACTTTATTTGCATGGTCCATGAAATTGAGGCCATCATCAAAGATGACTCCCAGATTTCTTACTTTGGAGACTGGTTTTGGAATAGCTCCAAATCTGGCTGGCTTATGTGGTGTTTGAGGACCTTAGGTCAGTGTTTGACCTTATCTTTCCTCCTAAGCTGTGGCATATCTTGGCTGACATAGGGGCCCTGCAATATTTACTGAATATTTTTGTGAGACTTCATATCAACAACTACTCACAAGACTGATGTGGGAAGTTGGGGGAAATGACAAATCACTTCCCAGTAGATTGAGGGGTTAGGCAGGGATGCATCCTCGGACCCACATTATTTGCGGTATGCATTTCTGATATTTTAGCCAATGTGGACCATTGTGAATCTGACTTACCTCGCTCGCAAACATCAGGGTTCTAGCCCTGATGTTTGTCAACGATACACTGCGCTCTCTCAAAATTTCCCATGTGTCTCCAAAGTATCCTTGATAGATTTGATTGTTTCTGCAAGTTTAAGGGCCTAGCTGTTAATAACACCAAGTCCAAGTATACGGTACTTGGGGCAAAATATACGATGTGCAAAATAGTGCCTCGCAAACTGCGAGTCTTGCAACTCACCATTTGCGAAGGGCTATTTTTCATGTACAACAGTGTGTTTAACACTATTTGTGATTCCCAATGGGGTTGCAAATTGCGATCACCACACAAGTTTAGTGATCTATATATCTGTATATATATATATATATATATATATATATATATATATATATATATATATATATATATATATATATATATATATATATATATACACATATATATATTTATATATATATGTATATATATATATATATATATATATACATATATATATATATATATATATATATATATATATATATATATATATATATATATATATGCATCGATATTTCAAAAGCACCAATGTCTTCTGGATTATCTAAGGAAATTTTGCCTTCTATACATGCCGGTATCATATGAAGTCGTGCCCAAAGTGTCGTCCATCGGACCAAGGTGGTCCATTACCACCCTTTTGTAGAGGACAGTAATTTGCGAGTGTTCTGAAACCAGAAATGTGGTCGTAAAACATTAGTACATGGCTCTGCAGTTGCTATTAGGAAGGCACACCCCTTCCTAATAGTGAGTCGCAAAAACCTATTTAGCGAGTCGCAAATAATTTGCGACTTGCTAAATAGGCTTTGTACATGGCCCACCGTAATTTTGCAAGCTCAAACGGGTGCAAAATAACATCATACATCTGGCCCTTAATCCGTGCCATTCCATATGCCCAAATCCTACACTCAGAGGGTCCACCCTGGAGCAAGCCCACAATTCGGATTATCTGGGTCTTACCTTAACAGAGCAAACACAAGGAGATGATGGACGGAGAGCTGAAACTTTTCAGACACTCACCCCTAGTCACAGGTCTGGGTTGAATCCATCATCATTCTTTAGCTCACTTTGCCACCTTAGTTCAGACCCAGGTATATGCAAATCAGTCTTGACCCTGTGCCTCATGGGAACAGTCCAGCCCGAACTGTCAAGCCAGGTCTTCCCTGAATTGGGAACAAGCATCCTGGGACTGGTTTCTGGGTAACACCCTTCATCAGCCAGGCTAGGTTGAATCCAGTGGCAAAGTGAGCAAGGGACCCACGTCTGGGCATACCCTGCCAACTTAGGGTGAGCAAAGCAAACACAAGGAGATGATGGATGGAACACTGAATCTTTTCAGACACTCAAACCCAGTCACAGATCTGGGTTGAATACATCATCATTCTTTAGCTAACTTTGCCACCTCAGTTCAGACCCAGCTATATGCAAATCAGTCTTGGCTCAGTGCCTCATGGGACCAGTCCAGCCCGAACTGCCAAGTCAGGTCTTCCCTGAACAAGGATCCTGGGACCGGTTTCTGCATAACACCTTTCATCAGCCATGCTAACTTGAATCCAGTGGCAAAGTGAGCAAGGGACAATTTATTGAGACAACATCTTACTCCTGAGAGTTTGGTGGGCACCGCATCCACTAGCAGAGTGAACTCTAATTCTTTTCATACTACTCATTCTACTTTGAGTCTAGGGGCTTGGAAACTTTTAGCAAGTTCATGTTTTCTTTGGCTAGTTTTGCTTTGCTGTCAGGTAATGGTAACTGCTCTCTATGGCCTAATAGTATTGTCCCATGCGATGCTGGCAAATCCAGTTTTCTTCTAGGCTGCAGCTGTCACACCTTATGGAATGCAGTTGTACACATCCTGCTGGAATTTCTGGAGGATCTTTGGGCATCTTTAGCTGGAACCATACAGGGTGGCCGGTATGCAGCAAATTTGTGATGAGGTCTGACTTCTGTAAAACTAACTCCTTGGATTGTGCATTGAGAACAAGTGTGGTGCTTTGGTACCTTGCCTAGATGAGGTCTTCTCTGGGGATGTCCAGGCATCTTTTGATAGGCATGCTATCTAATAGCTTTTGACTTTTTGGTGAAAAAGCAGCCTGGGCCCAGGAATGGTTTAAGGAGAGTTGTGACATAGAGTTTTTCCTTGTTTTTTTTGCCCCTACTAGACAATTTTGTCAACTGTTTCTCCCTTATCTGGCTATGCTCGGGGTTTGAATACTGCCAGGGTCAGACCCTGCCAACAGCACAAGAGTGGACTCTGGTATTTCTTGGCTAAGGCCCTGGCACAAGAGATATCATTTAGGGCATCAGTGTCGCCTCTGTAGCAAAAGGAGTCATAGAGAGGGCTCCGGCCTCAGAAGGAGAAATGTTGTGGTACTCCTTCTACGTCCTTGTGCTGAAGAAGGACTAAGGTCTTTTTACTTTGTTTAGATCTTTGCTCTCTCAACACCTTCCGGCAGATGTTCATGCTGGCCCAGGTCTTGCCTTCCATGGATCACAGAGACTGGATGATAACACTGGACCTGAAGGACACATATTTCTGCATTCCTGTCTTTCAGAAATGACTGGCCTTACCTGCAGTTCAGTGGGTCAGAAGCATTTCCAATTTGTACGTCTTTACTTTTGCCTTACCAATGCCCCTTGGGTGTTTACAAAGATGATGGTGGTGCATCTTTGGAAGCCAGGTGTACCAATCTTTCTGTACCTGAACAACTGGATGCTAAAGGGGGATTCACCCCAGGCAGTCATGGACCACATCGAGATGGCAACCTTCTAACATTTCTGAGGCTGACTAACAGCATGCCATAGTCACACCTGTCTTTTTGACAGGTGTCCCATGAGTGGAGCTATACTGAATTTAACGCAGTATTGAGCCCGACCTCGAAGTGGGGAGTCAAGGACATTTCAGCTATGATCCTGAAGTTTTAGTCTCTGCCCTAGATCTCAGTGAGGATGGCATTGAGGTTCTGGGACTCCTGCCCTCCTGTATTCTGGTAGTCCAACATGCAAGATGGCACATCTGCTGTGAGATATGAAGTTCCAGTGTGCAGAGCACCAGCTGAACCTGTCAAATTATATCCAGGTTTCGAAGGACACTGCAAAAGATATGCAATTGAGGCTGCTAGCTTGCAACTGATCCAGTGAAAGTCCCTTCTCTGTACCCCACCCGGAACTAATGATGATCACAGATGCATCATTCATGGGCCGGGAGGCCATTTGGGAGAGGTGGAGATCACAGCAGTCTACTCTTTGGTGGAAACCCATCTGCAAATAATTATGTTTCGATTTACAAATCCATTTGTCATTGAAAGCTGTCCTACCATTCATGGAGGAGAGTTTAGTACAGGTACTCACAGACAATAGCACCACCATGTGGTAGTGCAACAAGGACGGCATTGAGGGGCCTTGGTCCTGTGCCAGAAGAATCTGTGCCTCTGGAAGTGGCTATGTCACTAGGGCATTTCTCTGGTTGTGAACCACCCTTCGAGATTTTTAAATGCCAGGATGGATAAACTTAGTCACAGATGCCTAGCAGATCATAAATTACAGCTACAGCTGGAGGTGCGCTGATTGTTTACCAGCAATGGGGAGAACTTTGACCACTACAGAGAATGCACAATGTCACCATTTTTGCACTCTAGAGTTCCCTAGATGACTGTCTCTCAGAGGCTCATTCGACCCACAACAGCACTCCTGAATGCCTTTTGGCTTCTTCCCCTTATGGCTCAAGTTCTGAAGAAGATGCAGCCCATTCGGTCCAAGTTGTTCTAGTAGCTCTGGATTGAGCCAGAAGGCTGTTGTATCCAGAAGGTCGGGCCATGAGCATTTGTCCTCCAATCAAGCTGCAACATCAGAAGGATTTCTGTTGCAGCAAGAGTATAAGGTCCTGCAACCGATCCTCCAAACTCTTAACATACATGTGTGAAGAATGAGCAGTGGCAGTTAGTCTCCTTTGACCTTCCTCCAGACGTTGTTGATATGATTCTAGCAGCCAGGTGTCCATCTACAGAATCAGTGTACCCTGATCACTGGGGCAAAGTTGTGGATTGGTGCAACAGCCGTCAGATTGACCGCAAATAAGTCAAATTAGTTCAAGTGTTGTTCTTTGTTTTCTCGAAAGACCAGCTAGGCTTTGCTTTGGGCATTGGTAAAGGTTATTTATGAGCAGTTTCTTCTTTTTTTGAGTTAGCAAGATAAGCCTTCTTTGTTAAATCACATGTTGTCATGATACTTCTTCAAGGTGCTACAGTGGGACTTCAATTCCGTTCTTACTTTTCTAATGCATACCCCATTTGAGCGAATGCATAGCTGTCCACTGCATCGCTTAACCCTGAAAATGTTTTTTTTTTCTGATCGCCGTCATGTCAGCTCATCGTGTGAGTGGGCTGCAGGCGCTTTCAGACCAGATGCCTTATACATTGAACAATTTCCAAAGTAGCTGTTGCTGATAACTCAAACTGCATTCCTGCCAAAGGCGAATGATCGCCTTTCCCTGCTGGTCAAGTGATCATTCATCTAAATCTCTTTGCACCACCTCACCCCTCAAAAGAGGAGGAAATGCTACATCATTTGGACCCCAATAGACCCCTGGGTTTGTACATTGATTGAACCATCAGGTGGACAATCAACTGTATATAACTGCAGATTCCTCTCCTATGCATCAACCTCTTTGTTCAGTGAAATTGACTATTTTTTCCCTATAAAAAGTTCCAACCTAGAGATCTCACACTGGCAAGGACAATGTACTAATGGGCTCTGTTTCTGAGTGCACTGGCAATCCATGGAAAGCAACTGACTTTAGTGTATATGGATGGAGCTTATATGCTGTCCCGCTCAGTGCTTCTGACGCGGAATGAGGTGGGCACAAAGCTAGTCTAGTCAGACACCTGGGAGAATATTCATCAGGACAGGGATCTGCAGTATCTACCAGAAAGAGTGTTTCTGAAATTAAGTCACTTCTTCAATATAACTGAAGCAGATATAGATGATGAAACACATTCTTGGTGCCAGGGTTAACTTGATTGTTGACAAAAGATGGAGTATTGTGGACAACACTAATTTTTGAAGGGAGATCTGACGGTGCATGTGTGCGTTTTTGATTGACTTTTCCAGTAGCAAGTGGAACATTGATGAGATTTATGATTGTTGGGGTTAAAGCAGAGACGCCTAGGCTGACATGTTTATCATTGCAAATGCTGTTGAGGGAGCACTTTTCCTGCAATAAGATATCTTAATAGAGATCCAGAATTACAAAAAGGTGATGGAAATTAGAGTTTTTGTGTATAATTTTAAAAGATTGAGGAGCTGGAAGGGGGCAGTGGTACTTTGCAGCCTCTGAAAGTGTCATTTTATTCCTGAATATATGTTTATATAGCGCTTTGAAGATAAACCAGCAACTCTTTTCAGATCTGGAACACTTATTTGGTTGGATATATTGTTTTGGTGCTTCTAATCTGGAGGAGGTCTTAACCCTCAACAACTCTTAAAAAAGCTACTGTATAGTAAAGTTATGGTAATTGAACCTTCAAGGGTTTTAATTGTCTTAATGTTTCGAATATTATTTTAAATATCTACAATTGTACGACCTGATATATTTGATGCCGTTAATGCACAACAACTGTGACAAATGTCTTTTTAAGTTAATTTCTGTTTGTCACTGAACAGTGATCTTTTTGAGACAAAAGAGAGCAAGAGAAAGGGTGTATATGAAAGAGTATTCGGATTTAATATTTGTTACAAGGGTACATGATAGATAAACAACGTTGTAAGAGAACATACAAATAAATTGATCTATAAAAATTCTCTATACAACAATTGCAAAAGCTGTTCTACCTATTTACAATCTAATTTATTATCCGGTAGAAAAAGCAATCGTCGACGTTTCGGTCTCTATTCTTGCGTTTCCGAGACCATCCTCAGGACATAAAAAATCATATCTTGGGAGACCCTCAATCACGAAAATTCTGAATATGGTGGTAATGTGCGACACAGCATAAATCAAAATGATTGTATGTCTCTTAGTAGAATAACCTGTTTGAAGTCCTTATTCACCTGACTTCATAGATGTATAGAAAAGGAATTGGGCAGATGAGATATCTAAAAAAATTGGTGAAAATCTCCTATCGTATTATTCTGGCGTTTGTAGTTACAACGTTGAGTCTATCGCAGTCAGCTCTCAACAACTGAAATTAATTTGCTGTAGCCCGTCACTTCCAAGTCAGTTCAGAGCTTGCTCCTGAACTGACTTGGAAGTGACGGGCTACAGCAAATTAATTTCAGTTGTTGAGAGCTGACTGCGATAGACTCAACGTTGTAACTACAAACGCCAGAATAATACGATAGGAGATTTTCACCAATTTTTTTAGATATCTTATCTGCCCAATTCCTTTTCTATACATCTATGAAGTCAGGCAAATAAGGACTTCAAACAGGTTATTCTACTAAGAGACATACAATCATTTTGATTTATGCTGTGTCGCACATTACCACCATATTCAGAATTTTTGTGATTGAGGGTCTCCCAAGATATGATTTTTTATGTCCTGAGGATGGTCTCGGAAACGCAAGAATAGAGACCGAAACGTCGACGATTGCTTTTTCTACCGGATAATACATTAGATTGTAAATAGGTAGAAAAGCTTTTGCAATTGTTGTATAGAGAATTTTTATAGATCAATTTATTTGTATGTTCTCTTACAACGTTGTTTATCTATCATGTACCCTTGTAACAAATATTAAATCCGAATACTCTTTCATATACACCCTTTCTCTTGCTCTCTTTTGTCTCAAAAAGATCACTGTTCAGTGACAAACAGAAATTAACTTAAAAAGACATTTGTCACAGTTGTTGCGCATTAACGGCATCAAATATATCAGGTCGTACAATTGTAGATATTTAAAATAATATTCGAAACATTAAGACAATTAAAACCCTTGAAGGTTCAATTACCATAACATATCTATTGCCCAAACCCTCAAGGGTATATTGGGTTGCTCACTTTTGTGTACTGTATAGTAAAGGCATGCATCATGCATGTTGTGTAAAAACCTGTAGTTAAACTTTGACCCAAATATGTTTTGAAGCTTAACAAACACGTTTTAGTTGGTGAAATTTTTCCATGTACAAACGGCATGTATTTTATAGTGTGTTCTGAAAATATGACTCATAATAGTGCAACTCAACAAGGTGGCAATACGTGGCTATCTGTTGACATGTTTAGGTTGCGTTATCTGATGCAAAAAGATAGTTGCAAAAAGTGATCAGGAGGTGCAGTTTCGAATTGGAGGGTGCTCTGTGTCAGAAACTCAAAATTCAAGTCATTCTGCACATTTCACCTCATGTTACAGATAATAAAGTTCAAGTATCCATCATGGTGGTTTTGAAAGCAGAGAAGTTGAAGTCATTGTGTTCAGTACTGAGCTGGTCCATAGTGAGCAGGGGGAAGTCACTTTTGGGCTAGAGAGTAATGATGTCAAAGGCAAGAGGAGTAAGGACAGCATAAAAGGCCTCTCTTACAGGGGTTTAAGGCTTTGTGACGGGTTTGTGTATTTTCCTTGCAACTGATAAGGTTGCGCCCATTCTGCTTCCCTGCACAGTTTTTGGGTTCCCTACCTTCCATCTTTCCGTCACACCAACAGACTAATGGTCAGAGTGTTTTTGAAGATATTAGATTCTCTTCTCCTTTGATTTGGCAGCAATACATCAGGACTCCAGATCAGAGTTTACAAATACTTTATGCAGGGTGGGCTTTAGCGCTGATGACACCTGACTTAAGAATCTATTTTGGCGCACCCCCCCACCCCACCCCACCCATGCTCTCCTCCTCTGATTCCCTCACTGCTGTACGGCAAAAGTGTCCCTCGTCTCTCCCTAGCCCCTTTCTCACATACATTTCATTTCTCTTAAAGTGCTGCGAAAGGCTGACTTGATAAATCAACTCAGCTATCCACATAAAATACAGAACTGTTCCTTGCAGCAGGATATTATCCCTCTGTGCTACTCTGTGCTACTTTATGGGGAATCAAAACTGCCTCTAGACAAAACTTCAATCTCTCTCTCCAGTGGGAACATTAATCACAAGAGTTCTCTTGATATTTTTATTACTGCCTTAAACCTAGACGCACAAGGAACTCTGCAGCTAGTGCTTTTAAATTGTAAGTTAGTGGTAAATACAACCACCCCCCCCCCCCCCGAAGTCAGTGCCCCCCCTCCAGGTCAGCCCCCGATGTGGCTTCACTGGTCGCACCACCCTAAAGCAGGCCCTGACCATATGCTTTCCTCCCTTTTCTTTCTCTGGCTGATTTCAGGGGCCTCATTTATGAAAAGTGACGCATCGCTGCGTGAAAACAGCGATGCGTCACTTTTCACTGCGCACTCCTTAGGACATTCCTGATGCGTCATATTTAATGTATGGCGCATCATGTTGCAAGGAGTTACAGATACGTCAGTATTTCTGACGTATCTGTAAGCACAAAAGTGACGCATTGCTGGAGTGTGTCACAAAAGTGACGCAACTCCAGCAATGCGTCCTTTCACATGGGGAAAGCCCCATGTGAAAGGGCTTGCGTCAGTCTTACGCCTGCTGTGAGGCAGGTGCAAGATTTTGACGCAACAGCGTCCTAAAAGTGACGCAGTGAAATCTCATAGATTTCACTGCGTCACTATTACGAGGCTTTTTGCGCGGGAACGCCCCCTCTGCATACAATATACCTGACGCAGGTATAATGTGGCGCAGGGGTTTAAAAAGTGACGCATCTACCTAGATGCGTCACTTTTTAAATATGGCGCAACGAGGCGCATTTTTTACACCGCTGGTGCGTCACAAAAAGTGACGCACCGGCGGCGCAAAACTGACGCAAGGCCTTCATAAATAAGGCCCCAGGTACCTAGAGACTAGTGACAGAGACCAACACAATTTTTTGTTCATAAGCCTGTGAATTCATAATTACACATAGAATGATTTGTTTCCCAGTCCTGCCTTTACCCTTTTCTTTCCTCCTTCTCACTGTGTCAGAGCTGTGGTCCCCAAGAATAGTACCCCCTAAGCCCCCCATTCAGCAGCACTGACTCTTTATAAACATTGGAGGTTCTGTGTGGCCAGATGAGGTGAAGGATTTGGGGATGGTACTGTGTGGAAAGAAAACCTACATAACAGAGCAGGAACACTGTACCTACATGTGTAATAAGTATTCACCACCAGTATCATGTACTTTTACCAAATGTAAATCACTGTCCCTGCAGAGAATAAATGTGATGCTTAACTATCCTACCAAAAACACTGTGCGATTTTTTTTTAAACTTCCTACTTTTGTTAAAAAAAATTGAATTGATTTCATTTTTGAGGACTTTTTATTAATAGCATTCTGTTTGTGAGTCTCTGGTGTTTCGGCATACCTTCCCAAAAGACCTTCGTTCAGTTTCTTAAACCTAACTGGAAGGGTTCTCACTCAGGTTTGCCTCACACTGTCTCACTTAGTTTCAATAATGCAAACTTTGGAATTATTTCTCCATAACGACCTAAGAATGCTAATCGTGTATCACACGTCTGACCACTCTCTTTGCTTTTAAAATGCCTCTTTACTAACTTTTGTTTGTCAGGTTTGTCAGTCTCATCAAATCAAGAATGTTATTTTGACTGTAAGTACCCAAGCCTGTGCTTTTTGCAATCACATCCTTAACAAGCATTTACAATGCAATGGTCTCGTCCTTGTTAAAGTTAGAGCTATTGGCATTGCTCATGACATTATTTTTGTTTTCAAAACATATAAATAAATGGCATTGTCATTTACAATGCCAATAGCTTTATCTCTCGCAAATGCGAGACCTATTGCATTTGCATCCACACACACACACATAGAGCCACACACAGAGCCACACGCACCCACACACACACACCCACATGCACCCACATACAGAGCCACACACACACACAGAGACACACACAGAGAGCCACACACACACACACAGAGCCACACACACACACACAGAGCCACACACACAGAGAGCCCCCCACACACACAGACCCCCCACCACACACACATAGAGCCCCCCCACACACAGCCCCCCACACACGCAGAGAGCCCCCCCCACACACAGCCCTACACACACACAGAGCCCCACTCACACATGGAGCCACACACACACACACAGCCACGCACACACATAGAGCCACACACACACAGAGCCATACACACACACACACAGAGCCACAGAGCCACACACACAGAGCCACACACACACAGAGAGCCACACACACACATGGAGCCACACACACACACACACACAGAGCCAAACACACACAAACACACAGAGCCACACACACACACACACAGAGCCACACACACACAGAGCCACACACACACACACAGCCACACACACACACACACAGAGCCACGCACACACACAGAGCCACACACGCACAGAGAGCTACACACACACACACAGAGCCACACACACACAAGAGAGCCACACACACACACAGAGCCACACACAGCCACACACACACACACACACAGAACTAGGGAACAGAGGGCAGAAAAACAATCACAACAAGGGAACAAAGGGCAGAAAAACAATCACAACGAGGGAACAATCACAACGAGGGAACAGAGGGTAGAAATAACAATCACAACGAGGGAACAGAGGGCAGAAAAAAGAAGAAAACAACAGAGGGCAGAAAAATGAGGAAAACAACAGAGGGCAGAAAAACAATCACAACGAGGGAACAGAGACCAGAAAAACAATCACAACGGGGGAATAGAGGCCAGAAAAACAATCACAACGAGGGAACAGAGGCGAGTCCAGAAAAACAATCACAACGGGGGAATAGAGGCAAGAAAAATGGAGAAAACACAAGCACAACCAGGCAACAGAGGCAGGAAAATTTATCGGCTCAGGGTAGGGGGGAGTCTCTCTCTGTTGCGCGGCCGGTCTCCCTTCCTCGCTGGTAGGCTCCCTCTTCGCGCCCCCTCTGTAGCAATAGGCAGCGGGTCTCTCTAAGCGGTGGGGGCAAGCACCGTCAGTGTGCCTCGCTCCTCCTCCGCCATGGGGCTGCACCAGGGGCGTCTGCGGGACTCTCCCTTAACCACCGGAGCCCGCACCTCAGTGGGTGACTGCAGGTATTAACCACTCCCCTCCTCCTGCTGTTACCTGGTCTCATGTAGACTTCTAAGTTCTCCATAGCGAACAGGTCAGTACCAAAGAAGAGCCAAGGAGTCCCATGCCACTCATGTACAGAGGAAGGATCCTCCTTATCCCGCATATGTGCTGGGAAGAGCCCGCAGACGTTGACATGAAGCCATGAAGAAGACCCTCCCACCATCCTCCTGTTGCGCTCGGTAGCATGGTCGCAACCCACGCCACACGCCACAGCCACAGCCCCCGTCTTGTGGTACCCATTGTACTGGGTCATAGAGCAAATCCTAAGAAGTCGCACCAGGGCACAGCCATCTTGCTTTTCCTGTGCGTAATCGTCAAGTGTTTTATAATGCCTGCTAACCCAAATTAATAAAGTGTGTGCCTTGCTTCTTCGGTCTTCTTGTTTAGTGCCCAGAGTGGCTATGCAGACACTGGCTATCCAGAGTGAAAAACAGACCGTTAGCCCAGCATGCAGGCACTGGGTGAAGCTGGGTGTCCCCGGATATAGTCCAATCTACTTCCAGGTGGTGCGGGCTTTGGTGCAGGTTACGTCTCTTAGAGAAGATGCTGGGTGCACATGGATAACGGCCCGCGGAGGCGATGCTGTCCCTCCACTGATAACGGCCTGGAAGTCCAGTTACACGTAGAAGTCATTCCCTCGCTCCTTTCCATGCAGCCTCCGCTCCCGACACCTGGATCCCGGGAGGAGCAGAAGACGCGGCGGCGGCGCCAGGCAGGGGCCCGGGGTCCACTCTCCAGAGCAGGTGAAGCTGGTACAGCCTGCGCGGGAAGCTCCGCCAGCTCCTAAGCAGCCATTTTTAAAACCTGCCTGCGAGAGGCGGCAAGGGAGGTGGGAGGATGCAGCAGGAGGTCCCTCTCTCGGAGGCGAGTGTCTGACCTGCTCTCCCTGCGCCCGGCCTGCTCCCTCCGCGTGGCCACACAAAGAGCGGAGGAGGTGCAGGGAGAAGCCCCTTAAAGGTGCAGGAGGAGCAGAGGCAGAGGCACCCACGGGCTGTGGACTGACAATACAACTCTTGTAGCAGCTTTATCGTAGTGGGGGAGGACAGCCCCGACGGCCCCGGGAGGCAACAGACAGCGCAAGCAGTTTAGGGGAGCACCGTGGCCGGCCTGTGGGGACTGCTCCTTTTAACATATAGGGGCAGTACTTTTACAGGGAAAACAGAGCAGAAGCAAGTTCAAGGGGGAAATATTCTGTGGTCCGGGTCGGCGAGGGAGAAAGCATGACCCCGATTTACTTTTGCTGATTAGGTAGACGGCAGTCCTGGCTCAATCCAAAAGTAAGCCGTCAGGAGGGCAGTCGAACACCACCATCTTTCTCAGAGGTCATGCAGGAATGCCTCGGAGAAACACAGCGTCATTTTTGGACTGGGGCGTGTTTTTCTTTCTCTCCTTTTCCCATTGGCTGGAATGTAACATTTCAGCCAATGGGAAGAGGAGAGAAAGAAACTAAAAAACACACCCCTCAATCCGAAAAAGACGGGGCTTAAACGGAAAGACACCAGTCTTCTCCAATGGCTGGCCTCCATTTAGGAAGCCAGCCAATGGAGAAGAGGGGCGGGTTTAAGCCCCCTACTCTAAGTCATAAAATCTCGCCAGCGAGACTGCGCAAGCACAGCCTACGCAGGCCGAGACCTAAAAAGGGGTTCAATCATTAAAAACAATGCTTTCTACCATGTCCGAAGTTCGCCTCCTCCTTTTGTTCCTGTGTGAATCTTATTGCAAAAATCCTGCAGTTCTTCTGGTGATATCTGTTGAATTATAAACAAAGCAGGTAGCAAAGTGCCTATTCATGCGTACTCAAAAAGGCCAAAGAGATTTCCCACAAGATTGCAGGATTGCTCCTGAGTTTATATGGCAATATGACAGGCTAAACAGTAATCCAGACATTTAACGTCTGGTGTCCATACAGGCTACCTGCTTGTCCCCAATCTTCTTTGTTTTTGATACTCCTGGGGACGCTGCTTTCCTGTTGGACCTGGCTGGAGCTGCTGCTTGCTGCTAAGGGCTGCCTTACACCCACGACTTGCGGAACCCGCTTCGCGGGTCCCGCTGCGGAATTAACTCACCGCTCACCGGCTGTTCGTGTTCTCCTGCCTGGCTGCTCTGTGGGGGCGTGTGAGGCTTCAGGGCTGAGAGCGTGAGGCTGAGTCACCTGGCCCCGCTCTCCCTGAACGCCCCGTCCCCACCTTCCTGCAGTCAAAAGGACACCTGGACTCTCCCCTCTTGGGACGCTGCTTTCCTGTTGGACCTGGCTGGAGCTGCTGCTTGCTGCTAAGGGCTGCCTTACACCCACGACTTGCGGAACCCGCTTCGCGGGTCCCGCTGCGGAATTAACTCACCGCTCACCGGCTGTTCGTGTTCTCCTGCCTGGCTGCTCTGTGGGGGCGTGTGAGGCTTCAGGGCTGCGAGCGTGAGGCTGAGTCACCTGGCCCCGCTCTCCCTGAACGCCCCGCCCCCACCTTCCTGCAATCAAAAGGACACCTGGACTCTCCACTCTTGGGACGCTGCTTTCCTGTTGGACCTGGCTGGAGCTGCTGCTTGCTGCTAAGGGCTGCCTTACACCCACGACTTGCGGAACCCGCTTCGCGGGTCCCGCTGCGGAATTAACTCACCGCTCACCGGCTGTTCGTGTTCTCCTGCCTCGCTGCTCTGTGGGGGCGTGTGAGGCTTCAGGGCTGCAAGCGTGAGGCTGAGTCACCTGGCCCCGCTCTCCCTGAACGCCCCGCCCCCACCTTCCTGCAATCAAAAGGACACCTGGACTCTCCCCTCTTGGGACGCTGCTTTCCTGTTGGACCTGGCTGGAGCTGCTGCTTGCTGCTAAGGGCTGCCTTACACCCACGACTTGCGGAACCCGCTTCGCGGGTCCCGCTGCGGAATTAACTCACCGCTCACCGGCTGTTCGTGTTCTCCTGCCTCGCTGCTCTGTGGGGGCGTGTGAGGCTTCAGGGCTGCGAGCGTGAGGCTGAGTCACCTGGCCCCGCTCTCCCTGAACGCCCCGCCCCCACCTTCCTACAACACGCCCCATTGGTCTTGGCCCATAAATATCAGTGAGAGACGCTGCGCGGGAGCGCGCGGGAGCGCCCGGGGCTAAGACCGGGCAAAGAGCGGGCCGTTCGAGGACTGAGAGGACTGGACTGGCCCACCCCTCTTGGCTTTAAACTTTTGGTAACTAAACTAGTAACTGAGGGGAAATAGATCTAGCTTCGCTACAGTGTCCCAGTATTATGGATCCAAGGGTAACCCGTAGTAAGTCTTCCAAGCGTGGGTCACTAGTTAGTGGCCCCATGGATGACTTTATAACCCGCACTAACATAGCCATAGACGAGGAAATATCTAAGCTTCAAACCCGGGTCTCGCTAGAACTAGATGCCGCAAGAAGAGTGTCCCAAGTAATTGCACTTTCCAAAAAATCCTCCCTAGGCCACATAGCTACCTCTGTTACCCCTGAGCGCCCAGCCCGTCCAAATTGTATAGTCGCTCAGGTAGATATGCATCATTCACCGACCCCGGCTACTTCCATACTTGTCACAGGAAGTAAAGATGAGGAGGATACTATACCGACACCTCTTAGTATGCACATCCCTGCTCCCATTGTATCTCTCCCTAATCTAACTCACAATATCTCCAGTGGCAAACAACCAAAGAGGAAACGCAATTCTCGCTCAGCTTATTTCCGAAAAAAAGCGAAAATTGCTGTTCCAAAAGATTTGCCCAAGAACAACATCATAGCACTTAATGCGGGAGCTGAGTTCACCCCTAATACCCAGTCATGTAGTGAGGGACAGGGGAAAAACCCATCCATTCCCCTCCTGAATACCACAACAGACGAGGTCCTTGAAGTAGACGGGCTAACTAATAGCAATAAAGAATTTATAGAGGTGGTTTGGGACACACTTAAAAAACTTCTGTCACCTTTGGACCTAAGATTATCAAGGATAGAAAACAACATGTTAGAAATGGAGAAGAGCATTATTGCGCTGGCCACTCTTGGGTTGAAAAGTCTGGAAAACCAGGGCATTACCGCAGCTGACCCAATGCCACAACCTATCGCACCCCTAACCAATCTAGCTTCCTCTTCAGTACCACCCACTACAAAACCTGTTCCTAAACCAAGGACAGTTACGGTGGAGCAAGCTCGCGTTAAACCAAAGCCTTCTCCGCGAGGCTCCGCACGTAACTTGCAACATCCCAAACATGAAACAGTAATTAGATCAGCTCCTAGCGAAACTCAGAACCCCCCAGCTAAAGACAACTTTAGAGGTGGCTATATTGACCTTCCCCCAGAGGCAAACGACTATGTTGTTGTCTTGACGGGTGTTCCAACGTTAGGTAATGGCCAATTTGAAAATCACTGGTCGCTTAAAAATAAAATAATGCATTGGTTAAATGTCAACAGACCAATCCCCAATGGTAGGAAAAGTAGGGTACTGATGGTTCGCAGAACGCCCTGGGTAGGGCCAACGCTGAAATCTAGTCCGGGGGACTGCATAGTAGTGACCTTCGAAGATCCCCACACGGCGCACCACATTTGTAGTTGGCCCAGTAATGATGACTCCTTAGTTAAACCCAAGCCACTATCCTTCTTCTATCCTCCCCGACCCAGTTATAATCAGGGGGACAATTGGACATTGGTTCAGCACCACCAACGGCCGAATAAGCCCAGGGGCCACAGGGAGACCCTTCTACATTGGAATGGCCTCTCTACCTATAACAGATTTGGTGGTTTAGAGGAGGTGGATTGACTCCCTGTGCAAGCAGCCAAGCAACCCCGAAGGGCACTTTTAACTTCGCTGAGGCATCATCCCACTGATTGTCCTGTCCCTGAATCTGCAACAAGCCGAGTAGGACGATCCAACAACGTAAGGGCTGATGGGGTGATAACGTCATTGGACTCTATAGCAAACTGTAACAGGGAAGACTGGTCAAACCCGCTTTGCGTGACCCTCCCTATACCTACTCCTCTTGAACAGTCGGATTCTACCTGCCTTGCCCCTTATGTGTCCTCCAATCTCCCGAAAATTGAGCCACCTGTGAGGTCTTCAAAACCTGTGGGAGTGACTGTTTCTCTTATGCCCATGCCTATTGACCCCACCAGGGTCTCTCCTCCAGCTGACTCTGTCCTAAAAATTCTATCTTGGAATGTGGCTGGTCTTGGTCGCAACTTTGACATCCCCGAATGGAATGACTTCCTGGAACCCTTCACCATCTGCCTTTTACAGGAAACCTGGTGTTTAGAGCCAAGGCATCGAGTGGGATTTACCACCTTCTTCATTCCCGCAGTCCAGGAACAAGGGTCCAAAGGTCGCCCATCAGGCGGCCTTATTATATGGATTAGTATTGCTTTAGGCGTCAGGGTAAGAGAAAGAAACACCCAATCTTCGGACCTCCAGTGGTTAACGGTAACGCACAAAGGGGGAAGAAGTATGGAAGTCTTCAACATCTACCTGAGGGGTGCCAAAGGCGGTGCATCTCATCTACCATCTACAGGTCTAAACCGCAATCTGGCTGCCTGCGATGCAGATTCCTATATAATGCTTGCAGGGGATCTCAATTGCTGTTTCGAGCCCTTGGCCAGCGAAGATATCTTGGACACCTTCGAGGAGGACACCAGGCGAGGTATTCCTATTTTGAATCTTGACCCGATTCCCAAATGGTCGCAAAACGCAATAGAGATCAATGCATTGTGCATGGAGCATAATTTGCGACCAACAAATGGCCGATCCAAATCAGACCACATGGGTGCTCACACTTATAACAGACAAGACCACACGTCTAGGATTGATTACATCATGCTTAATTACAACCTTTGGCGATACCACCTAGATATGGAGGTTATAGTGTCGGGTGATAGCGATCACAACCCCTTATCGCTATCTATTTCATCCCCTTGGCAGGCTGGAAGGCAAGGCTTAACCGGTCACAAGTGGAAATCCTCTCATGAAGTGGTCCCCACAAATTGTAGCAGGCGTTTAAAATGGGCAAAAGTCTTAGCCGATGATACAAGGATGGCCCAAGCTGGGACAATTTTGGAAGAGGTGGAGCCCCGGATGAACACTTTGAGCCATAACGATAACAAAATCCTACCTCTATTCACTGAGACTGTACTGGCGCTGAGTGACTTATTTATTGTTCCCCAAACCGCTCGAAGGGGTTTCTCGAAATCATTGCCCAAACAGTCAGACAAGTGGTATACTCAAAAATGTCGTGAGGCCAAGAAGGAACTTGTCGTGACACTAAAGACCAAAGATGCGGTTGCTATCAGGGCTGCTAGAAAATTTTATTAAAAAACCATATCTGAAGCTAAACAGACCTATGATTTTAACTTCTGGGGAGATCTAGTAGAGGCCAGCACTAGGAAGGATGCCAAGAGGTTTTGGGACCTATTAAGATCCAGGGAAAAGCCCATTGACCAGCAGCTAACTTGTAACATTGAAGGGGGTGCATGGTATGACCACTTTACGCAACTGTATTCTGCTCCCTCAGGTCCAGCCCAGGTAGCTTGCTCTCCCATGGACTTTACAATCAACCTCCCGTGCCATGATGGCCTATTTACCAACTTAGAAGTAGAAAGAGCAATCCAATGCATTGTCCCGAACAAAGCAGCAGGACCTGATGGAATTCCAGGAGACCTAATTAAGAACTATCCATCTACTTGGAGTAGATTAATTGCCTCGCTTTTGAATGAAGTGATGTTGGGTGGAGTCTTTCCCGATTCCTGGAGGGGCGCTGAGGTCGTACCTATTTTTAAAAAAGGCTCCAGGGACGACCCAGCGAACTACCGCCCAATTAGTTTATTAGACTCTTCTCAAAAGGTAGCAGGGAAGGTGGTATTGGGCAGGATCATCGAGTGGGCAGACGAAAACCACATCCTGTCATATCTCCAAGCAGGCTTCAGAACAGGAACAGGCACAATCGAGCAGACGTTCCGCCTTCTAATGATCTATTGGAAAGTGGTGGTGCTGGGAGGGGGCAGTCTGTATCTAGTCTTTATTGACCTGCGGACTGCCTTCGACCTGGTACCACGCACGCTTCTATGGAACGTCCTCGATGGGTTAGGCCTTCCCCCCTATTTGCTGTCGCTGCTTGTAAAATTTCATGATAGGAATTTTGCCCAAATTAGATGGGGTGCACAGGGAGAGAAAACACCTCGTATCCCCGTGGACAGAGGCGTCCGCCAGGGGTGTGTGCTTGCCCCCACTCTGTTCTCTCTATATATTAACGGAGTGGTGGAGCATCTTCTACAACAACCATCAGATGCACCCACCCTGGCTGGAAGGAAGATCCCAACGCTTCTGTTCGTGAACGATACACTCCTAATTTCAAAATCACCGATGGGCATCCAATCGCTGCTTTCCAGCTTTCAAACCTTTTGTTATGAAAGGGGCTTGGCAATAAATATAGGCAAAACCAAGTTTCTAGTTCTTAACCCGCCTAAAAAATCTGTTTATCCCCCGGTCTTGGATTCCGTCCCACTTGATCGCGTAAAAGAATTTGATTACCTGGGTATACGCATCAGTGATACCATGAGCTGGAAGGCACACCACCAGAAAGTCTTCCTTACCCATAAAAGGGTGGCAGGTGCGCTGCTCAAGGAGCAGCGAGCTTCACCATCAAAACCTATTGGGGCCCCCCTAGATATCTATAGGGCAAGGGTTGTAAGCGCGGCACTTTACGGTGCTGAGTTGTGGGGCACTCAAAAAGTTGACACTCTAGCCCACCTTGAGAACAACTTCCATAAAGACCTAATGGGTTTGCCCCACAGCACGCCAACAATCCCATTGCTGATAGATGCAGGTACCCGGGCAATCTGCGACCAAGCGAAACTACGCCCACTCCTGTTATGGTCCAGAATATGGAATGTGCAGGAGTTAAGTAGTTACGCAGACGCTTTAAACGACATTTTGTCATTACCGGGTTCTCATAAGATCATCTGGCTTAGGGAGGTTAAAAAGCTGCTTTACAAATTGGGCCTAGGAGAGGCTTGGTCCAACAAATCTGCACCCACGAAACAACAGCTAAAGAAGGTCTATTGGGCTTGGGTGGACAGTGAGAGGGCCTGAAGTACAAGCCATTGTAAATCTGTAGTCCTGTTTATGTCAGCCAAGGAGTTACCGCTAAGGGAACCTTACCTAGACACCATTCAGAGCCCAAGGGACAGAGCATTGTACATTAAGTTCAGGTTGGGGGTGCTTCCATTATGTGAGTTCACGTCCACTTGGAAACCGCCCGCTCAAACTGTACCCCATTGCCCCTTCTGCGATTTAAAGGTAGAGTCTGTGTCCCACATGTTGTTCGAATGCAGCGTCTATGTAGCTCCGAGACGTAGGTGGTTGAAACCTATCTGCAGAAGCCTGGGAACTCGTTCTCACTTGGAAGCTCTGCGCATTCTACGTACAGATGCTAGACCCTTCTTTTCCACTTGCATGGCAAAATTTTTGGGTTGGGCTTGGCGTTTAAGAACTGCAAGAAAACTGTTAATCCAGTGAATGTGCCTACCCACCCAATATTCTGTTTTGGATTTGAAATGTTTTTATGTCATTGATTGTTGTTAAAAATGTTTTTTAAAGATGTGTAAATGCTTTTATGATATGTTTTTATCGAATAAAGCTATTACTATTACTACCTGATACTCCTGCATACCCACTGTGTCACTTTTTTAATGCAAGTTGGATGACACTGAATTAGAGTAAGCCTTTACCATGGCTGAATTGCTAAATGACATGCCAAAATTACTGAAGCATATCTAGTAGAGGCTCAAACTGGACAAAATTGAGACTTAGGTGATGTATGGAAGGGAGGATACTTGTATAACCATCTTAAGAGCTTCTGAAATAAGGGATTTCCACTTTATATTTAATACTGTGAAAAAAACACAAGGTTTGCAGTTGGGTGTTATGCTTAGTTTTGTACTTGGAATGCCTCTCTTACATTTTCATATCTCTGTGAACTGAGATTCTAACATGTCTTTCTCAAAATGGCCTAAACGTTGGCATATTGACCGGTTTTAGTCACACAACTTGATTATTGTAAACCATTTCAGTTCAGTCTTCCATGTTTCATTCTAATACATCTTAGATGATTCAAAATATGGCAGGTTGTTGATAGCCATGAATTTGATTGGGCACACCCCTGGTGAGAGCCCTCCATTATTAGTTTAAATCTGTTATGGTTTACAACAAAAAGCTTGTATTTATCAATAAGTAAGGTATGGTTCCAAACTCAATTGCCTGATGCAAAACCTCTAAAGCAGTATATAAGATGACATCTGCATTCTGCACCCCAGTTTTTCTTGTCACAGCTCACAGTTGCAAAGAATACATGGAAGGAATGGTTTTTCCTTTCCCATGCCTTTCCTCTCTGACCATACAGGATTCAGATAGTAACAACAAATCTAGATTTTCCCAGGTAGCATCTCTTTATCCTAGCTAGCTGCATGGATGGACAGTACCTAGAAGCACCAAAACTGTTAGGTGGACATTGCATTTTATAAATGTAGAAATAACCTAAATGCATATGTTATTTATAAGCTACAGGTATCAAACACAAGCTGGAAGGCATGACACAGAAATATAGTTAAAATTGTCAATGTAAGATATTGGGTTATTAGTTGTGGGGAGCGTGGAAGCCCCACTCAGGCAACAACCACAATCCTTGTCAAGGGAACCCCAAATGTTGCTATAGTAGTCTTTGGTTTGCCCTGGTGGCATGGTACAAAACTAGAAAATTCCCAAACCAATTTAGAACAACAGAGTGCATTTCAAAAAACAAAATTATACCAGACCAACACAAATTAAATCAGTAGAATTGGAAATATGAAATTGCATAGTATTAAGCAGTTATAGTGTTTAAATGCGCAAAGCATCACTCATGTTTATCTGATCATGCTAGACTAGGGGAAAGTCACAAGCTCAGGCCAACCATGAAAGAGTTCGGCCTGACACTGGGACCAGGTTATTCCCACTGAAATAGTTACATTCTGAAGGTCTGGTGCAAAGAGTGGCATTCACGTTAGCGGAGGCCGTAAAAAGTAGGAAGAACGTTTCAGAGGTTTTCCACTGTTGCACAAAGAGCAGGCCTGGCTTCAAGGATGGTCATGCCTGTACCAGAAAGATCTAGTTGGGCATCACGGATGGTTGTTGCTGGAGCTTCACGTTGGTTGTCATTGCGGGCTGTTGTTGCTGTAGATCTCACATTCCAGGTAATCACAGGCATTCACTGTAACTCAAAGAGCTGAGTTCCCCGGAGTTTCATGTTGGCAGTGATTGTGGGTAGCAGATCATCAACACGAATGGGCTCATTCACGGTCATGAAGAGTCCAAACTTTCAAGATTTCTCCTTTTCTTTAACAGTAGTGCACTCTGGTGCCAGCCAACAGTCCAGGACCTGGGAAGGCACCTCTTAAGGATCAGGGACTCACTCTAGCAGAGGCCAACAGGGCTCAGGCAGGTCCAGTTGCAGATCCAGTCAGGTTCAGTGCAGGATGCCAGCTAAGCAGGTGCAGGGAGGACTCTGGAGTTTATTGTATCCCAGTAGCTCAGAACAGGAGGTCAGCCAACTGGCCCTTGGAGTCACACAGGTAACCTGAGATATAGGGAGCAGGTCCAGTCTTCCTTCCCAGAGATTAGGGTAGTCCTCAAGCAGCAGGACAGTCCTCTGGTGGACAAAGCAGGCTTCAAGCAGCAGGACAGTCATCTAGAGAACAGGGCAGTGACCAAGGCTCCAAAAAGCCTGCGGTTACAAAAGACTATTGACAGGTTCAACTTGTGTGTGCCGGAGGCAAGCCTTTTTAAATATAGGTGGGGCAAGGAACAGATCCGACCCTAACCATCCAGGCAGGATGACCCATCCCCTTTGTTTCATTGGCTGGCAGGAATACACAGTCATGTGACCCAGGATACTTGCAGAAGGCACAAATGATTAGGACAAGACAATAGAAACTTTCTTAAAGGGGCACTTTCAGAATTGTGACTTAAAAGGCGACTTTACAGTTATAGAGAATTTAAATTTATTTTGAGTCTAAACATTATATCCCTATGTGCATGCAATCAAAAGTCATAAAATGTAATATGGTAACCCCTATTTTAGTCAATAGGACAAAAAGACCTTACATTTGTGAAAAATGACTTTAGACATTTTTCATTACCAGGACATGTAAAACATAAACCCACACATATTGAGCATGTACATTTTTGTGCTATCTGTGTTTAAATGAAATCTCAAATTACCAAAGCTGTATGCCTTTTACACCTCTTACCCATATCAACACAGCCTTGCTCTAGTGTCCATTTAATTTTTGGCTATCTTCCTAGGTCACAAGGATTCACTACCATTCTTGTCATCATGGACTATTTCACTAAATTGGCTCATTTGATTTATTTGCAAACGTTGCCCTCTGTCTCCAAACTAGCCTGAGTGTTCCCTAAAGGGGCTTTTAGGTTATATTACTTACAGAAGTGAGTGTAACAGATGGCAACATTCTTCGATAGGGCCTCTTACCTGGAATTACAAACATTCACACTCATGCTCTACATGTTGTAGAATACTCTGTATTAGTCATTCCTTCCATGCAGTGGCCGCTTAACAGCAGCATTCCAGTCCTGAGTGTTCAACCTATATCCTGTTTGCATCTGTAGCTCATTCCAGGTAGCTGGGTGCCTAGTTACATTGCTCACGCCATCTTGCTGAGTAAGCAGGATTATTCCTTTTTACTTGCAGTGATGGTAATGCTGGTAGTTTGTTTCATTTACCTCTTATGTTACTTTCTTCTGCTCCTTTTTGCTCCAGAGTGTCTATGGTTGGTGCATAGAGGTCACCTGTTGAATCCTATGCTGTTTTTCTTTCTTCATATATCCATTCTCAATTGCCTTGATGTTAAATGCATAGGGTGTTACTATAATAGGGAGTGTTTGGTATAAGCACATGCATGCAGAGCTACTCCTGATTCCTGTCTAAGATAATGAGCATGGGGCTGTCAGAGACACCATATTGTGGCCATTCCCTACCCTAACACATACCAATATTCTTCCAGGAAATGCTAAATTCGCTCCTAACAGTGCTGCTCTGTCTGTGAAACAAAACAGAGAAAAAACACATCATGAATTCCTATGGGAGATTTATTTATTTATTTTATTTATTTATAGGTTTTTTATAGCACTAGCTAGACTCGAAGGTATCAGAGTGCTTTACATATAATATGCTTTACATATAATGCAAGACCCTTAGATTCAAGTGCATGCATATATAGAGACAAATAGAATAGTTAGGCAGGTACGGTGGTTACAATCTGCAGACAATTGGAATATAATGAGTTAATGGAGTAAATGACACATCAGACAGCTGCAGCAATCCCTCAACCTACAGTCACAAGGGATCTAGGGCCCGATGTAGGTAGCCCTTTACCGATCCGAAACGGCCGAAAATACCGATTTTCGGCCGTTTCCGATCGGTAAAGGGCTACCGAGATGTAGGGGCACATTTTCGGTAATTTTACCGAATCGGTATCATTACCGAATCGGTAAATTTACCGATTCGGTAATATGTACCGAATCGGTAAAATAATTACCGATTCGGTAATATTTACCGATTCAGTAAAATTACCGAAAATGCTATGTAGGTAGGCAATGTACCTTCTGCACATGGCTTACAGAATCGGTATTTTACCATGGAATACAAATCCATGGTAAAATACCGATTCCGGTGTGCATGCACATGTGTGCATGCACACCTATGTCATGTGACAGGCAGACCTGCCCTTAGGGCAGGTATGCCTGCCACATGGCACCTGTGCCTGTTTTGGGGGTGCCAGAGGGTGTCAAAGTGACACCCCCTGCACCCTTGTGAATTCTTTAATTACCGATTCGGTAAATACCGAATCGGTAATGCCTAATCATTCCTATGGGCTTCAAAGCCCATAGGAATGAATGGGCATTACCGATTCGGTATTTACCGAATCGGTAATTAAAGAATTGCTAAGGATTCGGTAACGAATCCAGATGTTGGGACCTACATACCATTTACCGATTTTGAAATACGGAATCGGTAGGATTCGGTATTTCAAAATCGGTAAATGGGATTTACCTACATCGGGCCCCTAGTCTTAAGTACAGTGAGTACCAGGGGCCTTATTTATGAAGGCCTTGCGCCACCGGTGCGTCACTTTTTCCCATGTTAAAAGTGACGCACCGGCGGCGCAAGGCCTTCATAAATAAGGCCCCAGGAATCTACCTAACGTATGCAGCCAACCAGATGCTACAAGTTAGGGATCCATGGGATTTTTCTGAGGGCTCATAAGTCGTGAGCAGCAGAAAAGGATGTGTTACTGAAGGCGTCCTTGATTCTTAAGAATCTGGAGAGGGCCTGGGTAATTAGGTGGTTTCCAGTTATATTTCAGGTTTCTAAGGTCCGACTTGTTTTTAATCCTCATTGAAAGGGGATGGGGGGGTCCTGATGGTTCCCAAAACATGCTGCACATACTTCATAAAGAGTGGATAAAATGGTTCAACCAGCTGAGAGCCGGTAGGGTACACTTTCACCTCTCTCCCACCTGCATCACAATTTTCGGTAAATTGTTCATTTTTTATTGCAACCAATAATCACTCACCTCTATTACGATGGGGCTACAGATTCCGTTTTACTAGGCACGCTTTAATTTCACCCTCATCTCTTCCGAAGACAATATGAATGTCCATATTGGTTTTTGATGTAATAAAATGCAGACAGAAAAAAAACCTAATAACCATGAAATGATGTGGCTAACAAAGTGTGCATTTTCTTTTTTTGAGTACCATCGTTCGATGCTCCAGTAAGTCTTTTTATCAGAGACGCTATAATTTGTATCATATGGGACCCTGCATTCATTATTCGAAGCCATGGTCATACAGTACTTTGTGTAGTTGTTCATAGACTGTGCCCTCCAGTGTAGGGCAATTGTGCATGCCTGATGTTTAGGTCCATCTTGTACTTTGCTGTCCCATGTCTTGTCATGTCTTGTCTTGTCATTTCTTGTCATGTCTTGTCCTTTGCCTCATCCCAGTAGAAATACCCCTCTTCAAGGACAATATTTGTTGGGTCAAAAAGCCAATCATGATGCAGTTGGGGCATGCTGTTTTAGGTTGTGCATGCTTCAACAGGTGCAGGGTAGGGAGTGCAGAACTATGCATGGCAGCTCACTGACTCAGATATGTGGACAGTTTGGCTCAACCAGAAAGGCTCCTTCCTCAAGGATGGCAAATTCATGATGACATCTTGGAAACCCTTCGGTTTTTACTCCCCAATTGAGTAAAAAAGTAAATCGTTGCCTCATTCCAAATAGTATTCTTCTCTGAAAGAAATATGCTCAGGTAAAATAAAACAGAGATGATGTTTACGTGCTGCCCTGTAATACAAACAATATGTTATGCAGTCTTTCCCAATGTGTGCTAATTTCTAGTAACAGGAAAAAAAACATTTTATGCAGAATCAGGCAGACCTGAAGTAGTAATCCAAGATAATCAAAGTTATAATATTTGCAAAAAAAATGTCAGCATGAGCATTGTGAAAATGACATTTTCACAATGCTAATGCTATGCTTATTGTCATTTTGGGGTTGCAGTGTGTCTCATGCCATTTAGTGATACCCTTGTCAGTCAAAACAGGGTGTTCATTCCGTTCCAACCAATACTCCATCGGCCAGTTCTAACAATTTCAGTCAGTTGAGGTTTCTGTATCCTGAATATTTTTATTTACACCTCATTTTATATCACGCAATATAGTGAAAATAATAATAAGAAAAAAATATTCACTGTACACTTTCCCAATTGAGGTCTAGAGTTTAATCTGTATAGTACTTCCCCTATCCATATGCTGCAGGATGTGCCCTCCACTAAACCACATTAGACTTTCTGTAGTCTCTTTTACAAAACCCCTTTTTTGAGACGTACAGAGAGTCACTTGATACTATCATGAAAGGGGTTTATTTAGTCAACTTTGCCAACTTGCTCACAGATATTTCCAAAGATATTTACAAATGGCACCCTCCGCCTAAATGCGTAGATCCTACCACCCTTCCTTGGGACACTCGTCAACCTCTGGGCAATCAGCAGTTCCCCAGATGAATCCATTTCATAGAGAGCTTCCCAGCAGGTGCTGACACAACCACCATCGCCCTGGAAGCAAGAAACCATACTCCGGTAGCAGCGCAAACTCCCAGCAGGGAACTCGGCAGGAAACTCAACACTACACCGGCGAAACCATTGAGAGGAGACGTGGCTGCCAATCGCGCTCCCCCCGTATCAAGCAAGGAAAATTGGAGTGGACCGGCAATTGCAGGTATGCGAGAGGACACGGGGGTGCGTGAGCGCCCTGCTTCAACTCGTTATGCCGACGGAAGACCAGCAGCCATTAAGCATACACTCTCCAAACCAGGGGGGTCTCGTAACATCTCTCCCAGGGCTGGAAGCTTTACCCCCTCTCCACTTTGGGTCTGACGCCGTTACCATGATGGAAGGGTGGAGTAAATACCCGAGATAGACAAGGAAGAAGGGAAAGTAGAGAAAATTAAATCTTCTACTACTACAGTTGGCAAGAGTCCTAGGAGTAGGGGTAGAGGGAAGAAACCTACTACATCCAAGGTTAAGGTTACCCCCTCACTGAAATCCTTTTGTAAGGCCCTTGCATCCCCTGTTGTTCTGCAGGGCGTGACTGAATTTCTTGGTCATCCTAGAATGGAGTCACCATTTGGTCAAACTCAGGGCCTGAACGCAGTAACTTGACTGACTCTTCTCGGTTGGAGGCACCATAAGATGTAGCCCCAATATCAATTTCCATCCCTACATCGATTTCAGGCCTTGGAGGTAGTGTATGTAGCAGAGTTCCCACCCATCAGCCAGCAGGAGCCTTTACAACCTATATTTTCAACACCCCTAGTCAGTCAACCTTCTCAGGCAAGCCCAGAAACACTAGTGGATATTCTTGTAGCCTTCAAGGAGGAAATGAAGAGCAGATTTGTAATTTCAGAGCAGCACCAGGTTACTATACAGGCGTCTTGTTCTGCTTTGACACAGAAGCTTGAGGAGGTTTCTCTGAGGACAGAGGCCTTGGAGCAGTGGGCACCTATGCTTCAACAAACCATTGGCAAGAGATCTGCAGAGGATAGCAGGTTAACCCACTAAAATAGGAAAATTAAGGAAAACCTGGATGCCTAGAGAACCATAGCCGGAGGAATAATCTTAGGCTTATTAACATCCCTGAGAACAAGGAAGGTGCGTATATCAGGGCATTTGTGATAAAGTTGCTACAAGATACAGCCCTAAAAAAGCAGGCCAGATATTGACATCCAGCGGGTACATCGTGATCCATTCAAAAGGAATTCTGGACCACAAAGGCCAAGAAGAATTTTGGGTAATTTCCTCACTTATTCTGTTAAGGAAGCTATTTTTTTCCTCCGCCCTGAAAGAAGGATCTTTCTCAGCAGGCCCCTTTTCCTTTTCAATTAGGTCAGGTCTCTGCCATTCCAATTCATTAAGGCAATGGGAGCTGGGAAAAAGGATGGAGGAACTACATGAGCTCGGTGCAAAAGCTCAGTTAAAGTTCCCTGTTTTTCTCCGCACAATGTGGACAAATCATATGTACATACACAATTCTGTGGAAGAAGCAGATTTACTAATTGAGGAAATCAAGAAATGAGCTAACAATTAGAGGAGTGGGGGGTTGTGAACAGAGCCCTGATTAATTAAATTCTGTGTTTTTTTCTTTGCCGACTATGGAGATTGCTAGGCTTTATGCCTATGTTAGTACGGAGGGTCCCCCAGTTGACTCGGGGTGAAAGGTTGGACGGGGGAGCAGTGGGAAAAATAGAATTTCTTTTTCTTTTTCTATCATCTTAGTCCTTTAGATATATCACTATGCCAGTCTGTGGTAAATTTTGCCCTTGATAGGTTAGATGTGAGGGGTTAACGAGTTAAAGTTCTTAACCTGGAATGTTAACGGGCTCAGGTGTAAATTTAGGCAGAGGGGCAGAGGCTTATAATGAAATATTTGGAAGGGAGCAGCACACATATCTGTTTGATTCAAGAGACTCATCTAGACACCCTTAAAGGGAATACTGTATTTTCAAAGTTTTGTTGGATAGACCACTTTTTAGTATCAGAACAGTCTGCACATTGCAGGGGGGTAGTAATTCAAGTTAAGAAAGGAGCAGGTTGTGTTGGTAAGGTCTTTAAGTCTGATAAGTCTGGGAGATGGCTGATAGCTACCTTGTGTGGAGGGGCTGAGTTAATTTGCGATGTCTTTTATGGCCCTAACATTAACGATCTATCCAACTTGGGATGGAATGTAATGGAGGTCACAACCCCTATTGTATTAGGGAGAGATTTTAATGTTGTGCTGGACCCGGTACAGGATAGATCAAATAAAGTTTGATATGATAATACCCCTTGGGTTCGTAGGACGCTTAAAAATACTATGCTGGATTTGGACCTGTTGGATGTCTGGAGATATAAGATGGGTACTAGGCAAGGCTTTACTTTCCATAGTAAAAAATACGGTCACTTCTCTTGACTGGACTACCTCTTTGTGGACAGGTCTATTGCCAAAAAAATAACGTCAATTAATATTCTACCAGGTCATATTTCAGACCATGCGGCAATGGCTCTCTCCTTGGTCGGATATTGTAACCCTTTGAGATCTAGCTGGACTTTAAGGAGATCTATTCTTTCTGATCCTTAGGTAGGGGCGGCACTAAAGCAAGTATGTGGACTGTTCTTTCAAGATAATCTTGGATCTGCCCCTTCTGGAGGTCGTTTGGGATACGTTCAAGGCCTTTCTTAGAGGGAAGTTGCAGAGCTGGTCTTCTGCCCAAAAAAAGGTCAAATGTTTAAGCCTAAAGATCTTGGAGGATAAAGTTGTCCTACTGGAGGGAAACCTGCTCCAAGCTAGAATGCGGCACCCTGGTGTCCAGGAAAGGTTGTGGAAGCAACTTGAAGATGCAAGGTTAGAATACAGGCTCTATCTGGATAAAATATGTAGAGTTTAGTGGGACGCGAGGTCCATGCAGATTTTTTAATATGGGGAAAAAGCCGGTGCATTTCTGGCATGGAAGGCACAGACAGACAGGTCTAGGAATTTTATTGAAAAACTGGTTGTGAACGACAGAGGGGATGCCTCAGGAAAGCAGGAAGCTCTGCAGGCCTGTTTAGTCTCTCTCTTTTCTAGTCTATAAAGGGAAGAAATCTCGCCTGATGTGGAGTGTATTGAGTCTTGTTTTAGAAAGCTGAAGCTTCTCAATCTGACTGATACAAGCAGTAAGGCTTTTGATGCTCCAATTATTAAGGAGGAGATTAGTTTGAGTATAAATAAGGGTAGGAAGGGCAAAGCTGCCGGTATTGATGCTTTGCCAAATTAAGTGTACAGCCTTTTTAAAAAAACAATATTTTTATTAGTTTTGCACATAACACCGGTGAGACAATCAGCATGTATATATTCAAAGGTTACTGTGTGGTTGAATCGACCTTGACATAAAGTTTCATCCTCCCCAGTGGTGCATATTACAAACATAAGTATACCCTCCCGCCCCATCATATCAATCTTCCCCTGATTCATCGTCTGAACTATCACCATCAGATTCAGGAATTGGGTCGCAGATATTCCCCCTGTAGGTGTTCCAGGACGCCAATAGTTTGGTCCACTTCCATGGGCATCTCCGATTTATGTATACAGTCCTCTAAGTTACCATATTAACATCCATGTCCCTATACCAAGCCTCTAACGATGGTACTTCAGTGGCCCCCCATTTCTGCGCTATGTTCCTTTTAGCCACCATGAGGCCCAATGTCGCCCATGTTTGTCCTTGTCATGATAAGTCATTAGGTTCCCATATATTGAGAAGGCATCGAAGTGGCTCGGGCAGCAAGGAGACACTCACAGTTTGGGACATTGTTCGTAGGGTTTTCCGTCAGTAGCCAGTTATCAGTGGGCAATCCCATATTGTATGAAAAAAGGAACCCTCATCCCCACAACCCCTAAGGCAGTATGGATGTTGCGTCCTGCCTATTTTGTAAAACGTGCTCCTGGTAAGATAGGAGTGGTGTAAGATTTTGAGCTGAATAAGCCTGAGTCTTGCCAGGATTCCTACCTCCTTGGGTGAGGCTAGCGCCTCCTGCCATTCTGTCTCGTCCATGGCTCCAATGTCAGCCGTCCATCTATCTCTCAAAGTCACAGTGGGATCTGGGAGATTATTAACCAATTTGTGATAGGTGAATGACGTGGCGCATTTTGGCATGAAATCTGTAAGGAGTCTGTCTTCTAGGGGGGAGGCCTCAGGTATATCTGCCTCTTGTGGGAGTACTGCCAAGAGTGCATGGCAAATTTGTATGTAGCGGAATGTTTCTGTAGGTGCAAGCTCGTATTGTTGTTGAAGCTGGTCAAATGGGATGACCATCCCCTTGTCCCATAGATCGCCCAATGTGGATTTACCTATGTTATTCCATCGCTCAAAGCCCTTGCTATTCCTAAGTGTCCCCAGCTGCTTTGCGTCCCAAAGGGGGGTAAGTTTGGTGATGGTCTCCTTCGACCCCAACCGCGCTTGCGCTGTATACCATAGCATGGCTGTGTGTTTTGTCGGTCCCTCTAACTTCATCGCCAATCTTTTGTTATACAGGGCCACCATCATATTGCCCGTGCCCAGTTGCGCCCTATCCGTCATATATGCTAGATCTGTCTGAGGGGCATGTATCCATTGATTAATAATTTTGAGGTGCGCAGCCCAGTAGTATAATTGTACGTTGGGAAGCGCAATGCCACCATCGTACCAACTGCAATGCAAATTCGCCTGCGCTATGCGCGCCGGCTTGTGCCACATAAGAGCGTGGACACCAGCGCTGCTATTTGTTTAAAATATTTCAAGGGTTCCGGATATGGCGTGTTTTCTAGCACATATAAAAACCGTGGCAAGGCCATCATTTTAAATAAAGCCGCCTTTCCCAACAGCGTCAGGGGGAGAGATTGCCAGTGCGCCACACCCCGTCGCAAACGCTCCAAGGGAGGTGCCAGATTTTTGGCAAGAAAAGCAGCGGGGTCTGATGTCCGTGGACATCGCCAGTGGACAGTCCGGGGGGAGTCGCGGCATCGGTCCTTTCAATATGTATAAAACTGATTTAGACCAGTTTATAGTATATCCGGAGACCTTTCCAAAAGTGTTCCAAAGCCCAAGGAGCACCAGTATAGTGCTGTTAAGATTTGTAAGATATATCAAAATATCATCTGCATAGAGGGAAATGCCGTCTTCCCATCCCTCTGCCCATCTAATTCCTCGCAGCAGAGGAGTCCCCCTAATCCACGCTGCAAGGGGCTCTTATACCAGTGCGAAAAGAAGCAGCGATAAAGGGCAGCCTTGCCGAGTCCCTCTTGCCAGCGGTACAGCTTCCGATAGGTGCCCATTCACCACCACACAGGCTATCGGATCGGTGTAAAGGAGCCTGATCCATGCACAAAACTTTGGGCCAAAGCCATTCTACCATATCATAGGCCATTCTTGCGTCAAGGGAAAGAACCACCGATGGCTCCGACAGGGCATGTGTCCGAGATAACGTGCCATTCAGTCGCCTGAGATTGAGTGCTGTATTTCTATTCGGCATAAAGCCTGATTGGTCCAGGTGAATTAAGTTCGGAAGGTGTGGTAGTAATCTATTTGCGAGCACTTTGGCTAGTATTTTTGCTTCCGCATTGAGTAATGAGATTGTGCGATAGGAGAGACATTCAGTCTGTGGTTTCCCGGGCTTTGGAATAGCCACAATTGGGGCCATTCTCTGATCCAAAGGCAGCCGCCCCTTTTACAGGCTGTCGTTGAACATATTAAGTAGGTGTTGTCAAAGAGTGTCTGCGATAAGTTTGTATAGTTCTATTGGGATCCCGTTGGGTCCATGCGCTTTACCCGACTGTAGCGATCTGATGGCAGCGCGTATCTCCTCTGTCGTGAGCTCTGCCTCAAGTCCTGAAGAAGCCTCCGGCGAGATCCCAGGCATTGTTATGTCTTTTAAAAGACCTGCTGCCTCAGCCTCTGTTGTATTCGAGGATGATGTGTATACCGCCCGGAAATGTCCGGCTAGCCCTTGTGTTATGGCCCCCGGGTCCGACGTGAGATGACCCTCGGCAGTTCGCAGTTGTGCTATAGTCCTGGTGCCATGTTCCCGTCTGTCCAACCAGGCCAACAACTTCCCTGCTTTATCTCCTACATCATAGACATTGTGTCTGGTTGCCGTAAGGGCTGTCGTTGTTTCGTGCCTAAGGTGTTCCCTGTATTGCTGTTGTATTATGTGGAGGGTGTGTGCCGAGGTGGGTGTTGGGTCAGCCGTATGCTCTGTGTCAGCTGCTTTCAATTCCCGTTCCAAGGCTACAAGTTCTTGTCGCTGTTTACGCTTGTGTCCCGTGATGGAGGCCATCGCTTGTCCCCTGAGTACTGTCTTGTAGGACTCCCACAACATAGCTGGGGAGCTAACCGAGGCCACATTCTCGGTAAAGAAATATTTGGTGGTCTTGTGAAGTTCCTTACGCACCTGTTGGACCTGTAGGTACCCTGGATAAATGGGGTAAAGTCGCTTGCGGGCAGTGTGACGGGAAGAATAGACTAACACAACTGGTGAATGGTCAGAGATACACCTGGGCCCAATATCAATGTTGTCTATGTATTGTAGACTGGACTCTGAAGTCAGGAAATAATCTATCCTCGACAAACTGTTGTGTACAGTGGAGTGAAATGTGTATTGTTTTGCTACTGGGTGCGTATTATTCCATGCGTCCACCAGTCCCAACTCTTCTGTGAAGCTCTGTAGGTGGGAGACTCCCGGTGTCGAGGTCCTCACAGGGTGTCTGTCTACATTGTCATCCGTCATGGCATTGAAATCTCCCCCAATAAGAAGGTCACCTTCCGGCAAGGATCACAAAAATTCACTGAGGGCCGGGAATGCCACCGCGTGGAGCCCCGGGGGAATGTATACTGACACCACATTAATAAGTCTACCCTCCCATTGACCCTGCAGGGCAGCGAACCTCCCCTGATCGTCACGTTTTGTTTGTAGTACTATAAAGGGAGAGTTGTTTCACAGCAAGATACCCGTTCCCCTAGACCCTGATGTAAATTCGGAGTGCACCACCATCTTGAACCCCCACCTATCCATCGCCTTACATGCCGCGCCTGTGAGGTGGCTTTCCTGCAGGAGTGCTAGTGTGGGAGGTCGACGTTTCAGGGCCGTTAGTACCAACCCTCTTTTGATTTTGTCCCCTAATTCGTGTACTTTCCACGTGAGCAGTGTAAGAGGGGCTACCGGGACCTCAGAGGCCTCGTCTCGAGCGTTAGCTAGTGGAGTGTTTGTCGCCATTGGAGTTGTGGGAGGTATACGAGTGTTGTAACCCAGTCATGTCCTGTAAGGATCTATCAGTCTGCACATACCATGCTATAGTGTCATTTCCGATGTGAACTAAAACAAAGACACAAAAAACCTTAACTACCCAGCCCCAAAGACCAACCCCCCTCCCTGCCCGACGGACTTTGAACTGCCCGCCACCCCAACATAGCAGAGGGCTCCATCCCCACCCAAAACAGTGTACTTGCGTGAAGGGGGTAAGAAGTCCAGGAAGATAGCAACGTTCCCTATCCGGCAGGGCCCGCATCAGCCCGGTGTCCAAAGTCAGCCCATCCGCAATGTCATATATTAACAGGTGCCCATGTTACCGTTCACGTTCCGCAGGTCCGGTTCATCCATTGCTGAGGTCGTCTGCATCCACCCTCTCTTTGTTGCCGTCTTCGGATTGATGATGTTCTTGGCTGTGTGCTTCCTCGTTGTCGGTCCGACGGCGTTGAACTTCGTTGCCTCGACGGGGTCCCTCCGCTGTCGGTCATCCCTCAAGCCAGTCATAGGCCTCCTCCGGTGTCTCGAAGAACCACGTCTTCCCCTCAGCCACGACTATCAGTTTTGCTGGAAATAACATTTAGTAGGGTACTTCTAAGTGTACAGCCTTTTGATTGAAGACCTGATATAATTTCTGGAAATCCAATTTAATTCTCTTTATCGGCACAGTGGTCAGGCCCCGAAATCTTGGAAGGAGGCCTCTATAGTCCTTATCTTGAACCCTTCTAAGGACCCTACTAGGACGGATTCTTATAGGCCAATCTCACTGCTAAATGCGGATTATAAGATCTTTATGAGTATTTTAGTGGGGAGATTGGCAAAATTTGCACCTCAGCTCATCCACCATGATAAGAAAGGCTTAATTCCATAAAGGAACAGACCCAGCAGCTAATTGGTACAATATTAGTTAATTCTGATAAAAAAGAGGTTATGTGTTGGAACACTCGGATTGGAAGAGGGAAAGAAGCTCTAAGTTTAGATACTTGGGTATCTTAGTAGTAAGCGGTATAGAGAAAATTCCACAGCTTAATTTGTCAAGGGTCTCTAAAGAGATTGAATGCCTTTTAAGTAGATGGAAAAATCTTCCATCGACAACTTAAGGACTGGTTAACTTGATTAAAATGGTTGTCTTCCCCAAATTAACTTATCTTTTTAATGCTATGCCTCTTGGGTTCCCCAAACAGGGTATTTATAAAATTCAGGGGAAAGTGGCGAATTTTATTTGGGCCCATAAAGGAGCTATGCTATCTTGGAAAAAACTCAGACGTAAGCTGAATAAAGGGGGGGGGGGGGAAGGCTTTGTACTGTGTTGCCTTTCAATAAAAAAATATCCAAATGCTCCTGGCAAAAACAGATGGCTCCACTTGGGAAGATGGTAAGGCTTTGGAGCGTGGAGGGTGTTCTATAAAAGTCTGGTGCGCCCAGGTTTTTTTAGAAAGTTCAGTTAAAGGTATTGAGTTCTGCTTTGGATATTTGGTATAGGGGCAGGAGGAGGTGGGGTATGAGATATTATTTGAATCTTGCCCCAGTTTGGACTCCCCCGGAACCCCGGACTGTTTAAAAAATGCTCTAAGCCTCCCACAAAGGGTGGGAGTTATAACTTGGTCTGATTTTGTGTCATCGGAAGAAGTTCACCCCTGGGAAGTATTACATGCAAAAACAAGTAATGAATTGTCTAGATTTACGTTTATTTAATTATCTTTCTGGTTTGTGGAATCACAAAAGGAGATTGGGGGTGATTATTAATTGGAGATCTCTCTCCAGGATATCACGCCTCAGAATAAAGAAGTGGCTAGGTGGTGAGAGATTTTAGCGACAGAGGAGGAAAAGTTATCACTCCTTATGCTGTGTGGAGAAGAACTCTCTCAGAGGAGGTCACAGAGTCAGATTAGGAGAACTCATTAAAGACTTAGATTACTCAATTATTAAACCTTCTAATTTGAAGCAGAATAATTTTTTCACCATTATTCGCCTTTACTGGACACCACAAAAAATATCCTAGTTCGCCTCTCAACCTCCCCCTAAGTGTGTGAAGTGCAGCTGCATAGGAGCCAATGATGTCCACATCTTTGTTGATTGTCCGAATCTGAGAATTTTTTGGGTTGGTATAGAACTAGCATTTCAAGGTATTTTCCAATGGGAGATTAAATTAAATGCAACACTTATTCCACTTGGGGAGGATGAAGCACTAAATTTGTCACTGAGGCAACCTCATAGAAAGCTACTCTTTTATGTGATTCTTATCACCAGGATAGAAATGTGTTTGAAATGGAAGGACCCCCTGCCTCCAATAGTGGAAGACTGGTCCGGGGCCGCAGTTAGGATCTGCTGCCTTGACCAGGTTTCAGCAAGAAGTTCTGCTTTGTCTATATGGCCTAACTTCCTAATTTGATGTTGCTTGTTGGATGTTGACTATCTGTCTCTATGATTACATCAGCTCACTGGTAAAGGTGAGGGTCCAGGTGGAATTGGACCAGGGCGTGTGCAGTGACCATTGGGCGGATAGATAGACAATGCAGTTTTTTGTTTTGCAGACGCTCCTTGGAGATATGGGGAAAAAAATATATATGTTCACTTGGATTAAATGGCACTCAGCTTCGTGTGTAGAGCTGGAGGCCATGTAATTTGCATAGCCTTATGTATGCCTTCAGCATTACAAACACTCCTTCACTCAACCAAATAGTGATGTAAGATAGCTTATTGTAGCTGGTTATAAAAAATCTTTACCACATATAATGAACAGAATTATTCTAAAATAATAAAATAAATGGTCCAATATTGTTTAAAAACTTAGTTAAAACAATTTACAATCCGTGGTATAAACGAACAGTGATGTAGTTAGTTGTCTTGCTCAATTCTTTTAAATAAGGTGAAGTGCCATATAGTAAGGCCATATTGTATACCATAGTTGAGATTTACGATGCCCAATCCACATTCTTAGAACAATTTTGGGACATATTGACATCGAGTATTTTTGTCCATTCAGGCTCTGAATAAAGGCTTGACTGCATGTTCTTATTTGCTCAACATTTTTCTAAAAGCATTCATTAAGGCTCGGCATATGCACAGGATGTATGAAAGGGTGTCTTCTTTGTACTCACAAAGCCTACAGTTTGATGCAGACAATGTCCCTTTCCCCTTGGAAGTGAAATCCGTTGTTAGAAAGTGATCCATCTTGTACGAAGCAAATTTCAAGTTGGGGACTAATTAGGATGTCAGTTGGAAAGTCTCCTACAGCTGGTCTGAGGTTTTCCAACCGACGTCCCTGGATTAACTTCCGGTCGCCATATTACAGTTATGGCAGTTGGAATTCAAACTGGCCGGTCAATCAGGCTGACTTCTGATGGGCTTGAGGAGCCGTAGGCCAGTTGTAAGGGCCGCTTATTCCTGTGAGGAAGGCGTTTCTGCCTTTGGGATTATGATGGCACTTTCCAGGAGCAAATCCATGTCGGCCTTTCTGGCAAGGATTTTCTAACAGAAAGTGGCCTTGGGGGCCCCAAGCAGTGCCCCTTACTCACTGGGCCTCTAGTTAGGTGCTTGGGGAGTACCCATGGTGCCCCTTGTGAATCCCTGCACCGTGTGGCAGGCACAGTGAGGTGCCTGCCAAATGGTGCAGGGATTTACACAGGCTCTCTTTTCGCTATGGGAGCTTGTGCTATGGGCAGTTTATGGCAGTGGCACAAGCTTTCATACAGAAATGGGAGTATGTGACCTCATCATGTGCGGTCACGTTTTAATTGCGGTGTTGGTCCATCCCGAGACCTCACATTGTAATTATGCCCTTAATTTGCATTGAAAGATTAGTTTTGAACTACTGTTGCTTATATGAATTCAGCACCATCCAGGAATGCAATTTTCCAGGAAGGTTTACCCATTTATTTACTAGCCTTTGGAAAGCTGCTGACATGCAGATTGTTTTCGTAAATGTGTAAGATTTACCAGGGTTAATGCTCTGTCTAAATACTTCCACCATAGATTATTAAGTCCTGGATGTATGCACTCGCAAGTTATACCTGATGACTTAGCATATGTCTAGGTGTCTTGGGAAATCTTGCATTTTCTTACAGGTTTTTATGTGTGCCCCTTATCGAGCTAGTTGTTACTCAGAAAATGCCAAACGTGCTGTGCTTGATATTATCTGTTCTTTAGTTCTTTAGTTTATATAGCTACTTGTAGGTGGAGGCCCGTGTGACATCTAACATCCTAGATGTCCTTCACACAATTTCGGTGCCATCCATCAGGTAGGGGATTGGTTTGCTATTCATGACTGTAAGACCATGTTCCTGGGAAGGGCTATTTGAATTTCTTTGAGGAGATTTAAATGTGAATAGGAGGGATCTTGCTTCCACCCTGAACACTTGCAGTTGAGTCTTGAAGTTACCATGATTGTCAAATTGTAATTTTATCTCCCAGGTAACTATGACCCTAGCTAGGGTCTTGTTAAAAAGCATTATATCATTGGCATAGGTTTGTAGTAAAAACATGGAGTATTGAAACTCATTTTGTTTAGTGACAAATTTAGGTCAGCAATGTAGAGATGTAATAAAAAGGGATCCAAAACGCTTCCCTGTTTAAGTCCATCCTTCATCATGATTTTCTTTGTAGTACATGCTCCATCACCCAGTTTTATGGCAACCCATGCATTTGTATACAACAACTCAATCACTTATAAAATCATTGGTGCTACTTTCCATTGATTAAGATTTGTCCATAGATGCTGCCTTGATACCTCGACAAAGGCAGATTTTATCTGGAGGTTGGTTATAGTTCCACCTCTTGGTCAGAATCCTGTCTAATTTGGTGATTTATTATTAAGTTTCTCATCCCAAGTCTCCAAGTCCTTCAGAAGCAACAATGCATATTATTTTGCTTCAATGTGTTTTGGGTTGCACTTCATCTTGTTACTACTCAGTGTTTATTAATCCAATCTGCTTATAGTTTGCTGCATTTTCTGGTTATCTGGTGGTAAACATCGTTTACAACGATGTTTTTACAACGCGGGACCTTTACCACGCGGCCGATACAACGCAAGTCGTTACCACGACTTGCGCTGGAAGGCGCTAAAGTATTAAAAATAGTTAATTTACTATCCCAACACCTTCCCTAGGGTCCACGGGGACTGGTGTTAGAATAATAAATTATACTATTCGAAATCCGCACCCCCAACGCAAGTCGTGGTAACGACTTGCGTTGTCACGGCCGCGTGGTAAAGGTATGCGTTGTGACGGTACACGTTGTACCGTCATACATCCTATCTGGTATATAAGATTGAATAAAGTATAGTTCCTCTCCAAGAATAAGGAATAGAGTTCAATAATAGACATTGGTTAAATAATGGAGTAGGAACCCTGTCCCAAAAATCAACATCTCTTTCAAAGATTGCTGTTGGTAGGCCATTCATACTAACACTTTACTTTTTATTACTATTCATAGTTGGCTCCTATTATAAGTGGCACAGCTTGGAGCATGCATGATGATATCATACTACTTTATCATTGTAATTGCATCTGTAATACCATACACATTGGCTACATAGTAAGTCCTATCATCTTCATTGATGTAAGCATTATTTTCTCAATTACATCACTTACATCCAAAGTTCTAAAATCCTAATGAATTTTTGGAGCTACAGTATAATGCAAAAGAGACTATTTATAATTCTGACAAGTTCTTTTTGACCTCCAAATTGCCATTTATATAAAATTCTTAGTTATTTTAACAGAAGATGTTGAGCCAATTTCAAAAGATTTGGAGTTTGTTCAATTTTTTTAAATCTTATATCTTTGTTTATCTTCTTTTTCCTGAGACTAGGTTTTGGTGTACCAATCTTATTTTTGTAAATGAGAAGTGATGCTTCTGCCCCCTACTCCAGAGAGCATACAAAAGGCTTCTAATAGATTGATTACCATTGATTTTAACAGAGTAAATTATATTGACCACTTGCATGTTTGAATCTTTGAGTAAACACACAAAAGTATGGGGCTAAATCACATTTGCATTATTTACTCTGGAATTGCCATTTTAACATTTTCAGGTTCAATGAGTTATGGATGACTTTCTAATCTTGTCTCCTTATGATGTTTGTTCCAATCAACATTGGATGGTGATTAGATGGAGGAAGTGATCGTTATCGATTCAGGTTTCAATTTTATAGCATTTTTAAACTATCTATGTGGTAACCTATAATTGATTTCGTCAAATTAGTAATGTGAGTAGGCACTACAGGTTGATCATCTTTGAATCTATCATTTAGCATTCTCAAGTCGGCTCAGGAACATAAATCAAGAATTAACTTACACAGTCTGTCTTTTTTATCAGGGGGCATTACATGGTTGGTATATTCCATATTTGATTTTGTAAAGATACTAATTCAGGCTATGCAACTTCAGTTCATACATACATATTGAAGTTACCACTTTAGATCCAGTATGCTTCAGGATACATTTGTTTTAATTCGCATATTATCTCTTCAAGCTTGTTTAATATCATTTTTGTTGTCCTGTCTGTAGGTTGACATGGGTATTAAGAAGCAACAATGGTGATTTAGTTTGGTGAGAAGTCCAATTTCTTAACATTACAAATCTAAGAGACATTTAAATGTTGGCAAATTATTTTAAATAGGAGTGTTATAGCTATATAGGTGGACAGGCATCCCTTCAGACATCCTTTAAAGTGTCCTCATATTGTTGGGAGATGATATTCAAGTCAAGTCAAAATGTATGTTTATTATGACCGTAGTCTTTAAACAAAGCAGTGAGCATAACGCAATAAGGGGTGTATACAATAAATTCATATACTTATTTTTAAAAAATTTTGTCCGTTAAAAAGCAATTCTACATTTCGTTTTCAAAAATACAAAGTCCAAACTATAAAATACAAACTACCAGTAAAAATTACAAATACCCTAAAACGTATTTATAAAAGTTAAAACCTATTCACTTTCTTACCACCATAACAATTTCAGTCAGTTAAAATTCATACAGTACTACATTTTTCCTTGGTTCTCAGTGCACTCAGGGCCACCTTTAAGAATTTCCCGAGGGCAATTACAATATCAATGAAGGGTATTTCTGTTAAAAGGCTGGCTGCCTGCAACCTTGTTTTTATTCCATATTTTAGGAAAACCGGGCGCAGCCATAGTTTTCTCTGCTCTAGGAGTGACAGACAGTCCAACAGGATATGCGGCAAGTCTCCCTTGGTTCCCAACTTACACCTGCAACGGCCTTCTTGATCTAGCATTTTAGTTTTGAGCTCTTTGTTTATTATCCACGGGTTAATCCCAATTCGATACCTCAGGATCTCTTGCCTGAACCCGCGGTTAGGTGATCTATCAAGGTAGGGGAACCAATTTTCGTTGGACCAAGCATTTAGCATATGCGCCACTGATTTTTTCTTTGTTAGATAACCTATATCAATCAATTTAGAAACTTCTTTCCCCCTTTGCTTCAGCTCCCCTTTGGTACTAAGGACTTGAAGCGTTTCCTGGACCCAGTCGATCTCTAATGAGTTACAGATTCCTTTCAGTTTGGCCCTACTGACTTTTGCCCATTTTAGCTCGCTTCTCAGTATTTCATTGCAACACCAGTGTGCTACTTTTTGGCCTTCGGGGTCTTCCAATCTCTTCCAGAATCTAATCACAGCCATCTGGGTTTGTATTTTCCAGGATTTTGTGCCTATTTCTATCCTGATGGCTTGTATCATCGAAGATTGAGGAAGGGATAAGAGCCTTTTTAAGCAATTCCCCTCTATCACGTCCCATGATCCCTTACCGCTCAAATAAAGGATCTCAACGCCATATAAAACTTGAGAAGGTATCATTGCTTCGAAAGCTCTCAGCATAGGTCGGTGTGACATCTCTCCATAATCCCCATTAAACCTTTTTAGACCACATATGGAAGAGAGTGCCTTTGCTTTTTGGGTTTCCAGGTGGGAGTTCCAATTTAAAGCCCTATCGAACCATAAACCCAGGTATCGATAATCATTAACTGTCTCCAGTTTGAGCTCACCTATATACCAAGTAAATTTGCTTATCTTTTTCCCGAAGCATAGGGTTTTAGTTTTATCCAAATTGATAGTTAAGAGTTTACTGGCACAGTATGTATTGAAGGCGTTAAGCTTCCTTTGGAGACCCCTCTCGGTCTGGTCTACTATCACCAGATCGTCTGCGTACAATAAGCAGGGTATTTTGTTGCCATCCATTTTAGGGCTGGCACTACCCTCCACCTCTAAATGTGCCGGAAGATCTGACAGGAAGATCGAAAAAAGCTGTGGGGCCAGCACACAGCCCTGTCTTAATCCATTGGCAATGGGTATTTTTGGGGATAAAGAACCCACCTTATCCTTAATTACTTGCCCCCAGTTTTCCCTGTGGAGTTCTTTTATTATTATGAGGAGATCATTAGGAATCTTCAACCTCTCTAATAACTCCCATAGGCAGGCCCGATCCACAGAGTCAAAGGCTGCTCTGAAGTCGACAAAACAGCAGCATAACTTGCCGTTCTGTTCCGTCGACTTCATCGCCATCGCCCATAGAGCAAATCCGTGGTCTATTGTAGAGTGGCCTGCTCTAAATCCACCCTGTTCTGTGGGTATTATTTGAAACTCGTCTACCCATGCATTCAATTGTTTCAGCACAATTTTAGAAAACACTTTCTCGCCTATATCTAGCAGATTGATTAGCCGGTAATTTTGTGGCGCCTCTTTGCTCCCTTTCTTGTGGATTGGCCTAATTATGGCCCCCTTCCAGGTTGATGGCATTACCCCTTCTTTTAGGACTACCTGGAACATCTTGGCAAGAAATCTTGCCCACCATTTAACATCGGATATCAAGATTATAGCAGGAAGGTTGTCCGGTCCTGCTGCCCGAGTTAACTTGAGTTCTTTTATTGTGAGCTCAACTTGTTCTTCATTGAATTGAAGTAATAGGTCATCTGAGATTTCTTGCCATGTTTTAGTCTCCACCTCCTCTCTGGGAGTCCTTACCCCGTACAGATCCCTTATGTACCCTTCCCATGCAGCCTCACTCACCACACAATTCAATTCTCCATCTGATGTTCCCGCTACAGACTTTACTAATCTCCAGAATTGCCTTAGATTTTTAGTCTCTATGGCTTCTAATAATTCTAACCAGCATTTTTCTTTATATACCCTTTTTGCATTGGTTACCATTATTTTGAATTCTTTTTTCTGCTTGACTAGCTGGTCCTGTCTCTCTAGTGTAAAGTTCTTTTTTTGTCTTCTTTGTACTGCACGTATCTCCTTTTTCTTATTTTGGCACACCACAGAAAACCCTTTAAATCGGTTTATTTGTTTTACCCTTGTGAGTTTATTCCCTTTTAGTTTTATCTTTAGGCATTGGACCACCTCTTCTAATTTCCCTATAAACCATTCCAATTTTTTATTCTCACAGTTTTCGGGTACAGTTTTTATTTGCATGGCCTTCAATTTTTCCATATATTCCTCAGTAAGACGTGTCGTTTGGGATACTCGACCTCCTGGGTGATCACCCTTTCTCTCTGTAATTCCCTTCCCCCTGATATTATTATATGCAGGAGTTTGTGATCACTCACTTCTTTTTGTTATATTCAATATACCCTGTGAGTGGACATGGAGAATGATACCAGGTATCTGAAATAATACGTTATCAAAAATTTGCCAGAATTTTGATGCGTCTTCAACTGGGATTAAGCCTACTAGTTCTCCTATGTTTTGTAAAAAGATCTGCAATGTTTGAGGAGGGATTGGGTCCAGGTATTTTTGTCAGTGATTATTTTTATTCCCTTTTTTTAGATTACTGAAGGCCAACTCCATTATGTTTTTACTTGTCTCTTCTCTTCGTCATACTGACAATGTTTTTGTAGATTATGACCAAGATAAGTTTTTAATCTTGGGTTTTTCTTTACATTTTGGTCTTTTTTGGACCAGTTGCCCCTTTACGTTCTAGGGGGTTAGAAGTTCATTGCTGTGTGGGGTCAAATCTCGATAAGTTCTGATCTAAAGTGTTTTTAGGTAATAATATTTTGGGATTTGACTCTAGTGTAACTTATATTCTCCAATTGTCAAATAATAGCTTCTGGCATACCACGTGATGTGTGTGCCTTTTGATTCATATATTTTGTGAAATAATAATTTGTTTGAGTTGATGGAGTTTTGTCTCAGAGTGTCCTGCTTGATTGAAGTCTCTTCCATGCCTTTCTTGTGACTTTTCAGTCTGTTTGATTTATTAGTTGTCCAGTAATAATATTGTCAATTGGAGTATGGACAATCAAAGGGAAAAATTGTTCTTCTATATTATTAAGTGTGCTTTGCTCCATTTTTTCTGGTGAAAATTTCTTTATTTCAGCATCATTGATACAGTCCTGTAAATAACATCTCTGTTATATTAGCAGTCAAACTGATTTGTACAGCTGTTGATGTTTTTAACATCTTATATGTCAGTTTTCTCATTTTGTAGAACTCCTTTACTTCTGTAACTCCCCCCGCCCTCTTCCCCGTAGCACTTAACAGTTCGCAAATATCTATATCTTCACGACAAAATCACACAGTTCTATCCAACTGTACATTGCATTCCTCCCAACAACTCCTCTACCAATTGCCTATATGTTCTCGCTCGTAAAGGCGACCTCAGAACCTTGCCATGTGGGTGCATTGAACCCCTATACTGCCATACCGGAGATGATGTAATGATAATGTGCCCCTCTAGTAAATAGACCAGTGTCGTGTATCGTTACTCCGTACATAAGTCAGCACATATTTCAAATTCTGCTATCATTGTGTCCCATTCTAGTGAGATATGCGTTTTCCTAAGGACTCTGCGTTCCTCTCTCCGCAGCTCCACCCCTTCCGCCCTGCCCCATCGCAGCACTTCGCTATGCCAGTCCTCCACACCCGGTGGTCTGGCTGATTTCGTGATTTACGTGACCTGCGCGTGCACCAAATACAACGTGTTAGGGGTCTGATGTAAACGTGTGAAGTCTGCGTGTGTCAGAATATTGTTTTCCGCAAAGAAGTCCCCCACCTGTATGACACCTGCCGCCTGCCAAGGTCGTAGTTTTAGTTCCGTCAAAGTGCCGGTCCCCAGGGGAAGTCCCAGTAGAGGCATAGTGGGCGCATAGGACGTTGTCGCGTAAGTGTATTTAACTGCTGTTTTACAGTACTTGACAGCAAGTGTTAGGAGGTACTGCTCTGAGGCAGGTACCCTAGCGTTTGGTTACAATAGTCGGTGTATAGTGCCCCTGCTCCTGTCCTTCTCGATCATACCTATTTCATGTAGGTTACGTCCCGCTAGCCAGTAGGCCAGCCACTGGAGTTGACAGGCGTAGCCATAAGCGATCAGATCTGGTACCCCCATACCGCCTTTGTCTGTTGGTAGTTGCAACTTGGCAAGGCTGATACGCTGCCTTCTCATGCCCCATATCAACTCTGTTAGCAACGTATTCATGGACTTGAAAAAGCTCATCGGAATCATGAGGGGCAGATTCATAAAAAAATATAGTAGCCTAGGCAGCACCACCATCTTCAAAATTGCTACCTTCCCAGCTATCGACAGGGGCAACGTGTTCCAAAATTGTACCTGTGTCTTGAGTGTGTGGACTGCCTTGCCCAGGTTACCGTCCAGAAGGTCCTGCACATTCCGATACACCTGTATACCTAAATACTTGAAAGTCGTAGGCGCCAACTGGAATCTGTGCGGCGCGAACCGATATGGGTGTCTTCTATTGGTGTATTGAAACAGTAACCATATGACTTCGATTCATTGACCACTAGTCTCGATATGGCCCGAAAATCATTGAGTATTGCTGGCAGCGGGTCTAGCCCGACCGTCATGTCTTTAATGTATAATATAATGTCATCGGCATAAGCCGATATTATATGGGGTGTTGAGTCTCTCTGTATCCCTTTTGCATGCGCCATTGTCCGTACCTTAGTTAATAAAGGCTCCTGAGCAAGTATGAACAGTAACGGGGACAACGGCATCCTTGCCATGTGCCCTTCATTATGTCAAGTTGCTCGGATATACATCTATTGGTTCAGATAAGTGCTGTGGGGCGTAGATATAGCAACATCACCCATTCTATGTATTCAAGTGGTATGCCAAACTTGCCCAGGACCGCAAACATATAATCCCATCTCAGGGAATCAAATGCCTGCTTTAGGTCCAAGGAAATACATCCCTCCGCATTGTCTCTCGTACCCTCTAGTGTCATTAACTGGCTCAGCCTTCTGAGGTTCAATGCAGTACTTCTGACAGGTACAAAGCCACACTGATCTGAGTGTATGAGAATCGGGATATATTGGTATAAGCGGGACGCTAATATCTTACTAAGGATCTTGTAGTCGGTGACAGGGGTCTGTAATTCTCCAACTGCAGAGCATTCCTGCCAGGCTTCAGGAGTCCATCGATGCTCTATACAGCGTGTGAAGGTGTGGGGCTATTATGTCAATGTACGTCATATAGAACTCGGCCGGCAGACCGTCCGTCCCTGGTGCTTTGTTCCGCGGCAGTGCTTTGATGGCCTGTCTTATTTCGGCCAGTGTTATATTGTTCGCCAAAGCTTTCTGTTGTGCGGCCGTGAGTTGTGGAATGTGTACGTCTGCCAGGAAGGACTCCAGTTCCGCGTCCGACAACGGTTCATGTGGGCCATACAACTCCGTGTAGTAATCTTTGAACGTGTTGTTGATTTCTATTTATGTCTGTACTACCGCCCCCATCGGACCTCTCACTTCTACTATTGGGGTGTCCATTGGAGTGTTGCGTACTAAGCGGGCCAGTAGTGGGCCAGATCTGTCTGCCTGTGTATGCTGCCTGCATGTGTATTCTCTGTGATCTATGACACGCAGTTCCTCCAGTAGTTCCGCATGTTGTACGTGCGCTTCTTGGAGTTGCGTAAGTCTTTCGTTCGTGCCCGCTGCCTCATTTTCAAGCATCGAAAGTTTACCCTCCATCTCCTTGAGCCTCTCTATTACTGAATATTTGATGCCAACTTTTGTGCCCATCGCCACCCCCCGTATAGTCGCCTTAAAGTCGTCCCATTCGATTTGCTGTGATCCAGCTGTGTTTTTGTTCTCTGCAAAATATTTTGTAATGGCTTCCGACACACCTGCCCTGAAGACAGGGTCCTCCAGCAAGGCAGGCGATAAGCGCCAGGTCGGGTTCGGAGTAGGAACCCTCCCCCATTGTATCGACATCTCGACTGGGTTATGATCCGGCAGCGTCTTACCCATGTGCATAACCATTTCAATGGACCCTGACAATGTAGTAGAGCAGAAAAATCGGTCTATTCTAGTGTGCAGTTTGTGAGCCGGGGAGTAGAACGTGTATTCCCGGTGAGTTGTGTGTTTGATGCGCCATGCATCCGGTAAAGCCCACCCACTCGCCCAGCGTGCCAGCGCTTCGCTTTGATCTTGCTATCTGTGACATTCAAAGGGGGATGAGACCTGTCGAGATTCAGATCTAGTACTGCATTGCAGTCACCACCGATTACCCAGTAATGCTCCGACCAGTCTTATAACACCCCACTGACAGTATCAAAGAATTTCGACTGTTCCATGTTGGGAGCATAAATACAGCCTAACACTACAAAGGAGCCATCCAGTAACCCTTTTACGAACACATATCTTCCCTCTCCCTCTCTATCCACCCTTTGTTCCAATTTTTTAAATGGGACCGAGTTTTTTATCCAGATGGCCGCCCCCCTGGAAAACGCTGAGTAATCGCTGGCGTATAAATGACCCTTCCACTTTCTGGCCAACTTGGCGCCCTCAGCACTATTCAGGTGTGTCTCCTGTAGACATGCTATTGCTACCTGACGCCTGTTCAGCTGTGCCAATATCCTGTGCCTTTTATGCACCGAACCCATACCCCTCACATTCCAGGTGCAGAGTTTATATGTGTTAGGAGTTGTCATGACAGTGATTACTTGTGTCGTGCGACGTTGTCGTCATCTTCTGCTTGTGTGGTGATATAGCATACATTGCATGTGCTACTATTGTGCTTAACTTCCCAACCTTATAGTCCCTTCCTCCAAACTGTCGAGGACCAAACAACAGCACCCAACATGGGTAAAAATACAATTCAATTTTGCCTTCACCTGGGGGGGTGAGCCCCTTCGCTCTGTTCCAGTATCTGTTTGCGAAAGTCTCTACGTTCCACCCTGTTAGCTGCATGGAACCTGTGTTGCATACCCCCTTTGCAATAATTCTAACATTCATTTTCATACGTTACCACCCTGTATCTTCGAGGCAGCACATCAAAAGTCATTTGCCATCTGCTCTGTAATGTGTGGAAATAACTGTAAACTAGTGTCCGATTCAGATGCTGCCGTGCGCGAGCTGCCTTTACTGTTCGTTTCCATTCTGGTTCGGGCATCGTGGGCCGCCAAAGCATCTGTTGTCAGCAGCGCCGCCTCCGGCGCTCCACTCTCTCCGGTCGGCGTGTGGGTTCCGTCTACGGCAGACTCCTTTCCTGTGGCACCCCTTGGGCCCAGTCGTGCATCCGATTTGCCAGACGCGTCCTCGCCCATGGATTTCACCAGAGGATCCTGCAATGAGTTTGTTGTAAGCGCCACTTCAATCCACTCAGAAGCTTCCTCCGGGGTGTATAGTTAATCCTATCACACCAACTTTAAATATTTACACACACTGTCACAATTTAACTTCACAAAGTAAATACAGATCAAGATATTATATATGGTTTGTTTAATCCATAAGGCTTTTTCCAAGTCCAGCCAACACGTGTTTCGTCGAATGGGCAGGTACCCACGACTTCATCAGGGCTGGGAAAGAAAATGCAATACAAACATATGTTGTAGTTTCAAGATACACTGTATAGTGGTCACATTTCTCGTACATGTTGCTAGAATTACTGATTATTTGTATACATATCATGCAAGTGAGAGGTGCTTGCTAGGAAAAGGAGATGGGAAAAAGATGTCTCCCATATAAAGGGTGAAGTTTGTCTTTTTAGAGACAAAAAGGTGTCCCATAGTTCATAAAGTCACACGTACTGTTGATCGTATCAAATTACCTCGTTATCTTTATATCTTTCAGTCATATTATACTAATAGGGTGATCGTTATTGAATGCTGGTGCTGAATAGTAATCATCATCTATAGTGCTGGGTTAATCAAAAACGTGATGTGCCCGAGATCAATCAGACTGAGTATTGCTACTCAGGCTTACCTGATATTCAATATCGTTATTTTGTGAGCCTGTAAATGTCAATATATATACACATATGATGAATTACATCCTCAATATCGGTGAGTCAATGATTAATAGTTAGACCAGACCAGAAACGTACCTTCTGGCTGGTTGTAATTCCGGCCCAGCCTCACGTGGCTGGGTAAAATGTAAACTTTCTTATCACAGATTTTTTGTCTCCGTATGTCAGCGCTGTGGGAGAACATTGTATCTATTATAATTTATTCAGTTAGGGTATAGGCGTATCATTATAGCTTATGCATAGTTCAATTTAGTCTATTAATGTTGTCAGGATATCGGGCTCACCTTATAAGATGAGTCAATCCTGTATTTCAGATATAATCAGGGTAATAAGTATTTGGATCCCATTTATTTAGAGCAATCAAACTTTCTTATCTTTATGTCGGTTATTAGTCTTCCTCTACACCCCAGCTGTCAATTATATAAGAGAGAATAGGGAAAGTTATTAGTATTGCGCAATATTCCTCTCCCGTAAGGTAAGAATATCTACCTATGTCTATTTATTTCGTTAATTTTACCTTCCTATATTTGAAGTCACGGGGAAAAGTCTAGGTATCTCTCCAGCCGGATGCAGCAATTACATTAAGAAATAGTATGAGGAAACACTGGTGGATACAAAACAATGACAAATCCCTTAACAAACATATCACTAAACATCCCCTTATCACTTACAGGAAGGGGAAGAACATTAAATCCTGGATAAGCCCCACCTACCGATCAATATCCAAGACAGTTCCAGATTGGTTAACTCAGAAATGTATTGGTTTTTATAAATGTGGGACATGCAAACTATGCCCTATGGCCATGAACAAGACCAAAACATTTTGTAACTACATGGGGAGAGAATTCAAGATCAGACAAATGCTAAATTGTAACAGTTGCTTTGTAATTTATAAGATTACATGCAAATGTGGCAGTTTTTACATTGGTAGCACAAAAAGAGCGCTTAAAGACAGAATCTTTGAACACGTAAGAGCTATCAAACATCATGATGCAAGGTATAACACTGCCACACACATAAATCAATGCCCCAAACAAGACAAAAATAAGGTAATTGGTTTCTGTGCCATTGATCAGGTCAAAAATGATCCCAGAGGGAGTAACAGGGAATTGTCTTTAAGACGTAGAGAGGCATCATGGATACTGACAATGCGGGCAATGGAATACGGAATGAACTCAGATCAAGAATTACACTACTATTTGGGTGACTAAAACATTGCCACAGACTGCCAGAATATGTTTTCTTTTTGTCGCAATATTATGGCCATCTATATATATATACTGATGGATCTTGCAAATAGATCATACTCATAATGATTGGTAATGTGTCCTCCATCCCAAATGAGGACAACCAATATGTTAACAAATGTTTTTCTTTAAAGTTTCAAATGTGTTCACAACAGATGACAACTCATGTAAAAAGACTGTTTAGAACAAACAATGCCTCACAGAATCGGGTATAATTATGTATTAATATAAAACGTGCTAACAATCGCCAACAGTGAGGTGGCTGAACACTAAATGTTTCTCTATAACCTACATGTGCTTTTCTGGCCCCATAGTTTGTGAGTTAAACATAACGAGGTGACTAAGATTTTACTCGAATCGAAACGGATTGATCGTGAACTTTTTTACATACTTATCCAATATCATTAAGTTTTGATATTGAATTATAAACTTCGCTTTTATTGCCAATATTTAGATATAAGAACTATGATAAGGAACCGAGTTTAACATTTTAATATTCGTGCTAATGAAAACACTGACCCAATATGGCCGAACTATTTACGCAATGACGCTCACGGGCGCACTGTAGCCATTCAACGCAGGAAGTCTGCCAGATTGACTTAAAACTTCCGGGTTAGCAGACGCGAGGATCCTCAATACGGGAGAACCGGCTGGAGAGATACCTAGACTTTTCCCCGTGACTTCAAATATAGGAAGGTAAGATTAACGAAATAAATAGACATAGGTAGATATTCTTACCTTACGGGAGAGGAATATTGCGGAATACTAATAACTTTCCCTATTCTCTCTTATATAATTGACAGCTGGGGTGTAGAGGAAGATTAATAACCGACATAAAGATAAGAAAGTTTGATCGCTCTAAATAAATGGGATCCAAATACTTATTACCCTGATTATATCTGAAATACAGGATTGACTCATCTTATAAGGTAAGCCCGATATCCTGACAACATTAATAGACTAAATTGAACTATGCATAAGCTATAATGATACGCCTATACCCTCACTGAATAAATTATAATAGATACAATGTTCTCCCACAGTGCTGACATACAGAGACAAAAAATCTGTGATAAGAAAGTTTACATTTTACCCAGCCACGTGAGGCTGGGCCGGAATTACAACCAGCCAGAAGGTACGTTTCTGGTCTGGTCTAACTATTAATCATTGACTCACCGATATTGAGGATGTAATTCATCATATGTGTATATATATTGACATTTACAGGCTCCCAAAATAACAATATTGAATATCAGGTAAGCCTGAGTAGGAATACTCAGTCTGATTAATCTCGGGCACATCACGTTTTTGATTAACCCAGCACTATAGATGATGATTACTATTCGGCACCAGCATTCAATAACGATCACCCTATTAGTATAATATGACTCAAAGATATAAAGATAACGAGGTAATTTGATACGATCGACAGTACGTGTGACTTTATGAACTATGGGGCACCTTTTTTTCTCTAAAAAGACAAACTTCACCCTTTATATGGGAGACATCTTTTTCCCATCTCCTTTTCCTAGCAAGCACTTCTCACTTGCATGATATGTATACAAATAATCAGTAATTCTAGCAACATGTACGAGAAATGTGACCACTATACAGTGTATCTTGAAACTACAACATATGTTTGTATTGCATTTTCTTTCCCAGCCCTGATGAAGTCGTGGGTACCTGCCCATTCGACGAAACACGTGTTGGCTGGACTTGGAAAAAGCCTTATGGATTAAACAAACCATATATAATATCTTGATCTGTATTTACTTTGTGAAGTTAAATTGTGACAGTGTGTGTAAATATTTAAAGTTGGTGTGATAGGATTAACTATACAATTGAGATCTGTTGATCATTTGTGGGCAAGGATGATGACCCATACCTAGGCACCCAACAGCGGATAATTAGTGACCTAAGTCTTGTCTATATTTGTAAGCGCCAATACCAACCAGAACCTTCATCCCCCTATCTTCTCTAGGCTTCCTCCGGGGTGTCGAAAAAATAGGTTTTGTGCTCATGTATAACTTTGAGGAGTGCCGGGTAGAACAGGGCATATTTCAGATTGCGATCTCGTAGCGTCCGCTTAACACCCAGGAAGGAGGATCTTGCCTTCTGGACAGCCGAGGTGAAATCCTGATAGAGCGACACAGTCCTGTTTTCGTATCATATCGAGGCCTTCTCCCTCGCCGTCTTTAGAACTACGTCTCTGTCTTTGCAGTGTAGGAGGCGAGCTATCAGGGGACACGGAGGAGCCCCCGGTTTGGGCGGCCGCGAGGGCACTCTGTGTGCTCGTTCCACACTAAACAGCGGGGTGAGGTCCTCAGTGGCCACGATTGTCTTCAGCCAGACCTCCATGAACTGCGTCGGATTGGTACCCTTGCTTCATTCCGGAACACGTAGGATACGTACATTGTTGCAGCGTGAGCGCCCCTCCACGTCATCCACCCTATCACATAATCATTTAATCTGCCGTTCAATGTCCTCCAACTTCGAAGAGTGTTCTGTGGACTGTGGGATTAGGTCATCCAGTGCTAGTTTATGTTCAGTGACCTTTTCTGTCAGTTTTTTGTGATCCGCCTTCAGAAGGGACAACCCGGTCGACATCGCGTCCCTTCGGGTTTCCAGTGCTTCTCTTGAGGCCCTGATTTCAGTCAGGATCAAGTCCAGCTTTGCCTCTTGAGATTCCATGCCCGTTGGCGGGATGATTTCATTATTGGAGGATGCCAGCGGATCCTCAGAGCAAGCTGAACGCAACGTGGCGTGCGCCGCTGGGTCCGGCTGCCGGTTTTTGTTCTGTACCATATTGCGTCTCCCTCTGGTGTCTCAGTCGGACCCCTCCTCAATATGTCCAGGCTTTTCCGTGTTGTCGCACTCCGTCGGGTCCTCGCGACGCTCCCCATCACTCTGCAATTCCACGATGGCCCCTTCAAACTGTGATGCTGCGTGTGCGTTTCCTGCCCCCGCCTTGTGGTTACCTCAGGTACTTCGGTTTTCGGGACTATTAGGTAGGATGTACCGGTATTAAGTAGAAAGGTCACTTACAGCACAGTTGCAGAGCCTTTGGATTACGGCTTATAACTGAACTAGGGCCTGCTCCGCCTTCAGTGTCCCAGGTCTCCAGCCCGCTCCCGAGCCCACTCCCAGGTCCTGTGCACAAAATGGCGGCAGTCGGCGTTCTCGGGGTACAGTGCTGCGATTCCTGCAGATACCCAGAATGCACATTCATTGTTTTCCAGCACTGTTGGGGCTATTCCGGTCAGTTCCCCCTTGGTCTCGGTGTTCCGGGCAGTGTACACGCTCTGCGTCATTCTCCCGTGTACTGCCTCTTCCCTCCGTGCACACTGGGCCGCCCTCCACAGATCGTTTTGTTCTTTTCCCCGACTCCTTTTGTGCTGTGCCTTGCCTGACCCGTGGGGACCCTTCCTTATCTGTGCCGCTCCATTCCCTCTCACTTGTTGTCCGTTCGTCCTCAAGCAGGCCCGAATGCCGCCTTCCAGAAGTTAGCTTCACCCGGCCTCACCTCCCACTGTGGTCCGCGGCTTCCGATGCAATACTAGGCCCGTCCAACTCGAGATGCCGGTTGTGGACGTCCGCTACTGTCGGGGCCCGCAAGGTCTGTTGAACGTTGTCCGTGTCCTCTTTTCTTCAGTCGGGTGCAGTTGTGGGGGATTCAGCTTTGGTTCGTGCAGGATAAATGGCTTATATTCAGGGCTTTAGACGGAGCAAGCTCAGCTCACGTCTGCCATGTTCGGCTGGTAGCCACGCCCCCAAGTGTGCTTTGCTCCATGATTACTTTCTCTGAACTTTGACTCGCTATGATATTTTCTTTTTTGGATCATGAATACATAGACAGTTTTCTTCTTTCTTGGGCATTATATTTGCCTTACGATGTCTTGATGTGGGTTTTCCAAGAGGATCCTCAGAAGAGATTTGAGATTTTTTAAGTTCTTTAGTTAAAAGATTATTTTCATTGGACTTCTGATTAGGTTTCTTTAATGGGTCTGCCCATTTTTCTGGCGAGTCTGTTGGTGGTGGGATCTGAGCATGCTGATGGCCTGAAAATTGAAAAGACTTTGGTATTTACAGTGTTCTGTTGTGTTGGGAAATGGGATGAAGGCCATCTTTTTTTTTAGTTTGAGCATTTTTGTTCTGCATTTGGTCAGTGGTTTTGAATATCCTATAAATTTAATTTGGAATCAGGTTTTGAGTTTTCCTCATTTTTTTCCCAATTTGTGTTCTCAAAGAGTTTTCACCATAAAACGACCTTCTACATCCAACTGGGTCATTAATAATTAAATGTTTTGAACATTTCCATTAACTTTATTACTATGTATTGACAAATACTGGCTTCCAGATTTGCCTTTGCAGTATCTGTGTAAATTTGTTTGTTATGAAGTGTTACTGTTCGTTTTTCCTCTACCAGTGTGACTAGGATCCTTGCAGGCGTTTCTAGTCCATTTATTATAAGGAAGCATGTACAAGTCTTGGTAACAGGAGATGTTTCCGTTTTAGCCCTGTGATTCATTTCATTCAAGATTTTTGTGCTTAGCGCCACTTCCAGCTCATTGGTTTGCTGGCATATGCAGTGAGTAAACTTGTAGCTCCAGCTTGTCGAATTGTAGGTTAAGGGTTTCTATAGTGGCATCTAAGAATCCAGAGAGTGAATGTGATATTGAAGAGTTAGTACTAATTCAAAAGTCCCCATATTCAATGATAGATGCTTTACTCCTTGGTTAAAAAGTTCTAGTTTTTTTGTAGTAGTGCAATTAAATGGTCTATGAAGGATATCTTTTTTGTGTGTATGAGTGATGATTGTTCAATTATCGCTATCAGCATATAATCATTTGTGACTTTATGCTCTTGTAAGAGTGAGTTGTTAGAAGAGTCCTATTCTAGAGGATTTATCTGTAGAGATAGGGACTGCCTTTTCACGCCACTTATATGAAGGATCAATGCTAACTTTGAATGTGTGGCTTCCTCTTCACTTGTAAGTTCAATGAGTAATGTATTAGGTTGGTGAGTGTTATTAAAAGTTTTTGTGTCCTGTTTACAGATTGTTGTAATCTGAAGATATTTGTAAAATTCTGCAGAGGAAGTTTGGTTGTTTACTTTGCACGTTGGTCCTTTTTTAAGTAGTTTAGACGGCTTACCAGCTTATCATTTAGTTTTTCTTTTGTAATTTGTCAGTGGGGGGCCAAAGTTCTAAGGATCCGGACCTCACTATGGGTGTTTGGTGCAATTAATAGCTGTCTAAACAAGACAGGATTGACTTTTTCTATAGCTTTTTGAAAAGAGTGTAAAAGCAAGGAAATGCTAGGAAGATGAGGCAGGGATATTTTAGGTATGCTATTAACCACTATGTCCAATTTTGGTATTGGGCACATGAAAGTGGGTTAGATGGTCAAGCTTGTGTCTCGTCCTGTTTCCCAGGACCTCACCAAAAGACACCTCTTAGTTGATTTCAGCACAAATAGCTTACATCCAGTGAGAGAGCAGGCAAGATCCTGGTCAGTGAAGACTTGTTGTACGTTCAGCAGCTGCATGTTATTCCTCCCCCTACCCCCACAAGTCACACCAGTGCCACTTTCACTAGGGATCCTACTCCAACCCCCAAAAACCAGGGAATGACAAAGATCACTGCTCGCCCGCCACATATCTTCACTGTGACAAGACCACTGCACCACCTACTATCCAGCCGGAGGGAGGAATCATCAAACCAAAATTTGCTGACCGCTGTAGTAGGCAGGCAGTGCCATCTGGAGTGGATATGACAGGTCAATTTAATGATGTGCTGCATGCTGTTGTGCATACTGTGTCTCTTGCTGCCATATACAGCACACTCTTTTTAACCCCTTGAAAAGCTTATTATATGCACTTCTTTTCTTTAATTTACAAAATGTTACCTTCCTGTAATCTATAGCCACACATTTGGTGTGACTAGGTTAAGATGATATCAGTATAAAAGTGAATAGAGAAACACATTGGTCGACATAGCATCACACTCAAAAGTTGGGTGGTGAAGGAAAATGGTAATTTTTCATGAGGGAGTGCTAAATACACAAGATAATCCTATGGCGGAGTTTCCTCTATCATACTGTCCCTACTGGGAGTAAATCCAAAACCATGGATTCTCCTCCATTTTTTACACTCCCTTCAGATATAGCACACAACTCTGACGAACTCAAGCCAGAGTGACACAATTCTCTCGAATCACTAAAGAAAATGTAAAATCATTTTAGGAAAATAAGGCAGAAGCTGGTGATTTCATGTTCCAAGAATGAAGATAAACATTTTCTTGTTGCCACCTCATCCAAGAAGAGCAATAACTGTAAATAAGCAGGCAAATGAGAGCGATACAAATGAATATCTGCTTCATATACCCACAGTTAAAAAAAGCACACTTAAACATTCAAATCCCATGAAAGGCACATTTTTCGAACTCATGCATCCAACCAAACCTAATTTTTTGTGGAAAGAGACATACATCCTGCATGCAAGCAAATAAAGCAGGAAACTAACGAGCATTGCATAAAACTGAGAGCACAGTTCACCTTTTAAATACGGGAAGAATTGCTAATGAAGTGTAAGGTAAAATTGGTATTTCCTTTGGTCTTTAGCCTCATTGGACACTACCAACCACACAATTTCTTATCTCAATCACACTTCATGTATGCATCTAAACCCCACCATCAATTATAGTGCTACATACATCCAGGTGATGTAAAATATTTAGTATTTATTAAAAATTATATATTGCTAATAGTTCTACCCCATATTCAAACAACAAAATATCAATCTAAAATTGAAACAGGAATTCTATTGCACAAATAATTAGACCCCATCCATAACAATCCAATGAAGTATATGAGGTGTAGATCACGCATTTAGTACATCAACATATATCCAATATCATATTTAAAATACAGTTTAATTAAACAATACACATTCATAGAACAAATAAAGAAGAGAACTGAAATAACACACAAAAGACAATACACTTCGTCCTTAATTCAACTACTAATCCGTATATGTAGTCACGACAGACATCTGATTAAAACAGGATTTTCATCTAGCATGCCACTACTAGATTTAGTCTGTTAGATGTGTCGGTGGGGTTGCAACAATATGGACCACCTTTATCAAGACCACAATTATATCTCTCACTAAATCGTTGTTATTGGTACCAATTAGGTTCTTTACTCAGTCCCTATCATATATCGTTTGGACACTCTTTTAAAATACCAAGCCGGGGACCAGGCTATGTCTGTCCCTCGACGCTATCAAAAAGTCTAGTCCATTGGTGTCTTGTTGCTTTGAGGTTTAGTTGAAATCCACATCTTTACAAATTTATAAAGACTGCTAATAAAGGTTGGCCAATATAGTTACTTGAAAAAATTAGCCAATAGAAGCAGCCTCCACTCCATGGGCCTGATCTCTCCTTATTCGTATCGCATGCGGTATCCGTGCGGCTTACTCTTCCGTCTCTGTTTGCTAATGAGGCCACATCTGAGAATTCCATTAAATGATGAGTTCCAGCTAGACCAACTCATTTCCAAAAGGTCACAAGAATGTGAAATACAATGGCTACACCATTGCTTTTTGAAATAATTGACTACTGCATTGCTTTCAGCATGTGAGAGGAGCTTAGCTTCGTTGACATTCAACTCCACCTGATCCAAATACTCATGCGAGACATCTGAGAACTCAGATAGAAAGAATCATGCACCTGCTTCAAGGTATGTGGATGCCAATTCCTACCTATGAGGGCAGACATGCTTCTGAAGGTTGCATAATGTTCCACAGCATGGATGTGAACAGACAACTTCACATCCTGTCTGATCGTGGAAAGAAACTTGCCAAATCCAATGCTGAAAATTCTTTGCTATTGATTTGTAATGTAACTGCTATTTTCATGCAAATGTATCATTACTGAGCACTGGGAGGCAACCCTAACCTGCGTGCTGTACAGCTGACACCAAAATATGCATGCCAACATATGCATGTAGGACACCTAAGAGTGGTTATTTACGTTTAGGTCATGTTTCCAGGTGAACACGCACAAATGACAACCCAAACCTGTTCTTGATTGCTTTTGTGTCCTTCATAAACATAAGGATGTGGCCTAACAGCTAGAGCGATTGACCTTAAAGCTGGGAACCGGGTTCGAGGCTCGGCAGGGAAGCTCAACATCATGTGATCCTGGGCAAATCACTTAATCTCACCATGCCTATTGAAAAATTAATGTGTCCATCTGTAACTCAACTGATGCTCATGTAAAGCGCTCTGATACCTTCGGGTCAAGTCTGCGTTGTATAAAATTCCAGATAAAAATGGGATGCTTTGTCTATGCTGAACCTATGGTACATGTTAGCAGATCCTCCTCTTGATTATTGTGAATCAGAACGTCATTACTTCTTCCCATTCCTTTCTGCTGCTGGGTACATCTAATGTAATTTTAATGGTCACTATCCAATGCCATCTCTGTATTTGGCTGTTCTCCATAGTGTTACACGATTGTGTTTGGAAAAAAACTCTATGCTTCTGGCCAAACAATAGAGTGGTCTCACATGAGCTTCAGAGATGAGCATTTTGCTTAGGAAGAAGTCAGGCATGTGCCAGCACCTATATGCCTTTATGTGAGACCTGAGTAAGCACCGTTGCCTAGCTATGCTATATTTGAGTTTAGGTCTTTCACGGTGGCAGCTGTGCAGTTACGGCCTACCTTTACACCCTAGTGGGTTGTGTGCTAAGTAATGGTTGTATTTACTTGTGCATTGAGGCAGTATTTTGCAGCATTCTGGCTGGAAAGTCTGTTTTTTTCTGGGACTGTTGCTGGAATCACTCTTACTGGTTGAGCTCCATAGCTCCTGGAGTTTTTCCTTTTTTTTGTATGGTCCCTTGCCTCTCTGTGCACTTTCATAAGCAATAGCATTTTTAGGTCTTGCCTAGGCAGCACGCATGTGCTGCTCTAAGAGATGACCTTTAGAAATTGGTCAGCTCTTTTCAAGCACTTGTGCTTGTTCTGGCATGCAACTTGTGGGAGACAACAGCGGCGTGCAGGCCATCTGTTTTCAATTAGCGTGGTCGCGCGTGCCGCTCCCGCAAGGTGGATGCCAGCACAAGCACAAGTGCTCGTCCATGGCATCCCACCTCATGGCCTTCTCTCACACATAATTGCATCCGCTTCCCTGTCCATTCTCTCCCCCACCACAGTTCGATTTTAATGCTTCCGGTCCCACAGTGAGGTGCAGCCAGTCCTTGAAATAATTGTTTCCCATAACGCTGCAAGCGCTGTAATAAACATACATTAAGGGTCAGGATTAAGGGTCCGCCCTCGAACACATCACACCCTTCGAGGCAGCGCTTCTGCAGCATTTGTGATTGCACTGTCTGGAGCCATGTGGGCAGAGCTGGAGATTCATCACGGAAGCCGGACTAGGGCTTCAGCTGCCGATCCTCTGAGAGACAGTTGGCGGTAGTGTCCCTTCCCCCAATTCCTTTTCTCTCATGCAAGGAGTCAACAAGGAAGTTGAACAAACCCCAGGGCGATATTTTATGGAATATCGGAACCGAACTGCTGATGGCTTTTCACCTCCTTGGAGCGAGGCCAGCAGAATGTCAATTAAGAAAAACAAGATGAGCTTGTCTCCCTAGATGTGCTGCTTGTAATAACGTTCTTGAGCGCTTTCAAGAGAAGAAATACGGCGAGGCACCAGCTCTTTTCAAAGCATGGCTAGATTCTCTAAGACCTTATTCTGCTGTTGCAGTTTTATTTCAAGTTACTCCAAAAAAGTCCCACTGTTTGCAAAAGCTAGTTTCAGATTCTAGGAGACGTGTCCAGCTCAGATTGGGCTGAGGGGGTTCTATTATCGAAGGCCTGTCCTGCATACTTTGAAGCCACTGCAGTACCCACCGGATGAAAGGATGCACAGAATGTACAGTACGCTCACTCTTCCCCTCGGGTCCCAATATATGAGTTCCGTTGTTGAGACCAGGCCACCATTGTTGTCTCCATGGAAGCAAGTGGTGCCTTCCTCTAATCACAGCTCTCATCAGAGCTCATGCACAGGACGTCAGCAGCATTAGCCTATTGTTCTTCAATGCAGCAGCCTGAAAGAAACTCCTGTTTTCTCTTCTAGCAAACACACCAGTGCATGCCTTCACTCTTCCAGGGTGCTCAGATCCCAGCATGCTGCTAAATTCTGAGGCTAGACTAGGGCCTTCTTTATATACTACACATGCACAGAAGTAATGCTGTCCTGAAGCTGTACTGCACTAGCGTGACAAGGATGGTGCAAGCATGAGAAATGGGCATTTCACTGCAGTAGGGGTGGCAAAAAACAGCAATTAACGGGGTTCTGTGGGCTCCAGTGCTACTGCACCTGTTGCACCAATGGTAGCTGTGCCCCTGCTTCACTGGAGAGAAGAAGTTTAATTAACCGCTGCAGCTTCAGGATGTTTACCTGTTGGAGACATCCATTTTCCATAGAGTTTAAGTAAATAGTACAAAGTGTAGTTGGTGTGTTTGGGCAGATGGCAGATGGCATTGCAGCTAAAAGTTTCTTCATTTAAGTGTTGCATAATTCCTTTCAAAGGTCAAACTTGACTTTGAATTGTATTTCCTGGTGATCTGCACTTGTTTTTCAAACTTGGCCCTGGTGACCCACACTTTTCATTTTATTTTAAACTTGCCCTGACTCTACCTGTAATGGGCCTTTTCTGATAGGCCCTGCTTAGACATGGTGTGAGGGGTTCTCTGCGCCCACCCCAGTCACCGGTTCACTGGATAGTGTTAGTTGGCACTTAAGAGCACTAAGTCTGCCATTTTCATGGCAGCACAGGACTTGTAAGAATGCTACTAAAGAAGAAGGTAAATGATTCACTGAAATGCAGAAACGGTTTCCGGCGCAGTATACTGGGAGAGGACATCAGAAAAACTGTTTTTTTCTCCTATTTTGTGTATACGAAGATTAAAATAGCATTTTGTGTAATTTCCTTTGAAACTAATTTTAGGATATTGAATGGAAGTGTCAAATTCTGCAATGCTGCCAAGTATAAAAAACTAGAAGACATTTTTTATGTTCATTATTTTTTTACTAGGGTTGTTCAGTTGTACATAATGTCTTCTTGGTTATATATAAGGTAACAAAAATGCTTATAACACTTTTTTATTACACTTTACAACATGCTGCACAGCAGCCACAATGCTGTACAGCATAGCTTAAAAACATTGGCAAAGCCAATAGCTATTACTAAAGACTTATAAGGTCCCATAGCCGAGACCTATTGACTATGCCAATGCTTGTTGCTTTTTCTCATAGTATTTTATTGAGCAGTCCAGCCACACCATTTCATCTTGCTGGACTGCAGATATGATATGTATTAATTCATACCAGCAGTGCAATATATTTTAGAACGGTTGCCCTCAGAGAATGGGGAAAGGCCACAGGTGTAGTCACGTACCCACCGGTTGGTTCGCAGCTTGAGAAGTGAATACGCCTAGAAATGTATGAATGAGAGCTGGTCTTAATGTCGGTATTGGGTTTATATGTGGATTCATGGGAGAGTGATGGGTCATGCCTCATTTTACTTCAGTAGCGGCCCATCTCCTGCCAAAGTAGGGGGTGGGCCGGGCTGGAGGAGGGTGGTGGGGAGGGTTTAGGTAAAAAAAAGTAAAACATAAAAATAAACGTACCTTAACTCTGCCGCCGCCGTCTCCAGTGCATCAGATTTTCTTGCTAATGGTTTTGGGGCTGGAAACCTGGCTGAAACCCCATTCTGTCCCTGCTATTGCATTGGCCATACCTGAAGTCTATAAATTCATTAAGATGGACAGGCCACTTAAAATAAGGGGAAGACTTGCTATTGTGCACAAAGATAGTATCAGTGTCTCGCCTTTGGATGAGTGCTGTAATGCTCAAATGGAAGTACTTGTCTTCCGGATAGACTTCTCCTCCCGAATTAGTTGGAAGGGAGCCCTAGTATATCATCCCCCAGGACCTTTGGCTGATTTCCCTTTATTACTCATAGATTTAATCGCCCCTCATGTAATCGCGAGTAGCAATTTTCTGCTATTATGTGATTTTAATATTCACAGCCAATCCGCTTCCAACGCTGACTCACAGGCTCTTATGACTGATTTAGCAACCTTAGGCCTATGTAAGCCCTATTTAAGATTTCCATCAGCCCTAGCGCCTCGACTACAGCTGTCTCCTGTGTTCAGTACAGCAGCCAGGCCGCAGGGCGCCCCTGGGCTGTTTGTCATTAGAGTTAGTCACCATCTTGAAGAGTCGGATCGGAGGGGCCGGGTCGATGTCAGGCAGTACTACATGTCACGGGCATAGCAGGAATATCAGCTGCACCCAAAAAGGGGCCACAAGAGTGCATGGCCAGCGAAGGGAACTGGGAGTGTTTTACTCTCATGCTCGAGGTTGGGTTATTTTCACTGGATCTTCTCCGTTTTCATTGGTCGAGCTCCATCAATGCTGTCTGTTCTGACAGACCTCATCAGAGGCCCCGCTGGTATTGTGACCTCGTCAGCATGGGTGGACAGATATTCTCCCTTACTATTGTTGTTAATTAAATTAATGTGATTCTTGCTAATCTTATTAATATTACTACACTTATAATAGAACTGTAAAAAAAGCCACATACCGAAAGGGTTGCTGCACCCTGCACATGGCAGGATGTGTTATGTCACTGTACAGGACGCCTTTCACACACGGACTGTCCTGTCTATGCACGAGCGGCCCCTCACCAAAAAGAAAGGGCTTGTAAGTTCGCACCCTGAGCACAGTTCTAAAGAGCAAACATCAAATTATGTGTGCGAGTACGAAGGTGTCCTCTGCAAACTGCAGCTCCAAGCATAGCTCTTAGCGCTCTCGGGACAGCCTTCTCTAGGCACTTTACATAATGAGAGTTACTGATAACTAGTTAAATGACATAGCCAATAGGTCTCGCCTTTGGGACCTTATAGTGTTTAGTTATCCAGCACAATATCCTTGGTGCAGCAACATCAACTGTTGCATTGCTAAATACTTATAAGGTTCCAAAGGCGAGACCTATTGGCTATGCCAATGCTTGTTGCTACTTCTGATTGTGTGACCGCGCACGTGCTGTGAGGCTTAAAGGCTGGCTACGCGGTTATTTAAATATAAGCTGTAAGCAGTAATACTCATTACAGCATGCTGTATATGAGTATATGTTATTCCTATCAATAAGATAGATGTAGAACTGCATTATGTTTTATAATCAACGTTAATGTTTCTTATCTAAAATATGGAACTTTTCGTTTTCAAGTCTAGCAGAATGTAATCAGTGAAATGCTGTACAGTTTAATAAGGAAAATGTTCATTTTGATGATGCTATATTTCATTTTAAAATGCATTCGGTAACGTATTCAGTTGGAAACCTTGTTTTCACTTATTAGCAATGAATCCTATGAGGATTAGAGCATTCAAATTATTTTTCCTTCCACATTTTAATCAACTATCTTTTGCTCCATTATTAATGATCGCGATAGTTTAATCAGTTTTACTTTTTAGATCTTGGGGCGGCATCCAGAAATGTTTTCATTCAACTACGATGTGAGCGACCACACACTCTTGTAAGATGAACATGTCGGTCATTTTAAGAATAAAATGTATACACCGTAATAATTTTCCCCTGTGAGAATGGAATGCCCGCATTTATAAAGCATACTAATTATAGTATAACTGTGAGTGTAACAAACTGCATATGTTAGAATGTATTTAAGTACAATGCATCGCACCGAAGTAAAATATATTTTTATGGTATTTCATCATTCTTAGTCTTTGTCTTCTTTGAGAAGAAATAGCAGTGCGAGGTGGTCATTGTGAACTTTAAAGACAAGGGTTTTTATCAAAGCTTCGGGAATCACAGGGTGTTTTTTTACCTTTCAATTACAGTAAGAAAGACCCAGCCTGTTTGTCCATTTATGCCCACTACACTTCGGGGAAGATGTATCACCACTTTGCAGCAGTGGAAAGTGACACAAAGCAGTATAGGACTGGCTTTTTAAGCAGTCTGGCACTGCCAGATGGGCGAGTAGAAAGGGCCACTTTTTGGTCGAAAATAAGGGCCATGGATCAAAATAAAAAATGTCCATGCTTTGACCCTTTCAAGTTGTAAGACCTGGCAGTGTCAGAATCCCCGACAGCCCGAAATGCCAGTGCAAAACTGAAAAAGTCACAGAAACCAGTGCAAAGTGTTTATGGACTTTTTACTTTCCAAAACGAAACAGTTTTTGAGCTGGAAATGAGCCCGTAAAGTGATGCAAATAGCACTTTGCTCTGCTTTACATTACTCTGAGTCAATGGGGCATCCTGTGGGTGTTACATGTATGTTCCCAATCCACCACCCATGGTTCTGAGGAAAATACCGATCTGCTAACAATGGTGACTAGGACTTTAGACCTTACAATGCTGCCTCCTTGAGGCAGGTGATAACAAGGAAGAATGTTTCCCAACCCTGTATCTGTGCTGCACAGCACACATACTACGTGGGAAAAGTTAGCACAACATATTTCTCTATTTGTAAGTAGGAACATAGCACATTTTTGAGGGGGGAAATTCCAGCAAATGCATAAAACTCCAACCATTTTCTTACTAGTTATTATTCACCTACATCAGTCTCTACCAACATCTTCCATTCACTAGCAGCATCTTCTGTTCACCTTCCAACACTAGCACATATTTACTACTACCAATGTAATCCTATTACATCGTATCAACCATTGTCTCCATTAAGGGCCTCATTTACAAGCCCATTGTGCTGCCGGTGCATCCCTTTTTTTGACGCACCAGCAGGACAATTGTTTTGCCAATATTTCCACGGACACGGAAAATCACCCTGCGTGACTTTTCATGGCCTTGTGAATATGGGCCCCTTTCATACATTACTCTGCATGAAAGGGATATTTCATGGGTGTTTCTGTGGGTGTTCCCTTAACCTCTTAGCAGCTATGGAACGTCCAGCTCCAGTGCTGAACGTTCCATTGCGCAGGTGAGGTTCGAACGTCCAACGGCCAACGGCAGCACTCCTGAGGTAGTGGTGCCGTCGGCCGTTGGAAGAGGCGCAGCACCTAAGAGGTTAAAACATCCATGGAACTTGACAAATTCCCAGATGTGCAATGTTTTATAATAGTGCAACGAGAAGAAATACTTTTATTTATCCTCGTTTATTTCTCTTTCTCTGCATGCTGCAATTTGCAGCACACGTGGAAAGAGGAAAATGCCATCAATGATTGTTTTTGTGCAGGAAGGTGTCCCTTTCTGCATAAAAACAATCATACCTGTAACACAGGGACTCTTGAAACATGGTGCATGGGTGTGTCCGTTGGCGCAAGGCTGCTGTTTGTGTGCCAGAGCAGGGGAGAAGGATAAGGATAAGGAGAAGGATAGAATGCACTGTATCTTGTAGATACAGCGCAAACCAGCCCTTTTATTTGAATGCAAGGCAGCGCAGCAGGAAGGCTTTCTGAGCTGCCATGCGTCAAAATATAGTAAAGAAGCCCCTAAATGGTTTCTACATTATTGATGAACAATTAAAAAATATAAATGTTTACATTTATTTATGACAAACAAATGTTGGTTGTAGATTAGATTGTAAAACAAACTATCACTCACTGGTGTACAGTTAGTTCATACTTTTGCTCACACTATGGTAGTTAGACTACAGTTGTTTTTTGATTGTTTTGCTTATGTGTTTAGATTTTTATTTCTTTGCTTATGCTTCCCTGCTGTAAAAGTTCTTTAATTGGAATTACCAATAGGAAACTTTCTATATCTATTTAAATGCTGCTGTTAAAGCAATTGAATGGTTATGGTGTGGCAATAAGGAGGAAAAAATAGTGCAATTCAAAGGCATTTCAGTCTTAAAGGTTTGCTTAAACACCAGACTCATTGGTTTGATTTTAGGGTCTGGTAAACATTGCCAAAAGGCTTTGGAAATATGAAGCTACGTTTTAAAGTAAACATTACTCTATTTTCTATTATAATAGGAGGTTGCCGGGCTAGTCTGAAACAAGTGGGTAGAAGTCAACAGACAATAGCAGTCACCACGGCATCTCCAGCAACAATGATGGCAGTGGATCCAGAAGCAAATCATGGACCATCCACATCCAGTGTCCAGCCCTGCTGTGTTTTGACTCTGTCACCAATCAAAATACCAGTCCTGACAGCACCTTTTTCAAGTAAGATAACATCAGATCATGGTATACCTGCATTTTATGGTAAAAACTTAGATGAACTATTCAATTGAGGAATGACAACGTTGCATCTTAACTTCAACTTGAGTTTGAGGGTACAGGCAAACTAACCATGGCCTAAATTATTCTGCTTTTTACCCGAGTTGCCATCCTAAAAACATTGTGCGAAAAAAGACAGGATGTATGTTATTTTATTAAATTCCTGTTTATGTTTGGTATAGGATTTATAGAAACTGCAAGCATCTTCATTGTTCTAAATACCTATTTCATTGAAGAAATATGCCAGTGTTTAGTTTGTTTTTATTCAAATATAAGTTGAAATCCTGATTGGGAAAATTCCTATGGTGTTCCCCTGTTACTTAAAATTCCACAGAGCTGGAAGACAATTGCTTGCGACTCTGTTTTCCTGTTAATTTTTGGATGTGAAGTAAATTAACAGTGATCTTGAACTCTGTAATTAAAAATGCATTGTGAATGAAGTTGATTTACGATATTCGTATTTCCAACTTGGAAACAATATAAACTGTTTGTTTTGAGTGTGTTTCTGCTTTCAAAAATCACAACATAGCTGTATACATTGATTGAAGACTCCAAGTGAGATACCTTTATAGAATCAGCAGATAGATTGGGAATAGATATTTTTCAATGGTGCATGTTAGATGATAAATGACCAAGATCACTTTGAAATGGGCTAAATAATCTATAAAGGACAAACACTTTATATTTACCTTTGGTCCCAGTAAACAGCCTTATTGCCTAAAGTAGAGAAACCCACAATCATTTCCTGTACGCCTTGTCCCCATCCCATGGTGTTCATTTCTTTTGTAATACTTATCATGAATATTTAAACTTCTTGGCATTGACAAGGTGTTCCTATTTTCCTCACTTTCCTTCATAGCAAAAGACAATTCAATAATTTAAAGGGTGATGTCTTTTCAACTTTTGAAAAAAATCATTCAAATGTCTACTCATTTTATACTTTTTCATAAATGGTTTAAGAGGCTATTTTGTTTGTTCTGTCACCCTTGTAAATAAAGAATGGGTTGTATTATTTTGTTGATGATTGATTAATCTAAGTATTAAAGACATGCACAGGCAAGTTCAATAATGACCCCACACTCAAGTACAATGTCTGCTATAATGTCAGATATATGTTAAACTGAGGACCAGTGTTTTTATTTGCTTGAGCATGGGCCACCTCTTGATTGTGAGAACATCCCTCTCCTCAGGATATCTACCTCGTTAGCGATAGGTGCGATTGTTTGTTTTCTTTTATAGGAATTTCCTTGTGATGATGCTCCTGAATAACTAGGGTAGTGGAAATTCCCAATGGAACAAGACAAGACACTCCAACGCCTCTTGCTAATTGTCATTTTAAAACCATCATCACAGTATTTCACAAATGACAAGGCGTGACTATAGTTTTCAATTTCCACCAGCAATCATCCTGATAACAGGGTCTGGAATAGGTCATCATCAATCAATCAATCAGGGGTTTGTATAGCACGGCTACTCACCCTGGGAGTTTCAATGTACTGGGGGGTGGGGGCCAGGGTGAGGCGGGGGGGCTGCTGATCCGTCTGGGAGTGGAGGTGTTTTGAGATTGTTCCTGAATAAGGTCAACCACCCAGATTGCCTGAGATGAAGGGGTAGGGTGTTCTAGATCTTGAAGGCAAGGTAGGAGAAGGTGGTGGAAAGGTATGATAAATAATCATAAGGTAAACATTTTGGCAACATGTTCACACAAGCATAACATTTTTATAACTGAAACTTTGTACTTTTGATATTTGTAAATTACTGTTTCTTACAGAGCAGCACACTTCCACAAGCATAATGTATACGTGCTGTAAAATAACTTATATTTGAATGCCATCACACTGGAGCTATGTGATTTTTCTCTTCACAGGAAAAAAATGATTTGCCTTTGAGAAATCCTTTGCCCATCGTTCTCAGTGTTTAGGGAAGCAGTTGCATAATGTCATTATCTTCTATTGCTCCTAAACAGAGTCATTTTGCTGGCATAAAAACAATTTTAGAATAATCTATGCCATCTTCCGAGGTCATAATGTGTATTTTCTACCATCAAGATGACCTGTAAGATACAAGATAATTATTTTACAACTAGGTATGGGCCAGTGATCTTTCACCAGATGGTTACTATCTGGCTCTATCAAGCTAAATTAACCTCAAATATTGTATAAATAAGAGTAAGTCTGCTAATCAAAATCCATCATTTTTTGTATAAAAATAATAAGCTTTGCTGTTGCTGTAATTGTTGGCATTATCTTTTATATCGTAGTTGCTTAACAAATAAACAAAACCCTCATTTACTTTGATGAGGATACCTGCAAATATCAAATACCCCATGCCTTAAATTCACTGTCACTTAATCAGTAGTTTTGCAAGTGAAGGCTACCTTCTCAATATTTCATGTTTTTATAAATGCTGTAATTGCTTGGACGTTTTTTTTAAATAACAGAGAAATTTGATTTAATATTGGATTTCCTTCCTTTAATAAATGGATATATCAATACCATGAGTTGGAGATCACTTTTAGATTTATAGAGGTGGAAATGAGAACATGTTATAAAGAAACAGAATAATTGGTAAAGTAATGAAGCTAGTGGTGTGTTGTCATAAATTGGTAATCTGTGTGGAGTTAGAGAGGAGCAATTTGGTGATTTTTTAGTTATCCAAGACTTACATAAAAAATACATTTGAATAATTGGTGATTAACATTTGAGATTTCTTGATGGTACCAATGCAATTTAAATGGCTCATACTTTATAAGCGTCTATGCTACACTTATTGTGTTAATGTTAACAGACGATGGAAGACTGTAAAACTATAAGTGAAATTCAAATTATTATGTGGAATGTTGTAACATTTTCATGAACTTCATACCTTGAGCGAAATCGGGTACCTCATCACCCTCATCTAAAAACAAAATACACTTGAGAAGCACCATTTTAGAAGTAATCATTCAAACATATATTGCTCCACACAGAGTACAGCTAAATATGACTGTGAGACTGGTTTACTCTGTTGCTAAATGCAATCACATGACTCCAAAAAATAGAAATCTCCAATGACTACTCTTTACAGCCAGAATCACTTTTTAAATCTGCTGTATCATGCATAGCACCATACACAAAACATCTGTGACTACCTGACTACCTGACAGATGTACTTCATATATATGGTAGTTCCAGTGGTCTTAGAATACAAAAAATCATTTTTCCCAAACCTCCTAAATTTAGAGAAACTACTGCACAGAAACATTCATTCTCTGAGGCATCAACAGAGACGTTGAGCTCCCAAACTTAGAACACTGATCTCACTCTCAATTATCCATAAGCAGCTTAAGCTCAACTTTGAAGTCAATTCCCTAACTAAATTTCGTACTGATTCTATGATTCTACAATTCTATGATTTATATTGGATTCATGATCTCTAAAGCATGAACTGTGATCAAATGTAGAAGCGTGTGAATTTTTCTTAATTTGCTTTTGTGTAATTAGGTAAAATCTCAGAAAAATTACACAAAATGCAAGTCCATCATTTAGCACTATATTTTTTCATGAATTGCATCCTTGTATCAAATTTTGATAAAAGAACGACATGTGTGCTACAAAAAAGTGCAAAAAAATAAAAGCACTCTCAAAAAAGCTGCTTGTATTCTGTTGTTCGAGTGCATTTGCTGTAAATTGTTACCCTGAATGATGTGCTTGTGGTAAATTTTTAACACAAATGAGGCACAATTGCTCTAGGTAATATAATGGTGTCATTTTAGGACACTTGTGTGAAGGGCATAATGCAAAATTCTCAAAATGAAATGGATTACGGTAGCTTACTTAAAAGGTCAGCAAGGCCTAGTTAAGTGTACTTTTAAAAGTTGTTTTAACCTTCAATCTGTCTTGATGTATTCCACTTTTGTTAACCATTGTTGCAAAGTCAAGTACCTTCATGCTAACTAGTCCAGATGTGTCATTTAATTGGATAAATACATGAATAAATATATAATCTCATTGACAGCTTTAAGACAATAGTAACTTGTTTGCGATAACAACTATATGTTGTGTCACACATCACACTGCTTTCAATTTCTGGATGGAGCCATAGTATAGTCTACACAAAGCAGTTCTGTAATTAGTTATGTCCAGTCAAAGGTTTCAGTAGCTTGTACCTGAGTAGACAGGCTTAACTTAAAATAATGTGTGAAACATTTAGAAGTACTCAAAACAGTTTACACACCAAAAACACAACACAATAAAAATCCCACTCCAGATTGGAAAATAGAAAACATGTAATAAGTAAAATAACATTAGTCCATTAATCCACTAAGGGGATCCAGAGGTGTTCATTGTAGGAGATTTAGGGGAAAATAGCTCCAAGAAGCACTAAGCACCAATGGTAGTCTAAGGTCATGGTAGACTGAGACCTAGGTGCAATTTCAGGCTGACCGCAATAGAACACAAATCGGTTACACCAACCAGAATCTTCCTTGTTGGAGATTTCAACTTGGGACTTAGGGCCTAATTGTCTGTTAGATGTGTTCTGACTCCCTTCTTTGACTTCTGTTTCAGCAGGGGTCAGACTTGTGTTGGTTGTAATACCTTAACCTTCTTTAAATTTCCGCAGGTCAAACCTACTGAAATGTAATTTTGGAGAGTATGCAGTATTTACCGGATCATGAGGATTTAGGTAGGTTAAACAGTGAAATCCACATTATTGCATGCAAACTTCTCTTAGGTGCTATCTATTGCACCAGAAAAAAAATACCCAGTGGTATTTTTATGTATCAAGTGCAATACATAGAAACTATACTTGCAATCAAGTCCTTAGTCTGAAATGGAGGTTGAAATTCTCCATTGGGGCAAGAATGTAGGCTATATCAAGTCCTCTCGAATTCAGATAGCTATTGAATAAAGTCCTGCTGAAGCCGTTGGTTTTGGTGGGAAAAAAACGTAGTGAGGGGAAATTAAAATTTCACACCCAGGAAGTAATTTTGGCTGGATATCTTTGGTGTTTTCTCCTGGGCAATATTTCTACTTTTTGACAAAATCCTCCAGTAGAACAAGGCTGCAAGCTGTATTCGATGATGAGACAGACACTTTCTCACCGATAGCACTCCGAAATTCATTTTCTGATTTAGAGGAGCTCCAAGCAGGATAAACCTATTTCTTTAAGCCAAAAAAACTCACGGACTGGGCCGATTGACTTCAATGGTTGGCCCTGGTCCTCCAGTAGTCTGAATGTTGAATCTTTTTAGAGTCGTTAGGAGAGGTCCAGCCACGTTAAGCATTCCAGAGCATCAGGAACAGTACTTGGAAAGTCAAGACTCACTCCAGCGGAGGCCAACATCAGGGTCCAGTCCAGTTCAGGTCCAGTTGGTACTGGTTAGCTGAGTGCTTCAAGGAAAAGGCATTTTGCAGCTGTTGTGGTCCATTAGCCATACAGGAGGTTAGCTAATTGACCCTTAGCATCTCTTTCTATGTCCTGGGTGCAAGTGGGAACTTTTAGGTCCTCTTACAGGTCTCAAACAGCAGGCACTTCTAAATGTTCAGTAAATGTTTTAAGATGGAGGCCTTGGTGTGCCACATTTATGGTTGGCACCAGATAGTGGGTGGTTGGGACTCCTGGTTCTTGTCTAACCAGTTGGGTGAAAGTTACTTGGGCAAACCTACATATTTTTTCAGTAGTTACTTTTTTCCCTTCTGCAAACAATCCCACAGTGCACCTTACTTTTAAAATTCAATATGGTGAAAACCTTCCTCATTAGTGCAGAGCCTGTGTGCCCACCTGTAGGCATGAGCAGAGATGAGCAGCCCACACCTCAAAAACGGCTCCGGGGGAAGCTCACTTCCGACTATATTTGGTTCCGGCCTGGCTTGGATAACAAAATGTAGCTTTCCCCAGGGGTTACCTTCCATATACCTGTGAAAAGGCAGGCCCCTTACAAGTTAATGAAGTTCCTAGTTCACCACCCAGGCCACTGACCCTGCTCTGGGAACAGGTTTCACTCCTCATTAAGGCCATGTACTGGCTTGGTAGCTGCTGGACAGATAAAACAGGCAGGGAAAGGTAAACCTTTCCAAAACATGTACTTAAACTCAGATAATAATAAATATTTTTAACAGTGGGTGAATAATTTTTCTAGCTGGTCCCAAACTCAAGATGGCAGAATTAATATGTTAATATGTACCCTAATTTTCCTGTGGGCCATCCTGAGCCTTCCACAGTAAAAATAACTTTTGGGCCTTGTCATTGTAGGGATATTGTAATATGAAATTCCGGCATGCCCTGCTTTAAATACCATACCCCCTACCTTGTAGGCTCAATGAGCTACATAGGGGTGACATTAATACTTAAAAGGGAGGTTTTTCCTTGTCAATAAATGTTATTTTGTCAAGTCAGACTGCAGGTTAAACTGCAGCTGTCAGGCTACATTGGTAGGCCAACAGTTACGATTTCTCTTACACTAGTGGATGGCACAATAGGTTTTGTAGTCCACATGAGACATTTACCTTTCTATCCCATGGGTGTATTTGTGCCCGATATATTTTGGTATGGTAACTATGCCAATTAAGGGTTAGCCAATGTTACCACATTTTAGGGGTCTGAGCACTGGCCTGATTAGCAATGTCCAAGGGCACAGATGTAAATACAGCTCAGCAGCAGCAGTCACAAAACTGGGGGAGATCCAACCAAAAAGGGCACTTTTTCACTCTAGTGTATACCAGGGTCGGATTCTTAGTGTCATTTGTAAATTTAAGTTGAAAGTATATTTATTTTTTACATGCTAATCTGTGCTTGTTATGTACAAAGCCTAAATTTGCAAGTGTAAAGGGATTTACAAATGCATAATATTGCTCCCATTACGGTGTAATGTTAAACATGGCATGCATACATGGGTAGAGAGTTGGCATTCCAGGGGTGGGATAGCCTGGAAAGAGTGAAACACCCACATAAATACGTTTGAGTATTATCATAAACCGTTTGGACCTGTTCTTGTCCCTGAAAATGGAAGAGGTTTGCTTTTTTCTGACAAAGGTGAGAGGATGTTCCTTTTCTGGGAAGAAGTGGTTTGGGAGTGCCGCTGGAAACTGAAGAGGGTGTAGGTGACAGGTTTCATCACAGCCAAAGAGTGCAGTTGTACAAACGGGAAAGCATTTTCACTTGCACAATGTTGTTTTGTACTAAATTTTCATACCAAAACCCTTAACGTGAATATAAGCAGAAATGCAAAACCTGCAACTGGAACAGAAGTCAGATAAATCACTTGACAATCATTCTGAATTTCACAGATTGGATAAATTGCATCCATGCACGATTTTATACTTAGAGATGCTGGATTTCAAAAAGCTTTGTCAATCAATCCCTTAATGTTTGGATCATGTAAACAATCTTTATTTTAAAACATCTTCCGAATAAATTGCTTATGGTGTAAAACAAAATCCATGTTTCTCCCGGAAGTGAATGGATGGAAAATATTGCTCCTCTTAATAACCCCCAGTCTAGGTTTGAGGTAGATAGTGCATTAATTAACTTTCAGGCCTACTGGCTGTCATGGTATCACCATACAAACACATTGGAAATTGATACTCGAAACCCCTTAAGGTGCGGTTACCTTTCATTAACACAAGCACATATATATATGCAGTGAATTACTGTCAACTAAACAAGTCAGCCAAGTTTTTGTTATTTTATCAATGGAATAGGGGAATTTTTGTTCTGTTTTTATGACTTCAGAACAACTACAAGATTTCACAACAAATGATCCACACATCACAGCCTGTAAATGAAATGCCCAGTCCCTGAAGTACTCGAAATGTTGTTAAAAGTTTCTCCTAATTATTCCTTCTGCTTTTCTGCCACCGGGTAGACTTCTGAGTGTTGGGGGTGGGGGCTACAGCTTTTCCTGAGTGGCCCCAGAAAAGGCTATTTCTAATAAACAGTGCTCCTACCCTCACGAGGAACTTTTATGTAAATTAGTAAAGCTCCAGTGCCTTCAAAGTCACTTCTTTACATTGCAAGCTACACATATTGGGCACACTCATGAGACAATGGAGGCATTGCAGGTTCCCAAGTCCACACGGCCTAGTTATTTCTTCACCTGTCAGGCACTGTACATTTGTGCCAGCTGGAAAGTCAACACTTATCACAGACAGAAGACTGAGTGATGTTCTGATTTCTCCCTGTTTCTCTAGACATGTGCACTGGGGGCTAAGTCAGAGTTGCATAGCCGTACCCCACAGCTAGAGGGAGCTCCCACGCAAGTGTTACTACTCCTCGAGGAAATTTCCAAAATGAAAGCAATGTATATTCAATGGGTGAAACGTCCGGTAGGGGGGGGCGTCTTTCATTCACAAGTAGAATATGATGCACATAGAACCAGATGTTGCCCCCGGAGTGCTGGTCTGCCCCTATGGGGTAATTTATTAAACATTGAGTCGTGGAACAAATGTTTGGCCTGATGGCATCAGAGACCCTACGTACTGCCTACAGGACAAATGCATTTATTTCTCAGCTTGTTGGGCCGCGATGGAAGGTTTTGATGCATTCTACTTCTGGTGGTAGGTTCTAGATACCAGTTGTGTTAATTTCAGGCCACCTGGCATCTAAGATTTTGTAATTTTCTTGGAGCTTGCTCTCCTCAATGACGGAGAGTTAATGATCAGAGGGATTGGGAAGACCGATGCCACTGGCACTTGATACAAGTATTCAACAGAGTCCAAGAAAGTACAAATCAGGAGTATCTCTCAGCTTTGTTTCAACAGGGGTTCGTCCATACAGGTTCTCCCTTCCTTCATTCTGTGTTTCCATATTTTTCTCATAATTACACAGTTAAAAAGTATGACTCACGTAACCAACTTCAAAACAGCTGTATACACTTACCTGTCAGCCTTACGTTAGCACATGGTCACTCTCTGATGTTTCACAACCAGATGTAGAGTATTTATTTAGAACTTCACAACGTATCCTGTTTAGGTACAGCCTCTAAGATCACTCCTCAAAATAGTTCTCCTACGTAGCACCTTGTTTAAATCTGATCATTAGTACAAGTGATAAGATAATATTCTCGGTAGGAAATATGGAGGAAACTAAGATATGTTTACAAATTGTTCTATTCTATATGTATTAAAACAGCTTTTTTTATTGATTTCCATCAAAGGCATGTTTCTTTTAAAAAAACTTTCACCTCCTTTATTTGCTTTTATTCATTCTTGCAACTTTTTTTAATTAAATAATTATTCTCTACCTTTAATTTATGTGGATATTAGTTACTTTTTTCCCAGTTTATTTGTCCAACATTAAACACACTTTTACTGAGGTTTACCATGCTTCTAAGGCCAAGCTACCAAGTTTGAACGATGGTTACATTGATATACGATAGGTCGTTCAGTATGGGCAGTGTCCATTCTTTGTCACGGCTCACAAAAAAGCTGTGGCCTCTCCGTTCCAATAACAAACATTCAAATTCCTTACAATAATTAAAACTATGGGCCAAGTTTTCATGCAATGCAATGGAGCAACCAAAGTGGCAAGTGCTTACACCAACTTGTCTAATGTATCAGTACAATGGTGAGGAAGATTTTTAAATACTTTGAAAGCAATTTAATAGGAAGTAATCAATTAACATTTCTCTTGAAAATTGACTAATGCAGCTAACTTACGAGGACGGTTATTAGTACTTCTTCTAGCCTCCTTTATGATTCCTGACTTAAGTGTCGTGCCCATACTCCACAACAAAATGTTGAGGTCTTTTTACATTGTAAAATACACTAAAACAATTCTGAGGTGTATTATGGACAACATATTGAGTTATGTTATAAAGAATAACTTATTAGACAATAACTAATTTATCATCGTGACTATATGTGCTACAGCATTACATTTGTGCTTACTATTACCTTTTTTTGAATAACTTAGAACTTTTGCACCTGTAGGCAGTAAGCAGGAAGCCACTGAGTTTGTTTTTAAATCTTTTTCTCCGAAATAAAGTTGAAACTTACAGAAACACCAGTGGCATAAACGATAGCTGTCAAATGTGGGTAGATTTACACCACCCTCATGAGGGACTTTGGCAGTATATCCTCAGATCTGTCATGACAGTTCTACTCTACTGGGAGCAAGGCTACAGGAGGCACATGTAAAAGAAAAGTATCAACATGCACTAATCCTGCTCCCAAAAACCAATGGGAGTGATGGACTCTTCAGTCTCTCACTGTCCTTCACCACAGACAAACCAATTTGAGGGTCAGTTGAAAGAGGCAACAGGAAATGGGATAAGAGAAAAAATGGGGAAACTGGATTAACTGACTCCCAAGTTATTCCCATTTTCAATTTATCATCACACACCTTATCTTCAACAGCCATTTCCTTTTTTAGGTCGAGGGCTGTCCTTTGTGAGTAGATATTCTTGACTTACAGACTGATCTCAAGAGATTCTTCAGGAAGATAAATTAATAATAGCATTCCACAATGAAGAAAGACCGAATGGCACAACCGCTACCAACACAAATAGTTCATTATCATAAAGATGGTATTTATCGCAATCTCGTCAACTTACATGTCTCAAAAATATCCTCTTGCACCCATGCCCTTAGCCCTGAGGACTTTTTCCAATCCTCATGAGGTCACTTCTAAGGAGGCCCCTGCTTTTAGCAATTTTGACATCTAATGAAAACCAGAGTAACATTTAAACGTACACCCTCCTAGACTTGAAATCGCCTAATAGTGTCTAGGGCTACATTTTGGACCAAGCCAGCAAAATGACTTTTTTGCAGGAACTGTGCATTCTGAAATATTGAACAAGAGCCACTGAAAGAGGATAGAGGAAATCAATCTAATCCAATATCTGCATGGTACAAGTAATGAGCTTTGTTGAAGTAATTACACTGCTTAACATGTTCACTTAACATCTTTATAACACATATGAATCCTCTGTTGATGCCTAGCTTGTCTTCTACCTCATTAACACATCTCCAGGGCCTAGTAGTGATCATTTCTGCATTGATGATTGCAATGGAATCTACAGAGGCTTCATGCTAAAATAGCAATCAGACTCCAAAGCATGCACAGCTCTGCTACCAAACCTCTTCTTAATCTGAATCTGAAGCACTTCGAAATACCACACCTGTTGTGATATCACTTGACTAGATGCATACCACATAACAGGTTAGGGCCATTTTCATATTCATGGTCAAAATCCATTTTACTTTTGACTCCATGAAGGTCGACCAGATGCCTGCATTCTGCCTAACAAAAAATGTCTTGCTCCATCTGGTAAGGTATAGATGGTTTATTGGCAGAACCTTATACATATAAGGTTTCTTTGGTTCTTTCTTACCATCCTCTCTCTGTCTCAAAAGTTAGGTTCCAGACATTAAGAGAAGCTGTGCAAAGGTACATGATCTGGAAATCCATTGGTTTACCCAAAAGATAATCGCACTCCAGGAAGACATGATCAGGTAGTAGGTTTTTCCGAGTTAAGGCTGCCCAGCTCTGGAACAAGTTGGCACCATCCCTTAGGATTGATGGAACCCTCTATAGTTTTAGGAGGAACGTATAAACCTGTCTCTTTCCCTAAGTAACAGTTGGAATTGATATAAGATGTGACCATAACAAGGGATAGTTTGTTTGTTGTAGGCAGTTTGTTAGCACCATCATGCCTGTGAGTTGAATGCAGCACTGTATAAATGCTTGTTAATAATAATAATAATTCTTATTGGTGCTGAGGAATAGTGGGGGTCATATTCCTGACCTCCTCACCCATAATGCTGTAAAGTTCCTTCTTTACACGCCAATACTATATAATAAAAACATGGGAGCTTAAAGCGACACCTATTTAATGCCATCCCTTTTTAGGGATTATAGGAAGGCAACGTCTAGGATCGCATATAGAGGAGCACAACCCTTTATGAATTATTTTCTGATTTTATATATGCACGTATCAGCCCCTTACATCTGCCTTTTTTAGATATGTTTTAGTGTGTAGGCTATGTTTGCTTTGCAAAATGTAGATACCCAGCATAAATTATACATGGAAAAGTATGCTTTAAAATTAGAGCACATACAAATCGTTCCTAAATTCCTGTTTCGCCCTCAATTCATTCATATGCTGGTGAACACTTTTGAAAATCGTTACCTAAGAGCGCTTCACATTCATAAATTCAGAAAATTTCAAATGAGAAATATATTCCTTCAGCACTTTAAATGCATTCGTTACTTTCAATTTAATCTTCTAAAGCCAATTCTCTTAAACACTGCCCCTCTTTTCAGTCAAATGCACATTACCAATGGAAATTACCTTTATGTATCTACTTAAACACAACATAGGCAAACGGAATATAGTAGTGTGAATTGCCTGTATGCAAGATACGAGGGGTTTATTAGAACATCAAGAACTGCAAGGACCATTATGGATTTAAGCATGAAAAGGTAAACTATTGACACTTTCAATTAGAATACTATACTGTACTATCAGATTTGTAGAGCGAATGCGACCCGGAAGCCTCCCAGCGCTGAATAAGAGATAGCACCATGCAAACGAGGAGGAGACCTAAAGTCAAGAACTTATTTATAAAGCGCAGCTCATTATCTATATTTTGGATGGTCAAGGCCAGGGAAGAGAATTCCAGAGCTTCACTACATTGAAGCCAAAGGACCGACTACCCCTTCTGGCCCTTTTAATAAAAGTGGTGGTAGCCAGATAGAGGTTCAAGGATCACAGTGGTCTATTAGGCGTTAGGGGTTCGTCAACTGGCGCAGACTTTGACCTTATAAAGCTCAGTGGACTATGCAGAGTGACTTATACCCTATCCTTTGGGCAACGATAAGCCAATGAAGGTCTCTCAGTCCCTGCCTGATTGACTGAGACCTGGAGATTCCAGATAGCGTGTGAAGGCGCTTTTTGTACAGTTTGTAACTTTTTGATTACTCCGTTAGGAGACCATAAGTACAGTGAATTGCCATAATCCAAAAGGGAGAGAGCGAGGGTTTGGACACCCACATGCCTCGACGCCTGGGGGAGCAAGGGCCGAATCTTCCACATCATCTGCATCATTTCAAAACAGCTGTCTCTAAATTGTGGTGGTCTGGGCTTCCATTGTTAAAGTATCTTGAGCAACATCCCCAAACTTTTACGACCGCCTTAGGGGCTGGGGGTCCGAGGCTGGTAGGCCAGCCCAGGCTTTGTTGGATAAAGGGGCTATTCCGAAGAAACATTAATTCAGATTTAGCTCCAATAAGCTTCAGATAAGACTTGTTCATCCACCTGACTACCTGCTCCAGGCTTGGGCCAAGAGTAGATGTTCAAAGATCCGAGTTAGGGGAAAAAAGAGAAACCCAGCTGGGTGCCATCCACATGGAAGATCCTAGAGATACTGAAGGGAGCTATAAAATCCGCTAGTGGCTGCAGGTATATATTGAACAGTGTGGTGCTAATTGAGGACCCCTGCATAACCCCACAAGCAACAGGGAGAGTTTCCAAAGAGCATACTTTGTCAAAGACCCAGATTGATTGTTATTTTAAGAAAGAACCCACACAATCCAGGGATTTCCCTCTGACTCTGGCCTTACCAACCCTATCCAGGAATGTGGAGTGGTCAATGGTATCAAAGGCCGCACTGAGGTCCAGCAAAACAATGGCCACTGCAGCAAAGTGGTGTAGCTAGAGATTTGGTTGCCCAGGGTGTTCCCTTTATTTGCTGCCCAGTGCCGTAAGAGGGGCGGCACTGGCAAAAGGGGCGGACAAGCAGATGTACGGTTGGCAGCCAAGAATGTGTGGGAGAAGAAATAAAAAAAGAAACTTTCTTTGCATTCGTAGCCGCCCCCAAATTAGGGACATCTGGGGTGGACCCCCTTAGCTACGCCACTGTTGTAGCCCCCTGATTTAGCATCCTCTTAGCCTCCTCCACAACAGACAGAAGGGCAATCTCTATGCGGTGTTTCATCCGGAAGCCAGTTTGCGTGTGATGCACGATCGAGTTAGCTTCCAGGTAGTCTGGCAATTATTCGAGTATATTTTTGCCACTTTGCCTGAATCTGGAACAAGGACATTGTGCAAAAGTTCCCTAAACAGGAAGGGTCTACGTTGAGTTTCTTTATGTCAGCTCTGACCATTTCGTGTTTCCAAGAGGGGGGCACCACACACATTTCCAAGGATAGGTTAACTACATCTAACAAGAAAAGAAAAACGAAATCCGGCTCTAGAGCAAGGATTTGCAAAGTTGCTGTATCCAAAGGGGATCCAGATTTGATTTTCCTAAAAAGAACAGTGAACTCATCCAGATAGTTGGCAGGTATTTGGAGAAAATAGGGGAACATCCCTCCCTACTAATATTCAGAGGGGTGGAGCTATCACTATCTGTGACCTCCTATAATGATAGGTAAATTAATAAAATTCTCATGTTGAAGTAAGTGGTCAAAGCCTTGCACTTGTCAATAGAAGTTTCATAAACAGGGGCAGTAGTGATAGGATCTAATAAGGATTTTGAGATTCTGAACATCTCTCTAGGGAAATGTTTTTTTTATAAAAAAAAATATTAAATTGAAAGCACAGAGCCATCCTGGCAATATCATGTCATGCATCAAGGTAAACCACAGTACATCCATGATCAAATGCTACATAATGCAAACACATAGAAGATTAGAGGTTAATCCGTCTGTGCATCGTAATATCTTCCATAGGTGACGTACAGATCTCCCCCCTAAAGGTGTTCCCCCCCATTTTTTGTCCCACTTCCTGGGGCAGCCCCGCATTTTATTGACCTCCTTCTCTGCTATCATGCTGCTATCCATCTCCGCTACCCACCCAATCATCGAAGGTCATTTATCAGATCCCCAAAGCATAGCTATGGCCCTCTTCGCTAATGAATTAGCCAATGCCACCCATTGTTGATCGATGACTGTTAAATCAGTGGGGTCCCATATATTCAATATTCCTAACTTTGGCGACAATTGAAGCTGTTTACCCAGGGTATCTTTCATTTTCCGGGTCAAGTTATCCCATATAGGGCGGACTTCGGGGCATTCCCACAATATGTGATAAAAGGTGCCATCTTGACCACATCGCCTAAGGCAGACTGGATCCGCCCGACTTCCTATCCTAGCAAGTGCGTGTTTGGCTTGGAGTTCTTTAAAGGTGAGAAGTTTGCATTTATGTACTAAATCCCCAAGGTTAGTGATACCAATAGTGTCCCATTTATCGAATCCTTTGTGATGGCAGAGCAGACCCACTCTTTGAGAGGACCAAAGCGGAGTGGCTTTTGTAAGGTTGTCTGCCCATCCCAGGCGTTTGGTCGCCTGGTGCCAGATGTTTACTGTTTGCGACATAGGTCCCAATTATTGGCCTTTTTGGGGTTTTACTGTAGAGTGCGCCTAAGTATCCCTCTCGTCCAGTTTGGTAGTGTTCTAGTTGAAATTGCAGGTTAGATCGGGAGCCATGAATCCAGTGGTTCGTGGCCAGAAGTTGTGCATCCCAATAGTATAAGTGCAAATCCGGGAGGGCAATTCCCCCATCATACCACCCTTTTGTCAGTTTTCGGAGGGAAATGCAGGGTGCTCCCCCATCCCACAACAAAGTACTCATCTCACCCTTGATGGCAGTAAAGTAGGTATTGGCAATGGGGAAAGGACAGTTCTGGAGCACATATAAGAATCGAGGGAGTGCAAGCATTTTTAAAAAGGACAGCCCTACCTAGGAGCGGCAAAGGCAGTGACCACCAGTGCGTAACATCATCGTGTAGTCTCCGGAGGGGGCCCAGGAGGTTTCGATCGTAAAATACTTTGGGGTCAGTTGTAATATATATATCCCTAAATATTTGAAACCCCCAGAGGCAATCTCAATGGTATATCCCTGGGGCAGGATAGGTGGTTGGCAGTGTAAGATATAAAGTATTGACTTAGACCAGTTGATAATGTACCCTGAGTATTTACCAAAATTAGTAATGATGTGGAGTAGACTGTTAAGTGATCACCTTGGGGATGACAAATAAATCAAAATATCGTCGGCATACAGTGAGATTTTATCTTCCACCTCCTCACTCCATCACATGCCTTGTATCGAGGCAGCACGTCATACCCAATATGCTAGTGGCTCAAGTGTTAGCGCAAATAGTAGGGGGGACAGGGGACATCCTTGTCTAGTCCCCCTCCGCAGGGTGAATGTACGTGAGGTATGATTATTTACCCTGACCTGCCTCAGTAATTCGGTGTACAGCAGGGATACCCATTTCTGAAAACGGGGTCCAAAACCAAACCTCACTAAAACCTCAAATAGGTAGGGCCGTTCTATTGAATTAAAGGCCATGGCGTCATTGAGCGACAAGATGACCATGTCTTCTAGCAAGTACGGTTGCCTGCCAAGGACATTGTGAACTCTACGGATATTCAGGGCGGTATTGCGGCTTGATATAAACCCGGACTGGTCCTCGTAAACCAATGAGGGGAGGACAGTGATCAAGCGGGACGCAAGGAGTTTGACCAACACTCTGGCTTCTGAGCAAATTAAAGATATGGGTCGATAGGAGCTACAGTTGGTCGCCAGTTTGTCGGGTTTACGTATGAAAACGATGGATGCTATCTTTGATCTAAGGGGAGTATACCCTGTTCCAGACTCTCCTCGTACATAATTTTAAGGTGTGGGGCCACTTTAAAGGCCATTCCCTTGAGTAATTTGTTTGCCTTCCCCGACTTAATAGCAAATATGGCTTTACAGTTTACAGACGGTTATGTCGGCATCTAGGGCCTCTCTATCATTGTCTGATAGTGTGGGCAGATTAATTTCTCCAAGGAGTTGACGTGAAACTTCAGAGGAGGCAACCGATCAGGAGGTATACACCACTTCTAGGTGGTCGGCGAAGGTGTTAGCTACCTCCTGTGGGTCCGTTATCTGTCTCCCGTCGTCCAGCAAGAGTTCTGGGACCCACCTAGCCACCTGATCTCAACGTTTGTGCCAAGCCAGCATTTTCTTGGCTCTCTCGCCAAGTTCATATACTCTGTGTCGGGTGTGGAGGAGTTGTGCCTGAGCTTTATCACATGCAAAGGCATTGTATTCTAGTTGTTTGTCACTTAGGATGCGGGCTGTAATGTCTGAGGGAGATTTGTTATGTTCCGTTTCCAGTTGGAGCAACTCACTCTCTAGTTGTGTCAGTTGTATGTTTTGGTTTCAAAGGTATCCGCACTTCAATGCTAGTGCGTGTCCCTTGATCACAGCCTTATGTGCTTCCCAGATAGTGTTTTCTGAGTCAACTGATCCAAGGTTTTCATTGAAATAGTGGTCTGTGTGTTCCGCTAGGTCCTCTCTGAGGTGTGGGATCTTAAGGAGCCAAGGGTTAACAACAATAAGGCCTCGGGTACTGTGACTATGAAAGGTAATGTCTACTGGAAGAGGGGAATGGTCCAAGATACCCCTCGGGAGTCCCTGGGGGCGCTAAAAATGGCCTATGTCTGCAAGGGAGGTGAGTAGATAGTCAATGCGGGACATGCTTTTGTGCGCGTTAGAGTAGTGTGTGAAATAGGCAGTTGTAGGATTTAGAGTGTGCCAGATGTCCATGAGACCCATTGTTTGGGTGAAATCGGCCATATGCGTGCTACGCTGGGGATTCTGTGTCTGAGGGTGACTGTCGAGTCTGTCATCCATTATCATATTAAAGTCCCCTCCCAGCAACAGCGTACCTGGGGGAAGGTCGATAAGAATTTTGCCCAGGTCCTGCTGTGCTGACCTCCCCATTGAGGGCGGGAGATATGCAGATATATTATTTAGCGATTTGCCCTTCCATAACGCCCCTAAAACCGCAAATCTACCCTGTGGGTCAGACCAGACATGGGTGGGTGTAACTGCGAGATTTTTGCGCGCGAGGACCCCCATTCCACTGAAGCCTGAGGTGAACCCCGCATGGGCCAAGAGTGTGTATCCCCATCTGTTGAGAGACTAGCAACTGTTTCCCACCAGGGGTGTTTCCTGCAATAATTTCAGATCGGTGAATGCCTCTTAAGGTATTGTATGACCACTCCTCTTTTAATCCTATTCCCTAAACCATTTACGTTCAATGTTATTGCCAACAGCCTAGTACTCCTCGTATCTGCCATGGCGGGTAGTAGTGTAAATCAAAGGGGAACTGTAATGCAGGTAGGAATCCTGCGTAGGACATCTCAAATGTGGAAAATCGAGATAAAGTAACTGTGTTGGTGAGATTTGTCCCCCCTCTTCTCCCAACGTGTATGGACAATGCTTGCCATTTAGCGCTGGAGCCTTATAGAATTGATTTTGTATGGATGCTCTGTGTGACTAAAACTATAACATAAAAAACCCAACTATGCCCCCACTCCCTCCCTTTACTTCCCTCCCTGCCCCCCTGCCAGTGGAATTCCAACTTTCCACACCCCAACAAGGCCTGTTGCCCACCCTATCATAGATAGGGTGCCTGGTTAACCACCTCTACCCCCCGCCCATGCAACACTGAATATTCATGGTATATTGGAGCTTGAGTTGTTAGTCCGATCCTTCAGATTGTGAGCAATTCGAGACAGCATCTAGTATCTGAGGCATAACTGTCTTGTGAGATTTGTTTCTGCCATAATATGTTCAGTTTTTCCCCCGGGAACCGGTTTGAACAGGCCACCGAGACAGTTCTTGCCTGGTAGTGGGCATTTGGAGACAAGTTGAGTGCAACTAAATATTCAGCACTTTCCATCTGAGTCCTCTGCTGAGCCGTGGTCCTGTGAAACCGAGGGGTTTCGTAGGTGGGCTCCTGGTCCTTTATTGTTTTGGATGCCCAGCTGTTTGCCTACTCGCCGCCAGCCCTCCAGCCATTCCCAGGTTTCTTCTGGGAGCTGAAAAAAGCAAGTTTCCCCCTGGACTCCACTCAATGTTTGGCAGGGAACATCATGGAGTACTTGATTTCTTTGTCTCGTAGGGCTTTCTTGACTGCAGTAAATCTGCGTCTCTGTGCTTGGACCTTAACCGTAAAGTCAGGGAAGAAAGTGATATTTGTGTTGTCTATCTGCACCGGTTGTCCAGCCCTTGCCGTCTGCAGGATAACGTCGTAAAATTGAAGACTCTAGCTCCTATAGGTCAGGGGGGCTTCAGGCCTTGGGTGCCCCCTAGGAACTCTGTGGGCCCTCTTAATGGAAAAGTAGCTGGAGAGGCGCTTAGGTTGGAGTTTGTTAAGTACCAGGTTTTCTACACAGAGATTCACGGCTTGACCCTCCGATTTTTCAGGAACTCCCATGATTCGGAAGTTGTTCCACCGTGCCCTCCTTTCATAATCGTCCAAGAGCTCCTCCATTCATTTCTGGTTATCTTGCAACAGGGTCACCTGTTGTTGTAAAGTAGAGGTGTTGGACACAAGGGCGTTCATTGTGGTTTCTACCTCTTTGACCCTGGAGTCCATTTTCTTCAGATCTGCCCTTAGAAGAGTCACCTCTATGTTCACCGAGTCTATTCGAGTCTCCAGGGAGGTTTGTATGCCCGCTATTGCTTCCATGACGTCTTCTAGGGTAAGGGTCTTAGCCGAAGGGTGAAGCTGCGACGACTTTTCCTCTACAGGCAGTGCTTCTATGTCTTCTCCTTGCTTGGGCCAGGCGAACTTCGCCAGCTGTTTCTGAGTTTGGGATTTAAGACCCTTATTAGTGGCCATCTTGAAAGTGTAGGAGGTTGGGGGTATGAGGATGTAAAGGGACTCACCCGTAATGGTCGCAGCCTGTGCAGAGGAGGAGATTTGTCCTCTGCCGGCCTGTCGGTGTTCCAGGGGAGCCTGCTGAAGTTGGAAAGAGTTCACGCAGTTCTCGGTAGCAGGATAGTATAGTCTCCGGCCTTGGACACTTTGGCGGTGACCGGCAAGTTTATGGTAGATGGCGGTCCGTGCTGCAGGCAAAGAGCAGGGCCATTTATCGTTCAGTCTTGCAGATAGTGACCCTGTAGTATTTTGTGGGGTATGTGGCCAAGGTAGTCTAATCGCAGCGTGGTTGGTATCTCCGTAGACAGTGAGGACCCCGGGGGTCTTCTATGGGGCCAGTAAGTCGCTCCTGAACTAACTGCTTAATACAACTGGGGTCCAAGGCCATAAAGGGGGGAGGAGAGGTTGACCCCCCCTTGTGGAGTGCGTCCACTCTATTGATGCAGGCTTGAGAGTGAGCCGGTGTGTCTGTGTATAGGCTGCGAAGCCGGGGTCTCAATTTTGGGGATCGTGAGCAGTCAACGCACTATCTCCGCCTAAATCTCGCTGAAGGTTAGTCCCCAGGCAGGGCGGAGGTTCCAATTTTGAAGCACCCACGTGCCAGCTGGTTTCTCGGTGCACTCAGCAGAGGGTTGGGGGGGCAGATTGCTGACACCCCCTGGAAGGCCCCAAAGCCCGAATCTCTATTTCTGCCTGGCCGTGCAGCTCTCCCCAGTTCTTAGTGAGCCCCTGATGAGGCCACCAGCTGTGATTATTTCCCCCCGGAGCAGCGGCCATTCTCCTCTCCTGCGGCATTGTCCGGTGCACTCTGGGCAGTTTATAACTCAGGAGCATTCATTGGCGGCGCGGGAAGGCCTCAGCACCGGGAGGCCCCACCTCGTATGGCAGCCGACTCCCTCACTGCAACGTGGAGGTCTTTAATGTGGGTGATTCACTTCCCCGCTCAGCCGCACACAGACTTTCCACCACCTCCAAGTGCTGTTAGCAGCTATCGCCCTCTCCCGGGTCTCGCCGCGGAGGTTATTGCCGCTGTTCATATGGGTGTCTTCCCAGGCCGCCATCTTGCGGCTTCCTGGCATCGCAGATCAGCATCTCGCTGTAGCATGGATTTTTCTGCGAGGGTTACAGCGCCGCCTCAGAGAGCGACCATTCCTGGCAGTTGCTAGGCACGACCCCTCTCTAGGGAAATTAACTGCATTGTTAATTCTAGTTTCAAAGAAGGAGTCCATCGATTTTCAGTATGATGTGTCATCACTTTCTTTCGGCATATTGTTTTTTTAGTGTCCTTTCTCCTTGCCAAAGGTTTTTTTTTAGTGTTCTAAGATGAGGAGAGTACCATGGGACATATTACCTTTTGGGTAGTAGTCTTCTTGGGATGGTTTGGTCTAGGGAAAGGACCAGTCATTTTGTGATCATACTGTTGGCAATTTGAGGATGTGATTCCAGGCAAGGTGAGGTCGAACTCAGGATACCTCTCAAACTATCTCTGTTTAGCTTAGACCAATTCTGATTTCCATTACCTTATGCTTTTGGAATAATGTTGAGTCAGGTGCCTTAGAGTTATGGGATTCAAATAGTGGTCTGTCCACAGAGTGGGACAGGATCCAAAACTTGCAGCAAGGTTTTTTTTTTGTAAAAATGGATTCTGACAAATGGCCCCTTAAATGAGTGAGGCCCTGGATCATTTGCTCCAATTGAATGGCTGCTAAATAAAGCCTGAGGCTAGTTGCTTGATTGTCACTTGCTTAATTGAAAGGCCGGTTTATATACCCTCATACCACAAAGTAACTCTATTTAGTGACCAAACTTTCTATAAGTTCCCGTAAGGGTTGAGTCAATTTGCATGAAGGACCTGGTGGACAGTAAACTAAGACTCCTGGAAATTTAGATGTGAACAACAAGCTGTCAGTCTGTAAGTGTGAGGGAGCCATTATGCTAGATGAGAAAGGACTTCAGAATGATGACCAAGCCTTCACACATTTTGACCACTCTATCTCTACGCATTTCATAATAATATGGGGGAAGGGCCTGAAAAATGTCAGGATCTGATTCCCCATGGAGCCAAATCACCATAAGGAAGACCAAATCAGGTTTTGTGTCTTCCAAAAAATAAAAAAAAGTCAAGCTTGTGGCACTGAAGGAACCTACAATTTAGCAGAAACATGCCGCCCCCCAGCCTGAGAGATGGTGTATTCCTGAGTGAAACTTCTGGTGAAAAATTGTACAGGCAGTTCTTATAGATTTTTAGGCCTCTCGTATGGGTTCAGTGAATGACCACAGCTATCGCTGAGCACCCCCTTTAGGTTGAGCAGAGAGTCACTGGAGTAAGCTCCTGTATCAGAGGGTAAAAAGATTGGGTCCCTGTCAGCTGATCCCTTTCGGGCGCAGATGGGTGTAGGCAGGTGCAGATGGGCGCAGACAAGCATGGAGGAGTGCAGACGGGCTTGACTTTTGCACTCCAGCAGCAAGCCCACTGTGTGCGTATGCTGCACGGCCCCTGCCTAGCCATCTTTTATTCCTGCTGAAATCAACCACTAGAGCGTCAACCTGTTTAAACTGTTCGATAGTTGAAAGTGCAAATTGCAAACATAATTTTTCCCCCTCAGACAGAAGTGCACAAACATTGTTCCCCAAACACGTAAAAATATTCCTCAAACACATAAAAGTGATGCAAAGATTTCAGCCTCAAATACATAACAATTATTAAAAGCTTTCCAGATGAAAAACAATTATTACTCCTAAAAGTTGCTCTAAAAAAGACCGTTTGGCATCAGCATCGCGGTCCGTCCGAACCCTCTTATCTGCAACTATGTACCTGTGAACTGTAAAATATATAACATAAAGCAGCGGGAGGCCTGGAAATGAGGTGGGATGAGTGATACATTTAGCTCACCAGCAGAGTTGGCAGAGTTTTGGCCACTCCATTATAATATGCATGCACCGCGGAGTTTCTGACAAACTCCACCAAACGCTGCGTGGTGGAGTTTTTTTGCGTGCGGCTCACCAGCAGTAAGTTGGCGAGGGCAAGCTACATTTGACATCCCCTTAGTGTTATTTTCGATCGCTAAAAGGACACCCAGCAAGATTTCCCCTACGTGAGCGGTTCCAGGCAGTTGTGACCAATTGCAGTCTGCAAACTGTCGGTTGTGTAGAAAATCTAGCTGAGCTGCAGCAAACAGTGGCGTAACGAAACTTGAGGGGGCCCCCCAGCAAAGCACATGAAGGGGGCCCCCCATGGCAGCCAGCCCACCACCTATCACTTTTCCCTGTCACCCAGAAATCTATTATATTTTGATTTGAAACCTACAACATTTAAATGAAATGTCTCTATAATGTCTCTCTAAGTTCTAATGAGAAAGTGGGAAACACTCTTACCATACAAGCTATGCCATTTGTAACACATCCGTCAAAAGCAGATTATTTAACTGAGGCAGCAATTAGAACAATACCAAGGAGAGATCATATTGTCTCAGGAACTGCCTCTGGCTGAAGAATAACTATGAAGGGTCTGAAATAGAATTGACATTAATGGACAATAACTTGAAACTTTAAAAGGCAAACCCAAACCTGCAATTCCATAAAAACTCTACTGATAATATACATGATAAGTGCATAAGATATAACTCAGTATCCTACAAAAGTCAAGAGAAATAGATTGATAAATTAGCTGCATGCTACACACCTCTAACCCTCACCTCTCTGTCTTTATCCCACTCCCCCTCTTGCACGGTCTCTCTCTCTCTATCCCTCCCCACGCTATCCTTTAATCCTTCTCCTATCCTTTTATCCCTCTCTTGTCTCTTTTTATCCCTCACCTCTCTCGGTCTCTTTTCATCCCTCTCCTCTCTCTAATGCGCTTGTTCTCTATTCCTCTCCTCTCTGTCTTTATCCCTCTCCCCCTTTCGCATGCTCTCTCTCTATATCCCTCTCCGCTCTATCCTTTTATCCCTCTCCTATCCTTTTATCCCTCCCCTGTCTCTTTTTAGCTCTCACCTCTCTCTGTCTCATTTTATCCCTCTCCTCTCTCACGCGCTTGTTCTCTAGCCCTCTCCTCTCTGTCTTTATCCCTCTCACATGCTTTCTATCCCTCTCCGCTCTATCCTTTTATCCCTCTCCTCTCTATCCTTTTATCCCTCAAATCTCTGTCTCTCTTTTTATCCCTCTCCTCTCTCTCATGCGATTGCTCTCTATCCCTCTCCTCTCTGTCTTTATTCCTCTCCCCCTCTCGCGCTGTCTCTCTCTCTATCCCTCTCGGCTCTATCCTTTTATCCCCCTCCTATCCTTTTATCCATCTCCTGTCTCTTTTTATCCCTCACCTCTCTCTGTCTCTTTTCATCCCTCTCCTCTCTCTTACGCGCTTGCTCTCTATCCCTCTCCACTCTGTCTTTATCCCTCTCCCCCTCTAGCATGCTCTCTCTATCTATCCCGCTCCGCTATATCCTTTAATACTTCTCCTATCCCTTTATCCCTCCCCTGTCTCTTTTTAGCCCTCACCTCTCTCTGTCTTTTTTATCCCTCTCCTCTCTCTCACTCGCTTGCTCTCTATCCCTCTCCTCTGTATTTATCCCTCTCCCTCCTATTGCACGCTCTCTCTCTATCCCTCTCTATCCCTCTCCGCTCTATCCTTTTATCCCTCTTGTCTCTATCTTTGTATCCCTCCCCTGTCTCTTTGTATCCCTCAAATCTCCAGCTCTTTTTATCCCTCTCCTCTCTCTCATGCGCTCGCTCTCTATCCCTCTCCGCTGTCATTATCCCTCTCCCCCTCTCGCATGGACTCACGCTCTCTCTCTCTATCCCTCTCCTCTCTATCCTTTTATCCCTCTCATCTGTCTCGTTGTATCCCTCTCCTCTCTCTTTCTGTGTCTTTTTATCCCTCTCACCCTCTCGCCCGCGCTCTCTCTCTATATCCCTCTCCTCTCTAGCCTTTTATTCCTCTCCTCTGTCTCTTTTTATCCATCTCCTCTCTCTCTCTGTCTCTTTCTATACCTCTTCTCTCTCTCATGCGCTTGCTCTGTATTCCTCTCCTCTGTCTTTATCCCTCTCCCCCCTCTTGCATGCTCTCTCTCTATTCCTCTCCTCCGTCTTTATATCCCTTTCCTCTCTCTTTGTGACTCTTTTTATCCCTCTCACGCACTGTCTCTCTATCCCTCTCCTTTGTCTTTTTATCCCTCTCCTCTCTCTCTGCGACTCTTTTTATCCCTCTCCCTCTCTCACGCGCTCCCTCTCTATCCCTCTCCTCAGTCTTTATCCCTCTCCCCCTTATGCTCACCCTCCCTCTTTTTATCTCTCTCCCTTTATTCCACTCCTCTCTGACTCTCGCTCTAGCCCTCTCCTTTATCCCTCTCCCCCTCCCCCTTTTGCTCTCTTTTTATCCCTCTCGCTTTATTCTTCTCCTCTCTCTCTCTCTTTATCCATCTGCTCTCTCTGTCTCTATTCATCCCTCTCGCCCCTCTTGCATGCTCTCTCTATCCTTCTCCTTTCTCTCTTTATCCATTCCCCTTTTGCCCTCTATATAGCCTTTGACTCCTTCCTCGCTGCAGCCTTCTCTCTCTTTCGCACTCCCCTATCCTGAACATAGGCCTGGTGATAAAGGTGATGTGACGTCTGAATGCACCAGTGAGGTATTTGGGAGTCGGGACAACACACGCCCGAACTGCCGTGACAGGGTATTAATCGCTTTATTTTAAGACCCGTGGAACATTGTATCCCTAACAAAAGGACGTTTATAGGAAGGTTTGCAGCAGGTTGAAATTATTTCCAAAACAGTGCTTTCCTTTACTTCCCGGAATTGTTACACAGAGAAACTTATAGCCCGACTGGCCTATTAATATGTTAGCATATAAAATAAAGAGCCTTCAGAGTAATTGATGGTGCTTTTGTCAGTGATACCTAGGTTCCTAATCAGCTGTCACATTCCAATATTGCACCAGGTTGCACTGTTTGTTTTTATTTGAAAACATTAATTTTGAGTCATGTCTTCTCCATAGAGGGCCTTGCTAGCACAGATGAAGCGCCATTTTCACACAGTTGTGAAAAAGTCACCTTGCCTTTAAATATCCGTCACGGAAAATGAAAACATTATTGACAACCAGCTACGCATCTTCTCTCACTCAGCCTCAGATTGTGCAGTGTAAGGTGCTGCTCCAAAAATCCCAGCAATGCTTTGTACTACCTGCTTCTCTTGGGCCTACTTTCCTTCCACAGAGGCACCTGCTGCCATCTGTTTTTACTGGTCATCACATACTGCGCACTTTTAATTGTTGCGCTGCAAAGGCGCATGACTGACAGTAGTCCCACCCTATGCCCCACCCACTGCACCGATGCAGGGACTTCTGCGCGCAGTTAATTAATGGTAAGGCAGGAGAGCCTTAGTGTCCGGGCTTGCACACACCATTTAAAGAGTAAGAGACAACAACGAACATCATTTAATTAATTAATAGCCAGATTAAGAGCTAGAAGAAGAGGTCCTGGCGTGCACGCACCGTGAAGACAAGAGGCTTGCTAATGCTGGCCCCGCTGAGTGTGAGAGGGCCCTTAGAGCGCACCACCCCCCCCCCCCCTCGAATGCGGGGGCCTCTGTTAAGCCCCTGGCAGCAAAATCAAGTTGAGAAGTCGGGCGCAGAACGAGCTCCTGGGCTCCACATCAGCAGGAGCAGCGCCACGTGCCTAATTCTACCAGCTTGCAGAATTCAGCAGAATCTTTTCATTTAACTCTGCTAGTTGCACCCACCTCTAGAAACAATGAAGCCTAATATAGTCGAGGCACTCATCTGCTAAAAATGATGATATATTTTAAATGTGGCTGCGACAAAAGACTTTAAAAATTAGAACATTTCGTTCGAAGTTTGGCCCCGGATTACAAGTGGAAAATGAGGCATAACACACAGAACAGACATTTAAAGCACAGAATTACACATGCTTTTCGTTTTTTGAGGTCTTTTCTCACAGAATGTTTTCGCAGTTGTGACTTGTCAAAACCTGTCAGGGGAAACAAGCAGAAGTGTTATGCTTATCACTCGTAATTCGGAAATCCTTTCTCTGTGCAAACACGTATTTTCACAGGGATTGGATGTCAACCCCCAGCTTGTACACATGGCACAAGACCCAGGTTACAGATGGGCTGGATAACTAGATACATGCCACAACCCCCTGTTTGCATAGGGGTCGGAATTGTAAACTGTGACATCTGTTACAGGGCCGGTCCTAGGCCTTCTGAGGCCCCGGGCGAAAGGGAAGATGCGAGGCCCCCCTAATTGTATATTGCGTCACAAGATGTGACATCACAGAAAGCGACATCGCAGTACTATTGATCTTATTTGGCATCACGGAAGCTAACTAATGTGGATATCAGTAACATTGACAAAAAGTAGAGGGGGTTGAAAACAGGTGAGCAAATATCAATTTATTATAAAAAGTAGATAAAACGAAATATTGCAATCAAACAACGTTGAGAGAATGAACACATAAAAACACAATTCCAGTGAAACATAAATAGAGTAACTCCAACTTTCTAGATTATTCCTGTTGAGTGGCTCCCTGTTATTGATTCATTCAGGAAAGGTCATGTATCTGTGTGTGTTTAAAGTGGAAGTATGCTGCAGATTCAAGGGGTTTTCAAATCACTGTTTTTAATTTGGTGTTAGAACTGTAGGAAGTGGTAGAGGCAGAATGGCAGGATTCTGATGACAATCTTCAAACTCCCCAAATAGACAGCACCATTGTTGTTTATATTTGGAACTTTATGGTGTTGTCCAACTTGGGGAAAATTGGGGTAGGGGTAGGAATGGGAAAAAAGAAAGAAATTGCCAACCCAAAATTGCCTATTTTTTTTTTCAAATTGGGATGTAACATACCAAGCATATTTAACCTATTCCCCATTCCGTCTCTACGTGCCCTCCAAACTCAAAGTCTCAAATACGTCTTTAAGCGTTAAATATAAACAAGCATTTACAATGCAATGGTGGGAGCGCTATATAAGACCTCACAAAAAAAAAAAGTTAGAGCTATTGGCATTGTAAATGACAAAATTTGTATTTATGTGTTGGTTTTTAAAACAGATAAATAAATGGCATTGTCATTTACATTGCCATTAGCTTAATATCTGCAGTCACTCTGCAGTCCCTAGCACTCCATAGCACTCCCTAGTCACTCTGCACTCCCTAGTCACTCTGCACTCCCTAGCCCTCCCTTGCACTCTGCACTCCCTTGCACTCTGCACTCCCTAGCACTCCCTAGTCCCTCTGCACTCCCTAGCACTCCCTAGCCACTCTGCACTCCCTAGTCACTCTGCAGTCACTCTGCCCTCCCTAGCACTCCCTAGTCACTCTGCACTCCCTAGTACTCCCTAGTCACTCTGCACTCCCTAGTACTCCCTAGTCACACTGCACTCCCTAGTACTCCCTAGTCACTCTGCACTCCCTAGCTCCCCCTAGCACCCTGCAGTCACTCTGCACTCCCTAGCACTCCCTAGTCACTCTGTACTCCCTAGCACTCCGTAGTTATCCTGTGAGTTTTAGCCCTTCCAATGAACAATGGACCAGGAAAGGCAGGGTGAGGGTTAAAAAAAACAGAGCTTGCTATGACAAACACTTGGCAGAGGTGAATGTGTTCCAGAGGCATGCTTGGTACCTTTCTCCAATCTACACAAAGTATCTTACGGTCTCCTACTTCCACAAAACCAGTCCTTACCACTCCTTGTTTTAGTTATATAGCATAGCCATGCTAGCTTTACGTTTAAGAGGTCAACATCAATAGTTATGGCACTTGTCACTGTTGGGGCTTTTTTTTGCTCAATCTTGTGATGTATTGTAAGAACTGCCTGATTTGCAATAAGCAGCTATTCCTGATCCACATTTTAGGGCGATTCCTCTCTGGTTGTGAAAGACTTATTGTGAGATTACAAGGAGCATAGAAGGACTTGCAGCCCACCCATTAATTTCCATTGGCCAGCTTTACTGTCACTCTTGTTTACCTGCTTCCGTTTGAATGGCTTGCCTTGCCCATCTTATGTCTATCACTCCCCTGGAACATATGCAATTTACTTTTACCCTTCCACTTCTACTTTTAGGGAATTTCTTTCTTCTTTTTTCTCAAGCCCACCAAAAGAATGCATGTGTTTTCAAGCTGTCTCCCTAGTGTGCTTCTCTTCCCCTGTCATGCTCGATGTTGCTCTTTCAATCCCAATTGCTTCTCTCCCTCATCCTTTTGTGATGCACTCACAATTGTGCTCTTCTCCTCCCTTGTTGCTTTTCAGCCGTGTGCTTCTCTCCCCATCTCGCTGTTCCTCTCTCGCATGTTTGCTTTCCTCCTTCCCTTACCCATGCCCTCCCTGTTCCAACTCGGATTGCAAAATAAAAGTATTAAAAAAATGTTCCTGAGTCATTTTGTAGGTGTGCAAATGCATGGTGCACCTACATTCAAAATGACGGAGCCGTCATAGGAATTTTCTTATTAATATTCTTTAGCTATGCTGCACAGCATCCTGGATGCTGTAGAGCCGGGCTAAAAGCCATTGGCAATAACAAATAAGTCACAAAATGCAAGACCTGTTGGCTTTGCCATTAAATCGGTAATACCGAGCACAAATCTGGAGTGGATGGGATACTTAACTCATGGACTAGGGAAACTTGAGGGCTTTGCGGAAACCGTGGGACAGCGAGCAGATGCGAGCAGTAAAGTGTGTATGAACTTTGGGAGGGGGGAGTGGCAACTATTCATAGACCATCTCCACATTCTGAAGTGAAGCCCTCACAAATAAAGTAACATTTTTTTCAAATTCATGGGGTAGAAAGAGGTTTAAGTCTCGCCCTATGAAACGTAAGCGCTTTGCCCGACCCGTATGGACTCCTTAAACCAGACATTTCTCTATAAATTAAAGCTTTTTGCTTGCCAGAATTTGTTGGCACACATACAAAAACAAAACACACGTTTCAGAATGCAAACGTTGATATCTACAACATAAACGTTTTTATGGTGGGGCTACTGGGTAAACAGGGTGCCACCTTGACTTGTTAAATATGTCAGGCATTTATTCCACATGCGCGGAAACAAACTGCAAGATGAGACCTTTCTTCCTGTTGTACAAAAGGAAATTACAGCCATGCCTGCTGTCAAGGATAACAAATGACTTAACGCCAGTTGATCTGGCTGCTCCCTCCTCCCTTCACCCACCTCCTCTTACCTGTGTCCGGCTGGTGCTCACAAGAAACAAAGGGGCCTCCGTTGCCTGGAAACAAAATGCAGAAACAGAGCCTAGAATGGCCGGTACTTATCCGAGGCGCTGCCCCCCCCTGACATTGTGAGCCAACATAATTGCTGGCCCAGCTGTTATGCCGCCCCCAATCCGTTTGCACCTTCCCCCACCTGCAATGTGATCAGGTGAGGCAGGGGGCCCTGTAGTGAGCTGTGAATGTGTGCCTTTCACGGGGGCGCGATCAGGCGAGGCAGGGGGCCCTGTAGTGAGCTGTGAATGTGTGCCTTTCACGGGGGCGCGATCAGGCGAGGCAGGGGGCCCTGTAGTGAGCTGTGAATGTGTGCCTTTCACGGGGGCGCGATCAGGTGAGGCAGGGGGCCCTGTAGTGAGCTGTGAACGTGTGACCTTTCACGGGGGCGCGAGGCCCCCTGAGCGCGAGGCCCTGGGCGGCTGCCCACACTGCCCATGCCTAGCGCCGGCCCTGATCTGTTACCTGGAGCAGTAAAGTTCACACCCCTGCAGATTCTCCCAGACACTTGTCAGCCAGTCAAACCTAGAGACATAAACTTGGCGAAAAATGCTTGGTAAGTACCAGGACAAGCGAATATTGGTGCAGAAAGCAACCAAATGTGCATGTTATGCCCCATCTTGGTGGCCTAAACTCGAAATAGGCAATCATATTTGCACCCAATAAACTCCACGCCCCACGGTGTCAGATTTTATCACGTTCCATTACTTCCCAGTGAATACTCGAAACCAGGACCTAAACATATTTCTCACTGCATTTTGTGTGTGATTCAAAGCTCTAAATGCATGTGAAACATAAATCGAGTTCTTTTTTGTCATAGCAATGTGAATGCTGCTGCTCTTACATTATAAAATGGCGTTTTGCAAAGCATCTGGCATGAAAAACTGTAAGAACATGCGTGCATTGTTTCCGATCGCAGTGAGGATTCTTGCATACAGCAGCCCCGCTTTGCTTCCATCTGCGTTGTTCTCAGCTAGAGACTGAGCGACAATGGATATTGAAATTTCTAGAGGACTAGAGTAATGACCCAAACCTAATATAACAGCTAAAAAAAGCTCATACAAAAAGCCCGCAAGGCCAGATTTCTCATAAAGTTAACACAATAAAATGTGGAAATAAATTGTGGTCAACATTTTATAGCATCTGTTTCTTCTCTAAGATGGTTTGCCTCATCAGATAAATCCCAGAAGTTTTAAAATGATATCTTCCATTATTTTTAAAGATTATAGCACCAAAGAAAAATGGTTCTTTTTTATTCTTCGGGAATAGGGTTTCTACAAAGTATAAATCCAGCTGGATTGGTTTTAGGTTTAATAAATCAAAGAAAGTCTCCGTTTTTGAAAGAAATTGAATTCATTGGGCGAATAATAAATACACAGTGTATGCCCGTGTTGCCCAAGTCCAGTACACGTGATGAAAGGAAAATTGTGTTTCCCAAGCCAGCATATGACAGTATACTGAAATAACTTTAATACGAATGACTGCATTAAAAACAAATCACAAACGCGTTAGTTTGCAGTGGCCAGGTGCTGCAATTCTTTTTAGGCGAATTCGAAGTTTTACAGCAAAATGATTAAGCTTCCAATGAAACGTTGCTGCTATAACAAATGTTATGCTGGGAAGATTTTTTATGTCTATGGGCATGGTTCTCATCATAGATAATTGAAACTAATACATTTAAAGGGATGATGAGAAACGCTGCATAGCCCATAAGCCAATGAATCATTGTTTCTGTATCAGCAACAACGTGTGATGAAGAAGGGGAAGCCATGTACAGATTTGTTGGTGGGTCTCAAATGAAAAATAGTCTTAAGAAGAAAGGAAACAAAGCAAATAAAATGGAGAAATTATGTCATATGACACAACAACAACATCAATGTACTAGAGGATCTTCGCAATGTCAGTTTCAGCTTTATTTCTAGAGTGCGAAGTTAAATAAAACCATTTCACCAATAGAAAAAGCATATATAACTATGTGGCAAGGAGAGAATAAAATGTAATATCGTATACCGTTTAACAAATGTTTAACATTCCCCAAACATTTAGAAGATTTTGTTTAGGTTTGACATAACAATTATTACTCTTTAAAATAAACAAGTGTGCTTGGTATAATTTTGATAAAAAAATATTTAGGGACTGATTACCAGTTTGGAGGTCTATCGTACCGCCAAACCTGCGGTGGAGGTGCGGTGGACGTTGTGGACAGTCACACCAGCAGTCCGACCGCCGTATTACGAATACAGGAGTCGTCTCTCGAAAAAACCCCGACAACCGCTGTGGCACACCTGAGCATATTATGAGTTTCCCCAACAGTGAGCCTGCCATGAAAAAACTGGCAGTGTGAAAGCAAAATGGTCTTTGCAGGGCCCCCAATTGTTGGTGTGCATGGGGTAGCCTGCAAGGCCCTCCTGTGTGCATACACCTCATTTCCTGCACGGCATGGATTGCACAGTCCATGCCGTGCAGGAATGGCCTTTGTTGCTCCCGTTGCGGTGACTTATAGGCACAGCCGCACACCCACTCGCCAGGCCATGAGTAGACTCGCAATCTGACAGGGAGCAGTCAGCTTTGGCAATCGTAATCAGACCCCTGGTGGTCCCATCCCTCCTCTCCTTATTAGAATTGTCATTTTTAGTGTTGAGCCTGAATAAAACCTTGACCGCAGGGGAAGAAGCTAGTCTAATGAGGTAGTTCCAAGTTTTGCATTTCAGTTCTAGGTTTGTTATTGCATGGAGACTGGAGAATCACTGACAAAATATTGAAACACTGAATATCATGGTAAGAAATGTGTAAAAAATATCATGGTCATTTGTTTTTACAAAAATACAAAAAAAACATTTTATACTAATAATGAAAAATATATGAAAAAATATAACTTATATATATATATATATATATGTAGTTAAATATAGTAAACAATGAATATATTAAGATGTAACAGTGAATTTATGTAAATTATATATATTTCAATAATATAAATTATATACTTATTTAAACAAACACACACATATATATGTGTATTTGTACATACTAAATGTAAAAATATTATTAAATAATAATTTTAATTTATATTATAACGTACTCATCTTTTCACTGTACTATTATAACCATTATATATATGCTACACACACAGTAAATTAAAAACCAGAACAAACAACTGAAAATAATTAAAAAACATACCAATTTAATTACATATAAAAAGTAAGCAGTATAAAAGAATACATTTTACTAAAAATATATTATATATTACAATTATTACTAATTAAAAATATAATTTTAAATACACAGAAACATAATAATAGTAGTATACATATAAACAACACAAACAAAGCTATACAATTCTGGGAATAATACATATACTATTCCTACTCCAGTCTGTGCAACAGTAGGGAAAGTGTTAAACTCAGGAGGGATAACATTTATCATTACCACTCCAGTCTGGGCAACAGTAGGCGAAGCATTGGACTCATAAACGGTCAAATTGACTATTCCCCCTCCAGTCAGTGCAAAAGTGGGGAAATTACTTCACTTCAAACATGTACCTAATTTTAATGTAAGTATTATTTTAATGAAAGTATTTTAAAAAATACTTAAAATTAAATATATGCATTAAAAAAAATGTAGCAATTAAAATAAGTATATGCTTTTATATCATTAATATAGGAAAACAATGTTATTCAATATTTATTTTAGTAAATTCCCACACTATAGTCCCACATACCTAGCAATGCATATTTAACATATATTTAAATAACAACAAGTAATAATTATACCATTTACATGATTAATTCACAATTAATTAATACACAATTTATCAATAATTAATCAATTATTTTTTTAATTAACTTCCCATGCTTTATTCCAACAAACCCAACAACCTGCACCTAAAGAATAACTTGAAAAAATATTATTTACACATTTAATACATTTGATAATCAAATACATAATGAATATTAATAAAATGATACTATACATTGCTATTTTACAATTAAATTAAATATATAAATATATAAATATCCTAAAATAACAAACTATATTTAAAAACATGAACAACAATTACACAAACAACATGAAACATATAAAACTAAAGTATTATTTGAACACATAAAGAAACTTTAGAAACGATATTTTTGTCAATGTTATTTTTACACACAATAATTCTGTCACAATATTAAAAACTCAATATTTCTGCAACTTGATATTTTAAACTCTGTATTTTGATAGAAACAGTGCTAATCGCTAGTCAGGGCAAAAAAGTAGCAGCAAGTGGTCGTCAGCGACTGGTGTCCCAGGAGTCTCGTTGTGAAAGAATATTTTGCAGACAGGAGAATAACCATGCTCTGCTGTGCATGATGTGTAAGAATGAGGTAAAGTAACAATGCTTGACTAGTCCGTAGCAAGAAAGGATTTATAACCAGATAATGTTAGTCAGGAGTGTTGTTGTTTTGCAAATCTCTCGTTGTCTGCCAGCAGAGAGACCTGCTTGATTGTTTTATTTACTATGCTCTTGAATTGGGAGTAGCTGGTAGTTAGCCAGGCCAAGATTTATTAAGGATGAGATAAGGTAATTCTTGGCTGGGGAGTTGCTCTTTTAGCAATTTTCTCCCATAGGTAGTGATTGATTGATTTTGTGACAGCGTTTTTAGCTTGTAGCAGCATTTAATAAATGCCCCTTGATGGGCCAAGGTTTGCTTTATAAGGCCAAACTCCAACCTCATCCTAGCAGTTGAAATGTGCTGTGGAATATGAAATACCGACTTGAAGACCATGGCTATTACCTTATTCGATAGGGGGCCTTGCTACCATAGGCTATTGTCGGAAACAGTTTTGCCTGCATTACCTGCAGGAGTGGTGTGAATATTGATCCAGCAATTGCAGATCTTAGACGATGAAAAGCTGCTAGAAGGGAGTTGGCTTTTAACCACATTTGCTCCTTGTGCTTTTAAAGGATCCTATTCTGTCGAAGGGCAGACCCAGGTGGTTATACTCTATTCGTGCACCAATTTTTTGGGGCGTTTCCAAATACCAGGACAAAGAGCTAGTGGCTGACTTTCCAAATGACCAGGATTTTTGTTTTCTTCATGTTAATTTCCATTATATTTGACCTGGAGTAGAATCCAGTGGAATTCAAGAGTCTTTGGAGACCAATTTTAGTGAAGCTTATCAAGACTAGATCATTGGTGTAAATCAGGATTAGCAGGTTGACACTCCCTACCTTGGAGCATGTGAGTAGACCTGGTCAAGAACAGGTGGGTGGTCTGCAAGAAAGAGATTTAAGAGTGTGGGAGCAAGCGCACACCCCAACTATAGACTCTGAAATGTTTGAATCTTCCTGGAGAAATAGGAACTATTTCCCAACTTTATTCTGATCCATGTGTCAGTGTGAAGGAGGAGCAGGGCTTGCAACAGGGGCCGGAGTATGTTCCAACTGGATAGCTTCTGCCAGAGCTTGTTCTGGTCGACTCTATCAAATGCTGCTTTGTCGTCAATGAAGCAGAGAAATAGAAGATGATGGGTGTTTTTGCTTCGATCAATTAGTAGTTTTGTATTTTTTATTTATTTATTGATTTTATTTTACAGTCCACAGCAGTGTACATTATTCAATGTCAATAACATTAAAGCAAGGGAAAAAAACATGCAGTCCCTGAATGTCAAATAAGAAATAGCAAAGCAAACTGAAAATGATCCTTTGGATATGCAGGAGAAGCAGCAGCCACACAACAAGTGGCCCACCTCAATCATGAATATCCTGCAACAGACATCGCTACAAGGGAAAACAAATTATAACCATATGCAACATTAGTATCATCAATGACATATTGTGGTTAGAAAGGAATTGTTCATGCATAATGCTTTTAAACAGCGTCCGTTCCAGTCTTGTCCCTGAACAACAGATTCTGCTTGTACTGCCCCCAGAAGTTCTTGGGCGCCTCTGAGGGGGCACTAGTTCACTATATGTTTCAGACTGCATGTTACAAAAAAGCACATCTCTTTACCACTCTGATTTTGAGGGTGGGGCGTCTCGTGCTTAGCATATAGCTATTCGCCTCTTCGCTAAAAGAAGGCCCAAACCCAAAAGCTTCCTAATTCCTTTAGGTTGAGGTTTAGTGTATTCCAATAGCGCTAACAAGGGGTCCGTAAGTGGAGTACCAATAATGATCCCCAATTCCAAGAATATCTGGTTCCAAAAAAACCACAATCTGTGAACATACCCATGCTGTGTGAAAAATATCTGCGCCGCTAGCTCTGCAGCATTCACAACAGTCCGATTCACGGAAGCCATATCTGTGAAGGCGAGAAGGTGTGTGATATGTTCTATTTAAAAAACCTAAAATGTATTTGTCTTTGTTTACCATTTAAAGACACTGATTGGGTGACATTGCAGCAATACTTCCCTTGACAATCGTCAATGGGAATTTCCAAGCCTGACTGCCACTGCGCTCTCAGCTGGGAAACATTAGCGCAGCAGTATTCCTGTGAGATGGTATAGATGTTAGAGATTAATTTATATCAGGTCTTGGTACGCAGAAGGTAAGTGAAAGATGGGAGAGCAGGGGGCTCTAAGTATTCATCTCCCAGCAGCACCCTCAGAGCGCTGCACTACCTGACAATAACACAATAACAAATTGTCCCCGTAGGAATTATTTACACAATATTCTTCAATAAATATAAGTCACCACAGTGATCTTATACTCATAATTCAGAAAAGGGGGGTGGTGATGAACAGAGTGTCTGAATTAAGCAGACCACTCTTACCCAGTCCAAAGATCAGGGCTTGATCACTGCACCATCCCAGCTCAGAACCTGGCTATATAACGGTGATGGATCAAGCCCTGATCTTTGGACTGGGTAAGAGTGGTCTGCTTAATTCAGACACTCTGTTCACCACCACCCCCTTTTCTGAATCGTTTTTGGCCACTATAGGTGTGGCAGGGTATACTCAGACATGAGTCCCTTGCTCACTGCACCATCAGGATTCAAGCAAGCCGGGCCGACGACGGCTGAAATGCCAGAAACCGGTTCCTGGAAGCTTGTCTCCTTTCTGGTGAAGAATTGGCTTGGTAGTTTAGTCTGCCTTGTTCCCATGATGCACTGGGCCAGGGGCAGACTGATTTGCATATAGCCAGGTTCTGAGCTGGGATGGTGCAGTGAGCTAAATAACGGTGATGAATCAAGCCCTGATCTTTGGACTGGGTAAGAGTGGTCTGCTTAATTCAGACACTCTGTTCATCACCACCCCCTTTTCTGAATCGTTTTTGGCCACTATAGGTGTGGCAGGGTATACAAAAGACATGAGTCCCTTGCTCACTGCACCATCAGGATTCAAGCAAGCCGGGCCGACGACGGCTGAAATGCCAGAAACCGGTTCCCGGAAGCTTGTCTCCTTTCTGGTGAAGAATTGGCTTGGTAGTTTAGTCTGCCCAGTTCCCATGATGCACTGGGCCAGGGACAGACTGATTTTCAATATAGCCAGGTTCTGAGCTGGGATGGTGCAGTGAGCTAAATAACGGTGATGGATCAAGCCCTGATCTTTGGACTGGGTAAGAGTGATCTGCCTAATTCAGACACTCTGTTCATCACCACCCCCTTTTCTGAATCGTTTTTGGCCACTATAGGTGTGGCAGGGTATACTCAGACATGAGTCCCTTGCTCACTGCACCATCAGGATTCAAGCAAGCCGGGCCGACGACGGCTGAAATGCCAGAAACCGGTTCCCGGAAGCTTGTCTCCTTTTTGGTGAAGAATTGACTTGGTAGTTTAGTCTGCCCTCTTCCCATGCTGCACTGGGCCAGGGACAGACTGATTTGCATATAGCCAGGTTCTGAGCTGGGATTGTGCAGTGAGCTAAATAACGGTGATGGATCAAGCCCTGATCTTTGGACTGGGTAAGAGTGGTCTGCTTAATTCAGACAATCTGTTCATCACCACCCCCTTTTCTGAATCGTTTTTGGCCACTATAGGTGTGGCAGGGTATACTCAGACATGAGTCCCTTGCTCACTGCACCATCAGGATTCAAGCAAGCCGGGCCGACGACGGCTGAAATGCCAGAAACCGGTTTCCGGAAGCTTGTCTCCTTTCTGGTGAAAAATTGGCTTGTAGTTTAGTCTGCCCTGTTCCCATGATACACTGGGCCAGGGACAGACTGATTTGCATATAGCCAGGTTCTGAGCTGGGATGGTGCAGTGAGCTAAATAACGGTGATGGATCAAGCCCTGATCTTTGGACTGGGTAAGAGTGGTCTGCTTAATTCAGACACTCTGTTCATCACCACCCCCTTTTCTGAATCCTTATACTCATAAAGCAGCAAGGAGATTCCAGTATGATACTGTTATTTTATTTTGTTTTTATCAAAAGTTTTTTATGGCAACAAAAAATACTACACAATGTATACACTTTGTTTTCTTGTAGTATTAGACACCTTATGTTTTTTTTACATGGGGAATCACACTACCATGTGAAAAGAATGAAGTTACAACATAATCCATTCATTGTGACAAATTTCAAACAATGATATAAATGAAGTGGTGTCGTGCGTCGACGTTTCGGTCCCTCGTTGGTTAAGGCAAATCCATAGGACCATCATCAGGACCAGTTGCACATATATATCAACAACCTCCAGCCGGAGGTGAAGAAGACCAAGATGGGCAAAGTTGTTCAATCAATAAAAACGACTTTCAAATACATCTCAAGTTGGCGTCTCAAGTGTGCTAATCAATCCAACAACAGCGACTTAATCACTGGCAACGGAAAGGTAGCGTCCGTATCCTTCTCTCAGTCAATTGTGATGCGAGGGCACTACCTGACAGGCACTTAGACCGGTGCTCTTTGCACTCTCTGTGACTCCCAGATGTAGCATTACTTAAGGAATGGCTATACCATTGTGATATGAACATCTACTTGAGCCCCCTGATTGAAAAGGGGCGCTTAGGACATGCTTTTTCAGTACTATCACAATGAAAAAGAGGTTCTGTTCTGAGTGATCTGAGTTAATGGAGTGGAAAGCCAAATGGACAATCTGGTAAAATATTTGTCAGATGTATAGAGTTAGAAGGGGTAGAACTGTCTGCAGGTTAATTCATCTAAATCCAGCATTATATTGATCCGGTAGAAGACCAGTTAATAAAGCTTAACTTCTCCAAACTGACATATTTTGTTTACCCTCCCAAGTGGTAAAAGCTAAAGATCATCAGCACTACAATTTAAAATATGAAACCAATATAAATGTATGACATTGACCATAACATTTGTGATTTGGATGGTATCTCTGCATCTGGCATTGCCATTTAAAACCTTCAAATGAAGTTTGCTTCATTTTGCTGAAATACACTGATCACTTATTGTTTTGTGTTAGAAATGGGGTTCCTGGTGGTTTAGGGTATGGAATCTCTCAGAGTGGGAGGCAGTAGTCCCAGGTGCATTGCATCCTTGTTTCACTCTACATGCTACCAGTTCAGTGGTTCTACACTGCCACTGGTCCCCAAGCCTAGGGTCTGCACCCTTAGGTTGGACAGGGGTCGGGGGTAAATATATCCTCCCCCTACCCTTTCTTCTTGGGCTCTGCAACCTCCTCTTTGAAGTGGTAGCCCCAGAATCTAGAACTGTCTAGGCGCCTGTGGCAACTGTCCTGCATAATTCTCCTACTGGTTCAGGGGTTCTACCCTGTTTCTGGTCTCCAAATCCAGTACCTGCACTCTTGGGTTAAACCGGGGTCAAGGGTGAGTCCCTTCTCCCCTTGCCCCCTTCTAAAGTTCTGCACCCTCCAACCATGAATGGTACCTGCAGAAGACAAAATTGCAGGGATGCTTGTGACTGCCACCCCTCGCTCCAGGTCAGGGGTGAGACCCTGTACCTGGTCCCCTAACCCGGGGTCTGTACCCTAAGGCTGAGCAGGGCCTCCTGGGGAGTACTCACACTCCCCCCAGAGAAACCCATTCTTCAAGCATTGCATTACAGTCTGCCTGTTACTACTAGTCTCCTGACCCCTGTCCATCTGACAGAGCATGAAGCCTCTCAGACAAGAAGTGGCATCACCAGGGTCTTTCCTGGAGGGCTTTGGCCTCAAAGCTGGCCCCTGCCCTCTAGTTCTCCTGCAGGGCAGTGCCTCCCCCTCTCACCCCTGCATCTGGCCTTCCACACCCTCCATTCCGGAGTGGTGCATGCAGACACAAGAACTGGTTGGTCGCTTGTGACAGCCGCCCCAGCCAAGTTCCACTAATATGCTGGGGATCCCCCTCAGTAGGTGACCACCTGGATAAGACTAAGCCCCCCTGCAGGTGCTCCCTCTGGGTACCACCCAGGCTCTTGGACTGGGTTTGTGGCAACCTGGGCCTCTGTCTACCCCCACCTCTCCCCCTACCCTGAGAAGGGACATGGGACCCTCTACTCATCCCACTACACCGGGACCTATCTGGGCTACTGCAAACCTCCCCTACCATCCTCAATTGGGAGAAACCTGAGCCACTACCTTTAGGATCACTACCAAATTCTTTCCCGACCCTCTGGAACTCACCCAGAGGTCTGCCACTTTTGCAAGTTTGCTCGGGTAAGATTATCACACTCCAACAGGTGGCAGCTAAGCCACGGAAATCAACAACAGATCATGTGATTTAACACCCCTTCAAATTTGTTTGCTGTGCTACACTTCATCCATCCCTTTAGTGCTTTGCAACAATCCTCCACATACTGCCCCCAAGACTGATGAGACAGTTTCATACTGCCCCTGAACCTTAGCCTACGCTCTTCAGGGGTGAAGCCATACCTCCTTATCAGTGTTTCTTTCATAGGGTGTACTTCTGTCTCTCCCTTCTAGGGCCAGTAGGGCATCTCTCCTATCACCCAAAATACAACTTCTCAGGCCAGTTCCATAGTCCTCCTCAGTGATCCTGCACACTAGCAGAGCTTCCTCATACTCCTGCAACCGCTGACGTATGTCATCCCCCTCCTTGAAGGCAGACATCAAGTCTGTGGGTATGTGATAGTTTATCTAACACCTGATTTACAATTGCTACCACCACCAGACTACACCTGCAATGCTGGTGTGTCAAGAACTTTCAATCTACTCTACTGGACTCTGATTTCTAGCTCCTTGAGAGCAAGTACATGAGCCCACAAGGCCTTTTTCACATCCAAGGCTGTTTCAGCCTCAGTCTTTGTCTCTTCTACATCCAGCTGCACTAGCTACAACTTCAGGTCTCTCTCCTCCCTTATGAGAGGTGACACCGCTCCCGGCACTTGATCCAGCAATGGACTCCCTATCTATGGGGGACACTCACTCAGAATACTCAGGGTCTTACTCAAACCACCACCCCTCTAGTTCGCTGTTGATGGTATCACTCATAGTGCTATTTCAAGCCCAATCAGGGCCTTCTGCAGGTCCTCTATGCGTGTTCCTCACTCACAGCTGGTCCCAACTCCCTGCAAAACACCTCTAACTCATCCTCAGTGTCCACAACAGGTTACATAGGTCAAAGGTAAATTTCATTTTGGCAAGACATAAAAACACAAGTACAACACCAGATTTCCAGGCATAAGAGCTGAAGCAGGAGTAGGCAAAAAAGTGACCAAAGAAGGAATTAGGAGAAAAATAAAAAACATAATGGTCTAAGTGCAGACTTTGGAGTGTAGCATTGGTACAGCGCAAATGCAGGTTTATTCACACAGCTGAACATCAATATTTGAAAGGGAGTTCCTGGTTGGCGAGGGTATGCAAAGACAGGCAGAACCCACCACTCAAGTCAGGGCAAGTAGGTTAGACACCAAAGAAAGCCTGTGCTCACCCTCTGCTAGCTTGGCATAAAGCAGGCAATCTTACCATCACAGGCAATGTGTAACACACTCAAATCAGTGACACAATAAATGCACCACAAAAGAGAATCCACACAATATGCATTTTTTTATTACATACAAATGACCAAAATGACATACATCAATAATCACTTTTCCAACTAGACAATTGTCAAAATAACATTTAGTGCATTAAGATAAAGACCGGGACCTGTCACCCCATCCTGCTACCTGATTCAATGTATCAGGTCCCCCAAGGTGTGAGCAAACTTGTGGAGAGAGCCCACACACTGAAGGTAAATGTGAGGAGACCTTGCTGGGTCCCTCGTGCGCTGATTAAACCAAAGGCAGCTGCCCATGTGGTGCAGCTGTTTCCTCCACAATGCCACCAGTGCCACCCCTTTCTCTTTAGCTGGAGCCCATCTCCCTGGCGATGACGTGGCCCCTCCACAGAGCGGCTGTTGATGGCATAGACAGAAACTCCGCCCGACCCAGGGACTCGTGCTGAGCAGCCGGTGTGGCTGCTTAAGGAATTTCCCTTTTGCCAAACATGTCATCAGGATGAACGGTGGGGTGCTGCTCAGCAGGGACACACTGATACTGAACACCACACTCCCCTTTGCAGAGCCAGTCTGCTCCATTGATTTTACTCCAGCATGGGAGAAGGCTTTTGCAATCTCACAGGGCCCTTGGGACCAGTTAAAAGGGCTGGCTTCTTCAACTGTAGGGTCACCCGGGCAATGCAGTGGTGATACGTTCCATCTTCTTTCAGCACAACAGCGCTTCAAAGCACACCCAGCAGGGAAATGTCTGCTGTGCAACTCACAGAGGCCATAAACATTGATCGGAGGCCAAAACATCAGATGCTTACCCTGCACTGGTCCCAAGTGAATACACCATCTGGCGCTATTCCTCCTAAACAGGGGAACGCTCCACATGTGAGTGAATTCCCAATGGTAGCCTATGAGAGGAGCAGCACTCACTGTAGTGAAGAATGAAATAGGGTGTTTGGCACTACCAAGACATGCCACACAAAAAAGGCACATATTCTACCTTTTACCTACACAGCACCCTACCAACGTGCCTAGATAGGGCCTACCTTAGGGATGACCTACATGTAGTAAAAAGGGATTTTCAGCCTTGGCAACTAGTTTCAAATGGCAAGTCCATTCGGCAGTAAAGGAGAAAGTATATGTACTTTCACACTGTTTAGCAGTGGTAAAGTGCCCAGAGTCCTAAATCCAACAGAAACAGGTCAGAAGAAATACAGGAGGAATGCAAAAAGTTTGGGTTTAACCCTGCAAAAAGGGCTAAGACTAACATTTTGGTTTTCAATGTCTACTTTGTTTTTCAATTAAGAAACATCACTGCCATTTGGCATATGTGCTTTGAGTAGCAGAACACTATTTATTAGAAAATATTAAAATAGTATGCATTATAAATTTTACTCACAACACTCATTAATGCCTAGAAAACAGTATGACATCAGTGAACCTAAGAAAGGATTCATGTTGTCCTGCTTGCGACGGGTGTTCACCCAGAATATCAAACTCACAATACCAGTGGAACATAATATCGAGGACAGAATATTGAATAAAAGGTAAGTGAAGATTCTCTATACCTAACTCCTCATATATGTACCTGTGCAATACCAACATTCTCAAGGCATGTTGATGTGGAGTTAGGAAAGATAGTCAATCTATACTTTCCTGAATGCACTTACCGTTCAACATGTTGCCCCTTGATACTCTGTCCTTGATATTCTTGTACCTCGATATTATCAATGTCAATATTCAGTAATACACCCTTGGTGGTATGCGAGAGGGCTTAGCAATGTAGATCAAGTTTGATCATTTGTATTGCTTTATATGAACAATCTGGTTCCTTGTGGTTTGAGTGACAATAATTATTAAAAAAAAACTGGTCACACATAGCAAAGGCCAAGTGCTTCCTTCTAGAACTTCACACTTCAAAATGGTTACACTAGAAATTAGAATACAAAAAAATAAGCAAACCAGTACTCCACCAGTTCTTTCAGAGAAAACAAACCTGCACACTAATACAGGCCAAGATGAGAAACAAAATGCAGAATTTCTAAGCAGTAGTGAATTGACACAGGCCGAGGAGCAAGTTGATCTGTTCTGAGCTAGCAACGGGCTGGACAACAAGTGAAGCTGCGATACACCAGAAGCAGCAACTGGACTGCTTAAGAAGTGTAAGAAGGGCTATGACCAGAAAAAGGACGTTATAAGAAATTGGCTTGTTAGTTACCTGGGGGGAGAGCCCCGGCCAAGCAGCAGCGACAATCTTTGTCAGGGTGAAGCACAAGAAACCCCAAATCTATCCTGTGCTCAACCCGCTGGTAGTTTGGCACAGAGCAGTCAGGCTTAAGTTAAAGGCAAGGGGTAAATTGCATGTGCAGCATGTCAAAAACACCCCACAAAAAGAATCCCACATCCAGTTAGAAAAATAAAAATCAATTTTTAATGAATGAAACAAGAACAAAACAACAACAATCCAATCAATAGAACCAGAGTTATGAATTTGTAAAGGTTTTAGTGAAAATAGTGCCAAAAAGCACAAAGATATTTGGTCACATTGGACTGGGTCAAAATCACCAGTTAAGGCTGACAGTCACCAAAATAGTCCAGCTGAAAGTTTAACTTCCCAAATCAATGCACTGAGCCCTGATTACAGTGGAGAGGACTGTGAGGAGCAGAAAGAGTGCTGTCCGAGGCTGCTAGTGTATCACCAAAAGCAGGCCAGGCAAACTTTGTCCGCCCGCCATCCTATCGGGGAATGGGACTATCCGCCATTGGTGTGGGGATTCCGTTGGTGGTATTAGGATGTGCCGGCCACACTGGCAGGCGCATCCTGCATACTTGACATTGCGGCGGGCGGTGCTCTCAGCAGGCCAGGCAAACTTTGTCCGCCCGCCATCCTATCGGGGAATGGGACTATCCGCCATTGGTGTGGGGATTCCGTTGGTGGTATTAGGATGTGCCGGCCACACTGGCAGGCGCATCCTGCATACTTGACATTGCGGCGGGCGGTGCTCTCAGCACCGCCTGCCACAATGCTAAAAAAGGCAAGTTGTGCAGTTTCATGCACAACGTGGCAGACACCATGCGGTGCCTGCCATGTTGTGCATGGAAGTACGGGGGGGTACTGTTAGAACCGGCTGTCTCTAGTTGGCAGAGGTATACACTTCTGACAAATAGGGACACACCTTTTCTAGTCAGGGCAAGGGGATCACACACTTAGACAACCCTTGCTCACCCCCTTGGTAGCTTGGCAAAGCAGACAGGCTTATCTCAGAGGCAGTGCGTTAAGCATTTATGACCACATACAGTAATAAAGTGAATACACTACAAATGGACACGACACAGTAGTATTATAAAAATAAGGATTTTTATATAAGGCTTAGCACAAGACCAAATAACGACAAAAATATACCACAGTCTTAATGAATACTCTTGGAAGGAAAAATAATAGTTCAAATGTAGTTTCTTCTTAGCACAAAGTCTTTAGTATCAAAAGCAACTCTTCTTCTTTAAAACACAGTTCTTGGCAACAATATAACCCACACGGGAGTCACACGACGTTGAGGCAAAGTTAATCCAAAGGGTTCGGCGTCGACCGCGAGGAGCGCTACGTCGAGCTCGGAGTCACACGGACCCCCACAACACAGTACCTTGGAAAAGCGAAGCACACGATGATCAGCGGCGTCGAGATGTCCGGCGTCGCGTCTTCGGCGTCGATCCGACCTCGGAGTCTGGGCGACCTGCAGCGGCGTCGATCGATGTCGGGCACGAGCAGCGCTCATGAGGCAAAGCAGGATACGGCGTTGTCGTCGATGTCGATGATGTTGCAAGAGTGAGCAGCGCTCACGGCGTCGAGAGGGCTCAAAGTCGATGCGATCAGCAGCGGTGCAGGCACGGGGTCACTTGGAGCAGGAGCCGAACTCGCTACTCACTGGCGTTGCTGCTGGCGTTGATCGGGCCCGGCGGCCGGCGTCGAGGAAGCGAGACACTGGAGCCGTTACTCACGATGTCGAGCTGGATTCAGCGGCGTCCGTCGGCGTCAAGATGGCTGGTTTCTTTCAGAGGTGCTGGATTCACAAGCTCCAGCAACAAGCACTTTTAGCAAATGATGAAGTCCTTTAGCCCTGTGACTTCAGCAGGAGACTGGCACTCTTCCAGTCCTTGGAGATTTTCTTAGCAAAGTCTGAGAGTACACACACAGTTCCTCTCTCCTGGTTCCTTGGCAAAAATAAAGAAGCACATGCAGGATTCCCCCCAGCAAACAGCACACTGGCAGAAGGGGTAGGCAAGTCCTTGGATCAGCAGGCTTCTTGTCCTTGGTTTCAGGGTTCCTTGTCAGAAGTGATCTAAATTCTTGGTTCAGGGGTCCTTCTCTTATACCCCTTTTTGGCTTTGATACCTTTGTCCATGCAGGGGAATTTCCCAACATCCTGGGTCTGTTGTGGGTGTAGCCAGGCAGAGGCACCTGGCCTATTCACTGTGCAGGGCAGAGTCCTCAGCCGCCCAGTAGGAGGTGGAGTCAGTATTGTCACTGGCAGGAGCAGAGCTATCAGCCTCCCGGCAGGAGGTGGGGCCAGGATCGTCCCTGGCAGGCACAGAGCCATCAGTCGCCCGGCAGGAGGTGGAGCCAGCATTGTATCAGGCAGGGCAGGCTATCAGAAGCTACTCTCCCCCTACTCTCAATGCAAATGTCCCACTCATCCCACACTGACTCAGCAGATCATTGGAGCCACCCAGCTCCTGTCACACACACACCAAACCAGCAGAAATCAGAAATAGTTAGACCAGAAAATAGCCACTTTCTAAAAGTACTATTTTCAAACCCAGAGTCCAAAAACCATCCACACAAATGGATGCGTGATTAAACCCCGAGTTCAGGGATACCAAACTCGACATTGCACAATGCTCCCCGAGCCAGCTAGGATTATAGCATTAATAACCCAGGCAGCCCATTCTAACTAATGGAAAGCAGGTTACCTTACAATAGTGAAAAACGAATATGGCTGTAATTCACTATTAGGACATGCCAACCTTGTCAGGCTTGTCCTACCTTATGATTACAATGCACCCTGCCCTCAGGCCTACCATAGGGGTGACTAACATGAAGTTAAGGGAAGGTTTGGGGACTGGCAAGTAGGTGTACTTGCGCAGTCATCTTGACAGTACCAGACTGCACGTAGGTCTAGCAATGGCAGACCTTCAGACATACTTTTACTGGGCCGCTCTTGTGGGTGGCACAACATGTGCTGCAGGCCCACGAGCAGCATTTGTATTTACAAGCCCTGGCACTCCTGGTGCACTAAACTAGGGACTGACAGGAAACCAAATAAGCCAAACATGGAATTCAATCAATACAGTAATTTAACATAGGGAGCACTTGCACTGTGGCACTGATCAGCAGTGGCACAGTGCCCAAAGCATTATACCAGCAAAAACATCGTAAACAGTGGAGGCAAACAGAAAAAAATGGAGGAGAGACTCAAGCCAATGATGTCAGGTCTAACAGGTACCATAGGTACCCCCCCTGTGCACTCCCCACCCCCTAGAATTCCTGGGGGCCCGCTATGGGCCCCCAATGGTGAAAATCACAGGCCTTTCCATGGCGGCGTTGCCGCTAAAGAAAGGCATGTCCCTGCTGTAATGCTAATATGGATGGCGTTGTCTCAAAGACACCGTCTGCCACCACACACTACTGGACCACCTCCTTCCTCTCCGGCAGAACGCAGAGAGTCCGCCTCCCCCTGTTCCGATATGAGGCCTCCGAGGTCATCTGTGGCGTCCCTCAACAATCCTCCCTCAGCCCGACGCTGTTCAACGTCTACATGGCGCCACTAGCACGCATTGCCAGACAGCACAACCTCAACACAATCTCCTACCCCGACGACACTCAGCTGATCCTCTCCCTCACAAAGGACCCCCTTACCGCCAAATCCAACCTCCACCAGGGAATGAAGGCTGTCGCCGACTGGATGGAGGGCAGCCGCCTCAAACTGAACACAGACAAGACGGAAATCCTCATCCTCGGATCCAACCCCTCCGCATGGGACGACTCCTGGTGGCCCACAACACTGGGGTCTGCCCCGGCCCCCACCGACCACGCACGCAACCTGGGAATCATCCTCGACTCAAAACTCTCCATGGACAAACAAGACAACACAGTCTCCAACACCCTACGCATGCTCCCCAAAATCTACAGTTGGATTCCGACCAACACAAGGAAAACAGTCACCCAGGCCCTAGTGAGCAGCAGACTCGACTACGGAAATGCCCTCTATGCCAGAGCCCCGTCCAAGCTCATCAGCAGACTTCAGAGAATCCAGAATGCCTCTGCACGCCTGATCCTCAACGTCCAGTGCCCCGACCACATCACTCCCCACCTGAGGAACCTGCAATGGCTCCCCGTCGACAAAAGAATCTCCTTCAAGCTCCTGATCCACGCACACAAAGCACTCCACAAAACCGGCCCAGTCTATCTCAACAGTCGACTCTCCTTCTATGTACCCAACAGGAATCTCCGCTCCACTGACCACGCCCTGGCCGCGGTCCCACGCATCCGGAGAACCAGTTCCGGAGGCAGGTCCTTCTCCCATCGCGCCACCAAGATCTGGAACACCCTCCCCATTGACCTGCGACAAACCGAAGACCTGCTGACCTTCAGGAAACAACTCAAGACCTGGCTCTTCGACCAGTAACAGCACCCCCCCGCAACCCCCCGCTCCTTCAAACCCTACCGGGTATGTAGTGCGCTTTACAAATTATATGATTGATTGATGGATTGATTGATCCAGGCACACCTAAGCTCCCTATTGTTTGTGGCTGTGTAGAAGGCATATACTGAGCCCATTGTTAACTACATCGTCATGTATACCAGAGACAGGTGGCAGAGATCAAATGGCTAAGGCAGGAAAATGCCAACTTTCTGAAAGTAGCATTTTCAAAATTGTAATTTAACATCTGAATTCACAATACGTTAGGTGTTCGAAATGCGATTTCTGGTTGGCTAGGGCTTGCACCTAATCCAGGCAGAAAACAGCACTCTAGTCAGGGCAAGGGTGTTACATACTGAAGATAACCCTTGCTCACCTCCTTGGTAGCCTGGCATGAGCAGTCAGGCTTATCCCAGAGGCATTATGTCAAGTATTTGCGCAACGCACACACACAGCAGCAACACACTAGGCACACCACAAAAGAAACTCCACACAAAGTTATATAAAAGATAGCCTTTGCATTATACAAAACACATTGTAATCATAATCACACATATACACTGTGCCAACTAGCACTGGGCAATATTCACAGGGGATTAAATACATGACAGGGCCAATTGGGCCACTGTCAGAACCATCACAAGCACAAGTAGTAAAAATATCACAATCAGTAACTAATGGCAAAATACTGTACTCAGCATAACCACATTATGCAATCTCTGTAGGCATAAACAGACTATGCATAAACATCCTAAGCATAAACACATTATGTCATAGGCATGAGTACTGCACCCCAGTACCACAGATAAAGTGCACATTGCACCTTAGCATACACACTGAAATGACCCCAGACTGACTGGCCTTCTCTGGGGCTCCAATGCCCTCTGTCCCAAATATCAGGGCTCTAAATGATAGGACCTTCCCAACGGCCCACTGGCTGCCAATGCAGCAGAAAAGATGTGTGTCAGGCACTGGGGGCCGAGGGGTGCATTTCACCCCTTCCTTCTCACCAAAATGAACTGTCCCCCACGTTGCAGCTGTCCGTGCTCTCGCGGTGCAGCCTTGGAAATTGGCGCTGGCATCACTGTGCCAGGGGGAGCCCCACTCGGGGACTCTGCTCACAACATTTCCCCCAACGTTGCAGCTTCCCTCCAACAGGCAGTGCAATTGGATCAACAAGCACTGGCATTCACTGTGCCTGGGAAGCCTCTTTTCACTGGGCTCCTCCTTGTGCCTCCTTTCACCACCGCAATGCTCAACAAAAAGCAATCAGCACTCATGGTGCTTCTGGAGCCCCTCATTTCCAGGGCTCCTCTTCACAGGACTCCGATGCCCCAAAAATGCACCCCTAATGTATCAAAGAGCCGCTCTTGGTGGGGCTCCTTCGGGGACTCCGGTCCTCATTGTCTAGTGAGCCTACGAGGCTCTGGCACGATCTAGGCTGCACGTGGGCCTCTCCTCACTACATGGGAGCCCCGTCTTGAATCAGGCACAGTGCTGTCTGTCTATCCCTTCCAGTCGCACTACCAGCTCTCTCTCTGCAGTACCCAAAAAGGGAGGGTGGGCTCCTGCCAGGCTGCAGACTCTGCGGCGACATGCCGGGGCTCCCACCGGCACACGGGGCCCCGCCTTCCTCTGTCTGACTTCCTATCTGCCGGCTGGCCACGCCCCCAACCAGTCACCGCTGCCTGGTTTCCGGGTCACCGATCTCGGTGACTCTCATAGGCTCCCGCTCTAAATAAATACAAATGTGAAGTAGGCTCCTGCTCTTTAGGAAATCAAATGTGGGGTGGGTTCCCGCTTTTCCTCTAAGCACAGGAGAATCCCTACTATGGGAATTCCCTCTCAATGATGGGCGGCTTGATGCTGCAAAGCCCCAGCACTCTCGTTGTCTTGGGGCACCAGAAGAAAAACGTGACCGTGCTCATAAGACGATTTGAATCCTAAAGTTTCAGGTCCACAAGGCTGGGTCCAGGCAGGCCAGCTCACAGTGCCCTCCAGCAGGGTGGCAGTCCCTTGTGACGGTTCCTCCTGGGGCCCAGCAGCACCAAGTCCAAAAGCACAAGGAAGCACAAAAAGCAAAACAAATGGGTTCACAGCCCCAGTAATTATACTAACATTCTCTTTGTTCTGCCCTGACACAGGGCTAAGGGAACCAGTCCCAACTGGTTCTGGGGGTTTTTGAGCACCCTATTTACAGAGCTCCTCTTCCCCTTTGTCAGGTGGGTGCTCGGTCATCGGACCAACACAGGGGGGAGGAGCCAGCATTTACCTAGGCAGGCAAAGACCTATTCAGGGTCAGGGGACTACTCCTCCCACTACTCCAAATGCAGATCCCCTATTCAGCCTAGCGCTGACCCACCCTGCCCTTCCTGGAGCCACACACACCTCACCAGCCCCTGTCACTCCAGAGCCAGACATGAAATCCACATCAGGCAGGCAGACATATAGCATATAGAAATGCCAACTTCTAGTAGTGACATTTCTAGAATAGGTATAATAAATCTGCGCACACCATTTTGTAGTATTTAATATCACTATTCCAAACATACCAAACTTGACCACGCTGCTCTTCTCATATCAGGAGTTACCACTGAAACACTTATCAGGGAATCCCCAATCATTCCTATGAGAGGGCAGCCTCACAGTATGAGAAACCAAAACAGCTGTTAGTCACCACCAGGACATGTCACACACTTAAGGTACATGTCCTGCCTTTTACCTACAATGCACCCTACCCATGGGGATAGCAAGGGCCTACCTTAGGGGTGACTGACATGCAATAAAAGGGGGGTCACAGACATGGCAAATACTTTAGGTGTCATGTCACAGCAACAGTAGCACTGTGCGCACAGGCCCTGCAATGGCAGAGGCATGAGGCAGGTTTGAAAGTCTACTTTGATGGGTGGCGCAATCAGCGCTGCAAGCTCACCAGCAGCATTTAATTTACCAGCCCCGGGTATCTAAGATACCATTTTGCAAGGGACTGACAGGTAAATTAAACATGTCAAACAGGTGTAGGCCACTCTTACCATGTTTACCACAGAGAGCACACACGCTTTACACTGGACAGCAGTGCTAAAGTGGCCAGAGTCCTAGAACCGCCAACACCATGTTAGACAAAAGGCTCGGAGGAAGGCAAAAAAATCAGGGATACCCTGCAAAAAGGGCCAAGTCCAACATTAGGATTTTTCATTACAATTCTAAAGACACCAAACACAAACTGGTTACCTGTTCCCAGTCGAACATTACAGGTTATTGAATGTAATAAGGTACCGACAATGTTATCCTAAGTGAAAGGTAGGCCTTGCAGTAGCGAAAAAGGAATTTTGGAGTTTTTCACTACCAGGACACGTACACTTAACAGCACATGTCCTACTTTTTAAATACACCCTGCCCTCTGGGCCTACTCTAGAGGTGACATATGTATTAAAAAGGAAGGTTTGGGCCTGGCAAAAGGTTTAATTTGCCAGGTTGAACTGGCAGTTTTAAATCTGCAAACACACGCTGCAATGGCAGGCCTCAGAGATGTGCAAAGTTCTACTTAAGTGGGTGGCACAATCAGTGCTTTGGACCCACTATTAGTATTCCATTTACAGGTCCTGGACACAGGTAGTGTTCCTTTACTTGGGTCTTACAAGTAAATTATTTATGCCACATCTACCATGTTTTAAGGAGAGATGCAAACCACATTATCACTGGTTAGCAGTGGTAAAATATGCAGAGTATTAAGGCCAACAAAAAGGATTACATCAAAAATAGGAATAGTGAAGGGAAAATGTTTGGGTGTGACCGTGCAGAGAGGACCAGAAACAACAGAAGTGTTATAACATGAATTAGATGTCATGTTTCTAATCTCATTAAAAAACCTTGGCTGGAATGTCTGTGTGGGGTTTCAAATGCTAATTAAATCTGCATGAACAAATGTAATTTAAGTAGGTAGATTTAGGTTGTGGAAACCATTCATGCTTACTTTTCTCTTTGACCTACATGATGAATAGTAATATTTGTTGCAGGTTTTTTTACTCACACTTGATAAAAATACAACATTTAATGATATCATACACTCTAAAGACCTATATTCTTTACCATTTTAAAACAGCATGTGCTTACAATATTCTAGCAGTTAGCAGAACCATTCTACCATGCTTAGGCCAACTAATTCTGCCTTAATGCTTTTCATAGTAATGTATCAGATTTTCTATCAGCAATAATAATAGCATATGTGTACTCCATGCCTTCGTGTCTAAAGGAATTTGACCTTTACCACTCTTATCCACCCTCACAATGCTTATGAATCCACCATTAATCTTTATAGAATTGATTGCCTTTATGTCTGTCTTGCTTAACCATCACCAATAAATATGAAGTTAACTTGATTTTAGACAGAGCTTAGTTTCACAGCTTTGAGAATTTCGACGAGTATCGATGTTGTCTGCACATCCTTCTCAATGGCTTTGTAACATTTGGTGAGAAGCCATAGTGGTTTAGGGTCGAATCAAGGTTCACTTCCCATTAGTTTTCACCTAATGTTACTTGATCTGTACTTTTTTGGATAGTTTTCATGCTTCCAGGATGCTCTGGCTTCTTTATTTACTTTTAGTTCATTTCGTGGTGGCCATTAATTTACATATGTTGGGGTAAATTCCTATAGCTAATTGCACATGAAAAGATATCATAAATAGTTTTTTACAGGTGTAAAATCCCATTTAGCACCCAAAGGTTTGCTTTACAGTCTTAAAAGATTTAGCCAATCGGAGATATTCATGTGAGTCAATCTAATAAAATGAGTAGAGGCGAAGAGGAAAGGGGTTCACCACGGTAAACGTTATTTACAGTGTGAAGTAAAGAAAAGATGGTAAGAAAGGTGCAAATGCTCTCACAGTTTTTGATTCACACTTTTGCGCTTCGTCCATATGGAAATGCCTTTTGACGACCACCCATCAGAATTTACCAAAGTTTTCTAGGAGTCAATTCACTGAACCTGCGACTGTTGAACGCTTTCTCTGATACTCTGGAAACCTGATGAATTTTCTCATGGCTATTAAAGATACCACAAATTCACCTTATGCTGTAAGAAAGGTTTATAGCGTTCTCTGAATAATATGCCATCCAAACTACTCTGCCAACGACTATGTTTATGCGGTAGTGCACTGTCTGCTTTTTTATTTTTAACATTGTAAAGTCCTGTTGAGGACCGCACCTTGACAGTGGATGGTTAGACTGTGTGCGCACAACTTTGAGATACTACCCTCTCCTATTATTTAGGGGATAGCAGGTTAGGTCTTAGTGGCATCATGGTTCCACTGTCAATTTGTTGTAGTTCAGAATGAGGTGTTTGAGGTTTCAGACTTCTCAGTGCAATCTGACAATTGTTAAGTTAAATAAAAGGGACAAGCTTTTCCCAAATAAAATAAGGGACTTATTTACGAACCCCACATTTCGTGACGCTCACGTTAGCAGATTGAATTATCTTAACTATTAGGCCATGCAAAGCCCATATGCGTGGCTTTGAATGGCTTCAAAGAAATGGAGTAAGGCAAGGCAGTGCAAATTGCTGCACTGCCTTACACTGCACTTGGGAGGCGTTCCATGGGCCTTGATGGGTTTCCATGCAACATCATGGATTTTGAAGCTGCCCCAGGTTTACAAGAACATGTAAATCTGGGGAAACGCCAGATCCTTACTCCTCCCAAAGTGAGGCGTAACAGGGGAAACTGCTTTATTTCTCCTTGTTATTTCCTCTTTCTGTGTGTGCGCACCCTTAGAAATAGGAAAATGCCTCTCAGGATTGTTTCCCTGGAGGAACGTGGCATTTACTGCACAAAAACAACCCTGCAGACAACACAGGCACTCTTGCACCATTGTTATGGTGCAAGGGGGCCTGTGTTGGTGCTATGCAGCCGAAACGGTGCCAATGCAGGAAGAAAGGACAGGAATGCATCATATTGTATAAATACTGTGCATTCCGCCCTTTCAGATTGGCATAGGGCATCACAGCTAGATAACTTGCTGTGCTGCACTACACCAAATCCCCGTAAATATGGCCCTAAGGGGAATATTTACATGCCCCTTTAGTGATGTTCTTTTGGCAATAGGGGCTTCACCCTTTTTACACAGTGTGGTTTAGCCACTTAACAAGGCTTAAAGCTGCCTTGTAAGTAGACTCCCTTTCACGCTATACTTAGCATGAACGGGGTGTGCAATTGTGTTGCAGTGCGTGTTCCACCACAACACCTGTTGATTTTGATCCTGCCCCCCATTTACAAGGGTGACCTAAATAGGAGGCAGTTCCAAAATGAAGACCAAGGAAAACATTGTCTAAACATAGTGCAATGAGGTGAAATGCTTTATTTCTACTCGTTTCTGCTGTTTCTATGTGTGCTGCAACAAAACGCCATGAATGATTGTCTATGTGCAGGAAAGTGACCCTTCCTGCACATAAACAATCATTGCTAAAAAATGCAGATTTGCAACTTTTATATGTCCTGCACAACAATAAGTTATGAATTGCCATTCTGGATTGTTTATGTGCAGGAAGGGAACCCTTCTTGCACATAATCAGTCATTCCCTAAACGCAGGCACCCTTGCACTACGGTGCAAGGCTGCCTTCATTGATGCTAGCAGCTTAATTTAGCGCTAGTGCAGAGAGAAACGCAGGGATACACCATATTTTTTTAAATATGCTGCATCCCGGCGTTTCTAAAGTGACGGAGTGCGGCAATAGCTATTTTAGAGCTAACCCGCGCTCCGCCACCTTATTGTAAATATGCCCCTCTGTGTTTACATTTGACCTGAATGTATTTCATTTGTTGCTTTCATGTGTTTTACAACTATGTCGATTTGCTTATGATAGTGATATCTTTGCTTTTAAGGTACTGAACTATTTGGTGACAAAGCACTACCTCTCCTTTATAAATGAAAAAACTGATTGTTTTTTTTCTTACCAATTTGTAGATATGCACCACACTAATACTAAGCAATTGTCAGTGTACACCCTAAGCAAGCTATCTGCAAACTAGCTCAAATCGAATACTGCAATGACGAGATTGCTTTTGGTTTGAGGTCGAGGCTAAACAATCTGTTTAAGGAAGTTCTTTTCAGTGCTGAATGTATTACATTGTGCTATCACTGTTATTTGATGAAACCCTAAAAAAGCAATTTATTTTAGCTTCCACTTGTATTGTAAGTCATGGTCTCAATAAATTACAAAGGTGCATGCTGTTTTAAGACTGCAAAGCTTAAAAACGTAGAGATTCTTTTTTTTTGGTAAATCTTTTTTTTATTAGTTTCAAAACGAAGAAAGTAATAGATATATCAGGTGCCATACATTCAGACATGATAAAACGGCTAACAGATGTAAATACAGGATCGATACCATGCAGTGAGGAGATGGCTGAGACGCCCACGCCAATGTATGAGAAACATGATGTGCCACAGTACAATATACGATTCACATTAAGCGCAAGCCCTCAGAGTCTGCCCACCCATAAAATCAGGATAATAGGAGAAGCATGAGCATCAGATACTGGAATACCAATAAAGTCAGGATGTTCCACCAATTATACTTATAAAAGGAAAGTAAAAGAGAGTGTGAAGAAAAAGAAACCATTAAAACAAAAAAGAAGACAAAACAATAAACCCATCCCCCCACCCTCCACCCCTACATATGGCTGTCGCCTAACCCCAACTACCAGTGTGCCTGTCGCCCCAACTAACTAGATACTAAAAGTAGAAAATGGAGGAGGGCATCTTCATACATGCCCCCGGTCTCAGCTCCCCCCGCCAAAGCCAAGAATCCCCAGACTAAGGTCTCGAAATCTATTAAGCTGAAAATACGTAGCGCAACAGAGGAAATTCCAAACACAACCCCAACCTCCCGAGCGCATCGTGGTTGCAAACCGCATGTCCAGTAATACCCAATGGCAAACTCAATCACACAGTCTCATCCTTGACCCTTCCGATCAAACATGTCCACCCCTTTCGGACAAACTGTCGCTTCCACAGGATAGTCAATGCACAAAAAAGCTGCAGCAAAGTTCAAACCAAGACAAAACAGAGAGATGAAAGTGTTGAGAACTCCGCTAAGTCCAAAGACCCCCCACACCGTCATGGATTCACAAAGTTGTTTCATCCGCCATCTCAGCGGTACCGATGTATAGGGGAGTGATGCAGTTCCAAACCAACAACAGTTCCCTTCAAAAGTCTTCGGAAAGGGAGCATCAGGTAGTCCTTCCATAGTCGGCAATGATCGTAGGCCTGACAATCCAATTGCAGCATCAAGCCTGCTCTCAGCACCCAACACACTGGTCAAAGGCTCCAACGTCTCCCATGGTACGGGGTCTGCTTCCTCCATCTAAGTGGCCATCTTGGGTATCTCGAGTCGTTTCGTTTCTTGTAGTGGACCAGGCCAGTCCCATCCACCCAGTTCCAGACAAAGACACTATCATTTTGTGGATGCGGGCTTCAACGCAAACATGTAGTGACCTTATGGCTGCCAACACTGTTCGTAGTGACGGGTCACTCTCAGTCCACTCCACAACGTCTCGCTCAGTTTCGGTCATATTCGCGTCCCCAGAGAACCCGGTCTCCCCAGGTGGAATAGGTGGATGCCGAACGGACGGTTTCAGAGGGGGACTTATCGTTGGGGACTATAACAATCCAAACTCAGCCACCGCCGGCGGAGATCCCAACCCAGCGAACACCGGCGGGGCCCTAACCGGGCAACCGGGCCAGGGAACCCCATCTGTCGCTCCGATTATACGTCGTCACCCCTCCTTCAATGCTTACCAATTCAGCCAGCCATCGTCAACTTCGGTCCAAGAAAAAAATTTCCACCTCGGGAGACCGGACCCTGTCACACAACTACAGCCGATGTTGTTCAACTGAAACCCGGCAGGGTCAGTACTCAAGAACCCGGCTTCCAGGCTGGTCTAGGCCGCAAACTGCCACACGACCTATCTTTGTCTACCAAACTGGTAGAAATCTCGGGATTACACCGTTAAGCTCCAGCCCGGTTCATACACACGGAGGCAGGGCGCAAAAACAGGATAAATAACAAGATCTTCTGGCAGGATTCGGAGGTTGGCGGAGCCGGGAGCTTACGTGGCCATCTTGTTTGCTGGCTTAGCTCCTCCAACGTAGAGATTCTTGAATGTATCATGCTTAAAATATCTTTATTTCACTGTAGGCAAGCTTTATATTGTCTTAAAACACGATTTTGGTGTTCAAATTCAACTTGTATTGTACAACTCTTAAGGGAATATTTATCTGCATTTCGGCCCACCACAAGAGTATGCAAAGTGAAGCAAAGCGTCGGAATGTGTTGTATATGTATTTACCTGCCACTTGTACGTGACATTCTTGTGTTACCAGCTGTGTTTTTTAGCACAATGCCCCATCTACTTAAATTGGTAGATAGTGCTTTGCGCCAAAACATAACACCACTAAATAGGAGAAATCTTTTAATATCTTTTCAATTTTCAAACATTGCATGTGTACTGCATTGTACAACAAGCAACTAATGTATGAAAAGTTTACAAGTTTGAATAGGTATAGTATTTTCTACTGGAAGTGAATCCTTCCACTACACAATCTGTGCTATACATTACTCAACCTCTTTGGCACTATGGTGCAAAGGTTTGTGTGTGGTGCTAGGCAGCTTGCTTGTGTGCCAGGGCAGGAGGAGAGAGTAGAATCATCCCCTAGTAAGTAAATATGCCTCTGCACTGCTTTATTCGCCCATTGTAATGTGTTGTGCTGTTTAAAAGAAATAAATCTGCCTTTTAGTCAATTTGCCATTGCCTGGTCCAGTCACTGTTTGTTTAGCTGTGCCTTTTAACAAGACATCGCATCACATTACAAGGCGCTTACTTTGAGATATCTCTGTATTCGGCATTACGCATGCAAAAGGTCAAAGACTATTTCCTTGCCTTTTGGTCCTTCCATCTTTGAACTGAATAAATATACATTTATATATTTTTCTTTTTGATTTAACTTCAATCCTTTTCAACTACAATTTTTACTTACACTCTGCTCTACAACAAAATCTAAAAGCAAAACAGACTGTAAAGCAAAATAACTCATCACTAACTTTATCTGTGGATTTCTTTCACATTGTGACAGTCACCATGCTATTGAGCCATGATTTTTTTGTTCACTAAAAAGCATTTGGGCTACATTACAGTATTATAATACAATGGCACTATCGCATCTGTCTTCCTGCACTCAAAATTATAGATACCAGTATTAGTGGTCATTTTGGGAGGTGGAAATAACGCAGTTGCCCAATGTAAAAAGCATGGGTTATTGGTTGAAAGGGATGAAAGTCCCACTCAAGGAACAACCAAAGTAGTTGCCAGTGTGAACCACCAAAGTCACTAATTAAGTAGTGCTGAACCCTCTAGCAGCTTGGCACAAGAGCAGTCAGGCTTAACATAGAGGCAATGTGTAAAGTATTTATGCAGCACACATAATAAATACATTGAAAACGCAACACATTAAACATTTCAAACCAATTTAAAAAAACAGAACACATTTTAATAAATAAAAATTATACCAGAATGACAAAAATCCAATCATCAGACCTTGAAATATAGATTTGTTAGGTTTTTAGGAAAAATGGTGCCATGAAGCAGGAAATGCCAATCGTAGTCATCTGGTCTCTCTAGACTAGGGAAAAGGTACAATTTCAGGCCAACAATGAACGAGTATGTGCCTGATACAGGGACCAGGTGAGTCACACTAAAAAGTTATATACTCAAGACTGAGGCAAAGAGTTGCATTAGCATTGGAGGATGCCGCAAGGAGGAGCATTTCATCACGAAGAGCAGGTCGAACATCACGGATGATCGTATCTGTAGCGTGAAGAGCCGGTCATCGCTGGTGCTTCAGCATGGCTGTCACTGTAGGCTGTCATTGCATATCACAAAGTGCAGGTCTTGCCTTGCCGGTTGTAGTGGACAGTTGCCATCAGCACGAAGAGCAGGTATCATCAGAGCTTTGCATTTTACGGTCATCATGGATAGCAGAGTTTAGCTGAAAACAAGCCCCATCGCACGTGTGAGGAGCCCAAATGTTAGGACTTTCACCTTTTCCTTTAGGAGTTGCTCTCACTGATGCCAGACAGGGGTCCAGAACCTGGGTAATATCTCTTGGGGATCAGGACTCACTCCAGAAGAGGCCAGCAGCAGGACTTAGGCAGTCTCCGGTAGGTCCAGTTGAAGCTGGTCAAGGGGGCATTTGTGGGAGGGATCTGGAAGCTTGATGTATCCCTGTAGCTCACACAGGCGGTCAGCCAACTGTCCCTTTGGGTCACTTTGTGTAGACAAGGTATGCGGTCCAATCTTCCTTCTTGTGACAGGAAGGCAGTCCCTCAAGCAGTAGGGAAGTCCTTATGGCAGTAGGGCAGCCCTTCTTCTGAATCTTGCACAGTTCCAGGAGTGTTCTGTTGAGTAAATCTGAAGGTCCTCTTTTATACCTGGTGCCAGCATTTGTGTGGGGGGGAATTCTCTATCCTATCTCCAAAACTGGTTCTGGTCAGTTCTTTCCCGTCCCCTGGTCCAGGCTCCAAACTGTCTAGGCTGGCAAAAGACAAGGTAGACCCAGTATTAGGTTCCTTTGTCTGTGCTGTAGCAAAGCTCCTGGAAGTGTAAGTGAGGCTGGGTCCAGCCCCTTCTAAGCCATCCTGTCAAATGGCCCATCCTGTCCACATCTAAGCCTCCTTTGACTCACTATCTGGAAGGAATACACAAAACCCCAAAGCAGAGCCATTCACTGTCATGTGACTCAGGACACTGGCAGAAAGGCACAGTTGGTTGTGAAAAAAATATAAACCTTCAAAAAAGTGGCATTTTCAGAATTGTATCTTAATATCTGACTTTACCATTAAAGATGATTTTAAACAACAATTCATTTGAGTGTAAACACCATATCACTATCTGCTCCCATTCAGACGCTATCTCTTATTAAATGTAATAGGGTACCTCAGTGTTAAAACAGTGAAACATGACTTTAGCAGTTGTTCAATGGTATGACATGTAAAACAAAAGTACTTATGGCCTACATTTTCACAATACAATGCACACAGTCCTATGAGACTTTAGGCCAATCTTATCATTAACTTATAGGTATTAAAAAGGAAGGTTTAGTCATGGCAAAATATTTGTAAAATGCCACATATTTTGAAGGTCTGCAGCAGAATGAGTGTTGATGCCCACAAGGTAGCAGTTAATCTATACCCCTGGGTATATGTTGTACCATTTACTAGGGACTTATAAGTACAATAAATATGTCAATTAGGTGTAGTCCAATGTTAACGAGTGCAGGACTGAGCACAAGCACTTTAGCACTGATCAGAAGGTAAAGTTCACAGAGTCCTAATGCCAACAAAACAAGTTCAGAAAAAATCAGGGGATGGAAGCAAAAGGTTTGTAGGAATACCATACCAGGAATGTCAGGTATAACATCCAGGACTATTTAGAAATGGGGAATTATCACAGGAACTGGAAATACATTTCTAATTTCCACAGTAATTCCCCATTTTCATATATCTTGCTACTGTGAGATTTTACCAGCTTTTAGCTTTTGCATAAACACAGCACAATTACCAGGACTGTGATATTACTGCATTCCTTTTAATTCTAGAATTGGGCTAATTTACATTTAATGTGTTTCTGTCTGAGTTGCATCTCAGAGCTAGAAGGGAGAAGACAAGCAATTGTCCATTAGCTGGAAGCACACTACAGAAGAGGGATCCATTGTTACACTTATTTTGGGAGAAGTGGGAAAGCAGATTATACAACTCAACCTTTGCTAAAGGAACTATAAGCAAGCAAGTAGCAATAAAAATCACATTTATATATGCCCTTTCTTACCCTCACCGCTTTATTTGCTTCATGCCCAACAACTTGATCTCAACATGACTAGCAGCTTCCATTAGCCACATCCCTTTGTCAAACCTCTTGAGTCAGCAAGCAGAGTTCAGAGGCATTCATCATGCAAAGAGATAAATAGACTTAAACAGCACAATACAGTATACTGGCCATTGTCTGGAGATTTATGCTGTCTGTAGACTAGGATACTGCCCTCTCTGCTTTCTCTATTAATTATTCACAGCAACAGCAGCATGGGTGGAGGTGGCGTCTGCAGATATAGGAGACACTGTCTATCTTCTTTGTTTGATCATCACTTTTTTCAACTTATCCATGGCCTGACCGTTGAGATTCTAAATTGTTGAACTCCATCCTTCATAGTTTCAGAGAGCTCTATTAGGATGTTTGGAAAAGGAAAATGCTAAAGCGATTCAATTTTACAAATGAGCTCTGCTCCCTCTCACTCTCTACAACCTCAAATGACCTTGAACCACAGTTACTCTCATAACAGCTTCTGACAGAAAAGGCACGATCAGGCTAAAGAAGTCAGCGACAACATCAGCTCTTAAGATGATCAGGCGAGATGAGGTAGAAAAATAGACCCTATTTGAAAGAGTAATGGATAGGCCTGCTGCTAACTAGAGAAAGGAAAATACATTTTTAGACTTTCTTATAGTTAGAAATAAAGGTAAAATATTACCACAATAAGGCCTAGGCATGCAATAATAATGGATCAAATGCTCAGCCTCCTCATCTTCTGCAGTGGCTGCAAAACATTACAGGTCACTCCACCCCGCACAAGGAGATAAGGACAAAGCTAAGGGTTACTCTCTCCCTCATCCCATGGCTCAGGCGCAAGTTAAAGTGCACTGGTAATCATTGAAGACAATACTCCAGTTCAGGCTCAATTTGCTGTTATGGGTACACCGATGTCCAAAATGTGCAAATCAAAGATGAAGGTCACTATCCCGGGGTCAACTGGGTGCCCTCAGAGATTGACTTTCTGACTATCACACCGCTAGGAAAACTAGGAAAGGGAACCAAATGTTCCGCAAGCTACTCTGCCACCTTTAATCAAACCCCCCTCACTTGTGCTGACCAAGCCAGCCTAGGGGTTGAAAACTATTTTGAATCAGGTCTTTGCCAATGGATAACAGTGAAGAAAACATTACATGGCTCGGCTCACTTGATCTGATTCTGAATACAGATGTATTTACTGTTCCTGCTTCTAATTCCTTGAGTCTTTTAGCTCAGCATGTGGAGTCTCAAGGGCCTTTTATTCTTTATCAGGTTCTTAAGCTGTAGGTTCAGAGGATGATGAAACTTCTGACCCTGATCTGGAGGCTGCTGTCTGTGAACATTACTAACCCACTCCACTAGTACACAGGCTACCTCATGGGGTGAATATATAGAATTCAAGGATCACCTACAATTGCAATCAACACTGCAGATTAGACAAGCTTCAGGAACTATAAGACATTGTTCTCTTAATGCATCAGGCTAAGAAGTGGATGAGGTGGATTAGAGAGGTGAGACCAGGGCAACACCTGAGAATGTTTATGGAGAGGTTTTGACATGGGAAATTCAGCTCATCATCTTACCCCCTACACGTGCAATTGGCCCTCAAGAACTATTCTAAGTTCTGGACAACATTTAGTTACCAGAATAACACGGAAAGAAGAGGCATCATTAAAATCTATCTAAAACTTAATCTGTCCTCATCATAATGAGTATAAATAGGAAACCCAGGCTACAGTTTGCAAGATGGTAAAACAGTTTTCCATCTTTGGCATGCACATTGTTGAAGTTGACTTCTGTACAAAGCAGCTAGAGAAAATTCCTTCCATTATCAAAGAGCAGGTGGCAGTGCAACAAAAGCAAGGTCAGAATGTCATGGATACGTTTGAAAACATGGAGAATAGGATGAGGGTGAACAATCTTTGGGTCCTAGATATAGTAAAGAGTTTTGAGAGGGAAGACCCTCACTGGTTCACTCTTCACCTGCTTTGGAATGCCTTTCCAGCATTTCATAGGTGAAATATCCAATATTGGTTACAAAAAGCCTGTCACTTTCCTCTGAACAATCCTACAAGTAGTCAAAGAAGCCCTCATCATAGGGACCTTCTTCATTCATATTGGGAATTTCATGTTTTGGCAACTTTTGTTGCAAAGAGCTAAACCAAATACTCCAATCCCCCTTGGTTTCCATACCCTTTTCATTCATTCTGACCTCTGCCACAATACCTGTTACATGATGATGGGAATTTAGACAATGTATTCAGAAATGGAAATCTTTCTGGCACAGGCTATTCTTCACACACCTACTCGTCGTCAGATCTTCTATAAATCACGTATTCACTGATGCTCTTCAGAAGAGAAGGCCAATCTTCTGTTTGATGTACTTTCTAAAAAAGCCATGAATGGGATAGATGATAATGACTAAACTAACAGGGATCAAGAGGTCTAAGGGGATTTTTTTTGCACTCTGGAAAATAATTCAGTTCAGAAGTGACCAGGCTTATTCACTGGCATCTTTAATGTTTTTTTCAAATTTTTGTAATATCTTTGCTGGCTTTAATAATATATTCAAGATGTTCAATATGGTATTAAAGTATGGGACCAATGATCCACCCTACTTTCCTGTGCATTCTTTCTTTTCTTTGCTCTTTTTTCTCTATCCGTATTTTTGAGATAATTTCCCCTATTATGTAATAGACATCGCTGAGTTGCTTTTAAATTTTAAAGTACTATAATGGATCATATAGAACAGGGTTGAACAACCAAAAGACCCCAAAAAATGAAAAAAATGGGCTAAAGGGATGAAAGATGAAAAGTGGAGAGGGAGATAAAGGGAGGGAAAGGGAATTGTGGCAGGGACTTGAAGAAAGCATCTGATATGAACAGAGGGTCACACATTCTGGCTATGAGTTAGCACAGCTGCAAGGAAAGGTCCTCAAGCCTGAGTGGGTACTTGGTTGAAGGGTGTGCACATTAAATTAACTTATTTGTCACTAGTACAGTGGTACTACTTATACACAGGGCCTGTAAATTAAATGTCTCTATTTGGCCTGCAGCACCTAGTGTGCCACCTACTTGAGTAGCATTTTCAAACATCTCTCAGGCCCACTATTGCAGCCTTTGTGCAGTTCTTAACTGCCAATTAAGCTTGGCAAAATAACTCCTTTGCCAAGCTTAAAACTCACTCTTTATTACATATAAGTGACCCTTAAGGTAGGCCCTAAACAACCCATAGGTCAGGATGTATTGTATTTAAAAAGATGGACATGTACATTTAAGTTTACATGTCCTGGTAGTGCAAAAACTCACACATGTGTGTTTCACTACTGTGAGGCCTACTTCTCCCACTGAATAACACTGGGTTACTTTATTATGTTTAATAAGTGATAACTTTGTTAGGGAGCAGGTAGAAATGTTATGCTTTGTATCTAAGGAATAGTAATTTAAAATCTGCTTTAATGGTAAAGTCAGATCTTAGCTTAGGTCACAATTCTGAAAATGGCAATTTTAGAATGTTGGAATTTTTCTGGTCCTAGCCATTTGGTGGCAGCAGCCTGTTTCCAGATTCTAATGACTGTAGTTGGCAATTGGCCTTAGTGTATTCATCCCAGATAGCCACACAGCAGAGGGGCTAGGTGTTGGCAGAATTAGCCATCCAAGGCAGGATGGAGGGGCTGAGCCCTGCACAGCCCTACTTGCACTTCAAAGACGCTGCCTCAGCTCACACACAATGAACTACACACTGTCCTAATCTGTCTACAGACACACTGGGACCAGGACAGGGAGGAAGGAAATTCCAGAAGATTGAGTTCTCAGATCCACTCTTCAGTTCATGTATGGACCTGTGACCTGCTGTGTACTTCTGAAGACTGGCTTACTGCTTGCCCAGCTGAACCTTACCTTCTGAGACATTTTTCTTAGAAAATCTGTTTAAGTTAAAAGGTAATCTGAGACTGGGCACAATCCACTCAGTGTATCTGACCCGCATTCCTTCATGGTAGACCTTAACTTTTGATTATATCCCGGTCTCACACAACCAAACACCCCCAGTTAATGCTTTGATCTTTTGTTGCTATTTTCACTTTAAAAAATCATAACACTGGTTCTAATGCTTAGAGTTTTGTCATGTTGGTATCAAATAAACTATTCCATTTTACTCTATTTTTCTAAATTATTTTTGGGGTTCTCTTGTGTTGTGTTTTCACAACTACTGCATGCATAGTTCACACACTGCCTCTAAGTTAAGCCTGACTGCTTTTGAGCCAAGCTAACAGCCGGTTAAGCACAGGTTAAGTTAGTGACTTTTAGTGGTTCACACTGACAAGGACTAGGGCAATTGCTTGAGTAGGGTTTCACCTCTGCAGTCAACAACCCACAGGTGAGCTCCTGGAATAGGAATGGGCTCCATGGCAAAACAACATATTGAATAAGCCTCTCTTTCACATGAATTGTTGTGGCTGCTGGAGACACATTTCACATTTCTCCTCCTTGTAACAGCCACCTGACAAAGGTAAAAGGGCACTACCATGCACTATTTTGGGGCCTGTTTATCCAGTGAAATTTCACAGGTAGAAGGGTTATCTAAAACAGCTTGGCCCCACAGGGATCTAAATAAAGATCGAAGTTTGATTGATGGTTTCTTCAAAGCCTCTTATTTTTATAAAGACCAAGTTTATATCAACAATACACATGATATACCTCTTATTTTTCTTTTCTTACTTGGTATAGCGCAACAAATCATACCTGAAGGCATAGCTCGATGTTGAGACTGGACCCAATGGTTTAATCTACCACTTCCTTGTTCCTCCCATGATTCACTGGACATTAATTGGGGGACGCAAATCTAAGGAATTTAGGACAATTATTTGAAAACTCCATCTTTAGTTCATTCAGTACACTCTTCTCTGCTTTCGATTTATCTCGAAATGGCTACTTAAAATATTGACAGCTAAATGAATTTATTAGAAGAAAGACAGTCTCTAAATTTGACCAAAAACCAACACAAATAAATTGAAAGTATATCATGTCTAAAATATAACGGTCCCATTGGTAAAGTCTAGTGACAAAATACACATATGTATTGTTGAGTTCATAAAATGTTTAATGTGTCTCACTTAAGAATGCATCATTATAAATTATTGTAAAATATATATCTTACTCCGAAAAGACCACATTGATGGGATCATAGGACTAATGTTGATTGCTTCTGGAATGACCATACCAACGCAAATACTGTTCATATCTTCTTTAAGTTGCCCAGAATCAAAATCTACTGACAAGAAGTTTTTGCATAATTAACTAAATTACTTGGTACTACTATCTATCCCACATATGAGTTACTTTCCCTTTGCTAAAAACCAGATATCTTCATTTATCCCTATTTATTTTGCTTGCGTCATTATAATATGACGTTCATTTGTGGTGTCAGATTTTTTTTTATATTGTTGCCCTCTATTTTTCCTATACTGGTAGTGAGCAGTTTTATGACTGATTTGCTCTGTTTGGTGGACTATGGTCTAGAATTCAACACCTTTACTTAATCCTAAAAAAATAATTTTATGGCCGAATTATACATTGTGCGGACCTTAGAATGAGGGTACAAAGGTAAGAAAACTTTAAGCATGCAGAGCTTTTCACATTGCGTTTGAAAGTCAGGAAGCTAGAACCCCTTGCAAACATTTATAGCATATATATCTATAATCTTTCTACGCATATATTGTTGAAAGGCATTGTCATTAATGTTGTCATAGGTTGGTATCAAGCGCAGGAACATATATGTAGACCTTGCACGACTGAATGCACAGAGGAGGTGATGCTTCCTCACAATCTTAAATAGGCATGGACTATTAAAACACTTTCAGGATTGAGTCTTAATCTGATAAATGTGACAATGTGCTATAAATTCATTATAGACGTTTTCCGCATGACTTTTAAGATATATGTAATGTAATCTTCAGCATGTAACATTCAGCACTAGGGGCCAGATGTACGACCTGCAAAATAACGCCTCGCAAATTGTGACTCATTTGCGACTCGGAATTTGCGAGACGCTTATTGGCATGCAACAGTGTGTTTAACACTGTTTGCGATTCCCAATGGGGTCGCAAATTGCGAGGCTCATGAATGGTAAAGAGCCTCTCGCAATTTGCGAGCCCTTTGGGAATGACAGGTCCTCCCACCATGTCTGGGACTGCTTTTAAAAAAAGCAGTTTATTTTTTAATGCAGCTCGCTTTCCTGCATTGCATGAGCAGTGTTCTGAATGAGTTCAGTTCACGCCCCAGAGAGGCCAAAGAGTGAATGTGTGACTCCATGTGCTCCAGTAATTGAGCTCCGGGTAAAATAAGTGGGGGGACGCCGTCCACCCGCGTGGTACCCCGAATCGTGCCCTGCATTTAACATTAAACTTCAATCTTGTCCTAGGGACACCCCCTCATACCAGCCATAGTAAGAGAAATGTAGTGATGAGTCTTACGGTGTGAGAGTACGTTGGCAGAACTGCACAGATGCAGTGTTGTGAAATGTGACCTACGGTCCCAAATCTCACAAGCATCACACATTGCTGCTGAACATTTGCTACGTTGCTCTAAAATACACACTTTCTGGATGAAAAGTGGTTACTTTCCCCAGATGGTCCACGAGCAGATGGAGCTCTGCATATAGTTTACATCTACATGAGTAATGGTTTCTGGAAACATTTAACTCAAGCACAAAACCAAAACATTTTATGTTAAAAGCAAATCAGCTCTGAAGGCATCCACACATTAACTTAATTGGAAAACCATAATAGATGTACAGCCAACTTCTAATTTCGTAAAGCAAAACACCAGAAACTCCTATAATTGTATTATTATAGAGGTACTCTACGGCTGTAAAATACCTTGCTGATATCCCATTCCACTGCTCTATCTTCCTTCAGCAGCAGGTTCATCTGCAAAGTGTACTTTCAATAATTCATCCTGCACTGGCCGAACAGCCTTTTGAGGTAGGCATGGCTAATATTCAGCAATGAGTGAGGAACTGGCTCATGCATTAAGATCTAATGTTGTAAATCTGCATATACGTTTATTATATATGGCAAGTATTGGTACTATGTAAAGAAATTGGGAGGAAAAGCGAAAGCAAAGAGACTGTTGTACCACACAACTACAAACAGCACAAACTAAAAATAGTAGCAGATAATTTTAAAAATCAATGTCGAAAGTGCTGAATTGTCTAAATTTATATGAATGATTCATTGGGGGATGGTTACATAAGACTGAACTCAATTTCAGTAGGCTCGTGAATAAGGAAGAAATAATATAACCACATGCTTACATCACATGTTTCTGTCATCAAACCATAGCATCATGCTAAACTTAATTCTTTTACGACACATGGGGTAGTTGAATGACTATATCTTACATAAGTGGACAGTGGTAAGCTCTACACTATTCCTATATAGCCGGGATTAAAAAAGTACTGTTAAGGTATTATTGGTCCTGATGGGCTCTAGTTGAGACACAATGTTCCTTTAACAAGACCCTATATCACTGTGGTCACCATCATGAAGGGGGTGGTAATGGTGTGTTATTTAAGAAATAGGTGAGTAGTGTGCAGATAGATAGATAGATAGATAGACGTTTGCCACATTAGTGCAGAATTAATAATATTTTGAACAACAATGGATTGAATGTTACTACCACAGAATGTGCTACAAATGTGCATGGTGTGCCACATAATTTAGATGACCTTGACATCCAACTTAGTCTTGTATGCTGACTAATAATACCAGCCTTGTCAATGGTATATCTCAGAAGAGTAGGTTAGAACCTGTCATTAAAATGATGAAATCCGTATTTCAGAAGGTACCACGAAATATGTTCCATATTTCATGGTTTCATGTGAAATATGGGTTTTGTTCTGCTGCCTTTTGTGCAATAAAAACACCCAAACCTATAATATATATATACATTTAACAGCACAACATACTGCAAGAAAAGATCACAGCCTTACCACCTCACCTATCACATACCTGAGCCTCACAGTCTCCCTTTTCATCTAACAACATAATTCAGCACTACTCAACACCACATAAATTAACTCATCAACGAGCACCTTACACACAACTCAACATCTCTCATTGATCTTAATGCGCTAAAACTAGGCCACCTCCTGCCCCACCACTCCTTACTCATAACCCTTCGACTTTCAACAACAAAGTAGAAACACACCAGTAATCAAACAAACTTCGCATCAACCAATATCCAACTCAACAGAACTCAGCTCTATTTTACCATATCGCTGAAACATATTCCTACACTCACTACTACCTCGCAAACACGATCTGACCCATATTCTCTGTCCCATAAAAACGTCATCAAATCTTTAATAAACCTTAGTAAAGCTTAATGTCACAACTTCTGCGGGCCTCCATTAAAGCTGCATGGCAGTGCAGACGCCCAGTGGCTGACAGGAAGATATTTTTCCCCGGAAGCAGCGTGACCTGTATTTTACTATATTTTACTATTTTAACTGCCTCTTAAACGTGCCAACACTTCCCTACAATTTTCACATCGCCGCTTGCCCCACCCTGCTCCACCGCAGTTTTTCCGATTGTGTGGAAAGAGCAGCGGTGAGGTGGCAGTGCTCAGTGCCACAACTTCCGTGGGCCTTCATTAAAGCCGCATGTCAGCGCAGATGGGCCACTGATGCGCCGCTGGCACGCGCGTCTGCGCCCATCCTCAGCCTCCCGTGCCTCAGGTAATACTGCCTACTCCTCCTCTCAACTATTAAAGCTAGGGAGCCCCTGTGACGATAGTTGTCAAAACTCCATGGGGCAGATTTACAAGCCCCTTGCGCCTCATTTACGCATCTGTTGCGTCACTTTTGTGACGCAGCGGCGACGCAAATCCTGCGCCATGGTGCGGGGTACTTACAACGTGACGCATCTGGGAGATGCGTCAGGTTGTAAAGCCCTGCACCACATATAGGCGTTCCTGAGCAGGGGGGGGGACGTTCCGGCGCAGGAACGCCTCCTAAAAGTGGCTGAGTGAAATCTACAAGATTTCACTCAGTCACTTTTAGGCCAATGCTGCGTCAAAACCTTGCGCATGCTTGAGGCAGGCGTAAGGCTTGACACAGCATTGGAAGAATAAGCCCCCCAGAGCATTGCTGGAGGTGCGTCGCGCTTGCGACACGACTCCAGCAATGCGCCACCTTTATGGCCCAGATGCGTCACGCATCTGTGCCGTTTTTGCCCCATGGTGTAAATGCAGCGCATCATGGGTGGCTGAGCTGCAGCGCACAATTACTGGTGCATCCCTGCTGATATGCAGGGATGCACCAGTAATTGTAAATCTGCCACCATGTGCTTATCCAATGGCTACTCCCATTGTACTCAGTGCTCCTTCAGGTTGTATTCTGCTTTGAAGATGCTGCCAAACCCACAGTCACCTTATACTTATAACATGTTTTTACCCAACTGTAGAATGTTACCAATACACTCCGCTGAACTTAACATATTTTAAGAGGAAGTTCATCCAGATGTGTTATTTTTAATAGAAACCTGCCTCCATGAGGAGGCTGTACCTGACCTGATCCAAACTCCCATCTACCCCCGCTATAATATACATGAAACTAGGAAAGGTGGAGGGATTGCCATCATTTTTTAAAACTCCTTCAAGTGTCGTTTCGAGCCTAATCTTGTCCAGGGCTGTGAAAATCTTTTCTTCTCTATTCTACTCTCCGCCACCCAGACTTTCTCAGGGATTCTAATCTATCGCTGTCTGGGTGCGGATAATTACCTCTAATCGCAACCTGAAATATTGGCTCTTCCCCTAATGTCACTCTTCTGGGTTATTTCAATCTACACTTTGATGATCCAAACAATGCAGATGCCTTGAATCTTTCCCTAGACCTGGGTGATATTCTGAATTTGAAAAGTGGAGGCAGTCATCAGCACAGAGACTGGACTACCTCGCCCAGCCTGCCCAGCTGTTGCCATGCACTGGGGGCTTGCCGGGAGGCGCATTAAAGGCCCGCAAGGTACACACAGCACAGGACGTGCGCCAGCCTACCCGGGCCTTGCCTTGCACAGCACGGGCCAAGATGGGCCCGTCTGCGCCCGTCCAAGGCTGGCTGAGGCTGGCCTGGGTCCACCCTCTTGGTCATAGTTTTTTTCGCCATTAACATCACTGGGCGTTGCTGCAGCACCTGGGAGTAGGAGAGGAGCAGGTAGGGAGAACAGCTTACTTTGTATTGATTATCACAGACATCGGTATCCTGCTCATGGGTTATAGGGCTACAGTGCCACAGTGCTTGCAAGCTGAGGGTCTCTGTATACCGTGCACTTAGGTACATGCGTATAGCTACATTGTATACCCAAATCAATCATTGACTTTGCCTGTCTTTTGAACTAGAGAGCTGTTCTAGAGAGCTGTCAATTAGAACTGACTGGATTGGACTTGGATACAACATGGGGAAGCGTAAGATGACCGGGCCTCTGCAGGCACTGTAGGTTTGATGGTAACCATGGATTTGTTTCTACAGCGGACCGCTGCAGTACTGGATAAGATCGAGTTGGTGACCAGGGGCCTTTCCAGGTCCCCCATCAATGGTCCTCTTCTTATGTCTACAGACATTGAACCATCATTGGTTAGCAATTATGCATTTTTAAATATGCCCGGGGAACAAGAATTGGTACAAGAATAAGATGGATAACTTAATAATTTAGATGACTAGCAGTTACCTCTCTCTCCCACTTTTGATCACTAACCCCAGGGCTGACAAAGTATCCTCAAGCCAAGGGTGTGCAGCAGTTACTTCCGTCAAGTGTACAGACAAATTAATGTCTGCCGGATCTATTACGAAGGGGAGAATGGGAGCAGTTGAGGCTGTTACCCTAGGGTCAGGTACCCTAGGGTCAGGTACAAAAAGAAAGGGCCAAACCACAGGGGGTAAGGCTAACAGGGCAAGACCTAATCAGGCAACCCAAGAGCCATCAACTGTTCAAGAATTTACCATGTCTGAACTGGGGTGGCAGAGTGGGCTAAAGAACGGTGATGGATTAAACCCAGATCTGTTGACTGGGTGAGAGTGTTTGATTGGTTCAGATGCTCTGTCCATCACCACCCCTTTTTGTGCCACTTTGTTCGCCATAAGTTGGCAGGGTATGCTCAGACGTGAGTCCCTTGCTCACTTTGCCACTGGATTCAAGCAAGCCTGGCTGAAGACGGCTGTAATATCAGAAACCGGTCCTAGGAAGCTTGTTTTCGGTCCAGGGAAGGCATGGCTTGGCAGTTCGGGCTGGACAGTTCCCATGAAGCACAGGGTCAGACTGATTTGCATATGGCCATGTCTGAACTGGGGTGGCAGAGTGGGCTAAAGAACGGTGATGGATTAAACCCAGATCTGTTGACTGGGTGTGAGTGTTTGATTGGTTCAGATGCTTTGTTCGCCAAAAGTTGGCAGGGTATGCTCAGACGTGAGTCCCTTGCTCACTTTGCCACTGGATTGAAGCAAGCCTGGCTGAAGACGCTGTACTGCCAGAAACCGGTCCTAGGAAGCTTGTTTCCGGTTTAGGGAAGGCATGGCTTGGCAGTTCGGGCTGGTCTGTCCCCATGAGGCACAGGGTCAGACTGATTTGCATATGGCCATGTCTGCACTGGGGTGGCAGAGTGGGCTAAAGAACGGTGAAAGATTAAACCCAGATCTGTTGACTGGGTGTGAGTGTTTGATTGGTTCAGATGCTTTGTTCGCCATAAGTTGGCAGGGTATGCTCAGACGTGAGTCCCTTGCTCACTTTGCCACTGGATTCAAGCAAGCCTGGCGGAAGATGCTGTAATGCCAGAAACCGGTCCTGGGAAGCTTGTTTCTGGTCCAGGGAAGGCATGGCTTGGCAGTTCGGGCTCGAATGTTCCCATGAAAAACAGGGTCGGACTGATTTGCATATGGCCATGTTTGAAGTAGGGTGGCAGAGTGGGCTAAAGAACGGTGATGGATTAAACCCAGATCTGGTGACTGGGTGTGAGTGTTTGATTGGTTCAGATGCTCCGTCCATCACCCCCCCTTTTGTACCGCTTTGTTCGCCATAAGTTGGCAGAGTATGCTTAGACGTATGAGTATGAGTAGTCGTGGGTACTCCATTTCGGAAGTATGTTTGAGAGTCACCCTGAGCAAAACTGTCTGACTGGTCATGTGGCAGATACCGCAGATATGGTTTTTAATATAGAGGAGATCAAGGAGAGCATTATCGGGCTTTCAAGTAATAAAGCCCCGGGACCTGATGGTATCCCTTCTGATCTTTTCTAATAGGATCCATCTTTCTGGGCCTGGTTCATACTGCAGTAATCAATGCTGCGGTGAAAACCGGCTGCCCTGAGTCCTGGGCTACTTCGACCATAGTGCCTGTTTTTAAAAAGAGTGACCGAAACAGCACCCATTGCTACAGACTAATTTATTTGTTGGATTCGGTGGTTAAGGTGGTGGGGCGAGTACTTTTAGATAGGCTGACAAGCTGTGTGGAAGAACACTCCGTTCTCTTGGACGTACAGTACGGGTTCCGGCTAGGGAGGTCCACTGTAGCCCAGTGCCTTAACTTATATATATGATCCTTAATAAATATACGGTTGCTCGCCCGGTACTATCTACTAAGCATTCATGGACCTATCTTCTGCGTTTGACCTCGTGAACAGGGTTAAACTTTGGCAGTACATGCTTGCTAGTGGGGTAGATGTAAACAATGTTGCCTTTTTAGAAGATCTTCACTAAGCAACTAAGGCTCATATCAGATACTTGCAGGATCTTAGAGTTTCCCGTAACTGTGACATAAGGAGAGGAGTACGTCAAGGGTGTATCTTGGCGCCCTTTCTATTTTACTTGTATATTAATGAGCTGGAAAAACTATTAATGAGGACAGGGTTTGATTATCCGCAGATAGGTTGACATGGTCTGACAGTTTTATTATATGCGGACAATGCAGTCCTTATATCTAAGACTGTGAGGGGACTACAAACCCTGCTTGACTCCTTCTCTACCTTTATGGCGGATCGGGATCTTTCAGTCAATGTCTCCAAATCTTATGTTATGCATGTGGGGCCCCTCACTAAAAAGATTTTTCAATTTAGGGTAGGTTCTGCCAAGCTTCCTCATGTTTGGGTTTTGTGTTAGATGAGCAGATGAAATAGGGCCCTCTAAAACAAAGAAAGAGGGGAGACTTGGTGCAGTTGAATACGGCCATTTTTAACTTTGCTTCCAAATTAGGTAAGAGGCCGATCGCGGCCCTTCTAAAAATATATCAGGTTAATGGCAGTGAAATCTGGGGGAATGTTATTACAAATATCCTACAAGTGGCTGAGAACGTATTTCTGAAGAGGTTGTTAGGCATGCCCCATGGTACATCCAACATTGTGGCACATGAGGAAATGGGGGTGCATTATCTGAGTGACATACTGGCCCTCCACCCCCGAACTTTCTGGTTAAAAATTTGGCTGAGGGAAGGAGTGTCTCTGAACCAATTAATATTGAAAGATTGTATGACTCTTGATTATGCTCACCACATACCTTGGCTTAGATATGTGAAGAGTAGTTTCAAAAGTTTAGGAAGAGCTGAATTGTATAGCAATCCTGGATCAGTATCTAAAAAGGATTTGGGGTGGTTAAGGGAGTCTTTTATCAGTCAAAGGAGACTAGAGTGGGAAGAGGTGAAATTGAGGAAACCTAGTGTGCGGAAATATATAATGCTTAAAACAACATTACTGTATGAACCATAACTATTGGGATTTTTTAGCACTTACAAACGTTTTTAATTGACACAATTTCATCTGGATTTTATTCATCTGTTGTTGGCTTTGCCACAGGGAAGTAGTAGAGGACAGTTGTTAACACCCTGTGGCTGCGACCGTGAGTCTCCACAGGATTTGCTACATTTCCTGTTTTTCTGTTTTTACGAGATCCCCGAAAAACCTTTATTAACCCTATTTTAAAGAGTTTGAATTTTAAGCAGCTCGCCCAGTGCTTTTTTATTTACAACTATTGCCTGAAGATTGTATTCTTTTTGTTCTCAGCTTCCTGAAATCTGCAGTGAAGGCCAGGACTTGTCTCGATTAAATGTTGAAGGGAATATGTATTTATCTCTATATTTTAAAGACCTCTGTGGAATCTGTATTATAATGTATGAAATGCGTAATCTCATAATGGATTTGTATGTATTGGTAACTTTTATGGTTTTATATGCTAAAACCGAATAAAGTTGTTTGACTGACTGACTGACGTTCCCTAGACCCTAGACCTATCAGCCATTCAGCTTTTACAAAAGGTGAAAGGCCCTACACACAAGAAAGGCCCTACCTTAGACCCTGTTTTCTCCAACAACAATGAGCTGTCAGTGGGCTACCTACTTCCTATCCCTTGGTCTGATCACTTTTTAATTCCCATCTCACTGAAGTAATTATCTCAACCCACCAATACTGATCCTATCTATAGGAGAGACCGTCAATAGTCCAAGCATTCTGTATTGTATTGTAATTGCATTTTTATAGCGCTTACTACCCCTAATGAGGCGGCAAAGCACTTTTACGGCGAGTAGCATGTTACTCCGGAACCCATGAAGGATTAGTGTTGAATTAGTATAGTGAAATATGAAAGTAATTTGAGTGGTGGATATTAGTCCGTTTTTTGGATTGCAAGGTTAGCGGAGGGATAGAAGAGGGAAAATGGTCTGCATTTATACAGCTCGTGCACCCTTGATGGGGTGTTGAAGCACTTTTTTCGGCGAGTAGCACACTACTCCGGAACCCATAAAGGATTAGTGGTGAATTGGTATAGTGAAATATGAAAGTAATTTGAGTGGTGGCTATGGTATTCAGTTATTTGAATAGAGAAGGGTAGCGGAGGGATAAAAGAGGGAAACAGAATTTGCATTTATATAGTGCTTTTCTACCCCTGATGAGGTTTTGAAGCACTTTTCTCGGCAAGTAGCACACTACTCTGGAACCCATAAAGAATTAGACGTGAATTAGTATAATGACTTATGAGATTTGAGAAGTAGACATGTTAGTCTGTTATTTTGATTGAAAAGCGATAGAAAAGTGAATGATTTTGAATTATTTCAATTTTTGGCGGGGGTCATAGCAGTAGGAGGAGACTTGGGATGAGTAAAAAAGAATATGATGGGAACCAGGCACAAAGTTTCCAAACAGGGTTGGCCTGCTGTTAACAAATCGATCAGGTAGATTATCCCAGAGCGTGTGCATGTCCCATCTTCACCTACAGCAGTCTATCCTAAAGTTATGAGGAAGGACACCCCATGACAGTGTTTTGGCTTCTTTCAAGGACTTTGAAAGGAAGAGTATTTCAGCCCTAAATGCACGTGACACTCAGTTCTCTGCACTTCAGCAAATTGTTGGTTCTTTGAAGGGATCAGTGGATACCCTATGTTCAATTATAAGTAGCGGAGCCTCAAATCCTTCAATATCATTCCAAACGCCGGTCTAAGTACTCTCCCCTGCGACGTCATTGCCTGCAGAAGGGGGGATCAACATCTCAGGCTCAAGCACAGCACTAGGTCTCATTGTAGCTTTATCACAACCGCCTTTGCGATCCTACACTCCAAACCTACCCGATGTTCCAAAGGTCATGGAGACTAACTCTGGGTGGCAAGCACTTGGCACGGCGACCCAGAGGGAAGCCTCAGCAGCTCAGATTTGTCCGCCGCTGCCACATCTCAACACTCACAGCCGACATACTGCTCCTCCAATATCACCATCCAGCTGCCCTCGGCGGCAACTCCCTACGTCATTGTACTGGGGAAGTGCCCCCTTTGCGGAGGGCGGCAGAGGAAAACTTCAATCAACTTAAAAATAAGGGTGTTCACTGGCTGGCATCTAGGACTAATGCTTCATAGCTCCCACACAGATGCTGCCAGACAAAATGATAATGGTCTGTAGGGTGAGTTGGATAGGCCAAATCCAGAAAACGGCGAAGAGAGATTGCATCATAGTGAATTTTAAGAACCCCCTGGAGGCGTGTTTAATTTTTCGCACCTTAGCCTTGATGGGCACACCATCAGACTATATTACAGCTCTCCCACTGGGCTTTTTTTTTACCCCCAACAACTCTAACATTGGGGGCTTGAGACATTTGACTTTACAACAGGGAAAGCTGCGGGATCGCCTGGCATATGTACAGCCCTCATTTACCACCACTCCCCTGTTACTAGGCAATTGTTTCCTTCTATTGAGTGAATTTGATGATCCCAATTGAATGGACTCTTCTCCCAACACAGACCTTCAGACTCATGTCTCCCTAACCAAGGATCCCGTGATTGTGACCCAAGACTTTATTAAGGTCATTTGTTGGAATATAGCCAGGGTCCAGAGCAAACTGTTTGATCATGACTGGCTGGGCATGCTAAAGAACTTTGGGGCATATTACCAAGAATAAGCGATAATTATCGCTAAGCTTGGTTAGCGGCTATAATTTTATCGCTGTGCTTCGCCTATTTTTATGGCTTAGAAACCTTGCTATTGTCAACGTTTATCTCCTAAGCGATAAAAATCGGCCAAAATGCATGAATATCGCTGAAAAGTCAGCGATATTCATGCATTACCGAGCTAATGCTCTTAGCCATGTTATCCACCTACCATTGGATAACATGGCTAAGAACTGCTCTGGGCAGGCGTTAGCTTTTGGAGACATTCGCGCCTAGCGCAAACATTTCTAAAAGTGGGTAATAGGAGATAGCGATGTTAGCGACTGTTTCCAGTCGCTAACATCTTGGCACGCCCACTTTGCATGTCATTAGCGATAATTATCGCTGACATGCAAAGTGGGCCCCATGATGATAGCTATCTCTTACTAGCTGTCGCTAACTGGTGTTAGCAACAGCTAGGTAATAGGGCGATAAAATTATCGCCGCTTTAACGGGAAAAATTCCCGCTAAAGCGGTGATAAGTCCTTTGATAATATGCCCCTTTGTTCTGATCTATCTACAGGGATCATGGGATACTAAGGGTTGCTTGTATCTTGATGGTTATTCCTCCCACTCAGTTTTAACTACCCGCTCTTCTAGTGGACATGCTAGCGGTAGCCTTACGAATCTAAATAAATTAGAATATAACTGTAAAGTCCAGGCGATAAATTCTAAATATAAAACTATCTTGGGCACCCCTTTAACATTTCCTAAAATAGACTGCTCCTTATCAATTTTTATAATGCAGTTCCCCTGATAGATGAAACTGAAGATATAGCTAGTCTCAAATGTTTTATGGCTGACTTTTCTCTGTCAGAGCCCCCCTTTACTCTAATTATGTGGGTGGGAGATTTTAACCAGCATTCGTGCCGCTCCTGTGTGAATAAAAAGGAATCTGATTTTGAAGGGCCTTTTGTAACCTGGCACATTTTAAAAACACATGCCAAGGGGAAGCAGCAAACAGTCTCATTTCAGTTTAATCTGGTGAACTTGTTGGTGACTAAAAATGACCCTGCGGAGGCTTCCACGCCCAATATTAAGGAGGAAGGGCACCATAGTGTAATAGATTAATATTTGTCTCTGGTTGTCTGCTCCCCACACTTTTGAACTTTGAGGTTTTGCAACATCATCTGAGCGATCATAAACCATTAATAGCTTCATTCTATTGAGATTATAAAGCAGTGCACTCTAAACCCGCTTACCAGGTGCCCACCACATAAGCTGATCAGGGCCGAAGGATAAAGTGGACTAACACTGTCCCATCTGCATTTGTTCAAAACTTGGTCGACTCGTGTCATGATGATTTCCAAACTTGTCTGTCAGATGCTGAGCCACCACTGAGGATCCTGGCATCATTTACTAACATCTGCAGGTTTATTAAGTCAGCACTCCTTAAATCTGTTGCTTCGCCGGCCGCCTGTGTCATTAGATGGTTTGATAGACAATGCTCTAGAGCCTATTAGGACCTCTGGATTCTCTTGCATGCCAAGCCACGCTGTCATGAAAAAGTTAAGAAGTCTAGGGCGGCTTTTATGAAAACCTGTAAAGATCGTAAAGCCCAAATCAAAGATGAGACCTGGGACAAGTTGATGATGGCTAGTCAACAGCGCAACCGCTCTGCCTTCTGGAGTGTCACCAACTCGACCCTTTTTACTGAAGATCATCTCACCAAGCAGGTATGTACCATTCCATCTCAGGCCTGGCTGGATCATTTTAGGGCCATTTATAGCCTGGAAACAAAGCTGGAGCCTGTAGAAGGTCTACTGACAGACTGTAACTTAACCTTCAGCCTGACGGAGATCAGAGCTGCTATTCTCAGCTGCCCATAAATAAGGCACCAGGGCCTGATGGGGTTCCTGGTGATCTATACAAGGATTGTATAGATTTTTGGGCCCCAATACTGACATTGCACTTAAACTCTGCTGTATCTAGCCATCTTCCCTCAACTTGGTCCTAGTCTATATTAGTACCTGTCTTTAAAAGGAGCAACAGATCAGACCCGGCCTGTTTTAGACCTGTTTCCCTCATAGACTCGGAGCTGAAAATTATTGGTAGGATCCTATTAAAATGCTTCATTGACTGGGCCTAGTAGTGAGGCTTTCGTATCTGACCTCCAGTACGGGTTTCGCCCTGGATGGGGAACAATAGAACAGACCTTGAATCTCTATCTTTTAACCTGCAAGTATGCCGAGGCCAAGAAGGGGGGGATCCATCTTGCCTTCATGGAGCTTAGCTCGGCCCTTGATAGAGTCAATCGCTTTAAGCTCTGTTCAATGATGGAACAGATGAATGTTGATATAGTTTTAATTAACTTCCTGTGTGATTTGAACAATGGCCTGTCGACCAGCGTTAGTTTTGGACCCAATGGGTAATGTATGGAGCAGTTTAAACTCCAGCCAGGTGTACGGCAGGGTTGCATTTTAGCTCCCTTTTTTATTTATATTTTACATCAACAGTTTAGAGTAGGTCCTGACTGTTGCGGGTGTTGATGGCCCCAGAGTAGGTGGCCGCCCCATTCCTGCACTACTGTATGTGTACGATACAGTTTTAATGGCTGGTACTGTTAAAAGCCTGAACAAGCTTCTTTCTCTTTTTATTAATTTTATAAACAGCCTTGACATATCCACCAACTTTTCAAAATCACATGTTATAAGTTTTAGCCCAGCAAAAACGAGAACAATGAAATATGTAATAGATGGCCGGCACATCGGAAAGGTGGATAAGTTCAAATATCTGGGGATACAACAGGATTCTGAGTTTAATTGGCGGTCGCTTATTAATCCACATTTTTTCACCTTTTAGCAGGGCAATATTTGGTGTCCGTGATTTTTCCTGCCGAATGGGGTGCATTCATATCCAATCGTTTCTGGAGATTTACAGTAGAATCCTGGATCTCTGCTCTTGAGAACTCTAAGCCTAAATCAGACCCCAGCCCTATTGTAGCCATGAAAAACTTTACCCACTGGATAGAGTCCTCACTCGACACAGTCATCCCTGTTACTTCTAACTATAAAAAGGTGAGAGAGAGAATGTCACCATGGTACTCGCCTAAACTCCTATCACTAAAACAAATCTGTAAAAGACTGGAGAGGAAATGGGGGATAGGTTACAATGAACCAAGTAAACTAAAATATACAGAATCTATAAAACTCTACTAGTTGGAAATAAAGAAAGCACAAGCACTTTACTATGAAGAAAAAAGTAACTCAGCAGCTAGTTCGTCGGCATTGCGAAGAACCTCTCACAGCTTACACCCTCAGACACACAACAAATGGTCTCATCTGCCCGCTGCAATGAACTTGCAGGATTCTTCCACGAAACCATTCAAGACATCTATAATGCATTTTCTGGCTCTACATGCCCCACTGACCCCCTAGTAATGGAGAAGTCCCCTCTCTCCACTGAGCATTCACTGGATGAATTTCCTGCCATGAATTTGAATACTCTATCAAAATTTATTTTCCCAATTAAATATGGCTCTTCTCTCGACCCAGCAGCCCCACACTTCCTATACAAAGTCAAAGAAGTGCTTCCAGTTATATAAGAGGTGATAAACCTATCTATTTATTCTGCCTAGTCCCACCCCCCTGAAAGCATACCATGGTGAAGGCTCTGCTTAAAAAGCCTAGCCTAAACCCTGATGTCCTGGGTAAATACCACCCCATCTCCTTGCTCCCTGAGATCTGTAAGTTCCTAGAGAAGTATGTCAATACGATCCTCTCCAATTTCTTAGAAACTCACAAACTCCTGCACTATTCACAGACTGGGTTCCATCCTCAACCTGGAACAGAAACTGCTCTGCTGGCTATGGTTGAAGAATCCAAGAGAATTCCTGATCGGGGGATCAGTAGCCTTCATCCTCCTCGATCTAAGCTCTGCATTTGACACAGTCAATTTTGATAGTCTTTTAAACAGACTTAGCATGGTCGGAGTTTCTGGTGGCGCTATTACCTGGCTGAGGTCCTACTTAGATGGTAGATCATTCCAGATATATGCAGGAGTTTCTGTGTCTAAGAGCTTATCTCTCAGCTGCGGAGTGCCTCAGGCCTCATCCCTTATTTGTTTATTTGAAAAGTTTTATACAGCGCTGGCTAGACCCGGGGTTATCAGAGCTCTTTACATGAGGATCAGCGAGTTACAGGTTACAGAGTTACATCCATTAAATCAAAGAATCATGGAGGGAGGAGGAGGGGGAGGGAAGAAAACACAACGGGGAAACAAGGAAAACAGTGTCAGATGACCAGCTGGGTAGGTGACATCCGAAGGGGTGAAACCAGGGCTAGACTTCTCTATAGCTGTATATGACAGCTCCACCGGGCATTGGCCAAGGTTGCTCGTGCACCGAGGTAAGTACAAACAGTTTTGGTATGCACCGAGGCCCTGTTGATCCGGCTCTGTGGTGTGTACAATGTTTAAGGTTTCAGAGTATCAGCAAGTTACAGTTTACATCAATTAAATCAAAGAATCATAGAGGCAGGAGGAGGCGAGGGGGGAAACACAACGTGGGAACAAGGAAAACAATGTCAGATGGTGAAACCAGGGCAAGGCTCTTCTATAGCTGCATATGACATCTCCACTGGGCATCGGCCAGGGTTACTCGTGCACTGAGGTGAGTACAAACAGTTTTGGTATCCGCCCAGGGGGCTTCGTCAAAAGTCCATCGAAAGTTCCAACAAAGTTCCACCAGGTATGGGCCCTGTTGATCCGGCTTCATAGTGTGTAAAATGCTCAAGGTTTCAGTCCCTGAGTCCCACATTATTCAATGTATACATGAAACCGCTCGCAGACAATATTTTGCCATACAGGTTCAAAATTGTCACATAGGCTGACGATACACAGTTGGTGGTTGCTCTCAACCACCACCAGAGCACTCCCTCTGACCTGGAAGCTTGCTTAGAGAAAGTGGCATCATGGATGGACCACTCCTGGCTTAAAATTAATGGAGGAAAAACAGAGCTAATTCCCTTGGGCAACTCTCTGAGTATGGATCCTAAATGAGCTTGGCCAACTTGCCTTGGCCCTGCTCTTACTCCCAATACTAAAATCAAAACCTAGGTGTTTGGCTGGACAAATCCTTGAAATCCGACCACCAAGCAGTGAAGATGGCTGGGGCCTGCTTATGGCACTCTCTGACTTCTGCGGAAAGTCCTACCCCTCCTTCCCATGAAAGCAAGAAGAATCATGGTCCAGGTCTTGGTCCTCTCTTATTTGGACTATGGGAACTCCCTTTATTTGGGAGCTCCTAACTCAACAATAAGGAAACTCCACGTCTTTCAGAACTGTGCAGCTCGGCTACTGCTTGGTACGCCTAAAACTCAGTGGACTAATCCAACCTTAAAGACCTTACATTTGCTTCCAATCTCAGATAGAATAAAGTTAAAATCTCTGTGCGTAGCCCACAAAACCATCAATCAATGATTCTCTCATCACCTTCTATCACCCCATGAAATGTCTACACTCAGCTAATTTAAATTTGGCTGTAATCCCCAAAGTCAAAAGGGTGAGATTTTGAGAAAAGTCCTTCACGTATAACGTAGCCAGACTCTGGAATACTCTTCCTCTACCTCTTCAATCAGAGTCTTGTCACCTCCTATTCGAAAGCTTCTCAAAACATGACTGTTCCAAAATGCCTCTCTTTAAACCACTTAGCTCCTCTCTGTCTTGCTGCTAGCGCTGGGATGCCTTCGGGTCTCCCATGCAGGTTTACCCTTTCTAAGATGTACCACAATGTTAGCCTGATTTCAAGAGTCAAATATACAGCCTTCTTGTTCAGCATATTGAGTAACAGAGAGAAGCACAGGTGCCAATGTATTCATAAAGATTTTATAAAACTCCGTTGGCAATAAATCATCACCTACAGCCATACCAGTAGAGAGTGACCTAATAGCCTTTTCAATTTCTTTGACTGAAGTTGGTTCTTCCAGTGCCCCTGGCTTAATAGGTCTAAACCCTGATATACTGCTACAAGAATATATTCTTCCATTGCCTTAATGCAAGTATCACAAGTTTCAGTATTTTATTCTTGATTTAGAAGTGTGAACTGAGGAGGAATTTCCTGGGGAACACAATGTGTATTATCTTGACTATCATGAATATTTTGAACATTTTGTGACGCTTATTCTCTGCAAATTTATACGCCAAAATCTTCCCAGCTTTTTCTCAGTCTTCAAAGAGAGAAGCCCAGCCATTAAAAAAAGCAGCAGCGGTATTCCAAACAAGTGAGGGGCAAAGGAGCCTACATTTGCAGCTTTCAATGCAGTAAGCTCGGTATTTGGTATAAAAAAACGGGGAGATGGGGAGAAACTGTGCCCAATGTCCGGCTGGGGAGGTGAAGGCCAAGGGGATGAGCCAGGGCCGATCTCCTCAAAAAGCTGAACCGAGCATCTCCACCAGGCATCGGACAAAGCGCTCTGACTCCGCTGTCAGGATAATGATAAGGTGCAATCAGTGAAAGTCATAATAACGCGGCGGAGTTGGAGAGATGAGATACCGCAGTCTGAACAAAATCCAGATGCCATCTTGAGGTCAGGCACTTTTCTGAGAGACCTTAGGCACGGCACCCTGCCACCTGCACACCATTTCAGCGGGCAGCAAGGAGAGGGGGTGGGCTCCCCTGCTCTCGTCTGGCCGCACGAGGGGATCCCAAAGCTTAGCAAACTCTCCCCGAGCAGCTAGAGGCAGCTGCCATTTTATGCTAATCACTCGCCGTGCTCCCGGACTCCAGCTCCTTTCACCAGGGCGTCTGCTTGATTCCACGAGACCCCCGCTCCCGCTCTAGAGGGTCTATATCAGGTCGGGAGCCCGTAGCTGTGAGTTGGAGAGCTGTGATGGTGCGTATGCGTTCAGGAATGTGGTGCCGAGGTAAGACACGTCTACCCGGCCATCTTGCCCAGCTCCTCCCCCTATTATTATCTTTGTAAGCTACATGAGTTTTGGGTAGACATCGAATATGAGGTTTATAGGCAAAGATTTCTTCCTTAAGAATCACACACGGAGCTATTGACAGACTGAAATTTGGAGTACATTTAGTAGTATTATAAAAGTACTACTAACATGCTACACAACGCTATTGACAAACTAACGTGTTGAGGTTCTGACTCTGCCCCTACTATCTTTATCTGTTCAGATATCTTCAGCCAGACAGCAGAGTCTCTGCACACTTAAGTTTAAGTTTTAGTAGTAAATATAGGAGGGACAAAAGGAAAATGCAGAATACTTGTATATAAAGGGAAGGGGATTTAGGAGAGGTATGGAGGGATCTAGGTATGGCTAGGCGGGCTTTAAGGAGAGTCATTCAGCCATCTACAAAAGTGTTAGCCAATTTTTTTTCACAAATTGCATTTCTAAATTTACTATTTAAAAAAAGGACCCAAAACATTAGTAAATGTACTCCACCTCAGAGTTGGAGTAAGTACAGTACCACACAATGCCAACCACTTCTATTGTAACACCTGCCTATAGAGAATAATGGAGGTAAGAACTTACAATAAAACCCCATTGGAAATAATGTTAAATTATTTAGTTTAAACTATTTAAAAACATAAAAAATATTTTATAAAAATGATAAATACATTTAATTTAATGTTAAAAAATAAAACATTAATTACGTTATTTTAAAAGATTGTAATACCTTTTTCAAGTAAAAAATAATGTAACTTTTTTAAATTAAAACCTAATTTATCGACTTTAAATAAATTGTGTACATCCCTTTCAAACATGAATGTATTATAAAAATGTTTCTTTAATTTATGTGAAAAGAAAAAGTTTTTAAAAATGTATACCGACTTAGAGTAGGCGTTACATTTTGGTACAAAGTCCTGTCTGCCATTTTTAGTACATAGGTCTTTGCATTGAAATCAATGACACATAACACCCACTTGACACAATGTAGCACAAAGAGGTTATTTTGCATCTCAGACCATGATTTGAGTTTGTAAGTAAATCCCAAAGCAACACTTTTGTGATGTAACCCGAGTCCAACGTGTTAATAAATCTGTCCCTCTCAGCTCTCATATGGAATGTGTCTAACACCTGTTAATAGTAAGCACCCTATAAGAAGTAGCCATAAGGCCCCTGGAAGCACCCAGCACCACATGAAAACCAGAAAGAACTGTGGTCAATCATAGCACCTAGTAGAGCATCCCAGTGGGTTTCCCCTGCTGGGGTCTTGTTCCAACCTACATTCAACAAGTGTTAAGGTGAAATCTTTGCGGGTAACTTGTTAACACCTTGGGACTTATTTATGAGAGGCTTGCGCCGCCAGAGTGTCACTATTTTTGACTCTCCGGCAGCGCAAATCTCTCAATCATATCTGTGAGGCAACACTTTGCATGGCCTCATAGATATGGAAGTTGCTGCCTTGCCTTATTCTGCATCAATGAGGCATTCCATGAGCATTGCAGAGGGTTTTTCCACGCAACACCCATGGATTTTGACACTGCCCCAAATTTACTTAATCGCGTAAGCCTGGGGCAGTGCCAAAGCCTTACTCCTACCCAGAGCAGGCGTTATGAGGAGAAATATGTTTTCTCCTTGTTTTTTCCTCTTTCGGTGTGTTAAAATGCAGCACACATAGAGGAAAACGCCTCTCAGGATTATTTTTGTGCAGGAAGGCGCCCCTTCCTGCACAAAAACAATCCTGCCTGCAACGGAGGCTTCTGTGCAAGGGTGCCTACATTGGCACTAGGCAACGGGGGACAGGACAGGAATGCACCGTATTTCATAAATACTATGCATTCCTGCCAGTTCCCATTGGCGTAGCAAGCACTGCTCTACGCCAGTGAAGCCCCTTATATTTACTGATGGTTTGCCTCTACTTGTAGGCTTGAAATGGCATACGTAGCGCACCAATCACTGTTGTATACCGTACATTTATTCTTTTCTCTGTTCATTTATTTACTGTTTCGTTGTCAGAAAATCAGTCACTGTTGGGAGAGCTTGCAAGGGTATATTGGTTGTTAAAATATCTGTCTCTGGTGGGAGAGCTTGAAAGCGCATATGGAGGAAAACAAATGATGCATTTGAATAAACTACTCAAACATTTGAATTTATGAAGCTTTCTATTGTCTGTCTTGAGATATTTTACCTCGGAGCACATCTGATTTTCTAAACGGGCCTGTGTCATTTTAGCACTGGTGTGTGGATAAAAGTACAAATTGAAGAGAATTCACTGCTTCTGAACTTCCACGGAACTAAGCACCAGAGACTTTATTTTTTCAAAAACCGGCAGTCAAGCGGAACAGGAAAGAAAGCTCTAGTGGCCAGAGTGCTCCAAATATAATGTGGTGTTTTCTTTGAGTGAAATCTGAAAATCCTTGATATACGAAATACTAGCGCTAAATTGAATCACTTTGTCTTGCATCTTGGTGATGACAGGAAACAACTTGCAGCCCGGAGCTATTAGCTGGATACCTCCAGAGCTTGGAACGCTATTAAGATGTAGGCGGCAGTTGGAAACAGATGGCAGTCTAAAGTGTGAAACGTCACACCCGATCTCCAGGCCACGCTCAGAATGTAGATGCTGTGACGAGCGTAATGTTGCTGCCGCGTTACATTCCACTGAGCATCGGTGAGATCTCGTTTTCATGCAGCACTTGAAAAGAAAGCGCCAGTAAACATTAATATCAAATCAAGACCAAGTCAGACAGTGAGGTGAACTGCTGAGGTTTAAAGTTGCATTTTCGGTTTCTCCCATTATTTCATTTTTTTTATGTGTAAATGGACATTGTATCGAGCCAAAGGAACTGCGTCAGGCAGTAAATATGCGTAGCGAAGAACAAGTGCCTGGACCTCCCTCGAATCTCTTAAGCACAAAAAATAAACGAACAATATAGGAGTGTTCTGTCGACGTTTAAAATATTAAGGATCTATTGGATGAAATAAAGTATGCTTTTTGCAAAATTACTGTAATGGATTAGAACCAGAACTGAATATCAATGTCATTGAAAAGTGTATCGAATGAAAGCCATTAAATAAAATTAAATAATTTTTAGATTTTCTTCCTGATATTTCGGTTTTTGTGACTTGTTGTCCATCAGTATAATTTAAAAATATATACAATTGCAACACATCACAAGATGAAAGAAAGTATCATTCTTTCACTGTTGGCCTTGGAAAGATCTACAAATAATTATTTCCTATGTCAAAAGGACAAAACTACAATGACATGAGTAATGTTGCCGCCAGACCATTTCTCTAGGAGGAAGTCTTGGGTCATATCCAGGTCAGAAATGTATCACTTAATTCCCGCCCCTGGTCCCTGACCTAATAGCAAAACCAACAAGTGAAATGAGAAAAAACACAAGAAATACCGAAGGAGTTGTTTTATATCCGGTAGTAAAAAAAGATGACGGCAGAACGGACGTTCATGTATTTTATACTACTAGACAATTGTGCACTTGTTTTCAATTGGTCCGCCCTGTTAACCGTTTTGTAGTGACGTGCATCGACAGTCAGTGCAAAGCCAATATTTCGCTCTGATTGACCAGTGCACATGTGACACGTTTCACCAATAAGTCTATGTACGTCTCAGATCAATACTGGTGTAATATAATCGGGCGTTGGAGCTATTTCCGTGTTCCATGTCTGACTATCTTTGGTTCAGGTATTAAATAGTTAAAGGCTATTACTTTTGAAGGAAATCAACAAACATGCCTGGCTTATTTAGTCATTTGTTCTGTCACGCTGCTTTGCACATTTTGTGGCATCAAAGGTCGAGAACAGTATTTTTTTTTCTAAACTGGTGTTTGGTGATGCATCACCGTAAGCCTCATTAAAGCAGGGTACATGTAATAAATACTAGTCAGTTGGGCTCGTTGTTGGTGCAGGCATGTGTGAAATGCCACGCCGCCCAGGCTGCACTATTGATTCCTAAATAACAGACACACGCAAGGCATACAAAACTACCTGCTTGCTCGGCTATGGCGTGAGGAGCATTGAAATAAAAAACAAAAACAACAAAAAAAACAGTTTAACGACTGAAAATGGGATTGGCATGTTATCAATTTACATTGTGAAAAGGTACTATGAATTCACAACCCGAAACATATGTTGAAAAGTATTTTTTCCTAACATATTACAAATAATGATAACGGGAAACCGTATATTATACTGCTTTATTGCAATCACTTGGTTGTAGTGACTTGGTCATAAAATACGAAGCTGAAGGCCGAGTGAATTGTATACAGCCACCATAACATCGAAATAGCATGTTTAGGTAATGCATGTTACACATTATCTTTGTTTCATATCACATATCTCACTGTTTGAAATCTCTAGTAGATGCGAATGCAGGACTGAACGTCAGGTGGTTAAGTCAAAGAACCACGAGACGGCATTACCGTTTTTTAAATCACAAGAACCCAATGCTTATTCTTTACATTTCATAGTATGGTATGGTTTAGTTTAGTTCAAACAGAAACCTGTTTTTTCCAATCAGTATATTTTATTCTGCAATTTGTCAGTATGAAGCCCGCATTGAAAAAAACAGAACATCCTCCATTAAAATATTTACAGCCTTGATGGTGTTCTTACTAAACTCCAGGGAAGGCAGATTTTTGATTCTTAATTCTCCGAAAAACTCTGGGGGATATTTAGGAGGAATTGGTGTAGGGCGGTGCTAGTGACATAGACTTCACGCAGCTCTCTGCAACTTCCAAAACGCAGGACATCACCGTATTTACAAGGATACGGTGTAGCCAGGGCCGGACTGGCTACCGGGCAGTTGTGTTGGCTGCCGAGCTGGGGCTGATTTCGTCGATGGGGACCTGCGTGTGCTGAACAAAATTTGTTTTGCTTTTTTATTTCAAAACGCACGCAGGTCCCCATCAACGAAATCAGCCCCCACTGCAGAGAAATTAGCCCCCAGCTCAGCAGCACACAGAAACGCCCGGTAGCCAGTCCGGCCCTGGGTGTAGCCCTGCATTTCCCCCTGCAAGGCTGCTGATTTTAGCTGCCTAGCGCCAACGCAGACACCCTTGTACCATAGTGTAAGGTTGCCTGCGTTGTAGGGGAAGATTGCTTTTGTGCTATAATGTGTCCCTTCCTGCACATAAACAATCAATGACCTTTTGCTTTTTCTATGTGTGCTGCACAATGTAGTACACATTGAAAGAGCAAAAATGAGGAGATATCAAAAATGTCTCCTCATTGCACCTGTTTAAGACTAGGTTTTTCCTTGCAAATATGGGACAGCGTAAAAATCAATGTGTGTTGTGGTGGACGCCCACTGCAACAACCATTGCCCACCCCTCACGCTAAGTATGGCATGAAAGGGGGGCGTATCACAAGGTGGTGTTTTAAATCTGCGTTGTCAATACAACGAAACCCCTATCGCCACTACGTCTGAAAAAGTGACGTTGTGGTGGCGATAGGGGCTATTAAATATGCCCCTAGGTTCCTTCTCATAACCCCAAAACAGAATAATATTAACCTAGTACCCAATCCTCCTTGACCAAAAGATGTCCACCCTTCCCGCTTTTCAGCAGTGCAATCCAGAGGCTTTACTTTGGACCTCTCTCTCTCACTGGTTGCTCACATAAACATTTTTAATGCCATTAATTTCTATCTCAATGATCTAAAAAAACTGAAGTCTCTCTTGCTGACCTTGCCTCTACGTACAGCTGGCATGTTCTGGTTACTTCTCAGTTGGACTTTGATAATGCAATTGTTGTTCTGATGCTGCATTGCTTCATCAACCTACTATTGGACGTTTTTCACGCAACAAGACTTACAGCCTGCATTGGCTATCGATTAGATCTAATGTTACATTTTAAACCCTATGCCTAACCTACAAGGCACTGTATCTGAAAAAGTTCCCTTATAAGTCCTCTCACAATACCAGGGGCAGCATTACAGAAGTGCCCCGGGGATCAACGGGCAGATGCTTGTGCGGCCCCATCTGTAATTGAGATATCTCTGGTGCACATATAGCACCATCACTATCACCAGAGGGCGTACCCTCATTTGCCTGGGGGTGTGCCCCAATGCAAATGAGGAAATCCATTTGTTTCGGCACACACGCCATATTATAGACACAGGAGCAGAGTCAAAAAAGCTGTTGGGAAGTGCACGGACAGTGAACCCCCTGATGGTAGCCCTCTGGAGGTGAAAACAGGAGTTCTACAGACCACCCAATTGGAGGCAGGTACAGTCACTTACTCCTCTCGCCTGAAAGAGATTCTCTATCCCCTCTTAAAAGTGCAGGCTGGTTGCCGCCTGCACAGTAAAACACAGTGCGGCAGCTTCAAAGCTGCTCTATTTTGCACTTGCATGTGCTGCCCCTAGGGCAGCGTGAGTTGCGACTACCTTGGGGGCAGAGCATTCAATGTAATAGGGCATACTTTCCCTGCTTGAACCCTATCCATATTACGGCCCAGGTGGACAAAAACGGCAAAGAAACAGGAAATACATGTATCTACAAGTATCCAGATGCAGAATGGCTCCCACAACATTGATCTGTGAAGTTGTAGCTACTATTTGCAACTCTCCGTTACTCAATATAAGGACAATACCTCCTATCAGTAAGTTCAGGTGATTCTTACAAGCTCTCCTCTTTCAGTTTTCCTTCAACGAACAAATATTTATATCATAGATCCTTCTTGTTAATCCTGGACCTTCTCATAATGTACCTTCACTTGACAAAATTATCTATATTCTGTTGTTCTATATAAAACTTTTAAATACCTAAAACATAAACATATTTATTTATTATAGCCATGCATTAGTGCCTGGAATATATAGAATAAACTGCCTAATATACCATCTTATGCCATACCAGTTACCACAAAATCATGTGACCTGACAAAGGATTTAATGTGCAACATTCTCTCTGCTGTAGAAGATGTGTTATTGTACACATAATAATATTTGCATATTACATTTCTTTTTTGGGGCAATTCTGTTACTATTCACAAGTTTAAAAAATGAACTCTACCTTCGAATGACATCATGACTCACATGCATGTGACAATCAATTAAACAATATTTCCAGCACCAAAATCAGAAAGTGATAAATTATATTAACCCTTTCGCTGCTGATGACGAGCTCAGCTCGTCATCACCCACGGGTGTCGTGTGCTGATGACGAGCTGAGCTCGTCATGGTGCCAGCCAAATGGCAATTTGCAGCACAGGGCAAAAATCCCTGCAGCAGCCATGTGGTTAAGTCAGATATCAGAAGTAGCCTGATATTAGAACATTACAGGCAAGCCATTACTAAGTCACGACTTCTCCCGGTGAATTCCTGAGTAATTGTCAACATTAGATACCTATTTTTTTTATTTATTGAAATTTTACATATCACAAACTTGGCCCAAGATTGATTGATTGATTTTAGCTTTTATATAGCGCATACTGTCACCCTACGGGCATCCTGGCGCTTAAGAACAGAGAACAAGCCGTGTCCAGAGTAGAACAGGTCGCCACAGAAGGGAAGAGCACAGGCTAGATCGTGGGATAGAGCCAGGTCTTTAGATTACTATGGAATTCTAACAGAGAGCTTTCTAATCTAAGAGCATTTTAGCACTTTAAATGAGCACAAGAATACATTATGAAAGGTAATGATTTTAAGGCAGAGGGATCTTTGCGTGATAGGGAAAGGGCAGGAATGTGCCATACTTAACAATAAACAGTGCATTCCATTCATTACACAGCACTAGCACACAATGTGCTGCCTAGCGCCATTGCAGGCACCCTTGCATTAGGGTTCAAGAGTGCCTGCATTGTAAGCAGGATTGTTTTTATGCAGGAAGAGGCACACATAGAAGAGAAAGTAACAAGGAGAAATAAAGAGATTTCTCTTTTTTATGCCTCACCCGGGTTTACCAGTAATGGCAAATCTGGGAATGTACCAAAATCCATGGGTGAATGCATGGGAACACACATCACTCCACCTGTGGATCTCCTCCCTGGGGTTCAGTAACATAATACAGTGATTTGCGTTGTGTTACCCTAGATTTTCCAAGCCACGCAAGTTCATGCAAGTTGGCCTTGCATTGCTTGATAAATCAGACATAAGAGTTATGTCGCTCTTGTGTCCCATGGTGTGGTGCAAGGACAACACAACTCCTACATAAATATGTCCTTTAGTCTGCAGAGTGGAAGTCAGAATTTCTAAGCACAGTAAAGCAGCAGACTGAATCTGGGAAGGCCTCATGATGTTGGCAAGGTATTGATTTATATAATGCTGAAGCCATTGATTTTGGCAGGAAAATCTCAGAGCAGAAACTTCTTGGAGTGCTCTACTTTGTTCAGGTTACAGAAAGGAGCATCTCCAGTCTTTCAGAGCTCCTCTCATGTTACAGTAAGCAGAGGGCAGTCTTCTTCTGTTCTTCCACAGGTTCAGAACGTATTCTGAGGAGCGGTCCTTCGGGTGCCACATTTTTGGCCACATTTTTGGCTGGCATTAGCCTGCTGGGCGAGGGATGATTACTGGCTCTTTCCTAACCAATGGAGTAAAAGCTCACATCGGTTACCCTACCCACTTTTTCAGCATGTTTGCCCTCCTTCAAACAATCCCACAGTGCACCTCACCCCTAAAATCTAAACTGGGGGAATCCTAAATCTCTTGTGCAGAGCCTATTTGTCCACCCAAAGGTGTTGCCAGAGAAATGAGCAGTTCCGGACCCTCGTCCACTTTAAAGTAGATTATGGGGAAGGTTCCCTCCCACTAGGGTTGGAGGCGGTCTAGCTGGTGTGAACTTGGGGAACAAAGGCTTGCTTTCCCCCAGGTTTCAATTTACATTGGCTTGAGAGAGGGCAGATCTCACCTTGCTTGTTTACAAGTCAATAAAATTCCTGGGTACACCCAACTGCCCATTCTGCAAGGGAAATAAATGCATTTGAACACACAAGTGAATGCCCTTGTTGTGGGAGCAGTTTTCTTGCCTCATTAAGTTAAATAGCATTGATAGACAAGCTGTCAGTAGACTAAGACTTTTTTTTTAGAATACTGGGGCTTCAGGTAGGTAAATGGTAACTTTCTAAAATAAACTTTCCCTAAACATTTGGTAAAAATATGACTTTTCCATAATTGGAGTGTTAATAAATATAAAAAATTGTCTTTGAATTACTTTTGTAGTTACAGAATAAAGATTATAATTTGTACTATGACAGTTTTCTAGTATTCAGCTTTAGCCCAGCGAGCGGAAATAGCTCTTAGGGTCTAGTCACTGGAGGAACATGCACATTTATTTTCACATATGCTGAAATTCATATATCAGGCACCCTACCAAGTGGGCAAAAAGTTTTCAATAGGGTGACTTAATAATATTTAAAAGCCAGATTTCCCCCCTCCTAAAAAGGGTTACTTGGACAGGTTTGTTCAGCAGGTTTTAGACTGCTGTAGTCAGGTTACCCAAGTTAGCTCTGAAGCCCTGTTTCCTCTGTCACATTAGTCGATAGCACAATAAATGCTGCAGTCCACAAGTGAAATTTAAGAATGCATGCCATTGGTGTATTTTCTGAGCTATATACTATGGGTCAGATTTACTACTCTCTGCTAATCAGCAGGATTGCTCCAGAAGAGTTGCGATGCATCAGCCGACCCGTGCGTCACCACTGATGTGCCGCATTTACAATGCGGCGCACCCTGGAGCATGGATGGGCAGATGCGTGTCGCATCCCCCATCAGAAAGGCGGCGCATTGCTGGAGTTGCGTCGTAAGCGCGACGCAGCTCCAGCAAGGCTTGGGGGTGCCCTATCCCTAACATGCTGCGCCAATTACGGCTGCTTCAAGCAGGCGGAGGGTTTTGATGCAGCATGGCCTTAAAAGTGACTGAGTGAAATCTTGTAGATTTCACTCAGCCTCTCTTAGGAGGCATTCCTGCGCCGGAACGCCCACCCCTGCGCCGGAACGCCTACATGTGGCGCAGGGCTTTACAAAATGATGCATCTCCCAGATGCGTCACGTTGTAAATACCCCACAGCATGGCGCTGGCTATGCGCCGCCGCTGCATCACAAAAGTGACGCAACGGCGGCGTTAAAGAGGCGCAAGGGGCTTGTAAATCTGCCCCCCTGTCTTTCAGGAAAGTTAGTTATGCCAGTTATGGATAAGCCAATTCAGCCATGTGTAAAGGGGGAAGGCAGGCACTAAACTCATGTTTAGCAGGGGAAAGTGGTGCTAAATGGTACACAGACAAAATATCGATTTTTAAATATCGATATGCAAAAATATCGAAGTTTAAATATCGATATACAAAAATATCGAAGGTAAGTAATATCGACAGTCTAAATATCGATATTGGTATGATATCAGTAATATCGAAGTTGTAAATATTGATGTTAATAATATCGAAATTAATAACTTTGATGTTACTAATATCAATTTTTAAATACATTTAGTGTATATTATATTGTATTTATTATGTTTTATTATTTATTTTTAATGTTATTTTATTAAATATTGTCTTTTACTACTGTAGCGGGTTGTGGGTTTATAGGGGAATAGGGTGGGAAGTAATTTAATTATGTTAAATTAATTATGAATTAGTAGGAATTATTAATTAATTAATTGAGAATTAATTTTAAATAATTTTTAATTAATTTATTAATTGATAAATATGTTCTGTAGCGGGTTATGGGTTCATAGGGGAATAGGGTGGGAAGTTATTTAATAATAATTAATTAATTGATATATGTTTGTACATATTTTAAATAATTAATTGGTAATTAATTTCTATTAATTAGTTAATTAATTATTATAATTTTTTTCATATTTATCATTATTAATTAGTTGGTAATTAATTATTATTAATTATTTAATTAAATTAATTAAAGTAATTTGTATATATATTATTTATTGTTATTAATTAATTAATTGTGCAAAATAATATTAATTATTAAATTAAATTAATTACAGCAAATGTGCTAATATGTTTACTTTATTGTTATTGTTAATTAATAATTAATTGGTAATTAAATAATATTAATTAATTTTGGGTACAGGGGTATTTTTAGGGTTCAGGGTCAGTTTTCAGTTCATGGGTACAGGGGTATTTTTAGGGTTCAGGGTCAGTTTTCAGTTCATGGGTAAAGGGGTATTTTTAGGGTTCAGGGTCAGTTTTCAGTTCATGGGTAAAGGGGTATTTTTAGGGTTCAGGGTCAGTTTTCAGTTTTTGGGTAAAGGGTTATTTTTAGGGTTCAGGGTCAGTTTTCAGTTCATGGGTAAAGGGGTATTTTTAGGGTTCAGGGTCAGTTTTCAGTTCATGGGTACAGGGGTATTTTTAGGGTTCAGGGTCAGTTTTCAGTTTTTGGGTAAAGGGGTATTTTTAGGGTTCTGGGTCAGTTTTCAGTTCATGGGTAAAGGGGTATTTTTAGGGTTCAGGGTCAGTTTTCAGTTTGTGGGTAAAGGGGTATTTTTAGGGTTCAGGGTCAGTTTTCAGTTTGTGGGTAAAGGGGTATTTTTAAGGTTCAGGGTCAGTTTTCAGTTCATGGGTAAAGGGGTATTTTTAGGGTTCAGTGTCAGTTTTCAGTATTTGGGTAAAGGGGTATTTTTAGGGTTCTGGGTCAGTTTTGGGTTTTTGGGGTACAGTCGTACAGGGTAAAAATTAAATAAATTTAAATTAAATCAATTAAATGAAATTACAAAATATAAAATTACATTAAATTATTACGTTTTTAATTTATTTTAAATGTATATGTATTAGTTTTAATTTTTTAATTATGTTTTAATATTTTTATTTAATATTTGTAACATTATATGTATTTCATAATTATTTTAACATTATTATTAATACATTTAAAAAAACGATATTTTTAATTTCGATATTTTTGTACTACGATATTATTTTTTCGATATTTTTGTACTTACCTTGTTAGGGATAGGATTCCGATATTTTTGACTTCGATATTTTTGTATGTCGATATTTTTGATTTCGATATTTAGTCAGACATTCGTGCTAAAATCTAAATCCAGCAAAACCGATAGGGCAAAAATTGGGGGGAAATCACACAAAAGGCAGTCATTTACCATAATGTGATTATTATAGGTTAGTATATTGTGGAAAGTGGAGTACCCAAATGTACAAAAAACAGTAAGACGCTTCACTAAATAGTTTTTCTTTCATATCTGTGAAGTCTGAAAAGTCAGAGAACAGACACATTGCAGGTTTTTTGTTTTCTACTGTCTTGCTTGTGCATTTAACAAAGCATTTTTGTTACAGGGTAGTATGTGACTTTCTTTAACCATTTTCTCACTAGCACCCCATTACCATCTCCACCATTTGCATGAGCATCTGCAGCATCTTTTTTTCAATACAGAAATTAAGAGTTTCCAGCTATCACAACAAGCGTTTCTGGTTTGATGCTCCTAAATGATTTATGCTTTAGCCACTGCACTATTTCTTTAGATAACTGGTTATTCTTAGACAGGATGTGTTCAGTTTACTTCATGATCAACCCATCATTTATCAGGCTTACCTTAGTGCATGAATTCTGAGGTCAAAGGCCGAATCTAGGATAGCAATTACAATTTGGGAGTTTATCTCTGTCAAATGGGACATGCGCGGATCATGTGGTGTAATTCTCATTTTTAGCATGTTTCTGTCTGGTGGTGTAATATGATGTTTTAGTTAACTGCCACAATGTCCAGCTGAGAGAAACTTTAAATACAAAAACATCAATAGTAAGCTGCCTAAATTATCACATGGTCACTTCTGTTGTGTTTTGTTTACATCAATGCAGGCTTTAGAAGTTCAATGAACACAGTCAGTCTTGAATCTATCATTCCAGTGTTAGCTATTTTAAAGACATAGATATTGATTTAAAAAGGGCCAGACTAGAATTCGGTCTATGTCAGACTCCTTTGTTGGGCATATTTTAAGATGTAGATGCGTAATCACTCAGAATGGCTCTGGAGTTCTCAAGTCTGAATTCTGTGAAGACATACTCACCCCTCCATCTTGCTGAGGTGGGTAAATCCAACTCCATAAATTGAGTAAAAGTAACTTCTGATAATTAAAACACTTATAATCAGCATATGTGTAATATAACGCACACTTTAAAAATTAGGTCATTCATATATAGTAGAAAGGTAGTCTTCTTATTAAACCATTTTCCTAAAAAAGCATATCATAGACAGATGTCATTAACGGATATGGCTGCAAAGATTTTAGCAAACATGAGTGCTCAAACAGCTTAATGATTGGTCTGTGGGAAACAACACACAACTATGAAGCATGCTGGCTTTCAGCACAGATTTTTAACCCTGGACCAATGTTTGTTTCTCTGGGATTTCACTTGGAGCTCCATGGAGGCCAGAGGTTATGCATTGTTTTTCTGTTGGTATGCGAACAGCCTTTGACTCAATTCATAGATCAAGGCTTTGGTCGAAGTTAAAGGCATGGCAGCCAGATACCTGCAGGTTACTATACACTACAATGCGTCTCCACTCCCAAAAGGGGAATTTCAATGATCTACAAAAGGAAAACTACATCACAAAATTCCCATAACTAAAGCTGTGAAGCAGAGATGCCTTCTTGCTCCTGCATTGTTGTGTGTTTTTACTACTGACTTACCATCTGAATGATGTTTTTAGCAGTGTTACTCATCATAAATGTATGAATGCCTCCTGCCATTTTAAATAGTTTTAATTGTGTAGTTGTTGCAATTTTGCATTGTTCGGTACATTTATGGTGCATTGAGATGTAGCCGAATGAAGATTTTGAATCAAATCAAATCGACTTACCATCTGAAATTATCAAGTAGTTCCATCTGCATTTACCCGGTCTCATTCAGGTTCTCCAAGCAAAAATATAATAATTTGGGTAGCCTTTAGTTTGTTAATGATCCAATTAGACTAGATGTCATGAATGCAGGTCTATGGAGAACATCGAGTCCTTACAAAAGATTGAGCTGAAAATAAATATGAAATTAAAGTAGATAAAACAAAGGGAATGAGATGTGGCAGAAAAAAGTAGATACTTTCATGGCGATTATAAAATTGGAAATTTGAATTGGTCGATCAGTAGCAATATCCAGGCATTACATTTACAGCCATTGTGTCTTTACTTAAACAACAATGTATAATATAAACAAATGCTCTTAGCACTCTAGCTAAGAATATACTTATAAAAAATCTTTATAGCAGTTTCTCAGTCTTTCATTTTCTGAAGGCTGTGCCAGGAAAATATTTCTAGTGTGGATTTATAACATTGAGATTATGCTTTGGATGACAAGCCTCATTTTACCACATAGAAGGCTACAACTTGAAGAAAACGTTTAATGTGCCTAGTCCAATACTCCATTGCTTTCTCTTGGATTATAGTCTCAGTAACTCATTACTAAAAGCCATCAAATTTCTTTTAAATACTAGGTGTTCAAAAACAAGAGTTTTTCTTCAATATGTCTGTCTAGAATATATTTTCCAAATCATCCCCTCTCTGTTGTGCCTTAGATTGTCGGAAAGCCAGCCAGAGGATCAAAAAGCCCTCTTTATGAGTGACTTGTTATAATCCCTGGAATTTCTACCTTACCATCAGATTTACTGTTACAATGGATTCTGGTAATTCTGGAAGCTGGATAGTAATGAAGATTATAAATTCATTTTGGAATAAAATTCAGGAATCGGTGCTTTCCTATCAATTTTCTCATGTTTTTGCCCATCATTTTTTTACACTGAGATTATAGTTTTTTTCAGAGCCGAAATCTTTATCTAAGTACTACAACCTAAATTTCCGAAGGATCCAGCAACTCATATTAGCCCTTTACCTGTCCCTCTCATCACAGTCCTCACTGTTTGAGGTGAACCCCACCTCTCAGGCAGCCTTTATTCATGCTCAAAAGTAATAACAGACTGCAAAGTAATCTTTTTTTGATAGGCATCCCCCTCGCACAAAAGCCTCTTGAGTTTCTGTCTGACAGTTTTCGTATATGTTTTCATGCGTTTTCTTTTTTTTATGAGTGAGGTCTCAGTGCAGCGCTTTCAAACTCGATCCCCACTCATGTGCGATTGCGGGGTTTGCGAGCAGGCAGTACTTTGTGAGCACGCTATAAGGAAGGCGCCCTTTTCAGATGTCATTCCTGTCATAGTACAATGTGTCTTTGGCACATGCACCAAAAAATGATGACCAGGAAGTGCACTTCTAATAACCATAACATTTAGTTTTAGCCAGAAGAGGAAGACGTTTTCACCCCTTCATGGTCAGATTTACAATCACTCATCAAGGAAACTGTTGACTCAATGCTTACTGACCCTCCAGCGAGGATGCAGCATTTATCTCAGCACATTGATGAGGATCAAGATGGGGGCCCTAAGGGGAAATATGTTCAGGGTACCCAATTGTAAGAACTTCTGGTTCACAGCAGAGTAGTGCTGGGATTTGAGAAAAAGTTATAACAAGAGGGGGCAATGTTATACTCATTACAGTACAACCCTATCAGATGATCTTCTTTTACGTGACATCATTAAATACATATTTATCAAGGAGTGGAAAGAAATTGATACATCTGATAAGTTGATGAAAAGATACTCACTGGAAAAGTATGCTGATACATTTTCACAAATACCAAAAGTCAATTCCATCCTTTCTACTATGGCATTTACTTCCTCCTTGCCATCGGAGGATCCCGCAGTATCTGCATAGTGGATTGCAAACTAGAAGCATCATTGAAAAGGTCTTTTTCTGCCTTTTAAAGTTGCAGTGAGGCCAGGCACTTATGGTGCCAATGCCTCCCATGTCCTTTTGAAAGACTTTTAATCCTTATTTGGATGTCCCCGAGAGATTTCAGACCCTTTGTCCTTTCTTGGCAACATGAAACGGTTGTTCTTTTTTCATTTAAATGTATCCTTTGATATGCAGTGGTCTACAGCTATTTTGAAAGTCAAAGCAGCAGACAGGAACAGGAACCCATGGATGAAGACCTGGAAACTTGAAGAGGGGCAAAAGTCTCTCCTCTCTCCTCGACTGTTGTTTCTGGATCAGAAACTTTCGGTTCACAACTTAATGATATGGTACATGCTGCAGCTAAGGAGAAGAAAATAGTTCAGCCTTACAGGTTCGTTTGGAGAAAAAAATAATTTCTTCCTAAATTACCAGTTGTATAAAGTAAAAACCCCTTTTGTGGCAAAGCCCATGGCTGGGGGTGGCCGTGGGGCTGCACTTTCTATTGAATCTCTTCCTCAGTCTTCCTATCCTGCAGATCAACAGCCAAATTCCTGACTATATGGTAGAGCATTTGTTCCTTAATCGTCAACAAAAATCTAAGATAGTTGGGTCCTTTTTATTATAGAAAAGTGCAATTTTACGGAGTTAAATTAGCATCCTCTAAATGCGCTACAAGTGACTCCTATTCCATCAGACACTCCAAAAAGGAAAGCCATATTTCAAGGAGTACACTCAATGCTTCAGAAGAGTGCATTTATACCTGTTCCTTGTAGACAGAGGAGAAAACGACTTTCCTTTATCTGATTCCTGGTCCTTAAACAGAATGGCAAACTCAGTCAGCATTGCACTTCAAGTTACTAAAACATTTGTGAACTACAAACCTTTCACAATGATTTCCCTGCAGTCAGAAAACCCATTGCTTGAGTACGAGATTACATAGCAACACTGGACTTAGAAGAAACATATTGTAATGTTTTTCTTCCTTCTAGAAGTCAATGCTACCTTTGTGTTTCAGTAGAACCTTACCATTTCTAATTTGGGGCACTTACCTCTGGGCTCTCTTCACCCCAGGTGTAACCAAGAAGGTACTTGTCCTTATATTGCTTTTTTGCAATTGGATTCAATTCAAATGTTTCTGTATCTTGATTACTGTCTGATTTCTCCTTCTTCTCTTTTCAATGCATAAGACATTGTGAAGAGAGTATGCACAGTCCGAGGAGAACTGGGCTTCATTCGCAATCTACAAAAGTACCAATTGAAACCTGCCCAACAGAGGCTTTTCATAGGATGCACTGTTCAACACAGGAGGAAAGAGTTCACCTGCTAGACTCCAGAGTTGTGTCTCTTCAAATGTCTCTATCCCAGCTGGAAGTCTAAGGCATCATGGCAGCAACAACAGTGGGGGTGCCTTGGGCCAGTTTTCAACTCAAACTCCTCATAAATCTCCTGTTATTGCACTGGGGTCCAGAGAGTGAATAGTTCAAAACTTTAGTCCCATTGTCTCCTCATATAAAACAGAATCTTCAATAATGGCTTTGCTCCAAACTGGGAACAGCTGCTCCTCTCCAATCTTCAATTCCCATAGTGCTGACAATGGATACCAGCCTGTGGGGGTAATATTTCTGGGCATGGAAGAGAGCCAGACTTAGTCTCAGTTAGAGAAAGCACATTCTTCCGACTAGAAAGGGGACTTCCAGCAGTGTGGAAAGGTCTGCTGTAATTTCAACTGCAGCTTGAGGGAAAGAATATGATAGTCAAAACAGACAGCCAGATGACAAAGAGTTACCTGAATCGTCAAGGGGAAATGAAGAGCAAATTGCTGGACAGAATGGCTCAAGAGATCTGCTGCAGGGTAGATGATCATCACCTTAGTCTCAATGCAATGTTTATTCAGGGCTAGGAGAACCTTCATGCAGACAGTCAGAGTTACGACATGACTTCATCAGTATAATTCCATCTGTCCCCTTCAGTCTTCTATCAGATAACTGGCCTGCTAGGCAATCCATGGCTAGACCTTTTTGCATCCCCTCTGAATGCACAGATTAAATTCTGGGAAATCGTAAAGTGGGGAAGAAACCCAGACTCAAATGTCCCAGTTAATCACGTGTCCACAGAAACATGGGTTGATTTTTATGCTGCCCAGTTTACGGATCCCAATCTAGCAATTGATACTGCTTTGCCTAGGAACGTCATTACCTTCACTCCTAATCAAGAGCTAAAATTCACCCCATTGGAAACTGAGCTTGCGCTCCGCCAGGTCCTAAAAGGGAAGGCACCAGGGATGGATTGCATCCTGGCAGATTTATTTAAGGCCAACCCACAACTTTGGATCCCATACATAACTAAGGTAGCGAATGCTGTTGCAATGGGTGGTAGGATCCCTGTGTCATGGAAGGGGGCGGAGATCCTCCCTATTTTTAAAAAAGGGGATCGTTCAGATCCGGGAAACTACCGCCCCATAAGTTTAATAGATTCACTCCAAAAGGTTATTGCAAGGATAGTCCTTGCTAGAGTCCAGGGATGGATAGAGCTGGAGAACATTTTGTCCCCCTACAGGCTGGCTTCAGATCGGGAACCAGCACCATCGACCAGGTTTTCAGACTTTGTCTGATCTACTGGAAGGTGCTGCTGTTGGGCGGCGGAACGATCTATGCTGCGTTCATTGATCTGAAGTCAGCCTTCGACCTTGTGCCAAGGGCCAAACTCTGGACTGTTCTTAGAGATCTGGGTCTGCCATTGGAATTACTGGACATGATTGTTAGACTACACGAGGAGAACTTTGCTAGGGTGAGGTGGGGAGGTTTAGGACAGGTGACGGACTGCTTCCCGGTAACTCATGGCGTCCGTCAGGGTTGCGCTTTGGCACCCACACTCTTTTTACTGTTCATCGACCAGGTGGTAACATTTTTTGCGAATACCCCTTCCGATCCACCCTCTTTGGGAGGGACAAAATTCCCCATGCTCATCTTCGCAGATGATACCTTGCTCCTCTCGAAGACTCGTGGGGGTTTGCAGGTTGCATTGAACCGCTTTGAGGAGTTTTGTAATGTCAACAATCTTAAAATCAATGCAAGTAAAACCAAATACATGGTCCTAACCAAAAGCCGTCCCATCAAGAGCTCAGTGTTCCTGAACGGAGTGGGTCTGAGCAAGTCGAGGTCATGACTTATCTAGGAGTAACCCTGGATCACCACCTCCGTTGGAAACCACAGGTCGATACTTTGCATCTCAAATTTGCTCGCCTTACAGGCTGTCTCCTACAGGAGCAAAAAAGGTCCTTAACAAAACGCATTAAACCCGCACTTAAGATTTATACTACCAAGGTAAGCTCTGCTATATTGTACGGGGCAGACCTCTGGTGATATATGGATCTATCAACACTAGTGAAGGTTCAGAATAAATTTTTGCGGAAATTAGTAGGCCTCCACAATCCACTCCAATCAAACCCTCTGATATGGGTTGTAATCCAATCAACGAAATTGTATTGTATTGTATTGTATTGTCATTTATATAGCACGATTGCTGCCCAGTGGGCGTCCAAGCGCTGAGGCCTAAGACAGAGCTGAGTAAACGGAAGGAATTAGAGTACAGTGGACCTCGCAAACAAGTAGGTTTTCAGTTGTTTGCGGAAGGAGAGTAGGTTTGGGTTGGCCCGGAGCTGTAAGGGGAGTGAGTTCCACATCTTGGTGGCGTTCATGGAGAACATCCTGCCTCCTGACCTGACTCTCTTTACTCTGGGTACTATGGCCAGAAAGGCTTCTGTAGATCTGAGGTTTCTCTTAGGGTGGTATTGCGTGACTAGTTTGTCAGTGATAACTGGGCCTGATTTCCAGAAGGCCCGGTGGGCAATACATAGTGCCTTGAATGCCACTCTCTGTCTCACTGGAAGCCAGTGTGGTTTATTCAGTGCGGGTTTAGCCGACTGGGTCCGTGGGATCTGCAACAGGGTGCGGGCTGCACAGTTCTGCACCACCTGTAGCTTTCGCAGGGTCATCTCTGGGGCTCCGACATACAGGGCATTGTTCGAGTCTAACCGGGACTGAATCAGGCCCTGTATAGCCATCTGTTTGGCTTCCATAGGTAGGAGGGGTAGAACCTTCCTTAGTGTTCTTAGTATGCCAAAACATGTGGCAGAAAGCTTGGTGGCTTGAGTGGAGAAGGAAAGATTTTTGTCAAGCCAAACTCCCAGACTTTTTACGCTGTCCTTAGGAGTTGGAGGGGTACCTAGGCACGGAGGCCACAGGGGAGTGAACGATACTGGGGATACTGAGCCCAGGAGCATGAGCTCAGTCTTGTCTCCGTTAAGTTTTAAGGAGGAGCAAGTCATCCACTCCTTGACGTCCTCAAGGCATTTCATCAGACCTGCTGACGTGTGTCTGGTACCCTCTTGCGCCAATGAGACCACTAGCTGGGTATCGTCGGCATACGAAACAATTTTTATTCCGTATGGTTCGACGATCCCAGCCAGCGGCCTCATATATACGTTGAACAGCGCAGGGCTTAGTGAGGAACCCTGCGGGACCCCACAGTTCAGGGATTTGATGGCTGATACTATATCCCGTCAAAGATCTGAAAGGATCTATTGTTGAGGAAGGAGTCAAATCACCTTAGAGCCTCGCCTGTGACGCCGATGTTAAATAGACGGTTCAGCAAGGTGGCATAGCTGACCGTGTCAGAGGCCGCACTTAGATCAAGGAGGATCACTGCCACTGATCCTCCCTGATCTAGTATCCTTCGTGACTCTTCGGTGATTGCAAGCAGGGCAGTTTCAGTGCCGTGCTTGGGCCTGAATCCTGTCTGGGTTGGGTCCAGGAGCAAGTTGTTTTCCAAGAATTGTACTAACTGGGAGTTTATGTACTTCTCCAGCACCTTACTTACCCAAGGAAGTAATGAGATTGGTCGGTAGCTGGAGTGGTCTTCTGGGTTGAGAGTGTTTTTTTTTAGAAGTGCCCGGACCATAGCACTTTTCCATCCAGTGGGCACTGTACACGAGGAGATGGAGGAGTTGAGTAGGTCAAGAACCACGGGGAGAATGGCTTGGCTAGCCTGGAGCAGTATCTCCGGAGGTGCCGGGTCGCGGGGGGAGCCGGATTTGACCTGCTGTGCCAGTTTGTGAAGGGTGTCTATATCTAGTGGAGGGAAGCGTTCTAAAGTAGGCTGATCTGGGGGGGGGGGGGGGAGTGGTTACAGGAGAATGATTGGGTGGTCCTGGGTTATTGGCTGCTCCCGGGAAGGAGGAGTAAATTTGAGAGATTTTGTCATGAAAAAAAAACGCTAGCTCGTTGCATTGTACCAGCGTTTTTGTCAGGGGGGGGGGGCAGGATTCACTTTAATGCAGTTTTTTACTAAGTGAAAAATCTCCTAAGGTTTTGAGTTAGCTGCCATAATTTTATCTGCGAAGTAGGAGGCCTGTGCCGTCCTAACCCCGTTTCTATAGGCTTTGATTGCCTCTTTATATTGGGATTTTTTATCAGGGTGAAAATCTAGTCGCCAGGCTCTCTCTTTTTTTCTGCAGAGGCGTTTTTGGTCTCTCAGAGTATCTGAGAACCAAGGTGCGGTTTTGTTTAGCCTCTTTGGTATAGATTTCCGTAGAGGTAGGATAGTGTCTAGTGAGTCCCTGACCCAACTCTCATAGTTTTCATTTGCTTGGTTGGGGTCTGTGCAGGATGGTGGGCGAGAGCGCTCAAGGTTGGATATCCAAGGCTCTAAAGGGTTTTTTTTCCAGTTGCGCTTGGTTACGGATTGGGGGGTGGGTAGGGGGGACTTATTGGTGAGCCAGGTGAGTGGGACTAGGCAGTGGTCCGACCACGGAAGACGGATGGGTTGCCCCACTGTTAGCTCTTTGCAGTTGCTAAATATTGGGTCAAGGAGATTGCCCTTTTCATGGGTGGGAGCTGTGACCAGCTGGGTCAACTGTAGGGCTGCGAGGTCGTCTATCAATTCCATAGCGGAGAGATCTGTGGCAGAGTTAAAATGGAAATTGAGATCTCCTAAAACCGTGTAGTTGGCGGATGTTACCATACGGTTAGCTATAATATCTGGTAGGGATTTTTGAAATAGCTTGGCTGGTTCTGGGGGCCGGTAAATCTGAGTACCAGAGAAGGAGATGTTTACAGTGAAGTCTATGCTAAATGCTAGACTCTCACACTCCGGAATCGCTTCGGTAGTGGTGCGGCTAGTCTAGATATAGACTAGCAGCTATGTGGAGACGCATCTGGACCTCCCCAGATCTAGGCCTCTTTGCTAGAGAACTTGAGGAAGTTAGATCCATTTGGGGGTCTAGTAGTATACCTTGGTTGCGTGAAGTAAAATTGATTTTGGATGCTATGGGTCTTAATCTGTTATGGACTTCGCCGAGACATACCAGCTTTCCATTTAAACAGGAATTTAAAGCACTTTACTGGGCATCTGTTCGCAAAGGGCTTGTCACTGATTCGGATCGTGTTAGTCTAACAGGAACATTCTTGCGCCATAAATTGGACCCTCTCCTAGAGAATTATTGGGATGCCATAACCAAGCCCTTAGACAATAAACTCTACCACCAGTTCCGAGTTGGCAGTTTACCTTTAAGATCGTTTACTAGGAACTGGTCCAACCAAGTAAGTGACTTGTGTCCTTGGTGTCCCGTACATAAGGAGAGTGTGGGCCATTTTTTATTTGCATGCCCGGCATATCATGCCCCAAGAAGTAAATGGTTAGGGCCTATCTGCCGCCATCTTAAAGTCAGAGGGAGCGTAGAAGCTACTTGGATGCTTCGAACTAATACCTCAGAGGTGGTAGTGTTGGCCGTCGCCAAATTCCTGGGGTGGTCATGGTTGATTAGATTAACACCATCGATGCTCATGGTATTCTGCTGCTGTGCTGCAGATTTCTAAATCCCATTGTTCATGACGAGCTGGGCTCGTCATCAGTGTTTGAGGAGGCTACACCATGACGAGCCCAGCTCGTCATCAGCCTCGAAGGGGTTAAGACACCTGGAGGCACCATGAACTATTTTCCCGTTCTCTGATTATGTCTCTGTATTTTAAACTTTTAAACAGGTTTTTTATCTTAACTTGCATCAGGTCTTTATTATATCACATTGTTTAGTTCTGATATTAATTCTGACATTTGTATTGTAAAGTTTGGAAAAAATGAAATTGTTAATTATAACCATGAGAGTTTTCTTAATCAAATTTTAATTGAACTTCCTTCTTTCTCCTTTTTTTTCTTTTCTTAAAATACAATATCATTATGCATGTTCAAATTTTACTGTGTTTTTAATTGTCTTTTATGATCTAAAAAAATTGAAATAAAGACTTTAAAACCTGAACCTGAATGCACTACTTCCCTGTTTCTGTACGGTGGCATAGTGTCAGCAGGCCTAGTCAGTAGATGTGATGCCCATTCCTTTCGCCAAAGCAAATTCTTTTCACCTTTCCTCCCACTCTCTCCTCCTGAAGGTGCTTTAGAACATTTGGGAAAAGGTGAAGGTCGCACTAGTGCCACCCTTTTGGCCACGTTCCTAGCTATCACATCTGCCAGGAGACTGGGGGAGCAAGGAGCATTAGTCATTTCTTACCCTTAATACAGAATCTTTCCTAACAGGATAGTTCTCCACCCAAAGCCTACGTTTACCACTAAGGTTAATTCAAAATATAATATTGCCAGTTTTTCAAGAGCCCCCTGGGCATATATCTGATTTTTCCCATGTCATATAGAGGTCAATATTGACATATTTGGATAAGACTAAGGAATTTCATGTTTTGAACTCATTTGCATGGTATAGTTCAGCCAGCAAAGGGAAGTAGTTTTCTTCCTCAACCGTAACTGTGTGAGGAAAGCAATTGCTCAGGCCTATAGATCTATAAGAGAATGTGCTCCAGGAAACATCCAACATTTAAACATCCAAGGCCACTCTACAAGAGATGTATCCACTTCTTTGGCAGAGGACAGGGGTATATAGAAAATTTGTAGAGCGCCACATGGTCTTTGCCACATACATTTGTTGAGTATATTTGTGCCATCAATGCCTATATTTTTGTAAGCTTTTGTACATCCTCAAGCAGTGAGGACTGGAATGAGGAGGGTGTGTGAAGGAGTATTTAACTCATTACTTACCAACAATCTTGATTACCCTGAGCCATTGTCCTTCTCATCCCGTTCCTATAATCTTCCTCCCTTCCACCTCTGGCACCCCCCCCACTTGTTACCAGCAGGCCATTATAAAGGCGAGGCAGGTATTTATATGTCATGTGATAGCTATCAATACATGACTACCTTGTAGTCTGGTTTTATTTTGGGCATGGGTAAAGGTTGTCTGGGAGACAGGGTTCGACTCAAGCAGTGAGGACTGGGACGCAAGGTAATGAGGTTGACTGTATATAGCAAATTCATTACAGAGCCATCAGAACAAATGTGCCACTAGCAATGAAGGACTAAATTGCAAACCATTCTTTGTGTTGACTAATGAATATCTGGCTTTTTCTGGGAGTGTCGGCTGCCTATAATTGCTACCCTATTGTAACATTTGAAAATGTCTTATTGACATAGCAGACTGACTGACATAGCAGAACTGATTCCATCCAAGGAGGCAGCAACTACGATTTATAAATGTAATGAAAGCAAATGCCAGAATGTGTGCCTGTCTTCCAAAGTTTACATTTTCATCCTGTCATTCTTGGTGCGGTCTTCCCTCATACATTTTGTCTTCTCCCTTCCTGTTTTCTGAATTTCCTTTTTGTTGGCATTGGGACTCTGTGCACTTTAACACAGCTAATCATTGCTAATGTGCTTGTTCTCTCTCCTTAAAACATGGTAAAATCGTCTTACACCCAATTGGCATATTTAATTTACTTATTGTGATACCCACTGTAATAGCCATTTAAAACCAGTCTCAGGCCTGCCATTGTAGTCTATGCGCAGCTTTAAAATGCCAATTCAGCCTGGCGAAATATTCCTTTGTCAGGCCTAAACCTTCCTTCTTAGTACATATAAGTCCCCCCTAAGGTAGGTCCCAAAAGGTCCATAGGGTGATGTGCATTGTATTTAATAAGTAGTATATGTGTTTTTAAGTTTTACATGTTCTGGGAGGGAAAAGCCCTAAATTCTATTTTCAAAACCTAACTCTTCGATAGAATAACATTGGTTTGCCTAAGTCCATTTTAAAAAGTGCTACATTTGATTGAGAACAGGTAGAAATGATATGCTTGATCTCAAGGGAATTGTAATTTAAAATACTCTTTATTGGTGAAAATTATGCAAATGCCACTTTTAGAAAGTTGTTTCCAAAGGCGCTTACATTTCGCGCCACCCCATCGCACTGCGAAGTAAGGGATTTTCCCCTGACATTTAGCCAATATATCGTTCACCAAGTTCAACAATCGGTATTCCAATGTTTTGTTCATAATTCATCCAAAAGTTTAGTACACGCGCTCGAAGGCACTCAAAATCCCTGCGAGGACAGCTTATTTCTCATTGATGTTTTATTGTTTAATTTTCAACTGCCTTCAGCGTGCCCATCCAGGCTTCCACTTAAGCATGTAGAGGTATATAGTTCATATTCCAGAACCGCAAAAAATTCCACCCAAGGCATTTCGGCCTCTCTTTAGACCTTCATAAGGGGTAACTGAAAAAGACAGAAAATTACATCAAAACCTACTGTTCCAAACATATTTCAATTGGGGCCAGATGTAGGTCGCCAAATACTGGTCGTAACGGCCGATTTCGGCCATTACCGACCGGTATTTGGGATTTGACATGTAGGGGGCCTTATATTTACAGAATCGGTATATTTACTGATTCAGTAAATTTACCGATTCGGTAAAATACCGAATAGGTAAATTTACCAAATCGGTAAATCCAGATGTAGGTGGCACTTCAAACAGTGCCAAAGGCCATTATCGATTCGTTATTTACCATGTAATACTATTGCATGGTAAATAACGAATTCCTGTGTACATGCACATCTGTGCATGTACACCTGTGCCATGTGGCACACATACATGCCCTAAGGGCATGTATATGTGTCACATGGCACACAAGCCAAAATCAGGGGTGCAACAGGGTGTCAAAGTGACACCCTGTTCCCCTTGACAATTCGGTATTTTTACCAAATCGGTATTTACCGATTCGGTAATTGACATTGATTCCTATGTGCCTCAAGGCCCTTAGGAATCAATGGCAATTACCGAATTGGTAAATACCGATTCAGCAATTACCGAATCCTACCAATTCGGTAAATAATTTCGAATTTTTAGCTACATCTCATTTACCGAATCTAGAATACCGAATCGGTAAAATTTGGTATTTTAGAGTCGGTAAATGAGGATTACCTACATCGGGCCCTTAGTCCCTCTATGCTTATGCCTTTGAAATCATTGCGTTTTTGATCATTGCACCCCACCCAGTGTGTGAAAAAACATGCCCAACAACATTTACTCCAATTTCCAGTGCATTCAAGACAAACAATGTTGCCATTTAAACTAATTATTAAATGCAATAAACCAATCCGTCTTAGTGAAAAAGTCCTTTCTTTTGCCAAACCGTAAACCCTTCCCACCACCCTGTTACCAGCCTGATGCTAATGACAAACTGCCTTTCCCAAAAAGTTGCCATTTTCTTGTCATAACCATTTGGTGCTGCAGCCGGTGTTCTTGGTCACATAACTGTGAATAGATTGGTAGTTGGTCGTAAGGGTATTCCTCCCAGACAGTGGGACAAAGAGGTACAAGGTGTTCACAGGATGGGCCATCCTGTCAGAATGTGTGGGGCGGAGCTGCTTCATACCCAAAAACATTCCAATGGGCTGCTGCAAGCAAACTCACAATGGAACTTGACATCTATATTTTCTCACCATAGACTACTTGGAGTCTGGACAGGAGAAGGAAGGAACTTTCCAGAACCTGATGTGGGGGTGGGTTAGACTTTCTCCCCTATTCAAAGGCTAACACCAAGTATAAATATTGAACCCTCAGATCAACTGTTCAGCACACTCCTGAATCTACTGCTTGAGGCATGCCTTGTCCCTCAGAGGGCTGATTTGCTCCTAGCAGAGGACTGCCATGATGCCAGAGGCTTGCCTTATACCCTCAGAGGACTGCCCTGCTGCTTGAGGCCTGCCATACTGCTTGAACCCAGGACAAGTAGATGTACTCTAGGGCTAGCAGACTTATCTCACCTTGAACCCTGCACCTGGCCTCTGTTAGAGTTATTCTCTAACCCCAACAAGTGGTATCCCTCCAGTTCCAGACACTTGGTGGTGGTACTGAGGGTGCTGCTCCTGACTAACCCTAAAAGTTGGGAAATTATTTCCCCTAAATGTGGCCTGAGAACGTCCGCGTAAAGCAAAATTGGAGCAGGGGAACCGTTAATTTGAGGAAAAACCTGATTTTCTTTCATAAGGTAAGTTGCCACACTGTTTATATAAAGGTTACATAAAAAGGGTGACAGGATGCAACCCTGGCAAACTCCTTTTTTTATTGGGAAAGTTGGTGTGCATTCACCCTTTTTACCATAGCGTACCATTGCACCCGCCCCCCGATAAAGTTCTTTTAAAAAGCTTAAAATGTTTGTTTCAATGCCTAGTTGTAATGGGGTGTCCCAAAGTATTTCGTGGCTCAGGCAATGAAATGCCGAACTTAATTCGACAAATGTTAAAAATAGATTACCCTTTTTTGCTACCACGTATTTACCTATGATTATTGCTAAGTTTAACCTCTGTTCCACAGTTCCTACTCCCTCTTTAAAACCATACTGAAACCTTGAAAGCACTCCAGTGTTTTTTGCCCATATCATTTTATATTATTCTACCTGCCACTTTTATCAGGGAGTCCAAAAATGAAATTGGCCTATAGCACTTAGGTTCAGTTTGTTCCCCTTTTTTAAAAATAGGGACCACAATGGCCTCTTGCCATGAACTTAAAAATCCTATTTTATTATTGCTATTTAGGACATTAGTTAATAGGGGTGCCCATAGATTAATATTAGTCTTGTAAATATCTACGGGGACCCCATCTGGCCCTGGCGCCTTGCCTGCTGCGCTTTCAGCGATAGCTAATTCAACCTCTGAGAGGGTTAAAAACAATATGTAGCGGGAATAAGTCTTGTAAGTTAATCCCTCCTATCCGGGAAGTTTCAGTTGGCCTATTCCCTATTAAATCATCCTTTTTATAGAGCTCTCTAAAATGGTTAACCCAGGTGTCTTCATTAATGGTCATCTCCACAGTGTCTGTTTTCCTCTCGGAAAAAAACGGTGCGTTCACGCCTTCCAAAAGCTAATGTTATCTTTCCAAATGCTGGCTTGATGTAAAGTTTGCCAAGCATCCTGCTTCACTTCCTTCTTCCTTGTCTTAATTGCTTTATAGTAAGTTGCTTTAGCTTCCCTTATCTCAGAGCGGTTTATTGTTGAGTGATGACTTCAGGGCTGTATGTGCCTTACTGCAATCTGAGTCAAACCACCCCTCCACCTTAGTTCTATAGCTCTTCTTAGAATTTCCTGTAAGACCTTTACATATTTCTACTGAAATTCTACTAAAGGCCGAAATGACGGAAGTACAATCATTATTTTCTCCTAAACAAGTCATAAAGTCTTGAAGCTTATTTTTTACTAAGCCTTCAAGGAAGTGAAGTAGTGTGGCTCACTGGTTAGAGGCGATTTACAAAAAGGGGGTGGTGATGAACAGAGTGTCTGAGTTAAACAGACCACTCTTACCCAGTCCAAAGATCAGGGCTTGATCCATCACCGTTATTTATCTCACTGCCCCATCCCAGCTCAGAACCTGGCTATATGCAAATCAGTCTGTCCCTGGCCCAGTGCATCATGGGAACAGGGCAGACTAAACTACCAAGCCAATTCTTCACCAGAAAGGAGACAAGCTACCGGGGACCGGTTTCTGGCATTTCAGCCTTCTTCGGCCCGGCTTGCTTGAATCCTGATGGAGCAGTGAGAAAGGGACTCATGTCTGAGTATACCCTGCCACACCTATAGTGGCCAAAAACGATTTACAAAAAGGGGGTGGTGATGAACAGAGTGTCTGAGTTAAACAGACCACTCTTACCCAGTCCAAAGATCAGGGCTTGATCCATCACCGTTATTTATCTCACTGCCCCATCCCAGCTCACAACCTGGCTATATGCAAATCAGTCTGTCCCTGGCCCAGTGCATCATGGGAACAGGGCAGACTAAACTACCAAGCCAATTCTTCACCAGAAAGGAGACAAGCTACCGGGGACCGGTTTCTGGCATTTCAGCCTTCTTCGGCCCGGCTTGCTTGAATCCTGATGGAGCAGTGAGGTTAGAGGCGGCAGACCTGAGAGCAGAGAACGGCCCGGGACCAGGGTTCGATTCCCGGCGCGGCAGGTTTCTGGACCAGGGTCAGCGGACTCGATAATTCTCTCGCCTCGGTGCCCACTCTGATCAGCGTTCACACTGGGCAACTCTGGGCATTAGCTTGCCTCATCTTCACTAACGGCCCCACCAGACCGCCGGGGATGCCTGGTCTCACCCTGGAGATACCCATTAAGGGACCATCTCTCAGGGAAGCCAGGAAGGGTTTCGCAGCGGTCGAAGCGCCTTGGGACCCTCCGGGTAAGTAGTGCGCTATATAAATGCCTATACATTTACATTTACATACAAGGAAGGCAGTGGGCCCTACTTTATTCCATTTTATGGAATAGCCATTTAATTTGGCTAAAGTTAGCCTATAACTATATAAGTTATTGATGACATCGTCTTTCTCGTTGTTTTTTGACGTAAAGGTTAGCGACACGATAACAGGGAAGTGATCACTTATTGCGATATAATTTATTTCAAAATTATACACATTCTGGGAGTGGCTATTTGACACTAAAACAAAATATATCACCGAATTACACCCCCTACCATTAAAGGTTGGTGTAAAAGCCACCTGTGGGTTGCATAATTCATTTGCAAACCCCAAGTCGAATTTAAATATTAAATTGTTAAAAAAGTTACCAATAGCCATATGTAAAAAGTGGGTACAAGGGTCCCCTTGAAGGTTGTCCATCCCACAGATTCCTATCTGGCTATATGAACATAAGTAAAAAATCAAATCCCCCAACCATACAACACAGTTCCCCGCACAACTGTCATCTTGTATGTTTTGCAATTGTTGCAATATATCATCCAGTACATTAGTTAATTTAGCCTGTGGGATATTATTTTATAAATTGAACAAGTTAACGATTTGATTTCCTCGTGTTTTGAGTGTCAGTGATTGGTAATAATTCGACCCACAATTACATTTTAACCCCATGATGTTTGCGATATTTGATATGTATGTACAAAGTCCCCCTGAGTTTTAACCCCTTGGTGTCTGCCTGGTGGATGAATGAAAAGTTCGGAAACCATTAATGTGAATAGGTTCCCGCTCCCAGCATTCCTGGAGACAAATGATGGAAAATGTATCTATAAATGGGAGGAAAACCGTGTCCTTAATCGTATTAGATGTCCCGCAACATTCCAAGATACGAGGTTAAGGTTATCACACTTTTCACATGTCTTGCTAAAAACCTTCGCCTTCTCAGCGGAGGCTAGACTGTTAAGATAATTCATGCAGCCTCCTTGTTCCTGCCTTTGCCCTTAAAGTATATGTTCTTGACCAGCGAATAAGGATGTAACAGGTGAATTACTTAAAGTACCTATAATACAATTATCAATGTTAGAAGGGCACCTCAGGTTCCCTTCACCTGCTGCAGACTGAGTGTGTTGATTGTCCTCGCCCATAATCACCATTGGTGCAAAAACCTCCCTTAGGCTGTGTACCACTGGGGTATTTTGGTGTCCTAGACCCTGTTCCTCGTTTGTTCTATTTTGTCTGGGCGTCCCTAGTCAGTCCACCGTTTCTAGGCTGCCGAACCTATTTTGGGTAGGTATATCTCTCCGGTCATTTATTGGCAAGTGCCCTCCATTTTCCCTCCTGGCTCAAGTATGGTGTTTAACCTGTATCCAATCATCTCCAAAAATAGGTGATGGGTAAAAATAGGAGAGTGGTCGGGGTTCTATAATTGATTTTAGAATTTGATGTCTCCATGTACAAATGTGTTCCACCGTGCGTGGATCCCTAACATTTACTAAGACACAGTCACCTGTGATGGTTTTTATGCTGTTTCCAACCCATGGAGTTCTACAGACCATAAGAATTTCATTTGTAATATGTCGAGGTAGAGGGCGGAATACGTTAAGCCAATGTGTGACCTTGTTCTTCAGGGACATGAAGGTTTCATCAGCGGGGTTACTTAATACCGGTACACCCATCAATACAACCAGGTATGGGCTGGTTTCTGGTGGTAAATCGATGCTATGCCCCCCTTGCCGGAACCCTGTTAGCAAAGCACCTTGTTGCTCTGTACTATTTGCTTTAGATTTTGTGCCTCCCCTATCAACTGACTTGATAGAACAAGCAGGTTCCACGTGGAGAATTATTGATTGGATCTAAGGATTAATAAAGTAGGTTGTTTAGTCAAAAGCGGGGGTTTGTGAATAACCTGTACTTCAGGCACAGTAATCGACTGAACGGTGCCTACTTGCTGTGTCTGCACCTTCGGGGTATCTACCAGACCCCTGGTAACCAGTTCCAGCTTTAAAAGCTGTTTCTCAATATTTACAAGTCTGGATTCCAGCAGTTTAAGGGAGGATTTTAACATCGCTCCAAATTTCGCAAGGAGAGGGTCATCTAGCACCTCAATTATGACCGTGGTTTCAACTCCGTCTCCAGAATCTGAGTCTTCACTCAGTAAGACTGGAGACGGGGGGGCCTGAATCATTGAGGTGTTCCCTGCGATATCCCCTTTGGGTTCATAGCTATATCACTCTTACCCGGTCCCTTGACTAATTTAGATTTTCTACCTCCAGTGATTGTTGTGTTAGCCCGCTTCCTTTTAGGGATTGCTCCCGTATGTCTCTCACGTAATTGTCTAGTGTTTGGTATCTCAGTCAAGCTAATCTTATGCATGGCTGGATTTTGTGTAGTAATTTCGGGCAAGACAGGGGGATGTTCATAAGTGCTCTGGGGCTACTTATTAAGGCTTGCATTTGTAGCAAGTTGGGTCAGGCAGTATGCTCAGCAGTGCCCATGGAAGATCTTTTTGCCAAGGCCAAATCCTGTGACACCCGATGTTCCATTAAAATAATCCATTGATCAATGAGAGAGTTAGCTCTAGTGATAAAATTATCCAGAGTGCCTGTTAACATCATTCCTGAAGTGTTTGTTCTAGTCCTACACTCCCGTGCAGTCATTATATATGATATTAAAAAATATAAAAGCAGAGCGTACTGAAATACCAGGATGTACACGGATAACTTAAAAGCAAAGGTAAGAGAATGGGTCCAGTCCGGTCTCTCATGGCTAGAATGGGCTGAAACGGGCCCGGGCTTCGCCCGGCGTGTGCTCGCATACGCCCTGCGGTACTCGGGCAAAGGTGTAACTATATAGGGGGAGTGGGTGGGAAGAGTTACAGCTGCCACCAATTCAATCGTGCTCGGGCTGCTGGTCCTCGCAATCCCGCTGCGCTACTCCCCAACGGCGTCTGAACACCAAGATAGTCCGAGGTAGTCCCAGGTTGCAGACAAGTGTGCTAACCAAACAGTGTCCCAGTAAAAACTCCTGCGAGTGGCGCCCACGAAGCGGGAGCAGCGAGAAGTTATGGAAAGCAGGGGGAGTGGGCGGGAAGAGTCACAGCTGCCACCAATTCAATCGCGCTCAGGCTGCTGGTCCTCGCAGTCCCGCAGCGCTACTCCCCAACGGCGTCTGAACACAGAGATAGTCTGAGGTAGTCCCAGGTTGCAGGCAAGTGTGCTACACAAACAGTGTCCCAGTAAAAACTCCAGCGAGCGACTCCCGCGAAGCGGGGACCGCGAGAAGTTATGGAATGCAGGGGGGAGTGGGCGCGAAGAGTCACACCTGCCACCAATTCAATCGCGCTCGGGCTGCCGGTCCTCGTAGTCCCGCAGCGCTACTCCCCAACGCCGTCTGAACACGGAGATAGTCCGAGGTAGTCCCAGGTTGCAGGCAAGTGTGCTAAACAAACAGTGTCTCAGTAAAAACTCATTGTTTATTTCTCTTTTCATGTGTGCTGCATTCTGAGGCACACATACTGCACAGTGTATGCGCGCTTTATAAATTTTTTTAAATTCAAATTCAAAATACATAGAAAGAGGAAAATGATTCTGAGGATTGTTTTTGTGCAAGAAGGTGCCACTTCCTGAACGAAAAGAATCCTGCTGACAACACAGGCACCCTTGCACCATGGTGCAATGGTGTCTGTGTTGGGGCTTGGCTGCCAAAACAGAGTCAGCAAAGTATAAGATAAATATTGTGCATTCCTACCCTTTCACTTTGATGTAGGGCAGCACAGCAATGTGACTTGCTACTCTGCCCTATATAAAATACCAATAAATTATTCCCCTACATAGCTTCCTAGGTTTCAGGCGGTTAGGTGTGACATTTTCATAATTTCAGTTTAATTATGAGCTCCATTTCAGTGACTATGAGTGACACTTTCTCACGAGCAAAATCAAGCAATGAAGATGAGGGAAACATATAAATATCAGATATTACACACATTTCAGCAGCATCAAACTCTAAGAAGATCTTATAACTCCTGAAAAGCATCAGAACTGAAAGGGTAGTTAGGAAGTACAGGGGTTGCAAGGGGCATGCTGAGTGGGAAAGAAGCATTCGACCTCTCTGGTGGAAAAACTGAGCAGCCTGGACAGTGCACATGACCTAGAGTGTCTGCCAATAAGCACTACCATCATGCTCCAGAAGAAAGTCCAGAGTCTTGGAGGGGGAGAGCAGATTTAAAGAAATTATAACAGTGCTGTGATCAGTCTGACCCAGCAAAAACTTGAGCTCACTGCAGCCCAACAATGCCAAGGAGAGGGAAATGAAAAGTGTGTGGTAGGGATGCTTGGATTCTCGTAACCCCTGATAGCATGGGGTTGAGGGAAATATGAGGGCTGGCAGGCAAACTATGGAGTGTTTCTGGCTGTTTGTGGTGCAATGATAGATATGCATGCTTCCAGGCACTTGATAGATTTGTGTGCTCTGAGATGTGTGGATAGACAAATGTGATCCCAGGCCCCTACAGTTCTTGATTCCTAGAAAAACAAAGCAACTCTAGGCTATTTTCAGAGTTGAACACAGTGATTTCTGCTGAGCATTTGCCACCCGAGTTCAGAGAGCATTACAAGAAATGAGGCCATAAATGAGTTTAACAGCATGCAAACCATGACCCTTCAGAACTCAATGTTTTGCACTTTTTAATACAAATATTTTCATCTTTAAACCGTACACACTGAAGCTTCTTCAGCCATTATGCCCCTCACTTCATCAGATCTAAACCTTTAGGCACATGTTCTTCTTTTTTGTAGCAACACCAGCTCCAATTGTATGGCCGGGAAGCAAGGCTCGCCACTCTCTGTGAAGTTGTGACCGGCCCCACCCAGCCATCGGACACCAGGCTTGCTTGCCTGCTCAGCTAGGTGCAGTCAGGGGTCACTAGTGCTGTGGGCAGCTGAGCTGCTGCGAAGTAACGGTACCATGAGCAGTCCGGCCATCACAGCCAGCCGTCAGGTCAGTCATGGGATCATTACCTCCTCGTCAGCCCATCCCTCCCCGTCCCAGTCCTAACTACATGAGCATAGCTCCTCCCACCAGAAACTCCCAAGCAACTAAAAACCCATCCCTTCCCTCCAGGCCACACCCACACCCTAAGGCATATAACCATGTGACCCGCCCATCCAAATCCTGTTTGTTTTTTCTGCGGACTGACTTCCTGGCAACTTCGTCGTGGGGGATGCCGGTCCTGGCCTCCTTTCGGGTAAGTGTGTGGCGGTCTGCTTGGCGGACGTTTTAATCACCTTGGGTACCTGTTGTTTCATGTACTTTTGAGTCCCTGCTTTAGCGGGACCGTGGCGTTGGGGGGTCTGGACTGCCTGGTGTGGGGTGGTGACTCCCTGCTGTGGCCTCCCTTCTTCCGTGTACGTTCCCTGCCCTAGCGGGTACACCCGGGGAGGAAGAGGAGGTGTGTTGGGAGCGGCTGGCTTCTCTGCGCGCCAGTGGCGTGGTAGTTTGGCTCCTCCTCGGAGGTGTGTTTGGAGGCTCGGTGCTCGTCTCGTGCCTGTGTTTCCCCTTTTGTTTCATTTCCTGCTAGTGGGGATTTAGCTCAGTGGGAGTGTGCTTGCTTTGCATGTCTGGGGCCCTGGGTTCAATCCCTGGCATTTCCAGACTTTTACCATAATTTTCAATTCTTTTGGTTTCTGTGTGGGAATTATGTAGGTGATGGTCTGTGCCTCGTGACACATGCCCGGGGACGGTACTTTGGATGGACGGGACTCTGTGCGCTGCGACTGCTTGGCATTGGTTTCACCCTGGCCACTTTCACCTGCCACGGGTCGCTCCCTGCCCCTTTTATGGGGCATTGCTTTTGTTTGTAGCAGAGAACCGTTGTAGTAGCGCAAGATGCTGTGCATGTATGCTAACAATAGAAAGACCGGGAGTTTGTGCCCCCGTCTCGGTTTAGAGGCAGATTCATATACTGGTGGAGACTACTCTCTCTTTAAATAGTGTTAGGGGCTGCCTGTACTTTCGAAGTGCGTTCCGTTTGTCATTATGTGTGGGGGCGCCCTGGTGGGTTTTTTTTCCTGTCATTTAAATACGTTTCTCTGGCCTGTCCCTCGAGGACATTGAGTCTCTGGGGCCTTGTGGTTATGGTCCCTGACTCATACTCCACAGTTTATGGGTTCAGATTCCGGTGCATCACTGATTGTGAGTTTCTGTCACTGGTGTATACACTCTTTCTTTAAAGCCTGTTGTTTATTTTTGTGGTTTCTGAACTTTAGCCAAACCGTGTCGTGCTCTGCGTGGGCTGGTTCCTATGACAGGGGCTTCTGGGCTCCTTCGGGTTCCTTCCTTTTGGGGCCTTTTTGTTAATTTCTTTTGTGTTTGGGTCCTGATGAGCTGTCCTACTGTCCTGTTGGGGGTTGGCATTGCCTGATTGGCCCTTGTGGATCTTGCGTTACTTGGTCTGGGGAAAGTTGTTGGGCGCGGATTTCTCTGTTCTGTTCACATCATGGAGATGTGTGGTTTGGGCATGAGTGGGCTCCACTTTAAAGGGGAGGTGGTGGTCGCTGGGTCTTCCGCTGCTCCTTCCCTAGTGCATGGGCAGGATGCCTCTGCCGGATGGATCCGGGCTTGGTTTTGGTTGAGACCGGGGCAGACCTTTACGGTTTTCTGCTCCGTGTTCAGGACACTTTTGGATTATATAGGCCTTTGGTGGCTGGGCAGTCAGTAGACTTTTTCGCCAATCACCAGTTGATGCGGTTTGTAGGCCTCCCTTTTCCTAAAACTCCGTGAGTGCTGTGCTGGACGGGTGTGGGGAGATGTGGTCAGACACGCCTTTCCCCAGTTTCTGGCGATGGTGTTTCCTTTACGGTGGTTCGCTGGGGTATCCTGGCTGTGATGGATCCCTGCTGGCTGGTGTGGCATCTCGGATCCCGGTGGTGTCCGTGGTGGCAGTTCCTTCTTCTTCTGTGGTCATGCGGGTAGAGGGCAATACGGACTGCTACTTGCCCCGGCTTTCATTGCAGTTTTGCTAGATGTGGTTCCCTCCGCCTCTTTTTCTGTGTTGGGTCTGCAGTTTTGTTTCCTAGCGGATTTGTCCTTCGATTCACTTAGTACGGTGGCGACAGCAGCTGGGGCCTCTGTGGCTGCTCGGTGGCAGTTGTGGCTTTTGCCTTGGAAGGCGATGCTGATCGGAAGGCTACCGTGTTGGAGCTTCCCTTTGCGGGCTCTTTACTGTTTGGGGATATGTTGGATTGTATGAGGGCTTTTTGGCAGCATTTCATTCTAGTTTGGCGGCCCAGCCCTTTCGTGGTGTGGATCGGGTCTGGGTTTCTCTTCTTTCCTCTTGTCCTGGGGTCGACGGGGTGCCTCCTCTTCTTCTTGTCCCTCCTTGTCGGGCTGGGCTCCTGACTGTGTTCTGTGCTGCCCTTTTTCCAAGTTCTCAGACACTGTATCGGGCTCTATTGCACTGAGTTTGGGTCTTTTTTCCGATGGGGGTGTTTTGTGGGTGCCTATGAGTTGGCACAGTCAGGGGGGGTTACTCAATCCTGTTCTGTTCCGGGGCCCGTATAGGGACTTCCGTCCTGCCCTGGTTCTGATGTCTGTACGCTTGTGTCTACCTAATAGGTCCTTCATGAGGGTGTCTCTTCAGTGGTTTCTTCTCTTCCTGTGAGGGGGGTCCTGGCTTCTCTGGTTCTCCGGGACGTCTACTTTCATGAGCTGGTACATGTGGATTCGTAGTGATTCCTGCGTTTCGGTGTGGGTTGTGTCCATTAGTTTTATGTTTTGCCTTTTGAACATTCTGCTTCTCCTGTGGTGTTTGCTGACGTTTTAGCGCCTTTGGTGGTTTTGTTGCCTGCTCCGGGGATCCAGATGTTCCCTTCCTTGAAAGGTTGGTGGATTCTTCCCCTTCTTTCCTTCCCACTCAGGCCCTTTCACTAGATGTTTGCTGGCTCCTGCGTCGGTTTGGGCGGTTCTACACTTGGAGACATCCCTCTTTGCACCACTCAGTAACTACTGTTCATTGGGCAGTTTAGGCGCCTCAGTGGGTAAGGTATTCCTGTTGGTGCCCTGCAGACTGGCTCTGTTGCACGCACTGCGGTGGTTGTTGGGGGCTTGGTCTTCCACTACTCCCCGACAGCTCCACGTTCAGCGGCTGTTGTCTGCTGCTGCAGTGTTTGTTCCTTCAGCCCGTTGGTGCTTGTTCCCCCTGGTGTGTCTTGCTCTGGGGCTTCTGGTTCTAGCATCTCTGGGTTGTCTGCTGTTGTTTCCGGGGGTGTGTCCATTGGCCGCGGGTTGTCTTGTTATGGCTGGTGGTTTAATACTCTTGCAGGGCAGTCCATTTGTATCCCTTGGGCAGTTAGTCCTGAGACTGTCTTGGAAATGATGGGAGTTGATTGACCTTGTAGCTATATCTCGCTGTTATGTCGTGGGCCTCTGCTGGTTCAGTCTCACACGGGACGAGGGTTTGTATCCTTCCTTTGCTTTCATTGTATCAATGGTGGTATTTGTTCCTGCGGTGCTTTACTTTAGTCTACGGAGCTATAGCTTGTTGGTTAGTCGTGTGCCTCTGGTGGCGCAGGCTCACACTGGTCATGGGTTTGGATCCCGACTATGCTTTCTATGTGTCCCGTGGTCAGTTCAGTTTGCCTGGCCTCTTTTCTGCCTTGGGTCCTCCTGAGGTTTGTGATGGTCCGGTCGGGCTGTCGGGCTGTGGGGTGGTGGTGTGTTATGTCATCCACCATTGGGTGTGCATGATTGGCTTCCCTTGGTGGCTCTGCTGTTCTGCCGGGGGGGGGGGCGAAATCTTCCTTGCAGTCCCTTTGGGTTTTACGTCTGCCAGGGGGTTTGTTCTCGCTGGCAGCTCGCCTGTGTGGGGTGTTTTCCCGTCCCTGTCCGTGTTGGGCCTGTCGCTGACCTGGTTGGGGGCTCCTATTTTGCTCTCCTGGGTTCGCCCTGGGTGAGGTTCTTCTCTGGTTCCGTCAGGCACTGTCAGGAGGGTGGCTGCCATGTTCTTCGGTTATGCGGGGGCCAGCTGTGTGCTTTCCCCCCGATTGCGCTGGCTCTGCGGGTCCTGCTGCGGGTCAGACTGGGTCGGGCCTCGTTTGTCCAGGGGCTGTGGTGTGTCTGGCCCTCGTGGCTTTGGGGTGTTCTCCTTCTGTGGCTTATTTTTTCCTCGGTCTGGGTGCCCTTCCACTCTCCTGTCCTATGCCAGTCATGGGGTTTCTTTACTGGTTTACTGTGAGATGCAGGGTGGTGTTGCATTGGATTCAGGTGCATGACTTGGATTCTTGGAGGTTGGCTTCAACTTGGGTCTGGCTGTGTCCTCCCTGAGAGCTCTGTGAGCTGCTGTGTTTGCCTTTCGGAGTTCGGGCTTTGTGCCAGTGGGCTCCTTGGTGTCCAGGTGGTTGTGGAGTTGTTTTCTCCTGAGTCCGGTCTTTTGTTCCTTTGCTCCTTGTTGGAGTTTCTGGTTTTGCCTGTTTTCTGTCCTGTTCCTCTTTCTGGGGTTTTGGTGCATCTGCTCTGTTTGGCCATTGTGCTGGCTCTGGAGGTGTGCTTCCTTCCTGCTGTGCCTTTTCATAGGGTGGTTTCCCTTTTTGTTTCCTTTGGGCTGGCTGTTCTTGGTCTAGGGCCTTCTGTGGCTGCTCTCAGTCAGTGGCTGTTTTGGCTGAGGGGCCACTGTTTGGGCTTGTGGTGCGTTGGCTCCTAGGTCGATTCGTGGTAGCTCGACTCAGGGGTGGCTGCGTACTGGGCTTGCTTCCGGGGGGCTTCCTTGGCCATGTTCTGCATGGAGGCTGCTTGGTGTTCTCCTCGCTCTTTTGTGTCCCATGTTCATTGGGTGGTGAGCGGGACTGTGTCTCCTGGATTTGGGGATGTGGTGCTGTGTTCTGCTCAGGTTGTGTGACTTTCACCTTGTGCTGTTTAAGTGTGTTTTTGCTACTGGGTGAATCCGATTGTTGCTGTGGTATCTGCTCATGTAGTTAGGACTGGGACGAGGAGGGCTGACAAGGAGGTAATGACAGGTTATTCATCTGTAATATTACTTTCTCCGAGTCTTAGCCCTCCACGCCCCAAGTCCAGGTTCCCATCCCTCCCTCCCTTTTTGGCTTCTTGTGCTTGGTGGTACAAGATGTGGATGGGTGGGTCACATGGTTATATGCCTTACGGTGTGGGTGTGGCCTGGAGGGAAGGGATAGGTTTTCAGTTGCTTGGGAGTTTCTGGTGGGAAGCTATGCTCATGTAGTTAGGACTTGGACAGGGAGGGCTACGACTCTGAGTAATGAATATTACCGGTGGGTAACCGGTCATTACTGCGTCGACTCACAGGCAGCAGCTATGACTTCAACTGCTGCCTGCTTGCACCACGGGCCGCAGCCCTCTATATAAGAGGACCCACTGGCCTATAAATAAGTCTGAGAGAGACTTACACTCCAGGTTGACCTAACTTCCTGAAAGTGTGTCATATGTAGCCATTAATTGGCAGGCACTGAGTTCACGTAAGCAAAATGTATTTATCTCTATTCCAAATAAAAGAGAGAGGGACCCAACAGCCAAAGGAGTAGGGTACCAAAGAAGACAAATGTCAAAAGTGAGATTCCCCTTTGGGCAATTTCACACACCAAACACTATTTTAGTCACAAACACTCAATCAGCAGCAAACATTCCTTTAGTCAAAGAGACTTAATTCACACCAATGCAATGAACAAAGAGGAAACATAAAAATAAAATATTAAAAATATTCAATTTATTTAGACAATTGTTAAAAACATATCAGCCCCTATTTAAAAACATGATCCAACCCTATCCTCAGTACAATATTAATCAATTACAAAATGCAAATACATTTCAACAAAAACAATATTAAGACATAAAAAATGGGAATCACAATAAGGAAAAAATAATTCCTATTAAAAGAGGGAGATACAATAGTCAGACAGGGATCAACTTCGATCAGTATTCCAATTTTCAGTCAGAGTTTTGGTCTCATCAGACTTAACATAATTGTTCCTCACATGGGCATCGACGAGTTTCGGTGGGCAAATTGATAAATAGCCAACACCTTCTTCAGGAAAAAGTATATTCCTTCCCACTTTAACATATTACATCTGAAAAATAAAAAACATTACAAGAAACATTTTTTACATACCTCCTAACATATTAAAAATACATGCAACACATTTTTACATAGCCTCTATGTTCAGACAAATATATATATGCACTGAGTGCTCTACGGTGTGAAAACTGGACAACAAACACAGCAATCACAGCAGCATATCATATATATAATGATGATTATGTGTAGCTGTAATTGAACCTTAAGGTATATTGAATGGGATCAAAAGACCTCCATATTTATCCACACAGTACAACCACTAAAGTTTAAAGGGGTACCAAGTGTGGGGCAAACAGGCCTCCAATTATTGCCATAAAATACAAATGATTGCACCCATAAGGGTACCGACTGTGCTTTGAATAATTAAATAGGACCATAGGGTCTTTATAACCAAACAAAAACTGTTTTTATTAATACAGACTATGGGTAAATACTGGACCCCATAGATCATAGACACTTTCATTTAAGCTATTCAGAGCTCAATACCTTTATTTGTAGTTTGACAGAGACCTCCAATGCTTAAACTGTGGGTAGTTGGCAGTATTTCAATATATATGCATAAGAACGAAAATACAATTATATAAAACACATTAATGTTATGCACTTGATGTGTTGTGTCATTATATCTTTGTTATAAACTAAACAAACCTTTATTATGCACATAAGTTCCACAAATTTTCTTCAAAGACGAGGTCAATCAATGAACTCTCAAGGGGCAGACTTAAATACCTGTAGCAACCTAAAAAACAAGGGTCGCCAAAACCCCCATGAATTAAAAAAGTACCTATAATTTTGATAGTCTATCCAATAAAATTATCTATAAGCAGGCCCACTTTCTATATAACTCAAGGGCTTGCTTCCTACGAATGATGTAATGCTCATTCTACTATGTCTTACAAACATCGGAAAGGCCTAACCATACAAGCACTGCCATCTATTATAGTGCCATGCCTTGTAGTGTAATGTTAACAAACACCTACAGCTTTTCCCTGCACTTTAAAATAATTCATGCAGCGTTTTTTAGCCCAAAAATACGTACACTTGACCATCTGCCCACAATACGATATGCTATATTACTCCCACATATTGGAGGGGCAAAAAATGTCTTATGGTGTGCTTGACGTACTCATAGCTCCCCACGCCTTCTGTCCTCGCTACAGTGGCATGCTTCACTCTGTATATTTACCTAAAAACATGGTAACTTGATCATATCCACGTAGTCTACTTCTGCATTATCGGATGCTCATAAAGGCAAAGCTGGGGGGGGGCACTAATATTCTTGACTTAGCAATTCAGTCCAGTGATGCGGACCATCACACTGAGAAGTCTAACACCAGATGGGTAACCGACTTTTAGAACGCGGTCAAAACACTGCAGTGCCATCCCTACGCAGATTTTAAAACGCAAGTCGTTACCACGGCTTGCACTGGAGGGCACTCTAGACTAAGGAATAGTAGATTTACTATTCCAACACCTTCCCTACTGTACGTAGGCTGGAGTTGGAATAGTAAATTATACTATTCCTAAGTCCAGCACCCTACAGCGCAAGTCGTGGTAACCGCAATAATTTTGATCGCGTGGTAACATCATACATCTCACCAGATGCGTGGTACTTGGTAGGGATGCGCCTAAAGTTCAAGGCACAAATGCAGGAATCTTTTTGCATGTTACCTCAGCTACTGAGATAGAGCCAAGAGTATGAATAAGAGCTAATTATGCACGTGTCAACAATGTATTAGCCTCCCAGTTGTGTTTCATAATGCTGTGAAGATTTCACATATATTCTACCTGTGTGTGCAACCGTAGTTCGTTTTGCACATGAAATTGCAAGAGGCCAAGAATTTAAACTTTTTGGGAGAAGAATAATGGTGTGGCAACAGAGTACAGAGGATTTGGAATTAAATATCCTCTGCTGTGTGTTAAAAGGATATTGCAAGTCACCCTGGAGTTCCATGTCCTTAGAAAGGGACTCAGCATAATTTTTATTTCAAAAGGCAGTGATTTAAGGATCTTATATTTTATATCTGCTGATAGGTGTGATTCAAAGGAACCACTTCCTGCTGTCTTATTGTAATATGTGGGTGTTCTCTGAAAAGTAAAACATGCAATATGGAAAGCATTCATGTGATAATGTTTTAAGCTGGGTTATTGTTGGATAAGCATTTCAGTTTTCTAGGAGATGCATTTCTGACAGGTGTAAAACTTTTAATGGAACCTGAAATAAACCGCATTTATTAGATGTGGACGTTTTTGCTGACATTTACTGTTTTCGTGTAGATAAGAGGCTGATGCTGTATTTCTGGACTGTGGCCTATATTTCCTCTCAAAAACAGTCAAGACACCCACTAACTTCCCCTCACGCAGCATGACACCTAGTCAGAGTGTGATAAAGGCGTGAAGAAAACAATTCAGCTCCAGTGTACCCTGCTAATTTTTGTGGGATAAACTGACAAAGCAATGAAAAATGAAGAATGTTTCCAAATGTCACAATATCATATTTAAAGTACGTCAAAATATTTACCATTAGATAGTTTACATCATGCATGTGTTTAAGGTTATTTAGAAGGCGAAGAAGAAAACATAGTCGGACAGCTCTGTGGTATTTTGAAAATTGAGGATTTTTATCCAGTAAACAATATACACTAGTTAACATTTAAAAAATGCTCCACAAAGCCCTATACCTGCCACTGAAATCACATCTTTTCATCCATTAATTTAGTTTTACTCTTAATATAATATAAGGAAAAACATCTGAAAGCGGATATGGAAGTCAGCAGTTGCCTTATTTAAAGATGCTGAAGAGCTGGGTAAAGGCACATATTTTTGAGAGAAAGCAGAATTTATTTTGATGGAAAGTGTGCCATTATTATTTGGGAAACATCCTTTACATTGAAGTGATTACACCGCGATGCATTTAGAACGCTGCCAATACAACACAAGTGTTACATCGACTTGCACTAGGAAGGTGCTATGACCTAAGGAATAGTAAGATTTACCATTCCAACAGAGAATTATCAAATCCATGGAATTTTGAGCCCAAGACCCGCTGAGGCAGGGAATTGAACCCTGGTCCCGGGCTAGACCTCTGCATCAGGGTCTGCCGCTCTAACCATTGAGCCACACTTCTTCACGTGCTGAATGCAGTACACATAGAAAAATCAAAAACAAGGAGAAATAAAATATTTCACTTTGTTGCACCATTCTACTGCCTGCTATTGCATGCCATTAGTTTTTTCCCTTCCTCAGATTTACACATCCGTTTAAATCTGGAGCAAGTAAAAAAACAATGGGTGTTGTGGTGCAACACCCACAGCAACACCCATTGCACACCCTTTTGATGCAGATACCTGTGTGAAAGGGTACCATATTTACAAAGTGGCATTAGGTTACAAAAAGTGTAAATATGGTGCAGAGTATTGCACCACCGTATCGTCAATAAAAGTGAAGTTCTAGTGGAGCAATCCCCTTGTAAACGTTGGTCAAGGTCTTTCTTAAGCCATTGGGTCTAGCAGAAAAAGTTCAGAGAGGGAGAAATTCAAATTACACACTCAGGGAAGTATTCTCGCTAATCGGATACTTTTGGTGCCTTCACCCAGTCAATATTTTTAGCTTCGGATTTAGACGGTTTTTTGGAGTATCTGACTTTTAGTTCAATGAGGCCTTCTCAGTGAGTGTCCATTGAATCAGATTTCTTGCATCGGAGAAGCTCCAAGTGGGAACACCAGGTTTTCACTGCCCAGCAAGGCCAAGGAATGGGGGATAGGTTAGCGTTGTTTGTCCAGGTTGAGAAAGAGTCATCCTTTTTGCACATATCACCCACATTTTTTAACTGATACTGATGGAAACTGATTCTGTCTGTGCCATGGATTCTGCTATCTAGGTCCAGGGCTTGTGGTCTGATTAAAAGGTGTATGGTAATAAGGTGTAATTACAATTCTTACTAACAACCTACCTGTAAGTCCCTAGTATATAGTAAGGTATGTAGGTTTCGAGATCCACCACATTTCATGCACTTAAGTGTGCACTGCTGTGTTGCCTGCTGTCATTTTAAAAGTCAGCCCTGCTTTACTGTTTTTAAATTGAAATTACATGTAAAATTGACTTTGGATTTAAACGAACTTTCAAAGTATTAAACTGCGTTAATCTTACATATAAGTCACCTCAATGGTCTACCCTAGGTGCCCTCAAGGCAGGGTGCCAGGTACAAATTAGCAAGGACATTTAAAAAGGTGTTTGTTTTGTATGCCCTGGTTAGGGAAAACTATCAATTTCTTTTTTACCATTGTTTCAGTTGAGCTCTGTAGGCTAGCATGGAAATACTTTAATAAAGTATAAATATTGCAGGAGTGAGCTAAACTAATATTTATTTCAAGAACTTAACAGATTGATAATGATAATTCAAACAACTTGCCACTTTCGAACATATTATAACTAGTACAGAAAATACATTGTAGTACTTTCTTGAGTTGAGCCAAAATCCAGCCTTGCAGCAGCCTCTCCTCATTCGTCAGTCTTGACAGGCTGAGCCAAACTGCTTTCCTGAGGTGATAAGTGATCTGCATAGAGACAGAGGTTATCTGGTGGTGGTGGGGATTTGCAGCTGCTGCGAACAGGCCGGGAAGGGGGCTGGGTAAATGAAATGGTCTTCAAAGAGACCAGGAGAGTAAGAATGCAAGCCTGGCCTATCCTTACTTCCTGTACCCCCAGCCAGATTGGATCCCCAGGAATAGAATTTGCAGAATGTCTGGGTGGAATATGTTAAGGGAAATGAACCATACCAGTAGGTTCGCTGAGTCAGATCTTGAAAGCTGCAAGTTAAAAGAGCTCCATGTGCATCATTTCCAGCAAGAAGGACCCAGCTAACCACCTCCAGCTGGACTTTAAAGGATTTGGCAAGGAGCATTGTAGGAACTGTAGCCCCAGGAGCAACTGAGAGACTCTGGAACCTTGCGTTTTGTTTGTGGATACTTTGAACCTCCAAAAGGAACTTCAGGAAGCACCTCCTGAAGTTTGGAGAACGTCTGAGAGTTTTTGTAAAAAAGCTTTATAAGGTGACTAGACCCAGGCCGAAAGTCATGCCAACTATCTCAAACCACGATCCAGCCTGGATTTCAGGTTCATCCCTCTGAAAGCTACGGAGCTCAAAACTTAGAAGAATTGACGAAGGGGTTCCTGATGAACCAAGCCTATTAAGCAGCTTTCAAAACTGGCCTGCTGGAGAAGCCCACTTGACCTAGAGTGAAAATCTTCCAAAAAAGCTGCAAAGGTAAAATTTTGACTGAGGTCTCCCACTTAGGGGCCAATTGCGATGCCAGACGGACCCAAGTCTGTCCGGCATCGTTCTGGAACTGGAACTCAGCAACCTCCAGTTGTCGGTTTCATCCCAGGAATTCCTGTTTGTTCGCAATCCTATTCGGTCGCAATCCTATACTTTGCTATGGTAGCATGCATTCTGAACGGTGCCCCCTAGGCGGCCTTGCACCCATGGGTGCCATGCTGTAGCCCCCACAGCTGTTTCCCACTGCCTTTTTGTGCCAGAAAGGCAAGCACAAAAAGGCAGTGGGAAACTGTCATTGTAATATATATCCACTCATTCTTCAATGCAAATTGCTATATATATAATGCATATTTAAATGAAGAAGCAAACCAAATTCACTGGATGATGTCATCAGTGATTTCATCAGTGATGTCATTTGAGATGTCATCAGTGATGCCACTGACCATGTCATGAATGATCTAATATGTGACATCATCAGCAGTGCATTGCGGGTGCGCGAAATATAGTTAGTCCAACTAACTATATAGGAGCAATTTCAATGGTTTTGTATGAGTGAAATGTCCAGCAAACTATAACACCCCTAAAAAATTTTTGAGTGAATTTCAAAGTTTTTTTTAAAGCTAATCCCTAACTATATAAGGCCTGAAACCTATGGTTTTTTCAGTGAATGTCAAAGGTTTTTTAAATGCTAATTCCTAACTATATAAGGCCTGAAACCTATGGTTTTTTCAGTGAATTTCAAAGGGTTTTTAAATGCTAATTCCTAACTATATAAGGCCTGAAACCTATGGTTTTTTCAGTGAATTTGCAAGGTTTTTTAAATGCTAATTCCTAACTATATAAGGCCTGAAACCTATGGTTTTTTCAGTGAATTTCAAAGGTTTTTTTTAATGCTAATTCCTAACTATATAAGACCTGAAAGCCCACCAGGAATCTCCAGAATGCGCCAGGGGACTGCATTGCAGAGAGGTGTAATGAAGCCATGCCCCTTTATACACCTTTCTGCAACGCAGCCCCCGGGAGTGTTTGCAGAGGGGGAACTTATTCCCCTTGCATACTGGTGGTCCCTGGGGGCCAACTAGCCCGCCTTGAACCTGCAGTATGTGCCAGGGGGCTGCATTGCAGAGAGGTGTAATGAGGCCACACCCTTTTTTACACCTCTCTGTAACGTAGCCCCTGTACATGTTTGAAGAGGGGGAACTAATTATCTTGCATACTGGGGGTCCCTTGGGACCAACTAGCCCACCAGGAGCCTCCAGTATGCGCCAGGGGGCTGCATTGCAGAGAGGTGTAATAAGGCCACACCCTTTTTTACACCTCTCTACAACGCAGCCCCCGTGCATGTTTGAAGAGGGGAAACTAATTCCCCTTGCATACTGGGGGTCCCTGGGAGCCAACTAGCCCACCAGGAGCTTCCAGTATGCACCAGGGGGCTGTGTTGCTTTGCCCCGGAGGGCGGCTGTCCCCGGGGCAGCATGGGGAGATTGGGCACCACCCCACACTTCTTTATCACTATGCCCCGCGATTTGGTCCCCCTGGTGGGTAATTTTTAAAAAAACATACCGGGTTTGGGGGTCTTTGTGGGACCACCTTAACAGGCCTAGGGGGTCAGTGTGTTTCTACCCTGCCCCCTTTTTGTGTTCTACATGTTTGTTTTTCTGCTTTCTTGTGCCTCAGTCTAATGAGCACAAGATGGCTGCCAACACTTCCTGGTTTGGAGTGTTGACAGACATTGGCAGCCAATCAGCATGCAGCTCGCGCACGCAAAGGTCCGCGCACATCCACGCACGTATATATAAATATATATATATATTATAGTTAGCTAGACATTTTACTCATACAAAACCATTGAACTTCCCCCGTTAGAGTTAGTTGTACTCACAATAATTTGCGCGCCCGCAATCCACTGCTGATGATGTCACATATTACATCATTCATGACATGGTCAATGACATCACTGATGACATCACTGATGACATCATCCAGTGAATGTGGTTTGCTTTGATATTTAAATATGTATTATAAATACACTACTTTGCATTGAAGAATGAGTGGATATATAAATATAAATGTGTGGATGGTGATTTAGTAACAGTGTCATTGATTGTTTCCTTGACTAATTTGTGGAGTCTCACTATATATAATGTGTTGTTACTAAACCGTGTGAAAGTCTTTATTGCTTTGTCTTAATTGCTTTGTCTTAATTGCTATGTTAAAGACTATATTTGTTATTGTTTTCCTAACTGAGTATTTATATGGGTAAATGAATGTCTATGTGGTTTCGTGGGGGGTGTGTGATTGCCAAGAAATGTGGTAATAGTTCATTCAGTAGGTATATGAGGTTAAGACTACATGTTATAACAGTTGTTTCAGTGAGTGTATATGTTTATGGGTGTGGTGGTGATGAAATATTTCTCTCAATGGTACATCTAATTAAGTGTGCCTAAGACTTAGTGATTGTATGAGTCACTATATGGATAACTGTATACTTGTAATAGTGATTTTATAACACACTAAGTGTGAGTTACTATCTATATAAATAGATGAAGTGGTGTTTGTATAAGTGTGTAGGTGAGTAAATGTAAGTATAATCAATTGTTTGCATAAGTCAGAAGGATGTCTTTATAAGTGAATACAATGTGTGCTGGTGTGTAATGTTGAAATAGGCGTATAAGTATATTTGATGGTGTTCTGTTAATTATTCACTGCATATAACACAGAATATATAGGTAAGTGATCAGATGTGTGTAAAGTTCTATGAATAACTGAGTGGGTGTTTAGAAATTTCTATTGGTGTGTCAATGGTTTCAAATATGGCACTTTCTATTTTACAGTGAGTGATGAAAGATTATACTAGTGTGTGATGAGGTGTATTTGATTGTCACATGGATGATGTCATCAATGATGTCATCAGTGATGTCATTTGAAATGTCATCAGTGATGCCATCAGTGATGTCACTGACCATGTCATGAATGATGCACTTTTTGTGACGTTTCGGTTGCGCAGAATACTGAGTGATATTCATCAGGCAGGACTAAGCCACTTTTTGTGGTGTAATCCTGCCTGATAAATATCAGTCCCTTTAACGCAGTGTCCTGCGTTAAAGGGGTGTGCAATGGGTGTTGCTGGGGGCGTTCCCAGCAGCATCCATGGACTTGAGTAATTTATAGCATCCTCAAAGTCAGTCTTTCCAAAATTCCAAAGTATAGGACATGATAATCTAAATCCAAATGTTTCTCAAGAATAGTCATAAACCGTGTCCGTGGGTCATATCTGTCCAAACGCCAATATTCCGAACGATTGAAAATTACTTTTCTTGAGAAACATTTGGATTTGGATTATCATGTCCTTTACTTTGGAATTTTTGAAAGACTGACTTTGAGGATGCTATAAATTACTCAAGTCTGCCCGAATTGTGTGGGTAAAATTGATACCTAGTCACTTTGAATAAGAATGTACTTACTTCTCGTCTAACATTTCGAAGAAATAACTAGTTATATGACAACAGGATACCGACATAACTTGAAGGAAATAAGAACGCCCTGAAGAAGTTCTGTTGTACAGAACAAAAGGCGTCGGCTGGCTGTGGTACATAAACTTAAGGAAAATAAAAGCATTTGAATATACACCAAGATTCAGCGCTTCAATAGGGACTCTAAGTGATATGATTTGATTGGACTTGTTGTACAATTGGTGCTGTGCCAAACTTTGGAATATTCTCCACTACTCTCTACTACTCACTCTCTACTACTCCACTACTCTCTACTACTCATTCTCTACTACTCTAGTACTCTCTACTACTCTCTCTCTACTACTCACTCCCTAATACTTACTATCTACTACTCTCTACTACTCACTCTCTACTACTCTCTACTCCCTACTACTCACTCTCTACTACTCTCTCTCTACTACTCACTATCTACTACTCTCTACTACTCACTCTCCACTTCTCACTCTCTACTACTCTACTACTCACTCTCTACTACTCTATCTCTACTACTCTCTACTACTCACTCTACTACTCACTCTCTACTAGTCTCTACTACTCACTCTCTACTACTCTCTCTCTACTATCTACTACTCATTCTACTACTCACTCTACTACTCACTCTCCACTACTCTCTACTACTCACTCTTTACTACTCTCTCTCTACTATTCTCTACTACTCCCTCTACTACTCCATCTCTACTACTCTCTACTATTCTCTCTCTCTGCTACTCACTCTCTACTACTCACTGTCTACTAATCTCTACTACTCACTCTCTACTACTCACTCTCTGCTACTCTCTACTACTCACTCTCTGCTACTCTCTACTACTCACTCTCTGCTACTCTCTACTACTCACTCTTTACTAATCTCTACTACTCACTCTCTACTGCTCTCTACTACTCACTCTACTACTTACTCTCTACTACTCTCTACTACTCACTTTCTACTACTCACTCTCTACTACTCTCTATTACTCACTCTCTACTACTCACTCTCTACTACTCACTCTACTAGTCTCCACCACTCACTCTCTACTACTCCACTACTGTCTAATACTCACTCTCTAGTACTCATTCTCTACTACTCTAGTACTCTCTACCACTCTCTCTCTACTACTCACTCCCTACTACTCACTATCTACTACTCTCTACTCTCTACTACTTACTCTCTACTACTCTCTCTACTCCTCACTCTCTACTACTCTCTACTACTCACTCTACTTCTCACTCTCTACTACTCTCTACTACTCCCTCTCTACTACTCTCTCTCTACTACTCTCTACTACTCTCTTTCTACTACTCACTCTACTACTCACTCTCTACTACTCTCTACTACTCACTCTCTACTACTCTCTCTATACTACTCTCTACTACTCACTCTACTACTCTCTCTCTACTACTCACTCTCTACTACTCTCTACTACTAACTCTCTACTTCTCACTCTCTACCACTCCCTACTACTCACTCTACTACTCACTCTCTACTACTCCCTACTACTCACTCTACTACTCACTCTCTACTACTCTCTACTACTCTCTCTCTGCTATTCTCTACTACTCACTCTCTACTACTCTCTACTACTCACTCTCTACTACTCTCTCTCTACTACTCACGCTACTACTCACTCTCTACTACTCTCTACTATTCTCTCTCTCTCTGCTACTCACTCTCTACTACTCACTGTCTACTACTCTCTACTACTCACTCTCTACTACTCACTCTCTGCTACTCTCTACTACTTACTCTTTACTACTCTCTACTACTCACTCTCTACTGCTCTCTACTACTCATTCTATTACTTACTATCTACTACTCTCTACTACTCATTCTCTACCACTCACTCTCTACTACTCTCTACTACTCACTCTACTACGCTCTACTACTCACTCTCTGCTACTCTCTCTACTGATCTCTACTACTCTCTACTACTCACTCTCTACTCTCTACTCTCTATTACTCACTCTCTACTCTCTACCTCTCTACTAGTCTCTACCTCTCTACTAGTCTCTACCTCTCTACCTCTCTCTACAACTACACATATACACATATATATGCATATGCATTTATATATATGTGTGTGTATATATATACATACATATATAAACATATATATTCTGCATATCTATATAAATACAAATATAAATGCATGCATACATATACATATATGCATACATATGCATGTTATTTATATGAAAGTTTGAAAAACACTAATAAAAGCAAAGCTAAAAAGCCACCTCATTACAAACAGAATGGCTTTAACTTAAACGAGGATGAGATCTATTGCATTTTAAATGCTTGTTTACTTTGGTTCCATTAAGAAGGCATTCAGATATGTCACACATTTGCCATGAATTCTGAATGTTAGCTCTCTAGTTGCTCATTAGATCACTGTAGTAAAGCTACTGCTCACCAGGGAAGTCTGCTGCTGGTATTCAAAGTGCATGTTTCAGTCTGTGGGCTCATTCAAAAAGCGCAGAAGATCCTCCACCTGCTCCCCTTCCAATCTAGGAAACTACTTATGCAGGGTCTGGTGAACTCCAGACTAGATTATGGAAACGCCCTATATCTAGGGTCAAAAGACTGCAATTCGCCCAAAACGCGGCTGCCAGACTCCTAACAGGGACCTCATCCAGATGCTCCGCCAAACCGGCCCTCAAAAGTCTCCACTGGCTCCCGATCAAGGAAAGGGTCACCTTTAAGACCCTTTGCATCTCACATAAAATAATGCAACGAAGAGGCCCACCAATCCTGAGATCCCTGATCAAACCCCATCACTCGAACAGACAACTCAGATCTGATTCTCTCTCCCTGGCCAGTATCCCCAGAATAAAAAAGGCCCGATCTGGGGGGCGATTGTTCTCCTACAATGCCCCAAAATTGTGGAACTCCCTTCCACTGTCCATTCGAAGAGAACACAATCTACTCGCTTTCCGTAGGCAACTAAAAACATGGCTCTTCCCATAATCCCTCACCTCCCCTTCCCCCCTCTGGATTAATAGGTTGTATGTCAGCGCTGGACGCCCTAGGATAGCTACGCGCGTTAGAAATCTGCTTTCAAATTCAAATTCAAATTCAAATTCAAGTCTGTATGTCAGAATTTTTTTAATGAAATAGAAGAGGATTTGAGAAGTCACTCAAAATTTTTCTTTCTGCAGCACTAATCATACTTTCTATGGCAAAATGAACCCCCTCATTTTGTTCCTTTTTAAATTAAATGTTTTAATGTTTAAATGTTTTAAGAGTTACCACTTTATTCCAATCAAGATGGCTTCAGGTGTGCCATACCTTTGCAACAAGTAGGACTGTTAGCGCTCTAGTTGTTCTTTAGAACACTCTAGGAGGCTGCAGTAGAACACAAAGGAATCAACTGACAGTCTCTGTCCTTGTTGGATGTACATGTTTTACTGAGAATGTCAAACTTCATTCTCACATGACTGAGAAAGATAATGTGAATTTACAGAAAATATGCTTTCAGTTTAGCTTATAGATCCCCTTCCAAACCACTGTGGGAAAAGCATTAGATAATAGTTTTCTTTCAAACATGATTCATGATATCCCAGCAGAAGGCTTTTCACATGGTAAAATCACCTTAGAACACACCACAATTCATAAAATGAGTATGGTACCATCAACAAATGATTTATAATGTAACTAAAGTCTTAAAACCTTCTATTAACTGCAATGCTTTTTAATGAGGTGCTATCATGTACGTGTACCCCGTGTGGGACCCCCTGAGCAGGCCTAGGGGGTCAGGGTGCTTCTATCCTGCTCCCGTTGCGTGTTTTGCACCTTTGTTTTTCTGCTTTCCTGTGCCTTAGTCTACCGAGGCACAAGATGGCTGCCAACACTTTCTGGTTTGGAGTGTTGACAGATATTGGCAGCCAATCAGAATGCAACTCGTGCTCGGAATGGTGTAAAGTAAGCTTACTGTAAGCTTACAGTAAGCTGCTATAGATATATCTTTTTTTTCTCTTTTTATTTTCTCAGGAACTTCAGGAGGGATTGACACCATTTAAACAAAAGGCACTTCTGTGTACCATTCCCTACAATTTTGCCAAGTTTGGTGTAATTCCGTTCAGCGGTTCAGGCTGTAGCCGTGTCTAAACGTCCCATGGAAATTAACATGGGAAAAACACGTTTTGGGACCCCCCTTTTTTCTCAGCCCCCGCTTGACGAATCCCCCCCAAACTTTCAGGGAAGGAGCAGAACTGAGCTGGCCAAAAGTTTGGAAAATTGCACGCAAATTCCCCTATCGACGCCAAAGTTATTCCAAATAGAATGTTGCGGCTTTTCTATGGAAACTAGGTCCTAACTATATATATATCGGCTGCAGAAGGTCGACTTGGGATCACCTGTATCTCGGCGATCACACACAAAAAGACCAACGAATCCCAAATGGAGGCAAAAGGATATTTATTTCCGAGAGAGCTACAGCAGCGTGGCAGATGACGCGTTTCGGGCAGTTGCCCTTGTTCACATCAGAGATATTACCCATAATGCCCTATTTTTAACTGAATTTGTGTACACCATGTGACAAATAAAAAAAACAAAATACTAATAGGTCAAAGTCACAATGAAAACATACGGGGTTTGCTTGCCATTCTCTTCACACTTGTAAATGCATTGGTAATGTTCATCTTGGATTACAGTATTTTTTGATATCTGCATAAATGCCTCTTTATATAGATTGTTCTGAGTTTGTGTCTTTAAAGTGCGTTGTAATTGTGCAATTGCGCGTGTGCAAAGTACAAATAAATACATTGCAATTTCGAAAATAGACCACTATAAATATACACATAAATATAAAAAATTAAATAAATATGTGTATAAAATCTAAATCATTTTTTGGTTAAAAAAGTAATCATGTACATACTTAAAAACCAGTATACAAATAAATATATTATTTCATTGGATTTCATCATTATAGTAGTACCATTTCAAATGTGCAATACAATAGCAATGTAAACCTCACTGACCAATGTGCAACATAGCGCAAACAATTTTAAAAGTGCTTTCCAGAACTCAGTCAAAACATTAATATTTCATGTATTTAGAAAATACCCAATATTGGGGACATCGAATTATGATGGCAACCCCTTCTAAAATGACTAATATGACCTACACAAAGTACATGTATAAAGTGCAACCTATGTAATGCAGGAGAATCATAGATCTATCACTGCCCAAATTAATTGAAAAAAAGAAAACAAAAAAAGTCAATTCTGGGTGTAGGACAGAGACTGTGTATATATTGAGCGTATAAGTGGATGGCCTAAGTAGAAGCATTATACAGAATTATGCATTAAGTCTGGGGTATGCTGGCAAAAAACTAACTACGGTGCCTGTATTGAAAGAAAGTTAATTGTTTACAAAAAATAATACAGATCTTCCCTAGTGTTCAGCCCGTTAGGTACCTTGGAATCTAATTCTAATATCATTTTAGATTCCAATTGCCGTAGCATCCTATCCCGGTCACCTCCCCTTCTAAGTTTTGGCACTGAGGAGAGGACATAATAGCTTAGACATTGAAGGTTGTTACCATGTACACTTTTAAAGTGTCTAGCTACTGGGTAGGAGCTGTCATTGTTGACGATTGCCCGAATATGCTGCAATATCCGGGCATGCACCGGGAGCCTGGTACTACCCACGTACCTCAGGCCGCAGGTACACGCCAGGACGTAAACAGCATACTCCGTCTTGCAACCGTAATTACCTTTGATTGGCAATGGTACTGGGCTGATTGGAGTATTGTAATATTGGGAGTTAACTCCAAATTTGCAAGCCCTGCAACTGATGCACTTGTAAAACCCCAGCCGGGGTGGGAACCAATTTTTCTTTTTGGACATTTCTGGGCAAGGATTGGAGATATGTGTACGTAAGGAGGGTCCCCTCCGAAACGTAATATTCGGTAGAGCAGGTAAATGTTGAGACAACACCGCATCAGTTTTCAATATTGGCCAACTTTTAGTTAGAATGGACCGAATCTTCCTGTCCTGGCAACTATATGCAGTTATTAACCTGATGGTAGATTCAACCGAATCTTCCCATGTAACTGTATTTGAGGTCACTGGTTTAAACAGTGTCTCTCTAGGTCTTAATTTCATTTTATTTACCGCTCTTTTTAATATTTTATCTTTGTATCCTCGCTCTCTGAATCTGTCCAATGCTTCAGTAGTACAAACTGTCAGCTCATCACTGCTACATATTCTTTTCAACCGAAGTAGCTCTCCATAAGGGATATTGTCTATGACATGGCGAGGATGGGCACTGGTGACATGTAGGGTTGAGTTTCCAGACGTGTCCTTTCTATGGAGGGTGGTGGCTAATTGACCTGCTTTGTGAAAGACCTTGACATCTAAGAAGTCCACTTCTTTATTACTGATGTTATGCATGAACCTGAGATTTTCCTCATTATTGTTAAGTGTCTTAATTAATTCTTTCACACTTTCTTCATGCATGGTGTGTCTCCAAGAGGACCCGCTTCTCTCACCAGCCAACGCGAAGACACGCGTAGCTGGGAGAGAAGCAGGCCCCCATGGCAACACCCGTTTTCTGCACGTAGACATCATTACCAAACAAGAAATAGTTTTGATATAAACACCAATTCACAAATTCAACTAACATCTTATTGTGGTTGTAACAATGCACTGGTCTTGTACTCAAAAAGTATTCCAGTGCCTCAAGCCCTTTGCGATGGTCTATGCTGGTATAAAGGGCTTCGATGTCTAACGTGACCAGTAAACAATAATCTGTCCATGCAATGTTCTTTAGCTTTTGAAAAAAGTGGCCTGTATCCCTTATGTAAGTCGGCAGATTGGTAACCAGAGATTGTTAGAAATAGTCAGTGTATTCTGCTAGGTGTTCCGCTACACTGTCTATGGCTGCGATGGTTGGTCTTTCCGGAACAGGAGACCTGCCTTTATGTATCTTGGGAATCAAATAAAATCTGGGCAAAACTGGTTGTTCCACATGAAGAAATTTGAATTCCTCGCTAGAGATCAATCCTTCCCTCTTATATCTGAAAAGGAGTTTCTTCAATTGTTCTCTAGCCAAATCATATCGTTTTATGCTTGTCTTTTCATAACAGACAATGTCAGAAAGTTGTCTGTTCGCTTCTTCAATGTATTGTGCTTGGGGCCAGATGACAATGTTGCCTCCCTTGTCCGAACTGCACACAATAATTTGATGGTCATTTTTCAGTTTATTGACTAGAGCCCAGTATTGTTGTTCCTTAAATGTTTTGATTCTCTTACGATGTGTGACCTGGTAGTACAATCTCTTGAGGTCTGCCGTGACCACCTCGTGGAATGAATTGATAATGTCTCTTGGCATGGTAGGAATAAAATTGGAAGCGGGCTTGAATGGACTTGCTCCTGCTCCAATTTGATTTATTTCTGCATCTCTTAATTCTTGTTGAGTGGACAAATTGGTGTTATCATCGTTGTTGCTGCTAGAGTCCCCCAGTTGTTGTAGTGTAAGAAGCCCTCTTGCATCTCGTGCTTCCAACACTGTCTTGGGTGCACTCATAATATTACTCTCAATTTCATTAAGACCTTCTTTGATAATAAAAAACTTTCGCAGTTTTAATTTGCGGATATATCGAAAGACATCAATCCTGGTGGAAGTCTAATTGAAGTCTGAGATGAGACAATAGGTGAGACCTAAACTCAGCAACTGCTCCTCTGCTGATGTTAATACCGCCGCTGATAAATTGACCATTGTGTTGTTCTTTGTCCCTATTGTTTCTTGTTGCGCCAGAATTTCTTTTTCTTTTTGTTGCTGTTTTGTTTTATGTTTTTTCCGGCGTCGTTTGCGACTTCTGTTGATTCTTGCCCTTTTAGAAATTGTGTTTGCCGATTGAGAGAGCGTAGAGTTTGCAGGTGGGCGCTGACTAAAAAATCAACTTCTTCACCTAGGTTTAGTACACGTTAAGGTTCTGTTATGCCTGATGCTCCCCTGGGGTCCTCATCTGAGTACAGACTGCTGGTCTTGCTGCTGTTAGATTCGGTCTCACTGGCCCCTGTTTCCGTTTCCTGTGTTGTACTACTCACTCCTCCTCCTGTTGTTGATATAGTACCAGCTGGGGTTGCTTTTTGATTGATTTTCAGGCGTTTGTCATTTTCAAACTTACGTGCAAATGTGTAGATTTTGCCATTTTCAAAATCATCTTTATCACGCGCAAATTGCCATGCTTTTCGCGTTTTTATTTCCTCTTTGTGTACCTTTAGGCGTTCCTGTATTTCCTTTTTAAATTTTGGTATCAACTCATTAGACTCAAATTTTGTCAGTTCATCATTTATTTCTTCCATGTCTTTCAAAAGTTGCAGACGATCAATTTCTGCATACTTGATTAATATTTTTATCAGCTTTGTTGAAGAATCCAAATTAGTTAAACCCCAATCCTTAAGCATGTCTGGGTGTGGTTGATCGTAGCTTGGTGCTAAAAGAATTCTCAGTTCACGTGGGACCCGCCCTTCAGCTACGTACATTGAGAGTGGTTTATGTTCCCACCACTTTGTGCACTCATTTTTCATACATTTCTCCATGCGTTTCATGATGTTTTTAATTTGTGCCTCGTTTGATGTGGGAGCTGATTGTGCACTCGCTGGGATTCCTACAGTTGCTCCGTTTTTAGAAACATTAGGCAAATTCTGGAAAAGCTCCAATGAGGCAATTGTTCCCGTTCTTTGACAGTCTCGTCCGACATTTCAGCTGCCTAAGCTCTGCTGACTGACTCTCTATCACGGAACTTGTATTTGCAAGTGAGGCCGAGGCTTAAACTAGGTCGCACTTTAGCCAATGTCCTCCCCGCCACCTGTTTTGTGCACCACCCTCACCGCGTTGTCATTCTTTATCGACGCAAACACCTTGTCTTTTCCGCTGTTATCTTCCTTCGCGGCTGAGCCCGTCCCGGCGTTTCCGATGCGGTGAAAAGAATGTGGGCGTGATGTTTGCAGGCAGGGTCCGTTGAAAAGTTCTATTCCCATAGAAAAATGAATAGCTGGTTGAATTCAACGGACATCTTCCAGGGGAGTGGATTCATGGCGGAGGCAACCACCCTCCGCAAATTAAATCGGCTGCAGAAGGTCGACTTGGGATCACCTGTATCTCGGCGATCACACACAAAAAGACCAACGAATCCCAAATGGTGGCAAAAGGATATTTATTTCCGAGATAGGTACAGCAGCGTGGCGGACAACGCGTTTCGGGCACTTGCCCTTGATCACATCAGAGATATTACCCATAATGCCCTCTTTTTAACTGAATTTGTGTACACCATGTGACAAATAAAAACAAACAAAATACTAATAGGTCAAAGTCACAATGAAAACATCCGGGGTTTGCTTGCCATTCTCTTCACACTTGTAAATGCATTGGTAATGTTCATCTTGGATTACAGTATTTTTTGATATCTGCATAAATGCCAGTTTATATAGATTGTTCTGAGTTTGTCTTTAAAGTGTGTTGTAATTGTGCAATTGCGCATGTGCAAAGTACAAATAAATACATTGCAATTTCGAAAATAGACCACTATAAATATACACATAAATATAAAAAATTCAATAAATATGTATATAAAATCTAAATCATTTCTTGGTTAAAAAAGTAATCATGTACATACGTAAAAACCAGTATACAAATAAATATATTATTTCATTGGATTTCATCATTATAGTAGTACCATTTCACTATATATATATATATATATATATATATATATATATATATATATATATATATATATATATATATATATATATATATATATATATATATATATATAGTGTTTTTTTAACCTACCCAAAAGTTTCATGTGACACTCTTCATAGAGGATGCAAGAGTCTGACGAATAAACGCTCTACCACACTACCACAATCCCCTGTTAGTTTAGGGCAAAAGAAAATATAAATAGCAACATTAGCCAGATGCTTATGGTTCCCCTGAGAGATTTATGAGCAACGCCACCTCTTCCACCTTCCCGAGCACAAGTATTTGAAATCTTCAGTTAATCCAATCAGAACATCATCACAGTGTTTCGGGAATGTTTGTCTCCCCACAAAAATACATTTCTTCTGTAAGTTCAGCAAAATAGGACAATGACTAACATAAAAATACATACACACTGTCCGGATGTCAACGTGAAGCACAGATAGCCTTAAGTATCTTTGCTTAGTATCAAGAATGTCGAAATCTCTCAAGGTTGTTACTCAATAGGAAAGGATGGAGCCTTTAATTCCCCACTGCATGAACTTACGAGAGGCAAGTTCACCAACGGAGGGAAGAATTAGAATAAGTAAACTAGTCAATGCGCTTGCACCACATGAGCCCCCCGCCTGGGAAACTCTCCAATGAAGCAAGTGTTAAACAAGAGACATTGCCCTGAAAATTAGCACCAGTATTTCTACATCGCACGCAACACTACACACATGTGTCTCATCAACAGGGTGGATTACCGTGCACGATATTCTGACATGGAAGGAGATGCCCACAAACCAAATGTCTTAATCCATGGAGGAGTCGCCATAGGATCACTGACATAATATCGAGGGATATAATATCGACTATCAAAAATATCGTTGACAAAATATCGACAGACAGAATATCAAGTTTGTATCTACAAACTAGGAAGTACAAAAATATCGAGTAAAAAATATCGTTTACAAAAATATAGTTTATAAAATTATCGACTTTATTAAAAACAATGTTAAATTAAATTAATATTAAAAATTAATTACTTAAATATACTTAAAAATACTTAAATTTACTTATAATAATGAAATAATAAATGAAAGTTATAAAAAAGATGTTTTAAATCATATTTGTTAAAACATATATATATATAGTAAAATAATATAATTAAATAATATCCAATATTATTACCGTACAATAGCGGAAGTGTAAAAATTACTATTCCCACTCCAGAGAGTGCAACAGTAGGGAAAGCGTTGGATAGCATAGGGGTAAAAATTACTATTCCCACTCCAGTGGGTGCAACAGTGGGGAAAGCGTTGGATAGCGTAGGGGTAAAAATTACTATACCCACTCCAAAGAGTGCAACAGTAGGGAAAGCATTGGATAGCGTAGGGGTTAAAATTACTATTCCCACTCCAGTAGGTGCAACAGTAGGGAAAGCGTTGGATAGCGTAGGGGTAAAAATTACTATTCCCACTCCAGTGGGTGCAACAGTAGGGAAAGGGTTGAATAGCGTAGGGGTAAAAATTACTATTTCAACTCCAGTGAGTGCAACAGTAGGGAAAGCGTTGGATAGCTTAGAGGTAAAAATTACTATTCCCACTCCAGTGGGTGCAACAGTAGGGAAAGCGTTGGATAGCGTAGGGGTAAAAATTACTATTCCCACTCCAGTGAGTGCAACAGTAGGGAAAGCATTGGATAGCGTAGGGGTAACAATTACTATTCCCACTCCAAAGAGTGCAACAGTAGGGAAAGCGTTGGGTAGCGTAGGAGTAAAAATTACTATTCCCACTCCAAAGAGTGCAACAGTAGGGAAAGTAAATACTTCATATATTATTTAAAAAAATATAAATTATTATCTATAAAAAATTAATTAAAAGTAATTACCAATTTAATATAATATAATAAATAATCTATTAAAATTACTAATTAACATTAATTATTACAATTAGTTACCTATTGATACAAATTAATTACAAATTAACAATTAATTATTTAACAATTAAAAATTAATTATCAATTAATTCTAATTAAATACAATTAAATACATGTAATTATTTTATTAATTATAAATAAATTACTTCCCACCCTATTCCCCTATAAACCCACAACCCGCTACAGAAAATAAATTAGTAAAATTAACATAATTAGCAATTAATCAATTAAATTAAATTAATTGGCAATTAAAATGTAATTAATTACCCATAAAAACTTAATTAACAATTATCTCTAAATAAATACCAATCAATTATTTTACATATTTAATTAATTATGATTAAATTACTTCCCACCCAATTCCTCTATAAAATCACAACCCACTACAGAAAATAAATTAGTAAAATTAACATAATTAGCAATAAATCAAATAATTAAAATTAAAATGTAATTAATTACTAAATATAAATTAATTAACAATTAATCAAAAAATAATTTCAATAAATAAATTTACATATTTAATTAATTATAATTAAATTACTTACCACCCTATTCCCCTATAAACCCACAACCCGCTACAAAATTAAATTACACAATTAAAAAAACAAAATTCATTAATTAAAATTAATTATAACATAAATACACACTTTTCACACATATAATAACATAAAAACACTACAAAAAATTCGATAATATTATAAAATCGATAATTTTAATAACCTATATTATATACTTCAATACTTTAACTTTCTATATTTTTAACATTCGATATTACATTACTTACCTTAAAAACGATATTTTTGATGTCTATATTCTGTCCATTCGATATTTCGTCCATTCTATATTTTAAACTCGATATTATGTCCATTCGATATTTTGTGCTCGATATTTTGACTGTTTACCGTCGCCATGACCATCCGGAAACCTAAAATATGTAATGGTTCTATCCAAATGAAAATGGTGCAACCACACCCTTACCGGACCCTGGTATGGCAGCTCGATGCAGCCCCAACAACCCTGGACTGCAGTTCTGAATAATCGGCGGCACTGCGGGGAAGCAGAAGAGCTTTTGTTTGGTTTCCACTCTCCCGTTGACGCCAACCTGCTGCCAACGAGACTCATGGTATATGTAGTTTCCTGAGTTTTGGCAGCTTGTCACTTTGTGCGAGCAGCTGAGGAGGTTGAGGGGGGAAAGTCATGACAGGGTTCAAGTTTGGAGTTCATGAAAGTACATCCCTCTAAATGAGAACCCTATCATGGTCTTATCTTCCAGGGTGGTGTCTATGAAAGGCAGCAGTTAGTCTGGAAGCATGAATTTTCTTCTGGTCCAACCTATCCATGCGACCAGATACCATCCTTGTCGTCCTCGCATCTTTGTGTCTTGGATTTTAGATATGTCGTATTCCTACTCATTATTTACCCATATGGGAATAGGTCTTTTCTTGACGGGGTAACAGATGGCTTGACCAGTGAGACCTGGAAAGCTGGGTGGATCCTTAAGTTGGCGAGCAAAGCCAATTTCACGGCCACCAGGTTGATATATTTCACAATCTTGTAGGGACCTATATATTTAGGGTTAAACACATTGTTCTTCTTAAACTGGATGTTCTTGGTAGACAACCACACTACATTTCCTCTTTTATATGTAAGGACTTGGTTTACGATATTTATCAGCCCCTACTTGCATTTCAGTTTTGCTATTAGTAAATGTTCCTGAGTTTCTTTTAATGTTTCCTGAATGTGTGCTGCCCTATTTTGTACTTCTGGAAGGGTAAATGCAGTCCGGGATTAAAAAAGGGGTTGGCATTTCTACCATGATGGGAGGTTGATATAAACGCAAAGTCCCTACCCGATATTAAAGGGGTTTTGCTGCATACGATTGACCTTGGCCTGTAAGGCAGCAGTATCTAACCTGCAAGCTGCAAGTTCCTGGTGGACCACCTGTAACGTGGACCACACATCTTCTAAGGTAACCATATAGGAACAGGGTAGCCAATCAGGAGGAGCTTAACCCATGGGCTGATTATTCTGTCAGAATCACCAACTCCTTGGGATTGGAAAGATGCTCATAAATGATCCACCTCTCGATAGCTCCACGTCTGCGTGCTATTATAGCACAGATCAGTGAAGCGAACAAGTGAGGGAAGGAAAGGAAAGGGTGGGGACAGTGGGGAAGGAGACCTAAATAAACAAGGAAAAAGAAAGAGAGACAATAAGCACATAAGCTATCACCTTTCTAGACTGTATACATAATCACTATACTTTAGGCTAAGGTACCTGTAAAGAAAAAGAACTGTTCAGGTGAGCACACAAGGAGTGTCTTGTACTGTGTGGACCAAGTTTAGTAAGTAATCCCTAGGAACTCTTAGTAGGGCACCAACATAAAAGTACTACAGGAAACAAGGAAACAAACATAATCAATCAACTTTAAATGTGGACGACTCTACTGGTAAAAAAAAAGGATCTCTCCTGTAGGTATATATATCTGATATCGCTTGGGCCACTCTTTACAGAGGATACAAGAGTCTGACGTAAAAACGCTCTGCCACAATCCCCTGTTAGTTTTGGGCAAAATAAAATATAAATAGCAACAGGAACCAGATGCTTATGGTTCCCCTGAGACAAATGTGAGCAATGCCTCCTCTTTCACCTCCGGGGGTAACAAGTATTTGAAACCTTCAGTTACTCCAATCAAAACATCATCACTGTGTTTTGGGAACGTCTGTTTCCCCACAGAACATAAATGTCTTCAGTAACTTCAGCAAAATAGGACAAGGATTAACATAAAAAGACATACACACAGTCCAGATGTCAACATGAAGCACACATAGCCTTAAGTATCTTTGCCTAGCATCAAGAACATCAAAATCTCTCGAGGTTGTTACTGGACAGGAAATGATGCAGCCTTAAATTCCCCTCCACATAAACTTACAAGAGGCAAGCTCGACAATGGAGGGAAGAATGAGAATGAGTAAACTAGTCAATGCACTTGCCCTGCATGAGCCCCCAGCCCAGAAAACTCTCCAAGTGTTCAACAATAGCCAATGCCCTAAAAATTAGTGCTGGTTGTTTCACCAACGGTGAGGGACACCACGTGTGAGAATCTGACATGGAAGGAGATGGCAACAAACTAAAAGTCTACATCTACAGAGGAGTCGTCATGACCCTCCAGAGCGTCAAATTTGTAATGGTTTAGTCCAGATGAAAGTGGTGCAACCGCACCCTTAACGGACCCTGGAACGGCAGCTCGATGGGGCCCATCAACCCCAGGCTTCATTTCTGAATAATCGGCGGTGTTGCGGGAAGCGGAAAAGCTTTTGTCTGTTTTCTGCTCTCCCGTTGATGCCAACGTGCTGCTGCAAGACTCATGGGACATTTAGTTTCCTGAGTCTCTGCAGCTTGTCTCTTCGTGCAAGCGACTGAGGCAGTTGAGGGGGGAAAGGCATGACAGGGTTCAAGTTTGAAGTTCATGACAGAAGAGGGTGCCTTGTGGTACCACATTTATGCCTATCACTATCCAGTGAGTGGATGTTTCTCTTGTCTCCTTCATAACCAGTTGGGAAAGGTACCCAGGGGTTAACCTACCCACTTGTGGAGCTCTTCCTGTTTGCCCTACATCAGACAAGTATGCTTTGGCCCTGGCAGAATGGGGTCACTGGGGCCTTGAAAAGGCTTGGGGAGGAGGGCTGCACAACTCACTCCCAAGTAAAAAACTGAAATGAAGTAAAAAGCAGCAAATGTGAACTGAGTTGAGTAGCCGCTTAGAATAGGCAGGGCACCACCAATATGGCTGAGATACCCGCCACCCCCTCTCAACACAATCCCCAAAGGAGGGAAACCGGAAACAGTTCTTGAAGTTTTTGGAAGTGGGAGGGAGTGACCCTCCCGGCCGTATTTATTAAAACAAAATTTAAAAACATTAAACAGTTTCATATTAATGTACAATTTCATAACCACATTGCGATGTTTGGCTAACCTTAACAGATTCTCTAATACAGAGGTTCTCCTAGCCGAACTAACATCCTACAAAACATTTTCTTGAAATATTGAAATTGTACATCCTAACGTTTAAGGGCCAACGGCAAGGTCGTAACCGGTGTCAAGATCCCTAACCATACATACCCCCCCCACTTGGGAGGGGCGACAGCACTGAGGCGTACTCAAGTGCAACTACTACCAATTTCCCTTGACTTGACGGGGGCACCTATAAACTCGACGCCAGTTAAAGGTCGTTCGAAGACTCGTGTGAGGTATCTAGAAGGTATCGTAGACCTCCCCCCAACCCCACACAACTTACCGCATCTGCCGTCGCAGATGTCACTGGCCCCGGGAAATTCCCCAGGAGGGGGCTGTAACCCCTCCTACACAGGAAGGGGCCTTGACCGCCTTTCCTTTTCTTTCGGCGACCCATCCTTAGAAGGGACCGCCTCCCCGTTGAGGGGCCAAAGGCCACCTCTCCCGAGCGCTCCCATCCGTGTTGGGTGACGCCCACTCATAGGGATCTTCCAATTAGTGCTCACTGATCATGACCTTACCGCCCGACCAAAATAAATACGACAAATGCTAACTAAACTAAAAAACAAAACATTGGCCACTATGACCGAAAAGCACATTTATAAATGGACGTTAAATCCGAATTTCTTTAATCACCAACTTACAAAATTAGACCAATCTTTATTACACATTCAACATCAACACGATACTAACACAACCTGTAAACGAAATAGAATTATCGATCAATTTTATTAAAACAACTGGCTGTCTTCAGGGGCTGGTGGGTGGGTCAAAATTGGCTCTTCGTTCCGTCTCGAGCTCACGGGCAGCGAGGAGGTGCAGCTTCAGAGCACAGGAACAAGAGGATGTCTTCTGGTCTTGCGTCCCTTTTTATCCATCTTCAGGGCGGGCGTAAACCCGCCCCTGCCTGCCCCGAGGGCGTGGCCGGCCGCGTCAGTGTCTAGGCCAGCCCACTCTAGGGCGGGAAAAAGCGCGCCCCGGCTACGCCACTTCGGGCATACCAGCCGAGACGCGCCTCCCACCCAAAATGGCTTCCCGGGGGGATCGAGGCACTCTGCCATACGTTCGGGGGGACCGAGTGGTCGCCCCTTTCCATATGGCTGAGATACCCGCCACCCCCTCTCAACACAATCCCCAAAGGAGGGAAACCGGAAACAGTTCTTGAAGTTTTTGGAAGTGGGAGGGAGTGACCCTCCCGGCCGTATTTATTAAAACAAAATTTAAAAACATTAAACAGTTTCATATTAATGTACAATTTCATAACCACATTGCGATGTTTGGCTAACCTTAACAGATTCTCTAATACAGAGGTTCTCCTAGCCGAACTAACATCCTACAAAACATTTTCTTGAAATATTGAAATTGTACATCCTAACGTTTAAGGGCCAACGGCAAGGTCGTAACTGGTGTCAAGATCCCTAACCATACATACCCCCCCCACTTGGGAGGGGCGACAGCACTGAGGCGTACTCAAGTGCAACTACTACCAATTTCCCTTGACTTGACGGGGGCACCTATAAACTCGACGCCAGTTAAAGGTCGTTCGAAGACTCGTGTGAGGTATCTAGAAGGTATCGTAGACCTCCCCCCAACCCCACACAACTTACCGCATCTGCCGTCGCAGATGTCACTGGCCCCGGGAAATTCCCCAGGAGGGGGCTGTAACCCCTCCTACAGAGGAAGGGGCCTTGACCGCCTTTCCTTTTCTTTCGGCGACCCATCCTTAGAAGGGACCGCCTCCCCGTTGAGGGGCCAAAGGCCACCTCTCCCGAGCGCTCCCATCCGTGTTGGGTGACGCCCACTCATAGGGATCTTCCAATTAGTGCTCACCGATCATGACCTTACCGCCACAGGCCGGATAGTTGACCGGCTATCCGGACCCCCCACAAAACTCCTACCTAAAGGTCATGTTTCAACGTTTTCAACCATGCTAAGAAGTCTCCTATGAGTAACTCATTCCCCACCCGAGACAAATGCACACCATCCCCCAAATACATACTGTCATCATTAATACAGCCATGAGAAATAGAATGCAATGTCCTGGAACGGAACAACCTACTCACTTTGTTGTTAAGCTTTCTAACAGAATGATTCAAAGCAGGAATAGAAATAGCCCCCCGCCACACCTTTCGTGGAATCAAATGGGACCACGCAATTGTGCACCCCGGAACTCTCCTCGCCAACCAACTTACAGTGGAAAGCATTGCCTCCAGGAGAAGTCGTCTACCGGTGGTGACCAAATCATTGCCCCCTACATGTACTATAACTATAGACGGCGGTGACCTCGTCCGCCCTAACAAACCCTCGAAAAATGTTTGAAACTGGTCAATACAGAGACCGCCTCTTCCGTAGAAGGACACCCTGTACCCGTATTCCCCAGCTACGTGAATCATGTCACCTGCTTTGAATACGTCCGCGGCACGCCTCACGTGTGAGTGGCCCACGACCCACACCTCCTTTTTCACAGTCGGTGATGTCTGACCGCTGGCCCGGTGTTGGGTCGACTGCATAGTCCGCCCCGCCTCGTAGGCTTGCGCAACTGAAAACCAAAGAAAAACAAGAAGCGTGAGTACATTATGACAGCTTCACAACATGTGCAACCGCACATATCTCTTATAACAATTAGAGGACCAACGCCCCACTCGTTTGACTTGTTCTACATTAAGACCCCTGGCTGTAGCTTCTGTAGCAGCCCCTATACGAAAGGAATGGGTCCCAAATTCGCCCGGGTTCAAGCCCGCAGCGGCAATTGACATCGCAAGCACCCGCTGAAACTGAAATTTCGTCAGTGGGGTGGCGTCCGCGTGTCTCAACAACGTCCCCCCCCATGATGCCACCCTTCGTGCTAGGTAGTCTTCTAAACACTTTACCGGACACATGGAGGACCCGGGAATCCTGCGTATGATTATGCAGTCACCCATCCCATCTTGATCGGTCTTGGACCTGACAAAGGAGACAGTCATCGTCTCTCCCCTGAGCTGAACGTGTTCCTGGCACAAACCCCCCGCCACATCCAGTTTGTTCCTTGCTACCAGTTCGCTCACCCTCATTGCCCCGTGAAATGCAAGCGTAAAAGCGGCTCGGAACAATGCCGTCTCAAACTGAGATGAGCATGTGGCAGGGAGTGTGGCCAGCAACTGGGCCAACCTATCCAAACCTATCGGGCGCCTCTCGTCTACTCTGCGACCCTCAAGGCGTTGCCACCCTCGCAGCGCTTTCTGTACCACGAAAGACGCTGTCGGGTCCTGGATATTATGAGCCCTGGCAACAAAGGAAATGGCAGCACGATGCCTCTGGGCCGTAGCCACCGACTTCCCAGCCCTACGCAAGGACATCAGAAAATGCACCACCCATTCCTCGTGGCCCCCAAAGCCCCTCTCTATCAGTCCCCAAAAAGGCTAAATAGGCCCGAAACGCCCCTTCGTATGCCTTCCTCGTCCTTGGTGCTAGACTCTCTCCCACGAGGTGACGAAGTTCGGGGCACCGAGAGACCAGAGAGCTTCGGGAAAGGGTGCCGGCTCTGGGTCCGCTGAGGGGAGGAAACCCGAGAAAGCCTGCATTTGAAAACGAGACAGTGCGTCAGCCGCCTGATTCATCACCCCTGGGACATGCTTTGCTCTGAATAGCACGTTCAATTGCATACATAGTAAAACAATTTCCTTGAGCAGTCTTAAAATCAATTTACAACGTGCTGCCTGACTATTGATACACTCGACCACGGTCATATTGTCAGACCAAAATATGACAGAGTGATCTTTGAACCCATCGGGCCATGTTCTCAAGGCCACCAAGATGGGAAACAGTTCCAGGAAAGCAATATTACTCGTCAGACCATTCTCATGCCACCATGTCGGCCATTTTTGTGCCGACCATTTTGTGCCGAAGATGGCGCCAAAACCTATGCTTCCTGCTGAATCTGTCCATAGCCCCAGCTCTTCAGAGGACACGGCTGGTTTATTCCAGACGATTTGACCATTAAAGTCCGCCAGAAATGCTAACCAAATACGCATGTCCTGGCGGACCTCAGCCGATAGTCTCGTGCGATGATGGCCCTCTTTTAGGCCGACCATCGCTTGGGCAATTGAACGGGAAAAGGGGCGGGCCATTGGTATTACCCTCAGGGCAAAATTCAACTGTCCCACCAACTGCTGTAATTGTTGCAGCGTAACTTTCGATGCATTTATACACACTTGCAGTGCAGCCCTGAACTTCAACACTTTGTCAGCTGGCAAACGGAAACAACCCTCACTGGAGTCCAACTCGATCCCCAGAAACTCGAGGCAAGTCGTAGGACCCACTGTTTTACCCGGCGCCAATGGCACACCAAACTGGTTCATTAACACACAAAATTCGGCCAAGGCCCGGCCACATTCAAGATCCCCGGCTGCCCCAAGAAACAAAAAATCATCAAGGTAGTGCATTACATATTGGAAACCCGTTTTCTTTGTGAAGACCCATTGTAGAAAACTACTGAATTTCTCGAAATAGGCACAGGATATAGAGCACCCCATTGGCATACACCTATCCATGTAATAACAACCCTGAAACATGAATCCCAGGAGACGCTGGTCGTCTGGGTGTACCGGGAGCAATCGGAACGCTGACTCGATATCTGACTTCGCCATCAGCGCCCCGGGCCCCAGGCGATTCAAAATGGCTACGGCCTCATCGAAGGATGCGTACCGCACCGAACACACTTCTGGATCGATTGCATCGTTTACAGAAAGACCTCGTGGAGCTGACAAATTATGAATCAGTCGGAACTCACCTGGGTCTTTCTTGGGGACTACCCCTAAGGGAGAACAAACAAAATTCTGAACCGGGGGTACACTAAACAGGCCGGCGACCCGACCTCGTGCAACCTCTTTACGGATCTTATCCTGTACTACGGGCGTATGCTGCAGGACGGAAAGTTGATTTTTGCACTTCTCCACACCCTGAAAGTCCCCTACCGGGATGCGGAAACCATACGAAAAACCGTTCCGCAGCACCCCAGCAGAAGTACGATCCGGGTATTCACTGAGCCAGGGAATCATCGCCAGGGTATCAATCGGGGTTGGTAAAGGCGCCCCTCGGACTACGTTAGACCTGTTTGGCGCCTCCTCTCCCCCCATTATCACCCGTTCTGGCTCTGCACGTGGACTCAGGATGGGACGACCCGCAACCACTACATTCATGTTTGAATTTACACGATCCCTGGGGTCTAGTACATTTACCTCTGTTGAAATTAAAGCAGAAACCCCTTTTTCCAGTGTTGCCGGCAGGTTTCGAGTAATCGTCGGTACCTGTACCTGATCGAAAGGGCGTCCCCGCATATTGCCGGGAGGATTCGCCAACATTACTTCCTACCAATGGCATTTTTAACATTCCTGTCTCCTTCATTTTATCCCAAGTCAAAGAATCATAACAATCCCAGGTTAAACTTTTATTATGCTCCTTTGCCTTTCTGAAAAGATTATCGTAACAAAACCAATGGTTACCCTGGTGCGATGTCGAGTACCCCATGATTCGTGATTGATAGATTGGAAACTCGGAAAGCAACTCAGGCCTACGTTCCCCCAAGATTGACGTAAAAATTCCCCAAGCATTGCCCCAATTGCCAATATTCTCATTCACTTTAAAGGCGGCCATTTTTGCGCGCCAAACACTCGGATGCATGAGATCCTTCTGACTCTTAACATGCTCTACCTCATAATGATCAACAAGCAGTGAGAAAATGTTCACATACTCCCCCGCCCAAATCTTTTCCTTAATTGCCAAAGGAACATGTTGACCCAACTTTTCTCTCCGAGAGGGTGTTGACTCATCCCTCGCAATCGGCAATGGCCGCTTACCTGCACCTGACGCTGCCTCTGTGGTCGCAATCGTCCCTGGTGTCTTGTCCACTACTGCAGCCGGCACGGACACCTTGGCTGCCTCCCGTTTCTCACGCAATTGCTTTATCAGCGCCTGCGCGTCGACAGCCGTGGCGCCCTCGTTACCTTTACCCAACCACGCTGCCAATTGTGCTGCCAGCTCGGGCGGCATATCATCCTCGGACACGGGGGTGACCACAACGGGAATCGGATTCCCCTCCTCCGGCACGGGAGTTGGTGCCTCGAGCAGGGCACTGGGACCCGGGATGTCTTCTCCCGCTGCTCCCCTCCTGGGCCTCTTGTTTTTCCCTCCCGGGATTGCTCCCGCCAAGGGACGTTTTGGTCCCCCTTCCTCGTTCTTATCCACCCGCTTTTTTAGTTCGGACATCTCCTTCATGAGAACACGCAGCATCTGTTCAGTAGTCATGCGTTTTCCCACCTTCTTCGGCATTCTCCGACAGAGTAACTGTAAAACAAACAAGAACGATTAAAACGCTCAAAATTGGCTCTTCGTTCCGTCTCGAGCTCACGGGCAGCGAGGAGGTGCAGCTTCAGAGCACAGGAACAAGAGGATGTCTTCTGGTCTTGCGTCCCTTTTTATCCATCTTCAGGGCGGGCGTAAACCCGCCCCTGCCTGCCCCGAGGGCGTGGCCGGCCGCGTCAGTGTCTAGGCCAGCCCACTCTAGGGCGGGAAAAAGCGCGCCCCGGCTACGCCACTTCGGGCATACCAGCCGAGACGCGCCTCCCGCCCAAAATGGCTTCCCGGGGGGATCGAGGCACTCTGCCATACGTTTGGGGGGACCGAGTGGTCGCCCCTTTCCAGATACTTTTGTTTTTTATTATGGGGGGCTACAAGAAGCACCACAGCCCGTCAAGAAACATTTTTTTTAAAGTATCAGTAAATTTACAGGGTCACTGAATTCATGACGGCAGGAGGGCTTACCATATTTTTTAAAGCACTCTGCGCTGGAGCTGTATGCTCTTCAGCTGTATTGCTGGAGACCTCTCATGTTTAATTCTGTGGCTGCAATGTTAAAGAAAAACTCAACACATGTTTATGGTTGTTTTGAAGAAAAATGCTTTTTTATGTGACAATGAGTATTATTAATCTATGCTTTGTATATACATGGTAATATATTGGATTATAGTTAGGGGTGGGGGTAAACTCCACTCTGCCAGTGGAGTTTGCATAGCTTTGCCACCCTGCGCTCTGCTTGGAGCACAGACTTCAGCAACAACTCCACAAACCTCTATTGTAGCAGAGTTTACTGGTGCTCTCACCCCTACTTCATTGTGCTCTCTAATGTCAAGTTCATTTTTGCCTTTTTTATGCTTATAAAAAACCTATGCAGCACTGCAGAAGCTTTCTGCATCACGAGCACATTCTCACTGTCCAACTTAAGCAACTTGTTGAAGAACAACGTTGCACTTTACCTGTCTCAATTTGCTCTGCTTGTCTGAGATCCTTACCTGTCAGTTTAAAGTTTTGTCTAAAATATCTTGAATAGAGCATCCATGCAGTTTTTAGAGATGTGATATCTGTGGTGACATCAAAGTGGCTTCCGACTTTTTCCGCTGGTGAGGATAGCGAGGACTGTGCTTCCCCTTTAAGGGCTGCTGCTTCAGCTGCCCCTCCCTAGCACCCAGGTGAGAAAACCTTCAACTCTTTGGACTGTTAGTCCCTTGGAATCACAGGTGTCGCTCAAGAGGATGATGCATATGGCAGCCTGGGCAGGTAGGTGTAACCAGTCCTCGTAGAGCCGGGACTCTCTCAGGAGCAGCCCCACGTGAGCTCTGTTGCAGGTGAGCGAACAGGCACCACCTGTTCCGGGGTACTCCACAGCAGCCGGTATAAGGGGAAGAGAAATGCCGGCCCCATGGGACACCTGCCACAGGAGACAGGAATTACCTCCTGGCCCCTGTGGCTCTAGTCTCCCCTGCTATAGGTGCTGGTTTTGCCCTCTATGTCTGAGGATCCCCTCCAGTGCCAGAGCCAGTGAGAACGAGGTGTCTACTACTGTGCAGTCTTGCTGCCCACACACAGACACTCTCCGTGAAAGTGGGAAAGGGATCATCGTGAACTTTTCTTGCAGTATCATTTGAGTGGCATTCCATGGTAAGCAGGGCCTGGGGCCACTTTTTACAGAAAGTGTGTATTTGGTGCCTGCAGCCTCGCCATTGTCCCAACACTGGGTGTACCTGATAGAATTTGTAAATTTCTGCCAGGGAGTCACACAATAAAGGGGTGAGGTGTACCTGAATGGACCATCTGCTCGGAAGATGGGGGGAATGGAACTGGGCACAGCCACACTTGCAACTGAATAGGATCTGCTCTGCCTTCAGGCAAAGCACTTGTCACCTCCACATTGTCTCTGCAGCCAGCTTGGAGCCATGGCAGAGGAAATTCAAAGCTCTTCAAAGAGAATCCTGTAGAAACATCTCTCAACTTCATAAAAGGCACAAGGTATAAACATAGGGCACTTAGACCCACTAATCAGTTCATTTTCTGGAATTGCAGAATGTCTCTCAGATAGGGATGTGGAATTCCTATAGCCCGACGCCCGGGACATATTGTTTGGGGTCAAGGGCAACAAGTTTGAATGTGCATCTTGTCCTTGGGACAAGTAGGCCCAACCCCCTGCAGCACAAACCCTTTGGCTGCCAGTTTACAGTACCACATCGCGGCTCAGGAAGGGCATTCTCTACAATTAAGGCAAAGTGTGTGTTATATGTAATATGTGTGTTAATGCTGTTCAAACTTGTATATATGGTTCATTAACACAAAGCCTTTATTATTAGGGTGAGCACTAAAAGTAAATGTTTTAAGCTCAGGCTGCACTACTGACAGTGGTTCCAGTATAAAAGTGTATACACATTTTCAAAGTTTAATAATATGAGGCTCTGTATAATGCACTCAGAATGCTCTCTGATTATATGCAAATATTTGCAGAAGCTTGAAAGCAAGAGTGATGATTCTTTGCTTTTGAAATAAAACGTTCACAACAAAATGCATGTAAGAAAAGAAAACATTTAGCTAAACTATTGTAAGATTTTAGGTAGCGTATCTTTGCAGCATCATTTAGTAACATGTTGATGTATGTTAGTATTTCCCAAAGATATTCAGAATGGAATATTAGTGTAACCAGTTTAAATGCGAATATGGAAAACAAGAACAAACAAGCATTGGGAAAGCTAGTGGGTCTGAAATTGGTGGTCAGCCTTTTGGTTTTGTCAAGGGGTGACTTGTTTAGGCATGGTTTTTGTAAAACCTTAACAGTGTGGGAGCTGCTGGGTCCGCACCATTCTAACAAGCATTGGCAAAAGCAAAACAAAAAAATGTTGGTCTCAGCATACATTGCCACAGTGGTTCTGGGCACTGAACAAAACTACTCTGTGTGTCAATATGCTTCTTCTAAAAAAGCAAAATACTGTCACTTACAGGGACTCCAGAAGATAGACAGACGGAGAGAGACAGAATAAAAAACAAAACAAAAGGTCATGGTTAATGCCAGGCCTAATTAGAGGCCCTATTATTAAAGAAAGTCTCAAAAGTGCATCCATGGTATATATCCTTGTATTAAGTGCATATGTACAGTTTGCATGAATTCACAATAATTTACATAAGTAGGCCAAGAAATAGTACTCCCAGAAAATATTTGTGAACTGCATTTTAGCATGAGCAAATATGCAGGTGTAGATTTGCTTATGTGAACATCTGAATGTTTTCAAGTATACTTTTCCTCCAACCACTTTTTTCCCCAACCCTGGAAGAAGTTTTAAGTCTGCCACTGTCAGTAGTAAATTTCCAACCGTTCTCATTATTGGATATGATTAGAGAAGAATTGGTAAAAACCCTTAACACATGCATGTTAGTAGGTTTGCACAGACTAAAAAGGGCATTCCAAACCCTGGAACTATTGCTTACCACTACCTTCAGCCCCAGTATGCAGACCTGCAAAAACATAGCAGCATAAGGGAATTGCTAGTATTCAAACACTACTATAGTATGAACCCTGGCATAATCAGGTAGGCTATATCAGAACTCTTATATAATTGGATTGGTGCTTAATTTGTTGCCCCATTACATGGCACAAAGGGGACAAGTGGATTTTGTTACAGGACAAGTAGATTTATTAAGCAGCCTGCCCCATGGACAAGTAGATATGTTATTAAATTCCACACCCCTGGAGTCTCAGAGTACTGCCTACTGGTGTGGCGTGCACAAGACAGCTTTGCAGTTCTGGAAGATTTGCTTTGCAACATGGAGTTTGCCTTGAACCCCCAGATGCCTGCCCCGTTGTTTGAGCCCTGCATATTCACCTGAACCCAGGACTACCAGAGTGACTCCAAGGGCTAGCTTCCTGGCCTCATGTTCAGAGCCACAAGGACATAAAAAGGTTCTCACCCTCCTGAAAGTGCACCTGGGCCTAGCCTGAGTAAGTCCTGAACCCACACGTGGAGTCCCACCAGTCCTAGACCCTTGATTCTGGTGCTAAATGTCTCCAGAAAGCCAACATTCAAAATTTGGGACTTTGGCTAATAGCTGCTCTGAAAACTGAGGAAAGACGGGGACCAACCTGCACGTCAATCTGCCAAAGGTGTTTCACCGGTTGGCCTGACTTTGTGGCTGATCCTGCAATGTTCTTGTTTGCAGCATACAATCCTGTTTAGCAGTCCATCGCCAAAGGGGTACATGACCTTCTGGAACTGGCTTGGGCTACAGCCACCTGCAATGTCTCACTGGAGATTTTTGGCTTCCCAAAACAGTGACTGAGTCAGAACATAGAAATCTTCCCGGCAACTTCATCCAGTGGCTCCCTGACGATTATATTCTCCCCTTTGACACTGCCTGCAGACTTGCCCCACTGAACCATACCTTCTCAGAACATTTTTATTGAAAACTCATGTAAGTGTGCAGGTACGCGCTGACTGGGCCCAATACACAACACACTCTACATCACGGTCAGCCATATTTTTCAACTTTGAGCCTGTCTTACGCTTCTAGATAGCCATGGTTGATGCTTTGATCTTTTAGGCACTAGTTTTTACTAAACATCTAGTTGGCCAGGAGTGAGGGAAGAAGTAATAAAGCAGTTCTCCCTAGGTCACATTAAAATCGTGATAGCCACCTTAAACTTAACACGAGCTGCTGGTCCAGACAATCTACCCTCCATTATACTAAAAACAAATATAGATTGGTGGGCGGATCTGTTTGCAAAGACGTTCTTAAGTATACTAAAAACAGGAACGTTACCAGATAGCTGGAAAGGGGCCATCATTAGACCCATACACAAAAAAGGTGATGTAAACTCCCTCAAAAATTATCGCCTGATAAATCTCTTGGACATTGGGAAAAAGTTTTCTTTAAAATTATTTTGGGGTTGCTAAAAGATTGGGCTGAAGATAATGGTATAGTAACTCCTGAACAGGGGGGTTTTAAAGAAGGTCATTCAACTGTGGACCATTGCTTTGCACTTTGGGCGGTAGTGCGGAAGTCTATAGAGCAAAGGGGTAACCTGTTTTGCTGCTTTGTGGACTTCCGCGCGGTATTCGATCTTGTAAGCAGGTAGCAACTATGGTCTACTTTGAAAGGCTATAAGTGACATGCAGACCTGTTAGCCCTTATCCAGGCCTTGCATACAGACAACTGGGCCCAGGTGGTCCTGGATGAGGAGGGTGGATTATCTGGTAGGATCCAAATTGGAAATGGCCTGAGGCTGGGGTGTGTATTAGCCCCGTTGCTTTTTTCTCCGTTTATAGCGGACCTACCTCGGAATCTATAAGAGGTTAGAGGGGCAAGCCCAAAGGGGGGTAACCATATATCCTGTCTGCTTTATGCAGTCGATCTGGTGATCATGGACCAGACGGAGATAGGCCTGCAGAAGAAACTAGATATGTTCCATAAATACTGCTTAAATAAAAAACTGGGAGTAAATATGGAAAAGACCAAAATCCTATGTTTTGGCAAAAAGTAAGACCCGGTTCCCTTGGTATTTGAGTACGGAACTTCTTGAGAAGGTAACGGAATATAGATATTTGGGAGTATGGTTCACGAGTAACTTGAATTGGACCACCCATCTGGAAGCTTTAAAAATTAGGGCAACAGCTTCTATAAAGGGCTTAAAAAGGTTTAATTGCTTTTACGGAGACTTGTCAGACGGGCTGGTTATAAAGGCCTACCTGGCAATGGTGCCCGCGCAGTTCCTATATGGATCAGAGGTTCTCCTCCTCAGTGGGAAAAAAGGTTGGGATAAAGAGGAGGGTATGATCCTGAAAAGCTTACTCTCGTTGCCTAAATCAGCTATGGTACAGGCTGCAAGATTGAAGATGGGAGTCACTTCCTGGGCAATTACAACCAGGATGGCACTAATACGGTTTTGGCAGCATCTGGAGACAGGGGAGCCGCCCAGAAAAATATCACAGTGGTGTAGAGAGGAAATTGCCTCCAGTGAGTCATCTTGGGCTAAAGAAGCAAGACTCTCATTAAAGGAAGCTTATGGGAAGTTAGGAATAGAACTAGATACCCAGTTAGGACACACCAATATAGGCAAAAAAGAACTACGGTCATTGGGTGTAGATGTATCCCGTATATGTGATCAAGAGTATCTTCGGCAAAAAATATTGGTGTCCCATATCATCCAAGTATGGATTTCAGAAGATCATCCCTACCCGTACTTGGATAGGTTGCCAAATCAGCAATTAAGAAGAGAGGTTTTAAAACTGAGAATGGGTGAAAACCCCTGTTATGTAAATACCAGGGTTAAAAACCTCATGATTAATAGTAATGGCAATTGCACATGTACGTTAGGTTCCACCTGTGACATTACTCATGGTTTATTAGCTGTAGGAGGACCCTTGATATACGCAAGGAGATGTTAGGCCCGTTATTCAAAAATTACAGGATTGCGAATAGGAAGCAAGCTGCAGAGCTCCTGGTGGGGATTGGAAACCTGGATATAGCCTGCGCTTTGGGGAAATACATGATCCGAGTTAGGGGGTTTCTCCAGAATACAGAGGTATAGGCGTATGTTATCGAGATTGTACTTTAATGTATGTACTGTGTTTGGAAGGCCTAGTCAGATAAGTTTTCTCATGTTTACCCATGTGATTTTAACATACCAGGAGGCTACTGTTAGAAACAAAGTTGTTGGGGTTATCCTCCGGGAAAAGACTGAATTGCAATTTTATACATTTTTAGATTTCGTGTTTGTATAAAGTTTTATAAATGTGTAGTGTACACTTTTATGGTTGTAATAACCCAAATAAAGTTTTAATGACTGATACTAAACACTTAAAAATGCATAACTCTGTTCTACTGATTGGATGTGTCATTTGAAGTCCAATAATTCATTGAAATATTATTTTCTGAATTGATGTTGTTATTTTTGTTATGTTGTTTTCACTTGGTTACTCTTTGTGTGCTGTCCCATTGCCTCTAATTTAAGCTTAACTACTTTTATGCCAAGCTACTCAGGGTTAAGCACAGGTTCATTTAGTGACTTGTTGTGATTTACTCTGCCTGGGATTGTGGCTGGTGCTTGACCAAGGCTCATACTCCAGTCAACCGACAACCCAATTTCTCACCAATCTTTTTAGCGTAGGGGGTATGGAGCCCCCCTGCCAGAGCCATTTAATGGCCGGTGGGACCTCATCCCATGAAATGACATCAATAATGACTAAACTATGCTTTGTGGGGGTGCTACTTATAGTTTCTTGAGTTAACTATAAATGGTGAATTTCAGCAGTTTTTTGAGTTTGAAATATTACATTAGAGATCACCCAAGGCAAGATGCGGAGTTATTGTTCAAACATTTATTCCTGTAGATGATCATTTCATTGAAACAAACAGGTGTAAATTGCAAAGGTCCATGGCCAATAATATATAAAAAAGAATGATTTTTTTGAAGTTGGGGAGTTCACCAGGAGAAAACAGTACATCACCTATGTGCAGTTTTAGCTAGTTTTGCTAATGGCATGTACTATGAAAGATTTTGTGAGCAAAACCACTTATAATATTGTTTTCAATATTCTGAACATTCAAAAAGATAATGGAAGAAATTCTCCTATTCACTCTCTCTTTCTCTCAGAAATACACACATAGACATATTTTGTAACCATCATATCTTATATATGTTGGTAAATCCTCTTTGATTAAGGATAATGTACAAAATATGAAAACTGTGTATTTTCTCCAATGATTTCAAGTCAAAATGATGATAAGATGCTCAATCCACAATTGATTCCACTCTAGCAATCAGTAATTACAAACAGATGACCATAAAAATGTTCTGAAAAAGCTATTGTATTGATTGGTTGCAATCAACCCACACGTGAATTACACAAATACAATTATTCACATAGTTTCAGTGCATTGTTACTAATGGAATGTTTTTCCTTTCTCCTGGATGTCTCTGTACAATGGTTATGCATACTTTGATCTGTTAGGCATTCAGAACAATGTTCAGATCTTTGTAATGAGCAAGGGGCCCATTTGTCAACATGTTAACATTGTATTTACTTTTGATCACAAAACTTTATTTGTACAGGAGAGTAAATAGCCCTTGGCACTATTTTCCTCTATATTGCATTGAGAGGCCATTAGATGGGTGGTAGCTGGTAAGTTCCACATTACCCCCCATTGTTTTTGATGCAAAGCCTTATCTAATAATAATGTCAGAAAGGGCTTTACACCAAAACTATCGCCTGCTCAAGGCAGACATTAATCTGGATAAAACCTTTAATTTTTCTAAACTTTTCCCACACATATGCTGCACTGTACAGCAGGTATACAATGTTGGAAACGTTTCAAAGTTAAGCAAGGCATACAATTTTGTACTGAAAGAGTAACCTTCCTGTGCAAAACCTAAGCTAGATATCACATACTTACATTTGGACTATGGTGCAAAGTTGTGTGTGAGGTGGTAGGCAGCCTGTTTGACCACCAGCAAATGAGATGACAGCTGCAGTGGATTAGCTTCATAGATGTGGCTCTGCTCTCTTTTTTCACCTCCACAATGCAGCATAACAACTTTGTTTTTCCTTTCCAAAAAAAAGCATTGTGTTGCACAACATTTTAATAAGACCGTGCCTAAATGTGGCTTATATATTCACATTCTCATTTTTCACTTGCATATTTTGGCTACAAATAGATAATGTACAAATTATTGTATCATGTAATTGCTATATTTTACCACATGATATAAAATTCAACTGATTCTGGGCCTGAATACTTTCTTGGTGGACAGGGTTACTCCATCCCAATCGTAATAGAAATCCTGTTCGCCAAATTATAATTCTATTATATGCTATGGATATCTGTCACGTTTGTGATGGAGTATCCCATCCTCAAGATCACAATCAGGCCCTCTGTCTTCCATAAGGAATACTGGAAGTTTGTGAGATGAAATGGATTGAGAATACTAATGTTCAAAACCTTCAAAGTAATTTAATGTATTTCAAGAATTGTTCCTTCTTTTGTCTGTTGTAGATTTTACTTTATGCTAATATTTAGATTTGCAATTTATTTTCAGTAAAGGAAAGTTATTCTAAATACTTAAAACACACATTAAGGGACTCAATACGAAGTCAGTCGGAAAGGCTCCGAATCGTATTTGGATTTTCCTAACCCGTAACGAAACCCAATTATGATGGAAGGTAACCATTTGGTCATTCTGAATCGGTTCCGACCGGCATTCAGAGAATCCGAGTCGTACAACTCAATGGACAGCGTTTTCGGCCGACCGATTATGATGTCGGATTCTTACAGCCTATCCGAGTTGGACTGTCCACACAAAAAGGCTTTGGGAATCTCACTTTGGGGGTCCCTGGTTGGCCCCCCCTTCACCCTGAGGAATCCAGTTAGAGAACGAGGGGGTACCCAAGGGACCCCCCCTTTAAAACCATGCACGGTGTTGGAGGCACCAGAGGGTGCCTTCGACAGGGTGCAAGGTTTTATGCAACCACCCCTTTTTTCAATGGGAGCCTTTGTTGTCGGTCGAAACTCAGGCTCCTATTGAAGTCATTGGTAAAGTTCCCGAATGGTGTTAGGAACTATCGCAAACTGTCGGTCGGACTCTCAGTACACAAATCGGTCAGAAACGATTCCGACAAGGAGTGGGGCAGAATGCTTTCCAACCAACATTGTGATGAGACCCTACATATTAAAGCCCAACATAGCACAATACTGTATCAAAGTTACTCAATTTGACATTCCACCCTTTTTTCATTGAAAGCGAAACCACATTAAATTATAAAATGCCTCAGACAAAGTTTCATAAGTGCACAATTCAATAAGGTTGAATCGCTGCTGCGCTCGCTGTACAAATAGTTTGAAATTGATATTTGTGCACTAGTGCACATTACTTATGATATAAAAGCGCCAATATTGATTGACATTACCAATCAGCTGCACCATGATTTTTAACTGACTTATGCAAAAATAGAGTTGATCAAAAAATTATTTTCAAAATGCGATGGATACTAGGACACACTGCTTTTGTTGTTGTGCATTCCTTTCTGGACCACCCCCAACCAAATCTTTACCTTGCTGATCAGGCCAAGCTAGCTTTCAAGGGTGTGCAAAACTCTTTTTTGAGTCTACATGAACAGATGGTTTGTAAACTCCATCGCATCTCACATCAAAACAGTAGTCCTTGACAGTTTGCCTGTATTTTGACTTCAGCAATAATAGTGCAACAGCTCAAAAATTTTGTCCGAAACTATTGATTTATTTTCTCTTCTGTGGTTGACTTACAAATAGAATTGTAAGTTAAAGCAGTTTAACTCAATTTCTCACCCAAGACAAACATTTGAACTGCTGGCATCTAATGATGTCGACTTATGAGTCTCCATCTGCTCACATGATAAGGTGATACAGTGTTTTCTGGGCCTGTTTGCTTACCATTGGTCCTCCAATGGACATTTTTAATCTGACTTAGAGGTGATGGGAGTTGGTCTTTCCCTTCAATCAAATCTCAACAGGGCAACCAATTCAGCTACACGATGAGGACCAGGAATTGGTTGGTAACCAAGTTTAAAAAAGGTTTATTGCAAATTAATAATCAAATTTAAAATACACAACTCACAAGACCATGCTGTAAAGATAAAGAGTGACAAATTGAAATTCCAGCCTCCTAAAGTAATTGAGAAGAATTAGTATTAAACAATAAGCAATTATGTGACAGCAATATGGAATAGTAGCATTAATATCTGACGCTCAGAAAATAATCTAAGACTCTCTCGCCTATACATTAGTAATCTAGAATTTCAAAGTCCAGAGGATGGATAGGGAACAAAAACTTTTAGAATCAGAGAATTTCCATGACAAGGTGAGGACAAAAGGAAATAATGTTAGCATCTCAGAAGCTCGGTCATGAGTCTTCTATGGTTCAGTAATAAGTGTTAGCCTAATCTGCACTCAAGCAAAAATCAAAGGGTGAAGCAATTAGGTCTAAACCTCTCAAAGTCTATTCAGATAGTGGGAAATCAGGGAAGGGTTCTGCAAGGACTCCACAAGAGAGATCTGCAGGTGAAGAAGTTAGGAAGGGATCTGCAAAGCTTCCCAACAGAATCTGCAGGCAAGAAGGATCTGAAGGCATCTGAAGTTAGTCCATTGGGAACAATATATCATAATGTACAAAGTCTTCAGGTAACACCCCCTGGTCACACCATCAGCAGTCCATATTCCACGGCATATTCCAAAGTTACAAACTGCAACATCGATAGCTATCTCTAGTACAGTAACGCATCTGTTCTAAATTAATAATGCATCGAATAGCTGCAAGAAATGCCATATTAGGAGAAAATAAAGAACAGTATTTTATTAAATCCAGCATGGTGAAGCGAGCCTAAAATATTAGGACAAGTTAATCATTAGTCCAACGGAACATATTGAATATGCATGTGCACATTAAACAAAGTGAATATAAGTTTCTAGTACTTGTTATTTAATTCGTACTACATGTAGCATGCAGTTAATCTTAGATTTGTCAAGCGTGAGTATGACGGAGAACTATATTTAAATTCATATACATGTATCATTAGTGCACACATTACATAAATCTTTTTATTTTAGGTAAGATCACATTCTACAGAAATGAGGATGATTTTAATCACAGTTTCAAATCATTATAGGTCAGTTATACATTATAGCATATGTTTAGGAAAGGTGAGTTTCTTTATCATAGTAAGTATATTACTTATTGAATGAGGATGGCTTTATTTTCATTCAAACTTATTTAAAGCATCATAATTTACATGGTTAAGCACACACTTGTGAGTAGTTCTTTAGTCAAGTCAAAGAATCTTTATTCGGTGATTAAAAAACACCATAAAAGCACACACATATGTACATAGTAAAAAGTCATTAAACATTTCCAAGATCCTTTGTACAGAGTATAAACAAAGCATAAAATACAACCAGTGAAACAGTGTATGACACTTAAAAGGCATAACATTTGAGACATTTCATTCTTCTCCCCTGGTGTGCCTTAAACGGACCGCTACCTTAATAAAATTCATAATACTACATAGTGTTAAGGGGTCCACAGCTTTCTGTAAAAATACTAGTGCCTCCCTAGCGTGGACCAAATTGTTTTTTTTAAAAAGATTTACAAGGAATCTACGTCTGGGCATTGCATAAAAGGGGCAAAGTAAAACAAAGTGAAGGGAGTCCTGCGGAGACCTGTTGTCGCAGCCGCAGGGCCCCTTCTGTTCTATTGATGTAGCAAATCCTGCTGGTGATGCCAACATAAATGGGAGTAGGTTCAGCCTGAAACAGCACATCAAGAACCTGTCCTGTGCGTTATACATGAGGTACAAGTATGGTTCCATACCATCCCCGCCTCTTCACTAGGTTATGGGCCCTCACTGTCTTTTTACACCCTTCCGCCTCAGCTCTGCATAGGTTTTTCCACTCTAGAAAAATTTTCCCTACTTGCAACTTATTCTGGGCTACAATTGTTGCAGAGTTAGTAAAGAGGTTCCCAAAACCTAGTTCCTCTAAGGTGTTCTTCACATAATGGAGCCAGGGGATGCGCATACATTTGTCCCTCTCCAAACAATCCGATAAGATTTCTCTACTGAGTGACGCATCAGGATTGACCCAGATTTTTAACCAGGCTACTATGGGCCTCAGTTTTACCAGGTCTTCTATATATGGCCTCCCTAACTCCCTGTGGGCAATCAATCCAGCGGTGCTTTGGGGTACCCTCAAGATTGATTTCAAATATTTGTTTTCTTCCCGTTGGATTCTTGTGGTATTAACGAAGCCCCATACTTCTGCCCCATAAATAACTTTGGAGCATGATACAGAGCTGTACAAGTTCATCACCTGTTCCGGGGACCATCTTCCTAGCCTCCTGCCATAGCTAGCTATTGCCCCGTTAGATGCGATCATTTTACCACAACGCTCCTCCACCAAGGAATCAAACTGTAAGGCGCCATCAAATGTTACACCAAGATAGGGAAACGTTTTGACCTCTTCTACAATGTGACTCCCTATTGAGTAAGTGAATTTGGAGATAGATTTTTTCCCCGCCAGGAGCACATAGGATTTACCCAAATTTACAAAGAGGTCCAGGGCACCCATGAACTTAACAAATCCATCAATCAAGATTTGTAAGCTCCTGGGTGTACGTGCAATCAGCACCGCGTCATCTGCCTAAAGCAGAACAGGAATATGACGCGACCCGACCCTTGGGCAATCAGCCTTTAATCCTAACAAAAACTGTTCCAAATTATTAATATACAGGGAAAACAAAAAAGGGGCAAGGATGCAGCCTTGCCGGACTCCACTCATACAGGGAAAAGAGTTAGTCAATCCCCCCTCCCTATTGTAACGGACCTTAGCCGTGGTGTCACTGTGCAATTCCCTCAGAATGTTAATTAGGCCACTCTCAATCCCCATGCTAAACATCATGCCCCACAATTTCTCCCTATTGACGTGATCGAATGCCGCTGCCAAATCCATGAAACCCATATAAATGGATTCATCACTAGCCATGGTATATTTGGCAGTCAGCATGTAAAGGTTCAGGCATTGGTCACTAGTGGACCTACCTGTCCTAAATCCGTATTGAGTGTCCGAGAAGATGTTATTTTCTTCGGTCCACTCGGACAGTCTGTTAAGAATTGCCCTTCCCAGAAGTTTTGCTGACACATCGATCAGGGAAATCGGGCGGTAACACTTAGGATCGTCCCTATTGCCCTTCTTAAAAATCGGCACAATTACCGCTTTTGACCAGGACGGAGGCAGGCCGCAGGTAATAGCAGTGTTAATGACCCTTGTCATTAAAGGGGCCCAGAGTTCGATGCTACTCAGAAACAGATCTGGGGGGATTCTGTCGGGCCCCGGGGCTTTATTTTTAGTCAAACCCTCAATCCCTGCGGTGATCTCCTTAATGGTGAATTCAACCGGTGGAGCCTGAGTTGGGATAGCCGATGACTCTACAGTAGTGCCAGGCTCATGGTTATACAGGCTCCTATAGTGGGTAACCCATTGTTCTGGGAGGATATTAGCCCCTATCTCCGGAGTGTCTTTTTCCTGGAAAGTTGGGTTATTAATAATCCTCCAGAATCCCACTAGATCCTTTCTTTCCCCTACTTCTCTTAAATCTGCCCACGCTTCTGCCTGCAAGACAAGTTTCCTCCTCTTAATCACTTTTTTATAATTTTCTCTGCACGCCTTCACTTTATGGGGGACCCTTGGTTTAGATTTAAGGCAGCTTTTCAGCTCCCTCAAAGCTTTGGAGCAGTCTTTATCAAACCATCGAGGGTTCCCGTGGTTCTTTAAGGGCACACAAGTCTTTAGTAGACCGTCGATCAACTTGGCGATCTGATCGAATGCATCCAGAAGCCTCAAACCATGAACCTCTGTATCTAAACAATCATTGATGGCCAAGATGCCGGCGTCCACCAGGTCCTTGTAGAACTTTTCCCCGTCAATGTTGGACCACTTTAGTCTCCTGCCTTGATCTGTTGCCCTCTCAGTGATTGTGTGTTGAGCTCTATTTCTTGGGCCCACCCTATACAACAACTCCAAGACGAGAGGGTTATGGTCACTGAAACCACTCCATTCAATCCCTGCACTAGTTATCTTATTTATCAGAGATCTTGAGACCAGGATGTAGTCTATGAAGGATGAGCACCCTCTGCCCTTAAATGTAGGTGGGAGTGTGCCATCCTCCTGCGTCCCCATCATGTTAATAGTATGCTCAAGATCATACTTGAGCCGGAGCGTACTAAAAGCTAACCCTGTCGGCGTATGGGAAAAGTGCGGCCCCTTCTCCATGGGGCACTGGGACCAGTCTGTATTTTTTTGAACCAGTGCCGGGCACAGATGGCAATTATAGTCTCCCATAACCAACAGTGCGTGTGGCTGCCCCTTTTTTTGGCCCGTTGTTTCCTGACCCAACCTATGATCCAATTCAGCAGCAAGAGGGGTGTGGGTTCCCGCTTGCTCATTGTTGTAGATATTAAAAACTACAAATCTAAGCCCCTTCCCGGAAAACCTAACTGCCTGAATCCTGAGGGAGTTCCAGTCTAGGCAAGAGCAACTGCCCGGAAGGCCCAAGACTATATAAATAGTTAATCCTCCCATGGCTCTCCCTGATCTTGATTTTTGGGCGGGTACAAAGAAACACTTATACCCTGGCAAGTGGAAGTTATTCTCCAATGCCCAAGTCTCCTGCAGACAGATTACATGGAATTCCCTGATATAGTCGAGCCACTCTTTGCTATTAAATTTTCCAGCCAGACCAGCTATATTCCATGAAATAATTCTCAGTGCCTCGCCCCGCTGCTCCACTCCCCCCTGGCGGCCCCTTTGTGACTCACACCCTGACTTTTCCGTATCCGGCCCATGTCCCCCTCCTATACATCCAATATCTACAGCCCTGGGTTCATCCAGCAAAGGCGTCATACCACAACTCGATGGCGTTTGCTTTACCACCAAACTGTGCTCCTCCGACTCTTCCTTCAGAACCCCTTTACCCCCTTCTCCCCGAGGACCATTATCCATTTGTCAATCTACCCCCTCTAGGCCATCCAGACAGTGAAACCGGTTAAATGTGTTAATGGGTGGCTCTGGGCAGCTGAATACTGGCCTGGGGTTAAATTCGTGACGATCACCTCTCCGACCAACCCTTTTCCAGTTATAATAGGTACGAAGCGTGATAGGGGGATAGGGGGAAAGAAGAAAGACACATGAAGGGTTTGAATGGTTGACACCTACGATCTATTCTTTCCCTGACATATGTAAGAGACAGTTCCAACGTCCCTGAAACTTACCAATATGCAATCCCCTATAATGGATTTGCGAGTTCTCCCCACCCATGGAACCCTTCTAACCATTATGATTTCGTTATTTAAATGTGCTGGTAAGGGTCTGTTCAAGTTTAGCCACTTAATTACCCTACTTTTTAGGGCACAAAAGTCCTCTGCTTCACCCACCTCTAGCGGGGGAACGCCCGCCATGACCACAGTGAAGTCATTTGCCTCTGGTGGTAAGTTAGGTCTACGTGGCCTGGGGGGAAGCTTCATTAATGGTGTTAGTGCAGCACTATCTGTGGGCTGTGGTGGAGGAACAGAGTTTACAGGGGGGGTAGGCCCAATAGGATTAGATGTCTTCAATCGAGCAGGGTTATTCCTCTGGGATTGTGGTGGGGCAGCCACAATCGCAACCTGTGTCGGGGCTAAGCTCATTGCGTCTTTTGGGGGATGTTTAGGGGCTGTCGAAGTGGCGATGAGCTCAGGAGGCCTTCCATGAGAGTTGACCGGGATTTTAATGCTACTTAGTGTGGCCTCAAGGATGGTTAATCTAATTTCCACCTTTTTAATGCTTTTACTAATTGGTAGCAATAGTGACCTGAGCAGGAATTCCAAGTTGCCTAGCGGGGCGACAGAGAGGGGGGCATTGGCAATGTTATTTGCTATGTCTTTAATCAAACCGGGGGCCTGACCGTCCTGTGCAGCAGGTTTAGGGTGTGGCTCCTCCACTATTAACACAGTCGGTATGGGGGGTTTAGATGACTTCCCAAACTCGGAGTGAGGGGTTTTGGGTTTATTTTTTCCCTGTGCACCCTTTGTCTTCCTCCTGCGTTTGTTTGAGGGGGGGGGGCAAAAACTCCTTGTGCTGCAGCTGGCTTGGGTTTAGCTTTCCTAGGTTTCAGGGCTGGGGGAGGTTGAGAAATTAGATCAATAGTCACCCTGCTTGGGCTTATGCTGCTCACTGGGGTAGAACTCGTGGGTGACGCTAGGGGGGTTTTTGTACAATCCCTCAAAAGGATTGGGACATCATCTATTGGGGTCAACTCTACACTAGGCGTGGTGGGATGTTCTCCAAGAGGTCTATTTTTCAGGTTATCTATAGAGCGTCTACGCTCAGCCCTGGGCCGGTTTAAAGTGCTCTCCTTGTCCCCATCCCCCACAGCCCGGGGAAAGTAGTTCTCTAAGGTCTTATTTTTAACTCCACCCTGTTTCATGGGGGTGCTTTCCCTAGCCGGGGACGGCATGGCGTCTAGGGTTCAATAAAAACTATGGGGCACTATATCCCTTACTTGAACCAAATGCCAGATGCCAGAAGACACAGCCAAGCGAGTAGGCCCAGCCCAGCCTACTCCGGCCTAGGACGGCCACAGACGGTCCCGCCCTTGTCCCGGGCTTCTCCCGGCGCCCTCCCGCGTGCTCCCGCGCAGTGGTATCACAGTGCAATAATAAAGAGGGAGAGGTGGGGCAAGGGGCGGGGCAGTCAGGGAGAGCGACCCAGGTGTTGTGGGTTGACCTCACGCAGGGACTCCTGGAAGTTAGAGTCCCTGCGGGTCCGCTCGCAGCCCTGAGCTTGCCTGTCTTTACGCCCGAGTCCAAAGTCCGGAAACAGAGCCCCTCAATCCACGGATCGCCTCGCTCCACACAACGAAGCGGGACCCACGGAGGTGGTCCGGCGAGGAGCTGCAGCAACAGAGGAAAATCCAGGTACAGGAAAGAGACCACGGCAACAACCGGTCAAACAAGGAGTCCCACGGCGTTCGAGGTGGAAGCTGCTTTCAATACTGGGGCAGGGGGCGGGGCAGTCAGGGAGAGCGACCCAGGTGTTGTGGGTTGACCTTACGCAGGGACTCCTGGAAGTTAGAGTCCCTGCGGGTCCGCTCGCAGCCCTGAGCTTGCCTGTCTTTACGCCCGAGTCCAAAGTCCGGAAACAGAGCCCCTCAATCCACGGAGCGCCTCGCTCCACACAACGAAGCGGGACCCGCGGAGCGGGTCCGGCGAGGAGCTGCGGCAACAGAGGAAAATCCAGGTACAGGAAAGAGACCACGGCAACAACCGGTCAAACAAGGAGTCCCACGGCGTTCGAGGTGGAAGCTGCTTTCAATGCTGGGGCAGGGGGCGGGGCAGTCAGGGAGAGCGACCCAGGTGTTGTGGGTTGACCTCACGCAGGGACTCCTGGAAGTTAGAGTCCCTGCGGGTCCGCTCGCAGCCCTGAGCTTGCCTGTCTTTACGCCCGAGTCCAAAGTCCGGAAACAGAGCCCCTCAATCCACGGAGCACCTCGCTCCACACAACGAAGCGGGACCCGCGGAGCGGGTCCGGCGAGGAGCTGCGGCAACAGAGGAAAATCCAGGTACAGGAAAGAGACCACGGCAACAACCGGTCAAACAAGGAGTCCCACGGCGTTCGAGGTGGAAGCTGCTTTCAATGCTGGGGCAGGGGGCGGGGCAGTCAGGGAGAGCGACCCAGGTGTTGTGGGTTGACCTCACGCAGGGACTCCTGGAAGTTAGAGTCCCTGCGGGTCCGCTCGCAGCCCTGAGCTTGCCTGTCTTTACGCCCGAGTCCAAAGTCCGGAAACAGAGCCCCTCAATCCACGGAGCGCCTCGCTCCACACAACGAAGCAGGACCCGCGGAGCGGGTCCGGCGAGGAGCTGCGGCAACAGAGGAAAATCCAGGTACAGGAAAGAGACCACGGCAACAACCGGTCAAACAAGGAGTCTCTAATTCTTTATTAAAGGCACTCTTTAATAGTTATATTGTGTATAATATTTTGATTAATCAATGAATCAGGTCAGAAACATGTGCTAAGTGCACTTTCATGTCATGTATCTGTTAACATTTGTTGCCATCTTGTGTGACATGTAATAATGTGGCATGGTAGAAATGGAGGCCCGCAACTGCAGGCGCACATTCCAGTTCTACGCCTATCTGACCCATGTGGATTCCTCTGTGTAGGCTCCCATGACCAACTAAACTAATCCCTGGAACTCATTAGCTGTCCTCGGTCAGAACCAGATCCCAGGCCATCCAGATGTTTCTGGTTCTTGCCATCTCACAGAGTGGGAGGCGGCAGCCCCAGGTTCCTAGATAGCATCCTTGTTCCACTCTATGACTCATCAGTGCAGGCGTTCTATTCTGCCACTTGTCCCTGAACCTAGGGCTTGTACTATTAGCATTTAATTTTCAGGCCCTGGGTATATGGTATACACCTGTACAAGGGATTTACAGGTGAATTAAATATACCAAACCGGTGTAGACCAATATTACGAAGTTTACGAGAGAGAGCACATGCACTTTAGCACTGATCAGCAGTGGTAAAGTGCCCAGAATCATAAAACCAACAACATTAGATCAAAGTTCTGGGATGACCCAGTAAAAAGGACCTAGTCCAAGTGGGCAACTTTGCACTGTACCAATGTGAGATTTCTTACATATGGATTTCTAACGGTAAAATTATACAATTAGTAACTCTCCAATCATATTTCTACTCTCTGTCTGTTTGGGAGGCTCTCCGCCACTGAGGTGGGCACCTCTGAATGGAAGTGTTTAATAAAATAGTCTACACAAACCAATTCACACACAGCAAGCCCATAAACACACTGGGCACCCTAGGCTCCTTCCTCTTCAACTCGGGCTCCCTTTTTTTATTGACTGCATATTAGGAATGGTGGAAGTCATTTGATTATGCCTCTATTGTATGTAAGTCTTAATACAAAAGCAATACAGTTTCTTCAAATAACATATGCATAATAATTATTATGGCTTGTTTTAAACTAGAATTTTTATAGAGAAGAGTTGATAAAGATATAGAAAGGGGAGAGCTTTTCCCCCCACATTATATTTTTTTCTTGCTGCACTATGCCGCAGTGTTTCTATTTTTATGAATATACAATATACTGTTTGGATTTCTGGCACTTCTGTTTCTTAAGTGCTATAACTTCAGAGCTGCTCTTCCAAACGAATTTAGGGAAACACTATCTGTATATTTAGCATCTCGGTTACACCATCCTATCTTTGGATTAGCTGTTTTGCTGTACTGCTGCTGAAGGTCAACACTATTATGCAAGGACGTATGCAGAGATAATATAGCCTTGGGCATGCATAGGTTATAGCTGCTGAACTCAAGACTCCAAATCCTAGTTCATGATTTAAAACGTTAGTCTCGCTATGAATAGACATCTTGCACTCAGCGTGTGTTTAATTTGCTTTAAATGTAGTCAATTGGTGTCAGCTAGATGCTGTCTTTTTCTTTTCACCATCTGTTTCATCGATTATTTTCTCTCGCATTGCTTGCTTGCTTAATAAGACTATGCTTCAATGACCCAGCTGTAGAGCAGGTATGCATTCTTCTATTTAATGATTATTTTAACTGGTGTGAAGCACATTTCTTGTGTGTTTGTAGGAGAACTTAAATCTGGTACTTAACATTGAATTAATGGCCTCGTGTGCTATTTATTTTATGCTTTTGAAGTATGCTGCTATACAAAACAGCATTTAGAGTATCATTAAATAGGAAATTAATTCAAAGTGTTTGCTGTCATTTTAGATACATTCCAGTGATTGTCATTGAAACCATTTGACATATGCAAGTCATTACCCCATGTACTTATAAATACATTTATATTCTGCACAGGGGATTGCCATGTTTCATATATTCATTTCCACATTCTGTATCATAATTTAAATGATGGAATTAAGCAGTATAAGTGACAACCTGTGGACAACAACAATTATAATACAGCGACAATTATCCTGAAAGTTGAACATATTAAAATGAGAAAGGCAGTTTCCAATAATGCATAATGAGACGCAAGGCCAGGGCGGAAATGAAAATGTAAAATTGAGTTTCAGATTAGGAATACATTATTTGTCTCAAAGTAAAAATTGATGCTTCAAATGTGTTTATAAAATGATGTGAAACAAGAGGCAGATTGATATACAATAGAGAAAATAAGACAAAAGAGGTGTCTTTGTTCTCTTGACCAAAACCGTTAACACATCCTAAAGCATGAATTCTATTTCAAATGAGAAATAGACTGCAGATTCATGTACAACCATGCTCGAGACAACTAAGCCTAAATAATTAAACATTCAACTTTATGTGATAAATTCACCCCATTACCCTTACTAGGATGGAAATATGGATCTTCGAGGCAAGAGACAAGTTAGTCCACAACAAATTGCTATCTGTGTATTATTTCTTATATTTGGCTTCTTTAAAAAACCTTTGCTAAGGGGGTATGTCAGAATATCTTTGTCAGAAATATTGTTTAAATATAAATATAGTGATCTCAATATCATTTACTAAAATATTGTCCCATTCAGTGTTCCTTTTCTGCGGTTAACTCTAATGGGCTGATATTTAGGACATAATATTGTTCATATCACATGTTCTGACTGTGATATTAAGGTATCCCACCTTTGCTGACCCTTTCTCAATCTCATAGAAAATTAATTATATGGTAATATGAACATAAGACTTGTTTGCAAGGATTCACAACAAAAAAACTGAAAATGTAAAACTAGCCTTCTAGTGTTCTAAACGTAATAGCAATGAAGCAAACGGAAAAAATCTTATGGAAATTCTTTATGACAGATAACATTGAAAGTGTGTAATAATGTGACTAAATGTTTAAATATCACTTAATGTTTGACAGGAGCAGAGAATAAACGTATATTCTCCTGTTCACCATTGAATGAAGCTAGGCATTTTGATGAGTTCAGTATGACCTGTAGAAGGACATCTGATCTGATGTTTCTGCTGGTTAGTACAAAATGTAGAGATGGCCGTTGGTCCAACATTTATCACTGTACCAGAACAGCAGTACCTTTCAATGTACAAAATGTTTGGCGGTTGATCACCATTGGGTGTAACTTTTTTTTTGCTTTTTAAAAACAAACACCCAAAGCAAGAAAAACAAAACAAAAAGGACCGCCACACTTCAGGAGTTTTCTCCAAGGGTGTGGGGTGATCATTATTTAATGTTCTCCCACTCAATGTCAGGTTTTTTCTGGTGTTCATGGGATAGAAAAAATACATTATACCTTCGATAATACATAGGTTTAGTGGTGTAATGTCCTTCCTCAAATTGCACCTACTTAATCATGCCATTCGTGGAACTTTCCATCAACAAAGCCAATAGGGATTAACAACAGAAAACATAAGGTCAGCCCATTCCTACACGACATGGCAGAATGACTTTTTGAGAATGAGTACTCTGTGTTCCAAACTCTAAATCCATCCCTGAACTGGTGATTTTTTTTTTATTTTGTGTTTTTTTGTGTCTTATTGATACTTGAGAACCGAATGAGTGTTAAAACCTGATCTAAACCTTAAGAGAGATTAAACACCACTCAGTATTCAAATCACAATGCTTAATTGAAACAAGAAGATCAATAGTACCTTAGTATCTTTCATATGGAGTGCCTAGATTAATTCACTGAATAACCTGAAGATTGTTATAATGGGACACTCAAGCGGTTGTAAAGACAGAAAGGCCTCCAACTGCCCCTCCGCTGGTTGACATTTTTATACTCATGGCTTTTACCACATATTTATATTATCTATAAGTGTGTTTGTTTTAGTAAGTAATGGCTGACTCATTGTTAAAGGGCAACTATATTTAGACTGAAAGTAGTCAGCTATGTTCAGAATATTTTACAGCTTCAGAGAAGCAGAAAGGATGTTCTCTCATTAAAGAAAGCAATAACCTACGCTACTTCCCCTAAACATTCTCACCCACTGAAACTTTATTTGGCACATAAACACAGACATACACAAGTGCTGAGCTATAGCCACAAAGTAGTGTGCTTAGCACATATTCAGTAACACCGAAATATCTATTGCCAAATCTTTTAGTTCTATACATTCATTAAACAACTTTTATACATTTCTGCTTTGTTATGCTGTTCTTTTTGTTTCTAACTTTGTAAGAAAGTTAGGTACAATAGAGAATACTGGCAGCAGGGCATTGAGCTTCTTGTTTTTGTATGTGCAAATTAACATGCCCAAGAAAAACAGGCATGGTAAATGTAAACTTCAAAGAGATTGCTTTGTATTTCAAAATTGTTATTAATGATACAATAAACCATCTTTGTGGTCTGAAAGCCAGAGAGCTTTAAAAATATTATTGTGGTACTTCCTTACTATTCCTAAGGTCTGGTGAAATAATGGAGCCATAATTATCCCCTTAGACAATCTAATCTTTTGAGGATTGAGAAATAATGCTATATGTGTACGGGTACTATTAACTGTTTTCCATGTTCTTGAATGAATATCTGAACAAAATGGTACTTAAGGGCTTCCATTAATCACTTAATAAGCTGTAAAAAGTAATTGCTCTGCAGGAATGTAAACGTGCTCCTTCCTTTTGTAATAAGCACAATACGTTTCAGGATACCAATCAATATTATGTCACTCATGTCAAGAAGCGATACAAAAGGGGATGATGGACGGAGCATTTGAGCAAATCAAACACTCACCCCCAGTCAACTGATCTGGGTGTAATCCATCATCATTCTTTAGCATACTCAGCCACCCCAGTTCAGACATGGCCATATGCAAATCAGTCTGACCCTGTGCCTCATGGGAACAGTCCAGCCCGAACTGCCAAGCCATGTCTTCCCTGGACTGGAAACAAGCATCCTGGGACCAGTTTTGGATTCATAATCCTCATCAGCCAGGCTATCTTGAATCCAGTGGCCAAGTGAGCAAGGGACTCACGTCTGAGCATACCCTGCCAACTTAGGGTGAACAAACCGATACAAAAGGGGATGATGGACGGAGCGTTTGAGCAAATCAAACACACAACCCCAGTCAACTGATCTGGGTTTAATCTGTCACCATTCTTTAGTTCACTCAGCCACCCCAGTTCAGACAAGGCCATATGCAAATCAGTCTAACCCTGTGCCTCATGGGAACAGTCCAGCCCGAACTGCCAAGCCATGTCTTCCCTGGACCAGAAACAAGCATCCTGGGACCGGTTTCGGATTCATAATCCTCATCAGCCAGGCTATCTTGAATCCAGTGGCCAAGTGAGCAAGGGACTCACGTCTGAGTATACCCTGCCAACTTAGGGTGAACAAAGCGATACAAAAGGGGATGATGGACGGAGCATTTGAGCAAATCAAACACTCACCCCCAGTCAACTGATCTGGGTTTAATCCATCACCATTGTTTAGCTCACTCAGCCACCCCAGTTCAGACATAACCATATGCAAATCAGCCTGACCCTGTGCCTCATGGGAACAGTCCAGCCCGAACTGCCAAGCCATGTCTTCCCTGGACCGGAAACAAGCATCCTGGGACCGGTTTCGGATTCATAATCCTCATCAGCCAGTCTATCTTGAATCCAGTGGCCAAGTGAGCAAGGGACTCACGTCTGAGCACACCCTGCCAATTTAGGGTGAACAAAGCGATACAAAAGGGGATGATGGACAGAGCATTTGAGCAAATCAAACACTCACCCCCAGTCAACTGATCTGGGTTTAATCCATCACCATTATTTAGCTCACTCAGCCACCCCAGTTCAGACATGGCCATATGCAAATCAGTCTGACCCTGTGCCTCATGGGAACAGTCCAGCCCGAACTGCCAAGCCATGTCTTCCCTGGACCAGAAACAAGCATCCTGGGACCGGTTTCGGATTCATAATCCTCATCAGCCAGGCTATCTTGAATCCAGTGGCCAAGTGAGCAAGGGACTCACGTCTGAGCACACCCTGCCAATTTAGGGTGAACAAAGCGATACAAAAGGGGATGATGGACAGAGCATTTGAGCAAATCAAACACTCACCCCCAGTCAACTGATCTGGGTTTAATCCATCACCATTATTTAGCTCACTCAGCCACCCCAGTTCAGACATGGCCATATGCAAATCAGTCTGACCCTGTGCCTCATGGGAACAGTCCAGCCCGAACTGCCAAGCCATGTCTTCCCTGGACCAGAAACAAGCATCCTGGGACCGGTTTCGGATTCATAATCCTCATCAGCCAGGCTATCTTGAATCCAGTGGCCAAGTGAGCAAGGGACTCACGTCTGAGTATACCCTGCCAACTTAGGGTGAACAAAGAGATACAAAAGGGGATGATGGACGGAGCGTTTGAGAAAATCAAACACTCACCCCCAGTCAACTGATCTGGGTTTAATCCATCACCATTCTTTAGCTAACTCAGCCACCCCAGTTCAGACATGGCCATATGCAAATCAGTCTGACCCTGTGCCTCATGGGAACAGTCCAGCCCGAATTGCCAAGCCATGTCTTCCCTGGACCAGAAACAAGAATCCTCACTCATGTCAAGTAGAACATTTAGAGTATACATTGTGTACACCATACAGTATGCATGGTGTTTATTTCTAATTCTGTAATGTTTTGAAAAAGTCCCCTGTATCATATGAACCTATCTGCAAACCTCTGCTTCTCAAGTACAACCTACTCAAACCCTATCTGTAAATTGGCAAATAAAGCAACAAAATGACTTTCATATGCATATTGTTTGTAAACCAAAAGAGGTGCCACATGTTACAAAACACTGCTGCAAGCATAATGACTTATGAAGACATACGCCTACAAAAGTGATCCTTCAGGTACCTCTTTCTATCAAAGACAAAATAGAGATTGGTATATCCGTAGGTAAAAGATTAGAATGGTGTGCTAAGAAGGGAATCTTATAAAACTCAACATTTCACACTTCGATTTAAGCTTTTAAAAATATAAAATATATCAGGGTGTTAATTGTAAAGATTAATAGTTGATAACGTGGTGTACGCTTCATTATTTTCAAATTATTTTTGACTTTTGTCTTGTAGGCTACATCCCATGTGCTTGACCATTCTTTTTTTTTTTTACTTTGAATTATGTTTTTTTATTATATTTTATTGAGCAAATAAAAAAGTACATATATCAATGATAGCCATCTAGGCAATTAAATCATTTGGGCATACATCACAAGGAACAAGAGGAATAAAAACATAATCACAAAATTTGTACATACAGCAATGAGAAAAAAAAGAAAAAAAAGGATTAATAAATTTCAACAAAAAGTAGAGAGAATCAATTCGAATATTTGTATACATAAAACAGGAGTAAATAAATAGGAATATCATCCAAAAGATTATCATTTCTATGGGTTCATTTTGTTGTTATACCATCTGGTAATCGGAGCCCAGATATGAGTGCCTAAGGTTCTAGAATTCCTTCCTCTAGTTTTGTAGATGGCTAGTTCATACTTATTAATTCCCAAAAACTGACATAACCACATTTGGAAAGTTGGGGCTTCTGAATCTTTCCAGCGGGCAGTGAGAATATTTTGAAGCACTGCCATACCCAGAAATACTGAGGATATTTCTTCCCTACTATACCCCATAGATTCATCGTGACCCAAAACATATATCGTCGTTGAGGCTCTTAATTCATGTCCAAAAATTTCAGTCCAGAATTCTGAGATCATTGTTTTAATTATATCTAACTTGGAGCATTCTGCAAACGTGTGAATTAAATTCGCCGGAGAATGACCACACCTTGGACAGTTGTCGTTTGTCCGGAGACCCCATGCGAATAATTTTGAGGGTGTGAAGTAAAGATCGTAAAGTGTTCTGTAGTGTTGGGCTTTTAAATTGGAGGCTAGAAAAAATTTAGATGACAGAATCAGTGAGGTATCGATGTCTATATCTGGGTTCGCTAGTTTAGTAGCCCATAATGTCTCGACTCGCTCCATATCGTCACTAAGATTTTTCATAAGCATTTCATAGATGGTCCCTATCCTAGTCGTTCGTCTATCTATAATTTCGAACGGGGGAATATTATCTAGTTTGATCTGTGATATGTTGAATCGAATAGACGAGTGCATTTGAATGTATTTTAAAAAATCAGTTGGAGGTATTTGAAAGTTTTGTTACAAGTTCTCAAATGTTGGTGTAGGTCCCTGTCCAATAAAGTTACCCAAAGTAATAATACCTGATTGTTGCCATCTTCTAGAGGTATTGTCATTAAGATATGATGGTACAATAGAGCTGTGCCAAAGAGGGGTGTATTTAGTGTACTTTGGTATGGCTAGATTTTTTGATACCTGTTTCCACACTTTCCACGCGTCAGCTATTATCTTGAATTTGGTTTTTTTGAAGTATGAAGGCTCTACTTGTCTTAGTAATAGCCCTCTAGCGGTTTCTCCCAGTAATAGTTCGTAAATTGACGGTATAGGTTGGTGTATTGTTGTAGTGATTATAGGTTTAGTGTTAAATAAGGGGGCCATTTGCTGAATAAGGGTTGCCCAAAGGTATAATGTCAGATTCGGTATAGCTAAGCCTCCCCTATGTTGAGGTAGCGATAAGAGTGGTAGTGCTCTCCTGATTTTGTCAAAGTTCCAAATAAACTTTGACATACTAGCGTCAAGAGCTTTGATGATATTGTCCTCAACAATCAGGGGAATTGCTCGAAATAGGTATAACATTTTTGGGAAAATATTCATTTTGAGATAATTCCCTTTACCTATTATTGACAACCGGAGATTGTTAACTCTGGTAAGATCTGCTTTTATTTTCTTAATCAGAGGATCGTAGTTGATCTGTGTAATTTCTTTAATTGTAGGGGATAAAACCACGCCTAGATATGTAGCCTGGCTAGTTCTATAGGGGCTCTCAAAAACAGTGTTTTCAGTACATAGGACCATGGTTTTATCCCTATTCAGGGAGTATCCTGAATAAGACCCGAACGTCTGAGTACTTTGCTCTATTTCTTGAATGGCCTCGGTGGGGTTGGAAGTTAATACCGCCACGTCATCGGCATAAGCTAGAATTGTTGTGCTTGATGGTATTGTAATTATGAGTTCTATTACTGGAGATATCAGTAATTTTAATATTAAAGGGTTGATATATAAAGCAAATAGAATTGGGGAGCACGGACATCCCTGCCTCGTGCCCCTTTGGATGTTAATAAACTCTGATTCGAAACTATCTATGGAAAGTTTAGCTCGAGGTTCTACGTGAAGAGCCTTAATAGCTTTAATATAGGCCTTTCCAAAGTTGTTTCATTCTAATATCTTCCACAGAAATTGCCAAGAGATGCGATCAAACGCCTTCTCGGCGTCGAGCAGGATCATTGACATCCGGCCCCCGTGGTTCCCATGATGTCAAAAGGGGAAATAGCTCTCCGGGTATGATCTGTTGTACCCTTTCCGGGAGTAAAGCCATGTTGCCACGGGAAGGCAAGACACTCAACAACCCTGCTCAGCCGGTTAGCGAGTATCTTGGCATAGAGTTTCGAATCAGAGTTTATCAAGGAGATGGGGCGATATGAAGATGATAATTTAGTAGGCTTCCCTTTTTTAGGAAACATGACAATCTTTGTGTTTTTTCCACGATTCAGGTGGTGTACCACTATATTCAACTCCCAGAAACAAGTCCAATAAGTAGGGGATGATCTGCTTCCCAAGGATTTTATAGAGGTCTAAAGGGATTTTGTCGGGACCTGCTGCCTTGCCATTAGCCAGTTCTGATAGTGCTAATTTGAGTTCTATTTTCGAGATTTCTTCATCAAGATCTTCTCTGACTAGGGAGTGAATTGTGTTGATTTCGGTCTGAGACCAGTGATGTAAGAAACTTTTAGTATCTATTGTATGCACTTGATCTTCATTTTGGTAGAGTTTTTGATAATAGCGCTGAAAAGCGCTCGCAATATCAACAGGAGATGTATATTCCTGCCCCTCGTATTCAATAATTTGGATAGCTCTATGGGATTGTTTTTGGCGTGTTCATAGGGCAAGTTGTTTACCAATTTTTTCTCCGTGCTCATAGATATTTATTTGATTTGCCTGAAAGGTCTCGGACGCTTTTTGTGTAACCCCAGCATTAATTTCTGTCTTAAGAACTAGTATTTATTGCAGGGTGTTCTGACTTTGTTCTCCAAGATGTATCTGGGTAGCGTGGAGTGTCTCTAGGTTTGCTAAATCCGAGTTAAGTTGTTGATTTAAATTGTTCTGATTCTTTTTTTGGTTGGCCACAAACGCTAGTCTCTCCACGGAGGACCGCCTTAAAGCAATCCCAGACCACAAATCTAGGAGCACTATATTGATTGTGGTCAAAGAATTCCTGAGCCCAGATCGGTATATATGCTATATAATCCCTGTTGAAAAGGAGCTTACGGTCGAATGTCCATTGAGAAGGTGGTTTCCTATAGCTGGCTGCATCAAAGATAAGGATTAGGAAATAGAGATTGGTATATCCGTAGGTAAAAGATTAGAATGGTGTGCTAAGAAGGGAATCTTCTAAAACTCAACATTTCACACTTCGATTTAAGCTTTTAAAAATATAAAATATATCAGGGTGTTAATTGTAAAGACTAATAGTTGATAACGCGGTGTACGCTTCATTATTTTCAAATTATTTTTTACTTTTGTCTTGTACGCTACATCCCAGGTGCTTGACCATTCTCATAGTGACTTTACAACTCTACAGTAATAAATGTCGTTTCCCAATACAAAATATGTCTTCATAGCCTCTACATTCTGCTCTTTAAAATAAGTCTTGCTAACATTATTTTATATCATTAACAGCCCCCAATAATCAATTATTACGCTTGATGTTTATGCATATGAGCAATCGGAAAGTTCTTTTGTGCATAGCTGCTGACACAACACTGTCTTCCCTTGAACAGCAACTGTCCATAAATGTTTATTGAGTATCTATTCTGTTTTTTGTGAACCGACCTATGTACTAATAGGTAGGTTCGCAAATACCCGATTTCTTGTGGGCCTCAATTCGACCTACTGCATGAAAATTAATGAAGCAGGTCACAACATTTGATCCACTATGAATCACTGCCATCACAGAGATGGTGGCCTGCAGAGGTCAGAAGAACATGATGCCTGTGACTGCTTTTACATAAAGTAATCATTTGTTTTTAAATGCAGCACATCTTCCATAAAGGAAAGTGAGATGCATTTAAAAAACTGAAATGCTCAACTAACTTTTATTATGACTAGGTGGTGGTCCATGGGACCACATCCTAGTCTCTCCCAAATATGTTCTCAACATTCACAATGGGAGAAGGGTATCTTGGGGACTTTAAACTACCTTTCACTAGTCGGTAAATCTTTAATGCTTGGCATCTAGATTATGGTCTCCATACATTAATAATTAACATTCCGAATCAGTAGTTGGAAGGGATACCCTAAAATTGCCCTTCAAAATATGATTTGATATGGAATCGCAAAGCCAAATTATGATCCGGTTACGTGTTATCGAAGTGCATTTTGGGTTTCTTACCACCATCAAATTATTTTTGCATCACACATGCCCCAGTTCTGCAAATTGGATCCTTTGCGACTGCAAAAAAGACTTTGTACACCAGAACCTAACTGTCAATGAGTTATATCCATATTAACATTTGACACCTTAAGGTATATAGGCACTTCAGTCGGTGCATGGCAGGATATTCCATCCAGGAAACACAATATGCACATTGTGTACATCTAGTTTAATTGACATCATATTAAATGTATTTTGGCAATATAAAATCCTCTTGAGCTCCATCATTAGCACCAAAGGTTAATTTAGCTGATATGTCTGACAAGAAAGACAGCTTAAATCCTAATCATTGTGATCATAGAAGAATAATGAATGCTATTTATACATTTTGGTATAGGTTTGTAATGTAATTAAGAAGTTTAAACATTTATCAACTCAGATTATGTTTATTTGATTTGTATAAATCAATATTAAACTATCAGTGAAATAAATCTTTAGAACAATAACTAAAAGCTGATAAACACAACTGTATTTCAAAGGAAAGAGTATGTTTGTGTTCCAGTTTTGCTATGACTTTCAAAGTATTCCTTATTAAATTGAACCAGTTATATTAATGAATTGTTAGCAACTCTCATTATATGGTGGATGAAGTACCACCATTTATGTAATGAAAAAAGTACAAAATTACTCATTGATTCACACATCTGCATACTAGTAGAAAGGATAAAATGTGCAGGCATGCATTGAGAGTAAATAATTAACAATTCATTATGAACAACTTAATTTACATTGCTTAGTCTTTTTATATTAGTTTGCATACATGCTGGTTGGTAATAGAATATGTCTGCTTGGATTTCTGTGTTTTGAATACTGATAGAAAAGCTGATACTTTTAGAGAAAACTTTGACATATGCAAGAGGGCTGCTGAAAATTTCCATTAAGCTGTTATACAAACTAAAATAATTTGTACTGTATATTTAATGAAGATCAGTAAATGGAGGGGTTCTAAGAAATACAATTAGAATATTGCTGCACGACTGGAAATTCATTAAAATTCACTGGCAAATAGAAGATGAAAAGGTTTCAAATATTTGGGTTTGTTTGATACTGGTAGAAGCTTAACCTCGCCAAATTGTTTTATGCACTAACAGCATAATTGAATAGTCGCAAGTCAATTGGTTTCAAATGTTTGTCTTGGGAAAGGTGCCAACATATTGCTTTCTCCTTAAACGCTCTCAATGTTCTCTAACAAAAATGCAATCTAATGTACCAAATTAATGTTTAATGATTGCATTTTATGAATAATTTAACTTATCATATTTGATTTCCTAACAATCAAAAGATCATGTGAACATCTTGATTTGTGTGACAAAATATCTGAGCCATTGACACACTCCATTCCCCGAGCTTATTAAAGGAAGCTGCAAAGTGATACAATGTGTACAGACCATGCATACAATTTGTGATAGGATGTCAATAATGTGTTAATAATAAAGATATGTTTAGTAAGGTAGTATTTAAAAACTATGCACTTCATTAACTATATTTTCACATAAAAAGCAATTACCATAAACAAGAGCAAGCAGAAATTTGAAGATTTGATACTACTTGGATCTATAGTAAAGCACCACTTTAAGACTAATATTTAGAATGAAGACAATGAAGAGGAGATCTTAGCGCTTAGCTTCTGTATAGATATGCGATTGTGCAAATGTGCCTTGTGGGGCACGCATTACAGATAAAGTATGAGAGTCTTGCCCCACAGAAAATATAAAAAACTCGGCATATTGGGATCACAAATGTCATGCCTATGTGGCCTGAGAACTCACAGCACACACTGTCGCTGATTGCGGTTTGGTCTTACTTTTGTATTCATAAGTCACATTTCACGGAGCAATGGGCCTATGTCCAACTTGGCCATCTCTGTAGGGTCATCTTCAGACGTTTTGCTTTTACCCCGCCTGTGTTCTGAACCAATTGTTTTTGCTTTGAGGACTCCATGTACTTTACCACTGCTTACCAGAGCTCAAGTGTTTTGTGCTCTATCTTCTAAACACTTTAGCATTGTCTTCCACCCAATTGGCACATCTATTTTACTTGTAAGTTCCTAGTAAATTAGTACTTCATGTACCCAGGGCATGTAATTAAAGACTACTAGTGGCCTGAGCACTTATTGTGCCACCACCATAAGTAGATTTTTAAAACATGTCTGAGGCCTGCCGTTGTAGTCTGTGTGAGGTTTAACCTGTCATTTTGACCTGGCAAAATAAATCTTTTTGTCAGGCATAAACATTCCTTTGCAATGCATGTATGTCACATCTATGGTAGGCCCTAAAGAGCCCAGAGGGCATTGTGCATTATATTCAAAAGTTTGGACATATTCTTTTAATTTTACATGTCGTGGTAGTGAAAAACTTTTACATTTGTTTTTCACTTCTGCAAGGCATACCTCTCCCATTGGATAACATTGGGTTACCCTATTACATTTAATAAGTGATAATATTTGCTTGTGAACAGGTTGAAACGCAATTTTGTCTATAGTGAATCCTAATTTAAAACTCACTTTCATGATAAAGTTATTTTTTAAGTTGCAATTCTTTTGGAAAGTTGCCATTTCCCTGTTCCAACCATTTTTGCCTGCAGCCTGCATACTGGGTTACATGACTAAGTGTAGTTGGCACAGCATTAACATTTTGTAGTGAGCACCAACGCGAAGCTCCAATAACAATCATCCGAGTCTCATGACCAGATCTTCGAGCTGTGGCAACAGCCATCTTCAGTGCTTGGCCTACTCTTCATGCTACAGCAACAGCCCCTGCTATTCACAGCCTTCCCCTTGTGAACTGGAGACCCTCAGCCAGACTTTGGAAAGGTAACTTTTTCAGCAGGACTAACCTGGTCCCTGCATCTGACCCATGCTCCATTACAGTCGACCTGAACTTGTGACCCCCCCCATTCTAGCATGATCACAAAAGTAAGAGTGGAATTTTGTGCTTTTCGGCACTATACAAACCTTAAATCTTTGCAATTGCATATGTTTGGTTCTACTGATTTTTTTGTTGTTGTTTTGGTGTCAAATAATTTGTTACGTTTCACTCCATTTTTATAAACTGGCATGGGTTGTTTCCTTCTGTTGTGTTTCCACTTTATTACTGTTTGTGTGCTGCATAAATACTTTACACATTGCCTCTATGTTCAGCTGGACTACTTTTGTTCAAAGCTACCAAATAGTTAAGGACTAAGCACGGGTTAATTTCGTGACTTTTGTGGTTCTCCGTAACAAGAAGTGCGGCTGTTGCTTAAGACGGGCTCACATCCCCCTCAACAACACAATTTCACACAACCTATATATGTGTAAAGTGGAATGGAAACTCATAGGGCACACAGCTTTCATTAAATGAGATAAATAATCAACTTGATGTGGTCATCTTGGAATGCCTATCAAGATATTAGTGAAGTATTTGTAAAGCTAATAGTCCTTTGTGACGAGGGGGACCCCAGAACACCATTGTCTGCAAACCTTTTTGAGAGCCCTCCCGAAACCCCACATCCTTGAATTTCAGGGTGGACATTAAACTCCACATAGTAACTTCGACATTTGGTTAAGAACAAAAATCTAACCCAGGTCTCCCTTCCTCTTTTTTATTTTCACAGTGTGGTCCTGATGAGAACTCGATAAATATGAAGAGTTCGAAACGCGTAGACCTTGTGTTTTTTCATGCCATAAGAATGTAAAAAGAATATAGAAATTTCCTGTGAAGATTTACAAATAGTCTCAAAGGAATATCTATGGCATTATAGATAAACAATCTATATTGATTTCTGAATAACTGTTAATATGTATCATGTATTGTAGAGTGTGCCTGAGAGTGTTTGATTGTGATTCACAAATGTGTGTATGTGTGAGTGTTGGAAGGGGAGTGTTTTAAATGTATATAATGTGTTTCATATTTTGTATGTTATATGTTTTGTCAAACTGAGAAATTATCTAGAAAAAATCAAAAAAACTCAAATGAAGTAAAAAGTCAATAAAATTGAAGATTTATTCAAGAGACTTAGATCCCCTCACTTTATGTTTAAATCGATTGTGAGATGATGATATTTTGAGAAACAATTAATGGCAGCATTGGCGCTTTTCTATTGTTGATATATTAGGCTGTGGCTTGGCCTTGCTGCTTGGGAGCCCATACCCAGTAGTGTTTATTCGCATTTATAGCAGGCGGTGGCCTGTGTGATAGCCCTAAATGGAGACTTATTCACTTAGTGTTGCTGAATTGTGGTGATCCTCGGGTGAGGATTAAGGAACGTTGTCCTGCGTCGGTGTGAGGAGCAAGATTGTTTGAGTGAAAGAAACTGTGTGAATCAAGTAAGTGTGTAGAACATGTCAGAAAATGAGACTTTTGCATATAGCGAAGACCATATTAAGAAGTTATTAGCGGATCCACCGCTTTTTGCCTCGGCCTCACTAAGTACAACCGCACAAAATCAAAACGAGACAGATAAACTACTCAGACTCTGAAAAAAACAGATCCGGACGGATTTACATGGGCATTTTTTGCTCCAACATCTAAGGGCAGGGACAATTCCAGGAGGATTGCAAATAAAAAAACATACCTGTGATCTTCACAGAAGACCTGATTTATAAAAAGGGTTACAGGTATATAGAAACCAAATGCAGCAGGGACCTGATGGTCCTAACAATAGAAACTGCACAAAGACTGTCAAAAACCCAACTTGAGGAAATTGAAACCCTGACATCAAGCATTTCAAAAAAACAAACAAATAACAGACGCAAAATCATTGTTAGAAAAGGTGGAGAAAGAAATCTGTGAGTTTAAAGACTACACTGTTAATCAAAAGACCAATCAATTCGAAAAGGAACAAAAATTCTTTAATTTGGAAAAGGCCTACCCTTACCTTCAATCTGACTTTTACACTCGTCCGGAATCTCGGAAATACCTACAGGACTACCAAGGACGATCAGCGAATAAATTCATCACATTCTCTGATACCTCCTCATCCGGAAGTAGTAGCGAGGGCGACAACACAGACCCTCGAGGTAACAATAGCCGAAGGGGATCATTCCGACAGAATCAACAAGGGTCCAACAACAATTTTTTAGGGAGAGGACAGTCGAAACCAAGGGGCAAAGTAAGATTCAATCAGCCTTGGTAGATGTCAACTCGACGTCAAAATTACAAAAATTAACACCATCTTTGATATTCAACCTCTCAAATAAAATCCTCACTAAAGAAGAAGAAAGCGTCCTTCAAAAAGGACTCTCATTCGTTCCAACGAAAAGAACAGATTTTGTTAAACTTAAAACCGAAACAATTTAGTTCTTCAGGAAAATCAGGTTGAAGACTTTTTTCTCGGAAAATCCTATAGTACAAGGGATGGAAACAACTGGACTCAGAAATAACTCCACATTTTGCCCGCCCAACCATAAAATACCCAAAGAAGTAATAACCTTTGAGAGAACGATCCTGTCCACGATTTCGGAAATGGAGAAAAAGAAAAAATGGCTTAAACATAACATCACAAAACCTGAATCCAATGCTCTAACCACTTTGAAGAATGATACATCTGTAATTATCAAGCAAGCTGATAAGGGGGATCTATTGTGGTTTGGGATTGCCAGCTATACACTCAGGAGGTTAAAAAACAACTAAGCGATGTCAACTGCTACCGTAAGATCAATAAAGACCCAACACCAGATCTAAAAAAACGAACTACACTCAATTATTGATGAAGCATCCCAACTAGGTATCCAAGAATTCCTTTATTTTACATCTTGCCAAAAGTGCATAAAATGAAAAAACACCACCTGGACGCCCCATTGTCTCAGGTTGCGAGTCACTGATGGAGCCAATATCCAAATTTGTGGATTTCTTCTTAAAACCGTTCCTACCCAATGTAAAATCATATATCAGGGACACAAGGGACTTTATCAATAAACTGAGTGAGATTGAATTTGATAAGAACAACCATTGGATGGTAACAATGGACATAACATCTCTATATACTCAAATACTGCAAGATAAGGGCCTGGAAATCCTGAGACAAACACTTGACATAAGAGACAAACCACAGAAGATACCAACGGAATTTATAATTCAACTTGCAGAGTTTGCATTGAAACAAAACTATTTCAACTTTGATGGAGACTTCTATTTCCAAGCAGGAGGTGTAGCCATGGGCTGTCCCTTTGCTCCGGAATTATCGATATTGTATATGTCTGCTTACGAAGAAAAATTCATTTATAACCACAATCCCTTTGTCCAATGGATAAAAAACTGGAATCATTTCATTGACGATGTCTTTTTCGTATGGACGGGCCCAGAAGTAGAACTATCAAACTTCCACAATTGGCTGAATAATAAAACACAAGAAATAAAATTCAGCCTTAACTATTCAAAAAGCAAATTGCCATTTCTTGATGTTGAAATACATCCATCAGAAGAGGGGGGCCTATTTACGACCTTATGCAAGAAAGACACCGATCGAAATAGATCATTACATTTTTCCAGCAACCATCCACGCAGCCTAAAGGAAAACCGTCCATACGGACAATTTTTACGGATCCGTAGAAACTGCCAACATAAAGATGAGTTCATGAAACATGCCATGAAATTAACAGCGAACCTGACAGAACGTGGATACCCAAAAAAACTACTTAAAAGATGCATGAATAGAGCGTGGTGGACACCACATGAATGCCTCCTAGAGAAGAAGACTAAACAAGAAATGGACCGAGTGGTACTAGTCAGCACGTAAAGCCCCAATTCGAACATGCTAAAAAAAGCAATCAAAAGCACTTGGCACTTGATAAAAAACTTGAATGAGGCATTTTCAAAAGTTCCTTTATTTGCGTTTCGCAAAGAAGCAAGCATTGCAAATAAACTTATAAGAGCATCTATGCCTGCTAAAGAACAAGTTACCCTGAGAACCATGATTGGCCTACCACCAATTCAAGGCCATCATAAATGTGGCATCTGCAATTGTTGTGCGTCTACAGAGGAAGGTATCACCTTCAAACATAAGGCAATCTCATTTTCACATGAAACATTCACCAACTGTAAGTCACGTTACGTCATATATGGGATAATATGTCCATGTGACTTATTGTATGTTAGGAAAACCAATCAGGAGATTAAAACCAGAATCCAACAACATAAATCAAGAATAAAACGGAAGGTACCCAATGCACCATTGGTGCAGCATTGGCAAGCAAAAAATCATTTGGAAACTGATCTGCATTGGACGGTGATAACAAAGGTCTAACAAGATAAGAGAGGAGGAGACCTTGAAGCAAAGTTATCGCGATATGAGGCAATGATGATTGTCAAATTCAATTCAGCAACTGAAGGGTTAAATGAAATTTCTGAAATGTACAAACTATCGTAGACATAAGACTAGGCATGGGCGGAAAATCCGTTCCGCTCGCGGATTTTGCGGATTTTCGGGAAATCCGCAATCCGCGAGATTTGCGAATCTCCCGCAAAATCCGCAAATCCGCGAGCAGCGGATTTTGCTCGCACTGCTCGCACTGTTCGCGTGAGTTCGCGTGAGTTCGCGCCCCGCGAATAAGTGCAAAATTGCCGAAATACGATTTTAGCAAAACTGAAAGTAACTACTTACCAGGTTCAAAAGTTCAGGCTCATCATTAGTAGCCATTTCCTGTAGTGCTTCCTGAGGGGCCCCTCCAGAGTTCAGTTGCCAGTTGAAACTATTATGTGACCCTGCTCTGAACCTCAGAATAGTTACACATATGCCACAAAGGTCCTGAATTACAGCTAAGGGAGACAAGCAGGAGCCAGGCTGGAAGTTAAAATCCATTAATCAGCCCCTAATTCATTATTGTCAGTTGGGGCAGGGCAGGTGTTGTAACTAATTTTGCAACAATGAAAGCACTTAGCAAGTGCAAAAGATCACTAATCAGGGCACACTAAGGAAGCAGGTGCCAGCTAAAAAAATATTCTGTGACACATTAATCAGCCCCAAATTAATTCAGGTCACTTGAGGCAGGGAAGGTGTGCTTTGCTTTGCCGAAAATAATGTACACTGGACAACCAGAGGGTGTGGTGATGAAACAGAGGGTGGCATGGGTGGGCCAGAGGGTGGCATGAGTAGTCAGAGAGTGGCAGTGGTGACAGAGAGTGGCAGTGATGAAGAAGAGTGTCCCAAACAGGCTGGACACGTAGAAACAACAAGTTCGCGAAACTTGCGACCCGACAGGTAAGTTCGCAATTTGCGAAAGTGTACAAAACCCTCGCGAACTGGCAGAAACACGGGCGAACACAAAAAAAAAAAAATCCGCAAATTCGCGGGAATTCGCGGATTTTGCGGATTGCGAATCCGCAAATCCGCAAAATTCGCGAACGCGAGATCCGCAAAATTCGCTCATGCTTACATAAGACTCCAGAATGGTTACAGAAGGTGATTTCAGGTTAATACTGAGGATATGTTTGATGAAATGACCAACTATTATCACGACAGACTCACCAAAACATCCCAACTGATATGGTAAATCGATCAATGAACCTGTTCCAAGATGGCTGGACCATCGTTAAAATTATAATAATTAAATTGATATCAAATCAAACATTTTTATCACTCCGTAAGAGGTCCGCAATTCCGTTTTTCAAAACAGAGTGAACATCGAAGCTTGAATCGATGTTGCGGAAAAGAAACAAAGGTACATTAACACACTCCAAGATGGTGCGACCCGGAAGTGGTGTATATACGGCTCGCTAACCCGTAACAAACCGTACGAGTATCCGTGAGTAAACAGACTCCTAGGAGCCGGAGCTTCAATGAATCAAGTCCAGAATTAAGGTAAGGAGCAAACTTTACATTTTTGAGTGCGAAATGACCCGAAACGCCATCTTGCAAGAGTTAGCTAGGGAAATGAAATGACACGGAGACACTGTTTTGTCATTTCAGGACATCACCAAACAGCAGATTCCAGCTCCCCACAAAGGCTCCTCTCCTTGAAGGTAATATGACAACGGACACACAACGGTCACATACAACCAATTAGGCATAGTGTAACGTAGTAACAATACTCTTTATAATTTCAGGAGAGAGCATTGAATAATCAAATAAGCATACAACCCCCCGCCAACCAAAAAGAAAACTTAGGTAAGAACGACTTCATGTAAGAAAATGATTGTTTGAGTCCTTCAAAATAGACAATACTTTGACCTAATATAAATCGCATTGTCCATTTAGAGAAAGGTGGTGTACACAACAAGACACAGCGGTGAGTAAGATATTGTGAGCGTGAATTATTGCGTCATACATAGAGCATCCATAAACGGCTCGGCTGAGCTTTATGTTTTAATGTTGTTTAGGTTGTCCCGCGCCGTGTGCCTGAGGACTTCAACTAATTGATTTGGTTACACTTATATAGAGGTAAGAGGTTGAGAGGCGGCTGTTGAGCCACATAGTAACTTCGACATTTGGTTAAGAACAAAAATCTAACCCAGGTCTCCCTTCCTCTTTTTTATTTTCACAGTGTGTGGTCCTGATGAGAACTCGATAAATATGAAGAGTTCGAAACGAGACCTTGTGTTTTTTCATGCCATAAGAATGTAAAAAGAATATAGAAAATTCCTGTGAAGATTTACAAATAGGCTCAAAGGAATATCTATGGCATTATAGATAAAATTGATTTCTGAATAACTGTTAATATGTATCATGTATTGTAGAGTGTGCCTGAGAGTGTTTGATTGTGATTCACAAATGTGTGTATGTGTGAGTGTTGGAAGGGGAGTGTTTTAAATGTATATAATGTGTTTCATATTTTGTATGGTATATGTTTTGTCAAACTGAGAAATTATTTAGAAAAAATCAAAAAAACTCAAATGAAGTAAAAAGTCAATAAAATTGAATATTTATTCAAGAGACTTAGATCCCCTCACTTTGGGGCCGATTATGATCGCGGACGGACTTGCGTCCGTCCGCGATCATTGAGGAGGAGGGGACGTCCGCATGGGCTGCGTAGTCCCCTCCTGTGCGATTAGGATGTGACCGCCAGGGTGGCGGTCACATCCTCTATTTTTAACATTGCGGCGGGTGCGGCTTCAAGCTGCACCCGCGGCAATGTTAAAAATGCACGCATTGCATTTGCATGCAGAAAGAGGCAGGCACCGCGCGGTGCCTGCCGCTTTCTGCATACAAATGCAGGGGGGTACCATAGGTACCCCCCATGTGCACCCCCCACCCCCCCTTCACCTAGGGGGCCCGCAACGGGCCCCCGCAGTGAAGTTACACATGCTTTTCCACGGCGGAAAAGCCGCCGCGGAAAAGCATGTTTGCAGGCACATACTAATCTGGCGGATGGTGTCTGAGAGACACCGTCACCAGATTAGTGCTTTTCCTCCGCGGTTGTAAGCCAACCGCGGAGGAAAAGCTGCGGACGGAAACCGGGACCCACCAGCCATCCTAATGTGGCGGTGGGTCTTTGGTGGGTCTGCTGCGGATTTTCCGCATCCTCCGGGCCGGCGGTGGCTTCCGCCGGCCCGGAGGATGCGGAAAATCCGCAATCATAATGAGCCCCTTTATGTTTAAATCGATTGTGAGATGATGATATTTTGAGAAACAATTAATGGCAGCATTGGCGCTTTTCTATTGTTGATATATTAGGCTGTGGCTTGGCCTTGCTGCTTGGGAGCCCATACCCAGTAGTGTTTATTCGCATTGCTTGAATCCAGTGGCAAAGTGAGCAAGGGACTCACGTCTGAGCATACCCTGCCACACTTATGGCAGCCAAAAGCGGTACAAAAGGGGGTGGTGATGGACGGAGCATCTGTTTAAAACACATATTTTTGCCATTTTTTTTCACCCCGCCTCAGTGATGACACTTGTCACTTGACAAAATGGCAAAAACATGTGTTTAAAACACATAATTTTCCCATTTTGTCACCCCCCTCAGTGATGACACCCGGGGTGGCCCTCACCCACTGCACCCCCCTTTCCATGTCACTGCGCACGGATGGATTAGGGACATACCGTGTCCATCGGGAATGGCTCATTATATCTGGCCTTTATAGATCTCAAAACCGCCTTCAACCTTGTGCCCCGTGCCAAATTATGGGAAGTGCTCCGGGATATGGGTCTCCCACAATACCTCCTGGAGCTGATAAAAAGACTACATGAGGGCACCTACGCAAGAATTAGATGGGGAGGTCAGGGCGAATTGACCGGGAGGATACCAGTAAACAGGGGGGTCCGCCAGGGTTGTGCAATGGCCTCGACTCTGTTGTCTCTCTTTGTAAATGGTGTGGCAGACCATTTGAGAGAGGTCCCAGCCGATGCCCCAGTCCTGGCGGGAGAAAAAACACTGACCCTCCTCTTTGCGGATGATACCCTCCTGATGTCCAAAACTCCCTCTGGCCTTCAGAAACTTCTAGATAGGTTCAACTTGTTCTGTGAAGAACGAGGCTTAACTATCAACACAACTAAAACCAAACTGATGGTACTATCCCAGACCAAAAAACCTAGAAAGATCAACGTCGCCCTCAACGGAACCAGGCTTGAGGAGGTGGATGCTTTTGACTACCTGGGAGTAAGGGTCAACCATAGAATGAAATGGGACACCCATGTGGCCAAAATGCTTTTAAATCTCAAAAGAGTGTCAGGGGCGATCTCAAGAGATCACCGAGCCTCCTACAGCAGACCTATTGTCCCCGCTTTAGCTGTTTACGATGGGAAGGCACTGGCCGCTGCAGTATATGAGTCGGAATTATGGGGTTTTGACAAGACTGCAGACCTAGTAAAAGCAGAGAACAAGTTTTAAAGAGATCTAGTCAGCCTCCCACTGTCTACCCCTTTAAAACCACTCCTACACGATATGGGGCGGTGATCCATCAAAGACATAGTCTACCTTCGCCCATTGTTGTATTGGGTGCGTCTAAGAAGGACACCAGAGTTGGCAAGTTATGCTGCAATCCTTGATGAACTAATTAATTTGAATGGATCAAAGAAAATCATATGGCTGAACAAACTGAAGGAGTTGGTCAACAATCTAGGGCTGAGTGAAGCGTGGCTAACCCAGCCCCCCCCCCGAAAGAAACGGTTAAGAAAATCTACTGGGACTGTGTGCAAGAAAAGGATCTAAAAGACACTAGGTGGGGCACTTTAACCGACCAGTTCTTAGAACATAAACCGGAGAAGAAGCTGGAACCCTTTTTAGACTTTATTAAAATACCTAGAGATAGAACTCTCTATCTAAAATTGAGGTATGGGACACTTCCGTTGAACGAATTTACTAAATGTTGGAAATCTTCTGAGTCCCACCAGGTCCCACCAAGCTACTTGTCGCTGTACCAATCCCACCGAGTCCCTAGCACACTTCTTGTTTGCTTGCAGCGCCTATAGGGGAGCCAGAAAGAGATGGCTGAAACCTGTATGCAGGGACTAGGAGTGAGACATTGCATGATGGCCCTTCGGATTTTGAGAACGGACACAACTTCTATGATGGTCATTTGTGGAATAGCAAAGTACTTGGGAAGAGCCTGGCAGATTCGTTCAAAACTTATCCAGTTGAAAATGAGCTAGTAAACAAAGACTAATTAATCTGGTTGATTATGGAAAGACTATCACTGCACTTTATGTCCTATGGTCTTTTAACTGTATATAATCACTTTGTATTTTAACATTTTTATAATGAAATTGTACCTACTTTTATGATAAAAAATGTTTCAAATAAAGTATTACAAGACTGCATTGAATGAAGTATCCAATCACTTTCAATTATAACCCGACCTATTGGTTTTGCCAATGTATTTTAAGTTGAAATAATTAATTCATGTTGTTTAAAAAACATGGTTTTCTGAGTACTCAGTATACTCATTTCTCAAAGTTTTATAGTCCGTGCTTATGAATGTGTATATGTGAGGGGTGTGAGCATGTAAGTGTGCATGTGTGTGAGTTTGTGAGTGTCTATGGGTGTGTGTGAGTGTGTATGTGTTCCTTTGTGTGAGGATGTGCCTGTGAGCATGAGTGTGCGTGTATCCCGGGTGTGTGTGTGTGAGTGTGCATGTGTCTATGTGAGTGGGTATGTGTGTGGGCACATGATGTGTGAGTTTGTATTTTTATGGGCATCAGTGTGGGTTTGCTTGTTCATGCTTTTATGTGTACATCTGTGTGGGTGCACACGCATGTGGGAGAGCGTGTGTGAGTGTGTTCATCAGAGGGTACATAGCCTGCGCCATGGAGACCGTTGTGATTTCTCTGACACAGCCTGATAGACACAATCTGTGTGAGTATCGGTGCACTGTGGGGCCGGTCCTCATTAGAGAGGTGTCCAGCATAGGTCCAGAATGTGCATGACAGTTTTTCATGAAATTCACATGCCATAAAATACTATAGCCTGAAAATTATTACTGTGATTTGTAGCTATCCTGCAGCTATGACATGGTATGGTCTGTCTTAGGCATCCGCGGTGCACACCTTCCTTAAACCACGGCTGCAAAGTGGACCCATTCTGTTTGGAATTTTTCAGACAGTCCTTGCAGTTTAACCAACAACACTTTGCTTAATTAGATTTTTATTAGAAAAAGATAAATACAGTTAAAAAAACGATCTTACGCTTGGCAGCCATGCTTTCAACACGGTAGGTATTTACACATAAAAAAAAATGTTACTCTAAAATGTAACCACAAGGTAAAGACAAATAACAGACAGGGAAGTGAGCAGCATAAGACACACTATGTTTTACTTGTATTGCCGGCCAGGCGTCTCTGACATCACAAGCTGGCTACTCGTCTTTTGCCCCAGAGAGCTGGTTTACCTTATGGCCTACCGTGGGGTATGCACACGTAGATTATAAATCAGACTCTGGAACTGCCTTACAAGGCTGTGTACATGAGCACACACAGGGCTTCCGGCACTGGTTCTGTGGTCCTTAGCCGAGTGTGCGCCTGCACACCACACACAGGGCCTCGTGCGCTGCCTGTGCGATCCAAGCCTGGGTGTACGCAGAGTGCAGCCCAAAAAGAGAATAAAAAACGTGGGCCAACTTGAAAGTATTTTTCACATTCCACTCATGAGCTACGACAGATTTAGCTTTGAGAAAGAAAAAAAATGATGTAAGCTGGATTTGGGATGGTAAATGGGTGCATTCCAGCGCGAGCTGAGTGCCCATAACTCGTCCTGCTGTGGTGGAAGTGGCAGTGCTCCCCCACGTTGACGCTTTACCTCTTGTTGTCGTCCCTAACACCATTTTCACACTGCAGATGAATGCATTGTTTATCCAACATTTTATCAGCTCACTGCAAGTACATGAACACTATACAACCTGTGCAGGAACTCTGACTGCACTCTAACAATGCACTCACCTACCGGGCCCCACCATTGATGCCCTCCCTGAATTTTTATCCAAATTATCTGATTCATGCCCGGCACCCACTGAGACTCCCTCTCCGACGGTCCTCGCCACCACCCACTGACAATCCTACTACTAGGCTCGGCCTCAGGCGCAGGACTTATAGAATCTGTAAATGATGAGTGACGCTCGTATACTTTTAAGTTATTCTTTATTCGGGACGGAGCGCCGAGTACACATTACTGCTCTGCGTGGAGCGGTCGGCGCCAATCGCTACAAATGGCCGCCTTCCGTCCTCGCGTGACGTGTTTCCTGTTCCGCCTAGCGGAACACTAGTGCGCTGACCTAAGTGCGTCACCACATATCTCCCCCCTTTACACATCGTAACTCAACAATAAAAGTTCTTACTTCCAGTCCATGTTAAAGTCCTTGAATCTCTCTGGCGTCTTCACTTCTCTTCCCCTTCTGGTTCTCACCTTCATCATTCCCTCCTTGCACTACTGTTCCACGCTCTCACCAATTTGCGTACCACTCTTGTCTTTCATGTCCTTGTCCTTCTCTCCGTTCCTTTCGCTTCTCCGCTCTTCTTGCTCTCCTGCACCGTCTTCCTCCTCGGCTACTTCCTGCTGTCCTTCTTCAACATCCACGTTCCTTCCTCTGTTACTTTCTTCTTCTCCGTCTCTTCCGACATTCTCTAGACCATCTTCCACATCACATTCCACTTTGATTATCTTGCTGCACTTGGCCATCCTGTCCTGTGACCATACCTTTCAGTCGCTTAGCAAGGCTGATCGGTCATACTGTTCCAAGACTTGTAATGGCAGCGAGAATTTGCTCTCACCCTTCTTCTTATGGACTGCTAGTTTTACTCTAACCCAGTCCCCTTTGTTCAGCTCTGCCTCCTTTACTTTGTGGTTCTTGTTGAAGTGAGTCGTATAGATCTCCTGTGCTCTTTCTAGGTTTCTTTTCACTATTGCCGGAGACCATCTGCTCTGTATCACTAACTTCCTCCACGCCTGATTGTCCTTGGTGAACGCTTCTCTTCCCCGCAAGATCTTGAACGGGCTGTACCCGGTGGTGCCCGGGGTGATCCTGTTTGCCCACACCATCTTCTCCAGTTCCTTCTCCCAATCCAACCCATCGTTGATGGCCGCTTGGATGGTTCCCATGATCACGCGGTTAAATCTCTCCACTTGGCCATTCCCTGCGGGGTGGTAAATGGGTGGGTGCTTCACTTCAATCCCATTCCTTTCAGTGAAGGTTGTCCATCTTGTTGAGGTGAACTGGGGACCGTTATCACTAACGATGATCTTGGGAATGCCCTCTCTTAGGAATGTGGACTGTAAGAAGTTTATCACCGCCTCCGTGTCCATGGTTTCTCTAACTTCGATTTCTGGCCATTTGGAGAATTTGTCCACCAGTGCTACCACATATTTCTGGGTGCCCGTTTTGTTTAGGACCGGTCCTAAAATGTCCACTGAAAGCACTTCCCACGGACCATCTGGTATGGGAAATTTTCCCAGGGGCGGTCTGATTAGGTGTTGAGATTTGTCTGCCTTGGCGCAAGATTCGCACTGTCTCACGTGTCTTTCTATCTGCGTATCGATAGCCGGCCACCAGTAGGCCTGTCTGGCAAGGGCTTTGGTTTTTGTGATGCCCTGGTGTCCTTCATGTAGTAATCCCATCAGGTGTTCCAGTACTCCCCTGGGTGGTATCACCTTGTCTCCTCTCAACAGGAAGATGGAGTCTTCCGCTAGTGATAGTTCCTCCCTGACCTCCCAGTATCTCCGGAGTTCTTCTCTCAGGTGCCTCTTTTCCGGCCACCCGTGGACTACATACCCCTTGATGGCTTCCAGATCATCAACCTCTTTGTATGCTTCCTCCCACTCTTGCATGCTTATTGCCTTCTCTACCTCCTGGATCGTGGCGACCACATAGCCTGCCCATTCACGATCTTCATGGTCACTCCTCGCTTCCATGGCTGCTGCCCTGCTGAGGAAGTCCGCCACCTTGTTTTGAGGCCCAGGAATGTGTTCCACGTCGTAGAGGAAGTCTAACAGGCGTAGGGTCATCGTTGCGATCCTAGGAGTGGCATGCGCATGGCCGCTTGATGTCAACACACGGACTAAGGGTTTGTGATCTGTTTTTACCAAGAATCGCACTCCCCACAGGTACTGACGGAATCTCTCCACAGCCCATACTACTGCCAGCATCTCTTTTTCCACCACGCTGAACTTCTCCTCGTTGGGGGCTAGAGACCTGGATGTGAAGCTGACGGTGTGCAATTCACCCTTTTCAGAGCGTTGCATTAGGACTGCTCCCAGTCCTCGGTCACTTGCGTCTGTCGTGAGAATTGTCTCTGCCTGGGGATCGAATCCTTTGAGCGGGATGGCATCGCTCATTTCTTTCTTTAAATTGTCGAATTCTTCTTGTTCCGCTTGACCCCACTGGAATCCGTTCCTCTCTTTGAGCAGCTGTCGTAGGTGGTGCGTTTTGGAGGCAAATTGTGGCACAAACTTGCTGTAGTATTCGGCCATTCCTAGGAATGACCGAACGTCCTCCTTTTTGCTCGGGGTGGGTGCGTCTTGAATGGCTTTCATGTTGGCGGCTTTGGGTCTGATTCCTTCTTCACTTATTTCGTGGCCTAAATAAGTGACTGATTTCACTCCCAATCTGCATTTAGACCATTCCGCAGTCAGGCCGTTGTCCTGTAGGATCTTGAACACTTTGTGGAGCTTCTCATTGTGGTCGTGCATGGACTTCCCCATTACCAGGATGTCATCCTGAAAGAATTGGACGTCGACCACTCCCTTCAACAATTTGTGCATCATCTTTTGAAAGACTGCGGCTGCTGACGCTAGGCCGAATGGCATCCTTAGGAATTCGTAACATCCAAATGGCGTGATGAACGAGGTGAGGTGAGTACAGGAAGGGTGTAGCTTGACCTGATGGTATGCCGATGACAGGTCCACTGTCGAAAACCACTTGATGTTTTTGGTCTTGGACAACATCTCGTTTATGCGTGGCAGGGGGAACTTGTCAACGAGTATGCTTTTGTTCAACTCTCTCAAGTCCACGCATAATCTGACCTTGCCGTTGGGTTTTTGAACTACCACCAAGGGGGAGAGCCACTCTGCACTTTCTATGGCCCTGATCACCCCTTCCTTCTCGAGCCTGTCCAACTCTTGCTGTACCGCCTCTATACTTCTGAACGGGATGTTCCTTACTTTATGCACCACCGGCGTTGCTCCTTCCTTTAGTCTGATTAAGTGTTTGTATTTCGCCAACTCCCCTATTTGGCCATTGAACACTCTTGGGTACGCTCTTCTCCATGACTCCACATCGTCCCTTTTCTCCATGTCCATGAGTAGGATTTTCTCGATACCACCTGGATTCAACTGGATCCCTAAGGCTCCCTGGTCTCTCCAGCTCAGGACTGAGGGGCCTTTCTCAGCTATGTATAGTTTGCATATCGCTTGGCGGTCTCTGAACTCGAATGACAGGGGACAAAACCCCAACATTGGGATCCTCTGCCCAGTGTACGTGACTGGACGCAAGTCCATGGGACGCAGTTTCTCACCATGTGTGGATGCAAATTTGTCTTCCCATACCTTCCTTTGGATGATCGAGATGGGGGCCCCGCTGTCCGCTATCATTTCTAACGGTATACCTCCGATGTGCATGTCCAACCGGGGCTTGTCGTTGCCCGAGTCATCCATCTCCAACACTTGGACATCAATATACAGTATTTCCTCCTGGTCATCAGTTTCCTCTGAGTCATTTGTATCGTCTTGCTGTTCTCGGTCAACGAATTTCACTGTGGCCCCTTTCGGTTTCCGGCGGCATACCTTCTCGTAATGGCCAAATATGCCGCAAAACGAGCACTTAGCTCGGAACGCCGGGCACGCTTTGTCGTTCCCTAGATGGTTGACACTCCCACATCTGTAGCAGCTTGGGCGTCCTCCCTTAGCTCCCCTCTGGTCGGTGGAATGTGTGGACTTCTGCTTCCTGCCCTCCGGTTTCTTCTGTGTTTCCTTTGGCCTCGGGCGTTCTCCTTTCTGGTGCGTCGATATCTGGCACACAGACTGCATACCACCTGAGTCTTTTTTGGCTGCTTGGGCACAGCGTTTTGATAGTTCGGCTTTCTTGACCATGGCCCAAATTTCTTTGAGTGGGGCATCTCCGTTTACCCACAGTTTGTCCTGGACATGGGAGCTCGACGTATGCATGATGATTTGGTCTCGGATGAGCTCGTCGTGTAGAGCGCCGAATTTGCATGAGATGGCGAGCTTCTGTAGGGCAACAACATACTCATCTACTGTTTCGCTACTCTTCTGTTTCCTTTGGAAGAAGTTGTAGCGGTCAATCGCGACACAAACCACGGGCCGGAAGTGTGCGTCCAAGTCGGCAATGGTGTGGCTGAAAACATCGTCGTCCGCTGCGTCTCTTTCTGCCTTCGCAATGGTGTCATAGATTCTTATCCCCTCCGGGCCCAGGTTGTGTAGCAAGATCTTCTTTCTGCGTTTACTTGAGTATGGGGCGCCTGCTTCTTCTTCCAAAGCGTCGAGGTAGTTGAGGAAGTACCTCTTCCAGTCCTCCCATTTCCGCTCCGGTTCCCCTGGGTTGGTTAGGAACGGCACCAGTTGCGTGAGGGACGACGAGTGTACCGCCATTCTGCCTTCCCTGTTTCTGGAGGGTTGAACAGATACTGACTTCCCTTGGGGGCTGCCTGGAGCGTTGTGCTTGGTGGGGTCCCCTTCCTCCGGGTCACTCTCGCTGTCTTCCCTTAGTTGTGCGTTGGACGGGGTGAGTAGTGGTCGCGTCCCAGCCCCTCCTGCTGTCTGCACTCCTTTGGATTCTTCAGGGCGAGTGTTCGAAGACTCTCCCCTGCCCTCACTCAGTTCCGCCAGTTTGCTCGGCTGGTCTTGCTATCCTTGGGGTGGTGCTCCCTACTGCCCCTAGGTTCGCCTCTGTTGGCGCGGGCCCAGCCGCCACGCTTGCTCGCCCTTTCGAATCTCCGTGGTGCCTGGTGCCCCGTGTGTCTGCGGGCCTACCTCCTCCGCTGTGCAGTCCTGCTTACTTCGATAGGGGTGTGCGCCGCGTGGAGCCAGGTGCAGGCCTCTGCCACGCTCCGTCCTGCTGTTCAGCACGTGGAATGCGAGTCCGCCGGTGGGATCAGCGTCTTCTGACCCCAATCGCCCTTTTTGCTTGCATCCGGGGTTCTGCGTCAAATCCTATGCCTCGTCGCCATTATAGAATCTGTAAATGATGAGTGACGCTCGTATACTTTTAAGTTATTCTTTATTCGGGACGGAGCGCCGAGTACACACTACTGCTCTGCGTGGAGCGGTCGGCGCCAATCGCTACAAATGGCCGCCTTCCGTCCTCGCGTGACGTGTTTCCTGTTCCGCCTAGCGGAACACTAGTGCGCTGACCTAAGTGCGTCACCACAGGACTCACATGACCTGATGGCTGGGCCTGGCCGGCAGCTTCAGTGTTAGGAGTGAACGGGAAGGGCAGATGGCAGGGCCCAGGGCAAGGCGAATCAAGGCAGGTGTCTTCGGACGGTCCTCGAAGGTGCTTGGCTGGTTGACTGGTCTTCTTTCCACACCTCGGTCAGTCTCATGCGCACTTTTAATTGTGTGCGCTCAATGCGCATGTCCGGACAAATACAAATCAGGCCAGGCATTTGTCACCAGCCCTGCTCCACCCTGAAGAGCGCGCAGATGCATTGCAGAAGCAACTGCGCGCTGCGAGCATCCACCCACCATTTGATCTGAAGAGCCTCATAGGCCCCAGCCGGAGCCGGGCACCATTTATGAAGAGGTTCAGGGGCCCGACCGGGGCCGCGGCGCGCACCATTTATTAACAGCCTCAGGCCAGTATACTTTTTTTCTTTTTGTTTATCCCGTATCAGCAAACAAAATGAAAAAAATTAAAGCGCTGGCATCATTTTGTAGGTCAGCTCATGCTTTTTGCCTCTGTGCGCCTACAAAATGATGGTGGGTCAAGTCATAGATTTTCTTTTCTTTTACATTTTTTTTAATGCTGTGCTGCACATTGTAAATGCTGTGCAGCAAGGCCACAGGGGGCCCCGCTGGGGTTGGGCACCATTTATGAAGAGCCTCAGGGGCCCCGGCCGGGCACCATTTATTAAGAGCCTCAGAGGCCCCGGCCAGGGCCCGCGCGTGTGCAGCAGCAGTTGTTTAATTCATGTGGAACAGGGCAAGCCTCTGCGCACGCACCATGAGCAATTAGCTTCTGAGGCCCAACGGGGGCCCAGGCATATATGCGTTGCGCACCGCACCATTTAATTTATAAAATTAATTTAAATTTATAAAAACCATGAGCACTGTGCACCTTGCGCGATTCAATTTATCATCATGATGAAGTAAGTGATGGGGCCCCTGGAGCACGGCCCCTGGCAACACAGGGGCTGCGGGGGCCTGTGTTACGCCCCTGATGGTGGTGATGTACATTGCAGATAGCAGCACCTTTATTTAATTCTACCATTGGGGAAAGCCTTTTCTAGTTTAGTGTATACATCCATAAAATATTTGGAAAAATCTCACGAAGTACTAAAGATGGTCAATAAGGTGAGATACAGGAATGTATGATTTGAAGCTACAATGATGGAGAGGATTTGGCGATGCGGCCAAATCTGCTGACTCGGGAGCTGGGCATCCGGGTTTGGGTCTTGGTGTCAGCGCAACATTCCGTGTTTCTGGACAAATCCCTTATTCTCCCAGTGCCCTTGGACAGCGCTTGGATACCCTCACGGGTGATAAGCCTCAATATATAAATCTCAACTTAAACCAACTTATGGGGGAAACAATGCTGGTGTGTAATAAGCCCCTGAACATGTCATACTTAAATGTGTGTTTTTTTTCCAGGGATAATGATGAAACTGTGCATTACCAAATATAGGAGGTGACAACAATGATACCTTGATGTACTTCCAAATTAGAATATAGGATGTCCTGTGGCTTCTTATATCAACTATGATGTCTTGATGTTCTGCATATTTAGAATATTGGCTGCCCTGTAGCTTCTTATATCATAGCCATAATTGTGAAAAAATAATGCTGAATCTATGCACTGCTGAATACTGCAGGTACCATCATTGAAGTATGAAAGTACAAACTCGTTTGAATACGAGAAGACTTTTGGTTTCCATTATATTACTGGGGTGGCCCTAACAGGAGAGGTAGACATGATATTCCTAACATTACATTATAATCAATGTTGTCATTCATCACTCACTATAAACTGTATACAGGCTCTGCATCCCAAATAGTTCCCTTTGTAGTAGTCTTAGATGGATTTCAACCTTGGTTATAGCACTTCACTTTTTTTACCACGTGAAATCTCAATCACATAATCACCTGGTGATTATGTTATTTAAAATAAGAGGCTCCCCCAGACTTACTTTTTTGCTTTTAATTGTTCATTTATTCACTGTTATGTAAGTCTTCCTTTTCCTTTCAGTCTTTTCCACGTATCTGAGCCCACATGGGCATTTCAGGTAGCACCCACCCTAGATAGCATCTTTGGCAGATCTGTGTCTCAGCCTTATTTTTTCCTCTTGTATGTGGATTGTGAATCACTTTTCCATTTAAAATATTATTGCATGAAGTGCTGTTATGGCATGATAATGCTCATCTGAAGGCATTTCCTGCTGTGCTTAAAATTTGTTTATTACATAGTTACGAGAATCTCCCTTATCAGTTGGATTGAAAGGCAGTCCACTGCACATAATAATGCTTTAGGACCTCTAAAGGTTTCAGTAACTTAAACCTGAGCCAAATCCCTGGAAGCTATGGCACAGAGCAAATAGACTTAACTTAAGAACTTGTGTAAAGCATTTCGAAGTGCCACAATTGTTTAAAGGTCAAACACAACACAATAAAAATCACATGCCAATTTATAAAAATGGAGAATAATTTAATAAACAAAATTATACAAAAACAAGAACATTCAAATAAGGGAGGCCAGGGATTTGATTTTTTAAAGTAAAAATAAAAATAACACCAAAAAACAATAAACTCCAACCACATTCATCTGATTGCACTTGACCGGGACCAAGGAGCAATTTAAGACCAACCACAATGGATCACAGGTCAGATACGAAAAAACAGGTTTATCCTAATAAGAAGTTTTACCTTCTTACTTAGTCTCCGAAACAGAATTCAAAATCCCTCACTAGGACAAGGCAGCAGGCAGTGGTAAAAATAGATTTCACAAGGTTGGATAGGCCCCGGATGAGGACCCAGTGAAGCAGATGACTTGATGGGAAAGCTCGGAGCAAGAGAAATTCAAAATTTGCACCAAGGATGGTTTCCCTTGTCAGAAAGACACTTTTTGCACCTTCACTTGCTGAAGAGTTCTACATTCAGACTTACACGCTTTTTTGGAGCTCAGATTCCTCAGGTGGGGTAAGGTTGCAAGTTATATCCAAACAGAGCTCCATGAAGTCAGACACCCTTTCTGTGATGTCCCATTTAAATGGATTTGTGGCTGCAGTAACACTCCAGGCGGAAACAACGTGAATCTTTGGCCCAGCGACAACCTTTATTAAATTGATTTGGCAGGCTTGTCATGGTCCTCGAGAGGTCTTGCAATTAAAAGTTTCTAATTCTTAAGTTTTTGTGGATTTTAAGAGGAAAGCACTTTGACACATTCAAGGGTCTCAGGACCTCAGGACACCACGTAGTGGTCAAAACTAACTCCCACAGAAGTCAGTAGCAGGGTCCAAGGCAGATCCAGTTGCAACCGGTAATATAAGCTCTTCAGTAAAAGGGACTTCTAACAGCTTGTTGTATGCCTGTAGTTGAACAGCATGTCAGCCAACTGACCCATGGTTTCCACTTCTATGTCCTGTGTACAAATGGGAGCAGGTTCAGTCCTCTATGTCTCCTCGCATATCTCAACAAAGGTAAAGCCCTTCTGACTTTCACAGTTCCACAAGTGTTCTGAAGAGGGTGCCCAGGAGTGCCTCCTTTATGCCTGGCACTAAACTGTGGTTGGGGGCGACTACTGGCTTCTCTCCAAACAATATGAAAAACGTTCCTTGTGGTAACCCAACCTACTTTTGCAGGAGGTCCTGTCTGCACTACTGCAAACAATCACAGAGTGTTCCTCTCTTCCTAAAATCAAGACAACAGAACCTTTATTCCCCTGTGCAGAGCTCCAGTTAGTTTCACATGCCTCTTGGTTGTGGGAACCAAGTCTATTGTATCAGACTCCAGACTCCATGCTCCCTTGCATTCCCCACTCGGCCAGATCAAACATTTCTGCATGAGTCTTCCTTTCCACCTCAGCCCAAGTAGAGGTTACTAGGTCTAAACAGATGCTACACTAAAATGGACTGGGTCACAGCAATGTTCTTTAGGTCAATAACCCCTCCCCGCTCAAAGTTGGCCATTGCTATAGGATGACATTTCCCCTCACTGTCATCGTTGACTACCCTATGGGAAAACATCTGGGATGTTCTGCTTTAAGGAAGCCAGTCTCTCCACCACTGTGGACTTATTGGCTACTATTCCACTCATTAGCTGCTGCTTACTTGGTCCTATTGTTGATTTGCCATTGCCGCACTTCACCATCCCAGAGGTAAGGTGGCCAGGGCTCCAAAAACCACCCATCCTATGGAGACTAAGTTGGCTTCAGTCCCCATGGCTAATATTCCACCCCAATTCCTACACTTGCAATCCCTTGGGACTGCCCACCAATGGGGGGTCGCTTGAAACAGACTGAGTCTCCCTTTTAGTCCTGACTTATCACAGTCCAAGCACACCAAAGCCTTCATGCGATCAAAAGGTTTCTTTCACTTGTACCCTCTCCACTTGAGTTTGGAAAAGGCATGAGAGTCCCCCACCTGAGTATACTTTTGAGCCCTTATGAGAACTAATTTGTATTCGAATTGCTCATTTCCTTCCCCTGAGGGGATCTGGATCACCCCTGGGAATTTTTATACACCCTTGTGCACACCCAAATGGCAGCTGTCTTACTAAGCAGCCTTTTGTCAGTCAAATTGAAATCCACTGCATGCTGGTGTAACTCTGAACTACTATTATTCAGGTGTTATCTGTCATGATTCGATTATATAGCCTATCATAAGTAGTGGCTGTATCGCCTTTTACTCAGTCCTCCACTGCTTTTATTGAGATATCAAAAAAGCCAAGCCAGGATTGTTGTGAGCCTTTGTGTGTGAGCATATTTCTGCTCAAGGGCATCATTCTTCATGTGAGTAGCGAATCAGCTACCCTGTTGTCAGGTGTCAGGAGTGTATCCATCCACACTGTTGGTACTAAGTCCAACAGGTACACTTCCCAGTGCTGTTGACCCACCCTGCGCATTCTCAAATCTCTTTCATAAGAGGCGAACCATTTGTAGATTTTGCCTGCAACACAACACTAGGAACAATACCTTGCACAAGCAAGGGATATGTGCCCCCCTGTAGACACCTCACCATTGCAACCACTATCTTCTACCAACCTCCAGAGGCCTAAGCTGACCTTCTCATTCAAGGCCATTCTCTTTTCCTTCAGTGAATGTTTCCTCTCCTCCTGTGCAATGGCTGCCTGCAACACACTTGCTGATTGCTTGCCGTGGAGCTCCACTTAGCAGATGGACAGTTCAGTAGAGTTTATGCTGGCAGATCCTCATTTACTCCCAGACAAGGATGGTACACTAATAAGTACTTTTTGGGACAAGAGATCCACTACCCCTTCATCTTCTAGGCCAGCATCCTTTGTCTTATCCTCAAAGGGGATATGTGCACAGGGATCTTTTATCCATCACTTAAGGGCCCTTTCATGATCTTCCTTACCCGCATTATGCGCCAACTTCAATTGCCTTTCTCTCTTTCATGACTACATCAGTGCATTTAAGCTCCGGCATGCAGCGTAGGAGAAGCAGAGTGAGAGACCTAGGCATGGGATGTGCTCTAGTATTTTTGCATGTCCCTGCTCTGGCTCTCCTGAAAACTGCACTAATCACGGTCAGGTGTTTTGAAGAGAGCTGCATAAAACCTTCCCTTTCGAGCAGATTCTTGCCTGCAATTCCTGGTTTTTTTTTAATACGTACCTTGTCGATTGCTACGATCCTTAATTTTGATACTTCTTTTTTCGTCCCTAAATCTGAGTCAATCCCTGTTTTTCTAGTACAACATTTTGGGGACATCCTTTTTATTTCTATTAAGGGGGTATCAGCGTACTCTTTGATAACCTGTTGAGAGTATCTTCTCGCAATTCATACTTGTAGAGACATAAGGTACAAAAGACTTTAACTACACTTATCTGGCTGTCATATTGGTAAGATGAATGCATGCAATTAACCCTAGACATGGCGACACCACTTGTGTAGTGAGTCCATGAACTTTTGAAATCAAACAAGACCTTCTAGTGAAGACAAAAAGGACTATTAATGAACATTTTTTGTTCAATACAACCTCATAACTGACTGCAGGACAAAAAGAATTCGTAAAAGAACTGTGTTTTTGTGCCATGCTGGGACCTGTATTTTTTCTTTTGGAAGCATTTAGAGACAACTACTGGAATGATGCCATTCTGGTAAAACATAATGTTTCTTACAACTCTCATTACTGTTATTACTTAGGTATTACGTTGTAAAAGTGTTTCATTGGGAGAAATATAGGAATAACTGTCAGTAGTAATCACTCAACACTCTACTTAATTTTATTATTTACAGAGCTACATGGCTGTCATGAATTCCTACATGTAAATATAAGAGGGAAAGTGTGAGATAGGTAAAGACACATATTCATCAGTTATGCAGCATTTTCTAGTTCTCTTATGCATTTTGAAGCACCGGTTTTAATGGAGTTGCTCTCGCTATGTTGATATATGTATGGAGCTTTCCTTAGTTCCTCTTCTGGAATCCCTAGAGTCTTAGTTGGATACAGTCCCTTAAAAGCACATCTTGAAAACATCATTTTTTGTTTTGTTCATTCACTTCCACTGCTTGGTGCGATCACTTGAACTGCTATACAAGTACCCAGTGGTCGCAGGGCTCTAGGTGGTGTTAGGGCTTTGCTTCTGGTATTTGTGTCTCGCTCCTACACAATTGCACTTCTTAGTTACATTGGAGGTGTTCAGATTTAACGCTCTGCATAGGACCTTTTCCTCTATCACTGTAAAAGTTGTCAGGGCAGTCAGATCCAACTCCTTTTTCCTTCAAACATTTAAGAAGTGCAGAATTGGAATAAATATTAAATTTAGAAAAATCTAATATGACCTATTGAAAAGACCTGATGCAAATTCAAAATCAAACATCAATTTTTGCTTTCAGTTCGATTTAGAGATGTTATATTTATAGCTTGATAGCTGACCTGAAATGTAACAGAAGTTCTGGATCCCACCAATGAAGAACAATGTGAGAAAGTGGCTTATTAGTAGGTTGGATGGCAGCCCACCACAATTTATAATATCACTATTCTTCTTAGGACCTGTAACGTTTTTAGCAATTTAAACCTGAGCTCTGACACAGAGCAAACATGCTTCACTTATGTTATTGAAAATTTATAGAGCGCACGATCACCAACAGATTTCTTGGCGCTGATATAGTTTCTTATTCCTTTCTTGGAGACACCACTAAGAGAAGTCCAAGTCTAACTGTAAGCGTGCGAGATAAGCCAGGTCTTCAGCTTTTTCCTGAAGCGCAGATGGTCAGTTTCTAGTCTCAATGACATGGGCAGGGCATTCCAGAACTTGGGTCCTTGAATTGAGAAGCACCTGCCTCCAGTCCGTTTACATCTGACCCCGGTACCGCCAGTAGATTCAGTGCTTGAATCTTAAAGTGCGCGTTGGGGAGTACCTGTGAATTTTTGAGGAAATGTACGTGGGGCCAGTGCCATGAATGGCTTTGAACAGGATGCATCCTGTTTTAAACAGGGAACGCTGCTCCACTGGAAGCCAGTGCAGTAACTTCAGCAGTGGTTTAGCGTGACAGGTTCTGCCTTGTTGATAGATAATTCTTGCTGCTGATTTTGTATCAGCTGCAGATGGTGTATCTGGTTAAGTTGGAGGCCTAGGTATATTGCATTGGCATAGTCAATTTGAGATAATATCAAGGAGATGAGGATTTAAATGCTGGCTCTTCTGAATTTGCGCAGCTTCCTAAGTTGGAAGAAACAGGCTGAAGCAACTGTCCCAATCTGTGAGTTCATGATGAGCTCAGAGACAATATGAGTGCCTAGGCACTTAATCGAGTTCGTAGGGGCAGGTGCAGGTCCTAGTTCTGCGTCTCAATTAGTAGGGGTCCGATGCTGAAGTTTATTGTCAGGGATTATGATTTCGGTTTTATAGGAATGTAACTTTAGCTGACTTTTATTCATCCAATTTCTAATAAACAGCATAGTATTCCTAAGGAACTCCTTGGAATTTATGGAATGATCTATGGAGAAAATTAGCTGCATGTTGTCAGCATAGTAAATTAATTCTGTGCACCCATCTGACGGAGCGTGAATATGAGGGGTCGAATATATACTTTGAAGAATCACAGCCATATGTTGTGACGAAACACGTGTCAGCTTGATTTATGTGCGCAGTAATTCCCAGGTCGGGAACACTGTAGTGAATAAAAACCCTTGAAAACTATACACTTTGTCCGGTCTATCCCTACGATCATTACGTTTAGACAAACCAGTCTATTTATACTGTTGTGTGCTCTGGACTTTTGCCTAATTCCCAGAAAAGGAGGTCTCTGTCCTTCCTATATTACAGAGGTTAAAGTTTTCCTCTGGCCAAGAGGCACCAACCAAAATATCTCCTTTCTTAAATCTCTTGACTATGACCATACCGTAACAAGATGTGCGCCATTCTTCTGAACACTAAAAAAACCTTTTCGCAGAAATCCTACTTTGAAAAGGTGCAGAGACAATGATGAACTCTGCGGTACTCTGCAATAGAGGTTGCTTGTGCCGGATTTGTAAGGCAGAAGCCACACTGATTCTCTCCGATCTACTACGAAGGATTGAGACCACTTTAGAGCAGCCCCTCTGAGACCTGCTACAGCAATGCGTTCCATCAAGATGTCATGATTGACGGTGTTGAACGCCGCAGATAGTTCCAGGAGGATCAGGGCTTGAGTGCAGTCCTCATCAGACTTTTCTTTTAGATCATCCATGACGGATAGAATGATAGATTCAGTAGAGTGGGATGAGCGGAAACCTGCCTGATGTGGTTCTGAAAAATAAGTGTTTTCTATAAAGGTACTAAACAGTTTTGCTACGTTTGTCTCTAATACCTTGGCCAGGAGTGGCAGAAGTGAAATAGGCCCATAGTTGTCCAGCCTCTGCGGATCGACACCTTCTTTTTTCTGTGGAGGAATAATCACTGCTTGTTTGGAGGCTTGTGGAATCGTCCCTTGGCTAAGGGATAAGTTCAGTAGGGACAGGATAGTCTCTGGAAATGCAGAGAATATGGCTTGCTGTTTGTGTGGGGGACAGGTATCATTAAGGGAGCCTGATTTTTCTTTGTAAAGAAGTTACAGGAACTGTTCATTGCTCAGGCATGGGAGAGTAGCCAAGGGGAAGGTGTTAGTGATTTGAGGCGGTTCAATCACATCCCTGTTGTTGGAGTCTATAGAATCCTGAATTTTCTTAATTTTATCTGAGAAAAAATAATTCAGATCATTACATAGTTTCTGTGTGTCAGGGATGGAGGGGGTCACACGATCGGGGTTAGATAGCTCCCTTACTGTGTTGATGATATCTTTTGTTTTGCTGTTAGAGTTTAGTACTTTGTTGGAGAAAAACTGTTTTTTTGCCTCCAATATGACTTTTTTGTAGGCCGTAAGATTTGTGTTGTAATGTTCTCTGGATTCTATCTAATAGGTGTTTTGCCTTTCCCTTTCTGCCTGTCGTGTTCTAAATTTAGCTGATTTTACGTCAGCAGTGAACCATTTGGATGCTTCATGCTGCCTGAGGCGAGAGGTCTGCCTCTGTAGGGTAGCCTGAGTGTTAATAGGATTCAATTGCCAGTTGGTGATTTCTTGCTCCAATTTATCTATATTGTCCCAGCTTGCTGGCAATTTATGGTTCAGGGTCTCGCATAAGGATTCTAAGGTGATGAAATTCCAATTTCTGGATGGAGGCTTTGAAGGGATGTAGCATTGGGCAGAGTGATATCACACACAGTAAAACTAACTGTGTAGTGATCAGACCTTAAGCAGGGTTGGATTACTGATTTCTGCAGGTTGAGGTTAATAGACAAGGCTTGGTCAAGTGTATGACCTTTAATGTGTGTGGGTCCTTGGATGTGTGGTGTGAGGTTCAAACTTTGCAGAGCACTGGTAAGTTCCTTGCTGCTCTTTCCTCCATCCGCCTCATTAGCCCAGTAGTTAATGTCACCAATGATCAGCACTTTATCATAGTCCACTATCAGAGATGCCATACAGTTCACAAATGCTTTAGGGAAATCCAGCATTGAGGTGGGCGGCCTATACAAAAGTACACAGACTACAGTGCTATTTGGGGAGTCAAGTTTGATATCTAGGTTGTCTACTAGTGTTATCTCTAACAGAGAGATGGCAGTGAATGGTAGTCCATTTTTGATGGCGACTGTCGCCCACCCCCTTTCCTTTCCGTTGATCTATTAGTTTGTAGGAGATAATCATTATCTGGGAGTGCAGCTAGGATATCCTTGGTGGATTCCTCTGTCAACGAAGTTTCTGTTAATAACAACATGTCTGGAGAGTCAGTGTCTAGAATTTTAAATAGTTCTTACTGGTGTTTGACCATGGAACAAATATATAGGTACATTATATTTAATTCCTTTACAAGTTGTTTAGTTTTTGAGTGGGTGAAAAAAGTTGTTTGACTCGAGGACTGGCAAGTGACTGTGTACTTACAGAGGTTTGGCAACTGGCTTGGATAAATGAGGCCAAGTTCATTTAATTTGTGTTGGAGAGGCAGGTCATGTAGTTGCCTATCTTGCGGGACCATATTTTTTAGTTCTATTGGCATGTAAATGAGTTCATGAAAATGTATAAAGGATTTAGCAGTACCAAAACAGTTAAAAAAATTCAAAGCAACACACAATAGAATGCTTAGTCTGATTTATAAAAATAGATCATAATTTAATGAATATAAGGGCATCAAAACACACAAATTACATCCAATAAGGTAAACCAGGGATTTGAATTTTAAAGTTATAAAAATAGCACTAAAAAGTATTAAGCACTAACTGCAGTCTTAAGGTTGTGCTTGACCGGGGCCTAGGTGAGATTTAAGCCTGACCACAATGAAGCAGGAGTCAGATACAGACGCCAGGTTTGTCCTGGTGAGAAGTTTTACCTGCCAGCCACTTAGATATGTCATCTCCAGCGGTATAACTGGCGACCACGTCCTTGGGTAAGTGAGGCCTGAGCTCCCTGGCAAATTCCTTAGACTCGACACCCTCCGGAGTGATGTTATGGGCTCTGAGGTCGAGCTCTCGTAGCTTGACCTCATGTTCCATCCTCTTCCCTTCCATCTCCAGCTTGGCTAACTCCCACCTTAATTGTCTTTCCTCTCTTCTGTCAGCTAACTTGGTCTCTGACAACCCTCCTGTTGATGCACTGCTGCCCTCCTGTGAGGCTACCTTGGGGCTGATTATCATCTCACCCACCCCCAGGGGACATTCCGCAGTCCTCTCAATGACAGTACCCCTGTCTGACTCCTTCTCCTCTACCGTACCCTCCGGATGCGCTTCCACCCAGGCTCGCAGACTAATGCGGAGCTCCTCTCTTTTGGCCCCTCGCCTAACGAACACTCCCCTTTCCTGCAGAACTCCTTGAGGTGCGCCACGGTATAGGTCTCCAGCTCTGACATATCGAATTCCATCTTGTCAGTGAAAAGTGTGGACAACCACCTCGAAGTAGGTTACAAGGATAGGAACTCTGAGGGTCACCTCCACCCACCTCCAGAAGAGAATTTGGAAAAAACAAAATATTGAATTGGAGGGCCGCTGGGAGAAAACTCCGGGTGTGTACCTGTGGCGCACACTGAATTATTATGGGGTCCAAAAGAAGCACGGCTCGTATCCCACCCGCTGAGCACCAATTTTATGTTGGACCTGTGATGGGCAAGCCCAGCACAAAGGGGGTAGCTTGGCTCAAGTGTCAAGGCAAGTGAAGGCTATCGTGTTAAGCCGGCTTTGACCCAATAATATCTCCTTGTACAACCACCAAAAAGAAGGACACCACACCACTGTTGTAGAAAAATACAATTCCTTTATGTAAAAATTCCCTGTTGTAAATGGGGAACAATTAGGAAAGCACATTTACATTTCTTTTGGCCACAATTTGCTGGGTTTCGACTTTGGAATAAATACAATAAATAAGCTCAGGATTACATATCATCAATAAATAGAATAAATATCAGGAATAAATATCTCCAATGAATAGAATAAATAATGGGAATAAATATCTTCAATAAATAGAATAAATAACACTTTCTGTTTAGCAGAATACATACTGGTTCATTCAAATAAACAACCACATGTTCATTCTGGTATCGCTGCCACCAATTAAATACTTCAGGAACACTACATTTGCAAATACATTTCAGGTTGGAAAGATAACTCTTACAGTTTATGACGATTTCACCAATAATGTACACAGGCTTCTCTGGGCACAAAAGGAGTGTTGGGACTCTTTAAGAATCACACGGGGGCTATGCGCGTGTATCTAAAAAGGCAAGGAAAGACAGTGAACACTTCATTTACACTCGGCTGCCACCAGGTTGAGATCTCTGTTTGCCGGTGGGGTCTAAGCGCGCCTAGGGGCTTTACCACTGCTACCACTCAGGCGGCACCAGTTCAAACTCTTTAGACTGCCGAACGGGGCTGCCGAAGAGGTCACACAATCTTCGCGCTCAGTCAAATAAGTGCCGGTTCACAGTTCCTTTATATCAGCGCTTCCCACCTGAAGAAACGGGCCCACCTCACATCGGCTGCAATCGAAAAAGGGTGGCCACCATTTTGAGGCCATTCATACAGGTTGCCAATCCCAGTCTATAATGTCACAGGTTCCTTGTAAATAGGTGCCAAAAACCTTGTGAACAACTGGGTGTCAAGGAACATCCAGCCCCATGAAACAGCACACAAAAGGCCCTGGTAGACAAAGAAAAGCGTCAAATTTTGGGAGGTGCAGGGGAACAAAAGAAATCATAGTGGTGAGGGGACTCTCAGAAGCAGACGGGTCTAACAGTGCATAATCTATTATTAAGAGGATAAATCCTAACCTGTCTGTTCGAGTATTTCCCTTTTTGCACATAGGGGCATATTATCAAGGGGGTTTATCTCTGCTTTTTTGGCTTTAAAAGCCAAGAAAGCAGAGATAAATTTATCTCCCTATTACCTAGTAGGAGATAGCGACCATCTTGGGCCCCGCTTTGCATGTCAGTGATATTTATCACTAATGACATGCAAAGTGGGCGTGCCAAGATGTTAGCGACTGGAAGCAGTCGCTAACATCGCTATCTCCTATTACCAGCTTTTGGAGATATTCGCGCTAAGCGCGAATATCTCCAAAGGCTAACACCTGCCCCTGAGCAGTTCTTAGCCATGTTATCCAATGGTAGGTGGATAACATGGCTAAGAGCATTTGCTCGGTAATGCATGAATATCGCGGACTTTACAGCGATATTCATGCATTTCGGCCGATTTTTATCGCTTAGGAGATCAACCTTGATAATAGCAAGGCTCCGAAGCGATAAAAATCACCGCAGCTCGGCGATAAAAATATCGCCGCTAAACCAACATAGCGATAATTATCACTAGTTGTTAGTAATATGCCCCTCAATTCTTTTTAGATTCCATGATGAAATGTTCAGCTAAAACACGAAATTAATACTGTACAGTTTGATTATTGCCATAACAAATCCTGGCAATCATAATGACATGATCAGCCTGAAAGATAAACATCAAATGATCACAGTGGGCAAGAACATTCCCCATAGTATAAATGATTTAACACCCCTAAAAAAATTTCCAATGTCAACATTTCTCTTATTCCAGTTACGTTGGATATTTTGCATGATTAGTTAAAATCTTTATAGGTTGAAAGATATATATGTATTACAAGTATCTATATAAAAAGAATATTAAGAAAGTATCAATTGATCAGGCCTCAAAGCAAAATGCAATTTAATTGATCATTAGAAATTGTTCAGAGGTGCATTAATGATTCCAAGATAAAAGTGCAACTTCATTGATCATCGGGAATTCATCTTGGGATGGGGTATCACTCCTTTGCCTTAAATTTAGGGTCCACTTAATCAGTAATTTGCTACATTGGCAGTTTAGTGGTGCATGCATGGAATTAAACCAGACTAAAACTGCGTATTTGCATACTTGTATGCCCCAGATGTTAAAGGGAATTCTTAGGATAATCCTGCTTTCAGTTAAAGGTTTAGGGCAAACCCATAAAAGGGAGATCAAGGGCCTCATTTATGAAAAGTGACGCATCGCTGCGTGAAAACAGCGATGCGTCACTTTTCACTGCGTGCTCCTTGCGACACCAATGATGCGTCATACTTAATGTATGACACATCATGTCGCAAGGACTTACAGATACGTCAGTATTTCTGACGTATCTGTAAGCGCAAAAGTGACGCATTGCTGGAGTGTGTCACAAAAGTGACGCAACTCCAGCAATGCGTCCTTTCACATGGGGAAAGCCCCATGTGAAAGGGCTTGCGTCAGTCTTACGCCTGCTGTGAGGCAGGCGCAAGATTTTGACGTAACAGCATCCTAAAAGTGACGCAGTGAAATCTCATAGATTTCACTGCGTCACTATTACGAGGCTTTTTGCGGGGGAACGCCCCCTCTGCATACATTATACCTGACGCAGGTATAATGTGGCGCAGGGGTTTAAAAAGTGACACATCTACCTAGATGCGTCACTTTTTAAATATGGCGCAACAAGGCGCATATTTTACGCCGCTGGTGCGTCACAAAAAGTGACGCACCGGCGGCGCAAAACTGAGGCAAGGCCTCATAAATGAGGGCCCAAGTCTTCAACACCTATCACCCATATTGGATAGAGATGTGTAGCCTTATTCCAAAGCCAAGGTAAAGTTTGCAGCTGTGCAGGTAGATGGCCAAAATGGCATCCCATAAATGTATTTTTCAGAAACTGATTCCAATCCCCAGTTAAGTATCTCTGCAGTTTGAGGATTTATAAATCAGTTAAAATCATCCAGCCGAGTAATCTTTTTGCTGATATGCCTTATCATTAATTGCTGATTGCTTCTTCATTAAGTGATGTAAAGTTTTTTTTAAACAGCAAGTGCGGTTTTCAGATTTCATAGTAATTGTGTCCTAAGAGTGTTAATGGCAGATTTTAGATAAAGCCAAGTAGGTGCACTTTCATTTCTGTAAAGCTCTAACAATAGAGTTGTACTTAGAATGTCAACAGGCAAAGCTCTTCTTTGATATCAGGCTTCAAGATAGGTCCCCATGCTTGCAATCGACTGATTAGTCAGCCCAAACTCAAAAAGAATGTGGGCAAGCGAGGGATTGAGTGGCAAGCTAAAAAGATTCCCGTAAAGTTTAGAAATGATTGTGTTGCTCGAATATTAATTTACCTTACAAAAAGAAAGACAAGAGACCTTTGGCATAACAGGAGCAGTTGGTTTAATTAAATGCTGCGGCTGGGAGTACACCATACAGAAATGTATCAGAGAACTTACTCTCAGTACAATCATTTTCAACGTCTTATATACATTTCTTGAAGCATCATAAAACGATTCATAGATCCTGGTTAGGGAGAGGAATGTAGGCCTATTCGTGGAGTCATAAATTACTCCTACCTGATGACAAATGCAGGTGGGTCTCGCCCTTCCATTGACACAATGAGGGCCAGTGGGTAACATGTCCAGATGTCGGACATGGGGAGTGTGTGATTACTGCATGTGATGTGTGTGCTGTGTCCTGATTGGATGAGTGATCCTAACTTCATGTGGTATCTAACTTTATGATGTTTTGGGAATGCGTTCCCCTCAGCCATGTGTGTTTTATTGTGACCAATCTCCCTGGACCAGTGTGGTGTCCCTGACTATTTGTGGGACTAATCAGGGCTTATTCTGTTCTCTTGTTTGTCATGCTGGTTTTTGAGCCACTCCACCTGTGATCTATCATTCAGTAGCTTCAGACCTAGATCACAGGGCCTGCCTGACCACGTATTTCTGACTCGGGTTGATGGAGAGGTCATATCGGGATATTTTGACAACAGTGACTCAATTTAATTTTTATACAAACATGGATCATTGGGTACATCAACATCAATATTAAAAATTCTATTAAGAATATTTGTGGCCTGCCCGCAGAGAACTTTACTAATGCTTTAACAAGAAAGCAAAGCTGGGGCTGACTAAGGATTTTCCTAAGATAAAATAGGCCTTCAGGATGCAATTTGGGCCTGGGGCGCCATCACACCGACCAGCCTGAATATCTTTTAGAAATTGTTCTTCAATAAGGAAGAATTAGTTTCAGGGGACTGTCAATTCTTTTAAAGGGCATGCTATTGTGCTAGCATCATTTTACATGATATTTCTGAAGCCAACCACCATCTGAACTTGCAAAGGTGCTTTGCTTTTTTCTGAGATATTACAAAGCTTTGCACATAGCACTTGAGAGATATGTGGAAGTGAAGGGTGATATTAGAAACGATCTTGTGGTGCCAATTAGGAGTTGGTCATGTGAGTTATACGTGGGTAACTTTGAGCATTAAGGTTTTATTGTTTTACCTAGAACAGATGATGTGAAGCAGTGTAGCATATTTTTGCTTACTCCTTCTCTTAGACAATATGCATATTATATCTTATTATATGAATGCAAACTCTCTACGCTCTTTCTAACTATTTTTTGTTAGTAAAGTGTTAAAGAATGTATCTTTTAAAGCAGACTGATGCAAGAACTTATGAGAGTGAAGAAACGGAGCCCCACTCTCAGTTGGCTGAGAGTGTCACTAAATAATTGAGTCAAGTTTCCACTTGAAGAAGTTTAGGCATGACTGAGACTTCCAGTCTCGACCCTCAGAAAAAGAGGGCTTACAGATGGCTAAGTTGCGGAAAGTGAGAGTGGAAATCTTGAAGAACAGGAGGTGGTTCCCAAACAAGCTGTATGAGAACAAGCCGGAGAAACTATGTGCATCTATAGGCTACGAGAAGCACACAGAGGCACCCTATGCTGAACTGTTGTTGAATATCTGTGGTTTGAGGATGGTGGGGCATGGAAGCAACACATGGAGTGTCGATAAGGATGTTGATGATGGCTACCTGGGAGGAGACTTGCCACAGTAGTTGGTTTTAAAGGGGTACGTAGACATAACCATATGCACATCAGTATGCTCTGGCATAAAAATGTCATGGCTCAGTTCTATTAGACATAGATCCTCAGACAGACAATCTTGAGGAAGGTTCTTCAGTTGTCAAGATGGTTTAATAGGGTTGTGGCTTGGGTGGGTCTTGTGTTGTCTACAATACCACAAGCCAACCACAATAAGATGATGGACAGAGTGCTGAAACCTTTCAGACACTCACTCCCAGTCACTATTAGATCTGGGGTAAATCTATCATCATTATTTAGCTCACTTTACCACCCCAGTTCAGACCAAGCCATATGCATATTAGTCTTGACCGTGTTCTTCATGGGAACAGTCCACGGCAGGTCTTCCCTGGACTGGAAATAAGCATTCTGGGACCAGTTTGAGGTAGCACCCCTCATCAGCCAGGTAACCTGTACCCAATGGCAAAGTGAGCATGGGACCCACGTCTGGGTATACCATTCCAACTTAGGGTGAACAATGCAAACACAATATGATGATGTTTTTGAGTACTGACATTTTCAGACACTCACCCCTAGTCACTATTAGATAGGTTTAAATCCATCATTTAAAAAAAAATGTATACATCTATAAAACAAAAATTTATTTTAGGTAAAATATTAGAAATACAAGATCGATAAATTGCACAAATATACTGAGAAGTCATGAACAATGAAAAAAGACAGATAAAAACAAATTAAACCTTTTTACAACAAGCATAACATAGTATCCACGCCCAAGTCTAGGCGTAGCCAAACACATTATTCAAATCTCAAAATTTTTGTCCGCTCTGAATGAAAAGAAAAAAATCCTAATCAAAATATGTTGCCTAAAATTTTTCAAACTTCTTAAACCCCCTACTCCTAAAGCGTAAGAAAATTTATACTTTTTTTAGCCGCTTTCATCTTTTGGGCCCATTCATGAACAGAGGATATGAGATCAGTACGCCATCTTTACAACAAAAGTGATCTGGCTACCGCCATTGCAATGTATACACATTTGACAAGCTTATCAGGCAAAAGAAGATCTGGATCAAAACCTAAAATTATTAACACATTATTCACTTCTAATACAATACTGCATTCAGATTCAAAGTAACAAAAAATATCCTCCCAGAACCTCCTAATCATAGGACATTGCAACATAATTTGTGACCAATTGGCTATAAGATGATCAATTCAGCAAAAGCACTGATTGATTAGTATACATTTTAGAGAGGGAAAGAGGGGTTCGATAAAGTTGCCATTTACTGAAAAACAACATCCTTGGCCAATTTGCTCCTCTTAGCGTACTGAAATTAGGTTTATTAATTGCTGATCACATACCGGCTGAAATTTCTAATTCTTCATGTTTCATCCATTTTGCAATTGCCTTCTGCCTAAGATCGGGGCCCTTAACTGAGCCTAGATGCTTTTTCCATTCCCAGGCTTTTTAACAACACACTTTCCTCTAAAAGTTCATGAACTACTTTTTCGCAAATTTGGGTTAAGTGTAATTCGCTTAGGAATTTGCTAAAAATGCTATATGACCCCAAAAGAAGAAAATCACTAACTATCAATTGTGACATTTCTGTCATACTCAACCATCTTCCATTCCTCAAAAAATCTGAGACTTTAGTGTAAGTTCTGAGGATTGTCTAATCCCTGACAATAACAGAAGACCAGATAAGGAAGTAGAGGAATTGATTACAGGGATGGAATATCTTTTATAGAGAGCCTTTTAAAAACCATTGTAGGCACTTATACCGAACCAGTTTAGGAGATTTAAAAATTGCTAAAGGGGAGTGGATCTGGCTTTCCTTACACATTAAATTCATGAAGCTATTGATAAAAAGGTTTGATTGTTGTTGAGACTTAAATCTAGATATATATTGTGCAAAATAGGCAAAATAATAGTCCCTGAGATTCGGAAGAGCTAAACCTCCCTGTTTCAACTCTTCGTATAAAGTGCTTAGTGCAATTCGCAGGATTTCTTTGACAAAGAAAAGTTGTAAACATAGACAATACTCGGGTAAAAAAAGAGCCTAATAAAATACATGGGATAACCGAGAACAGAAAGTTAAAAAGAGGAAGAACAGACATTTTAATCCGTGCAACCTGGCCCAAAATAGATAGTGGAAGAGAGTTCCAACGTGAGAATAAATCCTGAATTTTTCATAATAGCGGGATAAAATTCAAATAATATAAATCAATTATGCTTTCTGAAAAATAAACACCCAAATACCTCTTAGGTTTGGTGTTTACGCAAGAGAGAATATCAGGGTGTAAATCCAAGCCTACTCCACCGCACTGAATAACTTCAGATTTCTTTTTTTTGATTCTATACCCACCCAAAACCTCAAATTCCTCAGAAATCCTAAAAATCTTTGCCTGAACCTCTATCTCTGGCTAAATAATATGCATAATATTGTCCGCGTAAAATTTTTATTTCGCCATAGTTGGAATTGGGGGATAAATATCAGTGCAATTCCTAATTGCAATCGCCAATTGCTCAATAAAAAAGGCAAATAATACCATTGTTAAAGGGCACCCCTGTCTAGTCCCCCGTTTTACTTTAACCTGACCGGCCACCGAAGTGTTAATAATGACATTGGCTTCAGCATTAAGATATACATTTTGGATCACCCCGTGATCTTAGAAGATATACCAACGTTTCGTAAAATAATGAACAGGGTCTCCCAAACAACAAGGTTAAATGCCTTCTCGGCATCTAAAAGAAGAACTAAGGCAGGTATCTTCTGGGTCTTAAAATAGTCCAATGCCTCAGTTAAATAATGTGTATTTGTACCAAGCTGCCTGCCAGCGATAAAACCATTTTGGTCCGGATGAATCAAATGTGAGGCGTATTGATTAAACCGAATAGCTAAGAGTTTAATGACAATTTTGTAATCCGAGTTTAATAACGTTATAGGATGATAAGAGTTCAGATCCTCGCTGTCTTTTCCCTTTTTCAAAAAACTAACTATATTCCCTTGTCTAAAAGACTCTGGTATCGCCCCACCTTCTAACATTGAGTTTACTAACCGTAAAAAAAAGTCTGAAACGGAATTATAAAAAACTTTTTTAAATTCTGCCGGGAAACCATCCGGGCCGCAGGTCTTAACATTTGGTAGATTCTTAATAACCCCACCCAACTCATCTTTTGTAAAAGGTCTTGCCATGGTTGATTTCTCAATATCCGAAAGTGTCTAAAGGAAGCCTCTCAGAGATGTAATATCACCAGTCTGTTGTTGACCATATATAGACCCATAATGCTGTAGCATTATATCACTAATTTTTACTGGATCATCCGTGCGGAAGGCTGATAAGGGGCATTTTAAAGCGCTGATCTGATTAGAGGCAGCCTAATCCTTAGCCTGCCAGGTCAAGAGCCTACCTGTAAAATTGCTTTCTTCATATATTTTTTGTCTATGAAGTTGAAAAAAGGATTCACTTTGAGTGTAATATCTTGCACTGAGATCACGTTTAGCCTGATCCCGCTGGCGCTGGTTAAACACAGTAGGACTATTAAGAAATACAGAATAAGACCTTTTTACCTTCTGCTCCAGGACTTGCTTATCTTGCTTAACTTTCTTTACATTTTCAGCATATTTTCCGATAATTAGCCCCCAGATAAAGGTTTAAGAGTATCCCATATGATATTTAAGAGAGCAGAATCGTGATTTCGTAAAAGAAATTCCCTAATCTCTGTCTCAATAAAACCCACCCAGTACTCTTCTATTAAATATTGCCTATTTAGCATCCATCTTTTAGGGGTCCTAGCACGATCCCCTAGTTGTAAGTCAAGTACGAGCATAGCATGGTCTGAGAATCTGTTGTGCAGGAATCTCTGCTGGCTAAAACTTAATCTCCGAGAGTCCAAAAAAAAATTGATATGTGATGAGGTTTGGAATCTACCTGACCAACAAGTATAAGCAATTTTAGTAGGGAAAGCCATACGCCATTTATCCTGTAAATCAAGTGTTACCCCAAAATGTTGTATGGTTCTCAAAGTTTTGGGTTTCAATTGTTTTTTAGCCAGTGCTGAGGAATCGATTTTAGGATTGATTAAAACATTAAAATATCCCCCCAAAATCAGCTCCCCAGGTGTTTGAATTAGAGATTGAAAACGTTCTTCATATATCTTTGGGTTATCTTCTACTTGGGCATATATACTGGCAAAGGTTATTGTCTCTGTCTCTGTCCAGCAATGCAAGTAACCAAGCACCAACGACGGATCACTGGCATAATATCAATTACACAAATATAGAATGGACAAAATATTGAAGAAAAAATATAGAAAGCAAAAATATCAAAGTCCTATCTACAAACAGGTAGGTACAAAAATATTGAATCAAAAATATTGTTAAAAAAATATACTTAGTCAAAATATCGATTTTTTAAAAATGTTTTCTAATTTAAAATTAATGAAATAATACATATAATTAACTTAAACATGCTTAAAAATACTTATATAACCTTAAAATTATTAAATAATTAATTTAAGTTAAAAGAAATAACATACATGTTTTTAATACATACATATATTAACGTAATATTAATAAAAAATATACAATATTTTTACTGTAGGATAGCGGGAGGATACAATTTACTATTACCTCTCCAGTGAGTGCAACAGTAGGGAAAGAGTTGGATAGCGGGAGGGTAAAAATTACTATTCACACTCCAGCAAGTACAACAGTAGGAAAAGGGGTGGATAGTTTAGGGGTAAAAATTACTATTCCCACTCCAGAGAGTGCAACAGTAGGGAAAGCGTTGGATAGCGGGTGGGTAAAAATTACTATTCCCACTCCAGAGAGTGCAACAGTAGGACAAGCGTTGGATAGCGGGCGGGTAAAAATTACTATTCCCACTCCAGAGAGTGCAACAGTAAGGAAACTGTTGGATAGTGTAGGGGTAAAAATTACTATTCCCACTCCAGAGAGTGCAACAGTAGGAAAAGTGTTGGATAGCATAGGGGTAAAAATTACCATTCCCACTCCTGGGAGTGCAACAGTAAGGAAAATGTTGGATAGCGTAGGGGTAAAAATTACTATTCCCACTCCAGAGAGTGCAACAGTAGGGAAACCATTGGATAGTGTAGGGATAAAAATTACTATTCTCACTCCAGAGAGTGCAACAGTAGGGAAAGCGTTGGATAGCTTAGGGGTAAAAATTACTATTCCCACTCCAGAGAGTGCAAAAGTAGGGAAAGCGTTGGATAGCGTAGGGGTAAAAATTACTATTCCCACTCCAGAGAGTGCAACAGTAGGGAAAACGTTGGATAGCGAGAGGATAAAAATTAGGCCTGGGCGAAGCACTACGCTACGCTCGCAGATTTTGCGAAGTTTGCGCAACTTCGCACTACGCGAGCTGCACGTAGCACAGTGCGAACACGCGTAGTGCAGCGTAGCGTAGTGCAGAGCTAATTTTTTGCTTGTTCGCGGTCCTGAACGTCATGTTCGCGACCGTGAGCAAGCAAAATGACATCCCGGCGAGATTCTCAACGCGGGGAGGTAAGGTTTCTCATTGTGAGTGGTTGCGCATGCTTGCGACCGCTCTCAATGAGAAACTACCAGTTCGCATTGAGAAAGCTGCAGCTCGAGTAATAATCTACTCGAGCAGCAGAAAACTACAGCTCGCACTGTGCAAGATGCCGTTTTCAATGATTGCACATTGCCGGATGCTTGTCCGCACTGTGCAATCATTGAAAACACTTCTTGCACAGTGCGAACATGCTACTACGCAGCTCGCGTAGTGCTACGTGAAGTTCGCGTAGTGCGAAGTGCACTTCGCGTAGCTTCGCGTAGCGCTACTTTGCGAACTATGCCCACCCTTACTAAAAATTACTATTCCAACTCCAGAGAGTGCAACTGTAGGGAAAGCGTTGGATAGCGGGAGGGTAAAAATTACTATTCTCACTCCAGAGAGTGCAACAGTATGGAAAGCGTTGGATTTTGTAGGGGTAAAAATTACTATTCTCACTCCAGAGAGTGCAACAGTAAGGAAAGCGTTGGATTAGTATTCTCACTCCAGAGAGTGCAACAGTAGGGAAAGCGTTGGATTTCGTAGGGGTAAAAATTACTATTCTCATTCCAGAGAGTGCAACAGTAAGGAAAGCGTTGGATAGCGTAGGGGTAAAAATTACTATTCCCACTCCAGTGAGTTTAACTGTAGGGAAAGTAATGATATCATATATTAATAAAAATAAATTAAATATCAATACCAATAAACCATTAATTAAAATTAATTACCAATTTAATATTATGTACTAATTAATTAATTACACACACAAATAAATATTAGTTATTAAAAAATAATTACCTATTCATAATTAATTAACAGCTAATTAATTTTTATTGACAAACACTAATTAATAGAAATTCATTCCAATTAATAATTAATTAACAGTAAATTAATTACCAATACACAAAAAGTATTTTTAATATGTAACTAATTACAATTAACTTACTTCCCACCCTATTCCCCTATAAACCCACAACCCGCTACAGAAAAGAAATTAATAAAATGAACATAATTATCAATTATTCAATTATTATGTAATTACCTATTAAAAATTAATTAACAATTACATTCAAATAAATACCAATAAATAAATAAAAATATTTAATTAAGTACAATTAAATTACTTCCCACCCTATTCCCCTATAAACCCACAACCCGCTACAGAATTAAATTACACAACAATTCAATAACATAAAATTCATGACTTAAAATAAATTACTAAAATAATATACACTTTTCACACATATACTAACATAAAAACACTCTAAAAAATGTGATATTATAAAAAATTCAATATATTTTAATACCTATATTATATACTTCGATATTTTGACTTTCTATATTTTGAAAATCGATTTTAAATGACTTACCTTCAATTCGATATTTTTCACCACTATACTCTGTCCATTAGATATTTTGTCCATTCTATATTTTTACTTCGATATTATGGTAATTCGATATCCCACTAACCACATTTCCCCCTTCCAAAAACTAATATTAGTGTCCAATTATTGCACCAAGGGTGACCTACCCCGCCAAAGAAAAAGACAAGCCCAAACACAACAAACCACCAAATCATGACCCCAAAAAAAAAGAGAAAAAAAGAAAAACCTAAAACAGGCATTCAAAAAAAGGAAGTTTTTTTTAAAGAGACAGCAGAATCTGCGTACTGTACTCCTAGTTCAGACAAAATAAGGACATGATTGAAATCGGAACAGTAATCTATCAAATCCAGTTATTTTCCAGTTGAAATTTCCTTAAGAAGCTCCTGCGCTTCTTCAATACGTGTAAATAAATGAAATTTGCCCCGCACAAGCTCATTAAGTTTGGATTATTGCGCAATAGAAGCCTGCACACCTTGGGCTTTGAAGAGATACAGTAGCTTTACAAAGTCTTTACGTCTTTTTGCAGACATATCAGAAAAAAATCTGCATTTAGCTCCATTCTCAATCTCAAACTGTCTCAACTCGATCGCCTTGGACAAAATTCTTTCTTTTATACAATAGTCTGCGAAATTGACAAATATAGTATGGGGGAACTTCAGATTGGGAGGAAGATGGGCTGGAACCCGATGAGCCCTTGTTACAGTTAGATCACCAGAAAGCTCAGGAATCACAACCTTCTTCATGAAGGACACGACCCAGTTGAGTGTATCTGTGCCTTCAAGTCACTCCGGAACACCCACTCTACGTAGGTTTGACCAACGTGAGAAATTTTCAAGCTCTTCAATTTTATTTTCCATACTTATTTTTTCACGGGAGGCTTGATCCACTTGTTGCAGAATGCCATTCATTTGGTCCTCGACCAAAGAAATTCTTGCCTCAGCCTCCTGAATACGAATTGGAAAGCTAGCGACTGCTTCCTCTATCTTCCCTAATCGTTGATGTATAACTGCAATTTCAGATTGTTGTGATTTCTTCATGTCTCTGATTTCTTCCAGAATCATATTAAGCATGGTTTTGATATCCATCTGATATAAAATGGCTTTCTCGTCCTTGAGTGCAAAATCCCATTCTTTAGCTTCTTGCTGTAACTCATTATTATCTTCAATCAACAAAAAGTCTAATGATTTAGTCTTACTGAGGGCCATAGGTAAGTGTTGGCCTTGTTGATCTTGCTCGCTTTGCTAACTGGGCTGGCATGGAAGCGTTAGATTAAATTAAGATATCCTTTTCACAGGCAGAGAGGAGAGTGGGCGGAGACTGAGGAAGCTGAGTCGCGATAGCCATCGCCACAGTTAAGGCTCTTATAAACCCATCAGCTGTTCCTCTGCTGATGCCCGTGCACCCTGAACCCCTGAAAAAGGGGAGGATACTGGCCCTGGAATTGATACTGGCTCTGGCTCAGGCTCAGGCTGTTACTCTAATAGAGCTACCGGCTTAATCATATCTCCTATTGTGGCTTTATATGCTGAAGGGTCTTGGCAAAGCTTATCTGTCTGTGGCGAAGTAGTAGGAGGTATCATCTTTTTAATGAAAAGGGGGAAATCTCTAGCATTCTTCTTCTGTTCTTGATTTTTCCGATTTAGAGCATTTCCTGGCGAAAAAACTAGGTTGTTATCCCTTGGCTTAGGCCCCGAAACCTCTGTTGAATTTAGCTCCTTCAGTAAGGAATAATCAGTTTCTGAAAATTTAGAACTAAAGGAAGAGTCCCTATGATGCGTTTTACTTCCAACTTTTAATAGAGTCTGATTCAGCTTAGCTTTGGCTAAACTCGGTTTTGTTTTTGCTGTGATTGCTGCATCCGCTTTGGCCGCATCTGAGGCAAGCTTCAGCTGTTTCCTCATTGTATGCACAAGTTTCTGAATCACCAGTAAAAAAAAAGGAAAAACAGCCAAGTCTCTTGCGCTATCTTGCGTACTCAAACAATATTCAGACAATATCAGACTCACCAGTAGTGCCACCCTCCTATCACTCCTATCACTCTCCTGCCTTAATCCGCACTCAAATCAGTTGGTTCTCAGTGCTTCTAGGTATCCCCAGCAGTACTCCTGTGTTATTTACTGCCCAGCCTGCTTGTTGGAGCCGCGTCGGAGCACTTCTATTTGTTTGACATCCCATCTGCTCCTGAAGCACAGAACCTCCACTCAGCAACTGCTTTTCAAGCAGAAAGGAGAAAAGATAAAAAAGAGGCAGACAAAGCCTCTGCATTCCATACAGCCTTCAGTACTCAGTGCTGAGCAATCAGCTGTAAGGGGAGCCGGCGATAATCAATGTCCAGCGCCATTCAAACCCAACACCAGCGTCTGCTCACTTCATCGCCAAAATCCGCCGAGTACCGCTCCGCTCCGTGAAGGTCCACGCACCAGCTGAAAAGCAACTGGGACATCAACCGCACCACACCACAGGGCGACGCTTTGTCTAGGGTGCGCAATTCAGGTTTTCCACCCAAAGCTTCTCGGCAGCTTTCTCTGCGCCCGCTTGCCAGACCAACCACGCCACAATCAACGAGGGAGGAGGAGCATCACCCAGAACAACACGCTAATGTAAAGCGCTCATTCCCACCTGAGGATCCGCAGGGTTAAATTCATCACTATAGTTATGGGTCTTGTGGCGTAGTGAGCTAAATAACAATGAGGGTTAAATCCATCATTGTTATTTAGCTCACTACGCCACAAGACCCATAACTACATGTAGGACTAGGCCCACAGGATAGCTGGTCCTCTGTTTCAAAATGTTAGGAGTACACTAAGAAGGTAGAATATCCTAGTGTCAGGTATACTAGCACTCCTGTGAATCTGGAAGAATAAAGGAGACTGGCTTCTCATTGGGGTAGTGGGGTTGAGAGCTTAGGCTGCTGGCACACTGAGTATAGTGTATTCTGATAAAACTAGATTTGTTTGGGAGGACAACTGTCTAAAATGAACTCTGATAAGACAGAGGTGATTTCATTTAGTAATTACCATAATTTTTGGACTCCTAATTGGTGGCCGCCATCGATGGGTTCCGTTCCTACACCTATGAAGAAGGCTAAGAACTTAGGTGTTATTGTGGACGACTATCTCAACTTTGGAGACCAAATAAACGCAGTTTCATCTAATACTGCATTTGTTATCAAATCAATAAAAACAATTCTGCCTTTTTTTACCGTTGGGTCGTCAACAGACCGTGGTTACTGCTTTACTGCTTTGTTTTTATCGAAGCTTGACTATTGTAGGGGCCTGTATTTAAATTTTCAGGAACGCTTTATGAACAAGCTCCAGATGCTACAGAATGCTGCAGCTAGGCTCCTCACTAGCACGCCAAGGTTTGCCTCAATTTCTGGAGGTATAAAAAAACTTCATTGGCTTACGGTGAGAAATAGAGTTTGTTTTGAGGCATTGTGTACGGTCTATAAGGCTCTACATGGTACTGGACTGGAATTTTTAAGAGAACAATTCACATGGTATGCACCAACAAGGAATCTTCGCTCCTCGGGGGCCAAATTGTCTACCGTGCCAGCCATCAAAAAGGCGACTTGGGGAGGCAAGGCTTGGAACGACCTTCCCGTTTATCTCAGACAGTCTACTGATTTAACAACTTTCAGGAAAAGCCTGAAAACATGGCTGTTTAACAAATAGTTTGGTTTGAACTATCACACACTCTCTTTTGCCTTACGCCTTCTGTTGCGATCTGGGTATTGGAAAGGTAACTAGCGCCAGGACACCTCTGGGTGATCGTGCGCTATATAAGTTATCATAACATAACATATGAGGGGGTCAAATGGATTCCTTAGATGGGGTCTAGCAGAGTGCCATAATAATCAGACACACAGAAGTAGCAGTTGAGCCAGCTTCAGAGGTCCATGAGGAATGCATATAAGATATAACTAAGTATCAACTCCCCATCAGGAACAGGTTGCAAAAGGGAGGTAATAATATGTTATAAGCAAAAGACACTAACTATTTTTTATTTTGAGTTGTGACACCTATTTCCATGTTACGTAGACAACTTCACATTGCAAGACACCACTTATTGCTTCATGTGTCAATTGAGGATGTGCCTTTTTTACAAATCAGTGCAGATATATTTTTGTTTTTTTAACTCACTCTCTTACTAGTTAGGCATACTCCCTAGTGTGCCATAATACAGAGAGGTTTCTGCTTACATTTGAAAAATGAGTTCAGTCTAGTCTACAGGCATATCTGAATGTTGAATACTTCCCTCTTGAGATCACAATGCTGTACGGACACAAAGTGATAAATGATGAGTGGGGAAGGCCACATTCTTTGGGTGAGTTATTATTAAAAACACCAAGAATTAAAAGCATGATTATGTGAGGAAGCACGCCTTACACTTTGCACAAGAAGCATGAATTACCTAAGCATAAATACATGTGATGTATGTATGTATGTATGTATGTATGTATGTATGTTTGTATGTATTTATGTGTGTATATGTGTATGTAAGCATGTATGTATGTATGTGGTATTTGTATAGCAGAATCCTAGACAAAAAAAGGCAGTGCAGTGCTCTTCAATGTCAATGTCAAGCATAAAGTCAATAAGAGAAAGGCGAAGATAGCTGGTTATTGGATTGTTTCTACAGTGTGATGTTGTGTTCTTTAAAGAGGTGTCTTCAACACTTTCCTCAACTGGAGCAATATTTGTGCTGTCCTTATGGCTACATTGACATACTTCAGGTCCTGGGTGCGTAGATGGGAAAGACTTGCTTCCTTGTTTTACATGTTCACTCTTCTTAATCTACAGCCTGATGGTGTCCTGGTTGTGGGTATGACTACTGCCATCAGAGATGGTGAGTGTGTCAGCAAGGTAAGGAGAGATGCTTTCATAATAGCTTTGTAAAGTGTGCGGCTGGTTTTGAAGCAGGTGCTGGCTGGCAATGGTACCCAATAGACTATTGCAAGAATAGGGAATAACTACCAGACTAAAAAAACAACATTACAATTATGAAATGATTCTTTAAAATGTCCAAAATAAGCGGAAATATTACAATGTAATGATTAATTACCAAAAAAAGAAACTAAAATGATCAAAAAAGTAGAATGTGGGGATCAACAGTTCCGAAATATTGAAACATCTGACAAAGAAAAAAAAGATTTGAAACATCAATGATAATTTTAGGATGTGCACTTCACCAGCTTCTAGATAACTTACTTAGAGTCCTGGCTATAAAGCAAGGTTGGGAAAGGCCTAGCACTTTGCTCCAGTGAAATATTTTGACTTTGCCCTCATGGTGTCCTTTAAGCCTCAGTAGGACGCCCACCAGGTCAGCAAAACCACTGACCTCTGCTACCCGACTGGAAGACCACGTGCCATATTATATGGCTGAGATACCCGCCACCCCCTCTCAACACAATCCCCAAAGAAGGGAAACCGGAAACAGTTCTTGAAGTTTTTGGAAGTGGGAGGGAGTGACCCTCCCGGCCGTATTTATTAAAACAAAAAATTAAAAACATTTAAACATTAATGTACAATTTCATACCACATTGCGATGTTTGGCTAACCTTAACAGATTCTCTAATACAGAGGTTCTCCTAGCCGAACTAACATCCTACAAAACATTTACTTGAAATATTGAAATTGTACATCCTATCGTTTAAGGGCCAACGGCAAGGTCGTAACCGGTGTCAAGATCCCTAACCAGACATACCCCCCCCACTTGGAGGGGCGACAGCACTGAGGCGTACTCAAGTGCAACTACTACCAATTTCCCTTGACTTGACGGGGGCACTTATCAACTCGACGCCAGTTAAAGGTCGTTCGAAGACTCGTGTGAGGTATCTAGAAGGTATCGTAGACCTCCCCCCAACCCCACACAACTTACCGCATCTGCCGTCGCAGATGTCACTGGCCCCGGGAAATTCCCCAGGAGGGGGCTGTAACCCCTCCTACACAGGAAGGGGCCTTGACCGCCTTTCCTCTTCTTTCGGCGACCCATCCTTAGAAGGGACCGCCTCCCCGTTGAGGGGCCAAAGGCCACCTCCCCCGAGCGCTCCCATCCGTGTTGGGTGACGCCCACTCATAGGGATCTTCCAATTAGTGCTCACCGATCATGACCTTACCGCCCGACCAAAAATAAATACGACAAATGATAACTAAACGCAACTACATTGGCCACTATGACCGAAAAAACCTGTTTATAAATGGACCTTACAACCGAAGTTCTTTAATCATAAACTTGTAAAATTAGACCAATCTTTATTACACATTCAATATCAACACAACACTACGATAACCTGAAAACGAAATAGAATCATTGATCAAATTTATTAAAACAACTAGCTGTCCTCAGGGGCTGGTGGGTGGGTCAAAATTGGCTCTTCGTTCCGTCTCGAGCTCACGTGCAGCGAGGGGGTGCAGCTTCAGAGCACAGGAACAAGAGGCTGTCTTCTGGTCTTGCGTCCCTTTTTATCCATCTTCAGGGCGGGCGTAAACCCGCCCCTGCCTGCCCCGAGGGCGTGGCCAGACGCGTCAGTGTCTAGGCCAGCCCACTCTAGGGCGGGAAAAAGCGCGCCCCGGCTACGCCGCTTCGGGCATACCAGCCGAGACGCGCCTCCCGCCCAAAATGGCTTCCCGGGGGGATCGAGGCACTCTGCCATACGTTCGGGGGGACCGAGTGGTCGCCCCTTTCCATATGGCTGAGATACCCGCCACCCCCTCTCAACACAATCCCCAAAGAAGGGAAACCGGAAACAGTTCTTGAAGTTTTTGGAAGTGGGAGGGAGTGACCCTCCCGGCCGTATTTATTAAAACAAAAAATTAAAAACATTTAAACATTAATGTACAATTTCATACCACATTGCGATGTTTGGCTAACCTTAACAGATTCTCTAATACAGAGGTTCTCCTAGCCGAACTAACATCCTACAAAACATTTACTTGAAATATTGAAATTGTACATCCTATCGTTTAAGGGCCAACGGCAAGGTCGTAACCGGTGTCAAGATCCCTAACCAGACATACCCCCCCCACTTGGAGGGGCGACAGCACTGAGGCGTACTCAAGTGCAACTACTACCAATTTCCCTTGACTTGACGGGGGCACTTATCAACTCGACGCCAGTTAAAGGTCGTTCGAAGACTCGTGTGAGGTATCTAGAAGGTATCGTAGACCTCCCCCCAACCCCACACAACTTACCGCATCTGCCGTCGCAGATGTCACTGGCCCCGGGAAATTCCCCAGGAGGGGGCTGTAACCCCTCCTACACAGGAAGGGGCCTTGACCGCCTTTCCTCTTCTTTCGGCGACCCATCCTTAGAAGGGACCGCCTCCCCGTTGAGGGGCCAAAGGCCACCTCCCCCGAGCGCTCCCATCCGTGTTGGGTGACGCCCACTCATAGGGATCTTCCAATTAGTGCTCACCGATCATGACCTTACCGCCACAGGCCGGATAGTTGACCGGCTATCCGGACCCCCCACACAACTCCTACCTAAAGGTCATGTTTCAACGATTTTAACCATGCTAAGAAGTCTCCTAAGAGTAACTCATTCCCCCCCCGCGACAAATGCACACCATCCCCCAAATACATACTGTCATCATTAATACAACTATGAGAAATAGAATGCAATGTCCTGGAACGGAACAACCTACTCACTTTATTGTTAAGCTTCCTAACAGACTGGTTCAAAGCAGGAATAGAGATAGCCCCCCGCCACACTTTTCGCGGAATCAAATGGGACCATGCAATCGTGCACCCCGGAACTCTCCTCGCCAACCAACTTACAGTGGAAAGCATTGCCTCCAGGAGTAGTCGTCTACCGATGGTGACCAAATCATTGCCCCCAACATGTACTATAACTATAGACGGCGGTGACCTTGTCCGCCCTAACAAACCCTCGAAAAATGTTTGAAACTGGTCAATACAGAGACCGCCCCTTCCGTAGAAGGACATCCTGTACCCGTATTCCCCAGCTACGTGAATCATGTCACCTGCTTCGAATACGTCTGCGGCACGCCTCACGTATGAGTGGCCCACGACCCACACCTCCTTTTTCACAGCCGGTGATGTCTGACCGCTGGCCCGGTGTAGGGTCGACTGCATAGTCCGCCCCGCCTCGTAAGCTTGCGTGACTGAAAACCAAACAAAAAACAAGAAGCGTGAGTACATTATTACAGCTTCACAACATGTGCAACCGCACGTATCTTTTATAACAATTGGAGGACCAACGCCCCACTCGTTTCACTTGCTCAACATTAAGACCCCTGGCTGTAGCTTCCGTAGCAGCCCCTATCCGAAAGGAATGGGTCCCAAATTCGCCCGGGTTCAAGTCCGCAGCGGCAATTGACATCGCAAGCACCCGCTGAAACTGAAATTTCGTCAGTGGGGTGGCGTCAGCGTGTCTTAACAAAGTCCCCCCCCATGATGCCACCCTTCGTGCTAGGTAATCCTCTAAACACTTTACCGGACATATGGAGGACCCAGGAATCCTGCGTATGATGACGCAGTCACCCATCCCATCTTGATCAGTCTTGGATTTTACAAAGGAGACAGTCATTGTTTCTCCCCTGATCTGAACGTGTTCCTGGCACAATCCCCCTGCCACATCCAGTTTGTTCCTTGCAACTAGTTCGCTTACCCGCATTGCTCCGTGAAATGCTATCGTAAAAGCGGCTCGGAACAGCACCGCCTCAAACTGAGATGAACATGTGGCCGGGAGTGTGGCCAACAACTGGGACAATCTATCCAAACCTATCGGGCGCCTTTCATCTACTCTGCGACCCTCAAGGCGTTGCCACCCACGCAGCGCTTTCTGTACAACGAAAGACGCTGTTGGGTCCTGGATAGCGTGTGCTCTGGCAACAAAGGAAATGGCCGCACGATGCCTCTGGGCCGTAGCCACCGATTTCCCAGCCCTACGTAAGGACATCAGGAAATTCACTACCCCTTCCTCGTAACCCCAAAGTCGCTCTCTATCACTCCCCAAAAAGGCTAAATAGGCCCGAAACGCCCCTTCGTATGCCTTCCTCGTCCTTGGTGCTAGACTCTCTCCCACGAGGTGACGAAGTTCGGGGCACCGAGAGACCAGAGAGCTTCGGGAAAGGGTGCCGGCTCTGGGTCCGCTGAGGGGAGGAAACCCGAAAAAGCCTGCATTTGAAAACGAGACAGTGCGTCAGCCGCCTGATTCATCACCCCCGGCACATGCTTTGCTCTGAATAGCACGTTCAATTGCATACATAGTAAAACAATTTCCTTAAGCAGTCTTAAAATCAGTTTACAACGTGCTGCCTGACTATTGATGCACTCGACCACGGTCATATTGTCAGACCAAAATATGACAGAGTGATTCTTGAACCCATCGGGCCATGTTCTCAAGGCCACCAAGATGGGAAACAGTTCCAGGAAAGCAATATTACTCGTCAGACCATTCTCATGCCACCATGTCGGCCATCTTTGTGCCGACCATTTCGTGCCGAAGATGGCGCCAAAACCTATGCTTCCTGCTGAATCTGTCCATAGCCCCAGCTCTTCAGAAGACACGGCTGGTTCATTCCAGACGATTCTACCATTGAAGTCCGCCAGAAATGCTAACCAAATACGCATGTCCTGGCGGATCTCGGCCGATAGTCTCGTGCGATGATGGCACTCTTTAAGGCCGACCATCGCTTGGGCAATTGAACGGGAAAAGGGGCGGGCCATTGGTATTACCCTCAGGGCAAAATTCAACTGTCCCACCAACTGCTGTAATTGTTGCAGCGTAACTTTTGATGCATTTATACACATTTGCAGCGCAGCCCTGAACTTCAACACTTTCTCAGCTGGCAAACGGAAACACCCTTCAATGGAGTCCAACTCGATCCCCAGAAACTCGAGGCAAGTCGTAGGACCCACTGTTTTACCCGGCGCCAATGGCACACCAAACTGTTTCATTAACACACAAAATTCGGCCAAGGCCCGGCCACATTCAAGATCCCCGGCCGCCCCAAGAAACAGAAAATCATCAAGGTAGTGCATTACATCTTGGAAACCTGTTTTCTTTGTGAAGACCCATTGTAGAAAACTACTGAATTTCTCGAAATAAGCACAGGATATAGAGCACCCCATTGGCATACACCTATCCATGTAATAACAACCCTGAAACCTGAATCCCAGGAGACGCTGGTCGTCTGGGTGTACCGGGAGCAATCGGAACGCTGACTCGATATCTGACTTCGCCATCAGCGCCCCGGGCCCCAGGCGATTCAAAATGGCTACGGCCTCATCGAAGGATGCGTACCGCACCGAACACACTTCTGGATTGATTGCATCATTTACGGAAAGACCTCGCGGAGCTGATAAATTGTGAATCAGTCGGAACTCACCGGGGTCTTTCTTGGGGACTACCCCTAAGGGAGAACAAACAAAATTCTGGACCGGGGGTACACTAAACGGGCCGGCGACCCGACCTCGAGTCACCTCTTTTCGGATCTTATCCTGTACCACGGTCGTATGCTGCAGGACGGAAAGTTGATTTTTACACTTTTCCACACCCTGAAAGTCCCCTACCGGGATGCGGAAACCATACGAAAAACCGTTCCGCAGCACCCCAGCAGAAGTACGATCCGGGTATTCACTGAGCCAGGGAATCATCGCCAGGGTATCAATCGGGGTAGGTAAAGGCGCCCCTCGGACTATATTAGACCTGTTTGGCACCTCCTCTCCCCCCATTATCACCCGTTCTGGCTCTGCACGAGGACTCAGGATGGGACGACCCACAACCACTACATTCATGTTTGAATTTACACGATCCCTGGGGTCTAGTACATTTACCCCTGTTGAAATTAAAGCAGAAATCCTTTTTCCCGGTACTGCCGGCAGGTTTCGAGTACTCGTCGGTACCCGTACCTGATCGAAAGGGCGTCCCCGCATATTGCCGGGAGGATTCGCCAACATTACTTCCCACCAACGGCATTTTTAACATCCCTGACTCCTTCATTTTATCCCAAGTCAAGGAATCATAACAATCCCAGGTTAAACTTTTATTATCCTCCTTTTCCTTTCTGAACAGATTATCGTAACAGAACCAATGATTACCCTGGTGCGATGTCGAGTACCCCATGATTCGTGATTGATAGATCGGGAACTCGGAAAGCAACTCAGGTCTACGTTCCCCCAAGATTGATGTAAAGATTCCCCAAGCATTGCCCCAATTGCCGATATTCTCATTCACTTTAAAGGCGGCCATTTTTGCGCGCCAAACACTCGGATGCATGAGATCCTTCTGACTCTTTACATGCTCTACCTCATAATGATCAACAAGCAGTGAGAAAATGTTCACATACTCCCCCGCCCAAATCTTTTCCTTAATTGCCAAAGGAACATGTTGCCCCAACCTTTCTCTCCGCGAGGGTGTTGACTCATCCCTCGCGATCGGCAATGGCCGCTTACCTGCACCTGACGCTGCCTCTGTGGTCGCAATCGTCCCTGGTGTCTTGTCCCCTACTGCAGCCGGCACGGGCACCTTGGCTGCTTCCCGTTTCTCACGCAATTGCTTCATCAGCGCCTGCGCATCGACAGCCGTGGCGCCCTCGTTACCTTTACCCAACCACGCTGCCAATTGTGCTGCCAACTCGGGCGGCATATCATCCTCGGACACGGGGGTGACCACAACGGGAATTGGATTCCCCTCCTCCGGCACGGGAGTTGGAGCCCCGAGCGGGGCACTGGGACCCGGGATGTCTTCACCCGCTGCCCCCCTCCTGGGCCTCTTGTTTTTCCCTCCCGGGGCTGCTCCCGCCAAAGGACGTTTTGGACCCCCTTCCTCATTCTTGTCCACCCGCTTCTTTAGCTCGGACATCTCCTTCATGAGAACACGAAGCATCTGGTCAGTAGTCATGCGCTTTCCCACCTTCTTCGGCATTCTCCAACAAAGTAACTGTAAAACAAACAAGAACGATTAAAACGCTCAAAATTGGCTCTTCGTTCCGTCTCGAGCTCACGTGCAGCGAGGGGGTGCAGCTTCAGAGCACAGGAACAAGAGGCTGTCTTCTGGTCTTGCGTCCCTTTTTATCCATCTTCAGGGCGGGCGTAAACCCGCCCCTGCCTGCCCCGAGGGCGTGGCCAGCCGCGTCAGTGTCTAGGCCAGCCCACTCTAGGGCGGGAAAAAGCGCGCCCCGGCTACGCCGCTTCGGGCATACCAGCCGAGACGCGCCTCCCGCCCAAAATGGCTTCCCGGGGGGATCGAGGCACTCTGCCATACGTTCGGGGGGACCGAGTGGTCGCCCTTTCCATGAGATCCTCTATCTGCCTGCAGGGACTTTTTTTGTACATAACTAATCTTCTGGTACACTGGATGCATTAAAGATAAAGTACTTAGAAAAGAAGGTATTATGTTTTTTGACTCAACGTGTCAAAAACCCTCAAAGTGGGAGCTTGCTTTTGAAAAACTAAAAATAAGCAATGACCTTAAGGTACAGGGGGATTTATGCCTGAGATCAGGGCTATTGCTTAATTTTCCTGCCCAGGATCACCATGCCTCACATGATCGTTGCAAATAGGAAAACATTGTAATGGTCACTCTATCCAAAAAGGAGCATAGTGCCCTGTCCTAAAATGTGCTAGTAAGGCTGCAGAAGAGCTGACAGGTTAAGAGTTTCATCTGCGGAGCCAGCAACACACCTCTGGGTACCCCCCAACTCTTGATGGTACGAGTAACTGCTAATTTTGTGAGCAGGGCAAATGCCATTTTGTGGATTATTGTTGACATCTGCCAACATCATTATTAGCACCGCCTTGGTCTTTGGCTTCGAGGTCAATAACTGCCAGTGATGCATGGCAAAATGCAGTGGTCGTGATGGGCCCATGACGTCAAATATACTGGTTCTGCCAACCTGCTAAAGCTTCAAACTGCAGAGAGGAAAGTTCAGAGTGCAATAAACCTTGAAAACATAGTCACCAACATTGTGTCATCTTTGAGCACACTTATGTACCTTTGCCTACACTAACAATTTACCCTTTGATTTAAAACGTTTTCTGCTCGCCAGAGTCTGTCACTCGAGATCCCAGAATCTGATATTTGCAGTAATCCTGACATATCTTTTGTTAGTTTACCAAAAGCTAATAATTTTCTTCTCCTTTATGACATATTTAGTTTTTGGGGGAATAATGTAATTGTTGTATAGGCATACCTGTTGTCAACTTTAAATGTTACAGACATTAAAAAGATTAGACTTAATCTGGAAACATGCTTTAAAGTTAGCCCAACCACACTAAATCGACTCAATATATCATACATGTTAGTACACTATGATTTAATTATAGTATTCATTATTTAGTTAATGAAGACATTTATAACACTGCTCCGCAGTCTCCTTTGAGTGTCATTTTAATTGATAATCATTATTGTGGCCACTTAAGTCAGTTGGGTACTTTGGTAATAATTATGGCATTAAATCCCTAGTCCATAGTCAATGCTGTGAATATTATTTTTTTCTAAAACTAGATTTTAAAAACAATGTTACCAAAGAAAGATTGATTCGGGCAGATTGATCAAGGCAAAACATCACATTTAGAGCTGCTTTTGATCCAGTGAATATTTTTGAACTTCTAGAAACGTAATTGTAACTCGTCCCTGACTTCACTTGCGAACCCCCCAAACTATCCCTTAGACCTTTTGGGGGCACTGTCCTCATCCAGCAAAAGTGGTACTAAAGCAAAAATACATTGTGAGGTGTAGTGGAGGAAGGGGCGTGTTCTAATTTCAAATTACCTACAGCTTTCATATAGTTAACTTTGGCCATCCCGGAAGTTTGTCCACATATACAAATACAATTTGCTGTTTGCCAGTATGATTTTGTGAATGAGCATCAGGGCATTTTTATCAACATATATGATGTTCTGCATACATTCCATGTATGGAAAATATTTATGCAGGGGGCCCATACTATTGCAGTTATCTATATCTTGCCGGTTAGCAATGGTCTAAAGAAATGGGCACGTGCAATGCAAAGGCCAGGGAGTGGGAGAACATGAGACCGTGGTTCATATAGTGAAAACATACATTTTCTGTCATGCCGATTGAGAATGCTGAGTGCCTTCTGCCACTATCTTATTGCGAGGGTCTCACACGAAAGATGATGTTACTTTGGGGTATGTTCGTGCAATTTGAATATACAGAAACATAAATAAATGTTGCGAAAAAGAGCTTGAACTTTTGTTTTTAAGTATCGACCAATTAGAATTCAATATAAGGAGCCAATTTACGGTTATTAAGGTTCCTTGTTGGAGTGCCCCCTAGTCAATATGTATTGGGTAGTAAGCTATACTAAGGAAATAAGGAAGTTTGTCCAATGTGCATCGTTACCGCTTGTATATTGCCAAACAAAAAAGCTTGCAGCCAAACAGTGAATGCAATAGCTCTATAAAAGCAATTAAATCTACTTTTGTAACGCCTGATAAGGCTGTGAACAATGTTACAGTTGATTTATGAATATCAATGGATAAAAAAAACTATATGACACTATTACTTTTCAGCAGGTTCAGTCTGTTCAATAGGCTTTCAATTAGATTTTTGATTTGCTCAGAATTGTGACAAATGAGTGACCTGATAGGCCAGACGAACCTGCACATTGCTCCCATGGTTGCTGTGCTCTACAGGCTGTTCGATGAACAACAAATGCAGCATTTCACCAGGCGTCTTAAACAGAAAAGCATTATTAAGTACTAGAGTGCATCTCCAATGAATAACTGCCCTCGCCTCTACTCTTCCATCTAAAAATGCTTTTCCTTAAAAAAACAACGAAATCTACCGGCACTTTTCCTTCCATTAAGGTACTCTTTAAGATGATTAAGAATGCAACTTTTAGCTAGTTTACGGTTTTAAACCTACTCAGGGGAAACATAATTTGTTGATCTAGCATGGAGGCAATAATGAAATTTTCATTAAAAAATGGAAATCCTTTTAGAGAGAACATCAGACATCAATAGCGCTATTTACCAAGGTAATTTAAACTTGTGAGTAAATTGCACAGGTAATTTACTCTTACAGTTTTGAGTAACTAACTTTACCACTTGTAGATATTTTCACATTTGGAGTGCAAAGTTAATTAAAAGTTTAGTTTTCCATGTTTCCATCTCCTGAAAAAGGGGGTAGGGGGAAATTTAAGAGTGTAAGTTACTACTGCCAAAAAAAGGAACAGCAGCCATTCCAGTCACACAAATGACAAACCACTGATACTGCAACAATTTCCCATTGAAATAATGGAGGTGGTGAGTTTAAATAAAACATATAGGAAATAATGTTCAAAAGTCCCTACCACCAATATTTTCTATGGGAGAGTGATGCAGAACCGGCGGCTGCCTCTGTGTCCCTTAAACTCCTACCAAATCCTCACGTAAACCCCTCGTACTCTTTACAAACCCCCTCCCATTTAGTAGTAAGTATGCCGCTTTCACCACATACTCCCCCTGCTCCCTACCACATTTACTAATAAGCTTAAATGTACGAGGATCCCATCTTAAAGATAGGAGAGGTAGTGAATTACACGCATAGGTTTGTGAATAGCATTTTATAGTATTTTAGTAGTACAGTTGTAGTAGTAATGTTAAGCCTGAAAGCCTTGGGGTGGTATTTCCCCCAACGTTTTGACTTCCTCCTCCACTTTTATCACCTTGTATTTGCTGGTATTAGGATTCTGCTCACTTTACCACTGCTTACCAGTGCTCAAGTGCTTGTAATCTATCCCCTAAATATAGTAATATTAGTTCATCCCCCAATAGGCTATTTAGTTTACTTATTAGTTCATAATGTAGTGGTAAGGCACTTATTGTGCCACTCACTTAAGTTGCCCTTTAACCATGTATCAGGCCTGTCATTCCAGAGCCTGTGTGTACAGTTTTCAATGCCATGTCAACCTGGCAAAATACATCATTTGATATGAATGAAAGGATGCACTCGAATGTTCATTATAAAATAAACAAAACTTGACTTTTTTCACCTAATCCAAAGAAATGTCTTTAGTGTGAAACCTATGTGTTTTCTCTGCCCAGAACATGTGTAAATACAGTTGCCAATAGATGGTAACCAAGTGGTAAACCAGGCCCAGAATGGACAACTCTCAAGCCTGCATGATTTCAAAATATAACAAAATCAACAATATAGGTGCAATTAATCCGAGTAAATGGTGATTTCCAATGCTTCTGAATAAAATACTTTATTGAAGACGTGGTCATTTCAGTATTCAAACTTCATTGGGTTTTGTTTCTGCAGCATATAGCAATTCAGAGTTCATCATAAAAAACCGTTGTATCATAAACCAAAATAAATCTCGGGTGAAACCCTCATCAGGGGTAGCTGCAATGTGAGAAATTGAAAAGGTCCTATACAACACCTGATAGACAATATATCTCCTATCAATGGTCAGTGGTGGCTCCTCCGCAATGGCGGCGGAGCATCACCCTGCTGCCTGGCGCAGATCCAGCACAGGAGAGATAAAACAATATTTTATTTTTTGACTGCCGGCTCTGAGCCAGCTTATGCATGGAGGGGAGGAACATGGGAGGGAGGAGAAGGAGTGCTTGTGAACACCCCATGTGTGCATGTGTGTTTTGGTCTGCCTGGAGAAACTCCACAGACTCCATGGCCTGAGCGGAGCATCATTGCCGCCCGCTCTGACCAATCCCTGCACTGCTCTACAGCACGGGAATTGGATGGGAGTCTGTCCCTGGGGCTGCTTGGACCAGGAAGAGGCCAGCTGGAGCGAAGTGGAAGGCTGTGTCAGGTACTTTTTTTATTATTGTATTTAAAACGTCCCTGTCCTGTCCCCCCACCATCCCCCTGCACACTCCTCCCACCTGCCCCACCTCCATTTATTAATGGCCGCCGCCTCTGACAGGATTCACTGATCTAGACGAGGTGGTGACTGGAAAGCGGTGCCTACTCAATCAATCAATCAATCATAGCATTTGTGAAGTGCACAACATACCCGTGAGGGTCTCAAGGCACATGGGGGGGGGGGGGGGAGCTGCTACTGTTCGAAGAGCCAGGTCTTGAGGATTCTCCTGAAGGTTAGAAGGTATTCAGTTTATACTAGGTGAATGGGGAGGGTGTTCCATGTCTTGGCGGTGAGGTGGGAGAATGATCTGCTACTGGTGGTCACTCTTCGGATTAGGGGGGCGATGGAGAGGGCGTGGTCTGCGGAGCAAAGCTGGCGGGCGGGGGTGTAGAGGCCTAGTCGTCTGTTGAGGTACGCTGTTCTGGTGTCATGGAGTGCCTTGTGTGCGTGGGTGAGGAGCTTGAAGGTTATCCTCTTGTTGATGGGGAGCCATTGCAGGCACCGCCGTCAGGATCACTGTGTCTATTTCCCACAACTTTTTCATGGCAGTCCAAACGCAATGAAAAGGCTGTTGGAAATGCACTTCTGGGGCCCCTAGCAGAGCCTCATCCTCTGTGGGCCACTGCTAAGTGTCCAGGGGTGCACATGTGGTCCCCCCCCAAACATCCATGCACCATGTGGCAGACACCACATGGTGCCTGTCAAATGGATGTTTGAAAAATACCTTTTTCTACTGTGACTTGTGCTGCAGTAGAAAAAGGCAGTTTCCAATCGCCCACATGGCAGTCTGATCAAAATATGGTGGATTGGACTTCTGACTCTTTGTTGAGCAGACTCAATGCTGCTTCGATGGAGGCCGGATGCTCGTCCGACCACCATCTTAATGCGCCCCTATTTTTCCATGGCAACATGAATGTTGAAACAGATGATGTTATTATGATACATTGCACATGACACATTTTGACCTTTTAAATGTTTCTTTTAAAATTGTATACACCTATGTTTCCGCATCTCATTTTTGGGCAGTTTTCATGCTTGGTGGTCATGATTTGATCAATTATGGCATGTGCTGAATCACAGATACTCAGGTGTTTCACTTTTATAAATGTTGATGCACATTGTGTATAGGACAACATTAGGATTTTGTTTATTTTCACTACACTTAAGGGTCAGTTCTGGGTTACGCGGTACCAACCAAACAACTTGCCCAGAGTGGCTTCAAGGGTAAATTGTCTGGCCTTCTGGTCTCAAGCCACAGAGACATAACAGGTTTTTACCCGCTGAGCCTAGACTCTGCCATTCTTGAGTCTTGTGTCTACCCTGCCTAGTGGTGCCACTCCAGCCATGGACCAATGGAAGAGGGTTTAAGGCTCTTGCCAGTGGAAACAACACATCTTCTCTGCTGAGTGAGGCATCCCTAAGCAGAACCGATGCATCTCCATGGTTGAGCGCCGCATCTCCAAGCAGAACTAATGCATCACTGTTGCTTCGCGGATTCAACCCATCAAAAAAGACTCTGCTGAAACTCTGCATCACAGCTTCACCGCTTATCAGAATCAATGCATCGCCCCTGCTGTGCCTCGCATTCTTGACTCTGGACTTTGCATCGCAAGCCCCATCAACAGGATCCTTAACCTTGACACGGACCTCAGCATCATGATGCATCTTCGAAGTGGATCCACACAATGTTCCACAACCAGGATTTAAGTCATTCTATTTAGAGGGCCTTACTGGGTCCCTGTAACCAGCCCGAGCTCATGGCTGTCGACCAGAACTTGTGACTTTGTCTCAGTCTTGTGCAACCCGATATCCCTAATAGTGCCTTGTGGTGCTATTTTTCACAATAAATTTAAAATTCAATATCTCCTGTTCTACTAATTAGATTTTTATTGTTTTGGCCTTGTTCTAATTATTAAAGATAGTTCTATTTTCCTAACCTGGTGTGGGATCCCTTTTTTTGTGGTGTTTGACAGTTTTACTGGTCAACATCAAAATGAGGTCCTATTCCCTATTACAATTGTAAAGTAAGTACAGTTAAGTTGATCAATGAAAAAATCTGGTATTTATTGGTCTTAAAAACATCAAAAGTGTTTTATCATGTGGTACATAACAATGATTAACCAAAATGTAATCTTCTAAATTAGTGCTACTGAACTACAAACTGCAAGAGATATGAATGTTCATGTGTGATTGCACACCTATATATTCTTAGGGAAAAAGGACGCTGGAATCATGTCTGCAAATCTGAGGTCCTAATACAATTGCATATAACTTCCTAAAGGCATGGCAAAATGGGAATTATATACTATATGGTCATGCCAAAAATCCGCATCCATCTTCCGTTTTTGGAACTATGGGGTAAAATCGAAAGAAGGTGAGAGAATTAGAAATAAATTGAGGCTTTTACATAAGGAGAGACAGAAAGTGAACTAGGCAGAGCAAGAGCGAGGCACGGATTTCTGCATTCTATCCAAAGAACCATTTATTCTAGTAAAGAATTTAAAAAACAATAGAATAAAACATATGACAGTATATCTGGTAAAACCCTATTAAGTGTGAGATATTAAATATTAAAGAGAGAGACGTCAAGTCAGTGCCTGGTTAAACAAAGGGGCATATTATCAAGAACGGTGTTAAAATTATCGCCTCTTTAGCGGCAGGAAACTGCCGCTAAAGCGGCGTGAATGGACTTGATAATATGCCCTTTGAAATTCCCATAGAAGCCCAGGTTCACACCAGAACCAGGGCTTCTATGGGTATTCACAAGGGAATATTGTCAAGCCCATTATCGTCTCTTTAGCGAAAGCAGCGATAATTTTAACGCCGTTCTTGATAATATGCCCCAAAGTTCTCAGAAGTCAGTAGCTATAAGGGAGTTAGTGCATATGTGAAACATTGTGCCAGCACAATGACACAGCCTATATTTAATTGTAATGTGTCAGAAGTAATTTTCAATTTCTAATGTGGCATGGTAACATTAATGGGATAATCTTGTTTGACCTTACCATTGTGCTTTAGAATTACTGTGCTACCAGAAGATTTATTGCCATCAATTATCCTCTCAAAAATCACAATGACATATACTTAAATGTCCTTGAGATGAAGCCAGAAAACAATTGTCTTTCCGGTGCCTGAGTATTATTGCCCCACCACAGTTTGTCTGCATCCTATGCCAGCCATCCTTTCCTTGTCCTCACACCCTATTTACATCTTGTAACAATGTTCAACAGCACCCATGAAAGTGAAGTGTGTGTAATGTGTGCACCAAAGTATTGGACTGCCAACAGGGGGTGTCTACTGGCTGAATAAGTATCTGTTGGTTTAGTTTGCACCTCAGTTAACCGTATGATTCCTCCTAATGTGGGTTTACTTAAGGAGTGATCAAGAACACCTAATAGATTACCCCCCTCACACAAAACACCCAGAGTATGAGGGAAGATCAGTCTGATTTATGTTTTCATGTGAAGCTGAGCCTAATGTTTGTACATGAGTCTTTGTTTCTTGTGGCTGCGGCAGTTAGCTGGGGGAAGTCTGACGTTTATGGGATTCCCCACTGTGGTGGCCCCACAGGTGGGTCAAGCTTTCCAAAAATCCTAAACCTATGTAAATTTGGTAGGGTGTATGCGTTCCTGTGGAGTAGCTTTTGTTTGTGTCCATACCATATTACTAAGGTGGGGTGTCTTTGTTAACTCAATATAAGGTTTGGGGTTGGAGTTTGCAACCACCCTGTTATCTTTAGACATATTACCCGTGGGATTAGTGGTCCATAGTCTTAGGTTCATCTTTAAAGGAGCAAAGTGCTTGTGTCTATTATCTCATAGCGAGGGAGGATGTTTTGGCTAGCAAAGCAACATGTGGCTATTCAGTCTCTCTGTGACAGGAGCCCACCACCAGTTCCCAGTCTAACTCCTTGCTAGTAGTGTTATCCTACTGGGCTAAGGCGTTGCTCATCCCAACTAAACCTCACTCAGAATAATATTACTCAACATATGTGTACATTGCTACGCTGTTCCTAGTACCCGAGATCAACAAAATGATGTTGCGCTGTCAACTATGCTTAACAGAGTCCAGACAAAGCAATCGTTCGTGGACAATCCCCACGCAAATAAGGGATTTAGAGGAAAATGGTTTACTACTTCTATTCAACAATAAAAGTGAATGAGCGTGATTGCATTATGATTGGATTCCAGCAGTGAGGTTATAAGTTGCATTCACAAACTCCCTCCCATCTTCAGAGCTAAAAGTCAGCCTGAAGGCATGAACATTTGAACAAAAAACTAGAGTCTGGTGGTTTCAGAAAACTCCATTTTATTTACATCTTAGACTGAGCAAAATAGTGAAAATCCACAGAATTGTGAACTAAAAAAAGATGTACTTGCCATGCAGCAACATTTCAGTGAGATTAGCACTTGCTGGGGTGATCTGTGTGCCTGCAGCATGTTACATTTTCAATGTAACAGGGCGGGGCACACACCGTTCATCATTCCGAGATGATAAAATGACTGCCATTGACTTGTGTTTTAATTACACCTGTTGTTTGCAGCACTGCACAAAGACAAATATGTGACAGCTAGTTCTATGCTTACAAGCACATCAGCAACAGAACGAGCTATTGCTGTTTTACGGTGGGATGTTTGGCTCACTGGACTAATTGGAAAAAGAATATTGCTAAGAGTGTGCTATTGCATTCTCAATAAATATTGTCAGATATATATTAATACATTTGTTCCGACACACCATCAAATATCCCACCATTATGTAGACAATACTTCTACTGGTTGCTGTGGTATCTTCACACCCATCAGCAGCTACATCTCGATAACTACTCTTAACACTCTGGGCATAAACATCAGCTTCAACAATTGCATTGAAGCAACGACTGACTTGTCTCAACTTTGGAATTGTACTACAGACACCACTGAATTCAACAGTGTTATGTAGAACACTGAAGGTGCAACATTAGAAGTCATTCTTTTTAAATAGAATGAAACATCCTTCCCAAATGTACATGAGCGTGTGTGAAATCTATCATGAAACATCAAAGAGTAGAAATTCGACTACATTTGCCTCAATTGGTAACCCAATATTTTCACTTGACAGTTTCATTCTTGTACAAAAGATTTTTCCTGTCGGAAAAAAGGATTTTCATTCACCAGGTTCTAAATAATTATACATCACATGTATATAGTCTCATTTAACATTTCCTTATTTCAACTTCTTAAAATGAATAACATAAAATGCCAAGCACTTGGATGGCTTGTAAATATATGGAAAAACCTCTTTAAGTTAAAAATATTGGGATAAACACTTCTAAAAGCCAACTATGATGTTTTACAATAAAAATGTGCCAGGCTCAGACATAAATAAAAGTGATCCTGACTCCTGGTCGCTCTTTGTATGAAAATTGCCAATGTAATTCATAGACTGGTAGCACACCTAGATCATGGTGGAGAAAGGAAATAGTCGCCATATATGAAAATTCCTATATCTAAGACCAAGGAAATTATCATCACTTTTACTCAGGAAGATCCTGTTGTAGTCATGTTAAGCTAGATGTTACTCATCTCTTATAGACAATTTGATCTTTTAAAAGGGAAGGCAGTTGTAGTTTGAGCTGGGAGAAAGAGGTGGATCAGATCAAACATTGCACCTTCAATCTATCCTTACAAAATATGTCATGCTTAAAGAAGAGCATTATTTGCTATTCTTCATGTTGAAAAGTGCCTTTGACATTGGTGATATACCCCGATTATTGGTATTATGAAAGAAAAGAGGTTCAACTTGGTCCTAGTTGAACTTGTTATACTATACCCTTAGCCAGTGTTTGCCGTGGTCAGGATGGGAATGTGTTTGTATCACAAACTAACCAGTGCTAAAGTGCATGGGCTTCTCCCCTAAACATATTGGCATTGCTATATACCTCACTGGCAAATTTAGTTTACCTGAGTTGTTTGTAAAGTGGTGTACCATATATCCAGGGCCTGTATATTAAATGGTACTAGTAGACCTGCAGCACTAGTGCCAACCAACAATGTAGCCTTTCAAGCCTTTCTCAGGCCCCGCCATTGTAGGGTCTGTGTCTGCAGTTTACTGACATTTTGACTTGGCATTCAAAATCGTTTTCCAGGCCTGAAACTCCCCGTTTATTACACATAGATTACCCATAAAGTAGGCCCTAAGTGACCCTAAGGGTAGAATGCAATGTACATGAAAGGTAGGACGTGTACCTTTGAGTTTTACATGTTCAGGCAGTGATAAACAGCTAAATTATTTTTTCACTGCAGTGAGGCCAACTCCTTCATTGGGTATTAATTAAAACACCTTTTAAAAAATTTCTGATTGGAAGTGAGTAACTACTTCATGTTTAATATGTTTGGAACATTGGTGATGAATCCTCTTCAGTGGGAAAGTAGGATTAGGCATTACCATTTTAGATTATTCTCTGCTCTAACTTTGCTCTGTGTGCCTGCAGCCTGTCTCCAATATTCATACGGGCTGGGTGGCAGCTACACTTTCTGCATGCCCTCTAGACAGCCACAACACAGGAAGGGCTGAGTGTGACAGTGGATGCATCTGCATCCATCTGCATAGTGATAGCCTTTCTGGGCAGGAAGGAGGAGTGATGGCTCACACTTACATCTGAATAGGCTGTGTGCTGCCCTCACACATGGAGCTGATTTACCCCCACTGGTAGACTGGAGCCAGGGCTGGGTTGAAGTACTCCCTTGAAGTCACCCCTTACATCAAAGGCACCAGGGTACTGTCCCTGTTCAATCAGTACACTATTGGATCTGGGTAAAACTCTGCTGGAGTGAAGACTGCTGTGCCGAATGGATTGCCACTTTGCTGTGACTGATAGTTCAGAGGAACCACTTATCTCCTGTGCTGAGCTGCCCTGCTGACCTCTGCCCTACTGAGGACAAGGACTGGACCCATCTCACTTGTACCCAGAGTGATTCAGAAGGCCTGGTGTCTGGCCTCTCGTTTTCTGAAGTCCCAGGGGCACAAAAGACTTCCTACAATCCTGCTGGTGCTGCTGGACTCTGCCATTTGTGAGCACTTCCCATTCCTAAGGTGCCCCTTCCTGTCCTGGGCCTCAGAAGTGGGTTTCTGCAGCTTTTTCTACATCATACTCTGCATCCTGCAGGAGCTCATTGATGAAGCTTCCATTGACACCACAGATTGGCTCCAACGCTCGCCTCCATCAATGGATCGACAATGAGACAGCGCCTCCTCGATTTAAATCCTGGACATCAACGCTTTGCTCCATCCAAGTTATTTATTCAACTAGACCTTTCTGTGTCCTGTAGTAGTCCTGCGGTGATCATGGTCGGCCCAAACATTGTCTTTGCAATGGTCTCTTGCGACCTCAAGTAACCTTTTACTGCTAGTGACTTCTAGGTATTGTATTTGGTTTAGTCCTTAAAAATTCATATCTCGACTTCTACATACTGGATTTTCCTTGTTTTAATCTTGTTTTACTCATATAAATACGATTTATTTTTCTAAACCTGGGGGCTCTTCTTGTGGTGTTTTGATTAAGTTACTGAAGTGTTTAACCCCTTCCGTGCGGGGCGTATTTTCCGCCTGTGCTGACTCCGCCTTGCGCGGGCGGAGTCATGACAGAACGGTTCCGTCATAAGCACAGCTCAGCCGATGCTGATGACGGAACCGTTCTGTCATCAGCATGGAAGGGGTTAACAAATACTTTACAAATACTTTACACATTGCCTCCTATTTTAAGCCTGACTGCTCTGTGCCAAGCTACCAGAGTGTGAACACAGGTTAATTTAGGGTGTGTCTCAGACTTACGCTGACTAAAGTGGTGATCCCTACTTAGACAGGGTGTAAACCTATGCCAAATATAGAGACCCCATTTCCAACACATGAGTAACACCAAATTCAGGGTTGTACAAATAATCACTACTCCAACGTGCATGTTTTTACAGAAGAAGAATTCTGCTCAAGCAGTCACTTTCTACTTCTAATTTTCTCCTTTTTTTCTCTCCCTTTTCTTGAACTGACCGCTCCTCTAACGGAAAACAATGTATCCTACAGTGTGTGGTTGTGTGTATGTGTGTATGGGTGTGTAGATGAGGATTTGTGTATTTTCAAAGCTGTAGAGGGGTATATTTCTTGTATCCCTACTATTTAGAGATATTGGAATTCATACCCTACAACCAGAGGAAGGATGCGCTCCTGCAGTGTGTATGTGTAATTGTATTTATATAGCACTTACTACCCCTGGCAAGGCCTTGAAGCACTGTTTGAGGAGTAGGATGCTACTGGAACCCAAAGTGTATTAGTGGTGGATTAATATAGGGAATTCTAAGTTAATTTGAGAGGTGAACTGTGAATTGAATTGGAAAAAAGGCGAGCTAGAGGAATGGGATAGTCTTATTAGGGAGATCATAATAGTACAATGAGGTATGAGATAAGTTGGGGAGTTGTGGTAGAGGATATATTGAAAGAGGCACAGGATGAATCCTAGGGCCAGACACATTTTAACTGTTGCAAATGGCCCATTGGGCCATATGCGGCTGGTAAAATGCATTTTGCTATGTACAAACCCTATTTTGTAAGTTGGTAACCTATTACCGACTCACAAAATAGGGTTTGAGAGACACTATTAGGAAGGGGACTGCCAAGGGTGTCTCCTCCTATTAACGAATTGTATGGGAATGTATAATTGTTTTTCAACTGGAACGTGGTTGCAAAACAATTGCAGTTTACCACCTACTTAAAGTAGGAAGTGACCCATTCCCCCTTGTGAATGGTAGCTAAAACGTTTCATAAGAGCAGGCAGTGGTCCCATGGACCTCTGCCTACCCTTTAAAAATTAAACAAAAATGTTAAATTGTTATTTTTCAAATGCATCACATTTTTTATTAGGGAAGAAAGCCTTGCTGGAAGTCAGGACCCTTGAGTCCTGCTTGCGCACAGGCATTAACACTGCTCTCCCTGTTGTTTGCATGCTCTAGAGGCATAAAAAGCAGAAGGACGTTTGATTCGCAGAAGCTCAAGCAGCTGGTAACGGAGTACTGGAAGCTGTAGAAGCCCTGACTGGAGAGAGACCTGTTGACTACAAGCCTGCCCTATGGGCCTAGGGCCTGCAAGGGTGACCAGAAAGAACATTGCCAATAGTTGGGGAAATGTGGGTGTTAGTCTATTTTTACACTTCTGAAGGACTGAAACAAGGTGTGAGGTTTGACTACGGAAGGAATACCAAAGGAAGAAAAGAAAACCAGTTTGTGGTAACAAACATTTTTACTACTGTTTAGAGGTAAGCTGCCTTAGATGGGGTTCTTGTGATGTACAACATGAATGTATTATTTTACTGAGCATTCTTACTGAGTGGGTTGTAATTGGGTGATAGGATCATTCCTCCTAAATGAATGAAGCAGAAGTAACATTGATTTAGCATTGTGAGGAGCACAGAGCATATAATGGAGCATCTAGATTAAATCTCAGCCAATGAGCGTGCATTGATGATGAGATTCATCCTTGGGGAAGGGTGGCAGAAATGCACATCAATTGATCTTTGATGTCGATTGAGATGTAAAGAGCTGAAGTCAATCTTAAACATTACCAATTATCATTACTTTAGTTCAGCTAATAAAGAGAGAGAGGGTTTTATTTTCAAAGTTGTTTAGTTGTTCATTCTTTTACTGAAGTATTATTTTCCACATTTCATCGTTAACGGTTAACATATCAATCATGCAATATTTAGTAATGAGGTAAGTCAGGTTAGGAAATCAAATAAAGCATTGATCCAATGAAATGTAAAAATTGTGTTCCATAATGAAACCTCCTTATTTTAAACTTAGTCAAGATAAATGCGAGAAGGATTAATGGTGGCAGTTCAGATACACATGAGGGTCCTGATGAGAGGATCAAGCATAATCATGAAGTTTAACCAAATAAGCTGGAAGTATTCCCTGCTAAAATAACAGCAGATCAAGAGATATACTAAGGGCCCCATTAGGTTGGCGGGCGGATCGACCCCGCCAGGCCGGCGTTAGCCACCGCTTGGCCCCCCGCCATCCATACCTAAAAGACCCTCCGCCATATTAGGATGGCTGGGGGGCCCGCAGAAGGAGGAAAGACTGTCCGCCACTTTTTCGACTCATTGACTGGGCTGAAAACATGTTTAATATGGTGGCGTTGCGGCCATAGAAAGGCATGCAGTCTTTGCTTTTGGGGGGCCGTTGTGGGCCCCCAGGGTGTTGGAGGGGTGAATTGGCATGGACAAGGTGGCAGGCAACGGGTGGTGCCTGTCACCTTGTGCATGCCAATGCACAACGTACATTCCCAGCATTGTGCAGAGCGGTGCTGTGAGCACCGCCCGCCACAATGCTCGTAATATGGGATGTGACCGCAATGGTGGCGGTGGCATCCTAATTGCAGGTGCGGGACTGCCGCACCCCTGGCGGACGGTCCTTCATATTGTTACGGTGGCGGGCAATCTTTTGTCCGCCCGCCATCGTAATGATGCCCTAAGTCTTCTTATAAAGAGATGTCAAAGAAAACTCAGAAATGAGTCTCCCCTCAGAGAGTCTAGGAAAAGAGGAACAGAATGAGATGTTGCTCTCAGTGTGCAGTCAAACTATTGAATTTTTAATATCAACCTACACTAATATCGGGTTTTTAATATCGTACAGACAGAATATCGAATTCAAGAATATCGTTAACACAAATATCAACTGCAAGGTAAGTAATATCGATTTTATTAATATCGAAGTAAATAATATCGAAGTAAATAATATAATTAGCAAAAATATTGTTGTGAATAATATCGATTTTTTTGTATTATGTATTTTAGTATGTATTTTATATGTATGTTTACATTTTTTTAATGTTTTTTCATTATTTTGAAATATATGTATTAAATGTTTAGGTTTTAGTATAAGAGCGGGTTGTGGGTTTTTAGGGGAATAGGGTGAGAAGCGATTACATTTTAATTAATTATTTAATGAATTATTTAATTAACTCATTTATTCATTAATTAATTATTATTTATTTATTTATTGGTATTGATTGTTAATTTTTTGTTAGTTAATTATTAATTGCCAATTAATCTGTATTCATTGTTTTTGTTAATTCATTTATTGTAGATTATTTAATAATTGGTAATTATTTTTATTAATGTATTAATTGATAAATAAATTCATTATGCTATTTTTAATGTGTAGCGGGTTGTGGGTTTAGGGGAATAGGGTGGGAAGTAATTCAAATATAATTAAATAATCAATTATTATGTTTTTATGTATTATTAGTGAATATTAATGTATTGTTAATTAATGAATAATTGGTAATTTATTTTTATTAATTGGTTAATTTAAATTTCTATTAATTATAAATAATATTTTATTACTTTTTATTGTTATTGGTAATTAATGTATTGTAAATTAGTTATTAATTGGAAATTAATTTTTATTAATTGATTAATTGATAATTAAAGTAATTGTGTTCTTTTTTACTTTCCCTACTGTTGCACTCACTGGAGTGGGAATAGTAATTTTTACCTGGTTTGGCAGTTCAGGCTTGGCTGTTCCCATGATGCACAGGGTTAGACTAATTTGCATATGGCAATATCTGAACTGGGGTGGCAGAGTGAGCTAAAGAATGATGATGGATTAAACCCAGATCAGTTGACTGGGGGTGAGTGCTTTCAATGTTCAACACTCCGTCTATCATCCTCTTTGGTTTTGCCTTATTTACTTTATTGTACATTATTTTTTTAACTTAAATTGAAAATGATATTTTTAACAACAATATTTTTTACATCGATTAGGATGTTGATATTCTTGTCATCGATATTTTTGCCGCAATATTATTGTAGGTCAATATTGTGACCATTTGTCAATGATTCGTTGCTCTCAGTCGAAGAAAGAGGATGAGTGAAAAGTTCAATCTATCTGCTCACTATCAAATCATTCATTCTCTCTGCTCCTAGTCTTGGAACACAAACTAATATAAACACACAAACTTTAATATTCTTTCTTCTTCATGTTGACCAATAAGATTTCAGTGCACTCCTGGGAACAGGTCTACTCCCCACCTTCTCACCAGAATACAATCAACTTTTAACCATGTGCCCTTGAATGTTGATGCACATTCTTTCTTGTTTTCCAACACATCTCCCAATGAATCATCCCCTGATCTACATCATACGTAAGAACTTCACTATCAGTCACCTAATAAAACAAATATCTATTCATTACCTAGTAAACAGTAAATTTCTAAATTGCAATGTCTGCAGCAAGGAGAAGAAAATCATCTTGCACAACGGTTGTTTAAAGTGAAAAACAAGCAGTTTTGAATTACTGTGCCTCCATGGCGTCTTCAGTTATATCAATTTAAAAAAAAAATCCATGCTTCATTTCGACATTACATTTCTGTAGGCTTTTAGTATGGTTGCCTACTACAATTTTTGCATTTAACACACTTCATTTCTAAACGTAAATTCTTCACATTGTATTAATTAATAAAGCTTTTTGTAAAAAAATTCATAACAAAAGTTGTTTAAGGCAAATCATAAAATCTAAATAAAGTGTCAATTAAAGAGTAAAATTTAAATCAAACTATAAGATCACATGTGCTTTTGCTCTTGGTTTGTTTGTAACCCCTCATAAGCAGCTGAGTTTTAAAGGTAATGATGCGTCTTACTGTTTTGAGTTACTGGGCACTGCAGTTCCATAAAGAGATTATATTGTGATGTATACCATTTGTCTTGTCATAACAAATGAACCATTCATACTCCTTCCAAGCATTTGTGTTCGTGGCTTCCAGAATGCCTAATAATGCTGAGCCCAGCATTGAAGAATGTACACATCACTCATTGTCAGCTTCAACCAGACAGTTCAATGCAATTTTACTCTCATAATTACAAAATAACCCCATAGTTCTACATTTTTTCTTTGTTCTCTTGCTCTTCTAGCATTTTCTTGCACTCACGGGTATTAGCTAGACATTTTTGTCAGCCATATCATTATAATCAATTAACACTCAGATTATTGTAATGCTGTGTGATTGGGATAGTGCGTTCTCTTGCTGTGATTCCTCCTTTAGGCGTGAGTATGTTTTGCATGCATATACTCTGCTGTTCGTTTATCTGTCTCATAATCCAATTCAAAATGAAGGTCCTTGCTTACTATTGTAGGTTATGTTTTAAATTAATTAAAAAGCATTACATATTTATGCATAACACCTAAGAGAGTAACATGAAGAAGTTGTTTTATGTCTTTGTGTTGTTTAACAATTTTGCAATTTCCAGAGTGGGTTTTGCTTTGATTCTGTTGAAGTATATACATAAAGTGACCATTATTATATTGTAGATGTAGGCGTGACTCACATATATACAACACAGCAATTATTGAATTTGATTCTTGCTGTCATTGGTATCCAGTGATTATTAGTTACTATTGATGTTATGTGATCTCTTTAATGTGCTCCAATAAGAAAAGTAATACCAGGGGCTGGATTTGGCGTTAAGAGCAGATCTAAAAATGCATGTAATGCCATCGTTCAAGTGAAAGGAACAAGCAATATTGAAGGACACCTATATACTAAATTGCTTCCTGCTATTTGTTTATCTTTTCCAGAATATCATTCAGTCTTTAACCCCATTGCTGCAGCGGCTATTCTGCCGCAGCGCTAAGAGGGCGGGGCGGCCGTGCGGCGGTCGCATGCTGGTGACAGAACCGCTCCGTCACCAGCCGCGGTTGGGCTGTGCTCGTGACGGAGCAGTTCCGTCATGGCCCCGCATGCCTAATAGAACGCGCCGCACAGGCGCGGCGGCCGGGCCATGACGGAACCGCTCCGTCATCAGCACAGCCCAACCGCAGCTGATAATGGAGTGGTTCCGTCATCAGCATCGAAGTAGTTAAAAGAACATATGTGGTGGCTCTCAGGAATAGTTGGGTATTACCAGCTTACAGATAGATGGAAGGCCAATTCTTTACAGTAGTCTTGGGCACCAAATGGCTCCATATAGATGTTCAACTTGGAGACAAAAAGCCCTGAAACCTCTGGTATACCACATTATAGAGAATAGCAGGGTGATGCTACAGATTTATTCAATTTTTGCCCTGTATTTGAGGAACATATTTAGCACACAGTCCATAATGTTCATGTACATGCATAGAATAAATTTCTGTGCCCTGAATCGAACCCTACTTAGATGTCCAACTGCTGACATCACTCCCTTCCCTCAATTAAATGTAATATTGTCATTAAGACAACAAGCATGGCCTACTTGGTAATGCATTCAAGTCTAATGTCTTAGTATGTTTTTAGAGAGTTAGAACTTGGGAACATTTCCTAACAGCTCGCTATGCCCAGTTTTCCAAATTATTTTGGTTTGGAACCATATTTCTTAAATATGTTTTGAAGTTAGGTTTTTCTGACAGTGGCATGGTCTAAACCATATTTAGTGCACTGGGGAAAACTCTATGTTGGTGGAATGTCCATCACTATCACCTGATTGGCCATGTGGTTGACAAACTGCCAAGCCAGTCTTTACTGATTGCAGAGCCAGATGATGCTCTGCTAACAGAAACTCGGGGGCCTATTTACGAGTTAGTTTGCATCATGCTAACAACATACAACATGCAACATCATGCAAGAGTGATGCAAGCCTAAAGTCAGATTTATGAAGCCACGTAAGACCAGTTTGCTTGCCCAGTGTTGCACGATAAATCTGGAGTGAGGCAACGCAGAGCAAATTGCGGAAAATCACTGCATTGCCTTACGCTGCCCTGGGAAGGCATTCCATAGGCGTTGTGTGGGTGTTCCCATGCAATTCCCATGGTTTTTAAGGCTTGCCCAGATTTACCAGAACTGGTAAACCTGGGAATGCACCAACAAGATATGCCTTCCCTGGAGAGGTGCAACAAGGAGAATTATCTTCATATCTCCTTGTTACTTCCTCTTTCTATGTGTGCTGCATTCTGAAGCATACATAGACTGAGGAATATGCCTCTCATGATTTTTTGTGTGCAGGAAGGTGTCCCATAAAAACACTCCTGCATTCAATCCAGGCACCCTTGCACCATGCAAGGCTGCCTACATTGGCGCTAGGCTGCAAAAATGGAGCCTACGCAGAAATGCACAGTATTGCCTTAACTCTTTCGATGCTAATGACGGAACGGTTCTGTCATGAGCATCGGTCGAGCTGTGCTCATGACGGAACCGTTCCGTCATGACCACACCCATTTGCATTGGGGATCAGCACCGGGGGGAAATCGGGCCGTATGGATGAGGCTAAATGTGGTCCATTCCTGTCCTTTCCCTGTCATGCAGCCACCTTGCGGCACTGCGCTGCAGGACTTTTTCACAAGTAGACCCCTCAATTCTTCCTACTCTGAATGGAGTGGGGCAGCATAAACTCTACTGATTTAAAGTAGTGCTCCTGCATCACTAACCTCTAAAGGTATTCCCTCTGAGTGTATGGCTGATGTAGGTATAAGTCTTTGGTATTTTTAGTCTTTTATGGATAAAATATTGCTTCTTTAGTTTTTTCAGGTTATGTTTATTCTAAAAAACATGGGGCCATATTATCAAGAACGGTGAGAACATTTTTGCCGCTTTAGCAGCAGGAAACTGCTGATAAAGCGGCGATAAGGGGCTTGATAATATGCTCTTGTGAATTCCCATAGAAGCCAAGGTTCTGGCCGTTCTTGATAATATGGCCCTTGTTATTTTTCTCATGGTTTGATCCATTGCTTTGATCTTGTTGGTCTGACAGCATATATGATTTTGGCTTTGTGCTTTACTTTTTTCTTAATAGTTTTTGTTTCTAGAAAGTCTAGTGGAGTTTCAATGTAGAGCTCCACAACTTCCTCTATTTATTTTTGTTTTGCATAACATGATGTTGAGGTTTTCAAAGAGTTATGCCACCTTTTATGTGGGGGACATTTGTTGTTTGGTTGACCTTGCAGATTTTTATCAGTATCAAATTTGGACAGGTGTTCAAAGTGGTCTATTTTTAAGGAAGTGAGATATTTAACTTACTATGTTGGACTATTAGTGAATTTAGCATGTAGTCTTTGGTTGTGTTGATAGGTTGTATAATTTCAGTAGACCTTGGTTTGTACATATGTGTGGCTTAGCAATATTAAAGCAAGTATGTGATAATAAATAAGCATTGAATGGAGTATGCTTCAAGCATATTTTGATGAATTCTGAAATAGTAGAAGAGTGATTTGCACTTTGCCAGAGACCTTTAATTAATACTTTTATCATCAAATAGTATTATAAGAAACTAGTTCTTAGTTTCAAATGATGTTTATCCTTCATGAAAAATAAGTCTGCAACCTTTAAAGCAATTTCCCACAATAGCACGTGAGTGTCCCAGGGATTGAAGCAGACGAGCCCTGTGCCTACATAAGGAAAGTGGTGCTGGCTAGTCTCCCAGCAGCCCAGTTCAGACAAATTATACTCTGTAATCATTGTCCAATCAGTTAATTGTATTATGAAAATGGAAAGGAACTGTATTATGCATGCACTACCACACATTAATTTACAAATATCTACAAGTAGTCAGATTGGAATACCTATGGTGACACCCACATAATAGTTCACAACCCTAGTGAGCCTTAAACTCTAAGACCACAGCACCCTCCACATATACTAGACACAATATTGGGGTTATCGATATCATATGGCAGGAACACTGTCAAAGCTTCAGTAAAAAGCACAAATTGTTCATACAAACCTAATGCAATATGAATCCTACCACCTTATTAAAACCTTCAATAAATAAGATGGGTTTTCATTGTTTATTTTATAATGGTCAAAAAAACATTATACTTCCAATTTAATGTGTGCTAGAGTCTTTCTTCTAATACTTACCTGTTGCCACTGTTGGTTTAGGACCAACCAACATGGGGTTCTGAATCTCTAATGTCCATTTAGAGAAGTAAAAGCTCTAGGAGTGCTTGAAACTCCATCATGTCTGGCATTCCCCCAAGTACTTACTAAAAACACTGTTGCTCCTGTCCTTTGTTATGCCCCACAAGGACCAATATAAAAATTGTTAGGCGCTCCTGTGTTTGAGGCCATGAAAAACTCATAAGTGGTTTTGCAGCTTGCCAAGACGCTTTTATTTGCTGCAGCAGCAGCCTTATGCCTCAGTTTTCAATTTATTAAATGCTGGCTGCACAATGGTTGGAACGCATGTGGAGTCCTCTTCTGTGCCACTTAAATGGCTCTTACTACCAGCACAAGAGTTGTGTGCCAGCATCCTCTTCTTTTCCCCACCTGCATCTGGGTGGGTGGGGAGATCTTGGCGGTGTGCTCCCCGTTCCCACCAAGAATGGGAATGGAAAATGGGAGAGGCACACTGCCTGGTCCTAGGAGCACCATGGTGCTACATTCTCTGCTCTGATTTGGAGGTGTGGGCTTCAGGTGTTACTTCAATGTGTACCATCCTCCTAGGAATTAAGTCTACTGGGACAAGGATTTGCATGGCCTGCTCCCCCCATCCACCATCAAGAAATTAATTGAACCAACCCCCAGGGACTTGACCCTCCCAAGGGGTAACTGAAGAAATAATTATGGAACACTACTCACTCAGTTACTCTTCCCAGTCCATCGGGGGACCAGGTTTCTTGCTCTGATTTCTTCGACCCTGTTGGGCTGAATTTGATGGTATTTGTATTGTTTCACTAAAGGTGGTGAGCTCTAGCCACCAGTGGGTGATGTTTCATGCCTCATGGACACTAATTGTATTTCCCTTCGTGGAGCTTGATTTTTCACTTCAACTAAAGTTGGATCTGTCCTCTGTCTGGACTCCTTGCATTTGCCTCTGCTTTTGGGCTTCTGCAGCAGGGGAAACAGCCGTTACCATGGATCATTTATGACACATGTCTTTACCATACAGGTAAGTGCCCAACAGGTAAGGGTTTACACTATATCATACAGTACTATACAACGCTGGTCAGTATTTTCTTTTAAGCATCATCTTTATTAGTTAAAACAAATGCTCTAGGTGTGATAATAGGCAAAGGGAGGTAAGGATGATTTTAGGGCTAATGGGTGGGTCAGGATAAAGGGAGGTAAGGGTGATTTTAGGATTTGGGATGGTTAGAGGTATACAATGCATTGTAATACAATGTGTTGAAAAGATCAATGTGTTATAATGCACGAGAGACAAATCATGCACAGTAAAGAACCTGCATTGTAATGTCTGATATTTCAGGATTAGCAACACCAATGTAAATGTTGGGCAGTGAAAAAGGGAAGGGGTAAACAGAAAAAGGGGATTGCCATTGAAATGCTGTTGCTTTCAGTGAGAAGAGGTTATGTGTAGTAAGGATTGAGGCTCACCCGGCATACTTGTGCTGACTCGCTGGTTATCCATGGGGAGGAGTAAACTAAGCAGAGACTCCCTTCAGTACAGGATTTTCTTGTCACATAAGGGAGCCAGCACCTCCTTGAAATCTCAGTGCTTGGACAGCATCTAGAACGAGATGTCTTGGAAGAGGGCGAGAGTGTCTGAGCAGCCTTCAGTATCTCTTCCTTAACCTGGTAGAAATGGACTCTGGTGAGAACATCTGCTGCAAGATGGTTCCACTGTTGACATGAAGCGAAAACTCAATGTGTACGGTTAAGATCACTGCTAATACAGCCATGAACGTTGTGATGGAACAATACCTGCACATAGGTTTCCAGTATAGAGTTTGGGATGCTAGTACTCACTCCCCAAATCCATATGCTATCACGGTGGGAGTGGTTCTAAAAATCTTCCAGCATTGCCTCCACAAGGTCCATACGGGTTTAGACTCCATTCACTAACTGATGGTGTTCTGTGAGTGCCTGGGTGAAGTATACACTCATGGCTGTGAGTCTTTCCTCATTTCCTGGAGGAGGGATTGTAAATCACCCTTTGTTGCAGGGAGGTGTAACTCCAGCACAAATACACCATCCTAGCGTCATGTCTCTTTCATGCACTTTTAGAGGGTTGTGTGGCAGATAACATGTCCCTTATGTTGGAGGGACTTGGGGACTTCTTTTGTGTGGATGCCATAGATGGAGCGCTGGCCTTGCAAAGAATTAGCTGTCCGTGAGTGACAAGGATGAACAATGGCAGTCAAAATAACTGTCAAAAAAGATCCAAAATTGTCCAAATTACAATTGCAAGCTAGTAGCAAAGAAGCAGGAGTTCATCGATCACTCAGGTGGTCTTTTTAGTGCAGGAAAGCATTGCCATGATATAAAATGCCTAGTGGCTCCCAGGCAGTGCAGTTACAGCAAGGAGGCTTCACAGTCTCAGCCTCAAGTACACAAGAGAACTGGGTAACGTCACTCAGAGCTGGTCCCTCGCTGCCGTCTGCACTTCCATGCAGGCAGTCATCTTTGATTGGCCACTTTTGAGGGCCCATCGGTATGACACAGCTAAGCTCTGCTGGTCCCTGCTGATCTGCGTCAGGTGGATGGCCACTCACCGCTCTATTCAAGGCTTGCATTCAGCAGTAATGCACATGTCAGGAAGCCCTATCTCAGGAGCTCTGACGTGGCATTCCATCTTGGTTCTTTGTCCAGGCCATACCTCCACCAAACAAATTTTAGCATAGCAATTCTTGGCATATTTGACATATTTATTAAAAATCACCCTGGCACCCTGCATTGTGGTTTGTACTAATAAAGACTATTTATTGCATTAATATTGTTGGGAGGTGGTTTATTAGTAAAGGAAGGTAGGTACCAACAATTAGTAATAACATTACAATCACAAATAAGGTCCAGTCAAGTTCTCACTAAACTAATCCTTGCTCCCCTTTAGAAGCCTGCCTGCGACCAGACTGGATTAACTTAGGACGCAGGTGTTTAGCATTTAGCAGTAAATAAGAAAGACACAACACACAAGACAAATCCAACTCCAAATTATAAAACTAGACAATATTGTTATTATTAAGTTCACACCAAAATGACAAAGATCCAATGTAGGGAACTGGAGATATTAATTTGTAAAGATTAAAGGTAAACTAGGGTTTATAAGCAAATAGCACTCAGAGGATTAAAAAAGGTCATGCTGGAAAAGAACAAAGTCAAGTTCTCAGGCCGCCAGTAATGTAGCACTTTTACACTTACTTCCAGAAGTATTTCTTGGTGCAGGAACATGCTCCACAGCACCGGCCAAGGGTTTTCAAGTTTAGATTTGCCTCTTGGACTACAACTTCCTCAATGCACCTGGTCAATCCAAGTATAATCCAGGTGAATCTGGTGAGCTGCAGTTTTCCTTGTTGCTGAAGTAGCAAAGTAGCAGATAGCCCTTCCAGCACATAGCTACCTGTTGCTGATCAGGAAGTTTACTCCTTATTCTTTAAGATGGGAAAAGTCCTTTTGTTGTGAAGCATTGTGAGTCTAGGAGGTGCAGTCCTTATGAGTGCAGAGTTCGCTCATATAGTCTAAGGGTCACTCAGGAAAGTCCTTCTCCATATTTTTCTTTTGGGTCTTTGAAGGTCCAGAACACCAGCCAAGGGTCCAGAAGCTCTGAGGTAGATGATGCAGGGGACTCCTTGAAGCTCTTTTGTACCTGTTGCTTTAATAGAGTCCAATCCTTAATCCTTTTGAAGTGAGGCAAAGTTATCCTTTGTTAAATCCAAAGTGTGCAGCAGGTGCAGTCCTTATGAATGCAGTCCTCTTGTGGTGCAGACAAGGGGTTCAGCAGGGCAGTCTATTTTCTCTTGATATTTCCAGGCAAGGATCTGACTTGCTTGCCAACTCTCCCATATTAATCCAGATTTAAAGGCGGGCAATAATGGGAGTACCCCTGACTAATGGGGTGCACGATGCCACCCTCTGTGAGGAAAACATTCGTGGAAGTGTGCCATATTTTTGTCCCAGAAAGCACAGTTCCACAGAAATCAAAATGGAAAAAATCTCTCATGGAGATTCAGGTCTGGCTAACCCAACTCACATGTGTGGCTAACTGTTCCCAATACTCACCTTCCAGCCCCTCTCCTAATCCGATTACAAAGGCTCCCATCTGACTGGGGTGAAGGAGTTGGGGGTGGGCCTGGTTCCTGTACTCACTGTCTTTCTCCCTTTGAAGACTAGTCTGGCTACGTTGGACCCTTCCTGTCCTGGTATCTCCTCTCATCAGATGTCTCCTTTGTCTCAGCCCAGGCCTCTTCACACCTCATCAAGGAAGCTTAGCTCAGTCTTTCTAAGGATGGCTTATCCAAAGAGGCTGCTACATGGCAAAATATAGGTAATTTTAGGACAGCAGCTCTAAAACCACTTTCCTGCGATAGTGATAATAAATCCAACCATGGAAAGTTGCAAAATGTACTTTAACTATTATTTTCAAACTTTGAATTTATATTTTAGCTCACTTCTCTGGAAGTTTAATGTAACTTTCCCATTTTACCCTATAGAGCTAATGTACAACAATCAGGAAAAAATACATTGGTAGTTTTTCCTCCACCAGAGCATATAAAACATCTTTTATAATATCCCTGCTTATCACTACAATACAGCCTAACTTTGGGGCACCTATTATAGACTGCAGGAGTAACATATGTAGAAATAAGGTAGTTTAAGACTTAAATCCAAAGTCGAATTGGACATAGTTTTATGCAGGGGTACCTTTAAAATTACCGCAGGCACAAGAAAAGTGCGCATTTAAGTACATTAAATCTACTGGGCTTCTAAACCTACATGCCCTACCTTATACTAGAGACTTCCAGGTAAGTTGTTAGTACCAAATGTTTTACCTAAGTACCATATCTCTTTTAAGCAAAGTCCTGGCCCTGGGCCTGGTTAGCAGAGCCCAGGTGCAATCAGTCAGTAACCACCAGTAGCAGTCAAAATATGGGGGTGATAAGGGCGAAAAGGATGACTTTCTTACAAATATTATGAATAGCCCTAATTCTGCATTATTAACATAGTAAGTGACATCCACAATCCTCTTGATGCACTTATACCAGGTAATTTCTTTCTTTTACTAAGACATTTTTCATGTTCTAAGTACCTGCCTTTAAGGTGTACATGGTTCGTCTCAAATTAGGTGGTAACTCACAACTATTCTTAAGCATTTGGTCATACCCCCCCAAGGGATTTACTATGTTTCTGAGTTCCCACGCCAAATTTCTATTTGTTCTAGAATCTTTGCAAAGCCATGCAGGTGTAAAGTAGAAAAGCTCTGGGCCATGAGCCAGCCTTACAGCTCCTGACCCATGTAGTGGGTGATGGCATATGCCATGGGCTGTCCTGACTCAGTCTGACCTGCCGTGGGCCACTGTGGGACCACCCGCCCATGTGACTACTGCCTGGTGCTCTCAACTCATATGGGCCTAGGAGTATGGCCTATCTTGCTGTGCACCACCATGCCAAGGTAGGGCCTGCATGCACAGCACATTCTCCTGCAGCAGGCTCTGTCATCCTGATTCTACCCTCCTGTCGAGAGCCATTGCTGTTGTAGGACCTGGGGCTGTGCCCTCCATAAAGTGACAATTTGTGAGACCCCTCCAGAAGCAGGCGGGGCCTATACCAGAGAATATCCTGAGCGCCCGGCAGTGAGCCTGCCCTTTGCCGTGAACTGTGCTTTGATTAGGGTGCACACGGGGCCACCTTGTCAATGGATTGTTGTAGAGCCATAGGCAGTGGGACAATGTGGTGTGGAATGTGGGGCTCAAACTGTGGCCTACACAACACTGGTGCCCTGGAGAAGAACTGCAGTAGCTGAATTAGGACGGACAATGCTAGTATATCTAATGTATGTGCGCAGAGACTTCCCAGGCATAATGAAGGTGATTGACAACTTAAAAAAGGCCTCAGGCTTTCAATTGAACTGGGCAAAATCAGGATTACTTTCCTCATGTAGAATATTACTCATGGAGAATGAGTAGAACAGACTGCCGTACTAACGGATTGGTGCCCCAACTCCTACTGTTACCTGGGAGTAGATATATACCACACTGATGGAGATCTTCTACAAGAGAGCCTTGGGGTAGTCATAACAAGCACAGGCAATGCCATGGCATTTTAGAACTCCCTGCCACTGTTGCCAATGGGTAGGGTGGTGATAGCCAAGATGCTGGTGCATGCCTCAGTTATTGTATTAGTTGAAGCTCTTCCAGCTAGCCTTTCAGTGTGCTTATTCAGAAATCTACTCTCTATGACTTGGGTTGGGGGTCTGGTCATATGAGGGTGGAGCTGCACACATTTTTATGCTCCACTTGAATGCAGCGGGTAGGGTGCAGCTCATTACAACTTCTACTATGCGGCAGCTCATTTACAGTGACTGATGCACAGGCTTTCTGGCACTCCCAGTTCTGAACAGGCACTTGTTTAGAGAGAGGTAGGAGACTGCACAAGCTTAAGCTGGTTGCTGCACGTAAAGATGTCTGGCCCATGATACAGGCACTTGATCAAGTTTTCAAATCACTGTTGGCATGGTTATATGTAGTCTAAGTGCTGTCCATTGCCCTACTTCATGAGCTTGCTGATATGGGTGATGTTGTCTCTTCACAGGGTGAGTGTGCACCACTAGGTCAGAACATGGAGGGATGTTGGCCTCATTGCGATGGGGGACCGCTATGTACCTAAATCCCTTCTGACAGCACCAGACCTGCAGGTACAGTGCAGCACTGCAGAGGACAATTCCTACCCTATTGAGCATTGTCGGCTGCTGTGGGTATCTTTGGGTGCCCAAGCTATGGGGCCTGACCCCTCTCAACCGCTGCTGGCCCTGGTCTCTCATGGGACTGCCAGACGAGCAATCACTGTGCTTTACAGGATGATATACTGGACACACAGGTAGTGGGTTACCTACACTCAGGGGCAAATGGGCAACTGCACTGGGCCTGGAACTCACAGGCAGGAATTGGAAACAGCACTTGAACAGGTGCCCACAACATTCAGAAAATCCCTAGCTAAAGTTCACTAAATTTAACTACTTACACCAGACCTATCTGACGCTCATGAGCATCCACCGCATATTCCCAACAGTGAATCCCGGGTCCCTTGTTGTTTAGCATTGGAGGTTGAATTCTATCATATGGTTTCGTCCTGCCTCATTATTGGTCATTATTGGGAAATGGCAATGGCGTTGTTGGTGGACATTACTGGTCAAACAATACCCACTGATCCTTTCCGGTGCATATTAAGGATCACCATATGTGCACGTATGACCAAGTATTTTTTTAACTGTATAAGCCTGGCTAAGTGATGCAACATCATGGCCTGGATGTCCCTGGATGCCCTGTCCATGCAATAATGGTTGCATGGTTTGCTTAAGTGGATGGCGGCGAAAGTCATGACATGGCATTTGCTGTCGTGCCAGCAAGGTGACCCCTCGTAGTGGGACACTTGGGTTACATACTTAGATAAGTTAGCAACTAAGACATATAATAGGGGCATCGTGGCTACTTGCCCAGCAGGGTACTTATATCTTAGGCTGGTACCCCACATTCCCAAGACAAGCACATGAGTTGTTCATCTGTTAATCCCTGATGCCCATTACCCTCAACCTACCCTGCCTACCCATCTCCCTGGATTCTAGCCTGGGACTGATATACTAGCATCCTTGCATCAGCCATCATGTCCCTCCCACCAGCCCTCCTAGACAGTGGTGACCGGCAAGTTGCCAGAGACCCCGCTCCCTTTCTCCACTCCTCTGCAAATGGCGGTTGGGGGATGAAGTCCCCTTAGATGCTGCTTGGCCTTGGGGACCAAGAAGATCTCCTGTTATCTCCAGTAAGTCCCATAAAGCAGGATTGAAAAGACGTTGTTGAAGGCCATGCTCCAATTCTTCAGCACTCTGCAAATGCACATCCTGGTACACTACTAGTTGAAGGATGAAATCCTTTTGCCTCCTGAAAGTACTTGGGGGCCAATAACCCCTTCTGTTACCTTCTATAACTTCCACACAGCAGGATTGCTAACAGGTGGTGGGGGGCCATTGCGTCTTTTTCCATCACTCTACAAACATACCTTCTGGCACACTACTAGTTGAGGAATGATGTCTCCTTGAATGCTTAGGGTCCATGGGGCCAACAAGACTCATGTTACCTCCAGTAAGTCCCAAACCGTGGTATTGCTGAGAGGTCATCAGTGGCCATTCACCTTTCTCCACCAGTCTGCAAATGCGCCTCCTGGCACACTACTGGTTAGGGGATGTAGTCTCCATGACTGCTGATGGTCCGTGGGGGACAACAAGTCCTCCTGGTACCTCCAGGAAATCCCCCACAGCAGAATTGCTGAAAGGTCTTCGGGGGAAACGCTCTCTTTCTCCACCATACTGCAAGCACACCTCCTGATGCACAGCTGGTTGGGGGATGAAGTCCTCTTGGAAGCTGAGGAACCTTAGGGGCCAAGAAGTTATCCTGTTACCTCTAGTAAGTTTGACACAGCAGGATTTGTTAGAGCTAGTCTGAGGCCCTGCTGTCTCTCTCCACCATTCTACAAAAGCAACTACTACTTAAAGAACCATAGAAGCTCACTGAAAAACCAAAGGTTACAGGTACGTTATAGTTAGGAAATAGAATTTTTAAAAACCGTAGAAATTTTCAGCAAAAAAAACCTAAGGATACACTAATGATATCATCCACACTAACACCACATCTACCTATTGATTCGTAGAACAACTCACACATCAAATCGCCCATACAAACACTAATGCATCCAGTCATATGGATATCTAGACACTTGCACACCCACTCATACATCCATGCATCCATTTTCATACTCAGTCACCTATACAAATGCTAACATACCTATTTACTCATCCATACAGTCTCTCACAAATTCACTCAGTCACCCATACAGTTACTCACACATCCACTTATTTACTCATAGGTATACTAACACTTCTACTCACTCATCTATACAGTCCCTGGGAAAAGTACATTCTGTCCCATACAACCTCTGTCACACTCACTTACCAATACAGCCACTCACACACCCATTCACTCACTCATGCAACTACTCACACACCCACTCGCTCACCATGCTCCCACTTACATATGAATTCATGCACCTATAGTCACTTATGTATCCTGTCACTCACCCATTCAGACATTTATATACCTACTCAGTAACCCATGCACTCTCTCATTCACCATTTACAGCCACTGAAACACTTGCACCCTCACCCATACAGGCACACATTCACCCTCTCATTTACTATTACACCCACTTACACACCAACTCACTCACCCATAGTGATATTCACACAGCCACTCAATCATACACCCACTGACACATGCAGTATTTCACATACCCACTCACTCTTGTCTACACCATTTACACATCCACTCACTCAGCCATATAGAAACTGCCACAACCCCTTACTTTAGTATATATGTTCAACACTCTGTAACTCAGTTATAGTTATCTGAGCTATATATAGATATAGATATATGTTATGGTTTTGACCGAATTTCTATACATAATACATTTGGTGACAATGGACCAATCTGCTGAACATTTTCCAAAAGAAAGGTTAATCGACTTTTGTTTTGGCATGGAAGGTTTTGCAAGCAAGAGATAAAGTAGGGAGGGGTCAAAATGGTGTAATTTTCGGTTTTGTATCCACTAGGCTTCTTTGCCACACCATACAGAAGAAAATAATTAATGGAATACACCAAACTTAACTTGGAAGTAGACGTTTATTCAATGAAGTGCCATTTCTTCTTTTGTGGTAAAGACCTTTGCTAGTTTTGGAGAAATTAGCATTTATATTTTTTCCAGTTTGGGCAGGAAGCGGTTGCCCTATAGTGATATCTTGACAGTTGGAAAGGTGCATTTTTATTTTTTAAATGACCTTAGTTCTGTTTGATGAATTTTCATATTTTTTGGCAGATGTTTTTGGATGCCTATGCTATGCTTGGTATGTTGAAAGTTGTACGGATTCATTCATAGAGGTAGGACAGATAAAAATGGGAGTCAAAATGTGCTTGTTTGCTAATAACTGTGATGTCATTTGATAAACTAGGAGAATTAAGAAACTGCCATAATTTTAATCTCTTTCTTCAAGTAATGACTTTCACACTAACACATTTTTTGGTAGCTCTGTGTCATAATTCCATGTACTAAATTCAACCTCACAACTGATTTTATTTGAGGAACTAGAGAGGTCATATAAGAACAAGGAAAATCCTGCTATTAAAAACTAGCTCATGTTGTAGAAACTAATGTAATTGTGTAGGTGTACTAGTATAGTTTTTAAGTTATTCCATAGAGATAATGTCTTCTTGGATTTAAGTCTATATTTCACTAATGTTTCTCTTTTGAATGGCAGTTTTTTTAGTAGAAGCATTAGCATTGCTACATTTAGTGAGATTAAAATAATTTGCCCACTTGCTTACCTGTCTGTTTATATCTATCCATTCATTATTTCTCCCTAGTATAGGCCAGTATGCTGGTCATACTAGTCCTCTGTCTATTTAATTTAGTTAAAGACCATGGGTGTAAGCTGCTTTCTCAATTAGGGATGGTAACAATTTACCTTGAAGGAGGGGGCGGAATGCATTGAATTTGCTTAGTGGGTTGGTCTGCACTTCTAGAATAGTTAAAACGGAGAGCTTCCAAGAGGACAGTGTTGGCTAATAATTTGGAGTTTATGTATGCATGTAATGTGAATTTCTACACTGCCCCACACTATTTAGTGATACTCATAGGCCTTTTATCCACATACACAGCTGTCACCCCACAGTGGAACTAGTTCTTTGCTGTTTTTGATATATATTTACTGTTACTTTGATGGTGTTATGGCTTTGTCAATGAGCATGCGTAACATGGTTATGATGGAGGACTGTGCCTCCACACAACTGCCAAGCCGGCGTTATGTGTTTGTCTTCCTCTCAGACACACAGTTATATATGTGCACCATGAGATCTATGATTGTTGTAAGAACTTCAGTGTTGGTATTTATCTATATGCCTATATGGTTTGCTCACTGGGATATTTTAAAAGATGATAAAGACATATTAAACAGAAAAAATGGAAGGTAATATTCTATAGAGGCAAAATGGGCCGAAGCTCATGAGACCTGGTGGGATATTTATGGAAACTGAATGTACTCCACAAATCACAGCGAGCTAAAATTAAGCGGTAGTAAATCCATTTTCTAGTTTCTGCATACCTTATGGAGCTGTTTATTTTATGTATTTAAGATGAGAATTCAAGTGGTTGGGCATGCTTTATTTCTGGGCTTCTTCGCATTTGAGTCTTGAAAGTGCTTTGTGAAGATAACTGTGATTAAAGGTCTATTTATTCCCTCATAAATGTGACTGGTATCCCATCAGTATACTACAATTTCAATTTGGCGGACGAGATTTCCGTCACGTTTGTGATGGAGTAACCCTGTTTGCCAGAACCATAATCAGGCCCTAAGTCTTTTAAAGATAGGTTCTAGAATTATTGGTAATCACTTAGAGCATGGTGAGGTCAGCCTTTGAAGTGACACCTACTTCCTCATGTTAGGAGCTGATTCTGTTTTACTAATCCTACTTTTTAAACTGACCCTGATGCAGCAGCTGCAAAGAAAGGGAACCATGTTATATTATTATATGTTATGCTATGTTATGGTAAATGGTCTTATGAAGCGCACGTACACCAATTGCTTTTTTTGCACTGGTTATAAGAGCCCTGTTAGTTTATTGTGTGCTAAATTTCAGTCATAGGCTTGGATGAATAACCATGTCTTAAGGATCTTTCAGAATCTCAGAAGATCCCTGCAGGCTCTAATGTCAGCTGGAAGGGAGTTCCAGAATCTAGGTGAAAGCACAGAAAACCGGCATCCACCTTGGAGCTTCAGTTTGTAGGAGGGTATGGCCAAAAGGTTCAGATAGGATGAGCGCAGATTGTGGGCCGGTATATGCCTTTGAATGAGGCTGGAGATAAATTTTGGGCTTGTGCTGTGCAAGGCCTTAAAAATAAGGCAGCCAACTTTGAATGCTGATCGTTGTGGGATGGGGAGCCAGTGCAGCTTCCTCATAAGAGGGGAGACATGTTGCCACCAAAGCAGTTGGAAAATCAGTCTTGCTGCCTGGTTCTGCGCCATTTGGAGCATTTTAATAAGATACAGTGGAATGCCAAAGTAAAGAGAGTTGGCATAATCTATGTGTGATATGACCATAGCTAGGACATTCTGCATCAATGCCTCCCTAGTAAGGAGTCTACTGATCTTCCTTATTTTCCTCAACTGGAAGAAGCAAGTCGAGGTAACTGAACCAATTTGGGTTTTCATGGGTAGGTCGCTGTTGATTATCACCCCAAGACTCTTGGCCAATGGGGATGGAATAGGGGAGGAGCCCAACTCAGTTTGCCAAAAATGGGCACCCAAAGGGATCTGAGTGCCTCATATCACAATGAGTTCGGTCTTGTCCAGATTAAGTTTTAGATGGTTATTGTTCATCCAGTCACAGATGTGCAGCATGATGTTTTGAAATTCTGACACAGGGTTAGGTGTGTTATTGATGGCAACTAATAATTGTAGGTCATCAGCGTAATTGTACATGCACACCATCCTTTCTTTTAAGGACCACATCAATGGAAGGAGATGTAGGTTGAACAGGTGAGGTAACAACGATGAACCCGGGGGTACTCCGTATGTTATGCTCATTTTAGTGGAGGAGTGTGGCTCAATGGTTAGAGCGGCAGACCCTGATGCAGAGTTCTGGTCCGGGACCAGGGTTCAATTCCCGCCTCGGCGGGTCTTGGGCTCATAATTCCTCGGACCTGATTTCTCGCCTCGGTGCCTATTCTAATCATGGGCCCCACGCTGCAACTCTGGGCAATAGCTTGCTTAACCTCCACACCGGCCCCAACAGCGCTGTGGATGCCTGGCTTCACCCTGGGGGTGCCCAGGAGTGGACACTTCACAGGGAAAGCCAGGAGGGGTTCCACAGCGGTATGAGTAATAGCGCCAGGAAACCGCTTGGTGACAGTGCGCTCTACAAATACCTTGACATTTACATTTACATTTACATTTAGATGCTGTGAACTGGGCTAGTTGAACTGACTGGGAAAGATCTTCCAATAATGACCTCATCAAGCACAGAGCAGAGTCCTGGAGGCCAGCGTCCTGGTCACGATCGATCAGGATACCATCGTTGACTGTGTCAAATGCCGCAGAGAGGTCCAGCAGCACCAAGGTTTGGGGAGATCCTTTATCGATTTCTTTCCGAAGTGTGTCCAGCACGGCTAGTATCACTGCCTCTGTTGAATGGCCTGGTTGAAATCCTGCCTGGTGGGGGTCAAGGTATTCGGATTGTTCAATAAAGGCACAGAGGCATTTTGCCACATGAGATTCTAATACTTTGGCCAGGTAGGGGAGTAGAGAATTTGGGCGGTTGTTAGTCAAGGTCTCAGGGTTAGCCCCTGGCTTATTTTAAAGGGGAACAATAACCTCTTCTTTAAAGGCTTTTGGTATGAAGCCCTGAGACAGTGACTCATTTAGCAGGGAGAGAGCAGGCCTAGGCATTATAGTGAAAACTTCTCGCAAGATGTGGGGTGGACAGGTGTCAGTGGGTGACCCACATTTTGCTTTGGACAAGAAGTCCAACAAATTTTGGACTGGTTATTGCCAGAAACTGGTCAAGGAAATAAGATTTTTTCAGCATAAATGAGGTGACATTAGAGGTATTACAGGTAGGGATGCTGGTTTTAATTACACAGATGTTATCGATAATAAAGGTGTTGAGGGAATTACAGAGTTCTTGAGATGGTGATGGCTTTACTGTAACTCTGTCAGGGTTGGATAATTCATTTATAATAGAGAATATTTCCTTGGACCTATTGAAGGAGTTGAGGATATTTGTTGAAAAATAGGTAGCCTTTGCTTTGGAGATTGAATTTCCATGGAAAACAAACGTTGAGCTAATGCCTTCATGGAACTGCCCTCATGCAATCTTGATTATAATTTGGTCTGTTGAATGGATTAGGCAAGAATGGATTTGCTGTTGGATTGTTTAGTGTCTCATTTTTGTTGGGATTGGAGGAGTCAGCACCTATCTCAATGACCTATACCAGGATTGATTCAACACGGAATACTCTGTAGATTGGATGGTTTTGTAGCTCATGAGTGACTATTTTGAATAGGGATAATTTTTGTATGTTTAACCGCTAGATTAGAAAGGAAAAGTTGGAGAAAAGATTATATTAGTAGGAAGGATAGGATGATGACTGTGTGTACTGGCATGATGCTTTCTTCTGGTACATAGTCTTCCGATCAGAGTTCACGTGCTATGGCATAAACTGCCTTAATATGTAGCTAGATTGTTCTTGAAGGGGGGGGCGTGGCTTGGAGGCGGATGAGTAAAGTCACATGAGCGACGAGCCCCACCGACAAACCCAAAATAATCCTGACTAAACAATGCATTGGACCCCCTGACGCCACCAAAAGATCGAAAAGCGAAGCGTACCTATACTGGCATGGTTCTGCTGCAGAAATGAGCAAAATTAAAGAGCTTTTGACGATATTCTGGCTTGAGACGGCGGCGGAAGGCATCTGCAAAATGGCGGCGATACTGAGACGAGTGGCCCAGAGCCTGCATTAAAGGAGGCTGTCGCTTCCCTGCAGGGGAGCCGATTGCACAGCGCACCAGAAGATTAGGATGGCTGGGGCCCCCTGGTTTCGACATCGGAGCTGCGGTGGCGAGCCGAGCGGGCAGATTCGGCCCACGCTGGATGAGCCCAAAGTGGAAACAACCTACAGCGACGGAGCGCGGCCTCCGGCGCGAGGGAGCGGAGATCACTACACCCCCTGGGACCGCAAGGGAAAAGCAAATTATCGGTGCGGCGGAACTAGACAGATTGAAGGCACGGGAGAAGTCCGACCTCGCACTGGTGAGTGGGGTGTGGTGGGACCTGGGATCGCGGACCGCGGACCCCGGAGGTGGTCGCTGGTCCCAGGGACACTGCGGCCTGCAAACCGGGACGTGAGAGTGAGTGTGTGCCTGGAAAAGTCCATTGGCCCCTAGGAGGAGCCCTGAGTGAGGACGGAGCCTGACAGCAACTGGAGGGCAGGACTGAGAGAGAAAAGACCCTGGAGGCAGGCCCGGGGGGAACAGCACTGAATGACTTGGCTCCCGCGGAGTGAAACACTGTTAGGAACCGGAGCAGCTGGGGATTGACTGAGCCCAAAGAGTTGACCAGGCACCACTATTATCAGCACCAAGGATTTGATCAGGGCAGTGTGAGCTTGGCCTAGGCTCGGACAAACGGTGAGAGCTAGTTCAGCTTGGGGTCCTGGGAACTAATACCTGTTTGGTTGCGCCTCTGCTGAGGGGTACGATGATGAGACATTGAAGTTGGCACGGCACGCGGAGGCGACGGTGACCAGGTGTGCACTAAGCTGAGGGGTGATGCTGGCAGCCCTCGGGTTGGATGGTTGTCACGGCTACAGCTGAGATATAGGGGTTCCTTACGCCTTTGAACTAGACCCAGGCAATGAATGTGAGGGGAAGCAACTACACGGTCGGACCCCAAGAACCGTCCGCAATAGTTGTGAAACTTGATCATTGCAGGCTGTACAAGACTTGGCCAAACCCCTAAAAGCTGATAAGGTGAACACCGACGGCATCAATATGGGTAAATTGAAGGGGAAGAAAGAAGGAGCGCAGCCGCTATCTGACAGCGAACCCCCTGGCCAGGCGGAACCAGACACACAAGAGGCACCTTGGGACCCTACCATGCAGCAGCAATTCGATAAAATCCTGGCAGCGATTGCAGATTTGTGCACTGTTCTTCAGCAAGATATCGCACAGGTGGCAACGGGCCTTGGACTCCTAAGAGCATACCACTCTAAGTTAGCAGACAGAGGGAAACTAGTGGAAGGGACACTTCAGGACGTGGAACCAGCACAGAATGCACTAAAAATCACGGTGACAAAGGTTTTGGAGTGCATTCCGGCGCTGGAGAGGCGTGCTGAGGATGTCAAAAGTAGAAATCGGCGGAATAACATCCGTGTAGTGGGCCTGTACTAAAAAACAGAAGGGTCGGACATGGGGCAGTACCTAGAGAACTGGTTGAAATTGGTGTGGCACCAGAGGGACTGTCATCCTTTTATACCTTGGAATGAGCGCACAGAGTACCAGCTAGACCGCCGCAGCAGGGGAGACCCCCACGGCCGGTGGTGGCCCGCCTGTTGCACTTCCGAGACAGGGATCTGCTGCTGGCCCTTTCCACGTCGGAAATAGCAAGGTCAACCTCTTCCCAGAATATACTTTTGAGATCCAATGACGCCGCTCGTCCTTCTTGTCAATCAAAAGGGAGCTGAGAGTAGAGGGACTATAGTATTCATTGCTGTTCCCAGCCAAACTGAGAATAATCATAGCTGGCAAGACCTGCTTCCATGAAACCCTGGAAGAAGCATGGACATGGCTAGAATCCTATAGAGCTGGAAAGGATGATCAGGGACGAAGGGCCCAAGACGCATCAGAAGTGCTCCCACAGCGCAAATCACAAAGACTTCGACAAAGGCGGCGAGGTCTGCAGAGGCCCTCAACATCACAAACTGAGGTAGAGCGGCGGGGGGTGCTGGAGGTGGTGTCTGCTTTTTCAAGAGATGAGAGGATGCACTCTCCGGAAGGCACTGACTCAGAGAAGGATAAACACCACTCCGAAACGGAGACCTCAGAAGCGGACAGCATACGGATGCCGCCGATCATGCCAGCGACAGCGGATGGGCTACTAGACGAATAAAGGTTGAACTCTGGGAGGCTATTATGGAACTGCTGGGAATGGTGAGAGGGATTGTGGACACTGCTGCAGAGGTGGAATGATAATGTTGGATGCTGTGCGGGGAGGGGGGATGCTTCTGTCTCAAATGTGCTGAGATAAGCTTGAACTGTTAACAGATGCTCACTGAGACTGAAACTGGTGATGAGGGGGGAAATGTATGATGCATTCTTATTTTGGGTTTTCGGGGCGGTATGAGTCCAGAGTATAAGTGGCGACCCGTTGTCACTGAGCTCCCCTCGTTGCCCATAAGGCATGCCCTCAGTAACTGCTGGTGGGCTTAGATGTGTGCTAATTGTTGCAGTGGTTTGGACGGGGACTAGCTGTTTGGTTCTAGGTCCCGTTCTTGGGGGGGTGGGGTTGTTGGGCAGTTGGGAAAAAGGTTGTGTTAGGGTGTTCACCGGTGTGGTTGCTGGGGTACGAATTGAAATGCGGATATGTCACGATAGCGATGGGGGCGATACCTGATTTACATTGTATTACCTGGAATGTGAGGGGACTTCACACAATGATACGGCGCCACAAGATCCATGTATACTTAGTTAGAAGAGGAATACACATAGCATTGCTTCAAGAAACTCACCTCACCAAGGCAGAGGGTCTAGCTTTACAGCGGAGATGGAGGTGACAGGTATCTACACCGCATATTCTGCGTTTGCACGGGAGGCATTGATCTGGATTAGGGCTGGGGTTCCTTTCCAGGTAACGAAACAGACAATAGACCCTAAAGGCAGATTTGTAGCAGGTGAAGGGAGGCTACGTGGTAAGGATATAGCGTTTTGTAGCATTTACGCACCAAATATTGACCAAGCGCGCTTCCTAGAATGTTTATCTGGCACTTTGGCACATTACTTTACAGGCTCTGTAGTGATGGGAGGGGATTTCAACTCCATAGCGGATGTGTCACAAGACAGATCGCATCCCCCGCTGGAGGACTTCCCTGTGCATAGACTAGCTAAATGTAGGCTGGAATGGCAAAATAGATGGAATTTAGTGGACATATGGCACACACACCATCCACATGATCGGAACTACTCATACTTCTCTGCGATGCATGACCTGCATGTTCACTTGGATGCAGTTTTATGCTCCACAATAATAGTGACTTCCATAGTGGACACTGAATATCTCACCAGAACATTGTCTGATCACAGCCCACTGCTGTTTACTATGAATTGGATGGCGGCAATGTCTGCCATCCCCACTTGGCATCTACGACCTGAAACATTAGATGACCCAATTTTTCAGAGGGAAGTAGGTGAGGGAATAACACATTGCTTTACCGACAATACTGCCACAGCATCCACAAGAGCAATGGAATCGGATGCCTTTAAAGTGGTAATACGGGGGCTCTGCATTGGCAAACATGCAGGGGTGAGGAAGGTACTACTACAGGATGTAGACCGGGCCAAGAGTAGATTGAGAAAGGTGAAATTAGCAAGGCCTGGACATCCTGAGGTTCAAGCAGAGGTAGTTGCAGCTAAAGAAGAGGTGGCACTAGAAATAGAGAGACTGCGTTGCTTTCATAATAAAACTTATATCACGAAAGCACACGCTGAGGGGGATAAGGCAGGGACATTACTAGCTTGATTGGCCAATCCGACAAAACGGGGCTCGCCAATATTAACACTAGAAGATGGAGATGGGGGAGGTGGTGTTCACCCAATGTGAGATTTTAAACTGATTCCTGCAGTACTATGAGGCATTGTATAGAAGCTCGTTGGTGGCGGGGGACTCAGAAATCGACTCCTTTCTGGGCGAGATATTACTTCCAGAATTAGAAGAGGAACAAGCAAAATGCTTGGGCCGTGACATAACGATGGAGGAAATTAGGAGTGCTATCAAGCACATGGCCCGTAATAAAACACCGGGAGTAGACGGGTTGCCTATAGAGTTCTACTGGAAATATGTGGACTTATTAGCTCCGAGGCTATTGGAGGTATATAGAGAGGCAAAAGAACTAGGTCAACTCCCTGGATCAACAAGGGAAGGGAAGCACTCGTAATCCCACTATTGAAGCCTGGCCGTGAAGGAGCAGATACCGCCTCCTATCGCCCGTTATCAATGCTGACTACTGGTTACAAGATTCTGAGCAGGATTTTGGCGACTCGCCTCTTGCAGCACATGACTGCTCTGATCCATGAGGATCAGGCTGGGTTTATCCCGACAAGGAACACAGCCTCTAATGTGAGGAGATTGGTGAGGATGTTGGAAGAGGAACAACCAGGAGCACAGCAACCTATGGTGCTTTCAGTGGATATAGAGAAAGCCTTTGATAGTGTGGACTGGCTGTATTTATATAAGACACTAGGACGTTTGGAGTAGGAGACGACTTCGTGGCCTGGACAAAGGTGCTATACACATCCGCAGTGGCTAGAGTGAGTGTAGGAACATTGATGTCAACCCAATACCCAGTGGCCCGTGGGACGAGACAGGGGTGTTCGCTCTCCCCCTTATTGTTAGCCCTAGCAATAGACCCACTGGCGGCAAGAACTAAATTGGGAGAGAGATAAGACGGTCTGTTGTGCAGGGGATAGCGGCAGTATATTTTGCTATATGCTGACGATTTATTGATGTTTCTGGAGGATGCAGGGAGAGCACTGGAAGAGGCTGCAAGCTTACTGTCAGAATTCTGAGATATTTCAGGTCTACGGGTGAATTGGACCAAGACATATGTTTCCAGCGAGGCCCGGAGGGCTACCACCCATTACATCTAGGGAAGTGCGATGGGAACCAACCTGCCTAGCATACCTGGGTGTACATATTTATCATAGGGCCAATGATATGCTGGAGGGGAATGTGGGGAGATGCATGAGAACATTGAAGGGTAGCATGGCCTTTTGGGCTACTCTCCCGCTATCTGTGAAAGGTCAGATAGCTCTATTAAAAATGGTAGCACTGCCTAGGCTGTTTTTTAGAACGCTGCATGTCTGGATACCGTGCTCGATATTTAAATCATTGAAATCCTTGATTGTGGGGTTCCTATGGGAGTCTGGTAGACGGAGAGTGGCCAAATCAACACTGATAAGACCAAAAGCAAAGGGCGGGCTACCGGTCCCCGATTTCGAACTGTACTATTTGGCGGCCCAGCTACAGATATTGACGCAGGCAGTGGTGAGGGAATTTAGAGGCCCTCAGCACCTGAGAGGCAAGGGGATACCACGCCATGTCATATCCTTTATAGTCATGCAACAAAAACTGGACCTTAGGGATCTCTCCATGGAAGAAAATACACTGAGACTGTGCTGGAATCCTTCACAGCGTAGTGCGGGAGTCTTACATCCTTATGCGCCCGAAATCCAGTTGGGGATGGTTACAGCGTTACCCCATGGAGGCAATTGGACGTCTTTACAGGACTGGGATCAGGCCTGGATCCAGGTAATTGGGGATCTATATGAGGACGGGGAACTGTTACCTTACCAAGCATTGCAGGAGAGATATGATCTGCCTAGGGGAGGATTTTTAATACACGCCGCTCTAGTTTATGCACTACGGGCACAGTGGGGAGAAGGGCTTACAGAACCTAAAACAACAAAGGCATGCCAATATACAATGATGGTGGCTGGGACTTTTAAGGCTGTCAAATGTCTGTATTCTAGAATGCTGAATGAAGGGCTAGCACCACTGGACACATTAAGGGCAAAATGGGAAGAGGGTATCTGGAAGCCCGTACCAGAGACAGCATGGGAACAGATAATGCTTAGGGCTTGGAAAAGCACGAGGAACGCAAGATTTCAGCTGGTGCATTTCTATATACTACACAGGGCATACTTAACACCGGGTAGGATTAGGAAGTATTTTAAAGTAGAAGAGGCAGCATGCCCCCGGTGCGCGAGCGACGGGGTAGAGCTGGAACATATGCTATGGGAGTGCCCTAAATTAGGGGACTACTGGGAAGAAGTGGGAGACATACTGAACATGACTACGGAGCAACAATTAACTTTTGACATAGCAACATGCATATTGCACTGGTTTTCACACACACCCAAGACTAAGGTGACAAGTAAATTCATAGATATGGGGCTATTGCTAGCGAAGAGAGAAATAACGAGGCATTGGAAATCGAAAGAAGGCCCTAATAGTAGGAGATGGAAGGCTGAGTTTTTTAAATGGGCAAGTAGCGAGAGTGTAATTAGATATCAGCAGGCGCGGCGTCTAAATAACGAAAATGCACTAGATTCCGCAAACGCATGGGAAATATTGGTACAATCTTTATCAGATCAACAACCAGTGGAGGAGTAGGTGAAGGGAACTGGGTTCCGTAGGGTCCTCTTGCAACTACGGGTACATTGTGAGATGCTTTTAGTAGTAGCTTCATCATGACATGAGTCTGAAAACGATACTCACAGTAACACACACCGGTGGGGAGGGAGGGGTAGAGTGATATATTGGGGTTGGGAGTAGTTTAATGTGGAATTTAAGATTCTCAACTCGAGATCTATAGTATGACTATGTATAAATCATCAATGTACTATGGTATTGCATCAATATATTACTGGATGGTTCATGTGGGATAATAGGTGGGAAGAATATTGAGATGTTTGACATAAGATGATGGTGAATTGTTACGAATAGTGTAAGATGCACATATGAAACCAATAAAATATGTTTTCAAAAAAATATATTGTTCTTGAAGATAAGCCTCCTTCCTCCTGTTCCTTCCCAATATGTTGTTTCGCAGTATTTTAAGCCCTGGTAAATTTGTCTTAGGTCCCTCCATGTTATTTTAGCTTTTAGAATTTTTAAAAAGAAAGGGCTCTTTGGGTGAAAGAGACAATTTGTGGCTCTTTTAAAATTGATTTGCAGATCTGGGTAGTCTAAATGGTGTTCGATTTTGATAGGTGCTGTGAAAAGCTCAACAAGTCCAGCAGTAAGAGTTTTGCATCATTCAATGCATTGTGGGTTAGCAATTACTGGAATCTGTCTTCACTTTCTGATTGAGGTGTATTTTAAAGGTGATGTTTTTATATATTGCATATGTTTAGGTGTAATTGTGACCAGAAGGTGTGTTCTTGAGAGTGTCCTTGGAAGGGAGCACTTATTATGCTGTTAATAATATTTAATATACATTAAAGTCAAGGTTAAAATGCTAAATCACAAACTTATTTGCAGATCTGTTCTTTACATGAGTCTTATAATAAACAAGTCCCGTGAGACTTGTTCAATGCCTTTGATGCCCAACAAACGAAATTAGTCTATCATAGCAAAAAAAATAATACTTCTATATATTATAGCTCGGTAGTTCTTGACCTTTCGACTTCTGTGAAACCCCACTTAAACATTACTGAAATAAGGGGCCTTCGCTGAATCATTATTGAAATCTAAGGATCCCCACTGAGTCATAATTGGAATCAGGTGACCCTGGCCTAAGCAATTTTGAGTACTTGAACCGCAAACCAAAACAGAAAATTACAGAAGCAAGTATTCATCAAACAAATTCACAAATGATTACATATTTTATTTAACTCACAAATAAATATAAAAAATACACATTTTATTTTAATAGAAAGATTGGAGCTTTTCTAAATTCAGTTGAGGTCGCTCATCAGCCACATTATATTCTGTTTGATGCACTTTCAATGCTCCCATGAATCAATCTGAGGACCACCAGTTTTGCTAATTCAAAAAAAGCTAAAGAGCAAAAATTCCGTTGCAATGAATGAGCCAGCATTGTTCTTGCCACAATTCTAATATTGCATGTTTACAAACCAATGCAGCTTTGTTTGTATACATTTTGAAATGTAGATCATATTCCGGCCTAATTTACAGGAAGACTGAATGCTAACATCAGCTTAAATATGCTTAAATGTCACCGCAAATTTGCATTAGTTATTTACTTTTGAGGTTATTTTCCCATGATAATGTGGTTCAAATTATATAAGCAATATTTTCAGATGAAGAAACCTTTATTATTGCTTTGCTCTGCTGAATGTATATAGGAGGGGAATGGAGTTGAATATAAATGATACTGAAAGAAATGGCAACAGATGACCTTTTGTTTAATCCGATTTTATTTGTTTGTTGCTTTGCTAATTGTATTTGACTTTATGGTAGGCGTGATCAGAGCAAAAGTATTTACTTTTTTTATTTGTGTCACACGAATAAATCAAAGATCTGTGATTTTTGTACTACTGTCATGGGACCTTATTGCTTATTTACTTTTGCACATTTGTGTAACAATTTTACATTCAATACCTAACATATACTTGTTAATCGTCGTTCAAATATGAAAATAAAGTCAAACAAACAAGTTTGGTGCAGTGTGAAATAGTAGCTTAACTTTATTTCGGGTCAGTTTACGTTACTCTCCGACAAATAGTGGTAATTAACTTTCCACTGTTGTTTATAAAGTGTAGTTGTATAGATCAAGGGGGAAATCTCTCATTAATGTTCTGCGGCATAAGGATAGTTTTAGAGCAGATTAATAAGCAACAGGAATATGGTAATAATGAGATCATATAATCGCTCTTATTGGATGATATTGTACATGGAAATTAATATAATGTTCATATTGAGCTCAGTGGAACAGCCTTATCTTATAATAACAATAATTATGATTTACTCAAAGTGTTTTTCGAATGTTCAAAGAGGACTTTGCACACATAAAAGTGTCCCAGATTTGCAAACATGTACAATGTGTCATTGTGCATTTTGCCCTTCTGAGCAAAAAAATACGTTGTTGTGCAACTGATAGAGTGTTATGCTTTAACTAAAACATTGTGGGGCGGATTTACAAGAGACTGACGCATCTCTGCATTCTAGCAGAGATGAGTCAGTTTGCTTGCGTTACTCAAAAAACCCCTTGCGCCACCAAGGATGCTTCACATTTACATTGCAGCGCAATATGGAGCAAGGATTAACAGATGCGTCACGCATCTGTTGGTGTAAAGGTAACACATTGCTGGAGTTGTGTTGCAAGCACAACACAACTCCAGCAATGCTCAGGAATGCCTATTCCTATGGTGTTACATCACTCCTTACACCTCCTTTAATCAGGCGTAAAGTTTTGACGCAGTGGCATCATAGAAGTGGCAAAGTGAAATCTTGTAGATCTCACTGTATCACTTTTATGAGGCTTTCTTGCTTCCCACATGCATACATGATACCTGACACAGGTATAATGTGGCGTAGGGCTTTACAACGTGACACATCTCCCTAGATGCGTCATGCCATAAATGTGTCGCAACGTGGCACATTGTTACGCCGCTGCTGCGTCACAAAAGTAACAGTTTTTTTACGGCGTGCTATTGGCTTTGCTAACACTTATTTGTGAACTGCAGAGCAAAGACAAAAAGGAAAACGAAAAATTACCGTTGTAGAAAAGAAAACAGTTATGTTTTTCCCTTTAGCGCCCATTTTTTCATACACTTTTGTCAGTGCTCTCTTTCCAGTGCTTTTGAGCCGCTCCCTGACTGTAAAATGGTCCCTCATGAAGTATACTGGAGGCTCTATGATACAACCAAAATGGGCAACATAAAAGCGCAGAGAGTGAAATGCTTCAGTGGGTTGAGGCAAGATGTCATTGCCAATGCCTTAAACTAACGGCTGAAATTCCCAGAGAAAAAAGAAACAAACAAATGCCTGAAGGAGACTGACTCAAAGTCCTATTAAGTTTATATAGAATGCAAAATCCGAGAGCAGAGGACGGCCCGGGACCAGGGTTCGAATACCGGCGCGGCAGGTTTCTGGACCAGGGTCAGCGGACTCGATAATTCTCTCGCCTCGGTGCCCACTCTGATCAGCGATCACACTCGGCAACTCTGGGCATTAGCTTGCCTCATCTTCACTAACGGCCCCACCAGACCGCCGGGGATGCCTGGTCTCACCCTGGAGATACCCATTAAGGGACCATCTCTCAGGGAAGCCAGGAAGGGTTTCGCAGCGGTCGAAGCGCCTTGGGACCCTCCGGGTAAGTAGTGCGCTATATAAATGCCTATACATACATACACATTACAAATACAAATAAAGTTGTTTGTTTGTGTGAAAAAATCACCAACACAATTTGCAGCAATCCAAATGCACTATTGTGAATATTTTGCAGCTTTTGAAACATACAAATGATCACAATTACTGTGGCAGCGGGCATGAATAAGAGGCAGGCAAACACCAACAAACTTGCATAATGTACAGAAGGGTATGGTTTTTATACAGTATATATTTCTGACTGCCTGAACATGAAATTCCTTTCAGAGGCCTGTGTCTGGAAACATCTTATCATAGAAACATGGAAACAACATGAATAAATAGAAAGAAACCCACTGTTCTTAGTGACATATATGATTGTGCGCTATTTTTCGTAGGACAAAGGGTGTCCTTGAATCCAATGATGGACGAAGGACGCTTTACTCGTTAAAACAAACAGCACGTAATAGCCACTCTGCATTTTTTCAATAAGTTTGCATAATTTCCACAAAGGAGAATACACACATTTCTCCCAGGCCTCGTCCAGTATTCTGGTTTGACTTTCGGTGTGTCCACTTCCTGCTAGGTGGTTTTCATCATGATGGCAGAGCATATGTAGAAATCGACATAGTAGAATGTAAGTCTCCCGATGATGGCGTGGTAATTTATGATTCTACTGCAATATTCATAATGATTTTTTAGCATTGGAAGAGAAGTGTCAGCACAACTTCAGAGCAACAACCGTCACCCTATTTACAGGTTTGCGGTGGGAGTCGAAGTGAGCAACCCCAACGTTTACAGCAAGGACAAAGAAAGGCACATTATGTATGTTCCCGATAGGTAATACCACAATAATAATTATATTTTCTCCGACGTGTCATTGCTATTGCAGCATTTATCTTCACTCTCTTGCATGGATAACGTTGCTAGGTGATAAACAACTTCAGGCAGAAATTAAGATATAGGCATGTGGAGAAGTGGGGCTCAATGATTAGAGCGGCAGACCCTGATGCAGAGGTCTAGCCCGGGAACAGGGTTCAATTACCCCCCTCGGCGGGTCTTGGGCTCAAAATTCCACGGACCTGATGATTCTCGCCTGGGTGCCTATTCCAATCATGGAGTCCCACTCTGCAACTCTGGGCAATAGCTTGCTTAATCTCCACAATGGCCCCCACAACGCTAAGGAGCCTGGGGTGCCCATGAGTGGACGCCTCACAGGGAAAGCCAAGATGGGTTCCACAGCGGTATTCGTACATGTGCCTTGAGACCCTTGCGGGTGAGTAGTGCGCTATACAAGTATCAATTTACATTTATGGTCTGAAAACAGACTAGAATGCCCAGTTTGGACTACGTTAGATCAACGGTCAACGTATTATTGTTTCTTTGTGCCATCAAATTTGATCAGATGAATGAACAGGCTTTCTCTTGTGTTGGTGCAGCTTGAACCATGATTTTGCTGGATTTTTGCTTTTGATGGCCTTAGTACTCTGTGCACTTTACCACTGCAAACTAGTGCTAAAGTGCTTGTGCTCACTCCCCTAAAATGGTTTGATTGGCATACAACTACTTGGCATATTTAATTTACTTACAAGTCCCATGTAGAGTGGCATACCATACACCCAGGGCCTGCAAATGAAATGCCAGCAGTGTGGCTGCAGCACCTATTGTGCAACCCACTTCAGTAGCACCTTAAAACATGTTCCAAGCCACTGCAGCGTGAGGGCAGTTTTAATCTGCCATGTCGAGTGAGCATTTGAACCCCCTTGCAAGTCCTCTCTCATTACACATAAGTCACCACTAAGGTAGGCACTACATCGACCTTTGGGCAGGGTGCCGTGTAATTAAGAGGTTGCTCATGTACTTTTAAGTTCTACATGTACTGGAAGTGAAAAACTCCTAACTTCGTTTTTCATTACTGTGAGGCCTCCCCCTCCCATAGGATTGCATTAGGTATTCGGGTAATCCCATGAACTTCAGAGAACCTTTCCAGAAGCTAGAAAAATGGCACCATGGTATAAAAACAGGACCTTCACATCACCACTTCGATACACTTCTGGAACAGTGGATACTTTGCCAGAAAGAAGGACCGCAGTGTCACTAAAAGGACTGCCACTCTTCTGGACTTTTGCTCTAAAGGAACTGCTGCCCTGGGGCTGTATTACTGGAGTGCCATGGGGACACAATGGGTGTTTGCGTTCGCGGGACACTTTGGTATTACAGAAGGGGCCGCAGATGCTTGTGCATCCCTTTCTATAATATCGATAGTGCTGGTGCACATAAAGCATCAGTGCTATCATCAGAGGGTATTCTCTCATTTGCATGAGGGCTTGGCCCTGTGCAATTGAGGCAATCCTTTTGCCTCTGGGGCTGTGCCGTATTACAGAGGTGGGCACAGAGGCAAATAAGCTATCAGGAGGCGCACTGACAGCGTTCCCCCTGATAGCACCCCTCTGGAGGGGGGAAATGAGATCCCATGGAACCCCTGACACCCTCTTGCAGGCATGTGCAATCCTCATTGCACCAGTCTGCAAGGGAAACACAGACTGACTTTAAAGCAGCTTGATTATTTTTCACCTGAATGCACTAGCCCCAGACACTACTTTTCTAAATTATTTACAATTTTTCTTGTGTTGTGATTTTACATTATTACTGTGTGTGTGCTGCATAAATACTTTACACATTGCTGGTAATTTAAGCCTGACTACTTTTTTTGCCATGCTACCCAGGGTTAAGAACAGGTTAATTTAGTGATTTTTTGTGGTTCAGCCTGCAAGGGATCATGGCTTATGCTTGACCAGAGTTCACACCCTAGTCACCCAACAACCAACTTTCTCACCGCAGCAAGATAAACAAATAATCACATTGGCATTTGCATAGAGCTTACTACACCTGAGGAGGCATTGAAATGCTTTACGCCAAGGGCAACCTCAGTGGAATCCCAAGGTTAGTGGTTAATCTGGTTAATCCGGAGACTATTGTTGGTTATTGGGTTTAGCTTTGCGCAAGTAGTAGTCAATTATTAGGTGTACTCATTAGTGGAGGTATGAGAGTTAATGCAGATGGTTGGTGGGATTAATAGATGAGCTGAAACAATTAAAGTATTTTTAGATTACAGATATGAGTTTCAAAGAAGGAGAGGTTGTTAGCCTGAAATGGGGATGTAGATAAGTTGCAGAAATGTATAGTGATGAATGCAAACAAGCATGTGGCTTAAGAGTAGACTGTGCTCAGAGAGAAGAGACACAGAAATTGGCAAGGAAGGAGAGATTGTTCTGAAAGAAAAGTTGACAATGAGGCGTTTTAAGTTGTTTTAATGCATGTTTTTTTAAGAATACCGCGGACGGTATTTGACATATGATGCATTTGATGATGCAAAACTGGAGAAAGATCATTATTTGTATGTGAGATAATGCTATATTAGGTACTTTTGACAGACACTGGAATCAAGTGAACAGTCCTTCCATTGCTAGGCCACTGCTAGACCTCTCCAACAAGGACAGTTGATCTGCTCAGGGGTTCAAAGTGTAAAGTTATGGCTGGTCTCATATATATGGAAACATTAAAAGTTTTGGGCTGTGCTCAAAGGAAGTAATAACCTCACACTCGTATCACCACAAGATAGTTTGGAGAGTAACTAATACAACATGAAAAAATATATTCTACAAATGTTGGAATATATGTTTTATATTGCTCACCATTAAAGTTTGGCCACTGTGTTAATTAGAATATAAAAATAGGATCAATTATGGATGCCCTTGGGTTAGCATGGCATAGGATGGGGTAAGGACAGTGGAAGCTTATTGCCTGCATTCCTGTAGCTTGAGGGTGAAGACCAGATCCCGAAGTGTGGGAAGATGGAAATAGGTCCTTCCTTAGAAGTTACCAGGTACAATTTCAATAAGTGCAAAAAAAGGTTAATCGAAGGCTATGTTAAAAGGAATCCATTATCAATTATTTGTTTCTCTCTTACTATGTAGCTGTACACGCAATAACAAATAATGAACCATATTTAAAAACAATCAGTCAAAGAATGATCTCCATTAAAATTGAAAAATATACAAACAAGGCATTTCTTTTTTATTTTACTTGGCTCTCAATAGGAAGTAAGCAGCATTAAACTGGCAAGCATAGATATTTAAATGTAGACTGCTGATGTAAACAATTCTCCTAAATGTGTCTTTTTCTTGTAACTGTGGAAAATAGTCCTTGACCACTTCAGGATGTATAAACATGTAGCCTCAGGGCCGGACTGGCTACCTGGCATTTTGGTGTGCTGCCGAGCTGGGGGCTGATTTCACTGCAGTGGGGGCTGGTTTTGTTGATGGGGACCTACATGTGCTTTGAAATAAACAAAGCAAAACAAATATTTTTCAGCACAAGCAGGCCCCCATCAACGAAATCAGCTCCCACCTTGACAGCACATCAAAACACCCGGTTGCCAGTCCGGCCCTGTGTAGCACACTCTGTAAAACAGTCCTACTGCTTTCTGTTCAACCATGTCAGTTCTAGCGAAGGTGGAATGTGGTTTCGGGCCATTCTCAATGAGAGAGGCTGTGCCTATGTTTTAAAGAGAAGGCTCTCACAAGATAACAACTTAATTGACAGATTACGGTCAGAAAACCTTGTGTACAATGCCCTTTACCCTCGAAATAGTAATTTAACAGTAAGCCGAAATCCTAGGACTGGTAGTCCCCTGATTTACTTCAGAGGAGCATCCCGGTCCATGACCTGGAAAAAACAACAACTAGACTTAGCCTATGTGAACCTTTAATTGAAGGTAATGCTGGTGGGCGGAGAGGTGCGGCGGGGGCAGGGCTGGTTGGGGGGTAGTGGAGTCCGACATACGACGTTTACCTTTGCTGTTGTATGTCGGACTCCACTACCCCCACCCATCTTTTCATTGATTTTTATCTTGCATGTATTTTACTTTTTTCAATTATCTAATTATGTTAAGGAAAAGCCTGGTGGCTGAATGTAAATAAAACCTAAAACAATATGGGTATGGAAGATCATGAAAAAGGAACAATTGCTTTGCAATACCATCACAAATAATCTTAGGCAACACAGAACATGCACTAAGATATGAAAATGTATAGATTAGAGTATTTAATGTAAGCCCCACCATACCAACCAAACAACTATGCAACATCTTTTGCTTGCTAAAGGGAAAATGTAATCTAGATACAGTTTGGTGAGTCAATCAGTTTAATCTTGTCAATAATGCATTCCCATGATTTAAGTGAGGCCTTGTGTTACCACAACCATCTTTGGTGACCCCAAGAGGGTGTTTGAAGTGACTCCACATTCAATTGACATTTGGGGTGACATGTGATAACTTATTCATTATAAGGCAGTTGGTTTCTTTTGCCCATCATTCGTTAATGATCTGTTTTGTTTCTGATCCATCATTTCAGTAGTACAAGGTCTCAAACTTGTGTAAGAAGAGAAAACATTCATAATACGTTTCTAGATAAAATTACATATTCTAGAATGCAATATTAAACTCTTAAAATTAACTTGGTGGTGTTCATAGTTCTAATATTTTGAAGTCCCTTGATAGGAACTGTACCTGTCTGGAAAAAAAGTAATTTACTTCCTTCCATTCAGCACAAAAGTTAGCAAATGTTGTGGTCCAATCTTAATCACCCAAGCTGATTTTACTCTGCAGCATCATATTAACGCAGCCATTTACCACTCAATACCATTCTTCCAGCATTGGATGAAGTCCTGAAAAAAATTGTTCCTAGGCAACCAATCACCTTCTTGAATGAATCAGAAACGTTGGATTTTTGACTGCCCTTTTGCCCTGCGAAGAAGGATAAAACCAGTCATGATCATGGTTATGGAAATCCTGAGAGCTATTGCTGATGAAGGTGATGATACCACAGCTGAGATACTATTGGGTTTGTTGTCCACCCTCTTCATCAGAGTGGACAGCGAGGTCCTAGTCAATGATATTAAGTCACTTGTGGGGAAAGGAGTTGTCATACAGTGGTTTCTCTATTTGCTGGAAGGTGGTTCCCAAATAAATTAAGCTATTGCAGTATAAATCTAAAAGCACTCTGTTCAACCGTAAGGTTCTTCCCTGCTGCCTATGTTTTTTTATCATTCTTTATTCCTTATTGGGCCATCTATGGCCTTAAAAGACAGAAACAATACAGAGCAATTAAATGGTCATATGGTCAATGCTTTTTAATATATGCGTACACCTCCAGCCAGAGATCATCTGCCAATTCTTGTGCAAAGCAATCTCTTTTGCAGATTATACGCAGTTTAAAATCCATCTTTCTAGACAGGCTCTTTCTCTAATCATAATTACTTAATATTTAGGGCAAAAATATCATTAAAAAATTACATTGCTTAAAAAAAAAGATGTAGCATAGTTCCTTCAGGTCTTCAAGTATTTGTGCAGTGCTCATGACCCTTTCTTACAATTACATTCCTGGGCATTTCATTGGATAAAGAGAATACAAAATTAATACAGTATTATGTAACTCTTTCAATATCCTCTTTCTAAAGACATTTTGTCACCTATATTGTTCTACTAGCCTCCTTCACTCTGCATGTCTAGTTATTAGTAAGAATTCCCAGACCTTATCCTGCACGCATAGGTGCGTCCTTCTTCAGGCTGCTATGCCCAAAATTGTGGACACAGATGACACTTCTGATTGCTTTTCATACCACCTTCAGAAAGGGCCTAATATGTTTTTGTTTTATTAAGTTGATTGGCCGCCGTTAGGGTCTTTTTGCTCCGTAGTTTCTCTTTAGGTGCAGTGTTTTTAGTGGCAAGAAACCGCAAAAAGTATTTGCTAAGAAATAATAATCTCTCTGTGATAAAGTCAAGCATCTCGTAAGAGGTGATGATGAATGAGAATATGTATGTGATAGTATGGTGCAGGGACAGGTGCAAATGAAAGGAAAATATTTAACGTGTTTGTTTTTAATTGCGTTCAAATCACTCGGCCAGTTAATAGCATTTTCTCACTTAGCTAGATTTTTGGGTTAACTTAGGCCATCTACCCAAATTTATAATGTATAATCTCACCTACAAAAGGCACTTGGCTTTGACCAAGCAGCTCACACATCTATAATTCAGGCCTTTAAATTGCTTTTAACAAGCCTGAAACGCGGCCTACCATACTATACCCACAACAAAATACTGAACAAAAATTATAAAAATTAGTTCTGCAATAGGAAGCATCTATTTGTAAAAGTAGAGAAAACGTGTGGCTTGAATAATGAAAGAAAAATCTAGGAGAAAAACACATGTAATTAATGTAATGAGCCAAATTGTCCCATTTGAGGAAGCAATATCGGACAAGAAGAAAGCGTGCCTCAGTCCCCTAATTAAGTTGGGCGGTGTTTCGATCGCACAAATCAAGTAACCAGGTACAACTGAAATTAAATCAGCAATTATTTGGTAAGACAAAAACTACAACCTTCACATGAATCATGTGGCAACATCAAGCGTGACCTAAATGAAACGTAAAACGGTAATGTGAGGGACACCCAACAAATTATACAACAATAAAATCCACTATATGTGATAACAAACAACATATCTATTGGTAAATAAAAAATTGACACAAGTCATAGTTGTCAACATGGAAAGCTTTAATTTGGGGAATTTGGGAGCTATTTTAGCAAAACATACTCATTTGATGTTTTACAGATTAGTTTTGTGAATCATAAATGCATGCAATACATATATTTTATCCTGGTGTGTACTAGTGCTTCCTAGATGGGAAGAATCTTTCATGATTATGAATCAATATGGAGAAAGACACCTTGAGTGGAACTGATTTTGTGAAATAAGAAAGTTTAACAGTCAAATGTAAAGCCCTGTAACTCATAATAAAAAGATTAATACTTATTTCATCTTGTTCTTCAACACATGTATTGAATTGACTTTTTGAATTTTTACACATAGAAAATGTAAAAAATATCTATTTGCTATGCCCCTATTTAAACCACAGTCTCTTTCAGAATAGCCAATAAGTTCATGTGATATTTTCTAAACTCAGGAGCTCACAGGTTTGTTTAGTATATCTATTTAACATGCTAATGTTTATTTTTTATTTTTTTGTTAAGTAGAAGCATAATGAGAAAAACAACAATCGATATAAACAAGGCATTTTAAAACACAGTCTGACCAATATTCAGAAACAATTGAATACATTAGATACTATAAAGTGCATAATGGCATACTCCAGCAAAGACCTGATTAAATGCAAATTTTATAGAATTCAAATGTTAACATCCCAACTTAGGGCCTATTACGATTGTGTTTTTTCCGCATCCTCAGGGCCAACGGAAGCCACAGCAGGCCCGGAGGATGCGGAAAAACCGCAGCGGACCCACCAAAGACCCACCGCCACATTAGGATGGCTGGTGGTGGGTCCTGGTTTCCGTCCGCAGCTTTTCCGCCACGGTTGGCTTACAACCGCGGCGGAAAAGCTCTAATATGGTGGCAGTGTCTCTCAGACACCGCCAGCCATATTAGGATGGGCTTTAAAAAATGCTTTTCTGCGGCGGGTTTTCCGTCGCTGAAAAAGCATGTGGAACTTCACTGCGGGGGCCAGTTGCTGGCCCCCTGGGTGAAGGGGCGTGGGGGGTGGACATAGGGGGTACCTATGGTAACCCCCTGCATTTGTATGCAGAAATCGGCGGCACCGCACCGTGCCTACCGCTTTCTGCATACAAATGCAATGTATGCATTTTTACCATTGCGGCGGGTGCAGCTTGAAGCCGCACCAACTGCAATGGTAAAAATAGAGGATGTGAATACAGGGTGGTGGTCACATCCTAATTGGACAGGAGGGAACTCCGCAGGCCATGCAGAGGTTCCTTCATCCTCTATGGTCGTGGAAGGACTCAAGTCCGTCCGCGATCATAATGGGCCCCTTAGTACTAAAGTGCAGTGCTAAAATGCTAAAGTGCATCTGGTGCAAATTTCCTTCATCAACCTTAACTACTCGTCCTAATGTGCTATTATATTAGAGAGCATTTGTTTGCAAAAAGTATTTTTTTTTAAATGTTTTTATTGTGTTATAGCACCCTTGGATTTTAAGCAAGACTTTATGGTTAAATATAGGGTTCTTCTTCCACCCTATTTTCTATCTTTGCCATGTGTTTCCATACAGCAGTGAAACTTTTAATAGCACCTACTCTATTTGAATATGCTTTTTTGAATTTCCTTATTCGTTTCATCTTATTTAGCCACCCCGCATAAGTAGGTATTTTTGCGGATCTCCAATTCCGTAGTATCAGGGAGCATGCTACGAGCGAAGTGATTGCTATAAATGTCTCCTCACCTCTTGTTGCTAAGGTCCCCCCTTCTCTAGTAGTTCCAAGGAGGGATCTAGCCTCTTCAGGATCCACTGGCTAACGGCTCAGAAGATACTTTCCCAAAATTGTGCTAGCCTTGGACACATAAAAAAAATCCCTTTTGGCTGGCAATGGTAGCATCTATTCTCCACTTCTGGATAGAATGTATGGCGTACATTGGGTGTATAATACGCCATCCAGCGAGACAAAAGGGCCATTATTTTAAAATTAGCATCTCTTAAGGCCTTGCTACCTAACTGCGAAATGGCCTGCCAATCCCGATCTGAATGTGTCTCCTGAGTGACATTTTCAAGAATTTTTTTGACCAGCATTGATTCTTCCTGGGAGCATAAGAGACAGTATCAATTTCCCACCCTTCTTAACTTTGTTCCCCGTAGGGCAGTCATGCATTTAGTGGGACCAATACTTGAAGGGAGATTGAATCTATTTAAAAAAAATTACAATCTTGCCAAGTAATCACTCTATTTCCTAATATAAAATGTACCAACTCTTTAAGACCACAATTATACTAACATTGTAGATGGCTAGTCTTAATTTGAAGACCCTAACTTTTACATTCACCTAATTTTTAAATAGTGAAACCCTGCAGCACCTGCTTGCTTATAAAAAATCTGTAATCTATAAGACCATTCCTGGAGAGTCTTGTACCTGCTTTTTGTAGGGAGGTTTGCTGTTTTTAAAAGAATTTCTTGCACCATTTTATCCCCCAAAAATTATCTACTGATCCTTTCAAGTCGATTAAACGAACTGACACGTTTAAAATAGCAGATTCATAGTATGTCCTAATTTGAGGGAGTGCAAGTGCCCCTTGGTTAACATCCAATTGAAGCACTGCGAGTTTCACCATGGGTACCGTCTTACTCCAGATACACTTTTTGAAGATTGTTTCTAGGTAAAAAATCAGCAAAGGCAGAATTGGCATTTTGATTAGGGCCATACACCCTATCAAAGTTAGTGGTAATAATGACCAGTCATCCAGCAGTTTTTTTAAATCTTATTCCACATGGCTCCATAATTTAATTGATATAAATCATCATATTGATTGAAGACATACATCTCAAGATCACTAAATGAGACGGAATTACAGACTTGTTCTCCAAGGGTTTCAGGAAGAAAATCACTCCTCATATTCATAATTAAGATCACAGACTTATTTTGATTGATATTATACTCCCAATCCGTACAAACTGAGCAAATTCTGCTAGTACTTGCTGTATGTTCTGGCTCTCAGGTTTAAGATAAAGAATGATGTCATCCGCAAACAACTTTCATTTTGCCATGCCCACTACTGGAGTTCTAAATCTCATATTGTTCCGAATTTAGGTGGCCAAAGGTTCAAGAAAAAAGGTAAGCAAGACAATTGATAGCGAACATCCTTGTCTAATCCTCCGGTTCACATTGTTTGTCCCTGCTAATTTAGCATTAATAAAAACCTGAACCTGTGCTCCTGATAAATATTCCATAACAGTTTAATGACCTGAAGTGGAACCCAATACCTGCCTAGACCATAAAAAAGTGCATCCCAATTAACCAGATCGAATGGTTTTTCTGCGTCACCATCATGACAAGCGTAGGGGTTCGGTAACTATTAAAAGTCCAGAGCCGGAACTAAAAACCCTGTACTGGCTGACATTAACCTCCCTGAAATAAAACCTGTCTGGACTCTATGGACCACTTCTTGTGCTAAAGGGATAAACCGCGGTGCCCAGATTTCCATAACAATTTTATAGTCTGTGTTAAGTAGACAAATTGGCCTATAGGCATTAATATCCTTAGTATTTTTCCCTTTTTTGTCAAAGCTCACAATGATAGATTCTTTAAAAGTGGAGGGAAAGCAACCACCTGCCTTTATATAATTATAAAGTTTGATCAAAAAAGGTGGTAACTCCTTAGGAATAACCCTGTAAAATTCAGTTGGTATCCCATCATTCCTGCAGGCTTTTGCTCCCACCATTGTATCCAGGACTGCCAGGATTTCTACTCCGGACATATCATGTTGACGTTTTTCATCCTGGATAGTTGATAGGAGCGGGAGATTTACACCTTCAAAATAGTGCTGTATTGCCTCTTGGCTGACCCCATACTTAGTAGCATATAGCTGGTCATAATGCTCCACAAATACTTGGGCAATGCTCTCCTTATCCGTCACCGTAGCTCTGGTCCTGGGTCTATAACTTTGGTAATTAAGACTGCTTCCTGTTTAGCCTTGGTTGACCAAACTAACAGTTTGCCAAGCATTTGGCTTTCTTCATATGTTCGCTGTAAGAATGTCCTGGAGCTATTAATTACTTACAGCAAAAAAAGTCCCTTAATTATTTTTTGCTTTTTCAAGCTGACTCAGAGCTAGCCCCTCATCCTGTAAAGAGGCATTCTTCTGCATTAGGGCAATCTCGGCTGCCGTTGGAGTTTATCTACTTGATTTCTTCGTTTGCTAGATTGATCAGCCATAAAGGCAATCATTTGCCCCTGGACTGATGCCTTAAAGCCCCCTCATGCTGAAAATACTCCAGCAGTTCCCTCATTGACCCTAAAATAATTCATGTATCCATTCCCTTGTAGCTGTAGCTCATTGTTGATTTGAGAGGAGGAGTCAATCCATCTGCCACCTGGCTCTTGTCTTTCTTTCCCCTTCAATTTCTAGGTCTAACATAACCAAGGAATGGTCTGAAAAAGAGTTGGCCCCTATTATTGAGCTAATATGTTTCAGGGAACAAGCGATTACAAAGCAATCAATACGAGAAGCAGTTCGGAATTGACAGGAATAACAAATATATTCAAGTACTTCCTGATGGACTTTACGCCATAGATCGATTAACTGATAATTTTGTATTATCGAATCTAAAACATTTTTAGTCTTAGCTTTAAAAAGTTTCTTATTTTTGTTGGAAGTATCCTTTATCAAATATATAATTAAAATCCCCTTAAAAAATAATCTGCCTTGAAAACCCTCTAAGTAATTCAATAATCTTCATCATGGACACGGGATCATCAATATTTGGGCCATAATAGTTAACAAAATGTAATGTAATCCCATTCAAATTTGCCGTAACCCATAACCACCGTCCATGAGGATCCCTCTGAACTTGAAGAAACTCCCAGTCTAGACCCCGACAGAAATATATACCGACCCCTCTCATTGCCAACCCTGCAGAGGCAAACAGCACTTTCATGAAAGCTCTTGGGACAAAAAGTTTAATTGAATTTGACTTCATATGCGTTTCCGGAGGAAAAATTACCTGTGGTGCAAATGAGGCCAGCCATCTTATTAGTCCTCCATATTTTTGTTTGTTTAAAATTCCATTGATATTAACCAAGATTATTCAGCATTTGATGCCCATCTCTATGATTTAACCCTAAAAATCATGATACTTAATTCAAGACCCTGTTTTCCGTCCACCTGCCTTTTTCTACAACCATACACCCCCCTCTCCCTCCCTTGGACCCATACTCCCCCTTCCCAAGAGATGTGGCAGAGCCCGCAGGCCATATCTCAACCATGACTAGTGCTCTGTGGGGTGCCCTGGTGCTGCACCCTGGGTGACCTGTCCACCCCCTGCCTTAAATACCCTGCATAGCAGTCTGTCCTTCTATTCTATTCTATTTTCCATAGGAGATTTCACTCAACAGTCCTGTGCTTCCTCTATATTAGTGAACAGGTGAAACTTGCTTCTTACTAATATTCGTAACTTCGATTGCTGAGCTATTGAAACCTCCACGCCCTGAGCCTTAAAAAGATAGAGCATTTTGAAAAACTCTTTATGCCTGCGTGCAGCTGCTACCAACATGTCAGCAAGATCTGGCAGCTAGAGAGATCATTTTAATCGCAAATTGCCTCTGCTGGATTGCCATAGTTAGAATCTTTTCTTTGATACGAGAATCTGCAAAGTTAATCAAAATTGGGCTTGCAATTTTTTATTTGGTAACGGGTGAGCAGGGACTCAATGTGCCCTTGTTACAGTGAGGTCTCCAGTAAATTAAGGCAAAATATTTTTCTCAATGAAAGTTTCAACCCATTGTACTGTTTGGACCCCTCACTCCCCTCGGGCACCCCAACTATATGTAAATTTGCACGCTGAGATTGATTTTCAAGTTCCTCAAGCCTATTTATTTTTCCTTTTTCACTTTGCTTACTCTCTGATGCATCGTAGTCATTTGGTCTTCCAGATGTGCAATCCTAGACTCTGCTTCTTACATTCTAGCTGGAAACCCAGCCACTGCTTCCTCAATTTTCCAAGGTGCTGGGGGTGAGAGGCTTTTTCGTTCACTTGAGATATCTTCCTTTCTCTTAATTCTTCTAAAATGAGATTGAACATGATATTTATATCCATTTGATGAGTGATATCTCTTTCTGGGGCTTGTTCCTGTGAATTATATTGAGTTTTCTCATCTGTCTTCCAGTTGTCAGTTTGTGGTCCTACAATTTCCGATCCTCCTTTATCTGGCAACTGAGGCTGGGCCTGCGACTGACTCTGACTCTGCGTTGATTGTTGTGGCAGACTTAAATCTTGTGATGCTGCCTGGAGCTGGGGCTGAAAATCCATCAGGGTACTCTTTACCTTAAAAAGGGAAGCCTTTAAAGCTTTTTCTTCTGGAATGGTTGCTTGGTATGAAGGTAGTTGCGCATTTTGGAAAGGAATGGCTAATGCATCCTCTGAGGACCCCTCCAGAAGATTTTGCTGCTTTGCTGGTGCTTTTTCCGGTGTAGACTGAGATGCTTATCCTTTTGTAAACATTTGGAAGTCTTTAACATTTTTCAAACCTTCCTCGCTTGCCTCAGGAGTTAAATTAAAAGCCTGTTCTGCCTCGGATATTATTTGCTATCCCGGAACTCCCCACCTTCCCTTCTCTGCACCTAGATCTTTCACTCTCAAATCCTGCTGGAGTTCTGGCAGATCTTCTTCCGAGCTTTCAAAACTTGAATGTATGCCAGATTGCTTTAAATTATACTCGGCTCTAGTTGCGGATGATACAACTTTTTATTGGGCCAGTCGTGTTTTAGCTTTAAGTCCTGCCACAGAGTCCACTTTAGCCATTAGATTTGATTGTTGTAAACGTTTTCCCATCTTAAATTTTTCCCTGTATCTGAGAATCTCTCCCATCTATTGTGCTTCTAGCAGCCTTCCAAGCCCAGCCTTATGTTCAAATAGCCTTGCCCAGTTTGGGTCTGAACTTGAAAGAATTGGCTTGTCTCCACCTTTTTCTAAAAATGAGGATAAAAAAGACCAGAAAAAATCCAGACCCAGTACCCCCAGCGCAGTCAACCAGCTGCCAGCCCTTGCTACTAGCAGTGCTTCTCCTGCTCTCCCTGAAAAATACAAAGATTAGCAGGATTTCCAAGGATTGTTGGAACTATCAGGCTCACCTTCACAGCAAAGCAATAGTTTCCTTTAATGCAGGTGTAAGGGTTTCACTTGCTCCAGAAAGCCGCCGGCCAGTGAACTCCCTCAGCTCCTTTACCTCTCAGAGTCATCTGCCTCCCAGACTCATAGCATTCAGCCTCAGCCCCCTGTCAGTGGCGGCTGAAGCCACGATCCATGAGCTCCATGAGGGCAGGAGACCAGCAGTCTGCAATTTTCTCCACCAGCCCAACACACGACCCCGGGGACCAGCCACCCGATACTCCAGGGCCGGTTGAATCAACAGCAGTCGCGTCTACCCGTCAACATTTACAGCTGCTGCCAAGTAGCCATAATCTTAGCGGAGTTGAGTAGTCACGCCAGTTACTGCTGCTGTTGCTTCGGGTCCACACCAGGCAAAGCTCAGGTCTGTGCAAAGTCCATTACAGAGGGAGGGGCGAGCGATCACCTGTGGCTACGCATTAGTGAGAGTCACTCACTTTAGCCATCCCTCAACCGAGCACTAACATAAGTTAATGTTGATTGTAAAATTTCAGTCTTTGAAAACAGATTCACTGTTCCTTTGCCTCTCACTGGCAAAATCTGTCTTCCAGGACATAACTCAGTGTTTGGACAGCAGCCTCAATTTCGCTTTCATCCACCCTCTACCTTCATCTCTGATTCATACTGAGAGTGAGCATGGTACGCTATGCAGTATGATAATGTATTCTCTAAGTTTGATCCAAAGATTCCTCTGTATATATATATATATATGTCCATGCCAATAAAAACGTACTGTCTCCAGCTGGCGTAAAAACTCAGCAACCTATACTCCTGTGGCTTTGAATGTGATTTGCTGGACGGGTCTTCCGCCTGTAGGACGTGCATGTTTAAAGTAGAAGCTAACTACTGCTCTATATTGCCTTGCCATCATATAACAGGTGCATGTGCTTCTTAAATCTTGAAAACTGCATTTTCTTTACGCTGGGTTCTGAAAAAAAGTGCCCATTAATAGATATGTGAGCTCCTGTACAAGTATAGGAAGTTATTAGACCTAAAACTATGTGTTTCATAATGTCTATCTGTTGTGACTGGTCCCGGAAAGTGGCTCCCCAAGAAATTTGTGGAACTCTGTGTATTAGCTGTAAATGTATCTGATATCTGTTTTCCACTGCCGATTGTGGACTATTTTAGGTTTTGATTCAACTGCTTAAAGTGAAAACTTATAAGCAAATGCTCCAAGCGTCTGCAAGGATATACAATTTTCAAAAGCTTCAATCACAAAGAAATTGTGCTATTTATCTGATTAGCCCTGTTACTTGGTTCATTACTTTGCGGCTGATATACCATAGAATAATGTAGCAATATCGGCCATATTAGACTTTGACAATGTATGCAATTTTAACAAATGTGGATTTAAGGTGAGAACAGCATTTAATGGGACAGTTTTAAAGATGTGGTACAAACACAGTTTGGGGGAAGTATTCAGCTTTAGCTCAGATTACTGCTATTTCCCTGGCCTGATGTCAAACCATGAATCAAATCCTTTTAGGATTTGTCCTGGACATTCTGGGTTTACCAGTCTCATAGAATGTCTTTTGAAGTATTGGATCTAATACTGATTCACTGATAAAATATCGACCTCCAACATATCCTCAAAATATATTAATTATTTCGATATTGTTAAAATCAATATTACTTAACTTAAAGTCAATATTGTTGACAACGATATTCTTGCACACAATATTTCTGTGTGATGATATTTCAGACTCAATATTTCTGTCTAGCGATAGTATGTATTCAGTCTTGGTATACTTAAAAAGAGCATAAGAGTATTTGCAGATTTCATCAGCTTGAAAATGAATTTCATGAGCATGCAGTATGTAGACTCCAAATGTTATGCTTGTGGGAGATTCTTATTTAGAAAACTGATATTACCCCATGTTATGCTCTTCTAAGTGTGGACTGGCAAATGGAAAAATGAAGGAATCCGAGTAAATATAAGATCCTTTTGTAAAAGAATATGTAAATTATTTTTAAATTTCTATATGCTTAAAATCAGCTTTTGGAATGTTATATTATTTTTTGTAGGCTGGTGGAACTCTGTCACTTTGAAGCAAAATCTGTCAATTTAAAACTTTACTGAAATCAACAACGACATCCAAGGTAGCTGCAAGTGCCAGCTGCTCACATTTTCTACCTGGTGGACCAAAGTTTGCTGTAGGCTCTCACTTCACATATCTGACAATGGTGGAGTTATGATTGGAGTCCATGTTGGCTCTGCTTGACCCTCTCTTGCTTTAAAAATATTGCTTGTTTATTTATTTATTTTATTTTATTTATTTATCTTGTATAGCGCAAACAGCTACCCAGCAAAGGGTTTCCCGGCGCTGTGATTCAGTAGTAGTTAATCGGACGACTGACTTAGATGTTGAATAGCCAGGTTTTTAAGGCCTTTCTGAATTTGATGTAATTAGCCTCTGAGCGCAGAGCTTGTGGCATGGTGTTTCACAAGGAGGGACCAAGGTAGGCGAAAGATTGGCCGCCCATACGTGATAGTTTTATTTTAGGAACAACAAATTCAACAGATCTCAGAGTCCTAGATGGATGGTAGCATTGTACCAGATTTTGTAGGTACTTAGGGGCTTTGTTTGTGGAGATCTTGTGCATGAAGCATAAGGATTTGAATTTAATTCTGTTCTCTATTTTTAACCAGTGCAACTCACGTATGAGTTTGGTGGTGGGCGAGTGGATAGGAATTTTACCTAACAGTCTCGCGGCTGCATTCTGCACAGTTTGCAGTTTGCGGACTGTGGCTTTGTTGGCCCCCAAATATAACGCATTAGCGTAGTCTAACCTTGATGTTATTAAGGCGTTAATGACAGTTTTTTTAGTGTGGTCCGGTAGCATCCAACAAATTTTCTTTAACCACTTCAAGATGACAAAGCAGGTGGCCGATGTTTTGACAGCTTGCTGGTGCATACTGAGTGTGTCATTGACAATAAAGCCTAACTTTCGGGCCTGGTTAGTCGGAGTTGGAGGAGAGCCCATTACAGAGGGCCAATGCTGGGGTCCCCAGAGTTCTTTATTTTTTCCCAAAATGATAAGTTCGGTTTTTTCACCGTTTAGTTTCAGGAAGTTTTTTTGCATCCACCCTGCTATTTTCATTAATCCTAAATTTAATGTGGAGGGATTATTGTTGCCTGATGATGGAAGGGAAAAGAGAAGCTGAGAATCATCAGCGTAGGAAAACATCATTAAGCCGGTCTCCACAACTATTTTTGCGAGCGGGCTCATATATAAATTAAAAAGTAACGGACTTAAAATTGAGCCTTGTGGAACTCCGTGTTTGAAGGTGTGGGTTTCAGAACAAGCAGATTGGGAAAAGACTTGAAACGTTCTGTTCTCAAGTAGGGATTTAATCCAATTTAAGGCAGAACCACAGATGCCAAATGAGTGAAGAGTCTTTATTAGTACCGCATGTGACACAGTGTCAAATGCGGCACTGAGGTCAAGAAGCACCAGTGCCACTGTTTCACCCTTATCTATCATAGCACGGATATTCTCTGTCACATCTAGTAAGGTGGTCTCAGTTGAGAAACCAGCCCGGAAGCCAGACTGATGGGGAGGTAGCAGGTCATGTGTGGTTATGAAATGTGTGAGACAGCGATGGACATGTTTCTCCAGAATTTTGGCAAAAATAGGGAGGAGAGATATTGGGCGAAAATTCGAAGGTACCTTAGGGTCTGCGTCAGCTTTTTTCAGAAGTGGATGAATCATTGCATGTTTCCAATCCTGAGGCACATATTCTTCCTGCAAGGAGCTGTTTAAAAGATCCGTGATAGTAGATACAGCTTTTTTACTGAGTAATTTTAAAATGGGGCATGGTAAAGGGTCTCTTGGTGAGCCAGATTTAATCGTATTCATGAGGTGGTGACAGTTTCAACATTAAGCATAGGCCAAGTGTTTAATGAGAAGGTGGGAGTTTTGCATATATTGGTGTCTAAAGTGGCCTCTTGAATGCATGATCTGTTAGGAGGGGAATTACGAGTGTCACTGTGAACTTCGTCGTATTTATTCTGATCGAGTTCGATGGCCTGGTAAATTTGATCAACTTTGTCTACAAAAAAGGCAGCTAGTTGATCGAGCTAGTTGGTGAGGTTGAAGTTATAACTTGGGCCAACTAACATGGTTTAGACTGCGTGCAGTTGTGGGTCAGCCACTTGACATGCGCAGGTCCTGTTGACACCTCAAGGGAAATATTGGACATTTACGAAATATTGTTTTAATTTTAAATTGACTCGCAACACAACTCTATGATGTCTTTGCCCTCAATTTGACATTTTGGCTTTTTTGCTTAACATTTCAGAAACCTTGTACAATGTCTGCAATTTTTATTTGTGCAACTACATTTCACACATTTCCCCATTCCTGCAATCCTATTGTTGTCTGGGTGATCAACAATACTAATTACATTTTTTCCAAGCCTTGAATTCAAGCTCAATTAAAGCTACCAGAGGTGAGTCAAAATAACTAGCATTAACACTTGTTTGTCTTTTTGAAATCTCGAGTTTAAGAGTTTGCAAGCTCAGCAAAAGCTAACAGAAGAATTTACCCTGTTCTCCATCTCTGTTCTGCATCTCTTGGGATTTCCTACTGGTGCCACATTTGGAATTGCTGTTCAAGATCAGTATCCAACATAAACTCCATGCAATTAAAAAATCATTTTTGATTTACAGCTGGTTCTTGGATAACAGGCAGATTATTCTTCATTCAAAAAGTGGATTTGGGAGTCATTAAATTAGTACTGAATTGTGGGACTATATTTCCTTTCGAAAATGAGAAAATGTCTTCTGTCTCATTCTTGATTCCTAGTTTGGTTTCTTACACTGCCTTGTCTACACAGACTTAGTGTGCCAGAGATAAGGGCCACCACTTTCCAGTAGCCCCAATGCTGCTGACATAAATACACACCTAGCAGATAGTGCCTTCCAGAAGAAGCCCCAAGTAGGAGAAAAACCCAATATGCAAAAACCTCCAAAAACTATTCATGAAGGCTCAAGAAAGATGCGATGACCTGTCCCCACGAGATGCCAAGAGGTGAGTTAGAGATAAGCTGGACAGAGTCGCCATCATGTGCAATGATACATAAAAGGAAAAGCTGGAAGTAGAATACTATGCAAGCGCAGAAGAATAAGGTAAAGTAAAACACCAAAAGGTTCAGTAAGAAATCCAGCAGCAAGAAACCAGATGAACAACTATTCGAAGCATTGAGAAGAAAAGAGTAGAAAGAGTCACGCCTTTTACAGGCCAGGAAACAGAAAGTTGTGTTGTTCCCATATTAATTTGAGAAAAACTTTCAGTAACTGGCAAGGAGATAGCAATTTTTGGTTGGGGTAGATATTTCCTTCTCCAATGACTTCACCAAGGATCTCTGGGAAAGAGAAGGAGAGCAGGTCCTTTGCGCAGTATGCATTGTCTGCAAGAGGGCCTCTGTAGAGAGCAATCCTGCAAAAAAGGACCAAATCAGTGGGTCAGTCGCAGTAGGGGCCGGTGGTGGGAGTGCTGCGGACGGTGGGGCGGGGCGGGGCAGGGTGGAGCAGGATGGGGGTAGTATACTCCAAGGTTATGTTTTTATATTTTGTGTATTCCGTGTTTTGCACGTACTTTTATGGCTTTTAAATACAGTTATTTTGAACTTGAACTCTTTGCTATTCGCAATAAAATGGTTACAACAAAGGAACCACCACCAATGCTTTATGACTGTACTGGCATCTGTAAACTATTAATTGTATATTGACACTCAAAGGAGTGGTTTCATTCATAATGTGCTAACTGTCCCGGAGGGGCAGCTTCCACTCTGTGAATGTGAAAAGTGCGCATCAGGGGAGCGCAGCGCAAGTCTGTCATCTGCTGCATGTCGCTCCCCAATTATTCATTTGTGTCGCATCCGGTCTCTCACATTCACTGCCATACAGCAGGATTCACAGAGGAAAGGATGTTACTTTATTGTGCATGAAGCATGCTCCCTGCAAATCCTCCTGAATGCAATTTGCACTGTGAGAGATTAATGCAAGCCTCAAAGCACAAAAATATCCTTAAATCAGACCACACATGCTGAATAAAAATAGAGCCTCAAATACGTCCCGTCACAGTACATCAGACCCTGGGGCATACTTACACCTGAATGGCAGAGCATGGTGTAAAGCGAGGTGTCAAAATGATGAGAACGTATTTAGGGGATACCCCTATTTTGAGGCGGGAGTGGAGTAAATTGGACCAAACATTTAATTCACAAGATGTGGTAGAAGAAAGGACATGCATTTGTTTTCTACTTAGGAACTGGTCATAGTGGTTGTGAAGTTTTTAACAGGGTATTTAATTTTTATTTCAAGTTATGCACTGAATGACCCCAAATCTCCAATTACAGATAGCACTAAATGTAGCTTTAGATAGTTCTACTCTGGGGAAACTTCATGACTGGAAGAAGGACATAGTGTGGGGTCAAACGCAACATACAAATCTGTACAAATACATATACGTTCAACACACTTGTCATGCCGCATATGCTTACTTGCACTCGGGCGATCTGCGCCAGTGCGGCTGAAAGGAACACTCAGTGAAACTTCCCGGCTGTTTGCACCTGGTTATCAACAATTCTATAAATATTTCCTTTCAACAGTTTTCGAAATGTTTGCATCCAGCTGCTTCTCTGTGACTGTGAATGAAAAGATTAAAGGGATTTGTATCCTGCCCAAAAAAATTAGGTTCATGAAATGGCAAAAGAAGTGCTCCATTTATTAAAGTTGATTTTTCGGCGAAAAAGCCAGGATCAGTCTTGGTCATTTGCATAAAATAGTTGTTTGAAGGTTGTCACGTCAATCTGTGCTGAACAAAATAATCTGCCAGCAGCATTCTCTGTTTCTAAACATTTTAATCTCCCCAAAATGTTATCATTAAGCCTAGGAGAATGCCTTCAGCATTACATGTACAGTGCAGCAGATTTTTTCGTTTTATATACCTAAATAATACTTACAACTTCCATATGGATGTGTCAGCAGACTGCTTAATAATACGACATGTTTTAAAATACTAAAAAGTAATGATGCATACATGTCATCTTTTATTTGACCATAGGGTCCATACTTTATAATGCAGTGCTGATAGTTTCCTTTGTATATATTTTTACTTTACGTGTGGAGATGAATACAATATATTGATTTGTTATATTTGATGCCAAATTAAATTTCACCCGTTTAGATATGAATTGTACCTTGTACATTACTTTCCTAGACCTAATCCGTAGTATAAACAGGGCCTAGATATTGAAGACCTTGGAGAGTGGAAGAATGGACCCTGCACCAATTGAGCTTGGGACCCAGCTAGGATTAGGAAGAAGCGCCCATGAAAGTAAATGCATTTCGTTACTAGGGTGTGTATCTCAAGCCCAAGTTGAGCTGACAGGAGTTTTCAGTACAAGAAGCTGTACATCAGAACTATGGATCCTATGATGAATGAGTTTGGAGCTGTGGCATTAATCCTTCTTTAAAAGCTTTTCATGCCCTATCGTATGTCCTTTATGGAGCTGAAGCTTGAGGCGATAAAATACGGTGTGCCTCACCCTCAAGAGAATTTTTTTTTAAATTGTTATGATGACGTAAGATTTAAAAAATTGCAATACACAACACATTTCCTGATCGAAGACACAAAAAGCTGAAAGTGCACTTTGCACACGTTAGACACAGTGACACATGAAAGTGAGACAAAAGTAGCAGAGGCACCGCAAAAAAACCATGAGATGAGGAAAACATATCCACAAAGTAATACTAATACATATAAACAAGTTGACCTAATGAATTTCTTATGAACAACTTTCTTATTAACGTTTACTGATAACATTTTGATGTTAGATGAAGTAGCCTAGTGTTTTTAATGCTTTCTGTCAGATTGCACCATTTATAAGTCAGAACAAACAAATCATGTCGACATTAGACACAATCTTGAAATGATTCTATAGTTTATGAAAAGGTGTGATGTGAATTTAGAAAATGATACACATATGAATTGTGAGAACAATTGTGGTAGTAGGGTATTTCTAACTCTGCCTATTTTAATATAGTAACGTTTGATGAAAGTTGTATGCATTCTCTATGTGAATTAATTTAGTTTATTTATACTTGATGTTGATTTAAAGTCATTTCACTCAGTATGTGTAACGTTAACTTAAAGTCTCTTTGAAAATGCTTTTTCTCTAATTGTTGGAAGCCGGAGTCTCAGTCCCACACCACTGTCACCAAATGCGAGACTCAGGACTACTCACTCAACTTTAGGCCAAGTAAGGACACCATTTGAGATAGCCCTGCTCATCCCCTTAATAGCTTGGCACGAGCAGCCAGGCCTGTCTCCAAGGCACTAATGTACAGTATTTGCAAACACACTCACAGCAACCCACTGGTGACACCACAAATGTACTCCACACGAGTTTGATAAAACAAGTATATACTTTATATAGCAGTTGCTCTGGACTTTGGCGTTTTGGGTGATTGTTTCCACGGGACTGCGAGGACCAGCAGTCTGTGTGCCTCTTCCCGCCCCCTCACCTGCTGCAGATAAATTGCTCGCGGCCCCCGCTCTGCGGGAGCCGCTCGCAGCAGTTGCTCCGGACTATGGGGTTTTGGGTGATTGTTTCCACAGGACTGCGAGGACCAGAAGTCTGTGTGCCTCTTCCCGCCCCTCACCTGCTGCAGATAAACTGCTCGCGGCCCCCACTTTGTGGGAGCCGCTTATAGCAGTTGGTCTGGACTTTGGCGTTTTGGGTGATTGTTTCCACTGGACTGCGAGGACCAGCAGTCTGTGTGCCTCTTCCTGCCCCCTCACCTGCTGCAGATAAACTGCTCGCGGCCCCCGCTCTGCGGGAGCCGCTCGCAGCAGTTGCTCCGGACTTTGGCGTTTTGGGTGATTGTTTCCATGGGACTGCGAGGACCAGCAGTCTGTGTGCCTCTTCCCGCCCCTTCACCTGCCTGTATATAAGCATCCACGCCTACCGCTTCGTGGAATGCGCGCGGGCGTGCGCCGGGCGAAGCCCAGGCCAAGGGCGGGCCCGTTTTAGCCCGTTCGAGACTGGAGGAGACCGGACCGGGCCATCCCTCTTTGTTTTGCCAGGCACACTCGGATGTGGAGCGGGCTCTGTGTCAGCCCCCAAACATTGTTATACCTTAAGCAGGGGGAATGGCTGGACGGGAGAGCAGGAGCAAAGCACTGACCTCGGGTGGCACCGTAGCAGGTACATTGGACAATTTTATTATTAGACCCAACTCACTTTTATCTCATGAAATAACTTTGATGGAGCGGCGGCTTTCCCAAGAAATTGCCACAGCTAAGAGATCCTTGCTGGGCCATATAGCGGACGCAAGTACACCTGAGAGAGGCCCAAACGTGTTTGTAAATGAAGTCTCTGAGCGTGGAGATAATTTACTGACTACTGAGACTCCACTTATCGTGGCAATTGTATCACCATCTAGTGAATCAATTTTACCTTCTATACCCGAGATTAATTTGCTATCCAACTTGGTTGATACTCTGCCAGTTGACAGTCCTGAAAGTCCAAATACCCGCCAGCTTCACGGGAACCAGGTGGGGGCAGTACCAAAAAGAAAACGAGGGGCTCAAACACTTGGTGGGAGGAAGACTAAACATGCTAAACACTCTAACCATTCTGATTCCGTGGGTTTGGTCAGGGCCAAGGAGGCTCCTATAGTTACTATTGAATCAGCTATCCCCCCAGTAATAAGCTCACCTATACCAATTCCAGGTGAGTCAAATACTAGTATCACAACACCGGTAATGGAGGATTTATCTATTGTGAATATGGTTGCCCTCCTGAAGTCTTTGCTCAACCCTTTAGAAGTTAGCTCGCTCAGATAGAGTCAAGGCTGTCAAAAATCGAAAAAGTCAGAACAGCTACTGCAGACTGCCTGAAAACAGACAAGACCATGTTGGTGGGCAGGGATTCTGATAATATGCAGGGGGGGGGGTATCTGATAACATCCAAGGGGGGTATTAATACTAAATCCTAACCCCCCTTCATGTCCCACAGTGGAATGTACTTCTAATAGGAACCCCCTTCTCTTCTTCCTGCTAGCGCCCCAATACTGGCCAAAAAGCTTAATTTAAACGTTATGCCAGAAGCACAAGAGAGTAGCATCCCAAAAAAGAAATTGGTAATTGATTTACCTCCAGATGCAAGTCCCCTTGTAGTGGTTTTAACGGGGGTCCCTGAGTTGAACGATTCGGCCAGAGAATCTTTCATGTCACTCAAAAACAAAGTTGCTAACTGGTTGAATAAAAACAGACCCCTTCCTGTCCAAACCTGCAGTGAGATCCTGATGGTTAGAAGGGTGTCCTGGGTGGGCCAAATGTCAAAAAAACATTAATGGTGAATGTATCCTGGTTAATTTCAGGGACCCAAGGACTGTAACCCACATATGTGACTGGCCGTATCGCGATTCCGCGACTACCATCCAGTCACTCCCATTATCTTACTTTTACCCACCTGCTCTTCTGACATGCTATAACTCAGGGACGGAGGCGGGCTGGGTGAGAGTGGAAGCTAGAGGGGTGAGCAGGATGAATAGGGACAGGTCTGATTACACCAAATTGTCTACCCAATTTTCAAATTATAATCGGTACAGCTGCTTGGATATGGTTGACTGACTGCAAAATAAGCACGGGGCTGCTCTAGGACCCAGGCTGATGGACGGATTTAGTAACTTACCAATCACGTCCAGCAAGAGCCCCATTGGTAGTCAAGTGGGTAGGACTCAGGGTAGTAATCTGGAAGTTAGTAACCCCGAATGCCACTGGTCTACTCACCTTCTGGCATCATAGACCAGCTTAACCCGGCTCCAGGCCTAAATACTCTACCCATTTCATTGGGCACTTCTACCATTGTGAGATCAAAATGAAATAGGCTCCAGGGTCCCGATAGGGTGCACCAACAGCAGTGTTAACCAAGGATCATTGCTGATACTGTCTTGGAACCTGGCATGCGTGCCCAATAAAATGGCTTGTCCAGAGTGGGGATTGTTCATAGATGAGAATGATGTTTGTCTTTTTCAGGAGACTTGGGCCAGAGAGGACCAAATACGTGGTGGTTTTGCCTCATTCAATGTACCGGCACGTTGGGGGGGGGGAAAGGGATGCCCGTCAGGGGGTCTCACCATTTGGGTGGGCTCCCACCTGGGATGCAAGGCCAAGTTAGCGAATACTCTGTCTGACGATGTCCAATGCGTGGTCCTTGAGTGGCCTAATGCCTTTAAGCTCACTTTGGTCAGTGTATATTCTAGACCTGTTAACATAACAAGTGAGTTAAGAACAATCGAGGAATTGTCTCTATTTCTAAATACCATCTCCAGTGACACCTCGTTCTTGGTAGGGGGTGATGTGAACTGCCACTTTGAGCCGTTAACAGGTATGAGGGATGGTGCATCATTGGAAGAAGATGACTATTGGTCTATACCAGAAACATCGGCCCCTTCGCCTAGGTCATAGACGCCCATAGCCATCCAAATCACGGCACTAACACTCAATCACTCAATCAGGGCCTGTAATGGATGTGTGTAATCTGATATCCCGCCAAAGTGCACATTCAATAAGCCCGAGCAGGAGTCGCCGCTGGATTATATACTAGTCGAAACTAGTCTATGGCCCAAGGTTACTGACTTTAGGGTCAGTCCAAGAGTGGAGAGCGATCACAGTGCGCTAATTTTGGAAATGTCCCTTCCAGGAATTGGAAAAGATACCAATAATGGTTGTGATGACCCCGATATGAGGATGACTCTATCTAACGATAGACGTAGAGTCAGGTGGGATAAATTGGCAGCGCACCCCGAGGACGTTTGCAAGCTATACGCACGGATTGTGCCTGTACTTGGAAGAGGTTGGGGTCTTAATTACACAACCTCATTCTCCAGACTTGCATAATAAGCTTGGGGCCCTTCACGTGGATCTAACAAGCACATTGGCAGAGGTACTTAATCCCTGTGTGACCAAGCGGGCTGCAAGTGGTAACAGAATGTGAATGAATGAATGAATGAAAGCCGTCTTATATTGTGCAACTTAGCCCGGAAGGCATCAAGGCGCCTAACAAAAAAGGGAAAAAGGGACCCAGATGCCAGATTACAGATATGCCTCGGCAAAGAGCCATGTTTTTAATGATTTCCTGAACAGCAAGATAGAGGGTTGGGTCTTTAATTCCTGGGGGAGGGAGTTCCACAAGTTAGGAGCCACGAAAAAGAAAGCTCTTCCTCCCCACCTGACTTTACGAACTCAGGGCACCGATAGCAGGTTCTTGCTGGAGGAGCGAAGATCTCTGCTGGGGATGTAAGGACTCAGTAGGGCTCTCACGCCCTCAGAGCTCTCGCCATACAGGGGCCCAAAAAACCAGGCACAGTACCTTAAAAGAGATCCAGGCCTGGATCGGGAGCCAGTGCAAGTTCTTCCTAGCTGCTATGGCGGATGAGAGCCTGGGGACATCCAGCACAAACCTGGCGGCCGCGTTTTGGACGGTCTGCAGGCGTTGTATCAGGCCCTTATTTATGCCAGAGTAGAGCGCGTTGCAGTAGTCAAGCCGCGAGGCGACCAGTGCAACCACGATCTGTTTGCGGGCTTGCAGAGATACATAATGAGTGATTTTCCTAAGGGTTCTGATAACGCCCCAGCAAGTAGCGACCATCCTATTAACCTGCTGAGTCATGGCGAGCAGGGGGTCAATCATCACGCCCAGATTTCGGGCTAATTTTGTGGGCGAGGGGCATGCTCCAAGCGAAGGAGGCCACCACTCGCTTGACCAAATGCCCTGATCTTCACCGAAGATCAGGACCTCGGTTTTCTCTCCTTTCAGCTTCAGTGAGTTCAAGATAATCCACTGCGCAACTTCTTCCATGCATTTCCTGAAACTGACAGCAGAGGTACTCACTGAGTGGGAGAGGGACACCATGATCTAGGTGTCATCGGCGTATGACACCACCTCCATCCCATGAGATCTTATTAGCCTGGCAATTGGGGTCACATAGATGTTAAATAGTGTGGGGCTCAAGGCCAACCCCTGTGGGACCCCACATTGCACAGGTGCAATCGGGGATAGGAACTCTTCCAGATTGACCCTTTGTTCCCTTTGTTTAAGGAAGGAGGCCAGAAGGCTCAGTGCCGAGCCCTCCACCCCTATCTCCCTGAGACTGTCTGTTAGAATGGAAGGGGACAGGGTATCGAAAGCTGCAGTTAGGTCGAGCAGGACCAGAAGGGTGGTCTGGCCCTGGTCGACCCTAGTGCGGATGTTATTTACAACTACAGTGAGAGCCGACTCGGTACTGTGGAACTTTCGGAAACCTGTTGAGACTGGTCCAGGTGACCAGAGGTGTCCAGGAAGGCCGTGGTCATGGTATAAAGCCGCCGGTTGAAAGGCGAAAGCAGAGCTAGTATTGGCTCTGAAGCAAAACAACAATAAATTACAAATACAAGCCAGGAGAATAGAATACAAGCGTCTAATTAACTGTGCCAAGGCAAAATGGGACCATGACAAGTGGGCTAATTTAACCGCTGCCCTTACGACCAGACACTCACACAAATGTTGGTCAATCGTGAATACAGGGTCTGGCGAGCCAATACGGGCCGTTGAATCAAACATAGCAGCTGAAGTGTGGGAGGACCACTTCCGTGCCCTGTATGCAGCGGACAATGGTGAGATAGTTGGGGACCCAGTAGGGACGTTGCTAAAATCTATTCCCCAACTTGATGTGATTGATTTCACTACGTAGGAGGTCTGCGTTGCAATATCCAAACTTGCAGCTGGAAAAGCCCTGGGGTTGGATAAACTCCCGGGCGACCTCTTCAAGCACGAACCCAAGATATGGGCCCCATATCTATTAACCATTTTCAAAGCAGTTTGAGAGGAATGGCGGTACCCTGTACTTGGCTGGGCGCAGAGATTGTCCCTATATTCAAGAAGGGCTCTCCTCTGCTCCCAGCCAACTACAGGCATATCAGCCTTATTGACGTGCCACAGAAGATCTTTGCTAGGCTGATTTTAGATCGCCTACAGGACTGGATTGATGACCACTCAATTTTGAGTCCCTATCAGGCAGGGTTTAGAAAAAACACATCCATCATGGATCAAATTTTCTGCCTGACTTTATTGTTCTGGAAAACTGTCAGGATAGAGGGTGGCAGCCTATATACGGTCTTCGTGGACCTGTGCGCTGCCTTTGATTTGGTCCCACGAGGGAAATTCTGGTCTGTGCTGTTTGAGCTGGGCATTCCACTGCCACATTTGAATATACTGATGAGGCTCCATGACGAAAACTTTGCACGGGTTAGGTACGGGAAGAATGGATTGTTGTCATCCAGATTCCCCGTTGACAGGGGGGTAAGGCAGGGGTGCGTTTTGGCACCTACCCTGTTTTGTCTCTACCCCAACGGGGTAATTGCCAATTTGAATGGCGTACCGAACATTGATGCCCCTAAGCTTGCAGGCAGCAGGGTGCCTGCGATTATGTTCGCAGACGACACGCTTCTGCTGTCAAAATCTCCAATGAGAATTCAACGTGTGTTGGATGGATTTGAGGCATTTTGCGCTGAACGGGGCTTGGAGATAAATGCTCTCAAAACCAAGTTTAAGATTTTTAATCCCCCAGCAACTACACGCCCAAACCCCATAAAGGCACTACTAGATTAGAAAGGGTTCAGATTTTCGAATATTTGGGGGTAACCATAAATTAGAGCATGACTTGGGCACCCCAACAAATTAAATCCCAACTAAAACTGGCCCAACTTGCAGGGGGTATCCTCAAGCTCTCCAACACATCTACCATCAAAACTATTGGCCCACCGTTGGAGACATATAAAATGCAGGCAAGGGGGGGCAGTAATCTATGGCGGTGAACGTTGGGGCTATTCATGCAGATCAGAGATTATTACCACCGAAAATAAATTCCTCAGACAATTGTTGGCTCTGCCATCTAGTACTCCTCTCCTACCCCTGAGGCTCGATTTGGGCCTCAGATTGATAGACGAGGAACTGGGCCTTAAACCATTAAGATTTTGGCGGAGACTGTGGACAACACCTGAGCTCCTTAACTACAGGCGGGAACTCCAAGAAATTTTAAGTGTACCCAATGTAGGGAAAATCCCATGGCTTATGTATATTAAGAAAGAATGTGGGAAGCTGGGAGTACCATCACTGTGGACTGACCCCGAGTTAGCTTGTAACGCGGTCTCACGCAAGCACTTGGCCAGACTTTTTTATTATAGCAAACTAATCGCTGTTTTACACAATTCTCAGATCGGCACCCTAACAGAATCCTTTTTAAAGGTTAAAGATTTTTACTATTTTGAGTGTGTCTTGGATGAAATTTTTCCCACTTTTACTAGAAAAATATTCTTACAATGGAGATATGGCACCTTACCAATAAGAGCCCTTACTAGCAAATGTTTCCCATCTTCTCCCAAAAAACTTTCCGGGCTGTAATTGCGAATTAGAAAATAACTTGCATATTTTGTTTTTTGCCCATCTTATCAAAAGTCTAGAAGGTACTGGCTCACACTTTTTTGTAAAAATGTGGGATTTACTCGTATGCAAGCTTACAGAATATTCAAAACAGAGTTAACCAGTTCCATTGTATTTGCTGTAGAAAAATGTCTGACAGCTATGTGGCATAAGCGTAGGTTTCTACCAATCACTGCATAAAGCTACCTACATGAGCTCTTTGTAATTGCTGAAATAAAGATATATGAAATGAAATATACTTTATATAAAAATATATACTATCAGACCACACGATACAAAGGCCAACATATAATAAAGGGTAATATTCTTTCCGGCTGGCTGGTAGGTTCAAATCCCAACCACCGCTTTTAAAATAGTATGATGGTCTCAATGCTAGAATCATACTATTCACCAAAGAACAAAAATATATTTCCACTATTCAGCAAAGTTCAAAAATATATTTCAGCTACCTAAATCTCCAGCCCCATGGGATAGAAGTTAAGGTTTTTATAGATTTGTAATGTGGTATTGTAAATTGGCACTTACTTATTTTCTCCTGGATGAACAGTGCATATGTAGGATATAGATTTGTTCTTGACATGGTGGTTGCTAATGTCTTAGGCATTAGATTCAAGGAGGATGCATGCTTGTAATCCCCAAAACAGTATATTAGAAGATGAATGATCACAAAAAAACAAGGCAAAAATCGGGATGCAAAAGGATACAATGAGTCACAAAGAAATGAAATTACCAAGAAGTGACTCAAATAGATGGCCAACCAAATGGGATAGATGCTATATTACCTAATCTACAACCCCATGGAGTGGATGTTACATTTCTTAACCTCCAACCGCCTGCAGCAGATGCTAAATTTCTTAATCTCCAATTCTGTGAGATAGATATTAAGTTTCTTAATCTCCAACCTCATGTGATTGATATTAAGTTTGTTATAGGTACATATTTATATATTAGGCAAAAGGATGGTAAGGGTGTTTTAAAGGTTTACGGGTGGGTATGAGTATAGGGAGGTAAGTGGGAGAGGGACACCATGATCTAGGTGTCATCGGCGTATGACACCACCTCCATCCCATGAGATCTTATTAGCCTGGCAATTGGGGTCACATAGATGTTAAATAGTGTGGGGCTCAAGGCCAACCCCTGTGGGACCCCACATTGCACAGGTGCAATCGGGGATAGGAACTCTTCCAGATTGACCCTTTGTTCCCTTTGTTTAAGGAAGGAGGCCAGAAGGCTCAGTGCCGAGCCCTCCACCCCTATCTCCCTGAGACTGTCTGTTAGAATGGAAGGGGACAGGGTATCGAAAGCTGCAGTTAGGTCGAGCAGGACCAGAAGGGTGGTCTGGCCCTGGTCGACCCTAGTGCGGATGTTATTTACAACTACAGTGAGAGCCGACTCGGTACTGTGGAACTTTCGGAAACCTGTTGAGACTGGTCCAGGTGACCAGAGGTGTCCAGGAAGGCCGTGGTCATGGTATAAAGCCGCCGGTTGAAAGGCGAAAGCAGAGCTAGTATTGGCTCTGAAGCAAAACAACAATAAATTACAAATACAAGCCAGGAGAATAGAATACAAGCGTCTAATTAACTGTGCCAAGGCAAAATGGGACCATGACAAGTGGGCTAATTTAACCGCTGCCCTTACGACCAGACACTCACACAAATGTTGGTCAATCGTGAATACAGGGTCTGGCGAGCCAATACGGGCCGTTGAATCAAACATAGCAGCTGAAGTGTGGGAGGACCACTTCCGTGCCCTGTATGCAGCGGACAATGGTGAGATAGTTGGGGACCCAGTAGGGACGTTGCTAAAATCTATTCCCCAACTTGATGTGATTGATTTCACTACGTAGGAGGTCTGCGTTGCAATATCCAAACTTGCAGCTGGAAAAGCCCTGGGGTTGGATAAACTCCCGGGCGACCTCTTCAAGCACGAACCCAAGATATGGGCCCCATATCTATTAACCATTTTCAAAGCAGTTTGAGAGGAATGGCGGTACCCTGTACTTGGCTGGGCGCAGAGATTGTCCCTATATTCAAGAAGGGCTCTCCTCTGCTCCCAGCCAACTACAGGCATATCAGCCTTATTGACGTGCCACAGAAGATCTTTGCTAGGCTGATTTTAGATCGCCTACAGGACTGGATTGATGACCACTCAATTTTGAGTCCCTATCAGGCAGGGTTTAGAAAAAACACATCCATCATGGATCAAATTTTCTGCCTGACTTTATTGTTCTGGAAAACTGTCAGGATAGAGGGTGGCAGCCTATATACGGTCTTCGTGGACCTGTGCGCTGCCTTTGATTTGGTCCCACGAGGGAAATTCTGGTCTGTGCTGTTTGAGCTGGGCATTCCACTGCCACATTTGAATATACTGATGAGGCTCCATGACGAAAACTTTGCACGGGTTAGGTACGGGAAGAATGGATTGTTGTCATCCAGATTCCCCGTTGACAGGGGGGTAAGGCAGGGGTGCGTTTTGGCACCTACCCTGTTTTGTCTCTACCCCAACGGGGTAATTGCCAATTTGAATGGCGTACCGAACATTGATGCCCCTAAGCTTGCAGGCAGCAGGGTGTCTGCGATTATGTTCGCAGACGACACGCTTCTGCTGTCAAAATCTCCAATGAGAATTCAACGTGTGTTGGATGGATTTGAGGCATTTTGCGCTGAACGGGGCTTGGAGATAAATGCTCTCAAAACCAAGTTTAAGATTTTTAATCCCCCAGCAACTACACGCCCAAACCCCATAAAGGCACTACTAGATTAGAAAGGGTTCAGATTTTCGAATATTTGGGGGTAACCATAAATTAGAGCATGACTTGGGCACCCCAACAAATTAAATCCCAACTAAAACTGGCCCAACTTGCAGGGGGTATCCTCAAGCTCTCCAACACATCTACCATCAAAACTATTGGCCCACCGTTGGAGACATATAAAATGCAGGCAAGGGGGGGCAGTAATCTATGGCGGTGAACGTTGGGGCTATTCATGCAGATCAGAGATTATTACCACCGAAAATAAATTCCTCAGACAATTGTTGGCTCTGCCATCTAGTACTCCTCTCCTACCCCTGAGGCTCGATTTGGGCCTCAGATTGATAGACGAGGAACTGGGCCTTAAACCATTAAGATTTTGGCGGAGACTGTGGACAACACCTGAGCTCCTTAACTACAGGCGGGAACTCCAAGAAATTTTAAGTGTACCCAATGTAGGGAAAATCCCATGGCTTATGTATATTAAGAAAGAATGTGGGAAGCTGGGAGTACCATCACTGTGGACTGACCCCGAGTTAGCTTGTAACGCGGTCTCACGCAAGCACTTGGCCAGACTTTTTTATTATAGCAAACTAATCGCTGTTTTACACAATTCTCAGATCGGCACCCTAACAGAATCCTTTTTAAAGGTTAAAGATTTTTACTATTTTGAGTGTGTCTTGGATGAAATTTTTCCCACTTTTACTAGAAAAATATTCTTACAATGGAGATATGGCACCTTACCAATAAGAGCCCTTACTAGCAAATGTTTCCCATCTTCTCCCAAAAAACTTTCCGGGCTGTAATTGCGAATTAGAAAATAACTTGCATATTTTGTTTTTTGCCCATCTTATCAAAAGTCTAGAAGGTACTGGCTCACACTTTTTTGTAAAAATGTGGGATTTACTCGTATGCAAGCTTACAGAATATTCAAAACAGAGTTAACCAGTTCCATTGTATTTGCTGTAGAAAAATGTCTGACAGCTATGTGGCATAAGCGTAGGTTTCTACCAATCACTGCATAAAGCTACCTACATGAGCTCTTTGTAATTGCTGAAATAAAGATATATGAAATGAAATATACTTTATATAAAAATATATACTATCAGACCACACGATACAAAGGCCAACATATAATAAAGGGTAATATTCTTTCCGGCTGGCTGGTAGGTTCAAATCCCAACCACCGCTTTTAAAATAGTATGATGGTCTCAATGCTAGAATCATACTATTCACCAAAGAACAAAAATATATTTCCACTATTCAGCAAAGTTCAAAAATATATTTCAGCTACCTAAATCTCCAGCCCCATGGGATAGAAGTTAAGGTTTTTATAGATTTGTAATGTGGTATTGTAAATTGGCACTTACTTATTTTCTCCTGGATGAACAGTGCATATGTAGGATATAGATTTGTTCTTGACATGGTGGTTGCTAATGTCTTAGGCATTAGATTCAAGGAGGATGCATGCTTGTAATCCCCAAAACAGTATATTAGAAGATGAATGATCACAAAAAAACAAGGCAAAAATCGGGATGCAAAAGGATACAATGAGTCACAAAGAAATGAAATTACCAAGAAGTGACTCAAATAGATGGCCAACCAAATGGGATAGATGCTATATTACCTAATCTACAACCCCATGGAGTGGATGTTACATTTCTTAACCTCCAACCGCCTGCAGCAGATGCTAAATTTCTTAATCTCCAATTCTGTGAGATAGATATTAAGTTTCTTAATCTCCAACCTCATGTGATTGATATTAAGTTTGTTATAGGTACATATTTATATATTAGGCAAAAGGATGGTAAGGGTGTTTTAAAGGTTTACGGGTGGGTATGAGTATAGGGAGGTAAGCTTGTTTTTAGTGTTTGGATGGGGTAGGGGTAGAGGGTGGTAAGGGTGTTTTTAGGGCATGGGATGGGTAATGGTAGTGGATGGTAAGCGTGATTATAAGGATTTAGTATTGGGTAGAGGTATAGGGTGGTAAAGGATGTTTAGGGTTTGTGGGTAAGTAGGGGTATTGTGTGGTAAGGGTGTTTTTAGATTTGAGAGGAGGGTAATGGTATTGGGAAATAAGGGCATTTTTAGGGACTAGTGGCTTGGAGGGGTAGAGGGTGGTAAGAGCATTTTTAGGGTTTAGTGGTAGGTAGGAGTATACTGTGGTGCAGGTATTTTCATGGGTTTTAGAGTAGGTAAAGATTTAGGGTGGCAAGAGATGCTTAGTGTTTAAAGGTGTGCAGGGGTATAGGGTGGCAAGGGTATTCTTTAGGGTTTAGAGGCGGGTAGAGGTACTGGGTGGTAAGGTTGCTTTTAGGGTTTAGGGGTGGGTACAGGTACAGGCTGGTTAGGATAAAAAAAGGCAGAATAAAAATAGTTTGAAAAAGGGGTGGGGATCTGTATAGGTGAGTGAGTGGGCGTGTGAGTGAGTGATGTCATCAATGATGTAATATGTGGGGTGATAAACAGTACATTGTGGGGGCATAAGTTATAGTAAACTCAGGTGACTATAGCTGCTTAATATCTATGGTTTTGTACAAGTACAATCTGAGCCTAACTGTAACATCCCTGTAACCTTAAGTTTTATGAGTGAATTTCTAAGGGTTTTTAATTGTGTTTCCTAACTGTAACATGTAACTTTAGAGAATGAGTGTGTGAGTGAGTGCATGAGTTTCTTAATGGGTGCTTGAGTGAGTGCATTAGTGTCTCAATGAATGTTTGGGTGGGAGTGGGAGGGTCTGAATGGGCCTGGGAGTGGCTGCATACGTTTCTCACTGGGTCTGTGAGTGGATGCATGAGTCACTGAGTGGGTATGTGAGTGAGTGTGTGAGTCTCTCAGTGGGTCTGTGAATTGCTCCATGAGTGCCTAAGTTCATTAGTAATCAGTCCCTGGGTGGACCAGGTCCTGTGGGTATTTTCATAATAAAGGATTGGGACACTTGCCCCCCCTGGGCTTTATTAATGCCTAAGGAACCCCCATCTCCCAGGGCTTGCTTACTAATAAAAAGGGTGGCCTCTCGGACGCCCCCGACTGCCCTGAGGCCTGTTACCTGCTCGGGGCTTTAATGTTATTGTTTGGGTGGCTGCGCAGATACCCTCCCGCCCCGAGGACCACCACCTCCATTGGGCTCTTCTTACATTGAATGCAACGAGCCGCACCACCCACCTCACTGCCTTGGGGACCACCACTCCAAGAGGCTAAAACTAAGAAAGGAGGGGGGCCGTGGGCCCCCCTTCTGCCGGCATATATGGCCCTGGAAACTGCCACACCCAGGGCCAGCTCCGGCTATGTCCTGTGGTTCCCAGCTTCAGGACATTGCTTTTTTGTGGCTTGGCAGGAGATATACAACTCCCACCAACCCACAGAAAACGTTCTGCTTTCAGCAGAAATTGTATTGTAAAATTCACAAATTGACCTATTTGCTCTAAAATGCAATGGGTGAACCCACTTCAGCCTCTTTTTCTAAATTTCCTTGGGAAGAGAGCTCTCATACTCTGAACCATTCCTACTAGGTAGCGATTTGATCACACACTCTATCTGTGCCATTTAGGATGTGTTTTAAAGTGGCTGGGGTGTGTGACACAAAGTGGCACAAATGAATGTGAAACTGACAATGTGAAAAACTCCCAGGTTTGGTCTCAGCAGGCCTAGGGATACTCATCCGTCATTAGTCATAAGCAAGCCCTTTCTCAAAGTTTAACTCGGGTGCCAAGCAGCCTATCAATTCCATAGGTCCTTTGCTACTGTATTCAGATTTTGTCTTAAATGTGGGTCCCAAAGTATTTTTGATATAACACCTCGGGCTACCTTCTTCTGTGTGTTTGGCAGCGTTCTAATGGTCAAAGAGGAACATCCTCATCATTTCCTGTGTTCTCAGTTCAAGACCACTCATGGGCAGTTCACTTGGTGTGTCTTTGACCACTGGAGCCATCACAGACCATTTTCCACTCTGGATTGATCAAGTGGGTGTGGCTAAAGACCATGTAGGTAATCTACTGCACTCTATTGCAGCCAGTCATGGAACAGCAACTTAAGGTGAGAAATGGGGTGGGTGAGTGTGGAGGCACAACCCTTGTAGCTCAAGTTTTCTTTAACCCTTTCGCTGCGGCAGCAATTCCGCCACAGCGCTAAGGGGCTGGGGGGGTCGCGTGGCACTCTGACGCTGGTGATGGAACCACTCCGTCACGCCCCTAAGGTGAGCTGTGCTTGTGACGGAACGGTTCCGTCATGGCCCCGCCGGCTCAATAGAACGCGCCGCACAGGCCCAAAATCAGCGCTGCGCAGGCGCGGCGAGCGGGCCGTGACGGAACCGTTCCGTCACCAGCACAGCCCACCCTAGGGGCGTGACGGAGCGGTTCGGTCACCAGCATGGGAGGGGTTAAGGGAGAAAGCCTTCTATAGAACCCCTATATGTTCTCACAAGTTTGGTCAAACCAATCAAGATTCCCAAGCTATTTTAATAATACTGGTTCTAACTTGTCATGTTGATTAACCACATATATCCTAGCATCCTTCCACAATAATTATTCAGAGATAATACATTCCATGAACATTTAACCTCAGATATGCTTTATGTTGCAAACAGGTTTCATTTTAAGTAAACACAGATCTACATTATGTATAAATCGCCTTACAAAGTCCCAATGTCAACATGGGAATAATACATGTTCTCACTATGGGAGGTGGTATAGAAAACTAGGTTATCACAGAAGGCAGACGAAACACTTAAAAGAGAGCAACAGCCCATTATTCAGATTTAATTCATTACAGTCGCTGTTCAATTGTTGAAATTATTGAAACTGAACACCGAACACTGCATACATATTAGGAAAGACTCTTTGCTCACATCATAGCTAAAAGAACATCACTAATCAATACACCAAAATGTATGAAACAAGAGAGATTGTGAACAATTTGCACTATGTAAAAGGTGAAGAGAGTACGATGTTTTATCTGGTATCCTGTTTTCATACGATTACAGATATTGCATTCAATTAACACCCAAAAACTAATTTGTATTAGAATCTGTGCCAGTGTACGGCATTCGAATCAGAAGTGTCAGGCAATTGAATAAAAAAATAACCTGAAGATTATACATATGGACGCTGCCCTTATACTGGCAATATGCTTGATCCCAATAATAAAATCGGCATAAACTACAATGCATAGGAAAGAAAGATGTCATTCCCAATTAATTTTTTAGGCAAGCATAGAGAACACATTTGACTGCACAGTTACTCAGACAACCATTTCAGAGAGAAGCAGACATTTCTAGAAGTGTGAAAATGAATATATCGAGACTGTGGAGGAACCCAGCTGTTGTGGATGAATCAGAGCTATGTCTGTGCAGAAGCGCACCATAACAACAGCACGCAAGGATTAAATCTGCAGAAAAATAACTTCAAGCTTGTATCATTTCCGGGGTATAGAGGTGAAGCTGTCCTCTGGTAATACAGATAATGAACTTAATCTTTAACAATATTAGCTGGCCTAACGTGCGTTTACCTTGACCAATGTGACATGCATACCAACCATACCTTACCATACCAATGTGGCATCCAAGTATTTAGAATGGATCTCATTTTGTATTTAAAATCTGCTCCCTGTCATTAAAGTAAATTTTCTATTTAAATCATACTGTTTTGGAAACAGGGATCTGGTGGCACATGGGGCCATATGTATTAAGATACCCATTTGCGATTCTCAAATAGCGATTTTTAAGGAATCGCTATTTGAGAATCGCAAATGGGTATGTATGTACAAAATCGCATTTATTTTGCGATTCCTTAGAATTCCTTAATTGCGATTAGCAAATTGTGAATCGCAATTAAGGAATACTTTACCATTCATTTCTATGGACCAGGAGGCCCATAGGAAAGTATGGGAAATAATTCTCAATTTGCGATTCACAATTTGCTAATCGCAAATTGAGAATAATGTCAAGGGTGCAGGGGTGTCCAAAGGACACCCTGTTGCACCCCTGAAATAAGCATGGGTGCACATGTGGCGCACATACATGCCCTAAGGGCGCACATGCCCTAAGGGCGCACATACATGCCCTAAGGGCATGTATGTGGGTCACATGGCACTTTGAAAAATGCAAAAATATGCATTTTTAAAGGAATTCGCAATTTACCACCAACTGGAATTTGGTGGTAATTTGCGATTCCTTAAGGCCAACTTGCGAATTTTTTTGGCTTCTTACATTGCATTTAAGGAATCGCAAAATTTGCGATTCCTTATTTTTAAAGCAGATTTCCTTGATACATACCATTTGTCCAAATTGCATTCGCAAACGCCGAATTTCGGCGTTTGCGAAGTCAATTTGGCTTCATACATATGGCCCATGGTCTTTTCAGCCCAGCTTCGCTGACATCATTTGTGAAGTCTGTTAACAAAGTTTCCCCCCCATCTCAGCCAATAAAAAGTGACACATACACCAAGTCATATATTCTCTGGGTTACAACATCAAAATCCCCAATGATTCAGGTTTAAGTCCACTTAAAATTAATTTTAAGTTCCATCTTAAAACCATCAAGTTAAAGCCTTCACTGAAGCTCATCGTCCATCATACGGAAACTAGGCAGAATATTCATCTGGTAAAGGGGCATAGACATTATAAGCACACTATGATAAATGATATAAAGTAGTAGGTGTTCCTGTTGATAGTAGGTTTCAGTGAAATGTGAACTACATATGCAAGATTTCAGAATTTTCCATTTTACAATTGTTGTGAGATTGGATAAATGTAACATTACTTTTGCATATTTCAACTGATGACTCAGTAAAAGACATGTTCTACCCACCTAGTCTCCTGCCTTTACCTTGTGTTGCTGTTACAAACGAGGTCTTGCATAAAAAAAACACAAGAGGTACTGTCAAACCCTAATCTTTTTCTGATAGCATATTTTGGATACTTTCATTAAAGTTTCATTAAAGTTTGCATACTTTTTTGGGGACATTTATGCCATTTCACACATCCCCTGTTTTAGTGCATTGATATTGTTAGCTCTAAGAGAAGTCTTTGACAGCCTTGTCCATTTATAGATGGTGTGACACCTAATAGTGGTAGGGATAGGGCCATGTCATCCCTAAAATTCAGAATGTGGCTTTGTCCGTTTGTCTATCAGACCCCCTATCCTCCCTATCTGCCTCAGTCTTTGTCTTGTGCTTTTCTACAAGGATGTTGTTTGATCCTTCCACGCTTCATTGTACCCATTGACTTAATTGCCACTTTTTGGCATGTGTTTTAGTTTTTTAACATAGTCAGATTGCATCCATCAATTGTGCAGGCGTTGCAAATTCTTAGGAGTAATCAACTTGTAGATTCAAATCAACTTACCTAAGCTAAACAGCTCATATCCTCATCATTAAAGTTCTATATATTCTTTTTAACCAGATGTCTGACATGAATAGCTGTCAAGATGTCTGACCAGTGTTGAGGATGGGTTAGATGATGCTTGCATCTTCCATTTTTTGAAAAAACCTTTCACAAAACATGTATTTCCACTTTTCCTTATTTTGTGACAAGTTCTAATTTTTGGCTCAGGCTTTTACCAAAGCATACACACCTCCTGAATAATTTACTCAAGATTCAGCAAGTGGTGTGGACTCAAGATAAGGTTCATGAATATACCCACTGCAATACTCAAAATGTGGTTGCATAATGTGATGCAGGGTACACCATAGTACTCAGGCAGTGTTCTCCCAGTTTCTACCACAGTTTTATTTACTGCTTATTGTGCTGAACATCTACTTCTTAGTTATGTACCCTACAAATAGGGTATTTTAAGATGTGGACCTGTACTTTTAATTGAGTGCCGTTAGGCCAACACATACATCTGCACACTATCCTGGCACTCAGTGGCACTCCTTTTATTGTATATTTAATGAAGAAAAAGGAAAACTAGAAAAAGGAGCAGGACATTCACTCCTCTGGATGATTTTAGCTAGAAGTCTCTTACGCAAGAGTCTCAGCTCTGCCCCTAGCTGCCTGATGCATTCCCACTTAGCATGGTGATACCCTCTTGCTCTGGATGCAGAGGTCTGGACCTCATCCTTTGTTTCCCTGCGCCTGGTCTGTCCATGCCCAGGTGCAGTGTGTCAAGCTAATTAACTGATGCAGATTTCCTCTTCCTTTCTCAGGAACTGGGTCAAGCACTTTTAATGGCTTTGTTGTGTTGGGAGGCCTTTGATTCTTCTGCTGGATAGCAGAGTTATTAACTTGGCCCTGGTGGGGGGGATGAGGGTGGAAGGCTTGGAATCTGATAATGCTCTAGGAAAATATGAACATTCTTAAAGTTTTTAGGTATGATGTCAGGGACAGTGTATCTACACTGGGGTGCATGTTTTCCCCTGGATTGACAACCCTTCTCGACCATGAAGGCCTAAGTATCACAAAACTGTTCTTTGTTTTTTGTTGAACTAATGATTCTTTGAACCCTGCTCTTACACTTTATTAATTCCATGGAACTAGTTACCAAACATAAAAACATTGAATGAGAATATACTACAGCTGTGTCCTAAACCTCCCTCTTTCACCCTCTGATCTTGGGAACCTCTGGTAAAATATGTAATGGATAAATCGGTGAAATGGGCTGAAGCGACTTGTGGTTAATATATGCTTTGATAATTATTACTTGCAAAGACTTTCTGACCATATTATTTAATGTCATTTTTAACTTGGGCAGTGAGTTGTGTGCTAGACATGTTGTTGCAAAATTGGAAAGGATAAGCAACGGTAATTTAAGCAAAAATAATATTGCAATTGTTTTTAAGCTCTTTTATTTTAAAAGAGTGCTGACCTAGAAATAAACCGTCTTCACTCACTCTACTTTTGTAGTGATTGTTTTTTTCTGTCCAGCTGGCCATACTTTCCTGTGAGTCTCTAACATCGTAGTTCACTACTATGTGTAGGATGGTGGTACTCAGTGGTCATGTACTGGTACAACTAAGACACACACAAATAAGAGCAAATCTGAGCACAGCCTTGTTGAAATAGGTCATGCATATGCCATGCTATTTCATCCACTAGTTTGCTTACCAGCTCATTTCAGTTACCTTATTTTATTTTAATAATCCTATTGAAAACTATATCTCCACACCTGAGTAAAAATGGAATACTTTAATGTTGCTTTTTCTCTTGCATTGTTGGTCTCAAGTTTCAAATACAATATTTCAGCATTCACATTTTTCAAAGAAGGCAAGGAACATATTTTGTCAGTAGGAAAAACACTTTTTCTGTGTGGTCACCTCAGTTTGCTTGGCTTTTTATGGACACTGTTTCTGTAAGTATTATGTCTCTTTGTACTGTGACACTGTCATCTACAGCTAAAATCTGTATGCTCTGTCTCTAACACTCTACTGTAAAATTGGTTTCACCCAATTGGATTATTTAACTTTCTACTAAGGCCATTGTGAGTTGATGCAGAAAATCGACAGTTGATATTATTTAAGCTGCAATGTGTATTTTATGCCATCCACATATATTAAATAAATATATGGCTCCAGAAAGCAGTATTTCCCTGGGTAGTTTAAAATACTATGGAAACAAATGGCAAGTAACAAAGTAATTCTGGAAAATATTTATTTTTTTATATATTAGATACGTCCCCTCTAAAGTGTGCATTTTATATTAAATTTATAAATGCAGAGCTTGCTAATTATTGAGAAAGATATGTCCCCATTGTGAACAGTTACACAAAGTTGTTTCTCAGAGTGGAGATAAAATTATGTATTCCATGAAAAAGCCTAATTATGAACACAAAAACACTTTTTCCTATCATGGTTTGAGAAAGTTATTTGTACTTTGTGTTAAGAATCTTATACAATGGTGAAAGTAGAATTTTGTAGCTTTCAGTAGACAGCAATGTAAGAAAAATGTGGATTTTGTGTTGTCCGAAGGTAAGCTGGTATAGAAGTAGATTGATTCACAGCCCTGCTCCACAGATTGAATACACACCCCTGTTTAGCTGGTAATGACTCTACATCTGGAGGATGACAGCTTGACCTATGGCAGCAGTAAGGAAGGAGTAGTGCTAGCAGTGAACATTTTGCATGATTAGACATCTATGAAGGGATATGTATGGTTGGCAACACAAGGACAGCTTTCACAAATTTTCCATGGAGATCCTTAATGAGGCTGTTAGGATTTCCAACAGTTTATGGCCAGAGACACCCTAGACCTTCTGTTGTGTCTCTAACAGTAGGGAAACCAGTTCTAGCACTGACAAATGGGAGGACACCTCATCTCTGTAGAGAAGCAGCTTGGAGGATGGACTAGTCTACTGCAGTTTAAGGAAGGCTCCGGATAAGGCAATTTGGTTGAAATCTGAAAAGCTTGCAGTAATATGAGTGAGAAAGCTCTGAGAGGTGGGAATTCTACAGGAAAGCAGGCAGAATTAGGTGTTAAAATTCTTCATTCCCTACCTCGTTCAAAAGAGAAGGCTAGCACCTCACCACCAGCTCCTCAGAACATTTATGAGTCTGCGAAGAAATATCTTGAACCAATAAGACTTTGGGTCTCATTTGGATCTTGGCAGAACTCACATTGTCCCTCTCTGGTGGCAGTTACAAGTATTTTGATGAGTGGACGGAGTCCAGCCACTTGTAAGCGGCACACCTCCTTCAATTGGGTGGACTGCTCTGTAGGTTTAAAACATTTCTATCACTATCAGGGTGGCGTGCTTGCACCAATCCTATTTAGATTTCCCAATTGTGAAGAAGTGAGTCCCTGGTGGAGTGGATATAGGTAAATACTACTTTTGAATATTGCAGTACCATAAATGTTGTGTTTGCTTCAAAAATAGTCAATGTTATGCCTCTTTTTTCACATATAACATACCACAGATACAACATACACATACTATTTAATGTACACACCTAGGCACCACAAGCACAACACCCACAACCACTTAAACAAACAAATATTTTTTTAAGTGTCAATACAGGTGTATTATTTAACCTTGATAAGTTGTAAAATGAACACTACTGCATTGCACATAAGAAAAAAATGCATGTAAGAGCAATGTTAAAATACATGAGGCTAAAGAAAGTGTCAACACACAATTTACAGTAAAACAAGTGTGAAAGTAGCTTAGCTTAGATCCCGGAGACAATGGAGTTGATTAGCATCATAGTCAAGTGGAAGCTTCAAAGGAAGAACCTGGACAATAGAGTTCAAGATGGAAACAGAAGTGGAAAAGAAACAAAAGGTACCTACCTCATTTTCTTTGTTTCTGCCAACTCAAAGTATGATGTAGCCCTGGCACAGTTATCTCAATGGAAAGGCACATCATGATTGGCCTGGCGGTAATCTTGGCTAGACTCCCGCTGACAGCCACTTCTACCTATGATGCCGTCAATGTGGTTGTCAGTCAAATTTGCTTTATTCGAGATAAAAACTCATAAAAGCATGATTAATAAAACATTCCTTTGTTAATACAAGATCTTTACAATTAACAGTGTTTAACACATTTAATAATACAATTAAAAGAGATAATTTACCAAAGGTAATAAAAAAGCATTTTGACAGCACTAATTTAAAAAACCAATAAAAAACAATCAAAAAATTCATATATTCACGGAATGATGCTAGTGGAAGCCCTATAATCTCTATCATTGGCTTCAGACACAAATTTAGTACACTTAAAATTTCTAAAATCATATACACACTGAGGGAGCTCAAATTAATCACGCCCAAAAAAACATTCTGATGGCCCACACCCACCCCAGGTATTTATCAACTGCAACTGTGATAACCGGTGAAGTGCTAGTGCAAATTAATCTTAATGCCACTACGCTATCCCTTGTGCCTAACAATTTGCAAATAGCTTTTAACCAAACTCGTCTGGGGGTGTTGTAGGCTATACAGACAAAAAGAAGATGGGCAATAGTCTCTTTGTCAGTTTGGCAAGCCGGACACATATTGGTACTACCTTCAGCCCATCTACCAGTTAATGATCTTATAGGGAGCGACCCTGCTCTGAGCTGAAATTAGAGCTTCCCATCTCCGGGTTTTTTAATGCCATCCCAATAGGGCTCTAGACTGGGAGAAGATTTGAATTCCAGGAAACGACCCTCAATAGTAGAGGGATCAGCACTATTCCAATTCTGGTATGCAACCATTTCCCAATACTTTTCTTTTAGGATGTCTTTAGATGGAAATGGAGCTACCTCGGGGTTCTCCCACAACCCCTGCATACCCATTCCCACCAGAGTTTTGCAAAGTTCCTTCAGCCAGGTTATCTTATGAAAATCATCATTTCTGATTACCTCCAAAAATCCCTGGGCATAATGGGCAAGTTCAGGGGTTACCCAGATCCGTCGCCAATATAATATAGGGCGCAATCTAGCCATATCTACTAGGGCCTTCCTGCCTAAGTCGTATTGCAGAGGTTTCATTGGTGTACTCTGGGGAAGACCGACAAGATTACGCAAGATTTTGTTCTCTGCAAGTGTTAGTGATGTTAGTTTTTCATAGCCCCATATCTCAGCACTATAGAGTGCAGAGCTTAGGGCGTTTGCCTCATACACTTGGAGAGCTGGCTGTATCGGCTTAAACTGGGATCATTTGCCTCATACACTTGGAGAGCTGGTTGTATCTGCTTAGTCTGGGATGTGGTTGAAAAATCCTGGGGGAGGCAGCAACACTTAAATAAAGCATGCGGATCGCCAAGTAGGCAGGCGGCAATGCATAAATAAGTGATGGCTGGACCAGATCCGCCATGATCTAAATATGGCCCTTTGTCTGATCACTGGAAGAAAGAAGATCCATGGTCTTCTGTCCACTTCAGGAAACTTTAGCCAGAAACTAATCTTGTATACTGGACCCTGCATGAACACTAGCTGTTGCCTAGAAGCCCGTCATAATTGCCTGAAAGTGCGGGGGGAGGCGGTATCCTAGCAGCTGAAATTTGCGATTCAGTTGTTTTTCCTACCTCTATATGACTGGGTTATTGTGCAATGCCTCTCCACTGAGAACATACCCTGGCAGGCACAATATAGATTATCTACCCAGTTAATACACTTTTTACAAGGAAAAAGGCATGTGATAGACCTTGCAGTGAAGGTATCCTGTGTATTGAACCCCTGGCCATATACAGCTTCCAATCTGCTTTGCTGGAGACAAATGGGCACCATAAAAAGTGGCTAAGATAGAATGTGTAACCTTGGACGGGGCAAAGTTGGAAAGGTACTCCGTCAATGAAGCAAATTCTGCAGGATCTAGGTTAGAGCTTCTGATACCAAAACTAAAAGTTTCAGCAGGAGCTCAACAATGATATGCATCTGATTTTAAGCAACCCTCACCTGCTTCAGCTTTCTGCTTTGCCTCACTGAGCGACAAGAATGTTTACTGCTGCAACCCTCATAGTGCACTTGAACTTAACTCCAATATAGTCCACCTGAAATCATGTTGCGTTACCCGTCAACTGTGAACTGTAACTTTCTGATTAGTGCCTTTTGTTTTTCTGGATGCTTTTTGTTTCAAAACATTCACATCCCTCTTTTCGCATAGTGGTAATCTATTTAGACATTTCTAAATTGGTTTGGGAACTGTATTGTTTTGTTTCCTCCGAGTCCAAAATGATATATAAGTTTCTTGCACTAAAAAAATGGTGGCAAAGCTGGAAGTTATCACAATAAATATGAGGGGTATAGTCTGTGCAAACTATAATGTACACATAATTCCTGTCATTGTTAAGTCAACTTGCCCTCTTATTCTTTTTTGTTTGTATCATACTTTATCACAATTATATTTAATGTATAGCACTTACACTCAAATTTCTTCCAGAGTAGGTGACAGAGTATCAGAGTGCAGAGTATAAATAGAAATTCATCGCTAACTCAGAATGGTGACATAATGCACACCCTATTTTTTAGCAATTTTAATCATTTGTACTGCGCTCTATGGCACACAATGTCTGGCGTGCAGCCCCTGATGCATGCTCTGAATGAACCACACTATTCATTGTAGATAACTAAGTGATCTTCAGGTTAGGTGTAACAGTCCCATGGTACACAGCCCTTAAATAGGCCTGTAGGTGAATATGAATCCAGAAATAATTATACTCATTATTATTCTCCCTACGCAGGACGGGTAGAATCTTGATTCCATGTCATGCTCACTGGAGAAAATACAAATATGAGTAATCGATTTCTGTCACACAAGCAGATGATTGAAACAGCTGTCTCTTATACACAGGATTGTGTTTTAAATTCTTGGTAAATGTAGTTCTTGGGGCTAACGTTTGGCTTGTTTTTAGTTTGGGTTTATGTACTTAAGGGGTAATCAATATAAATTAGTCACATTGAGTGAGTGGTATTTCTTGATGGTGTTCACATCTCTGTTAGTTTATTTGTGGAAAAACTGAGGGATGATCTGCAAGTGTTAATTTATTTCAAACTGCATAGGAAACAGAGAAAATTTGATTAAGCACTGCTGAATTTCTATGGGTCTATAGTTGAAGAGAGTTTATCACAACATTAATTGGGTGTTAAATATCTATGGATGAAATGTTTGATAGTTACATGTGAAGAAAGTAATATCATGGATTGTTACACATTGGGATCATCATGTTGCTAATAAAACATGGAAGATGTGAATATTAACGTTTCGTTTGATCTGACCGGATTAAAACATGGAGTAAAATAGATAAAAAGGATAAAAGAAAGGAAGAACAATAATGAGTATAATTATCACTGTATTCATATTGGCCTACAGGCCTATTTAAGGGCTCGGCACCTTGGGACTGTTACACCTAACCTGGCGATCAGTTGATTATCCATAAGGTACTAAAGCAGTTCCATGACCTCAAGGAGAAACATGTTCTTTATAAGGTAATGGAACTCTAAGATGACTTCTTTAACCCTTTCTGGCAGGGGGTACATTATTCCTTCTAATATATGGGTACACAATCATCTTTACATAAACCACTTAAATCCTTCATTCATATCGCGTTCATATGAATGAGAGCATGTTTGTGAACATGAAGAATAAAAATAGAGTATCTGGTTCAAGATTAAACACATCAGAAAAGCTGTTTGATATCCGTTGCAAAAAATATTAGAATCAGTTGAATACAAGTCAGTTAAAACATGCCAGTGCCTCGCAATATATAGAAGCATGAAGAAAGATACTTGATGGACGTCGATCCTTTGTTGCCGCAGCACTTTTCGGCCTAAATGGATGGGTAGCCCAGAGGTGGGTCCCTTGCTTGCTATGTCAGCGGATTCAAGCTAGCCAGACTGATGAGGGGTGTTACCCGAAAACCAGTCCCAGGATTCTTGTTTTCTGTCCAGGGAGGACTCAGCTTGGCAATTCGGACTGGACTTCCCATGAGGAGCAGGGTCAAGACTGATTTGCATATGGCTGGGTACAGACTGGGGTTATAACAAAAGAACAATGGATTTAACCCAGATCTCTTGACTGGGGGTGAATGTTTGATTCATTAAGCATTCTGTCTATCATTTTTTGAAACAGCAATTTTCTAAAAGTGGCATTTTAAAAATTGTAATGAAAAATATGACTTCGCCATTAAAGAGGGTTAATTGTCGCAAATACCAAACATGATATAGCTACCTGCTCTCAATTGGAAATTACCATTTATTTAATCTAATATTGAATGCTCAATGTTATCCTGTGGGAGGGGTATGCCACATAGTAGTGAGGGAAAGACACATTTAGGAGTTTTTCACCACCTGGACATATGCAACCTAAATGTACATGTTCAACTTTTCAATTACACAGCACCCTTCTCTATGGCTTACCTAGGGCATACTTTAGGGATGACTTACATGCAATAAAAGGGGAGTGTAAGGCTTGGTAAGGAGGTTTAAATGCTAATTCACAATGGCTTGGTTTAAAATTGAAGTCAGGTTGTAGTGGCAGGCCTGTGACATGTTTAAGGTGCTACCGAAGAGGATGGAATGATAAGTGCTGCAGGCCGACTGATAGCATGTAATTTACAAGCTCTGGATATATGGGACACCACTCTACAAGGGACTTATATGTGATTTAAACATACCATTTATGTATACACCAATGAACCCATGTTTAAAGGAGAGGGTACAAGCACTTTAGCACTGGTTAACAGTGGTAAAGAGTACAGTCATATGGCCAACAGAAATAAATTCAGCAAAAAGTGGAGGGAAAAAGGCAAAATGTTTGGGGGTAGCCCTGCATAGAGTGCCAGGTCTAACAACCACAACATGAGGCAAATAATTATAGCACTGATGGATATATGAATAATGCAAATGTGAGGAACCTAACATTTTGGTAGACCATAACAATAAAAAATTAGGACAAATGGCCAGATAGATATCCATCTGAGTTTACCACAGCAACAAAGCCATAATACTTAGAGATATTTGCTATTTTGAAACTTAGCAAGTCCACTCAACACTTGACTGATATTAGGAACAGAGCTAGGTCGGATACCCCATTTCCAATTTTAAGTATCTATTGAGCAAATAGCAGTTATAGATGAGTAGGGATGAAGATACATTATAGGTACCTCAGACGTTAGTGGAGTGACAGTATGATTTGGCACATTGCATGTTTTTGAGCCAGTCTCTGGGTTCCTCGCTCCTGCTAAAAAGGCAGGGTACATCAAAGTTATAGTGCGGCCAGGCTTAAGCAAAGCATTCATGGAGATGTGGATATAGAATACCTCAAAGTCCCAGTATTTATAGGAATTGGTCTCCTATAAAGCCTTTAGAACCTCTTTGCTCTCAATGCTGGTAAGGAGTTTAGCAACCAATAGGTAAAGGAAGAGATCCACATATCTTCTGCAGAGGTGTCACCAGACAGGTATGACCTTTTTTTGGAGAAGGATGACCACAGATTTCTCTTGTGGCCAGTCAAAGGAAGCATGAAATGCCTGATCCAATGTGGGTGAAATTAAATATTTAGCTACTGTGCTTAGACACATTGTATGCTAAGAACCTTGAGTAATACACTTGATTTGTTTTCCTAGAAGCCTATGTTTTTATGAAAGTAGAATTCGTGTTGGGGGACTCTGTAAGACTATTATAGCTACAATTAGGTACTGATTATGCTCTTTGCTTACCTTTAGGTCAATGAACTGTGAATGAAAAAGAGGATGAAAAAACACTCACAGAAAGCATTTCAATTTGAGCCAACTCAAACTGAATGACGTATTGTGCCCAAAAAAGTTAGTGACTGAAAGGAGGACGAGGACTATTAATACAGTGTCCCAGCATGAGTCGATTTAAATGCAACTTTCTTGAAATTTCAGCTATAACTGCAGCACATAAAGGAATAGTGCCTTGCAAAATGAGGAGTGGGATGTGAAGATGGGCAGTCTGTGGATAGAGGAGCTATCTATCATGGCAATCCTGTATGCACAGATATGCACTCTTTTCAAAATGAATATATTCTAAATAAGACAGAAAGAACTTTTTTTGTGGTAGAATCGCTGAGTACTGGTAGAACACCTATATGCCGAGACAGAATTCTGGTACAGACAGTGTTCTTTTTAAATAACGATAAAGCATGTGTCTGGGTTGGCAATAAAGGATCAGGCACTGTAAAAAATGTAGAATGATCCAAACACTACTCCTATAAGATATTTTGAAATAAAATGATAAGTTGATCAAGGCATATTATTAACTGGTATATGTTTGGGACTTGTAGGTCCATCAGAATAGACATTTCTTAGTTCAGGGGACATAGCTAACTGTTGTTTCAGGAAGGTGTCGGAAAAAAATGAAATGTTTACAAGATCGTGTGATTGTCATCCTTACCATACAGCGACTGCGGTGGTATGTGCATGACCTATGTAAAAGTCTGTGTTGGATCATAATACCATTATTCTGTCTTGGTGTATGTCCTGCACTAGTTTGGTCAGTTCTAGATCTTGGAGCATAATCTCTTTGCATGATAACAGTACAAATCTGCATATCATGAAGGTACATGCTGCTGACAAGCTTCAAAGGACACATGATAGCCAGTCAGCAATTTCTATTTGAATACACATGTGGCATTGCAGTACTGCTTCAATCAGCACCCCATTAATTTATTTGATATCTCAAAATCCATTTAGCTTCTCATGAAGCATGTATTGGCCATGAGGGTTCATCATGCAATTTATGGAACAGCAGATGTCATCACATGCCAGAACTGTGTAAAACCAGCACAGCATAGGCAATACTAGAGGGGATGCATGATCTGTGTTTGTGTATGTTTTTATATCTTCTAAGTGGTTCTTCCACAACATAGTGAATCACAGAAAAATGTACTTGATTGAAAATGCAGTGGTAGGCAAGTTATTCAAATCTGTCTGCCACTTCCTCATGTTCAATCCTCTTTCTGGTGTATATAATTTGACAGGTGGACCAATTTATGCATCTATGATACCACGTTAGAAAGTTTAAACCCAAGCTCATGTAAGGATCTGTGCTGTTTTTTTAGCCCTGGCCAGTTTGTTACTAAAACTCATGCTTATCTTAAACCAATGAATGCTTTGAAGGATGGCCCATTAGAATCCACAGCCCAGTTGATGTATAAAGCCCTTCAGTAGATGACACAAAAATTTAATGAGGTGGGAGGGAGAGGCAGGAACTTCCCAACTCAAATGATTATGGCTAGAAGGGTAGCCTAGGTAGGCCCTGCAAGGAAAGAAATGTTGGGAGACTGTGTGGTTCTAATTTGTAAAAATGAATTTGTGGTTAGATTCCTTTCAGAGTATTTAGGTAAAATTTCCTCTAAGATTTCCCATATTACTGTGCTACAGCTGGGATATTTTTATAGACCCTTTCTACCGCTGGTTACAGGAGGCAAATTACAGCACAGGTATGATCAAGAATGGAGACACTCATGGGGAAATTTTGGGCCACCGAACTTAAGGCTGGAGAATAGATTTCCTCCCCCTGTCGGACCTAGAAGCATGCTATTGACTACATCCACTTGAGATAAACCCTCAAGCTAAATGTGAGAGTCAGGTTGTTTCGGTCCTTGCTACTAGAGAGAGCCCACAGTCACCCATATTAGAACAGATGGCAAACAAATTAATGCTCAAGATAGCCACTTCGAATGTGGCTGGTATTGCCCCAAAACGGAGTGACAATAATTGGCAAACAATTTGGCAAGGTCACTATATTGCATGCTTCCAGGATACCTCGTCCACGGAGCCTATATTTATAAACGGATACCGCTCTTTGCAGACTTTATCTAAACCATCTGTCTTGGGGAGGGCTCAGGGGGGTATCCTCACTTTAATTCCAAATAACTTACTGCTAAAGGTAACAAAGTTCGATTCTTCAAACTCAAATGTCCATATTCTCACACTTGAGGTACAACAGAAAGGCACATGGCTCCTAATCAATTTTTATAACAATGAGTTTGGCCCAAATATGTATTCTATTGTTAGTGAGGTTGATAAGAATTTAGACAATTTCTCACACAATACCAAGAATGAGACAGTTAACATCGTTTGGCTGGGTTATTTTAACATATATACCCGTAAACATAACGCAGTCTATGTATGTGGTTTAGAGGAAATGGGGGAAATCTCATATATCACTTTACCCACAACAAATATGATAACTGTTTAAATAGGTTATTATCCTCCTTAAATATGTTAGTAATCGGCGATCCAGTCCCCCCCCCATAGGCAATTCAGTGGGAACTTTCCAGCGAAATGGGTCTGAGTCAACGATTGATTATATATTACTCACCAACCCCCTCAGAATAAGGGCCACCAAGTTAGGAAATCAAATCACGCTATTTAGTGACCATGCCATCTAATCCCTACAGCTAAAAGTACTCATAGATGACCCACCCTGCAACCAGAACATTGGAACAGCAATAGTGGCTAGGAGAAATGGAGTCCAACTAAAGTGGGCCCACATTGACAAAATATAGATGATCCCAGAAATTATATTAAATATACGGGATAACATATCATTATGTCTAGAACCAGGGGCTGACCCAGCTGAAATGGTCTCCACCTTTTGCAATCTCTTAGAGAAGGAAAAACTGGCCCTTACACGCACAAAAGCGCCAAATACAGTGAATGGTTGGGGCTGGTTAGACTCTCCATGCACAAAAGCAAGGAAGGATTTGATGCACGCCCTGAAAACCAGACCCAGAATTCTGGATCAAATAAAAGTATTGTGGACCACCTATAAATGAGCATGAAGAAATCAACACAAAACTATTAGGGAGGAGACTTGGGCGGACCTCGATGAGGTAGCCAGATCGGGTAATAGTCTTCAATTTCTGGAAGTTAGTAAACACACCATATTTAAAAAATCCCAGAGATCCCACAATAGAAATTAATGTAGACGAGGAGGCATGGGTTGGCCGCTTTGAAAATATTTTTGCCCCAAGTGCTCACTCTCCAACCCCACTTTTTAATGCAGAGTTAAACCCTCATGCTCCTCTCTCCTTTTTACTCATTAAAGTGAAAAAAGGTTTGATGTCATGTAAACTCGGAAAATGCCCCAGGGCCGGAAGGTGTGCCAATTGATTTTTTTCAGGAAAATCTGGACCAATGGGCTCCCCTATTAACGAATGTCCTGAACAGTATAGCTTTGGTAGGTCCCTCCCGCTCATGGTCAGCGGGTGACACGGTTCCAATCTATCAAGGAGGGTACAGGGCCAATCCAAATGACTATAGACCAATTTCCCTGCTGGATACTCCATGGAAGCTCATGGGCCGGCTCCTCCTCTCTAAGTTAGAGGGGTGGGCCAAGGAGAATAACAGCTTAATCCAGGCCCAGTATGGGTTCCAGCAGGGAAGGGGTACTGTGGATTAGTGCTCAAATGTAGCCCTGATAATGGAGTAATATAGTAGAATGAAGGCAAAAAAGATCTACATGGCTTTCATGGACTTGTCGGCAGCATTGGACTGTGTGGTCCATGTTAAGTTATGGAATATAGTGGAGCAGATAGGGGTTGACCCAGGTATAATAAATTTCATCAGACAAACTCCACGGCATCAGTTCGCTTCACCAAAGACGGGGACTGTACACGCCCATATAAAATTGCAAGGGGAGTAAAGCAGTGCTTTGTCCTTGCCCCATTCCTCTTCTCCATTTATACAAATTGAGTCGAGGAGGCACTCACCGTGGCCACAACGGACGTCCCCGTTTTTGATTCCCAACTGCTACCAATACTGGCTTAGGCGGACGACGTGTTATTGATAGCTAGAACAGGGCTTGGCCTAAAATGTTTGATAACCGTATATGTTTCCTATAAGGATTCAATAAATCTGAATTCTGAAGGTAAATCAAACTAAGTCCTTTGTAATTATAGCTGGGGCAAGAAAAAGAGATTAACTTTGTTCTTACACGTGGACACTGGAAGAATAGAGGTGATCGATACTTTTCCCTACCAGGGGGTTCTCTATGATAAAGATCTATTGTGATTAAAGTTGGTGGAAAGAAAAAAGTCGGTAATGGAGAGAAGTCTCTCGGTGGTAAGATCCTTCACCCAAAAACTGGGCGCAAGACCATTATTACCGATAACAAACATCTGTCAGACCCACGTAAAGGCAGCAGTAACATATGGGGCTGGTGTCTGGGGTGTGGTAGCGTCAACTACACTTCAAACTATCAAAAAGAATTTTTTTTAATCCATAGTGGGTCTTCCTCTCTCTTCACTTTACACTTAGAACTGGGCTTGCCTTACATTGTAAATTTAATGCACTTAGCCCTAACTCTCCTGTGGCATTCAATTTGGCGGAGGGAGACAGTCACACTGATACAAACTATGATAAGGAGTTGCCTAAGTATGGCCAATTGTAGAATATCTAGGTAGCTCATTTATATAAAGTCAGTCCAGAAGTAGATCGGCCTCCCTGAATTGTTTAGGGACCCACTGATTTGTAGAAGGTCTCAAAACAAAAGGTCACCAATATGTTTTCATTGATGGCAGACTATAAGCAAAAGGAATATCACAGAAACAAGTAGCCTGTACATATCGCCAGAACCCACCATTGATAGAGGAAGAGTATTTCAATCCAGCAAATGTTACTAGTCCACAACACAGATTCATATTATTGAGGTTTCGTATGACTATGATTCCTTTGATATTAGGTTATCCAGAAAAAACTTACAACCACTGGGAACAGCTATCTTAAGACAATTCTAAAGCGATGGAATTTTAATCAATGTTGTTTTGCATTATTTTTTTTAAAATCGCTATCTGATCCCCTGATTTGCATTTCGGTAGCAATGTTCCTATGGGCCTGCATGAGAAAGAGGAAGGGAGGGGCTGCCAATAGGATTGGACTTGCCATGAGGTAACTTTTTTTTGTGCAATAGTGTGGGGCTGCTCAGGAAACTAGAGCTTTTAATATGCTGAATGATTTGGTTGTTGTAGGGTTTTTTATCCGAAAATGAACTATGACTTATTTATTGATTTTATTATTTATTTATCTGTGGTTTTATGATAATTTTTAACTGGATTGAATAAAGATTGAAATTGAATTGAAATGAATGCTTTGTTAATTTTCAAATCACCTGAGATTAGGTTGTTATTTTTTTTGTTATGTTGACTGAAATGTGCGATTTGCTCACATTCTTTATCACATCTGTCCAGGACGAGAGATACACTGTCTCCTAACTTGTCTACTTTCAAGCATAACACAATCCCTTGCCCACTGCCAATCGTTTTTCAAAGAAATATTGTAAACAATTACACTTTAAACTATCAGACTTAATCTGAAGAAATTGACAAAGGTGATCCTAAAACTCCTAGGTTGTAATCTTCTTTGTTTTTGCTTCAGAGAGTAGTATACTCTATTTGTGATTGCTCTCCACTTCTAGAAAATTAATTGCATTGTTATCATGTTGAAGACATTTTCAGATCTGAATTGCAAGTATTCAGCCAAACAAAAAAGTAAATTAGGGACAGTTCATTTCTCTTTCAGGTCCGCTAACTTTGTGTCTCTTCATCAACTGGAACCATTACAGGGTGTACATTTCTCTGTCAATTGTCACTTTCCCAATGAAGTGAGGCATGCAGAGTTTAGACAGATGAGAAGCAAATGAAGCAGTTACTGCTGCACTTTAGCTAGTAAGAGGAAGCTAGTCTTAAGCAATAAGACATTTCTAAAGTGGCAGGTGTAAGTGGTCTTTAATCTTTATCAGATGATGGATGTAGGCTAAGGTAGAGAGCTTGTTATTACATCAGATGGTATCATAGTGAGAGCATTTTCCTGGTGAAGAGTTGTGCAGAGAATTTCTGCTGAAAGTGTTGCTAAAGAGTAACATAAGGCATAAACGTTTTATCCTTGTGTTGATTAAAATATACTTGTAGTGTTTGTGACATTGATCTAGGTTTGTGGATAAAATGGTTGCAGAAAGAAATGTACATAACTTGTTAGGGGTTCCAAATTCATACCACACCCAATGAACGTCAAGGTTGATGACATGCTTATAGATTTTAGGGAGAATATTCAGTACTGAAATGCATGTTTCTTTCCTGTTATGTAAAAGGAATCATTTTTGCCTAGCCACTCTTCGGAGAGCGAGTGTAAGACTCAGATTTCAAACTTATGGTGAGATTCTTCTTAAGTGTTATATATTGGCCCTGCAAGTTCACATAAGATGTCATGGACATAGTGTAGTCTATTCTGATAGAAGGCAATCTCTTACATACTGGCTTTACAATTGTGTTTTTGGTATCAATCAACTATTAAAGTGCTTTTTAGAAATAAATGTTCGAAATTGTCAGTACAAGGGCAATTATCCATGCTTGACCTAACTCTAAAAGTGCTATACCCAGGTGTTTTATTTGTTTCCCATTAGTGTGTATGAAGTTTGTCGGTAAACATCCACAGTTGAATTGTGCTAACAATTACTTCTATCATTACATATGTTCAACAGGGCATGGGTGCACTGAATGGAAGTCAGGAATAAGCCTGATTAGTGAGAGGATGAGATGTAGCGGATGAGAGAGGAATTTATAATGTTGAAAATGTGGTGTTGCGGCTAGCACTTTGAGGAAGAATTTTCCCTCGAATCCTGAGCCGCTCTGGCTGCCAGAAACCAACCACTAGCTTACAAGATGATAACTCAGGTAGCCTACTCTGTCCTTATTCCCTCCAAATCCCTCTTCAGTTTAAATCCCTGTGCGTAAAATATTGAGTAAGGTGGGAGAGGGGTAGCTAGAATAGTTCATCTGCTGATATTGTTTTGTTGGTGTAGGAGGCAGTCTCTTTTTTTTTTGTTCAATAATTTTATTAGGATTTAAAAGAGTATATAAACATTTGAATAACATACAGGTGATACATATGAAAAAACAAAAAGTATGAATATATCATAAATTGATATTTAAGATAAAATATAAAATGAAATCCAATAAGCAGTAAACCAAAGCAATGGTATCACCATAGGTTACCAAAGAAAGAAAGTTAATAGAGAGAAGAAGAAGAAAGCAGAAAGAAAAAAGACAGAAAAGGAAGAAAAGAGGGAGAAACAGATGGGAGGTTAAAGAAAGAGAGAGGAAGAAAAGCAGGGAAAGGAGAGGAAGGAAGAGAAGGAAAAGAAGGAAAAGATCTTCTGGGGAGCTACACTTAAACAGAAGGACAACACTCACAAGTAGGAGGCAGTCTCTTAACTTGCTTTGTCAGTTCCTAGAACCTCTGTTGAACCTATTTTCCCTTCTAACTGATTGGCTGACCCTGACTTCTGCACTGTCATCCTAATAACGTTTCTCTATCACAACCTGATTGCTCATATTTTCACCGCCTTAATGCTAACTCTGCCATATTATCTCAGTGCTGTCCCTGATCTCTCAGCCCATCCGACTCTGAGAGCCTCTCCCTAATTAACATGTCTAGCGGTGGCTCCGTTTTATAAAGTGCTTAGTGCTGGTTGCTCACCTGCTTCCAATTTTCAAAGTTAAGGAGATAGAGGCATCCCTTTTCACCCCTGCTTTCAAGATGCCGACATAAATCTTGAAATGAAACCTTTACGGAACAAAGTGAAAGGGCTCCGGGAGAGTTACAGGTATAAATGGTGTTTCCACTTGTATAAACCGTCATCAGACTTCAATAGAACATTCTTTCGTGCTTTGTGATTTCTTTAGTGACTGAAGTTATATACATGAAGAGGGTTTCAGCCCTTCTAACGCGATCGTCTTCCTGGTGAAGTAAAACTTAGTGCATCATAATCTGTCAAACAAAAGTTACCTTTTTGTTAAAGACTATTTTTTCCCTATAATTTCTATTTCAAAGAAGAGTCATTTTTCAGGCTTTTATGTGAAGAACAATTTAACACTGATATTATATTTTATTGCTGAATATATATTCACCTATATTTACCTCTCAGGGTTCTGTGTACTGAAAAGATAAATATATGTCACTTTAGTAGGCCCAGTGATTTTCGAAATACTGCGGAATTTATTAGGAAAAAAATGTCAATGTTTTCACTGGATAGCAACATAGTCACTCTGACAAAAACGAATTGCTTTTTAATTTTACTAATTATACAGACATTACACAGTAATTTCAAAAACTGCTACAATGACTGAACAGCAGTCTGTACAGTAATTAAACATTGAGGCTTGGCATATTGTGCCAGACTGCTACAAGCCCACACGTTTAATTCCATCGGGTCTGTTTCATTAGAAATCGCATGCCCCATTTGCCTCCGACTCTTCTGTTCGGAGCTGAAAAAAGTAACTAAATGCGATTTGCTCTCAGACGCAGAGTTCTCGTGGGAACATATACGTCAAACACACAAAGTAGCACCATTACAGGTTTTTAGAAGCAGGCCATTTTACTGACACGCTATTTGTCTGCATTTAACCTGCATAACCAGCGATTGTTTGTTTTGACATAAATGCGTCACTTCAATCCATGTTTCCATGTTTCTTCTGATAAAGAGAAATACTGCTTACCTCTTTGCCGAGAGAAAAAAAGGTTGAGAGACGCAGATCTGTGCCTCATTCCCAAGTCAGTAGATGGGCTCAGCGACTGACTGCTTGATGATGTGTCAGTGAATCCATTATGCTCAGGGACAAGGCCTAGAACAATCTTAATGGCTGCCTGGCAAATCCATTTTAGTCAGTGCTTCACCTATGACTCCCTGTGTCTGTCAGTCTTAGCTGCTAGGCAGAATTCTCCTGCGCCCGACCTCTCCGGACGCACAGACATCCGACAGTTAATTTGCAGTCCTCTCAAGTTTGCAGTTGCCAGCCATTGACCTGGCAACCACACAGATGCACATACTTAAATCTTGCGACTTCAAGCAGCGTCAAAAATATACTATATTTATAACAACTAAACGTGGCTAATTTGAAAATGTTTACCGCCTTTCTTCATTTATCATATTTTCATAGACTTTCTTATGGTAGAGTCTTACGACCAAAAAAAGCAGTTATATTCACTTTGTCTTATCTCATGTAAAAGTGAACTATTTTCGCAGTTTCTTCATGATACTTTCTCCCACCAACCAGAATGAACTGTTTGCGCGCTCCTTCTTCTATCTCACAACCAATCAAATTCGCGTTTTCAATATGTAGTGAGACTTTTACCAATGCAACAACAACAATTGATGGAAAGAATGCAGAACAATGTCATACAATCACCCCAGTACAGAGATCTGGGCCCAAATCCATCGTTTTTTTGCACTCCACACCACCCCAGTTAAGACATGGCCATATGCAAATCAGCCTAGACCCTGTGCCTCATGGGAACAGTTCAGCCCGAACTGCCAAGCCATGTCTTTCCTGGACTGAGACTTTTACCTACATTATGAGCTCGCTTATAAAAAAAAGTGCTAGTGCATAGAAACGTGAAGACTATGTTTAAATCTTCATAGGCAATTGTTTCCCTTCCCACGCTTTACCTTAATATACAGAAAGTGTCAGTTTTACTGCAATGAATTTGCAGGAATCTCGTTAAAGCTGTGAGACATCACGAAGACACAGTTGCAAACCTGCTATATATAAAGATTGTTAAACAAATTCAACTCATCAAGCTTGAATCCTCAAGAAAGTCGTGCGTTCGTACCTTTGAAGTAAGATGTCCATGTTATACAGTAAGTAGCTAAAAGTTAATCAAGCTTGGGAGATGTTGCCTGGTTGCAGGTCCCAAATTTTAGGGATGAAATATAAATTGTGCATGTAACAGTACAACTAAATACTTCCACAGTGTGAGGCGTATTTATCAGGGCCCCTGCTTCACTTTAGCACCCCGTAAAGTGGTAAATGTGTTACGTAGGCCTCTTAATTACTTTTATGAAGCCATGCAAAGCTACCCTGCATGGCTTTGATTGGCATCATGCCCTACACCAAAATGCCATAAGTAAGCCCTGGTGTTTCCATCATTAAAAAGTTGGCATTCAGCTGGCCTACCTGCATTGCACCACATGTAACAAGCAAAAGAGGCATCACAAAGTCTGTTGCTGACATCCTGTATGTCTTTGGTTCAGTTTGAAAGTGAGAATGCATGACTCCCTAAAATGTGCAAACACAGCCCCTCCTTTGCACCTGAACATTGTGACATTCAATGTAGTGAGCTGGAATTGTGCAATTCTGTGCAGAATGTCTCACACTTAGTTAATGTATATGCTTGCACGATTGTTAGGGACCTTCACATGAAAGCACTGCTACATCAATATAAAGATGATTTACAGCTTTTTGTATGATATCTGGAATGGAGGACATTGTTGAAACTCAGAAACTATTGCTCAACTTCCAAACATGGATAATGAAATAGCTAGTTCAAAGAAAGTCCTGTATTTTGTACCTGCGTGCTTAATAATCACCAAAGATTAGCATTTTTATGTTTTTTCTTCCAAACAACATCTCCCTTCAGCTTGCTTCTTGACACCGATTGTCTTGTCAGTCTTCTAGATTTTTTTGGAACAAGTTTTGGCCCTGACCAATTTGTATTAAGACTCTGTGATTTGTCCAGAATTAAAAAAAACTGGCATTCATTAGAACTATATTTAATTCTGCGACAAGTCCTTCACCATTGGCTACTGCTTCTCATTCAGACTGTTAAAGTCAAAGGCTCTGTCACTTCTTCTAACCAACTTTACTCCCTCTGTAATGGCCTTCTCTAGAACTTCCCAATAATGAGGTTCAACTTGTAAAAATGTCCCTTGATGCTCTAACTTCATTCACTTTCCTATCCGTCTAAAACCCTTTCAGCAATCCTGCCTGTTTCTTACCCTTTCTGGAAGCAGGAAGATTCACGTCAATATTGAAAGCTTTTGTTTGATCTGTTTGGTGATCGTAGCTTCCATGCATACAACTGCTTTGCTAATGGCATAAGTGATTTAGGACCTGATGTAGATTTTGGTCAACGGGTTACTACGTCACAACGGTGACAGATGTCTCGTCCGCCGACATGTAAAGGCCATTATATCCTATGAGATTTATATTTCCCCTGAAGTGATATTCATCACTATTATGGCAGACTAACCTGTCCGCTAAGATCTTAATCAGGCCCTAAATCAATCACCTTCAATAAACGCCATTATATAATATTTATCAGCTCTGTGTTTCTGATCTGAATCTGATCTGAAACAACTGCAAAATGCCATTACACTCAACAAAATTGTTAAGCAGCAGATAACACTGTTTTTCAAGAAATTTGACCAATAATGGAGCAGCAAGATGGGCCAAAATGTACTAACAAAAGAAGGATTTAAAGTGGGCTTTTTTAAAAGTGGTTTTACTATTGTTGAATCCCACCTAATCCACTCATTGCAGCTTTCAATGTTCTAAGTGTTTTATCCGCAGAGTTACATACTTCACAACCTCTCACAAAACTCTCCACCTCCTTATCAATCCCTGGCCACCAAACATTCCTTTAACTATCAATTTGTTCCTTACAATTCCAAAATGCCCTTCGTGACACAATTGAAGAATCTTCTTTCTCTACGAAACTGGCGGAACAATTTTATCTCCTCTCAAAAGCACATCCCTCTCCAAAGACAGCTCCATGCGAACTTCCCAAAAAGCATTTAACTCCTGCTTAATGAAATTCTTTCTAGGCCAACCTTTACAAATATATGTCATAACATCCTTCAAAACCATGTCCTTCTCCTGCCCTTCCATCCACTTAATCTTACTAATAGCAGGCGCACCAGAATCATGTACTAATGCTACACTAAAATTTCCCCACGGATCATCTTCGCACTCTTCAAGAGGAGACGGTAATCTTGATAGACAATAAAGAAATACACATATAATAATTAATACATAGCAACCTAACACAGAAGCCTACTTTTCCAGTAAAGCACACCTGCCCTGAACCGTGCTGGTGGCTTCTGTTGGAATAAGTCCTGAACTCCACATGAAGTTCTTGAGGTCTTGGAACACTTGGCATGTGTCAGAGTGTACTCCTCCTGCCTAACCCTAAAACCTGAGACTTTGAAACATTTTCAAGACGTTTTTGCCTGGAGAACTGACAAAAGATTGAGCCAACCTGCCAAGTCAATTCAAGAAAGGTGCATTGCTACTGGATGAAAGATTTTGGTTGATCCATAGCAGAGATTTTCTTCAGCAGCAAATCTGTTTCAGTAGGACTTCACAGAGAAGGTATCCATCCTCTTGGAGCCCTATTCAGCTACAGCTTTTAATCTTGCCCTGCTGAGTATGTTTTACTTCCATGTCAGAAACTTATAAGAAGGCTAACTTCTGACTGGGACAGACCTATATTCTATATGACTTGCGTTCCATCGTAGCTTGCATTAAATTGTGCCTAAGTACCGGTCATATGCAACCAGATGACCATCGTTGGTGCTTACAATTTCTTGGCACTATTTTATTTAAAATTCTAAATAATTGTAAATTCATATCTGTGGTTTTCTATATTAGATTTTGGTCAGTTTAGTGCCATTTTGTTCAATGGAATATTCTGCATTTTTATAAAAATGGAGTGGGACTTTCATTGTGTTGTCTTTTTGACTTCTCAGCTGCTTTCATTCTTATGCTTTACATGTTTTATTAAATTAAGCCTGTAAGCTATATGCCATAGCTACCAGGTATGAGCTCAGAAAAGAACCTGAAACCTTTATTGGACCTAGCAAGAATGGTGACATTTCTTGTGGTGGATTACTCTTCACCCAAAGAAATCATCCACTTTGTCACAGGAATCTTGCTCCTGTCAATCAAATATTCTAAATCCGCCAATATGTTATGAGAGTAATAGGACACATTTACTAAATTTGTTACAGAAAAAGGGCACTCTCATAATCATTTATGATATCCACATTATTTCTGAGAAAAAACACTGAGAAAAAGTGAATTACCATGAGAAACAACAATGCTGTTTAAAGTGTTTACATTAACTTGAATGGTGTTAATTTTCCATTAGAATGCGTAGAGAAGCTTTAACTAATTTTCAACCTTAAACTACACTTAGCACATTTCTCAATCAGACAGCACGACGATTAGAACTGTTTTTGTTTGCTACGAGATGGCTGAGTGACACTGTCTTAACTTTATTACCAATTAACCAAATCAAGTCTGCTTTAGTTGATAGCATTTTTATGCAGCAAATCATTAAATAGATTGTAGAAGATGCCAAATTGCATAAATGTTTTAAATATTCAGTCAATTCTAACTTCAATCAATCTTTTACCCTAGTTCTCACAGAAGTATAGAGTACCAAATGTACATATTTAACATATAAAACAAAGCAACAATGTAAGAATTCGAATATTCTTCCGGAGAGTGCTTTCATCTAAAAATAAAGACATTGACACATGTATGAAAGGCACCAAACCACATCGCATGTACTTGTATTGCTACTCATATCACTAAAGCATCTGTTGTATGAGAGCAATTTCCTCTGCTGAAGCTCAAAGACTGCACTACAGCTGCACCTGAGGCATCATTGAATGACCACAGAGTCTGAGAATGAATCCTCCTTTTTCTTCCTCATATCCCATGTAACGTTCATAGGCACTGCATTAAGAGCAGATCAGCTTAGAGCATTGCATCTGTGGTTGCTGTGATGTCTTTGCCCCGTACACTGATATCTGAAATATCTTGGTATATAAAAATTGAACTCTCTGTGACTTACCCTCATGTATTCATCTCAATCTCCAGGTGATTTTTGTTATGTGATCATATTCTCCCAGATATGTATTTAATTGGATTTGGATATTTTGTGTAAATATTTTTGTTTTTATTACACTTAATTGTTTTTGCACAACATATTGCTCACAGAAATAATAGTTTGAGCACAAAGTGTCTGATTTAGATGGCAGGTGGCCGTGCATCTGCCTGACACCTTCTTGGTCCTGGGACTGACCGGTCGGCAGTCCCAACCAGACAATTACAATGTGACCTAATACTGTTCAGTCGCATCTTCCTATTTCTTAAGTGGAGCTCGTGTTACAGCCATAAACCGGCCATAACACATGCTCCCATTGCGAAATTGGAGGTGTTGTTTATCCTGCATCCCATGACAGTCCCTCCTTGGCCCCCAACCAGAGGCCGCACACCTAAGGGGGCCCTGCTGAGGGACCTCAAACACAATGTCGGACAGGCTGGTATGGAAACCATGTTGGAAAACGTGCATCGTAATCCCAAGGGCAGAAAGGCCTGCCCGTTGCGATTACAAGCCAGTGCCAACTTACCGACGGGCTCATTAAGCCCTTCAGAAGTCATGCTACCCTGAACTCACAAAACACTTACACAACCCATATCAAATAAAACCTCGAAATGTGTTTGAAAGGGAAACCATTGGTGATAAAGTATATAGAAAATACTACAGATCTGTGAAAAAGTATTGTAGAAGAAGAACAGTAGTGGTTGTTAGTTGGAGAATCTCTGGTTAGCTAATAAGGTTTTCATATTAGCCCTGGTCATTTCCCAGCCAGCAAGGCAATTATAATACAGATACAGACTTTAAAATATATATAAAGAATTATTTGAAGAGCATTCGGAATCTAATAGCTGTATATTAGGACTACATAGTTAGGCATAGTAGGAGCAACACACTACTGGTTTGTTAAATCTAAGAGTGTCCAGCTACAAAAACTGTATTCTCTTGGGACCACTGAAGGATTCAAGAAACTTGAGGTGCCTCCTATTAATCAAGGAGAAAGAGAACCAGGCAGGACTATCCTACTAACCATTGCTGCACAAAACAGTGCTGCACATATAGCCATTTTATATACAAGCAAGAGAGGGTAGAGGAATTACAAAATACATAGTCCTCGATGGAATCCAAATTCAGGGTCCTTGACAGATAAAGTGCTGAAGGGGAGTTTTAGGCCAGATACAATGTCTTACTCTGCTGAATGGGTAAGTATAGCAGAAGTTGAGAAGATTTTATACTTTTCTACTATTGAGCTACACCCCTGTTAGCAGACACGTATCGTTCCTTCCTTGTTTACCATACCTCAGGAGTGTCAGAATGCTTTACAGATTGAATATTGTTGCAGCCTTAAGCTACCAAACAAATCAATCGTGGCCACGATCCAGAATGACATAAATGGCAAACCTTATCCTCGTTCACAATGACAGATAGCACTAATGAAGCAGTATGCAACTTGATATTCCAAAACTAGTGGCATCAGTTCAGACTTAGCATTTATTGTGCATTTAATATACCTGTTAATTACTTTCATCAATTAAAACATTTCATTCTAATTTATAAGTGCTCTAATATTCAGGGTAGAGGAACGAGTGGGGAAATAAATTGGGACGGGGAAGCTGAATTATGGGAAAGATAGATGTCTATTGTATCTTATGGTTTCTTGAATGGTCCAGAAGTTCATGACATCTTTTCCCATTATTTCTTTTGTTCTTGTGGAACCAACTTGGACATCTACATTTTCTCGATCTTATTTTTGTTGTTGCTATTTTTTAGATGTTTTTTTCTTTTAATTTTCCGAGGAAGCTTTTCCCTTTAATAAAATATTTTGTTAGGGTTCTTCTGTCAATCAGGAAGCAAGATGCTACTTTTTCATTGCTCCATAGACTAGAATTCCTCCATTATGTCTGCTGTCTCTAACATCCTCTAGTTACTGATTAGCATCGAGGATTTCAAGAATTTCCATATTAAAAATACAGTTATAATTGGCAATTTTCAGTGACCAATGTAGTGCTTTATAAATCTCAGACTCTCAAACATCTCTTTCCAAATAAAGTAATTAACTTTTCCCGTGCTTTCCTCCCAAATACTTACCTAGGTCATTGGGTAGGCTTATTTTCTTTGTTCTTTAATGAGGAGAAGTGTTCGGTTAACAAACCGTATAGAACATGTCCCTCAGATTCCTCACTGTATCTGCTTCCAGCTTAGCTGAAACGCATATGTTTATATAGTAAAATCTAAGAATAAACGACTCTTTTCATTCTAATACGATCACTCAAAATATGAGCACTCAATCACAAGAAAATATGAGCAAGATAATTGATGAACTATTGGGAAGCATACATGTGTATACTCAATGGCATTACATCTGAATAATGGTTGGTGTAATGGGAGTTATGCTATTGTGCCAGTAGATTATAGAGCATGTTTGGCCTTATCATATAAATAATTTCTTATTTCTTTTATTTACACAACTCAAATTGATTTCTCTATATGTCACAATTGTTACTTTATTTCTATACTTCATTTGACTCGCCTTTAGTCAAACTCATTTTCAACAACCCACATTTACGATTGTAAGCTTTCTTGAATAATCCTCTTCCTTTTTCAAGATCCATTTTGAGAAAGGCAAGGAATGAAGAAAATATTTCCTTTCTGTAAAAGGACTATTGCCCTGATGTACAAAGGGTTTTAGCTTTTACAAAATCCATGAGAGCACTACTCCTAAAAGAAATTGTGAAACGTTATTTTGTTTAAAATCAGTCCATTTTCTTTTTAGGGAAATGAGGTGCATTTAAATTTTTAAAAGAGTGGGGGCGGACGGGGGAGGGAGCGAGTCAGAGGACTCCTCTATTGCAGAGGAACTGGAGAGTGATCAGACATTGTCAGGTTTGGCAACAGAAACAGTAGCTACATCAGGTTCTGGAGAGGTTTCTGACCAAGAGCTATCCGCAAAACGCAAATCTAAAGTTTTGACAAAAAAAAAGGAGAAAACCAAAAGCATCCATAAGTCCTGCAACTATTAATGTTGCAAAGAGACTTGATTGGGATTACGCAGCTACGTCGCAGATGTACAAAGAGGGTGTTGGCGGTTTAGATGAAACCCTGGGTTCTTTGCGGATTAATGAGCAGAGATCTAGGCAAGGTCAACCTGAAAGTCAGACCCATAGTCAGGGCCAATCGCAAGGACATAGTTCACCAATGGGGTTTGAAATGATGTTTTCAATGCTAAAACAAATACAAACTGAGGCAAGGGTGGAGAGCCGTAGGGCTAGACAGGAAAGTAAAACAATACAAAGTTCCCTTCGAAAAGTAAATAAAGTATGCACAGATTTGGCAGGGAGAGTTACAGAGATCGAAGAAAGAACTGGGGTCCTGGAAGACGAAATGAAGGGCTGGAAAGAATTTAGACAGGACCAAGAGAAGACCAACAGTGATGTGTTATGGAAGCTGGAAGATTTTGAGAACAGGCAGCGGAGAAATAACATTAGGCTTTTAGGTATTCCGGAAGGAAGAGAAGGACAGGATGTCAGAGCTTACGCGATAGAACTTCTCAAGGGGGCACTCCCTGATCTAAAAGGCTGGGACTGGGAGACAGAGATTCAGCGTGCTCACAGATTTCCATTTACACAGAGGAAGGGGGATGTCTCAAACAAGCCTAGAGCAATATTAATCTATGTGGGTAACTATTTACTGAGAGAGGAGATCATGGCTAAAGCAAGGCCACAGGCAAAGTGTAGATACAAGGATGTGGAGTTTTTTGCTAGACCAGACTTTTGCCACACAACGGTAGAGCGTAGGTGTAGACTGCGGGAACTAATAGCACCGTTTCAAAGAATTGGCTGTGAGGCATACTTAATGTTCCCCAGTAGATTGAAAGTGGTAAAGGATGGCCAATTCAAAATCTTCCATTCTGAAATTAAAGCGGCTGAATTTTTGGCATGGTTAAAAGAAAGGAAACCACAGAACCATTCACACTCTCAGACACAGGCTGATAGGGAACAAGTGGTAGCTTTTGTGGCTAAAGGAAGTAAGGTATAAAGTATGTATGCGGATGCAGGAATTAGAGAAGAAGTACAAGAACAGAGAATTGTACTGTATTGTAATGTAAACTTGTATATAGGTATAAATAAGTGTGCATTTTCTTGGTTAGTAGGTAGGAAGGTAAAAGGAGCGGGGGGGCGGGGGCCCATAGCAGACACAGCTGTCACACATAGGTCCCATGGACCTATTTGCCTGTAGGGGGGGTGGGCTAGTCGGGGTGGGGGCTCAGGGTGGGGGACACGGGGGGGAGGAACATGGAAAAAATTGGAATTAAAGCAGACAGGAAGTAAGTTGGAACAAGAGAATTAATAAAATGGAAGAAATATATGAGCTGTATATGGCTGTGTACCCAATATGTAGTATGTATTTTTCTGAAATGAGCAAAAATAAGGGCACATTTTCTAAAAATCCAGGATGAGCATTCGAATAATGACGTGGAATGTGTGTGGTCTTAACGATAAATTAAAAAGACAGAAAGTGGCAGTCTTGATCAAAAATCTAAGACTAGACTTCTTAATACTCCAAGAGACCCATATACAGGCGTCTGAAATTAGGCTGCTAGACCAGCTAGGTCTCACTGTTATAGCATACTCTAGGCAGAGAACCAGGAATAGGGGGGTGGCTGTAATGGCAAGGCAAAGAGACGTCACTACTAGAAAAAAATGGGAGGATGCCTGGGGCAGATGGGCTTTAATAGAGTGCTTGGTTGGAGAAACATGGGTAACCCTTGGCTCTATTTATGGATCCACAGGAGATGACCTGGAAATCTTCGAAGAGATTGACATTGAGTTGGCGACCTGGGCTCCATTCATATTAATAGGAGGATATTTTAATATCAATGGAGCAGGGGGATTGGGTTTGGGGCTAGGACCCCCAGTCAAATATAAGGGAAGGAAGAAAAGAGTTTTCAAAGCAGTTTATAACTTAGCAAGAAATAATGGACTACTTGATGTATGGGATACCCTTAAGCCAGGTCAAGATGGTTTTACATATTACTCAGCGCCCCATAGAATAAGTGTAAGGCTAGATTACTTTTTAATTAGTAGTCAAGGCATCGATGGTGTAGATATTGAGAGATTACCAAGGATCTTAGCGGACCACAACCCCCTTATTGTCACCTTAAAGGGAATGGCAGCTGCAAGAAAGGTTTCGGAGTGGACATTTGAAAAGGCATTGTTAGTGGACGAGGCATATATCCAACACATGAAGAGATGGATAACTGAATTTCTGACTATAAATAGGCATACAGCACCTGTAGGGACAGTGTGGGACTGTTTCAAGGCTGGTGTGAGGGGAGAGACTATTAGTTTTGGGGCCAGGAAAAGGAAACAGGAGAAAGAAAGAAGTGATGGGGTAAGGAGGGAACTACTGTTAGCAGAGGAAGAATTAAACAATAGGGCAGACCGGACTAGTAATGGAGCTGTAATGGATCCGGCATATATTAAACTTGCAAAACTACGAATGGAAGCAGAAGAATATATAGCAGAGAGGGCAGCTAAACAATATACGGTCAATAGAGAGAACTGTTTCGAGATGAGTGAAAGAGTCGGCAAAATGTTAGCAGCCAGAACAAGACAGAAGTCATCACTCGGAGAGATAAAAGCAATAAAAGATAGCTCAGGAGGGATTGTAACTAATGTACAACAAATTAGGGAAGTCTTCAGGAGTTTTTATACGAACCTATATCTTGAAAGTGATATAAAAGATCCTGAAGATATAATGGAATATTTGAACCATTATGAAGGGAGACAGTTAGATGAAATAGAGAAACAGAGGATCGATAACCCATTAGATATAGAGGAAATAAAAGCAGCTTTGAAGAGCCTACCTTCGGGAAAAGCGGCCGGTCCTGATAAGATCCCGCTAGAGTTCTACAAGGTGTTCTGGGAGGAGCTAGGAGGAGATATGCTTTATATTATGAAACAGGCACAGAAGGGATGCTCAATACCAAACACCTGGTCTGGGGCTGAAATTGTTGTTATCCTTAAGAAAGGAAAGGTACCAACAGATCCTGGGTCATATAGACCAATCACTCTCATGAATACAGATACAAAGGTATACTCAAAGGCACTGGCAATAAGATTCGCCAGTGTAATAACACCTTTAGTTACCACTACCCAACATGGTTTTATCCCGGGACGGGGGACTACGCATCACGTAAGGAAGCTAATTACTCTTATGGATAAAACTGAGGCTAGCGGGGATCCATTTGCGGTATTACTATTGGACGCTGAAAAAGCTTTTGACCGTGTATCATGGTTATATTTGTGGAGTGTTCTGGGAAAAATGGGATTTGGAAATGGCTTTCTGACAGCGATAAATACATTGTATAGAGATCCAGCTGCCACAATCAGAATTAATGCGGGTTCAACGGAAAAAGTAAAAATAAATAGGGGCACCAGGCAGGGCTGTCCATGCTCCCCGCTACTGTTTGCAGTATATTTAGATCCGTTAATTCGGAGATTGGAGTCAAATATGAATATTCCCCCAATCCCCACACTTAGGGGGGACTGTAAGATCTTGGCTTATGCTGATGACGTGGCGGTTATAACACCATCACCCACAGAGGCTATAAGATATGTGGAACAGGAGGCAATAGAATTTGGGAAGGTGTCTGGGTATTCTTTGAATACTGGAAAAACACAAATTATAAAAAATAATAAGGCTATATGTCAGGATTTACGGGGGGTGCAGACGGGAACCTATCTGGGCATAACTATAACCTCAGACTTAGAAAAGATAGTAGAATTAAATATTGATCCAATTGTACGAAAAGTAGGGGGAGAATTAGACAGATTGAACAATCTCCATCTTACATTGGTTGGTAGAGTGAACATCATAAAAATGTTAATAATTCCGAAATTTCTATACCTTTTCCGGACAATTCCCCTATGGTTTGATAATTTGTGGTTTAAAAGGATTGAACGTATGATTAACAAATTTATTTGGTCCAAAGGCAAAACTAGGAGAGCAGCAAGATTCATGGCACTCCCACGGGAAAGAGGAGGATGGGCATTACCGGACCTAAAGCTCTATTACTGGGCCGCAGCCCTGCAATATATGGTAGGATTAATAGGTGGCGCAGAAGTGGAAGGAGAAGACCATTTGGGATCACTAGCGATATATGGAATACTGATGGGAGAAGAAGCTAGAAATATTTTTTTGAAAAACTTTGATATGGCTTACTTTAAAAGAACACGTTTCAAGACCATTTTGGGTGCATATAATTTATGGAAGGCTTTCACGAAGAAATTTGGACTGGGGAAGTTTAATAGATATACGAGGATATATGAGAACACGCTATTTCCGGGAGATATATTCTCCGATTCAGTATATACAGAGTGGCATCGAAAAGGGATAATAAAATTGGGGGATCTTATGGCGTCACAAGGGGTGAAACAATTTGCAACTTTACAGACAAAATTTAATTTGTCAACAAGACACTTCTTCAAATATTTACAAGTAAGAAGCTTCCTACAAAATAAAAGGGGGGGACTAAGAGGATTTGAGAAAAACAACATACTAGAGATAATACATACTGGAGTAGATTGCACAATTAAAAGGTTTTATGCTGAGCTAAATGATTTAAGACCAGACGATATGGTTAAGTGGGGGGAAACTTGGTCGGCGAAGCTGGGCATAGAACAGGATTGTTTTAATATATCACTAGAATTAGGGAAGAATATTTTATGCTCTGTGTCTTTACAGGCCCAGCACTATAAGACCATGTATTGGCTATACTACACCCCGGCGAAGCTAGCACATTGGGGGGCGACTACCGGAATAAACTGCCCTAGGTGCATGAGTTTAGACGCAGATGCTATCCATATATTCGCAACATGTCCATGCTTAGCGACAATACTGAAGGAAATAGAAATGTTCCTACAAAGGGCATTAAAACTACCTACTAACTTAACATCTGCAACTATTCTGTTAGGGGTAGACGTGAGCAACGGAAGTGAGGTAGGAAACTACTTTATTTTTGTTGCCATGGCAGTTTATAGACTATGTATCGCTTCAGCATGGTTAGATCAATTGGCACCATCATTCCAGCAATGGCTAGCAAGGCTGTTGAGTATATTTAATTTAGAAAGAGCGATCTACTCAAGGAGAGGGAAAAATGCAAGGAAACTAGGATTGGAAATATGGGAGCCAATAACGAAATGGAAGGAAGAAGTGTGAATTGTATATATAATGTATATAATCTGTATATAATGTATAATGTATATATTGTGTATAATCGGTATCAATATGTAAGCATAAGGAGAGTGACTTCATTCCGTTAAAGACTGGTTGTTGTAAATATTTAGATATGAAGAAGGATTTTTCTTTTTTAGGTTATAACGAGCCATATGGTGGGCATCCTTTATGATTATGTATCATTGTCTTTTTGTTTATATATACTTTCATTTGTTCCTCGCCCCCTCTGGGCTCCAGAGGGCGGAAATATATCTAAAAATATGTCAATAAAAAGATTAAAAAAAAAAAAAACATTTTTAAAAGAAGTCACAGACAGGTGTCCACTTCTTCCAAATGCATTGTTCATACATCTTGCACTATGCGCTTTATTTTTCAAATGCAATTGATACATAAAGTAGAACAAGATGTTTCAATACAAAACTGCACAACTAGAAGAAGTAAAATTATTTTTTAGCAAGTGCCATTCTTCTTGGAAATGCTATTTGACTAAGCATGTGTTTTTTGGTGTTTACATACAGGTGTGACTTCAAGAATGGATAGTTGCATGACTCCATTGATATCTACTCAGCTAACAAAGTTGGCTTCCGCATCAACCCCAACAGTGGCTTTTATGGCAACAAATGTAGTGGATCACACATCAGAAGGTGAGTTTACGAGTTGGTAGGAAAACTCCAATATCTAAAATCTAATTGATGTTTTATGAGAAGAGAGAATTAGGTCATGTCAAACATGCTGTTATTTAACTTTAAATTCAGTAAAACAACACAAAACAAAAAAAAGGTGCATGCAACTTACATTTTTAACGTTCGGTAATATTGCACATTTTGAATCAAAGATTTTCCATTATTTATGTTTATGTGATGAGTTCTCCTTGTGTTACTGTAAAAATAAAAATATTAAATGCACTTTATATAAAGTCTGCACAGACAACAAAAACAAGTTTGCTTTTCTATATAAAATAGCATTATAATTATTATCATCATCACCATCATCTTCACTATTATCACTATTGTTGTCGCTATTTGAGGAACGCATTTATTACAGTTTACATCTGTGCAGGTTCAACTAGAAATAGGAACGGTCAATTTTATAAGAGGATAATTTGGGGACCATATCTACACTTCCATTTAGACTTATTACATAAAATCGGATAAATAATAAGCAAGCGTTTTTGCCCAGACACATCATCACAATAGTCAGTGTACAAATGTACGGTCATATTATATGTGTCTGTGCAAGTTAACAACAGCCAGAGTGGAGTATAAATGGTTCTTTCTCAATCAAGTGGCATCTCAGTGATCAAATCATGGTTGAAATAGTGTATTTAAATGCATCATTCTCACATAAATTTGCTAAAATGCTACATGCTCTGGAAGGGCACTCATTAAATATTCAAATAGACTCATAGTGTGCCAGGCAAATGAAACCTTATCTCCCAAGGAGTTAACTCCACTTTTTCAAAATGTGGTATGGGTCTCCACATACGTCAAACATTACCTCCATTGTGCCAGGGCCAGCATTTTGCCATCAGTGGCCCAATAGTTTGTGGATGCCCCCTTATATAAAAAATGACATAAAATATGCTGGTGCCACAATTTTGCAATTTATGCTGTCTATATGCCATATAAATAGGACCCCTATATCCAAAATTACCTCACTATTTCAGGGTCCACATTTTCTCATGGTTGCCTCCATCCCATAAACCAGGTTGTCTACATTTATGAAGAAAATTACCTGCATTGTGCTAGTAACATCATTTTGCGACAAGTGTCCATATGCCAATAATTTCCTCAAATATGCTAGTTTTTTCACGAGTACCCTGTATGCCATGAATTACTTCTAGTATGCCATTAACAGTATTTTTCCATGGGTCTCCTTTATGCCAATAATTACCTCAATCTGCCAGTGCTAGTACTTTGTCACAGGTGTCTATCATGTTAAAAATTGCACAAGTATGCTAGTGCCAGTATTTTGCTCTGGGTGTCTCTATATAACAATAATTACTTTCTGTATGCTAGGGATCATCACGTCTCATTCTCCATCACATTTAATCACTCAGGCTCCTTCTCTCACTGACTCTTGTTCATATTTACTTACGAATCATTATCCTCATTCATTCTTACTCACTCACTTCCTATCACTCATTAATCTGAATCATTTTCACTCACAGATACTAACTGACATTCAGGCTTGGGATTCCTAACACTTTGCACAGGGTTTGTGCCACTTCTCTGACACAACTCAGCACAAAGTTTAAAGTGGAAATTTGAATTCTCCTCCTTTTTCCAACTTAGCATTTGTGCAGCATTGTACCTCACACGTACAAAATGGGAAAAGTCTTAAAGCATAGATTTGTAATGGAAGGGACTTCTTCCAGTAAAAAAATATAATGCTTTACAGATTTTGCACGCCCTAACACTATGGCGCAAGGGAGTCTGCATTGGCATATGGCTGCCTAAAAACCGCCTGCGCACTTGGAAGGAAGAGTGCACCGTATCCTAATAGATATGGTTCATTTTTCCTTTTTCCCTTTGACGTGAGGTAGCACAGAAACTTTGGTGCAGCGTTACCTTGCATCAAAAAATTGTAAATCTGAGTCTCAATCTCACTCACCACCTGGCACTGACTTGCTCACTTTAACTCACAAATGCATGCTTACACATACAGACAAGCATGCTCACACATACTCATGCTCTCTCTCACAAAACACACTGTCACGCACAAGCAGGCACACAACATTTAAAATAATTTTGTCTTACTGTAGCTGCCACCAAAGGTCCAAATTCAGCTAGGTGTGCTCCATTATTTATTACACTAATTGTGAAAAATAGAATATTAATCAGTATTAGTGTAATGAACAATGAGAAGAAAATAAGAAATACAGAGCCCCCCCTGTGTTTTTGGCACTGATTTTGCTACAACTGAGGCCAATAGTCGTAAAAGCAGTGGTAGGGGTCGCACTCAGCAAGACAGGGATCAGAGCAGCAACCCCTTGCCACCCCTAAATTAAGTCTCTATTTCCACCTATTTCATTTTCCACCGTACGTATTTGGGCCTTGACTCATGTGCATACTGAAAAAGACAATAAACTGTCTTTCCACTTACAGAACATGGTGGCACCTGCAGGTGCGATGTCTATAAAACCTGATATGCATAAACAAGATGAATCCACTTTTTAGAATGGGGAGGTTTCCCTACGATGGTTGGGATCCCCAGAGTTTTTAAAATACCCCTCACACACCAAAAGGCCCCTTGGTGTCATGCTTTATCATCGGGGTCTTCGCACCCCTCTATGGGATGCGGCGTGCTGCGACCTACGATTACGAAGTTACCACTTATAAACAACTATGTGTGGTGTGTGTGAGGGTTTCTGTTTTATGTGCGTGAGTGGTGAGATTATTCGCGAGTGATGTTAAAAAGTGCCTGGCTCGTGGGGTGAACGCAAAAAATACTTTAATTCGCCCCAGGGCTGGCGCTGTTAAAAGGGTGAAAGAAACGGAGGTGTAGTATGCAGGACAATGTGCATCACCTCCTCTGTGTGTGTGTCAACATGTTTCCGAGTCGTAACTCCTTCTTCAGGACTGGGGTACACAAATCCCCACCTTACTCACGTTTCTCTACTTTAAAAATCATGTAATTTACAAAAAGTGAGATATGGTGCAGGTTATGCAATGTACCTACAAATTCTCGAGTGCGGCACTCTCAACGGAGCTGTGTATGGGGCAGTCAGGAGGCATTCTCTCTCAGACCTGGTAGCGAACCAGCACGAGGACTTCTACGTTTCCTAAGGCTCATGAGGCTTTGGAACCAATACATAACAGTCAGCAAAATAGCGACAAGAATCGAGAATTTGTAGGTTCATTGCATAACCTGCACCATATCTCACTTTTTGTAAATTACACGATTTTTAAAGTAGAGAAACGTGAGTTAGGTGGGGATTTGTGTGTGCATACTACACCTCCGTTTCTTTCACCCTTTTACCAGCGCCAGCCCGGGGGTCCATTAAAGTATTTTTTGCGTTAACCCCACGAGCCAGGCACTTTTTAACATCACTCACCGATAACCTCACCACTCATGCACGTAAAACATAAATACTCACACACACCACACATAGTTGTTTATAAGTGCTCCCGCGTAATCGTAGGTCGCAGCACGCCACATCCCGTAGAGGGGTGCGAAGACCCCGATGATGAAGAATGACACCAAGGGGCTTTTTGGTGTGTGAGGGGTATTTTAAAAACTCTGGTGATCCCAATCATCGTAGGGAAACCTCCCCATTCTAAAAAGTGGATTCATCTTGTTTATACATACTTAACTAGGGAAAACGAATCCATTTTCAAACTCTCTCTCTCCCCCCTTTGTTATTTACTTTATATATCCTGATATACCATTCATATTGTGTTTTTCTGTAATTTAATGGTATGTACTTGAGCTCCACAAATGTGGTCCTAAATTTCCTAGTCAACACACCTGTTAAAATACGAAAGTCTTGTTTGAAGATTAAAAACTGTTTCTGAAAAACACTTTGTAGCTAGGGGTTAAACATGCACTAATGTGGAATTAATATGCTGCGAGGCTGTCAACACCTCTCCCCCTCCCCACACCCAACATTTCTCAAAAGATGCTGCTTGACATGTAATAACACTGTATAAGGAGAGTGTTAATTCAAACTCTATTACAGCTCCCTTGTGTTACCAAGGTGTTTATTTATTCTTAAAGTTATAATTAATTGGCCCCATTACCTAAACAGCAAGAAAGGTTTCTGTGCGCGATGTCATTTACCACCCGCTATTAACACTAACCTTCTATCTGGAATACATACCCAGATATGTCCTCATAACTTCACTTTTACTTCAATTAAATGACTATGGACATTTCTTCTCAGTGTTGCATTTATTTCAATACTATTATTGGTGCACACTGCATATAATTGAAAGAAATTCAGTAATTACAAACTAATCGCGGATGAAAGAGAGAACACAATAAAATGTGCTTAGATTTGCCAGTTTACGTTCATTAAATTGTTCCATAGTTTGTTTCACTCTTTTGTCACTATGTATGAAGAATGTATCTCCCCACTACATTCAGTGGCACACCAAGTGTGCAATGCGTCCAAAGAAAATGGCGCCCATGATCTGACTGGGTAGAAAAATAAAGCCATTAGTTTGTGTTCTTTTTTTAATTTTAACTTATCTGAAGGATTTGGTCTCCACAAAATGTGCAGGCCTGACCTGGGCTTGTGCGTAAGAACTGCAAATATAAGATGTTGTTGATGAAACTACGCTTTGAGCATGTAAATTCTTCTGAGTTAAAACAAAATAAAAATGTAAGGAATCATATAGTGGCACTAAAGTTCTTCAGCAGAGACGCTATAAATTGTATCCAGCTATTAATGGTTTCTTTCAAAAAATGTCTTGTATTGCTTCTGAAGTAGCGGATGATGCCTCTATTGGATCTGTTGCTACCTTTCAGCCTGTTGTGCCTGGTTCCCTGGACTTTGACTGTCTTTAGGGGGGCCATGTTTATGTTGGGGATGTGTCTTCGATGACTGGAGACATTCAGGAGGTGGTTAATCAGTCTACCATCATTTCTCCTTCCTCTGATGTGGTCGCTCTAGTTATCATACAAGAATTGTCTCATAATCCTTATGAATAGTCCTACAAAGTCTTTTGCCTTTCTACTATATCTCTGGAGGGAGGTGTATGCGATGATTTAAGTGTGGGCCCGCTTCTGATGAACTTTTGAGAGCTGAACTCAATGGCTATGGAGGGGTGGCTGTCTGCAAAGAGACAAGAGTTGGGGAAGATTTACCACTCCTAGATACTGATATCGCAGGATGTGAGGTTGGGGAGACATTCCAAATTGTGTTCCTAAGTGTGTTCCTGAGTGAGATTCTTCACTGAAATTGTTAAATGAAAAGAGTCTCTTAAATGTAAGTCCCCCTTCTCAGCATCTCTCCATGAATACTTTCTACTGTAGTTCAAGTCACTTGATAGGCTCCTCCTCCTCTGAGTTTGAACAGGATTAATTTTTGCTCTGTACGAAGGTAAATAACGGTAATGGAGAGGATGGCGTCCCTTCTGATTTCTTACTTTGTATTGAAAAAATTCTCTGGTGCATATTACCAACAACTAGCGATAATTATCGCTATGTTGGCTTAGCGGCAATATTTTTATCGCCGAGCTGCGGCGATTTTTATCGCTTAGGAACCTTGCTATTATCAAGGTTTATCTCCTAAGCGATAAAAATCTGCCGAAATGCATGAATATCGCTGAAAAGTCAGCGATATTCATGCATTACCGAGCTAATGCTCTTAGCCATGTTATCCACCTACCATTAGATAACATGGCTAAGAACTGCTCAGGGGCAGGTGTTAGCTTTTGGAGATATTCGCGCTTAGCACGAATATCTCCAAAAGTTGGTAATAAGAGATAGCGATGTTAGCGACTGTTTCCATTCGCTAACATCTTGGCACGCCCACTTTGCATGTCATTAGTGATAAATTTCACTGACATGCAAAGCGGGGCCCAAGATGGTCTCTATCTCCTACTAGCTGTCGCTAACTGGTGTTAGCGACAGCTAGGTAATAGGGAGATAATTTTATCTCCGCTTTCTTGGCTTTTAAAGCCAAAAAAGCGGAGATAAACCCCCTTGATAATATGCCCCTCTGTTCCCTTCTGTCTTCATTGGAGAAACCAGTGTTAAGCACTGACCACATTCTGGAAAGGATGAATGCTATTTTGTTTGAAGTTCAGCATGTGAGTAAGGTTGGGTTTTCTAGCTTTATATCAGCAGCAAACTCTCTTAAAGAATCATCAGAGAACCATACATCTATTCTGTATGTGGCCCATGGATGGGTGAGAGACGTTTCTGTCCAAGCTGGCTTACCACTTTGTTTGTCACCCCCAAGAAACAGTTTGTAATTTTGAAAACAAAGAATTTCATTTAAATTCAATATTTGGGGATATGGATACGCGCTCTCCCAATGCCAGATTGACTATTTTTCAATATTTAAAAAGGGTTTTAAAATAGACTCTGTTAAGTCTGAGAAAGGCAATGGATCTGTTGTGCAGACTGACAAGGGGTGGGAGGGAGAGCTGGCTACTACCTGTACCTCCTCCGCCCAATATCATAATGTGACGGGGATCTTTGGTGCGCTGATAAGAGAAACAAAGGGGGTAAAGGTGGATAGTTCTACAAGTAATCAAAAGGGTAAGACTAAGAAAAAGAAGCAACAGAGAACTAGATGATTCCCCAAATGGAAAGTAAAAGGTTGCACTTTCCCTTGGTTCCTGCCATGTAGAGTGTAGGGAAGGGAAGATCTTTGAATGCCCCCTTCGAAGGTGGTGCCTGGAATAGTTCCATTAGACCAAATGTGGCTCCTTTAGGGGGGTGATGATAAGTTGTGGTGTGGCACTGACTACCCACACTCTGCCTCTCCCCCCTCAGAGCGTTTCAATTACCTCACTTAGTGAGGCAGCTGTGTCTCCAGATGTGGATGGGAGAATGCGATGTGGGACCCCCCACTCCGATTGGAGTTCATGGATAGGGAAGTTGGTAGTCTGGATAGGTGGACTTAGGAGATAAATGCCCAGAAAAGTGGGCCCAGTAAGGGCTATATGGTGTCTAATCATTGTGTATAAGAAACTCTGATGCTGGTACCACTAATGTAGCCTACCTGCACTCTTGACCCCAGTTCATCTATGGGGCAAAAGTTATCAGTCAGAGGGAAAGGGTTCCTTTATGGATTCCCCGAAGGAGTACCTTTATTTTGGACTGGTGGGGAGAAGAATGTTTCATCCCATATTTTGGACTTTATTTTGTTATTTCATAACAAATCCTCTCCGGTAAACAAAAGTTTCATTATTAGTTCTTTTACTGAGATTGAGGCCTTAAAGTTGGTGTCTAGCTGTGATATTATTAATGTGAAGATCCATTCTTTGGACCCTTCCCTTTATTCTAGGGTTACCTTTTGCTCCCTGATTATTGCCAATTTGGTGGTGCAGAATTGTGAACACTTTCTTAAGCAAGGGATTGATGTAATACCCATTATGGAGCTCTGGGAATGTCCTTTTAATCCCAACTCAGAATCCAAATGGCCATAGGGTCCCTATGTCAGTGGTGTGTGATGCAGCAGGTCCAATTCTGAGCATAGACTTGGGAACCCCTAAGATATTGTGGTTTCTTTGGGGCAATGGGGCCGAAAAATCAATATGTGGGTGGGCTCAATGATTGATCCTCAGGTTACTGACTTGGAAGAGGATTTGTCTCAATCGATGTGGGTTGCAGGGCTTTGACTAATAACCACCCTTTTTCCTTGAGGAATGAAACATTGAGGTAGCTTGGGTGGATTACTTTTGAAATGGCATATGCCTGGACTAGGTAAGAAATGAGGATATATTTAACTTTTTGGAATCCCTGGACCCCTTAATTATTAACCTACAAGAAACTTGCTCATGCAAAGTGTTTGATTAGAGTGATTATTTTGTATTTTCTAGTAATGCCAGGCAATCAGAAAGAGAAAATCTTGTTAACGTCTGCTGTTTCATAGTGGATAGCTAAAGACTAGACTACTACCTTTAACACATATATCACTGTCTAGCGTCATATATACAAGCTATAGAAATTGGTTTACCTCCAGTATATCTCTATTTAGGATTAGCTTATTACCTTCTCTTATTTGAAAACATGCGCTCTGAATAAAGTATATAATCACACTTGTTCATTAATCTGGAATATAAATAACCAGTCATCAGGATCATACAATTTACAGTAAATCAATTGATAAACTTTTTCCCTAAACATATACCAATATTGTGATTATAGAATATATACATGTTGGGCCTGGCCCTTTCTGCAGGGTTATCCCCAAACTTTTTCCCTTCCTTTGCCTATTTTTCTGACCTTCCTTTTGGTGGCTTTGGGACTATGGGCACTTTACCACTTCTAATCAGTACTAAAGAGAATGTGCTCTCTCCTCTACAACATGGATTGATTGGTTTACATCTTGATTTACATGTATTTCCCTTGTATAGTGGTATATCATATACCCTTGGGCTGTAAATTAAATGCTAATAGTGGACCTGCAGCACTGCTTGTGCCACCCACAGACATAGCCTTTTCAAACCTGTCTCAGGCCTGTCACCGCATGGCCTGCATGCACAGTTTACTGTCACTTTAGCTTGTCATTTAAAACTAATTGCCAACATGTAAGCTCCCATTTTAATACATCTAGGTCATCCTTAAGGTAGGCCCTAGGCAGCCCTATGGGCAGTGTCCTGTGTAAGTAAAAGGTAGTACATGTGCCTTCATTGTCTGGCATATCCTGGTAGTGACAAACAGCCTATTCTGTTTCTCAATGCTGTGAGGCCTAATTCACTCATAAGCTGGCATTGGGAATTCCCTTAAATATGTTTGAGTGGTAAATTCTAATCTGAAAGGAGTAGTGTTGCATTGTTTGGTTTCTTTAGAATGGTAGTAATAAATCATGCTTACTGGTGTAGTTAGATTTTCCATTACTATTTTAGAAATGCCACTTTTACAAAGTATGAGTTTCTATGTGTGTATGACTCTCTGTGCTTTGCTGCCTGACTGTAATCCATGTCTGGGCGACAGCTACATTGTGTGCATACTTTCCAGACACCTATCACACAGGATGGATTGAGTGTGACAAGGTTACATATGTATACTGATAGTCTTTCTGGGCTTGGAGAGAGAGAGAATGCTCCCAATTTGCAGTTGTTTGGGATGTGGCCGGCCCTCACATAAAGGGCTGATATACCCCATATAGGAGTGGGCAGAGCTCTCAGAGTTGCAAACATCTCAGTGAAATTCCATGGAGTTCCACAAGCGGATCGAGTTACTCCACTCACCCACTCCTATATTGCTGAATACATAATTGTTATTTTAAAATGCTTTACGAAATGCAGGCTGAAAGATACTGACCTTTCACAGTATTCAAAAGCACGATTTGGAATTCATGGAGATGCCTGAGATCAGTTCAATTCAAAGTCTTAAGAAGAATGAAGCAAATTTCTTTGGGACTCATCCAAGTGTGTGTGTTATTGGTTTCAAATACATTTCTCACCTGCTTGTGAAGCCTGAAGAGTGACCTTCAGAGAACTCGCATTATGCCATTTATATTTCCAACTCAGTTGGGATGATATTTGTCCATATATGCAGTGTTTCAGGTACTCCTGAAAGCCAATACCAGGGCTGGATATGGTCTGATAGAAAAAGGGACCCATGATGTGCAAGACAGCCTAAGATTGGAGCTCTTTCAGTAGCCTAGCTAATCCTAGTGTACCCCCCAGACGTCTGAAGCGCTGATTGGCTGCAGAGATTGCACGTGCCTTTGCTGTATAAACGCTGTCAGAGCTGCCCTCCACTACTCTGCAGTGACTTCATACAGCTTGGGGCGGAATAGCTTTGTGGGCTGGTTATTCTGTGGTGAGCCAGGGGTGGAAGCGGAGGATACCTGAGCCAGGTAGCAATAACTGTCTGAAGGCAAACAGCCAGGCCCTGCTGCTGCTGCTGCCCATGATTCTGTGAGGAGGAATGGGGTTGTGCAGTGTAAGCATGATCATTTTCAGGGAGGATAATCGCACCTGGTTAGGGCTATGACTGCCAAACTCAGGTCATGGTGGGCTGGATGACAGTCAGTTTGGTTCACTCAGGGGCTGTGCAGACCCTTGAAGTGCTGTGTTGCCTTTATATCTAGGTGTTAGAATCTGATGGTGACTAGCACTCTCTAGACTAATGGTGAGTACCGGTAAACTCCGCTATGTGGATAAGGCAGAGTTTTTTCCAAACTCCGCCCTCCAAGCAGAGTTCCTAACAGCGATCTGCACATCCTCAGAGGGCTCTGGACACGCTGCATAACCTGCCTCGTTATTTTTGAAAGCTGCCTGTGATCCATTGGTTGACTCCAAACCTTAGGGTCAGTGTGAGGGTTAGTTACAGCTGCATCACAAGGTTGCAGGAAGATGCATTACCTGACCCAGGCATGGGGGACCCGGTGAGGTTCCCCCCACTGAATTCTGCAGTGTGCATGTGCCCCCCACTTTTGCATATACACCTTGGGGGCACTGATTTGCTGGATAGTGCAGCAGTTGATCGAGGTCTCAATCTTGCTGATTCTGTTTCTCTTTAACCCCTTCGATGCTGATGACGAGCTCAGCTCGTCATCAGCCACGGGGGGCGTGTGCGGATGTCGAGCTCAGCTCGTCATGTAATGCGGCTTTTGTAAAAAAGCCGCGCAGCGCAAAAATGACCGCAGCAGCGATGCGGTTAATCAATGTAGTAGTGGTGCAGGTGTTCCTGTAACCTGCTTTTGGTACTTTATTTCTCCTGAACCTGGAATAGAAACACAGGTGCGCTGTACCTATGTGTTCCTTGCAACTGTATGTGCTTAGCCTCTAAACCTAATGCATTACATGCTTTGATGTTGGGATGTATGTCTTTTTTGCCTTTCATTGTTCAGGATAAGTACTGTAACATGACTGCATAATACGCACAGTAATAAGGGTTCATGACATTTGCAGCCTATAAGATTGTCCATTATTGCACTCATTGTGATACTTGACATTTGCAGATTTGCCAAAGTAATTATTGATTCATGTTGTTTTTGGTCTATTTTTACATAATCCTGTGTGGAGACTCTTTCGTGGGGTATTCATTGTGTTTCTGTATAAGTGTGTTGCGTAATTGCTTTACACATTGCCTCTGATGACAAGCCTGACTGCTCTGCGCCAAGCTACCAGAAGGTAAACACAGGTTATCTTTGGTGTGTATCTTACTTGCCCTGACTAAAGTGGTGAGTTCTGCCTGGCTTAGGTGCATACCCTAGCCAACCAGAAGCTCCATATCTAGCAATACACACCATGAGAAATGTCAGCAGTTGTTTAAGGAGATGGGGATCATTCTATTTTCTCACATAACCCAAAAATATTTTTTATCAATCATCAAGGTCGATTTCTGAAACAACACTTTAAATATCAGTTTGTTTCCAAGATTTATTTACATTCCTGAGACTACTTCTTTGTATTCAACTCCAACTTCAAAACGTGCTCCCAAATGACAACAAACAGTTTCAAAGATTTCAAAAGCTCTGTCAACAAAGTTCTGGCTGGTGCAACAAAGTATGTTGATTACCGACTAAAGACACTCAAAACTATAAGAAACCCTAAGGTCAGATGTACTAAAATTTGACACCACATTTGCACCACAATAGTGTCGCATACAATCTTTTTGTCCGGTTTTCTTTCCAGTGCTGAAATTGTTTTGCTCTGGAAATATCGTGAATATTAACGCAAAGCAGCATATGACAGCTTTACATTTTTAGTGCCAAGAGGGCATACCATGGGTGGTGCATGGGGAATCCCCTGCAACCACCCAACGTTTCTGATGCTATATCCAATTTACTAAATAAAGTAGACAGGGTTTAGCATCTGAAAATAGCGCACCCTTCTACCAGGTGCTATGAAGGAGAAATGCTTTTTTTCTCCTTTACTTTACATCGCATATGTGCTCCACTGTACAGCACACATACAACGTGGAAAAAATAAATAAAAAATAATGCATAGTATTTTGTATCAAAAGGATATCCTTCCAGTTCAAAACCTATGCAAGACTCACGGAGACACCCTTGCACTATGGCGCAAAGGTATCTCCGTGGTGCCCGGTAGATAATTTCAGCGCCGCCGCTAGTTTGAGGGGAGGAGAGTGCAATCATTTCAGCAAATTAGGGGCTCTCCTGCTCTCTCTTTCTCATGCAGTGCAGCGCCACATTTGTGGCTGCTTCACTGGGCTGTGTGAGAAATTGGTACATCTGGCCCCTAAACATGTACAATTTCAAAATGACTGCCTCCGTAATGAAACATCTTGGGAGCTCAGTGGACTTTTAATTTGCATTTAGGCACTGATGCATAGTGCATCATCCAGGGCTGCAAAGCCTTTTGCCAAATGACACTGACACGGTGGAGCACAGCCTTTGCTTTCCCAGAATTAACCAATGTACTGAACTCACAGGAAGGCCCGCCAAGGCCACAGATCATGACAGTTACCAAAACAAACATCGAAGGTGACAAAAGTAGGAAGGCGGTACACCTGCAAAATGGAAGTAATGTACTTGGTGAGCAATTTTCATCAATTTATGTACGGTGCAGAACTAAGGTGGCCTCTACGGGATGGCCAACAGAATATCTTGAGTGTGAAATTCTTAAATGATGAATTAAAATCAGGAAATTCAACCCCCGAACAAAAACAGCTAGAAAACCTATCTTTCAAAGTCAAAATACACTTTTTATACATTCATATAATCACAGTAAACAGAGACTCTGACAGATGTCACTGCTTCCCGGAAGAGCTGCATCCTCAAGGACATCAGTATGCTTTAGAAAGCAAGGTTAAGATCGCAAGAAGCACTAAAATGTTCAATGAAGATGAAGTAGCAACATACCTAATTGGCACAAAAACAGTGATAAAGGTTATGTGATTTCGGTTATATTTTGTGCATGCAAAACAATTAGGACACTTCAAAATATATTTTAAAGTATTCATGCCCAGAGTGTATGCAATGATTTTATTTTCTTTTTCTATAAATTGTATCGGCATATAATGTCAAAAATAATCATTAAGCATACAATTCAAATCACATGTAGGTTAAATACATTATGCGACGGGTTACACCAAATTACAAGGAGATACCTGTCAAATATTCAGAGTGACAAATAGCAAATATTTAGACATAAAATTAAAATAAATCTGGGTAAATGCAAAAGACAGATAATTCCACCAGACCTGCAAATAACCATTCAGAAAGCACAAAACCTGGCCTCAGGTATATTACAGACAAATATAATGAACATTTACAGGTAGACTAATTCGAGTTATGAAGAAAATTTACATCAGCATGATGATATTATATATTGGAAGAGATGTTGATAGATAGAACATATTAGCAAGTTCTTAGGTGCATCTTGGAGACAACCAAGTAAGTCACAGCTTACAGGTGCCTTTATCCGATGGCTCAGCAATGTTTTTATTTTCGAGCTTGACATATTACAAGCTCAAGCAATTAAGATGTGTGTGTAATCTGAAGGTCACAGGACTGGGCCCATGGAGTAGACTTTGTTTTCATCTGTTATCAGTAATATTATATGATAAACCAATATGTTATTAATATAAGATGTATTATGGTTGGGAAAAGATTGTCCTCATAAACACATCACTGCCCAACTGCGATCCCCCACACAGGACCGGCTTTAGTGCTGGTGCCACCCTGCGCAACAATCTTTTTAGCGTCCCAAACCCATATGACCTCCTTCTCGGATTCCCTCACTACCACCTGGCAAAAGGGCACTTCACCTCTCCATAGCCCCTCACTCAATTACAATTAATTGGGTTTAAAGTGCTGGAAAAGGCTTGCTTTACTATTCCACTCAGCTAATCACATAAAATACAGATCGGATCTTTGCAGCAGGCATATTAACCCTCTGAGCAACTTTATGGTGAGTCCAAACTGCCACTAGACAAAACTCTGGTCTCTTTCTCTAGCAGGAACATTAATCACAAAAGTTATCATGACATTTTTATTGCTGCCTGGAAGCTGGGTGCACAAGCAGCATTTGCAATTCAATCAATTGTTATTGCTAAACACAGCACCCCCCCCCCCCCCATGAGGTCAGTGTTCTCCTCCAGGTCAGCGCTTAGAGCAACCGCACCAAGCACACTGCCCTAAAGCCGATCCTGATTGCTCAAATTTGTGTTTTAGGTGGGGTCCCAGTTATAAGTGGTCCAATGTTTAAGGGTTTTATTGCATCAGTGGCTGTCTTCCCTCCACCCCATTACTACCAGGGCAGTCAGGCCACCTTGGAACCACTGCAACTGCTAGTGATTAGAGATCCGTGACAGTGACATCGTGGGCTAGAGGCTGCAATGTGCTTGGTGGGGCTGTTGCGGCCCTTGCCAAGCATATTACGAGTTTCCTTACTGCCACACTTTTCATGGTGGTGAGACCGCCATGAAAAGTTTGACAGTGAGGAAACAAAGGGGGGTATTCAGGGCTCCCTTGTGCCTCACGCCATATGGTTGCACACAGAAGTGCACAACATGTGCCCGCTGTGTGCATGCATACCAGCACCTGCACGGCATGGATTTCAGAAGTCCATGCAGTGTAGGTACTGCCTTTCACGTTCCGATTGCAATGCCTCTTTCATAGACACTGCCCTGGGAATGCTAAAGAACCACCCGCCATTCTCGGAGAAAACTCCTAATCTGGCAGGGAGTTGAAGCAGGGGTTTGGCGTTCGGGAGCTAGATTGTGCCCCCAAACTCATAATAAGGACCTCAATTACCAGCTGAGATATAGTTTGTAGCCCCTCTCCCCAATTACATTTTGACAGGTCAAACCTTCCAGAATTTTACAGGTGAATAATGCCCAATACTTACCAGGACATTCATATTTGGGTGCTGCAAGTACAAAAATCCGAAGGCTATTTGCCATTTTCATGGCAAAGCACGTAATAGACAATAATTATCTTACATGTTAAATTTTACTATGTCTCTAATTTTATTGGATATGATATTTATGGGATATGGGAATATGTAATCAGCCCATAGTGTATTTCCAAAGATGTTGACATTTATTGGCGCGGATGAAAGCTTTTGTAAGAGGGATGATCTCTTAACCAGCAATTTGTTTGTGGACATCTAATAATTATTACTGAGTATATGGAAGTTCATGGTTTATACCAGCTTATGTACCATTTTTTATTAAAGTCTACATGAAAAATGGATTATGTTAACAATAAATTATACAAATAAGTTATTTTTAAAGTAACCGCAATCAAAAGCAAGGGCAGGAGCAGGCAGGCACTTAAAGTAAAGTATACATTAGCCCAATACATTTTATGAAACCCTTTGTTTTTTAAAAGGTATTAGGCTGACTAACATAGTCAAGGTCGCTTTGAATAAAAATGAAGACATCAGAACACAATGTAACTTTTAACGTTTCTTGAAAATGATTATTAATTTTCTTAAATCATCTTTATTGAAACACACAACGTCGAACTTATTTCAATAAGCAAATGCCAAGGTCAGCTGTGATGTCAACATCCCATTTATCAATGTCAGCATGCAAATGGCAAGCCCCTCACATGAGGCTTTCATCACATATGCCTGCTAGATAAAATCACAACTAGAAAGTGGACATTACGAGGACACCTGATTGTTATGGAGAATAAATTGTGAAGCAGGTTGCTTTCACAGACAACTTCATCATGCAAATCAACAATGTCCGAAATGCTACCAAGGAGATCTTTAAAAAAAAGTGAAGGACCTCTCTAATCTTGATGTGGCTTTTCTTCCACTCCAGTCTCTCAAACTCGATGTAACAACCATTTAGACTTGTGCCTTTGATGAAAGGAGTGCTATGAGAATGACATTTCTCTTTTACCCCACTTTTGGGATGCTGGACGCTTGATTTCTTACTCGCTCCTGAGAGAGTCTACCACAACGGTGACAACATTAGTCTTCCAAACAAACGTAACAATGTACATAAAATGGGAGGATTTACAGCAAATAAGTTATTAGGAAATACAAAGTATATGTTCAGACCTACATATTTTGGAGCCTATACACAAGCTGCATTTTGTAGTATGTTTTGTAGTACTATAATGGTACTAAAAACGTTTCAGCTTCCGCCTCTCTTATTATTTCTCTGTTAAGATCTCCACCCAGACTGCGTAGACTCCACACATGTAAGTATATCCTTTAGTAATAAATGTAGGAGTGCACAGGGGAGTGGCAGGAAAATGGAAGATACTGCAAAAGGGGGGGAGGGGTTAAAGGATGAGTGAGGAGAAGTCTAGCGAAGGACTTGCTTCCACCCACAAAAGAGTAAACCCATTTCTATTCATAAAGTACACCTTTAAAGGCACTACAGCAAAAAAGGACCCAAAAAAGTCAGAGCTTTGGTAAATCCAGCCCTACCCATGACCAATGACTGATATTGCAATATCCTACCAATAATAGAGGTTTAAACTTAAAAATAAAATCCCCAAGGAAATATTATTTTTTTAATTATTTTTTTTACGGTAGTTTAATATAATGTTAGAATATTTACCTAAAATTGAAACATATTTTTTTACTTCATTTGAACATTTAGTTTAGCATGTTAAGCTTTCAAACCTTTGCACTGAATTTACAAATCAATATTGGCATTATTTGTATTAAACTGTTATGTAATTAATTTTGATTTATTCTATAAATCACTTTAAATATGGTGGTTGAGACTTCTGCCTACATGTAGAAAGTTACTAATAGTGACTTTAAATTGTTCATTCATTTTTAAACTAATTATTAAATTAATAAAAATATTTTAAATGAAATAAAAACAATTTTAAAGATGTATTTAACTACATCTGAGATAAAGTAAAATGTTTGTATTTAATTATTATGTATCACCAATTACAAAATGTATAAAAAGAATTATGTGATATTTTTTTAAAAATTCAAGCTATGTTTAACTAAAGATATTAAAATATTTTATCATTAACATATTTTATTTTTAAATAGATTTACTTATTTTACAAACAATGTAATTTACATAGATTTTTTTAAAATTAAAGTACATTAATCTAATTTAACATTATTTTCAATGGAGTTCTATTTGAAGTCTCTGGTTCTATTGTTTTCTATGGGAAGATGTTCCATTTTCATTGCTTAGCCATGGTTGGTGCTGAATTTACTACTTGTTAGAAATTGGGCTGTAGGTTGACTGGGGTGTGAGTCCTAGTCAAGCTGCAATCACAATCCTACTCAGGGTAAGAAGCAGGTAAACCCTAAATTAACCTGTGCTGACCCTGTGGTAGCCTGGTACAGAGCAGTCAGGCTTAACTTTAGAGGCAATATGTAAAGTATTTGTGCAATATTTTAAACAGTAAAACAGTGAAAACACCACCCAAAATGACTCCACAACAGGTTAGAAGGATAGAGCCTAATTAACTTTATGAATAAAAGAAGACCAAGATGACAAAAATCTAATGAGTGGAACCGAAGTTCTACCAAAGTTCTACAGTTTTAAAGATTACACTGTAAAAAAGCCCAAAGGTCAGCCTGTAAACCTTGCCAACCCCAAAACTTAGAAATTAGGATGTTTAAAAACCTTTGTTGATGAAAAATACTTCCATTGCCTGTAGTTTTTGGGGATAGTTGTCTGCTTGTATGTCCCTTGCAGGTGAGATATTTGCACGGCAAGCTATATTGTCTTTCAAAAACATAGTAGCTACACCGATTCAGCACACAGAAGCATTGTAACTCTTTCCTGAAGACCCTGACATTACATACTGCTCTCTTTATGTCTCAATGTTGAAGAAGGTCAATTGGACACTAAAATGTTCAAGATGAAAACGAGAAGTATCGCTTTCTCTGTGACCTAGAAAGGTGGTATTTTCCTCTGACATTAATTTGCAGATCAAAGTTTCCATATCTCAACCACATGTTTGATCTTAGTCTGTAAAAACGGATGTCCTTGTCATTGGACATGAATTATCAGATTAACCTTGCACAGTTCAGTAAACTGAACATGCGCCTACGCTGGAATGCTTCCAAAAATTGTTTCATCAATGAGTGGTAGCAGTAATGAAGTAGCAGCTAAAAACAATTGGACTTCTCTATCAACTTGAGTGAGAAGTGGTGATAAGGTGAAGATAATTTCAAAGTACAGTCATGAGAAAATAGTTTCAAATTATCGTTGTTTTCGTTTTTCCATTGAAAAGATAACGTTTGATGAATCTTCAAGCAAGAACGAGGAGCATACAATAATTTATTCTGAAAGGTTAGCAAAATGTTCGCTTCCTGGTATAAAAATTGTCTTCTAACTTTGGGAGGAGTAAATTATTCTGAACTTATTTCCCTAGAACCATCATGTTTGTCTTTTAATAAATTTTCTAGAACAGATATGCTCAGAGACAATCATTTGTTTCTCCAAAACAGTTCCTATTGGTCACCAATATTGATGAACTGCAAGCCAAATGACAGAATGAGCTGAGATTAAAGAGAGGTAGATATTACTCGGTAGTGGGGACAACACTGAGTTGTGATGGATCCCTTACATGAGACCACAGAACCTAGAGTGATAATGCAGTATGCATATAACTAGTTGCCTGAATCAACAAGAAGAAACTGCCACTGAAGTTGAATGCTGCCGAAGACACCTCCACAATCCATAGTTTGTTGCAATCAATTGACAATGCAGCTATGAAAGAGCTAAATTTATTAAGGAACACGTGCAAAAATCCAGCTGCAATATTGACTATCTTCAGAAGAGGAAGCATATTCTGGAACCTTTTAAAGCTACTTTTCAATTAAATAGATTGCTTCCTGCACGTTGTGCCTCTGCTTGTGTTAACCTATTACGTGATTAGACTTAGAAAGGGTTAATTAAGATAATACCACGATGGATCCTTTTAATATCAGATATATCAACAGTTAGGTAATTATTCAAAACGTAGAAACGTTCCTCTGAAATGGTTTCCTCCAGCCTATTCTATGTTTCTTAATAGAGCTATTGCTGTGACAAAGCTCTGTGCTTAGGTGACACATGATGAAAAATATAACTGCATGGTCAGATAAACTTAACATTAGACCTGGAGGCACTTCTACACTTGTATGAAATTGGAAGATGCTTTGAGTGTCCAAAAATGAAAACTGTTCAAATGTGCTACGATTAAAATACACCCAATGGTCTTAAAATGTTTCTACCAGGACTGGCTGGTAAATGGGCAAAACAGATCAGAAGGAATCAAAGTCTTTGAATTTTGCATGTGAGTGGTACATCCACTTGGACTCTGGTCTTAAATTTACATGTTGAAGATTATGTATATTTTGTTGCACTCTTTGTTACTTTGTCCTGGAGATGGTTATTGCAACTTTTTTGTCGCAAGACACTGAATCATCAATGACATATTCACTCTGACCAGTATTTAACACAACATAATTTAAATGCACATTAATCATTGAAAGAATTATGGTTTAAGAGATGTATTGGTTGAGTGGATTTACCCATTAACAATGATCGCCATTCAATAACATTTGATTAATATTCTGTGATTATTAGGTGATGGTTGTGCTTTTTTGACCTTTCACGATCATTCAGTGAATTTTGATATATATCTTAGTTTATTATATGTATTATATTGAATCATCTTCTATATTGTACAAATATATTTTTGATAATTTATTTAGCATACACCTTATTATACTGATTCTTCACGGGAGTTATTTATAGATGTCAGTGGTTGGGTTCAGTTGAAACCTACCACATACATTAATCTTAAAAAATCAACAACATTTTATGTGAAATACTTCTTCAGGTGCTTCTTGTTTGGTTACTTGAAGGCTATTTAAATAAAAAATATATCATCTGCTTGCTGACTCTTAAATGGCACACAGGATCTTGCAATAAAGTAAAACTACTTTCAAGACAAAATACTGTCTTGTGGCCCAGATATGACAGATTCACTATTTACAAATTTGCACAATATGCTCTTGATATTGATGCATATTCCCTTTTAATAATTATAATGTTCTATGTAAAGCTCGCAACATTGTTAGACAGCAGCAGTGCTGTAAAAACCATGAAATAAAATTAATAAATAAGCAAACATGTTAAGGTGGAAAATGACTTTTGAACCCTGAATAGCTGTTTGTCAAACATAAAAGTTCTCAAGACATGATTAGAATGAAAAAAACACTTCAACTCAGAGAGCATCTCATGAGTCTGATGTGCAAATCATGATCCTCAAACATTTTGACATGACCCCAACATAATATATAATTTGGTCATTCTACTTTAATTTTTCAGCCAAATGTAGGTTTAAGCCTGCAATCAGCACGTATTGCAAAGGTGTGCTCAGGTGAAAAAATGCAGGCCACTAGAGAGACAACCCTATCATATTATCATTGGGCTACAATAGTGCCTGACTCTATAAACTATTTGGTAGTGCTTAGCACTGTGAATAATGGCCTCTTTTTAGAAAATGTGGTCATATTCTTACTCATAAGCACTACCTTTCCTAATTTCCATTGGTTCTAGCAATTCTTTTTTAAATAATTAGATAAAATGTATTGAACATACTTATATATAACTCATGAGGCTGCATATGACAAATTTGCACAGCAAATCAGAAACAGGGCACTTACTATTTCTAAATTAAACAAACTCAGTTGAAACTTGAATACATAAAAGATACACATTTAGCTAACAGAAGGCCATTGGTGACAGAATCTAAAAACAATTTATTCCATTCTGAGGTACCATAAGTAAGATACATTTTACAACTCGACAAGCATTGCTATTTGGCACATCACTTGGATATAGTGAGGACACTTGTCATATATTCTCTCAAAATCGGACGCAGAAAGTGGAAACCACAATCCTTGTCAGGGTGAAGTCACAAACAAACTCCAAACAACTTAGAGGCTGCGTGTAAAGTATTTCTGCAACATTTCATAGAGTAACACAGTGGAAACACGCTACAAAAGGATCCCACACCAGAATCAGAAAATAGGCTGATACTTCATAACTAAAACAAGACCAAAACCACAGAAATCCAATCAGTACAACCGAAGATGTACATTTTTAAGATAACATTAAAAATAGCGCAAAAAGCACATAGCTACTAGTTCAGGCCTACCGCAAATGAAGCACAGTCCGGCAACATTGACCCCGCTAGATCCACTGATCAAACACACCTTGAGTTCTGCTGTGGCCCATTATGAGGTCCCATGCGGACCTTGTGGAGAGGTGTGGTGCAGTGGCCAGAGTAGCTAACTCCGGTGCATGGGGCTTGGGGTTCAATCCCGGGCACCAGCGGCAGCTCAGCTTAGCATCATCTGACTGGGCAATATCTCCCTTAATCTCTCCGATGGTGCCCGGTGCCTGGATACCCTTAGGGGTAGTAAGTTTGTGCTTTACAAATGTGGCATTATTTATTTATTATTATTTATCGTGCCAAGAATGTGCTGCACAGCCAAGGTGATGTGTTGGTTCCAAGGTGCTGCAGAACTGCAATGTTAGGTCCTGCTTCATTGTTGAGGATCCAGTCGATGAGTGCTTATGATGCAAAATCCAGCATCGAGGATGAGTCGCACAGTTGAGGCGATGCGTTGGTTCTGAAGAGCTGTGAGGCTGTAGTCGCAAACCTGTGTCATTCTGGAGGCTGTGGTTGACGAGGGATTTGTGATGCAAGGGCTTGTGTCAGGAAGCACTAAGAGCCTGATTAACAAAGGTACTTATGTATAGTAATGTTATGAGTGTAGAGTCTATGCACTCATTGCAGAATCTCTGCATGGAGAACTGTAGTGTGGAGATCCAGGCACAAACGCAGAGACTCCACACTCATAACTTCACTGCACACAAGTATCTTTGTGAATCGGGCTCTCATTGTCTACTGTAAGTATGCCTCCCTGTGTGGCCCAAATGCAATATATCTGTCTGCATACCTTTTCTGCTTCTGCTTGATGACTGCTGCTCTGTTGCCAGGTGTGAAATACTAAGCAAGCACAACCTCTCTACAAAAGATGTCAAACACTAGTATAAGGCCTATCATAGGAAGCCCAAAAATAGACCAACCCTCAAAAATCAAACAAAACAGTTATGTAACATGCTTTTAAACTATACTCTTTATTCTTTGTGGACAGTCAAATACTCCCTGACTGTAGCACAATGTAACTGTGTGCCATACGCTGATGTTTCCAAAACAGAAGTTTGATGCCTGCATTTCTCATTCGAATATTAAAATACTGTGTGTTTTTTTATTGAAAATCGATTTTTTAATCTATAAACATTTTAGCTTAATCCATGCACTTACCTTTGTACAAACTAGTGTGCATTTCTATATGAACTTACTTATAAATGCTTCAAACATGTCCCATTTCCATTACAAGATGGCCTCCACCCTACAATTGCCTGGAGTCCCTTTTTTCTTCTCCCTCTTTATCCTGCATCCCGTCAAATTGTACATCATCTCTACTATTTATCTTGTGGCCGGCTAAACAGTAGAGGTGATGTACTATTTGTGCTGCGGAAGGGTGAATAGACACTTTCTTATGGTAAACAACCTTGAAACTTCATATTTATGGGCCAACGAGATCTTGTTACAACTTCCTAAAATGAAATATAGGCATCACTGGCACCGGCCTACTTGGCCAAATGGCCCAACTGACCATATATTACCCTTGGCATACTTTGCAGAACATTAAGATGCCACAACATGTCTTCATTGCCTTTCAGTTGTTGTGCTTTCCTTCACTGAAAATCGTGCTAACAACGAGTAAAATTGTGATATTTGCCTGTTACATACAGAGTCTCTCATGATTTCCATTACTATTCGTAAATGAATAAAAATTTAATCTTGTGGTGCTTTGCCCATCTCAACTCAGACTGGACGATCTGACAACTGGATTTCTACCCCATTAGCTGAAAACATTGTCCTGCAAGAGTATGGACTTTATTCCTGGAGATTGCTTTTTAGTCTTCTGCCCTGTGCTAATTATAATTTGGCGAATTAAAAGCATCTGTTACCACATTCAAGAGTGTATTCACCGTTCTCTCATTGGCCCCCTTTGTGGGATAAAGCACTAGTTCCACTCTAAATGTGCTCAATATTTTTGAGCTTTACAAGTTCCATTCACTTAGATCTTTTCTCATCTACTCAGACAACCTGTTTGTTGCTTCGTACATCATCAGACGCTTGTAAAATGATCAATTTGTGGCTGCATGAAATCTGACTGAAGCTGAACACTTCATAACTCTGCTGCTGAAAAGGTTGTTGTGTAATTTACATTTTCCCGTTTTGTGAAAGAATTGGCAAATAGTGTGTGTTATATTCTGATCATACGACTATTGGATCTACTTACATTACAAAGTACATTTAGCATTGTAACAGTGTGTTCGAGGTGACATCATCAGTAAAGAGTATGCAGAATGTAGTGCTTCTGGGATATTATCTTAAGGGTAATAAAACTGACACAGCAGGCACGTAGCACGTGATCACGCTACCAATGTCCCTGACATGCAGCACGTGCACCATGTACAGGGTTTTAATTTCAAGAATGGGAGGATCTAGATGTCAGTCTTGCACAGAGGTGATGATTCAAACTTGGTAGCTGGATGACACACCTGGAGGGGGCAGTCAGTCAGAGACAGTTTCCAAGTTTCTTTGTGATGTGGAACTGAATATAACTCTGTCATTGACGCTGATGATATGTATGGGTCATCTGAAAGCTTTGACTGCAACATAACTGCTTTGGGACACAGATTCCAATAGATCAAATGCAAGCCAGCTGATACAAGTCTAGATGTGTGGAGAACTGAAGTATTGCAAGATTTATCTTACGATATTTAACTGAGCTATGACATGTCAGTGATCAGCCTCAAAGTAATCTCAGTTTACAGGACACTGATAAATTAAGGAAGAAGTTGTACAACAATGATAACAAATAAACAAAATATCTAGAGTCCAGGTGCCACCAATATCCTATACTTTAAAAACGGCCAATATAAGACATATGTAGTGAAAAAATGAACAAAATACTAGTACTAGTATTCATACAGTATGATATCTTGAGATTTGTATTTGAACACGTTTTGGACGGTATTTCTGAATACTGCTAAAAGTTATTAATAGTTTTTATGTAAAGAAATGGAAAACAAATATTTTGCTTGAAAATAACTCTGATGTAAAGTTTAAAAAAACGCTATTTGATTTATATCATGGGCATCCTAATGTTCTAAACAAAAGAAAACATTGAGATATTTGTGGATAATATGCTATTATGCAGTTGCAGATATGAGCAGCTGGCTGAGAACAAGAAAATTATAGGCTTGGAATTCAATAGCTTTATATCAAACTGGCATTCATCTGCTGTAAAAAAGAAACACATTTAATGTAGTAATATTTTATTTAGAATTTCCAGCGAAGAGCTTTTACAACTTCTAAATACTCCTTTTCAACTAACTAAATATATATTCAGTTGTAAAAGCGGAGGAATATAACCAAGGTTCACGATAATACATTTTATACACTGAGTGCAATCCTAAAGGTGGGAGATTATTATTCTAGAAGCACTGACAAAGCTAAGACGAGTGGGTTGACTTTTGAAATAAAAGCCATACCTGTTGGTTTTGGCAATGCTTTGCTAATACAAGTAACTATATGTTATCACTTATGAAAGAAATTGTCTTGTTAGACCACAAAAAAATTCAAAACAGTTGTATAGTACCTGTGGCTACCCCTAACGTTATGTAGTGTGCGTTAGAGTCACCTAATCAACTTTTTTAACTTTCTGAAAAGGTCATGGGAAGTGGCTCTAAAAATGGCCCAGTGGCATGCAAGTTAATTGTTATATGTCAGCTGCAGTGGGTATTTGCTCCATCCACATGTGTGACGAAATAACATGTATTCCAGGAGCATTGCTGTGCTCTTGAGGAGCTGCAGTGTAAAAGAACTGAGGTGACATATGGAAAAAGAAAGTACATTTGCCAAGGTGGCACAAGGAAGTTTCACCGCCGCAGTGGGACTGCCGGCTTTGAGACGGCAGAAATGAAGGATTTGGGGTGCATACTCACCCATTCCCTTTCCTTCACTTCATTCTCTGAATTGGATCCCTTTCTCCAGATCTCCCCTTCACTGCAGCATCTTGATCCAGTAGAAAACAACACTGCTGGTGCCTAAATACAGGTAAGCTTGTCTTGCAGTATTTACCCATTGACTAGATTGGGCACATATGGTCCAGACTCCAGCAATGGGTAGTAGGTATTTGTTCACATGTGTCATGCAGTGTGTGCAATCAACACTTGTTTAGTTAAAAAGTACACACCAGCATCCACATATATGAAAAAATACACACCACTGCCAGAAAGACCGCCACCAGCCCATCAAGAACATTGTAATATGGCAGGTGCAAGATCACTGCTGCAGCAGTCTTCAAGGGACTGCCACTGCCTTGGTACAGTGGAACTAATAATCAGACCTTAAGTCTGAAGATGAAACCTTGGATCAGGGCAAAGTGACAAAAGCATCCCAATCATGAAAATACCTCAGTGAACATAAAATTCCACTTTTTCCCATGCAGAGAATTTTTTAATTATAACCCCACCAGCTTCAGTGGGAGATTCATGATGTCAACAGATTTTCAGGGACCCTCTCCAGTTCCATTCTTAGCCCTTGCCCAGCTGGATGATGTTGACCTCCAAAAAGTAGGCCAAGTCGGAAGTTAAAAACTTTCACCAAGGTGACCCACTTTTCTACCTGTCCTCTGCTCCATCCCACCAGCCTGAAATAGTGACCAGATCCCACTCAATCATGAACCAAGAATCTACGGGGCAGGTTAGATGTCCTGCACATCTAACCTGGGCTTCTTTTGGAATTCTATAATGCATATTAGCAAGCCCATTATCGCCATGTTAGCGGCAGTTTCCTGCCGCTAAAACAGCGGTAATTCTAAAGAGGTTCTTGCTAATATGCCCCTCAGTTTGCACCTGCCTCAGAATTACAACACATATACCAATTACACAGAGGTGACTTTGTTTAAATTCATACTAGTGACCTTGATCTTACATAACTAAAACATAACTTTAGAAAGTGGCATAAATGCAGCTGAAGAAACTAACCATTAACTAATCACCCTACGCATTTAGGTCTGATTTTAGAAAGCTCTTTGGCATATTGCAGCTTGAGCTGCAAAATATGTCCTCTTACCAATAAAATAAAAAAACTGAAAACACATTTCTAGCTCGAAGAACTTTTAGGTGAAATATGGATTCCAGCTATGCAACATTCAAAGGGCATTCGGACTAAACATACAATCAACCTATTGCGAATTTGGCCTTTGAAGTGGAAATATGCCCGCAAGGGACAAACAGCGCATTGTGTAAATTAAAAATAGCACTGAATGTTTCCCTTAGTCATCCAATTTCTTTCACAGGCAGTCTTTTAGACCTTGTATGTCTGAAACTGTATGTTTTATATATAGTCCTGAAGAGAGTAACCAGTAAAAGCTTGGACAGAGGACACTGCGCAAAGGACATATCCAACAGAATGCATAAGATATCTAAGCATTTGAACATTCCATTGCGAGCTGTAACCTGGAAGGAATGTCTTTTTGTCTCCCTCTTTCCCCCACAACACGGAAGGGTTTGCAACGAGAGCATTGCAGTTTCAAATGAACACTATGAATTACAAAGACTTCAATTCTTTGTGCTTTGACTTTACAGAGTTAGTCCTTCTGGCTTTGTATTGTATTGTTTATCAAGTTGCTGAGGCAATGAGCAGTCCAAACATTGGGGATATTGTGATTATTTCCCACGAGCCAGATTTATTGTTTCTAGCTGGCATCTCCATATGGAGTCATGCCTCTCACAAGTTAAACCCAGGGAATGGGGAATAACAGCCCAGACAAAAAATTACAGTGCAGAATTCCCTATGGTATTTGCTATTCCAAGATGCTTAATACATACATTTAATGCCTGTCCTGAGCAGGGAGTAATGGTGTTGGCAGAGACCAAGGGATGAGATTTGGCTGTTGTTGTGCAATAATACCAGAAGGATTTACTGGACAATAAAATCAGGTCCGGTGTTCCTACATCCAGGAAATCCAAGTGCTGTAACACTGAGCAAGTTGTGATGAGGTAAAGTGGTAATCCACCTGGGAATGGCACTCCAGCAGGTGAACCAATGTCCCACCTGGGATAACGCTCTACCTGACTCATAATCAGGGCCTTAGTTTTTATATCTCCTTTCTATGTGGCTAACAGTTTTCTGGGTTTGCGCAAATAATATTTCTGGAGAATATGGATGCGATTGTTTAAGCGTAACTTAATGTCAAAAACATCTTTAGTTTTGTACTCTAGATATCATTAATTGAGGTGGAGGTTGTGGATTATGATTATTACTCAGCAGCACCAACCAAAAGGACCATGAAAAGCATTCCACTCTTTAATTTCCCTCAAACAGGGCCCTTCTCCTTAATGTTTCTCTAAATGGATAAGTAAATGATGAGCAAGAGGAGCAAGACCTCTGACCTCCTGTTAGGGAAACTGCTCTCCCTCACATAGCTCTGTCATTGAGGCACTGCCCTAGCGCATTTCTGGTTCCAGGTAGGTGTTCAAAGCTCTATTCCGCCCACAAGCTCGTGTCTGCGCCTCGTCCCTGGTGGCCCAGTAGAAAAGCCTGCTCTTCGGCCGGTCCGCTCAGTGTTCGCCAGCCTTTTTTTGTTATCTGTCTTTTCTGTCTTTCTCTATTATTTGTCTTTTCTGTCTTTTGTTCCCTCTTTGGCCTGTGTGTTTCGGCTCCCACCTCCCAGCTGCTCTTCCTCCCCTGACCCCTACATAACGGCAACCGGGCAGTTGACGCATGCAGCAGGCCCGCCACTGGTGCACCAGAGGCAAGCCCATCCACGCCTGTCCGTGACCCAAGCATGACCAGCGCCAGGGACCCTGGTCCTCCGACCCCCACCGTTATGACTCCAGCACTCTCCACGCACTCAACCCTATATGCAACAACAACTGCCAGCTCTCGATGCCAAGCAACTCCCAAGGCCTGTTTTCCTGCCGACACTGCAACCGCACCTTCACCCACCTCTGAACCCAGACAGCTACTGCAAACTCACTGGATGCCAGTGCACCCAAACCCCTGATCTCCATCCTCCTCAATGGACACTCCCTGCACAGACATGCAGTAGACATTTGGGACTGCCCCAACACCCGATGTTGCCTTCCTCAAAAAGGCCTGGACCAATGCCAGCTCTGCTCCCAACATCACAACCAACATACCCGAAGGGTACAAGATCCTGAGGAAAGACTGCTCTGGAAGAGGCCCCGCCATCATCCACAAAATCTCCCTCCAACTGACAACCTCCAACTCGAATGATGCCTCGCTCCCCACGAAACACATCCATTTCGAGATCCAGCCCAAACCCCGAATGACACTCTGTTGAACACTCACCTACAGACCACCTGGATCCCACTCCCCATTCACCAACACCAATGCAGACTACATTGCGCCCCACACCCTTGCCTCCAGGGACTACTTACTGCTCGGAGACCTGTATTTCCACCTAGACAACCTCAGTGACCCCAAATCCACCACCCTCCTAGAGAACCTTGCCAACATTGGACTGAAGCAACTCATCTCCACCTCCACCTACATGGAGGGACACACTCTAGACCCCATCTTTGCGGAAGGAAACAACATTTGCTTCAGTCACACCATGGAACCTCTCTGGACGGATCACCACTGCAGCCACCCCTCCTTCTCGAAACCCCCCACACACAAGCCTATGCCACACCTCCCATGCAGAAACTGGAGCAAGATCACCGAAGAACACCTCACGTCTGCCCTCAGCCGCACTCCTCCCACTACTATGACAGACGCCAGCACTGCACCCAAAGACCTCCACCAATGGATTGCAGACTACACCAACACGCTCACCCCCCTCCAGAACTCTGACATACGACTCAACACAAAAGCCACCTGGTTCACCACGGACCTCACAGAATCCAAGCGCTCATGCCAATGGCTGGAGAAAGCATGAAGAAACAGCAAAACCCTGGAAGCACTCACCGCCTATAAGGCCACCACCATGGCACACCACCAACTCATCAGATCTACAAAGAGAAACTTCATTCAGGTCAGAATCCTGTCTAAATCCCACGACTCCAAGAAACTCTTCACCATCATTCAAGAATTCACCAGACCCCACAGCGAAACCATCAACGTCTGTCCCTCCCAGGACCTCTGCAAAAAACTCAGCTCCTTCTTCCACCACAAGATCAAGTCTCTCTCTACAACAACTTTTAGGACCAAGACCAAGACACCATCCACCAGCTAGGCCACCCAGCCGACCCTCCTCACCTGGACCCCTGTCACCACAGAAGACACCACAAAGACTATGAAGAGCATCCACTTCGGAGCACCCACTGACCCCTGCCTGCCGCCCATCTTCCACAGGCCCACCTTTGCCATCACACCAGAACAACAATGGGCAATCAACTGCTCCTCGAAACAGGGACATTTCCCCGATGACCGAAAATGCACCGAAGTGAAACCCCTCCTCAAGAAGCCCTCCGCAGACCCAATGGACCTCAAGAACTACAGACCCATCTCTCTCCTCCCCTTAGTCACCAAATTATTTGAGAAAATCATCAGCACGCAGCTAACACACTTCATAGAAACTAACAACATCTTTGACTCATCTCAATCCGGATTCCACAGCAACCAGAGCACCAAGACCACCCTCCTAGCCCCAACTGATGACATCCGCATCATCCACGATTAAAGCAACACTGCAGCCTTCATTCTACTAGATCTCTCATCAGCCTTCGACACCGTCTCCCACCGCACACTAGCCACCGGACTCCACAACACCTGCATACAGGGTACCGCCTCAGAATGAATTTGCTTGTTCCTATCCGGCAGAACACAAAGAATCAGACTACCTCCCTTCCTCTCGGAACCCACAGAGATCAGATGCAGAGTATGCCAAGGATCATCCCCCACACTCTTCTACATTCTCATAGCCCCCCTTTCAACCATCGTCAGAAAACATGGACTGAGCATAGTATCATACGCTGACGACACCCTGCTCATTCAGTCCTTCACCAAGGAGCCCGACATCACCAGGCACAGTTTCAATGAAGGAATGAAGGACAACAAATCCTGGAGGAGCAGCAGCTGCCTGAATCTCAACTCGGAGAAAACAGAAGTTCTCATCCTCGGATCCACCACTGCCGTGTGGCACAACACCTGGTGACCCCCTGCCCTCAGAAACCGTCCCACCCCCACGGTCCACGCCCGCTCCTCAGCATCATACTCAACTCCTCACTCACCATGAACCGACAGATGAAGGCCATACTTTCCAATACCTTCAAATGGATCCCCACGACTCCAGGAAGACCGTCACCCACATACTCATCACCAGCAGGCTGGACTATGTAAACACTCTCTACGCCGGAATCAACAAATCACTCCTTCGCAAACTCCAGACCACCCAGAACACCACAGCCAGACTAGTTCTTAGCATCCCATGACACACCCACATCACCCAGCACCTCTGCGACCTCCACTGGCTCCCTGTCGGAAAGAATGTTACCTTCAATCTGTTGACACACACCTACAAAGCCCCCCCACAACACTGGACCCCAATACCTCAACAAAAGATATTCCTTCCACGCCTGAGAGAAACCTCTGCTCCACCAACCAGGCCCTTGCCAAAATCCCCCACATCCACATAGCCAGAACGGGTGTCAGATCCTTCTCCTACATCATGATCAAGACATGGAATGAACTCCCACTCAGCATCAGACGAAGCCCTACACTGCGAGCCTTAGAACAGACCTCAAGACCTGGCTCTTCAGATGACATTGGAGCTGCCCAGACCCCCCCCCCCCCCAGTGCTTTGAGACCCTCACAGGTGAGTAGTGTGCTCTATAAATCCCAGATTGATTAATGAGGTGGAGGCTGAGATACAGAACCACACTTATCTGAAATGAGAATTGCCAGGATGCTGTCTCCCTTTTGGATGCTACTCAAAGCAACTTCTTGCAATATTATGATATGTCTTAATATTTCATTATGGAAGTGTGCTTTGTCAACCGTCCAATTCTTTGAGCTTCTCAAATCCTTTAATAAAGATTATATATATTCGGATTATAATTTAACTAGAATTGCCAAGTGGCTGGCTGAGAGCAGGATCGATAAAAGTGTCCTTCACAGAGAGGCTACATATGAATTGATTCTGATTTTAGGGCTACTTAGAGGGGCTAGTTACATATACGGAGAGAGTGACATGTGGAGTCCTTCAGTAGGTTTACTGCTGTACATGCTGTTACAAAACTAAGCTTTTAAAGCTGATAGGGGAGCATTTTTGCAGGAAGGTATTCTATGAGGAGAATGCTCATTGAAGGAGTTATTTAGACTTTGGTGGAGCGGGAGGGGCGCTGAAGTAAATCAGCGGTGACCCATCATGTAACATTCATGGTTCTCCTGCTGTGTTGACTACTGTGGGACCTCTGCTGACACCAGCACTGGGAATCCTTTGACCTCACAGTCCATCTACCACAGAGCATCATGTGAAAGTCACCGTCACCCATTCCAAATAAGAGGGGACCATGACACATTTTCCATACCGGTGTTTGCATACCAGTTCTAGATATGGGAACCACACACCGGCCTACAAGCACAGGGTAAACATTCCCTGGATATCGGTCCATTGTTGTTTTGTTTTCAAGAAGCAAACTTCATATTTAGGAGTTTGTTTCTTGAGCACAAAAGAACAGTGCCTAGAAGGTGGAACATAATGCTCGCTTAGCAAATGTCAGTGCCTTTAATGGAGCCACAGGAGGGGCAATTTGACTGAAGACTTAGAGGTCCTGGCAAGGATCTAAAATAAAATGGTAAACCACCATCAGTACATGATATCTCCATAATTTTCCAAAGAATTAGCAAACAAGTATAATGTACATCAAATTTTCTGCTGAGCGTATATCTATGGGTATTGTTATCATGAATGTAATAACGTTTTACTCTAAATAATATAATAATTTATTATATCGTGATCAAATATCTGGGTATAAAATAAAAAATTTAAAAAGAAAATAAAAAAAAGAGAAAATAAGCCATAAGCTCAGTACCCTATATTAATGATGCTCTCTAAATAAGGAAGTATCTCCTCATGGTTATACCAAGTTAATACACCTCAATGGGTTAGTTTTGTTTTGGCTTATAGCTATACTCACCTGAATCTGAATAATCGCTAAACTTAAAAACAAGTTAGGCTGTAGCTCAATACTATGGGTCACAAATAATAAAAAATATAATAGCAAATGATAACGAAATATTAATAAAATAGAATTCATAAGCAATTCAGCCACAGTGGGCAAATATACATTCATAAAGGAGACCTTGCAGAGAGCAACCGCATAATAATACTGTCGATGATTAGGTATAATTCAGTCCCAGTGGGCAAAATGCGTGTAACCACAGATAACTCCACATAGGGTAAAATAAACAATTAAAAAGTTGAATAAATCACTGTAATCATTGTTAATGTATTGTCCAACTCATAAGCTAATTGAGGTCACATTCTGCAGCATTCCAAGACTTGGGGAAGGGAGATGGTCAGCCCGAATCATTGCGTGCAGTGCTCTCTATATGTACCGCATACTGTCAACTGTCTGACGGCAGGTCCTATGTGAATCAGACAGAACACCTAAACCTGTTAATACCAATATTTACAATATGAGTCGAAAAATAATTAATTGAAGAGTGAAATCAATAATTTCAAAATAATAAATTACATAATAATGCAAAGGAATGATCTATATGATAAAAGGAGGCAGCCAAACAGAGAGAAAGAGAGAAATATCATACATCAACTTGTAACCAGATCCAAAGAAAGAACGGGAAGAGAAAAGAAAATTAAGGAAATTAAAACTAAATAGGATGTTACAGACCCAGCAACACAAAGAGGATAAGAGAAAGATGAGACAAAAACCAATGAGTTCAAATTCATGTATAGACAATTCTTCGTCTGAATTCAAACCGTTCGGTGTCTTAATATCCAGTTCTTTAATGTACCTAGATTCTAACTGGCATAGTTGTCTCACCCTATCCCCACCTTTGTAGAGTTAAGGTATGCGATATATGGTAAAGAAACGCAAGGGATTCTTATTGCTTACATGTTCCTCTTCAAAGTGACATGACACTGGATATTGCTTGTCTTTATTCTGAAAACCTCTCATGTGTTCCAGTATTTTCCTTTTCACTGGCAACATGGTGCTGTCCACAAGAGATTCCTCATGAGGGCATGTGAGAACATAGACGCAATAGTCTGACATGCAGGACAGATGTTTATCAATTAACTTGTGTTTTCATTACTGGTGAAAATGCTTGTTTTACATTCTTACTGTATTTACAAGCCTTACAAGAGCTACCGTGAAGAAGTCTCTTATGTTACTGGTGGTAGATTTACTTTCTGATATTTCGCTCTTGTATAGCTTATCATTCAAAAAGGGACTCTTCCTGAAACTATGTTAGGGCTTTCTCCAAGATATCAGTAAGTGATGTCTCAGTTCCATAAAAATCCCAGTATTTGTTGAGGGCCCTCCTTATGTACTTTGCCTTGTTAATATATGTAGTGATAAACCTCCTAGTAGGGGCCTGTGTAGTATCAGACTTATTTAGGGAGTGTAAGTGTTGTTTCCCTACTCACCTTTTAAACTTTAGCTAGAGCAATATTGGGACAGACTCCCTATAGCCTCTCTCCCTGAAACGTTGACTCATGACAATACATTCCTCTGGAAGATTTTTTCTGTACTGCAGTTCCTACGTGCTTGTAGAAATGTCCCATAGGGAATGCTATTTATTAGGTTCCTACGATGGCTACTTTCTGCATGCAGTAGAGTGTTACATGCTGTGCTTTTTCGATGTAGTGTAGATGGTAGTTTGTTCCCAACTACCAAGATTTGGGTGTCCAGGAATTTCCCTAGGGTGTCACTAATGTGACCCTCAAATCTGAGATTGTATGTATTGTTATTCAGATATGATGTGAGTGCCTGATCATGATCTCCTTTCCAGACAATAAATAAATCATCAATGTAATAAAACAACAAGACCACGCGTGCCTTGAAGACTTCAATGCTGCTGGACACCTGCTGATCCCACCACCCCATCAAAAGGTTAGCATAACTTAGAGCAAAGCAGGTACCCATTGCAGTGCCCTGTGTTTGTCTGTAGGTTGCGCTGTTAAAGAGAAATACATTATTTTCCAGGCAGAATTTGATCATTGAGATCAACATTTCAGTGTGGTGGAGATACAATAAGGGGCGAGATTTCAGAAAATTTCTGCAAACCTGCACACTGTCAATATGTTTGAGGGTGGTGTACAGACTGCTCACATCTAATGTGATCAAAAGGAAATTAGACTCCCACTAAATGTCATGTATCTTACGTTAAAAAAATCCTTACCATCACATATGTATGGAGGAAGAGACAGAACATACGGCCCTAGTGATGACGCAATATCTCATCTGGTGGTTTGTCATGATTTTTATGTAACTTAGGTAAAAGGTAGATACTGCCACCTTTGTAAATCTATTCAATAGGAAAGTATATTCCTTCCACTCAATAATTCCCAATTTTTTCACCTATTCAAGATCTCTTGGTAACAGTTGTTAGATTTCTCAATAGTTTCTCTAGGTACTTGTTCAGAATTTTTTTTACAATTTAGTGGTCCCATGCCCTCGTAGTCAATGATGTCCTGTATGACTACATTACCCCATTATCTGATTGTCAGATGACAATACTCTCATTGTCCTGTAGTTGCCTCAATAAAAGTAATTTATTTTTAGACATATTATCTGGTCCCCATATTGGTTTCTTTACCAGATGTTTCAGATCTTGGGTATCTAGTGTTCTAAAGGTGTCAATAGCGCAAAGGGGGAGTGTGGTGTTAAAGGGAGACTTGGGTCTGAAATCATTAGGACAGCTTCCCCCAAGTTAAACCCCTGGGTTTCTAAAAAAGTTGTTCCCTTCTAGATTCATCCACCTCCATATTTAACTCATATGCTTGATTTATGATTATATAACTCAACAAAAAAAAAAGAATTGGCAAACACAATCAAACCATGATTTGTTTTCAATTGCTTTAATTTTGTGAAATAAGTTGTCCACTTCTGCAGCACTGTACTATAGCCTGCTTGGTATGCAACAGAAAGGATTAAGAGTTGTTTTGTTGAGATGCCGAGACTTATCAATCAGTCAGTCAATCAGGGGCTTTCAAAGCGTGCTACTCACCTGTGAGGGTCTCAAAGCGCTGGGAGGGGTTGCAGCTCCAGGTAAGCCAAAGAAAACAGGTCTTGAGGCTCTTCCTGAGGTGTGCAGGGTTGGGGAGCATCTGATGTTTACTGGGAGTTTGTTCCAGGCTTTGGCTGCGACGTAGGAGAAGGCGCTTTCACCTGCTCTGGCTCTGCGTGTGCACAGAGTCACTGCTAGGACAAGGTTGGCATAGTGGACGTTTCATTTGGGTGCATGGAAAGAGATTCTCTCATTGAGGTATTTGGATCCGATATTGTGGAGGGATTTGTAGACATGGGTGAGTATTTATTTATTTATCAAGGAGTTTTATATAGCGCTAGCCTGACCCGAGGGTAAAGGAGCGCTTTACAACAGTTTTAGAGCAAGATTCAAACAATAAGCAGTATTCTACATATAAGTACGGAAGTCCAATTGTGATGAGCAGCATTGAGGTAGTATGTGAGTCCTGATATAACCTCACAAAGTGCACGTTGTCTTGGGGTTGATACAATAAAGCAGGATTCTACATAAAAGGTTCGGAAGTCCAAGTGTGCTGAGCATCAACAAGGTAGTCTGTGAATCCTGAGATAACCTCATAGAGTGCACGTTGTCTTGGGGTTGAACCAATTAAGGGAGGGAGGGGCAGTCGGGGGTGGAATAGCAGGGAGGTGGTAAGTCCTAGAGCTACAAAGTCAGGAAGTGTCGAGGAGCAGGGGATAGTGTTTTGATGGTGGCTATCCATTCGGGAGGGGAGTGGTTGAGGAAAAGGAATTTAAGTTGTTTTTTTAATTTTGTGTCGGACGGGATGGTCCTGATAACGACTGGGATGGTGTTCCAGATTTTGGGTGCGTTCCCGTTGAAGGACCGTGCAGCAGTTTTATTTTTGGTTGTTTTCATGGGAATGAGTAGTTGGGTACTACTATTGGAGCTCCTGAGGTTCCTTGTCTAACCAGCCCTCTTGAGTTTGGCAGCCATATTCTCAGGTTTTCCTTTGTGCAGGGCTTTATGTGTGAGGCAGTCAGTTCTGTATCTGGCACGCAGTTTGATTGGGAGCCATTTTAGTTCTCTGAGTGCTGGTGAGATGTGATCGTATTTCCTGATTCCAGTGACCATTCTAGCTGCAGCATTGAGAGTAACTAGGTGAGATTTGGTTGTACCAGTGAGGGTGGCATTTACATAGTCGATTCTGGATAGCACTAGTGATTGGGTGGCTTGTTTGAGGTCGTTGGTCGGGATGAATGATTTTATTTTGTTAAGTAACTTCAGGTTGACGAAGGCACTCTTTGCCGAGATCTTGATGTGATTGGCCATGTCGAGTTTTGAGTCAAGGATAATTCTTAATGATTTAATGGAGTGGGTCGGAGTGTGATTGCCGTTAAGAGATTCCTACGCTTATAGCCATTCTGAAATATGGAGGTTCTTCTCTTTGTTGAACATGAGGAGTATTTTGGTTTTGCCTTGGTTGAGTTTTAAGTGGTTAAGCGACAGCCAATGTTGGAGTTCTTTTAGAGTGACATTTAGTCTGTGAATGTCATCAAAGGAGGAGGTTTTAAGATAGATTTGGGTGTCATCTGCGGAGGTGGAAAGGGATGTTAGCATTTTTGAGTAGGATGGTGAGGAGTTCCATGTACATGTTGAACAGTTGAGGTGAGACCACTGAACCTTGGGGGACACCCCTGTTGACAGGGTGTAGGTTGGAGGTACATTTTTTAGTTTTATCCTTTGTGAGCGGCTGTGTAAGAAGGAGGAGAACCAGCTTAGGGCCACTTCATCAGCTCCTATCCCTTCTTGTAGAGCCTTGATGAGAAGTTGGTGATCAACCATGTCAAAGGCTGCCTATAGGTTTAGGAGGATGAGGAGGCAGCTTTGGTCGGTATCGAGGGATTTGTGGATGCTGTCTATGATGTTAAGGATCGTGGTCTCGGTGCTGTAGCCTTTCCTGAAACCCGATTGGTGGGGGTCAAGAAGGTTGATGCTATCAATCTGCTGAGTCAGTTGCTGGAGGACGCATTTTTCCAATATTTTCCATAGGAGGGGGAGATTGTAGACAGGTCTAAAGATATTCAGTCAAGGTCTGTTTTGTTAGTAGTGGTGTGACTTGACCAACTTTAAGGCATTTAGTTATGATGCCTGTACTCAGGGAGCTGGTAATGATCTTGCACCAGAACGGGGTTATGGAGAGGCTCAGTTTTTTTGTCTGTTCGATGGGAATCCGGTCAAGGACGTGAGAGGCTACTTTGGAGGTGGAGATCAGTTTGAGGATCTTGTTTTCAGGGATGGGTTTGAAGGACTTCCAGGTTTTTGTGGGGTGCTTGGGCAAGCTATCTACTGTCACTGGAGGCAGGTTTTTGCAGACAAGGTTGACGTTGATGTCCAGTGAGAGCTCAATCTTGATGATTTTATCTTTGAAGAAGTTGGCGAAGTTTTCACACAAGACTTTGGAGACCTGTAGGGAAAATTCAGAGGGTTTGGAGGTTTGTTTTCTGATGGTCTTGAACAGTTTGTTGGGCCTGTTTTTTACGTTGTCCAGGGAGGGCGCAGAAGTAGGTGGATTTTTCACTGCTGATATGTTTTTTGTATGTCCTTTGGGCTGTTTTGAGTTGTTTGAGTAGGTTTGAAGAGGGATTGCTCCTCCATAGTCTTTCTGTAGCCCTTAGTTGTCTTCTTTTGTTGTTAAAGAACTTGTTGAACCAAGATCTGGATGGGATGGTCCTGTTTTTTTATTTTGTTTTAAGGGGGCTACTTGATCTAGAATGGATGTCATTTTTGTGTTGTAGTGGGCGGAGAGTTCTGTTGTGGATAGATCGTCCATGGAGGCAGCGAGGAGAGAGTTAACCCTTTCTTCTAGATCAGTCATGTTAATATGGGTGAAGTTTTTAGTCTATTTTGGATGGTTTTAGGTGGAGGGTTTAGGTATGATAGGCTGAGTGAAGTGGAAAAGGATTAAGTGATGGTCAGAACAGTCCACTGGCAGGATGCGGTCTATCATGACAGTGTCATGCTGGGCGATAATTATGTCTAGTATTGCTTCTTTGCTATAGGTTTCCTCTAAGCAGTGTTGGGTAAGGTTGTTGCTGTGAAGCAACTCCTTCAGGTCTGGATTAGCAGGTTGCTTTCTTCATTCCAGTGAAGATTGACGTTGCCCAGAATAAGGTTGTTCATATCTCGGAGAGAGTAGTGGGCAATCAGGTCGGACAGGTGTTCGGTGAACGTGGTGGTGTTGCCTGGGGCGGTAGTAAATGAGGTGGCAGATGAGTGTTTTGTTGTTGCTAGTGTTAATGTTGGCAGTTAGGCACTCAAAGGTGTTGTAGGTAAAGGAGTCTACTTCTGTCACGGAAATATCGTTTTTGTGGATGATGGCTATGCCTCCACCTCTTTGATCTTTTCTATCTTTGATGCTGATAACAAAGCCATTGGGACAAGAGTATCCCTGAGTGGAAATGAGGAGTCATTTAGCCTTGTCTCAGTGATAAATGCTGGCGGAGTGGAGCTGGATGCAAGGGGTGTGGAAGCTGAGTCTGCTGTTCAGGGAGGCTGGTCCTGCGTTGTGGAGTGCTTTGTGTGCGTGGGTGAGGAGTTTGAAGGTGATCCTCTTGTCAACGGGGAGCCAGTGTAGGTTTCTCAGGTGGGGGTGATGTGGCTGCGGCGGGGAAAGTTGATGATCAGTCAGGCATAGGCATTTTGGATGCGCTGTAGTCGTCATAGGTGTTTGGCTGGGATTCCGGCGTAGAGTGCGTTGCCATAGTCCAGCCTGCTGCTGACTAGGGCCAGTGTCACCATTCTTCTTGTTTCGGTCGGGATCCACTTGTAGATCCTGCGGAGCATACGGAGGGTGTTGTAGCAGGAGGAGGAGACGGCGTTGACCTGTTTGGACATGGAGAGGGAGGAGTCGAGGATGAATCCAAGATTGCGTGCATGGTCGGTGGCTGGCGGTGCTGTCCCCAGAGTGGTTGGCCAGCAGGAATCGTCCCAGGCTAAGGGGTTGGGTCCGAGGATGAGGACCTCCGTCTTGTCCGAGTTAAGTTTCAGATGGCTGCTCCTCATCCAGTCTGCAATGGGCTTCATTCCGTCGTGGATGTTAGTTTTGGCGGTGCTTAGGTCCTTGGTGAGGGAGAGGATGATCTGAGTGTCGTCAGTGTAGGAGATAATGTTGAAGTTGTGGTGGCAGGCCACTGGCGCGAGGGGGGCCATGTAGATGTTGAACAGCGTCGTGCTGAGGGGAGGAGCCTTGGGGGACGCCGCAGATGATGTCGGGGGCTTCGGATCCAAAAGGTGGGAGGCGGACGCTCTGGGATCTGCCGGAGAGGAAGGATGTGGTCCAGTCGAGGGCCTTCTCTTGGATACCGGCTTCTTGGAGGCGTGTTTTTAGAGTGCGATGGCAGACCGTGTCGAAGGCGGCCGAGAGGTCCAGGAGGATGAGGGCAGATGTTTTGCCTTTGTCTAATTGGTGCCTGATGTCGTCTGTGGCAGCGATGAGGGCTGTCTTGGTGCTGTGGTTTCATCTGAAACCGGATTAGGACTGGTCCAGGATGTTGTTGTCTTCGAGGTGGTGGGTCAGTTGCATGTTGACAATTTTCTCAATGACCTTCGCTGGGAACGGGAGCAGGGAGATGGGCCGGAAGTTCTTGAGGTCCTTGGGGTCTGGCTTGGACTTTTTGAGGAGGGCGTTGATTTCGGCGTGCTTCCAGCTTTCCAGGAATGTCGCTATTTTGAAGAAGATGTTGATGATCTTCCGCAGTTGGGGTGCGATGGCTGTGTCTGACTTGTTAAATATGTGGTGTGGGCACGGGTCTGTTGGTGAGTGGATGGAGTTCATGACCTTGCGTGTCTCGACGTCGCTGACGCTGGACCAGGAGATCAGGCGGTTGGTGCTGTTGGTGTTCGGGAGAGGGGTGGAGTCTGGCGTGGTCGGGTCGGTCGTGGTGTTGAAGCTTTCAGGGATGTCAGTGATCTTGCGGTGGAAGAAGATGGCCAGTGAGTCGCACAGTTCCTGTGAGGGCGGGATGTCGTTGGTGTTGGCGCTGCGGTTGCAGAGTTCTTTTACAATGCGGAAGAGCTCTTTGCTGTCGGGTGTGTTGTTATACAGGCAGTCTTTGAAGGAGGATCTCTTGGCTGATCTGATGAGGTGGTGGTGTCTGCAGGTGGCATCTTTGAGGGCTGCGTGGTTGTCCGGTGTGCGTTCGTGGAGCCATTTCTTCTCTAGTTTCCGGCATGCGCGCTTGGATGCCAGGAGCTTGTCGGTGAACCAGGTTGCTCTCTTGCTGGTGTGTTTATTGGAGGGTTTCTTCAGTGGGGCGAGGGTGTTGGCACAGCCGTTGATCCACTGTCTGAGGTTGCGGGCTGTGGCGTCTGGGTTGGTGGGGTCGGCGGATGTGTTCTTGGAGAGGGTGGTGATCAGCTGATCTTTGGTGAATTTGCTCCAGCAACGGCGAGACAGCTGTTGGGTGTGATGGTGCATGGTTGGTTTTTTGAAGGTGAAGTGAATGCAGCGGTGGTCGGTCCATTGGGGTTCGGTTGTGTGGTCGAAGGTGACGTGGGTGCTTGTGGAGAAGATGGCGTCAAGCGTGTGGCCGGCTGCGTGGGTGGGCATGGTGACGAGTTGTCTGAGGCTGAGGTTGGCGAGGTTGTCGATCAGCGTGGAGGAGTTGGCGTCGTTGTTGTTCTCGTGGTGGAAGTTCAGGTCCCTGAGGAGGATGTAGTCTGTAGAGGCGAGTTTGTGGGTGCTGGCGAGGTCGGCGATGGAGTCGCTGAAGCGGGCCTGGGATCCGGGGGGTCTGTAAATGAGAGTTCCTCTGAGGGTGGTGTTGGGGTCGGTGTGGATCCGGAAGTGCAGGTGTTCGGCGGTGTTGAGGGAGTCATCTGCGTGGGTGGTGACCTTGAGGGTGGACTTGTGGACGATGGCTATTCCTCCTCCGATGCCATTGGCGTGGTCCCTGCTGGTGATCTTGTATCCGTCTGGGGTGGTTACGGCGATGTCTGGAGCAGAGGAGTCGTTCCACCACATCTCGGTCAGGAAGCTACGTCCGGGCCTGTGGTGTCGAGCAGGTCCCAGAGCTTGATCAAGTGTTTGCGTGTGGAGCGGGTGTTGAGGAGTATGCAGCGGAGGTGGTTGGGTCTGGTTCTTGGTAGTTTGATGGTTCTGTCGCAGGTGAATCTGCAACTGCAGCAGGAGAAGGGTCCATAGGTGTGTTTTCGGGTGGCCTGATTGCACCGTTGGTCTCGGCCGGTGTTGAGAGCGTGGAGGGAGTCGGCATCGTAGCTGAGTCTGGGTCGGGGTCGGGTGAGGTGGGGGGCGCGGGGGCCAGGGGTTCTGGCTCTGGGCACAGTCCAGGCACGGATGGGTGCAGAAGGGCTTGCCTTGGGTGTGCCAGCAACGCCCCAACGGTGTCCCCGCTGAGCGCGCCCGCTACGATGCCACGTGGCGGCTTCCATATGAGGGGATGTGGGAGAGAGGAGCAGCTAGGCGGCGGGAGTGGGGCGGCGAATGGGATTGCAGGTGGGCGGGGCTGCAGGGATGCAGCAGTGGGAAAAATGGGCGGGGACCGCGGGAGAACTGGGCACAGGAAGGAAAAACAAGTTTAGGCAAGAAAACAAGTACAGGCTCAGAGGAATAAAAACAAGTCTGGGCAAGAGAGCAAGTTAGGCACAGGGGAATAAAAACAAGTCTGGGCAAGAAAGCAAGTACAGGCACAGGGGAATAAAAACAAGTCTGGGCAAGAAACTTAGTACTGGCACAGGGGAATAAAAACAAGTCTGGGCAAGAAAGCAAGTGCAGGCAATGGGGAAAAAACAAGTCTGGGCAGTAATGCAAGTACAGGTACAGGGGACAAATACAAGATTAGGCAAAAACAATGCAGGCAGAGCCGTGCAGCAGCGTGGGGAGCGACCTGCCTGCGAGCAGGCTCTACGGCTGGTTGTTGACTCTCCAGAGCATAAGGCTGAGGATGACTCATAGGAGGTCGTAGAAAGGCGAGGTATCTACAGACAGGGTAATTACAGCATTGTCATCTGTGTACTTGGTGGTGAGTAAGTGAATGGGTGTTGTATAAAACGTTTAGGGGTTAAGCCATTGTGATGTGGTCGGTCCAGGATGGGCGCCTCATTTGCATCTGTTCTTAGAGCCGGATAGATAGTCCTATAGCTCTTTCAATTTGCAAGGCCAGCAGAAGCGTAGTCCTATTTACTTTTCTATGTGTGAAGTGCTTGTTGTGTCTTAGACCAATTCCTCTGTGAAATGCTTCCAGGCAGTTCGCTGTCTCTTCCTGTTGGGATTGTTGACTTAAAGTAGACCTTTATACCATAATATGCATGTGGCCGCCATTTTGCCCTACCTCGGTGCAAACTGCTGATTTTCTGCAACGTCGGAAAGGGGCTCCCCGCTTGAGATCCTCACTGTATGGTTTTCTATGGCATCTTTCTTTCAATTTTTTTGTTGGTGTGAATGGGACCAGACAGTACCAGTCAAAGATGCACGATTCTTTGGCTTAGTAAGTATCTGCTTATGTGCTGGAATTTCTATTACCCTTTTTCAGTTTCCAGCTTAGAACCTTTTTTTCTCTCTGGGAAATCAGTCTTCTTTCTATGTTTCTCTTGCAGGGAGGTCTTAACTATTAGTTGTGGGAGCCCAGGTGGGTTTCATAAATGGATTCCGGAGTGAAGTCAGAACAAAAGACATCGGGAATGTGCTGGAATACTGCACAACTGCTAGTGTCTGCCCTTCATTTTAGTATGTAAGGAAACAAGGGAACCCAAAGGCAATTTACTAGGGACCTTGGGTAGGTAATTGCTACTAAAGACAGTGGTCCCTAGAAAATAATTATTTATCTATTTATTTATTGAAGTTTTGTATAGCTCTGGCTGGACCCAAAGGCATCAGAGCGCTTCACAACGAATACAAATATGCAACAAAGTAAAATGAGGACACAAAACAAGAACAAGGAGAACAAGCAGGGAAATAAGGTCAGTACAACAACAGCTTGAGCATATTACGGGACGGAGATCAGGAGCGAATCATCTGGCTCTGGTTCAAAGAGATAGCGGTCTTTCACAGTCAGGTGTGGGGTTCTTGTTGCGAACCGGAGCGCTCAAGAAGAGGGCTTTGAGTAGCGTCTTGAATTGCGGGAAGGAGGCGGTCCTTCTGATATGGGGGGGGATGGAGTTCCAGATCCTGGGGGCATTACCCGCAAAGGATTTATTCGCAGTTTTGTGTTTCTGTGATTTCAGAGGGATGAGTAGGAGTGTGTTGGAGCTTCTGAAGTTCCTGGATTGACTGGCCCTTTTGAGTTTGGTGGCCAGGTATTCTGGTTTGCCTGTATGCAGGGTTTTACACCAGCGCTGAGACACCGGAAGGAATTTGTGTGCTATAGATATATTATTAATAAAAAATAAATATATGTGAGGCAAGCTGCGTGGAAGCTGGCTCGTTGGTCTATCGGGAGCCACTTCAGTTACTTGAGTGCCAGAGAGATGTGCTCATATTTCTTTGTTCCTGTGACCATTCTTGCTGCTGCGTTGAGAGTGGAGGAGAGAGTTCCCAGGTGCGATTTGGCTGTTCCAGTCAGCACTGCGATGCCATAATCAATTCTTAGTGTCCTGTTTCAGGTCTTTAGGGGGGAGGAAGGGTTTGATTTTGTGGAGAAGTTTTAAGTTCAGTAACACACTTTTGGCGGTTTTTGAGATGTGTGTTTTCATGTCCAGTTTGGGGTCAAAAGTGATCCCTAGGGATTTTGCGGAGTCCGTTGGCGCTAGAGAGACATTGAGGGCATTTAGGGCTTTGAGCCATTCCACTATTTGAGGGTTTTCATCTTTATTCGAAATGAGGAGTACTTCCGTTTTCTCTTCACTAAGTTTGAGGTGGTTGGCTGAGAGCCAGTGTTGGACCTCCATGATTGTACTGTTTAGTCTGTGAATGTCTGCGATCAATGTGGTTTCCAAATAGAGTTGTGTGACATCTGCTTAGAGGTGGAAGGGGATGTTGGAGTTCCCTAGAAGTGAGGTGAGGGGTTCCATGTAGATGTTGAAGAGTTGCGGGGAGAGTACTGACCCTTGAGGAACTCCTCTGCTGATGGGGAGGGGGTCTGATTCGAAGCTGTTGATCTTTATACTTTGAGTGCGGTTGTTGAGAAAAGAGGAGAACCATTTTAAGACCGTCTTTTCAATGCCCGCTCTCTCCTGGAGGACATGAGTAACAGGGTATGATCCACTGTGTCGAACGCAGCCAATAGGTCAAGGAGGATGAGAAGGCTACATTGGTTGGAGTCGAGTGACATGTGCAGATCATCTAGGACTTTTAGGATTGCGGTTTCAATGCTGCAGCCCTTTCTGAAGCCTCACTGGTGTGGGTCAAGTAGATTAGTGTTCTCTAGATGTTGGGTTAATTGTGCAAGCACATATCTTTGCAGAATTTTGGATAGGAGCGTTAGGTTCGAGACTGGTCTGAAGTTGTTCATGTCCATGGGGTCAAGGCCAGGTTTTTTTAGAAGTGGAGTGACTTGTCCGATTTTAAGGCAGTCAGGAATGGAGCCCTCGCTCAAGGAGCTGTTGATGATCTTGCCCCACATTGGAGCTAGAGTGAGCTTTAGCTCCTTGGTCAGTCTCGAGGGAAGTAGATCGAGGGAGTGAGAAGAGGATTTAGCGGTGGCGATAAGATTGCTTATCATTTCATCCTGGACAGGTCGCAAGGATGACCAGCAGACAGGCGAGGTTACTAGAGGGTTGTGGTTAGTTGCAGGAGGAGGGCTTCAAGCTGAATGAACAATCAATTTTGGCGATTATTTCATTGAAAAAGCTGGCAAAGTTGTCGCAATGGGTTTTGGACGCAGCCAGGTTGGCTGCAGCTGGAATGGAGGTTTGGTTCTTAATGATGTTGAAGAGTTCTTTGGGGTGGTTTTTGACATTGTCTAAGGCAGAGCGGAAGAAGGATGACTTTTTGCTCTTGATATGAATGTAGTAGTTTTTGTGTGCTGCCTTGAGTTGATCCCGATGGAGGGAGGTGGGGTTGTTCCTCCAAGTTCTTTCCAGGGATCTGAGGTGTCTTCATTAATGTCAGTAGAGAACCACAACCTCGAGGGAATGCTTCTGGGTTTTTTTAGTTTCCGATGTGCCAGTTGATCCAGGGTGAGCTCCAGGTTGGAATGATAGAGCGAAGTGAGTTCAGAGGTTGAGAGGGACTCCGTCGTATTCGGGAGGAGTGAGCTGAGTCCCTCTTCTAGCTTGTCTCGGGGGATGTTGTAACATATGCTAGTTAGACAATGTGTTCTTTGTCCAGCCGGACAGAGTTTATTTTAGGAATATGCTCAATCAAACAAATATAGACAAGAATAATTTACAAGTGGAGTGCAACCTGCGACTCACAAGGACAAAACAAGGGGTAGGCGGAAAGGGGTTCAGGCAAGAGGGGTGGTCTGGTTTTTAATATTTGCTAGGCAGACTTAATTTTTCTATTAGTACCATTGTACATTATATCCACAGTTTTTTACTGACATATGGTACAGTTTGTGTCGACGTTTCGATCCCCAACTTAGAAACATAAGATCATCTTCAGGACAGTGAATCATAAAATGCCTGTGTGCAAACAAAAATATGTTTGACAATCAGGAGAGGACTGGGCGCCTGCACCTTAAGTTTGGGGTGAGTCTCGATGCAAGCTGGTTGGGCTCGTGTGTAGTTAAAAACGGGATATATACCCGATGTGAAAGCCAAGACACATTAAGGTCCAATTCCATAGGTAGGGTTCAATTGAAAAATTAGCCGTCACGGATTGCAAGTGCAGCGAGGTTTAACGCGGCTCCAGCGGGGTATCCGTGGTGTCGTGGGGGTGAATCAAAATAGCCGTCGCGGATTGTATAAAAATTGGCTAAATCTGGATTAGCTCAATTAACTTTTCTCTAAGGCCATAGTACATGGTGAAGAAATACACAGATGGTATTAAAAGTTAAATGTCACCTATAGACTGCATCTCTTATTGTACGATCCACTAAAGTGGCAAAGGAAAACATGACTTCAGTTCAATTATTATAGCCTGACTGCTGCAGTGTAAAACCTGCAGTGCGACCTGTTGAAATAACCTTTTAAACAGGCAAAACCTCCCATTTAAATATCAGTAAGTCAAACCTATGGAAGCCTTGTAGCCCACAAGGCAGGGGCATTATTTTTAAAAGTGGGGCATGCAGAAAATGTATGTTATCATGTCCCTACAGCAGCGGGGCCTTAAAGCCATTTTCACTGTGGTAGGCCTAGCTGCCCTATGGAGAACACCAGATTACACATTAAATACTATTATCCTGTCATCTCAGGAATGGGATAAGGATGAAAATTAATTAATCCATTCTTTTTAATAGCTATTAAAAGTCCAATTCAATGCAGAATTCTGACGTTTAAATAAACTTTATGGAAACGTAACTTTTAAAAAGTCACTCTTTATCTGTCTGACCTGTCAGAAGACCTATTAGTGGAATCCTTGCCAGCTCCCAGCCTATGGCCACACCTGGAAATAGGTATGAAAGATAATTGAACTGCCTCCTAGGAGCAAATATTAGGCTGACCTGAAGGAGCAGATATAACTTACATGAACTCCACAGAATGGTCAGAGTTGGTGCCGTAGGCATCCTGTTGACACTAAGGGGCCCATTAGGGTGGCGGGTGGATCGCCCCCGCCAGGCTGGCGGTAGCCACCGCCAGACTGGCGGGGTCGATCTGCCAGCCGTCCTTGCACTAAAGACCCCCCCATATTAGGAAGGCGGGGGGACCGCGGCGGACGGTAAGACCGTCCGCCGCGTTTCTGCCCCGGTCCGGGGCAGAAAAGGTATAATATGGTGGCGGTGTCTATCAGACACCGCCAGCCATATTATGATGGGCAATCTTGAATGCCTTTCCCTAGCGGCAATGCCGCCATGGAAAGGCATGCAGAGAATCCCTGCGGGGGCCTGTTGAGGGCCCCCAGGGACTCCCGGGGGGTGGGGGGTGCACATGGGGGAGTACCTATGGTACCCCCGCATTTCAAAGTGCAACATGGCAGGCACCTTGCGGTGCCTGTCATGTTGTGCTTTGAAATGCACAACGTGAATTTTTACCATTGCGGCGGGCGGCACTTTCAGCACCGCCCGCCGCAATGGTAAGAATGGTAGGAATACATGATGCTTCCTAATTGCCAAGGTGGGACCGCCGCTCCTATGGCGGGCGGTCCCGTTTTGCACAGGGATGGCGGGCGGGCAAAGTCCGCCCGCCATCCTAATGGGGGCCTAAGCTATCAGATCCTGCTTGACAGGTCTGAAGGGACACATGTAACACAAGGGGCACACTTTAAAGGGACCAAACTGGATGCCAATAAAATTCTTGTGAATTTAATGCCTGGTTGCTTTTGTTCTACCAGACTATGTAACAGGGTTTGTTGTGGGTACAGTGCCTGCTTCAAACTAGGTTTTAGTGTTAGAAGTTAGAGACACTAGAGATATACCAATGACACTCCCATACTCCCATACACCCACAGCCCTCAGAGCCCAAGTTTAGTGTAGTAGAAAGCTTTCACTATTTAAATGCCCTGTCAAATGGCATTTTGGGATTATTACAATAAAGCAAACATAAATTACTGAATAGGTGTGTAGGATCGCCCATGGGAACTGTTACCAAACTTGTTGGTGAGTGCCCTTGAAGTCACCCCCACTCACTAGCTGGTGCCAAGCAAAAATGTGGCAACCCAAGGCACCTTTACCAGAACACTACTGGTATTACGAAAGGATAACAGGAGGACTAAACCTGCTGCACTTTGCATCTGTGACTTGAGCATCGGATTGAATTTCAGATTTGTCTGTGAGAAGAGTTTGTCCTCTAAAAATCTATAGAGTCCTTTTCAGATTCAGATTTAGAACAATCCTACTTTCATGCCCTAGCGTGGCCAATCTACTTTTTGTAACTGACCAGCGCTACTTCGTGGTAGGCCTCCAATCGTGCCTATATCCCGGTCTATCATGAGCATTTAGTACCATTGGTACTTGCCACTTTTTGGAGCTTTTTCCACTAAAATCTTTAAACATTGGTATTTCCAGATTCTCTTGTGTTGTGTTTTCAACCTTCAACTGTTTTGCTACATTTTTTACACACTTTTAGTTAAGCCTGTCTGCTCCAAACGCTTGCTACCAGAGGTTCAGCTCAGCTTTAAATTACTGAAAAAACAGCTTAGTGACTTTATTACTTATTGTGGATGCCAATTCACCCCAACTAAAAAAATCGTTTTCACAGTCTACATATGACTGAAACTCAACTCCTTGAAATCAATTGTCTCTTTGTATTATACACTGGATTTCAAAAGTGGAAATAATCATCTTTAGTTTCAGTCAGATGTACTAAAAGTCATTCAAGTTTATAATCTCCTCCACTAGGAATTTCATACATATGTCTATGAGTATTAGGAGATATTTCCTATCTGGTGGTGTGGAAAACACTGCATTGACTTCATCCTTCCTTTGCTATCACTGGGTTTGGGCAGTAGCTGTGGCTTGACATGACAAACACTCAGTGATAATATGTTTCACCTGGTTGTCTACATTGCAGAACAAGGCCATTTTCTGAAATCTAGCTTTGGGGTTTTCCATCCCTTGTTGGCTTTGTTTTACTAGTTGGGTAACCCATGATGTTAAAAAGTAGGGGACTAAAATCCTGCCTCATGCCGCATTAGCAAAGGTATTTAAAGACGTGTTTGTTAGAGAGAGACCCGCTTCAAAAAAAAGGTTGACAAGGAAAACAAGCTATTCACCTTTCAGTATCACAGTTGAGATTCATGTTAACATAGGCTGCTGTGGAATTCCTTAATGAAGGACTTTTTGACACAGTGCATGCAGCTAAACGTGGCCAAAAGATTTCAGTCCTCAGCATGGTCAAAATTTCAAAAGTCCAAAAAGCAAACAACCTTATGCACTTTCGTCAATCATTAGTCTAAATGTCTTGCTTTCATTTTTGATTAGGCTGATGGTCTCTTCCTGGACTTTATATCCCACAAAGGAGCCCGATCAGGTCCCTCAACAAGATGCAGAGCCAATTACATATGCAACCTTTCTGTCATTTTGGTGTAATTTTATTTCATTAGTATCCATGTGTAATCCAATCATTTTTCAAGTTTCGTCTTTCGATTTTCATACTTCAGTTTTATCCATGTTTTCACAGTGCCTCAAGAGGCTTTCTCTAAGCAGTACTAGAGGGTTCACAACTCCTCATGACTCATCCTTAATGTTTGAAACCCAATGCATTTCGGGATGACTCCCTTCTTCAGGGGTAACTACAATGCAAAATGATAATAAACACCCTTCAATACTTCATGTTAAATATATATAACTGCTTAACACTAAAATACTAATCCTTTATAATTAAGGCTCCCTGTTTTCCGTTTTTACAGATTTTTACAGATAAATACAGACAGAAAACAATTATCTTGTCTGTATGTATTTTTAAATGTGGATAAAAACTGAAATTGGGTGCTTTTTGAGTGATTGTAAATACATTTTACTATGACTGCCAGTCCAATAACGATGTGGATTGATAGGTAAGGGTGTTAAACAAGAAAGAAATATTAGTAAAGAGGCTTAAACAGCAGTGCACAAGTCTGATACTGAAATGTGTATATTTTCATATAAGTGCATTGAATTATCTTCTGTCTGTGTTCATATCACTGAAACGTGGGAGGCATTTAAGCATGACTCCATATTTATTGGTTAAATAAATGTAGAAATATACCAGTTTCAGCTTTACTTTTTTCACAAAACCCATAATAAATATGTATAAATAAAGATAAAGTTGACACAAAATAAATATGGTAAAATACAGATGGAAATGAAAAAGAAATAAATACCGATAAACCTGGAGCCCTATTTATAATGTACACTGATTATAATTTACATAGGAAAAGACCAAGCACTCAATTTCCCAGAATCCTTCATTCATGACTCTCAGTGGCATGTTATCATTGGTGAACAATTATCAAACAACTTATGCAACTTGCCACCCCATGTGACCCTAACACTACAAATTGACACCTGAACTGCACAAAACTCATGCATGCAAACCAATGTTAACTAAAATCAACAATTTGTGCTTACTGACAGTTAGAGAAAAGTTTGACTATAACTGTCTCCCCCATACCCACAGTCTATCACCGTTGCCTCATTATTATTTTGCTAATTAAACACCTAAAATTACAACCCCTTAAAAGAGGGAGCTTAAGGAATGGAAAAGGTGACTTTTTAAAAGTTACTTTCCCTAAATATGTATTAAAAATAACCATTTGATAGACATATAATACGATAAACGACCAATATATAGAATCCAAAATATAGAATGGACAGAGTATCAAATCCAAAATATAGATAGGACAGAATATCGAATTACCAAAATATAGTTAGTCAGGATATCGATTTTGGGATTGGAAATATTGATTTCGATAATATCGAATTTAAAATATCGATTTCCATAATATCAATTTTTTTTATGTGTTTTGTATAGTAGTATATGTGTTAAAACTATGTATTAATTTTGTAATGTATGCTTAATTTTTTTAAAGTAGTGAATGTTATGTAATTTAATTTTGGCATAAATTTAATTCCGTAGCGGGTTGTGGGTTTATAGGGGAGTAAGGTGGGAAGTAATTTAATTATAGTAAATTAAATATTAATTTTTATTCATATGTATTGATCATTAATTGATTGATAGTTAATTATTAATTGGTAATTAATTTGTGTTAATTGGTATTTAATTTTTCATTAATTGGTAAATATTTTTTATTAATTGATTAATTGATAAATATATTAATTTATTTTGAGCCGGTTGTGGGTTTATAGGGCAATAGGGTGGGAAGTAATTTAATTGTAATCAAGTTAATATTTATTTTTATTTATGTATTGATAATGAATTACTTTATGATTATTATTAATTGGTAATTAGTTGTTATTATTGGTAATTAATTGTTATTAATTGGTAATTAATTTTTATTAATTTAATAATTGATAATTAAGTTAATTGTATTATTATTTTGAGCGGCTTGTCAATCAATCAGGAGTTTGTTAAAGCGTAACTACTCACCCGTAAGGGTCTCAAGGCACTAGGGGTGGGGGGGTAAGGTTCCATTCCATCAAAGAGGGGGTCTGTCGAAGAGCCAAATTTGAGGTTTCTTGCGAAGATGGGGAGCGATGTTGGGCTTGTGCAATTTAATTATAGTAAATTAAATATTGGGCTTGTGGGTTTATGGGGGAATAGGGTGGGAAGCAATTTAGTTGTTATAAAGTAAATGCTTATTTTTATTTATATTTATAGATAATTAATTGATAATTAATTTTTAATTGGTAATTCATTTTTAAGAATTGGTAATTGTTTTTAATACATTTTTTATTGGTATTGATAATTACTTTACTGTAGAACTCTCTGGAGTGGGAATAGTAATTTTTACCCCTACGCTATCCAACGTTTTCCCTACTGTTGCACTTACTGGGGGGGGGGGGATAGTAATTTTTACCCCTACGCTATCCAACACTCTCCCTTCTGTTGCACTCTCTGGAGTGGGAATAGTAATTTTTACCCCCCCCCGTGCTATCCAACGCTTTCCCTACTGTTGCAATCTTCAGAGTGGGAATAGTAATTTTTACCCCTATGCTATCCAACCCTTTCCCTACTGTTGCACTTACTGGAGTGGAAATAGTAATTTTTACCCTCTCTCTATCCAACAAATTCTCTACTTTTTTTTACATACTTTTTTTACATTTTAAGCTTTTTTACATCATTTTAAGTATGTTTTATTTAATTGTTTTTCATATTTAATTAATTTTATATTATTTTTAATACATTTAAAAAATTCGATATTTTAGTTAACTATATTTTAACATTCTATATTTTGGATTCGCTCTTTTAGCACTTACCTGTTTGTAGATAGGGATTTTATATTCTGTACTTCGATATTTTGGAGTTGAAATTTTGGGCATTCTAGATTATGTCCCTCGTTATTAAGTCACTGAACCATATAATATATATTACAACTAGTGCTTGAAATATTTTTGTAGCTGGCCATCATTTATTAAATATCTTATTTTACTTGTTTTATGATGCTCAATTTGTGTGACATTAATATTATTTTAGTTCTCAGTGCAGGATGGTCTTAGATGCTATGTCATAGCCTTGCTGGATCAAACCAATTGTTTTTTCACACAAGGACTCAACCTAGTCCTGGAATGTGAATCCATTTTTCATATAATCAAACCTTACACTGTTTAGATTCCCACTATATTTTTTATATTTTGCTAAACATGTATTAACAACCTGTATCTCAAAATACCCAGATATGTGCTACTTTAAGAAGTTTAATCAGTTCTAGTTGATAGTGAAGAGTAGCACAAGTGAATAAAAGAGGTTCCCGCACATTTACATGCACCCACGAGGTCATAAACAATAGTTACTTTTTGTAGTGTGGTCATGTGGTTGCCCTTTTAGAGTTCTAGTCTATATTTCTTAACAAGGTTTAACTCTCAGTGTTAGTTTGTCTGCAACAGGCAATATAACTACATTGTGTAATTCGGCTGTCTAGTTTGGACTGTTTGTCTCTTATGAGCAATGGAGCCATGCATTGAAACAAATCAAAGAGAAACCAATGCCTTACTGTAGTGAAACATATCTCGTGAGTTTTTTAAGGAGTAAATACTATTTAGCTCTCATGTATTTAGATATTAATTTATTTTGTGCATATATTCATTACTTTAGTTACATATGCCTATATTAATGTGTTATTGAACCACACAAAATTAGCAGAAAAACAGCTGCGCACTGGACACGGGCCAAGTGCCTAATTTGTTCCAGTGGTTGCTGGTGCTCAGCACAGGCACTTATTTCTATACACTGGCAGAGTTTTATGAGAATCCACCACATGGTGGAGCTGCGTATGTATTTTTAAGCTAAATTAATTTGTGGAGCATTCAAGTATTTATAATATCTTTACAAAAATGGTTTAAAAAACCTGCAATTAAAGTAACGTGGGTTGTTCTAATTGTAGTGAGCCCATGTGAAATAACCTGGGTCCTGGCACTTCATTTTTTTTTACAAATTAAGCACTGCACTGCCAAAAGCAAGTCACAAAATAATTGGAATGGTAGCTGTGTTCTAGATCGGAAGAGGATAGTCAGCACAGGCATATCACATCCAGATCACGGGTGCTAAGATGGAAAAAGACTGCTACCTTGTGTTTTTCTTTTTTGCCTTCCTTGCTTCTAGTCTGACGTGTCCTGGCTCACAGATGTGCCAAGAGCCACTGGAGGTGGTGAGCATGTCTGCAGAGCCGCTGGTCCTAATGCCTTTGTGTATGATGCAGCTTGTTTTGTAGATTGTGCAGGAATTCCATCAGGGCATTTATTTGACAGTTTCCTGAAGCCGGATAAGTTCCCAGATGTTGTTTCAGACTGTACACGTTGGGTTGTCAACTGGGGCCTAAAACAAACATATTTGCAGCACACCTCTCATCAGAATTACATTTTCACTTAGCATAGCATCTGCATGCACATAAAACATGTATTAGCAATCTGCTGGTAGGCAGTAATTAGGAAAATAGACCTTCAAATATTCGTTTACTCAGTTTTACTCATTGGCTTAATCCTAGCACAAACACTGGTGGCTTCGGAAGGGTAAAGTTAGATCAGCATTAATCTTCCTCCTGACACATCCAGTTCTTCCGAGATATTGGCCACCCAGGTTGTTGAAAGAAGAAATACTGCATATTGATTTTGCATCTCATGAAGAATGGGCCAATATACTGGATGATGGATGCAGTGGGTGGATTATTCGCATTAGTGCCAGAGCCTCTGTTAGCGCAGTAATAATAATGAAATCCCATTTGCTCTTATTTGCTGGTTACTGATGTCCTCGCCAGGGCTCTTCAAATGATTTAAAGCTTTTACAAAAACCCTGCTGCAGTTGCCTCTCCCCTTTCGAGTTCCACTCTGTCTTACTAGGATTTTAATGCATAAGTATCATAAACACGCAGTCATTTGTGGCATTATACATGCATTGGGGTAGATTTATTGCTTTGTAACTGTACAGAAAACAAATTTGCATTGTGTAAGGGGGAGAAAATAGCGCAGAGCTATATTTATTAATAAAATATGAGTCTGGTATTTGTCATCGCCCCTCTGCTGGTGCACAATTGGGCTGCCTAGTTCCACGCAAAACCTTAGAATCATGGTGCACACCTTTGTGTGCTTTGTCTACCATAGATTTGTACTAGAAGCCTTCCTTTGTAATATGAACCCTAGGCCTAGATAAATACCTAAACATTTAGCATTGTAAATGAGTGTTGTACAGTGTGGACCACATGCAATTTGTGGAATGATTGGATACATTAAAAAATGTCTCCTTGCTAGCACATGCTTCATAGATGCATTATTTCATAACTCAAAGCCCAGTATGTCTATCTTTATAGATCTGGCTTTGCTTAAAAAAACTAAGGGTGCTTTTGCTGTACACACAAGTGACCTCCCCTTCATGTAAAGTGGCAGGAAGCCCCACCAGGCGCTGGTGCTGCTAATATAAAGAGTATCATGCGAACACAGAATCGTTTTTATGCAGGAAAGTGTCCTTGGAAGAGTTTGTGCCACTTTGCATGACTTTGCAATAGTAAATCTGGCCCCTATTAGGTGTGCACATTTTATGATTCTCTTTACAAACTCTGTATCTTGCTAAACACTGCCGTCACGGGTGCAATGCCTGACAGTGCTTGTATAATTTCCCATGCTTGGAAATGAATGTGATACGTTTGCTAGATGATATCAGACATGTGGCTGCTGTCACTTAAAATAAAATGTAAACAAAAATTAATTGAATAATACCCTTAAGAATTTCTGATATTTTACAGGAAATACAAAATATGCGTGATGAGCTCATGATTACTTATTGTAAAACAGAGCAAGGCTGCTCCTCAAGTGTGAACTGTAGACCATAACCCACTGCGGAATTTCAGTTCTCATTCGCCTTCCTGGCAACAACCAAGGGTGGAAGTCAATCTGCACACTCCATGGATAAAATAATCCCTTTCCACTCCAACACTCGCCGCTTCATCCTTATCCACTTCATCCTTAACACTTAACAGAATGCGCCTCACCATATGGCACACTCAGGTCACTCCTTTCTTCAGTAAAATCTCATGTACAAATCTCTTATGCTTTCCTACAATTTTTCCATCTCAGCAAATTCCAATGGTCCCACTAACAACACTTGGTGCCCTCATTTAGAAGAGGCGTGTGCCGGAGGAGTGTCACTTTTTATGACCATCAGGTGGTGCAGGCATCTCAATCATATCTATGAGGCGGCGCAAAGGCACCCTGCCTGGCTTTGCATGGCCTCATAGATGTGGAGTAAGGCAAGGAAGCACAAAGCTCTGTCTTGCTATACTCTACAACAAGGAGGCATTCCATGGGCATTGCTAGGGGTGTGTCCACTCAACGTACATGGATTTTGACTCTGCCCCAGATTTACAAATTCATGTAAACCGGGGGAGTGCCAAAAATGTATGCCTCCCCCAGAGAGCAGGCATGATAAGGAGAAATGGTTACATTTCTCCTTGTTTATTCCTCTTTCCAATTGTGCTGTATTCTGCAGCATACATAGAATGAGGAACACACCTGTCGTGATGGTTCTATGCACAGGAAGGAGCCTGTTACTGCACAAAAACAATCATGCCAACAACACAGACACCCTTTCAATGGTGCAAGGTTGCCTGCGTTGACGCTTGGTTGCAAATTGTGTGCTGGCTTAAAGGACAGGAATGCATTGTATCTTGTAAATACGGTGCATTCCCGCCCTGTCAATTTGGTGTAGGGCAGCGCAACAAAATAACTTGTGGTGCTGCCCTACGCCAATTCTTTGTAAATGAGGCCCTGGGGCTCCATTGTTGGGATTTAACCTGATACCCAATGCCCTTTGATCAATCTACCCTAAAACTGATGGTGCGAATTCTGCTACATACAATTTGCCAACCGTTTTCCTTCCCTTTAACTCAAAATTCAACATTTTGAATGTTATCCCTAATAAAGTTTGCCCAATGGATGTCTGTCGGTACTAGACTACTTCCTAATACATTTACAAAATGATCAATCCACACAGATTCATTTACAATGGTGTAAGGGGACCCTGAGTCCCCAACTATGGATATATCGAACCTGTTTCTGGAGTTAATATGGAAGTGTCAATACATAACATCCATTCCACTACATTCAACCCCCTTCCACAGATTGTTCTGAATCAGATTTTTCCTTTACATATTTTACGGTGGGATCCACGTTCCTATTTTTCTTCCTGCACACTATCGCAATGTGCCCAATTGCGCCACCGTACGAACATTTTGCTATAATAGAAGGGCAAGATTTTTCCCTGGCAAAATGATCTTTGTTGTCACACTGAAAACAGCTAAGAGATTTACTCTTGTCAGATTTTCCTTTCACACTCTTTCTCTGATTATTATTATCATGAACACTTGTAGTGCCTCTACACTTAGACATTTTATCATTTGACACTTTACATACTGGAATCACCTCTTTATCTTTGGTAGAGGATGAAGTAGCTGCTTTGGTTTACCTTTTGACAGCTCATTTTTCTTTACCATGGCTATAATATCTTTAAGTGATGAGTTCCCATTCACCCATAACCGGTCTTGTAAATTTGAATAATTCATGTGCATTATTATGTGATCTCGAATACGTTTTTCCTGTACTGTTCCAAACTGACGAGATACAGCCGATTTCCTTAATGCAGTCACATAATACTCTATAGGTTATGTTTCCCTTGTTTCCTTTGAAAGAATTGATACCTGTCAATGGTGGCACAAACAGCAGGATGATAATAATTATCCAGTTCTTCAATTGCATGTACAAAAGCATCACCCTCACCCTCAATTCTTACTTTTTTTCCATGTAACTATAAACCTGTAAATCTTCTGGGCCTAGACTGTGTAAAAGTATTTTCATTTTCATTGATGCAGACAATTCCTCCAAGCCATATTTTTCGATGGCTGAAAGGTAGCTCATAAAATACTCCTTCTTCTCAGGCCACATCAATTTGGCTCCCAAGGAAACAGCCGCAAAGGTAGTGGTGGCAAGAGAAAATGTTTGGGCACACATTATGCGCTATAAAAATGTAAAGCACCTTATAAAACAGCAAAAAATAAGAATATCCTAAAAGTTATAATAAAATCGAGCCTCTCTTAAAGTAACTATTGACAGTTAAATGTTAACATGTGGCATAGAATAGACGAATGCATATTTGTGTGTATATTGCATAACATAAAACGCCCTCTAAAAGTGCACTGTAGTGTTAACTTGGCAAACAGAAGTCTCCGTAATCTTTGCAGTTATGCGCAAACCGGTATGCACATCAAGGCATGCCTTACAAAAATTAATAGACCCAGGCCAAGGGTAAACTTGTAATGAATGGTGTGTGTGTCACCGCGGATCAGAATTCCTAACTTACACACAAATTATCACTTTTTGGTGTGCTTATCACCATAAAGAAACACCCATTGACTTACAATAGATACACTTCAAATCCTGTGCGTGTGTAAACAAAGATGACACGCAAATGGCGTGCATATCACCATACAAAGCCCATAAGTTTTGGAAAATGTTACCTTCACAGATGCTGTGCATGTCACCACAGGGCACAGATCCTGACAGACACGCAATGCGCAATGTTGTGTGCGAATCACCTTACAGTAATGGAGCACTGACATGCTGATCGCAGCATGCTGTAGAACAAGCCCATTCCAAGATGACTGTTCCCAACGTGACACTGTATGATATGAACAACATGACACACCTACAGTGACATATGAAGAGGACGCCCGTATCACACACGGGACTGCTTGCGCACCATATGTCCTCTTGCCCATATGACCGCTGGCTCTGCTCGTTCACCGTAACACTGACCAAATTGACCAGTGGTTCATCACTGCTTGCCCTTGCCCTCCCTGACGAAGATGATCAGGAATGACAAGGTGGGGGGCGGGGTGTCCCAAAGGCCACAAGCACAGTGCTTCTATAACTAGAGATTCCGCTAACAACGACGGTGTGGGTAAAATTGTCTCCAAATTGTAGACTTCCGGCAGAAATAGAATAACTTCAGGTTTATTTGGGAGAGTCAGCAGTTAATCAATCAATAAATCAATCAATCATAACACTTGTATAGCGCGCTACTCACCAGGAAGGGTCTCAAGGCGCTTGGGGGAAGGGGGCCGCTACTGCTCGAACAGCCAGGTCTTGAGTTGTCTCCTGAAGGTGAGGTGGTCCTGGGTCAGCCGAAGGTGGATGGGGAGGGAGTTCCATGTCTTGGCCGCCAGGAAGGAGAAGGATCTACCTCTGGCGGTGGCTCTTCGGATGTGTGGTATGGCGGCGAGGGCGAGGCTAGCGGACCGTAGCTGGCGGGTGGGCGTGTGGAAGGTCAGGCCCAGGTTGTGGAGAGACTTGTGTGCGTGGATGAGGAGCCTGAACGTGATCCTCTTGTTGACGGGGAGCCAGTGCAGGTTCCTCGGGTGGCCGGAGATGTGGCTGCGTCGAAGGATGTCCAGGATGAGTCGGGCGGAGGCGTTCTGGATGCGTTGTAGTCTTTTCTGTAGTTTGGCTGTGTTTCCGGCGTAGAGGGTGTTTCCGTAGTCCAGCCGGCTGGTGACGAGGGCCTGAGTGACCGTCTTCCTGGTTTCGATCGGGATCCATCGGAAGATCTTGTGGAGCATGCGGAGGGTGTGAAAGCATGACGAGGAGACAGCGTTGACTTGTCTGGTCATCGAGAGGGAGGAGTCCAGGATGAAGCCCAGGTTGCGTGCGTGGTCTGTCGGCTTGGGTGCGGTGCCCAGGGCTGGGGGCCACCAGGAGTCGTCCCAGGCGGAGGGTGATGGTCCAAGGATGAGGACTTCCGCCTCGTCTGAGTTCAGTTTCAGGCGGCTGTTCTTCATCCACTCGGCGACGTCTTTCATTCCTTCGTGGAGGCTGGTTCTGGCGGTGTCGGGGTCTATGGTGAGGGAGAGGATCAGCTGGGTGTCGTCGGCGTAGGAGATAAGGTTGAGGTTGTGTTGGCGTGCGATGGCTGCGAGAGTTCTCATGTAGATGTTGAAGAGGGTGGGGCTGAGTGATGATCCTTGCGGGACGCCACAGATGACTTTGGTGGACTCGGAGCGATACGGGGGAGGCGGACTCTCTGTGTTCTTCCAGCGAGGAACGAGATGATCCACTTCAGTGCCTTCTCTTGGATGCCGGTGTTGCTGAGGCGTTGGACTAGGGTGCGGTGGCAGACAGTGTCGAACACGGTGGAGAGGTCCAGGAGGATGAGTGCTGCTGTTTCCCCGTTGTCGAGAAGGGCTCGGATTTCGTCGGTGGCTGCGATGAGGGTGGTCTCGGTGCTGTGGTTGGCTTTGAAACCGGACTGCGGGGGTTCAAGGGATCCATTCGTCTCGAGGAAGGCGGCAAGCTGTCAGTTGGCGATCTTCTCGATGACTTTGGCAGGAAAAGGGAGGAGCGAGATGGGGCGGACGTTTTTGAGGTCGGTGGGGTCCGCTGTTGGTTTCTTCAGTAGGGCGCTGAGCTCGGCATGCTTCCAGCTCTCCGGGAAAGTGGCGGCGTCAAAGGAGGTGTTGATGACATCTCGGAGTTGGGGTGCGATGGTGGAGTCGGCCTTGTTGAAGACGTGGTGGGGGCAGGGGTCAGTCGGAGATCCGGAGTGGATGGTGTTCATCGTGCGGGCTGTGTCTTCGGTGGTCACTGCGGTCCAGGTGCGGAGGGTCGCGGTGGGGTGCGTTGGTTCGATGGTTGGGTGCGAGGATGGTGTGCCGAAGCTGTTGTGGATGTCGGAAATCTTGCGGTGGAAGAACGAGGCGAGGGAGTCGCAGAGATCTTGTGAAGGGGTGATGTTGTTGTTGCCGGTGCTGGGGTTGCAGAACTCCTAGACGATGCTGAAGAGTTCCTTGCTGGTGCAGATGAGCTGGTGGTGCTTGCGGGTCGCGTGTTTGAGGGCGGTCATGTTGTCAGTGTTCCGGTCGAGGAGCCAGGCTTTCTCAAGGGTGCGGCATGTCTTCTTGGAGTCCTTGAGTTCGTCGGTGAACCAGGGGGCCTTCTTGCTTCTGGGTTTGCTGGGAGGGTTCTTCAGTGCTGCAAGGTCGTTGGCGCAGGCTGTCAGCCACTGCGTGAAGTTGCGGGCAGCTTCGTTGGGGTCCGGTGTGCTGGCAGGTGGGTTCTGGCTGAGGGAGGTGGTGAGCTGGTCGGCGGTGATCTTGCTCCAGCTTCCGTGAGGAACCTGTTGCGGGTGGTGGTGGGTAGTGGTTTTTCTGAAGCTGAAGCGGACGCAGCTGTGGTCGGTCCAGTGAAGTCCGGTGGAGTGGCTGAAGGTGATGTGCTTGCTGGAAGAGAAGATGGGGTCAAGCGTGTGGCCGGCGTAGTGGGTGGGGGTATTGACCAGTTGCTTGAGTCCGAGGTTGGCGAGGTTGTCCAGCAGGGTGACGGTGTTGGTTTCCTTGTTGTTCTCCAGGTGGAAGTTGAGGTCCCCTAGGAGGATGTAGTTCTGAGGAGGGGAGGGCGTGAGGGCTGATGAAGTCCGTGATGTCTTCGCTGAATTGTGTGCGTGGTCCCGGGGGTATGTAGATGAGGGTGCCTTTGAGGGTCATCTTTGGGTCGGTGTGAATCTGGAAGTGGAGGTGTTCGGCGGCAGTGAAGGTGTCGTCGGCGTCGGTCGTGATGAGAATGGTGTTCTTGTGGACGATGGCGATGCCTCCTCCGGTCTGGTTGACGCGGTCCCTCCTGATGATCTTGTATGCATCCGGGATGGCGATGGCGATATCGGGGGCTGAGGAGGCGTTCATCCATGTTTCAGTGAGGAATGCGACGTCTGGTGATGTTGTGTCGAGCAGGTTCCAGAGTTCGACGGCGTGTCTGTGGACGGAGCGGGTGTTGAGCAGGATGCACTTGAGGTCGCTGCTGGGGTTTGGCTTGGCGGGCACGGTGCATGTTCGGAGGCAGGTGAACTTGCAGGTTGTGCAGGTGAAGGGTCCGTGGAAGCGTTTCGGGGCAGCCCGGCAGCAGGCGGGGTTCCGGCCGGCATTGAGTGCGTTGAGGGCGGCAGCGTCGTAGGTCTGGCGGGTCGTCTTGCGTCAGTGAGGGCCAGGGGTCCCAGCGTTGGGCGCGGTCCAGGCGCGGGCGGGTGCCGACGGGCTTACCTTTGGCGCGCCTTCGGCGCACAATCGGCGCGCCCGCTGCGCGTGACCACTGCGCGTCTGCGCGGTCGCCATTTAAGGCTAAATGGGAGGGAGGAGCAGCTGGGAGGCAGGAGCGGGGAGGGGAGGGGGCGTGGCCACGTGGCCGGCGGCGGGAAGCGGGGAGCGGGGCGGGAAAGGCACAGGGGGGGAAAAACGAGCACGATTTACAGAAGGAAAAGGTACAAATTAAACAAAGGCAATACAATGTCACAAGGCTGAAGAACAACAAAGAACAACAAAATACAGTGAAAATACCCGGCGGAGCTGCGGGGGCAACGTGCAGCAAGGCGGGCAGCTAGGGCGGCAGGCACCCAGAGCAGCGAGGCTGCGAGCAGCAGTGAGGGGCACACACACACAGCTGGTGGCCGTGCGGCGCTGGGGTGTCCTGAGAGTTACCAACCAATCATCTCAAGTACTTCTCCAACTGTCACCCCCCAACGTTCTCCCTCACTATTTGCCCTCATTATAGCTCTTTAAATACACTGATCACACTTTGCAATGCAAGGGCAACATAGATACTACATTATGTAGGCTCTTGTGTCTTGACTATGTCTCCTATCATCAGGGCCGGCCTTGGACATGGGCAAGCTGGACACTGGCCCAGAGCCCAGAGTGCTGTCTGACCAAGTGTCATACAAACAGCAGCTCGTCCATCCCACTTGGTCTCAATTGTATCCTTTTAACATGTTTGTAATCAGCCCTTAATGTACCTCGGGGTAATTGTTAGAAACCCATGACCCCACTGCCCTCCTCGCATCTTCCTCACACCTCCTGCTGTCACACCATAACAACCCACTGCCCCACAACAATCACCAAATTCTCTTTATGCCAAGGGTCCTGTCCTGGTCAATCCTATTTAGGGCTCGCCCTGCCTATCATCATTTAACTCTATAACAGAATTTTTTTTCTCCAAAAACTAAAATCAAGATCAAATACATTTCTTTCATGCACCTCATTTTAGTGGAATAGTACCTATAACCTAAAAGACATATAACATACTTTTTTAAACAAAATATGTGGACTGACAGTTTGCAGGCAAATACAAATGTACTGACCTTGCCTGTTTTCACATCAAAACTCAACAGTGAGAAACTTTATTCTCAAATATTCTCTATAGTCTGTCAGTGAACTATGCAATCAATCTTGTGGGTACTACATTTCATCAGAGATTAATCAATCAATCAATCAGGGGTTTGTGAGGTGCACTAATCACCCGTGAGGGTCGATAGACGATGGGGGTGGGTGTGAGCAGCTCCGTTAAGGTCATTCGAAGAGCTAGCTCTTGAGGTCTTTCCTGAATTGGTGCAGTGTCGCGCTCCGTCAGAGGTGAAGGGGAAGTTTGTTACAGGTCTGCTAGGTAGGGGAAGGAACTTTCACCTGCTCAGGTCTTGTAAAAATGTGGGATGGCAGCTAGGGAGAGGTTGGGGTGAGCGGAGGTTTCTCTTGGGGTGATGGAAGAGATTCAGTCATTCAGGTATTGGGGTCCGGTGTTGTGGAAGGCTTTGTAGGCATGTGTGAGCAGCTTAAAGTTTATTCACTTTTCGACTGGGAGCCAATGGCGGTCGCAGAGGTGTTTGGGTAATGTAGTTGTACCGAGGGATATCGAGGGTAAGTCTTGCTGTGGCTTACTGGACGGTCTAGAGTTTGAAGAGCAGTTTTTTGTGGATTACAGCGTAGAGTCTGCTGGTGATGAGTGCGTGAGGTATGGATTTCTGAGAGTCAGGCGGATCCACTTGAAGGTCTTGCAGAGTATGCAGAGAGTGTTGAAGTATTCGGAGGATACTGCATTGATCCGGCAATTCATGGTGAGCGATGAGTCGAGTATGATGCCAAGGTTGCGTGCATGGTCCACTGGTGTGGGCGGGTTTCCAAGGGCGGGGTCCACCAGGTGTTGTCCCAGCAGAGGGGGTGGAGAGTGTGGGGCTGAGGGAGGATCCTTGGGGTACTCTGCATCTGATCACTGTTGGTTCTGAGAGGAAGGGTGGGAGTCTTAATCTCTGTGTTCCGCCAGAGAGGAAAGATCGTATCCAGTCTAAGGCTTTTCCTTGGATGCCTGCATCGTGGAGCCTGATGGCAAGAGTGCAGTGGGAGACGGTGTCGAAGGCTGCTGATGGGTCCAGGAGGATGAGGGCTTCCATATGACCTTGGTCAAGGAAGACGTGGATGTAATCGGTGGTGGCTTGAATGGCTGTCTCGGTGCTGTAGTTGCTGCGGAATCCCAATTGAGAGGTGTCTAGGGAGTTGTGTGTTTCTATGAAATGTGCTAGCTGGGTGTTGACAGCCTTCTTGGTTACTTTAGCAGCAAATGAAAGCAGTGAGGTGGGTCTGAAGTTCTTGAAGTCCTTCGGGTCTGCGGAGGGCTTCTTTAGGAGGGGGTTGACTTCGGCAGACTTCCAGTTGTCGGGGATGCCATTTAAACAGTAAGCAATCAATGCAATAGAAAGCTTTAGATCCAAGGACGGTATTTGTTCACATATCAATCAGTGGTTCATTTAGGCATCAATGGAATTACAGAGGTGCAGGCAGGACTGTGTCATGAGTGTTTTTATACCACATTATGAGGCAGACATAGATGACCCAGTTGGCAGGGAGAGGCCGTACCTTCACCTACTGATCACTTGGCTACATAAATTACATTGCACTCAGATCATTGATGTATATATGCATCATCTTACCAATGATTCCTAGCCTTAGCCTGAACTGCTAATAATTTGGTACTGTTGTATCCTGCACCTTTGTGCATGGCCTTTCTGCGTAAGGTGGGTATTGTAGAACCTGATTGTGAGGTGATGAGGCTCTGGAATGCTCCGCACATTAGAGAGACCATTTCAGGTGCGATGCGGTGGTGGCGACAACTGATTTGTTGCGGCTGGTGCCCAGTACTAATAACTGAATAAACTTTGCCTCAACACACCAGGATATCTCTGCCTGATGTATTACTCTCTGTGACTGGTATCCCACTCTGTGATGTTAGTTTCACCTCCTCGTCCCCTGTTCAGAAACTTTATTTCCATTATCTCCGCTCTGGTGCATTTCTGGACATCGGCAACCATGTTTTATAACTGAGGGATGTCTGGCCTAGTCGGCCATAGCTATGGCGTATTTGGCCACAATCAGTCCAAAGTCAAGGAACCTAAATGTTTTCTTGTCTGCCTTCGATCTATGCATCTGTCCTAGTAAGCAGGAGAGTATGTTCTGGTGTATTGATTTCCACTAAAGGTCTGTCAGGATCGTTACTACTTGAGTCCTCTATTGCACAATTATCACACAAGTCCAGACCATATGAATAAAATCTGTATGAGGTGTTCGACATCTAGGACAACTGTATGCAAAAAACTCTCCGCAGCGGCTGACCACAGGTTCAACACATCAATCCCTGTCTATACAATTATAAAGAGTCCTATGCAAAACGCCCCCGGAACCCACCACAGTTGGGCTCCACTGAAATCCGAAAAGATCAATTTGTCATTTGTTGAAGGTGCACCAGGAAAGAAGTCACAGTCCTATGAGAAAGTCTCCCAAGTTTCTTTATTTTTCGTCATAATAAAAGATCGGACATCAGCCAACGCGTTTATTTCCTATGCAAGGAACTTCTTCAGGGCATAAGCAATTACACAACTCAGCACATAAGTTATCACAATACAAAGATAAACTAATGAAAACAAACCAATACGTATTAAAATAATTTTCACACATATTACAAAAAATGTAATTAGAAAAAAGACATTACCACATTTAGATTAACATACACTAACATCATAAAACAGCCCACTATAAATATAACTTACTAACATATATAATACACATGTTGAAAAAATAGAGAGAAGAAGGGGGGACGCATAGTGTTCAGAGCATGAACTGCCAACACTTAACTGTGCAAGTGCCTCAGTCACATTACTAAGCATTCAAGCTCCATGTGCAAATATTCAAATGAAGACTATTTAAAAGGAAAAAGTTTAGGCAAACATTTAAAAAAGAATGAGGAGAGAAAGAGCAAAGATATAAGGATTAATTTTGAACAAGCTGAAGACTGGTAATCACATATTCTCACCTATATATAATAAATGAAATTTCACCAACACTTCTCTGGTGTGGTCATGAATCAATTGGGGAATAATACGAGAAAGAGCCCCATTCATTGGACTGTGACTACTTTCCTGGTGCACCTTCCACAATGACCAATGATCTAGGACAGCTGCATGCAGAACTGGGCACCAACCTGGAAGACAGCGGTTGTAAAGGCACTGTTAAAGAAGCCTAATTTGGACTCTTCGGACCTGGCTAACTTTAGGCCCATCTCCTTATTGCCGGGACTCAGCAAAATTGCTGAACGGCTGGTCAACCAACAACTGTCAGGCTTTTTGGAGTCCAACGGATTGCTTCGAGCTTCGCAAACCGGTTTCCGTCCAGGTCAGGGTACCGACACTGCCCTCTTGGCAGTCATTGACGATGCCAGACGCATTCTGGATTCAGGAGGGTCAGTGGCAGTGATCCTCCTGGACCTCAGTGCGGCGTTCGACACCGTGAACAATCCGGTGTTGATTCAGCGACTGGCTGAGGTAGGGGTGTCGGGGGTTGCCCTGCAATGGCTGAGGTCATTTCTTACCGGACGAACATACCAAGTCTGGGAAGGCGGTGAGCGTTCTAAATCGATCTCCCTCCAGTGTGGAGTGCCACAGGGCTCCTCTCTTAGCCCGACATTATTTAATGTTTACATGGCCCCCCTGGAGGATATAGTCGTCCCGTATGACATTAAGATCATCAGTTATGCGGACAACACGCAGTTGGTGGTTTCTCTATCCCAACTAGCTGAGAATCCTGACATACTGCACTCCTGCCTGTCGGATGTTCATACCTGGATGGATGAATCAGCCCTCAAGCTGAACGGTTCGAAGACTGAAATAATGCTGTTAGGGAATAAAATCTCTTTTCTCCCTTTGACCAGCTGGCCGAGTTGTATGGGAGACCTCCCGGACCCTAAAGAGGTGATCAAGAGTTTGGGAGTCTGGCTAGAGCAAGACTTGTCATTTCGGACCCAAGCTAAGAAAATTGCAGGAGTTTGCTTCACCCTGTTACGGTCCGCTCGCAAAATTTTCCCCCTCTTACCTGCAACATCTAGGAAGTTGTTAATTCAGGGCCTGATCACATCCAGATTAGATTACAGTAATGCCATTTTTCTGGGTGCGCCTGAATCCACTTTTAAGAAACTCCAGCAAGTCCAAAATGTGGCAGCAAGGCTGCTCATGGACATTCCTAGGACGGAATCAGCTAGACCGGCTTTAAAGGCTCTGCACTGGCTTCCAGTGTGGGAGAGAGTCATATTCAAAGCACTCTGTATAGCCCATAAAATTCTTCGGGGGAAAGGCCCTCCTATACTAAAGAATTTAGCAGTACCATATAAAGCGAGCAGAACGTTGCGCTCCGATCAAAAACACCTTCTTTTAGTTCCCAGAGTCAAGAGGGCCCGCACTGGCGGAAGAAGATTTTCAGTTCACACGGCGAGGCTGTGGAACTGGCTCCCTTTACAATTACGCGCCGAGCCTTGTACATTGCGGTTCCGCAAATGTCTTAAAACCCTATTTCCTGCTTGAATGCTTCAACATGGCCGTTCTTACTATCTGATGGTGTCTGGATAAGCGCTGGGATGCCCAAGGGTAACTGCGCGCTATATAAAATTTTAAATAATAATAATATTAATCCACAATATTTTTCGGGGGTGTTAGGTGGTGCAAATGATTAAATAGTGCATATTTAAATCTTGTGTTTCCCTCTTGTGACCTTCTTAGTGTATTACAGTATCTTACTCCATTCCCTGGCCTTGAGCTCCCTTAATGGCGGTGCCTCATAAAGGGCTCTAGTGGCATGTAAATGTATGTAGAGAGTTGTGGAGATGGTGTTGCATAGCCAATATTTGGCTTGTTTACCTGCCCCATGTGTTAACATCACCTTAAGGGTGTTGTTCATAGGTGGGTCCACATCTCTTATTTCTTTGCTATTGTTGACCGCGGTGATTAGAGCATTGTTGTAAGAAGATGGCATGTGCCATGCTCCCAAGATCTGTAAGGTATCATACAAAAATAGAGTTCCACTGGAATATAAATCCCCTACCACCTGTATTGCAGCATCTGTCCAAGCATGGTGGTTGTGCAGTTTTAAGTGTATTTGAATTCTGTGAGGAGCCATAGCAGGATCTCTGAAGCATAAAATTCACAAGAGCCTAGCAGCTTCCACAATCATTGCTAACACTGCCTGGCTACTTGCACAACTTGAGGGCATCTGTCAGAGACAGGGTTATTACCCAGTACTGCCTCTTATAATGTGGCCTCTTTTGTGTCTTTAAGTTCGGACTGTTCAATGTCAAAACCCTGATGAAAACCCCTGCATTGGCCACTGCAGTTGAGAAGCCAAATAATAAGCCTTATAGTTTGGAGCAAGTATTACTCCCTTATCTAAAGAACTCAAGAGTTTACAAAGGGATGATTACCTCCTGTCTTTGCCCCAGACCAAATGTATGAGTGAGATGTTGATTTCATTGACACATTTGATAGGTAAAAACACCGGTAAGCTCACAAAAAAATAAAGGATGAGTGGAAGAAGTAGAATCCTTCCTATTGCAATGCTTCCCATGTGAGAAAGTGAGAGACTACACCAAAAAGTGAGTGAGTGCCTGTCAGTCACCAGGACCCCACCAATATTACTGGTAATTATGAGTGTTGTGTCTCTATATATAGTTGGATGACCAGATATCAGAACGTGTCGACTTCTCATAACACAGATGAGTTTTTTATCTTCAACTTTTCATGTGTAGTGAGTGGCCGCAGCAGGAACAGGCAGGACATATTTCAAATGATCTGAAATATCTAAGATGCATAAAGTTCTTAATCTGCAAATTGATTTGTAAAGTGATTACATTTACCTTCAAACGCTCGTTCACATTTAGCTCAACTGCAATTGCTATAGGCAATACAGTTTCTGTTACGACTTGGTGACGGCAGTCTATGAATGTATCATTTGCATAGCTAATAATAATCATATCTGCACACTTGAGAATCATATTAATAGCTCCTGGTGAAGGGACTTGTACAATTTTGCTAGGTGACAGTCCGGATTCTTGAGTTGTTTGCACACAATTACCTCCCAGGCCATGTTCAGAGCCAGGCCAGGTCACCTAGGATGTTATTTTTGTTGACAGGTTTGTCTTTGGCCCAGGCGCAGTACTTATGGGGCCTGGGACCATGGACACACAGTTGACGCGTGCAGCGAGCACACCACTGGCACGCCAAAGGCAAGCCTCACTGTGGACATCCACTCCAAGGTCATGCCAGGTACCAGGAGGCCATTTCATACCATGCCCCATGTGTATACCAGGGAGCATTTGCTGAAGCTGAATAAGGGTAAGCTTCCACCATGCAGGGTCTTCAATATTATTCATGATCAAGGTGATTCTCCTTGCAGTAATTGTAAGTGGGCATGCAGAGTCGACCAATACCCCTCAAATGGGGATTTTTCTGTATATTTTTCAGCATGACTGAATTCTTAAATCACTTAGAGATCTATACCCCTGATATGGCATCTCTAACTGAGACCTAGATGGATGAAAGCTAAGATCCATATCTAGTTGACGCCCTACCAGTGGACTTTCCATTACCAGATTAGATGAATTGGTAAGAGAGGGGGAGGCCTATCTGTGGTGTACCAAGACCACCTTGAAGTCAAATGTGCACCTGATACAGTAACACATAGCGAAGCTATGTTATTCAGCTGTAAGATGTCAAAACAAACCCTATTCAATGGCTTACTGATATATAGGACACCTGGTCCAAAAGTTTGTTTTTTAGGATGGTTGGAAGTTACTCTAGAATCATGTATGCAGTATTCTAATTTTACTATTTAATGTTATTATAATTTTTATCTTGAAGATATTAAAACTAAAGAGATAGAATAACTTCACATTTTAAGTAGTTTTAGTCTTACTCAGCAAGTGACTACTACTTCTCACATAGCAGGCCATACAATTGATGGCATTTTTCCAAGTCAGACCTAAAGGTTGATGATAGCTTACCTAAAGCCATCAATTTCAGTTTAGACTCTACTTCATCCACTAACGGTAGGACTATATAAGGGTTGGTTAAAAGCTTGGGATTAATAAACTTGCCCCGTCAAAACTATCAAAAATCATAGACGAAGACTTTCCATCCGCTGGTTCTCTCACCAGCTTAAGGAATTAAAACAAAGATATAGGAGGCAGGAAAAACTGTGCCGGAACCACTACAGCAGTGATGAAAATGTTAAATATAATGAATTAGTCCAAGAATATAAAAATGTTATTACGACCAAGAAGGCTAAATATTTATCAGAAAAAGTTTACTCAGCAAAGAATTCCAGAAGATAACTCTTTAAAACAGTTGAGCTTCTCTCTCATCTGTCCAAACTGCACTATGACCCCTTGCCAGCAATTTTGTAATGTACTTGTGAATTTCTTCAAAAATAAGGTGGAGGAAATCCATGGTAAACTGACTATTAAAGGCAGATCTTCCGCCTCACTCATGGAACCTTACAATAAAGTTTCTAAATTCATTGTTTCCCCTGCTCATGGAGGCAAGAGTAGTAGAACTCAGAGGCCAAACTAAATCTGGGGCCTCCAGTGACCTCTGCCCCCTTGGAATAGCTCATGAGATTGTGAAAGTAAAATACACCTCCCCTTCTTTGGTATTCAACTCCATTCTAAAGTCCGGAATCCCCGGTGTGGAAAAACTGTTGAAGAAACCATCTCTTGATTCAAAAGAGGTGAACAATGTTCGCCCTGTTTTTCAGCTACGTTTTCCAGCCAAGATACCTGAAAAACACATGAATATTGCCCTGTACAAATTTGTGAAGGAGAAGGAAACTCTAGATTAAGCAGAATATGTTCAGATCAAGTCATTGCACTGAGTCTACTTTAGTTGTGGCTACCAAGGAGCTAAGAAGTGTTCTAGATTATGGAGGGAAGGCGGCGATGATCCTGCTGGATCTAATGGTATCATTCAACACCGTTACTCATTAGGTCTTGCTCGATCACTTGGCAGAAATTGGAATTTGGGGCTCAGCCTTGGAGCTGTTTTGCTCCTTTCTTTCATATAGAAAAAAAATGGGTTGCCTTGTGGTGTCCCTTAGGGCTCATCACTGAGCCCCACGCTGTTTAAAATTTATTTGGCGCCCTGACTAAATTAATTTGGTCTTTCAGCTTTGCTCCAGTAGCATATGCAAATTAGACAAATATTGTTGTGTCTATCTAAAAATATGTTAATGAGATGCAACATCACTTAACTGGATGTATTGTTATCAATGATCAATCAATGGAAGAACGACAATAGCCGTATGCTCAATTCAAGTAAAACTGAGCCTCTTCTGTTTTAGCGAGAATTTCACCTCTTGGGATCATTCCTGCTGGCCACAGATTCTTCGTTCTCCTGCCACTCCAGTATCTTCTGTCACGAATCAGGGAATAATTTTTGATTCCAGTCTGTACTTTACCAAACAGATAATTAAACTTACTTCCTCGTGCTTTTTCGTGTTTCATAAGATTAGAAGATTCTTCCTTTTATCCCTTTTGTACTCCAAAAATCAGTGGTCACAGCCTTGGTGTTATCAAGGCTGGACTTTTGTAATGCCTTATACTTAGGTATTTACCAGCGCTCATTGAAAACAATGCAAAATCTACTGAATGCAGTGGCAAAATTCCTAAAAAGAATTCAACGTTCAAGCTAGTATCTGGGACATTACGAGAACTTCGTTGGCTTCCTGTGAAGAAAAGATCCAGGTTTAAGGCTTGATGTATGGCTCATAACACCTGCATACCTTAAAAATTCTTTCCTGTTATATTCCAAGTAGGACTGTACATTCAACTAACTCCAGGACAGTCAATGGCTGCAATATCAGAAAAAAAGAATTGGGGGGATAGACATTTTATCTACTTCACAGCACAACTGTGGAACAACCTACCTGAACATCCTTGAGACTAATTACATTTTTTCAGCATTACGAAACAGCTTAAAACCTGGTTATTTTGCTGCCCAATGTGATAATATGTAAGCAGTGGGCTCAGTTCTCTTGTTAGTGCAGTTGACATTAGCACCAAGAAGCTGTTGGCATGCAAGCACTTTATAAAACAAATCAATATCCTGTCGTCAGGAAGCCCTTGTGTGCACTGTCTGGCTCCAATATGCATTTCCCAATGGGAGAGCCATCACCAGCCCAAGTAGCTGGAAACAACCAGAAACGTTTTGCAGATATATGGCAACTTTCTAAAAGTATAATTTCTAGAGTAATAATTTAAAATCCGACCTCACCATTTGAGAGAACTTAAAATTACGATTCAACAATGTGCAAGAATAATTTTTCTAGCGACTACCAATCCAAAGTCACTATTTATTAAGTACACCCATGTTAAGCCATGATTCCCTATGGCAGCAGCCAGCCTTTTTACAGTGAAAATCATTTCTGGAAATATTCCACTGTAAAGACATGTTTAGCATTAATTTCTAAATGTACCACCCTTACATATCTGCACCTTGTCTTAATTGGAAATAGGATTATATATGGGTTGTGAGAAATTGAGTTGTTGGTTGACTGTGGTGTCAGCCAAGGTCAAGCAACAGCCACAGCCCCTGGCAGTGTCAACCGCAAAAAGTCACTAAATTAATCTGTAGTTAACCCTGGGTAGCTTGGCACAAAAATCAGACAGGCTTAACTTTGAGACAATGTTCAAAGTATTCATGCAGCACACAAACTTTAATAAAGTGAAAACACAACACAAGAAAAATTGCAATCCAATTTAGAAAAATAGAGTAACTTTTAATAAATTATTTGCCACCAAAACAACCTAAATCCAATCAGTAGAACCGGATCTTTGATTTTTTAAAGTTTGTAGTAAAAACGTGTGCCTAAATATCATAGTGCCAACCGCAGACTTCTAATTGCATGAGACCAAGTCAAAGGCGAACAATATGGGCAACTGTGATGGAGTGGGGTTGAGTTACAAAGAGTGGACACTCTAACCTAAGGAATAGTATAATGTACTATTCCAACACCTTCCCTACTGATGCGCACGCTGGAGTTAGAATAGTAAATTATACTATTCCTAAGTCCAGTGCGCCCCCTACAGCAAGTCGATCTAATGACTTGCGATGCAAAGGTATGCAAAGGTATCGCGTTCTAACAACAGTATGAAACAGTAGGGAGAGTGTTGGATAGCGGTGGAGTAAAAATTACTATTTTACTCCATTGAGTGCAACAGTAGTTAAATTGTTGGACAGCAGAGGGGTAAAACTTACTATTCTCACTCCAATAATTGTAACAGTAGTGGAAGTATTGGATAGCAGAGGGGTAACAATTGCTAGTCCCACTCCAATGAGTGCAACAGTAAGGAAAATGTTGGATAGCTGAGGTGTAAAAATGACTATTCCCACTCCAATTTAGTGCAACATTAGGGAACGTTTTAGTTTGCGCAGGGATAACAATTAATATTCTCACTCCAGTCAGTTCAAAATTAAAAACAAACAAATATTAACAACAAAAATATTTAAAAATCTAAATGAATTAAAAACTGTATAAATATATTAAAAATTAAAATACGAATGTATGTTCTATTAAAAACATTTTTACAAACAAATTATAACGTTAAATACATATGAAAAATACCTATAAATATCATATTAAATAAAATAAAAAAGATTTTTTAAACAAATAAATATGTTTAATTAGAAATTATTTAGAAACCAAAACCTTAATTATTCCATACATTTACTTTTTTTTATTTCCTACCCTATAACACCACACAGTTCAAAACCAGTTCAAAACCATCATCTAAATTTAAAAAAACTAATATAATTAATTACCAATTAAAGAAATATCATTAATTAAAAAACAGATTAAAACTCATAAAAATTATATAACTTCCCACACATGACTCCCATAATACTCACAACCCACAGCTAAAACTAAACCGTAAAAACATTAATTACACAATTAAAACTTATTTTCAATTAAAAAACTAAAGTATTTAACAACTAATTATAAAGTAATTAGTATTAATTTACTCCCCACCTTGTACCCCTATAAAAGTAAAACCTACACAAAAAATATAAACAAATACCATAATTGAACATCAAGTAATTAATTAATATTAATGACCACCAAATTATTAATGAATTAAAACATAAAATACTTCCCACCCTTTACCCCTATAAACCCCACAACCCACACCTAAAATGTATTACACAATTTCCATAATTTATTTTCAATCAATTAATTAATATAAATTAACAACAAATTACTAATTAATCTCAAATTACTTCACACACTTTTACCCCTGTAAACCCCACAACCCACACCTAAACAAATTATACAATTACCTAATTAATTACCAAAAAAGTAATAATAATTAACAACCAATTAATATTTATTTACAAATAAATTACTTCCCACAATTAACACCATAAAATATAAATTAAATATATATTAATAAATTAAAAATAATAATTAGTTTATTATAATTAAATTACTTCCCTCCCTTTTCCCCATAAACCCACAACCCGCTACGGAACTAAAAAAATACAAAATTTACCAAAAATACAATTGATAACTAATAAAAATGTAACACATATAGTAAAAAAACATAAACAATACTTTAAAATCTAAACTAAATGTAACACTAATTAAAAAATTTATATTTTAAACAACTATATTATTGCAAACGATATTAATGAGTTCTTTATTTTTGAGAATGATATTTCTTACCTTAAATTTCGATATTCTTGACCACTTTATTCTTGCTGTCGATATTTCTGTGACACGATATTTCCAACTCGATATTTGTGATTGTCGACATTTCCAACTCGATATTCTGTCTGAATACCTTAATTTTCTAAGCAAGTAGAGAGAGAAACATCTAATGCTGCATCTTGTCTGACATGACTGATGATCACAAGCTCACAGCACAACTCGTCTACTGCTACATGAAGAAGAAAAACAAAGTGTACACATTGTTGGAGAAACTTCAAGGACAACATACAAATCCCCAAAAGAATAAACCCCACGCAAAAACGGGCAAAAAGGTTAAATGCAATTTCTGTAACCTTGAATTAGGGTGTGGGCATTTATACATATGTTCATTTAGAAATTTTAACATGTCCAAAAATCTTTGTAAAAGCATTACAATGAATGTTCAGAAGGCGAGCTGGAATGTAAACAGAGGAAATTCACTACCATTGATGTATTTGAAGTAGAAGAAGGCCATGAAAACACAGATGAAGAACATTGAAAAAAACAAGCCACACACAATGACCAATGTTTTGACTGGGTTACAGCGATTTCTTTTCACTTGTGGAGCAGAGACCAAAATAGCTCCGTACATGAATATTGAAGTGGCAGGTTGTGACAGCAGTCTTTTTAGTGAAACAAAAAACAAAACTCAAGATGAAAACGTGAAATCCAAAATCATAAGGTAAAGTTTCTTTTCACAGCTTCACACTTAGATGAAACCCTGCAACCAGCCAGGACCTGAACAGGGAGGGTTGTCTGCACACATTGTGTTTGGCCATCCTAAATTTTTACATAGACCTGACCTCCATGGAGGGCAAACCCCTCGCTCATGGCCATCCACCACGATATTGGCTTCATGGAATGTATAACTAGTTAAATATAAACCAATTGCGTTGCATATAGGGTCAGCACTACACCCAAATCTCCAAGTCAGCTTTGTGAAGACTATGCAGTCTATTAGGATGGTGGGCGGACTCCAGTCTGCCCACCACCCTAGCGGTGCTGGGACCGGCTGCCAGTGGTGCAGGGGTCATGCACCGCCAATTAGAATGTGACTGCCACCCTGGCGGTCGCATCCAACATGTATTGCATAGTGGTTGGTGGTGCTGTAAGCAGCACCCGCCCCAATGCAATATATGCATGTTGTGCATTGGCTTGCACAACGGTGCCTGCCACCTTGTGTATGCCGATGTTGGGGTGTACCATGGGTACCCCACAAATATAGCCCCACCGCCCTCCTGGGAGCGTGCAACAGGCCCCCAAAGGAAACACTGCATGCCTTTCCATGGCGGAGTCTCAGCCATGGAAAGGCATTACACTGCCACCATCGTAAAATGGATGGCGGTGCCTACAAGGCACCACCACCATATTAAAAGCCTTTTCCACCCAGTAGGTAATCGTGATGATTGCCTACCGGCGGAAAAGTGGCGGACGGACTTTCCGTCCCCCGCGTTATCCCCTCCATGCTAATTTGGCGGGGGTAAAAGGCCTTCCGGCGGGGTGTTTTGACGGGCGGATCGCCACCGCTGGTAGGGCAGTGGCAATCCGCCCGGCATCGTAATAGACCCATAATGGCCACTCCCAACTTCAACTGTGAATATTAGGGGTTGGCCACAGGGCCTGAACTTTGGATGTGCAATCTTGCTACCTACACACAACTTAAGTGTTACCAACTTCCTCTGTGCTTAGTTTTTGGCTGTGTGGCATGTGTTTTGGTTGCTGGATGGATTGAACCATTTGTTCCAGCATTTGTGGGCCCACAGTGGGAGGTTTAGGATTTTATCCTTTACTGGATCACTAAACCATTTATTTACTTCACAATCTTGGTCCTCCAATGGATCTTTATATGTTTCAATGAGGGGAAAGAGAGTTAGCATTTCTTGTATGATCAATGTTCAATTTCAATTAACAGTGCAACAAATTTGGCTACACAATGAGGACCATCAATTAGTGGCCAAGTTCAAGGGTGTGTAATACACAATAGTAATTAAGTTCAAATAAATCATTCTTAAGACCATACCATACATGTACAAAATTGCAACAAGGAGACTGTGGTATTCTATGCTTAGGTCATTTAGAATCTGTGAGGTCATTGTAGAATGTCGGGGGACCAATTTACTACAGAGACCAAGTATCCTGAAGAAATTAAGGTGAACCATAATTAGACATACAAGTAGCTTGGTTGCAGCAATACAGAACAATTCCATGAGAATCTGATGCTTGGAAATTAATCTCAATTAGTCTTGTCTATGCAATAGCAATCTAATTCTTCCGAGCACTGACCAAGGCATAGAAATACTCAGAGCTCAGAAATCAAATATCTCTATAGAAAACGATAGGGATGAGGTACAAGAGTATTGGCAACATCATCAATAGCATTGCTGAAGCTCGGTCAGTCTAAACTGCATTTTGGGAAAACACTGGGCATAGGGGAATGTCTTAAAGAGTCCATTCAAAGGGCAACAGGGATTAAGGTAATGATTCAGGTAGGAGTCCAAGGAAGGTACTGCATAGGGTCTGCTAAAAGGGGGTTCAGCAAAGTGTATACAAGGAAAGTCTGAAGTCATCCATAGGATTCGGAGGTGAGCCTGAAGATGCTCTGGCCAAGGTCAACACAGTAGTGGATAAGTCATAATCCACAAGTTCATAGGACAACACCCCTGCAGTTGCATCATCAATAGAAGTCCATTGTATTTGTTTCAATCTTTTTGTGAATTCACATGTAGCACACTACACCAGTAGAGAAAAATCCCATACAAGACATGGTAACGCCATCCTGGTCACACGCTCAGGCTAGAGCGTAATACTCTTTTTTTCGTCCATAGGTTTCTCATGTGCTCATGGTCAAATTGCTTTCGCAGACATGTATCTATTGCTGTTACGAAATGTATTTATTCTAAACTAGCAATGCATGATAACACCTGCAAGAAAAGCAAGTCAGCAGAATAGGGGAGCACAGTGAATTATTAAATAAACTACAATGAAATAAAGATCTTTTGAGTATATGCTAAAATAAGATATTAACTCAATGATGCACATTTCATATACATGTGTACATTTCAACCGATACAAATATGGGCCTGATTAACAAACAGCCTCCACATTCTTGAGATAATCTCCACAATGAGAAACTGCAGTACAGAGATTCTGCTAGGACTGTGGAGACTCTGTGCATCAGGACCATAATATTTCTTTAGTACTTTTAGATCATATTGCATAGATCACACAATAAGCAATCAAAATGCACGGTTGTAGGTATAGAGAGAACTAATTTCTGAACTCAGTGCAATTTGGTTTTAGGCCAAATCATAGCATGGAGTATGCTCAGTTATGGCTGCAGAAGAGGAGAGAATTATAATGGACACTGGTAGGAAGGCTGCTATGATCCTATTAGATCTGTTGACAGCCTTTTACACCGTAATTCACATGATTCTGATTGCGTGCTTGGCAGAAAGCAGAATCCAAGGCTCAGCCCTAAAACTGTTCCATTCCTTTCTCTCAGAGAGAATATTCAGTGGCTTTGAGGGACCTGGTTTCTAAGGGCCTGGTTGCAAGTTTGGTGGTATGGGAGCAGTCTGCCACACCACCTCCCTGCTCCCACACCACCAAACGTGTCCACATACCATCTGCCAGATTACAAGTTCATTTGTGGGCTGTTAGAAAGGCACTGCAATAGGAGTGCCAAAGTTCGTTCTTGCACGGCAGGCACAGTGAAGTCCATGCTGTGCAGGAACTAGGGGTACATGCAGACAGAGGGACATGCCCTATGCCCCCCTGCATGCTTCCCACCTTACCCAGAGGCAACAGGGGACCCTGTAGGGCCCCTTAGTTTCCTCGCCACCAGTTTTCATGGTGGGCTCACCATCATGAAAACTTTGGCTGTGAGGAAATTCATAATATGCTTGGTGGTACCACAGTGGCACCGTCAGCATATTGATGAGCCTGACTGGTGCGCCATAGCCGAGGGATCACGGATCCCCAGCGGTTGCTATGGTCCTGTGGCAGTGGGACCTCAGCACTCGTAATGCGGTGGTCGGACTGACGGTGCGGGGGTTCCTGCCATGCAACCGAGTGTTTGGCGATCCACCAAACTCGTAATCAGGCCCTAAGTCTTTTACATTGCCCTGTGGGGTTCTACTGGGCTCATCATTGAACCTCACTTTATTTAATATCTATGTGGCCCCATTGACAAAACTAATTTGATCCTTTGTCTTTGCTCCTGTAGCATGTGCCACACAGCTTATTCTTTCCATTTCAAATAATGTTGCAGAGACAACCAAACATTTCCATAGTTCGATGGGAGCCATTGTGCAATGGATGAATGTAAATAGCCTCATGCTCAATTCAGCAAAAACTAATGTTCCTCTTTTTTGGAAAGAACTTACCATCCTGGAACCAATTTCTGTGGCCACAAATGCTAGGCTCACAACCTAAACCAGTAGCTACTGTTATTAACTTGGGGACATTTTTTATTCCAATCTGTTGTTCAACACTCAGATAAACAACCTCACTTCCACCTGTTTCTTTCTACTGCATAAAATTAGGAAGATCTTTTTATACATATCTTTTGAACTACAAAAAACAGAAAAAAACAGCACTTTTGCTATCAAGATTGGACAATTGCAATTCCCTATATGTAGGCGTTCATTAGCACTTTGAAAAATGTTGTTATTTTTTCGTTATCGTTATATTTAATTTGTTAAGCGAACAGCTACTAAAAGTGTCCCGGTGCTAACTCCAGAAAGTTACAGTAATCCACACTCCGAGCCAAAGCTTAAAAGAGCAGCGTTTTACATTTTTTTTAAAAAGCAATGGGTCATGAACACTCCTAAGAGCCAGCGGTAACAGGTTCCAGGCCAAGTCAGCTTTGCGGACGAAGCAGTTACCGCCTAGCCTATGGCGATTGAACCGAGGATTCTGCATTAAAAGCTGATCCGATGAGCAAAATTGCCGAGAAGGTTTATAGAAGACACATCTCTTCTGCAAATAGATAGGACCTAGCCTATAAAGAGTGCGATGAACAATGGACAGCATTTTGAATTTAATGCGAGACTCCACAGGGAGCAAATTCAGGGTACTTAAATGGATACGAACACTCTGTTTAAAAGGAAGTCCCAGTAGCAGTCTAGCGGTCGCATTTTGGACCACTTGCAGTTTCCTAGTCAAATAGGCAGGCTGCCGACCAAAAGGGCATTGGCGTAGTCTAAGTGGGATAAAATCAGTGCCCAGACCACAGTCTCCTTAGCGCTGAATGGCAAAAAAGGAAGAATTTTTTTTTAAGATTTTCAGGGTACCAAAACATGTCCCTGCCAACTTTTTTCTCTGAGTTGGAAAATTCAGGTCTTCATCAAACCAAACCCTGAGATTTTTGGCAGAACCCTTGCTCGCAGTAGGGCGGGGAAAATCTGAAGGACATATCCTATCCCTGAAATCCACTAGAAATGAGCCATGCAGGAGTACTTCAGATTTTTCTTCATTGCACTTCAACTGTGCGCTTGCCAACCAGTGGAACACCAAGGCTAGACAATGCTGCACAACCTCCACCGAGTCCTCTCCCCTCTTCCAAGAGAATAGGAGTTGTGTGTCATCCGCATAGGCCATCACCTTAGCCCCCAGAGACTCCGCAAGGTAAACCAGCGGAGCCACATAGATGATAAAGAGATGAGGGCTAAAGGATGACCCCGGCGGAACACCAGTAGACAAATGCATCGGCTCAGAAGCACAGGGAGGAAGCCACACCTGCTGTGATCTGCCCTCCAAAAAAGATCGAATCCAACTCAGAGCCGAACCCGAGATACCAATTGCCATTAGGCGATCAAGGAGTAAAGAATAGGGCACTGTATCGAATGCCGCCGAGAGATCAAGCATAACCAAGGCGACTCTCCCGCCGGCATCCAGGCACTCACGGATCACCTCTGTTACCTCCAAAAGCGCTGACTCTGTGCTATGAGCAGCACAGAACCCCGATTGCGCTGGGTGTAACAAGCCAGCTACCTCTAGTTGGTAAGCTGAGATGTCGCGACCTTCTCACAAACTTTAGCCAAACTTGGCAAGAGCGAGATAGGCCGATAGTTGGCAGGTGACAGCAGATCAAGGGACGGCTTCTTAAGGAGGGGCAGGATCAGTGCTTGCTTCCATAGCAACGGAACACTGGCCTCGCGAAGCGATTGATTGATCACTAAGTTGACCTCAAAATTAATTGTGTCCGCCACCTCCGCTAGGAACCTAGCGGCACAAGGGTCTTTAGGCGAGCCTGATTTAAGTGCTTTAAGAATTCTAAGTGACGTAGTCAAATCCACCGGACTGCATGCAGAAAAGGTGCCACCCCGCTCCCTCTCCTGTAATCCCAAAGAGGCAGCCATAACTGTCTTGGGCCCATTCGAAAAAGATTGCAGGATACCGACTATTTTTTCCTGAAATAAATTAACCAAGGTATTACACCAGGTAACATAGGATGGTATCACCGCCTCCCGGGCCCTAGGAGCCACAAAACTGCACAATGGCGAATATTTCTTTGGAGTTATTATTGGCCCGCTCAATACGAGCTGAAAAGTAGCAGCCCTTGGCTAGGCCAATAGATGAATAGTAAAGCTTCTGTTTTGCTCTAAGTGCCTGTTTGGAAATGGGGCAATAGCCACTGGAGCGCCAGGCTCTTTCAAGGACCTTGCAGGGTGTCCTTGAAAAATCATCAGTGCCTTCAAGATGCAGCAGCCAAACTGCTCAGGAAAATGTCTAAATTTACGTCTGTGTCAGGGACTATAATAGAGCTTCATTGGTTGCTGGTGAAGATCCAAGGCTTTCTGTTTTGCTCACAAAACCCTATACAGAACTGCATCAGATTACTTAAAAAAAAATATTAAATGGTACAACCCCAATAGAACACTACGCTCTACCAATTCCAGGACTGTCAATGTTGGTTGAATCAGGAGATCTAATTGGGGGAGGAAGGTTTACCCACATTAAAGCCCATCTGTGGAAAAATTAACCTCAACAACTAAGAGGGCTGTCCAACTTCTTGAATTTCAGAAAACTTCTTGAAACCTGGCTCTTCACTTACTCATTATGAAAGGTAAATAAAACAAGTTTCCAACCTTTGACTCGTGTTTAATCGATATTGGAGGCACGAGCACCAAAAAGCCATTGGCATTAGAGCTGTTAATATCAATATCGAAATGCACACACGTAACATTAATGTATACATTAAATAATTGTTGTAGTTAAACCTATGTTAGGATCCTACACGTAAATGGATCACTGAGAGCTAAGAACAATATCTCTAACAGTTATACCGACAATATAGGACACATTTATGGATCATAAGTGAAGTAAAGAGGATGGGTTTTGGAACAGTTACATATTGCACATTTTCATCTCTGCATTGTAGTACACATTTTAACTATAATCTATTTACTTGTAATCTAGCATGTACATTTTATCATTCCATGACAGTCAATTTATCAGCATCAAAGGATTCTTTCTAGATTATTTTATTAAATGCAGCTCTTATTTATTATCGACGGTTCCTAAGTTAAACATTCAAAAGCATTTATTTTCGACATTAGTAAACAATCTATATGAGGACTATACATTCTACAGTGAAGATACTCCTGCAAAAGCAGTCTCAAATGCAATGTGTGCATGAATCCTTATGAGTCGTAGGACTCTTGCAAAGTGCAAGTACATTTTCTCCGTCAAGTATCATTTGTATTTAGGTTTTAGTGATGTGTAAAGAGTGGGCAGTTTTGCACTGCACCACAGGTAAATATAAACATTGGTATTTGATATATTATGTCGTAACAAAGCATCCGAAGTTCTTCCTCCTGGTACTATGAGTATGAAACAAAACCTTAAAAATCTAGCCAAATGTTTTTACAAAGTTTCACAAATTGATAAATTGCAACCATTTTTAATATGAACATGATGTGGTTATGCTGCAGTCTCTTGATTATTAGTTTTTTTAATTGCTTTACCATTTTGCCCTCGTTTGATGAATTTGCATGAAATGTGGCAACATTCAGTGTGCTTAAGGTATCCCTAGGCCGGTTGTCATGTTTTAGGTATCTCTCTCAAAGGAGTGTAGTGTTAAAGGTAAGGCAGAAACGTTTACATTTAGTTAAGTGGTATCACTCAAATTTGACATGTCACATTTTGTTAGCACTTAAACACAGTGCAAGCCTCTCCCATTTTATGCAGATCTGTCATCAGGGACGAAGAGGTCACATTTAAAGGGAACAGAAAAGCTGTGATTTGTTAATACTTTATCACCATTTGATGGACATGAATTAAATGTGGCCTTTGTTTAACATGCTGATATTCTGATGAATTACATTCCAGTTTAGTAAATGACACTCTCTGTATCATCACCAGACCAAACCGAGTTGATTCGAATGCTTTTTTTTCTTGTGGTAGACTTGACTGCAATCCAGGCCTGGAGCTCAAGGCCCGCTTTGTACAGCCCATTGCCATGCACAGTTTGCCAAGGGGTGTAGGGGCTAGTGAGTGACCAGGCCACATGCCAAGCACTGTATGCATAGCGTGCTCCACTTGTTGAAGGTTTGTTTTTTACAATGTGCCTGTCTGTGTGGGGCAAAGAACGGGCCGAACCACAAGAAAGATTGCCCGTACCCAGATACTTCTGCACACTGCAAAGACTGTTCACAACAGGCATGATGGAACCATGCTGATGCAGGTCCTCCTCACAGAGCCAAGTGTGCATTACCAAAGGCCTTATGTATTGGGACTGTTGGCATTAGGACTGGTGGCATTAGGTGTGGTGCAGGGCCTGGCTGCAGCCATGTGCATGGATGGAGTCCATGCTAAGTGGGGACACTTGTTAGCTCCAACGCAGATCTTCCAGAAGAAGCCCCTGTTGGAGGAAAAAGTCCACTGGACAAAAAACCTCCAGGGTAGCACTGGAGGACCGAGAGCGGGAAAATGTGATCCAAGAAGCAGGAAGAGCATCTAGGATCAGAACCAAAGAAATTCCCAGGGAACAACTGAAGTAGAAAACTAGTCAAACTGGAAACCGAACTGGAGTAAAGAAACTTTCAACAATACTGCCGATGTGCAACATAAAGAGAAAAATTTCTGACCTGCATTTGCACTAGGCATGGGCAGAGCTCAGGGACCTTCACACCACGGAATTCCACAGAGTTCACGAAAAACTGTGTGATTCCGTGGAGTTCTGCAAGTGGTGAAGTAACTCAAGTCAAGTCAAGTCAACTCAAATGATCTTTATTCGCATTGTAAAACATCCATAAAAGTACATTTAAAATCCAGCCGAAGTAAAAACACAAATAACATCCCACTTGATTACAGATTCATAGCGATATACAGCTTTATCATGTGCAAAAATGCAATAATTAGTGCAAAATATGCAATGTGCAACGAGCAATGTGCAAAGTGTGCATAGTGCAAATTTTTCAATCAATTAACAGAGAAGCACGAGACCGTACAGCTGCTTTAAGAAAGCAGCTCATTCTGAAGATGGCCTCATCCGTCTTTAACAAAAACAAGTCTTTAAAAGCTAATTTAAAATCAATCAGAGCGTTTTTTCTACAGTACGGCATTAGAAAGTGCAAAGTGTGCATTCTATAAAAACCACAAAAGAAAATAAAATGAAGCAGACTTTGTTTACCGCCTAGGTTACAGGGACAGCTTAGATTTTCCACATGTTTGTTAAAGCCTAACGGGAAGCAGAGTAAATTTATATTGCTTCCATCCCTGAACCGAAATAGCAAACTCCTATTCCACCTGCCTAGCTTTAAGCGGTGATAGCCCTGAGGCAGGGCAAATGGTTTATCACTTGGCTCCATAAGGGAGATGTATTCAATTGTAGTAGGCTTTACCAAGTCACGCCTTAGCCTCTCCTTACGGTAAGAATCATAGAGGGCCTTTTTTATTAGGTTCTTGTGCGTGTGGTCAATCAGTTGCGGTGATGAAAAAAGTTGACCCAGCCCCACACTCAATAAATTATTTTCCACAGCCTTAAACCAAGGTATACAGTTAGCCCTCTCACAGTTTAAACAGTGCATAATAATATCGCATGACAGGGAGGCAGCAGGATTACGCCAGATTTTTATCCAGAACAGTGGGGGTCTGGATCCTATGAAGTCCTCTATATAAAGGAGGTTTAGTTCCCTGTGACAGATGTAAGTTGGTGCACTGATGACCCCCCCCAAAATCTTCCGGCAAAATCTATTTTCTTCAGTCTGTAGTTGGGTGCAGTTAGAATAACCCCACACCTCAGCACCATAGGTTTCTACAGGTAAACATTGTGTTCTGTAGATTTGTAAAAATGACACAATCACATCTGCCTGGTTAGGTTGGTGAAGGGAGGTTAAAGAATGTATAGCCTTACTCATTTTGTTCCTTCCCTGGGCAACATGTGGTTGCCAAAAGCCAGTGTTGGAAAATAACAAACCAAGATAAGGGAAAGTGCAAGTGCTTTTTAAAATATTATCCCCTGAATGAATATGGCTTATTTTATAGCTTTTGGGGCCGCAAGATATTATGAATGATTTTTTTAAATTGGTGCAGAGGCCCAAGTCTGCCATATATTTAACAAAACCCAAGATAAAAATTTGCACGGCATTGGGTGTGCGGCCCATAAGCACTGCATCATCCTCATAAAGAAGTGCAGGGACAGGTTTGCCATTGACTTGCGGAACATCATTAGTTAATTTGCCCAAAGATACACTCAGATCATTTATGTACAAAATAAAAAGCAGGGGGCCAAGACACAACCCTGTCTGACCCCCCTGCCGATTAAAATATCATTAGAGACTTCTCCATCATTGTTAATACGGACACGTGCTTTCAGGTCGCTATGAAGATGTGCCAAAAAATGAACTAAAGATTCATCTAAACCATAATTTAGCAGGTCTGTCCATAAGCGGGAATGGTTAACAAAATCAAAGGCAGAACTTAAATCCATAAAACCAAAATATACAGGTGATTTTTTGGCAATAGTATATTTGGCCATAAGCAGGTTTAGGTTCAAGCACTGCTCCACCGTGCCCACTTTACTTCTGAAGCCTAGCTGGCAGGTATGTAAGATGGTATTTTTTTCCGCCCAAGTGCTAATTCTGTTAAAAAGGACCCTGCCTAGGACTTTTAGTGTATTGTCAATTAATGATATGGGGCGGTAGCAGCCATGATCGAGTCTATCGCCTTTTTTAAATATTGGTACAGTAGTACTGCAAGACCATGTTTCCGGGACAGTGGTGAGGGATAAATGATTGAATACGTTACATAACAAAGGTGCCCAAAATTCTGGTTCAGATTTGATTTGATCGATGGATAGGCCATCTGGACCATGGGCTTTGTTACCCACGCTTTCGGTGAGCGCATCCTCCACCTCTGACAACAAAATGTTTGAAGGCTTTATTGCTGGGACGATTTAGAGTGGGTTGCCAAACGCAGAAGCATCGTAGATCTTAGAAAAATGGTCAACGCACACATCCCCTGTTATATTACAGTTGATAGGGTAGATATTGGAACCCAGTGATCTAAGATTCTTAACGGCCCTCCAAAACCCTGCAGCATCTCGTAAAGCGGCTGTGCAGACAAGGGAGTCCCAGTGGTCTTTTAATAGCTCTTCAGATCTAATTTTTAAACAGTGTTTATATCTGGATCTCAGAGCCCTTACCAGGGACGAGTCACGCGGTGCAGCAGTGAGGGCAGCCCTGAGTTCCCGGTTAGCTTTAGAGCATGAGGTGTCAAACCACCTGGGATTGCTATTAATATGGGCTGGGACAGGTTTGGAAATTTTGGCTTTTATTGCCTTACAGAGCTCACAAAATGAGTTAACGATATCGTGCCCCGGGCTGGAGGTTGATAGACATACTGAGACTAGAGTGGGATGTTTTTTGATGACTCTAGCCAGGACATCCTGGTTGTCTATCCCCTTCCAAGCCACCCTTACCCTGTCTGTCGATGCCATTAGGTTTTTAGCCCCAATTTCTAATCTCTTCCTCAGGGTTTTGATTGATTTAAGGCAAATTAAAATTGGATAATGGTCACTATACGGGGACAAAATAACCTCAGATGTCAATAAAAGATCCTCGAGGAGGGATGAAATAAATACATAGTCTATGGTGGTAGAACTCCCACGCCCGATATAGGTAGGGGCGGGTACATTATTCACACCAGTATCTAATTTCTCCATTACATCAACTAAGTTACGTGTTGCTAACAGGTCTAATAGTTCTTCTCCTCTCCTGCAGGGTGGGGTTCTAGGGTGGATGTGTGCATTAAAATCGCCTCCCAAGCAAATGCCATCAAATCTGCCATATTTTTGACCGTCCACAATTTCATCAATGAAGTTAAACAGTTTCAGAAAATTGATATTAGGGTGGGTTATGAAGTCATTATTATAGAAGTTAATAAGGCATAGCTTTAACCTGCCTATATATTTCACCGCCATGAAAATATTGTTATTAGTTGGCAGTGATTCAGTTGTAACTCCAGCTGTAATTTTAACCCAAATTGATAAACCCCCGCTGGGGCGACCAGTGGGAGGGGAAGGGACAATCAGATTATGACAGCTATAACCCTCAAGGAGTAAAGATCTTGTACACCAGGTTTCCTGCAGCATTAAAACATCAAAGCTGGTTACCCAATCAGTCCAGGGCTTTATATTCATTTTAGCATTGAGGCCAGCAATATTCCAACTCAAGATGGATAGTTCATCGGAAGCTATGGTAGAAGTATGGCCCTGGGCACCTTTTGTGGGGTCAGATAACAACCTGCACCTACCAGGAGAATTCCGCCGTGTTACACTGGGACAAATACGTGAATTACCTGCGAGGACTTCCTTATTAGTATGATCGCTAACTGAGGTGTGAGGTGAAGTGTCTAATGGTCAGTCCAAACTACATGTATCCGCTAGTGCGGTGTATCTATTAAAAAGTGGAAAAGACGGTGGTGCTGGAAAAAGTTGGAAGGACGGTGGAGCTGAGAAAAGTGGAAAGGACGGTGAAGCTGAGAAGAGTTGCCTGGGTGGTGGCCTATAAAAGTAGCCCAAGGGCAGGGGAGTGACAACAGTAGATGGTCCCAGGTGAGTACTGTTGTGATTAAGTATGTATTTAACAGTACCAGGGTGCCTGAAATTTAGAACAATGCCGTCTCCATTAAAATCTTTGCGTAAGGGGCCGGCCCAGCTCACACGACGGGCAGACAGAATTTTGTTTGAGATGTCATGACCTACCCCCTTGTGCTTGGTCAGCCAATCAATACACTTATTGTTCAGCTGAACCCAGGATTCACTTTGTCCTTCCTTAAGGGGTGGGACGCCTGCCAATACTAAAAAGTAAGGGCAGGCGTCGGGTGGTAAATGGAGGGCAGGTTCTTGAGATTTTCTGGGTCTGCTGACTGCTGATTGTTCATTCCTAGCATTATTACTGCTTTGGGCCGCAGGTTTTATAGTGGTTATGTTATGGCCCTCCTGTCGGGTGCCGTTGGATGTGATGGTAGTGTTGGAAGGACCGGCAACTACGAGAGGGGTGGGCTTTGCTTTAGTGGCAGGTTTAGTTTGCCCTGTGTTGGTGTGCCTTGGTATATTATTGGCTGTTGGGGTACTGCTGGCAGGTTTGGGAACATCCTTCGTACTGCTGCTAGTACTAGGCGCACCACACAAGATAGCCTTACTAGCAGACTCCAGGTCTTTCAGAAGGCGATCACCCCTGAGCTGATCAAGGCTGATCGCCCCTTTCCTTTTTACCTCTTCCTTTTTGATTAAGTTTTCTAATTTATCTAACCTTTTAAAAACAATATTAAATTGCTTGATCATTTGACATTTCAGTTGTTTAAAAATGGTGTCTACAATTGTCTCAATAAAATTCCCATTGGGCTTGGGTTGAATAATACTTTCAGTCAGAAACTCAGTCTGTGTGCCAAAGGAATTGTGATCATCAATGGAGAGGGTTATGAGAGAGGCCGATTCAGTAGTTTGCAGCATTTCAGTATTAACAGTTATACCCTCAATTTGTAGCTGTTTCCCTCTGGTCCCCATGCTCTGCTGAGTTGGTTGGTTCTTGTTGCGGGCAGGTTGCTTCCTTTTGTTAACAGTAGATTTCAAGGGACCCCTTTTCCTTTTGCCCTCGCCTGTTTTATTGTTTGTAGACGGGGATGAGGTAACAGACTGTACAGCGCGGTCAGGCTGAGAGGCAATGGTTATGACCGGACTGCTGTCCCCAGGCAGCGTTTCCAACGATGTTTCCATGGTGCAGGGTTTCAGGATGGTGATTGCAGGGGATAGCGGCAGGTGGTTAGGAGACCTTGCTTGGGGTGACTGCAGGTCAATGGTACTGCAACCCAGTGACATCCTCCTTTCTGTGTTAACTATTTCCTCCTGAACCATTATTAGGGCATTTTCCAGTAAGCATTCAAAAGAGGGGGGTGGGGTAGGGGAACTGACAGGAGCAGGCATGGTAGGTGTGTTGTTACGTTTCCCCATGATGATATTTCCCCAGCTCAGCTCTTGTTGTTTCAGATGTCAGAGCTGTGGCCCAGCCCAGCCTCTTCTGGCCTCTGAGGGCCTAAGAGGGCCCGCCCTTTGCCCGGGCTTAGCCTGGCGCTCCCGCGCAGCGGGTATCAATGATGGTTAAACACCCTCGTGTCGGCCGGTGGGCGTGGCCTGAGCAAGCAACGCTGACCAGGTGTTGTGGTCTCGCAGGGGCTCCTGGACAACTGAGTCCCTGCGGCGTTTGCTAGCCCGCTCGCTCTCCCTCCGTGATCCCCGGCACCAGCTCCACACAGTCAGCAGCACAGCTCCCGGCATCCAGATGATCGAAGCGGCACCCGCGGAGCGGGTGCTGCGAGGCGTGGGCACAATGCAGCAGGGAGCGTCCTCTCTGGAATGCAGCCCCAAACGGCGTAGTCAGGCAAATTCAGCAGTTCCCGCTTTGGATGGGCGGGTTGGTAAGCTTTGTACCGTGCTGGCCGATGGGCGAGCGGGCCTGAGCAAGCAAGGCTGACCAGGTGTTGTGGTATGCAGGGACTCCTGGACAACTGAGTCCCTGCGGCGTTTGCTAGCCCGCTCGCTCTCCCTCCGTGATCCCCGGCACCAGCTCCACACAGTCAGCAGCACAGCTCCCGGCGTCCAGATGATCGAAGCGGCACCCGCGGAGCGGGTGCTGCGAGGCGTGGGCACAATGCAGAAGGGAGCGTCCTCTCTGGAATTTGAGTCCCAAACGGTGTAGTCAGGCAAGTTCAGCAGTTCAGGTGAAGTAACTCTCAAGTCAATTCAGGCCCACACGGAAAGCACAGTAGTTACCAGCAGGACTTGTCCTCCAGTAGTTATGATTCAGGATCAGTTTCTGCCCAAGACAGGATGCAGTAGGCACAGGGACTGCTATTAAAATTACAAGTGAAAACTCCATTTAAAGCCACCCATTATGTCACTGCCGTGCTACGGGGTTGGTCAGAGGTTTTCTATTGGCTGCCGGCTCATGTGACCATGCATCCCCTGCAAGAGTCAGAAACAATGAGTCCTGCCCTGTTTTTTTTTTCAATTTTATTTTATTTTTTATTTTTACAAAGAGCAAATTTTCTTTCTTTACATGTCATGATATTTTCATCATGAGTTATACATAATAATTCAGTAATATGAAGAGATACAAATACAGAGATACATCAGACGTATGGAGAGATAAAAGAGCATAAGATACAAAATACACAATTTAATCAAAGACAGAGATATAACACCTCAGGGTTTGCCTCATAAATTAAGATCTATTAAGAGTGGAAGGTGCCAGGGGAATAAATAGGATACACAATTATATGACCAGCCTTGCTAATGAGGCCCAAATTTCCACCCCTTAACTTATATAGTGAAGATTCGATATTATAAATAGCCAAAGTGTCAGGACTTATTCACTGAGAGGTAATACATAGGCGAGCAATAGCCATTGCAATTAATATAAAGCTTATCTCTGACCTTTTTCTTTCGTTTATTTCTGACCTATCAACTAATCCCAGAATAAAAAGAGCTGGGGTAATTGAGACTAGTGAGCCTACAATCATAGTTAAAAAAACCTCCAGCTCCAGTAAAAAGGTATCCAATTTGGGACAAGAGTAAAACATATGTATAGTGTCAGCAGCATGTAATCCACATCTGTTGCATTTCCCTGCCCCTCTACCATCTCATGTTGCAATCTTTCCTGGTGTATAATAGAGATCGAAGACCGACATAAAGTTCTGGCTCCTAAGACTTCCTGTGAGAAGCACCTAATTCACCAGCTCGAATGAATCCTCAATATCTATTAATTCAATTCCAAGCCTACTTTTCCATTAATAATTTTGCGTATCAATATCATCTGGGGAGACTTGGATTAAGATTTGGTAGCTCTTACTGATCCGAGGCTCACCCCTTAATGTCTTCACCAAGGGTATTTTTTCCGATATCACATCTACCCTATTCTGCTTTCCCCTCAGATAACTCCGTAACTGGCGATATTTAAAAAATCTCTCTCATCTAACTCAAACTTTTCCTGCAGATTCATATAAGGCAAAAGTAGTCCTCCCCCACAGAGATCACCTAAAGAGATTATCCCCTTTTTCCCCCATCAAAAAATGAATTGGTCCTGAAAAATGGATGGAAGTAGCCATGAAGCCGAGAATGGGGTATAAGCATTGAGATTAGGGATCTTCATTTTCCTCTGCACCTGTCTCCAGACTCTGTAAGCAGCTTTCAATATTTTGAATTTAGTTTTTTAGCAATAACTGGGCTCCAGTATCTTGGGCAAGCATCCCTTGGCTCCAGCCCCTATCCTATGTCGACCTGGTATCTACTGGTAATACCGCCTCATCCCCAACTATTAAAACACCTATATGTTGTAAGACCAATGCCCAATAGTAGAAAAGAAAGCTGGGGATCACCCACCCGCCCCGCAGTCGTGGGAGGCTCAACCATTTAGCCGCCTTTCTCGGTTTACGGTACCCCCTCAAAAATCTCTGACAGATCCTATCCATCCTTGCTAGGGAGGGTGATGAAAACTCTAGAGGGACCGTTCTGAACACATATAAACATTTTAGGAGGCTTGATATTTTAATAACATTGCTCTGGCCAAATAAAGATAGGTGTAGATGGTTCAACCTTTCTAATTTTTTACTCACATCGCCCATTATCAGGATAATATTCAAATCTGGAATTTAATCTATGGCCACTGTGATCTTTACCTCTAAATTTGTTGCCTCCTGGCCAACCGGGAGGCCCTCAGTTCGATCAGCCCTGGAGTAAACAATCTGTGTTTTCTCCATATTTAACTTGTATCTATATATCATACCAAACTGATCGGCTAGGGACTTTACCTTTGGGAGTGCCAAGGTGACATCAGCAGTCAGTTAGCAATAATGATGGGACCCCCTTAAGACTTGTTCAAGCCAGGGAAGGAGGGGAATGAAGTAACATGACATAAAGGAACAGTTATCCCTTATCTACCACGTAATTATAATATGACAAAAAACTATTAATTAATCAGATATTGGTGACAGAAACTGAACCATGACTTGCAATATTTAAAAAAATATATATATTTTATTCCATGTTTATGAATATGTGTTTCATAAATTTGCATCAGTTAACATGACTTTATGAATTCATCAAATATTATGAGATTTGCAATTTTTATAAAGACAAAGCATTTTTATATATATAAAAAGTGAAAACACAGAAAAACATCGTAAAGTGCAAATAAATGAGACATTAATATCAAATTAAATGACTGCAAATTAGTACATAATACAGTAAACCCCTGGAAAAAGAAAATAGTGCTAACATCTACACACATTTATAACAATCTCCACATTCTCACTCAAACTACACACATTCCCACAACATTCGAAACAAGGAAGTAAAATCATGAATACAGGTCTCCAAGATCAATGTGAGACCCCGCACTTGGTCGACGCGCGTTTCGGCGGCTCAAGGCCACCTTCTTCAGGACCACTTCCGATAAAACAACCCAGATATCCAGGGGGTACAGAAAAGCGAGTGTTGGCAATACAGAAGAAGTTCTAAGGAAATAATCCGAGTATAAGGTTTCAGATGGTCATATTGTATCTATCTTCCAAATAGTGATCCCTATGAAAGTCGATGTTGGAGTAGGTTGGACTCTCCGTAGTTATAGCATGAGATACGATCCTTGACTTTTTATTTTTTGTAAAAAACCAATAATTGGTTCCTAGCTCTGGCAGATAACAAATATGTCCACAGGGTTTTATAAGTCCATTTGCTACACAGAATTCTGAAGGTACGTCAGCCAAACCTTTAAGCGTCCTGATTCAAGTGGAACCTCAGTTCTGATGTGTCCGTATCTCAATGAGCTCCAAACAGAGGGAGTTTGGAGCTCATTGAGATACGGACACATCAGAACTGAGGTTCTACTTGAATCAGGACGCTTAAAGGTTTGGCTGACATACCTTCAGAATTCTGTGTGGAAAATGGACTTATAAAACCCTGTGGACATATTTGTTATCTGCCAGAGCTGGGAACCAATTATTGTTTTTTAATTTTTTTAATATATTTTTATTTTATACTTCACAATCAGAGCACACATTTTGAAAGAATAAACATATTTCCATCTTACATTTGTTCATCTCACAATATGAAAGAAAAATAAAAAGAAAGGAACCATTACAACAATATAAAGTATAATAACATTTCCATAGAATCAGAAAGTCAGCACAAAACCATATCAACCTATCCCTGCTCTCCACCTCTCCAGGGGCCCCCAGATTTTAATACCCCGAGCCCTCCCCATCCTACCCTTTCTTGCATAGATATGTTTTTCTAGATTATGTATAGATATTAGATTTGATAACCATGTTTGCATGGATGGGGGACTCTAACCATACTCTGGCTAACATTAGTCTAAAAACAGCAGACACCATAAACAAAAACATTGCATCATTTGGATCCATTGAAGTATTTTCCGTACCAACTCCCAGCATAATTAAGCTCGCTGTAAGGGTTATCTTTATCCTTAATGAGTTATCCAAAAAATACTCAATATCCTTGATTAACGTATATAACTGAGGACATGTAGCAAACCTGTGCACAATATCTGCATCAACCGAGTTACATCTGGGGCAAGTAATACCCTCAGTACCCCCCATTTCGCAATCCTGGCTGGAGTGTGATATAGTGAGAATAAGGTTTTATAATGTTGGGATTGCAAGGGAGCAGAACAGAGAATGGACCGACCTAATTCCAGGGATTCATTAAAGGATTCAGAAGTAATCCCTACTTTCTCCACCAATTTATCCCTGTGCTTATCCAAGTCATCCGGTCTACTTTTTGACAAAAAGGCATATATCGACCTAATGGAATGTTCCTCCCCCGTGGTTATCCCCTCCATCAAATCATTAGATTCAAATCCCACCGGACCCCCTTGTTTATTTCTCAAAAAACTCCTAACCTGAAGGTATTTAAAAAAGTCACTTCTATTTATTTTATATCTATTTACCAAATCCTCAAATTGAACGATCGCCACTGAATTTCTTAAATCCCCAATTTGATGTATCCCTTTATCTTCCCAGCCCGCCATTACTGAATCAGCGAAGATCTCTACAGGGAAGGATTTATTTTGATATACTTTGGTATACCTATTGAATCTTCCCATACCTGTCTTTTTTAGAAAAGAACTCCAGATTTTATAGCGCCGCCCTAAGGGTCTTATATGTCTGTCTTCTAAGATAACCCAGATCCGTATGGTACAGGAAACAGTTTTCTGCATCTTTGCCTAATACAGCTGCGTAGACTTCAGTTGACATAGTAGTGGTTTTCGATAACCCACCGCCTCCTCCTATTAGCCCCTGCATATACTGGAGTGCAGCAGCAAGATAATATAATCTAAAATCTGGTGCACCACAGCCCCCTCTATCCCTTGGTAGAGTGATACATTTATAAGCCCTGCGGGTTTTTCCATGGGCCCATATAAATCTATTTACTATACCCTCCAGCATGTTAAACCATTTATTCTAAAAAATTAAAGGAATTGATCTAAATAAATACAAAAATTTAGGCAAGACCATCATTTTCAACACATTAGTGCATCCAACCAATGATAAGTGCAGGTTATTTATTCTTTCTAGGTCACTTTTAACCTTCGCCAGCAGTGAAGACATATTGAGCTCAACTACCTCCTCCAAATTTGTAGAGATTTCAATCCCTAAATAGGTTGCACTGTTAACCACCCTGTTGTCCACACTAGTTGCAAAACTATTCAAAATTATCTGGGTTTTTGTTTTGTTTAGGCTGTATCCTGAAACCAGCCCAAAGACATGTGCCTCTGTTTCCACTCCTACCATAGCTATATCCGGATTCGGGGTCAGTATAGCCGCGTCATCGGCATAAGCAAGAGTTTTTACAATGCAACCATTCAATGACATAGGCTGCATCACCGATTTTCCCTCCAGTTTGCGAAGTAGTGGCTCAATATATAGGGCAAAAAGCAGCGGGGAAGACGGACAACCCTGTTGAGTCCCTCTTTGTATATAAACTAGATCTGAATGCCCTCCGTTGACTCTAATCCTTGCAGCCGGATCTCTATATAGGGCTTGAATGGCCAGTATATACCCAGGCCCTATACCACACCACTTCATAACCTCCCATAAGTAATCCCAGGCGACCCTATCAAAAGCCTTTTCGGCATCTAAAAAGAGTGCTGAAATAGGGTCGCCTGTGACCTCTGCTGCATCAATCATAGTTATCGCTGTCCTAAAATGCTGGGTAGTATTCTTCCCAGGTATAAAGCCATGTTGTGATGGGCTCACCAAATGATCAATACACCCTGCTAACCTTTTTGCCAACATATTTGAGTAGATCTTAACATCTGAGTTCATCAGCGTAATTGGCCTATACGAGCCAGGGAGAGATGGAGGCTTCCCTTTTTTAGCAATAACAATTATATCGGCCCCTCCCCGTGATTCCGGTGGTTGTCCCCCCTGTTGTACATATAACATAACCTCAAACATGTATATCAACAAACATTTACGAAATACTTTGTAGAACTCAACCGGAGTTTGATCTGGCCCAGAGGCCTTTCCTGATGGTAAACTACCCAGTGCATCAATAAATTCCTCCAAACGCAAGGTAGATTCTAATATTTCTCCTTCCTCCTTTGAGAGGAATGGGGGGATTATATCCTTAAGATAGTTACTAATTTCTACAGTTCCCCCTGTATCTTCCCGTGCATACAGCTTTTCATAAAATACTCTAAAAACATCTCTTTTCCTATCCGGGTCTGTGACAGTATTCCCCTGTGGATCCAATATCTCTTTTATCTCTGCAGCCGCTCTCTGCTGTCTAATTTTAACCGCAAGGATATGGCCCACTTTCTCGCTACACTCGTAAGCCTCCTCCTTTTTAGACAAATACTTCTCTGCCGTCTTTCTAGAAAAGCTTTCTACAGCTTCTGCCTTTAATGCTACCAGTTTTAATAATAAATGCTCCAAACTGGATTTAGATTCTACTGCAGTGACTAGTTTCCCTTCCTCAATATTCAGCTTTTGCCGGATAGCTTCAACCTTCTTCCTCTCCTTCTTACGCCTTATCAAGACGTAACTCACTGTTTCTCCTCTTACTCCTGCCTTAAAACAATCCCAAGTTTGTCCTACAGAAGCAGTACCATGATTAATTTCCCAAAAAAACTTGATCCAACCTTCCATATGTTTCTGATATTCAATATCTTGAAGAAGGCTCCGCTCAAAGGTCCATGTTGACCTCTTACTCTGTGATTGTGGAATCCTCACTGTCAATATTAACGGACTATGATCAGAAATGATCCTTGGTTGTTTTTCAATCAATGTCCCAGAAATCAAAGTCCTTGAGATTAGAAAATAATCCAGCCTGACCAAAACCTGGTGTGGTGCCGAAAAAAAGGTGCTACTATCTACCAAGGGGTGTTGTATCACCCAGGGATCTACCAATGAATTATGCTTGACCATACTAACAATAGCCCTATATACCTTTCTCTTTCTTCCAATATACCCCCCTCCTATATTCAAGAATGAACTTGTAGGGTCATGCATATTAAAATCTCCGCAACATATCACTGGTTCAGGCCACTGAGCTTGTTCTGCATCCATAAATTGCCATATCCCAGGATCATCCTCAGTGGATCAATACATAGTTACCAACGTTAACCTGAGTCCTTTAAAGCATAATTCCACCATAGCCCATCTCCCCCATTGGTCTTCCTTCTCCTTTTAACTACCACATCCCTTCTTCTCCCCAAAATTGCAACCCCTCTTGTCCTAGATCCATGCCTACTAGCTGCTAGCACATCGAACCCCAACTGATTCATTAAATATAACTGTTTTTCTTCTATGTGCGTTTCCTGTAGGCATACTAAATCCACTTGTAAAGTTCTAATATAGGCTGCTACATTTGCCCTCTTCCTTGGATCATTTAAACCACATACGTTTATTGAAACTAGCTTACAAGACATTGAGAATTATCATAAGGAACTCTCCTTCGTATCCCACTTATGTTAGCACTTTCTTTAGTTGTGCTCTCCCAATCACCAAACTTTCTTCTATCTTTTCTACTCGTGAAATAGACAACAAAATATATGTAAAAAATGTGCGCTAAGAAACTTAACCAACCTACAAACTGACACTGATTTTTGACCCCCTCCCCCTCCCCTCCCCTCCCTGACCCCCCCCTTACAGGCAAATAGGTCAGCAATGACCTATATGTGGCCGCTTCTGGGTTGCGTTAGTCGCACCCCTCTCCCACCCTCTCCAATATCCCCCCCTTTTTACCACTCAAAACTTTATTCATTGGTCCATAGTATTAAACCTACAGCAATCTTAGAGAATTACAATTTTTTCCAGCAACCTACTATTTCTTCCCCCCCCAACTCCTGGATGAACTCCTGGGCTTTAACTTCCGACACAAACATCCTAACTCTTCCTTTTGTAATGTCTTTCAGTCTAGCCGGGAACAGTAGGTATGCCTCTGACCCTAAGGCCTGGAACTGCGAGATCAGTTGCCTGAGCCTCCACCTCCTCTCAACTGTCACATGGCAGAAGTCTGGCCTAGAGAAGAAAGTAACTCCCTCCACAGTTCTTTTGCTGTTAGGTCTAGCTTTCTGAATAATTTCTTCTTGGAGCAAAAAGTTTCCCACATATACTAATATTGCTCTGGGGAGTGCTGCTTTAGAGCCTCCTTCTGCTCCATATGTCTTACGCTGGGCAAAGGGGAACCTATGTGCCCTCTGAATCTCCGTCTCCCACTGCCACTGGGATTCGGGAAATGCGCCCTTTAGTAGGTTAATCACGAACCCCCTAGGATCCTGACCTTCAAGCCCTTCTGCCACACCCAAAATGCGAACATTGTTACGTCTTTGACGATTTTCAAAATCCTCCATCTGCCAGAGAAAATCGTCTGCCTTCTTTTCCTGTTGTGTTTTAAATTCCCAAAAGCTACCAAAGTCATCCTCCATCTTGCCAGTCCTTTCCTCTACCTCAGCAACTCTCCCAGTCAAGTCTTCATAAAGTTTGTTTGTTTTCCGAAGTGTCGTTTGTATCTTCTTGAAGTCTTGCCTTGTTTTCCGGCTTGTTGATCTTGCTTCAGTTTGTATTTGCTTCAGCATATTGAACACCATTCCAAATGCATCTTCTTGCCTTGCGCCTGCTTCTTGCTCTTCCTGATACGTCAGCGATGTTGCTGAGTAATCCCAGACCAGTCTCTTCTCGGCTCCTCTTGTGGGCGACCCTCCATGTCTACACAGTCTTATCTGTTTCCTCTTTTGTGTAGAGTCTTTGCCTATATCAGTTCCCGAGGAGGTAGAGGCTGACCATGATTCCTCATCATCTTCATCTTCCTCTTTTTCCACCTCCTCCTCATCTGATATTTCCTCTTCCTGCTGTATGGAGTCAGAATCCTCGTTCAGTGAAAAGAAATGTTCCCCCTCCAGCGAGCAAAAATCCTCCTTTTCCCTGGGGTGTCCGCCTGCTGTACTTGCTGCCACTAGGCTTACAGAACTTCCCCATGTGGATTTAGGGGTTTTAGCTAACAGCTCAGCTTCGACCTGCATAATTGCCACCAACATATCCGCATTTCCTTGCCCCCTTGGCTCCCCCTTACTGGCAGCGACATCATCCTCAGTAATCCCCGCTGGGGGCACCGTCTGCTGCAGAGTCTTCATCTCTCCTTTTCTCCAGCGCACGCATTAGCCCTCTGCCCTGCAGTCCCTTCAGCGCTCATGTCCGCATTCTGCTCGGCACTCACCGAGGGTGGTTGCCTGGTAACAGCTGCTTCGGCGTCCGGCACGTCTCCTACTACGGCTCCTGCTGCTGCTGCTGCGTCCTCGAGGATGCTCTGCTGATCGCCTCTGATACCGGTTTCCGCATCACCGGAGGCTTCCGCTGCCGATTCTACTATGACTGGACGGGAGGTAAAGGACTCCGGTAAGGTGGGCTGCCTAAGGGGGGTTCCTCTGTTTCTTACTTTCGTAGTCTCAAGTTTTTCTGGCACTTTGGAGCGCACTTTCAATGTAGCGTTCTCATCACCGCTAACTGGCTTCCCCTTCAGATCCGTTTTTTTTCTTGCCGGGGGTGCGATCATATTCCTGATTGCACCCGGATTCTTCATTGGGGCCAGTGTCTTTTGTGATGCGGGTGTCTCCGGCTCAGTAGGGGTCGTTTTGGTAGCCTCCGTCCCGTCCTTAGCCTTTGCTTTGTCGGCCTTTGCAGGCCTGAGGGGCATTTTCAGGAACAGCGAGAAGGCTAAGGCTTTAATTCCTCGGTCGGGTGTAATCTTGACTTGTGGCAGCAGGCTACTTGCGAGGGATCTTAGTTTACTTCTGAGCCTGCCAACTCAGCAACCACACTGCCTCTAAGCCAGGCAGCAATTGACTACAATGAAACGAGAAATATGCACTCTCCAGCTCCAGCCCCAGCTCCAGTGAGGGCAGAGTCAAAGGCCATCAGGGGGGTCTTGTGCTATCATTATAGCATGCTACTACTGCTTACTGATGGGAGAGAGTTTGGTGCGACCGTTCACCACAACCCTCCTGCGGCCATCTTGCCTCGTTCCTACCAATTATTGGTTTTTTACAAAAAATAAAAAGTCAAGGATCGTATCTCATGCTATAACTACGGAGAGTCCAACTTACTCCAACATCCACTTTCATAGGGATCACTATTTGGAAGATAGATACAATAGGACCATCTGAAACCTTATACTCAGATTATTTCCTTAGAACTTCTTCTGTATTGCCAACACTCGCTTTTCTGTACCCCCTGGATATCTGGGTTGTTTTATCGGAAGTGGTCCTGAAGAAGGTGGCCTTGAGCCGCCGAAACGCGCGTCGACCAAGTGCGGGGTCTCACATTGATCTTGGAGAACTGTATTCATGATTTTACTTCCTTGTTTCGAATGTTGTGGGAATGTGTGTAGTTTGAGTGAGAATGTGGAGATTGTTATAAATGTGTGTAGATGTTAGCACTATTTTCTTTTTCCAGGGGTTTACTGTATTATGTACTAATTTGCAGTCATTTAATTTGATATTAATGTCTGATTTTTTTGCACTTTACGATGTTTTTCTGTGTTTTCACTTTTTATATTTATAAAAATGCTTTGTCTTTATAAAAATTGCAAATCTCATAATATTTGATGAATTCATAAAGTAATGTTAACTGATGCAAATTTATGAAACACATATTTATAAACATGGAATAAAATATATATATTTTTTGAAATATTGCAAGTCATGGTTCAGTTTCTGTCACCAATATCTGATTAATTATTTGGATTTTTGTCATATTATAATTACGTGGTAGATAAGGGATAACTGTTCCTTTATGTCATGTGACATCAGCAGTCAGGACTGCGATGTCGCCTGCGTACACGAGAGCCCTATACTAGGAGCCATTGACCTTTACTGCCTTTGATGTTAATATTCTGCTCAAATTTTTTTAGATAGGGGTCGATGTAAACAAGGAAGACCAGAGGGGAGCATGGACACCCCTGCTGGTGCCTCTACTGATATCGAGCTCCTTTGAGTCCTGCCCTGATATGCAGATTACAGCTTTTGGTGAGAAATATAGCGTTTAAGCGCCTGAATAAATTGTCTGTATATTCCTTTCCATTGCAAAACATACCACAGATATTGCCAGGATACCCTGTCGAACGCTTTCTCCCAGTCCGACAGGGCTCCGTGGAGTCCCTTCCAAGAATTAACCCATGCTGGTAAAGTGATACCAAAGGGATGATGACCATACCAACCTGGCTGCAAGTATTTTTGAATGGATCTTACTATCCCAGTTTATGAGTGATATAGGTCGATACGATGCTGGAGCCAAGTCAGGTTTCCCTTTTTTCTTATACACCACTATAGTGGTATGTTGCCAAGGGCTATTGACTTGACCCCTTTGGGCCGACTGAAGGATCTATAATATTTCTTGATGCAGAGACTTCGAGAATACCCTATAAAACTCTAGGGGAATACAATCAGGGCCGGTGGCCTTGCCGAGAGCTAGGGAGGCTAAGGCAGTCTCAAGCTCTTCCCAAGTAATCGGGGAAGCTAGAATTTCATTTTGTGCTTCAGTAACCTCCATTGTTTCAAGGTCCCTGAAGACTTCTTCCAGAGATTCCTCCCCTGACAGAGGCATTCCCTCAGTGTACAGATGTTCATAGAACTTTTTAAATACATTTAGGGCTTCTGTTGGAGAGCCTTGGATTTGGCCTAGATAGTCTCTAATTTTCCCAATTCGATTAGCCACCTCTCGTTGTCAAAGATGATTTGCTGAGACCCGCCCAGTATTCTCCCCCAATTCATATAACTCGGACCTATACTGTGCATATTTTTCTGCCACCTCAGATGCAAAATGATGATGTATTTTAGATTTAATGATTTTATTTGCCTGCTGACAATTCTCAATATTATGCCCCATGGTTACTGTCTCTATCAATCCTACCTCAGCGATTTTTAACTGTTCAAACCAATTCCCGATCTTCTTCTGCAGGGCTTTCTGTTGGGCACTGGAGAAGCTCAAGGTCTCCCCTGAAGCCCTACTTTAAAAGCATCCCAGACCAAAATTCCCGGAACTGAACCCCTATTCACTTAAAAATAAATCTGGAATCCACTTAGCCATATGCTCACATTATAGCTGTTGTAGGAAGCACAGGAGGTAACCCATAAACCACGTAGGGAAGGGTGCGTTATGTAAACAAGAACAGGTCCCAACAGGTATTATTTAAAAGACTGTTTCAATAGGAGTATGCCACAAGCATTACTAAGAACAGAACACAAGGAGTCAGAGGATTGAAAAAAGGGTGGTATTATTCACCAAGGGTAAGGGGTAATACATTTACAGTTAAGACAGCACTGTAAAGATTAGATCTTGTGACAACCCAGTGGCACTTGGTGCAAGGTGCTATATACAGTTTGAAGTGAAAATGAGAAGTGCAAGTGCTTTTAAAAACAGCATAAGTGGCGCATACATGAAATTATGTACATCATTTAAAGCTTCAATTACAGAACAAGTTACAATCACTTGAACAATAGTTTTTGGTAAGAGCTTTAAGTGTGATATGCGTCGTATGATTCACGCTGTGTGGTCGACGGCGTTTCGATCCCCTTGGTTTGGGATCGTCATCAGGACGGGGTTGTCGATGGATACAGTGAGTTGCCAGTTGGGATGGCGAGTCTGGCGGCACACGGCTGTTACTAGCGTCAATTGCTGGTCGCGTTCCGTCCCAGGGATGCTCACAGAGTTGGGCAGCGTCTGGAAAAATGAAAAGCACAGAAGGCAAGCGCTCATCTGGCGTGGCTGGTCGGCAGTAAATGTTCCCGCATTTACTGCCGACCAGCCACGCCAGATGAGCGCTTGCCTTCTGTGCTTTTCATTTTTCCAGACGCTGCCCAACTCTGTGAGCATCCCTGGGACGGAACGCGACCAGCAATTGACGCTAGTAACAGCCGTGTGCCGCCAGACTCGCCATCCCAACTGGCAACTCACTGTATCCATCGACAACCCCGTCCTGATGACGATCCCAAACCAAGGGGATCGAAACGCCGTCGACCACACAGCGTGAATCATACGACGCATATCACACTTAAAGCTCTTACCAAAAACTATTGTTCAAGTGATTGTAACTTGTTCTGTAATTGAAGCTTTAAATGATGTACATAATTTCATGTATGCGCCACTTATGCTGTTTTTAAAAGCACTTGCACTTCTCATTTTCACTTCAAACTGTATATAGCACCTTGCACCAAGTGCCACTGGGTTGTCACAAGATCTAATCTTTACAGTGCTGTCTTAACTGTAAATGTATTACCCCTTACCCTTGGTGAATAATACCACCCTTTTTTCAATCCTCTGACTCCTTGTGTTCTGTTCTTAGTAATGCTTGTGGCATACTCCTATTGAAACAGTCTTTTAAATAATACACATTATAGCTGATCACCCAACAATTTTCTTTCAAAGGTACAGGGCCTTAACATTCCAGTAACTCCAGTTAATGGGAATTCAACTAAAAGAGAATTATGGTTTGAGATAAACCTTGGAAAGCTCTCTATTTTGACACTTTCAGCCAATTGTTCAGTGAGAAAAAAATAGTATACCTGGACTAATTTGTTATGAGGGGCTGAGTAGAAAGTAAATCCTGGATCATCTGGTTAATATTTATGCCAGCAGTCTACCAGTCCCTGTTCCCTTACCAACCCTCGCAGGGCCTTGAAGACCCTGACCTTCCTTCCCTGGTAGGAAATATTGGCAATAAGACTGAGACTGCTATCCAGATGGATGTTAAAATCCCCGCATAAGATCAGGGAATGCGACCAAAGGGCAAGATTTATACTTAAGAAGTCCAGCATATCGGGATCGTCTAAATTAGGCCCATAGATAGAACATATTGGTATAGGGGCCATGAATAATTAAAAAGTGTGGAATAATTACAGAATAAGCTAGTAATTATTTCTGAGTGGACAGGCATTGCCAGACTGGATGCTGGATCAGGTTAGCATCTAGTTTTTCTAAACATACTTTCCCACCCGGGTCAGGCCATGATTCCCTTCATTTTTGTACTTCTCAAGCAACTCCCAACACAACAATGTGCCTTCCCCATCCCATGGTTACATCTCAAACACTAGGAACAGTAAAATTCATCATGCAGTACTACTACATCCTTTGTGTTTTCATGTCTTCCTATTTGCACAGTAACATCTCTGTTCCAGACAATTTCACAGTTGCATATTGTAATGCTTGTACCAGTACAAGCTCCTTGACAGAGCTCCAAGCAGTTTTCAGTTCACCCTCCACCACCTCCTGGGCTCCGGCCCCTTTTCAGGGTGTACTCAGGCCTAAGTCCTGCATCTGACTTCCCAGAGACCACAAGGTCCCACAAAGCCAAATCGCTCCTCATGGCTACCAATGAGCTGCAGCAGTAAGAGTCAAGAGTGCCACTCAAGGAGCAACAAGAACTTCAAATAGGTAGAGCAGACCATGAGATCAGGAAGCACAGAACATAGAGAGCTGTCTGAAGATAGAACTATAGAACAACCACAGAGAGGCAGCGAGAGAGAGAGGTACCAAAAAGTAAACAATGAGTGAGCGGTGGACTCTGCTACATGGCCGTCAGCTAAGGTGCCTCTTTGCAGCAGCCACCCAGGAGCATATTGGATATGCAAGGAGTCATACAGACAGACTGGCCACCGTTAGGTAAGTGCATGTGAGGAGCGTGGTGGTCCACTGGCACTCCCTGCACTCCCCCTGCTGGCAACGGGTGAGGGAGTCGCCCAACAACATAAGGCAAGTGCAGCACAGTATCATGCACCTTCGAAAGTACTATGTACAGTTTAATATTGTTCACCACAAACTTTTTCAATATTAGAAGTATTGAAGACAGGTAAGGACTGATAAATAATTGCTAGGTCTGTTTTAGAGCATCTTCTGAAACCTAACATAGATGTTAAGCCTCCACAAACAGACTGTTACACCATGTCCTTTTTTCTGGTTTATCGCCAAACATTTTGCCTGTTCCCTCATGTTTTTGTGACCCTGTTATCGTTAGCTATAGGATTCTGGGCACTTTACCACTGCGGATCACTGCTAAAGTGCAGATGCTGTCTGTATAAATTGTGAGTTTGATTGGTTATCCATGATTGGCATATTTGGTTTACCGGTAAGTCCCTAGTAACGTGCATGAAGTGTGCAAAGGCCTGTAACTCAAATGCTACTAGTGGGCTTGCAGCACTGGTTGTGCCACCCACATGTGCAGCCCTGTAAATGTGGGTGAGACCTACCACAGTGGTGTATGCGCAGTTGTGTACTGCCATGCTGGCCTGGCAAGTGAACCCACTTGCCATGCCCTAGCTTTCCCTTTCCTTACATGTATGGCACCCCATAGGTAGGCACAAGGTACCCCCGTGGGCAGGCTGCAGTTTATGTGAAAGCTAGGACATGTACTAGTGTGTGTGACATGGCCTGATAGTGTAAGGTTGTCTGTCCCGTAAGTGTTTCACTGGGGCTGCAATGTAACCTTTTTTACAAGTGTAGCTTTAAATTTGGACAACATACACAAATGGAGAATAGAAAAATTGAGTTTAGGCCCCTCTGAACTCTGTTTTTTGAATTGTGTTTTTGGAAATGGCACTTTTAGAAAGTGGGCATTTTCTTACCTGACCATTCTGTGAGCCTCAGACTGTTTGTGTATTCAGCATCTAGTTTTGGAGTGACAGGAACTGGGGATGTTCATTCACTCTAGACAGTCACTGGGAGGGTTGAGGTGTGCCCTGCCTTGTCTGGGTGACTCATCGCTTGGCTGAATAGACCTGGTCTGCATCTAGAAGGGTGGGAGAAGTTTTGCTGGCACCTGAATAGTCTGTGTCTCCTTTTCACAATGCTGGCTCCGCCACCATGTGGCCATGCTGCACCAGGGAAGACAGGACTGGTTTGCACTGGGTTCAGAGACCCTTGCCAGTAAGAGAACAATGACAAAATGGCGTATAAATATTAGACCTTAAACCCCAGGACCTTAAATTACTTCAGGAAAAAGAGGATCCTGCCAAGAAAAAGAGTGGAAGCACTTTGTGAAGAGCGCTGTATTTTCTGTGTGATGGGTGGGTTGACCGGCAGTTGCTGCTTCTCTCGGTGGTGGAGAAAAAGGACTGACTCTTTTTGCCCTGATGTAATATCCTGCTTATGGAGAATCTCCAAGGGCTTTAAAGTGCTAGCTTCATGTTGGAAGTCTAAGGGAAATAAAAGACTTCATGAAAGATCCTTGCTGGATCTAAAATTAACCTGCCTGGGAGGAGGGCTGAAAGCTGTGTGAGGACCGCTGCCTCTGATTTGTGCAGGGAAAGGACTGAACTGTTCTGTTTCCCAAATTACCCAACAGTGCATGGTGAGCACTATATTTTTCACCCGTGTTGGCTCAGAAGGAAGCGCAGGGTAAGTGCTTAATTCTTCTTTGTGGTTGTATCCTCACATGTGGCTCATTTGAGCACTTCTTTGTCCTATTTCTGGGCCAAGCAACACATTGTGAGCGCTTCATTTTATGGTAAAAAAGAAGCGCATGTTTGAGCCCGAGAGAGGAGAAAAGAGCGGAGAGTGGCCGCCGGACTGCAATTTGATGCTTCGCAACTAGGCAAAGTGGAGTGTGGCCCCCCTGATTCCCTGGAGTGCGAGGCCACGCTGTCGAGGAAGTAAGAGGAGACACTGGCATTACCAGGCAAACAACGCAGCTGCCTGGAGTTTCTGACTTCACAGCCAGGAAGCCGAAGGGCAAGGCACCGAAGAGAGAAGCAGCGCCTCCCATGACTGCGACAGAGGGGAGAGCTCCTGGCTAGACCAGGCGAGTTCCTTCAGCACATCAGAGCTGCACAACACTAGCAGGCAGCGCAATTGGGGGCCATTCTGCCTGAGGGAGACCCAGTGAGTTCTCCCTACCAACGGTGGCAGAGTGTGTCTGCCCCCAATCCTGACCCCATCCTTGGGTGGGCACCTTCCTTGTTGGCCATACTGGATGCTCCCTGGTCCTGGGGTGAGGAGAGGCAGGGAAATTATACATAAACATATAAAAGAAGTGTGACTCCATGTTTCAGGAGGAAGTAGGTAATTCCTGAGTCTTTTTAAATGTTGCAGCTTGCGGATGTGTGATTCTCTCCCTGGATTTTTGCCAGAACTACTGTATTTTTGTTTCATGCCCTGCTGTGCTTAGGCATGTGTTTAGGCATGTCATTTTTGTGCTGCCTGGTCAGGCTAGCAAGTACTGTTACTCTTATAACTTGCCCTAATGTTAGGAGGCATGTTGTGTTACCCCTGGCAAGGATAGGATAACCAGTATCCATGTCAGAAATGCATAGTATGCTTGGATATTGGGGACTCAGCGGCACTGGTCCTTTTGGACTTAAGTGCCAAATTTGACACAGTTTCACATGAAATACTCCTGAAACGCCTCCTGGAAGTTGGGATTGGAGATGTGGCCTTGGCCTGGATTCAGTCCTTTCTTGAGGATAGGTCCTGCCAGGTTTCAGTTCCTCCATTTAATTCCCAGGAGTTTGTCCTGCATCGGGGGGTGCCACAGGGCTTGGTCCTAAGTCCACTCCTGTTTAACCTGTATGTTAGACCCCTGGCGGAGGTGGCAAAGGGCAGGGGGCTGTCATTGGTGTCGTATGCGGACGACACCCAATTGGTGATTGCTTTCTCAAAGAAATGCAATGCCAGTGTAGGAAAGTTCAAGGACGATCTCCTGGCCATCTCTGACTGGATGGCAGCGAATTGCTTGCAGCTAAATGCCAGCAAGTCGGAGATCTTGTTGTTTGGCAGGGATCAGGAGCTTTGGTCTGAGCAGTGCTGGCCGGATCATCTTAAACCCGCCCCACTCCCTAAGGAGGTTGTGAAGAACCTGGGTGTGTGGTTCGATAATGGTCTGACCTTTGATAAACAACCAAAAGCCGTGGCTGGGGTTTGTTTTGGGCTGTTGCGTGGTCTAAGACCGCTGTTGGGTTTCTTTCCTCCCAAGGTGCGCCAGACCATGGTACAGGCATCTATTTTGTTCACATTGTATTACGGTAACTCTCTTTACTTGGGTGCAAAGAAGGCGAGTATCAAGCGGTTGCAGAGGGTTCAGAATGCAGCTGTTCGGCTTTTGTTTGCACTGCCTTGATCCTGCTTTGTGGCGCATGTGCTCCCTAAACTCCATTGGCTGCCAGTCGAAAAGCGCATCGAGTTTAAGGTGTTATGTTTTTCTCATAAGATTCTGACACCTCAGGCCCCAGCAGGGTTACTTCATTTGCTGGCGCCTTATGAGCCGGGGCGTTTACTGTGTTCTGCTGATCTCGCGCTGGCCTGCGTTCCGCAAGTTTGGAGAGCGAAGGCCGGAGGTCGCACCTTGTGTTACCTGGCGGCGAAGCTTTGGAACTCACTTCCTGTCTTTATGAGAAGCACTCCGAATCATTTTGCCTTTCACAAAGCCTTAAAGACCTAGCTTTTCCCTACACTGGTCATTTAATTCTTTACCACGCTCTACTTGGTCTCCTGTCTCTTGGCTTCTGGCTGCGCTGGGACGCCTCGCTGCTGGAGCAGCCATGCGCATTACAAACCCAAAATAAATAAATGTGCTGGTGGAATATGTGCAGTACTCTGGTTTTCACTACATGCTTTTGATGTGCCAATTAAAAATATGTGCTTTAGTGCACTTGCTGTTATATTTAGGACAATTGCCTCATGACAAAGTGATCTATGACCTATGTAATGTCGTGACTATTGCCTAGTTGGTAAGGTGATTATTGAATTATGTGACTGTGGCCTAATGTGTTTTATGTGTAATACAAAGGCTATTTTTATATAACCTTGTGCGGAGTCTCTTTTTGTGGTGTGTCCAGTGTGTCACTGGTGTGCATGTGTGTTGCGCAAATGCTTTACATTTTGCTTCTGAGATAAGCCTGACTTCTCTGCCAAGCTACCAAGGGGGTGAGCAGGGGTTATCTTGTGTGTGTAGATTCCTTACCCTAACTAGAAAGGTGGGTTCTGTCTTGCTTAGGTGCAGACCCTAGTCAACCAGAAACCCCATTTCTAGCACAGACACATTGAAATGTTCTTTAGCCCCTTCGATGCTCATGACAGAATGGTTCCGTCATGAGCATCGGTTGAGCTGTGCTCATGACGGAACCATTCCGTCATGACCACACCCATTAACATTGGGGCCCAGCACCGATGATGAATCTGGGCAGCAGCCATGAGGTTAATAATCTCTGGATAGGAATATTTCCATGAAACCTAAAATATTATCTGTTTATGACCTTGTTCATTTTACTTTAAAACTACTCAGTGACTTCAGTGATACCTAAACAATGTTCCAGGCCAGATATTGAGGATTACATTTCCTACCAGACAAACACCCCTTGAACTAATGAATACATTAAGGGAGCAATTTACCAAACTCATCTACCCAATCTCCCATACAAGTGAAGGAACCTCGGGTTTCCAATGGCAGAGCCTCAACTCTCTCCACAGTTAGAATTTTCTAATCGTTTTCTACAGGGTTGCTGGTTTGTGTCTGGAAAATGTTCTTATTTAGGAAGTGAATACACAAAAGGGGTCTAATGGGAGAAAGAAACCTATCCAGAAAAGTACCACTCCCTGGAAAATTACAATTCAAACAAAGAGTACATCTGGTATCTCAAAGTAAAGAGGAGGACAAAAGGTGAGAAAGTTGTCTGTTGGAAAATGCTTTTCTTAGGACAAGAACCCTCACTCACCCGAAGGTGACAAGCTTCATCATTGGATTCTGTCCTCGCACCAGGGCTGCAAGGTTCTGGTGTGGGCTACAACTCTCCTATGGAGAGGAGCAGAGGCGTTTTGGGTTAGATGAGCAGTAGGTTCAGAGTTGTGGGCAGAGTGCAAGCAGAAAGAAAAAGGCGTATGATTAAACATATCTCCTGGTGAACTAGATATCAGCATTTATTCTGGGGTAGTTGGTGGATAGGATTAAAAAGCAGCAGAGAATAGAGGTTTAGAAGGAATATCCTCACTACACGGTCAACAAGTTTCTGCCTAGAGAAGAACCTATCTATGGTTAAGAGGAATTTGTCAGTACCAAAGTGGTAATGTCACTCTGCAAATTTAATAAAATCCAATACCGGTCTCACAAAGGTAAGTCAGGTAGAACAAGAGATGGCCCGCAGTATACAGTTCACGGGTTCCAGTGTCGTTCTAGAGGGTAAAGAACAAGGAAATAATTAAAATCATTTGGACAACATGACGAAGGTATACAATGTATACTTCTGAAATGAAGTGTACAGGCTTGTGTCAAATGGTGCGACGAATGCCCGTCACCAATATGCAAACAAATATTAAAGGAGGTATAAGGGGTAATCTTACCCGTAACAAACTTGTTCAACTCACTGTTAAGCCTAAAAAACTGCCTAACCACAGAGCAGTGTGATACAACAAAAGAAAATAGCTAACACACAAGTGAACAAAGACTGCAAATCAGTGGGGAGCACAAAGATCTTACGGTGGCAAAATATATTTTAGAGTGAGTGGTCCCTTTAAAGATAGCTCAGATGGGGTCTCATTGAAACTGAGCTAGATGGGTCCGAGTTAAAAGGATACAAACAATATATAAGTTTCACATGGGAACAATATTAAGTGCTGAAAGACAAGTGAAGTGCTTTCCTACTACACGTATGCCAATGCATATAAAAAAGCGCTTACAAGTAAATCTAGCTATGTATGTGTGAAGGCACCATATTCAGCCATATTCATGAAGCAAAATTGCGATCGCAATAGCTGCGAAAAAGCTATTGCGAGCGCAATTGTCTAAAACGGTATTCTTGATTAAAAAAGCGATTTCGCAAACACAGAATAGCGAAATCGCAAAATTATTTGCAGAATCCCGGCAGTAGCCCATTAGCGATTCTGAAATTGCGAGAAAACACGGATTCTGCAAATAAAATTATGAAATTGCAATACAATCGCAATCGCTATTCAAGAAAAATCGCAATTAGCGAAAAACCCGTAAATCGCTTTTTGCGAGGCGCAATTTAAGGACAACCCAAAGCAGGTAGTAACCATCAAAGCAAAGCAAAACATTTTTTTTAAAAACATTTCCCAATCAGTAACAGGTGCTGGCCTGACCAAACACACTTAAGGAGATGCAGCAGCAGCATTAGGAGTCTCACAATGCCAGGACTGTTCATGGTGGTCAGGCAGCGAAGGCTACAGCGAACAGCACGGATCAGACTTAGGATCCAGGAGAGGATATTCCGCCAGCGGGTCACCCTGCTGGGCCAAACCAGAGAGCAAATATACGCAAAGTACCGCCTGAATGAGCCAGTGATCATGAAGCTAATTCAGGACCTTGACCCCCTGATGCAGCACCCAACAAGGCGGACCAATGCCCTGCCCACACATGTCCAGGTATTGTGCAGCCTGCACCTTCTGGCCTCCGGGAGCTTCTAGGGGATAGTTGCCGCTGCTGGCGGGATATCCCAGCCCACCATGTCCCGCTGCCTAAGGAGTTTCCTAGATGCAATGCTGACCCAGCTACACCACCACATCAAATTTCCCACCAGCCAACAGGACTTGGATGAGACCAAGCATCAATTCTACAATGTTGCGCAATTCCCACATGTGATAGGATGCATTGACTGTACCCACATCCACATCTGCCCACCAGCTGAAACGGAGTACATGTACCGCAACCGCAAGTTCTACCACTCCCTCAACATCCAGATGGTGTGCAATGCTAAGTCATACATCACGGACGTAGTGGCACAGTATCCGGGGAGCACACATGACTCCTTCATATTCCGGTGTGCGGCCTCCACACACGACTGGCCAGGGGAGACTTTGGTGAAGGACACCTACTTGGTAAGTACACTTGGCCCACAATGTTACACTGTGATGAAGTAGCTGCGCTGCACAGGCACTGACCCTCTGCTCCTCTCATTCAGGTGACAGTGGCTACGCCCTCCTTGAATACCTCCTCACCCCATACCTCAACGGCATTACAATGTAGCACACATACGCACAAGGAATTGCATTGAGAGGACATTTGGGCTACTGAAGAGCAGATTCCGCATACTGCACAAGACTGGTGGGGCCATGTACTACAGTCCTGATATGTGCTGCCGCATTGTGGCTGTGTGTGCAATACTACACAACATTGCTACCAAGCGCCGGATACTTGTAGAGATCTCTGGCAGTGAGTCGGAAGGGGACGACCGGCCACCTGCACATGTGCATCATGCTCGCGGGGAACATCCTGCTGAAGGACACAGACGGCGCAACCACATCACAATGAACTGTTTCTAGTGCACCCACTCCCCTCACCTAACAATTCACAAATGCATGCCAATGGAAATAATGACAGGAGGCCGATGTACGATGCTTGAATAAATATTATTGTTGAAGGCACAATAATAATGACATTTTGCAATTATTTACATGTGAGTAGTATTGCGTCACACTGCTCAAAGTCATAAACACGACATGCTTCTGTCATCAGCATGTCCCTGCCAATGGATAGTAATGTCAAGGGCGCCTTCGGCGCGCGGCACCCAATCGCCTCTCAGGCTCATCCTCTGGGAGGGCACGTGAACCCGCAGTGGGCCTGCTGCTGCGGCGTAGGACACCGACCTGTGAGGCAGACAGGCTGCTGACACCCGAGGTCCCCTCACTAGTGTCGTCCCCACCACCATTGGCTGGGCCAGTTGGATGTAGTGCCAGTACAGCACTGGTCACCTGCTCCAGTACACGCGCCACATCCTCGCAGCATTGCACCATCTGCTGCTGCATTGCCAGGGACCGACGTGACAGCTGGGAGGTGGCATTACCTATCACGTAGTTGGAAAGCGTGTAGGCAGATAGGCGCGTTAGTAGCTGGCGGTGGCGGCGGCGGGCGATGTTGCGCTGCGAGATGATGGCCGCTGTGTTTGCCTCCATGGCAGTTGTCATCGGCTCTATTCTATCCGACACATTAGCTACATTTCTGCCAATGTTGTGCAGCTGGAGTTGGATTGCACCTTGGCGACGTGCCTGCAATTGATGGATGCGCAGCATGCGGCGCTCAATGCTGAGCTCTGGCACACGCACAGCCATCCCCCTCCTGCCGCTGCGTGCTGTGCTCTGCTGCCGCTCCCTGCCATGCCGGCTGGCCACAGTGGGTGTGCGCAGTGTCGCCGGTCTAGCAGCACCCGATGTTGAGGGTGCCGCTGGTGGTGGTGTTGCAGCTGCCAATGGTGCAGCACTTGATGGAGCTGGCGCTGATGGTGGTGGTCTAGCAGCAGGCAATGGAGCAGCGCCTGATGGAGCTGGCACTGATGGTGGTGGTCTAGCAGCAGGAAATGGAGCAGCGCCTGATGGAGCTGGTTGTGTGGCTGTTAGCACCTCCTCTGCATCCTCTGCTGCCTTGTCTATCTGCAGCCTATCGCTGTCGCTGCTGTTGTTGTCTGCGCCACCTGTGATGGAAAGTGGACGTAGATTAATTGCATGTATCTTTCACATGTGCAGTTGCTACATGCATGCTGGCTGATATTCCATGACTGGCTGTGGCATTGCGTACTTTGGGACATGTCTGGCTGCATTGGAGTTTTTGTACATTGTGGGCAGACTACATGTCCCACAATGCATTTGGGCATATCCTAATGTGCATGGGTTGCATGACTGGGGTTGATTATGGGAGGCTATAGGGTCATGGCCATTGTTAGGGGACAGGGTCGCAGTCGCATGCCACTTACCTTGGCTGTCTTGGGTGGGTCGGTATGAGTCCAGAGGGATGACCGCTATGCATGCCTCACGCTGCAGTGTGTCCTCCACACGATCCTCCATGGGGGTGTTGGGAGGGACTGTTGGTTCTCCGCCTCCAGTTGCCTGGCTCTCGCCCAGCCTCTCTGCCACCCTCTCCTTGGCACGACCTCGGAGGTCGTACCACCTCTTTTTTAGGTCGTCTATGGACCTGTGTGTCACCCCCACAGCGTTGACTCTGTGGCCGATCCCCAGCCACAGTCGGCGTTTCTCGGCCTCTGGCTCCCTCCTGGAGTCCTTGCCGAATAGTTTGGTGTGGCTTTCGCACACTCCATCTATTAGGTGCTCCTGCTTGGAAAATTTCAGCTTGCGCTTGCGCCCAGTGTCACTGGGCCCTGCTGCTGCATCCTCTGCCATTGCTGCAGTCTCAAATGTGAAAGATTTCCAAGTCTGGAGGTGTTCTGAGAGGTGCTCTTTGTGATGCAGCTTCAATCTCTGCCTCACTGTTCTAAATGGGGGTGGGAACTGCCTGCTTCCTGTTGTGATGTCATCACTGGGCTCGAAATGCGACTTCCCGTTTTTGCGATCTTGCTATTTGCGAGATTGCATTTTGCGATCTCCCAAATTGCGAGATCGCTATTCCTACATGTTTTGGACGGAAATTGCGATTTTTCTGCGATTTTTAAAAATCGCTATCGCCTTTTGTGGCCGCTTGCGATTTGCTTTATTTTATCGCAGAATTTGATGAATGCCGTTCTGCAAATTCTAAATTGCGATTCGGTATTAATCGCAATTTAAAAATCGCAGAATTCCGTTTTCATGAATCAGGCTGTATATTGCCAACTATAGCGTAGTGAGGTGGAGCAAGGAAGGCTCACACCACAAATTCATTGTGTGGATACTGCATGTATCTATGCGAGGCCATACATTTGAAATACATCCAGAGTTAGGCTGAACACAGTGGGTCAAGCACTTTAGCACTAAAAGGGGGGAGGTTAAATACAAAACAAGCCATGCAGAGGGACCCCAAAATATAGAGTACTGTGGCTACAGGCAACCATTTGAGTAGGAAGTGACCCCGTTTGTGGTCACACACTTGTGAGCCAAGACTACAGGGCAGATGGTGCTGTGCATCATTCGCCAAAATATAGCAGGCCTCATTTATGAGCCCTTGCGTCACTTCTACACCGCTGGTGCGTCTCTTTTTGGGGCGCACCAGTGAAGTAAAAAAATGCGCCTTGTTGCGCCATATTTACAAAGTGACGCATCTAGGTAGATGTGTCACTTTGTAAACCCCTGCACCACATTATACCTGCGCCAGGTATATTGTATGCAAGGGGGGAGTATTGACGCAAGGAAGAGTCGTAGAAGTGACGCAGTGAAATCTATGAGATTTCACTGCGTCACTTTTAGGACGCCGTTGCGTCAAAATCTTGCGCCTGCCTCACAGCAGGCGTAAGACTGACGCAGGCCCTTTCACATGGGGCTTGCCCCATGTGAAAGGACGCATTGCTGGAGTTGCGTCATTTTTGTGACACACTCCAGCAATGCGTAACTTTTGCGTTTACAGATACGTCAGAAATACTGACGTATCTGTAACTCCTTGCGACATGATGCGTCATACTGTAAATATGACGCATCAGGAATGTCGCAAGGAGTGCGCACTGAGAAGTGACGCATCACTGCTTTCACGCAGCGATGCGTCATTTCTCATAGATGAGGCCCTGTGTTCATAACAATTAAAAAGTAAAAAATGCAAAGGTGTATCCACCCCACATAACTCTGCAGTGTCTGTCAAAAAGCTTGATGGCATGCCCGGTGAGAGTGAAACAGACTCCATGTCATTTCCAAACAGAGAAGAATGATATGTGGCCAGGGCACCAGGGCTCATGGGGATTGTAGTCTAGAGAGACTACTGGAAGCAGGGCATACGGCGTAAGAGGAAAAATGGGCTGCAGCCAAGTCCTCCCAGAAAAAAGTCACAAACAGGTACAGAGGGTGGAAAGGATTCGACCATTAAGGGAGGCACAAACAAAACCACAGAGGGAGTCAGATAGGAGGGGAGATCCAGCTCGTTGCTACTCACATCCAGTTTAAAGGTTGGTGGCCCGTACAAGAGCATGTTGTGCAGGTGCTATTGGCAGTCAATGCTAGGTTTCAGATGGGATGTAGTGAAATACAGAGCATCTTTATCAAGTAGGGTAATGTATGATGACACCCCAACAGTGCAACAGGATGTGGGGTGTGGCAACATTCAAGGGAGCCATCAAGAGGGATTCATGTAACTGGCTACTGTAAAACTGGGTGGGAGCATGGTAAGATTTACGAGGAAACCGTAAGATGTTCATGCATTGGATAAACAATCATGAGACTAAAGTTATAACAAGGTGGTCCAGCGAATATCATTGTTCTGATCCCATAAATGGCTTTTAAGTCTGAAATTCCAACGTTGCTCCCTTTTGAAGAACACCATATCCTAATTAACACTATATGCAGTGTAGTATGGTTGATCCATAATCACCCATCTGATGTCGGGATGTTGATGTCTGGTCTATTTGTGTTGGATTTCTTGCATCTTATTGAGCTGCGATGTTCAACTATCCTTGTCTTGGCCTTTTTCTTTATTATTATTTTTGTTTTACAAAGTTTTATATAGCGCAAACCTGACCCGAAGGTATCGGGTATCAGAACGCTTTAAATAATACCAGTTGCGTTACATGAGGACACATTCATTTTTTTGCTTTTGTTAGGCACAGGGAGATAAAGTGATTTGCCCAGAATCACAGGATGTTCAGCGTCGTTGCTGAGACTCAAACCCAGTTCTGCGCCCTAACTTCTAGGTCAACTCTTCTCCTTTGCGGGTAGTCATTTCCATATATTTAAGTTTGCATAGACTGGTAACTTTTATTTAGGCAGTACCTTCTTTCGTACATTTCACAAACCCAAGGATGAAAATTAAAATAGTGCTCTCAAAATACAGATACAAAACTCCCTACAAATCACTTTAATTTTTCACTTGCATTCTGGAAATACACCTCTGCTTCATGGATATTGTTTCTGAAATTTAAAATGCAAACGAAGGAGGCTGCCATGACATAGTGGTCCCTGGCATCCATTTTTGCCAAGTGGGCTTCAGTTGCTTTGTTGAAGTAACTTTGGTGAAAATAATCCACCAGTGCAGTGGACATTCGGAATGTCGTCGGTGAAGGTTGCTAAAGGCAATCAGATTTTAGTGTGCACCACAGAAGAGGCTTGGTGTCCCGACCACCGTGTGCTAAATATGAGTTAAATATTAGAAATTAAATAGAGGCTAAAGACATGGATTACTTGCAGATTTTTAATTAGAAGAGGGCCTCTTTCTTCTATGTTATGAACTGTTATGATTAATTTACTGGCGGACTATGCAGATAGAAATAGCCTGCTGGCAACTTGTAAACATCATTTGTGCATGTTTCACTTTTACAGGTACTAATCATTAATTCCCACATCAACCTTAATAGTGAAATGGTCTGTTGAATCAACATCTGAGAAGGAGGTTCCCAGAAAGTAAGCAGTTGGAGAATGTGTGAAAAGCGGAAAGCAGTGTATGATTACATCGAGTTCCCTATAAAAATGATTGATGGGGATGATTCACTTTCGACATATTGCCTCTGAAATGTAATTAGAATAAATTTAGCATGCTGCCAAAACCATTTGACAAGGCCACTCTGCCAGTCAAGCGCTCATCTCAGTAAATTCCTGCCCCTAATGCCTGCCAGTGGAAAACACTGACCAGTATAAACAAGAAGAGGGAACGTTGTGACAGTTCTGAACTGTGCTCAGTGCCAGCATTCCTTTGCACTCCTTAAGAAAAGACATGGTATAAAATCTAAAGAATCATCAAATATAATTGCATCACAGATGTTCTAAGGAATTATCAAGTTGAGCATTTGCCTACAGCCTATACTTTCGAAGAGGCACCCCAGGAAAATGGATCTTCTCTCTCTTTTACCTGTCTACTCAATTCCTCTAACCCTCTATCCCTACCTTTGCCTCTCCTCTGTTTCTCTACACTGTCACATTTTAATGATTGTTGAGGTCTCAAGGAACACATACTTTAAAGGTTTTTTGCGATCCTGTTAAAGTTTAACATATAATTTAGTATGGTTTGGCATCACAAGGGCTTAAATTAGTAGCAAAGGAGTAAAGAAAATCGAAGTTGCTCCATACAGGGAGCCTTCAAAAATATCTTGCCAGGGTGACCCATAATCCTTAAGATGACACTGACCTTACAATGACTTAAACTTTATACCAATTTCTGGGGCTAATAATATTCTTGCACTTATTTTTTAATGAATAAAGGACTTTGGAAATAATGTCATATAATATGGCAGACTGGAAGAATGAAGATGCGAGTTCCCCCTACTTTCAATTCACAGTGTGGTTTACAAATGTGTTTCATGAAAGTAAATCCGGATTCTCGTCACACCTGGACAAGTGGTTGCATTTCTCAACCACGAAGGGGTCCAAGAATATGGACAACAATTCACAAAAATGTGAGGGGAAGGTGAATTGGCATTACACACCTTTTGATTCTAATATCGTCCACAGGAAGTGTCAACATCTGACGTTCTCCTCTGAATCTTCCCAGCAAGTTCTGCCGAATCAACTTAACACTGATGTCATCACAGTAAATGACATCAATGAAGTCCCATATTAAATGTGTGATTAATATGAAAACACAGCACATACAAATGTCTATTTTGAATACCACCTATATTCTGCTGACATCATATTTGAAAGTGTTAAGAAATACTTGCCCTTAACTGTAGATGGTGAAGCTAGAAAGGCAGACCTCTTCAAGCAGTGGTTTAAAGGGTTTCTTTGGAAGAAACGGTGTCAAATAGTGCATTTAAAGTTCAATTGTACATACATCTGCTAAAACGTCATGGACTCTGAAAGGGTCCTCCATACACAGGCAAGCCTTTTCATGGTTGACTTCCCAAGTAATAGAAACCTGACACTACCCTGGAAATGACCTCACATGTTTCTCATAAATGATCTTCTGTGTGTCATGGCCTACATTTAGTCAAGGGTGTACCCACATGCCATGGGTGCTCACACACCCATATACCATGGGTGCCTTCTTGTGCCACAAACTGCATAAAATATATTAGGGTCAGCATTTTGTATTGATTATACTCCTTCCATGTACCACGGTTGTCCCCCATCATGCCAACAATTACCACCAATGTGCTAGTTCATCATTTGGCCATGGCTGCTTCAGATGTCAAGAATGTTCTCAAGTATGCCAACTTTTTCCATGGGTGGAGCAAATGTCAATAGTTACCTTTAAGAGTTCAGCAGCAGTAGTTTAACATGGGTGACTGGTATACCAAGAACTATCACCAGATTTGCATTGCCAGAATTCTATTACAGGTACCTGTCATGATATGATTTACTTCCTGTAGGCCAGCACCACTGTGGTGTTATGGGTGCCTCCATGAGACAAGAATTGGCTTCAGTATGCTAGGGCCAATGAAAAATGGACACACAACACAATATTCTCACTTATGTTCACTTTCATTCACTCATTCACATTTATTCTCACTCACTTCGTTACCCTCACTCTTTCTCTCACTCACCCACTCATTCATTCACACTCATTAATACTCACTCTTGTTCATACTTGCATACTTGCACTCACCTGAACTAACTCTTAATCTCACTTCCCTCATTCTCACTCTCACTCTGACTCACTCATTCTCACTCTCTCATTCGCTTTCTCTGACTCACATTCATTCTTACTCTCTCTCAAAAATACTTGCTTGCATTCACTTGCATTCACTCTTATTCTCACATAATCAGACTTACTAATTCTCACTCACATTGTACTCAATCACACTCTTTAACACTTACACAAACTCATTCTCTCTAATTCATTTTCACTGACTTTCAATACCACTTACTACTTGTCACTGTCACTTACTTTCACTCACATTCACAGGCTTACACATACAAACATACTCATGCACACACATTCTCTCTTTTACTTAAACACACTCTGTACCACAAGCATACACACAACATACATTCATAAATATTTATTAACTTACCTAAGCTGCCAGGGAAGGTCCCATAATAAGTAATTGTACTTGATTACAGTAAGATTCACTATTAGTGTAATACAGAATGGGCAGAATATAAGGTGGTGTGATCCACATCTCAATTTATGATTGCCTCAATTTGGCACTGCGCATATGGCAGGTACAATATTCTTATGTCTCAGGGGGTTAGATGTTACTTCATGCAGTTCTGAAGTCATCATGTCATGTAAGTTAAATGCTGACTTCAATCTTTTACCTTTTCACATTTGATCTCATATTCACATCATCAGTGCTGGTATATTATCATTATCAACCTGCTCTCTTAGAAAACAATTATTTCTCATTTGTGAACCTTATCTCTTTATCTTCATCTAAACATATTTCCATGTACCTCTGCACTAGTCACCCTTCTTTCCCTCTCTGTAGACCTCTAATGTGAACACCATAAACATGTAGTCAGGTGCCCAAGCAATTCGCTTTCATTTAAAAGATTGAGATAAGACAGGTTAATAGGGCAGGATTCTCCTACCTCACACCCTAAGGCCATTCATGGGGTGATCATGGGGTGATCAATATGACTGGTTTGCTGATCTCGATTTAATCACTAAGCCATATTAGTGAAATGGTTCAACTTGTCTCAAATCAGATTATCCAATCTCCGTGGTTCAACTTACCTCTAGAATTTATATTCACATCAAAATGAATTTTCAAATGTTGAATTTTATTGATGATCTCAACATTTGAGGTATGGCTGATCATCATTTCCAATCACATTAATATGAACAGCTACCCCCTGTGGTGACAACATTGAAGAATAAGTGCTCACCCTTGTCTTGTAAAAATGACATCCTCTGTGGAAACAAGTAACTACATTGCCCACTGGAACGTTAAAGTGGTGGTATAATTAAGTGAAAATGTCTTTTACAACAGATCATTTTAAACCACACAAACCCTGAAATTAATCAGAAATAGTTAACTAAAGCAACTGTAACTTCCACCTGAAGTAACTATAATTCACACTTTTGCCATGTGCTGCTTTTGCTCTCACACATTACATGGCCCATGACATGTTCAATGACAGCAATGATGCCATTGCTAATGACATCTGAAATGACAAATTTGATGACAATACTTTGCATGGCAGGGCATGAGATATAATTATAGATACTACAGGTTGTGAGATAGAGTTACTTCAGTTAACTACAAATGGTAAATTCCAGTGTTTTAAAAAACAATGTCATGCTGTCGCTGCCATTTTCACCAAGTTATAACATCACGTTAACCTTTCTGTTTTCAGTGAAATATATATATATATATATATATATATATATATATATATATATATATATATATATATATATATATATATATATATATATATATATATATAATTTATTTATTTTATTTTTTTTGCATAATTTATGCATCACTCTATGCCTACAAGGGTGTTGGTTTGACTTATACTGGGTGTTCCCTTGTTCCTTTGTGTCTGGCCAAAGCTATACCTCTCTGAAGAGCTCTAAGTAGAGCGAAACACTGTGTCAGGGGTTGCTTTGACTCATTTCAGGTTGGCTTGGTTGCTATTTTTCCAATTCAAAGCTGTAATACTGTGCCTAGAGTGGTAATTGGCTTTTTTCATTTTACAGCTCGGCATGGTAGCACTGTGCTAGTCCAATGCTTAAAGACTTTGCTGTAGAAAGGGCAAAAGTCTTTGTCCCCTTCCATCTCGGCGTGGATGGCACTGTGCTGATCCTATGCTTAAAGAGTTTGATAGAAAAGCAGATATTTGAGGTGAGCCGATCTAGAGTGTCGCTGGTGTTGAGAGTGCTATATACAGGAGCTGCTTTCCACCTAAACTTGAGAACAACCCAGAGTTCTCGACTTCTTTTTCCTTCTTCTTTTTTGCATATATATATATATATATATATATATATATATATATATTCACTGAAAAAACCATAGGTTATAGACCATATATAGTTAGGGATTAGCATTTAAAAAACCTTATTTTACTCGCACAAAACCATTGAAATTCCATATATAGTTAGATGCACTAACTATATATCGCGGACCCGCAATCCACTGCTAATGATGTCACCTATTACATCATTCATGACATGGTCAGTGACATCACTGATGACATCACTGATGACATCTCAAATGACATCACTGATGACATCACTGATGACAACACCCAGTGACTGTATGTTTCTGTAAAGTTAAAATATGTCTTACATATTGAAGAATGAGTGGATGTATAAGTGTCTGGATGAAGGATTTAGTAGGTGCATGACTGACTGTATGAGAGAATGATTAAATGTGTCTCACTGAGTGCATGGGTTAGTGATTAAAGTGTCTTAATTTGGCAATCATTATTTATGTTCTTCTGTAAACTGCTGCATGTTTAAATCAGTAGCTATATCATTAACTATATGGGTTATTGAATGGTTGCCCAAGTATTTGTATGGGAGACTGAGTATGTGTGTGGGTGGCTGGGAGGAGTATAACTCTGTGCATAGATGTGTGAGCAGTTGATTCCCTAGGTGTATGGGTTCAAAAGTGCATGTAGAAACAACTGTATGGACAGTTGACTGTGTGCATGAGTATATTGGTGAGTGAATGGATATCTCAGTTCTACATGTTAAAGTAAGTACATATGTAAAACACACTCCATGTGAGAGTTGACATATATAAATAACTGAACATAAGAGCCAGTGAATGTGAGAGTGGCTGTATGAATCATTGTGAACTTGTATCAAGGATTGTATAAGAGAGTAAATATGTGTTAGTATATGTTTGAATAAGTAAGGTGTGTATAACTGTATAGTTGAGGAAATCGAGGTGGGATTGAATCTTTGCATGACTGACTAGGTGTGTGGGTAACTCCATGGATGTGTGACAGTCTGTGAGTGCCTGTTTACACTGAGTGTATCTAAGGTTATATTAGAGTCTGAAGATGTATTATCACATAAATGATATCATCAGTGATGTAATCAGTAATGTCAAATGAGATGTCAGTGATGTCATCAGTGATGTCATTTGAGATGTCATCAGTGATGTCATCAGTGATGTCATTTGAGATGTCATCAGTGATGTCATCAGTGATGTCACTGACCATGTCATGAATGATGTAATATGTGACATCATTAGCAGTGGATTGCGGGTCCGCGATATATAGTTAGTGCATCTAACTATATATGGAATTTCAATGGTTTTGTGCGAGTAAAATAAGGTTTTTTGAATGCTAATCCCTAACTATATATGGTCTATAACCTATGGTTTTTTCAGTGAATTTTCAAGGTTTTGTAAATGCAAATTCCTAACTATATATGGTCTATAACCTATGGTTTTTTCTGTGAATTTCATTGGTTTTTTAAAAGCTAATATCTATAGCTGTAAAATATATTCTTTATTAAGTGACGTATCACGTAGCCCGTGAGACGCCTCATGATGCATCGCATAACCGTGACGTATCGTCTCTGCAGCGCAAACCAAACCCAAAACGTAAGCGCGCCAGAACACGCTTAAAGATATATATATATTTTTTTAACCTTAATTAGACAAAATCCACACGTGCACATATCATAAACGTTCAAAAAACACAATATGTCGGACTCCTGTTACGCTGCCGGTTAGCTGCCCGGTTAACGTACCAGGAAGCACCTTTACCGCGAAAAATCGCAATTTTTTTTTTCACCCCCCAGGGAACTTTAATAGCCCCCTCATCAATCCTAGGGGTTCAGGAGGGGTTTGCCTTACCCCTTTCATTCATTTACACCTTTTTTTTTCCACCTCTTGTCTCTCGATCCCACAGAGAGACAAGATGGCGGCCACTCCAGACTGTTTACAATGATAACAGCCAATCAGCTTCTCCTCAGACTCCCGTTACACTGCCGGTTAGCTGCCCGGTTAGCTGCCCGGTTCGCGTACCAAGACGCGTCTCTACGGCGAAAAAAACGGATTTTTTTTTTTTTTTTGGGCCCAGCGTGGCTCTATAATATCCCCTCATCAATCCTAGGGGGTCAGAAGGGGTCTACCTTGCCCCTTTCCTTCATTTCCCCCTTTGTTTTGGCCTCCTCTTGTCTCTCGATCCTACCGAGAGACAAGATGGCGGCCGCGCCGGACTGTTTAGAATGTTGACAGACACCGGAGAGCCAATCAGCTTCGCTTCGCAAAGTTCCGATACGCGAAAAGTAAGCGGACCGGAGCGCAGCCCGGAGCGCTGTTACAGATATATATCTTGTTTTAAACGTTAATTTCTCAAAATTCACTGAAGCACATATATTGAGACCTAGCAAAGGCACATCGGGCTAACAGTCCCTACAATTTTGCCAAGTTTCGTGGAAATCCATTCAGCCGTTCGGGCTAAAAGGGAGTCCAACCGCCCTATGGAAATGAACATGGGAAAAACGCGTTTTGGGACCCCCCTTTTTTCTCGGCCCCCCCTTGACGAACCCCCCCCAAATTTCCAGGAGCTGCTCAGAAACAAAATGTGCCATTTTCCTGAAACTTTCAGCCAATTCCGTCCACAAACGCCAAAGTTATTAGACATAGAATTTTCAGAAATCCCATAGGGAAAAAATCCTAACTATATATACCTACTGGCTATCGCCAGTAGGTAATATATATATATATATATATATATATATATATATATATATATATATATATATATATATATATATGTGTGTGTGTGTGTGTGTGGGTGTGTGTGAGTGTGTGTGTGTGTGTGTGTGGGTGGGTGTGGGTGCGGGTGTGTGTGTGTGTGTGTGCACAAAAGCAAGCAAGGAACGCTGGGTATTTCCCAAGTTTAGGTGAAGCACAGCTCCAATATAAAGCACCCTACAAAATCAGAGACACTCTGAATCTGCTCACTTCATATGTCTGTTTTTCTAGCAAAGTTTTTAGACATAGGATTAGTGCAGTGCCTCCCATGCTGAGCTAGAAACTGACAAAGCCTTTTGCCATATTTACAGCAAAGTCTTTAAGTACAGGATTAGATAGTGCCATCCTTGCAGAATTACAAGATGACAAATGCCTTTTACCACTCCAGGAACAGCATTACAGATGTGGATTGGTAAAACACCATCCAAGCTAATCTGGAACAAATAAAAACTACCCTTGACATGTGTTTCTTGTTATGAGCTCTTCAGAGACGTATAGCAAAATTACACAAAGTTTGTTAGGAAGCTGGACCTTGTTCCAGAATGTGTACTTTTTGTGATCTGGTGTAAATCAGTTCAACTGTTTGAAAGATCAAAAATGTTGGTATATCTAGACAGTTGGGCCAGAAGGACTCTTGTGAGAGTACCTCAAACCATACTTAAAAAAATAGAGCATTCTGATTGGTCCAGGGGGCTTTCTTCCCTTGGGCCAATTCACTAATACTGGAGTAAGGTTCCCATGGGAGCAAAAGCACTGCTTGGCTGCCGGCAACATGAGAAAAAATGTTAAAGATAGCCATTGCAAAACTCGAGGACCTGGCCTGTGTCCTGAGATTAAACAATAAAAAAGTATAAGGGGGTAGGACAGGATTCCCTTCCCCTCAGCGCTTTCTAGGGGGTCCCAACATGTTTTTTGAAAGCAGTCTGGTATTCTTTTAAAATTAAATTATTGGGTTGGGCAAGGGCTCCAGGATCTTTATTTAAAAATATTTGAGGAGGTGAGTGTAAGTGGGCCCCCATCCCGAGCCACTTCTGGCCCCAGTGATCCCATCCCCCAGGACTTAATTCATAATAATGTGGATGGGGGCAGGACTGCAATACTTTACAGTGTCCTGGGGAACTCACCCCTGGAGCACTGTGGTTCCCTTTCCAGAAGAATGAGGGTATACTCTGCCCACACTCTCCCAAGCAGGAAACTGCGACTTTCTCTCACCCTAAGGGACCAGTAGAAAAATGCTGCTCCCACCCTTCGCGCCCTCACCATGTACTTCTAACTACCCCACATATTTCATCACTTCCAGCATCTTCTATGACATCATTGATAATATCACTGAAATTATTGATGGGGAACTTTGCATGGCGGGGGGCAAGTTATAGTTACCTTAGGGCACGAGTTATAGTTCCTCGAGAGTGTAACTATAACTACTGAATTTTTATGGTTTTGTGGTTTTGTGCATGTAAATTGTGAACCTAACTATAATCTCCCTGCAACCTTTGTTTTTTTAAGTGAATTTCTATGGTTTCTAAAATTAAGTTTCCTAATTATAACATCCCTGTAACCTTTGTTTTTTTTCCAATATATATATATGTATATATATATATATATATATATATATATATATATATATATATATATATATATATATATATATATATATATATATATATATGTTTTACCTACTGGCTATCGCCAGTAGGTAGTTATAGTTACAACCTAGTTTCCATAGGAAAAGCATTTTTTGATTTGCTAATAACTTAGGCATCGTTTGATGAATATTTGTGAAATGATCCCAAAAAAAGTCTATCCATGTCAGCTCCTACCCGGAAAGTGTGGGGGTGATTCGTTAAGCGGGAGCTGAGAAAAAAGGTGGGTCCCAAAACGTGTTTTTCCCATGTTAATTTCCATATGAAATTTTGTGACGAGCTACAGCCTGAACTGCTGAACAGAATTACCCCAAATGTGGCAGAAAGGTAGAGCTTGGTTCAGAAAGCAATCTTTTTTTTTAAAATAGTAAAAATCCGTTCAGTAGTTTTTGAGAAATTCAAAAAATAAGAGTCAAAAAATCTATTTCCCATGGGAAACTTTGTGCAAGGCTGCAGCCGAAACTACTGAACGGAATTACCTCAAATTTTGCAAAAAGGTGGTGCTTGGGTCAGAAAGCCACCTTTTTGTAAAATGGTTTAAATGCGTTCAGTAGTAGTAGCTGAGAAATTCAAAAAATAAAAGTTTAGATATCTGGGCAGAGCCTAAGTCCCGTGCACAAGCTTCACTGTGATTGGCTGATAACACGCCAAACCAGGAAGTGTTGTCAGCCATCTTGTTGCTCAGTAGAAGTGAGTCACTGGAAAACAGTGAAACAAAGGTAGAAAACAAGAGAAGAGGGTAGGGTAGAAACACCCTGATCCCCTAGGCCTCCTGAGGGGGTCCCAAAAGGACCCCCACGGCCAAAGAAAGCAGTTTTTTAAAAAAAGAAGAAAAATCAGCGCAATTCGTACTGGGGTCGCAGGTTAGCGTGTTTTATTTTAATGAGACCCCGAGGTGGGCTAGGTCCCGGGGGCATTTCTTAAAAAATAATAGTCAGGGGTTTCTGGGGCTGCGGGTGCCCGCTGGCTGGGGTCCCCGCAGTCGCGGGGCTGCACTCATGTTAGGGGGTTGCGCAGCCCCCCTCCTGGAGCAATACATGTGCTTATAACTTTGGCTTCGGTTGACGAAATTTCTCTTTTTTGATCAGCTCCTATCTTGAAAGTTTGGGGGTGATTGGTCAAGGGGGGCTGAGAAAAAAGGGGGCCCAAAAAAGTGTCTTCTCTATGCATTTTCTATAGGAAACTTTAGACAAGGCTACAGGTCAAACTGCTGAACGGAATTACACTAAATTTGGCGGGGAGAAAGGTCTTGGTCCAGAAAGCGCGCTTTTGTTGAAATGGTGTAAATCCGTTCAGTAATTTTTTAGATATTAAAGGAAAAAATGATATATATATATATCCGGACGGTGCTTAACTCCCAAACCAGGAAGGGTCCTCTGATTGGCTGTTAACACTTCAAACCAGGAAGGGTTAGCAGCCATCTTGTGCCTCGCATCGAGTTAAAATCTAAAAGAAAGGCCCCAGGGGTAATTCAATATACCGGAGCTCTGTCTGTGCAAGATACCCCTTTCATGCTGCGTCTCCCCACATCAGCATGTAACACACCCTCTTCTCCATCAACAGCATACCTCTAACAACCTTCTTGGGGATGCAAGTCTCCCTCTAGAACCATTTGTCGGCTCACAGCTCTTCGGGTGCACGTTCTCGGGTCCAGAGTTGTATGTGTGAAGCCAAGACTGGTAATATACTGCACGTCTCTCTCTGCGAGATACGCTCTTCATGCTCCCTCTACCCACATTACAATCCCGCAGCTATCCCTTTGGAAGCAAACGGCCCACACCTTTCTCTATACCACTCGGCCCGCAGGTGCTCCTCTGCAAGCTGGCCCACATCTCTCCCTCAGGGAACTGACGGGCAACGGTTCTCCCTCTGTGAGAAACCCAGTCGGCTTCCAGCTCTTCATCTACGAGCCAGCCCGCCGGTAGAACTGAGGCATAAGAATACAGTAAAACAAACAAGCAAAACAAGAAAGGAGTACAGGGTAGAAACACCCTGACCCACTAGGCCTGCTCAGGGGGTCCCACAAGGACCCCCAGGGCCCAAAAAAACATTGTTTGTAAAATAAATCAGCCAAATTCGCATTGGATGCCGGAATCCAGCCGGGAAAATTAAAAAAAAAGAAGCACGGTCTCGTGTGGGGGCCCCCAATCCTCCAAACTGCCCCATGGACCACCACCCCCGGGACTTGTTTTTCAAAGTTTGTGGGGCATCTAAGGTCCCCCAAAGCCCCGGGTACCACCACCCCGGGGCTCTCATTCATTATAATCGTGGGGGCACACTGCCCCCGCAGCCCCGGGGTCCACTACCCCTGGGGATTTGCATAAATATTTGTGGGGGCACACGGCCCCCCCACAGCCCCGGGGACCACCACCCCCGGGGCTTGTTTTTCAAAGTTTGTGGGGCCTCTAAGACCCCCCGGGCTTATTTTGTTTTTTAAATGTACCTGTTGGCAGGGGCTCAAGCCCCCCTCACGCCCCAGGCACCTCCACCTCCCCAGGGCACTAAGCCACACAGCCCCCCTTCTATAAACGAAAAATAAGAAAAAAGCTGGCATTTTGCCAGAGGACCCGCCCCCTCCCAGCAACACCATGCAAACGCGCCCTGTGGCGCGTTGTAAGATGAGTAACTAACTCCCCTTGAATACTGGGTGTCCCTGGGAGCCAATTAGCTCACTGTGAACCTCCAGTTTGCGCCAGGGAGCTGCGTTGCAGAAAGGTATTCAGAGGCCACGCCCCTTTTTACACCTCTCTTTTTTTTTTATCTTGACCTTGTATGTAATTATGTGTGTACTTTTATGGATAATGTAATATCCGAATAAAGATTATTGACTTGACTTGACTTGACCTCTCTGCAACGCAGCTCTGTTGCACTTACTGGAGGTACCTGGTGGGCTAGTTGGACCCCAGTGACCCTCAGAATTCAAGGGGACTTTATCCCCCAACTTAAAACGTGCCAGGGGCTAGTTTGCACAGTGGTGAAGGGAGGGGGCGGGCCTGAGGTGAGATGTGTGCAAACACGCCCTGTGGTGCGTTTTAAGTTGGGGAATTGATTCCCCTTCAATCCTGATGGACCCTGGTGGCCAACTAGGCTACCAGGTACCTCCAATAATTGCCACAGGCCTGCGTAGTAGAGAGGTGGTCCAGGCCATGCCCCTTTTTACACCTCTATGCAACGTAGCTCTGTGGCGTTTACTGGAGGTACCTAGTAGGAGTTATACCCCAGGGACCGTCAGGATTCAAGGGGTCTTAATCTCCCAACTTAAAATGGCCAAAGAGCGTGTTTACACACATGTCACCTCAGGCCCCCCTCCCTTCACCACTGTGCAAATGTGCCCCGTAGCGTGTTTTAAGGGGTAGTATTAATCCCCCTGCCCTCTTATGTACTAGGGCTTTACAGAGGAGGTCATGCAGATCACAGGGGTACCCCGATGCATAGTGTTCCCTAGTGTATGTAGGTGTTTTAACTGCATTCTAAGTGTCTTTTAGCATAGCACTGGCTCTAGGCCTGATTAGTTAGAGACAGTTAACACCAATACCCGTCTGAAAAAGTTGTGGGCACAGGATGATTTTGGAACAAGGCCTCTTTCTGCTCCTCGGTTGGTTCTTTCTGCACATGTCTTGCTTCTTCCTGCATTTTTCTTTGTCTTTATGGACTTCTGTTCCTTCTTTCTGCATTTCTTTTGCTTCTTTCTGTGCATTTCTTCTTCTTTCTTCACATGTCCCACCTCTGTAGTCATGGTTAGAAACTAGCATTTGTAAAACCTTAGAAATTCACTGAAAAAACCATAGGTTTTAGGGAAAGTTATAGTTAGTTGGACATTTCACTTGTGCAAAACCAGAGAAATTCCCCCGTTATAGTTAATTCAGCTAACTATAACTGGCACCCCCGCAATGCACTGCTGAAGACGTCACATATTACATCACTCATGACATGGTCAGTGACATCACTGATGACATCACTGATGAAATATCAAATAACATCACTGATGACATCACTGATGACATCATCCATGTGATAATTTGATGCATCTTCTCATACCCTAATATAACCTTTGATACACCCTCTCTAAATTATAGACTGCCATTCTCAAAACCATAGACACTCCAACAGCAATACCTACATACACACTTACTGATTCATAGGTTTACACACACATCCACTCACTCACCCATACAGTCACTCATGCTTATGGTCACTCTGTTCAGGACTATGATATGCACTCATACACACCCCCACTCATCCATAGAGGTACTCACACAGCTAGTCAGTCATGCAAATAATTAATCACACTGCCATTTACTCACCTATACAGTTATACGCACACCAGCTCACTTACTCATACAAATACTAGCACATTCCTGGCTCTTATACAATCACTGATACAAGAACACACTCTCACTTATAGCCATACATATATTTCAACACACATACATACTACCTTTCACATATGTATTTACTCACACATTTACCACTGAGATATACATTCACTCACTAACGCACCCATACACACACTCACCCGCCCATACAGTCCATCACAGATGCACTCTTGAAACCATGCACCCAGTGAATAACCCACTCACACATCTATGCACAGAGTCACACACACCCCACCCACATAAACACTCAGGCACCCATACAGATACTCAGACAACCAATCAATAACCCATATAGACACTAATGTAGCTATTTGCAAACCTATGTAGCAGCTTACACACCAACGGATATAAACATTCACACAGTTTAGTCACTAACCCATGCATTCAGTGTGATACGTTTAATCACTCACTTATAGAGTCAGTCACGCACCTACTAAATTATCCATTCAGACACTTATATACTCACTCATTTTTAAATATGCCTTTCCCTATATAAATGAAACATATTTAAACTTTACAGAAACACACAGTCACCGGATGATGTCATCAGTGATGTCACTTGAGATGTCATCAGTGTTGTCATCAGTGATGTCACTGACCATGTCATGAGTGATGTAATATGTGACGTCATAAGCAGTCCATTGCGGGGCGTGAGTTATAGGTAGCTGAACTAACTAATAATGTGGACATTTCTCTGGTTTTGGACGAGTGAAATGTCCAACTAACTGTAAATGTCCATAAAACCTATGGTTTTTTCAGTGAATTTCTAAGCTTTTTTAAATGCTAATTTCTAACTATTACGTGCCTGAAACCTATGTTTTTTTCAGTTAAAACAATAATAATATATACATATATATATTCCAAGGATATCCGAATCTAATGCAGAATTTCGAGGCTGCAGAAACAGATACGGGCCCAAAGTAGGTGCAAAATTAAGTCTTTATTGTTGTTGGTGCTTCAAATCGCCATGACGCGTTTCGCCCTTCCCCGAGAACTTGATCACATGACCAATATATATATATATGAAATGTTGAAATATGAATAGTTTAATTATTTTAACATCAGTTCATATTGGGTATCATTTTCCTGCTCCATTGCTTTTGATTGATATGTGTTTTCAGTACCTGTTAGTAATGTTTTACTTACTTTAAAACTGTCTGGAGTATATTTCAAACTTTTGATACCTTTAAGCTAATAGTAATGTTAGCAGTATAGTTTCTGAATAGCAATGATCTTACTATTCTGTTCATGTTTATTCATGAGCATGTTCCTCACCAAAACTTGGCTTTACATTTCCCTAAATTTCTCAAATTTAAGAGTACGTATTCCCCAATTTCTAGCCACTCTTTCTAATCCTTAACAGAAATACTACCAAAAGATATAACTGCCTGTATCATCTTACTGGACAGCTCCACACAGAAAAGATAAGAGAGGCGTACGTTTCTGACTGAGTTTTTATAAACTGCATTTTACAGTGCATGAGTATTTCTACTGCACCAATACTTTGTATTCTATAAAAAGCAATTTGTGAATTGTGCCCATTGTCTTATCCACATGTCATTACATGGCCACTTTCCAGCCACCTGGGAAATCTATATGTTCCTGATTAGTCATCCACACTCCAGTGGCGGCTCCTCGAGGGAGTGCTGCGAGGCGGTGAGACGGGCGGGGGAGGGGCAGGGTGGGGAATAGTTAAGTTAAGTACATACATGAATAAATAGAAGAATGACATTATGCTGCAAATTCATTCGTTTTATTTATTTATTTATGTACTTATCTCGGTTCGGCCTGATGCCGGAGTTTACTACCTCCCATCCTGCCCCTCCCTGCCTCTCCTCCACCCCTCCCCACTGCCCCGCGGCACTCCCTCGAGGAGCCACCAGTGCCAGACTCCATTCTATGGAATTTCCAAGCAGCCAATAGCTCTAGCTTCCAATGCAATTCAAATTCTTTCCAAAGTTTTTCATGAAGACTGCATCATCAGACAGTGAAACTGGCAGCCAGAAGACTTATGTGAAGTTAAAAAAGGCCTGCAAAGACTGGTTTCTTTTAGGACGTCCTCCGTCTTTTCAGATGGTGCAAAACCCGTCTAGTCTATTACAAGCACATTGCAGATGTTTAATTACTTGATTAATTGTTAAACTGTTCATTTTATATGTCACATCCCATTCAACCATACTGCACTGAATATTGGCGAGGGATAGTAAATTGGGTCTTTCATTTCTCAGTCACAAAAAAAGTAATCTTTCTCCATGTATTTCTTTACAGAGAAAAGCAGAGAAATATGCAGATCATCTACGTCAACAGCATTAATTTTGCACACAGATATAAACAACAAGCCAAGTGTTATTGACAATAAGGTTTGTACTTTTATGTTTTCCTTTTAAATAATTTATTGTTGGAAAACATTTTTAATGTGAAAGGAAATTGCATTATCAAACCATGTGAGTTGCATGACAACGAGTCTGCTGAAAATTCCATGAAAGCATCATTGTATGAAAATGCCCCTTTTTGCAGGATCAACCCTATTTTGTTTTGACTGTTGCTGCTGGTTTTGTGACTCTGCACTGGGACTCTGCAAACCAGGCCCCATTGTATGTGCTCTAAACATGTTGAAATTGGCTTTAATACTGAATAGCAATTTTAAATTACCTAAAAGTGCCCATTGTACGGAATAAGATGTACCCAGGACCTGTAAGTTAAATGTCACTGGTAGGTGGCAGCACACATTGTGATACCAATATAAAGTGATAATGCAAAACATGACTGCAGGACCACCACCAGTACCCTGGCTGTGCGAGTTTAAATGCAATTTCAACCTGTCAAATAACCCATTTTGGCATGCCTATAACCTCCTTTTAAATATTTATGTCACACATAAGGCAGGGTGCATGTTTTGAAAGTAGGCGTGTAAAGGTTTCATTTTAATCATGCCCTTACAGTGCCCTAAAATCAAATTTCAATGTAGCAGGTGGAGCTGGTCCATAGGAAAGCATTGGGATACATTATTAAAGGTAGTAATGTTAAAACTTTCACCTGAGAACCAGATAAAAAGTTATATTATTGTCTTTTTGAAACATGTAATACAAATCCAGTTCATTGTAAAGTTGGAGTTGTCACAAATAATTTCATAAGCCAATTTTAAAAAGTCTCCCTTAACCTAACTAAAGGCTCTAAAAGCACATTTGATGAGCCTCCAACTCTCACCTAGCACCTGGGTAGCTCTTGAGATGTGAACTGGCTCCCAGATCTGAGACAAAAGCCTTAAGTGTAGAGAGGTGTTTTGCTCTACTGGCATGATGACCATCTGGGCTCTGTCCAGGAACTTAATCAACCTCAAAGGATGCCTACATGTTCACAGGCAGATGTAGCGAACCCCTATGTCTGCCTCCCTTTTGCCCACCTAGCCAGCCAGGCTCCAATCCAATTAATTGATTTAGTGTGACCACAGATGGTAGCCTACTTATTTCCCTGGCCATTCCTCTGTCATGGGCACAGGATCTCTGCACACAGAAAGAAAGGTTCTGCCATGTTGGAGTTAGGTAGAGAGGGGCACAGTGGGAGTGTTTACAGTAGAGCGCACAGGAACTCCTGCAAAAATGGGTGGATTTACCTCTGGGGATTTTTTCTGTTGTTGATTAGGGAGGGGCACGTGTTTCCCACATGCTGGTGCCAGTCATAACTGTGGGGCTGCGCATTCATGTGAAAACACAGAACGGTTGCTTGCAGCCGCTCCATGTTTTCATAAGTGCAGGTGGCACCCGCCTGCAATTTTACAGGGGATTAGAAATCACCTTGCAGGTGTTGCAGTCAGTGACTGCACCTGCCTGCAAGGGAATGTCTGGAGGGTCGACAAGACCCACTTTCCCCTCTCCAAAGGGTTGCTCTCAGGGGGCGCACTCACAGTGCACCACCTTTTAGGTATCACTCTGTGAGTGCACCCCCTGAGAGCTTCTTTGCCTCTGCGCCCATAGAGGTAATACGACGTGGGTACAGACGAAAAGGAATTCCCTCATTTGCATAGTGCATACCCCCATGCATAGGGGGAAACTCCCCTCTGAACTAGTGCTGGTGCATCACGTGTGCCAGCGCTATCCGTATTACTGAATGGGATGCACAAGTATCTGCGCCCCCGTCTGTAATACCAAAGTGCCCCGGCGGCGCGCAAAGCAGGCGTAAATGCCAGTAGCGCCCCCAGGGCTCTTACAGTAATACTTTCCTGGTTGGCTACTATGACCGCTCTTGAGCATAATAGGTTGGTACTGATGCTCAGATTAGAAGGCCTAGAACATCTGGGTAAACTTGAGCTGACACATGGTGATGGGTCTCATTGGCACATTGTATTCAGAAGTTGTATTAAAAACCTGCATGGAGTTTACCTTTAAACAGGCGTTATGGCTGAGTGAGTTGATGTCATGTCTGTCTATATTTAACACGCTTATTGCAAAAATTATGCTGCAAAGCTACCTGAAAACCGGTGACTAAATTAGATGTTAAAAAGAAATACTTCGACCTCAGATTGTGCCATTCAGAACTGCGTACTCTTCAAAGAAGCCCGACAATGTTTCCTAGGAAACAACAATATTTGTGATTGTAGGGAATCTTAAAATATCCTCGGCAAATGTACTTTTTTCTGTCACAAACATTCCGAAGATACATTGCAGAGTATATTAACCATCATTAATGATATGTGGAGCTTGTGATAGATGTGAGTTACTGAGACCTGCTAAAAGAGGACTAGTACTCCAGTCGTAACACTTTTTGTTTAAAGTGGAAAGACCTGTACAGCTGTAACTAACATGTATTTAATTATTTTAAGGATTAGGGTGGGCAGTGTCTGTTGTGACGTGAGATTTTTTTTATACTGCATGTAGCTGTAATTAATCTCGACACTAACGTTTTTAAACAAAACTAGAAAATATCAGGAGCCTTATTTATGAAGGCCATGCGTCAGTTTATCGCCGCCGGTGCGTCACTTTTTGTGACGCACCAGCGCTGTAAAAAATGCGCCTCGTTGCGACATATTTAAAAAGTGACGCATCTAGGTAGATGCGTCAGTTTTTAAACCCCTGCGCCACATTATACTTGCGTCAGGTATAATGTATGCAGAGGGGGGCGTTTTCCCGCAAAAAGCCTCGTAATAGTGACGCAGTGAAATCTATGAGATTTCACTGCGTCACTTTTAGGACGCTGTTGCGTCAAAATCTTGCGCCTGCCTCACAGCAGGCGTAAGACTGACGCAAGCCCTTTCACATGGGGTTTTCCCCATGTGAAAGAACGCATTGCTGGAGTTGCGTCACTTTTGTGACACACTCCAGCAATGCTTCACTTTTACGCTTACAGATACGTCAGAAATACTGACGTATCTGTAACTCCTTGCGCAATGATGCGTCATACATTAAATATGACGCATCAGGAATGTCGTAAGGAGTGCGCAGTGAAAAGTGACGCATCGCTGTTTTCATGCAGCAATGCGTCACTTTTCATAAATGAGGCCCCAGGTGTAAATGCATGTGCTCTTTCACTGCACAGTAAACACACTCATACCTGTAACAATTAACACTAATAAGCAGGCTCAGGAAGTGTCAAAGGGGTGCTTGGGAAATCGCAAGCCGGCGTGGTAAACACTAACACAGTATGAAACGTGTGGTGATTCAAATATATTTGTTAAATGTACTCTCCACACTTTTCGGCACATTTATGTCTATTTAAAGAGTAGTAGAATAATACAGACAAGTTCTGCAAAGTCCCTAGTTAGGCACCTCTAGGAAGATTAGAAATTTGAAGAGCATTTTCTATTTAAATGCACAAACTCTTCCCGCTTTCCTAAATGAGGCGCATAATCTCTAAACAGAGAAAATACTAAACGTAGTAGGATTTTTTTTTTTAAACAAACACTTCACTTGATAAAAATAAATGGACACCAAACAGGGGTGGCTACTCCACGTGGGCAGAGGAGCGCCACCCCACTGCTTTCTTGCAGTGCAAGAAGCAGAAACATAAAATGGTATTTTGAATACCATTTTATGTTCCTGATTCTCGCACTGTGAGAAAGCAGAAGAGTATGCCTGGATGGGGGAGTACAGGTGGGCAGTTCTGCAGAAGTCCAGGGGAGGAGTGGCTTGCCCACTCTGAGTGCTCTAACTGTTTGGTCGGCCCCAGAGCTGACCAAACCAGTCATACACACTCTGCATACACACTCTGCATACACACTCTGCATGCAGCCTACATAGAGAAAATGGCCTCCCCCATAGACGCCTGTGGGGTCGGGGTCCTAGCCAATAACAACGCTGCCATTGCAGTGTTGTGATTTGCTTATGGGAGGGAGGCCGCCTGCTTTCTGTATGGAGAGGTGAGAGGAGAGAGGATATGCAACTCAGGACCGGAGGAGATGGAAAGTTTAATACATTTTTTCTTCATTAAATTAACCCCGCCCTCCATGCGCAACCCTCTCCCCTTGCGACCACCACGCCCCCCCCGCCCCCACCCGTGAGTTCTGCCGGCCACAACTGTCAAGTAGTTTGGTGAATGAAGAACTGAACATTGAGAATTATTTGTTATGTTTTAAAGCCCTATGAACATATCTATTTATCGGGTTTCGAAAACAACAGCTAATACCAACAAAAACAACTTTCTATTATCAGGCCACCCTCAGCCAGAGATAGTGACTTATCTTAAAAACAGAGTTAATTTAGGCATTTAGCCTTGATGAAGATCTCTGAGGTAAATCAAGAGAGCAGAGTGAACCAAATAAAGACGTAATATGACATAACTGGCTTAACAAAGATTTCTGATCAATTTAACTTGGAAGCTCTTGAATTCTTCATAGCTAGATTTAGGGCTTTGTATATAAATAAAGGTCTAAACAAGTGGTCAGGCATTTTCCACCACCTTATAAAGAGTGTACGTGGATCTCTTCTTAGGTGATTAATGTTTGGTGGATTTTAAGAAATGGTATTCATCAAAACGACCATCGACCATGGCTTGAGCTTCTGGAATCGTATCTCTGAAAAGGCTGAGGCCCAGTTTGATAGTGCTTGTTTACCTCTTACTAAGCTCATGACTAAGCTAGACATGAGACACTCCTATACCTGGATTGGATTGAAGTAGTGCATTAAATATTATTTAGAAAAAAGCTACCTTTTTCTGGCAACTTTAAGCCCTATTATGTATAGACAGAATATATAAATGCCAGAGAGAGGTTTCAAAACTCCAAAAATAATCAATTTATAGAGACCATGTCTTACATACTTTAAGAGAATCGCATCACAAGAATGGTGGTAATGTTCACTTTCTTAAATGAATGCTTCAGCAATTTGCTAGCATGGGTATATATTACGACTTGATGCTGAAGAAAGCAAGGTTCCCCAACAGAGTCTTCTCTGTAGTTATTGAAATCTTCTAACCCACCTCCACTCATCTTTTAGGTTTGATGAACATGTTTGCTTCTACAACCTTTTTACCTTTCAGTATCAATAAATCATTATTCATACTGAATTTTAGGAGAAGCATCTACTACCTCGGACTAAAAAAACCGAATAATTATTCTTGCTAGTGGAACCACTTGATTCACAAGTAATTTCTACTGTTTTGGGATGGAATCTGAACACAATACATTTCCAAGCTTGTCCAATTTGATATTAACAGACGTATCTAAATACGTTTCTTTCAAGTATATTCTAAAATCATGAAAATATCGACACATCAGTAAATATTTTCAGTTTTCAAGAATGAATCATTAGATTCTTCATACTGACTTCTCATCTCCTCACCAGGCCTCCTATTAGGATGTTGGGAAGAGTTTCCTCTGCTCGACATCGACTCGTTCATGGGACTGACCGACACCCTGTTGGCCATCCCGACCCACTAATTAGAATGCAACAGAACACTGTTCAGTCACATTCCTATACTTTACAATGGGAGCATGTATTCTGGCTGGAATTGGAGATGCAGGCCAAAATAGGAGATGCAGTTCATCACTGCACCCAGTGACAGGCACCTCAAGGTGCCTGCCACAGGGTTCAGGGATTAACAGAGGGCACGATGGGTGCCACCTCAGCCTCCAACCGGAGGCGGTGCACCCAAGGGGCCATGCTGGGGTCCCCCAAAGTGGAGTTCCGACGGCCTTTCTGTGTATCTGAAAGGTCGGCACGGAAAGGCCGCCCATGGGATTATTGGCCGCATTATGACTGGCAGACTAGCTCTCCGAGCCTATCTGCAGCCAGTCGGAATGACGATTCGGGCTCCTTTCCGACTGTCTCCATCTTAATGAGGTGGTCAGAAAGGAATACGACTAACATATTACGATGTAGTCGGAAAGGCTCTGATCTGTGGTTGGAGCCATTCCCCACCGTATTGTAATAAAGCTCCTAGTGTTGCTGATGGACCAGGATCCAGCCAAACTGATCTTGATTTCTGCATTCTGCCTACCAGTCAGAGCTAACCAATTTAGTGCATTGTGAGGATGGCTGCTTTATCCAATGTGTTGGGTTTGATGGCAGTGTAGAGCTTGGGAAAGATCTTCAAATTCATCTCTCCATACCTCATAGTATCTTGAGAGTTGCCTACACCTCCTAATTAACATGCTTGGACAGGCCATAGGATTGCCCTAGCGATTCCATAGCAACAAATACGTGAAAATAAGGTGCCCATTATCCATCGAGACCGGTGCTGAGCAGTTTCATAGACTAAAATTCAGTAAAGACGGTGCCTTTACTGAAGTTTTGAAGGCCTTTATTCAGAGGTTTCAGGAAAATCAGTGCATTTTTGCAATTGAATCATAAAAAATACCAAATGTATTCCCTGCTATGTTTTAAATGTACTGATAATTTTCTGCTGGTACCCTAATGCATTAAAATCTCTACAGTTTAGATTAATTACTCCCATAGCAACATATTTGGTTGCTTACGGAGTTGTAAGCATATTAGTTTGCAAAGAAAAACTCTCAGGGCTAGACATAGGAACCTTTTTACCCTTAGATTGCATCACAAAAATAAAGCAACAAGCGCAAAAATGTTTTATGTTAGATATCATTTTGAACACTCTTGAAAGTTGCCTGAAAGTAATGCGAAGCCAGCGTAAATTGTTGTTTTGCATTACTCTGTATGAAGGGGAATTTTATGGGTGGCGTATCGGCTTTCCCATGTGGCCACTCATAGTTTTTGTTACACACCCCATCTACTAACATATGCACAGGGGGTTTTGCACCAAAAATTAATGTCACTTTGAAGCAGGTGTTAAAAAGGAGAAATTCTTTTTTTTGCCTAACACTTTCCAGTTTGCATGTGTTCGGCACTGTACAGCACAGCTCCGGAGTAGGAAAGAGTAAGTTAGCCTAAGCACAGTATCTTGTCCTTGAGGGGCACCCTTCCTAAACTTACACAGACACCTTTGCACTATGGTGCAAAGAAGTGTGCATGGGGCTCGGCAGCATGAGTTATGGAGGAAGCAGGTTAGTGTCATATTTCTGGTGATATGGCACTTTTCAGCTCTCTCCCTGTAATGCAACACAACGCAGAGCAGAAAGTTGCATGGCTTTGTGTGACTCTCAATTTTCAAAACGTTTTATTGAAAATCCAAGTTTTTAGAAATGATTTTGTGTATATATGTATTATTTATCTAACACATGGCTTAAGAACTTGCAGTGAGTTTGGCAGGGAGCAGGTGTGCTAAAATGCTAGCAATATTTGACAGCTTAAAGGTAGTAATAAAAAAACTAATACCATTTGCACTTTATGGCATTCTAAACTCCCTTAGAATTCCAAAAATAACTTAGGCTCTTGCGTAATATTCTGTGATGTATGTGATATGTGATCAGTTTTATATCTGACAATGACCCGTTAAAGACACTGGTAGCTATCCTTCCTTATTTAGAAGGTGGGCAGGCTGTGCCGATGAACAACATGATGGGATGAGGGAATTTTGTGGAGGTTAATACTATGTACTGCTCATGTAGGAAATTGGCTTATGAGTTGTGTGACCTGCATAAGTAATAGGTCCACAATTGTCCTTACTGGGAACCGCACACCCTATTGTAGCACTTGACTCTCACAGGGTAGCAAAGTGGAGTAGTTCAAGGCCTAATCAATGGAGGTAGCCTGGGCTAATAATCATCCATCACTGGCACACAATAATAACAGACACTAAATGTTTGTCCATTCATTACTTTTTCTTTAGAAAAGGGAGAAGTATATTTAATACACACACACTACTAAAGACTGAGCAATAATTTACAAATATGCAGTGGTAACTCCTCTGCTAAGGCGGATGTACGTCCACCCCACTGAGCAGGTCAAAAGGGATAAATAGAATGATAATAAATTGCACAGCTGAGTATGGGTGGGGCTGCCCTGCTCACAAAACAGGGCAGGGGAGGATTGTTTGCCCAAAAGTGCACAGAATGCTTTCGGACCAGTCAAACCGTCATGCACACATTGCATGTTCTCCATGCAGGCTGCATTACAGCCTGCATGGAGAAGATGCCCTGCTTCCCATTTTCTGGCTTAGCGCTGATCCACATAGGTCAGACCAATCACAACACTGCTTTGCAGCATTGTGTTTGGCTATTGGGAAACTGAGAGCTGAGTGCTTCCTGTTACCTGCTTCCTGCCCTGGAGGTGGGTGAAGAGGGAGAGGAGCTGTGGAGGTGGCAGCAGACAGCCGAAAGTTAAGTGCTTTATTTGTTTTTTTCATTCACTCCTCCTGCCCCACAACCCCCCTACCGCCAATAAATACCAGCCGCCACTGCAAATATGTACATTGGCAGATGGAAAATACCATAGATTACATTCTGTAATTATTGGTACCCCCCTAGAGGGGTCACCCAATCATATCAAGTGAGTTTAACCATTTAATTTTGTCATCAAACACATTAAGATACCTTTTGTAGTAATCATTGTTATTGTTGCAGTTATTGTTGCAGTGCTCAATAAAACTTTTCAGATAATTATTGTTAATTGTGTTGAGAATTGTGATCACTATGCTATTTTATTTAAATGATTGAGATATAAGTTGCCTCGACCTAACACTACAAATACAACAAGTACCAAGACTATCAGTAGGCCTTGGCATAAAATTGACTCGAAATTACTGGTAAACCAGCTAGCTCAAAGCTAACTGGACTTTGAAATAGAAGCAGAGATTTCAGCTATAAAATACACCACTTGGCTTCAGTCCAACTTTGCGAAACTAGCACCTATTACATTGATCAACAAAAATAGAAAGACACCATCAGCCCCTTGGTTTTCTGAAGCCCTGAGAGTAGATAAACAAGCTTGTTGGAGGCAAATAAGGATCTGGTGCAAAAATTACGAAGCACCAGAAAAAGATCGGTATAAATCCATGCTTGCAGACTATAAGAAAAAGTTGATTGCTGAGAAGAGCCAATGCTACACATTTCAAGCAGAAAACACTGGTAATTCCAGTAAAAAACTTTTTGAGACCATAAAGAATTTGACTACAGTTACAAAAGACGATTCCGCCAATCACAACCAAGAGTTTTGCAATGCATTTGCTCATTCATATAAAACAAAGTTGGATCAAATCTATGATCAGTTTGCTACCTCTAAGTCAAATACCACTTTTACAGAACAGGAAGCCACTGTTGAAGCTTTTTTTCTAAACTTCACCCCTACATTTTCAACTCAAATAATTACGCTTCTTTCAGTTACCAAATCAGAATCTACGGATGACCCCTGTCCCCCTAGGATCCTACCAAACATCAGCCATTTCATTAGTCCGCAGCTATCCAGGATGTTTAATCAGATGCTCTCACGAAGACTTTTTCCTACCATGTCGAAACAGGCCTTTTTTCTGCTGCTCCTTAAAAAACCTAATTTGAACACAATTGACCCTGCCAACTATCGTCCTAACACATGACTCCCTCATTCATTTAAATTGAAGGTGGATCAAATCTATGATCAGTTTGCCAACTTTAAGTCAAATACCAATTTTACAGAACAGGAAGCCTACGCTTTTTAACATTTGTTTCCAAACTTGCACCACTGATTAGAAGTTTTAACTTGATTCCTACTTCCAATGCCGATGATACCCAGTTCTTAATTTCTACAGTGGGTAAGGATGTTAACCACTCCCTCAAACTACATGACTGTATGATCACACGGAGCAGTTGAATGAGTAGGCACTGCTAGAAGTTGAATTCAAGCAAAACTGAGGTGATTTTGTTTGGACACCTCTTTTCACCTTGGTCTCCAGCTTAGTGGTCAAACACCCTTCGCCCCCCTCCCACACCAGTAGTTAAAACCAAGAATCTTGGTGTCGTTATAGAAGAGAAGCTTAACTTTAAGTCCAGGTCTCCAAGGTTGTGTCTTCCTCTTACTTTACCATTAAAACCTTAAGAACAATTCTCTGATTCAAACCCAACATCTCCAGAAAGATGTTGTGACCTCCCTAGTTTTAACTTAACTAGATTGCTGTAATGGTCTATATATCACCCTCCAATCCAACCCACTTAGAAATATGCAGGCGGTACAAAACGCCGCCACTAGGCTAGTCCTGGATGCTCCCAAATATCAGTCTGTTAGGACAGGTATCCAGGATCTGCATTGGCTGCCAGTCAGTCATTGTGTTAAATGTAAGGCGCTCTGCATTGCCCACAAGGCACTGCACAGAGAAGGTCCGAAATTTCTCTGGGACCTTTTCAGCTGATATTCCCTCAATAGACCTCGGCAATCGGTCAATGCCAATTTGGTACCCACTGCTATAATCAAAAAGACGAACTGGGGTGGGAGGAGTTTCAGCTGTAATATCATCAAGGAATGGAACTCCCTTCCAATACATCTTAGGATGATCCCCTCCCTTCTTGAGTTTAGCAAACAACTCAAGGCATGGCTTTTTAGAAACTAGATGTCCTGGCACAGTATGTAGATCCGGAAGCGCCACAGGTATAAGTGCGCTATATAAGTTGCAATAACATAACATAACCAATTAAGCATTTGTCATTACGAAACCCTGTGTTTGTGTGTTTCTTATACATGTTATACCACATTGCAAACATGAAAACAACCAGTAGAGGGCATCACATTGAGATATCCTTGCATTGCATAAAAGCACTTTTAGGCCTTCCAGGCCCTCATGAATGTTACCATACACAAGGCCCCTAGGGTTATAACACACCAGGCTGCAAATCTGATGACACAGCCTTTGGAGTGCTCAGTGACATAAAGGAAGTTATGGGGAGGTGATCATGTTGGAGTCCCCCTAACTTAGGGTGAGGACTCTGGAGTTCTATGTAGAGAACAGGAGGCATCCTCGTGAGTTGGTTGGGGGGGTATTCCCGTTGTCCTGTGGCCACGACAAAGGGAGATAGAGGTGTAAATGTGGGCAAAATGACATAGCCCCGCAAGACATTATGAGGTGACTTCAAGCAGGGAACTGAATATTGAAGCTGCAGCTCTCTTGCTGCACCAGGGAGAGCGACGTCAGGTTTTCCATTTGCTTATCTTTTTAATTCCGCAGCCTCACGCCACATCTTGATTTCAAGAGGGGTGACTGTTCCCAGTCAGCCACCCTGTGAGTGGCCTCCTCGCTGGAGGACAGCTTGTGGAGCCCACTTCCTGCTGTCCTCGCAGGGTCCCAGCTCTGGCGTTGCTGCAGTCTCACATGCTCCACGGCAGGAAAGAGTCAAATGTCACCAAACTTTAAAATGTCATAACGTTGGCCCAGTTTGGTTGATTTGGACAATCCTGGGTCCACCCTACTCCTGGAGGCGAACTCTAACAACCATGGGCAGTTGCAGCAACCGGTCTCGCCTCCAGAGAAGTACAGTTCTCAAAATGCTGGACTTCCTGGCTCCCTGTACCAGCTCTCCTCATGATCTTTGTTTCTAGGAGCAGAAAAGTTCAAGGCTTTCCCCAACTGGTCCTCAGGGGGTATAAGGGGCCAGCCTCACTGGCCCTTGGGGAGGCCTACCCGTAATGGGGTCCTTGGTCCTGAGTGGTGTCAGGGGGTTCCTCCTTCCAATTCTCCATGATGGTCCGAGGATCCAGCAGCAAAGCATAGAGAAATCCACAGGCCCTTGTACAGGATTTTTTAAAGGGGAGAGGAAGATTCCAAAAGACAGGCACCCCAGTTCAATCCTCTCCACCCCTGTTCTAACCCTTCTGCACAGCATGTTGGGACAGTGCAAGATGGTGTCATACAGGATCCACTGATCACATCAGCTCCTAGGATCACAGCTCCACCCATTGCTGATATCAGTGCAAGCGACTTGCACACTGGAATTTCAAAAGAAGCCACCTGTGTTTTGCCTCCAGTTGTCTGGGCACTCTCCTTTGTACAGTGGGCTTGGGCAAGCCCATTCCTGATACAGTGTGACAGATGGGTGATTGATACAGATCATTCCACCATGTCCCTTTCCTTCTCAAGAGCTGAGAGAAGTACTGCTAATTGCCCCATTTGTGTGGGCGGCCTTTGTTCCTGCTGCTGGAGGAAATGTAATTAACTGGGCACAGCAAGGTGACACACGGCTTCTGCTTTGATACTGAGCTGAGCCAGGGAAATATGAAAACTCTGGATGATCCATAAATGTGTACTGTACAGTTATCATTTTGGAAGATCTATATTGGGTGTTATTGCACAGGTTATACTCCAATTCAAGACATCAATGATCTTTGTAGCTGAACGGGTAGTGAAACTACACTCTAAGGCAGTTATCTCTCTATGTGTATTATGGGGGTGCCACTTCAGGCAAAAAAATGAAAGCACACACACAGTGTACACTACCCTTATAAGGCAGATGGCAGGTGAATACCTAATCCTGTAGAGTCCCCATTGCACCAGGCTACCTGTGTGCTCTTACAGGGCTGTGCATGACAGTCTCCCACACACACATGTACATGTGCACGAATGTTCATGTATAACCAGCCAAGTGCCCTTACCCTTGCTGCATTGAGGTGGCCTTATCTTAAAAGGTGGACACTGGTGGTAAACACAAGCAGTCCATATGCCATTTTATTTCCATGGGTAAGGCACAAGTAGTGAGACTCACACAGTAAAAAGTCCAACAACCAGGTGATCTGAAAAGCGAAAATCTGGGTGTACTGAAGAGGCAGAACCCAATTGAAACAGCTCATGTTTTAATGAGAGACAGGTACTCTGGTCCTTCTTTTGGGCATCAGGGAATCTAGGGTTCCTGAAGGAGGCTTACATTTACTTCAATCCATTAATTCAGATAGTAACATGAGTTTAGATAGTGGCTATGCTACTCGCTCCCAAAAGTACATACAACCGCTATGAATGAATACTGTACATTTGGATAAGAGGCTCCAAAAAAACAGAATAAACTAAAAGTACAAACTATGTGATTTATTTAGAGATGGGGGATGTTCCATCCATCCTACCTAGGGCTGTATTAAGGAAGCACCCTTGGGGTGCAACAGGTGTTTGCACGTGCTTTTCTGCCCGAGGCAATATGGTATTGCAGATGGGGCACGCAGACACTTGTGTGTTCCCTTCTGTAATACCAATAGCAGTGGTGCACATAAAGAGCCAGCGCTAGCATCAGAGGGCGGTCTTTCATTTGAATGGAGGTGTGGCCTCATGCAAATGAGGGAATCCCTCTGCCTCTGTGTCTGCTCCATATTATAGCTGCGGGTGCAGAGGCAAAGAAGCTGTCAGGAGACTCACTGACAGGCCCTCTCAGTGCGCCCCTTGATGGCAGCCCTCTGGAGGGGAGGAAGGGGGGTCCCATGGAATGCCCCAGACATCCCCTTACAGTTGGGTACAGTCACTCACTGCACCAACCTGCAAGGGGATCTCTAAGTCCCCTTCAAAGTGCAGGCAGGTTCCCGTCTGCACTGTGAAACACAGAGCGGCTTCAAAGCAGCCTCTCTGTTTTTTCACACATTCGTCCTCATACGGCGCATTTTCTTAATTTACGATGAGCGCACTTTTTAAAAGGTGCCCCTGACGCAAACAGGGAAAATGCAATACTTCTGTGATATGGCCCCTAGATTACATAGGGGTTTGATGCACTCTAAATATGGTGAACTTGGGAGCCAACAATTTGGTGGATATTCCTTTATACTACAAAAAGAGTTTTTGAATCAGGCCTTCATTTTGTAGTATAAAGTATTACTAAAGTATGAATAATCACCTACTGCAAACTTCAATTCTCAAACTTATGGCCGTAGACCTCCACATATCCTATTTTTTCAATGCACAGATCTTCGATCACACAACTATAACAATAAGTAAAAAAAAGAAAGTAGGAGGGACCAAGGAGAGTGGTGGGAAAATTAGCAATAGTTATTATTAAATTTGTGTGATTTTAAGGAGAGATTTGGTAATGACATGCTCATATGCAACATACAAGTGGTTCCGTTGGGTAAGTACCACAGGGTACTGGTTCAGAACCTGATTATTTCTTTAAAAGAAATAATCAGGTTTTGAACCAATACCCTATGGTACTTACCCAACTGAACCAGTTGTAGCTTTATAACTATTAACCCAGGTTCCGAGGGATACCGGGTGACCCCATTGATCCTAATCATATAAAACATACACCACAAAATAGTAAGGCAATTGCAATCCACAAAATATTCTATCAAAGTTACTACATTCTAAACATGTCAAAACAGTCCCAAGTGCGCTTCCACCCACCCTTGCAGTAAGTCAAACACCATACTTGGCCAACAACTAATACTGCAAGACATCCCCATAGAAGGGAATGGAGGCAACAAATTGAAGTAACGCATTTTATGAACTGATATTGAATGAATTGAATTAGGTCAACATTTATAATTATTCCCTTCTTTTTTTATAAATTCTTTTTTTATTGAACTCAAGGAATATATTATATAAAAAAACAGGCAATGAATATATACAATGGCAATATAGTTATGCTATAGGGGAGACTTAGAGCAAATTATTACAGAACAACATTGCAATCACAGTTCTAGCATGTTCAGACCTCGTGCGACAGTTTCTTCCCTCGTCATTGGAGGCTCACACATCTCTCCCCTGTGGGTGTTCCACTTTTCCCAATCCTGCGTCAATTTGGTGGGGCACCCCCTTGCTTCATAGATGGTCTTTTCTGTGACCATACACCAGTCCATATCCTTACCCCAATCCCCTATTCTTGGCGGGATGTGTGCCTTCTACAATCTCGCAATGTTTCGCTTTACCACCATCAACCCCAATGTTACCCATATTCGCTCCTTGGAGGTTAGATCATTCGGGCCCCAGGCGTTTAGGATGGTCAGCTTTTTGTTGCAGTCGATCTTCTGCTCTAACATCCCTTCTATGAGTCTCACTACCGCCCCCCAATAACCTTGGATAATGGTGCATTCCCACAGAGTATGAATAAGGTTCCCTCCTGCCCACATTGCTTCACACAGCCACAGTCCGAGCTATATCCCATATGAACCAGTAATGGATCAGACAAGTAGGACCTATGGAGGAGCTTTAGCTGTACTAAGCAAAGTCTGGAGGAAATGGCCACCTCCCGAGGAGAGGCCCCTGCTGCTAGCCACTCCTCGTCATCCAAACCTGCTACATCGTGGTCCCATTTTGCGCTCAGCTGGACCAGGGGATCTTCCATGTTGTTGATCAATTTTTTGTAAATGAGTGATATGGCCTTCTCAGGTAGGTTCGCCATCCAAGACTCTATCCTCGAGTGGGGAGGACTCAGGGAGTGACCCCTACAGGGAGTGCAGCAAGTAAAGCAAGTCTAATTTGTAGATACCTAAAGTGTTCGGTACGCACCAGTTCGTATTCTTGCTGCAACTGAGTGAAAGGGATTATATCTCCTGATTTCCACACGTCTCCAACCTTGGAGATGCCTATGAGATAACAATGAACAAAGCCCTTCGAGCGAATCAGTCTCCCCAGTTGTTCGCTATGCTATAGTGGTGTGGCCTGTGAAATTATTCAAATTTTTAAAATCATTATACTTATTTTTTCAATGTAATTATAAACTCGATTAATTAAATATATAACTTTACAAGGCTTACTAAATATTAAATACACATGTTAGTGAGGTTTATCATTGTTCGAAGATTCATATTTCAAAATTGATAAAACATAATTAATTGAATAATCAAATTAATACTTTTACATTAATTAATACACAGTTAACTTGAGGAGATCATTTTCTGTAACTTTATATTTTAGTATTTCCACATTAACCCTTTGACTGCGGCCGGAATTTCCCCGCGATGCGGGAAAATTTCACGCGGGCGCAGATCGGAAGGCTCCCAGCCGTCCCACGAACCCACCCACTCGTGACGTCTGACGGTCGGGGGCCGTCCGATGCATAAAAGGGGTTAATAATTGATAAAAATATAAACTTAGTCACATTTCACAAAATTTCAGAAAGGAATCTACCCTGGTGGTGGACATGAATGCCAACTAGGCAAAACATGGAATGGGGAACGAAAATAAATTTATGGTTTGTGTGCATGGCTCACAAATGGGCAAAATGGTCTTATTATCATGAATAACATATATTTATATGTGAGTGGTTAACGTTTTTAATTTGCAACTCAAAGAAAAGCTTGGTAAGTATCAAAAATGAGAAACTGAAACAAAGTCGTGGGAGTAACTGACATGTATAAAAACACGTTTTCTTGAACGTTTTAAAGTCACTCCCATTCTATTTAACATTAACTGATAGAAACATAAAAGGTACGCCCTAGTTTTAACTTTATAAAAATTGTAAAAATGTAATTTTAATTTTAGGCTCCCAAATTAATTTGCTAAACTTTAAAAAAAAGTGTGACAGACAAATGTGTTTAACGTACCCTGAATTTGGATGTCGAAACCCAGAAATGAATCGCTATTCCTACCTCCACACTGTGAACTATTTTTGTAATCTCTATTAATTGCTGGCTATTCAATCACTTTAGGATTCAGATCCTCAGAACGTCCTTAACCCCAGGGTTACTTCCTGTATGAAAGGTATAGTTTGAGATATAGGTGTCCAGCACAGAGACAAGGAAAGTTTGAATCTACCTTCGTAGGAATTTCCCAGGGATTCTTTTTAAGCCCTCACTCACCACCCTGGGTGGTGACATGCTTCATCATTGGGCCCACCGGGAGAGACCGAGTGTCTCCCTGGTGTGCTGCGACGCCAGGTTACTGCGGAGCGGGGTTTTTTGTGTGACAGAATGTGAAAGAGTGAGTAATATTAAAAAATACCGAAGCACTTACCACATAAAAAAACTTTATTCCGTGGTTGGCTGGGTATTAGTTAAAAAGTATGTGATGGGAAATCTACCAACTATTGTTTTACTGGGCATTCGTCAGGACCATGTAAATGTGTACCTCGGCGGTATAGGCACGCTAAGGCCTACCCTGACCAGAGGGCGTGAAAGTTAAAAGACTGACTATGTGTCAAAAAAGGGTGCAAAAAGAACAAACTAAAAAAGGTGGGTTCGAGCTAAAGTGTGCGAACCTGTGGTCTGAAAAAGATTGACAAACACACATGAAAAGACAAAACGTAAAGGTTACTGGGTGGACTGGAGCGTCTTTCTGCTACAACTGTATCTGCAGCTCTGTGCTTGGAGTAAGGATGAGAAGCGTGCCCACGGTGAATTAGTTAATTAGTATGTTACCGCCTGAGATGGTGGAGACCAGGCTGTCACGGGGCATTCAGCTAAACAGCACAAAGAACGGTCGCAACACAAGCAGACGTACCATTCGTGCTAAGACGATCAATGCGCCCAGAAGATTGGGCTAGTGACTATGTTGGACCCTAATTAACTAATTCACCATGGGCACGCTTCTCATCCTTACTCCAAGCACAGAGCTGTCAGTCTTTTAACTTTCACGCCCTCTGGTCAGGGTAGGCCTTAGCGTGCCTATACCGCCGAGGTACACATTTACATGGTCCTGACGAATGCCCAGTAACACATGTACACTTAAAGGGCAGAAACATGTTGACCCCATTGTAAACCTTGAGGGGAAAACACCCAACACAATAGTTGGTAGATTTCCCATCACATACTTTTTAACTAATACCCAGCCAACCACGGAATAAAGTTTTTTTATGTGGTAAGTGCTTCGGTATTTTTTAATATTACTCACTCTTTCACATTCTGTCACACAAAAAACCCCGCTCCGCAGTAACCTGGCGTCGCAGCACACCAGGGAGACACTCGGTCTCTCCCGGTGGGCCCAATGATGAAGCATGTCACCACCCAGGGTGGTGAGTGAGGGCTTAAAAAGAATCCCTGGGAAATTCCTACGAAGGTAGATTCAAACTTTCCTTGTCTCTGTGCTGGACACCTGTACCCTTCAGTGGGCACTCTTTTGTTGTTTATTACTACCTCGTGGGGGACCGAGAGTGTCCTTTCCCTCTCTCTCTCGTTGTTGGTATAGTTTGAGATATGCCATTTTGGCTCTTCAAATAACAACTTTTTTTTTGCTTAAGCTCATGTTTTATCTGTTTTTCTCTCTTGATTGTGCATGGTTTAGGTTTACATTAATCACTCAGCTCCCTAGATTTAATTGAGAAATCCATTGAGTCCTGAACTCAGACTGCGTTCTTCTGATTAAGCACAACTTAATGATCAAAGTCAGATAAATAAAAACACTAGGGTTGAAGAGCGAAAAGAACCCCAGAGATCTATAAAATATCTAAGAAACGGAAAATTAAAAGAGAAACAAGGCAGATTAAGAGGACAGGATAGGCTAGGAGGGCAGAAAAAGACAGACATTTCTGGCCACATTCAAGAAAGCAGAAATAACCAATGTAAAACTATCCCCTGCCAGACCGCCCACTTAACTGGCTTTCAATGGGACGTCTAGGGATATCAGTCGATGTCAGAAATGTCCCCGGGGTTCCATGATTTTATGCCATTTGAGATTTGCCTACCTGGGATAATTTTCAACCACTGTTTGTTTATGTTTCCTCAGTTGTGTTTACTGGATGTTAGGAAACAAAACTACACAATTGTCCTTCAGCCAACTGCGTACCAATGAAATACTCCCCTTTTTGTGAGCAGAGAAAAATAAAGCACAATCATATCACATTTAGGATACTTTCCAATTAAAATGTAAATTAATTCCCAATACAGTAGTTTTGCACAACATATTTCATTCTCACGTTAAATATTTGGGTATGTCAGTTTATTTAAGAAAACAGTTCTAATGAAGCAAGGTTTTACACCTTTTAAATCATGTTGCAAAAGCGCAGCGATCGTTTTACAGTTGAGATTACATATTTTTTCATTTAGAAAGCTGTAAAGATCCATTTAATTTGATCTCTACACAATTACCCAGATATTCAAATTTAAAGAAAACATTTAAGAGTCATTTGTGACATTTGGAAAGAACATTAGCACATTCTGCGCCGTTTGAAAATGCCTGCTTCTGTTTATGGCATTTGCTGTGCTAACACATATAACATCACATCTGGATATGAAGAATAATATTTCTGACATACTCTTTTTATGTTTGCATATACTTTCTGATTTTCACATTTACATTTTATAGCACCTTTATTAGGTTGTTTTGCAAGCGTACCTCCAAAGGTTATTTAATTTGCAAATAACAATGTTATCGTGGATCACATTCACATCTTGCATATTACATTTATTCCTTTTCATTGCTCATCTATTGTTAAAATATAGCCCTCTGTATTCTACATATAATCAAGACTAACTATTCTGTGGTGACAATGCAAGAGAGGCTCTATTTTCCTGAGTCACATTGTTACTACACTATGTATTGTACATATGGACTCAGACATACCTTTTCACACCAAACAATAATAATCTACGAAATAGGATAAGAAAACAAACCACACAAAAGTAAAATAAACAGGTTTTTGATGTGTTTTTATTCAATGTTTTAAAATTGGTTATGCATAAAATATACTTTGCAGAAAAAGGCAGAAAAAAGTGTTGTTTTGTTGCTCAATACCACTGCACAGAAAAAACCAGAACAGTACATAAAAGGTAAATTAAAGAAAAAATAAGCTGCACGTTGGTGCAAAGGAGTGTCCACAATTGCTTTATATATTTAAAGAATATTATTTATTGAGCATGGAAATTGAGGATAACTTCTCTCTCTGCCAGCTCTACACAATTGTCAAAGATAGAATGGCTCCCATAACCACAGAACTCTGCAGGTCTCTAAAGTCCGTTCATGGAGCTTAAAAGTACAATATAACATACCAAGATAACAATTGTTTAATATAAATTACAACGCATACTCCTCCTTTCATATTACACAACACTAATATACAATAAGAAAAACGTTTTCATTTAAATATGCATACTGTAAAACGTTAGTCCTTCCATCAGCCAAACACATAAACATTTGCACACCAAACTCTATTTAAGTAATTCTTTATCTTACATCATCTTTTAAATATATAGGAGCTCATCTTTGTTTTTGAGCTCTCACATCTCCTTAAGTCTCACTACTCCCTTCCAAAAGGATAACCTCTCCACCCTCAATCCCCTCAGATGGTAAAGAAACCTCTTGTGGTTTCCGAACAGGAGCAGGCTGAGGATCCGGAGTTGTCAAATTCCTTTCATCCAACAACAAATACCCACTAACCTCATTCATTCTCTTTTTCACAGTATTCATGCAAATCATTTTTTAACCAAATGTTGCCACTCTCCTGCATTTCAACCTCTCAACATTGTTCAAAACTGGCTATGAAATTCTTTGACTTGGAATTGTCCTTGAAACTTATGTAGACCTCTGACCGCCCATCCATCTCTAATCTTCACTAAAACATCAGGGAAAATCCTACCCCTGCTCCCTGTTACTTCCTGTTTCACATTTTCCTCCATCCTTAACCCCTTCCATGCTCATGACGAGCTCAGCTCGTCATGAGGTAGCCTGGAGCTGTGCTCATGACGAGCTGAGCTCGTCATGACACCAGCAAAATGGCAATTTCCAGCACAGGAGGGGACTTGCCTTAGCAGCCATAGTGTTAATACTGGTGTCCAGTAAGGCCTTCATCTTAGCTTTCAACATCGCTTTTAACGAAAAAGGTATCAACCTGGTGTTGCGCTTCCTACCTCGCATCATCCAAAATGTTGGAACATTTCCAGTGGCGTTCACTGTTGTGCAATATGCTCAAACCATATCAGCAACCATTCTTTCCACACTCAGTTTGTTTGCTAGCGCCAACTAAATGGCCCATTTAACCATTCTATTGACCCTTTCCACAATTCCGTTTGTTTGTGGTTTATACAGAGCAGTATATGAGTGTTTCACTCCACATGCCACAAAAATGTCTTTCATCTCTTGAAAGGTCATTTGCGTCCAATTGTCGGTTATCAAACAAACAGGAAATCCTTCATCTTCAAAGATTTATGCAAAAACATCTATGGTGAACACCTTAGTTATCGTTGACATAAACCAACCACCTTGAGTGAACATCTATTAAAACAAAGACAAACCAGTGATCATGTCTAACTCTAGGATTAGGACCAATTAAACCCACACACCAGGTGCCACAAATTGCTAGGATCTCAAAGACTGCAGAAATCTACCTGACTTCCCACTTTTAACCTCTTCTCACTCGCCATACAACCAACACATCTTTCCAACCAGTGCACCACATCTTCATCTATTCCTGGCCACCAAAATTCTGTTCTGAGTCACTTCCTGGTCATGGTCTGCCCAAGACATCCTTCATGGGTTATACAAAAAATGTTCCTAACCCCAACAGGTGGTATGAACCTTTCGCCTCATACCAAAATGTTGTCACCTATTAAGGACAGCTCATCCAACTCTTTTCCATAAATCCATACAGCCTTAGGCAGAGTGCTTTCTTGTCACCCATCTTTCACCATCATTTTGATCACCTCTAAGGACTCCATCTTGTTATATGGCCTCACTCCACTCTTTACTTCTGACAGCACTGATGACCACTGCACCATATCATTCGCCACAGCACCCTCTCTCTTACTCCTGCACACTTCTTCCTTTTCTACCAAATCCCAATCTTAAGATAGGCATGAAAGATGGTCTACCTGTACATTTCTTCAACCAGGTATGCATTCAAGTGTGCAATTAAACTCCTGCAACCTGGCAGCCAACCTGGCTAGTCTGACTGACTGAACCCTTGCCAGCACTCCGGGGGACAACATCTTCATTAAGGGCTTGTGATCAGTACATAGTTTAATTTGACCGACCCACACATATGTCCTGAAATATTCCATTCCCCAAAAAGCTGCTAATGCCTTCTTTTCAATGACTGAATAATGATGCTCAGTGGATGTCAAAAGCGTGATGCACATGCAAGCACCCTGAATCTTTGTAAGGACCACTCCTATATCACATACACTTGCATCTACTGTAACAATAGATTTGCTTCTACTGTCAAACGGTACTAGAATGCCAGCTTCACACACTTCCTTCTTGATGCACTCAAAACAAATTTTTTGATAGCAGTCCAAGTGAAATTGACACCTTTTCTTAACAAAACTTTAAGATTCTTGGTCTTGCATGCAGAACATTTTGCAAACTTAGAGTAATACTCTAGCAATCTTAAGAAATACCTCAGCTGATCTTTGTCCTGAGGTGGTAGCACCAACCTTATGAAGTCCAACAAATCTTTCTTAGGATTGATACTTTCAGGCGACAGTGTGTGAACCAGATATGCAATATGCTTGGTAAGGAAAACGCATTATTCTTTTCTCAGTGTTAAACCTGATTTCTCTACATCTCAGCAGTCATGGTGCCAAACTGATATTTGATGGCCCACTCCCTTAAGCTAGAGACAAAATTGTCGATGGACTCTCCAGCCCTCTGAGGTTGAGAGTAGACTTTATGGCTCCTCATTAATACATTTCTGACCTGAGCAAACCTCAACTCCAATTTGTTTGTATTTCCCTACAAATATCCATTTCAGGTTGACCCACCTGAAAAAGTAATAAATATGTTACCCCTCATTTCCCAATGCATTAAATAAAATAGCTCTTTCTTGTTTGGGACAAAATTCCAGACCATCTAACGCTTCAAGGTTATTGTCAACAACATTCAACCATTCCTCCCAGTGTATTGGTGGCTCGCCGGCCTGGGACAAGAATTGAGGTGTTGGTGTTCTTGATTATAACTCCATTGCAAAGCAGAAATGTAACTGTAAATGGAGAACACTGAAAAGACAGTTATATGTAACTACTATTTTCTGCATATTATATGTAACTCCTTTTTTCTGCACAGTCCAATGTAACTTCAACAGCAGGAAACAGAAATAAAAAAACTGTTCACCCAATGTGCCCACAGTCATTAAATTATCCAGGCTGACTTGAAATTGTGGGCTCCTTTCTCTAATGAATGTAATAGACAAGCTGAACTCCTATAAAAACATGTACCTGCTCTCCAAAAAGGGATCTTTCCCCTTACTCTTCTGTTGACCCAGATGCACTTCTCTTCGCTCAATAGGAAGATGCTATACACATTCATTGTGAGGTCATCACACATAAACTCTCTCTGAAGCAAGAGGAAATTTAGATATATTCTTCTGTTTTCCATGTAAGCCAGCACCTCAACGCTTGCTCAAGCTGTTTCTTGTCAGCACACAAATTGCATAGAGCGACATCTGTAAAACTATCTTGGCCTGAGTGTTATATACACAAAATACCTTCTCTGTTGCATGTGCATCTCTGTCTCCAAGCAGTGCGCATGTAACAATTGTCTGCGAGTGGATTCAGTAGTGTGTGTGGCTACAACAACGGCTTCTATTACACCCCAGAGCAGAGAGAATGGCACAAGCCCATGAAAGACAGCAGGTTACATAACTGTCACTTTTCACACACTTAATTAAAGGTGTGTCTGAGGCCTTATAAATCACACCCACCTTACATGAAGTAGTCTATGTACCTATATTAACACACACACTAACAGAAGCTAAAGTCTCAAATGCTTAAAATTTGCTTTACTGCTGCTGCTGGTCAATGCCGTCACCTAGCATGCCTTGCAGTGCAGCATTTACCCTCTCCTCTCTGTCGATCATCAGTGCCAAACTTCAGCACACCATGCAGCACTTACCTCCGCAGCACTATGAGCTCTCACAGAAGCGATCACCTCTATTTGGTCTTTATCATGGCCACTGCTAGGCTGTGTTATGCACTTCTCACCATCTCCACTGGATGTGTGTTCTCGCTGTCATGTCTAGGCTGAGCACACCTCGCCTCTTGGTTTGAGCTGTGCCACACACTACTTGCCTTCTCACAGCTAACACCCCATCACCGTATCTCACTGACAGCACCCCAACTTCACCATCTGTAGCTTTAAAGTTCATGCCATCATCTCTAAGATGAATTGGCAAATATTTTGTCGCCAACTTTATGTTGCAAAGCAACCCACAATTGCTAGATATATTTAAAGAATATGATTTATTGAGCATAGAGATTGAGTATGACTTCTGTCTATTCAAGCTCAAAACAACTCTCAAAGATTGAATGTCACCACTCCTATAACAACCACAGACCTCTACATAATTCTTTAGCCCCTTCATGGAGCTCAAAAGGCCAATATAACTTACCAATATAACAAATGTGTAATATAAGTTACAACACACACATGTTCCAAAACCCTGCCGAAAGTTGACTTGCACACAAAAAGTCTACATACAACTTCTGGCTTGCCTGGTTTTGTTTGAAGAAATAATTATCTCTCAATGCAGTGAACATTGCTATCTCTTATAAACAGAACAACTTTGAACAAGTGAAACTGAAAAACAGCCTTTGCCGATTCGCTCAACAGGAGAAGAAGGATGCCAAATAGTAGAATATAAGAACCAGAAGTGAGAGCCCACCCTCTTCCTTCAGCTGCTACAAGAACTAAATCTCACACCAGGGTTCCCGGGATGGCCAAATAAACTTCTGCCATAATTACTACATTTTCATGAAAAAGCAAGTGATAAAAACAGTGGGATACAACAACACAAATATAAATATCGAGGGAGGGCAATCATTTCGAATGAGAATACAGCGCATATAAACCCCAATTGCAAGCAATTCCATTTAAGAAACACCTCAGCTGAGTGTTAAAATAGCTTACCATAGCTGTTTTATATGATCTCCAGAGTGTTGAGAGTTAAGGTGACCCCACGATATACCAAAACCGGTACCAATCTCCTGTCCGGTTCAGGAGGGATCACATCAGATAAAACCTGCATCTTCTCTTGGTTCAACTTGTAACAAACGAATGCTCCTACTGACTGAGCAGCCTCCACCATTGCCTAAAAATAACCATCTGGGGAAGGGGTCAGAACAGCAATATTGTTTGCGTAAGCAAACATTTTCACCTCCAAATGATGACATCCAAGGGGTTGTATCTACAACATTCAATTGAGAGAATGACAAAATGGTTCAATGTAGAGGGTGAATAGCTGAGGGGAGAGGAATCACCCCAGCCTCGTCCCACGGAGAATAGAAATGACATCTGATTTGGCTCCCCAACTACATAGCCTAGTCTTGGGACCCGAATAGAGACATCTAGCTCTTGAGATAAAAACTGGCCCAAACCAATGGTCTCCATGGCCCCCTAAAGGAAGGGCCAGGAGACCCTATCAAAGGCCTTCTCCATCTCCAAACATATCATATCAATTGATCGACCTCCAACTGAGGCTACCTCCAGAGCTAAATAACAGTATGAACGTGAGATGTTGTATCCCGTCCTGGGATAAAACCATGCTGGTTTTGATCCACCAGATCAGCAATGATATCGGACAGTTGATTAGAGAGGATACACATAAAGATATTTGAATCAACATTAATTAGCGAGATAGGGCAGTAAGAGCCACAAAGTGTTTGATCATTTCCCTTTTTAGGGAAGATAACCATGTTTTTCTCCCTCCATGACGCATGAACCTTATCAGCAAATTAAAAGAATTAAACAAATACTTCAAAACTGGTGCTAATTGCTACAAAAAAGTTACATATCATTCTAATGGTATCTGCTTAGGACTCAAAGGTTTCCCTCTGGCCAGAGAGCTAATGGCCTCATTGACCTCCCCATGGGTAATAGGTAACTCCAGCTTGGATCACTGGATACGGGTTGACTTACACTTGAGATGCTGCTAAATCAAGATATATCCTCAGGGGTGGATGAACAGTCCTCTTTGTACAAGTTCTGATAAAACCTGTGAAAGACTTCACAAATTCCTACTGGGTCAGTCACTAGAAACCCAGACTCATCCATGACCTGCCGAATACTATTAGAGCTGGATCTATCTCTCAACCTAAGTGAAAAAATACACCCCATTTCTTCGCTATTGTCAAAATAGGTCATCTGCCATGCCCTCCCATTTGTAACTGCTCAATCCCAAATTAGTTTTCTTAGAAATTATCTATGATTAGTAACCTGCTCCCACAGCCTATCAGCCTGTGGCCCATCATTGGCCATTAAACAATAATTTTTCTAAAACACTAAGAGCACGTTAGACGGCCATGTCCTCTATCATTGCCATCTTGTGCAGACGTAAGGCAAATTGGAGGGTCTGTCCTTGACACGAAGCTTTATGAGCATCCAAAACAACCGAGAGCAGAGCTGATCCGATATTTAAATCAAAGAATTCCCTTAAATAAGAATTCATTGAGCTGATATAACCATCTTCCAACAAAAGCTTACATTCGAATGGCCACCTACGAGGGGCAGATATCGACCCCACTTTCAAAGACACAAACATTGATAAAGAATTGTGAAATGAAAGGACCCAAGCGTTATATATAATACTTGAGGAAGAGATAAAAGTGCTGCTTATCAAAAACATATTTAGCCTTTGTGAGGCACCAAATAAAATGTAAATCCCGGATCCCGAGGGTGCTGAAACTGCCAGAGATCTACCAATGCATATGAAGAAAGTAGCTGGTGAACTTCCCCACAGACCCAATACTACACCTTCAAGCAGAATTCTCCTAGGGCTGATTTGAGGGTGGGTACTAGGATAACATGTATTTTTTAGGACACAGAGTCACATTAAAGTCCCCACAGATGAAATAAGGTAGGGATCAAAAATAAAGCTCTGATAAGAGAAATCCAAAGACCTTCAGATCATCTGTATTCGGGTCATATAACACAATATTAGAAAATTGTTGACTATCCTTCTGAATAGTGACTATCAGCCAATGCCTTCCCTGGATCTGTCTCTTGTTGCAGTACCTCCAGATGCTACCCCAAACTAAAAGTGCAACCCCCTCTATGCAGAATAGTAACAAGAAATTGATAGAATCTGATAACCCATTTCTTTCAATAATAGGATAGTTAAAGACAAATGAGTCCCCTGTAGTCAGAGAATTTGAGGCCAAAGTAAGTTGAGTCCTCCTGTATCGATTTCCATTTTTGTAGAGATTTAACCCCATTAATGTTCCATGAAAGGATATGCAGCTGCCACCACCCATATTGCCTATTGAGGGATGACAAGGTCTGGGGCCCCACCTAGGAAAGCTACCATAAAAAAATTATGAAGAAAAACAAGAGAGCCAACCAAGAAAAGACAAAAGTAAGAACTAATCTATCAACACTTAGCCAGCCACTCCATTATAAATGCCCTGGAGCTTCTCTTTAACAATAACTTTTTCCTACACAGATATATAGATCACTCTCCCTACTTAAATATTAGACTTCTATACCCCCCTCCACAAGCCCTCCCCTACCACTCCTCCCACCACTCCCCTCCCCCGGACAGAGACATGGAGAGACAGTGAAAAGAGAAAGGGTATAAGAAAATAAATAAAAGGAAGGGAGAGAATAAAAAAGCGGAACAAGGCAAAATGTCTTCAGCCTCCTGGTTGCCACTTGGTTAATAGCTCTTGAGCCTTTGCACAAAAATAGAAAGTGTGGTCATCCTTCCAGATACAAAGACTTGCGGGTTCCATAAGGGGGACACAGGCCGGAGGTTAAGCGGGAGGTCATGGACCACGATATTACTCAACCGTATGTCGAGATGTAGAAAACAAGCGGTATACCGCTTGAATGTCAATACCATCGACATTGATTGATGTGATGTATGTAATTACTCAAATTGCCAATAAAAATGTTTATAAAAAATAAGTGAGACACATGCCCCAAGTTTCTATAAAACTGGAATCTGCTCCCGAACACAACAGTTTGGTGGCAGAAATCTGATTGGACAAAGAACTCGATGTTGCTAGCTTTCACTGGCTGCTAAGGATTTGAAGCCCTAAAGAACATCTTGCCCTAGGATTAAATTACCAATGTAGATCAATATGGCCAGAGGATGGTACACAGTCTAAATATTGAGTTTTTAATATCGACCTACAGAAATATTGAGTCTGAAATATCGAAGGTAAACAATATCGAAGTCAAGAATATCGTTAGACAGAATATCGACCTTAAGGTAAGTAATATCGATTTTTTTTATATCGATGTAAGTAATATCAAAGTCAGTATTATAGATATCAAATATATCAATGTTACTAATTTCGATGCTACTAGTATCGATATTTGTATTATTGTTATGTATTTCCTTATGTATTTAATATGTATGTGTTATATGTTTTTTGTGAAGTATTTTACTTGTTTTAAATTATATGTGTACTATTTTTATAGATTAATAATGTTATTTTTCAAGGCAATTTTATGTTTTAGTACTGGAGCGGGCTGTGGGCTTATAGGGGAATAGGGTGGGAAGTAATTTAATTATATTAAATCAATTATTATTTTTTAGGAATTACAAATTAATTTAAATACATTTTTGCGTTTAAGTGTTGTAGCGGGTAGTGGGTTTATAGGGGATTGGGTGGAAAGTATTTTAATTGTAATTAAGTAATGATTGATTTTTATTTATTGGTATTGATAAGTTATTTTTAATTAATTATTAAATGGTAATAACTTTGTTATGGTTAAATAATGTTTTAAATTTGTAATTAATGTTTGTAATTGGTAACTAATGTTTGTAATTGGTAATTCATTTTTGTAATTGGTAATTCATTTTTTGATTGCTAAGTAATTTTTTTATTTGGAAAATATTTTTTAATAATTGGTAATTCATGTTTTGTAAAAAAGTATTTTTGGTATAAAAAATAATTTTATTGTTGAAAGTTTTTTTAGTTGCTAATCAATTTGTAATAATAAATATGTTTTTTGTTTTAAAAAATGTTTTATTGTTCAATATTTATTATTTGGTAACTAATATTAATTAATTAATATGTATTGGCATTTATTGGTAATTTATTGTTAATTAATTATTCGATTGTAATTGTTTTTAATAATTATTAATTTGTATTTGTAAATGATGTTGAGTTATTTAAAATTCAAATTATTAAATATTTTAAATACAAACTTTATTTATAAGTATGTTATATTTAATTTCTATGCTATCCAACGCTTTCCCTACTGTTGCACTCTCTGTAGTGGGAATAGTCATTTTTACCCCTATGCTATCCAACGTTTTCCCAACTGCTTCACTCTCTGGAGTTGGAATTGTAATTTTTACGCACCCGCTATCCAATGCTTTCCCTACAGTTGCACTCACTGGAGTGGGAATTGTAATTTTTACCCCTACGCTATCCAAAGCTTTCCCTACTGTTGCACTCTCTGAAGTGGGAATACTAATTTTTACCTTCCCGCCATTAAACGCTTTCCCTACTGTTGCACTCTTTGGAGTGGGAATAGTAATTTTTACCCCTACGCTAGCCAATGCTTTCCCTACTGTTGCACTCACTGGAGTGTGAATAGTAATTTTTACCCACCCGCTATCCAACGCTTTCCCTACTGTTGCACTCCCTGAAGTGGAAATAGTAATTTTTACCCCTATGCTATCCAATGCTTTCCCTACTGTTTCACACTCTGGAGTTTGAATAGTAATTTTTACCCACCCGTTATCCAACACTTTCCCTACTGTTGCACTCTCTGGAGTGGGAATAGTAATTTTTACCCCTACGCTATCCAACGCTTTCCCTACTGTTCCACTCTCTGGAGTTGGAATAATAATTTTTACCCCTATGCTATCCAATGTTTTCCCTACTGTTGCACTCCCTGGAGTGGGAATAGTAATTTTACCCCTACACTATTCAACGCTTTCCCTACTGTTGCATTTTCTGGAGTGGGAATAGTAATCTAATGTTCTACGCTGTCCAATGTTTTCATTACTGTAGGTTTTTTTGGATTTCAAATCGTAGTTTTATTTCTTTATAAATTTAATATTTTTTGTATTATTTTAGATAATGTAGTATTTAATTAATTTTAAATATTTTGAAAGTATATTTAAGTTTTTTAATGTATTAAAATAATTATTTACTTTTTATTTATGTTATTATTGTATGTGCGTAGATATATTTGTAATTTATAGTATTTATAAATAATTTATAAGTTATCAAAATAATTATTAAAAGTTATTAATAATTAAGTATATATTATATATGTTATGTATATGTTTAATTAGTGTTTTACTATTATATATGTATTATTTATATATTTGTAACTGTTCATTTTATTTATTAGTAGTATTTACTTTATTTTACATATTTATTTTTAACAAAATAAAAAATCCCGATATTTTTAATTACCATATTTTTAACATCGATATTTTCGTTTCAATATTTTTGTACTTACCTTGTTGTAGATAGGATGTCGATACACTTGCCTTCGATATTCCAGAGTCGATGTTTCTGTTGGTAGATATTCTGTGAGTCGATATTCTGTCAGTGATTCCCGGAGGATACCTAGGGGGCTTCCTAGGATGTCAAAATGGGAAACGGTGTGCTTGTTGGAACATACAATCCATATCCCAATCTTTCAATACAGCGAAGGATTCTCAGAACAGGCGATCAATGAAGCCACGGGTCATCCCTTTTATTACCCCACAGGAATCCCACGGACCTGCAGGTTGTTTCTCCCGGAGCGATTTTCCAAGTCCTCGACTCTTGAAGATGAATTGGTGATATGCATTTCCTGTTGGGTAATTTCCTAACAATTTGTTTCCACCACCTCCTGATGATTTGCCTCGGAGACATTGATTACTCAACAGCATGACTGGACAATATACTTATGTTTAGACAGCTTCCAGAGAACTACTTGAGTCTTAAGATGTGCAGTCTTCAGAAGTAGTGAGTCATTCCCATAGTCCTCTCTGTGTTGTAAATGGAGGCTATAGATATCCCTGAGGGTTGGTGAATCTTGTGGCGGACTGGCAAGAGGAGGGTGCCAAATGCACATGTAGGACTTCTCCCCAAATCAAAGAATGGAGATGGCATTGACGAGGGGGTGCCCCCACGGAAGAGCGATTCGTTGGAGTAAGTGCTGTCCCATCTGGATCCCATAGTAATCCATCTTCTGGCTCGGATGAGGGGGCGGAATCAATTACCCCTTGTTCAAATGCTCCTTGCACAAAACCCTGTATTTGTTATTCCTACTACTACCCAGATTAGAGACGAACACTGACTGAGCCGCTTGATCCAGGCTCTCCTCCTGATCAATATCTGAGAGGTCAGAAGAGGAAAAGAAAGCCTCTTGGCCATCCTGCGCTGCTGCCCCTGCTCCAGACTACCAGTGCACAAAATCTGAGAGGCTTGAAGAAGCCGTGATGTAGACTGTGAACTCAGAGTCATGCAGGGGTCCGGCTTCTGAATGGAAAGAGTGCCCACAGCCAACAGGCACTTCTGTCAAACCACCTTGAGGAGACAAGATGGAGATAGAGGGGGCAGACTTATTACCAGGAGATTTGACTTCCTTAGGGCCAAAAGGCAGACCAGTAGTAAAAAATGAATCAATTGTATGCTGAGTGCAAGGCAGCACATTATCTCTTGGGAACCCAGTGATGCCACTCCCCTCTACCATGGGTAAGCCGGATAGAGCCTCCCCTTTTTCCTGAATATTCGAAGAAGAAATAGAAGATATAGGTACTTTATGTCTTTGCAGCTCACTGAAGATTTTTACTGATACGCTGCTCTCCATGGCCAGTATTGGATGTGTTTTCTTCAGCTTGAGGAAGAATCAGCCCATGCTTGGCCTACTTTCTTTGAGCCTTTAATTGGCATCTTGCCCAAGATCCTTGTAGTATATCAGCGTCTGACGCCTTGTGGTATCTCTGCCTCTGCAGCCTTCCCTAATACATGTGGCTTCCTCTTCTGTATAATCTCAATTATTGCCAGCCACAAAAGTATTCTTTGCCATCCTGCCAAAATTGTTACACAGGGAGGAGGGGCAGTGCTGTAGTTGAAGTACTGCTGCTGAAAGTTCAGTCTTGCAACAATGTTGTCCTGTAACCGAGAGGTAGGGCCACTCCTCCCTATCCCATATACTCCTTATCCTCACTATACCCCGGGGGAGCACCAACTCAAATGCCTGAACACCCCAGAGAACATACTTAAGCAAATTCAGGGCAAGATGATATGCGCAGCTGCAGCTGAAGGCCAATGGAGCACCACCATACTCCGGCATCCAATCCCCTACAAGGCAAATCAAAGCCCTTGGCACCACCACTCCCATCTTTGGGGCTGTCTCCTGACCACCCGTCATGCGAAATCCACCAAGGACCGTTATACCATAGGCTGAAGGAAGCGAAGGAGCACCGGTCAAGAGATGCAGATGAAGCCCTGTAAAGAGGCAGGGCTGGTAAGTCAGGGTGGCTAAGCAGGAGAGATGAGACTGGCATTTGCGAAGCCGCGCGGGCTCGTGAGCGGGAGACCTCTAGCAGCAGTCTAACCACCTGTGGCCATGAACAATCGATCATCCCCGGCACAGGCATAGCTGATAGGATATTGTTCACACATATACGGCTTAAGATGTTAAAGGTTTCCCACCTTTTTTGTGGTTCATTTTCTTTTCACTCTTGAAGACACTGATTTGAGTTGTGTTGACAGTCCTTGCCTCGATCCTATTAGGAACGGACCTCTCAAAAGAAACATATTTCTGGTCTCTAAACTAATTTTTATGATCATTGCATCACCTGAGTGTTGAAGTGTTTCATGAGAGGGCTCATACGTGTAATAGTCTGCTCAACAGAGAAGTTACTTGTGCAGATCTTAGGTATAGCAATATGCTGTTCCAATCAGCTCTGAGTGTTTCTCGCATTAAGGTTCACAATTTCAAAAGTATTAATGACTGGTATTATACTCCTCATCGTCTAGTGGATGTACGGGGCGGACGCTGTTCATGTTTTTGCATCTTGTCCAGCATTAAATCTCTTTTGGGAATTTGTCTTTGGAAAACGTCAGACACGGATAAGGAACCATCCGAGTTCTTCTCTATCTCTGAGGGGGCTACAGACCTTGCAGACCATGTATTGTCTCAAGAATTAGACACGGACTTAGACTCTTGTTCTTACTCTGATTCTGACCACCATACTGGCTCTAATGTGAGCTCACAAGAAAGCGATTTCGAACTAGATCCTGTCATAGGTGAACCCAAAGATAGGAGACATACAGTACTAAGGAAAAAAAAAAGCCATCATGGTGCTGAGGGTTTGCTCTGGGATTACTCTCCAGCAATGGTCTCTGACTCACAGGCTCCCCTCCCCAATATTCACCTAGCAGATACCTCATTTCATGAGCAGCAAAATGCCACACTAACATCTGTTATGGACACGGTGCTCCAGGCAATAGCCTCCCATAGAGAGCAGACCTCTAAGGATGGGCGCAGGGCTCAGCAAGCGCTACTCAAAGTACAAGGCGTAGTGCGCAAACTCTATAAATCAGTTACAGCATCTAATGCAAGAATGGTTGACATGGAAGATCGCATAGTCATTAATGAAGCTGAAGCTACTGTTGTTAAAGAGCAAGTAGACGCGCACGATGCAGAACTTAAAGACGTTAGGTGGAAACTGGAGGAAATGGAGAATCGAATGCGACGCAACAACCTTAGAATTCTAGGTATTCCAGAAAAAATTGAGGGCGATAATATACGGGTATTCGTGATTCAGCTTTTCAGGGATACACTCCCAGAACTATCCACCTGGAACTGGGAATTAGAGGTTCAACGCGTCCACAGAACACCATTTACAGTAAGAGCGTCAACCTCGCAGAGTAAATATCCAAGGGCTATCCTAGTCTACTTCGGAAACTTTCTTCTCCGTCAAGCTATCGCTGAGAAAGCAAGACCGGATGCCCACCGCTCTAGAGGTGAAATATCATACTTTGTCAGACCCTATTTTTGCCACACTACAGTGGAGCGAAGGTGGCGGCTTCGTCAATTGATCAAGCCCTTTCTGGAGAAAAAAACTCAGGTTTACCTGAATAATCCGGCCACACTCAAAGTCATCTATAAAGGACAGACCAAATTTTTCACTTCAGAAATAAAAGCTAAATAGTTCCTAAATAGCCTGAACTAAAACTACATTAAACTAAGATGCTATGATATTATGATATTGGACCTTGCTGTGTAAGCTAGATAGAAACCTGATGGAATTAAACCAATTCTAACCAATTGATATATGATGATTTAGAAATCTAAGTCGATTTCGAAAGTATTTAGCTGTCAGATGTAGTAGTAGCTGCTGCACTATGTATACTGATTTGCCCAGATAAGAATTCTTAATGCTCAATATATAAGTCCTTTTTCTTTATCCCAATAAGGGATCACGGAAGATATAAGTTTGTTTTTCTCTTCTTTCTTTTTGTAGCACTGGCTAGAGATGTCTCTCCATCACAATAGACTCTTGTTAGAGTCTAAATGCCTCATTGGGTGGATTGGGGGAGGGGATGGGTGGGAAGGGAGGGGAGGGGGAGGGTTGGGGGAAAAATGTAAAAAAATGAGCAAATTCATCCGAAATATAATATATATGCAAAGACTTTATTTTGGTCGACACCTATTCCATGGAAAGCAAAATGTCAATATAAAACAAAAGGCTAACTATTATTTGTGTGTTCAAGGTATTAAAATCAGGATAGGTTTACATCAAGGTGAATGGGGAGAATGAGTCTATGTACATGGAATGGGGCAGGCCTTAATGATAGAAACAAAAGGGCTCAATTATTTCAATTAACTCGGCAGAATCCTGTGGATATACTTTGCCTCCAAGAAACGCACATAGCAGCTGCTGACAGAGAACTAATTAAGTTGCCTGGGTATAATCTCATGGTAGCCACAACCCAAACGTCCAAAACTAGAGGAGTAGCTATCCTAGCTAAACCTGTAATGGGCCCCCCGATTCGCACTATGGCTGATAAAAACGGTAGATGGGCCATAGCTCAGCTAACATGTGGCATTACAATATGTGCAATATATGGTTCAAATATTGACGATCCGACTATTTTTCAAGAACTAGAAATTGAATTGGCCTCTTGGCCAGCCCCATTAATTTTTTGCGGTGATTTTAATATTGATGTAGGAGTGCTCGTTGATAACCGTCTGTCACCAGGATATAAAGGGCGCAAACCAAAGGTTTTTAATGCACTAAGGCAGTTGATGGAAAGCCATGACTTATTTGATATGTGGGATCTGTCAGGTAAAAACATTGATGGGTATACATATTTCTCCCATCCTCACAACAAATATGTCAGAATTGACTATGTGATGTCATCATTAGAGAGTTTGGCTATCATTGACATAACGAAATCCCCTAAAACGATTTCGGACCATAATGCGCTTACTTTTATCTTCGACATGGTCAATTCGGTAAAACCCAAGTCTAATTGGACATTTGATAGGAAACTCCTGGTCAATCAAGGATATATAGATCATATTAAAAACTGGGCTCAAAGCTATTTTGACAGTAACTGGTTCAGTGCGTCAAGAATAGTGGTCTGGGACTGTTTTAAAGCCTCGCTAATGGGGGAAACTATCTCATTCGTAGCGAATAAAAGGAAGAATGAGGAAGAGATCAATGCACAACTTATGAAAGAACTTTCTGATCTCGAGACCTATCATGCCACTCAGATAGGCCATGGCGACTCAACTTTAGAAACCACTAAGAAAATACTGATTTTAAAGAATGAAATTAATAATTCCCTAATCCAGAAAGCTGCCGAAATCTATCAGGTAAATAAAACCAAGATATACGAATCAGGAGAAAATGTTGGTAAGCAGCTAGCGTTACGAACACGCCAAAAACAATCATATAGCAGTATAAAAATGATTGAATTTGAAGGAAAGGAATATACATCTACGCAAGACATTGTAAAGGTATTCCAAACATATTATCAGAAACTCTACCATAGCGATGTATTATATTCTGATACTGATACCACAACATTTTTGAACAGTTGGCTTCCAGATCAAGACTTAAGTGCTATGATTGATGATAATGCAAAAGCAAACCTAGATAGAGAAATTACGCTAACGGAGGTGGAGATTGCCCTATCTGAACTCTCCAATAATAAAGCGGCAGGCCCTGATAAAATTCCCCTAGAATTATATAAAATATTAGGCAGTCAAATATTACCTTTCTTATTAGATTTGTTTCTCGGAGTACAATATCACTCAATTCCACCTGACTCCTGGAAACAAACGAATATAATAATCTTTCACAAAAAAGGAAAGCCATCTCATCTTCCCTCTTCCTATAGGCCGATATCTTTGATAAATTCTGACTCAAAGCTGTATGCCAAAATTCTAGCAAATCGACTGAGTAGGGTCATTAAACAACTCGTTTCACCGTGGCAACATGGCTTTATTCCCGGAAAAGGCACTACAGACCATACCCGGAGAGCCATCACCCTTTTTGATATCATGGGCACCACGGGGGGTGAGATGGCAATGATTCTTCTCGATGCCGAAAAGGCTTTCGATAGAGTATCATGGCAGTTTCTATGGAACATCTTGAAACGAAAGAACTTTGGGAATAACTTTATTAAAGCCATTAAAGCCATATATTCTAATCCCAGGGCAAAAATTTCTATAAGTGGCGCTGAGTCAGAATTTATTGAGGTACAAAGAGGTACAAGGCAGGGTTGTCCATGCTCCCCGATTTTATTTGCCTTGTATATAGATCCCCTTATACAGAAACTCCTTTTATCACCCTTAATCCAACCAGTTATTTTTGGCTCATATTCCACCAAAGTCATGGCATACGCAGATGACGTGGCCGTCATAACTACCGACCCTGCCAGTGCAATCCGTGAAATTGAACTAGTCACCCAGGCTTTTGGTGCTCACTCAGGATATTCACTAAACAATGATAAAACTATGGTATTAGCTACTGATAATATTCATTATGAGAGTTCCTTTAAAGTTAAAGAGGCTACATATCTAGGTATATGCCTTACTACCGAGGTCGATAAAATTAATTATTTAAATTATACCCCCCTTATTGACAAAATTAAAAAAGATCTTAAAAGAATAGACAATTTACATCTATCTATAATTGGAAGGGCAAACTACATAAAAATGAATATTTTTCCGCGGGTTCTTTACCTTTTTAGAGCAATTCCGTTGCTTGCGGGATCTAACTTCCTTAAAATCATTAACTCTACTATCTCTAAATTTATATGGAGTTATGGCAAGATAAGAAGAGCACTTTGTTGGATGTCGTTACCACAGGATAGAGGAGGATTAGCTATTCCTAATTTAGAACTATATTTATGGGCAACATTAGTACAATCTATGGACCCCCTACTAACTGGTAAAAAAATTATGTCTATGCCCCCAGACTCATATATTCCATCGATCTATGAGCTTAGCCTTGGTGATGAATGTAAGGGCTTATTTCTAAGGCAGGTAGATTCTATGTATTACAGAAAAATTAAATTGAAGACAGTTGTAGATGCCTGGGTCATGTGGAAAGCTATCTCTAAATATCTATCTATTCCCACCTTCTCAAAATATACCCCTCTCTGGCATAGTAAGATTATCTCCCCATCTCTTAATGATACCACCTCACAGAGATGGGAGCGTTTAGGCATCAGCACAGTTGGTGACTTCTTAGGACATAATGCCCCCATCTCTTTTGAATCTTTCCAAGAAAAATACTCCATTCCTACGAATGATTTTCTCAAATATTTTCAAATTTTGCTGAGCATTCGTAACACTATACCAACAAGAACAACATTAGATAACTTGCCCCTTCTTGAATCTATAGGCAAAAAAACTACAAGAATAGGGGCTCTATATCAAATGCTGATGGATAAAACTCCTGATGATCTAGAACGAACTGAACAATCCTGGGCTGTAAAACTAATAAACCCCAATGTAGATATTGATCTCTCTATTGCTCTCTCCTCAAAATATCTTATAGCTTCTAATTTGAAAGCACAATATTACAGAGTTATTTATAATTTATACTACACACCGGCAAAATTATTTACTTGGGGCCTTCGGGCTGATGATAATTGCCCAAGATGCAAACAACCACAGGCTAACCTTATACACATGTTTTCAGAATGCTCGGAACTTACAAGGTTAAAAACCATGATACTTGAGTTTTGGGTCCAGATATTTGGACATCAGTTTAGAGATTCAGCAACTCTATATATATTTGGTCATGATGATTCTCTGGGTCACAATAGCGAGGAACGAGCGGTTATGTTCCTGGGATATGCTGTTTTCCGTATTATTCTGGCAGCTCGATGGAAAGATCCGGAACCCCCAACTTTTCAAATGTGGCTAAGTCGATTTGTTTCAATCTATAAACAGGAAATTGCAATATATGCTTCTAGAGGTAGAAAAGCTAGAATAGTCGGAGCACAGATTTGGGACCCCATTGCTAGATGGTACACCAATGAGAGGGCCTAGTCAGATTCTATCAGTGGTTAACTAATTTGATATGTTTTTTTTTTGTTTGCCCTGTTCTTCTCCCTTGCATATAGCTATTCTGTTAGGGATGTTTTATATGCTTTTTACTTTATGTATACCATTTTAAGTTATGACATGAATTAATATTATTTTTATTTATTTTTTTTCTTTTTTTAGTATCTGTTTATGTTTGTGAACTTGTATTTGGTTTGAATTTGCTTAATAAAAATAAAAAAAAAAAAAAAAAAAAAAAGGAAAACGTGGGGTTATCTCTTAGTTGAGGATCATGGCTGATCCAAAGCTGATCATCCTGGGACATTCAGAAGCCATTCTGATCCGTCTATCTGGTTTATATTGATTTGCTTTAGCTAGACTGGTTCTAGCAGATTTTGGTTCTTCAGCGGGACTCTCGATCCCTGAATTTGGTAGAAGGAATTCTTGAAGAAAAGACAGTTGAAAATGGCGCTATTCGAGGACGCTTTTTTGAGAAAATGATTAGGGTGGGTTTGGGATCCAGTTCAGGGGTGGTTGGCAGAGTTGGCGACTCCTCAGGACCGATCTGCCAAATTTGTATTTTATTAATATTTCTATGTAGCTCTCCTCCATCCATGTTTTTTATGGGTCATGAATTATCTTCCATTTCTTTTTGAACTTGTTAACCATACCAAACATATTATCTCATACTTGGAATCTTGTTTTCTACTTGGTTTGCCCCTTTTCTTCTCCCCACCTCCTTTTTTCCCCTTCTTTTATTTTGCCTGTATTTTGCTGATGTTACAAATCAAAAAAGAAGAAAAACAGCCTTTGCCAAGAGTGAAAATGGGTACTTCATCCAACTTCACATTGCAAACTAAAATCTGTGTACATCTCTACCATTGATAATATTAAACAATATGTATATTTTATCCTGCTTCTTTAATAATAAATTATTTTGTGCTTGGAGAAGGATTTGGTGATCTTTTTGCAGTCCTTTCACAGTGACCTGTTTGCCTCTGTGAGGTATGGGGATTGGGATGAGTGTTCTGTCTCCTTTTCAGTCAAATGTGGGGTACGTCAGGGATGTGTGATGCACCCATCATGTCCCTGCCTTTATATGATGGGCTGGAAGTTCTTCAATGAAGCCAGGGGATGATGTTCCACTGGTTAATAACAAATGTGTCTCTGTGCTCCTATATGGAAATGATGCTGTGCTGTTAGCCAGGACTGCTAATAGTTTAGAGGTATCTATTTCCTCTTTTTGTGCTTTTTATGAAGCAATTAGAGTTGGAAACCAATTTATCAAAAAACTTTACTTAGTTCTTGGCCCACAAATTGCCGCATTTAAATTGGGGCAGGGTCACTGAAAAGGTGACCCAGTTCCCTTATCTGGGCATAATGTATGATAGTGCAGGCACCTGGATCCTGTGAGTTAATGATAGGAAGAATAATTTTTTGCACGCAAATGGCACCAATTATTCCATTGCCTCCGCCATCAGCAATAAGCACATTCTTTCTTTGTTTGAAATATACAGGAGAGAGAGTCTGCCCATATTTACTTATGGTTCAGGGGTATGGGGTTATAAGGTTGTGAGTAGTGCCCAATCTGAGGAAAATAGGTTGTGCTTCTGTCTTTTGGGTGTCCCTTTATCAACATTTCATTGTGCTATTCATCAGGAACTGGGCTTGGTTTACATTGAGGACCAGATTAATCTTGCTCTTCTGTTGTTGTTGTGCTCAATTTGACACAAGGAGGAAGCAAATCTGAATAGGGAAATTATTTTGAAATCCCTTTTATTTAACTTCGGGAACAGGAAACACTGACTTTTTTGGGAGACAACCTTGGCTTTAGGCTGCCCATCTATTTATGAGAAAGCTTCAGATATTTGCAAAAAGGATACGGGTGGAACATGGAGGGCTTTCACTCTTATAGAACCGCTCAGAAAGAGGGTAGAGAATTATTGAAGCCCTCAGTCAAGGATTACATCCACACACAAATATGCTGAGGGGCACCATACTTGAATGTGGTACAGGGTATCTGGAAACGTAAGCTGCGATCCTGCTTTAGGCTAGGTTCAATTAGGTGGCTACTCTGTTTCCAACAAGGTCAATTCACCTTCTCTGATATTTACACATGCCTTTGTGATGAGACGTCACCCCAGACCCTGTTACATTTTGTAATTTTTGTAGATTTTACAGTCTCCTCACTAAACATTATTTGTTGTCTGTTTTAATGAAGAAAAATTGTAGTGCAGAGTGGCATTGTTATATTTTTTGCAACTCTGATGTTTGTATATTATTTGAAAAATGTACTTTGCCTGCGCAACTCAGTGATGTTTTAATGTCTGGTTTTAGCTTTCATAGTTATTTATCATCTTTTTACTGACCTTGCATGTCTTTTTTTATACTTCTTTGTGTCTTTTGTATCTTTGATGATCTCCTTTGCAAGGGATCAAATATGGAGACATTACAGCACTTCATAGCATGGCAAATATTGGCTAACATTGGACATTACATTGAAAGGTTAACTTAACGTGATTGCTAAATAACATTGGGGTGAAATTCACTAGGGCAACCAAAAGGAGCAGGCCTGTGACAAAAGATAAAAGGAGCAAGAAGCAGGCGAAGGAAAGAGGGATAATTGTTCAAAACTATTGGGAAACTTTGTAAAGGTAAATTTCACATGAGTACATCTACAAGTGTAAATTGACTCTTACATTTTGGACTAAATGTACTACTTTTGGCTGTTCACCATTTCTGAGCGTACATTTACATGAAAGTTTAGACTTACATGTCTCTGTACCCTGAAACCAGGAGGTGGAGTCAAATTTATAAATGTAAAGTTACTACTTGTAACATTTCACATAAAAACAGTGGAGATCGCCACCATGGTGGAGATCTCCACCACTGTTGTAGAGAACTTCCTAAAGGAAAACATAGGAAAAATAATGAAAGTGTATATTTTAAGCACATTATTTTATGAAATATAAATGTCAAATAAATAAAAATCATTGTTTTTACCCTAACGCTAATTAAATAAAATGTAGTGCACCTTACCACTTCAAAATACGTTTACATAATAGTTACATTATTTGAATATATTAATTCATTTTTAAACAAAGTTAATTAAAAAGACCCTTCCTACCAACTTTATTTGGATTTAATATGTAGTACATTTTCCTTAATGTTGTGTTTTGTTGTTGTTAAATACATGCTCTGTTATATTAAAAGTTTGAACAATAATTTATCTTTTTCATAAGTTACATACAGCTCAGTAAAACTAATGGGCAGACTCTTACTTAATAGATTGGGAGAATGGACGGAGGAAAAAATATTTTGGCGGAGGTTCAATATGGCTTTAGGAAGGGCTGGGGGACACGTAATCAATGTCTTAACTTAGCCCAACTACCTCCCAAATATGCCATTGCAAAGAAAGTCCAACTCTACATGGCCTTCATGGATCTATCAGTGGCTTTTGACCGCGTGGCCTGCAGTAAACTGTGGTCCATTATGGAGGCCTTGGAAGTTTTATTGCCGGTATTACTAGAGCTATAAGACAATTTGTATACTGAGGCAGTTGCTAAGGTGTGTTTTCCTAAGCAAGGGAATTGCACTAAACCTTTTAAAATTGAGAAAGGAGTAAGGCAGGGTTGCGTCCTTGCCCCATTCCTATTTTCATTGTATACCAACAAACTAAGGGGCCTATTACGATTGCGGATTTCCCGCATCCTCCGGGCCGGCGGAAGCCACCGCCGGCCTGGAGGATGAGGGAAAACCGCCGCGGATGCTTGAAAGACCCACCGCCAAATTAGGATGGCTGGTGGGTCTTGGAATCTGTCCGCCGCTTTTCCGCCGCGTCGCCTTTCCAAAAAATTTGATTATCTAGGGATTCTGTTTCACACTAAACTAAAATGGAAAGAGATGGTGACAATTAGAGCAAATGCGATGGTGAAAAGCATAGCTACACTTTTTTAATTTGCCAAAAAAAATATGTAGTAAACCAACCCAGGATATGATCAAAATGTATTTAGCAAAAACTAGGTCTATAGCTACATATGGGTCAGCAATATGGGGCACAGCTCAAAATTTAGAAGACAAATGTGCCAAGACTATTGTCTATTCCGGCTACATGCTCCAATTTTATTGCCCATAATGAGCTAGGACTGTCATAAATTAGTGACATCATTAAAAAAAACTGCTTTTGCTATGGAAAACGATATGGAAAAGAAAAGAGGTCTAACGTAACCAGCATATTATAAGTAATATCCTGAAGCTCCATCATGCTGCATCTATTTACTGGCTAACCTATGTTAGGCAGACGTTCTTTTTGATGGGTTTAGAGGAACTTTATGAATCTCCTAGTAGATGTGAATTTCATCCCAAATGAAGACTGAAAGAACTTTTTATAGCTAAAAGTAATCATGCAAGATGAGAAAGGAATAAAGCAAAATGCACAGTAACACCTATTTGGCCTTACCATCTGTGTTGCCAGGGTCCTCTTCCTGCCTTTCTTTTGTTGTGCACCCCATCTTCGGTATCTATTAATAATATTTCTGTTAAATTACATTCCTTTAATGCTGGCTTATACATCAAATATACATTCAGTAACCCATCTTCCCTAGTGCCCATGTGATGCTTTATCCAAACAAACAAACAACCTCACATATCTTACTTTTCTGTGCTCTTTATGAGATTGAGAGGAACATTTTATTGTCCTGTTACTCCGGAAGGTGAGCTTACGGAATCACACTTTAGCAGTTTTAGTTCTTCAACATTTGGAAACCTCATTTGTGTGTTTCACGATGGCGTCATTTTTACAAGCAGCCCATAAAACCAGAGTGGCAGCTAGTTTAAAGCAACTAAACCAGATGTCTCTAGTTTTAGGTAGGATAAGGAGAAATTGTTAGGCTAGTTGGTTGGTTTGGAACGCTAGATGAATCAAGGGGTGTGATGTGTTCACTTATATAATCCATCTTTTAATATATAGTGCAGTCTATATGTCATACATGCTATTTATCTTAGTGTAATTTATAATAATTTACTCTGGGCTTGTTAAAATATATTTTGTTGGGGCTTGTATAATATTTTAACATATTTCATATGTGGTTATGAATTATCAAGACAAATAATTGCAATACAATTGTATGTACTTTTATACTTTTGTAATGCACAATAAAGTTATGAAGGAATGAAGTTACATTATTTTAAAAAATGTTCATTAATGTTTTAATCAATACAATAATTTCCGGGATGAACAATTTACATATGCACAATTTGAAGTTAGAATAATGGAATTATTTTTTTTTAAAATACCTACTGGGCATTGGATAATATGCCCTGCCCCCATTATTTTTTATGGGAGTATGTTGCAGTTTTTTGTGAGCAGCCTTGTGTGGAACAGAACTTACAATAAGGCTGGGCTGGGATTACAATTACTACTGCTCACCTTTAGGGCAGTAGCAATGTAGGGCCTGGTTCACAAAGGTAACCTTAGAAGACCAAACGTCTAAATTTACCTTCGTGAAATTGTGTTTAGCTGTTGTCTTACTCTTTTGGTGGGTGAGTGTTTGAAATAGGATTTAGTTCTTCCCTAAACTCCTCCAAATGGCTCACTAAACCAACCCTTCACTATCCCTCCCTAAATTGCTCCCATTTAGTAATAGATATTCCTGGTTCTCCCCCACCACTCCTGCTACTTCCTACCACTAATTACTACATTTACACATAAATTGTTCTCCACATGTAAAATATGGGAGAGAAGGATGGGGACGTTTCCACCCGCAGGTTTGTGAATTGCATTTTGTTGTAATTAACCAGTACTACTGTAGTACTACGTTACATGCTACAAAATGCAGTTTGTAAATCAAGCCCTTATTTTTTAATTTACCGAAAAACAGTAACCCTTTAATCATTTACTAGGTTACAGTTACGTAGACGGTCAAATTAGTTGGGATAAGGCACACACTAATAGTTGGAGGAAGCTGATACAAAGGTTGATTTTAGTTGTGACCATTTGGTTTATAAATGAGATGTTGCCAGTTATTAGCATGGATTTTTTTCTTAGAACATTTTCATGTATCAGTGAACTAGAAAGCATTGGAGTTATAGAAGATAAGGTTATTGAAGACTAAGGTTGTAGTGATCACATTTTTCACTCAAGTTGTGTGAGTCTGGCAAAAGTGTGCAGAATCTCTGATAGGAAAGATAAGTTGAGGGCAGTAAGTGCATTTAAGGTGATGTTTCTTGTATCACTCTGTTTTGTGTCCAGATTTGGAAATGTAAATTAAGAGTATGTAATGTTGAGGAAGTTTTTCAACTTTTTTAGCTGAACATTAGCTTATTGTACAGCGAACTTAGGTAAGACTTAGGATACAAATCACTGAAGTGGCCTGCAAGGTTATGTAGATATTAAAAACAAGTTGCTCATATGCCTTTGTATTGGTTCGTGTGGTGGTATGCTGATTGCGTCTTAAAATTCTTGCTGCCATCAAGGATGAAGTTTTAGAGTGATATATTTAGCACCAGAAATGAGCTGGTGACCTTGATTACTTACTTTTTGGAGTATGAGAGCAACAAATATTTTCTAAAATGTAAAAGCACACTTGGATAGACAATGTTACATAAATGCAGAATAACATATTAGTTCCTAAAAGTCTTACATATTCTATATGAAACATCTCCATTGGGGTATAGTATATATATATATATATATATCTAATATATATCTATATTGATATAATGTGTTATGTATATGAATATTTACAGTACTTGCAGTATTGGTTGACACTGATGTTTTTGAGTCTACTACACAAACTGTATTACGTAGTACGCTTTGACTCATCATTTTTCTCTGCAATATTCTGTATATTTAGTAGCATCCACTTGCACAACATTTGTTTTCTGTACTTTTGAATTAAAAAGAAGGAGAATAGGTTTCAAATGGTTTCCAATGTTTGCTTATTCATCTAATTCACTAAACATCTAGACTCTTTTTAATGTTTACTCTAAATGAGTTTCAGAAGGTAGTTATCGGAACTGCTTAATTCGAAATTTAGTAGACCTGTGCAGAGTTTTGCAATTATCCATAGAGTTTCTTTGGGACAATAGTCTGATCTTTGAATCAATAAATTGACAGCAGTATTTTGCTGCAGAAATTGAAGAATTACAGTTGACAGTAGCATTTTATAAAACACCCACATATTAACTCCCTCATGTGCCTGTTCAATTGATCTAAACACATCTATAACATCTTAAATGTCAACATTATGCAGATATTATATTACTGCATCACCAATACATCCCATTAATGAAATTCATCAAAAAGAACTCCATATTTTACCCCTCTAAATCTGGATTCTGCATCAACCACAGCACAGAGAGTGCTCTACATGCCGCTACAGACAGCATCCACACTCTCCTCTACCTAGGCCACACCACAGCCCTGATCCTACTCGACCTCTCTGCAGTATTCAACACTGTCTCCCACTGCACACTCACCACCAGGCTCTAACACACCGGCATACAGGGGATCTCCCTCGACTGGCTCTGCTCCTTCCTCACTGGCAGAACCCAAAGAATCAGACTTCCACCCTTCCGCTCCAAACCCACAGAGATCAACTGCGGAGTACCCCAAGGATCATCGCTCAGCCCTACGCTCTTCAACATCTACATGGCCCCACTTGCCACCATCGTCAGACAGCATGACTCAGCATAGTATATTGTGCCAACGACACCCAGGTCATCCCCTCCCTCACCAAGGACTCCAAAACCACCAGACTCAGCTCCCAGGAAAGGATGAAGGGCGTTGCATCCTGGATGAACAGCTGCTGCCTGAAGCTTAACTCAGAGATGACAGAAGTCCTCGTCCTCTGACCCACCCCCTCTGCATGGGCCTACACCTGGTGGCTCACTGCCCTCAACAGTCCCCCCAACTGCATGGACCATGCCCGGAACCTTGGTATCATACTCGACTCCTCCCTTTCCATGATCCGTCAGATAAACGCCGTCACCTCTACATGTTTCAACACCTTCCGCATCCTTTGCAAGACCTTCAAATGGATCCCCCGAATCAAGAAAGACCATCACCAATGCACTCATAACCAGCAGACTGGATTACAGAAAGGCCCTCCACGCTGGGATCAACACATATCTACTTCACAAACTCCAGACCATACAGAACATCGCAGCCAAACTCATCCTTGGCATCCCTTGACACAAACACATCACCCAACATCTGCGAGACCTCAACTGGCTACCCGTAGAGAAGAGAGTAACTTTCAAGATACTCACCCACGCCTACAAATGCCTCCACAACACCGGACACTAATATCTCAGTGAAAGAATAACCTTCCACATCCCCAAGAGAAACTTCAGATCCGCCGTCCTCGCCAAAGCCCAAAGCATCTGCTGAGCAAGAACGGGTGGAAGAGCCGTCTCCTACATCGTGGCTAAGAGCTAAAATGAGCTCACGATCGACATCAGATGTGCCTTCACTCTGCACATCTTCAGGAAGACTGTCAAGACCTGGCTCTTCGACTGACCAAAGCTACTCCCCCCGAGCGCCTTGAGTCCCTCACTGGTGAGTAGTGCACTTCACATTTACCTAATTGATTAATTAATTGATTGACTGATTGGACAATCCTAGTGATCCAAATATTCACTTGATTATCCTCCTGAAATATACACTTAGCTGGATAAAGGAGACATGAATGTTTAAAAGGTTCTAAAAAAAGAAATTTGCACATTTGTTGACCTGCTCATGATGACCTACCTTTTATCTGTCTTAACATGTTAGAAGCCTCACATTTCTTCCACATACAACAACGAACGTAGAAGTGTGGACCAATGAGAACCTCATGATAGACAAAAACAGTGACTTCTACATTATAATTCTGAGAAGGATCTTCCCTCTGCCAGAGGTGTCTTATAAGATTAAAAATAACAGAGCCTTTGTGCTGTCAAGACTCTACTATTGCACTACTTTCTAACCCAGAAGCCCTAACATAGATACAGCAAAACTAAAATTTCAATAAATCAAACGGTCAAACTCTGCCTTAACTTAAAGAAGTCAACGCAAGTCATAATGGCCATCAAAGTACTTCATTACCATACAGTGGCACAAATACAACTCTAATCTCTCTCTAAAGTCTTCAAAGCACGGCAGAGTCTTGGTCCAAAATATTTACTCCCTCCCTAAACACCTAACTGTGATTTGATGTCAAGTAAGGCACATTTGATTGCACAAGTCAGACCTCAGGACCCTTCATACACTGGCAGTGTGCAATAATAAATAAAAGAAATCCCAATACAAAGTGTTGATACGTTCTTGATGCAAAGGCCCCCAAAGAATGTCAAGAAACCATTGAAAAACAACTGTAGCTGAATTAATCCTGCCCACCAAAGACACTTTTCTACTCCTGCAAGGCAATGATTATAGTTACTCAACATCTACTCTTCTGTCTATAACAGCAACATTTAGTGGCTTCTATCGGAAGACTTTAGAAAAGAAAAATAATTAAAAAATATTTAAATGAACTCACTAGAATGTTGTCTACTTCACCAATTAAATGTCTCTTCCCAATGTGTGCACACAAACACACCACTCACACACAAGCATAAACACGCATATGTAGATTAACATACATAGGCACAAACCCACACGATATGGCACACAGCCACATATGCACTCTACGGGCCCGATTCCGATCCGGTAAAATTACTGTCCGTACTAATCGTATCCAGAGCCGTCTCCGTACGACTTGTACACACGCCATACGACCAGACGAGTACGATCCAGACCGGGGTATCAGGACGCAAGTCGTACGGTTCACGTCAGGTAAGGGCGATTCGTACGGAACAGCGCACAATCGCATACACACCATACGGTGTGTACACCCCATGATCGCAGGGGTACGCGCCATACCCCTGCGATCATGGGGGGTACGCGCCGGACCCCGGGGGGGGGCGTTCCGTACCTGTTTTGGTGCAAACTCTGCTTTTACTGCTGTTTTCAGCTCCCGTAGAAAAAGGGTGGTACGGTGCGTACCCGACACCTATCGTACTTGCTGGGTCATATAAACCCGCCCCAAACCATACAGATGTCGCGTACAGCGGGTTCTGAGTGAGACTCGTACGGAGATTAGAGTTGTACGGTCTCTGTACGATTCATACAGAGTCTAGCTCCTGGTACGATTCGTACTTCGTCGTACGTACGGGGGACGTTGCAGGGTATGATTCGTATGGGAAAAAGGCACCGAACGGCTATTCGGAGCACTTTTTACCAGATCTGAATCAGCCCCTATGTGTATGTAAACATAGACACAATCATTTTAAGCCATTCTAGACCAACTGTACCAAACTTCAACAACAATACAACAATATGAAATGTGTGGTCAATTTACATATCCAAATGTGTTCAATGTACCTTTATGATTTGATTAAGATTATTATAGAAAAACTGTTGCAAATGATTGAAGCAGAATTATTGCAAGTAAAACACATTTAGAAAATTATAGAGGTCGATGCTGGTATTCAGCTTGCTAATAGCAATACTTGATTGACATGGTTATGGCATTTGTCTTATATTAAAGCTATAAATTCAGTAATTATGTTGAAAGTATTTTTATTGATGCCTTGTACACTATTTTGCACTTTAAGGAACATGCCATCACAAAAGTCAAAGAGGAAGACTGCCTGCCTAAAGGGAATAAACCTGTGGCATCTACTCCAGTTCCAGGCTCCCCATGGTAAGACAAAAATGTTCTCCACATTTTCATGCATAACAAGCGGATTGCGAAAATGCACACGTTTGAACATTATAATGGAAATGTTGGGTTCGACATGATTCGGATTCCCTTAGCATCACACTAAATTTTACTTACACTTTGGAAAAATGATGCTGAGTAAATCAATAATGAAACTAGTATAGCTCTCTTAGATAGCGGATGCTAAGTGACATATTATGTGGTTAATGACACTGGTCGCATCACTTGCGTTGCTGTGGTTCCATGCGGTAGAAGATTATTTTTTCCATGTAGGCTGTTGTAACGTTTAATTTGGTGATACTAAATAGACGGGCCTCCAAGGATAAGTGTGTGTGAAACTCCATCACTTGATTTTACAGAAAATCAAGTGAACAGGCAGACACGAGGACAACGGGGCAAAGGGACACCGTGAGAATGGCAGAGGAGGAGAGGAGGATCTATGTAGAGGGAGCCATGGGTACAGGGAGACCCACAAACCTGTGACTCTCAGCAATGTGAGAGGAAACATGACAGAAACATGTACAATGTTGATAATACACTCTCCAAAAGTCAATTCTCAACCCATAGATCATGCTGACTTGGGCTAGGTATAATGCCACAGGGGACCATCCCTTCAGTGGAACCTTCCAAGTAAACCCATAACAATCTGAAGATACTGATCACAGTCACATTGTAGCAGTTACAATGCCTTGCATCTTTCATGGAGTCCCTCCTTAGGCAAATCGAACAACTACTCACACATTGTGGCGGGTCTAATGGCACAATGTGCTCATCTTATTTCCACAATAGTTTAGTAAAGACTGTCCAGAAGGTAGTTAGGACTTGCACTGCTACACTACAACAACCTCATGGAAAATCAACAACCTTCTAAACTGTGAGTTGCAATTTCACAATAATATATAAGTTCATTTAATGTTTTATTGCTCCTGTGTTGATACCTCAAATAAGATACTTGAAGACAAAAAACACAGGCAAAGATAAATATTTCTGAAACGAATAGCCATATGTTAGAGGATATAAAATGATGTTACTCTTTTACATATGAGATCTGTGTTTTACGAGAGTTCGAAAGAGGTCATGAATGTTATTTACCTTGGCGTATAACATCATACTTTGGTTTTATTTTTAATCTGGTTAATGTGACGGATCTCGGTGTGATGTTCACCAACAACATGGAAGATCGATACCTCGCAATGATTCATCTAAAACTGCCACAAACCCTGGATCCCAAACTCAGAGTTAAACCTAATCACCTCAGATTGAAAGAACTTCTGAAAACTGAAAGTTACACAATAACCTTTACATAAAACTGTCCAGGTCTGCCATAGCACAGTACATTACAATAAACTGAGTGACCGAATGCACACCAACTTGCCTTACTGGACTCCACAGGGCTAGTTATCCTCATTACTGTATCATTTATATTTATTCTCATTTGTGTATAAGGTAGAGCACTATTGTTTGAGGAATACCAGTGCTTTAATATACACCAAAATAAATAAATGCAAGTAAAAAGCAGATGAAGTTACCCCAGACATTCCATCATACCTGGTTACAGCAATTGATGTAGTGACATGAAAAATGTTGTTCTCTTTTACTAAGTCACTTGGAGGAGCCTGAGTCATGTACTATTCCGTAGCACACATTCAAAGCAGCAAAACTGATAAGGAATACAATACTTAGCCAAAGGACAATATAAAAAGTAGAGGAATAAAGTCCTGGATGACCCTCTATGACCATGAACAGTTGTAACTGCTTGGGCATTTCTTCCTTCAAGCTTCTTTCACCCACACGCTTTTGTGACTTTTGCCTACATTGCATTATTATTGGCGCTAGTTTTTGGAAGCTGTATTTCTCTCTTCAATTGTAACCATCCTGATATGCATTTGGTACTGCTTTTTGGCTGACTGTAAAATTGTAAATTGATACTTGTATAGCGCACTACTCACCCGCATGGGTCTCAAGGCGCTTGTACGAATACTGCTGTGGAACCGTCCTGGCTTTCCCTGTGAGGCGTCCACTCCTGGGCACCCCCAGGGTGAAGGCCAGGCATCCTTATCATTGTGGGGGCCGTTGTGGAGATTAAGCAAGTTATTGCCCAGAGTTGCGGAGTGGGACTCTATGATTAAAATAGGCACCAAGGCGAGAATAATCAGGTCCTTGGAATTTTGAGCCCAAGACCCGCCGAGGCGGGGAATTGAACCCTGGTCCCAGGCTATGACCTCTGTTATCAGGGTCTGCCGCTCTAATCATTGAGCCCCGTTTCTCCTGCAAACTGAAAGGCAATAATACTTTATTTGATTTTTTTAAAAATCATAAAAGGGTGGACTTACCACCATGCACGCAGTATTTACATCATAAAAACAACACAAAATAAACTTTGAGTCGAGTTAAAAATTAATAACATGCTTTACAAAAGTGGCAGAAAATAGGTCAAAAAGGAAAAGAAAAAAGTATAAAAGAATAATGGTTATTCAAACAAGAGGCTCGTTATTTTTAACTCATGATACAAAAAGACAACCGTTGGAAGAAAAGGGAAGAGAATGGAAAAGTCTGTGGTCTGCCAAATCCTGGACTATTGTCCAGAGACCTCTTTGGATGGTGCCCTTTTTTCCAGCTCTATGGCGGCAAGGTTCAAAAATTTTATGGTTTTACACGAGAGTTCTATCCAAGAACCACTTAGGCATCTTATCACCGCCGCCCTGCAAGTTCTCACCTGGGCTTCTCTTAAGAGAGATCGAAGAAGCGTTTTTCTTAGATTTTGGAGTGCCGGGCATATACATATGAGGTGCAGTAAAGACTCTGCTCCATTGCCGCAAAGGCGGCAATCGGGAGTTGCCCACAGCCGTAGCCATTTGGGAGTGAGATCTTTGGACGAGAAGCAACCCAACCTTAAAAGGCTTAATTTCCTTTTATAGTGGTCCCTGAAGCATTCTTTCAAATAATCCTGTGGTTTTAGGTAGGTATATGACGGCAAAACAATCCAGGCATGGCTTTTGCCAGCACTGCTGCTTTGTCCATGAATAGTGATGATTGTTTGACTGCTTTCTTGATTATCAGTTTGAAGGCAGAATATGTCATGGGCAGACGCCAAGATTCATCTAGTTTCAATGCCTCCAAAGCTTGCCTCAAGATCTTGTATATTGAGTCTGGCTGCCCGGCCTGTTTTTCGACTTCTAACCAGCAAAGGTGGGCCAGGGATTCGTCTTCTGCCTCCCTCATGCGCCAATAATATTTGGCGAGTGCTCCTTGTCTTGCTGGGAGCTGGTTAGTGAGACCGAACTCCAAACGGATTTGGGCTTGCGAAATATGTCTCGGGATTGCGAAAGAGTTTTGACCAGCCTACATTGGGCGAGATTTAACGCTGTGGCGTCCCGGTTTGGCAGTAGTTCAGAAGCGTATGTTAATGATGGCAGAATTTGGCAGCTACGATGTTAAGAATGTGGCCGGTGGAATGACCGTTTAATTGCTTTTGAACTGTTTTGAAGGCAAATTGAAGCTGCTTTGCTTTGGATTTCCCCTGATCTAGGTGCTGTTTAAACTTTAATCGGTGGTCTAGTAAGATTCCCAGGTATTTATAATGATTTACCTGGATTAGAGGGGTAGAATTTATCTTCCAGACGAAAGTTTTTTTTTCTTCTGGAGCCGCAGAAGCATATGATGTTAGTTTTCTTTAGGTTTATGGTCAGTTGTGCGTTCGCGAGGTACTGCAACAGTTTGGAGATCAAGCGTTGTAGACCGATGGGGGTTTTTGAAAGGAGCACAATGTCGTCAGCATATTGGAGACTTGGTATTGGTGAGTGGGCCAATTTTAATTCCCGACGCTGCAGGGTCCTGAGCCCTAAAATGTCCACGGACTCGATAATTCTCACCTCGGTGCCTACTCTAATCATGGGGTCCCACGCTGCAACTCTGGGCAATAGCTTGCTTAATCTCCACTACGGCGGCCCACCCGCTGCGGGATGCCTGGCTTTCACCTTGGGGATGCCCAGTAAGGGTTATCTCACAGGGAAAAAGCCAGGACGGGTTCCCAAGGCAAGCGCCTTGATGCCTTCGGGTGATACGTGCGCTATATAAGTCGCAATACATTTACATTTACATTTACAATTTTGGTGGATCTCCCGGGATGGTGCTTATGTCACTTTCTAGGTCCGCGGTATAGATGTTGAAGAGGCTGGGGGCCAGAACGCAGCCTTGCTTTAAACCGTTGGTTGTATGGAATTTCCTGGTCAGGCGTCGACCATCTCCTTTTTTCACTTGGACCCAAGTATCTGTGTAGAGCTCAATAATTGCTCCCAACAACTTTGGCGGCACGCCCCAGGCTTTCATTTTGGCCCAAAGATTAGATCTAGGCACTTTGTCGAAGGCCGCTTTTAGGTCCAGAAAACAAGTGTACAGCGGGGGGGAGTTATTGATAGCTTTGTTAACAAGAAGGGTTAACGCAAACTGCTTTCAATCCATGTAGCAAAGGGCCATAGGTGAACATAATCCACCTCCTTCTTCTCAATCCATCTTTAAGAATATTTGTTCTACTTCAACAAACTTATTAATTTATGCAGCACCACCCTTCCACAGCTCTGCTTTTTTTTTTTTAGAGAAGAGGGCTTACAGCTTTTGATAATCCTTTACTCAACAACTGAATAATTGCAGTGGTGCTACTGTAGACATCTTTTGGCAAGCCCCACGACTTTCCTACTGATCTCTATGCTGCAATAAGACTGAGAATAAGAAATGGTGCCTGAAAGCCAGTTAGTAGCGATGGTTCCTTGTGATAAAATGTCCAGCGTCGTTATAGTGTTTTCTATGAATATACAAAAATCTCCACTTGGCCAGGTTCAGCATTCAGGCTCAAGTGAAGGAATTGATCTGACTGGTCCTTGGTTGTGAAGTTACAAGATCACAAACTTGTTTTTGCACATGTGGAATGTGATGTAAAGCTATTGCAGTGCCAAAGTGAAACTGGCACAGGGATTGCCTTTTCTACTTACATCTCGGTATTTTTAGTTGCTTGCTTCAGTGTTAAATTGAGCAACAAGAGAGATTTCACCTAAAGTAGTGCAAAGGTCCAATGACCAGGTAATATCCCTTGGTAAACAAAGTATATATTCTGGGTTGAAAGCTTCTCCAACATCCCTTTTAGGTTCAAATATTGATGACAACCTGCTTTTGGAGAACTCTCAGCATTTCTTTGAGACTTTAACTCCATTCAAGCTCTGTTGAAATGCTCTTGGTTGAGGCAAAGACTTGCTGAGAGTCCTGTTAATTACCATCACACTTATTATTTCTAGGCTGCTGGAGTTTGAGGTTTACTGGAGGATTCAAACTACACTATTAACCTATCAGGAACCTTCCTCACTTTGTCTATCCTGTATTGAAACTATGGGAGAATGCACACAATATTAATTCCCAAAAAGAGGCAGCAGAGAACATCAATGATTGTTTTGGCGACAGGCAGATGAATGTGGTTCTCTTTCAAAGCTTTTTGAGATGAATGGGGAATCTTTGAGATAATACTCTTCAATTAAGGCAACAAAAGAGTGACTGCCTATTTAGTCGATTTTTAAATGTTCTCCTCGTTACTGCATTACTAGGATTATAGGGCAAAATCATCAGCTATGTGCATGCATTTTAGTCAAAACAGCCACTTTATTCAGGAGGCACTTTATCATTTCAAGCTCCAATCCGAATTAAGCTTCATCACTTTGTTTATAGGTATAAAATTGTTCAACAAGCATGTACAAGGTTATGTTATAAATGATAATGGTATCATTGTATTATTATGATTTCTATTACTATCATCGTCTTTTTTTTTTTTTTTTTTTTTTAGACCTTTATTTTGATTGTCCATGGTACACAGATTCCAGCCTACAACCCCTCGGGCTGGCCACGCAGTACGTAACACGTGCATTGCTTCAGATATTACACAGCCCAAAGCCGTCATCCCGGGGGCACGGCGGCGTGGTAAAGTGCAGGTGTCACACTGTTCAGAGAAGGATAGTGTAGGTCTGATTTTCCATTTTTTATAGCCATAAACATGAGCGTACGTTTCAAGAATATCGTAAAATGAACCCCAACAATCGAACAAACCCCCTCCACCCCCCCACACGGTCATCTCGTCGAGCACGGTAAGTTCACCTCTGCACAGGCAATGCAATTGTACTTCCCAGCTCTAAGCACCTGGAACCACAAGGTCGTTAGGATTCTTACAGATCTTCTGCGCGCGCCTGCGTGGTAGACGGAGGCTCGCAGATACCCCCCCTGTAATCGTTCCAGTTGGACCATACTTCCACCCATTTTCGGGGACACCCCCTCGCCACATACACAGTCTTTTCCTGTAGCATACACCAGTCCATATCGCTATGCCAATCTGTTAGTTTAGGTGGATCCGGACTGCCCCAGAGTCTGGCAATGTTCCTTTTTGCTACCATTTGTCCGAGCATAACCCAGAGCCTCCCTTTCGGTGACAGGTCCGTTGGCTCCCGGATATTAAGAAGACACCTCTTTGCCTCTGGGCGAATTTCCACCTCCCATACCTCCTGCATACACTGCACCACCCTTCTCCAATACCGTTGAATCTTGGGGCAACCCCACAACACGTGGAAAAAGGTACCCGTGCCACCACATCCCCTCCTGCAGAGTACAGTATCAGCCCTCCCCATGAGGTGTAACCTTGTACAGGAGACATACACTCTATGGAGTACCTTCAGTTGGATTAGTCGCAGGCGGGCCGATATCGCTACCTCACGCGGTGAGGCCAAGGCATACATCCATTCCTCCTCGTCTATCTCAAGCCCATCAGCAACCCATTTCTCTCTAAGGGGTAGTAGCATGTCAGGGGGGTGATTAATTAGTTTTTTGTATGTGAGTGATATGGCGTGTTCTGTCATGTGCCCATCGAGTATCCTATCCTCAAGTGGGGAGGATTGTGGTAGTGGAGTCTCTGGTGGGATATTTGCCTGTAAGGAGTGTCTCACCTGTAAGTATCGATAGTATTCAGTTTGCGCCAACTCGTATGTGTCCCATAGGTGGGCGAACGCGTGGATCTCTTTGGGGCCCCAGATATCCTTGATTTGGGAGATTCCTATCAGGTCCCATTCGCGGAAGCCCTTAGTACGTCCGAGGTTGCCGAGTTGTTCTGAGGCCCAAAGTGGTGTGGCCATGGTGAGGACTCCTGACCATCCGAGCTTCTTCTGGGCAGCGTGCCACACCTGTACCGCATGTAGTGTGGGTCCAGTGAGTTGGCGTGCACCCCGCTTAGAGTAGAGTGCTATCTCATAGTTCCCCCCGGGAAGCAACCATCTGTCCATACCGTAGGCGGGATCGTTCCCCGCGCCGTACGTCCCCTGGTTGATTGCTGAGAGGTGGGCTGCCCAGTAATACTTGCGAATGTCTGGGAGGGCTATACCGCCATCATACCACCCCAGCGTCAGTTTGGTCAGCGCGATTCTGGGTTACCCGGCCCAGAGGAGGTTGCGCTGTGCCGCATCTATTGCTGCAAAATATGTGTTAGGGACTAGGTCTGGATAGTTTTGTAGCGCGTAGAGGAAGCGCGGCAGCGCTAGCATCTTAAATAGGGCTGCCCTGCCCAGTAGAGACAGTGGTAAGTGCTGCCAGGATTTGGCGTCCCTTTGGAGCCGACTTAACGGCGGTTTGAGGTTTAGATCGTGTAGTAGGGTTTTGTTTGTGGTTATGTACACACCCAGGTACTTGAATCCGTCCTCTGCTACCGTGATAGGGCATGTGTCAGGGAGCCTCGGGGGGTCACCATGCAGGACGTAGAGATATGATTTGCTCCAGTTGACCCGGAAGCCAGAGTTACGACCGAAGCTCGCAAATATATCAAGGGCTGCCATTATCGACCTGCGCGGTCTACATAGGTACAAGAGGATGTCGTCGGCGTAGAGGGATATTTTGTCCTCCCACCCTTCCGCCCAGACTATGCCTTTCAAGTAAACGTCCTGTCGTATCCAGGCTGCCAGCGGCTCAAGGGACAGGGCGAAGAGAAGAGGGGAGAGGGGGCAACCCTGTCTAGTCCCTCTCTCGAGTGTGAAAACCTCAGACACCTTGTTGTTTACACGTACCTGCGCCAGGGGTTCTGCATATAGGAGTCGCACCCATGCTATAAATTGAGGACCAAAGCCCAGCTTGCGCAGGACTGCGAACATATATGGCCACTCTAGGGTGTCGAACGCCATGGTGGCGTCCAGAGAGACCACCACTGCATCCTCCCGCAGCCTGTGGCGCTGTCCCAGAACGCCATGTAACCGTCTGATGTTGAGAGCCGTGTTGCGGTGGGGCATGAATCCCGATTGGTCAGGGTGGACCAACGTGGGAAGCATCGGCTGGAGCCTATTAGCGAGTGTTTTGGCCAGTATTTTGGGCTCCGCGTTGAGGAGAGAGATCGGCCTATATGAAGCACATAAGTCTGGGGGTTTCCCCTCCTTCGGTATCGCCACTATGGTCGCTATGCGCTGATCACGAGGCAACACCCCTTTCTCCTTACTCTTGTCGAACATGGGTTTTAGGTACTTACTGGTGACATCGGGTTTAAGCTTGTAAAGCTCTATGGGAAGGCCGTTGGGGCCTAGAGCCTTCCCAGGGCGGAGGTCTCCTATTGCACGTTGTAGTTTGGCCTCGGTAAGCGGGCTATCCAAGGCCTCCCGATCATCATCCGATAAGGAAGGCATCCGAATATCGGTTAGGAGGTCTATAGAGTCCTCCTCCGGGCGATCTGATTCTCGCCGGTAAACCCTTTGGTAATGTCTAGCAAACTCTCTCACTATCTCCCGAGGTTCTGTGAGTACGACCCCTGACTCAGTGCGTATTTCCGGCACCACCCTACTGGCCTGCTGTTTTTTTTCAAGCCAGGCTATAAGCTTCCCGGCTTTGTCGCCTTGATCATAGAGTCTGCCCATCTTGTGCCGGGCCATAGTTTGAGCTTCTTGGGTAACCAGTGCTCTGTATTCCGCTGTTTTCAACTGCAAGTTGTGACTAACTTCCCTAGTCCCAGTGTCTAGCGCCTCCCTTTGCAGGTCTACGAGATCTGCCTCAAGTGTTGCGACCTGTCTGCGTTGCTCCTTCCGTCTAATCGAGATGGTTGAGAGCGCCTCCCCCCTGATCACTGGTTTAAACGCTTCCCACAAAGTGACGGGGGAGTCAACTGATCCCACATTATTATCAAAGTACTGTGTGATGGAGTCTGATATGCCCTTCCTGGTGCCCTCGTGGTTTAACTGCCATGCAGGTATTGGCGCTACGCAGCCCTCACAACTGTTTCCGATTGTCACGTATGTTAGGACCGGTGAATGATCTGAGATGCCCCTGGGCAAAAGTGTTGCCTCCCGTAATGTCATGTCATGTTGTAGCACAGTAAGGATGTAATCTAAGCGCGAAAAGGAATGATGCGACCCGGAGAAGAATGTAAAGTCTCTGCCTGCAGGATGGAGCAGGCGCCAAACGTCTGTGAGCCCGAAGGCCTCGAGGAAGTTCGGCAGCCACCCCTGTCCCTGGGGCAGATCTCTAGGGGGCTGCCGATCTAGGGTCCCTGACACCACTGCGTTAAAGTCCCCACCTAGCACCAAAAGGCCATCAGGAAGGGAGAGGAGCAGTGCGCCCAGGTCCGTGAAGGCCTGAGTCTGGAGGCCTGGCGGGATGTAGACCGAAAGTAGGTTAAGTGTGCGGCCCTCCCATCGACCAGACATGGCTGTGAAGCGTCCCTGCTGTGGGTCAGATTTAGTGAGGTCTATTTGGAGGGGCAGTGAGCGACGCAGGAGGATCCCCACCCCACGGGAGCCGGAGGTAAAGCCGGAGTGAGCTGCTAGAGTGTATCCCCACCTGTTTAAGGCCTGACAAGTGTTCCCCAGCAGATGAGTTTCTTGAACTAGTACCACGTCCGGCTGGTGTCGTTTGATGAACTGTAGGACAATGGTGCGTTTGAGTTTGTCTCCTAACCCGTTTACATTCCAGCTAAGGACTTTAAGACTCTTTTCCCACCTCCTAGCCATAGCCGTTATTGTGTAGGGTGCCACGTCCCACCACCCTGGCGCTGCGGCTGACTATCCGGCTACATCTTCCGTGGGAACGGAAAGGACCCCCAACTCTCCACCCCTCCCCGGTTCCCTCTTGGTTGGTGTATGTAGTGCAGTTGATCAAGGATCTGCTAGACAATTGGCTCCACTTTAGCGAGGCCTTGTTCGCCTGTACTTTGGTGCCAGATCCGTACCTGACAGTGCGGATTACTCGTGACCGTGAAACTTCTTCAACACCCCCACCCCCCCAACATCCCCTCCAACATGAGCAATTCGGGCAAGCGGTGCATAGCATTACAGTTGTAGAATCCACTAGCCCCTCCCTCCCCCCAAAGGCTCTAACAGAGCAAACAGTAACCTGAACATCCGACAGTTCCCTTGTTCTCCTCCCTGTCGGGACCCCCACCATCCCGCCCACCTCTGCAAAAACAAACCCCTCCCTCCCTGCCCCCTGCTCTGTGGGTTTCAAACTACCCACCACCCCAATTAGCAGAGCGCCTGTCGCCCAACCCTACCCCGGTGAGACACCGAGGAACTTCTAACTCGGGATTTACGTGGCCAGCTCCGTCCCGGCCGCCCTCCCGCAGCGTCCCAGGTCCCTCAGTCCCTCAGGCCATGGGTGTGCGAGTACTATAGGGGAGCCCGGCCCTCAGTCCATGGGCAGGCCTCACTCTGTCCCTCTGGAGCGTCCAGGCACACAGACAATCACACTTTATACATTAATGTCCGGCTCCTTCCGAGTCCTGTGCGTGCCGCTTCATCGCGCTGTGTTTCCTCCGGGTGAGTCCCAACGGGGACTGTTTGACCTCGAACGCCAGGATCGTTGACTCTGCCCCCCAGCCTCAGCTCCCCCCGTCGCCGATCCCGGAGAGGGGTGCCCAGTGTCTCTCCACTGTCCGCCATTTTGAAGAGGGTGGGCCACTGCCAACGTTGCATCAATCCACTCCTGTACCGTCGCTGGCGAGGTGAAGAAATGGGACTTGCCCTCATGTATAATCTTTAGTTTTGCGGGAAAGAACATCATGTATCGAACTCCACGGTCACGGAGCGCCGCCTTGACCCCCTGGAAAGAGCGCCGCTCCTGTTGCACTTGGAGCGTAAAGTCCGGGAAAAAACGTACTATGGACCCCTCGTATTGCAGGTCCCCGTGTTGTCTGGCAGCCTGTAGTATCGCATCCCGGTCTCTGTAATTAAGAATTTTGGCGATAATTGTGCGCGGTGGGGCTCCAGGCTTGGGTTTCGGAATCGGGGCCCGGTGGGCCCGCTCAACAGTAAATATCTTAGAAAGCCTCTTGGGTTTAAGGTGGCGGAGTATCAGGTCCTCGAGAAATAGCTCTGTGCTGTCACCCTCCAGTTCTTCCTCTACGCCCACCACGCGTATGTTGCTCCTTCGAGCCCTACCTTCCTGGTCATCGAGCCGAAGTGCCATCTGTCGGTGTTGGTGGACAAGCTCGCTGACCCTGCTTTCGAGCTTTTTTTCCGACTCCTGGAGGGCCTTAATGTCCACCTCGTTGGTTTTCGAGCGGTCCGTGGTCTTCCCCAAGTCGGTGCGGAGCAGATTCACTTCGATCGTGATCTTATCCATCTTCGTTTCAAGGTTAGTGCCGAGGGTCTGGATTGCCGCCATGATGGACGTTAGTGAGGGTTCCGCCTTCCCCGTGACTTCCCTCGTCTCACCACCGGACTGCGTCTGAGTCTTAGGCACTGTATATTGATCCAGTTTATTTGTTTGGGACACTACACCCCCTTTAGGTCTCATGATTGATCTGGTGCCCCTGGGGTCAGACGGTCCGTCGCCCACCTTCTTCCGGGCAGCAGCCAGTTCAGATCAGCTCCCGGGCTCCAACTGAGCTCACCCGGAGACAGAGACTCTATCTCACTGCAACCACCGCCCAGGCGCTATAACAGCACGGGCCCGCTTCCAGGGGTGTGCCCCGAGGCTGTTCGTCGCGATCTGAGGCTTCCCAGGTCCGCTATCACTCCCAGCCGGTTCACCTGTCGCCCATGTCCCGGGACCAGCCTCTTCAACAGCCGTGGGTACGTGTCCGGCCCCCAGGGGGTGTCTGAGTGTAGCGCTCAGGGGCAGCTGCTCCCTGGAAGGCTGTGAGCAGCAAAGGCCGGTCGTTTTTCCCTCACTCCCTGTGGCAGCAACGCTGTGTGCGGCGGCCCCCCTTACCGCTTGGGTAGGTGTTCACATGAGTCCTCAAGTCCCTCTGGGTCCGAGGGGGCTCGCTGGCCGCCCTGCCAGCCAACCCCGGCGCCTCGATGTGTTCGCGCCGGTGCGGAGGCCACGCCCCCAGCCCTCGCGCCTCTCAGCCGCGGGCCGCGGCAGGCCGATAGCAGGGACCTCAGGTGGCAGAGGCGGCCGCTCCCGGGCTCCAGGGGTGAGATGTAGGGTCGCCGCTGCCACTCGCGGCCGTTTTACGGAGCCTCCGAGGGTCCGCCCGGCCCGGGATCCGCACCAAGGAGTCACTCGACCTGAGGGAGCTGGGGGCTGCCTTCAGAGAGCCTCCCAGCCAGGATTTCGTGCGGATTTTGAAGGGGACACTGGCGGTCCCGGCGGAGCTAGGGATTCAGGCGGCCATTTACTTCGGCGCCTGGCCACGCCCCTATCATCGTCTTTTTAAGTGCTGCCTTGGAGCACCAAGTGCAGTGTTAGGTTGCATCACTGACTTTTCAACTAAATAACGGGGAGACGATATTGAATAATTTATATGGTTTGGAAAATTTCTCAAGTAAGTACTTTAGGACTGATCAGATTGCAAGATGGTATTTGCAGAAAATAATAAGTGATGCGGATGGCCAATTTGAATATGTGTAGTTATTGGGATCTAGTATCCTATCAGCTTTGCAGACCAGGAATGTCAACAAGGCTTTTGGTGGTATCACCTGTACTGAGAGTTTGAACTGGAGTATGATGCCAGGTGAATTGAAAGGTGCACATGTTTGGTAGGCAACCAATTTTATTTTAGGTTTTTAGTCGATTTGACTGTATTTTTTATTCAAATTAATTTTAGTCCACCAAGGCGGAGACATAATGTGCGCTGGGTCATAGTTCAATCATTGAGCAGAAATCAAGAGGTTACAGTCCAGATTTAGATCTCAGCGTATACCAAATTACCGTTTATTGCGCAACAATCATTAGCTTTACATCCCCTGTCACAATGCAGGGAGGAGTTGTGAACTTGTGCCTCAAATGCTCATTTGGAAACACGGGTTCAAATCCTAACTGTGATCCTTCACCAGCAATCTACTCCCCATTCCTTAATTTGACAACACGTGTAATATATGTGTAATATAACATGTAGAAATCTACATTAGAGTGTGATGCTCCAGCTAGATAGTCATCAGAAATCTGTATCAAATACTTTTTATGACACCTGTTCAAGATGTCTAGATGTTCCTGCTACATTTAAAAAAATCTCTAAATATCTCCACATCTTCTTGTTCTTAGGTCCATGACATATTATATGATAAACAAAGAAAAGAACCAAAACAAGGTCATGTGCAAATTATTGAAAGTGCTTTAAGCATCAGCATTTGCCTCAATGAACAGCGACCTCTAAAAAGTGTTAGCTAGGCGGGAAACCTAATCTCCTAGGATTTCCGGGGGGGGGGGGGGGGGAGGGAGTGAAAGTATAGCAAAGTATCACTTTTACTTATTCTGTGTTGTTTACATCTGGGGATTCCAATATGTTTTTTTCCAAACCCTCCGAGACATGCCAGAGCTAAATAAAGGAAAATAACATGTCAAGAAGACAAGCGGAGGCTTATTTACAAGTCACTTGCGCCGCCGGTGCGTCACTTTGTTCCCCATATAAAAAGTGACACACCAGTGGCGCAAGGGGCTTGTAAATAAGTCCCAAGGTGTGGCCTTGTTATGCCAGCTACCAATGCAAGGACATAACATTGCTATAGTTCTTCGAAAAAACGTTCATCCTAGGCATTATAATTACAGTGCTGGATGGCACAGATAGGAAATGTATGTTATGTTATAAATTAGAATATCACATTGATATACATTTCTGAATGTTTGTTATACGAAAGACATATTTAAAGGTTGAGTGTAGGTGTTTTCACCAGTGTCTGAAAGGTATGCCGCGCTATTTACATTGAATAAAATGAATCTCATTGAGGCAGCATGGCGGCACAATAGAGTAATAACAGATGCAATGAATCATGTTCTGTCTACAGCTGTTCCTATTAAGAGGTTTCATCCCCCATCCTCATCGGTCCTGCTTTCTGTAATTCGCTTCCATCTGGACCCAATACATACACTGTTTTCTGAAGGCACTGAGAATCATCTCTGAGAAGCTTCTGCTACAATAGGAATAACCTCTGTTCTGAAACTAGGTTAGATGGATGGGTAACTGCCTGGATTCAATTGTAAAGATCGAGTTTTGGGATGCCTGTTTGCAATTTTCGTGATCAGTTTTGAAGAAACTTTCCACGGTACGAATGACTGGGCACAACATGCTTTCAAATGTCCATCTGTTTGTGCAGCTGGCGCCGCCACCACTTTGCGGGAGGCAGACATCAGCGCATGTGTAGATATGCGCTCATTAGTGTTTTTTCAAGAAATGATGGCCATGAATAAGCCACCAAACTGTACACTATACAATGTTCTTGAAAAAGCTGAAACTTTTTTACATTGTAAGGTCTAGATTACATTTGTTTAGTAATGGTCTGATTCAGAATTGTCTCTGAGACTTTGGCAAGATTCCTTAAGAAAACCTTCCTTTGGTTTCCTTTTGTATTTGATAATGACCAACGGTTAATGGCCTCTTATCACTGTACGAGAGGATAGGGTGGTCTGTATCAGATAATTAACTATCAGTGGCTTTGATTCTTTTTAACATTGACGCTTCAGGCCAAAGTTTCATACCCATCCCTATACACACAAACTAACATACACAAACCACACGTTCATATATTTATCACTACAGTCTGAAGGTCAAATTCAAGTTAATTACCAAGGTAGGGGGAAACTGACTTGTGTTAAACATAGTTTACTGCCTCATTTATTACTTTATACATTAAATGAACTTATTGATTAGTAAGGCGGTCTCTAGTATGCAATTTTATCTTATTACACAAAACAAACCTTTGTTGAAAGGTGTGTTAATGGGAGTGGTAGGTAGGCATCTAACCCAGTCACAAGGTCACCAACACGTTACTTGTTCCTAAATAGGGTCTCTATAATTTCATCCTTTGCAATTTTACCTTCAGACTTAAATACTTTTCTGGATCTTTTTTCGTTGAGGGCCCTCGCTGGTCTCCCACAGTTTGGATTTGGTGAGGGTTCGCTGACTTGACTTTCTGGGAACTCACGGTCAAACTCTGGAAGTCGGACCTCCTGAGCTCTTCCGGGGGACGAACCTCTAATTCAGGCTGGTTCGTAATTGAAGGTGGCTGGTGTGGCTCAGGTCATTCACCTCCTGGAGCTTTTCCCCCTAACTTTCCCAGCCTTCAGAGGGTTCTTCCAGAAGGTCTCCTGGTGGGTTTCAAGTGTCCAAAACAGAATCCAAGGGTCTGGACTCTCCTAAATGGTCCTCGGCAGGCCTGGACCACTTCCCACAGTAAACTTGGTCAACCCCTTACGAACTCCAGGAGTGGGGACTCTGGTTGGATAAAGGTCAGTTAAGCTCTGCTAACCTGTAGCTGCAGGGAGCCCACATCTTTCTCCTTAAGCATACCATCTGGCAGGGAGAGGGGGTGGCCCAGGCTTACAGGCTTGCTTGACCTGTTCTTCATTTGAAACTGAAGCTTTAGGGCCCAACTTCCTGCTCTGGCATTCCTGTGCCCCACCACATTCTCTCTATTAGAAAGCCTCTGTCCAGCCAAGCCACTTATCACCTAATCAAGGCAGCTTGGCTAATACCCTCAGGCTGACCAATAAGGAAAGAGTGCAAGAGGCTGGATATTGGCTTAGAGAAAAGAAAATCTTATAAGTTTTTTTTATAAATAATTTCAAAAATGCCAAATTGCTGGATTTATCAATACCATTATGTTCAGTCTTTGAATTAGATTTTTCAAAATCTTTTAGCAATAGTTATGCGTCCATAGCATATTGCCATGTTAGCCTCTTAGACCAACTATCATTAATGGGGAAAATGAAAAGACAAATTTCCTCCACACCAGAGTTTATAAAACCTCTTTTATAAACTCCCTGCTCATAAATACAGGAGCCAGCCACTCATTAAACACCTAGCGGAGACCTGGGGGTTTCCTAATATGCAAAAAAAGATTACGATTATTGACTTCACAGTGCCTGGAGCACCAAAGTTGACTTTGTAGTGAATTTCTTACGTTGGGAAAATATAGCATGGGCAGTTTTTGACTCACCAGAGTTTATAAAACATCTTTTATAGGGACCCTGCTTATAGTTACATGTCTCCCCACCCCTGCAACACCTAGAGGACATCTCGTGGGTACCTAATATGTAATATTAAGGTAAATTGAAACTTTTAAAGTGGCCATACCACCAAAGCCGAGTTTGCAGGGAACTTGCTTTTCAAACCAGTTCTGCAGTGCTACAACACAAGGCTGCTTTTAAAGTGACTTAAGGCATTCAGCAGTGCTCTCATGGAAGTGTAACAAAGGCTGCTGGCCTCTAAACTGCCATGCCCTATTATCTACTAGGGACTTATAAGGTAGGGCATGCCAATGTGTACCTCAATGCATGTGTTTGTGTTTAACATAGCACTGGCCCAGGACACAGTCAGAGTCAGCTGCCATCAGTTCCATTCAGCACAAAAAAATGGGGATAAATAGGCCACAAAGGGTGACTTTCCAGCACCCTTCCATCCTGGTTTTAGTTAAATACCTTTTCTAAAAAAAATATTAATTCAAATGCCATTGCATAAACTCCATATATTCAGAAGAGGAGAATGTAATATGATATTTAATACCATTGTTGAGGAAGGGGAGAGGCATCACAACCTTAAGAACGTAGTTTATTAGCTCCTGTGGATTGAGGTCCACCACAATTGATAAAGATACTATTGTGTTGGTTCAGTTAAAGTTTTCAGTAATTTAAATCTCAGCTGAACCACAATTAGCTATGGCACATAGTAAACTGGGTGAACTCAGAGAAAACGTATAAAGCATTAAAAATTAACAAAACAGCTAAAATGTCAAAATAGAACACAATTAGAATCCGATTCCAATTTAGAAAAATAGAGTAACCATTAATGAACAAAATAACAAAAAAATAATTCAAAAAGGGGAGCTAGAATTATGAATTTTTAAAGAGCCACAAAAAGCACAAGTGGCCCACCATGTTGCAGTACACTAGAACAAAGGTGCGATTTGAGGATGAACATGATGGATGCCAGGTCAGGTACACCAACCATGTTTCGGCCACTGGGAGGTATTACTATAAGACATAATTTTTTTCAGTAAGCCATCAACTTTCAGCAGGGCAAGGCAGCAGGCTGAATCCAAGAATGTTCTTCTAAAGTAAGATAGGCATTTGGTTTTGGCAGGAAAAGCTTTTAGAGAGAGAAAATTTACTTGCCGGTTGGATACTTTTGGTGCCTGCTTCTGGTTATGATTTTACCTTTAGACTTAGAACCATATTTATTAGTATTTCTCATAATGCAACTCAGCAAGACACCTTCCTTCTCTACACTGCCTCAATATGAGAGGGAAGGAATGCACAATATCTATCAAGATTTCTAGCGTGGAATGGTGTGGCTCACTGGTTAGAGGCAGCAGACCCGTAAGCAGAGAACGGCCCGGGACCAGGGTTCAATTCCTGACGTGGCAGGGTTGTGGACCAGGGTCAAACGGACTCGATAATTCTCGCCTTGGTGCCTACTCTAACCAGGGGACACACTTGGCAACTCTGGGCACTAAGCTTGCCTCATCTCTACAACGGCCCCCCACAGACGCTGGGGATGCCTGGTTTCACCTTGGATATACCCAGAAAGGGACCATCTCACAGGAGATCCCAGGGCGGGTTCCCCAGCGGTCTTCGGCGCCAGGATACTCCTTGGAGTCACAGTGCGCTTTACAAGTACACCCACATTTACATTTAGTGTCAACGCAGGGTGCCTGTGGTACAGGCAGGATGGTTTTTGTGCAGAAAGGGACACCATTCTGCACAAAAACAATGCTCTGAGGCTTTTTCCTCTGTACATATGTCTGCAGAATACAGCACATGTAGAAAGAGGAAAAAACAAGGAGAAATAGAGATAAAGGCGTAGCATTCTGACACAATATCCCGGGTCTACCAGTATTAGTAAATCTAGGAATGCTTCAAAAGCCATGGGTGGATGCTTGGGAACACCCACGGTCCAGCCATGGAATGCCTCCCTGGAGCAGAGTCATGCAAGTCAGCAACTTGGGCTGCCTTGAGTTATTCCAGATTTACCAAGGTTATCGTTGTTGATATTATTATGTTATAATTGTAAAGCGCCAAATCACCAATGGTCTCTAAGCGTTGCAGACCATGAACTAAGGGATGCCATATTACTTGCAGGTCGGGCAGATTTGGGGTAAACTTATCCAAGCGCCTCAGTGAACTGGATGGTCTTAAGTTTTCTCCTAAATGGGAGGAGAGTAGCCTCCCCGCATAAACTCTCTGGTAGCTTATTCCACAGCTGGGGAATCACAACCGAGAAGGTACGCCCGAGGTGGTTCTATTAATGCACGGACAGGCCAACAGGTATGTCTATGATGAGCGAAGGCAACTACCAGGCACATAAAGCTTCAAACAGTCTTTAATGTAGCTTGGTGTTGCTCCATACTTAGCTTTGTGTGCAATGCACAGGCCCTTAAACCTGACCCTCTGCTTGATAGGGAGCCAGTGTAACTGCTGTAGCAAGGGTGTGGCGTGTGTTCTTCTCAGCAGTTTCAGGATAAGTCTTGCTGCATCATTTAAAATTAAATTATTCACGAGAAGTTTATCACGGACCCCTATGTATGCTGCATTGCCGTCGTCAAGGCGTGACGAGATTAAAGCTGACACCATGGTACACATAGTAGCAAATGACAACAAGGGTACAGGTTTCTGTAGTTGCCTCATCAGTCCCACACAGCTCCCTACTACAGCAGCTACCTGATTATCCATCACTAACTTGGAATCTAACCTAATACTTAAGCTCTTCACAGCTGAAACTGGTATCGGAGTTGTGCCAAGCTCTTGTGGCCAGAAGAGACTGGACAAGGGGTTAGCCCCAGTAGTGATAGCGAGAATCTCCGTTTTGTCTGGATTTACTTTGAGTGAATTCAGAGTCATCCAATTCATAGTGAACCGGAGGATGCTCTGTACCTTCAGCTGGGCCTGAGAGGAATTATCAATGCAAACAATTAGCTGAGTGTCGTCGGCAAATTAAATACCTGACATTCCAATTTGGCCAGTGCTACTATCAGAGGCTGAAGATAAATATTGAAAAGCAGAGGGGACAGCGCAGAGCCCTTTGGAACCCCACATGGCAAAGCCCCATGCCTAAATGTACATTCCCCTATTTGGACCTTTTGGGACCAATCCTCCATGAAGGAGACAATCCATTGGAGGACCGCCCCAGTAACTCCCAGGCGGCAGACACTGGACACCAACTGTGCATGGTTCACTGTGTCAAACGCGGCTGAGAAGTACAATAGGATCAAAACTGAGGATAACTTCTTATCAACTGTTAGCCTTAGCTCATCCATTACTGAGAGCATCACCAACTCAGTGCTATTGTGAGCTCTAAATCCCACTTGCGGAGCATGTAGCAGCTGATGGTCTTCCAGAAAGGATGAGAGCCCTCTAAGCACATGTTGCTCAAGCACTTTAGCCAGGTATGGAAGTCTGGAGATAGATCGAAAGTTCTTCAGGTTCCTAGGGTCCGCCCCTGCTTTCTTTAGCAGTGGGATTATCGTGGCTTGTTTAAATTTGTGTGGGACCTTCCCTGTTGCCAGGAACAGGTAGGGGTAGTATATCTGGCCCTAATACTAGAAGACTCATTTTAAACACCCTAAGAGGTATCCTTGTGCCAAAGGTGGCCTTGTGTTGCTTGGTAAATCTTATTATACGTTTTGTTTTACCCTGTGCCTCCTTGTGTGGTGTAAATGAGATGCTAAACTCTTGATAAATATACCCCTTAGTCTCTTGTTTGTGGCTTACACATTCTACTTTTTAACACACTGTACCCTGCTGTGTGTGTTTCAGAGCCTACATGGGGTGAATTATTTAAAAGGAAAATTTCTCCTATCAAAAAGACCTATTTCTACAGGTTGTGCTGCAGCTGTCAGGCTACAGTGATAGGCCTGAAGTCATATTTAGCTTGTCACAATAGTAGATGAACGCTAGCACTGTAGTCCATAGGTGACATTTAACTTTCCATGGCAAGGGTGTATTTTGGGCACCAAATACTATGGACTTACAGGGAGGTGAAAATGTAAATTAGGAGTTAGCCAATTTCGAGGTGTTTTAGAGATCACAGCATATGCACACAGGCCAAGTTAGCAGTGTCTCAGTTCACAGAGTCAAACATGTGGAAGAGCATGAAAAAATAGACTTTTCACAGAATTACCCCACTGAAGCCTGTGCCTTCAGTACTAACAGACCTCCCCTACACTCAGCAGTAGAATTAAGTATTTATTACTGCTAGCACAAGTGAAGTAAATTCTAGTTGCAACATGATATGAGGGTGGCTGTTTGGTTGAAATGCCACTTATGTTGCTTTCCCTTGCAACAGCCACCTTAGTTTTTCACATCTGTTTTCTGCTTCAAGTGTATGTTACCATATTGTGTGTCTCCTGGTCTGTAGGCACCTATGAAAGAACTTCACTGACATGTCACCCTCTCACTCACACTGGAAGCCTGGATATATGTTAACAGCAGAGTACACAAATTTCAGGTCTACTTCAAGCATACATGCCAATCATATGATTTAATAGTTAGAACCCTACTATTAGTGAATTTTGTAGGGTTCAGTAACATGACACCTACAATTTACATGTTTCAACATGAAGAAACTACATACAGCTAAACAATTACTTTTAAATATACACATTGTGGACCTGGTAAACCAAAGAATCTAGGTCTATTACATATAACATTCCAGAACGATTCTGTTGGGATGAAGTATTAACACCAAATTAAAGATTTAGAAACCCAACATTTTGATAAGGGGTCATAGAATCTCCCTTAAACAGGGCATGTTGTGAAATACAACAACACACCACTTAGCCAAAATCAATGCTGTATTTAAGAATTTTAAGACAACAACATCACATATAAGGGCATTCCACAAGGTGAGATTGGCGTGTGCTCCTGAAAGTGAGATCAAAACAAAAGACAAATATACAACATATACTACATCAATAAGAGTAATTTCTAAAGTTTGTCAAATGTGGCAAGTTGTCAACCTGCATCAAGCTCTGAACCTAATTCATTGTGTTGTTTCAATTCCTGCATGCTTTGTAACCGGGTCTTCCTCAGTTTAAAAAGGTTGATATACACCCTCAAAAAACCCTTAATGTTGAGCAGAAGTTTAATATTGGGCCTTTGTACTGGTAGGCAAGCAAAACTGAAACCATCCACTGTATACTGGTACTGGTATCCGGTCAATAGCCCTCGAAGATACACTGCGCTGAACCTTATGAATAATAATTAATCTGCAGCTCCAATTTTAACCATGTATTAAAAAGTTGGTTTTACTTAATCTTTTTGGGATGTAAAAATACCTTCTAGAAAAAAGCATTCTGGAATTTTATATGTACAATTTCTGGCTGGCTTTCTCTCACAATTTTGACTTTTAAGGCGTACTTAAGACAAGGTGCAAAGTAGACTGTGTTACTTTAGCATCTATTCATAAATTAATGAAAAGGACTGCACTGTAAAACAAACCCAACGTAAGGGTTGTCACACTAGTTAGATTAAAAGAAGGTGAATGGAAAGTTAAATTAAACAAGGTTATTTCCATCACACTTACGCTTGAAAGAAATGAAATAATGACCCAGGCTTTTTATTTGGGGGCTAAATGCGGATTAGGGACAAACTATGCAGATAAACATAGTAATTATCATTTGAGTACTGTCCACAATCTAGGAGTCATTGAGTATGAGAATGGGGGTTTCCGGAAAGCACAAACTTGGACCAGAGAGAGGAAATATTTTAAGCAAATTTGTACCTCCTACATATATCACAATGCCAGAGGCATTAAAGAAATGTTTTAGCAGACTTTTAGGAAAGGTGTTTAAAGTCAAAATGAGCTTCTTTCAAAATTATACAATGTGTGACTTAGCCCAAATCTGAAGAACAAATATGTTTGTGCTGTATGGATGTATGAGACAAGCAATATGGAAAGTAGGACTCCTCTGGATATTAAACCACTTTCATAGTAGTAATACAAAAAAGTAGCTGGGAAATGAAGTAAAACGTACTGCTATTACTAGATTGAGAAATTGAGAGGAATATTACCAAGGAATTATATTTTCTATTCTTGTGTTGCTTCCATCAATCTAATCAAACTTCTGCAAAACTACTGTGAGGTAACCAGTTTGACTATTGATCTTTCACAAGTTACAGGACTCAGAGGCCATCGGCCTTCACTCGTCGATAACAAAGATTATCATTTAATATGTATGAATATTGTGTGAATATGAATATGTGAGTGTTTTTGCACAAACGTGATTTGTGAGCATATATGTGTTTGTGGGTATATGCATATGTTTACTTTGAAGATGAATAGAGATGGGTACGTACGGACTGCTTAGTGGAGTAAGTAGGGATGAGTGGACATACATTGTCCTGGTGTATAGAAGAATGAATGGATGGGTTCAATTTAGGTTTATAAGGAGATGGAGTGATATATGGATGGGCGGGGTTCAAGGATGATGATATTATTAAAAATTGAGGAATGGATAAATGGAATCATGGATTTAGAAATGGTTATATTCTAAACTATTTGCATTGAAGCTTATAGGGTGGGAAAGAATGATAAAAAAGGCAATAGTGGATTTGATCCATTTGGTCAAATCAAAGTTTGCCTTTTTTTATGTTCTGGCTCTTCGACTGAACCGAAGATCCCACCTCCACTCCTTCCTATACTCAGAGACTTGAGACTAATTCCGCTGAGTAGTCGCACTCTATAAGAAACCTGATTGAATGATTGGTTTGGTAAATCTGTTCCACCATTGCCAAGGTTGCTAACTTATCTCACTGGCTCAAAATGTGATTTAAAGGGAGTATCATTACTAAAGGAAATTTCCCGCATGACTTATTGTGAGGGCTGCAGAAAACCTTTTTCCTTCCCTGTTCTTCTTTTTGTAAGATCTCATGGTTACAGCTTGTATATCCTATCTATCCGATGTGGTGCTGTTGACTTTACAATGGTTGTACCTCCAATGTCTGTAGTAAAATGCTTATAAAATAACAAAGAAAAAGTGAAAACTCATGCACAGCTTTCCTGATGCACAGTAGAGCTTTCATTGACCAATGCAAGAAGCTGAGTGAAGTTATGGGTAGTTTTACTGACCCTCTATATATTGTTGGATAATGAAAATTGTGGTAAGCAGTGTTGCATATAGTCCATACATCTTTGCTGTAAGTGTATTTCCACCTGAGCTCTCTTAATGGAATTTCAACAGGTGGCCTGGTGGCTACATGCAGATCTCTATAGGAAACATAACCCAGTAAACAATTCTGTGAAGTTTTTAACCACTGTGAAGGAAGTAACTCATTTCGGGCCACCCGGGTCACTAATGACCACCTCCCAGCCTTCTGTACTAAATGAAGAGTCCGTCAGACAATAGAGAATACAAACCAAAAACTGTTTATTCATATACACTCAAAATGGAGCCCCATCTGCCCAGCCGCTAGGAGTGCTACAGAGGGAACTGAAATAGACAAGGATAAAGATACATTATGTATGTTTCGTAGTCAAGCAAAAACACACCCACATTGGAATTTTCCAAGCAGGTGCAGCTAAACAGTGAAATACAAAAAAAAGGTTTCACCTTCTCGTATCTGACACAAACTAACATAATCCAAGTTTGTTCCATCCTCGGCCCGCTACCAGACAAGAGGGTGAGGGCCTCTATCTAGTGGGAAAGGTATGCGCTAATGTGAACGGAGCACTCATTACTGAAACAAAACTAATGTGAAGAAACAAAACTCAGAGGGGAGCATTTCTCTGAATTAGACGAGATCAGTTTCGAACAGCCTAAAATGGTGCCTGAAAAGAAAGTGGCGCAGCTAATGCTAACTTACATGGAGCACTGCGTAAGCATGAACAATTTCTATTCTAACAACTGGGCATCAGTGTATACGCAGATCTTTGCCACAGAAACATTAATCCTCAACCTTTCTTACTGCAGCATTTTATCATATCTCTCCCTTGACCTTTTCCTCACTCCCTTCTAAAGCTCATTACTCACCCATGTGCTTTCTCCAAGCTTTCCTTCCCTTCAGCAATGGCCCTCATTTAAAGCATGTTTTGATAAGTATTTTACAAGATGACAGCCCTAATCGGAATATAGCCTGCAAATCTACCAAATGTATAATGGTGACCCACAAAGATACGCTAGTTCAAATCCTAAAGTACTTTCATAGGTCTTTTTCATACATCTGCAAGCATTTCAATTGGACTTCTGTCAGGAGAAGTTCAGAGGTACGGATTTCAGTGATTCTTCTCTGGTTTCCCATAATTTGAGGTAAATAAAATTATTAGCAATAAAATGATTATTCTTCAGTTGTATATTGCAGGAACCGGCATATAAATCTATTTATTCTCCAGCCGCTCACTTTTACAACCTAAATGTATTTTTTAGTAGGGCATTCCAATGACAATCATCTGGTTCTTCCACTCTGTGCATTGCCCTATTGAACATGAACCGTTACATCACATACCATATCCATATCCTTAACTCCATTCTGTATAAAAAAAGCCGTTATTGAACATTTATTTACACAATTTGTGTTTTAAACCATTTGTCATTTTGCAATTTGTTCCTTCAGTGCATGTGGCAATGGTACAAATTACACAAATGTATAAGAAGATTTTACAGGTGAGGCCTATTGACTTACACAGTAGTAACAGAACTTTATTTTTCTGTTAGTAACAACTTATTTTTGAAAAATATTAATTTGTTTGCTCTGATTACATGTTAGTCACATGTAAATCACAATTTTTATTTTTTTTACTTGATGTCTTTCTTTTTTATCTGCAATCTACATAGCCTAATACAGCTAAATTCTTAACATATTCCAGCAAAACTAGCACTGAAAATAATACAACCAGTAATGAATTAAGCATACCAGCCTCCTCAACCCCTCAGTGTTAAAGCACATAAGTGATAGGCAATTATTCCAAACATGATCAAGCCATCAAAACAAGTGTCTGGGTTCCCCCTAATGAGTTAAATTTCAGGGGTCAGTCTCTCTAAGGCAGTGTTCTTCAGTCTGCGGGACGCACCCCTCAGGGGGTGCGCGCCACCATCCCAAGGGGGGGGCGCGCACTCCATCCAGACATCGTACCTTTGTTGTCTTGTTTTTCCCCTGTCCCATGTGCCAAGTTATCACACATTTGAAAGGAGGATTTTTGATTGGCTGCTGCTCCCGCTTTCTCCAATCAGCAGGCAGGAATGTCACCGGTGACGTTCCACCAATGAGGGGTACAGCAGCTGAGATTGCAGGAAGTGCCGCGAAATTTGCGGGCATAAAGCTCCTATATTCCACTTGTACTGCCTTTTCTTCCTGAATTCCTGTGAAGGCTTTCCTTATATTTCCTGTCACCTCACTATGAAGGACTGCTGATATCTGCACAGGCTTCCTGGATGCTACAGGACCATTCTGCAACGTGGTGATTATTCACCCACTCTGGAACCCTTCTGTGCTATTGGATTTCAGTGCGGGGCTGCACTGTTTCAGTCGTATATTAATCACTATTACACAGTTTGCAAAGGGATGGTGTGGAGCTGGCAATGATGTTGGTTTTGGATTTCTATTAGCAACCATTGGGGATTATCAGCCATTGCACACAATTTTCAAAGCTGTTTTACATGCCCATTTGACCAGAGGTGAAGACGTTTCTTTTGAATAGCTTCCAAGTAGCCTCCCTGTCATTCATAACATATCGGCCATTCCTGCCATTTTAGACAAGACAGTTTTGCATTCTTGGACTCGTAATTTAGATTCTAACATGTCCAGTACGGGATACAACTTTAAAATATAGCCCGTAACTCCAATGTTTCCTGTAAAATCAGAGATGGTTGAGAGTTTAATTTTGATAGTGAATTAATGTCAGTCTCATAGTGGAAATGCTAACTAGAGACAGAATAGCCATGAGAATTAGTGAACAGTGGGAATCCTCATAAAAGCAGAGTAGCCATCATATTCATTGTAATACAGCCGTAATATTTAGTGTAGGGTGAAAGTAATAATTTTAAAGGAAGATCAGAGCAAACTGGACTTCATGATAAGAGCTCTGTGGCTATTGAAATCAGTGCAGAGGGCAGCATGCACAGCAGTTTTATTAGGTGTACGGTCACAGTTCTCTGCCTCTCCCAGACTCGAAACAAAAAGTTGTTGTCCTTGTTGAAAGTCAATGCTGTGGGTTCCAGTCCTGATTGTTCAAGATTTTGGTTCTCCATTAGGCCAAGTACCCAAACGAGTCTATGGGAAACATACTTTTTGCAGCATATGCTTCACAAAGGGCCGTGTAAAAATATATGGTGGGAAAGCATACATACCTGTGAAACTCTTTAAGTGCAGGCTGTTTAAGAATCAAACAAAAATGTGAAGTATTTTTTATTGCTTTATTTGATAAGATTTTAGGACCACATCTAAGTCTCAATGAAAGATGTACCAAGTGCTTTACCTAGTCATGAAGTATTGAGTCCGGTCACACACTTTAGTTCAGTGACTTCTTAATAGTTTCTCGTTTCTCAACTGGGTGTGATTTCTGATATTTATGTTTCCCTCATCTTCTTTGCTTGATTTTTGCGTGCGCGAAAGTGTCACTCATAGTCATTGAAATGTCACTCATAAGACACTAACATTATGAAGATGTCATACATAGTAATCTGAAACCTTGGCAGCTCTGCACTTCTCAGGAGACTCGTTGAATTTAAGAGTTCCACACATGGAAATACCAAAAGATTTGGGAGCAATGGTGTGATGTTTACAATGTGGAATGAGGTGTTACGGTACACTTAAGTGAGAGTTCTTCAATCAAGAGGGGGCAGAACACCATCCCAGGGGGATGTCCTCAGAGGTACCATTAGGGCAGCAGCCCCTGGGTCTGCACTGAGAATCTAATTACACCATTTCAAACCTGTTTGTAAATATTTGGTGAATGTTTAACTTTCTCTAACATATTCCCGTACTGGAGTTCAACTATTACATAGGCCTTCCAGGCAATTGTGTGGAATGTTGCACTTGGGCTGCATTTAGAAGAGCACAACAGCCAAGCTGGAAAATACGTAGTTTCTTTTAGAATTATACAGTCATGCAGCAACACCCACATGGCTAGAAGGGCTTCAAGTTGCCCACAACAAAAATGCCAGCCATGTGTTGTATAAACTACCTGCAAATTGCTGGTCTTGGCACTAAATACGGGTTATAAATAAAGAAGTATGTATTCATTTGTAATGTGAATTTTCTGTCATCCGCACCCAAATTCATACGGTCACCTCACTCACCCTGCAGTCACCCGTCAAATTAATATTGGTGGTGTTATTATCAATCTGTCATGTGTAAAACAAAGAATCCTAGTAAAAACAATTTGCACACATTTTGTCTTGGAATTTTTTTTTGAGCTGTGTAATAACCCTCTGTCATTTAACCACACCCACTCACAAACCTACAGTTAACTAAACTCTTATTCCATTGAACATTATTTGACGGATATGGCCTGGGATATGCAGGTGGCGGTCAATTGTGTAGTGTACCAAATTCCAGATATTTCTGTCAAGTGGTGGGGGGGGGGCGACATTTCAAAAAAATCAGCTGGGGGGGGGGGCTCAACATACAATAGTTTGAAGACCTCTGCTCTCAGTTCTCTCCATGGGTCCAACATGTTCTTAAGTTAGGTAGACAAACCCATGGTTTTTAATTCTTTCTTCTCCCAGCCCAAATTGGCCACCAACTGTGTTATGTCAGGCAACCTCACCACAACCAGTGCAATGTTGCTCCACAGTAAAGTGTACTTCCTCCTGGTTTAAATTTCCTAATTACTCAAGGGTGGGAGTGACAGCTGTGTCCCCCTACCATGATAGCCCTAATTCCTTGACACACCTGTGACCAGAAGCACTGAATCTGAGGGCAGTCCCACAAAGTATGATTTGGTGTTTCTTTTCTGTCCACAACCTCTTAATCATTTGTCATCCCCCTTTGTTCCCATGTGGAGAATTCTAGACCTTGTATTATAAGCTTGGTGAAGGGTCACAAGTTGCACCAGAACACCTACTCACCACACCTCAGTACACACATCTCCTTTTACTGTTCGTATTGTTAACCATCATAGATGTGATGTTCATGTCTGATGGGAAATAATGCAAACAGTAAGAGGAGTTGTGTGGAGCAGATGGCATGTACTGGGGTGAGGCAGGAAGATGTCCATTACAATGGTTGTTTTATGTTATTCAAACTGATTTGGGCTTACTTCATAAAGAAGATATTGATGTTTGTACAGTGAGCATGCAAAGAGTTTGATGTATATGGGGATGTAGACCGCTGAGAACCACTTTTGAGGCCATCCAGAGTTATATGTTTTGAGGAAGTAATTTCTTTCTTCTAAGATGAATACAAGAAGAAAGTCTGGGATCTGCTTGGATGTGAGTTTTTGATTGAAGCAAAGCAGCGTGTTTGGACATGAAAAACCATTGTGCATGCAGGGTTGTGGGGAGAACTGTCTCCTGTTTCAACATTCTACAGCCATTAGTAGGCAAACCTCAACTTCAAGGACTGAATTGAGACCAGATGCCTTGCCTTATTGTGTGGAAACTGAACTGTTAATTTGCTACAATTGCACTTCCTTGTTCAAAAACTCAATCCTGCAAAATAGCAAATGGAGTTAAACTCTTGTTGCTGACATCTGCTGTGATCTGTAGGCCACAAGTTTGAATCCATATATGATTAATACACCATTTAATCCTATAGTTCCATAATGTAGTTTATTTAAATAAGCAATAGAAACACCTATTACAGTACCTTGAAATGACTGATGTGTTCTGATGCAATTTATAAAAAACATTATTTAGCTGTATGCCTTTGTCCTGAGACCCTAGTTGCCAAAGATATGAAAAGAACCTTCACAATGGTGTTTTAACTAGTAGATGCCAATATTTGTGAATAGTGGTGTGCTGTGTATGAAGGAATGTCCCAGCATTAACATTTACATGAACAAAAAGCCGAAGTCAATATCGATTTGAATAATTAGAACTGATTTTCTGGTAAAACCTGTTGTGAATAACACTCATTCCTCAGATGTCATAGTTCCTATGAAAATAAATGACAAATCAGTTAAGAGCTGTAGTAGATTTATATAATGAATATGCATGATTAGCAAGCTAATGCCAGTGTATCAGAAATCTGGAATATGACAATAGTGTTTTGCAGAGCCTCAAATCACAGTCTGGAATGGTACGCCTGACATTTGCAATCAATACATCAATAAACTGAATATTTAGCCTGACACAGATGTATTTGCTTTGTCTATTAGAAACTTGTGGCATTCAGTTTCAGTGGTGCAATGGCTGAAAACATCCGTAGCATTTTTCCCAGTGTTTATATTACTTGCTATTTGGCAAACATACCATCAGACTTCAACATTTAAAATATTGATAAGCCAGTGTTTTTCTTTGAGGCGAGCCACTACTCATCGTACAAGTACATATATTCATCAAATAATGCTCCTTGCACTGTGCCTACTTCCCTGAAATGATGCAGCACCAATGATCTGCCAACAATACAGATACGACCTAGTAAATGTAAAAGAAATAAAGTGGTGTTTCTTGGAAATCCCTCATGTTATAATTAATCATTTAAAAAATGGAGGAAAAAAACTTGTTTTCTGAAAAATGTATAGACAATAAAAAGCATTATAGTTTGATTATGGGAAAAGTGTTGAAGACTATGATGCAGCTGTGTGCCGCCATTTAAGGCTGAGGGGCCCTGCCGCTCCACCCTTTTTGCAAAGCATAAAAAGCGTCACTCAGTTTGAGCTGAGGTCAGCCTGACAGACAATCTTCATGGTTAGGTCAGGTCAGGCAGCCAGAAGTTGCACTTGTACTAAATGATAAGGTGCATGTCACCCTGAACCAAACTTTGGTGGCCAGAAGATTCCATAGCCTTGAGGGCGTTACCTCTTCAGGTTGGCAAAGCACCCCGAGGACCCCTCCTCATGACGAGGGGGCACGTCACCATAAGCTTGGAACTTGACACTTCAGTTGTAAGCCCTGAAATGCCAAGGCTCAACGTCAATCACTGACCACTCGTCGCAGAGTCAGGTAAGGTCATCAACTCTCATTGAGCCCATCACACTTTGTGAAGTATTAGGGAAGGTCCTCCTGTCATTGGCTTACCCATGACAATGTCAGCCAATGAGCTGAGGAGGTGATATCTTCCAGTAACCCCTTCCTTCCCTGAAGCTTCCAAGAGCCATAGTGGCTTCAGCTTCTCCCTCCTCCCCTCAACATCACCACCAGGGCAGGTAAGTCCTTATTGAATGTTGGATGAATGTACACATGCACAAATATATATCTCTATGTAAAAAAAATTAGACACTACCATTATAAATAATCTATGGGCCATTAAGTTTTATATCAGCATATTGCATAGAAGAATAAATTCCTTTCCAAAGATATATACTGAAAAAAGGCAGTCAAATGACAAAATTTACAACATAAATCACAGCAGGCAATCCTTGCAATTGGAAAGTGCATACAATAAATCTGAAGCGTGGAACATTATGTGGGTGATTTCTGTCTGTTTTATTTTACAAATGTGGTATAAGATAAAATGAGCAAGTTGGGCAGTGAGTGAATTGTGCCTATCTTTCTTCTGTACTGAAATATTAAACAGTTGTTGCAGTTCTGAGATACATGCATAGTTCTGCTCATGCTATAGATTCCACTCTCAGAGCTCTAAAAATGGGAGACCCTCACATCAATGTGCCAATTAATTCAAAAGTTGCTATGAACTCTCCAAAATACACATAATTACTTCGTGTTTTTCTCTTGATGTGAGCTAGACAGTTGTGCATTCCCATTGTGGATGCTTTTACATGGTAGTGGTATTGTTTACCTTTTCTAAAACCTCAATAACATTGGTAGTTAATTATTTGCAAATCCAGTTCTTCACAGAAGACCTTTATGGATGAAACACACTGTTTCACTTCATTTATAGTATAGGAGACTTTAACTTACATTTATGTGAAGGTAGCTGTCACAGACATGTTAGTACAATGACAATGATCACAATACTATGCTGCATATGGTCCATTCCAGAAAAGGTGAATTGTTGAACTTAATTTGGCATAAATGTAAATTTGTTTTCACATTTAAGGCTCAGTATCCAGATAGTACTTTTTAAAGCATCCCAACATTTACTGGAAAGGGTTCACCAGCATTTATTAAATATATCTTCATTTCTGCTACGCTTGCTTCTTTGATTCATTATTTAATGCCACTTAGAGTGGTTTTAATGAAAATAATCCCATCTTCCTGACATTAAATTTGGAGCAATGAAAATAAATGTAAAATATATAGTATTCAGTTGGGCAACAGCAACATGAATCTAACTGACCAAAGACGTAGGTTGAAATAGTCCAAGATCATTCTGCACATTTTTCAGAACAAACTAATTAGTAGCTTGGGTGCAAATTGTGATACCCGTTTTATTGAATGTGCTACAGAAGAAAATGTTTTAGCCTTAGGTAGGAACTTCTTTAGAAAGGTCAATAGTGAGTTAACAAAAACTGGAGGAAACACATCTTAAATTAGAGACTGTAACTGTTTGACAATAAGTGCTCTAGGGTACATTATTACATATATAAGGGCCATAATAACAAACCCAGAGTGAAATCCAAGGTCAAGCTTTGTTCCCATAGATAAAAAGGTGCATTAAAAGAGCACACAAAATATCACTAAAAAAGGAAGAGGGAGAAGGTTATGAAGGAGAGTATTCTCTCTAACAGCTTGGGGTTTTAGGAGACAGTCAATCCTTCTTTTTTGCTAAGAGTGATAGTAATTCTTTATGCTCACATATAACTGCTGAGCGTTGGGTCGATCATTTTCAAAGGCTTTATCACCCTGATAATACAATGACTCTAGATTGTGAACAACAATTTCTACAGGATCACTGGCAAGTTAATTTCCGCCAGGAGGAGGTATCCGAGGTAATTTGATTGTAGTCTAAGAACAAAGCACCAGGCCCTGATAGTGTACCAGTGGATTTATTTAAGTTAGAACCTCTTCTCTGGGCCCCATTTTTAACTCAAACTAATAATGCTGTGAATAGATCAGCTATCCTCTCCTTCTTTGTCTTGTTCCAAAATAATCCCAATATTAAAAAAAATAGCGATAAGGATGACTTCTGCTGCTGTAGGCCGATATCACTCATTGATACAGGTGTGAATGATAATGGGTGAGTAATATTATCCAGACTTTTAGCCTGCAAGGAGGATAGTCATATCATAGTGGATACTCAATATTGCTTTAGACCTGGTGGAAGCATGCTTGACAAATGTTTTAATTTACATCTCAATATAAATAAATACACTGTTGTTAAGACTTACTCCTTATATATGGGTTTTAGAGACCTTACTTCACCTTTCAACAGCATAAACAAGGGAAAACTCTGGAAGATTCTGCTATCCATGGGACTAAATAAAAATGTCGCTTCCTGCCCAGCAGATTTGCATAGGAACATGTCTGCCTCACTACGTTATAGTATAGAGAAAAGTTATTGTGATGCTTTTGAGATCAAGCTATTTCTTAGCCCCCTTTTTAATTGCACTGTACATAAATCAGCTACAGTCAATATTGATAGAAGAGGGGTGGATGCACCGTGAATGGGTACAAGAATGATTTAGGTATTATAATATGCTGATGATGCCGTAATATTATCCAGAAATGCTCTAGGAGTTCAACACCTCCTGGATTAATTTGTACCTTTTGTAAATAGTCAAAACCTACCTAAAAATTACAGTAAGTCACATGGTATGAGTCAAGAAAGTTTGTGGAAGAAGGACATGAGATAAGCAAGGTGGTGTTCTTCTCATATTTGATGTCCTGTTTGATCTGGATGGTACTTGATCCCCATTATCAGTGCGTAAATAATACGTCATCAAGGTCAGTCTTACCCATGTTTTATTTCACAGTAAGATTTCCTATGATAAAAATCTACCAGGCTAAATGTATGTCAGCTGTCTTGTACTGCTGTGCTATATGGGGGTTTTGGTTAGCTTATAACAAGTTGTTGAGTACAATTATTTTAAGTGTTTTTGTTGTCGCTACCTCAGAGTACGTCTTCCCACATTGTACTTGAAGAACTGCACATGGGTTGTTTATCTTATCCGACTGCCCTTCATCCTCTTCTTGTAATTTTGAGAGCCTATATAATCTTGAGGTTGCATGCAAGATACCATTATTAAAGTACATCAAAAATAATTTTTCTGAACACCTGCATAAGAAGGATAATGTACCTCTTTTAAATTATTTTACTTACACAAAGGTCAGGCTTGTCTTATTCTTTTTACATATGTTATCAAATTAACATATATGTTTTTATTTTGCTTGTTTCTCAGGAGGTGCTCTCAAGAAAATATTATTGATGAACTTATGAAACTTTATTTTGTGTATGGATTCAGTGGCGTAGATTGTTCTTTTATAGCAAATTTTTATTTAACTAAAATAACCAATTTTGATGATGATGATTATCTAAAAACTGTCAGATTTTTGTCTTTATTGTACAATTTGAGGTCTGTGTAACACACTCGGATAAAAGGCAAAACTCATGGAATGTTCTGCTCAGGGTGACACCCACATTCATTTACTCAGATCTCAATATTTTTTAAATACCTACATTGATTATATGATTGGTTCTTAATAGCACAGAATTTGTCGAGCACCATTCCTAAAAAAATATAAAAATATATAAAGTCCCCCAGAGATCTGCTGTTGATAACACTAGGAATCAGACATAGTTCCATGCTGATGTTACCCAATTTCATGTCATCCACTAAAAATTATTTCCTGGCAATAGAAGCCTTATTCAGGATACATTCAGATGTTTTTATAGAAAAGACTCATTGAATGTTCTGTTGTAACAATTGCAAGATTTTCCAGAACTGTATCTTGAGAAAACACATTCTTGCTCACAGCACTGCTCTTCATTGGGATTTCACATTCATAAAGTTTTGCCATGAATTACTCTTGTTGTACTCCTAGAATACTCCTTGTTAGACCTGACAGACTTGGTATGGTCTTCCCCAAACCTTTTGACTTCTCTCCTGCTGATTGCTCAAATTTGTTTTTGTTGGCATGAAGACTCTTTGCACATTCCACTGCTAATCAATGCTAAAGTGCTTGTAGTCTCACTTTTAGACATGGTAAAATTAACTTACACCAAATTGGACCATTTATTTTGCTTATTGATCCCAAGTAAAGTGGTATTACATGTACCCAGGACCTGTAAACTAAAAGCTACTAGTGGGTATACTGCACATATTGTGTCATTCACTTAAGGCAAGCTTTACAGCATGTCTTAGGCCTGCCACTGCATCCTGTATGCAGTTTTAAACTGTTAATTTGACCTTTGACCTGGTAAATAAACCCTTTGCCAGGCCTAAACCTCGAATTTTTAATGCATAAAATCACTACTAAGGTAGGACCTGAACAGCCCACAGGAAAGGATGCATTGTATATAAAATGTTGGACAAGTTTTGTATGTCATGGTCGCAAAAAACTCCCAAATTCGTTTTTAGCTACTCTGAGGCCTTCCTCCCCCATAGGATAACATTGGGTTACCTTGTTATATTTATTAAGTGCTAACATTTGTTTGGGGACAGGTAAAATATCATGTTTGCACTTAAATGAATTGTAATTTAAAATTATTTGTAAATGTTAAAGTAAGGGTTTGGATTACAATTTTAAAAATGCCACTTTTAGAAAGTTGGCATTCCTCGCCTAAACTTTCTGAGGCCTTCTAGGAGTTTCCTGCTGACCTGGCCTGCTATTTTCTTCCCCATCAGGAGTGGAGGAATGAGTTTTGGACCCAGACAGTGAACACTGGGGCCTGGGTGCAGCTAGTAGAGGGCAATCCTGCCACGATGGGAGGTGTGTAGTTTGTCTCTGCTCCACTTATATTTGAAAGGGCTCCCTCCACAACACTCACAAAGGAACTTGACAACTTAGTTTTTGTCACCCAAGACCTATTGGATCCATGGCAGAGGAAGAAAAGGAAAAGAAGGAACTTTCCAGAACTGGATGTGGGGATGAGCCTAATATTTCCATCATTTCACAGGGTGGCACCAGATATAAATATTGGACCTTCTGAGTCACTCATCATAACACTCCTTGACCTGTAGTAGTAGTAGTAGTTTTAGTGACTTTATTTGTTCAACTAATTAGGATTGTTTCAAAAGAGGCCACAGAGCACGTAAAATATATGATGCTACTTGTATGTACAAGATCAGCATAAAATCCAGATTTAAAATTCATTGACTCATCAATAGTCTGATCGAAAGTTTTACCTTTATATAAAATAAAAGAGCAACAAAACATGAAAAAGAGAAGTGCAGGGCTAGCAGCATTAGCTCAAATTATCCAGTTAGTCAATCTTTGGTCTGTTAATATTTTGCCCAATAATCTCTATGCCCAACAATTGTTCAAGCAATCCTTACACCAGTAAAACTTCAGTCCTTGAAAGCTCTTCACACACCCGCGATGCAGCCATTCATACACGAGCCCCATTCATTTGGAGCCCTTCTCATCACTAGTGCTTCCACTGTCCTTTTGGTTCTTTAGCTGTGCTCCCTGTAGCAGAGGCCTGCCCAAATGGGAGCCTTGTGTTATATTAGGGCTCCACTACTTGAGTGATAGCTGTTGGAGCAGTGTAGAGGTTGTCGGAGTAGCCATTTTTTCTGGCTAAGCTATGCCTTGCATAATGCATGGCGATGCTAAGGCAGTTCCCCAGAAGCCGCTGCAGGTTTTAGCAAAGTCTGGGTTGCAGCTATATATTTTCCAAATTTTGCCAGGTCTGCTGGGATCTCGAGATGACAGAATAGCTCTTTAGATTCATTACAGGAACATTTCTTAGATGATATAGTCTGCATTATCCCAACATGGGCCATGATTTCGAACTTGCATGTAGCTCTTTAACTGGTAAAGTCAATAATCTTGCATAAGGAATATGCTTTGGTCTTTTCTTCCTGAGTGCATTGTTCAAATAAGGCTGGATTGGGTTTTCTCTTCATGAGGTTATAATTGCCTTTATGTTATGTTTGAACTCTTCTATGTTATTAATGTTTTCTCACCTACAGAGGAGCCAGAATTGTTTCTTCAATGCAACTTTTAGTAGAGTTAGTGGAATTGGGGTTACCTCCCAGGCCAGGTGTCAACTCCTGCAACTGCCAAATGGCTTGTTGCTTACATTCAACCCCACATGACATTTCATGTTCCATTACTAACACTGAGATAGTTCCTGTTCTAATACAAGAACACTACATAACCTCCCCTCTTAACAATAAAAGAGAAAACAAAAATGATGAACAACTTGAAAAAATTATATAAAATGAATCAAAACTAACTTAAGCAAAGTCTAAGAATGTAGTAGTTAAACAAAGTCTTGGAATCTAGTAGGTCACCGAACAAGCCTACAAGGTCTAATACTTTTCTTTTGTATTGAAACAAGCTTGGAATCTTTTGTTATTTCTCTGGGCTGCCACTTTACTACCCTAATTAAATTCCAAACATTGTGATTGCTAATCTTCACTACATTCTTAAAAATTTTAATTACCCTGAAAGGGATGCAAACTTGGATTTTCCCAAACGTGGAGATTTTATCTTCACCCAGTCTCCCACAGAGACCTGTGTGTGCTTAACAGCTTTTCTTTAATCATACCATTTCTTCCTTTTTTCTTTAATCACACACTCTTTTTCTTTCCATTCTATCACACTGTCAGCATCCACATCCACTAATAGTTTCTTTGAAGAGTCCCATGAAGGACAAACCTCTACCTTAGCTAATCTTTTCTTGAATAATCGAAAAAGTGAAACACCAGTGGAAGAGTGAGGAGTGAATCAGTACTCTCTAACCTTTCTTATCATTGCTAACTACCAGTCAGTACCACTTTCAACAGCCTGTTGTACAGCTTCCTTTAACACATTTACAAACCTCTCAACAACTCCATTGCTCTCTGGATGATAAAGAGCAGCCTTGTTGTGTTTGATACCCCTGGAAGCCAAATACCTTTCAACCACAACAGAGGTGAATTGTACACCATTATCAGAAAGTAAGGTCACTGCAAAACCTTCCCTTTCAAACAGATTATCTAAAAATTCAATCACTACTGAAGACTCAATAGAGTTGACTACTTTAATCTCAGGCCAGCGTGAGTACATATCCAAACAAACTAGAACATATGTATCATAATACCTAAACTTATTTGGCCCTAGAATATCAATTGCAATATCCAACCAGGGACCATTGGACTGCTCTCTCAGCACCATAGGTTGCGTTCTACACTTCAAAACTCTATCACTGCAGGCACAATCCGAACAACTTCTGACTTCCCTTTGAATCCAGACAACCAAAGCAGGCCACCAATATGCTTCTCTTAACCTTTCCTTGGTTTTAACTATTCCCATATGACTTGCATGAGCACTTTTAAGTAACTTATTCCACAAGCTGCGTGGAGGAATTAATCTGCTACCTCTTAAAAGAACACCATCCACCATCAATAAATCATCCTTAACCTGCTAAAAACCAATCCATTCATCGTCACAATTCTTCTTGTCACACCATCCCTCTGATATCATTTTGATTACTTTCTGTAGTAGTTCATCTTCAACTAAAGCCTTTTTCCAATCACTCTCAGACACAATACCATCACTTACTAAACAATCATCAACTTCTTCAAATTCTTCACCACTAAACTGATCACGTTCGAAAGGTTCTTCACGTTCAGTAGCTAGTCTTGATAAGCAATCTGCAAGTGTATTTAGAGACACCTAGGAGATAGGAAACAATAAAATAAAATGCTTGTAATGCAACCATCCATTTACATATCCGATGAGACACAAAATCGATTCCTTTTTTTGAAAAAACTTCTTTCAAGGGCTTATGGTCTGTTAGAACTTGAAATTTACTTCCCCAAAGAAATGTACGTAGTTTACGAATAGCCCAATAGATGGCAAGAGCTTCTCTTTCTACAACAGAGTAATTGTACTCTGCTCCTCTTAAAGACCTGTACAGAAACAATACTACATTCTCCTTGCCATCTGATTTTTGAAAAAGAACCATGCCCAAACCCTTGGAACGTGCATAAGTCATTAAATAAGAATCCTTTTTTGGATCAAAACTGCTTAGATCTTGAGCATGATTGAGACTTTTTTTGAAATTCTCAAATTCTTCATTACAAACATTCAACCAAATAAAATATTTTTTAAAAGATCTCGTAGGTGTCTAGTCACCCCTGCAAAATGTGGCACAAATGTATGATAACATTCGGCCATATCCTTGAACTTTAAGAGTTCTTTGTTCTGAAGAGCTCTGAGTTTACAAATTGCATCAACCAAGGAGGCAAATGGTTTAATACCATTTTCAGAAATCAAATGACCTAAATATTCAATTACAGGCACATCGAATTTGCACTTGTCAGCTCGCAAAGTTAAACCAGCCTCGCTCAATATTGTTAACACTGCCCTCATCCTACTATCATGGTCCTCGGAATTCACCCCAAAAATGAGGACATCGTCTTCTTAAACATTTATCCCCTCAATGTCCTTCAACACTCGTTCCATGACCCTTTGAAATACTGATGCTGCAGAGATTAATCCAAAAGGCATCCTCAAAAATGTAAATGTGCCAAATGGCGGATTGAAAGCAGTCAAATCTTGAGAGGAAGGTTGTAATCTTACCTGATGTTAGGCCGAAGAGTGATCAAGAGAGGAAAAGTGTTTCCCCAGTCCACGAGAACTCAACATCTCATTTATATTGGGCAATGGATAATGATCTGTAATGACAGCTTTGTTTAGTTCCCCCAATTCAACACAGAGCCTAGCCTCACCGTTGGCCTTGCGGGCCATGAGTATGGAAGAAAGCCACTCGGTTGCTTCAACTTCTTCTATTATTCCATTGACCTTTAATTTGTCCAGTTCAGCCATCAACATCTCTTTAGCTAATAGGGGAACATTATGAACTTTTGCTACCTTAGGTAATGAACCCGGTTTGATTTTTATCTCGTGCATATAATGCTTAAGACAACCCCATTTTTTGTCAAAAATTTCAGGGAACTCTTTTATCCAATCTTTACACTCTGTCACAACATGACAGACAGAAGGTATTTCTTTCAAACACAGAGAAGGATTTTGATTTGGGTCCAATAACAAATATAGATCACGTTGGTGAAACCAACTCAACAGCTAGTCACCCTTCTTCGAAATATACACTTTCCCAGGGACTATTCTTCCTTTGTAATCAATTGTCCTCCAGAACCATCCTAGAAGGTCAATGATTTCTCCACTGTAACCTCTTGGTCTTATATCAGGCTTCATTAAATTTACCTTACTCAATAAATACTGATCGAAAAATTGGATTTGATGTTCGCGAGCAGGGTCACGTGAAGTGTGCGCGAGGATGTCGCGTGAGGAAACAGTTAAATAAACTATGGTCTGCAAAAGTACTCACCTTGGCCCCATGTAGACGAACCTCTCAAATGAATCGTCCTGCCAGGCTGCAGAGAGGAGGCTCAGTGTGATAACCACCAGAAGACTGGAGACACAGCTTAAGGTAGGATTGAAGTGTTGAGGTCGCTGTTGCACACGAAGGACGCTCCAAGCGTCGCCGAATGTAAAAGGTGTGACTTTTTAGATTGAATAGGAGGACGGCCAAGTAGGTAAAACCAAAGATGGTTTATTAAAGTCCAGGAACAGCAACCCCATCCAGCATCATTTCCTGCAACTGCCAAATGGCCCGTTGCTTACATTCTACCCCACATGACATTCCATGTTCCATTACTAACACTGAGATAGTTCCTGTTTTAATACAAGAACACTACATCAGGTTTAAATTAGTGCATGCAACTGGTGGGTGCCAAGACACATCCTAGCTTTAAGACTTTATTGGTGTAAACGTTGAAGGCTGTCATGTTGTGTGATTGATTCTCACCCATGTCTGTGAGTAAAGGGAGATTAATGCATTCAGCAGTTTTTTTGAGATTTCCCAGCTGGTTAGTTTGTTACAGAGTATTTGCTGATACACTGGGTTGAGTGCTGCAGTGTAATCAACAAAGCATGCAAAAACCAGGGGGTTGCTGGATTGAGTGGCCTTATCCACCAAATAAGATAGTGGCAGAATTTTGTCAATGGGGGATGCTCCTTTCCTGAAACCTGACTGGAAAAAAGGCAGAATGCCCTCATCCCTGACGCAGCTTTACAAATCCTGTAATACTGCATTGGCAAAAGCCCTTGGTTCGATGTCTAGCCAGGCAATAATTCTGTATTTAGCTAGATCTGTGTAATAACCTTTAAAAAAATTGTATGTAAGATTAATTCATGCTAGGAGTCTGGGACAGTGGCTGTTATAAAGCAGTGCTGGTATAGTGGGTAGAGCAAAGATGACCAAAAGTCCTATTCCTCCTTAAATACTGAGCCTTAGAACCCATTTGGTCCTGGGGCCCTGTCATTCCATATTCTCTTCAGTATTTTGGCAAGCCAGTTATGATCCACAAAGCGCAAAGGTAGGTGGTTGCTGCACTGTGGCTGGTCATCAACTTTGGGGGCTGGTTGATTCCATACCCGGCATTCCTGTGGCATGCTACAGAGGAAATCATTCATGCTGGCCAGAGGATTACAGTACATGAGACTTGGTTCACCTACAACACAGCTGATACACCATTATGTTTGCCTGAAGAATTGATCTGTAGATTGTTGATCGGCTTGATTAAAGTATCTCAGAAGTTTGAAGATGTTTAGTCACTGTGCCTCCTGTTGTTGTAGCTAGTGTTGCTATATTAGCCTGTTATGCAATTTCCTGGCTGGTTCTAGAGAATGTAGGGCCTTATTTACAAGAAAGTGCCACAGCGTGGCACCACAAGCCCTTAAACTGCACCACACTGCAGCACTTTCAAAGCACAGGGATGCATCATATCTACAAGGATATGACAAATCCCTTTCTTCTACCCTGTGCTGGTGCACAGTTAGCTGCCATGCACCGATACAGGCACCCTTGCACCATGCCTCACGGGGATGATTGTTTATGGGCTAGAAGGTGTCGTTTGCTGCACATAAACAATCTGAAATGGCGTTTTTCAACTTCTATGTGTGCTGCATTAGCTAATATAGAACTTGTAAAACGTAATTTTTTTATGATTGTTTATGTGCAGGAAGGTGCACCTTCCTGCACGTAAACAATCAATAGAGGTGATTTACTCATTTATTCATTCTATATGTTCCTGCTAGATGTATGGGTACTTTTCTAGTTGAGGGGCTTGTATCAAAATCCCCCTATTAGCAAAACTGATCTTCTCGCCAAGATCTTTTGGGCATGTTCACTGTCTTTCCAGTTAACCAGAGGGGATTCTTTTGATTTCTGTCTGCTTAGTGATTTGAACTGGACACATAGCAGGTTTTCAGAAGTGTAGTGTGCTAGGGTTAAAATGTATCTCAAAACTTGAATAATACTCACTGTGTTTAAAGTGTCCATATTTCCGCACAAGTTGTATGGTGGCATTGCTTTTTGGTATTCTGACAGAGGCCTCACTGGAATTATCTGCACTTTTATTTGTTGCTGGCAATAGACTGCCTGGGATTGGCTTCCATGAATGATACTCAAAAGTGATTTTAGTTCTTGTACGAAGATTTGGTGCTGTCTGTCTCTTGGCCTCTATATGATTTCATGCATTTGATGATCTATGGCTCCAATCTGAGCTCAATAGATTGTTGATCCCCCCCTTCCCAGATCCTTTGAAGAGCAAGGTGGTTTGGTTTCACAAGCTCTGATTTTTTTTTTATTCCCTGGGAGCTTGTTTTGAAAATTAGGAACAACTTTTGTGTGGCATTCACAGTAGGTTGAACGAGTTGGGCCTTAGATCCGGGGGGCACTTTCCTTTCTTTGTAAATTTCTGTTGTTGTTCCAGAGTGCCTATAGAGTTAGACAGAGAGGAGGCACTACTGTTTCTTAATATCTGAGTGAGTGAGTACTTTCTTGTATAGCGCATGGCTACCCTAGAGCATCCCAGCGCTGTAAGACCAGAGGACGTTAAAAGACATTATTGAAATAAAAATGTCTTTAGTCGCTTCCTGAAAGCCAGATGATTAGATTCATGCCTGATGTTGTCGGGGAGTTTATTCCATCCTTTGGCCGCTTGAACAGACAGCAGGCGGCCGCCCATCCGGGCCAACTTCACCCTGGGAACTACAAGCAGATTTCGTTGGTTGGATCTAAGAGATCCAGCCGATTGATGGCGACGAAACAGGGAATCCAGAATGGACGGGCCAACATTGTGGATGGACTTATGAGCCAAACACATTGTCTTGAACACAATCCTTTCCTGAATTGGTAGCCAATGAAGCAACCGAATTGAGGCCTTCGCTAAACAGCGTTTGGGGACTTTCATAAGCAAGCGAGCCGCACAATTCTGCACAGATTGCAGCGTTTTTATGGTAGCTGCTGGTGCCCCCATATAAATAGCATTTGCATAGTCCAGTCGCGAAAGAATCAGCGACTGGACCAATACACGCCTGGCTTCAAATGGAAGAAGATCTAGAACTTTTTTTAGAACTCGCATCAGTCCATAGCAGGTCGCGGCCACCTTCTTAGCCTGATGTTGGAAATTCAGGGTGGAGTCCAGCCAGACCCCCAAGCTTTTTAATTAGGTCTTGGGCACCGGAGGAGGTCCCAGACAATGCGGCCACCAGGGGTCCAGGTTAATTGGGGCTTTGTAGCCCAGCAGCATAATGTCCGTTTTGGCCCCATTTAACTTTAAAAAAGACGAGGTCATCCATTCAAGGACTTTGGTGAGAAACGGGGTCAGGTTGTTGATCCCCTGATGCAAGGCATCGTCCCTCACCAAAGAAACAACCAGCTGCGTGTCATCTGCGTAGGTGATAAGCTGGATTCCCCAGGGAAGCACCACCTCAGCCAAAGGTCTCATGTAAATGTTAAACAACGTGGGGCTGAGTGATGATCCCTGGGGAACGCCGTGACTCAGTTGCAGCTGGCTCGATGACACCTCATCCTCAAAGACGGAGAAGCATCTGTCCGATAGAAAGGAATGGAGCCATTTAAGGGCCAATCCAGAGACCCCTGCGAGACGTAGCCGATGCAGCAGGAGAGAGTGGTTTACAGTATCGAGGGCTGCGCTAAGGTCCAATAGGACCACCGCAGTGCAGCCTCCTGAATCCACAATACCTCTAGTCGCCTCCACCACCGCCACCAGAGCTGTTTCTGTTCCTTGCTTGGCTTTGAATCCAGTCTGGGTTGAATGTAATGAGCCCGTAGACTCAACAAATGAAGAGAGGTCCTGGTTAACGTGTTTTTCAGTGATTTTGCTGAGACTCAGAAGCAGCGAAATAGGTCTGTAGTTTGCCAGATCTTCCGGGTCCAGATTAGGTTTTTTTAACAGGGCCCAGACCTTTGCCTTCTTCCAGTTGAGGGGTACTACTCCTGAGGCCAGAGACGCGTTGATGACCTGCGTTATCACCGGACACACTGTTTCTGAAACCTGCTTAAGAACCGTCGGAGGAACAACATCCTGAGGAGAGCCCGATTTTACGTTGTTAAGGAGCGTTTCAACAATAGCAAGATCAAACAGCGGAAAGGCTTTGAGATCTCCAAATAAGTTAGGTGCTCCCCCCTCAGACCTTTAATTACCACTCTCCATTTCATCTGGAGTATATGGAGTTGTCACAAAGCTAGAGTAGATGTTGGACACTTTGGACGCGAAGAAAACAGCTAGGTCCTCGCAATGTTTCTGAGGGTCCAGCGCGGGACTGGTAGCCCTAGGAGTAGCAACCAGAGATAGAAAGATTTTAAAAATCTCTCTGGGGGCATTGGCTGCTTCCGAGATTTTACCCTGGTAATATGCAGCTTGCGTGGATTTCAATCATTTTTTGTATGATCTGAGGGATGCTTTATATTCAGTTTTTGCAGCGGGTGCAAAATACTTTCTCTGCTTCCTTTCTGCTCGTTTGAACAGTTGTTTATGTTCCTTAAGTTTTCCAGAGTACCACGGTTGTTTATTATGGCCCTCCCGATGCTGCATCTCTTTTTTTGGGAGGGTGGCATCTAAGGTGTAATTAAGCCAGTTGTCAAAGGCTTCATTAGCAACCACTGGATCCTCATGGGGAGTAGGCGGACACCTCTTCAGGGCTGCCTCCCAGTCCCTGACCGGTAATCTAGACCAATATGTTTTGCATGCTTTTTCATATGCTTCTTAACTGTTTGTGATAACGGTTTATTACTGTTATGATCCTCTGTTTGGGAGTTCGAAGCCTGCATCCCGAGAGAGTCTGGTTGACTGTTGAGTATTTTTTGAGCTCATGTTCTAACTGCCTCTGGGTTTGGTGACAGTGTCCTACCTGGATTATCTGCTCCCTTTATCAAGGTAGTGCCCAGCATGCATGGGTGATTGACACTGCTCTCTAGTTGGTTAACCGGCTGATGTGGGCTAAGATTGACTGGTAGGACCTGGATGCTCTTTAGGTCAGTGAGTAAAAAGGAGAACACCTCTGGCAGTTGGCAGTGAGCTAAATTTGTTGAAAAATGAAAGACATTGGCAAGAGTCAGCCTTGGTGGCCAGACTGGCTTCTAACTTGCCTATTTTTAATTTCATCACTGCTACAGCTGAGGCAATGGTCTGCATAGTTTCCATTTGTAGTTCCAGCTTGCGGGATTGCCACATAAATGTCTTTATTGTTGCTTCCAAGATCGCGTTGATAGATGCCAGTAATGTGTTTTCTTTTTTGCAGCTGGTTTGCTTGAAAGGTTTATTATTACTGTAAGATTGCCCTGTAAATCTATAATTGCTATCGACCAATTCTCAATAAATATGGCTGTGTTTCTCTGTTGGTTCAATTTGAGAAAACTAAGTGTGTGGGTTGCTCCACCTGACCATGCCCAGACAGCAGGTCTGTTCCAGGGGGGACGTACGAAGCGGTAGTCCATCTTCTACCACATCACTGAATGCCTGGTGGGCATTGCGCTTCCGCTCTAAAATCATTTTTTGCTGCATAAGAGCTTTGAAAATGATTTATACAGCTGGAGTGAGGAAGGAGATGTCTTGCCATCCTGCAGTGATCTTCCCAGATAACAAACTTCTACTGGGTGGGATGTGTCATTGTAAAATGATGTAAGAGTAGAAGTGGAGGAAAGCTCAATTACCTCACTAACTGGAGCTGATTTGCTTGGCCTTGTTGTCAAATCAATGCGCTGGGCAATGGGTGTGAAGACTATGCTCTTCCCCCCACTGGGCTGACACCAAAGCCCCAGGGTCAGCCACACCCTGCTCTTTCTGTGTAGATGGTGTTGAGCTTTCCACTTTAATTTCCTTTTAAGTTTACAGTTCTTAGGTAATATTTACGTATTAGAGCTGGTAATGTAGTTGGCATTGGACTTGGGCACATGCTTTCCAGGGTGAAGATGTTATGCTCAGATTGCAATCAATCAATCAAGTGTCTTATAAAGCATGACTGCTCACCCATAAGTGTCTCAAGGTGCTAGGGAGGGGCACTGCTGAATCGTTGAAGGCACTGCAGTTCATTCAAAGAGCTAGGTCTTGAGCTCCTTCCTGATTTGAGGCAGGGATGGTGATTGTGTGAGTTGGAGAGAAAGGGTGTTTCAGGTCATTGCTGTGAGGTAGGGAAAGGATCCTTCTCCCGCCATGGTCTTCCGGATACGTGTTCAGGATGAGTCTGTGGTGATTACTAGGTTTCCAAAAATCTAGTTTGTCCTCTGGGTTCACTTGCACCCAAAATCGGCCCCAGGAGGTCCTCTCTCAATTACTCCTAAAGCATAGCACTACTGTCTCTCCGCTGTCTCAGAGAGCAGTATGGAGTAGTATAAACTGAGAAAAATATTTGTAAACAGTCTTTTGACAGAGTGGTAAAATTTGTTGCTGCTTGACGGCTGTATTTGATGGGCTAAGAGACTAAGTGGGGGATGGGAGCTCACTCAGCTCTGCAGGTTGTACCCTAACCTAGGCAGGCTGCCTCCATGGGCACGGGGCTCAACCATGATGCAGCAGTACTAAAGTACTTCTTTCCCCTCTACCGCACTCCCCTCTGCAGTTACAGCCATTGCATCTTTCCCAGTTCCTCACCCCTCCCCTCAGTGTCAGGCTGGGGCCGACTGAGTGGAGCCTCTGCACCCCCGCACCACAACTTACTGGAGATTTTTCTTATGTGTGGGGGGATGGGTCAATCTGAAGTAGGTGGGTCTTGCTGATGCTTTTCCCCCAAGGGACACGCAAGAAAAGCGGCTGCCTCCTGAGGTACTGCGGCCCAAAGTATCTCTGTTATCTATTATACGCGGATGATGTGTGTAGGAAGGTACATCCTGACTATGGTTGCCCCCAACTTTTTGCCCTGTGTTTTAGCTAGTTTTGGACATAGTCGACCTGGGACCCTGCCAATCAGGACCCCAGGCCTACTGCTCTCTCTTTAAAATGGATTCCATGTACCCTAGGTGCATTTCCAATTGGTACTGGGCCACCCTATCAGACCCTGTAACTCAGGGCATGGGTGTACCCAGGGCTGCCAGGGGCTGCAGCATGTATTATGCCACCCCTGGCTGGCCTCCTAAATTTGACACAACTGGCTGCATGACAGCTGGGGCGAAGTCGTGTAATCACACTTTGCTTTAGATATAGTAGCCCTATATCTAACCATACAATGGACACTCGAGTTCCTATCAGTCACTCCTATGGCAGGCCTTGACAATCCTGAAGGCAGAGTGCATGGGCTCGTGTGAACTAGGCTCTGGCACGAGCCGAGCCCGGTTGCAGCTTGCGGAACCAAGACCCAATGGCTGTTCCATGATAACGCGTACCATATCAGTAACTTCGGTACCGCGTTATTCAGACATGTCGAGTAAGGTGTCATACGAATCGGGATGCTGCCCCGTCACCAATTCTGGCGACGAGGTTAGCATTCCGCCCTTCTAGAGGGACACGACATGTACGTAACTGTGAACCCCAGTTAAAGTTAACTAAAGCCTCAGCTCCACAAAATGGATGCTGCCACCACAGACACGAGTCTGACCTCCTGCTGCTGGGAGTCCTTCCAGCGAGGAGCGCTTGGACAAAGGGTTTCCTGTCGAGGGCGGTGTTCGCACCGTCCCAGACAGGGTTTGTGTATTCTGGGTAGGTAGGGCTTTTGCGAGAAGGTGACTGCGGAGTGGCACCCCGGTGCTCACTACGCATCTGCCGGTCAGAACCAGTTCCAGGGGCGCCAGCCCTGGCCTGGGGAAAGTCCGGCAGGGGAGAGGGGTGTAACTACCCCCCTTCCTGGTCCCACCCTTAGGGCAGGACCTAGTCATGTACCCACCCCTTTCTTTAGAATAAAGGCCGGAGCGGGGACCCTTCCAAATTAGATCATCTTTGAATCAAGAACTACTTTCTACGAAAGGACACTCAAGACTCTTCTCAAGATTTCTCCCTTGTGACTAAGGAGTAGTCACCCTGCATCAGCGGGCACCATCTAAGAACTCTGCGGTTTGCTGTAAGTCCTTCCTCAAGGAATCCGACGGCCCAGCTCGACGAGAACCGGCTTCCCTGGCACCTCTGACCTCTACCCACGGCATCAGCTCAGCTGTGATCTGTGGGTGCGACGAGACCTCGAGGGACCGGCCATCATCAGAACCTGCACGCTCTTAACCAGCACGACCTTTGAAGCAATTCCCTGGTGAGTGCTCTGGGGTCCGAGAAGCCCCGACCCTGAGCCGCTCCAGCACCGAAGTGCAGTCCCCCAGCATCTCCACGATCTGCGTGGGGCCCTTCTGCTCGCTGCTCAGCACGTTGTCTGGTCACTAGCCGCTGGCTTGTGCCCTTCCTTGACGATGACCGACAAACAACTCTGCTGGTCTGGTTGCTCCAGACTGGCCCTTGCTTCCATCTTTGCGAGAAGCACCCCGGACCCTCCTGGTCCACTCAAGACGCCATCTTAGGCCCACCACGTGGCCCTGAGATCTGCCAAGGCTTGTTGCCCCATCCTGGGCCCAGCGACGCCGACAGCATCATCCTTCGTGGGACAGCTCGCACCTCCACCGTGGTCGCCGACAACGCCTCCTGGTCCGTGAGACTGCAGAGCCTAGCGTCGCCCACTCACCCGGTCGAGGTGACGGCCAACCGGTGCCCTCCTGGTACCCTCTGACTACTGGCTAGTAGTAAGAACTTGGTCCCCTCTGCTTTCAGGTATCAACAATCTCTGATCCAGGCTTGGATCTCTACGAACTATTCATCACTGGTCGCCGGCCAGCAACTCCTTTTCTTCCGGCTCCTGGCTCGTCAGCGAAGACCCCGACGCCTGTAAGACTTGTGCAGCCGCAGCCCTCGTGGCTAGGTAAATCGGCATTTCGGTGCCTGCATAGCCTCTTTACTCTAGGGTCCCGAGTCCCTCGCTTCCGACTTGCCTTATCGGGTCCGCCCGAGACCTTAAACTTTCCGTGTCCTCGGACACTTGTTTTAATTGTGCACTTGAAGTATTTTCCTAAGAGATTTGGTTTGTGCTTAGTACCCTGTCCTCATAAAGAGTCCAGGGCTGTTGTGAATCTTAATAAATATCCTGTTTATTTTCATAACACTTGTGTGGTGTCCTTTCACTGGGTGTTCAAGGGGTACATGTGTGGTAAACAGCTGGCTTAACGCGCCCTCTCGAGTCTTTAGCCTTAGACTGCTCGTATCCACGCTACTAGGATAGCTGGTCTATAGGTTGACTTACAACCAAACACCGTAAGGGTCGTTGGAACGATACATAGCGGTCGCTAGAATAGCGAACGTTGCATATCGGGCCAACTTCTCACATTGGTGAGCAGCGGTTGGGATTTGAGCTTGCTGTTGTTTTACCACACATATCCTAAGAATATCTTGTTGAAAGATCACACAAGTACTGTTAGTACATATAACTAAAGCTTAGAATACTCTGAGTTCTACTGAACCAGCTGTTGTAGCTCCTCAAGGCTTAGCACACCTTGGCTGCAACTCTTAGCAAGGGAACAGTAGGTAAACACGTAGTGTAGGTAGGTGCATCACTTACACCACACTAGAAACAGTATGTCGGACAAAGGAGGAAACTCTGAGTCTCCCCTTGTGTCAGTTGACCCTCCACAGGTCATCCCTTCAAGATATACTGTGCTGAGCTTCAAGGAGTTAAGACAGGTGTGTCACTCCCGGAAGATCAAGCAGGGGTCTAACCCCACCACGTCCTTTCTGATTGGTCTCTTGGAGACTTATGATGCCAGAAAAGCTGAGACCCGTCTTAGCTCTTCTAATCCAGAAGGAGACATGCCTCCCCTCGAGGGAACCAGAGACCATCCTGACCTCATCCACCTCGCAACTGAGAACGAAGATGTGGAGGATGATGAGGATGAGGATCCCTCTGGGGATGAGGCAGATAAGGGACAGGTAGAAGTCGTTAGACTAAGCAGGTCCAACTTAAGCAAACATGATAGTGGTACTGGGGGACCCCCGGCGCTACTGTCAGGTCCGCTTAACATTGGGAATGGACGAGCCCGATCTCTGTCAAGAGACTCTGGCAGATCCCTTCAAACCAATGGCTCTCGCAACTCTTCGCAAAGAGGGATGACGTCCCCTCAGCGGAGAGTGTACGAAGCTAAGGAAAGGGCAGCTAATCTGAGGATCGAAAGGGAAGAACTTGCCCTGGCCAAAGAAAGGCTTGCCTTTGCGAGAGAGCAACAGTTAAGTGGGGTAGTCCCCACTGGTGGCAGCAATGTACCTAGCAATAGGGAAAAGAGTTTCAATACGAAACACCTTGGTAAGATAGTGCCCCCCTTTAAACAAGGGGGCGACATCCACAAATGGATTACTGCTTTGGAGAGAGCCTGCACTGTGCAGGGTGTTCCCCAAAGTCAGTGGGCAGCTATCTTGTGGCTCTCCTTTGACGGTAAAGGTAGAGATAAGCTCCTCACCACAAGGGTGGAGGATGCTAACAATTACCAAATCTTGAAGAATGTACTGGTTGATGGGTTCGGTTTAACCACTGAACAATACAGGATGCTGTTCAGAGACACCCAGAAAACTCAGTCTCAAGATTGGACTGACTTTGTTGATTGTGCCACTAAGGCTTTTGAAGGCTGGCTACTGGGTAGTAAGGTTACTGATTTTAAAGGATTGTATAATCTAATTATGAGGGAGCAAATCTTAAATAATTGTCAGAACCAGCTATTACATCAGCACCTGGTAGACTCTGAGTTGACCTCTCCACAGGAATTGGGTAAGAGGGCAGACAAATGGGTCAGAACCAGGGTTAGGCCTAAAAACCAGGGTGGTGACCAGAAAAAGGAATCAACCAAGCCTCAAGAGAAGGGTGGGGATAAATCCACAGAGAAGACTTCCCAAGGGCCCCAAAACTCCAACAAGGGTGGTGGGTCCCAGAACACTCCTTCAGAACAGAAGAAACCTTATTGCCATACCTGTAAACAGGTGGGCCATATCAAAAGTGATGCCAAGTGCCCTAAAAATAGCAATAAGGAAAACATACCCCCAAGTAACACTCCCAGACCTCCTGTTACCACTAGTGGTAATCCCCCAGGTGGTGGGAGTGCCCCCAAGAATGTGGTGGGCATTACTTTGGGCAATCAGGAGGACTATGGCTTAGCCAGGTTCCCTGACCACACTCTTGTCTGTGAGACTGGCATGGGGTTTGCCAACTTCACTACTGGACCCCACATTTTGGGAAAGTATAGACAAGAAGTCTTATTGAATGGTCAGAAAGTTGAGGCATTCAGAGACACAGGGGCCAGCCTCACCATGGTGAGTGACCATCTGGTCCCCTCTGCTCAACTGACCCCTGGTTTTACTTATCAGGTGACAGACATTCATGGAGTGAAGAGAAGGCATCCCATGGCAGTAGTCAAGCTCAGTTGGGGTAATGTCACAGGGCCCATGAGAGTGGCAGTGACAGATAACCTACCTGTAGATTGCTTACTGGGGAATGACCTGGAACTCTCAGCATGGGCTGAGGTGGAGCAAGAAACTCATTCCAGAATGATAGGCCTATCCAGACAGGTTAGTGGGGCAGTAATAGCTACAGCCCCAGTCCAAGCACCATTCCTCCCTGAAAAGGTTGGAAGGGCAGTGGTAGCCACTGCCCAGGCTCAGACAGACTTTCCAGAACAGGATAGGAGGGCTGTGACAGTCACAGCCCAAACACAGACTGAGTGCCCTCCTGAAAAGGTTGGCAAGGTTGAAATGGTCTCAGCCTCTACTCAGACAGATAGTGAGGTTGTGAAGCCTGAAACAATGGATCACTCCACTCAAACAGAGAGCATTGAGGAGGAAGAAGAGTCTTCCCCCTCCCAGACACTAGGTGAGAGCCAGCCTCCTCAGGGAACTGACTCTACCCCTGTTGAAGGAACTGCCCCAGAGGTAGTCAGGCCTAGCCTGGCAGAGCCCCTGATGGCAGTGGACCCTTCCCAGGTGGGACCCAGTCTGGAGCAGGTAACCTGCACCTCTCTACCCTGCCTCAGTCAGCCCAGGGCTGAAGAGATCAGGGAGGCCAGTGGTGGACTCAAAAGGGCCCCCTGTCCAAAAGAGCCCCTTAATCAGCAGATTAGGATCACTGAAGCTGGTAAACCTAGCCAAGTGAAAATAGAACAGACTCCTGAGGGATCCCCCTTAAAAGTAGTTAGGGAACTCCCACAGCTGGACACTGTTGGGCACAGCCAAACATGGGGCCTAAAAACCCCAGACCTGACCTGTCCCTCCAGTAAGCCAAACAGAGGGACTCAGCCTCCAGCTTTAGGTAGCCAGAGGCTGACCCTGAGAGCTCAGTGCATCTCAGCTAAAGAAAGAAGGGCACATATGATGGAGGGTGATTGGAGGAAGTTGAGCCCAAAGGTAGAGGAGCCTCACTTCAGTACTCCATCCCAGCATCAGCCTTTTTCTTTCCCAAGACACATCAGAGACAGAGATTCCCTATGGTGGAGACCCTCAGACACCCTTAGGGTGAGGGGTTGCCTAGTGGACCATGACACAGGGGGAAACCAAGCCAGAGCTGGTCCTTCCTTATATGGCCACTTAGGTAATAGAGGCTTACCTGGACAAGGATAGCCTTATCTCCTTTCGTTTGGGGGGGGGGGGGGTTGTGTAGGAAGGTACATCCTGACTATGGTTGCCCCCAACTTTTTGCCCTGTGTTTTAGCTGGTTTTGGACATAGTCGACCTGGGACCCTGCCAATCAGGACCCCAGGCCTACTGCTCTCTCTTTAAAATGGATTCCATGTACCCTAGGTGCATTTCCAATTGGTACTGGGCCACCCTATCAGACCCTGTAACTCAGGGCATGGGTGTACCCAGGGCTGCCAGGGGCTGCAGCATGTATTATGCCACCCCTGGCTGGCCTCCTAAATTTGACACAACTGGCTGCATGACAGCTGGGGCGAAGTCGTGTAATCACACTTTGCTTTAGATATAGTAGCCCTATATCTAACCATACAATGGACACTCGAGTTCCTATCAGTCACTCCTATGGCAAGCCTTGACAATCCTGAAGGCAGAGTGCATGGGCTCGTGTGAACTAGGCTCTGGCCCGAGCCGAGCCCGGTTGCAGCTTGCGGAACCAAGACCCAATGGCTGTTCCATGATAACGCGTACCATATCAGTAACTTCGGTACCGCGTTATCCAGACATGTCGAGTAAGGTGTCATACGAATCGGGATGCTGCCCCGTCACCAATTCTGGCGACGAGGTTAGCATTCCGCCCTTCTAGAGGGACACGACATGTACGTAACTGTGAACCCCAGTTAAAGTTAACTAAAGCCTCAGCTCCACAAAATGGATGCTGCCACCACAGACACAAGTCTGACCTCCTGCTGCTGGGAGTCCTTCCAGCGAGGAGCGCTTGGACAAAGGGTTTCCTGTCGAGGGCGGTGTTCGCACCGTCCCAGACAGGGTTTGTGTATTCTGGGTAGGTAGGGCTTTTGCGAGAAGGTGACTGCGGAGTGGCACACCGGTGCTCACTACGCATCTGCCGGTCAGAACCAGTTCCAGGGGCGCCAGCCCTGGCCTGGGGAAAGTCCGGCAGGGGAGAGGGGTGTAACTACCCCCCTTCCTGGTCCCACCCTTAGGGCAGGACCTAGTCATGTACCCACCCCTTTCTTTAGAATAAAGGCCGGAGCGGGGACCCTTCCAAATTAGATCATTTTTGAACCAAGAACTACTTTCTACGAAAGGACACTCAAGACTCTTCTCAAGATTTCTCCCTTGTGACTAAGGAGTAGTCACCCTGCATCAGCGGGCACCATCTAAGAACTCTGCGGTTTGCTGTAAGTCCTTCCTCAAGGAATCCGACGGCCCAGCTCGACGAGAACCGGCTTCCCTGGCACCTCTGACCTCTACCCACGTCATCAGCTCAGCTGTGATCTGTGGGTGCGACGAGACCTCGAGGGACCGGCCATCATCAGAACCTGCACGCTCTTAACCAGCACGACCTTCGAAGCAATTCCCTGGTGAGTGCTCTGGGGTCCGAGAAGCCCCGACCCTGAGCCGCTCTAGCACCGAAGTGCAGTCCCCCAGCATCTCCACGATCTGCGTGGGGCCCTTCTGCTCGCTGCTCAGCACGTTGTCTGGTCACTAGCCGCTGGCTTGTGCCCTTCCTTGACGACGACCGACAAACAACTCTGCTGGTCTGGTTGCTCCAGACTGGCCCTTGCTTCCATCTTTGCGAGAAGCACCCCGGACCCTCCTGGTCCACTCAAGACGCCATCTTAGGCCCACCACGTGGCCCTGAGATCTGCCAAGGCTTGTTGCCCCATCCTGGGCCCAGCGACGCCGACAGCATCATCCTTCGTGGGACAGCTCGCACCTCCACCGTGGTCGCCGACAACGCCTCCTGGTCCGTGAGACTGCAGAGCCTAGCGTCGCCCACTCACCTGGTCGAGGTGACGGCCAACCGGTGCCCTCCTGGTACCCTCTGACTACTGGCTAGTAGTACGAACTTGGTCCCCTCTGCTTTCAGGTATCAACAATCTCTGATCCAGGCTTGGATCTCTACGAACTATTCATCACTGGTCGCCGGCCAGCAACTCCTTTTCTTCCGGCTCCTGGCTCGTCAGCGAAGACCCCGACGCCTGTAAGACTTGTGCAGCCGCAGCCCTTGTGGCTAGGTAAATCGGCATTTCGGTGCCTGCATAGCCTCTTTACTCTAGGGTCCCGAGTCCCTCGCTTCCGACTTGCCTTATCGGGTCCGCCCGAGACCTTAAACTTTCCGTGTCCTCGGACACTTGTTTTAATTGTGCACTTGAAGTATTTTCCTAAGAGATTTGGTTTGTGCTTAGTACCCTGTCCTCATAAAGAGTCCAGGGCTGTTGTGAATCTTAATAAATATCCTGTTTATTTTCATAACACTTGTGTGGTGTCCTTTCACTGGGTGTTCAAGGGGTACATGTGTGGTAAACAGCTGGCTTAACGCGCCCTCTCGAGTCTTTAGCCTTAGACTGCTCGTATCCACGCTACTAGGATAGCTGGTCTATAGGTTGACTTACAACCAAACACCGTAAGGGTCGTTGGAACGATACATAGCGGTCGCTAGAATAGCGAACGTTGCATATCGGGCCAACTTCTCACAATGTGGTACTTCTCAGTCACACACATATTGGCCTCCAGAATTTGCTGATTGAAATGCACAGCTACTCAATGAATAACAACTTAAAAATCAATCTAAGTAAAACGCGCACAATGTCGATCAATACCAGGAACAAACACCAGAAGTCCTGGACTCTGGCCGGCCAAAAAATAGAGTCTTCACGCGAATATAAATACTTGGGACTTATCTTTGACACCGACGGTTCATTTGTTAGGCAGATGGAGGAAACCAAAAGAAGAGGGGCCTTGATCGCCATCACACTGAAAAATCTGGCAAACCAACTATCGGGGCCAACCCCGACACCATACTTAAAAGTCATTCAGGCTAAATTGTTCCCCTCAATTTCCTACGGCAGCGAGGCACTACGAGGAAGAGACTCCAGGAACCTAGATAATATCCAGGTAAAAGCATATAGAACTCTGTTCTCACTCCCGTCTTATACCTCGCCTGCCCAAATACGGCGGGAGTTCGGCCTAAAAAAACAAGACCTTGCAAGACAAGGAGCCTACATTATCTGCTGCCACAAACTCCGCTCTGCCTCCAATGACACCTTAAACGCGATGCTGTGGAAAGATATACAAAGCAGGGATGTATCTTAGGCACGCTCCTACTTGAAGGCAGCATTGGGGGCTGTCAAGGCATCCGCACTTTGGGACATGCAACTGGAGCACAACCTGTTTAAAAAAGTGATTTGGAAGAACGTAAAAACTCTTTCCCTAACAGAGGACAAACCCGCTTTGCTAAAAGAAACAATGCGTGGATGACTTTAAATACGTATAAATCCCTGACACCACAACTTTATTTCAGCCAGGGCTACCCAAAAATCACTAAACTGAAGTTTTTGAAATATAGATTAGGGATCATGCCCAGCAGAGAGCACCAACCACCATGGCTCAGGAGCAATGGCCATGAAGCCTGTCAGCTCTGCAACCTAGCAACAGGAGACATACTCCACCTGACCTGTCTCTGCGAAGAGCTCCGACAAGCCCGCCGACAGCTACTAAGGGAACAGCTCAAGCAGATAGGGACCAGCACGCGAAGGCAGGCTGTGCTTGCATGCTTGAACCCTGCGAACACAAAACTGAATTGTAGATACGTCAAGTTTCTGACTACTATAGAGCAAAGACTACCAAATCTGCAACGTGCAGCAACCATTGGTTCTGGAACCTAACGGACGAACTTTGGGCTACAAATGCCTAGCCCGCCCCGGCTCAGGGAATATTGCTAGATAACTACCCTCGGTCTCTCACCGCATGGTCCTCGGCAAGGACAATTACACAGACTGAATTGTAGATACATCAAGTTTCTGACTACTATAGAGCAAAGACTACCAAATCTGCAACGTGCAGCAACCATTGGTTCTGGAACCTAACGGACGAACTTTGGGCTACAAATGCCTAGCCCGCCCCGGCTCAGGGAATATTGCTAGATAACTACCCTTGGTCTCTCACCGCATGGTCCTCGGCAAGGACAATTGCACAGACTACCCTTTTACCACATTTTAAGAAACTATTTTAAATGTAACAATTGTACTGGTTTTAATTAACTATACATAATAACAAATTTACCAATCAAAGTATCTCTGGAGGGCCAAGCTACTGATTTGCCATTACCCTGCCTTGCGTGGCTCTCACCTTGTAGGTTGAGGACATGAGGGCTGGTTGTCAGCTGGCTGGGGGTACACCTCACCCATCTGGTTGCCACTGAGCCTCCAATGGACCCTTCGATAATCTCAGTATGATCCGAGGCAGGGCTCACCACCCATATGCTGTGGCTCTGTGTCCCTTCAAGGTACAGCAAGACAATAACCACGGCGGCATATGCAGTGGGTGATTTCTACAGTGGGTGGGGACCTCTGCGCCTGTGGGCAGTCAAAGAAATCCTGGACCTGTAGATATTAGAGACAAAAGAATATGTTGCTTCACAGAGGACTGTTCTACTGCTTGAGTCCTGCCTTGTTTTTCAGAGGACTGCCATGCTGCTTAAGGCCTGCCCTACTCTCTGAGAAGAAAGACTGGACCTGCTCTCTTCACCCCAGACTAACCTGAGTGACTCCAATGGTCAATTGACTGAACTCTTTTGCTGAGCTACAAGGACACAACAGGTTCCACGGGCCTCCCCGCAACTGCACAGATGATCTGTTGTACCTGGCCCTGCCTAGACCTGAAGGTGAACCAGCCTGAGCCCTGCTGGCCTCTGCTGGTGTGAGTTCCTGATCCCCAAGAGGAGACTCCCCAGGTGCTAAACTCTTGGCTGGCATCAGTTGAGCTCCCCCTGTGAAATCCTGGAGTTTTGAACTCTGCACACTGGACTTTTAGAAGGTAACTTTTTCAGCTGGACTAACCTGGTCCCTGCATCAGGCCCGATCTCCATCACAGTTTGCATGACTTTGGCTAGCGCAACTGGATATTAACAGTTAGCACGTTCTGCTACTTGGTAGTATTGATCCTTAAACCTTTAGGATTGTATATCTCTGGTTCTACTTATTGGAATTTTGCCATTTTAGTCTACATTTATTTACTAAATGCTACTCTATCTTTCTGTGGAATGCTTCTTGTGTAGTGTTTTTACTTTATTACTGTTTGGCAGCTACAGAAATACTTAACACAGTGCTTCTAAGTTAGGGCTTACTGCTTTTATGTCATCGAAGGTTAAGCACAGGTTAATTTAGTGACTTTTGTAGTTAATGCTGACAAGGATTACGGTTATTGCTTGAGAAGGATTTTCACTCCCCACAATCAAAACCCCGGTTTCTTACACTCCTGATTTGTAAGCGTAAGCCAGGATTGTGACAAGAGTAAGTTACAAGCATTCAAGTCTTTGTGATCCATGCCCACTGGATCACTAGTCTAGTGACCGGGTTTGAGTGTTCTTACCTGCTACCCTCTTTTGTAAGAGAAAGACTATTGTAGGCTGAGGAGAGTTAGTCATTTATGTCATGTTAATCTTCCAAGCACACTCAAATGTGGATTAAGCCTTCATCAGGTGTGGTGGATGAGCCACTTAACGTATGTATATACCATTTTTTTTTATTGCAAAAACAAAAAAATCTGGCACCAAAAATGATGGATTCTTCAATGGGATTTAAAGCATTTTGACTGTCAAAATTAGTTTGCCTTAATCCATGCAGGCTGCATCTTCATTTCTGCTATTACCTGCGCCAGTATACAGGGGTGGATCAGTCAGTCATGGCACCGGAAGAGCAAACAAATATTGGGTGACAGGTTCACCAGGATTCACAATCACGATAAGTCGTCCATGGAAATTGTGTCAGACTAGGTGAAAAATGTATGTTTAATGTTCCTTACATTATGTGATGTTGCATTCAGAATGTTAGAGAGATTGATATGTGGATTCTGACCACGTACCCTCACTGAGGTGGACTTTCCAAATGACCATAACTTGCCAGCACTAACTGACATCGCTGGAATTTCTATGGATATGTTTCTTCATCAAAAGTCATTCCTATCATGGTGCTACATACACTTTCGTGGAGGAACCTCTGCCCTCATTTTGTTCAAACCTAAATTTTGTGGATTTTAATATTGCAAGCCTCCAAACTGATGGAATGCAAATCTCCTGACTACATTCCAAATCAGATTCTTAGTCTTACATACGTGTAGGATTTAAATGACACTCTGTGAGTGAAGGCAGTTTAAGTCCGGATTGGAACTCACATCGCCTAAAAAGAATGATCCGGTAAGGCAAATATATGGCAAACGTGTCAACTGTGGAGTGTCACAAAAAGAAATCATACAAATCAAAGGAACAAACAAAGATGTATTCAAAATGTAAAATGTTAAATTAGAAAAATACAGAGGCGAATCTATAGGTATGTAGATAGGGCCACTATTAAGACTCAAATCAACAAGCAAAAGGCATTCAATTGTTAATCTAGTTAAAAATGTCCTAAAATTAATATTGATCTCTGGAAAACACTGTTTCGACAGCTTGCATTTTTTCTCTGGGGCAATTATAAGTCACTCTTCTGTGTTCTCCAGTCATAATATGGGCTGGCAATGCCGCACATTTTTGATGTTACTGCATAATAAAATCAAATTTGTCACATATTGTACTGTAAAATTCCAAATAGTGATGTTTTTCCTGATGGAAATACTGGTTAGTAAATCATGAAGGAATGTGTTAATGAAAAACCTGCAGTTCAGCAAAAAAATGTAAACATAAACTGCAGTATCAAATCAGGCACAGACGGCATTTCCATCCAGTTTGACAAACTCAGAATGACCTTGTAAGCATCTTGAAGGCAGTCCATCTGGGACCTACATAGCAAGTGTGGCTGACGCATAAAGGCGTGCAGTCAGTCTGAATTTTGGGTTTGTCACAGTCAAAGGTTTTGCATCTGCACATGAAAACCTTTTCAGAGCAAGAATTCGACTAGTTGGGCTTATATATATCCTATTTCTGAACAAGGTTTGACATGCTAGGACATAGTGTGTAAAAGCCTGCATTGAACTCCAGAATCTAATTGAGTTCATTTGCATAGGGCCAAAGGAACAACTAAGCCTGTTCTCATTTTCCAGAAAGTAAGCCCATTATATTAGTGTGAACCAGTAACAGTTTTTATGCGTGGCGTTAGTGATTTTCGGAATGTCAGTCAGTTCAATTTAATGGGTCACGTTAGGAGTTAAGAAAGGGACAGGTAACTCTGAGGCCTGAGGTGCTTGTTTCACTTTGAAGAAACCCTAAAGTTGCTAGCAAGAAGAAGCAGACCAACTTTCCAAACAGGTTACATCTCTATAAGGAGGCATCTACTGTGTCCCACAGGACTCTAAAAGTAGTGAATATAGTTATTTTCCCCTGAAAAATACAAACCTTCATATAAATAAAATTATTATATTGATTTCTCCAATACAGATTCATGATTTAACTCCTTTGGTGCTCATGACCAGCCCAGCTCGTCATGAGTCACTGTGGAGCTGTGCTCATGATGAGCTGGGTTCGTCATAACGGCTGCGCACCGCCCACACAAGATTGATTCTCCGCCTGTGTGGGAGAGTTAATCAGTGGGCGGGGTTGTGTCGAGCCCAGCTTGTCATGAGCACAGCTACACTGTGACTCATGACGAGCTGGGCTCGTCACGAGCACCGCGGCGCTGCGCTCCCCTGCCCCGTGAGGGAAGTACTCCTGCAGCGAAGGTGTTAACAATGTCACTGAAGTATGTGACAAAGGCAGAAAGAACAATTGACGGATTTAATGCTGAACAATGTTAAACATTGACCCCAGTACAGAGATCTACCTTGGCAGCTCGGGCTGGACTGTTTCTATGAGGAGCAGGGTTAAGACTGATTTGCATATGGCTGGTTCCAAACTGGGGTGGCATTATGAGCAAAAAAACAATGGATTAATTCAGGACTTTATGACTAGGGGAGGGTGAATGTTTGCATTGTTCAGCATTCCGCCCATCAATTGTTCTTTTTGCTCTTGTTGCCCGAAGATACAAGGGTATGCCTATAATTGGGTCCTGTGCTCACTGTGCCACTGGGTTCAAGCAAGCCTGGCTTATGAGGTGTAATAACCCGAAACCTGTCCCAGGATGCTTTTTTCAGTCTAGGGAGGACTAGGCTTGGCAGTTTCAGCTGGACTGTTCCCATGAGTAGTAGGGTCAAGACTAATTTGCATATGGCTCGGTCCAAACCGGGGTGGCATGATGATCCAAAAAACAAAGATTTAAATTCAGATCTTTATGATTTGGGGATAATGTTTGCATTCTTCTGCATTCCATCAATCATTGTTTTTTTTGTCACCCGAAGTGGGAAGGAATGCCCAGATTGAAGCTAGCCCAGCTGATGAGGGCTGATACCCCGAAACCAGTCCCAAGAGGCTTGTTTCCAGTTCAGGGAGAACCGTTCTTGGCAGTTCAGGCTGAACTATTCCCATGAGGAGCTGCGTCAAGACTGATTTGCATATGGCTGAGCCCAAACCTGTGTGGCATGGTGAGCAAAAGAACATCGAGCAGCACTTATTAATACGCGCTCCCTTCCATGCCACAGCCTCCAGATCAGCGAGTTCATCCTCGCCCATGACCTGGATTTACTTTTTGCCACTGAAACCTGGGGAGACGCCGGATCAGGCCCGGATTTTTGCGCTGCAACCCCAGAAGGCTATAGTGTGGCTAGACATGATAGACTCATAGGAAGAGGTGGTGGACTCGCCATTATTTATAAGAATAAATATCGTACCACCTTCGAGCCCATAAACTCCGTCAACTGTGAAGCAGCAATCTTTGCTATCAACATTAATCAGAAACAAGCCCTTAAAGGAATTTTGTTATATCGACCTCCCGGCCCCCAAAGCCCCTTTCTCTCTACTCTTTCGGACTTCGACGACCATATTATAAGTTCTGCTGAACATATGATACTGGGAGATTTTAACTTCCATTTGAAAGAGCAGGATAACTATGAAACCAGTCAACTTATTGCCGATCTCTCAACTTTGGGACTTCATCAATTGGTCAAGGGAATCACACACCAGGCGGGACACACACTAGATGGTCTGTTCACCAATAATCCCGATATTTTGGTATTGGATACTCTTCCCATCACGTGGTCAGATCATAGGGCTATTATCTTTGGGATGCATATCCGGATTACAACACCCACCCCCACCCCCCCCCCCCCCCCACCATGCCACGAACCAGGACTGGGACTCGTGCCTGGAAGAATGCGGATATCCCTCAGATGTTAGATCTCATGGCTTCTTCCTGCCCCAAGGGAGGAGGCAATCCTGTTTTATTAGCTTCCGACTTCCAAGATTGGATTCGGAATGCCGCTGATCAAGTGGCCCCGGAGAAGTTCATGAGACCTAATAGAACGTCCCCGTCGGCGGCCTGGTATACTGAAGATCTCAGACTCCATCGGCAACACTGCAGGAACCTGGAAAGGCATTGGAGGAAAGTTTACTGCCCCATAGCCAAGCAAACCTATAAAGATGCCCTTATAATATATAAAAAGGCGATCATCGCTCGAAAAACTGTCTTTTTCGCGGCCCAAATAGAGAATGCCAAAAACTCTGCTAGAGAGCTGTTCTCTGTTGTCACCACTTTGTCCACTCCCTCCACGGGCCCCGGGGTTGAACCCTCACAGACTTTTTGTAATGATCTATCGACCTTTTTTACTACCAAGGTGGCAGACATATACTCATCTTTCGAAGGGGACATAAGGACTAGACTTAGAGTTTACACTGAGGAAGAAGTAACTTCTGATCATGATCATGATCGCCTTCCCTGTTTTGCTCCCACCACGCAAGACCATATTAGCAGACTCATTTCCACCATTAAGTCTGGTTCCCCCTTGGACCCTTGTCCTCCATCTGTGATGGCAAATCTTACAGAAGTGATCTCACGGCCACTCATGGAAATCTGCAATACTGCATTTCAGACCGGTCAATATCCTAGGTCATGGAAGAAGGCTGTGATTAAACCTCTTTTGAAAAAACCCTCCTTGGATCCTACAGCTGTGGCTAGCTATAGACCCATTGCGTGTCTCCCCTTTCCTGCCAAAATATGTGAATCTCTGATGAATAAGCAACTCTCAGAGTTCGTCGATACTCACCAACTTCGACGAAACGCAGTTTGGTTTCAGGAGAGGGCATGGAACGGAGACCGCCTTAATAAAGGCCTCAGACGAGATCAGAGCTATTATGGATCAGGGAGGTGCGGCCGTCCTGATCCTTCTGGACTTGTCTGCAGCCTTTGACACGGTCGACCATGCTATTCTGGTCGACCGTGTTACAGCCCTGGGGATAAACGGTATGGCCAGGGATCTTATCTCATCTTTCCTGGAAAACCGCACCCAGACAGTGAGGCTGGGTGATTTCTACTCCCCTATCTCTGCACTCCCTTGTGGAGTCCCACAGGGCTCCTCGCTAAGTCCCACGTTATTTAACATCTACGTAGCGGACTTAGCGAGGGTAATAAAGGCCCATGGGGTACGGCTTACATCTTACGCAGATGATACCCAGCTGGTTCTGGCAATCCATTGAGACAGCCCAGTGATGGCAGCCAACTTCCAAAAAGCCATGCTCGCTGTCAGTACTTGGATGGCCTCTAACTGTCTTAGGCTTAACTCGGACAAGACCGAGATCATGACCTTCGGCAGGCTTTCCCCGGAAACATAGGTTAAAAAGTGCAAAAGGTCAAAAGAACATGGGTCGACGCGGCGTTTCGGTTACAGGTTAACAATAGTGAACCTTCTTCAGGACCAAGTTCTGATATTAATAGCGTGTTCCAGATAATTCCTGGTATGCTGTGTACCGGTTTTAATATTCGGTCTGGAACTGTTAATGGTTCTACATACGTTGTGATAGTCTCTTATATTTGTTTCTAGATAGGTCTTGCTCTGGTAGTAGGAGCCACCGATATTGGGCTTCTGTTATGCCAATTTTAAAATGACTGGCATCTAAATGTAATCACAAGCTTTTCAATGGGCTTGTGTCTTTGTATTGGTTTTCATATCTTGGTGGGGATTATTCTGCCACTATTCTGCCACTGGTTTATCAGACCCGAGGACGCGCTGAATGGAGTAGGAGCAGGGAGGCCGAATTTTAAGCACCAGTGGCAGAATAATCCCCACCAAGATATGAAAACCAATACAAAGACACAAGCCCATTGAAAAGCTCGTGATTACATTTAGATGCCAGTCATTTTAAAATTGGCATAACAGAAGCCCAATATCGGTGGCTCCTACCACCAGAGCAAGACCTATCTAGAAACAAATATAAGAGACTATCACAACGTATGTAGAACCATTAACAGTTCCAGACCGAATATTAAAACCGGTACACAGCATACCAGGAATTATCTGGAACACGCTATTAATATCAGAACTTGGTCCTGAAGAAGGTTCACTATTGTTAACCTGTAACCGAAACGCCGCGTCGACCCATGTTCTTTTGACCTTTTGCACTTTTTAACCTATGTTTACTTTATGTGATTTTTAATGTTTTAATGAAATGTTCAATATACTTTATGTATATTTTTTAAAAATGAGTTGTTATCACTGTGATAAAATGTTTTCTTTTGAATAAATGCACAAAGTGTATATATTTTTCCAAAACACCGTTCTCTGGTTTCTCTAATTTTTAATTTTAATTTCTTCTATCTAATGATGAAATGTGTGCTATAGTGCTCTAATTGTGTAAGCTTTTGAGATTGATTGTACTAGTTGGCTCATACATTGTATTTCAGCCCCTTGCTTCTAACACAATTGTGTGATTGGTATTGCTAAACATTGTGTCCTAATTGGGTACCATTATTCCACTCTCTACCAATTTTGTGGTATTCTAGAGGGACAAATTGTGTTGACAACACTAAAAAGAGAACCAAGCTGCCTGTCACTACCACCACCTGTCACTGCCACCTGCTTTTTATTAGAACGTTGTCCTAAAATGAGAAACTGATTATATTTAATATTGCATGTGTACTTTAGGGGCCACTTGACATCTCCGGGTCCATAGTGATTCTTGGCTTTTCCCTTGTTTGCTAAAACAATTCGATGTATTTTAGGGGCATGCATAGACACTACACCACCAAAGTGGCTTTCTTTGTCTTATTTGCTGGTTTGAGAATCATGTTAGAATGGGTTTTGGGTGGAATTACATTAAGGGTAATCTCCTATTATTCCAAACGGACTATGAAGTAGATCTCGACCAAAGCTGACTTGTTTTGCATTGCCATTGTAACATCGTCTATATGGATCTGCCTCACCCTGCTTTTCAGGTTACAAAGCCACAAAACACAGGTAGCCACAATACAGGGTAAGGATAAGTATATGGATAATGATAAAGATAAGGTTAAGGATAAAGATTGTGAATTTTAGTGCACATGATTACAAAGGAAGAGGGTGTCCTAGTACTGTGCCAAAGGGAGAGGAAAGCAAAACAAACTAAAGAAATGGGATTTTAAAGTATTGTCAATTTTAGCAGACAGTTTTTAGTAAGTAAATTAATTGGAAGGGAAATCCAGGCTTTACACATAATTACTTAAAGGCAACTCCACCCCTTCATGTTCTACAATGTCTGGGTACAGAACAAAATACGTCATGGTTGAACAGGGACTTATGGAAGCAAATAGCAGGTGAACTGAGAACTTGTGGAGCTGAGTGCTTTTCCAAATATAAATTAGTGGCATTAACATAGTGCCTTGAAAAACCATCTCTTCTGATTTGGGTGCTAGTTAAGTCCCCAGATGTGGATAGAAATTCTCTATACCATGAATTTTTGCCAAGCATAAGTTTGACAACCAAAACAAAGTGAGTTGCACTAATTCAGGTTGGGCATAACAAGAGCCTGTACACCCATTTTGGCTGTTGAAGAGCAACAGGGCAGTGAGCTATTAAAAGATCTTGATGATAAAAAATAAGTGACAGTGAGCTTGTTGATCTGGCCCTTAAGAGATAACTTGACATCATAGATGTTGCCCAGATTGAAGGTGGAGGGAGTATGTACAGGGGATGGACTAAGTTCTGCAGGCCAACAGTTGGAGATCCATGACAAGAGAAGGTATTCTGGAAAATAATTACTTCATTTTGTCCATGTTTAGATTGGAAGAATGTTTATCCATCAAATCAGCAACTGCACCCATTCATTCCTTTAATTGCAGAAGAAAAGAGAAGGAGGAGCACTGTCAATTAATTGAATGTCATCTATTTAAGAATAACATTTCCTGGGAACATTTCAGAGCTGCCAATGGTCACACAGATGTTAGAAAATGCAGAACTAAGCCCTAAGCACTTTGTGACACACACTGAATGGTTTTGAAAAAAGTTAGACAAAGAATAAGAGAGTCAAGTGTCCTATGGTGATAACATACTAGCACCTTATCGTTGGTTATGCATAATGGGTTTTTATGTGCTCTTTTTTGGGGAGTCAGTCCTTGTTAATAAACACCTTCTCCATGCACTGCACCTTTCCTTTAATGATGTGCAAGCTGGGCTTGACTGGCTATAGCAGGAACCGTACATTTCTCTGGTAGGCTGCCAGGGTGGGGGATGGTGTGAGGCCCCTGGGAAGCTGTTTTTGTTACCAGGGCAAGCAATATAGGCCCCCTTTGTGACAGAATCGACCAAAACTAGCCCTAGAAAACAGCTCAGCTGCACCACCAACCTCCCCTCCCCTGGGGGGCGGCCACGCATTTTCCAGGGCCAGTTTCAGTTCCCAGTTCAGCCCTGTGTGCAAGGTTTTGTAATTGATGAAGGTGACGACTATCACCAGGCTGGTAACCAGCCTATGGTCTATAAATTAATAGCTTCAAGAGAGGTCAATTTTCCCGTCTACTTCTGTGAAGTTGAGTGCATTGGAGAGATATGTTTAGCAAATGGTTTCATCAAGGGCAGAGTTGGGGAAATAGGGTCTATTTTCAAGTTCTGTTTCCTTATTGGTTCTGATGTTTGCTATCTTGCATACCAGGTATTACCAGAATCTTCTGTTCAGTACTTAGGGCCTGATTATGATGTCAGGCGGAAAGCCATCTGCCAGCTAGTCGGAGGCTCTCCACCTGACATCAATGGATTCCCTCTGACCGCTGTATTACAATACATGCAGTTGGAGGGAAACCAGCAGGGGGGTTCTGCTTCACTTCCCATGGGCTCATAGAGCCCGTCAGGGTGGCGGGATAGAATGGTAATCCCATAATGAAAGTGGAGCCAGCCTCGGCACCACCATCGGGATTACTATGTTGCTTTCCATCTGCCCTTTCATAGCGGTCCGCCCACCATGAAAAGGCAGGCAGAAAATGACATTAGGGCCTCCAGCTGGACCCCCTTGCCCCCTCACCTCCTGGCTTTACCTTTAGTGTCCCACTAAACATTCCTGCACTGTGTGGCAGGCACCACATGGTACCTATCACATGGTGCAGGGCTGTTTGCAAACATCCGTTTTACATTTGTAGCATGTATGCAGGCCTGTTCTGCCCACTGCGCAGGCTGCAATTGTAAAATGAAATATTTTTGACTGCCCACAGGGCGGTTCCATCCAAATACAGTGTGTGGAATCACTGACCTATGGTAGGGTGGTTCCATTCTTCTATGATGTCGGTCGGACGCTCATCGGACCGACATCATAACTAGGCCCTCTTTGGTTTATTCTTGGCCCTGCATTGATGTTTATTCTTCTGGCTTCATCTTTCATTATATACTTTGAAGATGTTTCCTATCCTGAATATTAAATTAATATATGCAATGTGAACTTGTGATTCTATTTTGTTTTTCTTTTTATGTTTAAATTCTCTTACACACATTTTAGTCTCTACTTTGTCATATACCTTAATTTATCTGTTTTAGTAGTTTTTCAAATTTTCACAGCTCCTAAACTTATTTTCACTTTTCATTTGATTCAGGAATGTAAATTAAAAGCTGACCATTTGCAAATTCTAGTTTTGAATTCACGCTCTCTTTCTTACTTTGCTTAGTAAGAAGTGTACTCTCCTATTGTTTCATTGCACTGCAGGGTGTCTGGATTTTAAAACTTTTTGGGCGATTAGGGTGATACAAGCACTTCAAAATGGTAAATACCACTTGTGGAATGGCTTATGGTGATTATTTATAAGTAATTGATTTACTGTATTATTTATATTTTATATTTATATTTTTCCATTCTTATTTCCGGTATATTCATTGAATGTCAAAAAATGTTACGACTATATGAATTCTCTCAGTATTCCTCATAGACTGCAATGCTGCCTTACCTTTGTAACAAGTACCTGGTTTAATAATGTTGGGGTTCAGCTCTTATGGAGTGCTATCCTCATTTGACCATAAGGAAATGAATATATTGACGCAGGATAGGCCAGTACATTTAAAATGATGGTGGCCTTTTCTTAAAATCTGACCTTTTTGCGGCATTTGACTAATTTTATGCATGAATGTCCATCCCATATAAAATCTTGGCAAGATGCATTGTCATTTTGTGGTGATAACAATAACTTCCAATTGAGAGGTACTTCAAGTGGCAGCAGTTGTGGGTAAGCTAGTTTTATGGATTTTGAGTAGCAGTAAAGTCAGAGATTATTATTTTATTAATAATGCTGAACAGGCTACAATAAGCCAGAATTTGGACAAATAAGTTCATCATAAAATAGTCTGAATACAGTAACACCATGTCATGGAGCACCATGCCTGTTGAATGAAGCAGACAGGTGACACGAGTGTCTAAAAGACAGTTGAATGGTTGAGATTAGCTGGTGAATGACTGAGGTATTTTATAGTTTCTGTGGGGAGTATGGTCTGGGTTGTGGTCTGTCAGAATATCCGCCTCCATTTTGGCTTAAGTGTTGAAATAGGGGTTGAAATGTCAAGATTATGCATTAATGGTAGGAACTGTGGAAGAACAGAGGTGTTAGGTGTTTGCTGGATGCTTAAGTTACACTGGCTCTATCAGAACTAATAAGGATGGTGGGCCCATTTGTCTTTAGGCTTATGAGCTAACTCTGCACCACAATTTGTTACAAAGTTGGAAATTTCAGTATTGAGGTGCCTGAATTGACAATATGAGAACATCAGAAAAGTCTCATATTTCCTCAGCTATTTAGAGGGCAAATGCCTAAGTGTAACATAGGAAAACATGTAACCTAGTCCATCCACCAATCAAACGTTGTCTTTCTATTTTTATTGCCATTTCAAATGGTTCACTCCTATCCATTGGAGCCTGCCCAGGAATGATTTGAAGTATTCCAAAGCTTGTAATGGACCAAAGAAGGAATTGATTTGGTTAGTGTTGGGCAGTTAGATCTGCTGGTTTAGGATTTATGTTGATGATATTGGTATTAGCTCTACTATGGGCTTTCCATATTGGCACATTATTTGGATATCTATACGAAGGTTGTATTTGTGTGCAGGTCTTGGAGCATTGCATAGCATTAATGATTGTCAGCAGCCTGATATTCACTGTGTTAGTAACAGTTTGTGTCTTTGCACTTGTGTGTGTCTAACAATTGATATGAAAGGCACTTCTGAACACATTCTCCTTTGCTCTAAAATGGCTATTTTTTGGGAGGCATGGCCTTTGGCTGCACAACATGGCCCCTGTAGCAACAAGCTTTGCACCTTTCAGTCAAATTAATCCAGAAACATCCTTATTTCTGTTGGTGAAAATAAGCAATGATTGAAATGAGTGGATGGCCGGGGCAGAGCTTGATGGTGATGTGGCCAGGAGTAGCAATCAGCATGAAGCAGGGTGAGTTGTGACAGCAGCATAGTGAGCCTTCAGGGGTCCTACAGTGACAGGGACTGCTGGTGAGCCTAAGCATTCGCACATTCCCCTTCTGGGTTGTTGGTTGAGCAGTCGGTCTGACTCCCCTGAATGACGTGTCCCTACATGACTGGTGACCAGTGGAAGCACATTAGGTAGGTTGTGCCTGGGCTGTGCAGTTGTTTTCTGGGTTGAGTGTCATTTCGTGATAGGACAGTTTAGAGAACAGGAAGTGTACAGACAGCCAGACAGGCATGCTGATGGGGATCATAGGCCACAGAGAACAGATGCAATTTTGTTCAGACCCTGTTCTCTCTAAGAAATCAATCTAGTATTGGTGCATTACTGAACCCTGTAGAAGTGGGATCCACCTTCATGTCTGGGATACATTCAAGATGTGCTGAGAGTTAATAGGACCGAAAGTGTGTACAATATACGATGAGATAAAAGAGAAGTAATCAGGCACATAAGTATATTCCTGTCTAAAAGTAAAGAATTGGCTAAACACTCAGCAGAGGCTAATGACATAAAAAGGAGGCCGAAGTTAATCAAGTCAATCTATACTTTAATTCTCTGAGTGGTGCATTGGAACAGCCAAACAAACACAACAATGGAAAAAGGGGACAGCAAACAACATAAATTATTCTTTGACCCCAGAATGCCTGGCAAGGCACTCTCAAATTACCAAATAGAATAAGCTCAGTCTCCTTCTGAAGAAGAAGGCAACAGCATTACAACATTGCTCCTCGAAAAAACAGCAGACTGGTGGAAATTGATGGCAAACCAGATTGGAAATGGCCAAGAGGCGAATTTCAAGTCAAGAAGATAACAGCATGGAGCATGAGAGGACGATAACACAGATGCAGAAGCAACTGGAGATAAATCAGTCATAAATATTGTATGCACAGGGGAAAATAATTTTACCTTAAGCATTTTGAAAATAAATGATAATTCATTGTTTAAAGATTTTTGCACAATTACTTTGTGCTTATGCCTTCAACTGTGGTCAGTTTGTCCTTGCTATAAACATTTGAACCAATTGTTAAATTGACTGTTATAGAATTAGGTACCATTTATGCTTCATTTCAACTAAATGTATTACTAATTGTAAAGGACTTGCATGAATTATTTTTATTGTTGTGTCAGAAATAAATATAGTAACGATGTAATGAGTTAATTGGGTTTTGACATAGGACATTCTGTATTTCAACAGAAGAGTAACATTTCTATTTTTTACTTGACCAGTTTCATGCGTTGGTGCCTGGTTACTCCAAGTAAACTTTATTATTTTTACATCCCAATTGTTTGCTATTCACTTAATATGAATCCTCTGCACCGCATTTAGCATTTTGTTTCACAAATCTAGCAGAACAATCAATTTTTATTAAAACACACAATTGTTTTTGTTTTATGGCGGACCATTTGAACGTTTTCTTATGGAATAGTCTATTGATTTCTCCCACAACGAGATCATTTACATTCAAAAGAGCAGAATATGTTTTTGAATTGCTTGCGAAAACAATTGAAATATTGTAATTTGAATTGTTTATTACAGGTCTTTTGCTATACCAACTCAGTCTACATTCAAACAAGTTTTTTCTTGTTTAAAAGTTTCTTGAGACAGAAAGAGAGATGGCTTCATTCGACCCTTCTTGCAAATTAAAAAGGATTGTGGATGGGCGTTGGTTTAAGTTCTTGCACAGGAGAGGACATGGACACACTATTGACCCATAGAGCTCTATAATCCAACTTTATGGTTTGGCCACTTTCTTGTGCATGGACACTTTTCAAAGTCTGCAACTGCTACTTTACAGAAGGAAATAATTGGATCCTACTCAGTGGGGGCCTCATTTATTGGGGTTTGACGTAGGGCAGTGGAGCAAGTCATCTTGCTGTGCTGCCCTACGTCATAGGGAAAAGGCAGGAATGCACTGAGTTTATCGAATAAGGTACATTGCTGCCTTTTTCCCAGCGCTGGCGCCATTTCGGCAGCAGAGAAATGGAGGCACCCTTGCACCATGGTGCAAGGTTGCTTGTGTTGTTGACAAGATTGCTTTTGTGCACGAAAGGGCACCTTCCTGCACAAAAACAATCCTGAGAGCTGCTTTCCTCTTTCTAAGTGTGCTTCACAAGTGAAGAGGAATAATTGAGGAGAAATAAAGATATTTCTCCTAATTATGCCTCACCTCAGGAGGCCTAAGATTTTGAAACCTACCCAGGTTTACATGCTCTTGTAAATCTGGAGAAGCGTCAAAATCCATGGGTGTCGTTTGGAAACACCCTCTGCTGCACCCATGGAACTTCTCCAGAGCCCAGAGTAATGCAACACAGTGATTTGCGCTGCCTTGCCTTGTTCCATATCTATAAGGCCATTCAAAGCCATGCAAAGTCTTTCTGTTTCTTCTTTTATAATCCCTATACAGGTTTTCTATGCCATTTCTTTGCAGCCATTTAGCAACATCATATTGATTTTAGGACTTCAAAATGTTTATACTTTCATAATGCTTCTTTAATTAGTCTTAAGGTGGACATTTTCGTTCTTGGAAAAATAGTTATGCATTCTCAGCTTTCTTGGAAAGCACTCTCTCACTGAGATTGTTTCATTATTGCACTCTGTCTAACACACAATATTTTTCAAGAAGACTTTGCAATGTTCTACAGTAATAATGAGTAATTTATGGAAAATGATGGCAAGGGTGGTATGTGTGTTGCTACCGAAAGATATATGGCTTTACTTAAAACCGTGGACAATGTTTTGCGCCATCCTCATTTTGTCCCAACAACATTTGCACAATATACTTCCATCTTGCCCTTAGTCCGAACTTTGTCCTTGCAAAATCTGTGCACATATTAGACATTTTGTTAGACGTCCCGACTGCACTTTGTGTTCCTTTGAATTACTTATGTAAACAGATTTTCTTGCCCTGCTTTTGTTTTTTAATGTACCCAAAGCACACTTCAAAAATGCTTTGCAGTCAGCAGACTTCCTCCGGCAGCTAACTAAAAATATCCATTTTGAATTCAAGTACATTTTGTTGCACCCATGTTTAGAAATTGGGTTTTTGCTCGGCAGAGGTATGCCCCCTGTCCAAGCAGGAACCACAATCCTAGTCAAGGTAAGTCACAACACACCCTACATGATCCTGTTCTTACCCTCTGGTAGCCTTGTGGAACACTTCAAACAGTAACACAGGGAAAACACTGCAACAAAAAAAATATATGTATATTTTGTAAAATAATCAAGAGCCAAATGGCAAAATTCCATAAGTGGAAGGTGTGATATGAATTTTTAAAGAATAAACTGTAACATACAACTTAGAAGCAATACACGCCTAAATGGAATATCTTGTCATGCCCGACTGGTACAAAATCAAGAGTTCAGGCCAACAGCAATGGAGTGCGACTGGATACAAGGACCCAGCGTGGCTCACTGAACAAAATAACCTTAATCCAGGTGGCCGAAAAAGCTGGTGCGCTCACCATGTCAGGACGCTAAATAATTATGGCTCCTTTTACCATTTATATCGATTGGCATGCCAAACTTTGACTTCGTCAAGGTCTATCCAAGATGCGTGTTTCAACGCATCAGTTTCAAGCAATCGAGTTTGATTGACTAAAGACACAAAGTGAAATTATAACTTTCCCAAATTGGATTAACGGTCCACACACATTTTTTCAGATTCCGTATTTTCTCTGAACTTTTACTTGCAAAATCAACTTTGATACATTCCCCTGATAAAGGGTCCTCTCTCTACTTAAGAATGTTTTTGTCCTGAAGATTGTCTTATAGATACTTAGGGGCCCATTAGGATGGTTGGTGGATTGCCCCCGTCAGGCTGACGGTAGCCACCGGCGGCCTGGCGGGGGCAATCCGCCCGCCATCCTCACCTAAATCCCCCCGCCATATTAGTGGGGGACTGCGGGGGACAGGAAGACCATCCGCCGTTTTTCCGCCCCGGTCGCCATGGGGCGGGCGGAAAAGGATTAATATGGTGGCGGTGTCTATTAGACACCGCCGGCCATATTAGCATTGCCCAGAACAGATGCCTTTCCGTGGCGGCACACGGGCAGTACCTGTGGTACCCCCCTGCATTTACATTAAGAAAGCAGCAGTCACCGCGCAGTGCCTGCCGCTTTGTTAATGTAAATGCAAATGTGCATTTTTAGCATTGTGGCGGGCGGTGCTGAGAGCACTGCCCGCCACAATGTTAACAATGCAGGATGCGCCCGCCACTGTGGCGGGCACATCCTAATACACCTAATACATCCTAATATCCTAATACACCCCATGGGACCCCCACCCTTATGGCGGGCGGTCCCGAATTCCGATAGGATGGCGGGCGGACTAAGTACGTGCGTCATCCTAATGGGGGCCATAATGTTAAAAGACTGAAACGTTGACCAACATAACCACTTTCTTCTCAAATAATGTTGCATGTAATTCTTTGCCTAATGTGCAGAAAGAATTTTTCGTCTGCAAAAGACATCAGAAAGTGGTATTGTACTTAAGTGATATGTTGATTTTTTTTGTTTGGAAGATTGTCAAATCTCTGTCACTTTTGTTCATGTAAAGACTGTATTGTACCCTTGAAATCCACTAATATGATCATACATTTTCTATTAATAAAGAACACACCCATGTGTATATGATTTACTCATTTTTGATTACACCAAATTATTTACATTTATACGTGGGAATCCACTTTTTTGGATTTACAAATGCCATTGTTACCTGTTTCTACCTAGTTAATTCCCTTGTAGGTACTTGTATCAGATAATAACTTTTTTAAAGTGGCATTTTCAGGGTAAACAGACAAAATATCGAATAACAAAATATAGAAGAGCCATAATATCGAAGTCAAAATATAGAATGGACAAAATATCGAATGGACAGAATATAGTGGTGAAAAATATCGAATTGAAGGCAAGTAATATGATATCGATTTTTTAAAATATAGAAAGTCAAAATATCGAAGTATATAATATAGGTGTTAAAATATATCACATTTTTAATAAAATCGAATTTTTTAAAGTGTTTTGTATGTTAGTGTATTTGTGAAAAGTGTATATTTTTTTGTAATTTATTTTAAGTAATGAATTTTATGTTATTTGATTTTTGCGTAATTTAATTCTGTAGCGGGTTGAGGGTTTATAGGGGAATAGGGTGGGAAGTGATTTAATTATGTTAAATAAAATATAAATTTTTCGAAATTACTAATTATTTTTAATTTAACTTTGCGTTTTAGTTCTGTAGCAGGTTGGAGGTTTATAGAGGAATAGGGTAGGAAGTAATTTAATTGTAATTAAGTAAATTATTTGTATTTATTTATTGGTATTGATTTTTTATTTATTTTGTATTTAATTGTTAATTGCCAATTAATTTGTATTAATAGGTAATTAATTTTAATAACTAATATTTAATTGTATTTGTAAATGATTAGTTATTACATAATAATAAATTGGTAATTAGTTTTAATGCATTTTTTTGGTATTGATATTTAATGTATTGTTATTAATATATTAAATCTTTACTTTCCCTATTGTTAAACCCACTAGAGTGGGAATAGTAATTTTTACCCCTACGCTATCCAACGTTTTTCCTACTGTTGCACTCTCTGGAGTGGGAATAGTAATTTTTACCCCTACGCTATCCAACGCTTTCCCTACTGTTGCACTCCCTGGAGTGGTAATAGTAATTTTTGCCCCTACACTATCCAACGCTTTCCCTACAGTTGCACTCTCTGGAGTGGGAATAGTAATTTTTACCCCTACGCTATCCAATGCTTTCCCTACTGTTGCACTCTCTGGAGTGGGAATAGTAATTTTTACCCTCCCGCTATCCAACGCTTTCCCTACTGTTGCACTCTCTGAAATGGGAATAGTAATTTGTACCCCTACGCTATCCAACGCTTTTGCTACTGTTGCACTCTCTGGAGTGGGAATAGTAATTTTTACCCTCACGCTACCCAACGCTTTCCCTACTGTTGCACTCACTGGAGTGGAAATAGTAATTTTTACCCTCTCACTATCCAACGCTTTCTCTACTGTTGCACTCACTGGAGTGGGAATAGTAATTTTTACCCCTATTCTATCCAACGCTTTCCCTACTGTTGTACTCACTGGAGTGGGAATTGTAATTTTTACCCCTACGCTATCAAACGCTTTCCCTCCTTTCTCACTCAATGGAGTGGAAATAGAAATTTTTACCCCTACGCTATCCAACGTTTTCCCTACTGTTGCACTCACTGGAGTGGTAATACTAAATTGTACCCTCTCGCAATCCTACGGTAAAAAGTTTGTATATTTTGTATTCATATTATGTTAATATATATATATATATTTATATGTTTCATGAAATAAAATGGTATGTTTTATTTTTTATAACTTAAATTAATTATTTAATCATTTTGAGGTTATTTAAGTATTTTTAAATATGTTTTAGTTCATTATATTTATTATTTCATTAATTTAAAAAAAATCGATATTTTGACCAACTATATTTTTTAAAACGATATTTTTGATTCAATATTTTTGTACTTACCTGTTTGTAGATTGGAATTCGATATTTTTGTATTCTATATTTTTTCCTCAATATTTAGGTAATTCTATGTTATTGTAATCTATATTATGTCAGTGATCCGAAAAAAATTAAATTACATTTAAACCACGTTATAAAGTAATGCCAATGTTATCCTATGGAAGAAATAGGCCTTGTAGTGAAACACAAACTTGCATGTTTTTCACTACCAGAACATGTACAACTTAAAAGAAAATGTCCAGCCTTTTAAATGCTTCACACCCTGCTCTCTGTGTTATCCCAGGCCTAGATTAGGTGCGATTTATATGATTAAAAAGGGATGGTTTAGGCCTGGCAAGATGTTTGCCTTTCCAGGTCCAAATGTCAGTGCAAACTGAACACACAAGCTCTAAGTGAGTGGCACATTAAGTGTTGCAGGCCCACTAGAAGCACTTACTTTACAGGCTCTGGGCACATGTAGTACACTTTTCTATGTACCTATTATTATATTAAATGGGTAGGAGCCAATGTTGCTATGTTTAGAGAAGAGAGCGCATGCATTTTAGCACTGGTTAGCAGTGTTAGAGTGCTCAGATTTCTAAGGCAGCAAAAACGAAGTTAGATAAAGGGGAGGAGGAAGTCAAAATGTTTGGTGGTGACCATGCGGAGAGGGACATTTTCCAACAACCCACAAATTGTATTGCTGCTTCAGGCCAATCGCAGATACGCTTGTCAAATCTATGTTGTATTGTGTACTGCACTTCTGTTCTTCTAAAACTTACATCTTCTTCATTTTAATAGCTCTCCAGTAAGTGGTTCTTGTTATGATTATTCCAGTCATAGGTGTTTACAGAGTAATACTAGGACAAACATTAGATGCCCTGTTATATTTCTGTAATGTTTAACCTAAAAAACAAATGCTAACCTTCTCTTCCAGTGTTTTCTTGTTTATTTCTCTTCCTTGCCTAGGATCGTCTTTCTTGGATCTTTTTATTTTGTTCAATCTCTTTGTTTCCCTAAAATCCTATCCATTACATCGGTGTACACTGTTCTGTCTCAAACAGTTGTAGTCTGAAGTTTCTTTGGGTTCTTTAAATCGAACACATTCAATCTTGAGGGTGTTTATAATCCTGAAAATGATGCACAGGCCAAAACGTCCTATAAATATTTGTCTCAATTGCCCGCTATGGCTTCTTCAAGTCTGAGGCCTTGGGACATGTGTATGATCACAGCATATGTGAGGCTTATGGAAATTGCTACCTGCGCATATACATATCCTTAAACTGCAGAAACCAAGCCCTTCATCTCTCTGTTTTCTGTGTTTCCGCTATGTGAACAAACTGTATTAAGATAAACTCAATGTGAACCCCATTTGGGTATGTAAATGACTTAATTACATAGCACATTGCTCCATTTACCAAACATGATTCTACATTCAGTTCCCTGTGTGGAACAAATGTAGCAGTAAACACTAATCTGAAGGACTTGTAATAGTCCTGCTGTTTTCAAGACGCGTTTTTATAGGTCATCCACTCTCTTTCCTGCCATAATACTTAGAACAAAGTTCATGTGATAGTGTTCCAGTTGATCAGCAGCTATAAATTAGGTTTAACTGTGATTGTTCTGCTGTATCAAACAATCACAGTTAAACTTAATTAACATAAATATAATTGTATGCATTGTGTTTACATAGGGGGCCTTGCTATATGCAATACCCATCGTCCTGAAAACTAACGCCACGAAAGACCGAAATGTCGACCTTATCCACCCGATCTTTTTTATAAGTAAGGTGGATCTTTGGGCGCCAACCCTGAAAAGGGTTATAAATGCAGCGGTGGACACGGTAATGCCAGAATCCTGGACCCCAGCCATGATTGTCCCCATCTTTCAAAAAGGTAATAAGGATAGCCCACAATGTTACCGCCCGATTTCCCTCATTGATGTGTCAGCGAAGGTACTAGGGCGGGTGGTCTTGAACCGGCTCACTGACTGGGCAGAGGAGCACCAAGCCATAACTGATGTCCAATTTAGCTTTAGGCCTGGAAAATCTACCACCGACCAATGCCTTAACCTGTACCTTATTACGGCCAGATATACAATAGTCAGCCAAGGGCGATGTATCTGGCATTTATGGACCTGACTGCGGCCTTTGACATAGTCAATCGAGGGAAATTATGGGCAATTATTGGTGGACTGGGGGTGGACCCTGGGCTCATTAACTTTTTAAAATCCCTCCATCTGAATACCACGGCTGCGGTCAGATATAGTCAGGAGGGAAAAACAACAGAACCCTTTACGTGCTCTAGTGGGGTCAGGCAGGGTTTCATATTAGCTCCCTTTCTGCTTACACTATATATAAATGGTTTGGACCATGCATTAAGCACTTTACAGGTGGACACCCCTAGGATAGGTACTCGGGGAATTCCGGTTCTGCTTTATGCTGATGATGCAATACTTCTTGCCCGTACTCCTAAAGGCTTGCAGCTCTTAATCAATGGTTTTGTGTTGTTTATGGAAAACCTGGACTTGTCCCCCAACCTTGCAAAATTGTATGTAATCGAAGTGGGGAAAAAACAGGTAAATCCTATAATTACACAATTGGATCCCATCATCTAGGAAAGGTACAGTTGTTTTCATATCTGGGTATTTTATTTGATGGCCGATTACATTTTAAAAATTGAATAAAAGAGAAGCGCCAAGCTATGACTAGATGCATTGCGTCCATAAAGAATTTTGCACACAGGTTAGGACGTTGGTCCCCAGAGCAGATTCTGAGACTATACAGCTCTATGTGCTGTGCTAAAGTGCTGTATGGAAGTGAGGTGTGGGGATTTACTGAGCTTACCCAACTACAAACTGAAGAGAATATGTATTTTCGGCGCCTGCTAAAAGTCCCCCAGAGCAAGCCAGCTCATAATATTCATGAGGAATTGGGTGCCTGGTACATCAAGGATAGGATGGCAATGAAACCCTTAGTTTGTTGGATAAAGATCTGGGCTAACGAGGAGGAGGTTTTCAGCAGGCAGGTTATAGAAGACTGTTTTTCCTTGATCATGGGCTAAAAATTCCCTTGCTCAAATATGTGAAGGAATCTTTTGAGGAAATTGTATCTGCATATCCCTTCACCAATCGTTCCAAAGTGAGTATGCAAGACAAGGCTTTGGTTAAGGTCAGTACTTTAAACATATTTCAATGCTCCGGGAAGACATAGAGTTAGCAAAGCCATCGGCGAGAGAACACCTAGTGGGTAAGTCTTCCCAGGGCATTGAACCATACTTGTCTTGTTTAAGTAGAGCACATGATAGATTCTTAATGACCCGGTTTAGCCTGAATCTTCTTCATCATGTTTTAGTAGAACCGGCAAGGTTCACACCATCTATAGAGATGGAGGGGCCCTGTGGCTGCAGCCATAGGTCTCCACAGGACACCCTCCACTTCATTTTATTATGCCCATTTCATTCACATCCCAGGAGTATTTTTCCGAAGGTAATTTTAAAGAAAGCCAGATTTAAACAGGCGGGGTGGCCCTGTTATGTTTAAAATTGGCCCCAGATGCTTTTACACTTTTTAGTGTCACTAATTTTTTACGGACTTTATTTAGACTAAGGAACACAAGGGGCAGCAGAAGTTCTTAGATTTCTTGTTACTATCCTTTATAGTCGGTAAAATGGTTTCCATGTTTGTATATGAATAAGACTGATGAGGGACAGGTTCCATGTAATGTGTATTTGCTTTTAACCTATTGATTGAAATTGTCAGTTAGTCAAAATACTCTTTATTCGATTTTTGTTAAAATCATAAAAGGACAAAATACAATACAAATAAAATTTTTAAAACATCAATTGATCAATTGATTGAAATTGTATTATGTGGATCTTAGACTGATGGATGAATTATTAATTCCTTTTATGTTTGTACCTGTAACTTGTTTTGGATAAATTGCTACGTTTATGGTATTTTTGTATACCGAATAAATAATTAAAAAAAAAACTCACTGGTCTGAAAGTGCCACTATTAGAAAGTTGGAATTTTTGTGTCCAACCATTTGGTGACTGCAACCTGTGTCCTGGATCACATGACTATGTGTAGCTGACAATTGGTCATTGTGAAGTACTCACTGACAGTGAGACAAAGGGGGGAATAGGTGTTGGCAGGATGGGCTATCTCTGAGATAATAGGGGTGGCAGAGCTGCACCTACCACACTTGTATATCACACACTCAAAAAAAAGGCAGGAAATTCCAGAAACCTCTGTAGGGAAAGAAATCTAGAACCTTCTTGCACTTCAAAGTGGACACTAGGTATAAGAAGTGGATCCTCAGGTCAAACTCTTTAGTACACTTCTGAACCTGTGGAAGACTCAGAAGAAGGACTGCTGTGCTACTCTGCTGGGAAAAGTACTACCCTTCTGCACAAAGTGAGAAGGACTGGACCTGCATCTTGATGCCAGGACCACTACAATTACTCCAGGTGCTAGGTGGTGGTTCCTGATCAGAGCCTAAGGGACAGAAAAAGCTCCAACTATCTTGAACCCTGCATCTGACTCTGCCTGCTTTGAGTCCTAACCCCCCAAGTGGTCCCCCTCCAGTTCTGAACCCTTGGTAGTGGGGCTAAAAGTGCTCTCCCTACCCATCTGTGGCACAATCAGAACCTAAAGTATGTCACAAACCAAGAGGCCTATTAGGATGGCGGACGGACCTGCGTTAATCCGCCACCCCCGTGGTGGAGGGACCGTCGGCAGGGGCAGCAGTGTTCCCTCCATAGGAATTAGGATGTGACTGCCACCCTGACGGTCACATCCTGTATATTTAACATTGCGGCAGGTGCTGCTTAAAGCAGCACCTGCCACAAAGTTAAAAATGCATGCTTCGCATGTGCATTCACAAAGCGGCAGGCACTGCTCGGTGCCTGCCGCTATGTGCATGCACATGCAGGGGGTACCATAGGTACCCCATGTGCACCCCCTGCCCCCCTACATCCTGGGGGCCCGCAAGGGGCCCCCAGAAGCAAAGGTCCACATGCTTTTCCACGGCAGAATATCCGCTGCGGAAAAGCATGTCTCCGCACCCATCATAATATAGCTGGCGGTATCTTGCAGACAACGCCACCATATTGTGGTCCACACCCCACGGATCAGCGGCGGACGGACCTGCCATCCGCCGCTGATCCCACTGCAATCATAATCTGGCGGTGGGTGTTTTCAAGGACCGCGTCGGTGAATCCGCATCCTACGGCCCTGCGGTGGCTTCCACCGGCCCGGAGGATGCGGATTCACCGCCATCATAATCGACCCCCTAATGCATCTCCTCGGAGTGCCTCATGGGATCTGACACAGTGCAACACAGCCTCAACACAAGCCACCATCACAGCCTGCACAGCTCATTGGAACCACCGCTGCTCAACACATCTTTGACACAGACCTCACATTGATTCTCAGGATCGGTGCTGCAAGTGCAATGCTCCACAGCTAGAATTTAAGGTATATTTCTCAGCTGGATTAACTTGGTCCCTGTGTTCGGCCCCCGCTCCATTGCAGTCAGTCTGCACTTATGTCTTTCTCTCAGTCCAATATGATCAGATAACCACAGTTGGTGCTTTGTTATTTTAAGCACTATTTTTACCTCAACCTTTAAAATTGCATATCTCCGGTTCTACTTAATTGAATTTTTGTCATTTTGGTGTCAAGTAATTTATTACATTTCACTCTATTTTCTAATTTGATGTGTGATTTTTCTTCTGTTGTGTTTTCACTTAATCACTGTGCACTGAATTTAAATGTTTACACATTGCCTCTAAGTTAAGCCTGACTGCTTTTGGCCCATACTACTGGAGGGTAAAGCACAGGTCAATTTAGTGACTTTAGTGGTTCAACCTGATGGAGACTGAAGCTGTTGCCTAAGAAGCTCTCACACCCTCCTCAACCAACAGCCCAATTTCTCACACCAAATAACTCATAAATGGAGGCTCTTAAACGTCTTGCGTCCTAATGTGTACAAAGGCCGGCATCGTATTAGGCACCATATTTACTTTGTGATCAACATCTTAATTCCTGCAAGCCTTCAGGGTATAGTTTATAACAGGTGATCTTATTGTTATATAAGGATCAACATCAAGTAAGGTTAAGTTGTTACACCTTTAACTTTGAAGGCAGCCTGTACTGAGGGTTTGGAGCCTGTTTTGTGGCAGCCATATGCTGTTATTGCTTGCATGACCATAGTTTACCCACCGACAAATAAAAGGAATACATTTTGAGCAACTGCAGTTTTTACATTTATGTAAAATGCTATGATCCTCTGTATTAACCACCTCCTCATATGCATATCCTTGTTTTTCTCTACCATGTCATCCAAGTCAACTATCTGTTTGGTGGCTTGCCCCTTGGCTTTTTCAAGTTTATTGATGACTAATTGGTCCTGAGTCTGATTTATTGTCTCTCACTGTGGATATTCTCTTTCTGTGGTGGGGTCTTTTTCCTACGTTCTGATTGTCTTTTCAAGTTTCTTCAGCCACTCTTGCTTCTGTTTAATTTTTGATTCCCATAGAAATGTCAGGAAGCAGAACCTTGGGCTGATCTTTCTCTGATTTCAATGCTTTCATATGATTCACACTCATCCATCAGTTAAATTTCCTCTCTCCTTGACCTGCACATCTGCATTAAAGACATGTAGTAAAATTGTTTTATTCACGAAGTCTCAAAGGAAAGTAAGCAGTTACTGATTAGGCTGGGTTGTGGATTGTTCATCATTGAGCATTCACATCCAGGCACTGCAAAGAGCTCATGTGGTTTATTTAATGCCAGTTTCCTTCAGTATATGTAGTATTGAGATAATGTGTACAAGCACACTTTTTTGAATGCAGGTTTCCTCTTGAAGACTAAACATCCAGCATGTTTGTCTTGAATAGTTCTGTATGCTCGTGGTCCAACACAGCTATGGCTTATGTCTCACCAAAGAACTTTAGCACTCAATTGTGAGAACATGCTCATCATAATGTAAGTCAAACAATGTTTTGGGACTCTCCCAAAGTAGAACATTACTGCTTTTAGAACATTCCATTCACTGAGGGTAGATTGTTTATTAAAAAGGCAGAAACAGAAAGACAAACAATGGGTATTTGGAGCTGAAGGTCTACAACAGCTATTACTGGCATTGAGCAACTCTATTGTCTTAAATTAAGCTTTCAATATTCAATGTCACAGAGAGTGTATGAGACTGACTTCACTTCTAAAACCCTTCAAATATATTTCCAAACACAGCTGTAGAGCTTTTTATTTTTTAAATCAGGATGTACAGCCTTTATGCTCTATTTGAGAATCGATAGTATCTTATATGGCTGCTGATATCAAGTAGGCTGGAATAAGAAATGCATTAAGTAAGCAACTCTGAGCACATCACTAAGCAGACATGACCAGGGATAAGCATTTTATGTTCCTAACATGTTACCTTAGGTGCCTTGGCAATGCCACTAAGAGAAATACGTCTCCATATATCTATAGGGAGTTACATTCCGCATTGCCTCTCCACAAAAAAAAGACCTTAATAAAAATAAGTGTAAGAAAATGTGATACTGTACATGTGCTATAGTTGTGCTGATTTTGTCTCAGACTTTGGGTGCATTTGAAGGTGGGGAAAGAGCAGTTAGATGCAGAGGGGTTTTATGTTTACATATTGGGCTGGCTTGATGGTATGTGCATCATCTGCTGGGTCTCTATGAAACAAATATTATGCAGATTACATATTTCAATTATATCTAGCAAGTATTCGCGGCATCCTCACAAATGGCATTACTCATTGGCAGAAACTTCTGCTGCATGATGGATGTGCAGATTGCTTATACCTCAATACAGGGCCCATGCACAAGGAAACTCACTGGGGATTTCAAGCTCTGTGGACAAATTAGATGGGGTCTTTGGAGAGGGCAGCAGTAAACAGATCTCCGTTCTCCCAGGAAACTGGAGTGGATTCAAGAAGAGAAGACAGCAAGCTGAGCTACATAATACGCTTAGGCATGTCAAATCGAAGAAAGAAAGCTGAGCTACATAATACGCGTAGGCATGTCAAATCTCAGGAATATATGACTATGTGGCACTCTACGCGGTATAGGCTGGGTAGTCTACTGACCAGGCTGGCCCACCCAGATAAACCGCACACTATGAGAATAGCTATCCAACACACATCTCCCTTCTGCATGCACAATCAGAAATAAACAAGTTATTGACAGGCTGTTACACACAACTGTATTTGTGTTAAACATCACTTTGCAGATAACTTTCCCTGAGCAGAAAGCAGAATTAGATGACCAATTGCTTTTAGTCGAGATGTGTTACAGGATGTTCCAAAAACAGGTAGTATAAACACCGGTTATACATGTGGCAACCTGCTAGGGAGAAAAGCATGTTGGTCTCTCTATCCAGAAGGTTATAATATTAGTACTGTCGAAGGCAAACCATGATGCTTTTGGATGACCATTGTATTGACCTTTATTGATGCTAAGTTTGGGCTGCAAGATTCTTGGAAGGTGCTAGCGTCCTGAATACAGACTGTATTCCATTCCCAGGAATGCTACAGCCTAACCAGAGTGAACTCATCTCAAGCAGGAGCATGTTGTCAAACATAAGAAATATTTTGTTCTAAACAATACTCCAGACAATCACATTCAGTTAGAGATGGCTTCCATGGAAAGGAGAAGGCCCTTTATTATATCACATGGGATAATTTATTATTAGTCTTGCAAAAGAATGAGTTTGGTGAAAGTGTGCTAGCTTTGATCAGGCATATTCACACAAATCTAATGGCCCGAGTGAGAGCCTAAGGTGTAAAGTCTTAGCTGATTAGTAGGGGGATACAGCTTTTATTCACACTAACCATGGATCTCCTTGCTAACAATTTACAGTGCCTAGGCAAATTACATAGCATACTTATAAACTGGGTGTTCACGCCATTTCATATAGGATGAAAATGTCCTACTTACATCCAGAATGTCCAGACATGGCTGGCACCTCTACTGTTGTAGATGGAAACATTCGGACTGGCTCCCAGTCTTATAGAGTAAAGGGATAATTCTTGCAATTGGAAATATCTGCCTGGCCATCCGCCTTCTACTGTTTAAAAGCAAATTCTGTCTTTGTCCTCAACTAATCACAGGAACCTGCTTCTTTTCACATGTTGGAGATTACATGGGATAATAACAGACAATTCATAGGGATAGAAATACATAGGCAACCACCAATTGTAATTGACAGAAACCCTATTAACCAACTTGCATTAACCAGCACTTTGGTGGACTTTTGTAAACAACTGCTACTATTTGTAATGAGCAGAGCAGAGCTATCCAATATGGTGTTCCTGTCCTAAATGCTTTACAATTTCATAAATATACCACCAAATACTGAGGTGACTTTTTTCAGACCTTCACATCCTGCTAACTGAGTTGATCTGTGGATTGGGTTGGTGCAAGCTAGGTTTGCAGTAGTTATTTTGTACCCATTGGTGAGGGGAGCTTGGGTGACTCAGCCTTCAAACCTATCCTCAGGGGGGGGGGGCAATTCCAGTGGGTGAGGCAAGGCTGAACATGAGGAACTCTGAGTCTAACATGTCCATAATGGGCTGTGGCAGTCACAGTAAGGGGAGTTTTGGTTGGTACTAGGGGGCTAGAAACCTCTCACACTCTTCTACTCCACACGGAAAACGTTGTTGGAACATACATCTGAAAAAATATGCATCACAGGATGCTAGACCTGGCATCATTGGCATGGGTTTCCCATGTAGTTTAACCTTAATCTGCTGTTATTTTGCCTTGTGTTGAACTTCGTTTTGCTGGTCTAGCTGCATTGGGCACTTTGCCACTGCTGTTCAGTGCTAAAGTGCAAGTGCTCCCCCTTTCCATTATTTTTATAGATTGGTGGCTCCATGATTGGTATATTTGATTTACTTGTCAGTCCTTAGTACAGTGCACTGTGTGTGCCCAGGGGCTGTAAATCAAATGCTGAAAGTGGGCCTCAGCACTGATTGTGCCACTCACATAAGCAGCCTGTAAATGTAACTCAGGCCTGCCATTGCAGAGTCTGTGTGCAGTCTAGTACTGCCATGTTGACCTGGCAAATTCACCCACTTGCCAGGTCCTAACCTTCCTTTTTCTTACATGTTAATCATCGCAAGGTAGCCACAAGTTACCCCTGTGGACAGGGTTCCATGTATGTGAAAGGTAGGACGTGCCCTGATGTGGGTGGCATGCCCTGATAGTGAAATACTGCCAATTGTTTTTCAGTATTGTAAAACTATCTGACCTCATAGGTTAGAATGGGGAGTTTGCTTATAATACCTTATACGCATAACTGTCCATGAGAACAAGATAGAGAAATCAAGTTTGATATGCCTGAACTCAGCATGCTAAAATGCATCTTTTAGTGAGGGTGATTTTTACATTCTGAATTTGGAAATACAACTTTTAGAAAGTAGGCATTTTCTTGCCTAACCATCCAGTGTGCCTCTGCTAGGTTGTGTATTTACTGTCTGGCTTTGGAGTGATAGGGTCTGGGGATGTGCATTCTGTTCAGATAGCCACTTGGGGAGTTTGGGTGTGTCCTGCCTTTCCAGAGTGAGTCAGGGCTGGGCTTAATAGACCTGGTCTGCATTCAGACTAGGGGGAGGATATTACTTTCACACTTGAATGGACCTGGTCTGCCAAGAACAATGCTGTCTCCACCTCCTGCCATGAAGCTGCACCAGAGAGGACAGAACTTGTTTTTCCCTGGGCAGAGAACTTTTCTGCTACAGAGAACAAAGGTTTTTACTGTATAAAAAGAGGGACCCAGACCCCAGACTTTTAGATCGCTCTGGGAATCAAGAGACACCTTTGCCAAGGAGAAGAACTGGAGAAATAGGAATACTGCTCTTTGATGTCTGGGGTTGGCCTGTAGTGGCTACTTTCTTCCAAGGAAAGGTAAAAGGACTTTGCTGTTTTCTGGGTCCCCTGCTTGAGGGAGATCGCCAAGGGCTTGAAGAAGTGGTTGTCTCATGTTCTGAAGTCTCAGGGGCACAAAGACTTCACCGGCAGCTCCCCTGAACTTTCTTGCTGGGAGTTCTGACCTGCCAAGAGGTGTTTGTAGCTGTCTGAACCTTTGCAGATTTTTCTGGCTACTAGAGCTGAAAAAACAACGCAGCAACGAGAAAGGCAATGCATCCGTACCTGTTTACGACGCATCATGAAGAGACCAACGCAGTGCCTGCCACGGCTATAGAAATGACTGCATGCTGCATCAAGAGCACCGGTCACCAAAGTCCGAGATTCCCACACTGATTCCGTCCCAAGTCGCACTGAGGTGCCAGGTCTGTCGTATTGTTGTGGGACGCAGTAAGAAGCTGATGCATCACCTTCCCATGCAGTAAGAAACCGACACATCACGTCCTCTCTGGTAAGACCGACGCATCACCTCCCCTGCGCAGCAATAATGATCCAACGCATCACCTTCCCTTCGACCATTTTTGTTTGTGTGCATGATGCATCCAAGGTACTGTGTGTGAAATGTGTTGTATCTGCAACTTGCTTTGAACTGAACTCTTTCTACCAATTGACAGTCATATTTTTGTTCCTAATGTGTGGATTTTGGGTGCTTTGGTTTGGATAAAGATTACTTATTTTTCTAAACTGGTGTGTCTATTTGTAGTGTTTGCACTGTATTACTGTATGTGTTCACAAACGCTTTACACTCTGCCTCTGATATAAGCCTTTCTGCTCATGCCAAACTACCAAAGGGTTGAGCAGGGGTTATTTTAGAAGGGTATCCCCCTTACCCTGACAAGGAAGAAGGTTTACTACTTGGACAAAGGTCTGAAACATTGCCTGCAAGTGACCTCCATTTCTAACACAGGATATATACACACCCAAATTGGGTGATCCTGCCTTACATTGTTTAGATGTGTGGAGGATTTTGTAAATTGAACATGATGGCTCAGAGTAGCAGTAACCCATGCTTGAAAAATGAATATCTCTGGTGAAGGGGCATCCTTCTCCAAACGAGCATGCCATCTCCACAAGGAACAAATGAGTGACACATGGGCAAGCCCACAATTCTGCTATGTTGCGACGTGTCACCACCATGCCCACATTACAAAAAAAGTCCTGATATCCTGTACTCCCCTAGTTCCTCCATATTCCCGAAATACACAATTTCTGATATAACAGTAGCAACAGTGTGGTAATAGCCTTGAGAAACCACATCACCTCAGACCACTATTTGATGATCTAAGGACAGGCCTATATTGTATGCATATATTGCTCACCAGGTCACAGGCTTGAAGGCAGTCCGGGTTATCAATCTGCCCATCTGTGCCTCACACTTTTCTGAGGTGCAAGGAAGAAGACACTTCATTTTTCTATATGATATAAGCATTTCCTGATCTCCAGATACTCTGGTAGGAAGTCTCCATAAAGGTCTCTCATAAAACAGGGTGCTAAAATATTTGCAGATATAAATTGTGGCTGCTGTACTGATGCTGGGACTCAGAACTGCAAATTGTAACCATACATGTATTGCTCTAGCAATGGCACTGACTAAAAGGTTGATTGAAAAGAACTGGAAGTTGATGTTGCCGTCTGAAATCACCATGTGAAGGTATGAACTCTGCAAAGGGGCAGTAGCAGAGGAGCTAAACTTAGCTGTACCGGAACGTCAATTCCCAAGGTCCCAGGCATGCTTGGAAAGTATACCTCAGGCACGGCCAATTCCTTGAGGCTGCACCTCCTGCAGCTTTGAATATTTCTTTGTGAACCTCGAAGGAGTTGAGACCTGCAACAGAGGATACTTAGCTGTACCCGGATTTCATTGTCCAGAGTTTTGTGTGCGCTTTAAATTCCCATGTCAAAGATGACTTATTTCTGTAGGCTTAGGCTCCCACCACTCAGGTTAATTCTTTGTGGGCTGGCAAGGTATCATAACCTGCAAACAGAGACCTTAGTTGTGTCTTCACAGTCTGGAGTTATGGGTGGAATTATCAGCCCAGCCTCAACCTGTGCCTATTTCTGTAGAATGGGTCTCCAGCAGCATAGGATATTGCTTTGTGACCCAGCAAGAAATCCCAACCTGCAAAAGAAGACACTTAGTTGCACTTGCACTTCACTTCTTAGAATGCCAGGTACTTTTTCAAGCCTTACCTCAACCTCTGCCTTTGTCCATAGGCTGGGACTCCCACATTGCAGAAAATGCACGAGGCACTCCCAGGCCAAGGGTGGGTGTGTCCAAGACCAGAAGAGACTTGGCTGAGACCCATCTCATTGGAGCAGTATTTAGAAATTTAAGAACATCATTTCTCTAACAATGATCAGATATAAAGCCTCAGCATTACCTTTGCAAATTCTGCTGGGTAAGCAATGTCATCAACCATTTGCTTTGAGATTTGTCTGGATAGGGCATCGGGTGCACTTTATGAGGTGATTGCTCAGACTAAGTCATGTGTCAATCTTGCTTCACAAATCTCCAGTAGTCCTATCAACATTAGAGACCGAACTGGCCCCAGTAGCCCAATCTGCCAGCACTAATAATGCTACTGCAGAAGTGAATTCCTCAGGATCAGTTCTTGTTAACATCCAACATCTTGCCTCATTAACAAATGCTGCAAAAAAAGAAGGGGGGCTGCATTACCAAAGTATATTTATTTGAGTAAAAATACATTAATTAAAAGGCTTGGGCAATACATTGATGTTTTATTGCCAAAGCCAAAGCCAAAGGAGCCGATGATGCAGCTTGTAACCCATATTTGGAAAGACTAGCTAATATTGAACATTCCATAAATCCTAAACCTATATTTAAATTACAATTAACTCAGATTGAACACATTGTTACAAACTTTCTGGTCAAGATAATGTATATGAAGAGTCCTAGTGGTATAGAACAGCAGATTGATCTATGAAATCAGTCTGGATTACTAAGTTAGCCACAGACTACAGTAAAGATGAAGAGTGTCCTTCTAGTTCCAAATATTGTCTAAGGGATAATGTGCATCTACCCCAATGGCAGTCATATGTTTCATTTTTACCTGGGGAGGAACTCCAGTATTGAGCACTAATTGGCAGGAAGGCTTTGCCATTTGAGAAATAAGACAATGGATTGACTGAACACTAATATATACAAGAAAAGATTGGATATTTGGCACACCAATATAGTGAGGCGAGTTGGAAGGTTGGAATCTTCACTCATACATCTTGGTGTGTGTGGTGGTCAACTTTGGAAGACCTTAGATAATGGTAGAATTCTTAAATAGACTGTATGAGACCAAGCATTCCTCATCTCTTATTATACATCAAACTTTACATTATAACTGTGAACCTCAAATTAGCCTCAGGATTTGATGGCGAAAAATAAGGGGAAATACACTGCTCGATCAGCGGTTGCAATAGAGTTTGTCCAATGCCAAATAGATTTGAGTCTCTAAAGTCATTAACCCCTTCCAGGCTCATGACGAGCTGGGCTCATCATGAAGTAGCCTCCTGCCAGGCTGATGACGAGCCCAGCTCGTCATGAACAATGGACTTTTGAAAATTACAGCACAGCAGGAAAATATCACTAGCAGCAATGGTGTTAAATGGTAATGATTAATGCAGCATGAACAGAGTTATTGTTCAATATGTTTATTATTTAATTTGAAGTGGCAGGCCATCACAGGCTGGCCGATGACAATGCACATACTGATATCTCAATGTCAAGTCGGCAACCCTGGGATGTGTCAAATATAGCCCATCAAATCCCAGAGTGATTTAGGATGATTTCCTGTCTTATAGCTGGCATTCAGTCAAAGACATACAGTCCTATATGGTGAACTTTATTAAATGTAATTTTGTAATTATTATTCAAAAACATGAATCTTGCATGCACTACTCTTGGAAGGTTATCCTTGGAAGGTGTCATCCTAGATTCTCCATCTACAGCAGGCCTTGCAAAGAGAGGGTTATAAATGTGAGTTGTGGTTTCAGTTGACTGTGATGTTAAATAGATTCTACAAAGATGCACATTTTAGAAATGTACATGAAGGATAAAGAAGCAATCTACTTAATATATTTATACAAGTACAATTTTAACCCTACTTGTATGTCCAATTTGCAAAGATTGTTTGTGTTGTTATGAAAATCTATTTAGGAGTCCAGCTACATGACATGTGATTTTGCATAAATACAGGAACCTAGTAGTTGTTCTCTTAGGGAAGGGCTTTCACATCTTATCCACTTTAAAACAATCAATAGATCCAATTTTCAGTGGACATGTTGCACAGATGGGATTCCCATAACACCAATGTTAATTTTGTTTAGCTGCGCCATAGTAATCCTACCTTTGTGCACAACATAATTCCAGTGTTATTTATTATGGTTCTGAACATTAATTAGGCAGATTAATTGACTAGGAAACCATGGCTACCTCTTTCAGTGATCATTATCACATTAAAATAGAATAGTGTTACACATCCATCACTCTGTCAAAGCAGATCAGTAATTTTCCCAAGAAAGGATCTAGTAATGCAGCACAGCACGAGATAGTACTGGATGAATTTAGATTTGGCTGCAGTGATCTGGTAGGTTATTATGTAGACTTTGTGCAATATTATTATTTGTCCCTATTTCATGCAAAGCCTTTCAGAGTTCTGACTGAAAAGGGGGCACTAGAGAGGCTACTGCTATAGTTTTATAGGGGGAAATAGCTTTGTATGAAGGGTAATGTGGGTAATGTGGAAGGCTGTATTTTGCAAATAGCTCCAAAAACCTCTTAAGTGAACCTGCACTTGTTATGCATTGTTGCATGTGCTATATAAAGGTAATTGGCAAGCCAAAAGGAGCTATAAAAATTAAATAATAGGAGTATTTCATTGCAACTTCTGTTTGAAAGGACGTTGTTTCTCAGGATGTTCTAATATCGTGAATCCAAAAACAGGTAGCCATACTGCAGGTAAATTGTGGGCTGAACATTGTAATAAAATATATTGGTCCAATAGAGGCAAAATGGATATTCACAATGAAAGCACCCAGAACTATCACTTAAACATCAAATTACGGTTTTGTTTTTAAAAGTAATTAGAGAAAGTCTTTTAGGTTCGACTTCAGTTCCAGATGTAGATCCTGTGGATCTATAGAAGGATACTACATACCAATGGACACCATTTTGACTATGGTGATGAATGTAGCAGATCAATGTTTAATACCACAGTGTGAGCCTCATTCCATATTTGTTCCCATTTTTAAGGAGGGTGACGGATTCATACCTGCTATGGGCTCATATCTTTGATTGACATTGAAAATGATGGGTAGGGTCTAGGTTTCCAGAATTGAGCACAATCAGAGACGATTTCTTCAGTCTCATAATATGGTTTAAATCTTTCCTAGGCAGAGGTGAGCAATATCTGAAACTTAATGTAATAAATAGTAAATTTGCATCTTAGATACAGTAAAACAATGTCTGAACCTTGATAAAATAGTCAGTGAATTTGCAAATGTTAAGATTACTGTGCCCCATTTTGACTTCGTGGATTTAATCTGTGTTTTTGAAAAATTTATAGATTTAAACTTTGGGTAATACTACAGGATATGGGGTGAAAATAGGGATCAAAGACTGTTCGAAAAGAACAAATCAAAGATTACCCTCCAGAGTGAGGCATAATGCATAGTGAGTATGGTGAATGTTCTAATAACAATATTTTAGATTGAGTTTTTCATAAAGTACATGTTCCTCATCCTTTTACTATACACATCTGTAATGTAATACTCAAATAATTTAGAGACTGCTTCAAGTCGTGTTTGAAAATAATAATGTGTTTATTCTTTCAGTAATTCAATGAATTATTTGATAGTTATGTCATCTTTGTGGAGTTCTATTTAACATTACTTTTTTCTACAACCTGCATTTTATCAACTGAATGGAATTTATTAAACTCAAAAATATATACATTAAAAGAGAGACAACCCCTTCTTTTTCTTATCAGGAAGTTCCTTTTGAAAGACAATCCCTTCTTATTCTTATCAGGAAGTTCCTTTTGAAAGCCCTAACACTGGTCCCAACCCATTGTGGATAGGAGGCTACAGTTTTTTAAATCTCAGTGGACAGTGTTTGAGTTTGCTGCCTCTCTAGGTACCATACCACTTAAGTGTATTGATAGTCTACATGGCCAAATGCATTGCTGCTACCAAATAAGGTGGATGTCTTTATTGTTATGCTCTTTCCGTTCAAATGGAAGAAAAATTCTGTTGGCATCCTTTGGGCTTAACACACAGTACTCCAAAGCTTATCTGTTCAGAGAGTTGGGAATATGATATATTATAGATGTAATACGTATCAACTCCCTTATGATTATGAATTTCAATTTGGTCTAACCCTAAGACAAGTCTGAAGCGAAGTTCCTTTTGGAGTGTTTAAAATTAGACGAAGTTAGAAAAATGTAATGGTTTTAAAGTTCATTAGAAAGACTTCACTTTAGCTTGTATTTTAATCCTTATAAACACCATCATATTGATATATCATGATTGTCTAAATGGTTTCTAGCCTAGTTTTGACTATCAAGAAAGATCAAAGAGGTGACCAAATCCTTTATCAGACCATTTATTGTAAGAATAGCTATTTCATAATAAACCATTACAAGCAGATGGAAACTTTGTTAGCAAGAGGGTAGCTTTTTTGTTTTCACAAATATAATTAACTATTATCTGCTTTTCAGTTGTATGCTTTTTAGAGCTGTCTGTAAAATTGTGTTCTGCATTAGTTGAGATGTTTTATCAATTTCATCGCTTCACTGTTGTATTGCAATATTACATGAATTGTAAGGAATTTTATTTTATGACATTAACCAACAATTGTTATTCAATTTTGCGTTTTCTAACATATTGTTTATGGTTATTGTATTTTACTTTTGAAATTTTATGACAACTTTGCTACTTTAAACTAACTTAGAATGATTGCTTTATTGATTGACTGAGTGATTGAGGGCTATATTTTACAAAAGGAAGATGAGTGACATGGTTGTGGCTGTGTATCACCCCCATCAAGCATCAGCAGCATTAGACACCAAATACTGTAATTCTCAAGCACATACTTAAATCATGATTGAGAAGGTATTTTGTCCTATTGAAGACTAAAATTCAGTTTTACTCCATCTATGGCAGTTCAATTTAATTAATTTGGAAAATGATTTGTACAGTGGTAGTGTTGTGCCACATATTCCGCAACATGGTCATCAAGCAATGTGTGCTCATGCAATATGCAATATAAGTACACCAAAATTGAGTTTAAAGGAAAGCCAATTTTTCTATCAACGCACCAAGATGATGGTAGTGTAATATGTATTTAGAAAACTGGCATCAAGAACCACTCTAATTACAGCAGTAATCACAAACAAATAGAATGAATATTACCACCCAATAATTCCAACAGTCAAACACCCTCCACCATTTTATCCCAATAACACACCCCGTATAAAATACTCTTGCTTTTTCCAGCTCCTTCTTTTCATGCAACCAGTATTCCAAACTCTACCAATGGTCCGCATATGGAGAGACTCAACCCATAGTTGTCAAAAAGACTGTACACACCCTGTTTAATGTAACTTCTTGGATAGACTTGGTTTTCCATTCATCTCACATAATAAGCTACCCTACCTCTACTACAGCGACTCTGTGGCCTAGCACTGAGGCATATTTCCATCCCCTCTTATATCTTATCTCCCATGTGTCCTGGTTAGCCGGTGTAAATAATTTGCAAAAATGTAAACTCTCATTTTACTACAATACTGCCTTCTATCGTACCATTTTTTTATTAATAGCGGGTTGGGCCTGTATTCACGTCCAAGCTAGGCCACTGGTGCGATTAGTAACAAAAAACAGGGTTCGGGCGTGTTATTGAATTGAATTACCTGTAATTCAATTTAATAACACGTCCAAACCCCCTTTTGTTGTTACTAATTCTATCATACCATAGCATTGTATAGTAAAACACATTCCTCATAGAGATGCGACGGATGTCAATAGTCACTCCCATACATTAATTTCACATGCACTGTAACACATTTTCTCTGAGATAAAATCTCAAACAAGAAAAATAAGGACAATAGCCTTGGGCTGTTTGCCAAGGGCAGAATAGATAATGTATTACAGGGAAAGGTACAATAAAACCTTAAAAAATGTGCTTTGAATAGATGCACTTTCAGTCAGTGACTGATATGTGAAAAACGAAGTTTCAATTCTGATCTGGGACTATTTCTTAAACAATAATGCTCAGACAAATATTTTGAGTGTACTTGATGTTTTAGCTAAAATGTTGGAAATGAAACTGTTCATAAAACACCGGACCACAAACTAGCACATAGATTCCAAAAATTCAAAGACGTATGAGAGTAATTTCTCTTGTGTTGCTCAATTCTGATTTTAAGCAATTGAACAAAATGAATGTCTACGACAATGATGGATAAACCAAGAATATAGCATCTAATTAACATTCTGTTGGTATCCATAGTAAGATGTTCTTCTGGGCCCAATATACACATTGTGCTGAACTGTGAGATCTCCATGATAAATTACAAGGTCGCACCAGGTTGACTGTAGCAAGCCACTTGCAGTCCAAATTATTTTTTCGTAGCTATTATTGTTGCACTGAACATAAACAAATGGTACCCTACTGAAAGCAGAGGAGTACACTTTCTGCTATCCTTAAATGTAATGTGGTAATGGTATGTTACGTTGTGTTAACTACACAGAGTACACCACCAAATGTGTTGTCCTAGAAGTGGTCAAGTAGTAGTTTGTAGAGCCTGGTTATGTATGACTTTAGGGAATACAAAAAGGTCTAAAATCATGGAAAAAGAAAGCTATTTCCACAATTCATTTGCATGAAAATGAAATACTGGCTGCTACATCAGAAGCAACACAAATGAAGGAGAGCCTGGACTGAAATGTTCAAGCAGAAGGGATGGAGAAGAACTTGGGTTTGCATAAAATAATATGATCAATAAGAGGTTACACTTTGTCAATCTAAAAATGCTGCTGTGCCTGCTGGAAAAGATGGGAATGTTAGGAAAAGCCTACTTACGAAATGAAAACCATAATATAACACAACCATTTGCCCTGCTTCTGTGGGATCAGTTTCTGCGCTGATCCTTAAATGTGTTTCAAGGGCATGTTCACAAATTGGCCGTATTTACCAAAATCCCTGTCTTTGTATGCCTGGGCGAATTTACATATCCTGCTGATGTGAATGCTTACAGGGCCACAATCGTTTTTTTCTTTATTTCAATGCGTTGCTTAATCCATTCAAGTATTGTGCAACATTAGTTTAAAACTATGTACATGTCAATGTTATTTCCTCACTTAAATTTGAACAGTATAGCATATATTTCCAACCTAACTCATCTATATACTGTAGCTTATCCAAATACTGGAGCTCTTCTTCTCTTCTGTTTCAACAAAAGAAGACAGACCACTATGCACTGAGCCTCTCTTCTCTGTCTGCCACTTTGAAATAGATGCTTATTCAAAGCAAAGCCCTCTGACTCTGCCACATAACCCTCGGTGGTTCTTTGCCTCTTTATCTTCATATGAATGCTGTATAGCTCCCACATTGCTAATCAGTGGACAATCTGGTCAATGCTCCATACTTTTACCTTGCTTGCCTGGGATTTAGATCCCTCCAAAGCCTGGAACTCTCTGACTTCTCATTTGAGAAGTAATCCTAATCTACTCAGAGTTAGAACATTTCTTAAATCTCACCCCTTCTCCTCCTGCAACTAAATCTCCTGACTGAAACGTTGAATACTGAATGCTGAGTGCAAGGACTCCATTTATAAGGTAACAGTGTTCTCCACAACTTCCCAAATAAAGAATTATGCTTAAAATCTTCTTCACAATTTGTATTATTATGAGATTGAAATGCAGCATTGTAATCCCTGTGATGTTACAATAAAAAGTGTAATTTCAAATCTTCGAAGGTCATTTTGTGTCAGTACTTCTCTCCACCAATCCCAAACGGAGAGCAACTCCTTCTTTTTCCATAATCAGTGAGTTAAGTTACTAGCAATAGCAACTGCATATAATAACATGGGATTTTAGATGTATTAAATACATAAGAACTGTATCTGGTTTATACTTGTCTTCTATCATGGAATTTAAAACTAAAAATATGTTGTGCCAGTAGGAATGCAGTACAGGGCAAAGCAAAATTGTATGAATCCTATTAGCCATTTCAGCAGAACAGCTGGGGCACCAGGCCAATTCAGATGTATTCCATTTTGCAGTATCGACAGCAGCGATACAACAATAAAAACGTGTACTGTATTGCAGTGCTATGAGAGGAAACCATTGTAAGGAGTTCCTTTGGTCTCAAGAAATTTAACATGCACGAATTGGATCGGAATGTGACCCTTTCTAATGAACCCTTTTCCTGTCTAGGTTGACAAATCCTTTATCCTTTCTTCTATGGATGAGTTATAAAACTCTGCTATGATTGGAGATGTCCGCATAAAGCAAAGGTCCCAATAGATGAATTGCTGAGAATTGTTTCTCTCTGAGTCAAGGAATATTTTAGTCTTATTTTAGATATTTAAAAAGCAGGCCTTCTACATAAACGCTAACTTGATCTTCATTGTCTTAGATGTTTTCATTTTGAGTAATTCAAAAACAGTTTCTTGTTCCTTATCTGTGTATCTGTGTAATCAGCTTTCAGTGCGCACCTCGCGTGTCGCGCCCGCTGCACTCCCCGGTGCGCGTACCGGGGCGCGGCCATAGATATATATATTTTTTTAACCTAAATTACTCAAAATCCACTGGAGCACATATCTTGAGACATAGCAAAGGCACATCGGGCTACCAGTCCCTACAATTTTGCCAAGTTTGGTGGAAATCCATTCAGCCGTTTGGGCTAAAAGTGAGTTTGACCGCCTTATGGAAATTAAGATAGGGAAAACACGTTTTGGGACCCCCCCTTTTATCTCGACCCCCGCTTGACGAATCCCCCCCCAAACTTCAAGGAAAGGACCGGAGCTCCGCGAGGCAAATTTGAGAAAATTTTCAGGCAGATCCGTCAACCGGCACCAAAGTTATTCCAAATAGAAATTTGAGATTTTGCATTGAAAAAAATCCTAACTACAACCACCTACTGGCGACCGCCAGTAGGTAATATATATATATATATATGGAGCTGGTTCTGTTGCAGGACACTGCCCGCTCACCCGTATTGGCAACCATTAAGCGGGACTCAAAATGACAGTTGGTTTTCCATCTACCCACTGGAAAATAATTTGGTTTTATTTTGAACTGTGAGCACACCCACATGGGTTGATCGACAACGCACTACGATGCCCAGGAGGCCTTGCATATGCCACGCCTTGAAGGCAGGTACTTATGGAGATGTGCGCGATGCTTCGTGTTTGCAGTTTCTCTGAACCACACGCTGCAGATGAAGGGAAAGTGTATTCCCGAAACGCGTCTGGCGTTTTAATTTGTTTGAAGGGATGCTGCTGTTTCATTTTGTGTTTGCTGAGCTGCCAATAAAACAACGGAAAGAATAATACTTTGTGTGGCCTCATCCGCTTAGGGTAACCTGCATTGATGGATATATATATATATATATATATATATATATATATATATATATATATATATATATATATATATATATATATATATATATATATATATATATATATATATATATATATATATATATATATATATATATATATATATATATATATATGTTGAATGCATAACATCATGGTACCAAGTGATATCGAAATGATTGGTAAAATGTAGTACTGAACCCATTATAAGATGGCCGCCACAAGTAATGATGTAATTACAAGCTTTGTGCCGTTTTTTTTATGTTTATCCTTTTAGAACATGTGACAGGCTGTCACCATGGTTTTTATTTAAATCACCAAACAAAAAAGTGCGAGTTTACACTGACGAAGGCGGCAACGCCGAAACGCGTTTGTAACCTTGGCTAACTAAACTGCAAGAAGTTTCTGTCATTAAACAACTTGGCGAAACCACGCTATATCGGCTCTGAGTGCTCTTTATCTAAAAACGAATCCAGAGGATCGTGGGATTTGGCGTTGGCAATATATATATATATATATATATATATATATATATATATATATATATATATATATATGTATATGTATATATATATATTATATATATATATATATATATATATATATATATATATATATATATATATATATATATATATATATATATATGTCAAACACTTCGTAACAACTTGTACCACGCTCTCAGGCACTCAATAAACGCCAGACATCAGCAGGTTCCAAGGGTGTTAGCCGAAACATGTTGTAAGGGGTCATTAAACACCCTTGGAACCTGCTGATGTCTGGCGTTTATTGAGTGCCTGAGAGCGTGGTACAAGTTGTTACGAAGTGTTTGACAATTGAATTTACCGGCTGGCTCTACCGGCGCCCACGCCACTTCCCGCGGGGCCGACCGCAACCTTTTGGAGCAACCGAGGATTGTGAATATATATATATATATATATATATATATATATATATATATATATATATATATATTACCTACTGGCTACCATAGGAAATCCGCAACATTCTATTGGGAATAACTCCGGCGCTGGTTGAGGAATTTGTGTGTAATTTTCCAAAATTTTGGCCAGCTCCGCTGCGCTCCTTCCCTGAAAGTTTTTGGGGAATTCGTGAAGTGGGGGCTGAGAAAAAAAGGGGGTCCCAAAACGTGTTTTCCCCATGTTAATTTTCATAGGACGGTCTGACAAGTCAGCAGCCCAAACAGCTGAACGGTATTACGCCAAACTTGGAAAAATTCAAGGGACTGGTATGCAGATGTGCCTTTGCTATGTTTGGTGAAAAGTGCTCCAGTGGTTTTTACGAAAATTAACTTCAAAAGCACATATATATCTATAGGCGCTCTCCGAGCATTCACAGGTGCGCGTACCGGGGAACGCACCCGGCACGCTACGGGAGTGCGCGAGCGGAAAGCTGATTGGCTGTCGGGTGTCTGTCAGCATTCTAAACAGTCCGGAGAGTCCGTCATCTTGTGTCTCGGTAGAATCCAGACACAAGAGGTGAAAAAGAAAGGAGGAAATAATTAAAAGGGGGCAGAGTAGACACCCCCTAGGTTTTCTGAAGGGGGCCTAGAAGGACCTTGAAGGGCAAAAAAACCTTTTCTTTAAAAAAAATGTGCGGGGTAAGCACTGGCGGCGCTCACCGGTACGCTCTCAAGTACGTGCACCCTGAGTGCACCACGGGGAACAACAGTGTAAAAAAATAGAGTAAAAAAATAATGTTGAGTGTTTAGAGGAAAGTGATGCATTGCTGGAGTGTGTCACAAAAATTATGCAACTCCAGCAATGCATCCTTTCACATGGGGCCAGTCCCATGTGAAAGGGCCTGCATCAGTCTTACGGCCGCTGTTAAACAGGTGCAAGATTTGGACGCAACAGCATCATAAAAGTGACGCAGTGATATCTCTTAGATTTCACTGCATCACCTCTACGACCCTTTCTTGCGTCATTACACCCCTTTTGCATACATTACACCTGACGTAGGTATAATGTGGCGCAGGGATTTACATAGTCACGCATCTACCTAGATGCGTCACTTTGTAAATATGACTAAACAAGGTGCATTTTTTACAGCACTGGTGCGTCACAAAAAGTGATGCACCGGTGGCGTAAAAGTGACGCATGGCCTCATAAATGAGGCCTTCAGTCTTTTACTCATGCGTCATATTTAATATTTGATGCATTATGTCGCAAGTACTTACAGATACGTCAGTATTTCAGACGTATCTGTAAGCGCAAAAGTGATGCATTGCTGGAGTGTGTCACAAAAGTGACACAACTCCAGCAATGCATCCTTTCACATGGGGCAAGTCCCATGTGAAAGGGTCTGCATCAGTCTTGCGCCTGCTGTGAGACAGGCGCAAGATTTTAACACAACGGCGTCCTGAAAGTGACGCAGTGAAATCTCATAGATTTCACTGCGTCACCTCTACGACCCTTTCTTGCATCAATACACCCCTTTTGCATACATTACACCTGACGTAGGTATAATGTGGCGCAGGGGTTTACAATGTGATGCATCTACCTAGATGCGTCACTTTGTAAATCTGACTAAACAAGGTGCATTTTTTACAGCACTGGTGCGTCACAAAAAGTGCCACACCGGTGGCGTAAAAGTGACGCATGGCCTCATAATTGAGGCCTTCAGTCTTCTACTCATGCGTCATATTTAATATATGACGAATTATGCCGCAAGTACTTACAGATACGTCAGTATTTCAGACGTATCTGTAAGCGCAAAAGTGATGCATTGCTGGAGTGTGTCACAAAAGTGACACAACTCCAGCAATGCATCCTTTCACATGGGGCCAGGCCCATGTTAAAGGACCTGCGTCAGTGTTACGCCTGCTGTGAGGCAGGTGCAAAAATGAGGCCTTCAGTCTTCTACTCTTATTTTTTCGTTCACTTTCTCTGTTTCTTCACTGCCTTACTTACCTGGTCTCACACTTACTTGTCTTTATCCAGTCTGTATCTCCACTCTTTCTAAAACATCACTGCTCTTTTCTTACCCTTCCACACCCCGTTCCTTTACTACATTTTCTTCACATATCCACATTCCCCATGTTTACTCTCCTTCTCCTCACTCTCCTTCCCCACACTCACCTTCTTTCAGTCCCCCTACTTCACTTCCCTTCTCCTCTTGTCCCTTTCTGTGCTTTCTTACTCATTTTCCTCTCCTTTATCAATGCACTCCACTTCACTTACTCCTTTTCATTTTTTTAAGAACACAGCTCTTTGATCATAATTGGAAGTAGTTCTGAAAAGAACTTTTTTTTTCTTCTTTTTTCCTTTTTTAGAACAAAAACAAAAACAGGGAATGGGAAACTGCTCAACAGGAGCAAAAAACAAAAACAAATTTAGGGCTGGGAACGGCAGCGATGGTTTTCCAATGCTCGAACCATGAGCAGAACACTTAGTTCCCCAAAGAAAAGTAGCTGATCACAGTCTCTGCATTAAATAATGCCTTTATTAAAAGCAGGCTGAATGTTAGGAATCAGCTCTTGCAATCGCCCCCTCACTGAAGTAGTTGCTCCTCCGGTAGATGTAGAGGCCCCATCACTGGGAACCTCTCTTGCCAGAGCCCTGACACTCTCCCGGGCAAAGTTCTGGGGGTGCCTCCTCTCGACATGGCGAATCATAGTGGAGTTTCCAAAAGAATATTTTTGGTGGGGTCACCCCGTGACAGGACAGTGTGACAAATCCTGCACTCCACCTTTGGAGCATTTACTTTTTTCTGGTCATTTGGAATGGAAAAAAACTTCCATATGAAGTGTTCTTTTATTTTCGGCTGAGGAACCTCTTCATCAAGAAATCCATCTGAGTCATCTTCACTGCTGGATGGTCTGGCAGCCATGGTAATCCAAGATGTTAATCCAACAAAGATCAGACAGCTGAAAGACAGGTCTTGCAGTCACAAAAGTGAAAGAAGAAGTGAAGGAAATGGGTGGGGATTTCATTTTTTGTAAAAAAAAACTGTTAGCAACCAATGAAAACAGTTATTTTAAGGCCACATGACTTGACGCGCTTACGCTGTGCGCACCGAAGCGCTTCGGGGGCGCTTACGCGGCACGAATGTAAGCGCTTCGGGGGCGCTTACGCAGCACGAATGTAGGCGCTTCCGGGGGCGCTTACGCGGCGCGCCTAAGTGACGTTTCGATAGCTTTACGGAAATGCAAAATCATTTTCATTTCGTAAATCAAAAATACTGCTTTTATAAGAATGGTAATCAATCAATCAATCAATCAAAGACATTTCTAGAGCGCACTACATACCCGTAGGGTCTCAAGGCGCTGGGGGTAGGGGGGGTGCCGCTACTGCTCGAACAGCCAGGTCTTCAGCTTCTTCCTGAAGGAGAGGTGGTCTTGGGTCAGGCGCAGGTCGGTCGGGAGGGAGTTCCAGGTCTTGGTGGCCAGGTAGGAGAAGGACCTTCCTCCTGTAGTCGCTCTTGGATGCGGGGGACCGCGGTGAGGGCGTGGTTGGCTGAACGGAGGTGGCGTTTGGGAGCGTAGAAGTTGATTCGGCTGTTGAGGTAGCTCGGGCCTTGGTCGTGTAGGGCTTTGTGTGCATGGGTGAGGAGGCGGAAGGTGATTCTTTTGTTGACGGGGAGCCAGTGTAGGTCTCTCAGATGTCCGGAGATGTGGCTGGTTCGTGGGATGTCGAGGATGAGTCTGGCTGAGGCGTTCTGGATCCGCTGGAGTCTCTTCTGGAGCTTGGCGGTGGTACCGGCGTAGAGGGCGTTGCCGTAGTCCAGTCGGCTAGTGACGAGGGCCTGGGTGACGGTCTTCCTGGTCTCGGTGGGGATCCACCAGAAGATCTTCCGTAGCATGCGTAGGATGTTGAAGCACGCCGAGGAGACGTTGTTGACTTGTCTGGTCATGGAGAGGGCGGAGTCCAGGATGAAGCCCAGGTTGCGTGCATGGTCTGTTGGTTTGGGTGCGGTGCCCAGGGCGGGAGGCCACTAAATATCTTCCTTTATTATTTACTTTTCATACATATTTTTTTTTTACGAACACAGAAATAGCGTTGTCGGAGCCCTCACGGGAGAGCTTACCGGTGCGCGCACCCTGAGCACACCGGGAATAAATGTCAAAAAAATATATATACATTTAACAAATGTTTTTTTTTTAAATATATAATTAATTGTTGTAAAAAACAGCTAACAAAAAACAATAATCGTAGGTTACAAAGTCGATATACAAATGAATTCGCTTTTAAAAAAACTATGAAATTCACTGAAAAACCATAGGTTTCACAAACGTTATAGTTAGGAATTCGCTTTTAAAAAACCTTTGAAATTCACTGAAAAAAACATAGATTTCACACTCGTTATAGCTAGGAATTAGCATTTAAAAAACCTTTGAAATTCACTGAAAAACCATAGGTTTCACACCAGTTATAGTTAGCTGAACAGTTTACTCATACAAAACCATTGAAATTTCCACGTTATAGTTAGTTGGACTCACTATTTCTCGTGCACCCACAATCCACTGCTGATGATGTCACATATTACATCATTCATGACATGGTCAGTGACATCACTGATGACATCACTGATGACATCTCAAATTACATCACTGATGACATCACTGATGACATCATCCATTTGACAATACGATGCACCTCCTCACACTCTAATCTAACCTTTGATACACCCAGTGTTAAATACAAACTACTATTCGTGAAATTATTGACACACCAATACCAGTAACTACATACGCACTCACTGATTCCTAGGTCTACACACACATCCACTCAGTCACCCATACAATCACTCATACATACAGACACTCATCAATACAACACTATCATATCCACTCATACACCTATACAGACACTTACATGCTGACACTCATCCACAAAGTTACTCAAACACCTAGTCAGTTATGCAAAGAATCAATCACACTCCCATTGCCTCAACTACAAACTTATACACACTAAACCTTACTTATTCAAACATATACTAACACATACTTACTCTCTTTTACAATCACTAATACAAGTACACATTGATCCATACAGTCACTTACGCAATCACAGGCTCTGATGTTTAGTCATTTATATATGCCAACTCTCACATGCACTGTGTTTTATATATGTACTTACACGGACATGTAGCACTGATATATCCATTCACTCAGCAACACACCCATGCACGCAGTAAACCGCCATACAGATGTTTCTATATCCACTCTTGAACCCATATGCCTAGTGAATCAACTGGTCACACATCTATGCACAGAGTCAAACACCTCACAGCCACCCACACAAATACTCACCCTCACATTCAAATACTTAGACAACCAATCAATAACCCATATAGCCACTCATATAGCTACTGATCAACACATGCAGCAGCTTACACACCAACAGACATACTGATGCACACATACAGACAGTTTAGTCACTAACCAATGCATTCAGTAAGACACATTTAATAACTCACTCATACAGTCAGTCACGCACCTACTAAATCCTTTATCGAGACACTCATACATACACGCATTCTTCAATATGTTAGACACATTTTAACTTTACAGGAACACACATTCACTGGATGATGTCATCAGTGATGTCATCAGTGATGTCATTTGAGATGTCATCAGTGATGTCATCAGTGATGTCACTGACCATGTCATGAATGATGTAATATGTGACATCATCAGCAGTGGATTGCGGGGGCGTGAGTTATAGTGAGTCCAACTAACTATAACGTGGAATTCATACATACACATATATTTACTTTAAAACAATTATTAAACTAATAATTTGAATGTATTTTATATTATGAAAATTATATAAAAATGTAACATATATATATATATTTATATAAGGCCTGAAACCTATGGTTTTTTAAGTAAATTTGCAAGGTTTTTTAAATGCTAATGCCTAACTATATAAGGCTTGAAACCTATGTTTTTTTCAGAGAATTTGCAAGGTTTTTCAAATGCTAATTCCTAACTATATCAGGCGTTAAGCCTATATTTTTTTTCAATAAATTTCAAAGGTTCTGTAAATGCTAATTCTATTAGCGGATAACATTTATATATGTTATTATCCTTCTGGGACCACCTGAGCAGCCATCTTGTTTCTCAGGAGAAGTGAGGCACAAGAGAGCACAAACCAAGAGTGGAAAACGCGAAAAGGGGGCAGGGTTGAGACCCCCTGACCCCCTAGCCCTTCTCAGGGGGTCCCAGAAGGACCACCAAGTACAAAAATGTTTTAATTTTTTTTTAAATTGCGGGGTACGCGCACCCTGCGATTTTTTCGAATTTTTTTATTTATTTATTTTTGCCCTTGGGGGTCCTTTTGAGACCCCCTGAGAAGGGCTAGAGGGTTGGGGGGTCTCTACCCTGCCCCCTTTTCGTGTTTTCCACTCTTGTTTTGGGCTCTCCTGTGCCTCAGTTCTCCTGAAAAACCAGATGGTGGCCAACACTTCCTGGTTTGGACAGTTTGGAATGTTGACAGTCGACAGCTAGCCAATCAGAAACTCACTTGCGCACGTAAGGGTACGCGCACGGTGCGCGTATGGTGAGCACATATAGATAAATAATTTGCTCAAATTCAATTTTCTCAACAACTACTGTAGGTATTTTCACCAAATATGGAAAAGCACTACTGCATACCTGTCCCTACCATTTTGCCAAGTTTGGTGTTATTCCGTTCAGCCATTCGGGCTGTAGCCGTGTCTGAAGGTCCCGTAGAAAATGCCATTTGAAAAATTTCAAATTCAATTTTCTCAAGAACTACTGGAGGGATTTTCATCAACTGTATTAAAGGCACATCTGCATACCATGCCCTACCATTTTGCCAAGTTTGGTGTGATTCCATTCAGCCGTTCGGGCTGTAGCCGTGTCTAAGGGTCCCTATGGAAATTAACATGGGGAAAACACATTTTGGGACCCCCCCTTTCGGTCCCAGTTTGACGAATCCCCCCGAAACTTTCTGGGAAGGAGCGGAGCTGGCCAAAATTCTGGAAATTTACACACAGATTCCTCAATCAGCGCCAAAGTTATTCCCTAAAGAATGTTGAGCGCATATAGATATATAATGTGCTCAAATTCAATTTCTCAGCAACTACTGGAGGGATTTTCACCAAATATAGAAAAGGCACTACTGCATACCTGTCCTTACCATTTTGCCAAGTTTGGTGTAATTCCGTTCGGGCTGTAGCCGTATCTAAAGGTCCCATAGAAAATGCTATTTGAAAAATCTAAAATTCAATTTTCTCAAGAACTACTGGAGGGATTTTCACAAACCATACAAAAGGCACTGCTGCATACTAGTCCCTACCATTTTGCCAAATCTGGTGTAATTCCGTTCAGTCATTCGAGCTGTAGCCTTGTCAGAATGTCCCCATGGAAATTAACATGGGGAACATGGGGAAAACACGTTTTGGGACCCCCCTCTTTTCCTGGCCCCCGCTTGATGAATCCCCCCCAAAACTTTCAGGGAAGGAGCGGAGCGCAGCGAGGCAAATTTAAGGAAAATTACAGGCAGATCCCTCAATCGGCGCTAAAGTTATTCCCAATAGAATTTTTCGAATTTCCTATGGTAACTACGTCCCAACTATATATACCTACTGGCTTTCGCCAGTAGGTCATATATATATATATATATATATATATATATATATATATATATATATATATATATATATATATAATGTATATAATCACTTTCATCACAACAGCGCTTTGTCATCCCCACGCAACGTTTACCAGTGAAAAGCACAAGGAACTGCATTCTGGGATTGGTAGTCGTTGCACAAGATACGACTTACTGAAAGACAATTGCGTTAGGCATTTGGGCCGACGGGGGTGGAGCAAAACTGGACAAATTAGATGGGGCGTGACACTATGTTAGTTAAATTTGCCGCCACCTGATGCACCTACACCCGTGGCGCTGAAGAAGGCTAATCCTTAGCCGAAATGCATTCGCCTTGACAGCGGGTGTGCACTGTTTTCCTACCTGTGGCAGTTAAATAAATGCTGTTCCCACCTGTTCCCCTGCTGTGGCCTCTTCACTCTCGACGTTGGCAGAGGTGATGGATCGTATATTTCAGCGCCGATTCCAGTACTGCGCCAAGAGGCTCCCGTCTCACAAGGTTGGCCCTGAATTGCTGGTTGCTGCTTTGGTGGCTTTTGGATTCACCCGGGGTACCGGGATTTGTCAGAGCCCACCTTCTGGTCGTGGTGAAATTACGGCAGTGTTGAAGTCAATTGGCTTTACGTTGGTGAGGTTCAGCATGTCTGCCTTGCCCCTGCTCAGTGGACACCAGGTACACGAAGGTTGAGACGGTTGGGGACCGGAGGGGACGGCATGTTCTTCGAAAACAATGTGTAGAATCATTTTCATCACAACACCACTTTGTCATCCCCACGCAACTTTTACCAGTGAAAAGCACAAGGAACTGCATTCTGGGATTGGTAGTCGTTGCACAAGATATGACGTACTGAAAGACAAATTGCGTTAGGCATTTGGGCCGACGGGGATGGAGCAAAACTGGACAAATCAGATGGGGCATGATACTATGTTAGTTAAATTTGCCGCCACCTGATGCACCTTCACCCGTGGCGCTGAAGAAGGCTAATCCTTAGCCGAAATGCATTTGCCTCGACAGCGGGTGTGCACTGTTTTCCTACCTGCTGCAGTTGAATAAATGCTGTTCCCACCTGTTCCCCTGCTGTGGCCTCTTCACTCTCGGAGTTGGCAGAGGTGATGGATCGTATATATTTATATATATATATATATATATATATATATATATATATATATATATATATATATATATATACATATTTTAATTATTATATATGTGTTGTTTAGGTTTTTTTAATTAGATTTATTTGCTATATTTGTTAAAATGTATATTACCTCCACATTTTGTTTTTAATTAATTTTATTATTTAATATTTATTAATGTGTTTTATATATATGTATATATAAAACACTATTTTGTTAAACTATATTTATGACAGCGATATTTGTTTTCGATATATTTGTACATACCATTATAAGTATAGGATGAAGATATTTTTGACATTATTATTTTGGTCACAATATTTTTGTATGGGGACATTTTGGGTTTCGATATTTTGTCAGTGTACCGCTCTCTTGATAAATGGGAGACCTGGCCACATTTCACGCCTGTTTGTGGGTTCTGTTTTCAAAAGTAATACTCTACAAAGCAGCTTGGATTTATGTACGGACTTTCTTGTTGGGAAAACACATTGACCTGGTGAAATAGAATGATTTTCTTCGATTAATGTTACAAATTTCGATGTGTCTACTCTCAGAGGAGACACAATATGTTGTCTCACTCAGCAGGGCATCAGTGTAAGTGAGTAAGTAAGTAAGTAAAGAATTTGTATAGCGCACTACTCACCCGGAGGGTCTCAAGGCGCTTGAGGGGGGGGTTCGTTATTTATCAAATAGCCAAGTTTTTAGTTGTTTTCTGAAGGAGAGGTGGTTCTGTGTAAGGCGGCGGTGGGTGGGGATAGAGTTCCAGGTCCTGGCCGCTAAGTAGGAGAAAGATCTTCCTCCCATGGTGGTTTTTCGGATGCGTGGAATCGCGGCGAGGCCTTGATTGGACGATCGTAGTTGGCGGGTGGGGGTGTAAAAAGTTAAGCGCGTGTTGAGGAATTTGGGTCCTAGGTCATAGAGGGCTTTATGCGCATGGGTGAGGAGACGGAACATTATTCTCTTTTTGATGGGGAGCCAATGAAGGTCTTTCAGGTGGCCGGAAATGTGATTGTGGTGGGGTAAGTCTAGGATGAGTCTGGCTGAGGCGTTCTGAATGCGTTTTTTCTGTAATTTGGCTGTGGTTCCGGCGTAGAGGGTGTTTCCGTAGTCCAGTCGGCTAGTGACAAGTGCTTGTGTGACCGTCTTTCTTGTTTGGGTGGGGATCCATTGGAAGATCTTTTTTAGCATACGCAAGATGTTAAAGCATGATGATGAGATGGCGTTGACTTGTCTAGTCATCGAGAAGGAGGAGTCTAGGATGAATCCTAGGTTGCAAGCATGGTCCGTTGATTTGGGCAGGTTGCCTAGGGCTGGTGGCCACCATGAGTCGTCCCATGCAAAGGGGGATGATCCTAGGATGAGGACTTCCGTCTTGTCTGAGTTCAGTTTTAAACGACTATTCTTCATCCATTCGGCTACGTCTTTCATCCCTTCATGTAAGTTGGTTTTGGCGGTGTTTGGGTCTTTGCTGAGGGAGAGGATCAGCTGTGTGTCGTCAGCGTAGGAGATGATGTTGAGGTTGTGTTGGCGTGCGATGGATGCAAGGGGGCTCATGTAGACGTTGAAGAGGGTGGGCTGAGCGATGATCCTTGTGGTACGCCGCAGATAACTTCGGTGGCCTCTGATCTGAAGGGGGGAGGCGGACTCTCTGGGTTCTTCCGGTGAGGAATGATATGATCCAATCCAATAATTTTCCTTGTATCCCGACGTTGCTGAGGCGTTGTACAAGGGTGCTATGACAGACCGTGTTGAATGCTGCGGAGAGGTCCAGGAGGATAAGGGCAGCTGTTTCCCTGTTGTCGAGAAGTGTTCGGATGTCATCTGTGGCTGCAATGAGGGCGGTCTTGGTGCTGTGTTTGGCTCGGAAGCCGGACTGTGAGGGGTCGAGGGAGTCGTTGGACTCGAGGAAGGCGGCGAGCTGACTGTGGACGGCCTTCTCTATGACTTTGGCAGGGAACGGGAGGAGCGAGATGGGGCGGTAGTTCTTAAGTGCAGTGGGGTCTGCTGTAGGTTTCTTCAGGAGGGCACTGAGTTCGGCATGTTTCCAGCTTTCCGGGAAGGTAGCGGTGTTGAGGGAGCAGTTGATGATATCCCGGAGTTGGGGTGTGATGATGGAGTCGGCCTTGTTGAAGATGTGATGGGGGCATGGGTCGGTTTGGGATCCGGAGTGAATGGAGTTCATCAAGCGGATGGTGTCTTCGGTGCTGATCGGGTTCCAGGCACAAAGGGTGGTGGTGGAGTGCTTCAGTTCGGTGGTGAGGGGAGTGGACTGATAGCCGAAGCTGTTATGTATGTCAGCGATTTTACTGTGGAAGAACGAGGCTAGAGAGTCGCAAAGGTCTTGAGAGGGAGTGATGTCGTTGGTGTCGACGCTGGGATTGGTAAGCTCTTTGATGATGCTGAAGAGTTCCTTGCTGTTGTGGGCGTTGTTGTCGAGTCGATCCTTGAATGCAGATTTCTTGGTGGATCAGATCAGCTGGTGGTGTTTGCGGGTGGCGTCCTTGAGGGCGGTCATGTTGTCTGTGGTTGGGTTTTTTCGCCAGGCTTTCTCGAGGGTGCAGCAGTTCTTTTTGGAGTTCTTGAGGTCGTCATTGAACCAGGAGGCTTTTTTGCTACCTGGCTTGTTGTGTTGCTTTTTCAAGGGCGCTAATTCGTCAGCGCAGTAGGTGATCCATTGTGTGAGATTGATGGCTGCTTGATTAGGGTCCGATGATTTGGCGGGAAGGTTTTGGCTTAGCGAAGCGGTGAGCTGGTCGGTGGTAAGTTTGTTCCAGTTTCTGCGGGGGACTTGTTGTGGGTGGTGGTGGGTTGTGGTCTTTCTGAAGCTGAAGTGAACGCAGCTGTGGTCCGTCCAGTGAAGTCCTGTGACGTGATTGAAGGAGACGTGCTTGCTGGAGGAGAAGATTGGGTCGAGCGTGTGTCTGGCGTAGTGGGTGGGGGTGTTTACTAGTTGTTTGAGTCCGAGATTGGCGAGGTTGTCCAGAAGGGTGGTGGTGATGCTGTCGTTGTTCTTTTCCAGATGGAAGTTGAGGTCCCCTAGTAGAATGTAGTCTTCGGAGGGGAGGGTATGTGGGCTGATGAAGTCGGTGATGTCTTCGCTGAATCGTGCCTGGGGTCCTGGTGGTCTGTAGATGAGGGTGCCTCTAAGTGTGGTCTTGGGGTCCGTGTGAATCTGGAAGTGGCCAATTCTTTCAAACTGCAGTTGCCAATTCTTTCAAACTGCAGAGCTTTCCATTAGGATGTACACATGTGAGAGGACTGCATTGCATCTTGATGTATATACTTATATCTGGGACAAAGGTGAAGGTATAGAAGTAATTCTTTCCTTTCATGTCTACGTGTTAGCCAAATATTAATGATATATAAGCGTGAAAATGGCAGTAAAGCAAAGTGAATTCAAGCCATTAATAGAGTGATGTAAAAGTACACAGAAAGAAACATTAAATCAATCATGAAGAATGAGGTATTCGACCGCAAACGCAAGACAGCAAAAGTGCTACTGTCACAAATAAAGAGAAAATTAAATTTGAAAGAGAAATCGTGAATCATTGCAAAGGGTGAGGGAGGCAACTGCGTAGCACTGCCACCAGCAGATGTGTCAAACGAAAGTTTAAAAGTGTGGCAAGAGCAAAAATAACTAGCTAAGTGAACGGTGTCAATTCGATTTTCAAAATACCATATACAATGTAGATTGGTAAAGTGAAGCGACTATAAACTTATATAAGTAAACAAGCATTGCTTTATTGTACAGTTAATTAAAGTTTACAATATTATCACAATAAATCGCCAGTTAAAACATCATCCAATACATATCATCATAAAATCCGATCATCAATCAATTGAATTCCAATTTTTTCTTCATTAAAACACAACCCGTGTAGGAAGGTAAAGAAAATTAACATAAGTGATAAATCACCTCTATCACAATCCATTTTTTTAAACCGCCAACTATGAAATATAATCATACTAAGTTTACCCAACCAAGCATAGAAGACTTTTACACGGCATGGACCTTGTTGTTCATATATAATATAGCCGCATGTAAAAATGTCCCTACAAGTAATGCTGCTACCATGAATGTCTAATTAGTGCAAAGTATTCAAAAAAGGTGCCATGTGAATATCCTGAAATTCATACTTCATTAAAAAACTATTCTTTTGATTGCCAAACTATGAATTTATAGAATAATAGAGATTATTACATTTTAAAAGCAAAGGAAGAAATTATATTTCACTTTTGCCATCTGCAGAGGTCTTAAAGATAGTTAGGAATATGATTTAAAATGCTCAGGGAATCACCAGCATTAGCATGCTGGGATTCAGCATAAAAAAAGTCATTTATTGTAGAAAGAAGAACATTAAATCAAAGAATACATTCTTAATTGGAAGACCGCTTTATATTTTCACGAGTGGATAGACATACGCTATTCCACATTGTCTAAAGAGTATAGCAATAACCCTACAAAAGATGCGATGGTGTCATTCTTAAGAGACAGTAGGTGTATAGCGCTTTGGGTGTAAGATATTGCTGCATTCACAGAGGGAGTGATTCATAAACAGCCACATTCATCACAGTCACTTCCTGAAAGGTCATGTTCAGCAAATGTCAACCATAAAATTACACTGCAAGAGGAATTGCATACACCAGTAAATATGTCTAAGCAAAAAATAAGGCCTTGGGGGTAAAAAAGACAACTAATTGTTGTTTCTTTGGACCCCACAAGAAGGTTCTGGGAAACTACAGTTTCTATCCAGAAGTGCTGCTTATCTCCTTTCATACCATCATTTTTCGCTGAAAAATAAAATTGACAACTGGCTCTGTTTTTTGGCTCTCTGTGTATCCTTAGTTTTGACAGAGAATGTGTTAAATTGGATTCTGTAAGGAGATGTAAAGTGGAAGTGACGAAAGGTGTAATAGTTGATGTGGCGTAATGTTAGTGTTAAGCTATCTTTTAAGAGGATTTTTTTGGGTTCGTCAGTTCTGTGCGTTTCACACCAAGATTTCCGCTGGAAAAAGCAGCCAAAATCTCCATATAAATGCGGGAAACACACACACAAATTTGCGCAGGATACCGATCATGTCTGTTGTTCTCAAAATCTCATTATTCCATTATTTCAACACCCAGTAATCACCAAAACCCCTTGTAATGGTAATTCTGGAGAAGGAAAACGGCTGGCATTTTGAAGGGCCATTCATAATGAGGTGCTTAGACGTTGATTTAAAAAACGATTCTGATGGAGAGCCCATGTACTTCCTCTTATAAATCAGATAAGGATATTTCCGCTTTTATTTACCCAATTGTTACTCCGGATCTTTTAGAAATATTGAGGTTATCAAGCCTTACTTCGTGCTGAGAGTGCTAACAATGGTCTGCAGAAGGCTTTAGCCACTAATAAATGGATACCACACAGGATGGATAATTACCAGCCTCAAAGCCCCACAGCATGTGTGCACAAAAGCATTTGGCACCGTACCCCTTTATCCGTTCAAAACAGGGAGACAGTACGCCCTTTTCTCTTCTGTTTCCATGTTCACACTCTCATTGATCTTAAAATGCAGGTGGTTAGAACTGGGTTACTAGTTGGCTTGGGTGTTAGTCCTAGTCAAACAGCAACCACAATCCTAGTCAGTGAAAAGCACAAGCAAACCCAAAATTATCCTGTGCTGAATCTGCTGGTAGCTAGACACAGAGTAGTCAGGCTTAATTTAGAGGCAACATGTAAGGCATTTCAGTAACACTTCAAACAGTAAAACAAGTGAAAACACCACGCAAAAAGATCCCACACCAAGTAAGAAACTATGGGGCATATTATCAAGCCTGTGCGCTAAAATTATCGCAGTTTTCGGCCGTTTTCGGCCGATAAAGCGGCGATAATTTTAGCGCACAGGCTTGATAATATGCCCCATAGCTCCTAGTTTCATAAAGAAAACAAGACCAAAACAACAAAAATACAGTCAGTAGAACCTGAACCCCTGGACCAGTTCAAAGTCAATAGTTATGCTGATTGCGATGGAGCGTGGGTTGGATACAGTCCCATATTAGTCCTGCTGAAGGTCGAGTTCTCAAGTTGTGCCAAGAGTACTGTTCGTGTGGAAGAAGGTTGCCAGGAGTGTCGCTGGCGGTGGTCGGCCTGCTGCGAGGAGCAGGACAGGCATTGAGGATGGGTAGGTTGGAGCTTCGCATTGGTGATTGACTCAAGTGATCTTGGTGGTCCACGCGGGCGAACAATGGTAGCTGTACAAAGAATTGGGCTGTCGGCGGCTCGTGCTGAATTTCGACGTGAGCAGCACAGTTCTTTGAAAAGCCCAAAAGCTTGAACTAAGAGCCCCCTGAGCCACATCAAGGGTCCAGAGACTGACGGGTGCCATTTGGGGTTCAGGAACTCTGCGAAGACTAGTCCAGGAGCTGGTGTGAAGTCTCTTATGTCCCTGAGGCTCAGCCCTGGAGACCAGCAGACTAGCTCTTTGAGTTACTTTGGGATCCTTGGTTCAAGATAGGTTGTAGGTCCATTTCTCCATTCCCAAGCATAAAGGTAGCAGATCAGCACAGCAAGGTAGCAGCGCTTTCAGCGTAGCAGTCCAGCAGAGTGGCAGTCTTTCAGCAGTACAACAGTCCTTCTTCCTAGCAGAGTATCCTAGCAGAGTATCTACAGGTATAGAATTGTACTGATGTGTTGGTGTCTGAGATCTATCTTTTATACCCTGGTTCCCTTGTTTTGGAAGGTGGGAACAATTTCTAGACTGTGGCCTTGAAGTCCAAGAAATCCCCTGCCTCCACTGCCCTACCTTCATGCTGTCTGGAGTGACAATGCAGGGTCTCAAGGACCTTTGTGTGGGACAGGACACAGCCTATTCATGTGTAAGTGAGTCTGTGCCCAGTCACACCTGAGCTCCCATTGTGTGTGGCTACCTAGGAAGAATACACAAAGCATAACTGCCAACTATGCCCAGTCATATGACCAGAGTCAGGGTACAGGCACCAAATGGCTAAGGCAAACAAATTCCAATTTTCTAAAAGTGGCATTTTCAGAATTGTAATTTAAAATCCAACTTCATTATAAGTTAGGATCTTTAATTTGGAATCCAGACACACCAAACATGAACTGGTTATCTCTTCTCTTCCTATTTGGAAATTGCACTTATAAAAATGTAATAAGGCAATTCCAATGTTATCCTATGGAAGAGATAGGCCTTGAAGTAGCGAAAAATAATTTTGAGAGTTTTTCACTACCAGGACATGTAAAACTTGAACATACATATCCTACTATTTTAATACATCGAACCCTGCCCTCTGGGCTTTCCAGGGTCTTCCATAGGGGCGACATATGTATTAAGTGGAAGGTTTGTTCCTGGCAAAAGTGTTATTTTGCCAGGTTCAAATAGCAGTTGAAAACTGCACAAATAGGATCTGCATTGGCAGGCCTGAGATATGTTTAAAGGGCTACTTAAGTGTGTGGCACAATCAATATTGCAGGCCCACTTGTACCATTTAATTTACAGGCCCTGTGCACATATAGTGCCACTTTATATGGGACTGACAAGTAAATGAAATATGCCAATTGGTTATAAGCCAGTGTTATCATGTTTAAAGGAGAAAGCGCAAACACTTTAGCACTGGTTAGATGTGGTAAACTGCACCGAGCCCTAAGGCAAGCAGAAACGAATTCAGCACAAAATAGGAGGTTAAGGCAAAACGTTTGAGAATGACCTCACAGGAAGGGTCAAGTCCAACAACAGGAGTGCAAGCATGCTGAGAATTATCGTTTGGCACAACTGATCTGAGCATTCGAGATAAGGAGGACATACATTATAAAAAAAGATCATCATTCTTTGTCTGGAACCAAAGTCCTAATTTCCCAAACTGTGTTGCATTTCGGTAGTTGATTAACTCATATACTTTAATGGAAAGTCAGAGGTATGTAAAGCATCTCTTTTGTGTTTAACTGTATTTACAGTGCTAGGAAGCAGAGCCAACAGTTATAGGCTTTCAGTTGCTCTCCCAGTTCTTCTCTTTCAGATACTTCCACACACTAGAGCTTCCACTCCTGAATTGTTGGCATGGAGTGGTTGTTGAATCAACTGAAACACTGCTTCCGTAGGGTTTTGTAATGTCCTCCTGGAAAAGAAATGTCTATAAGAGCTGGTTGAGAGACACCAACCCCAAAGGACGCAGGAGATGTCAGGTTATTTCTAGGGATAGTGAGCTACTACACTTGATACATCAAAAACTACACGACAATCAGCACTGCTCTGAGGGACAAGAAAAGGTCACAAATTAGACAGGACCCTGAAATGTGAAGGAACATTCCAAAAAATTAAAAGTAGAGTCAGCAGTGCCACCAATATGGCATACTTCAACCCTACCAGGTAGACGGAGCTCACTGTGGACGTTAGCCCAGTGGGCTTAGTAGCTATTTTGGCACAACATCAGCATGATGAGGACAGACACATTGTCTCATATGCTGTTGCAGTCTGTCAAACTTCAAACTGTGATACTCCTGAGCAGAAAAGGAAAGCCTGGCAGTAGTCTGGGCATGCAAGCATTGTCACATTTTCACTTTTTGGAAGCATTTTGACACAATAACAAATCACAGGCACTGGTGAAAATTGTAAAGAACCTCTGAACAAAAATGTCCCAGACAATAAAGTGATTGGAAATCCATCCACGATAATATTTATAATCAATCCGTCATAAACTGGTGAAAGACAAGAACACCAGATTACACAACACCACTGAATCCAGAGGAAGAAAAGCAAGCCCTCACTTGCGGGAATATCTAAACTTTGTAATGAACCCGCTATACCACTATCACTATCATTAAACATGATTGAAGAAACCACGGACACTGATTCCACCTTGAGAGAAGTGAAAAAACAAATTTGACAAGAACAATGGGTCACCTGGAAGGAAACTCAGTAGAAGAAGAAACAAACATGACTTAGCTGTATCCCAACAGGTGCACAAAGAACTAACTGTGACTCCTCACAGAATGATACTAAGAGACACCAGATAGAAGTGCCCGACCACTCCAGACAAGGGTCATCAACCTTGCACCTGAAGGACAGAGTGGAATAGTGGCAACAAAGAGAGCACTGTGAGAGTGCCTATGGTAACCAGGAATCAATCTGTTATTAGAGGATACCATCCAAAAGTTCACCTATGTCAAGTGGTAAGCGAGACATCATAACCATGCCACTCTAAATGTCCCCGATCCTGGCAGATTAATGGTACACCCTCGCAATAAACATTTTTCCTGAGCATTTGCATTGAGCAAGTACATCCTAGTAGTGACAGATGAATACTGAAAATTTCCCATTACGAAACAGGTCTCTTCAACCTATGCACAGACAGCAATTTCAAAAGTGGATGAGATTTTCGTACAATGTGGCATTCCCGAAATAGTCAAAACAGACAATAGACCTCCGTTGAATGGACAAGATTTCACAGATTTTGCCACATGCATCAAATTCACACACAGAAAGATCACATCTAACTAGCGACAAGCCAACATCATGGTGGAGGAATTCATGAGGACCATAAGTACAAACTGTACACCAAGCGGAACAGGAACACAAACGACTACAGAAAATACTCAACAAATACTCAACGCTGTTGTTAAGAGCATGCAGGAAAGACAGCACCAGGGGATAATGTTCATGATACTCACATATGCTCGAGAAATTCAGACCAGAACACCCATCTGGAAATCACCATCTGAACCAAGAGCGCATGCAGAAGTCCCATGACTTAAATACTATCCATGGACATGAGCAAATGAGAAGATGAAAGAATATGTGAACGCACAAAGAGGAGCAAAGGAATCCAGCATTCAAATAGGCGAAGCATTGGTAAAACATCACAAACCAAAAAGACAGACGCAAGGTTGGAACTCTGCTCTATGCAAGTATTCCAAAAGAATGGGGCAATGGTCAACGCTATTAATAGCAATAAGCGAATAACCTGGACATATCTCACCTTAGACCATACTTTGAGATCAACCGTGACAAAAGGGAGAGACTCAGACCAACCTTGATCCGACATGGTGTACTGAATGGGAGAGTGAAGACAAAATCATTCAGAAAACACTGCAGGCACCTCCGGTTGTCGAGACAACCCCCAGTAAGCATAATTCAAAGAGGTCGATTGGGAGGCCCAAGAGACTACTTGAGGAAATGTTCTTGTGTTTTCTCTGCTGAGTGGGGAGAAGTAATAACCTCCTGGAAAAGACATGACTGTAGGAGCAAGTCAGCAATTTAGCTATCCAACAGGAACTGCTCAGATAGTAACTTGCAGCAAGAAGCAGAGGAAGTATGAGGGAACTCTCGGAAGGATATGCTTGAAGGTCAGGGCCGGACTGGGACCCAAAACCGGCCCTGGCAAAGTGCTTGGCCAGCCCCCCAGGTGTTTGGGGGTGCGGCCGAGCTGTTTAGCAGGGCCGGTTTCTATTGATTTTGTTACAGCGACCGATATTGCAGCTATGCTGCAAAAACAGCCCTGTAACAACCCTGGCGGCCCACCAGGGAAATGGCTGGTGCCCGCTACGGCCCTGTTGAAGGTGGACTTGTGGAGGATAGCTCCAAATGGGTAGGTCCTCTGTAATTAGTTAGCACATCAGTCAGTAGTAATAAAGAAAATTAAGCCTATATTCCTGAATTCAACTCTTCTATGAGGAGTTCCTGCTGACATGAGCTCTTCGGGGCAAGCAGAACACAGGTTCTTTGCAACAATTACATATTTTCCCCTCTTCTCATGTGCATGCTGTGAACATGAAGTTTAAAGTCTGTCTTTTAATAAAAGTATATAGATGAACATGGTTAATTATTAAACTCTTTGTGTCAATTAGTTCAAAATGCTTGCACATTTCACAATATTTGAATGTTTGCCTTACTTGAATATACCAGTGGTGTAGTGATTTTTAGCACTTTGTCTAAAATACACATTTTATTTCCTGATATTTGTGTCTGTTTTATTATAACACATGTTTTCGTTGACATAGGTGCATAGTTTGGACTGGGGATGATCGAGTCTTCTTCTTCAACCCTCAAATGCAGCTGTCCGTGTGGGAGAAACCTGTGGATTTGAAGAACCGGGGCGATATTATCAAAATGATTGAAGACCCACCCCATAAGCGCAAGCTGGAAGCTTCAGCATGTAACTAAATACTGTGATTATTTCAGTCTATTTCCAACATTATTCTCCCTGCATCATTCCCACTTTGTAGTGACATTGTGATTTCTGTTTTAATTAAGATTTTCACTCTACATGTTCTGTGGTGTGTTACATTGAAGGATTTGGATGTGCACAAACATCAGATACAATGGTCAAACGTTTTCATGCTGCGCCTTCCCCAGCATACAAAAAAGTCATGGGGTGGGGGGGGGGGCTAGAAATGTTCACAATTGTTCTGTTTAAATATGCCTAGGCCTATTTAACCACATGGCTGCTAGGCGTTTTCCCGTCCTGCGCTAAAAAATGTAAAACACCATAAATCATGACGAGCTGGCCTTGTCATCCGCGCACGGCAGGTAAGCGCCATGACGAGCCCAGCTCGTCATTAGCTTCGAAGGGGTTAAACATTACAGTTATGTTAAAACTTGTAAAGATGCAATCAAATACATGACTACCAAACATACAATTCTGGCTAGCTAGGCCGTACTAATTTGTAAAAGTATCCAAGGTGTGATTATCCGAAAAAGGGGCTGGGAGGTTTGAAGAATATTTGGGGTCCCTTCCCTTTTGACACACACTCCCAGACAGGTTTAACTGACAACATATGTTAGTAATGTCCCATTACAGAGTATCTTACAGCTGATCATTTGTTTTCAGCTTAAAACAAAGCACTTCTGTCAACAAGATGCTTCTTTTAACCAGCCCCTGCCCTCGTCCTCCCCTATAAGTTAAGGCCCCCCCTATGGGGCCCCACACCCCACTTTGAAGACCCCTGGTTTAATAATACGTTTCACGTCAGATTTGGTTTTGCAGCTCACAATGTTGGCGCAAATTCTTGGGTAAAGTTAGATAAAGACATAAGGCATCTCACCCCTCCTTGTTATTTGTGAAGATATGTATCAGTGGTTTGTGACTACTACTGTGGCAAAAGTAATTGCTAGAATAGGGACGCTGGAAAGGGTTCTGGCAGTATTAGTTTGAGGAAGCTAAAGACACACAATTGATAGACAGAATGCAGAACAAATCAAAACATTCACCCCCAGTCAAGAGAGCTGGGTTAAATCCATCATTTGTTTGCTCACCAGGCAGTATTTGTTTGCACAGTGGATGCTTTCCATGAGCGACCTTTGCCTATGTGAATGCCAGCTGCCAGAAATGGGCTGCACAAGGAGTGGGCAACACACTCCCTGATGTCCCGTCACACAGGGGCGCTTTTACATTACTTGCCCAAGCCATGGGGTTTCCCTTGCAGAGACATTCACAATGGTTTCCGGGTAAAATTACTGCATCATTGGTATTAATATGAGATAACTGTGCAAATCCTTGATAATGTCCTTTTCACACTGTGATTAATTAGTATATCAAACGCCGATAAAAAAAACTATTAGGGCACATCCCAGCACCTTGGAAAAAAGGGTTTTGTTTGCGATATGTTGCTTGAGACATCTAGGGGCATATTACCAAGCAATAGCGATAATTATCGCTATTGCTTGGTTAGAGACAAAAATTTACCGCTGAGCTGCAGTGATTTTTTACCGCAAATAAACCTTGGTATTACCAAGGTTTATCGCAAATGCGATAAAAATCGCCGCAATGCATGAATATCACTGAAAAGTCAGCGATATTCATGCATTACCGAGCTAATGCTCTTAGCCATGTTATCCACCTCCCATTGGATAACATAGCTAAGAACTGCTCAGGGCAGGTGTTAGCTTTTGGAGATATTCGCGCTTAGCGCGAATATCTCCAAAAGTTGGTAATAGGAGATAGCGATGTTAGCGACTGTTTTCAGTCGCTAACATCTTGGCAAGCCCACTTTGCATGTCATTAGTGATAAATATCACTGACATGCAAAGTGGGGCCCAAGATGGTCGCTATCTCCTACTAGCTGTCGCTAACTGGTGTTAGCGACAGCTAGGTAATAGGGAGATAATTTTATCTCAGCCCTCTTGGCTTTTAAAGCCAAAAAAGCGGAGATAAACCCCCTTGATAATATGCCCCCTAGTCTTTGGTTTCTATGAAAACAAATTAACAATATAACAATTTGTAGGATGTTTGCCCGCAATATGTTGTTCCGGTAGTTGTTACTACAACGTGAATTGTCACAGTGCAATCATTATGACAACTTTACTTTTTCTGTGTCCTTTCTGTATTTGTCAAAGACCTATTGAAATACCTCGAGCATTAGATTCCAATTTACAAATGTGCGGTACACAGATGTGCTTTTAAACAAAGATTTATGGCCAGATTTCGATGAAGTTTGGACTCTGGAGACAAATCCTATTCCATTTTGTTATTTTGAAGACACTGCCAATTTAGTAGCTGCAGATGGGTGTTTATCACTCAAATGCAGTACACAATTAATTATTAAATGTTTAGAACATTGGCATAAATGCAGTTTTCCGGTAAAACGAGCAGTACAAATTGACAGAACTCTACTAACATAAATTATCCATGTTAAAGATTGATTTAAAATATTTATTTTTACTTTCATAGACATTTATTGAACTTTACTCAAACTCTCATAAGAAATAATATTTTTAATGCCAGACACGTGCATACATGCTTCAACATTTCCTGAAAATAGATATTTTTCACAATAGAACCATAGGAAAATTACAGTTTAACGGTTCAGCAAAGACAAATCCTGGCTGCATCCCTTGTTGAGATGGTGTTACAGGTTGATCACATACGATCCACTACTATTTACCAAAGTGGTCAGTCTGGTCTAGCAAACATAACCTGTGATATATGCCTGTGATTGGGTCTGGCCCCCTAACAAGTACCACAGCCACAAGCCGTAATGCCAGTCATATTAATGTTTTCAATTTGACAACACAAATCATAAAAGTACAGATTTAATTAAAAACGACTTTTCATATCATTTTAAGAATCATAAATTAGCATGATACACACCAGCTAAGAAACATGTAATATACTACCATCCATAAGGATTCTCTAAAAACTGCATATATAATCATGCTGACTTAGCTTGTTTGAATTTCAAGGGTAAAAGAAGGGGACGAATATACTTGCGTGGTAAACTTGCCTACCTTGGACAGATAAGAGTGATTTGTAAAGTGTCTGGTGCAGCAACCATATCACATGAACAGGTTGGGAAATCAGATGGTCTATGCCACCCCTTTAGGAGTTGAGGAAACCTGTTTAAGAGAAACTATGTTAAAAATCTAATGTGCCTAACTGGAATGTCTATCATAAGATACATATCAAGTTTACTCGGGGTGAGGGACACCATCCTATGATAGATATATCACTACCACGTTTCCCAAGCTCTTTTATTTAATTTTTTTGATTTGCTCAGCCAGCCAACACATGTTTTGACATCTCAAATGTTCCCAACGACTTCCTCAGGGCTGGAAAATAACATAAGTAATATTTGCAGTGTGCTACACACCACATATATCCATTTCATGTGTTTACCTTTGTGGAAACCCCAACATCCCTTAACAATAAATTCATCCATTTTCAGGTGAAGATCACTATTTAACATCAATTATGGTCTCAATAAAACATAGTATTATAATGCACTCCAATGGTTATATATTGCCCTGCACAAAAACATATAGTCACCAAATTACAAAATCAAATGTCATAAATTATCAGGAGGTACGTGGTGCACTGAACGCAGATCTCTCCTAGTCATAACAGAAGACTAGACACACCTACCCATGGACTATGTATCAGCTATATGTTCAAATCCCTAATGTAAGCATACCTGTCTTTCTGGAACTATCCTTGTCTGTATCCAAATGGTAAATAAGTCACTCCACATCAGCATTATTGTTATAACCGGTGTAAATCCAAATAGTTATGGCCATATCCCATAACATCAAACAGAAACTATTCTACCTCCACGCTGGTTCTACTTTCGTCCCGGCACACGACTAAAAGTATATTTAATTTAATGAACCTCAGATTTCTTATGTTCCTTGTAACAAAATCAAAATGTACTTTTTACAATCTCCATCATTGATTTCTATGGCTCATAATATTGATCAAATATAAAGCAGTTGATCTCACCTCATAATCTTACATCCATATGTTTATGACCTTCTTTCTGAATATCATTCCTGAAGTATTTTATTTGTCACTGTTATCATGCATCCAAATTCACGTGGCCCGAGTAACTAACACCTATAATACAATTAAATATCTCCACGTTAGAAACCTCAATGTCATAAATGCCACTATCTTGCCCCCAATACTCGGCTCCTTGGAGTCCTCAATCGTTATCCCATACTTCTCACCTTGCACGAGGATGCCACTATCAGTACCGGAGCCCCCGTGTGTATCGCCGAGAACGGCTTTCGTATACCGAAAATGAGTTTCGGATACCGTTTATAATCAGTCACTCCTTTTTTTTGACCGTAGGAAGCATGCTTCAGTATGTATCGAAGACGGGCACCATCTTGAAAGAGTATTAGTTGCCCTAAATACTTAAAAATGCTCATTGTCGCATACGTCATGTTTTATGCTTTGGTCCAAAATTCCTCCTGGTACACACTAATGTGCTCAATTTTAGTAGGTATTTTTTAAATTAATGTGGAACGTATTAAACAGCCCCCTCCAGTCGATGTCATCCACCATAGGTTTCTGTGCTAACATTCTCTACAACACCAATGTGCTAATATTCTCTACAAAACTGATGAGGATGTGCCTACATTCTAACTTTAAGTGTATTCCTTGGACGTCTCAACATTTGCCAAGTAATGTGTATACGTGATTTCATTGTTGCACATGAATTAATGGAACCGCTTTCACCTTTAGAAAAAGGGGAATATATCTGAATGATGTTGTGAATATATATATATATATATATATATATATATATATATATATATATATATATATATATATATATATATATATATATATATATATATATATATATATATATATATTATCGTTCTTCACCAAAACAGCTTCTCAGCAAGCAGATGAACACGCGGACCCAGAAAGTTCTTTGTGCAAAATGTATTTTTCAAACAAACCCGCACCAAAGCCGCCATGACGCGTTTCGGTCCCGCCTGGACCTTGATCACATGATATATATATAATTTTTTCCACAATTTAATTACCTACTGGCAGTCGCCAGTAGGTATATATAGTTAGGATTTTTTTCCTATGGGATTTCTGAAAATTCTATGTCAAATAACATTGGCGTTTGTGGACAGAATTGGCTGAAATCTTCAGGAAAATGGCACATTTTGTTTCTGAGCAGCCTCTGAAAATTTGGGGGGGTTTAGTCTAGGGGGGGCCGAGAAAAAATGGGGGTCCCAAAATGCATTTTTCCCATTTATTTTTCCATAGGGCGGTTGGAATCACTTTTAGCTCGAACGGCTGAATGGATTTACACGAAACTTGGCAAAATTGTAGATATGGTTTGCCCGACGTGCCTTTGCTATGTCTCAATATATGTGCTCCAGTGGATTTTGAGAAATTAACGTTTTAAAAAACAGATATATCTGTGACAGCGCTCCGGTTAGCGCCCCGGTTCGCGTACCTGACGCGTAACGGAACTTCGCGAGGAGAAGCGGATTGGCTCCCCGGTGACTGTCAACATTCTAAACAGTCCGGAGCGGCCACCATCTTGTGTCTCAGTAGAGTACATCCTCCCTGACCCCCTAGGTTTGATGAGGGGGCTTTAAAAGTGCCCCGCGGGGCAAAAAAAAAAAAAATTATTATCGTTTTTTTTTTGCGGGGGGAGCGCCCGGTACGCGCACCGGGAAGCGGTCCGGGGAGTGTAATATATGGAAAAAAGAATGAAAGAATGTTCAAATATTGTATGTTTATTGATTGTTCTTTTTGTTGTATTTTTTTTTATTTTTTTTATTTAAGTACCAACATGTAGGTACCAATGCAGAGTCTAAAAATAAATATACACCGTTTTCTTTGTAGATATCTTGCATGTTGTTTCAGAAGTTATTGTGGTATATGGAATTCATAGCATAGTCTGTGAGGAAAGCAAAAAGAACATGGAGGCAGGAGATGATAAAGAGATGTTAAATACACATTGGAGATAATATAGTGGGAGAAAGGAAGTAACTATGAGCAACCTTACTATGTAACACAAAAAAAGTTGCACAGTATATTTTAAGTCTCAGTTTATATTTTATCTTTTTGGGTACTATTTCATAATTTTCATAATAAAAAGAATAATGTCTCAAACAATTTTAACTTTTAAAATTTAAATTTATTGTTCTGATTTTTCAAAATCTAGGAGAATTTGTAACATTAAATCATCAGGAATGTCCTCCTTTTCATTCCACACATTCACATTCTTAAGCACATTTTAATAATTCTTGGTCTACTGATTCATCCATAAAGTCTAGTTCTTCTTTTTCTACGTTTGGATTGCTTTCAATCTTAATTTCAAATGAAATTGTATTTTCTTTTGGCTGTGCTTCCATTTTCTTGCTGTAAATTGCATAAAAAAATATATCAGTGGAGATAGGGCACTGTTGGGTTTAAGTTCAGACAGGTGCTTGTGAGTTTTTAACAGTGAAGTAATCTTTGGGCAATGCATGGTTTCAGGCAGGAAGTAGAACTATTAAAAAGTGCCTGTGATGAAGCCTAAGTAAATTCATAATTATACCACAGAAGCCTAACTCAATCAATAATTTAAATAATTAAGTCTTTATCAATGACTAACTCTTATAGAGGGACAGTATGTAACTATCTGAAAATGTTTTCCTTATTTAATTTAAAGTGCATAACATCGTTCTCCTTTCAAATTTTTAAAATTATATATTACCTTTGAAAAAGAAGTTAAAGTTCACAGTCAAAATGCTCTTGAAATGTACTTCAGGAAGTAGTAGTCAAAATGGCTGTGTTTCTCTCTCTTTCTTTATATATATTCAGCTACATAACCAATCAAATGTCTTCAAATAATAGTAGAAAATGAAAGTAACATTTTAATTGGTTGTCAATTCTAACATTTCATATGTTTTTCTGTCATGTAATTTACCTCAGGATATTTAGTCAGTCCTATAGCATAATTTTCTCCATGGAATTCCATCAAATTTGGGTAAATGGTAGGGACTGCTATGTAGTAGGGCTTATTCTATATTTGATGAAAGTGTCTCCAGTGGGTTTTCTGTAAATTACTTTCCCACCTTTTTTTAGCGAGCGCTTACCGGTGCGCGCACCGGTACGCGTACCGGCAGCGTTACGGGAGTCCTCCATTTTGTGTATCGGTAGAATTGAGACACAAGATGGAGGGGAAACAATGTTCGGAATGGGTAGAAGGGGGCACGGTAGACAATTTGTGACCCTCTAGTTTTTTTTGAGGGGGGCTTAGAACGCTGATATATGCAAAAATAAAAAATAAATGAAAAATTTCGCGGGGGAGCGCCCGGTACGCGCACCGGTAAGCGAACCGGGGAGCGTACTTTGGTGAAAAATAGTGAAAAAAGTTAGAAAAAGATAAACGTTTAGAATGATCAGAGGTAGGGTAGCTCTGAAAAGAGCTATTGGGTTCTGTGGCTGATTTAGGTACCTACAAGTAGGTTCCAATGCACAGTTTTAAATTCAGGAGGAATATTCTATTCCCCTCATCTGAGAAGTGCACACCATCTCCTCTGTAGATGTCTTGCATGTTGTAACGCAAGTTATTGTTGTATATTGAACCCATTCTAAAGTCTCTCATGTAAGCAGAAAGAGATTTATTCACATGTTTCCGTGCTTTCTCAAATTGTGGACAAAATTGGTTGGACCAGTTCCATTTCTGTCTTTGGCATATATTGGAATATACCAAGGCAGTTTGGGGAAAAAGTGTCATCAATTGATGAAAGGTGTCCTTTAAAAGCATTTCCAGACCAACCCCAGTCATAGTCACAAAATCATTTCCACCACAGTGCACTATTAAGAGGTCAGGGTTTGGCAGATGCATAAAACAATTATAATAAAAACATATAAAATATATTTTTCATTTAAAAGAAGAATACATTTTACAGCTTTTGATATTTGCTAATAAAAAACCGTTGAAATTCACTGAAAAAAACCATAGGTTATAGACCATATATAGTTAGGAATTAGCATTTACAAAACCTTGAAAATTCACTGAAAAAAACATAGGTTATAGACCATATATAGTTAGGGATTAGCATTTACAAAACCTTATTTTACTCACACAAAACCATTGAAATTCGCATATATATTTAGTTGCACTAACTATATATCGCGCACCCGCAATCCACTGCGGATGATGTCACATATTACATCATTCATGACATGGTCAGTGACATCACTGATGACATCACTGATGACATCTCAAATGACATCACTGATGACATCACTGATGACATCTCATATGACATCACTGATGACATCACTGAAGACATTTCATTTGACATTACTGATCACATCACTGATGATATCATTTATGTGATAATACAATGAACCTCTTCAGACTCTAATATAACCTTAGATACAATCAGTGTAAAGAGACACTTACAGACTGTCACTCATCCATGGAGTTACTCACACACCTAGTCAGTCATGCAAAGAATCAATCACACCTCCATTTTCCTCAACTATACAGTTATACACACCTTACTTATTCAAACATATACTAACACATATTTACTCTCATATACAATCCCTGATACAAGCTCACAATGATCCATACAGCCACTCACACATTTACTGGCTCTTATGCACAGTTATTATTATATGTCAACTCTCACATGTACTGTGTTTTACATATGTACTTACTTTGACATGTAGCACTGAGATATCCATTCAATCACCAATACACTCATGCACACAGTCAACCGCCCATACAGCTGTTTCCACATGCACTTTTGAACCCATACATCTAGTGAATCAACTGCTCACACATCTATGCACAGAGTCATACACCTCCAAGCCACCCACACACACACTCAGTCTCCCATACAAATACTTGGGCAACCAATCAATAATCCATATAGTTACTAATATAGCTACTGATCAACACATGCAGCAGTTTATAGAACAACAGATATAAAGATGCACAAATTAAGACAGTTTAGTCACTAACCCATGCACTCAGTGAGACACATTTAATCACTCACTCATACAGTCAGTCATGCACCTACTAAATCCTTCATCCAGACACTTATACATTCACTCATTCTCCAATATGTAAGACATATTTTAACTTTACAGAAACATACAGTCACTGGATGTTGTCATCAGTGATGTCATCAGTGATGTCATTTGAGATGTCATCAGTGATGTCATCAGTGATGTCATTTGAGATGTCATCAGTGATGTCATCAGTGATGTCACTGACCATGTCATGAATGATGTAATATGTGACATCATCAGCAGTGGATTGCGGGTGCGCGATATATAGTTAGTGCAACTAACTATATATGCGAATTTCAATGGTTTTGTGTGAGTAAAATAAGGTTTTGTAAATGCTAATCCCTAACTATATATGGTCTATAACCTATGGTTTTTTCAGTGAATTTTCAAGGTTTTGTAAATGCTAATTCCTAACTATATATGGTCTATAACCTATGTTTTTTTCAGTGAATATATATATATATACATATGTGTTACTTCCAAACTTGCCCAGATATGAGGCCGCACTCCGTCACAGGTAAGTCACAAACTGTTTATTTCAGATACAGACAGCTTCTCTTCCCTAATAGTGTCCCCTGGCCTGACGCGTTTCAGGGAGTCCTTTCCCTTTCTTCAGAGGCCCGCAAGAGCAGTCTTCATTGCGTGCAGCTGCACTGTCCCCTGCATCCTTTTCAAGCTTCCATTTGCCTCGGATGTGCCTGTTGATTAATTCGCTGCTCAAATGCATGCTGGGACCTGCAGTTTCTTTGTGCAAATTTTCTACCCTCCAGTGGGTTAGATGCTCCAGCGGAATTCTGGGGACCAATGATGCCCTCCATTGGGCTCGAAAAAGACTATGGCTGTCTCTCAATCAAGAAACCTGCTTCGCCGATCACAGGGGGAAGGATCTCCTTCTGCGCAGACTATGCTGTTTTCAATAGCGGCGTGTTGCCTCCGCAGCCGGAACCGCCGCGTATGAATTACTTCCAAACTTGCCCAGATATGAGGCCGCACTCCATCACAGGTAAGTCACAAACTGTTTATTTCAGATACAGCCAACTTCTCTTCCCTAATAGTGTACCCCTGGCCTGACGTATTTCAGGGAGTCCTTTCCCTTTCTTCAGAGGCCCGCAAGAGCAGTCTTCATTGCGTGCAGCTACACTGTCCCCTGCATCCTTTTCAAGCCTCTGATGTGCCTTTTGATTAATTCGCTGCTCAAATGCATGCTGGGAAGTAATTCATCCAAACTTGTACAACAAAAATGAACATTACTCCCATGACCTGAAAATGGTGGTAGTCTGTCAATGTTGTGAAATCCCACATTGAAACACTCCATTGTCACATCCTCGAACCTTTAAGCATCTTTGGCAACTTTCTTGAACTTTCAAACAAATACATGCTAAGAATTAAAATGCCTGGCATGGTAAAAGTATTGTGGAGCAAGGTAGTATTGAGCAAATTTAATGGTAACTTAAACCTTGCATTTAACAGTATATATTTGACACAAACAAAAGCATGCTGTTACTATGCTATAACCAGCTTGGATCTCCACAATGTAGTGTTTTTTTTTTACTTGCACTGCAATGTAAGGTATATATCGTCAGTCATACCAAAGTGCAGAGCTTAGTAGCAGATTCCTTATCCAGACGTAGTCTTTTCAGAAAGTGTACACATTCTTTTTGTGCATCTGACTCCATTGCCATTTGGCTAATGTGCATGCTTAACTCAAATGTCTGCTACAATACTCCGTGTCCAGTCTGAGGCTGGAGTATACATTCCATTCTAGATCACATTTATGGAGTCCAAAGACCCCCATTCTGTTGTCATGGTTAATTACACAGGCAAGTCTTCAACAGCTACCAGATCACTTTGTGCATCTATTGCTAACCCTCAGGGCTGCTGCGTTTCCAGTCAAGTTATATGTGACATTTCTTGGATAGTAGTGTGCTTATTTGTGACATTTTCCCAGTCTCATGTGTGGCATTTTGAGTGACACTCTATTGCAAATGTAGCAAATGACTCAAGCAGTACAATGTCATCCACCAGTAGTCACTACACACAACCCGGTGCGAGCAACAGCATGTATTAGGCCCACTACGGGAGCATAGGTCCACAATCCCGTGCCCAAATTAGGAGAATGAAAATCTTTTTGCAGGAGGGCTTTCAGGGTGTGAGTTGAGCTAACCTAATATGTGTGACAAATTTCAGAGATTTAGAGTAGTGTACAACATATTGTCATATGAGTTAATTTGACCATAGGTGAGTGGCACTTGGCATGGTTAAACCTAAAATCATTTACGGGGGTTCATGCGTTACCACTTGTAGCAGCTGGTAGTGTATGTTGTGACTTCGAGGAAAAAGTTGTGTAACGGATTGCTCTTGGCAAATGTGTTTTTTGTCAGGCAAGACAAGTTCAGAATTGGAGGACTTGAGGTGTAGGAATTACTTGGTATTTGTAAATCCCACACAATTGTAGGTTCAATTCAGTTTTATGATTTTTGCCTAATGAATAGGATGTTTATATTCCAGTTCAGTTTTTTTGATTTAGCAACTAATCATGTGAAGCATTGATCTTTGTGGTTTCCTGTGGTAGAACAATAGTTTTAGTTTTCCGCTGGTAAATAATTAATATTTTATTTTATTCCATGAGGATATTAAATAAGTACAGAAACTGCCCTCAGCATATTTGTTGCACAGGAAAGCCTATATAGCACTAGCATGTACTGCAGACAGAAAAGGCTGAATAAATTGAAGATGCAAAATATAAACAGTATGACATATTACTGTATGGTTAATAAATCAGATCAAATAAAATTAATCTTTATTCTGATAAAATATCCACAGAAGAATTATACAGATAAAATTTAGCAAAGGATCTTGATAAAAATTATATATAAAATCCATCAAAATGATCTCATAACGTGGATAGTTAGATGTACTGGCGCAGGACACCAGATACCAGGCTAGGCGACAACTCAATGGTCACTAAATCAAAAGGTATTATCATTAACATCAGATGAGGGATAATTTATAAACTATCAAAGCAAGACTAGAAATAGACAAAGGGACAATCACGCCATAACCTGTTTTTGGATGTTCCATTGTGGCTTCCTCGGGAAAAAAAGGTGGCAGCAAACCGGGTAAGCTGATCTCTTGCAAATAGGCTGTTATTGAACAAGAGCTCACCTATTTAGTGAAATGTTCAAATTTGTATTGCTTTCTACTAAGATATGTTATATTCCTTTAAGGAACTCCAAAAGAGTGAAGTACTTATCAAGAATTGCAATCAATATATTTGTTATACTGCAAAGATCATAATGCGCTGGCATGGGCATACGAGATAAAGCACTTGAGATAATGACATTATGAAAGATGATGTGTGCAATAATTAACTGTGTGGCCCATAATCCAAAGCAAGGCTAGAAAAAGAGAAAGTGCTATTTAACCCAATAAATTAGCATATGATTTGTTGGTTTGATCATGTGTGTGTCCACTTCTGATGTGCTTGGATAGTATAAGTATGAGCTGTACTGAACAATAAGGTTATTTACTAGGACAGTTCTTTTGATATTTGCACACATCTTATGAACTTGTTATGATCTTAAACTTTGAAAATGTACAACATATTGTATTAACTATAAAATATTATTGGTCCCTGGTCTAATGATTATGCTGCTGTGGTTTAATTTTCCCTGTTGTGCCTGTACTTTGGATGGAATCCCGAGTATGATGGCAGCATTGTTCACTTCTATTTGGTTTCTATGTGTGGGTCTTGGAAAAATGTGTTTTCTTGCTGATGGGAGATGGAACGTTAAATTTATAATCCCTGCCAGTCATATACTGAGACAGCAAGTTGCTTCTGTTGGCCCTTTACACTTGAAGCCATGGTGGAAAATGAGGACCAAAAAAGAAAAAATATATATATATATATATTATTGGTATAGCATATATTAAATAGACATAATACTTTTTATTTTACCAAATAACAATCAGTTGCGTTCTGGAGTTGTCTTCTATAGATTTTCATCACCATTAATATACTGCAAAACTATCTTGGCTTTCCAGTGCCTACCTGAAAATGATATACATGAAGTGTATTCTTAGAGCCATTAATGTTTCTTACTGAATTGAATTTAGTCAAACATGTTACACATTTTATGCTAAATTTTGCAGAAGGTTCATTTGTCACCTCTTACACCTGGCATACAATTTCTAGATCTTTTCGTGAACCAAGATTTTATGGATTCACATAATACATTTTCAGGACTATAAGTATTGCTCACTGTTTTAAAATGTCTCTGTAACAAGCCAAGTCACCTCGGAAAAGATTCATGCCGTAATATAAACACAATTTCTTTAAATGTTCAAGGCATTTTGTTGTTCAATGTAAGAACATTTGTATTTTTATTTGACCACAGTGGAGCACAGTCCTGGGACTGACCATGCCAGTGTAGATGGCCTTGCTTACACTGGAGATGATGATAATTGCCATGGTATCAGCTCATTTGCTGTTTAAATGGAGGGCAGCCATGAAAGAAAATGCCTCTTTTTGCATGATCACCCTAAATTTTGGACTTATGCTGTGGTCCTTTTTCCTCTGTGGACTGGGACTCTGCGATCCAGGTCCCAGTGCATGTACCCTTTTAAAAGTGTGTTTACTCCTAATTGGCAAATGTAACTTACCTATAAGTTCCTAGTATATGTTGCAAAGTGTACCAAGGGCTGGTAAATTAAATGTCACTTGTGGACTGCAGCACATATAATACCACCACTAAAGTGCCAAGGCAAAACATGATTACCCTGCTATGGCATGCCAACTGTGACCTGGCTGTGCAGGTATAAACTGCAGATTCAACTGGTCAAAACAAACCCCTTTTGACTGGCATAAAGCCTTCTTTTAAATATGAATAAGTCACTCTTAAGAAAGCCTTAAATGCATATTAGGTGTATGCTATTTAAAAGTAGACCATGTAAAAATGTAATATAAACATGCCCAAATGGTGACAATGCCATAAAATCTATTTTCACTATAGCAGGGTTAGCTGTTCCACAGAAAAGCATTTAGATGCATTATTGAATTTAATAATGTTATCTCTGCCTACAAACCAGATAGAAAGTTCATTCTAGGACATTTTTAAAGATTTATTACAAATCCAATTAATTGGTAAAGTCATATTGGTAACAAATATTTTACAAACGTACTTTAAAAAAATCACCTTTATTCTGCCTAATGTTTCAGAAGCCCATTTGCTTGAGTTCTTAACAGTTACAGAGGAGCTGAATAGCTCCCTAATGAGTGGTGAATTTGCTTCCAGAGCTGAGACAAAGGTCTTGGGTATGGGGAGGTGTGTTCTTCCAGTTTGAAAGTGGATTATTGGTAGGGGTAAGTTTGCACCTAATACTAGCAATAAGGCCACTAACACAGTGTAAGGTCCAGTAAAGAACTCAGTAAATTAGCACATTGCTCAACCCTTGGTAGCTGACAATGAGCAGTCAGACATACCTTAGGAGACAGAAGTGTAAAGCATTTTAAGACACCAATACATCAAATACGTAAGACACAACACACAATAAATATCCTACACCAATTCATAGAAATTGGAAATATTTTCATGAGCATATAGACACCAAAATGACAACCATCCAATGTAGGGAACTAGAGATATTATTTTTAATGGTTACCACTTTATACTTCTTAAAAACCTATAGCACCACTCTGGGACATCTGGCTGCTATTGACTGGGACAAAGTAAAAGTTTGAGGCTGACCGCGATTGAGCTCTGGTTGGATATGCTAAGCGGGAGGCCCCAGTCAAAATTTTACCTTTACACTTAGGAATTCTTCTGGAGCTTTTCGATCCAATGTCGCTCAACACTACACAGCAAACCGGATTCAGTGAGGGTTCGCCATGTAGACTTTCCATGACGGCCCATTCTATTCCTGGAAATCTGGAGCTCGGGAGCATTCAGCAGGACAAACCTGAAATTCTGGCCTGAAATCCGCTATTGAAGGTAGTCGGATTGTCTCTCGAAGTCGGGTCGGTCACCTCATGGAGATTTTTCATAAAAGTTCCCCAACATTCTCCAAGCTTCAGGAGGGATCTCCCGAAAGTCTCCTAGCAGGTACATATTGTCTGAAACACCATTCAAAGGCTATGGAATCTCCTACATGGCCCTTTGGATGTATGGAATACAATCCACATAATTCACATGGCCAAATCCTTTAAGGCCCACTGGACGCACTCCAGGGTGGGGACCATTGGAGGAGATAATGAAGGTGGGCTCTGTTAACTTGTAGCTTGTGGGGAGTCCACTTCTTAATCCTTCTTAAAGCAAGGCATTGTCCCCAGGGCTGTAGGACTAGACTGTAGAGCAGGCACAGTCATTCAGAATGCAGGCCTTTGGGTGCAGATCCAGAATCCAGCCGGGTAGTCTTTCTTTTACTTGTAGTTTCATGCAGCATATCTGAGGCACTATGCAGCTCTCACGTGTACATATGTATTCAGTGTTCTGGGGTAACAAGTAGGGGGCTTCTCTGTCCAATGAGAGGCTCGGTGTCACACAAAAGCACGATAACATCCACCAAAGTGTGGCATCTTCTTGTCCCACAAAGCACTTCCCTTTCAAAATTCAACATGGATTAGAGGGGTAAGAGCTAGCTAAACCAACCCACAATTTGCTAATTTCCATTACTCTCTCCCCCTGATATCTTCAAATTCCTATCTTAAGTCTGCTATCTGACAGGGGCACAGAATGTGGGGGTAGGCACCTTTGGCATTCCTTACTGGTCTGCTCTCTCTTTGAGCTCAGTTTGATTTACCCAGGTCCCTTTGCAGGACCCATCCTCCTCACCTTCAGAGCTCTCTCCATCAGATAACATCTGCTCCAGCCAGGCCACCCATCACCTAATCAGAACAGCATGTCTAAGCCTATTAAGGCTGACCAATTAACAAAGACCACATGAAGGCTGGATTTTCTATAACTTTCTTCTGTACTAGTTATGATAAATTTAACAGGGGCAAGTTGTTGCATTTATCAATACCACTCTTTTAGGTTTCCAAATGATATTTACTCCTTTCCTTGCAATAGTTATATCAAAATAAAATAGCCTATGGAGCTAAGTATCTACAATGGGAAAAAATGAAATGGGCCATTTCTCCTTTTTCACCAGGACATAGAAATCATATTTTATAAGATCCCTGCTTATTGTTACATGGCCCTCCACACCTGTGACACCTAGGTGTGCCCTGGGGGGATGGGGGGTGCCTAATATGTAAAGTACAGTACATTATCACTTTTGAAGTCCCCATACCACCAAAGTTGAGTTTAAACACAATTTACTTTTAAAGACAACCTGCAAAGCCAGGCTGCTTCAAAATGACAGCAGGCACACCGCAGCAGACACATGCAACTGCAGGACAACTGCTGGTTCTTTAAACCTCCATGTCCTATTATATACTAGAGACTTCTAGGCAGGTTGCTCCCCCGGCCATATTATCTATTAGGGAATTATAGGTTCTATCATTGCCAATTGTAAGTGTCCCCTATTACATGTACATTTTTAAACATAGCACTGGCCCTTTGGCCTGGTTAACAGAGCCCAGGGTACACTCATAGTCAGTTACCACGAGTATCATTCAGCACAACATGGGGGTAAATAGGACAAAAAGGATGACTTTCTAACACTTCCTTGGACTGGATAGCTATCTGAGCTGTGCAGCGGAACTTAATTAACTGCAAAAGATGCCTACCCTGTCACTGGCAGATGTTAATTACACCTGTGGCTTGCCCTCTCTTTTGATTTCCTAGCCAGCCAGACTCCAATCCCAGTTGGTGAGGAGCTGCTCCCAGAACTGGTTTTGAGTGACCATTTAGGAGGGGGTTCTCATTTCTATGTTGGGCACAGAAGCTCTGAACAGGTGAAGAAATGTTCTCCAATGTTAGATTTTGTTAGAGAGGGGAAATCTTGAATTGTGTTCAGTAGGTTACACTAGAATTGCAACAAAAGGTAGTAGAGTTACCCGTGGGAACTTTCTCCAAATTGGTTGGGGAAGGGCCAGGAGTTTCCGCCACCCACAGGATAGTGCTAGGCAAAAAAGTTTAACCGGGATATATAAATGGTTACTCTGGGTACTTTTTTCAGAACATTCCTGGAGCTGAGGAAGGACTGCACCTGCTATTGAGACCTGTGAACAGGACCCTAAAGGTGGGACTTGCTTGCATTTGTACCCAGGACCAATAACGTAGACTGACCTCAATCTGCTGACTTCCAGTTAAACCACAGGAACAAAAACACTGCAAGAAGCCCACTTTTGTGATGGAGACCAGCTGACCAGTTTCCACTCGACCTGCCCTGGAACCTCTTTGTGGTTTCTATTGGAGAGAGTCATAACCCTCAAGTGGTGTTCGCCCAGGCCCTAGACCCTTCATTGAGGCTAGATTGAACTTTCCCTGTCCCCAAACTGCAAGAAGTGGAACTTTGGAAACATTTTACCAACTTTCTGTCAGGCAAACTGGTGGAGACGGGGACCGCTTGCGAAGCCAACGCCGTCAAATTGTCGGTCAGCCTCAACTTGCCAGCTTGCCCGACTGAAGGAGATCTGACTTCTAGGAAAGTTTCTAAGACTGAACACAGAGGGCTTTTCCAGGACCAATGCTGAGCAGCAGCTGATCTATGTTCAGTATCATTTTCTGTTGAAAAAGAATTTAATGTAGCTTAGTTTGCTGTGTGATATACTGAAAGTCATACCAGTTTCTTCATATGTATATGGTGTGGAAACATGGACGACATACTATTTAAATGTAACTAACTGTGCTGTTTGGGCACATTAGGACACTTTATTATCCTGCTAAAACCTACAAAATCTTTTATGAATATGATTAGTTGACCATATTATCTAAAGTTTTAACATTTATTTAAATAGTTTTGGGCAGCGAGAAATTCGCTCTAGAAAAAGGGATTTTTTCAACAAATATAAACAATAGATTTGATAGAAAATGCTGAATATAAATGATATGCAGGTCTGTCTATCAAAAGACTTTCATAGGTGCAGGAAGTATAAAACATCTTCTTCATTGGTTTTTGCAAGTTCTTAAGATTTTTGGGCAATTTTGGAACTTTAAGTGCCATTAAATTTGTTGACACATACTGCATAACTTGAAAAGTCCTTGACATTTTCAGACTAAGGGCCCTAGTTAGAGTTTGGGAGACACAATACTCTGTTACAAACATGATGCAGTACCCTGACCGCCAAACCCCTGGCATGACTATCTCATTTAGAGGCAGATGGATTTCAAGTTTTCTGTCGACTGAGTCCAATTTCGCTTCGTCAATGAAATACTCTTTCCAACAGCCCAAATGAGTAGTAGGCATTGGATTGTGGGCGTCATTAGGTTTTTGTTTTTCAGAAACAAACTACCTCTTTTGTAGTTTGGTTCTTGTTTCACCTGGCACTATTGGCGTGGGTCTCCCTTCCATTTTTTTCTGTTGCCTGCTGTGTTTTTGCTGTGTGTTGGACTCCGTTTCGCAGGTCTAGATACTTTGGGCACTTTGCCTCTGATGTTCAGTGCCAAAGTGCAAGCACTCTCTTTGTAAATTTTTGTTATGGATTAGTGATTCCATGATTGGCATATTTGATTTACTTGTCAGATCCTAGTATAGTGCACTGTGTGTGCCCAGGGCCTGTAAATCAAATGCTGCTAGTGGGCTGCAGCACTGATTGTGCCACCCACAGAAGCAGCCTGTAAAATGTAACTCTGGCCTGCCATTGCAGAGCCTGTGTGGAGTCTGGGACTCCCATGTCAACTTGGCATGTGCGCAGACTTGCTAGTCACTAAACGTTCCCTTTTCTACATATTTGTCACCCCTAAGGTAGACCCAAGGTACCCCTGTGTGCAGGGTGCATTGTATGTGAAAGGAAGGACATGCCCCAAAGTGTGTGACAGTCCTGATAGTGAATAACTGCAAATTTCGTTTTTCTTTATTGCAAGGCGACCTGTTCCCATAGGACAGAATGGGCAGTTTGTTTATAACATCTAATAAACATAACTGATACTGGGAACAAGGTAGACAAATAAAGTTTAGTATGCCTGAACTCAGAATGTTAAAACGCATCTTTTAGTGAGGGTGATTTTTACATTCTGTGTTTAAAAATACCACTTTTAAAAAGTACATATGTTCTTGCCTAACCATCCACTGTGCCTCTGCTAGGTTTGTGTATTGCCTGCCTGGCTTTTGGATGACTGGGGCTGGAAAGGGGCAGCGGCTCCAGAAGTGTGATGAGTCGGACTGGGCTGAACAGACCTGGGCTGCATTTAGAGTAGGGGAAAGAGATTTCCTTTCACCTGAATGGGCCTAGCATGCCTTCAACAATGCTGTCTCCACCTTCTGCCAGGAAGCTGCACCAGTGAGGACAGAACTGGTTTTGGCTGGGTACAGACACCCTCTGCCTTCAGTGAACAAAGGTTTTTGGTGGATAAAAAGAGGGGCCTTTTAGATCACTTCTGGGAATCAAGAGAAACATTTTGCCAAAGAGACGACTAGGAAAAGCTGAGGAAGAATACTGCCCCTGTGCTGTTGCTGTCTGGGGTTGGCCTACCATGGCTACTTTCTCCCACGAATAGGAGAAAAAGGACTTTGCTGTTTGCTTTGTCATCTACTTGAGGAAGAAGATGTCCAAGGGCCTGAGACTGAACTTGCCTCCTGTTCTGAAGTCTCAGGGACACAAAGACTTCATTTATTCTGTCTCTCTGCATCTGGTACAGCTTTTTCAGCTGCCACAGAAGGAAATTGCAACACTGACGCCGGTGAGCAACGCCGTAACCTGCCTCTAAGCCGGTAGCCCTGCTCTTGAAGAGCACCATACACAGCCCCAACTTGCTTGGAAGGCCCAACGCCTGTTGATGCTATGCCACATGGACTACGACGCTGGTGCTTCATCAACACGGAGCCGATACTTGATGTGGATGACTCCTAAATCCATCGACACCGCACAGTCGTAAGGACCAGGCGCCTCACTGCTGCGGTGACATCACCTCCCTGACACAGTATGGGAACAGACGTCTCAACTCCCCTGCGTTGCTGTAAGAAACAGAAGCTTCACCTCCCCTAAGGTCATAAAGGAACAGACGCCGCTCAACACCGACAAATCGTCCCCTGCCAGACGCCGTGCAACGTCTTTATTTTCATCATTTGCAAGGTATCGTACTTTGTGGGTCTGTTTGACTCAGCGTCCGACACCACGCACTTCGCCGGTGATGCCGTACTTTGGGATTTCTATCTGTCACAACGTCATGATAACTCCAGGTGACTTAAACTGAGAGAATAACCTATTTTTGTGGATAATTTGATAACTGTATTATAGATTTTTGTCTTTGGTCTTGTTTCGGTTTAGATAAAGATTACATATTTTTCTAAACTGGTGTGGTGTTCATTTGTAGTGTTTTCACTGTATTACTGTATGTGTTCACAAGTGATTTACACGCTGCCTCTGAGATAAGCCTGTCTGATCATGCCAAGCTACCAAGCGAGTGAGCAGAGGTTATTTTAGAAGTGGATTCCCCTTACCCTGACTAGAAGCAAGGGTCCGTATTTGGACAAAAGTGCAAACCATTGCCAACTAGAGACCCCCATTTTAACAGTTCTGAAAAACAAAAACTGATTCAAAGTTGTATGTATGCCCATGAAAACTGACACCTTTTCCAAATAGGTGAAGTTTGTAAGGAAGTTTCAAGAAAAATTATTTACGTATTGGTATATTTTCTCTCAATAGACGATCATAAACACTTCAAATAGGGCGTATTAATATTCAAACATCTTCACAAAAAAGCATTGGGACATGCAGACTTGGTGTGGAGGAATTTGAAAATGTGCTTTGTACAAAGTTAATTAGAATCTGGGCCAGTTGAGGCACATTTAGTAACATTTTCTCTTTTTCAATTTTCTCATTTTCTCTCTTTCAATTATAGATCTCTTAGAAGCATAACATACATAGGATAGCTGTTAAATATGGTACACTTTTTGTCTATAACTAAGTGGCAACACAGTTCTGGTTCGGTAACCACAACATTGGGATTTTTTGCACAGCATGCAGTTTTTACATTAAACGTCAGGAACATGGTATTGTGAATAATTTACAAATTAGGGAAATTTATGAAAAGAATGATTGAAATGCCATCCCGCAGGGTTCATTGCTCCCCAGATGGTTTTCCTGGCACTTAAAGTCATCATCTCACACTGGGGGGTGGAAGTAGCAAGCACAGAAGTTAGATTGTATTTCTGAAATTCTGGATAGATTATGGTTAGGTTTATAAATTGATCTTCTGACTCATGCAAAGATTGGAAGAAAAGGAACTGTGAATGAGTGCAATTTAGCATATTCAATAGTTTTTGCATCAAACACTTTCAATCTTTTGAAAGGTTTAAAAATTCCAAAAAAACTCAGGTTCAATTTTCTTTCCTTTATGTGGTTGTAATATGTTCCATTTCCTACTGCAGTATTGTCATGCACCTTGCCCACTAAGGTGTATTGACTATTGCTCCAACTCCACAGTTTAAAGACATTACAAGTTAATTTTTAATTTAATTTAGGCATTGTAAAATCTCCTTCTGTTGCAACCTCCCCAAGTATTCATTATAATACGAAGTATATTTGTACTTGCACAAACATTACTTTGTATTCACATTTCTTGGTACAAAAGAGGAAATATTCACAGAATGTTACTATGAATGCGACTCTCCTTCTGAGTTCAGCTCATTTGATAATATAGCATTGCTGGACAAAGATGCAGACATCTTGCACCCAATCCCCTAAATTCAGTGAAAGCACAAGACACCAAATTGTGTGTGTCCCTTTCTCTGGATAGTAATGTCATAACCAGCACTTTAAGAAGACCTGCTGAACCGATATAAACTCTAGCTGATAGTCCACATCTTTCTGCTTGAATCTGCTATTTCCATGTAAGCCTTTGCCCTGATGACACTGTTTCTTAATAGCATAGCTAATTACTGTGTGTATTAATTACATAATGGCCTTGTCTATTAATTAAGTAACTTCAATCGGAGAACTAATGGGGGAGAATAAATAATCAAGAAATCGCAGGCTGTCTTATTTGAATGGAAAAAGACACACCATTGTTGCTGCTTCCTCCACCCCTTCAGTTTTCTTAGGGCTCTCCGCATAGGTCAAGTGGGAGACCATGAATTGGCTGAATGGTGGAAGGAAACGCATCAACTTTAAAGATATAATCGCAACTCATGCTGAGGTGAAATAAAAGACTCAGGGCCTCATTTATGAAAAGTGACGTATCGCTGTGATAAAACAGCGATGTGCCACTTTCATTGCGCTCTCCTTGCGACACCAATGATGCGTCATATTTACAATATGACGCATCATCTCAAAGGAGTTACAGATACGTCAATATTTCTGATGTATCTGTAGATGCAAAAATGACGCATTGCTGGAGTGTGTCACAACAGTGAAGCAACTCCAGCAATGGGTCATTACACATGGTCAAGTCCCATATTAAATGTTCCTGCATCAGTCTTACGCCTGCCATGAGGCATTAGATATTGACACATTTGCATTCTAGATGTGGCACAGCACCCACAACACTTTCTTGCTTCCGGACGCCCCCTGCATGCACATTTACCTAGATACCTCCCTTTGTAAATATGGCGCAACATGGTGCATTTTGTATGCCTCTGCTGCGGGGGCGCAAAAGTGACGCAAGGGCCCATAAATAAGCCCCTGAGTTTATCCATTACTTTTAATCAGTCAGGAAGCTTAAGACCCTCAGAAGTTGGAGGCAAAAAAAATCAATTCAGTATTAGTCATAACTATAGCAAAAGGTTATGCACTTGGGGGCTTATTTATGGGAGGCTTGCATCGCCGGAGTGTCACTTTTTTTTAATGCTCTGGCGGCGCAAGCATCTCAGTCATATCAGTGGAGCAACGCAAAGCCACACAACGCCTCATAGATATGAAGTCAGATGAAGCAGCACAAGTCACTGCCTTGCCATACTCTGCATCAAGGAGGGGTCCATGGGTGTTGTTGTGGGTTTTTTCTTGCAACGCCCTTGGATTTTGACGCTGCCCAAGATTTACTTAATCACGTAAACCTGGGGCAGTGCCAAAACCTTACTCCTCTCCAGAGCTGGCATAACAAGAAGAAATATTTTTTATTTTTCCTCATTGTTTTCCTCTTTCTATGTGTGCTGCGTTCTGCAGTGACAAAGAAAGAGGACAACTTCTCTCTGGATTGTTTTTGTGGAGCATGAGGCCCCGTCCTGCACAGAAACAATCCTGCCTGCAACAGAGGAACCCTTGCACCGTGCTGCAAGGGTGCCGACATTGGCTCTCGGAAGCAAAGTGTGCACCAGCGCTGGGTTACAGGACGGGCCAGCACAGTATTTCATAAATACAGTGCATTCCTTCCCATTCACATTGGTATAGCACAGCTCAGGAAGAAGGTTTGCAGCACTGCAGTACACCAATTCCTTATAAATTAGGCCCATAGTTTATATAAAAATTGTTAGCAAGTTAGGAAGACGTACAAAAGCATAAAGATAACAGCACAGGCATCAGTAATTTGTTCAAATGTGCATGCTGTGTCTTCCCTGGTAATACATTTCAAAACCTACTTAAGTTGAAGGGTCGTGTGCCTAAGGCATTGTGTCACATAAATAGAGAAAAAACTGTTAACTCTTACAATTCATCAGATAGTGTACACAGCATGGAAAGGCCCTGTAATCAGTACGGTGCTTCAGACTTGAATGTCTGTAGCCTCCTTGACAGCTCTCCCAATTTCCTCCGGTATTTATTACACCATTCAGTACTCTGTGGTAAACTATTGTAGGAAGCCTATGATTTATTAACCGTGCAGGGTGAAACTGACACATCCCAAAGCTAGTTCAGTCCATAAAGATTGCTTTTTCATCTGACCGGCATCTAACGTTTCTTTCCTATTCTTAAGGGAATGCACGATATTTTTTCTCAATTTATTTTCAGCATGGTGTTCCTCGCATCACAAAAAACCTCCCTTTGTTTCTCTCCAGTAAACACTAACTAACATTTTGCATACTAGAGCTCTAGAGATAATTATTGAATAGCTAAAATCCTCTTAATCAACAGGACAACATAGTAGAGATGTATCTTGCACTATGATTCTTTGGCCTTTAATGCACAAACTTCGTGTTTTTTTTTAAAACAACCAAAATGTCTGTGAGGAGGTGCAAGGGAATCTGGATTTATTGTGGAATGGGAACCAGAATCACTGTTTCCCCATGAATTTCAAATGACTTAGTCGACCCTCAGGTCCAACTTACAATGGGCCTGATTTTCTTACTCATGGATTTAACAGGTACCCCTGGTATAAACTCTAGAGGTGGGACAAGTCTGGTCCACTTTCTCAGCCGCTCAACATGAGGGTCTTTAAGGTGGCCCTACTAAAACATTCTGCTGGAACCTACTATAGAGGTGCTACTTTAGCAACTTAAATGGAACAGAAGATTTGGTTTTCTGAGTAATAGATTCTTGTCATTAGCCAGGTAGCACACAGAGAACAGCTTCATATTTGACAGCAGTCCACTTAATGTTTTCTCTTAAAGCATACATTCTATCAGTATACACCAGGAAACATATCAATATATATAAAAAATGTATGAGTGGTGCCCGTTTCCAAACCTGCTTCAGAACATAGCATTCACTGAATGACTTCCGGGCGAAGACAAATTTATAACACTGTCCACTACAGTGATAATACACCAAATGCTTCAGTATACACTAAGATAAGCCTGCTTCCTATACATTCACAGTTGTTGAACAGCAATGTCCTCAATATCAATATAAATTCTAGTTGAACGTGTACAAAATTCTGTTTCTGTAGCTTTCATATTGGTCTTAGAAACATAGGACACAATTTGCAAAGACTTTACTTTTAGTCTATTCGTGGAAAAGTCAACATTTTTGCACGAATTGTATTCTTCTGGGTATACCGTCATATGATAGTGGTAGACAGATACCCACAAAAAAGTCAACATTTTTCTCTGCAAAGTCACTAACACGGCAGCAAATAGTTATAGGTTATACATTTAGGATGCATTGCAAATATGCATGTGGAATGAGTCAATGACATTGAACTTTTTTGTCTGGGTAAACTGAAGATCAGCTCTGTGGTCTTTAGCTTGAGTTCTAAGTTTACGCCAAGAGACATGTCTTGCCATTAATTTATGTTGGTGAACTTTTGTGTGTGCATTGTTTCTGTCCTGTCTTTGGTACATTTCTGTGGCTCAAATTGCGAGTTAGGTATTCAGAGACGAAAGTGGTGCGCCTCTTACTCTTTGCTGCCAAACCTCAGCCTAGAATGCTGGAGCCAGGGACAAGGTCTGCAAGAGGATACTTTCTCCATGAATGAATTCAGCTCTGAAAATAGCCTTTGACAAGGAACAAAAAGTGGAGTGATTCTAAAGTACCAAAAAGATGAGAAACTTATGCGATCAGAATTCCTCACTCGGAAGCCAGAAGGTCGGCATTTCCTTTTATTGGAGGACTGCTTGTACCCACTTAACTAGAGAGATGGTGTGGTTGAAAGTGGCTGTGTTTCAAGTCACTTACCTTCTGTAAATGCGTCCAACGGTGCTATGGTTTGTCAAGAGATATGTGAAACTTGCAGTAAGAATTTCACATTGGAAAATAGCATGTATTGGGGGGAGAGGAAAGCCATTGTTCTATTAAGTTATTCATTTTTAAATTGTTAAAAAGTACTAATAAGGCAACATCTTCTTGTTCAATTGTGGGAATACCAAACATTGCATTGCTGCTGCAAAAAATGCCAATATTTAGTATGATTTATAAGCAGACAATAACGTTTTTGCCTATTTATATATTTACTTATACAAATGTTTAAATGTACACATACATTTGCACACACACACATGCTCACACACACACACGCACACACATACACATATATTTCAGACTTAGACTTGAGCATAAAAAGGAAGCAGGGAATTCTAGTTAGTTCCCAGGTATAGGTGGAGAGCAGCTTGCTTATAAGGAGCACCCTACATCCCACCCACACTAAAATTACATGGGGAAAGGCATTTTTTAATACCCCTCCCATTTTTTCGATGCCACTTGATGGAAATTGCACAGTTATAGTTATTTCAAGTAACTATAACTCTCAACCTTGCCCTTCATTGCTTATGACCTCACATTTTACAACACTCATGACATGTTCTGTGACATCATTGATAACATTACTGATGACAGCATTGCGCATGGTGTGGGCATGAGTTATAGTTACTTGCAATTTCTATAACTGTTGAATACCCTGTTTTTAGTTTAAAACATTATATTTCTTATAAATACAACTTCAATGTAACCGTTTTTTTCAGTGAATATCTATCTATCTATCTATCTATCTATCTATCTATCTATCTATCTATCTATCTATCTATTTAGAAGTTATATTTATAGTTCATTCAAATTACTATAACTCGTTCCCTATGGTAACTATAAATCAAGCCCCGGCCATTCACAGTTTTCCCATTAATAATTTTACAGCAAATGCTGCAGTGATATTTTCAATTATGTCAACGAAGATGTCATGAATGATGTAATTTGTCGAAATAAAGCACTTTGAAATTGAAATTGTAATTTGTTGGGTAATTAGCAGTGTATTGTTACCCTAGGGCTTGAGATATAGTTACTTGAGATAACTATAACTGCTGAATTTCTATGGTTTTGTGTGTTTAACATCTGATCCTTAATATAACATCCCTGTAACCTTTGCTCTTAGTGAATGTCTAAGGTTTTTTAAATTCTATTTCATAACTATAACGTACCTGGAAGCTTTGTTTCTTTCAGTGAATTTCTATAACTTTTAAATGCTATTTCCTAATTATAACACCAAAGCAACTTTTGGTTTTTTTAAGCGAATTTCTCGGGTTTATTTAACATAATGTAATATTTAATTAACATACGTTAATCCAACCACCGTAGCACCTGGGTAATTGCAAGGCCCTCTGGTCATCCCCCGCATGCAGCTAAACCAGTACTGGGCACGACTGAGGGACTCCCTCCCGGGCTGCTTTTGGCCCCAGGAAACCCCATTTCCAGGGGTCTGGCAACATATTTTAGGGGAAGGTGGGCACAAGGCTCCCCTCCGTAGGCTGATTTTTGCCCATGCAACACCTTCCCCTGGGGCTAGGCACTATAATGGGGAGAAGAGCATGCATCCCTCGCCCTGGGCCTATTTTGGCCCCAGGGATCCCATCCGTCAGGACCTGAAACATAATTTTAGGGGAGGGGGTACATGCTCCCCCTCCCCAGGACGCCATCTTCCAGGGCCTGACCAGATTGTAAAGGGGTAGGAGTCTGCAATTGTTTTTTATTTAAAATAAAATGTCACTAATCTGTGGATCCGCAGCTAAATAACTTTGTTTGCCCTTGGCAGGGTCCCACTGGATCCCCATCCCCTAGGGGGCCAGGGTATTCTTACCCTGCCCCCTTGTGTGTGTTTTTATGCTTTTCTTGGGACGCAAGCTGAGTCCCAGGATGACTACCACCACTTCCTGGTTGAAGTGGTGGCAGCCAATCCGATGTTAGCATGAGGTCTGTCGGATCTGCGGACCCTCCGCGTCCATAGGCATACAGAAAATCTTTTTTTTGATTACTTACAAACTACTGAACGGATTTATATCAAAAGAGATTATTTTGGCCCAAGATCTAGCTTTCTGCCAAATTTGGTGTATTCTGTTCAGCCAGTGGTGGTCACCGCTAGGTAGTTATTGTTAGGTCAGCGTTTCTATAGGAAATTCATTATTTTGTGTTGCTAATAACTTTGGCATCCTTAGTGGGGGGTGGGTTGAGCTTGTGGAGTTGTGCTACGTGGAATTCTGCAAAGTTGCATACAAACTCAGTGGAAATACGTGAAGTTCCACGGGCGAGTTGCTCCACTCGCCCATTCCTAGCCTATATTTGACTGTCTGTCTGGACAGCGATTGGCCGATGGATCATTAGCAAGTCTCCCTTCAAAAAATAGTGTCTACCCTGGGTAAATTGGCAGTGTATGCCAGAGGTTACCACCCGCAGCCAGGTGCTTCTCTCCCACCAAATCAGAGACACCCAACCAAGCCGGGAGAGCTGATTGAACAGTCCCGGCATCAGCAGCAGTCAGTGACACTCCCCAACAGTGTGATTTGTCCCCCACAAAACCAATACAGCCCTACAAATATATGAAATCGTAGAGTTCAGCAGAACAAAGGCTCTCAACAAAACGTAATGGTGGTAAATCATAGCTAAATGTTAACAAATGCTCACAATTCCAACAGCATATTAGACAGACCGTACCGCTCCGTCACGAACACAGGAAACCACTGAAGCCAAATAACTACCAACGGGATGCACAGCAACTGCACAATCTTCTTTTTATAGTTACTGTTTTTAGATCCATCACATCAGGCTGACATCAAACACGTTTCGAGAGGGACCCGTCAGTTTCTTGGCCACTCTTCCTGTTTCTCCCAAGATGGCGGCTCCCATGTCAGACACCTTTAGTTTACCCCACATCCTTTCTGACGTGGTTGGGCCCTGCAATGAGTTGCCGTTAATGATCTGAAGAGGCAGCTCTACTGCCCCGGCCTTGTATACTGCTGGTAACAGGAGGAGGTGATCAGCCAAGCTGGGATAACCACTGAAACTAAGGTGAGACTTTACTTGAGTGCGGTGTGTGAATTTGTGGCTGGGCCTGCGTGGCATGCAGCTACAGTAGAGCTGTTGGTGAGGAGGGCCCTGCCAAGTAAAACTGTGTCGCTCACCTCGGTGGACGTCACAGGAGAAGTGACCCCACTCATCCGATTCTGATGATCGACCAGGGCCATGGTAACCACAGGAAGCCAGATAGCATATGTAACATAGGAAAGGACTGCAGTGGGCACAGTGAGTCTGACTCTGTCCTAAAGTACTGCATGGCTGGGGCAAAAGAAAACACAGTTAAATCCAAGTAATGCCTTTAAATTAACTCAAAAAAATACTGAAATGTACAAGTTATGTTTTGATTACAATCCATATCTCACACAATAGCCTTGCAATCCATACCTCACACTCCAAATGTAAAACTTATGTCACTGTAGTTTTACTAAAATGTTATATCAGTTAAATGCAAAACCAAATCAAATAACAATACACATTCAATTCAATATACCATACTACATTCATAATTATCTTTTTCACAGTGCTAACAGAATGCAGTATCAGTCAGAAGTTCAGGACTGGGTCCGTATTACAGATGGTGCACCAGGGGCTCAAAGGGTTTTTGCGCCCACTATGCTCACCCCCAGGGCCTTTGGTTTATAGAATGGGACTCATATGCTTGTAAGTCCCCTTCTATAATAATTAATGGCCGGCACACTTAACGCGCCAGTGCTATCAACAGATGGTGTTCCCTTATTTGCATAGGGGTGTGCCCCTGCAAATGAGGGACTTCCTTTGACTCTGCGCCCACGCCATATTACAGATGCCGGGTCAGAAAAGCCCTATGGAGGTGCACTGACAGTGCACCATTTAAAAGGTGGTGCACTGTCAGTGTGCCTCCTGACAGCAGCCCTCTGCAGGGGGTAATGGGGGTCCCATGGACCCCCACAAGCATCCCCTTGCAGGTGGGTGCAGTCACTGACTGCACCCGCCTGCAAGGCAATCTCTAATCCCATTTGAAAGTTCAGGCGGGTGCTGCCTGCACTGTGAAAACACAGGAGCAGCTGCTCTGTGCTTTCACATGAATGCGCTGTCCTGGGGGCAGCGCGAGTTGGCTGCTGCCCTGGGGGCAGCACATACAGCATAATGGGGCCCATTATCACTGTTTGAGCCCGGCGCACCTTATGAAAAGGTGTGCCGGGTGCAAACAGTGATAATGTGTAATACGGCCTCAAATAAGCAAAGTAACAAATGATGCTAAAATCAAATGCAAACTTCTCATTATAAGTACACCTGCATATTCAACAGACCTTGATGAACAGAACATATTTAGATGAGCAGTCACAATTTTCATACGCTCAGAAACCAAAAAGATATGTTTTTTTTTATTTAATTGATGAATAGCATATTTGAACCTAAAACAGATAAAGAGGTCAGAAATGGCACAGAAACAACCTGAAAACCCTTTTCACCTGAAGGTAATGATTCTCAGATCTGCTCTAGTTGAACTTTCCTACTGTCAACAGCATCATTAACAAACACACTGTGCATAAGAAAGCGGTGTGTAAATCGATCTATCTTGAATCCTCCTAATCATTATTCACCTTTCAGTTGTGAATGTACATGTAAATGTAAATGCCATTTGCAAAGCACACAGCTACCTCCAACAGAGGTGTCCCGGCGTTGTCCGTATACCGCTTAAGAACACTTCCTGGTTTTTCCCTGTGGAATGTCCACTCCTGGGAACCCCCAAGGTGAAGCCAGGCATCCCAGTGCTGTTGGGGCTGTTGTGGAGATTAAGCAAGCTATTGCCCAGAGTTGCAGAGTGGGACCCATGATTAGAATAGGCACCGAGGCAAGAATGATCAGGTCCGAGGAAATTGAGCCCAAGACCCGCCAAGGCAGATATTGAACCCTGGTCCCGGACCAGACCTCTGCATCAGGGTCTGCAGCTCTAACCATTTGAGCCACACTTCGGACAATGTATTTCTGATCGTATTTCAGTTCTATCCTAGCATTTTATAATTTCGGTTATTCCAAGATTTCCTAGAACCTTGAAAGTGTGGAATGTTTTTCATGGTCTTGTACAATATTGTTCTAGCATTTCTTCGCCAAATATTTTGTAATGTAAGACAAACACGTCTAACTCCGTGGAGCCTTTTTACATTGAGAGCAGCAAATGCCCACCAGCTGTGACTTAGCTGAAGTCAGACATGGATTTGCAGCACAATACAGCCGAGTGCCACAGAGGGTAGGAATGTGGAATGGTAAAGGGGAAGTAAGGAAAACGGCTGGGTTGACATCTATTGGTCATGTCACTCACGTGGTATGTCTGCAGTAGACAGAGAATGGAAATGTAAACAATACATTAAAAAGGACAACTTTTCATACACATAGCTGTAGAAATATGTGTGCGTTTTATTACCAAATTTGATAAAAGACAGAAGATGGTCCTGTGACCTGCAATTGTTCGGCTGCTCGCGCCTTCAATGGATATCCATCTCCTTTCACTACTTGTCATATTTCTTCACTGTCATCCTGACTGCTTTTTGCCATTAACATGGCCCAAGATGTTCTCAGCATCCAGTAACACTATGTAAATAGTCACTAGTTTCATAAAATAATAATAGCAATTACTGGCTAGCAAGGTGATTACTGAGCAATCAATCAATCTTCCACATTTAAAATACAAACAATTTCCAATTATAGGATTCCATTTATAGAAGTCGAAAGTAATGTGATATCCCCCGTTTCCCTTTCAGTTGGGCCTCTTATCCAATTACCTGGGATGAGTCTGACATGCTTGATCTACCTGATTGATCAGACGAACGTGAGGTTTTGTTGATGTTGATAAGAAGTGAAGTAGACAGCGGAGTTCTGACAGTGGCAGCAGCTAACATGTATACACGGATTCCATATCATTGCATTTTTTTTATTTTACAGTACTATTATTTTTTGTTCAAAGGCAAAGTTTACCAATGCTCGTTTTTTGCTTGAAGATGCAACACTGCAGTGCATCTAAAAATGACAGCTAACTACCGAGAAAACAAAAATTCAAATGTTAAGGTATTTTGTGAATCGCATGGAACATAAAAATGAATGTCTTTCAGAAAACTGTTCACATTGCCGGACCTTCCTTTGCAAAAAATAGTAAACTGTACGTATTCACCGTGTCCTCCTGCACCATCTTCTCTGGTTTCTCATTTGTTGTCAAGTTTTGTGGTGATTGTGAGGGTGTCAAGATTCTAAACTGTGAAATAACTATTTAAATTGAATGTTAGTACTATTATTTATTGTTCAAAGGCAAAGTTTACCAATGCTCGTTTTTTGCTTGAAGATGCAACACTGCAGTGCATTTAAAAATGACAGCTAGCTACCGAGAAAACAAAAATTCAAATGTGAAGGTATTTTGTGAATCGCATGGAACATAAAAATGAATGCCTTTCAGAAAACTGTTCCCCTTGCAGGACCTTCCTTTGCAAAAAATTGTAAACTGTACGTATTCACCGTGTCCTCCTGCACCTTCTCTGGTTTCTCATGTGTTGTCAAGTTTTGTGGTGATTGTGAGGGTGTCAAGATTCTAAACTGTGAAATAACTATTTAAATTGAATGTTGGGATTTGGATGATGCTGATAAATTGGGGCAGACGTGGGGGCAAGAAAGGGGGCTACTGGCATGCCTACGAAGGTGAGAGGGGTTTAAGGTTGGGCTGCGTTTGTGAATGCTAGCTCAGAGATTTAAAATAACTGGTAGTGGCCCATGTGATTGTAGTGTGTTATGCTGGTAGGTGCCACTGGCACTGAGGTCTGTGGCGATCAATAATTATTACACTTTTGTTTTGTGTACTAAAATTGTCTGTGTGATCTACCTCCATCAATTAGCATAAATTACTGTAATAAAAGAGATGACCTCGGTAAAATCAAATACTTCATCCAACATATCCTACTTCAAGTACAAGAGTTGGCCTTCTCTTCTTCAAATGTTTTTTTTCAGCTGCTTTCATTCTTCCCCTTGACCTCTCACATAAAGTTTGAGCATGAAACAGCCACTAATTGGGGCATGAGATGCGGAATGCCAAACTCGAATCATGGCAGGGGCTGGCTACCTCTTCATCCCATAAATTACAAAGAACAACGGTTCAGAGTGGACAGATTTTCAGGTAACACTTGTGTACGAAATCCGGCTTTGAAAACTTGAATAATCAATATGAGCACTTGAACAATAAATGTAAAACTGTAGACAGTTTACACTACTAAAATGAAAAGGTTATTCAAGGAAAGTTTTCATCTGCTTTTGTTGAAATTTTCTAGTAAGTATGCTAGTGCAATATAGTAAAAGTACCTATTAAGGACTTAGGTCAGTTTCAAACTCACAGGCACTATGGTTGATATGTTACACAAGTTCCTGAGCAAGATCAATCATACTATGAATTCTGAGGCACGAGTAGGATAGCAAAAAGCATAAAACACAAATGAAAGGTAATCATTACACAGGCTTGAAAAAGATAGCAAGCAGTGCTTAATTTGAACCAGTGGTTACCGATGCTCGGCACAGGCACTTAATTGCCAACACCACGCTTAGGACACTCTGCCACATGGTGATGCTGCTCATCTAATTTAGAGGTGAGCCGAACAACAGTTGTTTATGAATACAACGTACATTAAAAATTACTAATACCTGCCTCCCTACCAATCCTTTAGTTTTTAGGACTTGCAGGCAAGTGAAATAGTTGTAGTTTTGGTACCTTCATTGGCAGCGATGATGGGGCAATGAGTGGTGCAAGCTGCAGTAACCTTCTGGCCAGGGCCCTGGCATTTATTTGTTTACAAATTGGGCAGTAAGAGCAAGCGATAGGAGGCTTAAGTATAACGTGACTATGGGCTCTGGTTAGATTAAGGAGGTACGTTATGCAAACGTGATGCATATTTCACTTTTAGTTACACCCTCAAGTATTCCCAAACACATGCTATAAGTATGGAAACATAGATAGAGTTATGTTCAGTTCTTTGTGACAGTCTAGGCTTCTTCTTGTGTTTTAGCATAAATTCAGAGAAAGCTTTCGAAAAATTGACCTAGTCGTAAATGCCTACTTTCATAGTCTACAGGGGTAACAATTTCAATTGTGAACTTTGGGTGTTCTAGGAGTTATAAAAAGCGCTCAAGAAGCAACACACTATATATATTTCTATTCAACGTATCCCTTCTGTGTGCTCACAATGTGCCCCAATCTGCCTGTACACGGACGCCAGCGCTGAGAAAGAAGAAGAGGTGCGAGGTTCGAGGACAGCATTTGGAAATTACAACGGGAAATGGAGCAATGCCGTAAAATAAGGCAATCACTACGATAAGAATAGAACTTCTACTAAGAACAGGCAACAGGACTGGGAAAATATCTAGCAAAACTATCAGTGCAGAAATAACGGTACAGGAAAGAAGTATTTGACTCCAACCTGAATTTAGCAGCAAATATATTAAAGAACAACCTCCCCAAGAATATACGGCTAAAAATATATGAAGACAAGCCCTGAGGAAGCCGATAGGTGTTCATTAACCTCGGCGAAACGCGTTGGTCTGGGATTGGAAAAGAAATAAAAAGAAGACGAATCTTGGGAAATTTTGAATAATTATTTTGTTTGTTCAATTGATTGTTGAAGCTATTTGAAGCTATTATAATTGGTGTGCTCCAGCTGATGTGGATTTGTAACAATTTCAATGACTGAAATCTTGGCTCACAATTGGTAGCTTGTACTGAGAGACAAGGAATTCCTTATAGAAATGCCATGTGCTAACAAATAAATGAATGCAACTTTGGAGTAGGAAATTAAAAGCTACAACACCTGCATAAGTAAACAACAGATAGCATTAAAAAAGAAAAACATAACAGAATGCAGAAATGTGGAAAATATCTCCATACTTTATGAAACTATACAAAATAATGATGTTACACTAAATTCAATGAAATTTTTTTTTTTTAAAGTATTGAAAATGAGCTTCAGTGATTTGACTGTGACCTAAGAACTTCACTAGGCAGAGCTAACAATGAATGATTGTGGATATACAGTTACTTATTTACCTTTTTGAAGTATTGTATTTTCACTCTTAGAAGAAAATGTAAAGCCAGCAATTGTCTAGTGAGACGATTCTTGAGGTTCTTCTCAAAGTGGTCCCAAGTGTGAACATATCTCCTTGTTGTAGTCCTTATAGAAACGTTCATATTTGCTCCTAAAGGTTTTAAGCTGTACAAATTGATATGTCAGGTGGCCAGATACCAATTCCAATTCCAAAATACTTTATTCGGCCAATAAAAGCCATACAAGCAAACAGTTAAAAACCTCTGAAAACATTTTAAAAATTCAGTACATTAAAAGAGAGAAAGAAAATTCATATATCCATTAAAAGAGGCCCCAGCATGCAAATATTAAGTATACTAGAAATATTCCTTTAGCAAATAGAATTAGAACCTATTACGAGGAAACCGGCAGCAAGTGCCAAAAGCGAATAAGATACAATAATGACAAGTCCTTAATGAATGTACAACTTAATTACACCATAAGAAGAGCCAAATAATACATATAATGCCCTGACAATATTTAAATAGATGCCGGATATCTACTGCTGAGACATCTTTTCTTATATCTTAAAGCCCATGACAGGAAACTCGCAACCCCAAAGAACACCATAGGGGACGGAAGCATTTGTAAATATATTAATGCTGACCTTACTTGAACAAAACTTTAAGTAACGGCAATATAAACTTTTTACGCGAAAGTTCCTACAATTCACAAAAAAAGAAAAAATGCAAGGTATCCTGCTCAGAGAAATGGTCACAGGCACATGGCACTAGGACACCAGGCAGCAAAGAACCCTTGGTGAATGCTAATAACCAGGGTACCAGGTTCAGACGGAATCTGGTTAAAAAAAGCGATGTTGCACATTTAAGACCAGTGATAAATAAGGCTGTATATGTGATCATGCACTCAGGGTGGCATATCTTCTCATTGAGGGCTTAGCTAATTCCATACCTTCCCTGACCGCCTGCTGTTTTGACAGAAACTTCTGCTTAATGTCCCTGATGGCTGCCGGGCCTCACATGAATTTGTTTTCAACCCCCTGAATGTCACTCACATCCTTGTTGCCCCAGACATCACACCTCTGTGGGCCATAGGGATACACGCTAAGCATGGTCGGTACAGGTTTTGACCCCAGCCTTTTTCCAAAGTACTACATGGCCCCTACTGCTCTTGCCAGGACATTCTTTTTAAGCTGTCTTTGCGCAACCCAGGTCCCTTGATCGTTAAACTACACACCCAAGTAAGGGAAGGTAGACACTTTTGTTAATTCTGCCCCTTCAAAATAACTTGCACTTAGCAGCCTTTTTACTGCCTATCGTCTTGTGGGATTTTGAAAAGTTTGTGGTTAAGTCAAGTGATTCCATAAAATCAATAAAAACATGTAAAAGTTTTTGAAGGCCTACAACGGTCCTGGCAAACAGCACTGCATCGTCTGCATACAAAAGTGCAGGGATCAGTTTAGACTCTGCTCTTGGTATATCTTAACTGCTGGTTGAGAGGAGATCTCCTAAAATGTTAATATAGAGTGTAAGCAACTAAGGGGCCAAAATGCATACCTGCTTTACCTCTCTCCTAACCTCCTAGGGGTCTGTCATGCCACCATTCTCCTTAAACCTTACAGCTGCAGTAGTGTTATTATGGGCAGAATGTAAAAATGTCACTGGGTCTGGCTCCATACCCAGCTCCCCCAGGATCGTCCACAGTTTGGAACTATTTACACGCCATATGCGCAGGTAACCCCTCTTAGCTATTGTATATTTCCCAACCACCAGGATCAAATTGATACATTGATTGAGCATCCCGCTGCCTTGCCTAAAACCATACTGTAGATCGCTAATAACATTACAATTATCTAGCCATGATGATAAACAATTCAAAATCATCTTCCCCTTGATTTTGGCAGCTCAGTCCAAGAGCAATATGGGTCGATAACAGCAGGGTCATCCCTTGAGCCCTTTTTAAAGATGGGAATAATAATAGCCCTACCCCATGAGGGAGGAAAGCAGCATGTGCCAACTGCATTAAAAACCCAAGCCAATATTCTCGCCCAGACCAAAGGGTCTGCCTTGTGTAGGTCAGCTGGTATCCCATCCAGGCCCGGTGCCTTTCCCCCGGATGTAGCAAGGATAGCTCTATAGACCTCATCTTTGTTAAAATAAAGAGGTGCAATGACTAAGCTGGAGTCCCATTGTGTCTCCGTCCCTTCCAAATCATCACCACTGTACCTACCCCCAAAATGCTGAACCCATTGGTCTGGGGCTATTGTGTAATCTGTTCTAGTATTTGCAGAATCAGAAAAAAGGACTGTTAACAACAGCCCAAAACCTATTGCTATCTGAGAGTGTGCTTGCTTGTCCCAGATCATCCCAGGCCTTTTCCCTGATGGGTTTCTTCCTCCCTTGAATTGCATTCTTTTAAACCCTCCTGCAAGTCCTAACCTTGCCCTCGTCTCTCGGGATTTGTTTAAGTGCCAACATTAACTTCCTATAAGCAGTGGAGCAAGTGCTGTCAAATCACCTCTTAACCTTGGGGCGTCTGTCCCTACATGGGACAGATAAACTGATAACTATCTGTTTAGTTAACATTTCAAAGGCATCTAGGACAACTCTATCCTGTGCATTGATTCCCGTGCACGCTAAAACCTCAGCAGCACACTCCACATACAGGTTATCCAAAAGCTAACCGGTACCACCTTCTCCCACTTGAGCCTAAGTGATTGATCCTTGGTACTAATGTCGGATTTGGAGATACTCTTATTCTCTACTTCAAGTAAAGCTGTTTAATACAATAGTTCAAGCATGAGGGGGTTATGATCACTGTGACTGCTCCGAAGAGTGCTCAGTTTATAAACTGCAGGAATAATGATGCGGAGATCATTATAAAATTGATGATACTAGAGCAACCCCTGCCTATGTAAGTAGGAATGGAGGGATTCTCTCCTGTTTGCTCTAGACAGTACACGTTATTGGTTGAGAGAAACCCTTCAGTAAGAATACTTGACTCTGTGTGTTCAAAGAGTGTGGTTGGCGGAGAGAAGTCCCCATATACCTTATTGAAAGTACATTTAAGATAGCACTGGTGGATAATAAAGTCGCCTTCAATTATGATCTCAAAATAGTGTTTCCTCTTCCTAAAATGTTTAAGGAAACCCTGTAGGACAGTTAAGTGTTTTATCTTGGGGCATCTAGTGAAGAAGTTATAAAAATGAACTACTAGCAACAGGCAATGATTCTCAAATAACAACTCTACTACTAACATATAGGAAGAATGACACTCTACTCGACTTGTCTTACATCCTAAGTCTAGTGAAACCAATAAAAGAAGCCCTGCTTTTGAGACAATTGCATGCTTAAAAATTAGGTGAACCCATCCAAAAGAGAGTTCTCACTGGTATGCCAGGTGTCTTTTAAGCCAGTTAAGTAGCAGCCCATGAGGGTCCTCTGCCAAGAGGCATCATCTCTTTTTGAAACCAGACCTGCAATATTCCACAAAAATATCTTCAGACAAGCGGGACGCACGCTAATAGGTATTGATCTGGAAGGAAGGGCAGACTCTGGTTGTCAAGATGAGGGGGAATTATTGGGTCTACTAAGTGCTGGTCTGAATGGAAGTTCTCTAACAGTTGCCAGTCTAGATGGAAGGGTGGGCTCTAGCTTCGAGGGTGAGGAAATAATGTTGGCATGAGAGTCCTGGGATCTTACGTCTTGCGGTTCAGCCTGAGCTAATAATTGTCAGTCAATGCCATCCAGCCCCTGTAAACTTCGCAAGTGTTCAAATCTATTAGTAAGAGGTTGGGCAGGTCCATGATTACTAATCTGAGCTGGTTTAAATGTTTTAAATGACAGATGCTAGGCATTATTTAAAGAAAAGTTAGCTGTGACAAAAAATACTGAAGGGGGACAATCCTAATCAATGTTTTAGAACTACTCCTCAGTTCGCAATAAATATGTGCTTTAGCCTGGGCAGGATGTCTCATATTAACTATAACATAGTTCTCCTCAATATGTTTCCCAGCCTGCGTCCCTCCCATGCCACTCTTTCAGCCATAATAATATCCGGGAATTACCAGTAACAGTTGACAATGTTAGCATTGCATCAATAAGTGACCTTATGAATGAGGTCCAAAGTTGACTTCTTAGTACCCAGTGCAGTTGAGGGAACTCCCAATAAGATTACAGACAATAATGCTGGTTCCAGGAGCAGATCTATGATATCATGGCTAGCACCTTGATCATGGTAAGATTATTTGAAGTGGGTGTTTCAGCTGGAAGCCCCTTGGCAGTGATACCCCTCGTGATGGTGCCGCCTGTGCCACCTGCACTGCCTGCTCCAAGTGAGGAAGGTTGCTGGTTGCACAGGAGCCCCTTAAAATCCCTTGGCACAGTTGCCCTGTATATTGTGTTTCAGGGTATGCATTTTTTAGGGTACCATTCACTACTGGCAAACCCACTGTGTCTACATGACCCTCTGGCAATCAATTGAAAAGTAGTGGGCCTACGAGGCTGATTCACCCGCCCAAGTGGGCTCCTTAGGATGGAATGGCAGGATGTTAAAGGAGAATACCATCAAACCGCTCCTCTAAACCCTCCAGCTTTTGGCATATGGGCGCTAAAAGTCTATCAAACATAGACTCTAGTCTTGGCAGGAGTAACTCAATAAAATGTTCTGGGTCAGTACTAGTTAGCGTAGTGGTCCTTTTGGCTGTTGTGTTCTGGTGCCTTTTTTGCAACCTGTTCTCTTCCTATTAGAGGGGGGACTAACCGGAACAGAGTCACCTTCCACCAATGTCAAAACTGACTCACCATTAGTGGCCACAGAGGATGGAGTAGCGGGAAGTAATGATGCCAACCTGGGATCTGCCACTTCCACTCCCAGGTTACCCCTTACCATTTGGGCCTGAATAGATTTCCCTATCTCCAGTGAGAGCCACTTCAGTCAGGGCTATCTCCTTTGAAATAATTTGGCCGCCCTGGTTAAAAACGAGTCAATGGTGACTGTAGTGTTACCCACTGCCTATCTGGTTTTCGTTTTTCTCTTAACCATATTAAATGGGCTTGCGATTAACAGCTCTCAATAAAAAGAAAAAGGGAGGCTCAGCCCAATCCAATGCCCGGCGATGCAAAACCTACTCCTAAAGTAGTCAGCTGAGGGGAGGTCACGCTTCACTTAATTGTTGTAGACTCTCAATGAAATACATAAATAAATGAAGGACAAATAAAGATAAAAAATGACAGTACCTTGGACTTTGTATCCGATCGAAGAACAAAACGACCTGGCCCAGCTGAGCCTCTGACCGCTGCGGATGGGTGCCAATGGGCCCGTCGTTGGCCCTGGCACGTCCGCGCACGTCCCGTGCTTCAGGAGCCCTGAGCTGCCTTTAAACGCCTCCTGGTGTTCTGGAAGTGATATTGGCGTGTCTGCCACAGGTCCTGACGGCAAAACACACAAGATGATGGCCGGAATGTTGCACAATGGCAAAACATTCACCCCCAGTCACAGATCTGGGTTTAATCCATCGTTATTTTGCTCACCAAGCCACCCCAGTTCAGACATGGCCCTATGCAAATCAATCTTGACCCTGTGCATCATGGGAACAGTCCAGACCGAACTGCCAAGTCATGTCTTCCCTGGACCGGAATCAAGCATCCTACAACCGGTTTCTGGCTATCAGCCGTCTTCAGCTAGGTTAGCTTGACTCCAGTGGCGTAGTGTGCACGGGACCCACGTCTCCATCCATCACCACCCCCTATTGTACCGACAGGTCCTGATGGGACATGGAGTCTCCAACTAGCGATGACAGGCTACTGCACTGCGGGATTCCAGATCAGCTGCTATTTAGCACCTCCTGGCATGCTGCATTGATGGTGGCACATCTGCCCCATGTCTGATGGTGGATGGAGTTCCCAGCTAGCAATGACGGGCTCCCGCTCTTCTGGAGCCCCAAACTGCCTTTAAGCACCTCATGGCATGCTGGAAGTGATGGCAGCGCAACTGCAGCAGGGGATGGAGTCCCCAACTAGCGATGAAGTGGCCAGATACAAGCTCGAGAACGTCCACTATCAAAAGTACCTTGATCAGTTCTCAAATTAGAAAGTCTCAAGCAGGTGGGGCTACAGAAATGTAGCCAGGGAAAGGGTAGATGTTAAAACTACAAAACTACAAGTACATTTAATGTCATCATAAAGTGTGTAAAACAATGCCTGTCAAGATGAATGGTTAAAATATTGCACACCTCTAAATTGAAAGTATTGAATTCTAATCCAGGTTCTGATTCAAATTTGGAAAATTGCACAGGCATAAGTAGCTTGCAAATTGAAATAAAACCTTTGGAATACATTTCCCGATATACTGTGCTTTGTGAATTGGTGGTTTGAGATTGATTTATACCAGAATTTGATGACAGAAGTACTCTCTGCCACAGTCCTGTCCCTTCTGGTTCTTCAGGTGTTAGGAATTAATGTCCTACATCAATCAACTGAAGACAAGCCCAACCCACTGTGTATTCCAGCACTTTCAAATATTAAGAAAAGAATAGTAAGTCTTTGATTTGCTCTATCAGTATTTCCTAGTAGTAGTACTTGAGGATTGAGAAACAGGATAGCCTATGATGTAGCTAAAGGGGTAGATCCAAGACTATCTAAATGCAATATTCTAGCCAGTATGACAGAAAACGTAGGGACATATTGGTTAGTAAACTACCTCTGAATTGTCTCAAGAAATTTCATTGAAGGAAATTGTTGAAAATGGCCATTTTACTAGGATCAATCCCCAGAGGTTTTGACCTCTTTCTCAGCTTTTTGCTGAATTGGTTTTTGTTGGCTTTAGGACGCTGGGCACTTTACCACTGATAACCATTGCTAAAGCATATCTGCTCTCTGCGTAAAACATTTGCTTATCTACAATTGGAAGGGCCAGTAGATTAAATGTTACTAGTGCAGCACTGGTTGTGCCAGCCACTTAAGTAGCCCTTTAAATATATCTCAGCTCTGCCGTTGCAGAGCCTGTGTGTGCAGTTTTAATCTGCCATGTCAACCTGACAAGATAAATCTCCTGCAAGGCCCAAACCCTTCCCTTTTAATACATATAAGTTGCCCCTAAGATAGGGCCTTAACCACACATGAGCAGGGTGCAAAGAATTTAAGGAGTAGAACATGTACTTTTAGGTTTTACGGGTAGTAAAAAACTCTTAAATTCGACTTTCACTACTGCAAGGCCTTATTCTCCCTTTGGGATCATTTGTTACATTTTCTAAGTGTAAATTCCAATTGGGAAGAGATAAAACCCCCAGGTTTGGTGACTCTGGAATCACAGTTTAAAATCACAACTTATGGTGATGTCGGCTTTTAAATTCTGAAAATGGCACTTTTAGAAATTTGGCATTTTCTTACTTTACCCATTTGATTCCTGCTAGATTTTTCTGATCAGATCTCTGGGGTGGAGGCCTGCTAGGCTTCGTGTGTTCTCCTAAACAGTCCAGACTAAGACTCAGGTATCCAGGACCTAGGCACATTTTCAGGTAAATTGTGATTAAGCAAAGGTTGGATATGGGCCTTCTGTTAATTATGTCAAATTGTTTTGCCTTATAAGCGAATATCCTCTTCAAAACGAGGCATAACACTGTAGCAGTTGAAGGCTCCATGAGCCCAGATCTGATGGATCACAAATACACTTGATTGACTTCACTTTTGAGTGAAACCACCTAAAATCTGTAGCTTCCAGGGTAACTCGAATCACTTTGCTACATTTTCCCTCTATAATACTGTACATTGAGTCTTTGAAAGTTTTCCTGATTATAAACATCCCCATCATTGCAAAGCTGGGAATTAAAGCCATGCAGAACTCTACAAGTTCTGACACCTTACATGTGAAGTCATGGCGAAGATTTACTTACTGCAGATATAAGTTCCTAGTTTGACAAAGCAGGAAATCCTGTCTGCAAAGAACCTGTTTTAAATATTTGGGTGGAGTCAGCACCTTTCTCTTTTTTCCTCCACAGCTTAATCATTTTTTAAGTCCATGTTGTTCTAGATGCCCACGTTCTTCCTTCTGGTCAATCCTACATCTGTAGAACAGCAGGCAACAATCTAATGGATACCAGAAAAAAGAAAATTGAATAATTTAATTAATTTTAACATTAGATCCAAAGGAGTATCTTTTAACCCCTTGGGCGCGGCCGCGATTCTGCGCCTGTGCGGCAGAATCGCTAGTGGGCGGGTTCATGATGGCCCCCAGCTGACATCAGCACACGCCCACCGTGATGCATGACGGCTGGGGGCCGTCATCAGCATCGAAGGGGTTAAGCCCATAACACAATCAGTTTCAGTTGGAGGGTGTTGCAGTACCAGTGGTTGGCTGTGTCTGGTGCTCGACTTACTCCACCTCTGAGCTGGAGTTCATTTACAACTATTTTGGTCCTTTGTGGCTATAGTAACTATAGAAGGGCAGTTAGTGAATAGTAATGAGGTTACTGTTTTTTGGGTTGGTCTTTGTCCCTCCCTTGACCCATCCATACCCCTCACTAAACCCTTCCTTCCATACTTTTCACATTGCCTCTAAGTTAAGCCTGCCTGCTTTTGTGCCAAACTTCAAAACGACTATTCAGAAGGTAACTGCAACATTTCTAATCCCACTGCTCATTGGTTCTTCTGCAAGATGTCCTTTTTTGCCCTTTTCCTTTCCTGAAACTAGAAAAAGCCATTTAGTGTGACTTATGAGAATAGCTTCTAGTACTTGGCACAAGAGAAGTGAAGGGAGATCCAGGTTCACTGTCCTTTACCAGCAGTTGCAACTGCAGTCTTCTTCATCTTTGCATATTCCTGAAAGCACAGATATGTTTTGATTCTTTGGTAGTGGGACTCCCAAGTAAAAACAGTACCTCAGCAGTGCTTGATGGGGAGTCATGGAGCTTTTCCAGCAATTTTCCACACTTACAGCTAGATTCATCATAGTGACGTTTTGCGAGTCCTTAATAGCGAGTATTAACCCTTTCGATGCTGATGTCGAGCTCAGCTCATCATCACCCACGGGTGGCGTGTGCTGATGACGAGCTGAGCTCATCATGTAACGCGGCTTTTAAAAAAAAGCCGCACAGCGCAAGAATCGCCGCAGCAGCGATGCGGATAAGGAATCGCTATTAAGGACTTGCAAAACGGGATTCATGTAGGAATCGCTAAATAAATTGTGATTCCTACACATTCCTTATTTGCGATTAGCAAATTGCTAATCGCAAATAAGGATGCGATTTCAAGGGTGCCAGGGGTGTCCAAAGGACACCCTGTAGCACCCTTGAAATGTAAACTACATTGGTGTTGCGCACACACATGTCCAAAGGACATGTGTGTGTGTAACATGCAACTTAGAAAAATGCATTTAAATGCATTTTTCTAAGTTTTCGCTATTTACCACGAGGTTTAACTTCGCGGTAAATAGCGGCCCAAAATAGCGATTTCGCAATTTTTAAATGCTTCTTGACATGCATTTAAGGAATCTCTAATTGAGATTCCTTAAATGCAATTATTCGCAAATATGCGATTTCTAAAAATGCGATTTTTGCATTTGGGATGATGAATCCCAAATGCAAAAATCGCGCTCGCAAAGGGCCAGATTCTCAGAATCTGGCCCTTTGCGAGCCGTTTTCGGCTTGATGAATCTGGCCGTTAGTCCTATCCCACAAAGTACTGATCATTTGAACTTCTAAGATCGGAGGATCACCCCGCAGCTATGCGGAACACTGTTTCTCCAGACAGTAGCTGACCTGTTACAACTGGGTATCTCTGCTTCCCAAAAGGGGAACAATATGAACAACTAACTTAGTTTAGTTCTGGGCCGAGGTCGACTCATGGGGTGACAGGGGGCAGTCTGTCAAGGAGCAAGCAGATCACCATAAATACGAAACAAAAGGTGGTAGTAGTGTATAATGGATCGCACCTCAGAGAAAGTATGTTTAATCAGACTGGGCTTTGGTGAATAATTTCAAATATCATAATCACTCTCAACAGAAGCAACAATTGGCTGTGGTGCCTCTCATGGTAAAAATAGTACCCTAGTACCTTAGGTCCTTAAATATACAGGTACTAACAACAGTCACTGTGTGGTACAATATAACATGATAATACCCCGGTACTCTAAACATCTTATATCATCTCATGTATGACTTTTATCTCTTGACTTGACAAGATTGTGTCACCAATACTGCACAGCCAACAACAGAGAAAAGTTTATGCAAAAAACGTTCCTTTTAATTTAGACAAATATTTTGAAACCATCACAATTTCAGTCAAGACTGTAAAGAAACCTGTTACAGAGAACAAATAGATGGGGAAACTTAAAAAAAAAAGAGAATTCAAAGATATACAGTCTTGATCAAGATGCATGAGAACAGACATGTTCTCAGGCATCTTGATCAAGTTGCCGATCCCGAGCGTGGAAAATAAACCACGCAGCGAGATTCTCAAAGCGGGGAGGTCAGGTTTCTCATTGCGAGTGGACGCAAATGCTTGCGACATCTCGCGATGAGAAACTACCAGTCAGTGTTGAGAAAGCTGCTGCTCGAGTACAAATCTACTTGAGCGGCAGAAAACGACCGATTGCACTGTTCATAATGCCATTCGCAATGATTGCACAGTGCGGACAAGCATACGGCACTGTGAAATCATTGCGAACAGCATTTCTCTACTGCACTATGCACTTTGTGTAGCTACATGTAGCGCGACTAGGCGAACTACACCCAGAGTTAATTAACACCCTGAACCCTGCCTTCCAGTCAGATACCTTCCAAAAGGCAAACTGCTCCTAAAAGCCCTATATTCTGTGTTGGAAGACATTTACCCGGTTTCTTCAGGGTTGAGGAATTTTTGTTACTGGAAATGCAGGAAGGGGAGCTTGGCAGAACCCATTTAGAGGGCGGTTGACACAAGAAGAGGACATGAAAAACCTTTTGGGACCTATACACAAACACATCTATGTTCACCAATTATATAGATGTGTACTTAATATCACAATGTTATTAAGATGGGTTTCTAGACATTTTTTAAGTCATAAACGGTTGTCACTGAAAATATGCAAAGAATGCCTGGCTGATTCTAAACAATATTCTGGGCAAATGAGAACATGACATCATTAGCACACAATGCTCCTGCATTAAGGAAAAACACAACATAAAAGTGTCAAAAGTATTACTTGTTTTCATGAAAATACACACAAGAGCATCTGTCTATTCTCCACCCAAGAACCAGACAGGTACCAAGGTTGATCCTTGCCCAAGGGTGAACAATAATTCAAAGACCATACACCTTATATAATTAGCAATTCAATTTTCAAATTCAAATTTAATAACTTTAAATTTGAAATGTGATTGTGGACGGTGTGCCTGGTGGGTAGAAAGCCCGCCTGCCATGAGTCTGACATAGGCAATTGTTACAATTGCCTGTCGGACCGCGCCGCATCCACAGAATGGTGGCTGTGCCTAGCAGGCACCGTCCGCCAGATCAGGATGCTGGATCCCCACCAGCCTATCAATGGCTGTTCAACCACCATGGAAAGGCTGGCAGGGATATACTTTCGGGGCCTGTTGGGGGCCCCCTTTTCAAGGTGGATTTTGCACTTGGGGGGACACCTATGGTGCCCCCCTTGCACCAGGTGGCAGGCATCACATGGTACCTGCCACATAGTGCAGGGAAAAGCAAAACCTGCACTTTTACCATTGAGGTGGGTATCTTAGCCAGCAGCACCTGCCGCAATGTTAACACTGCCTTTTGCGGCCCCTGGGACGATGGCAGAAGGACTGAAGTCCGCCAGCCATCGCAATGACCCCCTATGTTTTTAAGGCCTAGAAAACTGTAAATTATGCTGAAGTAATCAGAGTGTTTTCAGTAATGTTTTGTTGCTCTTGTGACCCAAAAGTACAAAACATTATGTGATTATGCACCCTCATGTAATTTAGAGTAACTTGGGGCAAACATGTCTACCACAAGAGCACAGAAACATATGATGAGTGACTTCTGACTGCTGCTGTTCATGTTCTGTTGCATTTAGCTCTACTTTCTCAGCGCAAACTGCATCCTTTGGAAGTTTAAATGTGAGGGTGCATTTTGCATTAAGATAATTGTGCTCAGTGCAGGGTTATGATCCTCACATAATTTTGCTGTAATTGTATGCAATTATACTTCAACAAATCAAACAAATTATACTGCCTATCACTAATGCTTTTGAGTGTACATCTATTAGATTTTAATTTCATCTAGTAAGACAGCTAAAGATTCAGTTTCTCCGGGCTCTATACTGTATTGTTCACCAACTGAACTGTTCTGTTGACCACAGAAACAGATTTGGTCAGTTTATCCTTCAAAACCCTAGTTCCCTCTTCTTGAACATTTAATTTGGACAAAATAGCTTAGGTGCCTATGTAAGTGGACATTAAGTACCCTAGTTGGTCCATTTCTTGCACAGTCAGTTTCATAGTGACATTATGGAGGCAGCAGAGAAAATAGAAATATAATGAAAACAGAAATCTACAAATAGTAACACCTTTTGAATTCACTGAAAAAAACATATTTTTCAGGGGCGTTATAGTTGGACATTTCACTTTTTACAAACCTTATAAATTCCCCCATTATAGTTAGTTCAGCTAACTATAACTCGCGCGCCCCCAATGCACTGCTGATGACATCACATACTACATCACTCATGACATGGTCAGTGACATCACTCATGACATCACTGAAGACATCTCAAATGACATCAATGTTGACATCATCCTTGTGATAGAGTGGCAGACCTCCTCTCACCCTAATATAACCTTTGATACACACACTCAAAAATAGAAACTAACATTTTCAAAACAATGGACATACCAATACGAGTTACAACACACCTATTCAGTAATTCCAAAATCTACACACACATCCACTCATTCACCAACAGTCCTATAGAGTCAATTATACATGTACTCACTCATCATATGTACTCATACACCTATACATCCTGTTACACACCGCCACTCATCCATAGAGTTACTTACACACATAGTCACACATGCAAAAAAAGTATTAAACATCCATTTACTTGCATATCCAGTTATACAAACACCACCACACTTACTTCTACAGAAAATTACACATACTTACTCTCTTAACTCCTTGGACGCTCATGACGAGCTCAGCTCGTCATGATGTACACCTCCATACACTCATGACGAGCTGAGCTCGTCATGAACAATGGGAAACTCAATAAACCAGCACAGGAGGAAAATAACACTAGCATCGATGGTGTTAAACAATCACTTATAGAAACACATACCTATTTATAGAGGAACTCTTCCAATCTCTCACTCTCACATATATTCACTTATATACACCAATACTCACATGTACTACTTTAAAACATATGTAGTTACTCATAAAGACACTGTTGAGACAGTCATTCACTCACTGGCACACCCATACACACACTCATCCACACATACAGTCCTGCACATATGCTGTCTTCAAAACATACAAACAGTAAGTCATTCATTCATGCATCTATGCACTAAGTAATACCCCCCACCGAACCATACAGACACTCAGATACTCAAACTGATGTTCAAAAAAACAACTAATAACCCATATAGACACTCATGTTGCTACTCATGTTGCTACTCTCTTATACACAAAGTGAGAGACTGATACAGATATTTACATATGAAATGTACGATTGAAATGTCCAACTAACTATAACGCCCCTGAAACCGATAGTTTTTTCAGTGAATTTCTAAGGTTTTTTAAATGCTAATTTCTAACTAAAACGTGCCTGAAACTTAAGGATTTTTCAGTGAATTTCAAACGATTTTTAAACGCTAATTTCTAACTATAACATGCTTGAAACCTATGTTTTCTTTTAGTGAATTTCAAAGGTTTTTTTAACTGCAAATTTCAAACTATAACGTGCCTGAAACCAATGGTTTTTCAAGTGAATTTCTAAGGTTTTTTAAATGCTAGTTTCCAACTATGCTTACAGAGGAAGGACATGTGAAGAATGAAGAGAAAACGCACAGAAAGAAGCCAAAGAAATGCAGAAAGAAGCAACAGAAGTCCTCAAAGATGAAGAAAAGTGCAGGAAGAAGCAAGACGTGCAGAAAGAACAAATGGAGGAGCAGAAAGAGAAGCCTTGTTGCAAAATCATCCTGTGCCCTCAACTTTTTCAGATCGATACTGGTGGTAACTGACTCTGACTAACCAGGCCTAGAGCCAGTGCTATGCTAAAAGACATTTAGGGGCTTATTTACAAGGCCCTTCCGCTACTTTTGTGTCACTTTTCCCATGGCAAAAATGCCTCAAAAGTTGAGCAAGGGCCTTGTGAATCTGCCTCTTAGATTTAAGTGAAAACACATACATACACTAGGGAACACTATGCAATGGGGTACCCCTATGATTAGTATGACCTCCTCTGCAAGGCCCTAGTACATAATAGGGCGGGGGGATTAAAACTACCTCTTAGTCAGAGGTGCAGAAAGGCCCCGCCCCCTCCCTTCACCACTGTGCAAACGCACCCCATTTTAAGTTTGGGGATTAAGTCCCCTTAAATCCTGAGGGTCCCTGGGGTTCAACTAGCCCACCAGGTACCTCCAGTAAGCGCCACAGAGCTGCGTTGCAGAAAGGTGTAAAAAGGTGCATGGCCTGAACCACCTCTCTGCAACGCAGGCCTCTGATGCTTTTTGGAGGTACCTGATGGGCTAGTTGGCCTCCAGGACTCCTCAGGATTGAAGGGTAATTATTCCCCAACTTAAAACACGCCACAGGGTTTGCAAACATGTCACTTCAGGCCCGCCCCTCCCTTCAACACTGTGCAAAAGTGTCTCGTTTTAAGTTGGGGATTAAGTCCACTTGAATCCTGAGGGTCCCTGGGGTCCAAGTAGCCTACCAGGTACCTCCAGTAAGTACCACAGAGCTGCAGGCGTGGCCTCTGAACACCTCTCTGCAACACAGCTCCCTGGTGCATTCTGGAGGTTCCTGGTGGGCTAGTTAGCCCCAATGGACCCCCAGTATTCAAGGGGCATTACTCCCCCATCTTACAACGCGCCATGAGTTGCGTTTGCAGCGTGCTGCTGGTAGGGGGTGGGTCCTCCAGGACCATTCAGAGAGGGGGCTATGTGGTCTCCCTTCTTTTTGCTTTTTTTGGGACCTGGGTACCTCATCCCCCACGGCCTGACCCCCATTTAAAAAAATATATATATATATTAACTGGAAGGGGGCAGCATGGGCCTCCCTTCCATGGCCAATTCCGGGCCCCGGGGGGTCACACCCCCTGCGGCATGGCCAAATTTTTTCTTATTATGGCGGGGGCTGCGCGGCCACCCTCCTCAGGCCATTTATGGCCCCAGTGACCGCCAGGGACGGCCTTTACTTGATTTTTAAAATATATATATTATTGGGGAGGGGAGCCACGTGGCTCCCCTCCCTGGCCACTTCTGGCCCAGGGGACCCCTTCCCCAGGGGCCTGGCCGTCTTGTTGGGGACCGTGGGCGGAGCCCCAATTCCACCACGGTCCCTGCCGGCTCCCCGGGTCCTGTGGCATTGCTTTTCCACATGGGGAGCTGCTGAAATGCAGCTCCCCGTGTGGAAAAGCAATTTTGTTTGGATTTTGGAAGAGAAAGAAGGTTTCCTGCTCTCTCTTCCAAAACCCAAACCAAGTTTGCTATAACAGGGCGGGAGCAGCACAGCGCCTGCTCTGCCATAGCAAACAGCAGTGTCCTGCGGGTGGGCACACCGGGACACTGCAGGAGCCAGCCATAGGGGTGGCAGTCTCCAGGCCAATCACTAGCTCCAGGAGGGGGGCCAGGTGACCCCCCTCTCATTACATGCAGAGCCCCGGGGAGGTGGTGGTCCCCGGGGCTGGGGGTCTGCCACGGACCCCTACATTAGCATATTAGTGCCCCAGGGAGGTGGCGGTCCCAGGGGCATTGAGTCCCCCACACAAGTTTCATTTTATTTTAAATAGCCCCGGGGTGGCGGTCCCCAGGGCAGCAGGGGGCCCCGGTTCTACCGAGGCACAAGATGGCTGCCAGCACTTCCTGGTTTGAAGTGTTGACAGCCAATTAGAATACAGTTTGTGATCAGCAGGGTACGCGGATCCTCCGTGCTCTATATATCGAACCTGTTATTTTTTTATTTTCTCAGCAACTACTGAACGGATTTACACCAATTAAGGAAAAGAGTCCTTTCTGAGACAAGGGCTACCTTTATGCCAAATTTGGTGTACTTCCGTTCAGCAGTTCGAGCTGTAGCCGTGTCTAAAGATTCCTATGGGAAACGCATTTTCGAACTCTTTTTTTTTCTCATGAACTACTGAACGGATTTATACCATTTAACAAAAAGAGTTTTTTCTGAAGCAAGGGCTACCTTTTTGCCAAATTTTGTGTAATTCCGTTCAGCAGATGGGGCTGTAGCTGTGTCTAAAATTTCCTATAGAAATTAACATAAAGAAAACACGTTTTGGGGCCTCCCTTTTTTCTCGGCCCCCGCTTGCCGAATCACCCAGAAACATTCAAGATAGAAGCAGACTGGGCGGGCCAAAAGTTTTGAAAATTTTGTGAAGATTCGTCAACCGGCCTTAAAGTTATTGGGAAAAGAAAAAACGCTTTTTGAATAGAAACAAGGTCCTAACTATAACTACCTACTGGCGACCGCCAGTAGGTTATATATATATATATATATATATATATATATATATATATATATATATATATATATATATATATAGTTATATATATATATACATATTACCTACTGGTGGTCGGACATAATTCCCGTTTGATCTGAATGTTGGTGTGTTGAGGATTCGGGAGGCTGAATGGTGGCTTAAAGCAGGAAGATTCATTGTGAGCACGCGACTCCGACCTCGCACCCGGGATGCAATAAGAACAATGCACCCTGGGACTTGGAGGCGCCATTGGTGAAAGGCGCGCCAGGAGGAATACAGGTGGCCATCATCACCACCTGGGGCGGAGCAGCTCGAGATGCAGAGGAGGAGGCGGGATATTTAAATCCGTCATAGACAGCCCTCCCCTATGGACACAAACGGCGCTGACGAGGCGGGAGCCGAAATGCATACGCCGAAAATACATTTGTGTTGTACTCTCCTGTGATGCCAGCAGTAAAGCCTTCCAAATGAATCCTCTTGTGGGTCTCTGCCTTTTTGTAAGAAGAGGAGAATGGATATACATTTGCGCGAGTGACCAGAATCGCGCTTTGGGACCTCCACACCACAAGCAGTCCGGCTGTACTGGTCGCCGCTTTATGTGGACTTTTGTTTTCTAGGGTACTGGATTTGCCGTGAACTCACCTACAGACATTGGGAAGGACGGAGGCGATACGGCAGATTAATCTGCCTGATGGGTAAAGCACTGCGCTTTGGACCCCGCGGACATAATTCCCGTTTGATCTGAAGGTTGGTGTGTTGAGGATTCGGGAGGCTGAATGGTGGCTTAAAGCAGGAAGATTCATTGTGAGCACGCGACTCCGACCTCGCACCCGGGATGCAATAAGAACAATGCACCCTGGGACTTGGAGGCGCCATTGGTGAAAGGCGCGCCAGGAGGAATACAGGTGGCCATCATCACCACCTGGGGCGGAGCAGCTCGAGATGCAGAGGAGGAGGGGGGATATTTAAATCCGTCATAGACAGCCCTCCCCTATGGACACAAACTGCGCTGACGAGGCGGGAGCCGAAATGCATACGCCGAAAAGACATTTGTGTTGTACTCTCCTGTGATGGCAGCAGTAAAGCCTTCCAAATGAATCCTCTTGTGGGTCTCTGCCTTTTTGTAAGAAGAGGAGTATGGATATATATATATATATATATATATATATATATATATATATATATATATATATATATATATATATATATATATATATATATAGATATATATCTACCTACCTACCGACCTATATATGTATATATATATATATATATATATATATATATATATATATATATATATATATATATATATATATATATATATATATATATATATATATATATATATATATATATATATATATATATATATATACACACACAATACTGTAGCACAGAAATAAATGTAAGTAGCACTAATACAAAGTGGGTTCCAGGGGGGGTCCAAACCATATGCTAAAATAGTGGTATAAGAACTCGAGTCAAGACTGTGTCTAGAGTTTGTAGTATCGCTGGGACCCCAAGGAACCACCAAAGGTGAGTAGGGAGGGACCCCACGGAGGATGGGTGCAGTGTGAGAACACAACCGCCTGCTACGTACAATTCAATGGGAGAGTTGTTGTTGCAGTTTTAGTGTTTAAGGACCCTTCTGAGTGGATTACGAAGAAACCCTTTAGAACATAGAAGGTTGAAGAGCCACCCCACCCATGGATACTGAAGCACCAGAGTTACCTATCCCAAGGAAGCCGGGCGCATAGTGTCAAAGTGGCATCGGAAAGCGCCATCATTCTCAATGGGAGTCTTCAAATAAATGCCACTGCTGGAAAGAAGAAAAGTGTCCCGCGAACCCACAGGTGAATTCTTGAAGGAAGGAACCTGAAAGCGGAGGGCACAGAGTCTGGGTCACTCAGGAGTGACCAGAGGCTCAGTAGACAAATGCCCACCTATGTTGGGTGCTTCAGATGTGAAGAGAGAGACCGTGACTCTGCAGCCACGAGGACACGTGATCAAGGCAAGTCGCCGAAACGCGTTGTGTGAATAAACCAAGGTTCTATCTCACTTTTGGACTGTGTTTTGATTCCTGAGAGCGTACGATATTGGAACTTTTACGTATGATATGTATATATATATATATGTATATATATATATATATATATATATGAAACATACATATACTAGAGGCATTCAGCCTGATTCATCAATCTCCCGTTTTCAGAGGCCCTAATAGCGAATTATAGCGATTCGCTATTAAGGACTCGCAAACCGGGATTCTTGTAGGATTAGCAAAATTTATCGCGATTCCTACTGATTCCTTATTTGCGATTAGCAAATTGCTAATCGCAAATAAGGAAAAACTCCCCATTCATTCCTATGGGCCAAAAGGCCCATAGGAATGAATGGGGAGTATTCCTTATTTGCGATTAGCAATTTGCTAATCGCAAATAAGATTGCGATTTGAAGGGTGCCAGGGGTGTCCAAAGGACACCCTGTAGCACCCCTCAAATGCACATTTGAACAGGTGTTGCGCACACACATGTCCAGAGGACATGTGTGTGTGTAACATGCAAAAGAAAAAAATGCACTAAAGTGCTTTTTACTCTTTTTTCGCAATTTACCACCAAGTCAGACTTGGTGGTAAATTGCGACCAAATATTGCGAATTCGCAATTTCCAATTGGTTGATGAATTTGATTTAAGGAATCTCTATTAGAGATTCCTTAAATCCAATTCCTCGCAAATATGCGATTTCGGTAATAGCGATTTTTGAATTTGGGATGATGAATCCCAAATGCAAAAATCGCACTCGCAAACGGCCAGATTCTCAGAATCTGGCCATTTGCGAGCGCAATTCATGTTGATGAATATGGCCGATTATGTGCAGCTTCATCTCATAAATTAAAATGAAGAAAAATGTTCTGCAGATTGTAGCCATTGAGAAACATGATAAAATACACAACAAAAATACAAACATCAAGACATATTTATCATTAATTAGTTTAAAAAACCTTTCAATAGCCATTTTTTTATTTCAAGACAGAAACACCTTATTCGAGCTAGACCCTGCGCGAGGTGTGTGTTAATAATGTTGTTAAGACCGCAAAGCAACACATACCTCAGAATTTGCATGTGTAAAAGCATGACCATCTGAGGTCTCTCTTTGCAGAAGTTAAATTACCCCTCACACCTGCATCACCTCAGTATCTGGATCACATCCCAGAACCATAGGAAGCCTTTTGTAATGAAGGATGCTCTCTGAGCATGCTCCAGAAGCCTTCAACAAAATGTGCTTGCTGCGAAAACATTGGCTAAAGGCCTAGGATTTGAATGGCTCCAAAAACCTTGGATGACAGCCATAGCCTTCAAGTTCAAAAGGATGCTGTGAACAAAAAAGAATATATCTACTTCTGAATAACTTTCCATTTTAACATTGAAAACCACTCATATTGTTATCTCACATTAACGTTTTAGCAAAACAAAACAAGCCTTTCTTGGTTAATACACATTGCGAAAGCACAGGTTAGTAATTGTATGCACAATATATGAAGGGGCTATTTACAAATATGAGTAAATCTACATGTGGAAGTTTACTCTTACACTTTGTAGTAAATGTACTACTTTTGGCTATTCACCATTGAGGAGCATAAATTTAGCACAATGTGTCACCCTTCATGTCTTTAACCATGCATTGAGGTAGTGAAGCTGAATTTTCCAGTGTAAAGTGTACTACTAGTAATTTTTCACATGTAGGCGGAGCTCTTCACCATTGAGGTGAAGATCTCCCTATGGTAAACTATAAGGAAAGCATAAAAAGTTTATGAAATGCTTGATATTGATGTGAATTAATTTTAGATTAAAAAAATGTAGAACACCGTACAAAAGTCATAACTATGTTAAATATAGTAAATGAAAATGAAATGATCTTTTGAAGTATAAATAAAAGACCTCCCATATAAAGTAAAACAATGTATTTTTAATTATATAATTGAAATTTGGAACAGTGATGTATTGAATTAATTAAAAACAATTGAAGTAATTCAAATAAACAGTTATCTTACAATAATTTTTACATGTGAAAAAAATAAAATAAACTATTTTGCAATGAAATATTAATTTATTGTATTCATAAAAATGTGTAAACATTAAATAGCATGTATTTATATGTTTAAATAATTGAATATTTAATTAATTTAACATTAGATACTATGGAGTTTTTTTTTATCCCATCCCACAACTAGTTTCAATTGGAGCGTGTTGCATCGGCAGTGGTTGGCCATGTGTGGTGCTTGACTTACTCCACCTCTGAGCTGGAGTACACTTACTACTATTTAGGGTTCTTTGTGGCTGGAGTAACTATAGAAGGGCAGTTTGTGAATAGCATTGGGAGTTACTCTTTTGTGGGTTGGTCTTTGTCCCTCCCAAAAACCCTCCATCCCCTCACTAAACTGTTCCTTAATCATCCCTTGACCCCTTAGTTTTAGTCATAAGTATTCCCTGTTTTCCAACCACTCTCTTCAGTCCCTCCCATATTTGCTACTAAAACGTATATGGGTACATAGAACTCTGCAAAGATAGGAGAAGTGGAGACAGAGACCTTTGTATGTGATTAGCATTTTGTTGTACATTAGCACTTATTACTAACGTACTAAAAATTGCAGTTTATGAATAGGTCAGTTGATTGTCAAGTGCTAATTCTATAATAGATTCACCATACAATTATTGGGAATTCACAACAATGTAAACTGAGCATTGCCTTAAGCTGACAATATTGAATACTTCGATAATCTTCCATACCTTGCAAATGAAGATATTGCAAGGTATGGAATATTTATGGGTATTTTGAGCATTTTCCACCTTCCTCAAAAACTTATAGTTATATCTCTCTGGTCATTTACGTAAACCACTTGGTGCTCTTCTAACTTTACTCCATATTCCATTACTATCCATTGAAGTCAAACTTGAGTATCATGAATGTTTTTTTTCTTTTTTTAAATGATAATACAATCTTTAAATGACATAACAACAGTTCAGTATATATTGGAGGCTTAATAAGCGGGATCACACAAGGCATTAGCACAGAGGAATGGAGCAGAACCCAATATGAAAGTGTGATTTTGGACCTTTTTTTATTTTATTATATCTGCAGTTTTAGGACTAATCAGGCTATCTTGGTTTGTCTGACATTTTCCACCCCAAACAGTTAGGCCTTGATTATGAGTCTGGCGATCCATGGACTGACAGACTCACAGGAGCGTAGTGGTCTCCCAACTGCCCCATTACAATAAGGGCGGTCAGACCACCATTACCCCACCACAGCTGACATGGAACTGCCATTCCTTTGTGGTGTTGCAATGGTCAGGAGGCAGTAATATGTTTGGCAGGACTTTTATGGTCTAACCAAACGTATTACAAGTTTCCTCTCTGCCACAGTTTTTGTGGCGGTTCCACCACCATAAAAAACATGATGGAGAGGAATCAAAGAAGGCCCTGCAGGGCCCTCTGGTGCCTCACACCCTGTGGATGCAAACAGGGGGGCATAACATGGGCCTCCCTGTGTGCATGCATGCCAGTTCCTGTATGGCATGTCGTGCAAGAACTGTTTTTGGCTATCCCATTGTGGTACCCATTTTAGGGCACCACAGTTGGAACATCAAAAACAAAGTCCGCCATACAGGAGGAAACTCCTAATCTGGCAGACGGTCTGACCATGGCTTTAACGGTGCGGCTGCAGGGCAGATTCAGCGCTGCACTGCCAAAGTCGTAATCAGGTCATAAGTGGATAGAATATTTCCCCCACGACAAGTAAGTTACTCAGCTGTATGTGGGGCTGATGATGCTCAGGGAAGTGCAGCTAGTTATAGGAATCAACGTTTTTTTCTATTTGTTGTTTATCGTCTTTCTTTGCAGGGTGCACTCATTTTCAACATGTTCAGTTTTTCACCGTACAAATTCTCTACTACACTCGGGACCATCACAATTGGCTTAATTGTAGTATTTTGTATTCTGTCTTTATTGCCAAATTCCAAGTCGGAGGGGATTGGTTAGTTTTGTTTTGGGGATGCCCGCACCTTTAAGGTTCTTGAAGTTAAACTGTGTCTTATTTAGGACAAATCTGTGAGATTATCTTATCTCTATCATAACAAATACCTATTTTAAGTTGTATACCAAAGGGGAATTTTGCTTTAAGGGAAGACAAGAACTAATTAGATCACCAATTCCAGCATCACATGCTCTTTCATAACAGTTCCGAGGTCAACCATGAAACCTCCGTTGCTTTGTTGATTATTAAAATGAGTTGAAATATGCAACTAGAATATTGCTTGGTTTTGTTTGTAATAATGACTGTCATAACTTTAGATGAATTTGAGCACTTTTTTCAAACATGTTTGAGGAAAATTGTTGGAAAATGCATTTTTAAAAATGTTTGGTGAGGTAAAATATATGTTTTGGCATGCATTTTTGTATACAATTAAATATATTTGCACATACAATACTTCCAGGACTTTAATGAGTATGTCTTAAGTTGTCTGTTTCGTTGACATTTTCTGAAGACCATTGTTCCTATCCTCCTTGTTGGCACACTTGTCTTTGTATATTGCTAATGGAATCCCTGCAGTTTCCCTAAAGTAATGAAGGGCACTGTCTGGTAGTTAAACAAAAATTCTATATTACAAAAAGTACTTAAAATATTTAACGGGTAAACAACTTCTATGTAATGGGTGATAGCTGAACTAACGATTATGGAAAACATAGTAATCATTTCATTTTCTGAGATGCTAGTCCAGGTCTCTATTTGTTTTGTTTGTCCCAGAGTTTCAGTGTATGCTTGTCTCCCTCCCTCCCTTCCACTCTTGTTCAGTTTCTCCCCACGTCTTGACATACCTTTTTCTTGTATCCTTGTCTCTAAAAGCTCATGTATCCCTGTGTCTGTTTCTACTAGTGTCACAGTCTACCCTATCTGTGTGTCTTAATGTTGGATCTCCACTTTGTTCCCATTTTACCATTGTCCATGTCACAACAGTATTTGAGTTTCTAGTATTCTAGCCTCCTTAGTCTGGTTCTCCTCATTACCTTGCATGTCTATGTCTCAGTTTGTCACTTTGTACCAGTCTCAGCTGTTTATCTCCTCAAACTTACTATGTTCACAATTGACTGTGTGTCTGTGGTGAGCTAGTCTCCACAGACATAACAATCACCATATCTTCTGTGTCTGTCTCATAGTGCCACATGTTAATCCCATATCTCCCTAATGTTTTTCTGTTTGCTAATTGTGTCTATTTTTTTTGTGTCTCAGTTCAGTCTCATGTGTCCTCTTGTCTCACTCCAGTAGCTTCTCATGTCTATGTGTCTAATTTCAACCTGTGTCTCCCCTATATTTACGATCTCTCTTTCGGACTCAAGAGTACTTAAGAGTACTCAATTTTCTCTAAAGCGTGTTTGTGTCTCTTTGATTCACCAAATTTTGCCTTTGCACTGGTCTGTTAATGTGTGTCTCTCAAGTGCCAGTCTGTCTTTCCAGATCATTCCAGTGTTTGCACAGTTTTCCATGTCTCCTCAAGGTATCCCCAGGTCTCTGCCTTTCCAAGTCACTATATTGCTTTGTTTTCTCGATCACCAGACCTTCCTGTGCTAGTATCTCCAAAAGGCCAGAGGACCATAATATTCTATTCTCTCTGTATCTCACATTGTCCATGTCTTCTGCAATTTTCTTTAGTCTTCCATTATCTGTCCAAGGTTTCCAGTGTTTGTCCTGTTTCTCCTTAGTATAAGTGCATTTCTTCTGGTGCCTTTCTGCATGTCAAAGTATCTCAGTAGCTATATGCCCCCTGTGAGCAGTTTTAAACTGCCATCTTGACTTGGCAAAACAAAACACTTGCTAGGCCTAGAATTCCCCTTTTAATACATATAATTCACCCTAAGGTAGACTCTAAACAGCCCATAGTGCAGGGGGCATTGTATTTAAAACGTTGGACATGTACTTTTAAGTTGTACATGTCCTGGTAGCGAAAAACTCTCAAATGTGTTTTTACTACTGTGAGGCCTACCTCTTCCATAGGTTAGCATTGGATTATCTTATTACATTTAATAAGTGATCACTTTTGTTTGGGAGCAAGTAGTCATGGTTGGTGTCTAGGGACTTGTAATTTAAAATATTCTTTAATGGTAAAGTCAGATTTTAGGTAACTATCCTGAAAATGACACTTTTGGAAAGTTGACATTTTCTGTTACTAAATATTTGGTACCTGCAGACTGTTTCCTGGGTCAATGACTCGGTACAGTTGGCAGTTGGCCTTTGTGTATTTCTCCCAGACAGCCATAAATTAGAGGGCTGGGTGTTGGCAGTATGGGCTATTCACACAGGGTAAGGAGGCAGAGCTGTGTACAGCCTCACTTGCACTTTAACCAGTTGGGTGCGTCGGACGGCCCGACTGTCCGATGTAACTGTGGGCGTGTGCTGAGGATGGCCAAGGACAGTCTGAAGCATGCCTACTCATTAATTCACCCGCACCACAGCGGAATTCGTGCCACAGTCAACGGGTTAAAGACACTGCCTCAGCTCACACACAAAGAACTTCACACTAGCTTTTTGGACTGTAGTTAGACTGGGACCAGTCTGTGGGGTGAAAACTCCAGATGTTGCTTCCACTGCAAAGCTGGCACCATGTATACTATTAGGACAGAACTTTACCTTTTCATAAATTGTTCTTCAAAAATTCTTCTAAGTCTGAAGGTAAGCTTTGTGTATTCCATTGCGGTTGGCCATAACTTTTAACTTTGCTCCGGTCTCTTGCGACTAGTTTACCATGTTTAATGGTTTGATCCTTTAGGTACTATTTTTCACTTTAGACTTTAAAAAAGTTCTTAAGTCCTGTTCTATTTCTTGTGTTGTGTTTTCACTTTACTTCTGTTTAAATGCTGCATAAATACTTCACAAATTGTCTAAAAGTGAATTCTGTTTGCTTTTGTTCCAAGCTACCAGAGGGTTAATCCCAGATTAGTTTAGTGACTGTTTGTGGTTCACTGTGACAAGGAGTGTGGCTTTTGCTTGAGAATTGCTCACACCCTCCTCAACCAACAACCCAAATTCTCATAGTTATCCTATCTTTCCCAAGAGTTTTGTGTCTTGTTTACCAGTGGATTTGCCCATGTGCATATGTTCACGTCTCCTTATGTACATGCCTCTGCATGTCTTTGATTCACCAGAGCAAAACCTGGTGACCATGTCTCCAAGGTACAATCTCTCCCAGTGCCTTTATATCCTAGTACTACATTTGCTAAAGTCTTGTTACTCCTCAGTGTTCCCAGTGTCTTCCACTTGCCTCTTCTGTGTTATTCTTTGCCTTTTCTTTGATTTTGTTTATCAGTGTCTTACCATTTCCACAAAAGTCTGCATGTTAGCTGAGAGTTTCATCCTATACAGATTGCTGTGTTTTTGTATGCACCACTGAGGCTCAGTGTCAAATGTGGAGCCGTTTTTAATAGGTAATGGTACCATGGACAATGTTCAGCATTCCGGCCATCATCTATTTGTGTTGCTAGAGTTGCCCTGTGGGGGAAGGGTATGTCCATATGTGGTCCCATGATTTTATTCCACTAGATTCAAGCTTCCCTGGCTGATATGGGGTGATACCCCGAAACCGATCCAAGAATCCTTATTATCGAGTCCAGGGAGGACCTGGCCTGGCAGTTATGGCTGGACTGTTCACATGGGGAGCAGGGTGAGGACTGAGTTGCATATGACTGAGTCTACACTGCGCTGGCATGGTGAGCAAAGAAAATATGACTTTAACCCAGATCTGTGACTGGGGTTGAATGTTTGACAATGTTCAGCATTCCGTCCATCATCTTTCATGTTGCTACAGGTGAGAATAACTTAATCTCTAGCCCATTCACAGGCAATTACCTTCAAATGTTAGGGGCAGATTTATCAAGCAGTTGCATCTTCCTAGCGCCTCACAATGGGGTGCATGGCAACGCAACTACTAGATAAGATTTAACAAGCCACGCAAGGCCACAGCGTGGCTTAATAAATCTAGAGTAATGCAATGCAGCGCAAATTGCTGCGTTGGTTACTCTGCCCCAGGAAGTCGTTCCATGGGTGGATTGTGAGTGTTCCCGCGCATCCACCAGTGGATCTTAGCCCATTCCCAGATTTACCATCATTGATTGACCAGGTAATGCATCAAAATGCTACACCTCCCAGGTGAGGTGTAACAAAGAGAAATATCTTTATTTCTTCTCGTATTCCCTTTTTCCATGTGTGCTGCATTCGGCCGCACACATAGACAGAGGGAAATGCTTCTGGGGATTGTTTTTGTGCAGGATGGTGCATCTTCCTGCACACAAGAAATCCTCTCCTCAACACAGGCACCAACACAGGCACCCTTGCATCATGGCGTAAGAGTGCGTGCATTGACGCAAGGCAGAACTTTGTGTGCCAACGCAAACAAAGGACTGGAACGTGCGTATAATGTTAAATACAGCATATTCCTGGCTTTTCCGTTTCAGGTAGCTTACTGCACTGCGTGAAAGTATGCTTAATCCTCAGTCTCAGTGGCATTATTGTGCGCTCTATATCTTCTTGTATATTTCAAGACATGGTTTGTGCTGTGCTGTTGAAGCAGAAGAAGCACTTTACATTTTCTTTCCTAAAATCACTATGTGACCTTTGGTGGGGCCTGTTCTTACAGACTATTTACTCTTTATTATGAAATACAGAATGTGCATACTTTACATGTTGTCTTAATGGAGGTCCAGCAATACAAGCATCCATGGTATCAGCAAAAAGATCTCGTTTAGTGATAAAAATAGAGATTGAGAAAGATAAAGTGTAGGAAGTCCGCCTTTTTGGCATGGTCACCGTGCATTTTTGCATTTTGTCTTGACCATTCGTTTGCTGGTAGTAGGACTCTGATCCTTGGCTCTGCTATGCGATGCCCCAGTGTGGGTGGTAGGGTTAAAATTGGTTCACCCAACTCAGTTACTTAACTTTCCTGTAAGGCCATGGCAGAAGATGCATCAATGGAGTGGACAATTAATGCCATATGTTTTCTGTTGGGCCTGTTTACTCTATACTCATTTATAACAAATACATATGGCTGCCCAGGAGAACCATTGTGCTCTGGCTGGGGTGCAGTTTACTGTAACTTGTTAGCCAATCAGGCTGAGGGCTTAGTATGGAACAAAGTGGCATATTATGTATATTGAGACTAGTGTACCATTATAGCAGCCCTGCCAAATACTACACATCAGGGGTTAGACAATTTTAGTGCCGGGGCCCGCATCACTGGATAAAAATGCAGTAGTCACACATATAGTGCTCCCTGACACACTTTAGGCATCATGGGGTGCTTGAAAAGCAGCCCTGAGTGTGGCTCTGAATCTGCGAAGTGCTGTGCAGCACTGCCTCTGTCAATTTAGCCTGCTGTATGGCTTATAAGGCTCATTGCTATGGTTACCAGTGTTTATGAGTTGCAGAGGTAGAGTAGTTGAATGGCATTTGATTTTACTAACTCCTGTGAATTAGTATGTGTGTCATTAATGGGTGAACAACTCGGTGCATGAAACTAAGTACAGGTGTGACCAAGATTTAGATAAGGAGGGGCTGCGTCGACCGTTGATCTCACACAAAACACAGTTTACTTTACAGGGATATGAGGTATGCCAGCCCATTGCAGCGGACTAGTTAAAGACTCAACTCATAAATCAATCTTCATGCTTCACTTATTTACTGTTTGCACCCAAGTCGGACCAGCTAACTCCTTAGGTTAGTTATGAGCACTGTGACAAATGTCTTATCTCTGTGGTTTATAGGGTTTCGCGGACCGCCTCCCTAGGTGGCTATAATTCCATTTGTTGTGTCTAATGAGGACTGTGGGGGTCTTGTGCAATTCCAGGCAGATCCCAGACAGGTTGGCATTCAGGATTCTGGAAATTCTGGGAATATCAGATTGCTCAATTCTAGGATACAGGTTAGGGCCAGACAAAGTGTGCATCAGCAATGAGAGGGGTCTAGGGTACCATTCAGGGATGCAGCTCTACAAATCAGATGTTTTGAGATTCTCCTAGTTTGCTTCAAATTACATCTTTTTAATTGAGCCTGTGGCATATTTCTTATGAGTGCACAGAACAAAGTTAGCCATGAGGAACTTCAGCAGCGTCTGCACTGAACTCAGCCAAATACCTCTCAAAATCATCCACCGGTTGCTGTGCAGTGTTGTGCCTGGTCCTTCGACATGGTGAGATAAACAAAAAGCTTCTCAGGTGGCTGCTTTATTCGAACCCTCGTTATTGACATTGATTTGTTTACACTGTGCGTCGTGCCTGCAATGGTAAATGTGTTTAACACCTCATTGGGTACACTGAACTATATTGAGAGATAAATACATGAACGAAATTACTAACTGCCACCTGCTGCCACAACTTCATGAACTCCCTGGCCCCACTTAGTGGCCAAAGACAAGAACCGGGCTCAGAAATGGGGTATTGGGCTGGATTACAAGTGATCAATTCCATCACTGGTTACCAAGCTGGGAGACTCATTGCAATCCATAATTTCCACAGCAGGCATGACCAGTTCATTTTTTTCTCTTCGTTGTGCTTTCACCACACCCACCTAGACTACTAGTGGTGGTGCCAGCAACTTGCACAAGCCCTGTGCTCTCCTGAAAGAAGGCAGGTGATTGGAGTTACAGTTACCACTGGGAGAGCTATCAAATGATGGCTCTCTTAGCTCTCTGCTCCTAGCCCCCATCTAGCAAATGCAGGCAGGAGAAGTGCACTACAGCACTATTCAGTCAGACACAGCTGACCAAGGAGAGCTGTGTATTTACTGGCCATGGTCAGACTGCCTTAACTCACAACTGCCTTCTGCTGCTGCAACCAATGCCTTCACTCTGCTGCCAAACCCTGCTGAAGACACAATTTGAAGAAGTTCAAGAAGGCATTCGCAAGTGTCACTGACACACTCACGAAGCACAATGTAAACTGGCAGCCACCGTGGAGGTTACACACTCTCACTGTCTCTCAGACTGCACACAGTTCACTCATCTGAGGATCTCTCCAGCCACTTAGTTTAAGGCATGTTTTTCTTAATTATATTTCAGACTGAAACCAAATGCTTAATAGTAAACTTGTTCCACACTGAAAAAGATTGTTATGTATATGCGATAAATGATGTATGGTGATGTAAGCTTCATGCAGCTTTAAAAGCCAGTCATTTTAAAATGTGCTGTACGTTAGTGGCTTTCCATTTCAAGAGTTTTGCAGCAGTTTGAAGCTACTTTTAGAGCTTTTCATTGCTCAAAATGATGCAATGTCTGATATATGTAATTTCCCTTGCTCTTCATCAATTTGTGTTACTAGCGAGAAAGCGTCACTCCAAGTGTCACATATTTGCCAATTGAATGTAAGTCATAAGTGCACTGAAACCATGGAAATGTCACACATAAGCAATCTGAAATCTTGGCAGCCAAGTGATAGTGAAATTACCCAAAGCTATTTCTCTGTGTAAGTAAGGCTACATTTTCCATGAACAGATCTATATGTATATAATTTGTTTCCATATTTGTGCTTGAAAGAATGCTAGCAAAATGATTCAAAGTCATTTCCCCTGTATTTTCAATCATCAAAGTCACTGTTGGAAGCACCTTTTTAATACATTTAGTGGAAAAATAATTTTGAAATGTGTATTTTGTGCTGCCTGATAGACAAAAATGCTTAGAACGAATTTGCTTCCCAACCCCACTGCAGAGGCTCAAAACATATCCATGGCTGGGAGTTAAAAGCCCTGCTCCCTAAGTTTTTGGCTTAGTCTCTTGGTAACAGGAAAGACCGGAATGTTGTTGATTGGCCACTTAACAAGAAAAAGTCAACCAGGAGGGTGGAAAGGAATAATGACACAACAAAAGACAGATTGCTCAATTCTCCCTTTAAAGTGTTGATGCCAAATGTGGCTTGCACAAACTGCTTCGATTTATTTCTAGGGCTTATTTAAACTTTATGACTCCAATCCCAGTAGAGAAGTAAACCAGTTTTTTACCATTTCAGAGCAGAGTGCCCCTTATCTAAAAATGGAATCACTCCCCCATAGTCAGAAAGACAAATCCCCAGGGAGGAAGAAGGAATGTTTTAATCTTAGATGTTGGGCTTTTGGGAATTTTGCAATGAACGAAAAGGTAGGTGCTGTAAAAAGGAGTTGGAAAATTGGCAAGAACAATGATTTGGATTGGGTAGTGAGAATTAACCATGCACCATCTCCTCAAAACATTGCTGGATATAGGAAGATAACATCTGGAAGGAAGTTGACTTTACCTTCAAACTGGAGGAAAGAAGATTCATGAGCTTCTGACTCATGCTGATGTTAACTGGCTAGAACAGCTGTCCAAATAATTGGTTTCTTCTTTTCCTGCCCTTGGTAAAGAAAAGGAGAAGGAATTCCGACTCTAAAAATGCCATGCTAACCACAGGGGACTCAAATCTGTAGGAGTTTTGCTGGAAAGGTACCTGGTGCATAGAAACCTGCCCTGAGAATCCTGAGGATCGTTTATAGGCGACCGGGGGAACTGTTCCAGCAGTTGGTGAAAAGCAGCACTTAATATTTTTTTACAGCTACTGGGCACCAGAAAAAGGTGCAGAGGCTGAGTAAAGGAGGGGGATCTCAAGGCATGCAGGACAACCAGGTTAACCCCATTCTGAACGTTTTTGTCATGCTGACATCAAGTTCAGTGAGACCTTTCAGTAATGGTATTTGCCCTGTTCTGTTTCAGCTTCCTGTCTTGCCCCACTTGTGGAGTCTCACAACTGAAAAAGTCTGAAGATAAAACCTTGGACTAGTGTTCTGTAGCAAAACTATTCCAGTGGAAAAGTAACATCAGCAGCTTCCAAATCCAGCTTTGTCATGTTTGGAGCTTTTAGCACCAAATCTAAAAGCTTAATTAAAGGCTCAATGGAGACCCATTCATCATTAAGGGATCCTTGCTGTCTTCAAACTTAGAGATTCGTCTGGTCTATGGCTTTGAGCTCCAAGAAGCAGACAGTGCCCCAAGATGAACTTTAGACTAGTTTGACCTGCTCAACTTACCATAATGCCACTTTTTAGTGCTGAAACTGTCATCACACCTGGATCCCAGTCAACAGTACATTGATATTTTTCATTTTCTTTTTGCTTTTTCTTTGTATTTTTTGCCTTAAAACTTTTTAAAAACATATTTTAGTTCCCATCCCTCTCTGATTTTGATAATGTGGGTGCATTCCACTTAACTTTTTCTAAATTAGGTTGGAGATTTTATTGTTCATAATGCTTAAACGTAACATGCACTTCTTTAAAGAATTGCCTGCTGCTTTTGCCACAGCTACCAGGAATGATGCAGAGACTCTCTGAAAACTTAATTTTAACCTAACCAGGGTGTGTGTGTCTATATTAATATGGCATCCCCTTCAAAAATTAATAATCCACTTTGTGAAAAGAATAATATCCTCATCTCTGAAGTCAATCAGATGGTGCTCCTCAACACTTATAATTTCGGATTACATTATTTTTGGACCTTAATTTCAGATATGGAAATCCGTACAAGAACCACAGGCCAACCATGCAAAGCAGAAATCCAGTGCAAGAACAATACTTTGGAATAGGAAAAGAGCAAGTGAATGGATAACCCAACCAACTAAATATTAGGACAGGGTCCAAGAGAAAATACTGGTACCTTGTAGCGAGCTGTCTTACTGTGGGATATGAAGGTGCTCAAGAGAAAAGTAAGAAAGGTTTATTCTTTTGTTAAAAAATCCCTGCAAGTAGCGATAACACCAAAAATCCCCAAGTTCGATTAAAGTAAAAGAAGCAGTGAACAAAGTGAGAGAGTCAAATAAAGAAGTAGTTATAGGTAGAAGGCATTGGAAAAAATATTGGAGGAAATGTAGTAGATAACAACTGTCACAATCAAAGGCTGGAACCTACAAACTTGCACACTTGAGCTAAGATCAAAACAAAGGGGCTCAACCAAGAGGGGGAATCTATTAAACACAGAATAAAGGGGAGACTACAACTACTGGTAATTTGATTATTGCAAAGAAATAAATATTTGGGGATGATGCAACGTAGCTCTACCTAACGCACATGGCTACGGAAGCCCTAAAATTAGCATGAAACTGAGAGTTTGCACTCCAAAAAGGAAGCATGCTATAAAATATGTCCTTGTGATTATGACATGTTTGTTTTAATTGAACAATTCTGGTACTACACTCTCAACTGGCTTCATTGTAACTAGTGATTTAGAGGAACATAGGAATGAAATAAACACTTTCAACCCCCAAAGACTCAACAGAACAGCAAAAACAACAGAAGGAAAATCACAAAGACACACTATATAGGTGAACAAGGAGTTAAGCTTAACGAAAAGCAATCATGGACCTCTGCAAAGACAAAGTGAACACGGTAATGGAGAAATTCATGGAAATTAAATCAACCTAAAATATGTGGCATGTTTACAGCACTTAGGTGAGAAAGCACATTGCTTGTCAGACAAAGTGGGATCAATAGTTGAAGCCAAGGCCCTTACTGAGGAATGCATCTCAAAAATAGAATCTAGTGTATAATTGAAGATAGATCTCTCAACAAGGAATGAAAATTAACAATCTTCAGCAAAATGCAAAGAATTGGTAAATAGTTCACACAGATACAAAATTAGAGCTGTTCATATGCTGAAAAGCTCTAAAGGTCTACCAAAAGGACTAAAAGGTGAACCGAATATTACTAAATGGATTGCTAATTTAATGTGTGAAAATGTTATGAATAAAGAAAAAGCTTCCTACACCGTGCTGCCTTTTATAGACAAAGCCCATCAAGTTCCCTGTATAGCATCTAAACAAGGGGCTGCCTATAACTCTGATAATCATCTTCTAAGACTACATTATCTAAGAAAACATACTAGCAAAATCAAAAGAAATTAAAAGTATTACGTCTTCTGATGGCAAAACATGTTCTGTCCTTTTAGACTTGTCTTTTAATACTGCCAGATGCCTGAAGAAAATTATTACAAAAGTACTACAATATGAGTAGACCTATAGGACGCATACATTCTTTTCCCATTCAGGAACATTATTGCACATATCTGCATTACATGTTGGGCGATATTTCTCCTACCAATTGAAGGTTCTTCCAAGGTTCTCAAGGTTCTTCCTGTGTGTTTTTTTCAATAAGACCTGCAATGGTCAGAGGATATTTTTTCTTCCATGGCCTACACATCTTTTCTTTTCTGTATGATTGTCAACTGAAACTTTTCTTCGTGGTCAAAACTACAAACTGCTCAACTAGTGATCTCAAATCTTCTGCATACTTTTTGGAACAGTCAACCGAGAGCTATTCTCCCACTTTTCCCTTATCGGTGTTCAGCTTTGGTGTTGACTCTGGCTATACTGTTGGTATCAACAGAGAGGTGCTTCACATTTTACAAAATATCCACGTTCTAGTCCTCTATATAGGAACGTTGCCTATTGTCACTTGATGTGCTCCTATATCATCCTGTTCCCACATGATCATCTATACTTAAAACCATTGCAGGAATATGTTCAGCAGCAGTAGGTGCAGATTTTAGGATGTTATAAGGGCAGTATTACAGTTTCTCAACAAGCTCTTCTGTCACTCTGTTGATGGATGGAAATGAAGAATATATGGAAAGGGTTCTTGTTAAAGCTTGTATTGCAGCTAAAACTACTCAAACGTATGTTCATCTTTTGGGCTCTTTTGAGAATCTGTATATTAGTGTTTTGGACAAATTTTCATTCTCACTTCTAAAATCCTCTATATGTGATTGAAAAATGTATACAAACATTTTTACAATGTGAATTTTGTTGTTTAGTTGAATTTATATCTGGGAAGGAATGTGCCTACTGCAATAAATCAGTGTTATATTATTTCCTGAACTGGGCAGTATGCTGGGTGGCCTTCATTGGTATTATCTGCTTTGACATTTATGCAGGTTCCAACACATGAGGGTTGGCAATTATACTTTAGCCGAGCTTTGCATCATCTATTGTGATTCTCTTTTTACTTGAGTAAGATTAGCAATCTCTGGTTGTGGCTATTTTGCATTAGTTTTATACCGCAGCTTCAGGGGTAGTTCATATATTATGCAAGCATCTCCATCTATAGTTTTCCCGGTCACTATAAACTGAATTGTCTGGTTAAGCATTTGTCTCTGTCTATTTTTGCTTTGGCTTTCTGGTTCAGTATTTCTGATTCTTCACCTGTGGTTTTACCTGATGTGATCGTCTCTAATTTTTACTGAACATTTTTAAAGAATTTGCATTTTTCATCAAATATATCACGTTCATCTCGTTTTGAGTTTTTATTTTGTCTAATACGTGTATTAAGAGCCTCTCTCTTTCACAACCCCTTTATTCGTGATGCTCTGAGCTGACTCAAGTGGAGACCATCTGCAAGGCTTTCTGGGTAATTTAGTTTGTAGAAATTGCAATTTATCTTCCTTAGTTTCCTCATAACATAAATATTATTAGGTATTGCATTACATTATTTCACATGTGCTTTGATAAGAATTAGGCACTAGTTTGACTTTGCTGCAATGATGTAAGAATGGATTGTAATTGTTGTTCTGTTATCTCTGTGTTTTGGCTGGTACTGGACAAAGAAGAGTCATACATTCCTCCTTTCGGATTGGCTCAAAAATTTCGGTCGATTTTCTGTAGTCAAAGCTGTGTAACAGTCTTATAAAAATGATTCTACAGTAAGTGGTATACATCTTCATATTTAAAAATATAATTCCCAAAAAGGTGTGCTTGGAATAAGAGGAAAGTAATGTGACCTGAAATACTCATAAATGTTATAGGGTTACAGAATGAATTCCTGAGGCTATGCCCAAAGGCTGGCCTGCTCTCAAAGTTCTTTTTCGTAAGAAGAAACATTTAATTATTTCCCTGAGGTTACATGTCTGGTTGAACATGTTAATCATTGTACAGTTTTGTTCTAATATTTAAAGTTGTGTTAGGACATCTCGCACTGGGATGCCTGCATGAAAATATTTGTATCCACCTTTAGTTTGGGTATCAGGACAAGATCACAGTAATAATGAAAATGGGCATTCCTGATGCTCTCTTAAGGCCAATAGTCACCCTGCAATCATGAACATGGTGCAGAGTTCAGATGGGGAGGGCCAAGGCATCGACCCACAAGATACCCACCTAGAATGGCCTGAAGCATGTATACTTAGTAGCCCCTCTTTTGCTCTCACTATTACTAAGCACTCTATCAGATTGTTTTTTAAAAATAAAGAACTTCCCTCCCAAAATAGCTTTATGCAACATACTCACTCTAATGTAAGCCACCGATGAGGTAATTTTTGGACCTTACACCAATCGGTTTACAGCATAGCATAGATGCCCTTTTTGTGTATACCAAAGCCATATTTTTAAAATTCCCACTACCTTGTCATATGCATTTGAATATGTTTCCATTAACAAACGGCATATTCGGAATACCAATGAAGGGAAATTACTATGCAAAATAACTAGCATGAGCCAAGCTACACGGTCCAAGCACTTTGTTTAGAGCATTCTATAGCTAGTGCCTATTCAAGAGCCTTGGCCAAAGTAATTAGATGGATGTATAATCTATTGCATGTGGAAGAAGGCTCTCTTACAGCCTTCCTAAAGCATGAAATGATCAAGGTCGGGACAAGTCATTATACTTTTAATAAAAATCTCACAACAGCTCTAGAGCACTTTCAATGCACTACAATACTTGCAAATTTGAAAGAAATTTTAAAAAACATGACTCCGCAACTACGTTTTGACCTAGAGGTGGCACATTGTTTACAGTTATCACACTATAGGCCTTTCATAGCTAGTCTAGAGTATACGACTTACCAACAATAATTGAGATACACTCTACAACACAGCATTTGATGCTGCATCATTATGCTTCATCTGGGGATTTTATCATTAAACGTCTATACAAAACATAGGAGTGACACGAGTGACAAGACAGGATTATGTGAACTATGTAGAGGAGGATTCCAAGAAAAAGTCTTTGTGATACATATCTGATGCAACAGCGTATTGGTAGAAGATAGGCACCATTTTTAAAGCCTTTATGTTTTAGATACAATCTCCCTTGTATTAACAACCTGATTGCCTTAATTAATTCACCCCAAATGAATTTTTCTTTTGCAATTTGTATACATTTTAAAAATCTTTGTTATTATTATTTCAAAAATAATTCATGTATGTGGCTGTTATATTTATAAAAATGCACTGGTGTGTATTCATTTTAACTTTTTCATCTCTGAAGGGGTGGATATCAATAAACTGAACTGGAATTAGAATTGAACCTGGCCACAAAAATTAGGCGCTTTATTGTACACGCCAAAGTCCTTTTTATGCAGGTTATGTTCAGCCGCAACTGGTTTGCATTAGAATTGCTTCTTAAAGTATTCCACGTCAGTACCAGAAGAGAACTAACTTTGTACTAAAGGACAGAACCAGTTCCTGGACTCATGACTCAGTTTATTTCAGTGTACCTGGTTCATAGCATCCCAGCGAGGTATAGCCGTTCTTGACTGTCATAGAAGGATGAAGAGCCTCCTTTCAAAAGTAAATGTTTCATGGTAATTCAAAAGGAACACAATCTGAATATGATTCAGTCACTCAGGAAGATATTCTGATGGAGCTAGATCAGTTTTACTTATCATTAAAAGATAGATTAGCAATTTGTTGGAAAGTGAGAGACACTCACAGGAAATACACAAATGTGGTGCACATTGTGCAGCTTCTAGGCATTGTTTCATAGGATGTGGTAATTAGCAGATGCAGGCATGAGTGGGTACAGATTTTAAATTCATGCAAAGGAACAGGTGATAATGCACAAATTGCACATTTCCCACATTCAGTGGTGTGTCAACAAGGATTGTGCCAACTTTTTAAACTCATTCAGACATATAATCAGAGGTTTGGGTAGTACTATCGCCTCAGGCAGGTTTTCAATTGTTCACCAAGAAACGTGCACATGAATAGGCCTTTTGTGGGTAAAAAGTGTTGGGTCAAAGCTTTAGGTATTATGCCATCTAAGGTGTCAGGGAATATCCAACTATATGATTCCACTTAATTCAATATTGTACCTTCAATTATAACTGTCAATATGCAGGATATCAGGATTACATTAACTACAGCAATTGCTCAATGCATCTGACCACTAATGTTGTTGCTGTTGAGGCAATTAACGATTTGTTCTGTAGATAACTAGGGGCCAGATGTAGGTAGCCCTTTACCGATCGGAATCAGCTGAAAATACCGATTTTCGGCCGTTTCCGATCGGTAAAGGGCTATCGAGATGTAGGGGCACATTTTCGGTAATTTTACCGAATCGGTATCATTACCGAATCGGTAAATTTACCGATTCGGTAATATATACCGAATCGGTAAAATAATTACCGAATCGGTAATATTTACCGATTCGGTAAAATTACCGAAAATGCAATGTAGGTAGGCTATTTACCTTTGGCACATGGCTGACAGAATCGGTATTTTACCATGGAATACAAATCCATGGTAAAATACCGATTCCTGTGTACATGCACATCTGTGCATGTACACATGTGCCATGTGACAGACAGACGTGCCCTTAGGGCATGTCTGTGTGCCACATTGCACACATGCCCGTTTTGGGGGTGCTAGAGGGTGTCAAAGCGACACCCCCTGCACCCTTGACAAAATCGGTATTTACCGATTCAGTAAATACCGATTCGGTATTTGAATTGAATCCTATGGGCTTCAAGGCCCATAGGATTCAATAGCAAATACCGATTCGGTATTTAACGCATCGGAAAATACCGAATTTGTAAGGAATCGGTAATGATTCCAGATGTTGCGACCTATATCCCATTTACCGATTTTGAAATACCGAATCGGTAGCATTCGGTATTTCAAAATCGGTAAATGGGATTTACCTACATCGGGCCCTAGGTGTCATAACTCAATCATAATCTGTGTCCCTTGAAAGCTAGTTTTCTGTAAGAAACTTTATATTTGCTAGTATGCCATCCTGTTCTATGTATTTGCCACAGATTTGTGCTGTAGTGTGTTGGTGTCTTTTAACTTTTCAGAAATGGTTTTCAGTTATTTTAATTTTACTTATTTTGTATCTTTAATTGTGTTTAATTTTGAAATTATCTGTATGTTTTACAATGCGTATGCCTTCAAGCTGTAGTGTGTTTGAGTTTCTTTTCAGAAATAGTTTTCGTTTGTTTTGGTTTAACTTATTTTACCACTTTAATGCTGCGCACTTTGATGGATTACTTATGTTTCTTCTTAGGTTGTTTTATGGTAGCATTGAGCTATTAAAAAGTCCACGTTGCTCCGCTCCACCCTGTTCCCATTTTTTACCGACACCCATAAGGTCTTTGCTGTTGGTTTCTTACAGGAAAACTGACACACTTGTTGCTGCCACAGAAACGTTTGGACACATCTCTCCATTTCTGGACTAATCATCCACACTTTCAACACTTTTATCCAAGAAAAGATCCTACGCAGTCCAAAGTCTTCAAGCGGAAAACAAGTTGTGGTCATTATGGTTGCCAGGCCTTTTAATTTCCTGGAGGCCTCCTGATGAAGGACCGCAGGGTCCGAAATGCATTGGGACAGACAAAACGGAGCTCACATCACATTTGGCTGGAGGAAAATACTCCATAGATCATTATTGAAGACATGGTTCTTTTGAGTTATAGGTCCTTCATCTACAAACGTTTGGTGAAGGGACACCTTCCTGCACCAACACAATCAATGGAGGTGTATGCTTTTGATGCATTCCCAGCTTTACAGAACTTTGTAAATCTGGGAATGTGTCAAATCCTGTGGGTGTTACGTAAGAACACCCACAACAACCCCCTTGGCAAACCCTCCTATGCGCTGCTTCACCTCACATCATATTTACAAGGCCATGAAAAGCCACACATGGTGGCTTAACGTGGCCTTGTATATATTACACTGCGCCACAACATCAACAAAAGTGATGTTCCCATGCCACACAGAGGCTTGTAAATAAGTCCCTTAATTTTGTGTTTAAGTTTTGACAAGGGGTGGGGATCTCCTTGAAAAACATCTTGATTTTATTTTAATTAAATCTCTTTTTTGTATAGCTATCACCCACTATGTTTTTAAAAGAACCTTGCTGAATTTAACAAAGCTTTCGGAAATACTTTAAACACTTCCATTCTACATTTATTCTCTGAATAAGTTGTGCTAAACAAATATGTTTGCATCTACACCAGACATTTAGGATTGGATAATATTTAAATATCTTATTTACAACACGTTTTCATTCCATTGGAACAATATATAAATTCTACGCAATTTATTGATCATTTTCTTAATGACCTGGTTCCAGTTCTACAAGAATAGACAAATCCTCAGAAGTGAAAGTTGTATCTTCCTCAGCATTTACTAAACTAACTCAAGATTTCTATATGAACTTGTTGAAAATCGGAGGCCCTGTGGACAGAACTAGAAGGAACAATAATAATTCAGTAAATTCAGTAAACTATGAATTGGTTAAGTAGAATAGTAGAATCAAATTCAGTAACTGAAAAGCAGATCTTAAAAGATCCCCCTCAATATAGAGACAAATTAGCTGAGAATCTAAAGAATAAACCTTGGATAAGTATAAATAATGGCAGCCTGGGTAGAGAGATTAATCACTGAGGGTTTGGAAATTGTTCTCAGCAGCACCGGCTACATGTCAGTATTAAGAAAATACTAAAATCTTTTGAGACAATTTACCAAATTTGCAGATGAATAGTTCCAGTGTTCATAACAAAATACTAAAGAAAATCAGTATAACTTGTCTCCAACACGTTCATCCCGCTTGAACAATTATAGAGTCTAATATTCTATCACCACACATATAGAATCTTTACTCTTCCAAAACATTAATTCTTTTCCTGGGGCAGAATTCAACTTACCTCCCCACCCCCATGCAATATTTCAAATCAAAGTAAATATATTCAGTTCAGAGTCACACACTGTGGCAGGGAGAAAGAAATGTACAATGTATACTACTAGGTCAAATTACCTGTCATCCCAAAGGAACCTGATTGCATGGTATATTCCTGCAGTGATGTAATTTTCTGAATATTAACTTTCACACCTTTTAATTCTTGAAACTGGAATGCAGGTAAAGGTTGGTGGAAAAGCTAAATATTAAGTCAAATACACCTAGCTTGTCATTGAATTCATATTTAATTCATTTATGCGAAGAAAATTAGCTGTAAGATCCATTTCATTACACTGAGAGAATAGACAGCATTTGGTGAGTGCAATGCTGAAAAGTGGAGTGAACGAACAAAAATATCTGAAAAGCAATGAGCATTGGGAAGTTGAGTACTTCCAATAATTGGAGTCTCACTGACGGTTATACCAGATGAGTAATGCTTAGTGTAATTAGGGCAGATCAGTAACGAGGAGCCATGCTCTGGGAGGCTTTTCACCCTCTAATGACCATCCTGTATTGAGCTCTGTGAAAAAATGGGTTGATAGTTGATGGATGTCTGAGCCCTTCACAAGCAACAGCCATAATCCTCATCAGGGCAAACCCAGAATTTCTCTAAATGAACTTGTGCTTAACCCTCTGGTAGTTTGCCGCAAACCAGTCAGGCTTAACTTAGAGGCAATGTGCAAAGTATTTATGCAGCCACAAAACAGCAAAAAAGTAAAAATACAACACACAAAAACCCCACACTCATTTAGAAAAATAGAGTAAATTATAATGAATTGACCTTGAAATGACAAACGTTAATTAGTAGAACTGGAGTTATGACATATTTAAGTTTAAAGTGAAAAATAGCTCCTAAAAGATCAAAGCGCCAACCATGGACATCTAGTCACACAAGCCTGGGCAAAGTCAAATGTTATGGCCAATTGTAATGGAGCACAGTTCTGATACATGATGTGGATTAGGCCCGTTCTCTGCTTATTTAGGAAAATTGTCTGAGAAGGAAAATATCAGCAGGGCAACGCAGCCAGCGGTGTCCGGGGAGGAGGCGTCCTCATTAGGGAGCAAATGGATGAAGTTGTAGTGAAGATTCTACATTCAGAATGATCCTCTTGTTTAAAAGTAAAACATCTTCATTGGGACAAAGCTGCAGTCTGTATCCTAGAAGGGCTCCATGATGCTGAATATCCTCCTGGACAGGAGCCGTTGAACAGGATTTGCTGCTGTGCTGACTTTGGGTGAATTGGTGAGCAGCTAGATCCCCTCTTGGTTCTCAGGGTACTCTTTTGCAAAATATTGTTTAATTCCCAAGTTTTGAAATAGGGCTATCTAGACTCCTTTAGCACCACTCCCAAGGGTCTGGGACTGGAGGGGCACCACTTAGAAGGTCAGGACTCACTGAGACTGGGTCCAATTGTGGGTTCAAGATAGTAAAAGCCTTTTCTGTACCTAAGGCTCTGATTAGGAGGTCGGCCAAGTAGCCCTTGGAGCCTCTCTGGAAGTTTTGGGTTCAAGAAGAGAAGCAGGTGTCAAGCAGCAGGGCAGTATTTGAGAGCACAGAGCAGGCTTCAGGAGGAGGGCAGTCCTCTTGGTGCAACAGGGAGGTCCTCTGAAGTAAACAGAAGGCCACAGTAATTAGGACACTCCCCTGAGAGCCCTCCCAGGCCCAGGAAATTAAGTGAAGAGTGGATTTTAGGGCCCTAATTCTATACCTGGTGCCACCTTTGAAGTGGAAGAAACAAACCTCAGTGCACACCTCACAGTAACAGAAATGCACTGATAAACCTCTATTCCATGTGTCAGCGTTTCCAACTAAAAATATACCCACTTATTTGTAAACTCATACCTGTCTTTTTCACCTCGATTCAGTCTCTCGTTTTGTTGTTGCTGATCTGAGAGCAGCTGTATTGTGACTACTCGTCTGTGAGTACTCGTTATTTAAACTTCGCTAAGACCACGTCTTCTGTGCAAGAAATGAACACAGGACTACCTTCATCAAGTTACATTGTCCCCTCAAGGGGTGGCTATTAGTTAATGTATATGAGGACAGCTGCCTCTAATGTGAACCCTGATACCATTCCAACGTGAAATAAATATCAAAGAGATAAAGCAGCTGAAATCATCTTTTAATTCTCCACTATAAAACATCTTAATACCAAATCAACAGGACCGTTGACCAACAACACATCATCCTATTATGTCCCTGTCATGTAGGCCAAAAGCTGCTTCTACTGTGAACCCTGATGCTATGCCAATGCAAAAAATTCTAAAAGAGATAAAACCAGCTGAAATAAACTCTTTCGATTCACTACCATCCTAAATCCTAATGTCAAAACAATGCAATCAATGTTCCACAATACTTCATTCTTATGCTGCCTTCATCTTTCTTGATGTAAAGAAACAGAGAACACATATCAATTTCCGATGCAATCAAGGTAACCATGTTTAAAACTTAGCATAGGATCAACGCCACCAAACACCCACAGTAGGTGCACATGTTTTTTCTTTCCATGAGAAACACTTTTTTTACAAACAAAACATGTGTGTAGTTCCTTCAATTCAATTGTATCATATGTGTGTAATGACCTCTGCCTTCAACGTTTTTACCACGTGTTATGTGAAATAAATGATTGCTGCAGTTTGACCTGTGTGCCTGTTTATAACAGCTCATATCAATCTTGTCATTCAATCCTTTTTGAGACATTGTGTCCAGATGTTTAAGCCAATATTTTTCTCTTTGTGAAAGTAACTGAGAATAGTTTCTTCCATATTTTGTTTAATGTTAATTACACTGTTGGAAACCTTAACTGACTTATGGTGTGAGTATGTTCAATCCAATGTAAAGCAAGATTCGAATTGACGTTCTTATTTAAAAACATGCTTTTATGTTCCGTTATCCGGATTTTGATTTTACTTTCTGTTTTTCCTGACATATATTAAATCGCACAGACATTTGATACTATATATCATGTTGTTGGCATTACAATACGCTGAATAATTAAGTTTGATAACCTCTCCTATTCTTGGGTGTGAAATAGTGTCTCAAGTGACATTCTTACAATAAATACAATTGTGGCATTTCTTGACCCCCACTCCATCTAGTCTTCCTGAAAGGTTTTTTGTCATCAATGTCCCTTTGAAGTTTTGTGTCCTAGTATATGCATGTAGAGGTTTTTGATTGAATAACCCATAGAACTCCGGCTCATTCTGTAGTAGTTCTCATCTTTGATTGATTATCTTCTTAATGGCCGTAGACATGGTTGAATATTTAGATACAAACACCAACTGTTCGATTTTGTCTTTAGGTTTCTCATTTGACAAATTCTTTTGGTCCATCCTCATGATTTTTTACTCTGATTCCATTAACACTTAGGAAGGGCAATCTTTTGTATGTATCTTTCGTTTAATTAATTTATTGTGTTTCAGCATATCTAGATGTTTGATGATATTCTTTTGATTCTCAGAAACTGAAAAAAAGGTAGATTTTTTCATCAAGTTGATGGGATGGAAACTCTGAAACAATTATGTGGTATTCCTATGCGTTGGATTTTAGAATGCACTGATGTTCAAATCTTTTTCTGTTAATTCAATGCAAACATCCAAAAATGATACTTTGGAACTGTTGAATTGAATTCTAGGATCCCGAATATGGTTCTTCAAACTTTCTGTGGAGTCTTTCCAAATTAAAGACATCACCAATAAAATGACAATATATCACCAGATCTTCTTGCCATGGTGTGTTTTTCAAAATATTATCAATGTAAAATGTTGCCATAAAGGTGTTAGCATATTCTGGTGCCCCTGTGAATCCCAGTAAAGTTCCTCTTAGTTGAAGAAAAAACTTCCTGTTCCATTTAAAATAATTGTGATGGAGACAGAAATGTAGCAGTTCTAACAAGAAAACTTTGCTTTGAGTTCTGGTTGCCGCGATAAGGCCCATTCTGAAGCCTCTACTTCTTCTTGATGAGGAATGGATGTATAAAGTGATGGCACATCTATTGTTTATAGTAACCAATTGTTTCTGCCCTCTTGAGGAAGATTTAACAACTTTCAGAGAAAATCTGTGGTGTCTTATATATATGTACTCCAGGATTGCAAGAAGATTTGTAGATATTTACCCAATGGTTAAAAACAGCGAATTGCAGCCTGACACAATCGGTCAAAATGGGGGATCTATACCGTTTTTGTGCATTTTAGGTAACATAAATAGCTTTGCTCTTCGTGAGTATGAGGTGGTTAAAAATGAATTTGTTGATGTACTGTTCCATACAAGTTCCTCTGCTTTGTCTAAAATTTTTGCCAGAGTTTCTATTAGTTCAACAGCAGGATTTCTCTCCAGTGTCATGTATGTTAGATGATCATTCACATGTCCCTCAAGTAGCAGCCATCATTACCAATGCACCACCTTTGTCCGCTGATTGAAACACCACCTTGTTGTTTTCTGCTAAGGTGTTCAACATGTTCTTCTCATTTTTAGTTAGATTGGATTTTTTGTATAATCTGAAATGTCATTCTTCTAGGTCCTTCTTACCAAGATTTCAAAGGTATGCAGCATTTTGTGGGTTGTAGGTGCTTGAAACACATTTCTAGGTTTGAATTCCAGGAACTCTGGTTCTTCAATCTTCTCTTTTGGAGGTAATACATTCGTGAAAAATATTGTCTCAATCTGAGAGTCCTAATGAATTTGAAAAAGAAAACTTCACATTCAAGAGCATTGCTGTCATATGAAGAGACACATGATGTACATTTGTCCGCTGATTGAAAAACCACCTTGTTTTCTGTTAAGGTTTTCAACATGTTCTTCTAATTTTTAGTTAGATTGGATCTTTTGTTTCATTTGAAATTTAACTATTCTAGATCCTTCTTACCAAAATTCCAAAGGTATGTAGCATTTTGTGGGTTGTAGGTGCTTGAAGCACATTTCTATATTTTAATTCCAGGAGCTCTGGTTCTTCAATGTTCTCTTTTGGAGGTAATATATTCATGAACAAATGTCTCAATCTGAGAATCCTTATGAATTTTAAGAAGGAAACTTCACATTCAAGAGCGTTGGTGCCATATGAAGAGCCAAATGATGTACCTTTGTTTAACACTGCCATTTGTTGAGTAGTGAGTGTTACTGATGAGATGTTAATTTCTAGGCTTTGTCCAGGCTCCTAAATTTATTTCTTGTTTTTTCCTTTTCCTCTGCTGGTTTTCCGTTTGTGGTTGGTTGTTCCCATGTGATTCATTTTGGTGGTTGTGGAAAATAGTGTCCCATGGATAAATAAGCTGTAGTCGCTGTTTGATTTGTCTCTGTTGTTTCTGTATTTATGGCTGACCTCTCCTGTCTCAGCAATGCTTCTGATGCTGGTGCTCATGATGGATTTGTGTCCTTGTCAGAAACAATACTTTACACTGAAGATGTGTTAGTTTTCTTAATGTGTCTTCTTTGAGCATAAACCTCCGCCCACATATGGGTTTCATTCAGCTTACAGTTGATTCTGTCATGCTTAAACTTGCAAAGTTTGAATATCTTGGAATAAAGGCGAATTCCTGGAGGACAACTTACACCTCCAGCTAAAACGACTTAAGAACAACGTAGATAGCTGGAATAAGCTGCCCATATTGTTAATGGGGCGGGCTGCAATTTTTTAAATTATGTTGTTAGGCAGACTATTATATATCCTGCAGAATACCCCCTACAAAATACCTAGGAAAGTGTTTCAGGGTATAGACAGTGAGCTTCATAGGCTGTTATGGGACTGTGGTTGCACAAGAGTTGCACTGCGTAAACTACAATGAGGGGTATGTGAGGGTGGCCTTGCATCCCAGACATCAGGAAATTTTACTGGGCTGCGCAAGTGATGGTGATAAACAATTGGGCATTGACAGAGCATAATGACCCGGCTTTTAGGGGAGATCACTGGGCAATGGGACAGAGGGGATACTTAGAAGCACTCTATCACAGAGGATGGGAGAAACAACTTTCACTGCATACCCAGTCGGTGATATGGGCCTTGCGGGAATCATCCAGACATCTAGGATGGGAAGGGAGATTGACAGGGAGGACTCCCCTATGGGACAGCAAGATGCTACAGGCGGTGGGAGAACTTTAAGAAATGGGAACTGTTGGGGATAAAGAAACTGGGTGACATCTGGAGAGGACTGAAACAAATAGCATTTAAGTCAATGCAAACTGAGTATGAGTTGGCAAACTCGGAAAGATACAAGTACCTTCTACTGACACATACATTGAGTTGGCATATCAAAAAAGGGGACATGCCACCAGAATACTCACCACTAGAGGACAGGTTATTGATCAACCCCATGAGAGCTAAGGCAACATCCCTAACATGTAAAAAATGTCTATATAACTTGTGTAACCCGATGGACCCCCTGAGGGGAGCGTGGGAGAAAGCTGTTGGAATCCTGGAGGATGAAGATTGGGAAGAGGCCGTCCAGAGCCAAGGGAAGTTGCGATAGGGGCCCGGTTTAGGCTTTTCTGACTGCGTATCTTGCACGGATCATATGCATCCAGAACGAAATTGCACTACATGGGCAAGGAGATATCCAGGCACTGTGCGAAAGAGTGCAGGAGGTTGGCTCCTTCTTTCACATAATCTGGGAATGTAGAAAGGTACATAACTTCTGGATGGACGTGATGCACATTATGTCACGAGTCATAAGTTTAGAGATCGCAGTGGAGCCCTTCTGGCTGCTTTTATGTGTGAAGGGCGAGGACAACCGAGTGATATACACATGAATATGGCTTAAAATAGCACAGTGGTGGCTAAAAGGAATATTGCCTCTCTAAAAAAGAGAGAGGGGGTCCAACACACCAAAGGGACAGGACACCAATAAGACGTTAGGTCTAGAATAAACTCCCTTTGGGGTATTCTTTCAGCATTCCAATCAGACACTCACACCTGAAACTCCACCTAAATAACACCGGCTCCATTCTCAAGTTGCCAAGAAATCAAATAATAAAAAAAATGTATTTATTAGGTTTGTTCAAAATGATATATACATCTATTTCATTTGTCATTAAAATACATAAAACAATATACGCACTAAGGATGCACAAAGTAAACATCATGTACACAGTATAAATAGATCAATGTTCATTGCAAAACAATCATGTTACAATCAATTAATATTTCATCACATAGTCCTATACGTGTATAACACATCACACAATAAATATCATAGGAACTTTTTTCTGCAAGTAGGCCAAAATGCAATGTGTTTCAGAGGATTACACAGGTCTAACCTCCCATCTTCAGTCTTGGTACTAATCTGTTCTGACACTGTTATCAAGGTATACACAGGTCGATATTCATAGAAAAAAAGTCTCCTTTTATGGTACGCAATGTAATATAAACAAAACCTGCTGCTGCTTTGATGTTATGAGGGGAAACGTCTCCACTCTTTAGGCTTTCATAATTATGATGACAAACAGGCCTGTCTGTGAAATATTTTAGGTTTTCTCACTTCTCGCTTGTTGCAGTATGAATATCCTGCCTTAGTCAATGTGAACGAAACTTACAATCTTCCGTTATCCTTTTCGTTATCACTGTTCCTATATCGACGATACTCAAATGACGTTTTCTACGTACGTGCAGGAGATTTTTTAATCCCAGGCACTCGAGTAACATCGATATAGGAACAGTGATAACAAAAAGGAAAAGAGAAGTCATGTCTAATCCTCCAAAACGCATTACTTTTTGGCCTACTTGTAAGAAAAAGATTCAGACGAGCAACCGTATACTTGTTTATTTATATGGAGTTTCAGAAGCTTGAATTAAATAATGGATAATGGCCATTAATACTCCTGGCACATTCTAAGATAATCTGAGATCTCTCCTTGTCTAGATTTCTATGTCACTCTGTCAACTGCCAAGGAACAACCAAGGGCCTTGACTCTACTCAGTAAGGCTGAGTCAATATAGAACAAACTAAGTCTGGATACAGGCAATACACGACTAGTTCCACTGCATTTTTTAAAATTACAAAACAACTCTACCCCTGCTTATGGCTTAAAGAAAACTGGCAGTGCCACTGACTGCAACCAAGGAGTTCCCTTCAAGGTGCTCACAATTAGGCTCAGCCCTCTGGCGAACTTGGTGAGTGTGCTGAGTTGGTTGTGTGTCAGGAATGAATGTTGTATGGATGAAAGAAAAATTGAGTGGTTGTGGTGTCTTTTGATAAGCTGTGTAATTATGAAGGATTTTTTTTGGCATATATATTATTTGTTTCATGGATCATTTATTCGTATGTGTATATATTTATTGAAAAATGGGTTAAAGATTCAAAATAAAAAAGTTGTTCTGAAATTGATTGTTCATGGAACCTGTGACAGACTTGCATTGGTACCAGTAATACAATAAGTGGCAAATAGTGTTCAGTACTGGCACTTGTTTTGGTTTGTTTTACTCTGTCAAATGCAGCATGAACCTTATTGAAGTGTGCTAGGAATGAGGTATAATTCCTTCTTCTACATCTTTTCATATGCAGAATGTTTCACTTTTCAGCAGATGCTAGAATAAACAATATACACCTAAGTTCATGTTTCAATTCTTTGCATGCAATGTCTAAAGATTTTAGTTAAAATACTTTATGTGTGGACATGTGAAAGAGAACCTCCAGTATTTATGCTTAGTATTTTAGTTTTTATTTTAATTTCAGACATTTCTATATACATGACATTTTATATCTTTTTGTTTTATCTCCATTTATCCATGCATGCATATGAAACTGTGCATCATTACGGTGGAGAAGCAATCTTGAACTTGGTTCCTTGTTAGGATATGACTTAACATACCCACACCGAATTCACAGACCCCTTAAAGACACGCACCAAGAGGAGGTTAGTTAGACTCCCACAATCCCAAATGACCTCGGACTGCAAGGACAAACTTGTGAAATAATGCAGAACTCAGTTGATTTTCCCCCATGTGTTAATCAATGATCCGAGATTATCAAGTTCCTCACTATCTACAGATTTACTCACAGGATATATATAATAATTTCTCCGTTTTTCGTCAATTTTAACTTTTAGGTTCCTTAGAACATACTATTTTTTTTAATCCTGACCCAACCTAAAAAAGTAATGACACGAAGAATCTCGACAATTTTTCTCCGACATGCTCCTTAACCATAGCTAACATTCATAAATACACCAACCCTTTCTAACTCGATTGCAACCAGGAGCATTATGCATTTTTATGTAATGCTTTTATTACCTTTTACATGTATTTCCTTTTTACTAGAATGCGGAGTATCACAATTCCGTGGTTCACATTTGAATGCAGGTCAGATGGAAGATGACCTCTTTTAAAATCCATTCACTTCACTCATATAGATGAATGTATGTAGCAAACTTCTTGACAAATCATGTCTGTCATGTTTTAACAGCCTTGAGCAAGCCCTAGGCACAACATGCCACAATAAGTGAAGCACGTGTTGCCTGTCACTTTTTCTTCGCATCCGACAAGAGAATTGTGTGTGAAATGTGGAAGGAAACTTTCCTTAACTCTTCAATATTTTATTCAATTTCAATAAGCAATTATGTACAATCAATAATAATTATGTATAAAAGTGATCACGTGCACCACAGCTATTGTAATTTATAGAACTATGTCTCTATGACAATATTCATAGTGCTTATGTGCTTACATGCATAGTACGTTATTCCTTTTTATGATAGGAAATAATAGCCAACCAAGATATGTATGTCATTTTATAGGCCTTACCTTAATATAATCTATTGTACCTCATTAAATGCAATATTATGATGTCTCCACACACTCGTAAGCCCTTCCCATTATGAAAAATAATTATAAATGAATGTAAATACATTTAGTATATGTTATTTCCCATTCATGAGCAGATCAGTAAATCGAAAACAAAACTTCAATAGGACAAAACATTTGTGAGGGTGTCCTTGGCTTTTTTAATGGTCAATTTTAGAGTCTTATTACTATGAAAAGCTTCACAATAAATTGCTCTATTTAAATTCTATTAAGGCCGACGTAACGAGAACTGTGCATAGGGAAATCAATGTGTAGCATTTACTTTCCTCTTTACTAGTATTAGATTTATTATCTACAACTGCAGACAATCAACTAGAGCAAAAAACACTTGTTGAGATCTTATTATGAGCTGGTCTACATGCGAATCCTTACTCCTGAACAGCTTACCTGAAAATGGAAGGTCTTTCATTTAATGAGTGCATATCGTTTAGGCCGCGCAATAAATAACTCCAACAGGCTAATTGCAACTTCCGTTGCAATGTCAGTAAAACAAATGGATAAAAGTGATACCAACTTTCTTGTTTACTTTTTAAATTATTTAATTCTGCAGCATTGATTTTCAATGCAGTTTGCTCTCCATCTAAAACACGACCCACTTTATCACTGCAATGGAGCTACTTTGCTTTAGACAGGTTTCTAATCTGGGATGGATGAGGAAATTCCAGTGCCCACAAAACACTCAGTGGGCCTAATTTTACGGATTGTTTGTTGCGCTTCCCGAGCTTCATATTCTATAACGATAGGATTATGTTTATAAATATTCAATATGCACTAAATAGGAGGCCCATGCAGAAACTGCTTTGCGCTCACACTTGTCTGCAAGTCACAAAATGTCTGAATAAAAGCAGGTCCAGTATTATTTTCGATCTCTGCAAATTCCTCGTTGCACAGATCCTTGTCTGCTGCTCCTCTCCAGCATCTGGGACCATCCAGATATGATTCTGAGGGGCATATGTGCAAGCCCCTATCACCACCGGAACGTCATTTTTTGTGATGTCCCTCAGCGATATGGGCCTTGCCTTACGTACAAGGCAGCGTTAAGCCACTTAATGTGGCTTAACTCTGCCTGGTACATAAGGCCCCCTTTCACGCTATGTTCAGCATAAAAGGGGCGTGCAGTGGGTCTTGTAGTGGGCGTTCCACCGCAACACCCATTGTATTTGTTGCTACCCCCTATGTACAAGGGTGGCATACAGAGGAGGCAACGCCAAAATTAAGACCAGGAAAATCCTGGTCTTAAGTTGGCAAAACGAGGAGAAATGCATTATTTCTCCTTGGTTATGCACTTTCTATGTGTGCTGCCTTGGTCAATATTTTATTTAATATACATGTACAGACCCCTCTGAGAATTCTATATTACACAGTGTTTAGTGTGTTGCATGCCAATCAATTGTACAAAGAAAAAAGGCTACAGAGCAGCATTACTTGCCTAATACCATCACAAACTCACAAAGAAGGAAAAAAGGAATCTGCTTTTCAAACTGCAACCAAGAAATGTGGTGAACTCATTCGTCCAATGTTACAGAAACGCTTTGCTACTCTACTCAGAGACAGAAAAACATGTGTATTGTAATGTGCAAACTGAGCCTCATTTCAACCTGGAAATTGCCAAAGCATTATCTTCCTATATCTGGGCTTTAAATTCCACTACATTGTTTCTCCCCCCATTGCTCTTCCAAGACTCCTGTATTGAGTAGAGTATAGACTCTATAAACCTCACATAATTATTAAATTTCAAGATATTGTTCCTCAGAATATTAACAGTCTCTCATTGTGAAAGATTATTTCCATGGCGAAGTCCTGGAGCACCCAGTAGGCCAATGTTAAAGGGTTTCCATAATTCTTCCAAATCTTTGGCTTGTAATAAAAAACATTATGAAGTACAAAATGAAACATGTTTAGTGTCATTCTTCAGTTGTCGCTCAGCGATGGTCAATATCCCATTTAAATTTGTGGGTCCCATCTATCGTGGTAAATGTCTATTTGCCATTAGCCAATCACATTTTGTTCTGTTTCCTTCTGAATTAGGTTCTCTTTTGATATATATATATACAGTGTGCTTCTAGAAGGGAAACATTGTCCTCCACAGCCCTCCCTTAAAGTTCCAAGACCATACAGAGGCATGGAGCCTACTAGAGGAAGTACAATTTACCCGCTGTGAAACTACAATATCCAGCATGCAATGAACTATCATGGTATGCCACGCCCACTAAAGGCGGTCCAAATCAATAAATAAAATGAAGACACGGGTAAAGCCTTTTTGTGCCCTGTATGCTGGCTCTTGATTAAGAGGCGGGGTGCCTCGAAACGCGTTGAGCATGTGACAATTGAGGAGGAAAGGTGGCGAGCTGCTGTGAGGTGACAAATCCCTGAGGGGAAGAACAAGCGGTGAGTGCACTCTCGAGTGTGAGGGTGTTTGGATTAAAATATATATATATACATTCACTCTCCCAAACAAACACTCACTTAACTAATCAATAACTAATATAGACTTTCACATAGCTACTATCCAACGTATGCAGTAGATAACAGGTGAGTAAATCGGAATTCGTAGTTCGACTAATTTTAAAGGAATATCTGTAGGTTTCAAAAATCGACAATTGGAACCTTTTTCAGCAAAAAGCAGGCACTGATATCCTATGAAAGTATATTCAAGTTACTTTGTATGTACGGTTAGAAGTACTTTTCAGGATCAGTACTGGGCTCAAAGATGCAGCACTGAAGTCTCTCCTGATAACAGGTGAGTAAATCGGAATTTGTAGTTCCGCTGATTTTAGAGGAATAATTGCACAATGGTGAAGGATGGGGGTGGGGCCTAAGGTGACATGTCTGCAAACACGCCCTGTGGCACGTTTTAAGTTGCAGAATTCATTCTTCCTCTATCCCGAGGGTCCCTAGGGGCCAACTAGACCACCAAGTACCTCCAGTATGCGCCAGAGAGGTGTTCAGAGGCCACGCCCCTGTTTTGCAATGCAGCTCCATGGCGCTTACTGGAGGTACCTGGTGGGCTAGTTGGCCACCAGGGACCCTCAAGATTGAAGAAGAATTAATTCCTGAACATAAAACGCGCCACAGGGCGTGTTTGCACACATATCACCTCAGGCCCCACCCCCTTCACCACTATGCATTCGCACCCGTGGCACGTTTTAAGTTGTGGTATTATCTCCCCTTGAATCCTGAGGCTCCCTGGGGTGCAACTAGCCCACCAGCTACCTCCATTAGGTGCCACAGAGCTGCGTTGCAGATAGGTCTAAAAAGAGGTGTGGCCTCAGAACACCTCTCTGCAAAGCAGCCCCCTGGTGCATACTGGAGGTTCCTGGTGGGCTAGTTGGCCACCAGGGACCCCCAGTATTCAAGAGGGGTCGCTAAAAACCCGTTTAATATCTAAGTAAACAGATCCAGGTGGCAGATGGGTTATCTCTACAGTTATTATTGCAGGGGCTCAAATTACTATCGTAGGATACTACGGCCCCAACTTGGAAGATCCCTCTGTCCTGGAATCTCTTTTTCTTCACTTACTTTCTTTTCCAGAGCCTATTATTTTTGCTGGGGATTTTAATTTAATTCTTGATTCCTTGCTAGATAAGTCATTAAGCAGTCGAGCCTTGAATCACTCGAAGTCTAGAACTCTCCTACTGGCCAATATGAATTGATATGGCTACGTAGATATATGGAGAATAAGGTCGGGGAAACAAATGGGAATCTCATTGGGCAATTATAAGTACCATCATTAATCCAGGATTGACTATGTTTTAATAAGCCGGTCACTGGAAAGTGTAGTGAAGAGCATTACTTATCTCCCCTTACATTTATCCGACCAATCTGCCGTTTTGATGACATTGGCTATGACAGGTTTGCCTTGAGTAGCTGCCAGAAGTTGGTCCTTTGATCGTTCATTGCTTGCTATACCAGAGGAGATTTAGTTTTTTGTTAAAATAAATTGAGAGTTTTATGAATGTTAATATTGGTTCTTCTAACTCTGTAACAATCTAGGATTCTTTTAAGGCCTTTCTCAGGGGTCAAATTACAAGCAGGGCTTCTCATAGGAGTAAGGTGTACAAAAGGGAGGTTTCCTCTAGCAAGGTCGAAATAGCTAGATTTCAAAGGGAAATAGATTTGTATTCAGATGGCTCCCCTTTCCTCTTACAAGAATTAAAGAACAAATTGGTTCGTGCAAAGGGGGAGTTAGACTCAGTGTTGAACGCCTGTGTCCTACAAAGGTGGGAAGCTAGTAAAGTTGCCCATTTTCAATACGGCGAAGGCGCAGGGAAGCTTTTATCATGGAAAGTGAAGACCGATCGGGTCCGGAACAACATTAGTTTAATTAAGCAGGACAATGTGTCTTATTCTCCAGATGAGGATATTAAGACAATTTTATCGATCATTTTTCGAAGCAATCTATACTGAGGATAAGATTATCAACCAAGATTCCATTGAGGAATGGCTATATGAGATTTCTTTGCCTTCCTTGACCCTATAACAATCGATCTCTTTAGACCAAATGATCACACAGGAAGAAGTTAAAAAAGCTATTCAGAGTAGCAGGTCCGGGAAGGCGGCAGGCCCGGATGGCCTTCCTGCTGAGATTTATAGGGTGCTTGAACAGGTGGTTGCACCTTTTCTAACTATATTATTCAATCAGATCATTCAGCAAGGGATGTCTTCACCAAAATCCTGGGATAACGCCTCAATTACTTTAATCTTACAGCCAGTCAAACCAGCATCATCATGCGGGTCATATCGACCAATTTTGATTTTAAACACTGACTAATAGCTATTTGCTTCCATCTTGGCTAATAGGTTGGGTTCAGTTGCAGGGGGCATTTTACATCAGGACCAGAGAGACTTTGTTAAGGACCGACAACTCTTTGAGTTGACATACGACCTCATAGGGGCCATTGATATTGCCTCTCATGCCTGTTTACCATTGGCTGTTCTCACACTTGAGCTACCAAGGCCTTCGACAGGGTGAATTGGTCATACCTGTCGGGGGTCTTGACTAAGTTCAACATTGGAGAGGGTTTCCGCCGAGCAGTGAGACTACTCTATCAGAACCCCCCAGCCTCCCTTTTGGTGAATGGATCATTGACTGACCCCTTCAACTTTTCGCGTGGAACACAGCAGGGCTGCCCTCTTTCCCCTCTTCTGTTCGACCTGTATATTGAACCCTTCGCGCAGCGGTTGAGGGACGATATTAACATCAAACCTTTTAGTTACAGGAGTTGGGATAAGAGGGTGGCTCTGTACGCCGATGACATCCTGATTTTTTTCTTCAGACCTTAGCTCTGACCTGCCTGCCATCATCAAGTTGGCTCAGAATTTTGGCGAAATCTCTGAATATGAGGTTAACGCCTCTAAAACGGAGATTATGACCTGGAACAATAGGCACTTACCACTTGGGGCTCAACCCAGTTCACGAATGCGATACTTGGGGTTGGAAATTGTCCAGGACATTATTAAAATTATCAACATTAACTTTTATCACATTGCAAAGGAGTGTCGGCAACTCATGAGATCCTGGGCGTCATTGCCATTGTCAGTCATAGGAAGGGTTAACCTCATAAAGATGACGGTCTTGCCGTAGATCACATTTTTGTTTAATATAATCCCTCTTTATTTCGAACCTTTATTGTTTGTTAAATTACAGAGCAATAGTAATTCTTTTATTTGGGCCCAGCACGCATTGAGAATAAAGTTAAGAGGCCGTAGAGAAAAGGGAGGGTTGGCAGCACCAGACCTTCAACTATATGCATGGGCATTCCAACTTAGTCCCTCTCGAATGTTATTAAAAGTACCTACTATTTGCAGGATTGGGGGTATGTTTAGTGCCATGCTCAGCGGGGAAGGTTTTGCACAGGAAGGGTTTCTTTTCAAGTTTGGAAATCCCAAATTTTTCAAAAAAATTACATTGAAGGTTCTGCAGGGCCAGGCCAGAACATGGGCCAAGGTCAATACTATTACAAAGATGGGTTACTTCTCAAGCAAAGCGCCCTAATGGGATTCACCAGGGATCCCAGGTTGGCTCATGGACAGTCTTGCTCTGCCCTTGAGAGAGGCCAGCTTGGCAGTCTGGGGCGATTTGTTTCTTGATGGAGTACTAATCCCATGGGAATCCTTGAGTTCTACAGTCGATCCTAATCTTTCTAGATTTAAATGTATACAGATAGCTAGCTGGGCTCGTACACAGGCCACCGCTAGGTCAAATTTCCAACTAGGTGGGGGTACTTGGTTAAAATCTCAACTTGTTGACAAAACTCCAGCTAAAAAGGAGGTATCACTTTGGTATCATTTAATCTTGGAGGAGATGGACGGCGATTTCCAACTGGCCGAAACTCTCTGGGCGACATCTTTTCCAGACCTGGAGGTGGGAAGCCTTTGGATTGCCTCTTTTAAATTGTTATGGGACATTGTCATACCAGCATGGCTCCGAAGAAACCATCTTTTTGTACTGCATAGGGCCTACCATTTGCTTCAAAGGCTCTCTAAATTTTCGACAGACCGTCCAGTTTCCTGTGCAAGGTGTGGCGCAATTGCAGCATCAGATTTACATATGTTTTATGAATGTCCACTTTTAACTCAATTTTGGCACTCTATAAGTATTTTACTTACAGCTAGTTTGGGTTGCCCGGTTACGTTGAATCCGGCTTTAATATTCTTTGGAGCCATGGAGGGGGTCGTGGGCCTCTCAAAAAGTCTGCTTTTTTTATTCCATCCTTCTGGCCATGAGGGAAATCTGTAGTAAATGGAAGGATTCAGTACCTCCCTCTTTTTTCAACTGGCAGGTTTAAATATTGCAGGCTTCGAGACTCGATCTACTAAGATCTGCAAATCCAAATAAAAGAGTGTTTTGGCATCTTTTAAAGTGGGCATAGTTTATGACTATGTTTTTTTTTCCCCTCGGTTGGTCCAATGATTACACTGCTTTTGGTTATCCCCTTCACCTCTGCTGGCAGAACCCAGACCTGTTAGACTTTGCCTAGGTTGTGGTCACTCCGGTGCAGCAACATATTACCCCTAAGTACTCTGTGTGTGGGTCTGGGAGAGTTTGATTTCACTAATTGGTAGGCAGGTTCATATCATGCCTTCCAAACCAGATCTCTGAGGTAGTGTGTCACTTTCGATTGATTCTAACAACGTGACCAGGGTAGAATATGAGGACCATAAAAAAAAGAAAAAAAAATATTTAGTTACAGTTTTCTATCAAACAGCAAATAATTTTTTATGCAAATTTGAACTTGACTCTGCTTTTCAGGCTTGGACTCTGCGGTCCTAGTTCGCCCACATTTATATCACGTGGTTCTATCGAGGGAGGGTGTTGTGGGCTGAGCCTTGCACTCACACCGTGTTAAGTTAGCATGGGTTCATTAGAAGCTTAAACGCCATTTTTGCTTTCCTGCTCTGCTTTGCTTACAACACGCAATTTTGATATTGTTTAGAGAAGGCTGAGTATTTTGTTTCACATGAGAATAATTTGTTAAGCTACATTTCTAGACTTCCTCTCTAGTTTAGTGTGTATTGTGAGAGTATGGAACATCAAAGTTATCTTGGACACTGTGTCTGTTATTCGGAATGATCCTCGCATGTTAGACCTACAACACATATGCAGGTGTGGCCACGTCTGATACTGGCGCGTTTAATAATGCATTGTAGAGGCATAATTAGACACAGTTAGAGAACATTGGTGTCCTGACAGTTTGTGCAGAACTCAATGTGATCCACTACTGCTGAGTACCAGAGGTGTGGGACCATCCATGTAATCCGATGAGACCTTCTGTAGTTATAAACTAACCTGGTAGGTAGGAAGGGTGAAATGTAGGTATATTTCAAACCTGTTTCCTGTTAGCAATATAAGAAGCATTCTCACTTTATATTTTATGAAATAGTAACAATGCTGACAACCTTTTTGCTGATAATATGTTGGTACTGTGGATGAGATTACGGTGTTAGAAATAAACATTTCAAACTTGCACGTGTCTTTATTTACTCCTTGTTTTGGACTGGTGTAAGACTATAAGGAAAGAGTGCTCTTTTTATCAACCTTACTGGAGGTAATCTAAGTCGCATGTTCTGGGTTGACTAGTCATTGATGTTTTTGCTATAGGACAAAGAACCAATGAGTTACTGATTGCTAGGGGTTTGGGTACTAAGGTGGGTTTTGGTACACTGTAATTCATTAAGGTCCTAAGTGTTTATGTACAGTTATGTGTAGGAGCAGAATTCCTGCAACAGAAGTTACAACACAAAGGCTCGATAAAGGGGCTTGATTTTGAATCAGAATATGAAATTGAAGAATAATTGATAACCCCAGCCAAGAAAGGGAGCAAGTGTGCAAACTTACAATGTCTTTGGCTGGGGTACTTGTTACAATAAAAATGTTCGATAAAGGCCTGCACTTTGAATAGGTATATGAAATAGAAGAATAGTTGATAATCACAGCTAATTTATGCAGCAAGTAGTGTTGTGTATATGATGTGTTTATTGAGTGGAAGATAAAAAAAAGGTGAAAAATAAGAAAGGTTGGAGACAGGCAAACTACCCACTACCTTGTCAGTGAAGAGTATCTTTGGATTTCCAACACATTACACAGATAGGGTGTTAAATTCCGCAGTGGGAGCAAGAGAAACGAGTAGCACATCTAAGGAAGCAATCTAGTGCATAAAGTACACATAGTGTGCGGTAGTAAGGAGGGAAGAAAGGACAGAAGTGTTGAAATTACCCACTACTATTGATGGGTAGTAGTTACGAAGAAGGCTGAATAAAGGGCCTTGACTTTGAATTTGAATTAAAGAAGAATAATTGATAAGCCCAGCCAAGAAAGGCAGCAAGTAGGTATGTGTATTTGTGGATGATGTGTTGATTGAGTGGAAAATGAATAAGGTGAAAAATAGGAGAGGCTGTAGAGATGCAAACTTTCCATTTCTTTGTAAGGGAAGTGGGAGTTTAGTGTTCCAGTATATATATATATATATATATATATATATATATATATATATATATATATATATATATATATATATATATATATATATATATATGAAACACAGGTTTGCCCCTTTAGAGTGAAACCACGCAGCCAAAGGTAAAAGTGTAGCAGTTTAATGGAGATGAAAAACTGCAGCCTGTCAACTCACGAAAATGTTCTCAAAGGTGAATGAACGCCCAACGCGTTTCGTGCTTCCTTAGCACTTGCTCACGGGCGGATTTCCTGAGTGCAGTCCCAAAGTCATTGCCAGCACCTGTGTTAATGATGACGCTCGCCCCAGAGGGCGTGGTTGCAGGTATTGCCTGCTGGTACTTGAAGTGCTGGCCAGTGTTCCTCCAGTGAGCGACTTTAGGGGTGCACAAAATAAAAAGCAATGAAGACCCCAGTGGGTAGAAAACAAGGTCCCAAGGTGCACAGGCTGTATTGTATCGCTCTCATCCATGCTGCTTTGGCTCTCAGAATGCTGTTGTCGTAAGGCGGCAGCTGAGATCCGCTCACACGGCGGGGTTCCACTCGCGACCAGGCATGGCCGCAAAATACATGAAACACAGGTTTGCCCCTTTAGAGTGAAACCACGCAGCCAAAGGTAAAAGTGTAGCAGTTTAATGGAGATGAAAAACTGCAGCCTGTCAACTCACGAAAATGTTCTCAAAGGTGAATGAACGCCCAACGCGTTTCGTGCTTCCTTAGCACTTGCTCACGGGCGGATTTCCTGAGTGCAGTCCCAAAGTCATTGCCAGCACCTGTGTTAATGATGACGCTCGCCCCAGAGGGCGTGGTTGCAGGTATTGCCTGCTGGTACTTGAAGTGCTGGCCAGTGTTCCTCCAGTGAGCGACTTTAGGGGTGCACAAAATAAACAGCAATGAAGACCCCAGTGGGTAGAAAACAAGGACCCAAGGTGCACAGGCTGTATTGTATCGCTCTCATCCATGCTGCTTTGGCTCTCAGAATGCTGTCGTCGTAAGGCGGCAGCTGAGATCCGCTCGCACGGCGGGGTTCCACTCGCGACCAGGCATGGCCGCAAAATACATGAAACACAGGTTTGCCCCTTTAGAGTGAAACCACGCAGCCAAAGGTAAAAGTGTAGCAGTTTAATGGAGATGAAAAACTGCAGCCTGTCATCTCACGAAAATGTTCTCAAAGGTGAATGAACGCCCAACGCGTTTCGTGCTTCCTTAGCACTTGCTCACGGGCGGATTTCCTGAGTGCAGTCCCAAAGTCATTGCCAGCACCTGTGTTAATGATGATGCTCGCCCCAGAGGGCGTGGCTGCAGGTATTGCCTGCTGGTACTTGAAGTGCTGGCCAGTGTTCCTCCAGTGAGCGACTTTAGGGGTGCACAAAATAAACAGCAATGAAGACCCCAGTGGGTAGAAAACAAGGTCCCAAGGTGCACAGGCTGTATTGTATCGCTCTCATCCATGCTGCTTTGGCTCTCAGAATGCTGTCGTCGTAAGGCGGCAGCTGAGATCCGCTCACACGGCGGGGTTCCACTCGCGACCAGGCATGGCCGCAAAATACATGAAACACAATAAAGCAGTTGGTCCCATTCAAGCTGTTTGGTGTTTCCTTGAATGAAAGCTCTTGACGAAGGGGGAAACCTTGAAACGCGTTGAGCTACTCAGCGCATGTTTGGCGTGGAGGCCTGCTGATACACAGCCCTGTACGAAGACGCGCTCACCTGAGGGCTTCCCAACGGTGGCTTTTGCGGCTTAGCCAGAGTCACGGGATTGCTCCTCCGCATGCAATGCGCACCTGCGAGGCCGGGAACCCCCGGCACCGCTGAAGGGAGGTGAGCATTCAACAGAGACTGTGGGGTCACAAATCATCCTGCAAAAGCGCACTTACAAACGCTGGCCCACGAGAGATTTTAATTCTTCATTTGATGTCACCGGCAGCGCCCACTGGGGGTGAATGTTTGAGTTTGGGACTGCAAATACCGTAATGCCCAGCGGCAGGAGCCGTTACAGGGCGGAGTTACCTGTTGATAGGCGGGACTCATCATCAATAAAGCAGTTGGTCCCATTCAAGCTGTTTGGTGTTTCCTTGAGTGAAAGCTCTTGACGAAGGGGGAAACCTTGAAACGCGTTGAGCTACTCAGCGCATGTTTGGCGTGGAGGCCTGCTGATTCACAGCCCTGTACGAAGATGCGCTCACCTGAGGGCTTCCCAACGGTGGCAAACTTTGAAGTGGGAGATTTTGCGGCTTAGCCAGAGTCGCGGGATTGCCCCTCCGCATGCAATGCGGACCTGCGAGGCCGGGAACCCCCGGCACCGCTGAAGGGAGGTGAGCGTTCAACAGAGACTGTGGGGTCACAAATCATCCGGCAAAAGCGCACTTACAAACGCTGGCCCACGAGGTATTTTAATTCTTCATTTGATGTCACCGGCAGCGCCCACTGGGGGTGAATGTTTGAGTTTGGGACTGCAAATACCGTAATGCCCAGCGGCAGGAGCCGTTACAGGGCGGAGTTACCTGTTGATAGGCGGGACTCATCATCAATAAAGCAGTTGGTCCCATTCAAGCTGTTTGGTGTTTCCTTGAATGAAAGCTCTTGACGAAGGGGGAAACCTTGAAACGCGTTGAGCTACTCAGCGCATGTTTGGCGTGGAGGCCTGCTGATACACAGCCCTGTACGAAGACGCGCTCACCTGATGGCTTCCCAACGGTGGCAAACTTTGAAGTGGGAGGTTTTACGGCTTAGCCAGAGTCGCGGGATTGCCCCTCCGCATGCAATGCGGACCTGTGAGGCCGGGAACCCCCGGCACCGCTGAAGGGAGGTGAGCGTTCAACAGAGACTGTGGGGTCACAAATCATCCGGCAAAAGCGCACTTAAAAACGCTGGTCCACGAGGGATTTTAATTCTTCATTTGATGTCACCGGCAGCGCCCACTGGGGGTGAATGTTTGAGTTTGGGACTGCAAATACCGTAATGCCCAGCGGCAGGAGCCGTTACAGGGCGGAGTTACCTGTTGATAGGCGGGACTCATCATCAATAAAGCAGTTGGTCCCATTCAAGCTGTTTGGTGTTTCCTTGAATGAAAGCTCTTGACGAAGGGGGAAACCTTGAAACCCGTTGAGCTACTCAGCGCATGTTTGGCGTGGAGGCCTGCTGATACACAGCCCTGTACGAAGACGCGCTCACCTGAGGGCTTCCCAACGGTGGCAAACTTTGAAGTGGGAGATTTTGCGGCTTAGCCAGAGTCGCGGGATTGCCCCTCCGCAAGCAATAGAGACCTGCGAGGCCGGGAACCCCCGGCACCGCTGAAGGGAGGTGAGCGTTCAACAGAGACTGTGGGGTCACAAATCATCCGGCAAAAGCGCACTTACAAACGCTGGCCCACGAGGGATTTTAATTCTTCATTTGATGTCACCGGCAGCGCCCACTGGGGGTGAATGTTTGAGTTTGGGACTGCAAATACCGTAATGCCCAGCGGCAGGAGCCGTTACAGGGCGGAGTTACCTGTTGATAGGCGGGACTCATCATCAATAAAGCAGTTGGTGCCATTCAAGCTGTTTGGTGTTTCCTTGAGTGAAAGCTCTTGACGAAGGGGGAAACCTTGAAACGCGTTGAGCTACTCAACGCATGTTTGGCGTGGAGGCCTGCTGATACACAGCCCTGTACGAAGACGCGCTCACCTGAGGGCTTCCCAACGGTGGCAAACTTTGAAGTGGGAGATTTTGTGGCTTAGCCAGAGTCGCGGGATTGCCCCTCCGCATGCAATGCGGACCTGCGAGGCCGGGAACCCCCGGCACCGCTGAAGGGAGGTGAGCGTTCAACAGAGACTGTGGGGTCACAAATCATCCGGCAAAAGCGCACTTACAAACGCTGGCCCACGAGGGATTTTAATTCTTCATTTGATGACATCGGCAGCGCCCATTGAGGGTGAATGTTTGAGTTTGGGACTGCAAATACCGTAATGCCCAGCGGCAGGAGCCGTTACTAGGCGGAGTTACCTGTTGATAGGCGGGACTCATCATCAATAAAGCAGTTGGTCCCATTCAAGCTGTTTGGTGTTTCCTTGAATGAAAGCTCTTGACGAAGGGGGAAACCTTGAAACGCGTTGAGCTACTCAGCGCATGTTTGGCGTGGAGGCCTGCTGATACACAGCCCTGTACGAAGACGCGCTCACCTGAGGGCTTCCCAACGGTGGCAAACTTTGAAGTGGGAGATTTTGCGGCTTAGCCAGAGTCGCGGGATTGCCCCTCCGCATGCAATGCGGACCTGCGAGGCCGGGAACCCCCGGCACCGCTGAAGGGAGGTGAGCGTTCAACAGAGACTGTGGGGTCACAAATCATCCGGCAAAAGCGCACTTACAAACGCTGGCCCACGAGGGATTTTAATTCTTCATTTGATGTCACCGGCAGCGCCCACTGGGGGTGAATGTTTGAATTTGGGACTGCAAATACCGTAATGCCCAGCGGCAGGAGCCATTACAGGGCGGAGTTACCTGTTGATAGGCGGGACTCATCATCAATAAAGCAGTTGGTCCCATTCAAGCTGTTTGGTGTTTTCTTGAATGAAAGCTCTTGACGAAGGGGGAAACCTTGAAACACGTTGAGCTACTCAGCGCATGTTTGGCGTGGAGGCCTGCTGATACACAGCCCTGTACGAAGACGCGCTCACCTGAGGGCTTCCCAACGGTGGCAAACTTTGATGTGGGAGATATATATATATATATATATATATATATATATATATATATATATATATATATATTACCTACTGGCGGTCGCCAGTAGGTAGTTATAGTTAGGATAATTTTCAATGTTAAATCTCAACATTCTATTTTGAATAACTTTGGCGCCGGTTGACGAATCTGCCTGAAATTTTCAGGAAAATGGTCTCATGGCGGTCCGGTCCTTCCCTGAAAGTTTGGGGGGGATTCGTCAAGCGGGGGCCGAGATAAAAGGGGGGTCCCAAAACGCGTTTTCCCCATGTTAATTTCCATAGGGCGGTCGATTTCACTTTTAGCCCGAACGGCTGAATGGATTTCCACCAAACTTGGCAAAATTGTAGGGACTGGTAGCCCGATGTGCCTTTGCTATGTCTCAAGATATGTGCTCCAGTGGATTTTAAGTAATTAAGGTTCAAAAAAATATATATATCTATAGCCGCGCTCCCGTGCGCGCACGGGAGTGCGCTCCAGGCGCGACACGCGACTTGCGCGCAGGAAGCTGATTGGATCTCAGTTGTCTGTAAACATTCTAAACAGTGCGGAGCGGCCGCCATCTTGTGTCTCGGTAAAATCGAGACAGAAGGGGTTTGAAAAAAAAAGGGGCAAATGACCATAAGGGGGAAGAGTAGACCCCCTCTGACCCCCTAGGTTTGATGTAGGGACTAAAATAGGGTCCTGCAGGGCATTAAAAATTTTTTTTCGTTTTGCGCGGGAATATGCGCTCTCCCGTGCGCGCACGGGAGAGCGCTCCAGGCGCGACGAGCGACTTGCGCGCAGGAAGCTGATTGGATCATAAGGGGGAAGAGTAGACCCCCTCTGACCCCCTAAATCCAGGACTATATTTATGAAGGCCTTGCGCTGTTAGTTTTGCGCTTCCTGTGCGTCAATTTTTGTGACGCACCAGCGGTGTAAAAAAATGCGCATTGTTATGCAATATTCAAAAAGTGACGCATCTATCTAGATGCGTCACTTTTTAAATATAGTGCAACGAGGTACATTTTATTACACTGCTGGTGTTATGCGTCACTTTTCTGTGCGCACTCCTTATGACGTTCCAGATGTGTCATATTTAATGTATGACGAATCATGTTGCAGATACAATATGGCGCAGAGTTTTAAAAAGTGACCCATGTACCTAGATGCGTCACTTTTTAAAATAGCGTCAGGTATAATGTATGCAGAGGGGGTGTTCCCCCACAAAAAGCTTTGTAATAGCGACGCAGTGAAATGTTTGAGATTTCACTGCGTCACTTTTAGGATGCTGTTGCATCCTTTAAATATAGTGCAACGAGGCACATTTTATTACACTGTTGGTGTGATGCGTCACTTTTCTGTACACAGTCCTTATGACATTCCAGATGTGTCATATTTAATGTATGACGAATCATGTTGCAAGGAGTTACAGATACGTCAGTATTTCTGACATATGTGTAAACATAAAAGTGATGCGAGGCCGGCGCAAAATTTTGACGCAATAGCATCCAAAAAATGACGCAGGGAAATCTCATAGATTTCAGTACGTTGTTATTACCAAGCTTTTTGCGAGGGATTGCCCCCTCTGCATACATTATACCTGATGCAGATACAATATGGCGCAGAGTTTTAAAAAGTGACCCATGTACCTAGATGCGTCACTTTTTAAAAAATAGTGTCAGGTATAATGCATGCAGAGGGGGTGTTCCTTGCAAAAAGCTTGCTAATAATGACGCAGTGCGTCACTTTTAGGATGCAGTTGCGCCAAAATCTTGCGCCTGCTTCTCAGCAAACCTTTCACATGGTGCTTTTTCCATGTGAAAGGACACATTACTGGAGTTGCGTCACTTTTGTGACGCACTCCTGCAATGCGTTACTTTTGTGTTTAGAGATATGTCAGAAATACTGACATATCTGTAACTCCTTGCGAATTGATTAGTCATATATTAAATATGACATATGTGGAATGTCATAAGGAGTGCGTCCAGATAAGTGACGCATCGCTATTTTCACGTAGCGATGCGTCACTTTTCAGAAATGAGGCCTCCAGTTTATTCACTGTGTCATAAATTTCTTTTCTAACACTCACCTTCTTTCAGTCCTCCTACTTCACTTCCTTTCACCTCTCATACCTTTCTGTTCTTTCTTACTCATTCTCCTTTCAATTATCAATGCACTATATTTCACTTACTCTTCATTTTTTAAGATTATAGCTCTTTGATGAGAATTGGAGGTAGTTCTGAAAAGAACTTTTGGTTTTCTTCTTTTAACTGAAGAGGAACAAAAACAGGGAATAGAAACTGCTCAACAGGAGCAAAAAGAAAAGAAAAAAATTAGGGGTGGGAAGGGCAGTGATGGTTCTCTAATGCCCGAACCATGAGCTGGACACTTTGCTCCCCATAGGTGAGGAGTTGATTGCAGTATCTGCATCTGACGAGCCCATGGTTGAATGCAGGTTGGATGTTGGCTACCTGCCCCTGAGATTGGTCTCTTCCAGAAGAAGTTGCTCCTCCTGTTGATGTAGAGGGAACCTCCTGTGCCAGAGCCCTGACACTTTCTCGGGCAAAATTCTGGGGGTGCCTGGTCTCCACATGGCGAATCATCGTGAAGTTGCCAAAAGAGTATTTCTTTAGGGGGTTACCCCGTGACAGGACCTTTTTGCAGATCCTGCACTCCACTTTTGGTGCATTCACCTTCTTCTGGCCTTCTGGAAACTTAAAAAATTTCCAAATGAAATGTCCCTTCACCTTTGGGGTAGGTGGCTCTTCATCAATGAAGTCATCTTCACTGCTGGATGATCTGGCAGCCATGATGAACCAAGAAAAAAGGAGCAGCAAAAAAGCAGGTCTTTCAGTCACAAAAGTGAAAGAAGAAGTGAAGGAAATGGGTGGGGATTTCATTCATTGTAAAAAAAAACTGTTAGCAACCAATGAAAAGTGTTATTTTAGGGTCACATGACCCGACGCGCTTACGCTGCGCGCTCGGGTGCACTTCCGGGTGCGTTTACGCTGCGCGATCGTAGGCGCTTCCGGGGCGCACACGTGGCGCGATCGTAGGCGCTTCCGGGGCGCACACGTGGCGCGATCGTAGGCGCTTTTGCGTGCGTTTAGGAGCCGCGCACGTAGGCGCTTCCGAGGGCACGTACGTTGTGCGCTGAAGTGACGTCATCAATCTTTAATAGAAATGCATAATCATTTTCAATATTAAAAAAAACAAATTTTATTTGTATGGTACGAAATGTTTTGCATTATTATTAACTTTTCATTCATATTTTTTTTTCACAAACGACAGTTGCGCTCTGGGTGCGCTTTCAGATGAGCTCTCGGAGAAGCTTACAGGAGAGCTTAGCTGAAAGCTTCCAGGAGCGCGCACCCAGAGCGCAAAAGAAAAAAATTATAAAAAAAATGAATACTTAAAAAAAACAGCAAATTGTAAAAAAAAAAAGGTTAGAAACTCGATATACAAAGGAATTAGCATTAAAAAAACCTATGAAATTCACTGAAAAAACCATAGGTTTCACACCAGTTATAGTTAGGAATTAGCATTTAAAAAACCTATGAAATTCACTGAAAAAACCATAGGTTTCACACCAGTTATAGTTAGCTGGAAATTTTACTGATATAAAACCATTGAAATTCCCACGTTATAGTTAGTCGGACTCACTATAACTTGCGCGTACAATGCACTGCTGATGACATCACTCATGACATCACTGATGACACCATCCTTGTGACAGAGTGACAGACCTAATTTCAGTGTAATGTAACGCTTGAAACACATATTCAAAAATAGAAACAAACATTTTCTAAAAAATGGAGATACCCAAACCAGTAACAACAACCAATTCAGTAATTCCACCATCTATATACACATCCACTCATTCACCAACAGTTCTATATAGTCACTCATACATATACTCACTCATCATATGTAGTGATACACCTACACATCCTGTTACACATCAGCAATCATCCAAAAGTTACTCACACACATACTCACACATGCAAATAAACTATTAAACATCCATTTCTTTGCATATACATTTATACACACACTGCCACCTTACTTCTAAGGAAACTTACCCATACTTACTCTCTTAAACAATCACTTATAGAAACACATACTTATTTACACAGGAACTCCTACAATCTCTCACTATATATACTATACTCACTTATATACATCAATACTCACATATACTAGATTAAAACATATGTCGTTACTAATGAAGACACTAGTGAGACAGTCATTCACTCACTAACACACACATATATACACTCATCCACCCATACAGTCCTGCACATATGCTGTCTTCAAAACACAACACATAATATGCCAGTTACCCAACCAATTTTTTTTAAAAAAACATCCATTTACACACTTATTTAAACATTTATTCTTCCATCGACCTTTACAAATACATATATAAAACAAATTTATTTTTCAGAAAGACACACATTCACTGGATGGTCTCATCAGTGATGTCATGAGTGATGTCATCAGCAGTGCATTGTACGCGCAAGTTATAGTGAGTCCGACTAACTATAACGTGGGAATTTCAATGGTTTTATATCAGTAAAATTTCCAGCTAACTATAACTGGTGTGAAACCTATGGTTTTTTCAGTGAATTTCATAGGTTTTTTAAATGCTAATTCCTAACTATAACTGGTGTGAAACCTATGGTTTTTTCAGTGAATATATATATATATATATATATATATATATATATATATATATATATATATATATATTCACTGAACAAAACCTTAGGTTTTAGGTATCTTATAGTTAGGAATTAGTATTTAAAAACCTTGCAAATTCACTGAAAAAAAATAGGTTTAGTCTCGTTATAGTTAGGAATTAGCATTTAAAAAACCTTAGAAATTCACTGAAAAAAACATAGGTTTCACACGTTATAGTTAGGAATGAGCATTTAAAAAACCTTTTAAATATACTTTAAAAAACCAAAGGTTTCAGGCACGTTATAGTTAGAATTAGTATTAAAAAAACCTTAGAAATTCACTGAAAAAACCATAGGTTTCACACATGTTCTAGTTAGCTGGGCATTTCCCTCATACAAAACCTTTGAAATTCCCCTGTTATAGTTAGTTCAGCTAACTATAATTCGTGTGCCCTCGATGCACTGCTGATGATGTCACATATTACATCACTCATGACATGGCCAGTGACATCACTCATGACATTACCTATGACATCTCAAATGACATCACTGATGACATCACTGATGACATCATCCTTGTGAAAGAGTGGTAGACCTCCTCTCACCCTAATATAACCTTTGATACACACATTCAAAAATAAAAACTATACATTTTTTTTAAATGGAGATACCAATACCAGTTACAACAACCTATTAGGTAATTACAACATCTACATACACATCCACTCATTCACCAACAGCTCTATATAGTCACTTATACATGTACTCACTCATCATATGTACTCATACACCTATACATTCTGTTACACACCAATACTCATCCATAGAGTTACTCATACACATACTCACACATGGAAATAAACATCCATCTACTTGCATATACAGCTATACACACACCACTGCACTTACTTCTACAGAATCGTACACATACCTACTCTCTTAAACAATCACTTATAGAAACACATAATTATTTATACAGGAACTCTTCCAATCTCTCACTCTCACATATACATCAATACTCACGTATACAATTTTAAAACATATGTAGTTACTCATAAAGATATTATTGGGACACTCATTCACTCACTAACACACCTATACACACACTCATCCACCCATACAGTCCTGCACACATTCTGTCTTCAAAACACATACAAACAGTGAGTCAGTCATTCATGCATCTGTGCACTAAGTAATACCCCCCCCCAAACCATACAGACACTCATTCTGATACTGAAAAAAACAACTAATAACCCATATAGACACTCCTGTAGCTACTCACCAACCCATGCAGCCACTTATACACAAAGTGAGACACTGATACAGATATTTATATATTTCAACATTACTTGCTAATACATGTATTCACTAAGATATACTTAATAAGTCAGTTATACAATCAATTTTACAAAAAAACATCCATTTAGACACGTATTTATCCATTTATTCTTCCATCAACCTTTAGATATACATATATAAAAAATATTTATTTTTCAGAAAGACACACATTCACTGGATGATGTCATCAGTGATGTCATTTGAGATGCCATCAGTGATGTCATGAGTGATGTCACTGACCATGTCATGAGTGATGTAATATGTGACGTCATCAGCAGTGCATTGCGGGCGAAAGTAAAAACTTCAGGCCAACCATTATGGAGTGCAAGCTGGATACTAGGAGCAGGATAGTCCTACTGAGCTACCTGCAAATGTCTAGCACAAAAAGTTCTATTCATGGTGGACGTGAGGAGCAGGGAGAGCGGCGCAGATGGTGGTCGATGTTGCGCGTATTACATGTGGGGTGTTTCAGATGGTCTTTGCTGTAGAGCGAAGATTCAGTTGGGCATTGTAGACAGCTGTTGCTGGAGGTTTGAGTTGGCAGTCACTGCGAGCCGTTGATGCTTTAGCACAAAGCTGTGGATCACTAGCTGTCGCTGTGGCTAGAAAAGTTGGGTTCACCAGAACTTCGCTGAGGTGGGTGGCAAGATCTTGGCACACATGGGCCTGTTTGCAGTTGTGCAGAGCCCAGAACTTCAGGATTCCTCCTTTTCTTTGAGACAGAGGTCATTGATGCCACATGCATCTCTTAGGGATCAGGAACTCACTTCATCAGAGACCAACATGACCAGTTTCATGTCCAGTTGCAGGTGAGCTGGGCAGTTGCATGGAGTCGCTGGAGCCTGTTATGTCCCTGTAGCTCACAACCGGAGGTCAGTCCACTGACCCTTGGAGTTATTTCAGCCTGGAATGAAGGGTGCAGGTCCAGTCTTCCTACTCAGCATGCAGGACAGCAAAAAACAGGGCAGCAGAGTAGCAAGGCAGCAAAGTAGCAGCCCTTCTGGCAGCAAAGCACAACATGGGTCCTTCTTCAGTAGTACCTACAAGTCCATAGGTATACTGAAGAGTCGAGTCTGAGAGTCCATTATTTATATTGAGTGCCTACTTTAAAGTAGGAGAAGGTTCTGGCGGGTTGCTGTCCCAGAGTTGTTTGGAATTTTCTTCTTTCTGCCCTGGCCGCAGCTTGTCTGGGTCAAAAAAAGACTAGTTTCAAAACCCTTTGTGAGTGCGCTGGCCTAAACCTTTGTGATGTGCAAGTGTCGTAGGCGACATCTCTCCCACCTCATCAAGTCAGAGATGGCCCATCCTGTCCGCTAATAATCCCCTTTGTTTCACAGTTGTGGAGCAATACAAAAGGCCAACTGTCAACTACACCTAGTCATGTGACCCAGGTTACAGGCCAAATTGTTATGACTTAAAGTCCAACTTTACCAATATAGAGCATTTTAAATGACAATTCTTAAGACACCAAACTTGACATTCCTACTTGCTCCTAATTGAAGGTTATCACTTTGTGCTTAAATTAAATTAAACAACTTATTAAATGTAATAAGGTAATCCAATGTTAACGTAAGGGAGATGCATGTATTGTATTAGTGAAAATGTAATTTAAGTGTTAAAAGCCTTTTAAATACCCTTCATACTGCTCTCTGGGCTGTTTTGGGCCTTCCCAATGAGTGTTACATGTACTAAAAAGGACAGTTAGGCCAGGCAGAAGGTTTATTTTGCCAGGTCGAAATATCTGTTTAAACATGCACACACAGTCTGTAATGGCAGGCCTGAAACATGTTTAAAAGGCTACTAACATGGGTGGCACAATCAGTGCTTCAGGCCCACTAGTAGTGTTTAATGTACAAGACCTGGGTACATGTAGTACCACTTTACCAGTGGTTTCAAAGAAAATTAAATATGCCAATTGGGTGTAAGTCAATTCTACCATGTTTAAGGAGAGAGCAAAAGCACCTTAAACTGATTAGCAGTGTTCAACTGCACAGAGCCCTAAAAGCCGATAAAAACTGTTTCAGAAAACCGGATGTTGAAGGCAAAATGTTTAGAGATGACCCTGCAGAAAGGGCGAAGTCCAACGATAGAGTCCTCCATTGTTATGGACCTTTAATGTTTATTTCTACCATATGTAAAAGCACAGAAGGAGGTTGGGCTAGAAATGTCCCATTTTCAATAATATGTTATTTCAATGACCTCCCATTTATTGTGCATAATTCCATAGTGTCAAACATTTCAGGTGCAGAAAGAGTGAAGGGTAGTCCTGTGAGGTCAGAAAAGCAGTCAGAGCTAGCACAAGTCCTGAGTACACAATTTGTGAAAATATAACTGAATCTCCTTTTCTATGTGTAGTTGCCTCTATGCACTACTTTAGATCTCTGTGGGGTCCTTTTGTGAACTACATCTTATTTAATTTTTCTGTGTGTGCACTTTTTCCTTTCTAAAAAAAATGTCATCCTTCTATTTGTTAATGTTAAGTATGGGATTATGTACATTAGTTCGGCCTTTCAATGTGGCTTTCTTTTCAGCAGTAGATTGTGTTTGATCACAGATGATGTGATTCATTCAGTCATTTAATTGAAGTAAAGACTGGCATCAGCTCCCATTTTGCTGCTGTTAGACTTCTTTGATGTTTTCTTGCCCAGTGAAATTGTCAACTTTTGATCTTATTTTTTTTTATCTTAGAAATCATCCTCAATAATCATTATTACTTTTTTGTTTCTCTTAGAAATAGTTTTATTTTCCTTGAGAGAATACATTTAAGGGGTGTCAGGGAAGAAGGTAACTTGCAGCACTTTGCATCTGTACATCAATCTTCCCAATCACCTTTGTTTGTGTTTCCTTATTGAACCCCACAGTGTTAATCTCTATCCTATAACCTTGTGACTGATTGCAATTATTTGAAATACTATTGTTATGTGCGGGAAATCTGACCAGAGTATTTCAATTCTTCCAAAAGAGATATTAAGGAACAGAGAACCTTATGAAGGGCGTTCATAATCTGAAATATGTGCAATGATGCAGCCTGTTGGGTATACAGGACTACAATAAAGAATTGTCTCCTCAAACAGTCTCCACACAATAAATTGGGGTCTTGTTCCAAAGGGCTATACTGGAGGAGACCCATGACTTCGCAGTAATGCCACTTTTATCTTAGGCCATGTAATAGGAACAGATTACATTCACCCTAATATGAAGTAATTTATTATCCACATTCATCCGAATGAGAGGAACCTGCCATTGGGTTTAAATGAAGCATGCTTTCACACCCATCAGGTACTTCAGATTTCATGAAGTTCACGAATGAAACAAATCACTATTTTAATGTGAATACTATCAGTGAACCTTATCCATTCCTTGGTAAACTTAGGCATAACTGGAGATAAGTGGCATTGGAAACTGTAAAACAACCCCCACATCATGGGAGAAATCTTCCATGGTGTGGGGGTCATTAGTTTAGTATTTTCAGAAACAACATCCAGCTTTGGGATTTTGTTTTTGAAAATATGAAAAAAGTTACATGTTTTACGAATGGTGCCATCATTTTAAAGGTACTATCCATCAAACTTTTAATACGTTGACATGAACCACTGTCACAGAGGTTCCTGCTAATGTCTAAATTTGGCAGGTGAAGGATCCTCCGTATGGCAGGAGTAAACAGATAGATAATCGAACAAAAAATTAACTCAAATCTATGCCCCCATGGTAGAAAGCCCCCACTCACACCACACCTGGGGCCAGATGTACAACCCTTTTTTGCCGACGCAAACAGGTGATCCTCCCGTTGGCATGTATTAATGCTATTTTGCAAGTCACTGACTCGCACAATAGCATTTACGACACCCGCTTTTAGGAAGGGGAGTCCCTTACTAATATCGAGTCACCATGCCATTTACAATTGTTTTGTGACCGCATTTGCGACTGCAAAACACTTGCAGTTTACCACCTACTTCAAGTAGGTGGTAATCCACTCGCAAATGGGAAGGGGATCCCAGGGGACCCCTTCTCCTTTGTGAGTATGTGAGAAAATATTTTTCAGAGCAGGCAGTGGTCCCATGGACCACTGCCTGCCCTTAAAAAATGTAACTGAAAATTTTAATTTAAGGAATTTAAGGAAAATGGGCTGCATTTAAAAAAAAGAAAGACTGCTTTATTTAAAAGCAGACCCAGACATGGTGGTCAGCTGGCCCCAGCAGGCCACCATCCCTGGGAGTGCTAGCCATTCTTAATAGGGTCGCAAATTGCGACAGCGTCATGAATATTCATGACCCATACCCCACATACAATACTGCTCCTAAACCTGTCTTCTTCAAAAAAATTCACTGTGTGGAATGAGGTGGGGCCTCAGAGGGGGCCAGATGTGGAGATGGGTGCAGGCTTTTAGGCCATCACAACCTCATATACCTTGGAGGAACATTGTAAGAGTCACGGTAAGAAGAGGGGTTAGAAAGGTTTAGATCAATCAAAGCAAACAAATGGCTTCAAAAGCCACTTCCTGTGTGGGACCTGGAGAGGTTGTGAAATTCATAAAGGATTCCATTATCATAGAGCCTCCAGACGAGCTGGAAACCAAGTCAATAAAGGAGTCTCCAGCTCATCTGGTGCTCACGATGCAATACAACCAGGCGACCATGTGAAGTATACAGATATTGTGTGAAACACAGTGGCACAGTGTGAGTTGGCATGTCTGTGCCGCTAAACGTAGCTAACATAATGGTTCTCTCATCTTTTAGAAATGGCAATGACTCACAAGCAGCTTGCTATGGGGAATTTTCCCTCTCTGATTTAAAAAGGATTTAAAAGGAATTATATTGTAATTTTCCAAAGACTAATATTAACACCTAATTATAGGTGAGCTAGACTTACCACTGTATGGTCCAGAGAAGAGAAAAGGAAAGATTCAGTGTTTGATGAAGCAGCACTGTGAATGGAATTGCGAACAAATAAAAAAGGATTGACAGAACTGAATGTCAATTTGTACTCTAATGTTTGAACTGGTAAAAAAATTGTTAGGATTGGGTAGGACTGCATATCCACTCAATCCTACCCAAGTGATTGCCCCTTTGCTCATTTTAAATGTTTTTCATTTGCTGCCTCTGCTATTTATCAATGATTGTGATCCAAATAGAACATCTCTAGGTTCTTTCCTGAAAATAAATCTTAATTGAGGATTAAATCCATATAAGAAATGCAACTACATGTAACATATTTAAGTAGAATATGACTCCAAACAACACCCAATAGACTTTTTGTTGTATTCAGTTAGTATTAAATCATTGAGCCTAATATATAAGAGAGCACACGTAGAGGACCTCTAGAAGGTAATTTCTGTGCAGAGCATTACGTATGTGTCCACTTTCATTCATTTAGTCAATGAGTGTCTCATTTCAAATAGTCTTAAAAAATAAAGTTAAACAGTAGATGATGGACTCTTACATAATGAAACTAAGATTCTGCAATTAAGACTGCATTCTACAACAAGAAAAACTTATGGACTAGAAATGTAACATGATTTAAACAACTATCTTTAATATATTCAATGTACACATGTTTTTCAGCAAACAAATGTGAAGTTTCAAGTCGGGATGGCATGACCGATGACCACATCACTAAAACAAAGCGAAATAAGTAAGTTACGAGCAACAAATCATATTTTTTCTCCTTATGTAATTTTGGTGTACTATCTAATTGTAATGTGTTGAATTATGCCTACGTCCTGAATAATCATGAACTAATACATTTCAATGGCCCTTTATATTTCCTAGGTATTTTTTGCTTTAAAAATGAATGTCTGATTGCAATCATTTATTTGTCTATCTAAGTCTTAGAGTTTTGTCTTTTTTATATGTTAATTTTTGAACTTTATTAAGTTGTTTTCTTTGTGGTACTGCTTGAACTGAACTTGCATTTCTCTGTGGACTTGCCTCTGTGCGAGCGTACATGCGTTATTTTGAATAGGTATCCCATTTGCCCTGATGGCCCTGCATGGGCTAATTTAAGGCCAGAAACATGTTGGCGCCTTATAGCATGGCAGACACATAAACTCTCATTTATGATTCCTTTTTAGGCTTTTAATCCTACCTCGTGTACCCTTGAATAAAGGAATTTCCTTTGGAGAAAGTTATAACAGTATTCTTGTTCCCTTGCTTATCCAGTAACATTTATTTTGAACTCCTGCACGCTGAGGTTGAGGCCACCATGATAGTATCACCTTATCAGGGTGGCACGAATCAGGCTAAGATGAAGCATGCCACAAAAGTGTGGAAGGTCCTTTCTCCTCCATTAAAAATAATAGTGCTCCTTTAAGCCCACGATCTTTAAAAAAAATAGTTTATCCATTACAGAATCTCATTCCTTATGTGGCTCTTTTACAGACAGCACACATAAAATCGATCTCACAATCATGTCCACATCACCCCTTCTCTTACACACACGCAGCAATGTCAAATTCAAAATGCTCTTCTACACACAAACATTGCAATGTGATGATGCTAGTGATAGTTGTTGCTGTAGCCATGATGGGGATGGTAGTATTAGTGGTGGTAAGGGTAGTAGTAGCAGTGGTGATTGTGGTAGTAGTGGTGATAGGAATGGTGGATGTGATGGTATTCGTAGTGTTGGCAGTGGTGGTATCGGTGATAGTGATAAGTGGTAGGAGTAGTTGTGATGGTAGCTGTGATAGTGATTCTCATTTTGATGAAAATGTTAACAGTGGAAATGGTGATAGGGTGGACTATCACTATATCATCAACACATTAGCCTTGCCTCCAACACCTGTCCAGCACAGCATCTGCCATTACATTCCAACATTAAAATAGTAGGTAAATCTAGGTAGGTAGATGCACAAAAAAGGTTTCAAAATTAAAAATAGAATGATATTTATTTAAATGATCATAAATACATACAAAGATAGATAGATAGATAGATAGATAGATAGATAGATAGATAGATAGATAGATAGATAGATAGATAGATAGATTGTGTACACATTAGAATTATTCCTTTTTTAAAACAACACAGGATGCAGTTGCTCTGGTGATTGGGAAGTGATTGTATTATTTCTACAGATGGCACAATCACATTTTGGCTCTCATATGAGCCATGTTCACAAGGATTTATAGTATTGGTCTGTCTTAACGTTTAATTACAATAAGTAGTATAAATGGTAAAACATGAAAAAGGGCTTCACATATGCATTAAGGCAGCTATACCTCATGTGTCGTAAGCAACATATTGTAGAAACATAAGAAGATAATTTCACTTACATACCATTTGTAAAATCCATATCTTGCATTTCAAATTCGTCACCTACTAAGATTATAAAAATCACAATTCTTAATCTAATAATTATACAGTCCTTGTAATATTCAAGTGACCCATACTGTAATAAAATCCCACTAGGCACAAATGATAATGTATGGACAATTATCTTAAGAAAAAAGAAAATAATTCATGATAAACTAATTTTAAGGTTCAGTCGCAGATGAATATCATTCTGTGTGATTCAAAGTTGTACAGCTAAATCTTCATCGCAATTCAGTCCATTAGGGATTTTCTTTTGGAACACAGGGATGTATTTGGACTCTAATCTTCCAAAGTTCCCCTTTGGTACTAACATCACTCTGCATACTATATTTTACTCTGCATACTAAAAAAAATAAAGGTTCTTAATTACTTTGATGTACATCTTGAAAATGCCTCACCACACAATAGGTGGGATCTCGATTCTTTATGTCTTGCTTATTGTTGTGTGTCGATTTAGATACCGCATATAGGTTTCCCGATGTATGTCCTTATATAGGCACAATTCACATTGACCATTTTTATGCATTGAAATCACACCCTTATTTAGGCATTATCCATGCTAACCAAATACAGGCATGGTCACCTACATCCGTCCATCCACGTCACAAGAAGTTCTTGGAAAACATGCACCTCCTCAAGGAACAATCCTTTGTTTCCTGTTTCCAAACCAGACAATACATATCGTCTAGTTTTGGATTACAGACACCTAAACTCTTGTTGTAAAACATTTGCAGTACAAAACGCACATAGTATAGCATTAATGAATAACATTGGGGCGTATTATCAAGGGCCATATCGCCGCTTTAGCGGGACTTTTTAACAGCAGTTAGCGACAGCTTTTGGGCGATAGCTGCAGGTTTGGGTCCCGCTTTGCATGCTAGCGATATTTATCGCTAATGACATGCAAGGTGTGCGTACCCAAACTGTTAGCGACTGAAAACAGTCGCTAATGCCTATTAGCAAGGCAGGCGAAGCGATAAAAAGATTGGCATTAGAGCGATTATCGCTAAAACCTCAAGCCTGCTCAGACCTCTTCTTAACCTGTATATCCAATGGGAGGTGGATATTCAGGTTAAGTCCCCATTAGCGATGATGCCTGAATCATGATATATATTGATATAATATAATATAATATAATATCATATAACATAATATAATATATTATGATTGATATATATATATATAATATGATTCCCAGCGATATTCACGCATTTCGCCGCTATCAACGGATATTTTATCGCATTTGAGATAAACGATAAGAGCATGTTATCTCTGCGATGAAATCCGGCGATGCGCGGTGATAAAAAAATATCGCTAAGCTCATTTAGCGATAAATATCACTAGTTGTTTATAGTATGCCCCATTGTGTGTAAAAAATTTAAAACCACTTTAGATGTTTCTTTTGTCAAAACATTGCACTCGAAAGTAGGTATTTTACAGCTTTCTCAATAAAGGGGACCCAGCTTCAATTTTGTCGACTCCCCCAGGGATTCAATAATAGCCCGGGGTTATTCTCAGCAAGGGTAACAGAGTTACTAAAAGATTTTGATGACGAGGCATTGTCATATGTTGATGATATCTATCTAACAGGTGATGACCTGGATAGACATATGAACAGGGTGAACTCTATTATACTCGTCTTCGCCTCTGAGGGTTACAAATTCAATTTTAAAAAAATCAAGAATTGCCCATCTCAACGTCCTTATGAACTATCAAGTGAAGGCAAAAGCAACCTTTTTAGAAAAGTGTGCTCAACCTCTCTACGAATTAATCAAACCTGATTTTAAAAACATACATTGGACACAGGAACACACAGATATCCTGCGTTCACTTCAAGCTGACATGTTAGCAACAAAATACTTACAAACACGCGTAAACAGACGCAACTTAGTGATCTGAATCATTCGGGGTCAATGCAGATTCACCAGCTTAACTTTAAATGAAAGGGAAAAAGTACCAATTACATACAAATCACATTTGTATACACAAGCAGAAATTAAATTTACATGAACATAAAGAAATTCTGACAGCAGTTCAAACCGCTGTAGTAAAAGAGAGAGCCCTAGCACAGGAGAAACGCATTATGGTCGTAACTCATGTAGTAGCCTTAGAGGCAGTTACAAAAGTTAGCATTCCATATGCAAAAGCTTTACATCCAAGATGGATACAATGGGTTCATTCTCTTGCAGCAATTGATGTTGAATATGTTTTTGATCCTTATTTGAAAACACTAGCAATTCTGCAACACGGACAAAAATGTCCTCTGCCTACTGTAATTCTGCCTCTTGACCAGTACGAATTTATAATTTATACTGACGGATCTGCACAACCCACTACGGTGGGTAAACAAGCTTATAGTGCAGCATGCGCGATCGTTAAAGGTCTTATGCGCAATAGCAAATTCGGACGTTTGGTCACAAAAACGCAATCTCTAGGAGATTGTACAGCTCAGCGAGCTAAACTACAAGCATTCATAATGAAACTTAAAAATACGGAGTGCGAATTCCCCACACTCATAGTGTGCAATTCTTTTTACTGTGCTCAATCTTATAATGAATATTTACACAATAGGCTTCAAAACAGTTTCAAAGTTGCAAAAGGTGGCACGGGGAGTGGCCAGGCGCCGATGATGACGGACACGTCTTTCTAACGCTCTGTGCCTCATCCCCGGGTTATCCTGGCATCCTGCGTCTACGGGGCACTGCTTGGCCCCTGATCACCCCTGCTGTGGCGCGCTGAACCTGCCCTGCCGGGGATGACCTGCCTGGGCCATGCACCAGCTCCACGGTGGGCCCGAGCATTGTGGCCAGGCGCGTGGATGTGATCTGGGTCAGACAGCGGGGCCACGCCGCTGCCCTTATGAGTTGACTCTGCTGCTGTGCTACCCCTGATGCCACCTGACACTGCCGGCCCCTGCCTTAGGGGTGCCGCGGACTGCGGGGTGGCACCTCATGCTCTCTGCGGTCCGGCGGCAGAGGAGATTACAGGGCGGCTTGTGGGAGAGGCCCGGCCCCGGCGAGGCGAGCTGAGGTGGCAGAGGCAGTTGAAGCGGCGCTGACTTGAGCCCTGCGCCACAGAGGTAGTACTGCAGGGGGAGCTTGGGGTGCCGGCTGGCAGAGGTGGGGGACCACGGGGGTCAGTCAGGCCTAGGGGCCCCCTTCCTGCCCACAACGCGACTGCTGCTGTGGGCCTGACGACTGGGGCGAGTCACGAGGGAAGGCCGGACCTGTGACTCCTGTGGAGGCCCCTGGTGGGGTGACATCCCACTAACTGAGTGCGTGCTGCCGCCCCTGCGGGTCTCTTGGCATTTGGCGCACCCGTGTGCGGTGGGGGTCCACGAGGGTCGGTCGGGCCTGGGGGCCATCACCTGCACGTGGCTGGGGCTGAGTGGCTGCGCCTACCATGGCTTCATTGTGGTGGTTGCACCAGTATCCTGCTACTCCTGGGCCCTATATTGGCACACAGGGTCGCCCTTACTGCTACAGCTGTTGTTGCCCGCCGGGCCGGTGGTGGCTCTTTCCGGAGCCTGGCCTCCTGGCGTGGCAATTGGTGCGGGCCACTCTGGAGCTGCTTGGTGTAGCATACACCATTGAGGTGGGCCTTCGGGGGGAGTTGGTGGTGCCGGCTGGTTGCAGTGGGGGACTACGAGGGTCAGTCGGGCCTAATGGGGCCCCCTGCCTGATTACAACGCGGTTGCTCCAGGGAGTCAGTTAGCTGGTGCGGGCCACGGGGCTGGCGGAGCCTAGGGCTCCTGCGGATACCATTTGTGGGGAGGAGACCCCACTGCCACGCCACACACAGTGGCCCCTCCAGGGTTTCTGGTGTCGTGGAACCCGTGTGAGGTGAGGTCCCCGGGGGTCGGTTGGTCCCAGGGGCACTTGTCAACGCGTGGTTGAGACTGGGTGGACGTGCTTGCTGTGGCTCTGGAGAGGTGATTGTGCTTGTGCCTTGCCGCCCCTGCAACTAATCTTGGCGCACAGTGTCGCCCCTCCTACTGCTGTGGTCATTGTCTACTGTACTAGCGGCGACCCATTTCGGAGCCTAGCCTTCTGGCGCGCCGCTGACGGAGTGTTCCGGTCTTGCTACCTATGAAGAGCGCTCAGCAGATCATCATGGGCCGCTTGCGCAACAACCCCTCTCGGGATGCACCTTCTGGGGGCCAGGCTGGGGCATCTCTTGTGGCCTCCAGAGCAGTGGCATAGATGAGCCCGACTGACATTGCCGCCAAACTAGACTCTGTGATGGCGGCTGTAGAGCACATTGGTGGCGCCCTGAACCTGACCCAGGCATCCTTGGAGGGCTGCACGGACACTATCACCTCGGACTTTACACTTCTCCGGAGTGACCAGCACAAACTCTCAGATCGAGTGCGGGATGCGGAGACTGCACTGGAAGACCTTCGACCTAGATCCCTGGATTGGGTTTGCACCCTGGAGGACAAGGTGGACGACGCGGAGGGTCGATCGTGCCGGAATAATGTGCGTGTGGTCAATCTTCCTGAGAGAGTGGAGCGGCTGGACCCAGAGACCTTCACAGAGACCTGGATGAAGGAGCTCATGCCCGCCGGATCGCTCTCCCTACAGTTTGTGGTGGAACGAGCTCACCATATACCTGCCCGCAGGCCCCCTCCTGGGGCACGCCCTCGCCCCTTCCTGTTCAGGGTCATAAGCTTCAGAGACAGGGATGCTTTTCTGTGGGAATTGGGCAAACATCCAGGACCCAAGGTGCAAAAAGTATCTGTTACTCTTTTTCCCGATTACACAGCTCAGGTGCAGAGGAGGCGAGCCACCTTTACGTCAGTGAAACAACAACTCCGGGACCTGGACCTCCACTACTCCTTGCTCTTTCCGGCCTGCCTGTAAGTCACAGAGAGGGTGCTATGAAATACTTTGACTCCCCCGCTGAGGCATGGGAATGGCTTGAGGAACAGGGATTGGCAACGGCACCCAGCTCATCTGATGAGTCCCAGCCTCGCGAGCGCTCTCGCCGAGGCAGGCGCAGAGGGGGAAAGGCTAGGAGCATGAGACATGCAGTGATCATCCCCAGTCCCAATCAAATAATATTAGAGCCTCAGGGGGCCCTGCAGGCGACGGCGGCCTTCCAGCCCCCCAGATCTTCATCCCTGGCCGACTCTGTTGCCTCTCCGCTTGGATCCAGAGCCCCTGAAACCACACCAGAGTGGTCATTGGATGCAGATTTCCCCCCTCTCCGGGTTCTCACCCCACAAACCGCAGATGGCATCATCTGATGTTAATTTTAACTACATATTGAACTGTCACTCTACTTCAGGACTTGTTTGTTTCATTCTAGCAGCTGTGTGATGGGCCCCCACTCCCTCCTACATTTGGCAGGGGTAAGGCTTACGTTGGTTTTTTACCATCCCAGGTAAATTTTCCCCAAAGCCCCAGTGCCAGTTACATAAGCCTGCTAGGGCACCATGGTGGCTCGGTCATGTTTCTTCTTGTACCGCTGTTTGAGATGCTCTACCTCCTGTTCTATTGGCGATAATTGAAGGGGAAGGTCTATACGTTGCCTCCTCTTACTCACTGGTCTACCTTCCCCCCACAGTCGTACAATAACGATAGTTCCATAGCCATGTCTTGGAACAATAGTTTGGGCAGTACCTCACGTTGGGGTTCCGCTCTTTTCCTGTTGAAAATTTTCATATTGTCCCACCTTCTTATTTTTGTTCCCCTGTATGAGTCACAGCCCATGCAGACCTGCTGCCTTCCTACCCTTTCCATTCGGGGAGTCCTTTGCACAGGGCGCCCTGTAGCACCCGGGTTGGACACTCTGACTTTAATAGCCCCGATGACTTAAACATCTTACCTTGGAATGTTAAGGGCATCCAGACAGCTTCTAAGCGCTACGCCATTTATGCCTATTTAGAGCGTCACAAGACAAGTATAGCACTCTTACAGAAAACACACCTAGTAACCGCTGAAGCCGTACGCTTGTGCCGGCGTTGCTGTGGTCACATATACACCAGCAATTACTCGCCCATGGCTAGAGGGGTGATGGTATGGGTTAAGGCGGGGGTCCCGTGGGAAGAAAAGGAAGTCCTGGAAGACCAAATGGGGCGGTACCTCCTAATACATGACAGGCTGAACGGTCAACCGATATTGCTGGGCTCTTTATACGCTCCCAACATTTCTCAGGGCACCTTTCTGAGTAGTCTCTCAGAGATATTACTCCGATGGAGGGACATCCTGTGGCTCCTGGGTGGGGATTTTAATGCAGTGCTTGATGTTTCCGTTGACCGCTCCTTTCTCCCCTTACTAGCACTATGGCTTCCTCCAATGCTCACCTTTTAAAAACGTGGCTTGGACATTGGGCTCTTTCAGATGTTTGGCGGGAACTTCATCCTCATTCCAGGGTATACTCCTTCTATTCCCCAGTCCATAAATACTCGTATCCGCATCCCTCCTCCTCTTGATACAAGCGACGGATTACCTTGGTCGTACACACTCCAATCATAACCCCTTGTTGATGCATCTGGCCTGGGAGGCGCCTCTTCCGCCAGTTCTGACCTGGTGCCTGCAGACTGCAGCCCTGGAGGACTCCCTCTTCTGAGGCTCCCTGGGGGGAGCAAGAGCTAACTATTTTGTGATTAATGCTGGCTCCGCAGACTCGATCTTCACTGAGTGGGAGGGCTTTAAGGTGGTGGTCAGGGGCCATTGTCTGGGGCAGACTTGGAGTATTCGCAGACAGCTGGACACCTCATTGACCCACATTGAAGGACGATTACTTCTACTCAAGTCGCAAGTTGTCGCCAGCCCGACAAGGCAGCAACACCTCTATGCTTCCCACGCCGAGCGTGCAGAATGTCTGCGCTGCCACAACTATTTAGCACACTCAATCCACTCCCACTCGACCAATGACAAAGCTGGGAGACTACTGGCCTATTTGATTGGGCAGGAACACCCCCAGCGCCCCATACACTTCTTACTTGACCAACTTGGCCGGGAGCGCAGCACCCAGGGGGACATTCATGCAGTGATGACTGAGCACTACGCCCGTCTATATGATACTCTGCAGGATGCATTACAGGCCTTGTCCTCTGGGAAAATTCCGGAGCCGGACGGTCTTCCGACAGAATTCTTCAAGGCCTATGCAAAGCATCCGGTGCCGCAGCTGCACTCGATGTTCCTGGAGGCAATCTCAGAAGGGATCTTGCCCCCCACCATGCGTACCGCTAATGTGGTGTCTTTGATGAAACCTGGCAAGGACACCACATTGCCTGGCTCCTATCGACCAATTGCAATATTAAATTCGGACTATAAGATCCTGGCAAAGCTCCTCGCCAATCCACTAGATCCGTTAGTCCCTGATCTGGTACACTCTGACCAGAATGGCTTTGTTCCACAGCGCAACACGGCCCTGAACCTACGCCGCTACTTTCGAGTGGCAGAATATGCCCCAACCACCTGGCTGCATTCCGGTTGTATGGGATAAGACCCCGAGAAGGCCTTTGACTCAATGGCCTGGAACTTTCTATTTGCTGCTCTGGTTCACATTGGAGTCGGCCCCTATTTCCTTAGCTTGGTCCGATTGCTATACTGTGAGCCGTCGGTTCGCTTTGGACGGTCCCATATATTTCCAACCCGATTCGAGCGCGGCGTGGGACCCGGCAGGGATGCCTGCTGTCCCCGCTACTGTTTGCTTTAGCGGTGGAGCCACTAGCGGCCATGTTGATATGGGAATAAAACTAGGCGATGGCATTGACACCATTTTGCTCTATGCTGATGACTTGTTAATATATGCCAAGGATCTCCATGATATTCCCTGCTCCCTTGATCGAGCCCTTAGCCACTTTGCGTGAGCCTCCAGGCTGAGAGCCAATCCGGCAAAGTCCATACTCTCCCTGTTCCTGGGGGATACACCAGATCCGAGGCTTCACACTCTGAGGAACACCAGTGACCTGGTGCACTGAACCTTTTCGTTACGTAGGGGTTCAGGTTTATCGAGCCAAAGCTGACCTCTTTGACGGCAATGTGGTCCGAGCTACCACGGCGATTCGATCTCAGATGAGTTTCTGGAAGACTCTCCCGTTGGCAATCTCTGGTAGGGTCCCACTGGTTAAAATGGTGGTCCTTCCCCGCCTCCTTTATTATTTTTCCACGCTACCCCTCATTATCACCCCCCTTCTTTAAGCAGTGGGAGATGGTAGTCCGAGATTTCATATGGGGGACTTTATGCCACAGAGTGTCCATGGGAAAGCTTTACCTGCCTGCTGAACTGGGCGGACTGGCAGTGCCCAATTTTGAGCATTACGACCTGGCCTCCCAGCTGCAGTGGGTCACCAGGTGGCTGTCCTCTCGTTATCTACCAGACACGGCCTCTCGGCAACTCCCGCTACTGCTACAAGCCCTACTTCAGATTTTCCATCCCTGCTCAATATTTAGGCCTCTAGACATATTCCTCCTCACTGTAGCACACAAATGCTTTCATCGGTATCTTTTTCTCACTAGGGCCACCGTTCCATTCGCACCTGCTATCTCTCTTTTGGGAACTCCACGGGGGGACACCTACACAACAGCAGCGGAGTTGCATCACTGGACCTCAGAGGGTGTACAAGACGCGGGGGACCTCTTTCAAGAAGGCACTCTTATTCCATTTCAGGACCTCATGGTGGGGGACAATATACCTCCAGGGCAGTTCTTATTACACAGAGCACTCATAGCCTCATTGGCGTCAAAATGGGGTGCACTCGTCCAGGAACCTCCCATACATCATACCTTGCAATACCTACACATGACGGCGAGGGGGAAAAACCCTATACGCTGGTTCCCATCCTCTCTTCGACAACATACGGAAACACATCTCACTCGTCTTCGGTTTCCCTGGCAGTGGGCCCTGGGTAGAGCGTTTACTGATAGGGAATGGCTAGCTGCCCGTGGCAGTCCGACCCACATCTCACGGAATCAACGATTCCGCAGATACAATTCTTCATACTGCACCAGGTCTACCTTACCCCAGCCCAGGTACTTCCTCCGCATAGATGCGGCTTGCCCCCAATGTCAGCAATTAGATGCTGACTTGACTGATTACTGGCGCTTCGTGACAACCACTCCCATAAGCTGCACAGCCCGCACCATTCCTCTGACATAGGAAGCTCATATACTGCACCTCTTTAGCAGGAACAAGAAGTATAGAGCAGCTACACGTTTTTTTGACCTAGGCCGAATAACAGCCAAGCGCCTACTCACTAAGCGCTGGAAATCCCCCCTACTACCTCACCCTCTTGCTTGGCACCGATCCTTCTCTAATTGGGCGAGGGCGTAGGGTGCGGTGCTGCGCAGAGAGGATCTGCTTGGCATTCGTATGTTCCCCCTGGCGCCTCAGTGAGAGGCAATGCTCTCCAAGCTCCCGGGGACACAGACATGGGACCCCTGCCTACATCACAGAGGGCTGTCACTCAAGGTGCCCCCCCGCCGACGTGGATCAGGCCTGACACCACTACCCAGTCTGCCATTACCCTCCTGTCGTGGAACTCCATTACTGCTGAGTATTAGGGGTGTTTGAGGTCCTCTAGCAAATTTAGCCATGGCAGCAGGGTTTGCGCGACTCTATCCTATCCTTTCTTCGCTTTGGTTGACCTCATTTTGTTGTGCCCTATGTCCCCGGTTACATTTGAACAGCACTTCTCCTACATTGCTCACACATTACTTGATGATTCGACTTGTCAGCACCACTCTGTCTTTCCTGTGATATTGCTGCAAGCTTTGATGTAACTACTCCGCACTAAGTTTTTAATTGTCATGTAGCTATCAGCTCAGCTGTACATTGTCACCAGCAATTTGTTTTATTTCCTCTCTTTCTCTGCCTGTCGCATCAGTGATGCCCTACCTATATGCCATGCTAATTACACTCCTTGCATATTACCCAAAGCTGCACCTTGGCAGCGCCAACCCTCCTTTTGTTAAGGCATTTCTGTAAACTTGAATGTAATTGATGTATTCTTAATGTGCATTGCCAAATTGTAATCAGTCCAAGTGTGTCTAACCGCTGGCAATTCATTTCTCTGTTACATGAATTCCATGCTGTCTGTATATTCTATTGAACAAAGTGCAAAAACAAACAAACGAAAAAGTTAATAAAGATGATTTAAACAAAAGAAGATACAAAAGGTGGCACAATCAATCACAAAACATTTTGGGAACAAATAGTTTAGTTGCAAAACAAACTACAAAACACTCATGTGATACACACGCAGAGTCATCAATGTGATGGCGTTCACGTTGAAGGGAATTCACGGGCTGTGCAAACAGCTTCCGTAGGTGCAATCACTCGTTCAAAAACGAAAATAGACAGTAAAATAATACCGGCTGTCAATGCTTCAAGCAAAGGCAGAGGTGCAGCGTTACCTAAAAAGTTTCCAGTCAAATACTCATATATAATTGATACAAACAATGTTCCATTTGCTCGAATCCCTGGAGTGGGGGATAGGGTAATTCCAAACATGGAACATAGATTAAGACTAATCCTAGCAGCACATGAAGGGCTCGCCTCTGCTCATGCAGGTGTTTCTGCCACAGTATCGTTATTAAAACAGAGATACTGGTGGCCTAGCATTAGGAAACAGACCAGAAACTATGTTTTGGACTGTAAAATATGCCAAAAGATGAAAGTCTGTACAGTGAAACGTCCTGCGCAGACGCCCCTGTTAATTTCAGATAAACCATTAGCGTTTGTTTGCCTGGACCACTGCGGTCCCTTACAAAGGGATGGTAAATATAAATACATCATGGTCGCAGTGGATTCGTGTTCAAGGTTTCTATGGATGTGGCCTCAGCACTCCGCTGACGCTCAAACTGTTATAAAAGACTTGCGAGTCTTTATCGCCACATACGCAATAGGCACACTACCCTCTGACCAGGGCCCTGCGTTTAGCTCTCGAGCTTACAAAGAAGCCATGGCCAGTCTGGGCGTAGCATTGCAGTACTCTTCTCCATTCCATGCTGAGAGAAATTCTGTTGTGGAAAGAAAAAACTGGGACATAAAGCAGTTGATAACAGCTAGGGTATTAGGTTGGGGTGATGGGTGTGTCAAACACGTTTATGGGGTCCAACGTGCATTTAATAATTTGCCAAGAAGTTCTCTAGGCATTGTCACACCATATGGGGTTTTATTTGGGACTAGAATGTTGGTACCGGACCCTGAGTGTCACGGAACAGTGGTGGAAAATAATAAATTTGATATCAAAGATCGTTTGGCTGTTTCACAGGACCTAAATAAACTAAGATCAAAACAAAGCAACGTGTTCCTGAAACCAACAACCACTGGGGAAAATTCGGGCGTCCCAGCAAGGCCTGTCTGGATCCCAAAGCTAGGTGATCTAGTCAGAGAAAAGATCGCGGACAAGAAGGAATTTGGGCCTTCTTACAGACAACCAGTACCTGTCCTAGCAATCCACGGATAGTACTTCTGCCGCCCCTTGCTAGTAAAAAGGAGAAAAGATTTGTGTCCATCGACCTGATCAACCCACACTATGTGGCCGATACTAAGCAGTAGGCCAAGTGGACTCAGACAATGTAGCAGACGCACTTCTCTAGCTACAATCCATGAGGTTCAAACTGAGAGACTCATCACCTTTGAAGATTCTACAGTGAGAAATAAAGGAACAAAGCTATGGAACTCATACCTCATGAGACCCAAATAACAGTTTGCCCTGATACACCTGTCTACAATGAAGTAACAAGTGATCAACTTGTTCCAGCGATTTCAACGAATCCTGATGCAATTCCAACCTTTGACAATACTGCCTCTGGCCATTTCATTAACTTTGATACGTTTTCTAAGGATCCCAGCGAACCTGAAACGATGCCAGCACTAAGACCTTTCAAAGAACAAGCAACTGACTTTTTTCATCACCTGAAAAAGACTTATCTGGTTTCACCATGGATTGAACTATGGATTGTTTTGGGAATATTTTTCTTTCTACTTTGGTTAGCTCTGGTAATAACTCTGGGTATGCTGATGAACATATATTCGAATGGACATAGCAATTAAAAGAGTGAACTTACTTCTCCAGCCACACAAATCATCCCATCGTGAAGCAAGAGACTTGTCTGCTGTGAACATCACAGCCGTTCCTATACCAGATGGTATAGTTTGGAACAAAACCGAACATGACATTTTTGGCCCGTCGGAACTCTTGAACATTCCACCCTTGTTTAAGATTTCATTAAGTGACTTTATTTCCTCTAGTACCTTTTCTGATGATTGGGACTTCGAGACTGTTAATAACAAGATGTCTGATCTAGAAATATCTCCAGTATTCACAAATATTTTGGAGGTTCATCCTACTATGAACAGCTATATTTTTATAACCATTATGGTCATCATTTCTTGCATTTTATTTATTTATTTGCAGTTTTTGTAAAGCGCAGCACTCATCCCGTGGGATATCACTGCGCTGAAAACCAGGGAAGCTGTTGGGGTGTGTACTGAGAGATTTACGGTTTAGGGAAGAGATGCGTTTTGAGTTTCCCTCGGAACTAGAGATAGTTGGTGGTATGTCTTAGGTCCGAGGGGAGCTCATTCCACCATTTGCTGCAAGGTAGGAAAAGGAGCGTCCGCCTGTTCTGACCTTGTAGATGCGTTTAGATTTCACCAGGGCTGATTGGCATGATCGTAGGTTCCTGTTGGGTACATAGAATTCGATCTTCCCATGGAGCATCTAGGGTCCAGTTCTATGTAAGGTCCTATGAGCATGGCTGAGTAGTTTAGAGACAGCCCTCTGGCCCATCGGGAGCCAGTGAAGTTTTTTTAAGCACTCAGATGCTGAGTCTCGCTTGCCTTTTTTGAGAATGAGTTTGGCCGCCTGGTTTTGCACAATCTGTAAACGGGAGAATAACTGCTCATTCATCCCATTGAATGGTGCGTTGCCATAATCCAGGCGACTAACCAGACGGGCCTGAGTGACAGACCGTCTGCAGTCCAGGGGTATCCAGGGGAATATTTTGGCGAGAAGTTTTAGTATTGCAAAACCCTTGCCACAGAAAGATCGAACGTGGTCCTTCATGGAAAGTGCGTCCTCCATGATGATTCCCAAATTCCTGGCATGTTGTTTAGGGATAGGGGCCGTTCCAAGTGAGGGTGGCCACCATGTGGCGTCCCACATGCGTTTTGCTCCCCCAAACAGGAGGATCTCAGATTTGCCTGCATTCAGTTTCAGGGAATGCTTGTGCATCCATTGTGCCATTTCTGACAGACAGTTGTGTAGTTTGGTTTTGGTTACCTCGGGTCCCTCGTCCATAGCCACCACCAGCTGCGTGTCGTCTGCATAGGAACAGACGTCAATGCCCCACTTCCTTTCAATGTCAGCCAGAGATGAAATATAGACATTGAAAAGGGTGGGGCTCAGGGAGGCGCCCTGTGGCACCCCTCAGCCGATGGAGTTAGGTCTAGAGGGGAACTGTCCCATGTGTACTGCCTGGGTATGGTTGGTTAAGAAGGAGTGTAGCCAATTTAATGCTGTGAGTTGGACTCCCTTACTCCTGAGTATGTTTAACAGGCAGTCGTGGGAGACCGTATCAAACGCCGCTGACAGGTCGAGCAGTATCAGTGCCACCGCTCCCGCTTGGTCGGTGGAGGATCTGATACTGTCCGACACTGCCAGCAACGTTGCTTCGGTGCTATTGTTGGCTCTGAACCCGGTCAGAGATGGGTCCAGAAGGGAATTGCTTTCGAGGTACCTGGTCAGCTGTATATTGACCAGTTTCTCCAATGCTTTGGAGAGATAGGAAAGCTGAGAGATGGGCCTATAGTTCTCACCGTTGAGGATATCAGTTCCCGCTTTCTTCAGGAGAGGGGTCACAGAGGCATGCTTCCAGGCATCAGGGAAGGTTGCTGTGGTTAGTGATTTATTAAAAAGTTGAGTGATTAAGGGGCAGAGCGTGGATGCAGTTTTTGAGAACACACAATGGGGACAGGGATCTGAAGGGGATCCGGATTTGATTGTGTTCAAGGCTGCTAGGACCTCTTCTGTAGAGAGTGGTTCAAAGCTGGTGAGACAGGGTCCCATTCCTAAGTCTGATTGATCTATAGACACTTCTGAGGAGGAGCCAGTTTTAGGTGAGTTGTCTGAGTAGCTGACATTTTGAGGGGTGAAAGTGGAGTATATTTTCCTGATTTTTTCCGAGAAGAACGTACTAATGCGTTCACAGGCCGCAGTCGAAGGGGTGAGTGTTTGTGAAGTGCTGGAAGGTTTGCTGAGTTCCTTCACTATTTTAAATAGTTCTTTTGCAGAATTGCAGTTATCTTGAATGCGCTGTGTAAAATAGTCTTTTTTTGCCTGTTTGATGGCGAAAATATACTGCTTCCGTTTATTGAGGTAGTTTTGTCTCGCTTCACTGTCGTTGGACTGCCTCCATAGGTGTTCCTTTTTTTGGCATTCCTTTTTTAGGTTTTTTAGACAGGGGGTATACCATTTCTCTGTTATTTTTTTTGTTCTGGCTTTCCTCAATGGGGCTAATATATTTAGTGTTTGCAGTATACCCTCGTCGAGTAGGGCGACGTCGTTGCAAATAGGGGAATCCTCTGAAAATATAACCTTGTCTTTTGGGAAGTTAAGTTCAAAGTTGGATTCGTTAATTAACTTCCAAGCTCATTTAGAGATATGAGGGGCAGTCTTAGTTTTTGACGGTCTGCCGGGAAGAGTGAGTGAGAAGGATATAAGAAAGTGGTCCGACCAGGACAGTGGGTTGACCTCTTATAGACTAGTGGATTCGATGTTGGTGAATAATAGGTCTAATGTATGGCCAGCAAAGTGCGTGGGGCCCGTAATCCACTGTTTAAGTTGAAGAATTTCCATGTCGGATTTCAGTTGGGAGGTTCCCGGGGCATCTATTTTTTCGTAGTGGATATTAAAGTCGCCGACTATCATATCGTTTTTGTATTTCAAACACAGTGGCAGGAGTTGATTTAAAAGTTTAGCACCAAGGCTGGCTTGTTGTCCCGGGGGTTATAGAGCACAGCACCAGCTAGAATGATAAGACCATCCAAAAGTACTTTGAAAGGCAGGATCTCATGTTCAATGTGGGCAGTCATCGGTTCAGCCAAGCATGTTAGATGGTCCCTAAATATTACAGCAACCCCTCCTCCTCTTCTCTTACCAGCCCTATCTTGCGAAATGATTTTGTAGTTAGGGGGGAGGGCGATTGCTAGGTCTGGGGCGCTAGTTTCGGTTAGCCAGGTTTCAGTTACGAAAACTAGGTCCGGGGTCTTAGATGAAATTAGATCCCAGATGTCTAGGGCATGTCCAGGTAAGGATCTGGCATTGAAGTATAAACAATTCAATGACAGGTTGTTGTTCTCGTGAGAGGAGTGGTTATTCAATGGGGTTGAACCCATACTAGACCAGTGACAGGCGAGGCAGGATATGGGTCCATAAGATAAACCTGGTCCCGTTTGGGTGCATAGATGTGTTTTAGACCTTTGTTGTCTTTATGAAGCGCTAGTAATTCGCTTTGTGAATAGCGAATGGGTGTAGGCAAATTTTGGACGGAGCCTGCAGGGGGTATAGCCCATAGTCCCGGTCGGGCGCGGACGGGCGCAGGCGGGCTTGCCTTTGGCGCGCCTTCAGCGCGCAGGCGGAGCGCCAGCTGCGCGTCCGGCCCAGGCACATGTTTTGTAGAGGTGAGGAGGGGGCATGGCCTCAGGGCGGTGGGCGTGGCCCACTGTCCGCGTAGTTTGGCGGCAGCTGGGTGTGGTTCGGCCGCGGCAGCGTTCAATCGGCTGCGCGGCGTGCAAAATGAGGGGGGAAGTGCTCAGGGCAGCATGACAAACAATGGAAGTAAGTTTCTCCAAGTTTAAAATACAATTTTTTAAAACAGCAAGGCTCCCGGCTTTTCGCCTGCATAAAAGTGTATCCCCTAGAAATGTATTTATGTATAACCAATGGGAACATTGTCCTACATCTCCAAAGGGTAGCTCAGAAACTTTTGCAAAGAAGTTTCCATATTTTTCAGGGTTCAACTTGTCAAATCCTGAAACTTTTTTCTTTAAAAATGTGAACAAGGCATGAACAAAAAATATGTTAACAAATACAAAACAGATTTATTCTGCAGCCTTTATTGCCCAACTGTCAATACAGGGTTTCGACTTTTGGAAAAACAACATTGAGACAAAATCTGTCTGGTTACAAAAGATTGGCAAGTGCAGGGGGTAGAAGCGTTATATATATAGCCTGTGTCATCCCTGAGCAAATTATGTTTTTGAATGACACTGTCCAACTAACGTCTTGCCTTGGGATAGCCAAGATCATAGACATGAACAATCCATCCATACCTGCACCTGCAAGTAATAGCACTACACAGGGGGGGGTCGATGTACATACTATTTTGCAGCACAACAGATAAGATCCTGAATGGAAAAAATGGTTGCTCTGGCCCAGAGACACAAACAACTGTCAAGATCGATACCTGAACAAAACACAGGGTTTCACAATCAATAGGCCAGACCCACAATATGTTCAAAGACAGCATCCGGGGTAATAACAACATACAGTGTAGGGAAACTTTTCCTTGATTGGCTCCAGAAAGCTACACTAGAGGATGTAAAACAACACTTATCTTTACTTAAAGAAGGCGCAGATCTTAGGGAATTATTACTAGGACCAAGAAAACCCGTCAAAAATGTTTCATATATGCCGGTATCTATGCTGCTTATAATGAAATGTGGAAGATGAAATATGGAAGATTACCCAAGCAGAGACTGCAGAATGAATACGAGAATACGAGAAATTGATCGTATTAATTTAGAGCAATCTATCTCTGTAGTAGACAATGGGTTAACGACTCTGTCGTCCAGGATATATTCATTGGACAGCATTGTGTCTCCTGCCATAGACCTAGGCATGGGCGAATTTTGCGAATCTCGCGTTCGCGAATTTTGCGGATTTGCGAACTTGCAATCCGCAAAATCCGCGAATTCCCGCGAATTTGCAGATTTTTTAATTTTTTTATGTTCGCACGGGTTTCTGCAAGTTCGCGAGGGTTTTGTACAATTTCGCAAATTGCGAAATTGTACAAAACGCGTGCGAACTTGCAGAAACCCGTGCGAACACAATGTGCCCAGTATGTGCCTCTTGTGTGAATAAAAGGTCAGAGAAAGATCAGTTCAGCAGATGAAGAGAAAGAAGCTCCTGGTCACAGGAACAGCACGGGTATTGCTCTCGTGAAAGTCAAGGATGCAAAGCCTATCCAGCATCACAGCTGATTTTCCACTGTAGATTTGGGAAGAAGGCACACCTGTCCAGCCTCGACGACGCTCACGATCGTTTTTGGGCTAATGAATGAGTCACTGAATTTGAGCATCAACTAGTTCGAGCCACCATGTGTGTGTTACTATGCAATCGCCCCGAAGGGCGCAGGGGTCCCTTGAGTGAGCTGTCCATCATAGTGGGTGAATGGCGGGAAGACGGTGCAAACGGCGAGTGTGTGGGTGGGGCCAAACGGGCAGGGCTACCATGCGAGTTCACACATGCTTCTAGTGTGTATAAAAGGTCAGAGAAAGATCAGTTCAGCAGATGAAGAGAAATAAGCTCCTGGTCACAGAAACAGCACGGGTATTGCGCTCGTGAAAGTCACGGATGCAAAAGCCTCTATCCAGCATCACAGCTGATTTTCCATGGTAGATTTGTGAAGAAGGCACACCTGCCTCGACGACGCTCATGATTGTTTTTGGGCTGATGAATGAGTCACAGGAAGGGCATGGTAAATATTTTAGGATGGCGCCGGCAAGCTGCCAGCGCCATCCTAAAATACTTACTAAATTAGCTTCAACAGGAAGCTCTAATAGATAAAATCGAGCACCTGCTTTATTTTATCTATTAGAGCTTCCTGTAGAAGCTAACTTAGTAACTATTTTAGGATGGCGCTGGCAGCTTGCCGGCACCATCGTAAAATAGTTACAACAGGCCATGCTTGAACTTTTGCCCCCGGAAAAATCCGCCGCTCGCGGATTTGCGAATTCTCGGTAAATTTGCGGGAGTTCGCGGATCGCGAATTTACCGAAAATTCGCAAAATCCGCGAGCGGAACGGATTTTCCGCTCATACTTACATAGACCTAATTGACAAGGCTTGGTCATGTTGCAACATAGTCAGTCTCAATTACGTTCTATCATGCTATTAGGCTGGACGCTACAAAACTTGCATGCAGGTTATGTGCCTTGGCGTTTAATTAACACTATGTCACTGTTTTCAGAATTCAATCTCACTGATAAACAGATCAAACTGACACAAAGGGGAGCAGACTATACGGTGCTGAGCATTAAAAAACTGGAAAAGTTACCATATACAGTGGCAGAAAAACCAGCTACTGAGTGAATCATGCATGGTAAAATTACTCTGCATGTTACAATTTTCCATTTTCAGTATTGCCTAAACATATACCAGCAGGCAAATATGAATGGTTAGGTAAAGAATGCATTAAGACATCCTGGGATTTACCTTACACACACATATTTTGGAGTGGGGGGCATGCAGTGTTTCCTAGAGGTACTAACTGTGAAAACGCATTAAGCAGTTCTCTCCTTTGTCAGGGTATTAACTTACACGTGGCCTGTGATGGTTCCACTACAAACTTATCCTGTCACCTGCAAGGCTCACTAGCTGCAGTGATTAATCCAATTTTTGGACAACTTTCAAATGAAAGTTACCTCATGTTGAATGATCACAGCTGCTGTGGATTGCTTCCAGGTATCCCATATCTAGTAACAGTTACATCTAGGGTCACTTGCTGTATGTAAGTCTTGTTTCCACAAACAAACACAGTCAGGGAGTCGCTTTTATGGCTTTCACTGAACATCTCTTCTATACGAATTGATACTCTAAGCAGAATGAAAGCCATTCTTTTGCAGCAAACAGTGCCACTGACCTCGGCCTAAGAAACCTATGATCTACAAGTCGCAAGGGCTTCTGCCGAGATACATGCCCTTTTGAATACAAACTGCCCTATACATTTCTCAGAAATGTTGGAACGTATCTTTAAACATGTCTGATACGAGCGGTATTGTACATGTACATGTATTTAGGAACGTGTGTTCAGGAATGTGAGCACCTTTTCAAGCAGTCCTCGGAATCATTCCAAACTTTGTGCACTCTGTGTTTGGCAGACTGCCACTAATTTTAGCACTAGTTGCAGGGATTGTGTTTTTATTCCTACTGCTACGATATGGCAAGCCACATAACCAGCAACACCCAATTCACAGTGGAGAGAGCTCTACTGGAGAAGAAGTGTTGTGAGCGCATCGTCCAAATTTTAGGTTTACCTCGTCTACGAGAATTAAATACCACATAGTTTCTGTCATTCAGACCAATCTTTCACGATTGCATCTTACCTGTTCTACGCTGCCTGCTTTGCGGTGAAGAATGCGTGCTAGGCATCTGTCTAACACTCCGGTCAGTCATGCCTCCGGATGTCGATCCTGTAACGGCCCATGCTCTGTGTTGTCCCCAGTGGCTATCAATCCTGATGACGGCATTCATTGAGATCTCACAGGCGCAAATTGCTACTGCCGAGGTACGAGAGGAAACAAGAGGCAAGTAGGTAACATCCGATGCGAACATTGCTGATGCAACCAATGGTGAAGGCGATGCTTCTCATCTATGTGCGGTTAGTCTTCTAAACAAGGTAATCCAATTTTCACGTACAACGGTAGATGACTTTTTATCTACAAGATTAGAAGATTTCATGTTTTCTCCATCCCCATACACTGACTTTTGATCTAGCACACAGTGTACTGAGAAACTCTGAATTTGACCTTCATTTTTCAAAAACAAGGGCTAACTTTGGAACTTTTTTCTATGATTATTTTTTTTCTCCAAATTTGCATTTTTCATTTTTGGCACAGTAATCTGCTTATAGTAGAACTATTCATAGAGAACAGAATTCTTTGAAAAACGTCCGGAGACAATATGCCACCTTGTCAAGAACAATTGAGTTATGTAATCTGACATGAAATCTGACATGAAATGGTTTCGGCCCTTTTTCTTCTGTATTTACGAGCCATTTCATCATGTGTATATATGTTTATGGTTCATTCAGTTAGCATTCAAATGTAAACATGTGCTTAGAATGAAACATTTCTTTAATATGTACAGCACCATTGCATTTTATGCATAGCAACTCTTTTAGATGCATTTTTAGAAATACGTTTTTAGACATACCAAACTGGAGTGGGTGGTGTGTGTCGATTTGGATACCGTATATAGGTTTCCCGATTTTTGTCCTTATATAGGCACAATTCACATTGCCCAGATTTATGTATAGAAATCCTACCCTTATTTAAGCATTATCGATGCTAACCAAATACATGCATTGTCACCTACACCCATCCATCCATGTCACAACGAGTTCTTGGAAAACCAGACTCTTAACCCTTTAGGACTTCCCCTTGCTTGGATTATTGATTTCTGCAAGAACTCATTTATTATGCATGAACTATTCCTTAGGAGTTCATTCATGATGTTCCTCTGCCCGACTTTTACGTCAATACTGGCATTACTAAACAGCTTCCAGGTATAAATATACCTTCCTTTGCCATGGCAAGCCACGGTACGGTCCAGCTGCATACTTTCACAGCTCAGCTACGGGGTTCGCCAAGGTAAGTTTGGAAGGAATTCAAGTCCCCGCCTGACGCACTGACCGGACGCTGTCATCCTCCTAGCAGAGAAACCAGCTCCAGTGTTTAGGACTCCCCTTGCGGGCTGTTAGAGATCGAGACCTGGAAAGAGATTCCAACCTCTCTCATTCTAAGGTATAAATCAGACTAGAACCTAGAGGGACTCTAGGCAACTCTTGACAAAACTAAACTATAGCTAGCTATACTTTAGAAAACAGCACCTACTTCTTACCTCCTACTACACTTAGTTTAGGTACACTCGGGGTAGAACAATTTAGAAGCACCAGATGAGTATTCACATTTTTACCTGTGTTATTTATGTATGTATTTTTATGAATATATGTCATAGTTACGAACCCTGCTATTGTAGTATTATTTTATCTTACTGCTAACGCTGTATGTATTATACTTCGCATTCTGTCTTATGATTGTAGTGGCTCATATCTCTTGCATGAGAAATAAGGCTGTTCAATAAACCCTTTTTATTGAAACGCCAGTCTATCTATTTCTGTGTAAACTCTGTCGAAACGAAGCATGCACGATTGACTGAGTGAAACTGTTATCTATTGTTTCCACGATTCTGAGACTGTTCCAATTCTAAAAGGAAACAAAGTTATCATGTACACGCGGTTGTCAGAAACTAATCCCTTCATGTTTATTCGAGAAGTTTTCAGTGACCTCTGAGTTAGCTGGCACACACAAGTAATTAAGTTTAATGTACTCGATAGAGACATACTGACTTCAGTCCTGTGGCAAACCTTTAGTGTATATTATTCCAATGTGCAGAGTCTATCAGGGACATAGGAACGACACCACATTATGTTCCATAACTATGTTTTTGAAAGATTGGATAGAGTTACCTATGCACCATGTATCATATGTATACCAAGTGTAAACAACGTAATTATACACCTTAGCACCAGTCGCTGCTCCTGCAGTTAAGCGCAGTGGGGTGATGTGGCAGGGCAGGGAGGGATGTCTACAGACGATGGAATAGGGAAAATTAAATAAATAGTTAAATCCTATTCCGTCATTTGTAAACGTACCCCCCCTGCACTACCCCACCATGCTTACCTGCTGGTGCCACGACTGCTTTAGATCATGGTGCAAAGGTGTGAGTGCGGTATTAGGCAGTCTGTTTGTGAGCCAGCACAGCGTAAGCGAGCAGCAGCAGATCATATTTAATGATTATGGCTATGCGCTGCTTTCTCCCTCTTGTGCAACACAGCACAGCAACTTTGGTTACTGCTCAGCATTGCTTTATATTTTAGCAAATCTGCCCCTATGTTTGCTGTCCTATGGACTTAACTGAAAAAGACAGTAATAATGGCCAAAGGAGGCTCACTTAACGGGGTTTAACTGGGAACGCATTATTGGTCGAGTTCAGTAAAAAAGCAAAAGTAATATTTCTGATATGTGTGGTTTCAGAAGCTACCACGCATTACAGTGATACCGAATGTGTTTTTCTCATCGAGTACAATAAAAAAAATATGCTAGCCGCATAATTTTGATATGAGTAGTAACAGGAGCTACCACACATATCTCTAATTAATGACCAACTTGGGAAGAGGGCTCAATAATATTAAGTAATCAAGTTTGAGATGACAATAGGCCTGTAAAACAGCAAAAGCTAATGAGCATTACTTTCATGCCGTAGTGGGCTCTTATGATTCCGAATAGTAAAATAATAATTAACAAGGAATTTAATTACTATCTTTTAGAGGTAGCCCTCCTTTCTTTAATCACAAAATAGCAAGGGCAACGCGGATTTCTCACTCACAGAGAACACATTTTAAGCAGAGCATGAATACGATGGAGGAAAAACTCAATAGCAGAAAGATTGTTACTGAAGTGGATTTTACGCAAATAGATTTCGGGTCATCAGAGGGAAAGATGGCATCTCATGGCACAAGGGATAATGTATGACTCATGATCCTTTGAATATGCCTGCAACAACCTTTGTTGGAATGAATGATGCACATTTATCAATGAAGCAATCACCCTTGCAAAAGCAGATCTTTTTTGCGCTTATTTTTTACCAGTAGTGCTAAACAATAGACGTTTTTGGATAATGATTTTTACTGAAAGTTGGATGTTTTTTATTGGCACACAGAAGAACATTTTGCATTGGTTTTCATTTTCATGAATTTCAAATTTTTACAAGGGAGTAGCAACACGCAGAAATCCCATGAAATCTTAGTTTTCCTAAATATGATTTCCTTTATCACATCACATTAAACAGAGGCCAGTTAGTAGAATATTCCTCTTGTGACACAAAAATATTCTGCTCCGTCAGTGTCCCATGGAAACTTGTTTTGGTCTATTGAAAGAGTGGGAGAAGCTGGGAGATATGTATATTATGTGGAACAACAGCATATAAGGAAACACTGTCTACGTCTGCATGGAATGTGATAACTTCGTTATTGTTTGTTCTTACTTGTACTAGATGTGGTTGTAAATGATTAGAGGGACCATACCATCGATATGTTTGAGTATTCTTGGACCATAAGTATGAATGCTTATTCTCATAATCATATGAACTGCTGAATAGGTCGGCCTGGATTTTATGCCAACAGCTTCTTTGTGGGAGGCTCATCTAAAAGCCAAAGGGGAAACACTTGAAGCATGACACATACTGAACTTTTTCTTCTAGATGCAAAGGCTGTCTTTGTTGAGTAATATGTATGAAAACAACAGGAGAAAACCCATATACCACGTTGGGATGGGTGTATCATGTGAGTAAAAACAGTTCCCAACAGGTATTATGCGGAGACAATTTTGAAAGCGTATGCAATAAGCATTACAAAGAAAGGAAACCAAGGAGTCAAGAAATTGTCAGAGAAAGTAGTCTTATTTGCATAAATGATAAGAAACTTTCAAAGGTCAATACAGTTAAAGCAGCACTGTACAGAGTGGGTCTTGTGACAACCCGGTGACACTTGGTGCAGGTGCTATATACAATCAGTGACATGTGAGTGTACAAGTGTTTAAAAACAACAGCAATGGCGACGCATTGAACAAAATTTCAAACATCCGATAATGGCCCCAACAGAGACAAGTAACCATTACTTGAAACAAAATAATTAGATTGGGAGCACAAGACGTGAAATGCGTCGTGAGATTCAAGCTGTCTAGTCGACGGCGTTTCGATCAGGTAATGGACATTCTGGAGCGCGCCTTGAGCGCCCTCGTAATTCTAGAATTGTAGCTGACCTGTTGATGCCATTTTGGGCTCACGCTAAGTACTTGTCCTTTCTCTCCCCTCCCCTCCCGGCCTCCTGCAGGACTTGCCAGTACCGCTCGCTGCCCAGACGGAAGAGCCATTCAGGTAATTTCTGATACCAGGGTCTCGAGTCTTGACTATTATTTGTAGTCCACCTCTAAAACTCTGTTTATCATTTATCCCCCAGTAACCTTGGACGATCGAGTCCACGAACCAGGATTTCTACCACGTCATCCTGTCAAAGTCTTAGTGTGAGTTTTCCACCTTCCATATGCGGCGAACCAACCTGAGCAATCAATAACGGTTTTTACCCCGTAATCTGCAAGACCCTAGACACCCCCTATATCACTTACCCCTGTCCCGTTCTGGCCCTCACCCCCCACTTCATGACACTCCTTAGTTCGCAAATTAGTTCGGACTGAGCACTCGTGCACCCCCTTCCCCTGCGCATTCTCCTTCCCCTGACCACGCGCTGAAACTGCCCTTTATACCCACAGCACTGTTCTCATCGACAACCCCGTCCTGATGAGGATCCCGAACAACTGGGATCGAAACGCCGTCGACTAGACAGCTTGAATCTCACGACGCATTTCACGTCTTGTGCTCCCAATCTAATTATTTTGTTTCAAGTAATGGTTACTTGTCTCTGTTGGGGCCATTATCGGATGTTTGAAATTTTGTTCAATGCGTCGCCATTGCTGTTGTTTTTAAACACTTGCACACTCACATGTCACTGATTGTATATAGCACCTGCACCAAGTGTCACCGGGTTGTCACAAGATCCACTCTGTACAGTGCTGCTTTAACTGTATTGACCTTTGAAAGTTTCTTATCATTTATGCAAATAAGACTACTTTCTCTGACAATTTCTTGACTCCTTGGTTTCCTTTCTTTGTAATGCTTATTGCATACGCTTTCAAAATTGTCTCCGCATAATACCTGTTGGGAACTGTTTTTACTCACATTTGTTGAGTAATAGCCACACATACAGCAAAGTACAGAAACCTCTCTGGCTGGCTGTTTACTCCTTAATTGCTGACTCTTTCCTCACCCAGGGCTGAGCCCTTTTTAGCTATTTGGGGTAGTTTGCACATAGGCCTCCTGTTAGACTTGGCTTTTTCAGCGGGTTTACCCCAAGGCTTTGTGCTTTTTGGCCTCCTGTTTTTTACCCTGTTTTTGTTGGTTTTAGGACTCGGGCATTTTACTACTACTAATCAGTGATAGAGTGCATATGCTCTCTGTGCAAATTTTTGTTATGGATTGGTGTTTCCATGATTGACTTATTTGATTTACTATTAAGTCCCTAACCGTGCACTATTTGCGCCCAGTGCCTCGAAATCAAATTCTGCTAATGGGCCCGCAGCACTGATTGTGCCACAGACACAAGCAGCCTTGCAAAAGGTTCTCAGACCTGCCTAAGCATTGTCTGTGTACAGTTTGGTACTGCCATGAAGACTTGGCAAGTGCACCCACTTGCCAGGCCCTCACCTTCCCTTTTATTACATGTAAGTCCCCCTAAGGTAGGCCCAAGGTACTTCTGTGGGCAAGGTGGAGTGTATGTAAAAAGTAGGACATGTAATGGTGTATGTGACATGTCCTGATAGTGAACTACAGTGTATTTTTTCACTATTGAAAGGCTATCCATCCTGTAGGATAGAATGGGAATTTATTTATAACATCTTTTAGGTATAACTTCCCATTGGGACAAGATAAATAATTGAGTTTAGTATGCTTGAACTCTTAGAAAGTGAGTATTTTCTTGCTTAGCCATTCTGTGTACCTCTGCTGGTGTGTGGATTGACAGTCTGGCTTTGGAGTGGCAGGTGCTGGAGATGTGCATTCACTGCAGACAACCAATGGGGGGTTGAGGTGTGTTCTTCCTTTCTGGGATGAGTCAGGGCTGGGCTGAATAGACCTGGGCTGCATTTAGAGTAGTGGGATGAGATTTCCTTGCACCTGAATGGGCCTGGTCCACCTTGCACAATACTGTCTCCTGCCGGAAAGCTGACCCAGAGAGGACAGAACTGGTTTTGACTGAGGACAAATCCCCTCCACCACAAGAGAACAACACAAAATTGTATATAAATGTTGGGGCCCATACCCCAGAACTTTAGAATACTTCTGGACTCAAGAGGATCCTCCTGCCAAGGAGAAGAGCTGGGAAAGCTGGAGGAGAAGTACTGCCCCGTTGCTTTGTGCTGTCTGGGGATGGCCTGCAGTGGCTGTTTCTGCCAAGGAGAGGACAAAACCTTTGCTCTGTGCTGCGTATCCTGCTTGAAGAAGATCTCCAAGGGCTTGAAGGTATTCTTTCTTCCTGTTCTGAAGTCTCTGGGACACAAAGACTTCCTTGCTGGGTGTTCTGACCTGCCAAGATATGCATGTTCCTGTGTTGAGCCTCTGGAGGTTAGTCCTGCTGCTGGGAGCTGGGAAAAGAGAAGCAACTAGAGAAGTGTGATGCATCCGCACCCATTTCCCAAGCAACACCCCGTGCAGGAATAATTTCCACACATTGCTATTATGTTGCTGAAGATACAGACGCAGCGCCTGCCCGAGCCTGGAGAAATCGCTGCAGGGTGAGTCTTGTGTACTGATCTTCAAAGTCCGAGATCAACGCACTACATTGACTCCTACACATACTGTGTGACTGCAAGAACCGATGCATTATGGGACTGTGTCTGGTGAATCAATGCAGCGCAGTTGCTGCCACCGCATTGAGAACCGACCCATCCCCGAATCCCCACGCATCATACCGGGGCACCAAGTCTACAACAACGCTGGGGAAGCAGTAAGATACCGACTCATCACCTCCCTGCACAGTAAGAAACCGACGGATCACCTCCTCTCCAGTATGGAACCAAAGCATCACCACCCCAGTGTGGCAGTAAAGAACAAACGCATCACCTCCCCTGGAGCAAGGAACCAAAGCATAACCTTCCCTGTGCGTAAGGAACCAATGCTCACCTTCCCTGCAGCTGTTTTTGTTTACGAATTTGACACATCCAAGGTACTTTGTGTTGAAAGTGTTGCATCTATAGTTTGCTAAGGACAGAACAGTTTTTACCTTTTAAAAGTTATATCTTGATAACTATATGTTGGATTTTTGTAGTTTTAGTCTAGTTTGGTTTCCATAAAGATTATGTATTTTTCTAAACTGGAGTGGTGTCCATTTGTAGTGTTTTCTCTTTATTACTGTATGTGTGCTCAAATCCTTTACCAATCAATCAATCAATCAATCAAGCTTTATTTCGATATAAATATCATACAAGCAATAACAATTTCAAAATGGGGAAAAAATACATTGATAGATAAAAACATACAGCACAATTCTCTCTTGGTCAATAAAATGTATAGCTTATTAAAATATAATTAATCAGATGGATAAAAACATGCAACGCAATTCTCGCTGAATCAATAAAAGTTAAAGCTTTTGACAAATTTATAAATAATCAGTATGGATAAATTAGGATGCAACATATTTAAACTTTTGGAAGAGTGTGAGGACATCATCTCCCAATTTTGTTTCTTATGAACATATAAGCACAAAGCCAAAGATGTGACATTCTCTTAAAATATCAGTTGCAAATAAATGCAACATTATGGAGGTGTTCTCAAGGCAGTGGTACCCTGTGTTTTTCTGTACTATTTTCACTGAAATCTTTAAAATTGCAAATCTCCAGTTGTACTTTATTTCTCCAAATTGGTTTGGGATTCTTCTTACGTTTCAATCAATTACTGTTTGTGCGCTGCATACATGCTTTATCTATTGACTCTAAGTTAAGCCTCACTCCTTTGTGCCTAGAGACCAGAGGGTAAAGTAAAGGTTAATGTAGTGACTTTTTGTGGCTCCCCCTGACAGGGATTGTGGTTGTGGTTGTTACCTGATTCAGGCTTCCAAATTCCTCAAAAAATAACCTGATATCCTATAGGAAAAAATGCTTTCACACTCTTCTGAATGTTTGTATATGCCATAACCCAATTAATCCGTAAGAACCATTGCTTTCATACCGGCAATCATGGGTCTTCAGGGATAGCACTAGGGACTCGGGTATTCCATGAAGCTTCATTTCCTTGCTCATTACCGCTAGTACTATTGCTACCTTCCTTTATGAAACAAGCATTCTATATTGCCAACTGAAGTCTACGGAGTTTAGATTATCTGTTTTATGCAATGCAAGACAAATATGGCCTAGACTACAACATTGTCATTATAATAGATACTCACATGATTGCACTTTGATTCTGGTGCGATCAGAAGAAGTTGAATGTCTCTTTTGAAATGATTTGTAGAATAAGAAAATAAAACATGCTCTATTCAGTGTCTTTGGACATTCTGATTCACAATTTCAAGTACAACGCTTCTCATCCCCTTAATATTGCATTTCTAGTCATGGATATTGGATTTCATTTTCTGAAAACTAAGGCATGATTTTGAAAATCAGCGTTTCTTACCATCTAAGCATTGTCAAATGTTTGACACAGTACAATTTGTACTTTTTAAAATGCATCAGGATTTCCTGTTTTTAATAAGATGTTAGTTCAAATTATCCTTTCTGATTTCTGGAAAATTCAATCATGGAGAAAAAGAATCTTCATGTTTATGTACTTCTTTCTTTTTGAAATTTCTGCCTTCACAGTCGCCCCAACCCTTGTTTCTCATCCATTTGTTTTTATTTTGCTGAATGCGTTTGTCTTAATCCGAAGTATCCAAATTGGCACGTGTTCAAAATTTGTTTAAATGACAAATATGGAAAATTGGGAATATATTTGACTGTGCTGTATATCTTTTCTAAGAATTGAACTTCTTCAAAGCATGGAAAAAGACGAGCTTGAAAAAGAGGAAAGAAATGTGAAAACATCTGAAGTCTTGGTTCCCTTGGAAGAACGTAGCACCCATTTTAAAGACATGCTTCTTGAACGAGGGGTAAGACCTGTCTTATTTACTTATAGATATTTGCATTAAACATGCATGAAATCAGGTACAGTCCACAAAAGTATTATTATTAGTAGTAGTAGTAGTAGTAGTAGCAGTAGTTGTAGTAGCAGCAGCAGTATTTGTAGTAGTGCTATTCTAGCAGTACCTATGTTGTATGGAAAACTATTATACTCCTAATAAAATCTTAGGTGCATTCGGTGAGATATCTTTGCAGCTGATTTTCTAGTACCCATTACGACTGTACCAAGGGCAAATGTATGTTAAATGAATAAATAACATTATATGAATGTGTCATTATGAATACTTAATACACCAGCTTTGAATTTAATTGATCAGTAAGACGTGTTTTTTTACTTCAAAAGATTTGGGATTTTTTGTGTGTGAATTGTTTGTGCATTTAGAAATGTTGGATTATCTTCACTATGGGTATTATGGAATCCTCACCGTGGCATTGGCATCTGTCCTGTTCTGCATTTCGTTTTTACTAGTAAACGACAATAAGTATTGTGAGCTCAAACATTGCCAAACAGCCTTGATATCATTTAGAACAGTGGTCTTCAAACTGGGGGGCAGGCCCCCCTGGGGGGTGGGGGGGTTACGTTGTCTCATGGGTGAAGCCGGGCTCTTGCCAAGTCAAGCTTTGGTTTAACTGCATGCGCGCTAGCGGGTTTTCCCGCTGCACGCTGAAATTTAAAAATCGCGGGTTACGTGACAAAGCCAGCTCGTCATGCGCGCAGCGCAGGTAACGCCCATGACGAGCTGGGTTTGTCATCCGCATCGAAGGGGTTAAGTGATTAAAACATGAGCTTGCATTTGCATTGTTCAAATTACCACTCTTACAATGGACAGCGTGGGAAAATCAGTAGTCCAAGTGTCGTAAGATGATGAGAAAGTTAGACCATTCAGCTTGTTTTTGCGATGGAGCAAAGTGGGTGAAGGTAACCTGGTTATTTTTCCAGGGTTTGAAGGATGCGTTAAATGTTCAGCTATTTTGTAGTTTTGTACTTTTATGTCTTTATTTTACAGTCTCAAGGTGCCCATGTGTGATTAGTTAGTAACCTGCCGGGCATGTCATGGCTATTTGTTTGACAGATTACTGGAATGACTGCTCCAAGGAGAGACAATATCACCCAGACACTGTCATTTTTGTAATATACGCGTCAAAACATTTTTACAACGGTAACACTCCATTCGGTTTTAAATGCTCAGAAACCCGTCTCTTGATATTATTTTTAAGAGAAATACTGCTGGTGCCAATTTATCCAAGTGTGTCATCAAAATGAAATGTTTGAACATGCAAGCGGCTCACGATTCCATTGACTTAAAGGAAATGATTAACATTGACACAAAATAAGCTATTTCAGGACACAAATGTAACTGAACTTCTGTTGAAACCTGCTGAAATTAAATCTGAAGCATCCCTCCGGACGCCTCTTTGAACGTTAGCAAGAACATCAGACAGTTCTCCACTGGAACTGAGCTTTCTGCTTTGTTGAAGCTGAAATCCTATTCTCGCTCTCAGTTCACAACAATAAGTTGAATCCTTTCTTATTTCCTTGGTGTGCTTCTCGCACCTAATATTAACGAACAGTAAAAGGAAAGAGAAAATTGAAACGAAGCGGGCGGAAAAAACTGTGGAAAACACAATTTATCATTTCTATGTATGTTCGTTGTTACAAATATAAGACTCTGGAGTGAAAGTAGGTACGGGCGATTTCCCACAGCGTTGCCATGGTGCCATGGACCCTAATGCAGGAAAGGAATTCAGGCCCCACGTCCACTGATTTGAGAATAACAAACAACAAATAATTAGGTGTGATGGGCCCCTCGAGCCTGGTTTCTGGTGTCAATGCGCCTATCGCGTTATTGATGGTTAGTCTCCTGGTGATCTTATTATCATATCTGGGTCCAAAAATAAAGGGGCATATTACCAAGGAATAGCGATATTTATCGCAAAATGCGCTTAGTGCATTTTTTTTATCGCTCACTATCGCTGGATATGTTAGCGGAGAAAACATGCTATTAGCAACGTTTTTCTCCATTGTGCTAAAATATCCAGCGGTAGCTGTGAAATGCGTGAATATCGCTGAGAATACAGTGATATTTACGCATTAGCGATGAAATGCTCCTAGCCGTGTTATCCACCTCCCATTGGATAACATGGCCAAGAACTGGTCTGGGCAGGTGTTAGCATTTGGAGATATTCGCCCTTAGCGTGAATATTTCCATCGCAAATGTTGCCTAGCTAATAGACGATAGCGACATTAGAGACTGCTTTCAGTCGCTAACTGGTTGGGTACGCCCACTTTGCATGTCATTAGCGATGAACATCGCTGACCTGCAAAGCGGGCCCCAAACTGCTCGCTATTGCCTAAATGCTGTCGCTAACATCAGTTAGCGACAGCTTGCTAATAGGGCGATAGAATTATCGCCGCTTGGCGGCTGAAAACGGCCGCTAAAGAGGCGATAATTGCCTATCGCCCTGCTTGATAATATGCCCAGCAGTTACTAATTTAAGTAGTTCCATATAATCACTTTCCTTTCAAGAAATGCTAGTCTGAATCCAAGGTTCACAGAGTGACAATTGCATGAAATGGGGAAGAGGGAGCAATTTGCTTCAAACATAGAATGGATCTATACACAGACATTTCACCAAGATGACTTAACAGTTAACATGTTGAATTCGAGCGAATGAGGAACAGATACTGACTGGATTTTGGTCGAAAGTATAGGTGGCAATCTATTGGGTAAGAAGCACAAGGGGATCATCCATAGTAGAAACATTACTGATGGGAGCAAAGAAAATAGGCCCTCTTCATACCCTCTGTCTACCCTCTGATTGTAAGGAAAATGGGACACTTACAACAGTTTGAATAGTACCCAAAGTCACCCTTATCTTGATGTGGTAACCACGAACAAGATCAGTGGCAAATCATAGCAAGATGAAGGGAGAGGGGTTAGGAAGGGTACGAGTCTTCTGTTTTGGGCAGGGAAGACATTCAGTCAGGGCCAGCTTTAGGGCAGTGCGACTAGGGCGGCCGCTGTGGGTGCTGACCTGGAGGGTGGATTTGGCCTTTGAAGAGGCGTTGTGTTTAGCAACAACTTAAGTTTAAAAAACACCTACCGCAGAGTTCCTAGTGTGTCCAGCTTTCGGGCAACAATAACAATGTCAAGATAACTCTTGTGTCTAATGTTCCTGCCAGAGAGAGATATGATAGTTTTGTCTAGTGCCCGTTTTGACTCGCCATAGAGTAGCACATAAGTTTAAAATGCCTGTTGCAAAGCACAGATCTGTATTTTATGTGGATAGCTGAGAAGATTAGGAAAGTCAGCCTTTACCAGCGCTTCAAGGCAAATTAAATGTATGTGAGAGTGGGGCTATGGAGAGAGAGGGGCACTTATGTGGGTGGTAGTAAGGGACTCTGAGTAGGAGATCACGCGTTGTGGTGCCAAAAAATATTGTTATGCACCGGACACCACCAGCGCTAAAATCTGCCCTGCATGCAGTCATGATTCAAATGAAGGCTGTGGTATTTCTCATCCATAGACCAGTAATCAGGAATCCGTTATGTCCTAAATGTGGTATTAAATGGAACAAAAAATGTCACCGCTGTATCTCCAATAATCTACATAGCCATGCATTAACTACTTCAAATTTACATTTCTGTACTCACTGCCTGAGAAATCTTCCTACATGCTGGAAACAGTATTTAAAAGTATACAAGAAGATACAGCAAAGTCTGGTTGTCATTGAATGCACTTGAAAGGAATAGTCTATCCACAATATGGCATATTTTAAAAGAAATGCTCATGATAACAAACAACTCTTGAATTGACTTTGAACAGAAAACATTGAAGTCATCATTGTGTGAGGGTACATCGTTGCCCTCTCTCACACCAACTGTTTTGATGAAAAAGGTGTGTTTGTCTCTACTAGACCTCCCCACTCTCCTATTTCCCAACAGAGTCGGCGAATTGGGATTTCCTTAAAAGCCTTTACACTGGAGCAACATTTGTGAAACTAGCAATTCATCAATTCACGTTTATTCTAGCTCTAGCTTGAGACCTACTCTATTCAATATATACATGGAGCCCCTGGCACACATTGCGGAGGAATTTGGGGTGGGCATTGTCAGTTATGCCGACGACACCCAGTTGGTGTTCAAAATAACGCCAGACAATAGAGACTCAGCTGCCAACTTCTCTAACTGTATGCTATCAATAGCGACATGGATGAACACCAACTGCCTCCGTCTAAACGGAGATAAAACTGAGGTATTGATAGTAGGGAAAAATGCCTCTGTTTGGTCACAAGCTTGGTGGCCGAACGAACTAGGAGAACTACCACTGCCTGTGGAGACAGTAAAAAATCTCGGAGTCATGCTTGACGCCGACCTCTCTGGCACAGCCCAGGTGAACAAAGTTACAAGCAAATGCTATGGCACCTTAAAGGTACTCCGTAAAGTACTCGATCTTCTGCCGACCGAAGCGAGAAAAACCATTGTCCATGCATTAATATCCCCTCACTTGGACTATGGCAATGTTCTCCTACTCGGTGTAAATCAAAAGGGGCTGCACCAGCTACAATGCATTCAGAACTCAGCAGCACGTCTGGTGCTCGGTCTCCCTCGAAGATCATCTACTAAACATGCGCTAGCCAAGCTTCACTGGCTCCCTATCAAAGAGAGAATAATATTCAAGACTCTTTGCTATGCACACCGCATTGCTCAAAACAAAGGCCCTGGCTATCTGAGAGATCTTATTACCATTCATAGGCCGATCAGAGACCTAAGATCGTCGGGCAGGATGCTATTTAAAATCCCCCGCATCACAAAAGCTAAGATGGGTGGAAAATCCTTCCGCTACCTGGCCAGCAAATTCTGGAATGCTCTGCCTACCCACCTGCGGATGGAGCCATCTGAAGTGAGTTTGAGAGCTAAACTTAAAACTCACTTATTTCCCAGATACTAAACCTTAGCTCCCTGGGTTCGTGCTCTTTTGATGGGTTAGCATTTGTAGTCAGCGCGGGGACACACAGTCTTGTGCAGCCAGGCGCTTAATAAATGCTTATTATTATTATTATTACTATTATTATTATTATTCGATTATAAAGTCGACTAACATTGCAGCATAGTTGCCTTTCTGCCTTGTCAGACCCGATTTTCTGCTTTTCTTGGTTCTTTATTTTTGTTTTAGTAGTGCTCTGCACTGAGGGGCTGCTAAGTTGCTAACCAGTGCCACAGTGCATGTGCTGCGTCCCAGAAACAGTATTGGAATATTGGTTTCCACTAATTGGCGTGTTAACCTTCCAGTAAGGCCACTGTGAACTGATACACAAATTGTATTAGTGGCATGGAGATTAAACGCCACTTGATATGGGCAGAGTGTATATACACCACCCATACTTTTCCAAAAATGCATGGCATCGGAGAGTACCATTGTTCTCAGGCTGGGCTGCATTTAAACGTACTCTATAGAAAAATTACATTAAAAAAGATTCTTTGACATGCACGAAAATGTACTATATTTATTAAATGTCATCCCTAAATGTTTCGTGAAAATGTACAAGGCAAGGTACTCAATATATAAAAATGTGGCGTACTACAAATCGATGTTAATAAACCCTCACAGTCAACAGTTGTTCAAAATATTTAGTGTTGAGGTAAAGCTGTATTTTAGATTTGTTGTACTCAGGTTTTCCTTTTTTTCTTGGAGTTCATATTCTAGATCTCTATCAAACAGGGATTGCATATTCCATAATTAGATTTGCAATTACATACACATTACTTCAAGAACTTTGTGTAATTCCTTCCAAAGCATATTTTCACATTCTTCTGGGACCACAGTTTAGCCACGATTTTAGCACTGCAAGTAAAATTTGCAAAGTGATCAATAACAATTTAAAAACTCTTAGCTGTCATCACATTAGGGTCTAGGTTTTAATACTTACATGGGATTGGAGAATCCCCATATTTCGCCGTACTTAAACGTCAGTAGTTTAGAGATGTGCCATCTGAATGCATCGATGTAAAGGCATCAGTGGGCATCAGATATTAGATCACAGTCATAACCAAACCAGCTATTTTCTATGTCTTTCTTTACATCTGTGTATGAGGGATCTCTTTTTGGGTAGTGTGATATACTTGTAAGTTATGGGCCGCCCTTATATAGGGAACCATACTTCTTGCTATGACCCATAGCAACAGAGTTTATCAATGTCTCTCTTTCAGTGCTTCAACCAAGGTATCCCAGGTCTGTGATATACTCCGCTCCACTTTCCCTCTTTTACTTTTTATGTGCAGGCCCTTGCTCTCTATTTCTGCCAAGTAAGTCACTTCTTTTTCCATTTCCATTATTATTCAAAACACTGTTTGGCTGCTACCAATCTAAAATCAATACATTTAGTTCTTTTTACGTTTTATGTGCAGGGCCTTGCTCTCTATTTCTGCCAAGTAAGTCACTTCTTTTTCCATTTCCATTATTATTCAAAACACTGTTTGGCTGCTACCAATCTAAAATCAATACATTTAGTTCTGACTTTCTTATTTGGTCTATGACTGAAAACCAATATGCACGTTCTGAGATTAACCAACTCAGGTCTGCCTGTCACTTCTTCAATGACCATCAAGAATTTCTCTCAGTACTCTGAGATGACTGGCCACAACCATAACATGTGGTAAAATCCTGCTTGCTACATTTTGGACAAAGATCAGCAGCACCCGGGACTATCCTGCGCACTCTCAGGGATAGGATACATCTATTGTAATTTATTCATGTCCACTGGAATCATCCAATAGGGGAGGGTACAATTATATGGCAGGATTGACTAATTATGCAGAGCAAAATGCAAATTATGTGGCATAATGAAGCACATTATATGATAGGATTACTCAATTTTTTGTAATTTGTACACATATTAACACTCTCACAGCAAATGATTAACCTCATTACAAACTGTTTAACTCCCAAATCCATCAATAGGCGACTGGATAGTGACCAGTTTATTGCAGTCTAGGACCTTCTTTTGCAAGGAAACACATGTTGTTGTGTTTTTAATAATCTTTGATCCATTTGAACTAGATACATTTCTTTGTTAAATTTCAAATTATGCAGCAGATAGTGGATTATGTGGGAAATCGATAATTATGCGGCATTCCCTTGGCTGAATGTCTGACAAAATATCGAAAACTAGAATATCGAAGTACAAAAATATCGGAACAAAATTATCGATGTCAAAAATATCGGGATCCTATACTTAACTATATATCTACACAAATATCGATTTTTTAATATCGACATACAAAAATATCGTGTACTTTGATATCGACCACATTTATATCGGAAAACAAAAATATCGCAATCTGCAAAATGTAATGACACTTACAAAAATATCGAAATCAAAAATATCGTGAACATAAATATCGGATTTAAAAATATATCGACTTTTGTTAACCTTTTCTTTACATAATTAAGGAACGCTTTATATGTTTTCACATCAAAAATAACATACAACACTTTTATTTCTACTATACAAACACCATAAAATCAAATATTTTTTTAAATCATTTAAAAATATGTCACCTACACATATAAAATTATTCTATGGTACTGTGTATACTTTTCAAATTATTCTTTGATTTTATATTCTAATACTAATTAATGTCAACAGAAATTCAAATCTACTAACTAACCAATCAGAAGCCTAATTTTTTAAATGAACCAATAGTAAAGTAATTACTACTGACACTCCCCTATATAAGCAATGAAAACGTAAGCACAAACTACTTGCCAAAAGTCACAGAAGGAGATTCATCTCTATCAGAATTGCTGCCCAACAAGTAGAAGAACGAGAGTGAAAACCTACTATTACATCTACTAAGTAAGTAAATAAAATATATCCTACATTATTTTCTATTTGTATTTACTTACCTGCTAAATACCCAGTGGCCCTTTGCTATTCATACTACTTAACATTCTAAATAATGATATAAAAATATTCTTTTTTAGATACTACCACTACTGATAATTGTACTCCAAATAATTGTGAACAAAAGATAGGAATACAGAATCAGAAAATTATGTAAGTAATTTGACATTGTTTCGTTTTATGCACATTAATCTAAAAACCCAGAAATAATGACTTTTGCACACCATCTTTTTATTTTTCTATAGATTCTGCTACAGAAAACTGCACTAATACAGAACTAAGGCTACAGTACTACATCTATAATCCTTTATATTAAGTAAGTACATAAAATAGAAAGTGCTTCATTTGCTAGTAATACTTAATTACCTGCTAAATAACCAGTACCCCTTTGCTATTCATTGCAGTGAACATGCTAATAGATTATCTGCTAGTATTTGTTTAAGAGACCACGAGGACAGATTATTTTACTCTAAATAACTGTGAACAAAGCATAGGAATACTGAAGCCAAAATATATTTAAAGAATGGCACATTGTTTCATTATGTCCACATAAATCTAAACACAATGAAATAATCATTTTTCGCCCACATATTTATTTTTCTATATAGATTATACTACTGAAATCTGCTTTACTACAGAACTGAAAACATCAGAACTATATCTAAAATACTTTGTCATAAGTAAGTACATGAAATAGAACATGCATATTTAGTACTCCTAATGATTTTCATGCTAAATACCCGGTGGCTCTTTGCTATTCATAGTACTTAACATCCAAAATAATAACATATTATTATTTTTTTAGATACTACAACAACTGAATTTTCTTCTCAAACTAAGTGTGAAGAAAGCATAGGAACACAGAATCGAATAACTATGTAAGTTAAGTTACATTGTGTAATTTTGTGGTCAAAAATCTAAAATCTTACAAAATAACAGTTTTCCTCAACATATATTTTTTTCTCTGTAGATTCGACTTCTGAAAACTGCACTCCTCATTAACTAAGGACCCCAGTAGTATTTCTAAAATACATTTTAGTAAGTAAGTATTATGCAAATGCAATAAATGTGTGAAAACAATTCTAACATTTCTAACTGTTTTAATAATTTTCTATGACATATTCTTTATTTACAGAGCAAACACAGTGAATAGATATACAGACAACATACAGAACTTCACATTCTAAACAGCAGTAAAACTAATAACTAAGTAAGTATATTAAATGACATATTTACCACATGTTTCAAAAAACCTACCAACATGGTGAGTAAAGTAACTCATATGTTCCTTATTTTTTATAGATAACACTACAAAGTATTCTACAGAAGTTGAAGAAAGAATTAGACCTGCCAAATACCAACAACAAAAATTATGTAAGTATCTTCACAATGTGAATAATGAAGACACATCTTTGTAGTAAAAATGAGCTTTATAATTGCTAATTTACCTAAACATTAATAAATAATATACTACTTTCATATTTCTCTGACCAGCTACAACAACATCAAAAATATTTATCCTCAACTAAAGAAACAAGAAAGTCCAAAGTTTAGCTGTACATTGTAAAACACGTAAGTATAAACATTCCTACTTATCACTAACATAGATTATTGATCACATTTAAATTGATATTAACTATTATATATATTTTATAGATATACACAGTACAAAATGACCGAAGGAGCCGAGTTTGTGACCAGCCAAAAAGGAAAATTATTGTTATGCTACATGGGTTACACGTACACACAGGAAAAACAATATGGCATGAAAGTGAATTGGAAATGTTGCAAATATTATTCCAACAAGTGCTACGGCAGAGCAACAACAAAAGAAGCTACAGTACTATATACTAGGGAACATAATCATCCACCTAATATTACAGAAATAGAAGTCAGAACAGCCATGGAAAGTATAAAAGAAGCTAGTACTGGATCCCAAAAGCAAACTAATGTAATTTTGAAAGAAGCCATTCCAAAAATTCCCAAAACAGCCTCCACCCAAATGCCAAACATCCTATCATTAAAAAGAACAATAGCACGGACCAAAAAAGCGACAACTTATTCAACACCATGTCCTAGAACATATCAGGATATTAGTTTTAGTGCTAACGAAATAATAACTTTAAATAAACAACCCTTTATAATTTATGACAACGAAAGCAATGATAATAGACTAATCATTTTTGGTACCAGTATGAATTTAGTGAAACTGCAGCAAAGCCAATATTGGATGATGGATGGGACATTTAACATCTGTCCCAAACCATTCTTCCAATTATACACCATACATGGCCTCTATCACAACTGCAATATCCCTTTATTATATGCACTATTGCCTAACAAAAACAATTCTACTTATATGGAATTATTAAATGTCATAAAACAAAAAACCAATGATTTCTCTCCGGACAAAATCATTCTTGATTTTGAGCATGCAATGCTCTCCACTATTCTAAAGATCCACCCACATACCTCCATTCAAGGGTGCTACTATCATTTCAACCAGTGTTTATGGCGACACCTGCAAAAAACTACCCTAAGTGTCGAATATGCTACAAATTCTTCTTTTGCTTTTCAAATAAAAAAACTTATAGCACTTGCCTATGTCCCTACAACAGATGTAGCTGAACATTATAATATTATCATAGACAGTCCATTTTATAAACAAAACGAGGCTAGATTAACTCCTTTTCTTGATTACTTCGAGGACACCTGGGTAGGCAGACTCCACAGATCTGGGCACAGGAGAAATCCAAAATTCCTTATTCCCTGGTGGAATGTGTACCATAGTACCCTTAACGGGGAGTCAAAAACTAACAATGCCGTTGAAGGTTGGCACAATGCATTTGTCCAATCAACTGGCAGAAGCAAACCTAGTCTCGAAAAATTCATAAAATGCCTACAAAAAGAACAGAGCTATCAAGAATTCCGAATGGACCAATCTGTTACCGAAATTGTCCCTAAAACATCCAAGCAAAATAAACAAATGCACAAGTACCTGGAAGAGCAGGTTAAACTGTACCCTAATACGAAAGGCATAGAATACCTAAACATCATAGCCAAAACACTACTGTAAATAAAGCCGAAACTGTTATTAAACACCAAAAGTAGCACCTAAATATGTGAAAAAATGTAACGTGAGCTTTTAAAGTATTTAATGTATGCAATATATAATGATATTATTTTAATATATGCACACATTAAAACAAAATAATAAGTTAAAATCAATTCCGTAATAAATATGACATTACCCACCCACAAAAAAAAATAGAATGCAAACACTTACCAATTTGGTTCTCTATCCAAGAACGTCCATTACCACCAAAGTAATCCAGGTAGAGCAAAAGTAACCCAAAAAAAAATGTAAAAATACAACTGTTCCACAATTAGGAATTCCACGCGGTCCTTAGCCATCGAACTACCATAAAAACCCGAAAAAGTGGAAAAAAAGAAAGAATCGCTCCGGAAAACCCGAAAAACTGTAAAGAAGTGTTTGTAAATCACTGTAGGATTAGAAAAACTAACACTTCCTTTAGAAAAAAAACGGAACTTCCGATGTTGCGAACACCTAGGAAAAAAACATAGAAAACAGACATTCCCACCCACAATATTTAACAAATAATGACAGAGTAACATATTAACATTGATGAGTTAATGTTCGATATACCCTAAAATACTTAAATGAAGTCTATAAATAATTAGTAAACTAACTAACACGACGTGTATATACCATACGTAAATATGTTATTTCTAAATCTGAAACATAGCTCCCTCACATTCAACAGCACTAAATATAAGCTCACTAGTGTCAAACCATAATATTAATACACATATAATATATAAAATGAAGCTTACCTGCAGCGACGTGAAGTGTCTCCCAACCGCGATCAGCCCTTCTTCAAAATAACCCAAAACGACCAAACGCGGTTACAAAAGAAAGCACCAAAAAGTAAAAAAAATAGTCCCATTTGTAAAATATAATATCTATACAGAACTAAATGTGTTAAAAAATAAGTATTAATTTATGTTATGTTAAAAAAATTAAATTTTTTTTCCTACAAAGAAATCATAATAAAAATGTACATTAATATAATGATGTAATATGATGAAAAAAATGATGTTTATGTTAACAATGTAAAAAATTGTAAGTACATTGTCACAAAAAGAAAAAATTTATTTTGTAAAAATGTTAAATGTTTATTTATATTGTACAAATGTTATCTTCACAAATGAAGGTGAGAAAAGCTTTACAGAAAAATATTATTGTTATTACCAATTTTTTCCTGACAAAACAATATGTGAAAGAGATAATAAAGAATGTTAATGTCATATGAAAATGAAGATTAATAATAATGGTTCTGTATAGTTGTTATTAAATGTGCTTATAAAAGTTTATTTTGGAAAAATGTCAATAAAAAGATATTATTATGCATTTATGTTATATGTTAAAATGTAAATAAATAAAAGTTAATAAAATCATGCTGAATATTGTATTTTATTATCTTACTAAAAAGGTATCAATGTAATAAAAAATAAATATCTGCATATTACAAATGGGTATATGTTGGACTATAATAATGTAATGAAGAATATAAAAAATCCAGTGTACATTAAATTACAATACATGTAGCACAGTAATAACATAAATATTAATATTCCTACTATACTCTACAGCAAATGTTAATATGTACTATACACTAATTAATTTCAATAGATTATTCCAATAGTAGTTTACAGTAAATTAAACTTGATGTAATATTATATATGTTACAAATCCTGTAATTGATTAAATGACAAATACATATATATTTATCCTGTAGAACTAGGTACCAAAATAAATAAATTAACCCTGAACTCTACAAATAGTCCTTTACCCTAAAAACAGAACACTGACCCTGAACCCCAAAAATAGACCTTAACCTAAAAACTTAAAACTGACCCAGAACACAACAATAACCCCTTGACCCAAAAACTAAAAACTGACCCTGAACCCTAAAATTAGCCCTTTACCCAAAAACTTAAAACTGACCCTGAACCCTAAAATTAGCCCTTTACCCAAAAACTAAAAACTGACCCTGAACCCTAAAATTAGCCCTTTACCCAAAAACTAAAAACTGACCCTGAACCCTAAAATTAGCCCTTTACCCAAAAACTAAAAACTGACCCTGAACCCTAAAATTAGCCCTTTACCCAAAAACTAAAAACTGACCCTGAACCCTAAAATTAGCCCTTTACCCAAAAACTAAAAACTGACCCTGAACCCAACAAATACCCCTTTCTCCACAAACTGAAAACTGACCCAGAACCCTAAAATTAGCCCTGTACCCAAAAACTGAAAACTGACCCTGAACTAAACAAATACCCCTTTCTCCACAAACTGAAAACTGACCCTGAACCCAACAAATACCCCTTTCTCCACAAACTGAAAACTGACCCTGAACCCAACAAATACCCCTTTCTCCACAAACTGAAAACTGACCCTCAACCCAACAAATACCCCTTTCTCCACAAACTGAAAACTGACCCTGAACCCAACAAATACCCCTTTCTCTTCAAACTGAAAACTGACCCTGAACCCAACAAATACCCCTTTCTCCACAAACTGAAAACTGACCCTGAACCCAACAAATACCCCTTTCTCCACAAACTGAAAACTGACCCTGAACCCAACAAATACCACCCCTTTCTCCACAAACTGAAAACTGACCCTGAACCCAACAAATACCCCTTTCTCCACAAACTGAAAACTGACCCTGAACCCAACAAATACCCCTTTCTCCACAAACTGAAAACTGACCCTGAACACAACAAATACCCCTTTCTCCACAAACTGAAAACTGACCCTGAACCCAACAAATACCCCTTTCTCCACAAACTGAAAACTGACCCTGAACACAACAAATACCCCTTAAATAAAAGATAATTAAGTACAATAAAAAAATAATTAACCAATACAAATTAATTTTTCTCAACGAATTGAGTAAATAATAAATTAGACTATATAATATAAATTACTAAACTAATTAGTATTAATTAAGTAACAATTAGGTGTAATGTAGGGAAAAATATGTACATTTATTAATTATTGTTTTAATTATTAATAAATTACTTCCCACCCTTATCCCCTATAAACCCAATAACCCGCTCCTAAACCTAAAAAAATTATTAATTAATAATGTATTTTTCTACTTGTAGTAAAACAAAATAAACAAATATCTACATATATAGTTTAAAATATATATTAGTTAATTAATAATTAATATTTATTAATTATCAATTAATAATTAATTAATAATATAGACTATATGATCTTAATTAATTAACTAATTATTTATAATTTATTAAATGATATGTATAATTTAGTATTTGTTATTAACATATATTATTTAATTATTTATGAATTACTTCCCACCCTTATCCCCTATAAACCCAATAACCCGCTCCTAAAACTAAAAAATAACTTTTTGCTAACTTTTATTTTACTAAATGTATATATACAAAATTATCAATTATCTACATATAATGTTTAAGATATATAATTCAAATTTCATAATTAATATTTATTAATTATCAATTAATTATTAATTAATAATATACACTATATGATCTTAATTAATTAACTAATTAATTATAATTAATTAATTTATATTTATAATTTAGTATTTGTTATTAACATATATTAATTAATTATTAATAAATTACTTCCCACCCTTATCCCCTATAAACCCAATAACCCGCTCCTAAAACAGAAATAAAAATATTTTAAAATTTTTATTTTACTAAATGTATAAATACAAAATTAACAATTATCTACATATAATGTTTAAAATATATAATTCTAATTTAATAATTAATATTTATTAATTATCAATTAATTATTAATTAATAATATAAACTATATGATCTTAATTAATTAACTAATTAATTATAATTAATTAAATAATACGTATAATTTAGTATTTGTTATTAACATATATTAATTAATTATTAATAAATTACTTCCCACCCTTATCCCCTATAAACCCAATAACCCGCTCCTAAACATAAATATGTATTTTTAAATATTTTATTAATTATTGTTTTATTTATTATAAATCAGCTTTTTTATAACTTTCCCATACCATTATTTTGATTTTTCCTATACTATAGATTATTTCCATTACTACACGATATTTTTTTTTTACGATATTTTGACTCTCGATATTTTTTTTTTCGATATTTTTGCATACTCTTCTATTTCGATATTTTTGTATCCGATATTTTTGCATACCTATATTTTTGTCCTACGATATTTTTACTTCGATATTTTGTCTTTCCGATATTTTTTTTTCGATATTTTGTCTGATTACCCCCTTGGCTGCAGATTCACAAAATGTCCCTAAATATACTGCATTGTATTAATTTAAAACTAGTATGCAAAAATAAAACTAAGGAAGTAATTTAGCACCTTTTCGCTGTCCTCTCCACTGAGATCTTTATTTATTTCTATGGCCCAAATATTAAAAAGGCTTTCAAGGTTACCTTATAATGGCTCCTCAGCCTCAACAGTTTTTTGTCATTGTGGTAGCCTCTAATCCCAAATACCATGCAGGTGACTAACCATCCTCTCATAACTGCAGGAGTGACCAATAGTTTTGTAGTTTTGTGTTAGTTCTCTGAATGTTTGGCATGGTCGATCCTCATAGGGGTCATCTAGGGTTTGATGACTGCTTCGTCCCATGGCTAGTGTATTTGTTTTCATTGTAGTCCAGTGGTCCCAGGCAATTTCTTGAATAGTATATTTGTGGCATATAGGGCTCCTGGAATTGGTTTCTTCGGCTATTTATTCCTGCACTATAGGCAGCAGATCACAACAGGATATTTTATTAGTTTTTTAGCTATGGGATTGATGAATAGGTTTAGTAGCCTACTTTTTTAGGGAATTGGGCTTGTTTCCTAGGAAGGTTTGTCAGAATTTCTTCTACACAGGTCATTATAGCTGTGCTGCTATGCAATTCAGTACAAAGTCAGGCATTCCTAACCTCTCTCAGATGTTGGCAGACAGCCACTCAATACTTGTCATTGTCCCTAATTAATGTTATCAATATGCCGTCTATCTCTTTAGGTAGCTTGCTGGGCATTAACTTTGGAAGATTAGTGAAAACATACAATAAGTATATCAACATCACAATTTGAAGCAAAGCTACTCTATCCGTGATCGACAGTGGGAGCAATCACCAAAAGGTCACATTTCCTTTAAAGGATATCGATGCTCTGCTACCATTGCCATCTTTACCATATGCCACATGCCTTTACCATATGCCTTTACTTAACTGCTTACTCCCTGAACCAGAATATATGGCTCTACCATCAGATGTAGCTTGGTTCCAGTGGCGCAGTGTGCAAGGAACCACTAACTGGAAGTACCCTTGGCCACATAGGGTGTCACATTAAACACATGAAAGTAGATGATAGTAGAAACGCTTCCAATAAGTCTAACCAGTGACAATCACTCGGGTGGAATTCCAAAGCATTGTTCCTTTGCCGACCATGCCACCTGTGTTTGGACCCATCGATAGGCAAATCAGCCTTGAATCTGCTCCATTACAGCGTCATGTCCAACCTGCCTTGCCAGTTCCTCCCTGAACTGGAACACAAGAAACCCAAGACTGATTTCACTCTGATTGGGGTTCTTCAACTGTATAAAGCTTGGTTCCAGTGGCACAGTGAGCCCAAGACCCCCATCTGGACATACCCATGGCCACTTAGGGCACTACATTAACACACAAATGTTGATAAGAGGGATGCTTGCAAAAAGCCTAACCACTAAATGACGAACCAACACCAAGACAAGGGCTGGGCTTACTAAGTGCCACCTAACATTTGCTTGTGACTGGGCAGTTCCCTGTGGGGTGAATTTTGTTGCTGGGCGCATCCCAGCTGGTCTTCCTGCAGGGGGCGAAAAAACTTCCTGTAGGGAATATGCCATTACTGCAGGTTAACCCCAGACATTTTTTACTTTTGCTGGATACTATATTATTACTGGTTGCAGAAATCGTGCACTTTACCCATGGTATCTAGTGATAAAGTGTTTGTACTACCCCTTTCAACTTGATGAAATTGGTATACACCTAAGTGGCATATATAACTTACCTGTAGGTCCCTAATACATTGTACAAAGTGTACCCAGGGTCTGTAAATGAAATGGTACAAGTGAACTGCTTCACCAATTGTGTCATTCATTACAGTGACAGTGTAAGCAGGACTACAGATCTACCCACTGCAGGTTGGCTGCACAGTTTTACACTGCAAATTTAGCTTTCAAGATATCCCTTTTAACAGGCCTGAACAGCCCTTTAAAACATCAGGAAGTCACTCCTAAGTAAGCCTTACAGCCTATAAGGCAAGGTGCATGATATTCTAAAAAAGTACATGGAAAAGGTAATGTTAAATATGTCCTTACAGTGAAAAGGCCTTATTGGTACTTTTCACTGTAGCAGGGTTGGCTGTACCATAGGAAACTTGGGGATATAGCATCACATTTAATAAACGTTATATATGGCTAGGAAACTCCTACAGGTCTCCTTTTGGGACTTTCTGAAATACTTATTACAAGTCCAATTACTGTTTCCCAACCTAAAACCTCGAGATGACCAATTTTATGAGTCCAACTATCACTTAGCAGGTGAATAGATAGATTGATGAGGCATGAACATGCTCCCCAAGCTGAGACAATGATCTTGAATGTTGGGAGGTGTTTTTGCTTTGAGAAGATAACCTGTCAGCAGTGCCCAGGAAACTAATCTTAAAGAGGCCTACCTTATCACAGGAAAATGTAACTAACACCTGTGGCTGCCTGCTTCCACTGGTCCCCTAGGAGGACAGGCACCAAGCTAGTGGAGAGGAGTTACCCCAGAACTGATTTTGAGGGACCCCCTTGGAGGGTTTGCTCATTTTCCTACCCACACCTTAGAGTGGGCACCAGATCTCTGCACAGGTTAATATGTTTGTATTATATTGGATTTAGGTAGAAAGGGGCACTTTGAGACTGTTTGTATTAGTGCACACAGAGAGTGCTGAAAGAATGAGCATGGTTACCACTGGGAATTGTTACCATACTGGTTAGGGAAGAGCAGGCTTTATATGACTTTGGTACACAATGTTTTTCAGGACTGTGCCTAGAGAGGAATATAAAATTGTGCTGGTGGGGAAGAAAGCAGCAATGGTGGCTGGTGAGACTGCGTAGAAGTTACTCCTGACGAAGGGCTGAAAAAAAGCCTGAAATACATTGGCCCTTATTTATGAGGCCTTGCGTCAGTTTTTGCGCCGCCGGTGCGTCACTTTTTGTGACGCACCAACGGCGTACAAAATGCGCCTTGTTGCGCCATATTTAAAAAGTGACGCATCTAGGTAGATGCGTCACTTTTTAAACCCCTGCGCCACATTATACCTGCGTCAGGTATAATGTATGCAGAGGGGGCGTTCCCCCGCAAAAAGCTTCGTAATAGTGACGCAGTGAAATCTATGAGATTTCACTGCGTCACTTTTAGGATGCTGTTGCGTCAAAATCTTGCGCCTGCCTCACAGCAGGCGTAAGACTGACGCAAGCCCTTTCACATGGGGCTTTCCCCATGTGAAAGGACGCATTGCTGGAGTTGCGTCACTTTTGTGACACACTCCAGCAATGCGTCACTTTTGCACTTACAGATGCGTCAGAAATACTGACGTATCTGTAAGTCCTTGCGACATGATGCGTCATACATTAAATATGACGCATCATTGGTGTAGCAAGGAGTGCGCAGTGAAAAGTGACGCATCGCTGTTTTCACGCAGCGATGCGTCACTCTTCATAAATGAGGCCCCTTGTGTTTAAAAGTATGAAATCACCTAGAAGGAACTATTAATTCTGACCTGGCTTTGATAAGGCCTGGATGGGCATGTGGATGTTAGTTGAAAAAAGAGTCATTTCAAATTAATGCTATCTTTGGAGTGAATGAACAAAAATTGATGAATTTTGGAATAAAATAAATAAATACATGGTTTAAAGAAGGAGTACTTGACGGTTTGTGGTTTATTGATGGAATAATTATCTCACTTTTGGGCTGTGCAACTGAGTGACGCGTGAGACTGTGCCACATACATTTCGGGGCGAAAAGAGTGCCAGTGTTGTTGACTGGCAACAACCAGCTCAAATGAATTGCTAACCAGACTGGTCCTGGCCATCTTTGGAGCGAGATCCCTATTCTTCAGCCCTAATTGCGAATGAAGAGCATTTTCAAAAGTAAGAGTGCCTTATATAGTCCCTTTTGCTATAACCTCATATTTAAACCTCGGTCAATATAATACCCACTAATGGGAAGGAAAGATCTTGGACACATGATGATCACTTTTGAACCCCAGTTGAAACCACGTTGCATGCACACTTGCGGCAATCCAAAGACAACACAGCCATCAAGGACAAGACATTAACAAAAGGAAAATAACTTAGGATCAAAAAGCAAAGCTGCCGAATTCTGGTTCACAGTCAAAAAAAGGTAACAGCTTTACAATGCTTTTTCAATGTTGTCTTAACTGAGCCAAAATATTGCTCCTATGCAGCTCACGCCATAGGCCATCAAAGACTTTTGCTCCATAACCAGTAACATGTTTCTCACTGAATCTTACACTGTTGGATAGTGGATTCTATAACCTCCAATCTTTTGGTGCAGCACTAAATGTTCGATGGACTAGAGTACTGAGCCACTTGCTTCAAATAAACGTAACTGGTGCTGTTCAAACCTATATTGATTAGACAGACGATCCACTGACAGCATAGCCTTTCCTGGTGGCAGGCACATGAACACAATTCGTTGATGCACATTGATTGAAGTTCCATATGCTACTTTTCTTTGTTTTAATTTAAAAGGGAGAAGTTAATCTGAGTATAAAACTAAGATGTGAAGATTGTACTACAAAGTATTGTATGCAGTTGGGTATTTTTGCTCAACTAAATGGGATTTTAACAAGCACAAAAAATACATATTTATAAAACGTCTGTGAAGTATCACATAACAGATGTGGTAATCCTCTAGGCACTTAAATCCGTATAAAAAAGTAAGTATGTGAAATAATTAGCTTGCTGCACTTCTCATTCATTTCTACAGGAGCCAACGCAAGTCTGTCAGGAGAGGTAAACAGCGTTGAAACAGAACAACAGGAAACTACATAAATTACTATGATGTCTGTCATACACATATTTTTTTAAACTATCATTATTGGAGTTTTAGCAAGATAGTACAGCAATCACAGTATCTGGTGCTGAGAAGTTTTCAACCGTGGTTCAGGTAAAATGACACTGAGCCCCAATGGAGCTACTTAGTTTGTATGAACATTAAGAAATACGTATTCCAATAATAGAACAACTGCTTCAACTATATGCAAGACCATGCACCAGCTGATAGCATAAATGAACATATTATGGATTTGTATTTTGCCACACAGTCCACCCCAAGTTACCCATCCAATCCAGACATGAAGCTACAGCAAAATACTTCTTCAAGTGTGTTAGCAGTATGTCCCATCAGTGCCGTGGAGGGGAGTGGGTCATACTCATGTTGAGTGAGGATAGGGTGGGAGGGAGTTGAGGAAAGAGAGAGAATGATTCACTCCGGTACTAAGAACAACAGGCTTGTGTGTCAATCATTTTGAGGGAATGGGGCTATAGTGTGGCTCTTTGAGGGCAGTCATAAAATCCTCACGGTCTGATGCAATGGGTATCCTTTTTAGTCCCCGGACTACCTCTTGCTAGAGTGCCACAGCCTCAGCTTTGCTCCATTTCTGCATTGCCGCTTGTCAAAGCGTCACCACCAGCAGTTTTGCGGCCTTCCAAGACATAGGTATTAGTCTGTGCACTAGTAAGAATGCTACACAAATTAATCAGGTAGTGGCTCTGCTATCTTTTCTGTGCCTGTAAAGGCCCACTATGCAGCTGGGCATGCATTCAAAGTAAGCGTGGCCCTCATGAGGATCAATACGTTCCTAACTTCAGTCCAGAGATTGCGTGCCATTGGGCAGCTCCAAAACACATAGAGCATGTCTGCCCCCAACATCTGGCATTGGGGGAAGTCCGACGAGGCCATGGGATAGTTTTTGTGGAGCCTGGCTGGTGTGCAGTATATTTTGCTAGATGTATTGGAAGTGAGCGCTTAAGGATACTTTTTGTGGTTATTGTACTATTATATCCAATTCCTTTCACATGAGTGTTTGGCCAAAGTTTCCCTCTAAGGTCCCTTTGGAAGTGGCCAGGGGATCCTGTAGTGTTTTAGCTTATGCTTTGCTCAGCCAGGTTTTCAAACGGCAGCCTTCACCCAACATGGGAAGGGGCTGGGGGTCGGGTTCTGAGTCCACTATACAACACAGTCTTGCTTTCTCAAGCATCAGTCTATGATAGGCCAGGTAATAGCCTGCTGGGAGGCCCACAGTGTCCACCAGCTGGTCGAAAGGGACTAGGGTCTTGTCCAAAAAGAGGTCTCCAAGAGTACAGACTCCTGCCATTTCCCACTGCTCCACATCCTCTCTGCCGATCTTTTCCCGAAGGCTCAAAGAGATCGCAGTTGGACTTTGGCACCATATTGGGCCATGTCAGACATGAAGCACAGGGCTCTGGGAAAACTGCCATGGGCCACCCACAGCAGGCTATTTGTGGGCAAAGGTGGTGCCACGACAGGCAAGACTATATCTAATACTATCTGTTGTGCCCTCTAACCCAGGGCTTGACCCAGCTCATCTGTGTGTCTCCCCACCAGCCAGAGGGTGGGCTACTGCAGTTACGCTGCCAAATAGTACAGTTCAGAATTTGGGGCACCAAGGCCACAGCTCTCCATCAGGAGTTGTAATTTGTACAGCACCACCCACCATCTAACTTTGTTCCAAATTAAGACACCCAGCATGGCATGCAACATATGTAATGTGCTGTGGAGACGTAATATAAAAGATGCTGGAGCATTACCATTTTAGAGAGTGCCACTCTTCCCTGCACTGATTGCGGGAGGGAGTACCAGAAGGAAATTTGGGGGCGGAGGGATGCAACTGCTCTTGTGAGGTTTTCCTCTATGAGATGGCATGGTGCATTGTACTGATTGAAGCCTAAATATCAACATGTGTAGGGCACCCAGCACATCATGTACGTGCCCACCACAATGTGCTGTAAGTGGCAATTAGGGTGAAGTGGAACAAACAGGCTTTTGGCCAGTTTATGCCCAGCACTGAGGTGGTTCTAAAAGGATCCAGTATATTCACAATCTCAGCAATGCCCGACCTGATGTAGTTGGCGTAAAGGAGTATGTCATCAACATATAGAGAGACTGCATGTGTTGTGTCACCCTGTGGTATGTCTCAGACATAGCTTTACTGCCTCAGCCTTTGTGTTAGTGGTTCCTCTGCCAGTGCAAAAAATAGTGGCGAAAGAGCACAGCCTGCGTGCATACCTCTGCAGAGTGTGAAGGGGCCCAATATACACTCCCCTATTTTGACTCTGGAAACCAGGTCTGCTTAAAGAAGTTTGATGCGCTGCAGTAATCTTCTGTGTATGCCCAATTCCTTCAGGGTCGTGAGCATGAATCCCCAGTCTAAAGTGTCTCTAAGAGTCTCACTTGTATCACAGATGTTCATTGGCCTTGGGCTGAATTCCCTTCCACAAAGGCTCGAGGAATTCCTGGAGGGTTGGGGGCCTACCTGTTTTGCAGGGGCTACTGGGGTCTGTGTTGTGCCCCTGAGCTGTATTTTTTTTAAGATGTGGTACCTGTTCATGATAACGAATAGATTGATCTACGGGCATATAAGTAAGTTCAGCACAAGGTCAACCATCATAACTAAATTAACTCAAAAGGGTTCAAACCAAACATTATCTTGAATCATGAGGTGCCCCATCAGAACTGCGCAGTACACAATTATGAATAGTTTAACACCTTAAATGCTGCGCCTATTCCAACGGCACCACTACCTCGGGAGTGCTGCCGTTGGCCGTTGGACGTTCCAACTGCACCTGCGCAATGGAACGTTCAGCACTGGAGCTGGACGTTCCATAGCTGCTAAGGTGTTAAAAAAAATGCACCATCAAACAAACTCACCAATAACAATAGAAACTAAACTATCAGGACAAACGTTACTCCATGACATGTAAAGCAAACTGGTATTCTGACAATGACATACTAACTGACTGTTTAGTGGGTGCACATTTTAGAAAAACCAAACTGAATTGTTGGTTTGTGAATCTTGTCCTTTGGAGATGGGTATTATCATCTGGGGATATCTCAATTGTATGGCACAATACCTCTATGATGAGTGTCTTAGGGTGCAATGTGCAGGGTGCATTGTAAAAGACATGTAGAATTTTCTTTAACATAATCCTTGTGTGTTTTTTCTCCAGGGTGATCTCTAGGCAGAGGCAGTACAGCAGCACTCCCCATATGTAGGCTTAGCATAGCTGTGTGCTGCCTCTTCGAACTAGTGTAGTTTGGAAGCTAAATGCTTGTGAAACTTTATTCTGCTGCCAAACTAAGCCTGAGTCTGTTGAAAAACAGCATAACTCTAATATCAGGTATAATACATTAGCAACGCAAAATAATTGCACAATGAAAATACTGCCTTCTTTCACTTTTGTGACCCATTCAACGATTGCCCCATTCTCTACCTAGGCCAGGATAATTGCTATAATCAGTATAGTCTTTTAAGTACAACCATATAGTCATTCTTTTCAAAGATATTTCGGAGAAATTCATTACTAATATTGCATTTAATAAATCGATATTTTACTGGATATCACACTTCATGAAAACAGTCTTCTGAACAAAATTAAAAGGAAAGTTGCTGTTATTATAACATGCTATTAAGGGGCACTGGGTCTATTGTTGCGACCTCTAGGTCGGACATTATCCATCACCCACGCTTTCGGTGTGCTCTTGATCAAAAAGGATTATGTGCCCTTGCATTGTAGAGCTCCATTTGTTGCAAAGTTATTTCAGAGTAACTTTGTTGTCAGTTCTTTAGGCCTGGTGCCTTCCGGAATGGATGTAGCAATGGATGTAGCTCAGTCAAATCACATGAGATCTGATCGATATTTGGTGAGACAACAACTATTTGGTGAGAAAACAACTATTTTGTTCCCATTTAGAATACAGCAGATTCCTAGCAAAGTATAATAGGTGGTAATACTGCCACAGAATGGCACTCATGTATTCAATCTCAGTAGGAATGAAAGAGGCATCACACAGAATAAAATCCCCTGATTTTATTCTGTGTGATAATTTTTTTTTTGAGAACTGCAGTCAGGTTAAGGTCCACTATTGAACTATGATAATTGTTAATGTACTGAAAGGACAACACAACTGTCTTCTAGCTTCTTTCTGCTAGTTTGAACTGATGGATTCAGTGTGTTGCTGATTTGTATACTAATTTTTTATCTTTGTCTGTTTAAAGAAATGTCTGATTATTTTAAAAAGTTGTACTTTTATGGTGTTATTTAAATGCCGAATAAAGTTTGTTGAAACTGAAACAGTAGGAATGAAAGAGGCATTAGTATACAAACCTGAGACTTGCCTTTCTCACATCAAGTTAACCCACCAAGCTCAATGTACTGAGACCTTGCTTTGTGGTTACCCCGGCTAAATTATTAAACTCTCTTCCTCCTCAGACTAGAGCCCTCCCTACCCTATTGGTTTTCAGGAAACAATTCAAAACCTGGCTTGTTAATAAATAGGCTTTGTTTTAACAAGTAGGCTTTTGTCGTGTCCCAGGAACAACCAGCGCCGAGACAGCAGTTTACAAGTCATCATATTATAACAGAACATAGCATACATGTGTGAAGCCTTAAACAAGCATATTTTCCATTGTCCTAATATCAGACTAAAACCAAACTTTTAATCAACAGTCAGACATGAGAGTTTTTCTGAAGATTAAATTGAACATATTTCCTTAGCTCACATTTGACAGAAGGAATTTTTCTGAGAATTGGTAAAAAAGGGTAATTGTCTTAAAATAACTTTTTAAAAACTGATTCTAAAGTGCTGTAGATTTAAATGTATAGAAGCTGCTTTTTGGTTGTCTCGCCCATTCCCTACAGTTTGTTGTAATCGTGTCAGGTTTGTTCAATGTATTTAAAATGCACAATTTATCTCTCTAAATCCTCTCTATAACCTAATACTGGTTCTAATGATAGATCTGGCCCATTGTTTGAAGTGTTATCCCTGCCTCTATTGGTTGACCTGGTCGCTCCGTCCCATTCCTGAAGCTCATGTCTAGTGCCCCTGCTAACTGTTTGTGTAACCTCTTACCAGTTAATGTGTAGGATTCAGCATGCATCTCCAGCAGGATTGCTGCAATGGTGTGTTCCTGTTTGTCTTGTCTAAAGTGACGTAAGTGTTTGGTCCTGTTTCTATGTCAATGGAGTCAGTAGTGGCGATCGGTATCTGACAATCTGCAGAGGCGGACCCCCGTAGGGGCTAGGGAGCCGTCGCCATACCCACGCGGCGAGGCCCCAAAGAGACAACAAAGGGGAGAAGACGGCCCGGGAACGAAAAGGAAATGCGGGAAAACGGGGTCTCCCGAGCAAGCTAGGGACCCCGGAAGGGCCGGGCTAGCCCCCCCCCCCTTGTTCCTTGCTTCCGCTGCCGCGCGCCGGCCAATGGGGGGGCAAGCGAGATTCAAACCCCCCAATGGGGGGTTTCCCCAGGTGAAGACATACGTGGCGGGGGGCATATAAGCGCGCTCCCCCCAGCGATACTCCTATGCACAGGAGCGGGGGGAGCAGCACGGCGCGAAGGAATCTTGATGGTGGGCACAGCAGAAGACGGACGACGGACGATGGACGACGGGAAACCGTGCTGCCCCCGTAGAAGAGACACCGGCACAGAGAGCGAAGACACTCCCCTTCCCGCGCTAAAGAAGCAGGCAACACGGAGCGTGACCGGAGCTCCACCCGGTGGTGGGGAAAGAGACCGCGACCGGAGCCCACCCGACGCGGCCTGCACCTAGCCTGGGCCATCGGTGCGAGGGGCGGACAGGAGCACGACCGGTGCCCGCCCGGCACTGAATAGAAGAGGACCGCGACCGGAGCCCACCCGACGCGGCCTGCACCTAACGGAAGACCGCGACCGGAGCCCACCCGACGCGGCCTGCACCTGACAGAAGACCGCGATCGGAGCCCACCCGACGCGGCCGGCACCTAACGGAAGACCGCGACCGGAGCCCACCCGACGCGGCCTGCACCCAGCCTGGGTCATCGGGCCAGGGGCGGACATGAGTACAGCCGGTGCCCGCCCGGCAAGGCACAGCAGAAGACCGCGACCGGAGCCCACCCGGCGCGGCCTACGAACAGGAGCAGCCTCCAGGCCAGCGAGCACGACCGGAGACCCCCGGCGTGCCCCGGACCAAGTGCACATCAACGGTGCGCGCCGGAGCCCACCCGATGGCACCGGCAGACACAGGCAAATCGGAGGTGGGATGAGGTGAGGTGAGGTGCCCCCCCCCGCTGCCTCCGCAGACTTACCGGGACGAGGAGACTCCCGGAGCCCGCCCGGATCATCCGAGAGCCGACAGAGAGTGTCCGCTCAGCAGCCCGGGAGCAGACGAAGAAACCGGGGGTGCCCTCTGGTGGCGAAAAGGAGGAATTGCAGGCGACGTAAAGGCCATTCAAGCAGAGCCCAAACAACAGAGACAGGGCAGCTCCTACAGAACCAGGGATATTGGTGCATAACTTGCGGCGGCTGCACCCCGCCAGGGAGAGCGACAAGAGGGGGGGCGTTGGTGCATAATTTGCTAGCGGCAGCACCCCGCTGTACACACAGTAAACAACAGGAACGAGGGCAGCCCAGGCAACAAGGCATGGCCAGGAAAGGGGGCTCAAGGAGGGGCCAAGACGACCTGAACGACCTACTGCGGAAGATCCGCACAGCGTCAGAAGCCCACGGGGACGGATGGCTGCAGGAGCATCTCAACCGCCACCCAGGCGAAGGAACAAGTGGGGGACGGGGCAAGGCGACCATGCCCCCCGCGGCTAAGAGAAGCAGGAAGGCACCAGCGAAGCTAGCAGACGCAGCACAGCCCAAGAAAGCGCCGAAAAGAACCCAGCCAATTGAAGCCAGCACGGCGGTGGCGGGGGTGGACAAGGAGACCAACGACACGCCAACCAATGGTGAGCATATTAGCACGATCATACAAGAATGTTGCAAAGCAATGGCGCCACTGTTGTTGCAAGGGCTGGGGGTCCAGAACACGGGGGGTGCGAGGGCTCAGCCGAGTGAGGGACAAGGGACAGGGTGACCAGGGGGAACCACGCCACAGCAAGGGGAAGGGGCCACAGGGGCTCCCTGGTACCTACTCGACCCAGGCGCGGCGCAACAGCAGCAGATAATAGGGCAACCATATACCGCGGCGCGAGGTGAGGGAGGGTCGCCCGCAGCAGCATGGGGGGAGGCCCAACGGGTGAGTGGGCCCTCAATGACCACAGCAATAGCGTGGGCGTACGCCAGACCCTCCCCAGGCCCCGCACCCCTGACCACCAGAGCCAAAGGGTTAGCCAGCATGATCCCCATGGCAGTAAAGGAAAGGATATGGCGGAAAGAGTTCATAGACATCTTCTCCTTATTGGAAATACAACTAGAAGGGCTAGACCTGACCACATGTGACAAGAAGGAGGAAGACAGGGGGGAGAGGAGAAGGGAGAGGAAAGAACGCTCATTTGACAATTGGTTAGACGCATTCAGGATTATGGCGTGCATAATAGTGGAAAAGTTCCCACAATGCCCAGCGGATTTATGGTTATACGAGGCAAACATACACAATGCGCAAAGGCAGTTCCCGGGGGAGGTGTGGCTTGAATACGATAAAGGTTTCAGGCTTAAAATGCAGACGCACCCCGAGATGGAGTGGAATGAGGAAGATGTGTCAGGTTTCATCCATAAAATGATGGTAGCAAAGGAAGCCAGGTCCTGGGGGGGTAGGACCTAGCACTCTTACCGGAGCTCCTTTCAAAGAGGGAAAGGAAGGCCATTTCAGAAACATAAACACTTTAACACAGGAAAGGGGTCGCACACAAGTGGACCACCAGCAATATGCTGGAAATTTGAGACCAATGAATGCACATTTGGGGCGTCATGTAAATTCTCCCACACATGTTCAGCATGCGGGGGAAGGGCACCCGGCAGCAAACTGCAAGCGCAGAGAGAGCCATAAGCACGACAAGAAAGAGGGTAAGAAGCAATGAGGTGCGCAGGGCGGACCACGAGGGTGAAGCGCGACAGAATACCCCCTCTCTAGCATGGTCCCCCATCAACACTCAAAGGCTGCGCGCACTAGCAAACAGATACCACAACAAGTCAGACGCAAAAATACTAGTCCAGGGATTCGAGGAAGGTTTTACCATACCTTTCAAGGGGCCCCTCTTCCCCAGCTGCGAGCGGAACTTGGCATCGGCAAGGCAGCACCCAGGGGTGGTGGCAAAAAAGATAGAGAAGGAGAGGCTGCTGGGCAGGATTGAGGGCCCCCTCCCGGAATCAGCGAGGGAAGGACTGGTCACCTCCCCACTGGGGGTGGTCCCCAAGAAGGAAGCAGGGCAGTTTAGATTGATCCACCACCTGTCATTCCCAGACGGACTGTCAGTCAATGACGGGATCGAGTCAGAAGAGTGCTCGGTGAGCTACTCCACGATAGATGACGCAATAGACCTGATAAGGTCCTCGGGGAGCGGCACACTCATGGCAAAGGCAGACATCGAATCGGCATTTCGCCTCCTCCCAGTCCACCCCGACAGCTTTCACCTTTTAGGCTTCCAGTGGGAGGGACAGTACTACCACGACAAGGCAATGCCAATGGGCTGCTCTTTGTCATGTGCCTACTTCGAGCTGTTCAGCACATTCGTCGAATGGGCATTACACAACCGCCACCCAGCGGGCGGTAAGCTGCACTACTTAGACAATTTCTTATTTACCGGTCCCGCCGACACCCCTGTGTACAGGGACACGCTTGGGGCATTCATCAAACTGGCTGAGGAGTTAGTGATCCCTTTGTCCAAAGAGAAAACAGAAGGGCCCTCGACAAGGATCACGTTCTTAGGGATAGAATTAGACTCAGTAACAGGCACGTCAAGGCTCCCCCTAGAGAAGGTAGAGGACATACGGGGGGAGATAAGAAACATGCGAGGGCGGGACAAAGCCACACTGAGAGAGTTGCAGCAACTGATTGGGAAACTGAATTTCGCTACCAGGGTCATCCCAGCTGGCAAGGTGTTCGCAAGGAGACTGACAAAACTCACGCGCGGCATCACACACAAACACTACCATGTGCGCCTAGGGGCTGAGGTAAAAAGGGACCTTGAAGTGTGGGATGCCTTCCTAGCAGACTTCAACGGGGTACTAATCTGGAGGGAAGGTTGGCTGATCTGCAAACAGGTCGAGCTGTACACAGATGCGTCAGGGAGCACAGGGTTTGGGGCACTCTTGAGGGACAAATGGTGCGCGGGCCAGTGGCTGGACAGCTGGCGCAGACAGGGTGTCACAACAAACATAGCATTTTTAGAGCTGTTTCCCATTGTTGTAGCACTAGTAATTTGGAGAAGGGAACTCAAGAACATGAAACTGACCCTATGGTCGGACAACAAGGGCATAGTGCAGGCCATCAACAGGGGGTCGGCCAGGTGCCCGGACACACTGAGACTAATGCGCCGTTTGGTTACATTACAGTTGGAGGGCAACATAGACCTACGAGCAAGGCACGTCCCAGGGGTGAAGAATGAGCTAGCGGACGCCCTGTCCAGAGGCATGATGAGCAAATTCAGGGAGCTGGCCCCCAGGGCGGACCTGGAAATGACCCCTTTCCCACCCCAGCTGTGGAAACTGGCAGGGCAGACCTCTCGGAATTGATCACCCAAGCCCTGGCCCCTGGGGCTGCAAGGAGATACACGAGATACGTAGCCACAGTACTCAAAGTAGGGGGCATACACTCACTAGCCATACCGAGCGCCACACACAAGGCGGCAGAGCAGTTCATCGGCTGGGCATACAAGAACGGCAAATCCAGGTCATGGACACAAGCCCACCTTGCAGCCGTGTCACACCATGCGAAGCTGGAAACAGGACACAACCCACTGGCATCACACTACATAAAGATCGCAATGAAGGGGTGGAAGAGGAAGGAAGGAAAGAAAGAGGACACAAGGCACCCGATAGACTTCACCAGGTTAAGGGCGCTGCTGCAGGCACTAGACAGAGTGACAGCGGGGGAGTACGAGCGAGTACTATTCAGGGCAGCATTCACCATGGCCTTCTTTGGGGCATTCCGCATCAGCGAACTGGTGGCCCCCGCCAGGGAGGGCCAAGCAGACCGCTGCCTATGGGCTAGCGATGTGACACCAGGTGCCGGGCGAGTAGATCTAGCGCTGCGGCGGTCAAAGACGGACCAGGAGGGGCCACGGTGACCATACTCTGCATCCAGAACCAGGAACCCTGCGCAGTGTGCTGCCTCTTAACATTTATGGCAATACGCCCGGCTGGGCATGGTCCCCTGCTTATCCACAGGGATGGGTCATACTTGAGTAAATTCCAGTTTATAGCAGTGATGCGCCAGGCCCTCAGCAGCGCAGGCCTGCCACCTGGGGCCTTTGGATCACACTCATTCCGAAGAGGGGCGGCCACGACCGCGGCACAACACGGCATGCCCGAGGCGAGAATTCAGGCAGTGGGGATGTGGCGCTCGCAAGCATACAAATCTTACGTGAGGCCCCAGCTACTGTGACGAAAGGACGAACAGAGTAGGCCTGAGAGTGACCAGTCGCTTTACATTTGCATCAACAGGGAGCAGACCCCACCTCGCGTGGGTGGTGGGCCACTCTTTTATCAAGCGGATGGGCGCGTGGTGGGAGCACAAGGGGCGACAGCTCAAGGACAGACCACAACACACGTGCATCCGCTGGTTTGGCCAGTCTGGCATGCACTGGTTTCAACTCGCTACGGCCCTCAAGAAAATAAGGGAGGGGCTTGGCGCCACCCAGACGTTCTGATCATCCACCTCGGGGGGAACGACCTGGCAACAATGGGTCGGAGGGCCCTCCTCTTCGGAATACAGAGCAACCTGGTGGAAACAGCCAGGAGGTGCGGGAAAACGGCGATCATTTGGTCTGAGGTGATCAGCAGGCAGGAGTGGCGAGGCGCCGAGTCATATAAAGGCGTGGAAAAGTCGAGTAAAAAACTGAACCTCACTGTAAGCAAATTTTGCAGAGCTAACGGCCTGGGCTTCATCAGGCACGGGTTGATTCACACCGGGTGCCCGGAATACTACGCAACCGACGGGGTGCACCTGTCCGAACAGGGGATGGAGATCTTCTGGAGCAATCTGTGGGGCGCCATGGTGTTAGCAGGTTGCCAATGAACAACAGGACGCAAGGGGGGAGCCGCAGGAAGACGGCAGCCTCCCTGACGGCGTGGCGAAGGGCTACGCGGAGAACGGTTGGTACGGAGGCACACCGGAGAGCGGTGCACCAGAATAGGTACACTCACCTTCAGATGCCGCACAGCTGGGTGAGATGGCCTAAGGACAGCGGCTCTGTAATGCCTCACGGCTGGGTGACATGCGACGAAGGGAAGGGGAAGATGCTGAGACGGCGCTCGCAGCCCAGCCCCTGCCGGATGGCAAGGCACAACAAGGTCCGAAAGGTAGCGAGGCAGCCTAACTCTGGGACAACGAATATCCCCTTCCCGCGCTGAGGAAGCGCAAGGAAATCCAACCTACAAAAGAACCACCCCAAAAGGGGTAAGAGACATTGGCAAGGAAATGTATAACGATTCAGAAAAGGGGGTGGTGATGAACAGAGTGTCTGAATTAAGCAGACCACCCTTACCCAGTCCAAAGATCAGGGCTTGATCCATCACCGTTATTTATCTCACTGCACCATCCCAGCTCAGAGCCTGGCTATATGCAAATCAGTCTGTCCCTGGCCCAGTGCATCATGGGAACAGGGCAGACTAAACTACCAAGCCAATTCTTCACCAGAAAGGAGACAAGCTACCAGGGACCGGTTTCTGGCATTTCAGCCGTCTTCGGCCCGGCTTGCTTGAATCCTGATGGTGCAGTGAGAAAGGGACTCATGTCTGAGTATACCCTGCCACACCTATAGTGGCCAAAAACGATTCAGAAAAGGGGGTGGTGATGAACAGAGTGTCTGAATTAAGCAGACCACCCTTACCCAGCCCAAAGATCAGGGCTTGATGCATCACCGTTATTTATCTCACTGCACCATCCCAGCTCAGAACCTGGCTATATGCAAATCAGTCTGTCCCTGGCCCAGTGCATCATGGGAACAGGGCAGACTAAACTACCAAGCCAATTCTTCACCAGAAAGGAGACAAGCTACCGGGGACCGGTTTCTGGCATTTAAGCCGTCTTCGGCCCGGCTTGCTTGAATCCTGATGGTGCAGTGAGAAAGGGACTCATGTCTGAGTATACCCTGCCACACCTATAGTGGCCAAAAACGATTCAGAAAAGGGGGTGGTGATGAACAGAGTGTCTGAATTAAGCAGACCACCCTTACCCAGTCCAAAGATCAGGGCTTGATCCATCACCGTTATTTATCTCACTGCACCATCCCAGCTCAGAACCTGGCTATATGCAAATCAGTCTGTCCCTGGCCCAGTGCATCATGGGAACAGGGCAGACTAAACTACCAAGCCAATTCTTCACCAGAAAGGAGACAAGCTACCGGGGACCGGTTTCTGGCATTTCAGCCGTCTTCGGCCCGGCTTGCTTGAATCCTGATGGTGCAGTGAGAAAGGGACTCATGTCTGAGTATACTCTGCCACACCTATAGTGGCCAAAAACGATTCAGAAAAGGGGGTGGTGATGAACAGAGTGTCTGAATTAAGCAGACCACCCTTACCCAGTCCAAAGATCAGGGCTTGATCCATCACCGTTATTTATCTCACTGCACCATCCCAGCTCAGAACCTGGCTATATGCAAATCAGTCTGTCCCTGGCCCAGTGCATCATGGGAACAGGGCAGACTAAACTACCAAGCCAATTCTTCACCAGAAAGGAGACAAGCTACCGGGGACCGGTTTCTGGCATTTCAGCCGTCTTCGGCCCGGCTTGCTTGAATCCTGATGGTGCAGTGAGAAAGGGACTCATGTCTGAGTATACCCTGCCACACCTATATTGGCCAAAAACGATTCAGAAAAGGGGGTGGTGATGAACAGAGTGTCTGAATTAAGCAGACCACCCTTACCCAGTCCAAAGATCAGGGCTTGATCCATCACCGTTATTTATCTCACTGCACCATCCCAGCTCAGAACCTGGCTATATGCAAATCAGTCTGTCCCTGGCCCAGTGCACCATGGGAACAGGGCAGACTAAACTACCAAGCCAATTCTTCACCAGAAAGGAGACAAGCTACCGGGGACCGGTTTCTGGCATTTCAGCCATCTTCGGCCCGGCTTGCTTGAATCCTGATGGTGCAGTGAGAAAGGGACTCATGTCTGAGTATACCCTGCCACACCTATAGTGGCCAAAAACGATTCAGAAAAGGGGGTGGTGATGAACAGAGTGTCTGAATTAAGCAGACCACCCTTACCCAGTCCAAAGATCAGGGCTTGATCCATCACCGTTATTTATCTCACTGCACCATCCCAGCTCAGAACCTGGCTATATGCAAATCAGTCTGTCCCTGGCCCAGTGCATCATGGGAACAGGGCAGACTAAACTACCAAGCCAATTCTTCACCAGAAAGGAGACAAGCTACCGGGGACCGGTTACTGGCATTTCAGCCGTCTTCTGCCCGGCTTGCTTGAATCCTGATGGTGCAGTGAGAAAGGGACTCATGTCTGAGTATACCCTGCCACACCTATAGTGGCCAAAAACGATTCAGAAAAGGGGGTGGTGATGAACAGAGTGTCTGAATTAAGCAGACCACCCTTACCCAGTCCAAAGATCAGGGCTTGATCCATCACCGTTATTTATCTCACTGCACCATCCCAGCTCAGAACCTGGCTATATGCAAATCAGTCTGTCCCTGGCCCAGTGCATCATGGGAACAGGGCAGACTAAACTACCAAGCCAATTCTTCACCAGAAAGGAGACAAGCTACCGGGGACCGGTTTCTGGCATTTCAGCCGTCTTCGGCCCGGCTTGCTTGAATCCTGATGGTGCAGTGAGAAAGGGACTCATGTTTGAGTATACCCTGCCACACCTATAGTGGCCAAAAACGATTCAGAAAAGGGGGTGGTGATGAACAGAGTGTCTGAATTAAGCAGACCACCCTTACCCAGTCCAAAGATCAGGGCTTGATCCATCACCGTTATTTATCTCACTGCACCATCCCAGCTCAGAACCTGGCTATATGCAAATCAGTCTGTCCCTGGCCCAGTGCATCATGGGAACAGGGCAGACTAAACTACCAAGCCAATTCTTCACCAGAAAGGAGACAAGCTACCGGGGACCGGTTTCTGGCATTTCAGCCGTCTTCGGCCCGGCTTGCTTGAAGTCTGATGGTGCAGTGAGAAAGGGACTCATGTCTGAGTATACCCTGCCACACCTATAGTTGCCAAAATCGATTCAGAAAAGGGGGTGGTGATGAACAGAGTGTCTGAATTAAGCAGACCACCCTTACCCAGTCCAAAGATCAGGGCTTGATCCATCACCGTTATTTATCTCACTGCACCATCCCAGCTCAGAACCTGGCTATATGCAAATCAGTCTGTCCCTGGCCCAGTGCATCATGGGAACAGGGCAGACTAAACTACCAAGCCAAATCTTCACCAGAAAGGAGACAAGCTACCGGGGACCGGTTTCTGGCATTTCAGCCGTCTTCGGCCCGGCTTGCTTGAATCCTGATGGTGCAGTGAGAAAGGGACTCATGTCTGAGTATACCCTGCCACACCTAGAGTGGCCAAAAACGATTCAGAAAAGGGGGTGGTGATGAACAGAGTGTCTGAATTAAGCAGACCACCCTTACCCAGTCCAAAGATCAGGGCTTGATCCATCACCGTTATTTATCTCACTGCACCATCCCAGCTCAGAACCTGGCTATATGCAAATCAGTCTGTCCCTGGCCCAGTGCATTATGGGAACAGGGCAGACTAAACTACCAAGCCAATTCTTCACCAGAAAGGAGACAAGCTACCGGGGACCGGTTTCTGGCATTTCAGCCGTCTTCGGCCCGGCTTGCTTGAATCCTGATGGTGCAGTGAGAAAGGGACTCATGTCTGAGTATACCCTGCCACACCTATAGTGGCCAAAAACGATTCAGAAAAGGGGGTGGTGATGAACAGAGTGTCTGAATTAAGCAGACCACCCTTACCCAGTCCAAAGATCAGGGCTTGATCCATCACCGTTATTTATCTCACTGCACCATCCCAGCTCAGAACCTGGCTATATGCAAATCAGTCTGTCCCTGGCCCAGTGCATCATGGGAACAGGGCAGACTAAACTACCAAGCCAATTCTTCACCAGAAAGGAGACAAGCTACCGGGGACCGGTTTCTGGCATTTCAGCCGTCTTCGGCCCGGCTTGCTTGAATCCTGATGGTGCAGTGAGAAAGGGACTCATGTCTGAGTATACCCTGCCACACCTATAGTGGCCAAAAACGATTCAGAAAAGGGGGTGGTGATGAACAGAGTGTCTGAATTAAGCAGACCACCCTTACCCAGTCCAAAGATCAGGGCTTGATCCATCACCGTTATTTATCTCACTGCACCATCCCAGCTCAGAACCTGGCTATATGCAAATCAGTCTGTCCCTGGCCCAGTGCATCATGGGAACAGGGCAGACTAAACTACCAAGCCAATTCTTCACCAGAAAGGAGACAAGCTACCGGGGACCGGTTTCTGGCATTTCAGCCGTCTTCGGCCCGGCTTGCTTGAATTCTGATGGTGCAGTGAGAAAGGGACTCATGTCTGAGTATACCCTGCCACACCTATAGTGGCCAAAAACGATTCAGAAAAGGGGGTGGTGATGAACAGAGTGTCTGAATTAAGCAGACCACCCTTACCCAGTCCAAAGATCAGGGCTTGATCCATCACCGTTATTTATCTCACTGCGCCATCCCAGCTCAGAGCCTGGCTATATGCAAATCAGTCTGTCCCTGGCCCAGTGCATCATGGGAACAGGGCAGACTAAACTACCAAGCCAATTCTTCACCAGAAAGGAGACAAGCTACCAGGGACCGGTTTCTGGCATTTCAGCCGTCTTCGGCCCGGCTTGCTTGAATCCTGATGGTGCAGTGAGAAAGGGACTCATGTCTGAGTATACCCTGCCACACCTATAGTGGCCAAAAACGATTCAGAAAAGGGGGTGGTGATGAACAGAGTGTCTGAATTAAGCAGACCACCCTTACCCAGTCCAAAGATCAGGGCTTGATCCATCACCGTTATTTATCTCACTGCACCATCCCAGCTCAGAACCTGGCTATATGCAAATCAGTCTGTCCCTGGCCCAGTGCATCATGGGAACAGGGCAGACTAAACTACCAAGCCAATTCTTCACCAGAAAGGAGACAAGCTACCGGGGACCGGTTTCTGGCATTTCAGCCGTCTTCGGCCCGACTTGCTTGAATCCTGATGGTGCAGTGAGAAAGGGACTCATGTCTGAGTATACCCTGCCACACCTATAGTGGCCAAAAACGATTCAGAAAAGGGGGTGGTGATGAACAGAGTGTCTGAATTAAGCAGACCACCCTTACCCAGTCCAAAGATCAGGGCTTGATCCATCACCGTTATTTATCTCACTGCACCATCCCAGCTCAGAACCTGGCTATATGCAAATCAGTCTGTCCCTGGCCCAGTGCATCATGGGAACAGGGCAGACTAAACTACCAAGCCAATTCTTCACCAGAAAGGAGACAAGCTACCGGGGACCGGTTTCTGGCATTTCAGCCGTCTTCGGCCCGGCTTGCTTGAATCCTGATGGTGCATTGAGAAAGGGACTCATGTCTGAGTATACCCTGCCACACCTATAGTGGCCAAAAACGATTCAGAAAAGGGGGTGGTGATGAACAGAGTGTCTGAATTAAGCAGACCACCCTTACCCAGTCCAAAGATCAGGGCTTGATCCATCACCGTTATTTATCTCACTGCACCATCCCAGCTCAGAACCTGGCTATATGCAAATCAGTCTGTCCCTGGCCCAGTGCATCATGGGAACAGGGCAGACTAAACTACCAAGCCAATTCTTCACCAGAAAGGAGACAAGCTACCGGGGACCGGTTTCTGGCATTTCAGCCATCTTCGGCCCGGCTTGCTTGAATCCTGATGGTGCAGTGAGAAAGGGACTCATGTCTGAGTATACCCTGCCACACCTATAGTGGCCAAAAACGATTCAGAAAAGGGGGTGGTGATGAACAGAGTGTCTGAATTAAGCAGACCACCCTTACCCAGTCCAAAGATCAGGGCTTGATCCATCACCGTTATTTATCTCACTGCACCATCCCAGCTCAGAACCTGGCTATATGCAAATCAGTCTGTCCCTGGCCCAGTGCATCATGGGAACAGGGCAGACTAAACTACCAAGCCAATTCTTCACCAGAAAGGAGACAAGCTACCGGGGACCGGTTACTGGCATTTCAGCCGTCTTCTGCCCGGCTTGCTTGAATCCTGATGGTGCAGTGAGAAAGGGACTCATGTCTGAGTATACCCTGCCACACCTATAGTGGCCAAAAACGATTCAGAAAAGGGGGTGGTGATGAACAGAGTGTCTGAATTAAGCAGACCACCCTTACCCAGTCCAAAGATCAGGGCTTGATCCATCACCGTTATTTATCTCACTGCACCATCCCAGCTCAGAACCTGGCTATATGCAAATCAGTCTGTCCCTGGCCCAGTGCATCATGGGAACAGGGCAGACTAAACTACCAAGCCAATTCTTCACCAGAAAGGAGACAAGCTACCGGGGACCGGTTTCTGGCATTTCAGCCGTCTTCGGCCCGGCTTGCTTGAATCCTGATGGTGCAGTGAGAAAGGGACTCATGTTTGAGTATACCCTGCCACACCTATAGTGGCCAAAAACGATTCAGAAAAGGGGGTGGTGATGAACAGAGTGTCTGAATTAAGCAGACCACCCTTACCCAGTCCAAAGATCAGGGCTTGATCCATCACCGTTATTTATCTCACTGCACCATCCCAGCTCAGAACCTGGCTATATGCAAATCAGTCTGTCCCTGGCCCAGTGCATCATGGGAACAGGGCAGACTAAACTACCAAGCCAATTCTTCACCAGAAAGGAGACAAGCTACCGGGGACCGGTTTCTGGCATTTCAGCCGTCTTCGGCCCGGCTTGCTTGAATTCTGATGGTGCAGTGAGAAAGGGACTCATGTCTGAGTATACCCTGCCACACCTATAGTGGCCAAAAACGATTCAGAAAAGGGGGTGGTGATGAACAGAGTGTCTGAATTAGGCATACCACCCTTACCCAGTCCAAGGATCAGGGCTTGATCCATCACCGTTATTTATCTCACTGCACCATCCCAGCTCAGAACCTGGCTATATGCAAATCAGTCTGTCCCTGGCCCAGTGCATCATGGGAACAGGGCAGACTAAACTACCAAGCCAAATCTTCACCAGAAAGGAGACAAGCTACCGGGGACCGGTTTCTGGCATTTCAGCCGTCTTCGGCCCGGCTTGCTTGAATCCTGATGGTGCAGTGAGAAAGGGACTCATGTCTGAGTATACCCTGCCACACCTATAGTGGCCAAAAACGATTCAGAAAAGGGGGTGGTGATGAACAGAGTGTCTGAATTAAGCAGACCACCCTTACCCAGTCCAAAGATCAGGGCTTGATCCATCACCGTTATTTATCTCACTGCACCATCCCAGCTCAGAACCTGGCTATATGCAAATCAGTCTGTCCCTGGCCCAGTGCATCATGGGAACAGGGCAGACTAAACTACCAAGCCAATTCTTCACCAGAAAGGAGACAAGCTACCGGGGACCGGTTTCTGGCATTTCAGCCGTCTTCGGCCCGGCTTGCTTGAATCCTGATGGTTCAGTGAGAAAGGGACTCATGTCTGAGTATACCCTGCCACACCTATAGTGGCCAAAAACGATTCAGAAAAGGGGGTGGTGATGAACAGAGTGTCTGAATTAAGCAGAAAAACCTTACCCAGTCCAAAGATCAGGGCTTGATCCATCACCGTTATTTATCTCACTGCACCATCCCAGCTCAGAACCTGGCTATATGCAAATCAGTCTGTCCCTGGCCCAGTGCATCATGGGAACAGGGCAGACTAAACTACCAAGCCAATTCTTCACCAGAAAGGAGACAAGCTACCGGGGACCGGTTTCTGGCATTTCAGCCGTCTTCGGCCCGGCTTGCTTGAATCCTGATGGTGCAGTGAGAAAGGGACTCATGTCTGAGTATACCCTGCCACACCTATAGTGGCCAAAAACGATTCAGAAAAGGGGGTGGTGATGAACAGAGTGTCTGAATTAAGCAGACCACCCTTACCCAGTCCAAAGATCAGGGCTTGATCCATCACCGTTATTTATCTCACTGCACCATCCCAGCTCAGAACCTGGCTATATGCAAATCAGTCTGTCCCTGGCCCAGTGCATCATTGGAACAGGGCAGACTAAACTACCAAGCCAATTCTTCACCAGAAAGGAGACAAGCTACCGGGGACCGGTTTCTGGCATTTCAGCCGTCTTCGGCCCGGCTTGCTTGAATTCTGATGGTGCAGTGAGAAAGGGACTCATGTCTGAGTATACCCTGCCACACCTATAGTGGCCAAAAACGATTCAGAAAAGGGGGTGGTGATGAACAGAGTGTCTGAATTAAGCAGACCACCCTTACCCAGTCCAAAGATCAGGGCTTGATCCATCACCGTTATTTATCTCACTGCACCATCCCAGCTCAGAACCTGGCTATATGCAAATCAGTCTGTCCCTGGCCCAGTGCATCATGGGAACAGGGCAGACTAAACTACCAAGCCAAATCTTCACCAGAAAGGAGACAAGCTACCGGGGACCGGTTTCTGGCATTTCAGCCGTCTTCGGCCCGGCTTGCTTGAATCCTGATGGTGCAGTGAGAAAGGGACTCATGTCTGAGTATACCCTGCCACACCTATAGTGGCCAAAAACGATTCAGAAAAGGGGGTGGTGATGAACAGAGTGTCTGAATTAAGCAGACCACCCTTACCCAGTCCAAAGATCAGGGCTTGATCCATCACCGTTATTTATCTCACTGCACCATCCCAGCTCAGAACCTGGCTATATGCAAATCAGTCTGTCCCTGGCCCAGTGCATCATGGGAACAGGGCAGACTAAACTACCAAGCCAATTCTTCACCAGAAAGGAGACAAGCTACCGGGGACCGGTTTCTGGCATTTCAGCCGTCTTCGGCCCGGCTTGCTTGAATCCTGATGGTGCAGTGAGAAAGGGACTCATGTCTGAGTATACCCTGCCACACCTATAGTGGCCAAAAACGATTCAGAAAAGGGGGTGGTGATGAACAGAGTGTCTGAATTAAGCAGACCACCCTTACCCAGTCCAAAGATCAGGGCTTGATCCATCACCGTTATTTATCTCACTGCACCATCCCAGCTCAGAACCTGGCTATATGCAAATCAGTCTGTCCCTGGCCCAGTGCATCATGGGAACAGGGCAGACTAAACTACCAAGCCAATTCTTCACCAGAAAGGAGACAAGCTACCGGGGACCGGTTTCTGGCATTTCAGCCGTCTTCGGCCCGGCTTGCTTGAATCCTGATGGTGCAGTGAGAAAGGGACTCATGTCTGAGTATACCCTGCCACACCTATAGTGGCCAAAAACGATTCAGAAAAGGGGGTGGTGATGAACAGAGTGTCTGAATTAAGCAGACCACCCTTACCCAGTCCAAAGATCAGGGCTTGATCCATCACCGTTATTTATCTCACTGCACCATCCCAGCTCAGAACCTGGCTATATGCAAATCAGTCTGTCCCTGGCCCAGTGCATCATGGGAACAGGGCAGACTAAACTACCAAGCCAATTCTTCACCAGAAAGGAGACAAGCTACCGGGGACCGGTTTCTGGCATTTCAGCCGTCTTCGGCCCGGCTTGCTTGAATTCTGATGGTGCAGTGAGAAAGGGACTCATGTCTGAGTATACCCTGCCACACCTATAGTGGCCAAAAACGATTCAGAAAAGGGGGTGGTGATGAACAGAGTGTCTGAATTAAGCAGACCACCCTTACCCAGTCCAAAGATCAGGGCTTGATCCATCACCGTTATTTATCTCACTGCACCATCCCAGCTCAGAACCTGGCTATATGCAAATCAGTCTGTCCCTGGCCCAGTGCATCATGGGAACAGGGCAGACTAAACTACCAAGCCAAATCTTCACCAGAAAGGAGACAAGCTACCGGGGACCGGTTTCTGGCATTTCAGCCGTCTTCGGCCCGGCTTGCTTGAATCCTGATGGTGCAGTGAGAAAGGGACTCATGTCTGAGTATACCCTGCCACACCTATAGTGGCCAAAAACGATTCAGAAAAGGGGGTGGTGATGAACAGAGTGTCTGAATTAAGCAGACCACCCTTACCCAGTCCAAAGATCAGGGCTTGATCCATCACCGTTATTTATCTCACTGCACCATCCCAGCTCAGAACCTGGCTATATGCAAATCAGTCTGTCCCTGGCCCAGTCATCATGGGAACAGGGCAGACTAAACTACCAAGCCAATTCTTCACCAGAAAGGAGACAAGCTACCGGGGACCGGTTTCTGGCATTTCAGCCGTCTTCGGCCCGGCTTGCTTGAATCCTGATGGTGCAGTGAGAAAGGGACTCATGTCTGAGTATACCCTGCCACACCTATAGTGGCCAAAAACGATTCAGAAAAGGGGGTGGTGATGAACAGAGTGTCTGAATTAAGCAGACCACCCTTACCCAGTCCAAAGATCAGGGCTTGATCCATCACCGTTATTTATCTCACTGCACCATCCCAGCTCAGAACCTGGCTATATGCAAATCAGTCTGTCCCTGGCCCAGTGCATCATGGGAACAGGGCAGACTAAACTACCAAGCCAATTCTTCACCAGAAAGGAGACAAGCTACCGGGGACCGGTTTCTGGCATTTCAGCCGTCTTCGGCCCGGCTTGCTTGAATCCTGATGGTGCAGTGAGAAAGGGACTCATGTCTGAGTATACCCTGCCACACCTATAGTGGCCAAAAACGATTCAGAAAAGGGGGTGGTGATGAACAGAGTGTCTGAATTAAGCAGACCACCCTTACCCAGTCCAAAGATCAGGGCTTGATCCATCACCGTTATTTATCTCACTGCACCATCCCAGCTCAGAACCTGGCTATATGCAAATCAGTCTGTCCCTGGCCCAGTGCATCATGGGAACAGGGCAGACTAAACTACCAAGCCAATTCTTCACCAGAAAGGAGACAAGCTACCGGGGACCGGTTTCTGGCATTTCAGCCATCTTCGGCCCGGCTTGCTTGAATCCTGATGGTGCAGTGAGAAAGGGACTCATGTCTGAGTATACCCTGCCACACCTATAGTGGCCAAAAACGATTCAGAAAAGGGGGTGGTGATGAACAGAGTGTCTGAATTAAGCAGACCACCCTTACCCAGTCCAAAGATCAGGGCTTGATCCATCACCGTTATTTATCTCACTGCACCATCCCAGCTCAGAACCTGGCTATATGCAAATCAGTCTGTCCCTGGCCCAGTGCATCATGGGAACAGGGCAGACTAAACTACCAAGCCAATTCTTCACCAGAAAGGAGACAAGCTACCGGGGACCGGTTACTGGCATTTCAGCCGTCTTCTGCCCGGCTTGCTTGAATCCTGATGGTGCAGTGAGAAAGGGACTCATGTCTGAGTATACCCTGCCACACCTATAGTGGCCAAAAACGATTCAGAAAAGGGGGTGGTGATGAACAGAGTGTCTGAATTAAGCAGACCACCCTTACCCAGTCCAAAGATCAGGGCTTGATCCATCACCGTTATTTATCTCACTGCACCATCCCAGCTCAGAACCTGGCTATATGCAAATCAGTCTGTCCCTGGCCCAGTGCATCATTGGAACAGGGCAGACTAAACTACCAAGCCAATTCTTCACCAGAAAGGAGACAAGCTACCGGGGACCGGTTTCTGGCATTTCAGCCGTCTTCGGCCCGGCTTGCTTGAATTCTGATGGTGCAGTGAGAAAGGGACTCATGTCTGAGTATACCCTGCCACACCTATAGTGGCCAAAAACGATTCAGAAAAGGGGGTGGTGATGAACAGAGTGTCTGAATTAAGCAGACCACCCTTACCCAGTCCAAAGATCAGGGCTTGATCCATCACCGTTATTTATCTCACTGCACCATCCCAGCTCAGAACCTGGCTATATGCAAATCAGTCTGTCCCTGGCCCAGTGCATCATGGGAACAGGGCAGACTAAACTACCAAGCCAAATCTTCACCAGAAAGGAGACAAGCTACCGGGGACCGGTTTCTGGCATTTCAGCCGTCTTCGGCCCGGCTTGCTTGAATCCTGATGGTGCAGTGAGAAAGGGACTCATGTCTGAGTATACCCTGCCACACCTATAGTGGCCAAAAACGATTCAGAAAAGGGGGTGGTGATGAACAGAGTGTCTGAATTAAGCAGACCACCCTTACCCAGTCCAAAGATCAGGGCTTGATCCATCACCGTTATTTATCTCACTGCACCATCCCAGCTCAGAACCTGGCTATATGCAAATCAGTCTGTCCCTGGCCCAGTGCATCATGGGAACAGGGCAGACTAAACTACCAAGCCAATTCTTCACCAGAAAGGAGACAAGCTACCGGGGACCGGTTTCTGGCATTTCAGCCGTCTTCGGCCCGGCTTGCTTGAATCCTGATGGTGCAGTGAGAAAGGGACTCATGTCTGAGTATACCCTGCCACACCTATAGTGGCCAAAAACGATTCAGAAAAGGGGGTGGTGATGAACAGAGTGTCTGAATTAAGCAGACCACCCTTACCCAGTCCAAAGATCAGGGCTTGATCCATCACCGTTATTTATCTCACTGCACCATCCCAGCTCAGAACCTGGCTATATGCAAATCAGTCTGTCCCTGGCCCAGTGCATCATGGGAACAGGGCAGACTAAACTACCAAGCCAATTCTTCACCAGAAAGGAGACAAGCTACCGGGGACCGGTTTCTGGCATTTCAGCCGTCTTCGGCCCGGCTTGCTTGAATCCTGATGGTGCAGTGAGAAAGGGACTCATGTCTGAGTATACCCTGCCACACCTATAGTGGCCAAAAACGATTCAGAAAAGGGGGTGGTGATGAACAGAGTGTCTGAATTAAGCAGACCACCCTTACCCAGTCCAAAGATCAGGGCTTGATCCATCACCGTTATTTATCTCACTGCACCATCCCAGCTCAGAACCTGGCTATATGCAAATCAGTCTGTCCCTGGCCCAGTGCATCATGGGAACAGGGCAGACTAAACTACCAAGCCAATTCTTCACCAGAAAGGAGACAAGCTACCGGGGACCGGTTTCTGGCATTTCAGCCGTCTTCGGCCCGGCTTGCTTGAATTCTGATGGTGCAGTGAGAAAGGGACTCATGTCTGAGTATACCCTGCCACACCTATAGTGGCCAAAAACGATTCAGAAAAGGGGGTGGTGATGAACAGAGTGTCTGAATTAAGCAGACCACCCTTACCCAGTCCAAAGATCAGGGCTTGATCCATCACCGTTATTTATCTCACTGCACCATCCCAGCTCAGAACCTGGCTATATGCAAATCAGTCTGTCCCTGGCCCAGTGCATCATGGGAACAGGGCAGACTAAACTACCAAGCCAAATCTTCACCAGAAAGGAGACAAGCTACCGGGGACCGGTTTCTGGCATTTCAGCCGTCTTCGGCCCGGCTTGCTTGAATCCTGATGGTGCAGTGAGAAAGGGACTCATGTCTGAGTATACCCTGCCACACCTATAGTGGCCAAAAACGATTCAGAAAAGGGGGTGGTGATGAACAGAGTGTCTGAATTAAGCAGACCACCCTTACCCAGTCCAAAGATCAGGGCTTGATCCATCACCGTTATTTATCTCACTGCACCATCCCAGCTCAGAACCTGGCTATATGCAAATCAGTCTGTCCCTGGCCCAGTCATCATGGGAACAGGGCAGACTAAACTACCAAGCCAATTCTTCACCAGAAAGGAGACAAGCTACCGGGGACCGGTTTCTGGCATTTCAGCCGTCTTCGGCCCGGCTTGCTTGAATCCTGATGGTGCAGTGAGAAAGGGACTCATGTCTGAGTATACCCTGCCACACCTATAGTGGCCAAAAACGATTCAGAAAAGGGGGTGGTGATGAACAGAGTGTCTGAATTAAGCAGACCACCCTTACCCAGTCCAAAGATCAGGGCTTGATCCATCACTGTTATTTATCTCACTGCACCATCCCAGCTCAGAACCTGGCTATATGCAAATCAGTCTGTCCCTGGCCCAGTGCATCATGGGAACAGGGCAGACTAATCTACCAAGCCAATTCTTCACCAGAAAGGAGACAAGCTACCGGGGACCGGTTTCTGGCATTTCAGCCGTCTTCGGCCCGGCTTGCTTGAATTCTGATGGTGCAGTGAGAAAGGGACTCATGTCTGAGTATACCCTGCCACACCTATAGTGGCCAAAAACGATTCAGAAAAGGGGGTGGTGATGAACAGAGTGTCTGAATTAAGCAGACCACCCTTACCCAGTCCAAAGATCAGGGCTTGATCCATCACCGTTATTTATCTCACTGCACCATCCCAGCTCAGAACCTGGCTATATGCAAATCAGTCTGTCCCTGGCCCAGTGCATCATGGGAACAGGGCAGACTAAACTACCAAGCCAAATCTTCACCAGAAAGGAGACAAGCTACCGGGGACCGGTTTCTGGCATTTCAGCCGTCTTCGGCCCGGCTTGTTTGAATCCTGATGGTGCAGTGAGAAAGGGACTCATGTCTGAGTATACCCTGCCACACCTATAGTGGCCAAAAACGATTCAGAAAAGGGGGTGGTGATGAACAGAGTGTCTGAATTAAGCAGACCACCCTTACCCAGTCCAAAGATCAGGGCTTGATCCATCACCGTTATTTATCTCACTGCACCATCCCAGCTCAGAACCTGGCTATATGCAAATCAGTCTGTCCCTGGCCCAGTGCATCATGGGAACAGGGCAGACTAAACTACCAAGCCAATTCTTCACCAGAAAGGAGACAAGCTACCGGGTACCGGTTTCTGGCATTTCAGCCGTCTTCGGCCCGGCTTGCTTGAATCCTGATGGTGCAGTGAGAAAGGGACTCATGTCTGAGTATACCCTGCCACACCTATAGTGGCCAAAAACGATTCAGAAAAGGGGGTGGTGATGAACAGAGTGTCTGAATTAAGCAGACCACCCTTACCCAGTCCAAAGATCAGGGCTTGATCCATCACCGTTATTTATCTCACTGCACCATCCCAGCTCAGAACCTGGCTATATGCAAATCAGTCTGTCCCTGGCCCAGTGCATCATGGGAACAGGGCAGACTAAACTACCAAGCCAATTCTTCACCAGAAAGGAGACAAGCTACCGGGGACCGGTTACTGGCATTTCAACCGTCTTCTGCCCGGCTTGCTTGAATCCTGATGGTGCAGTGAGAAAGGGACTCATGTCTGAGTATACCCTGCCACACCTATAGTGGCCAAAAACGATTCAGAAAAGGGGGTGGTGATGAACAGAGTATCTGAATTAAGCAGACCACCCTTACCCAGTCCAAAGATCAGGGCTTGATCCATCACCGTTATTTATCTCACTGCACCATCCCAGCTCAGAACCTGGCTATATGCAAATCAGTCTGTCCCTGGCCCAGTGCATCATGTGAACAGGGCAGACTAAACTACCAAGCCAATTCTTCACCAGAAAGGAGACAAGCTACCGGGGACCGGTTTCTGGCATTTCAGCCGTCTTCGGCCCGGCTTGCTTGAATCCTGATGGTGCAGTGAGAAAGGGACTCATGTCTGAGTATACCCTGCCACACCTATAGTGGCCAAAAACGATTCAGAAAAGGGGGTGGTGATGAACAGAGTGTCTGAATTAAGCAGACCACCCTTACCCAGTCCAAAGATCAGGGCTTGATCCATCACCGTTATTTATCTCACTGCACCATCCCAGCTCAGAACCTGGCTATATGCAAATCAGTCTGTCCCTGGCCCAGTGCATCATGGGAACAGGGCAGACTAAACTACCAAGCCAATTCTTCACCAGAAAGGAGACAAGCTACCGGGGACCGGTTTCTGGCATTTCAGCCGTCTTCGGCCCGGCTTGCTTGAATTCTGATGGTGCAGTGAGAAAGGGACTCATGTCTGAGTATACCCTCCCACACCTATAGTGGCCAAAAACGATTCAGAAAAGGGGGTGGTGATGAACAGAGTGTCTGAATTAAGCAGACCACCCTTACCCAGTCCAAAGATCAGGGCTTGATCCATCACCGTTATTTATCTCACTGCACCATCCCAGCTCAGAACCTGGCTATATGCAAATCAGTCTGTCCCTGGCCCAGTGCATCATGGGAACAGGGCAGACTAAACTACCAAGCCAAATCTTCACCAGAAAGGAGACAAGCTACCGGGGACCGGTTTCTGGCATTTCAGCCGTCTTCGGCCCGGCTTGCTTGAATCCTGATGGTGCAGTGAGAAAGGGACTCATGTCTGAGTATACCCTGCCACACCTATAGTGGCCAAAAACGATTCAGAAAAGGGGGTGGTGATGAACAGAGTGTCTGAATTAAGCAGACCACCCTTACCCAGTCCAAAGATCAGGGCTTGATCCATCACCGTTATTTATCTCACTGCACCATCCCAGCTCAGAACCTGGCTATATGCAAATCAGTCTGTCCCTGGCCCAGTGCATCATGGGAACAGGGCAGACTAAACTACCAAGCCAATTCTTCACCAGAAAGGAGACAAGCTACCGGGGACCGGTTTCTGGCATTTCAGCCGTCTTCGGCCCGGCTTGCTTGAATCCTGATGGTGCAGTGAGAAAGGGACTCATGTCTGAGTATACCCTGCCACACCTATAGTGGCCAAAAACGATTCAGAAAAGGGGGTGGTGATGAACAGAGTGTCTGAATTAAGCAGACCACCCTTACCCAGTCCAAAGATCAGGGCTTGATCCATCACCGTTATTTATCTCACTGCACCATCCCAGCTCAGAACCTGGCTATATGCAAATCAGTCTGTCCCTGGCCCAGTGCATCATGGGAACAGGGCAGACTAAACTACCAAGCCAATTCTTCACCAGAAAGGAGACAAGCTACCGGGGACCGGTTTCTGGCATTTCAGCCGTCTTCGGCCCTGCTTGCTTGAATTCTGATGGTGCAGTGAGAAAGGGACTCATGTCTGAGTATACCCTGCCACACCTATAGTGGCCAAAAACGATTCAGAAAAGGGGGTGGTGATGAACAGAGTGTCTGAATTAAGCAGACCACCCTTACCCAGTCCAAAGATCAGGGCTTGATCCATCACCGTTATTTATCTCACTGCACCATCCCAGCTCAGAACCTGGCTATATGCAAATCAGTCTGTCCCTGGCCCAGTGCATCATGGGAACAGGGCAGACTAAACTACCAAGCCAAATCTTCACCAGAAAGGAGACAAGCTACCGGGGACCGGTTTCTGGCATTTCAGCCGTCTTCGGCCCGGCTTGCTTGAATCCTGATGGTGCAGTGAGAAAGGGACTCATGTCTGAGTATACCCTGCCACACCTATAGTGGCCAAAAACGATTCAGAAAAGGGGGTGGTGATGAACAGAGTGTCTGAATTAAGCAGACCACCCTTACCCAGTCCAAAGATCAGGGCTTGATCCATCACCGTTATTTATCTCACTGCACCATCCCAGCTCAGAACCTGGCTATATGCAAATCAGTCTGTCCCTGGCCCAGTCATCATGGGAACAGGGCAGACTAAACTACCAAGCCAATTCTTCACCAGAAAGGAGACAAGCTACCGGGGATCGGTTTCTGGCATTTCAGCCGTCTTCGGCCCGGCTTGCTTGAATCCTGATGGTGCAGTGAGAAAGGGACTCATGTCTGAGTATACCCTGCCACACCTATAGTGGCCAAAAACGATTCAGAAAAGGGGGTGGTGATGAACAGAGTGTCTGAATTAAGCAGACCACCCTTACCCAGTCCAAAGATCAGGGCTTGATCCATCACCGTTATTTATCTCACTGCACCATCCCAGCTCAGAACCTGGCTATATGCAAATCAGTCTGTCCCTGGCCCAGTGCATCATGGGAACAGGGCAGACTAAACTACCAAGCCAATTCTTCACCAGAAAGGAGACAAGCTACCGGGGACCGGTTTCTGGCATTTCAGCCGTCTTCGGCCCGGCTTGCTTGAATCCTGATGGTGCAGTGAGAAAGGGACTCATGTCTGAGTATACCCTGCCACACCTATAGTGGCCAAAAACGATTCAGAAAAGGGGGTGGTGATGAACAGAGTGTCTGAATTAAGCAGACCACCCTTACCCAGTCCAAAGATCAGGGCTTGATCCATCACTGTTATTTATCTCACTGCACCATCCCAGCTCAGAACCTGGCTATATGCAAATCAGTCTGTCCCTGGCCCAGTGCATCATGGGAACAGGGCAGACTAATCTACCAAGCCAATTCTTCACCAGAAAGGAGACAAGCTACCGGGGACCGGTTTCTGGCATTTCAGCCGTCTTCGGCCCGGCTTGCTTGAATTCTGATGGTGCAGTGAGAAAGGGACTCATGTCTGAGTATACCCTGCCACACCTATAGTGGCCAAAAACGATTCAGAAAAGGGGGTGGTGATGAACAGAGTGTCTGAATTAAGCAGACCACCCTTACCCAGTCCAAAGATCAGGGCTTGATCCATCACCGTTATTTATCTCACTGCACCATCCCAGCTCAGAACCTGGCTATATGCAAATCAGTCTGTCCCTGGCCCAGTGCATCATGGGAACAGGGCAGACTAAACTACCAAGCCAAATCTTCACCAGAAAGGAGACAAGCTACCGGGGACCGGTTTCTGGCATTTCAGCCGTCTTCGGCCCGGCTTGCTTGAATCCTGATGGTGCAGTGAGAAAGGGACTCATGTCTGAGTATACCCTGCCACACCTATAGTGGCCAAAAACGATTCAGAAAAGGGGGTGGTGATGAACAGAGTGTCTGAATTAAGCAGACCACCCTTACCCAGTCCAAAGATCAGGGCTTGATCCATCACCGTTATTTATCTCACTGCACCATCCCAGCTCAGAACCTGGCTATATGCAAATCAGTCTGTCCCTGGCCCAGTGCATCATGGGAACAGGGCAGACTAAACTACCAAGCCAATTCTTCACCAGAAAGGAGACAAGCTACCGGGGACCGGTTTCTGGCATTTCAGCCGTCTTCGGCCCGGCTTGCTTGAATTCTGATGGTGCAGTGAGAAAGGGACTCATGTCTGAGTATACCCTGCCACACCTATAGTGGCCAAAAACTATTCAGAAAAGGGGGTGGTGATGAACAGAGTGTCTGAATTAAGCAGACCACCCTTACCCAGTCCAAAGATCAGGGCTTGATCCATCACCGTTATTTATCTCACTGCGCCATCCCAGCTCAGAGCCTGGCTATATGCAAATCAGTCTGTCCCTGGCCCAGTGCATCATGGGAACAGGGCAGACTAAACTACCAAGCCAATTCTTCACCAGAAAGGAGACAAGCTACCAGGGACCGGTTTCTGGCATTTCAGCCGTCTTCGGCCCGGCTTGCTTGAATCCTGATGGTGCAGTGAGAAAGGGACTCATGTCTGAGTATACCCTGCCACACCTATAGTGGCCAAAAACGATTCAGAAAAGGGGGTGGTGATGAACAGAGTGTCTGAATTAAGCAGACCACCCTTACCCAGTCCAAAGATCAGGGCTTGATCCATCACCGTTATTTATCTCACTGCACCATCCCAGCTCAGAACCTGGCTATATGCAAATCAGTCTGTCCCTGGCCCAGTGCATCATGGGAACAGGGCAGACTAAACTACCAAGCCAATTCTTCACCAGAAAGGAGACAAGCTACCGGGGACCGGTTTCTGGCATTTCAGCCGTCTTCGGCCCGACTTGCTTGAATCCTGATGGTGCAGTGAGAAAGGGACTCATGTCTGAGTATACCCTGCCACACCTATAGTGGCCAAAAACGATTCAGAAAAGGGGGTGGTGATGAACAGAGTGTCTGAATTAAGCAGACCACCCTTACCCAGTCCAAAGATCAGGGCTTGATCCATCACCGTTATTTATCTCACTGCACCATCCCAGCTCAGAACCTGGCTATATGCAAATCAGTCTGTCCCTGGCCCAGTGCATCATGGGAACAGGGCAGACTAAACTACCAAGCCAATTCTTCACCAGAAAGGAGACAAGCTACCGGGGACCGGTTTCTGGCATTTCAGCCGTCTTCGGCCCGGCTTGCTTGAATCCTGATGGTGCATTGAGAAAGGGACTCATGTCTGAGTATACCCTGCCACACCTATAGTGGCCAAAAACGATTCAGAAAAGGGGGTGGTGATGAACAGAGTGTCTGAATTAAGCAGACCACCCTTACCCAGTCCAAAGATCAGGGCTTGATCCATCACCGTTATTTATCTCACTGCACCATCCCAGCTCAGAACCTGGCTATATGCAAATCAGTCTGTCCCTGGCCCAGTGCATCATGGGAACAGGGCAGACTAAACTACCAAGCCAATTCTTCACCAGAAAGGAGACAAGCTACCGGGGACCGGTTTCTGGCATTTCAGCCATCTTCGGCCCGGCTTGCTTGAATCCTGATGGTGCAGTGAGAAAGGGACTCATGTCTGAGTATACCCTGCCACACCTATAGTGGCCAAAAACGATTCAGAAAAGGGGGTGGTGATGAACAGAGTGTCTGAATTAAGCAGACCACCCTTACCCAGTCCAAAGATCAGGGCTTGATCCATCACCGTTATTTATCTCACTGCACCATCCCAGCTCAGAACCTGGCTATATGCAAATCAGTCTGTCCCTGGCCCAGTGCATCATGGGAACAGGGCAGACTAAACTACCAAGCCAATTCTTCACCAGAAATAAGACAAGCTACCGGGGACCGGTTACTGGCATTTCAGCCGTCTTCTGCCCGGCTTGCTTGAATCCTGATGGTGCAGTGAGAAAGGGACTCATGTCTGAGTATACCCTGCCACACCTATAGTGGCCAAAAACGATTCAGAAAAGGGGGTGGTGATGAACAGAGTGTCTGAATTAAGCAGACCACCCTTACCCAGTCCAAAGATCAGGGCTTGATCCATCACCGTTATTTATCTCACTGCACCATCCCAGCTCAGAACCTGGCTATATGCAAATCAGTCTGTCCCTGGCCCAGTGCATCATGGGAACAGGGCAGACTAAACTACCAAGCCAATTCTTCACCAGAAAGGAGACAAGCTACCGGGGACCGGTTTCTGGCATTTCAGCCGTCTTCGGCCCGGCTTGCTTGAATCCTGATGGTGCAGTGAGAAAGGGACTCATGTTTGAGTATACCCTGCCACACCTATAGTGGCCAAAAACGATTCAGAAAAGGGGGTGGTGATGAACAGAGTGTCTGAATTAAGCAGACCACCCTTACCCAGTCCAAAGATCAGGGCTTGATCCATCACCGTTATTTATCTCACTGCACCATCCCAGCTCAGAACCTGGCTATATGCAAATCAGTCTGTCCCTGGCCCAGTGCATCATGGGAACAGGGCAGACTAAACTACCAAGCCAATTCTTCACCAGAAAGGAGACAAGCTACCGGGGACCGGTTTCTGGCATTTCAGCCGTCTTCGGCCCGGCTTGCTTGAATTCTGATGGTGCAGTGAGAAAGGGACTCATGTCTGAGTATACCCTGCCACACCTATAGTGGCCAAAAACGATTCAGAAAAGGGGGTGGTGATGAACAGAGTGTCTGAATTAGGCATACCACCCTTACCCAGTCCAAAGAACAGGGCTTGATCCATCACCGTTATTTATCTCACTGCACCATCCCAGCTCAGAACCTGGCTATATGCAAATCAGTCTGTCCCTGGCCCAGTGCATCATGGGAACAGGGCAGACTAAACTACCAAGCCAAATCTTCACCAGAAAGGAGACAAGCTACCGGGGACCGGTTTCTGGCATTTCAGCCGTCTTCGGCCCGGCTTGCTTGAATCCTGATGGTGCAGTGAGAAAGGGACTCATGTCTGAGTATACCCTGCCACACCTATAGTGGCCAAAAACGATTCAGAAAAGGGGGTGGTGATGAACAGAGTGTCTGAATTAAGCAGACCACCCTTACCCAGTCCAAAGATCAGGGCTTGATCCATCACCGTTATTTATCTCACTGCACCATCCCAGCTCAGAACCTGGCTATATGCAAATCAGTCTGTCCCTGGCCCAGTGCATCATGGGAACAGGGCAGACTAAACTACCAAGCCAATTCTTCACCAGAAAGGAGACAAGCTACCGGGGACCGGTTTCTGGCATTTCAGCCGTCTTCGGCCCGGCTTGCTTGAATCCTGATGGTTCAGTGAGAAAGGGACTCATGTCTGAGTATACCCTGCCACACCTATAGTGGCCAAAAACGATTCAGAAAAGGGGGTGGTGATGAACAGAGTGTCTGAATTAAGCAGAAAAACCTTACCCAGTCCAGAAATCAGGGCTTGATCCATCACCGTTATTTATCTCACTGCACCATCCCAGCTCAGAACCTGGCTATATGCAAATCAGTCTGTCCCTGGCCCAGTGCATCATGGGAACAGGGCAGACTAAACTACCAAGCCAATTCTTCACCAGAAAGGAGACAAGCTACCGGGGACCGGTTTCTGGCATTTCAGCCGTCTTCGGCCCGGCTTGCTTGAATCCTGATGGTGCAGTGAGAAAGGGACTCATGTCTGAGTATACCCTGCCACACCTATAGTGGCCAAAAACGATTCAGAAAAGGGGGTGGTGATGAACAGAGTGTCTGAATTAAGCAGACCACCCTTACCCAGTCCAAAGATCAGGGCTTGATCCATCACCGTTATTTATCTCACTGCACCATCCCAGCTCAGAACCTGGCTATATGCAAATCAGTCTGTCCCTGGCCCAGTGCATCATTGGAACAGGGCAGACTAAACTACCAAGCCAATTCTTCACCAGAAAGGAGACAAGCTACCGGGGACCGGTTTCTGGCATTTCAGCCGTCTTCGGCCCGGCTTGCTTGAATTCTGATGGTGCAGTGAGAAAGGGACTCATGTCTGAGTATACCCTGCCACACCTATAGTGGCCAAAAACGATTCAGAAAAGGGGGTGGTGATGAACAGAGTGTCTGAATTAAGCAGACCACCCTTACCCAGTCCAAAGATCAGGGCTTGATCCATCACCGTTATTTATCTCACTGCACCATCCCAGCTCAGAACCTGGCTATATGCAAATCAGTCTGTCCCTGGCCCAGTGCATCATGGGAACAGGGCAGACTAAACTACCAAGCCAAATCTTCACCAGAAAGGAGACAAGCTACCGGGGACCGGTTTCTGGCATTTCAGCCGTCTTCGGCCCGGCTTGCTTGAATCCTGATGGTGCAGTGAGAAAGGGACTCATGTCTGAGTATACCCTGCCACACCTATAGTGGCCAAAAACGATTCAGAAAAGGGGGTGGTGATGAACAGAGTGTCTGAATTAAGCAGACCACCCTTACCCAGTCCAAAGATCAGGGCTTGATCCATCACCGTTATTTATCTCACTGCACCATCCCAGCTCAGAACCTGGCTATATGCAAATCAGTCTGTCCCTGGCCCAGTGCATCATGGGAACAGGGCAGACTAAACTACCAAGCCAATTCTTCACCAGAAAGGAGACAAGCTACCGGGGACCGGTTTCTGGCATTTCAGCCGTCTTCGGCCCGGCTTGCTTGAATCCTGATGGTGCAGTGAGAAAGGGACTCATGTCTGAGTATACCCTGCCACACCTATAGTGGCCAAAAACGATTCAGAAAAGGGGGTGGTGATGAACAGAGTGTCTGAATTAAGCAGACCACCCTTACCCAGTCCAAAGATCAGGGCTTGATCCATCACCGTTATTTATCTCACTGCACCATCCCAGCTCAGAACCTGGCTATATGCAAATCAGTCTGTCCCTGGCCCAGTGCATCATGGGAACAGGGCAGACTAAACTACCAAGCCAATTCTTCACCAGAAAGGAGACAAGCTACCGGGGACCGGTTTCTGGCATTTCAGCCGTCTTCGGCCCGGCTTGCTTGAATTCTGATGGTGCAGTGAGAAAGGGACTCATGTCTGAGTATACCCTGCCACACCTATAGTGGCCAAAAACGATTCAGAAAAGGGGGTGGTGATGAACAGAGTGTCTGAATTAAGCAGACCACCCTTACCCAGTCCAAAGATCAGGGCTTGATCCATCACCGTTATTTATCTCACTGCACCATCCCAGCTCAGAACCTGGCTATATGCAAATCAGTCTGTCCCTGGCCCAGTGCATCATGGGAACAGGGCAGACTAAACTACCAAGCCAAATCTTCACCAGAAAGGAGACAAGCTACCGGGGACCGGTTTCTGGCATTTCAGCCGTCTTCGGCCCGGCTTGCTTGAATCCTGATGGTGCAGTGAGAAAGGGACTCATGTCTGAGTATACCCTGCCACACCTATAGTGGCCAAAAACGATTCAGAAAAGGGGGTGGTGATGAACAGAGTGTCTGAATTAAGCAGACCACCCTTACCCAGTCCAAAGATCAGGGCTTGATCCATCACCGTTATTTATCTCACTGCACCATCCCAGCTCAGAACCTGGCTATATGCAAATCAGTCTGTCCCTGGCCCAGTCATCATGGGAACAGGGCAGACTAAACTACCAAGCCAATTCTTCACCAGAAAGGAGACAAGCTACCGGGGACCGGTTTCTGGCATTTCAGCCGTCTTCGGCCCGGCTTGCTTGAATCCTGATGGTGCAGTGAGAAAGGGACTCATGTCTGAGTATACCCTGCCACACCTATAGTGGCCAAAAACGATTCAGAAAAGGGGGTGGTGATGAACAGAGTGTCTGAATTAAGCAGACCACCCTTACCCAGTCCAAAGATCAGGGCTTGATCCATCACCGTTATTTATCTCACTGCACCATCCCAGCTCAGAACCTGGCTATATGCAAATCAGTCTGTCCCTGGCCCAGTGCATCATGGGAACAGGGCAGACTAAACTACCAAGCCAATTCTTCACCAGAAAGGAGACAAGCTACCGGGGACCGGTTTCTGGCATTTCAGCCGTCTTCGGCCCGGCTTGCTTGAATCCTGATGGTGCAGTGAGAAAGGGACTCATGTCTGAGTATACCCTGCCACACCTATAGTGGCCAAAAACGATTCAGAAAAGGGGGTGGTGATGAACAGAGTGTCTGAATTAAGCAGACCACCCTTACCCAGTCCAAAGATCAGGGCTTGATCCATCACTGTTATTTATCTCACTGCACCATCCCAGCTCAGAACCTGGCTATATGCAAATCAGTCTGTCCCTGGCCCAGTGCATCATGGGAACAGGGCAGACTAATCTACCAAGCCAATTCTTCACCAGAAAGGAGACAAGCTACCGGGGACCGGTTTCTGGCATTTCAGCCGTCTTCGGCCCGGCTTGCTTGAATTCTGATGGTGCAGTGAGAAAGGGACTCATGTCTGAGTATACCCTGCCACACCTATAGTGGCCAAAAACGATTCAGAAAAGGGGGTGGTGATGAACAGAGTGTCTGAATTAAGCAGACCACCCTTACCCAGTCCAAAGATCAGGGCTTGATCCATCACCGTTATTTATCTCACTGCACCATCCCAGCTCAGAACCTGGCTATATGCAAATCAGTCTGTCCCTGGCCCAGTGCATCATGGGAACAGGGCAGACTAAACTACCAAGCCAAATCTTCACCAGAAAGGAGACAAGCTACCGGGGACCGGTTTCTGGCATTTCAGCCGTCTTCGGCCCGGCTTGCTTGAATCCTGATGGTGCAGTGAGAAAGGGACTCATGTCTGAGTATACCCTGCCACACCTATAGTGGCCAAAAACGATTCAGAAAAGGGGGTGGTGATGAACAGAGTGTCTGAATTAAGCAGACCACCCTTACCCAGTCCAAAGATCAGGGCTTGATCCATCACCGTTATTTATCTCACTGCACCATCCCAGCTCAGAACCTGGCTATATGCAAATCAGTCTGTCCCTGGCCCAGTGCATCATGGGAACAGGGCAGACTAAACTACCAAGCCAATTCTTCACCAGAAAGGAGACAAGCTACCGGGTACCGGTTTCTGGCATTTCAGCCGTCTTCGGCCCGGCTTGCTTGAATCCTGATGGTGCAGTGAGAAAGGGACTCATGTCTGAGTATACCCTGCCACACCTATAGTGGCCAAAAACGATTCAGAAAAGGGGGTGGTGATGAACAGAGTGTCTGAATTAAGCAGACCACCCTTACCCAGTCCAAAGATCAGGGCTTGATCCATCACCGTTATTTATCTCACTGCACCATCCCAGCTCAGAACCTGGCTATATGCAAATCAGTCTGTCCCTGGCCCAGTGCATCATGGGAACAGGGCAGACTAAACTACCAAGCCAATTCTTCACCAGAAAGGAGACAAGCTACCGGGGACCGGTTACTGGCATTTCAACCGTCTTCTGCCCGGCTTGCTTGAATCCTGATGGTGCAGTGAGAAAGGGACTCATGTCTGAGTATACCCTGCCACACCTATAGTGGCCAAAAACGATTCAGAAAAGGGGGTGGTGATGAACAGAGTATCTGAATTAAGCAGACCACCCTTACCCAGTCCAAAGATCAGGGCTTGATCCATCACCGTTATTTATCTCACTGCACCATCCCAGCTCAGAACCTGGCTATATGCAAATCAGTCTGTCCCTGGCCCAGTGCATCATGGGAACAGGGCAGACTAAACTACCAAGCCAATTCTTCACCAGAAAGGAGACAAGCTACCGGGGACCGGTTTCTGGCATTTCAGCCGTCTTCGGCCCGGCTTGCTTGAATCCTGATGGTGCAGTGAGAAAGGGACTCATGTCTGAGTATACCCTGCCACACCTATAGTGGCCAAAAACGATTCAGAAAAGGGGGTGGTGATGAACAGAGTGTCTGAATTAAGCAGACCACCCTTACCCAGTCCAAAGATCAGGGCTTGATCCATCACCGTTATTTATCTCACTGCACCATCCCAGCTCAGAACCTGGCTATATGCAAATCAGTCTGTCCCTGGCCCAGTGCATCATGGGAACAGGGCAGACTAAACTACAAAGCCAATTCTTCACCAGAAAGGAGACAAGCTACCGGGGACCGGTTTCTGGCATTTCAGCCGTCTTCGGCCCGGCTTGCTTGAATTCTGATGGTGCAGTGAGAAAGGGACTCATGTCTGAGTATACCCTGCCACACCTATAGTGGCCAAAAACGATTCAGAAAAGGGGGTGGTGATGAACAGAGTGTCTGAATTAAGCAGACCACCCTTACCCAGTCCAAAGATCAGGGCTTGATCCATCACCGTTATTTATCTCACTGCACCATCCCAGCTCAGAACCTGGCTATATGCAAATCAGTCTGTCCCTGGCCCAGTGCATCATGGGAACAGGGCAGACTAAACTACCAAGCCAAATCTTCACCAGAAAGGAGACAAGCTACCGGGGACCGGTTTCTGGCATTTCAGCCGTCTTCGGCCCGGCTTGCTTGAATCCTGATGGTGCAGTGAGAAAGGGACTCATGTCTGAGTATACCCTGCCACACCTATAGTGGCCAAAAACGATTCAGAAAAGGGGGTGGTGATGAACAGAGTGTCTGAATTAAGCAGACCACCCTTACCCAGTCCAAAGATCAGGGCTTGATCCATCACCGTTATTTATCTCACTGCACCATCCCAGCTCAGAACCTGGCTATATGCAAATCAGTCTGTCCCTGGCCCAGTGCATCATGGGAACAGGGCAGACTAAACTACCAAGCCAATTCTTCACCAGAAAGGAGACAAGCTACCGGGGACCGGTTTCTGGCATTTCAGCCGTCTTCGGCCCGGCTTGCTTGAATCCTGATGGTGCAGTGAGAAAGGGACTCATGTCTGAGTATACCCTGCCACACCTATAGTGGCCAAAAACGATTCAGAAAAGGGGGTGGTGATGAACAGAGTGTCTGAATTAAGCAGACCACCCTTACCCAGTCCAAAGATCAGGGCTTGATCCATCACCGTTATTTATCTCACTGCACCATCCCAGCTCAGAACCTGGCTATATGCAAATCAGTCTGTCCCTGGCTCAGTGCATCATGGGAACAGGGCAGACTAAACTACCAAGCCAATTCTTCACCAGAAAGGAGACAAGCTACCGGGGACCGGTTTCTGGCATTTCAGCCGTCTTCGGCCCGGCTTGCTTGAATCCTGATGGTGCAGTGAGAAAGGGACTCATGTCTGAGTATACCCTGCCACACCTATAGTGGCCAAAAACGATTCAGAAAAGGGGGTGGTGATGAACAGAGTGTCTGAATTAAGCAGACCACCCTTACCCAGTCCAAAGATCAGGGCTTGATCCATCACCGTTATTTATCTCACTGCACCATCCCAGCTCAGAACCTGGCTATATGCAAATCAGTCTGTCCCTGGCCCAGTGCATCATGGGAACAGGGCAGACTAAACTACCAAGCCAATTCTTCACCAGAAAGGAGACAAGCTACCGGGGACCGGTTTCTGGCATTTCAGCCGTCTTCGGCCCGGCTTGCTTGAATTCTGATGGTGCAGTGAGAAAGGGACTCATGTCTGAGTATACCCTGCCACACCTATAGTGGCCAAAAACGATTCAGAAAAGGGGGTGGTGATGAACAGAGTGTCTGAATTAAGCAGACCACCCTTACCCAGTCCAAAGATCAGGGCTTGATCCATCACCGTTATTTATCTCACTGCACCATCCCAGCTCAGAACCTGGCTATATGCAAATCAGTCTGTCCCTGGCCCAGTGCATCATGGGAACAGGGCAGACTAAACTACCAAGCCAAATCTTCACCAGAAAGGAGACAAGCTACCGGGGACCGGTTTCTGGCATTTCAGCCGTCTTCGGCCCGGCTTGCTTGAATCCTGATGGTGCAGTGAGAAAGGGACTCATGTCTGAGTATACCCTGCCACACCTATAGTGGCCAAAAACGATTCAGAAAAGGGGGTGGTGATGAACAGAGTGTCTGAATTAAGCAGACCACCCTTACCCAGTCCAAAGATCAGGGCTTGATCCATCACCGTTATTTATCTCACTGCACCATCCCAGCTCAGAACCTGGCTATATGCAAATCAGTCTGTCCCTGGCCCAGTCATCATGGGAACAGGGCAGACTAAACTACCAAGCCAATTCTTCACCAGAAAGGAGACAAGCTACCGGGGACCGGTTTCTGGCATTTCAGCCGTCTTCGGCCCGGCTTGCTTGAATCCTGATGGTGCAGTGAGAAAGGGACTCATGTCTGAGTATACCCTGCCACACCTATAGTGGCCAAAAACGATTCAGAAAAGGGGGTGGTGATGAACAGAGTGTCTGAATTAAGCAGACCACCCTTACCCAGTCCAAAGATCAGGGCTTGATCCATCACCGTTATTTATCTCACTGCACCATCCCAGCTCAGAACCTGGCTATATGCAAATCAGTCTGTCCCTGGCCCAGTGCATCATGGGAACAGGGCAGACTAAACTACCAAGCCAATTCTTCACCAGAAAGGAGACAAGCTACCGGGGACCGGTTTCTGGCATTTCAGCCGTCTTCGGCCCGGCTTGCTTGAATCCTGATGGTGCAGTGAGAAAGGGACTCATGTCTGAGTATACCCTGCCACACCTATAGTGGCCAAAAACGATTCAGAAAAGGGGGTGGTGATGAACAGAGTGTCTGAATTAAGCAGACCACCCTTACCCAGTCCAAAGATCAGGGCTTGATCCATCACTGTTATTTATCTCACTGCACCATCCCAGCTCAGAACCTGGCTATATGCAAATCAGTCTGTCCCTGGCCCAGTGCATCATGGGAACAGGGCAGACTAATCTACCAAGCCAATTCTTCACCAGAAAGGAGACAAGCTACCGGGGACCGGTTTCTGGCATTTCAGCCGTCTTCGGCCCGGCTTGCTTGAATTCTGATGGTGCAGTGAGAAAGGGACTCATGTCTGAGTATACCCTGCCACACCTATAGTGGCCAAAAACGATTCAGAAAAGGGGGTGGTGATGAACAGAGTGTCTGAATTAAGCAGACCACCCTTACCCAGTCCAAAGATCAGGGCTTGATCCATCACCGTTATTTATCTCACTGCACCATCCCAGCTCAGAACCTGGCTATATGCAAATCAGTCTGTCCCTGGCCCAGTGCATCATGGGAACAGGGCAGACTAAACTACCAAGCCAAATCTTCACCAGAAAGGAGACAAGCTACCGGGGACCGGTTTCTGGCATTTCAGCCGTCTTCGGCCCGGCTTGCTTGAATCCTGATGGTGCAGTGAGAAAGGGACTCATGTCTGAGTATACCCTGCCACACCTATAGTGGCCAAAAACGATTCAGAAAAGGGGGTGGTGATGAACAGAGTGTCTGAATTAAGCAGACCACCCTTACCCAGTCCAAAGATCAGGGCTTGATCCATCACCGTTATTTATCTCACTGCACCATCCCAGCTCAGAACCTGGCTATATGCAAATCAGTCTGTCCCTGGCCCAGTGCATCATGAGAACAGGGCAGACTAAACTACCAAGCCAATTCTTCACCAGAAAGGAGACAAGCTACCGGGTACCGGTTTCTGGCATTTCAGCCGTCTTCGGCCCGGCTTGCTTGAATCCTGATGGTGCAGTGAGAAAGGGACTCATGTCTGAGTATACCCTGCCACACCTATAGTGGCCAAAAACGATTCAGAAAAGGGGGTGGTGATGAACAGAGTGTCTGAATTAAGCAGACCACCCTTACCCAGTCCAAAGATCAGGGCTTGATCCATCACCGTTATTTATCTCACTGCACCATCCCAGCTCAGAACCTGGCTATATGCAAATCAGTCTGTCCCTGGCCCAGTGCATCATGGGAACAGGGCAGACTAAACTACCAAGCCAATTCTTCACCAGAAAGGAGACAAGCTACCGGGGACCGGTTACTGGCATTTCAACCGTCTTCTGCCCGGCTTGCTTGAATCCTGATGGTGCAGTGAGAAAGGGACTCATGTCTGAGTATACCCTGCCACACCTATAGTGGCCAAAAACGATTCAGAAAAGGGGGTGGTGATGAACAGAGTATCTGAATTAAGCAGACCACCCTTACCCAGTCCAAAGATCAGGGCTTGATCCATCACCGTTATTTATCTCACTGCACCATCCCAGCTCAGAACCTGGCTATATGCAAATCAGTCTGTCCCTGGCCCAGTGCATCATGGGAACAGGGCAGACTAAACTACCAAGCCAATTCTTCACCAGAAAGGAGACAAGCTACCGGGGACCGGTTTCTGGCATTTCAGCCGTCTTCGGCCCGGCTTGCTTGAATCCTGATGGTGCAGTGAGAAAGGGACTCATGTCTGAGTATACCCTGCCACACCTATAGTGGCCAAAAACGATTCAGAAAAGGGGGTGGTGATGAACAGAGTGTCTGAATTAAGCAGACCACCCTTACCCAGTCCAAAGATCAGGGCTTGATCCATCACCGTTATTTATCTCACTGCACCATCCCAGCTCAGAACCTGGCTATATGCAAATCAGTCTGTCCCTGGCCCAGTGCATCATGGGAACAGGGCAGACTAAACTACCAAGCCAGTTCTTCACCAGAAAGGAGACAAGCTACCGGGGACCGGTTTCTGGCATTTCAGCCGTCTTCGGCCCGGCTTGCTTGAATTCTGATGGTGCAGTGAGAAAGGGACTCATGTCTGAGTATACCCTGCCACACCTATAGTGGCCAAAAACGATTCAGAAAAGGGGGTGGTGATGAACAGAGTGTCTGAATTAAGCAGACCACCCTTACCCAGTCCAAAGATCAGGGCTTGATCCATCACCGTTATTTATCTCACTGCACCATCCCAGCTCAGAACCTGGCTATATGCAAATCAGTCTGTCCCTGGCCCAGTGCATCATGGGAACAGGGCAGACTAAACTACCAAGCCAAATCTTCACCAGAAAGGAGACAAGCTACCGGGGACCGGTTTCTGGCATTTCAGCCGTCTTCGGCCCGGCTTGCTTGAATCCTGATGGTGCAGTGAGAAAGGGACTCATGTCTGAGTATACCCTGCCACACCTATAGTGGCCAAAAACGATTCAGAAAAGGGGGTGGTGATGAACAGAGTGTCTGAATTAAGCAGACCACCCTTACCCAGTCCAAAGATCAGAGCTTGATCCATCACCGTTATTTATCTCACTGCACCATCCCAGCTCAGAACCTGGCTATATGCAAATCAGTCTGTCCCTGGCCCAGTGCATCATGGGAACAGGGCAGACTAAACTACCAAGCCAATTCTTCACCAGAAAGGAGACAAGCTACCGGGGACCGGTTTCTGGCATTTCAGCCGTCTTCGGCCCGGCTTGCTTGAATCCTGATGGTGCAGTGAGAAAGGGACTCATGTCTGAGTATACCCTGCCACACCTATAGTGGCCAAAAACGATTCAGAAAAGGGGGTGGTGATGAACAGAGTGTCTGAATTAAGCAGACCACCCTTACCCAGTCCAAAGATCAGGGCTTGATCCATCACCGTTATTTATCTCACTGCACCATCCCAGCTCAGAACCTGGCTATATGCAAATCAGTCTGTCCCTGGCCCAGTGCATCATGGGAACAGGGCAGACTAAACTACCAAGCCAATTCTTCACCAGAAAGGAGACAAGCTACCGGGGACCGGTTTCTGGCATTTCAGCCGTCTTCGGCCCGGCTTGCTTGAATCCTGATGGTGCAGTGAGAAAGGGACTCATGTCTGAGTATACCCTGCCACACCTATAGTGGCCAAAAACGATTCAGAAAAGGGGGTGGTGATGAACAGAGTGTCTGAATTAAGCAGTCCACCCTTACCCAGTCCAAAGATCAGGGCTTGATCCATCACCGTTATTTATCTCACTGCACCATCCCAGCTCAGAACCTGGCTATATGCAAATCAGTCTGTCCCTGGCCCAGTGCATCATGGGAACAGGGCAGACTAAACTACCAAGCCAATTCTTCACCAGAAAGGAGACAAGCTACCGGGGACCGGTTTCTGGCATTTCAGCCGTCTTCGGCCCGGCTTGCTTGAATTCTGATGGTGCAGTGAGAAAGGGACTCATGTCTGAGTATACCCTGCCACACCTATAGTGGCCAAAAACGATTCAGAAAAGGGGGTGGTGATGAACAGAGTGTCTGAATTAAGCAGACCACCCTTACCCAGTCCAAAGATCAGGGCTTGATCCATCACCGTTATTTATCTCACTGCACCATCCCAGCTCAGAACCTGGCTATATGCAAATCAGTCTGTCCCTGGCCCAGTGCATCATGGGAACAGGGCAGACTAAACTACCAAGCCAAATCTTCACCAGAAAGGAGACAAGCTACCGGGGACCGGTTTCTGGCATTTCAGCCGTCTTCGGCCCGGCTTGCTTGAATCCTGATGGTGCAGTGAGAAAGGGACTCATGTCTGAGTATACCCTGCCACACCTATAGTGGCCAAAAACGATTCAGAAAAGGGGGTGGTGATGAACAGAGTGTCTGAATTAAGCAGACCACCCTTACCCAGTCCAAAGATCAGGGCTTGATCCATCACCGTTATTTATCTCACTGCACCATCCCAGCTCAGAACCTGGCTATATGCAAATCAGTCTGTCCCTGGCCCAGTGCATCATGGGAACAGGGCAGACTAAACTACCAAGCCAATTCTTCACCAGAAAGGAGACAAGCTACCGGGGACCGGTTTCTGGCATTTCAGCCGTCTTCGGCCCGGCTTGCTTGAATCCTGATGGTGCAGTGAGAAAGGGACTCATGTCTGAGTATACCCTGCCACACCTATAGTGGCCAAAAACGATTCAGAAAAGGGGGTGGTGATGAACAGAGTGTCTGAATTAAGCAGACCACCCTTACCCAGTCCAAAGATCAGGGCTTGATCCATCACCGTTATTTATCTCACTGCACCATCCCAGCTCAGAACCTGGCTATATGCAAATCAGTCTGTCCCTGGCCCAGTGCATCATGGGAACAGGGCAGACTAAACTACCAAGCCAATTCTTCACCAGAAAGGAGACAAGCTACCGGGGACCGGTTTCTGGCATTTCAGCCGTCTTCGGCCCGGCTTGCTTGAATCCTGATGGTGCAGTGAGAAAGGGACTCATGTCTGAGTATACCCTGCCACACCTATAGTGGCCAAAAACGATTCAGAAAAGGGGGTGGTGATGAACAGAGTGTCTGAATTAAGCAGACCACCCTTACCCAGTCCAAAGATCAGGGCTTGATCCATCACTGTTATTTATCTCACTGCACCATCCCAGCTCAGAACCTGGCTATATGCAAATCAGTCTGTCCCTGGCCCAGTGCATCATGGGAACAGGGCAGACTAAACTACCAAGCCAAATCTTCACCAGAAAGGAGACAAGCTACCGGGGACCGGTTTCTGGCATTTCAGCCGTCTTCGGCCCGGCTTGCTTGAATCCTGATGGTGCAGTGAGAAAGGGACTCATGTCTGAGTATACCCTGCCACACCTATAGTGGCCAAAAACGATTCAGAAAAGGGGGTGGTGATGAACAGAGTGTCTGAATTAAGCAGACCACCCTTACCCAGTCCAAAGATCAGGGCTTGATCCATCACCGTTATTTATCTCACTGCACCATCCCAGCTCAGAACCTGGCTATATGCAAATCAGTCTGTCCCTGGCCCAGTGCATCATGGGAACAGGGCAGACTAAACTACCAAGCCAATTCTTCACCAGAAAGGAGACAAGCTACCGGGTACCGGTTTCTGGCATTTCAGCCGTCTTCGGCCCGGCTTGCTTGAATCCTGATGGTGCAGTGAGAAAGGGACTCATGTCTGAGTATACCCTGCCACACCTATAGTGGCCAAAAACGATTCAGAAAAGGGGGTGGTGATGAACAGAGTGTCTGAATTAAGCAGACCACCCTTACCCAGTCCAAAGATCAGGGCTTGATCCATCACCGTTATTTATCTCACTGCACCATCCCAGCTCAGAACCTGGCTATATGCAAATCAGTCTGTCCCTGGCCCAGTGCATCATGGGAACAGGGCAGACTAAACTACCAAGCCAATTCTTCACCAGAAAGGAGACAAGCTACCGGGAGCTTGTTTCCTTCCCAGTGTAAGAATTGGCTTTTGTAGTTTGGTTTGCCCTGTTCCCATCATGCACTGGGACAGGAACAGACTAATTTGCATACAGCCAGGTTCTGAAACTGGGATGGTGCAGTGAGCTAAAAAACGGTGTTGGATCTAGCCCTGATCTCTTGACTGGGTGAGAGCTTTCTGCTTAATTCAGAGACTCTGTCCCTCACCACCCCTTGTTGTAAATATTTTTGTCCACCCTAAGCGTGGAAGGGTATTCTCAGATGTGAGACCCTTGCTCATTGCACCATCAGGATTCAAGCAAACTGGGCCGAAGACACCCGGGAGCTTGTTTCCTTCCCAGTGTAAGAATTGGCTTTTGTAGTTTGGTTTGCCCTGTTCCCATCATGCACTGGGACAGGAACAGACTAATTTGCATACAGCCAGGTTCTGAAACTGGGATGGTGCAGTGAGCTAAAAAACGGTGTTGGATCTAGCCCTGATCTCTTGACTGGGTGAGAGCTTTCTGCTTAATTCAGAGACTCTGTCCCTCACCACCCCTTGTTGTAAATATAAGGAAATGTATATGACATAACATGCAAAGGCAAGTAATACCTGTTTCCTTGTAACCCTTAATAAACTGCGGCCTACAAATGACCACCACGAAGAAAGGTGTAGTGGCTTTCTTGGCGGGAAGGGAAGTAAGAAATGTTATGTGTATTTCACTGCGGGAGTGGGGCAGAGTGCGCAGGTTACTGCAGAGGCGGACCCCCGTAGGGGCTAGGGAGCCGTCGCCATAACCACGCGGCAAGCCCCTGAAGAGACAACAAAGGGGGGAAGACGGCCCGGGAACGAAAAGGAAATGCGGGAAAACGGGGTCTCCCGAGCAAGCGAGGGACCCCGGATGGGCCGGGCTAGCCCCCCCCCCCTTGTTCCTTGCTTCCGACGCCGCGCGCCGGCCAATGGGGGGGCAAGCGAGATTCAAACCCCCCAATGGGGGGTTTCCCCAGGTGAAGACATACGTGGCGGGGGGCATATAAGAGCGCTACTCCCAGTGATACTCCTATGCACAGGAGCGGGGGGAGCAGCACGGCGCGAAGGAATCTTGACCCACCCACCCACACCAAGGGATCAGCATTGTCGCAGGGCTGAAAGAGGGAAAGAGCTTCGGGATGGGCTATGCGGAGAACGGTTGGTACGGAGGCACACCGGAGAGCGGTGCGCCAGAATAGGTACACTCACCTTCAGATGCCGCACGGCTGGGTGAGATGGCCTAAGGACAGCGGCTCTGGGATGCCTCACGGCTGGGTGACATGCGACGAAGGGAAGGGGAAGATGCAGAGACGGCGTTCGCAGCCCAGCCCCTGCCGGATGGCAAGGCACAACAAGGTCCGAAAGGTAGCGAGGCAGCCTAACTCTGGGACAACGAATATCCCCTTCCCGCGCTGAGGAAGCGCAAGGAAATCCAACCTACAAAAGAACCACCCCGAAAGGGGTAAGAGACATTGGCAAGGAAATGTATATGACATAACATGCAAATGCAAGTAATACCTGTTTCCTTGTAACCCTTAATAAACTGCGGCCAACAAATGACCACCACGAAGAAAGGTGTAGTGGCTTTCTTGACGGGAAGGGAAGTAAGAAATGTTATGTGTATTTCACTGCGGGAGTGGGGCAGAGTGCGCAGGTTACTCAGTTTACCATATAGATCTAGGCTCACATTGTGTTCGGAAAGCAAATATGTGTACACTGGTCAAAGACGTAAAATAAACGCGTACTTGCAATCCATCCTTGAAACCAAGCATGAGGGAAAATTTATTTTTGCAGGTCTCTTAATTGCTTTCTAAGAAAAGGTGACAGAAACATCAGCAATCGGTCATTTATGAAAATGAATTTAAAGACATTAAAATACAACTGAATTCTACACATAAAATAATCTGCTCCCTTAAATTCACGTGGTTCTCTCTTTTAAGGAAGACTTACAACGAATGCAAATCAAAGCACACGATTCGTAAATAGCATCTTTTTGGGTGATGTGGATGAAATCTGGGGTCCATCGAGTTATTGCCCAAAACGAGTACCTATTTTAGCAGTTTTAGGACATTTTGTCTCCGATCCTTAAACATTGCACCTTGCAATTTAAGAAACTATATGGGAAAAAGTGCTGGACCGACGGAAGGGGGTGCTTTATATTAAAAGCTACATGAATGAGTTTTGCAAGAAAAACTGTTCCTACCACTGGGATATTTTTCACAAGATTTTCCGACCGTTTGAGATGTAATGAATTCATCTTCACTGATGCGATTACTAATAGTCTATCACGCATGAGATCATCTGTAAATGTCAAGTTGCAAAAGGAAGTTTATGGAACAACTTAACCTTTTCTTGCATTGTATGGCTTGCTTTGATTTCTTTGTAATTAGACCACAACAGACTCATAAAAACATAGTTGCAAGGGTTAGATTGGGGGGAGATCATCATATATCTATGTCAGAACTTTTCTTTTTTAGTGTTTCTTTAATGATAATTCTTGTTTGCTACTCTGCCCCCTTCACCCATCAGGATGTGTATACATATGTAACATCAGGGGTGTCTGGCACGGCGTGTGGGTGGGGATGGCAGGCTGAAGGGGTAGGGGGATGCGCCCTCCTTTAAATAAAAACGTACCTTGCTGCCGCTGGGTTACGCGTCTTCTCTCCTACTCACCTGTGTCTAACTTCAGTTCGGAACAGGAAGCAGGCAGCCATTCTCCCACCCCTAAGCCAATCAGAACACTGCAATGCAGCGTTGTGATTGGTCTGAGCGCCATGACACAGCACTCAGTCAAGGCCTGGAGGGGTGGGCATGTGCTCCATGCAGGCTGTAATGCAGCCTGCATGTAGAACAGGGGAGTGCTCATGACTGTTTTGGGCGGCCTGAGAGGGCCGAACAAACAGTCATTGCGCACAGGAGTGTTCTACACTTCTCCCATATGGTTCCGCCCCTCCCCCTCATGCACTGCCGAGGCAGGCGGAAAAATAAAATGATAATAACATTCTGTTATTTAATTTTTTCCTTTCTTTGCTGCTCCGGGCAGTGGCGTGACGCTGCTCCGCTTTAGCGGAGGCGCTGCCACTGTGTAACAGAGTGATAAAAGACTACTGCACGCAGTAAATTCTGCTCCTAATGCCCATGAGCAGCAAAACATGATAATGTGTGTCCCTGATGGTATAGCTATGATATAGCATTCATGAACACTGTATCATCTGTCACTTTCATTAGAAATTCCCAATGCAATTAGTTCCACGCAGCGTTTTTCATCTTTGTTCTACATGTGGATATTACAGTCCTAGCAGAGCGGACATCGAGCAGGTTAAGACTAGTGTGTGTGAATGGGGTGCCAAGAGTTTCCCTGGAATAATCTGTTTAATTCGGTCTGCTTAGTAGACTTCTTTCCCCGTGCGATTCAAACAAAAGGAGCAATAATACATGCAATTACCAAAAGAACCCAAAAATCCTTTAAAGCCTCCGCTAAACATACCCACTCCCAGCTTTTCCTCTATCTAGGTTTTGTAACTAGGGGCAGTGGTGGTATTTTGAGAATGAAAAGCAGACTTTGTGATGGTGAACAATACATGAACTCTGGAGTTTTCCACATTTAATGTATGCAATCCTGCAAACTGTAATTGCTTTGAGTCACAAATATAATGAGCAGTCAAGCTGCATTTGGAGACTCTGAGTATATGAGTCTATGCCCAGGTTCTGCCAGGACACACCAGTTCATATATGTCTTTTAAAATGAATATAAATGTATTGTAGCTTTAAAAATAAAACATATATGAATTAAGCCCTTACCACGAAGCAAACTTGGGAGCGATTGGCCGTAGGCAGCAAACACTTATCCACCCCTCGGCACACAATGATTGATATTTATTTTTTGGCTAATAATTTTCATATATCTGTGTATTTATTTATTATTAGTGACGTATACCATAAACAATCTCTTTCCAAGGTACAGGGGAGGAGCAAAACGAGGGAGACCTAGAGACAAATTACCATTGTGGGGAGAGACAGAATGCAAGAGATAGCATTACAAACTGATCAGGTGGCCTGTTACCTATAGGGTGCAATTTCCCTGTTTGTGCCACAGTGCCCCGTTCAAACAGGAGCACCGTTTGCAAACAAGAAAGTGCACCCTATTAGGTTGAATGTGCTGCTTTCAGGGCTGCTACCAACTCGCACTGCCCACTGGGCAGCGCATTCAAGTGAAATATGGAGCGGATGATTCAGAGCTGTCCCTTGTTCAACAGTGCAGGTGGCACCCACCTGTATTTTAGAGAGGGGGGAGACATCTCCATGTAGGGGGGTACAGTGAGGGACTGCGCCCACCTGCAAGGGGTTGCCTTCCCTCCAGAAGGTTGCCTTCAGGGGCACCCTGAGCATGCACCACCTTTTATTGGTGCACTGTTAGTATGCCTCCTGACAGCTTCTTTACCTCTGCGCCCGCATCCATAATACAGTGACGGCACAGAGGTAAAGTGATTCCCTCATTTGCATGGGGCTAAGCCCCTATGCACCGATGGAAGGCCTTATTGAGATGGCACTGGCGCAATATATGCTCCAGCACTATCTATATTACAGACAGGGCATCACAAGCTGCTATGGCTCCTTCTGGAATGCCAATGGAACCTTGGGGCACACAAAGGGAGTGTAAATACCTGTTGTCCCCCAGGGCACTTCTGTAATACAGGCCCAGGAGTTCATTAGGTGTTATGGAAGAGTCTATTCATCAGAAGCTTTATAAGTTTGGTTTTAAAAGAGTGAACCTTTTTAGTCTCTATGGGGTGTTGGATAGATAAGAGTATTTGTTGAAGCAAAGGTTTCGTTTTGTCTTTCTTTGTGTAAATACATCTGTGAGGAATTTGGAAGTTTATTTTCTGTTGCCTTCCTGGTGATGCAGATGGCGTTTATAACTTGTTCGATCGGCCGCCAGCTTAATTTCAAAGACAGGAAAATATGTGCTTGAATTTTTAAGACGGAAGATGATTGTTATGGTTCTATTTTGGAGCAATTGCAGTCTTTTCAGTGTCTTCAATCTGGCGTTGAGGAAAAACGATGAGCAATAAAACTGTCTACAGAGGACAAGAGCATGATTGAAGAGGATCTCCTTGTGTATGCCGAGCATAGAGCAGGTCTAGGGGATGTTATGTAAGAGACAATGAGAGTTTTGGTACTGCTTGGTCTGATAGCTAGTTGAAAAGAATACCTAAAAGATGTTTTATAGCAAATGTTAAGATTTTAGGTTTTTCACATTCAGGAAAATGATTTTTTCTTTAATTCAAGATATTATCGCTGAAAGTCATGAGTCCTTGGCTATTTCAGGACTCCATGACTAGAGATAAACTCGAATCATTAGGAGGCGTTTGGATTTTTAGACCAATTAAGGCACTTACATCAGCTAAAGGTTGCATGTCAATATTAAAAAGTATCGGAATGAGCGTTGGTGTTCCCCGTGGCTATTGGTGGTGTGCTTTGATGTGTACTCTCCGAGTTGGAAACACTGGGGCATATTACCAAGCAATAGCGATAATTATCGCTATTGCTTGGTTAGAGCAAAAAATTTACCGCTGAGCTGAGGCGATTTTTACCGCAAATAAACCTTGGTATTACCAAGGTTTATCGCAAATGCGATAAAAATCGCCGCAATGCATGAATATCGCTGAAAAGTCAGCGATATTCATGCATTACTGAGCTAATGGTCTTAGCCATGTTATCCACCTCCCATTGGATAACATGGCTAAGAACTGCTCAGGGCAGGTGTTAGCTATTGGAGATATTTGCGCTAAGCGCAAATATCTCCAAAAGTTGGTAATAGGAGATAGCGATGTTAGCGACTGTTTTCAGTCTCTAACATCTTGGCACGCCCACTTTGCATGTCATTAGTGATAAATATCACTGACATGCAAAGTGGGGCCCAAGATGGTGGCTATCTCCTACTAGCTGTCGCTAACTGGTGTTAGCGACAGCTAGGTAATAGGGAGATAATGTTATCTCCGCTTTCTTGGCTTTTAAAGCCAAAAAAGCGGAGATAAACCCCCTTGATAATATGCCCCACTGTTTTCTGTTTGTGAGGAAAGATTGTAGTGAAGTGTAGGCTTTTCAACAAATGCCAAAATCAGTGCATGGGCAAGCAATTTATGGGTCATGATCAATTGTGTCAAAGGTGGCAGACAAGTCCAATAAGGTTAGCAATGCGTTTTCAATTTTTTATAGGGCACAATTGTTGTCTGATGCTCCTGTGAAGCAATTTGATCTGAATTCTTATTAGTAGTCTAAGAGTAGATGATTTGATTCTCTGAAGTTTTTAAGTTAAGAAGAAGGAATCCATTTTCTGATTTTGGCTAGGAATGGAAGGGAATAAATAGGTGTATTGGTGAAAGGTAATGGCACAAGTTTCCCAGTTGTTTCATAAAGTAAGATTGTTTTAGGTGTTCAGCATGTGCCCCTCGTGGTATTGATATTTTTTTACAAGAAAAAGGAGTTAGGTCCTTGAGAAATGGGGAAGGCTGGACCTTATTAAATACTTTTGAGACAAAAAATTGCCGCCCCACTTATTCCATTGGCCCTTGGTTATAGGCAACACATCAACTTCGATTAGATATGTTAGGTATTTTATTTACCTTTATTTTCAATTTTTTATGAAAAAATCATAACATCTCATGACAGAGAAGGAACACTGCACGTGAATTGCATCTCCTTTCATGCCGACGCGTTTCGAACTCCAAATAGTAGTTATGGGTTCTCTTCAGGGCTTTGTCATTTTCTGTCTGTACATATATAAAAGAAAGGTAACAGTGTGTAAGTGTGATTGACTATGGCCTCCTTGTTTTATACTGCTAGTGGTATACCACATATAAATCCCATAGTACCTTGTTTGTAGCTGTGGTTGTCCTATGGGAGTTTGTGCATCTTTGGAACTGCCGTCTACAAAGTAATTAGAATCAAATTGTCATTTACAAGTAGCGTTCAACGCTCGCTCAGCAGTGACCTCCTACCAAAAAACTGCAGGACGTACCTTTCACTATTTTATGGTCCGTGTATGGGCCGTCCCTATGGTGCGGTGAAGTTTTTCAGACCTAGGGGGAAGGCGGAGGTCGGGTTACTATCATTGTGCTTCTATCGTAATCTGTCTGGGTATGAAAGATTGTAGAAACAATCCTACCTTATTCGCGTTCACCGCGAGCTTAGGGAGCCGCCGGCTCCGTTGTCAACCGTTTGCACTCGAGTTCTGTTTTGTTTGGACGGATCCCGTGTTAAGTCCCGTGTTGTCCTCTCGAGTCGCGCACTGTTAGCAAAATAGGGAATTAGGTTTGTGTCCCTGTGGCGGGAAGCATATGTGTCTACAACCCTCTGTCCCGCTCACCTTGTTTGCCGCGACTTGCTCTCACACTGACTCCGTTCGCTATGGAAGGCGGCAGCCTGGTTGCCTAGTGACTAAAAGCAAACCCAGGGCAGTGGGTGTTCTGGGATATGTAGTTCCGGGAGTGCGCCAATTCACAGCAGATTACGAAAGCATTATTCTGACATCCCCGATTTTCTACCCTTCAGTCAAGGGGGTCACAACACCCCCCGTGGAGCCCCACGCAATTATGGCATTATAGCCTAGACACTTCAGAGAGAGAGTTTAATCCATTTTGTGTGCTATTGAATTTTAGAATGAGGTATGCCTCTTTCCTAAGAAGTGTTTCTTCAATGTCAATGGACCTTCATTACCACTTGGCGCTATCGTCCAGAGTACAGTCCATTTAAAGTCCATTTCGCTGTGGTTTAAATCCAGGAAATGTTGGACCATGGGAGCGCTTACAACTTTTCTCTTGATTCTTGATCTGTGTTGGGTGACCCGGCTGTTGACCTGTTGAGTGGTTTTGCCTATATAGATCTTATGGCAGTCGCAAATGATCGCGTATACCACATTTCGTGTTTTACAGTTAGAGAAACTGGCATGTTTACATTTGACTCCCCTATGGTCAAACTCAGACCCTTCAATTGTGGAGTCACATGATATGCAATTTCCACACTTGTGGTGTCCCTCAATTGGCTTAAGGCCCCATATTGATAATAAATCGCTTTTGGGTTTTGGGGTAGACACGTCTGCTCTAATGACGTCCTGGCCAATACTTTTGTTCTTCTTAAGAAACATGCCAGTTTCTCTAACTGTAAACACGAAATGTGGTATACGCGATCATTTGCGACTGCCATAAGATCTATATAGGCAAAACCACTCAACAGGTCAACAGCCGGGTCACCCAACACAGATCAAGAATCAAGAGAAAAGTTGTAAAGTGTATTTTCGTTTTTTAGAGAAATCAATGTTGATTCTTTGTGACTAGGTGTAAACGTAAATCACAGTTAATTAGGTTTTTGTAATTTCTAGCTAAACCTTATTGGAGGGGCTTGTTTTGGGGAGTTCTTTAGTTTTCAATGATATGTAGATGAGAATGTGATAAAGGTATGGTCTGAAAACAGGTGTGAGATTGGAAGTTGTAGTTTTTTTACTTGGACTGCAAGATGTTCAAAGGAATTGCAAGTGTTAATAGTTAAACGTTTGGAAGTGAAGTTCTTTGTGGGAATGATACCCACAGAACGTCCTCTTTTGTCTAAGGAACTGACTAAGAGTAAATGAAAAGTAAGGGGGGTCAATTTGATTCAGAATCAGAGTAAAATCAGGTTTGATCAATTAACCATGATTTAGTTGTACAGAGAAAGGTCAGTTGTGGTCTGTGAGGAAGTCATTCTTTGACTAATTTTACTGCCAAGTGGGCAACAAAGAGCATTAACTGCCTGGTAACGTAAAAGCCTTATAATCAATAAAAACAAATCTGCAGTTAGGGTCAAGGTAGAGTAGTTTATGTAATGCAGGAGTGTGGAGTGGAGCACAGACTCTCTCAAGGCGAGCTCAAATCACCAGGTTTCACAGAAGCTTTTACATATTTTATATCTTGCTCAAGATTCACATCATTTATTAGCAAAAGACAAGTACGTATTTTTGAACATGGCAGTATAAAATGTGCAACTGTAACAAAGAAGCAGAATGCCACATACAGATATAACTCCTGATTATCATGCTTTCTCAAGGCTTTGTGGTTACTGCAAGATCAACATAGTTCATCAAGACATATGACGCTGTGCAAGCTTCATATGAAGTGACACAGAATGTAACCCAGAGCAAATGGGTTTTACATTAGGAGCTCTGATGGGCAGGGACACCAAGAAGAAAGAGTGGACGGTATTCCATGGGAGAAAGAGTGACCTAGTCATTGATGTGATATTTTATAAAGTGTAATAATATAATTGTTGGTGTGAAGGCCATTGGCATAATGTTTGGAAGGGACTAAGATATTGTTCTGCTTGTAAGGCCCTGACCAAGGAGGCATAAATTAAATTAGGTTGGAAAGATATATTTACCAGGGAACAAGCGTCGGGCATGCAGAGAGCACTGTGCAAATTGCTTCAGAAGGAACATTCAGAGACTAGAAGTTCACTGAGCAAATATATTTTTCCTTCCGGCCATTAGGTCGTATTAGTGATGTAAGAGGTGTAGTTTTTGCTTTTGAATACTCTGGCACTCAATTCTGGACCGCTTAGAGCCCATGCTGCATGGAATCGCCCATCAGTCAACCAGCCAGGCCGTATTGCTCCCATTGGTTTCCTTATTCCTGGTATTTACCTATTGTGAGCAGCTCCAGGTAATCCATGGATACCCTTAACAATTAGCTTCGTCCTCCTTGGTATCAAATATATCCCAGTTTTCCTTGGATTCCCAATGACACTACGAGCTTAAAAGCCAAGTGAAAGTGTGGACTCACAGCAGGAGTACCCCAGCATTTGTTCCTACCCCGGGGCGGCCGGTATGATCAACCATGGCTGACTCTGGTTAACACAGAACAAGTGTCCAAGAGTGGAGTGGCAGCATATAGTGCAGCCCTGATGAAACTGCCAAAACTGCAGTGGCAGTGAAACATGTCGGCATTTTAAATAGGTAACGTATGCAGGACTAGCTACCAGCCTTTTTATTGGTTCAGCACACCGGTTTCCCTACGAATAAAATTGGTTACTGGGATCTGGGTGCTGTGTTGTGTGCACTACTTTATGTTTTTTGTTTGTCACTAGCAGATGTCTCTGCTTCCCACTGTTTGTCCCACTTCTTTGGTTGTTTGTTTTGGACACTCCTTTTGCTTCTTACTTTGAGAAACAAGTGACTACCGAGGATGAGACAGGGGCTTGTCTGGAAATTACATACCAGTTTCCCCATTAGTGGTGTTTCCGTGAGGTGTCACTTGTTTTCTCACACATGTTTCCTATATATATATTGATCCAACGTTGCTGTTGTGGATATTTTATATTGACCGTGGAGGGTCAGACAATCTGCATTTGGTTGTTCTGTGTCGCTGTCAAGGAAGTTGGGCTGTTTTTTTAACATTTAAATTGGGACGCTAAGCAGTGAAGTATTCCCTCAAAAAATTCTTTAAGGGATTGGAATAGTTATCAGTACAGTCAGGCTGGTCTATCTCCAAGTAACTGACATTTGTGGACGTCCATTCTACAGGGTCTTTTGTTGTGTATCCTTCTCAAGCAACACAATCATTTTGTCCTGATGAAGATCCCACCATTACTTAAGGGATCAAAACGCCGTCGACTTTAGCACCTTGACACTGAATTGTTCATCATAACTATTGTATATATTTATGTAATGGTGCTTTTACTATACTTTTGGTCTAACTATGAATTGCATCTTGGCCATATTTTGTTTATGCCTGATCTGTTTTAACTCCATTTCTTGACACTACCCCACTTTCTTGTTTTCTCCATGTTATTTATAATATAAATAAAAATGTTCATCTCTTCACAGGAATTCCATAACGCAGTCTGAATTATATCACTGTGTTAATCAGTTCTATTTATCTGTGCTGTAAGGGACCACTGTTCCTTTATAATTATTCGCACGCAAGGTCGCTCTCAGATCCATTGGGTTCCCTTGTCCCTTTAAAATATATCTGACTACTTGGTGGCGGTAGTGAGTAAAATGCTTTAGGAGATCAACTCTAATCACAGCTTTTTCTTTTGACCTTTAGGCATTAATTTTTTGTAGCACTCATGAATACCAATGTCCATATGTCTCTAAAGCAAAGGTAAATACGAGCAACTGACTAGATAGAAGCAGGAGTGAAAATGACTTTTGGCTTTTCTTCTTTTTTAAATGTCAGGCTTGTGTTTTATAGGCGTAATGGTGTAATTCTAGGCCTACATTCTAGGTAGTAAAAATTGTTCCCTGTGCAAGTCATGATTTTTATGGAGCAGCTTTAAACATTGGTTCACAGTGGATGAACGGCTGGGCAAAAGAATACTCAGTAAGCAATAACCAGTCTTGACATTGGGGCTAGATTCACAGCAAGATCACATCAATATCTTAGAAACAGCAGAGGTACCTGCAGGTGCCACAGATTCTTGAAGCATTCAGAGGCACTCAAGCTGGTCTACGTGGCACCCAAAGACCCGGAATTCCAGCAGTGAGGAAACATCTGAGCAGTCTCTAAATCACTGCAGTTCAATATCCACTGGGGATGGGAATCAGTTGAGACATGTCTTGAGACTTCATTCTCACCAGTGTTGTTCTTAATTGCTATACTGGGCTTAGAAGCAAGGAGCAGATGCTGTAGTATTTCCAGTGAGAGGAAGTGAGTTTTTGATTGTGAGCAATGAAGAACTCCTGGTCGTGGGGCCTTATGGTTCTAGAGAGATGCCTCAGCCAGCAAATCAACCTCTGTGGGACATAGGTTGGTCTTCCGATCCTACAATGTGTCTTCCCCAATTAAGAAGCACTTAGCAACTGTCCAAGGATAATGATGTGTAGTCCCCAATAGACGTCTGCAGTAGCAGGTGAGTCCTTGTACCTCTGATCTATAGAGGATGGGTGTAATAACAGAAGCATTATGTAGTGGTTGCACATCTGTGGAGAGGATACAGGGTGTGCCACATAAGAGTAGCTCCACCAGCTTCAGGAAGACTTCTCCAACAAACTGGAAAACATGTGTAAGTGGATATCTGAGTATAACTTAGTCAGGCTGGTGTCAAAGAGATATATTTATGACCTTTTTGAAGGCCTCGTAGTCTTGAGGGGACTTTAGGATAAATCGAGAGTTGTCCAACGAAGAGTGTTACTATTTCTAGTCAGTCCTTGCTAGAACATTGCTGTTTTACAATAACCAATAGTAAGTAAAGTGCTGAGTCCATGAAACCATCAAACTGTAAAAATAAGCATGACAATTGTATGACGATGTTGTCGAAGGATAGAACCAGAATTGTGGAAACATATGCTTTTTATCATACCAAGTGTGGTGTTCTGCCTCAGAGAAATCCAGATGCTGGGCAGGCCCATTTAAAAGCTTATTGTTCACAAAAGTGCTTCTGCAGCAGCAAAACTAAAGGGTAAATTCCCTCATCGGAAGCTACTGGCAATTGAGATGTCTTTTGAGGTGTAGAGACAATATTTAAATAAATGTGAATAAGTTCAAAAGAAGAATGTGTTCAAGATATCCGACAATAGTGGAATATATTTAAAATAGTAACTCAGATTGAATCATTTTTTATATTTTTTTTACATTGCTGGTTTCCTGTTTTGTTTACAGTAAAAACTTTAGATGGAACAATGGTTGGGGAAAAGAAAGGTATGGGATCCTCACAGATGGCAAAATAACAAATAATCATCATGAGGTCAGGAGTAGTTACACAGTTTTACACAGATATGATTATTGGGATGTAATCGCAATTATATAAAGCTTACTACGCCTGATGAGGTGCCAAAGTGCTTTTCGGCAAGTATCACACTACTCGGGAACCCAAAAAGGATTAGTGGTGGATTTGCATAGGGAATTATGAGTTACTTTTAGTGGTGAACATGCACGTCTTTTAGTATGTACAAATTTTACTATTCTTTGGACATATATAACAGTGCTCAATAATTTTTCAAAAAACAGATTTTGTGTGCATATAAATACATATAATACAAATAGACAAGCTATATACATCAGATACAAAACCTTTACAACAGATACCTATACCCATACAATGTACACCAGCATACGTACCTCACAAATTTGGCCAAACACTAGTTTCACACACTCTCACACCATACATCCACACTCCCAGTGCGGGTCAAGCTCTCTCTTGCGTGACCCGCAACATAGATCAAAATGTTCCTGCTCTCAGTCTCAGATAGAAAGTACTAAAAACAATGTCTTCCAGATTTTATATAGATATAATTTGCCATTTTAACAACAAAACAGTAAATCTTTGACTATTCACTATTGACTGACAATTTGTTTGACATGAGAGAGCAAGAAACCACAAGGTCGGCGTGTTTTGAACCCCACTGATTTGGGGGTTCTCCTCAGGACCACAAGACTCTACAAACAATTTAAAAACAAGAAAGTTTTATACTGACTATTCTTCCATAATCAACCAAAACCTTTTCAGCAGCCACAGATGCTGAACTGCCTACCTTAAATCTTCAGGAAATCAAACCCTTCTTTAGTTATATTAATCCTGTGCCCGCAATCTAAACAGAGACACACATACAAAGAAAACAAAGAAACAAAGAGACAGGCTGTTGTAATCAACAATAATCGTCAGTCAATGTCATTCAAACATGCTTAATGGCTGGAGCTTACACGCTGCTGCAGGTAGAAGTATTCTTTTAGGCAGCACAGTGTCCTGTGGGCACAATAGGCAATCATTTATCAGAAGTTCAATATTGTGCCGTCATATGTAGCGGAGGCAAGCAAAGAGCTGAGCTTACCGTAAATTTCATGGCTGCCACATGAGTAGGCTGCTCACTTGTTGTATGCAAAGCTCGTACTCTGAGGGCATAAACAAGGGGGAGGTGAAACTAACCGTGCTGCCGAATATCTCTCGCAGTTTTTTGAAGAAAAGTCAGTTTATAGGAGGAAAAACAGGGTGCCGAAATCACTAGATTTACCTTTCTAATATAGCCGGGTATGCTCTTCAGTTGATCAACTGTGCTTCCGCATTTAATCGTGGAGGAAGCATGGGACATGTCGTATTTGAATAGTGTAACCAATACAGGCTGCAGATGCGCACCCACGTGATTGTGTCCTGATTCTGGGAAATGTAGGTTTCCAAGTCAGTCTGTACTTGTGACTGTCCTATTAAAGATGATAACTCCATTGTATTTAGGTGTGCCAAATGATGTACTTGTCGAACTGAGTAAAAAACAACAATGGCGATTTTCAAAAAGATTACTCATTAGCGAAGAGCCCATGCTTGTGGGACTACCTGGGATCATGGGAATTGTAGTTTACTTGCCCCGTTGTCAAGGCAGCTCTAACGTGAGCGGATAACTTTATAAATCTTCTAGATATGATGACATTGTGCCGCTAAGTAAGATAGACCCAATAAAGGTGAACCAAATCGCACCCTATGCTCTTTTTATAGTAGTCACACATTTATTTCAATAACACCATATTGATACAAACACGCATGACTTTATTGGTCTTCTGAACATGGTGGCATTGTGCCACTACACAAGCCATCCCCAATGAAGGTGAACCAAATCGCACCCTATGATCCTTCTGTCGTGATCTCACATATTTATGTTTCTATTACAACCATTGAAAACCGAAAGCACACTTGATAATCACTGTGATGAACAAATGGCCAGCTTAGATGAATGCTATCACCTGACTCTTCTGTAATTTCCTGCTCAAGTTTTAAATATCTCAGAGACCTCGTTGAGTCCTTGAATGGCAGTATTGAATTTCATTATTAATAGGGCCTCACAATGGCTTAATTTTGCGTCCAAATCTCCGCCGCAGGGATCTTTTACAATTTTGGAGATGACTGTCCACTTTAAATCTGTGTCTTTGTGGACCTTCGATGCCCAATGGTTCACCAAAGGGGCATTGCTCACAATCGTCCTCAGCCTGGATTTATGCTGTGTAATTCGTTGGCATGCTTCCTGACTTGTTTTTCCAATGTAAAGTTTGGGACATGGGCAAAGAACTCCATATATGATGTTTTTCGATTTGCAGTTGATAAACGTTTCGTGTTTCTAATGGATCCCCTCGAAAACAAAAACTGATCGCTCTATAGTCTGATCACAGCACATGCAACTTCCACATTTATGGTGTCCCACCACTGGTGCCAACCCAATCATACTTCTCAGGGTTGCTCCTTGCTCACTAGGGAGGGCCGCTCATACAATGTGGTTCGCCATCCCTCTATCACAACTTGGGGTAAGCCTTCTCTGCTTCCTAATGCTACTTGGGAGAGTACAAATGAAGTATCTTGAATAATGGATTAGAATGAAGTAGAATTGGAGAATGTGAAACCAGAAAGCCTATAATCAATCCAGGCTCCCTTGTATTTTTTTGTTTAAATAATTTTATTGGAGTTTTTATATTACACTGTACGGGCCCGATTCACAGAATGAACTTAAGGCTCAATCCTAAACTTACTACTATTTTGGTATTTACAGAATGCACTTACTACTTTTGGCATTCACAGAATGACTTACTACTTTTGGTATTCACAGAATTAACTTACTGCTTTTGGTATTCATAGAAGTTAGGATTTTGTCTTAAGTTTGTCTTAAGACAAACTTAAGACAGACTTAAGACAAACTTAAGACAGACTTAAGACAGACTTAAGTTAGGATTTTGTCTTAAGTCTGTCTTAAGTCTGTCTTAATTCTGTCTTAAGTTTGTCTTAAGTCTGTCTTAATTCTGTCTTAAGTCTGTCTTAAATTTGTCTTAAGACAAAATCCTAACGTCTGTGAATACCAAAAGTAGTAAGTTCATTCTGTGAATGCCAAAAGTAGTAAGTGCATTCTGTGAATACCAAAATAGTAGTAAGTTTAGGATTGAGTCTTAAGTTCATTCTGTGAATCTGGCCCTACCAGTTTAGACAGCAGACATAACACTGATTAAAGATCATTCATGTAAGTTGCGGGTACCCTCGCTTGTTTGTCTAAATTGTGAGATCCTAGGCAATTGTCTAATTTCACTTTGCCTCGTCTTTCTTCATTATCAAATATAAGAGCACCTTGAAATAAATGACTTCAGCATATTTACTGTAGAAAACCTTCTTAAGTTTGATTTAATAAACTATAATGTTTTCCATGTATAATAACAACCCTGACCACCGCGAGGATTCCACATGACAAGTGACTTCCTAAATAGTCCACTTTGGCTTTGTTGTCAGGGTGTGAGGAGGCATGAATGTTTCCATGTTCATTTTCAACAACTATCAGTTTTAGAAAATAGTTCTGAAAGCACTGCTATAATCTTATTCACTAAGGGGAAATGTTTCTGCATGTTAATGAACTACACTTTTTGGAATTTTGAAGAAAATGTATGACATGGGTAAATGTTTCTTGCAAGAGGGTTTTAAAAATGAATGAAGTTAAGTGGTACAGGGCACCTTATTTACTTCTTTTCTTCTACTTCAATTAGCATGTAAATAAATGCCTGCCTGTCTATTTAACATATTTCTGAATGTCAGTGTTCTCTGTAGTAAACAGCAGCCCAGTGCAGTTGTTCAGCTGGATCCGTATGTGAAGGTCAGGAGGGCCATATGAGAATCTGAGCTGTACTTTGATTATCAATGATTTATGGTAAATGCTACTATTCCATTCTTCTCTTGAGCATCAGAGAGTCTTATCATATGATTAAAAGTCTTAGCATGAATCTGGAATGTATTCTAATGTATAACAAGTGGTCATCTGTACCTCCCTTAATGCTCCTGATCTCGCACTGGGGTAGGCATATATTTCAGGTACTTTGTATCGCACATTCTTTGAAATTGCCCTTTCAAGTAATGGTATTCTGACAAAGTATAACTATAGTTAATTTTAAAGTAAAGTCACACAGATTTTTTTAAAGGCTTAATTTTAGCTTTCATGTTTGTTGTGTGAAGAGCAACAACTTACACCCCTGACAGGAGAAATGTGAGTGTGATTCAATATACTTGTTACCAGTGCTTAATTGAAAATACTGAGGCTGCATAATTCACCTTCAGCCTTTTAAAAAACACTGCTAGGCACTCCCTGCCATTCGTCTCACTCCTGTGGGCTCCTGGTTTCTCACTTGGTGGCACATTTTCCATCTTTCTCTTCCTCTTCCTTCTTTCCTCCCTCTTTGTGTGTATAAACAGTATACTCTCTCTTGTTCTCAGAAAATGTCTGATGCAGAAAAATAAATGCTAGTCCCTAAAAAGGAATGCCATTGGCCACCACCGGCTCTGATTAAGCACTGCTTGTTACCTTTCTATGGGTAAATATTTAGTCCATGTGGAAATTCCTTGTCTTCTCAAAAGTATCATTGACTAAGATCCAGGGAAACTAATAATTTTATTGTAAGGGTCTTCATGCAATGCCCTATGATAAGAAATAAGAATGCGTAAAACTTAAAATGACCTGTATTTTTCGAACCTGCCAAATTCACACCCGGGCATATTAGCTTGGGCTATTAAGTTTCTCCTGTTATACTAAAAACCAGTAAAGAAAGATTTTTTTTTAAAACAACCAAGGGGCATATTCTCAAGGACTCATCGCAAGTTATTCGCACTTTATCGCAGCCAAAGTGGCAATACATGTATTGCCCCATTCACAAGCTGCTGCTAACAGCCCATATCAACAGTTTTCCTGGGATAGCAACCGCAAAAAACATCGGCACAGATGACCCTGGCAACTATCGCTAATGAGATGCGGAGTAGGAGTTCCTGTGCAAAAGGACGCGGCAACACCACAACATTCTCAATGACCAGGCATTACAGCGATAAGATCACAAAACAGGCAAAAGGGTGCGTTAGCAGCAGGAAATTAAACAACTGCTCTGACCTTGTGTAAAGTCAGATGACAACCTGCACCAGAAAAGGGGGCCCAGCCCAGAGCCACACCTGAAGATAAACAGATGCCATGAAGCTACTGATCATGCAGCTCGGAGCCCCAACAGGGCCACAACACCCCCTGCCACCCCCCCGGACCACCACAGAGGCAGCGCAGAAAAAGACTGCGGACCTGCAGGAAACGCACCAGCCTCACAGACTTAACACCAGAGACTGTCATTGCACACTACAGGCTCAAAAGGACAACCATCCTCCGCATCCTGAACATCATTACCCACAGGCTGACGGTACCAACACAGCAGACAACCAACATCCCACCTCAGGCAAAGCGGCTGGCTGTGCTGCACCTGTTAGCCTCTGGTACCTTCCAACCCGACAACTGCCAGAGTCGAAGGAGTCTCACAGCTAGCCCTATCAAAGTTCCTCACACCTGTCCTGGATGCCATCATCATCTTGGTACCCCAGTACCTATACTTCCCCTCCACTGCACAGGAACAGCTGGGGACCAAGCAAGGCGTTCCCTGTCATGACGCCCTGGCTCCTGCAGACCTGGTGACACTCTACTTTCGGCTGTCAACCCTTGATATTTTACATACCATTTAAAATTGAACTGACACAGTTTGAATCTGCTGCATACGATATTGGGGCTAATGAATTGGTGCTTATGCGGCCCATTCAGGTGATTACAAGCAGGCTCATTTGTCCTAAATGTATATGTACACTTTTGTCTGGGGGCTACATCCTCTCTCTTTTTATTTGTTTTTATAAAGAAGCTGCACTTTGATTGAAATCCAATTTCAGAGTCGACCCATTTAGGTGTGATCTCTCGCTTTCACGTCACTCTGCATAATCGACGTTGGCCCCGTATTGGACTTAATTGATACTTCACTTTCTCCCTGTATATTCAATTCGAAGGAAGGCTGACTGCATATTTGCCACCAAGTATTTCTGACAGCTGCTCTTGATATATAAGCAGCTACTCTGATGATTCCTTTGGCTTTCTCTCTTTGTTATGACTGACCCCCGCAAGTTATCCATGCCCTGAAGAAGTCCTCTAGTAGAACGAAACGCGTTGGCTGCTTCACTGTGAAAACTGATGTTTATGACCACGTTTTTTAAAGAAATCAGAAAATTGGAATAAAAGACAATTTTGGATAATCCCTGTACTGTAGACAGTTTATATAGTTGCTCCCTTAGTCCTTGCAATTGAGGTGATGTGGATTGGCACTGTGACGGTGGGTGCCTTTCTGTGTGCACACAAACCCCATAAAGTATAGAGGGGTAGGAATACCATAGGGATAACAGTTCTGGTGCTGTGGCTCTTAAGGTTCCACTGTCAGGCTTTTTGTGTAGGCTTCCCGCATGTAGTGGGGGCTATTGACTGCACACATGTCCTATTTGTGCCCCCTGCCGACCCGCACATAATTACCGCAGCAGAAAGCACACACATTCCATCAATGTACAGGCAATAGTGGACCACTGGTGACCCTTCACCAATTTCATTGCCAACTATTGAGGCAGTGTGCATGATTCCTACATCTTCCAACAGTCCATCATCATCCAGCACTTCCAGGATGACACCTACGGAAATGCACTGCTCGTTGGTAAGTACCAAATGAACACAACACACACCTTAACTCCACAATCATGCAACTCACAACTTTGGGAATGCACACGTAACAAACTCACATACAGCATGCCAAACAACATGCCAACCCACCAGACACAACAGCACAACTTACTATGGGAACCTGGGCCAGCCATGTACATAGTCCATCAACAGCATGGCATCTCAGCCACACAATAGCAGAATGTGGGGAGAGGTGGGAACCAGGTATGTGCTAAGGAGGCAAGTGACCCATGAATGTGAATGTACACAATGCCAAGTGTGGCGTGGATGTGCTGACCAGACTGCAGTATGCAGACCACACAGATATCCATTTTGATGTACACTGCTGGTGTATGGGTTGTAGTGAACAGTGAATGCAACCATGTCACCCCAGCCAGTGGGGAAGATCACGGACATGTAGCTTCTTACGTCCCCCCTGTAGTAGTGGAGAAGTGTGGCTCAATGGTTAGAGCGGCAGACCCTGATGCATAGGTCTGGCCCGGGACCAGGGTTCAATTCCAGCCTCGGTGGCTCTTGGGCTCAATTTCCCCGGACCTGATAATTTTCGCCTCGGTGCCTATTCTAATCATGGGTCCCACTCTGCAACTCTGGGCAATAGCTTGCTTAATCTCCACAACGGCCCCAACAACGCTAGGATGCCTGGCTTCACCTTGGGGGTGCCCAGGAGTGGGCACTTCACAGGGAAAGGCCAGGAAGGGTCCCTCAGCGGTATTCGTACAATCGCCGAGATGCCTCATGGTGATTCCTGCGCTATACAAGTACCATTACATTACATTTTACATTTTTAACCAAGTGGGCTGGCCCGGCGTACGCCAGGCCAGCGAAGGGGTGTGAATAAAAGCACGTAGCTCTGGGCATTGTTCTCCTCTGGAATTCCTAACGTCTCTGGCAGGGCGGCGCCTCTCACCTCGCCACTAGGCCGACTCCTTTGCCATGAGCAGTGTTGCCTGTGATCACGTGCGCCTGCTGCACCCTGGGCCGCTGGTCCCCAAATCAGTCTTGTCCACCCCTGCACACCCGGACCTCACTGCTCACCTGCCGACACCAGTGTGTGTCACGGAGGGCACACCACGTGCCGGTGCAATCTCCAAGCCAGAGGCCCACAACCTTGGCAGCCTCCTCAGACCATCAAGGCCTCCACAAGCAAAGCCTGCAGTACTCCTTTCTTGTTGCCAAACTCCACTGGCATACACAGTGGACAAGTAGGTCACACATTTTGGACCTGCGTATTGATTTCACAATGGCAGAGTTCATATCACAGTACACAAGGAGAGGAGTAAGAGGTAGACGCAGTTCAGTCCGGAGGAAAAAAGGACATCCGTTACAGCGGTGATCAAACACTACCAACAACAGCAATGGTGCCACTAACTCTGTGCATCGCAAGCCAACAACACGTGGCTGTAATCCACTGCTGACCGCCGCCTCCGGCACACACTGGGGTCGAGTAGGTCACATAATTGGAACTGAGTCTTGATCTCTTCATGGCAGAGTTCATATCATTGTACAGGCTTCTTCGCAGACTACAACCCCTTCCAGCTCTCTTGCCATTGACTCTGTGCCCCGGAAGTAATGGACAAGTTTTTGTAGCATTCTACTCCTCCATTTGCCTGTTTCAGCTTGCCTCTGCCCTCTGCATCATGCACTGTCCCTCATAACACTCGCATAATTTTCCTTGGACATTAACCAGGACCCACTCAGCTCTACTGGCCCTACCTCAGTGCACTGCAAGTCACTGTCCCATGGCGGTGTGCTTGTGTCGGCCTCAGTGCATCCCTGGCCACTAACTCTGTGTAACTCCAGTCATGGACACTTGCTGTTTGAACTTTGAACTTCTGATTGTCTGAGCACTGTTGCAGCTGCTGCCAGCACTAACCAACCCCTGAGAGGTGGCTTACACTACCCAACACCCATCCAGCACAGGCATCACTAGACATGTAACCCTGGCAATAACAGGTGCCGGGTGCACATGCTCGTAGCCAGTTCCGCAAACTATCTCAGTGTGCCCATGTGGTCATTATGTATGCATAAGGGCCCGGGGCTATGTCACATCACATTGTGCTGTGAGCGTAAGCGGAGTGGCGCGGAGTACGGCAGTGCATCATAGCGGTGGGGTTCTTTAACACGTGGCTCTAGGAGTGGTTGAGTTTAGGCCTTGCCAAGAAAGTATGTGTGTCTCTGTTGTAGTGTCTGCGCCACCCGTCCTGCAATGGACAATGTTGCTATGTTGCATGCCCCCGGAGTGTGGGCTCGGCCGAAGGGGTAAATGATGGAGCGCAAGCCCAGCCGGGGTCAGGGATCATACGTGCCATCTGTTGAGTGTGTCGCTATTACCGCAGCATAAGCCAAAGGTCTACCCTCAACCGCATGGCGAGTTCAGACAGCCATGAACTATATATCTTTGTCTGTCCTGTTCTTACCATAAGCCTAGACACACGTGGCCGCCAACCTTCAGCGCACAACCTCACTGTGTCGTTGTCAGGCTTGTGGTCCTGCGCAGACAGGCATGACAATGGTGTGCCGTAAGGGTGCAAGTGATGCAACCACACTGCGCTCACCAGTGAATAGGCTCGGGGGAGGGAGGAGCAGCAGTGAGGCTACGTAATGTACATTGATTCTGCTCATTTGCAACAAGCAGTGCATGCCATACAGGAATCACTAAGTCACACATATTACACACTAATGTACCAGTGAGCCTGCCAACACATCATGCAGTATGAAATACTGACTCATGGCTCTCTGCACTGTCACAGGTGATCAAGGATATGCACTCTGCGCTTGGACGATGACACCCCTACGAGCCCCAAACACACAAGCCCAGAGGCAGTACAAATGCATTAGGGGCATCTTGGAACACACATTTTGGCATGTTGAAGTCGCGTTTCAGGTGCCTGGACATCACAGGTGGAAGTCTCCTGTACAGCCCAGACATTGTGTGCAAGATGATCGTTGCATGTTGTGTGCTGCACAACATATGTGTACGCAGCAATGCACCATGTATACAAGTGCCAGATGCACTGGATGATGATGATGAAGATGAGGCAGGTAGACCACACCCCACTGCAGCCGCAAAATGAATTGCTGTAGGAACACCATCATTGAAAATTTCTTCACATGTTATCGTCACATTGTGACAGTCCTTAGCAATCATGGGACAGTACAAAATTACCACATTCATAGAATGTGCAAATAAATGCATTTAAAGACACATTCCCTGAGTGCATGTCACTCATCTGTACAAGCACATCACTCAGATAGGTGTGAGTATGACATGTAGTGCTAACAATTTTATAATTTGTTAATGGATAGTGGGTGTGTCACCTCTGTGCAGAGAGGCTGTTTAGGGTGTCACGTATTCGAACTGCCAGGTCTGTGTGTCACAGTTAGTATGGAATCCTACTCTTCGGTGTTTCACATGTGTCCCAAAGCATTCCATATTGGCTCTCATTTGTGGTCTACATGTGACAACAGGGCTTCATTTGGGGTCAGGTAATTACCACCATGATGCAGGGATGCACCCTGTGACTCAAGTCCCACGACATGGGCAACATGTACGTAAGGGGAAGTCACTACCCCTACATTCATCCATGCTTTCATGATTGATTGATCATGGATATGACACGTCTGTGTGCAGGAGGTGTTGATTCTCCTTGTGCAATGTGAAGGGGAGATGCGGTTTCAGAGTGTGTTTGCATACAGAATGCATGTCAATGTGCATTGTGACTGTAAGGTGATACCTATCTGATGCGGGACAATTGTCATTTGTTCTACTTCACGGCTGTTGGGTTGTGCTTGTACATTGTCATCTCATAATTTTTTTACTCTGCTTTTATGGTGCATTTTTCCGCATTACGTGTGGGGATTGCAGGCCTGTCGCTGGTTATTGCTGATTTTGTACAACGATTGACCTCATCACTACTATATTTGTGTTTGTGTTTCGCGATTATTTGGCATTGCGTTGATTTTAACGCGGTCATTTGACATGTTCTTGTGGTACAGCCGTGTTGAGAATACAGTCTTAACACAGTGTTAGTTTCATGTGATAGACTGCAATATGAAGAGTTGTGATAAGTTTATTTGCGTTATTCAGCACACGTTCTTGAGAATATCCCCCAAGTGTATTTGAGACAGTCTCAATAACATAACCCACAACAGTAGAACAAATTGTGAAATTCATAAAAATAAAAAAATTGGGAATGTAAGGGCAGAATAGATATCCTGAGCTCCACCCATGTAAAATAGATTATAAAAAATATATATGTAATATTAAATGCAACAGACAAAACACCTATTTTACACAAGCACCTTGCAATAAAATGTGACCGGTTTTTCTGCTCACATTCTATCTTCCCTATCTCTATACTTTTTCTGTCTCAACCTTAAACCTCTAATTTCCACCTTTCTACCGCATCGCTTCCTCTCTGAGTCCATCCTATTACTTTCTACCTCACCTTTTTACTTCATCACATCACTCTACTTCAACTCTCATATAGCCTTCACACTTATATCCCTTCTCATTCCTTCTTCCCCACCTCTGCCTTGTTTCTGTCATTTTCGGCATAACCTCCCTCAACTTCCAAAGTTAGAATGGTCTACCACAAGACAGGACTGAAACAATTACTATGAAATGACACATAGAAAGAATCAAATCACTTTATGAACTAGAAACTATCATCATAAATTCACAACCACCACCTTTAGCACACTGGAGGTGTCATGTAAAAAGGTCAGGTCTTAGTTTTAATAGCCATGATTTTGTATAAAATAAATAACTGCATGAATCAGTATTCATTTTCTATCCTTCAACAATTTTTTCAGATATATTATTTTTCACAGTGGCATGTAATCCAGAGATAACTTCAGGAAAGTCCATGAAATTCCCTGTGAAATTAGGCTGCTGCAGAGAAAGCCTGTATTAGTGGATGCAGTTTTGTTTTGCGAAATAAAGTACTTTAGGATAACATTGAAAATGATCTTTTTCCAATCGTCACCTCAAAATAGCATTAGTGATATATTACATTTCATAGCGTATTTACATTCTTCTGCTATACCTTTTCTTGCATGAGAAAAATAATGAATACAGATTAAATGTATTTATTTTATTTATTTACGTAATTTTTATAGCGCAACAAATACCCTGGGGTGTCTCGGCGCTGTGGAGCTACTGGGGTCAGTCATCCTCTCACTGGTTAAATAACCACGTTTTTAAGAGCCTGCGGAAGCTCATCAGGTTCGGGGCAGTTTTGATGGAATGTGGCAGAAGATTCCAGAGTTTTGGGGTGGCCACCAAGAAACGTCTATCTCCCCAGGTGGCTATTTTGATCATTAAAGCATCTGGTTACCCTTCGGTCTCTTTCCCCATTTTGTTCTCCAGCATTTGTGGATGAGCCTTGGCACAAAGTGTCACTCTCCCATTATGCCTTAATTCACTGGAAAATAAATGTAACTTCTCAGCTAGACACCCTCCTCATTTCTGTATGGGAGTACATAAAGCCATTCTTCTATTGTACATTCCATTGTTATTTTTTTGTTTTTGATTTTGATAGTAACATTTTATTCTTTAGTAACTATAATGTCCGTGTAGCCTTTGTTTTTGTCAGTGAAAAAAAAATGTATATATAAATATCTATATCTATATATATATATTCATAGTAGAAGAAAAAATCAGACCCTAACTACAAGGTCACTGTAACCTTTATTTTGTCGCCAGTAGGTAGTTAGAGTTAGGACGTAGTTACCATAGGAAAATCGCAACATTCTATTCCCAATAACTTTGGCGCCAATTGACAAATCTTTGCAAAATGTTCAAAACTCGTGGGGCGCTCCGGTCCACTTGTATCTGTAAGGTTTCCAGGTGATTCAGCCAGCAGGAAAAAAGGGGGGTCCCAAAACGTGTTTTGTCCATGTTATTTTCCATAAGAAACTTTAGACACGGCAACAGCCCGAACTGCTGAACGGAATTACACCAAATTTGGCAAAAAGGTAGCCCTTTGTACAGAAAGAAATCTTTTTGTTAAATTGTGTAAATCCATTCAGTAGTTGCTGAGTAAATAAAAAATAAAAATATCGTCATATAGAGGTGCACATTTTTTTTTAAATCGCGGGATGCACGCTGGATCCGCGGATCCGGACGTGAAAATGAAAAAAACAAAGTGCAGGCTCCCGTGCTTCATTATTAAGTAGCCTCCAGGTAGGCCAAGTCCCGGGGCATCTCAAAAATATATGTGCGGGGGCCCGGGGGGACCCCCGCAGCCCCTGGGACCGCGACCCCCAGGTCTTTCTGAAAATATTTGGGGGGCCACACAGCCGGGGCTTGTTTTTTAAATGGGGGGGGGCCTCCAAGGCCCCCAAGCCCCGGGGACTGTCAACCCTGGGGCTTTTCTAAAATATTTGTAGGGGGCTCATGACCCCACCGCAGCCCTGGGGACTGTCACACCCGGGGGTTGTTTTAAAAAAAAATAAGTAACCTGTGTGGGGGATCAAGCCCCCCCACATGCCCCGGGGACTGCCACCTCCCCGGGGCACTAAGTATGCAAATTGGGGGGTCAGTTACGGACCCCTGATCCCCAGGGACTACCACCTCCCCGGGGCTTTGCTAATGTTGGGAGGTGGCCCTGCGGACCCCCTCCTGGAACCAGTGATGGCCCTGAAGGCCACCTGGGGACTCAGGGCTGGCTCCTGCAGTGTCCCAGGGTACCCACCCCCGGGACACTGCTGTTTACAAGTGTTGCAGAGTGTTGTAAAATGGAGCATGGCCGCTGAACACCTCTCTGACACAAAGCTCCCTGGTGCATACTTGAGGTATCTCTTGGGCTAGTTGGCCCCCAGGGACCCTCAGGATTTAAGTGGAATTAATTCCCCAACTTAAAATTCACCACAGGGCGTGTTTGCACACATGTCACCTCAGGCCCCGCCCCCTTCCTTCCTTGTATGGGACTGTGTGCACAAGTGCATTCATAAGTGAATTGTCTCAGTTTTATATATTTGAGCAACTATGTATGTTTTTAGACAGTATATGTGAGTGTTGGGGTGTATAATTGACTATACGTGAGGGAGAGTGATTGCAAAAGTGTCTACATACACAAATTTGTACTTGTATTAGTGATTGCACAAGAGAGTAAGTATGTGACAGTATCTATATAAATAAGAGTAGTGATGTGTCTATAAATAAGGCAGGTGTTGTGTATATATCTGCATAGATGAGTACATGGATGTGTGATTGATTTTTGTAATGACTGAGTAGATGTGTGATTAACTCTATGGATCAGTAGCACTGTGAATGGATCTATAGGTGTATGAGGGGATATTATACCGTTGTAATGATGAGTGACAGCATGTATGAGTGACTGTATCAGTGTATGTCCGGCTCACAATATATAGATAGGAATCAGTAGATGGGTATCTAGTATCTGGTATTGGTGTATCTATGGTTTTGAAAACGAAAATCTGTATTTTAATGTGCGTGTATCAAAGGTTATATTACAGCGTGAAGAGGTGTGTCAGACTACCACGTGGATGATGTCATCAGTGATGTAATTTGAGATGTTATCAGTGATGTCATGAGTGATGTCAGTGACCATGTCATGAGTGACGGAATATGTGACGTCATCAGCAGTGCATTGCGGACGTGCAAGTTATAGTTAGCTCAACTAACTATAACAGGAGAATTTATATGAGTCAAATGTCCAACTAACTATAACGTCTCTGAAACATATGGTTTTTTAAGTGAATATATATATATATATATATCAAGGTACATTGTGTACCGAAACGCGTAATGGCAGGCATGCTAAACAGCTAAATAAAGAAGATCTTAAGCACTTACCTGGGTCTGTGCTCCACGTTTTTTTCCTGAAGGAAAAGCGCAAGCGACTGCTCGTGGTAGTGGAGTGGCGTAATATATATTTATATATATATATATATATATATATTACCTACTGGCGGTCGCCAGCAGGTAGTTATAGTTAGGATTGGCTACCATAGGAAATCAGCAACATTCTATTGGGAATAACTCTGGCGCCGGTTGAGGAATTTGTGTGTATTTTTCCAAAATTTTTGCCAGCTCCGCTGCGCTCCTTCCTTGAAAGTTTTGGGGGGATTCAAGAAGTGGGGGCTGAGAAAAAAGGGGGGTCCTAAAACGTGTTTTCTTTATGTTAATTTCCATTGGACGGTCTGACAAGTCTACAGCCCGAACCGCTGAAAGGAACTACGCCAAAATTGCTCCAGTGGTTTTTTAGAAAATTAACTTAAAAAACACATATATAACTATAGGCGCGCTGCAGGCGCTCACCGGTGCACCTACCGGGGAGCGCACCCGGCGCTTTTGGGAGTGCGCGAGCGGAAAGCTGATTGGCTGCCGGGGGTCTGTCAACATTCTAAACAGTCCGGAGAGTCCGCCATCTTGTGTCTCGGTAGAATCGAGACACAAGAGGTGAAAAAGAAAGGGAGAAATTATTAGAAGGGGGCAGAGTAGACACCCCCTGACCCCATAGGTTTTCTGAGGGGGGCCTAGAAAGACCCTGAAGGGCAAAAAAACCTTTTTTTTTGCTGAAATGTTTGCGGGGTATGCGCTGGGTGCGTTCCCAGGTACGCTCTCCGGTTTGGGCACCCTGAGCGCACCGTGGGGAAAAACAGTGTGAAAAAAAGAGTAAAAAACATAAAGTAGAGTGTTTAAAGGAAAGTGATGCATTGCTGGAGTGTGTCAAAAAAATTATCCTTTCAAATGGGGCTAGTCCCATGTGAAAGGGCCTGCGTCAGTTTCACGCCTGCTGTGAGTCAGACGCAAGAAAAGTGATGCAGTGAAATCTCATGAATTTCACTGCGTCACTTCTACGACCCTTTCTTGCGTCAATACGCCCCCTTTGCATTTATTACACCTGGTGCAGGTATAATGTGGCGCAGGGGTTTACAAAGTGACGCATTTACCTAGATGCATCACTTTGTAAATATGACTCAACAAGGTGCATTTTTTACACCACTGGTGCGTCACAAAAAGTGATGCACTGATGGCGTAAAAGTGATGTATGGCCTCATAAATGAGGGCTTCAGTCTTCTACTCATGCGTCATATTTAATGTATGACGCATTATGTCGCAAGGAGTTACAGATACGTCAGTATTTCTGACGTATCTGTAAGCGCAAAAGTGATGCATTGCTGGAGTGTGCCACAAAAGTGATGCAACTCCAGCAATGCATCCTTTCACATGGGGCCAGCCCCATGTGAAAGGGCCTGCGTCAGTCTTACGCCTGCTGTGAGGCAGGCGCAAGATTTTGACGCAACTAAAGTCCTAAAAGTGACGCAGTGAAATCTCATAGATTTCACTGCATCACTTCTACGACCCTTTCTTGCCTCAATACGCCCCCTTTGCATACGCTCCGCTTCTGTGCTGAGTGGTCGCTCCCCTCTGGCCCTGGTATCGTTGTGCAGCGCTTTGAAAACTGCTTGTGATAACTGCTGTGCGCTTTATTTGCCGATCTGTCCTTTCACTCATTAGCATTTTTAATCTGCCAGCGCTACTCTATTGCTGTCTATAGTATCGTTTGCAGCGCATTTTTCACGGAAACTGACCTCATTTTATTGACTGCTGTCTGCTTGTGTATAGCGCTCTGCTTATTAGCATTTCATTATTGGTAGCGTTTCTTCACTGCTGCATTCAAGTTTTCCCCCAGGCGCTCTTGCCGTGCTGACCCCTCTGCCTCCATTTTGTGTGTTGTTGTCCTCGTGTGCCCGCCCCGCCTCCCAGCTGAGACGCCCTCGCCCCTCCCCCTCCCCCTCCACTCTCCATATATGACAGTACTTCCCGCGCGCAGCGTTTACGCGCAGCGACCGCGCCCAATCCGCGCCGAAGGTGCGCCAAAGGTAAGCCCGTCTACGCCCGTCCGCGCCTGGACCGCGCCCAGCGCCAGACCCCCTGGCCCCCGTCCCTCCCAGCCCCCCCGCATTTCCTACGATGCCGCCACCCTCCTAGCCCTTAACCCCGGTCGGGCCCCCAACTGCGTCCAAGCCGCCCCTGGACACACCCATGGTCCTTTCTCTTGCTACTCCTGCAAATTCATCGGCACCGACAACATCTCCACTACGACCACAACACAGATTCCCGACCCCAATCACCTACAGTGCATCCTTCTCAACACTCGATCGGTCCACAGGCACGCCATAGACCTATGGAATCTACTAGACACCATCTCTCCAGACGTCGCCTTCCTAACAGAAACTTGGATGAACGCTTCCTCCGCCCCAGACATCACCATTGCCATCCCTGAAGACTATAAGATCACACGCAAGGACCGCCCCGACCACACAGGAGGAGGAATCGCTATCGTCCATAAGAAATCAATCCGCATCTCAACCAGCTCTGACGCCAACCTCGCTAACTCCGAACACCTTCACTTCCAGATCCACATCGACCCCAAGACCACACTCAGAGGCACCCTCCTCTACAGACCACCAGGACCCAGCGCAAAATTCAGTGAAGACATCACGGACTTCATCACTCCACACGCGCTCCCCTCCAAAGACTACATCCTTCTGGGAGACCTCAACTTTCACCTTGAAAAGATCAACGACCGCAACACCGCCACCCTCTTAGACAACCTCGCCAACCTCTGACTTAAACAACTAGTCACCTCCCCCACCCACATCGCAGGTCACACACTCGACCCCATCTTCACCTCCAGCAATCATGTCTCCTTCAGCCACACTACGGATCTCCTCTGGACTGACCACAGCTGCGTTCACTTCACCTACAACAAACCAAAACCCACCAACCACCTCCAACCAACTCTGCAAAGAAACTGGAACAAAATCACCACGGACCAGATCTCCGCATCGCTCCTTCTAAACACCCCAGCCCACTCTTCTAACGCAAACGAAGCCGCCGCCAACCTCACCCTATGGTTATCCAACACCGCCGACACCTTAGCACCACTGAAGAAACGTCAAAGCAAACCTGGCAGCAAAAAGGCCTCATGGTTCAACGATGATCTTAAGAAGTCCAAGAAACTCTGCCGCTCCCTTGAAAAGGCCTGGAAAAAAGACCCAACCACTAGCACCAAGGACGCATTCAAAAACGCCACCCGCACTCACCACCAACTAATCCGAAAGGCCAAGAAAACAGCATTCAAGGATCGACTTGACAACAACGCCCACAACAGCAAGGAACTTTTCAACATCGTCAAGGAATTCTCCAATCCCTCGGCCAACTCCAACGACATCACCCCCTCTCAAGCCCTCTGCGACTCCCTAGCCTCATTCTTCCACAACAAGATTGCAGACATCCACAACAGCTTCGACAACCAACCCGGAAACCAACCCACCCTACCATCTGCTGAACATTCTCCCCCCTTGAACACCCTCAACGACTGGAACCCAATATCCACTGAGGACACAATCCGCCTGATGAATTCCATCCACTCTGGATCACCCACAGACCCATGTCCTCACCACATCTTCAACAAAGCAGACTCCGTCATAGCACCGCACCTCTGAGACGTCATCAACTGCTCCTTCAACTCCGCCACCTTCCCGGAAGACTGGAAACACGCTGAACTCACCGCCCTTCTGAAAAAACCCACAGCGGACCCCACCGAACTCAAAAATTACCGCCCCATCTCGCTCCTTCCATTCCCGGCCAAAGTCATCGAGAAAGCTGTCAACAACCAGCTCGCCGCCTTCCTCGAAACCAACAAATCCCTCGACTCCTCACAATCTGGCTTCCGAGCAAAACACAGCACTGAGACCACCCTCATCGCAGCAACAGACGACATTCGAACTCTACTGGACAATGGAGACACAGTCGCCCTCATCCTCCTCGACCTCTCTGCAGCATTCGACACAGTCTGCCACAGCACCCTGTTACAATGCCTCAATAACATCGGAATACAAGGAAAAGCACTTGAATGGATCACCTCGTTCCTCACCGGAAGAACCCAGAGAGTCCGCCTTCCACCATTCAAGTCCGAGGCCACTGAAGTCATCTGTGGCGTACCACAAGGATCCTCACTCAGCCCCACCCTCTTCAACGTATACATGAGCCCCCTCGCGGCCATCGCCCGCCAACACAACCTCAACATCATCTCTTACGCTGATGACACTCAACTAATCCTTTCTCTCACCAATGACCCCAGCACCGCCAAAACTAACCTACACGGAGGAATGAAAGAAGTTGCCGAATGGATGAAACAAAGCCGTCTGAAACTAAACTCAGACAAAACTGAAGTCCTCATCTTAGGTACATCCCCCTCTGCATGGGACGACTCCTGGTGGCCGGAAGCCCTCGGAAAAGCACCCATCCCAACAGACCACGCACGGAACCTAGGCGTCATCCTGGATTCTTCACTCTCAATGAACAGACAAGTCAGCGCCGTATCCTCTTCCTGCTTCAACATTCTTCGCATGCTCAGAAAAACATTTCGCTGGATCCCCACCGAAACAAGGAAAACAGTCACCCATGCTCTGGTCACTAGCCGACTGGACTACGGAAACACCCTCTACGCAGGCACTACCGCTAAACTCCAGAAAAAACTCCAACGAATCCAAAACGCCTCAGCCAGGATCATATTAGACATCCCACGCAATGAACACATCTCTGGTCACCTTAAAGACCTCCACTGGCTGCCCGTCAATAAGAGGATCACTTTCCGACTGCTAACCCACGCACACAAATCACTCTACGACATCGGACCAGAATGCCTCAACTCACGACTGTCCTTCTACACCCCCTCCCGCCAACTACGTTCTTCCAACCAAGCCCTCGCCACTGTACCCCGCATCAACAAGACCACCATGGGAGGCAGATCCTTCTCATACCTGGCTGCTAAAACATGGAACTCACTCCCTGCTTACCTTCTCCTTACCCAGAACCACCTAGCATTCAGAAAACAACTTAAAACGTGGATATTTGACAAGTAATCCTCCCCCCCCTTTCTAAGCGCCTTGAAACCCTCTGGGTATGTAGTGCGCTATATAAATTCTCTGACTTGACTTGACTTGACATTACACCTGGCGCAGGTATAATGCGGCGCAGGGGTTTACAAAGTGACGCATTTACCTAGATGCGTCACTTTGTAAATATGACTCAACAAGGTGCATTTTTTACACCACTGGTGCATCACAAAAAGTGACGCACCAGTGACGTAAAAAAGTGATGGATGGCCTCATAAATGAGGCCTTCAGTCTTCTACGCATGTGTCATATTTAATGTATGACGCATTATGTTGCAAGGAGTTACAGATACGTCAGTATTTCTGACGTATCTGTAAGCGCAAAAGTGATGCATTGCTGGAGTGTGTCACAAAAGTGATGCAACTCCAGCAATGCATCCTTTCACATGGGGCCAGCCCCATGTGAAAGGGCCTGCATCAGTCTTACGCCTGCTGTGAGGCAGGCGCAGTATTTTGACGCAACTGTGTCCTAAAAGTGACACAGTGAAATCTCATAGATTTCACTGCATCACTTCTACGACCCTTTCTTGCCTCAATACGCCCCCTTTGCATACATTACACCTTGCGCAGGTGTAATGTGGCGCAGGGGTTTACAAAGTGACGCATTTACCTAGATACGTCACTTTGTAAATATGACCCAACAAGGTGCATTTTTTACACCACTGGTGCATCACAAAAAGAGACGCACCGGTGGCGTAAAAGTGGTACTTCAGTCTTCTACTCATGTGTCATATTTAATGTATGACGCATTATGTCGCAAGGAGTTACAGATACGTCAGTATTTCTGACGTATCTGTAAGCGCAAAAGTGATGCATTGCTAGAGTGTGTCACAAAAGTGACGCAACTCAAGCAATGCATCCTTTCACATGGAGCCAGCCCCATGTGAAAGGGCTTGCGTCAGTCTTACGCCTGCTGTGAGGAAGGCGCAAGATTTTGACGCAACTGTGTCCTAAAAGTGACGCAGTGAAATCTCATAGATTTCACTGCGTCACTTCTACGACTCTTTCTTGCGTCAATACGCCCCCTTTGCATACATTACATCTGGCGCAGGTATAATGTGGTGCAGGGGTTTACAAAGGGACGCATCTACCTAGATGCGTCTCTTTGTAAATATGACTTAACAAGGTGCATTTTTTACACCACTGGTACGTCACAAAAAGTGACGCACCGGTGGCGTAAAAGTGATGGATGGCCTCATAAATGAGGCCTTCAGTCTTCTACTCATGTGCCACATTTAATGTATGACGCATTATGTCGCAAGGAGTTACAGATACGTCAGTATTTCTGACGTATCTGTAAGCGCAAAAGTGATGTATTGCTGGAGTGTGTCACAAAAGTGACGCAACTCAAGCAATGCATCCTTTCACATGGGGCCAGCCCCATGTGAAAGGGCTTGCATCAGTCTTACGCCTGCTGTGAGGCAGGCGCAAGATTTTGACGCAACAGTGTCCTAAAAGTGACGCAGTGAAATCTCATAGATTTCACTGCGTCACTTCTACGACCCTTTCTTGCGTCAATACGCCCCCTTTGCATACATTACACCTGGCGCAGGTATAATGTGGTGCAGGGGTTTACAAAGTGACGCATCTACCTAGATGCGTCACTTTGTAAATATGACTTAACAAGGTGCATTTTTTACACCACTGGTGCATCACAAAAAGTGACGCACCAATGGCGTAAAAGTGATGGATGGCCTCATAAATGAGGCCTTCAGTCTTCTACTCATGCGTCATATTTATTGTATGACGCATTATGTCGCAAGGAGTTACAGATACATCAGTATTTCTGACGTATCTGTAAGCGTAAAAGTGATGCATTGCTGGAGTGTGTCACAAAAGTGACGCAACTCCAGCAATGCATCCTTTCATATGGGGCCAGACCCATGTGAAAGTGCCTGCATCAGTCTTACGCCTGCTTTGAGGCATGCGCAAGATTTTTACGCAACAGTGTCGTAAAAGTGATGCAGTGAAATCTCATAGATTTCACTGCATCACTTCTACGACCCTTTCTTGCGTCAATACGCCCCTTTGCATACATTACACCTGGCGCAGGTATAATGTGGTGAAGGGGTTTACAAAGTGACGCATCTACCTAGATGCGTCACTTTGTAAATATGACTTAACAAGGTGCATTTTTTACACCACTGGTGCATCACAAAAAGTGACGCACCGGTGATGTAAAAGTGATGGATGGCCTCATAAATGAGGCCTTCAGTCTTCTACTCATGCGTCATATTTAATGTATGACGCATTATGTCGCAAGGAGTTCCAGATACGTCAGTATTTCTGACGTATCTGTAAGCGCAAAAGTGATGCATTGCTGGAGTGTGTCACAAAAGTGACGCAACTGAAGCAATGCATCCTTCATATGGGGCCAGCCCCATGTGAAAGTGCCTACGTCAGTCTTACGCCTGCTGTGAGGCATGCACAAGATTTTGACGCAACAGTGTCGTAAAAGTGACGCAGTGAAATCTCATAGATTTCACTGTGTCACATCTACGACCCTTTCTTGCGTCAATACGCCCCCTTTGCATACATTACACCTGGTGCAGGTATAATGTGGTGCAGGGGTTTACAAAGTGACGCATCTACCTAGATGCGTCACTTTGTAAATATGACTTAACAAGGTGCATTTTTTACACCACTGGTGCGTCACAAAAAGTGACGCACCGGTGGCGTAAAAGTGATGGATGGCCTCATAAATGAAGCCTTCAGTCTTCTACTCATGCGTCATATTTAATGTATTACGCATTATGTCGCAAGGAGTTAAAGATACGTCAGTATTTCGGACGTATCTGTAAGCGTAAAAGTGATGCATTGCTGGAGTGTGTCACAAAAGTGATGCAACTCCAGCAATGCATCCTTTCATATGGGGCCAGCCCCATGTGAAAGTGCCTGCGTCAGTCTTATACTTGCTGTGAGGCATGCGCAAGATTTTGACGCAACGGTGTCATAAAAGTGACGCAGTGAAATCTCATAGATTTCACTGCGTCACTTCTACGACCCTTTCTTTTATCAATATGCCCCCTTTTCATACATTACACCTGGCGCAGGTATAATGTGGCGTAGGGGTTTACAAAGTGATGCATCTACCTAGATGCGTCACTTTGTAAATATGACTCAACAAGGTGCATTTTATACCCCACTGGTGCGAAAAAGTGACGCACCGGTGGCGTAAAAGTGATGGATGGCCTCATGAATGAGACCTTCAGTCTTCTACTTTAACTTTTTTTTTCACTTTCTCTGTTTCTTCACTGCCTTCCTCACCTTGTCTCACACTCAATTGACATGATCCAGTCTGTATCTCCACTCTTTCCTAAAAATCGCTGCTCTTTTCTTACCCTTCCACACCACCATTCTTTTACTATATTTTCTTCACTTATCCACATTCCCCATGTTCACTCTCCTTCTCCTCACTCTCGTTCCCCACACTCACCTTCTTTCATTCCCCCTTCTTCACTTCCCTTCCCCTCTCGTCCCTGTCTTTGCTTTCTCAATCATTTTCCTCTCTTCTCTCACTGCACCCCACTTCAGTTACTCTTTTTCATTTTTTTAAGAATTCCACTCTTTGATGAGAATTGGAGGTAGTTCTGAAAAGAACTTTTTTTTTTCTTCTTTTTTCTTTTTTTTTAACAGAAACAAAAACAGGGAATTGGAAACTGTTCAACAGGAGCAAAAAAAATATAATCAAAATTAGGTCTGGGGTTGGCAGCGGTGGTTGTCTATTGCTCGGACCATGAGCATTACACTTCGTTCCCCATAACAAAGTAGCTGATCACATTTTTTGCATTTAATTACGGCTTCATTAAATGTAGGTTGAATGTTAGGGATCAGCTCTTCTGGTCGCCCCCTCACCGATGTAGTTGGTCCTCCAGTTGAAGTAGAGGCACCATCCCTGGGAGCCTATTGTGCCAGAGCTCTGATACTCTCCCTGGCAAAGTTCTGGGGGTGCCTCCTCTCGACGTGGCGAATCATAGTGAAGTTCCCAAATGAATATTTTTTGGTGGGGTCACCCCGTGAGTGGATGGTATGACAAATCCGGCACTCCACCTTTGGAGCATTTACTTTTTTTTGATCATGTGGAAAGGAAAAAAAACTTCCATATGAAGTGTCCTTTTACCCGGGGTGGAGGAACCTCTCCATCAATAAATGTCTCTCTGTCATCATCACTGCTGGATGTTCTGGCAGCCATGGTAATCCAAGAAAGATCCAAGAGCAAAAAACAGGTCTTTCAGTCACAAAAGTGAAAGGAAATGGGTGGGGATTTAATTCTTTGTAAAAAAAACTGTTAGCAACCAATGAAAAGAGTTATTTTAAGGTCACATGACTTGACGCGCTTACGCTGCGCGCACCGGAGCACTTCCGGGGGCGCTTACGCAGCGCAAACGTAGGCGCTTGCGGGGGCACTTATGCGGCGCGCCTGAGTGATGTTTTGATAGCTTTACGAAAATCTAAATACATTTTCATTTCGTAAATTAAAAATATTGCTTTTATAAGTAGGGTACTAAATGTCTTGCGTTATTATCTACTTTTCGTACATATTTTTTTTAACGAACGCAGAAATAGCGCTCTCGGTGCGCTCTCGGGGGGGGGGGGAGGCTTACCGGTGCACGCACCCTGAGCGCCCCAGGAAAAAATGATTAAAAAAAAAACATTGGAAAAAAATGATTTCAAAAATAAATTATTAATAATTAATACTTACACAAAACAAGAAATAAAAAGATAAAAAAATTGTAGGTTACAAACTCGATATAGAAATGAATTAGCTTTTAAAACACCTTTGAAATTCAGTGAAAAAACCAGAAGTTTCACAATCGTTATAGTTAGGAATTAGCATTTAAAAAACCATTGAAATTCACAAAAAAAACCATAGGTTTCACATTTGTTATAGTTAGGAATTAGCATTTAAAAAACCTTTGAAATTTACTGAAAAACCATAGGTTTAACACCATTTATAGTTAGCTGGACATTTTACTCATACAAAACCATTGAAATTCCCACGTTATAGTTAGTTGGACTCACTATAACTTGTGCGCCCGCAAACCACTGCTGATGATGTCACATATTTCATCATTCATGACATGGTCAGTGACATCACTGATGACATCACTGATGTGTGTGTGGGTGCCTGTTTGGGTAAGTTAGTATAAAAGAGGCTCTATGGAAGACTATGTGGTTGTCTCAGTGACTGTTTATGTGACTGAGTACATATGTTAGTATCTGTATATGAGTAGACTGGGTGTTGAGTATCTGCAAGGGTGAGTGACTAGTTGTATGAGAGTCAGTATGAGTGAGTGGGTGAATGAGTGGCTCTATGCATGAGTGAGTGGGTGCATGAGTATTTGTATGGGTTTGTTAATGGTTATGTGAGTAGTTGTGTGGGTTTATGAGTGGGTGTATCACATGTTGCAATGGGGTGTGAGTGGGTATGATGATGTCATCAGCAATGTCATCAGTGATACTATCAGCGATGTCACTGACCATGTCATGAGTGATGTAATATGTGAGGTCATCAGCAGTGCATCATGAGGGTATAAATTATAGTTAGCTTAGGTAACAATAACTGCCCAATTCCTACGGTTTTGTGCGTATAAAATCTAAGCCTAACAATATGTCCCTGTCACCTTTGTTTTTTCTGTGAAATTCAAAGGAATTTTTTTTAATTCTATTGCCAAACACAATGCCCCTGTAACATTTGTTTTTTTCAGTGAGTGTCTAAGTTTAAAACATGTATTTCCTAACTCTAACCTGTAACTTTTGAGAGTGAGTGTGTGAGTAGGTACACAAGTGTCTCAGTGGGTGTAGTTGGTCTGAGTGGGTGTGTGAGTGTCTGAGTTGTTCTGCAAGTGGGTGCATGAGTTCCTGAGCCCGTTCTGCTAATTTTCGGCCTTTTTCTGCACACCTATGACCTTTATTTTGCCTCTTTTTACTCATTGCTTACCTTTATTTTTCCTCTTCCTTCTCCTTTCTGGCTACCATTTTGACTTTTTCTGCTAATTTCTGACCTTTATTTTGCCTCTTTCTGCTCATTTCTGTTGTCTATTTTGCCTGTTTTTGCATGTTTTTGACCTTTATTTTGCATCTTTCTGTTAGTTTCTGATATTTATTTTGCCTCCTTCTGCTTATGTCTGACCTTTATTTTACCTCTTCCTGCTCGTTTTTGACCTTTATTCCGTCTCTTTCTGCTGGTTTCTGAACTTTATTTTTGCCTCTTTATTCTCATTGTTGTCCCTGGTCATTTCTAATCTCTAACATACCTCTTTATACTGGTTTCTGACCTTTATTTTGCCTCCATCTTCTAATTTATGATATCTATTTTTTCGCTTTATACTGCTTTCAGACCTTTATTTTGCCTCCATCTTCTAATTTATGATATCTATTCTGTCTCTTTCTGCTTGTTGTTGACCTTTAGTTTGCCTCTTTCTGCCTGTATCTCACCTATATTTAGCCTCTTTAAGCACATTACTGACCTTTATTCTTCCTTTTCTACTCATTTCTGACCTTTATTTTGCCTCTTTCTGCTCATTTGTGATCTGTATTTTGCCTCATTCTGCTCATTACTGACCTTTATTTTGCCTTTCTGCTAATATCTATCCTTTATTTTGCCTCTTTCTGCTCGTTTCTGATCTTTATTTTGCCCCTATCTGCTAGTTGCTGATCTTTAGTACGCCTCTTTCTGTGTGTTTCTGACCTTTATTTTGCCTCTTTTTGCTCACTTCTGAGCTCTATTTTGCCTCTTTCTGCTCAGTTTTAACCTTTATTTTGCTTCTTTTTACTTGTTTCTCATCTCTATTATGCTTCTTTCTGCTTGTTTCTGACCTTTACTTTGTCTCTTTCTGCTCTTTTCTCACGGTTATCATGCCTCTTTGTGCTCGTCTTTCACCATTATCTTGCCCCTTTCTGCTCATTACTGACCTTTCTTCTGCCTCTTTCTGCTTGTTTCTGACCTTTATTCTACCTCTTTCTGACCTTTATTCTGCCTCTTTCTGCTTATTTCTCACCTTTATTACGCCTCTATCGGCTTGTTTCTCACCTTTATTTTGCCTCTATTTGCTCATTTCTCACATTTATTCTTACTCTATTTGCTCTTTCTTTTTTTTCCCCCCAGGTCGGCAGCAACCTGGGACCATAGGGGCATTAATGCTCCTCTTTGGTCCCCATCAAAGCACACTGGGTGCCCTGGGTGGTGCCAGGGCACCCAGTCAGACATGGCTTGACTCCGGACGATGGGGTCCACTGGACCTAAATCTGCCTGTGGAGAGGGTTCTGCAGCCCGCCCAATTGAATGGAAAACAGAGGGCAGAAAATGTGCAGAAGAGGCAAAACAGAGCAGTTGAGGTTGAAACAGAGGGCAGAAAAAATGTGCAGAATAGGCAAAACGGAGGGCAGAAAAACAAGCAGTAAAGTCCAAACAGAGTGCAGAAAAATTAGCAGGGAAAGCAAAACAGAGAGTAGAAAAACAAATAGCAAAAGCATAACAGCGCAGAAGAGGGCAAAACAGAGAGAAGAAAAATAAGCAGAAAGGCAAAACTGAGGGTCAGAAAAACAAGCAGGGAAGGAAACTTCAGAAAGCAGAAAAAGCAAAACAGAGAGCAAAGAAAAAAACAAGCAGATAAGGCAAGACAGATGGCAGAAAAACAAGCAGAAAAAGGAAATACCGTGAGCAGAAAAGCGAGCAGAAAAGGCAAAACAGAGAGCAGAAAATACGCAGAATAGACCAAACTGAGCAGTAGGGGGCAAAACAAAGTGAAGAGAAATGACCAGTGAAGGCAAAATGGAGAGCAGAAAAACAAACAAAAAGGCAATAGGGAGCGCAGAAAAATGAGCAGAAAAAGGCAAAACAGAGGAAAGAAAAAGGAGCAGGAAAATCAAAAGAGAGGGCAGAGAAACAAGCACAAAAAGGTAAAACAGAGAGCAGCAAAATGATCAGAAAATGCAAAACAGAACAAGAAATGAGTAGACGAGGCACAATCAGAGGGCAACAGGTAGACAGACAGCAGAGGCTAGTGAATGCAGGCATGCTGGACAGGAGAACTGTCTCAGGAGGAGCTGGTATGAGGACCTGCTTAATTTCTAAGAAAATTAAACCTGAATGGGAAACACTTACAGATATAAACATAGCAAGTTCCCCAATTGAAGCTCCACTGCTGTAAAGGACAAATGATCCTGACCTCCTGGGCTAGATAAAAGCAAAGCAATTTCTTCAATTCCACATTGAAAGATGATCTGAAATGCTTTGTGGAGGTGAATTAATCATTGATTTATTGGAGTGCAATGTGTAGTGACTGTGGTGAGTGTGTTCTTTCTTGGCCTTTTCTTGTGAGAGCAGAGTTCATGGTTCTCTCTTTAAATGACTATGAGTATACAAGTGCGCAAAATTACATGAAGCTCTGCCCCGCCCTGTCCACCTTAGTAATATGCAATGGTCTTCCCACCATTTTCAAAAGGGAAGGTACTGTTCCTATCAGAAAGTAGGAAAGAAAAGCAAAAATGGAGGACACAAAATAGGCAGGGAACCTTCAGGACTGTTTCATGTTACCCCCTCACACTCCTGGGGATGTCATGCTTCATCATTGGACATTAGCCCCTCGAAAGGCTAGCAATGCAAGGCCCTATGGACCCCTTGAAGGGTCACTTTGGCGGAGATCATTGTTGTTCATCCCATATTATGAAAGGTGCAAGTATGAGGTTGTCCTGAATATGTGGGGTGATTGTGTAAGAGAAAGTAGCTAAATTAAGACTATGTAGGAGATATCAAATGATTCTTTAATGTAAGGATTCTCCTGACAAGATTAAAAAAACATAAGAGGTTGGAGGAGCTACTGTGGGTGAGTGATGTACTGAAGTAGCTTCAGGTTTGTGAGTGTAGTGTAAACAGGTCCACATGTTTCACGCCTTGTGTCTGGGAACGATCCATTGCTCGTCTTCTGGACCAAATATGAGAGGCAGTGAACCTACCCCACACCTATACTGTGATATATAGTGGAGGTATCCCTTGTAAAAGTAATACCTGTTTCAAAGTTAAAATGATCGCCAAGACGAAAGAGAGAAACAATAGGAGAGAACAAGAAGTTGAAATTTTGTATATCTGGTGTCAGGTGTCCTTTGATCACTAGTAGCACCTACAATTGTAGAAGTATGCATGCTGTGATCGCCAGTTAGTGAAATACGTGACAAATATACACATCATATTGCTGTGTGTCGATTTAGATACCAGTACATTGGTTTACTGAATCATGTCCTTATATAGGCACAATTTGCATTGCCCTTATTTAGGCATAGAATCCCAGCCCTTATTTAGGCATTGGCTGTACAATCCAAATACAGGCATGGTCACCTACATCCATCCATCCCAAGTCACAATGAGTTCTTAGAAATCAACCCTTAAGCCATTGGGACATTCCCTGCTTGGATTGTTGATTTCTCCAAAAGCTCATTCATTATGCATGAACTGCTATACCCTAAAGGTTCATTCATGACGTCTTCCTCTGCCCAACTTTACGTCAATAATAGCATTCCTAAGTACCTTCCAGGTATAAATATACCTTCAGTTGCCATGGCAAGTTACGGCTACCTACCGGTTGCATGACTGCATACTCGCACGGCTCGGATGCGGCTCGGCATGGCAAGTTCGGACGATATTTGAGTCCCCGCCTGAAGCACTGACCAGACGCTGTCATCCTCCTCGCAGGGAATCCATCTCCAGTGTTTTCTGACTCCCTTCGCGGGGTGTTAGAGATTGAGACTTGGAAAGAGATTCCAACCTCTTTCATTCTAAGGTATGGAGCTGTCTAGAAACTAGAGGGACTCTTGCCATACACAGTATACAAACTACTTCTTACCTCGTACTATACTTAGGTTAGGTACACTGGAGTTGAACTATTTAGAAGCACCAGAAGAGTAGGCACATTTTAGCTTGTGTTATTTATGTATGTTTATATAAATATATGTCATAACTTAAAGACCATGTTATTGCAGTATTATTTCTTCCTACTGCTCATGCTGTACATTTTATATCTTGCATATTGTCTAACAATCGTAACAGCTCATATCTCTTGCATGAGAAATAAGACTGTTCAATAAATCCTTTTATTGAAACACCCGTCTATTCTTTCTGTATAACTCAGCAGAAACTAAGCATGCATGATTGACTGAGTGAAACTGTTATCTATTTTTTTCACGATTCTGAGACTGTTCCGATTCTACAGGGTACCAAAGTTGTCATGTTTATGCGGTTGTCAGAAACGAATCCCTTCTTGTTCATTCGAGAAGTTTCTAGTGACCTCTGAGTTAGCTGGCACACACAAGTAATTACGTTTAATGTACTCGATAGGAGCATACTGACTTCAGTCCTATGTTAAAACTATAGTGTATATTATTCCAATGTGCAGAGCCTATAAGGGAAATAGGAACTACACTACAATAGCAAGTGGGTTGCCCGAACAATAAATACAACATGTAATGGCAAAATCTGTGCAAGTGTCACACAGTGAATCGCCAAGCAGAAAATTGCAAAATGGAGGGCAGAAAAGGCAAAAGGCAAAACAGAGGGCAGTAAAGCGAGAAGGAAAGTCAAAAAAGTAAACAGAAAAGGCAAAACACAGCTGAAGTAGGCAAACTGTAGGGCAAAAAAATGAACAGAAAAATAAAAATGGAGGGCAGAGAAATAGGCAGGAAAAGCAAAACAGGGAGCAGAAAACAAGCAGAAAAGACAAAACAGAGGGCAGAATAATAGGCAGAAAAGGTAAAAGAGAGGGCAAAACGGGGAGAAAAATGAGCAATGAAGGCAAAACAGAGGATAGAAAAACTAGCAGGAAAGGCAAAACAGAGGGCCGAAAAACTAGCAGAAAAGGCAAAATAGAGGGCACTAAAATGAGCAGGAACGGCAAAACAGAGGGCAGAAAAACAATCAGGAAAAGCAGAGCAGAGGCAGAAGAACAAGCAGAAAAGGCAAAACAGAACAGAAGAGCTGGTGTCATTTTAGACAATCTGAGCCTAACTATGACGTCTCTTTTTTCAGTGAGTTTCTAAGTTGTGTTTTAATTCTATTTCCTACCTATAACGTCCCTGTAACCTTTGTTTTTTTTAGTTAATTTCCAAGGATTTTTTACCCTATACTCAAACTATAGTATCCCTATAGCATTTGTTTTTTTCCGGGAAATTCTACTTTTTTTTAAGTGTTATTTCCCAACCATAAAGAATCCTGTAAACTTTCGATTCTTTTACTGAATTTCTAAGGTTTTTTTTATTTTATTTCCAAACTGTAACCTGTATCTTTTGAGAGGGGTTGTGTGGGTGGCTTTATAGGTTGGTGAGTGTGTGAGTGGTTGTATGGCAATAATACGCAGAGGCTGGGGGTCTTCTAGTGCTTGTATAAGCTGTCTTGTAACCAGCCGCGGCTGGTAGTGGGAGTTATGGCCGGGCGGTGACGTGGGGAGGGGGAGGGGCAGGATGGGGGAAGTAATGTATGGATTACGGACTGTAACAGGTAAGTAAACATATAAATAAATTAAACAAATTTTATTACGTGCACTGCATCACCAAATGCGATGCAGTGCACGCAACGAAATTCGTTTTATTCATTCATATGTTTACTTACATGTTAAAGTCCGTAATCCATACATTTTATGAAAGAATCCTGCAAAACACTGTGAAAGTATAGATGGGCACAAGCAAGTTTTTTTTATAAAACTGCAATGGTGTAAGTTGTCAATCAACGCCCTTCCTAAATTTGATAAATTTATGTTTTTATTAAATAATGCTTTTCAATGTCCAATTAATATATAACTCACACTTTGTCAATAATAAGGTAGATATTGTTTCTACTTAATAACACATTAAAAAAATAATAGAGGAGTTATTTACTATCTATGAAGTTATATAATATTGTGTTTCCTCAAGCTGCAGCTCATACCATTGGATAATTCATTTTAGTATTGTAGCCTCCATCAACCGAACTTTTTCATTTCAAGAGCTCTCATTCCTTTCTGACAGAAAAATATCTAATGCTATTTCTTTTTAAATTCTGGGGTCTGTGTCTTTACTAAAAACACGATTTGCTCTGCTTGTGCTATATCTGGTCTGCGCATAGAAGCAAATATTCAGACAATGTGTACAGAGTGTATTACTCCTTCAAGGTCTGGACCAGAGACAGTATGCTTTCCAAAACGTTCATAATAAAAATACATACATAAATACCTATATACAGGGGCTTTCATTTAGCGCTCTTCATTCATTGGCTTCTTCAAACTTCTTTCACATTTTGCTGCCCCACCACAGCCTAGGAGAACAGGTCATCGCATTTCATCCATTGGCCTCCCTGCATTGTGAGTGAAGGCATTATTTACTGACCACAGATGCAGCGCCAATTGATAAGGAGGGATCATTAGTGGCAGGGGCGATGTCCGTCGGAGGTGGATCACTCCTTTATTTTTGCATTTCTCATGCATTTGTAAAACGAGGTAAATATTTAAAAAATGCTTGTTTGCCAATGTCAGACCTATTGGCTTTGGTACTATTTATTTTTAGCAATATATGTCTGTGATTCTGTTATTTTCCTTTTCGAAGAAGGCAATAAAAACTTCCCATAAGGAGTCATCGGCTCGACACTGTAAATCTGGTCAAAATACGGTCTTGGAGCCGTAATTTCTGTCAAGGTTTGTATAAATTATAGCAACAATGTTTTCCAAATCAGACGGAACATCTCAAGTTTGCTTTAATAATTTCCGCAATGAATATGCTGTTTATCTCATCCAAAGCAACAATAAGAAAAGTTTCCTCTGACGGAAATAGCCATGAGCAGTTTTTCGTACCCTTTTCTTTCACCTATTATATATCAATTACCGATGGCAGGTCCAGGTGACCTGCCAAAGGCTGCAAAATATCTCTGACCTCAGCTCGGTGAACTGGCTCGTGAGTCTGGCACCATCTTGTGGTGAATATTAATTTCCCAACTCTGCAAAATGACAAGAAGGGTTCAGGCTATTATTTGAGAAATGTATAGGGGGGACGAAGCAAGAATGCAAACCGGCAGCAATGTCATTATTTGTATCCATTACAAATACGATATAAAATATATCTTTCAAGTGAACCATTTTAAACTTCTTAACTTATAAAAAAATGAAACTGCATTCTGTAACGTGAACCACACCTACTACCAACCACACAATCTAAAACTGCTTGATAAGTCTCTGTCCGTTTGACAGAGCCCCCTTATTTAATAGCTAGATATAATGCAACTTTTCTTTTTTCTCTCAGTAAAAGGCAGTGACGTCACTAGGGTTGGTGTCACCCAGTGCGGTAACTCATGGTGTCACCCCCTCACGACTTACCCCATGATGGACCTCCTCCGAGTCCGCCAGTGCCTAATAAAGTAAAAAAAGCATGGCATGGTACAAAGAAGATAAAAAGTCCCGAGACTTAACACCTTTCATAGAAGGTAAATGTATCCGGCAAACCACCATTGATATATTGCCCCCCATGAAATTGCGTAATTTTTTTAATTAATTCATTTCAGTGTGGGTTTGAGCTCTGGGCTGCCGCACTGTGCTGGTGAGGCCCGGATTTTGAATGCCCACTTCCATTAGCTTTGTAATTGGCTGGACGGCAGCGCGTGCCTCAGTGGTGGCTGATGAGATTTAAAACTGGCAGGGCGTAAAAAACTGTTTCCAAAGTAAAAAAGCAAGAATGTATGCACTACTATTTTTTGAATATATGTTGCAAACTCAAATAAATTGGACCAGAGCACTCTGCAAGAACACCAGTTAAATTTCACAAGGTCTGAGTCCTTTTTAAGCATAAAGAGATTAATTGATTTGCCGAGAGTCACAACCGGTGTCAGGAGGACTCGACCACAGTTCCCCAGTTACAAAAGTTGGTGACGGCACATTATCATAAAGAAAATTAAAGCCTTTTCTCTAACCTGGCTCGAAAGAGAAAATATGTTTATTGTGTTGTCCCTGGAGCTGGGTTTCCAAACTCTGTGTTTATATCTAATAACTGTTCATGAGCCAAACGGACGTGCGCTGATCTTTATTCTTTGTGAGAGGATCCGCTTCTCAGTGTCTGGGCTGAGCAGTGCCTGCCCAGCCCAGCCAATCCCAAAGCTGCTCTATAAAATAAAGAGCGCAAGGTTCTTTCAACAGCATTGCGTCTCTTTGTGCGCTCTGCCCAGTGCTTAATTTGTAAAATATTAAGTCCAGGTGCTCAATTTTATTTTTGGAGGCCATACCCATTTCCCCCATCTCCACCCACATACTCGGCTCCACCCCCACATCCTCAACTGGCAATGCTGTAAGCCAGGTGTAATACCTAATCTACATTCCAAGAAGGGAGACTTCCTCAAGTAAGTTACTGATAGGCGGTTCCCGCCACCCAAGAAAATGTTGGAAAAAAGGAAAGCAAAAGGGTATTCAAAGCTCAATTTTGGAAACAATTTGCTAAAATAACAAATGGAACTTCTGCAACATAACACAGTGGTTAGGGTTGAGTTAACCAGTAACAATTTATTTATACACAAACAAACCCTTTTTAGTAAAATTAGGACAGTCAAAGACTGGTGAAAAAGGTAACTCTAACCTATACCATGCTGTTTTCATCTAGCGCTTTGATGGTAGAAGTTCATAGCTCAATGTGCTAGATCATGATTGTAACATATGAATTGCACAATAACGAAAGGATCTCTGTGTCAAAAGCAGCATCCCACTGAGCTATGCACATGAAATACTGTTCTGTGTTCTGCACGGTACACACTCTTTGCAGCAGGCATATTAACCCTTTGCGCTCCCTTAGATGAGTCAAAACTGTCACTAGACAAAACTCCGAACTCTCTCCGGCACTGGCAGGTACATTAATTACCAGAGTCATCGTGGCACATTTATTGTTGCCTGAAAACTGTTGGATATACAAAGAACTCTGCAGTGCTTGTAAAACTGATGCGCCGCTGCAAAAATGCCCCCACCCTTCCAGCTTTTCAGCATAGCTTCATCTGCCTTGATGTAGATAAGTATTAAGGACAGATAGAAGTCTGTGTTAAGGGCAGGTGGCACATGCCTTTTTCCTATGGCTCCTCTGATAACACTCACTGTCCCAAGGAGCCTCACACATCATCGCCCTCTGTAACCACAAGGTCCTCGGACCCCTAACTTATCCACAGACCCAGACTTCTCTAATAACCTAACACTAAATCTTTCGATTTCCATGCAGGCCAATCCACCTCTGGTGGATCTACTATTCAAGATAATACCATCAAGTCCATTATAAAATAAAAATGAAAATTGTGAAATGTTGCTTTATGCAGATTAAATGTTCCCAGGGCAGCGATGCTCTTGAGGCCTCAGTCACTATCTGTGCGCCCAAGGTCAGCTGGGGTGTCAGGGACCTGGCTGCCAAGTGTAAACCGACCTTTCAATCGTAGAACAAGGAGATCACCATTACTCCGTGGTTGCTGGTGCACCTTTTATGTCTGCACACGTGTAAATGCCTGGTAACGTGTGTTATGTCTACATTCTAGGATTCAGGATCCGGGTGTTTTCATGCGTGAGTACTAGTAGGCAGTGCTTGCACCATCCAAGTGCAGAGAGAGAGGAGGGAGTGATGGGCACATTAGGAACAACAATGAGCGCACCTCTCTTCAATTCAACCTCAAGAGAGGGGGCGAGCAGCTTGTGCCCGACCGCAGTCAGAGAAACATTTCATGCCATCCTTCCAGGGCTAATACACAATGTGCAAAAGAACTTGGGGTCTGTCTCATGTGAAATTCAAAGTGAATCTGCACAAAGATGCAAACTGCAACTTAGCGACATTTATTTCATTTCTTACTTGCCTCACAGTTCACACACTGCTAGCATCATGTTTCAAAATCACTCTTTACTTGGACTGCCGCCTTTCAGTTTTAATTAGTTCAAGGCCTGCTGTGCACCATGCTGCTTGCTTCTAGTGTCGTCGACAGAAAAGCGTTGCGGCTGCGCAGTATGCTAGGGCGGGCCGTAGTGAAAACACTGATCCCATTGGTCCACTCAGGACACACACGCACACCTGACGATTCCCAAGTAGGGAAGGAGCGAGTTTCTAATATATTTTAAATTGTAAGCGCTCATCATGGATTGATTGGAACGAGTGACCTGAAAGTTAGAATGAGGCTGGGACACAATTAGTTTCTGGTACTGCGTGTGTGCTTTACAAGGCAGGTGCAGGATCCAATTTGAAAAGTTTTACCCACACAATCATGTGTGATATCGGCTGTTCACTGGGGAGACCCGTGAGAACTTAGTGAACAGCCAATATCGCATGTAGATCCGGCCCCGCAAATTAAGTGCCGATGCTTAGCACCGGAAGCCTCTGCCTGCATCTCCTCATCTTCTGTGTCGCTTCTGTATTTGACAGGTTTGTGGTGCTCTCTCCTTTTGTCTGCTCCTCTGCCTTCAGGCGCCATAGTCCAGAAGTCTTCGAGAGGCAGGCTCACGGTGTCACCCCATGTGGGGGTGTCAAACGGTGCGGTCCGCACCCCCCGCACCCCTCTAGTGACGCCACTGGTAAAAGGCGTCCATGCCATAAGGCACCTAGATGGGTGGCGAAGAAACCGAACGGTGAGATACCTTAATGGGTTAAGGCGAACACCATAAAAATGCGCTTGACATCTTTAGGTTTCAGAATTAAACTCAACGGGACTTGTAAATCTGCGCCAGTATCTATATTTTTGTTGTAATCAAGGGCAAAATATGGAGGGAATCTGTCTTTTAAAGTTCTAAGGTCTATCAACTGAAGAGATGACATTAAGGTGTCTTGGACTGTATCTTCCCTTGGTGAAAAGAAGACTGCTTTCAAAAAATTCCCTTAGGCATTTTGGGGCAGATTTACAAGCCCCTTTTGACACTTTTACACCGCCGTTGCGTCACTTTTGTGATGCATCAGTGGCGTAAACAATGCACCACTACTCCACATATTTACGATGTGCCACACCTAGTAAGATGCGTCACGTTGTAAAACCTTGTGCTACATTATACCTATCAGGTATAATTTATGCAGGGTGGGCATTCCATCAAAAGTAAAACCCGTAACAGTGATGAGTCACTTTTACATCCCCACTGTGTCAAAACCTTATGCCTGCTTGTAGCAGGCGTAAGGAGTGACGCAGCACAGAAAGTATAGGGCGCCCCTGAGCAGTGCTGGAGTTGCATCATGCTTGCGAGACAACTCTAGCACTGCGACACCTTTAAGCCGTCAGATGCGTCATGCATCTGTCTCTCCTTGCGCCACGGTGCGCCGTATTGTATGTGGCGCATCCATGGTGGTGCAAGGGGTTTCTACCATCACGCAAAATAACTGGCGCATCTCTGCTGATATGCAGGGATGCGCCAGTTATTGTAAATCTGCCCCTTTTTTATGTTGGCATGGATCTCTTGGGGCAGGTGCTTACTTGTCATTATGTTTTTTGTGTTAACATCACCCGTTAATATGCAGTTATGTTCAGAAAAGGCTTAACTTAACTTGGTTACTACTGATGCACTTTCGCAAAAAATGTTGTCGATTTGAATTTTGATCCTCGGTTGGCTTATATATTAATTCTTTTTAACATCCTGGTTTTACAGACTAATCTACAGTTTTGGATACAGATTTGTTGGTTTAACGTGCTTTCTGTTTCTAGCTCTGTGGTTTTATACTTGCTCTACACGTTTTTAAAAATGGCTCTGCCTCCTTTTGGACGCCATAGTTTTTTTTTTTTACAATAAATCTTTTGAGTTCACCAACGATTCATGAACAACGGTGTGGTACAGTTTGAGCAGAAAGTTGCGGGGTTGGTCAAGCTCTTTTTGAAAAAATTGTGAGGTAGGCAGGCTCAATTATCCCTTTGGTTACATTGTTTTGCAGGAATGTGTTTTTCTCCACAAGATCGCTGTGAAACTTGAGCGCCATGTTTTCCATAGGAGGACTTCTACTGTCACATTTCTGTTTTTCAGCATTGATTAAGGAGGGCTGTTCTGACGCTGTATGAGGCTGTAAATATTTGAGTTCGAGATCCTGCTAAGATGTCCCTTTAGAAGACAAAAAAAATAGTGTGTATCTTCCAATATTTATTTTTCACAACTTTGTTCTCTGAATAATTCTTTTCTTGAAAAGACCAAATTTGAGTCTGCCCTGACTGCCCAGGTGATCGTAGTTGGCTTTTTTCCCGCTGTCAATTTTGGTGGTATTAATTCTAAATGTAATAATATTTTTGTATTTAAATGGCACAGTTCGGAGTGGGAATACATTAGTCTCACGATGTGTCCAAGATTCAATATGTCAAATTGGCCTAGAGACCTGTTCTGTGGTTTCAAAATATTTTATTTGCTGCTTTTCCCCATTTCAGGCATGTCTAGTTCGATTGATTGTAGCAAGGAATTATAGTGGACATCTAGTCCAGTTCTTATTTATAATTCATCTAATATCTGTGCTGAGTGAAACATTATTGCTGTCGGTGTTTTTTCAAAGTCAAGGGAGTAGAAAGAAGACCTTTCATTTCAAGAAAGGAATTTGTTAAGCAGCTCATTGGTGCTTTGGCCCGTTGTGATCCTCTGTATTCAACCAGTAAGTATAGGTGGAGAATTCATAAGTGTATTTGACCTGGCCAAAATTCTGCGATTTGGTATGGGATGGAAAACAGGTGCGGCACTGAACTTTCCTCTTAGTTGGATCTTTGACGATTGATTTATTGGGGTTTACCTCAGTCAAACAGGTTTATTTTTGAACAGTCTATTGTCTGTGTGAATTGTGTTATTTAGGTCATGCCCGGGATGTGTGAAATAGTTATTACCTCATTCTTGGTGGATGATTTCTTTATTGAATCTATCTCAAGATGCACGTTTGATTTTGAACAGTCAGTTGTCTGTGTGCACTGGGTTGTCCTAGTGGTGCCTGAAGATTTTATTGAATTCAGCACATTAAAAGTTAGGAAATATGTTTTGGTAGAATGCTCAATATCGCGATTGCGGTATGTTGTATTTCAAATGTGTTAGACATTTCTTCATCAGTTTTCCCCAGCCTCTTCTTTTTTCTTTTTGCTAACAGTGGCTACTTATTTCTTTATTACTGTGGCTGTCCGGTTTATCATCTTGAGTGTCCTGAAAAGGTGTGTTGATGTTAGCTTCTTTGTGGATCTGAGTCTCTATATTAGTCTCCCTTTTCGGGCTTCAACTGTCATCATCGTCATCTTTATCTGTGTTTGAATTTTGGGCAGACACGTGTGGTTGTGTGGAGGGCGGACCAACGTGCAACAGTGCTGGGCTCTGCTCTTCTGTTATCGTGGGTGGTCCTTATGAATTGTTTTGCTGGGGGATATACTGTGAATCATTCGTCGTTTGAGACAACAATGTCCTTGGATTAGTACTTGGCTCAGCTGGTTCTATTGTCAAAGTTTAACAAATGAATTATTGTGCTGGAGGAAAAGTTGTGAATAGTTCCAAGTCTGAGCCAGCGATGTTTACCACATTTTTCCATCTGGGATAATGCTTGTGCTATGGTACTGTTAATTTATTTAGTATTAGTGAATATAAGCAAATTTCCTTCTTTTTGTCCCCTACCAATGTAGCCAACAGAGTTTGGTTTATATTGTTAACATTTCCAGATCCAGTATGTTGCTAGTCATTGTCTGGAGCTATCCTATCTGAAGTGCGAATTTGATGGACTGGAAGTTGAATGCTTTCGAGGTTTCATTCAGAGTTAACAGTGATAGCTGACCATATTTGCAGGGTAAGCTAGCTTTGCTTTGGGGGTCTTTAATAATTCCCACACTGACGGCCTGCTCCTACTTCCTCTCCACCTTACACAGCCTTCTGGAATGGGCTAATTTGAAACAGTAGTTTTGGTTGTACATCTGATGCGAGGGGTGCAGACCAGTGTTGCAGATTACCCTCTATGAAGCAGGAGTCACTTGAAATGATGGGATGATAAGCTATTTTTGTGCCTTTCATGTGTTTCATTATTTGAGTCGATCTCGTTTTGCGGTTGATTACGACTTAAAGAAAGAAATTGTATAAAATGTTGGTATGTTTCTGGGATTCCTTGAGGGGGTTGTAATATATCTCAACCCCCAAGACACTGAAAATCATAACTTGGTTGATTATTGCATACTTTGGTTTACTTCTAGTTTTGCAGCCTTCTATTGTGACTTCTTTTTCATGTATGTGTGTAAGGGGATGATTACAGTCTTAGCCACCTACTTAGCCATTATGAGAGGATTGCTTTGAAGAGCTCTCATCCTCTTTGAGTGTTTAACGTGTTTGAGCATTGAATCCTGCAGATAGCATCGAGTGGCGTTTTGTCGCTGCGGGTAATCAGAGGCATTTGTATTTTCCTTAGTTGCAGACCTCAATATCACTTGTAGGAGAGATTTTTGGAGCATGCTTAAGAGTCCCCCGCTGGATCAACAACTCCTTATAGCTGAGAAGGTTCTGGTTTTATGATAGAATGATTAAGATGAAGCCACAAGCCTCACGGTAGCATGCATCCATTGCACTTCTCCCACCTGGTGCTTTGCAGCGATCAGCCCGTGCCAGGAGGTCAGCTTCCCAACCTTACAGGGAGGCTGGCAGCAGAGGTCACAAGCAGGAGCCTGGATGTCACAAATTACCAGGGGCATGAGTGCTGCCAGGCCCTTCCACGATGGGCTGTCGTACCCAAGGACCGAGTCCAAGGATAATGGACAGCATAAAGGTTCTAAGGAAGGCCCCGTTATTTAGCAAAAGATGAAGGCACAATGTAGTTTCCATTCAGTCATAGTTCAGATCTGAAGAGACAGGGCTTGTTGGGCCTCTGGGCTGCGAACCAAGGCAGCATCAAAGGCAGCCCCCCCATAGCCTCCTCGTTGGCTCCTCATGGGGGCAACACTACCTGCTAGGTCCTCAAGGGCCCATGACACCTGTCTTCCAGTCTGCTGGTACTAGCTTTCCACTGCATAGCAAGCCCCTCTGCTGCCAAATTTGCTCCAGCCAGAAAGCTTGGTGGCATCCTCCTCCCTGCTCGGATCCTTCATCCTGCAGAAGGAGCGGTGCACGAAGGTTGAAAGGCGTGGAGAGTCAGGGTGAGAAGCTAAACCTGAGCTGACCTGAGGCCAATGCAAGCAGACAATGCCTCAAATAGCCACATACTGCATCAGATGACTGCAGCAGTTGCAGGACAGTGCTGAAAGTGTACATAAAATTGTCAGGAGCCAGCAGGCAGTGTATAGGTGGTCCTGCGTTGACAACAGGCAGTGGCAAATAGGCTGGGCTAAACTGGTTACACATGTCCTGGTGCTGCAGCGATATGCCATCTTTGAGGTCTTTGTGAACTAGTTAGCACACACATTATCTGCTGCTGTGCAAGTCTCTACAATAACCGAAAACAGTAGGTCAATGTTTTGTGAATTAATACCAGATTCTGAAACACCCAACAATATGCAAGTATTTTAAGCCACTGTGTTGTTATAGTTGAAACGTATTTACCATAGTAAATCGATTATTTTTTGCTAATAACTTTGGTGCAGTTCGATATATCATCATGAAACTTTTAAAAATAAAAGATCACCCACCTCTGCTCCTTCCAGGAAAGATTCAGGGTGATTCATTAAGTGGGGTTGTGTAAAGGTGAGGGGTCCCAAAACACAATTTCGCCATGTAATTTCCATCTGGATTTTTTAATGTGGCTACATCACTACAGTCAAAAAAGCTGAATGGAATTTGCACCAAATTTGCAAGAAAGCTAAGTCATTACCAAGAAAATGTGCTTTGTGTGATTTGGTTAAAATCTGTTCAGAGGTTTCTGAGAAATTAAGGTTAGACATTTATAGATTTTTACAGGGGTTGGGTCCTCAAGAATCCCGCTGAAGACCCACAGGCACACAACTTTGAATAATGGAGCAATCTAATTGGCCGATAGGACATTTTCTTCTCTTGGCTACCTCACTCCCATGAGTGTGAGAAACTCATGTGAGTCCCACAGAGTTTGTGACTCTGATTGGCTGGTCACAACATGAAAGGAAATGTTGCGCCTGTCATTAAAGGACACTGGGACCCAGGCCCGTGTTCGGAAAATGAAAAAAAAAATGAAAGCACAGGAGAGCAGTTTAGGGGTACTCTGATACCCTGGACCTAATGTGGCATCCAAAAAGGACCACCTGGGGCCAGGAAAAAAAATGGGTTGTTGCAATCGCACTGTATTCTCGTGGGAGCCAGTGTGACTCATTCCTGTATGTCTCCTGCAGAACCCAAAACTGGAGGGTTGGCAAGGGATTGTTTGAGTGCCAGGCCCTGTGGGTGATCCCACGCTGCTGACAGCAGATGACCATAATAGTTATCATATATTTTACATTAAAAAAAACAAGAAATTCACTGGAAAAAAACAAAGTTTTAAGTGATGTTATAGTTAAGTATGGTAAAACTATCTTAGCCTAAATTAAACAAAAATCTCAGAAATTCACTGAAAATCCAAAGGTTACAGTAAAGTCATAATTAGTTGAAAATGTAAGCAAAAATGTAACACTTTAAACTTGAATGACCACTTATTTTCACCAGTCATTGTTAAAAGAAGTAACTAAAACTTGTGCACTTGACATGCACTGTTTATGACCTCACATATGTTCTCTCAGGATGTATGATGCTACATCGCAAACGTTTACATCCCATGCCTTGACATTGCAGTTTTCACATCCCATGTTCTTTTACAGCACAGGTACGCACAACGCAAACCCTTACGTCGCATTCCCATTGAAATGCATACAAAATACATTTACAACGCACACAAACACCTGCATGCTTTAACATCGCAATTTTTACCCCTACGCCCACTCCCCTAAACCTGAAATCCTAAATTCTTAATTTCTACCTTACACTAGGACTCCCTGACCTGACTCTAAACCCTGAACCCTAAAACAGTACCCTACAGTACGATCCCTAACACTTCCCTAAACCCTAAGCCCTAATCCCTAATACACTACCCTCCAGTAAGACCCCTGACACTACCCTCAACCCTAATCCCTAAGCCTATCCTACACTACAACCCCCTAACACTTCCCTAAAACCTAAGCCCTAAACCCTAAACTACACTCTAAGCACAATCCCCCTTACCTCTCTCTCTCCTCGCGTCATCTCTTCCTCGCCTCTGTCCCAGTGCTCGTCCCTCCCGGTGCTCGTCCGCCTCTGTCTCGGTGCTCATCTTCGCGTCCATTACACCACATGTGATTTAAAAGCGCATGCATTTTAAAAGTGCATGCAATGTAATGGGACGGGTCACAATGTGTATGCGTCGTAACGTCGCTTGCGTTGTAACGCATGCGACGTAAACGCATACGATGTAATGCATGCAATTTCATGGATGTTCACCATCTCTCATATTACATTCTTCTTGACATGTTCTATCATATAATTGAAAACATTACTTATTACATATGGAATGACATCATAATGACATCACTGTGCACAGCAAAGGCCTCAGTTATGGTTATATAACCAGAAGCATAAGGTATAGCTGGCAAATTTCAGGACTTTATTTTTGTTTAAAATGTCACGTTTTAACTTACATCTTAATCCAACTATAACATCACTCAGTGCTTGATTTGTAAAAGAATAGGTCCTGGGTCTCAAATTTTCTTCAGAAGCCAGCATATTCTAAATACTTGGGCTGTTTCTGTACCAGTCGATGTATATTTGCAATGGGCCAGTTTTTTTGTATTACGTTTGTGGCCACAAATTATAATATAGGCAGAGGACCCGCTTTGTTGCGTAATTTTTTGAAAAATAAAATGCAATTCAGACGTGCAAGAACTTGAACCTTTGACATGCAGACTATATACACATTGCAGGAGTGAAACCATAACTCTCTGAGCTATCCCACACTTTGGATTAAATGCTCTACATCAATTATTCAAATGGCGTAATAAGTGTGACATGAGCCTAATGCTATCATGGAAATTGGTCCTCCCCATCCCATTTACGTAGTAAAATACTGCCATCATTTGGGTGCTGAGGCCCTAAAGAATACTGGGCCACAGTACCACTGATCTGCCACAGAATTCAGTGCTGTACCTCTGAATCATTCTTACCCAAAGGCATTCTGTGGAAAAATCCTGCCTCATCATTAAGCTCTGTTCTGCACATGCACCTGCAGTGAGGCTGACAGACTGTACAAGTGGGGGTGGAGGGACACAAAATGTTGAAGAAGTTTGTGCAAAGAAATAAACACTGTTCAAGCATATATATGTACAGGTATGCTCAGGGACTAAAGAGAGCCTAGATTGATTGAACCAGAATAGAACTCCCACCTCTCCTTAATGGAGAGAAAGGGTGACACTAGAGAGAGTAGAATGCCCAAATGAGCAGTGGGCCCAAGAGAGGATGGACAGAGGAGGGATCTCCATGGAGACTGGGGCGCAATGGAAACGGAGAGAAGCAGAACAGAGAGAATTTGACAGGATAGTGAAGAGAAAATGAAAGGAAAGTTTAGAGGTAATGTATTAGGAGAGGGATGCCTAAATTGACAAAGTATACTCAAATAGGGAGAGTATAGACCTCATTGTAAGAAAGAATGGATGCCAGATAGAGAAGGGCCGAATAAAGAAATAAGATGGATCAATGAGAATTTGGAGAGAAAGCCCCCACCTACAATGAGAAATATATATATATCCTCTACCACTTCCGGTCTCCAACTTTTTTCGGCCAGAAAGATGACACAGCAAACCGAACGTCAATTTCCAATTATTTATTAATTACAGGCCGTAACGCATTTCGGCAGGATCCCCTGCCTCGCTCCTCACTTAGACGTCATCAAGCTTGAAAAAAGGATGCTTTAAACAGGACTAAAGAGAAAAATAAAAGTGTACATGAAAAATAGACAACATTTGGTTTTAATAGAAAAGTTCACCCAACTATAAACAGAATAAAGGAAAATGTTGTGGAAAGTAAAAAGGAAGCACAATGAGATCAAATGGCAAATTGTTTATAAAATTAATAAATTAAGAGATCAAAGTATCTTTTTGAGACACTTAACCAGACTAAAGGAGAGTACAAAACTGGTCACAAAAATGTTGTAAGCACAGCTTAATGTGAGAAGCTCGTCTACCAAGTATACACCTTATATTCATTGTAAACTAGCAAGAACATCGGACCGACTAATGGTCACAAATCAACTTGCTATCTTAAACGGGACAGGCACGGCCAGCACAGGTAAAAACTGTAGGGCGGGATGGGGGGGGGTGAAGTATACAGATGATGGGATATCGACAGTAAAATAAAAAAACTATAAAACTATTTATCTTGTATTGGCCGCCTCACTGACTCAGTGATTCAGCGAGTGCAAGGTAAGTAGATTTTTAATTTTTTTTATTTTACTTTCTCAATCCCATCATCTGCCGACTTACTCCGAAGCTGCCTCACCACCCCAATGCTATTCCCTGAGCTGGCTGCGCCTGATACAGGGTTTACAGTCTTGATAGACATGAATGATGCTGCACAGTCAACACGCAAACTAGCCTTAAATTGCTGATCAGGCGGTGCTCCAGGGCCAAATGGAATCTCCAGTGGCCTGTTTAAAGCAGATATTACATTTTTCAGGACCCGACTGACACCCTTACACAGACTGTCCTTTCAGCTCCTCACCATGACAGAATCCTGGCACTGATCAATTATATGTCCGCTTTTCAAAAAGAGTAATAGAGCGGACCCATCTTGTTATGGCTTGAAAGATTTATTTGCCACTGAAGGAAAAACTTACCTCAGGATTCTGTGAGAAACATGGGTAGAAAAGGAGCAACAAATTCCTTTCTTTGAAACAGGCTTCAGACTGATCTGTAGTACCATGTCATTTCTGCCCTAAGGAGTAAACTCAGAGAAAAGTGATCCACAGTGTGAATGTTTCATTAATTATATAACAGTATTTGACAGAGTGGACCATTAGATTGTCTGGAAAAAACTGTTCGCTTCGGGTGTCAGTTCCCTTTATTGAAGGCATTCTTCTCATTGTAGTCCCAACCCTGGTAAGGAAAAAGTAGGCAGAGGACATTATGTATCAAAGCAAGTATGCACTAATAAAGCCTTAAACAAAGATATGTATTGGCCACCTTACTTATTCTACACTGCTGGCCTGTGTTTATTGTGTTAAACAAAGTCAAACCCTGTCCATCAAGCACTGAAAACCATCATCTTCATGTTGTGTAATATGCTGATGACACTGCAATGTTTTACAATTGGCTTGCAGAAAGCCCTGGATGCATTACATACCTATAATGTTGAAAATATTTTTAATAGAAACCAGCAAAAATCAGAGGGGATGATCTTTGGAAAATATGCTAATAAAGCAAAAACTGACAGTTGGCTAATCAAATTTGGCCTATGTCACAACTTTTAATTACTAAGAAATACGGCTTAAAAGGAAAGGGGACACCAATACACCAGACAAAAAGCAAAACTAGAATCTATGGCCATCAAGGTTTTCCTAATTACTTTGCTTGAACTTTGCACCTAATGCAATGTAACATCTTAAGAAAAGACTTTCATTTGCAAAAAATACATCCAGAGCTCAAATACATTTAGTTTATTCAGATAGGGAATAGTCTGCACAACCAATTACCTGAAATATGGCCATCCTGGAAAGAACGATTCAGAAAAGGGGGTGGTAAGGGGGGTGGTGATGAACAGAGTGTCTGAATTAAACAGACCACTCTTACCCAGTCCAAAGATCAGGGCTTGATCCATCACCGTTATTTATCTCACTGCCCCATCCCAGCTCAGAACCTGGCTATATGCAAATCAGTCTGTCCCTGGCCCAGTGCATCATGGGAACAGGGCAGACTAAACTACCAAGCCAATTCTTCACCAGAAAGGAGACAAGCTACCGGGGACCGGTTTCTGGCATTTCAGCCATCTTCGGCCCGGCTTGCTTGAATCCTGATGGAGCAGTGAGAAAGGGACTCATGTCTGAGTATACCCTGCCACACCTATAGTGGCCAAAAAACGATTCAGAAAAGGGGGTGGTGATGAACAGAGTGTCTGAATTAAACAGACCACTCTTACCCAGTCCAAAGATCAGGGCTTGATCCATCACCGTTATTTATCTCACTGCCCCATCCCAGCTCAGAACCTGGCTATATGCAAATCAGTCTGTCCCTGGCCCAGTGCATCATGGGAACAGGGCAGACTAAACTACCAAGCCAATTCTTTACCAGAAAGGAGACAAGCTACCGGGGACCGGTTTCTGGCATTTCAGCCGTCTTCGGCCCGGCTTGCTTGAATCCTGATGGAGCAGTGAGAAAGGGACTCATGTCTGAGTATACCCTGCCACACCTATAGTGGCCAAAAACGATTCAGAAAAGGGGGTGGTGATGAACAGAGTGTCTGAATTAAACAGACCACTCTTACCCAGTCCAAAGATCAGGGCTTGATCCATCACCGTTATTTATCTCACTGCCCCATCCCAGCTCAGAACCTGGCTATATGCAAATCAGTCTGTCCCTGGCCCAGTGCATCATGGGAACAGGGCAGACTAAACTACCAAGCCAATTCTTCACCAGAAAGGAGACAAGCTACCGGGGACCGGTTTCTGGCATTTCAGCCGTCTTCGGCCCGGCTTGCTTGAATCCTGATGGAGCAGTGAGAAAGGGACTCATGTCTGAGTATACCCTGCCACACCTATAGTGGCCAAAAACGATTCAGAAAAGGGGGTGGTGATGAACAGAGTGTCTGAATTAAACAGACCACTCTTACCCAGTCCAAAGATCAGGGCTTGATCCATCACCGTTATTTATCTCACTGCCCCATCCCAGCTCAGAACCTGGCTATATGCAAATCAGTCTGTCCCTGGCCCAGTGCATCATGGGAACAGGGCAGACTAAACTACCAAGCCAATTCTTCACCAGAAAGGAGACAAGCTACCGGGGACCGGTTTCTGGCATTTCAGCCGTCTTCGGCCCGGCTTGCTTGAATCCTGATGGAGCAGTGAGAAAGGGACTCATGTCTGAGTATACCCTGCCACACCTATAGTGGCCAAAAACGATTCAGAAAAGGGGGTGGTGATGAACAGAGTGTCTGAATTAAACAGACCACTCTTACCCAGTCCAAAGATCAGGGCTTGATCCATCACCGTTATTTATCTCACTGCCCCATCCCAGCTCAGAACCTGGCTATATGCAAATCAGTCTGTCCCTGGCGAGAATTTACACTTCCAAAAAAGTGATAAGACTAATGTTCGAGCATGGCTGGCAAACCAATCCTTCCGTTGTCAGCTAATATATCAGGAGAGATTCAAGACCAAAATGCCAATTTTATATGGACAAAAAATGCAACAGGGCTGGTTTTCAGATCTGCAATACAATCTCAGACTAGCGGGCATATTTATGAGCCCCATGCACCACAGTAGCAACCCTTTTTGTGACCCACTGGCAGCGCAAACCACGAAATCATGTCTATGAGTTCATGCAGTGCCACTTTGTGTGGTTTTGAATGGTCGCATAGATATGGAATGAGGCAAGGCAGCGCAAATCTCTGTGCAGCCTTACTCTACATTAGGGAGGCTTTCCATGAGCTTTGAGTGGGGAGGCACAATGAGGAGAAATAACCTAATTTCTCCTTTTTTTCCTTTTTCAATGAGTGCTGCATTGAGTAGCACACATAGAAATAGGAACAAGACTCCCAGGATTCCGAAAACACAGGTAGCCTTGCACCATGGTGCAAAGGGTGCCTGCATTGACGCTAGGCTGCCAAAACTGCTTTAGTGCAGGGAAAAATGACAGGAATGCACCCTATTGGATAACTACGGTGCATTCCTGCTCTTTCACTTTGACGTAGTGCAGCGCAGCTTACCTTGCGGCGCTGCCCTACGCCAAAATGCCACCAGTAATCCCTGGAGTTTCCATCCTTAAAAAGGTGACTTGCTGTGCCTCCCTATGCCAAATCCCCATAAATGAGGCCCTATGTTGCTCAGCCTCCCGCAGACTTCATGGAACTAATCAAAGTCAGGAATACCAGGTATATTATGAATTCCTACAACATTACGCCAGCTCTCAATATTACTTAACAGAGTCAATACAAAAACAGTGGCACTAAATATAACAAGAATGGGTTGTGTGCTGTCTCCATGAAAGATTTAAGGTCTTCTTGAGCCGATCAACAATTCACCAATGCAAGATGCAAACTGTGTGATTACAAAAAAAATCAATACTACACTTATTGTACTACTTCCCAGGGGGTTAAACAAGAACGACAGCCATAAATCAAAAAATCTTTCTTGCCAACAGAATAAAAGATATACAGATGCACTAAAACACTGCTAAAACAAAGAGACATTTTTTAAATTATGCTGTGCTCCAAATTTGTTTCAGGTTGTTTTTTATTTTTTTTTTAAACTTTAATGACTAACTATACAAAATACATTTATAGTATCTTTAACTGTGCGTATTTAAAAATATACATATTTGCTATTAATGAATTGTTCCTACTGCTACTTAATACAGATAGGGTAACTTTGGAGATACAGGAAAAATGTGATGCTGTACAGACAGGTGGATATTTTCCTCTTTATTAAAAAAGATAAAAGTAATTTCTTCAGATGAAAGGTGCAGGAATCTACTTCTCCTGGCAGATTAAGTATAAAATCACACAGTTTTCTTTATGTTTCTGCCGTCATAAGATCAGTCGAAAACACAAAAGGAAGCAGCAACATCAGTAATTTGCATTTACAATAGCAACTCAGAAAATAAAAAACAATGTAGTAGACAATAATGCAGAGGAATATTAATCAAAGCCGAGAAGAGCAGAGCATATTCATCCTTCAAAAGTTATTATCAAGAAAAAGGTGGTTCCTATGTTGGAAGTGTAGCATTGGACTTCCTTGGCAATAGTGATGTGCAGAAACTTTCCGGGCAGGCTATTTCAGTTATGCGATAAATGCATGTATTTTGTTAATCATATTCATATATTGTAATGATGGTCCATAATCGTATGGCACAGCATTTGTATTACCCCACAGATAAGGTGCTCCCAAACATTGATGGTGCAGTGAAGGTGAATAAAGTGACAAAAAAATTGTGAGTGTGATATACACAGAAATATATACATGTGACTGATTGGGACAGTATGTTGTTACAAATGGCATTCATAATATGAGTGTCAAAATCAACAATAAAAAGCAGATTACGCAAAATCATGAAAGACAGTCAAATTATGTTCATCCCTCTACTTTTTTACCTCGTATGGGTAAGTAGCTTTGCCTATAGTAGTGTGGTATAGATGACCCTTGTCTGAACATTTATTAATAGTGGAGAAATATTTCAGAAGGCTGAAAGTATGAGACCATATAAACTGGTGAAACAAGAGGGGAATACATCTGATAAAAAAGAAAAGTTACTATTGTGCTCCCATGGGTCAACTCTAAACCACGCCATTTGTGAGGAAATGGGTTTGACCCATTTAAAATGTCCTCGCATTTTAGATTTTTTTAAAACACTGGTAAAATGGACTTGAGTGCCAATCACCAGTGCAAACCTTGTAAAATGAGGTATGTTCCCATGCAGCTGAGTTACTGTGCGCTGGTTACATGTCCCCATATGTAAACACCTGTATGCAGCCTAAGTTTGTGGGACTAATATCCAAGTCAGACCAGCACCTAAGACCAGGTAACTTATCACAAACTGGACATTTAATTGATTATGGCCTTTCAAGCCTTACACATTAATACAAGTTAAAAAAAGAAACATCACCATTTCTTTTTGACTATAATGTGGGTCTGTACAGCTTTACATGTTCAAATGGTAGGTGAAAGCAGTGTCAAAATGTCAACTTTGGACTGGCTAAACTTTGAGAAAAGATTAACTTCTCCCACAATACGGTCATAAGGGTCATAATATACACAATTGGCAAATTTTGTATACTTATAAGTCCCTTGTACAGTGCTATACCATATACCCCGGGCCTATGACCTAAATGATACTAGTGGGCCTGCATCACAGATTGTGCCTCCCACACAAGTAGCCTTTCAAACCTGTCTCAGGTATGTTAATTCAGGCCCTATGTGGGCAGGTGAATACCACTTCGACTTGTCATTTAAACTATTTAGTAAGCCTTAAACCCCCCTTCTATTACTTATAATTTCCCCCTAAGGTAGGCCCTAGGTAGCCCATAGGGCAGGGGCTGTGTAAATTAAAGGTGGGTCCTGGTAGTGACACACACCCAAATTCATTTATCACTACTGTTAGGCTTACTTCTTTCATAGGTTAACATTGGGAATTTCTTAATGCACTTTTAAGTTATAATTCCTGATTGAAAATGAGTAGCTGCTTCATGCTTGATATCGTTCGAATGGTATTAATACATCTTCTGTACTTGTAATGAATGATTTAACATTACTATTTTAGAAATGGGGCTTTGAAAAAGTGGACATCTCTCTGCTTTTACTGCTCTGTGTGCCTGCAGCCTGTCTCTAATACATGTCTGGGGTGGGTGACAGCTACACTTTGTGCATTCTCTCAAGACAGCCACAGACACAGTAAGGTTAGGTGTATTTGCATACTCATCTGCATTGGGATGGTTCTTCCTGAGCAGGAAGGGAGGGAGAGCTGACCCTTACACTAGGCATTATCTTGTTTCCCACACTAAGGGCTGATTGCCCCCCACTGATAGTCTGGAGCCAGGGCTGGGAACAAAGGACCTGTGTGCACTTCAAAGACCCTTCGATGAAGTCACCCCCACTCCAAAGGCACATTTGGGTAAACGTGCTGGGTCTCTGACCCCACCAAATCAGACACTTCTCGACCTACAAGTGGACTCTGTTAGAAGAACTGTTCTGCTGCATCAATAACTAACACTCTGCTGGACAGCTGACCTGGATGGCCTACTTTAATCATGTGCTGCCCTGCTGCCTGCTGCTCTCTGACTTTGCTGAGGAAATCTGGACTTCCTTGCACTGACCATACAAAACCATCCAGTGATCCATGGGAACATCACAAGGTGGGGAATTTACTTGCAGCACCCGGCTGCAGTCGGGGACAGAACTTCAACCCTCCCTAGTATGAGAATCAAGGTGGAAGCTCCACACCACGCCATGAAGTCCCCATGGATCAACGGATGGTTTTGTACGTACTATAAACAGGTTTTGCTGTCTTTTTTAACTTGACCACTTTTGAACAGCAGCACAGATTTGTAGGTCCTGAAGAAAGCCATGACACCTATCTGGGTTACTGGCTGAACATGTCGACCTCTCTATGACACCACAGCGGGATGAATCTCTCTCGCAGTGTTTTACTTTTTAATCCTAGACTAGGTTTGCCCTAATACAGTACACTAGACTGAAGGGTTACGTTTTGTGTTTGGATTTGTTAAGGTGGGGAGCTAACCCTTGAAAGTCTTAAAATCTCTTTTGGCCCTTCTTCGTGTTATAACTAGTGCAAACAATCCCACAATGCCCCTCAGTCACGAAATTCAATCTGAATAAATCCTTGCCCCCTAGTACATGGCCCATCCAGAGGTCTGATCTGATGGTAATGAGCAATCCATGACTCTTTGGTCACTCAAAATCTATTTCCTCCCATTGGGGACAAAAGCCAGAGCCTTTCCAGGTATGAAATAATATGTACTTGTGAGATGTAGGCTCATTGAAATAAATTAAACAGTTGGGCTCATCACAACTGGTATTCATGCCAGGGAAAGAAGACACCACCCAACTCCCAAGCTGTTTGTCTCAACTCTGGCAGCAGTTTTCACAACTTCTTCAGATTTAATTAAGGCCAAGTACAGGCTATTACAGGGGATGTACTTCAGGAGCTTCAGGCAAGGTAAAAGTGACTACTTAAAAATTACTTCTCCATTTACATCTGACTTCAACATTGGATTGGATTTTCTATTAAGTATACATAATAAGTATTTGTATCGAACCTGCAGCTAGCACAGACCCAAAGTTATAGATTTAAGTATATAATCTATATTTTTACTTTTCCAATGTACCAGTTACAGCCTGACCAATGACAATGTCATTTTGCACCTAGCCAGTGAGGGAACATGCCTCTTCGAATGCAACAGGCTCCAAAAAATTCTAAAAAATGTAGATGCCTTAAGGCCTGAAAGTCCATCAAAAATAATCCGAAGAGGGCTGAGGATTCAGACTCTATCATAAGCAGAAAATCCCTCCTGTAGTGGTGCCTGAGGCTTGGAAGCACCCAGACATGTCATGGGTTCCAGGAAGGCTTTAGAAATCATCCATGGTGAGGACAATGTCCCATGGGTACATTGCTCCAAGGAGTGTGGAAGCTCCTTATCACTGGGGAGTGACAGGGCTTCTGAGATAAAAACCAAGGACTCAGGACCTCCACTGTGACAGTGAACCAACTCCCATCCCCGTACAGATGTCTAGGGGAGAGGGAAGTCACAGAGGGCTGCCTTTCAGTGCTGCATGCAGCAGGCTATAAGAATGAGATGTGCTTGCTGCCCTGCCAGCACTTAAATGTCTACTGATCAGGAGAGGAAGTGGCCTGATTGCATGGGTTGGAGGCACCAACAGGTGAGTTCTTAATGTGCTTTGGAAGCTGGCAGGAGAGTGTCAAGCCCCTCTCGGCCCCCAAAAGGAGCTTCACACTTTCATAAATTCGACTTACCCTAAGTCTGCCATTTGGAAGAAGAGGTGGCATGGGCATACTCTTCTCTATTTTGGGAATATTTCTGGAGCTGAAACGCTTGTGTTAAGACCCTAGGAGCCTGGTCCTTTGCTATTAGGTCATGTGGTTGCCTTGAAATTCAATTTAAAGACAGTAGAAACAGTTGTAAACTGCATTGGTTTGAACATTTATGATTGATACATTGTTGACAATAAAGCATTGCTTATATATTTTTATGTTATTGAGCAATAGACCAATCCTTACCCATTTCATTATTGATTGCGCTCTTTTTGACTTTGTTTGGCCTTTAATCATTGTGGTGAGACCCTGACAAAACTAGGAAGCCTGACTTTTAATAAATGCACCTACTATGTGTTAGTATCTTAGGGAAATATTGTGTTTGCAGGGTTCATCCTTGCTGGTGTTCAGACTATTGGAGGTGCTTCCAGCACAGGGGCTCCAGCTTGAAGGAGTTACTTGACCTATGAAACCTTTTTTATTAGCGTGCACACCATGTTGTTTATTAGATCCTATAGCAGGTGTAACCATATCTCATTCCAAGTCATTTCTGTGTATGTTTGTTAATTTGTGCAGAATATTAACTTTTTTGTTATAATAAAAAGTACAGGATGGACAGCATATTGAATGTTCTTTGTAGTTCTGATGAGTTCTTAGTCTTTAGCCACAGAACTTCCTCTGAGTAAGCTTTGGTCTACTCTGCCTAGTTACACTGAGGGTCACGTGCTAACGGTGGGTATTTGATTACCAGTTGGCAAGTCCACAGTATGGGGAACCCAGGAAACCTGTGGTGGCAGACCCAAGTTACAAATGGGGCCTAGTACCCCTGGCTACCTCGACCCTATAAAGGAACGTTACAGGATAAAACCACCTAGAAAAAATAAGACCATGCAAAGTATTTGAAAACAATGTTAAGAAAGCAGAATTTTGAAGAACAAAATAACTCTTTAAATCTGAGTGTCTAAAATAGAGCATAAAAAAAATAAGGGAACATTTGATTTAGTATTCATTAAGAACATTTCAAGTGGGGAAAAACAAGAAATACAATTCCGGATGGGGATGAAGTATTTCATTTAGCAAACCTGGATCAAGTAAATGGTGCACTCTATTTGACACTGACTTTTTATGGGCTTGAAATAACAAGGATTTATCTAAAAAGTAAACACGTGTTTGACTAAAGTGATTTGAATTGGACTGATCATGTACTTATGCATGTAAATTAAAAGGCAAAACGTGTTATGTCTGTCCTAAATATTTAAGCAACAAAAACTGTGCAAATACGCGGTCCATGCAGGTAACAATGGTGGAGCGGTGGGGCCACGAGGGGGGTGCGATGCTGAGGGAAACGTATTTATTTATTTAATTTTCCCTCGACCCTCGAAAGCCCCCCCCCCCACGCGGCCCTACCGCTGTTACCTGCATGGACCGCGGCTGGTGCACATAGCTACGTGTAATGCTAATGACTAAAAATCCCGCTCAGCGTTTCATAGAGCACCTTAGAAAGAGATGTGTTAGCTGTAATCTCTCACAGGAAAACAAAATACATATTCATTGACTGGAGTCGAGAAAAAGAATCGGAGAAACTGAAAAAGACAGGAATAGTTTTCATTGCAAGAGTACATAGATTTCACAGGGAGCAAGAATGAGCAATTGACTAGCTAAATGGTAGGCGGTTTAGATATAACAAGCTGAAGCACTCTACAATTTTCCATGCGAGAACAAAAGTTCAGATAAAAGAGGAGTTCTTTTAAAAGGGAAGAAATAGAAGTCTCTTACCCAGAAGTGTCTGGACTCAAAGAAGGTTTCTATGAAAGTGTTTTTTTTGTGTTTTTTTTATGGAGAAGGTATACTAAAGCAAGTCGTTTTCAGATAAGTAAACATGAGGTTTGGGGATTTCAGACAAGGTGGGTAATTGAAAAAATGTAAAACAAAACGCAAAACAAAAATTGAAATATAACTGAAAACAATCACATTTCTGGTATCCAACACAAAAGCGCAGCAGTACAAAACCCACAACAAAACACATCGCCAGCATAACAGAATCCTGGGGCATATTAACAAGATGTGTGTTAAAAAACGCACATCGCACATTTCCCTATCGCCGTCTATCGCCGGATTTTTTTGCCGTGTTAGCGTGTTATCATCAGCGCGCAACACGTAGGCGATAGTAAATCCTGCGATAGCTGGCGATAGTGAACATTATCCTGCCTTGGTGATAGGGTGTTCCCACCTCCAACCACATTTTACATGTGGTTGGACGTGGGAACGCCCACTTTGCATGTCATTAGCGATGTTTCTCGCTGACATGCAAAGTGGGCTTGAGGCAGGCGTTTCAATGCCCTTGTTAATAGGGCGCTGGAAGTATCGACGCTTTCTCGGCGAATTGTGCCGAGAAAGCGGCGATACTTCAGCTTGTTAATATGCCCCCCTGTTTTCAAAATATGGTGGTAAAAGGTGTTTAGTGCGAGCACTACTTGAACATCGCCAGTCAAAAGGGGTTGTGATCTAGCCCATCAGGTGAGAGTTTGGCATCTAGGTATGGAAGACGAAACAGAGTCTAAGGGAGTGAAACAAAGTAGTTCATATATTTTTCGATAATTTAACGAGCTTTGAGCTATCTAATAGTTTGCATACACAATAGTAGAATTCGTTGTAAAAAGTGTTGGCCAAAATAAGGCAAATGTTGCGGATTTACAGAACACGTGTGTGACAGCAAGAGAGGTCTGCAAAAAGACAATAATTGTGCATGGATAATGTGCTTATCTGACTGATCTAGAAGCGCCTTTCTGGGTCCAGTGATTCCATGTGATTTAATGAGAAGCTTAATCCATGTATTGCCACTCAAATGAGAAAGACAAAAACATCCTTTATATCTGGAGGGTATGAAAAAAGGTGCATTTTCCTTAATGATAACACAATACAATATTAAAACTGATCGAGAAAAATAAACCTTTGTTAATTATGGACAGCATTTTCTAGCTTATTTAACAAACTGTGACAAGGCACAGGATTAGTCCCTGACTATGAAAGTGGAACGTAAACAAGATTGGCTTATCCAAGATGACCTTTACTTATTAGGGGGCGTTAGTCTATCACTGAAGGAGAACCTTGGCACTGATGTAACTACACCCACAAAAAAAGAAAAGATATCCTGAAGCAGAATGCAAAAGGTGCAGTGATGTACACTATTTAACCACTAACTAGTATTACAATCTTATGTATTTATTACATAACCAGTGAAACTCTTTTCATGTATGCCACAGGATCTACATTTCGTGATATTACTTACTCTTCATTGATGTTCACCTATTTAGATTTTTGAATCTTACAAACTAAACAGGAAGCGGGAATTAGCAAGTTGTGTTGTTCCTATTATAGTTCCTTCACTTTCTTTAGCTTCTTATTTGTCTCTAAGAGCCATCAATTTTCCAAGCCCTTCAGCCAACCCGCGTTTCAACGTTATCCGCCATATCAAGCAAGTCTTAGCACTTTAACAATTCCCTATTTGTTTCTTAGCAGAGGACAATACAGCCCAACTTCGCATTTCAGTTTGCAATTCTTTGCATATATATGTATGCCTCCTTCCTAAATTCAGTAATCTGTTCCATTTCAGTTTGTATGTGGTTCAACCGGTTTTATCACAACATTTTCCTTTCAGAGAAGAGTTCATGGCATGGTCTCCCTGGCCATGGTGCTGTTTTGTTTTCAAAACAATCCTCTGAAATTTAGAGGAAGTGGTAAAGCCAGAGTAGGATTTACAAGTGGCATTTCAACCTCCTTGGGATAGTATAGTGGATGAAAAGGTCCTGTGAGATCTCTGGATTTTGTACTTCCTCCTGAAAACAAAGGCTTCCCCACTACAACTCACCTCTTTATTAGGCTTGGGACAAACTATAATTATGCTGGAGAAGTTTTGTAAATGTTGCCTTACTCTCGTAACACAAAACTACATAAAATGAATTGATTATGCCCACTTGCATTATTTAGAGTAATTTGGTGCAAAAAATGCCCACCACAAGAGCAAAGGAACAGAGCAAATGTGACTGCTGGCTGCTGCTATTTTCGTTCTGTTGCATTTAGCACTATTTTCTGAAAGCGAAATACATCCTCGGGTACAATTTGGTCACCAGGGTGCTTTTGTGGTCCAAGAAAGTATTGCTAAATGCAGGGGTACAATCCTTTCATAGGTTTGCTGTAGTTTTGCTGCAGCAGATTAAGTAAATTACACTCTTAAGGAGGCACAATGACCCAAAACACTCTGCTATAGAGAACTCTGAAAGATAGTATTCATTTGGTACTATGGTTCACATCCTATGGTAAATTAACCACTATTGACCTGACTTGGTAGGTGCCATCTTTGTGAGAACTAATATTTAGGCATAAAATAGTTCAGTGGAGTAACAGATTTTCTCAGACAGTGCATGCTGTGGAGTCTAGCGATTTACCTAAAAATTTAGAATTCAGCTGCAAAAATCTGAATTTGGTTTGTGGATTTTCCATTTGCTGACACAGTGGAAAGCTGCTGTATTTAGGAAAACCATACACAGGAGATAATGATTCATTATTGAGTGGTTTCTCAAAGGTTTGTGTGGCTGATCCCAAATATATCTTTTTGTAGGGGTTTCCATGCTCGAAAGTATGTCTTTGGTGGCCCGGTAAATTATAGAATATTTTGTGAAATGGCACGTTTGTGTATTTTTAAGGCACTTAGCCAGATATAAATATGAGGGATGCTGGCTACCTTCTGAAGAATTCATAGATTTTTCCATGTATATGAAGCGCAATTCTAAATGTAGTCTCTCATTGTTGGAAAGCAGTTTATTAGTAGTGATAAGTTGTGACTTACTATTAGTAATAAGGCCACCAACACAATAAGAGGGTCAATGAAGCTCTCAATTAATTATTCCGTTGCTCAACCCTTGGTAAGTGGCAACAAGTAGTCAGGCGTAACTTAGGAGACAAGTGTGTAGAGCATTTAAAAACACTGATACATTAAATAAGTAAGACATAACATACAAATAAAAATCCAACTCTAAGTCATAAAAATAGATTATATTTTTATGAACATATAGAAAACAAATAGACAGAAATCCAATGTAGAGAACCGGTGATATGAATTTTAAAATAATAAACACTTTAAAGTGCTTAAAAACATATAACGCCACTTAGGGACATCTGGTTGCGCTTGACCAGGTCATAGTCAAAGTTTGAGGCCGTCTACTAAGGAGACCTGGTCACGGAGGCCTCTGTCAAAATTTTACCTTCAGACTTCGCAAATTTGTGGAGGATTTGTCTCTCAACATTGAACGATCCCCTCCAGCAGGCCGATTTCAATGCAGCATCATCAGATTGCTTCTCTGCGAGGCCCCTGTCAAATCCTGGAAGTCTGGAGCTCTAGAGCTTTCAGCGGGATGAATCTCAAATCCAGGCTGGGTCACTGTTGAAGGTAGCCAGCTTGACTCTCAATGCTGAGTCAGTCACCTAATGGAGCTTTTTGACAAAAAGATGGCAGACTTCTGGATCTTCTCCCAGAAGGTCTCTTTGAGGGTTCAAAGTGTCCAAAACACAAATCCAAGGCCTTGGAATCTCCTAGATGGTCCTTGGAATGTCTGGACTACAATTACCAAAATGCACCTGGCCAAACTCTTAAAAACCCAGTGGACGCACTCCAGGTTGGGGACTCTTGGTGGGGACGATGCAAGTGGGCTCTGTTAACCTGTAGTTTATAGGAAGTCCATTCCTTAATCCTTCTTGAGGCAAGGAAATGTCCTTAGGGCTATATTATCAGATTGTGCAGCAGTTGCAGTCCCTCAAAGTGCAGTCCTTTGGGTGCAAATCCAGATGTAAGCAGGACAGTTCATCTTCTCCTTGTAGCTTCATTCAGCTGTTCTGATGAGCAATGCAGCTCTCTAGATTTATTCAGAGTTTCTGGGCGTCAAGCATGGGTGCATCCCTCACCAATGGGATGCAGGGTGCCACCCAGGTGTATGACCACTTCCTCCAATGTCTGGCATATTCTTTTACCAGAAAGCACCATTCTCTCAAAATTCAACCTGGAGAAAGTCTCTCCTTTGGGATTAGATCCGACTAAGCCAACCCACTGGTGTGGCTAAGTTTTAGTAATACCGACCTTCCAAAACCCTGACTCATCTAATTACTGAGGCTCCTGTGTTGCTGGAGGTGCAGAATGTGGACGTCAGCCTGTACGGGTCTCAAACTGTCAATCTCACTTTGAAGACCTGTTTGGCCCACCCCATTCCTACCTTTTTGATTCTGCAGCTAAAGTTCTCCACCAGCAGCAAATATTTTGTGTACTCTGACAGGACATTTCACACCTCATCAAGCAGCTGTGGTTCAGCATGGGAAAGGTTAGCAAATCAGGAAAGGGCAGCTGGAAAGCTTGATTTTGGCTCACAGAAAATAACGTTTCATAACTTATTTTCTGTAATAGTTATTGCAAATCTAACACTCAGATATTATAATCATACTCTGTTATTTACATTTTTACCAATGCAGCCATGCACACATGTCATATTTGTATACATAACTCATTTGTAGATTCAGTTATTAATTGGTAGAAATTGGCACTCAGTCTATCAGCCTTAGAAAGATTAATCATCCTTGCCATGATTGAGAACTGTGCATCGCACACCTATCTTATCCATGCTATCTCACATTCCTGGTGACAGCCACTCCAACCCCACCACAATTATCCAGTGCCTCTCTTTAACACCTGTTCACTTGTGTTCTGCTCCTTCATCTAGATCTGGTTATTCAATTACATTCACAGATTATATTGGGAAAATAGGTTTTGTCAGCCAATCATATTTTATGCATCCAGCTGCAATCAAAAATATCATGCACGGGACATCATAATTATCAGGTTTTACCAGCGGGTTGCAGTACAGCTTATATAGCTATAAATTGCAATGGAATAGCCATTGGAGATTTAAAAAAAGCTATTATTAGGTCTATAAACTGTTTAACCAGTGCACAATAATATTAAAGTCATGTAAACTGCTTTTAGTTCATCTTTCAAACAGTTATGCGACAACATTGATTACAGTCGTGATAACCAATCAGTAACAACCACAGTTAATAAAATACCTTAACGAAGTAGAGGCTTGTAAAGACAAGCTATGGGTTGTAATTGCTGGTCGGTGTATATCCTACCATTTTACAAGTTTGAAATGAGTCACTGAAGAAATACATTTTTGAAGAAGGTAAAAAACATGTCTCTTCAAGAAATGTATCTATATGAAACAGATTTTTCTTGCATCTGGAAACAATCTCAGAAAGCAAGCAGAGTGGAAAAATTGCTACTGCCATGCCCTTGTTCGCCTTAAAGATTTTCCTAGACTGGGCAGGATAAATCTGGAATTTAATTGAAAACAAGAGATTGACTATTATGGGTATTTTACATTTTGTTAACTCGCCAAATGTCTGAAACATAGTTACTTTGCAGACTGCAAGTATGAAATAGAGCACTTTTAAGCCATCCAAATGTATTTAACCTCGAATGCGAAATGTAGAAATAAAGAAGCTAAGCCATAAAATGTTGGTGCAACTAAAACAATATCAAGCATAGTAGGGTAGAACACCGAGGTAAAGTGACCTCTGTTGATGCAGCTCGTCAACCCAAAAAATAAGCATATAATTTACATTATTTGTTACATTTAATCAGGTAAGTCACATCACAGCAACAATCAAATATTCAAACAAAAAGATGAAACATTTGTTGTACATCCTGATGTTACAATCTGTCTAGCAACATTAATGTCCTCATTACGACGTTGGGTGGAAACTTTCCGCCCAACTCATTGTTGTGTTCGGTTCCGACCAACTCACAATCAGCGGTTTCTCCCGACTGATTACGATGCTTCTGAACACCGTTCAGAAGAACCCCCCATTGACTTCTATGGAAGCCTGTGTTCGGACCAACAACACAGGCTCCTATGGGGAACAGAGGTGTCTGCAGGAAACGTTGCACCCTGTGGTAGGCACCCCATGGTGCCTGCCACACAGTGCATGGTCTTAAAGGAGGGTCACTTAGGTACTCCCACAGTCCCCATTTGGAAGCTTCAGGATGATGGGGGACTGCTAGTGGCTCTCAAAGTCAGTTACCGACAGCCTTTTTGTGTCAGACAGACTGAGTCGGAAAGCCTGTCAGAATCCAACATCGTAATCGATTGGAAACGCTGTCCTTAGTGTACAAATTTCCTCTGGCCAACTCGGCTTCTCTGATTGCAGGTTGTAACTGATTTGGAATGACAGAAAGTTTCCCCTTCTGACTGCAAGCATCGAAATCAGAGAGTCGGGTGGATGGGTTCAGACGTGGTCTAGGAGAATCCGACTGATGGTCGGAGCCTTTATGCACAACATCGTAATCGGGCCCTATTTGTGTCATCTCCTTGTCCTTATCTTTATCTATTCACAAATTAACTTCTGGTTCAACAAGATTCTTTTTTACTGTATCAAACTGTTCCATTCATGAGGGCAATGCATATGCCAAGCTATGTCCAGCAACAGTATTGATCTGTACAATAAAAAGAAAGAATGGACTGTCCCGATCGCGAAAAAAATGTCAGGTTTGTAAATTAACAGCTGTGGCCCCTAAGTAACAACAAATACAAAAATAACTCAGATCTCATAACGTGCTAACAATGGAAAACTCTGACATAGCTCTAGAAACAAGAAATGCAAACCTTAGTAGTCTTAGCAAACTACACAAGAGTGCAATGATTGTTCTCCTTGTTATCTGTGGTCTCAGCACTGGAGAAAACGCACACCTGCATACCTGCATTTGTAAACATGGAGTTCATAAACGTTTTCCAGTACCTAAGTTAGACACACAGATATATAGCAGGATACCTTTAAATGGAAAAAAAAATTATTCTAACATTACTGTAACATTGTACAACCTTGTAGGACTTGGCCCTTTGTGCAGTGTCATCCCAGAACTTGTTGCCTTCCTCCTGTGTCTTTTCTGACCTGTTGGTGGTGTTTTTAGAACTCTGGGCAATTTATCACTGCTGATCAGGGCTAAAGTGCATGTACTCTCTAAGGTAAACTTGATAAGATTGGTCTACACATGTTTGGCATGTTTAATTTATCTGTCAGTCCCTTGTACAGTGGTATCTCATACACCCAGGGCCAGTAAATTCAATGCTACTGGTGAGCTGGCAGCTCTACTTGCGCCACCCAACAAGGTAGACTTTCAAACATGTCCCAGGCCTGTGCCACTGCAGGCCCTGTGCGCACAGTTTACTGCCACTGCGAAGTGGCAAATAAAGTGGTTGCCACGTCGGTGACTCCCCTTTTACTACATGTCAGTCACCCCTAAGATAGGTCCTGGCTAGCCCTGTGGGCAGGGTGCGGTGTAGGTAAAAGGTAGGACATGTGTCCTAACTGTGTGGCATACCCTGGTAGTGAGAAACAGCCTCTTTGATTTCTCACTGCTATGAGGCTGCCCTCTCATAGGGATGCATGGGGATTCCCTGATTTGTGCTTCAGTGGTAATTCCTGACATGAGAGGGGTAGCGTGAGTTTGGTATGTTTGGAATAGTAGTGATAAATGCTGCTTATTGGTGGAAGCAGACTTAATATTACTATTTTAGAAATTACACTTTTAGAAGCAGGCATTTTTGTGTGCTATGTGTTTTTGTGCCTGCCTGCTGTGTACTCACTGTCTGGCTTTGGAGTGACAGGGGCTGGGGATGTGCAGTGGCTCCAGAGAGTCTGGATGTGTCAGCGCTAGGCTAAATTGGCCTGGTCTGCATTTGCAGTGGTGGGAGGAGTAGCACCTAAATAGGGCTGTGCCTGCCTTCCACAATAATGGCTCCTCCCCCCTGTGGTATGTCTGGGGCCAGGGCTCCCACTTACAATGGGGAGTGTTTTGCACTGTAAATGATACTTTTTAAGTGCTCCCAAAACTGGTTCAAACTGGGTCCATGGCCCTGTACCAGGGCAGAACAAATACTTTGTGGACCATAAATATTGGAGCTGGCTTGCCTGTGCCCTGGGTTGGTGCTGGCAGCGTTCTCTCAGGAGGCCCAGTTCAGGAGGAAAGGCTGGTGTCTGCCCCTGGTCTCAGCAACTGGAGTGTTTGATTTTTGTGCACCAAGCGCGTGGTGAGCACTGAAAAACCTGTTGCCCAAAGGAGTGGGTCCTGCTGCAGTGGAGTACTTCCTGATTTCTTGTGTGCCTGGTGTGTGCGAGACTCTGGCATGGGCTCGTGGTGCGGTACCGCACTTGGTGAGTGTTTTCCCTTCTAAGCTGCTGTTCTTGCCAGAAGCCTTGCAGGAGCTAAGCCTGGTTGTGGGCGGGGCCTGGCAGCGAGAGGGAGCTGCGATGTAGACCGCTAAAAAGGAGCCACTGGAAGCCAGGCAAAGACTACAGGCCGCAGGCTAAGCCTGGTTGTAGGCAGGGTTCCTTTAATGAAGAGGAGAGCCCTCTGGTTTGCCCGAGCCTGATGTGGGTGGGTCCGGAAGTCTGCCTACCGCACTTGGGTGATGACAGGAGCCAATGAGAGCTCCAGAACCTGAGTACCTTGATATAAGGAGGAGTCCCCTGGGGCGAGACACAGAAGGAGCCTTGAACCAAGGATACGGCTGTGGCCGGGGGAGTGGGTGAGTGCCTTGGGGACTGGAGTGCCGATTGTCCCAAGCCGCGCTGTCTGGAGTACGACAGCTGGGGACCAGTTGAAGTCTCATGTGCTCCTGTTCAAGAAAGCGGGCTGTGCTGTTTATTTCCAGCCCAAGGGGCCATTGGCAAATCTCACTGGGGTACTTAGGTTGCATGATACAATCCCTGCATTTCCGACGTGGTGCAGCTGGGCCGTGTGGCCGCGGGCAGCTACACATTTGCTTGATGTTGGGGGTGATTCTGTTCAGTGACATCACAGGGCGAGCCCAGTGGGGGCCCCGGATTCGGACTTTGCCACAGTGTTTCTGCACTTCCTAAAGTGGAAGAGCAGAGACTCCTAAAAGTGGAGATTTACTGCCTCACAAGACAAGGTGGGCCCAAATTACTTGCTGGTGAACTTCATATCTCAGGACCTGATTGTGACTTATGTGTCTTACCTTACAGCTTTAGCCCTGATGCAAATGTATGTGGAGTGTTCTTTTACCAGAGGTGATTCTACTATAATGTGGCCACTATTGCTGATGGCACTGGGTATTGTTAGGGTGCTCTATGGATAATTATGTTCTGCCTTATGTTTTGTGCTTTATGCACTCCTGCCAGTAGTTAATGGTCACACTTATGATGTTATGACAGTAGCCCGATTGGCCTAATGATTTTTGTAATCCCTGTAAAGTCATGACAAGTGCCTGGTGACACCGTATAAATATGTGATGGTGTTCTAATGTGTTTTATGGATAATACATGGGCTATTTTTATATAACCTTGTGTAGCGTTTCTTTTGAGGTGTGTCTAGTGTGTTGTGCAAACGCTTTTCCCATTGCCTCTGGGATAAGCCTGACTCCTCAGCCAAGCTCCCCAGGGGGTGAACAGGGGTAATATTCAGTGTGTAACTCCCTCGCCATAACTAGAGTGGTGGTTTCTGCCTGGCTTAGGTGCATGCCCTAGCCAAACAGAAATCCCATTTCAAACGTAACTCATTTGTGTAGGGGTTCAGAGTTATGAGTTGTGTGGATTTTTTAGTACAAATTGGAACAATAAATTGCATACACCATATTAAATTTCATGGGTCTCACCTGCTAGAAACTAAAAAGGTGAAAAGACCAGGGGCCCATACACATACAACCTCAGTCATAAGCTTATGTTTGCGATCAAATGTACCTTTTTTATGCCTTCTAGAAATTCTCAAAGTGAAACCTGTCAGGTATAAATGCTTTTAAAAATGCCGATTTCACCACCATGATTTTGTGGAAATCCACATTTCTAAATATCACTCAGAGAAAGGCCAAAAAGTTCCAGTCACTGCCAATAGATAGGGACTGACCCTGTTCAAGAAAATGAGGGCATGGTAAATATACAGTGATCAAAAAGAGAGCAACCTAACTCACAAAAGTTATCACTCAATTCCTAAGCAATTGTGCTATGCAAACTCATTCATCATGCCAAAAGTATTTTTTTTACAAAAGACAATTCATTATTTCTAGTAAAAATGACAGGTTATCAAATAAAATCACTTAAGGAAAGCTCCTTAAAAAGTAACCATATGTTTGGCAAAGACGTACTTCAATAAACATGTTATATATAATATATAATAAAAATGTATTATAATAGAATATTTTAATCAACAAAATGATACCAGAAATTACCAAAAATTACCAAAAATCTACTAAGGGGAAATGGAGCTATGAAGTGTGAATTAAGTTTTAATGCCAAAACACACAAAGCGCCAATTGTGCTCAATGGGTCGAGCTAGACCAATCAATCAATCAATCAAACAGTACTTGTAGGAGTCCCTTATCCCCCGTGAGGGTATGAAGGCACTGAGATGCTCAGTTAGTCAAAGAACCGGGTCTTGAGCTTCTTCCTGATGTCTGTCTGCAAAGGAGATGTTCGGAGGTGGAGGGGAGGGCATTCCATGACTTGGTGGAGAGGTGCACCTAGTCTTAATCAAAAGTTAAGGCCCGCGAGATGGAGTATGGGTCAATACAGAGATCTGGTTTGACTGGTTGAAAATTTTACTTTCTGACTTACTCTCTGAAATGGAAATCAAAATCCTCAGTGAGGAAAGGCAACAGAGTATGGTTGAGATGGAATCCACGAGGCCAGATGGCCATCAATCAAGTCCCGGTAAAGACATTTAGTTATGGTGAAAAACCTCCTAGTAGGAGAAACCTGAATCTGTGGTCCAGCAGCAATGCACTCGAATTGGGCCTGGGCTTCTGTCGGTTCTCTAAACAAAACTCTTTGAAAAAATATCTAAATCCCAGCTTTTAGGGTTAGGCGGGAGAAGTACACTATAACATTTATCCAACCGTCCTAGAACCTTAGGCACAGATAGCTTGGAGTTACAAACTCACTCCAGGAGAACAACCAGAAGGGTTAAGGTGGAAATGGTCAGCTGGGCTTTTCAGAAAGGTAGGCTTCTTGCAGCTTCTGTGTCCCTATAGCTTAACAGGAGGTCAGCAACACTTTGCAATTCTGGGTACAAGTGGGTGGCAGGTCCAGTACTTGGAGTCTCTCTTCACATGTTCAACAGCAGGTGGAGTCATTCTTCTTTCTTTCACATGCACAGAGGTGCTCTGAAGGGTATACAGCTGGAGTCATATTTATGACCAGTGACAACCTGTGAGCAGTCAAAACTCCTAGTAAGCCCCAACCAATGGGGAAAAAGTTCCCAGGGGTGACACTTCCTACTTTTGCAGCACTTCCTGTGTGTGTATAACTGTAAAGAATCCCACAGGTGCCACTCTCTACCTACAACCAACATGGCAGAACCTTTCTTCCCTTGTGCAGAGCTCCTGGTACCCACCCAGAGGTGTGTGAGGGAAATGAGCACCCTCTATTGTGGTCACTTAAAACCAGTTCTGGGAACAACTCCTTTCCCACTGGGATTGGAGCCCGTCTGTCAATAAGGCCAACAGAGAGTACAGGTTTAGGTGTGGGCTATATATGCTTGTGACAGGCAGCTCCCTTTGAAGTAAATACAGTTCATGGGCACTCCCCAAATAGTTATCCTGTGACATGAACATTTTCTGGATACTTCAACCTGAAATTATGCATGCTAAGGTGTTCAAATGTAACCAACTGCTTCTCTATGGGAGATTCAATCTCACGACAGTGAAAAACTTTGGACTTTGGAGATTATTCACTGCCAATGCATGGAACACAAAATTGCACATACCCTGTATTTTAAATGTCATGCACCGATCCTATGGGCATGTAGGGATTACTTTAGGGATGACTTATAAGCATTAAAAAGGAAGGTTTAGCCCTGACAAAAGGTGCATTTTACCAAATCGAATTGAGAGTTTTAAAACTTCCTACCCAGGCTGCAGGGGCAGGCCTGGAGACATGCTTTGAGTTGTTGTTTTAGTGGTAGCATGAAGTATGCTGCAGTCCACTAGTGACAGTTAACTTACTGGACCTGGGTACACTTTTGTAGCTATGGCAAGGAAACACGCACTAGAGTGTCCTTGCTGTTACTGCGATGCCATTATCGTCACTTTTCGGCCAAAAACAGCCGCTAAAGCAGTGATAATGCGCTTTTTAATATGCCCCTTGGTGTTAATATATTATAGTACCCTGCACTAGCTGTTTTTAATAATGACTTTATCTAGTGGCAGAGTATGTGAGTACCAATAGTTCCAGATCCCAAGTGGATTATATTTAGTCTATGTATACTACTGGTGCACATTTCACTAGTGGATTGTGTATGCAGATGCCAGAATTTGCTTGTATGTAACTGTGTGTTACCTCTGGAAAATGATTTTGTGGTCTAAACTACAAAGATTATCGGGTAACTCTAATGGTGATCTGTGCGTGTAGTAATTCACAGGTCAATCACTTATGTAAACATGTATATAAGATAAGTAGGTTCAGATACGCTCTTTTCTTTTGATGTCTGGGTCTCTTATTTTCCTTGTTGTGTTTTCTGCTACAGGTTTACAATAAAGCGCCGGGACACTCCTTAGAGTAGCTGTGCGCTATAAAAGATTCATATAACATAACATAACATAACATAACATAAAATGTCAACAAGCACTTTGATTATTTGTGAATTTACCAGTCAATTAATAGACATAGCATTATTCAAAAAGTGTAGCTTTACATACATTTGTTGGTTCTTCCATTGATGGGCAGAATTGTATTTCAAACCAGAAGTAGTTTACTCATAGAGAGACAATCACTATGTTAGCATTTTAAATGAATTCCAAGGTACCCTTGTTAATATTTATTCTGTAACTATCATAATCCTAATTTGGTATAAAGGGTCGTTCTTGTCTATGTATATACATAGTTTCTCAGGAAAACATGGCACTAAAGCACAGATTTTATTAGAAGCATCATCTAGGTGTACATCGATTTTTTAACCATTGTTTTTTCATCATGCACTAAAGCACATTTTAGTGAACTAGCAGAGACCATGTTAGCCTATAACCTGCATTATATTGAATATATCATTTAGAAATACACATAGGGGCCGATTCCGATCCTGGAAAAAAAATGTCCGTACGATTTTCATCCGGAGCCATCGCCGTACGATTCGTACCTGTTCGTCCGATTCGCGTAGTACGATCCGTATTCTGTCAATCTGTCCGAATCGTTGCGATCGGGACGTATTGCAAGGCAGAAACAGTGAACCGTACGACTCGTACACATGCCGTACAACCCGACGAGTACGACCCAAACCGGGGTATCAGGACGCGAGTCGTACGGTCCACACCAGGTAAGGGCGATTCGTACGGAAAAGCGCACAATCACATACCCCATGTACGCTGGGTATACGGCGCGTACCCCCCATGATCACATGGGTGCGCACGTATCCCGCCGATCATGGGGGGTACGCGCCCTACCCGGGGGGGCCGTTCCGTACCGGTTTCGTCGCGAACTCTGCTTTTACGGCTGTTTTCAGCTCCAGTAGAAAAAGGGTCGTACTGTGCGTACCCGACACGTATCGTACTTGCTGGGTCATATAAACCAGCCGCAAACCATACAGATGTCGCATACAGTGGGTTCCAAGTGAGACTCGTACGGAGATGCGAGTCGTACGGTCTCTGTACGATTCGTACGGAGTCCAGCTCCTGGTACGAATCGTACTTCGTCGTACATAGGGGGGACGTTGCAGGGTACGATTCGTACGGGAAAAACGCTCCAAACGGCTATTCGGAGCGCTTTTTACCGGATCGGAATCGGCCCCATAGAAGCCTTGCCACACACCTCAACAGAGTTTCTCCCTCATGAAAAACGAGTCAGCTGCATGTTCATCTTTCTTAGTCAACACTGGCCTGTGCACGTTCACAATGAAATCATGGTGCTTGCATGCAGAAACACAAGTGCATGATTTCATAATGCAACTCTGCCAACCGGCTGGTTTTTGCAAAGGTACTAATGGCTATGCTTGTCTGTTATGCTTAAAATTACTACTCTAAATTGCCAGGTCTGCTAACGGAAAAAAATGAAACTTTGCATAAATTGTCTTTTTTGTGAATCAGTATTTTGCTCGATGAGTGGCATTAAAACTGTTTTTTCTGCAATCCATGATAATCAAAATATTGTACCAACTGATGAAAATCAGATCACACTCTAACAAATGGCGTTTTCTGTCAAAGTACAATTAGACACATTCGCCAACATTTTCCTAAAATAGACACATCAATTAGAAGTGGCACAATGTTTCGTGCATCCGAAAATTAGTGGGTGTGGTAAAGTTCTCATTAACAGTCAAATTTAAGCAGATCAAACCTGCCAGAGTGTAATTGGTAAAAAATGTCTCATATATACCGACACATGGATTTTGGTGCAGTAATTGCAAAATCTGAATCTTATGCTCTATTTTCATGGAAAAATTAATGATAGGGATTATGTATTGCACCGAGATAAATAATGAACCCATGTTTATCAGATTTTACTGGGCACACTGAACTCCTGGGTACTCATAATCAGGCCCATTGTCAATATGCAATTCTTCCACCACCTGAGCTCCATTGAAATTAATTTCTCAAGTGGTTGCATGGCTAATGTTCCATTGTTAAGTAGTTTGCACTTTTGTTATCTTAGATCTTATCCAGACTTCAAACTCAAATCAAATGTATAGCTGTCTCATGGGGGCAGGTTAGGGTATTTGAATTTGTAGCCATGCTGCTGTGCGTTTAGTAGGCAAAACAGGTAAACAAACTGTCTGTGTAAGGGTGAGCAGTTAAAAAAAGGACCACCGTTCAAAACACAAAGGGACACTTTTACCAAAGGTAAATGTGGTCACAAATGTATGTTTACTACTGAAATTAAAATTTTAAGCCTATCAGGAATTGACAAAAACATTCCTGGCATGCAACAGCCATCTCAGCCATAAGTGTAGAGTTCTCCGTTGTCATAACTGTCACTCAGTGGTTGAAAATGTAGCTTTCCAATGATTTACCTTGGAAGGTTGAGAGTGCTCATTAACTTTACAATTGTGGACAATCTCAAACTCCCAAAGGCCCCTACCCACATTGGAAGTGGTCAGGAGATTTTTCTGGCACCAAGCTAGAAAACTGCCTTCCATGGAAGGGACAATTAGAACCCCCCCTCCCCCCCCCCCTTAGATTTGCGGGGTTGTAGGGCTTTCTATATGCTCTTGAAGACAAAATTGGTGCATGATCAAAGAGTCACTAATTCCTCATTTTTGGAGTTCTCTGCACTCTTGGAGTAGTCCTCTGAAAAAAAATTATTTGACCTTCCAGGAGCACACCTGGAAGCCTGCGCCTGGCACAGTTGTCCAACCATAATATTGAAAAAGTTTGTGAATAAACAAATGTAGGAAAAGCACGTACATGCAGAGATGGAGATCGCCACTTGTACTTTTTCTGTCTTTTTTGAATGAATAGCGACCGTGGTCAATGCAGTGATGGAACTCAGGCTTGGAAACATTGCAAAATGAAACAAAAGAGCTATATTTTGGGGTCAAAGACAATTGTTACAGAAATCAGGAGTGGAGGAAGCATTGATAGCGCAGAGGCAAAAATGCTAAATGTAGGCCTAAACTTAGTTGTTGGTACAATTCCTTTCTTTCATAGAAACATCTAATTTGGGGCACAATTTTGTGAGACATTTGTGGAAATCCTGGAATAAATACATTCCACCAAAGAGTTCCTAAGAACGAATTCATGACTGGAAACACACAATGAAACCAGAAACTATGAATGTAATGCAAGTTCAAGTTTCATCACTCATTAAATATATTTAAAATGTTCCCTTTTCTTAGCATTAGACAGCAACTCCCACATGGGTTCGAATTTCAATCCTCAAAAAATGGTGATTCCTAGTACACGTACAATATAGGCTTCTCTTGTTCTTGTTGCTTTACCAATGAACGCGTCCTCCAGTTAATACGAGGATTGTCATTGTAACATTGATGGTGAGCATTGCAGTCACACTTCGCAAATGTATCTTGCCCTAAAACTTTCCTTCTTAGGTCTCTGAATCGTTTACCTTCCTTACCTCATTCTACTTCCAAATGACCCCTCTTTGACCCAGGACCGCAATCAATTTTAAATTTTTTGGAAAACTCTTGTTTCATTGCATGCAAATGTGTTTTTTGTCTCCCTGAAAGCTAATGAAATACAACCAAACTACTGAACCTCGTCTGCAACCTCTTGGGTTCTAACAGGGTTCGTCCTAGGAAAAGTTCGTTATTTTAACTAGAAAACGAGAACTGAAGAACCTAAAATAGAGACAGGAAAGTCAATTCTGAAGTTGGTTCTTTGTTTTGGCTGCTCTGAGCCTCGGTTTCACTGATGGTTTGGTAAGAGGTTTAGGATTTACATTTAATTGTGGCTCTAGTTGGAAATGTTCTGCAATTTAGAAAAGTGCTTTATTTTGGGATACAGATTTTCAACTGGTTATTTGCTTTATGAAGAGTAATGGGAGTATGTGTCATGGAAGGATTGATCAAGATGACAGTCTGTTGACATTTCAGAGGGTACCAGCCTACATTCAATTTAACATGGAATAGAAGCTCATCATCTCCAGAAGCAGAGCAACACCTTAAGAAATATACTTGGGCACTAGTAAAAGGGATGGAGCTGTTTTCTTATAATACACCATGTTATGTTAGATTATGTCATGTGATGCTATGTTAAGTTAAATGTTGTTCTCCTCGTCTATGTTTGGTGTGTACCCTGAATACTGACCCCAGAATATCGATTGAACACAATACAGAGGTCAAAATTTTGAAAAACAAAAATTGACATGGAAATTCTTCCATGCACCCAGCACCTTTCACCATGGCAAAGGCCACTAGCACTCGAGTTGTGCAGGTTGTGCAACACCAAACGAGGTGACATACTACACTTAATCTGCTTATGCAAGGTCATGTGCCAAGCACAGAATCTGCTTCTTAAAGAACCCTTCAGACAGAAAGGCATTAGGAGCAGGAGATAAGCGGTGTTAGCATGCTTTAATCCAGGAAATACACAATTAAATTGTAGACTGGTCAAATTCCTTATGCTGGCTAAACAAAAAATGCCCAAGTTAGTGGAAGCTGAACAACATCTGGGCCGCACAATGCTAAAAAGCATATGTTCCCAACTAGGCCATAATAAGAACGTACTGCCAGAAGTAAAGGGTTAACCCTCACAACAAGCGGAGATTACTGGACCAAAACAATCATGCTGACCTGCAAAGAAACCAATGGCTGGACTAATTCGTAATTCATAGTAGCAAGACCCTCATAATGCCTACAACTAACTCGGACTTTAGATTGGAAAATTTGTTACCAATAAGGGGTTTTAAATTTTGTTTTAACTAGATACACACACTGATGAATATGTTAATTTACTTTTGTACTTTATGTAATAATATTGCAATCGTTTTAAGTAACTATGAAGGAAATAAAGAATCTGAATCTGAATCTGAATCTAGTCAAAGGGATGGAGCTGTTTTCTTATAATTCAGCATGTTATGTTAGATTATGTCATGTTATGCTATGTTAAGTTAAATGTTGTTTTCCTCTTCTATGTTTGGTGTGTACCCCTAACCCCTTAAGTGCTGCTGACGGCCAATGGTCGTCAGCAGCGCTACCTCCCCAGTGCTGCGCACGACCATTGAACGTCCATTCAGCACTAGTTCTAATGGACAGCGCAGCACTGGGGAGGAATGTGTAATAGCAGCTATGAGGTTAATCTGACCCCAGAACATCAATTGAACACAATACAGAGGCCAAAATATTGAAAAACAAAAATTGACAAGCACGTCTAGATTATCTATGCCTTCACAAATGCATATCTATATGGTACATATGGATTCAAGGTAAGTAGGTGTGGAGTTAGGAATAATAAATCTATGCCTTCCGATTTGTACTTACCTTTTGATATTTTATGACTCAATATCATGTCCTCAACATTGTTGTACCACAATATTCTGGAAGTCAATATTCAGTAGTACAAACCTATGTTATAGTCTATTATATTATATTTTGTGGAAATTGTGACTTTGACTAGGACGCCTAGGGTTATTTTTGTTTCCTGAAAGGCATGACTGCATGCACACGTTCTCTCTATGGTCCTGTTTCCCTTTGTCACAGTGGATATGTTCATATTAAACTATCCAAAGGTCTGTGTTCATGTGTACAGGACTCAATTTCAAATTCTCCTTTGCACGATCACCACACAACATACTGGGTACTCAAACACTATGCAACAAAACGTACTGTACAATTAGCATGTACACACAGTATAAATAAACACATCATGAATCCAAACAGTTATCTGTGTACAGGGCCATAAAAAACGTGTTAGGTACTTCCAAGACCCCAAGTAGCTAAGCATGCACAACCTTCCCCAACATCTCAAATATGCTTTATGGAAAAAATGGGATTGGTTACTCCCCCTTTTTTGTGAATATTCACTCTTAAAGAACCCAAAAGCATCAAAGAAATTGAGAGCTGATATGACCAGGTGGATTTTAAATGAGAATACTTATTTTTTAGATCATATCACACTTGTGTTGGCGCTACACCACCTTGTAAAACACATAGCTATAACCCAATCTATTAGCAATCATCATTATATCTTTATATCTATCTATCTATCTATCTATCTATCTATCTATCTATATATATATATATCTATATCTATATATATATATAAATATATATATCTATATATATATATATATATATATATATATATATATATATATATATATATATATATATATGTTACCTACTGGCGGTCCACAACATTCTATTAGGAATACCTTTGGCGCCGGTGGACGAACCTTCGTGATTTTCTCCAAGAAAATGGCCTGGTCAGTTCCGCTCCTTCTCTGAAAGTTTGGGGGTGATTCATCCAGGGGGGGCTGAGAAAAAAGGGGGTCCCAAAACGTATTTTCACCATGCAATTTTCCATAGGGACCTTTAGCCAGGGCTACAGCCCGAACGGCTGAACGGAATTACACAAAATTTGGCCGAGGTAGAGTTCTGTTCGCAGATTGTGCTTTTTGTTAAATGGTATAAATCCGTTCAGTAGTTTCTGAGAAAATTGCAAGTAAAATCATAGCGATATCTAGAGACGGAGTTCAGCACGCGTACTGAAATCTGTTCAATTACGAGCGCGAGCTGTATGCTGATGGGCTATGAACTGTCTGTCAACACTCGAAACCAGGAAGTGTTGGCGGCCATCTTGTGCCTCGCTAGAACCGTGGCACAAGAAAACAGTAAAGCAAAGTTGAGAAATAAGGGAAGGGGGTAGGCTAGAAACATTCTGACACTCTAGGCTTGCTCATGGGGTCGTACATGGATGATTAGGGTCTATTTTTTATTTTTATTTTTTTAACGGAAAATCGAGGCATACGCGTTTGGAAAGACGTACAATTACGAGCAAGAGCTGCATGCTGATTGATTGTCAATACCCCAAAATAGGAAATGTTGGCAGCCATCTTGTTTGCCGCGAGAGCCGAGTCACAAGAAAACAGTAAAACAAAGTTGAGATATAGGGAAAGGGGGCAGGGTAGAAACATTCTGACCCTATAGTCTTGGTCAGGGGGGTGGTACATGGATCTTTAGGCTCAATTTTTATTTAAAAAAAATACAAAATGGCGGAGTACTCGTGCAGTACTTGTACGCGGTGGAAAAGGTGAAAAAAAAAATAGAAGTCCGTTTTATTTATTAGGTCCCGGGGGGGAAATTAGGTGGGTAATTTTTAGAGCTATATTTCTATGACAGTATGTAAAACTTTCCATTTTTTTTTTGCTGCATCAGTTGTACTGTGTACGCATGCGCAACCTTGTATGCAAGTGCACTTTTTTCTTTTTCTTCAAGTTTGCCAAGCAAACATTTCCTGATTTTAGGTATTAAATTTGCCGCTTTGTTTTCCCGGGTCATGTGTGTTATCCGGTGCTATACTTTTGAAATATATTAATAAACATATTGTATGTATATTTATTTGAAATGTAGTGTCGAGGCGCCAAACGTTGATTACATACTCCGTCCAACCACCATTTTAGTAGTTTTCCTTCGTAATTTTTATTATACCTGTTACTTTCATTTTACCCTGCGTATATTTTCTCTGTGATCGATGAGATTTGGTGCCACAGATACCACGGTGTTTGTCCTTGGCCTCTGATCTTATGAGAGTTGGTCACACGTATACCTAGAAACTAATTTGAAGGACGTAAGGCACAGGCATTACAACACGTGTTGGTCAACAAAAAACATTGTTGAGATTATGCATTTATCATGTTTGGTAAATGCATACTAGTTGTAAAAGCATGTGTGAAAATGCCATATGCGTGCTAATGGTTTTGTGGTAACGATCACGAGTGGTTATGAACTGGGTTTGGGGTGGTGGAGTCTAGGGTACCAGGCGGAGGGGCACGCAGCTTGACTCATACAATATAGAGGTAATATAGGATTTTTAAAACTTACAAAACAATTATTCCATAATTGACCTAGATTAAGTCTTCTGTTAGTATGTTTATTAAATATATGAATATGTGTTTTAAAACAATTAAAAACATTTGCGCCTTTTTTGTACGGGGCGCCGTACATGACGTCACATGGAGGCTTTGATGCGACGCGTAAACTCAAAGCGTATTCGTAGCGTATGCTGAGAATGATTAGCAGTACAAACTATGGTGCAATCACTCTCTCACTGTCAAATCAGAGCACAGGGCGTGCTATGAGAATGGTTAGAAGTGGTCACTCATTGGAGATCCAATTCAGGTGTGTGGCTTATCCGCAGTATAATAACGTTATTTTTTAACCTGGTTAAGTTTGAGGTTTGCATGAAATACTATGCTATAGGCAGATATGGATGTTTTGGCAGCGCTTATGTTCATGAATCTTGGTTCTTACCATTTACATATAGGTGTCTGAGGGAGGGAAAAGAAGTCTATGTGAATGGCGAGGATTGCACAATAGTACCACATCACTCCTTAATTTGTAGACACATACAATTGCATGGCTCTTGTATACAAGATGCGCCTGATCTGGACTGAGTTTTGAAAGGAAGTCCGATACTTGCTATCATAACAACGTTCCGTTTACTGGAAACTGGAGTTATTTACTTTGAAATAATGGAGATTGTTGTTCAATGTTAGCAGGCATCGCTTACATGATTACGGTATCTGAGTGTGTGGTTTGATTAAAAAAAAGTTGTGTTAACTCCTCTGCATGGGAAGCTGGATGTTTCCATCTGGCGGTCGATTTCGACCTTGAAAGCAGAGTCAACCAAATGAGTCGTATTGTCTCAAAAAGAGGTCGCTCTTATATCTGGTACAGAAACATTTGTCATTCATGTAGCAAACACCCGCACAGAAGTGCATGATTTATTAAATACAGACGTGCTCTTGAATTTTGTGGAGTTAATTTAGAGTATCTTTAATGTGTCCTTGACTACGCAATTACTTTATTTTTTTAAAGTTAGAAGCAGTGGCCTTGTGACTTCTGTAGAAAGTATATTTGGTGTCTTTTTGGGATTTTTTCATTCGATTTTTTCCAGCACCTTTGGTGGATTGCGCTTAATACTCGCATTAGTTGCTGGTGTGCTTTTATTAATTTGTTTAAATAAATATGGATGCACGTCCTGCAGCAGACGATAAAATGTCTCGCCTGCTGCTGCTCCGCAACCGAATGCTTAGTTATTATGGAGCGCTGCCTCTTGCAACGTTGAGTGCAGCTAATGGATTATCGTTTTGATTCTCCTTTTTCACATGCGTTCAACCTGTGTTCCATTGCCTGAGCTGCGATTTCGACTGGGCCCTGGATTTCTGTCTCTGCAGTACGGTGTCTCCCAACGTGGATTATGACCAGTTGATGAGCCCCTTAGTGGTTCATGATTTGCTCTGTTCCGGCGGAATAATGGGACGTTGGAATGTTTCTGCAGCGGCGCTTGAGTTCTTGGCCCGCAGTTACATTGAAGATGACCCGAGTTTTCCTCCGATGGTGATTGAGGCTCCGGTGGTTGAGGAACATGTATGTTCATTCCCACTATTGAATTCAATGGCTGAAATGTTTTCAGATGAGAACAATGACTTTCTGTTGGAGGCTGTTGCTACATACTGTGCTTACACGCTGTTGGATTAAGACTCTTTTATTTTTCTACGTATTCTTTTTAATTTAGTTACTGCTTTCTATCAAAGAGCGAATAACTTTTTTTGGGAAATGTGAACTTGACTCTGCTTTTTAGGCTTAGACTCTGCGTTCCTAATTCGCCCACGTTTATATCATGTGCTTTGATCAAGAAAGGGTGCAGTGGGGCTGAGCATTGCACTCACACCCTGTTAAGTTAGTATGGGTTTATTAGAAGCTTACAGGCTATTTTTGCTTTCCAGATTTGTAAACTGCCTCACTAGTTTTGTGTGTATAGTGAAAGCATGGAACATCAAGGTTATCTTGAATACTGTGTCTGTTATTCAGAATGATCCTCGCACGTTCGAGCCATAATACATATGGAGCTGTGGCCAACTCTGATACTTGCGCGTTTCATAATCCATTGTGGAGGCAAAGTTACACACAGTTGGAGAACATTTGTATCCTGACAGTTTGTGCAGAACTCAATGTGATCCAATACTGCTGAGTACCAGATGTATGGGTCTGCCCAGGTAATCCTATGAGACCTTCTGTAGTTATAAACTAATCTGCTAGGTAGGGAGGGTGAAATGTAGGTATATCTTAAAATTGTTTACCTTTAGCATTATAGGATGCTTTTCCCGTTTGTATTTCATAGAATAGTAACAATGCTGACAACCTTGTTTCTGATAATATGTTTGGTTGCATTTTCTAAGGTACTGTGGATGAGATTATGGCGTTAGAAGTAAACATTTAAAAGTTGCATGTGTCTTTATTTAATCTTGTTTTTGACTGGTGTAAGAGTATATTGAAAGAGTGTTTTTGTTATCCACTTTACTTCATGTAATCTAAGTCGCATGTTCTGGGTTGACTGGTCATTGGTGTTTTTGCTCTAGGGTGAAGAACCAATGAATCACTGATTGCTAGTTTGGTAGGGGGTTTGTGTAGTAAGGTGGGTGTTGGTACACCCTAATTGACTGAGGTCCTAAGTCTTTATGAACAGTCCTGTGTATGATCCGAATTCCTGGAACACTAGTTACAACAAAAAGGCTCGATAAAGGGCTTGCACTTTGAATATGAATATAAAATAGAAGAATAGTTGATAATCACAGCTAAGGAATGCAGCAATTAGATGTATGTATGTGTGGATGATGTGTAGATTGAGTGGAAGATGAAAAACTTGAAAAATAAGAAAGGTTGGAGAGATGCAAACTACCCACTGCATTGTCAGTGAAGTGGATTTCCAGGTCATTACACAGATAGGGTGTTGCATTCCGCAGTGGGAGCAAGAGAAACTAGTACAACAACTAAGGAAGAAAGCTAGTGCTTAAAGTTAACACAGTTTGGCAGATTTACAAGGTCGTGGGAAAAATGATGCAAAAGTGGCGCAAGGGGCTTGTAAACCTGCCACAGTGTGTGGTAGAAAAGGCGCAAGAAAAGACAGAAGTGTGCAAATTATCCACTGCTATTCACGGGTAGTAGTTACCAAGAAGGCTGAATAAAGGGCCTGCACTTTGAATTTAAATTAAAGAAGAATAATTGATAAGCTTAGGCAAGAATGGTAGCAAGTAGGTGCATGTATTTGTGGTTGTTGTGTTGATTGAGTGGAAGATGACTAAGGTGAAAAACTAGAGAGGTTGCAGAGATGCAAACTTTCTTTGTAAAGGAAGTGGGTGTTTAGTTTTCCAGTGCTTATATATATATCCACTGAAAAAACCATAGGTTTCAGGCACGTTATAGTTAGGAATTAGCATTTAAAAAATCTTAGAAATTCACTGAAAAAACCATAGGTTTCCGCCACGTTATAGTTAGGAATTAGCAGTTAAAAAACATTAGAAGCAGAGGAGGAGCTTCGCGCGCAACCGTGATGGCTGCGTGAGCACAGGGCTCCCGGACCTTCGCCACCTCCGACACTTATCCTGACTATTATCCTGGTTATGACGACGGGTCATTGAAGACGCAACCCAGCTGATATAATAGCTGTTTCCAGAAATTGATTTGGACCCCGGGAACCGATTTTACGAAACTCTGAACTTTTATGGCCTGCTCCACGGAACTGCCCCGGGCTCGAGTCAATGGCCTGCCCGGGCAGTAATTGAACAACATCGGCCAGCCTATCCTACTCTCTACCCAGGTCTTAGCTTTCAGTTTTGCTTTTGGCCTCGTACCCTCCCCAACATCGGTTTTGCTCCTGCTACCTAGGGTTTACTCAACTCTGCAACTTCCCTCTAGTGCCGTGATTGAATGTCACTGTTCGTTTTATGGCGAGTGGTAACCTGTTCTTCTAGCGAACCCCTTTGGGTGATTTGAACGTAGCCATTTTAACCAGGTCTCAAGGTCCCCTCTGGGGCAAAGCTTTCAATATGGCTGGCAAACCGGAGATCGAGAGGCAAAAGACCAAGCCTGTCCACCGTGGGGGTACCATACAATCTAACGTTATGGACAAGTACACTCATCCTAAGGGATCCGCCGGTGGGGCGAGTAGGCTCTGGGAGATGCGGGAGACGACTCGACGGCGGGAGATGATTTGACTCTACGTGATGTCATGGGCGCCATTGCTGGCATGAAGACTTCTATTGGCCAACAATATGAGACTCTGGCCCAAAAACTTGATACTGCGGCGATCAACGTCAATCTGATCAGGGCAGATTTAGCTAAGACCAATGAAAAAGTCAAATCCCTGGACTTGAAGACCTCCAGCCTCATGACTGATGTTTCCGATCTACAAACGGAGGTCCGCAATCTGCGGTCCTCAAACGATTTCTTTTCTTGCCGACTGGAGGACTTCGAAAGTCGCGCAAGACGAAATAGCGTTCATATTGTGGGTGTCCCTGAAAAAACAGAAAGCCCAACTGTTGACCTCCTCGTGGAGGACCTCATCGTAAACCATCTTGCACCTAAAAGCCTGAGCAACTTCTTTGCGGTAAACCTAAGCAGGGTGCTGCCCCGCGGCCCATAACCGTCAGGATTTTCAACTTTCACGATAGAGACGCTATCCTGCAGGCGTAGCGCTTGGGTGGCCCCACGAAATTCGAAAATACCACGGTGATCTCTTACCCGGACTTCACCCAGCTTGTGCAGAAACAAAGGATGGGGTTCCAGTGGGTGAAGAGACGACTGAGAGACAGGGACATGAAATACGAAATGCTCTTTCCAGCTCGGCTATGTGTGGAATATGGAGATTGGACATTCTTTTTTGATCATCCTGAGGCTGCAAGTGACTGGCTCGACATGCTGCCCAGGCAGCAGGAACACTCTGAACACTCTGGAGGAGCTGAAGGTGGCCCGATGGAGCAGGAATGAGAAACGGACTTGGTTCTCTGGACTACATATAGACCTTCCAGCTGTGGTTTGATGATTCTTAAACTTGCTTTGATAGAGGTGGTTACCCAGGGGTGGCGAGGGGGGTGAGTCTCTTCCTCCTCTAGGGTTTCTTTTCGTAGATTAGTTATAGGTTAGGGTGACAGGCACACTGCAAGTTGGGGTGGCTTTTGAGTCTAACGTAGGGGTGCAGGGTAGTGGGTCTGGTTTTGGGAGTTTGTTGGGGGGTGGAGGGGGGAAGTTGTTGATGTTTGGATCATTTCAAGGCATTGTATTGATAGACTTCTGGACCTGGATGCCGCGTTCGTTGTGGGGTGGATGCAGCAATCATTCCTGGGATGGGGGTAGGGGATTGAAATTATTATGTTGGAATGTTAATGGGTTGGGGGACAGGATAAAACGTGGTGTGGTATTACAACTATTAAGACGCCTCTCCCCTGATGTTGTGCTGCTGCAGGAGACACACCTGATAGGAAACACATGCCACGCTATGAATCGACGGGGCTACCGTCTTCTGGCGCACTCTGGATTCACTACCGGCTCTAGGGGGATGGGTATCCTGGTCAGGGGTTCCCTCCCTCTGGAGGTCGATGATATCATCCTTGATGATAGGGGGTGGTAAACCGCCATTATTGGAAGATGGGAGGGGAAGGTTATCACCCAGCTTTCTGTTTATGTCCCGCCTGGCCTCCAGACTACGACCTTTGCCGACTTGGGGAGAGTGATTCTGGGGTTCCCGGAAGGCATCCTGGTGGTGGGTGGTGATTTTAATTCGGTAGTATCCAGAAATAGCGACCGCTACCCCCCCAGGGAACTCGTGAAGTCTCGGTCCTGGCTGGGTGGCTGCCTAGATACTTTGGGATTAATAGTTTGTTGGAGACTGCTTCATCCGGGGCAGTAGCAATACACCTTTCACTCTGGTGCTCACGGTAGTCTCTCGAGACTCGATTACATACTGATGCCCGCGACACAGGCCTCCTCTGTCAGAGAGATTAGACATCTGGCCAGGGGTATTTCAGACCACTCTCCTTTATGGCTTGTCATTGACACAAGGCTGGGAACTGAGGGCCGAGTAGCCCCGATCAACCCTTGGTATCTCCGCGACCCTAAGATCCGTGCAGAGTTGGTCAAATCACTGGATCAATACTTCATGGAAAATGAGGGGTCTGTGTCATCTTCTTTCTCACTACGGGAAGCCTACAAGACTGTTATCCGTGGCCAGGTGCTATCATTAATCAATAGCGCTAAGGAACGTAAATACGAGGCAGTTGTCCGACTTGAGACTGAAATAACTGACTTAGAAAGGGAATTGGAATTTGGTGTAGCCCAGGACAAGCTCCACCTCCTCAGTCTTAAACAACTTGACTATAGAGCGCTGGTGACGGATGCCGCCAAAGTGATGAGCAGAGAGCAGCAAGGATGTCTGTATGATGTGGGTGATAAGGCGGGAAAGTTGATAGCTTGGCTAGACAAGAAGGAGAGGGCTAGTCGTGTGGTTCCTTTGATTGAGAGAGCGGATGGAGTGAGAGTACCTGACCCCACTGAGATTGTGGAGTGCTTTTCAGAATACTTCCGAACTGTATATTCCCCTGTATCAGACAGGCCGGAGCAGGACTCACATCTGCTTCTACGAGACATTGCACTGCCCCGCTTATCGGAATTAGACAGGGAATTGATGGACGCAACCCTTTCCGTCGATGAGGTGACGACTGCTGTCCGCTCCATGTGGTCGGGAAAGGCCATGGGCCCTAATGGACTCCCCATTGAGCTCTACAAGCTGCGCCCGGATAAAATAGCACCGTATCTTCGATCGATGTTTTTAGAGTCGCTAGATGCGGGCTCCCTCCCTCCTGATCAACGACTTGTGTCTATTGTTGTGATTCACAAGGAAGGGAAGCCGCGAGATCGTTGTGCATCGTACAGACCCATTTCGCTCTTAAACACTGAGCCCAAGATCCTCGCAAAAGTGCTCACGAACCGCTTGATAACCATCATTGGCGACCTGATCCATCCAGATCAATCCGGTTTCATTCCACACCATAACACGGCATTGAATCTTTGGCGCTTGCATGGCGCCCTTGCTAGGGCGTCGTCGTTACGTGAGCTGGCCATTTTGGCCTCTTTGGACGCCACAGTGGCGTTCGATACGCTAGAATGGCCGTACCTCTGGGCAGCCCTTGCTAAGTTTGGTTTTGGCCCTGCTTTTATCGGCTGGGTGAAATTACTGTATGAGGAACCATTGGCCCAGGTGGTCGTGAATGGTCGAGTTTCTGGCTCGTTTACCCTGGGAAGAGGCACGCTCCAAGGATGCCCGTTGTCTCCGCTTCTTTTTGCCCTCGCTTTGGAACCCTTGGCTGCCTGGCTGAGGTGGGAGCCATCGATGAAGAGTATTCGATGGACTCCAGACTTCGAGGACCGAGTGTCACTCTATGCGGATGATATCCTGCTGTATCTCACATCGCCTCGGAAGTCGCTGATAGTGTTATTTGATGTGTTAAATTCTTTTGGGAAAAATTCTGGCCTCGTAATTAACTGGTCCAAGTCCTGTGTATATGTCCTTTCAGGTGAGTCTCCTCTCTTGCCACGTGGGTGCCCCATACAGGTGGTGCAGGCAGGGTTTAAATACTTGGGGGTCTTTATCGCCCTGGATCCTGTGGTCCGCAATGAACGTAACTTACTACCCCCGCTTCAACGCCTAAGGTCCGATGTTGAGGCATGGCACAAGCTTCCGTTGTCCCCTCTCGGATGAGCGGCATTATTCAAGATGATGTCGCTACCCCGGTTCTTATATGCGTTACAGAATACATTTGACACTATCCCAGCAAGCTACTTCCAAGAGGTGGAAAGTCTACAGAGACAACTGATATGGGGCGGGCGATCCCGTATTGCCCTCGCCAAATTGACACTCCCGTGGTACGATGGTGGAATCGCACTCCCGGATATTAGGCGCTACTATTGGGCCTCCCAGCTGGGGGCGATTAATCATGGTACGTACGGTCCTGCATCGAATCCCGCGTTCGAAATGGAAAAGTGGCTGTTGCCTGGCGGGGACTACAACAGGGTGCTCTATACAAAATCTGCCGGGAAGATGCTCACGGGTCCGACCAAGGTAGTGGTGCAAGTATGGTATCGTGCTAATGCTGCAATGGGATGGAAGAATAGATTGACACGAGCGACTCCACTCTACGCATCCGAGAGACTGGGCTCCCTGTGGAAGATGAAAGGCTTCGACAGGTGGGACGTGATTGGTATATGCAGGGTGAATGACGTATGGACCAAGGACAGGGTCAAGACTTTTGAGGAGTTGAAGGTGGAGTATGATTTGAGTGACAGAGAGTTTTTCCGTTACAAGCAGATTCAGCAAGCACTGACATCGGTTTTTCCATCGGGTACTACTGTCCCGGAGGCATCCCCACTTGAAGATCGGGTACTGGATGGGTACGTCCCCGACAGTCCGATCTCGCTAATCTACAAAAAACTGATAAATAATAGGGTTGACATCCTACACCGTCTCAGAGAGGCCTGGACCAGCGATGGTCTGGAGTTGGACGAGGAGGACTGGCAGTCGGCGGTATCCTCACCGAAGGAGGTTGCAATTCCGGCTCGTCTTCGGTTTGTGCAGCTCAAAATCTTTCACCGGATCTACGTGACTGGTCCTCGCCTGGTTACCATGGGATATTCCTTGGATGGGATGTGTAGCCATGGGTGCTGCTTCTTGGGCACTTTTCTCCACATACTCTGGGAGTGCCCGGTGGTTGTGCATTTCTGGAATCGAGTGCATGAAGTTATGGAAGAGGTCAGGGGTGTTGCGTTGTTGCCTGAAACTAGGATGCTTGTTGAATGTTTGGGAGCCGACTGACTATGATGTGGCGCAGACGCAGTGGGTGACCCTCGGGAATATGATTGCCAAGAGAGATATAGCGCAATTATGGGGATCCCAGAGGCCGCCCACTGTTCTGGCATGGAAGGAAAATATGGACTGGTGTATGTTTAGAGAGAAGACGTTATACGTTGCACGTGGCAAGCCCCGAAAATGAGGGAAAGTCTGGGGCCAGTGGAACTCCTACCGAGGTGAAATATGTACACCTCCCTTCGCACATGTAGTGACTACCCCACCTTCCCCCTCACCCGACATTCCTACTGCTGTTTTAGCTAAAATGCCCCCTGACTTGCAATTCCCCTTGCTTTCCCCCATCCCGTACTGTTGTTGATCGTATCAAAATTGTATGCTTTCCTCCCTCACAGGACGCTTCATTGTATTGCCTTGTTTCTTTACTGTTTATGTTTTAAATTTTAATAAAAAGAAATATAAAAAAAACCTTAGAAATTCACTGAAAAAACCATAGATTTCACCCATGTTATATGTAAGATTAACTACATATCATGGTCAACCTTTGGACAATAGATGTAAGATTTAAAGTATAAAATTGAAAGTTTAGCTATAACACATATCCCACACGAGGCAGTCTAGTGGTATTACTTCACAAGTTATTCCTATGTATGTATAGACTCTCTGGGCCCCAAGTTCGCCGGATTTTAATTAAGCATTCTTTCTCGATTGTGCTTTTAAGCGAGTGATCCAGACCGAACCGAGATACTTGGCGACACCTCATACAATTGAGGATCTGGATTAGACCGTTCTCAGAATTCGCAAGGCATCAATGTGGTTTCTAGTGCCCAAAAGAATACAAACCGGCTTGAGCCATTTGGCCCTTGCCTGCTTATAAGCTAGACAGACAAAGAATAAATGGGCTCATCCCTCACGGAGCGACAGCGTAACCCATTACCACAGGTTACCGTCTACAGTCGTACACGACTGTTCCCTAGAAGCAACAATTTCTCCTTTACATCTTGTACGCTGACTACCCAGTCTACAACGTTTACTCTACCTTACCCGTGTAAGACTCACCATGCCATTCACAGCCCTGATGATTCACAGGCTTCGTCCTGCTTGATGAAACACGTGTAGGCTGGCGTCTGTATATTCCCCAAAAAGAATCACATAAAGCTTTCACCAAACCAACAGCTTCATCTCTGTTTGTCCTGCAATATATTTATACCGAATTGTTTATCTAACGTGTGCACAGTAATTGTTTGTAAAGAATAAATAGGCTATAGTTTCCTGCTGGGCATCACAGCTCCGACAGTTTGCTGAGATGGAAATTGTTGGGTCCCTATTGGCCAGTAAAGAATTTAGCATTTGGGATCCGAATCTAAACTGAATATATAGAGCCCTGTCTCTAGATGTCCTGATTAGGTCTAAGTAGGGTTCCATGGATACGAGTGGCTTATGCCGAAGGAACTCGTCAGTTAATCTACCAAGCCTTGGGTTGTGTAAGACCTGGAGGTTAACCCAGTTCCAATAGATCTTTTTTAAGTCACTCTTGGTCGGCGGGACATGCTTAGCCCATGCTTCGGCTAACCCTAGCTTAGTCAGTAGGTCCCTAATATCTCGAAGCCACTTAACCCTTCTGTTGGTATCCAGGGATATGGGCCGCCGCATAACTACGAAGTTCTGGAGTGCGTCTTAATCTTATCCAGTACAAGAGGGGGCGAAGTCTGGCCACCTCACTAAATGTATATATATATATATATATATATATAGATTCCAACCGGAAAGTTGGTGCGACGCTTCCACACCGAACCCAGTGCGCAGACACAGATGAATAAATCCACAGCCAGACTTACTTAGGATATTTCTTCGTCCTTTAATGCATATAAAGTGCAGAGGTGCAACACACTGCCAAACAGATGCGTTTCGGGCGTGAACGCCCTTGCTCACTGTCAGCGGGTAAGCGGTACATGATTCATTTAAGTACATTGGTTAATTGCATAAACGCGCCAAAAAATCCTCTGCAGTTTCATTGAACTAAAGAGAGGACTAAGGCAGGAACCCATTCACATTGTACGTTATTAATAGTTCGGCCATTTTACAACGGAGCAAAGTTGGAAGTTTTTGCATGACATTATTTGGTAAGAACATACCTTTAGAAATATTCCCATTCTTACTGAGATTGTGGTATAACTTTTAACAGTAAATGCAAGGAATTATTTATATAAAGTGCAAATGCTTAGCAGCCGTTGTTATAAAAATACTACGAGTGCAAATACGCAAAATTACTAACTGTGCAAATACGCAACATATTAATTGTACAAATACGTTAATTTACACAAAATAGTATTGAATATATATACATAATAAAGTGCAAATGCTCAGCAGCCGTTATTGTGCAAACATTATGAGTGCAAATACGCAAAATTATTAACTGTGCAAATACGCAACACATTAATTGTACAAATACATTAATTGACAAATAATGGCATTTCATGTATATACACAAATCTAAAATCAAGTCCTTGCGTTCTATAGCTTATACCACACTGTGTAATTACCATATAGGTCTAACCAAAACATATGGAAAATATTAAAAGATTCCATTGTATGTCATAACTTCGTCAAATGAAAATTCATAATAACTGTTACAGAGCTCTTTAGAATGGGTTTCCACTATTATAGTAAATGATCAATGTTCAAGCGCGTGTAATATATATCCAATTCGCATTATGCACTGATCTACCGCTAGAAAAAATACAGAAAAATAACCAGAAGGTGAGGGAGTGCTGGGATGTCCTACTTACATAAATAGGAAGACATCTGGGGGTGAAGGGAATAAAATTCCAAACTTAAACTGTTTCAGTGATTTAAAATATGTGAACACATAGAATTTCATCTTTGTCCACTTGTCAAAAAGAATTATATATATATATATATATATATATATATATATATATATATATATATATATATATATATATATATTCACCATTCCGTCGCTTCCACCTCGCTCTGGAGTTACAGCCAGCCAGGGTAAATAGGACACGGACCAGTCAAGTTTCGTTTTCGTTTATTTAGTGCAGGTAAAGTCCATGACGTTTCGGCTCCACGAGCCTTGTTCACATGTACATGTATATATATATATATATATATATATGAACAAACCACCCAACTGCCATAGAACCTCCATGGAAATCAGGCACGGACACAAAGTGGCTTCGGATTCGGCATTTATTTCATGATGCAGGACGCCCTCAATCACGAGCACAAGGAGAGACACGTTTCAGCCGTCAGGAGGCCTTTGTCAATCTAGTTTGACTCTTCGTAACTCATAGGTTAAATAGCCCATCCCACTAGCCCCTTAAGTAGACATAAAAGACATACTTTAAGGTAAAGGTTCCTACTGCAGTTTCAATACAGCAAACTAGCACTTCCTCAAGCTCTTCGTTAGTACCAATATAAATAAGAAGCATAATACTAGTATGAAACGCACAGTTTGTCAAAGTTGCAAAGTTAACTAGAAAAGCAAGAAAATGTACAATGTAGCATGCTTAGTAATTAAAACACGGCTCCGTAGGACACCTCGGGCACTTAAACAGATAAGCCAAACTAACATCCAGTGTTGCCTAAATATACAAAATAATTACAAAAATATTTAAAATACAGCTGCCGCTCGTATTCTTAGTGTTCATTAGTGACTGTCCATTGTCCCGGTGGTTATTATGAGCTCATGTGAGTTCTGCCGCCCCACAGTATTGGGCTGTGTCTCGGAAGGATACCTGGTTACTGCCATGTCTGTACAGAACGCTAGTGCTGCCTCAAAGTCTTGGGACCAGTGAATGATACCAGCGCATTGATTTGTAAAATGAAAGCATGGACTAAATAACCCATGCAAGAATTCATAGCTGTCAATTCACCAAAATGCGAGGGGTAGTGGAAGCGACATCAAACACCATATGACCTTTACTTTCACACACAAATTCACACATGCACACACATTCACATTTACACACACTGTCTCTCATGTAAGCACACTCTCACCTGCAAGCACATACACCACCATGCATTTGAAAACATTTCTACTGACCTCGAATGCCAACAAGGGTCATACCCCAGCTAATTGTACTCAATTTTTTATTACACTAATAGTGAATATTAAAACATTATTCACTATTGGTATACTAAAAATCGACAGGATACAAAAAACGTGGAGCCCCAACCAACCAATGGCTGTAGGGATGAGCTTCCCCAGTGTTTCTTGAACTGATTTTGCGACATCTGAGGTCAGGGGTCACAAAGGTAGAACCAGGGGTCACAAAGGGGCAAGCCAGGCTCACAACGGCGACCCCAGGGGAACCCCTAAATGGCTTCCAAGCAAGAATTCAGAATCATAACCAAAAAATCGCAGCAGATAAGGACAAATCAGCTGTAGATATTTAAATTACTGAACTATTTTCTGAGTTGATTTTCTCACAGAAGCATTTCTCATTTTCCACAAACATTCTAAATTATTTTTAAAACTTCAGTACAATTGTATGGCTGCAACAGAAATACTGCTAATGATCCTTGCCTGCTCTTCACTACCACATAGAATTGCAAACCTAAATTTGGAGAGTAATTAATGCAAGTAAATAGCATCATTTGCCCCCATGCTGGGCAGCTAAAAGATAATAAATAAAGAGTTTCAGTGGGGTGGCTCACCTGGGGCCCTGATGCCACTGAACCTGCTGTAAAAAGAGTTGCTATGCTCCTTTTCATTAATCAGAATGTGCATTTCCTGAGCCACTTTGTGGCGACCTCCCAGTACAATTTAAGCACACAAACATTGTTGGATTTGGACAGTAGCCTAGATAAAGCAAGTGCAATGAAGGAATTGTGGAAAGAGTCGAGTCAGTTTGTCACCTCAGTCTTTTGTCTCTGCCTTAATTGCCTCGCTGAATCCTAATGTTTCTTCTAATGAAGCAGAACGTCTTGATAAAGTAAGGCACTCAAGCACCACCTGGCTCCCCTTCTTCTTCACCTGCTGCTTCCCCTCAATTAGTTCCGTCGGAGACAGATTGATGGTGTGGATTTCTATGGTTGGAGCCTCTGAAAAGAAAAGGTCTGACTGCAATCCTAAAGGAGTTATCTGCCTTTCTTTTCTCAAGTTATGACTGAACATCAAGGTGGTCTTCATGCAGATAGTGCCTGCTTGTTATTCCCCATTTGGAGAGGGTATTAGTACACACTATGACATACCACAGTCCGCAGCTTCACACAGCTGAATATTAATGGTCTGGAGCAGACACCCTAGAGCCGTACTATTGAAAGTGACCAGGGGTGATTGTGCCCCGTTCTTGGGACTCACGCTACTTTGGTAATATAGAAGGTTCTACAGATGCTTGTGGGCCCCCTTTTATTGTACAAATTCTGCCGGCTCACATTTTTAAACAAAGCAGTCACAATGGCCATTTCTCTCATCTGCAACAGGCTGTCGCCTTGTGCATATGAGGATACACTTTGGGGCAGATTTACAAGAAAGTGATGCATCTGTAAAGATGCATCACTTTTCCTGTGCCACCATTAGAAACCCTTGCACAATAAAGGATGCGCCGTATTTACAATACGGCGCACCATGGAGCAAGGATTGACATGCGTCAGAAATTCTGACGCATCTGTTGACGCAAAAGTCATTCATTGCTGGAGTCGTGTCACAAGCACGATCCAACACCGGCAATGTAGAGGGAGGCCTATCCTCATTGTGATGCGTCACTCTTTACGCCTGCTTCAAGCAGGCGTAAGAATTTGACACAGTGGCATTCTAGAAGTGGCGCAGTGAAATCTTGTAGATTTCACTGCGTCACTTCCACAAGGCTTTTTGCGTTGGAACACCCAACCTGCATACATTATACCTGACACAGGTGTAATGTGACGCAGGGCTTTACAACGTGACGCATCTACCTACATGCTTCATGTTGTAAATGGGCTGCATTTTTATGCTGGTACTGTGCCACAAAAAGTAACACAACAGCGGTTCAAAAATGACGCAAGAGGCTTGTAAATCTGCTCCTTTGCCTTTATACGTCTAACATATTTCAGATGATGCAACGGCAAAGAAGGTGTTTTTAAGTTGCACATATTTTGGACCACATAGAGGTGATGTGCAGTCAGTACACACCCCCAAGGGAATGACTAGGGAAGGGTTAGCACAAGGCGCAGGGGGAACCCATAGGCATCCCCATGTAGACAGGTAGAAATATTGCAATGCACCCATCCTCAGGGAATGTGTTTCCTCCTGTTCCAAAGGAAGTTGGTCAGCCTCTAGTGAAAGACATAACCACAGCTTCAAACAGTGGCCCTGTCTTTCTTGAAATACCCTCTCTTTAGTCCAGGTGCAAACTTTCAGATTTCACGTCTGCAATGAGAAGTGCACACTTTTATATGTCATAAAGTAGACAAGTCAGCACCAGTTTACACTGGGTGTGCAACAGCACACACAGGGGACAGAGAACTTAGGGGTCTATTACGGTGGTGGGTGTACTTTGTCCGCCTGCCATCGGCCCGGGATATGAGACCATCCGCTATGTGTGCATCGGTCCCACATATGCAAATAGGATGCTCCTGCCACACTGGTAAGCGCATTCCCCCTATCTAGCAGACACCGCCACCATATTCAACCCTCTTCCACCAAAAGCAACGGACGGTCTTCCCGTCCGCTGCATTACCCCTGGGGGGAAATGGGAGGTGGGCGGGGGATGATGTCGGGTGGGAAACCACCGCCAAGCGGGCGGTAGCAATCCACCCGACATCATAATAGAATCCCCCAGGTGTGCTTATGTGGGCCCCGGTATTTCTTCAGCTGTAACTCTGAATATTTTTACTGACATACTCACTTCTATTTGTAATTGGTGATATATTAGTTTTGCCATCATGCATATTCAATGAGCGAGAAACATTCACCTGGGAATTTGCACAGGATTTTTATTTATTCTAAACAAAACATATATACAAGGACGATGTGCACGTTATTCATCTATCAATTTATTGCGATTTCACTAAAGTGGAGAACGTAAGAGTACAGTCATGAAAATAAATATGTGAAATTGTTTTCTAGGTGTCGGCGTTTTCTACATGGGAGAAAGAATTACATAAGATTGTATTTGACCCTCGTTATCTGTTATTGAACTCCGAGGAAAGGAAACAGGTACGTTTTCTAAGATTACTGGCTACTCTGATGCCACCTTCTCTTCCATTTGCATTTACTTGTTTTTTTGAGTGTAAATAGTTAATGTACATTCCACAGGGGAGAACAAGACAAGTACATCGTTAGCAACATGTATTATATGCATCACAATTGAGAATACCAATCAAGACTTCCTATAGTGAACTGGAAACTATGCCAAGTATTCTGTTCGAGGAGTTTGTCTCGTGATTGTAGAATGATATAGTACAGAGAACTTCCTATCTAGTAACTTTACCGCGGGCCAGACGCCGGATAGAAATATGAGCAAACGTTTCAGGTGTGTGCTCATTGAGATGTCCTTTCTGACATGTTATTTCACTGTGAGTCTATGCAACTGACACCGCGTTTTAGAGAGTCTTTATGCCTTACTTACATAGCAAAGTCGTGCATACGATTCTCAATACAGAATTTGCATTTAAGAAGCTTAAGGATGCATTTTTATAAGTTTGAGATCATTATGTTGTGTTAATGTAGATATCTGAATAAATTTTTTATGAAACGGGTTGCATATGTTAACTTGAATGTGAGACCTTGGAAGAGGCCGAGACTTCATGTACATTCTACATTCATTTAAATCTGTAAAAACGTCTAGTTTTCATAAAAGGAACATCTTTCATTCAGATTAAGCTCCTAATCAATTTACAGCAAGACGTTGTTTCTGTTTTTTTTGTTTACTTCCCCACAATGAATTATAATATTTTGCCTTTAAAAAAATGTAAAAAATCAATATGAGACAGCCTACCTAATTATCTTTCTCAAAGGTTTTTGAACAGTTTGTAAAGACAAGAATAAAAGAAGAATATAAGGAAAAGAAGAGTAAATTATTGCTGGCCAAAGAAGGATTCAAGAAGCTTCTGGAGGAATCTAAGGTCTCTCATAGGTGGGTGTGTCATGCAGAGCTTGCTGCTCTGTGTGCAGAACCTTTTAATAAGTTATGCTTTCAGACATTCTTGCGTCAATATTCTTAAGAGACAGCAACAATGCATAGAATGTGTAACATATTGGTACATTGTTTAGACCACCATGGTACCGATTCATAAATTGGCTGAATAGTGCGACAGGAGAATGTTGGCATAATTTAAGTATGTTTTGGGTAAGTCAAGCAAATATGTCTGAGGTAAGTATGCCTAATTTAGGCATGTTGGAGTTTACTCGCGTATTTATATGAAATATATGTATGCACCTGATTTGCATCTTTGTGTCTACCTATACGAGTTTCCATGACATAAATTCATTAGGCATGCCTACAAATTGTTATGTTTTTCGTAAAATTTCAGAATTATTTTTTCGCTTTATCTCTACCGTTTTTAAGTAACCTGTACCGTTTAAAAAAAATCAATTAAAAGTCTCCTTCTTCACGCTAGTCCCATCATTTTTACGCAGTATAGAGAATTAGCAGGCATATAACACTGGATTTTGTTCACCTCTTCCCTCAATCGATGTCCCAGCCCACTCCCCTGAGAATGTCCCCTGATGTGAATTCATTAGAGTTGCCATATCTTACCAAGGATGTAGTGCTCCACTCAGGTTTGGGTTAACAGCCTAATGGATCCTTGGAATTGTATATCTCAGATATTCAGTTCCAATTGTATTGATGCACCCAATAACAATGATTTAGAGAAAAAAAAGCCAATGACAGGACTAGCACGACAGGACTAGCATGTTGTCGTGGCATGGTCTCATCTGGTAAGCTTTAAAGTAAGTATATATATATATATATATATATATATATATATATATATATATATATATATATATATATATATATATTATTTTTTTTTTCCTCCACGACAACTTCAATTTGCTGATAAAAAACAGGACACCCATAAGCTCCACTTAAAGAATTCATTCTGCAGGTGAAAAAATCTCCACGACGCGTTTCGCCATTACGACTTGTTCAGGCTCGCAGACACCACTATATATATATGAACAAGGCGGAAACGCCGAAACGCGTCTAAGCAGAGACTGATCTAAAAATTAAAGTTTGGATTCAGATTCACGGAGTCAGCGCCTTCTTTGATCATGAAGTATGGTATGAAAGAATATATATATATATATATATATATATATATATATATATATTACCTACTGGCGGTCGCCAGTAGGTAGTTATAGTTAGGATTTTTTTCAATGTTAAATCTCAAAATTCTATTTGGAATAACTTTGGCACCGGTTGACGAATCTGCCTGAAAATTTCCTGAAAATGGCCTCGTCGAGCTCCGGTCCTTCCCTGAAAGTTTGGGGGGGATACGTCAAGCGGGGACCGAGATAAAAGGGGGGTCCCAAAACGCATTTTCCCCATGTTAATTTCCATAGGGCGGTCAATTTCACTTTTAGCCCGAACGGCTGAATGGATTTACACCAAACTTGGCAAAATTGTAGGGACTGGTAGCCCGATGTGCCTTTGCTATGTCTCAAGATATGTGCTCCAGTGGATTTTGAGTAATTTAGGTTCAAAAAAATATATATATCTATAGGCGCTCTCCGGTGCGCGCACTTGAGTGCGCTCCTGGCGCGACACGCGACTTGCGCGCAGAAAGCTGATTGGCTCTTGGGTGTCTGTAAACATTCTAAACAGTCTGGAGCGGCCGCCATCTTGTGTCTCGGTAAAATCGAGACACAAGGGGTTTGAAAAAAAAAGGGGCAAATGACCATAAGGGGGAAGAGTAGACCCCCTCTGACCCCCTAGGTTTGATGTAGGGACTAAAATAGGGTCCTGCAGGGCATTACATTTTTTTTTTCGTTTTGCGCGGGGGAAGCGCATGGTACGCGCACCGGCGAAGCACGGGGAAAATCCAGGACCATATTTATGAAGGCCTTGCGCTGTTAGTTTTGCGCCTCCTGTGCGTCAATTTTTGTGACGCACCAGCGGTGTAAAAAAATGTGCATTGTTATGCAATATTTAAAAAGTGACGCATCTATCTAGATGCGTCACTTTTTAAATATAGTGCAACGAGGCACATTTTATTACACTGCTGGTGTTATGCGTCACTTTTCTGTGCGCACTCCTTATGACATTCCAGATGTGTCATATTTAATGTATGACGAATCATGTTGCAAGGAGTTACAGATACGTCAGTATTTCTGACATATCTGTAAACATAAAAGTGATGCGAGGCAGGTGCAAGATTTTGACGCAACAGCATCCTAAAAGTGACGCAGAGAAATCTTATAGATTTCAGTACGTTGTTATTACCAAGCTTTTTGCGGGGGAATGCCCCCTTTGCATACATTATACCTGACGCAGATATAATGTGGCGCAGAGTTTTAAAAAGTGACCCATGTACCTAGATGCGTCACTTTTTAAAAATAGCGTCAGGTATAATGCATGCAGAGGGGATGTTCTCCCGCAAAAAGCTTTGTAATAGCGACGCAGTGAAATCTTTGAGATTTCACTGCGTCAGTTTTAGGATGCTGTTGCGTCAAAATCTTGTGCCTGCTTTACAGCAGGTGTTAGACTGAGGCAAGACCTTTCACATGCTGCTTTCCCCATTTGAAAGGACGCATTACTGGAGTTGCGTCACTTTTGTGACGCACTCCAGCAATGCGTTACTTGGAATGTCATAAGGAGTGCGCACAGAAAAGTGACGCATCGCACCAGTGGTGTAAAAAAATGTGCCTCGTTGCGTTATATTTAAAAAGTGACGTATCTAGGTAGATGGGTCACTTTTTAAAATCAAGCGCCACATTATATCTGCGTGAGGTATAATGCATGCAGAGGGGGTGTTCCCCCACAAAAAGCTTTGTAATAGCGACGCAGTGAAATGTTTGAGATTTCACTGCGTCACTTTTAGGATGCTGTTGCATCCTTTAAATATAGTGCAACGAGGCACATTTTATTACACTGCTGGTGTGATGCGTCACTTTTCTGTCCACAGTCCTTATGACATTCCAGATGTGTCATATTTAATGTATGATGAATCATGTTGCAAGGAGTTACAGATACGTCAGTATTTCTCACATATCTGTAAACATGAAAGTGACGCGAGGCAGGCGCAAGATTTTGACGCAACAGCATCCTAAAAGTGACGCAGAGAAATCTCATAGATTTCAGTACGTCGTTATTACCAAGCTTTTTGCGAGGGATTGCCCCCTCTGCATACATTATACCTGATGCAGATACAATGTGGCGCAGAGTTTTAAAAAGTGACCCATGTACCTAGATGCGTCACTTTTTAAAAAATAGTGTCAGGTATAATGCATGCAGAGGGGGTGTTCCTTGCAAAAAGCTTGGTAATAATGACGCAGTGCGTCACTTTTAGGATGCTGTTGCGCCAAAATCTTGCGCCTGCTTCACAGCAAACCTTTCACATGGTGCTTTTTCCATGTGAAAGGACACATTACTGGAGTTGCGTCACTTTTGTGACGCACTCCTGCAATGCGTTACTTTTGTGTTTACAGATACGTCAGAAATACTGACATATCTGTAACTCCTTGCGAATTGATTAGTCATATATTAAATATGACATATCTGGAATGTCATAAGGAGTGCGTCCAGAAAAGTGACGCATCGCTGTTTTCACGTAGCGATGCGTCACTTTTCAGAAATGAGGCCTCCAGTTTATTCACTGTGTCATAACTTTCTTTTCTAACACTCACCTTCTTTCATTCCTCCTACTTCACTTCCTTTCACCTCTCATACCTTTCTGTTCTTTCTTACTCATTCTCCTTTCAATTATCAATGCACTATATTTCACTTACTCTTCATTTTTTAAGAATATAGCTCTTTGATGAGAATTGGAGGTAGTTCTGAAAAGAACTTTTGGTTTTCTTCTTTTAACTGAACAGGAACAAAAACAGGGAATGGAAACTGCTCAACAGGAGCAAAAAGAAAAGAAAAAAATTAGGGGTGGGAAGGGCAGCGATGGTTCTCCAATGCTCGAACCATGAGCAGGACACTTTGCTCCCCATAGGTGAGGAGTTGATTGCAGTATCTGCATTTGATGACCCCATGGTTAAATGCAGGTTGTATGTTTGCTACCTGCTCCTGTGATTGTTCTCTCCCAGAAGAAGTTGCTCCTCCTGTTGATGTAGAGGCCCCATCTCTGGGAACCTCTTGTGCCAGAGCCCTGACACTTTCCCGGGCAAAATTCTGGGGGTGCCTCCTCTCCACATGGCGAATCATGGTGAAGTTGCCAAAAGAGTATTTTTTGGGGGGGTTACCCCGTGACAGGACCTGTTTGCAGATCCTGCACTCTACTTTTGGTGCATTCACCTTCTTCTGGTCTGCTGGAAACTTAAAAAATTTCCAGATGAAATGTTCTTTGACCTTCGGCTGAGGAGGCTCTTCATCAATGAAATCATTGGAGTCATCTTCACTGCTGGATGGTCTGGCAGCCATGATTAATCAAGGAATATGGAACAGCAAAAAAGGCAGGTCTTTCAGTCACAAAAGTGAAAGAAGAAGTGAAGGAAATGGGTGGGGATTTCATTCATTGTAAAAAAAAACTGTTCGCAACCAATGAAAAGTGTTATTTTAGGGTCACATGACCCGACGCGTTTACGCTGCGCGCTCCGGTGCACTTCCGGTGCGTTTACGCAGCGCGATCGTAGGCGCTTCCGGGGCGCAAACGTGGCGCGATCGTAGGCGCTTTTGCGTGCGTTTATGCGCCACGAACGTAGGCGCTTCCGAGGGCACTTACGTTGCGCGCCGTAGTGACGTCATCAATCTTTTATAGAAATGCATAATCATTTTCCTTATTAAAAAAAACTAATTTTATTTGTATGGTACGAAATGTTTTGCATTATTATTAACTTTTCATTCATATTTTTTTTCACGAACGACAGTTGCGCTCTGGGAAAGGCTTACCGGAGAGCTTAGCTGAAAGCTTCCCGGAGCGCGCACCCAGAGCGCAAAAGAAAAAAATTATATAAAAAAAATGAATACTTAAAAAAAACAGCAAATTGTAAAAAAAAAAAAAAGGTTAGAAACTCGATATACAAAGGAATTAGCATTTAAAAAACCTATGAAATTCACTGAAAAAACCATAGGTTTCACACCAGTTATAGTTAGGAATTAGCATTTAAAAAACCTATTAAATTCACTGAAAAAACCATAGGTTTCACACCAGTTATAGTTAGCTGGAAATTTTACTGATATAAAACCATTGAAATTCCCACGTTATAGTTAGATGGACTCACTATAACTTGCGCGTGCAATGCACTGCTGATGATGTCTTATTAAGCCAGTTAACCAATCAATTTTTAAAAACCATCCATTTAGACACTTATTTAAACATTTATTCTTCCATCAACTTTTACATATACATATATAAAATATATTTATTTTTCAGAAAGACACACATTCACTGGATGGTATCATCAGTGATGTCATGAGTGATGTCACTGACCATGTCATGAGTGATGTAATATGTGATGTCATCAGCAGTGCATTGCACGCGCAAGTTATAGTGAGTCCATCTAACTATAACGTGGGAATTTCAATGGTTTTATATCAGTAAAATTTCCAGCTAACTATAACTGGTGTGAAACCTATGGTTTTTTCAGTGAATTTAATAGGTTTTTTAAATGCTAATTCCTAACTATAACTGGTGTGAAACCTATGGTTTTTTCAGTGAATATATATATATATATATATATATATATATATATATATATATATATATATATATATATATATATATATATATATATATATATTTTTTATATATAAACACTTCACTAGTACCGGTACAGGAATTCGGCTGTCACGGGCGGTCCTGTTGCAGCCACCGGTAGGCTTTCAAATTCACTCCACGACAACTTCAATTTACTGACGGAAACAGGACACCCATAAATTGGGTTTCAATGAATCAATCAAGAAATGCTGCAAAAGTGGATAGGCCTGTGCCTGGGAACTTTTACTCCACTGGTCAGAACGGAAGTAGGAGTGAGATAGGGTGTCTACCAGTTACAGTTTTGGATCCTCACTCAGCCTTCTACAGAACACTCCTGGACTTGTAAAAGGATACCAGGTGGACTATACCTGCTGAGGTTGGAATCTTCATTCTGTGAGAAGGACCTTAAGGGGTTGGAATCCTTTAATTTAAAATCCAAGGAAACAGAGATCTCCTAGGATCATAAAGCTGATCTTGGGGTTGGCCCTAGTTATATGAAATAGCTGAAGAGGAGATTCCTGTAAAGAATCCCATCTGTACATTGGTAACTGCAGGTGGACTGTACTTTGATACCACCTACTGCCTGAACCCCCGATAATTCCTAAATCCCTTTTGCCTTTCCTGAGGTTCTGGGCACCTTAAAATTGTACTCATGTGATTGTTAGGTCGCCAAAAGAAGTTTTTGAACTTTTTCATATATTTTTCTCAAGAGCTTCAAGGAACTAACTGCAAAAAATATCCAACAGGAAGTTCCATGGCATCAGATTGAAATCTGTTTTGTCTTGCTTGGAGAAGAGTGTTTCCTCAGGAAAAACTACATTGTCCCTTATCAGAAAGGTTTTAAACATTCCTTACCTCAAGACCCTAGAGGTACAACTGACTTGGTGTATTCAATCCACATTCAATCCACACCACATCATGGCTGGCCTCAATCATGCCTTGCTGCCAGTCTACCTTGACCATTGACTACCACAGGCTGTGCTATTTTCACTTAAATATTTAAACAATCATATTACTAGTTTTACTTATTAGAATTTTGTCATATTGGTGGTATTTTATGTATTGAATTTGTCATTTTTTGTATACATCGGAGTGAGGTTTGCATTGTATTGTGTTTTTGACTTTTTAAATGTTTTGGTACTTCTAAATGCTTTACACAGTTTAGTTAAGTGTCTCTGCCCCGTACTATAGGAGGTTTACTCTATGTGGTTCACCATGTCTTACTGGACTGTGCAGCTAAGGTCTCTACTACCAATTGAAAAATTGCAGTGATAATGCTAAGATAATCTTTTGATTAATATTTTGAGTAATACCCAAATAATGATCTTTAGAGGCAAAAAACATTTGTGCAGCTTGAGCAGATGGAATGTTTTTTTTACATTTGGTGTTACAAAGTGATTTATCAATAAGATGATAGACCATCATAAGTAATCAAGTCACTATCCTGTTAGGTGCAGTCAAGGATTTCAATAAATTAAACCATAGCTCAATCTCTGCAAGCTATGGCATAGCGCAGACAGGATTATTTTAAAGAAAATGTCTAAATCATTTAGAAGTACCAAAACAGTTAAAAATAAATAACACAATAAAAACGTCACTGCAATTTATTAAAAGAGAGAGAAAAAACTAGTAAGCAAACTGAGACAAATTCAATAAGGAGAACTGTAGACATGAATTTATAAAGATTTAAGTGAAAATAGTAGAATAAGCACAAAGCGCTAATAATAGTCAATGGAGTTTGAAAAACCGAGACCTTGGGCGATTTGAGGTTAATTGAATGGAATTGGTGTGAATACGTCCTGGTAAAAGTCTATAATTCAAAAAGTTTGGAAAGATTCTACTTCCCAGTGATGAAAAGGACTATGTCACTTTTTGAGAATATTCCCTGAGCAGGCCCCCACTGACATTGCAGCTGCTGCTCTCAAACTGAAGGCTGGATACCATTTGTCCAGCTGGAGCATGAGCTCTGGAAATTTGGAGACTTCTCACAAAAAAAATATCTAAGTCCCAAAGGAGAATAGAATTTAGTAATTTTCAAAGCTGTTAGTAGTCTTCAGCTGAACAAAGCTGAAATGTAATCTAATGCCATGGAACTGCCAGTCAGATACCTTTTCCTAGAACTTCAGGGATGTCCCAGAGGAACACTTTTCAAAAGTTTCCAAAATTAACTCTTGTGCCTAAACTATCATAGTAGTATAGTTCTGAGGCCCCCCCAGCCCTCAAGGGAGGGGGGAACTTAATGACTCCAAGGATGTCAAGAAGATGCCAACAGTAAAGTCCAGTCTAGGACCAGGTGTTAATTGTCACTGGGTACTTAAGAGAAAAGGTCTCTTGCAGCTTGTTAGGTCCATGTATCTGCACAGGAGGTCAGCAAACTGACCCTTGGAGTCCACTTATGTGTCCTTGGTACAAAAGAGTACAGATGCTGAACTTCAGGTCTCATCTCAGGCCACAGATAGCGGTTCCCCACTTTTCTGATCTCCCATAGGTCTGGACAGTGTTCTGAGCAGGTCTCCTGGCCAAACACATTTATTCCTGGTATCATATAGTGGATGGGGTTGACTTCTGGGCACTTCATAACTATTTAGGTAAAAGTTCACTGGGGCAACCAGTCACACTTTTTCAGCAGTTCCTATTTTGCCTACCACAAACAATCCTACAGTGCCCATCACTTTTTAATTTGAGATGGAGAACTAATGTAATTTTGGGTCTAGTCACTATGGGAACATACCATTACTAATGTCACACATGTGCCAACCTTAAATATTATGAATCCTTCCTGTCATCTAGAATATTGAAATTCTCCAAATCCAAGATGCCGGGTTTTATTTCCTTTTTATCTTTTCAGGTCATATCCTGTCCTAGCAATATACAAAGTACTCAATTTGAGTCTAAGTTGCATCACAATTGTACCTTGCCTGTTAGATCGGTCAATAGACTCACCTGGACATCCTGTATAACATGTGTTTCTGTTATCCTCTTTTTGCTTCTCGTCTTGCTGTTTGGCTAGGGCAGTAGGATGAGTTTTCCCAGGACTCCACTTTTAATCCATTCCTGCAAGTGATTTCAGAAATAATTTCAGTCTACCAGTGTAATCCTAAAGTCTGGTGTATCAACTGGAGATAAAAAGCGAAATCTATGCACATAGAAGGCCCTTTAACTATTGTCAACAAGACCTGCTCTTGACATGCTGTGACACCCTTAAATGAGAAGAACAGCTGTAAATAAATTAACTCTCCAAGTGCAATGCTTAACTTCTAATAATGGTCTTTATGCTAATCTCTAGCAGTTTTGCAACAAGGGTCATTTGATTCTCTTTTGGAAAGTATGGCTAAATTAAAATTCAGTCGGCAACCTTGAAAGCAAAGAGTTTCTAGACAATTGTCAAAACCACTTTGCCAAAAGAAATATCCAATGTGGGATTTATAGTGGGTAAAACAACTGGAAATGCACTGGTGTGTACATGCCATTTCCTTTGTTTGGGAAGTCAGCCCTGTTGAAAATTAGTGTATTATTTGTTAAGGCATGAGTACCCACCTAAAGAATTATTCACTGCTCTTGTCATAGTGAACACTTAAATTCATTAAATGAACCTGAGCTCTAACCCTTAGTAGCTATGACACATAACAGACAGGCTTAACTTAGAGGCATTGTGTAACACATTTATGCAATGCTGGATGAGCAATGAAGGCAAAACACAACACAAGCAAAATGCCAAATCAATTTAGGAAATGTAACAAATAAAAGGATACCAAAAACAGTAGTTAGGAATTTTTAAAGCTTCAAAAACCATTAAGCACCAACCACAGTCATCTGGTTGTGCTTAACCTGTATAAAGCACAACTGCACAATTAAGGCTGACTGCGATGAAGCATGGGTCAGATGGAGTGACCAGGTTCAAACTGGTTGGAAGTTTTGCCTTGGAACTTAGACTTTGAATTCTAAATAAAAAATGCTTAGCGGGGCAAGGCAGCTAGCTGTGCCCAAAATAACACTCCATACCATCTTACTGCGAATGGCCTACGTCTCATTGAAGTCATTAACATTTGGTGGGAAAGCTCAAATAAGGAGAAATTTTTATTTTGCACTGAAGGAAGGGCACCCGTCGGCTTGATACTTTTGACCTCTTCACTCAGTGAAGATTTCTACCTATGAGCTAAGTAATTATTTGTTGGAGCACAGATTCTTTCAGTGGGGCAAGCTGCAGGTTGTAGCTGATGATTGGAATTGCAGCTGCTGACACCTGTTCCAATTAAGCCTGGGCAGGGATCTCGGAGTTCCGTTGTGCGGAACTCCGCAAAGTGCAAAACAAAATCTGCTGCACTACGCGGAGCTCTAGTGCATTAGATAAATGCTGTTTGCAGTGATTTTCCATTCTGGGTGGTTGTCCACACTGAGCAACCATCGCAAATGGCACCGCTGCTTCCTTTCTGCCGCTCAAGTAGATTTTTTACTCGAGCCACAGTGTTCTCAAAGCGAACGGATGGTTTCACAATGCGAGCAGTCTCGAGCATAGGCGACCACTCGCAATGAGAAATCTGCCGGGAGGGGGATTTTTTCGCGCTCGCCAACTTAACGTTGAAGACCACAGCAACGAAAAATCTTACAGGGAATTCGATTTTCCATGCTCAAACTCGCCAAATTGATGTTGACGACCGCAAAGGAGGAAAAATTTCACCGGAGGTGAATTTTCCTCGCTCCCGCTTACCAAATTGATGTTGACGAGAGCCAGCGAGGAAAAAAAATTGGAACTCCACGAGATCCTCGTAACGTGAATTGCACAAAACTATTTAAACTCCATCAGTGGAGTGGAGTTCACTGCTGTTAGTTCCAATAGCATTTTGTGTTTGATTGTGCAATCTTTTGAATCTTTGAAGCCATTCTGACCCCAGAAGTGTAGATATTCATTATATGACTAGACACAATGAAATAAATTGCATGTAATGAGTGTGGGGAATTCTCAATCCGTATTTTTTAGTGCCAGTATTAGGGATTTTAGTTCTGAAAGCTGAGTCATGCAATCTCCTAGAGACTCCATCTGCGTATTGCTAGGACAGAATTTGCCAACCAGCATATGCTCCTTTACAATCACACATGCTGTGTTGTATTGTTGTTTACTTACTATGGCTGGCTGAGCTAAACCGTCAGTGTAAATTATATATTCATACTGATCTAGAGGCATTTTTTCATTCAGGATGGAATATTCCTGTTCATACTGAGGGAATGCTTGTGTTTCCAATGTAGAGTCACATTTGTAGTCTACATCTGTTGCAGTGAGAGAAATATCCCATTGTATCCATCGTGGATTCGAAGCTTTAGCATTTGGAACGCTAGCTTTTGTAAGAGCCTCTAAGGTTGGTACTGGAGTCACAACCATTATTCGCTTCCTTTCAGCCAGTGCTCTGTCTCTCACCACAACAGTCTGTACTGCTGTCAGGATTTTTTAAGTTGATGCAAAACGCATCTCAGCGTTTGTGTACAAATGTGATTTGTATGCTATAGGCATCGTTTCTCCTTCATTAAAGTTTAGGTAAGTGTACCTGGATTGACCCGCGATTACACAGATTACCAAATTCGTAATGTGTTCACATGTGTGTAAGTGTTTGGAAACTATCATGTCAGCTTGTAAGGAATGAAGAATTTTTCTATGTTTCTGTGCCCAATGTTGAACTAGAAGTCAGATCTAATTGAGTCATAGAATGGTTTTACTCTTTATGTATAATCTAAAATGTATGTTCTGCCATAATTTAGGAATCCTAAAATGGATTGTAAGTTTTTTAGAGTCTTCAGAGTGTGGAGCAGCACATATTTTTCAAAATGATTAGCTGCAAGGCATTTCCCCTCACCGCAAAGCTCAATTTGTATCTCTCAGAGGCGAGCCCCAAAATGATATTGTTCACCCTGGTCAAGTGATGCAATAATTCATCATCCGTCAGATAAATATCACCTACATAGGATAATGCCTCCTCATCAAAAATTTGAAGCAACTCTGTTAACCTTGCATAGAACAATACAGGGCTATTCTTATGCCCTTCGGGCAAGTGACAGAACTGGGGCTGAGAGCCTAGGGTTGAAAATGCTTTCAAATGTCTGCTCCCAGGTGCTATATTTGGACAAAAGAATCCATTTAAGATATGATATCTAATGTTGTTTTGTATTTTTTTTGCCAATTTTATTCATTAATGTGGCACTGTGTGCACTCTGTACTGAAAATATCTTTGTGCATGTGTTCAAATGCCCGTTGTCTAAAACTAAATTATATGAATACTCGAGTTTCATTACAGGAAACAAAGGATTATTCATGGAAGAGGTGCATTTCTCTATTACACATTAGTATCCAAGTAGATAGAATATCTCCCGAACTTGTTTTTTCGCATCTTGTTATATTGGGTATTGTCACTGTGGAGTAGTTTTCACTGGGATTACATGGTGAGGTGACTCAGCATCCCACCCTACATGATTGCAGTATAACGCAGGAACTAGTGCTCCCGCCCACTCCTGCGTGCCTGAGCATTTGACTGATTCTGGAACAAAGTCAGAGAAGGCTTGTGAAATTATGTTTCTCCCTTTGGGCAGTCCGTGACAAATTCAGGTGGCCTATCTTTTTCTGCTAAAACAATGTCGTCTCTAAGCGACATGTTCTCCCAAATGAGACCTTTAACTTTCCTGAGTTTGTCCCGTCCATCTAAAGTGTTATTTTATATAACTTGTGTGGAACACTTACCCTAGTATCAGGTGTTCTCACTGTGATATATTCATTCAACACTGCTGTTACCAGAAATTCCATCAGGTTCAGGCTAGCTATTGTTACTTCTATTGCGCTGTCCCCATTAGAAGCTGAGTCCTCAGTATCCAGGCATTTCTTATGTTAAGTCCTGCTACTTTCTTCTTCTTAAATTGAGGTTTTGATTTTGGTGTATTTTCTTTATTTATATAAAGTCTGAACTGTGATGCGTGTCTCTTGACTTTGTTCACTCGTCTGATCTGTGTTCTGACCGTCCTTCCCTCTCTGATGTTTTTTGATGAAACCTGAAAGGATCGAGAGGAACGTGTATCAGTATCCTGATGCCTGTCAGGTTTTTTAATGTTGTCATGAACCTAGTGTCTAATTCTTTGCCTGTACAAAAGGGATATTAGGTCCAGTCTTCTAGGTTCTGCTCAGGTCACAGGCAGTAGGTCCAGTCCTTTTTTGTTCTTCCACAGGTCCAGAATGTGATCTGAGGAGGTTACCGGGGATGTCACATTTATGCTTGGTACCAGCCTGTGGTTGGGAGAACTTCTGGCTACTCCATAACAAATGGTAGAAAAGTTTCCAGGGCTATCCCACTCATTTTAGTTGAATTTCTTGTGTGCCCTACTGCAAACGACCACAGAGTGCCCCCCTCTACTATCTAAATCCAAGATGGCAGAACTTTTCTTCTCCTGTGCAGAGCTCATGTGTCCTGCTCTGAGGTGTGGTCAGTGCAATGAGCAACCTTCCTCTGAGCATTACCATCCAGCTGACTGGAGAGACAAGTAAGTGTCCTGGCCGGTTTTTGCTAACATTTGCCTCTGACAGGATAGACCTCCTGGAAGTTAATCACGTTCCTGGCCACAGCCCAGATGGTCATCCTGCCAGAGGAATCGAACACCTCCCCACACTCAAGGCCTTCGTCCAAAGTCTTGGAGTAAGTTCAAACCTCATCAGAGGCCTATTCAGACCCTTGGTTACAGGAAAGGAATAGGTAACTTTCTAAACGTACCTTTTTCAAAATGTTTATTACAAATCAGACTTCACCAGTGGATTGGGCTTGTAATAAATATTTCATAAAGAGCAAAAATGTAATTTGTAGCAGTTTACTAGCCTCAGATACTGTTATTAAATGTATTACTGTATCCCAGTGCTTTCCTATTGAACAACCAACCCTGCTACAGTGAAAATAAATGTTGGGGCCTTTTCACTGTAAGTACATGTTCAACATTAAACCATTACATGTCCTACTTTTTAATACTCTGCAACCTGTCTTATGGGTAGTAAGGCCTACTTAGGTGTAACCTAATAATATTTAAAAGAAAGGTTTAGGCATACAAAAAGGGTTTATTCTGACATGTCGAGTCTGCAGTTTTAAAACTGCATAGCTAGGCTACGCATGGTAGGTCTACAATCACATTCACATTGGTACTGTAGTAAATGGCACAATGGGTGCTGCAGACGGCTTCTGCAATTTACTTTACAGGCACTGAGTAAACACTGCACCATATACTAGGAACATATAGGTAGGTTAAATATGTCAATCAGGGGCATGCCAATTTAATCATGCTGAAGGGGGGAGCACAGACAATTTAGTTCTGGTTTACAGGTTCTAAGCCAGGAAATCCAATCTAGGCAAACATCTGGGGGTAAACCATGCAAAAAGATGGTAATTTCCAACATGCTCCTAGATAACTTTCCTGCTTTATTGATGGAAATAAAGTAGATGCTCAGCAATCAAATTCAGAAATACCCAGCTGAAGAGGCAATTTTGGAAATAAATCAAAGATATTTGGATCTTCTTACCTATATTTCAAAGTTTCATTTCCTGGCCAGAGAAAACGATTGGCATGACTGAACCCTGTTCACTCATTCTGAAGCCCTTCATTAAACAGTTAAAAGATGATCTGTCTAGAGTCACCAGACTACCAATGTGAGAACATGGGTTGTTGCTTGATGGAGGTTGAAACCCAGCTCAAGCAACAGTAACAATCCCTGTCAGGGTGAATCAATAAAGCGACTAAATTAACCTGTGCTTAACCCTCTGGTAGCTGGCACAAATGGAGTCAGGCTTATCTTGGAGACACTGCATTTAGGCATGGGCGGAAAATCCGTTTCGCTCGCGGATTTTGCGGATTTTCGGGAAATTCGCAATCCGCGAGATTCGCGAATCTCCCGCAAAATCCGCAAATCCGCGAGCAGCGGATTTTGCTCGCACTGCTCGCACTGTTCGCGTGAGTTCGCGGCTTCCCAGTACAACTTCGCGCCCCGCGAATAAGTGCTAAATTGCAGAAATACGATCTTAGCAAAACTGAAACTACTTACCAGGTTCAAAAGTTCAGGCTCATCATTAGTAGCCATTTCTTGTAGTGCTTCCTGAGGGGCCCCTCCAGAGTTCAGTTGCCAGTTGCAACTATTATGTGACCCTGCTCTGAACCTCAGAATAGTTACACATATGCCACAAAGGTCCTGAATTACAGCTAAGGGAGACAAGCAGGAGCCAGGCTGGAAGTTAAAATCCATTAATCAGCCCCTAATTCATTATTGTCAGTTGGGGCAGGGCAGGTGTTGTAACTAATTTTGCAACAATGAAAGCACTTAGCAAGTGCAAAAGATCACTAATCAGGGCGCACTAAGGAAGCAGGTGCCAGCTAAAAAAATATTCTGTGACACATTAATCAGCCCCAAATTAATTCAGGTCACTTGAGGCAGGGAAGGTGTGCTTTGCTTTGCCGAAAATAATGTACACTGGACAACCAGAGGGTGTGGTGATGAAACAGAGGGTGGCATGGGTGGGCCAGAGGGTGGCATGAGTAGTCAGAGAGTGGCAGTGGTGACAGAGAGTGGCAGTGATGAAGAAGAGTGTCCCAAACAGGCTGGACACGTAGAAACAACAAGTTCGCAAAACTTGCGACCCGACAGGTAAGTTCGCAAATTGAGAAATTGTAAAAACCCTCGCGAACTGGCAGAAACACGGGCGAACACAAAAAAAAAAAATCAGCAAATTCGCGGGAATTCGTGGATTTTGCGGATTGCGAGTTCGCAAATCCGCAAAATTCGCGAACGCGAGATTCGCAAAATTCGCCCATGCTTAACTGCATTGTAGAATTTAAGCAGCACACAAACAGTAATAAGGTGAAAACACAATACAAGAAAAATACCCCACCGATTGAGCAACATAGAGTAAATTATAATAAAGGTTTTGAGACAAAACAACAGAATTCTAATCAGTAGAACAGAAGATATGCAATTTTAAAGATTTAGGTATAAACAGTGCATACAACCACAACATGTGTATTGTCATTATCTGGTTGTGCCAGACTGGGACAAAGTCTCAGGTTAAGGCTGACCATAATGGAGTGCGAGCCCGCTTACAAGGATCAAGTTAGGCCTGCTGAGAAATGTGCCTTATGTCCTGGTTGCAGAGTGTTTCACCGCGAAGTGACTCTGATCAGGAGGCCAGGTAACTAGCCGTTGAAGTCATTATGGTGGTCCTGGGTTCAAGGTGCAGGCCCAGTACTTTCTGCTTTGGTTGCAGGGGAGCAGGGCAACTGAGTAGCAGGACAGACGTTCATGCACCAGAACAGCACAGCAGTCCTTCTTCTGAGTATTCCAGAAGTCTCCCGTTCAGAAGTGCTTTGAATTTCCTGCCTTGGATCTAGCCTGGCTGCAGGCACCAAAACATATTGTGAAATCAGTTGTGTGTGAGCAGGGCACAGCCCGCTGATTTTCAAGTGGAGCTATGCTTAGACCCCCAGCGTATCTTACCAGAGATGTCCATTCAGGCACACCTGATCCCTTTATTGTGTGGCTGTCTGGGAGGAATATACAAAGGCCAACTGCCTCTTACACCTATTCATGTGACCCAGAAACAGGCTTCAGGCACCATATAGTTAGTGTAGGAAAACACTAACTTTCTAAAAGTGGCATTTTCAGAATTGTGACTTAGAGTCCAACTTTGCCATTGAAGAGAATTTTAAATTACAGTTTCCCAGATACCAAACATGGCATCTCCACCTGCTCCAAATCAAAAGGTAGCATATACTGAGGTAACCCATTATTATTGTATGGGAAAGGTAGGCCTCACAGTAATAAAACACACATTTTTGAGTTTTCACTACCAGGACAAAAATCATTTAAAAGTACATATTCAACTTTTTAGTATAATAAACCCTGCCCTAGAGTTGTATGCTTGGTAAAAGGATTATTTTGCCAAGTCAAACTTGCAGTTTAAAACTTCTAGCAGGCTGCAATCATAGGCTAGAGAAGGTCTACACAGTTAGGTGTCACAATAACTGCTGCAGGCCCAGTAATAGCTTTTAATTTACAGACCCTGGTTATACAGTATAATACTTTACTAGGGACTTAAGCACAAGCAACTTTGCACTGGCTAGCAGTGGTAATGTGCACAAAGTTCCAAGACCAATAAAAACAAATTCAGAAAAACCTTTGTGGGGTGTGACCCTGCCGAGAGGGCCAAGTCCAACACGCAGGCTTACAAGATCTCATCATACCGGCCCTCCAAAATGACAGTTGAAAACAGAAGAGGTTGGAATATCAGAATCAGTTGAAAGGAAAGATAGTTCACAAAATGCATTTAAGGCCATGCCTAGAGCTCCTGACTCCTAGGAATACCAATACAAGTAGCCTCCATAGGAGGTCCCTTGACCAAAACTTGAAAATCTATATGACATAAGGTAGGCTTATGTGTATTCTGTGGTCCAAAAGGACATCTACTAATGTCCAGCCTTACCTGTCTTTCTCTTCAACTAAAGGACTCGGAACACTAAAATGCCTCTACATGGTCTAGTTTATAGAGGCAAGCTCCAATGGGAAGGCCCTGCTCCATCTCTTAAACCGTACCTACTGAACTGTAGGTTCAGTTTATCATTACTTGTTACAAGTTCTTGTTGACTGTAGAGTTTCAATGTATATATATATATGGGCAATTCAATTGGCATCAGAACAGCGGGTTCTTGTTAAAAACAAAGACATTCTGATAGCAGTTGAAGCCACAGATAGAACTTTAATAGTGTCTGGATAAATTATTGAGGAGATGGTGATTGGATCTAATTTTTTCCCTCTTCATACTGTTTTCATAGATTTTAATTGGCTAGCCCTGCCTAATCCGTATATTTATTGGCTCAGACATGTGTGCCAACCATTGTACTCTTAATCAATCTGCTATAATCAGGAATTCTTTACTTTCACCAGATCATCCTACTAATTCATGTGCTCAATATACAGCTATTACAAACACTTACAAAGACTATTTTGATATTTTTCAAGAATCAAACACTAAAGAGTTACCTTCTCTCTGGCCTTTTCATTGCACAATTAACTTCTCTCTGAAGCCATAGTTCCGTATGGACAACTTTTTTCTCCATCTCCTCGGAGAAACATGCCATTTGAGAATTCAAGACACCAATTTAGAGAACAAATTGATCGTTCCATTAAAGTCTGTGGGGGGGGGGGGCATCTTTCTTTTTTGTTCCTAAGAAGGGCACATCTGAGCTTTGTCCCTGCAAAGTCTATAATGGTATAAATATTTATAAAATTGGATTTAAGAGAGGCATAATATTTAATTTGAATTAAGGCCTGTTACGAATAAAAGACAGCTTTCAGAGCATCTTTTACACATTTTGAATATCATGTTATGCAATTCATCCTTTGTAAAGCCCAAGCAGTCATCTAGCAACCCATTAACACAATTTTCTCTGACTTGATCTTTTAAACTATTGTTGTCTCCCTTGGCATCTTTATATTTTTCTCTAAGGACCCTGAATGAGATTCGATGTATGTCAAATAAGTCCTACAATGACTGTTTTGAAAATAGGTTGTTGCTGTTAGTCCTGTCAGCCTTAGAATGGACTTCCCCTAAAATACTTGCCTTTGCATTCCACTTTTTGCTGAAATTATAATTTGTTGGCCTTTGTAACAAGTGCTAATGGGCTTGTGCTCTCTCTCCTAAACATGGTAAAATTGGATTACACCTGATTGGAAAATTTAATTTACTTATAAGTCCTTAGTAAAGTGGTATATCCTTTACCCATGGCATGTACATTAATTACTACCAGAGGGCCTACAGCACTCATAGTGCCACTCACTTAAATTGCCCCTTAAACATGTCCAAGGCCTGCTGTTGCAGGCTGACTGCAGTCAGTTTTAAACTACTAATTAGACTTGGAAATTTACTCCCCTTGTCAAGCCTTAAACTCCCCTTTTATTTCATTTACGTCACCCCTAAGGTGGGCCCTAGGTCTCCAATTGGGCAGAGTACGTAGTTATTAAAATATTTGACGTATACGTTTAAGTTTTACATGTCATGAATATGAAAAACTCCTACGTCCATTTTTCAATATTGCGAGGTCTAACTCTCCCATAGGATTACATTGAGTTGTCTTATTACATTTAATAAGTACTAACTTTTGATTGGGAACACGTGGATGTTTAGCGTTTGGTGTCTTAGAAATTATAACTAAAAATACTCTTTAATTGGTAAAGTTGGATGTGAAGTTGCAATTTTAAAAATGACACTTTTAGAAAGTTTGCATTCTCCTGCACTAAACTATTTGGTGCCTGCAACCTGTCCTGGATCACATGACTTGGTGTAGTTGGTAGATGAACTTTGTTTTTATCTCCCAGGCAAACACAATAGCTGGATTAGATATGCCTGGATAAGCCATCACTGGCAGGATGGGTGGCAGAGTTTGGTACAGTCCCACTTGCTACTGAATAGGCTGTGCTATTCCTTTACACAAAGGACTTGCACCCCTGCTTTGTTCATGCAGGTAGCTTGAAGACAGAGTAGGGGAGTCAGGAAACTTCAAACACTAAAAAGGGAATTCCCTATAAATTTCTACTTCAAAGAAGGTACCATGTAATAAAAGGGGAGCCTCAGACCCACTCTTTGGTACACACCTTGAACTGTGGATACTACAGAAGAAGGACTGCTGTGCTGCTTTGCTACCAGAAGGCCAGTTACCTTGCTGCCGTGTTACTCTACTGCCTGATTGAAGGAACACAGACCTGTACTCTTCATCTTAGGTTGAAGTGACTCCAAGGGTAAGCAGAGTGGCCTCCTGTTCTGAGCTACAGGGGCACAGCAAGATCCAGGAGCCTCTGTGCATCTGCTCAGCTGACCTTCTGCCTGGACCTGCAACTGGGCCTACCTGAGCCCTGTAAGACTCTGCTGGAGTGAGTTGCTCACCCTCAAGTTGTGCCCCTCAGATCCAGGACTCTAGGTGTGGCATCAGTTGAGCTTCTCACCCAAAAAAAAGAGACATCCTGATGTTTTGCGCTCTTCGAAACCGCAAACAGGGCTGTTTGCACTAAGAACTTGCCATCCACACTGCCTACCAATGCCAAGTTTTGGTGAACCCCACTCTTCATGTCACAGGCACCGCCTGTGACATCCAGCAACGCAAAACTAGCACTTCGCAATTCAGCATCAACAGCCTGAGGAGAATGCCAATGCAAAGCTCCAGAAACAACCGCCGTGGAGCCTGACAGGATCTTCCTGCTACTGCGCCACATCGCCCAGCATGCTCTTAGCGCTATATTAACAACCATCCATGACACTCTGCTTGCTCCTCACAACTCCTTCCTCTGCAAATGACACTCTTCTTGTTGAACTTTTGAAGGTAACCCTTTCAGTAGGTCTAACCATTTCCCTGTGTCTAGCTCGTGCTCCATCGTGGTCGGCCTGAGCTACTGACTTTCACCCTGTCTTGCATAACCACATGTCCACAAGTGGCGCTTTGTGCTTTTAGGCTCTTTACTTACTTGAAATCCTTAAAATTGATTATCTCTGGTTCTCTTGATGGAATTTATGTTGTTTTGGTGCCATATAATTTACATTATTTTTCTAAATTAGTGTGGGAATTTTCCTGTGTTGTATTTTCACTTTATTACTGTTTGTGTGATGCATAAATACTTTACTCGGTACACAGTCAAAATATCGAGTTGTAAATATCGACCTACCAAAATATTGTGTTTTGAAATTTCGAAGGTATAGAATATCGATGTCAAGAATATCGTTGGACAGAATATCGACCCTAAGGTAAGTAATATCGAAATTATTTATATCGATGTAAGTAATATCGAAGTTAGTAATATCAATAGCATATATATCGATGTCACTTATTTCGATGACACTAATATCGATATTTGTATGATTTTTTTAGTTTTTTATTATATATGTGTTATATGTTTTACTTAAGTATTTAAAATAAATAATATTATATGTGTATTAATTTTATATATTAATAAATGTATTTATAAGCAAATTATATGTTTTATTACCGGAGCGGGTAGTGGGTTTATAGGAGAATAGGGTGGGAAGTAATTTAATTATGGTTAATTAAAAATTAATTAGTAGGAGTTATAAATACATTTTAATTAATTGCTAAATAATTGTAATTAATTTGAAATTAATTTTAATTAATTGATAAATATGTTCTGTAGCGGGTTGTGGGTTTATAGGGGAATAGGGTGGGAAGTAATTTAATTATGTTTAATTAATTATTAATTAGTAGGAGTTATAAATTAATTTTTATTAATTGCTAATTAATTGTAATTAATAGGAAATTAATTTTAATTAATTGATTAATTGATAAATATGTTTTGTAGCGGGTTGTGGGTTTATAGGGGAATAGGGTGGGAAGTAATTTAATTATGTTTAATTAATTAATTATTAATAAGTAGGAGTTATAAAATAATTTTTATTAAGTGCTAATAAAGTTTTATTAATTGGTAATTAATTTTAATTAATTTGTTAATAATTTTAAATAATTGGTAAATAATTTTAATTAATTCATAAATAGATAAATGTGTTCTGTTGCGGGTAGTGGGTTAATAAAGGAATATGGTGGGAAGTAATTTAAATGTAATTAAGTAATATTGTTTTTAAATTAATTGTTTTGTTAATAATATAATTGATAATTAATTATTAATTGGTAATTAAATAATATAAAATTGTATTTTTTTATATTTAATTTGGGTAAAATATATTTAGATTATCATGTATTTAATAATTATGTATAGGTATTGTGTATGGTTTATATTTATTTAATTCGTTATATTTTATTTACTAAAAAATGCTGTTATTTATAAGTATGTTATTTTAACCCCTACGCTATCCAACACTTTCCCTACTGTTCCACTCTCTGGAGTGGGGACAGTAATTTTTACCCCTATGCTATCCAACACTTTCCCTACTGTTGCACTCTCTGGAGTTGGAATAGTAATTTTTACCCCTACGCTATCCAACACTTTCCCTACTGTTGCACTCTCTGGAGTTGGAATAGTAATTGTCACCCCTACGCTATCCAACACTTTCCCTACTGTTGCACTCTCTGGAGTGGGAAAAGTAATTTTTACTCCTACGCTATCCAACGCTTTCCCTACTGTTGCACTCTCTGGAGTGGGAATAGTAATTTTTACCCCTACGCTATCCAACGCTTTCCCTACTGTCGCACTCTCTGGAGTTGGAATAGTAATTGTTACCCCTACACTATCCAACACTTTCCCTACTGTTGCACTCTCTGCAGTGGGAATAGTAATTGTTACCCCTACGCTATCCAACGCTTTCCCTACTGTTGCACTCTCTGGAGTGGGAATAGTAAATTTTACTCCTACGCTATCAAACGCTTTCCCTACTGTTGCACTCTCTGGAGTGGGAATAGTAATTTTTACCCCTACGCTATCCAACGCTTTCCCAACTGTTGCACTCTCTGGAGTTGGAATAGTAATTGTTACCCCTACGCTATCCAACAATTTCCCTACTGTTGCACTCTCTGGAGTGGGAATAGTAATTTTTACTCCTACGCTATCCAACGCTTTCCCTACTGTTGCACTCTCTGGAGTGGGAATAGTAATTTTTACCCCTACGCTATCCAACGCTTTCCCTACTGTTGCACTCTCTGGAGTTGGAATAGTAATTGTTACCCCTAGGCTATCCAACACTTTCCCTACTGTTGCACTCTCTGGAGTGGGAATAGTAATTGTTACCCCTACGCTATCCAACATTTTCCCTACTGTTGCACTCTCTGGAGTATGAATAGTAGTTTTTACTCCTACGCTATCCAACACTTTCCCTACTGTTGCACTCTCTGGAGTGGGAATAGTAATTGTTACCCCTACGCTATCCAACACTTTCCCTACTGTTGCACTCTCTGGAGTGGGAATAGTAATTTTTACTCCTATGCTATCCAACGCTTTCCCTACTGTTGCACTCTCTGGAGTGGGAATAGTAATTTTTACTCCCACGCTATCCAACGCTTTCCCTACTGTTGCACTCTCTGGAGTGGTAATAGTAATTTTTACCCCTACGCTATCCAACGCTTTCCCTACTGTTGCACTCTCTGGAGTTGGAATAGTAATTGTTACCCCTACGCTATCCACTACTTTCCCTACTGTTGCACTCTCTGGAGTGGGAATAGTAATTGTTACCCCTATGCTATCCAACACTTTCCCTACTGTTGCACTCGCTGGAGTGGGAATAGTAATTTTTACCCCTACGCTATCCAACGCTTTCTCTACTGTTGCACTCTCTGGAGTGGGAATAGTAATTGTTACCCCTACGCTATCCAACGCTTTCCCTACTGTTGCACTCTCTGGAGTGGGAATAGTAATTTTTACTCCTACGCTATCCAACGCTTTCCCTACTGTTGCACTCTCTGGAGTGGGAATAGTAATTTTTACCCTTACGCTATCCAACTCTTCCCTACTGTTGCACTCTCTGGAGTGGGAATAGTGATTTTTACCCCTACGCTATCCAACGCTTTCCCTACCGTTGCACTCTCTGGAGTGGGAATAGTAATTATTACCCTTACGCCATCCAACGTTTTAAATAATTAATGTTATAAATATTAAAAGAATATTTAATTATTTATATGTTTTACATTTTATTTAAGTTATTGTTTTATGTTTGTAAATGTATTAGTAAATTAGAATATATTTTATTAATTTATAAATTAGTAAAATAATTATTACTATGTATTGTTCATTACATATATATTGTATATTTACTGTATATATTTAATTAATGTATTATTAATAAATATGTATTATTTATCAATTTTAAACATTATTATATACTTTTAACTATGTACATTTAATTTATTAGTGTTATTTACTTTATTTTACCATTATATTTTAAAAGAAAAAAAATCGATATTTTTAACATCGATATTTTTAACATCTATATTATTTTTTCGATATTTTTGTACTTACCATGTTGTAGATAGGATGTTGATATTCTTGCCCTCGATATTTTTGACTCGATATTCCTGTAGGTCGATATTTTGTAGGTTGATATTTTGTCAGTGATCCACTTTACTCATTGCCTCTAAGTTAATCCTGACTGCTTTTCCTCCAAGTTACCAGAGGGTAAAGCAGAGGTTAGTTAAGTGACTTTGTGGTTCACCTTGACATGGATTGTGGCTGTTGCTTAAACAGGTGTCACCCATCATTTAACCAAAAACCCAGTTTCCACATTGGCAATTGTTGGGGGCAACTGCTATATTAACGTCTGAATCTGATGCTGCTATTTAGATTGAATGTGTTTTTTTAACTTATTGAGTTCAAAAATTGTTATTTGTGGTTCTTATCTATTGCATGTGTTTTTACCATTTACATTTGATGCAAAAATTATTGCAATTGTTTTTAGGGCAGTGTTCTGCAATTCACAGCACGTAAAGTTTAAAAACAATTCAGTGAGAAAAGAACTCCTAAACCCTGCCTTCTCTTTCAGATCAAGGTGCTAGGGATATTACATTATAATCTATTAGTACAACGCATATAATGTCACAAAGTGATACCTACCTCAGGAATATTAATGATTTAGGTCTATTTGCTACCCACTGGGAATCTGAAATGTATAGATGGGTGTCTTGCGATTTTGTAATTGTGATTCATAAAAAAAAGGAATTAGGAAATCTCAAACGGACTTTTCTTTACATCTGCCCCAAAACCATCCTCAATTTTTTATGTAAATCTTGGGCTCCTCTTAGTCAGAGCTGTAAACGTGAACAGTGCCCTATTTTGTTTCCTAGGGTCACTCAGTTCGTTTGGTAGATCATTAAGAATGCTAGTCTCTCATTTTCATAGTTTTCACTGGGCCACAGTTGTGCCATTTAAACCTAAATAACTGACAAATAGTATACAGGAATATTGCCCTAGGAGGGCAATGTGCTCACAGGATGCCCAGCTGTTAGTCATTCCACACACTATGGGAAAGATACTAGGTGGCTCTGCATGTTATGTTTTGGCAGCCAGGTATCAGAATGAGCTTCCCCTCCAACTCAGATGCATTTCAGATGAAGCCATCTTCAGCAAACAACTAAAAACCTACTTGTTTAAACTATGCACTGGTGTCCTTCCCATTCTTTTTTGCTGTAGCGCCAGGACACTCCAGTAGTCGCCCTGTGCTCTAGAAGTGCTTTCATCCATTCATTGGTCAAATCCATAAAGTGGCTCTTTGAAAAGAATTGTGTTGAATATCTGGGCTATACCCTTTCCTCACAAGGTATCCAGGAAGTTTAGATTGTCCAATTTTTTCTTTAATGAAAGAGATGCAGAGCGTTAAGGGCTTGGCAAAATTTTATCGGAAGTTTATAAAAACCTTTTTCAAAATGTTATCATTCTTCAACAGCTGGATGTTGCTAAATCATTCATCTTGGGAAAAGATACTTCTGACAAAGCAATGGGTGCTGTTCTTATTTAAGTACAAACATTTCATATCATTTTAGTACACAATTCATCTAGAATGTTGAAACCCTCACAAACAAGATGATGGGTTTTACATCCTAAATCCCCTTTCAGGTCAAATCCCTTTTCAGCACTATATAAAGGGATCCATTCAAGTCTAGGTTGCATCATCATTATGCTTTGTTAGTTTGCTTGCTTCTGGGCTCCAGTTTATTCCCTTCCTTCTGTGAATTATTTTAACTGTAATTTCAGTCTACCAATGTAACCCTGAAGTCTAACACTGCTGCTGGAGATAAAATGTATTATATAGGCATGAAGAAGTTCCTTCAACAATTGCCAAAAAGTCCTCCTCTTGACAATTAGATTTAGAAGCTAATTTTAAAAGCCTTGAAGGCAAATGCTAAAAGAAGATACTTCAATGCATTAATGGACTGATTTAGATTTTGCCAGACTAATTACTCCAAAACAAAAATGACAGATATCCTGTCTGCCCGAATACAAGTTCATGATAGCCAAATACACTTCTAATGCGGTGTATGGGATATCCCCTAATTGTGCTGCATTGAAAGTGGTTCTGTTAGAATTAGGTAATCAAAACTTGGAGTCTATTCTGGGAAGTATGGGGTAAGATTTCTATTTCGGTTGATAAACCATCATCCATCCTTGGTAGGAATGGCATTAAGACAACTCAGACTTTCCTCAATTTCAATGAAACTTAACTTGTGATATAAATGAAATATATCTTCCTGAATATGTTTACTAACTTTTACAGCCTCTTATCTTAATATCCTGAGGCACATTTCATCAGAAATATTTCTAGCTTGGATGCAGCAACTGAATCAATCAACCTTTAAATCTTTCAATTTGATTTTTCACATACAAACCATCCTTCAACTGTGCTTTTTTTAAAAGCAACATTAGCATTGAATAAACCGGTAATTTTGCAACAATGCAAATAACATTATTTTTGACTATTGACACACTTTTGGCTAACTTTCGTATTCAAATGTCATATATTTCACAGCTACATTTTAATTTGAATACTTTATGGAAAGAACAATGTTTTTCACATATTAGGCTCTAAGCCTATGCATTTATAAGTGAGCAATCTTTATAAGCAATGCAGATAAGCATACTCTAATTGGCATTTAAAGGAGGAATGTTAGCTGCATGTGTGCATGTCTGATTCAGATTGTGAATTCAAAATGTTAGCTGCAAATATAAATGTTTTCACAATAGTTTGAAAAAAACTATGATACAATCTATTTTGCAAAGGTTACAACAAGTTTCATTTTTTTTAATATGAGTTTTTGGAAAGTGCAGCCCGCAATGCGATGTAGCTGAATGTTACAGACAATCCGATATTTTAAAAGTAGAGCACTGTGAGCTCCCTTGCCTACACCAAAGCATGGGTTCTAACTTTAGTTAAATGAACGAACTCAAATTTCAGTCAATGCTGTGATATATTAATTGAACTTTGTGTCTTTTTATTTTGAAAAAATGGTAAGTACAGATAAAAATATTCAGAACAACAGACACAAAATTATGTGCTATAAATAAAGAAATGTTCATGAAATGAAAGCAATCAATTACATTTAAGGTCTAGATAATAACATACAACATCCTAAGAATGCCTATTGTTGGCTCAGTATTAGATATTACTAATATAAAGTGATATAAAGGTTCCCCAATTCTTATAAAAGTGCTTTCATATCAAAGAGCCCTCCTGGGTGACAAGAAGAGATCTACACATCTACTGATTGATTAAAAGAACCATAATCCTGTTGTACTACTACTGCTTTTAGTTTATGAGTGATTACATTGTCCTTTTCCCATATGGCTACTGAAGTCTAACACACCGGAGCACCAGATGCCACTGGTTGTATTGGATGCTGTAATGACTTAATGACAATGACAAAGTTAGCAGTGAACCATTACATGTTTTAATGAAACCTGTTGAAATGTTTTGAAATGCTTTATTCACAATCATAAAGTTAGCTGTGAGTCATTACAGCCCCTAATGAGGTGTATTTTTAAAATTGCATCATGTTTAGGGGAAACATCCATTACAACGCAGTCATTACAAGGACCTACCTTTACAATGCAACTGTTATAACGCAACTGCCTTTATATCGCATGCCATTACAGTGCATGCAATTTCAATGCATGTCACTACAACACATTCCATTACAACACATACCATTACAACGCATGCCATTACAATGCATTGTAAGATAAGTAATGGTGATTCATTTAGTATTAGGGTCGGAATAGGTTTTGGGGTACATGGAAATAGTAATTTGTACCTCTACACTATCCAACACTGCCCATACTTATGCACTAACTGGAGTGGGAATAGTAATTTTTACCCATACACTATCCAACACGTAGTAGTTTCTTGCCCCTACACTATCCAACACTTTCCCTACTGTTGCACTCACTGGAGTGGGAATAGAAATGTTTACCCCTACACCATCCAACACTTACCCTACTGTTGCCCTAAAAGTATTATGCGTTGTAATGGTATGAGTGGTAATGGTATGCGTTGTAACGAAATGCGTTGTAATGGTAATTTAAAAAAAGCGTTAACTGGCATGTGTAAAATCATGCGATGTGATGGTAGTTGGGATGTAAAGGCAGTGGTGTAAAAGCATGCATTTTAACTGCATGCATTGTAACATCATATATTCATGTTTAGTGGTTTTGAATGTGTCGCGTTTATTTATCTTGGCATATTTCTGCTTTCGGCAATATGGTGACACCCTGTAGGCCTGCCTTTTGATAACTATAGCCAAATATATTGTGTACTATGGGGCCGATTAGGATTGCGGTGAATCTGCATCCTCCGGGCCGGCGGAAGCCACCGCCGGCCCGGAGGATGCGGATTCACCGCTGGGGTGATAGAAAAGACCCCCCGCCAGATTAGGATGGCAGGGGGGTCGGGAAGACCGTCCACAGATTTTACGCCACGGTCCCACGGCGGAAAAGCTCTAATATGGTGGCGGTGTCTATCAGACACTGCCAGCCATATTAGGATGCATGGGGAAACATGCTTTTCCACGGCGGCTTTTCCGTCGTGGAAAAGCATGTGGTCTTTTCTGTTTGGGGACCCGTTGCAGGCCCCCAGGGTGTCAGGGGGTGAGGGGGTGCACATGGGGGGTACCTATGGTACCCCCCTGCATTTGCTTGCACATAGCGGCAGGCACCACGCGGTGCCTGCCGCTTTGTGCATGCAAATGCACTGCATGTATTTTTAGCATTGCGGCGGGTGCTGCTTCAAGCAGCACCCGCCGCAATGTTAAAAATACAGGATGTGACCGCCAGGGTGGCGGTCACATCTAATTCGCACGGCGGGACCGCCGCTGCCCCTGCGGACGGTCTCCCCACCTCTGGGGTGGCGGACGGACGCAGGTCTGTCCCCCATCATAATGACCCCCTTAGTTAGGGATTTGAACTGTTATTAGGGTATCACCATAATTATTTCCACCTGTTATCATGTATATATATATATATGTAAATTAATGCTTAGCATTAAGTAGCATGTAAGTAATAAAGTTTGTTTTCCTTTGAAAGTAAATCACTAACTGGACAATGTTTATTTCCGGTAGTTTTCTGTGTGCCTGTGGACTGGGTAATAGCCAATACCACATCCCCTTTTAGCCCTTGTACTAGCGTGCCTCTGTCCCTTGAGTGTGTCAAGGACCACAATGAGGTTCTTAGTTCCCAGTAGATGCAAGGTTGTGGACATATTACTTTGGAAGGACCCACTTCCTTCCCAACTAGCAACCAACTTTATTACAATATCATATCTAAAAACTAGTACCTCCTGTCAGTTGTGACCCTTGCAAAATCATATGTAATAAAAATAAAATATCTTTACAAGAAGAGTTATTTATTTAACAGGCACAACATTATTATAAGACCTGTTTGGTCTAGAAACTGTTTTATCATTCCTCTAGTCTTACCATATTTTGCCAGTAAAATCATTTACTAACTCTAGAATATGAGATCTTTTTTCTGTTCCATGCATAAATATGTAACTGGAAAGATACTGAATATGAACATATAGCTGTAGATTAAACATACTTTCTAAAGCAGCCAGGATTAATTTGCCTATATAGGGGCCAGAAAGGTATTTTGGACTACCACTGATAAATCAACAAAAGTCAGTTGATGTACTGTTAAAACGCAGAGAAAAAGTGCAGGATACTTTTTTTATGCTTTCAGGATAAAAAATGCATGATTCACCACAAAAACTAAATATTCTTTTACAGCATTGCAAAATGGGGAGTAAATACACGGTTGAAACCTGTGCATTATCAAATTGAAAGTAATTGCATCCATCTAAACTCTGTCGCAACTTCTGTAAACAGGAACGTTTAGTTTTGAATCATCCTGGTGAAACACTTCTGAATGGCATCCAGTATGTAGTTCCAATGACTGGCCTTTATTTTACTTGCAATATCTTGATCACTTTTTATAACTGGTGTGGCACTGAGAAGAAAATGTATACCATGCACAAATACATCCAGAGTTTAAGAAAACAGGCACTGCACTTTAGAAAAGGAAAAATGACCCCAAAATGCAGTTCATGCTTTAATAATTCCTCATCCCTAGACAAATTAGGGCTACCATTTCTTTCCAATGGGGATCTTATCAGTAGAGCCACTTTCAATCTACAGCAGTGACAAAGCCATGCCTCTCTCACACTCAGAGGATTTGAGTGGGGAAAATTCAAAAACCTAGTTTATGATCTTATCATTTTGTCCGGTCTTCCAGAAGTGCTTCTCTCAGTTTTAGGAAAAAGTCACATCTTTATTTCTGAACTGATAACATCCTTGTACTTTTAGGAAATATTTATTTGAAATCTGTCAATAGATTCATATTGTATAAAGACTCCTCATCACTCCAGTTCAAGTCCACAGGTAAACAACCATTTACAATTGGTTCCTAGAATTATCTACAGCAGTACCATAATCTTTTGTTTATGAGTACCTATCCCTCCCCAGATACAGGAGATGCATTTTACATATATTTGCAGAGAAAATTGCTGTTGTGGCATAGTGAGGGGCACATCTTAGACCCAGTCTGCTCCAACTTCCATTTATGTGTTCAGGAACCTCTTCCAGTTTCTTGGTCTGATCACTTTTTAATACATTTTTCATGAACAATTCAGATGCCTTATTCCGTTATGGGACCTCATCATGGCAGGCCATCTCAAAGGATAGAGCCCTCTGCTTTGTGTGGAGTCCTGTTCAACACTCACCATACTACTGCCAAGGACTTGGGTGGCACTTTAGGGAGCTTTACTAACAGGATTTCACAGACTGTGAAATATTTATCCCCACCTCTCGGGAATAAGCAAGTATGAAACGCCCCCTCCAAACCTTGGTATTCTAGCGAGCTTAAGGAGTTAAAGCAGATTTGTAAACAATTGAAGCGCAGTTGGAGACTGGCCTATTGCCCATTGGCCAAATTAGCATTAAGGAAGAGTCAGAGAGAGTATCATGCTGCTTTTAGGAAGGCTAAAAGCTGTTTTTATACAGAGAACATTATTATGTCTAAAAACTGAAAAGACATTTTTTCAATTGTCCAGAGTTTTTTGACCCCCTGTGCAGAGTGTATTGCTTTTCCCGCCTCCGACTCCTGGTGTGAGAAGCTGTCAGGTTTCTTTATAGATAAGATCCAAATGATCCAGGACAGTTTTAGGATCAGTACTCTTGGGCAGGTGGAGCTTCCTATCCAGAACGCCCCCGTCTCTGATTCAGTCCTTATTTCTTTGACAGTCCTTTCACCCATTCCTTTGCAGGACTCATTGTCCATTCTTAAATCATTAAAATCGGGAACCCCAACTGATCCCTGTCTGGCTAGGCAGCTAACAGCAGCTGCTCAGGTGGTCAACTCTGAGGTTAACACCATTATTAACATGTCGCTTCAGAACGCCACAGTTCCACCTGGGTGGAAAAAGGCTAAATTGCTCCAGCTATTAACAAAGCCTTCCTTAGATCCTTCTACGACAGCCAGCTACCAACCGCTCCCTCCCGGCTGTGCCGAAAAAGTATGAGAAGGCAGTCTATAAATAACTTACCAACTTTTCTGAGTCATCTGGTGCCCTTCACCCAGCGCAGTCGGTATTTAGGGCCACCTACAGCACAGAGATGGCCCTTGATTTGATATCGGAGGCTATAAGAGAATGTTTGGATGCAGGCAGCAGAGCGGCCTTAATTTTATTGGATCTCTCTGCCACCTTTGATATGGTGCCCCATCGCCAACTGCTGGTCCATCTTTCAAACATTGGAATATCAGGTCTAGCATGGGACTGGCTCAAATCAGTTTTAGAGGATAGAACACAGCAGGTATGGCTGCTTCCGTGTTCCTCGGCCCCAAGAAAGGTGACCATGGGAGTTCTGCAGGGCTCCACTTTGATACCCCTTCTTTTCAATGTATACGTTACTCCTCTGATCTATTTGGTGGAGGAGATTGGTGCTATATTTATAGCTTACGCAGATGACACTCAGCTCCTCTTCATGTGTAAGGAAAACAACTTGTCCCCGAATCTAGCCAAAAAGTGCCTTTCAGCCATTTTTAACTGGCTTGCACAGGCTCAGTTCAAGTGCAATGAGGACAAGCCTGAGGTACTTCTGTATGAGTCTTTGCCCCCTCAATTCAGGAAGGATCTTTGGCCCACATAGTATCCCAGGTCTAACTCTGTTGGCAACCCGGTTAAGAATCTGGGGGTCTGGTTTGGTGAGGACCTCCGGTTTTCTACTCAGATAAAAAAACTGGCCAGAGTGTGCTCTGGCAAATTGAAATCACTTAGGAAGTTGCTCCCACTGTTTTTCAGACCTGCCAAGGAAATGGTGACTCCTGCCCTCATTCTGTCGCATATTGAGTACGCCAATGCATTGTATATTGGCCTACTTAAATACCAGCTGAAAAAGTTGCAAATTATTCAAAACGGGTTAGCAAGAGTGCTGATTAGTATCCCTGGCCGATCAAGCATAAAGCAACATCTACGGGACCTGCATGGGCTCTCACTCTTGCCCATGGTGCCCTCTACAAATCTAGGCTGCTGTATCCTAGGAGACGCTTTGATTTCTGTGTTCCCCGAAAACAATTGCACTCTACCGCACTATGTCTTGCAGTCATTCCCCGTTTTCGTCTTACGCAAATGGGGGGTAGTTCTCTTTCTTTTAAGGAAGCCAACGCCTGGAACTCCCTTCCTCATGAATTGAAAAATACTCAAGATCTCAGGCTGTTTAAGAAGCAGTTAAAGACCTTGCTTTTCATTTAACCCACAGCTCCTCTCACCTCCTTGCTTTCTTGCAGTTGGCTTTTGCGCCGGGACACTCTTGAGTAACCGTGCATGTTATAAGTGTTAAATAACATAACATAACAGTTGGATACAGGCTGTCCTTGCGTGGATTCTACAGGGTAATATGTCTACACTGATAAGATCTCAACACGCAAGTATCCTGGGGGAGGTTTGAACCTCCAGTAGGCTTATTAGCATTAGGTTGGCTGCAATTGGGTCCTGTTAGTGCTTCCTTATAATGAGGTGTGAAAGCCTCTCCCACAGCAGAAACAATGGCTTAGGGCTTCTGGCAGGAAGGTAGGTGTGAGGTATGTACCACAGCCCAGTTCAGGTAGGGTACCCAGTTAGGTTTCAGGAACATATTTAACATCAATAGGAGCAGGTTTGGGCCACCCATACCTGCCCATTCATAATTTAGCAAAAAGAGAGATCTTAGAAAGAGGTTTACTGGGCTATATGTAGGTAGCTTGTAACCAGTCACTTGACAGGGAGAGCTGGTCCCATAACCAGTTTGATGTAGTTCAAGAAGAGGGGGACTGCTCATGTGCAAAGGCACACCGGTTGCTGGCACATACACAGCTTCCAAGGGCAGAAGGGTGCTGACATGTTGGATTTTACTCTGAAAAGTGCACTGTGGGATACTTTGTGGTATGGCAAAGAGCAGAGGACGGCCCGGGGCCAGGGTTCAATTCCCGACGTGGCAGGGTCGTGGACCAGGGTCAGCGGACTCGATAATTCTCATCTCGGTGCCCACTCCAACCAGGGATCACACTCGGCAACTCTGGGCATTAGCTTGCCTCATCTCCACAACGGCCCCCCACATACGCCGAGGATGCCTGGTTTCACCTTGGAGATACCCAGTAGGGACCATCTCACAGGGAAAGCCAGGACGGGTTCCCCAGCGGTCTACTGCGCAGTGATACTCCTTCGGGAGTCGATTCTAGCGCATTACAAACCCACAATCAACAATCAAACAGGGTGTACTGGAAAGTAGTAAGGGTTGCCTCTGGGAATTTTTGTCTCGTTGGTTGAAGCAGTGCCCAGGTGCTGCTTCCACCTTTGTGTTATTAAATACTACAAACGTGGCAACTTATTCAAAGATCATCAAAACAAAGATGGACCTGAGGAAGAATAGAAGAGGACTGGGCCTGCTGTCTCTGAACTATGTGAATGTATGCTGTGCTGAACCTGCTCCCATAAAGAAGACAAAGTAGAAGGTAGAAGTTGTGATCAGGTATAGGGAGTGAAAATTATCCATGCGACTAGAGGACTTCGGCAATATTAAAATTTTGCATGTCAGAGCATTCCTTGCCAAAGCCAATGGCTACAGTGAGACTTTGTCCAATGAATATCCAGCTGCAAATCAACTTCAATGAATACACATTGCCGCCTTTCACTGCTGGAGGATTTCGTGTTTCATTTCAGAGTCGAAGTAAGAAGGTAAAATCTTTGACCAGGTTACCCATTTGGAGGTATCCAAGATCTCTCCATTCAGGTCTGCCTGGAATTGTGTAGAAGTCCAGTTCAACCACTAACAGTGACACTTGATTGGCACATTTCATTTTCTTGGCACTTTTTGCCCTAAACCTTTCAAAATTCATATCTGTAGCTCCACTTATTGGTCATTTTGGTCTCAATTCTCTTATTAAAATGTTCTCTATTTTTTAATTAGTTGTGGTGTTACTGTTAAATATTTTTCATAACTTTACCTAAATAAAGCAAGCCTGCTCTGGGCCATAGCTACCTGGGGTTGAGCTCAGGTTTATTTATTGCACTTGTGTGTTGGACCTAACAGGAGTTTTTCACCTATTACTCGAGAAGGACTCGCATCTTCCTCAAATAATAAGCCTTTTTTTACATCTAGCCATTCTGGCAAAGCAGAACTGGAGAAACAAATCTGTTTACAAGTCTCTTTCAAGCAGATCGTAAAACAGGTCTTTCCACTGGGAGTTGGCAAATCTCAGAAACTTATGTGGTAACTCCAGTTCTTTATTTGGCACGGACCCTGAAAAAATTAAGCTAAACTTCCTACCTTTTCTTTATTCCACTTTCTACTCTCTTTCAGCATATTCCCATGTAGGTATATTCTGGTACACTTTATTACATACTTTTTCCATCACAATTAAAACATGGAAGCAGACTATTTCCCATCTGCTCTTCTCATTCTCTTCCTACAGCCCTCTCAGACTGGCCCAAGGATCCAAATCAATCTCAGCAACCCATGTTCCTTCCATACTATCTTGCGATCATTTGGTCTGAGGAAAGACTCTCTTTTCAAAAGATAGTAGTGTGGCATGTTCTAGTCACAAGGATGCGTGGGAATAGGAATATTGAAGCAATATTCGGTCCTTTTCCTGAATCTTTTCCGTTGGGTTGTCTCTGAAGCTAGGAGCTTGCAATTTCATCTCCAGAGAGATTGCACTTGGAACACAAAGATAGGGCAATCAGAAATATGAACTGCCTACTTGCCTAATACTGCAGCCTAGTTTGAGGTAGGCTATATTAAATATTTGAATATCTAATTATGAAGCATAGTTAATATAAATAGACCTAGTAGGCCTATTAATTTTTCCATACTCGGTTGCCCGTGATCTAGGAAATTGGATTTTTATCTTCTTACTAACATGTGAAGTAACCTTTTTGACCCATATAGCACATCTAAAAGATATTTTTTGTAGCCGGAATCATACAAACTGCAATATTTAGCACCAAGCCTGGGCGGTAAACTCCGTTCCGCTCGCGGAATTTGGGTACATTTGCGTTCCGCGAAAAACGCAAAATTGCCCACAATTCTGCGTTCCGCGACTTTGCGCAATTATTTGCTTGTCCGCGTTCTCAAAATGCGCGTTCGCTAGATATTTCCCCCAAGCACGCAAACAGCAATTGTGAACAGGAAAAAATCATCGCGAACAAGCAATTCTGCGTGTTCGCGGAATTTCTGCGTGTTCGCAGAGATTTTTTACAGTTTCGCAGAGATTTGCGTAACACGATTACGCAAATCCCGCCCACCCCTATTTAGCACATCATTTTTTTTATGCAATTGGGAAAATACCACTCTTGCATCCATTATCTGAACTTTGTGTAACTGTGCACAACTCTTACGCTCAATGACAGATTACATTCCAAACTGTAACATATGTCAATTTTTAAGTCAAGTTTTACTTTTCAGAGTATGGCACATGGAGCTAAGGGCAGCCAGGACGTAATTACTGAAGCAGACAGGTACTAGAGATGTAGACCGAAAAATATGGGGTGAAGGGAGTGGGAAAAATTATGGATTTCCTCATGCAGATGAGTCCTGTGAATATTTGAGACTTCACAAACTCTTCTCAATATAATGCCTTTGCCTATAGGGCTCAATATGACTTGAAAACCCGTTAATCAATCATGCAAAGGTTATAAAATTACTACCACATTGTTTTCTCCCATCTTCATAAATTGCACCACATTTTGTTTACACAATCATATTCGTCATCAGTAATAGCACTCAATGGATATATTTTATTGAGTGTAATTTGCTGTGTCACAGTTTATCTGAGTTTCCAACCACAAGCAACTCTGAGGGAGCTCAACTTCAATGTCCCTTGAGCGTCAAGAGCAGGAAGGAATTGACTTGACAGTTCAACTAGAGAGCTAGTTTCAGTGGCCCTGGGTCACCAGTGGCAAACAACAGAGCCAGCTCGGTATTCTACCTACCAACACAGCCTGTTACAGGAACTTAAAAATACTTAAAAATACCACACTCATCATGAAAAAGAACTTGTCAACTGCAAAGTTTCAAAATCAAACTCATATTCGGTTACATTATTTTTGAAATCCTTCAAAACTGAACTGCCTGTTAACCACTTTCACAGATTCATGCTTTTAATGACAGGTAGGGCGTCTAAAGAATTTAGAAGCCAATCTGCATGTTTCACTATCTTTCAATTTGTGCTTACATTAACCGGTCGTTATATAGTAGCCTAGCATCTTCCAAAGGGCTATGGTAATGCTTCTGACAATAGATTAATGGGAATCATCAGCAAAAGACCATGGGGCATATCATCAAGGACCATCTTGCTGCTTTTTTGGTTTTAAAAGCCAAAAAAGCAGCGATTATATTATCTCTCTATCAATAACGCGGCGCTAACATGCATTAGCGCATGTTAGCTGCAGTTTTTGCAACGCCATGCATCTTAGCAACATAAATCGCTAATGAGATGAAAAGAAGGCGATCCTGACCATTACTCCATATAAATAATCACCAACAAGGCTTCGTGATATTTACAAGCATGGAGCAGATCCGCGAAGCCCGAATCGAACGCCTGGTAAAATCCTGACTAAGCTATCTGTCATATGGGAGGTGGATTTACAGGTTAAGTCCACACTCCCATATTATCAAGCATTCCCTTAGCGCTGTGAAGTCATCGCTTGATTTCAAGCGCTATTGCCGATTATCGCCATCTATCGCTGGTTTTCGCATCGCCATTTAACAAAGCGTTGCTAATACGCCAATAACAGGGCGATGTAAATCAGCGATAGATGGCGATAATGGTAAACGCGATAAGCGCGAAAAGCGCGATTTGCGATGTTTATCGCATTGCCTTGATGATATGCCCCTCCATCCTATAACAGCCAACCATCATCTTAAATATTCATCACTTTCTTAGCTAATATCTAAATAAAATCATATTTCAGTCACATTTGCAAAAGGGTCCGACCACTTAGCATTTGGGAATACTTTTCATATTAGGAGCAATGAAAGGTGATTGCACATTCAGAACATAAAACAAAAAGTTATCGAATTAGAGTAACTCGCCAAACTAGGTCGTATTCATCCCCATTTCAACAAGTAGTATATCCTACCTTTAAAATGAAGTTTAGTGTTTTGTATATTAGTCGTTACAGGGTTTCATACTCAGTTATGAATGTGTGTGAAATACCATGCTTGGTGCAGCAATTGCTGTTCAGTAGAGTCGTGCTTTGAAAGTAACCTCTGAATCATGCCTGTGAACATTTCTTTTAATATACGGATGTTTAGAATTCGCAATGCTTACATATTTCTAACTTCCACTTGCTTGTGCATTTTAGGACCACATTCAAAGAGTTTGCAGAGAAATACGGAAGAGATCCTCGATTTCGACTTGTCCTGAAGAAAAAAGATCAAGAACTGTTCTTCAACCAATTCATACTTCTTCTTAAGAAAAGAGATAAGGAAAACAGGTTGAGACTAAGGAAGATGAGATGAAACTCCCTGAATTGTGCAATAACAATAACTAAAGGAATACTGTGACTGCCATTATAAAAAAGATAGGAAATATTTATGTTTTTGAGTTATTTTATTTATAACCATAAGAGGAACGGGCCTAGTCGAACTCAACCTGTTCATCCGTGGTTTTATGGGGCTTCCCTGCAGATGTTTGTAGGGTGCCATTTCTCAGAGGATTAAACTGTTTCATATTGAAGCTCTTTTGTACAACATTCCGAATTTGTTGCATTTTTAATTGCCATGTTATGACAACCCTTAATTGCTTTAATTATGCAAATGATTTTTAAATGACACAAATTATGAATCTAATACAGAATTGTTTTAGAAGAGAAGCTTTTACCAGTCATCGCCATCTAACTATATTTCTGTGATTTGGAGAAATTATTTGAGCATTGTTGAAACTTTAAACATTAACAAACTCTGCTGAAAAGAATCCTTGTTGGGAAGTTTATAACTTAGTCAAGGCTCACATGTCTCTGTTTCGTAATCTGAGTAGAAAATCAATATAGTACGAAATTAATTGTGAAACTCATAGTGAAATGTTTTTAAATCTTGGCACACGTTACATAAAAAAAACACCTGTATATGGCTTTCTAATTGTCCTGATTGGTGAATCCTGAAGCACACTATGAGAGGAAAATCTGCCCATAACTGTTTCTGTACAATTAGTACAAAGCGTTTAAAGCATTAAATTCATATTTTTTCCATTTGATTGTACGCCGAGAGTTTGCATGAGATTTTTCTCATCACGTTTGTAAAAAATATTTTCAATTTTTTTAATAATAAATATTTTATGCCAAGATTACACTCTTCAGTTTCGTATTTTTCGGCTTCTATCTTTTCATTTATATAGGATGTCATTTATACAATATTCCTGGAAAATTTGATTACATTGAGCAAGGATCATAACTGACAGTTTAAAAGAAAATATATAAAATGAATAGACCACATTTTTGTGAATTTTCAAGAGAGTTCTGCGGATATTAGAATCAGAGGACCCGTTTGTTTTTTGATGGTTAAATGAGATGAACCTGCATGCGCTACATAGAGACCGGTGTGTGAATGGGCGGTGGGTGAATGGAGGCCTCCTCGCCTGCATCCAAATGCAGAAAAATGAAAGAATCAGTTATTAGATGTTACATCATTTATTTGTGCATCCTTATGTTGCACGTGTTGTATTCAAAAACAAGACTTTAATCAGTCACTATGTAGGAAGCAAACCTCAGATAGGCCTACTTAGTGCAGGGGGTTTTGTTCTTCTCTGCACGGAGTCCTCAGACCATAGGAAGAAGTTGGCAATGAAACTTGAAAATACAAAAGCAAAGTTTATTATACCTCTAAAGGTGGTACTAATCAATCAATCAATCAATCAAGGCATTTATATAGCGCACTACTCACCCAGAGGGTCTCAAGGCGCTAGGGGAGGGGGGTCCGCTACTGCTCGAACAGCCAGGTCTTGAGCTGCTTCCTGAAGGCGAGGTGGTCCTGGGTCAGGTGGAGGTAGGTCGGGAGGGAGTTCCAAGTCTTGGCGGCGAGGTAGGAGAAGGACCTTCCCCCTGTGGTGGCTCTTCAGATGCGGGGGACGGCGGCGAGGGCAGGGCCGGTCGATCGAAGCTGGCGTTTGGGAGCGTAGAAGTTGAGGCGGCTGTTGAGGTATCCTGGGCCTTGGTTGTGTAGGGCTTTTGTGCGTGGGTAAGGAGATGGAAGGTGATTCTCTTGTTGACCGGGAGCCAGTGCAGGTCTCTTAGGTGTCCGGAGATGTGGTTGCGACGGGGGATGTCAAGGATGAGTCGTGCTGAGGCGTTCTGGATCCGCTGGAGCCTCTTCTGGAGTTTGGCAGTGGTTCCGGCGTAGAGGGAGTTGCCGTAGTCCAGGCGGCTGGTGATGAGGGCCTGGGTGATCGTCTTCCTGGTCTCAGTGGCGATCCACCGGAAGATCTTTCGTAGCATGCGCAGGATGTTGAAGCACGTCGAGGAGACGGCGTTGACTTGCCTGGTCATGGAGAGGGAGGAGTCCAGGATGACTCCCAGGTTACGCGCGTGGTCTGTCGGTTTGGGTGCGCTGCCTAGGGCCGGGGGCCACCAGGAGTCGTCCCAGGCGGAGGGTGAAGATCTCAGAATGAGGACTTCCGTCTTGTCCGAGTTCAGTTTCAGGCGGCTGTTCTTCATCCATTCGGCTACCTCTTTCATCCCTTCATGTAGGTTGGCTCTGGCGGTGGCAGGGTCGTTGGTGAGGGAGAGGATCAGCTGGGTATCGTCAGCGTAGGAGATGATGTTGAGGTTGTGCTGGTGTGCGATGGCTGCGAGGGGGCTCATGTAGACGTTGTAGAGGGTAGGGCTGAGCGAGGAGCCTTGAGGAACGCCGCAGATGACTTCGGTGGCTTCTGATATGAACGGGGGGAGGCGGACTCTCTGTGTCCTTCCTGCGAGGAAGGAGATGATCCACTCCAGTGCCTTCTCCTGGATTCCGACGTTGCTGAGGCGCTGTACTAGGTTACGGTGGCAGACAGTGTCGAAGGCCGCGGAGAGGTCTAGGAGGATGAGGGCCGCTGTTTCTCCGTTGTCGAGCAGGGTTCGGATGTCATCGGTGGGTGCGATCAGGGCGGTCTCAGTGCTGTGGTTGGCCTGGAAGCCAGACTGCGAGAGGTCGAGGGATCCGTTTGTCTCGAGGAAGGCGGCCAGCTGCTTGTTGATGGTCTTCTCGGTGACTTTTGCAGGGAACAGGAGCAGCGAGATGGGGCGGTAGTTCTTGAGGTCGGTGGGGCCGGCTGATGGTTTCTTAAGTAGAGAGCTGAGTTTATCGTGCTTCCAGCTCTCCGGGAAGGTAGCGGTGTTGAAGGAGGTGTTGATGATGTCCCGCAGGTAGGGTGCGATGACAGTGTCGGCCTTGTTTAAGACGTGGTGAGGGCAGGGGTCGGTCTGAGATCCGGAGTGGATGTAGTTCATCGTGCGGACGGTGTCTTCGGTGCTGATCGGGGTCCAGGCGCGGAGGGTGGTGGTGGGGGGCGCTGGTTCGGTCGTGGCGTGCGTCGGTTGAGTGCTGAAGCTGTAGTGTATGTCCACGATCTTGATGTGGAAGTAGGAGGCGAGGGAGTTGCAGAGGTCTTGCGAAGGGGTGATGTTGTTTCCGGCGTTGGGGTTGGAGAGCTCTTTAACGATGTTGAAGAGTTCCTTGCTGTTGTGTGCGTTGTTGTCCAAGCGTTCCTTGAATGCAGTTTTCTTGGTGGCGTGGATCAGTTGGTGATGTTTTCGGGTGGCGAGCTTGAGGGCAGTCATGTTGTCAGGTGTTGGGTCTTTGCGCCAGGGATCGTGGTCCTTCTGAAGCTGAAGTGGACGCAGCTGTGGTCCGTCCAGTGGAGTCCGGTGGCGTGGCTGAAGGCGATGTCCTTGCTGGATGAGAAGACGGGGTCGAGTGTGTGTCTGGCGTAGTGGGTGGGGGTGGTCACCAGCAGGTTGTCCAGCAGGGTGGTGGTGTTGCGGTCGTTGTTGTTCTCCAGGTGGAAGTTGAGGTCCCCGAGGAGGATGTAGTCAGCGGAGGGGAGGGCGTGCGGGCTGACGAAGTCGGTGATGTCTTCGCTGAATTGTGTGCGTGGTCCCGGGGGTCTGTAAATGAGGGTACCTCTGAGGGTCGTCTTTGGGTCGGTGTGGATCTGGAAGTAGAGGTGCTCGGCGGGTGCGAGGGTGTCGTCGGTGTTGGTCGTGATGCGGATGGTGTTCTTGTGGACGATGGCAATGCCTCCTCCAGTCTGGTTGACGCGGTCCCTCCGGATGATCTTGTAGCCGTCTGGGATGGCGATGGCGATGTCGGGCGCTGAGGAGGCGTTCATCCAGGTTTCCGTGAGGAAGGCGACGTCTGGGGCTGTGATGTCGAGCAGGTTCCAGAGCTCGATGGCGTGTCTGTGGACGGAGCGGGTGTTGAGCAGGATGCACTTGAGGTGGCTGCTGCTGTTGAGCGTCGTGGTCTTGGTCAGTGCTGGAGTAGTGCAGGTCTGGATGCAGCCGAACTTGCTGGAGTGGCAGCAGAAGGGTCCGTGGGTGCATCTCGGGGTGGCTCGGTAGCAACCCAGGGTTTGGCCGGCGTTGAGTGCGTAGAGTTCGGTGGCATCGTAGGTCCGGCGGGTGGGCTGGAGTCTGCGGGTGCCAGGGGTCCTGGCACTGGGCGCGGTCCAGGCGCGGACAGGCGCAGACAGGCTTACCTTTGGCACACCTTCAGCGCTCAATCGGTGCTCCCGCTGCGCGTGTCCGCTGCGCGGTCGCTGAGGGGGCGTCATAAGAAGGGAGCCGGTAGGGTGGGTCAGCTGGGAGGCGGGAGCGTGGGATCCAATTGGCTGGCGGGGGGCGGGGCCGCAGGCAGGCAGCGGCTGGAAAGCGAGTGCGGGCTTGGCGGGCGGCCCTGCGGTGGCTGGGGCGCTCGCTGACGGCATAGGCGAGCAGGCAGGCAGGCACAGCAGCAGGAGGAAGGTGGCAGGAGCAGGAGGTACTAGGAGCATTGGGGTGACCAGGCCGAGGCGCAGTCACCCCAACTAGGCTACAGTCCACACAACACCCTTCAGTATTGTATAGAGTAGCACCCCGAACTAAAGCACATGGCCCCTTTTATACACAATAAGGGGGCTCAAAAGAAGGCGGTACAGAACACAAGAGCAGTTTCATGACCATACAAGGACATATTGGAAGGCACAATCGATAAGTGGGCGGAGTTAACAGTCTTCAGAAACTAGTAAACACATTGCTATCTGGAACTAATTAGTAACAGCCGCAGACTCTACTGAGCATGTCTGGGCATGCTGGAAGTGGGGGATGCTAAATATAGCCTGTTGCCGGGCAGACTTCAGGCGCAGTTAACAGGGAGGTAGGACAAAGCACATGATGAGCACATGGCGATGTATGGCATGCAAAATGGCCACAACAAATACAAAATGGAGTCGGTACGTTTGCTCCGATAATGGTCAAATACAGCATGTCTTCTGCTAATGCTTAACCCAATCGCCGTTGATTTACAACAACTATCCAAACTAAAATATCAAGACAAAATAACCAATAGTGGTCTGTATGGGTTTCTTAATAGCTACGTATTTTTCTTGTTCTGATGGGAGCAACATTTGTATAAAAACTAAGCCTGGGCGGAGTTCGCTCAGTTGCGCTCTGTGGATTTCCACAAAGTGGTAAAAAAACTCTGCGAGCTATGCAGAATTCCGTGAGCACGCGGAGTTGCGTGTTCCACCCGTCTGCGATGCGTTTTTCCTGTTCTGGAACACGTGTTGCGTGTTCGGGACGCTGTTTGCCTGCTCGGGGGGAATATCTCGCGAACTTGCCCATGCGGTCGCCAATGGGCGCAGCATCGCAAGCTTCACCAAACTTCTGCTGGATGCCTGATGGCGCGTCCGAATGACGTGTTCGCGATCGCACACACTCACGGGATCACGCGGCCGGCTACCAAAATCTTGTGCTGTAGGCGAACATATAGGAAAACTTGTCGGCGAACGCAGAGATCCTGGTAAGTCGCTATTGCACGTGCAAAAAGGCATTTTGAAAGCGCAAACAAGGGAATAACTCTGCTACGCAGCGGATTGCGGAGTTTTCGGTAACTCTGCATTCTACGCGGAATGCGGAGTTGCAAAAAATCTGCAAACTCTGCAAGCAGACCAGATTTTACTGCCAAGGGTTAATAAAGATATATTATGCAGTTCAAGTTATTTATCACTGAGAAAAAGACGTAAAAGGATATAATTAATTTCAAATTATTTCCAAAACACCATTTTTTAGTGTATGTGAATTTCGAGAACTTGTAAATAATACTGGCCAAAGTTTGCAAGGAAAAGCAAACATCTACTACAAAGACTTTATACAGCAACCATTTTATTACTAGAAACGCAACAAACAACAGTATTCTTTTTCAGTCAAAATATCCAGAATTGAGCTATTTCCTTGTGGTATTCCAGGTGATTGAATTGAAACATTGGTAGCTGGGGAATAACGCAGCCCCCGACAGTGCAGAGGTCGTTACCTTCTGGGGGGGGCCTCATTCAGCCCAAGGCCTCGGAATATATGAGAGTACTGGGACACTAAGGGGCCCTTCACAGAATGGATGGTGGCCCCCTTAATTTTACGTTACTTCACTGATTGGTAATGTTAGTGATGTCTCACTTTGAAATCGTTTTCAAATATTTACTGGTGAGGTTTTTAATATTGTGTGCAGAACTAGGCATAGGCATATGTGTGTGTCAAATATGTAACATTAAGAGTTACAAAGTAATTGATAGCTTGACAATCGCGAAAACACATGGTGAAACAATTGACCACAACTAGCACAGAATGGAGGAAGGGAAGAAGAGAGGCAGATGAGACAGCATATTACAACTGGAATTGAAACGGTTGGATGGGGTACTGCATATTAAAGATGCAGAAAATATATTAATGGAATGCTTGAATTAATCTAAGCTACTGGTAGTTACTAGGACTGGGCACAACACTCCAGAGTAAGTGGAATCATTTCAGTAAATCCCTTTTACTCTTTGATGTACAAGTACAGATGATTATGCAGTTACTTCTCCTTGCATTTTTAATAGTTATTTGGATAAAAATATCTTAATATGAGCACATGTAGCGAGTGCAAGCAGCCGCTCGCACACGCTCTTTGTTCTCTACTGCGTTTATTACTGTTTCTTAGCTCAAAATGCATCTTTGTATTCATTTTGGCTGCAAGTATGCATTTTGCTCTAAGAAAATCGTGCTAAATGCCAGCAGTAAGTTGGGGGAATTCCTGCCCCAGAGCACATTTAGCAACAATGAGTGGTCACTAATGGTCGGTATTCATCCTCTGTATCATTAAGCGCTATATTTAGAGAAAAATGCATAATTGCGGCCATTTTGGATGCAAGGGGGCATTTCCGCTATAGGAAATAGTGCCAAATGCAGAATTCTTCTTCTTACGTAATTCAAGTGTAATCACGCTGGATTTTTGATAATTCAGTGTGATTCATGACACTGAATTATGCGAGTTATGCCAACCACTAATAATAATTTTGCTGGGCCACATCCCACGTCCATCGTTATTTTGCACACCTTGCCACCATTGTTTGGACCAAGCCATATGCAAATCAGTCTTGATGAAGCCCCAATAAAAAAGTCAAGCCCGAACAGCCTGGCCGGGTCCTCCTGAACCAGGACACAAGCTGCACATGACATGTTTTGCTCTAGTTATTGTTCATCCGCCAGGTATAGCTTGGTTCCAGTGGCACAGTCTGCATGGGACCCACGTCCTGGCATACCTATGCCTCTTAGGGTGACAAACAAAAGTTTAGAAAAAAGTGATGGATGGAATGCTTAAATTAATCTTAGTCACTCATAATTAATCTGGGCCGCATCCCAATCCATCCTACCTCAGTTTGGAACCAGCCATATGCAAATCATTTTTGACCCAGCTCCATTAGGAACAGTGCAGCCCGAACTGGAACACAGCATGGTGTTGGCCTATGGCCAGGTCCTGCATCCCACCCTCATGGGCAGTCAACCTTATGCCAAGCACAGCATTCAAACATGCTTGGCATGATGCGCACTGCAGGGCCTGGCCTCCAGGCCCTGTGTCCAACCCCTCGCAGCAGGCAACCCCATGCCGTTCACTGCCTTTTCCCAAGTGTGGCGTGGGGTTGGCTGCAGGTCAGGCCCTGCCCCAAACTGTGATGGTCCTCAACCCCTTACACTGGGCACGAGTCATGCTCAGCAAGTGGACAGACGCATGTCCTCAGCGTCTTTTTAAGTAAGGCAAAGGCTCTACATTTTTCAATGGGTTAGAACACAAAACTATAAAAAGTGGGCCTATTGGCTTCATAAAGAGGTCAGGAAATCAATGTATATAAAGCAGATGTATGACCAATAATTATAATGACATCTGTATTTCATTAATTTGCACACTACATTGTTTAATAAAAGTGACTGCCGTAAAAAAGTATTAATGTCTTGAGCCTCAGCTAGCTATGCTTTAAAATCGATAGTTATCTCTTCTGGGGTCATGGATATTTTGACCCTGGAGACCTACTGTTTTTTAATGTTGCTGGGGGTTGCTACACTCCCTTCAGCCCCACACAACATAAAATATGGTGGTGCCTTTGCCTCTTCTAGAAGCACAACCAGCAAGAAAATGTGTAGATCCATAAAGCCTAGGGCAGTATGGGGCTCTCCATAATAGGAGCAGCGAGTGATAAATGAGCAGCTCTAGCTGCTCACTTATTATTAAAATTGTTGTTTTCGGGGGGCGTGGCTAGCAGCCAACGATGGCGGCCGCAGCTTAGAGAGGCTCCCGAGGCAAGGCGGCTTCCCGCAACAATCCGGACTAATTATCCGTATCTTCACAAGCTCAAAGGGAAGGGCCAGACCCAGAAACCGTGCAGCTACCAACGCAGCAACTTTGGGGTCTACGAAGGCCCGAGATCACATCGAGTTGCCGGGCGAAGACCGGAGCGGGGTGAGGCCTACTGCCAGCCTGGAAGCAGCGGAGTCACGGCGAGTTTACAGCCGGCCGGAAGTGTGCTGGTGGTGGCAGTGTGGAACAGGAAGCCCCGGCCCGTTGTGGATGTTACTCCAGAAACCCGTCAGAATACTTTCCGGGGATCCAAAGTCCCAAGGGCAACTCCGCGGCGCTTATTAATCCTCTACAGCTCCGCAGGATCGTCTAGGGGCGCGGAAGAAGAAGTGAAACTCAGACGCAACACCGCCATTTTACTGCCTACGCAGATACCACCTCGCGGACCTCCACGCGGAACGGACGCCACTACCAGAGCAAGACCTAACCCGATCTGCCCACCACCCTGCTGCAAGCCTCTGGCAACGCCGCAGCCACTCGCACAATGTCGAACAGAGGCCTCAAGAACAGCACCACCCAGGCTAAATTGGACAAATTTGCGTATGAGCGACAGACACTGCCTCAAGAACAACGCAAGCCCTCGGGAAAAACAACCGAAACAGAGGGGGCGACAAAAGCCACGCTTGAAGACGTCTTGGCGGCTTTAGCCCAGGTGCAGGCGACAGTGGGGGCGACGGCCATGGAAGTCACTCTGATACGGGCGGACCTCCTGAAAATGAGTGAGAAGGTCAAACAGGTCGAGGTGGTTACTAAATCCTTGATCGAGGATGTCTCTGAACTACAATCAGCAATGGAACGTTTACAAACAGACAACAAACAGCTTAGGGATAAACTGGATGACCAGGAGGGCCGTTCCCCGCGCAACAACGTCCGGATTTTGGGTGTACCGGAATCCGAAGACACGGGGCGATGGATCTCTATGTGGAGGACTTGATTAAAAACCAGCTACAGCCCAAGGGACTCTCGAATTTCTTCTCCGTGGAGAGGGCCCACCGAGTTCTGGGGGGAAACCAAAGTCTGGAGGTTCACTCCGACCTATCTTGGCTAGACTATTTAACTTCAGGGACCGTGACACCATCTTACAGGCTGCGAGAGTGGCACCGGCCATCCAAATTCAGAACTCAAGGATCGCCTTTTTTCCCGGACTATACGGCCGAAGTTTCCAAGAGGAGAAGGACGTTCTTGGAAGTCAAGAAAACGTTGAGAGCAAAGGAACTACCATATTCGATGCTCTTCCCGGCTCGACTCAGAGTCGTGGCAGACAAAAAAGTGTGTTTTTTTGACTCTCCGGACGCTGTCCGGGACTGGCTGGAAGGATGACACACGGTTGGTCGACAGCGAAAATCTCATAGGCCGGACCACGGAAGCGCAGACCGCAGCAAAAATGGTTCACAAGAGTCTGGTCGTGGGGGTGGAGCAGAGAGATCTCCGTCCCGCAGCTTTGCAGGAGCAGGGGGAGAGGAATGATTCCTGCCCGGGATCTATCTCAGCGATATTCAATGTTCATTGACTTTACATTCTTCTGGCTGCACATGGACTCTGGCATGGCTTACCCAAGAGCACGCAGGGATGCCGCCTGCTCGGGGGAGACACTCTCCCCCCTACACGCAAGTACTTTGGTTTGGGGATGGGTCAGGCACTCTGCTCAGTTGGGGGGGGCGGGCAGTTGAAAGTCCGTTAGGCAGGGATGCAGGGAGGGGGGGATGGGGGAAGGGCTGTTTTTGACTGTTAGGAAATTGTATGTTAGGTCACTGATTAAGACGAAATGTTCACCCGAGCTAATCCCGGGAGGGGGTAGTATAGGGAAGCTTCCAACCCACACGAGAACGCTCATCATCCTTCCGCACATTGGCACACCCACCATGACTGCTACACCGCTGCGCCGACACCTAGTGGCACCCCTGGGACCGAATGGTTGACGGCCTTGCTGCAGAAGGGGGGAATGTAGACCCCGAAATACAGTGCCCCTCCTTGTGTTTGCTATCTTGGAATGTGAGGGGGCTAGGCGACAAGGTGAAAAGGGGGCTAGTACTCACTGCACTCAAGAGACACAAGCCCACAATAGCTCTATTGCAGGAAACCCACTTAACGGGAGAGACCACCATGGCCCTGAACAGAAGAGGATACAAAATGATGGTCCACTTGGACTTCACGTCCGGTTCAAGGGGGACCGGAATTCTAATGCAAAAAAACTCACGATTCCTCCCCCTACACACTAAAACAGACGACCAGGGCTGCTTCGCAGCACTACAGGGGCAATGGGAGGGGAGACTCTTCAACTTGGTTTCGGTTTACGTCCCACCAGCACTTCATTCAGTACACCTCCCTAAACTGGGCGATTTTCTTCTATCTCTCCCGGAGGGGGAAATTATTCTCGGGGGGGAATTCAACTCTATTCTAAACACACAACTTGATAGATTCCCAACACCAGCCCCCGCGGGTGGGATGCCCCGCTTTCAGCAATTTGTAACAGCCATGGGACTGGTTGATGTTTGGAGACACCTCCACCCCGTTGTACAGCAGTACACGTTTCACTTAGCAGTACATGGAAGTCTGTCTAGAATCGATCACTTCCTAACACTGGGGGATGGACTTCATTACATAGAAGCGATGGAGATCCACCCGCGTGGGATCTCGGATCACTCCCCACTTACCCTTACTCTCACCTCACAATCGCAAACACGTAAACGCATCTATCCCATACATGCTGCATACCTCAAAATCCCCCAGGTTCGTAAAGCTCTTAAAAAAACGACAACACAATACTACATGGAGAATGTACACTTGGTACATTCAGCTGAGGTGCTGTGGGAGGCGTATAAAACGATGCTACGGGGCCAAGCCATAAATTCGGTCACAGGTTTCAAAAGACAACGGGCTCAGGAGTTGGATGCTTTGGAATTGACCTTACAGACACTGACTGCAACTCATTAACAATGTCCCACTCCATCCACCCTACATGCACTTACCTTACAACAACAATTGTATAATGATCATCTGCGCACACGAGTCAGGGAAAGTCTGTCCGACACTCAGAACAGGGTCTACGAGGTGGGTGATAAGGCTGGGAAAATGCTGGCATGGCTCGATAAAAGAGATGGGGACTCGAGAGGCATTTCAAAATTGAAAGATGAGCGTGGGGAGGTCCACACTGACCCGAGACACATAGTGGAACTGCTTGCAGACCACTTCGAACAAGTATACTCTCCCGCACACACGGTGACGTCAGAAATGGCTAGAGACATATTGGCCCCAGTTGAGGTTAATACATTAACCCCGGATATCTCGGAGGAGTTGGAAGCGGACATCACCACTGACGAAATTCAGCTGGCGATCCGTGCTTTAAATCCGGGCAAGGCAATGGGACCTAACGGTATACCGGTGGAGTGGTATCAGGCGATGCCGGAGACCCTGAGTATACATCTGCTTGAGATGTTCAAGGATTGTTTGGAGAAAGGTACGCTCCCACCAGATCAGAGAGCGGCAACCATAGTGGCCATCGCCAAACCTGGCAGTCCGCCTGAAGACTCCTCCTCCTACCACCCCATATCGCTGCTTAACGCAGAAGCCAAGATTCTTGCCAAACTCCTGGCACTGAGAATCTTACCCCACTTGTCGTCCCTTATACACCCGGACCAATCCGGATTCATGCCCCATCGTAACACGGCGCTAAACTTGCGCAGATTGCACGGAGTGCTGGCACGGGCGGACACAGTGGAAACTTCAGCATTGATAATGGCACTCGATGCCAGGATGGCCTTTGACCTTGTGGAATGGGCCTACCTCTTTGAGACACTGTCACGCATGGGCTTCGGCCCCCGCTTCATCGCATGGGTGAGGTTACTGTACACTGACCCACGGGCACGAGTGGTGGCCAATGGCCATATCTCCCGAGAGTTTCCCTTAGGTAGGGGCACGAGACAGGGCTGCCCCCTCTCACCATTGTTGTTCGCTCTCTCATTAGAACACCTCGCAACCCTGATTAGAACCTCACCCCGCCTTCAGGGTATTTGCTGGAAGGAGGGCTGGGAGGATCGGCTGTCCCTCTATGCGGACGACATGCTGGTTTACCTCACCAACCCGGAGACTGGTATCCCCGCTTTACTACATCTTTGCGACACCCATGGAAAGATATCCGGATATACACTGAATTGGGGCAAATCCGAATTGTACGTCCTAAAGGGTCAGGCCCCGGTCCTCGACTCGGACTGCCCTTTACGCATAGCCGGCACATCGTTTAAATATTTGGGCATACATGTCACTAGACACCCAGTAGAGTTTGTGTCCAAAAATTTGAAACCCCACCTAGACAGACTCAAACGAGATGTGTATTTTTGGTCGTATAGCACAATCCAAAGTACATAGAGGGTGGTATGATGGTGGTATTGCTTTGCCCAATTTAAAACGTATTACTGGGCGGCACACCTCAAACCCATTAACCAGTGGATCCACACTTCCCAAACCGAACCAGCCTTCCAGGCAGATAGAGCGCAGCTAGGCACTGAAAGTCTACTAGCCCCACTGTATGACCGTCGCAAAACACGTACATTAATGGGACCCACCAGGCTTACTGTAGAAATCTGGCACACAGCAACGGCGGCCCTGGGCTGGAAAGGTAGAATTACCAAACTAACCCCATTATGGGACTCTCGAATCCTCGGCAACATGAGAAATAGCAAGGGCTTCTCACACTGGGACACAATAGGGATTTCCACGGTGGGCGATCTTTGGGAGAGGGGTGAAGTGATACCCTTCCAGAGACTACAAGAACTATATGAACTTAGCGATAGGGAGCTTTACAGATATGTTCAGATTTGTCACGCACTGTTAACAGCCCTGGCCGCGGACACTGATTTGCCTGAGTCTGCCCCACTAGAAGACCGCCTCCTCACGGATTTTATGGTCGAGCGCGCTACATCCCTTACATACCGCAAATTACTTAATAATCTACCTGACCCGACATTGCCTCTGAAGGAGAAATGGGAGGGAGACACCAGTGAGATGGACGAGCAGGAATGGAATGAGGCACTAGCCTCTCCTAAGGAAGTGGGCATCTCAGCGCGGCTGCGTTTCGTTCAATTAAAAATTTTACACAGAGTATATTACACGAGAACAATGTTACACCATATTCACCGGATACCACATCCATATTGCCTACGCGGGTGCGGGGAAGAGGGTACGTTTTTCCACACCATCTGGGACTGCCCCCGGATACAAGAATATTGGAGACAGGTCCTACGAACGATGTCACAAACACTGGACACATCTTTGTTACCAGAACCAAAACTATGCCTCCTAAATGTGTGGGAGCCTACAGATATCTCCAGACATGACCAAATCTGGGTCACTGTAGGGTTGCTCATAGCGAAACGAGATATTGCACAAAAATGGGGGGTGGCGGAGCTACCAACCAAGTCCGTGTGGTGTCGAAATATGGATAAAGTAATGATAACGGAACGGGCGGTGTATTCCAATCGTGCCTGCCCGGGTAAGTGGAATAAAATTTGGACCAAGTGGAATGTGTACAGGGGAGAGATTTGTGATCCTTTACCTGAAGACGATCAAGATGATTCAGATGAAGAAGAGGCAGTAGGCTAGTACACCAAACAGATTGGGGGGGGAGGATATTACAGGGGGGATGGAGATTTCCAGTATAGTTGGGATACAGGGCGACTACGGGGGAACTCTGGAGATCTCTGCTTGGTTGGGATGTCCACAATGACGACTACACAGTACCTGGATTCAACAGTGGGCGGGAATGGGCTCTGGTGAGGGACGTCTTGATAAGATGAATGCATGAACACAATTCTGGCATTTAAGTGAACGCTTTTACATTCCTAACAGTTATTTTGTTTTTTGTTGTTCGGAGGGGAGAGGGGGGGGGGGGGGGGGGAGAAAACTACAAAATCATACCGAAAACCAATGATGCTTGAAAAGACTCACGCTAATGCTGCACCTTTTCCTTATGACGGTACTGCCATTGTTTTTACTACAGTAAAGTATCTAGTGAATATACAGGACTGTCATTTGATCAAAATTGCCATAGCGGCCGGCCCGATGGGTTGTAGGCATTCCGCTGTGTATCTTGTTGGTGCAATAAAGGTTTTTGCCAAAAAAAAAAATTGTTGTTTTCTAAATTTTGTGAATAAATGTGTACCACCAGGGACACCCACAGATTAAATTTTTCTGGAGGTAACAGTGGTGCTCCGGGGCTTCTGTGTCCCCACCAGCTCTCAGCAAGCAGCCCCATTCACAGGGCTGTGTAGGAGCTGGCAGTTGTTTCACCCTCCTATCCTTCAATTAAGCTATGGCCCTGGGGAGTGGTCCCTCTGAGAGGCTTGGGAAAGTGGCACACAAGCCCCTCTCCCTTGAATTAAAACATGGCCCAAGCAGTGGCGTCCCCGGGGCCTTAAAGAGTCGCAGTGAGAAGGGTGTTGCCTGCCCCACACCTCAAAATAAGCAAACATGCCAACTCCCTCAGGCCCTGACCAACCCCAGGTTTTTTTTAAAGCACGGAGCTATCGAAAATTTGCAACACATTTTAAAATAAAGGAGGTTTTTGGCCCCAGCAGGATCTAGTGGGGCAGGGTATCCCTACCCTACACACATATATCTTATTTTTAGGTTTTTTCAATGACGCTTAATTCACAGTGCTTTGAAATTTTCTCATTGATGGCAGTTATTCCATATTTATTTAGACACATTTTGCTAATCAGAAGTAGGCCTGGCATTTGGCAACAACTAAAGTCAGGAATTCGTAACAGGAAATATTTACATCTAATACAAGTAGAACACAACAGAAAACATTCAGGGCACTTTTTTAAACTGGACTGTGCCTGAGGGCATGTTTGCATTCTGACTGACCCCCTCTTAATACTGTACTGTGCTTCATGAATGAAGCAGCATATAGAAGGAGAAGTTACTCTGTGTGCATGGAAAGATTGGTGTAAACAGGACAATGCAAGACATGATTTACTAATGTGCTCACACACAAACAATCTTCTCTTCAAAACTAAGACATTCTTATATCTTAAAGATAACCTGGGAGACCCGGAAAAAACATTACCGTCTGGGCTATTAAGGGACATGTGGTCTTCCTAGCAAAGCTGATCTCTAAATGCTGGATTTCCTGACCACCCACAAGAAATACTCTGTGTGCCATTTATTCAATTGGAGAGGCAAACATGATTTACTGATAAGGCTCTGATGTGCATGCGGGGAGGGGGTTCTTGACTGGTGGTGGTACCAGAGGACTGGGAGCAGGAGGATAGCTAATTTCAGAGACAGAAATACATGTGTTTCTATAAACTGGCAGAGGCTGACGGAAGCTTTTGAAATCTTCCAAGTGAGGAAGCAGTATGCTAGATCTGGCTGTTACCAAGGTGAACTGAAGTCACTTGAGCCTTTCTAGCAGAGGGGAGCCCATATGGAGCTAAATGAATAAAAGAAATAAGTTGATGTAAGGAGTGGATCTGGCTGATGGAATTATGGTGCTAGTTGACCTTATTGAGTGGCAGGCCCAGAAATCTGACTGGCTTCTTGATTTTCCTGGTATATTCCTTTCTTTTCAGAAGATTATTTGTGCACATGAGAGGACCCTGTCTGTTTAAAATCTATTTCCTCCCACCAATTGCAGTATCCTGGTTGTTTTCGTCTGTGAAATTAAGAGAAGACCATACATTGGACTAAACGGTGAGCTCAGAGGAGAAATTGGGGGTCACAGCTCAAGGCTCAGCAATGGCTGACGCTCTATCTCCCCTAAAGTCCATTGTTATTAAAATATTATACATTTGCAAGGCCATCATTGGTTATTAAGTCAGAGATACTTCAATAAGGAGCATCCAAGGAATGTTTGGAAGATGGTCTTGTGATAAGTAAGGAAGTAATGAGTCATGGGAAGGAACAATTGAAATACTGCAACCCATTCAGGGAGGCACCTGTGATCCTTTAGAACATGCCATGGTGGTGGAAATATTAACTGAGACTGGTTATGATGGTAAAGAATGTAGCCTGAAACATTTAGCCTGAGTGAGATTGGAAGATAAGTTACTCTCACCAGGCTCATGGATCACTCAACCACAGGATTCTTCAGAACTCTTAATGTCCCCAACACTTAAGCTGAGTAACCTATCTCCATTTCTACTGCCTGACCTTCCTGTGTCACTTGACATCAATTCTCCTCCTAGTTCCATAACCAATAGGGACGTGATGACAGTCAGAAAAAACAATATGTGAACAATCAACATTTGAAAAATCTACCCCAATTTTTGACTCAGAAACATTACTTGTTTCAAAAAGATGCACTAAATAGGCATTCTGGTATTACCTTTGTGGCCCAGAGTCCCAGTAGTGCTGAGAAAGGATGAGTGAACTGAAAACAGCTGTATATGTATTGAAATTCTGAGTGAAGGTTCTTTTCAAACATCTAAAGTTGTTCTACTGCAAATCATAGCTCAGGAGCTCTTGCTGACAAATAAAAACCTCAAAATATGCTATATTTGCAGTGAAGGAATAAACACAATGTTGGTCTCTGCATCGTTCAAAACAACATCAATGGAATCTAGGATTGATAAAGGCATACCTGACTGAACAAAGAAGGTCAGGGCTCTTGGGATGTTAAGATGATGAATGCCAAACAAAAGACCCAAAGATCGGCCAGTACATGCATCACTCATCAAGAACCGAATTGGGCTGCAAGTCTACATAAGTCTGTTTTGAGATAAGTGATTAGGTGGAACCCTGTTATTGTCTCATCTACTCATTGGTCCCATTGCTTACTTTTATGAGTAATGTGACAGCATTTCTGTCACTTTCCCATTCAAATGCTTACTCCACTTTCTACCACCTTATACACAGTTGACCCAAAACAACCTTTCCCCTAACCTCACTTACTGTCCTTTTTTGTGCTCCTCAATTCCAGTATTTTGTTAAGACTACCTATGTAGAACTTTCCATTATTGCAATGGTGCAAGGGCCCCCTTTATATTCTAGATCTCCCTGCAGATAAGGAGTCTATTTCTTATTTCATTAGAGTTCTGGATTCAGTTTATTTTTTATCAGATGGGAAGCCTGTTATGTACTTTTGGCTGGCGCATCCATTTTTATCTTAGCAGTGCTTTGACCCACTTTTGCAGCATTTCTCATGGGGGTGGGGTCACTTGAGGTCCATTGTAATCCAGTGGCGCACCTGCCTGCAAGTTTGTTTTGACTTGTGAAAAAAAATCACACAAGACTGACAGCTTAAGAGGTGCAGAGGCTCACTATACATTATGATGACTAGCAATCCCCTGATATGTTGTAGTAGAGCGTTGGCTTGCTTTGTTGTTTTGCTTGTTACTTGTAGAAATGAGGACATGCAAGCCTGCCAATTACCCCCTTGGCTCCTATGCCTTGTTCCCTTAGAAAAACCTTTTTTCCTGTTTGAGGCACTTACACATTCTTAACTTTTTTTCCACATAGGATATCCACACCATATTTGTGTTTTTTATTTTTTTTATTTTTTTTTATTTATATACTTCTATAGCGCACGGCCACTCCACGGAGTATCTTGGCGCTTTATCGAAGGAACCCACGAAGAAGGGAGAACATAACACTGAGAGGACACGCAGATACAAGAAGCAACGCCAGATTAAGGGAAAAGCCATGTTTTAAGGGCCTTTCGGAAGGACAGAAGGCTAGAGGCCTGTCTTAAAGAAATTGGGAGGTGTTGTTTTTTTCCTAACATGCTGAGGACGCTAAGGGTACTCAGGGTTTGTGGATTCCCTGGAATGGCTAACAAGATAGCCCAAATAAAGCTTAAATATTGTTTTCTTTTGCAAAACATGAGAAAAAGTGCAGCACAAGAAAGAATATGTTTCTTTTTCTAAAAATGGCATCAGCAAAACGCTGGTGTGCTTGGAGCACAATCCTCCCTGCTTTCAGGAACAAGCACAGTTGTATTAAAAAAAAAAACACTCATTTTTTAACCACAGTTTTTTCGTTTTTCTAAAAGGCTGTCTATTTTCCAAGTTCTGTGGTTTCAACCTACTTGCAGTTTGTGGTGGAAAAAGATGTAAAGCTCATGTTTGATCCATGAAAGCTACACGTTTTTTAAAAGTTGACAACATTCTGGATTGAGCAGGGGCATTTATGTAGAATACTTGTCCTTTTCCCAAAGAAACTAACTGTTAGAATAAAAAATAATGACAATTAGTTGGGAAAAACAAACATTTGTGACAACATTTTCCTCTGTAACGTTTTTCATTCATGGTGGTCGATTTACAAAAGCAATACACTGCTTCATCCTAGATACGCTTCATGTTGAGGTAATTCATAGGGTTTGTAGGTTTCTCAAAAACATGCAATGACAGAGCCAACAACTGAGTTGTTCTTTTCAATGATTTTTATGTGTGCATCGAGTAAACAGCATTTCATATGGTAAAATTTAAAGAAAATAAAATGACTGTGGGAAACCATTACATTCCAGAAATGTACACACGATATTGAGGGGCATATTCATAAAAGAATGGCGAAGCACGGCATTATGCCAAAATAGCTAAAATCACGTTCCACCATTCTGAAAATGCAGGGATGCACAGTATGGTGCATCCCTGCATTTTCCCTAGTGCTGGCACTTAACTCAGAGGCCTAGCACCAACGCAGGTACCCTTTCACCATAGTGCAAGGGTAACTCCATTGAAGGAATTATTGTGCATGTGCAGGAAGGTGTCCCTATCTGCACATGAACAATCCAGAATGGCGATTTGCAAATCGTCATTTTTTTTAAATGATTGTTTATCTGAAGGAAGGTAAACACAAGGCAATGATGAAAGGAGCACTGCAACCTTTCAGATACTCACCCCCAGTCACAATCTGAGTTGAATCCATCATCGTTTTTTAGCTCACTTTGCCACCCCAGTTCAGACCCAGCCATATTCACATCAGTCTTGACCCTGTTCCTCATGGGAATGGTCCAGCCCAAACTGCCAAGCCAGATCTTTCCTGGACCGGAAACAAGCATCCTGGGACTGGTTTCAGGGTAACACCCCTCACCAGCCAGGCTAGTTTAAATCCAGTGGTAAAGAGAGCAAGTGACCCACATCTGGGCATACCCTGCCAACTTAGAGTGAACGAAGCAAACACAAGGAAATGATGGATGGAGCACTGGAACGTTTCAGACATTCACCCCCGGTCACAGATCAGAGTTGAGTCCATCGTCATTATTTAGCTCTCATCGCTAACCCATGTCAGACCCAGCCACATTCAAAGCAGTATTGACCTTGTTCCTCATGGGAACAGTCCAGCCCGAACTGACAAGCCAGTCCTTCCCTGGATTGTAAACAAGAATCCTGGGACTGGATTTGAGGTAACACCCCTCATCAGCCAGGCTAGCTTGAGTCTACAGGCTTCTGTACCAGATGTTCTTCCAGAGTATTCCCCAGGCCTATAGGTTTTTTAAGACTCTGGGACCAACTCTTTAGTTGCAAATATTTAAATCTGGACATGCCCTCCTCCGATTGTTCATCAATTAACGCCCAAGGTAAGAGTGAGCCCTCTGCGGCGAGATCTCCCCATTCCAGAAACCCGGCTATTTCTAAAGGAGCTGCCAGTTTATCCGTCAAACAACTTGGTGCCCCCGGACTGTCCCACAGTGGAACTAGCCTTGAGCAGTACTCTAGGCCTGTTATTTTTTTAATTCTGGCACATGTGCAAGCCGCGCTTCATAGGACTTTCAGCCTTACTTAATTGAAGAACTTCTGTTCTCCATATTTAAAAAGAAAGCCTTCATGAGATAACCCCACTTGCTCTAACTTGGCTAGATACATTAACCCTCTCCCTGATGAATCCGGGGATTTTTACAGCATTCTTGAGTGTGTTAACTGGAAAGCCCAGGTCTAGTGTTGTAGATCCGGAAGTGCAGGACCACCTTTTTCCCTCCTGCGTCTTAGTTTCTTTCAAGATATCATAGTGGCTTTATAGGCCCACACAAATGAATTAATAGACTGCTAGAATTTCTCGATTGTTTGCTTCTCGAAGTGTAGAGGAATGATATTAAAACAAGTTAATTCTACCTAAGATGGTCAGGGGAAGATGGGCCCAAGATTTCATGTGTGTTTGGCACTCTCTTGAGATGTTTAAAATATTGGTCTACTTAAACATGCTGCTGCACTGTTTGGCCTTCATGTCATACCATACAGGAACAGGGGTGCAATTCCAGGGGGGCACAACATGTGCCAGCTGCATGTACCCCCAGGCCCTGGAGTGGCATGGGGCAATGAAAGGTACGGCAAACAGGTAACTGATTATATGCTTGTCCCAGCGCCACCGCATGCATATTGCAGCACCCTGACCACTGTGCGACTGATGCAGGATCTTAGATACCTGGTAGACATAGTCATACTATGGCGGTTCAACCGCCCAACTTAATACTGCAGGCGTGGCCGCAGTGTGGTGGTGCTTGTACCACCACTGTGAGGAAGGCAGTTCTATGGACCGCCGTACTCATAATAAGGTCCTAAGAGCAGACTTTGAAGCTGTCTCCATATGCTTTGATTGAAATGATAGTAAAAGCCTTGTATGTGTGTGTGCAGGATAATTTTTAAAATGGTTTGAATAATGGCTTTAAAGTAAATAATTTTCTTAGGGGTTGTAATCATTTGTTTGTTGTTTAATGTAGGTTCAGATGTTGTAGTAAATGTTTATTTGGTAGTAAGGCATATATCAATGGCGTATTTGTATTTTGTTATTCACCATGTATGGTGAATATTTGAGAGAAAGGCTATGACCAAATTTTGAAGGTCCCACCCATTTTTCACATTTGATACTCGCTAATTTTTTGTTTAGGTATTTCTATTTCTTGATATCGTCTGGGGGGAGGAGAATTATTGATGGTGGCATTTTTAGTTTGTGCGATTAAACACTTTAAATTGGGAACTGGTAGTAGGGACTTTAGTCATATGTCTTGAAGGAATTTGGTTGTGGGTTCCTGGGAAGTAGAGCTTGCCTCTTTTATGTCTAGTCATACTTTTAAGTCCTTAAAATAATAAAATAGAGAATCCAAGTGAAGTTTGGAGAGGCTTATTTCAAGAGGCACAGTACTGCGCCGTCAAAGTCCAGCAGCAAAATGACAAGGATTCTAATTCGAAGTGGAATCACATCCAACTGCATGGCAGGTGCCAGGGTTAAAAGTATACAGGAGATATTAAAGGGAAAGCACAATACAAGTAAGGAACATAGTACAATGTAACACATTTCTCCCCCTAGGAAAATTCATAAAAACAAGCATAGCATATAGATAACTCTTTTAACCTAGACTTTCATGAAGGAACATTAGGACATTTAGATACTCTTAACATTCCAAGAATTTCCATCTTGTGTTACAACACTATTATAATTGACTTTCACGATTTTGATGGGTCTGCCAAATTGCATTTCACCTTTAAGCAAAATTTCCGGTTTGCGTATCCTGACCCAGTCACCAACCACAAAGTTAATTGCATATTCCTCGGGACACCTCCTCATGAGGTAGCTGTTCGCGCTCTATAAAACACAGTATTATTATTATTATTATTATTATTATTCCATACAGTACCTTTGCACGCGAAGAGATGTATGTGAAATAATGGGCAATAGATAAGGTGGAGCTCCTACTGCATTAATCACTTAAGTTGATGGCCAAAATTGTGGGATAAATTGCACAGTTGTGTGCATTGAAGTAATATTCCTGTTGCCAATAAAAAGAATAATTAATGCTTAGTCATGAGCATCAATGTGAAACTACTGAAAGGAAAACAAAATGAAACAAATTGGTGGTCATGCACCGTGATACATCATCACGTCATGTTACTTGACCCAGCGTGATGATGAAGTTCTTGTAGGAGGTAGAGACGTTCGAGTAGAGACGCTCCCACACAGTACTGGTGGCATCAGCAAATGCGTTGGGAATAACTATTTGTGAAGATCTATTATTTTGTCAACAGTGCGGCTCCAATACGGATAATTCATGTTATTTCATGAGACACCGTACTGCTCAGTCCAAGTCCAGCAGCATAATGACAAGGATTCTAATTCCAAGTGGAATCACATAAAACTGCATGGCAGGTGCCAGGGTTAAAAGTATACAGGAGGAGTAAAAGGAAAGCAAAATACAAGTAAGGAACATAGCACAATGTAACACACACCTACTTCTATTTCTGTCAATATTGGTGGTGGTTGTGCTCTCTTTTGGGAATTTCAACACCATTTGTTGCAGTTGCCATCCCATAGCATGCATTAGAATAATAGTTGGTACATTTTCAGTTTATGTTACATTCTATCTTGATGCATGTTCATGGCTGTCGGTAACTAATTTCCTTTCTGAAAGGTGATGTACGTTGCTGACTCAGTCAATGTACCTGAAAGCAGATTAATAGTATGAATATATACAATGATTTAAAGTTTGAACATATATATATATATATATATATATATATATATATATATATATATATATATATATATATATATATATATATATATATATATATATATATATATATTCTATGGGGTGTAATCTAATGAAAAGGTGTTTTCTGATGGATTAAAATAAAGGCATTTTCATTTGAGGTGATAATGTTGTGACTTATGTACACTTACTCTATTTTGTCATTTTGTTGGCTTGTGGTTGTCATTTCTTTCTGGAGGTTTATCGATTTTTCTAGTTATAGTTTTGTCTTGTAGAAAGTCCATTTCAAGATATAGAAGTTTGAGAGTATTTTATCAATCGCTATTCTATATTTCTGAATGTATTAACAAGTGCTTTAGGTTACATTTAAGTTTTACTTACTATGCTAAGTAGCAATTTAGATGTATATATTTTTCATTAGTGGTTTGGTGAGAGAATCTGGCAGAATTTTCTCATCCTACAACCTTTGTCCTTTTTGACGTATTTAGGGCCTCATTACGTTGGTGGTTGGAGAGGCTCAGAACGGCATTTGGAATTTCCTAACCCGAGTCAGAAGCCATGTTTCTGACCGACTCTGAAGCATTTCCGACTGACCAATTATGATGGAAGGTAACCGTTCGGTCTTTCTAACTCGGTTCCGAATGGCATTTGGATACTCCAAGTCAGTCGGAGCAGAATTGTACAGCTCTATGGACCACGTTTCCAACCGACGTCTTATGATATCAGATTTGGACAGCCTTTCTGACACTGATTATCTGATCCAGAACTGCTGTTGTAAACTGACTTTGGAGGCACTTAGCAAGCCCCCATCACCCAGCACCCTCCGGTTGGGGCCCATGGGGGTACCCATGGGACCCCTCTTTGCAACCATGCTCATTTGGCAGACATCATGGGGTGCCGGCTGCAGGGTGCAAGGTTTTCTCCAAAAACCCTGTTCTTCAATTTGAGCCTGTGTTGCCGTTTGGAAGACAGACTCCCTATTTTGCCAATAGGAGTTCGACAGAACAGTGTTCTGAACCATTGTAATTGGTCGGTCAGAATCACAAACCCTTGTCGGTCAGAACTGATCCCGACATGGAATCGGTTGGAATGCTTTCTGACCAACATCGTAATGAAGCACGTAGAAGGTCAATATGATGGCATGCGGATCGCCATAGCCCGACTGGCGGTGGCGATCCACCCGCCATAACTCCCCGCCCACCTGCCATTTACCCCCTCCATATTACCATGGTGGGGGGTACCGCGGCGGACGGAAAGTCTGTCTGTCGCATTTCCGCTGGTCGGCATTCATCACGATTGCCGACCGGGCGGAACTCTGGCATTATATGGTGGCAGTGTCTGGAAGGCACTGTCATCGATATTAAGATGCCTGGCGGTGAAGGCCTTTCCATGGCGGCGATGCCTATATGGAAAGGCATTCGGGAATTGCGGGACCCTGGGCAGGTTGGGTGGCTGCATTTAGGGGTACCTATGGTACCCCCCTCATTGCCATGCGCAACGAGGCAATGCACAACCTGTATTTCTGGAACTGCAGCAGGTGCTGCTCACAGCAGTACCCACCGCAATGTTGACAATACTGGATGCGACCACCAGGGTGGCAGTCAAATTCTGATTGGTTGGGCAAGACTGGCTAACTGCTGTCGGCCGGTCCCTACACTACTAGGGAGGCGGGCAGACTGAAGTCCACCCAACATCCTAATGGGGCCCTAAGATGTTCAAGTTAGTGTGCCTTTCATATTGATGATTTAATTGTTTGTGTGACATTATTGGTTAAAGTTGTTCACATTGTTATTTTACTGGTGAGTTTAGTTTGAGTTTGATTTTTTTTTTATTAGTATCATCCTTCTATGGTAAACGCCATTTTGGATTTTTGTAACATTGTATGATAAATAGTTTTATAGTTTTTAATATAAAATTATTCATATATATATATATATATATATATATATATATATATATATATATATATATATATAGATAGATATATATATATATAGATATATATAGATATATATATATATATATATATTAACATTTCGGGGGCTATGTACGAACAAATTTCCCAATAGACACAGAATGGGCTGGGCAAAACCCTTTGATACATCTGACCCAGGATGTTGTTTGAATGTAGTTAAAGGTTCTACTTTTATAACTTATTTGGCTGATTGTAAACAATTTTGTTGATGTAATTTATTTATATTTAATTATAGAATGTTTATTTCCAGCAATTATTTTTTGTATATTGTCGATGGTAGGTACAGCAATATTTTTGATATATGAAATGTTTATTTAAAAATAACTATCTCTTTCTTTCCAATATTTATATTTTTGATATAGGTTAAAATCGATAATTCTGTTGTTGATATTTGTGTTTTTTTTAGTTAAGAATAGGAAGTCAATATTTTTGTTTCCGATATTTAATTTCTGATATTTTTGTATTTTTATATTGTATGCATCATTATTATGTCAGTGATCCAGATGTAAGGTATAGGACGAGTGAGTTGATGAGAAGATAATGTTAACATTACTGACAACTAATCTTCATTACTGCAAATCTTCCTCTTTTTCCGCCAGTACTTACGAGCTATCCTTCCAACTCCCCTTACTCATTAGCCCAGTTGGAAAGGCTTGTTACAGACAGGAAGGGAGTGTAGGTGAGATGAGTTATATGGGTGAAATGTGCATGAGGTGGTAGAAAGTGAAGAAAGCTTTAGACTGGATGAGCAGGTGGCAGTAATGCTCTCAGTTCACTCAAATAAGTAAATACGGGAATGAGTGAGGAAGATTGGGAGTAATGCAGATTACTGGTATGTAATAGAGACATTTTATTCTCTCTGGTCTGGATCTATACTAGTGGTTTAGCATGAATGTGGTCTTTTTCTCAACTTTGTAAATAAGGAAGAAAGAAAATTGACTAGGGTAGGCAGAAGAAACAGATATCTTGTTTTTAAACAATGTTAATTGCATCCAGGCCCGGCTTTTGCAACTGCTGTTTAACACAGAATTGTGTTAGCTTTTGCCAGATTTTATCAGCCATGTATCCTCATGCTAAAAGCAGTTTATGTAATACAACAACTAATGGAAACATGAACCTGGTATTAAATAATTGACAAATAAGCAGCATATACTCATAAGATGGGGATTTCTGTAGTGCAAGAGAGAAGGAACCTTGGGTGACCCATTCAATCTATCAAATGTCTTTCATCACATTCAGGAAATGCATACTGCGGGAAGGACAGGTGAACAATGTGCATAATGATGACTCTCCGCTATATGCATTGGAAGTTCAGGCAAGCAGGGTTGGGGGGATTGTGAAGGTTTGTAGGATGGGGGTGCAAAGTAGAGGAAGGCTGTTGCAAAATCCAATGGAAAATAAATCACAGCTAATGGTAAGTTTAGAATAATGCAAAAAAAATTGGATACCTTGGTCTAATAGTTTATGCTTCATGCTAATGGTCACAACAAAAACCATAAAATGTGGTTGCTTATTTGCATGTTTTAATCATTCTTAAATCATAGATATTTTGCTGAATGACTCACATATTACTGAACTAAAAATCAATTGTCCATAAAAGAGATAGACCTTGTAAAAGCACTTTTTCTTTATACAGACTATTGTCTTAAAAATTGACATTTCTTTTTTTTTAATGTTCAGCGGTATCTTTCATTCCTGCGAATCCTTTGTTCAATTGAACCTTTATTTGTTCTATTTGTTTTAAATACAGTTTGAAAAATTTGGCACAGCTGCAGACTAGGGAAATTAAAGAAACGCTAACCAGGCTGTTACCGCTCCTCTGCATTTTGAATGTTCATTTTTATGAATATTTCTTTCAGTAGTTTTTTCTTTCTATCATAAATTTTGGGCAAACGTAAAGAATGCGTGTTAGGGATTCTTGTTTATATTTACACAATCAACAATCTTGGTTAAGAAACTGGACTTTCCAGTTGGGGATAATATCCTTCGTTTTCCACATGCTGAAGAGGAATTGCATAAACTGGTGTTTTATGAGAGACAGGCTCAACTAGATAAGGTAACAAATTGGTTCATGAATGCTTTGTTATTGTGCTTATAAAATCTACTGTTGTTACAGTTGTATTTCGAAGTATGAATGGTATGCACATTGTGAAAAGCTGAAATAGACAGGACAGTGGTTTGTTATTTTCAAAACTAAAATTAAAGTTATTTCTAGAATATTTGTGTCACCTGAAGCCCTATTTGTCCTGAAATCCGCATTTGCTCTTTACTCGACTGCCTTTATAGTTAGTAAATACTTTTTAAAGACTCCAAATGCCGAGGTATCTTAGTGCTAGTGTTCCTTGATTGATTGGCAGTTATTAACTGTGTATGAATAGAAAATTGCTAAGGGCCTGATTACCAGTGCGCTGGTTGTAAGACCGCTACACTTGCGCTGGTGGTGGTCTGTCTGCCGCATTATGACTCTAAACGTCATTGCAGCAGAGGACCACCAGCTGTGCCAGAGAACAGTCGTTCCCTGGTGGTGTTGGAGCTGCTCCACAATGTGACGTGACTGCCAGCCATTTCAAAAGGCTGGTGATGCAGGAACAAAGGGGGCCCTAGAGGGACCCCATGCCGTCCCCACTATGGAGATACATTCAGGGAGGCGCAACATGTACTTCCATGTCTGTATTTCCCCAAAGTTCCAGCACTGCATGGATATCACCATCCATTCCATGCTGGACCATTTTTTGCCATTCCCACTGAGGTACCTGTTTTCCAGGCACCGCAATGGAAAAGGCAGAGGACCATCCGCCTTTCAGAAGTTCAACTCGTAATAAAGCAGGCAGTCCTTCTGTGGATTTGGTGATGCTGTGCTGGTGTCGAGCCAGCGCAACACCGCCAAACTCTAATCAGCCCCCAAGTGTTTTTGCATTTTTTTGAAGGATGCTCTGTTTGATTGAGATCTCACGGCAAGGGGAGTGGTGTTCCAAAGTTTGCAAGCTAAGAAAGAGAAACGTATCCCTCCCCATCTATCTTTTTTTATTTTGCAGACTGACACTAAGGTTCCGATTCCGATCTCGCTAGGAAGGCCTCTGACGGGTTCTGAAATGAGCAAATCCGATTCCGAGCCTATGTTTCCAACCAAATCGTCCCCCATTGCAAACAGCCAAATACGATGCGAAGATCTCATCTGCATCAACCAAATCATTCCCGAACCTGATCCTGTCAGTCCGACTCATTCGCAGGCAAATGGTGCAGCTCACTGGAGCCAGCTTTCAAACGAGCGAGTAAGACACACAATTCAGAGAGCCTTATAGACTCAGGTTTGCTGAGGCTAAATAGCTGTGGGAATTGGACTTCGGGATGCTGTAGCAGGCCCCCCTTCACCCAGGGCCATACGAATCAGTCTTGTGGGGGTAGCCATGGGTCCCCCCTCTCCATGCCTGCACAGTGTGGCAGGCACTATGGGGTGTCCGCCACACAGTGCAGGCTTTTCCCCACCCACCCCTTTTTGCTATGGGAGCCAGTGTACGCGTTCGGTATACACGTTCCCATGGAGTTCAATGGCAGTCCGAGGAATCCAATTCCGGCACTATAACGATGCAACAGAATCAGTTGCTTCAGACTCCCAGATCACAAATCGCTAGGCAAGTCCTCCAGATCCGAGTCATACGGAGGGCTTTCCTAGCAAGATCGGAATCAGGCACTAAGTTGGTAGTGCTTGATCTTAAGTTATGATGAGGCTTATGCCAAGAGAAGATCTTCTGGAAATAAACCAGGCCTCTGCCATACGATGACTTTTTGGACCATGCATAGTGCCTTAAACTTAACTTGTAACTGGAGTGATCTATCCTAGGTAGAACAAATGATATAATGACCATCATCTGTATTTCAAGAGGGATCTATGGAAACTCTTTTCTTAGCACTCTAAAGAGATCGAAACAGGAGAATGTAACCTGACTAATTTGAGCAGAAAAGCAGACCTGTCCATCAAACAAAACACTCAATTTTTTCACTTTTTTAATCAGGCAAGGAAGGGGGCCAAAGATTGGAAGGCCAGCAAAATGTATTCCAGAATGAAATATTACAGCTGAATAAGCTAATCTCTGTTTTTGAGCGGTAGCTTTAGGCAGTTTTCCTGCATCCAGATTACAGCCAGGCAGTTTCTAAATTTACCAGCAACTTCGTCAACATTGGATGAGATAGCCATTAATATTTGTGTGTCATCTGATTAGGACACAGCTACAAAGCCATAGGACCTGCTGAGTTTAGCCAGGGGAGTGACACAGATGTTGAAGAGTGTGGAGAATAATGAGAAGCCCTGAGGCACCCTGCAGGGGAAGGAAAAGAACTTGAAACAAGGTCTCCAAAAGCCACACTTTGTCAAATTGTTAGAAGATAAAGGTAGTCTGGATATTGGTTGCTAATATTCTGTATTTCCTAAGTTCAAAGAAGCTTTTTTTAAGTAACAGGCATACTGACCCTCTTTTCCATTCTGCTGGAAATTGACCAAAATTCAACACCCTGTTGAGAACTATACTGACATGACTAGCAACTATCTTAGAGAACATATGCAACACAGACGGTGGGCAAGAGTCCGAGTAGGAGCCTTAAATTTGTGGTCTCCAGAAGTCTAGTAGTTCTATCCTTAGTAAGGGGAGTGAAACTTTCCACAATATTCAGACTGGTTCCAGCACTATCCTGTAATTCCTGAGGCTGTCTGAAAAAACTCCCCCAACTTATTACAGAATGATCGCGTAGGAGTGTAAAGTTGATAATTACTACAATTAGAGAGAGTAATGACTGTATTAAAAAGTTATTTTGTCGTGTCTTTGGCCGCATAGAGTTTTATGTCAAATATCTAGATTTTTCTTAATAATCAGCGTTTTGTACTCTTCGGTAACACATTTGCCTTTGCATTTTTCCTAGACACTATAGTCTATTCTCCATCCTTATTCCTTAGTCCTATATTTTTGTTTCAGTTTTTTTAGTTCTGGGGTGTACCAAGGAGCGGAAGGGTTTTTCCTAAAACATTTCAAGATGTTTTCAGGTGCTAGCCTCATAAAAGCTGTATCTAACCAATTGGTTAATTTAGCCATAGCCTCTTCAATACTACTATCTAAGCCTGAATTGTGTTTATTCAGCTGCTTATCAAGTTCCAGACTATCTATTTTCCATCAGGAGTGGTTCTTAATGACTTTTGAAGGTGACCTCAATTCTTAAATAAACATAGAGAATCCAACTCAAAGGAAGGGAGGGGGAGGAGTGATCAACGAATGTTGAAGCACTCAATGTTCTGTAAAATACCCCTCACACACCAAAATGCCCCTTGATGTCATGCTTCATCATCGGGGTCCTCGCACCCCTCTATCGGGATGCGGCGTGCTGCGACCTGCGGCTACGTGGGAGCACTTATAGAATTGACTATGTGTGGTGTGCGGTGTGTGGGGTATGTGGTTATAAGTGAGTGGTGGGATGTGGTGAAAGATTAAAAAGTACCTGGCACATGAGTGTAAAAGAAAACATTTTATTCCGAACTCTGGCTGGTACTGTTAAAAGAAGTGCCGTGTGAGGTCGAACCTGTTGATTTATGGAACAGGACCTCTGGTGTGCGTTGTCGACATGTTTCGGAGACAAGCTCCTTCTTCAGGACGGGGGCACAACCTCCCCACCTTACTCACGTCTAGTTATAAAAAAATGTGTATTTACAAAAAAGTGAGAATTATAGGCTAAGTGTGCCTACAGCGGTCTGCTACAAGTACAATGACCTGTAGAAAGACAAAAAAGAACAACTAATGGTTACCCATGTAGCGGGTAGTTCAAGCAGGTGCAGTCACCTGGAACCTCACCATATGCTTGTATTAAGCCTGTAAAAGGAAAAGTACTCACAACACAAACAACATAAAACACAAAAGATACTAGGAGTTACACTTAGTTGTGGTCATACTTGTGAAGCTTGCTTGCGGGCTTCATGAGCAGAAATAGGACGTCAGGGGTGTTGCTTGATGTGCAATCTGTAGCGAGGAATGATGCAGGTTTTAGTAAATCATTCTCACTTACTTAGGCGGGAGACATCAGATGGTCGTTTTTCTGTGGTTTTTTGCATGATACTCACATTATCAGGACGCAATGATCACCATCTTACCCCTAGCGCTGCTCCGCTGGTGTGAGGAGGTAGTATGGTTTATGCTATTTATACCCTGTGTGACAATTGGGCGGAAGCATCCCTATGACCTTGTAGGGGTGTTCCGGCGTTAAGTATGTGCCCATGTATGGAGCATCCGCTCATTAGCCATACATAATCCTCGTATGTCAGAAGCGGGTTTACACGGGATTAGCGTAGGTTTTAGACGAGTGTTGCGCATGCGTGTAGATATCTGTCCTTCTTTCGCGCATGCGTATTAGTCACAGGTCCATATCGTGTGACGCTAGTGTGTGGCGCACGCTTGTTAGTAACCTGGGGATGGAATGCTTCATACTGAGAAGGAATTATTTGCACCAACCACAGATATATAACAACAGAGGATGGTTTTTAGAGTGCAAGCAGTCAACGAATCAGATGTTCTTGTGATGGGCTTCGGGGCAATGTGTCCTGAGTATGTAATGGTCCCCTTTCAGTTAGACAGTTGGCTCCAGGGTACATCATCATTAAGCCCTGTTAGGTGGGTCCCAAGTATGAACACCCATCTTTGTTTCTTTTGAAAAAGGCCGGCATCTGAAGGTAGTTGCTCTATAATGGTCCACTTGAGATCATTCACGCAATGTTGTGCAGTCAGAAAATGTGTGGCAATTTTAGTTGTGCTTTTTTTACAGCGCACATTGCTCTTGTGTTCATTCATTCTCGTTTTCATTGCTCTTGTGGTCATACCTACATACTCAAGGTTGCAGGGGCATTTTATAAGGTAGACCACGTTTTTAGAGTTGCAATTAGTAAATCTCCTTTGATCCCAGGTGGTTCCATTGCGGAAGGTAAGTTGTGTGCTTTTTTCTGTCAGGTGGCAGCTGCTGCAATTTCCGCAAGGGAAGTGACCCTGGATGCCTATAGATGGTTGTGAGGCAATGGTGGTCGCTTTCGGTCTGGTGTGTACCAGCATGTCTCTGAGGTTCCGTCCCCTGCGGTGAGCAAACAATGGTTTTTCAAAGTTCAGTTTGCCACATGTTAGTATCCTCCAATGTTTGTTAACGATTTTGGATACCTCGTTGGACATGGTGTTAAATGTCGTCACACATATTGGTCATTGGTTCTCCTTTGGTTCTTTACTTCGCTCCTCCAGTAATGCCTCTCTGTTATTGTTCTTAGCCCTCTTCCTTGCTTTATCAATGATTCTGATGGGGTATTCTCGCTGTTTCAATTTTTCTCTCAGGTCATTTGCCTGCTGTTTGAAATTGGACACATTTGTGCAATTGCGCCTGAGACGTAGAAATTGTCCATACGGCAGGTTTTCTCGAAGGTGCCTGGGGTGAAAACTGTTGTATCTTAACAAGCAGTTTCTGGAGGTTGGTTTAAAATGGGTAGTGGTTTTCAAAACTCCTTCATCAGCATAGATATTTAAATCCAAAAACACCAATGTGTTGTCAGAAATTGTACTTGTGAAGTTCAAAAAGGCGTTTTGGTTATTCAACCATGTTTGGAAGTTCTCAGCGGATTGTCGGTCACCTTCCCAAATGACCAGGACGTCATCTATGTACCTCCTCCAGCATTTTATATTTGATCTGTATGGATTTTGCTCATGGAGAATCTTTGTAGTCTCGAGATGGTGTACATAGAGCCCAGCCGGGCTTGGAGCAAAAGTACTGCCCATGCTGGTCCCATGGCACTGTTGGTAAATTGTGGTTTTGTACTGAAAAAAGTTTTTTTGTAAAGCCAGAGAGATGCATTCCAGAACTAGCCCTCGTGGTGTCTGATATTTCCATTGTGTGGAAAATAGGACTTCTTCGATGATCACGAGTGTTTCGTCGTGCAGGAGGCTGGTATAAAGACTTTCTACGTCTAGACTGATGAGAAGCTGGGTTTTAGGGTCAAAAGTTGTTTCTTGCAGGAGTTGTAAGACAGCTTTTGTGTCTTTTAGGTACGTGTTTGTTGACTGTACCAATGGTCACAGGAAGGCGTCTGCGAATTTAGACAAGGGTTCTAAAATTGAGCCGATACCTGATACTATCGGTCTCCCTGGTGGGTTGGTGAGGTTTTTATGGATCTTCGGGATGCAATAGAAGTAGGGGATGCGAGGTTTTTCTGTTCTAAAAATTCCCCTTCCTTCTTGCTCAACCAATCATGTGCCAGGCCTTCTTCGATCAAACCCCCGATTTTTATCCTGAGGCTTTCTGTAGGGTCCTGTTGTAGGATCATGTAGTTGCGTCTATCCGACAATAGTCTCATACATTCGTTGTCGTAAGCATCAATCGTTTGCAAGACGATTGCTCCCCCCTTATCTGCCGGTTTTATAATGGTGTTGGTATCTTCGGATAGGGCTTTCAAGGCTTGTTGTTCTTCCCTTGTCGTATTATGAAATACTCATGTGGAGGACACATCCAGTTTGTTAACTTCTGTCATGAGGGCTTTTTCAAAAGCTAGTAGCTCTATTGGGAGCAAGGCGTCTGGTGGGGTGAAGGTAGACTTTGGTCTAAGGCCTGTGTCTGTTGTTGGTGTCGTGGATGGTTTGTCCAAGAAGTAGGCCTGTAGTTTCAATTTGCGTATGAATTCTTGCATTTCAACGTTCACCTTAAAGATGTCTGGTCTCTGTGTGGGCACAAAGCCCAGGCCTTTATTTAGCACTTGTTGTTGTATCTTCATCAGTGGTTTGTGAGTTAGATTCACCACTAGGTCCCTCTCTGGTTGCTGGTTGATGGTTGGTTGGGCAGGGAACCTGTCATGCTCCTGGTTTGTCGTGGGTTCCCTTGGTCTTTCTCCTCCCACGTGACGTTGTTGCCCTTCCGGTTCTTTCCCTGTGTCCCAGGGCGTGTACCTAAAAAAGGCTGTGGACCATAGAAACCACCGTCAAAGTCCTGGTTCCATTGTGTGTATCCCTGAGCATTTGTCGGATGGTTAAACTGGAACGGTGGGAATGGTGTTGGTCCCTTGTACTGTGGAAATTGGGGTGGGTACCCTCTCCACCCACGTTGTCTCGGAAATTGTTGTTTCCTTTGTCGCCATCCGCCTCTATTTGGGCGATACCTTCGACTATTGCTAGAGTTTGAGCTAGATGAACTGTTATCTGACCCATCACTGTCCATATCACTGTTCCGGTTCGGGGGCACATAATCCGCTTTTGTATATGGGTATGCTCCTTCCGGTGTGAATTTGTCTTTATCCTTGCTCAATTTATTTAGTTTACTTTGTTTGAGGCTAAATTCAAACTCGGTCATCTGTTGGTTGAGCTCATCTAGTTTGATCTTAAGGTCGGCTGTAGAAATGTAGCTACTCAATTGTACCTCGATCTTTTGAATTTCAACTTTCAGTTCTTGTGTGATTCTGGTTGCTGTTTTTACAATCAGGACTAGCCAGTCCCTGGTACAATGCCAAGATATCAGCGACCACTCTTTTTTGAAATGTGTGTCTGACTGGAAAATAAATGGTTCGTTTTTGACGATCAAACCTTGTGGTCCCATTTTGTTCCTAAGGTATTCCGTCATTATCAGGCCATGTAGTGCTGCTTTTATTTGGTTGCGTCTCAGATTGACTAATTCGTTCCAATCATTAATGTTTGGACCAGTCTCTGGGTTGCTAAGACCTTCAAAAGGGTTGACTGCAGTAAGAATTTTGTCGATTTCATCCTCACCAAACGTAAGGCCATGTTCGTCCTCCATTTTCTTGAGACCGCTGAGGTCTATAACTACCTAGTGTTAGTGGATATGTGTTGTGGTGAGAGTATAAACTCCCGCAGCTGCACGCTGCCTAGATTATATCAAAAAACACAAGAGGGAGGTAGAGCAAAGGGTTGGATTCTTGCTCCACAATGATACTTAAATAAACATAGAGAACCAACGACCAATATGTGTGACGACATTTAACACCATGTCCAACGAGGTATCCAAAATCGTTAACAAACATTGGAGGATACTAACATGTGGCAAACTGAACTTTGAGAAACCATTGTTTGCTCACCGCAGGGGACGGAACCTCAGAGACATGCTGGTACACACCAGACCAAAAGCGACCACCATTGCCTCACAACCATCTATAGGCATCCAGGGTCACTTCCCTTGCGGAAATTGCAGCAGCTGCCACTTGACAGAAAAAAGCACACAACTTACCTTGCGCAATGGAACCACCTGGGATCAAAGGAGATTTACTAATTGCAACTCTAAAAACGTGGTTTACCTTATAAAATGCCCCTGCAACCTTGAGTATGTAGGTATGACGACAAGAGCAATGAAAACGAGAATGAATGAACACAAGAGCAATGTGCGCTGTAAAAAAAGCACAACTAAAATGGCCACACATTTTCTGACTGCACAACATTGCGTGAATGATCTCAAGTGGACCATTATAGAGCAACTACCTTCAGATGCCGGCCTTTTTCAAAAGGAACAAAGATGGGTGTTCAGACTTGGGACCCACCTAACAGGGCTTAATGATGATGTACCCTGGAGCCAACTGTCTAACTGAAAGGGGACCATTACATACTCAGGACACATTGCACTGAAGCCCATCACAAGAACATCTGATTCGTTGACTGCTTGCACTCTAAAAACCATCCTCTGTTGTAATACATCTGTGGTTGGTGCAAATAATTCCTTCTCAGTATGAAGCATTCCATCCCCAGGTTACTAACAAGCGTGCGCCACACACTAGCGTCACACGATATGGACCTGTGACTAATATGCATGCGCGAAAGAAGGACAGATATCTACACGCATGCGCAACACTCGTCTAAAACCTACGCTAATCCCGTGTAAACCCGCTTCTGACATACGAGGATTATGTATGGCTAATGAGAGGATGCTCCATACATGGGCACATACTTAACGCCGGAACACCCCTACAAGGTCATATGGATGCTTCCGCCCAATTGTCACACAGGGTATAAATAGCATAAACCATACTACCTCCTCACACCAGCGGAGCAGCGCTAGGGGTAAGACGGTGATCATTGCGTCCTGATAATGTGAGTATCATGCAAAAAAACACAGAAAAACGACCATCTGATTTCTCCCGCCTAAGTAAGTGAGAATGATTTACTAAAACCTGCATCATTCCTCGCTACAGATTGCACATCAAGCAACACCCCTGACGTCCTATTTCTGCTCATGAAGCCCGCAAGCAAGCTTCACAAGTATGACCACAACTAAGTGTAACTCCTAGTATCTTTTGTGTTTTATGTTGTTTGTGTTGTGAGTACTTTTCCTTTTACAGGCTTAATACAAGCATATGGTGAGGTTCCAGGTGACTGCACCTGCTTGAACTACCCGCTACATGGGTAACCATTAGTTGTTCTTTTTTGTCTTTCTACAGGTCATTGTACTTGTAGCAGACCGCTGTAGGCACACTTAGCCTATTATTTTCACTTTTTTGTAAATACACATTTCTTTATAACTAGACGTGAGTAAGGTGGGGAGGTTGTGCCCCCGTCCTGAAGAAGGAGCTTGTCTCCGAAACATGTCGACAACGCACACCAGAGGTCCTGTTCCATAAATCAACAGGTTCGACCTCACACTGCACTTCTTTTAACAGTACCAGCCAGAGTTCGGAATACATTTTTTCTTTTACACTCATGTGCCAGGTACTTTTTAATCTTTCATCACATCCCACCACTCACTTATAACCACATACCCCACACACCGCACACCGCACACCACACATAGTCAATTCTATAAGTGCTCCCGCGTAGCCGCAGGTTGCAGCACGCCGCATCCCGATAGAGGGGTGCGAGGACCCCGATGATGAAGCATGACACCAAGGGGCCTTTTGGTGTGTGAGGGGTATTTTACAGAACACTGAGTGCTTCAACATTCGTTGATCACTCCTCCCCCTCCCTTCCTCTGAGTTGGATTCTCTATGTTTATTTAAGTATCATTGTGGAGCAAGAATCCAACCCTTTGCTCTACCTCCCTCTTGTGTTTTTTGACCCCAATTCTTATCCATAAATGCAAGATAAAAAAAAATACTGCTTTGTGATCTGTCCAAATTGGTGGAATGACTTTGTCAAAGCTGAGCACAGGGTTATTTGTAAAAATACGATCCAGGATAAGCTTGGCATTGTGAATCAATTGATTGACTATTTGATGCAAATGAAAACTATAAAAACAGTATAATAAGTGTTCTGTGTCTGAGTTTTCACTAAATTCCAAGTAAAAGTTAAAAATCCATTAAGAGGGTACATTTTGAAAATGCAATGCTAGACTCCATGAAGGACACAAAGCTGCCTTTGGGGCCAGGTGGATAAGATAGTAGAGGACCGTTAAAAGTTCTTAGCATCATTAAGTTTTAAGGCGAACAACAAGGCTTCACTATCCAAATGTGGAGCCGAAGTTAGTACTGACTTACTATGATTTTGTCAGACCACCACCTTCCCCACCCGTTAATATTGCCTATCTACTCTATACACGGAATAGCAGTTTTAAGGTCAGGATCTGATGAAGAATTAGTCCAGGTTTCCGTAAGGAATACTAAATCAGGATGAAAAGACTCCATAAAATCTGCAAATTGTCATTTGTTCTTTACTAGGGATCTCACTTTTAATAGCACACAGGTGAGAGATTCCACTGAGCGCCTTGATATTTGAGAGCTTCTTGTAGAATTAGTCAAAGCTTCACAGTTAGTGCCATCTTAAGGACAGAGATTGAAGGCATAGTTGCATTTCTGGCATTAAGCTTGAGGTTGCGTTACAATTTAAAACTTCGTAGCCAGTTAACTCACCTCCACGCCCAATGTTTAGCAACTCCTACCTTGCCTAGGTCAATAAATGAGCGGAGGTTCTGGCGCTTGGCACAGTCCTGCCACGGACGGGCACAGGTTGACTTGCCCAAGGTGTGCCAGTGGCGCGGACAAGCTAGTCAGTCGTCTAAAAGGGCCAGCATAGGGGGCATGACCTTAGGTGTGGCAAGCCTCAGTGAATGCAGACATGCCTCGGAGGTGACATATTGAAGGGGCAACAAAGGCAGAGAAAACTGGGGCAGGTGCCTCCTAAGGTGGCCCCGATAAAGGCCTTATAAGGAAAATAACGTGCCTTTATCTTGCAGCTCAGAGAATGCTTATTAGCAGAGATGACTATGATTAGGCCACTGGAATTATGCAATTCTGTGGTCGCTTCATTCACAACCCAATTATGGATTTACAGCACTTGACATGTAATCCAGCATATGCTGCATAGTTTGCATATTTAGTCAAAAAAATTGCAAAAGTTAACCAATATTTATTTTTGTAAATCTTTTTTATTATTTTCAAACAAAAAAAAAGAAGAGGACATATCGGGAGCCATGCATTCAATCATAATAATAAGGTGAACAGATAAGAATTACAGGATAGATGTGGATCGAGAAAAGAGATAGCTGAGGCACCTACGCTAGCGATGATAATGCAGCATTAGAAACAGTACACTCAACAACATAACTTAAGCGCAAGCCCTCAGAGTCCGTCACCCCGTAGAATCAGGATAGTAAATGAAGTCAGGCCCCCAGATATTGGAATATGATCAAAATCAGGATAATAACAAATATTTACTCAGAAGAGAAAGACTAATAGAAGGAAATAAAAGAAATGGAATATGGAACACAAAAAAACCCTTCCCCCCACCCTGCACCCCTGCATATGGCTTCCGCCTAACCCCAACTAGCAGCGTGCCTGTCGCCCCATCTAACTAAACACTAAAAGGAGAAAATGGAGGAGGGCTCATTCGTATGGGCCCCCGGTCCCCCCTCCCCCGCCAGAACCAAGCGTCCCTTGTAATGGAACCACAAATCTGTAGGAAAACCCATACAGAGCAAAACAGGGGAAGCTGTAAACACCGCCCAACCTTCCGTAAGCACAATGGTAGCAAATCCCACATCTATTGGGGCCACAATATCAAACCCAGTCAATCAGTCTCATCCTTGGCCCATCCAATCAGTTGTGCGAGCCCCTTACGGTCGAACCGCCGCTTCTGCAGGAGAGTCGTAGTGCAAGAAAAGTTCAGCAAAGTTCATCCTGTGACGAATCAAAGATGTTAAGTCATTGAGAACCCCAGCAGCTCTGAAGATCCTCCTCACCGACATTAACTCCCAACGTTGTTTCCTCCGCAATCGTAGTGAAACTTCCGGATAGGGGAAAGACGCAGTATCGATCCTAGAACAGTTCCCAATAGGAGTCACCGGAAAGGGAACATCGATTAGTCCTTCCATAGTCAGCAGCGATGTTAGGCTCAACGATCCGTTCGAAACACCAAGCTCATGGTTATGAATCAGCACTTTGACCAGAGGCTTCAACACCTCTCACTGCACGGGGCCCACATCCTCCGTTAAAATGGCTGTTGTGGGCCTCTGTGCTCGCTTTAGTCCTTGCAATGGAGCAGAGTCCGGTCTTATACGCCCTGTCACAAACATACTCGCAAGCCTTTTGTGGACACGGGCTGCCACATACGAATGAAATGCTTCAATGGCTGCCAGCACCATCCTCAGTGACGGTTCATGCTCCGCCCGTCCCACCACGTCTCGCTCGGTATCGATCATAGTCGTCCCCCAAGAGGGCCCGGTCACTCCGGGGAAGCAGGCAAAAGCGGAACGGACAGCAGCAGAGGGCGACTTATCATTCACCACGGCAGCAATCTGCACTCCGCTACCGCAGGCGAAGACCCCGGCCCAAAGAACACCGGCGGGTGGCAAACCAGGTCTCCGGGTCATGGAACAACCGCCCACAGCCTCTGTTGTGCCTCGTCACTCCTCCTTCGATGTTAACCAGCTCAAATTATCGCCATCAAAATCGGGCAAAGATAACTTCCACAGCGATAGACCAGGCCCTGCTTAGCTCCCACGGCCGATGTTGTTCAACTATGACCCGGATGGGCCAGTACTCCAGGCCCCGGCCTATAAGCTGGGCTAGGCCGCAAACTGAAACACGACGTAACTCCGTCAATCCAGCCGGTAAAATTCTCGGGATTGCACCATCAGACTGTACGCAGGTTCAAACACACGGAGGTCGGGCGTAAACTCAGGATTAATGACAGGATTGTCCGGCAGGAGACGGAGGTCAGCGGAGCAGGGAGCCTAAGCAGCCATCTTGTTCACTAGCGTAGCTCCTCCCCCCAAGTTAACCAGTATTGATGTTGTGAAATGTTTGCTCATGCAAAATATACTGCATGTTGAATTGGCAAAGGTGAGGTAATTCTGTAATACAATGTGCTGCATTACACCAAGGAGTTTGCCTTTCCTTGGTGCATAATTTAATCAACTCATCACATTGGGAGTCATTATGATGGGGGTGGAACCACCACCGGCAGGACGTCAGAGGCAGCCCCACCACCACCAGTCACCAGTCCGACTTCTGCATTATGATGCATGCGGTCAGACCGTCAGCTGTCAAGGGACACACTGCTGCCTCCGACAGGATCTGAGATCCGGGCGGTCGGCTGTCATAATCAAATCCCTTGAATGGGTTGGTGCTGTTGGGGTTCGATGTCCCTTTCCCACAACCTTTACATTGTGGCCGACTGCCATGATAAGGTTGTTACAATCGGACTTTGGGTGACCAAAACACAGCAAAGTGGCCCCGGGGGCACATGTAGTGCCCACAATCCAGTCCAAGCATACTATGCTAGGCAATGCATGGATGTGATTGTCACATGGTACATGGATGTGCAGAAAGGGCACCTTAACACTGCAGCTTGTTCTGTGGCCCCTTTCCTGGGCCACAACCAAATGTTAAAGTGCACTTTTCAATCGCCATCCCAGCTGTCATATTGTAATAGGGCTGTCAGACTGTGGGCCATCATAATGATGCCCATAATTTCATTCTTCTTCTTTGTATAATTCCAGTGGCACTGACTGCAATTTCACAACATGCTTGCTTGGCTTGCCAGAAGTGCGACCATGAGCGAAACACCATGAGAAAAAAGATTGATTCCCACTTCTTAGATTTTCACAGAATGGTTGGCTAAATGATAATCGGTTTATGCTTCTTTGGGCCAGTATCAGGATGAACATGGGAACAAAAAAAACTCCTAGTTAGCCAAACTGGATTTCTATTCAGTCTTCATGGACTTAAAAGTTAAAAAGGCGATTAAAAGCCATTTTCTCAGTCCTTAATCCTTCTAGTGAATAAAGTTGAGCGAAGGAATCCTGTTTAAGTACCTAGCTAATCAGTTGTGATTAAGTTTATTTTGAACTAAAATCTCAATCAACTTATTTTTACAATATTTGGGACTACTTTAAAGCAGTAGTTAGTGGATGTTTAATGCCCTGTATGCTGAGATAAAAATAACATCAAAGACTAAACATCTGACTACCAAATTGAAAGCTGTTACTTCCCTAAAAGAAGAAGGGGTACCGCTCTTGAAAATTAAAAATATATGAAGGAAACAGCAACCTAAACTCTCTGCCTGGGAGGCTAGTAGCAAGGCCACTCAAAATGAAGTCATGGTAATAGAAAACATCAAGACTGACTTGGAAGTGAATGTGCTGCAAGTTATATATCGAAGGTCATAGTTCACTCAAGAATGCATGTTTTGAACTGCCTTCCAATAAGATATGCCTACCATCATCAAAGATGTATTTGTTCAGCTCTGCTTTATTTATTTAAGGTAGATAAGGCTACATAAAATGTAATCTCTCAGTCCAGATGGTTTTAGTTTAGAGCTATGCAATTGATTCAAGACTTTTTTGTTCTACGTCTAGTAAGACTATTTAAATGTATTATATTTCAAAGTATTCACTTCATGGAGAAAAATGTGTACTTTTTTAAAAACTTCAAAACTCAGAGGAAGTGCATATCATATTAGCTCATTAGTCAGTGTTCTAAATAATGATTACAAGATATGCAAGAAAATCCTAGCTAACCGTCTTGCTGCAGTGATCTTACAAGTGGCGAGTTGATCAAACTGGGTTTATTCTGGTTAAATTAAAGTTGCTCAACCCCATTGATTAGAAGAAGATGTTTAATACCCTAAAGACTGAAGGAATCAAGTTGTTATTACTGAGGTGTGAATACTGAGATATGGTATCCTTTGAAATGGGAATACTTGTGGACTACCCGTAGTAGGATTGGGGTCCTTCCAGTTCATCATATCAATCACTAATATTAATAAATTGCCCCCAGAAAGACCTTTGGGTAATATGAACCAGGAGCATGAGATGATTTGAACTCAGGGAGAGCAGGTACCTATTCTTCGTTCATCTGTTTCCTTCTCCTACACTGGAGACATCACTTACATACACTGCTTACAATCAATGTGGGCACACAGCAAACTGATACTGACTTTGGCATCAGAACAAAATATTAGAACAGGGATTCACATACACTGGGACAGAGAACACACCTCAAGAAAGAGTATTGTACTTCTCTGAGGTAGGGGGATCTCACTACACCAATCCCCGGAGCTTGTCAGTATTTGATGCCGTAACTCATTAACATGGGACCTGTGAAAACACTGAAGCACTCAACTGTAACATGTTCACCAGACTGAGAATAAGGGGACACTTTGAAAAAAAGGAGCGGCATTCAGATAATGGATCCATAAACTCACGAACACTAAAGCTTGAACAGAGCAGAATCTCCAGTATTTGTCTAGTGAAATCAAAGGCACAATGCCAATAAACAGAGAGTTAGGATAGAAATCCACCAAAATGGGTCTAACAAATAGCCATAAAGGAAATACATTCCACAGCAGTGAACATTCAAATCAATACAGCAACACTCAGTCCACATCATCCTAATTATGCCCATTGAAACATATTTAATATATTTTCCAAGGTTCACTGATAGAATATCCACGCAACAGACATCGATGGTCTACATATCGAGAAAGAAAAATCAACTGCGAAAAATATCGACTCCAATACCTTGACAGGAAAAATAAAAAATATTGAGGTAAAAAAGATCGATTTAAAATATGTATAAAATAAAAAATATATAGTAAATATATTAAATATTAATAATATTGTTAACAAAATAAATTAAAGTTAAAATGCATTTTAACTAAATATAACAAGTAAACTTAATTTAAAAATATAAACACACAAACATATAAATGTAACAGAAGGAGATGATAAACAGAGCACTGAAACTGTTCAGACCCTCATCCCAGGTCACAGATATGGGTTGAATCCATCATTGTTCTTTAGCTCACTTCGCCACCCCAATTCAGACACAGCTATAAGCAAATCAGTCTTGACCCTGTGCCTCGTGGGAACAGTCCAGCCCGAACTGCGAAGCCATGTCTTCCCTGGACCGGAAACAAGCATCCAATTATAGAGCATCTGTAAATATGTAAAAGCAGGGCGACCTTGCCTCCATCCTCCCTTTTTTATTAGTGGTTTTAACCATGTTAGCTTCTCGCTAATATACAACTTACAGAATAAAACCTCATGTATAGTGCTTTGTCGTAAAACTTTTTCGCACGGACATCGGCAGAGTTCCCTTGACCAGTCATTAATGGTAGGGTACGTAATTAGTTGGTGAAAAGTCCCAAACCTAAATCTGGTCAAGAGATATCTGTTGTATCTGCCCAAAACATATTGCAGATATGGTTGAATACTAGGTGTGGTATTGATCAGTTGATTATAGATCACCGTGGGTTTATTCATCTCAAGTGTTAACCTATTTTCTTCTAGGTGAGTCATAACAACTTTTTTAAGCTCTTTTCGGTTAATAAAATTCATACTATTGGGCGAGGTAAAATATTCTGGATGGCCAATGTCCTGCTTAAAATGTTCAACGTATTTCAACCATAAGATTTTACGGACGTTGTCTAGTCTCATTGCGTCCCTTATTATTTCCCTGTTAAGTCCAGCACTCTCTGTGGTCCAAATTCTATGCCATAGCAAAACTGACTGGGCTTTAATTAGATCAGAAATTTATGTGACTCCCAGAATGACAATTAAAAACTGGTGCACTGGATGGAGCACTTAAAAGGGACCTCAAGAAGACATTTTCCGTGCGTTGATTTATAGTGCAGTCTTGGAATCCCCAGATTCCTGCCCTGTAAACTGCTATACTCACGCACTTTGCCTGGAATATCTTTAATAACATTTCTGGTGGCTTTTCCCTAATTTTTTACAAAAGTTAAAAAGGGCTGCAATGGACTTCATGAAAAGTAAGGACCTAGCCTTAACTGCTGGTGCCCAAGATCTGGATCTGTCAAAAAGCACGCCCAGGTAGCTAAATGAAGGGATGGTTTCCACATCGCTCCCCCCAGCCTGAAAAGTTCTATTCTTACTTTTCGTAGTCCCGCATGACATCACAAAACATTTCTTGGCATTCAGTTTTAGGTCAAGCCTATCCATAAAAGTAATGTAAAAAGAAAGAGCCTTTTGTAAACCTACTTGGGTGCGGGCCATGAGGACAGCGTCATCGGCATAAAGGAGTGATGCGCTTGAGCGGGAATTTACAAGTGGCGGATCCCTGGTATGTGACACCAACTCCTGTTCCAAGGCATTGGTGTATAAAGAGAACAGGAGTAGTGCCAATACCCATCCCTGCCTTACATCTTGTTCTATTTTAAATGAGGCGGTACACTCGCCCTTGGTACCGTAGCAGACCTTTGCAGTGGCTCCGGTATATAACTGTCTTAAAAACTGGATTAAAATAGGGTCAATTTTCAATTCATTAAGAACACCCCACAACTTTTTATGAACCACACAATTGAAAGCCGCTGAGAGGTCTACAAAGGCCAAATAGAATTTCTCTACTTCAACCTTAGAATATTTGCCAATTAAAATACTTAAATTCAAAATGTGCTTGTTAGTTCCTAAACCAGCTCTAAAACCATATTGGACATCCCTTAAAATGCCTTTTTCTTCGGTCCATCCCTGTAGTCGATCTAGGACAATCCTGCCTGCTACCTTCATCAGAGAATCCAACAAAGATATCGGGCGGTAGCTGGCAGGGTTCTCTCGATCGCCCTTTTTAAAAATAGGGACTATGATGGATTCGGACCATGTGCTAATACATCCTCTTTCACATCATGCTTGTAAAACCCTGTCTAAAATGGGGCCCCAAACCTCCAGATTTTACTTATAAAGGTCAATTGGTATCCCGTCAGGGCCAGCGGCTTTACCACTCAAATTTGCTTTGACTGCGGCATTTACATCCTGAAGCGAGATATCAAGTTTGATAGGTAAGAAGGGCTGATTTACACTCCCTATTTTGGGCCTCTTGAAAACTTCCTCGTTAGACTTCTGCCTAGCGTATACTTTGGAAAAGAAGTCAATTCAGGTCTGTTCTGCTATGGCCAACTCAATGGCTGGTACATCTATTTTATTAACAAGGAAGGATGAGTTTACTGCTGCCCAGAATTTCGAGCTATCTTTAGACTCAGCAGCCTCACTGGGGTCCTTCCAGGCCTTATCTTTCAGCTTCGATATCCTAATTTTCCTTGTTTCATGATACAGTTTTCTGCATACTATTATCTTGGTCATATCTCTCTCCTCGCTGTTAAGGCCTTCTTTAGGTTTGAATAGCTTTTGGTACAATTTTTATCAAACCAGCCTTACTTTGTGTTACAGGTGCCTTTATGTTCTTTAAATAGAGTGTATCTGACAATCCCAGTAAGATTAGAAAAAGAAGTTAAACCATCATCATGTGTCGGACTGTCACTTAGAGATTTTAAGATTGGGACTAGTGCCTTTACTACTATCTCTGTACTTAATTTTGTTGGGTCCCTGCTTTCCCAACAGATAGCATATCCATTTTTTCTCCCCAGTTCTATGTCCTGCATCCATGCTATTTTATTACAAGTTCTTTTTGGCACCCGACTTGGAACTTTTATGGTCACACTAATAGCCAGGTGATCGCTCATAGCATTGTGATGAATATCATAGGTTTTCATGTGGCTAGCCTAACGGTTTGGGATGATGATGATGAAATCTATAGTTGATTTGGCACCTCACCCTATAAATGTATAACCAAACTCCACTATAGGCGTGCACAGACGGTTTGAAAATCCCCGATCGTGTTTAAAAATGATTTAATTGAACTGCTCGCCTTTTGTGGTGTGTTGGAAGTGGAATGATGGATCATTGTTAGCCAAAGTTAAACCACACTTCCCAGAGCCCGCCACTGGACACAGACTAGTATTAAAATCCCCGCCCCAAATAGGTATAGTTTCAGTGTTGGCCTTTGATTTTGAATTGGCAATATCTCCACTGAGCTTCTCTAATATGGATCCCAGGTGGGCTATTTCGATGTTATTATAGAAATTTAGAAGGAGCAGTGCACTATTGCGATCTGTCTGTATTAAAACCGTTTGGTAATACATTTCAGAACTGACCATCAAGCTCTTATGTGTGGCCAACAGATTCGAAATATAAACACATAATCCACCTTTTGGCCTACCACTAGGTGATTGGCCTGCAGGAGTGTGGTATGTCTTATACCCATATATATGTACACTGTTGATAGACCAAGTCTCTTGCAAACAGAGAACATCAAAAGTATTATTAAAAGTTGACCAGGCTGGATCATTCACCTAATTCCTTAGGCCTGCCTCATTCCAGAACAGGATTCTACATAGCCAAATTGATTATCAATTTGGTTCATGTATTCATCTCCTGGGACATTGGCACTACCTAAGGTACTTTACATTTCAACCTCCCGTATTTCTATGGCTGGGTTCTGAGGAGACATAATAACCTGTTATCATTATTTGGAGTATGCCTATGTACAAGGTGACCCCTATCAATTGAATTTCAATCATTTTCATCTAAGGAAGTAAGGGGACCGAATCTGTTTGACAAGGCCACATTGAAACCTGGTCCCTCTTGTCTCCAGCCTTGCTTACCATGGTTAACTGGGTTATTAATGATATGTGGTGGATAAACGAACCCCAGGGAATGCACTTGAATGACGGTATTAGATGTGTTTGATTTATACATTGTTGCTAGGACTTTCCTAACTAGGGCCGGTGAGCCTAACAAAAGCACTATGCAATCTCCTTCGAAGAGTTTATTACATTGGACTACCCAACACACCCTCCTCACCATCTTACATTCCTTAAAAAGAGCATTTGTTAGACCTGTCCTATTACCCAACCAATTAATAGTCTTATTTCTTAAGGCAGGCCAATTTTCTATTGTTGCTGGTGAAAGTTGGGAAACGTCAACTAAGTTAATAGTAAATGGCGTTGCCGCTGGGAGGAGGTTAAGTATTTGTCCATTACATTTCTCCCCAGAAGCTTTGTTGATCCCCTTACTGGTATTTACTTCAGCCCTTCATTCAGTCCTTAGTTTACTACCTTCTCCGCCCAAGACTTTAGGTCTAATTCTCCCTTGTTTTTATGCGTGACTTTTGTCAGAGAGTGTTGGAGCGTTGGGTCGCTGGTCCTGGTAGTCACCCTGCTTGCTAACTTCTAGTTTTTTCTTATTTGTCAATGAAATTGTTACTATGTTAGATTTATCTGGTTGCACAGTTCTGCCTAAAGATTTTTGGTTTGCTACGTCATTACACAGTGTGCTGTTCTGGTGGACCACTAAGAATTTAGCTAGACTAATTTCCGTTTTTTCCAACCTTGATCCAAGGGTATTAATTGATCACGGCACAAATTCTTTTAGATGTTTTATGGCTACACATAGCTCCGCTACTTCGCTTGGAGTTATAGTGGCCGTTTTTTCCCCCATCATGGTGGCCAGGTCCCATTGTGTTTTGTTCCTACCCCCCTGTGTTTTCCCATATGGCCTTTTTGATTGGATCTTAGGGGATCTAGGGGTATGGGCAGGGACCGGATGGATTACCACTGCATCTCCAGTGGTATTGTTAGCTACCAATGGTTTGGGCGAGTTACAAAAATTTTTCTTAGGTGGTAGTTGGTTGCTTTCTGCAGAGTCATTTAAAATATCCTCAGAGATTTCCTGAACACACCCAATATTTAGTTGTCTACAAATAGCATTATCAAGTGTCTTTTTCCTTCCCACCACTACCCAACTTGCATCGCAGGTCAATATGCTGGCCATATCCTGTTGTTGCAGAGGGGATGGGATGGCATATTCGTTGTTTATTGTTTCCTCAACAGAGATCATTTGTCTTTAAATGACACTCACACCCAGTCATAGATCTGGGTTGAATACATCATCGTTCTTTAGCTCACTTTGCCACCCCAGTTTAGACACAGCTGTATGCAAATCAGTCTTGACCCTGTGCCTCATGGGAACAGTCCAGCCCGAACTGCCAAGCTATCTCTTCCCTGGATGGGAAACAAGAATCCTCGGACCAGTTTCAGGCTAACAGCCTCATCAGCCAGGCTAGCTTGAATCCAGTGGCAAACTGAGCAATCACTTATCATTGCGCACTCCTTGCAACACCATTGAATCCAAAACCTTAAAAGCGCAGACAGTCCCGGGGGCCGAAAGGCCTCACTGGGAATGCGTCTGGGCCCCAAAGTGAGATGTGGGGCTGCTGTGTGGTTGCTGGCACGTGGTGGTATACATTGAGGTATTGGTGATCACCCTTACTTGGTAGTGAAATCTGCCAGTTTTCAGGGAAACACGTTGCTGACCTGTGTGAGAAGACTACCTGGTGCCCCTTGGTGCTTAAACAGTAGAGGCGCTCCTGTGCACCAATGTTGGGAGGTCTGCATTGCAAACCCCATGCCACCACTACACCGGGGTGCACGGAAGAGATAATCAATGGTGGGCTATGCCTCTCTGCATCATAGGCCGGAGGATGTTGTGCTGGATGGACGCTGTGGAGGGTGAGGCCCCTGAGCTGCACCGGACCTGTGTGGTGGGAGCGTTGGAACTTCACGCCTAAGGGGGTCCTGTTGCATCACCTGCAGACTTGACGTCAACTGCTGTACCCTGTCTTGTGAAATCCCACCTGGTTGAGGCTCCTGCTGGCTGAGCCACAGATTTGGAGAGAGTGCCGAGGATTGCGCCACAGTGTCAATGTCCAGGTGAGGAGAAGGTGGGATATGTAGTGGAGGAGGCCCGGGGGTTGAGTCGGGCCCAGGCATAGCACGTGTGGGTGATGCACCCCCAGTGGCAGCACATCCGCTGTGGCAGAAGAGTGTCACCCCACTGCTTTCAAGCAGTGCAAGAAGAGGAAGCATAATATGATGATAGCTTACTGATGTACTTATGCTATGCTTCCTTTGCAGGCTACTGCACTACCCATGGAGCAGGGCAGAGTGGTATGTCCACTCAAGTGTGCAATGACTGGTCGGCCCTCCCAGGTCGCCCAAAGCAGTAATGCGTACATCCCTGTTCGCAAAGAAGGCTGCATTACAGCCTGCATGGAGAACATGCCCACCCCACCAGCCACTGGCTGAATGCCTTGGCACGGTGCTCAAGCACAATCACAGCGCCGCATTGCAGTATTTTTATTGGCTTAGGGGAGAGAGCCTGGCTGCCTGATTCCTGTTCCTGGAAGCAGACTCAGGTGAACAGTAGCAGAGAAGACGCAGGACACTGCCTCGAGGTAAGAATTAAAAAAATACATATTTACAATCCCCACTCCCCCTGCGTCCCTGCCCCATCCAGGGTCCTTTACTGCATTTTCAGCCTCCCAGCTGTCCAGTCCCCCATGCAGCACTACATAATGGTAGCCGCTGTGCAACCATGCGCAGCAGGCGTACCACTGGTGCGCCAAAGACAAGCCCGTCTGTCTACCCCTGGACACACCCAGCTCCAAGGACCCTTTCTCTTGGACACTCACCACTACAACGACAGCACCCTCCTCACCATCAAGCCTGGATGCCAAACCGCCTGCCATCTGGCAGCTCTGTGGAATTGTCTTGCACCCTCCACCGGTCGAAACTGCAAACGCACCTTCTGTGACATCAGTACACCAGCGCCTCCTGCTGCCCAGCTGAACAACAGCCCAGCCAACTGGCTCAACCGCATCCTCCTCAATGTGTGGTTCCTCCACAAACACACAACAGAAATCTGGGACCTCCTCTAAGCAACCTCTTCAGCCATCGCCTTCTTCCCGGAAACCTGGACCAACCTCAGCTCCGGACCAGACATCGTCTTCACCATTCACGACTACAAATTCACTTGCACGAGCCACCCTGAGCGGCCAGGAGGAGTAATTGCCATTGACTGGAAAAGGCATGTTCCGACTGACCGAGCACTCTAGTGACCAGATGGTGCCCATTGAACACCTCCACTTCCAGATTCGTACCAACCCCAACACCACCCTCTATGGCACCCTCATCTACAGGCCCCCAAGGCCATGAACCCCCATTCAGTGATGCAATTATAGACCTCATTGCACCCCAGGCTCTACTATCCACCGACTACATCCTAATCGGAGACCTCAAGTTCCACCAGGACAACCCCAGTGATCAGAACACCACCCCCTTTCTGGGGAACCTCGCTAACATCGGACTCAATCAGCTAGTCACCACACCAACCCACATAGCCTGACACATGCTTATGCCCGTCTCTTCCACCAGCAGGAACTTCGACTACAGCCACACCGCAGGACTCTCCTTCACTGACCATCATTGTTTACATCACGCCTTCACCATGCCCACCGTACATCATTGCCCTCATTGCCCCCTCGTTGCGTGTCAATCAAGGCCACCAAAGAACTTCCAGTCAACTCCCTCAGCACCACCACTCTGCCAATGCTAACAGACACCAACACTTTAGTGCGCAACCTCTACCGATGGATCTCCAACTGCGCCAACACCCTAGCACCCCTAAAGAAATACCATGCAAACAACACTCCAAGTAGGCCAACTGGTTCACTCCAGCCCTCCACTAGTCCAGCCCCACCTGCAGACGTCTTGAGAAAAGATGGAGCCACAACATCAATCAACTCTGCAACATAGTCACCCTTGCACCATGGCACCAGGGTCCGGCATTGGCTCATGGCAGCCATTGTGCGCCAACTTAGGGAAAAAGACAGGGGACCTATTCATGAGCCCCTTCAGTGTTTCATTATCTTGAAGTACATACAGCGTGATACTTGCACCATGTTGTACCGTATTTGCAAAGTGACACATCTAGGCATATGCGTGACCTTGTGAAGACCCGTGCCACACTATACCTGGATCAGGTATGACTTATGCAGGGTGGGCATCCCAAGCAACAAAGTCTCATAGGAGTGGTGCAGTGAAATCCATCAGATTTCACTACAAAAATTGTAGGACGCCACTATGTCAGTACCTTACGCCTGCCTCATGGCAGCGTTAGTCTGATGCAGTGCCACAGGAATAGGCTGGCCCCATGCATTGCTGGAGTTGTGTCAGGCTTGGGACACAACTGCTGCAATGCGCTACTTTTGTGCTGCCAGATACGTCAGGATTCCAGTAATTAATTGTGACATGGAGCGCTGTAGAGTAAATACAGCACATCCATGGTGTTGCAAGAAGGGCATAGCGAAAAGTGTTGCAACGCTGTTTTGTCGCAGCAATGCAGCACTTATCATGAATGAGGCCCAGGAATGCGCCCTATCTTATTGATGTTGCGCATTCCTGCCCCCTAGTTCTGTCGCAGGGCAGCGCAGCAACATTCCTTGCAGTGCTGTCCAGCACCACGACCTTCTGAAATGAGAGCCCGAGTGTTTGCACCATTTTCAAAACCAGTTATTTTCTGGTCTTAAAAATCTGCATCTAACTACGAGTTAGAGACAGTTTTTTTGGTTTTGCAGCACACAACGAATTCCTTGTAAATATCGCGAAGTAGGGTTAATGGCCGTTTGTGCACGGGAGAGCCTACCTTGCATCTCATTTTTGTTAAAACCCGCTAATAGAACTGGCGAACTGAAAAATGTACGTTTATGCCGAAAAACTGCAAAAGGGGGTGGTGATGGACAGAGCATCTGAACAAATCAAACACTCACACCCAGTCAACAGATCTGGGTTTAATCCATCACCGTTCTTTAGTCCACTCTGCCACCCCAGTTCAGACATGGCCATATGCAAATCAGTCTGACCCTGTGCCTCATGGGAACAGTCCTGCCCTAACTGCGAAGCCATGCCTTCCCTGGACCGGAAACAAGCTTCCTAGGACCGGTTTCTGGCAACTTGTAAATACAGCGATAACAAAAATCGCCATAACGTCAAAACATTGACACAACGGCACATTTAGATTCTTGTATATAAGCCTGAAAGTGTTTGTGAACCTACAGGAAAATTAACATTCTGACTCTGGCCCTGGGAAGACGCCTTAGTTTTTGTCAGGATATCACGGCCCAAGATACCTGTGCTTACTTACTGGCTAGATCCACTACTGGTCAAACTCACATTGAGTGGTGGAAGGTGGCAAGTCCTCACCACCCTATTCAGGCATGCTCTGGGATAACTCACAAATGTACATTGTGTACAGAAAGAGTAAGCATGTGGGCAATGGTGATGAGAAGAGTTGTCTCCTTGGCAATCAACATATAGAAAATGTGTACTAAACTACAATGGCAAAGAGAAATTGAGAACCGCACACATGGGCAAGGACCTTCCTAGTATTGAGTAGGAGAACACAACCACTTCGGATTGGTGCATCAGCATAAGACAGGGCCTCTAGTTAGATCAACTTCTTGTAGAGTAAGCTATGACCATGTACTCTTAGACAAAGAACAGCACCAAATAGCCATGGAAATGATGTATGCTGCACTACACAAAAACGCACATTATGTGCAACTAAGGGAAATAACAAGAACATGTGCTGAAACAAAATAGAGTAAGACTAATGAAATTCATGGTAAATAATATTTACATGTTTGCCCACATGTGAAATTAACTTTTACAAATAGTTTTAGCCCATCTTATATGTTATTTGCGAATTGAGAACTGTACTCCAAGAAGAACTCTGAGATGTTACATTGTTTTCAGAGTTAGTCCAAAAATATGTTTGACTAGCATATATATTCACACCACTTCTTTCTGTACTGCTTTGGTTCAAAGCAAAAATCATTCAGAAATTAATTATATTTAAGTGCTTTCAAACGAGTCTGTCTTTACTGAAGATTAAATTGCTAGTTTTTCAATAACAAGCTACCAGAAGGCGAAAGGGCAGGAATGCTGAGATTAGAAACCCAGCTCATGACACATTTACATTCATCTCAGTTTGAAGACCTGGGGCATGTCTTACAGTTTAAAAAAACAATTTCTTAACACATTTGCGACAGAAAACTTTAACGAAGTATTTAATAAAATGTACTGAATAAAGTTATTCACAGAAATCAAGCACGGAATCTTTCTGCATATTTCGCCACTGTTAAGAATATTAGCGGAATAACCGATAAGTTTTACATTTAAACATAGAAGGGCCATCCAGTAAAAACTAGACATCATAAACGCAATTCATAAATATTACGAAAAAACTCAATAAAAGTATTCCAGCTGCTTGGCTTTAAAATTCAATTTTATCTGTAATCACTTTGACCATTTCCCTTGATTGCATTGAAATGACAGAGAAAAAGAGGTGAAGATATATACTGCTTACATCAGAGAAATTAAAGTGACAAGCTCTTATGGTTAATTCAACACCTTTTCTTAGGCATCTTCTCAAAGGCTAATTATAAACACCTAAACATTGATGCGTATAACATGTTAAGCTAATGATAAATCCTATGGGACTCATTTATAACATTACCATTTTGTAGCGTATCATAAGTAACAGAGACGATTGGGGAATTTCTCAGAGTTAATACAATGACAATCGTACAGTAAACGAGCCAATAAATATGTAAATCCTCTTCTGTTGTACATGGGGTTGTTATTCATGTAGAAAATGCGCAGGTGCAGGAAATTAGTGCAGATGTCGCAGTGTTCAGGGAAGTACATGTATGCAAATTGCATAAAAACACTGAGACAACACCTAAGGTTAATGTCTTAGTTCTACGTAATTTGGATCCTGTTTTTTATCTCCCAGGTGATTCTACTTAAAAGAAATCTTTAAGCAACGAAAGTTGAACTGCCGGAGCTTCAACCTGGTAACATGGAAGTCAATTCACCAGAATGCTAGGTGTAGTGGAAGTGACATCCCATGCCCTATGACCCCAGTGACATCACAGGAAGTGACATCATATGGCCCTTAATATTTTCTCTGCAGTGATGATATATGACCCCGGACCTTGGTGATGTCACAGAATGTAAATCACTAAAGGTACACACTCTACAATTAACGCACAGTTGATACAATAGAGATATCTTTCATACTTTTACCATATCACTCCATATCTCTTTCACTAACCATCTCTATCTCTCACAACTCTGCTTTTCAATCCCTTTCAACTACATTGCTGCTATCTGTTTATTGCCTTTCGTCCCCATCTTTCTCTAACCTCCAACTTGCCATGTCATTCTCATCACTTAAACTGTTTTTCTACATTACCCTGTGTTGCGCTCTCTTCTCCCAGTTCACCTCTTAACCACACCTTTGTTATAACCAACTCTCTCTCTTATTCTCACAGTTCCATTATCTGTTCCCTCCCACTACTTCTTCCCATTATTATTGTTCACGTGATTCCCGTCCTATCTCCCTCTCATTCTCTGATATCAATATCAGTTGTGTACTATCTCTTATGTTTCCTTTCTCTGCACGGCCTTTGCTCTCATTTAGATCCAGAATTTGCCTCTTACTTACAATTTCATTGCTCTAATTCGCTCACATTTCTCTCTCCCTATCTTTTTTGAACCTACGTCTTTCCCAGTTTCTCCTCCGTGTCTACTTCTCTCATTATCACCGCCATCCCTGTTAGACCAGCAGGTCTTGAGTTCTCTGCTTGCGCCCATACAATCTTAAACTTTATATTTGACAACCAAATAAAGCTATTTCTTGGTTCACGCTCTCTAAACATTCGCTAAACCTCTACCACCAGCCCATTTGCCTCAAACATTCTCTCACAATAATCTTGCAGATTACATCTTTCTTTGTTATGCTGTATCTTCAATTATTTATTTATTTATTTATTTATTTACTGACATTTATAGAGTGCGAACGAATACCCGTAGGCGTCTCGGCACTAGACTACAGTAATGTCCCTCCCCAGTGGTTGAAGCTCATGCGGAATGGTGTGCTGTGTTATTGGTTGAATAACCACGTCTTCAGTCTTTTTCGAAACTGCAGGAGTGAAGGACTGGTTTTTATGTGGTGTGGCAGAGTATTCCAGATTTTAGGAGCCGCAACTAAAAAGCGGCGGTCGCCCCAGGAGACTGTTCTGGCACGTGGGACCACTAATTGATTAAGGGATGTAGATCGGAGCTGTCTGACCGGGTTATAAGGAATTAGCTGGTCTTTGAGAAAGCGAGGTCCTTGATCCTGCAAAACTTTATAAACTGTGCACAGGGATTTAATTACTCCCCTCTTACCTCCACCTTCCCTAGTTTTCATCTCTGTTCACTCTTGCTATTGTTTCATCTCTTACAACTATAAGAAAATAAAAGTTTGACATCAGCAAAAGGCCCTGTGGTCTGAAAAAAGATGTCAGCCAGGATGCCTCATAATCTCAGGGACACCCTGCTGAATGATGACGGTTTATTGGGTTCAATGCACCCCCACACATCCAAGGCACGTGATAGACTCATAGCATTATCTCGACGGATCCCTGCACCTTAGAATTACAGAGGCATGGGTAACTCCTTGGGTTAGGTATATTTACTGGCCATTATGAGGAGTAGACCGCTGGTACCTTCAGAAATGAGGAATTATGCAGGAAATAAGGAATATCGCACAATATTCCCCTGCTATTTCAACATTTCTATATGACGTTTCATACAGTCATTTCAGCTGTTATCAGTGGCTGAAATTTCTGGACCAACTGTACTGACACTGTGGAATTACCATGAATCTTGCAACCCCAATAAGGTTGGTAACGACTGTTACTGGTGTAATTAGGATTACTGTGGAGGTTGCAATGAGGACCCTATAAATATGCTTTTCTGGAATTTCTTTTATCTCCAGGCAGCAGAGAAACTGAAAATACACTGCCCGTGTAGGTGGGTTATTGGCCACACTTTGGAATGACTCTGTACCTTCTCTGTAAGGCCATGCTGAGCATGGCGGTCTATCCACCCCTCCCTATCTCATGCTCTTCATATTGTTCTTTTCTTTTGAATCAAAAGGCCAGCTCTAAACAGTAATAACCAGTACATTGGGGGCAGATGTTTATTACACCTCTGCATGGTAGAGTCAATATCATTCATTTGTTATTGTATTGATTTTCAGATTTTTTTTGCAAAAAAATACATTTAGAAGTTTGTTGCACAGTCTAATAAATTAAAATGCTCCAGTTTCGGTGGGGCAGTCAATAGTAAATAGGGCTCATTAGAGCTCCGTTTTCTTTTTGTTCCTCCCATTGCTTTAAAATCTCAGGAGTTACAAGGTAAGTGCCAAGGTTCGCAAGGGACAAGGTTGGGCTTTGGCCGAAATAGAGTTTCCACACAATTTATTATAAATTTTAATCCAGCTGCACTCTTCAAACACAGGGCAAGTTAGGAGGGGGGATAACAACCATCTCACTGAGCAATTCCCATGGAGTGAAACAAGGGTGCGCTTTAGCGCCCATGTTATTTTCTCTTTTTATAGATGGCGTGATTGATTACCTAGATAAGGATAGATGTGACGCCCCAAACGTGAGGGAACGAAAAGTACCATCCCTACTCTTCGTGGGCAATACTTTATTGATCTCTAAATCCCTCTTTGGTCTGAAAAAAATGCTGTATAATTTTACCAAATTCTGTATGGTGCATGGCCTGGTACTAAATGAGGCAGAAACTAAAGATATGATCTTCTTGAAGGGGAAACCTCAGCAAGCCAAAAGGCAAATATATGTAGGAGATAACCCCCCTTAAACAAGTTTTTGCATTTGACAACTTGGATTTACATCTAACCTCAAACCTAAGTTGGGCACCACAAATTGAAAAAGCCCAAATATAATTAATCAAACAACCTGTTCATCTAGGTAGGATTCACAAAAAAACTGTCTCCTGGAGAGTTCCCCCAGCTTTAGAAATGTATAACACCAAAATATTGGCAGGCGTTTTCTATGGGTCCAAATTATGGGGCACTGGGAATACAAACTCCCTCTCCTCAGTAGAAAACAGGTTTATTTGATCGATGTTAAAACTCCCTTTTACTACTCCCCTGGCCCCTATGTTTTTAGACCTGGGTCAAAAAACGTTACTGCATAAAATGGGTTATAAGCAGTTAATGTTTTGGCACACCTGTGGTAGGTAAATGAGCTTACTCCATATACAGCAGAGACAATAGATCTCCTAAAGTGATCCCAGGTCAACTCTATCCCATGTTTTTTTTTGGAAAAATCTTGGATTGGAGGAATACTGGTCCACCCCAGAAAAATTGGGCCTTATTCCAAAATGTAAAATCAAAAAGATATACTAGGATACTGTTATTGATTGGGCCAAAAGGGTGGGTACCCTGACCCAAGATTTTACTAATTTTAAATTTGCCCCTTTTTATGAGGAAACCATTGATGAAATTGTACCACCGCTGGCACGGAAATTATTCATTCAATACCGTTTTAAAAATTTGCCAACTAAAGCCTTCAGTAAAAAGTCATTTAGTAATGCCTCCGCAGACGATGAGTGTCCTGCAAGGAATATTTGCCCAGAGTCAATATTCCACTTGCTATTCTTCTGCCCTTACTATAGAAATGTGCGGGTTAAGTAGATTGTGCCATTGTGTAGATTGGTAGGACCTGGGCATTACTTGGAGGTAATTAGAATCCTTGCAACCGACACGCGCAAGGTGGTGGTATTTGGTTTGGCCAGATTCTGTCATGCATTATGGATTAAACGATCCAAATGTGTTATATAGATTCCTACATTTTTGTATGGGGCTACTTTTATTGAATTTTTACTATGAACCATTTTAATTAACGGCCATATTTTGTATTTTGCATATTGTTTCTAAGCTTGTAGTATGTTTATATTGTATGGCACCTTTCACTTTATAAGATCCTTGTGATAGAAAATAAAGTATTTTGATGATGAGAAGCAGCTGTCACTGGTGAACTTCAGTGACATTCATGCAAAGACTTACTGATCTCAAAGTATTCTTCCATATTGCTTTGTTATCTCTATCTTGGACTCACAAGTAAGTACACATTATTTTATCAAATAAAGAAACAAACAAGAGGGGTTAAGGTAAAGCACATACCACACATAACATACAAATCAGTTGGGCAAGTCATAAAAACACATGTGATACAACAAACCTGGAGTACAACCCTCCTCTACTCCAATTGTGTAAACAGGTTTTCAAAAACAACCTAAAAATCTGGTGGTCCAGCACACACAGAAACTGAAAACAATGCCCCCAATTTACTGTACAACATTAATTCATATCCAATTTGGATTGCAAACATCTCAAGTAAAAGTGATACATAGGGACCGATTCCGATTTTGGCCTGAAGGGCTCTGAGCAATGGTCGGAGCCCTTCCGACCGACTCGTAATGTGCCGGCCGAATTACTCTCCGACCGAGCTATTCCGATGGGAAAGGAATCCAACTCGGATTTCTGGATGGTGTAAGACAGGCTTGGAGAGTCCGTACGCCATCCGGAAATCCTTCAGTACTCACCCGGCCGCCTCTTCACGACCGAGGGAGTACAATGGCAGTTTTTCACTGCTTTTTAGTGCCAGAGGCAGTAGGAAAATGTCTTTGGGGGCCCCAGTAGGGCCACCATGGGTGCGCCGCCTGGGGGCACCCTCTGTTGATCCTTGCACCTGGTGGCAGGCATCTTGGGGTGCCGGCCACAGGGTGCAGGGATGAACTGAACCCCTGCTTTCACAATGCAGGCATGCATTCCGCTCGGAATGCATGCTCCCATTTTGAAATATACGGGTTCGGTCGCAACGTACTTGCAGGGCCGTAACCGACAGCTGCAGGTCAGTCGGCTACAGCTCCTGACCGATGTCGGAGGGACCTGAGTCCATCCGACATCGGAATCGGCCGCACTATATGTAATCACTACATCCAACAACAGTGTTTCATTTCAAATATTCTTTATTCCTTGTTCTTCCTCTTAAATAGTAACGTCTTTGAGTGAGCCAAAGAACAATGATGGATTTAACACAGATCTAATAGTGACTGGGGGTGAGTTTCTGAAAACCTTCAGCCCTCCGTCCATCAGCTTATTGTGTTTGACAGAATACACAAAGCCAGAATCACCTAGCATGTCTTATGCTTACAATATGCAGTGCTGTATAACATACCCACATATAGAATGTAGATTGGTGAAAAAGTGTAAGTAACTGATCTAGTGGAGGAATGAAAAAGGGATCTACCAAGAAAGAGGTCAAGGAAATATAATGTTCATGTTGGTAACATTAAGTTATTAAGAAAATATTGGCAGCATCATTTCATGAATATCCAAATTACTAAATATTAATAGGATTGGCTGGCAGGCATATGAACAGTGTTTTTATTGGTTAGGTTGGTAAAATATAAAGAAAAAAGAAATGAAAAGAAAAAGTTAAATTCAAGTGGCTGCTTGCTTCATTTGTTGTGTTGTGTGTAATACCTTATGTGTTGCACTTAATGAGTCTAGAAAAAAGGTTTCTGAGCAATTTCAGTAAATTATTACAGCTGAAATCTTCTTGTTTTTTTGTATTTAGCTTTCAAGAAACCGGCACTGTTTTATTTCCATCAGCATTCTTCATCCTCTCTGTTGAATCTTTGTTGCACTCTCTGCTTCTCCACTTTCTCATATTTCCCCCTTCTCTGTAAGTAGACTCAACTTTTTGACATGTGCTTTGCTTACCTTTGCTTCTGCTCATATCATTTTTATTCTTATTTTTATGCTCTGTATCTCCCTCGATTTGTCATCTACCCTTTTAATTTTTCGTTATGAATTCCTTTTTACCACTCCTTACCGTCTCTCGCCTCTCCCTGACTCTTTCAAGGACCCCATATTCTCATTGTTATTCTCCAGATCAAGGGAAGAAAAGGAAGAAAATATGCAGCATTGTGAATACAACTCACAATCTCACATTCTACTTTACGAATTTTTGCTGTCTGTGCAAATTTTGCTTGTTATCTACTGACTTCTGTAATGACAGAGTGCCTGTAAATCTACCACTTTACCCAATTATTCTGATTCTTAATTGAAGATATACACTTTCTGTTGTTGGTTAAGGGTTTGAGGAGGAAAGGGTAAGATCCATTTTGGTTTTAAAATTATGAATGTATGAAAAAAAGGAAAATCTACAGAGCAGATTTAAAAACTTAGGATATGGCTGGTGGAGGTTGGTGGAGGCTGTCCTAGGGGCTCATTAGGAAGCCACCGCCGGCCCGAAGGATGCGGAAAATCCGCTGCAGACCCACCAAAGAACCACTGCCACCTTAGGATGGCTGGTGGGTCCTGGTTTCAGTCCGCTGCTTTTCCGCTGCGGGTGGCTTACAACTGCGGCGGAAAAGCATGTGGAACTTCACTGCAGGGGCCCGTTGCGGGCCCCCAGGGTGAAGGGGAGGTGGGGGGTGCACATGGGGGTACCTATGGTACCCCCCTGCATTTGTATGCAGAAATCGGCAGGCACCACACGGTGCCTGCCTCTTTCTGCATACAAATGCAATGTATGCATTTTTACCATTGCGGCGGGTGCAGCTTGAAGCCGCACCCGCCGCAATGGTAAAAATAGAGGATGTGCCTGCCAGGGTGGCGGTCACATCCTAATTTCACAGGAGGGAACTCCGCAGGCCATGCGGAGGTTCCCTCCTACTCTGGGGTCGCGGACGGACGAAAGTCCGTCCGCGATCCTAATGGGCCCCCTAGTGTGTGTACGACTTGGCAGCTGGAAGAACTGAAGCAGCTCCTGTTGATCATGTGTATAAGAAGTGATGTCATGCTTTGACAAGGTAGAAAATGTTTTTTGCGGTCTTGGTTTGACATGAAGGGAAAACGAACCTACAGATAACAATGACCTTGGTGTGACTGCAGCCACTTATGTGAGGCTCAAGAAACGTCACTATAAGGCAAAGGGGTAAGACTATTCTAGCTCAGAATTGGCCACAGCACAGTAGCCATCATGATGACTTCTCAGGCTGAAGCTGACACATGCCTCAGACCTGATTCTCATGCTACTCTTCTGGAATCTGGGCCTGACAATTCACTTCAATACAAGGTTTGTTACAAGGCCACACTATTAATTTTTTCTACTCTATCCCATTAAGAAAACAAATGCCTTTCAAAAATGGTAATTTAACAAGACAATTGAACTCTAAGCCTTCACTTTCTTTTAAATGTGATGTTCCTGACACATGTATTCCTTCTTTCCTCACACCATATGACTTCACTGTATTTAGATTGTATTCTTTGCCACATATACTCCATGAAAGCGCATATTAATGAAAAGGAAAAGTTACAACACCTTACGTTTTTGATCTAACCAGGTATACCAGAATTTAAATGTTTCATTTCATAGAGTAGCTCATTGTTATACGATGGGACATCAGGCAGCTAGCAAAGTAGGCTTGCAAAATATTCTCATGACAACCTTCATAAATGTAACTTTGTGTAATACATTGTAGCCATCTCTAACTGACTTCATGCGGACATGAAAGTTCACCGTCGGAATCGAGGACAAAGATGACGGACACTCAAAAGTTTCTCCCCATTGGATGCGGATAACATTTATTTGTTTTTGCAACATGTTTAGCTGCTTTCTATATAGTACGTAACAACTCACTCGACCACTGTATCCCTAAGAAACTGACCTGCTCCAATCGTGCGCAATAGCTTCGCCTGGTATAATGAGACCTTGGTGATGGAAAAATACCACTGCAAAACTCTGAAATGCTCCTGGAGGCGCACTTACAACCCCACAGCTAAAAAGACCTACAAGCAGGCTATTAAATCCTACCACAAACTGGTACAAAAGTCTAAAGCAGCATTTTACACTAACCTGATTACAACTAGTCCTAACCCCTCCAAAATCATCTTGTCTCTTATAAATGATATGACAAACCCCCCGGTAGGAACTAACAATATCATAGCTTCCATCTCTGGCACGCGTCTTTATCAATAAAGTAAAGTGCATTTACAATACACTAGATTCCAGAAGAGTCACCTCTAAATCGTGGCCATCTAACTGTTCACCTGATCTTCCCTCTTCTCTTCAAGATTTTTCATCTATGTACTTTAAAGACCTGGAAACTCTGGCAGCAAAGGTGAAAGCAGGCTCTCCCGATGATCCAATAAAACCGGACACCTTAAGGAAATTCCAGGATTGTATCATGATTGAGGGCAGGGAATTGATCAATAGATCACTCCAGTCGTCAGTTATTCCCAAATCTTAAAAACATGCCAAGGTTGTTCTCTAACTGAAAAAGCCATCACTGGATGCATCTCTACCTGAGAACTTCCGGCCAATTTCTCTACTTCCTTACATGGCCAAGGTTATGGAATCCCATGTCAATACCATCCTGACTGAGTATTTGGAATCAAATGAGATCCTAGACAAGTCACAAAACGGGTTACGATCTAAGCGTAGCACGGAATCTGGCCTGTTGGCAATTATAGAGCAGCTGAGGGCCTCACTGGATGGGGGCAACACCTCGGCACTGATTTTACTCGATCTAAGTGGGGCCTTCCACACGGTCTCCCATAAGATTTTGCTCCAACGACTCTGGGAGATCGGGGTCAGTGGTAAGGCCCTGGCCTGGTTTGCATCTTTTCTATCCAATCGCTCCTTCCAGTTCCACGCCCCTTCCTATTGGTCCAGTACCTATCCCCTCAGTAGTGGTGTCCCCCAAGGCTCTGCTCTGACCTCCATGTTGTTTAACGTGTACATCCGTCCTCTAGCCCTCTTGGCTAAAGCCTGGAAGATGATATTATACGCAGACGACAAACAATTGATATTCACTCTCACCAATAACCCAGCCCAAGACTAACTGAAATTCCATGAAGACATCCTGGCCATTTCAGACTGGATGGTTGATAACTATCTTCAACTTAATTCTTCTAAAATGGAGATGCTCTGGTAGGCCGGGATCACTATTAATGGGACCACCAGTGGTGGCCTGCTGCACTGGGCTCTTCTCCCTAACCGAAAAGTACAGTTAAGAATCTGGGGATCCTGCTGGTCAACTCCCTCTCTTTCGAGCTTCTTGCCAAAGAAGTGGCAGGCACATGCTTAGGCCACCTACGCGGTCTGAACCCATCCTGGGGTTTTTTGATGCTTCCACCTGACAAGTTGTCATTCAATCGTTCGTACTGTCATGTCATGACTATCGCAACGGACTGCAACTCAGCGTAAATAAAACTGTCCTCAAAGGGCACAAAATGCGGCCACCCGCATTCTCTTTGCCCTCCATAAACACTGTCATACATCTCATCTCCTGCACTGATTCACTGGCTGCTTATCAAACAGAGAATTCAGCTGAAAACTCACAACACCATACACAGGGACCCCAGATACTGCAGGGACTCTGCATGCCATATGTTCCACCGCGAGCACTGCGCTCCGCAGACCTTCATCTGGCCTGCACTCCTAAGTTACACAGGAGAAAAGCCGGTGGACACTCGTTCAGGTCCCTCGCCCCAGCCCTATGGAACTCTATCCCACTCACGGCGCACAGCACACAGGATCACTGGGCATTCAGAAAACAGATTAAAACCTGGCTGTTTTCATCCATCTAGCACATGATGTGTGCATGCTACGCTCCTGTACTCTGGGCTCTTTAGCAAACAGGCCAAACCTGGCTGTCATTCTATCTGGCTAGCATCACTTTCCCTGGTCACCCGTCCGTGCTCGCTGGGACGCCCCGTTGCTGGGGCAGCAATGCACTATACAAGCATTCCTAACAAAACATATGCGTACCTAACTAGGGGGGCTTTCATTCGGTGCATCCCTACCCTGCCATGCCCCTTGGCAAATTGCTGTGCTAGCCCGACTTGCCATAACCTACTGTTTGCAGTGATTTCTTTGTTTTCCTTATGGTTTGGGAGCAGATTTTCTGTTTAATGCTGATCATAGCTACAGCTGTGATTCTCTCCTTTCCACCTGCATACACTGTTACTACTGCAATTGTCCGTAGAACTCAGCTGAGTCTTCAAAACTACCCTTTATGGAGAGTTTGATCTTTCCATTAATTATCTGACTTTTCTCAAAAATCTACTTGCTCTTTTCTAGGAGGAGCTCTTTATGTGATCTTTTTAAGATACAATAGGTCCTTTAGTTTAGAATAGGGACTATACTTTGAATGAAACACACTTTTTTTTCCTCTATGCTTGTTCTAACCAATCTTATTTCTTATTATTTCTGTAATCCATTTGACACTCATTTGAATAAAAAGGACAAAATATACTTACTAATCTACAGAAATGAGTAACTAAACTTTTAAAACTTCACCAATCCTCTCTTTATCAACTTAAAGTCAAATGCAATTATTAATTTCATTGTTATGTAAAGCTCTGTTGTAAAATGATGACAAAGATTAATCGACCTAGAAAAGCACCGAACTTCTAGGTTTTCTGAGTAAGATTTAAGGTGACTTCATTTGTGGATTTTCTTTCTACGATTCCCGTGCTAGCACTCTTGTCTGAAGGACTATGCTTAAAGTAAACAATAAAAAATAAATGTGGGTCTAATTAAACACATTTCTTTGCTGCATGATGGATTTATTGCTTTTTTGAAGTTATGATTAGAGTAATAATCATTCAGTAGTGTACTAGGGCACTCGTTGCCCTCCTACTTTCTCCCACCGGATCCTTGTCATGTTTGTTCAATGTACATTTAATAGTCTGCCTTCCAAAGTACTCCCTAGCCTGTCTGTAGTAGGATCACCATCATTTCTTAAGTTGTGAAGTGTGCAGGATTCGGTGCTCCAATCATTAACTCACTTGTATAAGTGGATTCTTGAGAATGGGAGTTGCATCACCATTTTTCTACCTCTGAATGTAGCAGTAAAACATCATAATAAAAGACATTCCACTTGAGGTCCTCAACATGTACCTCTCCATCCCTGTAAGGATTATAAAACAATACGTCATCAGTTACACTATACAGTCTACTACTAGATGTATGAATAAGAAAACAAAATTAAAACTCATGTGACCTCTGGGTATTTTTCTACTTCTCCCGATTGTAATGATATTGCTGCCTTTTCAAAGTGTGGGCAACCAATATTCTGCATTGATCATGTTATTAACTGTGTGCATCATGCATTTGTATTAATAGACACATTGACCATCCTCTGGTATTGGCAATACCATTCTTCATTCCTTGGTTGAAACAATATTGTACTTGTTAATGGTAATGTTGAGAAAAAAACATGTGTTTATTTATGGACAGCTTGCAAAATGTACATCACGATAGGAGTGAGAGTGGTGCACTTTGTGTGAGGGCCATAAGGAACATGTCTCTCACAAACACCTGATGCCCTTATAAATGATCACTAGTGGACATAACAAAGCCACGTCAGCTTTGAAGAGAGTATATACGCCGCTTGTTCCCTCTATTGACATTGCATGTCGCAGAGATACCTTTTTAATCCTTTCTGGAACTGACAAAAAGTGAAGACTTCGTTACTTGTGTCAGAGGTTTGGGTTTTATTTTTTGTTCCTGGTTTTCTTATAAAGCAAGTGTTCTGATTTTTTTTTTCAAAACTCTGGTCCCTCTCTTCATTTATCGAATACAGTCATCAAGGAATACTTCCATTTCATTAAAAAATATATCAAACTCCATACATGACGGGGCATTGTGGGATCTTTCTCCAGTAATAGTACACGACCCCGGTTGTAAAGGCATTGTGTATCATCTTACCTAAATAACAACAGAGCTGGGTCACTTCAACACATACCCCTAGATGCATCATTGTAACATTTTGCGATTTCTTAATTGCGAAAATTAAGGAATCGCAATTAAGAAATTGCAAAATGCTATGCATCAAAAAAACGCAAATTATTTTGCGATTCGGTAATTTTCCTTAATTGCGATTCACAATTTGCGAATCGCAATTAAGGAAAACCCTTCCCATTGATTCCTAGGGGCCAAAAGGCCCATAGGAATCAATGGGAAGGCATTCACATTTTGCGAATTTCAATTTGCGATTCGCAAAATGTGAATGCAATTTCAAGGGTGCAGGGGGGGTTCAAAGAACCCCTCAGTGCACCCCTGAAATTGAACTGTAAGTGCAATTTACACACACACATGACCCAAGGACATGTGTGTGTGTAAATTAAAACTTTTTTTTCGCATGACAACATTACACAGAAAAGGTTTGGTTTTGTCCAGATAGAGCCATGGTGGGACCATAATAGGGGGATGATGGAAAAATATATTAAATACATTAAATATTTGCTGGTGCCTCAATGGTGTCCATGCGGACTCTATGAGAGGCAGAGTTAGACAGACAAAAATTGAAAATAAATATATTAAATAATTGCTGGTGCCCAACTTGGGCCTATGGCAACTCTATGGGAGGCGGGGGAGAAAGGCAAAAATAAGAAAATTGTAAATTAGATAAGTGATGGTGGCCCACAAGGGTCAATTGGAATTTTATGAAAGAAAATAACAACAACACTATACTACAATTAGCCACAAGCATGAATAAATATATCAGAAAAAGCGTACAAAATAAACAAAAATGTCAGAGTCCTCTTCAATCAATGTTCCTAGGAAATGGTTTTTGAAAGTGGAATAAAGGAATTGAAGCACGCATTGGCTGCACCAAATAACGGAAGCTAGCTCATCCACCACATGGCCACTGAAGATGGAGGAGTGGAAGACACAAGAAAAATTGCCACTAAGCACATACAGATTAACTGGCTCCACAAAATGGTGGTCGCAGCATGGCGTGCAAAGAAGAAGGCATAGAGAACAAAGAATAAATGGCCACTGCTGCATGGCCAGTGTTAGGCCTGTCAGTCTTAGTGTGGTCTTCCCCTAAACATGTTGCCTTCTCCCCTGCTGCTACTCTGAATTCGTTATTTGTTGGCCTTAGTACTCTGTGTAATTTACCATTTGTAAACAGTACCAAGGTGTGTGTTCTCACTTCCCAAAAACCTGGTAACATTTGTTTGCATCTGAGTGGCATATTTAGTCTACCTATACGTCCTTATTAAAGTGGCATACCATATACCCAGGGCCTGTAAATTAAATGCTACTAGTGGGACTGAAGCACTTATTGTGCCACCGACTTAAGTAGCCCATTAAAGCTTGATCCAGGCCTACCATTGCACCCTGTGAGCAATTTTAAACTGCAAGTTTGACTTGGAAAAATAAAACCCTTGCCAGGACTAAAACTCCCTTTGTAATACATATGCAACACCTCTAGTTAGGCCCTAAACAGGCATAGGGCAGGTTGCATTGTATTTAAAAAGCTGGGCATGTACTTTTAAGTTTTACATGACCTAGTCTTGTAAAACTCACAAATTTGTATGGCCTGGGTGCTGTGACCTTTAATTGTGGCCCCCCTGGGGACCAGCAGCACTCAGCTGCTGTTGCCTTGACAGAGTGGAACATTCAGAAAGATGAGAAAAAATTGTAATACTGTGTAAAGTATAGAAGAACAGAATATGTCCTAGACAACTTATCTTTAGGAGCACCTTCAGTTTTAAAGACATCTTGCACTAAACATGTAAAACATAATAAACTATCTGCAAACTTCAAAAAAGGGTATTTTAATAAAATATGTGAGTCTTTTACCTAGTAGATTCGATTGTATCAGTACATTGTGAGGCGATTATTAGCAGTGTTAGTTTTCAAACATAATCTTAGAAACATTCAAGCTGCCCCCATTCTGAAAAAAATGCCATTAGTGAACCAAGAGGCAAGTCATTTATCTGATGCACCGTGTGTGTACCCTTGTTATTATATAATTGGAACAACATTATAATTTATTAAATAAAACACAATAGAAGGTTTTGTGCGGCACACAACCTGAACTTGTGAATGTTATGGGACTCTCATATGTCGTAATGAAGAAATAGAAGGTAAAGTAAAATTAACCAATTGCCTGGGATAACACAATTTCTTCAAGTCTAGAAGCCACTAGATTCCACATTTTATATTAGAAGTTTATGGTTTGACTTTAATACTTGGTGCATGATAATAGGGCGTTGGTCACAGACAGAAGTCACATGAGGACTCAGTTTGTTGTCCACACAGGCACCTGCTTCATTTCCACCTACACCCACCTTTCACCACCCCAATCTTTGCATTATTTTGCATCAGAGCAGCCATTAGGCATGCCACAGACAGTTCTTTGTGGCCCCCGGGCAAATGATTGTGAGTTTCCCTGCCTCATTGCATTTAATATGTGATAACTTTTGTTTGGGAACAGGTAGAAATATCATCTTTGGTGGCTATGGAATCACAATTTTGAAATCCTCTTTAATGTTAAAGTCATATTTTAAGTCACAATCTTAAAATGACACTTTTAGAAAGTTGGCAGTTTCTTGTCCTAACCATTTGGTGGTTGCAACCTTTTTCCTGGGTCACATGACTAGGTGTAGTTGGCAGTTGTCCTTTGTATATACCTCCTAGACAGTGACACAAAAGGGGACTAGGAGTTGACAGGATGGGTCACCCAAGGCAATATGGGGGGGTAGAGCTGTCCACAGCCCTACTTGTACTTCACAAATGCTGCCTCAGCCCACAAACAAATAACTTCACAGTAGCCTTTTTTGCCCTTAAATATCTTGGGACCAGGGCAAGGAAGAAGGAAATTCCAACACCATTTGTGGGGGGAAAACTTTAGAAGCGTCTTTGACTTCAAAGCTGGCACCAGGTATACATTTAAGGCCCTCGGGCCTATTCTTTAGTACATTCATAGACCCATGTATGGAACAGAAGAAGGACTACTCTGTTGCCAGAAGACTGCCCTGCTGTGTGAGGGCTACCCTGCTGTCTAAGAGGGAAGACTGGACCTGCTCCCTTCACCCCAGCGTTCCTGACGTGACTCTGAGGGTTAGATGATTGACACCCTGTTAAGAGCTATAGGGACCTAAGCTCCAGTGGCCTCTCTGCCCAGCTGAACTGCTGCTTCAGGACCTGCTTAGACCTGCAATTTGATCCGCATGAACCCTGCTGACTGCAGTAAGAGTGAGTTCCAAATCCCCAAGAGATGCTTCTCCAGGTCCTGGCCTTTTGTTAGCATCAGACTGCCCTTCACGTCTGAAGAAGAAGTCCTTGCTCTTTGTGACCACAGATATGCCAGTTTGCCCCGAGATCTTGCCCACTGAGGACTGCCAATTCGAAGCTCTGGTGGACCCCTTTGTTCTACAGTGACAACCAGAGACGATCGATCAGCAACACTAGGTTTGCACTTCACGCTACAGCTTCCACAGTCTGCGATGCCACCAACGCGAAGCTCAAGCACCAACTGTTCACAACCCCAGACAGGATCTTGGTATTACAGTGACCACTGCCTATCATGCCCTTCTTCTTCTTTGCACTACAGCAATGGCAATCTGTGATGCTCTCCCAGTTCCCTGCACCTCCTCCTTTGCAAACAGGATTCTTTGCCTCAGACTCTGAAAAAGTAAATTTTTTCAGCTGGACTAACCTCATCCCTGTATCCAGTCCACACTACATGGCAGTCAGCCTCAACTTGGGACTTTCTCCCGGTGTAGCACAACCAAATAACCACAAGTGGCTTTTGTGCTATCAGGAGCTATACTCCTCAAAAGTTTGAAATTTCATATCTTCTGTTCTACTGATTGGATATGTGTTAATTTGGTGTCAAATATTTATTACATTTTACTTTATTTTTCTAAATTAGCATGGAATTTTTCTTCTGTTTAAGTGTTCCATAAAGACGTCACACATTGCCTCCTATTTTCACCTGACTGCCAAGCTACCAAAGGGTTAAGCTGAGGTTAATTTAGTGACTTTTTGTGGTTAGCCTTCACAAGGATTGTAGCTGTTATTTAATAAGGGCTCACCCCCCTCCCTTTAGCCAACATCCCATTTCCTCATAGCCAGCAAAGAAGAGGCTTAGCGAACAAAGGAAAAACTGCCACTTATTGCTTTCACAAACACACACTGTCAAAAATTGAAAAAAATACATCAAATAATTGCTGGTGCCCCACCAGGATCCCTTGGGGCACTTTGTAAGGCAGGCAAAAACTTAAAAAAATAAAATAAAAACAACAACACTGCACTGAAAACAGCCACAAGCATTAAGAAATATATCAGAAAAAAAGAAAAAACTAATTCATAGCCTCTTCTGTCACCGTTCCTAGGAATTGGCTTTTAAAAGTAGAATAAAGTATTGAAGCACACACACTGACTGCACAAACTGATGGATGCTAGCTTATCCATCGCATGGCCACTAAAGAAGGAGGCACAGAAATCAAAGACCACAGACATCACAACAACTGATGCTGCTGCACCTCCCCATGGCCTACTATAAGTCAGTTCTCCAGCATCCACTGCTCCTGCACCATCAAATTGGCCACCAACATGCCCTCCACCTCCACACAAACAAGCCAACACAACATACCTTCTTCACAGAAACTTGCCGGCTACCTCCTCAACACACGCTTGCTTTGCAAACATGCTACTGAGATCTGGGACGTCATCACCACTTTCACCCCTGACATCATCTTCCTCACGAAAACCTGACCCCCATGTTCGCTCCTGAAATTGCCACAGCAACACCTGACAGATACAAGCTCTCACACCGAGACATCACGAACAAACCCGGAGGAGGGTTCACTATCATCCACAAAGAAAACATCCACGACACCACTGAGACAGAAGACTCAATCCAGACCATGGAACATCTCAACTTCATACTCAAACAGACACAAAAACCACCATCAGAAGCACCCTTGCCCACAGACCACTTAGACCATGCCCCAGGTCCTGCACTGGCATCCCTGACTTCATCGCCCCTCTTGCCATTGATTCCAAAGGCTACATCTTCCTCTGAGTTCTGAATTTCCACCTCAACAGCCTTACCCACATCTACACCACCAGCCACCTAGACAGCATGCATAACATCAGAGTCACCCAACTTGTCACCGACCACAACCACATCGCAGGACCCATGCAGAAACCCATCTTCACCTCCAGAAAAAGGATCAAGTACAGCCATATCACCAAACTCACCAGGACATCATACACTTCAACATCTCCATCCCCTTCACCTCCATCAATGAGTCACACTGTGGTCCCAACCACACTAAGAGCAAAGTTTTAGAGAGCCATAGGACAATGCCCTCAATACATCATACCCCGACACTGCATTGCACCTGGATCAAGCTGTCAAAGACTTTAACTCCTGGATCACCAACTTAGCTGACATTATCGCTCCCAATAAGCCCAGCAGACACAGAACATCTACCAAGCAGGCAAGATGGTACACCAAGAAATGGAGGATAGCAAAACACCACTGCAAGCAAATGGAAAAGAGATGGCACACAAACAAGGACATCTTAGACAGAACCACCTTCAAGACCTCCATCAAACTATACAACCAGCTTCTGAGAGAGACAGCGAGGAAAGCCTCAGCTGACCAAATCAAGTGCAGCTCCAACCACAGCAAAGAGCTCTTTAGCATCGTCAGAGAGTTTGCCAACCCTGCAGCCACAGAAACAGCATCACCCATAGCAAGAACCCTGAGACAGACTAGCTGATCTTTTCCATGACAAGATCAGAACTTCAAACTCCAGCTCAAGCCCTCAGTTTCTTTAACTGCACACACTCACCAAAACCAACAAGGACCAATGACAGACCACATGGGATCAGCTCACCCCCAGGACACCAACATCATCAACGCCATTCACTCGGGAGCCCCCCAGACCCTGCCTGCATCACAATTTTTTACCTCAGAATCCGCGGAATCAGCAGTGAGCTCACCGCCCTCTTCAACTTCTCAATTGCCACGGACACCTTCCCCCAAGACTGGAAACATGCAGAAGTCAAACCAGTCCTCAAGAAACCACCTGCTGACCTGAGCAAATTTAGGAACTACTGTCAAATTTACCTTCTCCCCTTTCCTGCCAAAGTCCTGGAAAATCCATCAACTAACAAACTATGAAATATCTGGAGCAGAACCTTCTCCTAGACACCTCCCAATGCAAATTCTGTGGCAACCACAGCACCAAGACTGCCTTGATCGTGGCCAACAATGACATCAGAACCCTACTCGACCAGTGATAACAGTGGTGCTGACTCTACTTGACCTCTCATCAGCCTTCAACACTATGGGCCAAATGTAGGTGGCAAAATACCAGTCAGTAACGGCCGATTTCGGCCGTTACCGACCGGTATTTGTACTTCCAGATGTAGGGGGCCAGAAAATTACCGATACTGTATATTTACCGAATCGGTAATTTTACCGATTCGGTAAATTACCGAATCGGTAAATGTACAGAATCGGAAATTTGGGATGTAGGTGGCACTGGAAACAGTGCCACAGGCCCTTAGAAATTCGTTATTTACCATGAAATACAATGGCATGGTAAATAACGAACATCTGTGTACATGCACATCTGTGCATGTACACCTGTGCCATGTGGCACAAATACATGCCCTAAGGGCATGTATGTGTGTCACATTGCACACAAGCCAGAATCAGGGGTGCAACAGGGTGTCAAAGTGACACCCTGTCCCCCTTGACAAATCGGTAAGTTTACCGAATCGGTATTTACCGATTCGGTAATTGCCATTGATTCCTCTGGGCCTCACGGCCCATAGGAATCAATGGCAATTACCGAATCGGTAAATACCGATTCGGTAATTACCGAATATTACCGATTCGGTAATTTTTAATAAATTATTACCTACATGGCATTTACCTAATTGTAAATACCGAATCGGTAAAATTCGGTATTTACGATTCGGTAAATGCCATTTACCTACATATGGCCCTATGTCGCATCACACTCAGATCAGAAAAATGTATCATATTGGTATACAAAGTAATGTCCTTTTTGGATCGCCTCTTTCCTCACAGTAAGAACTCAGAAGGTCCGCCTACCTCCATTCACTTTCGAACCCAAAGACATCATCTGTAGTGTCCATCAAGGATCCTCTCTCAGCTCCATCGTCTCCAATATCTATATTGTCCCTTTACCAACATCGTCAAATCCCACGGATTAAATACCATATCCTGTGCAGACAATACTCAGTTCATAGTCTCGCTTTCAGAAGATCCTGCAGGCACCAGAACCAACTTCCAAAGTTGCATGAAGACTGTCACCAACTGGATGAAAGACGACTACCTGAAGCTCATTCTTCAGCAACAATCCCACCCCTTGGAATGATTCCTGGTGTCCCTCGGAACTTGTACTAGCACCCAAACTGATCGACCATGCCAGAAACTTTGCCAGAAACCTGAACAGCAAGCTGAACATGAAATCCCAGATCAATGCAGTCTCCTCTGCCTGCTTTCTCACACTTTGCATGTTACGATAAGTCTTCAAATGGCTCTGTCTGAACACCAGACGTACCATCACAGAGACCCGGATCACCAGCCCATTAGACTATGGCATCACACTCTACATAGGGAATACCGCACACCTTCTGCATAGACTTCAGACCATACAGAACTCCACCACCAGACTCATCGTCCAATACCCCAGACAAACCCAAATCACCCCACCTCAAAAAACTCCACTGACTCCCAATACAAAAGAGATGCCAATTGAAGGTGATGATTTAGGCCTTCACAGCACGGTACAACCAAGGAACAACCTACATCAACCACCACAAGAACTTCCCCAACCCTACCAGACAACTAAGCTCCACGTTCCTCTCACTCACCCACTCACATTTCTTGCATCCATCGATGAAACAGCAGAGGATGCTCCTTCTCCTACTTTACATCGAAAGCCTGAAACAACCTCCCTCTACAGCTACTGACCTCCTCCTTGCTACTAAAAATCTGGAGAGCACTTAAAACCTAACTGTTCGATTGAGTCACCAGAACCATCATGGCCCTCAAGGGCCTTTTGGGTGATTAGATGTGCTATATGAATCCACTGATTTATTGACTGATTGAAAGGCAAACTACCCAGCAAACACACACTAATGGGCTCCACAAAATAACGGTCATCACATGGCCAGCAAAGAAGGAGGCACAGAGAACAAACACAAAATGGCCAATATGGCCACTCACATACACACCGGCTACACGAAATGGCCACTGCTGCATCAACAGCAAAGAATGAGGCATAGAGAACAAATATGACATTTGCCTTGTCCTGCCAGAAGCACCTTCCCCAAGAAAAAAACACATCTTGCAGAATTGCAGGGAAATAGTTGCAAAAAATGACCATCAACAGGCCCATGTAGACAAAATGTATAATAACTATTTTTTTACACTTAATCCACAGCCATCCACAATCCCCTAAATCAGGGGTCTCCAAACCGGTCCAGGAGGGCCGGATCCATGCCAGATTTTTGGGATATCCCCTTTGAGATACATGTAGTAATTTTAAAAATCTGGCATGGATACGGCCCTCCAGGACCCCTTTGGAGACCCCTTCCCTAAATGGATACAGCACAGCATCAGTGAGACTGTGAAATGTACATCAAAATCCACCCAAACCTTAGTGTGGGGCAGACTAGGCCCAAACAACACTACATCACATTAAAATGGTAAACAAATCTGTATAAAATTCAAAAACCCACCAATATATTCAAATGCATATTTAACTTTAGGTCTCACAATCAAAAAGTGCAAACATGTCACCTTAAGAAAATGTAATCCCAATTGCCCCCTACTCCTGCCCTAACTCAAATACACAAAATAAAATTTAAAAAACACAATAAGAAACAAAAATACAGGTACATGCCTTCCCTCAACATGAAGAAAATTCCATAGTGATGCATTGTACTTACTTGATTTCTCCCAAAAAGTTATGATTCCAGTGGTGTGAATGCAGCAGGGGTTACAGACAAAGAGAGAGGCTTATGTTTTCCCTCTGAAATGCAAATCCAGATTGGCCAAGGGCTGGGCAAAGCAGAGGGAAGCAGGAAGAGCAATTTTCAACTATATGTACAGTAGCCTCCCAATCAGCAGAGCACAAGGACTATGGAGGGAAGTATGGAGTGAGCAAATTGTATAAGAATCGGGCCCCCTGACAAATGAAAATATTTTGGGCCATGCGCAATGCCTTAAACTGAACACGCTAATCAGTCAGGAGCCAGTGTAAGTTGTAAATGGCATTCCGATGCTGAGCGGTATTTAGGAAGGGAAAACAACAACCTTGCAGCTACATTTACTCCCAGGAAAAAAATGTTATTACAGTCCAGCCAGGAGAAGATACTAGCCTAGATGATGACTTGACGAATGTAGAAACCCAGAATGGATTTGAGCCCATGTAGCAGCCTGAAACAGGTGCCTGCCACCGTTTTCAACTGTGGTTCAAAGGTTAGGGCATTATTGACCCAAACACCTAGGGCAAGATGTAGGTAAATCTAATTTACCGACTCATAAATACCGAATCATACCGATTCGGTATTTATGAATCGGTAAATTAGAAGGAGGGAGATGTAGGTAATTTTTTATTTTAAATTACCGATTCTGTAACATTCGGTATTTACCGATTCGGTAAATACCGAATCGGTATTCCCCATTGATTCCTATGGGCTTTGGAGTCCATAGGAATCAATGGGAAATACCGATTCGGTAGTTACCGAATCGGTAAATACCGAATCCAGCGAGGGTGCTGAGGGTGTCACTTTGACACCCTCTAGCACCCCAAGTGCAGGCTTGTGTGCCATGTGGCACACATACATGCCCTAAGGGCATGTCTGTGTGTCACATGGCACAGGTGTGCATGCACAGATGTGCATGCACACCTGGATTCGGTATTTTACCACCCAATAGGATTGAGTGGTAAAATGCCGACTCTTAAGGGCCTGTGGCACTCTGTGGAGTGCCACCTACATCTTGATTTTCCGAATCTGTAAAATTTCCGATTCGGTATTTTACAGAATCGGTAAATTTACCGAATCGGTAAATTTACTGATTCTGTAAAATACAGGCCCCTACATCTCAAAAACCAATTACCGGTCGGTAACGACCGAATTCGTCCGATACCGACCGGTAATTGGCGACCTACATCTGGCCCTTAGATTCTTAACCACCGACTTGGGACTGGGAGGAGTCCGAAGGAAAGTGGTCCACCAGTGGTCTCCCCAGGCATGGATGTCCCTGCCTATGAAAAGAATTTCCAACTTGCTAGGATTCAACTGCAAGCAATTAGCCACCATCCATTCTGCAACAGCCTTCATACCTTTTTGAAAGTTTACAAGATCTGATGAAGGAGTGCCGGAAAAAGAGAAAACAAGCTGGATGTTGTCATCATAAGACACCAATGCGAAACCCAGCGCTTTTTCACAACCTGAGCCAGTGGCTAAATGTAGATGTTAACCAGCATGGGGCTCAGTTAGGACCATGGTATGAACAGTGCCAGTTAGAGCTAAAAGGCGGAGTCACCACCTGAAAAGAGTGGTCGGCAAGGAGGGAGGAAAACCAGGTAAAAGAAGTGCCACCAACCCCAATCAATTGCAGGCACTGGAGGAATATTTTGTGACAGACAGTGTCAAAAGCGGCACTTATGTCAAGTAGAACCAGTACCGATAAACTGGCTTTATCCAAGATGCCACAGAATTGCTCAGAGACAGCACAAAGAGCCGATTTAGGGGTCTATTAGGATGGTGGTAGGAAAACCATCCCGACCGCTATGGTAGGGGAAATTAACCGTCCGCTGGAACCGTGGCAAAACCGGCGGTCCAATTAGGATCAGCGGCAGAAAAATTCCGACCGTGGCTGAACGATGCCACCAAAGACCGCTGGTAGTGGGCGGAGCATGTGAACATCCATCTGCGGTGGGATTCGCAGCAGAAACACACAAAACGGCCACTAGGCCAGCGGAATGACTGCACACAAAATTAGGATTCCATTGAGGTGATATCGGGACGATCCGCTGTTTCCGACTGCCGCAATCGCAAACAGAGATGAATGGGAGAGCTGGCGGAAGGGCTGTTGCATACCCACCACCCCTGACGCTCCGTGACAAATATTGCGGTCAACAAAAAAAAACACACACAAGGCCACCAAGTGCACACATCAAACTAGCTCGCCCCCAAAAACACACCCCAATAACACACCCCCATAGCAACTTAAAAAATACAAATTCCAGGACAACACACCTGACAGCAATACTCCATTTTGACACACCCACATAGCTAAGTATAAAACCAGCACCTTCCCTGACCAAAATCCTTTGCACTACTCCAGCCCTGAGGGAACTAAACAGGGCAGGACATTGGATAGGCAAAACTTCACACATTTCACCAACACAACAACACACGCACCACCCCTACCGCCCTCACGAATGCACCTCAAACCATTTGCACATCATACACCATGGCAAAAAAGAAAATGCCCAAATTCTCTGACAGTGAGATGTCAATCATGGCAGTTGACATAATCAGAGTAGAACCACAAATGTTTGGTCACCTGGTCCAACAGACACCATTAGCCACCAGAGCACAAATGTAGAGAAGGATAGTCGACAAGGTCAATGCAGTAGGGACCACCCCATGCACTAAGAAGGGATTCATGAAGCAGTGACATGACCTGAAGGGGCTGATGAAACGCAAGAACTACGAGAACCATCAGATGACTGGCAGTGGCCCTCCCATCCCACCGAGAACATTCACTGCATGGGAGGAGAAGGTGCTTGCCAAACTGCATCCAGAGAGTCAACCAGGAGTACCCGGGGGAGTGGAGGCTGGTAAGTACAAACAAATGTCTACCATTACACAGCTATGTACTGACTTGCACAACTACAAAGCTACACCTCCTAGGCCCAATTCCATTCATCTGCACCACACACCCAACACATGTCTCACATATGTAACATTCATTCCATCTGAATCACCCCAAAGACAGCCAGCAATATTACCGGGGTTGCATGTGTACAGGCGGCCAGCATTACAACTTCCACTAGGTCCCCCTGTCTCACCCCTGAGGAGAATGTAGCACTCCCCCCAACCAGAAGCATGTGGCAGCCATTGTATTACACCAACCAAACTTACAGGTTGGTAGCCGTCTTCCCAGGGAGGGGTGGGTGGGAGGCCTGTACTACAACTCCCACCAGGCCCTCCTGTACCACCCCTGAGCACGGATGTAGCACTCCCCTCACCCAGAAGCATTTGGCAGTCATTGCATTGTTCACCTTCACCTAACAGGTATGTAGCCATCTTCCCAGGGAGGGGTGTTTGTGGGTGGGAGGCCTGCACTACAACTCCTAGCAGGCCCCCTTGTACCATCCCTGAGCAGGATGTAGCACTTCCTCCACCCAGAAGCATGTGGCAGCCATTGTATTACAACAACCAAACGTATAGGTAGTTAGCATCTTCACAGGGAGGGGTGTTTGTGGGTGGGAGGCCTGCACTACAACTCCCACTAGGCTCCCTTGTCCCAACCCTGAACAGGATGTAGCACTCCATCACACACCCAGAGAGATGTGTCAGAAATTCCAACCAAATCTGACACTAGAACAGGTATGTAGACAGTGCATGCACCTCACCATTCCTCTGAGAAAGCATGGGCCATATGACAACACCAGCCCTCACATCCCACCAAAATTGACACAGATCCAATAGCTTCTTATAGTGTGCAGACAGCTAAGCATATGTAACTGTCACAGCAATCAAAGTGTGACTCACCAAATCACATGTAGAAGAAATTCAGGGCACAATCATGCACAGCACTGAATGTAAATGTAAATGTAAATGTACAGGAATTTATATAGCGCAAATCACCAACCGGTCTCCAAGCGCTTGCTTAGGGAACCCGTCCTGGTATTCCTCTGTGAGATAACACCGGCAGGGTATCCACAAGGTGAAAGCCAGGCATCCCGCCGCGACGGGCCATTGTGGAGATTAAGCAAGCTATTGCCCAGAGTCGTAGAGTGTGAACCCGTGAATCGAGTAGGCACCAGAGCGAGAATTGTTGAGTCCGTGGACATTTTAGGACTCAAGACCCCACCGAGCCGGGAATTGAACCCTGGTCCCGGGCTGACCTCTGCTTCCAGATCTGCCTCCTCTAACCAGTGAGCCACACTTCTCCTGAATGCTATGTAGAAGTGCCAAGGGGGCAGAGCTTTAAGGACCATATGAAAACAAAGCAAGCATGGTATGTAGTACACATAAAAAATGCACATAACATGACAAAGGTATGCATAAGATAACAAAGGCTAGTTCATTCTCAGATGTAACGTCTGCCAGGCAGAGTAATCAAAGAAGATGCTTCAAATAAAGTTGTTGTGCCGTTAGTTGTTAGATGACAACATGTCCTCGTATCACAAAATCTGCACGTGGCGCATGGTATCTATTAACATGTCACACCATGGATAAGTAATATATGTACCTCCACATCATGTCATGCTGCACAGCACTGTGAAGACATACAATGTGATAACTAACAAACTGTGTGATGTATAACCTGTAAATAAGATACAGCTAAAACCAAGCTTGAGGGGTGCGCTTCAATGACCGTGTCCCCTCTGTCCCACACGTGACCAAGAACTGACAGCAGAAGATGATGACACCAACCTGCAGAGCCAGTCTCCACTCCCGGAACATGGACTCTCTGATGATGACTCCCTGGATTTTGAGGATGCGGAGCAAGAAGCCGGCCCATCAGGCATGCCAGGGCGCAACAGATCCCAGGAGCCCACTGTCCCCCGCCACCAAGTCAGCAACAACAATTACACTGACCCCTGCTATAACAACCTGTGCGGCCCCCACCACCATCACCACCACAATTACCACCAGTGCTGCCTGAAACACTCTCCCTACCTTGGAGGATGACCACCCCACCCCACCAACTGAGGAGGGCAGGGAGAGTAAACGGTTGCGTGGAGTCGTGCCGCCACAGGTCCGTGACAGCAGGGCAGGAGGGAGGGCAACTGGGAGTCAAACACAACCGGACACTGGGACCGAAGCCCTGGTCAACATCGCCAGAGTCATTGGGGCATTTGAACGAGCCCAGGGACACACGGGCCAGGCTCTAGAAGATTCCTGTGAGCTGCGCCTGCTGCTAAGGTCCTAGGAGACCCGCATGGGCCAAATCGTGGACCCCTGGTGACTGCTTGTGTGGTTCTGAGAGACAAGCCTGTGGCCCAAACACCAGCTCGACCTCCCGCCAGTGGCCTGCAGGATGACGGATCCTCCACTTCCCCTGCGGGCACAGAGAGGGGGGAGTCCACAGACCCCAATGAGCCTGCAGCAGAGGCCCCCCTACCAAATGATCAAGGGGACGTCCAAAGAAATCCCAGGGAGGAGCCCGTGGCAGCGCACCACCCAAATGCAAGTCAAGGAGCCAGCCATGATGGCACCCCTCTTCACTATTGCATTGACTTTGTTGACTGTCCTTATCCACACCGACAGAAACATAATGTATCTGTGCATAACTATCCTGTCCCAGAAACATTAGCAGCAAGCACAGAGGCAACAACAGGCAGCAGTCACAAAGCTCACCTAGGCCTTTTCACCAACAACAGCATCAGCAGTCAATGGCACCGTTGTATGATTTCACTCACCTTTGAGGGAAGTAGCGTTTGATGAGCTGTTGACGCCGGTCAACACCTTCCTACTCCCCACTATCCTCATCACTAGACATGTGTGGATTTGCAGGCGGGCCCTCTGCTGCACACCAGCGTCCAGGAGGAGGGGGATCTCCTTGCGCAAGGCCAGGTTGTGGAGCATGCAGCATGCAACTACAAATGACACACCTTTTTGGGTGAGTACATCAGTGCAGCTCTGGTCTTGTCCAGGCAGCGAAATCGTGACTTTAGGAGACCAAAAGTACGCTCCACCACACAACGTATCCATAGGCATCATTGTAGCGGACTTCACCCGGGGTCTTGGGATTCCGCAGTGGGCTCAGCAACCAAGGCCTGTTGAGATATGCAGAGTCACCTAGGTGTGAGATACACATACCGATTTTGTGGTATAACTTTGGTAGAGGACAGAATGTCACACATACGACAGGCTACTTGACTCTGCATACTAACCCACAATCCATGCATGCTCCTGAAGCAGATTTGCCATCAGCTGTGGGACAATGCTGTTACCAGGATGTGCGAGTCATGAGCAGAGCCAGGAAATTTGGCACACCACTTGCACATTGATGAAATGGAAATGGTTCCTATTCCTGTAGATGTGCTCACATGCCTGTGGTGGTACCAGGCCAACATGTGTGCAGTCAAGGGCACCAACAACATTAGGGATGTACCCAAGGGCATAAAAAGCACATATCACAGTCGCCAATTGATGCCTCCTGGGGAAATGGGTGTATCCGTCCTTGTAGGTCATCATAGCAGATAGGACATCACGTAGCACCATACTGAAAATAGGTTGCGACATCCCACCTGCGCTGGACACTGTGTACCAGAATGATCCAGTAGCAAAAAAATGCAGGGTCGCCATCACCTTAGACGTTGGTGTGAAAGCAGTCTTGTTCTGCGAGGTCACAGGTGGGGCTCCAACAGAGCACATAGGTCTTGTGTGGTGGGTCGATCCAGACGGAATTTCCGTATTACGTCCTCATCCTCCATGTCCGCTAGCACTGTGAAGGGATGATGCACATTTGGTTGCCTCCTAGGTGAGATGAAAGGGGACTCATGTCATTGCAATCCACAATGAGATGTGTCCAACATCTTACATTTTGACTGACTCAATGCCAACAATGACTTGCATCACAGTTCCGCTTTCAGCGGAACTTACATGTAGAGACACCTTCAGCTACACTAGTTGTACACTTGTACACTTTTCACACAGTGAGTACCTCTAAAACAAAATCTCACTATGTGAATGCCCAAAGGTAAATGTTCACATCTTGTGTAACCAGCCCTGAGAGTAGTTCATACAGCATATGTGTGAACCAGCAAACACTGCTGGCTCCTACCTAGCTGCTGCACCTGCCACACGTTCTTGTGTATGTCGAACAGGGCACACATCAACAACACAATGAGCAGTCTGTGCATTAAGATCAAGTATGTACATGAGCAAAGCAAACTACACAGTGAAATATGCACATTGTGTAGTCAGAAATTCATCACTGTGTGTTGCTTAGCCAGATCACACATTGACATGTGTACATATTAGAGAGTCCATCCCAACACTGATCTGTGTACATCCACAACAATATCACAAGTGACACGTGAGGGAGTGCATGCCAATGTTTGCAATCATGTGCCCTGACATGGCATGTATAGTCAGCAGTGGGATAAATGTTACAATGGCATTGTGTGCACTATCTTGTGGCATTAATCTCGTGTCTACTGTACACTGTTGAGAACTGGCCATTGACACAGCATGATGTGTCCATAGGTGCTGTTAACGTACTCCACCACACAAATCACGGTCATTGGCACCAATGGATAGCAGCCATATCGTGGTAGAGACCACCTGGCCCCTGTGGTGTGTCACCACCAATGCCCATGCCATTCCAGCTAAAGGGAAGTCCTTGGCACCAATGGATAGCAGCCATATCGTGGTAGTGACCGCCTGGCCCCTGCGCTGTGTCACCGCCAATGCCCAAGCCCTTCAGCCTATGGGAACCGCAATCACGGTAGCCTGATGCAATTTTGAAAATCCCAGTAGGCGTGCTCCGGTACCGCTGGGCCGGTCATTGGATGCATTTGAAAAAAACTGACCTGGAACTCCAATTACAGCAGCTTAGAAACACTGAAACTACCCCAGGGGACTATATATGTGAGAGAGAGAGAGCTTGACATTTCCTCTGCTTCCAGACACTGCTGCCTGACACTCTTCACCACCAAATGCTACTGCTCCTGTCTCCTGGACCCAGACACTGCTGCCTGACACTCTTCACCACCAAATGCTACTGCTCCTGTCTCCTGGACCCAGACACTGCTGCCTGACACTTCACACCATCAACTGCTGCTGCTCCTGTCTCCTGGACCCAGACACTGCTGCCTGACACTTCTCACCACCAACTCTAAATAAGTATAAATCCGTATTTGTAAAGCACAAACTAGTCACCCTTATGGGTCTCAAGGCACTTGGGGCTGTCATGGAAATTAAGTGAACTATTGCCCAGAGTCACATGGTGCTGGGCTGAGCTGCCACCGGAGCCGGGGGTCGAACCTTGAACCCTGTGCTCCGCAGTCAGCTGCCCTGGCCGCTGCACCACACCTCTCAACTGCTGCTGCTCCTGTCTCCTGGACCCAGTGATAGCAGGAACTGGGAACATCAGGGCCTGTCCCTTCACCACAGAGGAGCTGGAGGTCCTGGTGGATGAGGTGCTCAAATAGTATGGGAGGGTATATGGTGCTCCAGATGTCATGGTAAGTGCTTCGTAGTGGTAGTGAGCATGCAGGGAGTGCACACATGAAGTTGATCTGCTGCAGTATATGCCTAAGAGTGTGTGTTTATGTGATACACTGCCTAGCATGCTGACCTCAGGAAAATGGGGTTTGTAGTCTATTTCACACATTCCCTGGTCTGCATTTCAGGATGGCATTGACATGCAGTCTTTTTGCAGCCTTACAGTGACACTGCAAGTATGGAAAGTGGGAGTCAAGACAGACTTTGTCAGTGCTAATGGATCTTTGAGTCCATGAGGCTTTTTCACAGGCTCATTTGTTAAATGAGACAGACTTTGCGTCCAGAGTTTACTGATGGAAGTGTGTTTGACTCTCTATTGCCACCATGGATATGTAAGCATTATACAAAAGAGTGAAATGCCTGAGGGTGACACTCCTGGTGAATAATTCACATATGACACATCAGATTGCTGTACTGAGGTAACATCACCCTTCCATTGCTTTCATTATGAGTTCTGACACTCATGTTTAGGCACTGTTTGCCCTCTCATATCGTACCTGCATAGGCCATTTCTGATGTCCCACGTTGAACCTCACTAGGAGCACCCTGGCCTGCACAGTCACTGCACAATTTGACAAGGACCCATCACTAAATGGGCAGAGTGAGACTTATGGGTTGTCTGCTACCCTATCCATCAAAGAGCTATCTCAGGCCTGTGGATTGCACAAGACAGATCTTGTTTGAAGGGTTTGAGATTGTAAGATCATGTCCCTAAATGTGACCTTCATGACACAGTGAGCCATTTACAGGGGCAAGGACATTGAGGAGTGTGCAGTATTGTACACAGTGAGTCTGCCCGACACATCATTTCCAATGTAATGAATGTCTCGCTCACTCACAAACTGGATAGCAGATGTGGGTCTCCTTCACATTGCTTTCTGTGCTGGCATTCTGCATGTGTATGAGATGGGCAGGTACTGTGTCCATCCTCATACCGGCATGCATTTTGGTATGATTATCCCATGTTTATGTACTACATGTCATGCTGTATTGTCTCTGCTAAACATATCTGAATAGCTGTGCTGAGTGTGTGCATGCTTCTGTACTGAGTCACAGTGGTACATAACCCAGAGTCACTTGAATTTCCTCCTCTTTTCTCCTGCAGCTCAAAGTCCACCAGCGTAAGGACGTATAGAGGTCCATTGCAAGCCAGGTGTAGGCTCTGGGTGTCTCCAACTGACGACACACACACTGTTGTAAGTAAACTTCAGCCAGGTCTACTTAGTGCAAGGGTTCGCCCTTCTCTGCACAGGTTGGCAATGAAACTGGAAATACAAAAACAAAGTTTATTAAACCTTTAAAGGGGGTACTACAGCCCACACAACACCCTTCGGTATTGTATTGAGTAGCACACCGAACTGAAGCACATGGCACCTTTTATACACAATGAGGGAGCCCAAGAAAAGGCGGTACAAAAGACAAGAGCAGATTTATGATCATACAAGGACGTTTTAGAAGGCACAATCGATAGGTGGGCGGAGTTAACAGTCTCCGATTACATTCCTGTCTGGAACAAATTAAGTAACGGTCACTGATCCTACTGCGCATGTTTGGACATGTTGTAAGCGGAGACTACAAAAAATAGCCGGTTGCCGGGCAGACTCCAGGCGCGATGAACAAGGAGGTAGGACCAAGCGCATGGCGAGCACATGGCAATGTATGGCACACAAAATGTCCGCTACAAATTCAAGATGGAGTCGGCACATTTGTTACGATAATGGTTAAACAAAGCATGTCTTCTGCTAATGCTTAACCCTATCCCCGTTGATTTACAACAGATGACCCTTTCAGCATTAGCTGAAGACATTCGATTTCCTAGGAAAGGCCAGATATTCATCTCTTATATCAATGGCCATCATACTAGCTATTTCCTTTTTCAGATCATTCTGCATATTGACTTCCGTAATATTACTTTCATTGGTATACAAGCATTGACACACATAGAGCAAATCATTGGGCTACATTGAATACAGACACAACAGGAAAAGATTATCACAATAATTATACATAGGACTGTTAATACTTTCCAGCCCCAAGCAGAGATCAAAGTCCAAAGCCATCCTGTAAAAGTCCATGTACCATTTTCTGTGTGGATGTCTGCAGCGATTTTATGAAGTTTATTAATCGCTTTATACACTGGTGGGGTATGGTCAGGAATAAACATGCAACAGCTACTACCAATGGCACAGCATGCACCACCTCTATCTGCTAACATTATGTCCAGAACCATTCAGTTCTGCAAAACTACAATTCTAGCAATTTGTAGCTCATCAGTAATGTTTCCTAAGGCTGCAGCTGTTTGAACAGTAACAGCCTCCACTACTCTAGTCAATCGTCGTATTTTCCTGCTATTTAATGCAGCACCTACGAAAAAGAACAATCCTAAATTGAAATCTACATACTGCTGTAGGCTAGTGTCAGTCTGATCAACATCATCTGTAGTCAATGTCCTTTTATATCTGTTTACAGTAATATTATTTAACAGTTTAAGATTTTGATGGTACATTGGAGGAGCTAAGAACACAGGGGGCAACAGAAAAGACACACAATAAATACCAGTCCAACCGGCTGGCAATCGATAATATCCTTGATTTCCACATACAAAATAAGTATTATGCGAAGCTAAAAAAGTACTATTATTTAAACCATCTATATTTAACACAGTAATACATTCACTTATCCCCACAGGGATATGCCCAATACTCTGTACACAAAGTTCTGCTTGTGTTTGGGTAACAGAAATAACAAAACGTTCAGCCTCAAATGAGTCTCTAGTATTGGTGAAGATATATGGTGTTGAAACATTGTCCGGTCGATATTCTTCCCACTCCCATATAGTTCCATTCGCTTGAGGATACCCATCTTTGTCCTGATGGCAATTCTTTGTTCAACCGGAAAAACAGTATGCCCAGTGTAGGCTTCCTAGTCGCAAAGAGCAAAGTGTACCAGGCTCGACAAGAGCCATTATGCGAAAAAGGGAGAGGTATAAATGGTGTACCACCTTTCTTTTGGAGTGCAGGCATCATCCCACAAATCCAACAATTTGTCCCATTAGTAGCGATGTGGGTGTGATGCAACATTTGAACAAATGTATTATTCAAATAAGATTGTCGATGTTTCAATTCTTGATATGGGAGCGTAAAGAAATAATGCTCCTCTGGTGCAGGCGTAGTAACAACAAACAACTCACGAGCAGGAGTCGTTTCCTCAACAGACCATGTTATTGCTGCCACAATCATCAAGGCAACAACAAACCCTACAACACAAAAAATCTTCTTCTTCTTCTACATTCTCAGTCTCAGTACAAAACAAATCTTCCTGAAACTAAAGTAGTTGTCAGAGCTCTTACCCCTTGGGTAGCCGTTGATTTCTTCACCACGGGCCAAGACGGGTGTCACTAATTAATGCAGGGCTGATCCCCCCCTTGCCACATCGGCTCTCCGTTTCACTGACCCAGGGAATGCTCCGACAACTTTCACAATGCTGCAGATTTCTCTCTCAGCCTCAAATTATATCCGGTTGCTCCAGGGACTGTCTGGTCCGGGAAGAACCACGGAAGCCACTGACGAAGGAGGAAGCACTGAGGTGTGGGGGTTGATTGGACCCTCTATACCCTTCGCCCAGCTTGGCTCATGGGGCACTGTCTCCTCATTGAATAAGCTTACATCATCAGTATTACTGATCGAGCTTTTTTCACGTGTATTTAAATTATTTATACACATTGATCAAACACAACACTCTCTATCTGTGGGAGCGCATTAGTGAGTGACAGGGGGATCTATACAACCCGGTCCTGACGAAGGGGCATGCCGCCCGAAACATGTTGACCCACACAGGAGAGCAAGACTAGTAACCCGATCTTGCCCTCCGCCTCACCCTTTTAACGATACCAGCCAGTGCCTATTAAATAATTTTTTCTAAACACCAGGCCAGGTATCTTTTAATTTCACTGTCTATCACTCCTGACCTCACTGACACTCACTCCATCATCACTCACATAGTACTCACAATTAAAAGGTGCTCCGGCGTAGCCGCTTGTCGCAGCACTGCCCCGTCCCGCAGCGGGGGCGGGAAGACCCCGATGATGAAGCATGACACCAAGGGCCCTTTTGGTGTGTGAGGGGTATTTTAACACACTGAGTGTATTCCAACAACATCGGAATATGTATTGTATATTTGTTTCAGGTGGTCTCTGTTGATTATTTAAACTCCTCAGATCCGTCAGGCGTCACAGCACAACCTCTTTCCGCAGTCAGAACATCTCGGTGGTTGGTCAATAGAGCAGGCTCAACCAAAGTCGGAAGTACTCGGCGACAATGGGTCCCATGAACCCAGTTCTTCCGATTTGTGACACAAACCGCAGTTCTTGTAGCAGGTAGCACCTGCTCCGGTCCACGCCACCTCGGTTCCAAACTGCTCGACCTCTCAAAGGATTTCAGAAGAACTAAATCACCAGGTCGGAGGTTGTGGCCTTCTCCTGTGGATCTGTCGGGAAGTGCTTCTCGAACCTGTTGATGAATAGAAACCACGTTATTGGTTAATTGTGTCAAATAGTCATTCATTAAGACACAACGTACATCATACACAGAACTTGGTTTAGGAATTCTCCAGATATTTATGGGACGGCCAAAAAGAACCTCATAAGGTGTAAGGCCCGTCTGAGAATGAGGTACCGATCTGATTGACAACAATGCCAGTGGTAACGCATCTGGCCAAGTCAGAGAAGTAGAAGCCTGTATTTTAGCTAATTTCAGTTTCAGTGTTGCCTTGTATCTTTCCATCAGACCTGCTGATTGTGGGTAGAATACTGCATGAAACTTTTGTTTAATCCCCAATCCTTTCAGGACATACTTTATAATGTCCCCTACAAAATGAGGTCCGTTATCACTCCACAAAAATCTACAAACTCCATATTGTGGGAAAAATTCCTTCAAAAGCACCTTTGCTGTAGTAATTGCAGTGTTGTCTTTTGTGGGGTACGCCTCAATCCATTTACTGAAGGCACATACCACCACCAAGACATACTTCAAATTATTGCAGCGTTCAAGCTGAATATAATCCATCTACAAAACTACAAATGGTGCAGTCGGTGTAACAAACCCTCCTGCTGGAGTTCGTGTTCCTTTTCCAGGATTAAATTGTAAGCAAATCATACAGGACTGTACTACTCTCCTAGCAGTGCTAGCAATCTCTGGATGCTCCCAAACTTGTGTGAGCAATTTCACTATTGCTGAAGCTCCAACATGTGCTAGCCCATGTGCCATCTGAACCATAGGTTGCACAAAAGCTATAGGCAACTTCCATCTGTCCATCTGCTTGTTTCTCCAACAACCTTCATCATCCAACTCTCCATCTATGGACCATTGCTCTCATTCTTTGTCAGAAGCGGTCCTCTGTATCTCTACTACTTCTTTCCTAGCATCATGCCACCGCTCAGCTTGTGACTTCACTACATACATGGAAGTAGTGTCAGGCTGCATCACAGTTTCACGTGCCACTCGATCTACAAAAGCATTTCCTTGTCCCAGCTTGTCAGTCACTTTCTTATGCGCACTACACTTCACTATAGCTATCTTCTTTGGGTATGTTAATGCAGTCAAAAGATTATGCACTAGTTCACCGTGCATTATCTGCATCCCGTGTGATGTCAGAAAGCCTCTTTCCTTTCAGAGCAGGCCAAAATCATGTGCCACTCCAAAAGCATAGGGGCTATCTGTATAAATGTGCACACACAATCCTTTACTAAGCTCACACGCTCGTGTCAAAGCTATCAGTTCTGCTGCTTGAGCTGACTTCTATGGTATGCAAGTTGTCTCCACTATCGTGTGAAGCGTAGTGATTGCATATGCAGCTGAAGTTATACCATCCGGTAACTTCAGACAAGATCCATCCACCCACAATTCTCCATCCACATCTGGAAGGGGCGTATCCGTCAAATTAATACGACCCTTTGTCTGTTCCTCAGTCAGAAAAATACAATCATGTATTTCTTGCGGCTCAGGCTGAGCCGTTGGAAATGACAACAACGTGGCCGGGTTTAGTGTTGCACATCTCCTCAGTGTAATGTGAGGAGCTAACAGCGTCAGCTCCTATCCTGTCAAACGAGCACTAGTTAAATGCTGCGTCATTGTCTGATTCAGAAGGGCATCAACAGCATGGGGTACCAACACCAAAAGTTTATGTGATAAGACTATCCCTTCACTCTTGCGTATTGACACAGTATTGCTGCAACAGAGCGAAAACATCCAGGCAACGCTCAAGCAACAGGGTCAAGTACTGCTGAAAAATATGCACAAGGGCGTTGCTTATTGCCGTGTGTCTGTACTAAAACTGACAATGCACATCCATCCCTTTCGTGTACATACAATGTAAAAAGCTTCGTGTAATCTGGAGTACCTAACACTGGTGCTGAACAAAGGGCTTGTCGTAACTGTTGGAAAGCATTCTCACATTCGTCTGTCCAGGGGAGGGGTACTGGAGTATATTTTGTCAATAGTGCTAGCAAAGGTTAAGCGATGTGTAAAAATCCTAATATCTATTGCCTACAAAAAGAAGTAAGACCCAAAAATGCTCGAACCCCTTTCTGTGCAGAAGGTACTGGTGTATCTAAAATTGCTTGAATGCGATCTGATGTGAGCGCACGCCCCTCCTTAGACAAAAGGTGACCTAAGTAGGTTACCTTTGGTCTACAATGTTGCAGTTTCTTTCTGGAGACTTTGTGATGGTGTGAAGCAAGGAAAGAAAGCAAAGACAGCGTGCATTTCTCACATTGTTCGGGGGTATCGGCTGCTAACAGAATATCATCAACGTACTGAATGAGCGCCACACCATAAAGCTTGGATGTAAATACTGGGACGCTCAGTATAACCTTGAGGAAATCTACAAAATCGATACAATCGATTATTCAAAGGGAAACCGAACAAATATCGGCTATCAGGATGAATAGGGATCGAAAAGAAAGCGTTCTTCAAGTCTATGACAGAGTTGCAGTAGGTGGAACTAAAGTAAGAAGTGTCGTGATGTCAGAAACCACAGGATATTGCGGTACCACTATCTTATTTACCTCCCGTAAATCAATGATGAATCAATAGATCCGGGTATCAGTGTCTTCCTTCAAAATTGGGAGAATCGGACTGTTACAAATGTTAAATGGCACTTCCTCAACAGCCCTAACTTGAATAAGATCTTGAACAATTTGTGTAAGTGCTTCCTCACCCTCCTGTGAAATTCGATATTGAGGCAGGCGTGGCAACACAGCTCCCTCCTTTACATGAATGTGCACTGGTGGAATGGAATAACCATCTGACCCACATCCGTATCTGAAGTGGCCCACAGGGTATTAGTTAGAGAAGCTAAGGCAGTATCTTCTTGAACAATGCAAACTCTGTCCTTTATTGGGGGACTGTCATTCAAAATCACACGCACTCCTTCAGGGGAACATCGTATTGTGGCTCTGAAATACTTGAGCATGTCAAGACCCACAATATTATCTGGCGTGTTCGGAGAAAGCAAAAACGGGCATGGGGCAGTAAACTTATCAACATGAAACACAAGTGGTTGTGACAATGGGCTAAGTGAAGGAGTTCCATCGAACTCTATCGATGTAATTGTTAAGCCGGACAGGGGAGCCCTTGGAACCAATTGTTTAGACAAAGCACTACGAGTAGCTCCTGTATCAACCAGAAACTGATCAGTAGAACCCAAAACATGTGCTGTAACATAAGGACCCCTCTGATCTACTGGAACTTCAACTGATTCCTTACCCCATCCTAAGCAATCCTATGCAAAAGCAGAATCATGCAACTCAGGCTGCGCATAATCAGACATTTGATATTGGTTACGCCTATCAAAAGCATTAGACCCATTTTGTACACGCACATTAGAATCGAACCTAGCGCGATCATTCATAGCGCCTATAAAACCTGAGTTCCCTGAGTGGTTCCTCATGGATCCACGGCCACGGACATAGCGCTGTGAGCGCAACAATGGGCACTCATCTGCACAGTGACCAAATTTCTTACAATACACGCATTGATCAATAGTCAAAGAGTAACGAGTAGAGGAGGAGTTAGAAAATCCTCGTCTGCCTCTATCATTACCTCAAAAAGGTGGACCATAGGCCTGAGATAACATGACTTTTGTTTTTAATTCTTTAGATTTCTTTTCCTCATTGCCCTTCGCTTCAAGTTCCTGACGCTCGTAATATTGAGCCTTTGTCAGGACGGATGCCGGAGAAGAGGTTGTCCAAGAGCTTTCGCTGGCTTTCATGCGGTTAGCCACTCCTGGTAATAAGTTTGTAACATACTTGTCTACAAATAAGTGACGGCCCGTATCGTCCGTTAGCGACTTGCCACTAAAATCATGAAAGGCCTCCTCAAAACGTGTGAAGAAATCTGAAACCGATTCATCTGTTTTTTGTTTGCAGGATGCTAAAACAGTCCAATCAATCTTTTTAGGGGTAATAATTGTTTTTAATTTAGCTAATATTGCACCGGGGAGATTTAAAATCAATTGACATGGTTTTTGCACTGGTTCCCTATCCGCATCTTCCCCCTCTATCTCTTTCCATACCGCCCCATATGCTGCGCGGTCATCGACTTTACGCACGGAGCGCCACATATCGGGCAGCAATATGAGCCCGAAAAATAAATCGATATCAGCCAGCGTCATGGTACAGGAATTTATGGCTCCCTCAACTTCTTCATAAAAGGCAGCAGGGTTTTTACGCGGGTCAGGCAATGCAGCTTTAAGTGCCATAACATCTGCTCTATTCCAGGGAGTATACACCCAATTATAAATAAAATACCCTTTTGCATCTACGGAATATTTATTATCACTGGTACCTTCTCCTTTAGGAGGAACATATAAAGGCGCGGCCTCACGCATAGGCTTTGCATGCACTATTGCGGTCTTATCTGTTTCGAAAATAGATGATTGTTTCCCGTCGATCAATCCCGTTCGGTCATCTGTTTTAGCTTTCCGTTGCTCCTCTCGTAGCCGAAGCGCATCGGTTCGGCGTTTAACAAGTCGCCTGATGATATCAGTTACCTGGGAAGCAGGGAAAGAACATCTACGTAATTGCTTAGAATCATCAGGTTCAAGAACATTAGACACTTTTTGAAACAGTCCAACGACTTCATCTGCAAAATACTCAGTAAAATAGCCTGCTCTTTATCATGCCACCCCTTAAGAGCTTCTAAAATCTCTAAAACAGTAACCGTATCCTTAAGTGACTTCCGAGCCAGGTTCCTAAGTTCAGCCGCCCGGTCGACTGAAATCATGGAGCGGGTACTCGGTTTCGCTTGATCAGCATCAGAATCCAAATCGTCGCCGGATGGGGCGGACGGAACGATATACAGAGGCGGAGGGCGATCTAACAAAGAAAAATCATCTTGCGGTTTATTAAGGACAGGATAAAGAGGTTGTCGAGCAGCATATTGGCTAGATATCTGTAATCTACGCTCTTTTTCCTGTCACTCCTCCAACTCCTTCGCCTCCTTTTTCCTCAATTCTTGCGCTTTTTCATACACAATTCTTCCGTTGCTCTTTCTCAATCAGTGCTTGCTCACGTTTCTCACGCTCACGTACTTCTTTCACCCACATTCGCATACACTGTTGCACATACTCAATTTTTCGCATATCAAATGACCCATACTTCGGCCAACACAACTCAGGATCCTTTTGCGTGTATTTCCTCCACAACGTGCTGTACATTATAGAAGAAAGACCATATTTTACGTACATTTCTTGATGAGGCGTCCCCTCTGGGGGAGCCGGTTGCAACTCCTCAAGTTTTAACCGGTTATTCCCACAAAAGCAGCACATTCTACGAAGTGCGCTAAAAAAAGGATGCCAAAAATAGTGCAGAATATGCAATATTATAATCAAAGTAGCACTCAAAGTATCTGTAATACGTTGTGCTGTTCAAATCAAAATCGTACCATGGAGAAAAATCTCCTTACCTGCCTTTATGTATTGCAACACATATATTTCACATACACATACACATACAAACACACATCAGGACTAGTCCTTCCAAAATTGCCACAGCAAGCGTATCCTAAAACTGCGTTGCCACTCACATGCTTCCAAAACCCACAGCAAGTACCGTATAACGGTTCTTACCACTCACAGGGTGTCCAGTCTCCAACTACCAAGTTCTAAATTCGACCAAATGGCCACTGTGTGGCAGGGTATGCTCAGACGTGAGTCCCTTGCTCACTTTGCCACTGGATTCAAGCAAGCCGGCCTGAAGACGGCTGGAATGCCAGAAACCAGTCCTCGGAAGCTTGTTTCCGGTCCAGGGAAGACATGGCTTGGCAGTTTGGGCTGGACTGTTCCCATGAGGCACAGGGTCAGACTGATTTGCATATAGCCATGTCTGAACTGGGGTGGCTGAGTGGGCTAAAGAACGGTGATGGATTAAACTCAGATCTTTTGACTGGGTGTGAGTGTATGATTGATTCAGATGCTCCGTCCATCACCACCCCCTTTTGTACCGCTTTTGGCCGCTAAAAGTGTGGCAGGGTATGCTCAGACGTGAGTCCCTTGCTCACTTTGCCACTGGATTCAAGCAAGCCGGGCTGAAGATGGCTGGAATTCCAGAACCGGTCCTCGAAGCTTGTTTCCGGTCCAGGGAAGACATGTCTTGGCAGTTGGGGCTGGACTGTTCCCATGAGGCACAGGGTCAGACTGATTTGCATATAGCCATGTCTTAACTGGGGTGGCTGAGTGGGCTAAAGAACGGTGATGGATTAAACCCAGATCTTTTGACTGGGTGTGAGTGTTTGATTGATTCAGATGCTCCGTCCATCACCACCCCCTTTTGTACCGCTTTTGGCTGCCATAAGTGTGGCAGGGTATGCTCAGACGTGAGTCCCTTGCTCACTTTGCCACTGGATTCAAGCAAGCCGGCCTGAAGATGGCTGGAATGCCGGAAACCGGTCCTCTGAAGCTTGTTTCCGGTCCAGGGAAGACATGGCTTGGCAGTTCGGGCTGGGCTGTTCCCATGAGGCACAGGGTCAGACTGATTTGCATATAGCCATGTCTGAACTGGGGTGGCTGAGAGGGCTAAAGAATAGTGATGGATTAAATCCAGATCTTTTGACTGGGTGTGAGTGTTTGATTGATTCAGATGCTCCGTCCATTACTACCCCCTTTTGTACCGCTTTTGGCCGCCATAAGTGTGGCAGGGTATGCTCAGACGTGAGTCCCTTGCTCACTTTGCCACTGGATTCAAGCAAGCCGGGCTGAAGACGGCTGGAATTCCAGAAACCGGTCCTCGGAAGCTTGTATCCAGTCCAGGGAAGACATGTCTTGGCAGTTCGGGCTGGACTGTTCCCATGAGGCACAGGGTCAGACTGATTTGCATATAGCCATGTCTGAACTGGGGTGGCTGAATGGACTAAAGAACGGTGATGGATTAAACCCAGATCTTTTGACTGGGTGTGAGTGTTTGATTGATTCAGATGCTCCGTCCATCACCACCCCCTTTTTTACCGCTTTTGGCCGCCATAAGTGTGGCAGGTTATGCTCAGACGTGAGTCCCTTGTTCACTTTGCCACTGGATTCAAGCAAACCGGGCTGAACACGGCTGGAATGCCAGAAACCGGTCCTCGGAAGCTTGTTTCCGGTCCAGGGAAGACATGGCTTGGCAGTTCAGGCTGGACTGTTCCCATGAGGCACAGGGTCAGACTGATTTGCATATAGCCATGTCTGAACTGGGATGGCTGAGTGGGCTAAAGAACGGTGATGGATTAAACCCAGATCTTTTGACTGGGTGTGAGTGTTTGATTGATTCAAATGCTCCGTCCATCACCACCCCCTTTTGTACCGCTTTTGGCTGCCATAAGTGTGGCAGGGTATGCTCAGACGTCAGTCCCTTGCTCACTTTGCCACTGGATTCAAGCAAGCCGGGCTGAAGATGGCTGGAATGCCAGAAACAGGTCCTCAGAAGCTTGTTTCCAGTCCAGGGAAGACATGGCTTGGCAGTTCGGGCTGGACTGTTCCCATGAGGCACAGGGTCAGACTGATTTGAATATAGCCATGTCTGAACTGGGGTAGCTGAGTGGGCTAAAGAATGGTGATGGATTAAACCCAGATCTTTTGACTGGGTGTGAGTGTTTGATTGATTCAGATACTCCGTCCATCACCACCCCCTTTTGTACCACAAACGGCCACTGCACTGCAAGCCAACAGAAGAGATCTCAGTCGAGGACTGGCACCACCTGGATGGTCAGATCAGAAAGAAAGGAAAAAACGACTTGGATGCCAAGACTCGGGTCTCCGCTGGCATGCGTACGCTTCCGGAGCGAGATTCCTGTTTTTTTTTTATTTGGCAAGCAAGTCAGAAAAAAAAGGGATATACAATACATATTCTTCAACGTACACTTTTGAGTGATAGCAGGGATATGTCATAAATTCCAAATGTACAACAAATACTAAAGCATTGGCCCAAATTTATGTAAAAAAAACAAAAAAGAATAACATTCTACCTTTGATCCTCAAAAGTTGTAATTTTAGAAAGACAAGAGGTACAGTTTGTATCCTTAAAAGTTATACAAAATTAATCCATATCTTTTCCATTTTAGCTACAGACTTTCGACTTCTGCCCTTAGCAAGGGCTTTTTCCATAGTATATATTTTGTGTAATAGATTTAACCACTCTATCATGCAGGGTGGGTTTCGTGAAATCCAAGCTCTAGCTACCACCAGTCTAGCACAGGACAAAGCTATGTTTAGCTAGCTTGTATTATTGTTCCCCATCGTATGTAAAGAGAGTAATACCATGGGTGCTGTGAGTGTAGTATGAATCAGTTGTTTATGCCGTAAAGTATTTTCTATCTCTTGCCAATACTTTGCAAGCATAGGACATGAGTAAATCATATGGATGAGATCTGCTGCCACCAAATCGCATTTAGGGCATTAAGGGGGTCATTAGGATGGCGGACGGAAGTGCCTCCGCATACCCTGAGTATGCGGAACAGGCCTATTTTCCGTGCGCCCGTCGCGGACACTCCGTCCGCCAAATCAGGATACGAAATACGTGGCAAAATCCGTCCGCGGCGGTAGAACAAGGTCCGCCGCACCACCACACCCAACTACGCGGCGGACGTAACCGTACCAGAGACTCCGCCGTACGGACTGACGACTAGGACCGTCCTCCAAATCAAGATGGCGGAAAACACACATAAAAGCGCGGCGGATAAACAACCTGCCTGAACACGGCGGATGCTCCACAGCGACCATACCCACCACGAGCCGCACGCCGACATGGACCCTGCACTACAGGCTTACCCGATACTCTACGCGATCCAGTACGCCCTCGTCTTGGCCCACCATCGACGACGACGCAGGTAGGCACCTAAGCATTCGCTGTCTGGAGAGGAGTACCGGCCAGGGCGGTGACGTAGGGAGGAGGGAGTGACATGTCCCAAAATGCAGGCAACGCCTCCAAGGGCCGTGACCCAGGTAGGGGAGAGTGACACGTAGCACAACCAGGGCTCAAGTCGGGGTACCACGCGGGTGGACGGCGTCCCCCCACTAATTTAACAGGGAGCATGATAACTATAAACTGCAACTGAGTGGAAGCCACCTTTTGTGTCGTCACTTCCTGTCGTGATTTCAGCGTCACCCCACTTCTTGTTGCAGGACTTGGGTCCTGAGCAGAACCCACCGCCTCCAAGAAAATACCAATCCACACCAGCATCACACACGCAAGAATGACTCTGACAAAGCACGACACATGAATCGCAATTTTATTTACGCAGATTCGGAGCAAAGTCACAGTCTAGGATGGAGCATGCCCATAGTGGACACCAGAGCAGGTACATCAGATGCAGTACATCAGTATGAGGATAGCAACAGGGCAGCAACAGGGCAGTGTGGACACCAGAGCAGGTACATCAGATGCAGTACATCAGTATCAGAACAGCAACAGGGCAGCAACAGGGCAGTGTGGACACCAGAGCAGGTACATCAGAGGGCATACATCAGTATGAGGATAGCAACAGGGCAGTGTGGACACCAGAGCAGGTACATCAGAGGCAGTACATGAGAGGGGCCAAGTGCTCCAACAGTCCATTGCACTGAAAACGTCCATCAGAGGCAGTACATGAGAGGGGCTAAGGGCACCAACAGTCCATTGCACTGAAAACGTCCATCACAGGCAGCACATGAGAGGGCACAATGCAGTATCAGAACAGCAACAGGGCAGTGTGGACACCAGAGCAGGTACATCAGAGGCAGTACATCAGTATCAGAAAAGCAACAGGGCAGTGTGGACACCAGAGCAGGTACATCAGAGGCAGTACATCAGTATCAGAACAGCAACAGGGCAGCAACAGGGCAGTGTGGACACCAGAGCAGGTACATCAGAGGGCATACATCAGTATGAGGATAGCAACAGGGCAGTGTGGACACCAGAGCAGGTACATCAGATGCAGTACATCAGTATCAGGATAGCAACAGGGCAGTGTGGACACCAGAGCAGGTACATCAGATGCAGTACATCAGTATCAGAACAGCAACAGGGCAGTGTGGACACCAGAGCAGGTACATCAGATGCAGTACATCAGTATCAGAACAGCAACAGGGCAGTGTGGACACCAGAGCAGGTACATCAGAGGCAGTACATCAGTATCGGAACAGCAACAGGGCAGTGTGGACACCAGAGCAGGTACATCAGAGGCAGTACATGAGAGGGCAGACTGCAGTATCAGAACAGCAACAGGGCAGTGTGGACACCAGAGCAGGTACATCAGATGCAGTACATCAGTATCAGAACAGCAACAGGGCAGCAACAGGGCAGTGTGGACACCAGAGCAGGTACATCAGATGCAGTACATCAGTATCAGAACAGCAACAGGGCAGCAACAGGGCAGTGTGGACACCAGAGCAGGTACATCAGATGCAGCACATCAGTATGAGGATAGCAACAGGGCAGTGTGGACACCAGAGCAGGTACATCAGAGGGCACAGTACAGCAACTTACAGCACACTATCAGGTGGATTGCGTGAAGTACCCGCATCGGACACACTGGCAGCACCAGAAACCGGAGTGTGACACACAGCCACAGATGTAGTGACTGACACGTGAGCCACAGACCCAGATACACTGCCAGCACCTGATACAGGAGTGTGACACACCGACACAGCCCGAGTTACTGACACATGGCCCATAGACCCAGATACACTCCCAGCACCTGATACAGGAGTGTGACACACCGACACAGCCCGAGTTACTGACACATGGCCCATAGACCCAAATACACTCCCAGCACCTGATACAGGAGTGTGACACACCGACACAGCCCGAGTTACTGACACATGGCCCATAGACCCAGATACACTGCCAGCACCTGATACAGGATATGTCTCGACGGATACCCTGCCACTAACAGACACATGCGAGTCAACTGCACCAGCGCCACTGTGACCACTGAAATGATGAGCCACAGGGCTGTATGGTCCAGGAGGCAGGGTGGCTCTGGGGGCGGGGGATAGTTGCAATTGGCCGATATCGGATTGGGCATGTGTCAATGCTGTGTGTCTACGCTTCTTTTGGACATGTGCCTGCACCCTGGACAGGACAGGACTCACAAGTCGACCGGACTGAGAAGCAATTTCACCCACCATGGGAGGTGCATGTGCTGGGGGGGGAATGGTCTCTGGGGACGTGCTGGAGCCTGCTTGTCGTTTGCTGTGTGGCTGCCTTGTGGCCTCTGCAACATGTGTCATGGGGGATGCCACGACAGGGTCCACCTGCATCCGTCCCTGACAGGCCATGATGGGAGTGGATGTAAGGGGTGACTCCACTGCTGAGTCTTCTGTATTCCGTTTGCCAGAAAACAGCTGTCTCAGAGCAACTATGGGTGATGTATGCCTGTCCCTGACAGCGCCACTGTTCATGGGCGAGTCCTTGGGCCTTGGATGTTCCATTTCCGTAGGAGTACTGTACTCTGCGGACTTGCCCTGTTCCCTGGATGGTGCCCTCTTCCAGGCAGCAGACTTGTCGTCTGTGGTGTACATATCAGCTGGACACCCCTTCTGCCCGTGTGTGTCCCTGCCCCTGGGACTGTCCGTGCTCCTCTTAGGTGCGTTTGTCTTGTGACTATTCTGGTCCCTGCCCTTGGGAGTGGCTCCTTCCTTCGTAGTCTCCCTGGCCTTGGGAGTGCCTACATCCTTCCTGCTTTCCCTGCCCTTGGGAGTGCCTACATCCTTCCTGCTGTCCCTGCCCTTGGGAGTGCCTACATCCTTCCTGCTGTCCCTGCCCTTGGGAGTGGCACCTTCCTTCGTAGTCTCCCTGCCCTTGGGAGTGCCTACATCCTTCCTGCTGTCCCTGGCCTTGGGAGTGCCTACATCCTTCCTGCTTTCCCTGCCCTTGGGAGTGCCTACATCCTTCCTGCTTTCCCTGCCCTTGGGAGTGCCTACATCCTTCCTGCTGTCCCTGCCCTTGGGAGTGGCACCTTCCTTCGTAGTCTCCCTGCCCTTGGGAGTGCCTACTTCCTTCCTGCTTTCCCTGCCCTTGGGAGTGGCACCTTCCTTCCTAGTTTCCCTGGCACTGGGAGTATGCGAGCCCTCAAGAGATGTATTCGTCTTCTCACTGTCCTCGTACAGGGTAGTGTCAATGGAAGCGGGAGTGAGTCTTGGCCTGGTAGTACCTTGTGTGTGGGATGGCTGTGCAGCATGTGTAGCCATTACACCCAACCCCTCTTTTGCCTCACGTGTGTGTACTCCACTATATCTGACGTTGTCCTTGTGAACAGAGTTACCTGACCTAGGGGATGGGGTCTGAGGCCTACGTGCCTTGACGTGCTGGCTGACGCTGCTTCTAGTGCAATAACCTGTATTAGAGTCCAGATCAGAAAATTCACTCCCCCCTGACACATCCAGAGTTGTAGATGGTGGAACAGAAGTACCACCCAGTCCATGCGACTGTGCAATGGCAGACGACACACTGTTAGACAATGACTGCAGTGTCCTGTGTACACCAGCCAGATCACCATGCATATCTTCCATGAATGCCACCACCTGCCCCAACTTCCTATCGTGGTCTTGGAATTCATTAATCATATTGGTCTGGCCCACACACAGCTGTCGCAGCAGATCAACAGCCTCTGCACAAAGAGAATTTTGGGTCACCGAGGCTGGGGCAGCGGTGCCGACACCGAACGCCACTCTGCTCCCCCTACTCCTGCGTGCACGAACAGTACATGGTGCAGTTGCCGGCAGGGTGGGCCCTGTGTGCTGTGTCCCGACCGAAGGTGTTGGTTGCCCACTCCCAGTCTGTGACAACAGTGCTGACTCACCAACACTGTCGGAAGATGATGACGATGTTGTCTCCACATGCGAGTCCTCCGGGACGGTCCTGTCCCCCTCTCCGCCGCTGGCCCCTTCGGTGTCAGTCTGCGTGTGCGCGACGTCTGATCCGGATGCATTGCCTTCTGTAATCTCCGCCGTCTGTGGCTGAGTGCCCTCTGCCAAAGCTGAAAAGCACAGGAAATGGGTGTAAGTAATGGGCACACACACGTACAGTACTGCTGCGGAATCCCTAAAGCCACTGATGACACTGTCCATCGATCCACCAACCTGCACACAGCCCACCCCAAGCAGTCATCCTCACAGGAATTCTGTGGCGTTGGCCGTAATACATGTACAGCATGCACACTGGGCATGAGGAACTACATCAGCACACAAGTGTTGCCAAGGGGTGACGGAGCACTACAGCATGTGCATGACAACTGAACAGCTTAGCAGGTGGCGTCTCAACATTCCGCATGTGCAAGTGCAAAGTTAACTGTGGCAATGTCACCAACATGCCATTGGAAATAGACTCACGATAGACGGAAGACCCTAATGTGTGTGGGCAACCATACATGCATTGCACTCACAAGCAACATACACTGACAGTAAGCTTGCCGCCACGTTGCTGTTCATCCACACGCAACCGCTCGGACAGGTCAGGATGCGTCACAGCTATGATACGGTGCATGAGAGGGGTCATTGAGCGTCGGGCCAGACGTGCGGTCCGTGGAATCAGCCCTAGTGTCACTTCCACTACATTCTTGCTCAGTCTGGAAATGTCGTCCCAGCGTTTGTGGCAGTGTGTATGTCGTCTATTGGACACCCCCGCTGCTCGTACTTCACGTGCAATGCTCCTCCACACGTCCTTGCGAAGGTGCAGCTTTACCTACCATGATGGGAGACAAAAGGGTGGAAGTCAGTGGACAGTTGGCCAGTCACACAGATAGGAGCAACACATTACTCTCAGCAGCCATGCACATATCGATTCTTTAGTTGGTCACACATCACACCGCCAAGTTTCCAGAGCCCAGGTGCCATATGACACCTCATGCACTACAACTTATCCCCCACTGCACTTACCGCCTGTCCGGGTGCGCCGTACAGGCGTCCGTAGTTGCGGAGCACAGCGTCCACGAGGACATCCAGCTCCGCGGCGGTGAAGGGACGAGACCGGACCTCTTTGACTCTCGACATGGCAAGGTCATGGAGTATGGCACTAGAGCGGCAGTCGGTGGTCAGCTCCGCAGCAGCAGGTGGAGGTGATGGTCACAGGCAGCAGTCGGTGGTCAGCTCCGCAGCAGCAGGTGGAGGTGATGGTCACAGGCAGCAGTCGGTGGTCAGCTCCGCAGCAGCAGGTGGAGGTGATGGTCACAGGCAGCAGTCGGTGGTCAGCTCCGCAGCAGCAGGTGGAGGTGATGGTCACAGGCAGCAGTCGGTGGTCATCGTAGAAAGTTTGCTTTTGCACATCACACATATATAGGGCCCAGTGGCCATGTCAGTGGCATACGGCGCCAGCCATTGGTCCGCCGTGAGAGCGTGTTTGGAATTGGGCCAATGATTGGCCCTGGTGTTGCGGTGAACACCATACGGTACTTGCAATTGGCCAACCGTGGCCCATGTCCACACCTCCCATTGGCTGCACTTGCACAGACCGTCACGCTCACACACCGGCAACTGCACGTGCTAGAGACCGGGACGGATGCATCATTTGCAACAAAGTTGTAAGAGTGGCGCCACCATGGCGGGGCACGTATTCGGCGGGGGAGGTGGAGGCCAATACAGCCATAAGCTGATGTCCATGCACATGCCAGTTCATGACCCCCTTAAAATGACATTGCATCAGGCAGCCTACACCGGCCGGCCCAGCTCTACCCACTACCGCCGTGCCAGGCCCAGCCCTTAACCGCCGTTGCGGCCGTGCCAACTACCGCCGCTTCAGGCCCCCTCCACTACCGCCGTGCCAGGCCCAGCCCTTGACCGCCGTTGCGGCCGTACCAACTACCGCCGCTTCAGGCCCCCTCCACTACCGCCGTGCCAGACCTAGCCCTTGACCGCCGTTGCGGCCGTGCCAACTACCGCCGCTTCAGGCCCCCTCCACTACCGCCGTGCCAGACCTAGCCCTTGACCGCCGTTGCGGCCGTGCCAACTACCGCCGCTTCAGGCCCCCTCCACTACCGCCGTGCCAGACCTAGCCCTTGACCGCCGTTGCGGCCGTGCCAACTACCCCCGCTTCAGGCCCCCTCCACTACCACCGTGCCAGACCTAGCCCTTGACCGCCGTTGCGGCCGTGCCAACTACCGCCGCTTCAGGCCCCCTCCACTACCGCCGTGCCAGACCTAGCCCTTGACCGCCGTTGCGGCCGTGCCAACTACCGCCGCTTCAGGCCCCCTCCACTACCGCCGTGCCCTGGCGGCCCTGGCACGGCGGTCATGGGGCTAGGTCTGGCACGGCGGTAGTGGAGGGGGCCTGAAGCGGCGGTAGTTGGCACGGCCGCAACGGCGGTCAAGGGCTAGGTCTGGCACGGCGGTAGTGGAGGGGGCCTGAAGCGGCGGTAGTTGGCACGGCCGCAACGGCGGTCAAGGGCTAGGTCTGGCACGGCGGTAGTGGAGGGGGCCTGAAGCGGCGGTAGTTGGCACGGCCACAACGGCGGTCAAGGGCTGGGCCTGGCACGGCGGTAGTGGGTAGAGCTGGGCCGGCCGGTGTAGGCTGCCTGATGCAATGTCACTGTAAGGGGGTCATGAACTGGCATGTGCATGGACATCAGCTTATGGCTGTATTGGCCTCCACCTCCCCCGCCGAATACGTGCCCCGCCATGGTGGCGCCACTCTTACAACTTTGTTGCAAATGATGCATCCGTCCCGGTGTCTAGCACGTGCAGACAATTGGAATGTTGAACGCGGGTCGCGTATGGCCAGACGTCAACAGAGGAAGCAGTGCACCGCCATGGCGGCGTCAATGAGTGCATGTCAGCTGACGATGCACGATGCACTATGTTTAATTGTCTGCAGCTGCATGATGAGGGTTGTGTGCGTGATTGCGTGACTCCACACTTCATGCTCTATCCCATGGTTTCCATACCATGCCCATCGGTGTGCCACTAATGACCGTCACTTTTGGGTCATGTCACATGCCTTGTTGGCAGTGATGTTGAGGTGCAACAGAGTGCATTGGACATGTTGCAACACATCATGTAGCTGGTGGGTGCACATTGCTACGTCAATCCATGTTGTTGTGACAATCAGAGGTGTCACACATAAGCAAATCGTACACTGCCTATTACATGTTGGATAGAGTGCGGTGACATGTGAGTGAGTTGCACAGACATGCGTTGTATGTGAATTGACTTCCATTCCATTTACTCCCACACAGGAGGGCTCAAAATGTCCATCGCCCATATACTGTGCTGGAGGACATGGTGGACGAGGAGGTGATCCGGAAATTCAGGCTTGATCGACGTCGATTGCTGGAGCTTGTGAACAAGTTGTCTCCTCACCTGCAGCCGCGGAGAACTTATCCAGGCTCAATTTCACCCACCCAAAAGGTGATGGCGGCACTCCATTTTTTTGCAACAGGCACATTCCAGTACACTATAGGACATGCCGGGGGAATGTCACAGGCCATGTTCAGCACGGTACTCAAGGATGTACTGACAGCCATGATGCTGTACAAGCATGAGTACATACATTTTCCACAGGCGGCAGAGTTGGCAGCGGTCAAGGCAGACTTTTATGCACTGGGTCGCATTCCACACGTTGTGGGTTCAATTGATGGCACGCATATTGCGATCATCCCGCCACGGGCACGTGAGCAGGTGTTTCGGAATCGGAAGCACTTCCACTCCCTTAACGTGCAGGTGGTGTGCCAGGCCGACAACATTATCTCACATGTGTGTGCAAGATTTCCTGGCTCTGCACATGACGCCCACATCATGCGGAGCAGCATAGTCCCACGACTGATGGCAAATCTGCGTCCGGCACAAGCCTGGCTTGTTGGTGAGTATGCTGTGGTGACTGGAGTGATATCTGGGTGGCTTGGTGGGGCCACATGTTCAGGTACTGATGTCTCTCTCTAATTCCCACATACACAGGCGACTCGGCTTACCCTAACAGGCCTTGGCTTCTGAGTCCAATTCGCAATCCCACCACAGCAGGAGAAATGCGATACAACGATGCCCATGGTAGGACACGTCGAGTGGTGGAACGAACATTTGGCCTGCTTAAGTCTAGGTTTCGGTGCCTAGATAAGACTGGAGGGGCCCTGCCTTACGCACCTGGCAAAGTATGCATGATTGTGATGGCCTGCTGCATGCTCCACAACCTGGCTGTGCGAAATAACATTGCACTGATCTTGGACCCAGATGAACAGCAAGTTCCTCGCCCTCCCGACCCACCCATGTCGACTGATGAGGATAGTGGTGAGGAGGAAGGTGTGGACCAGAGGCGCCAGCTCATAGCACGCTACTTCCCTTGACTGTGAGTGTGCCCCTCTTGTGCTGCTTGTGTATGCCCTGTGTAGGTTTGCTGCTCTGGTGTCATTGTGTTGGGGATCATCTATGTGTTTTGTTATGTGATGTATGCATATGTGTCTTCATTTATGAGTACATGCACTTCTCCATGATGTGTGTAGTGTCAGCCATTCGTGTAGTGATGTGTGTGGTTTGTTGTAAGTTGCACTGCAGTGAGTTGGGATGAGTGTGATGCTGTTTACTAACGTCTGTTTGCGGGTTCTATGTTTCCCTAGGTCACTCCGTTGCGGCATGATTCTGTACCTGTTGTATCCCTGAACCTGGTTACGTCTGTTTCTGATGCAATCATGTGAATAAACATGGAGGCAACACATCATTGAGTGAGTAAGTGGTATTTATTTACAGATTGTGCATAGGTGTAGGTGCATATTTACAAAGGAGTGAAGGGGTGGGGGAGTGAGAGTCCAAGGTAATGGTAGATGAGATGGGCGTGCAGACACCACACAGGGTGGTGTGTGCCTAGTGCAGCAGGCCTGTGGCAGGTGGGTCCGGATACTTTCCAGGTTGGATCGGAGGCTCAGGTACTCCAATGAGTCACTGTCGGCTCCTCTTGGAGCGTGTGCCATGTGCTCCAACACTGCTCTCGCCCACTTCCTGCCTCGGACGGCCCCTCCGTCTTTGTGCCGGCACGGGGTCAGCTAGGGGCGCAGGCTGATCCGGTAACACATCCGCCGCCAGGGGCGCAGTCGGCGGTGGCGGTGTTGTGGCCGGTGCCGTTGTTTGAGGGGGGGGGGGGGGTGTTGGCGGATGCCCTGGCGCTGAAAATGTCGACCAGTTGGCCAAGCCGCCTCTCGATGGCCCCCAACATGGCGGTGTTGTCCACAAAGTCCTGGTGGGCCCGGTCTGCATGTTCCTGGCTACGTGCATAGCCCGCCTCCACCCGGACTAGTGCTTCATGGCACTGTTGCACAGCAATCAGTGTTGTGTCCTCAGCCCTTCTTTCCGCCCTGCTCCTGCCTGCAGGATCTGCCCTTGCAGTGGTGGGTTGCCTGACTGTCTCCCTGCGTGGCTGGGATGGCGCTGCCCCAGCGTTGGCGTCGGGGTTGGGCAGGGCGGCAGGGGCAGAAGTGGTGGTAGTAGTGGTGGTGGTGGAGGTGGTGCTGGAGGCAGCTGTGCAGGTCCGAGTCGCCGGTGTTGTTGTGATGCCAGTGCCCGTAGTCGTTGTAGTTGCAGGTGTGACCTGCGTGGCAGAGGTCCCTGGCTGGCTGCTCGATCCGGCACCATCCTCTGCCCCGGAGTTGGCTGCACAATCGTCCCATGAGTGCTCGGAGTTTGGGGATGCTGGAGGCCTGGTGTCAATGGCGGCAGTCAGATTAGGATCCCCTGCAAAAGAATAATGTGATGATGAGTAATGTTGCCTATACGTGTACATGTATTTATGGTTGAAAATCAGTCGGCATTGGCACACACCCCACACACCACCACCTCCCTCTCTATGGACATGGGGGCCTGTTGGAAGTAGGACTATTGACCCCTCACACACCCCACCCACCACCACCACCTTCTCTATGGACATGGGGGCCTGTTGGAAGTTGTAGTTCCGACCCCTCACACACCCCACCCACCACCACCACCCTCTCTATGGACATGGGGGCCTGTTGGAAGTAGGACTAGTGACCCCTCACACTCCTCACACACCACCACCACCCTCTCTATGGACATGGGGGCCTGTTGGAAGTTGTAGTTCCGACCCCTCACACACCCCACCCACCACCACCACCCTCTCTATGGACATGGGGGCCTGTTGGAAGTAGGACTAGTGACCCCTCACACACCCCACACACCACCACCACCCTCTCTATGGACATGGGGGCCTGTTGGAAGTAGGACTAGTGTCCCCTCACACATCCCACACACCACCACCACCCTCTCTATGGACATGGGGGCCTGTTGGAAGTTGTAGTTCCGACCCCTCACACACCCCACCCACCACCACCACCCTCTCTATGGACATGGGGGCCTGTTGGAAGTAGGACTAGTGTCCCCTCACACACCCCACCCACCACCACCACCCTCTCTATGGACATGGGGGCCTGTTGGAAGTAGGACTAGTGTCCCCTCACACACCCCACCCACCACCACCACCCTCTCTATGGACATGGGGGCCTGTTGGAAGTTGTAGTTCCGACCCCTCACACACCCCACCCACCACCACCACCCTCTCTATGGACATGGGGGCCTGTTGGAAGTAGGACTAGTGTTCCCTCACACACCCCACCCACCACCACCACCCTCTCTATGGACATGGGGGCCTGTTGGAAGTAGGACTAGTGTCCCCTCACACACCCCACCCACCACCACCACCCTCTCTATGGACATGGGGGCCTGTTGGAAGTTGTAGTTCCGACCCCTCACACACCCCACCCACCACCACCACCCTCTCTATGGACATGGGGGCCTGTTGGAAGTAGGACTAGTGACCCCTCACACACCCCACACACCACCACCACCCTCTCTATGGACATGGGGGCCTGTTGGAAGTTGTAGTTCCGACCCCTCACACACCCCACCCACCACCACCACCCTCTCTATGGACATGGGGGACTGTTGGAAGTTGTAGTTCCGACCCCTCACACACCCCACCCACCACCACCACCCTCTCTATGGACATGGGGGCCTGTTGGAAGTAGGACTAGTGACCCCTCACACACCCCACACACCACCACCACCACCCTCTCTATGGACATGGGGGCCTGTAGGAGTGCTTTAGAGGTTGGTGAGTATGTGGACTGCATGCAAGGCTGGGGTATGTGGGATGTGTCTTCAGAGTTGTGTGGCCCACACCGTGTTGTTGTGTTTGTGGTGGTTGGTTGGTACTTACCAGCCTCTTCTCCATCAGGAAGTCCATCAAGGGTGTCAGGGTGCATGATGGTCAGCACCCTCTCCTCCCATTCGGTGTATGGTAGGGGCTCCGGGAGGGTTCCACCGCCGGTATGGTTGGCCCGGAGGAAGTTCTTGGCTCTTATAGACTTCACCCGGGTCTTCAGGTCGTGCCACCGCCTCTGGATGTCTGCCTTGGTTCGCGGAACGCTCCCGGAGGCATTGACCCTGGTCACGATGCGGTCCCACAGGCTGTTCTTCCGAGCTATGCTCGTCTGCTGCACGAGGGACCCGAAGATGTGGGGTTCCACACGAAGGATCTCTTCCACCATTACCTTGAGCTCGGTGTCGGAGAATTTAGGATTCTTTTTGGGTGCCATGGTGCTCGGGGGGTGTGTTTGTGTGGAGTGCGGAGGTGCTGGTGTGTGCTGTTTGGGTGTGGTGTGGTGGGTGTTTGTGTGCAGGGTGTCTTTGGGTGTGGTGTGGTGGGTGTTTGTGTGCAGGGTGTGTTTGGGTGTGGGTTATGTGTCTGAATCGAATAGTTTGCTGTTTGTAAAGTCAAGTATTGTCTCCTGCTGTCAGCTATGCTGGGATGCAGAGGATTTCGGGAGTGGGTGGGAGTCAATTTATAGTCTGTGTGTTGGCCCTGTGTGAATGTTGATTGGCAGTCAGGTGATAGGTGGGTGTGTTGTCAGGTGTGGTCTATGCAGTTCTTGGGGGTGGGTAATTGTGTCTTGTGTTTGGTTTAGATGTGTCAGGTGGGTTGTCGTCCATTTTGCTGTGTTTGGTGATGGATTCTGTCGGTATGTATGCCATTTGATTGACTGTAGGGATGTTGGACTTCCGCTGTGGTGCCCCGTTTCTCATTGCATTGCTACCGCCGCGGACGTGGATCGCGGTGGCTACCGGGGTACTTGCGGAGTTATCCTAATTGCGGACACGGAAAGTACGCAGGTATCGCGGGGGAGGTTGTTGTTCTCCTGGTCATGTGCGTACGCGGCGGTCGGTGTTTTGTGGGTTCCGTCCGCATGCCGCGGAATCAGGTGTACTTCGACCGCCGCGGACAGGGATTGTTGTGCTCCGTCCGCCGCGGTCGGCGTTTCGGTCACATTTGATCCTAATCGCTAATGCGGTTTTTCCGCGGCCAGGTCCGGAGTATCTTGACACCTTCCACGGCGGACGGAGCACGTTTCCGTCCGCCATCCTGATCGGCCCCTTAGTGTGGTCGCTATTTAAGTTATACTGTGACCATTTGGATACTTTTAATGGAGTATGGTATAATTGGCTGACCGTCCTGTATAGTTGTAATTTTAAGCTAGAGGAATGAACCAATTTATTGATGTTAACGAAAGCATTTGAAATGTTCTGTGGTGTCACATTGATTCCTAATTTTAGCGTCTACTTTTGTGACAATCTTGGGCAGTCATCCGCTTTATACTGACTAAGACGTTTATATCCCATGCTAATTAGTGACTTCTTTTTCGTACTATATAAACAACCCCAAATGTCCGAGCTGGTAACTTTTTTCAGCTTCATTTTCCGTATTAAGTAATCCTTGATTTGCATATATTTGTAGATCATTGCGCCTGGCAAATTATAAAGCAATTGTAAAGTTGAAAACTTAAGGAAACCATCTGAGCCATATAAGTCACCTAATATCTTAATTCCATAAGTGGCCCAGTCCTTCCCCATCTTATCGTTGAAAATAGCGGATAGCCCAAGATCGCCCCAGAGTGGTAAATCTGTATGAAAAAAAGAGGTATCACAGTATTTCAAAATCAAATTAAAAATCCCTACTGCATCTCTTGCTGTCTTAAATTTAACTCATTTAAAAAAGTGTGGATCTTGTACTCTTGCTAAGAATTGATTTGAGTTTGTACCTAACATAAACTGGTAAAAAAGAAAATTTGGTTTTTGTCTAGTAAGCTCTTGAGCCGACCTAAAAATGATGCAAAAAAATAAGACTTGAAATCCGGAAAGTCCAGTCCCCCTTTTTCTAGTGGTAGTTTTAGTATGGCCATCAAACTTCTAGGTTTTTTGTAACTCCAAATAAAACTACTACAAATTCCATCTAATTTCCTAAAAAATAGATTATTAACTCAGAGGGGGATAGAACGAAAGAGGTATAAAAATGTTGGCAAAATGTTCATTTTAATCAAATTGATTCGGCTCAGGATATTAAGTGGGATTTTATGCCATTTTTTAAGCACCGTAGTAACTTCTTTTAATAAGGGGTCGTAGTTTAGTTTGTTTATTTCATTAATTTTGGAAGAGATTTTCACCCCTAAATACACGGCCGAGTTACAGATTCCTGTAATTGTCTGATTAGTTTGGTAATTCATAATAGTTTGTGTTTTGTTAAGGTTGTATAGCCTGAAATATCGCCAACATTTTTTGCTTCATCTGTTATTCCAATTAGTGCGTCCGTTACATTTGTAGTATAGATAGCTAGGTCGTCTGCATATGCAGTTATTTTAAGAGTTTTATGTTCATGTTTTACCGGAATTATCTTATCTTGATTTTGCAAAGCATTGATAAAGGGTTCTACTGAAAGAGCGAACAGCAGGGGTGAAACTGGGCACCCCTGCCTAGTCCCCCTGGAAATTGCAAAGGTTGGTGACAGTAACCCAGCATAGCTAATTTTAGCACTAGGATCCCTATAAATAGCCTGTATGCTTCTAAGAAACCGGTCTTTAAATCCAAACTGAATTAGCACTTTCCACGAATAATCCCACCCCACTCGGTCAAACGCTTTTTCTGCGTCCAAAAGTATCATGCCAAGTGGGGTAAGATTAGTTGCAGCTACATCAAATGCCGTGATCACCATGTTGGCATGGGTGGTGGTATCCCTTCCAACTACGAAACCATGTTGTTGTTCATTAACTAAGTATGGCATATGGGGTGCCAATCACATTGATAGTAGCTTGGAGTATGCCTTGGCATCGGTGTTTATTAAGGAAATTGGTCTCTATGACCCACAATCTGTCGGTGTTTTTTTTTTTTCAGCAAAAACATGATTTTGGCGGTTTTCCAAGATTCCGGAGCCTTTCCTGTTGTGCCAATAGAGTTCACAACAGAACAGAAGAGGGGTAGTATTTCTTCCGCACAAATTTTATACATTTCAACTGGAAGTGTATCCTCCCCTGCCGCTTTGCTAGATGGGAGGGAAAACACTGCTAAACGTAGTTCTTCTATTGTATAATTCTCTTCCAAGTTATCAAGGATATCCTGATCTAAAAATTGTTTTACCAGGAGCTTATCATTTAAGTAGGATTGGATCTGACTTCCTATATTCCCGGTTTCTGGGATGTATAATTTTTCATAGTATGAAGCGAATTGTTCCATTATTTATGTAGGCTGCAAATACAGAATATCGTTAGGGCCTTTTATAGATTTAATTAGTGTTGATGCTCGGTCTTCAGCCACCTTGTAGGCCAAAAGCTTTCCTACTTGATCTCCGCATTCGTATTGAGAGAGTTTATATTTAAGAATCTTACAACTGTTTTTTTCTCTAAGGGAGCTTTTGATATTTGAGCGTGAAATCAACAGTTTATTTTCCAATAGCATGATATCTGATCTGCTCATCAGCCCGGCACTAAGACTGTCAGCTAGCTGTTTCTCCATATGTAAGATATTGTCCGTCAGTGTCTTTGTCTCCTTCTTTCTTAGTGCATTTTGTTTAAAAATATATTGTTGTGTTACTCCTCTAATAGAGGCTTTGTAGGCGTCCCATACTGAAAGAACACTAGCCGTATCCATATTATATGTGATAAACTCCTTTATATGTTTTTTGAGGGATGTTACAAAAACCTCGTCCGATAATAAATATCTTGGGAAAGTGAAAGGACGCCCCTCTTTTACCCTTGGAGCTACTCCAAATGTGAATATGATAGGATTATGGTCAGAGGAAGTTTTTGGCATAATCTGCATATGTCCTGAGCTCATTAGTTCATCCGAAGCCCACGCCAAATCTATCCTAGAGCAAAGTTTATGAGGGGACGAATAATATGTATATCCTGGTACGCCTGGATAATGACAGCGCCATATGTCTTTTATATTATGTATTTTTGCTAATTCCAGTATTGCTGCTCTTGTTTTGCGCATACGTGATAGCCCTTTCTTCATTGCATCCTGTTGATAGTTTAGTACACAATTAAAGTCTCCCATCAGAATAAGCTCGCCCTCCCATGATAGTAGTTCTATATTCAGCCAGTCAAATAAGCGTGGCTCATCTGTGTTTGGCCCATATATAGCACAAAAAACATAAATACTATCTTCTATCCGCATTTGCATTATTGCCCATTGCCCCCCCTTATCTGCCTCAGTCTTAATGACGTCCCCCCGCAATTGTCTTTTCTTTAATATTGCAACCCCTCTTATTGGTGCATTTAATGTTGTGCAAACCACTAGTTCATATCCAAATTGATTCAAAAGTTTTTTTATTTTTAAAGCAGATATGTGTTTCAGTTAGCATAACCAACTGTGCATCATACATTTTCAATTCTTGATAAACTAAATGTATTTTAGTCTTATTATTCAGGCCAGATGCATTCCATGCAAGACAGCTACAGTACGTCATTTTGAGTATTGAAAAAATCAAAAATCGCTGCCCCTTTCTTATCACTCTTTTTAGTTTTATTTCTTGCTGATATCATTTTGTCTTCCTTTTGACTTGTCATACCATTTTTAGTTTTCTCCCCCCATCCCTCACTCCCTCCCTCCCCAGTGCTGATCTTTCCCCCCGTACCATAGGAAAACACCCCCCTTTATACCTGCTGCCGTTGGTTGGACAGCCTCTTGAGGGTGCAGCCATCCGCATAACCCTCTCCTGCTTCATTAAGTATGTCATTCCATACCCCCTTTCAAATGTAATCGATTTGTCAGTTTAGTCAGACCTTTAGAGATAATGATTGCGTGAAATCAACACTCATAATTCTTGTATCTTATGCATTAGTGATTTTTTCTAACACAATTTCTGCCTCCTTAACCTGGTTAAGAAAGTATGTATGACCACCTTTAGTAACTTTTAAACACGCAGGTTCTTGGAGAAAAACCTGAGCCGCAGCAAGATTCCAATCCTTCGTCACAACCGCTCTTTGGGCATCCGAGTCGCCGATGAGCCCCATGTGGGCGCCAATTTGTTGCAAGTAAGCCTCAGCCAGGCCTACTTAGTGCAAGGGTTCGCCCTATTCTGCACAGGGTCCTCAGACCTTAGGAAGAAGTTGGCAATGAAACTGGAAATACAAAAACAAAGTTTATTAAACCTTTAAAGGTGGTACTACAGCCCACACAACACCCTTCGGTATTGTATCGAGTAGCACACCGAACTGAAGCACATGGACCCTTTTATACACAATGAGGGGGCTCAAGAAAAGGGGGTACAAAAGACAAGAGCAGATTTATGACCATATAAGGACATTTTAGAAGGCACAATCGATAGGTGGGCGGAGTTAACAGTCTCCAATCACATTCCTGTCTGGAACAAATTAAGTAACGGTCACTGATCCTACTGCGCATATCTGGACATGTTGGAAGCGGAGACTACTAAAAATAGCCGGTTGCCGGGCAGACCACAGGCACGATGAACAAGGAGGTAGGACCAAGCGCATGGCGAGCACATGGCAATGTATGGCACACAAAATTGCTGCTACAAATTCAAGATGGAGTCGGCACATTTGTTACGATAATGGTTAAACAAAGCATGTCTTCTGCTAATGCTTAACCTAATCGCCGTTGATTTACAACAACACTGACACAAGAGGTGGGATGACATCTGACGGCACAAATAGTTGCCTTCATGGAGGCCAATGATTCACACTTACAGCAGAAATTCAGCTGTCACAGGCTCAGAGTACAGCTCAGAGTACAGCTCCCGTCCCTTCGGCCACTCCCTGCCAGAGGCTACATCTGATGAGAGTGACCACACACCACACACCACAGCCCTCAGGCTCAAAGGTGCACATACCTGGACATGTGCTATCATAGAGCTTGTCACAATTAAACATTATCCAGCTTGCATGGGTCAGAAGGTTTATAGCAGTACAGAGTGGCCCACATGTGAATGTACACTGGGTTGGCGTTGGATAGAGGACCAGGCCGAATATCCAGGTGTAGTGAATCAAGTGGGACCTCCAAAAACACTGTAGCCATGTATGTGTCAAACTGCCCATTTGGCACTATTTTGCTTACACTATAAAAACAATACATTGCTGCATTAGTTTCCAATGTTCCCTTAATATCAACTAGAAATGAGTTAAGGATATTCACCCTTACCAAATGAACACATCGCTAGATCAGTCTTCCAGACACAATAGGTATGTGACACTTTGCCATCGAGCTTTTCAGGAAGATTTCAGAGTGAATTGGCAACATGATTACTTTTTTGGAATTTCTGCTTGACATAGAGGGGTAATACCAAAGTCCATACTAAACCAATCTTAAGAGCTACTGTATACAACCAATTTTCGATGGCATTGACCCATACTGCACTAAACAGAGAGGGCCTTTCTCTGTTTGAAAATTAACTTCTTATGCAATTTATTTTTTCACATCTCGACTGCATCATTGTGCACTCCAGATTTCAGTCAGATATTCTGAAACTATACTCAGCCAGTAGAAATTGTCTTCCTACCACTTTTTTTCTCCACAACTTGGTTGTATAGCATAGCCCACATGGTATCTATGTTAGATGTTGAAAGTTACATCCATAGGTTAAGGATACACTATAACGTGTCAATACCTATTCTACTATGTTTAATGCATTTGACTCTCTTTTTCCTTTATAACTGCAGCTGTGGGTTGCAGTTCATTTGGCACGGTACCTGCAGGTGCAGTCCACAGCCTAGCTGTCCTTAATCACCCTTGTGATCTGACTCTTGTGCTGGTGCAATGATGTGCATGCTAGCAGACTGATTGCCTGTGTTATTGTGAAGCTGCTCCCTAGCTGTGTATAGCGGTTGCCTATGTTGTATGCTTATGGATATGGTATTCAGGAAGGCCCCGCACACAGATGGACTTACCGTGGCATTTTATTTAAGCCTACCAAGTGTTACGTGTGCCCCATTTGGTTACGTTATAGGAGGAAATGGTAGAAACTGGTATCACACCCCATTCAATGTGCAAAGTACTGCTACTAACTCTCCTCAAACCAGGCAAGCCTCCTGAATGCTGCTCAACCTAGAGGCCACTCTTGCTGTTAAATGTAGATAACACACTCTATGCGAAGGTCTTGGACAACAGTTTAGCACCACTGCTCCCAGTGGTGGTGGGGCTGGAGCAGGCAGGCTTCGCCCATGGGTTTAGTCTGTCCTTCAATCTTTGGATGCTGTTCAGAGCCATCCAATGTATAGATCCGGAGGCATAAGCAGCAGCGGTGTTCCTCAATGCTGAAAAAAGCATTCAGCTCCAATGAATGGGGTTTCATGTTGGCTGTTTTAAGGTGCATAGTAGTAAGGGAAATCGTCTTGCTACTGGTATTGGTTCTGCATGCATCACCAACCGCCTGCATACAGGTCAACAGGTTGGTGGCTGCCCCCACTGATGTCACTAGGGGCACTAGGCAGGGCTGCCCCCTGTCCCTCCTTTTGAATGCCTTAGTGGCTGAGCCGCTGGCGTGTGCGCTCAATTAAAATACCATGGACACCGGGACTTGCATTTTCCAGGCTATCAGTTAGTCATCTCAGCGTATGCTGAAGACACCATGTTCTATGTCCTTAATCTGGAAAGGATCCTCGCTCCCTTGCTGTGTGAAATCATGAGATTCATGGGGTATTATGACCTCCTGGTGAACTGAGATAATTCTATCATATTCCCTTTACCCTGGCTATGTAGCCAATTCCATTGGAATATCAATAACTGTGGTCAACAGACAATGTCTGCTATTTGGGTATTCAGGTTCATACCAATCTGGCACTGGTTCACCTGGATAATTGTTGGAAAGCATTACAGAGGCACTCTGAGTCCATTGACTGATGCATTACATTGCAATTACCCCTTATCAGGCAGGTAGCTATAATGAAAATGTTGATGTTGCCTAGGTTATTATTGCTGTTTCCACATATCCTGATCTCACCACCTAAAGCCATTTTTGATCATCTCAGCACCCTTAGGACTGGACTGGCCTGGTGGGGAAACAGCAGAGGGTGCGTTGGAAGATTCTCTCTCCTCTCCACGTTATGGGTGAAAGTAATGCTATGGATCCTGAAACCAATAATGCACTATATTGGTTTCAAGGTCCAAAGACCTTACTGCAAAGAGCTACTGCGCTCTTCCTTAGCCCTAAATATGCTGCAGGGCACACCGTGGCTGAGCGCAATGACGGGACACCACACTCATTAACAGTTGGGCACCTTTTATTTAGTGTGCTCCGCCTTTCCGGCGTAAGTGCATGGGTGCAACTGTAATGCCTCGATTCTCGAGCCATTCCCCTCTCCTATATAAACAGCAATATTGCCTGTGCACATTGCTTAGCGTTCTAGATCCTAGCCCCGGTTCCGTCCTATTGTGTCTTTGCCTGACTTCCGCTTTCGTCATTTCCTGTGTTCACCATGTGTGGACGTTGTCCTCCGTACGCTCGGTATTGTGCTGAGGTGTGCCGGTGTCTGGTACTCGTCTCGAATTCCCTTCCCTGGTGCTCCGCTGTCAGGTTTGAGCTCCTCTCGACCCCGCAGCCGGGCGCTGCCTTGCTCTTATCCATTTTCCTTCCCTGGTGCTCCGCTGTCAGGTTGGAGCTTCTCTCGACCCCGCAGCTGGGCGCTGGCTTGCACACATCCATTTTCCTTCCCTGGTGCTCCGCTGTCGGGTTGGAGCTTCTCTCGGCCCCGCAGCCGGGCGCTGCCTTGCACACATCCATTTTCCTTCCCTGGTGCTCCGCTGTCCGGTTGGAGTGCTCCCGCCACACAGCCGGGCACTGCTGTCATATTGCCCTGTTCTCTGCCTGGTGCTTTGTTGGGTGGTCGGATTTTGTCCCGTTGCCCAGCGGTTTTTGCCTACCATCTTATTGAAGTAATCAGGGTTCCCAAGGCCTACATGCTCCGTAGATAACCCACTTACATTCAAGAACTGTTGGCACGGAAACTGTAAAAGTCAAAGAACAAGTTTATTAAGACCCCATGGGGTGGTGGTACACTCATACAGCACCCTTCGGTAATGCAAGAGGTATCACACCGAACATCAGTGTGACCCCGTCTTTTATACGGTTTTCAGGTAATAAAATTAGGCGGCACATAGTTACAAGACATTATGTACATATATGGTCATGTTTTGGAACACAGCCAGCTCATTGGAGGGTTTACAACTCCGCTGGTCAGTTTGGCGGCACATTCCTAAGGGGTGACTGGTCAGTGGGGACTGCGCATGTACGAGCTTGACCAGTACTAAAAATAGCCTGTTGCTGGGCAAACTGAAGTGGTCAGTGGTACGGACAACGGAATAAAGGGCACGCTAGCCACGAGGCCGCTTATGATCTAAGATGGCCGCCGTAACATTCAAAAATGGCGTTTTCATGTATAGCCAAGTTAAGCAGGAAAACGTGTAGTTTCAGCTAATCGCTAACGCGGCCATATCAAATACGACAGACGACCCTTTTAGCGTTTAGCTGAAGCTACCTCATAGTGAACATAATCAGGATGTTCGTCCTCAATGTCTATTGACATTATTTGCGTCACTTCTTTATGAAGCATAATTTTGTCATGAGCAAGAGCTCGTCTTCATGGTACACAAGCTGATAAACACATAGAACATAAAGCTGGGCCACATTGGATACATAAGCACACAAAGAACAGTACCCCTACAATGATACATAGAATCGTTAACAGTTTCCAGCCCCAAGCAGTAAGTATTGACCAGAACCATCCTGAAAGTGTCCAAGTTCCATTGTCCGGGTGTATTTCAGCTGCTATTTTATGCAGCTTTGATATGGCATCATAAACAGATGGTGAATTGTCAGGTATGTACACACAGCAGCTACTTCCGATAATTCTACATGCCCCCCCACGGTCAGCTAGAACTACATCCAACACCATCCTATTTTGGAGCGTAACGATCCTAGAAATCTGAAGTTCCTCAGTAATATTCGCAAGTGCAGTGGCAGTATCATTTGCTACAGCCTCAACAACACGTGTCAATCGTCTTAATTTCCGACTGTTCAATGCGGCCCCCACAAAGGAAAACAGTCCCAAATTGAAGTCCACATACTGCTGCAAGGCAGTATCAGTCTGGTCGATGTCATCCAGAACAACAGTCCGCTTGACTCTATTCAGGACAAAGTCGTGATACAGGACATAGTCATTATGATACATCGGCGGGGCAATGAATACAGGGGGTAATACAAACGATACATAACACGTGCCTAACCATCCCAATGGAAGCTGATGATAATCTTTCGTTCCACAAATGAAATACGTATTTCGAGATGCTACAAACGAGATGCCATTCGGACTATCAAAAGTAAGTGTGGTATTGCATTCACTTTTCCCTACCGCAATCGAACCTTTATTTCTTATACACAAATCGGCTTTAGTAGCAATAACATTAATAACATGTGAGCTGGATACATTGATATTCCGTTGATTGCTGTACACACGCGGGGCAGATATGTTATCGGGCCGGTACTCCTCCCATTCAAAACGAGTACCCTCAGCGCGTGGAAACCCATCCTTGTCATGGAAACATATTTTATTCAAACGAAAAAGCACCCCCCCTTTTGTTGGCCATCTCAGAGTAAAGAGGAGGGTGTACCAGGCATTGCAAGATCCATTATGTGAGAACGGGAGTGGAATGAGTGGGGTGCCCCCTTTCTTCTGGTGCCCCGGCAACATCCCACACACCCAGCAATTGGAAGTATTAGTCATATTATGCGTGTGATGGAGAATCTGGATAAAACTGTTGTTCAGATACGTTTGCCGATGCCGTTCTTCATGGTAGGGTAAGGTAAAGTGAAAATGTTCAGATGGAGCCGGGGTAGTCGGCAGCAAATGTTCACGTGCAGGTACCATAAGTTCAACTACCCAGGCCATTACAGCTATCACCACAATAGTCAAGACAAAGAGAATGGCACCTAATATTCGTTTGTCTCGTGATGCAGATGACGCCATAGTTCAGAAAAGTTCTTACAAAGTCTCAAATAGTTCAAATTGTTCACAAAGTCTCAAATACACATGTGTGTATACCTAAAAAAGAAAAATACGGTGCTGAGCTCCGAGGTAGCCGTTGTTTTCTTCTCCGGGCCAAGACGGGTGTCGCTACACTGGGCAGAACTGATCCCCCCCCCTTGGAATTCCCGGTCTCCGTTTCACAAACCCCAGAGCGGTAACCAACCAGTCATGAAAAACCAAAAATCTTCTTATCGTGGCCGCAAATTGTAGCGCTCTCGTCCAGCAACATCGTGGTCCGGGAAGGCTCCCTCAACTTCGGCCGACGTCACAGCTGGGCTCTTTTCTTTCTCCAGAATCTCTTTGTAGTCAGTCAACACAGCAGGATTCACCAGATTAGGAGAGACACGACGGCAGTGTGTCGAGTGCACCCACCGCTTCCTGTTGGTCACTCGTACAGCGGTCCGGGTCGCCAGGAGGACCTGCTCGGGGCCCTTCCACCTCGGCTCCAAACTGCTCGCCCTCTCAAACAACCGAATCATGGCCCTCTCCAGTAGAGTTGTCAGGGAGCGCTTCTCGAACCTGTTGATGAATAGAAAGCAAATCATTTGTTAATCGTGCCAAATAATCGTTCATCATTATACAAGGCACATCATGTATCAATCGCGGCTTGGGCACCCCCCAGATATTCATAGGGCGACCAAACACCACCTCATATGGTGTGAGGCCAGTTCGTGAATGGGGTACTGATCTAAGAGAGAGCAGTGCTAGCGGCAAAGCATCAGGCCACTTCAACGACATGGATGCCACAATCTTGGCCAATTTGAGTTTTAACGTAGCATTGTACCGCTCAACCAGACCTGCCGACTGAGGGTGGAACACAGCGTGGAACTTCTGCTGAATCCCTAACCCCTTCAGTACATACTCCACAATCTTCCCAACAAAATGAGGCCCATTATCGCTCCACAAAAATTTGCAAACTCCAAAGCGAGGAAAGAATTCCTTAAGCAACACCTTAGCCGTTGTTAGGGCTGTATTGTCTTTCGTGGGGAAGGCCTCAACCCATTTGCTAAAGGCACATAGCACCACTAGGACGTACTTCAGGTTGTTGCAGCGCTCGAGTTGGATATAATCCATTTGGAGTACCTCAAATGGTGCAGAGGGTGGAACAAACCCTCCTTTCGGAGTATGGGTCCCCTTTCCAGGATTGTGTTGTAAACATACCAGGCAGGTCTGCACTACTCTCTTAGCAGTATTAGCAATCTCGGGATGTTCCCAGACTCGTGTTAACAGTCGAGTGATTGCAAGAGCTCCGACATGCGCCAATCCATGTGTCATCCGGACCATCGCCTGCAAGTAAGCTGCAGGCAATTTCCATTTTTCCATGTCCTTGCTTCTCCAACAACCTTCATCATCTAGTACCCCATCTGCTGCCCATGCCGCAAGTTCTGATTCAGTAGCTGATTTCTGAATATCCAAGATTTCTGCTCTAGCATCGCTCCATCGCTCAGCCTGTGATTGTGTCACATACATGGGGGAGTCAGTCCGAGACATAGCCGTTTGTCTCGCTATACTGTCTGCGAAGGCATTTCCTTGGCCCACTTTATCGGTGATCTTTTTATGGGCGCTACATTTTATTATCGCTACTTTCGTTGGGCAAAGCAACGCGTTTAAGAGATCACGCACCAGTTCTCCATGCATGATATGTACTCCGTGAGAAGTCAAAAACCCACGCTCTCTCCAGAGTAGCCCGAAGTCATGTGCTACTCCGAAGGCGTACCGGCTGTCTGTGTATATGTTCACACATAGGCCAGCACTCAATTCGCAGGCTCTTGTTAAAGCTATCAGCTCTGCTGCCTGAGCCGATTTCTGTGGTATTCGTGCTGTTTCTACCACTGTCTTAAGTGTCGTGATCGCATAGGCTGCGGAAGTCGTACCATCTGGCAGCCTCAAACACGATCCATCAACCCACAGTTCCCCATCCACATCTGGAAGTGGCATATCCTGTAAGTCGACACGACCCTTTGTCTGTTCCTCGGTCAGGAAAACACAGTCATGATGTTTTTCTTCCTGACCCTCCTCGACCGGATAGGGCAATAAAGTGGCAGGATTCAGGGTAGCGCATCTTTTCAGTGTGATATGTGGCGCCAAAAGTGTAAGCTCATATCCTGTTAGCCGTGCACTCGTAAGATATTGGGTCTTTGTTTGATTTAACAGAGCATCTACTGCATGGGGAACTAGCACCAACAGTTTGTGTGATAACACGGTTCCCTCACTCTGCCGTATGGCTACTGCTGTTGCGCCACTGCTCGAAAACACCCAGGCAACCCTCGTGCTACAGGATCAAGAATGGCAGAGAAATACGCACATGGTCTCTGCTTATCCCCGTGTGCTTGCACTAACACTGACAACGCGCACCCATCGTTCTCGTGCACGTATAATGTAAAAAGTTTTGTATAGTCTGGTGTACCTAACACGGGTGCAGAACAAAGAGCCTGTCTCAATTGTTCAAAAGCATTCTGACATTCATCTGTCCATTCAAGGGGCATTGGTGTAGCTTTGGACAGTAACGCTAGCAAAGGTTTTATAATGTGTGAAAACCCCATGATCGACTGTCTACAAAAGGACGTTAATCCTATGAAGGCACGTACATCTCTTTGTGTGCGGGGGACTGGTGTGTCTAAAATTGCTTGAATACGATCAGATGTTAATGCACGCCCCTCCTTAGACAAAAGATGACCGAGGTAGGTCACCTTGGGTCTACAGTATTGGAGCTTTTTCTTCGAAACCTTATGATTGTTCTGTGCCAGAAAAGAAAGCAGCGCAATTGTACTTTCTTCACATTGTGCATAAGAGTCTGCAGCGAGCAGAAGGTCATCCACGTACTGGATGAGGACAACGCCAGTCTGTAACTCAAAGGAATCAAGCTGTCTTTTCAAAGCCAGGCTGTAGATACTCGGGCTCTCAGTGTAACCTTGGGGAACACGACAAAATCTATACGATTTCTTATTTAACGTGAAGCCAAACAAATATCTGCTATCAAGATGGACAGGGATGGAAAAGAACGCGTTTTTCAAATCAATTACACTAAAGGTCGTGGCCGTTGGTGCCACCAATGTAAGCAAGGTCGTAATGTCGGATACCACCGGGTATTGGGGAATGACAATTTTGTTAATCTCTCTCAAGTCAATAATAAACCGATAGACTTTGTCGTCAGTATCTCTCTTAAGGATCGGAAGAATAGGGCTGTTACAAACATTATAAGGAACCTCTTCCACTACCCCTGCAGTGATCAAATCCTGAACAATGTGTGTCAAGGCAATTTCACCTTCTCTCGAAATCTTATACTGTGGTACACGTGGTAGAGAGGCCCCCTCCTTAACAGTAATGTGAATAGGTGGAATACGCATCTCTCCCACATCCGTATCTGAGGTCGCCCATAACGTGTGCGGGAGAGAGGCCAAGGCTGGAATGTCTAATATAGTGCAAAACCTATCTGAGTCAGGATAATTGTCATTCAGGATAACCCGCACTCCCTCAGGAGCGCACCGTATCGTTGCTCGAAAATATTTAAGCAAGTCAATGCCCAGAATATTATCTGGTGTATGGGGCGATAACAAAAATTGACCAAAACTGAAAAATTTGTAAAGACAAAGTGCAAGGGGTTTTGACAATGGGCTAGGTGAGGGTGTGCCATCGAACCCTACACATGTTATCATTTCGCCAGACAGGGGAGCCCTCAGAACCAAGTTTTTTGACAAAGCGCTACGAGTAGCCCCTGTGTCGACTAGAAATTGATCAGTAGAACCCAGAATACCCGCTGTTACATATGGACCCTTCTGATCTACCGGCACTTCAATTGATTCCGTACCCCATCCTACGCAGTCCTATGCATGCACATAATCCTGGTGTTCCACATTCTCACCCTCCGATATCTGATATTGGTTTAGTCTATCAAACGTGTTTCGTTCGTCTTGGCCACGGCCCCTGTCCTCAACCCTTCCACGATCACCTCCGCCACCTCTCGCCCCGTATAGCTGCCTCTCGACCTACCGCCTCCTCAACCACGCTGGCTACGCTGCTCACGAAGTACAGGACAATCATCAGCCCAATGCCCAAACTCTTTACAATAGACACTTTGATCCTCCGCTATATCCGTACGACCATACGACGTATTTCCTCCGCCACGTCTACCTCTATCATTCCCTCTACCCTGTGTTCCCCGAACCTGTGCCAACATCACCTTCGTTTTCAATTCTTTCGCCTTCTTATCAACACTTTCTTTAGCCTCCAACTCCTGCCACTCATAATACTGAGCCATAGTTAACAAAGACGCAGGGGTCGCCGTGGCCCAGGAACTTTCACTCGATTTCAATCACTTTGCAATCTCCGGTAGGAGATTAGCCACATACTTATCTACAAACAGATGCCTACCCATATCGTCTGTTAAAGATTGACCACTGTAATCATGAAACGCCTCCTCGAAGCGTGTAAAGAAATCTGAAACCGTTTCATCAGGCTTTTGCTTGCACGAAGTTAACATGGTCCAATCAATCTTTTTAGAAGGAACAAGCGTTTTTAGTTTAGTCAGGATAGCCGCCGGAAGGTCTAGAATCAGGTCACACGGCTTACATGCAGGTTCCCTATCTAAATCTGCTTGGTTTATTTCTTTCCATGTCCCCCCCAGTATTGCTTCATCATTATATTTACGAATTTGTCTCCACATATCAGGTGGAAGAATTAACCCGAAGAACAGATCTATATCAACAAGAGTCATCACACAAGACGAAATGGCCCCTTCCACCCCTTCATAGAATGCCGCCGGATTTTTCCGAAGGTCAGGTAAAGAATTTTTCAATGCCATAACATCTGCTCTATTCCAAGGAGTATACACCCAGTTATATATAAAATATCCCTTCGCATCCTTAGACAATTTATCTTCATCCGTACCTTGCCCTTTAGGAGGGACATACAAAGGTGCGGCTTCACGCATAGGCATAACATGCAGTGCAGAACTCTTATCTGAACCCCGGAGAGAACACTCCTTAGACCGCTCGTCAGACTCCGGCCCGGACTCCTTTTGTTTCTTTTTCCGCTCCTCCCGCAATCTGGTGGTCTCATCTCGCAGCTGGACCAGTTGCTTGAAAAAGTCATCAACATCTGTAAGAGCAAATAAACCTTTATCCAGATTCTCACGATGAACTGACACAGCTTTAGATTCTAACGTATCTGAAAGTTGACGATACGCGGTAACAACCTCGTCCGCCAAAGTAGACAGAAAATACAGTAATTCAAGATCCGTCCAACTACCCCTTTCCGTAATCACCTCAGACTGAGAAACACAGTTCTTATTCACTTTACGAGCCCAACTACGTAAATGTGCGGACCTCTCCGCAGTAAACCTGAGAGCAGATACACCCTTCTTTTCCGGCTTATCCTGTCCATCATCTTCCGAATCTGCATCTGGAGCCGTAGGCGAAACGTACGGAGGCGGTGACCGATCTAGCAATGAAAAATCATCAATTTCATTATTAAGGACAGGATAAAGCGGTCGGCGAATAGGAAATTGACCAGTCGTTTGCAATTTACGCTCCCGTTCCTCCCTCTCTTTCTTCTCCTGAGCCTCCTTTTCCTCAAGCTGTAAAGCCTTATCCCGAGCAGCCTTGCGCTGCTCTTTGTCCGCCAAGGCAACTTCACGCTTCATTCGTTCACGCACCGCTTTCTCCCACATTCGCACACAATCAAACATATTTTGTCTAGACTTGCGTTGAAACAAACATTGTTCCACAAACTGTACTTTACGTAAATCGAACGACCCATGTAGAGGCCATTGCAATTCAGGATCAGATTTGGTGTACTTATGCCATAATTTGCTGTACATTATAGGGGGAAGGCCAAATTTGATATACATATCCCTGTTTGGTGTTCCTTCTGGGGGAGCCGGCTGTGCTTCTGCTAACCTAATTGTGGTACCATTTCCAAGACAGCACATCCCTCGGAGTGTGCTTAAAACAGGCATGTTCAAAAAGTATCACGAAAGCGTGACACCGTATAAAATGGCACTTACAGTACTTCACACAAATGTGCCGCTCAGAGGAAAAAAACAAAGTTAGAGAAACATCTCTACATGCCTGCCTATGTGAAGTGCACTACACATATAGATTCGAAGTTCACAAATTCACAAACGTTAGCTAACTCAAATCAAAATCATAGGTCATAGGACTCCGGCAAGCGTCCGAAGACTACCTTACCGATCACAAATCATAGAACTTCAGTAAGCGTCCGAAGACTACCTTACCGAACACAAATCATAGAACTTCAGTAAGCGTCCGAAGACTACCTTACCGAACACAAATCTTACCCAAAATCTCAAATGTCCAGATTCCAACTGCCAAGGTCTGGTGATCAAATCAGCCAAACGGCACTTTCCCAGCAACGCAGACGATCGAAAACTCAGTCGGAGACCGGCGCCACCTGGAAGGTCAGATCAGAAGGAAAGGAAGAAACACCGTGGGTGCCAAGACTCGGGTCACTCAGTGGCAGCGCGCGTCCATGGCGAGTTTCCAAGCCTTCGTCACGACCTCTCCTTCGGGCATCCGAGTCGCCGATGAGTCCCTTCGTGGTCGCCAATTTGAAGTAATCAGGGTTCCCAAGGCCTACATGCTCCGTAGATAACCCACTTACACTCAAGAACTGTTGGCACGGAAACTGTAAAAGTCAAAGAACAAGTTTATTAAGACCCCATGGGGTGGTGGTACACTCATACAGCACCCTTCGGTAATGCAAGAGGTATCACACCGAACATCGGTGTGACCCCGTCTTTTATACGGTTTTCAGGTAATAAAGATAGGCGGCACAAAGTTACAAGACATTATGTACATATATGGCCATGTTTTGGAACACAGCCAGCTCATTGGAGGGTTTACAACTCCGCTGGTCAGTTTGGCGGCACATTCCTAAGGGGTGACTGGTCAGTGGGGACTGCGCATGTACGAGCTTGACCAGTACTAAAAATAGCCTGTTGCTGGGCAAACTGAAGTGGTCAGTGGTACGGACAACGGACTAAAGGGCACGCTAGCCACGAGGCCGCTTATGATCTAAGATGGCCGCCGTAACATTCAAAAATGGCGTTTTCATGTATAGCCAAGTTAAGCAGGAAAACGTGTAGTTTCAGCTAATCGCTAACGCGGCCATATCAAATACGACATTATTACTTTTGAGTTTCGGTCCCATTGTTACGTGGGGTAACTGGAATAGTTCCTGCTGCTTGGCTTGGGATTACAAGATATTCACTTTGGTGGCTGAAGTCGCTCCTCGGCTATACTCTGATTCCTGAGAATATTGTACCTGGGAGTATTTGCGTGGACCACACCCCGGTGCAGTGTGTATTTACCACTCTTATCTTCTGAATCACGGTAACAGCGCGTTTACGCTATCTTTTGATTATTTTTCAATTTGTGTTGCTTTATTTCCAATAAATGACAGTCTGAAAATATTCCTAACACGAGTGTTTTCATGGTCCCTTCCACTCTGATCACTGACCAGTGGCCCGGTTCAAATCGGTTCCGGACCTTTCCTCCTGGCCTCCTGTCCTTCAATATGACGTGTACCCTATCTGTACCATTCGGGCTGTCGCTCTCTGTGTTCAGCTGGCAGTTAGATTTTGTTTTTCGCTCAGCCTCATGGCGTCTTTCTCATCATTGGGAGGGGTGACCACCCGGAACAGGTGGGAAAGTAGTCGCGGTGGACACTGTTGAACATGAGGGACCACGGAGCTTGGCATGTGGTGCTATGAGGGGTGCTCTGGTACTCTTGGAGGAACATGTGCAAGTGTCTTTTGGGGTCCACATTCTCAGCCACAGCGATGCGGAGGGCTTTGTTGAGAATCCTCATAAATCTTTTAATCTCCCCGTTGGCTTGGGGCCACTGTGGGGTGATGCACCTGTGTTGTATCCCATAATGTTGCATGAACTCTCGGAAGTCATGGACCTTGAACGGGGGCCTGTTGTCACTTTTTATTTCCCCTGGGCATCCGAACATTGCGAAGATCTTCTCAAGCACTGGGGCGACCTGGAAGAAGGTGGTGGAGCTGACAACTTCTACAATAGGATATTTGGAGTAGCTGTCAGTAAGGGCCAGAGTTGATCGTCCATCCAGGAAGCTCCCGAAGTCAAGACTCACTTTCTCCCAAGGGATTTTCCTGTGTTCTTCTGTGTGGACAGGTGCGGGTCTCTCCGAAGCACTCGTCACCTGGCAGGCAGAACACTTCCTTACTGTCTCTTTGACGAGGGTCCCCAGTCCTGGAAACCAGAACTTCTCCCTCGTGCAGGTTTTCATTTTCTCAACGCCTTGGTGTCCTCTGTGAGCCAACTGTGTGGCCTGGTGTTGTAATGCTGCTGGAATGATGATCCGGGCGCCTCTCAGCAGGATCCCACCCTGGGTTACACTCATTTTGTCCCTGATTCTCCACATTTGCATGAGGCTTTCTATCTCAGAGCCTGACCAGGTGTTAGCCGACTGCAGAAAGGGATGCCAGTAGCCCCCTTGGACTACCGCATGGACCTTGGTGATAACAGGAACTCCTTCTGCTGCGGCGGCCACTTCTTCCAGTGTTAGGGCCTTCGCGCAGGTGAGGGTGGAGATCATGTTTAGATGTGCCTCTAGTGCTTCTGCATCCATTTTTTCCTCTTCACCCCCTTGCGGGCTGGGGTGCCTCAAGAGGAAATTAGCAGGGTTTATGGCACTGGGCCGGTACACCACCTCCATCTCATACGCTTGAAGTCTGATGGCCCATCGTTCAATCCGCTGGGTGGGTATGGTACCGACCCTTTGAATAGAGGCACCAATGGCTGGTGGTCCGTGATGACCCAGAATGGTTGGCTGCAAAAATACAGGTAGAAGTGGCAGCATGTCTATGGAATGGCTCTCTCGATTTGTGCATAGTGCCTTTCCGTGGGGGACAGTGCCTTACTGGATTAGGCTAGGGCGGCCCATCTTCCTGGTTCCTGTTCATACGTGAGAATAGCCCCAAGGCCTACGGGGCTGGTGACGACTAGTATCTTCGTTTGCTTGGCTGGGTCAAAGTACACCAGCGTGGTGTGGTCAAGGAGAGTACACTTGTTGTTTTTTAAGTGCCATCTCTTCAGGAGTTCCCCATTGCCACAGGCTGGCAGTGCGTGTGAGGTTCCAAAGGGGCTCTGCAATGGTGGCCAGGTCCGCAATGAACCTGCCACATTATGTGGCCATCCTCAGGAAGCTTTGCACTTCTGGCACAGTCCGGGGAGCTGGGGCGTCCTTGATTGTCCGAGATTTCCGTGGATCCACTTGGATTCCGTTCTGATTAAAAGTGTACCCGAAGAACTCTATTTGTTTTTGGAAGAGTAAGCACTTCTCCCTGTGGAGTGTTACTCTGTGTTACTCTGAGGGGTTCAGTGTGTCTCTCAGGTGTTTGTAATGGTCCTCCGCGGTTCTTGAGTGGATGAGGATGTCATCACTTATGTTCAGCACCACCGACAATCCCATCAGGATCACCTTTATGGTCTCTTGGATGATTTCAGCCACTTACAAGATGCTGAAATTGAAGTGCTTCTACCTCCACAGTCCCAGGTGGGTACTGATCATAGTAATGTACCCGCTTTCCTTAGCCAGTACCAGCTGGTGATAACTGGCATTCAGGTCCAACTTGGAAAACCAAGGGAGCCGTTGAGGTCGGCCCGATATCGTCCATCATTGGCGTGATATAGCGTTTGCGCAAAATGGCCTTATTGGGAAGGCGCATATCTATGCACAGCGTGATTTTCCCTGGCTGTCTAGGCTTTTAAGCGATCACCGTACACCTTCCGTATGACCCCTCAGTCTTTAAGCTTTTGTAGCTCTGGTTCCACCAGTGGCCTGAGGTATAAAGGGATCCTCCGGTGTCTTAGGGCTGTTGGGGTGATAGATGGATCAATGAGCAGCTTGAGTGGAGCTTTCTTTATCCACCTCAGACCTTTGAATAGGTTTGCAAATTGGATGAGCAAATCATTTGTTAGTTCCGCTTGCACACTCCTCGCAAAATTCACAAACCCGAGGTCCTCCACTGCTTGGCTGCATAGTAGGGTGTCAGCTTCTTAATTTATGAGGTGGACATCCGTAATCATCTTGTTGTATTTGTACAGTATGGGTACAGTCATCTTGCCCTTGAGGGGCAGGGGTGCATCACTCCTGTATTTAAAGCATCTTCATTTTGGAGAGTTTGAGTTCTGGTTTGGGTCTCAACCGGTTATACTGCTGAACCCCCATGACATTATCTGATGTGCCGGTGTCAATTACTGCACTGACTTCAGATCCTGTGGTCCGCACAGTGCATGTGGGTTGAGGCCTTCCCCTTTTGAGTGGTTGCGTGAAATAGATTAGGTACATCTCTCCTTCGTCATCCTCCAAGGATGTGTTGTCTACGTCGTGTGCTCACTTTTCCTTCTCCCATTTGAGGATGCAGGGGAGACGTTCGAGAGTTGTCCCACCATCTTCCGCATGGGTGCTGCTCGTCGTCCGTCTTTCTTCAGGGTTTTCCTCTTTCACACAGAACCAAAGGGGTTTGGTATGCCACAGTTCATGCATGTCTTCCCCTGAGCCGGGCAGGACTGGGGGGGGTGTTCTTCGTGCCTGCAGTACCCGCACTGGCCTTTCGGGTTCGTGGGCAGACGGTCTCTTGGCCTGTTGCTTCTGTCACATGCCTTGAATGCATCGGCTCGCCCCACTTTGATGGTGGCGCTCTTTTCGGTTGAGCGTGTTAGTGCTCGGTCCATTTCGTAAGCGCGAGCTGCGGATAGGTTGTGTGACCTGGCCATGACTAATATGCCATGCAACGGAATATTCGGTTGCCGTAAGATGAGCCTGCGCAGCACCTTGCTGCATATTCCTTGGACTAGCTGGGCTCTGATTTCTTTGGCTGCTCTTTCATCCACAAGGTGTGTGCTGGCTAGCTCCCTGAGCCTCGCGTGGAAGGTGTCAATGGATTTTCCGTCCCCTTGTCTGGCTTGCCTCAACTTGAAACGCTCAAAGTCCAGGTTCAGTTGAGGGTCAAAAGGCGCATTGAGCGCTACCATTGCTACCTCATAGTAATTCAGAGGGCCGACATTTGGGAGGTGTTGGAAGAGCAGGAATACTTCCACCCAGGCGTAATGGAGTAGGAGCAAACTCTTGACGGTGTCATTTGTTTCTCTGGTTGCTATGAAATAGTTCTCAAAATGGCCGAGCAAGGTCCTCCACCTTGGGGATGCAGTGGTGGGGTTGGCTGAACGCTTGTGGGGTGGATGTTCCGTGACCATGCGGGCTGGCGCTTGGTTGTCTTCTATGTTGTCACCCATTACGAGAACAGGGTTGTGGACTTGCCTCGCGTGGTGCAGGAACTGCTGGGCTCCTTGTGACTGCAGCACCGCTTTACGGGGCTAGTCACGTGTGCAAGGGCGGGGCTGAGATGGCCGCTCTGCTTTGAAGTGCGCCGGCCTCGCACTGCCTGGCATCTGTGTAGTCGACCACATGACTGCGCCTTACCAGTCATGACTCCAGCCTGTGAAGTGGGTCTGCTGGTGTGTCTGCAGCTGCTGCCGCTCTGTGCCAGAGAGGTGGGGGCCTGGAAACCAACCTTGCCTTCCTTTGGGCAGTGTGCACTGTCAGAGTTGCTCTTGTAGCACTGCCAATATTGAACAGATTTTCCACGGGACGGCCCTCAGTCAATTGACTCTTCTGGCCAAGCTCTACAGCTGCATCACTGTAGGGGGTTGGAGCGTGGATTAAGCTCCCTTCCTCGTCACCAATGTAAAGAGCTACCGCACTCTTCCTAGGACCTAAATACGGTGCAGGGCACGCCTCGGCTGAGCACAATGACAGGACACCACACTCATTAACAGTTGTGTGCCGAGTGACCTTGAGTGGTCACGCCCCCTTTTATTTACGTGCCCCGCCTTCCCGGCGTGAGCGCATGTGTGCAACACTTCCGGCGCGGACCGGAGCAGTCAGCTAGACTGCTGACTAATTACACTTACCACATTTGCATGTCAAATGCGATGCTGCTTATCTATATACATTGCCTCAAGTGTTATTTAGAGATCCATGGTGGGACAAAAGGTGTCCTTGACTCGTTGAATATCACAGACTTTTCCTGGTGAGCCCTCTGGGAGGAAACAAAGAATGATTCCCTTGTGGCCTTAATTACTTTACCAATATCATATAATTTCTACTTTCAAGAAAGTCCTTCAAAACATGGCAAACACATTTGTTTATTTCATATTTGTACCTTTTCATTTATTCTTCTTTTACTTTTTTTTGCAAAATTATTTTTTGTATACTTTTTTCTGAATTCATTATATTCATAACTCATAAAAATTAGTACATGTATTTAAATACCAGTGCATATGTGAACAATAAAAACACCATACAGAAAACATATCTAAATCACTCTCACCAATACATCATACATCCACTATCATACACTCAAGATCCACTCTTTATTCTGTGTCTAAGGAGTCACAGATCTTTCTGTGAACTGTCACGCTAGGTCGATGCGTTTCGGTGGATTAGGACCACCTTCCTCACCTTTGACAGAACAAAGCTCGTCTCAACAGTTTGTGGACTCTGTATGGATATCCTAGCAACAAATCGGGTAGATGGTCTCTTTGTATATTTTCAGCCATCAATTAATTGGGTAGATTGTCCCAATATAGAGTCTCCTTGGTATTATCTTTTGTCTAACCTGATTTTTAGTTGGTCTCTCCCCATGTTAGGTATGCATCATATCCCGGGAAACTCTCTTATATGTAAATGTTGTCTCAATGTCACTCTTAGATTCGGCGACGATATTTCCTCAGTTTCTCATAGTTTTCATGTTTTTCCGATTTTGTGCGTATTGTATTAAAGCAGAGTTTCAGTCTTCTGTGTTTATAATGCCTTCATCTCCCGATACCATGATATCGCCGGAGCTGCTTCAGTCGTGAGATGTGGTGTCAGCCGATATTCCCTCTGAAAAATGTATATGGCTCTTTCAAGTGGTGCTTCGTCAGCATGCACAATGCGTATTACCTTGTTGAGGGTGCGCATGAACCTTTCTACTTCCCCATTCGCCTGAGGCCAGCGTGGGGTCACTTTTCGGTGTTGGATGCCCCATGCCTTAAGGTAGGCCGCAAAGTCTTGTCCATGGAAGGGTGGGCAGTTGTCTGTTTTCACCACTTCGAATATGCCATGGGTCACGATGGTCTTCTCGAGTTTAGTAATCACTTCCATGGCTGTCTGGCTCCCTACAATCTCAACCTCGGGGTATTTTGTGTAGTCATCAATGATCACCAGGGCATAGCGTCCATCTGGGAGGTGTCCGAATTCTATGCTGGCGTACTCCCATGGCCGCTGCGGGTTGTCTTCCGTGATGACGGGGTGAGGGCCATCTTGCTGGACCGACGCCTGGCACCATGAGCATGTTCTGACCGTGAGCTCAGCTAGGGGGTCCATTCCTGGGAACCACACTATTGCTCTTAGCCGGCTCTTCGTCTTCACCATGCCTTGGTGTCCCCGGTGTGCGAGGTCCACCGCTTGTTGAGCAAGACTTAAGGAGATCACCAGTCGAGGGCCTCTGAGTAGACAACCACTGCTGTCTACCGAAAGCTCATCTTTTACCTTCATGATGGCCTCCAGGACAGTTTTTGCTTGTGGCGTCCGCCTGGTCATGGTGGACTGAATGTGGCGCCAGTTGTTTGATTGGACCGCTCCGATGGCTAGTTGCAGGCGTTCATCTGTCCGGGTAGCTTCTACAATGATTTCAAGACTCATGGGGAGTGGCCGGGATCTTTCAGACACAAGTCGGACATATTCTTCAGTGTCCTCAGCATCTTCCTCTTCCTCTCTGGTGGCGGCCCTGGGATGTCGCCACAGGTAGTCTGCCGGATTGGAGGAGCCTGGCTTGTATTCTACTTGGTAGTCATACCCTTGCAGCTGGAGGATCAATTTTTTGATCCGCAGGGGAGGCTTGGATGCTGATCCTTGAAAGAGGGGGATGAGGGGTTTGTGGCCTGTGGATATGGTGAATGGATGGCCATACACGTACACGTGAAAGTGCCGTCAGGCCCAGTGGATGGCAATCACCTCTCACTCAATTTGCGAGTATCTCTATTCCCTGTCCGTCAGGGAGCAGCTCACGTATGCAATTGGGGCCCCCTCTGTTGCTTTGTAGCTGAGTGAGCACGGTTCCTAGCCCGTAGGGGCTGGCGTCCACAGCGACGTTGGTGGGTCGGGCCGGGTCAAAGTATGATAGTGTTCTGTCTGCCGACAGGGCTGCTTTGGTGTCTTTGAAGGCTTGCTCCTATTCGGGGCCCCATTGCCATGTGGTGGTGGATTTCGTCAGTTCCCTGAGGGGCTTCGTGAGGTTGGACAAGTCTGGGACAAAGTGCCCGCAGAAGTTCACCATTCCTAGAAAGCTTCTGATTTCCGAGATGTTGGAAGGTGCTGGCGTTGCCTAGACGTCCTTCACCTTGTCGGAGTCTGTGGCTACTCCTATGTCGGAGAAGGTGTAGCCAAAAAAACTGATCTTGTTCCTCAAGAACTGAAACTTTTCTCTGTGAAGGGTCAGCCCGGATTCTTTGATCCTTTGGAGAACCCTGCGAAGTCGGCGGTGGTGTTCTTCCATCGACGAAGCATATATCAGCAGGTCGTCGCTCACATTCAGGACTCCCGGGAGTCCACTGAGAACTTCGCAGATGGTGTTTTGGAACACCCCAGCGGCACTCTAGATTCTGAAATTAAGGCGACGGTATCTTCGGAGACCGACTTGCGCCGAAAAAGTGGTGATGTAACAAGAGTCTTTGTGTAGTGGCAGTTGGTGATGGCTGGACCGTAGGTCCATCTTTGAAAACCATTTCACGCCGTTCAGCTCTCCCAGGATGTCATCGATGTTGGGGGTTAAGTGACATTCTCTTTTCACCACGGCGTTTGGAAGGCACATGTCGACGCAGATGCGGACCTGTCCTGGTAGTTTCGGCTTCCGTGCTACTACGATCGGGGAAACCCAGGGGGTGGGCCCACCGACCTTCTCGATAATACCTTGTTTCTCTAGTGCCTCCAGTTCTTCTCCGGCATTTTTCCGCAGATGGAACGCAATCCGCCTGTGTCTCAGCACCACTGGTTGGACTGACGGGTCAATGTGGAGAGGGACTTCCTTCTCTTTTAGGCATCTGATGCCTTTGAAGACGTCTTCGAACTCCTCCATGAAGACCTCAAGTTCCTCCTCTTTTACGACCATGGCGAATGAGATTAGCTTCAGCTCCTCTGCTGATTGCCCGCTCAGCAGCATCCTGCTTCCTTCCTGGGTCACATACACTGTGGTGGGGATTTTAAGGTCCCGGTGCTTTAGCTCAGTCTTGAAACATTCCCAGAGCGGGATGGGCTTCTTTTGTCCGTACGCGAACACCCAGATTCTGGCTTCCTGCAATGGCGGGCGGGGGCTTAATTGATTGTACACATTAGCAGCCATTAGTTCATTTGAGGCCCCAGTGTCTATGGTGGCTCTCACATCCTGCTGGTGAGTTTTTATCCTGCACTTTGGAAGTCGTCGTCTCTTCCGTCGTGGTTGGTCTAATACAAACACATAGTGGACTGGGTAGTCACTTGCGTCATCGTCCATGTCCTCACTGTCGCGTGCTTCCGCTACGGCTTGTGCTGCTTCCTTCCGTAGTTTCATGGACCGGCATACTGCCACGAAGTGGTTTATACACCCGCAAGAACTGCACTTCTTCCCTCTCGCTGGGCAGTCCTGCATGCGGTGGGGCGTGCCTCCGCAGTAGCCGCACTCCTGTTTCTTCTCTTGCGGTCTCCCCCCCCTGAGGCTTGGCGCACCTTGGGCCTCACTACATTTGCTGTTTCCACTGCATTGACCTGCTCCGTCTTGATTGGTCCGTGGAGGGCTGCTTCCATGTGGGATGCCCTGGCTTGTGATAGCTCTTTTGACCGACCCAGAGTGAGGATATCGGCCAAGGGTTTGCCATCCTCCTGAAGGATGCTCACTCTGAGTTTGGACGAGTAGCATCCTTGGATTATCTGACCTCGGATTTCTTCCTGTTCATCTTTAAATCCGCATGTACTGGGCAGTTCTTTCAACCGCCCGTGGAATGCCTCTAACGACTCATCCGCTTCCTGTTTGGCCTGGCGAAATATACATCTCTTGTGGTCTCTGTTCACCATTGGTTTAAAATGTGCGTTTAGGGCGTTAAGCAGCATCATGTATGTTTTGGGTGTGGCCTCTACCCGGGTTTTGTATATACGGTGGATGACTTTGCCTCCCAAATGGAGGAGTAGGGCTCTGCGCCTGTCTGGGGCTATGCATGCCCCTTCGAAGTAGATCTGGAGACGGTCAGTCCGGTCCCTCTACCGTGGGGCGAGGGAAGAGGGGGCACCATCAACTGTAAAGGGCTCAATGGCCGGGATTGACGCCATCCTCGCACCGTCGCATTTACTCTTCGCGGCACGTGCTCGACCTACCTCCTGGGCTCAGCAGCCGTCGTCTAGCCGAGAGTGACAAAACGCGCGGCTGAATCCTCCCTCTGTACTCTGGGTAGCAGGCCTTACTGTGACATCCTTTTTTTCCCTGAAAAGCGGGGCGCCACCTGGGGCTGGGGGTCTTCAACAGCCCAAAGCAGGCCTTCCAGGAGCACCACGGCAGGCCTCTGCAGAGGAAACAGCTCCCCTGTGGTTATATGGCCCACATCAAGGGCTCTAAACCTCTGTTGTGGACAAACAACACATAGCAGTGCACGTAGGCTCTTCGCCGCCTCGTCGCCAGAGTGATATGCAGCGCGCACGTGGCTACAATTAGCGCCGGAGCCGCAATTATACACGGGACTCTGCTTCAGTTATCACTCGCGTGGTCCCGACTGCCGGAGCCGGGCCACGCCTCTTTATTTTATAGCCGGTGCGTAACGACACACCCTGGCGCTAGACACAGTCCACCGAGCGCGGGTAGACTGCACCGCTGCCTTGTCGGAGGACACTACAGTGGCGATACACCCACTAAAAACAACTGCCCGCATTGAAATTACCCCCGGCCACATTACCATGGTGGGGGAGACACCGGCGGGTGGAAAGTCCGTCCGCCAGTTTTTCGCCCGGTCGAAGAGTCGACCGGGTGGAAAACCTACTGATATGGTGGCAGTGTCTGGGAGACACCGCCATCCATATTAATATATCTGCGGTGACATGCCTTTCTGTGGGGGCAACACTTCCACGGAAAGGCAGGCATTTCACGCAATTAGGGGCCCATAGCGGGCCCCCAGTGATTCCGGGTGGTGGGGGTGCACATGGTGGTACTATGGTACACACCCTGCAGTTCCATGCACAACATTGCAGGCACCAAGTGGGGCCTGCTACGTTGTGCATGGAAGTGCACGGCATGAGAACACCGCCCGCCGCAATGTCAAGAATGCAGGATGTGCTGCCAGTGTGGCGGACACATCCTAATGTAACCATCGGGACCCCCACACCAATAGCGAGCGGTCGCATTCCACGAAAGGATGGCGGGCAAACAAAGTAGGCCTGCATCCTAATGATCACCATAATGTCTGATCAGATATTTTCTATTTTAAAATGACCATGCATAAGGGCCACATACACCCAGGCCTCTTAGCTTTACCAGTGCTTATTTATATTTTTTATTTTGTCATTTAAGCACTACTTGACTGTATTTTCTTTGTAAACAATCCTTTGCCATATAGTCTCTTGTTGGAAAATATTGTCAGTACAAAAGGGGGTGGTGATGGATGGAGCCTCTGAACCAATCAAACACTCACACCCAGTCAACAGATCTGGGTTTAATTCATCACCGTTCTTTAGCCCACTCTGCCACCCTAGTTCAGACATGGCCATATGCAAATCAGTCTGACCCTGTGCCTCATGGGAACAGTCCAGCCCGAACTGCCAAGCCATGCCTTCCCTGGACCGGAAACAAGCTTCATAGGACTGGTTTCTGGCATTAAAGCCGTCTTCAGGCAGGCTTTCTTGAATCCAGTGGCAAAGTGAGCAAGGGACTCATGCCTGAGCATACCCTGCCAACGTACGGCGAACAAAGCGGTACAAAAGGGGGTGGTGATGGACGGAGCATCTGAACCAATCAAACACTCACACCCAGTCAACAGATCTGGGTTTAATCCATCACCGTTCTTTAGCCCACTCTGCCACCCCAGTTCAGACGTGGCCTTATGCAAATCAGTCTGACCCTGTGCCTCATGGGTACAGACCAGCCCGAACTGCCAAGCGATGCCTTCCCTGGACCGGAAACAAGCTTCCTAGGACCGGTTTCTGGCATTACAGCTGTCTTCAGCTAGGCTTGCTTGAATCCAAAGGCAAAGTGAGCAAGGGACTCACGTCTGAGAATACTCTGACAACTTATGGCGAACAAAGCGGTACAAAAGGGGGTGGTGATGGACAGAGCATCTGAACCAATCTAACACTCACACCCAGTCAACAGATCTTGGTTTAATCCATCACCGTTCTTTAGCCCAATCTGTCACCCCAGTTCAGACATGGCCATATGCAAATCAGTCTGACCCTTTGCCTCATGGGAACAGTCCAGCCCGAACTGCCAAGCCATGCCTTCCCTGGACCGGAAACAAGCTTCCTAGGACCGGTTTCTGGAAATTATTGTCATGCACAATAGAGGTCATTCCCTGTGTGTCTTTGGCATGTCTTGCTGGTGAGTGTCACCACCGGCAGGTTCTATTTCCCTTCAGATGATTTTACCACTAGGTAACTTATAGAACCAAGCGGTGTGTTGTGCCATTTATTTTTACTTTTCGCCCACTCATGATTACAGCCAGGGTATACTGTCTCTCACATATAATGTTTCTATAGCTGACATTTCCATATGTATGTTGATACTGCTGTGTGGATGAATTTTAAATTCAGCTTTACATTGTTCATATAAAGAGTCTAATAATGTTACCCGCCAAATGTAATTCTGTTATCTACACAATGATATTGGTACTAATTACAACCACCCAAAGAATATAAGACACAAGTATAAAATCAGCTTTTCTACTGTTTACCACATTTTATCTATGGTTTATATCTACCGTTTATCAATTAGAGATAGCAAGACAAGGTGTTCAATAGAAAGTGTTAATCTGTAGTTGAACCACTAACTTTATATACTTGACACATGTACTGAAAATGTTCCATGCTTTCAAAGACATATTTTAACACTGACCAAGACATCAGCACTACCGTTGTGACTCTTTACACATAAAATCGCTTCAAAGAGAAATTCAACTGTGCCAGAGGTTGTGATCCTCAGGGGTGTGTGAATAACCTGGGGAGATTTTGGCTCTAAAAGAACTCCCAGTGAAATGATTTCAGTCCCTCACCGGTATCCCTCCGAGGTGTTTCTGAGGCGGCTTCATCATCCTTCTGTTGTACCGTAGGATCTAATTTATGATCAGATCCCAAGAGAAAGAAGCCTCGGGTGGAGCAGGTGGAGCAGGCGTGCTGCTGGGTTTCTCTCTCTCATATTTTCAAAGCCTTTGCATTGATCCTTTTCAAGTCTACGACCACGGACTTCACAAAAAAACCTACACACTCTTCAACATTTCATTGAGAAAATAATACCACAGTACAGCGAAAAAGTCCCCTCAATAAAATCAGGAAAATGGAATGGTATGGTTTGTGTTTTTCCCATGATATGCTAGAGTATCCGGTTTAACGGACCATCTTTTGATATGGTTATTAACAGTTTGTAGCAATATGTATAGAGAAATGTAATGCCTCTTGCATCGGGGCCAGATGTTAGGCTTTGTTCTTGCTGTAATCTTATGCACTTTTATATATGCATGTTTATTTTTTTCTGGACAAGGGGAAAGGGTTATTGAAGGGCTGGTCGTTCCACTTATGTGCTGGAAGAATTTGCATGAAATTTGGTTGTATGTTTCTCCTTGACGTGTGATTTGTGTTTTTTCAATTTATTGTACATCTACCCACCTTTGTTTTAATATATGGATAGCGGTACATTCTAAAGAAACATTTAAATTTTACTTTATCAGCCTTTTTATGAATTTTTTTTATATGAAAAGTGTAATGTGAGATCTTTTTTTTACCCCATGTATCTTTTCATAGTTTTATTTTGCATCAGAGTAAAAGTTCAAAAATGTTAGATGGAAGAAAAAGCACATATTTGTTCATCACTTTAAGTTAGAGTGACAAATACAATTATTTAATGGGTGCACGCATTTTTTTATTGAATGGGTGCAGGCAAGGAGCATGGCCAGGATGGCTATGGTGTGAGATGCGCATGTCTGTTATTCTGGAGAACGACCCCAAAGGTGCTGAGTTAGTATATTGAGTTGGAAATGTGGACTTACACAAAGATATAGTAGGAAATATTGTGAATTAGAAATATCGACAGCAAAAATATCATGGTCAAAAATAGCAAATTTGAGGTAAGAAATAGTGTTTTAAAAATATAGAAGTCATTAATATTGTTTGCAAACATATAGATGTTTAAAATATTTATTTTTTGATTAGTGTTCTGTCTTGTAGTTCATGTTCCAAATGTATGTGGTGTCTTTTTTTTGTATAAGTATTGTTTATGTTTATTATTGTATGTGTAACATTTTTGGTAGTTATGAATTTTATTTTAATAAACGTTTGCATTTTTTAGTTCCATAGCAGGTTGTGGGTTTATAGGGGAATAGGGTGTAAAGTCATTTAATTATAATAAATTAATGATTATTTTTTATTTATTTATTTAATTTAGATTGTATAGAGTTGTGGGAAGTAATTTATTTGTAATTAATTATTAATTGGTTGTTAATTAATATTAATAAATTAATTGATAATTCATCATGGTAATTGTGTAATTTCTTTTAGGAGCAGGTTGTGGGGTTTATGGGGTAAAGGGTGAGAAGTAATTTAATTTTGATTAATTAATAATTAGCTGGGAATTTTCATTTATTAATTGATTGAATATTAATTATAGAAATTGATTCATTAATTTCAGGTGCAGATTGTGGGGTTTATAGGTTTAAAGGTGGGAAGTAATGTATGTTTAATTTATTAATAATTTGTTGTTATTTTATATAAAATAATGTACTGAAAATTAATTACGGAGATTGTGTAGTTAATTTTAGGTGCAGGTTGTGGGGTTTATATGAGTAAAGGGTGGGAAGTGATTTATTTCTAATTAATTAATGAACTAGTTAATTGATAATTAATTATGGTAATTCCATGATTTTTTTTCGGTGTTAGTTGTCGGATTCAAGGGGTAAAGGGTGGGAAGTAATTTATGTAAATGAAAGTAATACTTTTTAGTTCATTAATATTAATTAATTAATTGAAAATTAATTATGGAATTTGTGTAATTAATTTTGGTGTGGGTTGTGGGGTTTATGGGGTAAAGAGTGGGAAGCCATTTTTGTTTAATTAATTAAAAATGTGTTGCTAATTAATAGTAATTAAATAATTTATATTTAATTATTTGGTTGTATGTGGGTTTTATTGTTATAGGGGTACAGTGTGGGAAGTAAATGAATTTTTCCTATTTCATAATTAGTTGTTGAATAATATTAATTTTTAATTTAAAATATGTTTTAATTGTGTCATTGTTTACTGTTTAATTTTATTTGTGGGTTGTGGGGATTTTAGGGGTAAAGTGTGGAGATTAAAAAAATGTATGAGTTTTAATTTGTTTTTTTATTAAGAATAATTCTTTAATTAGTTAATAATTATGTTAGTTGAGGAAGTATTTTTTTTATATTTAGATGTGGGCTGTGAATTGTGTGGTGTTATAGGGTAGGAAATAAAAAAGTACATTGATGTAATAATTAATGTTTTCATTTCAAAATATTTTATTAAAAATATTTATTTGTTTGGGTTATTTATAATGTCATTTAATATAATAATTTGAGTATTCATTATTTGTATTTAGCATTATCATATTTAAAAAAATTATGTTAAATCTATTTGTACTTGAATTCCTAACATATTTATATATTCTTTAATTAATTTAGTGTTTTTCATATTTTTATTGTTGTTAAAATGTTGTTTGTTTTTAATCTTGAACTGACCAGAGAAAGAATATTAATTGTTACTCCTCTGCAATCCAACACTTTTCCTACTGTTTGACTTATTGGAGTGGGAATAGTTATTTTTACCCCTCCGCTATCCATAACTTTCCCTTCTGTTGCACTCACTGGAGTGGGAAATTTAAGTTTGAAGATTTTTAAATAGCTTAATGTTTTAACTTGTGATATAATGTTTTTAAATAAGATTTTATGTTATTGGTACACCCATATATATATATATATATATATATGTATATATATATATATATATGTATATATATATATATATATACATATATATATATATATATATACATATATATATATATATATATATATATATATATATATATATATATATATATATATATATATATATATATATATATATATATATATATATATATATATATATATATATTCAAACTGCGTTTCCCCCAAGGATCATCCCAGATCGCCCGGTCAAAAACAAACAGAAGCCGCCACTCCAGTCACTCAATTTATATGAGGCAAGTTGATTTATTTACAGATCCTCTGCAGCATTATTCACAGCGCAAACCAACGTGTTTCGTTAGCTCCTACTAACTTGATCACGGTTGTTACAAACACTGTTTGCTGAATGTATTTTAAAAAGGGAGTCCCTCCCACCTCGGTCACATGATTTCAACCATTTGTTAACTTTCACAATGGCATTCTGGGAATTGTAGTTTTCAATTTCGATTTGTATGAACAAAAATGCATTTCACACTGACTTAGTGTCTTACATTCCAGTCCCCTCTGCCTGCTATTAACAATTTTTGACTTAAGATCAGGTATTTCCTCCTAAGTTTGTTATTATGTAATTTTTAAATAAAAAACATTTTATGGAAAGCAGGGTAATTTTTCAAGTCTTATTTCATCAGACATGTTTGGTGCCCTCTAGTGGGTTGACATTACTGAGGGTTCAAAATGGTTTTAGGAAAGATTTTTATAAGTCTGTGTGTTTTATATATTGTCCCAGATTCTCATTTAGTTACATGCTGTGCCGTGGATTTATGGAAGGAAAAAGTTATTATGGAGTTCATTTGGAGAGGCTCTCTTAGTTTTTCAGATATGCACATAAAGTTCTTCAGACTGATTCAGTCCGTAAGGGGTCATTGTTCGAAAGTTCAAAATATGGCGTGACTCTTTTTGACGTAGAAGCTTTTCACGATGTCCACCTCTTTCTGATGGGGCCAATGTTTCCAAACCCAGAAATTTGAGCAGTCGCCAGTTTCCGTTATGATGTGTCTCCATGTGTTTGGCCACAGCATTCGCTCTGTCCTTGTTTGTGGTAGCTCTTGTGTGTTCTAGAAATCGCTTTTTCAGCTCACAAATTGTGCTTCCAATATATCGTAATTGGCAAGGACATTCAATCATATAAACCGTATACTGGCTTTTACAGGTGATTAGTTCTTTAATCCTCCAGATTTTACGATTTGCCATCTTGATTTGTTTGGTGGGTTTGGCTATCTCGCAAACTTTGCAATTGTAGCATTTATTGAACCCAGTTGTTTTAAGCCATGGTGTTTTTTTTCGGTTCATAAAGTGACTGTGGATCAGTTGATCTTTCAGGTTTTTTGATCTTCTGTATGTGACCACCGGGTGATCCCCCATCTTTTGACTGATCGTTGGATCTAGTTTTAACAATTTCCAATTTTTTTGAGGATTTGGATTACTTGTTTCGATTCTTTGCTGTAATCCATTATGAGTCTTATTGGTTCATCCATTGTACTTTCTTTAGTCTGTGGCTTGAGACAATCTGTCCTCGATATCTCATTTGCTCTTTCCCAACATTTTTTTGTCAGATTTCTTCCATACTTTCTCTTCCGAAATCTGTTCATTGTGATGGTACTATGCTTTTCCCACTCAGTTTTTTCACTGCAAATGCGTTTGATGCGGAGAAATTCTCCGTAAGGTATACTTGAGATCAAGGCAGGTTGATGAAAACTTGTAGCTTCCAAGGTGGAATTTGTAGCTGTTATTTTTCTGTGTAACGTTGTTTCCACTTTGTTGTTACTTACATATACCTCTGTGTCTAGGAAAGATATGCGTTCCCTGCTTTTTGTGTAAGTGAATTTCAATCCTTTTGTGCTGTTGTTCAAAAGTTTAAAATATTCTTCAAATTCACTCTCGCTTCTGTCCCACACTATAAACAAATCATCAATGAATCTTTTCCATTGTATAATGTGTCGGGTAAATTTTGCATTTTGGGTATTCCAGGCTATCTCCTCCCACCATCCCATAGCTATGCACGCATAGCTTGGGCTGAATGAGAAGCCCATCGCCGCGCCATTACGCTGCCGATAGAGTTGTTCCCCAAAGAAAAAGATGTTGTTAGTTAGCAACAGAGTGATCATTTCATACAACATATCATTATGTTCCTTGTAATGTATGTTGCGTTTTTGAAGAAAGTATTTGAAAGCTTCCAAGCCCAAGTCATTATCAATGTTTGTGTACAATGCGACGATATCCATAGATATCAAAAGATAATTTTCCTGCCATATCAAATCAGATAATGAACACAAGAAATCCGTTGTGTCTTTGAGGTACGATTTCAAATCCTCTACATAGGGTCTCAAAAAGAAATCAATAAAGTTACCCATTGGTTCCATCAATGAACCATTTGCCGATACAATCGGTCTTCCTGGTGGTCTAGCGGGGTCTTTATGGATCTTCGGTAAAAAGTACATGGTAGCTATTCGAGGGAAATCCACTGTGAGATATTTCTTTTCTTCATAATCAATCAGGTTTTTATTTTCCCACGTTGTCAGTTTTTGATCTAACTCTCTTTTTATTTGGTCCATTGGGTTTTTTGATAGTTGTTCATAATACTCGGGGTTGGATAATTGATTCATCGCTTCCTCCGTGTATAAGTCCTTATCCCAAATCACCACATTGCCCCCTTTATCCGCCATTTTTATTTCCACGTTCTTGTCATTGATGAGGGTTGTCAATGCTTCTCTTTCTGGTTTGGTTAGATTGTCTCTGGATTTGATTTTTGGAATATTGTATAATTCCTGTATAACCGCCTCCTGGAAGATATCAATTTTATTGCCCGGGGTGAGTTGTGGATAGAATTTGGAATTGGCCTTCATTTTACTCACTCCTGCTCCTAGTTGTGGTATTGCTATTTCCAAGGTTATCTCATTTTCCTCCTCTGCTTCCAGGTTCAGGAGAGCCAAATAACCATCTGCGTCTTTCACACTCAGATCTGAAAATGGTTTAAGGGGAGTTCTGTCGATTTGAGGTTTGTTTTTTCTCTCTAGGAAGTGTTTGGCCAACTTTATTTTCCGAATGTATAGATACAGATCTATCCTCGTTTGTGCCAAATCCATTTTTCTTGTGGGGCAGAAGTTGATGCCTCTCTTAAGCAAAGCAGTTTCGGCTGGTGTTATTACCCTTTTAGATAAGTTAACCACTTGCAATTCTTCACTCATTTGCCCCTCTTCTGTTTCATACCCCTCGTTTCCGGTCCGCTTTGTTGATTTTGTGCACTTTCTCCTCCTGCCTCTTCTGGTTTTTTTTGTTGCTGTTGTTGTTGATTTCTTTGTCTGGGTTGCCAGGATCTTCCACGACCTCTTCCTCTTCCTTGCATTTGTCTGGGCGCCCCCTGCTCCTGTTCCCACTGTCGCTGTTGGAGCACGAGGCGCATATCCCCTAAAAAACGCTTCTGTTCCTCATCCAGGTTTAGATCTTCCTCTGTTTGTTCACTGGATGTAATTGAGGATAGGCTGGAGGATGAAACGGTTTTTGTATGTAGTTGTTTTTTGAATGGATCATATTTTCGGGCAAATGTAAAGATTCTTCCTTCCGCATAATCATTTGCGTCCCTTACAAATTTATTGTGCTTCCTCAATCTCACAGTTTCCTCATGTTGCTCTATTTGTTTTTCCAAGTCCTCTTTAAATTTTGTCATTTCTTGGTTTAATTTTAATGATTCCAATTCCTTTTCCAGTTCCTTAAGTTGTTCCTTTATTTTTTCCAGGGCAATTTCAATGTGCTTAACTAATATCTTGATTAAGCCCAATGATGAATCTAAAATGAATGCCCCCCATTCCTGTAGCAAATCATTAGTAACGTCCTGCTGACTTGGCATTAACATTATTCTGAGTCCCCTTGGAACTCTTTCTGCTTCCAGATATTTCCGTAATGCTATGACTTCCCAGGATTTATTGATTTCTTTTCTGGTCAGTTTTTCCCAATGTCTTATTTTGCTTTTTGTGTCATCCTTTGGTGTTTCACTCTGTTTGGCTTGAACTTTCTCCATATTTCCCTTTTCGAACATATTTGTGACACGTTCCTTTCTTTTTGCCTCTCTCTTCTCCATTTTTCTAGTGCTGCGAAACGCTGCTTTGGATCAATTGTAATCCTTTGTATTTGATTCTTTGTCTCTTTATAGTGACTGTCGGCCAGAGAACTTAATGGGGTGATTTTGGCTCCGTAATGGTTATTGATATCATGGGATGAATGCGCAATTGCCACTGTGTGTAACACGCTACTGCCACTTCTTTCCGCACATCAAAACACTCCCAAAGTCTATGCGGCCGTTGCTTAATCGCCAGGCTTTCCTTGTATTTTAACTTGTACTCCGAATGGAAATGTGCAAACTAGACGTTTTAATTATCCGTCAATATAGAGAAGGAGAGAGGGGGATCCCTTCTTACCTCGGATTTGTTCTCCGGGCAGCGTGGGTACCCGTCCTCCACACACTCTTCTCCGGTCTGCTTTCCTCGGCTCCAAAATTAATCGCGGTGAGCGCCATGGAAGGAATTTGAATTATTTCACTTTGGTAGTTCAGCTCTCCTTCCAAGTTAGGCGCTGCTAGCAAGTGCGTGGCTTCTTACGGTTGAACCAAACCGCTCTGTATTCAAACTGCGTTTCCCCCAGGGATCCCAGATCGCCCGGTCAAAAACAAACAGAAGCCGCCACTCCAGTCACTCAATTCATATGAGGCAAGTTGATTTATTTACAGATCCTCTGCAGCATTATTCACAGCGCAAACCAACGCGTTTCGTTAGCTCCCCACTAACTTGATCACGGTTGTTACAAGGAGTGTCCAGCTGCAGGTTGCAGCCCTTCTGCAACGCTACCTAGCGCTGTGGAGGACAGGACAGTTGAAGCCTGTTTTAGAATCACTTACCAGCAAGACAAACTGTGTGAGTGTTCAGTGCAAACCACTTGGGGATTTGAAAGACTTTTTAATGGAGCGCAAAAGCTGGCGACTCACTGGAGTAGAAACTAAAGGCACTACGAGTACCATCAGGCTGTGTTTACAGCCACGCCCACATGGGCTGGGACACCTGTTGTTCATCAGTGCTATAAAAAACTGCCGCGCTTTTTGTGTGTCTCCCTGATGCCCGCAGCCCTTGACAAAGTGCTTCAGCGCACGAAACGCGTTGGGCAGGACATTGATTTATGGCAAGACATTCTGCTGCTTGACACCGCTGTGTTCTCTAATAAATTGTGGCGGATTATTATTCAACCGTGTGGACCTTCTTACAACAGGCAACCCTGTATGATCGTATTCAAGCGGCCCAGCCTGAGCCGCAAGGAGTGTCCCGCTGCAGGTTGCAGCCCTTCTGCAACGCTACCTAGCGCTGTGGAGTACAGGACGGTTGAAGCCTGTTTGAGAATCACTTACCAGCAAGACAAACGGCGTGAGTGTTCTGTGCAAACCACTTGGGGATTTGAAAGACTTTTTAATGGAGCGCAAAAGCTGGCGACTCACTGGAGTAAAAACTAAAGGCACTACGAGTACCATCAGGCTGTGTTTACGGCCACGCCCACATGGGCGGGGACACCTGCTGTTCATCAGTGCTTTAAATAACTGCCGCGCTTTTTGTGTGTCTCCGTGATGCCCGCAGCCCTTGACAAAGTTCTTCAGCGCACGAAACGCGTTGGGCAGGACATTGATTTATGGCAAGACATTCTGCTGCTTGACACTCTGTGTTCTCTAATAAATTGTGGCGGATTATTATTCAACCGTGTGGACCTTCTTACAGCAGGCAACCCTGTGTGATCGTATTCAAGCGGCTCAGCCTGAGCCGCAAAGAGTGTCCCGCTGCAGGTTGCAGCCCTTCTGCAACGCTAACTAGCGCTGTGGAGTACAGGACGGTTGAAGCCTGTTTGAGAATCACTTACCAGCAAGACAAATGGCGTGAGTGTTCTGTGCAAACCACTTGGGGATTTGAAAGACTTTTTAATGGAGCGCAAAAGCTGGCGACTCACTGGAGTAAAAACTAAAGGCACTACGAGTACCATCAGGCTGTGTTTACGGCCACGCCCACATGGGCGGGGACACCTGTTGTTCATCAGTGCTTTAAATAACTGCCGCGCTTTTTGTGTGTCTCCGTGATGCCCGCAGCCCTTGACAAAGTGCTTCAGCGCACGAAACGCGTTGGGCAGGACATTGATTTATGGCAAGACATTCTGCTGCTTGACACCGCTGTGTTCTCTAATAAATTGTGGTGGATTATTATTCAACCGTGTGGACCTTCTTACAGCAGGCAACCCTCTGTGTGAATATATATATATATTCACTGAAAAAACCATAGGTTATAGACCATATATAGTTAGGGACTAGCATTTACAAAACCTTATTTTACTCACACAAAACCATTGAAATTCGCATATATAGTTAGTTGCACTAACTATATATCGCGCACCCGCAATCCACTGCTATTGATGTCACATATTACATTATCATTTATGCTGTAACTTAATTATGTGACACCTTGGAAATAGCAGTATTTTTTCCTTTTCCATGACATGTGATGGCACTCTTGCACTTTAAATGGGTGGTCAGCCCCCATGACGTTGTCATGTGATCAAGGCTATCTCTAGCCGAAACGTGTCATGACGGACTGGTGCTGGGTTGAAAACTAAATAAAGAAAACATTTTGCACCTTCCTGGGTCTCGCTGGTTCCTGTCTGTTCGTGTGGCTGTACTTGCTGTGCTTGCGGACTTTGGGACTTCACATACCTCATATATATATAGAATAATGAAGGCGTACAGCGAGTTAAGGTGAACCTGGAAGTAATTACAGTGAGACTCAAGTATTATACAGTTAAAAGAATAATACAAGTACTATCAAACTTAATCCTACACTTTATTTGAAAATGTTTAAAACAGACTGCCTCTTTAAGCAAACTGACATTGGTCCTACTTCAATGTTTAAGCTACGTTTTAAAGAACTAACGAACCCACCCTCAATGCTGTGCATATGATTAAGAGGTGTGTTACCTCGAAACGCGTGATGCATTTCTGCAGAAATAAATGGATTTCAAGTACGCTGGTGTGGTCGGTTTCACGCTGCTGAGGTCTGCGCGTGGGTTTGGATGGATATATATATATATAAATTAATTATTATGTATGTGTGTTTAACTTTTTTAATTAATTGTATTTATTATATTTTTAAAATGTGTATTAAATCTACGTTATTTTCATGTAAAATGTATTATTTAACATATTTAATATTTATTATTTTATTTTATATATATATGAATGTACAAATTTCGATATTTTGTACAACAATATTTTTTACATTTTTATTTATTTTGATATTTTTGCACTTACCTTTTTAAGTTTAGGGAGTCGAAATTTTTGCATTCTATATTTTTGCATCAATGTCTTTTTACTTCTATATTTTTAACATTTATATTTTGTCAGTGACCCGACCCTGAATATTTAGTTATCCTACCTTTATTTTCAATCTGTTCCTCCCCTCACTCGCTACAGGTCTATGCCAATTCTCTGATGCTGTTGTTGGAGGCCCTTATCCAGAGATGTTAGGAGGAGGAGAGGCCGAGTCAGAACGACGCAATAGACAAAATCACGATGGTGGCTGGCTTCTACTGACGACCGTCACGCCTCCAGGGGATGAAGGGGCCAGCTGTGGGTTCTTTCTCAGTGCAGGGTGACAGTGAGGGCTGGTGATCCAAGGGGAGGGGTGCACTCTGGCATCGACTGGAGTGCCATATGGTCCGAGAATGAAACCTGGATGTGGATGATTTTATCAGGAGAGACCCACTGAGAGTGAGTGAAGGCTGATGTCTTGATTAGACAGTACCCTAAGGATAAAGAGTGGTAACCTGGATTTGCAACCCTGTAAACACACTGTGAGTTTGATGACTGCCCCCTTGGTGAGACCATGGCTGCCTGGATTGTTCCATGACCTTGTGTGGTGTCTGAAAGATGTCTCTTGGAGCATGGCAGAGGTACCTATCTCTATCACAAAATAGTCGATATGGCGCTCTGAGACTCTATGGACCAGTGCCCTTAACCAACCTGAGCAATCTTATATAAGGGTACTCCTTGGTATACTGGAGGTTCAGGCCGTCTTGTCTCTACTGGTTTCTTCTTTCTGTTCTTTCTTGCACTGCAGTATGATGGGGTGGTGTCACTTCCCGGCCGTTTTGGTGAACATGTTTGGTAGTCTCTGCTCTCTCCACTGTGAAATAACGTAATCAGAGTAATTTGGACCTTGTCAGGCTGGGGTGTTGTTTGGGAACAAATGTGCCATGTATGGCACAGGAGGGAGGGACTCGAACATGATGTGACCCAAGGCTGCCAAACTTCAACTGACAAAGACTTCACTGATAGGCTCCAAGAGGGCATTGGAGATAACCATGGTGCTGGGTCTTCGATTGAGGAACACACAGACAAAGTATTGGCAGCATTAGGGATACCAAGACTGCACTCGAAACAAAGAATGATTCAGTAGCCCTTGGCTGGAGTGCTGGGAGCAGATCAAATAAAAAAAAACCTGTCTAAACTAGTATTAGAAAATAAATCAGGTGTTGTGGATGTTCGACCATCAGTAATAGACTTGCAATCGAGGTGCCAGGCCATGCCCATGGAGCTACGTGTGCTGATTCAGAAGGCTGCTGACAGAAAAATTATTTGCAAATGGCTGGGGTGCCACAGAAAGCAGAAGGCCTTATTAAGGAATAATTTGTGGAAGAATTTCTATCCCAAACAACAAAGAGCTTTTTTCCAGTTAAAATAACCCTTCACCGGCTCAACTGTGCTTTGTTATGCAACAAAACTGCATATTATCCACCTTGCAAGTCATATTTCTTCACATCGGCTACTGAGGTATGGTCTTGGCTTGAGGACCTAGGATATCATGTACCACAAAGTGCATGGACTCCTCAGGTGGCAGAAGAGCAAGAACAGCGTAGTAAACATCAATCCCGCAGAAGAGCGTCAGCAAAGCCAACAAAGTAGCAGTCTGAGCATGAGCATGACCACATGGTGGTGGCCTTAAGCAGCAGAGTGTTCTAGTGGGCTCAATAGTTGGAGTGTATTGGCAGTGAAAATCAATTGCAGCAATGATGTCAGTGCAATGCATTTGGAGCTGGAGGGGGAAAATGATCCACTGAGTGTTACACCAGTTTTTTCAGGGACATAATTTAATGTGCAGGAATGTAAGTTAACTGTGTTATTACATCAATGAGTGCCTTATGATTGGGTATTGTATTTGATGTCTTGCTAACCCCGGGGGTAGGTGGCTTTATTGAGACCTTATGCACCCCTCCCAGAGGGAATTTGGTTAGAACACTCTGCCTCCCACACTCAGAGTTTCTTGCTGGGTCCACATGGACATGAGTTACATTGATTCTTGTTTTGATAGTTATGACAGGGACGCTCACATTGTGAGCAACCTCTGAGTGTGGGTGTTTGGGAATCTGTTATCAGATATGGATTGCTTGAGGAGTCCTAGGGTGATGGAATGTGGGTTGTCATATAGCAGTCTCTAGAGCTGGCTAGTTGCATGAGCTTACCAGAAAGGAGGTGGGGGTCAGGTGTACTCAATCGACATCTTCGATACTGTGGGAAATGACTATGGGGCATATTATCAAGGAACTGCGTTAAAACTATTGCCGCTTTAGCGGCAGGAAACGGCCGCTAAAACAGCGATAATGAGCTTGATAATATGCTGTAGAGAATTCCAACAGAAGCCCATGTTAACACCATAACATGAGCTTCTGTTGGAATTCTCAAGGGCATATTATCAAGCCCATTATCACCGCTTTACCGGCAGTTTCCTGCTGCTAAAGCGGCGATAATTTTAACACCGTTCCTTGATAATATGCCCCGATGTTTTGCATGGTACTCCCTTATATTTTTGTGTTCTTTTGATGAAACTGTTTATCTTGGCTATAGGACCCTGCACATTTTACCCCTGTTAACTAGTGGCAAAGTGCATGTGCTCTATCTTTCAAAATGTTTTACATCTGATTGGCACATTTAATTTACTGATAAGTCCTTCCATATATCTTATGTGGATGTAAGAGCTATAAGTTACAATAGACTGTTGACTGCTGATTATTATAGTCTTAGTATTCAATCAATCAATCAATCAATCAATCAATCAATCAATCAATCAATCAATCAATCAAAATATCCTTATTTAATTGTAAAAAACACAATCATTAACTAACATAATTGTACCATAAAACAAGATAAAACCCACCACCAGGTGAACATAAATACAATTTTTTTAAGAACCATCTAAACGATCACATGGCAGTACCATGCATCCACTCAAGACACCAATCCGTTAGTCAAGCCAAAAATGTCTTGAACACAAAGCGCATGGAAAAAATTAAAAATAGCGAATAAAACATACTCATTCGGTAAAAGATGCAAATAGAAAAGTGCAGGTCGTGTTGTGTAAAATTTAGAGCTTTCAGTAAAGGTTGGAGGAAACATTTCCTAGGTGCACTAAAATAGTTACATAGCAATACAAAATGTAAAGTATCCTGTGGGGACGAATCGTCACAGCTACAGAGACCTAAAGTACTCAAGGGGGACCAACCACTTGGACCTGCTAATAGATGATGCAAAAAATTGAACCTAAAATGTGCTACCACAAATGTATTATTTACATTGGATAAAAGAGAAATATATGACTTCATTCCCTGAATGGATTTTAGCAATGACTAACTCCGTACCATGGGTTTACCAAGCTCAACGTTTTCACAATGCACTGAGACATGTTCTAAGAATGAGTCGCTCACCATTTTTATGCTCCTTGTGACAAAGGTTGTGATGTTTTTTGAAAATGTCCGCCCGCCCCAAGTTAGTGAAAGCGGCCTTCACGAAGGCAATCCACAGAATTTTAAGTATGTGGTCAAGGGCCAGAAAATCCGATAATAATATTTTTTGGGCTGAGTGCCTTTCCCTGTTCAGATCCTTATCCCGCACAAAATGGGCCTGAGGGCTAAAAGAACCTCAACGTACCTAACCCAGAGTTCCTCATTAATAGACAAAGCCAGGGTACTGTGTGGGACCTGCAAAATATGTCTAAGAAACGTGTTCTCTGCAGTTTGGTTTTACAACATGTTTTCTAGCTCAAACTTCTCAACCATATAGTACATTGGAAGTGCACTTGGACTGATAAAGCTTGACATGGGTAGGTGGTGACCAGGAACCGAGCCTTTGAGCAAAACTAGCGGCCACCCCGGTTGTTTTAACCAAGTCCAGAATGTTGCACTTAACCAAGGGGTTCCAGATCAGAATGGATTCAAATAACACCCCAGGTACGAGAAAGCTGAAACCTTAGAGACAATGCGAGTTCCTACCCTAAAAGTTACAGATTTTGCTTAGTGTAGGCCGACTGTCAAAATATGTGGTTTATTAAAATTGACCTCTAGATCCAGACTGTCCATAAAACTAGCAAACCTATCCAGCTATCTAACTGCAATCCCACCGCCGTGTTGGCAAAAAATAGCATTGGCATATAGGAGCCCTGGCAGTGACCTCAATCCCACCTTGGGGCAATCAAACTTGGCATAAAGAAGAGCAAGTTCCAGTCTGTAAGTATAAAGGGTGAATAGAAAAGGAGTCAAGATGCAACCCTGGCGTACTCCCCTGGAGGTCCTAAAAACACTCTGTAAGCTCCTCATCCAGGAAATACCTCGGCTGCTTAAATGTTGGCATGCAACTTTAATCAGGGTCCTCGCCCATCGCAAGTAGCAGATACCACAACTTCTGCCGGTTTACCCTGTCAAGTGCAGATGTGAGGTCCATAAATGCTAAAGTGAAGTAATCCAGGAAGGGCAACAGTATACTTATTTATGCACAGATACAGATTGTTACATTGATCAATGGTCGATTTGCCTGGCCTGAAACTGTATTGGACCTCTGAGAGTATACCCTTTTCCTCCACTCATACTGACAATCTATCCAAAAGTATTCTTCCAAAGTCTTTCACTGCTACATCAATACGTGAAACAGGACGGTAGCATTGGGGGTAATACCTAGTCCCTTTTGTGAAGATCTGGACTATTATAGCTGTTGGCCATGATATTGGGGCTCCTAACCTCTGTGCAGCATTGAAGAATGTTGGTATTGGCCCCCAGACCTCGAGGTTGCCCTTAGATAGGTCCAGGAGGATGCTATTGGGTCCTAGGGCCTTTGTACACGAGAGTGCCTGAATGCCATGAGAGACCTCCCCAAGGTTTAAAGTCACATTTGCTTTCATCAGCGTTAGACCAACCTTGTCCACCCCATTGTCCAATAGTCTCCCATTGTACATTCCCTTAAAATAGACCCCCCACTGCTGACCCAGAGTATAGTGACGTAAAGCAGGCCCCTTGGGCTCAGCAAACAAGGCCCATGTATCACTCACCAGAAAAGGGCACTATCCTACATCTTGCTTGAGCTAGTGCCTTCCATGTTAATTTCTGTAGGGATTTCCTGCAGCTCTTAAGGGCAATCTTATTTATTTTCCGGCACCAAGCAACATGCCTTCAACGTCCGTGAGATTGGTGGAGATCCACTTTTAGCAATAATTATCAACAATCTTGATCAAACCACTTGGGATTTTCTGACTAGGTTTTTTCAATGGAACCGTGAGCAATGCAGTCGCCTTTTGAGTGATGCGTGCAAAAGCACTCAAGATAACGTTCACTGAGGCATTTGTATCTCTACGTTTGGCTATCTCTTCATGACAGTCCGTAAAAATTGACCTATTAAATTCCCTAGAATCTACCTGTGGCCATTTTAAATGCCTGCCCTGATCTGTAGCGGTGAGGCCACCCTGAGAAACAGCCATTGGTTGAATCCCTCCCTTCATTCCCCAAAAAACTAGTGACAAATGTTTATGAGCACTGAAGGAGCTCTGGACAATGTTAAACTATTAATAAACAAAACTAAGGAGGAGGAAACACAAATATGATCATTGACAAATGCGCAATCCCCAGCCTTGGTATTATTGTGGAACGTAAATATATTATATATGTGTTTAAAATTATATATGAAACTACATAACTATGTAATGCCTCAGATAACCATATGTCAGCCCTTCTTAGCTTACCTCAATATCAAAAGCAATATGCTAGTTTTGTTGTTTCTAGTCTGTGGGTTGTAAGGTATAGATAGCACTTGAGGGTGCAACTGACTTTCTGGGTCTGGTGCCAGGATGAGTTGTGGTGTAGTTATCTTAGAAATAGCCATGTTTTTAATGGTCTTCTAAGGTGTATATGCTCCTGAATGGTGGGGACTCCAGGGAGTGCAGCTGCCACCAACCAAATTGATTACCAACTTTAACCCTTTGTCTCCCGAGGCATTATGAGCCTGACCCCAGGAGAGGTTTGTTGTGTCTTTAACCACTGTCTGAGATAGAGCTTTTGTTCTTTTGCTCCACAGTGTGAGGATCCCTTGTGGTTGGTCTTCTGGCTACAATATGTAGCCTGCTGTTGTCTTGAATACAATTTCTTTATTTTCAATATTGTTGATGAATGTTTTAATTCTTAAAATGGTTACCTTTGAATCTTATATTTATCTCCATTGTTTTTATTGGTGTTGTAAGGCAAAGCATGACGTGGATACTTTCTTAATAGTAGTGACACCTTGAGAAAGTCAGCAGGCCTACCGTATTTAAACCCCCCCCCCCCTTATATTGCGAATGGTATAGGTGGGAATACTGTGATTATGGGATTCAGGACCCAAAGGGGATGCCAACAAAGGTATTCCACATACGTGATGTACATATTTGTAATATATTGCATTACATTTAGTAGTATATGCATAATAAAAGTTCTTTTCCTTTTTCAAAAGAAAAATAACTGACTGGACAGTAAGTTAATGAGTGTTGTTTTTGGTTGCCAGCAACAGTGATTACTCACCCACACCATGTGTTGGCCTTGGACTTCTCTGCTTTGGTACCCTGAGACAGTCAAGTGCTACAATGGGATTATTCCCTATGAGAACATCATTTTGGAAATAACACTTGTGAAGGACTGCATCCTTTGCAACTAATAACCCAGTTTCTTACAGAGCAACCCTACCTTCATTATCTAGTGCATGGAGCAGTGTTTCCTCTTACTGCTTGACCCATACAGATCTAAAGAACTGATGGTAGAGAGGACATTGGAACTGAAACTAGCTACCTTATGCTTGGAGGGAAAAAAGAAAGCAACAGCAGCAACCCTGGCAGATAAAAAGTTGATCCTGGAAGAAATTAAACTTCTTGTGGCCCATGAGAGCAGGATCTACAGGCCAAAAGATCATCGGAATCCAGTGCTGATGGTGAGAGTGACAATGATTTGCCTAGGGGAGGTAAAAGAGACCACATCCCCCAAAAACGTTATGGCACAGTTATTTGGTGGTGAATTACATTGATAAGTGGTGTGCAGCCTATAAGGAGTCCCTACATATGCCCTAAGTCTCAGAGAAGGACCAGGCTACTCATCTGTGGAAGCATATGCCAGTTTCTGGAAGGATATTGCTAAACCTGTCATACTTAGCGTGGTCTTCCCCTAAACCTTTTGCCTGCTTACCTCCTCTTTTAGTTGTATCTTTTTGTTTGACATAGGACTCTGGGCGCTGTATCAGTGTTGCCCATTGCTAAAGGGCAGGTGCTTCTTTATTAAACAGGGTGATATGGGGTGTAATCAATTGATATATTTAGTTTACTTGTAAGCCCCTTGTAAATTGGTATACCAAATACCCAGGGTCTGTAAATTAAATGCTACTAGTGGACCCACAACACTGATGGTGCCACCCACACAAGCAGCCTTACAAACTTGTCTCAGGCCTGCCATTTCAAGGCATGTGTTTGGAGTTTATTGTCACTTCAACTTGGCATTTAAAAGCACTTGCCAGGCCTTCAACTTCCTTTTTATTACGCATTAGGGGTTGGGGATCCCTCTGAAAATCCTGGACTGCCTGGCACCTGTTCAGTCTCAGGGCACAGGCACTAAACTGAAAGGCCAGTAAAATTGGTAGGAGGCTATCTAGCACTTGAGGGATTGGGGCCCCTCCCCCACTCTGAGAAATATAAAACGCCATAGACACCTCAGGAGCAAGTGGGTGCGCAAGGACCCAGGATGGAATCTCCTCTGGCAGTGGGTGGCTAGGGTTCTGGCTCCTGACACTGACAGCTGTCAGTGGCGTCTGTTGATTATATTTTCCTTGTGGGCAGGGTTTTGCCTGGGCTCGGGCAGAAGTCTGAGCCAGGGGGCGCAATGTGCCAATCACTATGTTGACCATGGTGGTGCTGTATGTACTTTGGGTTACATCTGAGAGCTAGCAAAGGCCTCACTGATGGGGTCTGCAAATGAGGAATAGATTCCCCCGGTCAGATTTAGGGGCTCAAGAAGATGTAGACAGAGGAGCATAGAACAGACAAGGGCCACTGCAGAAGAGGCACATTTCTTTTGTTCTATTGATTGAGCAGGGTAGTCTATAAAGGTATTGATTTGTCTACCGTAGCTCTTAGCTGGGAGTGGACCTATGTTAAAACATTGCCCTTTCTTCAGGGTCCCCCCAGATTTTCCACCATTTTCTGGATCCTTTATTTTAGCTGTCTGTAGGACTGTGTGCACTTCACCCTTAAAGTACCTGTGTTTCGCTCTTCAGCTTGGTGAAATCAGCACACCCCTGATTGGCATGTTGAACTTATCTGTAAGTCCCAAGTAAATATTACAGAGGGTGCCCAGGCACTGTAGGTTAAAGTCACTTGTAGACAGTAGCACCCATTGTACCATCCACTACTGTGAGAGAGCAAACATGACCATAGGCCTACCATATGTCGCCTGGCTGTTGTAGTTTTAAATGTAGAAAATAGGTGAATGGTATATTTTTCCACTTACTTATGAAACACAATATGGATTTAGATGAGTATTGTTTCTGCAGTCAGGATGCGGGACATGTTCCATACACCTGATACCTTTAATTAATTAATGTTTGATGGGAAACAGCTATCAAGCCCACATTTATACTGTATGGGTAATCAAGTCTTAAAAGTCCAGTGATAAGGTGAAAAGTGTATTATTGTTTTTACATGTTCAGAATTTGTAAAACATCCTCTTCACAAGCACAGCTGATTGCTTAGTAAAACTTCTGAACCTGATTGGCTAGGGATCCTCACTTCATAACTAAATGACACCAATTCTTTTTAGAGCCAGTACCTTGCAACACAAGGAAAATACAAAAATGTGAATGTTTAAGAAGGAAAATTTGCCTTTATGGTACCTAGACAATATCAGTATCTCCACAGAAATTACCGTTATACTATCCCTCTGATTACAGATTGTAGGGAAGTGACAGATCCCCAATCCCAAAGGTTGAATATGGCATGGACCATGTGTTGGCAGAACACTGGAGAGCCCCTTAATAGATTAGTGAATGTTAATGGGATACCCAAGGTTTGAGTTAGGAGACATAGGGAGTGCAGCCCAGTTGAATGTGGTGGCGCATATGGTTGTGATATGGCATTTCGACACAAACCACTGCACAAGAGGATGTTACTGAATAAAGTCTGGCTGGGATAAGCCTTAAAAATGTTTTATCAGAAGCCTTAACAATTTTTGTTCAGAATTATTAGACTTGTTTTATCACTGTAAATACCCTGCTACACCTGATTCCAGAACAGAACATGCCTGTATTTGAAAATGAGGGATAACATCCCTTCTTTCTAAAAAAAAATTCTGCTATAGACCTATGAAGAGATTTGCCTCTAGCTCTGTCTTATATATTTTTTGCAAATGTCTCTAGATTTTGTGGTGCAGGCCTCTGGCTGATCTACAGACAAAATTGGCTGAAGGTTCAGTAATGCCCAGATTGGATTTATTTTTCTTTTTTGTGCAGAGGAAGCTGTTGACTACCAAAAGAACACAAGTGCTTTAGTTCCAAATGGATATCTTTTCTGATTATTTCTTTGTTTATTGTCTATTTCTTCGCCCTCTCATTCAACAACTTACTCTCAATGTCTAACAAAATGCTCTGAGTCCCTTACTTTTTATAATACTAGTTGTACGTATATCACGCAGAACCAAATCCACTGATAAAACCATTCCCACTCTGCCGGCCTTACTGTTTTCCCTTTCAACTTTAATATTTGCCTCAAATAGAAGAATTTAATCATGTTGTAATTTCCATGAAACGGAAACTGTAACTCAGGTCTCTTTGCTGTCAGGTCGTGCCATTTATGTATAAAAAGAATTGAACCTATTTCTTGGCGCAGGGCCACATAATATGCTGGGGAGTCTTTTGGCGGAGCTGGCTCACTGCTATTTAAATCGTTTTAACTCAGGGCATTGCCCTTTGTGTGGTGGTCGTGTGAAGTGCAAGTACTAACCCATGTTGCTTTGTGACGACAATTCAAATATACCAGACACAGGGAAGTTGAGGCGTCATGGTATAATGCAAACAGCCAACACAGTCGGTGAACAAACGTTTTAGGCACTTTCAGCTGGTCTCCAGCTTCTGCAGCAGCAGAGGAAGCCGTTCATCAGTCAAAAGACAGTTCGATCGGTACTAGGCCACCAAAGCATTCAAAAGTGGGAAGGGAAAGAAAACGTCCTGGGTGCTGGTAGCTTACTGGCACTCCATGGACACAAAAAGAAGATGACAGGAATGTTTTTTGGAAGAAAAAGTAATAATTCCGCCTCCTTGCGATCTCCCAGAATTACCAAACGGACAGGAGGTGCTGCTAGACAGAATTGAAGACCCATAGGACTGTGGCGGAATTGAAGACCCATAGGACTTTGGCGGAATTGAAGACCCATAGGACTGTGGCGGAATTGAAGACCCATAGGACTGTGGCGGAATTGAAGACCCATAGGACTGTGCCGTGAGGGTTCAGGCATTCATAAAAACAGAGCAGAGGTGGTGAACTCTTCACACAGTTGATACATACACATAGCAGATAGAAGCAATATTTAGCAACCCTGCGCTTCAGCGCTGTATTATGAGAGGTGGGTGTGTTGTAAATTTGTGCGTTATGACCATGCTAATCCCACAATAACAATAGGGAAAATAGGAACAATATAACTGGTACTTCAAGGGTCATAAGAAATAGTACGCAAATGGGAGGTAAGATACAGTATAGGGAAACTATTAATAGGTCAGCCAGCCAGTCCATTGTGGATGGGCTGGAATATTAAAAGACATTTTAATAGGGCCTCACTAATTATTAAAGGGACGTTAAGTGAGTTGTCAGGGAGGTAGCAGTGTATTAATGTCAGTCACTTAATGTCTACAATATCCAAGTCAATGATAGCCTGACAATCACAGAGAACACCCTGCAACAATATGGAGGTGCAACCCTAACAGTATTTGACCACATTGTAGGAGAGAGACATCACAGTAATACAATAAAAGAATGCAATAAAAAACAAAATGATAGACAATAACACAACTGATACCCCCTCCCTGTTGTGCCTAGCTGGACCCCTGGGCACAGCTGGAGACCAACTCTGGCACCCAGCAGGAGGCAGGGCCCCACTGGGAACCAATGGCCAGTGGTGCTGAGGTGCGTTAGCTGCACCCAAACCTGAGTTAATGGAAACGTATAAATCGGCAAAAACTTCTTGCAACTAATGGAGGAGCCCACCTGGCTACAACTCCCATGAATTTATGTCCGCAAAACAACTGTGTGCAACCTCAGGAGAGCCTAAACTGCTACCACCTGTGCCTGGGGAGCAAAAACTGCTGCAACTCAAAAACGATGGACTACCTGCTACAACCCTCTGGGGAGCAAAAACGTCTGCAACTTTAAAATGAGGGGCTACCTGCTACAACCCAACCCGGAGGATGGAGATCCCCCAACAAAACACATTCTGGCAATGCCTACCGACCTCAGCTCCAGTCACTGGGAAGTAGCTGTAAATATCCACCCCCCCCCCCCATAGGCTGGGGACTCTCCGCATGCAAGACAAGGGACTGCAAATGTTCTCCCTCTATGGTACAGCATCAGCCATGTGATGCCTAACACCAGAATTCACTGCGTGCAGGGAAAGGGCGGATGGTCACCGTCACTGACCTGACCGGGAGTGTAGTAGGACGAGATACTGAATTGGAGAGAAAAATGCACATTAAAGAAATTTGGGAGAGGTCGGCAGCAGTGTCAGAGGTCGAATACCGTGAACGGTGCAAGTAAATAAGGCACTGTCAGCACCACGTAGTAAGTGCTAACCTTAAACAGAGGTACAGTCTTCAACAAAATGGTGACAGACTGAGATATAAATTATTAAAGCCACAAAGAGGATGCAGAAGAAAGTGACGATAATGGCTGCTTTGACCGCCACGGAATCTTGAAGGGAAGAAATGTATATATCTCAGGGACACAAACACACCGTCATGAGAAGCGCACAGTTGAGGGAGAAAGAGGAAAAGGAGAGCTTTGTCAACTTGTCAAACAATGTCCGTACTAATGTGCTGAGAGAGAGAAAGCAGGAGATAGAGATATGACACATACCAACCCACGGCAGGCATGCATAGTCCCTCAGCCCCTCAGCCACAGAGCGGAGGGAGAGAGGGAAGACACAATTCAAGAGTCATCAAACCTCAAGCCTCAGAGCTCCGAAAGAAGCCGTGGTCCAGCAGCCTGGTGGCCGGTAAGGTCATTGATACTGGAGCTGCATTTTCCACCAAATCTATGGGTTTTATTAAGCTCATGGTTACCTAAAAAGTGTCCTAATACTGAAGAGAGAGTAAACTGTGGAAAACCAAAGTAAAATAGGAGTTAAAAGGTGTTAAGTCACGATATGCAAAGGGAAACCTTAGTCTTTGGTTTTAAGGAACAGTTCTGATTCATTGTATCAACATCTCTGATGCCAAGTGCCTCACCAGGAAACTTCACATAATTTACCATCCCCTGGGCGATAATCTGATGTTAATCGATAAGCAAATGGAAGTCATTACTTCCAACGACAATTCACAAGGGCAACAGATTTTCCTGTGTGACTTCAACCTCCACTGGAACAACTCAAGCGATCATGGGTTAAGCTGTCTTTAATCTTTTCTGTCAGACCAGGATATGTCCCAAATCTGTGACAGACCAACCCACAACAAGGGAGAGACATTAGACCGCATCATAGTGAAAATGAACTCTGTATAATTAGAATCCATCATCGCATGTGACTGGACGACCATTACAGCATTTTCTTCTCCATCAATATTGAGATAACCCCAAAAAGGGGCCAACCCACAAAGAACAAAACAATGGAAACCGATGCAACTCCGCCCTGATCCCCACATCAGACATGGTTGACGCCCATGGCCTCACAGTCTTTTACAATTCCACTATGCTTGAAATTCTTGACACTACAGCGCCCTTCCAAGAAAAAAATGTTTCATTCAAAATCTACAAACCATGGTTCAATGAGAACCTGTACTCTGATCGGCGCATGCTAAGATCAGCTGAGTGACTATGGAAATCAGCACCTTCCACTAATCACCTATATCACCCTAGAGTACTGAGGAACTCGTACAACAGGAAGATCCTAAAAGCTAATGCAGACTTTTTGAAAACCCAGCGGAACCAAGCCATTAGCCGCCCCAAAAAACTATTCAAAATCGTCAAACAACAAGCGCGCAACATGCCCAGCTCTATGGAACTAAACAATTCGGCTACACCTAACTGTGAGGAGCTTGCCCGTTTCTTCCTAGAAAAGACAAAAGCCATTGAACTCGACATCCAATCTAAGAAGGCCCTTCTTCAACCTATTGTTCATGATACTAACTTTTACTTTCAGATCAAGGTCCATTTTAGTACTCAGACTGAAACCCCAAAAAACAATGCCTCTTGGCACTACTTCTCTCCCATCCCTGAACAAGAAATCTATAACACTCTTCTAGCGATTAACCCCTCCAATCACTTCTCTAACCCCCTACCCCCCTCTTTATTCAAAATAATAAAAAACCCTATTCGGACACTATGGGCAAAGATTGTAAACGCCTCTCTGAGACAAGGCTCCATACCGGACTCTCAAAGTAGGACAGGTCACTCCTATACTAAAGAAATCCGACTCCTTGTCCTAAGATCTCCACAACTACTGCCCTATATCCAACATCCCTAGTTTGATTAAATTGTTGGAAAAATCTGTGCAAATACAATTATGTAACCACATCCAGAATTACAACCTCTTAGACAAACACCAATCCGGCTTCCGTCAAGTTTACAGCCCTGAATCTGCGCTCATCCACACAATGGATGACATACTAAAGATGCTAGATTCTTCACTTATCCTTTGCTTTCGATACAGTAAAGCATGACAACCTATTGTCCCTACTGGAACGAAGGATGGGCCTCACTGGCACAGTGCTACAATGGTTCTCCTCCTTCTTAAATAACAGAACACAAAGAATCAAGATGAAGCATTCAATCTCTCAGACTCCATGGTCACCATAGGGGTTCCACAGTGCTCAGCACTCTCACCCATTCTTTTTAATCTACTCATGGAGGTCCCTGGCAAACGTACTAAATTCTGTGAACATTCTATATCACCAGTATGCGGACGATACTCAACTGTATGTGAAAATCTCTTCACCAAAAGATGTAATCTCCCTCAATGCTATTCTACAGAATACTCAAAGCGGACTCACTGGCAACCACCTGATGCTTAACACCAAAAAAACTGAATTCCTTCTCATCTCGCCACCCAATCACACTCCCAAGATAGACTTTTGGTTGAAACATCTAACTTCATTTGAGTGTGCTCCCCACATCATTGATGCCGCGAAATCCCTAGGAGTCATCATAGACAAACACATAAACATGCAGGCGCAAATCAATAATGCCACCAAGGGAGCAAATCACCAGATGAGTATACTAAGGAAACTTAAACCCTTCCTCCCACAGACCGACTTAAAAATAGCAGTACCAGCCCTAGTGTTACCAAGATTGGACTACGGAAGCACCACTTTATGCGGTCTGCCCAAATACAAGTTGGCTCCGGTGAGGGCATCGATTAACGCTGAGGCCAGACTGGTCTCAGGAACTAGGAAAAATAACCACATCACTCTGACCTTGAAAGTCCTGAACTGGCTACCCTACGAGGCTAGTATACACCTAAAGATCGCCTGCATGACCCTTAAAGCCTTGCATAGCAATACCCCCAATTACCTAGCACTAAAGCTAGAATGATCGGAATAATGCAGAGAATTGCAAAGTGCGAGTTAGCTACTACTGAAACCACAATCCTTCCATAAAAAGAGAACTGGTTGCAGAGCTTTTTAAGGGGATGCACCGAAGATTTGGAACTCCCTACCTCCAGTGGTACATGGAATCTCTTCCTTTACCTCCTTCAAAAAAGAAGTAAAAGTGCTTCTAATGAAATAATTCATATCCTAAGACTTTAATTCTTTGTTGACTGCTAGTCACCTATACAATCCATATACTACTGTCTACCTCTTTTGTATTGAACAGGAAATACAGAATGAATGGATATTAACTCAACCACCTAATGTTGAATAACGGAAACCTTGTAGCGCGGCTTGAGACACCGAGCTGAGTGAGGAAACGGACTGGGGCTGATGTGAAAACCCCTTTGGAGGATCCCTGCAAGTAGCGAACTTGTCCACTTCTGCCATCACTCCTCGCGTTTCCCGCTTCGCAGGAAACACTCGCAGGACCAGAGACATCAGGCAGAACACAGGAGGAGGACTATGAGTCCCAGGAGGCTCAGCGGAGCTGGGACAATCACCTGCCACGCCCACCAAAGAGCAACAGGTGATTAAAATCACCACAGGACCGGCACAGTGCAGGAAACCTTGTAGCGCGGCTTGAGACACCGAGCTGAGTGAGGAAACGGACTGGGGCTGATGTGAAAACCCCTTTGGAGGATCCCTGCAAGTAGCGAACTTGTCCACTTCTGCCATCACTCCTCGTGTTTCCCGCTTTGCGGGAAACGCTCGCAGGACCGGAGACATTGGGCAGAACACAGGAGAAGGACTACGAGTCCCAGGAGGCTCAGCGGAGCTGGGACAACCACCTGCCACGCCCACCAAAGAGCAACAGGTGATTAAAATCACCACAGGACCGGCGCAGTGCAGGAAACCTTGTATCGCGGCTTGAGACACCGAGCTGAGTGAGGAAACGGACTGGGGCTGATGTGAAAACCCCTTTGGAGGATCCCTGCAAGTAGCGAACTTGTCCACTTCTGCCATCACTCCTCGCGTTTCCCGCTTCGCGGGAAACGCTCGCAGGACAGGAGACATCGGGCAGAACACAGGAGAAGGACTACGAGTCCCAGGAGACTCAGCGGAGCTGGGACAATCACCTGCCACGCCCACCAAAGAGCAACAGGTGATTAAAATCACCACAGGACCCGCGCATCACGGGACGCGCGCGGGCGATCGCCGGGCTAAGCCCAGGCAAAGGGCGGGCCCTCTTAGGCCCTCAGAGGCCGAAGGAGGCTGGGCTGGGCCCTCTCTCTTTTATTGCTCCTTTTCGGATTGCCAAACAGACTTTTACGATGTTCTGGGACTGACACCATATGCATAAAGTAAGACGATCTTATTCCAACAATAACTTTGTTGTTTTGTCATAAAGCTCAGCTCTGACATTGGCCGTGCTTACACCATTCCCATTGCCTAACGGAAGTTAACTTTGTTATGTGAATTAACTCATAAACAATGCCAGGAACACAAACAGAAGCAACAGCTCCTCTAGGAGGAACCAACCGAGGTCCACTAGACAATTATATATTTAGGATTGGTAATGATACTGATAGGGAGATAATGCTCGCTGAGCGTCGGGCAGCATGACGCCGCTCAGTAGAGCTCATGAAAAAATAAACGCTCGTCCATGGGCACGCTATCACAAGCCATCTCCCCAGTCGCCAATTCTATTCATGATAAAGAGGGTCCCGTTGTATCCCCTGTAGATAGTATTCCCCTAATTTTCCTGGTTAGATCTCCCACCTTGCCAGTAGCTAGCTCTTCCATACTACATGTCTCAACAATCTCCGTTAATTCAACCCCCGAGGAAGAATTGTTGTTAGATGTTACACCACCAAGAAGGAAAACTAAACAAAAGGCAAAAAAGACAATCAAGTCAACCCCTATTCCGGGACCACCTCCAAAGAAAAGACGGAAAAGAGGTAGTGCCCAGAATAAAAATAATAAAAAAAACTCCACCATTCCTTCTGGGAGTAATAAAATCGTTGCGGTAGACCCACCACTGGTTTCAGTAGCTATTACACCACCGCACATACCACCTAAAGATGCGTCCACTACTGATCTAATGAGTAATATGGAGCATTTAATCAAATCTCTTATATTACCAATAGCAGAAAGGTTAAAAAGATTAGGTTCACAACTGGGAATTTTGGAGCAAGTTATGGGGGAAATTAAAGAGGCTACAAAAGATCTAAAAAAGCCTGTCCACCCCCTTTTGAAACCGGTTCCAGCCTCAAACAAAACAGACAAAGATTCAACTAAAACTGCCACTAAACCTGTAAAATTAGCTCCCCCTAAACCAGTAGTAAACAAAACAACTACAAAGCAGAATGATAAGGAAGGCCCGATAATAGCGAATACGATCCCTCCTGGGGGTGCGCCCAAAGTAAAAGCAAAGGAGAGTATGAGGGAGTTCCCACCAAAAAAGCTCACTGTGGAGCTCCCGCCTGAAGCGGTTCCATTCGTGGTGGTATTAACTGGAGTACCATCATTGGCGGAGGGGACCAATGAAGCCGAATACCAACTAAGGAATAAAGTAATATTCTGGCTAAAACAAAATCGTCCTCTCCCTCCAAACCTAAATGGCAAAATTCTGGACGCCAGACGCCTTCCCTGGATAGGGCATAGGAAAAAAGATATAAAGGGTGACATAATAATAATAAATTTTAAAGATAAAAGGGCAGTTGGACACATCATCAACTGGACCCCCCAAAATGTAAACAACACGATAAATGCATGTGACCTTACATATTTTTATCCTAGAAACCCAACAACCCTAACATCCAATGTGCAATCACTGCTTCACCCAGTTGTGAATTATTCAGAACCCCCAATTCAAAATCAGAAGGGTTGGCACGGATATCCATCCCCAGAGTGGAAAGGCTATTCCAGGCCTTTAACATCTAGATTTCGATCAATGCCCAGGCCAACTGGTAATATCAGAGATCCGATAATGTATAGACAAACTGACTGGCCCTGGGATCCTTCTTTAACTTCTGCTGAATACCCTAGGTACCCGACATACCAGTATCCCAAGTATCCAATTCCACTTTACAACCGCTATGCACCAATGTCAGACATTGAGGGAATTGATTGACTTGATGGAGGGTCGATAGTGGAAAATACACCTGAAAATACATCTGAAAATAGCCTTGCTAGCCCGCAAACGATTCTCCCCATGGTTACTGGCCAGCAATCTCTAAATAACACCACGCCTACAGATCGCCCCAAACGATCCAGCCCGAAAGACTTTGTGACTCCTCCTAAATCTATGACAGTAGGCCAAAACGTTTCTCTCCTTACCCCTAAATTAAAACAGAATTGTCATTCCAGAACTGATAATATTCTAAAGTCAAGCATCGGGGGGCACGAAGCAACAGAGCTCAAACATCGAATATCTGTTTTATTTTGGAATGTTGCTGGGCAGCGGGCAAAGGTGACCAATGACAAGTGGATAGAGTTCATCCCAAACTTTGAGATTGTAGCATTTCAGGAGACATGGGCATGCGAGGCGATACATATGGAGGGATACAAGACCTACTTCTCGCCTGCCAAACCATCCACCTTTGGCAGAGCGAAAGGGGGTCTAACAACCTACATCTCTAACCTTCTCAAAACAACCAAAGTAGTACCCATTAAGTTAGAACTAAATTTCCAGATCTTATGGATATGTCTCAACAACAAGGAAAGCCTTCTCTTGGTTAATTTCTATAATAATCTTACAGTTCTCGAGTCATTAAATGTGGGAACATTGAACCGATCCACTTTACAAATGTGTAAAAGAAAGACTGATAAGGATGTGACAATCATTTAGGGGGGGGGGATTTCAATTTGGGCCCTTGTATTTCCGTAGGCAAAGGTACCTGTGGTATAATAGATGAAGATGGCAACTCAAGTATGCATTTTAGGCACTGCTCTTTAGGTAACCTTCTTAATGAAGCACTGTTTGACCTAAATTTGAAAATAGCAAACAACACCCACAAGAAGGATCTGTTACTCGCTCCAACATTCCATGGGCGGGGATATCAGTCAGTTATAGATTTCATTTTGGTCTCTACCGGTGCTAACTCGGCACAAGTAATGTTCACCCAACATGAAATCCCATTGAGTGATCATACTCCTATTAGTATTTCTATCCCGTTGTCCCAAAATAGAAGGAGCGGATATAGCTCCGTCCGAACACAGAATAATTTGGCCCTAAGTAGGACAAATGGTTATGCTCTAAAGTGGGGGAAAGTAGACCCTGTAGAAATAACAAAGCAGGTGGTAGAAAATGCCCTCCCACACTTCATACAATGCCTCAGTACGGAGACATCTGATCAAGAAATTCTCTCCAACTTTGAGGCAATACTTAAAACGGTAAAAGAAGTCCTTTGGATTGAAATAAAACAAAAACCAAAGCAGAAGAAAGGGTGGTTCAACCACGCATGTACAGTGGCCTACTCCAACTTAAAAAGTGCCCTTAGAAAGACGGACAGGATCCCCCATGAGATAAAAATGTTACGGAAGACATATAACCTAGCGCTAAAAGCAAGGAAGAGCGAGCTTAAAAACCAACTTTGGGACCAACTACATGAAAGTTGCGGTTCTGGGAATGCAGCCGTCTTCTGGCAGGTGGTCAAATCTCCTTTTTTAAATAACAACAATAATCTCCCAAACATCGAGATAGCGATACAAGAGAAAGACTGGGTTCAGCATTTCACCAAGATCTTTTCAAACAGCTTGGACTCCCAGCACTCTGGAGAATCTCCATCTAACGATATAGCTAGTCCTTATCCCATCAACCTGCAATTTTCAATGGTGGAAGTCACCCAGGCCCTAAAAGCCAGCAAAAGTGGGAAGGCGCCAGGCCCTGATGGCGTTCCAATTGACTTATTCAAAACCCAAATGGACTTATGGACACCCCTTCTTACAAGAGTCCTGAATGCCACTTGTAGCGCTGGTTTATTGGAATCCTGGTCACGTTCTATATTAGTTCCCATATTTTAAAAAGGGGACAGAGGGTCTGTAACCTGCTACCGCCCAATCTCCCTTTTAGACTCACTTGGTAAAATGGCAGGCCGAGTAATTTTGGAATTACTGCAAGATTGGGCGGAGGATGGAAGAGTTATCTCAGACTTACAATATGGGTTTCATCAAGGGCTAGGGACCACGGAGCAGACCTTGAATCTTTCCCTTCTAATTGATAAATATGTGTTTATTAAAGGCGGAGATTTGTACATGATCTACGTAGATTTATCATCTGCCTTTGATTGTGTCCCCCATTCTAAATTATGGACTCTGTGACCGATATGGGGGCCCCTCCAAACGAAGTGAAATTCCTGAGGGAACTCTATTCTAACGCTACAGCGAAAGTCCGCTATGGAACAGGAGGAGAGTTGATGGAGGACTTCCCTATAGAAAGAGGTGTGAGGCAGGGATGCGTCCTGGCTCCCCTCCTTTTCACCCTATACACCAACGGGTTAGAGCGAGAGATGCTGGACAACTCCCAAGATTTACCAATGGTGGAAAATCGTCCAATCATCGCATTACTGTATGCGGATGACACAGTAATATTAGCTCGCACCCCAATTGAGTTACAAAAGAACCTGGATAGGTACTCAAAGTTTATGGCAGGTTTGGATTTAAAAATAAATATTAGCAAAACCTTTGTCATGAGGGTGGGCTCAAGTCGCAAAAACAAAATGAGGGGGATTTATCTTAATAAAGAAAAGATAGCGACTACTGATAAATACTGATATCTTGGTATAACCATTGACCATAAACTCTCTTGGAGAGCTGCTGTTGATACCCGCAAATTGCTTTTTCTAAGAACCACAGCAGCTCTAACTAATTTTGCCAGAAAGCTGGGGAAGAGAGCACCATCGGAAATGTTAAAGATTTACAGAGCCAAATGCATTTCAGTGGCTCTTTATGGAGCGGGCCTATGGGGGTTTGTTGCACTCGACAGTATCCAACGGGTGGAAAACATGTTTCTCAGATACTTACTTGGTGTACCTGGTAGCACGGGAACTCTTGCTTGCCACATTGAGCTAGGCCTCCCATACATCACGGACCTAGCAAGAATTGAACCATTGTTATTGTGGCACAGGATATGGACCTCAGAAAAAGCAATTTTCACTCAACAAATCCTTTCCGACTGTGTAAAAATGGATGACGCTACTAATTCTAGGTGGTTACGATATGTAGCGAGATCTTTCCGAGATTTGGGCTGGCCCCAGTACTATTCTAATCCTTCTCTAATTAGTGAGGTACCGAGAAAGGTTCTAAAAAAAAAATGTTTGGCTCACCTGGAGGCGCTGAGATTAACGACTGAAATTATGAAACCTTCTGTTACTCATGCCCTCCTTATACAAACAGAACCTTCAATACAACCATACCTCACCTACAATACCACGAGTTACGAACGACATCTCCTCGTAAGGTTTAGGATGAATTCATTCCATAGATTGGTCACACACCCCACAAGAAACAATTGGGCAAAAGTACTTCCTCCTTGTCCATGTGATGACCACTCGCTGCAAACAACTTCCCATATTTTTGTATATTTTATCATAACCTTAGAAAAAAATGGCTCGTACCTTTTCTAAGGACTACCGGTTTTAAACAATATCGCCCTGCATTGCTGTTTTTACAACTGCTACAAGGTGAATGTTTGGTTTTCCTAGTGGCAAATTTTCTTAAACCTGTTGTTCTCCATCGTTTAACCTTCGAGCACTTACCAGAATAAATTGCAACCCCAATTTAATAGATTAATCAAATAATGCTTAGATATCAAAGTCCAATTTGCAGGTTGCCAATCGAAGTATACTTTTTTATCTTGTAAATAATGTATTTTAAATGTATAAAAAATGTTTAACTGATGATTTGTATTCATGAAATATGTATGTTTGTAATGTATGCTTTTATGATTTGCAACTAAAATCGAATAAAGCGATATTGAATTGAATTGAATAACGGAGTATTGTGAAGCACTCTGATCCCCTGGTGGATCATTCTCTGATGACTTCCAGTCACCTATGCTACCCATATACTACTATATATCTCTTTTGTACTGAACAGGGAATAGCGAATACGTCCGAATGTATGTATACTACCTCAACTATCTAATGTTTAACAGCTGTATATTGTAAAGCACTCTGATACCCTTGTGGGTCATGTTCGCGCTTTATAAAACTTTAGAAATAAAAATAAATTGTAATCTTTTTCATCAGGGTTACAATGACGCATCCACGTAGGCTCATTAGAATAAAGCCTCTCCTGTGCAACTTTCCCCAGGAAATAAAGTCCTACCCACACAATACCAGACATGCATGCGCGTCATCATACATGAATTTCCATGAGGATTTTTTTTCAACTGAGACAAACTATTCCCTGACGTACTCACTCCATGAGTGAGATGATGGAGTGTTGTGGCATGCCAGAGCATTTGCCCATGATGAGCCATTAGATCAGCAATTATCTTCCTGAAGAAAAGTCACAAGAATGATGGGGGGCAAATCACTTAAGAAAAAATAGATGGGTGGTTTCCTTAAATTAATCTATGCCACTGATTATCACTTTGGAATGCAATTCAGTTAATTGATTTTTTGTCCAACAAGCCACCTTAGGCAGTAACCAGCACTATGCAAATCAGCATTGATCTGCTCCAAAAGTGCAAACAATATAGACTGGACTGTGTCCAGATTAGTGATTAGATTAGCCCATATCCAATCTTCCATTTTATTATTCAAAGGCTAAAGTGTGTCACTCGGAAAATCCTTCTGTTTGAGCAAAGACATTTGTGAGTTCTGCCTCTCTCTTTCAGGAAGAAGGGAAGGTTTAAAAGTGTGCCCCTCGAGTTTATCTAGCCTGCTTGAGGTCAATATTTTTTCCTCCCAATCTCTGTTTATTACAGTCCCTGGCAATGATGAATTAGCAAAATGGAGATGATTGAAACAGCATGTGGACAATAACTGGTTGGAGCAAAGAGGAGGAGGCCTAAAGGCTAGAGCGGCCAGCTTGAACCAGGGAACCGGCTTCAATCATTTGAATCGGATCAGTGCCGGTTTGGAAGAACTTTCTCCTTGGCGCGTAGCACCCTCCGATTCACTCGTGTAGACAAGTGTGGAATTAATGGTCCCACTACGGTCAATCCTCTGAGAGAAGTACTTTGCTTCGGGATTCTACTAGGAGGTTCATTCCTACGGTACCCAGGGATGATACCAGTCCAATACGTCCTACCATAGTCGGGCAGAAGTAATTACACCGACAGAACAATACAGCTCTACGTGAACAAGAAATTGAGAAGTTCACGCCTCATTGGGTATAACCAACATAACCAACCCCAGAATCTCGTCCAATTTAATACGGAAGGTCGTTTGTGGAATCCAAGTAATCCCGACTGAACAGATTAATACAATTCTTTTCACACCTTAACCCAGTGTGGTTAAATAAAGGCTGTTCCGCTATCCACCACAGTCCTGATGAAGACCCGCTTTTGACTCCACATGCTTGCTAGTTAAGGGTCGAAACGTCGACGATCAAAGTGGATTCTGTGCATACATATCATGTACCATTACTGATTAAGACTGTGTACATTGTGATAATTGTGCAATACGCATAGACCACACGTTTTCCTTTTATAATTGTACAGTATTCACCTTGCGCCGTAATCACTGAGCACTCTAAGTCTCTTTTTTGCACTATTCACTATTTGTGTACAGCCTTTCTTACAATCTACTAAACTTGTGTTTATGAATGACTATATTTGATAAAATAGTACATGAATACGTAGATGGTCTTTGGATTCTGCTTTGTGTGATTTAAATATCTACATAACTTTATGAGATAACAAAAGCAATTTTGTGTTCCCCAATGAACCAACTGTTTTTGAATACGGCTTCGAGCCTCAGCAGGGACCCTCAACATCATGTGATTCTGGACAAATCTCTTAATTCCCATGTGCCTAACAAATTGAATGCGTCCATCTGTAACGGGACTTCCGCTCATGCAAAGGGCTCTGATACCTTTGAGTCGAGTTTGCTCCATATAAAACACCAAAAAGATAAAATAAATTCAATCTCTTAGTTTTTAGACACTGCACATTCATATTTATGGTGTTGAGCAGTGACGAGTACAGGCTGCATCTATCTTTTATTTTTACTCAGCATTTACATAAAAAGATAATTCTAATAGTTTGTTGGGCAATCCTAATGACAGATGATCAGCTTCATTAAGGATGCGAAAAACAGTATGCCTTTTTGCTTATTATTACATTATTTTTCTGCGTAATGTGTTCAACTGTGGATGAGTCCTACTGATCACTGGACTCAATCAATAATCCACAGAGCAGTGTCCCAATTCTGGAAATTGTTCCCCTCATGTTGCACTACCGGGTTTATATTATTTAGACATCCTTTTTTTTACACATATTTATGAAGAATCACTCAGTATCATAGAGATGTCTTTCAGTTTGTGCATATTTATGATAAATGACTCAGTTAATATTTTTAATAAATTCTCAATGCATTTCTGCATAAGCTGATGATGGTAGTGATTACTGAGCGGCAACACCCATGGAGCCTCTATGTATCATTTTAGGACGATGGATCTCTATATAGTGTACTAAAATGAAGTACAATATACAAAGAGTCTATTGGGTCCCCAATAGGTGTGCAGAGGTAAAAGCAGGTGATTCTAATGCTCTTTTTGTGCTAGTCTGGGTGAGCATTTAGGCTTATCAGAGGGTAGAGCTCAGCATTTGTTGTCACACACAGAGGCAATAAAGGAAACACACACTCAAGAATAAAACGGTAGAAATAAAGTAGTATCTTTATGAATATTTTTAGAAACCAAGAACTTTATTCAACATAGAATAAATACTTTATATATCGGTTTTTAACCAAATTCAGTTCAAGGCACAAATGCTTACAAGTTTCAAGCAACAGCGGTTGCTACTGTCAGGCAGAGACCATCACGGTCAGGCAGAAGAGAGGCATAGGTTTACATAGCAGCGTACCGACAACAGATTTACCATTGCAGTCGATAGAAGCACCACTCCGCCATGGAGCTTCGGGGGACAACGGTCGCCCAGAGTTCAAGTGAAGTTCTACTCCAAGGGAGTTGGAGTTTTGGAGGTCCCAGGGCTCGGGCACAGCTGGCAGTTCTGGTTTACCTGGATTGGAGGTGACGGTGGTCTGGGGATGCAGAATTTGTTCATCAACAGCATCATTCAGCTATTGGTGCGGTGAGGGCCGTCTGTCATGGTTGGGGCAGTCGAGTCAATATTGTTGCTTTCATAAAGTCGATGAAACAAGAAAGTGGGTTTAGGCTCATAGGACCCGTACCCTCCAGATATGCCCCCGCCACCCAACTACTCTAGACATGCAAGATCCCCACATTTGAAATCACCAGAGATTCAGGTAGGGTTAAAAAGGCCATGTTTATTCACCACATTGTATAAACATGACAAGCAATAACATGCATATCTAAAATCACAAATTATAACAGAACTACATTATGAGCATATCATGCTCCATCACCTTCCCAACCCTAAGGGAGGAACACCATCTGGTTCACATCTCGCAACTGGGTATCCTACGCCAAGTGCTGTGCACCTGCCCCTTAGAGTGGTGGGTCCTGCCCTTCTTTCCTTGTCCGCCATTACCGGGGCCCACCTCTTGACCACCAGGCTGCCCAGGGTCGCCCGGGAGGCTTGCAATCTGTCGCCCTAGCCTCCCCAGCCAGTGGTCACTTCCTCCCAGTGGAGAGCTTGCCATATCCCCCCTCAGAGCTGGCCTATGGAGCCCGGCAAGCGGGCTCCCATCTATCTTGTTTAGCCACTATTTACTGATCGCAGGTCTCTTCTCCGCAGAACGCCCCTCAAACCATTAATCTAAGGGACGGGTGGGTGAGAGTTTCGGAAAGCCGACCCGGATCACGAGAATGGCCAGGTGCCGGCGTAAGCAGTCAGGTATCAAGGAGTGATAGCGGGAACACAGACCCCAGTCACAGGGAGTTGACCCTAAATAGGCCCAGAGTCTCCACCCCCTGACCCTCGGGTCACGCGATATCGCCGGAACGGAAATGGGTCGGCCGGACGCCAATTGGGCCGTCCGCCCGACCAACCACCAGAGACCAGGAGCGGGCGGGGTCCGGAGAGGCCGGGTCCTAAGTGCGCGCGTCGTGATTCTCCACGCTTGTCATAGGACCCGTACCCTCCAGATATGTCCCCGCCGTCCAACTACCCTAGACATGCAAGATCCCCACATTTGAAATCACCAGAGATTCAGGTGGGGTTAAAAAGGCCATGTTTATTCACCACATTGTATAAACATGACAAGCAATAACATGCATATCTAAAATCACAAGTTATAACATAACTACATTATGAGCATATCATGCTCCATCACCTTCCCAACCCTAAGGGAGGAACACCATCTGGTTCACATCTCGCAACTGGGTATCCTACGCCAAGTGCCGTGCACCTGCCCCTTAGAGTGGTGGGTCCTGCCCTTCTATCCTTGTCCGCCATTACCGGGGCCCACCTCTCGACCACCAGGCTGCCCAGGGTCGCCCGGGAGGCTCAAAATCTGTCGCCCTAGCCTCCCCAGTCGGTGGTCACTTCCTCCCAGTGGAGAGCTTGCCATATCCCCCCTCAGAGCTGGCCTATGGAGCCCGGCAAGCGGGCTCCCATCCATCTTGTTTAGCCACTATTTACTGATCGCAGGTCTCTTCTCCGCCACAAGGGTGGCCAAGGCCCAGAGGTCTGACACCCTCCCCACCTGCGTTCAGAATAAATGACCAAAGTTCTCGGATAAAAGTATCAGTTCCATAGTCCGACAAATGCACCCCATCCTGGTGGTACATTGCTTCTCCGGAAATCATCCGGTGCTGGAGGTAGCGCAAGCGGCTCTTCACTGAGCACAACCTTGCTAGTTCACCGTTCAATCGCCTCACCGAGACGTTCAAAGATCTAGGACGTACTCCTGGGCCCCATGCCCTGCGTGATATCATGCCAGACCAGACTATTTTTGTCGATGGGAACTCATGCCCCAGCCAGGCAAACTCTGCTAGTAGGGCTTCCTTGACAGCCAAGTGCCCTCTGTCGACCATGTCGTTGCCACCCAAATGTAGAATAATCCAATCCGGCGATTTGTTCTCTCATGCCTTGAGCTCCTCAACGATCCGCCTCAAGTGTCGGATACGCATTCCTCCAACGCAGTGCCATACGAATTTGGTCTCGCCCAATGCGGCCGGTTTCACCACCTCTCTTCGCTGCAAGCGCATCACCGCGCGACGCACGAAAGAGTGCCTGAGTACCCATACCATGGAAGCGGGCATACTAATCAGAAAGGAGAGAGATGAGGCCGTTAGACACTGCACACACATGTTTTTACAACAATTCAGGCCTCACATATCGCTTATAGCAATCCGAGGTCCAGCGACCCACACCTTTTACCACGTTGGGGGCGAGACCGGCCCCTGCCACCAAAGTTGCGGCGCCAATCCTAAAGGAATGAGAGGAATAGCCCACTGCTCCCAGACCCAGGTTCCCCAAGGCCAACCCAAATACTGCTTTAAATTGGTATTGAGACAGGCAATCCCTGTTTTCATGGGCGAAGAGAGCCGCCCCCCCCCCCCTGCTGGGCGTCGGGCCAAGTACGCCTGCATACGGGATACGGGGCAGGCTGCTATCCCTGGGGCTGGCAGCAAACGGATGGTGGCCCCCTTTCCTGTTTGGTCTGTCTTGGAAAGTCCCAACCGCAGTACTAGGCCCCCCGAGGAAAGGGAGATATCTTTGAACTGCAACCCTCCCCCATGGTCTACCTTGGAGGCTCCAACTATCTCACCCAGGCGAAAGGCCCCGTAAAAGGCAAATGACAGGCAGTACCCCCAGAATATCGATCAAGGTTGGGAGATCCAGAGGCCTACGACAGTCCCGCCGTGGCCCGTCCAATCGGGCCCAACCCGCTAAGGCCTTCCTGATCAAGAATGAAGCCCCAGGGTCCCGCTCCCCGCCAGTTTATCGAAGAAGCCTATCGCTGCCAAGGCGGCCCTAGCATAAGACACTGATTTGCCCTGATCCCGCAGAACCTGTAAGAAGGCATACATTGTTTCAGTTGAGAAGATTCTAACCCCTCCGGCTTGTTCCACAAATGATCTGTAAACATTAAACTGTGACTGATAAGCACGTTTGGTGCGGTCACCCAGAGCGGCACCTACCAGCCCCGCTAAAGCGGGGCTCCAATTTTCCACAGTGACGTAGGGAACGTCGTCATGCGCTCTTCCGCCTGCGGGTGGAACCTCCGGATGTCCTGCAACTTGGAACGAGACAAAGCGTCAGCAGCATGGTTATCAACTCCAGGCATATGCGCAGCTTTAAAGGTCAAATTCAATTTCAAGCATGCCAACACTAACAACTTCAGCAACCTCAGCACATGTGGGCAAGTCGCCCCTTGCCAATTGATAACCTGAACCACTGCCATGTTATCTGACCAGAAGGTCACGACCCTGTCCCTGAAGCGCCCAAACCGTAACTGCAACCCAGATGGGAAAAAGCTCTAGAAAGGCTAAATTCTTAGTCAGGCCTGCTAAGTGCCACTCCGCTGGCCAGACCGCCCCACACCAGGCAGGGCCCAAGATTACCCCAAAACCAACACTTCCAGCCGAATCGGTGTATAATCCTAGCTCCACACTGGACACCGGCGGCGCGGGCCTAACTACCCGCCCGTTGAAATCTGCCAGAGAGTCACGCCACACCTTGAGGTCCTCCTTCACCCCTGCTTTTAACCTCACCCGGTGATGCTTCTGGGTAAGACCCACCATCGCTCTGGCTATAGAACTCGAGAAAGCGCGTCCCATGGGAATGATACGCAAAGCAAAGTTTAGCTGCCCCACAAGCACTTGTAACTGATGCAACGTCACCTTTGGACACGTCAATGCTACCTCAATGGCTAGGGAAAAGGCCTTAACTTTATCCATTGGCAATCTACATTCCCCCGCTACTGTGTCAATTTCAATGCCCAGGAAGGACATGCACGTGTCAGGGCCGACTGTCTTGCTCGGTGCCAGCGGCACCCCAAAATCCTTTAGCATCGCCACCAGCTGGCTTAGGGCCAACGCGCAGGCATCCGACAATGCGGGACCCATCACCATGAAATCATCTAAGTAATGCACCACATCCGTACATCCTGACTTTTGCGAAAACACCCATTGCAGCATGGAGCTAAAGGTCTCAAAATACTTGCAGGAGACTGCACAACCCATAGGCATACATCTGTCATAATAAAATTGCTGTTGGACCTGAAAGCCTAGCAAATGGTAATCCTCAGGGTGTACCGGTAACAAGCGAAATGCTGACTCAATGTCGGTTTTCGCTAACAACACCCCTCGGCCTAGCTCCCTCACTTTCTGAACCGCGGCATCAAAGGACGAATACGTCACTGAGCATACTGCCGGGTCGATGGCATCGTTTACCGATGCACCCTTTGGTGCGGATAAGTTATGGATCATTCTGAACTGTCCCGGCTCCTTTTTGGGCACTACTCCCAAAGGGGAGCAGACATAGTTCTCCCAGGGAGGAGCCGGGAACGGGCCTGCTACTCGGCCTAAGGCCGGCTCTTTCTGCACCTTTGTGGCCACTACTGAGGGATGGGTTCTTGCTGAAACTTGGTTCCTACATTGAGTAATAGGGGGGACATGCGATGCTGGGATGCGGAAACCACTGCAAAAACCTTCGAACAACATCCTAGCAGCTGTCCTATCTGGATACCTGTCCAACCAAAAGATCAGCTTCTCAATATCAACAGGAGTAGGCAGATTAGACTTGGGGAGGCTTGATATCCTTAGGGGCATTACCCCCCCGTTCCTTGGATTTCTTGTTGCACTTTGGTTCGGGATGGGACTGGTGACCGCAGTAGGCGCATGCGTGCTTGAACTTGCACTGCCCGGGGGGCCATGTGCTCCCTTTACCATTGAATGCCCAGCATGTACCTTTCTTCTCGCCCGGCCCTCCCTGGGAAGTCCGAAAGGGCTGCCTAGCCAGGTGTTCCCTAGTGCTCACGCTCTCCAACCAGGCATTGACCTCAACCTGATCCCAACAAATGGAGGGGTTTTCTTCCTTCGCCCAGCGAAACTCCCTATCATAAGTCAACCAAGCTGAACCACCATGCGTGGAGTGGGCCTTCACGATCTTATTGGTATAAAACGCCAGTGGAATCGCCAACTCCGGCCTTCTTTCCAACAACACTGTCATATAAACGTGAAAGCCGCACAACCAATTGGTAATCGTCTCCTCAAACCTAGGTCTCCGCTCTCGGAAGGAATGCTCTTTCCCTTCCCTGTCTTTGTAATCTTCCTCTCCTCTCTTTGGCCTGATAAGGGAGAATATGTCTACGTAGGCACCCCTCCAAATCTTCTCTCGCATTTCCACACTCACATGCGTAGCTAACATCCCTGACTGGGGCAATACGTTTCCCTGACTAACCCCCACCTCGCTGCTCCTTGCTATGGAGTCACCAGGCTTACCTCCTGTAGGTGCTACAGCTATCGCTGTCGCGGGGGGATGGGCTCCAATCGCTACTCTAGGCAACGCCTTGCGCGACTCGACTACGAGGGCCAACTGCCTCTGAATGTCCTGTAACGCGCCCTGATCTACGTCCTGAGGGGGCCCCCAAGGTGCCGCCGCTCCAGCGCTCACTCTCTCCACCACTTTCTCCGGAGCTGATAGTTGGCCCACCAATGTGGAAACCGACACCAGCAAGCTATCTAACGGATCGCCCACGGCTGCCACTGCGGCCACCGGCTGCGGTGAAAGCGGGGCCGGGGGGACCGTAACTACTGGTCCCGGGCCTCCTGGGGCTAACGCCTTCAGCGCCTCCCTAATCTCGGACAACACTGAACCCACTGGGTCTACTGGCGCGGGCACATTCGGAATGGGGACGGAAGGGTACACCAGCTCTGCATCTAACGGAGGCGTGGGGACGGGACCTACTGATCCCTCGTCCTGTTTCCCCCTGACAGGGCTAGGCCTACTCTTCCCCTGCCTGGCTCCCCCTTTCTTTTTAGGCTGTGCCTTAAATTTCTTCTTTAATGGAGGATCCGCGACCTTTGGTGGCAACCCCCTGCGTGGCCGCTCTACGACCTCGGGCTGATCCTCCTGAGAAGAGTCGCTCTCATCCCCGCTATCAGGAGCCTCCTTGCTCAACTTTTTCAGCAGTAATTTCATAATCTGTGCCAATTCAGGCTCAGAATCTTTCCGCTTTTGTCCTCCCTTTTTGGGCGCCATGCTAACTATCTTGCGCTTCGCGCTACCTTGCTATAACACCTAAAGCGCGCGTTGCCTGCTCCCGCACCCCTATGCACCGTTCACGACGCCCGGCAGGAGTCCGCACCACGAAGAACCCGCACACAGCCGTAAGCCCCGTAAAGCAGCGACACGCCTATCCCTTTCCCAGCACCCACCGTGACTCACGGCGGCCCACGAGGCCCCCCGAGGCACTCGACCCCTTACCTGGCTACATGAAGGATGCTCGAGTCTTCTGCTTCTATAGTTTCGGAAAGCCGGCCCGGATCACGAGAATGGCCAGGTGCTGGCGTGAGCAGTCAGGTATCAAGGAGTGATAGCGGGAACAGAGACCCCAGTCACAGGGAGTTGACCCTAAATAGGCCCAGAGTCTCCACCCCCTGACCCTCGGGTCACACGATATCGCCGGAGCGGAAATGGGTCGGCCGGACGCCGATTGGGCCGTCCGCCCGACCAACCACCAGAGACCAGGAGCGGGCGGTGTCCTGCTTCAACGTGGTACTCCTGCTCCGAAAGACCTTTAAATAGATCCCCACCAAACCCAGAAAGACGGTCACCCATGCACTCATCAGCAGCAGAATTGACTAAAGCAACGCACTCTACACTGGCATCACCCAGAAACTTCTCAAGAAAGTGCAAAAAATCCTAATGCCTCCGACAGACTTATTCTCAACATCTCTCACCATAACCATATCACCTGCCACCGAAGAGACCTCCACTGGCTCCCAGTCAACAAAAGAAGCACCTTCAAGCTTTTCACACACGCCTACAAAGCCCAACATGACATGGGACCTGTGTACCTCAACCACCGCCTCACATTCCATGTACCCACCAGAGACCTCCGCACTGCCCAACTGGCCCTGGCTACTGTCCCATGTATCTGCAAGACCACAACTGGAGGAAGATCCTTCTTCTACCTCACAGCAAAGACTGCGAACACCCTGCCTCTCCACCTCAGGCAATGACTGTCATTGTCTCAATTCAGAAATGACCTAAAAACCTAACTCTTTGACTGAACCACAGCGCCCCCAGGGACCTGCCACTCTCCCCCCACAGCACCTTGCAACCGGGGTGAGTAGTCACGCTTACAAGCCTTTGATTGATTCATTGCTGTACTATTTATGGCTTCCCTGTTGACATACAACATCGCAGAATGGATTGCACATTGTAAGGGCATATCTGCTCATGCTGATATGCTCACACATGGGATATAGCGAACCCTGCCTTAGGGCTAAAGGCATGCAGTATGAGTGACTTACCTATGTTCTATGCAGTGTATGAGTGGCATGGCACACAGGGCTGTGTGCCATGTTGACTCTTTAAATGTTCCAGCCTCAAGACAAGCAGCCTGCAATATCAGAGTGCATAGCCTTGATGAGGGGCCCCTGGTGTGGCACAACCAGTGCTGAAGACCCAGAGAACTCTTGGTCAGTATCAATTCCCTAGGTATTAGGGTTTCCATTTACTAGTGACTTACAGGGCAGCTGAAGTTATGCCAATCGTGGTACAGTGTTTTGGGAAAGATATCTGACACTGGGGGCATGGTTAGCAGGAACATAGTGCACTTACAGTTCCAAATCACATCAGGCAAAAAAGTGGGCTTAGCTATGTCAAAAGACACACTTTCCTACAATCATTCAAAGGAGACCATTGGCATGAGTAGAGATTAGAGATAGTGCCTGAAGAAGGGAATCTGGCATGCCCAAAATCCATTTGGGAATGGAGGAATTGGCACTTTCCTACTTTAAAATGAAAGGTTCGGTTTGACATAACCATAAATAATTCCTTCAAATTTAATGAAACACAATGAATGTATATTGATTGTGAGAACAAATAACAGTTTTTTAAAAACACATTTTAGAGTCATCATTGTTTATAAAAAAGTGGAAAATTAAGGATGTTTAGGACCTGCATATCGTGGAGCAACAAGAAGGGGTCACTTACCACAATTGGGACACTGCTCAGAGATTCAGCAGAGGAACCATGATCACTTTTCCTCTGTATCAAGGGCAAGGTAAGTCTTTTTCTTTTTTTAAATGTTGTTTTCCTTCATCTGTCGATCCACCCCCCACCCCCCCACCTCACCCCAATGCGCTTACCTGCACCGGCCGCTCCTGTCTTAAGATAAGGGCAACTGAGATATAGTGATAGTTTATAGAACAGTGAATTGTAAAGGGCAAAGCTAAAAAATGCTTCTTTAGATATTTGGTCCTCAAAGTATTGTAGAGTTATTACTATTTGTAAACCTCTTTTAGCTAGATTTATTCAGGACAGGTACAGATTAACTTACTTTTAGCAAAAAATGATTAGGGTTTGCCATGAATGTGGCGAGATTGCCCCCACCTTTAATGGAATTTATGTGGCTTCCGTGGAGAAAACGTTTTTCTTGTACAGAAACATCTGTATACATATATTTGATGCATATTAGAGTGAATTAAAATGTAGAACTTTCATGGATTTATTTCATTGCTGTTTAGCTCATTAATGATGTCCGAAATTTACTACGTATTTAAGAGTAGAAATATGGAGTACATGTCGGCCTTGGAATGTACACCTTTTGCTGAGGCACAAACAACAGACAATTCTATAGATACATGTTTGCTAAGTTTATCTAGTAAGTACATTTTTTAAAGTTAATAAAGAAATAAAATAAAAGTCCCAAAATATATTTTCTGAAAAACCAAAAATAAATAAATAAGCAAAAAAGACACTAAAATGATAAAAATCATACTGGGAGATACACATGGTTATCTTTATAAGGTGAAAAACACAAAGAAAAAGAAAACCTCAATTGAAACTCACAGTTTGTCGTTGAATTGAACAGGGACTGTGTGCAATTGAAAACCACCACAAGGGAGCAGTAGATGGGTTATTCAAGTGGGTTATACTAATCAATTGTATTACATTCTGAAGTTGAAGAGTTTATAAGATCCATGTCTTCCAGTTGAGCAAGGTAGGAAAAAGAAGATGGAGAGGGTCCCTTAAATTTGAACATGTCATGATCGAGTTTTTTAGCTATTGAGGTTGCTTCGCCACTGAATTATGAATGTTGGTTTTGAGTGAATCACTGGGATCATGGGGTAACAGCTGTTTTTGGCATCATTCAGGAGGCGTTTGCACTCTGTGCGGTAGTCATCTTTGTTGAGGATAACGATACTGCTGCCTTTATCCACTGGTTTGATTATTATTGATTCGTTAGATTTGATGGATTTGATGGGTTCATGCTCTGTCTTGCTTACATTTTGGAATGTGTGTTCTTCCTTGAGGGATTCAATCTCTTTGAAGACCGCTTGCTCATACAGTTATCTCAGGTGGTATAGTGCTAGGCGGTGGAATGAATGTTAACTTTATTTTGAATTTAGTATCACCAGGAGTATCTAGTTGTTGTTGGTCATGGAGGTTTTTTTTCAAAGAAAGCTTTGAGTTTGAGCTTGCGAAAGAATTCCGCAAGCTCGCAATGTAGTTGAAATTCGTCTAGTTTGGCTGTCTGTACATATCCTAGCCTTTGGATCAGGACTGTGATCTCTGCTGGTGTGAGCTCATGTGTGGAAAGGTTGTTCTCAAGGCTCATCTCGAGCTGGGGCCTGGTACTTGTTCCTTTGTCTTGCTCCTCGTTTGGGCTCCTGGGTGTTGGTCCTCTGCCCAGTGTCCTTGGGTCTGCCATCATCTTTTGCCCCTTCCTTGCAGGCCGCCCTCTAAAAAAGGGAACCTTTGGTTCTGGTTCATGTCGGGTGGTGGTGGTCCAAAGGGAGGGCTCCATCCATACATAAGTTGTGGGTTCAATTGGGAGTAGGGGGTTTGGAAGTGCATACTTCCCCCTGGGGGTAATTGTGGCCATGGTTGTTGCCAGCTGTTGTTCTGTCCTCTTCCCCGTCGGTTAGTCCGGTTACTACCTGTGCTGGAACTACTGCTGGCAGATGAGTCCTCGTCATCCACCCATCTTGGCAGATGATCCACATCCAATGAAAAAAAAGTTCAGAGTTTTTTTATACAGGTGTCGTCCCAGGTCCAGGATTTATATGTGGAAGTGGATGTGAAGTGCATGTCTTATCCTGTGCACTAGCTAGTGATTGCAGAGTACCCAATACTCAATACTGGCAACTTTCGTACAGAATTCCCATCCGATTTTTTAGCACTTCATTTCTCATTTACTGCAAATCTATCCTAAATTCCATATCCAAAGTAACCATTGCTTTCTTCCAGCCACAAGGAGCTTACCTTCTCCTTCCAGCCAATCCTCTATGGAGTTAAAGATCCTTCACTCTTTCAGTTCTAGAAATGAAGCAAGAATAGAATTTTCATTTCCCACTTTATTTTGATTGCTTCTGTAAACAGTTGCAACAGCCTTACAGTTTTGATGTGTCATGTGGTGGTGGTGAAAACCAGGCTAATTGGGTTGTGTGCTGCACAAAGACTCAAAATCCCAGTGGCTGAGCCTAATTTTAGAAATCAGGAGTAGGCGTGGAGGAAACGATCTTCATTGAAAACTTGAATTTGGTTGCGGCTGTAAACATACTGGGGTCTATTAACAAAGGTAAATTCAGTTGTAAAAACGTGTACACCCAAAAGTACTTTACTTCTCCCTCTCAGTAGACCACAAAGAGATTTAGGAGTCCATTAGGATGGCGGGCAGTTTAATCGGTAATCGGGACCGCCAGCCATAAGGGCGGGGGTCCCGCTGGGGGTATTAGGATGCGTCAACCATAGTGTCGGGCGTGTCCTGTATTTTTTGCATTGTGGCGGGAGGTGCTCTCAGAACCGCCCGCCACAATGCTAAAATTGCACTTTTACATTTGCATAAAGAAAGCGGCAGGCACCGCATGGTGCCTGCCGCTTTATTTATGCAAATGCAGGGGGGTACCACAAGTACCCCCCGTGTGCACCCCCACCTCTCCTTCACTCTGGGGGCCCGCAGGGGGCCCTCAGAGTGAAGACCGCATGCCTTTCCGTGCCCATTGTAATATGGCTGGCGGTGTCTAATAGACACCGCCACCATATTAATCCTTTTCCGCCCCGGCCGCAAGGCGACCGGGGCGTAAAAACAGCGGACGGTCTTTCTGTTCGCCAAGGTCCCCCCCGCCCTACTAATATAGGTAACTGTTCATAGTGTAGGCATACTTTACTTTAATATCTAGCATGCCTTATGATTATATATTAATCACTCCGCCGTGTGAGCATCGAAGGCACACTTTAGCTGGACCTGCTCAAGCTCATGACTCTTTAAAACTGCAACCCAGTCAGCACAGCAGCAAATGTTGGAGTCTGGAGGTATACATTTTTATCATATATGTGGGAGTTTTAAATATATAAAACACTACAGCTCACACAACAATACCTTCCATGCTACTAGTGCATTTTCTACTTCATCTACCACGGCTGTAATTTAATTTTAAATATGCCAATTAGGTGAAATCGTTTCACAGTACCCGTTTTTAAGTGAAAAGGGCTTCCCAAAATCGGGCATGTGGTACAAATTTAAGAGCAACTTTTTCTCTCCCATTCTTCACTAAGTTGTGTTTGCTAAAGTATTCTGCCAGTGATATAAAAATAATTATTTTCCACCACTTACTCCCTCCTGTAGTCCTCACTTGGTGGTATTTTCTGAGTGCACACGAATTTGGAAAGAAATCAGGGCATGATATGATGTTGCATCTTGTCTAGGAACATCCAATCTGTGTATAACTATATTGTGTATTCATATACGTTTATCACTAGTAGAGGATATCATCTATATTTATGTTCTGTCCAGTTACACTAATATCAGTGCAGGACTGTAAATTTAAAAAAAATAATAAAAAAATAAGAATTCAGTTTGAAATCACCACCTCTATTTTTGAAGGCTAAACATACCTGTGTTTATAATTCGTAAGTAAGGGTTCGAACACTGACTGGGTGATATTCTCAAAAACGTGTGATAATCATCGCCAAAATCGGTTATAGCAAGGTTTCATATTGCCGTCTATCGCGTGAAAATAACTCTGTGTTACCCTCCTATTCACAACACAACAATAACATGTGATATATTCCCGATATCACGTCAAATGTCCGCGATAAAGTCACCTGGATGGCATTAAAAATCTAAACCCCAACGCGAAAAAAGTTGTGATAGGCTCAACCACAATAAAAAAATCAGCGATAATCTTCCCCAGGTCTGCATTTCACAGAAGTCAGGCGGACAAATTCACTATAAAAGTAGAAAAAAAATGCAATAGCAAAACAACAGAAAAGCACAATGGAGGTAGCCGGAGCAAGTACAGAAGACAACCAGAACACAACAAGCCCGCTCCGAAGGACCAGCCTGGGACCTAGGGGTCTTAGAAGGGTAAGGACAAGAAGAGTAGGAAGAAGAAGCGGTTCAGTCCTCAGGAACACAGGATCCTGATAACGGAGGTGGTAGAACACCATCAACTACTGTTTGTCACCTCCACTGTGTCATTGGCAACAAAAAATGGAATATGGCAGTCCATCGTGAACAAGGTGAATGCAGTCGGAGTGCTGAAGAGGAGAATGGAAGAGTTCAAGAGGTGCTGGAATGATGTGAAGAGCAAAACCAAACAGAAGCTCACCAACAACCGGAAGTCAGCAATGCAGACTGGAGGTGGGAGTCCAGTGCCACAGGAGGACCTGGATGAGATGGAGGAAATGGTGTCCACAGTCATCAGTGGGAAGACGGTGGCAGGAGTTGGGGGACCGGACACTACTCAACATGATCTGACACAACAGCACCAGGGTGAGTAACTACCAGGGACTGGAGGAATGGCGGGGAGCTGGGCACAATGGCACACATGCACAATTAAGTAGAGCACATCTGTGGACAAACCATGGCCCAGACCTTCAACTCCCACCAAGAGACCAATGTACCCAAGTATGCAACATCTCAGCACTGTATAAGCAAAGAAGTCAAAGGCAAACCACGTGAAAGGGACAAGGGGCAGCAAAATCAGAGCTGCAGGTGCGAATCCTCCAAAATGTAGCACACACACCTAACATGCAGAGCATATAAACATTGACAACAATGTGGTACAAACCGCAACACATCCACAACAGAACAGAGGACACAACTGCTTGTGTGTAGAAACTGGCCAATCACATTTGGCATTGCAGGGAAATGTGAGCTGATAATGTACAAGTACAAACACACACCTGTGATGTTGTCGAAATGTCCACTGTCCTGCATCAAATAGGCAGCTCCTCCAAAACATTCACAATGTACACTGGCATGCAGTCTGTATGTAAACATGTACAATGCGTCAACATACATGTGAACACAATGTCAAACTGCATCTCCCCTTCACATTGCAGAGGGAAAACCAACATCTCCTGCAGAGCAGGCCAAACCTCTCTTCCCTGATGATGAAGAGAACCACCACACCTTTGACCCCAACGCCCTCCAACAGCTCGTGAACAGTCTCCGTACCCCACCTCCAGGAGGAGGGCAGCCCAGCTGCATAGATGAGACCCAACCCCCTGCACAGACCACACAGTAGGAAGCACCCACCACCATGGCTGCCTCCCGGGACCCCCACGAAGACCACATGGCCTTCCAGTGCTGTGTGTTGGGGTGCCAGGAGCAACTGGCTGAACAGGTGTAGGTGGGGTTTGACCGCATGGCAGCCAAACTAGATGCCATACATGGGTGTCTAAGTCCCATCAGGGACCACTCACAGGAAAGCAAGATGGCGGCTGCTACTGCAGCTGAGTGAGGAACTGTGTGGCGTTCTACCTGAGGTCCGACCGGCTCGCTGTCTGATGCTGCTGTTTTGTATAAGCCCCTTTGAGCATATGGGGCTGTGCTTCAGGGACGGCGTGCTTACTGGGGTCAGCTCAGCGGTATCTGGAGCTGCGGAGAGTCAGTGAGAGCTGAGAGAGCCGCTGAGAGCCTCAGTCCTTAGCGGCGAGAGCAGCGGAGAGCTTCACTGTGTAGCGGAGGCGGAGGCGGTAGGCGGGGAGAAACGGAGGCGTGCAAAGGGCTGAAGACGTTGTTCTGCTGGCGCTTGTTTCGGAGAGCTGCAAGGCTGTTATGGGGACGTAGCCTTCTTGCCGGCAGAAGCTGGACAGCTACGGAGCAGCTGCAAGAGGTGTAAGACGCAGACGCGAGAAGAAAGCTGGGAGTGGATACATTATTACAAACACCTAGGCGTCTACGCTACTCGAGCAGGCTTTCTCCCATTCTCCATTCTTTCATTGAAGGCACACCTGCCCAGGACTTTTCTAGTAGCAGTAAGTAGTTTGCAACAAGCCTCAAAGAAACTTGCCGCTACTGCCCGTTTCTCTGTTTGACTGTTATCCTGCATTGCTATATATTGCTATATATTATTACAGCATTGTAAGCAGTAAGCAGGCTGCAAGAAACTTCAAAGCCTCAAAGTTTACGGAAACAGCTACTACCGGTAACGCCACAATTTAAAACAGTCAGTACACTTTGGTTACTGGCATCAGTATAAGGACATTTTATATAGCCACTCACTTGTCAGCTACTAATTCACTTAGCTCTGCAACCTCTTTATTGTTTAAGCGACAATTATGGCGCCTAAAGGCAGAGGGACAAAAAAAGCTGCTATTAACTCAGCCAATGCTGCTAGTATGACGTCCAATGCTGTGGAAAATATTGCAACAACGTCAGCGACAGAGCTTAATTCGTTTAATAGAGATATACCTGAGATTCGATCTCGTCATCAGAATGAGGTCATTAAGGAGCCAGTAGTACCTGATTTATTTAGAAGGAAGAACATAGCTGCTTCATCCAAGAGCAGTAGTCAGATGCCTGAGATCATATCCAAGGAAGTGCGCAAAGACCTGCTACTGACCTGTCTGGTGTTGTACCCAAAAACCTGGGTGCAAATCTCTTATTTCAGACCCCCACAATTTTGATTTCGTCCACAGCTGGAGATGGAGATGGAGGGCATCCCTCTCTCGAAAAAGGCAGTGATGATGACTTAGTAGAACTCTGTGAAGCGGTGGAGGAGGTCAGAGTCTCGCCACGGGTCAATGACCTAACTACAAATGATGCAGAATCTATTGAATCGGGGGGGACAATTCTACTCCATGCCCGATGTTTCGGTAGCATCTGATGGGGAGTTTGGTGAGGAGTTGATTAATGAAGGTCACTCACTTTGAAAAGACTGGGCCGATGATTGTAATCAAACTTCCGAGGAAGAACTTCTTGGTTCCGATTTCCTGGTGAATGAAGGAGCTCCTAACACAATTCGTAGGGTTGTGGAGGTACAGAACCCCCTCGCAGGTGAAAACACAGGTGTGATAGACCAACCTCAGTGGGAAGGGGTTGGAGCGGCATCAGAAATCCAGGCTGAATTCCCAGAACTGTTAGAGGGAGACGAGGAAATTACACTAAAATCTATCTATAAGCTGCAAACCTCTATGTACAGGTTAATCATGGCTCATAGAGAGGAGACCAAGGCAAAGGGGCTCCGCACCCAAGGAGCTGTTCGTAAACTGCAGAACGTCATTCGTCGCTTAGCTAAATCCAGCAATGAAACTGATTCGAGAGTACAGGAGACTGAAGCTTGGATTTCTGCCGTGGAAGATGAACTATTCACACAGAAAACGTCAATTAAGGACTTGGAGAATACCAGACAAGATATTGACTGGAAGCTGACCGACCTGGAGAATCGCGCATGGCGCAATAACTTGCTCATATTGGGGATAGCTGAACAATCAGAGGGAAGAGACACTCGTCGTTTTGTTGTGGAGATGTTCTCGGATGCTTTTCCAGATCTCAAAGGATGGGACTGGGATAAAGAAATTATAAGAGCTCATCTCTTTCCTTTTAATCAAAAACACGATCGGGGGGGGGAAATAAGAACCCAAGATCTATCCTCATATGCCTACAAAACTATTTGCTTCGTGAGATCTTGTATCACTTGGCTAGACCTTTAAAGACTAGAAAGGGCTTGGGGCATGAGTTCTATATACGGCCCAATTTCTGCCCGGTAACAGTGCAGCAACGTTGGAGGCTTAAACAGCTAATGGCACCAATTCAGTCTAAGGGGGGGCAAGTTTTTCTACTAAACCCTGCAAAACTCAAGGTTGTGCATAAGGGGAAAACTATTTTTTTTGTGTCTGAGGTTAAAGCACAGCAATTCTTAGATGCAATGTAGCAGAGATGGGATAAGGATCATACACTTTCTTCATGCTCTTAGTGGTTTGCCCTTTTTTCTTTTTTTGCTGGGGTAAAGTACAATATGGGTCTGGTCGGCTCGGGTAGAATCACATAGTTTACACTCACTTTCCATCAATGAGGGCATTTGCCCTTAAGCTTCCGGTGGTGGGGTTTTGGGAGGAGGGTGGGTTGGGGGGTGGGTTGGGGGGGTGTGGGTGGGAGAGGGTGCTATGTTGGGTGCAAGGAAGTACAGCTGAATGATGCCTAGTTTTGGTGTTTAGGATTTTTTTTGCGGTTGGTGCCAAATTTTGGAATTTTTTGTTATTGCAAGCTTAATTGCAGAATTGTACTAATACAAGAAAATGGTTAAATTATCGATTTGCTCCATTAATGTTTGTGGTTTAAACGATAAAAGAAAAAGGGGTATAATGGCTCAGATGTTTAAAGTTATGCGGACAGATTTAATCTGTATTCAGGAGACCCATGTCTCTTGGGCAAATAGAGGATGGCTCTAGGATCTTGGATTGGAGGTTGTGGGGTGCTCTCGTCAAAGCTCTACAATAAGGGGGGTGGCCATTTTAAAGAGGTTTGGGCTGGGTGAAGTTAAAAGAATTAAAGAAGATCCATTGGGACGATGGGTTATTGCTGAACTCAAACTTGGGGGATCGACCATTACTATTTGTTTGGTTTATGCTTCTGCTGTCGATGACCCCACAGTATTTCATCAATTAAGTGTGGAGTTAGCTCTATGGTCACCTCGGCTAATATTATGTGGGGACTTTAACTTGTATTTGGATGAAACATTTGACATTTGCGGAAATACTCCATATACAGGGAGAAAAAAGAATGTATTCAAAGCAGTTAAGGGGATTGTTCAAGAGCATAGATTGATAGATGTGGGGTATGAAAGAAGGGGGGGACTTTTGGCTGCACTTTTTTTTCTGCCCCCCATCAAAGACACTTTAGGCTGGATTATTTTTTCGTTGCTAGGACTTTAGATAACGAACTTGCTCAAACGCAATATAGGGTGTTACCAAAAATTATATCGGATCACAATCCCATTACTCTTAGTTTTGATCTAAACATTCCATTCAGCCCCCGGCAGTGGTCTTTTGATCGTAAGCTTCTGTTCGACTTATCCTACGTTGAGCATATGAATACCTGGATTCCTGAGTTTTTTGCTAATAACAGGGGATCCGCTTCTGCAGAGCTAGTTTGGGATACATTTAAGTGTGGGGTTCGAGGAGAAACCTTGAGCTACTCAATAAGAAAACAGAGGGAGACTCGAAAGAAAGAGTTAGCAGAGATGAATAATCTGAGACTGTTAGAGATTCAGCTCATGGAGGCTTGTAACAAGGGACTAGCCACAGACACCATTACTAAGGAGCTACTGGCTCTTAAGGTCAAGATCCATCAAGGATTTGCTTTAAAGTCTGCTCAGCAACTTGCTGCTTTTCAAACTGAGGTTTATGAAGTAGGGGAAAATTCAGGAAAGCATTTGGCCAAGAGGGCAAGGCAGAAAGCTGTGTTTGCTAGCATTAAAAAAAATTAATAATACTGCAGTGGCGACTGTTAACAAAACTGCTGATATACTTAAAGTGTTCTGCAACTTTTATTCTAAACTATATACTGAGGATGTAGTAGGAGTTTGCATAGACCGGATTACTCAATTTACCGAATCTGCTTTGAATGGTATTTTATCTACACAGGAGAGGGAGAAGCTGGATCTGCAATTACTTGGGAGGAGATTGAGCTGTCACTGTTGTCCTTAGCTTCTGGAAAAGCTGCAGGTCCTGATGCTATTCCCCTGGAGTTTTTTAAGCATTTTTGTGGTATTCTAAGATTAGAACTGGTAGATTTATTTTTCAGAGCTCAACAAGGCATTGCCCCTCAGTCATGGCATGACTCTATAATAACTGTATTTCTTAAAAAGGGCAAACCCCCTCTGCTACCGTCATCTTTTCGTCCCATTTCACTTATAAATGCCGATAGTAAAAAAAATTCTAAAATTCTTGCCTCACGATTATCCAATATTATTTCTTCGCTAGTTTCCAAATATCAACATAGTTTCATTCCTGCCCGTGACACTGTGTATCATATTCGACGGGTGATCACGTTTCTTGAATGGTCCCAGGCAACCCGGTCTAATGTCGGACTCATATTTTTAGACACTGAAAAAGCCTTTGACCGGGTTGCCTGGGGTTATCTGTGGGACGTGTTAGCCAGGAAGGGATTAGGTCCAGGTTTTCTAACGGCACTAAAAGCTATGTATACCGCTCCATAAGCTTGTATTCGAATCAATGGCCAAGCTTCCCCTTTTTTTTAATCACCAGGGGCACCCGTCAAGGATGTCCCTGTTCGCCTTTACTTTTTGCACTTTATATTGACCCCTAAATTAACCGTTTTATTTTGGAACAAAAGATTAGACCTATTTATTTAGCCAACACTAACTACCGAGCATTGGCTTATGCCGATGATATTGTGATAACCACCACCGATGTCCAGACAGCTCTTCCGGCAATTAATGATCTTGCTAAACAATTTGGATCATTCTCCGGTTCTAAACTTAACCTGGAGAAAACGCAGATCCTATGTTCTGGGGATAATCCAGCCCCGAATATCTCTACCATCTCAGAGGTCACATATTTGGGAATTAACCGCATGCGCGCTAGCGGGGTTTCCCGCTGCGCGCTGAAAATTTAAAAAACCTGCGTTACGTGACAAAGTCAGCTCGTCATGCGCGCAGCGCAGGTAACGCTCATGACGAGCTGGCTTTGTCACCAGCATCGAAGGGGTTAAGATATCATTGCCCATAGAGAAAACCCTGTGATAGCACAAATTAATACTATGTTACAGCGCTTAGATCACGTACATCTATCATTGTATGGTAGACTTAACATTTTAAAAATGCTGATCCTACCAAAAGTGCTGTATATGTTCCGTACTATACCGCTGGAATTTCATTCTCTCTGTTTTAAAAACTTAGAAGGGACTAATTCTAGGTTTTTGTGGGGCTATAAACGCCATCTTAAAGCCCTTAAAAAATGATACTGAGTAATGAGTGTGGGGGATGGAAGGTCCCTTACTTTTTATTTTATTACTTAGCGGCAACACTTCAATTTATTAGTCCTCTTATAATGGGAGATAGAGTAAACATACCTGCTTGTCAAATTCCAACGATATTCGAAATGACTATGGGTGAGAAAGTGAAAGGTAGTTTTCTTAAGGTTGTTGAGCTCAGTTATCATAAAAAAACAAAGTATAAGATGTTGAAGGCAGCTTTTGGAGCTTGGCAAAAAGTACGAAAGCATATGGGCTTATCCAAATTAAATGCCTATACCCCCTTAGCTTCGCCTTGCCTTCTGCCAGCTATTTTCTGTGATTTATTCATTTACTACTTTAGTTAGAATGACAAAAATTCTTTTATTGTAACTTTTGCAGAAAAAAGCCCCTATAGGTTCTCTTTATTTAAGCTTGATTCAAGAATGTGGGGACGATATGGAACAGTCCCAGTCGAAATGGGCTAATAAATTAGGTATCCCTGATATTGATATTTTGTCTTCCGTTAAGTGTGCTTCAGATAGCTTAATTACACGGATTGTTGAAATCTCAGCATTTTATGTGCATACATAACCTTTATTACACTCCGAGTAAGGTTGCTAAATGGAGTACGACCACTGGAACGAATTGTAGTCGCTGTGGGTTATATGCAGCTGATGATTTGCATGTTTTTTCTTTGCCCCAAACTTAGGGCTTTTTTTCAACAAATTGAAAGCTTTCTTGCGGTTGTTCTTAAATGTGATATTACGGTAACCACCGAGATGGTGTTACTGGGTATTGAGCTTATTCCCTCCAGATCAAAACCAGTAACTTATTTCTTATGTATTTGTATGGCGGTAGCCAGAGCGTGTATTACTAGGGAGTTGATTAACCCAGACCCTCCTTCTTTTTTTACCTGGCGTGAACAACTATTGTTTATGTATAATACTGAGTCTGCTATTTATAAGTTAAAAGGGATCAAAAAAAGAGCTTTGGGGGAGAAAATCTGGGCACCTATTGCTGACTGGATCTAACCATTTTGTTTGAACTTTTAAGTCTTGTATGTTGTATGTATTCAAGCTGGATTTTTTTATGTATTGCTGTATTTCCTTGCAAGAAAACAATAAAACTATAAATATAAAAAAAGGGACCACTCACAGTCCCTAACAGATACCCAAAGTCTGCTCCATGCTTTCTAATGAACCATGGCTGACATCGCTGGAGTCCTGACTCAGAGACAAGAACAACTGTCTAATCAGAGTGGGACTAGCGATGTCACCCGGGAGTTGGGACACATGCAGAGGATAATGGAGACCATGGAACGGACGCAGGCGGAAAGAGTGCCTGCCATGGCCTCACACCAGTGAGAAGTAGCTGGGTTCTTCAATGCCCTAAAGACCCTCCTCATGGTATTGCTGCCACAAGGCCTGGCGCTGATAAATGCTGTTGCTACCACTACATCCACATCTCCACCCCCTTAAGTGTCAGTGCCACACAGTGTGGCAGACATTCCACCTCCGGCCCCTGAGGTATCACTGCCACACAGTGCTGAAGACAGAACAAAACTGCTCACACGTGAGGCACATGAAACAGCAGAGGACGAAGATGCGGATGAATCTGCCTTCCTGGTAAGAAGAAAACTGTAGCATTCATCTCTGCCATATGACCAGTTTCTGCTTGCTTCTGCCCACTGCATGATCACCTTCCACTGTCCCCCGATACACTCTGCGACACTAACCTTGGACTTTGACATGGACTGCCATATTATGTTTGGTCACCAATGACACAGCATTCAGACTGCCGACTGAGCTCGTCCCCTTCCGTTGAACTTGTCATTCCATGAAGGACTCTGGCTGGCCCTCCACGGGCCAACAATGTAAAGTGGGGTTTGCATGGCCCTGTTTTGTTCCAGCTACAACACTCCACTGAATGTGCATTAAACATTCATATTCACACAGATGTGTCATGTCTACGATCTTTCAAGTGTAGAAGTATGGATGAATGTAGGGTCGGTGATTCCCCCTTACATCCATGTTGCTCATGTTGTGGGACTTGGTCACAGGGTGACACATTGCCAATTGCGGTCCTGGTGGCACCGGCACTACAACAGGGACACATGCATTAGTTGCTGCCTTGTCCAGCCCAGGACTGAACCACGCCCAGAGCCCTGCGGTCATTGTTCACACCCTTAAGCTGGACTAGCATACGGCAAGCCAGCCCAGTCCTCTTATGCTTACAGGAGGGGACAACAACGCTACATTTCCCAGATCTTCCTTGGAGTGATCTGCTGATCACAGGTCTAGTTGTCAACATGCCACAGCCACTCCCTCACGACTGGTTTACACCCACACCACACCCATCCAGCACACGCGTCACAGGACATGTGACCCTGCCAATAAAAAGGGCCAGGCACACGTGCTGGACGCCATTTCCACTCTCTATCTCGGTATGTCCGTGTGCTTATTATTTATACATGATGACCTAGGGCCCTACCGCATCACATTCCCTAGTGCCAGAGGTGACATGATGGCATCCGCACTACCATACCCAATCATAGAGGGTCCATGACTTGCGGGGCACAGACTTGTTGGCACCGGATACACTGCGGCCGGCACAGGCACACCGCCATCAGACGATGACTTTCGGTGCACTGAGGTAGGGGCACCTTAAGTGCTGAGTGGGTGTGCAGCCTGTGATGATGCCGTTTGGACTGATATGCACTTTGCCATAGTAAAACCAAGACCCAGAATGAAGTATGTGACCAGGTGGCCGTAGAGTGAGCTGCATGATGTGGAGGGTGCCATTTTTCCGGGCCCCGGGCTTGGGGCTTGCACCGGCACGTGGTGGGCCCTCTTGGGGACACGTCGGTGGCAGAAGGTTAACAGTGAGGCCTGGGTGCGCAGGGGCGGGCAGTCACTGCTGGGTGGTGGGAGGGGCTGGGGTGCAGCAGCCTGGGTGAGCAGGAGCGGGCAAGCGATGATGGCGTGTGCAATTGTATGTACTCTGCCATTCATGAATCTGGACTATGTTTCAGATAAGGGGCCAGGTGTACTGCAGTGTATACCGGCATGTGGTTGGAGACACACCAGTGGCAGCAGGTGAGTAGTGAGGCCTGGGTCAACAGTGTTGGCACTCTCTCTCTCTCCTCTTCTTTTCACTGTCTCTCTCTCTCTCCCTCTCTTTCTCTCTCCCCCTCTTTCTCTCTCTCCCTCTCTTTCTCACTCACTCTCTCTTTCTCTCTCTCTCCCTCTCTCGCTCTCTCTCCCTCTCTCTCTCTCCATCTCTTTCTCTCTCTCACTCTCTCTCTCTCTTTCTCTCTCTCTTTCTTTCTCTCTCTATGTCGCTCTCTCTCTCTCTGTCCTTTGATGAGCGCATGACACACCTTCTTACCTAGACGTGTGTCTTGCAGGCTGTGACCTACAGATTGTCCTGAGAAGACCCACAATGACTATTCAAAATAGTTGTTTTGAGTTCATTTGAATTAAATGTTTTGTTTGGTGATGAATGAGTCATTCTCCTTTTTCTGACCACACATGCATGTTAAGTGTTGTGATTGTGTGACATCAGGCGAATTGTTTTGTTAATGGTTTTGTGCAGTTGATGTAAAATTTCTTTGTCCGGGGGGCAGGGTGGGAGGTGCCTGGGGTAGGGGCCCCAGGGGGTGGGGGGGTCCTGGAAGTGGTGGCGGTGGGTGTTGTGGCCCACTTGGGTGTCTGAGCTGCATGATCAGTGGCTCCATGGCATCTGTTGTTCTTCAGGTGTGCCCCTAGGACGGGCTCTCTTTTCTAGTGCAAGTTACCAGCTGACTTTACACTAGGTATGAGCAGGTGTTAAATTACTGCTGCTAACACGCCTTATCGCCTGTTTTGGGATCTTATCACCGATCTGTCTGGTCGTTGAGAATGTTGCAGAGTGGTGTTTTTGCTGCTTTTTGCACGGGAATGCCTACTCATTAGCGTTAGTTGCTGGGGTCATCTGTCGCAATGTTTTTTGCGGCAGCTATCGCAGGTAAATTGGTGATATGGGCTATTACCACCAGCTTGTGAATGGGGCGATAAATTTATCACCACTTTGGCTGTGATACAGTGCCAATGGCGATAAGTTCTTGGAATATGCCCCACAATGTATTGTCCTCTAAAGTTTGTATATAATTGTGGGCTCCAAGTAAAGTACGAAAATGGAAGTGTTAAAAAAACTTTTACCACTTTATGAAGAAACATGGCTCACAGCCATAACTTGAGGAAATTGAAGAGGCCATGACAGAGTGGAAGTGTTCGATTTGCTTGACTTTATGAAACATCAATTGTCCTTTGTAGTCAGAGAAGCGTCTCCTTGGAGTAACCCGATTTCAGGCAGTGTCAAGGTTCTGGACGCAGAACAGCAATTGTGTGTTAATTTTGCTTTAAATTTGCCTAAGTTCTGGCACAATAATGAAAAACACCCTGATGGCATTGCTATTGTACACATCCACGTTGGCTAACTGTAAGGAATGCACTGATCTAAGCTGAAAGTATTTATCCTGATAATTTGTATCCCGCATCTAGAGGTGAAGGCACTATTATGTTTTACATTTTGATATCGATCTCGTAAAATTGCCGTTGCTCAAATCAATTAAAAGACATTGGAAGAGGCAGTTGCTTCAATAATGTTAATTTAATTTGGCGCCAATTCACAAACTTTATAGAGCTTGATAGTTTAGACCTGCATCTGTTTCTTCGCAAAAATTCTAATAATCTGAATGTTGCTCCAATAACCAGATTTAATTTATCTCACCTATTGATTTGTTTTGCCAATAAAGACATTGAACTTGTCACTGTCAATTGCATTAGTTACTTAGGCTACCTTGACAAAGTGGCATGACTGCTACTCGGGCTATTCTTTCATCTCTCTGCTGTTTCATTTCCATGCACCTGTCAATAGCAGAGATTTCCACAACTGATTGGTAACTAGGGCCAGAAGGTTTATGATACCATAAGGCATCAATATTTGGAATGAGAGGGTATTGTAAGCATACTTTCCAAATAGTGATTCTTTGGTAGATGTGTCAATGTTATGGAACTGTACGGTAATGGTTAATTTAAAAAAAAAAAAAAGAAAACGTTTGTTGAAAACGTATTATTTTTAAATGTAAGCCTCAGTCCAGTTTTGTTTCAGGAAACAAGACTGTTTACTATATTTAAATGCAATAACTGAGATGGTGATCTGTAGATCCAAGCAGACTATCATCTCTGTGATGGCAACCAATAGGAGTAAGTCACAATTTGTAACTTACCTTATTAATATTCATGAGATTGTTCGAATTGTTCTCACCTATAGAAGGGAATTTTGCGAACTGACTCAGTACATAGTTCTGTTTCAAAGTTCAACCCTGGTTATAAAATGCTGATTGCACATTTGTGATCAGTATTTGGCAACCAGTGTTTTGTACCTGCTGCATTATAGTCAGCTCATCTAACTATAACTTCTGAATTTCACTGTTTTTTTATGTGAGCCGAACTATAGCATGCCTGTAACCTTTGTTTTTTTTTGTGAATTTCGACATTTGTTATGTTATTTCCTAACCGTCCTGAAACCTTTGAGAGTGAGTGTGTGGCTGAGTGCATGAGTGTCTCAGTGATGTGTGAGTGAGTGTGTGAGACTCTCAATGGGTGTGTAACTGAGTGTGTGAGTGTCTATATTGGTCTAGGAGTGGCTACATAAGTCTCTCACTGAGTAGGTGCATGCGTGTCTGGGTGGATCTGTGAGTGGGTGCATAAGTGCCTGATTGGGTCTGTAAGTGGGTGCATGAGTGTCTGAGTGTGTCTGTAAGTGGATGCAAGAGAGACTGAGTAGGTCTGTGAGTGTGTACATTAGTGTATAAGTGAATGTGTGAATTATTATATCTCCGATGTCTCAGCAATCTGGCTGTGGGTGTTATTTGTCGCAACAATAGAGGTCCTTGGCTCCCAACAACACTCAGCAGCCAAGGGACTTCATCCTCAAACCAGTGGTGCTCCAATACAGCAGTCCAACTGTGTGGGACATACTTGTGGCAACAATAGGGGTTCTTGGCCCCAAGAACCCTCAACAGCCAAGGGGACTTCCTCCCCCAACCAGTAGTTTGCCAGGAGGCCCCTTTGCATGTCTGTGTTTACCTCCTGCACCCTAGCTGCTTTCATTCAAATATAGCATTCTCCCTCCCACCTCCTCTTAATGCCTCAGTTGTGTTACTGCTGCCACACCCACCGTGGCTCCCCTCATTGCTTATATTTTTTTTATTAGGCCTTTTGCACTTTTCAATCTCCACCGTCAGTTGGGCTTTTTCTAGTAGGATATTTGCTTGGTTTGTGCTTCCTTTTAAGGGGGATTGAGATTGTTTTTAGGTATGGTCTGCAATGGGTTTACATCACGCCTCTTCTCTCTCCTAGCTTTTCATTGGTTCTGGTGGGGGCCACTTACTTTTGCTCCACTTCTATTTGCTGTACCATAATTCTAGCATCAACCAATACTTGTTTACAGTGGCTTATAATGTTTTCGTTTTCATGAACTCCACTTAAAATAATTGTTTACATTTGGCTGGCACCGCTTAGCCTCTTAGGTGCTGCGCCTAGTCCAACGGCCGACGGCACCACTACCTCAGGAGTGCTGCCGTCGGCCGTTGGATGTTCGAACCTCACCTGCGCAATGGAACGTTCAGCACTGGAGCTGGACGTTCCATAGCTGCTAAGAGGTTAGAATATTTGTTTACATTTGACACAGCAAATCGAGTGATTTCGCCAGAATCGGATGTTGAGTCAACATGGATACGCAAACCCTGCTCCTCAGCTTCAAAGTTGGCAGCTCTATCTGAAATGCAATGTGGTGTTCCATGATGCTTCTTTTAAAGTGGGGTAGTAGGCTTCATTTATGGTTAAGTCGTGTGGGGCAGGGCATCCCTTGCACTTCTTCCAAAGAGAAATCCTGACTCCTCCAAAGATTTTGGTTATTTGCCCAGGTGTTTTGTTATAGTGGGAGGGGATCGCTGCTTCCCGTATGTAACGCACACAGATTTCTACATAAAGAACAACTGAGCCTTTACCTGTTTGTTGTGTCACAAGATTAATCTAATTAGTTAATCAATTACTAACAACCTAACCATTTAACTTGGTTTATCGAGTAGTTTGCCACTTCAGAGAGCTTTAATTGTAAGTGATGTACAGAAACACTGCAAGTGCTCTCAACACACTGCTTGTTTCCACTGTGGAGATCCTCCAACATAGCTTTCATTGTTTTCCGTGCTCCAAACAAGCGTGCATGACCTAATGCCCCGGGGCACAATCACTAACTTACTCGAGTGATTGCAGGGTAGTGTACACTCAGAAGTCCCTGAGTCTCGAACCAGGATCCCCAGCTCCTGAGTCAGCAGGTCTGGCCCCTGCGCCATGTTCTAATCGAAGAGAGCCGCAGTGGTGTTTTAATGTCAAACTGCTCTTTTGATAATTAAGCTCATACCTTCGTTTGTTAGTCCTATGAGTCTATTTAATAGGATATTTGACTGTTTCAATAGAAATTCTACATATGAATCACTCCCTGTGTCAGGTTGAAGGATGTTTGGCATAATGGTGCAGCACACAGCCTTACAGACAGCCCTCGCCTTACAGACGGGACAATGCTGGTGTTCAAGTCCCTCTTTTACAGGTTGCTTGGGTCACTGCTTAATTATATACAGAACTCGAGCCAGAAATTCGTTCCTTACTTTTTATTTTTTAATCATTTTTTATACATGATGTTTGACTATTAAACCATTACATTATTTTCAGTTGACTTTTATTTTTAATTTTAATTTGAGGGAATTGTTGCTGTCTCTGCTTTTCGCTTTCCTTTTTGCTCTATAGGGCAGCTGGTTTTACCTATCTATATATTCCAGTCGGGCTTTCATGCTATATGTGATAAGGATCAGGGGCCCCATTTATGAGGCTGTGCGTCACATTACCCCGCCGGTGCGTCACTTTTTGTAACGCACCAGTGGCGTAAAAAATGCGCCTTGTTGCGCCATATTTACAATGTGACGCATCTAGGTAGATGCGTCACTTTGTAAACCCCTGCGCCACATTATACTTGCGCCAGGTATAATGTATGCAAGGGGGCGTATTGATGCAAGGAAGGGTCGTAGAAGTGACGCAGTGAAATCTATGAGATTTCACTGCGTCACTTTTAGGATTCTGTTGCGTCCAAATCTTGCGCCTGCCTCAGAGCAGGCGTAAGACTGACGCAGGCCCTTTCACATGGGGCTTGCCCCATGTGAAAGGACGCATTGCTGGTGTTGCGTCACTTTTGTGACACACTCCAGCAATGCGTCACTTTTGCGCTTACAGATACGTCAGAAATACTGACGTATCTGTAACTCCTTGCGACATGATGCGTCATACATTAAATATGACGCATCAGGAATGTCACAAGGAGTGCGCATCGCTGCTTTCACGCAGCGATGCGTTACTTCTCATAAATGAGGCCCCAGATGTTTTTGAACTCAGCTGTTGCTAATCATTAAGTTAAATTTACTAGAATCATAACCAGGATGTATCTTCACATTAAACACTTTGCACCGAGAGGTTAAACCAAAGTAAAGAACAGGATTTCTTCTGAGGTGAATTGAAGGCCATGTAGCATATCACAATACACGAGGCATTCACCACAAAAAGAATTCAGGGGCATATTACCAAGCAATAGCGATAATTATCGCTATTGCTTGGTTAGAGACAAACATTTACCGCAGCGCTGCAGCGATTTTTACCGCACATAAACCTTGGTATTACCAAGGTTTAACGCAAATGCGGTAAAAATCGCCGCAAAGCATGAATATCGCTGAAAAGTCAGCGATATTCATGCATTAGCGAGCTAATGCTCTTAGCCATGTTATCCACCTCCCATTGGATAACATGGCTAAGAACTGCTCAGGGCAGGTGTTAGCTTTTGGAGATATTCCCGCTTAGAGCGAATATCTCCAAAAGTTGGTAATAGGAGATAGCGATGTTAGCGACTGTTTTCAGTCTCTAACATCTTGGCACGCCCACTTTGCATCTCATTAGTGATAAATATCACTGACATGCAAAGTGGGGCCCAAGATGGTCGCTATCTCCTACTAGCTGTCGCTAACTGGTGTTAGCGGCAGCTAGGTAATAGGGAGATAATTTTATCTCCGCTTTCTTGGCTTTTAAAGCCAAAAAAGCGGAGATAAACCCCCTTGATAATATGCCCCTTAATTTGCTGACTACAAAGGGTGAAGAGTGTAAATATTTCAATGTCTCTGAAATGTTGGATAAGTACTCCATGTGGCCTTAGGGTACTTAACATTAAATCAAGGAGATGGTTTGACGAAGGTTAGTCTTCCAAATAAGTATTTGTCACTGGGGATTTCAGAAAAAAGGAGGTGTTAGCTGCTATGTTTGTGCTGGGGAAGGGGCGCCCCTTAGGCTTAAACTATTGTCCCAGCTCGCAGGCCTCCCTTAAAACATTTGCTAAAAGAAGGCTTGGGGGAACCCTGTTTAATTAGTTGGGGGGAAAGCAGGACACTTCTCTGTACCACGCTTTTGAAGTTAAAATGTATTTACAAGGTGCAACATATGCTGCATAGTTATTCTTATATTTACTTTATTTAGTTCATTTATAGCACGTATGTTCACTTACATATATAAATAACTGGAGCTAAAACCTGTATATGTGCATTTCATGGGCTGGATTATGACTTGAGGAGCTCGAAAATAATTCTCCCTAAAGTAGTCCTTGTTAGCCTCGGGACTTTAATCTAGCACCTTGTTGTTATGTGGTGCTTGCTGCCTTCTTTAAATGTAACCTCTATTCCTTTTACTACATCCAGTAGTACTTCCTGTTTCGAACTGAGAAGGATGAAGGGCTTGGCCAATCCAGTTATTGGAATCTGTGGTTAAAACGCTGCATGCTATTTTCTGGGACACATGTGGGATTCGATAAAGCTATGAGCTACTCTATCTGTTCTTGTTTGGGAGCTAACTTTGCAAACCTCTGCATCTATTTTTCAAATGGATGTTGAAACATTTTTTTCAGCACCCACTTGCGCATTCCCCATTGCCGCTGCTAGTACTCTCGCTAACAGCAAGCGTGCCCTCTGAACTTCCTTTGTCGGTTCTGTTTTGCTACTGGATTGCTCCTTAGAGTGGTTGCTTTCGATTGGATACCTAAAACAATGCAGGCTCTGTGCGAGTCATGCCCGTCCCTTTTGGGTGACTGTTCTCAATTGGTTATCATGCAGTTTTTGTTGAGGTAGGTATTACGAGCCGGATTGGCTGTAAGTAACCTAGTAGCCATATCACCTTTTGTGGAGATGCTTGCCATATATCCCACATATTAATGTGCATTGTTTACTACCCTCCATTTGGGGGTTGTTGTTTTTCTTTGAGTTTCATCACTCAAGACGTGCTTGTAGTTTACAGAGCTCTGTTATAAACAGGACTGTAAATCTTACTCTTATCTCGCCACATTTGCTGTACATTCATAGACCAAGGTCTGTTTTGGCTGCAGCTGCCTCATACTCCCTCCTGCTTTTCAAAGCCAGAGCACCATGGTCCCTGCCTTCCTAAGGCTGCTGTTGCATCCGTCTCAAAGCTCAACAAGCATATGCAATGCAATTGGTCTTGCATTTGTAAATGCCAATGCCTTTTATTTATGGGTTTTGAAAACTTTCAAGCGGTGTGTAAACATGCACTTTGTACTTAGAGTCGTTGCTTACGAGAAGCAAGGCTAGCAGTAACTGTGTCTCTTTTACTGTCAGACTTGCTTCTCGTAAATTAGGACAAAAAGTACAAAGTGCGTGTTTACACACCGCTTGCAGGTTTTCAAAACACATTAATAAAAGACATTGTAATTTAAAATGCCAATAGCTCAAACTCTTGCAACTATGAGACCTATTGCATTGCAAATGCTTGTTTACTTTTATTTTGTCTTTTTCTGCTAATTTCTGACCTTCATTCTGCATCTTTCTGCTAATTTCTAACCTTCAGTTTGTGTCATGCTGCTCGTTTCAGACCTCTAGTTTGCCTCTTTCCTCCTGTTGCTGACCTTTATTCTACCTCTTCTTGCTTGTTGCTTGCCTTTATTTTCCTTCTTTATGTTTTTCTCACATTTATTTTGCCTCTTTCTGCTTGTTTTTGATCTCTATTTTTCCTTTTTTTGCTAGTTTCCCACCTTTATGTTTACTCTTTCATCTGAGTGTTGATCTCTGTTTTGCCTCTGTCTGCTTGTTGCTGACCATTATATTCCCCCTTTCTGCTCATTGCTGACCTTTATTTTTCCCTCTTTCTGCTCGTTCTGACTTTTAGCTTGTCTCTTTCTGTGAAATTTCTAACCTTTATCTTGCCTCTTTCTACTTGTTGCTGGCCTTTATTTTGCCTCTTTCTGCTCCTTGCTGATCTCTAATTTGCTCTTTCTGCTTGTTACTGGCTTCTATTCATCCTCTTGCTTCTCATTTCTGACCTCTATTGTGCCTTTTTCTGCTTGTTGCTGACCCTTTTTCTGCCTCTTTCTGCTTGTTTCTGTCCTTCATTCTGCTGTGTTGCTGATTGTTTCTGACCTTTTTTTTTAACCTCTGTCTGCTTGGCTCTGACCTTTATTTTACCGCTTTCTGCTTGTTTCTCACCTTTATCATGCCTCTTTCTGTTCACTTTTCTCCTTTATTCACCTTCTTTCTACACGTTTCTCACCTTTTTTGCCTCTTTCTGCTCATTGCGGACCTTTATTTTGCCTCTTCCTGCTTTATTTCTCACCTCTATCATACCTCTTTCTGCTCGATTCTCTCTATTCTGATAATTTCTCACCTTTATCTTACATCTTTAAGCTAATTTCAGACCTTTATTCTGCTTCTTTCTGCTCTTCCCTGGGACAGCGGGGAGCCTCAAGGCCCCAGCGGTCACAGCATTCTCCACGCCTCCTGATGGGAGTCAGCATTGGTTTCACACACAGGGAGCTTGTAAACGTGCAGCTCCCTGTATGTGAAAGCAATTTGTCTGTTTCCCTGCTCGCTTGACAGTGGGAAGGGAAACAGACGAAGACTCTGCTTCCAGGAAGCACAAGCATTTCTCCGCTCTTGCTTTCTGAAAGTGGAGTGTTTGCTGTGACTTGGCGAAAGCAGTTAAAGCTCCTGCTAAACCACAGCAAACAGCTATGTTCCTGGGGTGGGCACGCTGGAACATAGCAGGTTCCAGCCCTGAAGGGTGGTGAGCCACAGGGCCATTATTGGCTCCAATGGGGGGGTTGTGCTTCCTTCTCAATCGATTCAGTAGGGCCTGCTGAGGTGGTGGCCCCTGAGACCGAAAATGGCCTGGAAGAGGGTGCCACGAGGACCCCCTCCCATTTTCAAACAATGTTGGCAACTGGGAAGGTGGTTGTCTCAAGGGCTGGGGGGTCCATGAGGCCCCCAATTGCAAAGTAAATAGCCCCAGGGAGGTATTGGTGCCCAGGGAGCCTGCGTGGCCCGCGCAACACATTGAGCTCAAGGAAGGGAGCCCCTGTGCCTCCTCCTTTCAATGTCCTTTAAGACTGCATGCCCCCCAGGACCTGGCCCACTCACATGCTAAATAATAGAGAAGCACTGGAGCCTGCACTTCTTTTTTTAAAAAACAATTGGTGCTGAAAATCTAAATACAATTTTTTTATCAGCATCAATCAACTTTATTTGGTCTATAAACCATAAAAGAAGAACAATTGATAAGCTAAAACCAATTATCAATCTACAATAAATGACACATATAAAACCATTTTAAAATACAAAGATCGACAATATATAGCAAACATATCTTTCTGGTTCAAAGCTAAAACCATTTCTTTGGTAGAACAATCAATAAGTTAAAACCAATAAATAATCTACATAAAAATGCCAGATATAAATCATTTTAAAATACGAAGATCGACAATTCAGAGTAAACATATCTTTCTATTTCCAAGCTAAAACCATTTCTTTATATTATCTGGGTTAATTATACATGAAATGCAATTTAACATTTGTACATTTCCAGTCCTCCCAGTCTTCCCCAAGTCATCTTTTTTTAAACCTTATTTATCAGTGTGTCACATAGTTAAAAGGAATACATTAGTAGTAATCACAGTCAATTAAGTTAGCCAAAATAGAGGTTTTTGTATACATAGATTAGTTCAAATTAGTTATGCTTACAGAGAAAAGAAACGCAAAACTACAAAGGAAAACAGTCCAGTACCATTGCGATACTTATTATTTAGCTGCGAAATACACACGTCCTGGACAGAGTGTAATCGTTCTGGTCATTCGGTAAATGATGCAGCAAGTCATTTAGGCAGTCATACCATGCGGTATGTAGAGTGCGTAAGCGGGAGCCACTAACCTACTCCAGTGGGGACAATGCCCTAAGTCAGCTGCGGGGCCGAGTCGCGTTGCCGGGATGCGAGGTAAGTTCTTACGGGGCCCCATATGTTCCTGGGCCTTGATGTAGAAGGCACTGTAGTGGCATACACCTCACTCCTAGTGTTACATGACACCAAGTTGCTCAACCAGCCCTGTACTGTGGGTGCCGTCCTGCCGCCCCAGTGAATGGCCACCTCTCTCTTGGCCAGCAGTAGACACAGGGACGCAAGCTAACAAACTGTCTTGGGGAAGTTAACCACTTATCCCAATGGAGCAATCTCAGGCAATGGGTCAACCGGGATGTTGAGTATGTCAACCAGTGTCCTAGGCACCGCCTCCCAGTATAATTGTAAACAAGGGCATGTCCATGCCATGTAAGCGAAGTCATCATGGGGGGCATTGCATTTAGGGCAATTATGGGGCTTGGATGGGTCTAGGGTGTGGACTCTGTCCGGGGTAATGTATATTCTGCGTAAAAATTTGAAGTGAAATAACTTGTGTCTGCTATTAAGGGAAACATTTTTCGTGACAGTGCAAAAGGGTGCCCACTGGTCATCCGTTATCGAATTACCCAGATCACCCTCCCAGTCCCTGCGGATATTGTCATCATTGATTGGGACAAGGTTCACGCAAGCTTTGTATAGTTTGGCGATAAGGTGAATATTCTAGTCGCTCTCGATGATAAGTGATACGGGAGTGAAGGAAACAGGTTTAATGGGGAAGCCAGGCAATGTGGCGGGCATAGCAGAGTGAAGACACCTCAGCACAAACCTGTCCATAACGGTGGAATTAGGAAAGCGTGTATCATCACCCATCTCAAAGGAGTGTCCATCAGGGAACAAGTTACCGATTTTTGTAATGGCAAATTTGGTTAAGGTGCGTTGTATCCTAGCTCACTAGAAATTGGTAGCCATCGGGCATTTGGGAGTGGTACAGCGGAAGAGTACAGGATGGACGCATTGGTAACCCGTCTGAGTTTTTCCCAAGCCCAGCTAGTCGTTGAGATATCGTGTGAGTCATGGGGAAGACCCTTGGGGAGGTAATCCGAGCAGGTAGGACAAGATCTGCCTCTGGAAGAAGAACGGGGATTCTGGGTGATACCAAGCATGCACATAGCTGCACTGGGCGACTAAATAATATAACTGTAAATCGGGAACCCCTTATCCGCCCCATTTGTAGGGAAGGGTCAAGACCTGCCTGCGGACTCTGGCTCGTTTACCCCCCCCATACCAGAAGTATTAGATGAAACAGAGCTTTAAAAAGAAGCTATTCAGAAGGGGTATGGGAATGGTGTTGAAGTGATATAAAAACTTGGGGAGGACAACCATCTTAATGATTGCCACTCGGCCGGCAATAGACAATGGCAAATGCAACCATTTGTCGATTTGGTCCTCAAGGGTGTCGACAACCTGTCCATAATTAAGTCTGACAATCTGCTCTGCATCTAGATGAATGTGTATGCCCAAATACTTGACAGAGTTTGCACACCATTCTAGTGGGAACTCAAGTCTCCAAACCTTAGTCTAGGGAGTTAGAGGGAAGATCACGGACATGTGGCAATTGATGGCCAGGCCCGAATGCACTCCAAAACTGAGTATTTCACATATGAGGGGGTCTAAATTAGTCTGCGAGTCTCGAACATAAAGGATAGTATCGTCTGCATACAAGGAAACGAGGAGGGGGTCAGTGTTAAATTGCAGGCCTCTGTGCAAGTGCTTTTCTTGGAAGTGGTGGATTAGGGGGTCCATAGCGAGTATAAACAATAAAAGCAACAACGGGCAACCTTGTCGTTTGCCCCGCAATAGCGTGAAGGGCTTCGACAGCGTGCCGTGTAGCCTGAGTCGAGCCGTTGGGAGGCAGTATAGCAGTACCGTGGTTGCCATAAATCCCATAAGCATCCCCATGCAGCGCATAATTGCCAGGAAAAAGGGCCATTCCAGGGAATCAAATTTCTTTTCAGTATCAAGCAAGATTGCGGCTGCCGGAACTTCCAGATTGATTCTGTGTAGGGTAGAAAATAGCATTCTTAAATTAAACGATGTGGAACAGTGGGGGACAAAGCCAGATTGGGCAGGTGAGATGATGTATTCCATTAATTGGGACAGCCATCCAGCGACTATCTTGGCCAAAATTATATAGTCTAAATTAAATAATGATAGAGGTCTGTATGAGCCAAATATGTGTGGATTTTTGCTGGGGTTTTATTAGAAGAATTATGAATACTTTGCGAAGGGTAGGAGGCAGTATTTGTCTCTCTAAAGCCTCTGTATAGACTTCGATAAGTTGCAGTGCTAGTAAGTCCTTCTATGTCTTGTAGAAGTCGCCCGTGAACCCTTCGAGGCCTGAAGCAGAGGACGACTAAAGAGCATCAATTGCCGCGATAACGTCAGGTTCAGAGATGTGCTCCGTCAGGAAGTCCTGCATGTACTGCTCCAGGTAGACCAATGCCACCTCAGACAAATATGATTTGTGCTCGGAGTCATTACCCCCCATTCTAGAGGCATAAAGAATTTTAAAATAGGCCAGAAGTGCATCCAGAATTTCCTCTGTGTCGATAAGCCCCTGGCTTGTAGAATACTGCAACTCAGGAAAGTATGTCTTGCTGTATGGAGGTCTGAGCATCTGTGCTGGAACCCTCCCTTGTCGCTCACCCTCTCCGTACTGCCTAGCCTGCTGATATTTCCCCATGCAGAGGATCTCTCATTCAGCAGATCTCTATAGTCCGCCAATAGGGACACGCGTTGTAGTTCAGTGTCTGTGTCCCAAGTTTGTCTCAATGAGGTATCTAAATCTGTAAGCTCACGTTCTAATCGGGACAAAGTGGTACACAAATCACGGAGTACACCAGCGTGCTAAGCAATGCAATCGCCCCAAATGTACACTTTGAACACCTCCCAAAGGACCGCCATCATGTCAACCGCGCCAGTGTTTAACACAAAATAGTCTTCAATTCCCGTATTTCATGCTGAAACAATTCGTCCTCTAGGGCACGGCCAGGGAAGCGCCACTGTCTCTAGAATCTCTCAGGGTGGGGGATCTTGAGATATAACTATACTGGGGAATGGTCAGAACATGTCCAAGGGAGAGTTAGGACCGAGTGACACCAATTGGCGATAGATGGAGAGATCAACCAGAAATCAATCCTGGTCCAGGTGTTGTGGTAGCCTGTATAATGAGTAAAGTCTGTGTGGGCTGTGTTGCGTGTGTGACCTATATCCAGAAGGGACAACTGCTCGCAAAAAGACGTCAGAGCCCAGCTTGCACGAGGTTTGGGATCGGAGGCAGTTGAGGTGCTATTGAGGGTCAGGTCCGGGGCAATGTTAAAGCCTCTGCCAATCAAAAAGGCCACAGGGCCCAATTTCAGAAGCTGAGTGAGGAAGGAGTGGAACAAGTCGGGGGAGTCAGTGTTCGGGCCATATATGCAGACCAGTGCTACCCCATGGCCCATCAACGTTCCTAATACAATGATGTATCTGCCCTCATTGTCGCGGATAGTCGTGTGCATGCTGAAAATGGCGACGCCTCTCGTATAGCTACAGTAGTTTGCAAAGTATCTGTGTGCGCCCCAGCTGGAAGCGAGCTGGCAAGATCGGATGTGGACAGGTGTGTCTCTTGTAAAAAAGCTATATCTACTTTGTGGTGAAGCAGATAATAAAGGATGTGGCGCTTCTTATGGTTATCATTGAGGCCTGAACGTTCCATGTCATCAATGATAGTTCGGAGGGACCATCAATGCAACCTAGTTGGGCCATATGGGTTTTGTAATTGAAATGTGAAATGTATATAGTGGAACCTTAATGTGGCTTATGACTGTGTTCAAACTGATAAGTAACCAAACATAACTAAATAAGAGCAATTGTCCCTCCCCCACCCACCGCCCAACCTCACTACCCAACCAGTAAGGCGAAACCCATAAAGTCATATATACCCATAGTGCCAATTGCTGTAACAAGAAAAAGCAGAAAACCCAGAAAAGGTACATCATAAATGAAACAATAAAGTCACAGTGTACACCAGTAGGGGGTGGTAACGCCATTTCAGCCGATCATCAATCTGAAATGGTACTTGGCGAAAACTATATCCCAATGTTCTCTTCAAGCCTTTGGAGAGGGGGGCCTACGAACAAGTTGGTCTAGAGTCTGTTGTGTAGGAAATTTCCAAGCTGTCAACAAAGCTGCTGTGCTGTAGCCGTGTTCTGTTGCCCTTTCCAAGCTGTAGAGCCTTTTGCTGTGGTAATGGCAAACGACCTACACCTCTATGGGGTTTTAAATGATACGGGCCCGTCCGCTGATCTTCATAAGCAGTTATGGGGGGTAGAGTATGTCGCAATTCAGACCAAGGCCTCCGAGCATGATGCAACATTGTCGTACTCACAGCGAGCGTCTAGGACCAGGATGGAGAGGCCAGATCAGAGCCAGAGAAAGATCAGCTGAGGCCAGCTCCTGAAAAAAGTTCCATGCTAGCCTCCGATCCAGTTTGTGAATGAGGAGGTCCAGTGCCATCTGCGACCATTTGGGTGTTGTTTTTGTATGTGCGACAAAATTCCTTGACTTTAGTTGGATTGTCAAAGATGAGAGCCCGGCCATTGACCTTCACACGCAGTCGTGCTGGATATAGCATGCCATACTTTAGGCAGAGGTTCCTGAGCGCGGTTTTGACGCCATTGAATTTGCAGCGGGCCTCTTGGACCATGATGGTGAAGTCAGGGTAGAGTGACAATTTGGAGCTCTGCCAGATGATGTCTCCATGTTCGCGGTCCAGGCGTAGTGCAGTGTCCTAGTCCCTAAAGTTCATGAGGCAATCAATGATTGGTCTCAGAGGACAGCCAGGGTTAGGACGGGGACCCACCACGAAGACAGGGGTGAAAGAGTCTTTCCCAAACATATTAGACAGGAGTGTCTCAACAAAGGCGTACATACGGCCTGTGGCGGTCGACTCAGGTACTCCCAAAATGTTCTGTCGACTGTGCGCCTCCAGGTCCTCGTCCTTTATTGCCACGTCTTTAAGTATACGTTCTACCCTTTCAAGCCGGTTGAAGGATTGCACCGTGCCGTCTTCGATGTCGGATATACGGGCTTCTGCAACATCAAGGCATCTCATGCACCTGGATTTTAGCGCCGAGATCCTCCAGGTTTTTGTCTAACATGTCAAATCTACAGCTGAGTGCCTTAAACCCTGCTCTCATCTCCTGTAATAGAGAGCCAACCTGTCCCATGGGGTTATCCAGGGGCATCGCTTCCTGTCCGCCCTCCGCCATATTAGAACTGTTCTTAGGTGCCGCAATATTCTCAAAAGGAAAAGTCCTCTGCTTCGAGTCCTTGGTGCCCATACCGCACCCCAGTACAAGCGGTAGGTGACAAGAGGATAGAGCTAGGGTTGGGAGACAGGTACCAGGTCACTCACCTATCAGAGTGGATCAATGATCACAGATGTGGAAGCGCTATGTCATGGCCAGAGGGTGAGCAGCGCTGGCCAGGAGTGTGCAGAAGTCCAGTAACTGTGGATGTCAGCGTGAGCCCATAAATACAGTGTAGCCAGTAATCTCCTGGCAGGTCAGCAGGCACAGGCTCCACTGTGTAGAGCCGGTGTAAGTGAGGTCAATCAGAGGCACATAGAGTGATCATGAAAGTCGAGGAGGTAATAGTTGCAGTGTGGCCAGGACCACCTGCCCAAGGCAGCAAACTGAGTGACTCACTGAAGGCATGTAGTGAGACCGCAATGAGTGTCAGCCCGTCATAGGAGTCATTAAATTGCAACTGGGCCAGTGAGGCGGCCGCGAGAGCAGTAGTGGATTGGCAGGGCCCAATTTCAGAAGGCCACACAGCGTGGTTAATGTGGTGCAAGTAGCGGGGCAACGATGGAGCGCCAGCCTGATATTAAAGTTGCAGGCACTAAGCGAGTCTTGTGGAAGCGGCAGCACGAACCGATGGATGCAATCTCACCAGGGGGAGGGGGGGCGTAACAAGAAGCGGGCTGTGTTATATCACTGCAGATCAGCCCCAATGCCCACAGCGGGCCAGTTGCCATCACGGCGATGAATCCCTCGAACCCTGTCCCCGTGAGACTCAATGGGAGGCAGTAGCTAATGGGATCGGGAACATGAGCAGTCAAACGGACCGTTGCGCATTACGGGCACAGATCGAGCATGACGGATGGAGGGCGAGCCAGCCACGCGCCCAGCGCCCTGTGCATGCATCTCCCCTCCGCTCCGACGCTGCAGTTCAATGTAGTCTCGGTGCTCGCGCTCCGCTTGCGGGTCTCAGAAGCCTCAGGCCGGAGCTGTCACCATTTCATGCGTCGTCCTCTCCGCATCCCATGTCATCGGACTCGGCTCCTACAGTTCCGAACCGCATGCAGCTACGGTCGCTGGGCTCAGGAAGCCTACCCCAGCCTCATGGAAGTAGGCTCAGGATGATTTGCCCCTTGCTGATGGGGGATAACAATGGGTATGCTGACAAGGCTGGCTGATCTTCAATGCCGCGCAGCCATCACAGTCTTAAGCTTGGCCATGCCACCCCCCAAGTCATCTTTAATTTACTCTAAATAGAGTCCTAGGGTGCATCTCCAATGACTGACTTAGAATGATTGAGCTACTTTACCATAATACTCTAGCTATATTGAAGATATTTCGCTACTGCACAAACAATAGATTCTTTTGTCTCTGCTCGCAAGAGCCTTAGCGCCACTAGATATTGCCTAGCCCCCAATTGCTTGCAGACAGGGATGTCCCAGGAAAGCCTAGGTTTTGTGTACGCAGGCAAAAAGAAAAAAAATTGTGCTGCAGGTTCTCTTCTGGATGATAGCATGATGGACATGCCAAGCTCTTATCTATCTTTGATTTAAATTTTTCACAGCAAGACTGCAAAGGGAATGAACCATGTCTAAACCTGGTATACAGTTGCCTAGCCAAGAGGGCTGAAATATAGTTTAGGAAGGGTTCACATATACTATGGGATTTTAGATCTAGAACTGCAACTGTTAAAACTCATTGTCTTCCATTGCTCATCTCAATTGCCCATTTAGGAGCCCACAAATCTTCTTTGAGTGTATCCTTGAAAGAGATCGGGGGACAATCATACTTAGTCCAGAATTCCTCATAGCCAATTTGAGAGAGCATCTCTCTAATCGACCAGATCCAGTGGATCCTATGGTTATTGTCTAATTTGACTATCTATCTCTTTGAAAACATTATAGTATTCCACAAGAGTAGGTGATGACTTGAGCCTTCTCCAAAATTAGGCTGTTCTTAGCTGTGCTTTGTGGATAATCTGTTTTAAACCTAGATCCCAACGTAGGGGCAACAAGGGCGTGCTCTTCGGAAGACCAATCAAAGGTCTTAAAAAGTTCTCCTTGACTTTTCTCAAACTGGGTAGTCCTAAAAAAAAAAAAACACAGTTCTGCTCCAGAGAGGACACTACCTTCCACCTTTACATTATAAACTTTCAAAGCGGGTAGGATCGGTCTGGTTTTAGATGGCCAATACAGTCTATGTACCACAGATAAAAGGGGGCATAAATTCATACAACTCTTCTTCACCTGGGAGGACCAAAGCATGTATGGGTAAACCGTATACCTAAATAATCAAATTCTGGGACTCTTCGAGTTATCTATCCTCTAGCGTGATCGTTCCTCCAAATGTCCCATGTGGAATAATAGTCAGGAATTTCGTTTTTGAGGGATTTATTTTCAACCCTCTATCTGCACAAAAGTCTTCAAAACGATCTACCAACATCTGTACACCCAATGGGGTCTCAGTTACCAGCAGAGTATCACCTGCGAAAAATAACAGGCAGAGTTTCCTCCCTACAATCCTTGGTGCATCGCTGTCAACATTGTCCATGTGAATCACAACGTCATTGAGAAAAAGGAGAATAAAGTGGGGGCAAGAACACAACCTAGATGGACTCCTTTGGGAGTTGGTATTGCCGATGCAATCGCACTATAACATTCAATAGCTGTTGTAGCACCTTCCATAGTTTTTCCCTGAGAAACCAAATCAAATGCCTATTTTAGTTCCACAAAGGCTATGTAGAGGTGGGACTTTTGGAGGACAGCCATTTTCCAATAAATCACCATACGCCTGAAGGCCTGGTCTATAGTATTTATTTATTTTATTTTATTTAATTTAAAAGGTTTTATATAGCGGTGGCTGGACCCAAGGGTATCAGAGCGCTTTACATGGGTTCAATAAGTAGAACTTACACTATAGCAAAATACAATGAGGTAGCATTTGAAACCAATTATAACAATAGATAACAGCTCAATTTTCAACTACACCAATTGCGATACAACAGTAAGTCAAGAGAAGAGAGATTAGCGTGGAAAAGAAAGGGGGGTGGAGAAGAGGGGGGGTAGGATGTAGGAATGGTATGAGGCTGTGAGGGGGGGGGCAAGGAAATACCAAGTATGTCTGGCAGGGCCTATAAGAGAGATTAGTGGAAGAGAGGAAGAAGAAAAGTAAGAAGTAAAACAGGGGGGGAGAAAGTGAGTCGGAAGAACAGAAGTGAGGACGCTAAACAGTAGGAAACCGGGTGGGATGTGAGCCTTGAGAAGGTGTTAAGGACCGTCATAATTTGTTGAGAAGGTGAAGTTTGAGGTCTTTTTTGAAGCTGAAGTAGGAGGGGTTGCAACGAAGTTCTTTAGGGAGTGCATTCCAGATTGTAGGAACATTTCCGGAGAGGAAGCGCGATTGAGTAGATTTCTTGTTTAGCAGAGGAGGGACAAGAACGAGATTGTTTGAGCGCCTCAGTGATCGAGAGCAGCCCGCTTTGTGGAGGTTATCTAGTGGGGTGTGTTGATGCCGGTCTTTGTGTTAAATGCAGGCGGTCTTGTGGGATGATCTACCTTCAATGGAAAGCCAATTGAGTGCTTTAAGGGCAGGGGAGATGTGATCGAACCGTTTGAGGTCGGTAATGAGCCTAGCAGCAAGGTTAAGAACAGATTTGATTGGGGCTAGGTGGTCTTTAGGTGTTCCAGAGAGAATGGTGTTACCATAGTCGATTTTCGACAGGACCAGTGATTGGACAACTGATTTAAAATCATTAGCCAGAATGAAGAGTTTTAATTTCATGAGGTGATGGAGAGTGAAGATACCACTTTTGGCTGAACTTTTTATGTGGGAGATAAGAGAAAGGTTCTGGTCAATGTTCGTTCCGAGGGATTTAACAGAATTGGAGCTGGTGAGAGAGCAGTTGGGAGCAGTAAGGTCAGAGATCCAGGATTGGATGGGGAGTGAACTGTTTTAATGGGAGTAAAGAATGATTTCAGTTTTTTGGGGGTTAAATTTGAGGAGGTTGTAGTGGAACTAGGATTGAATCTTAGTCAAGGAGTCATTAAGGTGTAGCACATCAGAGCAGGGGTCGAGATGAGGGGAGGTGTGGAAGTGTGAAGAGGGAGGGAGAATTGAAGGAAAAGTCAATGGGGTAGTGGGCAGTGTAGGAGGGGAGTTAAAATGAAGGATTGATCAATTTTGGAGATTTTATCAGAGAAGTAATTAGAATTTTCTTCACATCACTCCAAAGTGGCTGTAACCTTGGGGGGGGGGGGCAGAGATTGCTTGGTTTTTAATAAGGTTGAATAGTTCCCTGTGTCTATCTTTGGCCTGGTCAAGTTGTGAGCGGAAGAAGGCTGCCTTAGTATTGAGGATCTGCTTTTTGTAGTTGGACGTGGCGGATCTGAGGAGAGCGAGAGTTGAGGGGGTTGGGTTTTGCCTCCATGAGCGTTCAGTTGACCTAAGGGAGCCCCTCTCATTGTTGAGATTAGTTTTAAACCAAGATTTGGAGGAAGTGTTTTTCTGAAGTTTAAGTTTGGTTGGAGCAATTTGGCCAAGGACAACCGTGATAGATTTGTTAAAGTGATCAGTGAGGTCATTAGCATTTTGGGAAAGAGGAGGAAGTTGAATTTGCGCTTTGACTTTGGTCTCAAGTTCACCGTGGGGAATAAGATGGTGATTTACGGTCAATTTCCTATGTTTTATGGTTATAGGGGAAGGGGGTGGCATTGTGTTAGAGATCGTGCAAAGGATAAGGTGATGGTCAGATCAGTCGTTGGGAACAATGGAGGAAAGAGAGGCCAAATCAGTGCTTGTAATGATAGCGTCCAGAGTGGATCCTTTTGTGTGAGTAGGTGAACAGCAGAGTTTTTCAAGCCCTTTATTTCAAGTAAATCCGTGAGGAGGTTAACCATAGGATCATCCTTTTTATTCCAATGGAGGTATAAGTCACCATGGTGAGGTTTTTAAGAATTGGAAAACGAGGATTGGGGAAGAAGGTCGGATAATTCCTCTACAAAGGGAAGTGGGTCACTTGGAGGGTGGTAGATATTGTGAAGTCGAATTGGTGGGGAACCATGCACTCGAAGTTCTGCTCCAAGGTATTCGAAAGTAGCATGATCGGAGTTCTACACAAGTGAGAGTTGGAGTTCATTTTTATAGAATATGGCAAGACCACCTCCAATTCTGTCAGGTCTATCTTTTCTGAGGATGGAGTAGCCAGGGGGAGAGAGCAGGTCAAGAATGGAAGAGGAGTGAACATTGAGCCAAGTTTCAGTTAGAAAGGCGATGTCAATGGTATCACTAAGGATAGTTTCCGATATTTCAATTGCATGACAAGCAGCTGAGCGGCAATTAATCAGCATGCAGGTAAGGGGTTTTGGAAGGGTTTTGGGAGGGGGATAGTAGAATGGATAGTGGTAAGTTGCGGAGGCAGTCTGGGTGAAGATGGGGAGGCTGGCAGTCTGCTAGTTCCAAGGATCACAGGGATGGATATATGGGGGACAGGAGGGTCTGTAATCAGAGAGTTAAGGGGGAAAGAGTTACCAAGGTCATGGAGATCAGGAGAGGGGAGATGGCTTGAGGCATCGGGTGTTCTATGTGAATCATTACAGAGGGGGTAGTATCCCATTGTTGGGAGTGAGAGGTGTTGGTTTGGCCAGAGCCCCGGGAAATAGAATGATTGGTGCGGTTCAGAGAGGAGAGGGAATTGACGTCTTTCCTGAGTGATGTGAGTTCAAACGACAGGTTAGCGAGATGGAGTTCTATGTTAAAGAATGTCTGTCTTATAAGAGAGATAGGTACAAGGGATGGGAGGTCGGGGGGAGAAGAGAATGTTCCAGGCTAATTTGGACAGGAGGTCTGGGGAGTGGGCAGGGAGGGAGCCCAGGTGGGGCATGGCGAGGGGGGTAACGGTAGATAGATGGAGGGGGAGAGAAGGGAGATTCGCTGGAGCCCTTTGAGAGTCAAGGAACGGTGAGGGAGCTTGGGGAGAGTGAGGAGGACAGACACTCTGGCTAAGGTGGAGAAGGTTGTTCAGAGAGGAAGGAATTGGAGTCAGTAGTTGAGCCTAAGGGGTATCGAATTTAGGGTGCAGGGCGGAAGAAGAAGATAAAAGGGAGGAATTAGTGTGAGGTGGTAAAGAAACAAGAGGAGGAGAGAGAGTTTGGGTGGCAGAGGTGGCCGTTGGTGACCCGGAAGAGTGTAAGGTTATTGATGTGGGAGGGAGTCTGTGAGTCTGGAATAGGGAGACATCCAAGGTGGATGAGGTGTCGGATAGAGGAGGGGTGGTAGTGGGAGAGAGAGAGAGCAGGAGGTCACTGAGTGATTGGCAGGCTGAAGGGTTGGAGGGGGGTTTCAATAGAAGTTAAGATAAGGTGCTGTAATGTTGCTGAAGATGGTAAGGTGTTTTTCAGAGGCTTGAAAGAGGATGTTTCCAGATTTGAAAATAGAGATGTCAATTTTGCCTAGAAAAGCAGGGGAAGGGGTGGTAGATAGTTTCAGACCATATGGGATTTGCATGATTTCGAGATTGGGAGGTGGTGGAGGAAGATACTTTTCCATTTATAGGGGCGTTTGGAGTAGAAGATGTAGTTGGTTTTTATAGTGGATGTGAGACTGATGTAGATATCTAATTGGGGCCATGTCTAGTTATGGGTGAGTCCAGTGTAGTGAGGGGGTGATTGTGGGGAGGAATGGTTAATCCGCTAAAAAAGTCCTGGGGAGAGGGAGAAATTGTGAGGAAGGGAGAAGGAATAGGGGGACGGGAGGAGGAGGATTAAACAATGGGGGGAACAGAGGGAAACCCAGTGACACGAATATGCCCTGGAGAAGGCGGAGGTATGAGGGTACCCGGTGGTGGGGGCATTCAAGGGAATGTAAAAAGGGGAGATGGGGTAGATCAAGAATGGTGATTAGCAGACTAAGTGAAAACCATAAGGAAGGTAAGAATGAGGGAGCAAAACCCTGTGAAAGCCAAGACGATAGAGTGAGACGAAATGAAATAAAGGGGCAAAGAAAAGATGAAAAGTAGACTACAGGCATTAACAGTTCAAAGGAGCACAAAGAGGGGAAAGTGCTCTGTGAAATTGCATTTGAATCAAAATGAGGCAGATTCGTTAGGGAGCATATAAAGCATAACATTAAATTACAAGAATCATTCAAACATATGGTTAATAAAGTCCAGCACCTGCTCAGGCTGAATTACAAGAAACATTCAATGCAATAAAGAATCAATCAATACAATAAATAATCAAAATGAGGTAGATCAGTTAGTGTGCATATAGTGCATAAGAATAATAGTATCCTGCAGCTGTTCAGGCTAAATTACAAATAACAGTCAGACATATTATTAATAATGTTCTGCAGCTGGTCAAGCTAAGTTACATGAGATGTTCAGTACATTAAAGAATCGCCATGAGGTAGATCCATAAGGGTGCAAATAGAGCATAGGATTCAAAATATCCTGAAGCTGCTCAGGCTAAAATTTCAAGGGTGACGTTCAGCCCTAGAAGTGAAATATGGGTAAACACCACCTCATTTCAATCACAAAGTAGGACGATGATGTAAAAATCACAAATGGGCGTGGTGAGTAGCTAATGAAGCTCAGGGACTGGGGAGAAAATAGGGACCAAGGACAGAAACTAGCTTGTTGGTCCAGAATTGGGGACCTTCTGCATTAGGTCCTTATTTTTTAGGGATACTTGTTTCCTTCACTTTCAGCCCTGTTTAGAGTAGATCAACACTGATTCTATTGTAATATCTCTTGACTGGGCAGTGTATTGATAATTGAAATCCAATATGGCCGCCGCTTTTGCTTTGCTTATTCAGTTCTCTTTTACTGGCCATTAGTGAGGGAGGTGGGCGCCATCTTCTGATGAAGATATAGTACTAATAGCACTACAAAATCCTTGTTGCAGGTGTGACAGGGTCTCGTTCTCATAGATCCACTCTTGAAGTCTCAATACATTTTGTCTACTAAAAACTTTTTGTATACCATCAATCAAACTTATTGGTCTATAGTTTAGGGGTGAGTTCCTATTGCCCTTTTTATATATTGGAACTATTGCAGCAGCCTTCCAGCTGGCAGGTATTTCAGCCCCTTTGAGTATAGCATTTGACAAGATGTTAATATACATAGCCCAATTCCCTGGTCTGCATGAAACAAATCACCAGGGACTAAGTCCGGACCTTCAGCTTTTCCCACAGCAAGACACCTAAATGCTGCTAAGGTTTCATCATATGTTAAAGTTAGTGTCAATAAAGATGACGAAGGTGATTGTAGACATGGTGGACATACTTCTGATCCATCTACTTCAGGGGCACACCCCTCAGTGGTTAGACCCAATAGGGAGTCAAAGTATACGGAAAAATGATTCATGCTTCCGGTTGAATATTATTAGCTAAATGGTCTTTGGGATTCTGCCCCCCAAGGACCAGAATTTCTTACAATACCTAGACGTCCCATCTCATATAAATTGTCCCAAATCCCATGTTCTCAGCTTGCACAGGCTGTCCCCCTTTTTTAATGGTTATCTGTTGGCTCTGTGTAAAACAATGCCCCAGAATTTTGAAAATACCCTAACTTCCTGAGATGGAAGCTGCAAAGGGGCGAGTATATCTAAACTCTCAGTAGCCTCCTGCAATGCCCCACATATAACCACTACTGATTCTGACCTAGATACCACATTAGCCTATTTAAGTCTACATTTATCATTTGATGGATTTAGATTTTTTGAGCTTGATGTTGTATTATGATCTTTCTGGGCAATCAAATTTCCTGACAATTTGCAGGCAACAGCATTATGGTCTCTATCACATCTAACAATTAACATGCTATCATCAACACATTTCCACGATGGGAGAGAAAATAAGATGTAATCTATCCTGCCAATGTGGTAATTCGATTGTATGTATGTAAGCCATGTGTAAGTCGTGTTGCTCAGATTTTATCCAACCATTACAGTCCCTCGTCCACAGACTAGTGCTAATGAGAGCATCTGGTATGCTACCTCTGTCCATCTCTTCACAGGTGGGATCTCGAGAGAGGGAACCCCCCCATTCTTTGCCTTCCACCTCAATTAATGAGTGACCATAATTTTCCACAGGTTCAAATACAGTATTGAAATCACCAGGGATTATTACCAAATCATGCGCTTTGCAATGTTCCCTGTGCGCCCTCCGTTGTTTCAAAGCTTGTGTTTCTCTGTCACCTCTAATCCCCCTATTATATAAGTTATACACTTATATCTCTTCTTTATTCTCCCCAATGATTTAAGGGCTTACGGATAATATCTTTAAAGGGCATGGTGTTATGTTTAGCGAGGTGCTTATCCATGTTGCGACACCATCTAGGGGCGCCCCCTTCCAGTAGAGGTTGCAGATACAAAAACATTTAAGAAGTATGCTCTATATAAGGCTCCAGGGCCAAGTCTCCCGAAACAATCAAATATCAACCTGGTCAATGATTCGACCCAAATCAGGGTCATCAAGCTTGGGACTTAGACAAGCCACTTCCACGACAAAACTTTTATATTGGCCAGCTCCTGAGTTTGCATAGGTGTTATAAACGCCTCTGGTTCTCCTAAAGAAGGTGCTATAAGCAGTTCGGAATTTGCAGAGGTGTTTACATACTGTACATGATCGACACCCATACAAGATTTAGTATTTTTTCCTTTTATGGAGATACTCTGCTCTCCCAGTCAGTCCACCCTTGAGAGCCCTGAATCATTATCTCTTACTCTGTTATCCGGGGCCGAAACTGGAGAGGTTGTCTAAGTTGAAATGTCATTTGGGTCCCCACCAAAGGGTTTTTCCTAAGAACCAATCTCAGAAGCCCTTAAACAGTTTTAGGGTCCTTAAGCCAAATTTCAATTTAATCAAAATACTCCCCATTAAAAAAAGGGTCAGTAAATCTCTTCTGGATGGGATGTCCCCACTAAGACTGGGCAAAGGTCGCCGAGTTCCGCTGGGATCTCCCTTGTGAGTGATTTGCAGGTACATTGTACACATCTTGATGTGGGGAGTCACTTTCGTTCTTTCATAAATAGATCAATGGTGTCTTTGGCCAAAGGCTGGCACTAAGGCCAAGTCTTTCAACACACTTTTCGTAATTGTGAAGGTGCACAATGCACCCAAACCTTGATTCCAGTTGATTTTTGGCGTACCCACCTGCTGTGAATCAATACACCATCAAGGGGCCTCAAAAGAGTCAAAGGACCTCAGCTCAGACCCACAAAGTTGAGGATTAGCAGTTACCCTGGATTTTTGAGCTATGCTATCTTCTGCTTGTGTGCTATCCAATTTTCCAAGACATGCACAGTGACAATGCAGCTCTCTTTCATAATGTGGCATGCAGCCCATGTCTGTACCAGACATTCTCTGTGTGGATGTGTTGCAGATAAAGGAGGGGTTTTGTTCTCCATTGTTAGTGGAAGCGCAAGTCTTGCCTGAAAGCATTTATGAATGACAGGATTTCAATCTCACCTGGAAGGGTACACAATAGAGTAAACATGAAAGTATCTAATGGCTTGCCCTCATACCTTGCCTGAATAAATAGTCACATTGGGATGAACGGTATATAGACATAATATCAACAGCCAAAATATCGAGGTAGTTAAATATCGAGTTTAAAATATCGAGTAGACAGAATATAGATAAGACAGAATATAGACTACAAGAATATCAAATAGAAGGACAATAATATCGAATCAAAAATATAGAATGGACAGAATATCGAATGGACAGAATATAGACAACAGAAATATTGAGGGACAGAATATAGACAGCAAAAATATAGATGGATAGAATATAGACAACAAAAATATCGAATTTTCGGTAAGTAACTAAGTCAATTTATGGAATTTAATTTTTGCGTAATATAATTCTGGAGCGGGTTGTGGGTTTATAGGGAAATAGGGTGGGAAGTAATTTAATTATAATTAATTAAATATTTTAATTTATTGGTATTTATGTACAATTAATTGTTAATTAATTATTAATTGGCAATTAATAAAAATATAATTGGTAATTCATTTTATTAATTGATTAATTGATAATTATGTGAATTTTATTTATTTATTTTCTGGAGTTGGTTGTGGGTTTATAGGGGAATAGGTTGGGAAGTAATTTAATTACAATTAATTAAATATTTTAATTTATTAGTATTTATGTACAATTAATTGTTAATGAATTATTGATTGGAAATTAATTAAAATATAATTGGTAATTAATTGGTATTAATTGATTAATTGATAATAATGTGAATTTTTATTATTTATTAGCGGGTTGTGGGTTTATAGGGGAATAGCGTGGGAAGTAATTTATTTATAATTATGTAAACATATTAATGTATTTGTATTTATTTACAATTAATTGTTTATTATTTTTTAATTGCCAATTAATTAAAATATAATTGGTAATTACTTTTTATTAATTGATGATTATGTTAATTTTATTCATTTATTTTCTGGAGTGGGTTGTGGGTTTATAGGGGAATAGGGTGGGAAGTAATTTAATTATTAATAATTAAATACTTTTTTTATTGGTATTTATTTAGATTTAATTGTAATTTAATTTGTAATTGGTAATTATGTAATTTTAATTGGTAATTAATTTTTATTAATTGATTAATTGATAATTATGTTAATTTTATGTATTTAATTTTTGTAGTGGGTTTTGGGTTTATAGGGGAATTGGGTGGGTAGTCATTTAATTGTAATTAATTACATTTATTAATATATAAATTGGTGTTTATTTCGAATTAATTGTTAATTATTTTAAATGTTTTAATAATGTATTGTTATTTGTAAATATGTTGTATTATTAGGGAATTATTTTGTAGTAATTACATTAATTTTATTATTTTAAATTGAATAATTATTATAATATCTTAAATTGGGAATTAATGTTAATTAATTTGTAATTGGTATTAATATTTAATTTATTTTCAAATATATATGAAGTATTTACTTTCTCTACTGTTGCACTCACTGGAGTGGGAATAGTAAATTTTCCCCTACACTATCCAACGCTTACCCTACTGTTGCACTCTCTGGAGTGGGTATTGTAATTTTTACTAATAATCTATCCAACGCTTTCTCTACTGTTGCACTCTCTGGAGTGGGAATAGTAATGTTTACCCCTACGCTATCCAACGCTTTCAATACTGTTGCACTTACTGGAGTGGGAATAGTAATGTTAATTTCTATGCTATCCAATGCTTTCCCTACTGTTGCACTCTCTGGAGTGGGAATAGTAATTTTTACCCTCCCACTATCCAACGCTTTCCCTACTTTTGCACTCTCTGGAGTGGGAATAGTAATTTTTACCCTCCCACTATCCAACGCTTTCCCTATTGTTGCACTCTCTGAAGTTGGAATAGTACTTTTTACCCCTACGCTATCCAACGTTTTCCCTACTGTGGCACTTACTGGAGTGGGAATAGTAATTGCTACCCCTACGCTATCCAACTTTTTTCCTTCTGTTGCACTCACTGGAGTGGGAATAGTAATTTTTACCCCTATGATATCCAACGCTTTCCCTACTGTTGCACTCACTGGAGTGGGAATAGTAATTTTTACCCCCACGCTATCCAACGCTTTCCCTACTGTTGCACTCTCTGGAGTGGGAACAGTAATTTTTAACCTCCTACATCCAACGCTTTCTCTACTGTTGCACTCTCTGGAGTGGAAATAGTAATTGTTACCCCTACACTATCCAACGCTTTCCATACTGTTGTGCTCTCTGGAGTGGGAATAGTAATTTTAACCCTTATGCTATCCAACGTTTTCCCTACTGTTGCACTCTCTGGAGTGGGAATAGTAATTTTTACCCCTACACTATCCAACGCTTTCCATACTGTTGCGCTCTCTGGAGTGGGAATAGTAATTTTAACCCCTATGCTATCCAACGCTTTCCCTACTGTTGCACTCTCTGGAGTGGGAATAGTAATTTTTAACCTCCTACTATCCAACGCTTTCTCTACTGTTGCATTCTCTGGAGTGGGAATAGTAATTTTTACCCTCCCACTATCCAACGCTTTCCCTACTGTTGCACTCTCTGGAGTGGTTATAGTAATTTTTACCCCTACACTATCCAACGCTTCCCATACTGTTGCGCTCTCTTGAGTGGGAATAGTAATTTTTACCCCTACGCTATCCAACGATTTCCTTACTGTTGCGCTCTTTGGAGTGGGAATAGTTATTTTTACCCTCCCACTATCCAACGCTTTCCCTACTGTTGCACTCTCTGGAGTGGGAACAGTAATTGTTACCCCTACGCTATCCAACGTTTTCCCTACTGTTGCACTCTCTGGAGTGGGAATAGTAATTTTTACCCCTACGCTATCCAACGCTTTCCCTACTGTTGCACTCTCTGGAGTGGGAATAGTAATTTTTAACCTCCTACTATCCAATGCTTTCTCTACTGTTGCATTCTCTCGAGTGGGAATAGTAATTTTTACCCTCCCACTATCCAACGCTTTCCCTACTGTTGCACTCTCTGGAGGGGGAATAGTCATTTTTACCCCTACACTATCCAACGCTTCCCATACTGTTGCGCTCTCTGGAGTGGGAATAGTAATTTTTACCCCTACGCTATCCAACGATTTCCTTACTGTTGCGCTCTTTGGAGTGGGAATAGTTATTTTTACCCTCCCACTATCCAACGCTTTCCCTACTGTTGCACTCTCTGGAGTGGGAATAGTAATTGTTACCCCTACGCTTTCCAATGTTTTCCCTACTGTTGCACTCTCTGGAGTGGGAATAGTAATTTTTAGCCCTACGCTATCCAACGCTTTCCCTACTGCTGCACTCTCTGGAGAGGGAATAGTAATTTTTACCCTCCTACTATCCAACGCTTTCTCTACTGTTGCACTCCCTGGAGTGGGGATAGTAATTTTTACCCCTACGCTATCCAACGCTTTCCCTACTGTTGCGCTCTCTGGAGTGGGAATAGTAATTTTTACCCTCCCACTATCCAACGCTTTCCCTACTGTTGCACTCTCTGGAGTTGGAATAGTAATTTTTACCCCTAAGCTATCCGACACTTTCCCTACTGTTGCACTCACTGGAGTGGGAATAGTAATTTTTACCCCTATGCTATCCAACGCTTTCCCAACTGTTGCACTCTTTGGAGTGGGAATAGTAATTTTTACCACTACGCCATCCAACGTTTTCACTACTGTTGCGTTTTTTGGAGTGGGAATAGTTATTTTTACCCTCCACTATCCAATGCTTTCCCTACTGTTGCACTCTCTGGAGTTGGAATAGTAATTTTTACCCTTACGCTATCCAACACTTTCCCTACTGTTGTACTCACTGGAGTGGGAATAGTAATTTTTACCCCTACGCTATCCAACGTTTTCCCCTCTGTTGCACTCACTGGAGTGGGAATAGTAATTTTTACCCCTACGCTATCCAACACTTTCCCTACTGCTGCACTCTCTGGAGTGGGAATAGTAATGTTTACCCTCCCACCATCCAACCCTTTCCCTACGGTTGCACTCTCTGGAGTTGGATTAGTAATTTTTACCCCTACGCTATCCAACGCTTTCCCTACTGTTGCACTCACTGGAGTGGGAATAGAAATTTTTACGCCTACGGTATCTAACGCTTTCCCTACTGTTACACTCACTGGAGTGGGAATAGTAATTTTTACCCCTACGCTATCCAACGCTTTCCCTACTGTTGCACTCTTTGGAGTGGGAATAGTAATTTTTCCCCTACGCTATTCAACGTTTTCCCTACTGTTGCGCTCTTTGGAATGGGAATAGTTATTTTTACCCTCCCACTATCCAACGCTTTCCCTACTGTTGCACTCTCCGGAGTTGGAATAGTTATTTTTACCCCTACGCTATCCAACACTTTCCCTACTGTTGTACTCACTGGAGTGGGAATAGTAAGTTTTTACCCCTACGCTATCCAACGTTTTCCCTACTGTTGCACTCTCTGAAGTGGGAATAGTAGTAGTAGTAGTAGTAGTAAATATCTTTATTCGGCAATTTGATCACCATAAAAGAATACATATACATAATACATTTCCAATTCTCCAGTTAAATCTATAAAATGATACGCATAAAAGGGAAGAATGCACCACGGTCACTAGTTTACTACAAGCGGTTACAAGCATCAGACCGTTGGTACCCTGGAATGCAATTTCAGTAAACGGGAGCGCGTCACCCACGCACTGCCCAAAAATTTTGCCACCCTACATATCATGATGGAGGATGAAGAGTCAGTAGTAAGAACACGTAGTGCCTGGCTATGACACCTCAACCCCAGCTCCCTACATACAGGTTTTAGCCAGATTTTCCGGGCCACTTTGTAAGCGGGGCAGGCAAAGAATAGGTGGGCCACAGTCTCTTTTGGTGCTGCGCAGCCAGGGCACGGATGCAAGGGGGCACCAGAGTTGGACCACCTCGCCGTGAAGTCATACACCGGGAGCGTCCAATATCTCAGTTTTAGATATAGCACTCTATCTAGAGGTTTAGTTATTAGGTCGAGGAAGGGTTCCAGTTTTTTCACCCATTTAATTAGCAAAAATGTATCCGTGAGAGAGCCCCCATCCAAACCACTCAGTGCTTCACTCTGTACCCAGTCCCAATATAGCTTTTTGATCACTTCCTTGGGTGGCGGCGTTTGGGACTCCCATGCATCCCTCAGACCTAATTTAAGAACCAGGTCCAACAAAAGAAGATCATCCAACCCTTCAGCGTATTTTGCAAGCTCCTCGGTTCTTCTTAAACGGGTCCAGAAGAGCAATGGGCGTAGCCTCACCAGATCTTTTAGGGCTCTTCTGCCCAAATCTAGTCTCAGGGGAATCAGTGGGGTGGAAGCGGGAAGAGCCACCACCTTCCTCAGAAAGTTGTTTTCCGCTGTGGAGAGATCTGAAACATTTTTGAACCCCCAGAGTTCGGAGCCATATAATGCCGCCGGTAGAATCTGACCCTCATAAATCGCCATGGCTGGGGAGACAGGTTTACTACTTGACTCACGGAGCTCCCTCAGGGTCACCCCAGATACTCTTTGGTGGCTGAGTAACATTTTGGCCAGGTGGTCCTTCCAGGTCATTCGACTATTTATCCGGACACCAAGATAGTCAAATGAATCGACCAGCTCCAGGGGAGCCCCATTAAGCAAGAAGTTATTTTTAAATCTTTTGGAGGGGGAGAGTGCCATCAGTTTAGTTTTTGAGGTGTTGATGGTTAAACCTCTGTTGGTACAGAAGGAACTAAACCGGTTCAAGAGTTTTTGCAAGCCCACTGGGGATTTGGAGATCAATAAGGTGTCGTCGGCGAAGAGTAAGGTGGGGATTCTTTCCCCCACCAGGGATGGGGCATCCGACTCTTCCCCTTTCAGGTGGTCCACTACTCCATTCACAAACAGGGAGAAAAGGGTCGGAGCCATGACACAGCCCTGGCGTACTCCTCTCCTCACAGGGACCCTATCTGTTAACTGTCCCTGGGATCCCCATCTGACCCTCGTGGAGCTTTACGATTAGACTCAGAAGTCTACTGGGAAATCCCATCTCTCCTAGGATCTCCCATAATTTAGCCCGGGGGACCAGGTCGAAAGCTGTCTTGAGATCTATGAAGGCCATATATAGACTGCTTTTCTTGATGGTAACTGCCTTCCAATAGATAACAAAAAAGCGAAAGACCTGGTCCATCGTGCCTACCTTTCTTCTGAAGCCCGCTTGGAGGTGGGATAGAATACTGGCCTCCTCCATCCAATCGCCTACTCTTGAGATGATGACCCTGCCGACCACTTTCTGAATTATATCTATCAAGCTGATAGGTCTGTAGTTAGCAGGATCATCTCTTGCCCCCTTCTTAAACACTGTTACCACCTCTGCCCCCTTCCAAAAGTCTGGCACCTGGTGTCCCCTAATAATCAGGTTCATAATTGTGGCGATTAAATTGTCCCAAGCCAGCGGCTCCGCGATCAACAGGTCCCCAGGGATCCCATCCGGACCGGCCGCCTTCTTGGGGGTTAGATGTCTGATCGCCATCACTACTTCTGTGGTCGTGAATGGGAGGTCATCCACCCCGGAGGGATCCCCAGCAACAAAACTAGCTGCCCAGGGGCTGTTTGACTCATCATTACCTCCATATAGGGTTGAAAAGTGATTAAACCATTGTTGACTGGTTATGTGAGCTGCTAATGGTTGTGATTTCCCTTGCCTGGCTCTGTTAATCAGATCCCAAAAAAGGTTCGGGTTCCTTCTACTCACAGCATTGGATAGGTCTAGCCAATGCTGTTCCTCCCACTCACGTTTAGCCAGTGATAGTGCTTTTAGGTAGTCCTTCCTGGCCGCTCTAACCAGCAAAGGATCCCTAGAAAGCAGGGCTTTTGTCAGATTTTTCCTTTCGCCCTTACACTGATCAGTGTACCAAGGTTTGTTTGAAGAGGGAGGTGTAATAGTTTTCCTGTGACTTTTCCCTTTCGAGATAAAAAATTGACTAACGTGATCTATTGTAGCTTTATAAGCTGAGTCAAGGGAAGAGTGCGGAAACATATTAGTCTGATTTTCACAGTCCCAGGCCTCCAAATCAGAGTGCAGGCCCTCTACCAGGGATTTAATGGCCCCTAGGTCATCCTCCTACAGGTTAGCCTTGTCCCATTTCAGTCTGCGGTTGTTATTGTATGGGATGATCTCTTTGGATATCTTTGTGGGGGCATTCACCCTCCTATCTTTAAAGAGGCCCCAATTAAACTTACAACACAGGGGATTATGATCGCTATCCTGACTTGGGACCACCTCCATATCAATAAGGTCTGCCCATAAACTAACATCCATTAGGATGTAGTCGATTCGGGACGGCCCAGTGAGTCTATTGAAGGTCAGTGCACCTGCCCGGTCGGATATGGTCCTGCCGTTGAGGGCTCTTAACTTATGGTCCCTAGTTAGTGCATTGATTTGGATAGCCCTAGCTGACCATTTTCTAATAGGGGGCAGGGATAGGGTTGGGATAGACCAATTTGAATCTTCGTCTTCAATGCCCAGAGGGTCATCTCTGAGGAGGGGTTCAAACGCACAGTTGAAATCACCCCCCACGATGATTTTTGCTGATGAAGGGCAGTTAGCTAAGGCAGAATCCAGAGCTGTTAAAATCGAAGAGGCGGTGTCCCCAGGTGTCCCTCTGGCGTAAATGTTAAATAGATCAAGCCTACTTCCCTCTGCGTTTCCTCTAGAAGAGAGGTGGAGTATATCACTACACTCCAAATTGTGGCATGTGACCTCCCAGTCTAGATCTATTTTAATCCAGGTCATGAGACCTCCCGCCGGTCTACCCTTCCCTTTACTAACCGCAGGCAAAAAGTGGGTGGAATACCCCGATTTATTTAGGGGTAATAGGCTCCAGGTTTCCTGGAACAAGCAAACATCGAACTTCTCGATGAATGTGTGCCATTCTGGTATATCTAACTTCCTTTTTAACCCGGCAACTTTCCAAGATAGGAGGTTTATTACCCGCCGACCCTTGGGCACTTTATTGTATCCCCCCTTAATCGCACCCTCATTATCCGCCGTGGTCATGCAGCTACCCCCTTCCTGGACCAAAGGTATAGGGTTTGCAGGACAGCTAGCCTTGCTAGCCATAGACCCGGCTATCGTGGAAGCCTCAGTAATGTTGTTAGTAATGGCAATTTGAGCTAAATGTGGACTAATTTGCCCTGCGTCTATACAACCACGGACTCGTGGGGCCTCCTCCCCATGGAGGTCACATGTCACCCCCCTGGGCGCTGAACTTCAATCGCAATCTTCCAGCCCAGAGAGCTACGAAAACCGATTGTAAGTGTCCAATGGGGTAAAGGGTATTAGATGTTCCATCCTGGTGTCATGGTTCATCGTGTGTCTATAGGGCACCGTAGACCAGGCAGAATGCTGATCGGCCACCAAGGCAAAGTGTTGCCCATACAGGGGATAATTGTTGTTATAAGGCACGGTAGGGGGTGGCCTATAGGGTTGGAACTTATTTGGGTATTTAGGAGGCATGGCCTCTGTCCTGGGATAGAAATGCGTTAGGGCCCGAGGGATGATGCGAGTTTCCCCGTTTCCGGGTGACCAATTTAAGATATATTCTACTGCTCGGGGATCTCGAAACTTAACCACCACTAGGTCCTCCTCTATATCTTTAGTTCTGCTCCCCAGCCAGTTAATCCGTCTGACATGCACTATATCCCCATCTATATTGGGTGCTATCGGCCTATACGTCCTCAACCAATGAATGATTTTATTTTTGAGATCCGCGTATCCCTCCTTCTTGTTTTCTGCTAACGGGGGGACCCCAGTCAAGACCACCACAAAGGGCACTGCTTCTGGGGGAATCTCCACTTGTGGCACCTTTTTCCGTGGGACTCTATGTACAATGTATAGGCATTTATATAGCGCACTACTTACCCATAGGGTCCCAAGGCGCTTCGACCGCTGCGAAACCCTTCCTGGCTTCCCTGAGAGATGGTCCCTTAATGGGTATCTCCAGGGTGAGACCAGGCATCCCCGGCGGTCTGGTGGGGCCGTTAGTGAAGATGAGGCAAGCTAATGCCCAGAGTTGCCGAGTGTGATCGCTGATCAGAGTGGGCACCGAGGCGAGAGAATTATCGAGTTCGCTGACCCTGGTCCAGAAACCTGCCGCGCCGGGAATTGAACCCTGGTCCCGGGCCGTCCTCTGCTCTCGGGTCTGCCGCCTCTAACCAGTGAGCCACACTACTTCACCTCTAGTGTATCTACCTTCCCTTTGGTCTTTCTGGTTATTACTTGTCGGGGCCTCTGGGACTGGTTTTTTGGGGTCACCACCCGTGTGTATTGCTGGTGTGTTTTACTGTTTAGGAGGCGGTGGGTTCTGGGAGGGAAGGTCGACCCCACCCTGGGGCTGCGTGTTGTGTTTGGCCGGCTGTGTCAGGGCAGTTGGGATATTTGAAACAGTGTTAGTGGGGGGGCCTGGCCAGAGGTGTGGAATGCGCCGCCCCGCTCCCCTGGGCTTTGGTCAGATTAACCATGCTATTTATAGCAGTCTCCAGTATGGTCAGTCTAATTTCAACCTTTTTAATAGACTCATTGATAGGTAAAAGGAGAGATCTCAGCAAAAACTCCAAGTTCCCTATTAATGTGGGAGGAGGTGGAATAACTGGTGCTGTAACCCCAGCATTGCCGTCAGGAACCACGGCCTGTGCAGCTGCTTCAGATGAACTATTTACCAATGGTGATACTACTGCTGGTGGGAGATCCGACTCCTCTGCTTGGATGGTCTCAATTGGATTGAGGGTTTTTGGCCCTTTACCAAAGTCAGTATGCGGGATTTTAGCTTTACCTAGTGCCACCCTTAGTTTCCTCCTTTTTTTACTAGGTGGTGGGCGGTGGATCTGGGCAGCAACTAAAGGCTTAGGTTTCTGTTTCCTAGGCTTAGATGTGACAGTAATGGGACCGGGGCTAGGGGTAGGGGAAACAGTTATAATGTTATCCGAGGGCAAACAAGGTGTGGACGCAAAATCACGAAACAAAAGGGGAACACCTTCTTGGCTAGCATTACCCCTACTCAAGTCTAGTGAGCCGCCCTCCTGGGTCACAACAAGAAGGGTATTGTCAATGAGGGGTCTATGTTTCATGCTCTCAACTGAGCCGCGCCGCTCAGCCCTGCGCTCCGCTAAGATCGAATCCTATTCACCCTCACTCTGAATATTGGGAAAATAATTATCCAATGACCCATTGCGTAATCTTCCTTTTTTCCCAGGGGTTTCCTCTTCTGTCGACATATCCAATGTATTACAGGGCACGGGCCACAGTGCTGCAGATGTTAAGGGATAGGCCCAGCCCAGCCTACTCTGGCCTACGAGGGCCTCAGAGGGCCCGCCCTTTGCCCGGCTTAGCCCCGAGCTCCGTCCCGCGCGCGTCCCGCTGCGCAAAACGGTTAGAATGATTATATACTCCTGGGTAAAAAGGGTGGGCGGAGCCGCTGCGGGAAGAGGCTCCAGGTGAGAGGACTGCCTCGCAGTCCCGCAGCGGTGTGGGCGGGTCCTAGCACCAACAGCAGCGCTCCCCCTACAAGCCGCGTCCTGGGCATCAGGGGTTAGGGTCCAGCGAAGAAAGGAGCAGCAGAGCCCAACAGGTCAGCCCACGCAGTGTCCTTGAGTAGCACCTGCGCAGCGGGTGCTACGAAAGTTTATGCAACTCCAGGCAGGGGGGGGGCGGAGCCGCTGCGGGAAGAGGCTTTAGGTGAGAGGACTGCCTCGCAGTCCCGCAGCGGTGTGGGCGGGTCCTAGTACCAACAGCAGCGCTCCCCCTACAAGCCGCGTCCTGGGCGTCAGGGGTTAGGGTCCAGCGAAGAAAGGAGCAGCAGAGCCCAACAGGTCAGCCCACGCAGTGTCCTTGAGTAGCCAATAGTGGGAATAGTAATTTTTACCCCTACGCTATCCAACGCTTTCCCTACTGTTGCACTCTCTGGAGTGGGAATAGTAATTTTTACCCTCCCACTATCCAACGCTTTCCCTACTGTTGCACTCTCTGGAGTTGGAATAGTAATTTTTACCCCTACGCTATCCAACGCTTTCCCTACTGTTGCACTCACTGGAGTGGGAATAGTAATTTTTACGCCTACAGTATCCAACACTTTTCCTACTGTTGCACTCACTGGAGTGGGAATAGTAATTTTTACCCCTACGCTATCCAACGCTTTCCCTACTGTTGCACTCTTTGGAGTGGCAATAGTAATTTTTACCCCTACGCTATACAACGTTTTCACTACTGTTGCGCTCTTTGGAGTTGGAATAGTAACTTTTATCTCTACGCTATCCAATGTTTTCCCTACTGTTGCACTCACTGGAGTGGTTACATTAAATTTAACCCTCTCGCTATCCTACGGTAAAAATATTGTCTATGTTTGGTTAATAATATGTATATATATATATATAGATATATATTTTCGTACTTCAACAAAAACCTTTTCAATGCAAGTAGATGAACACGCGGACCCAAAGTTCTTCGTGCCAGTTTATTTCCAAACACCCTGCATCAAAGCCGCCATGACGCGTTTCTGTCCCACCTGGACCTTGATCACATGACGCGTTACGTTCAGTAAGACGCCCTTTTAAAGTGCTAGTGTTGCTTGAATTACAAACAGCTGTACTGTGCCAAACATTGTAATGAAAGACAGACTATACATATGGGATCTCGGCATAAATGCACAATGAAATTACATTTGGTTTTATCTGATCAGAAAGGTATAGCAGCATAAACACATATTTGTTAATAATGGTCCCCGGTAGCTTGCCTCCTTTCTGGTGAAGAATTGGCTTGGTAGTTTAGTCTGCCCTGTTCCCATGATGCACTGGGCCAGGGACAGACTGATTTGCATATAGCCAGGTTCTGAGCTGGGATGGGGCAGTGAGATAAATAACGGTGATGGATCAAGCCCTGATCTTTGGACTGGGTAAGAGTGGTCTGCTTAATTCAGACACTCTGTTCATCACCACCCCCTTTTCTGAATCGTTTTTGGCTACTATAGGTGTGGCAGGGTATACTCAGACATGAGTCCCTTTCTCACTGCTCCATCAGGATTCAAGCAAGCCGGGCCGAAGACGGCTGAAATGCCAGAAACCGGTCCCCGGTAGCTTGCCTCCTTTCTGGTGAAGAATTGGCTTGGTAGTTTAGTCTGCCCTGTTCCCATGATGCACTGGGCCAGGGACAGACTGATTTGCATATAGCCAGGTTCTGAGCTGGGATGGGGCAGTGAGATAAATAACGGTGATGGATCAAGCCCTGATCTTTGGACTGGGTAAGAGTGGTCTGCTTAATTCAGACACTCTGTTCATCACCACCCCCTTTTCTGAATCGTTTTTGGCCACTATAGGTGTGGCAGGGTATACTCAGACATGAGTCCCTTTCTCACTGCTCCATCAGGATTCAAGCAAGCCGGGCCGAAGACGGCTGAAATGCCAGAAACCGGTCCCCGGTAGCTTGCCTCCTTTCTGGTGAAGAATTGGCTTGGTAGTTTACTCTGCCATGTTCCCATGATGCACTGGGCCAGGGACAGACTGATTTGCATATAGCCAGGTTCTGAGCTGGGATGGGGCAGTGAGATAAATAACGGTGATGGATCAAGCCCTGATCTTTGGACTGGGTAAGAGTGGTCTGCTTAATTCAGACACTCTGTTCATCACCCCCCCTTTTCTGAATCGATGTTAAGGGATAGGCCCAGCCCAGCCTACTCTGGCCTACGAGGGCCTCAGAGGGCCCGCCCTTTGCCCGGCTTAGCCCCGAGCTCCGTCCCGCTGCGCAAGACGATTAGAATGATTATATACTCCTGGGTAAAAAGGGTGGGCGGAGCCGCTGCGGGAAGAGGCTCCAGGTGAGAGGACTGCCTCGCAGTCCTGCAGCGGTGTGGGCGGGTCCTAGCACCAACAGCAGCGCTCCCCTACACGCCGCGTCCTGGGCGTCAGGGGTTAGGGTCCAGCGAAGAAAGGAGCAGCAGAGCCCAAAAGGTCCGCCCACGCAGTGTCCTTGAGTAGCACCCGCGCAGTGGGTGCTACGAAAGTTTATGCAACTCCAGGCAGGGGGGGGGGCGGAGCCGCTGCGGGAAGAGGCTTTAGGTGAGAGGACTGCCTCGCAGTCCCGCAGCGGTGTGGGCGGGTCCTAGTACCAACAGCAGCACTCCCCCTACAAGCCGCGTCCTGGGCGTCAGGGGTTAGGGTCCAGCGAAGAAAGGAGCAGCAGAGCCCAACAGGTCAGCCCACGCAGTGTCCTTGAGTAGCACCCGCGCAGCGGGTGCTACGAAAGTTTATGCAACTCCAGGCGGGGGGGGGGCGGAGCCGCTGCGGGAAGAGGCTTCAGGTGAGAGGACTGCCTCGCAGTCCCGCAGCGGTGTGGGCGGGTCCTAGCACCAACAGCAGCGCTCCCCCTACAAGCTGCGTCCTGGGCGTCAGGGGTTAGGGTCCAGCGAAGAAAGGAGCAGCAGAGCCCAACAGGTCAGCCCACGCAGTGTCCTTTCGTAGCCAATAGTGGGAATAGTAATTTTTACCCCTACGCTATCCAACGCTTTCCCTACTGTTGCACTCTCTGGAGTGGGAATAGTAATTTTTACCCTCCCACTATCCAACGCTTTCCCTACTGTTGCACTCTCTGGAGTTGGAATAGTAATTTTTACCCCTACGCTATCCAACGCTTTCCCTACTGTTGCACTCACTGGAGTGGGAATAGTAATTTTTACGCCTACAGTATCCAACACTTTCCCTACTGTTGCACTCACTGGAGTGGGAATAGTAATTTTTACCCCTACGCTATCCAACGCTTTCCCTACTGTTGCACTCTTTGGAGTGGCAATAGTAATTTTTACCCCTACGCTATACAACGTTTTCACTACTGTTGCGCTCTTTGGAGTTGGAATAGTAACTTTTATCTCTACGCTATCCAATGTTTTCCCTACTGTTGCACTCACTGGAGTGGTTATATTAAATTTAACCCTCTCGCTATCCTACGGTAAAAATATTGTCTATGTTTGGTTAATAATATGTATATATATATATATATATATATAGATATATATTTTCGTACTTCACCAAAAACCTTTTCAATGCAAGTAGATGAACACGCGGACCCAAAGTTCTTCGTGCCAGTTTATTTCCAAATACCCTGCATCAAAGCCGCCATGACGCGTTTCTGTCCCACCTGGACCTTGATCACATGACGTGTTACGTTCAGTAAGACGCCCTTTTAAAGTGCTAGTGTTGCTTGAATTACAAACAGCTGTACTGTGCCAAACATTGTAATGAAAGACAGACTATACATATGGGATCTCGGCATAAATGCACAATGAAATTACATTTGGTTTTATCTGATCAGAAAGGTATAGCAGCATAAACACATATTTGTTAATAATGTAATATTTATAATCAATAACCATGGTAAATGGATATAAAACCATAAAAATATATCTGTGTTTAAAATTATAAATATTTAAATAGAAATATTTCTAAAATTGATAAATAAACACTGATTCCGCCATTAAAATATAAAAGCAGTAAAACAGGGCGAAGTATAAAATATAAGACCTCAGATCTATATACATGCATATCAGAGAGGTCTCAATGGCTGAGGCACCCATAATTGAGGGCATCTCCCGACATTTCCCCAGTTACTCACTTTATACCATGATTACAATGTTATTAAATGTATTGGTATAGTTGCTGCTATTCCCAAATTTAAAATACATCATATCCTTTCATAATTTCTCAATATATATATATATATATGTATTCATTTTATTTTTGTATTTTGAAGTTACATTAATTATTTAATTATTTTACATGTATTTAATTATTTTAAGTATGTTTAAATTAATTTATTTATTATTATATTACTTTTAAATTAATTTTAAGACATTTATCAAATTCGATATTTTGACAGTGTATAGTTTTTTACAATCGATATTTTGGAGTCGATATTTTTGTACTTACCTGTTTGCAGATAGGCAGTCGATATTCTGGCATTCCATATTTTTACCTCGATATTTTGGTAGGTCAAAATTTTGTCTGTCGATATTATGTCAGTGATCCGGGATGAACAATCAGTCCTGGTAGAGATCACACAATATTGATGGGGCCTCTAAGCCATACCTGCAAGTTTACACCCCCACCCACACACACACACTAATTTTGTGGGTAGAAAACCTACCATTAGATTAGGAGAAAAAAAGTAATGCCAAACGTTCTCGCAGGATCTTCTCCCTGAGTAGATTAGACTTCTTGGCCCAAAGGCAAAGCATAGTGCTCTTTGAGTAGTGACTCTCACAAAGATACATGAAAATAAGTTTTCTTAACATGACATGCAGTGACTTGCTGTGCAGTGAGAACACCAGCGTGAGAAGCAATAGTAAAAACATTGTTGCACGGAGGGCTGGTTGGACTGTTATACATGTATGACTATAATATATATTAACCATAAACAACAAGAGAGTGAGACGTCGTGATCCATTCGTCTTCCCAGTCAAAATACAAAGAAACAAAGTGAGAACTGATCATCTACGTAACTGTCATTTAATTACTTTCAGTCTTCCCCCTTCTATCCCTTCTGTTGTAGTCCAAGGGATTGGAACCCTCAGGGTGGTTTAAAGAACCCTCCCCCACCTACCTAGTAGGTGACATGCTTCATCATCCGGTTCCCACCCTGATTGCCAAGTGCCCCCAGGGTGTGCTGCAATGCCAGATTACTAGGGAGCTGGGTTATTTCCGTGTGATTTTGTGACTATGATGTAGTGATTTTAAAATTGGCTTGGGAAACCATGAGATCTTTAGTATCACAATATTTTATTTCAATGTTTTTTTTATGGGGTCCCTGGTCAACATTAAAAAGTGATGGATAAGTCTGGGATTATTAGTTAGTCCCATATATCCTTATTGTCTGGTCTTCGTATGTGGCCTACATGTTTCAGCCAATTTGGAAACCCAAGAGGGTCAGCGTGGCTTTCTTCAGGACCAGATATATTGTTGAGTTTGCACACATACTAAAGCATGCAAAGCAAGGAAAGGCTCTCTGTAGTAAATACTTACAAACTCCCCACGTTTTCTCGGTTACAATACGTCTTGTATTGTTTCCTGTGAAGAAAGAAGTTCAAAGAAAGAGGCAAGTATGTTTAAATGTTTGACACCGGTTAATGAAGTTAAGGCACACATTGAACTTAATTGCATTTCTGTAACATGGAAGAGTGGAGCCTAACTGCACTGCTCCACATGCAAAGAAGTACGCCCATGAAAAGCAGCAACTAAATCACCATGAAATGGGGGCTGTAGTAGTTGTTAGGGGAATCCCTGTCCCAGCTTTCCTCATATAAAGTGTTCAGAGTTATTCCCCATTCATTGGTGGCCGTATCAGGGAAAACAATCTATTAGGCCGTACTCAAGAGTCGTTCCTTTGACTTTTTAGTCAAAAGTGTCTATGGTGCCACAGTGCCATTAGCAGCGAGTCTCTTGGAGGTCAACTGGCACAGTTCATGTCTTACCCCTCTTGCAGAATGGGAGAGTTCAGCGATGCACTCGCGAGTACTGGTCAGTTCAGAGAAGTCAGGCTGCTCGTGGCCCATGAGACAACATCTGCCAATGCTGGGACTGCTTCCTGAATGCCACTGAATGAGGTCTCTCAACAGTCAGAGTAGCTACCTGCTCAGAAAAACGTGGTAAGTTGACTTTGCTCAACATTAGAGGGGGGTGTCCCTTCTTCAGTTTCCAACTCAAGCCAGCCTCGGCTTCCCCAGGAGTCAAGGGCAGTCCCTCTCAGTTCAGGTTCAACATGCAAGTCGTATCCTCAGTCTCTTCTGTGGGCGGCAGCATATGGTGTTGCTGCAGTACATGGTGAAACAGACCCAGACTTTTCCAACCGTAGCACCCCGGTCCAGATGGTCGCAAGTCTTGGCACTCCATTGGATATTAATGCTATAGATCAGGTTCTCCACACCTATTCATTAGTCTTCTAGAGAGTCCAGCTGTACCGTATGCACATATTATAGTCTTCCCTGATTGGCATATGTTGCCAAACTTCAAAGGATACACAGAAAAGGGGTGGTTTAACAACAATTTGCGATGCTTTAATGGCATGTAGAGTGATGCAAGGTGGAGCAAAGACTTCAAAAGGTATTTACCTTATAGTGCATAACTTATTTTCACGCTGGGAAGTTGCCCTTAAAGCAACTAAAATAGCTCTTTGTGCTTCTTTGCGCTTCTGCAAGCCAACAGAGCATCCCTTTGGTGGTACTTAGGTGCTCGCAAGATTTTTAATGCAAAGCCAGATATTCTTAGAGTGTCAGAACTCGCTTTGTCTCAACAAAGAATACCTAGTTGAAACAGGTATTAAGTAGGAGAAATGTTTAGATTTTTTCAAACATTTTAATCATTGTATGTGTGCTGCACTACCCAGTACATAGCCATTGTGGGAAATGTTAGGTAAATGTTCTGCTAATTGGATTGTATATTGGAATGGTACCCTTCAAGTATAATACAAATGCTAGACCGCACAAATAGTCAATCACACACACTCAATCACCTTTGCACCATGGTGCAGCAGTGTGCGTAGCCCTAGGCAGCCTGAGTGTGCATCATCTCTAAGGAAGGTAGTGGCAGCAACATGACTTATGGCTCAACACTGCTTTCTCCCTCTAGCACAATGCAGCACAGTTACTTTGGCTGCTGCAATGTGTTATAATTTAGTAAATATGCTCCCAAATATCAAAGGGAAGTGGGGATTAGGATTAGGCATTTCTTCTCAGTAAATAACCTGCCACAATTTCTCTGTCTCTTATGCTGGACAGAAAAAGACCTTTGGACATTTCTGGACTTTGAAGGTCAACACCATTGAAAATAGACATATTATATGTGTGTCATTATGATAGCAACACAGGATATTTTTCAAGAAATGAGACCCAATTTATTAGTTAGTATGTGGCTAAATATTTAGGATTAAGGTTCATCAAGGGATTGTGGCGCCCTTGCATCACACAGTACGTTGCAAGGGCAACGTAATCCCTAAGTCTAATTTACCAAGCAATGCTAGGCCACCTTGTATGGCCCTGCATTGTTTGGTAAATCTGGAATAACACAAGGCAGCACAAGTCACTGCTTTCCGTTACTCTGCTCTGGAAAGGTGATCCATAGGTAGAGTGGGCGTGTTCCCACACATCAAGCCATGGATTTTGGCGATTTCCCAGACTTACCAAGACTGGTAAACCTGGGATTGCGTCAAAATGCTACACCTTCCCAGGGGAGGTGCAATGATGAGAAATATCTTTATTTCTCTTCAGTACTTCCTCTTTTTGTGTGTGCTTCATTCTGCAGCACACTTAGAAAGAGGAAAATGACATTCAGGATTGTTTTTGTGTAGGAAGATGTACTTTCCTGCACAAAAAGAATCCTACCTGCAAAACAGGCACCCTTGCACAATGATGCTTGCATGCCTATGTTGACACTAGCAAGCAGATTGTATGCCACTGCAGGCAGAAAGCAGGAATGTGCCGTGTATAGGTAAATATGGGCGTATTCCTGACGTCTCCCTTTCATGCTGTGCAGCACAGCATGGCAAGTTGTCTTGCAAGTTGTCTTGCTCATTTGCGTTGCTTGAAAATGTGATAAATCTGGCCCATAATGTTGAAGTATAGTGGTGACTGGAAATAAATTGCACTCTACTCAAGTGAACCCAAATAAAGAAATTCATCCTCTATTAATTGTATGAAACATGGAAACACTTTATTTTGCGACATACACCAGAAAGTAACATTATTTTCATTACACCATGCCCATTTTAAAAGAATATGTTTAAAACACTGTGGATATTACCCCATGCCACACATTACTTCCAATACACTACTGGTTTTGCACTCAATTCTGGCTGTGTTCATTGGACAATAGTGGTCACATTCTTAGCATTACAGTGCCTACCGAGTCTCTATATTGGGGAGAATCCTGGCTGCAAGGTATACAACCATGGAACCATATTACAGCGAAAATTGCCATAATATCGTGGGCAGTTTCATCACTAATATATTTAATTTATTATTTCAGTGTTTTTATATGTTCTTTATACATTACGATTTTTAGTATTCTGACGTTCTATACCACCAAATGAGGCACATTTTCAGTTTAAAGTCATATTCAAACATTAGGAGCACTTTTGCGAGATACACAACAACCCTGAAAAGCCTATATTGTTGCTGGACATTGAAATTAAAAAAAGGTCATTCTTCCATGTTGAGCATCATTAAGGACCTTATTACGAGTACTGTGGTCCTCAGGACCACCGTACTTGTGGTTAAAGTACACCCACCACCACCCTGGTGGTCTGGACCCGTATTATGAGTTTGGGGCTGGGAATGCCACTATACCACCATCTCTGGCGGGATCAAGGATTGCCCTGCTATGGCGGTCTTCAAATGGCCTGTGCCAATGCTGACACCGCTGAGCATATTAAGACTTGCACATCCAAGCTCTTCTCATGGCGGGGACCTTTCCATGAAAAGGGTGGCAGACATGTAGTTAAGGGGGCCCACGGTCAATTCTGGGCTCAGGGTGCATGCAGGGGGGCAGATGGTGTGCCCCCTGGAATTGTACCCTTGTTCCTGTGCGGTGTGGCATGCACAAACCGGTCATGCCACACCATGCAGGAAAGTGCTGAAGGTACTCTCACGAAGGCGGTCTGCTGTTTAGGCTCACCTATGAGCCTAACACAGCCCTCCAAGAGCCCACCCATCCTGGATTAAAGTAATAATCCAGCGTGAGGGCTCACTAGGGGCTTGGCTGTCTTCCTTATACCGCCATTGGAGGACCACCAAACTCATAATAAGGCCCTCAATATTTAGGCTGTACGTTGAATCATCTCATTGAAAGCTACTTGGAGGGATTGTGTCTAAAAGCTATATAATCTAATCAGTGAATTCCAGCCCTGGTGTATTGCCACTCTTGCTAGTAGTAGCTGGCCTTATTGTATGAGCCAGTATGAAACTCGATTTCTATTAAGTTATCCTCTGCACTCCAATGATATTTGCACTAAATATGCCGAAGACACTTCCTTTCAGGGTTCTCTTTAAAAAGAGCGGATGAACATGCATGTCCACAAATACCTTAACCAAGATAATAGTGCTGTCAAAGTTTTAACCTACTCTTGCTGAAAGGGGTAAAATTATGTCAATTAATAATATACCAAAGGCATTTCATAAATTAGAAGATAATATTTGATCTGACATTGCATTTAAACATTGCCATTGTTTTTTCTTGTTTTTGTTCAATGGAACTTTTAACATTTTATCAAAAATATTCATGAAGAATTGTTATGAACTGTTAAAAGCATTCTGCCTCGTACATGAGAGCATTCTAGACAGGTAATAATAAACATTTTATTTTCATGTACTTTTTCCCAAAAGAAATTATAAATAATACATTTTATTAAATGTCTGGAAGTATGTATAGCATGTAGATTTCATAGCTTCCTTTTGGATTAATTAAAGATAATCTAAAATAATTTGTTTTGTTGTAAAATGTGCGTATATTTATTTCTTAAAATAAACTTTAAAACTACATTCAGTGGCAAACAATAATCAAATGAATTGAACATTTGTTCTAAGTATCCTATATTATAAATGAAAAATATAGTGTCCTACAATCTTGTAAATAATTTTGGAAAGCGATATGGGTCTTCTTTGTATGGGCTGTATGTGTCTGTGTATACCTCTATTCACATATTTGAGAATTTAAGGGCCATATGTCTAAAACCTTTTTGAGGTCGCCAATGGCCCTATTCACACAATCAGGCAATATGCGATTACAAGAAAAGGTTTTTTTATATGTACCAAAGTCAAAATGTGGTCCGTCAACCTTTTGCTTAAGAACGCTTTGGGTTTACATATCATCATTTGGAAGGGGCGATTTTAGGGCACCCCTTCCTAATACCGATTCGCAGTGGCATGTATGAATGTTTTGCAACCAAATTACGTTCACAAATAATTCATTTTTGTATTGGCATCTCAAGGGTAGTGGTGACCATTAGCAAATAGGTAGGGGTCCCCACAGGATCCCATTGCCTTTGTGAATTTCAATACAAATATTTTTAAGAGCAAGTAGTGGTATCATGGACCACTGCCTACTCTAAAAAAATGTAACTTAAATGTTTACATTTTTTCTTTTTAAATTCATCCTGTTTCTTTTAAGGAAAACGTGCTCTGGTTAAAAAAAATGATTGGTTTATTAAAAAGCTATCACAGACATGGTTGTCTGCTGAACACTGCAGGCCACTATCCCTGTAATGGTTGCTGTTCCTAATGGGTTGCTAACTGTGTCCTACATCATTAATATTCATGAGGTAACTCTATTGAGACCCCATTTGGAATTGCTATTAGTATCTTGTACATTTTTGTAGATTAGAAACTGCGATTTCCTAATTGTGATTTGCAAAGAATCATATTAAGGAACCCTAAATCTCTTCTGCCATGGAGTGAACCCACAGAATGCTACTTCTTAAAAATACATCCTACACATTATGGGCAGGAGGTAAGCGTTAATAAGTGAGTTTATAATTTGGGAAAAGGGGACCCTAACAACTCCATAAAAATACTCAGGATAGCTCAAAACTCACTTCTAAAAGAATATCTTCTTGGCCGCTAGTAGCAGATGCACAAGCAGCAGACCCTCCCCTGAGAAATGCATGTTAAGGAAAAGCAGTATCACACAATTGTAAAGCCAAGAAAGCAGCAGCAATACATTCCAAAATCAATTTTTAAAAAAATCAGTAAGACAATAATAAGAAAAAAGACAAAGTTATGATCAAACATGGAAGAGGAGGAATAAAATATATGATTTATTTGTGCTATATGGTTAAAATGACCTTGATATTACAAAACGCCAATCAGTAGCTAAATTGTCAGGAGACTTGAACCTAGGTAAGTTTTAAGCTCAACCACGCTGCTGACGAGTTCAGTTTTGCTAATGGCCCCTTTAATGTATTTAACCTTAGAATAACACCTTTTAATGTATTTAGCCTTAGATTCAGTCTACTTTTCCTAGCTTTCATTCCTAAAGAGAGCAAGGCAAGAAGCTAAAGTTGGAGTGTGTCTCATGCAGTTGGATACACCACCATCAAACTCCCACAGAGCCCACAGTTTTGGCACCATTACCTCTGAGCAGGATAAAGAAGGAGTCCATAGCTGCTGAAGTCATGTGAGGTATTTGTAGCCTCTCAACAGGATTTTTCCTCCAGACTTTTTTTGTTTCTCGAAATCAAGTATGCTGCATAGGCAGGACGCTGCTGAGAGGCAGGATTCCACAAGGCAGGATACCTTCAATGAAAAGTCTCATTGAAGCCTTTCTCTTCACAGCAAAGAACTCTGAATGGGACAATCCTGGAGTTCATGCCAGATGAGAGTACACCCCTCTTGTAGATGCTTTACCACCTTTCTCTGGTGCTCTATAGGTATAAAAGGTTACTAGGTGCCACATTTCTCTAAATTGTGGGAATGTTTCTGGTGATCACTTCTTCAACAATGTGAGCCTCATCGTATGTTTTTAGTACCAAGTCTCTCTCCATCCAGGGCTCATGAAGTGTACTGTTCTTACTGGACAGCCTTCTTTAAGTCAGGAGTGCTTGAATTTTTAAGTCCCTGAAACAAGCACAATGAAACAAATAACATGACCTTTAGAATGTGGGAAATCTGCCTTATCTGCATGGTCACCCCTGATTTTTTGCTTTATGCTGGGCCCTAATTTATCACTAGTTCTTAGACTTTTTAAAATATTTCAATAAAGCCATAATATATAGCATTGAAATACACTTATGGAATAATCTGTTTACTAACGAGTGTGTGGCCAAGATGGCGTCAGTGGTGGTCGCCTTTCAGTGACACTCCAATCAGGGTCTTTCATTATATGCTCCACAAGTCCCCCCAAAATGCAGACAAGGCCCTTCCCCACTACCACAGCCTAGCACGGGTCTCAAAGTCGTCCCCTAGTGAAGCCGGAGGACTGTAGTCAATTTGGGACGTGATCCGGAGGTGCAGCTTGCTACACAAGAGTACCCGGCTCGTGCCAGATCTCGGCACTGGAAGTCTGTGGCACTCATCTATCATGGCATTTTCCACCTCCACCTCCACCTCCACCTCCACCCCAGAACCATGGCAAAGGGGAACAGCAGAACCGGCTCGAAGGGCAAGGCGCCTGCGCCCAAGAGCTGGCTGCCTTGCGGTAGAATGCGACCTGCAGGGGTGCAGGCCCAGAATCTTTTCGAGGAGGCGGAGGTGGCCGCCCTGGTTTTTTTCATTCAGCGCCACCTCCCCTTGACCTTGGCAGCAGGTGGCAGGCCAAGGTCCGGTTACCTTCCAGAGGAAGGCGAAGGTGCGTCGGGCAGTCTACCGTCGCTCGGAAATCCGGCGCCCCCTCCAACAGCTGGCCCACCGGTGGGCAGACATTCTGGACAGGGAGCAGGATCTGTTGGACCTGATAGGTGTTGAAGTCGTGGGGCTTGGTGAGTAGCTAGTAATATTATTAATTTAATATATATTATAGTAGTATAAGTATTGTGTATAATTCTTGGATGAATAAGTAACACGGTTACTGGTACGCTTAGTTACATTGCAGATCAATTCCGTCTCAAATTCTTCTGTTATTGTATGACACAGGTGCTGCTCGCCACTTCTCTTACTGGTTTGTAACTTAGCGCTAGCTTGGGCTGCTGATTATTGATGTTAGAGTTTTTAGAGAACTGAAGTTAGTTGATGCTATTGCTAGAGTCTAGTCCTTACATTGTCCTTTAGTGAAATAGTGGTGGATGGATAGTATTAGTTCATATTTTTTTAATGGTCTGCATGACACCTCCTCTGTCACTGAATGCTTAGTTAGTTCTTATTTACCCCACCCCTCCATAGAACCGGTTTGAGTTTGTTTACTGAGTGGTAGTCTTAGCACAGCAATTGCATGGTCAGGTGAGTCAGTAGCAGTTGTAAGGCAAGCAGCCAACAATTATGTGTATGTACAAATGTATGCATGTGTCCTCCATCTCATCATCTATACATGTTTGCGGGCAAAAATAAAATTGAAATGCGGACTTACTGAACAATTGGCCCGTCTGGATTCTCGAATAGGTGGTGTAGGTCAGGTGGTACTGGCTTCGTTAGTATTCTGCAATCAGAATGTTTATGGCAAATTTGATTAGTGTTCTATAAGTAGACGGTCTGTGGATCTTGCAAGCCAGTCGTCATTTCGAAATCAATTTTATTGGAATTGTTGTTCCCTAAAATGTTTGAGAGGATTTTTGAATGAGGTCTTTGTTTCACAGCACTTAATGTTTCTCTTTCTTTATTATTTCTTACATGATCAGCACCACCCAAGGGCAAGAAGACGGGGTCCGAGTTGGCGGGACAACCACAGGAGCGCTCCTCTACCGAGGATTCTGCTGCTGGCCCCAGTAAGTCCTACAGTGCTTATATTATTAACAATTATATTTCCCTAACTTTTTAACGCACCTTATTTTTTTCAACCTATTAATCCTCCTTCCTAATTCAATGTTAGCAAAACCTTCTTTGGTCTTAAATTTGTTTTCCAAATTTTTGGTAACTATCCAATGCCATCCCTGACTTTCAGTTCCTTCAAACTGCCTCTGCCCCAAGACTCTCTATGCTACTACTATTAGACTGTGTGTAGCTAAGCTTGCCCTGTTGGCCACTCTTTAGTTAAGGTATTCTTTTGAATAAAGCTGTGATAGAATAGCTGTAGCCACTGGGTCCACTCTGTCTTTTGCGTTGTCCTCTGTAATCTCCAGTCTTTGTCAATTCCCACCAACAAAAACGCACAACCAGACGTTGGCCTACTAATTTTTGTTCAGTTAGTATACTTCTACTACTGTTGTGGTTATTATTCTCTGCACATACACAATCACATACAGAACTATGCACAAGAAAATAGGATGTTGTTGATGTTGGTGATAGGGAGGTTGGACCTTACACCCTGGTCACAGAACTCAGTCAGAAGAACCCATAATCCAATGACCGTCTAGTCTACCTACCTAAGTGTCTCGGTCATAGTCATGTGTCCCACTCCCGACCCCCACACGAAGATAGTTAGATATATCTCCCCAATGATTTTACACAACCCAGGCCAGAACTTAAGAAGACCCTTTCGCTCACTCACTCGTTTCAGTCCACAACACCCCAGACACTGAAAATATACCACAGAGTCTATGTGCAAGGTCAAAAACTTAATTTTTTTAATATGAAGCTTTGTATTGTTGTAACTTGTAAGTATTTCCATGAAAAACATCCTGCTCCACCAGGCAAAATGAAGAAGATTAAATACTGTACATTTTGTACATCTAGTGCACGATAGAGAAATGTGTGAATTGTGGGAGACCTCTCACCGTTGAACGTATACTGTTAGTGGTTACACATGCATCTTTCGAAAGCTCTGCCAACCCCTTGTTTCGTAGAAGGCAATCTTCTTCTCTTCTCATCTGCCTATGAGAAAAATGTTGCACGGACCCTGTTGATTTGCCCCTTTTTTAATACTTTTGTTGGTGGGTGGGAATTGGGGGTTGGGGTTATTTTTGTGGGACATTCTTTGGACTTGGACATTGGTTGGGGTTAAGGTGGGGATAAGGGTGGGATAGGAGGATATTTATTTTTATACATGAATAAATGTTATTTATTTTCAACTTACACATATGATATGATGTTGTTTTGTGGTGGGGTTACTGTTGTACATCACAAGGTTTACTCTACATGCAGGGCAGCAGCTAGTGTTTGATTGAAATACTTTATTAATTGACCACATGTGTAACTTGCAAACAGATAGATGCTGTGCCCCTCACTCAGTTATATTTGTCCTATAGTACTACCAGCCTCTCCTCCATTATACCTCCCAGCAAACTTCTCTTCTTACCTGTGATTGATGATGATTACGTTTGGCACCGCAAGGGCTGCATGGTTTCCAAAGACAACGGAGAATATGCCGTGGTTGTAGTAGACTAGACTCCTAGACACTGGCAGTAGCATTGGAAAACAAAAACAAAGAGACAGTCATTTGCCTGAGAAAGAATGTGAGAGAAGTAGAAAATTACAGTACATAATACGGACAAAAAATACAAACAATATTGCAACTGCTAAACGAACTCAAAGAAATCAATGGTGTCGGGGACAGAAAAAGTAGAAGAAGATAACTGTAGTTGCGTTGGAGTCATTAAAACACAATACAATTCGTAAACGTAAATGCTCTAAAATTAAATTCAAACAATGCCAGCAATGATTTACATTTATTCGTTGGGTCACTTTGGGAAATGAATTGCCTTGTACACTATTACATAAAGTGAGCTTGGGTGGGCAAGCAGAAGAAGATCCTTGCCCTGCCTCGTTGACATTTGATTTCATTAGTGTTGGTTTGATGGTTTCACCACATCTGCCCCAGCAAGCGTGTGATCAATTGTTGGTGTAGATTTAATGTAGTAACATCACACCTCAATAAAACCAAACAGCCCGGGGGGAAGAGGGTTAGGGTTTGATGAATGGATGGGAACGGGGGTTTGGGGAAAGGTTTGACAAAGAAAAACAGTACGCATGAAGAGAACAAAAGCAAAACAATGAAGACGATGATTGCTGATCCACAATTCCTCAATAAATGTAAAGTCAATTAAGAACAACGAAATGGATGCACGATGAAGGCTTATTATTAACTTGATGGTTAATAATAAGTGGTAATTACTTAACTACTACTACACAATTCAAAGGAAGTACTTCTTATGATATGATATGACTTTTGCCTAGGCTGTATGCCCTCTGAGAAACCGTAATACCTGATGTAGCGGGCTGAAAGCTAGCAAACAAAATTTAGATAGTTTAAGTGAACAATCAATTACCAAGCACAAGCGTAAAATAAATGAAGAGGAAAAAGGAATCAAAGAAAAATATGAAAATGATACTAAAGTTAATGTATTATCCAGGGCCAAATGTGTAGTTGTATCTCGTCATTCATTTTTTCCTCCCTTCCATGGAAACTGTTGTGACTGATTGATTGATGATATCATTCTTGGGTGCCTCTAGCAGGAGGATGATGAGGAGGATTGGTAAGGTAAGTGTGAGTTGTTGCTCCATGTATAATAGCCCTGGGTGAAAGGCCGGCCTGTAAGTGTTGATGAAAGAAGAAATGGGGTATTACAAAATAAGTTAACAGAAAGAAAACATAAAAATCAATTACGGTGTAGTTAAAAAAAGACAAGACTCGTGAGCGAGAAGATTTTCAGACTGAGGCTGCTTGATACATTGATTAACTCTACTCTTCTAGTTGCACAGCAGTCATCGAAAAGAACAACAAGATAGGAGCCAGCAAGGAACAGTTACAGGGCCACACCACAACACCGGGACGTGAGTCTGTAGCCCAAACTCCATTTACCTACATTTTTCAGAGTTTCAGACAAAAGGCATATACATCAACCTAGTATTTCCAAAACAAGTGAGTAATGTAAATCAATGCGCCAATGTCAGTCAATCATACCACTATTCCATTTCACCACTATGTGGCCTAGGTCTGCTGTGCTACTTGTTGATTGGTTGTGTGTTTACCTTGTATTCCACTTCCTGAACATATTCCATCAATCATCTCTGATCAAAGTGACTGACAGCGTGCAAAGATGGTATGGTGGTCATCATCATCCGGTGTGGCACGTGTACGTGTTCTCCAACAGACCAAAAACAGCAACTAAGTCTGTAGTGAGTGACTACGATTAAGTCCAGACTGCACCTGCAGTAGTAGGAGTACAATTGGATACATAATATTAAACAACATGGAAACATTGACCATCACTTGAGACACAAGCACTTTGAAACTACTAGTATACTTCTACTTCATGCACATTTGCTCTGAGTCCGCAAGCAGCCAATGCAATGTATGGCATCATTTATTTCATATACCTGTCTTTCTCTTCTTTGTGGCTGTCAGATCACAGATGCAGCAGAGCCTTCTGAAAGTGATGACGAGTTTACTTTAATTTTGGGGTCCTGCTCAAGTTCTGACATTGAAGAGTTGTGTATGCCTGCAGACAGAGGTGTAGCCTTAAGACAGTGATGCATTTCAGATTGGAAACAAAACAGAAGATGGCTGTAGTCACGTACGTTTCACTTGTTATGGAGGGACTGTTAGAGGCTACATTATTCATGCACTATTGTCCATCTCCATCCAAAGTATGGCAAGATGGGAATGTATTTAGGGTGAGTCAGGAAGATGGAGCAGGACTCTGATGAGTGGAGTGCACAGTAAATGCTCAGATGTGCAACTCCAATAGGTACTTAAATGAGAAAGGAAGATGGTGTTGGTTTTCAAGTTTGAGTCAGAAAGACAGATACACACAAATAAGGAAGGGAGAAATAAAGGAAGGGAGAATGTAACAATTTCCAAGCCTAGTTGTCAGGGAAGAGGAGCTCGTCCTCAAACCCTGGTGGTTCTTCTGACAGAAGTAGGTCCTGTAACCCACTACTTATTTCTTCTGACTCGCTCTCCTCTTCCAGCTCTGATTCACGGACTTTGTAGTCTGGTGGTATCAAGTGCTGATTCATTTTTATCATGGTTAACCTCTCCACGCTTTTGGGCGAGAGACTGGTCCTTTTCACAGTCACAATGGCACCAGCAGCACTGAACACACGCTCAGAAGAGACACTTGCAACAGGGCAAGCTAGATACTTTATCGCCAGCCTGCTGAGCACTGGCCATTGGCTTCTTGTCCTATACCAATACACCAATGGGATTTGCTCCATGAACACCTCTGTTGTGTCATCCAGATAGGCCTGGACCATCCGCTCAATGTTCATTGGTGCTCTGGTTTGCTCGTCCTCTATTTGCTTTGCAACAGCAACGGACTTCCCCATCCCTTTATGTAGAAACCAAGCAGCTATTTTTTTGCTTGTGTCTGATGAATCAGATCCTGTTGGTGCAGTTGCTGTTATTGTTTGTGTTGGTGACTGCTGGGAAGCAAACGCACTGTTCGCATGCTGTGAAGAAGAACTTGACTCTGTAGGATGCTCAGTAGTACTTGCACTGTCCTGGGCTGGCACTGGCAGGCCTCTAATTGAGAGCCGTTCGTTTTCTAAATCAGTGGCTTCCTTGGCTATTACAGTTTTGTACTTGTAAACATCCTCTTCTGAAAAAGGAATTACTGCATCACTGTTCACAAATAATTTGTACCGTGGATCCGAAATTGTGGCAGTAATGTAATGTTGATGTGACAAAATCTTATTTTGAATACTTGTATTCTCAGATAAGCGGCTTGCTAAGGACTTCGCAAAATTACATGCTTCACGTTTTCCTTCCACACCTTCGTATGTTTCAGACACCTCCTTCAGCTCTTGCTCAAGCATGTACAACAATGGGATTGCTTGGCTCATAGTACAGTCCTCCCGGCTGACTGCACGTGTGAAGATCTCAAAAGGAAGTAGCATCTCAGTCAGGCATTTAATGAGGTCCCATTGCCACATCTCAACGGTCATGGCTTTAACAGTATGATCCCCTGATCTTCTTCTCATGACATAAGCATTAAGTGGTATGTACTGCTCAAACAGCCGTTCGAGCATATAATACGTAGAGTTCCAACGTGTTGGTACCTCCTGGATGAGTGCTTTGACTGGCATGTTACACTCACGTTGAATGACCCGTAGCTGCTTCCGGGCTTTAAAAGAATGATTGAAATGCGTGCAGATTCTTCTGCAAATGGTTAGTAAGTTGCTGACTTTGCTTTCACTTTTCAGAAAGTCTTGAACCAAAATATTAATGCAGTGTGCCAAACACGGGACCCTGAAATAGCGGCCATCTTCCATGGCCTTAACTACATTACTGCCAATTGTCGGTGGCAACAAAACCAATATTGAGGCCTCTTGGTTGCAGCCATTCAAAGACCTTGCTGTTGAACTCATCCAAAATGTTTGCAGCAGTATGCGATTGCTTCATAGCAAACATGGCTACAGTAGCATGTTTGCGAGTATCATTAAAAATCTCAGTAGTGTCAATGCCTGTAGATATCTTGTCTCTAACACCTGAAAAAGAGATCCAGTGTGCAGTGATGCACATGTAATCTGTGGCTTGGCTACTGCTCCACATGTCTGTTGTCAGGTGGATACTATGCACAGCACTCTGCTGCAAGGCTTTTCCAAGCAATTCCAGCACGTCGTGGTGTAGTGCTGGAACAGCAACTCTGGCAAAATAGTAGCGGCTGGGAACATTCCATTTTGGGCAGAGGGTTGTCACAAATTCCATCCCTTCAACAAAAGAAAAAGGGAGAAGGTCCAGAGCGAACATTTTAACAAGCTTAGTAATGTACAAACGTGCTATTGGGTGGCTGCGCTCGTACTTTCCCTCCTGCCTAAACATGCTAAGAATGGTACGCTGCTTGGCATTTCTTTCAGATATGCCCGATGCAGCACTTCGTGTCGCAGACTTCGCACCCGTACTCCTTGGTGTCTCTGGGTTACTACTCTTACTCTGGTGCCACAGAGATGTTGCTGATCCGGAGGATCTGGGTTCTACCACTGCAGTACTGGGGAGTGGGACAGGGGTACTTAGTGTACCACTACCAGATAGAATGTCTCCCTCTTCTTCCTGTCCGGTTACCCGTGGACCTTCTACTGCTTCCCCACCAACATTAATGGTTCCTGCTTTTATGATACGTAGGTGGTCCTTCCACTGGATTGGGTGGTATTTTTTCATATGGCCTCCGGTACCATAGTTTGTACCAAGCTTACCACGACTAACAGAGAAATGACAAATGGAGCATATAGCAATGTTGTCCTCATTTGCGCTAACTGTAAAGAAGTCCCACACTGGGGAGCTTAACTTTTGTCTCCTGCTAGAAGTGCCACTTCCAATGCCGGATGAACTGGAGGTTGTGTGGTGAACTTCACTATGTGGCTGCGCAGTAGTACCACTACCTACTTCTGCTGAGGTAGAACTTGTGCTGGATGTAGGACGCTGCCGGCTTTGTGCAAATGTAAAAATGGAGCTGGAGGTAGTTTTGGTGTGGCCTGTGTGGGTGGTATGCGTGCTACTACATCCCTAGTTCCAGCCATTCTTGATAGGGTTAAAATGTTGGTCTCCATGTCCTCAGGGCCATGAGTAATGCTTGTGATGACTGGGTCTGACTCATCATCACCATCATTATCCGGCTGCTGAACATCGCACTCCATAAGTGGTAGGCTTCCTGGAACCTTCCTTTTCCCTAGCCTGGTCTTCTTGGGATGTCTCTCCCTCTCATGCTAAGATTGTTCTGGCTCCCAATTGAGGTCAAGATCATCAGCAGGGATGCTTGGCGAAGAACTTGATGGACTAACCCTCCTTTTCCTTGGTGGGGATTTGGAAAACAATAGACCTCCTGCATGAGGTGCTGCCTCTTCTTGCTCTGCATTAGGCTCAATTTCCTGAACTGCCCGACTTCGGGAGGAACAACAACTACTATTGCCGGTGGTGGTTCTTGAACAACTATTGCAAGCGGTGGTTGTGGTAGTTGTTTTTGTTGAACATCTACTATTGCGGGCGGTGGTTGTGGAACAACTACTATTACAGGTGGTGGTTGTGGTTGTTCTTTTCGTTGAGCATCTACTATTGCGGGCGGTGGTTGTTAAACATCTACTATTGCGGGCGCTGGTTGTTTTTCACCACTTTTCTGCTGTGTTCCCTCTAGCGTGGAATGTGTACTACTTTGAGATTGAGATAAGTTCAGGTCAGGCTCAGTATCACTGCTTTCCACCATTAGGCTGGCTACCTCTTCCCCACTCATCTGAGTGGTGGCTTGGGCCCACTGATGCGGAGGTTCTGGCCCCAGATTGGACCCCGGTCACTGCTGCTGCAGGCGTACTTTTCTTTCTCCCAAAAAAGGTTTTCGGGTCAACACCGGACTTAAGTGTCACTTCCTTCTTCTGTTCTTCCTTCTTCTCAGCAACTTTCTTGGTCTTGAAGGACCTGGTACCTGCTTTCTTTGGGCCCATCTTCTTCCGATGTCAGCAGCAGCGCTCAGTTGCACAAGTTGCTGAGAATGATGTCTGGTCAGGTTAGTCACTCACACCACACGTGACTTAGTACAGAAGGACGTCCGTCTGGCAGTAGAACAGGCGATGAATGATGACAGACACCGAATATGGATTTTTTTAGCTTTAATTACTACTAGAAGTATTAGCACATCCAGTAAGAGTAAGAATAGCAAATAATTAAAATGCAAATGTAGTGGAAGTGGAACTTGTTTATCCTTCATGTGTGCATCATTTTGGATGGATGCAGCATCAGTGACCTGCAGCAGATAGCAATGGGGATGTGAACAGTAGTAAGCCAACAGGAACAATGGCAAGACACAGGCAATTTGTCAAAAACAAAACAGCACACTACTACTACCACCACAGCTCCACATGGGCACTCATCACAGGTACATGGGTAAAGGCCAGAAAAAAAAAACTCAAGCAGGCCTATATCCCTCCCTATATGGCCAGAAAAAGGAAGATGCCTACCTCACAGCTTAATGCAAAAAAGAAAATCCCCATGGCTACAAGGTTTGAAAGTTACACAACAACACAAACAACAAAGGCATTTGGAGTTTTCCCCCAAACAGTTAACTACACCCCAAACACCACATTTGAAAATTCAATGCATTGCCACCCATGCACTAAATGATGTTAAATTCAACAGACAAAATGGAAACCGCTACATCAAGCATCCCCGCTGACTATCTCTGGGACTCTAGGCCTACTGGCAAAAAAAAATCACACTACTTTGTAGGCCTGCGGCAAAAAAACTAAACCAGGATGGAAGGTCACACAAAATGGCCGCCCCCACATGGCCTGGCCAGTGCCACCCCCAAAAACATGAAAAGAAAGAGAAGACAGACAATACATTCCTATGGCAAAAGGACAATGCTTGGCTTGACAAAATGGCCACCACCAAGCCACCCACATGGTCAGGCCACCCTCAAACAACAAGGTACATAGAGGACAGAAACAGTAAGTGGTCCATGCTCCAAAAACTACAAGCAAATGACAACCTGAGGAGTTTCTTTTAGCAAAATGAACAGCATCTACATTTTCGGGAATGGTTTAGGCAACTCGAGAGATATTGCTCGCAAGAATGCAAATTCGGCGTGTTCGGCGACGCGAACTGAACAAAACGTTGTGATCACGCGCCCAAGCACGCACATTGAGCACGCGAAGAAGACAAAAACTGTAAGGTCGCGTTGTAGCACTGTGAAAACTTACCAAAACTACGCAAACTGAATTCTAGGGTTACCTAGTGCGCAGGAAAAAGCCATATTATTCAACACACACCCAAAACCTGCAATTCAACACCAAAAACACATATTGCTAATTAATCCAAAGCCATCCATGACCCACATGATGTTACACTTACAACTTAAACACCCCTATAACAGTTGAACAACTTTCATGCACCCATGATGAGGAAGACTCTAGTAGTACCCTTGGGCCTACCTACTGGCACAGTAGGCCACATGCTTGGAGGCCTATGGCAAAAACACAGAGGCTGCAACTAGTACCAGGAATTAAAATGGCCGCCCCCACATGGCCTGGCCACCCCCAAAAACATAAAAAGAAAGAGAAGACAGACAATACATTCCTATGGCAAAAGGACAATGCTTGGCTTGACAAAATGGCCGCCACCAAGCCGCCCACATGGTCAGGCCACCTTCAAACAACAAGGTACATAGAGGACAGAAACAGTAAGTGGTCCATGCTCAAAAAACTACAAGCAAATGACAACCTGAGGAGTTTCTTTTAGCAAAATGAACAGCATCTACATTTTCGGGAAAGTTTTAGGCAACTCGAGAGATATTGCTCGCGAGAATTCAAATTCGGCGTGTTCGGTGGCGCGAACTGAACAAAACGTTGTGATCGCGCGCCCGAGCACGCACATTGAGCGCGCGAAGAAGACAAAAACTGTAAGGTCGCGTTGTAGCACTGTGCGAACTTACCAAAACTACGCAAGCTGAATTCTAGGGTTACCTAGTGCGCAGGAAAAAGCCATATTATTCAACACACACCCAAAACCTGCAATTCAACACCAAAAACACATTTTGCTAATTAATCCAAAGCCATCCATGGCCTACATGATGTTACACTTACAACTTAAACACCCCTATAACAGTTGAACAACTTTCATGCACCCATGATGAGGAGGACTCTAGTAGTACCCTTGGGCCTACCTACTGGCACAGTAGGCCACAAGCTTGGAGCGTGCAAAAAAGACAAAAACTGTAAGGTCGCGTTGTAGCGCTGTGCAAACTTACCAAAGCAGTACAGGCCTCCCTCAATAATAATTTTCAGGAAAGATTGAGAAGCACAGAACACTGTAGTTAAAAAAAACCCCAAAAACATTAACAATACACATATTCTCAATTCTCAAACTTACTTGTGAAAGAAAAGTTCAAATCCAAAATTCCTCAATAAATCCAAATAAATGCTATGATGCAGCAGACAAACAAAAAGAGTGATCCTTCCAGCTCCAATTCCTAATGAAAGTGAACACCACATGGACAAAGCACTGGGAGGAGCCTGGTGGACAGGAACAGGAAGTTGGAGACTCAGGTGCACTTCCTTTCGCTTGAAAAAAAGAGTAGAAACAAAAAGAGGAATCCTAGCCCAAAAAAATACAGCCAAATCACAATCTGAGGGGTTAAATGAAAATTTTTGAGAACATTTTAACATGCTCGAGAGATATTCTGTGCCAGATTGCAGTTTCTGCATGTTCTGAATGCGATCTTACCTACATAGCACTGTAAGGAAGATCGTGCGTCCTAATAACGTGTTCGCGCGTCCGAATGACGTTATCGCGTTCTCACAGTCGGGTTGGATTGTGCGGCCGGATTCCAAACATCGTAGCGAAAGCGACCGGGAGAGAAAAGCGAGAAAGCGAACGCAAAACCACGGTAAGTAATTACCGCGCACGCGAGAATGCTATTGAGCACGCGAGGAAGAAAAACTACTACGCTACGCTGTAGATTGCGAAGTAGGCGACAGCTTCGCGCTCTCCGCGAAGTGCGAAGTTGCCGAAAATTCGCAAACTCCGCGAACGGAGCGTAGTTCTCCGCCCAGGCTTAGTAATATCCACTTCCTTGAGAGTGAAGAGGGCCCTAACATGGAGCTCTTTCTGGAGGACTGGTTAATACAAATGGTTTTTGCCAACCAGATCCCTAGGTTCTTCTCCAATAAAAGGGCACACCAAATCCCGGGCTACCCCCGGTCCTGACCTCCCCATGCCCAGTGATTCCACGTCTGCTCAATTACAGACACAGCAATGTTCCTGGCCAAATGGCCCCTGTGTGTATAATGGGAATACCATCACAGCGTATCCCTACTACACAGCACAGGTTCAGAGGTGAAGTAACTCCTTCAGTGCAGTCAACGGGCAACTGCAAACCCTAAAATTGACATATGCCCATCTGTTTCCTGCGTGGCTCAGGGTGGTGGATGAAGGCACATCCCACTGCTTCTCCTACCCAGAGGAGGCCTAGACATGGTGGTGCATCAAAGGAGTTCAGGACCAGCTGGGTAGGGAGGGAGACAGCTTGCTAGGATGGTCTGACATGAGGCCCAGACACCACTGCCGCCGCACAGACCTCACTCACATTCATCCGAGGAACAAGCTGCAAAAGAATGAGCTCAGGTGGTAGCAAAGGTCTTCATTCATGGTGCCAACAGATTCCAGATGCTTGCACCTGACACTGATCAGGAATTCATGCTGGGCGCTCTCGGCTTGGTGACTTTGGATGGAAACTCCACAAATGCTTTGATTAGTGTTAGACCTTCCTCTTTTTGCTTCCTATCTTTTATGTTGGCTGGATTTAGATGCTCTGGGCACTGTGCCACTGCTTCCTCTTTTCGCTTCCTATCTTTTATGTTGGCTGGATTTAGATGCTCTGGGCACTGTGCCACTGCTGTTCATTACCACAGCGCCTTTAAGGAATGCAGAAATGTTCTTCTTCCTGCCTTCCTTGAAGTAATCAATCTCTCAATTCTGGAAGGTGCCTTTCCCATGTCCTTGAAAATGGCCATAGTTAAGCCTCTTCTTAAAAAAGCCACATTGGACCCCGGTATCTTAAAAAACTTTTGGCCTATTTCTCTGCTTCCTGCCCCTGCTAAAATGTTAGAGGCCCATCTTAACATCCATTTGAGTGCCTTTCTGGAGAACGCTAGCCTTCTTGAGCCCTCTCAACACGGTTTCCGCAGGGCTCATAGCACCGAGTACGCTCTCACAGTTGTCACTAATAACATCCGTGCTAAGGTCGACAGTGGCCAGACTACCCTTCTGGTCTTGCTCGACCTTACAGCCGCATTTAACACCCTATCTCCCTCCATCTTAGTCAATCGCCTCAAGGAGATAGGAGTGAAAGGGCCTGCGCTCAGCCTATTGAAATCTTTTTTGGATTATCGTGTACAAAGGGTCAAGTTTGGCAACTTTCTCTCACCAGCAAAACCGGTGAGTGTGGGGTTCATCAGGGGTCTTCCCTGAGCCCCACACTTTTTAACATCTATGCAACACCGCTTGCCATACTTGTAAGATCTTTTGGGCTGGAAGTTTCATCCTATGCCGATGATACCCAGATCATAGTCTCCCTCTCACACTCTGCCGACATCACAGCCCGGAATTTCAGAAACTGCATGGAAGCAGTTGCTGGCTGGATGGTGAGGAATTTCCTCAAACTAAACCGGGAAAAAACAGAGGTGCTGATCTTCGGAGGCAAGGAAGAAACATGGTCAATTGATTAGTGGCCTCCCGTTCTTGGGGCCTGTCCTAAGCCCTCCAAGTCCGCTCGAAATCTGGGTGTCATTTTTGACAATAAACTCTCTTTCGACAAACAGGTCAGCAGGACGATCTCCACCTGTTGTGGTGCCCTTAGAACCCTGAGGAAGCTGGTGCACTATCTTTTCCCTGAGGCCCGGAAAACTGTTACAGTAGCACTAATCTGCTCTAGGTTAGATTATTGTAATGCACTGTACTTGGGTATCAATAAACAGCAGGTACAATGCCTGCAATTGGTACAAAATGCAGCTGCTCGGTTTGTTGCTGATGCCCGCAGACTTTCTTCAGCAACCTACATCCCGAGGGACCTTCATTGGCTCCCTATGCAGGCCAGGATAGAGTTCAAGGTCCTTTGTCTCACTCACCGTGCCCTGCATGCCGGTAGATTGGAAGATCTCAAATCCTTGTTAACACCCTATATTCCAGGTAGGGCCCTTCGATCTGCCAACAAAAATCTTCTTGTGATCCCCAGAATCTACAAAGCCAGATGGGGCGGGAGGTCTTTCCACTCCCTTGTCCCCAAGATCTGGAATACCCTTTCGGCTGACATCAAAGGTCAGTCGGCCTACTCTCTTTTTCGAAAGGCCCTGAAGACCTGGTTCTTCAGGGAGACTTATCTGTAATTCCTTCCCTTTTCTCACAGCCTATACCATCGTTAGCGCCTTGACGCCTACGGGCAAAGTCGCGCTGTATAAATCCCTTTCCAATTCAATTCAATTCATTCACCGTTTACTATTGTGAGGCTATCCGTTCTCATAGGCCAGAATGGGCGGGCTGAGTATTACATTCCCTAATCCTACCTGCCCCCAGAAACCTGATAGGAAATTTGAATTTGATATGTTTAGGCTCACACATTGAGATACATCTTTTAGTAAGGATCATTTGCATATGCTGTGTTCGAAAATACCTCTTCTAAAAACTAGGTATTTTCTTGCCCAAGCTTTCCTGTAGGCTTTGCAAGTATGTGTATTGGCCATCTGGTTTTGGAGCAGCAGGGCCAGCTGGGTCAGACCTGGCTTGAGAGAGAGATCGGCATTCAGAGTATGGGGAGGGGTGTCTCTAATCTGTGCAAGGCAGTGCCTGGCAAGGTGAATGATGGCTCCACCTCCCACTGGGCATCTGATAGCAGACCCCCTGATGCTCAAAGGGCAGTAAACCAAGTGCTCCCCGACCCCACCGAACTGGTTTTGGCTGGATTCAGTGATTTGTGATTTTAGAGAACGAAGACTTTTTAGGTATAAAACACTGCGCTGAAACCTTTCTCAAATGTGTTCCTTTTGGATGTCAAGACGAAACTCTGCCCGAGTGAACAGAGTAAAGGACTTTGAAACTTTCACCAAGCTTGCTGAAGAAACTACCCAAGGGCCTGAATTGAAAGCATCTCCTGCTGAAGTCTCAGGGACATTAGACTTCACCCTGTCAGCCGTCTGAATTCCTGTGTGAGGGATTCTACTTGTAGGTGAGGCTTCCGTCGAGTAATATGGAGCCTCTAGTTCTGATGTGAGGAATGCGGACTGGTAACCCTTGTTAACTCTGTGTGGGCCGCCGCAGCTAAGAGAGAGCTGCCGTCGCAGGGAGCCGGCCTTAAATTGAAGCTTCGGAACCTTTGCTGAATCTGTGTGGGCCGCCGCAGTTCAGAGAAAGCTGTAGCCGCTGAGTGCCTGCCGTTTTGCCAGCCTGGTCGAGATCATCTTTTGTCCTGTGGGTCACCGCAACTGAGAGATAGCCGCTTCCGCTGAGTGTCCGCACATTTGCCAGCTTTGCCTCATCGTGATTTGTCCTGTGGGCCGTCACAGCTAAGAGAGAGCTGTTGCCACTGAGTGCCCGCACCTTTGCCAGCTTTGCCTCATCGTGATTTGTCCTGTGGGCTGCCGCAGCTAGGAGAGAGCTGCTGCCGCTGAGTGCCCGCACCTTTGCCAGCTTTGCCTCATAGTGATTTGTCCTGTGGCCCGCCGCAGGTAAAAGAGAGCTGCTGCAGCTAAGTGCCTGCACCTTTGCCAACCTTGCATCATCATGATTTGTCCTGTGGGCCATTGTAGCTAAGAGAGAGCTGCTGCTGCCGAGTGCCCGCACCTTTGCCAAGGTTACATCAGCGTGAGTCTTCCTGTGGGCAGCCACAGATAAGAGAGAGCTGCTGCCGCTGTGAGCACACCACAGAGCTGCATGACGAGAGTCATCTCCACCACCAGCCCCGGCCGCCGCAGCCGCGTGCTGCTGCCGCTGAAAGCCCGCCTGTACTGCAGTCAAGAGTTGTGGTCGCTGGGAGTTCGCCTGTCACCTTCTCTGCTTCTTCGAGAAGCTGCGTGCTGTGCCCCTGTCCAATGGCAGGTATCTGGTGCACACCAGGTCGACTAGACCCAGGCCTTGACTCAGTCAGTGCCACGTTCTGGTGAATACGTTATTGCCTTTTTAAGGCCATACTGATTTACGTGCATTGTGGCTGGTTAAAATACTTTGAGAGTCTTGTGTTAAACCTTAGATAAATATACTATTTTTCTACACCTACTTGAGTTGTGTCCTTTTGTGGTGTCGTTGCTGCCTTATTGTGCGTGGTCATAAATGCTTCACACACTGCCTCTGTGATAGACCTAACTGCTTGTCCTACGTAAGCATAGGGATGAGCAGGGGTTATCAAAAGGGGTAGCCCACTTGCCCTGACGTAGGAAGAAGGGTCCCTATTTGGACAATGGCGCCAGCCGTTGCACACTAGAGACCCCCATTTATAACATTTTAGGTTGCCTCGAAGGGAGATCCCAGAAAAGTGACTCTTTCCTTGCATGTACTTGAAGCAAACTATGTCTGTGCTGGGTGAGGGTGGCTTAGGTAATGGTCCCTTGGTGGGTTCATGATAGCAATGTTTGGCTGCGGGTTGGCTCTGAGGTAATAATGCTCCGCACTTGGGCACAGGATGATCAATGACACTTTGTCCCTGTCCCACACTCCTCCTTGCCTGACCCTCAAAGACATCTGGAAGGACTATTCAGCACTGAGGTCACGTTTTAGTTTCTAGCTGCTTTGTTGGGGACGCTGTGGCACGATGCCTGTTTGCGTCCAAGCCAAGGGTTTGGATTTTATTGTTATGTTTTGCTTGTTGGTATTAGTTGGGATTCCGGTGGGGGGAGAGATGGGGTAGTAGGATTTATATGTTAAATGGGCACACTGAAGAGCCTTGGCTGTGGGATTCATCATTTACTCTATGGCTTCCACTTACAATATACTGACATAACACATTAGGGGTATGGTGACTCCCATATGCTGGCACGGAATATATACGTATTTTAGGCCGAGACACATACACATAGCCTGCTGTTAGAAGATGCACCTCACGCAACTGAGTTGAATACGAAATCCATGCACTGGAGTAGGCAGGTATTTAGTAGTATATATCCCATTTGGGCAAAGCAGAACGGTGGAGGAACCTGATGGCTGCTACATGTTAAGGTTCACTGGGTGGGCGCTTGCTATAGGTCATCATTTCACCATATGCACCTAACACGCTTCAGGGTGAATTTTTCCACACAATTACCAGCTTTGCTCTTAGACTCCCAAGTCCCTGGTGCCTAGGGAGGAGACTTCAACTGTGTGCATTGCCCTGACTCGGATTGCTCAGTACCCCCTCCTGGAGATACAGGGCTTAGAGTCGACCAAACCCTTCAGGCAGTTGACATCCACTGCACAGCTTCATGATATGTGGTGGTTTGGTCACCTAGGGGATGCGGAATACTCCTACTACTCATGGTACCCCCAAATATATACTAGATTAGACTCCATCTTCTGCAATACAGAGTTCTGGCCTAATGTGCTTAATTAAGCCAGACGATATTGGATCATAGCCACTTTAAGGTGACCTCTCACTGTGGGAAGGACAGGGCATCGATACCGACCTGGCAATTATGGACGGAGGTCCTCCTAGATGCAATATATAGGGACACCATCAGCACCCAGTTGCTCTATAACTTTGACAAGAGTGAAGGTACTGCATGGTACAAGGGAGTAAAGTGGGAAAACATGAAGTGGTCAGTTTGGGACATTGCATCAAGAGATTGTAGGGAGAATGGTCATCCTTTCTTCACAATCTATTGGCCGCAGTGGCGAGCTTAAGTGTCAATGAACTGGAGGCGGTGATGTTGATTGAAGCTCAGGCACAAATGCAAGACCTTCTGGGTCAGTGTAAGGAAGAGGCACTCTACCTTAAAAGCATTGATTATAAGGCATCACTGGTTTGCCACTATGCAGATGAAGACAAGCCGGACTGTACGCTGACTTGGCTTCTGCGCTCTATGGTCCCTAGAACCATTATCGGACCGATTCACACTCCCACTGGTGACATTCTTAATTCACTTTTAGCCATTTGCAAGGTCTTTGTGATGTACTCCACACTCCCAAACTCCTCCCCAGTGTACCTTCGGGCTACATCGCTGGGGCCACCCTTCCCTGCTTAAACCCCTTAAACAGGCAGCAATGCGTAGGATGGCCTGTATCAAGGTCCCCGTAACAGCCAGGTTTCAGGTAGAATACTATTTGATGTTCAGGGCTTCCCTCATGCCCAAGTTGTTTGCTGTATAACAGGAGGTGCATTATCAGGGTAGGTTACCAGACTCTCTGCGTGAGGACCTCCTCAAGGTGTTGCCCAAATCAGGCATGGACCCATTGGAGGTGAGCTCCTATCCCCCTCTATCAATATTGAACATTGATTATAAAATCTTCCACAAAGTGCTGGCGAATCGATTGCGCCAAACGCTGGTTCATCCGACCAGTGCGGGTTTATCCCTTATCGGTTCACCTTTTATAATACTCGCTGACTGTGCCACATTATGGGTGCAGTATATGGATCCATGAAACTTCTAGCCACAGTCTCCTTGGACTTCAAGAAAACTTTCATTACTCTTGGGTGGTCGTACTCGCTGCTTGTCCTGAAGACCATGGAAATGGGACACAAATTCCTGGGCTGGGTTAAGTTAGTCTGAACAGCACTGCAGGCCAGGTTCACCAAATATCACATCAATTTGAAGTTGACAGGGGTTCACTGCAGGGTTGCTCTCTTTCCTCCATAATCTTCATATTGGCCATAGAGCCCTGGCCACCTTGCTATGTGTGGGGCCCGAAAGTGGTGCGTGGCCGCATCGGTATGCCACTTTGCTGTACGTAGACAATGTCCTGGTCTTTCTACAAAAACCTGGGTCAGAGCTTTCAGCTCTTTTTGATCTTTTAGACCTCTTTGGCAATATGGTAGGACTTCGAGTGAATTGGGGGATATCCTGTTTATTCCACCTGCTGAGGGTGGAATGCCCAGAGATGGCGGAACCAGAACCTGAGCATTGGCTCTGGCAGTTTGAGACATTTTCAAATCTAGGGGTTAATATATATCTCGCCGGGGTGGACTGAGCCCTGATAGCTAAAATAATAACACTCTTGCTACTCATATACTTCTTTGCAGCCATACCGGTGGTCCCCACTAGAACATTTTTGGGATGCTACTATATGGTCTAGTGTGGGTCAGAGTGTGTAAATGACTCTCCATTCGAAGCTCCAGCTGCCATTAAGCAAAAGAAGCCAGGGAGTGCCAGACCTTAAGATTTACTTTGCGGCAACACTACTAGAATGGCCTATGCGCTGGCTGGTTGGAGACATAATGGGCGAGAGTAGATTGGTGGTAGAAGTGGGTGACTCTAGAATTTCTGATTGGCTGCTATCACCTGGTGGCCCTCCCATAGGGATGAGCCCATTGGCATGCGTTGTGAAGCACTGTTGGAACAGGTCAATTCAACCACGGTGTGGCACACTTCCCTACGCCCCACAGCTACCACTCTGGAGTATCCCTGGGATGAGGGCTCTCCTAGGGACACATGACCTGACACCTTGGAGGGAGGCGAAGGTGTCCTGCCTAGGAGACCTGTACAATGATGGGTACTTACGACTCTTTCAGAACGGTGCTGGCCAAAATTTCAGCCTACAAGGCTCTAGTCTGGAGATCAGGAATACTTGGGCAGTGGGCCATGGAGCCCCAAACCTACATAATGCACCACAGTTCAATCTGACATACGTCCTCAGTCATAGGGCCCCCACTCTGCTATATGCAGCTCTACACGCTAGGGATGCTGACCTTGCATTGGTTTGCAAGTACCGCTGGGACATGTACCTGGGAACATTGCTGACGACAAAGCAGCGGGGAATGACTCTGGAACAGATGAAACATGTATCCTGCAATTCTTAACTAATGTTCACCCATTCAATTGCCTGCATCACACTTGTCTCCTGCAATTCTTGACTAAAGTTCAACCATTCAATTGCCTGCATCACACTTGTCTCACACTGCACTGGTTACACAGGATGTTCCCAGGGGTAGGTCCGGTATGCCCCTAAAGCGGCCACCATGATGCAACTTTCTTTCATGTGATGTGGGAATGCCTTTCCTTAGCACAGACATTGGTGGAAGTGATGGAACATATCTTGGTGGTAATTGATGTGCAGCTGTTTCTCAACCCCCTGCTCTGTTTGCTGGGAATCACCAAACACATGAAATGCACTAAGCATTATTTCAGGCTGGATGACTAGGCTACAGCTCTCTTGAAGCGGCTAATGCCTATGCCATAGAAGGCAGCGCAGTCACTTTCAATAGACTACTGGCCTTGGTTTGTGCACAATTAGGTGACCATTGAAGCCGACATCATGGCCCATGACACACAATTGAGAGGGGATGAGGTGCTGCAACCCTATCTCACACTTTTGTGCTGAAGCTGTGGAACCAATTAGATACCCTGGCTTGATCACAGATATGGGACAGAACATTAAGGGTCACTCACACCACAATGACAGCTAAGAGATCACTAATTCAGGAGGGCCCCTAGAGCTCGGTCTGACCCCCCCCCCCCCCCCACATGCAGTAGAGACCTCCCTGGAAAACGCCCTGATGGTAATCAGGACAGAGAACACTGACCTCCACACAACAAAACATAGATCCCCCTGGTACCTCCCCCACATATCATTCTCGTTTGCTTTTATATTGATTATTCTATTGCATTGTTGTTGCCTCCCCAGGTTCTTAGATTCCCTGATTGTTTTTTTATGTTTTTGATTGCTAAGTATATGCATTGCTTTGACTGGTTTCTTTACAAATGGCATCACCCTTGGTGAATATATTGACTAAGTCTGCCTCATTTGCTAGAGGGCTATAATAATTGGTCTTCATTCACACCACATGCTTCTCCGTATTAGTTTAAAATCCTAAACTACATTATTACAATCACTACTGTCATAGTGCTGTTATAAGTACAATCATATATTAATGCTTTGATTATTGTTGTAATGCCAATAAAGAAATATATTTTTAACTCTAGGATTTACTGTGCCATAAAATAGTGTGGAAAAAGAAAATATGGCCTAAGCCCACCATTGTAGTCTTACTACTTCACCGTAAAACCTAAGGTGCAACCTGTTAAAATACCCCTTTTTGTAGATTAAAATACAAATACTTCTAACTCTGGAAAGTCACTAACTAGAAAAAAAATAAACTCACATTTTAATAGTTATTAAAAATCCAATTCAATGGAGAACTGAGATTTTTTAATATATATTAAGAAAAAACATCTTTTGTAAATGTGTCTTTTCCCTGACTGAAGTTCCTAAAGGGTCATTTGCATTCATTTTTCAGCAACTCACCGCATGTACGTAGCCAGTGAATAGGTGTGAAAGGTGTCAAATAGCAAACAATAGACTGACCTAACTGGGCAGAGATGACTCCTCTGAACTCCACTGACTATTCAAAGTGAGGTTTGTGAGCATCCTATGACAGCACACTGTCAAATCCAGCTTGGGTGATCTGTTGAAACACAGATAATGATTGGGATGGACTTGAAAAAGAGAGATCAGAATGCCAAGACAATTCTTTTCATCATACTATACTTCTGTTTCTGGTTTGTTGTGAGTACAGTATCTGCTTCAAATGGGATTTTAGTGTTAGATATGGGACTATACTAGGATTGCCATTGTACACTCCCCATTCACACCTCCAGATGGAGAGCCCCAGTTTAGTGTGGCAGGAGACTTTCACAAACTGGAAAATGTCCTGACACAAGGCATTTTGTGCCCGTTTGCGAAAAAGGCAAAGGGGAGCTACTGAAAATGTGGGTAGTGTTGGCCCTGGAAACCTTTACCCTGTTGCTTAGGTGGGGCCCAGGAGCACCTACTAGCTGCTGCGAGGCACAAATGTGGCACTCCAAGGCACCCTCTTCAGAACACTTCTGGACTTGCGAAAGAGCAGAAGAGGATTGAGCCTGCTGTCTGTGACCTGAGAGCAGCCCTGAAGGATTGAACCTGCTTCCCTTCGACCCAGGCTAAAGAAGTGTACTCCAAGGGTCAGGTGGCTGACCTCCTGCTGCAGGGAAATCACAAGCTACAGGAAGCCTTTTTCCTAAAGTACCTAGCAAATGAATGGCAGCCGGACTGTACTGAAATTTGCTGTTTGTTTTTGTGTGATACCCCAAGAGCCACTATGTACCCTCCCCTGAGGTCCTGGCGCCTCAGATGTGTACTCCTTTGATTGATTGGGACTCAAATGACTAAGTCAGAAGGTAAAATCTTTGATCAGGGTAAACCTGGTTGGTGTAACCGAATCACAAACACACTGCCCTTAGGGAATGTTTATGATGGAAAACAGAGAAACAGTGAACTTTCAGACACCCCAAACATAGGGTCTACTTCAAACTACATCTATAAAAAGGAGGTTTGGCCTGGTCGACTTGCAAAGGGAGGCTGGTAGTCCCTCCATAAAGAAACTGAACACAATACAGGGGTTAGGCTGTCATTATTTGCATTGGAGAACCATGAAGCCCATACACTGTATGCCCTCCCAAAGGTGCACTAACTCTAGTGTGGCCATTCAGGCAATTTGAGACAAAAATCTCCTTTATGATGAAATGCAAATTGTCTCTCATTTCCAAGCATTTCACATAAGATGAGTATGCAAATCAATGTATTCATAGCAAAAACAAATATGGTAATAAAAATAAAATTAACATGTGACAATATTAATAAATTACTAATGATTAATAAAAATGAACCTATTTGTTAAGACAATGAAACTTTGCATTGCAAATGGAATCTAGTCAGAAAAAAATAACTATAAAAAAGTAAGTTTGAAGGTGTAAATCCAGTTCAAAATAATCTCTTTTAATCAACATTCTTGTGGATTAGCATGTTTTAGGTGTTATGTTCCCATTCATAATTTGTGTGCACAAGAATAAAACCAAATTTATATCAACTAATCTTCATTCTCCATGTTGATATCTAAACTAAGGAAATGAGCTAAATCCCAATGTCTTTTTGGTTTGCCCAACTTGACAGAGTTGTTATTTTGAGCAATGGAAGTTGTGCCGCTTTATTGATGCTCCAATATAAATGCTTTCTTGTATATAAGCTTCGTAGTCTTTTCTAAATCTGCAAAGAAGAGGAGGATGATAACATTTACTTTTCTTCTGCGAGAGAAAGCTGGAGAACATTTTAAGAGAGATCTTTTTTCCTTCAACTGAATTTCACAGAAAAGTGGGCTAATCCTAAGAGGTTTTCATTCACCATAATTTGTGACAGATTTGAAAATCTCTGCAAGGATCCTTCAAAAGCATTTCTGTAGAATTTTTGTCCATGCCTAATTGATACATATTATGAGAAGCAGACTTGTGTGACTTATTCCTTCTTAGGACTGCGAAAAAACTAATACAGATTCAACTCACTATTTGTCAGCTAAATTCATTATGAAAGAGACTTGAATTATGTCACAACAATCTTAAAGTGTGGATCATATGAAAATAAACCCTTATGCTCACATATTGAAGGAGATCTCACAAAACCATTCTCCCTGATCTCTATATTAAGGATGACTTATTATTAAGGAATGTCTGACATAATATCGACAGACAGAATATTGATATGCAAAAATATCGGAGCAAAAATATCGACAGCAAAAATATCGGAATCCTATCTTCATTAAGGTAAGTACAAAAATATTGAAAAAATAATATCGTAGTACAAAAATATCGGAATCAAAAATATTGTTTTTTTAAATGTATTAATAATAATGTAAAAATAATTTTAAAATACATATAATTTTACAACTATTAAATAAAAATATTAAAACAAAATTAAAACTAATACATATACATTTAAAATAAATAAAACACTTAATAATTTAAAGTAATTTTAATTTTTTTCATGTAATTTATTTGATTTATTGTAATATTTTTTTGTTTTTACCCTGTACGCCTGTACCCCAAAAACCCAAAACTGACCCTGAAACCTAAAAATACCCCTTTACCCAAAAACTGAAAACTGACCCTTATTCCTAAAAATACCCCTTTACCCAAAAACTGAAAACTGACCCTGAACAGTAAAAATACCCCTTTACCCAAAAACTGAAAACTGACCCTAAACCCTAAAAATACCCCTTTACCCAAAAACTGAAAACTGACCCTGAACCCTAAAAATACCCCTTTACCCATGAACTGAAAACTGACCCAGAACCGTAAAAATACCCCTTTACCCAAAAAATGAAAACTGACCCAGAACCCTAAAAATACCCCTTTACCCAAAAACTGAAAACTGACCCTGAACCCTAAAAATACCCCTTTACCCAAAAACTGAAAACTGACCCTGAACCCTAAAAATACCCCTTTACCCATAAACTGAAAACTGGCCCTGAACCCTAAAAATAGTAAAATACCCCTTTACCCAAAAACTGAAAACTGACCCAGAACCCTAAAAATACCCCTTTACCCAAAAACTGAAATCTGACCCTGAACCCTAAAAATACTCCTTTACCCAAAATTAATTAATATGATTTAATTACCAATTAATTATTAATTAACAATAACAATAAAGTAAATATATTAGCACATTTGCTGTAATTAATTTAATTTAATAATTAATATTATTTTTCCAAATTGATTAATTAAGAATAACAATAAATTATATATAAAAAATTACTATAATTAATGTAATTAAATAATTATTATTAATTAATTACCAACTAATTAATATTTATAAATATGTAAAAAAATTAATAATTAATTAACTAATTAATAGAAATTATTTACCAATTAATTATTAATTAAAATATGTACAAACATATATCAATTAATTAATTATTATTAAATTACTTCCCACCCTATTCCCCTATAAACCCATAACCCGCTACAGAACATATTTATCAATTAATCAATTAATTAAAAATAATTAAAAATTATTTCTCAATTAATTAATTAATAATTCCTACTAATTAATAATTAATTTAACATAATTAAATTACTTCCCACCCTATTCCCCTATAAACCCACAACCCGCTACAGTAGTAAAAGACAATATTTAATTAAATTACATTAAAAATAAATAATACAACATAATAAATACAATATAATATACACTAAATTTATTTAAAAATTGATATTAGTAACATCAAAGTTATTAATTTCGATATTATTGACATCGATATTTACAACTTTGATATTACTGATATCATACCAATATCGATATTAAGACTGTCGATATTACTTACCTTCGATATTTTGTCCCATCGATATTTAAACTTCGATATTTTTGTATATCGATATTTAAAAATCGATATTTTGTCTGTGTACCATTATCAAGGACACTATCTCTGCCCTCAAAGTCCTTAATAAAAAGATGTCTAACGAAATCCAGCAATCAGAATATGTCTCCCTCTGTGAAAAGACAAACAATCAAGCCAGCATGAAAATCCCCAATGTGGGATAATTGGGCAGACAAGAACATATTGTACATCAAAGATCTAAGCAGTTCAGATAAGCCCCAAGTGAGTTACAGGCCATCCATAAATAAATCAATATTGATTTTTATACCTTCTTAAAACTTAAGGTAGCCATAAGTAAATGCAATAGAACACACAACTCAGACCGTGTCAACCTTCTTGCAAGATTGTCCAGTCTACAACACACAGCAACTAAAAGTTACAGAATGCTAAATTACAGCAATGGTAAGAATAGGTTAACATCAGTGATCCAAAATACATGTAGAAACATGCCTTGCGGTTATATATGATGGCTTCCTAAGAAGCCTTTAGAAATTCTTTGTAAGTAACAAAATGTCTCCCATTCTCTCCCAATGCATATTCTGGACAATACATAAGGCCTACTGAACACCTGAAAAACTCTTCAGGATAGGCCTTCTAGACTCAAACCAATGATTGAACTTCCAAGAAGAATCAGGCTCTCTCAATCCTACACAATTCCACAGTAAGAAGTTGAGAACATTCTGGGAAGAATTCCAAAATATAATTAAAGAAATCTTTGATATGGACATCCCCCTTACATTCTGAGCTGTGATGCTAGGTTGGTGGTCCCTCACACCTATTCCAAAACTAAACTAGAAACATCTGAGTCTCTTAGACCTACTCTCAATGATAGGGATCAAGAATACTTGATGTGATTTCAAAATGTATCCCACCAAACATGATGGGCATGGATCTGCTTTGCAAGAAGTGTTTATAACTCAATGCTCAGTAATAACTTTAATCCTCAAGCCCCAAACAAACAATGGAATGAATTGGACTTATATATCTGAAAAAGGAAGCCTCCATAATCATCAGCTCAACAATCCACCTACGTAGACCAAATCTATGTCTTAGCCTGCAGAGCATGTCTGGCGCCCTGGTTCCTTTAGCACAGCAGCTAACCTCCGTGTAGCAGCTAAACTCTGCAAAGCAGGGTGAGGCAGGTGCAGCACAAGGCTAGGGCACTGGTTTCCACACAAACACCCCATCTATTTCTACACAAGTGTGCAGTGCACTGCCATCTTCCTATCCCTATATGACAACATTTAGCCATGACAACAGCACATTGAGTCTAGACATGCATCACTTGAGCATCACTATTTCAGTACGCCTCTAGGGGCAGCTGGCTACAAGGTTGATTAGTGCTTTATGGTGGTTCGCACATAGTTCCACATAAACAAGACTCCAATGTTTCCACGGATATGCTTCTGCCCTTATGACAGTGCACATCTCAGATGGGCTGGGGAAACTGCAGCTGGTGCATGAATAGTTATTAGAATCCCAGGGGGCCTGGTCATAATATGGTCTGTGGTTAATAGTGCCCATTGTTGCAAAGTGCAGCTTTCTCAGACCCCTAGGATAAGAGTTTACCCCTTCAGCACACAAGGAGACTTTGATGGAGAACCCCCTGCTGGTACATTAGTCCCTGGCGTTGGGTGGAGGAGGAATAAGGTGGATTTATGGTGAGCGGCACTGTTTTTACACCATTACAAACCTGTAATGCATGGCTACCTGAAGACCAAACCCCTTTAGCACACAGTACGGCTGTGCAGAATAAACTCCTGCTGGTGCCTCATTAGTTTACTAGATCACAAAGGGCCTGGCAACAGGGTAGTCGGTGGCTGACAGGGGTCGACTGTGTTCTCATAAACACCCGTCCCAGATGCTTCCACACAAGCGGCTTCTTAATCAGGTTCTCACAGCTGTATAAATAATACATGATGGGAAAATTAACCCTGGCAGCTGAGCCCCGCACGTTGCTAGCCAGATAGCAGCTGCTGGATACTCAGAAACAGGTAGGACTTCAGAGACAATAAGTCATCTCCGCTTAGTCACTCAAGCGGCAGCGAAATGCGTTCATTGCAGCTCTGCTGAGTTACTCTGAAAAGCATGCAGTGTATATTGTTTCTACAATCTGGGTAATCTCCCTAGTGGTCAGTTTTAAGCATGGGCCAAAAATCCGTTCCGCTCGCAAAACTTGCGGATTTTCGCAATTTCGCAATCCGCGAATCTCGTGAAATTGCCAAAAATTCGGAAATTTGCTCGCGGGCAGATTTATTTATTTATTTATTTATTTATTTTTGATGGCCAGCTCACTCAAGGGATCCTGGGCCCTTCGGCACAATGGCAGTAATACACACATGGTCACCCTACCAAAAATAAGTTTTTGTAGTGTACACCATTACGTGCACAAGGATAGATATCAGCTTTATCTTTCTAGCATTTTAAAAGCAGAACCTCTAAAAACTATTTAAGTAAAATTAACCTTGGTAACCCTCATGTTTAGGGCAGGACGTGATCTTACCCAATCCCACGGACGTGTTAAGCAGCCCATATACTGACGTTGGCCTCAATCTTAGCACAACCAATTACGTTCGATTACACATGAGAAACAGTTGTCTAGTCAATGACGCTTCCTCTCACTTCCCCGCATTTTAGACAACAGCTCAGCACAGGTCTGCGAGGTTGATATAAGCCAAAGGCCGCAGCCTACAGTGTGGGTGCTCCAACATCCTTCATCCCTTGAAGTCCACCCCTGCGGTGGGGGATGCGCAACGTCACGCATCCTCTTCATCTGCAACTAATGCCTCGTCAGCAATTGTATAGATGGAGTGCTTATGTGTAATCAGTACAGGCGAGGACGGGTGCATATAGTAGGGTGGACGGAGGCATGGTGGAGGAAAGCCAGGAGGTGAGGGGTGGACGGATGGCGAGGTAGACAGAAAACCTAGGGAAGATAACTTGATAGGGAGGGAGATAGAGAGAGAAAGAGGGAGAGAGTGCGTGTGTCTGGGTTCAAATATAAGCACAGAGATTTGTGAAGTTGGGATACATAGATAGATAGACAGACAGACAGACAGACAGACAGACAGACAGACAGATAGATAGATAGATAGATAGATAGATAGATAGATAGATAAATAGATAAATAGATAGGTAGGTAGGTAGGTTGTTGCCTGATTGGTTGTTTCTTGTCTCTCAGCTTGCTGCATCCACCACTTTGCAGTATGTGGTTTAGTAGCCACGTTTCACTCCCCGCAGAGATGGCATTCAACAGCAATCTCTTACCATGCTCCTTTACACCTTACAATGGGAGCACTTCATTTTCCGCCTCTCCTAATCTCTTTAAAATTTCTCTCCTCCTCCCACATCTTCTCTCCCCTCCCAGATTACACATTCCATTTCCTCCACCCCCTCAATAAACCCTTTTGTTTTTACACACTTACCTCGCGCATAGAACATCAGCATGCCAATAGCAGGGCTGGTGTGGGTATCAAGACAGCCACATTGTTTGTCTTTGTTTAGGTTGAGCCCATTCATATGTTTATTCGACCATTACCGTTTCCACGGGGCTTCCTATTATGTCATGGGACTGATTGGATATCTCAATTAGAGCACCGACCCCATGCTGGTGTCAGCGTCAACAAACAGCAGGGTCAGTCTCCATTCTTCCCGCTTCTCTACCTGTAAGTTTACACTGTCAAGAAAAAGTAGAGCCGGCCTTGCATTTCTATCAGTTTTATTTCTCAGTTGTTTTTAATGTATTTTGGGGGCGTTCTTAATGTAAGAAAAACATTGGTGCACATTGCAGAATACATCTTTCAACATTTTGCCATTGTATTAGACATCTCAGATAGGGTGCTGTCCACTGCCAGGGACTTACTTTGTGTTCCAGATTTTATTTCTCAGCCGGTCTCTCAAGCAGGAAAGTCGCACAGGACAAAGTATTGCCGCAACACCTTTACTTCAGGCATCAGGGTTTGTTTTTGCTTTCTTTAAATTCAATTTTAAAGGTTGCTTTTTATTTATCGATCGTCCCATCTACTAATCTCTCTTAAAACAGGACACGCCCATCACCTGATACAGTGCTGGCGTGTCCTTATCTTCCGTAAATGGCAGAGCAGCAAGCCGTTTACAGAGCTGATGACAAAAAATAAATAAAAATTGTAAGTTACACAACTCCGGTCTGCTGTCATTTTGCAATTATTCCACAAGATTCGGTAGAACGGGTGTTAGAACTGGGGATCTCTAGTTGGCAGAGGTAGGTACCACTGTCCAAATAGGGACCCTTGCTTCTAGGCAGGGTAAGGAGGAAACCCTCTGAGATAACCCCTGCTCACCCTCTAGGTAGCTTGGCACGAGCAGTCAAGGCTAATCAGAAGGCAATGTGTAAAGCATTTGTACCAACACTCACAGTAACACAGTGAAAACACAACAAACTGTCTAGTTTAGATTAAAGGTATTTAATCTAAACTACACAAGACCAAAATGACAAAAATCCAACATAATCGTGTATCAAGAGGGAGAGAGAGGACCAGATAGCTAGTCCATATCCCCGAATTATATAGAGTTTAATCAAAAAGAGACTAGCTAAAGTTAGGGAGGATTAACAAGATTTAGTATTTAAATCTAAGTGACTCAGTTATGTTTCGTCAAGGGATAGTGACACCTGGTCGGTGTGCTCATGAAGACCTCACCCACCAACCTAGTTGGTGGCATGCTTCATCATCGGGCCCACCCAGTGACACCTAGCGTGTCCCGGGTGTGCTTCAACGCCTGATTACAGCGGAGCAGGTATGTCGCTGAGTGTGAGGTGAAGGGTGCTATGAATGTGAGTTTAAAACGGCTTGGCGGAGGTCCCAGTACCCAAAGGTGAATTAAACTTTAATGCCTGGGCCACGGTCAGCGGTTAAAAATAGGGCTGTGGGATGTTAGAGGCGAGTTACGACCTCCCACATCCTTAGATGAGTCAACATGTTTCAGCCAGTGCCTTATGAGTATGCTGGCTTTCTTCAGGACAGATAAAATGTGTGTGCAATTAAAACTAGTGGGTGTGTGATTCAGACTATGTGTCTACATGCCCTAAAGTGTTTATCTATGTGTGAGAGGGGGATTCCCTTCTCAAAAACACCTGTACATGTAACATGTAATGACAAGGACAAAACATACAAGGGGAAAAGAGAGTCACTTAGAAGTATTGCATACATACTCTTGACAGCCATAACTTACCGGTTCTGCGAAGGAGGCACTACAGGTCCAAAGCAGGCTCTGGCCAGAAATGCTGTGAGTATGATGAACTACCAACTCTACTATGGGTAAGCGCTACTTATCTTGTAGGGGCTGCGACGGTCTCCGGGGCGACGATGCGCGATCCAGCGGCGATCTCTCTCTCGCAGCTCCTCGATGCGATGGCTCTGCGACAACGGTGGCAGTGACGTGATGCGGTCCGCAAGTGGTGCGGCGATCCCACCCAGGGACGACACTGTGCGACGACACTCGCAGCGATGTTAGTCTTCCTGCACCGGTCTGGTGCGTCCCGCAAATGAAGGATGTGACGGCTCTGACAGCGGCATCAGGCGCTGCGACGATCTTGGCCGTCGTAGAGGCGGGTATTTCCTCGCACTGTCGGGGATGCGCTCCGCAGCGAGCGATGTGATAACTTTTCTATAGCAACGTTTTTAAGCTTAGTTTCCAGCTTCCCTGCACAGGTACAACTTCCAGAGGCACCACACATGGGCCACGCACTCCAGGAAGGACAGAACTCTCTCAGTAGAGCTCAGGGGAAGTTGGGGGTGAAGTCCTTTTGTTCCTGGGACTTCAAAACAGGGAGTCAGCTCTTCTCAGGCCCTTGGAGATTCCTTTAAGCAAGGGGACACAGTACAAAGCAAAGTCCTTCCCCTCTCATTGGCAGCAAAGCAATAGTAGGGCAATCCAGCAGAGCAACAGCTGGACAATCTTCCTTCTTCAGTTTCAGCTTTCTCCTTGGCAGAGGTTCCTTCTTGATTCCAGGATGATCTAATTTTCTGTAGTCAGGGGTCCTATACTTATACCCCTAAAAATCTTTGTTCCCTTTGTGCAGGAGGACTCGGAGCCCGGTCTGAACCAGTTCTGGGTGTTCCTTCAGCACTTTGTTTTCCTGGCTTCTCCTTTCCTTTCAGGGTGAGGGTCAGGGTCGTCAGCCACCCAGAAGGAGGTGGAGCCAGCATTGTGGAAGGCAGGCACAGTCCTATTCAAGCCCAGATGCTATCTCCTCCCACCACTCAAGTTGCAAACGCAGTCATTCAGCCTAGGGCTGACTCAGCCAGCCTTCTGGGGAATCCCCAGCCCCTGTCACTCTCAAACCAGACAGTCAATACACAAAGAGACCAAGGCACACAGAAAGAGCAGACAAGAGAACAGCAACTTTCTAAAAGTGCTGTTCTCAAACACAGGATTTAAAAACAACCTTTCCTAAAAGGTGTGTTATGAAATTCTGAGTTCAGGGATACTAGACTTTTATGTCCTATCTTGTTCCTATGGGAAGAAATGCTGGTAGCCACTGTAGCCAGCTTCCCCATGATAGGCTATGGAGCAAGATAGCCTTGCAGCAGTGAAAAACGAAAATGGCTGTAATTCACTACCAGAGCATGTCACCTGCCCAAGTACATGCTCTACCTTTCAAATACACTGCACCCTGCCCAAGGGGGTACCTTTGGCCTTCCATAGGGGTGACCAATGTGCAGAAAAAGGGAAGGGTTAGGCCTGGTTAGTAGGAACACTGACCAGGAGGACATGGCAGTTCACAGACTGCACACAGGCACTGTTGTGGCAGGCCTGAGACACCATTTTGGGGCTACACCTGTGGGTGGCACAATCAGTGCTGCAGGCCCACCAGTAGCATTTGTCATCACCAACCCTGGCACACCAGTGCACTTTACTAGGGACTTCTTGGCGATACAAATATGCCAATAATGTATATCCAATCATAATACCAAATTTACACAGGGAGCACTTACACTCTGACACTGAGATGCAGTGGCAGAGTGTCCAAAGCATCTAAACCAGCAAAAACGAAATCCAGCACAGCATCAAAAATACAGGAGGTAGAGGCCAAAAAGACAGGGGAAACCACGCCAAAGGTGCCAGGTCTAACAACAGGCTTTTGCTTAAAGACACCTCGAATGGATTTCCAAATAGTGAAATAACCAAGGAGAATCTAGCGGTCCCAGGTTAAAAAATCTGCGAGTTCACGGGAAAATCCGCAAACTCACAAATGTTTTTGCAATTTCGCGCAAATTCGTGGACCGCAGATCCGCAAAATTCTCCCATACTTAGTCAATGTACAATACATCCAAAATATCGTAGGCAAAGAAAAGGGGTAGACATCGCTAAATTCAGCCACATAGAGGCAGGCAGAGTTTTCTCAAAATGTGAAGTGGCAAAACTCCACTGGTGGGGCAGAGTTTAGGGTTTGTCCATGGGCACCCATTGTGCAACTATCTCCACATGCTGGTCCATGTGTTGTGTTCAGTGAGGGACCTCCTCGAAGCAGCTCTCTTCCTCTCCGTGGAGCCACACAGCGCAGAGGGTTAATGTGCCTGCTACAAAAAACGTGTACCATGCAGATCACAGAACTGAGTATGAGTAAACTAGGAGCAGCGCTATTAAAAATGAAATGTTTGTCAGAAAGGTGCTATAGAGATATGAGATGCATTTTTGGGGAGTGGCATTGAGGAAATTCATGGACGAGTAGGAAATGGGGAGGGGGTGCCACTGTTGCACAGTGTGTGACCAGTGCTAGGGCCAGCCCTGGCAGGGAGTGTTAGCCCCCTCCCCCGAATTTCGGGTCTAGTTGCTCCCCTGATTACAGCATCCGTCATGGGCTGCATTTAACATAAATCCTTTCAAAAGGCAAAGCATCAGCCCCGCCTTAAAAGAAATGCAGCAAGTTTTGAGATGAATTGATTTGCTGAGAATCACAGGATATTATTCTGACCCGAGACTCAAGAGAAGTATTTTCAATATTATATACAACTTTATGCCACAAACAACCATTGACAAAGACCATAGTCCTGGCTGCTGGTAGGTTAAATGTTACTTGTATAAAATATCAGTCGGGTGATACACTATGCTTAGCACCGATTTTTAGATTAATTGCTTTTAAGCCACACCCTTAAGTGCATCGGTCATGCCCCTTTGAGAGACCCCCAGTTAAAGCACTGGTCTACATGGGTGGTCGGGTTCTTGGCGCACATAGCCTTGGCTGCAGCGCACAGAGACCTTACTCTGCCCTCTGATCCGATCCAAACATACATATCTTTCACCACCCTACCACCTCCTTAAAAGAGCCCCTATAAGTAGGATCCCTGCGAGTGGCACAACACATAAAATGCATCTCATCAAACTGTTTTTTTATCACCTTCCTTCCACATGCTGCTCAGTACAGTCCATACGAATGTATGATATTACAACGCATTCTGTTGTAACGCATGCCTTTACCACGCATGCGTTACAACGCGAATGCCCTTACCTCGCATAACCTTTACCACAAATATTCCCTTACCCTTTTTGCACTTTTTTGGGGGGGAAACCCCCCAAGCCCCCATTTTGTATGATAGTCTTTACCACACATGCCTTTACTACGTATCTCATAGTAAAGGTATGCATGGTAAAGGCTATTCGATGCATGCATGGTTAATGTTATGCGTGGAAACGGCAGCGTTGTAGTGGTCGTTTCCCGTCCAAACCACACTTCCACTGCCTCCTCTACCTTTAACACCTCCTCCCCTGTTCTACAATGTACTGTTACTATCAACATGATCATATAAGCCTACCTTATAATTCCAGATCTGCTTAAATTGTCAACGTTATCCCACATAAGACGCAAGCATTGTATGTACTGTGTATGTTCTTATATCCCTAAACATCTAATAGAAGTGTTTTAAAAACAAAAAGTGTGGAACTTTATTTGTTATTTATTTCATCCCTACGAAAGGAGCCACAAGAAGAACCTGATAGGCAGGTGTTGAATGAGTCAGGGAGAGAGACCGCTTAGGCTGTCAATCAATTCCTTACACAAAATCTTAATGAGATTTCATGGATCACTGAAATGGTTGTGAAGCAATTGTGGCGAAGATGGAGGTCTTGAACCCCAGATTACAATGAATGGACCAGCTCTTCATACATCACAGGGCTGTGTCATGCCATTAGATAGTTCCCACACTACAATACAGCCCTCTGTTGAGGGCCTAGAGGTTTTTCAACAAGGTGGAAGAAGCACTGTAATATTTATGGAGTCTCCATTGGAATTAATGGAGAAAACCTTAGAAAGGTGTAGGCATTTCTTATCAGCTTACCTTCAGAGCAGGACCTGGACAAAGTACTGTGCTCCTTTTTGGCCCTTTTAAAAATTCATTCAGGACCAGGGAGACTCTGAAAGTTTGATCATTGGGCAAGTCTTTAAGTCGCTCAACAAGACCCCTGTAAGGAGAATCACTCCTGCGAGCTCTGACAAAGCTGAAAGAAATAAGGTGTGCTCTTCATTCAATGTATCTGTTACCTGTTCTGTCTCCTATGACACTGCAGACAAAGAGAGAACTTCTGGCACAACTGGCTCTATGAAATGGCTTTCAAACTTTGGAGTTACCAGCAGCTCAACTGTGAGGGTCACCTAAGGGAAAACATCTCTGATGACAGAAGAACAACTAGTTAGGCCCTTAATGGATGGTATCAAAAAGGATAATGTCTACTTATTATGACATTGCCCACCAGCTGTGTTACCTCTGTGCCCACTTCATGGACTTCATTTGGTTGATAAATGAACTTGGCATGATTCACTCTTCCTCAGTATAATTTGGAGAATATATGACCCACAGGGACTTTTTTTCCTATTCTGGACAGAAACCTTTACGGGTCTGATTCACCAACTACAACTTTTATTTCTTAAATGAGTACAAGAGTAGTACACCTCATGTACTGCAAAATGCAGTTCATAAACATACAGTTGGAGAACTCTGCCTTCCCCTCGTCTATCTTTTCTGTGTTGACATCTCCTCCATGTTGGCAGGGATCTCTGCACATATAGGTGTACTCTTTTTTTACGATATATTTTATTTAGCTTTCTTGGTACATAACAGGCCGTTGCCAGAAGAATACATTTTGAAGACAATATGTGTCTATGCAAACATAAAATTTGAACTCCTGTAAAACCAGCAGGTACAAAAACAAAACCATTGCGCAGTTAGTCTCAAATCCCACAAGTCTATAATTGTCTAATTGGATAAACATTCCGAAGGTCATACATTGTAGTCGGGGTTGCTCGGTGACTAATACGATTAGGGGAACACATCCTATCAGGGGTCTGCAGATGGAAGGCCGGGTAGCTCTGTGCATACTTTTTAATAGTGTTTGAGGGAGGGACCATGGGAAGTGGTGGGAAAATGAGGAATATTTACTAGTAAATGGGAGGGATTTAGGAAAAAACAAGTAGGGGTCTAACACTTTCAGTGCACCTGTCATCCATTGGCCAATACTGGGGAGGCATGTAAAGGCCCCTTTGGGGCTCTGCCGCAGAGGGAGCTCTTTATTGTATTCCAAACACGAGCTGCTCTGCAAAAGCTTCCCAAGCAACATGAGTGTTTTTATTTTTTATTTTGCTGCAATGACAGTCAGTGCGCAAGGCATGCTCACGTCATTACAGTGAAGGGAAAGTAAAACCAGCCGTTAGGGTTATTTTTATTTTACTTTGACTGAATCAATGCTCAATTGGCATATCTCGCCTCCAGAGCACTGATTGCTTCGGAAGAGGTATCTTTAGAAAGGAGCGAATCTCCCCTTTCCTATGATATGATGATCGATAGACTGCAGGGAGTTCACGTGGCGGCTGCTAAACTTGCTCTAAATAGATCTCACCAGTCCTCAGGATCAAGTGCTCTGAAGGACTTGCACTGGCTGCCAGGTAGCCAGAGGATCGCTTTTAAAACCAGATGCATTGCACATAATGCCATACATGGCAAAGGTACTGTGCTGTTCCAATGCAGGCTTAAAGTATATACTCAGGGGAGACCTCTCCATTCGAGTATGGCAAATATGCTCTGTGCAGTGGCGGCTGGTCCATTGGGGGCGTTGTCCCCCCACCCGCACCCGCAGCTCCCTCGGCGTACTCTGAACTGAAGTAAACTCTCAGTTTACTTAAGTTCAAAACGCCGAGGGCCAATGCCTGTCAGTCGGATACTTATAGGGGGGGGTTTTACCCAGTTAGAGATACGGGGACCTGGGTTGTCAATGCGTAATGGGAAGGGGTCCCAGTATTAAGAAAACCTTTAACCAAAAGGATGAAAATAATCAAACAAACATAACTTCAGTCCACATTGTTTAATTCACAATGGGATGATACATAGAATATGTAGACTTTTCACAATCATTAATCCGTAGTTATTCACAGTGCCCCAAGGTAAAGACAGGGGGGGTATAGTGAGATAGTGCTGGGAATTGGTGAAGGAAAGTGAAAGGATTCGTACGTGACAGTAAAATCAGTAATTTGCACTTAATTTACAGTGTTACAACACATGTACCGCAAGACATGACCACCCGGTTCATGTAACTTGTTTTAAGCAAAAATCATACTCCTAATATTCCATGAATGAAAACAGTGTGGTATGGAGTTGACAATGAAGAACATTAGGTTGTCGACGTTTCGACCCTCGTACGCAGATATTAATGTTAATCTTGCTGTGGGGTCTTCATCAGGACCAGGGAGTAGGGGACACGTAACCTAATCAAGATATAAATATATGTATTAAAATTACGGGAACGTATCCCTAGATTATTTTGTATCGCAATGCATACCATCCACATAGTGGAATGTCCCGCCAAACTGGCTGAGACAGGACGATTTACAATTAGCGCAAGTCATAACATGTAGTTAACTCATGTCAGGGTATCACATGAATTCAGTTCATGAATGCAGAATCAAAAGTCAAGAGCACATGGAAATGGGCCGACCCGCACTGATGGACAGGTCAACATTCACTAGGAAGTATTGATAAAATCAACATGATAACCCGGGTGCAGTGATGAGCACAGGGTACGGGCCAAGAGGGTACACACTTTAATACATTTATTGGTACTGATGTGGGAGTACCAGGCAGATTGAGACTTACCACGGGTGTGGTATAGGCAGGACCCGATGTGATGTGGATTCAGGGTCACTTTAAGAAGAATCTATAAGATGTAAAAAACGATACAATTTATAATTAAAATTGAGACCGTGTTGGGGACCTAATATGAAAAATGCCCATATGGTGAGGGACTCACCGTAGTATAACCTAGATGCAGGTGATATATAGGGGGTCAAAAGGGTTCCTGGTACCACCGGTAATATGCAATCTAGGTGAATAAAACAATAGCACTCATCAGGGAGCTCATTAGAGCAAGGGAGACGATCTAAATAATTCAGCTTAAAGGACTGGGTCAACAACTTACCCAAACGCCGTATCAAGGACACGTCCGACGGGGATCGTGTTCAAGGATGATCTGGCAGTGGGCGAAATTGCTGTGTCTAGGAGTCGGAAAAGGTGCAAGGGCATTAGCGTACAAATGCCTGCACGGGTAATTTGACAGAACGTGGGGAACCTCGTTGATCATGAAACCCGCTTACCGGTCTTGGAATGGATCCGGTACTCGACACTGCTCTCATTCGAAAGGGCTCTCAGTCGAAATGGCGAGGCAAAGTTCCGGGTACGGGAGTATCACCATGGATACAGTCACGTGGTGACTTGCACGTACGATGAACATAGTGGAAAGACTCACAGGAGTTGAAGGGGTAACGATAAAGTCCGTTCTTACGATATAGTATAGACATCGTTCCTGACGTATCCAGGGGTACATTGCCCTCGTGGAAAATGGGTATTGTCAAGTTAAAGGAAGTCATTAATTACGAGCCATCATTAAACACAGCATGATGGGGTATTGCGTGTGTGATGATACGGACACCAATATATCCGATTTCTTGAGCTAATCATGACGCGTTGTTAAGATCATTAGTATGGCATATTTAGTGCATTCGAATACATGCTAAGTAATATATGATTAATTTAAGAGTGCTATAAGACTGTGCACTATGTAGCTTCTATGGACACATTATGTTACAAATAGATATTATGGCACTCAAAGGGCGATGTCCCTCTCAAGACAGGGTGCCTTGCCTAAGTCCCAAAGGCAACCAGATGAATACACATGTGTGTGATGAATTAAGGACTGATACATCAGGTTTAGGTGCACGAAATGCCGCCTCATTAGTCTCCTTGGTGTGACATGGGCTCGAATACATGCTGGATGGTTTGAGACTCATTTAGCATTACTATTAGACATATATAAGGTGGAGCCTTAAACACTCTATGATAATGGTAGATGTCATATCACACAGAGGGTGGTGTACCTCTCACATGAGGGTAAAGACCACCTAACAAAACCAGTTATTACTCAGATAGTAGATAGTGGGTAACATATATCTTAAAATCGTCAGTACTATTTGATTTTAGACACGCAATTACCTTAACTTTGTACAGATGGCGTACCTCACACATGTGGGTAAAAGCCATCTGTGCTATGAGAAGGAATGACTTCAGGGTAGAGTAGCTAATTGGGAAAAGGAACTGTCCTGTTCATTGAGCCCGGATTCAATTGAGTCAAAGGTAAACATCCATCTTAGTTCACGGGTGTTAAGGATGTTCGAAATGTTCCCACCCCGGGGCCCAAGTGTGGCTTTTTCAATAATTACCCACTTGAAACTCTCTGGTGAGTGTCCTGCTGCTGAGAAGTGGTCGACCAAGGGTGCGCCTGGTACTTGGCATCGGATTCTACTCATATGTTGGAGTATCCTCACCTTTGCTTTTTGCTGGGTCTGGCCAATGTATATCAGTTGACATGGACATACAATGGCGTAGATAATATTTACAGAGTTGCAGTTAGTATGTGATTTGATTGGAATTTTATGGTGACGATATGTAAATTCCTTTGTCTGGATGGTACTTTCACACGCTTTGCAGCTACCACATCTGAAGTGGCCAACAATCGGAGGTAGATTCCACAGAGTGGCGATGGTGGGGTCCTGTGTTGTTTGTAGGAATGAGCGCACCACGTGGTCTTTAACACTTTTTGCTTTTTTGAAAGCATGTAATGGCGGGTTGGTTTGCTGGATGTCGTCTGATATGAGTTCCCAATGGTGGTTAATTATACGTTTTATTTTGTTGCTTTTCGTGTTGAAGGTGGTAACACACACAATTCTTTGTTCCGACTGTTCTTGATTAGTCTTCGGAACCAGTAGTTCTTCGCGAGGGTAGAACCAGGCCCTTTTTCTGGCTCGTTTGACCAATTGTTTGGGATAGCCTCTACTTATCAGTCTTTGTCTCAGTTCCTCTGATTCCGTGAAGTAGTGGTCTTTGTTAGAGATCTTAACAACGCGTCATGATTAGCTCAAGAAATCGGATATATTGGTGTCCGTATCATCACACACGCAATACCCCATCATGCTGTGTTTAATGATGGCTCGTAATTAATGACTTCCTTTAACTTGACAATACCCATTTTCCACGAGGGCAATGTACCCCTGGATACGTCAGGAACGATGTCTATACTATATCGTAAGAACGGACTTTATCGTTACCCCTTCAACTCCTGTGAGTCTTTCCACTATGTTCATCGTACGTGCAAGTCACCACGTGACTGTATCCATGGTGATACTCCCGTACCCGGAACTTTGCCTCGCCATTTCGACTGAGAGCCCTTTCGAATGAGAGCAGTGTCGAGTACCGGATCCATTCCAAGACCGGTAAGCGGGTTTCATGATCAACGAGGTTCCCCACGTTCTGTCAAATTACCCGTGCAGGCATTTGTACGCTAATGCCCTTGCACCTTTTCCGACTCCTAGACACAGCAATTTCGCCCACTGCCAGATCATCCTTGAACACGATCCCCGTCGGACGTGTCCTTGATACGGCGTTTGGGTAAGTTGTTGACCCAGTCCTTTAAGCTGAATTATTTAGATCGTCTCCCTTGCTCTAATGAGCTCCCTGATGAGTGCTATTGTTTTATTCACCTAGATTGCATATTACCGGTGGTACCAGGAACCCTTTTGACCCCCTATATATCACCTGCATCTAGGTTATACTACGGTGAGTCCCTCACCATATGGGCATTTTTCATATTAGGTCCCCAACACGGTCTCAATTTTAATTATAAATTGTATCGTTTTTTACATCTTATAGATTCTTCTTAAAGTGACCCTGAATCCACATCACATCGGGTCCTGCCTATACCACACCCGTGGTAAGTCTCAATCTGCCTGGTACTCCCACATCAGTACCAATAAATGTATTAAAGTGTGTACCCTCTTGGCCCGTACCCTGTGCTCATCACTGCACCCGGGTTATCATGTTGATTTTATCAATACTTCCTAGTGAATGTTGACCTGTCCATCAGTGCGGGTCGGCCCATTTCCATGTGCTCTTGACTTTTGATTCTGCATTCATGAACTGAATTCATGTGATACCCTGACATGAGTTAACTACATGTTATGACTTGCGCTAATTGTAAATCGTCCTGTCTCAGCCAGTTTGGCGGGACATTCCACTATGTGGATGGTATGCATTGCGATACAAAATAATCTAGGGATACGTTCCCGTAATTTTAATACATATATTTATATCTTGATTAGGTTACGTGTCCCCTACTCCCTGGTCCTGATGAAGACCCCACAGCAAGATTAACATTAATATCTGCGTACGAGGGTCGAAACGTCGACAACCTAATGTTCTTCATTGTCAACTCCATACCACACTGTTTTCATTCATGGAATATTAGGAGTATGATTTTTGCTTAAAACAAGTTACATGAACCGGGTGGTCATGTCTTGCGGTACATGTGTTGTAACACTGTAAATTAAGTGCAAATTACTGATTTTACTGTCACGTACGAATCCTTTCACTTTCCTTCACCAATTCCCAGCACTATCTCACTATACCCCCCCTGTCTTTACCTTGGGGCACTGTGAATAACTACGGATTAATGATTGTGAAAAGTCTACATATTCTATGTATCATCCCATTGTGAATTAAACAATGTGGACTGAAGTTATGTTTGTTTGATTATTTTCATCCTTTTGGTTAAAGGTTTTCTTAATACTGGGACCCCTTCCCATTACGCATTGACAACCCAGGTCCCCGTATCTCTAACTGGGTAAAACCCCCCCCTATAAGTATCCTACTTCGAGCAGACACTGGTCTGCGAGGTTTCCATTTCATGTTCAATTCATTTGATCTAAGCATACCATGGCTGAACTGTTATCCTACTCAGAGGATTACATAGATAAATTATTAGAGGACCCAAATAACGTATTCATTTCCTCCGACATTCCAACCATCGACTTCTCACTGAAGGATAAAATCTCCCGTCTTGAGCGTTTGGAGAAAAAGCTGATCCGCACACGGTGGCACGGCCATCTTCTCACGAAGTACCTGAAAGAGAACATCATCCCCATTGGATTGCAAATAAAGATCGAACCAGCCATCTTTGTGGAGGTGCCAAAATTCAGGGAGGGATTTAGCCACGTTGCAAATAACTGCAGCCGTCATTGGATGGTTCTAGGCGTAGAAACAGCTGCGGAACAAATCCAAGTAATTACTGCTGAAATCAAAACTTTAAAAGCAGAAATATCAGCGGATGCCAATTTTGCAAGTGCAAAAGAAACCATCACCAACTTAGAGACTACACTAAAGGATTTTGACCTGACAACCCAAAATCGCAAACTTGAAAAATTGGCACGCGACATCAGATTATATGATAAGAAGAAAACCTATCCTTATCTGTACGAAGATTATTACAGACAAGATAACCAAGGCAGATTTACCAATCGGGGTCGGGGAACATCCAGAGGCAGACGCAACAATTACTATACTTTCTCAGATTCTTCCTATAGTTCAGAGGGTGAGCAAGACCAACCGGGTCCCAGTTACCAGCAGAACTACCCCGACTTTGGGTATAACCAACAGTTTCAGTACAACCCTTTTTTAGGGCAACGCCAGGGCACATGGCGCCCACCACGAGGCAGAGGCAACTCCTGGCCACGCGCCCAACAACGTGGGTCTCAACAAAATACAAGCAACTGGAATGGAGGACGTGGCCAACCTCAAAAGCAGGTACATTTCCAGACAGAACCACAACACGGGGAACGTGTCACCCGAAACAAAACCTACAGATGGTAGAAGATCCTGATAAGTCATGGACAGGAACGGGTTTGGAAACCTACCCTCGATTAAGACTTCTGGGAGGAGCACCCCCCATGGTCACTAGCCCTGTTGTGAATATATCGAAACATACTTTGAACAATGATGAAATCAAAATACTGGGTAAAGGACTATCATATGTTCCCACCAATCACCCTGACTCTTTCATCATTCGCACCGAACTGTTCCGATTTTTTCGCAAGATAAGGCTTAAGTATTTCTTCCGAAACTCTACACCAAGTATCCAACCCTCTACTACCGGACTCAGACCCCCCTCTACTTTTGTCCCGTTCAACAGTGTCATGTCTCACAAGATTTTGGCATACGAATCAGTTGTGCTAAGAGATGTATTACAGCTTTTGGGAACAAAATGTTACACCAGATTCAATACCAGCAAGAATGAGAAACTGGCCCTTCAAACCTTGGCACGCAATACCCAACTAGTTATTAAACCAGCAGATAAGGGTGGTGCCATTGTGGTGCAGGATGTCAACTCTTATGAATCTGAAGTTCTCCGTCAATTAAACGATGTCACCAGTTATCAGCTACTACGATCTGATCCAACACAAGCAATTGCTCGGGAGATTCTGGAAGTAACTCAAGCCGGTCTTGATCAAGGGTTTCTATCGGAATTGGAGTTCAATTTTTTGAACAAGCCACATCCACGCTTGGCCACTATCTACACCATACCGAAGATTCACAAATCAATGACGAACCCTCCGGGCCGCCCTATTGTGTCTGGGTGCGGCTCTATTCTTGAGCCCCTTGGCAAATATATAGACTTCTTCATAAAACCAATTGCTGAGGCTACTCCAGCGTATCTGCGTGACACCATGCATACCATAAATACGGTAGAGGGATTACCTTTTGATGTGGGCCAACAACGACTAGCCACCTGTGACGTTGTATCGCTGTACACGTGCATTCCTCAACAGGAAGCACTAATGGTTATCACACGTTGCCTGAACCAACGACCAGCCCCTGTCCAAGTACCCACTGAATTTATCGTGGCTTTATTGCGCATAGCTATGACCAAGAACTTCTTCATTTTCAAAGACAAATTTTATATCCAAACGTCTGGAGTGGCTATGGGGGCTCCCTTTGCTCCAGACGTAGCCATCCTGTATATGGCCGCCTTTGAGCAAGATACTGTCCTAAGTCAGATCAACCCTTTTAGAGACCACCTAAGTCTATGGATGCGTTACATAGACGACATCCTCCTGATATGGAATGGTGATTTGGAAGGACTAACAAATTTCTTTTGCTGGTTGAATGAGCAGTCCCAATTCCTCAAATTCACGATCCAATCAGACAACCATCAGATCAATTTCTTGGATCTAACCATTTATGAGAACTCGGGTCAATTATTGACCACGCTGTACCGCAAACCAGCGGAGAGGAATTCACTTCTGCACTACGACAGCCACCACCCTCGAGCTCTCAGAGATAACCTACCCTTTGGTCAATTCCTTCGTATCCGTCGGAATTGCTCTAACAAAGACCACTACTTCACGGAATCAGAGGAACTGAGACAAAGACTGATAAGTAGAGGCTATCCCAAACAATTGGTCAAACGAGCCAGAAAAAGGGCCTGGTTCTACCCTCGCGAAGAACTACTGGTTCCGAAGACTAATCAAGAACAGTCGGAACAAAGAATTGTGTGTGTTACCACCTTCAACACGAAAAGCAACAAAATAAAACGTATAATTAACCACCATTGGGAACTCATATCAGACGACATCCAGCAAACCAACCCGCCATTACATGCTTTCAAAAAAGCAAAAAGTGTTAAAGACCACGTGGTGCGCTCATTCCTACAAACAACACAGGACCCCACCATCGCCACTCTGTGGAATCTACCTCCGATTGTTGGCCACTTCAGATGTGGTAGCTGCAAAGCGTGTGAAAGTACCATCCAGACAAAGGAATTTACATATCGTCACCATAAAATTCCAATCAAATCACATACTAACTGCAACTCTGTAAATATTATCTACGCCATTGTATGTCCATGTCAACTGATATACATTGGCCAGACCCAGCAAAAAGCAAAGGTGAGGATACTCCAACATATGAGTAGAATCCGATGCCAAGTACCAGGCGCACCCTTGGTCGACCACTTCTCAGCAGCAGGACACTCACCAGAGAGTTTCAAGTGGGTAATTATTGAAAAAGCCACACTTGGGCCCCGGGGTGGGAACATTTCGAACATCCTTAACACCCGTGAACTAAGATGGATGTTTACCTTTGACTCAATTGAATCCGGGCTCAATGAACAGGACAGTTCCTTTTCCCAATTAGCTACTCTACCCTGAAGTCATTCCTTCTCATAGCACAGATGGCTTTTACCCACATGTGTGAGGTACGCCATCTGTACAAAGTTAAGGTAATTGCGTGTCTAAAATCAAATAGTACTGACGATTTTAAGATATATGTTACCCACTATCTACTATCTGAGTAATAACTGGTTTTGTTAGGTGGTCTTTACCCTCATGTGAGAGGTACACCACCCTCTGTGTGATATGACATCTACCATTATCATAGAGTGTTTAAGGCTCCACCTTATATATGTCTAATAGTAATGCTAAATGAGTCTCAAACCATCCAGCATGTATTCGAGCCCATGTCACACCAAGGAGACTAATGAGGCGGCATTTCGTGCACCTAAACCTGATGTATCAGTCCTTAATTCATCACACACATGTGTATTCATCTGGTTGCCTTTGGGACTTAGGCAAGGCACCCTGTCTTGAGAGGGACATCGCCCTTTGAGTGCCATAATATCTATTTGTAACATAATGTGTCCATAGAAGCTACATAGTGCACAGTCTTATAGCACTCTTAAATTAATCATATATTACTTAGCATGTATTCGAATGCACTAAATATGCCATACTAATGATCTTAACAACGCGTCATGATTAGCTCAAGAAATCGGATATATTGGTGTCCGTATCATCACACACGCAATACCCCATCATGCTGTGTTTAATGATGGCTCGTAATTAATGACTTCCTTTAACTTGACAATACCCATTTTCCACGAGGGCAATGTACCCCTGGATACGTCAGGAACGATGTCTATACTATATCGTAAGAACGGACTTTATCGTTACCCCTTCAACTCCTGTGAGTCTTTCCACTATGTTCATCGTACGTGCAAGTCACCACGTGACTGTATCCATGGTGATACTCCCGTACCCGGAACTTTGCCTCGCCATTTCGACTGAGAGCCCTTTCGAATGAGAGCAGTGTCGAGTACCGGATCCATTCCAAGACCGGTAAGCGGGTTTCATGATCAACGAGGTTCCCCACGTTCTGTCAAATTACCCGTGCAGGCATTTGTACGCTAATGCCCTTGCACCTTTTCCGACTCCTAGACACAGCAATTTCGCCCACTGCCAGATCATCCTTGAACACGATCCCCGTCGGACGTGTCCTTGATACGGCGTTTGGGTAAGTTGTTGACCCAGTCCTTTAAGCTGAATTATTTAGATCGTCTCCCTTGCTCTAATGAGCTCCCTGATGAGTGCTATTGTTTTATTCACCTAGATTGCATATTACCGGTGGTACCAGGAACCCTTTTGACCCCCTATATATCACCTGCATCTAGGTTATACTACGGTGAGTCCCTCACCATATGGGCATTTTTCATATTAGGTCCCCAACACGGTCTCAATTTTAATTATAAATTGTATCGTTTTTTACATCTTATAGATTCTTCTTAAAGTGACCCTGAATCCACATCACATCGGGTCCTGCCTATACCACACCCGTGGTAAGTCTCAATCTGCCTGGTACTCCCACATCAGTACCAATAAATGTATTAAAGTGTGTACCCTCTTGGCCCGTACCCTGTGCTCATCACTGCACCCGGGTTATCATGTTGATTTTATCAATACTTCCTAGTGAATGTTGACCTGTCCATCAGTGCGGGTCGGCCCATTTCCATGTGCTCTTGACTTTTGATTCTGCATTCATGAACTGAATTCATGTGATACCCTGACATGAGTTAACTACATGTTATGACTTGCGCTAATTGTAAATCGTCCTGTCTCAGCCAGTTTGGCGGGACATTCCACTATGTGGATGGTATGCATTGCGATACAAAATAATCTAGGGATACGTTCCCGTAATTTTAATACATATATTTATATCTTGATTAGGTTACGTGTCCCCTACTCCCTGGTCCTGATGAAGACCCCACAGCAAGATTAACATTAATATCTGCGTACGAGGGTCGAAACGTCGACAACCTAATGTTCTTCATTGTCAACTCCATACCACACTGTTTTCATTCATGGAATATTAGGAGTATGATTTTTGCTTAAAACAAGTTACATGAACCGGGTGGTCATGTCTTGCGGTACATGTGTTGTAACACTGTAAATTAAGTGCAAATTACTGATTTTACTGTCACGTACGAATCCTTTCACTTTCCTTCACCAATTCCCAGCACTATCTCACTATACCCCCCCTGTCTTTACCTTGGGGCACTGTGAATAACTACGGATTAATGATTGTGAAAAGTCTACATATTCTATGTATCATCCCATTGTGAATTAAACAATGTGGACTGAAGTTATGTTTGTTTGATTATTTTCATCCTTTTGGTTAAAGGTTTTCTTAATACTGGGACCCCTTCCCATTACGCAATGCCTGTCAGTCAGCATGATGCAGGAACGCCCACCCCTTCAGAGTCTGAAGGGGGTGGGTGGTCCTGTGTCATGTTGACTGACAGGCATAAGGCATTGTCTGGGGCAGGCAGCAGCACACAGGTGCGCATGAGTGGGGACGGAGGCACATTTTTCAGCCTTGCCCACGCATGCGCACTTGTGCCTGCGCATGCCCATTAGAAAAGCGAAACCTCGCTCTCCTAATGGGCAGGCGGGCAGAAAGCAACCATGCCCTGTGTCAATCCTGGCGCTGCTCCAGCGCCAGGATTGGCTGAGGACGGAGGGCCGGGTTTCCGCTCCAGTGAAGGGCCAAGGTCCCAGGATGCGGCGCTGACGGACGGCGGTCAGGTAAATTAAAATTACCCTTTTTATTTATGTAATTATATGGGATTAGGTTGGGGTTAAGGATTTATTTCACAGTTTTTGTGTATTGTGTCCTCAAGAAAGGGCCACAGGGCCTGAGAGGAGCATCCGAGTGCTACTGAACTAATTGGACAGTCATCCGCAAATTGTTTGCAGGCAAATGGCTGCTCTAGCAGTTAGCACTTTTTTTGTTGCAAATTAACGACTCTCTGGCACAGGGGTTTTTAAGTGAAGGTATTATGCAAACACGTTTTTTTTTTGTTAAATTTCATTTGTGAGGCATGCACACCCCTGCAAACTGCATAGTCTGGCACTAAGAGATATACTGACAAGAGCCGGGACGAGTTATGTCACAATACAGAAGTCATTAATTTACTCTTATTGTTAGAGGGAGACAGTTATTGCTAGGCGACCTCCAGAAAGCACATGAAGTCAAAAAGAGAAAGCCAGAATTAAATTGTTCTACCTCCTTCTAGCACTGTTGGCAAACTGTAAATGGCAGGAATTTTACCGGGTAAGAGTTGTGCTGAATTGCTGTGTGTTGAATTATATCAGCATTCAGGTGCTTTACATTACATGCTACGGGTGCATTATTTCGTACTTTCAGTGTCCTGAATGTGCTCAGAAATGAATTCCAATTAAGGTTATCGAATGTTTGTGTCCCAGAATGTCTTATGCTGATTGGATTGCTGGGTGGTTACCTGCTGTAGAACGTGTTGATGTCAGATGGGTTGCATGACACCCAGATTTTTTATGGATTATGGGGCATCACACTGTGATAGCCTGAAGTTGAATGGGTTCAAATCTCCCAATCAATTCGAATGTCGTGTTTAGAAGGGACTGTTTTGTATGATAACATTTTGAACATGTATGTCGAGTTTAGTAATCCCAAATGTTCTTTTATTATTGGTATGTTCATCTGTGGTCTTTTTCCTAGATTGGACAGGACTCGTTGTGTTTCTTGCACCCACTATCTTCCTGTTGTTGTACAACAACTTCCACACAGAGATGACTAATCCAATTAGCCAGTAAGGTGTTATCAATCCTCCAGAGCAGCATCTAGGCTTGAGTACACTCAACAGATTATCTGCTCGGTGCGCACTCCCTGGCACCACCTGCTTTTACGCACCATCTCATGCCCATCAGGTTGCAATGTGAAATCAGCACCATCAAAAGTTACCCTTCGAACTGCACTGGCGCCAAGAGGTCACGACCTTGGCAGTGGCTCCCTACCCTGTACAGACCACCTCCTGACAACAAGAGCAACTGTGATTCTCAAACACAGAATGCAACACAGCTGCAAAGTGCCCTTTTGAAGAAAGCAATGCACAAGGTGCCTATCGGAACAAAGGCATGGTGTTATATCCTAGTGTGCCATGGGCTCTGGGTTCAAGCACGTTCAACTTGTGAACCACATAGATAACTGCTCTCCATGCCACACATCGTATCCCAAGCCTGTAGACTCCAAGTCATGCTCTGACACGCAGCCTCTGAGTTTTATCCCAACGAGCAAAGAGAGTCTGGCTCCATGTAGAGCATGAACGCTGTTCTACGCGACTCGTGCCATCACGAGTTCGAATCTTCCATGCGCAGCATCGTGCATCTTTATTCTAATTCCCCAGTCCCCGGGGTCCGGGGCCCTGGAGGTTGTACGGGCTCACTGGCTATGCTCACTTGCCGGCATGCGGGCCGGCAATAATTTGCCGCCACACCACTTTCAAATGTCACCAGCCGCCACTGGCTCTGTGTGAACAAATTTCACAAGAAACAACAAAGGGGTAGTGCTTTTACTGTTCAGGCTGTCCAGCTATGGAACAAGCTACCCTCTTCTCTAAGATCAGCTACGGATCTGTTGAAATTTAGAAAGGCCTTAAAGACCTGGCTCTTCCCCAATTAACTGATCATGTTAGTGTCCTTTTGAGGGTTAAGTAGCATTGTGTGTATTTCTTTTGCCATTAGCACAAGTATACCAACGTGGTAATAGTTGCACTTTATAAATATGAATAAGAATAATAATTCTACCCAGTGGATCTTTGCTTGGGGATTACCACAGGAGAGCAATCCCCAAGCAGGGATCCACTTGCTAGGCCCCAAGGAAATGGTTGAGCATTTACTTAGGCAAAGGCTTGTGCTCCCCCAACACCCCAAATAATTTCAATCTTTCTACCCCACTGGGGAGGGATGGGTTGATTACCCCGGATCTGCCGCCTGGGGGCAGAGAGTCCACTAGATGCCAGGGATGAACAAAAAGAAAGATTTATGGGTGGGAGGTGCTATGCCCCCACCCTAGCAATAGCTGCATCAGTCCTTCTGAGTTCGCCGGGGGGTTTATGGGGGTGATTGAAGTCTCTGTGCCTCTGCTGCATTGTTGTTGAGAGATCTTGAAACAGGGAGACCTAGCCATCTCCATAGTAGGTTTTCTTCATTTTATGGACCATTGTCATAAATCATAATACATTATTTAATGTGAAAACTAGTGAGTTTGACTACAATGTTCCATGGTTAATCGTTAATTACTATGATTTTACTCATCACTCTGTGTGCTTTCAGTGTGCCAATGTGCAGATCCAAATCTGCCAGGGCTAGAAAAAGTTTGTTAAAATGTGTTTGTTAAATATATATGACAATTATTTGTATTTATTTATTGTACATGCAGAACTAAAGAAAAAATGAGACTGCACTATTAAAGTAATATTGAATTAAAAATAAATGGTTTAAAATATATTAAATTACATTATATATTTTTTCTGATGGTTAAATAAAAAATACATTTTCAACTCAAGTAAAAAATGCTACACAATCCTAATTATTAATAGAGATGTATAGAATTATCTAACATCAATATACTTATATACAATTAAAGTTGTTAATACATTCATTTTTAAATTCCCAATTGGATATCAAAATATGATATATTTAAACTAAATATATACACAATTGTGTATATGTTTAACATAAAATTATATTTATTTATATTGTTTAACTATTTTTATATGTTTTTTTTTAAATTGACACTATTTCCTATGGGGTTTACATTTAAGCCTTAGCCTCTGTTATTGGTTTGGGAGGGAGCTACACTACCAGGGCCTGGCCATGTGTGTTGCTAAACTTACTATTGGATTTTTTCTGTAATGAAATAAACTTGTAAGTTAGACTGCACCCTCTTTTTCAGGCGGTGGAGACATGTAACTCTAAACTTTGAAGTAACTATACACTCACACTTTGTGAATATCCAAAAGTTGTAAAGTTTCTCAAATGTGTAAGAGCAAATTTATATGTGTAAATTGCTCAAGAGTGTAAAGTAATTTTGTGAATAGCCCCAATATTTGGTACCAAAACTCGAGCCATCTTTCGATCATTCTTGTGCTCAGTAAGAACCGCTTTAAACAGTTCTGTGACGCACTCGGTCATATTATCAACTTTAGTCCCTTCTTACAGGTTGCAGATCTGAATGTTGTCGCATCAAGGTCTGCTCTCCAAATCTTTGCACTTGTTCACTAACCATGTCACTTGAAACTCATGGAGACCGATAGTAGTCCTGACTACCTGGTCTGCTTTGTTTGAGGTTGCTATGAAGCCGTCCACCCTCTCGATTCACTGTTACATCATTTGCAGGTCATGTTGACCCAATTTCAGTGCACATTTTTTGTAGGTGTTCCTGGAAGGTTTTGTTTCCGAATTTTGTTGCATCAAGTTGAGGCACATCTTGAGGTCTTCCTTTGTCAGGAATGCTGTGAGCATTGGTGTGCATTAATGTCAAATGCGTTTTCAGAATAGAGCCCATTTTAGATTTGTCTTGAAGTTTCTACACCCATGGCATTTGCTGTCGCTGACTACATCCCCTTCTCCAGGAAATGCCAGCCTTTCCAGATGTTCTCAGCCCAGGTGCATGTGTTGCTCCTTTAGGAATTGGCATGGTTGCTGGTGATGCTGTCTCATTGGTCCTTTCACTATCAATTGCTTTCACAAATAACATGTTCCATGTGCCGCATGGGCTCATATCACCCCAGCTCAGGCCTGTGAGTTACCCCAGAGTGCAGTTTGTGGAGGCATTGTCCTTGCTCTGACCACTTCAGCTACATACATTCGTCTTTTTTTGCAACCCCTCATTGCTTATGTCGTGAGCCTCCTAGTGTGGGTACCTGCCGCCACTTGCCTTTAGCGCCAGCTTTCTCCATTCTCATCAGGGTTTCCCAAGGGTTCTGGTAGCACACAAGCAACTGTAATACTTACTTCAATCCCTGTGGATATGCCACTCTGATTCACCACTGTCCAGGGATGGACCACAGTGTTATGGCCTTGCCATTTTCAACGCTGCCCTCTGAGTCATTCAGAACTTGACCAACATATCCTGGGCTCTGGATGGCTGCTGGTGCTCCAGAGGTCTGTTCCTCCGACCAGTTGCGCACCTTCCCCTGAATCCAGGTCCAGCTGTTCACAGTCTCCAGCTACCAAGGTTCCTGTGATGGGCTAATCAGCCTCCCTTTTGGTTTTCCCCCCGCGACCGACCATAAGTCTTCTCTCCAGTGCAGCACAATATGTCCAAGTCTCCTCAACTTCTGCGTTCAGCTGCAAGGACACGCAGCTTTGGCCTCCACCACACCCCATTTGAGTGTGAAGTGGCACAATAGACTCAGCGAGTCCCCTAATTTATGGTGGCTTGGTTTTGCATCTTGCGGGCCTCAGGAGAAGACAGATCAGCGAGTAACAACTCCCCCATGTGTCATATACTGTGAAGGCATTTTACCCGGAAGTCCTAGGAAGTGTTTAATTTAAAGCATTTTGCTGTATTCCTCAGAAGGCATCATGTTGGCGAAACAATGGTTTATGTGTGTATGACAATATAAAATAACCTATGATGAGAACTGGATGTTTTTTTCTTTAAAAAAATGTTTCTCCATATTTCATGCCAGCTTTAGGTAGGCTTCTATTTACATTGCCCAGACCAAATTGTAAGTTTCTGCTACTGCATTATTGTGGAGTAGAACTAGAGGTGTCGGTGGTGGGGGCTGGCCCAATCAGCGATTTATTGAATTATTAGCACCAAGGGATGGTCTCCCAGATATATCCCTTTGTCATAAACTTGTTGTAAACGTAAAACTTCCTTTCGTATTTTAGAGAGCAAGCAGAAACAATTGCCTCCACTGCCTTGCCTATTCTGAAAAATAATGGGTGGGCAGTTACTAAAACGTGCAAGACCTCTGTGTGTGTATGTTATGTCAAAAGGGTACCCACATATTTCTTGGGGTTAGTTGGTATGCCGTATCCACCCCCTTTTAACTTGCCCATACAGCCTCTCTCAGAAGGTTCTATAACCATGGGTAAGGGAGAGTGGCACTGGCACAAAATCTGTATCGGCAATATGTCTTCTCGTTGGAGCTGCGTCAGAGGGAACATTACAAGATTTACGTCTGCAATGGCATTTCATACCCTGTCTTTCTGTTGAGGGCACCAGCAGCAACAGAGTTCATACTAGTCACAGAAGAACGGTGTCAACATTGGTGCAACATGGCACATGAGCCTAAGTCACTGCAGCTAGCAGAGTAGTATTTCTCTTGTTCGGTCACTTTGGGCTGCAAGACCAAGGTAGAGTGAAATTGATTGTAAGTTCACTCTGCTTCATAAAATATGGATAGTAAACACTACAGCCACCTTAGGCAGAGGCAAGGTATTTTCAATATCACTCATACTGGGTATAACAAAGGCTTCAGCCCAACATAGAGGCCTCAGATGACTAAGCGCTAACCCAGCTAAAGGGCCAGCTGAGGCTCGAGAGGACTGTGATGATGAAAACTTCAAATATAGGAAGCAGTGTTATAAGATAATCGCACATCCACATGAATCTATGATGGAAGGTGTTGGACCTAGATTACCCAAGCCTACATATGGTAGCTTGGCACAGTAGTGGTCTACAGCTAACTCAAGGCGTTGGCTAAGTACTTACAAGTCTTACCCACAGTAACACAGTGATGAACCACTAAAATAAAGACACAACACCTCTGTTTGGAAAAATACCGTTACCTTTATAAAAATAATATGACTCTTTGGATTTAAGTTATACAAGATGCAATATTAGTTTCTTTCAGGAGTCACCATTACACTTTTACTTCAATAAATTACTTTTTACTCCTCCTGCTGTGGAAAAAGGGCAATAAACCACATTCTTTTGTCACTGGTACAGTAAAGCATAAGGATGACTCTTTGGTCGGTTGAGCGAATCTCAGTAGCTTCGCACTCTGTAAGGTTACTTCACATTAACATACAATGACACATTACTCCACCAATAAAACTACTGAAAAGAAGATGCAGACTGATAATGCAATACGTTTTTACAGGTTCCTTAATAGGTACTTTACCCCACAGCTCTCAAGCACTGTTTAACTCAACAGCAAGACCTGAAGGTAGATGTTTACTGTATAACCCACCAGTTATGTGCTAACAGGGGAGACACAATAATTTTAGTAAGGGTTCCCCCCCCCCCCTCTGATTGACAGGCACACCTAGCTGGTTGAGAGTCTGCTTCTTCACCTATTATTAACTGTAGGGGTCCTCACCCAGGAACCCTGTGGTTCCCTGCACCACTTCCACCTTTCGGTTCCAGTTACTTATGGGTTATTTTAGTTAGCTTTGGGCTGAACACTAGCCCGTTCTCTTCATTTGCGCTTCCTTGTACAGTTCAGTTTGTGTCCCAAGGGCAGTCCCACCGTCTCGTCTCTTTCCCCGGTGCTGCCGCCTCCCGTCCCCACTCTACCCGGCTTACTTGGAAGCTCCTAGATGTAATGCGAGTGCTCCTCCCAGTCGCGCTGAAGCCTGGCAGCAGTCGGCGGTCGGGAGAGATCGAGGGAGCTTCTCTGGCCCACCGGCTCCTTACTGACGACTGTAGTGGCGCTTCTGCCTCCTCAGGTGGGGGAAAACAGCTACCGGTGCTCCGACGCGATCGGCTCTCCTCAGTCACACCGCTCAGCTGGGCATGCGCGATCGCGCTCACTCTTCTTCCGCTTCTGCGCGCTGGCTCCCAGGGAGGACGTCGTTCGCCACGCAGACGCTGCTCTGTCTCCTCCGGGCCTGCTCGACCCTAGGCCCCTCCTGCCTCCACAGAAGCGTTTACACGCTGGACATGCGCGGAAGCGCCTACCTTCTCTCTTGACGCGGCCGGTGCCCCCGGGGTCCCGATGCCGATCGGAACAGCGCCGCTGCTTCCCTTCAGTCACTTCTCACTTTGGCCTCACAGGAAGGATGTCCACACACGGCGCCCTCGCTCCTCAGGTTGCCAGGGTGCCACAGTTCCCCAACCACACCAAGGCGCTTCAAGGGATCCACCACTGACTCGACACCCTGGTAGGTGCAGCGCTGGGCAGGGGATATGGGATTAGGTTTCAGAAGGAAGGTCCTGTCAGTTTTTACAGGAATGCTGATTAAGAAGAGTCTTCCTTCCCGCGTAGCTCGATTTCTTTATCAATAGTTGATGTCTTGAGAGAGGGATCGGTCAAAGGCTGAAGGGGGAACAATCCTCTGAAGTAACTGTCAGCCTCAGTGACAAACTAGCTGCTCTCAGTGTGTCCACCTCCTCTCACCACTGCCTCACTCCTCTACTCTGGGGTCAGCACAAAATGGCCGCTGGTCACTGGCCTTATATAGGGTGGCCTGAGACCTGCAGAAGTCTCTAGTTGATTCCAGAAAGTTCCCTAATGTTACCCTATGGACCTGTCCTCCAGTAGTGTCCGTTATGGCAGTTGGTGGACACCATTTTAGGTCTCTGGAGATCCCTAAGGTTTCAAGGGGGTGACTAGGCCTCACAAGTGATGAGGGAAAAATGGCGTCATCGCCAAGGAACACCTAGCCTCCTGACAGCATTAAAAAAAACTCCTGATGGACACATGTAAAAATAAAAAAATAGAAACTCTGGAAGGCTAAGGGGGACAAAAATAAATCATGGTGGTTAGAGTCTTCCCAGAAGCAGACAGGTCTAACACGCGTCCCCCCCAGCTGAAAGTGGGGAGAACTACCCAACCCCTTGGGAGTCCTCATCACTAAGGCGGAAATACCTGGATAGACCGTCTGCGTTGGCATGGTCTGCCCCAGGTCGATGTTCCACCCTAAAGACCATTCCCTGTAGGGAGATGGACCACCTTAGCAACTTGGGATTCTCCCCCTTCATTTGCATCAGCCAACGAAGGGGGCGATGGTCAGTCTGAACTAGGAAGTACGAACCAAACAGGTATGGTCGCAGCTTCTTCAGAGCCCAGACCACCGCAAAGGCTTCTCTCTCAATTGTACTCCACCTCCTTTCCCTGGGGAGTAGTCTCCTGGACAGGAAGACCACGGGTTGATCCAAGCCCTCATCATTTAGCTGCGATAACACTGCCCCAATGCCATGTTCTGACGCATCTGTTTGGACAATGAATTCTCTAGCAAAATCAGGGGCTTTGAGAATGGGAGCGGAACACAATGCTTGTTTCAAGGTCATGAAGGCTCGCTGGCAAGCCTCCGTCCAGACTACCCGTCGAGGTTGCTTCTTGGAAGTAAGCTCAGTGAGGGGGGCCACGATAGTGCCATACCCCTTCACGAAGCGACGGTAGTATCCAGTGAGGCCCAGGAAGGCTCGGACCTCTGTTTGAGTCTTGGGGGGCTCCCAGGCGATGATAGCCTCAATCTTTGCCTGGAGGGGCTGCACCGTCCCTCTGCCCACCAAGTGACCTAGGTACACCACCGACCCCTGTCCGATCTGACACTTGCTGGCCTTGATTGTCAATCCAGCCTGTTGCAGGGCATGAAGAACAGCTGGCAGATGCTGCAAATGGTCCTCCCAGCTGCTACTGAAGACAGCAATGTCGTCCAGGTATGCAGCAGAAAAAGCTTCCATTCCAGAAAGGACCCTGTTCACCAGCCGCTGAAAAGTGGCAGGGGCATTCTTGAGCCCAAAGGGCATCACACGAAATTGGTAGTGTCCCTCAGGTGTAGAGAAGGCTGACCTTTCCTTCGCCTCCTCGGTAAGGGAAATCTGCCAGTACCCTGAAGTTAGGTCAAAGGTACTTAAGTATTGAGCAGCTCCCAGCCGGTCAATCAGTTCATCCGCCCGTGGGATAGGATGGGCATCAGTTTTGGTCACTGAGTTCAAGCCTCGGTAGTCCACACAGAATCTCAATTCAGGTGTGGTGCCCGGTGGGGCAGCTTTTGGTACCAAGACCACCGGGCTAGACCAAGGGCTTCCAGAAGGTTCAATGACTCCCAGTTCCAGCATCTTGGCGACTTCACCCTTGATGCTGGCCTTCACCTTGTCCGACAGCCGGTAGATTTTAGACTTCACAGGTGGGCTGTCTCCTGTGTCCACGTCATGGGTACACAGGTGGGTCCTACCCGGGACAAGGGAGAACAGAGAAGAAAATTGCTCCAGGATCTGGCGGCAATCACTCTGCTGTTCAGGAGTTAGGGATGGCGAGAGAATTACTCCCTCCACCGACCCATCCTTTTCTTGGGACGAGAGAAGATCAGGGAGAGGTTCGCTTTCTTCTTCCTCTGCTCCATCGGTTACCATCATCAAGACAACCGCGGGCCTCTCATGATGTGGCTTGAGGCGATTGGCATGTAGCACCCTGTGGGGCTGCCTCGGGGCCTTAAGATCCACCAAGTAGGTGGACTTCCCCTTCTTTTCCAACACCTCAAAGGGGCCTGTCCAACGGTCCTGGAGGGCATTTAGCTCTCCAGGTTCCATCACCCACACCTTCTGTCCAGGCTCCAGTTCCACTGGGTGAGCGTTGTGGTCATACCACTCTTTCATCACTGCTTGGCTGGCCTCCAAGTTGTCTGAAGCTTGCTTCCACAACTTAGCCATTTGGCTTCGGAAGGCCAGCATGTAGCTCACCACGTCCTGGGGAAGCTTTCTGGGAGTCCGTTCCCATCCGTCTTTCACCAGGCTGAGAGGTCCCCGTACAGGGTGCCCGTACAAAAGTTCGAAGGGGCTGAAGCCCACTCCCTTTTGTGGCACTTCCCTGTAAGAAAACAAGAGACAGGGTAGGAGGATGTCCCATTTCCTCCGCAGGCTCTCAGGTAGACTCCGTATCATACCTTTCAAGGTTTTGTTAAACCTTTCCACAAGACCATTGGTTTGTGGGTGATAAGGAGTGGTAAACCGATAGGTAACTCTGCACTCCTTCCACATAGCCCGCATGTACGCTGAAAGGAAGTTAGTCCCCCTGTCGGACACAACCTCCTTGGGGAAACCCACTCGGGTAAAGATCCCCATCAGGGCCCTTGCCACCACAGGTGCAGTGATGGTCCTCAGAGGTATTGCCTCTGGGTACCGCGTGGCATGATCCACCAAAACCAGTATGAACCGGTGACCAGCTGAAGTTGGTGGATCCAATGGCCCAACAATGTCGATGCCCACCCTCTCAAAGGGGGTGCTAACGACAGGTAGTGGTTCCAGGGGAGCTTTAAGCTTCACTCCTGTTTTCCCACTAGCTTGGCACTGCAGGACACACACGTCCGACAGTATGTGTCAGACGCCACTTTCATTCGAGGCCAATAGAAGTGGGGGACAAGCCGGGCAAAGGTCTTGTCCTGTCCTAGATGTCCTGCCAATGGTATCTCATGAGCCAATTCCAGTAGAAAGGCTCTAAAGCATTGAGGGACCACCAAGGCTCTGGCTGAACCGTGGCCAGGTGCCTTGGGCTCACTGTAGAGGAGTCCATCCTCCCAGTAAATCCGGTAGCTCCCTTCAATGTTTCCCGCTGCCTGGGCGTTGGCCTGTTGCCGCAGCCCCTCGAGAGTAGGACACTCTTTCTGAGCTTCACAGAATTCTTCCCTGGAAGGACCTCCCTCCACATGCCATTCAGTAGGGATGGGTAGGTTCTCCAGGGAAGCAACATTCTCCCCTGTGGACTCCAGATCCACCTCCGCAGGTGGTCCAGCTGTCTCACGAGGTGGAGATGTCGAGGCAGGGTCCTCCGGCCTCTTGTCCTTCTCCTCTCTGGCAGCTGGCTGGGCCATTGTTCCAGGCTCCAGCGTAAGCAAACTTCCCCTTCGGGCAGTCGCTGACCTTGTGCTGACACAAGTCCAGTCAGGGGGTCCCAGCATCGCAGAGTGAGTCTGGTACTCCACCCTCCTCCAAGCATTGTGCTCCATATCATTCCCTAACAGGCAGTCAACAGGCACGGCAGGGCTTACGGCAACTCGAAGTGGACCTGCAACCCCTCCCCACTCAAAGGGAACCTCAGCCACAGGGTAGTGGCCCAATCTGCCGTCAGCCATTACGGCGGGATGGAGTACATCTGGGATGACCTGCTCTGGAGACACCAGCTGACTCCTTACCATAGTCATGCTGGCTCCTGTGTCTCTCAGAGCCTCCCCTCTACGGCCATTGATGGTGACCCACTGCTCATACTTAATAGTATTGGAGGGCAGCTGGGTCTTGGGAACCATCTCCTTATCTCCCAGGGACACTAAGGTGACACCCGCCCGCTCCCCTCCATTAACCAAAGGCATCTCCTCCCCGAGCACTACACTAGTGATTCCCGGGATTTTTTCTCCAGTGGGAGGGGGTGGTCTTTTTGGGCACCTCACATCTCCTTTATAGTGTCCCACACCACCACACTCAAAACAATGAACAACCCTTGGCTGCTGGCTTTGGCCAGGGGTAGGGTTGCGAGGGGGGTTACTCTTGGGGATGAATCCTCTGCCCCTTCCTTGCGAAGTATTTTGTGGCCCTTTTGAGAACTCCCTCTTAGTTTCCCCTCCCTCTTTCTTCTGGGGGGCGCCCTGTCCTTGCTTCTGGGAATTCCCTCCAGTCCCCTTAGTCGACACCCGGGTACTAACCCAGATGTCCGCCTCCTCAGCAAGCTTCCTGGGGCTGGTCAGCTTGCTGTCCACCAGATGCTGTCTTAGCTCGGGAAGACACTTCTCGAGTAGGTGTTCCTTGAGTATGAGGTCATATAGTCCCTCATAGTCTCCTACTTCGCTGCCTCGTACCCAACCCTCCAAGGCCTTCCTGGAGTAGTCCAAGAAATCTACCCAGTTTTGTGTGCCCAGCTTGTAGCTGCCCCGGAACTTTTGTCTATATTTCTCAGGGGTCAACCCAAACTTCTTGAGCAGCGCTAATTTCATAGCCGGATAGTAGGTCTGTTCACTCGGGTCAAGGGCCAACAAAGTATCCCTGCCAGTGGGGGGCATGTATTTGTATAACCCACCTCCCCAGTGGACTTCCAGAATCCCATGGGCCCTCAGCGAGACCTCGTAGGCGGCTAGCCATTTAGCAATGTCGTCACTGGGTACATAACAAGCCATAATGTCTTTTGGTAGGTACGGTCTAGGTTCTCTAGTGTTGGTTTGGTTATCGCTGCCACCATTCTCTGGTTTGGGGGTACGTAAATTCAGGGCCTGCAAATCCATCTCTTTGATGGTCCGCTCATGCTCCAACCTCTTTTCCTCCCTCACCATGTCCATCCTGGCGAGTTCTATTCTCATCCTCCTCTCCTCCCTCCTGTCTTCTAATTCGGCGTCGGTCAGGCCCCTCTCTGACACACTACTGCCCACTCTAGAAGGTGTTCTAGGACCTGTTACAAGGTTCTCCCCTCCCGCCTGGTACAGTGTTGCGGTCTCCAGGACAGTGTCCTTGTCACTCTCTTCAGGATCTACCTCCTCCCCGGAATGAGCCTCTACCCATGCCCGAATACTGGTCAGCAGCTCAACTTTTCTGGCGCCTTTCTTGAAAAACACCCCCTGCTGCTGACACCATTCCTTCAATTGGGTCACAGTATAATTGTCTAGCTCTTCCACATTTATCTCCATTCTTATTTGAAGTATAAAATGCTACACAGGAGAAATCCACAGAGTGACCTGAGGTCAACCTCCACCCACCGCCAGAAGTCAATTTAGAAAAATCAAAAATTGTAAATTAGGAGGGCCGCAGGGAGAAAACTCCAGGTGGGGTCTCGTGGTTGTCACTGCGTTACTAATAAGTAAGTGTAAGTACAAATCCGCTATCCCACCGCTGAAACACCAATTATGTTGGACCTAGATTACCCAAGCCTACATATGGTAGCTTGGCACAGTAGTGGTCTACAGCTAACTCAAGGCGTTGGCTAAGTACTTACAAGTCTTACCCACAGTAACACAGTGATGAACCACTAAAATAAAGACACAACACCTCTGTTTGGAAAAATACCGTTACCTTTATAAAAATAATATGACTCTTTGGATTTAAGTTATACAAGATGCAATATTAGTTTCTTTCAGGAGTCAACATTACACTTTTACTTCAATAAATTACTTTTTACTCCTCCTGCTGTGGAAAAAGGGCAATAAACCACATTCTTTTGTCACTGGTACAGTAAAGCATAAGGATGACTCTTTGGTCGGTTGAGCGAATCTCAGTAGCTTCGCACTCTGTAAGGTTACTTCACATTAACATACAATGACACATTACTCCACCAATAAAACTACTGAAAAGAAGATGCAGACTGATAATGCAATACGTTTTTACAGGTTCCTTAATAGGTACTTTACCCCACAGCTCTCAAGCACTGTTTAACTCAACAGCAAGACCTGAAGGTAGATGTTTACTGTATAACCCACCAGTTATGTGCTAACAGGGGAGACACAATAATTTTAGTAAGGGTTCCCCCCCCCCTCTGATTGACAGGCACACCTAGCTGGTTGAGAGTCTGCTTCTTCACCTATTATTAACTGTAGGGGTCCTCACCCAGGAACCCTGTGGTTCCCTGCACCACTTCCACCTTTCGGTTCCAGTTACTTATGGGTTATTTTAGTTAGCTTTGGGCTGAACACTAGCCCGTTCTCTTCATTTGCGCTTCCTTGTACAGTTCAGTTTGTGTCCCAAGGGCAGTCCCACCGTCTCGTCTCTTTCCCCGGTGCTGCCGCCTCCCGTCCCCACTCTACCCGGCTTACTTGGAAGCTCCTAGATGTAATGCGAGTGCTCCTCCCAGTCGCGCTGAAGCCTGGCAGCAGTCGGCGGTCGGGAGAGATCGAGGGAGCTTCTCTGGCCCACCGGCTCCTTACTGACGACTGTAGTGGCGCTTCTGCCTCCTCAGGTGGGGGAAAACAGCTACCGGTGCTCCGACGCGATCGGCTCTCCTCAGTCACACCGCTCAGCTGGGCATGCGCGATCGCGCTCACTCTTCTTCCGCTTCTGCGCGCTGGCTCCCAGGGAGGACGTCGTTCGCCACGCAGACGCTGCTCTGTCTCCTCCGGGCCTGCTCGACCCTAGGCCCCTCCTGCCTCCACAGAAGCGTTTACACGCTGGACATGCGCGGAAGCGCCTACCTTCTCTCTTGACGCGGCCGGTGCCCCCGGGGTCCCGATGCCGATCGGAACAGCGCCGCTGCTTCCCTTCAGTCACTTCTCACTTTGGCCTCACAGGAAGGATGTCCACACACGGCGCCCTCGCTCCTCAGGTCGCCAGGGTGCCACAGTTCCCCAACCACACCAAGGCGCTTCAAGGGATCCACCACTGACTCGACACCCTGGTAGGTGCAGCGCTGGGCAGGGGATATGGGATTAGGTTTCAGAAGGAAGGTCCTGTCAGTTTTTACAGGAATGCTGATTAAGAAGAGTCTTCCTTCCCGCGTAGCTCGATTTCTTTATCAATAGTTGATGTCTTGAGAGAGGGATCGGTCAAAGGCTGAAGGGGGAACAATCCTCTGAAGTAACTGTCAGCCTCAGTGACAAACTAGCTGCTCTCAGTGTGTCCACCTCCTCTCACCACTGCCTCACTCCTCTACTCTGGGGTCAGCACAAAATGGCCGCTGGTCACTGGCCTTATATAGGGTGGCCTGAGACCTGCAGAAGTCTCTAGTTGATTCCACAAAGTTCCCTAATGTTACCCTATGGACCTGTCCTCCAGTAGTGTCCGTTATGGCAGTTGGTGGACACCATTTTAGGTCTCTGGAGATCCCTAAGGTTTCAAGGGGGTGACTAGGCCTCACAAGTGATGAAGGAAAAATGGCGTCATCGCCAAGGAACACCTAGCCTCCTGACAGCATTAAAAAAAACTCCTGATGGACACATGTAAAAATAAAAAAATAGAAACTCTGGAAGGCTAAGGGGGACAAAAATAAATCATGGTGGTTAGAGTCTTCCCAGAAGCAGACAGGTCTAACAGAAGGGTTCTGTAAATTGCCAATCTTGTACTAGTCAAGGTCAAGGTCCATTAGAAGTTTGTACAATATATTAGAACACACAGCTGAGAACCTAATTCTATGGGAAGGTAGAGAGCTACTTTGTTTTGTGTCCTTTTTACAAACTTTAAAATCTAAAGTTCAAAAGCCACCATCAAGAAAGATAATACCTAAAATCCCCTCTGATCTTCGTCAACTAAACACAGAAATAAATAAATTAGTCAGGGCCCAGTACCTTTCCTTTATTCCTGAACGTAGACAAAGAATATCTCTTTTGAGAAGAAGGAGAAAAAGGATGAAGGCTAGATTAAAACGGGAGAAAGAAGATGTCCTCTGGATTAAACTTCGCGAGGCATCTAAGAGTGGGCAGGTAAAGACCATTTGGTCATTAATTGGAGAAGGATGTGGGGTGAGATCTAGACCCTCTCCGATATCTATTAGTGAGCAGACATGGGTTGATTTTATTCAGCAACTATATAACAGTAATGGTGAGAAGTTTTGTTCTGATAAGCTGCAGGAGGATTCATTCCCATACAATCCTCCCTCTAAATTGGAAATAGTTGCGGCAATTAAAGCTTTACGCTCTTCTGGTGCATTAGGCCCAGACGAAATTCCGATTTCAGTGTTAAAATCATATAGCACGTTATGGGGGAAAATTTTATACCCAATCTTTTAAACTTGCTTTATTAATGGCACCGTCCCACATTCCTGGAAGGGGAGTTTATTACTCCCTCTCTACAAAAAGGGGGCTAGAGATTTACCTCAAAATTATAGACTAATAGCCCTCTTAGATGCCATAGGCAAGGTTTTTGCTAAATGTTTATTGAACTGTTTAAATGACTGGGTAACAGTGTCTGCAATACTTCCGCTAGAACAGACTGGCTTTAGGAAACAACATGGTACTTTGGACAACCTTACTGCTCTTCAAATCCTGGTGGGAAAATATGTTACAGTTCGTAGAGGGGGTGTATATGGGGCCTTCATTGACTTCTCTACGGCTTTTGATAAGGTGGACAGATCCTTGCTGTGGAGTAAGTTAATTAAACTAGAGATGCCCCCTAGTTTATTAAAACTAGTTATCGCACTACATACAGACACTTGGTGCAGAGTTTTAATGGGTGGTGAGCGAGGACTATCCAGGGTTATACCCACAAATAATGGACTTAAACAGGGCTGTTTACTGGCTCCCCTGTTGTTCTCCCTATATATCGCCGACCTCCCTAAGGCTATATTATCATCTAGTAATGGTATTGCACCACTTTTGGGGAGAGCTCCAATAGCGTGCTTAATGTACGCAGACGATATTTTAATTTTGGACCTCACCCCAAAAGGCCTGAATGACCGCTTACAAGCTTTGTCCTCTTATGCTGAGGCTCATTTTTTAAAAATAAATATCTCAAAGAGTAAAATAATGTGCTTCCAGAGAAGAAGAAAATCCAAATATGAAAATTATTATTGGTCCATTGGGGGTGAAAGATTAGAAGTAGTGAAATCTTATCCCTTCCTGGGAAAGATTGTCATGAGCAATTTAAGTGAAAAAACCCACACATGAGAACAATAGCAGAAAAGCCCTTGCGCAAGGGAAGAGTCTTATTTCCCTTTATAAAGCGACAGGCAGAAGGCATTTTTCCATATTGCTCGAGATTTTCCGAGCAAAAATCCCTGCATCCCTAATCTACGGATTAGAAATAGTGGATATGGAATGTTGGAATTTTTGGGATTCTACCGAAGGAAAAATATTACGTAATTTAGCTTCTGTCAATACTGCAAATTCTACGTCTTTGTTAAGACGAGAATTCGGCCTGCGTAGCTCTCGGGCTCAGGCAGCTGCAAGTGTGGTGCGTTGGGTTTTTAACATTGCAAGAGGAATGCCTGGCACATTGAGATATCTAATAAAAAGTGAGCTGTTGGGTTCCTTTAATGCTTATTCCTCTATTGTAAGTAATTTCCGACAGGCTGTTACACTACTACAGCTAGATAAACAAAGCCTTTTTTCACTATCTGCTGCCCAATTAAGGTTATCTTTAAAATCTGCCTCTTGGGAGCTGAGTTTTAGAGTTGATAGTGGGACAAGTAAAGCTGTGAGCGGAATGTTCCCCATTGGTAAATTTTGCGAAATAAAAACACCTCAACCATACATATACTGGAATCTCCCCCATGGAGTTAGGCGATTTATGCTTTTGTTAAGGTATAACTTACTTCTGCTGAACTGCCTTTCGTCCAAATGGTATGGTGGTTCAGATATCTGTAATTTTTGTAATCTTAATTCCCAGGATATGTACCATGTTGTTTTTGTTTGTCCGGCCCTCATGGCATTTAGACGCAAATGGTTAAGACCTATGTGCCTTCAACTGGGTATTTTTACTGCTTTTGATTTTATTGAAGCAATGCTTAATCCTCCAGACGAAATGTTTTGTTTTAAATTGTTCTACTTCTTTAAATGTTTTTTAACATTATATTGATTATTTGATATTATGTAAATTTCCTTTTGTATTCTTATGAAAATTGTTGTTTGTTTTCTTGAATTTTTATGTGGACCTCAATTGAGTTCCGTTATCATAAATAAATACATTTGATTTATTTACTAGTCAAATGCAAAAACTTCGGTGCTTCTAACAGTGTCAAACACCCTGCTACTAATGGGGTGTATAATTAATTGTCACCCGGTTGGAGTTACGATGAAACCAATCAACACACTACGACACTGGAGCACACATTCCTCAGTAAGTATTGTATATGTTCGATGTTGTTACAAAGAAGTAGCCTGTGCGCTCGGTTTTTCAACAGTTCAAGTTCTGGGGTAAATCTTGATTGAGAAATGTGTCCATATACACCAGGCAGCCATCAGACAACATAGCCCATCTGCGATACTTAGGGCCTGATTATAAAAGCAGTCAAACGTGCATCCGAACGCCATCTCAGCTTGTTGGAAACCAACGACATGTAGCCGGCAGTTCCTCCTGACAAATTAGGATGAGGCCGCCCTGAGGGCGGTGGAAGCATCCCTTTTCCATTGAGGCTTGTGCTGCAGCCTGGAAAAGGGAAGCAGCAAAAGCTGCAATGAAAAAGGGATGTTTTGAAACTTTCATGCCCCATGTGCCAGGCACCATGCGGTGCCTGAAACACAGGGCATGAATGTTTGAAGAGGTACCACAGGTGCCCATTGGGCTTCATGGCGGAGGCCTATAGGGGACGGGGCCCTGCTTGGGCCCCCAAAGTCCCTTTCTGACAGCGTTTACATGGCAGTCAAGCCCCATTGAAAGTCTGTCGGAAAGGGACATCGTAATCCCTATGGCTGTGTCGGAGCATGCACTGCCCTTATAGTGGGGAATAACATCCGACTGACAGTCCAACAGGCTCCTTGAGCCTGTTGTAAGCATTGGTCTGTCTCTCCGACTGATGGGCTCTGACCGACTGCATCATAATGCACCGATAGGACCACTCTGCTGGATGTCGGTGGGACTGCCACCAACGGCATGTTGGTGGCGGTCCCACCAAAATCCTTATGAGGCCCTTAGAGAGGAACGTGTGCTCCAGGTTTATATTGTGCCTATAGAACTGTGATGATGGCTGGGGCCAAAGGACACCTGCCAAAGAGATCAATGCATGTGAAAAAGGGGCAAAAATAAGGCAGAACACAGGGACCCAATTGTCTGTGACATATGAAAGGGTTGTCCAGTCAACCACCAGATCGCTGATTTAGTGGGGACCAAAGTTGGTAGAACCGTTCTCTGTGCCGTGGCATAGGTGAAAAATGAGTATCCTCCTGCCTTAAATCATTAGGACCGGTACCCTGTTGATTTTTTTGCGGTTCCTCTGACGGCTTTAAGAGTGCTTCACTCAAACATTTCTCCTTTTTAAAGTATCTACAGGTCAACATGATTTGCAGGTAGCTTTCTATGTTACAGCTCCTGCCTCTTGTATAACAGCCTGGACACCTCGCAGCACCTCTACACATTGCTTTTCATGGCTTTATAAATATGTGCCCCTTTCACGCAAAAAACTGTGTGAAAGGGGCGTTCCATTGGTGTTGCTGGAGAGGTTCTCAGCAACAGTCATGGCTTTTTGACACTGCCTCAGATTTGTCAGAGATCGTAAAGGAGGCAGGGACAAAAAAGTATGCCTCCCCAAGCACAACGAGGGGAAATATCTTTATTTCTCCTAGTTTTTTCTCTTTTTACGTGTGCTGCATTCTGCACAAAGAAAGAGGAAAAAGCCTCTTGTGATTGTTTTTGTGCAGAAAGGTTTCCCTTCCTGCACAAAAATAATCATTCCCACACACAGGCATTCTTGCACCATGGAGCAAACTGCTTGTGTTAGCGCACATCAGCCCATTGTGCGCCGCAGCAGGGGAAACCCACTGGAATGTAATAGATACAGCACAATCTTGCCTTTTCTTTTGCCATAGGGCAGCCCAGCAGCAAGGCCTGCTGCGCTGCCCTAAGGCAAAAAACCCATAAATGAGGCCCTTCATGTTGACGTTGGTTGTGCAGGGCTGCATGTGGGGCATCCATGTGGGCTGGCCGGAGCATACTGCTCGAGCAGCGCGAATTATCCATGTGCGACCCAGTTAGTTCCACACACCTCGCATTTATGTTCCACTATAAGACCAACGAAAACGAGTGCTCGTAGCCATTGCTTTACGTGTTTATCATCAACAATGGGGTTTGAAAACCCTAAGCCACTTTGTTCACAAAGGGATGATATATCTGTGTTATAAGGGAAACGATTTTCTGAGTTGACATGTGCTGTTGTGTATGGGCTGTTTCTCATTGGTGCTCGATCCTTAGTTGTCAATGAATGATAACATGAGATCTAGAGGCCTAAAAGTATACAATAAATCTATGGCATTTTTTTCTTAGACTGTAGATATTTAACCTACAAATGTAATGTTATCCCTGGTTGTCATTTCCGCTTACACTGCTTCTTTATCAGCGGAACGTGTGTTGCAGTCATGCACATTTTTTCACGTTTTGTTCTACTTTCAAACAACACTAGAAGAAAGTCCTGATTACCCCAAGCTTCTACGCCGGTGTTTTTGATTAGCTGCAGACATTGCAAAACAATTTCTAAAAAAAGTGAAAATACTTTCTGTTTTTTAGTTAAATGTCTTGGAACAAATTAAAGGAACATTGTTAACGTCAGAGGCGAGCATTTCTTTTTTTTTGTTTACCACACACAGCACTTAGAAGGGTTTGTTTAAGGAGCTATCTTGATTTTTCTTTTTAAATTCGTTTTTTTAAATTTTGTCTTATTTAAGCACATGCTCAGTTGTGGATTTGTTGTTACTTTGAAAACAGAAGCACATGACATATAATTTATTGTGTTTAGATTAAGAATACCTGCTCGTGAGATCTTGAGGTGTGTTATATTTTAGGTGAAAAAGCAATGTAATTAAACTTAGTGCAATTGTATGAAAATAAATATAATTGCATTTCTAGTATCACTTGGTTCCCACCAAAAAATGCACACAAAATTGAATAGTGTACTTTAAATTCCTATTTGTGGTGTAATCTTACCCATTACCTGTTGTTTAAAATGTTTACGTGCTGTGTAACAAGACCAATTACTTTTGAAATGGAGAAATCCTTGAAAGGCGGCTGAGTAAAACTCATTCATAATTTAAACCAGGTGGCAACTGCACGGCTATCAATTAAAAGTGAATCCTGCTAACGCCAGACACAAAATCAATAGAGTCAACTGAAATAAAGAGTAGGCTGGGAAATGGAGCCTTTGATGCTGTCTTTGTGAGAATTGCGTGTAAGCAAAGACCTGTTCTCAAATGCTGTGCAAATCAGCACTCTATAGACACAGAGACAAGCAATTCTGCCTGAGGGAACAGATTCGCTGTTTCACTTCAGAAGGGTGCATCTGCTATGGAACACAAGGGCACAGCCTTCATCTACGATTGATTGCCTGTTGTTTTTTTCTATTTATCTAAAACAAGTTTCCCATTCCTGCTTTCCCTCTTTCTCCCTTTCCTCGTGATTCATTGTTTCCCTTCCCTGATGATATAAAACCAATGTCACCTGAACATTCCAACTGTCACCTTGCCGCCACTCAGTTGAGTGGTGCGGTAAATAAATGACTGAAAGATTTATACTGAAGTGGTGTTAAAATTTTACAACACCTTCAATCATCAATGCCTCCTATATCCTATTTGAAATAAACATTATGTATTTTTGAGAGCATTTGTTTGATTGTGTCTCTATAACGGGCTGTACCTCACCATATCTACTCCCAAAAATATTTGGTGGCAACATATTGTCAAAACATTCACATTGACTCAACATTTTTTTTATTTGCATTTGTAAAATTACAAACAACAGTAGACCAAAACAGCAGTACATTGCTTGTAGACCTCTTGGTCGGCGATACAAAGGTGACGTCCTAGTAGGTACAGTCCATATGAATTCAGACCAACACTCGAGGCATTTTGTTATACAATCTTTTTCACTCCTATGCCTATTCATAGATACTCTGTTCAGTGGATAGGACAGCTACCCAGCATTTTGATGCAACCTAAGTGACACAACCTTCCGATAGCCATATTAGGGATCATCTGTATCTTTTGTGCTTAACCAGATGACAAACGGGTCCCAGATGTCTTTTGGGCGAGACTGTAAAATGGTAATGTAATGTAGTTTCTTATATAGTGCATGTATCACCACAAAGGGTATCTCGGAGCTTGCTTTGGGAATCCGTCCTGGTTGTTCCCTGTGGGATAGCCCAGCTGGGCACCCCCAAGGTGAAAGCCAGGCATCCCGCCGCGGGGGCCGTAGTGGAGATTGAGCAAGCTATTGCCCAGAGTTGCAGAGCGTGAACCGCTGATTCAAGTAGGCGCCGAAGCGAGAATTATCAGGTCCGTGGACATTTGGGCTCCAAACCCTGTCGTCGGGAATTGATCCCTGGTCCCGGGCCGACCTCTGCTTCTGGGTCTGCCTCCTCTAACCGGTGAGCCACACTTCTCCACGTTCTCCACTGTGGTGGCAATAGCTGTAAGAAACCCTCTAGCTATGTCTTACATTGAGCAACACTCAAAATTCATCCCTTCGTTGTCGAGGGGGAGGCTGCCCTCCATTGCCGAGCCACCTGACGCTTGGCCATAAGCAAGAGCATGACCGTTAATTTTCTCAACTGCGCCGGAACATCGGAAATAGCACACAGCAGTGCCACCAGCGGTGTGCAGGGCAGCTACTGACCAATGATGTTGTTGCTGTGGTGTAGTATTTGTGACCAGAAGTTAGCTATAGCTCGGCACTGCCATGCTAGGTGTAGAAACGCTACCTGAGTGGCCCCACACTGCCAACAGGGATCATCGGGCCGCAGTCCCATGAGGTGCAGTTGCACTGGGGTCCGATATAATCTATGAATATACTTGAAGTGGATCGGATTGAGGCGATAGTTAGGGGATAGCATCTCCAACTGGTCGTCCGTAATATCTGCACCCCACACAGCGCAAGCCCCGGTATATTGATTGGTAAATCGCCTTGTGTGACAGTGTAGATTAGAGGGATTAGCTTGCGGCTAGACTCCGCCGCAAGAACATTCTCAAGTGCTGGTAGTGTGGGGGGGGTGCTCTGAAATGTGTCAAACTTCCTTCTGCAGGAAGAGCGCAGTTGGTAGTACAGCAACATATCTGTTGTCGAGGGATTTACAGGGTCACACGTTTGCTGCAGCGTTAGGAAGGTGTCACCCGGGAAGAGGTCCTTGTCCACAGGCAGCCGATGCATCTGCACATGTCCCTGTGCCCTATTGACCATGAGTGGGAGTTTCAGGGGTTTATTGGCCAGCGGCATAGAAGGAGCATAGAGCACATCCAATTTTGCTCATTTGCACAAGCCCGCCCACGCCCAACGCATTGTTTCAACAGTGTCACTTGGTTCCGTGGTCGCTTATACGGTTGATAGACAGCAGTGGCAAGGGGAAGCAGTGCTGATCTATCTAGTTCAATTGCCACATGAGGCTGAAAGTGTGCAGAGTGTGCCCAGTGATGTAGGAACAGCGCCTGCACGCTGTATGCATAGAGAGCAAAGTCGGGAGACGCCAGCCCCACCCTGAGCCTGTGGTAAGGTGAGTACCTCCCAGGATATCCTAGGTTGTCGCCCCGCCCACACCAGGTCCATCATGAGGTATCTCAGTGTTTTAAAAAAGTGCGAAGTGAGAGGGTTGGGAACATTTACAAATAGGCACAGCAATTTGGGCAAGATTATCATTTTAGCCACAGCTATTTGGCCAATCAAGGAGAGAGGAAGCGTTTTCCAATGGCGCACCCTCTCCTCGTTCCAGTCCACCGCCCTGCCATAGTTTGCAGTCCAAAGATCGTGTATGTTGTTGCTTATCCATATCCCCAGATAGCGCGTTGGTCCTGTCACCCAGTCAATAGGGTATTCAGCTTCAAAAGGCTGGCTTCCGGATGTCAGGGGGATAATGACAGATATATTATAGTTTATCCGCACCCCTGAGAGTTCCCCTAGGTGTACCAGTTCCTTTGCAATGGGTGCAAAGTTATCTTTGAGGTCTACCGTTTATAAAGTAATGTCGTCGGCATATATTGACACATTGAGACCTCTCGTGGTAAATCCAATTATGCGGTGTGTATGATGTTTTCTAATCCTGGCTGCAAGCGGTTTAATGGCTATGGCAAAGAGTAAAGGCGACAATGAGCAGCTCTGTCTGGTGCCTCTCGTGATAGCAATAGGATATGAAATCAGGCCATTCACCTTGTGGTGCGCCGTGGATAGAGTATAGAGCAGTTTTATCTGTTGGATAAAATTGGGAATGAGGCCTAATCTCTGGAGGAGTGGGAACAGAAACCCCCATTCTAAGAAGTAGAATGCCTTAGTCGCATCCAGGAGCACTGGGATTGCCGGCACATGTGGTGCAAGGTAGTGTATAAAGGCAAACAGCATCCGGAGGTTGTGGGAGGTGGACCTCCCAGGTAAAAAATCAGACTGGTCCGGTTGTATAATCAGGGGGATTAGTTGTTGGAATCGGGTAGCCAGAAGTTCAGCAAACACTTTTGCATCCAAATGTATCAAGGAGAGTGGGTGGTACGAGTCGCTTTTCGAGGGGTCCATGTCTTGATTCAAAATAGTTATGATAATGGCCTCGCACATTGAGGCCGGCAAGCCACCGGACTCCACAGCCTCCTGGTATACGACCAAGAGCTGTGGTGCCAATAACTCTGAGTATTCTTTATAAAATGTAGCCAACAGGCCATCTGCTCCGGGGGCCTTATCCGCAGGTAGGCCGCCAATGATCCGTTTACTGTCCTCCACCATAAATGGAGCCTCTAAGTACTCTGGGTGTGCTCTGCCTAGCCATAGTAACTCAATAAAGTCAAAGTTTTTGCGCAGGATAGAGTCAGGGGGGCTTGAGATGGAAGTGTAGAGTTGTGCATACAAATCTCTCATGGTTGCAAGAATATCGGGTGAAGAACGCGCTATTGCCCCATGTGCGGCGGCCAGTTCGGTGATAAATTGGGACCCTCAGGGTGCCCGCAGTAGTTTGCCAAGCATTTTACCCGGCCTATCTCCTTCCCCGTATCGTTGTGCTGTTGCGTGTTTATGTAAGAATTTAGACTCCTGCTCTAACCCATCCTGAAACGCTGTCAGAAACGAGTGGGACGGTGAGTTGGAATATTGTGTCTCTAGAGCGGGAAGTTCCATTACAAGGCTGCTCAGACTGCCCCGAATATCGTAGAGCCTCCTGGATTGCCCAGCGATACAATGTCCCCGTATCACCACCTTGAGCGACTCCCATAGCGCAACCTCCTTGGCCACCGACCCAGTGTTGTGTTCAAAGTATTCCCGGATGTGCGTTCTAATGCTTTCATGGAAGGCCACATCTAGTAGCGCGCTCGGGGGTAAGTGCCATGCAAATAGCTGCTGATAGGGCTTCGGGACCAAAAGAGTCAAAGCTACCGGGACGTGGTCTGATAGAGTCCGTGTGTGATGGGTGACTTCTTGAACCCAGACATGTAAGTCCCTAGTCAATAACTAAAAGTCAAGTCTTGACCACGCCGGATGCTGTTGTGTGATGCCCGTCCCTGCACAGTCCGTAGGGTGCAACGCTCGCTGCAAGTCCACCAGGCAGTGATCCAATATTATACTGTTCAGGACCGCTGCCACCTGAGGATGGTGAGTCCGGGCTACCCCCACCCTGTCCATTGTCAGTGTCAGCACAATATTAAAATCTCCGCCCCAAAGTATTACAGCGTCTTCTATTGACTGCACCCTCTGCCAGAGTTGTAGTAACACATTGGGGTCGTCTACATTCATGCTGTATGTGTTGAAAACAATAAGTAGCTGGTAAAATAATACCCCTTTTAAAATGCTATAACGGCCCTCTGGGTCACATACCATCTGTTGTGTCTGTTAGGGCACTCCTCTGTGTATCAGGATGGCTACCCCATGTGAGTAGTTGGAATAGCTAGCTGTGTGCACCTTAATCCATCTATTGGTGGTTAACCGAGAGCGAGCAGTTTCCCTGAGGTGGGTCTCCTCAGGAGCCAGATATCTACCCCAGATCTGGCCAAGTAGGACTGTACCAGTCGTGCCTTTCTGTGGTCATTCAGACCCCGCACGTTCCAGGTGAGGCAGGAGAGTTTGGACATTTAAAGGCCCTGTTTAGCAATGCAATATGAGTGCGTGGGGTCCCAGTCTCGGAATCTACCGGGTGCGATGTTTCCAACAAGGTGTTGCCTTAGTGTATGAGTCCCAGTTGCGGACAGTGTGCTCTACCCGTTCTTGGATGATGTAGTGAACTTAGGTCTAGCTCGTACTGCAACAAACAATATCAAATATCTACTCTCCTGTCCCACCCACCACCCACACCAACCCCCAATCAGGTTGTGCATCCCATACTGAACAACTTGCTTCACATGAAGGCCCTTGAAACACAGGGCAACAGGGAATCATCCCGGATGGGCGTGGGATCGCCTGCAAACTGCCCTGTCACGTAGTAACAGGGTGGCTGAGCATTTTTTTAAAACACTGGCAAGAAAATTATGATGTAATCAGACAATGAGCCCCCAAGACACAGGACAAAGGGGAGCATATTCTAGCATACATATGGCTTCAAGTTACACAGCATGCCTACAGAATGGATTTGCACCCTACAGGCCTTAGTCATCATCGCATAGCTGGTTCCTTCGGGAGGGCGAGACCACCCCTTCTCGGCTGTGTTGCTTCTTGGTGTTTTGGGTGGCGTATTTCAGAGCACCAGTAGCTTCAGTGAAGATCAGGGGTTTACCCCCAGTTTGAACTCTGAGCTTTACAGGGTACAGCATAGTGTAAGTTGTGCCCGTCTGCTGGAGCAGTTTTTTAGCTGGGATAAATTCCCTGCATGCAGTGTGGACAGCCTGGGTGAAGTCTGGGTAGAAAGCATCGCTGTTTCCCTGGTGGTGAATGTCCCCTTTCTCTCTGGCCATCCGCAAAATGGTATCTCTGTCTCTATAGTTTAATAATCGGGCCAGAATTGGGCGTGGTGGAGCACCGGGGGGGCCTAGGTCCCATAGTGCAATGGGCGTGTTCCACTAGAAACATTGGAGACAGTTCCATATCAAACAGTTCTTTTAACTGCCCATTCACAAAGCGCTCCACAATATTGATGTTTGTGGAGTCTGGAATGCCAGTTATGCATATATTGTTCCTTCTAGACCTCGCTTCAAGGTCTTTGTAGCACGCCTTGATGACCTCCAGCACCTTGTCCATTTGTAGGAGGTGCCCCTGTGCCTCCTCCTGACGGTCTTTCGAGTCCGATAATCTTGTTTCCAGAGTGTCGATTCGAGTTTCATGTTGGCCACTTTCTCGGAGACCTGGTCCATCCTCAGCTCCAAAGAGTCAAGTTTGGAATATAATGCTTGCAGGCTGCCCCTCACCTCCAGCATCATGGCTCCGATGTCATCATCTTGTTCCAAATCTAGCTGCGTTTTGGGTACCATCGTTATTGGTGTATATTCAGAGTCCTGTAAGCACGTGGCACATTTCTCAAAGGAGATTTTGGCTTGTCTGTTATGCGCTAATTGGTTCTCTAGCTGCAACACTTCACCCCAGTGCAAAGAGATGGCAAGACCGACCCCCGGGGCCACCCCTAGGAGACGCACAAGAGGACGCCAATGTGGTATGCGATACAGGAGCCAACGCTGCTTGCATTAGTCACACCACTGGTTTTCAGTAAGCAGCCCCAGTTGCGATTCAAAGGGGATCTGCTTCCCGCATCTCCAGAGCAGGCCAAGCTTGTGGGGCATCAACTCTCGAGTCGAGTGGTGTATCAGTTCAGTACGTCAACACCCAGGTTAGTCCCAGTGCTTATGTGCACTTCTCGGATGCATCACAATTTGTGTGACCCCCGCGGATGATGCAGCGCCTCCCGCCTCCTGTTAATGGAAAAGCCAGAATCAGTGTCTGTGGCTAATTCTGTTTAGCTGGCAAGGACACCAGCAGCGATGCGCGACACAATATGTAGGTTTGCCAACCCTCTATGGACTTCAAGGCGCACGCCACTTTGCTCGTGTGGGTCGATGCTGGGTGCAAGCTATGCCAGAGGCTGCCCCATAGTGACAGGACCTTCCAGTTCCGGCAAATCAGGCAGTAGGGAGGGCCGCCACGGATGCCACAGTTCAAACATGCGACCTCTCCAGCATTTCAGCTTAAATGAAATTTCCAGCCCGCAATGTCTCTGCACCCCGTTTTCCCTTACAGTTGTGCTGCCATAGCTGCAGGATTTCTGGTGCTGTGGGGGAGGGGGAAAATCCTCACAGGACTTGCTTAAGGCCAGCTCTCTGCAAGTTCCAAAGGTCTGGCAGACCGCACCCAGCTGCCAATTCCCGGGCAGAGGCCTCACCCCCCCTCTCACGGGGTCACAGGTCTTTCAGCGGGTACGGCAGCAGGAGTCGGCAGGATATTGGTCGTACCACTGCACTGCCTCTCCGCAGGGCAGCAGCGGCTCCGCCAGAGGTATGGAGCACCCGGTCCCCGGTCTCCACCCTGCATGCGGTCATGGCGCCACTCCCTGGTACCGCAGTACACAAGACCGCCGCTGCAGAAGGGTTGCCGCTCGCCCCTCGCCTTCACAGAGGCCTCGTTGTTCGCTTTATGGTTGCCGGCCCTCTCCTTCCCGCTGACGCAGCTCCCATTATTCACCCACACACTCACCGCTCTTCATGGCTCGGGGGTGCAACTGACACCAGGAGTCTTACTGTGTTTGTTCGGCGGTGTCACACTGTCCGTCTCACCTCCCACGACCGCTGCGGCCCACTGGCCCGTACCAGGCCACAATTTTGCTGCGTCGGCTACACACTTATCAGAGTACCAGCGCAGTTTAAATCACGGCAGGCTACTCGCAGGAGATATTGCGTGGGATTCCTGGAGGTATGCATTTGGATCGGTAGCCAGATGTTGGATAAATGCCGGATAATGTGCTCGGCCAGCAGAGCCACTACACTAAACAGCCATCTTGCCGCTCAGCTCGGCCACGCCCCTAATATTGACTCATTATACTTAAAAGCAAAATCCGTGTACAAAAATATTGAATTGAATTATATAGTAAGATGCAACATATCTTCTAAAAACCTACTGCAAAAATGTAGCAGTTATAAAATAAAATTTCTTCAATATATCTACTTTAAAATATATAAAAGTGTGTGTTGTATTAAAAAGTGTTTTTAAAGTACATCTTTGAAAAATACATTTAGTTAAAAAAAGTTTCAACTTTTTATACAAAGTAATTGAATCATACAATAAAATATATCAACTGTGTTAAAAATAAAAAAATGCATTAAACTTTATTAATTTAAAATAACGGGCAATAATGCCATATATATATTTCTTAATAACCATAATAATGCAAAATATATAAATGTAGCTCAACACATTTCAAATTTATGTAACAATGTTTTATTTTTTTTATAAAAAATATATTTACTAATTACCTAAACACAAACATACGTATTTAAAAACTCAAGCTCCAACATAAAAATCACAAGAACAAAAAAATATTGAAAAACACATTATTATACTCGATCCTACAATCATTTAGAAAAGGGGTCGAGATTTGCTTTTCTAGCTTCAACTCAACAAACAATTGGAATAGTATATATTTAGAGTGGGGTGGCAGGATAATTGTTCTTAATCCAACTTGGGCAAAGCGAGAGAAGTAATTTTACTTTCGAGACTAAACAGGCTGCTATAGTAGCAGTTCAACAAGGTTAATCATGGTTCAACACAGCTTAGCTCAGTTCCCTTTAGGCTGGTTAACTGCAATATGTTAAGATTAGTTTAGTTTTAGATTAATCTGTTTATTTTTTCCCTACTTTCATGATTTAAAAAAAGAATCTAGACGGACTAGGGCCTACCAATAAAGGTATTATGGCGTATGGAAAGAAATACTCGTTCACATTGCCCTACTTGCCTTACGAATAAAACATACAAAAATAAATAAAAAGAGATTAATCATCACATTTTCATTTACAATTAGTACAAAGAGAAAATACTTCTTCACCTTTGCACTTTTACACGTAAGGAGCTGGAAGTTTCGGGGTTGAGTCACAATGGCATGTAGAAGCATATGTAGAACAGTAACTGTTGCCTATATGGCTGAGATACCCGCCACCCCCTCTCAACACAATCCCCAAGGATGGGAAACCGGAAACGGTTCTGAACTTTTGGAAGGCGGGAGGGAGTGACCCTCCCGGCCGTATTTATTAAAATATGAAACAAAATCAAAACATTAAAATAACAGTTTCATATTATGTACAATTTCATTTCCACATTACGATGTTTGGCTAACCTTAACATATTTCTAATACAAAGGTTCTCCTAGCCGAACTAACATCCTACAAAACATTTAACTTGAAATTGTACATCCTAACTTTTAAGGGCCAACGGCAAGGTCGTAACCGGTGTCAGATCCCTAACCAGAAATACCCCCCCCACTTGGGAGGGGCGACCGCACAGAGGCGTACCTCAAGTGCATCTACCAATTTCCCTTGACTTGACGGGGGCCCCAATGAACTCGACGCCATTTAAAGGTCGTCCGAGGACTCGTGTGAGGTGTCTAGAAGGTAGCGCAAACCCCCTCCCCACCCCACACAACTTACCACATCTGCCGTCGCAGGTGTCCTGGCCCCGGGAAATTCCCCAGGAGGGGCCCGTAGCCCCTCCTATCCAGGAAGGGGCCTTGACCGCCTTTCCTTTCCTTTCGGCGGCCCATCCTTAGAAGGGACCGCCTCCCCGTTGAGGGGCCAATGGCCACCTCCCCCGAGCGCTCCCATCCGTAATGGGTGACGCCCCCCCATAGGGATCTTCCAATTACTGCTCACCGATCATGACCTTACCGCCCGACCAAAATAAATACGACAATTTAACTAAAATCACTAAATTACAAAACAACCATAACTATTTCACGTATGATTACTGATCAACACTAGTGCAGAATTACTTTATTTGAAAAAACATACTGTAAATGACCATTCTTTATTGCATACTCAAAATAACACGACAATCATCACCACCTGCAAGAAATAGAGTTACCACATCAAAACTTTATTTAAAGCAACTGGCTGTCCTCAGGGGCTGGTGGGTGGGTCAAAATTGGCTCTTCGTTCCGTCTCGAGCTCACGTGCAGCGGGGAGGTGCAGCTTCAGAGCACAGGAACAAGAGGATGCTTTCTTGGCTTGTTGCTCCTTTTATCCGTCTTTGGGCGGGCGTAAACCCGCCTCCGCCTGCCTCCGGGGGCGTGGCCGGCCGCGTCAGTGTCTAGGACAACCCACTCCAGGGCGGGAAAAGGCGCGCCCCGGCTACGCCGCTTCGGGCATACCAGCCGAGACTCGCCTCCCGCCCAAGATGGCTTCCCGGGGGGATCGGGGTACTCCACCATACGTTCGGGGGGACCGAATGGTCGCCCCTTTCCATATGGCTGAGATACCCGCCACCCCCTCTCAACACAATCCCCAAGGATGGGAAACCGGAAATGGTTCTGAACTTTTGGAAGGTGGGAGGGAGTGACCCTCCCGGCCGTATTTATTAAAATATGAAACAAAATCAAAACATTAAAATAACAGTTTCATATTATGTACAATTTCATTTCCACATTACGATGTTTGGCTAACCTTAACATATTTCTAATACAAAGGTTCTCCTAGCCGAACTAACATCCTACAAAACATTTAACTTGAAATTGTACATCCTAACTTTTAAGGGCCAACGGCAAGGTCGTAACCGGTGTCAGATCCCTAACCAGAAATACCCCCCCCCACTTGGGAGGGGCGACCGCACAGAGGCGTACCTCAAGTGCATCTACCAATTTCCCTTGACTTGACGGGGGCCCCAATGAACTCGATGCCATTTAAAGGTCGTCCGAGGACTCGTGTGAGGTGTCTAGAAGGTAGCGTAAACCCCCTCCCCACCCCACACAACTTACCACATCTGCCGTCGCAGGTGTCCTGGCCCCGGGAAATTCCCCAGGAGGGGCCCGTAGCCCCTCCTATCCAGGAAGGGGCCTTGACCGCCTTTCCTTTCCTTTCGGCGGCCCATCCTTAGAAGGGACCTCCTCCCCGTTGAGGGGCCAATGGCCACCTCCCCCGAGCGCTCCCATCCGTAATGGGTGACGCCCCCCCATAGGGATCTTCCAATTACTGCTCACCGATCATGACCTTACCGCCACAGGCCAGATAGTTGACCGGCTATCCGGACCCCCCACAACAACTCCTGCCTAAAGGTCATGTTTTAAACTCTTTAGCCAAGCTATGAGGTCTCCTATGAGTAACTCATTCCCCACCCGGGACAAATGGACCCCATCTCCCAGATACATACTGTCCCCCTTGATGCAACCATGCGGAATAGAATGCAGTGTACTTGAACGAAACAATCTACCCAATTTGTTATTTACTTTCTTCACTGAGTGATTCAGAGCAGAAACCGAATTCGCCCCCCGCCACACTTTCCGTGGAATCATATGGGACCATGCAATTGTGCACCCTGGAACTCTTCTCGCCAACCAACTTACTGTGGAAAGTATTGCCTCGAGAAGGAGTCGTCTACCAGTGGCCACCAAATCGTTGCCCCCAAGATGGACTATGATTATAGACGGCGGTGACCTTGTCCGCCCTAACAAACCCTCGAAAAAGGATTGAAAATGGTCAATACAGAGCCCGCCCCTTCCGTAGAAGGTCACCCTGTACCCGTATTCCCCAGCCATGTGAATCATGTCACCTGCTTTGAATACGTCCGCGGCACGCCTCACGTATGAGTGGCCCACGACCCACACCTCTCTTTCCGCAGCCGGTGATGTCTGACCGCTGGTTCCCAGGTGTCGGGTCGACTGCACAGTCCGCCCCGCCTCGTAAGCTTGCGAAACTGTAAACTAAACAAAAACAAGAAGCGTGAGTACATCATTACAGCTTCACAACATGTGCAACCGCACATACCTTTTGTAACAATTCGAGGACCAACGCCCCAAACGTTTTACTTTTTCCACACTCAGACCCCTGGCTGTAGCCTCAGTAGCAGCCCCTATCCGAAAGGAATGGGTCCCGAACTCGCCGGGGTTCAAGCCCGCGGCCGAAATTGACATCGCAAGCACCCGCTGGAACTGAAACCTCGTCAGTGGGGTGGCGTCAGCGTGTCTCAACAAGGTCCCCCCCCATGATGCCACCCTCTGCGCCAAATATTCCTCTACGCAAACAACAGGGCACATGGGAGACCCGGGAATCCTATGTATGACTATGCAGTCCCCAATCGCACCCTGATCGGTCTTGGATCTGACAAACGAGACAGTCATCGTCTCCCCCTTAACCTGAATGTGCTCTCGGCACAGTCCCCCCACCGTATCCTGCTTGTTCTTCGCCACCAGTTCGCTTACCCGCATAGCCCCATGGAATGCTAGCGCAAAAGCGGCTCGGAATAACACTGTTTCATACTGGGATGAACATGTCGCAGGGAGTACAGAAAATAACAGGGCCAATCTATCCAGACCTATCGGGTGTCTCTCATCTACTCTGCGACCCTCCAGGCGTTGCCACCCATGTAGCGCTTTCTGTACCACGAAAGACGCTGTCGGGTCCTGGATCCCATGAGCCCTTGCCATAAAGGAAATGGCGGCCCGATGCCTCTGGGCCGTAGCTACTGATTTGCCTGCCTGATGTAAAGACAGCAAAAATTTTACGACAAGCTCTTCCTGGCCCCAAAGCTCCCACCTAGCAGAACCCAAAAAGGACCAATAGGAACGAAACGCCCCTTCATATGCCTTCCTTGTCCTGGGTGCTAAACTCTCTCCCACAAGGTTTTGTAGTTCTGGGCACCGAGAGACCAGAGAGCTTCGGGAAAGGGTGCCGCCACCGGGTCCGCTGTGGGCAGAAAACCCCAGAAGGCCTGCATACGGAAACGAGAAAGCGCATCAGCCGCTTGGTTCAGCACCCCCGGGACATGTCGCGCCCTAAAGAGCACATTCAACTGCATACACAACAATACAATTTCTTTAAGCAGTCTCAGAATCCATTTACAACGTGCTGCCTGACTATTGATACACTCAACCACGATCATGTTATCAGACCAGAATACCACAGAGTGATCACGGAACCCCTCAGGCCATGTTTTCAGGGCCACCAAAATAGGGAAGAGCTCGAGGAAGGCAATGTTACTCATCAGCCCGCACTCGTGCCACCATGACGGCCATTTCTGAGCCGACCACTGCGTACCGAATATGGCGCCAAAACCTATACTCCCCGCCGAATCTGTCCACAGCCCCAGCTCCTCGGAGGACACCGCCGGCTTGTTCCAGACAATTCGACCATTGAAATCCGCCAGGAATGCCAACCAAATGCGCATGTCCTGTCGAATCTCTGCCGAGAGCCTCGTGCGGTGATGTCCCTCCTTAAGGCCGACCATGGCTTGTGCGATCGAGCGGGAAAAGGGGCGGGCCATTGGTATTACTCTGAGGGCAAAATTCAACTGGCCCACCGTTTGTTGCAATTGATGCAGGTTTACCTTAGACTCTCGAATACAAGTTTCAAGTGATGCCCTGAATTTTAACACTTTTTCTTTGGGTAACCGAAAACAACCTTCCTCCGAGTCGAGCTCGATCCCCAGAAACGAAGTCGAGGGACCCACAGTCTTACCTGGTGCCAATGGCACACCAAAATGATTCATTAGAACACAAAATTCCTTTAAAGCCTGTCCACATTCTGGATCTCCGGCTGCCCCCAGGAACAGAAAGTCATCGAGATAATGCATAACATGCTGAAAACCCGTCTTTCTCGTGAATACCCATTGTAGAAAACAGCTGAACTTTTCAAAATAAGCACAAGATATAGAGCATCCCATTGGCATACATCTATCCATGTAATAGCGACCCTGAAACATGAAACCAAGAAGACGCTGATCGTCTGGGTGTACCGGGAGCAACCGGAACGCTGACTCGATGTCTGATTTTGCCATCAGCGCCCCGGGCCCCAGGCGATTCAACATGGCGACGGCCTCATCGAAAGATGCGTACCGCACCGAACACACTTCCGGGTCTATCGCATCATTCACGGAAAGACCTCGTGGGGCTGACAAGTTATGTATTAGCCTAAACTCACCCGGGTCCTTCTTGGGGACCACCCCTAATGGGGAACAAACAAAGTTAGCAACCGGTGGAAAATCGAATGGACCGGCAACACGCCCTCGAGTCACCTCTTTCCCAATCTTTACCTGTACCACCGCCGTATGCTGCAGGACCGACAGTTGGTTCTTACAACTTGCTTCACCCCGAAAATCCCCCACTGGAATGCGGAAACCATATGAAAAACCGTCTCGCAACACCCCAGCGGAGACATGATCCGGGTATTCGTTGAGCCAAGGAATCATTGCCATGGTATCAATCGGGGTAGGTAAAGGCGCCCCTCTGACTATTTTAGACCTGTTTGGCGCTTCCCCTACCACCGTTATCACCCGTTTTGGCTCTGCACATGGTCTCAGGATGGGAAGACTGTCCACACCCCCCACATTCATGTCTAAACTTGCATGACCCCTGGGGCCTCGTACATTTTCCCCTGTTAAAATTCCAACAAATCCCCCTTTTACCTGCGTTGCCACTCGACTTCGAGTGGTGCTCGTTACCTGCACCCGTCCGAAAGGGTGTCCCAGAGGATTGGCGGGAAGACTCACCCCCGTTACTCCCCGACAATGGTACTTTTAACATGCCTGAATTCTCCATTTTTTGCCAAGAAATGGAGTCATAACAATCCCATGTTAGAGCTGGGTCGTGCTCCTTAGCCTTCCTAAAAATATTGTCATAACAAAACCACTGATTGCCCTCGTACGCTAGAGAATACTCCATGATACGTGTCTGATAAATAGGCAACTCCGTCAACAACTCAGGCCTTCGCTCACCCATAATGGAGGTAAAAATGCCAAACGCTCTGCCCCAAGTACCTATGTTTTCGTCGACCTTAAAGGCGGCCATTTTTGCGCGCCAAACACTCGGATGCATAAGCTCTTTTTGGCCCTTCACATGCTCCATCTCGTAATGGTCAGTAAGCAAAGAAAACATGTTCACATACTTATCGGCCCAAATCTTTTCCTTAATTTCAAGTGGAACATGCTGGGCCACTTTCTCCCTTCGTGAGGGTACAGACCCCTCCCCCGCAATCGGCAGTAGCCGCTTACCTGAACTAGGTGCTGTAATTGCTGCCGAACTCGTGCCCGCTGCGGTCTCACCCGGAACCTGTGGGGGAACAGAAGATGGTGCCGTCGCAGCCTCTCTAGATTCCTGCAGTTGTCTCATTACTGCCCTGGCGTCGTCAGCCGTGGTGCCCTCACTATCTTTTCCCAACCACGCTGCCAGTTGTGCCGCCAACTCGGGAGGCATATCTTCCCCGTTCACGGGGGTGACCACCAGGGGGATCGGATGCCCCTCCTTCGGAACCGGGGTTGGCTCCTCTATCGGTGTATCGGGAACCGGGGCCTCCCCCCCAGGTGCCCCCCTCTTGGACCTCTTGCCTCTCCCGCTAGGGACTACTCCCGGCAATGCTGGTCCGACGATTCGCTTCGGTCCTCCCTCCCCGTTCTTTACCGCCATCTGCTTCTTCAGATCGGCTACCTCCTTTATGAGCATGCGGAGCATCTGATCGGTCCCGACCCGCTTTCCGACCTTCTTGCCCGGCATTCTCCAACAAAGATATCTGAAAGAACAAGAACAAAATTACAACGCTCAAAATTGGCTCTTCGTTCCGTCTCGAGCTCACGTGCAGCGGGGAGGTGCAGCTTCAGAGCACAGGAACAAGAGGATGCTTTCTTGGCTTGTTGCTCCTTTTATCCGTCTTTGGGCGGGCGTAAACCCGCCTCCGCCTGCCTCCGGGGGCGTGGCCGGCCGCGTCAGTGTCTAGGACAACCCACTCCAGGGCGGGAAAAGGCGCGCCCCGGCTACGCCGCTTCGGGCATACCAGCCGAGACTCGCCTCCCGCCCAAGATGGCTTCCCGGGGGGATCGGGGTACTCCACCATACGTTCGGGGGGACCGAATGGTCGCCCCTTTCCATACTCATAAACGCTTTTGGTAATCAGCCCACTATTTTTAAAAATTGCATTTCTTGAAACATATGCAGCAGAAGATTTTGTCTCTCACCCTAAATAGGGACTTTTTAAAAAAGATACAAAGAGAAACAGAAGGAATATAGTCAGCTGTTAGCCAGTTAATGCATTTTCATATCATTCTGTCTAGTCATTAACATCAAAAAAGGAAGTAATTACAACTTGAGCTCATTTTCTTCTCTTCTCCATCCCAGTGGGGGAGATTTCCACATGATAAAGTATAGGAAACATCTAAAATAAAACTACACTTTGAAATAGTTTGTTAAAATGTGTTTGTTAAATATTAATTACAATCTTTTGATATATTTATTATACCTGTAAAACTAAAGAAAAAAATGGGACTGCACTATTAACGTAATTTTGAATTAAAAATAAATGGTTTAAACTATATTAATTTACAATATAATAATTTTTTTCTGATGGTTAATAAAAATGTAACCCTCAACTCAAGTAAAAATGTATGCATTATTTTGTATATTTTTAACTTGAATTATATTTATTTATATTTGATAACTATTTTAATTTTTTTTGTTTAATTGACACTATTTCCTAGGGGGTTTACATTTCATCCCTGGCTATTGTTTTGGTAGGGAGCTACACTACCAGGGCTACCAGGGACTGGTCATGTGTGATGCTAGACTTACTATTGGATGTTTTTTATTTTTTTTTGTAAAGGATTACACTTGGACTCAATGTCTATATCTGTAAGGTTGGTCCGACCGCTGCAAGGCCACAAAGGATCATCGCCAGTTGATAGACCCTTTCAAAATAGTCTGTTTGAAAGTTTTTTTGCAGGAGCCAGCCCGACTGAAAATATTTAAAATGGGCAGTCGCACTTCTTCTATACAGAGACGGACGCAAAGCAAGCCCTGCTAGATGGGAGTCTGGCAACTTTACTTAAGGATGGAGTTAATAATAAACAAGCATTGGAAATGCAATAGGTCTCACATTAGAAAAGTTGGAGCTATTGGTCTTGTAAATGACAAATGTTTTATTTATTTGTTGCTTTTTAAAATAGCTAAATTGATAGCTTTGTCATTTACAATGCCAATAGTTATAACTTTTGCGGATGTGACACCTATAGCATTTGGAATGCAACATGTTTTGTATTTACGTGACTTAGATGGCAGCTCTGGTCGTTAGGCCACATCTCTAGAGAGCAGGAGAGTGCAGCAGGGGAGAGAAGCACAGCAATGCAATAGGTCTCGCATTAGAAAAGTTTGAGCTATTGGTATTGTAAAGGACACTTTTTTATTTATGTGCTTGTTTTGAAAATAGCGAAATTAATAGCTTTGTTATTTACAATGCCAATAGTTTTATCTTTCGCAAATGTGACACCTATTGTAACACAATATGTGTTGTAGCACTGAGTGGTGTGAGGGTGAGTGGTGTGAGGGTGAGGGGTGTGAGGGTGAGGGGTGTGAGGGTGAGGGGTGTGAGGGTGAGGGGGGTGTGAGGGTGAGGGGGGTGAGGGGGGTGAGGGTGAGGGGGGTGAGGGTGAGGGGGGTGAGGGTGAGGGGGGTGAGGGGGGTGAGGGTGAGGGGGGTGAGGGTGAGGGTGAGGGGGGTGAGGGTGAGGGGGGTGAGGGTGAGGGGGGTGAGGGTTAGGGGAGGGAGGGTGAGGGAGGGTGAGGGGTGAGGGAGGGTGAGGGAGGGTGAGGGTGAGCGGGTGTGAGAGGGTGAGTGAGAGGGTGAGTGAGGGAGTGAGTGAGAGGGTGAGTGAGGGTGTGTGTGAGGGGGTGTGTGAGGGTGTGTGTGAGAGGGTGAGTGAGGGGGTGTGTGAGAGGGTGAGTGAGGGGGTGTGTGAGAGGGTGAGGGTGTGTGAGGGTGAATTAGGGTGAATGAGGGTGAATGAGGGGGGGTGAGGGGTGAGGGGGGTGAGGGTGAGGGTGTGAGGGTGAGGGGGTGAGGGTGAGGGGGTGGGGGTGAGGGTGAGGGTGAGGGGGTGAGGGTGAGGGTTAGGGGGTGAGGGTTAGGGGGTGTGAGGGTTAGGGGGTGTGAGGGTTAGGGGGTGTGAGGGTTAGGGGGTGTGAGGGTTAGGGGTGTGAGGGTTAGGGGGTGTGAGGGTGAGGGTGAGGGTTAGGGGGTGTGAGGGTTAGGGGGTGTGAGGGTTAGGGGGTGTGAAGGTAAGGGTGTGTGAGGGTGAAGGGGGTGATGGTGTGAGGGTGAGTGAGGGTGTGTGAGGGTGAGGATGAGTGAGGGTGTTAGGCTGAGGGTGTGAGGGTGTGAGGGTGGGTGAGGGTTGGTGAGGGTGGGTGAGGGTTGGTGAGGGTGGGTGAGGGCGTGAGGGTGGGTGAGGGCGGGTGAGGGTGTGAGGGTGGGTGAGGGTGTGAGGGTGGGTGAGGGTGTGAGGGTGGGTGAGGGTTTGTGAGGGTGAGAGGATGTGAGGGTGTGTGATGGTGAGGAAGTGTGAGGGTGACTGAGGGTGTGTGAGGGTGAGGGGGTGAGGCTAAGAGTGGGTGAGTGGGTGTGTGAGGGCGTGTGAAGGTGTGTGAGGGTGAGTGAGGGGGTGTGAGGAGGGTGAGGGGGGTGAGGGTGTGAGGGTGACGGGGTGTGTCAGGGTGAGGGGGTGAGGGTAAGGGTGTGGGTGTGTGAGGGTGAGGGGTCTGAGGGTGAGGGGTGTGAGGGTGAGTGAGGGTGAGAGGGTTGTGAGGGGGGTTGAGGGTGTGAGTGTGAAATTCCACAGACTGGTAGAGACACAGAAACGAACACTTCGTCATAGGGGCACGCACATCCACGAACTCACATACAGGTATCAATTGCACACAGATGTAAACACAAACACACTAAAGTCAGAGACCTGCACACAAAAGAAGGTACATGGCCCGCTCGTCGGACTAGACAAACATATGTAAACTCACATATTAGTAAACGAGCACACACAAACACACTCCGTGCACCAATAGTCACACACATGAATGCAACACTGTAAATATGTCTCCTATACCGGAATTAACCTATTTCTTGCACCTCTTAATTGATCTTTACCTTTTTAATGATTAGCCTGATTGTATTTGTTACTTGTTAGTGTGTAATTCTCCTAATGCATCGTACTTGGTTCTATTGTAATGCGCTCCTTTGCTTTGGGTAAAGTCTGCGCTATATAAAACTGCATTAAAAAAAGAAATTAAAGAAAAAAACACAGGGAGTTAAAACGCACACAAATGCACGCGACCATGCTAACGGCCACTTTCAATCAAATACAGACACCAGAGACCAATAGAAAGTCGTGGGAGCACAGTCACACACATCTCAGTAAGAGAAGACCCTCACAAGAGACACGACCAGGCGCGGACAAAAACTCGGGCACAAACACATGCACTCACTCAATATTTTTCTGCACACGCACACAGGAGCAGATACACCGCACACAGATAAAGTAATGCAAACACTTCTGCTGTTTACTGTGTGTATGTAACGCGTTCTGATACTTACGGGTCAAGATAGCGCTATATAAAAAGTTTAAAATAAAAAAAAACGCGTACGCAACCGGCACACGAACAGATACACAGGTACAAACACACCTATCTATACACACCGAATTTCAGACAAACTCAGACACGCATACACATCCTGCATTTTATTAATCTAAATAGACATCCATATACACACGTGCTCTTTCACACAGAGGCACACACATGCTTTTTACACCTACTTTCCCACAGACGTGCATGCACATGATTACCAAACATAGGCCTTTTCTCCAAAGGACACATTTCGTATTATTTAAACTGGACTTGAGATAATTTCCGGCCATTTAGGCAAAGGTTTGGGTCACACGAGAACGAGTGAGATAATGAGATTGTCGTTCACTCTGAGAGACTCCAACGAGGTCCGGGAGTCTCATGGCAGCAGTAGACTCGCAAGCTCCACCCTTCTTTCTGCCCCGTGTGCATTTTTCAAGCCAGCCCACAGGGGCCAGTGCAGGCCCATACCTGGGCAGAAGGAGAGCGTCTGTGGAGTAGGCAGACTTATTGGAGTTGAATTATTCTCAAATAATGTTTCTGGTGTATTCAAATTTGCTGCTTGCGAAGCGTTGAAATTCTGGTGGGATGGGGCTTGTAATGTTCTCATGTATCAGTTCTGTTCCTGGAAGCGCTCTGACACCTTCGGGTAAAGTCTGCGCTATATAAAAACCGCATAAATAAATAAAGTTTACCGAAATTTATAGGGACGGACTTTGAAAGAAACAAGTTAAACAACTTTTAAAAGGAGACACGGCCTCCGGCCGTGAAACTGAAAGTACGGCCGGCCGACCGTGAATAATTAGGGGGTGAGAAATGCGCTGGGAGGGCTGCCTTTGATGTGCTAATGCGAGGCAGGCAGGCAGGCGGCTGGTGGCATTGTGCACGCCCTTTTGGGGCTTGCGCTTGCGCAATCACCTAAAAAGCACATGCACTTCATGCAATCGCCAGTGGAATCGCCAGTGGTGGTTAACCACTGGATAAGCCACATTAGAGCTTCGCCAGCTATGCGCATGTGCGCACAGCAGGCGAGCCCTAAAAATAAAAATAAACTGGGGATGATAGCACTCAAGGGGAGCACAACGGAGCCCCCTCTGCAATTTTCATGGACTTCTTACTGATTTTCAGATTTTCCTGTTCTTACAAATGGTGGGGGAGCAATCGTGGGCAGGTGGTGTGGGGGCAGGTGGGTCGTGGGAGGGAGAACAAGAGTTCGGGTGGTAGCTCTTGGTAAGCTGTCAGTCAAGGACAGCAGGGAAAGGGGATGATTGCTTTCTGTAGGCACAGGGGCGTGGGTTTTGCTAGGTCAAGTGGGGGTCGTCACCACTAGAGATCAGCTCTATGTTACCTTGCTGGTATCTCTGGGAGGGGCTGGCGGGGGAGGAAGGGGGTTAAAAACACAGCCAATAGTTGGAAGCTCACATTTAGATGGCATTTGGCAGGAGGTTAGAACAAAGGGGGAGGCGGCAGAATTAACACTATGCTATGTCTATGCCTGAAGCTTGTCTGACCTGAAGCTTATGTGTTGGAAGTTGCAGAACTAAATCAAGCTAGGAAGAGGCAACTCATATGTGAGGAACTCCAGGCATTCAGGCCACAGATACCCAGCTTAACCAAAACTCATCTGGCTTATAGAGACAGATCCATGCTGAATCAACTGGGTTTTGATAATTAAACTTGTACTTCCCAAACAGTTTCAATATATAAGGGGTTGCTATATTGAAGTCTAAAAACGTATCCGCTACGGTTTTGCATACTCGAGCGGACCCTAAAGTGAGATGGGCGATAGTACAGCTGCTGATATTGGGACTCAAATACATGATCTGTGTGTTGTATGGTCCTAATACTGTCAGTCCTGACATTTTTTACTTTCTAAGTTCAAAACTATTGGGGGTGGGACGGAGATCTGATAGTCACTGGGATTTTAATTGTATCATGGACCATAAGATTGATACTATAAATAGAAATACGCAGTGTAGAATGCGCTGGAATCAAGCAGCTATCTTCGAGCTTATGCACATTCATCAAGTCGACGATGTTTGGAGGACACTCTTACCAAAGTCGCCAGGGTTCACGTTCTATTCATCCCCACACAAACAATATACATGCATTGATATGATCTTTACCAAGAGAGTATTCCTGGAAAACGCATACTTAAAGGTCTGTCCTAAAGTAACATCTGATCATAATCCCTTGATGCTAACATTACGGACACAGCCGGGTGGAAGGGGTGCTTATCAGGCCTTTTCATTTCCTCAACATCTACTCAATAACCCTGAATTCCGTACGTATCTCAGAGCAGCATTCGTGGAGTACTTAGGAAACAGTAAGGGCACTCCCTCCGCTCAGGTAGTTTGGGAACAGCTGCTCCGCGCTACCTTCGGAGCGCCGCGCGTGTGGGTAGGTTTGCGAGCTCTGGCTGCACGCACTAGAGGTACCGTACCTTATTGTGATGCCCCACGGGAACAGACTGCGGGGCCCATTAGGGACTCCCCTAGGGTCACCACACTAGAGCAGGACCTCCTGGCCTGCCCCCTTACTGACCCAGCGAGGTTGTATTTTTTATCTTTCCTTCTTTTTTATCACTGTGTAGTACTGAGCACCTGAGGTCCTGAAGAATTGCCTGTTGGGCAAGAAACATGTTGACCTAATCAGAGGGTTTGAGGTAGTCCGCTGTGCACCTTACAGATCCTATCTCCCCTCCCACTCTTTTAATCAAGGGAGTCAGCCACGTGAATAAAGGTCCTTGTGGACTGACCCACCTTCTTTTAAACCACCACTCCCTCACGACTACACTTTCCCTTGACCCCTCACACGCACTCAACCGTTGGCTGGAACAAACTAACTCCGACAAAGAGCGCCTATTAGGCACCCGTCAGACATTGCAGCGCCAGTCTGATGAGGAGCAGGAGGCCAATGATGAAGCATGACATCTAGCTCACTTGGTGTGTGAGGTCTTCTAGTTCCAACAAGGGAACACCCTGTTCCATGCCTTTGCTCTCCTCCTCCACACACACACACACACACTATCTTGTCTATTCCCCGGGGAAATTTGTACCTTTGTTGAGTATGGTCGGCTGGACATGTACACTGGACCCTGCTAAATTTCGTCCACACATGGTTCCCTCTTTTGTATTGAACACACACAGATGTCCCCGATCTCTTGCTATAGCATGAACACTCATCTGTCTATGAAGCTGTTGACCATCCACCATCATCCAAAACCTGAAGTCATGAATGGGATTTAAAGGTAATATCCTTCAGTGGGATTATTACAATCACTGTGCATTCACTTGACCTCCTCCAGTTTCCCAGACAATACCTAGCACTTGGTGAATCCCAAGGGTTTCAGCCAATCCCGGCATCTACAAACTATACAACGAGCCCATTGGAGATCTCACTCTACTTACAAATAAAACTATCAAAATAAATCAATATATCAATGATACACAGTTTTAGAATCTCCTCGACTACAGACATCCAACTCATCCCTGCTCCTCACCCAAACCTGAATATCCAGTAACTATCTAAAGCTAAACCACAACAAAACAAGAATTCTCATATTCACTTTAAACAATAAGCAACAGTGAATCCCAACCTGGCTCAATTTCATGAACCTGAGCAGATTCTGATGCCAACCTTTACCCAGTGCCAAGTAACTCAGTTTTGCAATGAACACAGACCTTGGCTGATGAGGGGGTAATACCCTGAAACTGGTCCCAAGATACTTTTGCGGTCCAGGGAGGACCTGGCTTTGCAGTTCAGGTTGGACTGTTCCCATGAGTAGAAGGGTGAAGACTGATTTGCATATGGCTGGATCCAAACTGGGGTGGCGTGGTGGGCAAAAAACTGGTGGATTAAACTCAGATCTATTGACTGGGGTGAATGTTTGCATTGTTCAGCATTCCTTCCATCAGTTCCTCTTTTTGCAAACTCATGTATATAAATTCTTTTTACACCAAGCACAGAATAATTGAAAGACGGCTCAAGTTTTGGTATCAATTGTTGGGGCTATTCTCAAAATTAACTTGTACACATGTAAATTTGCTCTTACCCATATAAGTAACTATACTACTTTTGGGTATTCACAAAATGTGAGTGTATACTTACTTCAAAGGGTAGAGTTACATGTCTCCACCCCCTAAAAAAGAGGGTGCAGCCTAACTTACAAGTGTAATTCTTTTTTTATGAATTAGCCATTCTTAAGATATGTTACAGAAGGACAAGGAGAAGAAACACTTTGACACTGGATAAAAGTAATACACATAGTAGGTACACAGGTTCATTACCAAAACATACGAGAATTTAGGGAATGCGCAGAAAAGACAAAAACAACAGAATTGCAAGAAATAATTCTCTACAGGATAGAGTAAGATGGTAGTGCGTAACTAAACCCACTGCAGACTTGAACAGATCCTTTTAAGTCTAAAAACAGAATGAGGGTTTATGATCTTGTCTAAGACTAGCTCAGATCCGAACACCTGTCTGCACAATGCCCTGAATTCATAAGCGCATGGGCTAATGGAATTTATCTAGACTCTGGCAATACATAAGCGAGCACATACGATGATGTTAGAGGCTAATGCCCTCTCATAGTTGGTGGCCTCCTGTTTAGGCCCAAGGAAGATGTCTTTGTATGTAGGCTGAAACTTGCAACCAATTTGCAGTGCGATTGTTGTAAATACATTGTTCCAGAATGGCAATAGCATTGGACAGTCCAAAAACATATGATTTAAGTCTGCTGCGAAGAGTTTGCATTTGGGGCAGTACAACTTAGTAGAAGAGTGGGATGTTGTGTATAATACAACATTAAAATGGTCTTATGTTATTGCAGTTTTAGGCTGAAGGGGGCTACTTCTTGATCTAAAGTATCTAATGCCTCGTGTACTTCTACTACAGTTATAATGGTATTTAAAAGCTGACTTAATTTTGAAGAAATCTGTAGACTGTCCTCATGGCTGATGTAATGTGTCTGATAAAAAGTGCTGATAGCGCCCTTACCAGAATTCCCATATATGACCGACCGTATTTCAGATGAGTATGGTGCATCTGACAGTTTTTGCCTGTGTAAAAAATAGTCCCTTATGTGCAGATATTTAAAAAAAGAGCTGTGTGAGAGCCCAAACTCATCTTTGAGTGCAATAAATGAGCGAAAACCCTGGTTATCATAAAGATGGCCTAATCTGTTGATGCCCGCACGCTGCCAAGCTCTTGCGACATTATACTGGATTATTTCAGGCAGTGCTGGATTGCCCCGTAAAATGGTATGATGATGCAACAAGGGCAAGGAATATTCCTTGAAGATCTCATGCCAGATCCTGGTTATATCCCTGACTACCTTGAATCCGACCCATTTGTAGTAGTTGAGGTCAGAGGTCTTGTAAAGGGTAAATCCTATAGACGGTCTGCAGGCTAGTTGATAAGTCAATGAGGATAGGCCAGCTTCAAGACTGTTTGACAGACTCTGCATCCGCCCAGCGAATGAGGCCCAATAATAACGCTTGAAATCTGGGAGCCAAAGCCCCCTTGTTGGTAAGACAATTTGATAGAGCACGTCTATACCCCCAGCTGAAGCTACCTATAGTGCTTTCCCGATGCTTAGGAAACGATTGTGGAACCCACAGGGGGATTGACCAAAACGGATATAGAAACTTGGGCAGTACTTTCATTTTGATTATATTACACCTGCCTAAGATGCTGAGGGGGATCCAATGGCAGCCACATAAATTAACTGTGACTGATTTAAGAATAGGTTGATAGTTTGGTGTGATTAGACCCTTGGCCTGGTTGCTGAGGCGGATACCTAGACAGTAGCCGTATCTGTAGTCCCTAGAGGCGTTGGACGAGTATAAGGTTGGAAATTGGGAATTGTCTGAGTTTTAGCAAAATGTAACTTATATCCTGAAAAGGAACCAAAGAGTTTTGCCTCTTCTGTAATAAGGACTATAGCATTAACAGGGTTAGCAGAATAGACAACGATGTCATTTGCATATGCAGTAAGCTTGAGTTCTATACCATTTAGACATACTGGGAGGATTCCCACATTCTGCAAAGGATGTCTTATGAAAAGCTCGATGTAAAGAGCAAACAGCAGAGGGGAGAGTGGACAGCCCTAAAGCGTGCCCCTTAGGGCAGAAAAATGAGTGGATGACATACCATTCAGATTGACTGGGTTCTTGTAGAGTTTCTGTATCAGAGAGATAAACTGAGTGCCAAGTCCAAATGCTGACATAGTACCCCAGAGTGCCTCCCAAGCTACACTGTCAAAAGCCTTCTCTGGTCTAACATGATCATGCAGATGTGTGATTTTAATTTACCAGATACATTGAAGGCTGCAATGGCATTGTTAATATGAGCTACACTATCTCTGCCGGGGACAAGCCTGTGTTGTTGAGCAGGAACTAGCCGATGTATGACGGGGCCAGACGTATTGCCAAGATTTTACAGAAGATTTTGGCATCCGAATTGGACGGTATGAACGTTTATCAACAGGGGGTTTTCCCTTCTTGGGAAACACAACGATGTTAGTCAGACTTAAGGAAGCCAGGGCTCCCCCATTACTGATATAAGTGGTTGTTTCCATAAACTCAGGTAGCAAAGTATCCCTGAAAACTTTATAAAACTCGAGTGGGATAGTATCCACGCCTGGCACCTTACCTGGGGGCAAGGTCTTGATTGTATCCTTCTCCTCTGCTACCAGTATGTCTCTTTGTAATAATGTTGATTCGTCAGCCTCAAGCCATGGAAGATGGCTCTCTTGAAGGTATTCCAGGAGTCTATAATTATTATCTGAGACTGACTCTCCCCATATTCATACTGCAATGCTTTATATTTGTGAAAATTAGCAGCTACTTTCTCTGTTAGCCTTCTATTTAGCATAGATCACTTTTCTAGGATCTTTAAATAAATCTGCTGCTCCGCTGGGTCCCTGACCATAATTGCCTGTGCATGCTGTCATTCCAGATCTAAATAATCAAATCAGCATTGTTCTGTTTCTTGAGATGAATGCCTGTTCTGAGCCAGAATAAACTGGGGAGTCTTTCCCCTGACAAAGACTTTCATACAATCCCAAACTACCTGAGCCGAGGGAGTGCCCTTACTGTTTCCTAAGTACTCCACAAATGCTGCTCTGAGATACGTACGGAATTCAGGGCTATTGAGTAGATGTTGATGAAATGAAAAGGCCTGGTAAGCACCCCTTCCACCACACTAGAGCACAACCTCCTGGCCTGCCCCCTTACTGACCCAGCGAGGTTGTATTTTTTATCTTTCATTCTTTTTAATCACTGTGTAGTACTGAGCACCTGAGGTCCTGAAGAATTGCCAGTTGGGCAAGAAACATGTTGACCTAATCAGAGGGTTTGAGGTAGTCCGCTGTGCACCTTACAGATCCTATCTCCCCTCCCACTCTTTTAATCAAGGGAGTCAGCCACGTGAATAAAGGTCCTTGTGGACTGACCCACCTTCTTTTAAACCACCACTCCCTCACGACTGCACTTTCCCTTGACCCCTCACACGCACTCAACCATTGGCTGGAACAAAAGAACTCCGACAAAGAGCGCCTATTAGGCGCCCGCCAGACATTGCAACGCCAGTCTGACGAGGAGCAGGAGGCCAATGATGAAGCATGACATCTAGCTCACTGGGTGTGTGAGGTCTTCTAGATCCAACAAGGGAACACCCTGTTCCCTGTCTTTGCTCTCCTCCTCCACACACACACACACACACACTATCTTGTCTATTCCCCGGGGAACTTTTTACCTTTGTTGTGTAACATCTGTGTATGTTGTCATGAGATTTGCAAGGTAGGTTTCTGCAGCTTGCTCTGAAGCCCCATTGATGTTATGTTTTCATTGTTTATAGACTGCTTTTCTGGTAATTCTGAAATGAGTGCTGGCCCAAATATTTAGCTAAGTGGTTGTTCATAGTGCTTCTATGATCAATTGTTTCAATGCCTCAATATTTTTTTTTATATATGTATATTTTACACAGTGGCATTGCGGCTGAAAAATTATAGTTTGAACATGGGTTCCATAGGAATTTTATTTTTTGGTTGCAAATAACTTGGCAAATCTGCACAAAACTCTCCACAAAAAAAAACCCATCAAACTCATCGCTTTCCTGGAAAGTGTTGGGGAAAGCCATCAAGCAGTGCCGAAGTGAAAGGGCCGGTCAAACAGCTAATTTTCCACAGGCAATTATCTGGAGGAAAATTGAATAGCGGTACCGCAAAAACTGCTAAATGTAATTCCACCAAATTTGTCAGAAAGGTAGATCTGTACCCAAAATTTGGTGCCTATCCATTCAGTAGTATTTAGAGAAATTAAGGGCTTGATTTGAATGTTGGTGGGATCAGGACAAAGTGGGCTTTTTTGGCGGTCTTCCTGCCCGCCGCCCTAGTGGTCCGCCCGCCCGGTTAAGATGCTGGTTGACAATGAGAGAGAAGGGCGCCCCAGTCCCACCGACTCTGCAGGACTTCTCTCTCTGCCCCTATTGTGGGATGGGCTGCAGCTGGGGGTGGAAGGATTCCAGCCAGGATTTCCGCCCTCCAGATTTGGCTGTGGGCTGTTTCGAAGAGAATTCCGGTGCTAATCCCTCCTGCTTCGAGTCGGCATGACGGGACAAAAAGGGGTGAAAACCCACCTTTTTTGGGGGTATAGCCTGTGATTTTATCCTCTACTCCTTCTCCTATGTCCCCCTGTACTGGCTGCACCTTGACCGCAATAGACCAGCACCCAGTTTTGAAGGACCCAAAGGTAGGTGTTTGTGGTATGTGTGGGTATACATTGTATGGTGTGTGTAGATTTGTGGGGTGCACTGCAAAATGTACAAAACATGCTCACTACACACAACCTACATACACATATGTATACATACACAACATATATGTGGTTACGTAAATAAAAATATGTTACTTACCTTTCTCCCCACCACCATGGCCACCCCATCAGTACTCCGCTCAACAGGAATATCCAATTCTGCCCGGCGCAACCCCGCCTGTGAGACGGTGGGTGGGTTGCCAACACAGGTCTGTGCTGGACTGTTCCCATGAGGCACAGGGTCAGACTGATTTGCATATGGCCATGTCTGAACTGGGGTGGTGGATTGAGCTAAAGAATTATGATGGATTAAACCCAGCTCAGTTGATTGGGGGTGAGTGTTTGATTTGCTCAAATGCTCCGTCCATCATGCCCTTTGCTATCGTTTTGTTTGCCCTAAGTTGGCAGGGTATGTCCAGACGTGGGTCCCTTGCTCACTTTGCCAATGGATTCAAGATAGGTGGGCAGATGAGGGTTATGAACCCGAAACCAGTCCCAGGTTGCTTGTATCTGGTCCAGGGAAGAAATGGCTTGGCAGTTCGGGTTGGACTGTTCCCACGAGGCACAGGTCAGACTGATTTGCATATGGCCATGTCTGAACTGGGGTGGCGGACTGAGCTAAATTATGATGATGGATTAAACCCAGATCAGTTGACTGAGGGTGAGTGTTTGATTTGCTCAAACGCTCCGTCCATCAAATCCTTTGGTATCACTTTGTTCGCCCTAATTTGGCAGGGTATGCCCAGACATGGGTCCCTTGCTCACTTTGCCACTGGATTCAAGATAGCCTGGCTGATGAGGGTTATGAACCCGAAACCGGTCCCAGGATGCTTGTTTTCGGTCCAGGGAAGACATGGCTTGGCAGTTCGGGCTGGACTGTTCCCATGAGGCACAGGGTCAGACTGATTTGCATATGGCCACGTCTGAACCGGGGTGGTGGAGTGAGCTAAAGAATGATGATGGATTAAACCCGGATCAGTTGACTGGGGTGAGTCTTTGATTTGCTCAAACACTCAGTCCATCATCCTCTTTGGTATCACTTTGTTTGCCCTAAGTTGGCAGGGTATGCTGAGACATGGGTCCCTTGCTCACTTTGCCACTGGATTCAAGATATCCTGGTTGATGAGCGTTATGAACTCAAAACTGGTCCCAGGATGATTGTTTCCGGTCCAGGGAACACATGGCTTCGCAGTTCGGGCTGGACTGTTCCCATGAGGCACAGAGTCAGACTAATTTGCATATGGCAATGTCTGAACTTGGGTGTTGAAGTGAGCTAAAGAATGGTGATGGATTAAAGCCAGATCAGTTGACTCGGGTGAGTGTTTGATTTGCTCATTTGCTCATCCCCTTTGGTACAACACAGAAGACTGCAGCGGCGACAGTCCTCTGTGTATCACCTATACATCTAAATACAGTGGGCTGAAAACCATTAGTTTGGCAGAGTGCTCAGTTCCACTGCCACGGCAGGATGGTGGAAAGAACACCAAGATCTAAATCAGACCCTAAGGTTCAAAATGTATGTATATCTAGTGACATGATAGTACCACAGGACCGGCAGAACAAAATATAAGATCTGATTGGCTGCCTCACATCAGCAAATGTGATGGCAGCCATTTTAGGACTTGGTCACTTAATCCCCATGTCCTCAAAATAAAATATGAGGGAAAGATAGATACTCCCTGACCCCCTAGACCTGGTGGGCCTAAAATTTATTTTTTTAATGGTGCAGTAGTACCACTCAAATTTTTTTTTAAATGACGGTCTCGAAATCTCTTCCTCTATACAATTAGAAGCCCCTTGGATGGACCCGTGCCTGAGGGGGTAGGCGCAAAGTTAAATAGTTGAAGTAGAGGAGAGCACCCCCCTCCTCAAGCCACCCAATGGCCCGAAAACCCCCTATCCACAGGGCACACTGATTTTTTTGGGGGGAGCAAGGGGTGCAGGGACACCATCCTGAGACATATTGTGGCCCCAGGGACTCCATCCTCCAAGCCATGCTATATTCTATTTTGGGAGGGGGGTGTGGGGAAGGTAAGTTGCAAGTCATAAATATTTTTTGACTTTTTTTAGCATCTTGTACTGGCCAATCACAAATGCTGTTGTTAAATATCTTTATTCGGCAAATTGATCACATAACATAACATAACATAACATAATACATTTTTAATTCACCGGTAAAACTTTAAAAAGATACGGATAAAAGGGAAGAAATGCACCACAGTCACTAGTTTGCTACAGGTGGTTTCAAGCATCAGACCGTAGGTCCCCCCGAGTGCAATTTCAGTAGACGGGAGCGCGTCACCCACGCACTGCCCAAGAATTTTGCCACCCCGCAAATCATGATGGAGGAAGAAGAGTCAGTAGAAAGTATACGTAGTGCCTGGCTATGGCACCTCAGCCCCAATTCCCTACACACAGGTTTCAGCCAGAATTTCCGCGCCACTTTGTAAGCGGGGCAGGCAAAAAATAGGTGGGCCACAGATTCCTTTGGTGCTGCACAGCCAGGGCACAAACGCTGGGGGGAACCAGAGTTCGACCACCTCGCCGGGAAGTCATGCACCGGAATCGTCCCATATCTCAGTTTTAGATATAGCGCTCGATCTAGAGGTTTGTTTATCAGGTCAAGGAAGGGTTCCAGTTTTTTCACCCATTTAATTAACAGAAATTGATCCGTGAGTGAGCCCCCATCCATGACCCTCAGTGCATTACTCTGTACCCAATCCCAATATAACTTTTTGATCACTTCCTTGGGTGGCGGCGTTTGTGACTCCCAAGCATCCCTTAGACCCAAGTTAAGAACCAGGTCTCTCAATTTCTTCAGCCATCCTATTTTTTTCCCCGTGTCCAACAGAAGAAGATCGTCCAACCCTTCAGCATATTTTGCGAGCTCCTCAGTTCTTCTTAAACGAGTCCAGAAGAGCAACGGGCGTAGCCTTACCAAGTCCTTTAGTGCTCTTCTGCCCAAATCTAGTCTCAGGGGGATCAGTGGGGTGGAAGCGGGGAGAGCCACCACCTTCCTTAGGAAATTGTTTTCCGCTGTCGATAGATCTGAAACATTTTCAAACCCCCAGAGTTCGGAGCCATATAATGCCGCCGGGAGAATCTGACCCTCATAAATCGCCATGGCAGGGGAGACTGGTTTGCTACTTGACTCGCGGAGCTCCCTCAGAGTCACCCTGTATACTCTTTGGTGGCTGAGTAACATTTTGGCCAAGTGGTCCTTCCAGGACATTCGACTATTTATCCGGACACCAAGATAGTCAAATGAGTTGACCAACTCCAGGGGCGCACCATTAAGCAAGAAGTTATTTTTAAATCTTTAGAGGGGGCGAGTGCCATCAGTTTAGTTTTCGAGGTATTGATGGTTAAGCCTCTGTTGGTACAAAAAGAAATAAACCGGTTCAAGAGTTTTTGCAGACCCACTGGGGATTTGGAGATCAATAAGGTGTCGTCGGCGAAGAGTAAAGTGGGGACTCTTTCCCCCACCAGGGATGGGGCATCCGTCTCTTCCCCTTTCAGATGGTACAACACTCCATTCACGAATAAGGAAAAAAGGGTCGGAGCCATAACACAGCCCTGGCGTACTCCTCTCCTCACAGGGACCCTATCTGTTAACTGTCCCTGGGATCCCCATCTGACCCTCGTGTAGTTCCCCTCGTGGAGCTTTACGATTAGACTCAGGAGCCTACTGGGAAATCCCATCTCTCCTAAGATGTCCCATAATTTTGCCCGTGGGACCAGGTCAAAAGCCGTCCTGAGATCTATGAAGGCCATGTATAAACTGCCTTTCTTGATGGTAACTGCCTTCCAATAGATAACAAAAAAACGAAAGACCTGGTCCATCGTGCCTACCTTCCTTCTAAAGCCCGCTTGAAGGTGGGAGAGAATACTGGCCTCCTCCATCCAATCGCCTACCCTTGAAATGATGACCATGCCAGCCACTTTCTGAATTATATCTATCAAGCTGATAGGTCTGTAGTTCGCAGGATCATCTCTTGCCCCCTTCTTGAACACAGTTACCACCTCTGCCCCCTTCCAAGAGTCTGGCACCTGGTGACCCATAGTTATCAAGTTCATAATTGTGGCGATTAACTTGGCCCAAGCCTGCGGCTCCGCAATCAACAGGTCCCCAGGGATCCCATCTGGCCCGGCCGCCTTCTTTGGGGTTAGACGTTTAATCGCCGTCACTACTTCGGTGGTCGAAAATTGGGGGTCATCCACCCCTAAGGTATCCCCAGCGCCAAAACTAGCTGCCCCGGGGCTGATTAGTTCATCATTACCTCCATATAGGGATGAAAAGTGACTAAACCATTGCTGGCTGGTTATGTGAGCTGCTAATGGTTGCGATTTCCTCTGCCTAGTTCTATTAATCAGATCCCAAAAAAGGTTCGGGTTCCTTCTGCTCACAGCATTGGATAGGTCCTGCCAATGCTGTTCCTCCCACTCGCGTTTAGCCAGCGATAGTGCTTTTAGGTAGTCCTTCCTGGCCGCTCTAACCAGCAAAGGATCCCCAGAAAGCAGGGCTTTTGTCAGAATTTTCCTTTTGCCCTTACACTGATCTGTATACCAAGGTTTATTTGAAGTGGGAGGTGTAATAGTTTTTCTGTAGCTTTTCCCTTTCGAGATAAAAAATTGACTGACATGATCTATTGTAGCCTTATAAGCTGAGTCGAGGGAAGAGTGCGGCGAAATACTGATCTCATTTTCACAGACCCAGGCCTCCAGATCAGAGGACAGGCCCTCTACCAGGGATTTAATGGCCCCTAGGTCATCCTCCTTCAGGTTAGCCTTATCCCATTTCAGTCTGCGATTGTTGTTGTATGGGATGATCTCTTTAGATGTTTTTAAGGGGGCATTCACCCTACTGTCTTTAAAGATGCCCCAACTAAACTTACAACACAGGGGATTATGGTCGCTATCCTGACTTGGGAGCACTTCCATGTCAATAAGGTCTGCCCAAAAACTAACATCCATTAGGATGTAGTCAATTCGGGACGGCCCAGTAAGTCTATTGAAGGTCAGTGCACCTGCCTGGTTGGATATAGTCCTGCCATTGAGGGCTCTTAACTTGTGGTCCCTAGTTAGTGCATTAATTTGGATTGCCCTAGCTGACCATTTTCTAATGGGGGGCAGGGATAGGGTTGGAATGGACCAGTTTGAATCTTCGTCTTCAATACCCAGGGGGTTATCTCCGAGGAGAGGTTCAAACGTGCAATTGAAATCACCCCCCCACGATGATTTTTGCAGATGAAGGGCAGTTAGCTAAGGCAGAGTCCAGAGCTGTTAAAGTTGGGCAGGCGGTGTCCCCAGGTGCCCCTCTGGCGTAAATGTTGAAGAGGTCTAGCCTGCTACCCTCCGCGTTCCCTCTAGAAGAGAGGTGGAGTATGTCACTACACTCCAAGTTGTAGCGTGTGACCACCCAGTCCAGCCCTATTTTAATCCAGACCAAGAGGCCACCCGCTGGTCTACCCTTTCCTTTGCTTACTGCTGGCAAAAAGTGGGTGGTATACCCCGATTTATGTAAGGGTAATAGGCTCCAGGTTTCCTGAAATAGGCAAACATCGAACCTCTCAATGAACGAGTGCCACTCTGGTAAATCTAACTTCCTTTTTAACCCCGCAACGTTCCAAGATAGGAGGTTTATTACCCGCCATCCCTTGGGCACTATGGTGTGTCCCCCCTTATTCACACCCTCATTATCCGCCATGGTCATACAGCTGCCCCCATCTTGGACCAAGGGAGTAGGGTTTACAGGACAATTAGAGATGCTGGCCATAGACTCGGCTATCATGGAAGCCTCAGTAATGTTGTTAGTAATGGCAATTTGAACTAAAGGTGGACTAACTTGCCCTGCATCTATACTGCCACGAAGTCGTGGGGCCTCCTCCCCAGGATGTTCGCATGTCTCCCCCCTGGGCACTAAACTTCAATCGCAATCTTCCAGCCCAGAGAGCTGCGAAAACCGATTGTAAGTGTCCAAGGGAGTGAAGGGTCTTAGATGTTCCATCCTGGTGTCGTGGTTCATCGTGTGTCTATAGGGCACCGTAGACCAGGCAGAGTGCTGGTCAAGCACCGAGGCAAAGTGTTGCCCATACTGGGGATAATTGTTGTTATGTGGCAGGGTGAGGGGTGGCCTATATGTTTGGAACTTACTTGGATATTTGGGAGGAATAGCCTCTGTCCTGGGATAGAAATGAGTTAGGGCCCGAGGGATGATGCGAGTTTCCCCGTTTCCAGGTGGCCAGTTTAAGATATAATCTACTGCTCTGGGGTCTCTAAAGTTGACCACCACTAGGTCCCCCTCTATATCTTTAGTTCTGCTCCCCAGCCAGTAGATCCGTCTGACATGCACTATATCCCCTTCTATATTGGGCGCTATCGGCCTATGTGTCCTCAACCAATGGATAATTATATTTTTGAGATCAACGTATCCCTCCTTCTTATTTTCTGCTAACGGGGGGGCCCCAGTCAAAACTACCACAAAGGGCACTGCTTCTGGGGGAATCTCCACTTGTGGCACCTTTTTCCGTGGTATTCTATTATAGCTACCTTCCCCATGGTCGTTCTGGTTGTTGTTACTTGTCGGGGCCTTTGGGGCTGGTTTTTTTGGGTCACCACCCTTTTCGATTACAGGTGTATTTAACTGTTTGGGAGGCAATGGGTTTTGGGAGGGAAGGTCAACCCTACCTTGGTGTTGTGTGGTTTTTTTGGCCGGCTGAGCTGGTACAGTTGGGTTTTTTGGAACGGTGGTAGAAGGGGGCCTGGCCATGGGTGTCGGGTGTGCCACCCCATTCCCCTGGGTTTTAGTCATAGTAACCATGCTAGATATGGCGGTTTCCAGTATGGTCAGTCTGATTTCCACCTTTTTAATGGACTCAATAATAGGTAAAAGAAGTGATCTCAGCAAAAACTCCCAATTCCCTATCAATGTGGGGGGAGGAGGAGTAGCAGATACTGTGGTTCCAGCATTGCTGTCAGGAACCACAGCCTGTGCAGCTGCTTCAAGTGAACTATTTACAAATGGTGGTACTACTGCTGGTGTAGGATCCGGCTCCTCTGCTAGGGTAGTCTTAGTTGAATTGAGGGTTTTTGCCCCTTTACCAAATTCAGTATGCGAGATTTTAGCTTTACCTGGTGCCACCCTTAGTTTCCTCCTTTTTTTACTAGGTGGTGGGCTTGTGAATCTGGGCAGCAACTAAATGCTTAGGTTTCTGTTTCCTAGGCTTGGTTATGACAGTGATGCGACTAGGACTAGGGGTAGGAGAAACAGTTATAATGTTATCCAAGGGCAAACAAGGTGTGGATACAAAATCACGAAACAAAAGGGGAACGCCTTCCTGACTAGCATTATCCCCACTCAAGTCTACAGAGCCTCCCTCCTGGGTCAAAACAAGCAGGGAACTGTCGATGAGGGGTCTATGTTTCATGCTCTCAACTGAGCGACGCCGCTCGGCCCTACGCTCTGCTAAGATAGAGTCCTTATCACCCTCACTCTGAACCTTGGGAAAATAATTATCCAATAACCCATTGCGTAATCTTCCTTTTTTCCCAGGGGTTTCCTCTTCTGTTGACATATCCGACGTGGCAGGGCACGGGCCACTGAACTGCGGGTGTTAGGGGGTAGGCCCAGCCCAGCCTACTCTGGCCTACGAGGGCCTCAGAGGGCCCGCCCTTTGCCCGGGCTTCGCCCCGAGCTACGTCCCGCGCGCGTCCCGCTGCACGTCCCGCTGCGCGTCCCGCTGCGCGTGACGGGTAGGCAGGTTATATCCTCCTAAACGAGGGGGGCGGAGCCGCTGCGGGAAGAGACTTCAGGTGTTGGAGTGCCTCGCAGTCCCGCAGCGGTGTGGGCGGAGGGCGGGTCCTGGTGCAAACGATGGCAGCTCGGGGCCAAGAGCCGCGTCCCAAGGCAAGTCAGACAGCGCTTCCACAACAGAAGCAGAGGCAGGAGAAGCAACCCTCAGCGCAGGTCAGCCCACGTTGTTGAAATGAGTAGCACCCGCGCAGCGGGTGCTGCGAAAGTTATGCAGGCACACCGGGCGGGGGGCGGGGCCGCTGCGGGAAGAGGCTTCAGGTGTTGGGGTGCCTCGCAGTCCCGCAGCGGTGTGGGCGGAGGGCGGGTCCTGGTGCAAACGATGGCAGCTCGGGGCCAAGAGCCGCGTCCCAAGGCAAGTCAGACAGCGCTTCCACAACAGAAGCAGAGGCAGGAGAAGCAACCCTCAGCGTAGGTCAGCCCACGTTGTTGAAATGAGGCTGAAGGTTAGCCATTGTCTATTAAGAAACAGATAAGATTAAAAAGGCACATTGGGACATCAGCTATAGCAATTGTCAGTGACTGAGATTAATTCTAGAATTCCATTGATCACTTTTTGTGTTGAATAAGTTATTCTCCATAAGGAGGAGGTGTAGGTTCGAGCTTGGTGTGCTACAGAACTCAGTATACACCTAACTGATGAGGCTCAAAACAGTTTGTAGTTGCTTCGTTCTCACTAAGAGGAGACCTCAGCTCTCAATTGGGTTGTACCCATTTCTACTACGACAGGGCGGGGTCAATTTGCATAGGTTCACTGTCAGTAATGACACAGGACAGATAAGGTTGATGTTTAATGGATTAATAGAAACAAATCTGAAATTGATTAATGTGTGTTGATTAATAGAGCAAATGTGCCCCTAATATATGTGTAATCCTCCAAGGAAAGAGGGAATGCGAAGTCCCTGTAAAGCTGCGAAGGCAATACAGTTCTGAGGAATGACTTGTGGAAGATCGGTTGTTTGATCACTGCAAAAAGTCAGAAAGTTCCACCATGAATGCAATATTGCATTAAAACTAAGTTAATGTGATTAAATTGGGCCATTGTTTAGTCGTGCACTTTCTCAGGGCTAATTGCGTGCTCAAAGCAAGTAGGAATGATTTCCTCTCTACACTTTATGAAACACAGTATGAGAAAACAGGTTTGTGAGGTCTATTCACTGAGGTCATAAGTAAGGATTATGAATGATTGTTCTGAATGTAGTAATGTAGTTATGTTTAATCATGCTACATTACTTACCGGTAATCCTCATTACTCCTGGTCCCGTTGTCCTCGGCCCATTCATTACTAATGGAGATTACTATCTCCTGACAGAAAATAAAAACAAGAGGAATGCTGGGATATACCTACTGCCCCTCCCCCCGGGAGTATAAAGGTAGGACCTACCCAGCAGACCTCCTGTACTAACAAGCCCAGACAGGAAGGCCGGCCGCCCGGGAGGGAGGGAGGGGCGTATGAATGGGCCGAGGACAACGGGACCAGGAGTAATGAGGATTACCGGTAAGTAATGTAGCATTACCCCCAGGTCCCTTATGTCCTCGGCCCATTCATTACTAATGGAGAAATACCAAAGCAGTAAAAAGCCGGCCTTCCCAACCCAACAGAAGCCAACCCAGGAAACCACACCAAGGCAGCAACCGCATAAGGAAAAAGGAAGAACCGGGGAAACCCCAGGCAGAGCCCCCGACAAGAGGGACCCCACCAGACCAGCAGACACCCAACAAGAGCAAGGGCGCACAGCCAGACGACCAGACCGGCCACCACAGAGGCCAACCAGCCCACCGCAGGACACCCGACAGCCAACCAGCGACAGGGTGAACATAGACACCCAAGACACCACCGGTAAGGGGACAACAGCAGAAGAGAGGCCAAACGAAGAGAAAGGCCACGAACCACCAGGCCAAAAAGCCAGAAACGGGCATGTGAGAAGTTGGCCTGGTATATAATGCTCACTAATTCTAGTGATCACTTTGTACCATGCCAAGCAACCCTTATGATGATGGTTGTAATTCAACCTTGTAGACCAGTTATCCTAGTGGTAACGTGGACAAAGCAGTCTTAGGCTAAACTCTGAAAGGCATGTGAAGCCAGCTGTTATATCATACACAACCCCCTTGAATACCAAATGAAAGGGACACCACACAGATATATATTGAAAATATATATTGATTTATTAACTATAAAATCCCCTGGACTCTTTATGAGCACAGAAGCACAAGCGTTAAATCACAAGACAGTTTAAAATACACAAAAGTTGCACAATATGGATGAGCCCTAGGGGCCACCTAAACCATATACTAAATAAGTGGTATAAGAGATACCTAAAGGAAAGTGAAGAGGCCTAGGGCCTTGGGAATCGCTGGAGCTATTCGAGACTGGAGTTAACTAAGTCGGGAAAGGCCCACGGGACTCGGGTGCAGTGTTCAAAGTGCACGCACTTCTCAATACAAAGTCTATGGTGCGTAAAAAGCACAAAGTTAGAAAGTTAGGAACCTTCCGAGTGACCTACGGAGCTGAAACTTAAAACACAGGCCCTTGGGATGTGTACCAGTGCAGGAGCACCGGCGGAGCTGAGTTACCTCACCCACAGGAAGCGGGTGCACAGGGTCGAAGATGTGTCGGGTTTCGTCACGCTGGTCGATGGTGCTTGGAGCTGAAGATGCTGCAGGCGGCTCGATGAGAAGAGTTCCGGTGGATCCAAGGGTGGATCAGAAGAGTTGAAGACCTGAAAGCAGAGGGGACAGTGTTCAAAGTCACTAGCCAGTGACTGCCCTGGAACCAGAGTGGAACCAGGCGATGTCGGGTGCAAACAGGCGTTGTCGGGTAGCTTCTTTCTGCAGCCACGTGGATACCCGGGGTCGAGGACGTCCAGGAGTCGGTCACGAGCTGTCCCACGGAGGCTTCTCGCTGTTGGCGGTGTCGGCGACCTGATCGGAGCAAACAGGCCTTGGCAAATGCAAGCCACGCAGAAGTTGAAAGATGCTGTTCACTCGGACCAGCAAGGTCAGAGCGGGTGCTCCTTTTCACAGGAGCTTGGGTAGGTCTGGAGCAACCAGACCTGCTGTTTAAATCTTCGGGTTCGTCGCCAAGATGGCCGCTGACCACGTGGCTAGTGGCCGGGATGGCGCGTCGAGTGGCACAGTGCAAAAGGGCCCCACGCAGATCGTGGAGATGCTGGGGGGCTGATCTTCGGTGCAAGGGCTGCTCGGTGGTGGGGGTTCTCAATCCCCAAAGCACAACGTCGAGGATGCCTCAGAAGCTGCGCAGTCAGCTTTTCGAGTGTCTTTCAAGAGGTCCGGTCCCACGTCACTCGGTGCCTCCACGGGTCCCTTCTTCGCAGGGACTGTGGATCGGGCTCTGAGAAGTCTGGGAGTCTGGTTCTTGTCGGGCTCTGGGCTCGGTCTCCGGCGGGAGGCGGCGGCAAAGCAGACGTCGAGTTGCTGGTTGGTACCTGTGTTCACAGGGTGGTCACTCCTTGGCCACAAGGGAGATTCTTCTTCAGTCTTCTGTGCAGCAGAATGTCGAAGTCCAGTCTTCTTCTTAGTTTTAAGTTGATTTCGGGATGATCTCCTGTGCAATGGCACTGCTCCCCCTCTTATTCCCAAACTGGGGGTGGATCACCTACTAGGTCCCTCCTCTGGGTGGAACCAGGAAGGGGGGCGGTTACACCCCCTTTCCTTTGTCCAGCTCCGCGCCAGGACTGGGGCTGGAAGGCCCCAGAACCGGTTTGGACTGGCCTATGCACGGGGACACCTTGTGTGCCCCGGGCATGTCTGATTCTTTTCAGCCCTGTCCTACCTAATACACAAAATCCTGTCTGGGGTGGTGCTCGCACCTCCCAAGGCAGGAAACCCTTTGTCCAGGCCACCATCTGCCGAGTTTCGGTCAGCAGCAGGAGGCCAGACTTGTGTCTGTGGTGGCAGCGTCCATTTTGTGAAGCTGAGGCTCTGTTTAACTTTAACCGGGGTTAAGGCTACGCACATGTCGTGTCCCTCTAGAAGGGTGGAATGCTATCCCCGTCGCCAGAATTGGCGAGGGGATAGTATTCCAATTCGTATGACACCTTACTCGACATGTTTTGATAAAGCCAAACCAAAGATAGCATTTAACCGCGAGGATTATAATGCACTTAAGAGTATATGGTATGGCAATATCCCGGAACGGCTTAGGGAGTTGTTCCCGACAGCTGTAGACAGGCTCAGCTCATGCCAGAGCACCATCTCACATATTTCCAAGCACTCTGCCTCCAGGATTGATGAGGCCTTCCATAGGAGTGGCTGATAGGAACATATGTGTCCAGTTTAGGGTTAGGCACAGGCATACTGTACCTAAGTAAGAGGTGATTACACCAACTTACCCCAGCTGAGTGATCAGCCAGTTGTGTCAAATATGGAGGCCAGGCCAGGGGTGGCACAATACATGCTGCAGCCCCTGGTAGGCCTTGGCTACACCAATGCCCTGGGTACCTATGGTACACTGTTACAGGGGCCTATAAGGTGAACCAATTCCAATTGTGTTATGCACCTAAGGTACATGGAGTCCATTTTAAGGAGAGAGCAATCAGCCTGGGGCCCTGAATAGCAGGATCCCAGGCCAACTAAGTCAAAAACCAGCTAAACACCAGGCAAAAAGTTTGGGGGTAACCATAGTCAGATATCCACCTTCCTACATAACCCCCCCCCAAACGAAAGGAGATAAGGCTATCCTTGACCAGGTAAGCCTATATTGCCTAAGTGGCCATATAAGGAAGTACCAGCTCTGGCTTGGTAACCCCCTGACTCATGGTCCACTAAGCAATCCCTCACCCTAAGGGTATCTGAGGGTCTCCACCATAGGGAATCTCTAGCTGTGGTGTGTCTTTGCAAAGTCAAAGGCTGGTGTTGGGATGGAGTACTGAAGTGAGTTTCCTCTGTAGGGCTCAGCTTCCTCCAATCACTCTCCACCATGTGTGCCTTTCTTTCTCTGACTGAGTTGCACTGTGCTCTCAGGGTCAACCTCTGGCTACCTAAAGCTGGAGGCTGGGTCCCTCTGTTTGGCTTACTGGAGGGACAGGTCAGGTTTGGGGCCTTTTGGTCCCAGGTTTGGCTGTGCCCAACAATATCCATCTGGGGGAGGTCCCTAACTACTTTTAAGGGGGATCCCTCAGGAGTTTTTAAAGTTTTCACCTCACTAGGGCTACTAGTTTCGGTGCCCCTAATCTGTTGATGGGGGTGCTTTATTTGACAGGGGGCCCTTTGGGTCTCACTGTCCTTCTTGTCCTCTGCAGCCCTGGGCTGAGTAAGGCAAGGTAGAGAGGGGCAGGTTACCTGCTCCAGACTGGGTCCCTCCTGAGAAGGGTCCACTGCCATCAGAGGTTCTGTCAGGCCAGGCCTAACAACCTCTGGGACAGTTCCTTCATCAGGGGTAAGATCAGTTCCCTGAGGAGGCTGATCCTTTCCTAAAGTCTGGTGGGAGGGAGATTTCTCTTCCTCCTCAATGCTCTCTGTTTGGGTGGAGTGATCCATCATTTCAGGCTTCACTACCCATGTATCAGTTTGGGTATGGGCTGTTACTAGTACAGCCCTGCTACTCTTTCCAGGAGGGAAGTTATCTAAAGATGGGGCTGAGGTTTGCTCAGCCCTCCCAACCTTTTCAGGAAGGACATCTTGAATTGGGGCTGTAGCCATTACAGCCCCACTAACCTTTCCATGGAGATTTACCATTCTAGAATGGGTTTGCTGTTCAACCTCAGCCCAGGCTGAGATTTCCAAATCATTGCCCAGTAGGCAATCTACAGGCAAGTTTGCTGACACTGCCACTCTCTTTGGGCCAGTGACACCTCCCCAGCTAAGATTGACTACTGCCATGGGATGATTGGATTCTATGCCATCAATGTTTGTCACCTGATATTTGGCATCAGGTAAAAGTTGCCTTGAGGGGACTAGACATTCAGCCACCATGGTGATGCTAGCCCCTGTGTCTCTGAAGGCCTCAACTTTCAAGCCATTGATGAGGGGCTCCTGTCTATACTTGCTCAAAGTGTTTGGGCAAGCTGTGAAATTGGCAAACCCCATGCCAGTCTCATAGACAAGAGTATCTGAGTTAGGGGACCTGGATAGGCCAGAGTCCACCTGTCCTCCAAAAGTAAACCCACCCAAATTCTTGGGGGTGCTCCCACCACCTGGGGGACCACTGCTAACAGTGACAGGAGGTGTTGGAGCCTTACCTGGAGGTATATTCTCCTTATTGCCATTTTTGGGACAACAGCTATCTGTTTTGTAATGCCCCACCTGTTTACAGGTATGACAATAAGGCTTTTTCTGGGATGTAGAAGTGTCTTGGGACCCACCCCCATTCTTGGAGTTTTGGGGCCCTGGGGAAGTCTTTTCCTTACTTTTATCCCCACCCTTCTCTTGAGGCTTGGTAGTCTCTTTCTTTTGGTCACCACCCTGGTTCTTAGGCCTGATCCTGGTTCTGACCCATTTGTCTGCCCTCCTACCCAATTCTTGTGGGGAGGTCAGATCAGAGTCAACCAGGTGCTGATGTAGAAGCTGATTTTGACAATTACTTAAGATTTGCTCTCTCATAATTAAATTATACAATCCTGTATAGTCAGTAACCTTACTTCCCAGCAACCAGCCCTCCAGAGCCTTAGTGGCACATTCAACAAATTCAGACCAGTCCTGAGTCTGTGTCTTCTGGGTATCTCTGAACATTAACCTGTACTGTTCAGTGGTTAAGCCCAACCCATCAATCAGAGCACTCTTCAGGACCATGTAGTTTCTAGAATCCTCATCACTAACTGTGAGGAGTCTGTCTCTGCCTCTACCTTCAAAGGAGAGCCACAGGATTGCTGCCCACTGCTCCTGAGGGATCTGCTGTACCATGCAGGCTCTCTCAAGTGCAGTCATCCATTTGTGGATATCATCCCCAGCTTTGTAGGGGGGCACAATCTTACTCAGGTTTCTTGTATCAAAGGACCTGTTTTTATCCTTCTGGATAGTGCTGCCACCAGTGGATCCTAATCCACTCTCTCTAGGCTGTCTTGCTCTAGCAAGTTTCTCCTTGGCCAGGGCAACCTCTAACTCTTGCCTCTGGATCCTAAGCTCAGCCTCTCTCATCTTGGCCTCATGTTCCCTTCTCTGAGGGCTAGTCATCTCCTTTCTGGAGTGACCATGAGAGCCTCTAGAGACATGGGAGGTATTGGATTCACCTGAGTGATGCCTCCTCCTCCTATGGCCCTGGTTAAGTCCACCTGGGGGTCTGAATGGGTTGTTACCCGATTCTTTCCCAAGTTGACTTAAGTTAGCCTGGTTCAGTCTACTGACCAGCATCTGACTATCTCTGTCATCATCTGACTCACTGCTTTCCACCTCCTCCTCCTCTTCTTCTTCCTCTACATCTACCTGAGGAGCTCCAGTGGTGGAGGCTTCCTCATCTACCAGGATGATAGGGGCAGGGGTGTCTACAGTGTCATCCTCTGAAGGATGGCCTCCTTCAGCATCCCCTGTGGGGTTTGCTTTAGAGGTCTTTAGAGCCTCAGACTGATCCAAGAGCTCTCTTAGGTGGTCTGTTGTAGGGGAAGGCCCTGTCTTCAGACCCCTTAAGACACAAAGCTGTCTTAATTCCTTAAAGGGAAAAATAGCAAACTGGGATGGTGCCCTTGGAGGGTCACTCTCAACAGGAGTAAGTCCACTGGACCCCTCTGTTCCAGACATTGCTCTAGTGTGGGTGGATGTGTTGCAATCTACCTACACTGGTGTTTACCTACTAAACCTATCTAGTAGTTGTAGCTAGGGTGTGCTACTCCCTTTGCTCTACAACAACTAAGTTCCGTAGAACTTAAGTATACTAGTCTTGTTTTATATGTACCTAGCAGGTACCTGTATGATCTTTCAAATGATAATCTCAAAGATTGTAATGGTAAAACAACAGCAAGCTCAGATCCCAATCCGCTGCTCACCAATGTGAGAAGTTGGCCTGGTATATAATGCTCACTAATTCTAGTGATCACTTTGTACCATGCCAAGCAACCCTTATGATGATGGTTGTAATTCAACCTTGTAGACCAGTTATCCTAGTGGTAACGTGGACAAAGCAGTCTTAGGCTAAACTCTGAAAGGCATGTGAAGCCAGCTGTTATACCATACACAACCCCCTTGAATACCAAATGAAAGGGACACCACACAGATATATATTGAAAATATATATTGATTTATTAACTATAAAATCCCCTGGACTCTTTATGAGCACAGAAGCACAAGCGTTAAATCACAAGACAGTTTAAAATACACAAAAGTTGCACAATATGGATGAGCCCTAGGGGCCACCTAAACCATATACTAAATAAGTGGTATAAGAGATACCTAAAGGAAAGTGAAGAGGCCTAGGGCCTTGGGAATCGCTGGAGCTATTCAAGACTGGAGTTAACTAAGTCGGGAAAGGCCCACGGGACTCGGGTGCAGTGTTCAAAGTGCACGCACTTCTCAATACAAAGTCTATGGTGCGTAAAAAGCACAAAGTTAGAAAGTTAGGAACCTTCCGAGTGACCTACGGAGCTGAAACTTAAAACACAGGCCCTTGGGATGTGTACCAGTGCAGGAGCACCGGCGGAGCTGAGTTACCTCACCCACAGGAAGCGGGTGCACAGGGTCGAAGATGTGTCGGGTTTCGTCACGCTGGTCGATGGTGCTTGGAGCTGAAGATGCTGCAGGCGGCTCGATGAGAAGAGTTCCGGTGGATCCAAGGGTGGATCAGAAGAGTTGAAGACCTGAAAGCAGAGGGGACAGTGTTCAAAGTCACTAGCCAGTGACTGCCCTGGAACCAGAGTGGAACCAGGCGATGTCGGGTGCAAACAGGCGTTGTCGGGTAGCTTCTTTCTGCAGCCACGTGGATACCCGGGGTCGAGGACATCCAGGAGTCGGTCACGAGCTGTCCCACGTAGGCTTCTCGCTGTTGGCGGTATCGGCGACCTGATCGGAGCAAACAGGCCTTGGCAAATGCAAGCCACGCAGAAGTTGAAAGATGCTGTTCACTCGGACCAGCAAGGTCAGAGCGGGTGCTCCTTTTCACAGGAGCTTGGGTAGGTCTGGAGCAACCAGACCTGCTGTTTAAATCTTCGGGTTCGTCGCCAAGATGGCCGCTGACCACGTGGCTAGTGGCCGGGATGGCGCGTCGAGTGGCACAGTGCAAAAGGGCCCCACGCAGATCGTGGAGATGCTGGGGGGCTGATCTTCGGTGCAAGGGCTGCTCGGTGGTGGGGGTTCTCAATCCCCAAAGCACAACGTCGAGGATGCCTCAGAAGCTGCGCAGTCAGCTTTTCGAGTGTCTTTCAAGAGGTCCGGTCCCACGTCACTCGGTGCCTCCACGGGTCCCTTCTTCGCAGGGACTGTGGATCGGGCTCTGAGAGGTCTGGGAGTCTGGTTCTTGTCGGGCTCTGGGCTCGGTCTCCGGCGGGAGGCGGCGGCAAAGCAGACGTCGAGTTGCTGGTTGGTACCTGTGTTCACAGGGTGGTCACTCCTTGGCCACAAGGGAGATTCTTCTTCAGTCTTCTGTGCAGCAGAATGTCGAAGTCCAGTCTTCTTCTTAGTTTTAAGTTGATTTCGGGATGATCTCCTGTGCAATGGCACTGCTCCCCCTCTTATTCCCAAACTGGGGGTGGATCACCTACTAGGTCCCTCCTCTGGGTGGAACCAGGAAGGGGGGCGGTTACACCCCCTTTCCTTTGTCCAGCTCCGCGCCAGGACTGGGGCTGGAAGGCCCCAGAACCGGTTTGGACTGGCCTATGCACGGGGACACCTTGTGTGCCCCGGGCATGTCTGATTCTTTTCAGCCCTGTCCTACCTAATACACAAAATCCTGTCTGGGGTGGTGCTCGCACCTCCCAAGGCAGGAAACCCTTTGTCCAGGCCACCATCTGCCGAGTTTCGGTCAGCAGCAGGAGGCCAGACTTGTGTCTGTGGTGGCAGCGTCCATTTTGTGAAGCTGAGGCTCTGTTTAACTTTAACCGGGGTTAAGGCTACGCACATGTCGTGTCCCTCTAGAAGGGTGGAATGCTATCCCCGTCGCCAGAATTGGCGAGGGGATAGTATTCCAATTCGTATGACACCTTACTCGACATGTTTTGATAAAGCCAAACCAAAGATAGCATTTAACCGCGAGGATTATAATGCACTTAAGAGTATATGGTATGGCAATATCCCGGAACGGCTTAGGGAGTTGTTCCCGACAGCTGTAGACAGGCTCAGCTCATGCCAGAGCACCATCTCACATATTTCCAAGCACTCTGCCTCCAGGATTGATGAGGCCTTCCATAGGAGTGGCTGATAGGAACATATGTGTCCAGTTTAGGGTTAGGCACAGGCATACTGTACCTAAGTAAGAGGTGATTACACCAACTTACCCCAGCTGAGTGATCAGCCAGTTGTGTCAAATATGGAGGCCAGGCCAGGGGTGGCACAATACATGCTGCAGCCCCTGGTAGGCCTTGGCTACACCAATGCCCTGGGTACCTATGGTACACTGTTACAGGGGCCTATAAGGTGAACCAATTCCAATTGTGTTATGCACCTAAGGTACATGGAGTCCATTTTAAGGAGAGAGCAATCAGCCTGGGGCCCTGAATAGCAGGATCCCAGGCCAACTAAGTCAAAAACCAGCTAAACACCAGGCAAAAAGTTTGGGGGTAACCATAGTCAGATATCCACCTTCCTACAGGGCAGGAGAAGACAACCCACGCCAGAACCGGCAGGAGACAAGTGGGCTAGAGGAACCAAAGGCCCAACCAAGAAAAACAGCGGAAGCCCACCAGCACCCGACCCGAAAGGCGAGACCGAGCCCAAGGCCAGGGAAAGAGAGAAACCCCAGACACCAGGGAACGAAGAGCAAACCCGAGGAAGCCAAGCCACCAGGCCCGTAAGACAAGGACACAAGGCAAAGGGAACCCGCACCTCCAGGAAACCCGAGCAGGAACAACCAACAAGGGCAACCAACCGGGACAAGAGACCCGGAAAAAGAGGAAAGGGAACCGAAGGAACCCCAGGAACCCCAAAACAGAACTCCAGCCAAAGCGGAGGAAACGGGAGCAGGAAACAACAGCCCGAAGAAGGCAAACCTGAACACCAAAGCAGGAGAGCAACCGGACGGGCCAAGGACCCGGAGGACCCAAGACAACAGCAAGGGAACCACGAAGGACACAACAACCACAGCCAAGCCAAGCCAAACCAAAAAAAATTCCAGGCACAAAGACCCCAAACAGCCCAAGCAAAGGGCCGGGGCAGAAACCCAGAGGCCAGAGAGACAGAGGCAAAACCACCCCAGAGGACCTCACAGAAGCAACCGCAGCCAGGGAGGAAAGCACAAGCAAACCACAACCCACAGCCCGGCAAGACCCAAGGCAGGGCCAGCACAGGGGACGAACCCCGCACGGCGAAAGCCGCAACCAGGGACACAGGCAGGAATCTCAAGCCGAAGCCAAAGCAACCCGCAGAACCAACCCAAAACAAGGGAAGGACAAAGAGGGCAAGACCCCAACAGAGCACAGGCCCGAGAGCCAACCGCCCCGCCGAAGCCCCAACGAACCCCAGAAGAGGCAAGAAGGGCAAACAAGAAGGCAACAGTGTGACGGCCAGAAACAAGAACCAGACCGGAACACACCACAACCATAAGCAACCGGAACCCCACGACGCAGGGACCAGACACCCCACAGGCAAACAGGGCACCCGCAAAGAAGCGCCAAGCCACCCATGAAACACCCAGAAGACACTCCACCCGGCAGTCCAGGACCGCAGAAAGAGCACAACCAGGCAACCCAGAGCAGGACGCACAAACAGAAGGCAGACCAGCCCAGAACAGGAGCCAACAGGGAGGAAGCCCAAGGCAACAGGCCACCACAGAAAGCCACGGCCGAAAGCCAAGCAGAAGCAAACGCAGGCCACAGCAACCAGCGCAGCGCGCCTCCCACACGGCCAAGCAACGGGGAGACGCGCAGAGCGACCCCGAAGAAACGGGGAGACGGTGCCCCCGCCCCAAAGGGCCGAGAACCCGGAACACCGCCCAGGAGGAAGCCATGCCACCCAGCAAGCCCGGCAGGCCGGGAGGCAGACCCAGCAGACATTCAGTGAGAGAAGAATCCACAGGCCCAGGAGAGGCAACAACAATGGCCACCCCGCACCACCACCAAAACCAGAAGAGGCAGTGGAGAAACCCACAGGTAGAAGCCAAACGCACCCCACCGCTCCAGGCGGCCAGGCAGAAAAAACCACCAGGCCAGACCAAGCGACCGAGGAGACAGCGGAGCGCGGGGACCACACACCAACCCCGAGACAAGGAGGCAGGACAGGACCCCGCAGCCGCCAGGAGACCCCAGGCAGCCAATACAGCCGACACAGGAGGGGATGCCAGGAACAGCCAGCAAAGGGAAGGCCACAGCACCAGAAGGACCAAGCAGGCCCCCACAACGCACCACGCCCGACAACAGGAGCAGGCCGGGAGGAGCAGAACCGCCGCACCCAAGGCAGCCAAAAAGCCACCCAAGCAGAGGCAGAGGGGAGAGAGCACCCCAAAGAACCAACGGCACCCACGAGAGGAACCAGGCGCAGCCAAGGCAAAGGAGGGACAGGACCAGGAACCCGGAAGGGCAGGATCCCCAAGCAGGGCAGAGGCCACAACAGCCAGCCAGCAGAGGAGGCAAGACCACCGAGGAAGTACAGGACGGCAGGCCAACCGGAACGAGGGGAGCCCACAGGACCCACCGTGCAGCGGCCCAAGAAGCAGGAACAACAACCCAGCACCAGACGGGGCAGAGAGCCGGATCAGAAGGCAACCCAAACAGGCCGCCGAAAAGAAGAGACACCGGCACCAGAGCACCAGAGGGCAAGGCTCAAACCAGCAGGCAGGGAAACCCCAACCACACAGGGAACCCACGAGCAAGCAAAGGCAGGAGCAGGAAAAAGAACCAGCCACCACAGAGGCGACCGGAACCCCAGCCCGAAACAGAAAGGGCAAACACCCCCCGAGCGCCAAGAGCAGGGGAACCCTCGAAGAAGAGAACCAAGGGAACAAACCCACGGAACGACCACCACCGGAGAACCAGGGCAGCCGAAGGCAGCGCGGACCCCGAAACAGCAGCAGCAGGAAACCCCCAAAAGGGAAGAAACCGCAAACCCCGAAGGGAAGAGGTCCACAGAGCCACCCGACAGGAGGCATGAACCAAGGGCGACAGCACCAAGATGGGAGGGGCAGCCGACAGAACACAACCACCCCCAACACCGAGGAACCCTGCCAAGGCGGAAGAAACCGCGAGAGGCGAGAGCCGCCCAGAAATACCGGAGGAAGAGCGCCCCCGCCGAGACAAGAACCAGGACCACCCACCGCCAAGGCGTCCGCTCAAGTCGAAAGGGCGCGACAGGCAGAGTCACAGGGACAGAGCAGCCCCACCACAGAGGCAGGCAGCACACCCCCTCCCCCCCCCCCAGACCCGGGCCCAAGAGAGAGAGGGGCAGAGCAGCAGCCTAGCTGAAAAGCAACCAGCAAACAGCCGAGGCCAAACAAACCCCGTCGCACACCCCCAACCTAGACCCACCAAGAGGAGGCGACCAGAGTGGGTGCAGGGCAGCATGGAAAGACCCACACACAGACGCAGCCCCGGGAACAGGTCCAGCAGCCAAGAGGGGGCATGCAAAGGAATAGACCCCCCCCGCAATAGCAGAACCCCAAGTCCAAGCACAACAAAAACAGCGCAACGGACAACGAAAACCAACAGCAGAACCAGGCGAGGCACGGAACACCCAACCCCGGCCCGGCAAGGCCCAGCGTAAGAACTGCAACCGAACGTGCCACAGGAGCCCACATGCAACACACAAACACAGGATGTGGAGCCCAATGCCGAGGACCGAACACGTGACACCAGCATCAAGACGGCAGCATCAGAAGGAACGCCCCAAGCACTGGCACCACCTGGAACAGCACGGGAACAGGAAACCTTCACCCTAGCACCCTCCGGGGGAAGGCAGGGCACAGCAGCCGGAGAACGAGCATAACGCACCCAGGCAGGCCACAGCGGCAGCCTCGCACCTGCACACCAAACACTGCACACAGTATCCCGAGCGTTGGGTGTGGGGGAGGGAATCACGGAGCTGAGGCCAGAGCCGAGCCCACAGTAGAGGCTCTCGGTATCCGGGGTCAGGAGTCAACCATAGAAACCGCCCTGAACCCCACCAGCACCCTTCCTGGCCCCGGAAGAAAAGTAGAAAATGGGTTACACCTCCGATGGGACACAAACCCACAAACCCTGGCACAGGAGGATTACAGTTCCGTGGGATATCGAGCCCAAGACCTGCCGAGGCGGGGAATCTAACCCAGGACCCGGGACAGACCTTGGCACCAGGGTCCGCCGCCCCAACCTCAGGGCTACACCTCTCCACATCGACATCCGAGGCCTGCAAAGGAAACGCTCCAGGAATCCAACGCCCCGCAACAAACAGCGGACAGAGTCATAAATTGCACAAAACACCGCAAAAGCGGGACTCACCCAGAGCGGGGGCCCGAGTAGCACCATCAAGGCCCCCACACACCCACAGCCGGATCCGGGAACCGAAAGTCAGCGCAGCGCGTCTCCCACCCGGCCAGGCTCGGGGAGACGCTCCCAGCAACCTGGAAGGAACCGGGAGGCGGCGCACCAGCCGCAAAGGGCCGGCAAACCGGAACAGCGGCCGTGGAGAAGTCAATCCCCCCCAGCAAGCCCGGCAGGCCGGGGGGGAGACACAACAGGAACCTCACCCCTGCCCGAGAAGCCAGGCAGCCGGACAGGAGGAGCCACAGGAGGACCGAACTCCACTCAAGCCCAGCAGGAGCAGGTGCAGTCCCCCCACACCAACAGCATCCATCAGCCATTTCTGTCAAAGACAGAAAAAAAGAACAGGAGGTCTGCTGGGTAGGTCCTACCTTTATACTCCCGGGGGGAGGGGCAGTAGGTATATCCCAGCATTCCTCTTGTTTTTATTTTCTGTCAGGAGATAGTAATCTCCATTAGTAATGAATGGGCCGAGGACATAAGGGACCTGGGGGTAATTGGCAATTACTCTCATAGGACGTGTCATAGCTTTTTTGGAGCGTCCTAATAAGGCACACCGTTTGGCATTAACTGAAGGTTTTATTTTTAAGAAAGAAAAATTACTAACAGTGTATAAATTAATCATATCAAAATCTTAGAAAAAAATTGTTTTTCTCAAACACTACATGAGGGTGTCTTTCGCGTAGCTGCAGCATGTTTGACTTAATTCTTATGGGGTTACCCAAAATTGACCTTGAGTGCTTAGAGGTGTTATGAAAGTTGAACTAATTTGATAGATAAAAAAAAGTATTTGGGAGCGGGAAAATATGAGGGGAAGTGTTTCCCTTTTTCATGGGACAACTACTGCTCGAAATTAATGATATCAAATTAAAAGAACGTTAATTATGAACGTATTACTGCCAATATTGGAAGAGTAGTGGTGGGAAACAGTCAAAGCCATTGCACAGGAGAAGTTTGGTAGAGAAATATGGACACAAACTAGGGGGCCTATTAGCAAGAACTTCGTTAAAATTATCGCAGTTTTTGCGGCAGTTTCCTGCCGCTAAAACTGCGATAATGGGCTTGCTAATATGCGTTATAGAATTCCAATTGAAGCCCAGGTTAGATGTGTAGGATATCTAACTTGGTCTTCAATTGGAATTCTATAACGTATATTAGCAAGCCCAATATTGCCGTTTTGACGGCAGTTTCCTGCCGCTAAAACGGCGATAATTTTAACGAAGTCCTTGCTAATATGCCCCTATGTTCGAGAAAACCTTGTCCATCATAATATTGTTACTTATATGGGATAGAGTAAACACAATGGATGATCTGCAAGAATGGCAAAGACAAATTCTATAAAGCATCTCAGTGCAAGGTTTTAAACTAAGTCCGATGAGATATATAGAGTTATATGAATTCGTCAAGTACATTATAATAGGGACATGATTGCTAAGGCATTGACTGCTGGGGCAACATTGACCACTAACTCTTCTAATCTTTTTTTCCCTCAAAAATGCGTTGGTACTAGTAGATGCTATTAAATTGTCCAAGTTTCTTTTTTCACTTCATCAAGGTAGATTTGGATATTGGATTAGAAAATGTGCCTTGTGATATCAGCATACATTTTTTTTATTACAGAAGTGGCCACAACTACTTGTCTGTGGCTGTTAATGTAACCATTGTGCCGACAAGAGTAGTGACTGTGCACTGTAAAAATAGATGTTTCTTCATTTGCAAGGGTCTGTTACCCCATGGAAGTTATGGAATACCTCTAAAACATCATATTATAAATCATAGTGCAAGGACAAAATCCATTAGCAGAGACTTTACCAGTCATTCTGTATGAGCTAGCAAATAAAAATGGTAGATCATTGTCAGAAGTGTCAAAACTATTATTGGTGATACAGCTGAAGAAAAACGATTAGTATTAAAGTCAGTGCTGTTAACAACACTTGTGTAAGCAATACAATAGGTGAATCATATACTAACTATGGGCCATATTATCAAGAAAGGGAGATACATTTTCGCCTCTTTTATTGGCAGGAAACTGTCGCTAAAGCGGCGAAAATGGGCTTGATAATATGCCCTTGTGAATTCCCATAGAAGCCCAGGTTCTGATGGTAAAGCATAAAAAAAACAATCAGTAATCAGTGTTTGTGGTTCAGGCCGACGGCAATAGAGTGGGGATTGGATACAGCAAGCAGGTCATCCATCTGAAAAGTTTCACCTTCTGGCTTAGTGCCTGAAATGGAAGTCCAAATCCTCCTGTGGGCCAAGGTTGCATGCTGTAATGCTTTAAACCCCAGATATAAGGAAATCAAAAGGGGGGGAAGAGGTGGTGCTGTGTGGCACCGAGGTGGGCACGTCCTCCTCTTGCAAAAGTAACTGTAATCAAACAGGTCCACCTCAAACAAAGAGGTCAGTGCGTATCTTGATGACCTTGGGATACACACATGTGGTTAAAATACCCCTCACACACCAAAAGGGCCCTTGGTGTCATGCTTCATCATCGGGGTCTTACCGCCCGGCTGCCGGACGGGGCAGTGCTGCGACAAGCGACTACGCTGGAGCACCTTTTTAATTGTGGGTGCTATGTGAGTGAATGGAGTGAGTGTCAGTGGGGTCAGGGGTGATAGGTGAGTGATGTTAAAAAATACCTGGCCTAGTGATACAAAAAACTATTTAATAAGCACTGGCTGGTATTGTTAAAAAAAGGTGGTGTCGGAAAGAGTAAGCGGGTTTATGAGCTTACTTTCCTGTGTGGGTCGACATGTTTCGGGGCGACATGCCCCTTCGTCAGGACCGGGGTAAGAGATCCCCCTGTCACTCACTAGTGTGTCGCCACGGTGGGTCTTATTTTTACAAAAAAAAAATGAAAATAAAGGGATCAATGTGTATGTATATATATTTTATATCACTAGATACACATCCCTAGCTATGAAGTAAAGTACTCATGTAGTATGCTCTTTACGATGAGGACCAGTGCCTCATGGGCCAGCGCTAGATCAGAGGGTATAATAGGGGTCCAATCAACCCGCAGCCTCGTTGTGCTTCCTCCTCCGTCCGTGGCCTCCGTGGAGGCCACGGACGGAGGAGGAAGCACAACGAGTACTTTACTTCATAGCTAGGGATGTGTATCTATTAATATAAAATATATATACATACACATTGATCCCTTTATTTTCATTTTTTTTGGTAAAAATAAGACCCACCGTGGCGACACACTAGTGAGTGACAGGGGGATCTCTTACCCCGGTCCTGACGAAGGAGCATGTCGCCCCGAAACAGCGGGAGGGTCATCGGGGCGGGGTCCCTGTATTCCGATGGTAAAAGGGACGAGGAAATGATCGGACCATGCGATGGGAATCGGTGCTTGGGCGTTCACTTGGCTCCAGTTAGCAAAGACTGGGTCCAGAAGGTGACCCAGCTTGTGGGTGGGTGACAGTACCTTCTGCTCGAATTGTAGGCTAGCCATCGTGTGGCATAGCTCGCTCGCCACTCTGTCCGAGGGGGTATCTAGGTGTAGGTTAAGATCTCCTAGGACCAGATATTTATCCGAGCGTAGGGCGGCTTCAGTGACACCTTCCACTAGCTTTCCAGCAAAGGCTGTGGAAGAGCCTGGTGGACGGTAAATTAACAAGCCTTTCAGGGTGAAGCGGCCATTAATGGAAATGGAAAAGACGCCAGCTTCACTGTCATCGATCGCAGTGCGATCCAGCTGACATTGATAATCTTGCCGCACAACAATGGCTATACCGCCCCCTCTCCCACGTGGCCTGTCTAGCCTATGTAGGCAGTAGCCTTCAGGTATGGCCTCAATGATCTCCGGCATGGAGTCTTGATCAAGCCACGTTTCCGTAAGGAATAAAAGATCCCATGGTTTCCCCGTAAGGAGGTCACGGATATCAAGGGAGTGTTTCCGTAAGGAGCGAACATTTAATAGGCCACATACCAAAGTATGTTGGCCTGCGATTAGTGCCTTACCGGTGTTAAAGGTGTACTCGCAGTGGCTGCAGCCCGCATTGGTCCCTGCGTCAATGCTATGGGGACATAGCCCACATAGCTCTCCTCGGAGGAGAAGTAACTCATCTCGACTCCAGGAGACTTGACAGGAGGGAGAGGCAGGGATTGTGTAATGGAGACAGTCTTGCAAGCTATAGCATCACACCGAGAGGAAACTTCAAAAGACAGTCGCAAAGCCCGAGCAGGGTTACAAAAGGTTCAAGGAGTAGTTCGTAAACTCTCTAAAACTATGGGCGCTTTCACAGAGAGATTAAACGACATAGAGGATCGTGTTGTGGTTAATGAAACAGAAGCCGCAGCTACAAACGAACGAATTGAAGCCACCGAAGCACAGGTTCGGGACATCCGATGGAAGCTTGAAGACTACGAAAATAGACTTCACAGAAACAATCTACGAGTGCTGGGAATTCCGGAAAAAATGGAGGGTGAGGATTGCCGCACCTTTATAACACAACTATTTCATGATATCCTTCCTGAACTAAACACCTGGGACTGGGGATACGAGGTGCAGAGAGCTCATCGGGTCCCATTATCCTTAAAACCTATGGCACCCACAGGTAAATACCCACGCGCAATCCTTGTGTACTTCGGAAACTTCTTGCTTCGACAAGCCATCGCGGAAAAAGTCACTCCTGATAAGCATCGTAAAAAGGACTCAATATCTTATTTCGTTCGTCCTGACTTTTGTCACTGGACTGTTGAAAGGAGGTGGCGACTTAGACAACTCATCAAACCATTTCAAGAGAAGAAAGCAGTAGTATATCTGAACAATCCAGCAAAGCTAAAAGTAATATACATGGGTCAAACCAAATTTTTCACATCCGAGGTCAAAGCTAAGGAATATCTAGAGAGACTATGAAAGAACATTTGAACACACATGAGAACAGGTTGGGGAGATGAATTGATACAGACTTGAAATAGACTTAGGCTATTGGTTTTTTCATGCAACCCAACATTTTTTGAACATAATGGCTTATTTGAAAATAAGAGATAGATTAGATTAGATTTACAATCTTCAATTACTGATCTCTCCACTTTTCCATACTTCTCTATATCCTTTATCTTCTCTATTGCATTCTAATTCACAATTTTCTTCCTTTTCTTTGGCAATTTCTAGTTTTGTACACTTAAGAATGCATGCTTCACTAGTCCTGATTGGAGCATGCTAATCCATCACTGCAGACTCTGATGGAGTCTCAATGCCTTTTTTGGGTGGTCAAGGGGAGGGGGGGGTGGAGAGGAAAGAGAAGGGCGGGGGTGGAAACCAGGGTGCACCGGGTGCACTTGGTGTAGGGGGGGGGCGAAAAAACATAAAATGAGCAAAATTGATATGATTGATGGAACGCTGACTGATGAATAGTGCTCCAAAACTAGTACAAACACATGGGTAGGTTGAAGATAGGATGCTGGAATGTGGCAGGTCTAAATGTCAGAGGAAAGAGGGCCCAATTTTGCCAAATAATAGCTCATAGTTCGTGGGATATCATTTGCATACAAGAAACCCATATCCCAATAGGAGAGATTAACCATTTAAAAATACCAGGCTATCACATATTAATCACAACAACTCAAACTACAAGAATTAGGGGAGTCACAATCTTAGCAAGAACAAGATTAGGTAGTCCGGTACGCAAAAAAGCTGATGACCATGGACAATGGGCCATTGTTCAATTAGATCTGGGTGTTACAATATGTTCCATCTATGGCCCTAATCTTAATGACCCCACACTATATATTGATCTGGAATCGGAACTAGCATCATGGCCAAGTACTCTGATTCTCTGTGGCAATTTTAATTTAACATTTAATCAAACCCAGTCCCTCCAGAACCAATATACATACTCCGGGCGGAAGCCCAGAGTGTTCAGAGCTGTACTAAATCTAATTCAGACCCATAATCTTCAAGATATATGGTTGTTAAAAAATAGTAAAGATCCAGGATACACTTATTTTTCCTATCCACATAGGAAATATGTTCGTATAGATTACATCTTTGCAACCCCAGATATTGCTCTGAATACCCTGATCTTCAAAGACCCGAAGACAATCTCCGACCACAATTCTATACACACTACATTGGAAGTACCTGGATACAATCGGGTCCACACACAATGGACATTCGACAGGAAACTATTAGTCAGTCAGGAATATATAACATACATAGTCCAATGGACCAAATACTTTTTTGATGTAAATCAATATTGTGCATCACGCTTCAGCTTATGGGACAGTTTTAAGGCTGCGTTAAGGGGGGAAACTGCTGCATTTGTCGCCACTCGCAAGAAAGAACGAATGAAAACTCATAATCAGTTGATAAACGAATTAGTACATCTAGAATACAAACATGCCAATCAAATACATCATGGTGAACCGGCTGAGGATACCCTAAGAAAGATCCTAGTACTTAAGGCAGAGATAAATAACGAGTTAGCTGTTAAAGCTGCCGAAACTGTCCAAGCTTACCGAAACAAGTCATACGAGATAGGGGAAAACGTTGGAAGACATCTTGCCTTAAAAACACGACAGACCCAATCCTATAACACTATACAAAGTATTGATTATGGCGGACACAAATATACCAACCAGGAAGAAATTGCTAACTGTTTTAAGGAATATTACCAAAAGTTATATCAGAACGAAGATCTGACGAAACTAAGGAGTTCTTAGTTAGCTGGCTTAGTGAGACTAACATGCTACAAACTGTTGACAACGATACAAGGAAAGAACTGGAGAAAGAAATTACTAGAACAGAGGTTGAGCTGGCAATAGCAGAACTAGCCGCAGGAAAAGCAGCAGGACCCGATAGGATACCACTAGACTTATATAAAATATTGGGTAAGATAATAATTCCATTCCTCCATGATCTATTCTTAGGTATCCAATGGCATGGGAAACCTCCAGAGTCATGGAAACAAACAAACATAGCAGTTTTTAAGAAAAAGGACAAACCCCCTGAATTAACAACATCATACAGACCGATCTCACTGATTAATTCAGACTCTAAAACCTATGCAAAAATTTTTGCTAACCGGCTTGGCAAGCACATAGAACAACTAGTGTTTCCCTGGCAACACGGGTTTATACCAGGCAAAAGCACCACTGACCATATTCGTCGAGTAATAACGCTCTTTGATATAATGAAAATAGAGAAAGGTCAAATGTCTCTGATTTTATTAGATGCCAAAAAGGCTTTTGACCGGGTCTCCTGGCAGTTTCTCTGGGAGCTACTAGCCCTTAATAGCATCGGCCCGGGGTTTATAAAATCAGTAAAATCCCTATATGTAGAACCTAAAGCCAAAATCTTGACAGGTGGTAGCGAGTCCGAAAGTATAAATATTCAGAGAGGCACACGACAAGGATGTCCGTGTTCACCACTTTTATTTGCACTATATATTAACCCCTTAATCATCAAATTATTAACATCACCAGTGATAATACCAATAAAAACTACCATATACAATACTAAAATCCTTGCCTACGCCGATGACGTAGCGATCCTAACGACCAATCCTACTGAGGCCTTAGATGAAATAGAAGTAGTCACTAAAATATTTGGTCGTTATTCAGGCTATTCACTAAATCAAGACAAAACGATGGTAGTATGTACCGATAACACATTATATACAAGCCAATATATAGTGGAAAACGCGAAATATTTAGGAGTTAACATTTCACCTAATACTAACGACATCATCACGCTAAACTATGACCCCTTAATTACAAAAATAAAAAAAGACCTTCTCAGAGTTAATAACCTCCAATTATCCATAATTGGCAGAACCAATTACATAAAAATTACAATATTTCCAAAACTACTATACGTATTTCGAGCAATTCCTATTCTAATCGACAATACTTATATGAAGAAGATAGACCAAGTAATAACATCGTTTATTTGGAGCTATGGGAAGACTAGAAGGGCCATAACCAAGTTAGCACTACCGACAGCCCGAGGGGGACTAGCAGTGCCAACTCTAACCTACTATATGTGGGCTGCCATTCTACAACAAATGCCCTTTTTAATCACACCTAAAGGCCCAGATCAAAATAGATCCCTACATAGTATCCCTTCTATTTATGAACTGACATTAGGAAATACAGCTCGAGGATTATTGTTAAGACAAATTGAGCCCTCATTCTACAAAAAGATTAAATTTAAAATAGTTACAGATGCGTTTAAGATTTGGACTAGGGTCACTAAAATACTATCCATACCAAAATACACAAAATATACACCCCTATGGCATAGTTCGATAATCCCCCAATATCTTAATGATAATATCACTAAACGATGGGAAAACTTAGGTATTATCACTATCGGCGATTTCCTAAATTTAGACGGTAGAACAACCTTCGATGAGCTACGCCTCAAATATCAGATCCACCCCGCAGATTATCTAAAATTCATCCAAATTTCCACAACACTAAGACAATACATTACAAATATCGAGTTACAGTCGATACCACTTCTAGACCTGATGCAAAAATTATCAGTTAGAATCAGCGATATCTACGGGATCTTCTTAAACAACCACCCGGATGATCTAGAAAAAATAGAAAAAAGTTGGGCTAACAAATTAAACAATTCTAATGTTGACATAGATATGGTGTTACAACTATCTTCTAAAGTTTTACTAGCAAATAATTTAAAAGCCCAAATCTATAAAACGGTATGTAATTTATACTACACACCTTTCAAACTATTTTCATGGGGTAAGATTAGTCATGATAACTGCCCTAGATGTGCACTTGGCCCCGCAAACTTAATACACATGTTCTACGACTGCCCCAAACTGGAACAACTAAAGGAAAGTATAGTTAAATACTGGACCGAGATCTGTGGCCGCGAGATCCAAACTTCATCAACATTGTTTTTACTAGGTTTTGATAGCTCCCTTGAACTTAACAACTCAGAAATCTACACAATTTACATAAGTACCGCCATATACAGAATCTTTTTAGCAGCCCGCTGGAAGGATACAGAGGCCCCTACATTTCAGGGATGGATTAATAGACTCTTAGCAACATATAAACAAGAAATAGCTATATATAAAACTAGAGGAAAAAATCTAGAGCTAAAGGGGATTTGGTTTGGTCCTCAGTGGCTAATTGGTATGAACAGCAAAGGGTCTGAGTCTAAAATTATTTAACTAGCTTGAAATAGATGTCACTATTATACAGAAGTGTGAAGTGGAAAAATGAGGTTATATTATGTATTGCCTGTTCGTTTTGTAGCTATTTCCTTTTTAGTTATCATCATATTTGTCACATTCTAAAATGAAATTTGTACTAGCATTCGTACTCAATTTTTATCTTCAACCTACATGCGTTCTTACATAATGAAAAAATGTTCTCTTTCTCTTTGTATTATAACATCTATACTATAACATATGATCAATTTTGTATATTCTGAATTTGCTCAATAAAAATTTAAATTAAAAAAAAAAAAGAGAAATAGTGAGTCGTCTTCACAAACAGGAATCTTCCTGGAAATTAAACTAACCACTAGCCTAGAGCAATAATGGGATATAATACCAAAACCACACAATCAGAAGTTATACTTCCATTTCAGAGTGGGCTCACTGCCATTAAGAGCTTTTATGGTTGAAATCTGGTGATAATTTGTGTCCCATATGCCAGGCTAATATAGAGTCGCTGGCACACTTATTGTTCGCCTGTCCAGGATATGTTGCCCCACGTCGTGTATGGCTGGTGCCAATTTACAAACTATTAGGCACCAGAAGGAGTAATGAAGCCGAAAGGATATAACGCACCAACATGTCTACTCCTATATTGTCATAGCAGTGGCACATTTTTTAGGGTGGTCATGGGCCATCAGGTCACATTCCCTTTGTGTAAAATAACATTGAATCTGCTATTTTGTATTTGCATATGTACTAGGGAAGCTGTAAACTATATACTATACAAAGTAGATATTAGATCTAATCAAGTGCCTGCATTAACTAATCGTGGCCAAATCTTGTACACCTTTGGCAATAAAACCCCCAAAATGCTGCTGTTTTTTATTAACGGAGTTTATAATGTAATGTTTATTGATATCAGTTTTTATTATGACTTAATTTAATTTCCCCAATCAGTCTTCAAACCATATTTTTGGATGGTGGTTTACAGAATATTTATGTATAATGCTTTTATGACTGACATGTTGAATAAAACTTGTTCAGATTGGATTGGAATTAGGGCCAGATGTATATGTTGGTGGAGAGGGAACTCCCTCGAAATGGGAACAGAGGTCCCTCCCCACCAATATAAATGTCCGACCTACCCAATGTAAATTTGGGCAGGCCATAGTCTGAGAACGGCAGAGACTGCTCCGTCTTCGCCGTGGTTTGGCTGTATGTCCGCCCACCTCATTTAGAAAGATAGACATTCAACGGTTTTTCAAGGGCATTCACTGCCAGGAAAAACATAGATTTAAAGAACTCTGAAAACTGCTTAATGCCCCACTAGCCATGGGACGGAACTGCCATGACGAACGGGGTATTGCCTTTTTTATTTTTCGAAAAGAAAATACTGCTTTGGAATGGTCTTTTTAAAAATAAAAAAAATTTGCAAGTTTGAAGGATGGGGAATCCTTAACTAATGACCAACCCTTCCCCTTTTTGCAACACATACGGTTTGCCTTACTGCATATTATACCACAGTGCATTAGACTGAGTCAATTCCAACATGGCAGAATCTCTCTGCCCCTAAATGGAGATTGTGGGGCATATTAACAAGATGAAGTATCGCCGCTTTCTCTGCCCAATTCGCCGAGAAAACGGCGATTCTTCCAGCGCCCTATTAACAAGGGCATTGCAACGCCTGCCACAAGCCCAATGTGCATATCAGCGAGAAACATCGCTAATGACATGCAAATTGGGCGTTCCCACGTAAAATGTGGTTGGAGGTGGGAACACCCTATCACCAAGGCAGGTGTTGGGAGGAAAAGACCTGCGATAAACTTGTTTATCGCAGGCCTCCCAACGCCTGCTCTGACCAGGCGTTAGGCATTGTTAACATGGGGGTGTGGATCATAAAGCTGAATCCACCCCCCCATATTAACAAGGCACACATTAGCACGTGAAAACGCTCCACTTTCCGTTGGGCTGGTAGTAAACAGCCTACAGAAAGCCTAGGGGACACATGGTTTCTTGTTTCCAGATCTCCCTTTCCACTTTACTATAAATGGGCTTGCCCACTCTAGGCCATTTCCAGTTAATGAAGTTCCTGAACACTTCCCAGCTGACCTTCCTGAGCTGATATATGTCACATACCTCAGAGCCAGGTCTTCCTGTGAAAAACGCCTAAGTTATTATTTCTTACCTGGGAGTAGTTGTCACATCTCATAAAGAGGACGCATTGACAGGGTAATATGTCAGCAGGATAATCTAAATTAACTTCGTAGAGGTTCAGGCAGACAAATTCTAACATGTAAAAAGCAACTTTTCCCAATATTTGTACAAAAATCAACTTCACCAATAAATAGTTTTTTAATAAACATTACACATGTAGGGCCTCATTACGATGTCAGCCAGACGCACATCCACCTGACAATTTTGCAGAATTGGAACAGGCTGACCTCCTATCGGTGGTCCTGACCACAGTATTAGGATGCGACTGCATGTGGTGTGTTCGCACACTCCCAATTCTCTGTGTAGAGCTAGTGCTGTGGTCAGAAACCGGCCCTAGCGCAAGCTCCTATAGAGAAATGGGAGTTTCGGTTCCAGCAGACGCACTGAGAGACGCTGTCTTTTCTCCTGCCGAGAAATCCAGCTCCAGTGTTCCCAGGCTGCCCTTGCGGGTTGCTGGGAAATTGAGTTCTGAAAGAAGATACAAGACCTCCTTCATTCTAAAACCAAGGTCGGAGCTGATTAGACCCTTAGAGAATTCTTGGAGAGATTCTTGGCAAAGAATCCTAAACTCAAACTACACCTCACTAACTTCTTCCCTCGTACTAGACTTAGGTTATGTAGGTAGGCGTATTTTAGAAGCACCAGTTGAGTACTTTTAGTCATTATTTATTAATGTATGTATTCTATGTTATATTTTATGGCTTAGAAACCATATCATGCTTTTACAGTATTATTTTATAATACTCTTCGTACTGTACGTATTGTACTTTGCAACCAGTATTATGATTGTAGCAGTTCATTTCTCCTGCACGAGACAGAAGACTGTTCAATAAATACTTTTTATTGAAAACGCCCATCTCTCTATTTCTCTGCACCTCTGGTGAAACGAAGCATGCACAATTGACTGAGTAAAATAACTATCTATTGTTTCCGCAACTCTAGAGATACGTTATTTAAGACGAATTCCATTGTTTTGGAAAAAAGATCGAATGGTATTAAAACTCTTCAGAATGTTTATTTGCAATGAATTATTCCTTAAAGGATTAGCTCTGGGTTTTTTGCATGCCCTAGAGTACACCAATCTACCAGAGCGCAATTCTTTTGCAGTCATTACTAGATCTTAAAAAATAGAAGACCTTTAGGCAAGCCGACCACTTAGAGGGGTATAAATCCAATGCGCCAGACCACAGATATGCTGCTTTATGCGACACCAAAGACCAGACGCAGGATTTCCACTCTCCAATTTGTGGGTTCGCCAAAAAAAAAAAAACACAAAATTAACACAGAGCCAATACTGAAAATACACTATCACTGTGACAGCCAGAGTTGATGAAATCGTTAGATTGCTATGGATATCGCTTTGGGGCAAGAAGAGGGCTATGCAGACAAGCAAATACAATAAGTTCAACTCAATTTATACAGTTTAAACAGTTTTATGGAGGAACAGGAGTTGGTACTTAAATTAGTTGGGTTATGCGATTAGTAGTAAGGTGGGGGTAGGAAGAGGGTGGGTGGAAAGTACTATGAAGATTACACTTATCTCCTCAGTCTGACCCCTGTCTTCCTGGTTAAGAAAAAAGGCTATGCTTTCCTTTCCTTTGCTTTTTTCTGGCCCACAGGTAATTTTCCGGCGCTCCTCTACCTACCAGCTCCGTTGAGCTTCCAAACTGCAAATCTGCAGGGAACGGAAAACCAGGACTGGAATCTGCAAACTCTCCGGTACGGCTGGCTGCACTCTGCTCCTCTGCTCCTCTCTCATCAGCCTCAGGATCCTTGGAGGCTTCGTTCCCCCCCAGTGGTCGTCTTCGACAATCGAGCGAGGGCTGAGCAAAGATTTTGAAGGAACCCGGACCGGGACTAGAATGTGAAGGAAGGGCGGTGGGCAAAGGGGTGATTCGCAGGGGTGATTTGCGGTTAGCGTTTGGCTTTTGGCAAATGGCCCTGCTGGTTTCTCTGCTCATGCTCACCTGCAGGCACTCACAGCCGCTCGCAGGCACGACTGTCGCCCCTCACCGTACACTGCTCCACTTCGTCTCGGCTCCGTCAGTCCCTCCCGTCATGCTCCACTGTTGGGCCGTACAAGCCGCCGCGGCTCCAGCGGCACCCGCTCTTGCTCTCAGAGCTCTGCTCAGCACCGCTCCGCCATCCACTCCACCACGTAAAGTCAGAACACCCCAGTTACCACAAAATGGGGGTGACTACATAAAAAGAGCCACTTAACTTACGCTACTTTGGCCTTCAATATTTTTAATGCAGTATTATGGTATGATGGTATTCCCAACTCAGTTTACGAGACTGTAAAACAAAAGTCAAAATTAATATTTCAGGGGAAAGTATCAGTGATCAGGAGGCGTTGACCTGGCCCATGTTATGGACCTCCCAAGGTTTGAAATGTGAATGTAGACAATATGGCATCATATCAACGGAAGTCTGTCTGTCCACTTAAAAACACAATTAACATGCAGTTATCGTTACAAAATAACGTTAGAAATCCTCTGACATTCCCATTGCGATTAGCTTTGCAAGCCATAGCTCACACACCAGACATGCAAGCCGTCTTGCACACCAAATGCAATGCTTGTGGCCTCAATTTTGATGTAACAGATGACTTCACACATTATTTAAATGCTCTTACTGATGATATGGCATATTGCCTAAACATTAGATTTATGAATGACACTATTATACATTAAACTTATGATCTCTTCTTTTGAATATGTGCTATCATTTAAAGAGGTGTTGTGAAGTCCTCTTAATTGTTATAAATATTATGAGCTAGTAAGCATTGGATTTGGTGTGCAAGAAATGTTTTGTATGGCTCGTGATATGGTTGTGATTTGTTGAGCTAACCATGCTGGGAAATTTCAGGTGGTTTCTTGGTTTAATTTTTTTTAACCAAAACTCAACTTTATTTGTGTTCTTTAATTGGATTTCAAACGTTTTGGTATAAATCAAGGGTTTATTGCCAACGCTAAACATTTGTTTGTTTTTTTTGGGATATTTTTCATTCAATATCTATCAAAGCAACTCCCTCCCAAACTAGATAACTGCTTTAATGCACAATGTTAAGCCTAGCCTTGTGCCCAACCTTCCACAGAGGTCCAATCCTACTGCAAATAGTTATCGATCATGTGCAATGCTGGATTGGCACAGGAAACCAGCCTTTGATGCAGCCTCAAACTATTTGCACTTTACATTTTCAAGCTAATCCCAGTTGTTATCTCAACTTTCATACAAATCTGTCAAATGATGCCAAAGTTACTTCGGAAACCAAAGTTCTTTTAACCCCCAACCATTTAACTTTACCCCCTTACAAGGTGTGCATGCAATCTGGGATTACTACACTGGCTTAAATTGGCATACCAACAGAAAACTAAAGATCTAGATCCCTGATAATTTTTGTGAAACGTTCTCAAAGGGTGCCAAAGGTATTAGCTAATGAATAATATTGTCTGCCCTTTATCCATTGCCCATTGCCCCTGAGGCAACTCAATGATAATCAAAATATCTGAGGTATGGTCATGCAATGTATCTGCAAAATGTTATGCACATCTGTGAAATAGCACTTAAGGGCTTTGTGAATCAAAGAATGTTGACCCCCTCTGTTCACTTTGCATCCCCCAGACTATCTAAGTGAAAACCTAAATCCATACACTAACCTGAAATCGCATAGACCCTAAACAATGGCATGCATATTATTTAAACCATTCTAAAGATATCAGAAAATGCTCCCTTTTGACCGCACATTTACCAACATCTTCCTTGACAGACTTGCATGAAACTCAATGTCTAGAGTAAGCTGAACGTAATATGTGTCTATCAAGTGATGTGGAACCATGTGAAAGCTACACCAATTGTATTAAAAATTAAGGGGCAGATTTATGATAACTGGCGCGGTGCACAGACAAAATATCGACTACAAAATATCGAATGGACAAAATATCGAGTTAAAAATATCGACAACAATAAAATATCGATTACAAAAATATTGTTGGTCAAAATATCGTATAAAATAATGATAAAAAAATATCGAGTACAAAAATATCGACTCAAAAAAATCGATAATATGTAGAAAAAAGGGTAAATTTTTTTTTATTAATAGTATTATAAATTGTAGTTAATGTTTAGGAGCGGGATGTTGGGTTAATAGGGGATAAGGGTGGGGAGTAATTTAATAATAATTAATTAATATATGTTTGTAAATATTTTTAATTAATAATTAATTGGTAATTAATTAATATTAATTAGTTAATTAATGAATATAATTGTGTTCATATTTTTAATTATTTTTAACAACGAAGGGAACAGAGAGAGGACGATATTTAATGGGGTCCAGTGTACATGTCCTAAACCAGAGCACACAGAGGAGTACAAAGTTCCCCAGGGATCGTGAAGCAGTGTGGAGAAGAGAGTTAATATGAAGGATCAGGGAACTAGGAAGGTTCCCTTGTCGGAACTAGAGAGCCTCACACACCCAGAGCGTTAGGTGTGAAACACACCCTGACTGAAGGATGTCCAGTATCATCATCGGCTCACTGCCCCTCGTCAGACCGGCACTGCAATGTCCGACGGAGTCCCCTAGGGTACTCTTTTGGCGGGGATCTTTTGTTCCTTGCCGATGGTGAGTGTGAGTGAGGATGAAGTGGAGTGTAGTCAGTGTAGAGTGAGTGAATGTTAAAAAGGGTAGTCAGTCCACAATAAACTTTATTGACGTGGCTGATTCCCTAATTTAAAGGGGTGGGAGGGGAGTTAGAGGCTGAGGGGGTGTACAGACATCTAACTCAACCCCCTGGTGTGGTCAACATGTTTCTCGCCAACCGGCGATTCGTCAGGACCTAGAACAAGGTACTACACAACAAAACGAAACAGTGGTGCGCTCATGCACTAAGTAAAGAGCAAATACAACCTCTCAGGGTCGGGTGCAAAGAGGGCCACGGGGTCCTGCTCTAATTAGGCGACCCTAAGGGAAAGTAACAAGGGCTTCGCAGCATGCTCCCGTGAGGCCAGCGCTGCCTGGTGGGTAAACCTCAGTGTGGGCGCTGGCACGGCGGAACACCTACCCCTCACGCTCGCGGCACCTGGTCATTTTAATTAGTAATTAATTGGTAATTAAATAATATTAATTAGTTAATTACATTAATTAGAGTAATTTATTTATATATATAATTTTTAGTTATTGTTAATTAATTAATTGGGAAAAATAATATTAATTATTAAATTAAATTAATTACAGCTAATGTGCTAATATATTTACTTTATTGTTATTGTTAATTAATAATTATTTGGCAATTAAATATTATTAATTAATTTTGGGTAAAGGAGTATTTTTTAGGGTTCAGGGTCAGTTTTCAGTTTTTGGGTCAAGGGGTATTTTTAGGGTTCAGGGTCAGTTTTCAGTTTTTGGGTAAAGGGGTATTTTTAGGGTTCAGGGTCAGTTTTTAGTTTTTGGGTAAAGGGGTATTTTTAGGGTTCAGGGTCAGTTTTCAGTTTTTGACTAAAGGGGTATTTTTAGGGTTCAGGGTCAGTTTTCAGTTTTTGGGTAAAGGGGTATTTTTAGGGTTCAGGGTCAGTTTTCAGTTTTTGGGTAAAGGGGTATTTTTAGGGTTCAGGGTCAGTTTTGGGTTTTTGGGTAAAGGGGTGTTTTTTGGGTTCAGGGTCAGTTTTCCTTACTGTTGCGCCCACTGGAGTGGTAATAGTAATTTTAACCCCTACGCTATCCAACGCTTTCCCTACGCTTGCACTCTTTGGAGTGGGAATAGTATTTTTTACACTTCTGGTATCGTACGGTAATATAATAGTATCCTATTTAATTATAGTATGTTACTATATATATATGTTTTAACAAATAGGATTGTAAAAAATTATTTTTCTTATTTTTATTTATTATTTAATTATTATAAGTTAATTTAAGTATTTTTAAGTATATTTTAGTAATTATTTTTGAATATTAATTTAATTTAACACTGTTTTTAATAAAGTCGATATTTTTTACAACTATATTATTGTAAACGATATTTTGTACTCAATATTTTTGTACTTACCTGTTTGTAGATACAAACTCGATATTTTGACTGTCGATATTTTGTCCACGATATTTTTGCAAGTCGATATTTTGTCCATCGATATTATTTCAGTGATCCAACTGGCGCGTCCACAGGGATGCGCCAGTTATTTTGCGCCGCTGCTCCGCCACCCATGGTGCGCCGCATTTACAATGTGGCGCACCATGGGGCAAAAACGGCACAGATGCGTGACGCATCTGTGCCGTTAAGGTGGCGCATTGCTGGAGTTGCGTCGCAAGCGCGTCGCAGCTCCAGCAAGGCTCGGGCTGCCCCATCTTTACAATGCTGCGTCAAGACCTACGCCTGCTTCAAGCAGGCGCAGGGTTTTGACGCAGCATTGGCCTGAAAGTGACTTAGTGAAATCTTATAGATTTCACTCAGCCACTTTTGCGAGGTGCACCAGCCCCGGAACGCCCACCCTGCGCCGTAACGGCCACAAGCTGCTCAGGGCTTTACAACGTGACGCATCTGCCTAGATGCGTCACATTGTAAAACGGTTGTAGGGATGCGCCACGTTTACGCCGCAGTTGCGTGACGCAAACGTGGCGCATTGCCAACCTAAATCTGCCCCTAATTATTTTTAGCCCCTAGTAACTCGCCCCGCCCTATTGTTAGATCTGGATGAAATCTGATATCCCTGAACTGAGTTTAACTTGCTAACAGCCTGAAAATGTTCATACCGTTTCATTAAACACTATGGGGCAGATCTATGTTAACTGGCGCATCCCCAGGGATGCGCCAGTTAACGTGCGCCACAGTGGGCCACAGCTCCGCCACCCATGGTGCGCCGCATTTATAATGCGGCGCACCATGTTGCAAAAACGGCACAGATGCGTGACGCATCTGTGCCGGAAATGTGGCGCATTGCTAGAGTTGCGTCGCAAGCCCTACGCCTGCTTCAAGCAGGCGCAGGGTTTTGACGCAGCATTGCCCTGAAAGTGACTGAGTGAAATCTCATAGATTTCACTCAGCCATTTTCAGGAGGCGTTCCTGCGCAGGAACGCCCCCCTGCGCAGGAACGCCTCCTTATGGCGCAGTGCTTTACAACGTGACGCATATCCTAGATGCGTCACGTTGTAAATAGGGCACATTGTTTGCGCCGCAGTTGCGTCAAATAAAGTGACGCAATTGCGGCGCAAAGAGGCGCAACGGCCTCATAAATCTGCCCCTATATTTGTTAGATGTTAGAGAATAAAATGCCCCCCCCCAACCTTTTCCCTCATTGGCTCTGTATGAACCATACCCATAGAATACCAATCATCTAAAGGTGGGGACAATTTCACATGGATTATCCAAATTATGCCAGTTATTAGCAAATAGACACTTTTGTTGACCGCCCACCCGCTTTTACCTGTAACCGCCTATGGCAGATCTATATGAACGCAAAAGTTGCTAATCATCTGTGAAATTTTGCACAGTTTTTTCAAATGACATTAGAGTTATAGGTAAATAAAAAACAGATTTTCAACTTTCAATATATCCTGAGCTTTGAGCCTTTCAAAGCTGATTGCTGATTTTCTCACTACCCACAATCCGACTTCAGGTGTCCTAGAACACTGCCTAAATGAGCGTGCTAAGCAAAGGTCTCCATGTTCCATTGCTCATTGCCACTAACGATTTAAAGAGATATTAATTGTTAGTTGAATGCATTTGGCATCTTTCAGAAGCATGACTTTCACAGTATTGTCACATACTTGGACAACATAGTTATCTGCAATTCAATCAAGCTGGCAACCCCATACAGATTCAGAAAGTAATTGTGGCTTTCTGTCAAGGCAAGCAAGAGTCAAATGTGCAGGGCTCTGTAGTCTCTTTAGGTTTACACTGATATACTAGACCAGCCCCGGCCCTGAATAAATTCTGTTGCAAACTTAAGGCCCAATTTATATTTTGGCATACAGATTATTCTTTGTTGGCCTAGTGGAGGATTTAGCATCTGCCAAGCAGAGCTACTCCGCCTGCCATATTTAGAAATTACCACCAAGCTGACAGCCTTGGCAGCATTGGCAAGAACCACCATCAGCCTACAGTTTGGTGCAGGACTCTGTCAACATGATGGAGGCGTGCAACAAACTGTTTTCTTTTTTTCTTTTCAAAAATAACATTTTGAAGGAGGATACTCTTTTTTAAAATAAAAAGGGAAATGCTCTCCATGCCATGGAAGAAGTCTCCTATGGCGAGAGGAGCATTTAGCGGTTTTCACTGCCCCTAATTGCCAGAGTTTTCCTGGCGCTGACAAGCAGTGAAAACTGATGTCTAATTCCACCTAACTCTGTTAGGTGGGTATAATTAGAGTACCCTCTCTGCCAACCCTTATTAGACATGACCATTGGAGGGGTTTAGTCACACATTGACGTAGAAGTATCCACCGTGATTTAAGCTAAGGTCAGCCCGCATATAACTTTGGTGGGCAGGCCTCAGCCTTGGAGGCATGTGTACTCTGTTGCCGTTGCAATATTGCATCCATACTACCAAGATATAATTTTAGGACCTTGGGCACCAAAAATCCTGTCCTAGGTACACAAGGGTAGTACAAGAGATGTTTGATATTGTATTTGAGCATTTTGGCTTGGGTAATTAAACTGACTTACAGAAATAAAACTCATTTCAGGGCATCTGGACATTGACAATTTGACTCTCTGGAAACTATTCTACGGATAATAGTTTTCTATAACTATAAGTTTGTAGTATAAAGAGATTTGCTCATTGAGATTCTTTGATTACAACTAAATAAGCATGGGCTTTCTAAACAGTAACCTTCATCATTTTATGTTGTAAGAAAATGGGTTACTGGTTGAGAGGGTGAAACTCTTCTCAAGCAGCAACTACAATTCTTTTCAGGCTGGAATCACAAGCAAACACTAAATTAACCTATGCTCAATCCTCAGGTAGCTTGGGGCAAAGCAGTCAGGCTTAACTCAGAGGCAATGTGTAAAGTATATGAGAAACACCTCAAACATGGATTTAGGCCCAGATCTCTGTACTGGGGTGAATGTATGACATTGTTCTGCATTCTGTCCATCAACTGTAATTTTTGCATTTTTCACCCCGAGAGGAATGGGTATGCTCAGAAGTAAGTCCCATGCTCTCCACATCACTGGATTCAAGCAAGCCGGGCTGAAGACGGCTGGAATGCCAGCAACCGGTCCTCGGAAGCTTGTTTCCGGTCCAGGGAAGGCATGGCTTGGCAGTTCGGGCTGGACTGTTCCCATGCGGCACAGGGTCAGACTAATTTGCATATGGCCATGTCTGAACTGGGGTGGTGTGAAGTGCAAAAAAACGATGGATTTAGGCCCAGATCTCTGTACTGGGGTGAATGTATGATATTGTTCTGCATTCTGTCCATCAACTGTGATTTTTGCATTTGTCACCTAGAGTGGGATGGGTATGCTCAGACGTGAGTCCCATGCTCTCCACACAAATGGATTCAAGCAAGCCGGGCTGAAGACGGCTGGAATGCCAGCAACCGGTCCTCGGAAGCTTGTTTCCGGTCCAGGGATGGCATGGCTTGGCAGTTTGGGCTGGACTGTTCCCATGCGGCACAGGGTCAGACTGATTTGCATATGGCCATGTCTGAACTGGGGTGGTGTGAAGTGTAAAAAAACGATGGATTTAGGCCCAGATCTCTGTACTGGGGTGAATGTATGATATTGTTCTGCATTCTGTCCATCAACTGTGATTTTTGCATTTGTCACCTAGAGTGGGATGGGTATGCTCAGACGTGAGTCCCATGCTCTCCACACAAATGGATTCCAGCAAGCCGGGTTGAAGACGGCAGGAATGCCAGAAACCGGTCCTCGGAAGCTTGTTTCCGGTCCAGGGAAGGCATGGCTTGGCAGTCACTTTGAGGATTTCCTAAGCCGAGTTAACATTATTAATTTTGATATAGTGTCGAAAAGAAATGTGTGTAGGGAATTGAAGATTTGATTGAGGGGAAAAAACCCATCTCAAGCAACAAACACAATCCCTGTCAAGATGAATCACATAAGTCACTAAATTGACCAGTGCTTAACCCACTGGTTGCTTGGCACAAATGAAATCAGTCTGACCTCAGCGACAATTTATTAAGTATCCCACAGCAATGTAGAACAATAGAGTAAAATGTAATAAATAATTTAGGACCAAAATGACTAAAATCCAATCAGTAGAAATGGAGAGATGCTTTCTTAAAGATTAGGGTAAGTATAGAGCCTAAAAGCCCAAAATGCTACTTGCGGCAATCTGGTCTGGCTAGACCAGCGGAAAGTCACAAGTACAGACCGACCACGATGGAGCGTGGGCCACATACAGGGACAAGGTTATTCTTGCTGAAAAGTTACCATCTCATAGTCCTATGGAAACATTCTAGTTTACGGTCTGCATGAGGAGAGTGTCATGGATGGTCATCGCTGTAGCAAGAACATCAGGCCTATCGACCTTGAAGCTCATCGATGTAGTACGAAGAGCAGGCCTGGTGTTGCGGAAGGTTGTTGCTGTATCGTGAAGAATATGTTGGGCATCACAGACGGTTGTTGCTGGAGCTTCAGGCTAGTGGTCACAGGCTATCATTGCTGTAGCGCAAGGTGCAGATCTCACGTTGCCAGTCATCACTGGCGGCTTAAGTAGTGCAAAGAGTCAGGTTCACTAGAAGTTTGCATTGGCGGTTGTCGCGGACGGCAAGATATCAGCATGAATCGGATATTTTACAGTCACAAGGAGCCCTAAACTTCAGTATTTCTCCATTTTTTGGCTGGAGGAGCTTAACTGATGTCAGCCAATGATCCAGGACCTGGAGAGGCACCTCTTGGGGATTTGGAGCTCACTCCAGCAGAGGCAAGCAGTGCTCATGTGGGTCCACTTGCAGGTCCAGTTCAGAGGTCAGCTGGACAGTTGCAAGGAGACCTCTGGCATGTGTTGGTCCCTTAAGGCTCAGAAATAGAGGTCTGACAGCTGACCCTTGGAGTCACTCAGGTCTTTTAAGGATCAAGGAGATGGTCCTCAAGCAGCAGGGTCATCCTCCTATAGCAGCAGCAGAATCTTCTGAGAAACAAGGCTGGTCTCAAGCAGCAGGACAGTCTTCAAAGTACAAAGAAGTCCTTCTAAATTCCACAGGTCTAGGAATGTACTGAAGTATTGATCTGTGGGTCCAATGTTTATAACTAGGACAAGCTTTTGAAGTGGGATAAAGATCTGGACTTTTCCCACATATATTTCTGGAATTTCCCTCCTCCTCCGCCCAGGCTCCAAGGGGTCTAGGGTCACAATGGACTGGTGTTAAGTTCTTTGTTAGTGTGCTGAGGCAACCCCTTTGAAATTTAAGTCAGGTAGGAACAGCACTGCCCTTCCCATCATTGCAGAATGGCCCATATGTCAACACATAGTTCCCCTTTGTCTCACAGCCTGGGAGGAATGCACACAGGCCAACTGTCAGCTACACCCCAGTCATGTTACTCAGGTCACAGGCTGCCCACACCAAATGGTTAGGACAAGAAAATGCCAACTTACTAATAGTGTAGGCAAAAACAGCTGGTATGCACTCAATTTAACACTTTGTACTCCAAATTATATTAATATTTAACACAACCTATACGCTTTGGTGTGCAACTGGAGAGGAGGTACAGCCCACCCCTTACTCAAAAGTCTATAAATGCTAGGCATAAGGACATAGCCGCCAAGTGCACTACACACTGACACTCTATAGGAGTATATCACATTGTACACAAAGCAATCAGCTATAACAATATGGTGCTAAGTATAATCTTGTTGACAGAAAACCAATATCGCACTTTATTCTTCAAAGTTGAATATACAGAAACAATGATTTTGATTGGTGAAATAATTCTTCTTTTATTGAGTGAACTTCATAACTTTCTATAAGAGCTATTTTTCATGATAATCAATGTGTGTTGCAAGCTTCTTGTAGATGATAAAAGAATCCCAATGCAAATCAGGCTTAAAGGTCAACCCTTCGTCAGGGGAAATCTACAAGCAAATAAACATATTGTCTCCCTACGTATGAAAGAAAATGCATCACTATTTATACAGTACAAACATAAAGAGAGCACTGGTCCATTAGCAAATGGACTGAGGACAAAGGTATCCAGTATTGAATGAAGAATTAGCAGATTTTGAGATGGAGTGGGAAGAAAACAAGGATTGAAGTAAAGTCGGATAGCAAACCACCACCAGATGCAGTCAAACGGATCACTGACAGAACATCGACAGACAAAATATCGAGAGGACAAAATATCGAGGTCAAAATATCGACTGCCAATCTTCAAACAGGTAAGTACAAAAATATCGACTCCCAAAAATATAGACTGTCAAAATATCGAATTTTTTAAATGTCTTAAAAGTATATTAAAAGTAATATAATAATAAATGAAATTAATTTAAACATATTTACAATACTTAAATAAACGTAAAATTGAGAAATAATTAATGTAACTTACATTTTTATATATTTTAATACATATATATATATATAAATATACATACATATTATTTACAAAACATATACAATATAGTTACCGTAGGATAGCGAAAGGGTTACATTTACTGTAACGACTCCAGTGAGTGCAACAGTAGGGAAAGCGTTGGATAGCATAGGGGTTAAAATTACTATTCCAACTCCAGTGAGTGCAACAGTAGGGAAAGCGTTGGATAGCGTAGGGGTAAAAATTACTATTCCCACTCCAGTGAGTGCAACAGTAGGGAAAGCGTTGGATAGAGTAGGGGTTTCAATTACTATTCCAACTCCAGAGAGTGTAACAGTAGGGTAAGCGTTGGATAGCGTAGGAGTAAAAATTACAATTCCAACTCCAGAGAGTGCTAACAGTAGGGAAAACATTGGATAGCGTATAGGTCAAAATTACTATTACCACTCCAGAGAGTGCAACAGTAGGGAAAGCGTTGGATAGCGTAGAGGTAAAAATTACTATTCCCACTCCAGTGAGTGCAACAGTAAGGAAAACGTTGGATAGCGTAGGGGTAAAATTTACTATTCCCACTCCAGTGAGTGCAACAGTAAGGAAAGCGTTGCATAGCGTAGGGGTAAAAATTACTATTCCAACTCCAGTGAGTGTAACAGTAGGGTAATGGTTGGATAGCGTAGGAGTAAACATTACTATTACCACTCCAGAGAGTGCAACAGTAGGGAAAGCGTTGGATAGCGTAAGGGTAAAATTTACTATTCCCGCTGCAGTGAGTGCCACAGTAGGGAAAGCGTTGGATAGCGTAGGGATGAAATTACTATTCCAACTACAGTGAGTGCAATAGTAGAGCAAGTAAATACTTCTTATTTAAATATAAATTATATAAATAGTAACACCAATTTCAAATGAATTCAAATATTTAACAATTGTGTAAAATATATTAAATAATCAATTTAAAATACAAAAAACATTAATAATACAATTACCTACTAATAATATTTATTTACCTAATAAAAATAAAATATTTAACAATTTAAAAGTATTTATAAAAATTAACTCAATAAATTATTTATTCAAACATGTGATTACTTACAATTAAATTACTTCACAAGCTAATCCCCTAAAAACACACCACCCACTACAGAAATAAATTTAATAAAAGTAACATAATTATCAATTATTCTATTACAATAAATTTCAAAATATATTTTAATTAATTACAAATTAATAATTAATTGACGATTAATTCTAAATAAATACCAATACTTGACTTAACATATTTAAATAATTATAATTAAATTACTTCCCACCCTATTCCCCTATAAACCCACAACCTGCTACAGAAAATAAATCACTAAAATGAACATATTTATCAATTATCAATTATCAATTATCAATTATCAATTAGACGACTGGACTAAAGCAGCCATCTAACCCTCCACCTCCCTTCCAGTGATCTGGTCCCAGGTTTTTACAGCGCCAAGATGCTCCCTTCGGAGCGAACGTTCGCGCTCTATAAATACCTATCCAATATCCAATTATTTACAATTAATTACCAATTAGATTTTAATTAATTACCCATTAATAATTAATTAACAAATAATTCTAAATAAATAACAGTAAAGAAAATAACATATTTAATTAATTATTATTAAATTACGTCCCACCCTATTCCCCTATAAACTCTCAACCCGCTTCAGAATTATACTACACAAAAAATAAAAATTAATATTAACTTACCTTAAATTCGATATTTTTGTTGTCTATATTATGTCTAGTCGATATTATGTCCATTCTATAATTTTGATTCGATATTATGTCCATTCTATTCGATATTAAAATGTTCTAGTCGATATTTTGGTAATCTATATTATGTCTAGTCGATATTATGTCCATTCTATATTTTCTACTCGATAATATGTCTAGTCGATATTAAAAACTCAATATTTTGACTCTACACCCAGTCAAACATATTCAGGTGCAGCTAAATGAATCGCTGAAGAAGACTGTGCAAAAATGAAGAGGTGCTGACATGCAACATGCTGTATCGTGAAGGTATATCGACAACGTGAGTGACTCAAATCAAACCAATAATCATCATTACCTGGAGACTGGCGCAATACAAGTGAGGCAAAGAGTATCTATTGTGCGCTACAAAGGGAAGAGAACTAAAGTAAACATACAGAAACAAGCATGCAACCGTAAAACCAATGAAGTATACTCTAACGAAAAACAGACTCACCGAAAATCAAAACTTGAGACCGAATGCCTCCTTCTTAAAGGTCTAGAAAATGACCAAATAGTCCAGTGATCAGAGATCCAAATCCTGGTGACAAAGGTAATCAATAGGAACGCATTGAGAATAAGAGTGGCATCCCAATAAACCGAACATGCCGGGAATTATATGAAAAATCCTTCCAATGCTTACAGTGAAAACCATTCAGGTTGTCAAACTTCAAAATACAAGACTCAGAGTCTCCTGGTCAAGGTTACGAAAACAGACAGAAAATTCTGTGCTCAAATACCTAAAACCTGAAAGCAAAAATTATAATTGTAAAGGCTGAAGCCATTTGCGCAGCTTTTAATTTAGCCATGTCTGCTGTGACTGTAATAGAATGAGGAAAATAGAATCTTTATGAGATAACTCTGATGCTTACCAGTGAGGTTTAGTGCATTCCCAACCTCCAAACTCCAAAAAGCAGTGACTCACAGTATCGTCAACAAGCAACTATGTACAATGCGTGCGCATAACAAGTAAATGCGCTGGAGCGTGACGCATAAAAAAACGTAAATCAACCTTAAAGACACAGTGCTCGTGACTTTCCCTGAGCGTTTGAGGTGCTTCTCAATAAAGTTGTGAGAGAGTGAAAAAATATGGTGAACCTTACAGGTAAACAAAGAAAGTAATCAAGTTTACAGAAAAGCTCAAAGGGTAAGTATCAGAATGTGTAAGGTGCCTCGCACAGGTATTGTACAAAATGCTTGACTGCCACATCAGGTTGAAAAGCTTAAAAGTAACAAAATATCAACAAAAGTAAAAACAATCGTAAAAACGAAAAAGGAAACATCTATAGCACCGGTGTACTAATGGTACAGGAATACCATAATAGAATCATATTTATGAAGTTCGCTAAATAATGAAGAATTCTTTTGAGCAATCAAACTCAATTTTTCTGTATATTCAACTTTTAAGAATAAAGTGCGACATTGGTTTTCTGTCAACAATATTATACTTAGCACCGTATTGTTATAGATGATTACTATGTGTACAATGTGATATACTCCTTTGGAGTGTCAGTGTGTAGTGCACTCGGAGGCTATGCCCTTAGGCCTAGCGGTTATAAACTTTCTAAAAGTGGCATTTATAGAATTGTGTCTTAAAGTCAACTTTACCATTAAGGAGAAGTTAAAATTATAATTACTTTGAGGCCAAAGATGGCATTCCTACCTGCTCCCAATTAAAAGTTGTTACTTACTAAATGTAATAACGCAATCCAATGTTATCCTAAGCGACTGACCTTCCAGTAGTAAAAATTGAATGTAAGTGTTTTCTGTACCAGGACATGTAAAACTTAGAAGTATATGTCAAACCGTTGAAATACACTGCACACTGTCCTATGGACTGTCTAGGGCCTCCATTAGGGGTAACATGTATGTATTAAAAAGGAAGACTTAGGCCTGGAAAAAGGTTTATTTTGCCAGGTAAAATTGCCAGTTTGAAAACTGCACGCAGGCTGCAATAGGAGGCCTGGAGCATGTTTCAATAGGGCTACTTAAGTAGGTGGCACATTAGGTACTGCAAGCCCACTAGTAGCATTTATTTACAGGTCCTGGGTACATGTTGTAGCAATTTTTTAGGGACTTATAAGTAAATGAAATGTTCCAATTAGGTGTGGTTCAATTTGACCATACTTGAAGGAGTGAAAACAATTATGTTAACACTGGTAAGCAGTGGTAAAGTGTGCGGAGTCCTAAAGCCAACAAAAAAGATTTCAGCAAACAGGAGATGATTAGGCAACTTTTGGGGGGAAGACCACCATTAAGGTTGCCTAGTCTAACAAGTAGCTAACCCTGTTTCAGTGAAAATGGCTTTGGATACCTTGTCACTGTAAGGGCATGTTTAACACTACATATTGACAAATTCCTCTTTTAAATACCATGAACTATGGTTTATAGACATTAAAGTTTAGTTTTGGGTGACATTAATATTTAAAAAGAGGTTAAGGGCTGCCAAATGAGGTTATTTCGACAGGTCGAATTTGCTGTTTTAAAACTGCGACATAGGTAGGGATGCATACATGTTCATGCTGCTCTCCATGCCACTTTAGTCATGCTATCCGGGCTGAGGAAGCCTGAAAGTCCGAAACAGGTCCTACGATGCTTGTTTCCAGTCCAGGAAGGGCCTGGCCTGGCAATTCCACCTGGACTGTTCCCATGAGGCGCATGATCAAGACTGATTTGCATATGGCTGAGTCCAAACTGGAATGGCATGGTGAGCAAAAAACCGATGGATTTAGGCCCCGATCTCTGTACTGGGGTGAATGTATGACATCGTTCTGCAATCTGTCCATCAATTGTTCTTTTTGCCTTTGTCACCCCGGGTGGGGCGGGTATGCCCAGACGTGGGTCTTGTGCTTTCCATGGCACTGGAGTCAAGCTATCCTGGCTGATGAGGGCTGAAAGCCCGAAACCGCTCCTAGGATGCCTATTCCCAGTCCAGGGAGGACCTGGCCTGGCAAATCGGGATGAACTGTTCCCGTGGGGCACAGGGTCAAGGATGATTTGCATATGGCTGAGTCCGACTGGAATGGCACGGTGAGCAAAAAAACGATGGATTTAGGCCCAGATCGCTGTACTGGGGTGAATTTGTGGTAAAACGGCCACTACAATGCAGCTGTTGCCACGCATTACCATAACCACGCATGCATTACAAAGCATGCGTGTTTACCACAAATAGCCTTTACCTCGCATACCTTTACTATGAGATATGTACTAAAGGCATGTGTGCTAAAGGAAAAATTTTAAAAGAGAGGTTGGGGGTCTCCACCCCCAACAAAAAAATAAAATAACGTGCGATTGAAAATTGGGGGGGCGGGGTTGGGGTCTCCCCCCAAAAAAAACACGCAGGGTAACATTTTAAGTGTTAAGGGCAGGGGTATTTATCAAAAGGAATGGAGGACAAGGAACTTTTTATTTGTAAATTAATTGTTAAATCGAAAAGAATTGAGACACGAATTAAAAAAAGAACATTTGTGAAAGCGCACTGCATATAAATGCAGCATGTGCCATCTATTGGAGAAAAAAGATTCTTGTAACACTGCTGAATCCAAGCGCTGAATTGGGGTAGGGTATCGGACCCTTTACCATGAATATGTCAATATCATGCATGGTTTGACAACAAAAATCGTTATAAATGTATGCATGGTAAATGTATTATACCAGTAAAAGTTATGCGTGGGTATGGCTTTCGCATTGTAACGCAGCGTGGTAAAGGCATGCATTGCAACGGAATGCATTTCAACGTCATACAACCGAATATAAGACATTGTTCTGCAATCTGTCCATCAATTGTTCTTTTTGCATTTGTCACTGTAGTGGATGGCAGAATCGGTGCTGCATTACACTAGTGACATTAAACTTGCAGGCAATGGGTACACTTTGGACAATATAGTAAGCACTTATAGGATAGTGAAAATGCTGCTTGGGACTATAGTTTATTTCAACATGTTTTAGGGGTAAGAGAACATGGACTGGGGCTTGGTTAGTAGTGACTAAATGCAAAAAGTAAAAAAACAGCTACATCAGTGCAAAAAAAGTTCAAAAAGAGGCATTTTCCTAGACCCACAAATAAACTTTCTTCAATTTATGTGCACTTTAATATGCTTTATATTTTTTTTTTCTTTTTGAAATATCTGTCACTATGACAACTTGACTAGACTTTTGCATTATATTTGTAGTCCTATCTCATTTAGAGTATGCAAAGTTTAGTTCCCACCAGTAAAAGTTCTGAGAAGATGGTAAATTTGTAAATCTGTAAAATATGGCGACTTCTACAACATGCCTGGCACCTACATTTTGAACCAAAAATATATATATTTTGCATAAGGTTTCTCCCTCTAAAACATGTTTTACATTACAATTACTCCTCAAGAAGTAGGTTTTGTGTTTTTATCTGCGAGGATATCCTTCCCAAAATAAACCAAAATTGAGTGGAATCGAAGTTGCCCAAATCCACACACCTTAATTATTTTCGCTAATATAAGCTTGTATTTGACAGTGGCAGGGCAAACCCATATGAATGTTTTCTTTTGGTCTATTGATATTTTCATTTTCCATTATAAATGCTGGGCCCTTTTTTGCACTTCTTTCCTAACATTCCGATACACCAAAGACAAAAAGAGAACACGCATGTTTATTAGAAATCAATTTTTTAAACGTGATGGCTCTTGTAAAAACAAAAATAGGTTGACTAAGACTTCCACGCATCATAGCAGAAACATGGCAACATTTGACGAATCTGATATAGACCAGAAAAAGTCCGCTTTACATATTTGTTTGGGCAATTCTGATATCGTTTTTATGACATCACAATTGCGGGCACTGCATCTACAGTATGGCGCTGTATTTAGCTTTGGCATAGATGTTGTCCTGCCAGCTTCTTGGCATTTGAGAGTTACATACCCACACGACATAAATAATTGTGGGAAGTTGCTACATTCTTCAGTGCCAACTGGCTATAAAATTAAATTCAGTCAGTATTGATAAATGAGACTGTAAATCTGCAGACATTAAAAATGCAGCTCTGTTGCACTAAGGTCTGCGGTTTATTATTTTCACAATCTGAACAGGCGCAGCTATAGCATATGTTAACACAGTAGTTTCAGTGAGGTGGAAATGTGTGACACATCACATAAATTATTCACTTGTTCAAAACCTTCCAGATGGGAAGGGAAATTTCTGTAAAGGGAATAGATTCCTGCCTCGGTTCCTGGCTGTATCTCGGTGGTCTATGTGTCTAAACATAAGTCTGCAATTACAGTCTCATCATTAAAATGGACCATCAAAATCTGCTCAGCTGTTTCTGAATATCCACCTGCCAGGGTTGATTGTTATAAATCCCAACTTTCCAGGAGTTTTCTTAAATAAAGATTACGATTTAAGTTGTGAAAGAAGTTGAAATGCCATATAGTACACCTAATTCTCAAAAGCATTTTGGGGCAGATTTATGTTAACTGGCGCATCCCCAGGGATGCGCCAGTTAACGTGCGCCACAGTGCGCCACAGCTCTGCCACCCATGGTGCGCCGCATTTATAATGCGGCGCACCATGGTGCAAAAACGGCACAGATGCGTGGCGCATCTGTGCCGGACATGTGGCGCATTGCTAGAGTTGCGTCGCAAGCGCGACCCAGCTCCAGCATGGCTCGGGGGTACACCATCTGCACAATGCTGCGTCAAGACCTACGCCTGCTTCAAGCAGGCGCAGGGTTTTGACGCAGCATTGCCCTGAAAGTGACTGAGTGAAATCTCATAGATTTCACTCAGCCACTTTCAGGAGGCGTTACTGCGCAGGAACGCCCCCCGCGCAGGAACGCCTCCTTATGGCGCAGTGCTTTACAACGTGATGCATCTCCTAGATGCGTCACGTTGTAAATTGGGCACATTGTTTGCGCCGCAGTTGCATCAAATAAAGTGACGCAATTGCGGCGCAAAGAGGCGCAACAGCCTCATAAATCTGCCCCATTGTGTTTAGAAGTGGAGAACGCCTTATACTATTAAAGAAATTGATACCAGCAAAAATTAGGTACCAATATATTTTTTATATAAGTATTCAGACTTTAATATATAATTGAAGCTGAAATTAACTTTAAACTTGTTAGATATTTTTTAAAAAGTGAACTATCGCTGCTAGTGTTTTCAGTATATGCATGGACCGCAGACACAAAGGGACATATGTACAAGGAGTTAATGCCGCATTAGCAGCACTTTTACGACGGTTTTGCGTCGAGATTTTTATCGCCTTATGTACCTGCCGCTAACCTCTATTAGCTGTAGTTTTCCGCCGAAAACGTCCATTATAAAGATCGCCACCTCTGTTAGCAATAATGACATGCAAGGGAGACATTCCTGTGCAATAACGGCCGCTAACCCCACTTAGCAATATTTACAAGGGGATTCTTTAAGTTTGGAGGACCAAAAAAACTGCCTCTAACTGAAGTTAAAGGCAATTTTTAACGACCAGAAAGTAGCTGGTCTAAAACATGGAGATAACCCTTGGAGCCTTATTTCAGCAGGTTTTGTTGCTGGACAGCGCTGCAAGCAACGTTGCTGTGCAGCCCTGCGAAAAAAAGACAGGGCAGGATGGCACACATCAACAACATAGTGCGCATTCCTGGGCCTCACTCATGAAAAGTTTTGCAGCACTGCGACAAAACAGCTTTGCAACACTTTTCACCATCCCCTTCTTGCTACACCACGGATGCGCTCTATTCACTGGACAGTGCTCCATGACGCAAGTAATGACAGATAGTTCTGGAATCCTGACGTCTCTGTCTGCACTAAAGTCAAGCATTGCTGCAGCCGTGTCACAACCATGACGCAACTCCAGCAATGCATGGGGCCGGCCTATCCCTGTGACACTGCGTCACCCTTACGCCTGCCATCATGCAGGCATAATGTACTGACGCAGTGCCGTTCTTGAGGGGTGCCCGGGTATCGGCGCAGTTGGGGATCCATTGGTCGCAGTTGCGCGCTGCGAGGTCATCATCTGTAAGCATTGGCGGAGTGGTGGTGCTGAGGAGTTGACGAGATGTACTTCGGTGGCCATGATCCAGCTGCGAGGGGGGGGTGATGGCGGTTGTGCATGGTAGGCATGGCGAAGAAGTGATGTATACAATGATTGTCGGTACAGTAGAGTCCGGTGGTGTGGCTGTAGTTGAAGGTCCTGCTGGAGGAGGAGACATGCTCGACTGTGTGTCCTGCTATGTGGCTTGCTGCAGAGACTAGCTGCTTGAGTCTGATGTTGGGGAGCTACCCCAGGAGGGGGTCGTGTTCTAGTCACTTGGGTTGTTCAGGTGAAACTTGAGTTCGCTGAGTAGGATGTCGTCAGTGGATGGGAGAGCCTGGTGTGCAATGAGGTCTACAATGGTATCGGAGAATGGGTCTCCATGGCCCAGGGGGGCTGCAGATGAGAGTGACGTAGTGGCTGGGGTTGGGGTTGGTCCGGATCTGGAAGTTAAGGTGTTCCATCATCACATTTGGGTCATTAGAGTGCGTGGTCAGTTGGAGTGTGCTTCTGCAGGTGATGCCAATGCCTCCTCCTGGACAGTCCGGGTGGTCCTTGCGGTGAGTTAGTAGCTGTCAGTGATGGCGGTGGCGATGTCTGGTCCGGAACAGATGTTGGTCCTGGCGGCAATGTGGCATCCAGGGTTGATGGCGAGGAGGGTGCTGGTGCTGTAGGGGTGGAGTGTCAGAGATGAGAGTGACGTAGTGGCTGGGGTTGTGCTTCTGCAGGTGATGCCTCCTCCTGGACAGTTCGGGTGGTCCTTGCGGGTGAGTTAGTAGCTGTCAGTGATGGCGGTGGCGATGTCTGGTCCGGAGCAGATGTTGGTCCTGGCGGCAATGTGGCATCCAGGGTTGATGGCGAGGAGGGTGCTGGTGCTGTAGGGGTGGAGTGTCAGAGAGGAAGGGTCCATGGGCAGACAGATGTAGATGGGCTTGCCTGTGGCTTGCCTTTGGCACGGGAGACGTTCATTGTAATGTCGTAGGAGCAAGATCCGCCTTATGGGAATTGCGGAAACCACAAACACAGGCCCAATGGAAAAGTACGTGCTATACCCGGCACGTCTGAAAATAACGGATGATGGCGCAACGAAAATTTTCAGTGAATCCAAAGACGTTTTGAAATATCTTCAGATGAGGAAGCCGAAGGGGGAGCGTAGAAGATTGCTGCGAGACAGACCGCAAGAACGGGAAGCTTTATCAGATGTGGAATAAAAACTGTTGGTAACTAATGGATGCCTCTGACTGCAGAGAATATGACATGTAGACTGGGACAAAATGATCGTAGGCAATAGGGTGGTAGATAACCTACCACCGGACAATCTGGTGTTTTATTTACCCGTTTTCTTATCTTAGTTGCATTCATTTTTATTATCCCCTGTTTTTAAATCGTACATCATCTCCTCTTACCCGCATTGTAATTGTGGAATCACTGCTGCTTTGGCGGGTCCGGGTCTAGGGTTTCCTGGTCTATTTGGAATCGGCCGCCATCTTGTGAGTGGTTGGGACGTTTTTTGCCGCCATTCTGAGCGGTCTAGTGTCTCAGCAGACACGCGCTATACCTTCTTAAGGCGGTCCTTTGAGAGGGTCAATCTGGACACGCTACCTTTGCTCCACAGAGCGTCTTGAGGACACGCATTTGTTTGCGCTGTGCTGCAGGTGCGCTGCGTTTTATTTACCCGTTTTCTTATCTTAGTTGCATTCATTTTTATTATCCCCTGTTTTTAAATCGTACATCATCTCCTCTTACCCGCATTGTAATTGTGGAATCACCGCTGCTTTGGCGGGTCCAGGTCTGGGGTTTCCTGGTCTATTTGAAATCAGCCGCCATCTTGTGAGTGGTTGGGACGTTTTTCGCCGCCATTCCGAGCGGTCTAGTGTCTCAGCAGACACGCTCTATACCTTCTTAAACCAGTCCCTTGCGCGCAGCGGTATCGCGCAGCGGGAGCGCCCTCATCGCGCCTGAGTCAAGCCAGAGTCCTGCCCGTCTGCGGCCGTCCGCGCTAAGGCGGCGTCAGGCGTGGCGGTACTCTGCTTGTGAGGTTCTCATCTGTAAATGCTGCTGCGGTATGTTTATTCCCGGGCCGACTTGTTCGGCATTAGCCATTCTATCCCTCGCTGCCACCATGAGCCAGTTAGTTCCCTCTGTGTCCCGCATACCTGTACCTGTGGGACATGGTCCCTTACTGCCCCCGCTCCTATCCGTCACTTTAGAGCGCGTTCCCCGGTTAAGCCCACCCCTAGCAGGCCTTCGGTCCCTCAAGATATCACGGTTTGGAATCTGAACATTAGATCCCTCCTGAAGCACCATGCAGAACTTTATGATCTCATTAGTGAGGAACTACCAGACATATTTTTTATGACAGAAACATGGCTCCAAGAAGCCGATGCGGCCGCCATTAATCTTGCCCTCCCCTCTGATTATTCCATCTTTAGACATAATCGGTTATATAGGGGCGGCGGCATTGCTGTAGTAGTAAAATCCTGCTATCCATGTGAATGGAGGGCAGTAGACCTAATGGGGTGTGAAAGCACTTTCTTTAGAATTTCTATCAGCCATCAGTTCACTCTGTCCGGTCTCTTAATCTATCACCCTCCTGGCTGTGACACTACTTTTCGAAAGGCTCTCCCAGAATGTGTCAGCTCCCTGGCATTGGGCCGCGCTAACTTCTGCATTCTTGGAGACCTTAATCTTCATTTTAACTTCGCCCATATGCCCATTATCAACAGTACCTTGGCTGATTTGAAGGCCCTTCAGCTTAATCAACTGGTCACCTTCCCCACTCATCTGGGGGGTCATATTCTTGATCCTTTCTTCACTAATTTAAGTGGGGCCAAGGTAACCAGGCCCAGTTCTGTAGCTTGGACTGATCATTTTCTGGTGAAAATCTCTCTTGTGATTAAAGAGCATCCGTTTAAGCCCCAAGATAGAGTAGTGATGAAACGTCACTGTAAGAAACTCAAACTGGAGGATTTTCATCATCTCCTGGAGTTCAACCCACTGGGCTCTCACCTTAGTGTTGAAGCTGGGTATGACGCTTTTTGCGATTGGGTTTCCCGTGCTTTAGATGCTCTGATCCCCGCTGCCAGCCCATGGTACGACAGTTCCCTGGTTCTGTTAAAAAAAGCCTGTAAACAGGCAGAAAGGGAATGGCGGAAATCCTATGAGGCTGGGAAAAAAACTGCCTATCTCTCTAAAATTAAATTATATCATAGAGCGGTATGTAGTGCTCGTGCGGCCTACTACGCCCAGGAATTTAGAAATAGCCCCAATCCGTCCAAGTTAATCTTCAAAGTCCTTAAGGACTTGATGGCCAAAAAAGCCATTGCAGCAGAAGTCTGCTCTGTGGACCACTACGAAAATCTGGCTGCTTTTTTTATGGAAAGGGTTCAAGCAATTTATCACGCCTTTCCCACCATTAATCAGGGAGATTAGCCTGCCAGTCCCAAACTTACCATAGGTGAGGCCTTATCCTCACTACCTAGTTTGCCGATGGAGGCATTTTACAAACTGGCCTCTAAAATTAAATCAGGCTCACCAGAGGATCCATTGAAGCCTGTCCAGTTCAGAGAATCTGCTGCTGTCTGCCTCCCTCCAGTATGCCATCTCATTAATCTCTCCCTCACCTCGGGCATCGTCCCGGCAAAGTGGAAACAGGCTGTTGTGACACCCATACTCAAAAAGCTACCCTAGACCCCCTCAAACTTGAGAGCTATCGCCCTATCTCTCTCCTTCCCTGGGCCGCAAAAATTGCGGAAGCCCATGTGAATGAGGTGCTGACTGAACATCTTGCGAGGGAATGTATTCTGGATCCTTCCCAGAATGGGTTCCGTGCGGGCCACAGCACGGAAACTGCCCTGCTCTCTATGACGGAACATCTTCGTTCTGTGCTCGACTTCGGTCAGACTGCGGCACTGATACTTCTTGACCTCAGTGCCACGTTTGACATGGTTTCGCACAGAATTTTACTTCAACGTCTACGAGAGGCAGGTGTTGAGGGCACTGCACTCGACTGGTTCCGCTCCTTCCTATCTGATCGGACCTTCAAGGTTGCCACTCCACCGTTTGAGTCCAAACTCTATCCCCTGGATCAGGGTGTGCCTCAGGGTTCGTCATTGAGCCCCACAATATTCAATCTTTATGTGAGGCCGCTGGCTGCTGTCGTCAAACATTGGGGTCTGACCATGGCCTCTTACGCTGACGACGCGCAGCTGGCGGTCACCTTGAGTGGGGACTCAGACCGTGATGCCCCCAGATTTCGGGAAGGACTCCTGGCAGTGGCCAGCTGGATGAAGACCAACTGTCTCCAGCTTAATGCCAAAAAAACGAAGGTCATGATAGTGGACAAGCGAGCGGATCTCTGGGGTGATAAGTGGTGGCCCCCTGAGCTGGGTGTAACCCCTACTCCAGTGACAGAGGTAAAGAACTTGGGGGTTTGGCTTGACCCTGCCCTCAGCTTCTGTGGCCATACGAAAAAAGTAGCGGCCACCTGTTTTGGCATCTTACGAGGGCTGAGACCTATCCTGAGGTTCTTTGATGCCTCAACCAGGCAGCTGGTCATTCAAGCATCTATACTATCACAGCTTGATTACGCCAGCTCACTATTGCTGGGGGCCAACCAGGCTGAAAATGCGCGGATGCAACGTATCCAGAATGCTGCAGCCAGAGCCCTGGTGGCGCTACCGAGGTTCTGCTCTGCAGAGAGTACCATCCGCTCTCTACACTGGCTGCCGGTGACACAGAGGATCTATTTTAAGACCCTGTGCCTGTCATTCAAGATCCTCAGGATGGCCTCCCCCCGATTCTTGACAATCTTCTGAAGCCTTATGTTCCTTCGCGCCCTTTGAGATCCATGGCCCAAAACTTGGCTGTGGTCCCACGATTCAGACTGTGTAGAGCGGGAGGACGCTCCTTCCGAGTCTTGGCTGCGAAGCTGTGGAATTCTCTACCCTCCCACATTCGCGAAATTGATGAGCTGCTGAAATTCAGGAGAGCCATCAAAACACATCTGTTCCCTCATTTCTCTTAGGATCCTGATCTGTGTGTCTCCTCCTTCATACTGCTATGTTGTGTCTGGGTACCTTTCCAGAAGCGCCGGGACGTCCCTTGGCTGGGGCATCTGTGCGCTATAGAAATGTTCGGCACACCATATAATGTACAGTGAGTAATATCAGAGAGGTCAAAAAATATATCAGTAAGCCATTATATATTCTTTTCTTTCTTTATTTTCAATCTTCACAAAGTAGCCAACGCGTTTCGTCCGAAGGACTTCTTATGGGCGAATGGATGAGATATAAGTTAATATTCCGAATTTTTATCAGTTGGATCAAATTTCTTCAGCTACTGTGATTGCACCAGACTCCAGATGCTAGGATGGCAGCTATCCTTTTATTTTGTGGTAGATTGATCAAAATTTTGAAAAGATGAATATATTCCAGCAAAAGGATGTGAAATACGCATCCGAACGGGTGATGTCAGTGTTCACCTTCGCCAGATTTGTCTTTCGTGTGGTCTCCTCGGGTGTCGTCTTGGAAAGTGCACTTTCCAAGACGACACCCGAGGAGACCACACGAAAGACAAATCTGGCGAAGGTGAAAACTGACATCACCCGTTCGGATGCGTATTTGACATCCTTTTGCTGGAATATATTCATCTTTTCAAAATTTTGATCAATCTACCACAAAATAAAAGGATAGCTGCCATCCTAGCATCTGGAGTCTGGTGCAATCACAGTAGCTGAAGAAATTTGATCCAACTGATAAAAATTCGGAATATTAACTTATATCTCATCCATTCGCCCTGAAGAAGTCCTTCGGACGAAACGCGTTGGCTACTTTGTGAAGATTGAAAATAAAGAAAGAAAAGAATATATAATGGCTTACTGATATATTTTTTGACCTCTCTGATATTACTCACTGTACATTATATGGTGTGCCGAACTATTTCTTTGAATTGTGCACAGTGCCTTGGCACTGATTCTGGAGGCCTAGGGGTATATGGCTTCAGGTTCTTGGCACCCCCAGACATAACGAGACCAATATTTATTAGATTGAGTGCAGTTAAGTGTCTCACCCTATACCCTGTTCTAGTGATACAAAAAGCTATAGAAATGTTATTAACATAACATAACATAACATAACACTGATGGATGTCATAGCCCAGTGATAAGCAGGAGCCAGTTCGTAGAAGTGAGGACGTAAAAGGGTCCTGGATGCTCAGATAAGTAAATACTGGAGTGTAGATGCCATGCAGCTGAGGGGCAGCGCTGATGTCAGTGACATATACATTACAAATAGAAATATGTTTAGGTTTTGATATATGCCACCAAGAGGGTTGGGGAAGTTATGTGGTTCAAGCTTTTGGTCCTAATGTATGTTTTCTATATGCCCCCCCCCCCCCTCGATTTCGAGACACAGAGGGGTAAAGTCTTGGCAGCTCCTGCCATCTTGTGTACTTCACGCCTGTTATTGTTTGGTAAAGTTTGGGCAGTATATGCGGGGAGAGGGAGGGCTGTTGTAAGGTAATGCACAGGGGATTGTCTTCGTTGGAGGGAACACGACGAAGTGGGAGGGGGGAGGACAGGGGGGCAAACATGAAAATCACCAGGTGGCTATAGTGGGTTGCATCAACACTGTACATTGCTGTAGGGGCGCTGAAATTATGCAGGAATACAGTTTTGAGGATCAGTTAAGTGATAACTATGATGACTACATTGCGACAGGTTAAGAAACTAACGTTCTTAACATGGAATGTGAGAGGACCTCAGGATCCTAGAAAAATCAGGAAAGTGTTTGCATATCTAGATAGACACAAAGTGGACGTGGCTTGTCTACAAGAAACTCATATTACACCCCAACGGGAGAATAAGACTGGCTATAGATGGGCACAGGCCCGAGTGGCATCATCATATTCAAACTACGCCAGAGGGGTACTGATACTGATTAGACGCAATTTCCCCTTTACTCTCATAGACACACTGGTTGATGACCAGGGGAGGTATGCTATTTTGCGTGGGAATTTTGGGGGCACGGATATCACAATAGGTTCGTATATGGACCAAACATTGATGATCCGCAATTTTGTGAGAACATATATGCTAAGTTGAGAGACATACGACCGACAGCTATCGTGTGGGGGGGAGATTTTAATATATGCATAGACCCCAGGCTGGATAGATCGACTGGAACCGAAAGACAAGGTAAAAAGGCAACAAGGGCATTACTAGATGGCATGGAGGAGTGGTCTCTGGTGGACGTTTGGCGACTGCGCTACCCGGGGTGTAGCGAGGGTACATGCACTTCATTGACACACAACACCTGGTCGAGACTGGAATACTGGCTGACCACACAGGAGGTCAGCACCTGGGTGACTGCAGTGAAAAATCTGCCCAAGACACTCTCGGACCACTCCCCAGTACGAATGGATTTAGCGATACCTACACACACCCCGAAACAATTCACCTGGCGACTCCAGCAGTCGGCATTGAAAGATCAAATATTCAACAGTGAATTGCGCCAAGCCATTATAGACTTCTTCTAGAACAATGAAGGTTCGGTGGATAGCGCTAGGTCGCTGTGGGAGGCGTTTAAGGTTACCAAAGGGGGCACTGCATAGGTAAACACACGGGAATACTCCGAGACATTAGACAACAACTTACACTGATAGAGAGGGATATTCAAGAGCTGGAAGCTGACTATGCAGCCACACTGCAGGATTTCATATTAGCAGACATACGCCGTAAAGTGGACTTATATCACAAATTCGCTGTTACAGAAATAAAATATCTATCAAAGAATTCCAAGGTTAGAGCATACGGAGAAGGGGGTAGACCAGGAAGGGTGCTGTCACACAAGGTAAAATCCATGCATCGGAATACATTAATAAAGCACATAATGAATGAGCATGAGGAACTAGTTTATGACACCCCCTCCATATTAGACAGCTTCCGGACGTTCTATTCGAAACCATACACCACGCAGATGACAAAACGAGCCGCGATGTCCATGAATATTTGGATGATGTAGGGCTAGCATGGCTCTCTGACACACACAGGAAATTCCTGGGTCATCATATGATGGAAGATGAATTCAGGGATGCCATTAATGCACTGCCAAACAACAAGGAGCTGGGGTTAGATGGCCTGCCGGGCGAATTCTATAAGGAATTCAGAGACCTTCTCCTACCACACTTAGCCCAGATGTTCGAAGAGGCGTACGAGGAGGGAGCTCTACCAGAATCACTGCGAGAAGCATTATTGATAGCTCTACCGAAGCCTGGCAAGGATCTCAGGAAATGTGAGTCCTACCGACCACTTTCACTCATAAACATGGATGTCAAAATCCTTGCAAAAATATTAGCCACTAGAATACAGCTACTGCTGAGGTCTCTGGAACTTCCAGACCAGGCGGGCTTCATCCCCACAAGATCCACTACACAAAACTTACGTACCATCTTCACAATGTTCCAAAGTCTGAATTCCAAATTGCCGGCAACAGTGGCGCTCTTGAATGCAGCAAAAGCGTTCGATTCGGTGGAGTGGGAGTTCATGTTCACTGTACGGGAGAGAATGGGATTTCCGCCACCTTTCTTGAAATGGATAGCATTACTGTACAAGGAACCTAGAGCTAGAGTTCGAATAAACGGCACCATATCGAGTCACATGGACATCAGCCGCGGAACAAGACAGGGATGTCCATTGTACCCCATATTATTCGCGCTAACACTAAAACCACTAGCCTGTAAAATTAGACAGAGGCACCCGGAAATGGCGTTACAATTTAACCTTCGCCCTATCGGAATATCACTCTATGTGGATGACATGGTGTTGTATGCACGTCACCCAGACGTCAATTTGAACCCGTTGATAAGGGAATACATTGGATATGAACAATACTCAGGCCTAAGTATAAATTGGGATAAATCGGTGGTGATACCCCTGACGGTGGAGACCCCAAAGCCCACGCTGGATTACCCATTGAAATGGGACACTGGTCCAGTGAAATATTGAGGGATCAGGGTGCATAGGGATCCAGAAGTCGTAATCAGAGAAAACTATGGGGTAGCACTGACCAAACTGGAGGAAACAGTAGAAAAATTGATTACATTTCCATTATCGTTAGCAGATAGAATTGCCTTACAGAAAATGATAGTGTTGCCTTGTTTCTTATACTTATTCTGGAATATACCGATCCTTTTTACGAGCGTTTTTTTCACACGGCTGAGATTCGTACTACAAAGGCTTATATGGGCAGGTAAGCAACCACGGATAACATGGAAGACACTCACAAAACCCTATCACATGGGAGGGTATGCAGCTCCGGACCTACAGTTATACTACTACTGTGCACAAGCACAGCATGCTCATTATTGGTTACAAACCCACGCGCATATACCCCACATAGCCGTGGAAACGGACAGTGTTCATCTGAAATGTCTAACGCAATACATTGCAGATCCTGTTAGCTACTATGCAAATGACAAGATACAGCCCGTAAAATGCACGTCCAGGGCCTGGCACACTTTGGCATTACGAGCAGACAAGATACCGCTTTATGCACCGGTGCTTCCACTGGCGAATCACCCTAAACGTCAGTCACAAATGAACAGAAAATGAGAACTGCACTGGGAGACATGGGAATGTTGATGATGGGATTGGTGTTTCCACACAATGGGGCAGATTTATGTTAACTGGGGCATCCCCAGGGATGCGCCAGTTAACGTGCGCCACAGTGCGCCACAGCTCCGCCACCCCCGGTAGCTTGTCTCCTTTCTGGTGAAGAATTGGCTTGGTCGTTTAGTCTGCCCTGTTCCCATGATGCACTGGGCCAGGGACAGACTGATTTGCATATAGCCGGGTTCTGAGCTGGGATGGTGCAGTGAGATAAATAACGGTGATGGATCAAGCCCTGATCTTTGGACTGGGTAAGAGTGGTCTGCTTAATTCAGACACTCTGTTCATCACCACCCCCTTTTCTGAAGCATTTATGATGCGGCGCACCATGGTGCAAAAACGGCACAGATGTGTGACGCATCTGTGCCGGAAATGTGGTGCATTGCTGGAGTTGCGTCGCAAGCGTGACGCAGCTCCAGCAAGGCTAGGGGTGCCCCATCTACACAATGCTGCATCAAGACCTACGCCTGCTTCAAGCAGGCGCAGGGTTTTGACGCAGCATTGGCCTGAAAGTGACTGAGTGAAATCTCATAGATTTCACTCAGCCACTTTCAGGAGGTGTTCCTGCGCAGGAACGCCCCCCCCCCCTGCGCAGGAACGCCTCCTTATGGCGCAGGGCTTTACAACGTGACGCATCTCCTAGATGCGTCACGTTGTAAATAGGGCGCATTGTTTGCGCCGCAGTTGCGTCAAATAAAGTGACGCAATTGCGGTGCAAGGGCATCATAAATCTGCCCTAATGAGTTTATCTCACTTCAAAGCCCATCACTCTGTACCCACAAAACACCATTGAAAATGTTCGCGTATTACAGGTTGCGAGCAGCGATAAAAGACCTATATGACACTTTCCCGGCTGAACCTCCCACCCTGCAAGCCCTACAAATCTTGTTAACGGCACCGACACAGTCGCAATTGGTCACCCGATTGTACACAGCATCCCAAAATGAGCAAAGGGAGGAAGTAAATAAATCACACAAGAGGTGGGAGGAACAGACGGGAATGACAATATCAGAAGAGGATTGGAGATATAGCTGTGAGCAGTTGAAGTTGCTCACTCCGAATTGTAATTTGCGCATTATCCATTTTAATTTTTTACATCAGAAGTATTATAATCAGGTTAAGCTGCATAAATATGGACTGAGAGCGGATGACAAATGTCAGCGCTGCTCCGCTCCTCGCGCAGAGTTTTTACACATGGCATGGCCGTGCCCTGATCTCAACAAGTATTGGATGGAGGTGACGAATGCACTCACACACATGTTAGCCAAGCGCGTCCGCCTTTCCCCACTGGTATGCCTACTGGGTAGTTACAAACTCAAACAGTTTGGGAGAAGGAAGCTGCTGGCGGTTGCACTGTTACTTGCAAAGATGCGGATAGCTATCAAGTGGGGGAGCAAACGACCACCCAGATTTAAGGACTGGTTGAAAGACATGATATATTGTAAAGCAACGATGGGCACATATGAGGAGGACCTACCTCAGGCCTCTAGACCAAAGGATTTTTGGCAACCCCTTGTAGAGTACTTACAGCAACAACAAGATGACCAATAAATTATAACTAGAATGTGAGCCAAGTATGGAGAGGTTATTACAAACACGGGTTGGACTTGATACATAGCCCCACATGTAACTGTCAAAATGTAACTCAGTACAGGATATAAGTACAGCAGACAGGAGTTCACTATTATCATTATATATATATATATATATATATATATATATATATATATATATATATATATATATATATATATATATATATATATATATATATATATATATATATATATATATATATATATAGTTACAGTGTGCCGTAGAGCAATGTTGTTTAAGGTAACTGATTCATATTTGTGATTGCTCCTAAAGATAATGGAAAATATGACTGGAGAGCCTGCTACACAACTGTATAATTGCTGCAAAACAACTGTACTTTGATGCTGCTTTGGTGAACCAAAAAAACAAATTTAAAAAAACATCTCTTTGACCAATCACGTCATACTACCAAACACATACAGCAGTTCATGTGCTTACCAGGTCCCTGCTTCTCATGCTCCTCCAGTTGAGCACGGAGGGTCGTCCAGGCTGTTCTCAGGACTCTCCGGTACTGTTGGCTTAGTTAGGGCCTATGTACATGTGGCTGGGAGGACTAACCCACCAGTTCCTGGGTCTTCTTATTGGCACAGTGCCAGAGGTCCTCCCAGCGCTGCAAAGTCTAACTAAATTTAGCTGCATGCTGGTATGCTTAGCTGGTCCTCAGGGTTCCCATAAAGTTGAGCTTACTTAACAAGCACCCTCATCTACTATGATGCTCAATTGAGACTCGCTGAAAGGGGGTGCCTTGTCATCCATGTTGGGGACAGATTAGGGTACACAGAGTAGTAGGATGGTAGAGGATATTGATAGCTCATGAGGATGGATCAGAATGACAGAAAAATGGGTGTTTTCAGCTTCCTAATATGGACCTACTGTTGTTTAATTCCTGTTTGTTATATCCTGTATGATATTTTTGGGTTCCAGCCTGACTTCATAGTTTCCACTCTGTATGCAGAGTCACTACTCCGTATGTGAAGTCTCTGCTTCATGAGTCACACTACATTACATCTAAAAATTGTTTTCCCCTTTCCATCATGGTACATGCAGTTCACTAATTCAAAGTTGCCTGTGGTGTTTTGCCACTAGTGGTGGAGGCACCTTAGTTATGGGGGAGTATTTACGGTCAGGGTAGATTCACCATATGACTTTTCCGAGTGTGGAGCTCTGTGATTCAGGCCCATGCACGTGATTCTGGATTGTGCCCATTATCAGTAGGGAGCAGCACGGCCAACTACTTTCGATACAGGGAAGTGCAGGTAGCCATTTCTTGTTCGTTATGCCTCACCTCCAAGCATCATCCCCAGCTATCCTGCTATACAGTGACACCCACCTCCAACAACATGGATGACATAGCAAAGATGAAGGCACCCACACATTCTGTGATACTGATATGAACATAGAAACTGAGGGGTTGCATATTAAGTATCCTCTGCATTATATAGGGCCAGAGGTACAGATTAGTGCTGCAGCTCACAATGAGGTATATCACTGTTGCTATAGGGTAGTGTATCTTTTTACCTGCAATGGGAAGAGATGTGCCATAAGAGCTGGGTGTGTGTCTTAATACAACAGTATCTGCTAAGGCAGTTGGTGCCATACATGTTAAATATATCGCAAACGACCTGTTAAGTTGACCTGTCCCTGACATATCATAGGGGTACATTAGATCTGCGTGCGTAATTCTTTTTGCTTTAAACAGAATACAAAATGGTTAGCCATTTTTGTTTGGGGTCAGTAGGTATTACTTGAAGTTGTGAGAGCAACAGTTACTCAACACACAGCCCTGTCACATTTCCCAGGTCCATTAATAATGTGCTGATTCAGCCCAGAGGGACACATTGCTGTTTGGGACTTGTGGTGTAGTTCAGTCCATACTGTAACTGGTACACAAGTCCCAGTTTCCACATACATTAGCAACCAGCCTGGTGTGGCACTTCACACGTGTAGCTACCAAACAGGGCATCTATGAGTATGGACTATCCATGTCATCACACAGGTCCACTTGAAGCATGGTGTCAGACATATGGCCAGATTGCCACATGATTTGCAGGACACAGATGTACAAGAGGTCTGATTAACTAAGGGCGTCTGCCCTCATGGTGGAGGCCCCCCGGTTGTGGTGGAATCCCTACACTTGGGCTGGGCACTCTGCAATGAGATGACACAGTGTATCAATTACACCCTAAGGATAGAGAATACACCAATATAGCGACACCTCTACACCAAGGACCATGGATATTTACAAATCAGGTCACCATTTTCAAACTGTGCAGGAAGGTTTCACACATACACCGACATTTAATCCCCTAAGGCTATGGAGTCATCATAGACTATTGTTATTTGTTGTTTACAGACAATATGTATGGCTTGCAAAGTAGTCTTAGGATGGAATTTCTGGACAGAGTGTTGAATGTTGACCTATCATCATTGACAACATACTTCATGCCACATGTTACTGTTCCCCAACAGGTTGATCAGCGGAAAAATGGTCACAGACCCTCCATTCTGTGAAATGGCTTGGTTGCCCAGATTCAAACCTAGCTGAGGGTCCAGAGGTATGTGTAAGCCATAAATTACGGCTATGTTGTGCAAGACTCAACAGGTTACTATGATCTTGCACACAACTTAACCCCTTGAGTGCAGGGCAAATTCCGCAGCGGTGTTGGGGAATTAATGAGTGGGCGTGTTTCGGTCGGCTCCCGACCGTCCTCCGCACACACACACAGTGACATTGGATGGCCAGGGGCTGTCTGACGCACCCAAAGGGTTAAGGGGAGTACAGCAGCACCTTCCCGTATGGTCAAGACATGTGCTTTGCGACTTCAGGAGGCCAAAAAGTGCTCTTTATGATAGCTTGAGTTTATATGTGTGTTCTATTGTACCTAAGCTGAGGTACAGTTGCTGCACATCTGTATGGTGTGAGAAGATGAGGGGAGAATGCATGTCCAGCATCACCTGAGGAGGAAATCGAGGAAATATTTGTACATGTCCCTCTTACATCTGTACAGTACATGATGTATGAGATGGTACATACGGTCTCTGTTGTGGGCATGTATGTGGCATGAGGTTTAGCATTGTAATATGGTTGTGTATGTTCACAGGCTTGTGTGATGCTTAGTACTTACTCAGTAGCCACATGTTGCCAAATTCTCCCGCTGCCATCTGCCAGGGGAAAAGGTGACCTAAGGAAATGCAGCTGTCATGGTTATTGCTTAGGAACACTGCATGCACATCAATAAAGCTTCCACTGGTATCACATACACCCTGCACATAGAGCCAGCGGCATCTGTTTGTAGAAGATTTGTGCAACATGGCACAGTGACTGAGGAGCCACATGGGTGCAATAAATTGTGGGAAGTGGGAAATGAGGAATACATTCCGAGTTACCCTTTAACACTTGGCCAGTGTATGGGGCATTCTTATGAGGAGATGGGTTCTTTTATTGACGCAGCTAAGTACTTGATGTAAGCATCTGGACTGGCTTTCCGGTGAGATACTCACACGGTACTGGCAGAGCCTCTGGAATGACCCCCTAGCAAAAAACTGGAGAAGTGCTAGGATCTTTCCATAGGCTGGGATGGTGTGGGAGTGGCAGGTCACGGAGTCAAGGTCCTCGCCCCACTCACAAACTATCTCCAAGATGACATCTGGGGGGAAATGGTATCTGACCCTGACATCTCGGCTGGACATCCCAAACAAGTTTATCCTATATCTAAAAGTCCACTCTCTTTTCCTGCTTCTCCTCAAATCATCCTGTTACATGCAAAGGGGCAAACCAACAAACACATTCAGCAACATGTTGAAAAGTCTGAAAAGTTTTGTTTGTTCCAGCTCTGCTTTTATGTTAGCCGCAGGGCTGGGAATGGCTGATGGGCTGAGGAATTTCAGCTGGAGCTGGAGGGGATGCTAGGCACTGAAACAGGTGTGTCAGGTTGAATGCAAACTTTCTCCTACCCAAGTGTGGAGATTTTGCCGTGAGGGTGGAGATTCTGTCACAAGTGTGGAGATTCCATCATGAGTACAGGAACTCCGCCCTAGTGTGGGTGTAAAGATACTTCTCATAAATGTCCTTTGTGAATACCGAAAGCTATAAACTTAGACTTAAGTCTAAGTTTATGTTTATGGTTCAGGCCAGTAGAGTATATGTGGGAAAGTAAGCCTGAACAAGGCAACCTCATGTAAATCCGTAGCTCTCATAAAAAAGTTGCAGATGTAGCCATGTCATCTGAAGACTGTTGCATTCGTGTGAGAAGATGAGGAGTGATTCTCTTCCGAGGAGAGCTGATTGTCTGATGCGAGACGAGAAAAGCAACATGTTGCTAAGACTTTGCTAAAATGTGTAGTCTATAATAGTACGTGCAGATCGATCAGGTAAACTGACTCAGAGACAATATAGGCAGCTCGTGCATGGGGTAGATAAACCCAGTAAATTGCTTGCCTGGATACTGAACAAGGAGGGTGCATTGAGCCTAGATTTATATTTAGTCTAACAAGGAGAAAACAGACATATAGAGGAGCAAAGAGAAATTGAGGGACGACTAAGTAAAAGGGTGACGAGGTATAGGTAGTAAGGAAAAGAGGAGGATTCAGAGATCTATGGGGAAATTGAAAGTTAAAGCGGTCAGAAGAACACTGTGGAGGTGGTATGAGTTAAAGGAGAAGGAGGGAGGCGAGTGATGGGAGACAAATGAAAGTATAAACACAGGAGAATGTGACAAGAAGAAGAGCAGACAAATGTGGAATTAGGGTGAAAGGTAGTAAGTAGCAATATTCAGAAATAAAGGCAAGAGAGGAGAGTGGAGCTGTAAACAAAGGATGCTGATAAGGAGAGAATTCTTGTGTAGGAAAAGAAGTTAAAGTTATAGCGGAGATCTGGGAATCTGAAAGGTGAGATGTAGTAGCATGCAGATGGAATCAGGGTAACAGAAGTGAATAGAGAAAGTAAGAAAGAGAGAGAACGGAGAGAAGGGGGAATACAAAGATACTAGAATAATGCAAGATAAATGAAAGGGGTGAATGGTTTGGTTCAGTGCACAGTGGTAATATCAGTGGGAAAAGGAAAGAGAGCAAGAGAGTGAGAGGAAGTGGAGAGATAAAAGTGGCAATAGGGGAGAGGTAAAGGAGGAAACAACTAAATAACAAGAAGTAAAGGGAGAGTAGAGTGGATTTGTACAAGGGTAATAAGTAGATTCATGGGAATAATGGGGAATGTTAAAGAAAAATGAATAAATATAGGAACAGATTGAAAGTAAAACAGTTTCAGAAGCAAATGAAGAGATGATCAAGTGGAATGTAAAAATAACGGCGAATGGAGAAAGGAAAGGGAAAGCAGAGCAATGCAAGGAGAGCGGGGGAGAGTGACAAGTGCAATGTAGTGTGATATGGTTGAAAAGGAAGAGAGGTAGGGGCTAGGAAATGAAGATTCGTGTGGAGAGGAAGGAAGAACAGGTGAGCAGGAGAATAGCTGTGATTATTACAGCAGGTGCAGTGGCAGAGGTGTGTGGGTTCCATTGTTCAACTGCTTATTTTTTTTAACTAATTTCTGGGATGGGATCCCCTTTTTTCCATTCTTGCATTTGGAGCCCATGGCACTTGTGTTATTGTGTTTTTTTTTCAAAATTGATTTAGTAGTAGCTAGATCTCCTTCAGGAGTGAAAGGGCGCTGGTTCTGTTGTATTCTTGTGAGGGTAATGCTGGGGTTGGTAATATAGTATTCCAGTATTAGACATTTAGTTGGACTTTGCACTTCTAGCATCTCTGCCACACACTGCTTACTTTAAAACACAATGTCTGTCTTGGACTCAAAGTGCAGAGCACCAGATTGTATGACAATACTGTCAAATGAGGATGGGAAACCTAAGTGTCAGCCACTGCCAAGTATTTAAATATTCTGTTCATAAATGTACTGTGCACTGAGTGCACTTCTACCATCTCAGCCAGACACTGCTCACTTTGTTTTTTTGTTGTTTTTTTTATTAAGTTTTTTGAGGCAGCAAACAGGACAGAAACAAAAGAACAAGGACGAAAATAATATACAGATTACATTGCCAAGATCATTCATTTTACGCCATATCACTTATCTATCCTATCCACTTTGTTATAGGGGACCATAACTTACTTCCGAAAGTTTTTTTCCTTAAACCCTTCAACTTATACAAAGCAATTTCTAAATGACACTGCTCACTTTGGAACACTTGGCAACCATGGCTTGGTGACATGAAGGAGAATGGTGAAAGGCTTATAGATCTTTACGCGGTAGTGTATTCCCACACAAAAGAATGCACAAGGCAATGTGCTTGTCACCAGACCATCTACAGACAATCAAATCGGCAATTTCTGTATTGCCAAGAGGTTCCAAAGGTCCCTGTAGGATATGAGAGAAATGAGAGAAATGAGCGAAGCAGACATTTTATCAGACCAGAATCTTGTCATGGTCAGGCTAAAGCTAAAGCTGAAGAAAGCATGGAAGGATCCGACAAACCAACAACAGTGATAAACACCGCCCTCCTCAAAGGTGCACAGAAATGAAGTGAAAACTCAGTCACTGTTTGAACTCAAGGCAAGCTAGATAAACACTAAAAGATAACATATGCTCACCCTTTGGTAATTTGGCACAGAGCAGTCAGGGGAAGACAAATAGATTACATTTGTGGGAGTAAAAAAACACCAAAATGACAAAAATCTAATAAGTAGAAACAGAGTTATGAATTTTTGAAAGATTAGATCAGAATATTCTGATTAGAGTCATATAGCGCTTACAGATTACTTGCGTTCACACTGGACCGGAGTAAATCCAAAGATCAGGCTGACCACGATGGAAGGCAGGCCGGCTACAGGACTCATACAGGTGCCACTGAAAAAGTACCTTAGAGGGAGCAAGAGTCAACGTCGAAGGTTCGATGCGTCTGTTCCCATCCGCGCAGGGGATTAAGGTTTTGTCGGCAAACCAGTCTGGACTGCAGAAATCCCCTTTCAAGGGCCAAGGAGCTGCTGCAGAGTTGAAGGAAGTATTTGATGACCCTGAGACTCCAGAATAGAATAGTGAGCAAGCCAGCAAGCCCTTGGAGTCACTCTGAGTTCAAGTGAAATAGTTTTGGTCCTTATCCTCAGAAGGGCATAGATCAGCAGACAACAGGGCAGCACAGCAAAACAGAAATAAGTACTTCCAAAGCAGCTGTCAAGCAGGGTTGCAATCCTTGTAGCACAGCAATCTTTACTCCTGGCAGAATTCTTCACAGGTCTAGTAGAGTACTGTCTTGTAGGGTCAGATCCCCAGTACTCATACCCAGTTGTGCCTTTGAAGTGGAGGTGACTTCCAAGCAGGCCCTTGGCATGCACAGATTCCCCTTTCATGGAGGGCCCTGGGTTCCACAGGTTTCATAACCAACAGATTCTGGCCAAGGCTGCAATTCCACAGTGGTAGAAGTTTGGTCATACTCTCTCATCACAGCCTGGCTAGCTTCCTTGTTGTCTGAAGCTTGCTTCTTTTACTTAGAAATGTGGGTCCTTAAAGCCAGAATGTAGCTTACTACATCCTGTTGGTCCTCCTGGGTGCTTTCTTCCAAGCTTCCTTGACCAAATTCAGAGTTTCCCTGAAGGGTACCCACACAGAAACTCAAAGGAGCTGTAGCACACTCCTTTGTGGGGAACCTCCCTGTAAGAAAACAACAGGCATGGCAAGAGGATGTCCCACTTATTCCTCAGGGCCTCAGGTACACCTCTAATCATGCACTTAGGGTCTTATTGAATCGCTCAAAAAGCTCATTTGTTTTTGAATGGTGAGGAGTGGAGAACTTGTACCTTACCCCACTCCTTCCACATTGACTGCATGTATGCAGACATGAACATGTTGCCCCTGTTTGACACAACTTTCTTAGGGAAACCCACTTGTATTAAAATCCCCTTCAGGGCCTTTGCCACTGCAGGTGCAGTCATGGTCCTTAGAAGGAGTGCCTCTGGGTACCTAGTGCCTGATCCACCTGAAACAAGAAAAAGCAGCTGCCTGATGTCATATGGGGATACATAGGATGGACAATATCAATGCCCACCCACTCAACAGGTGTGGCAAAGACAGGAAAGGGATAAACGTGAACTTTAAACATCTGCCCTGTCTTCCCACTGGCCTCAATGGTTAAACAAATCCTACAGAATGTCTTTGAGAACTTCTTAATCCTAGAACCATAAGCATGGTGGACAATCCTTGAAAAGATCTTGCCCTGGCCCAGGTTTCCTGCCAGGGGAATTTTGTGTGCCTTCTCCAGTATGAAGGCCCTGTAGCATTGGTTGACCACCAGGACACTTGTTGTCCCATGCACAGGGGCTGTAAAAAAGGTTGTTCTCCCATTAAATGTGATAACTCCCAGAGGCATCACTTGTTGTTTGGGCTTCAGCCTGTTTCCTCAACCCTCAAGAGTTGAACACTCCATTTGTTCCCTACAGAACTATTCATTAGTGGGTCCTCCTTCTATATGCCATCCAACAAGTTTAAAACAACTAAACAGGGTCCTGACTCCTAACTCAGCAAGGCTGAGCCCAAATTAACTAGAAAAACAACACGAGAGCCAATGCTGAGACAAAGTTAGCCCACGAAACTGGGGGGAACAATAGGGGTTTGAAAAAAGCAAAACCACCTGCTTGATTTCTTTAGCAATGTATCAAGATTTATTCTCATTCAAAATATTTTTTGCTTTGTTTTTTATGAGTGCAAGGAGAAGCAAACAGTTTCATATATACAATAAATACAAAAGTACAAAACATGAATATTTCAGACATTCAATCAAGCATGGCCGTCCAGTCATACACAAACATTCATACACAAAACAGCGTAATCAATAAACAAAAAGAAACAAGAAAATCCAAATGGAACCACGTATTTGGTCAAACATAAAATGGAGAAAATCCCTTTGGGTGATGCAGTTTTTACAGTCCTTTAAGTGTATTTACACGGGGAGAGGCGTTCTCACAACAAACTCAAAGATGTTCTGTCTTTGAAACAGCAAATAAAGACCAAATACGGGAGTAGAGTGGTCGACCCGTTTCGAACCCCACTTATTAGGGGGGTTCTCCTCAGGACCAAATGGTTCTGCAAAAATAATAAAAGAGTGCTTAGGGGGGAGTGTTCAAACACAATTAAAAATAAGAGACTCAAAAACCCAGTGGGAACCACATCCTACCTTAGCCAATGGACCAAAGATTCATCAATATTCGAAAAGCGGCAGATCAAGAAGGTAGAAAGTAGAATGCTCACAGTGGCTGGAATCAGAAAGAAATACGTGTGCGGTTTTAATATCTAGCAATCGCTATGCCTCATTCAAACTTAGTTGCCCTGAGCGGGGTTCTAACCTGCGCTTCATCCGGCTCAAGGCTTGCCGGAGAGTCCCTGCTTGTCCTTCGTTCTGGAGGAACGGTGTTCAATTTTCTGAAAAGAGGACGGAGGGGGGCATAAGTCATAGTAGTGAATCACACTTACACGGGGTTATCTATCTATCGCGTCAGACTGGGGACGTACCGATAGAAAACAGGCGTCTGTCCTTGTTTCCAGTGTGCGAGTGACGGAGAAATCGCTGCCGGTTGGAAGTGCAACTTCCTGTTAAATAGCCCCATGTCATTATGGGACTTGTAGTTTTTGGATTCCGCCGGGAACTACAAATTGGAAGAATGCCAAAGGTATCTAGACTGGGCCAAATTTAGCAAATAGATTTAGCTGGTATTTCTGTAAATTTCAGCAATCTCATTTAGGCCTTTGGACGCTGTGTTGAATTTCATGATGAGTAAAGCCTCACGTTGGGACAATCTCGCGTCCACGTCTCCTCCTCTCGGATCCTTCTCGATTTTTGAGAGTACTGTCCATTTCAGGTCAGATTGCTCATGTTTCATCCTGGACCAATGGTTGACCAGTGGGGCATTTTCAACCCCTTTCCTGATCCTGGATTTGTGCTGGGTGATCCTGTTTCGGACTTCCTGTGTAGTTTTCCCAATATACACCAAAGGGCACGGGCAAACAATGGCGTAAACTACATTTTTGCTTTTGCAATTTGTAAACGTTTCATGTTTCCAATAGATGTTATTAATACTGAAAACTGATTCTTCAATTGTTTCATTGCAGCAAGTGCACGTTCCGCACTTGTGGTGGCCCTTGGTTGGTGGGAGTCCGAATAGGCTTTGCAAAGTTGGTGCCTTAGTTGTAGGGAGGGCAGCTCTGATTACATGATTGGCTATGCTCTTTTCTTTTTTGTAAGCGAACAGAGGGGGGGACACAAAGTCCTCATGGAGATCTTTGAGTAAATGCCAATTAGATAGGATCAGTTTTTTGTATGGGTTGGCTGCTGGGCAGAATGTGGTAACGCAGACAAGTCTTTTGAGATCTTTTTTGGCTTTCTTTTCCAATAGGGTTTCTCTAGGAGTCCACCAAGCTCTTTTGAGGGAGTTCCTTAAAAGTTTTTTGGGGTAACCCCTTTGCATGAGACGTTCTCTAAGCTCGCCAGCATGTTTGAAGTATTCTTCCTTATTGGAACAGTTACGACGAATTCGTAAGAATTGTCCATAAGGAAGGTTTTGTTTCAAATTGCGTGGATGGTTGCTGGTGTAATGTAACGCCTTATTTCTATCCGATGGTTTTCGAAATAGGGTAGTTGTAAGTCCCTGTGTTGTAGATTCCACTTTAACGTCCAAAAATGTTATGGACTCATTGGAGGCTGTAGCTGAAAATTGAATGTCAATGGTTCTTGAGTTCAGCCATTCGATGAATTGACTCAATTCTTCCTGGTTGCCAGTCCAGGTCAGGAACACGTCGTCAATATACCGCATATAGTTGGTGATGCGGGAGCTGTAGGGATTGTTGTTGTATATGAATTTCTCTTCATATAATCCCATAAACATTATGGCCAGCTCTGGGGCAAAGGGGCAGCCCATAGCTACCCCTTTGGTTTGGAAGAAAAACTCAGAGTCCAACAAGTTTAGACAGGTCACAAAGGAAAGCAATACCCTCCTCAGTGGACTCTGGGATGGGCACCATGGGTGCCCCATCATTCACACTGGTAGTACAATCAGGGGCTGGTTTTCCACACCCTCTGCCTTTCCTCTTCTTAGCAGTTGGCTGGGTCATCCCAATCATGTAACCTCAACATCTCCGCATGAAGCTTGAGCTCCTCTTCCTTCCAGGTAGTGTGCTTAAGGTTATTACCCAGCAAACAGTCCACAGGCAAGGAAGGGCTCACAGCAACCTTTAATAGAGCTTAAACCACCCCACAACTCAAATGAAAAAAGGGTGACAGGATAGTGAACCTCTCTGTTGCCAGCCACCACAACCTGGTTGAATGCATTGGGAATTACCTGCTCTGGGGGTCCCAGCTGACTCCTTACCATGGTCATGCTGGGCCTAAATACCTCACAGTCTCAAATCCTTGCCTATTGATGGTTATCCATTGCCTATACTTTTTTAGAGGGCACATGGATCTTAGAAACCATATCACTGTCTTCCAGAGACACTAGAGTAACCCCACGAACCCCCCTCCCACACATTAACTGGGACAAAATCGTCCCCCCGCACTACACTGGCCATCCCTGGAGTCATTCATCCAGTGGGTGGCGGTGCTCTTTTTGCACACTTGGGATCCCTATGTAGTGGCTATATTCCAATCACTTATAGCACTTGGGAGTCTTGGGATGCTCTCTTTTGTCAGGGAAATTTTCCTTATGGTGACCAGATTGAGATGAGAACCATAACCCCCCCTATGAGTTGTTTTGGGAGCCTTTGGAGAACCCAGTCATTTTATCTCCCTCTAACTTGTTCCGGTGGGAATTGTGCCCATCGTTTTGGGAGTTCCCCCAGATGCCTTCTTGGAAACTCTAGTCCGGACCCGAAGTCTGCTTCATCAGCAAGTTTCCTGGGGTCTATTAAATTGGTATTAACTAGGTGTTGGTGCTGATCTGGAAAACAAATATCAAGCATGTGCTCTTTTAAAAATAATTTAAACAACCCTGAATATTCATCAACCTTGCTGCCTCTTGCCCAGACCTTCAGTGCCTTGCTGACATAATCCAAGAAATCAACCCATGTTTGTGATGAGATCTTGTGCCTTGGCTAAATCTAAGCCTATACCTCTCAGGGTTCAGTCCAAACTTACTGACCAGGATAGCCTTCACAGCAGTGTAGAATGTCTTTTCCTCTACCTCTAGTGAAATGAGTGTGTCCCTTCCCACTATGGGCATACACCTCCATAAACTGCCAACTCGGAACTCCTCTGTGACCTTGTGCACTCTTAGATTCTGCAATCCATTTCTCTATGTCATACCCCCAACATATAACTCAGCATCAAATCCTGGGGTGTCCTGACTCTGGACTCACCAGTGGACACTGCAAGCTCTTATGTCCAGCTCTCTCATTCTGAGCTCTTTGGCCTTTTTTCTCTACTCCTTGGCCAGCTTTTCTCCCCTAGAGATTGCTCTTTCTCCATTTTAGCAAGGGCCTGCTCTTTATATATTGTGGCAAAGGCCTGCTCCTCCTCTAATTTCAAATTTTCAAGCTCTAGCTTCAGTTTTCTCTACTCCTTCCGGACCTCCAGCTACTCTTGGGAAAGGTTCCTTGACGACATACTGCTGTGGATTTCCAGCCTTTGGAGGATGTTATACCCCACATCAGTAGGCTGCATGACAAGACCACCAGACAGGTCCTGATACAATTCTTCCTCATCCTCTGTGGTGATCTAGGGGGCTACTGCCCATGCTCTTAAAGCTTTCTGAGCCTCTACCTTCTTGGAACTTCCCTTAGTGAACACTATTCTTTCCCAGCAGAACTCTTTTAGCTGGGACACTATGTAGGTTTCCAAATTGGCCAGCTTGTAGGGCTTAACTACGGAGGCAATATGTCAACTATTTGTGCAACACACAAACACATACTCAGTAACACAATTAAACATCACAAAACAAACCACACAGGGTTAGAAACATTGGTCATATTCTTATGAGTAAATCAAGACCGAAATTACAAAAATCCAATAAGTAGAACTGGAGTTACAGATTTTTCATGATTAATTCAAAATCTAGTGCTTAGAGTCAAAGTGCTTAGGGGTACTTGAGGTCAGGCTGAAGCGGGGTGGATCTCAAGTGCACACTGAACCCAAAGGAAGGCAGGCCGGCTACAGGACTCATGCAGATCCCGCTGAAAAAGTACCTTGGATGGAACAAGCCTCGACCCGAAGACTCAACGCGTTGGTTCCAGTCAGTGCAGATGATGAAGATTCGATGATAAACGCCTTTACAATGAAGGCACTGTGTCATTATCAAGCCACGTTGTCTGTCATTGTGAAGCTGTACAGTCCATTAACGCGATGACGTTGATCGGCTCTGGAGTCGAAGGGCAATGCATCACTTTCAATCAGTGCAAAGGCATCACTGCATCATTTCTGAATGGATTTGGACAGCAGAAATCACCTTCCAAGGGCTTAAGACCGGAATAGCACCACTTGGCAGGGCAAGAATCACAGATTCCATAGTGCGGGTGCTGTTGCAGAGTTAAATGAATTTTTTGATGGCCCTGAGACTTTAGAAAAGGGGGTAAGCCAGAAAGCCCTTGGAGTCACTGGGTTCAAATGAGATGTGTCCAGTCCTTGTCCTCAACAGGGCAGACATCAGCAGGCAGAAGAGCAGCCTCAAAGCAGAAACACTGTTTTTCCTGAGCAGCAGTACTTCTACCAAGTTGTGCTTTGAAGTGGGGGTGACATCATAGGTCTTGAAATGCACAGGTCACCCTTTTATTCTAAACCTGGCTTAAGTCTATCAGTAGGGGGTTATCAGCCCTTTGTGTGTGAAACAGGAACCTGCCTGTTTAGGTAAAAGTGTCAGCTCCCCCTCTTTCTTCCTAACCCAGGAAGAGCTATTTGAATACAGATGAGTTATCGGTCACAATCAGCCTTCCTGTGTTGTGGCTTTTCTAGTGGGTATGGACAAAATGTAGCTGTCACCCACTCCAGATGTTTGTTTGAGACAGGCTGCTGGACACAGAGGAGTAAGAGGATAGAAATGTCCACTTTCTAAAATTAACTAAAAGTACAACAAGAGAAGTCCTGTAAACCCAGATGAGTCCCAGGCAAATGTGATAACAGGCAACAATGTCTCAACAGGTAATATTTCAAAGACAAGAAGGAAAAACCGGTTTATTTCAGACAGCAGTATTACACTCATTATATGAAAGTGTAATCCTAAAGATGAATGCACACAAAGTGCTCATGGTAGTGTGAACCGTGAAAAATTAGACTCATGATATAGTGAAGAAAACAGCAAAAATGTCGTAGTTTAAAATTGGTAAATAAAATGATCACTACATTCAAGAATTGATTGGAAAAATGTTAAGGGAGAAGGAAGCCACAGTTCTGCTGAGTTTTATCGACAGCGTTTTAACCTGTATTGTTTTAGGTCATCATCAGGACAGGATTACACATATTGATTTAACAATTGCTGAAATGTAGTCTTGGAGGCAGTAATGGTGTTGATAATTAGAGTGTTCCAAGGTTCTCAAACACAAACACAAGGGTCCTGGAAGAGTGCACACACACAGGAGGGGAGGCTGGATGTACAAGGATAAAACTGTCTTAATGGATTTAAGTGTATTGGAGGAACGGGGATTCCTTCCAGTGTACTCCCTTTCCAGTAAGAAATGAATAATGAATTTGTTCCATGGGTCGAGGGGAGACAATAAACACAACATCACAGTGCGTGTATAACGTATCATGGGTTCAATCTCATATGTGAGGGTTACTGACGGGTAGAATATCACTCCGCCGGTGTGCAATGGAGTTGGCTGTAAAAGTGTTTGCTTTCTAAAAGTGGCATTTTCAAAGCAGTAGTGTTGAATCCAAATGTACTAGGAAAGAGGACTATCATTCCGGCTTTTGTCACCGTAAGTGGACGGTTTTGCCCAGGCGTGGGTCCCATAATCACTATACCACTGGATTTAAGCTAACATGACTGATGAGGGGAAACATCACTTACAACGCATTTATTACAACGCACTACCATTACAACGCAACCATTACAACGCAAACCATTACAACGCATTGCGCTGGGGGGCGCTCTAGGATAGGGAATATATTTAATTTACTATCCAACACCTTCCCTACTATCCAGGGGGACTGGAGTTGGAATAGTAAATTAAATAAATCACTATCCAGCGCTTAAAAGCACTATGCGTTGTAGTGGTATGCGATGTAAAAACCGCGTTGTAACAGCAGGCGTTTTAATAGCCTGCGTTGTAACGACACCAATCCCTGATGAGGGGTACTGAGGCTCTGACCTCACCCCAAAAGTGGTCCCAGGATGCTTGTTTTCAGTGTAAGGAGGAACTGGCCTGGCAGTTTGGACTGGACTGTTCCTACGGGGAGCTGGGTCAAAACTGATTAACATATCGCTGGGTGCAAACTGGGATTGCGTGGTGAGCAAAAACATGATTGATTAAACCCAGATCTGTGACTGGATGTGAATGTTTTCATTTTTCAGCATTCCGTCCATCATCTGTTCTTTTCCCTTTCTAAAAGTGGCAATTATAAAACAGTAAAATGAAATGCAACTTTATCAGTAAAGAGAATTTCTCATTACCATTTCAAAGAAATGAAACATGATGCAGCTACTCATTTCTCATCAGAAATTACAGCTTAAAAGTGTATTAAGGAATTCCTAATGTAAGCCTGTGAAAGGAGTAGGCATCACAGTAGTGAAAATCTAATTTAGCTGCTTGCCACCACTAGGACATACAAAAGTTACCAGTACATGTACTAACTTTTACTTACATAGCACCTGCACTTAGGGCTGCCTGGGGCTTACCTTAGGGGTGACCTATGTGTAATATAATCAGAATTTAAGGCTTGGCAAGTAGTTTTAAATGCCAATTCAAAGAGGCAGTATACTCCACACAGGCTTTTCAGTGGCAGGGATGAGACAGGTTTGAAAGTCTACTTGTGTGGGTGGCACAATCAGTGCTGCAGGCCCACTAGTCACATTTAATTTACAGGTCCTGGGTATATGGTATACCACTTTACAAGGGGCTTACAAGTAAAATAGATAGTTGAATATACACCTAAGTTACCATGTTTAGATGAGAATCACATGCACTTTAGCTAAGAAGTGGTGAAGTGCTCAGAGTCTTAAGGCCAACAAAAGATACAGCAAAAACTATGAGGGAAGCAGGCAAAATGTTTGGGGGAAGACCATCCTAAGTGTGACATGTCTAACTCATTCTCAGTCACATGTTTCAAGCCCTGAAGAAGTAGAAGATGACAGAGATCCACTAGAAATCCAGTGGGAGAAGATCACAGAAACAGTAACATCAAACTACCAGGAGGTACTAGGTCCCAAGAAACATCAGCATAAACAATGGTCCTCCACCGAGATTCTCTGCAAAATGCAAATAAGAAATGAAAAAAAAGTGCAATCAACACCAGCTGAACAAGAGCAGAAAAAGTGAAAGCTAAAGGCGAAAATACCAAAAACCAGCATGGGAGCAAAGAAACTTAAGAGCAGGGAAGCTAAGATTCATCAATGGTCTTGCCAAAGAGGCCCGGGAAGCAGCAAACCATGGAACGTGAAAGAACTCTACGATATAAGAAGAAAACTCTCTGCCAGATATAGCAAGACAAGACCCTATGTCCATCCCACCTGAGGACACATCTGTAGAGGATGGCGGGTGAGACGTAGGCTGCAGTAACTGTGTGACAGTATTTGCCTTTCTGCCAATCTACCATGTGTACCATTACAGTGTCTGTGAGTGCAGTTTTAAACTGTCATGTCGACCTGGAAAGTGCATTAACCTTCCCTTTTACTGCATTTAAAGTACCCCTAAGACAGACCCAAGGTAGCCCCATCAGCAGGGTGCAGTGCATGTGAAAGGAAGGACAAGTGCTGGTGTATTTTACCTGCCCTGAGAGTGAAATGCTCCCAATTTCATTTTTCACTATTCAAAGGCTATCTCTCCTAGGGGGATGGCCCCACCAATGACCAGGATGCCCGCTTAGAAGTGTAGCTCTGGCCTCAATAGGCCTTTATTGATTGGTTACAAGCCCTAATCCTCCATCAAAACTATTGATGTTGCAGAAATCCAATGCTTGATCCCAGCTAGGTGATCTGTTACAGTTTCTCCCTGCTGCATGACCTGGGGACCGTGCACCTTAAGGCAGGCAGACTTGGCCTTGCTTCCCTTCAGATTCCCTGTGGTGACAGGGGCTGTTGGTCAGCCTGAGGGTCGGGCTAACGAGCCTTGTGTGCCTCCCACCCTATGTTCTGGTTCGGGCTGACTTTTGGGCTGTGGTGCAGAGATGTTTGGGTGATTGACAAGACGTGACCCCGTATGACAGGTGAAGCTTCCCTGATTGCTGGTAAAAATCCTGGGGGAACGCGGTGGTTGACAACTGCGCGATTGTCCATCTGCGCTCTGATAGCAGGTCCAGCTTGATAAAACTTGGCAGCTGTGTTCGGGCCGTGGTGCAGCATCGGCGTCTCGCATCTAATTGCCTGATACAGTACTCTAGTACACTTGCATATGAACCACTACACAGCTGTTACCACTGAAGGTTTGGACCAGCGCCAGGTCCAGACTCCCAGGGTCCTGTCCTGCAGATTCAGCACAACTGCTGCCCCCCTTCTGACTTGAGCTCCTTTGTGATCCTACCAATATTGAGAGGGAAGGTCTCCTGAATTGGTGAGGAGCCACCACTGCTTGTTTTAAGATGGTCATTGTTCTGTCAGGCAGCAGTATCATAAATATGCAATTACCCCCGCTGCTCTTTGTGAGTTGAACAGCTGTCCCCTAGCAGTCGCATAACACTGTATTTGGTCCACTGGCGGGGCTATCCCTCGTTCACTTTGCACTGAGTGCCTGGCCCACGACATATCCACAGTCTCTTTGCCTGTTGCTTTTGCTGCATGGGGAGCGGCAACCCCAAACAGTGTAAATGTTCTTTTGAGTGGGCCAGGCAGTCTGGTAGATGTGATGCCATGTTGTACAATGAGGACAGAGGTTTGGGTACTTGTACGTCAGATCAGCTCGCTGGGGAGAATGCCATCATGGGGGAACTCCATGCTGGACTTCAATCTATAGATGTGCAGTTTGATTAATTAACGAGCTGCCTGGATCACATGGACAAGACAATTGACCGCCAGGGCATTAGATTAGATGGCGCGGAGGAAGGAATCTCTAGAGTGGAGGATGTCACTGTATCCCTTACAAAACATCTGGAAAAGACAGAACCTCTGCTTAAGGCAGCTACCATCAAAAACAAGACCTCCAATTGAGATCAAAAAAGATGAATGTACGCATTGTTGGGATCGCAGAAATCACAAACATGGGACACCAGTTTGAGGAAGAGCTTGTTGTGGATATTTTTGATTGCCGAACATTCACAGCCGCTTTTGTAGTGTAACAAGCCCATAGATCTCTGGGACGCAGAACACCACCTGGGACTGCACCCTGTCCCATTATCACATGCTTGTTGAACTTCAGAGACAGGGACACGGTACTCCGCCTGCCCATGAGTGAGGTCCACTACATCCACACGGGCTGCACCTGACTACGTAGCACAGGATGTGAAGTGCTTCAGGAGCATCGAGCTATTTCCTCCTGACTGATCCATCCCATGGAGCTGACCAAGAGCGCTGTCCTTGAACCCAATGTGTGGGAACGTCCTTCTGCACTCACCTACTGTTATTCTATTCTGTGATTCATGGTTCTAGATGCCTGTAACATCAGGTATCACCTGTTTATTGGGAGTAGCATCGCTCCCCCCGATGTATACCACACAGTGAGGTATATTTACAAAAGAAGTGATGGAGCACAGAGCTAGCCTTGTTGGCTAATGCCATGCTCCGCTACTTCTGAAATGCAGTACTGCACCGTATTTACAAGAATACGGTGCGGCCCTGCGTTTCTCACTGCACTGACACAAAATTTAGCACCCTAGTGCCAACGCATGCAGCTTTGCACCATAGTGCAAGGGTGCCTACGTTGAGGAGAAGTGTTGTTTATATGCAGGAAGGTGTCCCTTCCTGAATATAAAAGATCTGAAATGGCGTTTTGGAACGTCTATGTGTGCTGCTTTGTGCAGCACACATAAAATTTGCAACTCGTCATTCCTACACATAAACAATCAAGGGAGTTTTGCTGTTTCTATGTGTGCTGCACAACGCAGCACACAAAAAAACACAAAAATGAGGAGAAATAAATCATTTCACCTCTTTTCGCCACTGTAACAGCAGGTTTTCCCTGGTCTTAATTTTTGCGCTGCCCATATTTACGCCGCTCTTGTAAATATGGGGCAGCGTCAAATTCTGGTGTTGCAGTGGAATACCCACCACAACATCCATTGCCCACCCCTTTCACAATAAGTATAGGGTGAAAGGGTGCCTTCTTTACAAGGCAGCATTAAGCCACGTAAGCGGCTTAACGCTGCCTTGTAAATATAGCGAAGCCCATATTTCCACAGGTACGTTGATAAAAGTGACGTTCTTGTGGCGATAGGGGCTTGTAAATATGCCCCTGTGTTCTTTGGGATTTCATTGGTTTGTTTTTGGTATTTGGGATTCGCCAGGCAGTTTGCGGCCCTGTGTGAGTGGGAGGGTGGATGGACATTGTTTGATCGGGGACTGTTCTTGTTTTGTTATGTAAATAATATCAATCACTTGATAGGGTCACAAATGCTTTGCATTTCATAATGCAGGAAATACCATCCCCACAACACCTGATATGATGAGTGGGCATACACAGATAGCAGATGTTACATTTTTAACATGGAATGTATGAGGCTTAAATAATCCTCGTAAAGGTGAATAAGTCCTAACATACCTCAATAGACACAGGTTAAAGGTTGTCTTCTTACAGGTGACACATCTTCTGCCGCAAGACTCCACCACCTTTGCTAAACAATGGTCTTCCCATAGATATTTTCTAGCTACACTTATTCACAAATGTGTTCTGTTAAGCCTTACAGCTAGCTTTCTTGATAGGGAGGGCCACTATGTGATCCTTGCAGGCTTACTGTAGTCGATAGGATCAGGCTGTGATACCAGTGTTTGTTTTGGCACCTAATACTGATTCTCCCAAATTCTTTCACAATATCTCCTCCATAATATGAAGGTTTGTCGCAAATACTATCATATTTGGGGGTGATTTTAAAATGGTACAGAATCCTACGCTTGACTCCACTGGTGTCCCCAAAACACATACATCATATGCCACACAAGTGTTCCAAAACATCAGCAACACTTTCTCCCTAAAAGACGTGCTGCGTCACGAAAACAGAGTTTCCACAGTGTAAACATTCTATTCTGTACCTCACGCTATATGAACGCATATTGATCATTGGTTTGTGTTGGCCAATGCGGTGTTATTATTGAACAATTCAAAACACTTACCTCATACACTATCAGACCACTCTCCAGTGTGGGTGGTTCTGTGCATTCCATATAGTGGGGGGACTAGAGAGGAGCTGGTGCTTTCCGGGTACTGCCCCCTTGGACACAGTGTTCAGTAACAAAATGTGCGACTCCATATTAGAATGCTTCGAGATAAATTCCGGTTCTGTCACTCCTCAGTCTACCTTATGGGATGTCTTTAAGGAATATATCCTTGTTATTTGTATCTCCAAACATGCAGGGGTCCTCTGAGACATTCATAATACCATCAAAAACATAGAGGTTGAGCTTCGGGACATTGACAGAACTGATGTGCAGCATCAGACTGGGGCATAGTAACACCGCCGTGCAATGCCACTAGACGAGTTTCACTCCCTGATTGAGAGAGAATCAGCCTAGCTGGGAAAATATGCACAAGCCCACCAGTAGAGAGCGTGAGTTCCTAGGATGAACGCGAGCTCACCGCTTCCGGCCTGATCTCGGACCAAATTTTATATCCAAACTTTACATAGCTGACAAGGAATGAGTTACACATATTTTTGACATGACCTAAGCACTATTACCTTACTAGGAACAGTTGTACTTTACTAGGCTTGTGATGATAATTGAGCAGAGTATTTGGGAACAGGTAGGCTTGCAATAGTGAAAAACGAAATTGATAGTAATTCACTATCAAGACATACCACGCACACACCAGGGCGGGTCCTACCTTTCACATACACTGCACCCTGCCCACATGGGCTCCTTGGGCCTGCCTTAGGGGTGACTGATATGTAAGAAAATGGAAGGTTAGGGCCTGGCAAATGGGTACACTTGCTAAATCAACATATCAGTACCAGACTGCACACAGGCTCTGCAATGGCAGGCCAGATTTACATTTACAGACTGCTTGTGCACGTGGCACAACCAGTGCTGCAAGCCCACTATCAGCATTTGATTTACAGGCCCTGGGCACGCACGGAGCACTGTACTAGGGACTGACTAGTAAATCAAATCGGCTAATCATGGACACACCAATCCATAACACAATTTACAACAGGAGCACGTGCACATTAACAATGAACGGCAGTGAGAAAGTGTGTAGAGACACTAAACCAGCGCAAAAGGAGTCCAAACCGCAAGGTCAGAAAGGCAAAAGACAAGGGAAACACGTCAAAAGATGCCAAGTCTAACACATGTCCCCTCCAGCTGAAAGTAGGTAGAACTACCCAACCTTCCGGGAGATCTCTTCACTAAGGCGGAAGAACCTGGACAGACCATCTGCATTGGCGTGTTCTGTGCCAGACAGTGTTCCACCATAAAGTCCATTCCCTGTAGGGAGATGGACTACCTCAACAGTTTTTGGGTCTCACCCCTCATTTGCATCAACCATCTGAGGGGCTTGTGGTCTGTCTGAACTCCGAAGTAAGTCCCAAACAGGTAGGGTCTTAGCTACTTCTGTGCCAAGACCACAGGAAAAGCTTCCTTTCTATGGCACTTCACCTCTGTTCCCTGGGGAGTGGTCTCCTGCTAAGGAAGACTACAGGCTGGTGTAGGCCCTCTTCATTTAGTTGTGAGAGCACCGCTCCCTCACCATGCTCTGAAGCATCGGTCTGCATGAGAAATTCCTTAGAGAAGTCGGGTGCCTTGAGCATGGGCGCCATGCACATGGCAGCCTTGAAGGTATCAAAAGTTTTCTGGCTGGATTCAGCCCTAATCACTTCTCGGGCTGCTTCCTGGAAATCCGCTCTATTAAGGGGGGAACAATGGTGCTGTAGCCATTAACAAATCTCCTGTAGTAGCCGGTGAGACCATAAAAGGCTCTCACCTCTGTCTGGGTCTTGTGGGGCTCCCCAGCCAGAATGGTGTCCCTCATGGGATGTAGGGGCGCCACCTGGTCGCTTCCTACCTGGTGTCCCAAGAACAGCACATAACCCTGACCTGACACTGATCTGACACTTTCTGGCCTTGATTGTGAGGTCTGCTTTCTGCAGTGCCCTCAACACTTCCCCAAGGTGCTGCAAATGTTCTTCCCAGCTGGAACTGAACGCTGCAATGTCATCCAGGTATGTGGCACTGAAATCCTCCAGTTCAGCCAACACCTTGTTTACCAAGCTCTGAAAGGTGGCAGGGGCATTCTTCAACCCAAAGGGCAATACCTGCAACTGGAAATGTTCTTCTGGGGTTCTGAATATCTGACATCTCCTTGGCCCCATAGATTTAGGCAATCTGCCAGTACCCAGATGTCAAATCAAACGTACTGAGGAACCTGGCAGCTCATAACCAATCATTGAGCTAATCAGCTCTGGGGATGAGGTGTGGGTCAGTCCTGGTGATGGCATTGAGTGCATGGTAGTCCACACAAAACTGCAGTTCTGGAGTGGCACTGGGTGCAGCAGCCTTTGGGAACAACACCATTGGGCTGTCCCAATGACTGTTGGAGGGCTTGATCACCCCTATCGCTAACATCTTAGAGACATCCTCTTTGATGCTGGCCCTGACCCTGTCAGTCAACCTGTAAATCTTGTGTTTCACAGGAGGGCTGTCACCAGTGGCCACGTCATGGGTAGACCAGTGAGTAACACCTGGGGTCAATGAGAACAGTGGGGTAAACTGTCCCAACAACTGGTGACAGTCACTTTGCTGCTCTGGGCTTAGTGTAGGGGAGAGTATCACACCTTCCACTGACCCTGAGATGGTGCCTGAAGCAAGCCGAGAATACTATCTGAGACTGTAGGTCAGAAGCTGTGCCATCCAGGGCTCCTGCACAGACTATCTACGAGCCCCCCCTCATTTTTATCCCGAATCACAGCACCACGATTCATCCCCCCAGCAGGGGATGGCTGCTACAGCGGGAGACCTGTTTTGCCCGTAACATCGGTGCAGGGCAGCTGCGCTCAAAGGGAGAGGGGCCCGCACACTGTGTTTGCGACAGAGACTTCCTGGGAGACTGGGACTTCGGTAGGAGTATCGGTGGGCCCTTGAGAGGGCTAAACATCCTGCAGGCCTCTCACGAACCAGCAGATATACTTTAAACAGGGATTGGGATCAACTGTTGCAACATGTCCACTGCTTTATTCAGAGGGGAATGGAACAGTAGAAGCGTCCCGTGCTGTGCCACTTACCAGCAGGACCGTTGTTGAGTGGCCTAACCTGCTGCAGAGAAGGGTAGAAGCAGGTGAGACACCCAAGCATGTACCACTGTACGATTTCAGCGTGCCCTGCATGAGCCTTTCAAGGGTGACTCCTAGGGGGAAGACAGGGATGACTCTGGCACGAGGAACAAACGCTTTGCCCACAATTGTCCCCAAAGTTATAGCGAGCTCTAACCCTAACTTAATGGAATTGAGACTGAGGGCCATTGCTTGACTCCAAGATGGTGCCCACAGTGACTGTATAGGGGCCTTTCCAAGAAGCACTAAACTTCTAAATGGAAGCAGTGGGGGCTGTCCTGGGAATCCCAGCTGATATAGCAATCGAGCCCAGGGACTTGGTTGAGGTCAATTTATTCTTTGCAGACCCTTCTCAGGGCAGTGCCTGACTTCAAAATGGTGAATGGGAACAGTCTTGACCACCTCCGAGGGGGACTCCGGAGGCTCCGAGGCACTCCAAAACTGAGCTGTTAGGGCAACCCTTCTGATCCTCCTTTACATCGGCGCTCCATCCTGGGGGCATTTCAAGGACCTGATTTCTACTGTATGATCAGGCCAGGAAAAGGCCTGACGCTTAGATGGTGCCCGTCTCCTGCCCCCCTTTGACCCCCTGTCTTCTCCAGCTCTCTGGCATCTGTCTCTACTGGCTATCGAGCCTCCTGCTGATGGCGCCTTGATTATCACAGAAACAATATCCCCATGCCCATCTGGGGCAGCGGTTTCTCATCGCTCCAACTCCCAACCAGACATCCAGCTCAGCCTCTCCCATTTTTCTGTTTTATCTCCTTCCTCCCCCCCTCTGACAGCCGAGTCTGAGCATTATGGCTGATGCCTGGTGGAGCTGCCAGACAGCTATACAGGAGATCGGTCCAGGTTCATCCTCTTAACCGTCACCTACCCAGCCGGATATTGGACACAGTTTCTCCCTGTCTCCTTTTTTATTATTAATATTATTATTATGTTTCTTATATAGCGCCTGAATCGACCCCCGAAGGGGTATCTCCGCGCTTGCCTTGGGAACCCGTCCTGGCTTTTCCCTGTGAGATATCCCCTACAGGGCATCCCCAAGGTGAAAGCCAGGCATCCCGCCGCGGGGGGCCGTTGTGGAGATTAAGCAAGCTTAATGCCCAGAGTTGCAGAGTGTGAACTCATGATTAGGTCAGGCACCGAAGCGAGAATTATCGAGTCCATGGACATTTGAGCTCAAGACCCTGCCGCGTCGGGAGTTGAACCCTGGTCCCGGGTCTGACCTCTGCTTCAGGGTCTGCCTGCTCTAACCAGTGAGCCACACTTCTCCTTCCTCCCCCTCCTCTGACGAATATACCTTAACACTGCTTTTTTATCCTATGCTTGATTATGCTTTGTAACAAATGTAACTTGTAACCTGTAATTCAATGGTCCTCATGTAAAGTGCTCTGATACCTACGGGTGTAGCCAGTGCTATATAAAACTCAATAAATAAATAAATAAGACCCGTCGTCCTCCTTGGTGAAGAGGAGGTCAGGGAGGGTTCACTCTCCTCTTCCACCCCATCATCTGTCACCAAGAGCATGCTCGCTTCGGACCTCTCAAATTGGCGCTTGAGGCGGTTCATGTGGAGAACCCAAAAAGGATCCTGGGAGTCCGCATATTCACCAGGTTGGTGACATCACTTTTGCTCTACACCACCTCAAAAGGTCCAGTCCCCTTGTCCGGCAAAACACAAGATTCCACTGGGGCCATGACCCATACTTTTTGCTCAGGTTGAAATTCGACCAGAGTGGCAGTCTGATCATACCACTTTTACATTTCTTACTGGCTTGCTTCCTGGTTCATCTGAGTGAGATTCCTGAAGTGAGCAGTTTGGTTTCTGAAGACCAGCATGTAACTAACCACATCCGGGGGAGCTGCCTCCCAGCCTTCCTTCACCAAGCTCAGAAGTCCTCTCACAGGTTGACCATACAGGAGCTCAAAAGGACTGAACCTAAGAGACTTCTGAGGCACCTCCCAGTATGCAAAGAGAAGGCATGGCAAGAGGACGTCCCACTTAGGCCTCATGGGTTCTGTTAGACCCTTAATCATGCCCTTCAAGGTTTGGTTGAATCTCTCTACCAAACCGTTACCTTCTGGGTGGTAAAGAGTGGTGAACTTGTAGGTTGCACCACACTCCTTCCACAGGGATGTCATGTACTTCGATATTAACTTGGTCTCACACTCAGTAAACCACCTCTTGGGGAAACCCACGTGGGAAAAGATCCCCATTAATGCCTGGCCCACCACTGGCTCTGTGGTTGTCCTGAGAGGTATTTCCTCTGGGTACCGGGTGGCATGGTCCACCAAGACCAGGAGGTAGCTGTTACCAATGTCTGTGTTGGGATCCAGTGGCCCCACAATGTCCATCCCTACACTTTCAAAGGGGTTACAACAACTGGAAATGGTTGGAGAGGAGCTTTAACCTTCCTCCCACTTGCCTGACAAGTTTGGCAAGACCTGCAATGTCCATCTGACTTTCTTCCCATTTAGGGCTAGGAGAAGTGGGAGACAAGCCTGTCAAAGGTCTTGTCCCGCCCCAAATGTCAAGCCAAAAAGGCACGTTGTGAGCCCGACCCAGCAGAAAGGTCCTGAAGTGCTGGGGTACCACCAGCACACATGCTGACCCAGGCTCAGTGACCTTAGGCTCACGGTACAGGAGACAATTCTCCCAGTAGATCCAATGTGATCCAGACTGATCACCAGCTTCCTCGTTTGCAGCCTGCCACTGCAAACCCTCCAGAGAAGGCCATTCTTCCTGCAGAATTCTTCCCTGGTAGGACCACCTTCTTGCTGCCAATGAGTCAGATCAGAGATGTCCCCCAGGTCAGCTACTTGCTTCCCTGTAGGTACCTGGGCATCCCCCTCAAGGTCAACCTCCTCCTGGTCCGTGGGAACTTCAGGGGCTGGTTTCCCACATACCCTGCCCTTTCTCTTGGCAGGGACCTGGGCCAATGTTTCAGGCTCCAGGTACTTCTGATCACCCTTCTTGGCCGCCCTGGACGCATGCCCACACTGGTAGCCCAAGCATCTCCAAGTGAGACCTGACCTCAGCATCCTTCCACAAGGACTGCTCCAGGTAGTTACCTAGCAGAAAATCTACAGGCATGGTAGGGCTCTTAACCACCCTCAAGGTACCGGAGACTCCCATTCAAAGGAAATCTGCGCCACCATACACTGGCACACTGTGTTGTCTAGAGCCACTATTTGGTGAAATGCTATGCGGACTACTGGCTTCTCCGAGACCAGGTGACACTGGACTGAAATCACAAAAGCTCCAGTATCCCTGAGAGCCTCTACCCTTTTCCCAATGATGGTCACCCAGGTGCCTTATTACTTTGTGTTAGAGGGCACCTGGTTTCCTGGGACCATCTCACTTTCTCCTAGTGAGATGAGGGTAATTTCTGCAGAACTCCCACACTCCTACGGGCACACCTCCTCCCCAAGTGCTACACTAGCCAACACCTTGGTCTGCCCTCTGGTGGGTGGCTGTGCCCTCTTGGGATACTTGGTGTCCCCCTTCAAGTGACCCACCAGGTCACATACAAAGCACTTACGGGGGCGGACTCTGCAGGCTTCCTGAAGAGACAACTGCTTTTTTATCTCCTGAGGGATGGGAGGCTTTAGCCTGGGTGTTAGTTTGGGGCCCTTTAGAGAACTCCTGTGCTTTACCCTTGTCTCCCCCACTTTTCTGCTGGGGACCCTGCCCACCTTTGGCTGAATCTCCCCCAAACACTTTCTTGTGGACTCTGGTACTCACCCAGCCCGCACTCAATCCGTCCGTTAGGATCTCGGAAATTCTTCAGATACTTAAAATCCTAATTTACTCTAAGGGGATGGCAAGTAGTGTTCCACCAGTAGAAACTTTGTGTCACGTCCCCTTAAGTCTGGATTCCATAGTAATCCTGGACAGACAGCCACAGGTAGATCCGCATTCAGGCACCCAAGGACTCAAGTGGGTCCTTCTCGCAACTTCCAGCCAACGAGTAACCCTGTTCCGTTCCTTCTGGGGCATTACTATCCCCCTTTATAGGTCCATTATTTCCCAGAAGGTATATTCATACCACTGGTAACTTTTTTTAACCTTTTGCACACTTCCACTATTGGACTGATTGGGGCAAGAAACATGCTGACCCCCTGCTCAACTCACTGGACTGACACAGGTTTAATTCTCCCTTCCTACTCTTTAGTCTGTTTTTATTCATGGCGCAGGTAGTCCTCAAATAAAAGGTGTTGGAGAATCCAGGAGCCATTTTACTGTACACTCACCATCCCACTTCTACTCACTATATAAAGACACCCTCACATTAATACCATCTAGCTTCACGACGGCAAACCAAGAAGACCTCCGGCAAAGAACCCCCTGCAGGGCCAGTTGGGCATTGCAGTAATGGCTCAACGAGGAGCTGCACTATGATGAAGCATGACACCCCTGGGGGTGTGGGAGGGCCCTTGCTCCTTATAGGAGCTATCCCTGGACAAGTACCCCCATCCCTGCTCTGTCCAGCACCTTGCAGAAAACAGCCATCACTGATGTGGCCCGTCCCCTTCCTTCTTTCATTACCTCTAGGAACAGCATACTTCTTCTCTTTTTCAGCTGAGCTCAGTGACATGAAGATACTTGACTTTGTCGCTGGCCCTGAAGATGATGTTTAGTGTGTGTCATGTGATGTGTGTGGCTGGTGACAAGTTGGGTGAGGCTGATGTTTCTCATGCTTTCAAGGAGGTTGGCGGTACTGGCATCATTTGTGTTGTCGGGTGAAAATTGAGGTCACCCAAAAAGATGTCGTTTTTGGAGTCAATGGTGAGCGAAATGATGAATCCGGGCACAGCTTTGCAGAAACTGGAGCGAGGTCCTGGAGGTCTGTAACTAGATTAAAAAATATGAGAGTCAACACACTCCCAAACCAGATTTGTTTTTATACCAGTTAAGTTTTAACATAATATATCAATTACTCCATGCTTTCCATTTTCGTTTCAAAGTTCTTATTTTATTTTTCTTATTTCTTCTTTTCATACTTGAAAGTTTGAGTGTGAAAAGAAGAAATAAGAAAAATAAAATCGGGTTTGAGAGTGTGTTGCTTCTCATCTTTTTTAATCTTGTTTCATTTGATTTATGGTCATTTGACAGCTGGCCATTTGAGATGGGCAACATTGGTAGAACTAACTTTGTCTTTGACTATATTGGGTGGTGCAGTGAGTTAATTGGCCTAGCTGCCACTATTTTCTCAGTCCTGGAGGTCAGTAGGCAAGAGTGCCTCTGATGGTGATTTTATTGTTGATTCGGAGTTGGAAGTTGAGGTGGTCCATGATTGGGGTGATGTTTGCAGTGGTGGTGCAGTGGATGGTTTCATTATGGATGATGGTGATTCCACCTCTGTGCTTGTTGATGTGGTCTCAGTGTGTGGAATCTTGTAGCAATCAGGTGCAGCTGAGGCGATATTGGGTGCAAACACAGGGTTGAGCCAATTCTCGATGAGGAAGATGAAATCTGGGTAAGGAGGTGGCTGTGTCCCTAATCTTGGTGGTGTGCTTGCAGAGAAATATTCAATCAATCAATCAGTCATAGAATTTTAAGAGCACTCCACTTCCCCGCGAGGGTCTCAGGGCGCTGGGGGAAAAAAGGGGGGGTGCCTCTACTGGTCGAACAGCCAGGTCTTGAGTAGCCTCCTGAAGGTCAGCAGCTCTTGGGATTGCCGTAGGCTGAGTGGGAGGGTGTTCCATGTCTTGCCGGCGAGGTGGGAGAAGGATCTGCTGCCGGTGGTTGTTCTTCGGATGCATGGGACGGTCGCGAGGGAGAGGTCGGTGGAGCGAAGCTGGCGGTTAGGGACGTAGAAGAGGAGTCGTCTGTTGGGGTAGGCTGGGCCAGTCTTGTGGAGTGACTTGTGTGCGTGGATGAGGAGTTTGAAGGAGATTCTCCTGTCGACAGGTGGGAGGTGATGTCACTGTGGCATGGTACGTTGAGGATGAGGAGTGCAGAGGTGTTTTGAATGCGTTGCAGTTGTTTGATGAGCTTGGCCGGGGCTCCAGCATAGAGTGCATTTCCATAGTGGAGTCTGCTGCTGATGAGGGCCTGGGTGACTGTTCTTCTTGCATCTGTTTGGATCCACCTATAGATCCTGCAGAGCATGTGAAGGGTGTTGAAGCACAAGGAGGAGACAGCGTTGACTTGCTTGGTCATGGAGAGCATTGAGTCGAGGGACTCCCAGGTTGCGTGCGTGGTTGGTGGGTGTCGGGGCTGCCCCCAGTGCCATTGGCCGCAGGGAGTCGTCCCAGGCCAATGGGTTGGGCCGAGGATGAGGACCTTCTTCTTGTCTGTGTTCAGCTTTAGTCGGCTGCTCCTCATCCAGTTGGCGACGGCCTTCATTCCTTCATGGATGTTGGATTTGGCGGTGAGGGTGTCCTTGGTGAGGGAGAGGATCAGTTGAGTGAGCAGGAGGCAGTGTAGATGGTCTGGAGGGGTTTTGGTAAGCGTGGTAGTAGTCGCAATGCATGCTGGTGCTTTAGTGTTGCAGAAGAAGAGGCAGTGTCGGCAGGTAAAAGGTTCTTAGGTGGATCGGGGAGAGGTGCCACAGGAGCTGTTGGTGCAGAGTCCTGGGTCTAGGGCTTAGAGCTCAGTGGCGGTGTAGCTTCTAGTGGCAGTGTATCCACGGTTCCTGGTGCAGGGCATGGTCCAGGTGCAGACAGGTGAGCGTTTGGTGCACCAGCATCATTCCGTCTGTTCGCGGCCACTGCATGATAACACTAGGACCTCAATTAGCAGTCCTGGGAGGTGGTACAGATGCAGGGGAAGCAGGAAGAAAAGAGTGGGAAAACGGCAGGAGCAGAGGGAGCGGCTCAAATCAATGCAAAAGCAACAATAATAAGCAAAACACATACAGTTACTTAGAGTGCACAGTAAAAATTTACCACGGCAGAAATACAATTGACAACAGTGATTGAAGAAACGGAATTTGAAACAAAGTCAAAAGTCACCACGAGAGATACCGCAGCAGCGGGTTAGCTGGCAAGCACACCACACGGTCTGCGTGCAAATTGTTCTGAACTGACTTCAAATGTTAACTTCACTATAACTTAAACTTACTATATCAATACAACACCATATTGTTTTTTAAAGCACTAGAAGCAGCAGAATGTATATGTTAATTTCTTGATTTCCAAAGAAAATTCTGACAATATCTCCCTTAGGGAACTCAACATGGCCCTGCAAGGAATGCACTATCTTTTTATAGCAGCTGTCAACCCTCGCTGAAATGTTACCCTCCTGAGATACAAGATCACTTTACAATAATGATACCACTTTACGTTTTAAACAGAGACATTCATTTTTGAGCGCATAGACCTGTGTTTGAAAGAAATGATGTGAGTGGCATCACATAGGAAATGTAGGGAGTATGATTGTCCAAAGTGTCAAAACAAATAACGAAACAAAGACAAAGGTGTTGATTTAGGTTCAGTCATGTAATTCTTTTGTTATGCATGATATTCGGTGTATTTTGTTTCTGCGTTTGTCAATATATGTGCAGGGGTAAACATGGCTCAATGCTGTGCTGTAATTTGTGTTTGCTTTTGTCTATTCCATCCATCTTACTGTCGTTTTCGCGTTAGCACGTTTTTTTTTTACTTTTACAAATGGACTGATCCTATTTATGTTTGTAGAAATACTGCGGAAATCGTTCTACGTTTATGAATCATGCAGCTATCACAAAAACATGTAAACACTTGCAGTTGAAGATCCTGAAAAAAAACTGCTGATCTGGGCTGCATGTGAAGTTTTTCATTCACTCTTCTGTCATTTCGCGGCTGTTTTCAGTTCCTTTCCTAGTTGATAACTGGCATTTGGTATGAAAATTGTAAATATCCTTTTCAACAAATCAGTAAAGGAAAAGAAAGGGAAAGGCATCTTCCCGAGAAAAAGGCAACTGACCTTGCAAGACCTCATTATTCCATTTCAGACTCATATTTTTGGATAGTTAGCTTGAACGAAATGTGTTTTTTCAAGCTTCGAAATGTCTCATATTTTTGGGTTAAACGTTCACCTTACTCAACTTACTAATTATATATTGAAAACAATTCAGGAGAAATTCTCATTAAGTTTCAAACTCTCATTTTCAGTTAGAACCTGACTGTTGTCTGTAGTGTAGCACATCGTGCAGAAGACAGAAACAAGGTGCTGGCTTGTTTTGAGTAAAAGGACTCAGGGTTTGACGTTCTTGGCAAAGGAGCTGGGCACTTTCTGCAGCTCAAAATGTGACCTCCCTTTGAAGCTATTTGAGGAAAGCATACTTATTACAAAAGATATTAATTTTGTAGAGTGATGTAAGATGTTGACACTGTCGTGGGTGTGTTAAGGCCCACGGGGATCTCTGGGATGAACGCAACGCAGCGCTATTATGGAAGACACAGACACACATATAGCCAGTGTCGGCTGGAAGTTCTGAGCGACTCCGGCACCTTTATTTAAGCTCTCAGGCCAAACCTGGCCAGAGAGTGATATATAGTTTGCAGGTGCTTCCGGGGTCTCATCGACAGAAGATATAAACTAGACCGTTACATCCCATCCCAAGTTAGTACTTCAAACAAAAGAGTTATTGGCAACTACCATACAAAGTCAGCAAGTCTTCGGTTGGGTCTGGGATTCGGCCTGAGGTTGTACTGATGTTGACAACCTTCTTGTTCTCTTCTGGGACTGACTGGTTCTTTGTCACCAGCCGAGGGTCTTGGACTGATGGCCATGGACGGCGTTGACGCGGTAGGGCTTTGAGTCAGGTCTTCACCGGAGTGGGATTCTACCACTTCGGCTATGGGCTCTCCGCCCTCTGATGGCTCTGACTCCTGTCTTGCATCATCCACTGCTGGGACCCTTTTGAACCACGAGATGTTCCTTGTTATCACCTTGCCTTCTCGCTCCACCGTAATTGCTGTTCCTCTGGTTGACCTTACAGTCCACGTTTCCGGTTCATAGGGAGTCCTAAACTTTCCCCCGCTCCAGCGATTTCGTATCAACACAGAGCATCTTGGCATCAGCACTCGGGATCATGCTTTCTGGCGGCGACTCGCTTTGTCGTTGGTCACTTGCCTTCTTGCTTGGGTGTAGGAGGGGTCGTATGGCTCTGGACTCCAGTTGTCGCCCATGGGCAGCGTGTCACGCCTGAGCCCTGTCTGCATGAGCGACCATGGGGATCTCTGAGTTGTGCAGTGAGGCATACTGCGGTATTCTCTCAGGAACTGTTGTAGTGCGACCTCTGGGTTGGTCTGCTCGGCCACTGCTATGCGCAGAACCTTGTTCGCGGTTCTCATGAATCGTTCTGCTTCACCATTGGCCTGTGGCCACTGAGGAGTGATACGGTGCATTGCAAAATGCGATGCAGCGCACACTACGAAATTCATTTTATTAAATAAATTGTTTATTTACCACCAATTATCCATATTCCGGTGTTTCACACACCCCCACTCTGTCCCTCCCCCACCCCGCCTTTCTGCCTCATCGGCACTCCCTCCACGGACTGCGGCTGTTCGCCACCCCAGTTCAGACCCACCCATATGCAAATCAGCCTTAACCTTGTGCCTCATGGGAACAGTTCAGCCCGAACTGCCAAGCCTGGTCTTCCCTGGGCCGGAAATAAGCCTCCTTGGACCAGTTTTGGGGTAACACCCCTCATCAGCCAGGCTAGCTTGCATTCAGTGGCAAAGTGAGAAAGTGACCCATGTCTAGGCATACTCTGCCAACTTATGGCAAACAATTGAAACACAATAAGATCTTGGACTTAGTGCTGAAATGTTTTAGACACTCACCCTCAATCATCGCAACAAGATGAAAAAAGTAATGTCCATATACTAGATGTCATGTACAGTTTCTTTCCGCCAAAAATGTAGGGAAGACAAAAACATGTATTGCGAAAAACTTGATGAACTAGGTTCTGTTTAATCCAAACAGTGTCACACTGCTCACTAACAGCGATGCACAAAAGATGGATCCGCACCCTTCTGATAAATCCAATTTTAAGTGTGTTATTAAATATCAAACATTATACATTATTATGTACAAATTTGAAGATCCATGTCCATTAACCCAAAGTGAAATCAGTCACAGGCTCTTGAAGTTTAAAATGTATTCTTTATTCAATTTTCTTATCAATGTAATAGCCAATGCGTTTCGTCCGTTTCCAGACTTCTTCAGGGCATAATCAGTTTATAATAGTCCAAGGTATATGGACCTGTTGTTCATCAATTGAGCCAAGTTAGTTTTTTTTTAAGAATTGCCTATCGAATCCCCTTGGCAATATATCGGGAAGGCGTTTAGATTTCAAAAGATACCGGAAGGGTATGATAGAGCACGCAGGCCACCCAACTATAATTTTACCATACTCACCTGGGCCCATAATCAATAACTCATTTACCTAATCAGGCAACCTTCGCTCTACTGCCAGAATATTTTTACCTACTAGGTCCTAAACCATTGACTTACCAATCTTTGTCGCTGGTACTTGTAACCTATTGGATCAGGGAGTTCGTTTTTAAGATAGTTCGGTAAACAATAATATTTGCACTCATATAATAACCACAGACTCGGGAAATTTTAAAACTCTTTATCTAAATTTCATAAATGGTCATGATCCAGAGATTAAACACCAAAAGACTCTCAATAATGAAAATCTGAATTAATGTATAACTATGCAAAAGAAATATTATACTTATCATTTAACAATAAGGGAAGGTAAGGAAAGGGAACATGCTATATAATCAAATGATTTGAGCAATTATTTAAAGGAAAGGTAAGAAAAGGAGCATAATATGGAAAACGATTTAATAATTCAACTATAGGGAAGGTAAGAAAATGGAGCACACTATTAAATCTGAGAACACAAATTGATCATTTACTAAAGGGAAGGGTAAGAAAAAAGGAACATGTGCAACCAAAGCTTTTAATGAAAGAAAAAAGGTAAAAAGAAAGGAAACATATGCAAAAGACAAACCCATACAGATTTATATTTACCTAGAATGGTGTGAAGACCAACCCAGGCCACGGGCCACGGGCCACTAAAGGACAGAAACCCCAAAAGTCGCAGTTGCCAGTAGGCCAGCAGGTACAGATCAGAATCAGGACAGGAAAACCAGGAAAACTAGATTTGGATCTGGACAGGACCACCAAAGGTTAAGACCAGCACCCGCAGTTCAGTTACAACGCCTGCCCTACTCCCTCTCTGCAGCTAACAGCCACACCCCCGATTGGGTTATCAAATTCACCAACAAAGTGCTTCGCCAGCACCTCAGCTTCCCGGAACCCTGATTGGGTTATCAAATCATCTGACAGAGTGCTCTGCAGCCCTCTGCTCTTAGTAACCTATTGAGTGTGTTGGGTCAGTGACAGATCAGCTTTTCGGACAAGTTGAAGAAATTAACTAGCTAAGCCTACCCTAGTTATACTATTTTCCAGGTCAGTGTACCACCCCCCCCAATGTTGCAAGTGTAAGGATCCCCAATTTTGATTGGTCAAAGAGTGAGCAGAGGTCATCACATCACACCAAATGCTGATACTTCAGTGTTAAATATTAATTTTACGTTCCCGCCCATCAATTTATTTTCACATTACATTTGTATTCCACCCAACAATGAATGTTCTATTGGTAAATACATTGTATTAACATTGGTACATTTGGTCTTCCTCTCAAGGGGTCATTAGTTGATCTTCCCAGGCGCATCTTGGCTGAGACTGTCCTTGGCTTAGTTTCAATGACAAATGACTTCAGCTCCCTGTGGAGTTTTGACATGCGCACATTTGATTTTCAAGATGGAGTAATAACACCTCCCAGGCCCAAAGATTACGCTACATGAAAAGTAGAAGAGAAACAATTTTAGAACACAGAATAAATGAATACACTGTATACCATGCATCTCTACTTTATACCCATTATTTTATATTTAGGATTAGGCAAAACGAACAGCTTAGCAAAAGCAGCAGTGCAAACTTCTCGCATGTGAAAACATAGAGCAGCCATATTAATACTAGTGCGCAGAAGCGACAGATTCCCTCCAAAGCAAAGAATACGTCATGTCATGTGAGTATGACAGACGCATGCACAGTAGAAACCCTCACGTAGCAGCAGCCATCTTAGATGCAAGCGTATTACAGTTAGCAATACACATAAGCAAGCTTCTCTCGGACACCCAAATGTTTATGTACAATGTGACAGTAATAAAGCAAACATGTTGATTAATTTATTAACGTTATTCGAGGTTCATGAATACAAGCAAGTCGCTTCACATGCGAATCCTTGCTCGATCAGGTATATCCGCAACAGTGTGCGTAGCGTCGTTCATGCGGTCATCTGGTTTGGCCCTTCCCCTATTTGAGACAATGGACGCAGATGGTTGCTAAATAAGAATCACTATCCTGCTCTTGTCCTTGCAGGACATCCTGTGGAGGTGGCACTATGTGCTGGAGGGTAGTGGCAGATGTAGATGTCCCCGCTCCTATTGTTTGCAAGGCTTTTCAGGGTTGAACTGATCGGCATTGTGAGTATTAAGATATCCCGAAGTGCCAAAGGAATACTTTTTGCCATTTACATTGTAAATTCATTTCAATAGATTTTACAAGTTGCTTTTTTGGCAGGCACTTTCTTCTCGGCAGGAGATATTGTGAAAACTTCCAAATAATCAATCCGGTACAGCCAATGTTTTCTTCCAGATGTGGCTGTTCAGTGGTACAATTGATTGATTGATTGTCCTACACAAGTGGAGTACAAACATCGACTGTCGCAGAGCAATGGAGTGCAAGTATAAAGCTCCTTAAAAAGGTAACTGCCTAGAACTAGGTTCACAATTTTTTTGGGTTGCAGAATTTTATATAGCGCGAACTCGACCCGAATCGGGTATCAGAGCGCTTTACACTCTGAATGTCTGAGCGCCATGCATACATGATCTCCCGAGACCCCAGAGGAGGCACGGGCTGTATTTAGGGTTTTTTGGGCTCAGAGTGACTCAGAGCTCCTAGTGTTGGGGTTGGTGCCAGGATGAGTAGTTAAAAAACCCTTGCTTGGACGAGCGGAGCCATATATTGAAAAAGATATTATGTGCGCAAGTTTCTCTTAAACATGGGAGTGACTAGTACCTTTTCACAACTGCGAAACGACTTTTTGTCATTTACAAGTCACCCGCTCAGGGCCCCACACCCAACACCACCGACCCACTACTAGGGGCACCGTGACCAGGAGGATACTCCATAGCTGCCTGGCCACAGTGGGATGCCACCCGGGAACCCACATTACCAGGGCTACTCCTCGCTCTACGGCGACTACCAGAGGGCCCCCATCGACGTCACGGTCGCCCGCACCACCGTCATTGCCCGACGCCCCGGTGGTGTTCGCCAATCAGCCAGACTATGAACCCACCACATTACCAGGGCTGCCTACTCCCCGCAATGGCGACGACCAGAGAGGGCCCCACCATAGCCCTGTCTAACCCTTTGACGACTATGTGGAGTTTGTGAGGCGCAGAAGATGCCCACCACGGCATTGGTCCATGCCCACTCTAACGCTCGGCTTGAACCATGATGATGATGAGAACACTGCGTTGCACTTTATTTTGCGTAGTAGTACAGCAAGGGGCCTAGCTAGCAGTTAACACATTTGAAAACACCCTGACCCTCGTGACCCTCCATTTATAGGCAGCCAGTCAGCCTGGAAGGTGGAAGCCACACTCGACCAGTTAAGTGTCACAAACATCACATGCATCGGACTTCTTAGTTTACTAGGTTCGTTCGTTAGCGCTGCGACCATCAAATGCCAACATATCTATTGCTGCCCCACCATCTGAGTGCCACTGGATCAACAAGACCTGGTATAACGTTGGCCGAATAGAACTTCCCCCCACCAAGAGGGTCTTCGCAGGGTAATGCCCCAGTTATCTCAAGAGTGTACCAGTGCCAGGGAGCAACAATCAATGCCCTAATAGAAACAAACGAGCGCTGTCCCACATATAGCGGCATATGTAAACCACAGCCACCTGTTTAGATTTGGCCCGCACTACATATAGAGGGAACAAAGAGCCCAACCGAACAAAGGCAGGGACCAGCACGCTGGCACAGTCTCCTTCACGCTGCTCTACACATGGGTGTCCACAAGAGCCCCCATCATGCACGTTCATCAGCCACACGCTGCACTGCAGTGCCAAATGGAGCCCAGCTCACCCCTAAGCCAAGTATGAAATCCGCCAGGGAAGAGTGGTCAGACACAAGCAACACAAATATTGGTGTCAACCACGCCGCAGGGGCAAGGCCGGGGCAGAACTGGGCATATTAGCTTGTCTTCACTTTTTATCAAAGCATTCCGGGCCCATGCGCAGCAATCAAGATGACGCCCATTACCCCCGGTCGGATTACCAGACAAGGCCAGGGACGCGTCAGACGCCACCATATATAATTCACTTTGAAGTGTACGAAGGGCGGGCCAGCGCAATGCAGTAATATTACAGTGTGTCGGATTGCTCAACAGTTACTACTCAAATCAACAACCAGTTTAACTCACGTGTACGTGGTAACTCGATGCATGTCTTCTGACCGACGCAGCACTGCACAGTCAGTCAGAGTTAGACTCAGTCTCAGTGCACACTAGTGTCACTCGGCACCAGTACACAAAGCAAAGCAAGTCCAGGCAGGTGGTCCTACGCCTACTAGCTGCAGCTGCAGCACACACACAACGACGACTCACTGGTCACGACGAGTCACGAAGATGAGTAGTCACGCGGTCCTGGAGACTGACTCTCTCTCTCACACACTATGACTCATCCTCGACTACTTCTACTTTCAGTTTCACACTTACTCTCTCAGTTGTTGTTGTGGTGGCACTGGCACCACTGGTGTGCCACGCGCTGTGACATCCCGACTGTCCAACAGCGTAGGGAAATGGCCAATCACCGACGACATGGCTGGATATAGCCATATGTGATTGGCCATTACTGTGCGAGCAGGAAACACCCACGCACGGCACCATCCTGCTGCAGCAGCCAATCCTGGCGCAGCGTGAACATTGCCACTGTGCCAGGATTGGCTACGAGCAGGACACTATCTGCCCTAAATAAGACCGTGGCCCCGGGTCCCTGCCTATGTATCTGAGTGCTAGGGGGGGGGGAGGTCTACACTGTACGCATGCGCGGGCCAGTCAAAAAATTGACTACTCCGGGATTTATCATGCCCAGTCAGCACCCCGCTGCCTGTCTGTGTGCGCTGCCTGCCTGTCACTCTGCCGCAGCCCCGCCCCCCATGGCCCACTTCCTTATGGATGCCCGATTCGGTCGGGCATTTCCCGGGACAGGTAGCGTGCAGTGCGCTCGGCTCAGATTTAATTTTAAAAAGTCAGATTTATTTTTAAAAAGTAATTATTCATTGCTAGTGCGGTCGTCCATGGCTAGTGGGGCAACGCCCCAACGCCCAAAATGGACGCACCGCCATGGCTGTTCATATTTACATGTTCAGAGTGCTCTTCTCGAAATTACCATTGTGACACTTATCTTTGGTTTAATCCCTCAAAACGGAGAAATGTCCTAAAAAAAAAAGTGAGGACAGAATCTACAAGGTGCGAAGCAAGTGATAGCCAAATCCTTAATGAAGGAAATGAGCTGGAACTACTTCAAAGAGAATAAATACAGTGGCAGGAAACATTAGGATGTGGTTTTACTGTGATTCATTGGCACCGCTGTACTTTATTTAGGTCTGTCTGAAATCCCCTTGGCGCAAACAAATAAAAAGGTGACCCGAGGTACTTTTTTGATACTACAGGGTCTGGAAAAGGAAGTAAAGCACTTGCGCGAGTCCTGCAAAGGTCTACCACTGCCTTTATTGATCTCACAGTAGTACAGAGTTACCAGTAGGATCGTAAAAAATGTAAATTGCTATCGTATTGGCAACACACAATTAACTAATACAAAAACAAGCATTCAGGCGTCAGAAATAAGCAGGAAGAAACTTCCTGGTTACCCAATATTCATTGCTATTTTACAAAAGACAAATTTGCACCCTCTCTCTGGCCTGGCTCTTTCATGGCTCCCCATTATGTCCACGGTCAGGTCAAAAAAAGACCACTACCTTAAAAACATGCTGACATAGTCTGCTAGCGCTGCAAGCAGTAATAAACCACCCACTCAGGGTACAGACCACCTCCACGAATCAGAAGAACTAGAAAGACCGGTTACAAAGTATTTTTGGAGGCACTGTTCGCATCTCTCTGCGATGATTTTCAGATGATGAAGACTGACCTGTCTGTGGATCTACAAGAGGTTCATTGCATCCAAAGGACAAACACCAGCTGATAAACAAATGATGCTAATGTGATATTGGTGCAATTGGCATTAAGAGCACCCCTGTCCAGTAGACCTAAAAAAAGGAATCTGTGACTGGAAATGTTTTACATTTGTAACTGGGCAAAATAAAATACAGGAAATGTAACTAGCACATAGTGAAATCAAATGCTTCACAAGAGCCAACCTGGGCAGTACTCATTGATCGATTTGGGAAAGCACCTGCTGGCTTTGCACCCAAGCCAGATTGCTACAGCAAAACTACTGCTACAACAGATTGCGGAAGAGGGTGAAAACATGCAGTATTATGCAACATGCTGTAAACAATGAATACAAGTTGTGGCTTCCGGAGAAACTAAAAACGTTTTTAAAAAAGGTATGGAGAATCATTTAAAACATAATCATCGAGACTTGAACAAAAAAAACAAATCTTCATTGCAAAAAAAAAGAACATGAAAAATAAATAAAAATGTACGTTGGGGTGTGGCCAAGATGGTGGACGTGTGAGACTCATCTTCCAGCCTCTCCGTCCCCGCCAACTTCTTAGCATGACATAGCACCCTTCCTGCCTGCTTCATTGAACTCTGTTGAATGCCTGAGGGCACCTACCTCGGCCTCCATACCTGCCGACCTCCCTTGAAGCCTCACTTCAATGCCTGCAACAGTAGCCTGGCGCTGTGCGGCTGTTCCTGTGGCAAGATAGTAGCTGCTGAAAAGAGGAGGTTAATAGCACCGTATCCGTGCCCAGTGCTGTCTTCCTCAGAGCGCTGGTCTTGCTCCTCGACTGAGACAGGCAGTTCTCCTCAGGACCCTGCAGACAGAGCTTCCAACAGACACTGCCTCTCTGTGTCCAAGGTGAGGGCTGGGCCGACTTGCGGGCCTGTCCGGGTGGATAACACCTGTAGTAGGTGCACAGCAGTCTCTGGGGCACCGTTTGCATTCCATGAACATTGTAAGCCCCTCTCTCTTTCTTCTCCTTCCTACTGATCCCCCAGGGGGTTGAGCTGGTCCTCTGCTGGCTCGCAAACCCAGGTGTAAATGACTGGCATCTCCACGTGCCTCTACCCGTAAAGACTGCACTTCGCGGGGTGGAAACGTCCAAACGCAACATTGAATAGAGGCCGGTCCAAACATTTCTGTTGCCCTGGTTTTGTTGGGGTCCGTCCTTCTTGCTGCCTATCCCCACAAGTGCGGCTCAGCCAGCTGTTTCCCTTTCCCCCATTAAAACCTACCGCTGTCCAAGTTCTGACGGCAGATTCTGTGCAGGCCTGTGAACCTACATATCTGCACAGACACAGTGCTCTTCACCTCACATACTAGTTGGGGGTGTGAAAACTGAGTTCCCAAGTCTCTTTTTTTTTTGTTTTTTTTAGTGTATCTTATATAGCGCACGGCTACCCCAACGGGGTGTCCCGGCGCTTGCATTGGGAACCCGTCCTGGCTTTTCCCTGTGAGATAACCCGTACTGGGCATCCCCAAGGTGAAAGCCAGGCATTCCGCCGCGGGGGGCCGTAGTGGAGATTAAGCAAGCTATTGCCCAGAGTGTGAACCCGTGATTCGAGTAGGCACCGAAGTGAGAATTATCGAGTCCGTGGACACTTGGGCTCAGACCCTGCCGCGTCGGGAATTGAACCCTGGTCCCGGGTCTGACCACAGCTTCCGGGTATGCCTCCTCTAACCATTGAGCCACTCTTCTCCACTGTCTCTCGCTCATAGTGCATTGTTGGGAGTGGGTCGATGACCATCAACAACTGCATCAGAAGGAGCTACTTTGGACAACATTATGATCTTGGGCTCCCTGCTATCCTGCACAGGTTCGGGCTCTACCTGCCCATGAACTCTGAGAACATAACTTGCCACACCAGGGCTGGAGCTTTTTTACTTCGTTAGGAAACTAGTTGGCAGTCAGGCTGTAGTATCGGGTTCCCAAGGCCTACATGTTCCGAAGATAACCCACTTACATTGAAAGAACTGTTGGCACGGAAACTGAAAAGTACAAAGAACAAGTTTATTAAGACCCCATGGGGTGGTGGTACATTCCTACAGCACCCTTCGGTAATGCAAGAAGTATCACACCGAACATCGGTGTGACCCGTTCTTTTATACAACATGCAGGTAATAAAAGATAGGCGGTACAAAGTTACAGAGCATTATGTACATATATGGTCATTTTTGGAACACAGCCAGCTCATTGGAGGGGTTACAACTCCGCTGGTCAGTTTGGCGGCACATTCCTAAGGGGTGACTGGTCAGTGGGGACTGCGCATGTACAGGCTTGACCAGTACTAAAAATAGCCTGTTGCTGGGCAAACTCGAGTGGTCAGTGACACGGACAACGGACTAAAGGGCACGCTGGCCACGAGGCCGCTTATGATCTAAGATGGCCGCCGTAACACACAAAATGGCGTTTCCGAGTATAGCCAAGTTAAGCGGGAAAAACGTGTAGCACAGCTAAGCGCTAACTCGGCCATTGTCAAATTACGACAGACGACCCTTTTAGCGTTTAGCTGAAGCTACCTCATAGTGAACATAATCAGGGTGTTCATCGTCAATATCAATTAGCATTATTTGAGTTACTTCTTTATGAAGCATCATTTTGTCATGAGCAAGAGCTCGTCTTGATGGTACGCAAGCCGATAAACACATAGAACAGAAAGCTGGGCCACATTGAATACATAAGCATACAAAGAACAGTATCCCCACAATGATGCATAAAATCGTTAGCAGCTTCCAACCCCAAGTGGTAAGCATTGACCAGAACCACCCTGAAAGAGTCCAAGTTCCATTATCCGGGTGTATTTCGGCAGCTATCTTATGCAATTTTGAAATAGCATCATAAACAGATGGAGAATTGTCAGGTACATATACACAGCAGCTGCTTCCGATAATTCTACATGCCCCCCCACGGTCAGCTAGGACTACATCTAAAACCATTCTATTTTGGAGCGTAACAATCCTAGAAATCTGAAGTTCTTCCGTAATATTTCCAAGTGCAATAGCAGTATCACTGGCTACAGCCTCAATAACACGGGTCAATCGTCGTATTTTCCGACTATTCAGGGCGGCCCCCACAAAGGAAAACAGTCTCAAATTAAAGTCCACATATTGCTGTAAGGCAGTATCGGTCTGGTCGATATCGTCCAGAACAACAGTCCGTTTGACACGATTCAAAACAAAATCATGATACAAAATATAATCATTATGATACATTGGCGGGGCGATGAATACAGGGGGTAGTACAAAGGATACATAACAAGTGCCTAACCATCCCAACGGAAGCTGATGATAACCTTTCGTTCCACAAATGAAATAAGTATTGCGAGATGCTACAAACGATATGCCATTCGGGCTGTCAAAGGTAAGTGTGGTGTTGCATTCACTTTTCCCCACCGGAATTGTACCTTTATTGCGTATACACAGATCAGCTTTAGTAGCAATAACATTAATAACATGCGAGCTGGATACATTGATGTTCCGTTGATTGCTGTAAACACGCGGGGCGGATGCATTATCGGGGCGGTACTCCTCCCATTCAAATCGAGTACCCTCAGCTCGTGGATACCCATCCCTGTCGTGATAACAAATGTTATTCAAACTGAAAAGCACCCCCCCTTGTGTTGGCCATATCAAAGTGAAGAGAAGAGTGTACCAGGCATTACAGGATCCATTATGTGAAAACGGGAGAGGAATGAGTGGAGTGCCCCCTTTCTTCTGGTGCCCAGGTAACATCCCACACACCCAACAATTAGACGTATTTGTCATGTTATGCGTATGATGCAGAATCTGAATAAAACTATTGTTCAAATAAGTCTGTCGGTGCCGTTCTTCATGATAGGGCAATGTGAAGTGAAAATGTTCAGATGGAGCCGGGGTAGTCGGCAACAAATGTTCATGTGCAGGCACCACGAGTTCAACTACCCAGGCTATTACAGCTATTACCACAATTGTCAAGACAAAAAGGATGGCACCAAGTATTGTTTTGTCTCGTGATGCAGAAGACGCCATAGTTCAAAAAGTTCTTAATGTCTCGGATAGTTCAAATTGTTCACAAAGTCTCAAATATACATATGTATATACCTAAAAAAGAAAAATACGGTGCTGAGCTCCGAGGTAGCCGTTGTTTTCTTCTCCGGGGTCAAGACGGGTGTCGCTACTCTTGGCAGAACTGACCCCCCCCCCTTTGAGATTCCCGGTTTCCGTTTCACAAACCCCAGAGCGGTAACCAACCAGTCTCGAAAAATCAAAAATCTTCTCCTTATCGTGGCCGCAGATTATAGCGCTCTCGTCCAGAAACAGTGTGGTCAGGGAAGGCTCCCTCAACTTCGGCCGACGTCACGGCTGGGCTCTTTTCTTTCTCCAGAATCTCCTTGTAGTCAGTCAACACAGCAGGATTCACCAGATCAGGAGAGACACGACGGCAGTGGGTTGAGTGCACCCACCGCTTTCTGTTGGTCACTCGTACTGCTGTTCGAGTCGCCAGGAGGACCTGCTCGGGGCCACGCCACCTCGGTTCCAAGCTGTTCACCCTTTCAAACGATCTGATCATAACGTGGTCTCCAGGGCGAAGATCATGGCCCTCTCCAGTAGAGTTGTCAGGGAGCGCTTCTCGAACCTGCTGGTGAATAGAAAGCAAATCATTTGTTAATCATGCCAAATAATCGTTCATCATTATGCAAGGCACATCATGTATTAATCGCGGCTTGGGCACTCCCCAAATATTCATAGGCCTTCCAAACACCACCTCATACGGTGTGAGGCCAGTTCGTGAGTGGGGCACTGATCTGAGAGAGAGTAATGCTAGCGGCAAAGCATCCGGCCACTTCAATGACGTAGACGCCACAATCTTAGCCAGTTTGAGTTTCAATGTGGCATTGTACCGCTCAACAAGACCTGCCGACTGAGGGTGGAACACAGCATGAAACTTCTGCTGAATCCCCAGCCCCTTCAGCACATACTCCACAATTTTCCCGATGAAATGAGGCCCATTATCGCTCCACAAAAATTTGCAAACTCCAAATCGAGGGAAAAATTCCTTGAGCAACACCTTAGCTGTTGTTAGAGCTGTATTGTCTTTCGTGGGGAAAGCCTCTACCCATTTGCTAAAAGCACATACCACCACTAAGACATACTTCAGGTTGTTGCAACGCTCAAGCTGGATATAATCCATTTGGAGTACCTCGAATGGTGCGGAAGGTGGAACGAACCCCCCTTTCGGAGTATGGGTCCCCTTTGCAGGATTGTGCTGCAGACATATCAGGCAGGTCTGCACTACTCTCTTAGCGGTATTAGCAATCTCGGGATGCTCCCAAACTCATGTTAACAGTCGAGTGATTGCAAGAGCCCCCACGTGCGCCAACCCATGTGTCATCTGGACCATCGCTTGCAAGTAAGCTGCAGGCAATTTCCATTTCTCCATGTCCTTGCTTCTCCAACAACTGAGGTTCCGTGACAATTGTAAGTGGTGTTTTCGACTCGCACGAATATGGTCGAGTCTGGTATCTAAGAACCGCAAATGACGAGTTTAGTAAGTGTGCGCAGTTTCGCTGTGCTAACTTAAACCGTTCGTTTGTTATGTGGGCTTTTCATCTGTACCCACGGGTTCCATCTTAGATACGGCATCCATTTTGTCTCTTGCCCTCAAGTAGTCAGCGAACGGACGCTGTCCGCTTCGCGACCCTGGGACTCCCAAGATATTTGCGGAAGACACATGTTCTTTGTAAGTGTCTTTATGACGGGGGGGTTGCTGCTGTAAGGCAGGTGGCGCCGCTCGAGGCTCATCTTGCCGCACGGACTTATTGTTCCAGCCGTGCATCTCATTAGGCACGTCCCTTTGATGCCTGTATCTCGTGTTTCCCGTTACCTCCCCTTTTACACCCTTTCCGATCTCCCTACTGTCTCCGTCTTCCTCTGCACCTGTCTTCGTTCCTATTTCGATCTACTTTACTGCTGATTGGAATTTGCTAATGGTGGGAAGATGGGTTTTTACAGTTGGGAACCGCCAAATGTTTCCGCACTTATGTTCCGGACCTTGTGTGTTTCTAAGTGACCAAAGCGACCCCTCTGGGAGCTAAATGTGGGAACCGGGTTGTAAACTTTTGTGTCCAATGTTATCCTATGGGTAAAAACTGTATAAAAGGAGCGATCCACAGAACCAATTTGAAGCAGTCTCCCCGAACTACACTCGATGTACTTCCTGTGACTTCTGTGTTCCCTGCAGTAAATAAACCTTGAATCTTTGACGCCGAAGGAAGTGTCCCGTGTCTCTGTGACTTGTACGCCGGAGCAGGTTACCCACGAAGGTTTCAGGTGTTGTGCCCTGGCACCGCTGGGTCCAAAAGAACCCAGTCCTTCAGTTGGCGCCCAACGTGGGGCTGCATCAGTGGTACCGGTCCAAGCCCGACGATCGTGAGGAACTTCGTGTGAAATCTCCGAGGGAAGGTGCACCCCGCTTCATCGATCCTGTTGTCGAAATAAGTGGCCCGAAGACTTTTCCCGCGAAGATTCCCGCCTCCGGACGGCTGCGACGGACTGCTGCCCTGACTGTAGACCTGTTTTGGCGCCTGGCGTAGACCTTGGTATAGCGAGACAACTGACGGGCCTTCCTGGTGACGCCATCGATCTTTGAGTTAAGTATTTGTGGGTCGCTCCCAGAGTTCTTGGTTGTTGACACTTTAGCGAGTGTTTTTGTTGTGAACGCTGTGTGAGTGTTTTTGTCGGTGACACTTTACTAGCGTACTTTGTTGTTGTATTGTTTGACGACTGCAGCCGCCAAAGACCGAGGGTTTTTTTCTTGCTGGGACTTGGTAAATCCCGTAACCCTTGAAGTTTGTGAAACTCGGCTAGTGTGCAAGATGCCTGGTCGCAGTACTTTGTTCAGTTGTTTCAGACCTTGTGGTGCGGATTCCCTGCTGGAGGACTCGTGTCCGATACCTCCGGTTGGAACTCCTACTTATGACTTATATAGCAAACATGGGCTAGGCCCGATTACCTTTAACGATTATTGGATAAAATATACAAAGAAAGACGGCGACCTTCGTTGGCCACCTCACGGTAGCTTCGAAGCGTCGATCTTAGATAATCTTGAAATAAAGTTGTTCGAACATAAATCAAGGCCGGCCATGTTTGATGCCTTTCGGTTGTGGCGCAAAGAAGCCCGACAGAGAGAGATCAGACAAAATAAACGTAGTCAGCGAGATACTGTTACTACTATAGTAAAGAAAGCTGAGCAGTTCCAGCGTGATAAGGAGGATAAGGATAAGGAAGTGTTTGAGAGGCTACAGCGTATGTCCATAGATAAATGCTATCCCGCTTTGCCTACGGAGTCGGATAATAAGGAAGAGGCAGTTGAGGATCCTTTAATGTCCTATCTTATGAAGTCGCCTCCTCCGTACGTACAGGGTACCGCAGTTCCTGTGGTCCCTGCCGTACCTGTTCTTCCACCTATTGTTCCTCCACCTGTTCCTCAACCTGCACCCGTTCTTCCAACTGTTCCTGCTCCTTTGTCTGTTTCTATTCCTACTGCTCCTCCGCTTCCACATACTCCTGCTCCCGCTACTGCTCCTGTGTTGTTAACCCCTGTCGCTGCTACTGTTTCTACTCCTTCTCTTGTTAGTCCTGTGTCTTACTCTTCTCCCTCTACCCGTAATCGTAATTCTCCCCTTGCGACAAGCTTCTTTCAGTCGCTCGGACCTGTTCATGGGTCCGCTGGTTCTGATGGTCCTCAGAGACGTAGTCAGCTGCCTGGAAACAGAGAGCGTGTTGCGCTATATAATATGGCGATGGGTTGGATGGTAAACCCCCTTAGAAATCCACCCCGTGTTGTTCTCGAGACATTTAGTCAATTCAACATACCAACTCAGAGATATGTGTTTGACGAAATGTGCAAGTTCCTACATGATCAGATAGCGGCCAATGCGCCTGACGAGGTGCTAACCGCCCTGTCTGAGCTTCGACTTCAGTTCGCAACTGGACTAATAGTAGATACTAACGTCCGACGTGCTATTGAGCGATTGCTATCTCTTCGTCCCGCTCCCATACCTCATGCATTGTTTGTTGAGGATATTGAAAGACAAGACGAGTCTGGCCAGTATCCTATGCGTGAAGTTCCGCCAGTTTGGATACCAGCGGATACTACTGCTAATCCTCAGGTAGCGGCGCACTTTGAGAGAGTGTGGATACACCTCCCATGGAAACGATCGGAAGTGCTTCAGGTGAAACAATCTTTGCCCGATCCTCGTAAAAATCCTACTGGGTATTATAAGGAATTATCGCAGCTCGTAGATGCTACGGTAATGAATCTTGCCGATATCGACATGTTGTTTGGCAACGTCGTACCGCAACCGGTATGGGCTAAGATTCGTCACCAAGATCACGCAAATGAATTAGGTGGTGATTGGGCTGCCATTACAGCGGCAGATGCTGGACAAGTGGCTGCTACTAAACCCGATCAATTGATTATTGCTCTTCCTCAACGAATAATAGCATTAATGAAGACTCTTATGCCAGCTATGAGAGTCAATTGGGACAAGTTGTCAGCCTGTAAGCAGAAGAAAGATGAGAGTGTATCAGACTTCTTTACGAGGTTTGAGGAAGCATTCATTGATCATAGTGGGCAAGATATGGGTACTGAGGGTGGACAACGGTTGTTTGTGGATAAATTTGTGTCGAACTTGCTGCCCGATTTGAGCAATAAATTGAAGAATTCAGAGAGTGCATGGGCCGTTTCTACCTCAGCTCAGATATTGGCTACGGCGCAATATTATGAGAATAGAGAGAAAGAAGAAAATGACCGTGCTGATAAAAAGACGAAAGAGCTAAAAACTAAAGTGTTGTTACAACAAGCGTATCCGCCACGTTCTAATCAGAATGCGCCTCAGCAGAATAGATCACAGTCGCAATCGAATCGATCGCAGTCGCGTAATGATTCCTCTTTCCAAAGATCCTCGTTAGGGTACAATCAATGTGCTTATTGTAGACAGGAGGGACACATTAAATTCAATTGCCCTGCTTTAAACGAACGTAATAGTGGTAATTCATCTAAAGGAGGCCGTGGTGGTTCACAGCACGCATCACGTGGTAGAGGTCGTGGTGCTCAGAACGACCGCTCAGACAATTCATCAAATTCTAATAACTGTTTCGATCAACGTGGATCATCGCAAGGACGATCTGCGCAGTACAATGTAGACGATTATTACGTCGATCAGGGAACTGACGACAGTAATTACTAGGACAGCCAAAGACAAGGAGAGGGAGTGGTATCAGTTCCGGTTGATCAGAGAGGGCCTTACGTCGCAGTTGCTACATCGGGCGTCGTTGAGCCTTTTCTGTTGGACACTGGTGCAGCGAAAAGTTCTATCATGCATTCGAAACTCCCTGGCGCACCTTTGTCTGGCTTAACCAATGTTTCCGTTGGATTCTCTGGCGCCCCCGTTAGCAATCCAGTTTCACGCCCTTTGCCCCTTCAAATTGGGTCGCGTGAGCTCCAAACTCCGTTGATTTTGACCACTGGTTGTGGTGAAAATCTTTTGGGCCTGGATTTGCTTAAACGTTTGTATGCGACTTTGTATTGTTCTCCTGCGGGTGTAAAGCTTACGTTAGGAGAGAGAGTAGTCTCTCCCATGTATTTGTCTCTCGATAAGCTTCCACCGGAATTGAGTTCTCTTCCTGCGTCTTTGTGGGCGACGGGTCCAAATGACGTGGGCCTCCTTGATATCTCCCCTTATGTTGTTCAGTTGAAATCGAATGTGCGGTTGCCACGTATTCCCCAATACCGTATCTCCCTTGATGGTGAACGAGCTTTGTTAGCGATCATCTATGACTTGATCGAGAAAGATGTTATTGAGGAAACTCGGGGAAACGTGTGCAATAGCCCTGTACTGCCCATTCTTAAACGTACTGATCCTACCAAACCGCCTGTTTATCGTTTTGTTATCGATTTACGGGAGGTAAATAAAATTGTGGTTCCTCAATTCCCTGTTGTGCCTGACATCACGGCGCTACTGACTCTGATTCCAGCTACTGCTTCTTGGTTTTCGGTGATTGATTTGAAAAATGCGTTTTTCAGCATCCCGATTGCTGAAGAGAGCAGGGACCTTTTCGGTTTCTCTCTTGGTGGACGTAGCTTCCGGTTCAAACGCGCTCCTCAGGGCTACTGTGAAAGTCCATCGATTTACAGTCAAGCTTTGAAGGGTCAACTGGATGCGTTTCGGTTGCCGGTTGGTGCGGCTTTAATCCAATACGTCGACGACTTATTGGTGGCTGCCGATACTCAGGACATTTGCAAAATTGCCAAGGTGTCGTTGCTGCAACATCTCTGTGAGTTAAATCACAAGGTGTCACCTTCTAAACTCCAATATTGTTGTCAAGAAGTAACCTATCTAGGTCACTTATTGTCAAAGGAGGGAAGGAGATTGACCCCAGAGAGAATTGCAGCGATTGCGCGAATGGCTGTGCCAAAAACCCAAAGAGATGTGCGTGCCTTTCTAGGTATCACGTCGTACTGCAGGCAGTGGATTCCTAATTTTTCATTGCTAGCGAAACCATTGGTGGCTCTTACGTGCAAGGATGTTTCAACTCCTTTACCATGGACGGAAGAATGTCAGAACAGTTTTTCTGAATTACGTGATTCATTGTGTTCGGCTCCTGTGTTAGGTACCCCTGATTACAGTAAGCCGTTTACGCTATATGTTCACGAGAGGGAAGGTTGTGCTTTGAGTGTTCTAACGCAACCTTTTGGTGGTAAGCAACGTCCATGTGCATATTTTTCCTCGACCTTAGACCCAGTAGCTAGAGCATTGCCGAGTTGTTTGAGAGCAACTGCGGCAGCTGCGGTCTCCATCCGACAATCAGCAGGATTGGTCATGGATAATATGCTTACGGTGATGGTTCCGCATGCAGTTGATACTCTGTTGAATCGTACGAAAACTCAGCACTTGACGAGTGCGAGGTTGTCTGGGTACGAATTGACGCTCTTGGCAAGCCATATTCAGATAAAACGTTGTAATGTCCTAAATCCGGCAACTTTGTTACCAATTAGTGCAGAGTCAGATGAAGTAGCAGAACATGACTGTTACTTGCGGACGGAAGAGGAAACGAAAGGTCGAGTGGACCTTAAAAACACCCCATTGGAAGATCCGGATGGCACTCTGTATGTGGATGGGTCATGTTTTAAGTTACCGAATGGCGATGTGACTACCGCTTATGCTGTTGTAACATTGAATACTGTTGTTGAGACTGCAAGATTGAATCAGAATTCTGCCCAAGCTGCAGAGCTAATCGCTCTTACTAGAGCATGTGTGTTAGCAAAAGGTAAACGCGTGAATGTGTACACCGATAGCCAGTACGCTTTCGGTGTAGCGCATAGTTTTGGACGATTGTGGCGAGAGCGTGGTTTCTTGACGTCGCATGGCACGAAAATCCAACATGGCCAGCTTGTGAACGATCTTTTGGATGCATTGACTTTGCCTGCGCAAGTTGCGATTGTTAAGTGTAGTGCGCATCGTAAAGTGACGGATGATGTTGGTCGTGGAAATGCGTTTGCAGATGAGATTGCTAAGGAGACTGCCCGGAACCTTAGCACTCGGATGTATGTGACGAGTTCGGTCAGGTGGCCTACAGAATCGAGTATGTGTGAGGATACTATAGAGAGTGTGAAAGCAATTCAGAATGAGGCCACTGAGACTGAAAAGACGAAGTGGAAAGAAAGTACGGGAAAGTTGGATGCGAGTGGTTGTTGGATTGATTTGTCGGATCAGAAAAGATGGATGTTGCCGGATGCGTATGTGCTGGCCGTTGTGACAATGGCACATGGGTTAGCACATATTAGCGCGAAAGGTATTTGCAAGTTGTTGGCTGCTGTGTGGAAGAATGATGGCATTACGAAATGTGCTGAACGTCTGGTGAAGAATTGTATGGTGTGCATAATGTACAATCCTGGCAAAGGAACCCCAACTCCCCCTGGCAGTTTTGCTCCTCCTTCGTATCCCTTTGAGGTGATCCAATTGGACTTCATCCATATGGAGCGATGCAATAACCTGAAATACGTTTTAGTTGTGGTTTGCGCATTCTCCCGATGGATTGAGGCCTATCCCCTCAAAGACAATACTGCTTTGTCTACTGCGAAAATCCTACTGAAGGAATATTTTCCTCGGTATGGAATGCCTAGAGTCGTGTGGTCAGATAACGGAAGTGAGTTTGTTGGAAGTGTGATGAAGAGTGTGTGTAAGGGCCTTGGAATTAATCAGAAATTCCACAGCGCCAATCATCCCCAGTCAGCTGGATTGGTTGAGGGGTACAATGGCACCCTTAAACTAAAGCTAGCGAAGATTCAGGCTACGACTGGACTTTCGTGGCCTGATGCTTTGCCTCTAGCACTACTGTCAACTAGGGCGACTGTACACTCCCGAATAGGGCTTAGTCCCTATGAGATAGTGTTCGGCCGTCCTGCGAATGTGTGGGGGGTTCCTAGGCCAGGAATATTCTCTGATCTTGAGTATCCGATGTTGATTGACTACTTACATGACTTGACTGCTAAACTGAGGTTAATTCACCAACAGGTTTACGACGCATTGCCAACGCAGACGGAGGGTCCAGGCCACCAGCTCCAGCCCGGAGACTGGGTGGTTACACGCAACTTTTCACGAAAGAATAATCTGGACCCTAGATTTACCGGACCTTACCAGGTACTCCTGGCCACGAGGACTGCCGTTCGTCTTGAGGGGCGGAAAAATTGGGTACATGCTACCCATTGTAAGCGAGTCCCTATTCCTTTGCCGGCAGACCCGTGGGTAAGGAAAGGCATTGCGTCAACAGAAACAGAAACATTGTCGGCGTTTGTACCTTTTAGCGACGCACAGCTGGTTGGAGAACCCTCAGCGCAGCAGAGAGCCACTGTTGAACACTTGTCAGCAAAAGACTCAAGACCAGATCAACCAACTGATCAGCAGGACGCTGTCTCTTCAACGGATCCTTTGTTCGACGAGCAGACACGTCCCGGGAAACATCGATATTCTTTGCGATCTCACACTAAGGACAAATAAAATTTTCTTGCTTTGCTGAAATTGATAACTGCAATATCCTCGTTTCCCATGATCAATTTTGAACATTCGTATCATTGAAATTTTTTTGTACATATATCAAGCTTCTTCCTTGTATCTTTTTACTTCCACAGCTGAGAGATATTGTGCTAATATATATACATATTGTGTATTAAAGGCCGTAGGGCCGCGCGCGTACTTCCTTCTGGACAGTAGGTCTTGACGCTAGGTTAAAGGCCGTCGGTTCCTAGGAACTCCTGGGGATTGACTATTGCTGCACAGAACGAAGTGCGTCAAGAAACGTTGCGGACGGTCGTAGGGAATGGCATTTTCGAAGCTGAATGATTTGGAAGGAGCTCAGGCGTACAGAGTCAAGCTGCAGCAACTCAGTCGTACCAAATGTTTCATATTTCAATTGTTTGTGTTGTTTCTGACTGCTTCTGCATTTTTGACGGGTGGGGTGTATTACACTATGTCTTACTTCTTACTTGCTACCCCTACTCCTACTCCTTACCCTAATCTTACCTCTACTGCTTCTCCCCATTCCTTTCACATGTTACCGGAACACGAGCAGGCTAGACGTGTAGAATTCCGCAACAATTCCTTTATTCAGCTCCTCCATCAGCATCAGCTAGTGGTTAACACTACTAATTGTTGGGTGTGTGGGTTGATGCCACATACTACGGATAAGGGAATTCCATATCTGGTGTTACCGTATAGTTCCCAAGGGTCAGCTCGAGCATTTCAAACAATGTTTCGAAGCGCACTGGGTTTCCACCCCATTCAAGAACAACGTTCCCCCTACTCTGGTCCTACCTCGTATCAGAAGTCTTTATCGATGGCAATAGAGGATATGGAGGATGAGATCCATGATCCTTTTCTTATCCCTGAAGAAGAGGTACAAGCTTATAAGGTCCTAAGTAGAGGTGAATATAGTGTGTTCACTAGCGAAAAGCAGCTTAAAAGCTCGCCTCCAATATGGGTCGTACCCCACACTGGTAATCTTTGTCTTGTGGGTTGTGGTCGAAGATCGCAAGCCCTACTTGGAGCAAGTGCTTGCACTGAAAGTTACATTCTGCCAATGTCCTCGTCCCCTGTGCTTCTGGCTGCCAAGGGTACATACTTTATCTGTTATGATCGTGCATACACATGGTTGCCCGCAGACTTTATGGGCTCATGTTTTATTGCAAATCTGTTGCCTCCGACGTTCACTGTAGATGCCGATTATCATAAGACTAGAGTTGTGCGAGGCGTAATTAGCGAAGAAGACACTGCCGGTCAAGAGGCAGGAGACTTTTTCAAGGGTTTCCTCCCGTTTTGGGGACCTATGGTTAATAGTAGGAACCTGAGACAGTTGACTCGAGTGGTGGAATCGACAGCTAATATTACTGCCAGTGCCCTTGGTAATATCACCACAGAACTTCAGGCGGAGAGACTTATGACGTTACAAAACCGTATGGTTTTAGATGTCATCTTAGCAGATCGCGGTGGGGTATGTAAGGTGATCCATTCGAGCTGCTGCATTTTCATCCCAGATAATGCTCCTACCGTCTATCAAGCCATCTCGAGGTTGCACAAGATCTCCGAATCCATACACGTGGATGTAGGGGATTGGACGCTACTTGGATGGTTTTGGGGCCTGATGTCGACTTGGGGTTGGAAGATTCTGATGATCATCGGAGTTGTGGTAGTGTTCCTGTTCACGTGTTGCCTTTGCGTGCAGTGTGGTCCTGCCTTATGTGGCCTTTGTGCTACAACGTGTATGAGACAACCATCTGTTACCAAGGGGACTCGATTGGACAGAGCTATGCTGCAACAACATCTTGATGGTCTGATGAATATCGAATATGATTCCGACTAGTGCTTGCCTACATGAGGGCAAAAGGAGCGTCTGAGGTTCCGTGACAATTGTAAGTGGTGTTTTCGACTCGCACGAATATCGTCGAGTCTGGTATCTACGAACCGCAAATGACGAGTTTAGTAAGTGTGCGCAGTTTCGCTGTGCTAACTTAAACCGTTCGTTTGTTATGTGGGCTTTTCATCTGTACCCACGGGTTCCATCTTAGATACGGCATCCATTTTGTCTCTTGCCCTCAAGTAGTCAGCGAACGGACGCTGTCCGCTTCGCGACCCTGGGACTCCCAAGATATTTGCGGAAGACACATGTTCTTTGTAAGTGTCTTTATGACGGGGGGGTTGCTGCTGTAAGGCAGGTGGCGCCGCTCGAGGCTCATCTTGCCGCACGGACTTATTGTTCCAGCCGTGCATCTCATTAGGCACGTCCCTTTGATGCCTGTATCTCGTGTTTCCCGTTACCTCCCCTTTTACACCCTTTCCGATCTCCCTACTGTCTCCGTCTTCCTCTGCACCTGTCTTCGTTCCTATTTCGATCTACTTTACTGCTGATTGGAATTTGCTAATGGTGGGAAGATGGGTTTTTACAGTTGGGAACCGCCAAATGTTTCCGCACTTATGTTCCGGACCTTGTGTGTTTCTAAGTGACCAAAGCGACCCCTCTGGGAGCTAAATGTGGGAACCGGGTTGTAAACTTTTGTGTCCAATGTTATCCTATGGGTAAAAACTGTATAAAAGGAGCGATCCACAGAACCAATTTGAAGCAGTCTCCCCGAACTACACTCGATGTACTTCCTGTGACTTCTGTGTTCCCTGCAGTAAATAAACCTTGAATCTTTGACGCCGAAGGAAGTGTCCCGTGTCTCTGTGACTTGTACGCCGGAGCAGGTTACCCACGAAGGTTTCAGGTGTTGTGCCCTGGCACCGCTGGGTCCAAAAGAACCCAGTCCTTCACAACCTTCATCATCTAGCACCCCATCTGCTGCCCATGCCGCAAGTTCTGATTCAGTAGCTGATTTCTGAATATCTAATATCTCTGCTCTAGCATTATTCCATCGCTCAGCCTGTGATTGTGTCACGTACATGGGGGGGTCAGTTCGTGACATAGCCGTTTGTCTCGCTATGCTGTCCGCAAAGGCATTTCCCTGACCCACTTTATCGGTGATCTTTTTGTGGGCACTACATTTTATTATCGCTACTTTCTTTGGACAAAGCAACGCGTTTAGGAGATCACGCACTAGTTCTCCGAGCATAATGTGTACTCCGTGAGAAGTCAAAAACCCACGCTCTCTCCAGAGTAGCCCGAAGTCATGTGCTACTCCGAAGGCGTACCGGCTGTCTGTGTATATGTTCACACATAGGCCAGCACTCAATTCGCAGGCTCTTGTCAAGGCTATCAGCTCTGCTGCTTGAGCCGATTTCTGTGGTATTCTAGCTGTTTCCACCACTGTCTTAAGTGTCGTGATCGCATAGGCTGCGGAAGTCGTGCCATCTGGCAGCCTCAAACACGATCCATCAACCCACAGTTCCCCATCCACATCTGGAAGTGGCATATCCTGTAAGTCGACACGACCCTTTGTCTGTTCCTCGGTCAGGAAAACACAGTCATGATGTTTTTCTTCCTGACCCTCCTCGACCGGATAGGGCAATAAAGTGGCAGGGTTCAGGGTAGCGCATCTTTTTAGTGTGATATGTGGCGCCAGAAGTGTGAGCTCATATCCTGTCAAACGTGCGCTCGTGAGATATTGGGTCTTTGTTTGATTTAACAGGGCATCTACTGCATGGGGAACTAATACCAACAGTTTGTGCGATAACACTATTCCCTCACTCTGCCGTATAGCTACTGCTGTTGCTGCAGCTGCTCGAAAACACCCAGGTAACCCTCGTGCTACAGGATCAAGAATGGCTGAAAAATACGCACATGGCCTCTGCTTATCCCCATGTGCTTGCACTAACACTGATAACGCGCACCCATCTTTCTCGTGCACGTACAATGTGAAAATCTTCGTATAATCTGGTGTACCTAATACGGGTGCAGAGCAGAGGGCTTGTCTCAATTGTTCAAAGGCATTTTGACATTCATCTGTCCATTCAAGGGGCATTGGTGTAGCTTTGGACAGTAACGCTAACAAGGGTTTTATAATGTGCGAAAACCCCATAATCCACTGTCTACAAAAGGACGTTAAACCTATGAAGGCACGTACATCTCTCTGCGTGCGGGGGACTGGTGTGTCTAAAATCGCCTGAATTCGATCTGATGTTAATGCACGCCCCTCCTTAGACAAAAGATGACCGAGGTAGGTCACCTTGGGTCTACAGTATTGAAGCTTTTTCTTAGAAACCTTGTGATTGTTCTGTGCCAGAAAAGAAAGCAAAGCAATCGTACTCACCTCACATTGTGCATAAGAGTCTGCAGCAAGCAAAAGGTCATCCACATACTGGATAAGGACAACCCCAGACTGTAACTCAAAGGAATCAAGCTGTCTTTTCAGAGCCTGGCTGTAGATACTCGGACTCTCAGTGTAACCTTGAGGAACAAGACAAAATCTATACGATTTATTATTTAACGTGAAGCCAAACAAATATCTGCTATCAGGATGGACAGGGATGGAAAAGAACGCATTTTTCAAGTCAATTACACTAAAGGTCGTTGCCGTTGGTGGCACCAGTGTGAGCAAGGTTGTAATGTCGGACACCACCGGGTATTGGGGAATGACAATTTAGTTAATTTCTCTCAAGTCAATAATAAACCGATAGACTTTGTCGTCAGTATCTCTCTTAAGGATCGGAAGAATAGGGCTGTTACAAACATTATAAGGAACCTCTTCCACCACTCCTGCAGTAATCAAATCTTGAACAATATGTGTCAGGGCAATTTCACCTTCCCTCGAAATCTTATACTGTGGCACCCGTGGCAGAGAGGCCCCTTCCTTAACAGTAATATGAATAGGGGGAATACGCATCTCTCCCACATCCGTGTCTGAGGTCGCCCATAACTTGTGCGGGAGAGAGGCCAAAGCTGGAATGTCTAGTATAGTACAAAACCTATCTGAGTCAGGATAATTGTCATTCAGGATAACCCGCACTCCCTCAGGAGCGCACCGTATCGTTGCTCGAAAATATTTAAGCAAATCGATGCCCAGGATATTATCTGGTGTATGGGGCGATAGCAAAAATTGACCAAAACTAAAAAATTTATCAAGACAAAGTGCAAGGGGTTTTGACAATGGGCTAGGGGAGGGTGTGCCATCGAACCCTACACATGTTATCATTTCGCCAGACAGGGGAGCCCTCGGAACCAAGTTTTTTGACAAAGCGCTACGAGTAGCTCCTGTGTCGACTAGAAATTGATCAGTAGAACCCAAAATGCCCGCTGTTACATATGGTCCTTTCTGATCTACCGGCACTTCAATTGATTCCGTACCCCATCCTACGCAATCCTATGCGTGTACATAATCTTGATGTTCCACATTCTCGCCCTCTGATATCTGATACTGGTTCTGTCTATCAAACGTATTACGTTCATCCTGGCCACGGCCCCTCTCGTCAAACCTGCTACGATCACCTCCACTACCTCTTGCTCCCGAGTAACTTCCCCTCGACCGTCCACCTCCTCTACCACGCTGACTACGCTGTTCACGAAGTACCGGACAATCATCAGCCCAATGTCCAAACTCCTTACAGTAAGCACATTGATCCTCCGCTATATCCGTACGACCGTACAACGTATTGCCTCCACCTCGTCTACCTCTATCATTCCCTCTACCCTGTGTTCCACGAACCTGTGCCAACATCACCTTCATTTTCAATTCTTTCGCTTTTTTATCACACTTTCTTTAGCCTCCAACTCCTGCCGCTCATAATACTGAGCCATAGTTAACAAAGACGCAGGGGTCGCCGTGGCCCAGGAACTTTCACTCAATTTCAATCGCTTTGCAATCTCCGGTAGGAGATTAGTCACATACTTATCCACAAACAAATGCCGACCCGTATCATCTGTTAAAGATTGACCACTGTAATCGTGAAACGCCTCTTCGAAGCGTGCAAAGAAATCTGAAACCGTTTCATCTGGCTTTTGTTTGCCCGAAGCTAACATAGTCCAATCGATCTTTTTAGAAGGTACGAGCGTTTTTAATTTATTCAAAATAGCCGCCGGGAGGTCTAAAATCAACTGGCAAGGCTTACATGCCGGTTCCCTATCTAAATCAGCTGCATTTATTTCTTTCCATGTTCCCCCAAGTATCGTTTCATCATTATTTTTACGAATTTGTCTCCACATGTCAGGCGGAAGAATTAACCCAAAAAACAGATCTATATCGACAAGAGTCATCACACAAGACAAAATAGCCCCTTCCACCCTTTCATAGAATGCCGCCGGATTTTTACGAAGGTCAGGCAAGGAATTTTTCAACGCCATAAAATCTGCTCTATTCCAAGGCGTATACACCCAGTTATATACAAAATACCCCTTCGCATCCTTTGACATTTTATCATCATCTGTACCTTCCCCTTTTGGTGGAACATACAAAGGTGCGGCTTCACGCATAGGCATAACATGCATTGCAGAACTCTTATCTGAACCCCGGAGAGAACACTCCTTAGATTGCCCATTAGACTCCGGCCCGGACTCCTTATTCTTTTTCCGCTCGTCCCGCAATCTGGTAGTCTCATCTCGCAGCTGGATCAGTTGCTTGTAAAGGGCATCGACATCTGCAAGATCAAATATACCTTTATCCAGATTCTCACGGTGAACTGACACAGCCTTAGGTTCTAGCGTATCTGAAAGTTGACGATATGCGATAACAACTTCATCTGCCAAATTAGCCAAAAAATACAGTAATTCTTGTTCTGTCCAAGTACCCCTTTCAGTAACAACTTCAGACTGAGAAACAAAATTCGTATTCACTTTACGAGCCCAACTACGTAAATGTGCGGATCTCTCCGCAGAAAACCTGACACCAGATGCACCCTTCTTTCCCGGCTAAACGAAACGTACGGAGGCGGTGATCGATCTAGCAATGAAAAATCATCAATTTCATTATTAAGGACAGGATAAAGCAGTCGGCGAATAGGGAATTGACCAGTCGTTTGCAAATTACGTTCTCGTTCCTCCCTCTCTTTCTTCTCCTGAGCCTCCTTTTCCTCAAGCTGTAAAGCCTTATCATGAGCAGCCTTGGGCTGTTCTTTGTCCGCCAAGGCAACTTCACGTTTCATTCGCTCACGCACCTTTTTCTCCCACATTCGTACACAATCAAACATATTTTGTCTAGACCTTCGTTGAAACAAACATTGCTCCACAAACTGTACTTTACGCAAATCGAACGACCCATGTAGAGGCCATTGTAATTCAGGATCCGATTTAGTATACTTATTCCATAATTTACTGTACATTATAGGGGGAAGGCCAAATTTGATATACATCTCCCGATTTGGAGTTCCTTCTGAGGGAGCCAGCTGTGATTCCGCTAACCTAATTGAGGTACCATTTCCAAGACAGCACATCCCTCGGAGTGTGCTGAAAACAGGCATGTTCAAAAAGTATCACGAAAGCGTGATACCGCAAAAAATGGCACTTACAGTACTTCACACAGATGTGCCGCTCAAAGGAAAAAAACAAAACTAGAGAAACATCTCTACATGCCTGCCTATGTGAAGTGCACTACACATATAGATTCAAAGTTCACAAATTCACAAATGTTAGCTAACTCAAATCAAAGTCATAGGTCATAGAACTTCGGCAAGCGTCCGAGGACTACCTTACCGATCACAAATCATAGAACTTCAGTAAGCGTTCGCAAACTACCTTACCGATCACAAATCTTACCCAAAGTCTCAAAGGTCCAGATTCCAACTGCCAAGGTCTTTTAATCGAATCAGCCAAACGGCACTTTATCCAGCAACGCAGACGATCAAGAACTCAGTCGGAGACCGGCGCCACCTGGAAGGTCAGATCAGAAGGAAAGGAAGAAACACCGCGGGTGCCAAGACTCGGATCACTCGGTGGCAGCGTACGCGTCCATGGCGAGTTTCCAAACCTTCGTCACGACCTCTCCTTCGGGCATCCGAGTCGCCGATGAGTCCCTTCGTGGTCGCCAATTTGTAGTATCGGGTTCCCAAGGCCTACATGTTCCGAAGATAACCCACTTACATTGAAAGAACTGTTGGCACGGAAACTGAAAAGTACAAAGAACAAGTTTATTAGGACCCCATGGGGTGGTGGTACATTCCTACAGCACCCTTCGGTAATGCAAGAAGTATCACACCGAACATCGGTGTGACCTGTTCTTTTATACAACATGCAGGTAATAAAAGATAGGCAGTACAAAGTTACAGAGCATTATGTACATATATGGTCTTTTTTAGAACACAGCCAGCTCATTGGAGGGGTTACAACTCCGCTGGTCAGTTTGGCGGCACATTCCTAAGGGGTGACTGGTCAGTGGGGACTGCGCATGTACAGGCTTGACCAGTACTAAAAATAGCCTGTTGCTGGGCAAACTCGAGTGGTCAGTGGCACGGACAACGGACTAAAGGGCACGCTGGCCACGAGGCCGCTTATGATCTAAGATGGCCGCCGTAACACACAAAATGGCGTTTCCGAGTATAGCCAAGTTAAGCGGGAAAAACGTGTAGCACAGCTAAGCGCTAACTCGGCCATTGTCAAATTACGACAAGGCGCCTTGTCTAGAGGTACAGTTTGGCCCTCCTACTTACTCCCCATACTGGATTCGCCTCTGGTTTTTATGTAATACTTGCCCTGACTCAGGGCCTCTACTGATGTGACAGTTACCTGGCTCTCCACCTTTAGTAATCAGGGCCCGACCGGATGCCAACTGCCCATTTGATTATTGACCTCAGGAAATTATTAAAGTCTCCACTCCCTGGTATAATACCTTTTAGGGCCCGGGGACTACGCAGAGATTCCTCATCATGCCCTCCTCCTCACTTTTGTAGCTCATAGCGCCCTTCTGTGTGTACACCTGGATTAGCAGTGCGCGGCTGCCTGTGCACCCTCTCTCTGGCCTGGCTCTTTGATGGCTCCCCATTATGTTCGCGGTCAGGTCAAAAAAGGACCACTACCTTAAAACATGCTCACATAACCTGCTAGCCCTGCAAGCAGTAATAAACCACCCACTCAGGATACAGACCACCTCCACGAATCAGAAGAACTAAAAGGACCAGTGACAAAGTATTTTTGGAGGCACTGTTTGCATCTCTCTGTGATGATTTGCAGATGGTGAAGACTGACCTTTCTGTGGATCTATGAGAGGTTCACCTCAATGTGGAGGAGGTTGGTGCCACAGTGTCATCCAAGGAGGACCGCAAAACCAGGTGAGATGAAGAGATTCAATGGTTACAACAAGAAGTTCTCCACCTAAAGGAACAGTACATCAACCTACAAGCTCACATCAAGGACGTAGAAAATTGCACCCGTTGGAATAATATACATATACATATCAAGGGAGTCCCAGCCCAGGCAGAGGGATCTGACCTTAGTGTCCCCCTCTCTGGTAAACTATGTCACAGCAGCAGCCGTTTTACCCCGGTACCTCTTGGACCATGCCCCTCATACCGTGGACATTTGACTTGACGTCATCCAGGCCCGGGAATTTCACTGGTGAGTTTCTGATCCCTACAGAAAACCCTGACAGACCCTGACAGACTATCTTCATACCAACAATTCCATGGAGGTTTCATTGCCATTGGTCTGGAAGGCCTTGAGACTGGTGATAAGGAGATAATTCAAAGCCCTATCTGCTGCCAAGTATCACAAACACCGGGATAAACATCAGCTCTTGGAGAGGTCAGCTGTGGAACTTGAGGCAATAAAGAAGCTCACGGGGCCCTAGAATTTGGCAGGAGCTGGAATAACTGAGGCTTCTCCTTCTCGGGCTTGATAGGGAGGAATATCAATAACTTCTCTTTAAACACAAATTCTACCTCTATAGTATTCCATGCGGACATCTGTTAGCTAACCACCTCTGGAGTAAATTAACTCCAGCTCGTTAAAACTTCAAGGCCTTGTTTGGTTTCCTGTACTCCTCTTCTGATGGTCCTAAAGCGTATTCCTTCTAATACCTAGATGACCTGGCTTTGACCCCGCTACCGTCAGCAGAAGTGGCCTCCCTCGATCAAGCTATACGACTAGAGGAGGTGATATCAGCAATTGCTCACCTAGAGACCTCAAAATCACCAGGCCCGACGGCTTCACAGGTCAATTTTATGAATCTTTCTGCCATGATCTGGCTCCCCTACTGAATCAGGTTTACAACTCTTTTGTTGACTCTGGTTCCCTGACTGATTTGATACTGAAGGTGTCTATTTTGGTGATACCCAAACCGAGCAGACCCCGCTCTTTGCAGATCATACAGACCCATCACTCTTCTTAGCACAAACGCCAAGCTTTTTTAACAGTATCCTGGCACACCACTTGAATCTCCTCATGCTTGCTTCGATAGATCCAGATCACTAAGGATTCATTCCAACACAGCAATGAGGTGACAATCCTAAACGCCTTATGCGCCTTCTGTATAAAGTTCACCAGTCACAAAAAAGAAGTTCTTCTTCTTTCCATCAACACTGAAAAGGCGATTAACCACATCCAATAGCCATATTTTGTCACAACGGTCCGACAATTTAGGATTGGCAACAAATTTATTGGATGGGTCAATGGCATGTCATGTTCTGCATTCCGTATATTATGTGGAAAGCATCAGGGTCGCCCCACTTCTTTTCACTCTTTATATCGAGCCTATGGCACCAAGACAGAGATATAATCCAGATATCTCAGGAGTACCTTTTGGTGGAGACCATCATCTCATTAGCCTTTATGCTGAAGATGTCATTCGATCACTAACCAACCCATTGACCTTGTTGTCTGTGTTGCGTAAAGAACTTTGACTCTTTGACGAGGTCTCTGGCTTCAGGGTCAACATTCAAAAACACTGGATTTTGAATCTCATGATCAAACCCTCACATGTATCTATCTTGTGCTCTCAGATCCCTCTTGTCGGGGCAGAGGATGCCATCTTGTACTTGGGCATCCAAGTGTCTAAAACTCTTTCCAAGTTCTTGGCCTTAAACTACACTGCTCATCTCCACCAGACAAATGGGTCCCTGTCCTCCCTGAGCCGTTTGGGCTCTCTTGTACTGACCTCATAGCGGCTGTGAAAAAATACTATTCTCCCACACATTCTCTTTTTATTTCAAACTCTGCCTTGACTTCCCATCGGAACAAGATCCAGTGGCTTTCAAGAGCTGGCATGACAGCGGCTCCAAGCACATAGGTTCACTCTTTGATCGAGATGGGATTATCCTTTCTGACAACTAAATTCGACTATGCGCTACTCCTAGCCGATTATATATATCACATCTAAAGATGAGACATCGTTGGGTATAGAAGAGGAGCATCCTGACCTCTGACCACCTTCAAGAAATGGCTGCTTCTTAAATCTTATGATATTCATCTTATCTCTGAACTGTCTATCCTCCTATTTATTTAAAGTGGGTCCCGAACCAAAGTCCAAAGGGCATCTTCGGTGGGAGGCAGAGTTGGGACAGGAACTAACTAACAAAGAATGGGATGACATTTTGTACAGAACACATCACATGGAGCACAATATGGCTAGCACAGAGCCAGCCAATAAAATGGTATCTTATTGGTATTCAACACCAGCACATCTTAATAAATAGACCTTGGGGTGTTCCAAGGAGTGCTGGCCTGGTTGCTGACAAACTGAGTCCCTTCTCCATCATCTTTGGCACTGTCCCAAACTTTCCCGAATTTGGGACCAAGTTTTAAAGGACATTGGCATAGCTTATAATACCTCTATTCCTAGATTTCCCACATACACCATACCTAACCCTCTGACCTATTCTTTGCTCTCCAACCACGGCAGACAAATGGCTTCGGCACTGGGAGTGGCACAGCAAATAATCCTATCGCACTGGGGGATGGAGAAAATGTCTAAATATGTCTTATGGTTACACAAGCTTTGGTTCATCCTGGAAATGGAACATTTTATGCTTCAGCACTGTTTAAAAAGTGTATATGAATACTATTTTCTTGGTTATGAGGCACAACCTTTAATAAATATGTATCTTTTGATGCATTCAAGTTTTCTGGCTAATGGGGAGATGAGAAATATGTTGTCAAATTCTGTGTATGTATAGTGCACTGTTTTTGGTCTTGGGCCACTGCGTTTTCTTTTCGGTGATATTGTATTTCACTTGCAGTCTTATTTTATCTTATATTGTTGGTACCACAACAGTGGTGTACCAATTTTAACATCGAATCCATAATTAAAAGTTATTTTGCAAAAAAAGGTTTGGACAATTTATAATGGGTTTTGACTTTGATATTTTTATTGTAGGAAGGGCTGGCATAGCCTGAAATGCATTGGTAATTAAATCTTCCATGTTGGATTCTGCATAATTTAGCATCTCTATGTGTTAATGAGTTAAACCTTGCAGGCACTCGTTGAACTTGAGTAAAGATGAGATAATGAAAACATTATGTAAACATGGATTACTTAGGGAATAAATTGCTATGAAACAATTGATGAGAATCCTTAAACTTTATTCGAAGGTTCACAAACTGTTGCTTAGCTGTGCATCCTGGGTTGGTGTGCCTGATGAGGCTCCAGCTGGTTATGTGTTACAAGCACGCTTACGGACGGAGCGCGTTCCCAGGATAACATGCAAATAATCACTCTCTTGAGAATGTCAAACTGTTGAAGGATAACAAATGTTGGTGTGCTTTTGATCATCACAAATATAGACAAATGGTTTTGGCACTGGGAGCAGCACTGCAAGTAAATGATCTTCATCTCCTCTCCCACCCTCTTCTCCATAATTCTAGTGCTGGGACGTCCCTTTGCTGGAACAGCCATGCGCTCTATAAATTAGATAACATAACATAAAACAATACAATCGCACTGGGGGATAGAGAAAATTCCCGAACATGCCTGATGGTTGCACAGGCTTTGGTTCATCCTGGAAACGGTGTCCATGGATGTCGACTCTCAGGGCGGTTATATACATTGATATTTAGGTTCAATTTATCCAGATCCTTTCCTCTGAATTTCAAAAACCAATATGCCCAATCTATCTATGGCTACTCCACTTCATCCCTCACGAAAAACAAGATGCAAGCAAGAACCCCAATACTTGTCTAATCTTTCTTTGTCGTTCCTTACCAGGAAGGCCCAATTAAATGATTTGTGTGTATGGAAACTTAGTGCAGAGGAGCAGGGGGGAGGGAGGGAGGTTGCTCCTGTTGTTTGTTTTTTTCTCTATGTAAAAATAATATTACCTGTCCATCACTGCCAGCCCCAGGGTTGTAGGCAAATAGCTGTCTACCACAAGTTTTATACCATTTCTTACAGCCGGCCACCAGCTGTAGGTGGATAGCTGTATAATAAGTTCTACAGGCCTCAATAAATTGAAGTGTTCCATAAAAAGGTAGGTTGCAAAAGAACAATAATAAAGGATGCCTTTATACTTTGTATTTATCTCATCACATTTACTGTGCTTCAAAGACAGAGGTCAAATGTCAGGCTATGTCTTCTGAAACTTTACTACTTAATCTTTTAACATGCAGATTGGTGTTACTTTTCTCTCTCTGATTTAAAGTGAAGTATTTGACAAACTTGCTGGGAGGCAGGGAGTGTGCAAGGAAAGGTTGTTGAATGTTTTTGTAGCCCTCAACAAAATGTGAATGCCTGCAAATGAACTGTACACATATTTCAAAATATACCTGCAGCTAGGAAAGCCACAAATAAAGCACATCTTTTGTCAGTTTGAAGTGTGATGCAAGCAGAGTCCTTAATGGGATCAAGTCAAATCAAGAAAATTTTACTTGGTGATGCACACATGATAAATATTCACTAAAACCTAATTTCCACACATCATTTATTTATAATTACTTTTATCAGAAAACTGTATCTCTGTCCAAATTGAAAATGGGCTGTCAATGACAGCCGGCTGCCACACAATACTTTAGTAATATATTTGCAGCTGTGTGTTCCAAAATGCACCACAAGTTACATACTACAGCTTTGCCACTTTCCTGCTGAATACTTTTGCTACACTTTGTATGAAGCTATTTTTTTCACAATCCCTATGACTTCAGTGATGTAACATTAATGTCAGCACCCCACTCTGAAAACTATTCAAGCACTACTGATGCAAAGGTTCTGAACTATGGGCCAGATGCATCAAGCTAAAAACCGGTGGCAAAGAGGCAGATTCCCAGAATCTGCCCCTTTGCGACCAAATCGCAAATAGAGAATTCGCTAAATTGCGATTGTTTGCATTTAAGGAATCTCAAATAGAGATTCCTTAAATGCAAAGCATGAAAGTTTCAAGAATAGCGATTTCGCTAATAGGGCACGCAAATTACCACAAAGTACAACTTCATGGTAATTTGCAAAAACGTTGAAACATGCACTTTTGTGCATTTTTCAAAGTGTCACGTTGCGCACACACATGCCCTAAGGGCATGTGTGTGCGCAACATATGTGTACAGATCAAATTCAGGGGTGCAACAGGGTGTCCTTTGGACACCCCTGCACCCTTGAACTCGCAATCTCAATTTGCGAATCGCTAATTGCGATTCGCAAATTGAGATTGTCTTCCCATTCATTCCTATGGGCCTCTAGGCCCGTAGGAATGAATGGGGAGGTATTCATTAACTGCGACTCGCAATTTGCGAGTCGCAATTAAGGAATTCTAAGGAATCGCTAATTTTGTAGTGATTGCTTGTTGCATTCCATTTTGCTATTCCTTGTTAGCGATTCCTTATTTTTCGCTAATAAGGAATCGCAAAATGGATGCTTGATGCATCTGGCCCAATGTCTCTAAGTCCACTTTTAAAACAAACCTTTGTGAGTCTTACCAAGCAAGATACCAGTTGAATCTTCCAGTATTTTTGGCTACAGAAAATGTGCTCTCTATACATGACCATACACAATCAACTCACTTGTGTATGACATTCACACATAAATTAAGAAATGTGGATGAAGCGTAGCAGACAGAACTAATGACTTTCGATCTGGGGAACCACGTTCCTGGCAATGGCTCTGAAAAATTCACTTAAGCCCTGCTGTACAAAACATTTTGGAGGCTGTAAATGTACTGATTCACAAACCAGCCTGCTTGTGACGGCAAAAATGCTTTTTGCATGTTCAAATGCCAAACTGAGATGCTACAGAATTGAAATTTGATTTGTGAATCAGTTTCTGGAAGGGGCCTGTTTATGTTCAGGATTTAAGCTGGACTACGGCAACACTCATTACGCTGGAATCTCCAAACAACTCCTACACCGACTCCAGACCACCTAGAACACTGCTGCAAAACTCATACTCGACCTCCCACACTGCACCCACATTCCACCACGCCTCAGGAAGCTTCACTGGCTCCCCATTCACATGCACAATCAATTCAAACTTCTCACGCTCACATGCAAAGCCATACACAACACAGGAGCAGAATACCTGAGCAGTAGCATACACTTTCACCAAACCACCAGACACCTACGCTCTGCCTCATTCTCACTTGCACACATTCCCTGCATCCATAAAGTCAAAAATAGAGATCGCTCATTCTCCTACATCACACCTAAGACATGGAACACGTTCCCTCAACATACCAGAGCCTACTCCTCACTTCTTGAGTTCCTCTAGTAGCTGAAGACCTGGCTCTTCATATAAGCACCTTGGGGACCACAAATCTACACACCTACCGAAGCACCTGGATACCCTCTCGGGTGATTAGTGTACTATACAAATCAATATAAATAACATAAAGTTTGACACTTTTATGGACAAAACAATTACTTGGCCACAGTTCAATAAAGACATATTGAAGGATGTGGTCAAGTATGCGACACTTACAAACCTTTGCTGTTGTATGGTATTCTTAGAAATGAGATTTGAGGTTGGCTAGAGCATGTGCCTAAGCTAGGCCGAAACTACCACTCTAGTCAGGGCAAGGGAATTTCACACAGAAGATAACCGCTGCTCACCCCCTTGGTAGTTTGGCAGAGCAGTCAAGCTTATCCAAGAGGCAATGTGTAAAGCATTTGCGCAACACACCCACCTAGCAGCAACCCACTAGGCATACCACAAAAGAAACTCCACACAAGGTTATATCAAAAATAGCCTTTGTATTACTCACAAAACACATTAGAATATAATCACATATATACACTGTAAGACCTGGCACTTAGTATGACTTTACAGGGATTATGTACACTACAGAGCCAATCGGGCCACTGTCATAACCATCAAAACTCACAATTAGTGGAGATAACCAGTACCTACTGATGAAGGCACAATTAGCCTAAACACCTTAGGCATGAGCATAAAAGCATTGCCTAGTACATCATATTATGCACCACATAATCAGCAGTAGTGCAGTGTATCAGACCCATAATCCATCACACTCCTCTTAGGCATAAACATACCTGCACAGTATGCCACATATTATAGCCACGTCAGCAGAGGACGTTATGTATATATCTCCTTAGCACAATGAACAACATTAATCAGGGCACCACAGTAATTAGGGCACCGCACATGTCCATCAGGCAACCTCTTGTACTCCCAGGCACATGACCCGTAACCAGGTCTCCCCTATGCCCCTTGTGAGGGCACCTGACACATACACCCAATACTAGGGCCCAAAATACAGCTGGTCGAGGCGGAGGACAAGCATGTACCTTCCTTGCAACTGCTAAGAATGTCCCTGGCACCCAGTGCCACAAGAAAGTGGGAGGGTGTACAGCTAACGCAATCTCCTTGAATGGAGAGTTGGAGAACCGGGCCTTATGGGCTGTGCGGCGCAGGGCACGCCTTAATCCCCGAGTTCGCCTGCCTTGTAAAAAACAGGGACACGAGACACTCCATTGAGCGTGGAAGCCAGGTTTATTAGCTGGAGCTAAGCACAGTTGTCCCAGAAGTTACACTCAAGGTGGATTCTGAGGAGACTGCCACTTCAATCCGTGGCGCACAGTCTTTTATAGGAAACACATTTACAATATCCCACTCTTTGCACATACAAAACGAACCAATGAGAAAAGTTGAAAAACAAGCTATCAGGTGTCTCAAATATGCCCCTCTCTCAGACCCCGTGTGCTACCCCTCCCGACAAATTAATCAGTGATGGCGTCGATAATCCCCTTTTGCAGGTGGCAGGACGTATTTGTGTGCCTCAAAGGATAGTTGTGTAATAGGAGCATACAAGCAGAGAATAGCGAAGGCCAGTCGGTTAAGATAGTATAAGGAAAGAATAGGGGAGGGCAAATAATCGGCCGAGACAGGGATCAATCGAGCCAGACATGGATTAACAAACTCAGCCAGACCCTGACATCGGGTTTCATGAGCAAGGACAATGGAGTTATTTTTTAACTGAAAGGACACATAGCAGCTGGAAAAGCAAAAGCACATTGTTCGCCATGCTGCCTGAGTGAGAGCAACATATAATGGCGACAGGACACAAAATGGCGGCTAGATACGGGACGAAATCCAAAATCGTAGAACCTTAGAGTGCACCAGGTGCTACGATAAGTATGCAGCTGTTTGCAATCGTGCGGCACAGCTGTGATCATGCCAGATATGTAGAGCAATTTTGCTCAGGGGCCTCAGTCAAGGTCTCATACCAAGCTCCTCGCCAGCTCGCATTGCCGTCCTTTTTGCAGTGCGGTGTAGCCTTGCGCTCCCAGAAATCGGGCTGGCTGCACTGGTCTGAACAACTCCTCCCTTTGCCTCTGTCTCAGTTGGGCCGCACCCAAAACAGACGTAGCTTCTGCCTGGCTTCCGGTGGCAGCAGAGATATGAAAAATACCCACAACCAGGCAACAGCTGCCTGGCTTCCTGTTCTGCAGTGCGATGGCACACGCTGCCCTCAAGATAGGCGCCGCCTCCTTGGACTCAGGCAATAAAAGTAAAATCGCTCACCACATGCTTTCTGTAAATCAACTCCCAAAGTATGGGCAGTGCTCTTCTTGTGCTGGGTGCACTTCCCAGAGGCAAGGGCACTTAGGTCTCCCAATGTAGGGGGAAACTCCAGCGAGTACCCTTCTCTGAATCCCAAAGTCACACAGTGCAGAGCTGGGCCCAGGCTGGCCAGATCACAGGGCCCTCCAGCAGAGGGGAAGTCCTTTGTGGTGGTTCCTCCTGGTGCCCAGCAGTTCTCTTCGTCCTGTCTTCAAGTAAGCACTCACACGGAGTCACAACCCAATATCTATATCACAAGTGTCTTTGTTCTTCCCCCTGGCACATGGCTATTTGCCCAGTCCAAACCAGTTCTGGAGGTACTTACATGCATCTTTACAATTGCACAAACACCTTTATTGCTAGTGTAGGCTCTGGCCCCAGACACACCTAAGGGGGTGGAGCCAGCATTGTGAAAGGCAGGTACAGTCCTATTCAGGTTCAAGTGCTACTCCTCCCACTACTCCAAATGCAGATTGGCCTATTCAGCCTAGTGCTGACTCACTCAGACCCTCTGGAGCCACTGCACCTTCCCAGCCCCTGTCAGCCTGAGCCAGATATGCATTTCACAACAGGCAGGCACAAAGACACATAGCACACAGAAATGCCCACTTCTGAAAGTGGCATTTCTAAAATAGCGATAATAAATCTGCAAACACAATTATGCAGCATGTATTGCCACTATTTCAAACATACCAAACGTGATCACGCCACCCTTCTCCTATCAGGAATTACCAATGAAACACATATCAGGGAATCCCAATACATTCCTATGAGATGACAGCGTCACAGCAGTGAGAAACCAGATAGGTTGTTTGTCACTACCAGGACATGCCACACAGTTAAGGCACATGTCGTAACTTTAACCTAGAGCGTACCCTGCCCACAGGGCTAGCTAGGGCCTACCTTAGGGGTGACTGATATGTAGTAAAAGGGGAGTCACAGACGTGGCAACCACTTTATGTACCACGTCACAGCGGCAGTAAACTGCGCATGCAGGCCCTGCAATGGCAGAGGCCTGAGACATGTTTCAAAGGCTACTTTGGTGGGTGGTGCAGGCAGTGCTTCAAGACCACCAGTAGCATTTAATTTACTGGCCCTGGGTATATGAGATAACACTTTACAAGGGACTGATAGGTACATTAAATACGCCCAACAGGTATAGACCAATCTTACTAAGTTTACCATAGAGAGCACGTGTACTTTAATACTGAACAGCAATGATAAAGTGCCCAGAGTCCTAAAACCACCAATACCGGGTCAGAAAAAATGCCAGAAGGAAGGCACAAAATTCTGGGATGACCCTACAAAAAGGGCCAAGTATAACAGTTATTTTTAAATTTCATAGCATTCTGAAAGAATGCCTCATTTTGCATTAAAACATTACCTCTGCCACGTCTGTTAAACCTAGGTGGGTAGCAAAAGTTTGTCCTTCTAAAAAATTGGGCTGTATCTCTGAAAAGTTTGGGAAGCACTGAGAGCTAGATTGCAGGCAGTTGAGGTCCAATGCTTGTAGAGGGCTGGGCACAGGGCCTGCCAGAGGCCTGGCCATTTGCCCAACCCCCATTAAGCATTGCCACAAACCATTTGCAGAAATTTTGCAGGCCTGAATAAGATTTTACACATGCAAAATTTCAATCAAGGCACAATAATTCTACAAGTCAAACCTTAAAACATGCACTTCTATTGCTAAATCTGGAGGAAGTCTGACAAAGACTTATGTCATACCCTGGTTTAAAAAAAATCACCAATAAATCAACAAAAAAATTATTGTTACTGGCAGGCAAAAATCACGCTTGGTCGGTGATGCCAACTTACAAGCAATTGAAATCACAACCCTATTTGCAAGAATGCTTCAGAGACCACTACAAGCGGAAATTGACTTTACTGAGACTGGGGTCTTTTTCGAATAAAGATCTTTCTCCAAAATGGCTACAGACTTGGCCATACCTGGACTGCCACCTTTGTGGTAACAGATCAGAGTCACTATTACATCTATTATGCATCAGCCTGGATTACATCAGTCACTCTTAAGGCCAATCTTAGGAGAATCTCAAATCTGGACTTGCAGAGCAGCCTTCATAAAATTATTCAGTGGTTCCTCAGTCCAACTGTCTTGTGAGACTGTCAAATTCTTGTCACTAGTAGCACAAGAACTAGAAAAGAATGAAACAGCACAAAAACTTGGAAAGTGAAATAGGAATTTGGAAGAAGGGCACAAAGCAGCCAGCCTAAGTCCTTTATAGATCTTTTTTTGCCCTCCCTTTCTTTCAAAGCCCCTATCTATGACAAGCCTTACTCTTTAAATAGAAAGCATAGACACACTCATACCAGTAAATGTTCCGGGCCAGAAAGCCATAGTGACTTAAGAAACTGGAAAGAAGGTTATTTGTAGCCGGGCAAAACTCCCCCTAGTTGGTTTTGCACTTTTCTCCTCCCCCCTTCCTGTTGGTATTAGTACTGTACATGCAATAGAAGCAAGGACGTGTTTACATTGCTGCTTACAATAAACTATTAACTAACATACCACATTAGGGTCACGACTACTAAAAAAAAATTATCGTAATTTCTATTCTGTATCTGAATTATGTTGTTTATATCATGGTGGTAAGTCCCACCCTTTTTATGATTTTAATAAATCAAATAAAAGTAATATTACCAGTAAAAAAGATGCAAAATTTAGAATATGATCAAAAAATGCCCGGAAGTTCACTGAAAAAACAAAGGTTAAAGTGACTTTACAGTTAGAAATTACAAAACGTTCTTGAAATACATTTAAATAAAGAAAAACACTGAAAAAGGCAAAAGCTAAAATTATGTTACAGTTAGGTTATGTAATAAAAGAAGAAATTAGGTTGAAACTTTGGTTGTAAAGGCATGTTTCAATGTAGGCCAGGACCTGCACCCAACCCTTTGAGGGGCAACCAAACCCTGATTTGCAGGGCTTTTGACCATGCACATCGAGGATGGCCTCTGCACCTGACCTGTGATCATCTCCTGCACCCAAAATATGGCAGGTGTCCAACTGGCTCTTTTTGCTGCTCTAATGCGTTGTGCGCCATTTTAAATTAATTGAAACAATAGCCCCCACTCTGATCAATATTTTTCAGTGTATGTTTTAATCTTTTTTCTTCCCAGTTAGCTGGAAAAAAGCATCAGTTTTCACTCTTATAAAGAAGTCTTCATTGGATCCTTCAGCTCCAAACAATTATCTCCCAATATCATGTCTCCCCTTACTTCCCTAGCTAATCGAGAAGGAAAATAATTCTCACCTTGTCAAGTTAATTTCAGATAACAATTTGATTGATGCCACCCAATTTGGTTTCTGCTCTGGTCACAGCGTGGACACGGTTCTAATCAAGGCAACAGAGAAAATAAGGGAATCCCTTGACCAGGGTGGAAATGCTGCCCTGATAATTCTAGATCTGTCAGCAGCATTTGATACAGTGAACTATAGCAGACTGCTAGCTCATCTGGCAAGCATCGTTATCACTAGCACCACCTGTAATCTTTTCAGTTCACTCCTTCACTGGCGCAAACAAGTTGTCGATCTGGAAACATTTGTTTCTCATTCTTTTTCCCTCCAGTGTGGAGTCCCTCATTGGTTCCCATTATTCCCAATGCTGTTTAACATCTACTTTACCCCTCTTGCAGAACTCATTAATTCCTTTCAGCTTTGCTCTTACTTCTTACGCCAATGATATGCAAATTGTTGTCTCCCTTGCTAATGGCACATCAGGTACAGGAGCGAATTTCTGTAATTGTGTGCAGGCCGTCAATCAATGGATAGCAGAGAACTGCCTCCAGCTTAACTCAGGAAAGGCAGATGTCCTACTCTTTTGAGTGCAGCCCTCGTTTTGGATCCCGCCTAGTGGCTTGAAGACATAGGCACCCTCCCGTCCCCTGCCAATAAATCCCGCAACTTGGGTGGCTTGATCAATAACAAACTGTCTCTTACTGACCAAGTCCATGTGGTCACTTTACAGGTCTTTCACTTTCTCACACTGATAAAGAAGAGATTCCTCCTCTGCTTCAGAAGATAGTAGCTTGGTCACGTTGGCTTTATGTAAGAGGATGACGTGTCGGGAAGTGACCAGTGAGACACAAGATGCTTCTCATGTCATCAATGTTAGGGACTATTCAGTCCCTTTGCCCTTATTGGGTTGGGGTCAAGGGGGGGGGGGTGTTTTGGGAGGGTAAAAGGGGGTGCAAGCAAATTCAGAAAAAATGCATTTCAGAGTAGATGCTCTATCAAGCTGACTGGTAAAATTAATCTTAATTTGTACTGGATCCGGAAACTGCTTGGGTTATTTTCTTCTGAAGAAAGGGCGCAGTATAGTGTGGTATTGATTAGCGATGTAATGCTGTTTCTGATAGGTCTAGGGGGATAACTTTCATATTATACAATGAATGATTAAGAATATAAAATTAAGAATTAGTTCTTGGAATATCTGTGGTATTAATAATAGGAAAAAAAGGAGGGGTGTGCACAAATCATTCAGAACGTGAGGATAAATTTATTGTGCCTTCAAGAAACGCATATTACTTGGAACAATAGGCATCTATTTAAAGATTTAGGCATACAGCTAATGGGCTGCACCCGTCAACGTACTACCACTAAAGGGGTGGAAATATTTATGAGAAGAGGATTGGGGTCTCTCAAACACACTAAAGATGATCAGTATGGCAGATGGGTGATCTTAGAGATTAGCATTGATAATAAACTCTGGATGATATGTTCAATTTATGCATCAAATTCGGATGATCCGGATATCTTGAATTATCTAAGTTTAGAATTTGTTGACTGGCCAGGGCCTTTAATATTCTGTGGAGATCTAAATATTAATTTGGCAGGTGGATTAGATATACGCCATTCAATCGGAAATTATTGGCAGACCCTTTATACATAGAATTCATGGGGGAAATGGATTACCAAATTCTTTGAGTTTAACACAGGAAGTGCCTCTACTCAAAATGTTTGGGATGCTTTCAAAGCTGGGGTACATGGGGAGACACTAGCCCATTCAATCAGGAAACAAAAAATCTAAGGGGATAAAATGGAATTGAAATATAAAGTGGTAAGGGAATGGGAGGAGAAATTAGTCACGGCTATCTCCCTATCGCAAGATACGGAACACATCAAAGCCACTCTAGCCATACATAAAGCAAGCCTGTATGAAATATTTGCGAATAAATTGGCGCAACAGGTGGTAATATTTAGGTCACAGATTTACGAACTGGGGGAAAACTCTGGAAAGATCTTAGCAAAAAAGATTAGGCAAAAAGAAGCTCTAAATACTATTGATGCAATACAGGATGAGGGAGGCCAGATCCACAACAATCCTGAGAGAATTATTGAGGCATTTGGCAATTTTATTCTAAACTGTACGAATCTGACACAATGGTTTTTTCTAGTGATCAGATACTGAATTTTGTCATTATAGCTAATACCTTGAAATTTACCTTTCCACAGGCACAGCTACTGGATGCCGATATCACATGGGAGGAAATTGAGATGGCTCTGCTTTCCTTAGCTGTTGGAAAAGCCATGGGCCCTGATGGTCTACCTTTGGAGTTTTTTAGAATGTTTAGGAATCTATTGAAACAAGATATGTTAGCTACTTACCTGGAAGCACCAAGCGGGGCGCCTCCAGCTTCATGGAGCCAATCTATAATAATGGAATTTCTTAACACCTTGGATGCTAAGGGGTTTTCCCCCTCCTGCTCTGATATTTTACAATTCCCATTTTACATGACGAGTTATCCTTGTCATCAGCACAGGCCAACCAGTGCATCATGACGAGTTACCCTTGTCATTAGCGTTGAAGAGGTTAAAAAAGATAAATCTCCCCTTAATCCGGCATCTTATAGACCTATCTCTTTGATTAATGCCGATAACAAGGTCTTTTAAAAAATATTAGCCTCTCGCATGTCAGGGATAATCTCTTCTATAGTGTCGCATTATCAACAAGGGTTTATTCCTAATAGGGATACTACAGATCATGTCCAGAGGGTTATTGCCCTGATGGATTGGGCACAGAGTACCAATGCACCCATAGGGGTCACCCTTTTGGATGCCGAGAAGGCATTCGACAGGGTGACCTGGCCTTATCTTTGGGATTTACTTGCTATTAAAGGGTTTGGCCAGCGTATGATTGTGGCTTTGAGGGCTCTGTATCAATCACCAGCGTCTTCTGTCAAATTTGGGGTCAATAAATCTACCCCGCTGTCTATCTATCGTGGCACTAGGCAAGGATGCCCCTCATCTCCTCTCCTTTTTGCTATATATATATTGATGTTTTTCTATGTAAACTGAAGCGAGCGGAAGATATAATGCCAGTGGAGGTTGCAGGCATCTCTTATAGAGCACTGGCCTACGCAGATGATGTGGTGGTGGTTACATCAGACATCTCAAAGGCACTGCCAAAGATCGAGGAGCTTGCTTCTCATTTCGGGGTGTTGTCTCGGGATATAAGCTCAATCTCTCGAAGACTCAAACGCTATATGTCGGGCAGAACCCACCGCTACATCTTAATTTAGTACCTTCTGCCACATATCTGGGAATTAAGATTGCAACCCCAGTGTCCGATATCCCAAAACTTAACTTTGGCCCTATTCTTAAAAAGGCTAACTATACACTGGAACAAATTGATCATTTACACCTGTCTATTCATGGAAGGAACAATGTATTAAAAATTATAATATTGCCTAGACTATTATATCTATTTAGAACTGTGCCTTTAGAATTCCCTCTAGACTTCTTTAAACAACTTGAGAGGATGGCGGGGAGATTTTTATGGGGTTATAAACACCATCATAGAGCCTATAAAAAAATGATTCTCCCGAAGGCTAGAGGAGGATGGGGTGTTCCATATTTTTTGTTCTACTATTAAGCATCTGTATTGCAATTTATTAATCCTCTAATTTTAGGCACTAAAGCACCAATGTCAGAGGAATATTCCCCGTCTATATATGAATTCGCTCTAGGGGTCGAGGCCCGTGGATGTTTGCTCAAAAATGTATAACCCAGCTTCTATAAAAAAAAGTTAGATTATAATAGCAGCATATCGGGCTTGGAAGATAATTAGGCGACATCTGGGGATGCCTAAAACCGTGAGTTATACCCCTTTGACATCTCAACATATTCTTTCCTCTATTTTTAGAGATCATATCATGATAAAATGGCGTAATCGGGGTATTAACTGCATTGGAGATTTAAGGCAGAATAATGATATGATACCCTTTTCGGAGCTTCAATTCAAGGTTAATCTTACCACTTTAGATTATTATAAATATCTACAGCTGCATAGCTTTCTTAAAACATTATCCCCACAGGAATGTCTCGGTCTTCAGAAAATCCCATTGATTGACAGTCTATATCCTAAAAGAAAGATTGGTTTTCTCTATAATCTGTTGATTTCATGGTATTCAGATGACGTAAAAAGAGAGATGGGATGAGAAGCTTGGTGTGGATAATGTATTGATTGAAGACTCCATTTTCTTCGCTAATTCCATTTTATTGACCGGCAGATCTCGCACACAGCACTACATGGTTCTTTTTGATCTCTATTACACCCCTGTAAAAGTTTCTAAGTGGGCAGAGGCTAAAGGAACATCATGCAATAGATGTGCATTGGATGCTGCGAATGCAGTGCACATGTTTTTTGGTTGTCCACAACTAACATTACTACTCTCTGAAATTCAATCTTTTCTTTTTGTATTATTGGGAATCTCAGTAAATTGAACGGCAGAATTAGTATTGATAGGGGTGTCCTCTGCGATAACTGGAGATGTTAATAGAAAGCTGTTATTTATTGCTATGTTTGTCTTGCGTGCTTGTATTACTCAAGAATGGATTAGCCAAGATCCTCCATCCTTTTCTAATTTGAGGGCTCGCTTGCTAGCTATGTACAATTTGGAACATGCTATTTATGGAACAAAAGGGCGGAAAAAAAGACATGCAGGAAGGAAAATTTGGCCGCCAGTTCAACAGTGGATCCAGGGGGAAACGGCATAATATGTATTCATATTTATATTATTTATGTATGAAACTATTGATGATTCTAAGCTTACATCGAAACATGTTATATTTTTTTTTGTTTGTATGTATGAAATACTTTCATGATCTGACTTGCTTGCAATAAAAAACTTATAAAAATAAAAATAAAAAACCAGAAGATGGTAGTTACTCCCCTTGTTCTGTCCGTACTTTAATATTGCAACAGTCTCTTTTTACCTGCACACTAATATGGGCTAAATAGGCTACAGACTTTGCAGAATGCAGCTGTATGGCTTCTTCTTAATATCCTCAAACACCAATTTTTGGCTAAACTTACGAGGAACATGCACTAGCTGCTCATCAGGCATACAGTTGCTTTTAAGTCTTTATGTACTGTCTATAAAGCCTTAATGATCAACTGCCCTTGTTCCTCAAAAACAGCTTCAACTGTTACTTTCCCAACAGGCAACTTATATTTTTTGTCACCAAAACTGTTATCCGACCCAGACTCAAACGTGCAACCTGGGGCGGCCGCACCTTTGAACGCAGACCCGAGAGCAGAGGACGGCCCGGGACCAGGGTTCGATTCCCGGCGCGGCAGGTTTCTGGACCAGGGTCAGCGGACTCGATAATTCTCTCGCCTCGGTGCCCACTCTGATCAGCGATCACACTCGGCAACTCTGGGCATTAGCTTGCCTCATCTTCACTAACGGCCCCACCAGACCGCCGGGGATGCCTGGTCTCACCCTGGAGATACCCATTAAGGGACCATCTCTCAGGGAAGCCAAGAAGGGTTTCGCAGCGGTCGAAGCGCCTTGGGACCCTCCGGGTAAGTAGTGCGCTATATAAATGCCTATACATACAATGAGCTTCCTTTACATATCAAAGCTGCTCCAAATCTTCTTATTTTCAGAATGACCCTCAACACTTGGCTTTTTAATTCTTCATAATAGGTCTTGCTTACCTTTCCGATCTACCTGCCACAATGTTGTTAGTGCCAAGACACCCTTTTGATATTCGAGGGCTCAATAAAACAATGTAACATAACAACTCCTCTGCAATAACACATTTCCACTGAGAACAGCTGTAAGCAATGTGTAGCAGTAGATTGGCCCTCCGCCCAGCCCATTCAAGGCAGACAACCCCCACTGCATGGCTTACAGCCTGCACAATGGCAGCTGGGTCCAGGGACCAGTATATGACCAGGCAGTTGTAATTTTTTTAAGTTCTTTTGATACTACAGTACCAGTATCACAGTACCACACGTGATGCTACACTAGGTACTGCAGTGCCAGTTGCTGGTACTGCAGTGCCAAACACCTGAAATAAAAATATATATTTATTAGTTAGATGTTAAGGGAGAGTTCCTTCAAGATTCCCTTCACAGTCCTACAGGTCAGGGTGAGCCCACTTGGATAATTTTTTTCAGGTCCTGAGTCCTGAAATGGGGGATGCCACATTTTGATCAGTCTTGATATTGTGCCCAGCCAATCGAATAATTTCGTACAGGAATACTGTAGTGGAGAAGTGTGGCTCAGGGGTTAGAGGCGGCAGACCTGGAAGCTGAGATCGGCCCTGGACCAGGGTTCAATTCCCCGCCTCGGCGGGTCTTGGGCTCAAAAAATTCCACGGACTCGATAATTCTCGCTCCGGTGCCTTCTCGATTCACGGGTTCACACTCTGCGACTCTGGGCAATAGCTTGCTTAATCTCCACAACGGCCCCTCGCGGTGGGATGCCTGGCTTTCACCTTGTGGATACCCTGCCGGGGTTATCTCACAGGGGAACACCAGGACAGGTTCCCTAAGCAAGCGCCGGGAAACCCACTGCGGGTAGCTGTGTGCTATATAAGCTCAAATACATTTACATACATACATTTACTAGCACCAGTACCATAGTACCTAAATGACAGGGGGATTAAGACCCTCTACCTGGCCAATCAGAATGGCTCAGGATTCCTGCACTGCCAACTGACTAAATGTACTTAACCTTTTCTGAGAGTTAACCCCTTCATGCCCATTCTGAGCACCTTTTGAACAGCGGAACTGATTTATACCAATTTGCTAAAAGCACTCTTTCTGAGCAACATTTTAACTTTTTGACAAATGTTGTGTAATTCCATGTAGCTTTTTTTTCTGTATCAGAAACCAATGTTTTCTGTGGGAATGAACATGGGAAATCATATTTTTGGGAGCGACCCTTTTCTTGGCACCTCCTTTGCAGATTGGCCGGAAACCTTAAATAAAGGAGCCAAGGAAGTTGAATACTTTTTTGTTAAAGTTTCATACAGGTTCGATAAATGGTGCTAAAGTTATTTAAAAACAACAACTGCTTTTCCTATGGAAACCACACACACTCACAATCTAGCATTTGCATTTCTCCTATTGATTTCAATGAATACCTTGTGATTCGTAAATCTCCTATAGAAGATAAATGACTTATAGTTTCTCCTTGACTCCTGTAGAGCTGCAAGATAAGAACAATAGGCCATAAGTATCAACCAATTTTGCATTCAGAAACGGTGCAAATTGCTGAATTGGAACGTTTACAAATGCTAAATAGTCTTTCAAGGTGTATGAAAGGCGTTGGTAGTGCATTTTAGGTCATCACAATTTCTTGTGATTACATAAAATTGCAACTCCAAATAGGGAATCACAATTTGCAAGTCAATGAGCACATGAACCAAGCATTTTATAACTGCAACTGGGCATTTAGGAAATGCACAAAAGATGTATTTTTCAAAGTGCCATGTAACGCACACATGCTCCTAGGGCATGTGTGCAGTTCACATGTGAACACTTGTTTTTGGGATGTTTTAGGCCCCGGGCACCCATGGTTTTGCATTTCCTCATTTTCAATTACCAACTAGGTTATCACAAATTAGTTAATGCAAAGCCATTCTGACCCATTCTCACCCACTGGCCTTTAGGTCCATAGGAACGAATGTAGTAGCATTTCCTAATAGCGATTCCCTAATTGCAATTACAACGCTGTAGGAATCGTTATAAGGGAATCGTTAGTTTCTCACACACCATTTTGCATTCCCTAAATAGTGATTACCTAAAATTCGCTATTTAGGAAAGGCAAAATAGAACTTTGATACTTATGACCTAATGTTATCATTCTGATGTTCCTTAATGTTAGGAATTATGTTAGTTTGTTATTTTATTGTAATTTAAATATGTTAATGTAATATAGCAAAGCAATTTCTTTTTTATTACTTACCAAATGTTATAGCATGTGAAAGAAAATAACTGACAGTATCAATTAAAAAAATACTGTAAAATATTTACAAATTGTCAGACAAGTATTGTTAGACAAATGCCATGTATTTTGATCAATCGATGTATGCTTGGCTTTTTGAATGCATACAATGCCTGAGCAACGGCGCATAATCATTCAGCTTGCCTGAGGTATAAATTGCTTGCTGGTGACTCGTGCCGAAGAAATACATGCGTCAGAAGCGTAACCTTTCAGATCGAGCAGGCCTGGTCCTCGAGAAGGGTTTTGTGGTTGACGATAAGTTCATGTTGTTGTTGTGGTTATTCTTCTATAGTCTTCACATTTTTTTGCGTGATAAAGCAGCAATATAAGTATGCAACAAAGGTAAAAGTACAAAAGCAGTTCTTGGAGCACATTTATTCATAAGGGAAAGCGACAATACAGCTTACTCCATCTGGTTCTCCTTTGCAGTGACAGATAACACTTCAGGATTTTATGAAATCCTGTATTTGGAATGTGAGATTCACTACAGAGTGACTATATAGTACAGGTGTCCTCTATTGATTTTCCAGATTAGGGTGGTTTATTTTGCTGCGTCACTGCACAAAGGTAAAATCTTGGTAAAGAAGAAATCCTCTTGTTAGTGTCTCCAAAGCTTTTTAGGTCTCGCTAGCTATCGCGTAAGCGATGCTTTGCGGGATATTTAGTGGGGCATCTGAAAGTGCTCCCAAACAGGCGGATCAGGTACAGTGCATGTGCGCCGGGCGCGCGCACCATCTGTTAGCCTGGTACAGCTGTGCTCCTTGATTTCCCCCTCCCTTTTAGCCCATCTCTTTCAACAACAACAGCAGCAGCTGGCAGGCACCGTAAGGGGCAGAACGGCGCAGGCAATTAAACTCCGTTTACCCGATTATGTGTTTATTTTTCCTTATTTGATTCAGACCCTTGCGTGGCTAAAACCTCCACTTAACACAATATTCACTTGTAATTTGATACCCGAGACCGCCCTGCGACTGATTCGCTAATAATTAGATCACCCCTTAAATGAAAGTAATTACCTGGTGCGGCTCGGGTTTGTGGGGGATCGGTACCCGTTTTAAAGGAGGGTTCTTGTCGAGCACGTCATGACTGACGTAACTTGGGTTTTATTTTGATACCAGACGTCTGCAGCACAAATTGCAGCAGTTTGGGGCTCTCATGGGCCGGGGCTGTTCCTCACACAGAGGAAGCAAATTGCTGCTATATTAGGACCCTTCTTCCCTCTTGAAAGGGAGTACATTTCGGCCTTTTATCACGTCAGCAGCAGTTTTGAGGAAGAAAGTCTACGTGTGGGGTTTTATATATCGCTTTTTTACAGCCTTTCCTCTTTTGCATTTACATATGTCTTCAGTTCAAAAAAAGAAAAAAACCATCCTCGAGGTCTTCTGAGTAATGTGGAATGTGGAAAATGTGCCTCACTCGGAGTTGCCACTGCTTTTTCGGAAGAAAAGCAGATGTTTTGGAGCGTTTGTTTGCGCTGAACTTTAACCCCATCTGAGCAAATCTGGGGCATCCTGCTTCTGGAAGGCATGCTGCTGGAAGACCCGGCATGGATTAACTGCTTGCAGACCAGGATTCACCAAACGTGCAGCAGGAGCATATTTTGCGCACTTACTTGTTGATCGCCGATACGGGGGCTGTGATAGGAATATTCTGCCGTTATAGATGTAGTTTGTGTTGTGATTTGTATAGTGAATGCTATGAAAGCTTACAACCGAGGGATGTCCTTGGTGTAGCGAATATATTAAGATGCAAACAGAATGTATTAAACTAAAAACGTGAAAAGCAAGTCCCTGTAATAACCAAAATACATGTACGTCGGAATAAAGTGATTGGTAGCTTTTGAATTACTGTAAGACGCATTGCTGTGCAATGAACATATCTTTGAGTCTGCGCTAAATAAATTAAGACAGGAATACAATATTATTTATTTTATATATATACTGTCTGAATTTTCAGTTATATTTTTCTTTCCTAATACACACTTTGCATTTGTCTAATGTCATGTCCTCCACTCCTCATGAAGCCAACTGCACAATGGCTCTTGATACAGATCGAACAACAATTACTTTCACTTTTTCACAAGTGTGTGTATTAAAAGAGTGTTGACGACCATTTTTGTTGGAACACAGCACAGCTATACACAGTGCATTGTGTTATGATGGTCACTACTTTATAAATGAGGAAGTCACTGGCCAGCGAGGAAGCAGGTATGGACTTTAAGATCTATATTGACCAATCTCTGCTGTTCAGTCTTTAGGTAACTTGGTTGGAATGAAATGAAAGCAATATTTATAAAGCACTTTAACAGCTGGAGTTGTCTAGGCGCTAACCAAAAAGTAAAAGACCAGGCCTCTCAATGCAAGATTGCGAGTACACATCATAGTTGTAATGGTTAAAGAGCCATGTTTTTACAGCCTTCCTAAAGGCCAACAGATCATTGTTTCTTTTAAGGTTGAGGGGCAAGGAGTGCCACAGTCTGGCAGTGCAGGCTACAAAACTTCTACTTCTGAAGCCTACAAAAGGTGCTATGTGTGTATGAAATCTAACAACTAAAGGGAGTTATGCGAATTAATAAGCATGCATTAACATGAAACGTTACTAGAACAAACAAAAATAGAAATACGTTTTCTTGCATAAAAAGGTTATTCCTCCAAAGGGAATTTACAATTCGGACCATACACGTGACTGTATCCATTTTTTCTTGGTTCGGTAAAGTTAGAGGGACAGTCCGAAATGCCAAGGGATCTACTCAGTTTGGACATGGTTTGCCCACTAAAGAAAGTTGCCTTGAAACTTAGAAACATAAATATTCATGTAGTTTCACTCGAGTGGACGTGGACTGTGCTTTTTGCCTTGTCAAGACCCCCTGATTAGCTTGCTTGGTGCTTCTGGGAAAAAAATACTTGAAGAGAACATGATTTGAGTGGGCACAGACATGTCCTGCAATTGTAGTATGATGGGGGATGTCCGCTTTATGTGCCTGTTGATCTCCCTTCTTGTTACATCTTATGACTCGCAGAGTGAGCACCACAAATTGTTCTTGGTGATTGCACTAGAAGATTATGTTTCAGCTATAGTTTTTCACAAATTCTTCCAAGTACAATGCTACCAGTTGACACCCTGCAACAGAGTTTGTCATACGCCACCAATCGTCTCAGTCCATCAACTTTTTTTTCTCCAGCTAATGAGAAGCTTCTAAGTTGTAGTACTGAAGAACATTTATTTAAGAGGTATTCAAGCACATTTATTTAGGTCCTCACCGGAGGAATCCACCTCGGGTTTCCCCATGAGTAAGAGCGTCTCAGAATTGGGATCCATTGACTTAAACTGAATTCCATCCTGCTCGCTTTCTCGATGTATAGGTTTTCTGAAGCTAAGCAGATATCTATAAGACTACACAATTTGTGAAGTTATTCATTTTGAAAGAGATTCTTCTTCTCTGGCATACGTTTTCTCACACAAACTCACACTGGGTTCCCTATCAGTTTCCTTGTACCACGACACAGCATCAGTGAATTTTACCCTTTGGTGCTCCACTCTGCGGATAAAAGTCAATACTCTGTTGCTCTCCATTTATCAAATATATAAATACATGCAGACATAGAAGCATATACATGGGTTCCTCTGAACCCATAAAAAACATTGATCAGTGACTTCCTTTATTTGAAGCACCAAGCACTCAATGCGTTTCACAGCAGTGTTTTGTACCAAGCAGCCAATGTTTGAATTTGTCTTTTCTTGAAGAAGAGTATTAGGAACTCCATCCAAAACGTATCTAATGCCCATCTCCAATGTCCAGTCTAATTCAGGTTTTCTCATGATTAAAATATTCTACTACCCTGTGGTACATTTTAGGTCTCGGCCTACAGCATTGCTTTAGCAATGCATGTTTGGCGAGATTATAGTAAAGCTTTCAAAAGTCTACCCAAACTGAGGATTTGGTACAGTTCATGTGAGCCAGGCGCGTGCACATCACCAGCCACATCCACACCATACCATTTGTCTGAGCCTCAGATTCAGATTTCAAAGGAATCCGCTCCCCCGCCCCTGCATCAGACTTCAAAGGAATCCGCTCCCCGACCCCGCCACAGCAATGCCGAGGGCTTGTTAACCTAATTCCCACACACCCCCATCCTCTTGTCCCCATCTTTCTTAATCAGTTTCCACTCTTACTTCGCAGCACTTCCTCCTTTGCCTTTAAACCAAAATAAACCAAAGTAATGGATTGCTAGCCGCTGCTATTACTCAGACCTTTATTTTGTGTTATGTATAGGCGGGTAAGGGGTCTGTCAGCACCAGGCGCTCTACGAGCAGAGTTCTTTGATGTGCGTTAAACATACGGGCATTAAAGTGCGGATTACTTCCGTGTTTACACAACCGCCAGAATCGAGTCTCCGTCTCTTCCCTCCGCCTTGGTATGTGTCACAAGCGAGGTCACTGGCAAGAGTGGGGTATAAGTTGTACTTCATGTACCCCATTGATAGTAGGGTTTTCTTTTATAGTACGATGCATGCTTTTGTTTAAACATTCTTCATCCCTCATAAGCCATATAGCTGTGCACTGGCTGCTCAGCCAACAGAGCTGTCTTCCTAAGTTGCATATACACTGGATGCACTCAACAGTGCAAAGAAAAATACTGTATTTGAACAACGTTGATGAGCACCTGGATCTCAAAGGGAAAATGCCCTAATCAAATGACACCAATTGCTTCAATCTGGGTGTAGAACAGCTGTTCCTCAATGGCTAAAATGATGAAAAGCCGTGCGATCTTCTAAACACAGCTCCCATTGGAGGATGCTCAGCATTATATCAGTTTGCTGGGAGGAGGCAGGCCGATTTTAGCTCTTAGCATAATAAAACTGATTTAATTTAACATACAATTTATTTAACCTGATAAAAAGCTCTGCAATTATCGTATGCCCGCATTAGCTTGCGGCACGGTTCCTCCTTACTGCCTTCCAATTCCTTCCACAGGCTGCGCGGGTACACTAACACAAAATAACCATGGAAACTGGGGCGAGTACAAATAATGTCCACACACATTCTGAACAGAGAGCTTGAGTGTTACAACGATACATAGCAACGCAGAGCATATGTTATCAAGAGCAAGTGCTCATTGATAGTCAAAGCGCTGGTTGACTTGTAACTTCTGTGGCAAGACTAGTTGCAAATATACCAAAATTAAACCATTCTTGCTGAATTGTTCTACTCGTAGAATATGCAAGACGTTCTGTGCCACCAACACGCGGTTCAGCTCCCAACAAAAGCTTATAGAATAATAACAAGCATTTGCAATGCAATAGGTCTCGCATTTATGCAGGTTTTAGCTATTGACATTGCAAATAGCAATGCCTTTTAATATGTTTTCGTTTTTAAAACATAAATAAAAAGCATTGCCATTTACAATGCCAATAGCTTAAACTCGAGTTAATGCGAGACCTATTGTCTGTTCATTCCCTTTTACGATTTCTCTCCAGCCCCCTCGTGCTCCATTTTTATTCCTCTTTCCTTCTTTCTGCCTTGCTGTCCCCTCCCTTCTTCTCGCACTAACACCTCATATTTCTCTATATTCCCTCCTCCTCTCAACATTCTGCCTTTCACTCACTTCTGTTGTTCTCTGTCTCTCTTACTAATGTCCCTTTAGACCCGTTTACATGCTCCCCTCTCTCCTTCGTTCGCCGTGTCGTTGTATTTTCTTCTTTATCCCTTCATCTCATTCTGTCACTTCTCTGCTCTTTGGTTCCTCGTCCTCTTCTCGCCCTAGAACTTTGTTCTGTGCCCCTGCTTCTCACGTCCCTTCTCTCCCACACTTTTTTTTGTTTAAGAAAGTTTTATTAGCATTTTGGATTAAATACAATACATATGTCATAAATAAATGGAAAGATAAAAATATTAAGAAGAACTACAAAACATATGTAATGAGCAATAAACCAGTAATAAAAAGGATATAGAGATAGGGAAAAGGGAAGAAAAAAAAAAGGGAGATACCAGTGGAATAGAAAAGAGAAGAGGAGAAAGGAAAGGCAAAAGAGGGAAAGGGAGAAGAAAGAGAGGGGAAGGTAAGAATAAGTGGGAAGACTAAGAGTCAATCAAGGAAGAGGGTTGGAGAAAGATAAGAGGTAAAAGGGAACCAAAGAAGATCGGATTTAATTTTCAGGGGGACAGAAGAGGATGAAGCTATAGCAATCCTATGTTCATCGCAAACAAAATTCCACCAAGTGTGAACTGAGATTTTAGAATGATCTTTCCAACATAATAGAATAACTTTAAATGCAAGAGAAATAAACAAGTCCAACAATCTTGCAGAAGAAGAGATAATATCAACTTCAGACGACAACGATCCTAAGAAAATAGTCTGAAAAGATAACGGAGCAGAACAACAAAATATTCGCATACATATCTTCCAAACTTCCTTCCAAAATGATAAAACAGCGAGACATTCATATAGTAGGTGTTTAAGTGACCTAGGGGCATATTACCAAGCAATAGCAATAATTATCGCTATTGCTTGGTTAGAGACAAAAATTTACCGCTGAGCTGCAGCGATTTTTACCGCAAATAAACCTTGGTATTACCAAGGTTTATCGCAAATGCGATAAAAATCGCTGCAATGCATGAATATCGCTGAAAAGTCAGCGATATTCATGCATTACCGAGCTAATGCTCTTAGCCATGTTATCCACCTCTCATTGGATAACATGGCTAAGAACTGCTCAGGGCAGGTGTTAGCTTTTGGAGATATTCGCGCTTAGCGCGAATATCTCCAAAAGTTGGTAATAGGAGATAGCGATGTTAGCGACTGTTTTCAGTCTCTAACATCTTGGCATGCCCACTTTGCATGTCATTAGTGATAAATATCACTGACATGCAAAGTGGGGCCCAAGATGGTCGCTATCTCCTACTAGCTGTCGCTAACTGGTGTTAGCGACAGCTAGGTAATAGGGAGATCATTTTATCTCCGCTTTCTTGGCTTTTAAAGCCAAAAAAGTGGAGATAAACCACCTTGATAATATGCCCCCTAGTTTCTTTAGAACATGACCAACAAAGTAAGGAAGATGTATGGGAAAACGTATGAATACTTACAGGGGTAATAAGGACTCTGTGATATATGAAAAGTAAAGATTGGGTAATACGAGCAGCAGGAGATACTTTAAACAGTTTGGACCATATACGATCCCACAACAGGACAGAGAAAGAAATATCATTGTCATTTTCCCATGCAGTCTCGACAATTGATTTAGGACGATCTGTACCCGTGGACATTAACAATGTATAAACAAGGGCAGCCTTAGGTTGTTGATTGGAGAATAAGGGATAAAGTGAAGAGGTAGGAACAAAAGAGGGTAAAACATCAGGCATTGAGAGGGAAGCTAAGTGTGACTGAATAGCAGATGTAATAATGGTATATTCAGTAACATAAGACGGAGGGAAGTTAAATAGAATTTGCAATTTCGGAAACGTAATGATAGAGTCATTATCAAAAAATTGATGAACAAATATAATATTCTTTTCTTTCCAGTGCTTAAAATAAAATGATTTGCCTTTATAATGAAGAAATTTGTTATACCATACAACAGATAATAAAAAACATTGTAAAGGGGATAGGTTGGAAGAGAAGACATTATGTAACACTGTTTGGGAGTATTTTAAGATAGGGAATTTGGTTGAAAAAGGACATTTTGACATAAAAACAATATGTGGAAAGGAAAAATCTTTCAGAAGAGAGCGTTCTAGGAGAACCCATGTAGGTACAAGAGTATCATTAAAGTCATTGGCCAAAGAAAATGATTGTTTAATCAGGAAGGCGGAGTGATACGTTTTAAAGTTGGGAAAGCAAACTCCACCTTCGGATTTAGGGCAAATCAGCTTATGCAGTGCTATTCGAGGATGCTTGTCATTCCATAAAAATTTAGAACAAATAGCGTTTATGCGGGAGATATATGAGATGGGAATTTTGAAAGGGAGCATAGAAACAATATAAAGAATGTGGGGGGTAATCATCATTTTAATCATATCTAATCTACCCCACCAAGAAAGAAATAATGGGGACCAGATTTGAAGAAGGGAGTTGATTTTCTTTATGAGAGAATCAAAAGTAAGTTTAAGGGTATCTCTCAAGGAGGGTGCGAACCAAATACCAAGATACATAATTTTAGAGAGAGACCAAGCAAAATCAGTATTATTAAACATGAATTGATAACAAAGCGAATTAAGTGGGAGGACTTCCGTTTTGGACAGAATCAATTTATATCCCGATATAGAGGAATATAACTGGACCTCATCCATAAAAGGGGGAAGGGAGGATTCAGGATTCAACATGTATACCAGTACATCATTCGCATAAGCAGACAATTTAGTTTCAATAGAAGACAATTTAAAACCAGTAATGTTAGGATTAGATCGAATTCTTTCTAAAAAGGGTTCGAGACAAAGAATAAATAATAGGGGAGAGAGTGGAGAACCGGGACGAATGTCTCTAGATAAGGAGAAGGACTTGGAAAATTGGTTGTTAACAAAAATACTGGCACGAGGAGATGAATAGAGAAGTTTGACCATTGAAATAAAAGAGGGACCAAAGCCAAACCATGGTAGGGTACGAAATAAGAACTGTTTAGTCAAAGGGAAATCCCTGGGTGTACACTAAAGTAGGTGCGTGTTATGTTGCTGTATGGGTTCTAACCAATCATACAAACATTCCTTATAGGTACATTAAGGGGAAAATTCATATAAAAGTAAAACATTAGATAAGGAGTTCCACACTAAAAGTGAACGTTCACAATCTCTTTAATATTTTTATAAAAGTAAAACCCCTTGTCACAGAGAAATAAATTAAAAATCCAAAGAAAACCTCTTTGAACAAGTACAATAAAATTTCAATAGACAATTAATAACAATTCATTACACATAAAAGAACATAATATCACAATCATCAAAATTATGTAACAAAAGAGAAAAAAATTATCAACACTAATACAGTACAAAAAAGCGATTGGATCCTTTTCACAAACCCCCTACCACTGTGGCCTTGATATTCTCCCGCCACTACTAGTATAGATCCACTGGTCTTTTCATTAATGCTGGTGGTACAATAGACAGTATCAAAAATGCATGGATATCTGCTACCTCCTTGACCTTGTTTGGATTCTAGTAACAAATGCGTCGACGCGTTTCGGTGTTATAGTACTTGATGTTGTAACACCTTCATCAGAACATGCCGTCTCTTTGAGGTCACCGGCTTCTAAACTTATATTTAAAGATTTCTCTGTGGATACATGGAGAAAGAGACAATATCACTATTCTGGGGGCATGTTATCACATTTCTAGTGTACAACATCTTATTTCTTTTCCCCAAACTGGTCAATTCCGCCTTATCTAAATCCTCTAGTTTTTTGGTACTTTGTTTGGACCTTCTTTTCCCTTCAGTTTAGCCTATTCACAGTTTCACCAAAGCATTTTTCATCAGGTACATAGATGGTCAAAAACAACATATTCTCATTCTGTTGTGACAAGTATTATTATAAGCAGGATTCATATTCAGGCTATTCTCCTCACCCTCTAAGAACTTGGGTGGCTGTTGCCATAGATGGCCTTACCCTCTGTTTCTTTTTAGTGTGGAAGCAGTTAAGGGCTTTTATTCATTCTCACATTCATTGTACCATTCATCCTTCTGTCATCTGGTGTTGCTACCTATTTTGGTGTCCCTCTTACCCCATAAATCTTATAAGAATCCCCTGGGAAAAACAGCCGTCAGGAAGCCTTCTCCAGACGATCACTGTAGATTTTTGTTGTACCTATGGGATAACAGTTTAATTTAATTACATTGATTTGTCCTGAATCCTATATTGATACCATTCAGAGCATTTGCGGTTTCCTATATTTACCTCCGGGGTGATGAATCTTCTCAAAATAAAGAAGTCTTTCTCCTGTTCTATGATCAGGTGGGCTGAGATCCCCTCTTTCTGTCGATTTTTTTGTCAAAATTTGTAGATATCTGTATAGGCAACGGGGGTCATAATTAGCCATTGTCACTCTATGGGTAGTGACCTATCTTCTACAGTTCAATCCCCTTCTTTCTTACCTTTATGTAATTTAAAACGCTCTCATGAATGGGCATGTATCGATTTTTCTTTGCTTTGGAACTGGATATGTTCTGTAGGCAGGAAAAGTTTATTTACATTTCAGTTGCTTTTTAGGGGTCTCTCAATCTACACTTCAGTTCATTTCTATCATGTTTCCCTAGTTGGTTCTCTTGGGGATGCATTTTTAACAAATATGGGCTTATGTTCTTATTTATACAAGAAATGCCCCTCATCTTTGGGGTAACCCTTTTATCTGAATTCACAGGCATTTTTTATCCCTGTTTCCCCTCCATTTTTTTTAAAAAGACATAACTCGTTCGCTGTTTTGCCCCACATCTTACTGTTTGCAACGTCTGTGGGGATAGCATGTAACTAGGGAATTGATAGAAATACTGCCCTGGATAACAAGCATTGTCATGGAGTGTATTCCCGTTCTGTCTCTATATTGCCTTCTCCTATTCCCGTTCGTGTTCTTTTTGAAAAGGGAGGTCTCTACATTGTATCAAGGTGACCGCGGTCATTCTATGGCTCTCCCTGCTATTGTAAATAAACCTCGTACTTCACCCAATATACAGAAGCTCTAGTTAAAGCCCTCCCGCTTCTGCTTACCTGCTCTGAAAATTATCAGCGCCTCTGCCGCGTTCTTCTCCTTCTCTGAGAAGACGCTGTGGGCGTACTATTTTTATAATGCGATAATCCCTGCAATTGTTTGCAGCTGCGGATCGCGCATGCTCCGTTCTGTTTGTTTTGGCCCTCAATTATCGGCGCCATCTTAGAGTGGTGTTTATTACTGATAATGTTAATAAAGCGTAATGTTGTATACCCTCCTATGCTATTGCATTCCACTTTGTTGGCTTTATTTTATTTCTGCAAGGAAGTTTTATACTTATATATGATCATTTAATATTTGTCTAAGAGTTAAACTTATCGTGATTTTAGGACGATAAACGTGAGTGGTATATGATCTATTCTTTTTTTTCCGGAAAAACAAACTATTTACCACCCTATTGAGTATGGTTCTTTGTTATTATATTTTTCGCTTCCATAAATGGGCCATTGAGTTTACCTACCGGTATGGGGTGAATGAACCTCTTGGGTTAGAGTATTTTGTGCATTTGCATATACATGCCCGGAATATACCTCTCATTCTCAAATATTATGTTTTTTGCTTTAGGTACATGGATCTGTTTTACTAGGTCCTATATTGTCTACTCAATAGTTCTACAATAGGAAAACAAACTAGAAGTAAACCGTGTCGGGTGGAACGAGGGCACTTCTCTTGTTGTTATATCTTTCACTCATTTAGAGTCCCTACCTTCAGTGTCTCATACTGTTTCACTAATCCTCAAAGTGGGCATGTTATATTTAATCAAACCTAGATTTCCTTCGTGTATGACCCTTACTCCTTTCTACTCCATTTTGTCATTCTATTTAAGAATTTAGTAGGACTCATTTGTGGATCATGTTATATATATTCCTTTGTATGTATCTCTAGTTCTCCCATCTATGACTATACCTCAAATTAAGGTTTCCCACTCTTCCCTTGAGTTTAGGCCATGTTTAATGGTATCAAATTTAATCATGAACCATTGCTCCTGCTGTTTTCTTCTTTTTGAGCTGTCTCCCAATCAGGTTTGTTCCTTGATTCTCTCCAAGATTACCCATCTGATATCCTTTACATTATGTCCTTGTTCCTTCCAGTGGTTAACCAATGGTGCATTTTCTTTGTTGTTTTTAATCGCCAATTTATGCTCTCCTATTCTTAACCTGAGTTCCCTACCTGTTTCCCCTATATATCCCCGATTACACGGGCATAAGATTAGGTATACCACATTTTTTTTTCTGCAGTTGTTGAGTGTGGTAATTTTCCGTGTGGCTCCATTTAATTCCACTTCTTTGGTTACTAAGCATAGTTCACATATGCAGCAATTGCCGCATTTGTGATTCCCTACTGCCTTTGTTCCTGCCATAGTCATTTGTCCTTCTATTCTGTCGTCTCTGTAGGTGTGCACTAAACTACATCTGAGGTTCTTGTTATTTCTATAGGCATACAGGGGACGTTCTAGGATAGTCTCTGTCCCCTCATTTAGAATTTTCCAGTTGTGGTTTATTATGTTCTTAACCTGATTCGCCACTGCTGAATACTGGCTTACCATGACTATTTTTTCGTTAGTTTGCTTCTTCTCTTTTTTTGTCAAAAGACAGTCCCTGTCGTAGAATCTCGCCCTCTTTAGAGAGTGGTCTATAAGTTTTTTTGGATAGCCCTTATCCTTAAATTTTGACTTCATCTCTCCTGCATGACGATAGAAGTCCTCGATGTTGGTACAGTTTCTCCTTAACCAGAGAAACTCCCCAAAGGGTATTGAGTCTTTCTGACTCCTAGGGTGGTAGCTATTGTAATGCAATACAGTATTGCGGTCTGACTCTTTCTTGAATAGTTCCACCTTCAGGTGTTTGTCTTCACTTTTTATGCTTATATCTAGAAAGTTTACTTTAGTTCTGTTGTATTCAGCAGTAAACCTAACGTTTGGATCTCCTAGATTCAGCCAGGTGAGAAAGTCTTCTAGGAGATCTACTGTTCCAGACCATATAAAGAAGATATCATCTATAAAACGAGTCCAGTTTCGGATGTTTTTGTAATATGGACTGACCTCGTTGTAGATGTGTTTGTTTTCAAACATACTAACATAGATGCATGCCAGGCTCGGCGCACAGGTAGCGCCCATGCTAGTCCCCTTACATTGGAGGTAGAGATCTTTTTTAAAAAGAAATATGTTGTTTAGAAGAACCATAGAGACGCATTGTACTATGATTTCCTTACTCCCTCCTACAATCTCTGTCGTTTACACCATCAAACTCTACGCCTTCTGTCTTAGCAATCATGTCCGAAGTATCTCGGATATATGATTTCTGTTTCTCTACCAGACGTTTAAGGAACCTATCGGCGTATTTGCTTAGTGGTTCTAGCAGGGAATCAATGGAAGCCACTATGGGTCTGAGTGGCGGATTGTCTAAGCTCTTATGGACTTTTGGCAGTCCATAAAAGGCTGGAGTTTTCGGACTTGTATTATTTAAAAACTTCCATTCTTCTTCTTTGATATCACCATTTGTCTTGGCTTCTAACAGTAGTGTCTCTACATCTTTTTTAAGATTGGTGAGTCTAGTTTGTGGGACTCTCTTGTCATGCAACTCATTCGACAGTGGGCTCAACGCTCTGCGATCGTAGTCTTCAGTATTGAAGACTACGACCCCTCCGCCTTTGTCTGCGGGTTGGATTGTTATTAGAGTGTCATTCGATAAAGAGTCAATTGCATCCCTCTGTGTTTTACTGATGTTATTTTCTTGAAAGTGTTTCTTGCTAAGTAGTTTTCCTATCTCTAGTTTCACAATTGCCTCGAATAACTCCAGGTTTTTATCTACCATCCCTAATCTGGGGGTGAAGGTGGATTTTGCTCTTAGTCCCGATTCCTTGGGTTCTTCTATTACTGGTGTGTTTTCGAAGAAACGGCTTAGCCGTATTTTTCGAAATAATGCCATTAAATCTTTTTCTAACTGAAATGTGTTAATCCCTGTTGTCAGTACAAAGTTGAAGCCCATTCCCAGCACTTGTTTTTCTACCGGGGTTAATGTTCTATTCGATAGATTTATAATGGGTGTAAACTCTATCGCCAATACACCTTGTTTCTGGTACGTTTGTACTCGTGAGGGGCCTGGTTCTGCTGGTATTCCTGTCCCTGTTCTCTTTGTGCTGGCCTCCTTGTATATGGTCCTCTTGCTCAGTTGTGGAACCCTCTCTGTGCTCTCTGCGGGCGAAATAAGAACTGCCAGTTGATACGATCAAAAGCTTTTTCAGCGTCTAAGGAGAGTGCTGCTAAAGGGACTTTAAGATACTTGCTGTGGGCAATGACATTGGAGAACATACAAGCATTGTCCGCAGCAAGCCTACCCTTCACAAAACCCACCTGGTCCGTTTTGATTAGACGGGGAATAAGGGAATCAAGGCGCAAAGCAAGAATTTTAGCAAAAATGTTGCAGTCGTAGTTGATTAGGGATATAGGGCGATAATGTTTACACTGGGTATGATCTTTATCAGGTTTCGGGATTATGATGATTAGTGCATCCAAAAAGGACCCAGAAGCCTTCGCATCTGAAATAAAGGAATTGAAGAGTTGAAGGAGTTTAGGAGCAAAAAAGGTATGAAACGAGGAGTAAAATTCTACAGGTAGGCCATCCGGACCAGGAGCCTTTGATCTTTTAAGTGAGTTAATGGCTCGAGTTACTTCCTGGAGAGTAATTTCTTCTTCCAGGAGAGAAAAATCATCCTATAAGGACGGGGGAGATGGAAGGCCCTCAAAAAAGTATGATAAGTTTACATCAGAGGGGTGTGTGTCATCAGTGTATAAGGAGTGATAATAGGAAAGGAATACTTCATCGATGTCATCATCTGCGGGAAATAATTTATTTAGAGAGTCATTGAAAATTGGGCCTACATTTTTACATTCGGATTTAATTTTCAGATAGTTTGCCAACATTTTCCCCGCTTTATTTTGGCCACTATGGAATTTGGATTTAATTTTAAGGAGAGTGTTACAAGCCTCATTAGTAATAATCTTATTGAGTTCTGTTTTGGCTAAAATTAAATCTTGAAGGGAAGAGGAGGATTTAGAAGAGAAATACAAAATAAATATGGAACCTATTGCAGATTTTTGAATGGAGGTAAAGATTTACTAACCATAATATAATCAATCCTGGAACGGGTATGGTGAACAGTAGAGAAAAAGGTATATTCCAACACATCAGGGTTACACAATTTCCAAGAATCATACAAAGGACCTGAGGCAATGGCAGATTGGAAGCTCTTATGAGATTTGTCAGGTCGAAATTTACTGGAGGATAATCTGTCAGAGAAAGGGTCTAACATTGGTTAAAATCACCTGCAATAATAAAATTGGGGCAATCAATGGAAGAAATCAGGGCTTTAATAGCATTCCAAAACTTAGGGTCAGGACGTAACGGACCATAAATATTTAGGAGAACCAGTGTCTTATTATGGATAACAACCTTAGCCATTGCTCAACGTCCTTCATCATCATGTTGAGAGGAGATAATTTGTACATTCAAAGCTTTGTGAAATAAAATAGCAACCCCCCTTTTTTAAGAAGAGCAGGAGAAAATACAACCTGACCCATCCACTGTCTCTTTAACTTGAGTGATTCAACATCAGAACAATGCGTTTCTTGAAGAAAAACAACTTGAGAACTAAGTTTGGATAAAGACAATACCTTTTGACGCTTGACAGGGTGACCAAGACCTCGCACATTCCATGACACAAAATTATACACCATTGAGGAAAGGGGTGATGGGCGACACGTGGAGAGAACACATGGCAAGGGAATCACTACAAAAAAGGAAACAGCAAAGACATAAAATACGTGTGAAGAGAGCTCTCAAAATACACATAGCACAAAAGTAAAATCTGGTCAAGATAACGAAATACATCATATAGAAGAATAATCGAGAAAGAGACTGCAGAGGGAAAGAAAAATATAGAGCAAAAGAGAATAGGAAAAATAAACAGGTAGAAGAAAAGAAGAATAAAAAAGAAAGAAGAGGGGATATAGAAAAGAGAACAGATAAAAGAGAGAAAAGAGTAAATAGATCAAGGCACAGAAGCCTGATCGGAGAAGCAAAGAACAACAAAAACATCAGGGGCAAGGATACACCAGATATTATTTATTTATTTTGTGTCTTTTGTAAAGCGCTCAGCTACCCCAACAGGGTGTCCCGGCGCTGATTGACTGAAGGCCTGAGGTAAGAACCAAGGAAAGCGGATTAACGGGGAGATAGGGGACATATATCCACGAGCTACCGAGAAAAAGGACATATATAGGGACAGAGAAAAGATTGTAAGAGCGAAAGGAGTAGAAGATGAATAAAAGATGAAAGAAAAGAGTCAAGGAAAGGCAGAAAAACGAGGAAAGGAACCACAGTGAAAAGGAAAAGAGCTACATGGAAGACTATTATGAAAAGTAACAGTAAGTAATATTAGGTAGCAGTGTCCATCGTTGAAGGAGAAATAGTCTGTAGATAGGCATGACGTTTTTGAGGTTCATCAAATGATCGGGACCGACCATTATGAGTGATCTTGCAAAAGCACGGATGTAGGATGCCATATTGAATGTTGAGCTGTCGCATAAGAGGCCGTAGATTTAAGAATTCTTTTCATCCGGCATTTGTCGCAGTCGATAGATCCTTTGAGATAAAGATGTTGTGACCAGACCACTGGAGACGCCGTTTAAGCCTGGCAGCTTTCAGAACAGCCACTAACTCTGTGAATTCTAGAAAGAGCATGATAATGCCACGAGGTTTGTTAGAGTTAGAGTTAATACGGCCGAGGCGGTGAGCCCTTTGAATTTTAAGTGGGTGAGACGTAGGTTGGAGATCCAAAAGTTCCTGTAAAAATGTTTGTAGGAAAGACACCATGTCAGGACCTTCCACATTTTCCGGAATACCGTAAACGCGTAGGTTGTTTCTGCGATTATGATTTTACAAATCCTCTGTGTGCAACTTGAGTTTGTGGATTTCTTGCTCTAATATTGGGAATTTAGTTGAGGCATCCTGAATATCACTAACCCTTTGCTCCAAATTAAAGACTTTGCCCTCCATAAGAACCCAGCGATCTTCAATTTGTTTAAGCCTTTCATTAGTAGCAACCATGAACGGTTGGAGGCTGCGAACCTCCTCAAGGATGGAGTCTAGAACAGGGTTTGAGGAAGACTTAATGGGGGAGGGCGGATCATTCGTAGGCCATTTAGGTTTGGTACCAGTTTGAGATAATTTGGAGTCATTGGACATGATAATAATGGGAGCAGGAGCCAAAAGGCGTGGCAACACTGCAAAGAGTAGGACTAGACAATAGTTGCGACAGGGCCTCACTTAGTAGGTATCAAATATGAATGGTAGCGGCTACAATGAACAAGCTGGATAGTAGAGGCTGCAAAAAAGATGAGACGCAGCATGCAAGACAAGTTACCACTGAACTGTGATGTAATCCAACAAAGCAATGTCTCATTAGGACTTGAATAGAAGAGTAACCATTTTCATAGGATGCATTAATAAGGAGCAGTACATGTAGGGTAGTGAGCAGAAAGGCCAAAACAGCAAGTGCTAATACACTGTGGTAGATATGGCAAGGGCGAAATAAACAGTCATTTCAAATTCGGCATTTCTAAAGTGGCGGCACCTCTTCCTGTCACAGCATACATTTTCAGGCATTAAAAACGGAAAAAGGGCAGAAAATGGCAAAGCACCAGCACGAAAATGCCATAACGATAGGAAGAATGTCAGTGTCACCACTTATTGCTGAATAAACAGCGGGGGAGTCAGAGCGGTGAAGAAAACCTCGACACGAGCTCAGAAGCCAAAATGGCGGCCGCCCGTGTCGCAGGAAAAGGAAAAGTTACCACTGTACAGAAAAGACTCCATAAAGAACGAAATCCTCTTGCAGCAGCAACATCAGGGTTGAGAAGCCTTCCGCCGACCTTGGAGCCGTCTCAGCCGTTCAGAAAACGGGGAAATGCGCTCTCACGGCATCCGCGGGTCAAGTCCATCGCGGAGCTCATGGAGAAGCCGTCCTCACCAGCTGGCGAGCAAGCCACGCCACCCTCACCCACACTTTTGGTTCAGTTTAACCCCTTCGATGCTGGTGACAAAGCTAGCTCATCATGGGCATTACCTGCGCTGCGCCCATGACGAGCTGGCTTTGTCACGTAACGCGGGGATTTTAAAATTTCAGCGCGCAGCGGGAAAACCGGCTAGCGCGCATGCGGTTAATAATGCTTCATTGTCGGGGCTGATGGGGTTTCAAGTGTAACCAAAACTTTACTGCTCACGGTCTAATTTACACTGTGCAAAGCCCACTTTTGCTGTGCTTTCTGTGCTACCCCACACACACAACCCCCCACACACAACCCCCCACACACACAACCCCACACACACACACAACCCCACACACACAACCCCCCCACACACACACAACCCATACACACACAACCCCCCACACACACAACCACACACACACACACAACCTCCCCCACACACACAACCCCCCACACACATACCCACACATACACAAAACCACACACAACCCCACACACAACACCACACACATACACAACCACACACCAGGATAGCAAAACATAGCACAGCAAAACAAAACATAGCATAGCATAACAAAACACAACAAAAAATAGCATGACAAAACATAGCATAACAAAAAAAGCATAACAAAACACAACATAGCATAGCATCACAAAAAATAGCATAGCATAACAAAACATAGCATAACATAGCATAGCAGAACAAATCAAAGCATAGCATAGCATAACAAAACATAGCATAACATAGCATAACAAAACAAAACATAGCATAACAAAGCATCGCTTAACAAAACATAACAAAACATAGCATAACAAAACATAGCATAGAATAACAAAGCATAGCATAGCAAAACACAACAAAATAGAGCATAGCATAAACACAACAAAACATAGCCTAGCAAAACAAAGCATAGCAAAACAAAGCATAGCGCAACAAAATATAGCATAGCATAACAAAACATAGCATAACAAAACATAGCCTAGAATAACAAAGCATAGTATAGCAAAACACAACAACATAGAGCATAACATAAACACAACAAAACATAGCCTAGCAAAACAAAGCATAGCAAAACAAAGCATAGCATAACAAAATATAGCATAGCATAACAAAATATAGCATAGCATAACAAAATATAGCATAGCATAACAAAACATAGCATAGCATAACAAAGCAAAGAAAAGCATGGCATATCATAACAAAACACAACGAAACATAGCATATCATACCAAAGCACAGCATAACAAAACATAGCATAACATAAAACACAGCATAGCATAGCATAACAAAACATAGCATAGCATAACAAAACATAGCATAACAAAATAAAACAAAGCATAGCATAACACCACAAAACATAGCATAGCATAGCAAAACACAACGAAACATAGCATAACAAAACATAGCAAAACAAAACATAGCATAGCATAACAAAGCACAGAATAACAAAACATAGCATAACATGAAACACAGCATAGCATAGCAAAACACAGCATAGCATAGCATAAAAAACATAGCATAACATAACAAAACAGCATAGCATAACAGAATAAAGCAAAGCATAGCATAACACAACAAAACATAGCATAGCATAACAAAACATTGCATAGCATAACAAAGCATAGCAAAACACAGCAAAGAATAGCATAGCATAACAAAACATAGCATAGCAGAAGAAAACACGGCAGAGCATAGCATAACATAATAAAGCATAGGAAAGCAAAACATAGCATAGCATAACATGACAAAGCATAGGATAGCAAAACAAAACAAAGCATAGGATAGCAAAACAAAACATAGCATAGCATAACAAAACAAAACATAGCATCACAAAACATAGCATAGCAAAACACAGCAAAGCATAGCATAGCATAGCAAAACCCAACAACACATAGCATAGCATACCAAAACACAGCAAAGCAAAGCATGGTATAACAAAACATAGCATAGCATCACAAAACATAGCATAACATAACAAAACATAGCATAGCATAACAAAAACAAGGCATAGCATAAAAAAGATAGTAAAGCACAACAAAACATGGCATAACATAACATAACAAAACATAGCATAGCAAACCACAACAAAGCATAGCATAGCATAACAAAACATAGCATAACAAAACAAAGCATAGTATAACAAAACATAGCATAGCATAACAAATCACAACAAAACATAGCAGGGCAAAACATAGCATAACATAATAAAACATAGCATAATGTAACAAAACAAGGCATAGCATAATAACACATAGCAAAGCATAGCATAGCTTAAAAACACAACAAAACATAGCATAGCACAACAAAACATAGCATAGCAAAAAATACATAGCATAGTATAACAAAACATAGCTTAGCAAAATACTACAGAGCATAGCATAGCATACCAAAACACAAGAAAACAAAGCATAGCCTACCATAACATAGCATAGCATAAGAAAAGATAGCATAGCATAGCATAACAAAATAAAGCATAGTAAAGCAAAACATAGCATAGCATAACATACTCAAAGCATAGGATAGCAAAACACAACATAGCATAGCAAAACAAAACATAGCAAGCAAAACAAAACATAGCATAGCATAACAAAACATATCATAGCAAAATACAACAGAGCATAGCATAGCATAACAAAACACAACAAAAGATAGCATAGCCTACCATAACATAGCATAACAAAACAAAGCATTTTATAACAAAGCATAGCATAGCATAACAAAACATAGCATAACATAACAAAACATAGCATAACATAACAAAACAAGGCATAGCATAACAAAACATAGCACAACACAACAAAACATAGCATAGCTTAACATAACAAAACATAGCATAGCAAAACACAACAAAGCATAGCACAGCATAACAAAACACAACAAAATATAGCATAGCATAACAAAACATAGCAGAACAAAACATAGCATAACATAACAAAACATAGCATACCATAACAAAACAAGGCATGGCATAACAAAACAAAACATAGCAAAACACAACAAAACAAAGCATAGCATAACAAAACAGAGCAAAACACAACAAAACATAGCATAGCCTACCATAACATAGCATAGCATAAGAAAAGATAGCATAGCATAGCATAACAAAATAAAGCATAGGAAAGCAAAACATAGCATAGCATAACATAACATAACAAAGCATAGGATAGCAAAACACAACACAACATAGCATAGCAAAACAAAACATAGCAAGCAAAACAAAACATAGCATAGCATGACAAAACACAACAAAAGATAGCATAGCCTACCATAACATAGCATAACAAAACAAAGTATTTTATAACAAAGCATAGCATAGCATAACAAAACATAGCATAACATACCAAAACATAGCATAACATAACAAAACAAGGCATAGCATAACAAAACATAGCACAACACAACAAAACATAGCATAGCTTAACATACCAAAACATAGCATAGCAAAACACAACAAAGCATAGCATAGCATAACAAAACACAACAAAATATAGCATAGCATAACAAAACATAGCAGAACAAAACATAGCATAACATAACAAAACATAGCATACCATAACGAGACAAGGCATGGCATAACAAAACAAAACATAGCAAAACAAGGCATAGCATAACAAAACAGAGCAAAACACAACAAAACATAGCATAGCATAACAAAACATAACATATCATAGCATAGCATAACAAAACACAAAAAACATAGCATAGCATAACAAAATAAAGCTTAGCATAGCATAACAAAGCACAGCATAACAAAACATGGCATTACATAAAACACAGCATAGCATAGCAAAACACAACATAGCATAGCATAAAAAAACAAAGCATAACATAACAAAACATAGCATAACAAAATAAAGCAAAGCGTAGCATAACACAACAAAACATAGTAAAGCATAACAAAACATAGCATAGCATAACAAAGCATAGCACAGCACAACAAAGCATAGCATAACAAAACATAGCATAGCATAAAAAACACAGCATAGCATAGCATAACAAAGCAAAGCATAGGATAACAAAACATAGCATAGCATAACAAAACAAAGCATAGGATAGCAAAACAAAACATAGCATAGCATAACAAAACAAAACATAGCATGGCATAACAAAATATAGAATATTAAAACCAACAAAGCCTAGCATAGCATAAGAAAACACAACAAAACATAGCATAGCATACCAAAACATAGCAAAACAAAGCATAGCACAACAAAATATAGCATAGCATAACAAAACATAGCATAGCATAACAAGGCAAAGAAAAGCATGGCATATCATACCAAAACACAACGAAACATATCATATCATACCAAAGCACAGCATAACAAAACATAGCATAACATAAAACACAGCATAGCATAGAATAACAAAACATAGCATAACAAAATAAAACAAAGCATAGCATAACACAACAAAACATAGCATAGCATAGCAAAACACAACGAAACATAGCATAACAAAACATAGCAAAACAAAACATAGCATAGCATACCAAAGCACAGCATAACAAAACATAGCATAACATGAAACACAGCATAGCATAGCAAAACACAGCATAGCATAGCATAAAAAACATAGCATAACATAACAAAACAGCATAGCATAACAGAATAAAGCAAAGCATAGCATAACACAACAAAACATAGCATAGCATAACAAAACATAGCATAGCATAACAAAGCATAGCAAAACACAGCAAAGAATAGCATAGCATAACAAAACATAGCATAGCATAAGAAAACACGGAAGAGCATAGCATAACATAATAAAGCATAGGAAAGCAAAACATAGCATAGCATAACATGACAAAGCATAGGATAGCAAAACAAAACAAAGCATAGGATAGCAAAACAAAACATAGCATAGCATAACAAAACAAAACATAGCATCACAAAACATAGCATAGCAAAACACAACAAAGCATAGCATAGCATAACAAAACCCAACAACACATAGCATAGCATACCAAAACACAGCAAAACAAAGCATGGTATAACAAAACATAGCATAGCATAACAAAACATAGCATAACATAACAAACCATAGCATAACATAACAAAAACAAGGCATAGCATAAATAAGATAGTAAAACACAACAAAACATGGCATAGCATAACATAACAAAACATAGCATAGCAAACCACAACAAAGCATAGCATAGCATAACAAAACATAGCATAACAAAACAAAGCATAGTATAACAAAACATAGCATAGCATAACAAATCACAACAAAACATAGCAGGGCAAAACATAGCATAACATAATAAAACATAGCAAAATGTAACAAAACAAGGCATAGCATAACAACACATAGAAAAGCATAGCATAGCTTAAAAAAACACAACAAAACATAGCATAGCACAACAAAACATAGCATAGCAAAACAGTACATAGCATAGCATAACAAAACATAGCATAGCAAAATACTACAGAGCATAGCATAGCATACCAAAACACAACAAAACATAGCATAGCCTACCATAACATACCATAGCATAAGAAAAGATAGCACAGCATAGCATAACAAAATAAAGCATAGGAAAGCAAAACATAGCATAGCATAACATAACAAAGCATAGGATAGCAAAACACAACACAACATAGCATAGCAAAACAAAACATAGCATAGCAAAACAAAACGTAGCATAGCATAACAAAACATATCATAGCAAAATACAACAGAGCATAGCATAGCATAACAAAATACAACAAAAGATAGCATAGCCTACCATAACATAGCATAACAAAACAAAGCATTTTATAACAAAGCATAGCATAACAAAACATAGCATAACATAACAAAACATAGCATAACATAACAAAACAAGGCATAGCATAACAAAACATAGCATAACACAACAAAACATAGCATAGCTTAACATAACAAAACATAGCATAGCAAAACACAACAAAGCATAGCACAGCATAACAAAACACAACAAAATATAGCATAGCATAACAAAACATAGCAGAACAAAACACAGCATAACATAACAAAACATAGCATAACATAACAAAACAAGGCATGGCATAACAAAACAAATCATAGCAAAACACAACAAAACAAGGCATAGCATAACAAAACATAGCAAAACACAACAAAACATAGCATAGCATAACAAAACATAGCATAGTATAACAAAACAAAACATATCATAGCATAGCATAACAAAACACAACAAAACATAGCATAGCATAACAAAACAAAGCTTAGAATAGCATAACAAAGCACAGCATAACAAAACATGGCATTACATAAAACACAGCATAGCATAGCAAAACACAACATAGCATAGCATAACAAAACATAGCATAGCATAACAAAACAAAGCATAGCATAACAAAACATAGCATAGCATAACAAATTAAAGCAAAGCGTAGCATAACACAACAAAACATAGCAAAGCATAACAAAACATAGCATAGCATAACAAAGCAAAGCACAACACAACAAAGCATAGCATAACAAAACATAGCATAGCATAACAAAACACAGCATAGCATAGCATAACAAAACAAAGCATAGGATAACAAAACATAGCATAGCATAACAAAACAAAGCATAGGATAGCAAAACAAAACATAGCATAGCATAACAAAACAAAACATAGCATGGCATAACAAAATATAGAATATTAAAACACAACAAAGCATAGCATAGCATAGGAAAACACAACAAAACATAGCATAGCATACCAAAACATAGCAAACATAAACAAAACAAAGCATTTTATAACAAAACATAGCATAGCATAACAAAACATAGCATCACATATGAAAACATAGCATAACATAACAAAACAAGGCATAGCATAACAAATCATAGCAAAACACAACACAACAAAACATAGCATAGCATAACATAACACAACATAGCATAGCAAACCACAACAAAGCATTGCATAGCATAGCAAAATACAACAAAACATAGAATAGCATAGCAAAACATAGCATAACAAAACAAAGCATAGCATAACATAACAAAACAAGGCATAGCATAACAAAACATAGTAAAACACAACAAAACAAGGCATAGTATAACAAAACATAGCATAGCCTAACAAAACACGGCAAAACATAGCATAGCATAACAAAACATAGCATAGTATAACAAAACAAAACAAAACATATCAAAGCATAGCAAAACATAACATAGCAGAACAAAACATAGCATAGCATAACAAAACAAAGCTTAGCATAGCATAACAAAGCATAGCATAATAAAACACAACAAAGCATAGCATGATAAAACATAGTATAGCATAACAAGGCATAGCATAGCAAAACACAACAAAACATAGCATAGCATAACAAAGCATAGCATAAAAACAGAAAAAACATAGCATAGCATAACAAAACAAAGCATGGGATAGCAAAACTAAACATAGCATAGCATCACTAAACAAACCATACGATAGCAAAACAAAACATAGCATAGCATAACAAAACATAGCATAACATAACAAAACATAGCATAACACAACACAACAACACGTAGCATAACAAAACAGCAAAACACAGCATAGCATAGCTGAACAAAACACAAAAAATAGCATAACAAAACAAAACATATCATAGCATAGCCAAACATAGCATAGCATACCAAACAAAACAAAACATAGCCTAGCATAGCATAAAAAAACATAGCATAACAAAATGTAGCATAGCAAAACAAAGCATAGCATAGTAAAACACAACACAACAAAACATGACATTGCATAGCAAAACATAGCATGGCATAACAAAACATAGCATAGCATAACAAAACACAGCATAACATAGCATAACAAATCAAAGTATGGGATAGCAAAGCATAGCATAGCATAACAAAACAAAACATAGGATAGCAAAACAAAACATAGCATAGCATGCAGGATCTCTCAGCACCACCACAGCATCACTCAGGGGCACCACAACATCACTATGCGTTACCACAGCATCACTGAATGCCACAGCATCACTCGTTCGCACCACAACATCACTCAGTGCCACCACAGCATCAATCTGTGCAACCATTCAACAACAACTGGTTCAAATAGGTTCTCTCAATGTTTCAAGCTGTATTACAAATGTCACAAAAAGATGTTAATATTTCACTTCTGATCTTGGATTTCGTCACAGTAAAATTCACTGAATATAATCTTCACAAAAGTTATTTACAAAAGTTTAAGCTATTGCCATTATAAATCACAATAACTTTTATTTAAGTATTAATTATTTAAAAAAATTAAAAGCCATTGTTATATGTAATATCAATACATGTAAGTCACGTACATACAACACATATTGCATTACAAATGCTATAGGTGTCACATTTGTGAAAGTTATAACTATTGGCATTGTAAATGACATAGCTATCAATTTAGCTGTTTTCAAAATCAACACATTAATACAAAATTTGTCATTTACAATACCAATAGCTCAAACTTTCCTAATGCGAGACCTATTGCATTGCAAATACTTGTTACTTTTGGATGGAATTCAGAGCGAGGCTCCGAAGGCTGTTGATTCAGCAGCAGGGATTCACAGGCACACAAGGGAAGGAAGGTAGGCCGGGAAGATGAATAATAAATATCATTTACACACATGGCACACTGCGGGAGACCGAGTCTGTTTTCAATTGTTATTATTGTAGTTGTTTTCAAAGCAGGTGTATATACTCTATTTTCGTAGGCCGGTGCCTGGCTCGAATCCGCTCTGCTTGTCTGACAATTTAAGTTAAGGCAAGTTAGTGCTCAAGATGTGAAGAAAACATCTAAAGTAAATGTGGCGAAAAGAAATAACGCTGTACATACACAGCAGGTAGTTTAAAAAAATGAATCAAAACATCATGACTTTATCTTGGCAGACAATATCACTACATCAGGGAATTTAGACAATATTGTACATAAATTGAGATTTTCTGCAGCTTAGTGGTCTGATGATTTATTACTATATTAGGAGTATCACCAATGGATCTCTCCCTGTGTGTATGTTCTTTATACCCTTATCATTTGCTACCTGCAATAAACCATATGGGCGATTATTTTTTCCTGTTTTTTATACTTCATGAGAGTGTTATACATTTACTGTCGTTTGCAATGACATCACATGTGTATTACTTGCCATTCTGTTTGATAAAATTTGACTTCTAACTTTCCCTTCCGTTCATTGTCGTCATAAACTTTATTCTATTATATCTCCATAAAAGTGTGCACGTAAAAAAGCAAACATTGAGATCACTTAAAATGTATTGGACATATAAATCAGTAAATAGCAGATGGAGTTCCAATAGAGAAAATTGCATTTTAAACCAGCATTGCCAAAATCAATAGGTCTCACGTCTGGGCTATATTGTCTTAGCCAATGTTTCTAGCCACGCTGTACAGCATCGACAAGGCTGTTAAGCATGGCTAAAAAGCCCCATCACATAGGATGTGGGTGGGTGAACCATCTCAAAGGATGTGGGTGGGGGAATGCCTTCCAATTAGTCCTGCTACTTACCCCCACCTTCTTCCTTGGGAACCTGACTAAGTGTTACTTTTACCGTGTGCAGCATAGTATCAGGGGGAGAGCTAGTAATCTCTAATTTGCAGGCTTAAAGTAGTGGGGTGAGTTGGAGAGTGGAGTTAGGCTTGGGCTACTGGGTCTGAGGTGTGCTATCAGTTGACCTGCTTTGTATCAGTTGCACCACATTAAAGTGCTGTGTGCTAGTGTGTTCTGTATGGACCTGCCTGATTTCTGCTGCACAGTGTATCGATCCTGAGTGAGTGTTTGTGTCTGGGGAAGTGATAGCATGCGGACCACCTGTGCTAAGCAACACTGGCCGGCAGTGTTGCCTTACACGTTGATTTCTTGCCAGAAGAAAAATACATTTGACATTGGTTTTACCCATGCAGCCTTGGCCCGCGGTGCTGATAAAAAGTGTTATAAATCTTTGTGTGTATAACTTTCTGATATTGTTGTGACCTGGTGTGCACCCTATAACTGTGTGGTATTGAATTACAGGAATTGACATGGTGGGCCTAAGTTTGACAATGTGTTGCCCCACATAAGGGTGCTGAGGGAGGTTAGAATAGGATCTTTTCCAAGTGGGCACACTACTTATGTAATTTTAACAATGTTGGGCCTGGTACTGCTAGCAATATTTCCAAGTGTGATTTTTTTCCTGAACTAAAGGATGTTCATGTTGTGTTGATTACTGTGTGTGTTGAATAGCAACGGTCATCACATGTAAAGTCTCTTTTGTGATGCTCAGTGCATTTATTGTGAGTGAGTGTTGTGCCAATCCTTTACACATTGCCTCTGTGATAAGTCTGACTGCTCAGTGCCAAGCCACACAAGGGTGAGCTAAGGTTATGCAGCGAGTGTAATTACCCAACTCTGATGGGAGTGGGAGGTTCTGCCTGGCTAGGGCCTCACCTCAGACAACCAGAAAGTGCCAGTTCCAACAGGGAAGCATTATCAAGGACGTGTTGGGGGAGACAGAATGGAGGGTGGGGAAGGTAGGAAGTAAATTGAAAGGGCTAAAGAGGCATGATCAACACAGAGAGCGAGAGATGGAAGCAACATAGAATGGGGATGGGAGAGGAAGCAGGAGAGACAGCAAAATAAAATCGGGCACGGAGTAACAAACAGGTGATAAAAGCAGTGTGGTTGGAGAGGCACATGAGGACAAGGGCTACATTGAATGGTTGTGAAGAATCACACAGGCGACAAATAGCGGTACAGAGGGAGACAAGTAGATAGAAGACAACAACTGGAATACACATGCACTCTAATCTAACGCTTAACCCAAAAGAAACATGTGGTGCTTGAAAAGCAAGCAGTGGAAGGACAATTGTAATGAATCCATTTTCCAGGGAAGGGAAGAACACATGAAGAGGAAGGAAAAGCCCACAGAAGCTAACACAGATAAAATCTAGTTACTGAGAGTGACAGTAAAATAGCAATGGGCAGGCCCACTGTAAGCTGACATAGGTCTTTTTGCAAACAGGCAGCTTGTGCTGTCTGGTAGGCAACACATAAAATAGTAGCCATGTAAAACAAAAAGTGATATTTATTTAAAGACATGCGATAGCCAGGAGGTGGCACTCTCCAATGTATAACTTGTACATTTCACAATTAGGACCCTTTGCTTTGAATCCTAGCTCCTTTAGTTGAGCAAAAATGTGTGATCCTGCGCACATCATGAAATAGGCCTGTACTTTGATTACACACACTGGCATAACATCAGTTCTACCTCACATAGTGGCAACCACAATTTTGGTACCTGGTTCACGTGCTTGTGCTGTATTTTGTAGGCCATCGATGCAATAAACGAAACTAAGAAATGTTAACACTGAGGTCGGAGTTGGAATATTATTTTAGCAATTATGAATTTATTTTTCATCCATTTTATTACATGCTTATTTATTGTATTTCGTCTTCAGTCACCATCTTGCTCTCCAACTTAAGTGTACTTCAATATCAAGGTGCTGTATACTTCAGATGTATTTGTACATGCTTATTTCATGCCTCTCTCCTGTTTAAAATTATTACCTTAAAACAGGCACCAAACAAACACTCTTTCAAAAAATTCAAAAGAGACATTGTTTGCACCAAGACAAGATCTATGTGTCACAGGGCGCATTGCCTGCAAGGTGGTCACCACAATCCACAACACCACACATCTGTGTTAAACAAATGGCCAGTTTCCAAGCCGCATAGCAGAAATACTCCGCATTCTTGATGCAGACCCAGTACGTGTGCCGAGCCGGTTTTGCTTGAGAACACATAACCGGGTCGCACCACGCCAGGAGGGTCGAATACTATGAATAACAGCAATGACTCGATGGATTCAGATACCGTGAAAACGAAAATGAGTGTGAGAGAGAACATATGGGCAGGCACATCGTGAAGGGGGGCAGGAGAAATCCACTAGGGCAAGTGACAGCAACATGGGGGCACAGGGATAAGGATAAACAATGAAGAGGGAAGGAACAGGAAGGGTGAGAAGCAAACTGAGAAAGATGGGATTGTGGGGAAAAAGCAGACGGGCAGAGAGCATGGAGGACGGTGAGACATACAAGTGGAGACCTCAGAAAAATACACACACTATGGTACAGTGCTTAAACAAAATTTAGCACAAATAAATAAATAAAAGCACTATGGAGGAAGCATCAGGCGCAGAAGAGAGAGATGGGAGACAAAATAGCACCTGAATCATGTTGGGAGCAGCGGACGGGCACTGAATTATCTTGTATTAATCTGTGCTTGGTCCCTGTTCCAAAGCAATAATCAGATGTAATGTTGGGTCAAATAGGGAGGCTTGAAAGAAGAGTGACGTGAAGTCAACAAATAGTAAGCAATGGGTGGGCTCCAAGCCTATTTTTGTATAAAACAGTGTCTTGCAAGCAAGACGCTTGCGCTAGCAAATGGTCTCACAGGCTCGACCCTATAAAGAACCAGCTGCCCAACATACTTCATCGTCCATTAATGGTGGTAAAAACTGCAAGGCAGACTTTAAAAGTGTGACCAAAAACATTTTGGAATATAAAATATAAAATTGGCAGAAAAATGTGAATAAAGCACAACCATGTTTCTTTGGATGTCTCATCACTTAGACAAAACATGATACTATCAGAGGCATCCTGACCCCAAGTAAAGCATAACTCAGTGCGAATAGAGCCTGTTCTAAACCTGAAAAACAGCACCCAATCCCAGTGACCACTTTCTCCAAGAAGGTAAGGCTCAATATGAGTGGTTTTCAGAGATAAATATTGTCTAATACTAGGTTTTCTTATCTCTGTTGCATCTCGGGTGCTGTGTCTTATAGCTAAAAAGGAGATCTTTGTCCAAATAATTTCCATCTAGAAAATAATGGTCGGAATGTCAAATACCTCCTCTCTGCCCATCAAAGTACATGTCTGTCTAATATAATTAAGGCATAAAATGATAGAACACCCCTTACAATTTGGGCATCCTTTATAACTCGCGATTGAAAGAAGCTTGCTCATTCGTGCAGACTAACATTCAAAACTGCGAAGGCAAAAGCTTTCAAAATATCGTCTATGTATTTGAGACTCAGTTCCTTATGACATATATAATGACAGCTCCTTGGGGAACAGTTAATAAACACTGAAAAAAACTGTTTTTCTCAACCTGTATTTATGCTGTTTTGGAATAACTCCAGAAGCCTGCACCGTAGGTGGAGATGGGAACACACTGAGCGTAGAAAAATGTCGATTAAGAACGGTTTTCATTTCAAAGATGGGGTGAGATTGAATAAAACGCACATTGACTGGGTCAATCTTTATCTCCTGTTTTTTTTTCTTTTGGTCGAAATTGTTTTTATTATTGTTTAGTTAGTTTGTAACACGGTGAGGAAATCCATGTCGAGCTAAAATGTATACTTTCAGTAATACATCCATTGCAAACAATTAAAACAATACCCAGTAACAAAACAAAAATCAGCGAGGTCCAGTGTGTTTGAATATTTGATCGTGTAGTTGTATATGCAGGCAAGAAGCTACGGCAGTCATAATAACTTGAATGGAAGACAAGCTCTACTATTCCGCCAAATGAAGCGTGTAATCAGCGTTCGCAGTGTTGCAAAAACGGCTCTGTGTAGATCTATGGCGAGGTTCTGAAATAGATGAAACACCTTAGGGAACACTGACATTTTTATAACATGTATCCTCCCCCAAAAAAAAGATACATCGGGCCCATCTTTTCAAATCAGTCTTTAGTTGTTGTTATGTTATGTTATGTTAAAAGCTCTTGTAAAGCGCAGTAGAGAGCGGCAATGCGTGTTGTCATTTCAATGCTCAGGTAAGTGATGTCCATTTTGGCCCAGAGGGAAGGAGTCATGGGACCTAGCGACTCTAAGTCTGTGGCAGGTAGTTTCAAATTAAGTATATAGAATTTAGCCAAATTAGTTTTGAATCCCCCTACAGATACAAGGCAGTTCCTCCTAAAGCTCTACTAATGAGGGTCCCAGATTAGTAACTGTTAAAAGTACATCCTCAAGAATAGGGAAATCTTGTGTTCCATTGGAACCAAATTAAATCCTTTGGATGTTGTTAATGCAGCAAAGCATTCAATATTGAGCACAAAAAATATTGGGGATAAAGAACATTCCTGTCATGTCCCACGCTCCAGCTGGAAGAAGTCAGACCTCACCCCCTTCACCAGAACCAAAGCTCTAGACATCACATAGTTAGCAATATCATTGTTATAAATTGGTCACAAAAGCCATAATCCACCCGATTAAATGCATTCTCGGCATCAAGACTTAATAAGACTGCCAGAATCTTTTTTTGGTGGGCTTTTTCCATCAGGCTGCTGCCACCCTCCGATGAAGCGTGATTGGTCGGGGAGGACCAAATCGGGCATCAGGTCTTTCAGTCTGTGCAGCCAAAATTCTGGAGTAGAGCTGGCATCCAAGTTTAGGAGTGCTATGGGCCTGTAGGAGCCTCATGATTGGGGATCCTGCCCCGGCTTGGGGATAACCGTGACTAGGGCTTCGATCATCGAAGGTGTTACCATCCCTAAGGCAGCTGTATGACTAAATAATGATGTCAAGAAAGGGATTAGGTCTGAACTGAAGGTTTTATAAAACTAGGCTGTGAGGCTGTTCATCCTCGGCAATTTCTGGAGTTTTAGGTTTGCTATTGCAAACCGTATTTTGTCATCAATAATGGGCTCCCCCAGCATTTCAATTTGTAAAGGGGGCACTTGGGAAAGCTACACCGTATCAAGGTAAGAGGCAAGAATTTGTATGTTCAACAGTGTGTAGTTCATTGTAAAATTGACCACATATGTGTGTGTTCTCTGTGTCTATGCTAGTAAAGTCAGTGGAACGTCGCCTGATGTTTCCTATAAAATCCTGTTCCCTTTTAAACCTCAGCTGTCTCGCCAGGTAGGCTCCTACTATACTCCCATGTTCATAGAATGTATGTTTCAGTATCTTTTTTTGGTGGGCTTTTTCCATCAGGCTTCTGCCACCCTCCGATGAAGCGTGATTGGCCGGGGTGGACCAAATCGGGCATCAGGTCTTTCAGTCTGTGCAGCCAAAAATCTGGAGTAGAGCTGGCATCCAAGTTTAGGAGTGCTATGGGCCTGTAGGAGCCTCATGATTGGGGATCCTGCCCCGGCTTGGGGATAACCGTGACTAGGGCTTCGATCATCGAAGGTGTTACCATCCCTAAGGCAGCTGTATGACTAAATAATGATGTCAAGAAAGGGATTAGGTCTGAACTGAAGGTTTTATAAAACTAGGCTGTGAGGCTGTTCATCCTCGGCAATTTCTGGAGTTTTAGGTTTGCTATTGCAAACCGTATTTTGTCATCAATAATGGGCTCCCCCAGCATTTCAATTTGTAAAGGGGGCACTTGGGAAAGCTACACCGTATCAAGGTAAGAGGCAAGAATTTGTATGTTCAACAGTGTGTAGTTCATTGTAAAATTGACCAAATTTGTGTGTGTTCTCTGTGTCTATGCTAGTAAAGTCAGTGGAAGGTCGCCTGATGTTTCCTATATAATCCTGTTCCCTTTTAAACCTCAGCTGTCTCGCCAGGTAGGCTCCTACTATACTCCCAAGTTCATAGAATGTATGTTTCAGGTGAAGTAGAGTGAGCTCTTCCCTGTTGGTGTAGATGGCGTTGTATTTGCCCCGTAGTGCTGTGACCTTACACTGGAGACGTAGTATTGGGTGCTCCTTATGTGTCTGTTCAAGAGCCTGTGGTTTGGTTTCTAGGGCTAGTTGATCCTTTGCCCTCTGCCTATTGAGTGGTACTGTCAGGGAGATACAGTTACCCCTCAGGACTGCTCAAAGGCTTCCCGGGTATTGGAGGGTGTTTTGTCAGTGGGAGGGTTAAGTGGAAATTATTCCCTTGTAGTTTTCCATAGATCGACCTGGGAGAGGCTATCTCAGGAAAGGAAGTTTAGAAAATAACTGCTGTGATGTCGCTGTAATGGTTCCCCCCAGTGTAATGTGACACCCACCAGAGCGTGATCAGAAAAAAGTGATGAGATGGATTGTCGCTGCAAACACAAAGAGATGATGGACAGAGCGCTGTAACTTTTTAGACACTAACCCCCAGTCACAGATCTGGATTAAATTCATCATCGTTCTTTAGCTCACTTCGCCACCCCAGTTCAGACCCAGCCATGTGTAAATCAGTGTTGACCTTGTATACCCTGCCAACATAGGGTGAACCCAAACCCAAACCCAAAGACATGATGGACGGAGCACTGAAACTTGTCAGACACTCGTCCACAGTCACAGATCGGTGTTCAATCCACCATAGTTCTTTAGCTCACTTCGCAACCCCAGTTCAGACCCAGCCATATGAGGATCAGTCTTGACCCTGTCACTCATAAGAACAGTCCAGCATCAACTGCCAACTCCGGTCTTCCCTGGACCGGAAACAAGCATCCTGGGACCAGTTTTGGGGTAACACCCCTCATCAGTCAGGCTAGCTTGAATCCAGTGGCAAAGTGAGCAAGAGACCAACATCTGGGCATACCCTGCCAACCTAGGGTGAACAAAGCAAACACAAAGAGGTGATGAACGGAGTACTGAAACTTTTCAAACACTCACCTCCAGTCACAAATCTAAGTTGAATCCATCTGCATTCTTTAGCTCACTTCACCACCCCAGTTCAGTCCCAGCCATATGCAATGTGGCAGCCTGTAGGTCCTGCAATCACAATTGGCTAATGAAAGTGTAAGCTAGTCTGGAATAGGTACGATGGGAGTGGGAGAAGAATGGGTAGTCATGGGATGAAAAACTCTCCATGCGTCTGCCAGTCCCAGTGACTGAATTGCTTGCTTCAACGCTCTAGAGAAGTTTCCCGTGGCTGACAGGCAAAGGTGGTCGGCCGACCATATAGACAACCCTTGCCCAATATAACAATATTATAAACCTCCCTTCTTCATCAGTTTTGTGACACCTAGGCTAAAATCTGTTTCAGTGATGAGTGGAATATTCACACCACTCCATTATGTTTAGAGGTAGAAGAGGAGGATTTAAAAATTTGAGAATATGCAAAATGTTTCAGTCTGTGGTTTCTTATTGGGATTAAGATATGTCTTTTACAGTGCCACCATATCATAGCATTGGTCGAGTAGACACGTCCATAATTGATGGCGCTTAATAGGGGAGTTAAGGCCCTTAACATTCCAGCTGATTGTCACAGTTGCCATGGTCTAAGCTCTAATCGCGGACTGTACATGTCTGGCCTTTGATACTGGTGTGAGGTAGTGCTCCCTTGGGTAATATAATTAGGCTGGATTTGCTTCCCCTTCTGTACCATTGCCTGAGATGACTAATGCCTCCGTCTTGCTCCTCCAAATGGTTATATAAAGTGATTTTGTAACACCCAGGCCCTCCAAGTGTTAAACCTTAACAGAAACAAAGGCAGGACAACTGGTCACAAATTCAAAATTATGTCTACATATATTTGCATTTTACTAGGCGATTGACCTATAATTGTTAACACATCTTATCATGTAGCTCATTTAGTTAGGAATGGCAATAATTAAAGGTCAACAAGAGCATTACAACCCTTTGAGATTTGAAGTCATTAGGCGGGGAAGTGGCTGATGCCCGTAAAGCGATGATCTCCTTTGCACGTTCTTCACCCTCTACTGATACCTTTTCACCAGGGGGTGGGCCAGCGGTCATTTTGTCAACCATGACCTATTGTTGATGGAGTGCTGTGAGGAACAGTGCCTCGGGGATCAACCCCAGGAGCCCTGCAGCATGAGTCAATGTTTTTATGATATGAAGGGCGCTGCTGAGAGTGCCAGGTGCCAGAAGTCGGGGATCGATCAGTGTTCTTTTGAGAAGTCCCCTGGTCTCCATCCTCCATCTGTGCCTCTGGCACAGATCTGACCCCAGTGCCTCTGGGGTCAGGATGTCAAAAAGCAAAATGGCCTTTGAGAGTTCAGTTACATGGCATGGCTTTTTCTGTAGTTCAAAGGCAAGGCCAAATGGGTATGTCCATTTATATCTTATACGGTCTTGCTTCAATTTTTCTGTCACTTGCCTAAATTGTTGGAATCTAGCCAGTGTGGCAGGGGCTATGTCCTGGAAGAATGCACATGCTGCACCCTGAAAAGTGATTGTCTTCATCCCATGAGCCCCTCATAGAATGGCTTCTTTGGTTTTGAAGAAGTGGAACTTCATGAGGGTGTCCGAAGGTCGCTTCCTGTTGCCCAATGATTTTAGACCAACACAGTGGACTCCGTCCAGCTTTTTTTTAAAGTTTGATTTTATTGAATCCAAAAGAACAGAAAATTGAAGAAACAGTCAAAATGATACAACCGTATAGATTATACAATAAAAATATAAAATAATAAAGAGATCATAAAGCATCAATAAAAACAGAGGAGAAGTTCATTGAACTATGCATAAAGAAATGACATCGTAAACGTAACAATACTAAACATTTAACTGGTGATTAGCTGGTGAAAAAGGTTAAAAGGCATTGGGAGAATCATGGTGTTTTTTGAACATCAACTGATCTAGTTGGAGAGGTATTTGTCGAGAAGGCAACTAAAGATAGATAATTGGCCAAGGGAAGCCAAAGGAGGTCACGTTTGATTGCCAAGGAAATGGGAGAGACATAGTTAGTATAAAGGCGGTGATGAAAACAAACCGCATTCCACCAAGAGCAAAAGGTGACATTATTAGCCTGTTTCCAATTGGAGGTAATGAGATGAAAGGCAATAGCTATCAAAAGGTCTATGAGTGTGTAATGTTGTGGAAATTGAGGGCAGATAGGGGAGAGGGATCCTAGAAAAATGTTAGCAATGGAGAAGGGGAAATTGCATTTTATATTTTTGGGGGATTACATTTTTGGGTGGATTTGTCCTGCTTTATCTTCTGTGCTGTCTCCCCAAGGTGTTCCGCAAATAGGCCCATGACAAAGGCCTCCAGGTCAGGGCCTATTCTTCTGATTACATAAAATTGCGACTCAAAATACGAATCACAATTTGAAAGTCAATAAGCACATTTACCAAGCATTTAATAAATGCAACTGGGCAATTAGGAGATGCTATTACCATTAACTCCAAGTTGATAGTAGTCATGTGCAATTTTTGAAATTACACAAAAAAATGTATTTTTCAAAGTGCCATGTAACGCGCACATGCTCCTAGAGCATGTGTGCAGTTCACATGTGAACAATTCTTTTTCGGGTGTTGTAGGGGGGACTTAGGCCCCCGGGCACTCTTGGTTTTGCATTTCCTCATTTGCAATTTCCAATTAGGTAATCACAAATTAGTTAATGCGAAGCCATTCTCACCCATTCTCACCCTCTGGCCTTTAGGTCCATAGGAATGAATGGAGTAGCATTTCCCAATAGGGATTCCCTAATTGCAATTGCAACTCTGTAGGAATCACTATTAGGGAATCGTCAGTTTCTTACATACCATTCTGCATTCGCTAAATAGTGATCACCTAGATTTTGCACTTTAGTAAAGGTAAAATGGAACTTTGATACTTATGACCTAATGTTATCATTCTGATGTTCCTTAGTGTTAGTAATTCAGAAGTAAATACTACAACTCCAGTAACTTATTTGTGGTACTAAAATATATCCATGAGTAACATCGTCCAGTCTATGAATCCTTCCTGTTCCATCACAGGACTTCTGTTGGCAAAATGCAACATTTCCCAGTCTTAGAAGAGTTCATATGTAGGTCCAAAAATAGTTCAAAGCTAATTTCATCAATACCATGACTTTCAGAATTTTCTAAATGTCCACCAAGAAAATTCTATAGGAAGTAATCGGTCATGGAAAGTTTGATCCAGCTGCAGCATAATTTGTTCATGATTAATTGGCAAATATGTTGTGGGCCACAAGGAAGATATACTCAGATATTCAAGGTGGTCACCAACTCCCCAGATTATGTAAGAGTTTATGGCCTGCTGGGAATTATAGTTAGCTGTCCGAACACTGCAGTGTAGATCCTTTTCTGTACACATACAGCTTCTGTCCAGAAATCACCACCACTCGGTAATGACTGCTAGCCTTTCATTACCTGAAAGAATGGTGAATGAGGTTTTCAAGTGTTGCTCCCCCATGCGTGACTCATGCTAAGCAGAAATTCGATTGGGGGAAGTCTTAATTCCGCGGACGCAACTTGGGTAATTCCTGAATTATTTGTAAGATTTTGCTCACCTTTGATGTAAGAAGTGTCACCACCCAGCTTCTTGTCATCTTGTGCCTGTAAATTGTCATAGAACGACTTGGTAAGGCTCTGACTACTTAGTTATGGGCACTTTATCCCATATATATTAAACTATCCGTACATGACATTATGTTAGTTTGTTATTTTATTGTAATTTTAAAATGTTAATGTAATATAGCAAAGAAACATTTTTTTTATTATTTACCAAATGTTATAGTATGTGCAAGAAAATAATTGGCAGTATCAATTAAAAAAACTTCTGTAAAATATTCACAAATTGTCAGACAAGTATTGTAAGACAATGCCATGTATTTTGATGCAATGCTCAATCGACATATGCTTGACTTTTTGTATGCATACAATGCCTGAGCAACGGCGCATAATGAATCAGCTTGCCTGAGGTACAATACTGCTTGCTGGTGACTCGTGCCGAAGAAATACATGCGTCAGAAGCGTAACCTTTCAGAACAAGCCGGCCTGGTCTTCGGGAAGGGGTTTGTGGTCGACGATAGGGTCATGCTGTTGTAGTGGTTATTCTTCTATAGACTTCACATTTTTTGCGTGATTAAGCAGCAATATAAGTATGCAACAAAGGTAAAAGTACAAAAGTTGTTCTTGGAGCACATTTATTAATAAAGGAAAGCGACAATACAGCTTACTCAATCTGGTTCTCCTTTGCAGTGACAGATAACACTTCAGGACTCTGAGAAATCCAGCATTTGGAATGTGAGATTCACTACAGACCGACTATATAGTACAGGTGTCCTCTATTGATTTTCCAGATTAGGGTGGTTTATTTTGCTGCGTCACTGCACAAATGTAAAATCTTGGTAAAGAAGAAATCCTCTTGTTAGTGTCTCCAACGCTTTTTACTTTTGGATGGAATTCAGAGTGAGGCTCCGAACGCTGTTGATTCAGCAGCAGGGATTCACAGGCACACAAGGGAAGAAGGAAGGTAGGCCGGGAAGATGAATAATGAATATCATTTACACACATGGCCCTCTGCGGGAGACCGAGTCTGTTTTCAATTGTTATTATTGTAGTTGTTTTCAAAGCAGGTGTGAATACTCTATTTTCGTAGACCGGTCTGGCTTAAATCCGCTCTGCTTGTCCGACAGTTTAAGTTAAGGGAAGTTAGTACTAAAGATGTGAAGAAAACATCTAAAGGTAATGCGGAAAAAAATAACACTATAGATACACAACAGGTACTTTAAAAAAATGAATGAAAACATCATGACTTTATCTTGGCAGACAATATCACTACATCAGGGAATTTAGACAATATTGTACATAAATTGAGTTTTTCTGCGGCTTAGTGGTCTTATGATTTATTACTATATCGGGAGTATCACCAATGGATCTCTCCGTGCGTGTACGTTCTTTATACCCTTATCATTTGCTACCTGCAATAAACCATATGGGCGATTATTTTTTTCCTGTTTTTTCCTGTTTTTTATACTTCATGAGCGTGCTATACATTTACTGTAGTTTGCAATGACATCACATGTGTATTACTTGCCATTCTATTTGATACAATTTGACTTCTGACTTTCTCTTCAGTTCATTGTCATAATACATTTTATTCTATTATATCTCAGATAACCATAAAAGTGTGCACGTAAAAAAGCAAACATTGAGATCACTTAAAATGAATTGGACATATAAATCAGTAAATCGCACATGGAGTTCCGATAGAGAAAAATGCATTTTAAACCTCCATTGCCAAAATCAATAAGTCTCACGTCTGGGCTATATTGTCTTTGCCAATGTTTCTATTAAGCATGGCTAAAAAGCCCATAAAAGCACTTAAGTTGGGGGGAAGCACCACAAAAGAATGTGGGTGGGTGAACCATCTCAAAAGATGTGGGTGGGGGAATGCCTTCCAATTAGTCCTACTACCTACCCCCACCTTCTTCCTTGAGGCCCTGACTATGTGTGACTTTTACCATGTGTGGCATAGTATCAGGGGGAGAGCTAGTTATCTCCAATTTGCAGGCTTGGGGGAAGTCGGGGTGAGTTGTAGGGTGGAGTGAGGCTTGGACCACTGGGTCTGAGGTGTGCTATCAGTTGACCTGCTAGGTATCAGTTGCACCGCATTAAAGTGCTGTGTGCTAGCGTGTATTGGTCCTGAGTGAGTGTGTGTCTGGGGAAGTGACAGCATGCGGACCACCTGTGATAAGCGACACTGAACAGCAGTGTTGCCTTACACGTTGATTTCTTGCCCGAAGAAAAATAAATTTGACATTGGTTTTACCCATGCAGCCTTAGCCTGCGGTGCTGATAAAAAGTGTTATAATTCTTTGTGTGTATAACTTTCTGATATCGTTGTGACCTGGGGTGCACCCTATAACTATCTGGTATTGAATTACAGGAATTGACATGGTGGGCCTAGGTTTGACAATGTGCTGTACCACATAAGGGTGATGAGGGGGGTTAGTATAGGATATTTTCCAAGTGGGCATACTACTTATGTAATTTCAACAATGTTGGGCCTAGTAATGCTAGCAATATTTCCAAGTGTGATTTATTTCCTGAACTAAAGGATGTTCATGTTGTGTTGATTACTGTGTGTGTTGAATAGAAACGGTCATCACATGTGAAGTCTCTTTTGTGATGCTCAGTGCTTTTATTGTGAGTGAGTGTTGTGCCAATGCTTTACACATTGCCTCTGTGATAAGTCTGACTGCTCAGTGCCAAGCTACACAAGGTTATGCAGTGAGTGTAATTACCCACAGCTGATGGGAGTGGTAGGTTCTGCCTGACTAGGGCCTCTCCTCAGACAACCAGAAAGTGCCAGTTCCAACAGGGAAGCATTATCATGAACGCGGTGGGGGGGGGAAACAGCATGGAGGGAGTGGAAGGTAGGAAGCAACTTGGAAGAGCTAAAGAGGCATGATCATCACAGAAAGCGAGGGATCGAAGCAAACATAGAATGGGGTTGGGATAGGAAACGAGAGAGACAGCAATATAAAATAGGCCACAGAGAACCAAACAGGTGATAAAAGCAGTATGGTTGGAGAAGTACATGAGGGCAAGGGTTACATTGAATGGTTATGAAGAATCACACAGGCAACAAAATAGCAGTGTAGAGTACAGAGGGACAGAAGTAGATAGAAGACGACAACTGGAATACACATGCACTCTAATGTAAAGCTTAACCCAAAAGAATAATTTAGTACTTGAAAAGCAAGCAGAGGAAGGACACTTGTAATGAATCCATGTTTCAGGGAAGGGAAGAACACAAGAAGAGGAAGGAAACGCCCACACAAGCTAACAAATGTAAAATCAAGTTACTGAGAGTGACAGTAAAATATTCAGTGCTAAGCAATGGGCAGGCTCTAAGCCCACTGTAAGCTGACATGGGTCTTTTTGCAAACAGGCAGCTTGTGCTGTCTGGTAGGCAACACATAAAATAGTAGCCATGTAAAACAAAAAGTGATATCTATTTAAAGACATGTGATAGCCAGGAGGTGGCACTCTCTAATGTATAACTTGTAAATTTCACAATTAGGACCCTTTGCTTTGAATACTATCTCCTTTGGTTGAGTAAAATGGGTGATCCTGCGGACATCATGAAATAACCTAGTACCCTGATTACACACACTGGCAAAACATAAGTTGTACACCACATAGTGGCAACCACTATTTTGGTACCTGGCTCACGTGCTTGTGCTGTATTTTGTATGCCATCGCTGCAGTAAACAAAACTAAAAATTGTTAAGACTGAGGTCGAAGTTAGAATATTATTTTAGCAATTATTAATTTATTTTTTGATCCATTTTAATACATGTTTATTTATTGTATTTCGTCTTCAGTCACCAATCTTGCTCTCCAACTTAAATATAATTCAATATCACGCTGCTGTAAACTTTATTTGTACATACATATTTCATGCCTCGCTCCTGCTTAAATGATTAGCTTAAAACATGCACCAAATAAACACCCTTTAAAAAATTTCAAAAGAGCCATTGTGTGCACCAAGATGGGATTCATGTGTCACAGGGCGCATTGCCTGCAAGGTGGTCACCACAATCCAAAACACCACACATCTGTGTTAAACAAATGGCCAGTTTCCAAGCAGTATAGCAGAAATGCTCAGCATTCTTGATGCAGACCCAGTACGTGTGCCGAGCCGGTTTTGCTTGGGAACACATAACCGGGTCGCACTACGCCAGGAGTGTCGAATACTATGAATAACAGCAATGACTCGATGGATTCAGATACTGTGAAAAAGAAAATGAGTGTGAGAGAGAACATATGGGCAGGCACATTTTGAAGAGGGGGGCAGGCGAAATGCACTAAGGCAATTTACACCAACATTGGGGCACAGGGATAACAACCATTGGTGGCAGAGAAGGGCTCTGGACATCGTTACAGGCTCCTGTCACCACCGATCGCTTGCAGCAGTGTCCTTCTACCTACCGGACCAGGCTCCTGTTACCACTGGCAGCAGCGTCCATCAACCCACCAGACTGAAACGGGCTCCGAACGCCTCCGATCTCAGGCAGTTCTCACAAACACGGCGCTGCTGTGTGATCTGCCAGAGGTGCGGTACATAAAGGCGGACCCAATCCGGGCCCCGAGGGAAATGTGCTGGGTGCGGTGCCACATTGTCGATCGCTCCGGACCTCTCTGAGCGGGACCTGGCGCAAGGCAACTGATTATGATGCCCCCGATCCTGCAAGCACACAGGAGGCAGCAGTAACAATGAACACTTCCGCCCTCACACTACTCATATCCCGCACCAGATATTTCTTTCTTTCCTCTTCTGGGCTTTCAACTGTTTATGGCCCGTGGATGTTTGCCTCCCCATCAACTAAAATGGCGGCGCCTGAAAATTGTTCATTGGGTATTTCTAACTGCCTCAGGCTCTTTAATATACCGCCTATGAGGACTTTAAAAAGCGTTCCGAATTCTAATTAGCTCTGCAGCCTGGGAGATTGTGTTTTTCTTCTCTGACTGGCCTGTCTACAGCTACTTTGTGGATTCCCATTGGACCAATGCCTGACCTTAAAATGGCGACGGTGAAAGATATTCATGATCACCCCACAGTTCCTGACTTTAAGATGGTAATGCCACATAACACTCTTTGCCTATACATTGTTTTGCCCCCAATATGTGAGAATGATATTGAAGACCCGCCTGACTTATAATTGCTGACGCTACAATTGCTTTTTTTTGCTTTTTTTTCAACTTAACTCACTTTTATTGTTGCCTCCTCCATCTCCTGCTTTTGAAATGCCGAAACATGTCCAAGTTTTCTCCCTGCCTGGGTGACTGACAAGCAACATTCCTGAGACCTACCTCAGTCACTCTAGCTCCATCACGTGGTACCTGGTATTGGATTCCGCCATCCCCTCTACTGCCTATTTGCCCCTTCTACTTTTATAGTGCCCTACCCTAACCAACATGTTGTGTCCGGGCCTGTCCGAAACTGGGGAAAACTCTTACACTCTAATCTACCCCCCTTACGTCTCCAAAACCACAGCTAAATTATTCAAGCACGCTACCCTAAAAAGACACCAAGAGACTCTGATATCTGACCTGCGCTACAGCGCTGACATCGCCACAGTTATTAATGACCTTATCTTCTACTCCAGAGGATCCCCCTCCTGGCACAAAACCCTTGCGCACCTTCTTAATATTCGCTTTACCAGAAACCTTCCTTAAGGGACCAAGCTCACAATAGCACCGTCCCCTACCTTGCGAGCTGACCTCACCATCACCCTCAATAAAAACGGCATTGTTCTAATCCAAGCCTCTACGAATAACCTCTACAAATTCGCAGACCTTTTCCCCCTCCTCAGAAACCATGTCCACGACTCTGTTTGGGTAACTAACACCCGCACTAATGAACCGTCGTCCTGCCAGCCTAACATACCTAGCCATCCACATACCAACCCCCCAAGAGCCTCTTTCTCAGGTCATCCTACGCCCCCAACATGTCCCCTGGCTACAGAATCTCCCCTACACCTTTTATCTCCTCCCACCTAGCGCCACCCACTTACAGGGAGTCTGATATACTCCCAAAGACCCCTGTATCTGATAGAGCTAGCCCTCTAATGGCTTCCTCCACTGATCACCCTTACATTATAGTTCGTCCCCCAGAACCACTAACAGAACCGCCCCTAGACCTCAAACCTCCTCCCGCAAGCAATCCATCATAACCGCAAGCTTGGTACTCCTTCAAAGACCCTGGAGTTTGCTCAATCAAATCTATCTCCCCGTCCACCGTTACATGCCCCCTGGACTGCTCCTGAACCTTTGAACCCCTGCCTTCTAGCACCCCGAGCTTATGCTGATTTAGAAACTCTGCACTCCAGAGAGGCTAAACTCACTCAGAGCATTCATAGCTCCATTCTAGACTTCATGAACCTCCTTCACCTTGCAGAGCTCTCCCTTGCTAGCCTCAAACCACCTCATACCTCCCCCCCACCGAACACCCAGCCTCCCAAGCACCCACTCCCGCTACCTCTGAGACATCTTCGTCTACACAAACAACCTTGACTCCTCTCAGAGGAGGATTCCCGAGCTCTCTCACTCTCTTACAACTCTCCCACCACCACCTCTAACCTCCTAGACCTAACTGGTAACAAAATCCTAGCCATTCTCCAAGACCACAGCTCCATCCAAGCCATTCCCCGTCCACTATATATAAATGCTAAACACCCCATCAGCACGGTCACCATCAACCCCAACAGGCCAGCAACCCTCCATAACAGAAGTGTGATAAAAAGCAACCTCATGCCTGTCCATCCAGACTCCTGATTCACCCCCCCTAGCTGGTCTTTTATTCAACTGCCGTTCAGCAGTCAAGCATGCCGCTGATATTGCTGACCTCATCCTGAACAAAAACCTAGACCTAGCTATACTAACTGAATCCTGGCTCAATGAATACTCTTCCCCCTGCCTGGACTTATTAGTCCCCCCTAACTACAACATCGCCAGGCTGGACAGACATTCCAACAAGAAAGGAGGAGGCATTACCTGCATCTACCGATCCTCCCCGCTTGTCACAGAACTCTTGGCGGACTCCACTGACTCCTGCGAATACCTCGCGCTCTCAATTTGCAGCCACTCATTACACCTTTGTAACATGCACATTTTTTACCACCCTCCAGGTTCTAATGACTCTTTCACTGATCACCTCTTGGAAATCATCACAACTAAGATTTCTTCCAATGCCACAGAGATTTTCCTAGGTGATTTCCCACTGCACTGGAATGACACCAAAGATTCTTACGTCAATGCCATCAAAGACCTCCTAACTGACCAAGCCCTAACTCAAACCTGCTCTCTACCAACCCACTTTAAAGGGGCCATCCTTGACTGGATCATTTCTAAGGAACCCTCAGTCAAGCTTATCTCCATAGACCCATGTGACTGGTCTGACCATCATTCCATCTCTTTCATTTTACCCGGGACCCGCAAGACAAAGACGTCGCAACCGGTAATTCCCAAACGCTGGACCAGAGACACCAAGAACCTCGACCTTATGAAATTCGAGGCTCTCTGCAATCCTGACCTCCCCCCCTCTCGCACATATCCACGGTCAGTGACCTCAATGAACATTATGTGTCGTCCATCTCAAACATTCTGGACGACCTTGCCCCTCTAAACTAAAAAGAACACTAATCAAGGACAAAAACCCCTGGTCCACTGGTTCCCTCAACATGGAGAGACGATCCCTAAGGCAATCGGAAAGAATCTTGAGACAGCACCCCTCTGCAACGCATCTAAAACTTCTCCGCCAGTCTAGAAACGCCTACAACAAGCACATCCTCAATTCCAAAAAAGAATATTTCAGATCGGAATTGGGGAACGCCATGAATAGACCTCACAAGCACTTTGAACTTGTCAAACTCCAATCTAATAAACTGGCTAAAACACAGAAATATTCCCCAAAACCCCTAATATCGTCAGAGGAATTCTCCTCATTCTTCGCTGATAAAACCACAGCACTAGGAATTGAACTCAGTACCGCCACTTAATTTCATTCCCCTCCTGACCTGCCCCCTTTTTCTGCACCACCCTCTCTGGCCCCACCTGAAAACCAAGCCAGCTGGACTGACTTCGAATACTATAACGAAGACTCCATCTCCAAAATCCTTTCTACCTTAAAGCCAAATAATCACTTTAATGACCCGCTACCCTCAAACTTTTTCGCTACCACCTCCCAATCCATTGTTCCCTGCTGGACTGCAATAATCAATGCCTCCCTCCAGCAGGGTTCGATTCCGGACCCTTTGAAATCCGGCCAAGTACTCCCTATTCTGAAAAAAACATCACTAGATCCAGCATCCCCTGACAATTTCAGACATATCTCCAATATCCCGCTGTTAGGCAAAGTATTGGAGAAGTGTGTACAACAGCAACTGAATCAGCACATCAACAGCTCCCACCTACTTGACGACTTCCAATCAGGATTCAGACCAGACGACAGCACTGAAACTACTATGCTCCACATCGTGGACGATGCCCTCCAAGCCCTAGATCAAGGCAAAACCTGCCTTCTAATCCTCCTTGATCAATCCTCTGCCTTCGACACAGTCAACCATGCAAAACTACTTGAACGTCTCAAACTCAGGATGGGTCTGGATGGCGTAGTACTAGAATGGTTCAGGTCCTTCCTTCACACCACTCTCAGAGATTCCTGATCAACTGCAACTATCTGTACACACTCCAGTCACGATTGGAGTCCCCCAAGGTTCAACCCCGCATCCACCCTCTTTAATCTTTACTTAGAGCCAATCACTGAAGTTCTTTGCACTCCTAACATCTCCTACCTTATGTATGAGGAAAATACCCAAATGTACATCAATATCTCTTCGCTCGATGAGTTCCTCTCCCTGAATGAGACCTTGAAACTGACTGTCCAATGGCTTGCCAACAACCAACTCAAACTTAACGCAAAGAAAACTGGAATTTCTCCTAATCTCCACTTCAAAGGCCAATCCGCAGATTCATATGTGGATCAAGGCCATCACAGCCCTGAACTGCCTGCAGACTGTTGTGGACTCTGCCAAATCCCTGGGCATAATCTTGGACTGTAACCTGAACATGCAAGATCACATTAACTAAAGCAGCCAGATTCCACCTGAGCTACCTTTGGAAGCTGAAACCCTTCATAGATGCTCCGGACTTAAAAATGGTTGTTCAAGCCCTAGTCATCTCTAGACTGGAATATGGTTGTTCCACCCTTACAGGATTACCCAAGATCTCCTTAGCACCTTTAAAAGCCTGTCTCAACACGGCCGCAAGACAGTACTTACAGGTACCAGGAAATTCGACCACATCTCCCCGCACATGAAAGAGCTGAACTGGCTCCCTTTAGAGGCCAGAATCCAGTTAAATCTGGAATGCGTTACACACAAGGCTCTTTACACACACACACACAACTAGTGGTATTTGGAGGAAGCAGAACTCCGGATCCGCTAGAAACTTCTTACTCCAACCTGCCTTCTTTCAGAAAAAATGAACCTACAAATGAGCCTTTACTGGAGCAGCACCAAGAATATGGAACTATTTTCCAACCACTATCAGAAGAATCCCTTCAATTGCACGTTTCAAAAAAGAGGCCACAACCTTTCTCATGGGTAAAATTCCTCAACTTCCCCAGATCACCAAATCTCCCCGCCGAGAATACGTGGGACCTTTGTTTTTACTGACTCTAACGGTGATTTGAACCATTCACCTGTATCCCCTTCTTTCCATTTGTTCTCAGCACTCCGACACCCACCATCCTATCTGTTAATTATGTATATTTCTGCACTTTAAACTTTGTTTTTGTTTACCACTGTATACCTTGTAAAGCGCTCTGATACCTTCACGGGTCAAGTTCGCCTCTATAAAACGCACAAAAAAGAAAAATAATAAATAAATCAATAAGGATAAGCAATGAAGGGGGAAGCAACAGGAAGTGTGAGGAGCAATGGTTCAAGAGCAAACTGAGAAAGATGGGAACGTGGGGAAAAAACACACGGGGAGAGAGCATGGCAGACGATGAGACATACATGTGAAGACCTCAGAAAATTACACACACTACGGTACAGTGCTTGAACAAAATTTAACGCACATAAAAAAAGTGCTATAGAGGAATCATCAGGTGCGCAAGAGAGATGGGAGACTAAATATTACCTGAATCATGTTGGGAGCAGCAGACGGGCACTCAATTATCTTGAATCAATCTGAGCTGGGTCCCTGTTGCAAAGCAATCATTGGATATAATGTTGGGCCACTTAAGAAGGCTTTAAAGAAGAGTGACGTTAAGTCAACAAATAGTAAGCAATGGGTGGGCTCCAAGCCTAGTTTTGCAAAAACAGTGTCTTGCAAGCAAAACGCATGAGCTAGCAAATGCTCTCACAGGCTGGACCCTATAAAGAACAAGCTGCGTAACATACTTCATCGTCCTTAAATGGTTGTAAAACTGCAAAGCAGTTCAACGTTTCAAATTACGAGACCTTAAAGTGTGCCCAAAAACATTTTGGTATATAAAATATAAAACTTGCAGAAAAATGTAAATAAAGCGCAATCACGTTTCTTTGGGTGTCTCATCACATGAACAAAACATGATACTGTGGGAGCGCGGATCTAATATACAGGCGAGGAGGCTGAATGAATTTTCGAACAGGTATAGGTTTATTTTGAACAAGTGTAGGATCAGGTAAAACAGATGTCCTGGCGTCACAGTAGTCTTCTTCTTGGGAGTCCTCTTCGGAGTCTGGCAATGGTCCTGGCTCGTCGTCTTCGGAATCGAAGGGTGTTCCCCGGAGGCTCATAAAAAGAGGAAAGATAGGGAGTCATCAGAACACTAGTTTTACCCTTTAACAGGGAATCTAACCCGTCACCGCACCACAGTTGTGCTCAGTAAAAGGGGTTGTGACTTTAAACTAGGATAGGGTTGGGCATAGGGACTCATGAGAAAATAAAGCAAAAAGTATAGTGAGAATCCCTCACTAAAAGAAATAGTTTTCCCTTATTGTTAAGAGATTGTATTTTAAGACAGTTTCTACGTCAATGCAGTCAGACGTCAATGTATCTAATCTCACATATGCAGGATTTTTCCTATGAGACTAATTTCAGTTTACTCAGGTGCATGAAACCGTTTCTAATCATTGGCAGCAAAAAGGATCACTGTGACACAATCTTTAACAGGTATAACGAGCGTTTCAAGGATGAAAGCGGTTCACTGCGCAGAATAGTAAAACGTATACACACTAACTGCCACCCGCTACCCTACAAAGACTACCCGCTACCCTTACGTGTAGTAAAGTGAAAACCCTTAACTCACCGGCTCCTGCCGCAAACTCTCCTGAGTCCGCGGCCGCTCTTCAGCATCCTCCGGTGGAATCCACCACTCCTCAGTCCAGGGCTCGTCTGCTTCCTCGTCCTGGGTTTCTCTCTCCTTGGACTTCTCCTCGCAGTCCTCTTGGCTCCGGTATGGTGTTTCTCCTCGCGTCCCCTCGGCCGGCGTCCTCTTCCGGTCTACTCCTTCTCTCCCAAACCCTCCTCCGTGCTCAGTTTTCATTGGGTTTCGTGGTCCTTTTCCGGGGTTATCGTCATTCACTTCCGGGCTAAGTTTTCCAGCTCTCTGTAAGGAGAGGAAAAGACGGCATGGATCCGGATTGGGTGTTGTCGTTTGTGAAGTCCGTTGGACGTTATCGGCCCACGGGATTACATCGGTGAGCATTTCCTCACATCCCCTTTCCCTTGCTGTCCTTCTACTCGGGGTTGTATCTTGAGGAAATCTAGATAAATAGTCCACATTTCCTTGTTCGCTTCCTTTCCTATGTTTGGTTCGAAATCGATAAAGTTGTAATGACAGGAACCATCGAAGCACTCGTTCATTATGGCGCTTGTTCTTGGCTAATTTATTTATTTATTTATTTATTTATTTATTTATTTTTAATATTTATAAAGCGCTGCATTTACCCGTAGGCGTCTTGGCGCTGATAAACCATTTATTTAAATACAGAAATGTGAAGTAATGACCCAGTTAATTGAGACAGAAGTGAAGGATGCAGTGATTATTGGGTGAACAGCCAGGTTTTCAGAAGTTTACGGAACTGAAGAAGCGTGGCACTTTGTCTGATGTTAAGAGGCAGGGTGTTCCAAAGTCTGGGGGCCGCCACCAAAAAGCGTCGGTCACCCCAGGTGACTGTATTGGTGCGGGGGACGACCAGTTGACTGAGAGTAGCTGATCGTAGAGCTCTGGTGGGTTTGTAATATTGTAGTTGATCTTTTAGAAAGTGTGGTCCTTGATTATTGACTGCTTTAAACACAATGCAATGAATTATTTTTTGTACAGTGAGCCAATGAAAATCCTTTATATTTTTGGAGATGGATTCAAACTTTGTTTTGCCGGAGAGCAGACGAGCTGCCGCATTTTGTATCGTTTGGAGTTTTGTAATTACTCTAGTTTGAGCATTAAGGAATAGCCCGTTGCAATAGTCCAAGGATGAGAGGACAAGGGCAGGAACAAGTGTCTTGATGGCAGAGTCAGGGAGAAAAGGGCGTATTTTCCGGATCATTTTTAATTTCAGGTCTGCCGTCGATACTGTTTTGTTAGCGTGGTTCATGAAGATTAGACCATCATCGAAGATGACTCCGAGGTTCCTAACCATTCTAGAGGGGCGTGATCAGTGTACAAAGTGAACTCCCTACCTTCAAGATAGTATCTTAGGGTTTCTATAGCCCATTTTATGGCTAATGCTTCTTTTTCTATAGTGGCATAGTTCTTTTCACGGGGAAACAGTTTTCGACTAATGTACAATATGGGCTTCTCTCCCTGGGATGTTTCTTGGGATAGAACAGCCCCAAGTCCTTGATCTGAAGCATCTGTTTGTAATACAAATGGAAGGGTGTAATCTGGACTGGTTAACACCGAGTCGGATGTTAAAGACTGTTTCAGGGTTTCAAATGCTTGTACTATCCCTAAGGAAGGATGTCGTAACTGCTCTTCTGTTTTGCAATGTTTTTGCAGTAAGTCAGTTAAGGGTGCAGCTGTCAGAGAAAACTGGGGAATAAATCTTCTGTAGTATCCCAATAATCCCAGAAAGGCTCGTAAATATTTTTTTGTGTGGGGTAAAGGGATTTGTGATATGGCTGTCAGTTTGGAGGCTTGTGGTCTAATTACACCATCCCCTAACAAATATCCCAAATATTTAACATTTTGGGCGGCCAGATAACTTTTTGCAGGATTAATTTTTAAACCATACTGTCCCAGTGCTTGAACTACATTCGAAAGGTGACAGAGATGTTGTTCCCAAGTGTCACTATATATGATTATATCGTGAATGTAAGCACCAGCATATGTTTCATAGGGCCTGAGGATGATATTCATAGCCCTCTGAAAAGTTGCTGGAGCTCCATGTAACGCGAAGGGTAAGACTTTGAACTGATATAATCCATCAGGAGTGGAAAATGCAGTTTTTTCTCATCTTCTGCTCTTAAGGGTATTTGCCAGTAGCCTTTACACAAATCGAGTGTGCTGATGTATTTGGCTTGGCCTATTCTTTCTATCATTTCATCAACCCGTGGAAGGGGATATGTATCGAACTCTGAAATCTTATTTACTTCACTGAAGTCAATGCAAAACCGCACCGACCCATCCGGTTTCGGGACCAAAACTATTGGGGAATTCCACTCACTTACGGAAGGTTCTATAATGTCCATCTCTAACATTTTTTGGACTTCTTCCCGTATTGTTTGCCTCCGAGCTTCGGGAATGTGATAGGGTCGAAGTCTGACCTTCTTCCCTGGAGCAGTTTTTATCGCATGTTCAAGAAACGTGGTTCTGCCTGGTTTGGTGGAAAAGGTATCTTCGATTGGTTTTAACATCTGGGTTAGACTTTCTTTTAAATTGTCTGGCAACCCGGGATCTATGCATTGTTCAAATGGAGCAGATACATTTTGGACCATACTCACAGTGGTTGGGACGGGTCCTTCCCATTTTTTTAGTAAATTGATGTGATATATCTGAGACGTATGTTTTACCGGATCTAACTCAATCCTGTATGTGACAGGGGTAACCTGATCAATTACGGTATTAGGGCCTTGCCACTGGCCCAACAACTTATGATCAGAGGAAGACATCATGAGTAATACCGAGTCTCCTACCTTAAAAGTCCTGTCTTTTGTTCCCTTATCTTACTGTTTCTTTTGTGACTCTTGAGCTTCTTCTAGATTATTCTTAACAATGGTCCTAATCTGTCCTAGGTGTGTACGTAGATTCGACACATATTCAGTGATGGGTTTAGAGTCATGGGGTTCATTTTCCCATCTTTCCTGTGCCATCTCCAATAAAGTATGTGGTTTATGACCGTACAATAACTCAAAAGGGGAGTATCCCGTACTTTTCTGTTCCTTGCACCTGATGGCAAACAAATCCAATGGCAACATGTCTTCCCACTTTCTAGATTCCAAAACAAGAAGTTTTTTTAGGGTAATTTTTATGGTGGCATTATACCTTTCGACTAATCCATCCGTTTGGGGGTGGTAAGCCGAGGTACGGATTTGTTTGACTCCTAACTGGGTACACATTTGTTTCATCAGTCGTGACACAAAGGGGGTTCCTTGGTCAGACAAGATTTCCTTCGGAAATCCGACTCTAGAAAATACTGTGATCATCGCTTTAGCAATGTTAGTCGCATCCGGCCTTCGTAAAGGTATGGCCTCGGGAAATCTCGTGGCATAATCTACAATCACAAGTATATATCGACAGCCACTCCGGGAGGGTAGCAAAGGCCCTATTATATCCATCCCTACTCTCTGGAAAGGTTCATCAATTATTGGAAGTGGTCTAAGGGGAACTCGTGGTGGATGATATCTACTATTCCTCTGACAAATGGGACACTCTCTACAATACCTTTTCACCTGTTGGTAGATTCCGGGCCAATAGAAAAGTTCTAGAATCTGTTTTTCAGTTTTATCAGCCCCAAAATGACCTCCAAGAAGATGGCTATGAGCTAAATATAATACCTTGTCTCTAAAGGGCCCTGGAACCAGGAGTTGAGCTTTCTGATTTGGGTTTCCCTTCCGGTATAATAGACCGTTTTTCGTGAAAAAATAAGGACCTACTTGTTGAGGATCTTCGTCCTGTAAGGCCTGATTCCAAGCCTCTTGTGAGACCGGATCTTCATGTTGGGCTGCATGAAAACTTCTATCAGTTTCCCATGGGTTTTCGTCTTGAAAGATTGGAAACACATTTTGTGATCTGTTCTTCTCTGCTCTCCTTTGCCTTTTGCTTTTCCATTCTTTTGATGGTGGCCATTCTTTCTCCTCATCTTGAGCAAATGGGGCATTGGCCAACCACTCATTGGTAATGTCAGGTTTGTCCTTTAACAACTGTGACAACTTGGGATATTCATTCCCTACAATTGCTTGTTCGCGTAACTTAGGAATCAGTCCCACATTAAGGGTGGTGCCAGTATCACCAGCGTGCTGAATCTGTACCTGCGCATTAGGACAAGGTTTAGTATCCCCATGAACACATCTTATCGCAACTGCTCCATCAATTGGACCGATATTAGGTCCTAAGTCCTGTGGACGTACCACGCTGTGCAGACACCCTGTATCGGCCAAAGCAGTCACTGGTCGTCCATTTACTGACACCGTACAATGATAAGGAGGTTGTCTCTTTTCTGACGGGGAACAATAATAATTTCGAACTACTCCAATTTCCATAGGCTCCTCCTTTTCTCTTTGTGGACAAAATCTCGCTATATGTCCCATACCCTCACACTGGAAACATTGGGGTCCCATCGGAGCTCGAAAAACAGGGGTTCCGGGAACAATGGATATTGGTTCTGGTTTTTTAACCATCGGTGGTCGAGGGGCCCTATGAGGTGTCTGACCACCTACTCGTCCATGGTAGTCCTCCTTACCTTTCTGTAAATCTTGTGCCCTACTATAAGCGCTGGCTATCTCTACTGCTGTCTCTAGAGTAAGATTAGCTTGTTGGCGTACCCATTTTTGAATAGGTGGGTGTAAGGATGTTAAATATTGTTCTAAATAGATTTTGGCCATGATACCATCTTTATCGGTAGTGGCAGCTTTTAGCCATCTGTCGGCCATATCCTTAACTCGAAAATACAACGCTCTAGGTGTTTCTTGTGGTCCTTCTTTCATTTGTCTGAGCTTAAGTCTATATGACTCATCATCAACTCCTAGTCGTTCCAAAATACATTTCTTTTTTTTTTTTTTTTTTTCTCGTTCCATAATACATTTCTTAATGTCAGGATAAGTTACTCCCGCTTGTACCGTCGCAGCTTGATATGCTGCCTGTAAGTCTCCTGATAATAAAGGTCCTAAATATTGTGCCCATTTGTCGGGTGGCCACGATGCTGCTGTAGCCATCCGTTCAAAATTGTTAAAAAAGAAATCAGGATCTTCTCCACTCACATATCTCTGTAGCACTACTGAGGGAAGGGTCGTGGGACCTCTCTGTTGTCCAAGTGCCTCCGTTAGTTTGGTCAGGGCGGTATCATGAGTTTGGCCTTGTCCGGAAAGTACTTGCTGTATCTTGCCTCGATCCTCTTCCACGACAGTCAAGAAACGCTCCATCACTTTCCCCAGGTGTTCTTGATTTTCCGCCATTTTAGCGAGTGCGGCCTCCATGGCGCCCTCAGATACCACTTCTGACACCACTTGTGGGAGCGCGGGTCTAATATACAGGCGAGGAGGCTGAATGAATTTTCGAACAGGTATAGGTTTATTTTGAACAAGTGTAGGATCAGGTAAAACAGATGTCCTGGCGTCACGGTAGTCTTCTTCTTGGGAGTCCTCTTCGGAGTCTGGCGATGGTCCTGGCTCGTCGTCTTCGGAATCGAAGGGTGTTCCCCGGAGGCTCATAAAAAGAGGAAAGATAGGGAGTCGTCAGAACACTAGTTTTACCCTTTAACAGGGAATCTAACCCGTCACCGCACCACAGTTGTGCTCAGTAAAAGGGGTTGTGACTTTAAACTAGGATAGGGTTGGGCATAGGGACTCATGAAAAAATAAAGCAAAAAGGATAGTGAGAATCCCTCACTATCCTAAGAAATAGTTTTCCCTTATTGTTAAGAGATTGTATTTTAAGACAGTTTCTACGTCAATGCAGTCAGACGTCAATGTATCTAATCTCACGTATGCAGGATTTTTCCTATGAGACTAATTTCAGTTTACTCAGGTGCATGAAACCGTTTCTAATCATTGGCAGCAAAAAGGATCACTGTGACACAATCTTTAACAGGTATAACGAGCGTTTCAAGGATGAAAGCGGTTCACTGCGCAGAATAGTAAAACGTATACACACTAACTGCCACCCGCTACCCTACAAAGACTACCCGCTACCCTCACGTGTAGTAAAGTGAAAACCCTTAACTCACCGACTCCTGCCGCAAACTCTCCTGAGTCCGCGGCCGCTCTTCAGCATCCTCTGGTGGAATCCACCACTCCTCAGTCCAGGGCTCGTCTGCTTCCTCGTCCTGGGTTTCTCTCTCCTTGGACTTCTCCTCGCAGTCCTCTCGGCTCCGGTATGGCGTTTCTCCTCGCGTCCCCTCAGCCGGCGTCCTCTTCCGGTCTACTCCTTCTCTCCCAAACCCTCCTCCTTGCTCAGTTTTCATTGGGTTTCGTGGTCCTTTTCTGGGGTTATCGTCGTTCACTTCCGGGCTAAGTTTTCCAGCTCTCTGTAAGGAGAGGAAAAGACGGCATGGATCCGGATTGGGTGTTGTCGTTTGTGAAGTCCGTTGGACGTTATCGGCCCACGGGATTACATCGGTGAGCGTTTCCTCAAAGATACTATCGGAGGCATCCTGACCCAAAGTAAAGCATAACTTAGTGCAAATAGAGCCTGTTCTGAACCTGAAAAACAGCACCCAATCCCAGTGACCACTTTCTCCAAGAAGGTAAGGCTCAATATGAGGAGTGGTTTTCAGAGCTAAATATTGTCTAATGATAGGTTTTCTTAGTTCTATTGCATCCTTGGTGCTGCGTAAGCATGGGTGAATTTTGCGAATTCGCGATCTGCGAATTAGCGGATTTGCGAATTCGCGATCCGCAAAATTCGCTAATTTGTGCGAATTTGCGGATTTTTGTTTTTTTGCGTGTTCGCAAGGTTTTTTGCGTTTTCTCGAGCCGCTTGCATAGCGAAGTTACCCATGCAGTTGTTTATGGGAGAGGGAGAGAGAGATAGATAGATAGATAGATAGATAGATAGATAGATAGATAGATAGATAGATAGATAGATAGATAGATAGATAGATAGATAGATAGATAGATAGATAGATAGATAGATAGATAGATAGAAAGAGAGAGAAAGAGAGGGAAAGAGAGAGGGAGAGAGAGAACGAGAGAAAGAAAGAGAGGCCGGATCTCTGAAGGGCCAGATTCCTGAGTTGCCCCTACAGAACATACAGCTTTTTATTTTTAGCAAAATGCATATGAAAATTGTGATGTAAAGGTCTCTTTTAGTTTAACCCCTCCTGACAACTCAAAATGGGTGTATTTGCCATCCTCTCCCTTCTTCCTGTTTTTTATATCTGTAAGTGCTTCCTGATGAGGTTTAATTCCTTGGACAGGTGCCTCGTTGCCTACTTGTAACTATTCTCTGACCCTGCTTCAAGGGTCAGAGCAGGGTCAGAGAATAGTTGCAAGTAGGCAATGAGGCGCCAGGAAGCAATTAGCAGCAGGTGTCCAAGTTGAAGTTAATTTGTTAGTAACCCTTTTGTAAAAGGTTACAAAGAAATTAGGTTCAACTTTTGCACCTGCTGCTGTAACCCTTGCTTGGCTGAAAATTCGTCCCCGCTGATTTGCGGATTTTACCGCGATTTCACGAGATTGCGGATCGCGAAATCGCAGAAAATCCGCAAATTCGCCCGCGAAAAGGATTTTACGCCCACCCTTAGTGCTGTGTCTTATAGCTTAAAAGGAGATCTTAGTCCAAATAATTTCCTTCTTGCAAATAATGGTCGGAATGTCCAATAACTCCTCTCTGCCCATCAAAGTACATGTCTGTCTAATATAATTGAGGCATAAAATGATCGACCTCCCCTTACAATTTAGGCATCCTTTATAACTCGCGGTTGTTAGAAGCTTACTCATACTAGAACTTGTATTGATGCTGTTTTAGAATAACCCCAGAAGCCTGCACCGTAGGTGGCGATGGGAAAACACTGAGCGTAGCAAATGTCGATTAGAGGTAAGAACGGTTTCTATTTCAAAGATGGGGTGAGATTGAATAAAATTCCAATACACTGGGTCAACCTTTGTCTCCTGTTTTTTTTCTTTCGGTCGAAATTGTTTTTATTATTGCTTAGTTAGTTTGTAACACGGTGAGGAAATCCATGTCGAGCTTGAATTTATACTTTCAGTAATACATCCATTGCAAGCAATTGAAACAATACCCACTAACAAAACAAAAATCAGTAGGGTCCAGTGTTTTTGAATATTTGATTGTGCAGTTTGTATATGCAGGCAAGAAGCTAAGGCAGCTGGTGTAGCTGTAGGGTGAGTGTCAGAGGTGGCAGGAGAGTCAGGAGAAGTAAAAGACAGGGTCACCCTAAGACTAGAAGTGAAAAAGATGTAGTGCCGTTATATTTGTGCGCAGGCCGCCAGTGGTAGGCTCCTAGTCAAATATGACACCAATGGGTCCCATGCAAACTCGAACTTTTTGAAATCATCTGAGAAGATATCAGACATCCTGTCCATAGTGAGGGCTCGCCATAGGCAAGTATGTCATTGCGTGATTGCCGAGCTGCTGCGATCGCTATCTTCGCTGTGCCTAGGCATAGCCACATGATGGCTTTATAACTGTGTGTCCGCCTCTTGTGGGTGGTATCCCTTAATCCCCGAAAAGCAAACTCTATTGTTTCCTTAATCAGGTAACCCAGTGTGTCTTTAATTTGCCCCAATATTTCATTCCAGAAGGGTCTGATATGTGGGCAGTTCCATCAGAGGTGGCTAAAATCTCCCAGAAGACTACATTTCCTCCAGCATAAGTTGCAGGTCGAGGGGAAGATTGTATTCAGTTTAGTAGGGTACAATTACCAGTGAAATAGTATTTTATGTGGGATTCCCTTAGGTCTAACTAACAATTATATTTCGAAATGTCTTTCCATAATGTGTGCAAAAACAACAATTGATGGACAGAATGCAGAACAATGTCATATATTTACCCCAGTACAGAGATCTGGGCCTAAATCCATCGTTTTTTTTGCACTCCACACCTCCCCAGTTCAGACATGGCCATATGCAAATCAGCCTTGACCCTGTGCCTCATGGGAACAGTCCAGCCCAAACTTCCAAGCCATGTCTTTCCTGGATTGGAATCAAGCATCCTAGGATCGGTTTCTTGTTATCAGCCGTCTTCAGCCAGGATAGCTTGACCCCAGTGGTGTGGAGAGCATAGGACTCACGTCTGAGCATACCCATCCCACTCGGGGTGACAAATGCAAAAAAAACAATTGATGGACAGAATGCAGAACAATATCATACATTAACCCCAGTACAGAGATCTGGGCCTGAATCCATTGTTTTTTTGCACTCCACACCACCCCAGTTCAGAAATGGCCATATGCAAATCAGCCTTGACCCTGTGCCTCATGGGAACAGTCCAGCACGAACTGCCAAGCCATGTCTTTCCTGGACCGGAATCAAGCATCCTAGGACCCATTTCTGGTTCTCAGCCATCTTCAGCCAGGATAGCTTGACTCCAGTGGTGTGGAGAGCATGGGACTCACGTCTGAGCATACCCTTCCCCCGTGTAGGGATAGCCGTGACTAGGGCTTCGATCATAGAAGGTGTTACCATCCCTAGGGCAGCTGTATGACTAAATAATGATGTCAAGAAAGGGATTAGGTCCGAACTAAAGGTTTTTTAAAACTAGGCTTTGAGGCTGTCCGGCCTCAGCAATTTCTGGAGTTTTAGGTTTGCAATTGTGAACCGTACTTTGTCATCAATAATGGACTCCCCCAGCATATTATTTTTTAAAGGGAGCACTTGGGGAAACTACACCGTATCAAGGTAAGAGGCAAGAATTTCTATGTTCAGCCATGAGTAGTTCATTATAAAATTGACCAAATCTATGTGTCTTCTCTGTATCTATGCTAGTAAAGTCAGTGAAAGGTCGCCTGATGTCCCCTATATAATCCTGTTCCCTTTTAACCCTAAGCTGTATCGCCGGGTAAGCCCCTACTATATTCCCATGTTCATAGAATGTATGTTTTAGGTGAAGTAGAGTGAGCTCTTTCCTGTTGGTGTAGATGGTGTTGAGTTTGCCCCACAGTGCTGTGACCTTACACTGGAGAGGTAGTATTGAGTGCTCCTTATGTGTCTGTTTAAGAGCCTGTGGTTCGGTTTCAAGGACTAGTTGATCCTTTGCCCTCTGCCTATTGAGTGCTACTGTCAGGGAGATACGGTTCCCAATCAGGACTGCTTAAACTCTTCCTGGGTATTGAAGGGTGTGTTGTCAGTGGGCTTGTTAAGTATAAATTATTCCCTAGTAGTTTTCCATAGATTGACCTGGGAGTGGCTATCTCAGGAAAGGAAGTTCCGAAAAAAACTGCTGCGATGTCGCTGTAATGGTTCCCTCCCCAGTGTAATGTGACACCCACCAGAGCGGGATCGGAAAAAAGTGATGGGATGGATTGACGTTAAAAACACAAAGAGATGATGGACAGAGCACTGTAACTTTTTATACACGAACCTCCAGTCACAGATCTGGATTTAATCCATCATCTTCTTTAGCTCACTTCACCACCCCAGTTCAGACCCAGCCATATGCAAATCAGATTTGACCCTGTATACCCTGCCAATGTAGGGTGAACAAAGCAAACTCAAAGAGATGATGGACAGAGCACTGAAACTTGTCAGACACTCTTGCACAGTCACAGATCTGTGTTCAATCCATCATTGTTCTATAGCTCACTTCGCTACCCCAGTTCACACCCAGCCATACGCTAATCAGTCTTGACCCTGTACCTCATGAGAACAGCTCAGCCTCGAATGCGAACTCCGGTCTTCCCTGGACGGGAAACAAGCATCCTAGGACCGGTTTCGCGGTAACACCCTTCATCAGTCAGGCTAGCTTGAATACAGTGGCAAAGTGAGCAAGGAACCCATGTCTGGGCATACACTGCAAACTTAGGGTGAACAAAGCAAACACAAAGAGATGATGGACGGAGTGCTGAAACTTTTCAGACACTCACCTCCAGTCACAAATCTAAGTTGAATCCATCATCGTTCTTTAGCTTACTTCACCAGCCCAATTCAGTCCCAGCCATATGCATTGTTGCTACCTGTAGGTCCTGCAATCACAATTGGCTAATGAAAGTGTAAGCTAGTCTGGAATAGGGACGATGGCAGTGGGAGAAGAAGGAGTAGTCATGAGAGACTGGATGACAAACTCTCCAAGAGTCTGCAAGTCCCAGTGTCTGAATTGCTTGCTTTAACGCTCTAGAGAAGTTCCCCGTGGGTGACAGGCCAAGGTGGTCGGCCGACGATGTAGGAAACCATTGACCAATATAACCATATTATGACCCTCCCTTCTTTATCAGTTTTTTGACACGTAGGCTGAAATTTCAGTGATGAGTGGAACATTAGCACCACTCAATTATGTTTAGAGGTAGATGAGGATTTAAAAAATTGAGAAAATGCTTAATGTTTCAGTCTGTGGTCCTCATTGGAATTGAGATATGTCTCCTACAGTGACACATATCATTGCGTTGCTCGAGTTTATGGTGAATAATAGGGGAGTTAAGGCCCTTAACATTCCAGCTGATTGTCACAGTTACCATGGTTTAAGTGCTAATCGCAAATTGCACATGTCTGGCCTTTGATACTGGTGTGAGGAAGTGCCCCCTTGGGTCATATGATTAGGCTGGATTCGCTCCCCTTTCTGTACCATTGCCTGAGATGACTAGTGCATCCGTCTTGTTCCCCCAAATGGTTAAAGAAAGTGATTTTGTAACTCCCAGGCCCCCCAAGTGTTAAACCTGAACAGAAACAATTGCGGGACAACTGGCTATAAATTCAAAATTATGTCTACATATATCTGCATTTTACTAAACGATTGGCCTATAATTGTTAACACATCCTATCATGTAGCTCATTTAGTTAGGGAATGACAATGATTAAAGGACAATAGGAGCATTACAACCCTTTGAAATTTGAAGTCATTAGGTAGGGAAGTAGCTGACGCCCGCAAAGCGATGATCTTCTTTGCACGTTCATCACCCACTACTGATACCTTTTCACCAGGGGGTGGGCCAGCAGTCCTTTTGTCAATCATGATCTGTTGTTGACAGCGTGTCGTGAGGGGCAGTGCCTCGGGGATCAACCCCAAGAGCCCTGAAGCATGAGTCAATTTTTTTATGATATGGAGGGCGCTGCTGAGAGTGCCAGGTGCCAGAAGTCGGGGATTGATCAGTGTTCTTTTGAGAAGTCCCCTGGGCTCCATCCTCCATCTGTACCTCTGGGGTCGGGATGTTGAAAAACATAATGGCCTTTGAGAGTTCAGTTACATGCCATGGCTTAGTCTGTAGATCAAAGGCAAGGCCGCATGGGTATCTCTATCTATGTCTTGTACGGTCTTGCTTCAATTTATCTGTCACTTGCCTAAATTGGTGGCATCTAGCCAGTGTGGCAGGAGCTATGACCTGGAAGAATGCACAAGCTGCACCCTGAAAATTGATTGTCTTCACCCAACAAGCTCTTTATAGAATGGCTTCTTTGGTTTTGAAGAAGTGGAGCTTCATGAGGGTGTCCCGAGGTTGCTTCCTGTTGCCCAATGATTTTAGACCAACACGGTGAACTCTGTCCAGCTTTATCTTCTGTGCTGTCTCCCCAAGGTTTTCCGCAAATAGGCCCATGACAAGGGCCTCCAGGTCAGGGCCCTCCGCCCCCTCTGCCTGTTCATGAATTTGCATGTTGTTGCGGCGTGACCTGTTCACCAAGTCTTCATATTTCAAAATTCAGAATTCATGCCCGGAGTTGCAACGCAGTGATTCCATTATTTCTACCAGTTGAGTTGAGCCTGGTCCCAACTGAATCCACATCTTGTTTCAGCATAGCCAGCTTCACATTGATGTTTGACCTCAATGTGTCTAGGGAGGAGGATAATTCTGCTTTCATTTCTTCTTGAAGTTCCTTTTGGAAATCCCAGAGGGAAGACATCAAATTGTCCCTTGTACGTAACGTTGGCGGCATTCTCTGACACTTCCCGCGTTATTGTCTTTACTTTAGCAGGTGTGATTTAGCTGGAGACCCTGTTTGATTATTGTCTTTTGGGTGGCATGGGCCAGTGGAACTCAACAGCAGAGAAGTGATCGTTCTGTGCCCCTTTACATTGTGTTGTGCTCGATGAGGTGTCCGATGATGTCAGGAGATCTCATAGAGTGGAGGTGGAGTGGTACAACTTCTGCTATGCCTTTGCCTCAAGGTGCCAACAACACTATTTGCGTAAACCCGCAGGCCAAAGATCTGATTCTGTAAACACACCCAGTTAGGAGCTTGAATATATATAGGAATTTTAGATAAATAAAACAGTATTATAGGAATCAGCATCATTTTAAGTGTATCTAGTTCTACCCAACATGATAAAAACAAAGCATTCCATCTAGAAGTAAGAGAAAATAAATTTGTATGGACTACTTACATATTGATGGAGACTGTCTATGATATGGAGGCAGTAAACCTAGTAAAACTTAAAACTTGCCAGACGGAACGGAAATGGCGGAGAAGTTACTCCCCTGCAGAAAGGAAATGAAATGTATGACAAAGCACTAACTGACTATAAAGTTGCCATCGTAGAGGCAAAATAAGCCTTCTACTCAACCAGGGTTCTTAGCTCGGGCAAAAAATCCAAAGAGATTTTTAACACCTTGGCTGCACGGCCGATTTTGCGGAAGTGCGGCACTTCCGCAAAACGGGCGGGCCCGCGTCAGCCATTGGCTGACGGCAGCACCAGCGAGGTAGCGTTGCCGTCGGCCAATAGCCGACGGCAGCATGGAAGGGGTTAAAATAGTCAGAGAGCGTTCCAGTCCTGACCACATTACACTGGCCATCACTCCCTCCCAAGTCTTATGTGACAATCTGAATACCTTGTTTATTGAGAAACTCTATTTCCACTAGCCCTCAGGAATGGAAATCACATAAACAATATCTAAATCCCATAACAATGTCCAGTTTTCAAAACCTTACCTTAGATCGGCTTGATGAACTCAGAAACAAGATACAATATGGCTCTCCCAATGACCATTGTCCTGCTAGGATACAAAAAGTTCTTCTTTTGCATTTCCAGGCTACTTTTCTCTCTCTTCTTAACGCCTCCTTAGAGCAAGGGGTAGTCCCACGTGCTTTCAATGAGGCAGTGTTAGTCCCATTGCAAAAGAAAGCTTGAGTAGACCCAGCCTTCTGAGCAATTACAGACCTATCAGGCTTCTCCCGTATCCGGCAAAATTGCTGGAGGCTCATGTAGCAAAAAATCCTCTGTGCTTTCATCGAAGAAACGAATTTTCTGGATTCTCATCAGGCAGGCTTCAGACCATCGCACTACTGAATAAGTTATTAGGGTAACACACCCAGTCCATTAGGCTGGCACCTTTCAATTCAGCCTGGGTCAATACCACATGTGGTGTACCTCAAGGATCAGCCCTCTCCCCCTATCTGTTCAATATATATATATTTGTCCATTGACCCATGCTCTTCAAAACCGGGGAGTGAAGGTATACAATTATGCAGATGACATGCAGCTGATTTTCTCGATTAATGAGACTGAGAAATCCAAGGATTACTTCCAACATACTATGCTTTTCATCAAAGATTGGATGAGTCATAATTATCTCAATTAAACTCAGATAAAATAGAGATAATTATCACCAACAACAGAATAGAACAGTGTGCGCTGGCACACTGGCCAGCTGCACTAGGTACTCCACCTGTCCCTAAAAATGTTGTCAAAAGTCTGGGAATAAAAATAAATGCTGATCTATCCATGCAGGAACAGATCAACCTGGTCATGTCCTCTTGTGTTTATCACCTGCGGACTGTTAAGAAAATTAGGACATTTTTCACCGGGGAGGAAAGCATGGCTATCATGCTTGCCTTTATTATGTCTAGGCTGGACTATGCCAACGCCATCTATTTAGTGCCAGGAGACCGTTGGTATACAAGCGCATAATGAATTCCCTAAACATAAACATAAACCAGAAATACTGATATTTGATTTTATCTGGGTTCTAATGGAAATGTGAACAAATGGAAATCTGCATGAAAACAAAATGTATTCGGAGGAAGCATTTCACATTTAGACTTTTTTAGTTTGTATTCCAAAGGAGAAGTGAAATTGGTAACTTTGTTAAGAAGCCTGTTAGTAAGGTTTGCAGATGTGATATGAAAAGAAGAATATCATCTGTGTATTCCAGGAGTTTTAACTGTTTATCTCCATACTGGAATCCATTATTGTCTGAATTTATACGAAATTTAGACAAGAACAAATTTAGGGCAAGAACAAATAATAAGCGAGAGTGAAGAGAGTTCTTTTGAACACCTTAGTAAAGTAAGAATGGTGGGAAAAGAGATCTTTGAAAATAAATGAGGCTTTGGGAGCAGAATATAACAAAGAAGCTAGATTAACGATTTTGGAGCCAAAGCCAAACCAATAACGAGTAGAGAAAATAAATAACCAGTTTAAACGGTTGAACACCTTTTCAGCATCTAAAGAAATGGCCACCAATGAATCTTTATAAGACTTCGACTGACTCAGAACATTTAAAAATAATCTAATAAGTTGCCGTTTGACACAGTTAGATTGTTTCCATCCCAATAACTTAGGAAGTAAAGGATCAGGACAAAGAGCAGGAATTTTGGCAAAACGTTTGTAATCCAAGTTAATAAGGGTTATAGGTCGACAATTTTTACATAACTGGGGCCCTTATTTTATTTGGGAATAAGACAGATTGAGGCATCTTGAAAGGTGCGCCTAAATTAGCTAGAGGATACAAATTGAGTAAAGAAAAGATGTAGTTTAGGAATTAATTAAAAGCCTGGAAAAAAAAAATAGAATTCTATAGGGAGGCTACACATAACTAGTTGTTTTTCCTCTCTGCAATTTCCCTCTTTCTATCATAAATAGCAGATCATATTCTATAAACCAGACACAAAGTTGGGGTCTTTTGGTTTGCCTTTTAAAGCATGCATCAATTTTCTATTTGCTGATGAACATTTGGTATCAAACCTTCTTGGAGACTGAGGCATTCTAGAGACTGCCACTTTCATCAAAACACCATGAGTGGCTGTACACGAGTTCCCATATACATCTAATATGGCATCAGCCCACATTGCTAAGGATAAACATATCCTAAACAACTCTGAGTTGAATTAAACAAGGACTCTACAAGACTTGGGTCATTTAGCAAATAGTAAGCAAATTGTTTTGGATGAGATGCAGGCTTGATAGTACTTTAGAAGTACCAAACCTTTTGACATTGGAAGCCGTTAAAGGACTATGATTCCATTATTTCAGACTTACGATGTCACAATAAACCAAATAGCCTATTCAACCCCTGGAGAGAAATAAATATTAGTAGCCAATGCACTTCCTCTCCAAAAAGTTGAGAGGCAGAGTTCGAATCTCTGACAGAATATCGACAGACAGAATATCGACCTGTAATATCGAAGGCAAGTATATCAACACTCTATCTACAACATGGTAAGTATAAAAATATCGAAACTAAAATATCGATGTTAAAAATATCGTAATTAAAAATATCAGGTTTTTTTCTGTAAAAAAAAGAAGTTAAATAAAGTAAATAATACTTACAAATAAATTAAACTTATTTAAACATATTTAATAATGTTTAAAATTAATAAACAATATATATTAATAATAAAACTTTAATAAAAAATAAACATACAACATATACAATATACTTACTTAATAACAATAGTTATTAAATATTTTATTTAATCATAAATTATTAACAAATACCATAAATTACAAATACATCTACACACATAAAATAATAACATATATAAAATATTTAATTATATTTAATAAATTTAAAACATGAAATATATTTTCAATATTTTAAAAGTTAATTAAGTACAACATTATCTGAAATAGTACAAAAAAATATATATAAATAAATACAAATACTACTTAAAGTCCCTAAAAAACTACAATAATGAAAATATTGGATAGCCTAGAATGTATAATTACTGTTCCCACTCCAGAAAATTAAACAGTAGGGAAAGCATTAAATAGCATTGGGGTAAAAATTACTATTCCCACTCCAGAGAGTGCAAAAGTAGGGATAGCATTGGATAGCGTAGCGGTAAAAATTACTATTCCCACTCCAGAGAGTGCAAAAGTAGGGAAATCATTGGATAGCGTAGGGGGAAAAATTACTATTCCCACTCCCAAGAGTGCAACAGTAGGGAAAACATTGCGTAGCAGGTGGGTAAAAATTACTATTGCCACTCCAGTAAGTGCAACAGTAGGGAAAGCGTTGGATAGCGTAGGGGTAAAAATTACTATTCAAACTCCAGAGGATGCAAGAGTAAGAAAGCGTTGGATAGCGTAAGGGTAAAGATTACTATTCCAACTCCAGAGGGTGCAACAGTAGGGAAAGCGTTGGATAGCGTAGGGATAAAAATTACTATTCCAACTCCAGAGGATGTAACAGTAGGGAAAGCGTTGGATAGCGTAGGGATAAAAATTACTATTCCAACTCCAGAGGGTGTAACAGTACAGAAAACGTTGGATAGCGTAGGGGTAACAATTACTATTCCAACTCCAGAGGGTGCAACAGCAGGGAAAGCGTTGGAAAGCGTAGGGGAAAAAATTACTATTCCAACTCCAAAAGGTGCAACAGTAGGGAAAGCGTTTGATAGCGTAGAATTTAAATGTAACATACTTAAAAATAATTTTTATATTTAAAATAATATATAATTACATCTTTAAATAAATCTACATCATTTACAAACAATTAATAATTATTAAAAGCAATTACAATTGAATAATTAATTAACAATAAATTATCAACAAATATCAATTAATATTAATTATTAAATATTACCCACCAAATAATAAATATTAAAGAATTAAATAAAATTCATTACATTAAAATATGATTTAAAATTAATTCACAATTAAAAATTATTAAACAATATACCAAATAATACTTTTTAAAAAAAATATTGATTACCAATTTATTACAAATATTTTCCAATAATAGGAAATAATTACCAATTAAAAATATTAATTCCATTTAACACAATTATTTACCTATTTAAAAATGAAATACCAATGAAAAAAATGAATTACCAATGTAAAACAATATTTCCCAATTACAAACTTGAATAACCAATTAAAAAAATGCTTTAACAATTAAAAACATTAATTACCAATTAAAAAAATAAATTATCAATTAATATCATTAATTGTCAATTAATAATTAATTTAAAATAAATTATTTATCCATAACAAAAAAATTTAATCAATAATTAATTACAATTAAATTACTTACCACCCAATTCCCATATAAACCCACAACCCACTACAGAAATCGAAACAAAATTAAAAAAAAGAATTTATAATTCCTATAAATAAATAATTAATTTAGTATATTTAAATTACTTCCAACGCTATTCCCCTATAAACACACAACCCGTTTCCAGTACTAAAACATAAAATGTACTTAAAAATAACATTAAATACCAATTAAATAACTAAGTTATCAATTAAAAAAATGAATTGCCAATTAATAATTAATTAATCAATTAAAATAATTAATTGCCAATTAATAAATAATAAAAATACTTATCAATAAAAATAAAATCATTAATTCATTACAATTAAATTACTTCCCACCAATTCCCCTGTAAACCTACAACCCACTAGAGAAATAAAAACGTACATTAATTAAAATTAATTTATAATTCCGAAAAAATATTAATTAATTTTGTATATTTAAATTACTTCCCACCCTATTCCCCTATAAACCCACAACCCGCTCCGGTACTAAAACATAAAATTTACTTAAAAATAACATTATTAATATATAAAAATAATACACATATAATTTAAAAAAATTTAAATACTTAACAAAAACATATTACACATACATAATTAAAAACATAAAAATAATACAAATATCAATATTAGTAACATTGAAATTAGTTACATCGATATATATGCTATCAATATTACTAACTTCGATATTACTTACTTTGATATAAATAAATTCAATATTACTTACCTTAGGGTCGATATTTTGTCCAACGATATTCTTGACATCAAAATTCTGTACCTTCGATATTTGCAACACAATATTTGAGTAGGTCGACAATTAGGACTCAATATTTTGACTGTGTACCGCAGGGTTCATGTGCATCTTGTTTTCATGAATATTAACCAGATATAAATCTATACGGTGGTACCTAAAGAGCTGTTCCCCTCAGCGCACACTACAAAGGGTAGCTGCTTCTATGGAGGAAGAATGGGAATAGTGCATGGTGTTAACATATTAAGACAACTGGGCATTAACATCTTCACACAAATTCCGATTAGGGCCCATTGAAATTGATGATGAGGTCACATTCTACTTGAAATTGAACAAATCATAACAATTTGTAACATTGGAATAAACAAAATTGTTGTTCTAAAAATGAATGAGATACCATGTAAGCTCCTTCCCAAATTCAACATGAAAAGCTTGTATCCTCAGATGATCAGCTGAAATATTATTAATTCTTAAATTGCTTGCTAATTTACACTATACTGTAAGCCTCCTTGTCCCTACAAAAATTGCCCTTGGAGTCTGGGACAGAGAAACAGGTATAGCCATCACCAAAAATGCCATCAATAAACCTAGTCTTTTGTACAGCCACAATATCAAATGCATTTATCTAGGTGAGCCATTCGTTGTTCGTTATGTTTGATGCCAGTCCTGCAATATGCTGGATAGTAATCCTGACAATAGTCACCGATGCTAACATGAGGAAGCTGACCAAGGTGAGGCATTGTAGGGACACATAGCCTTTGAGCCTTTGAGAGTCAACGAGTGGACAGTATTTGCAGGCCTGTTGAGTAGTAAATTGTCAGTCACCTTTAGAGGGGTTGTGTAAACAAGAAAACCTGTAGAAGAGGGGCATCAAAATATCTGGGATTCAGGAGCCGGGGCGTGCCAGACAAACAGCTGACTCAATGGAAGGCTGTATGTAAAAGAAACCTAAAAGCAAAACATTTACTCTTCCAAAGCTCACAAATGTATTGAGCTGAGTACCAGGAAGAGCTCTAAGAAAGATAGGTGTGCTGATGGTGATTACAATACAATCCCCTCCAAATATTTACTGAGAGGGCAAAATACACAAGACTCCTGTTACGGAGAGGATATATGACAAACCATATGAGTAAAAATTCACATGTTTTGATAGCCAATGAATGGTTTTATTTTTTTTCTCTTCTTTCGGCCCTGTCATGACTAAAGAGTTGAATTTGTGGAATGTAATTATGGCCGAAATTCTTAAATTATGTGCCTGAGGCATAGGAAACTCCAACTCCACTCTGCAATTGGAAGGACCAATAACAACGGGGTAGAGAATGGCTCTTCATGGACGCAAGTGCCTGAGCCACCCTTTGTGCCTTTAGGCCTATGAAATTCCTCAGAAGCGGTAAAGGGTCAAAGAGGCTGAGAGTCATACGACCCTGGCTTAGGCTAAAAAACATTTATGGCCTTGCTTAGAGCAACTTAAGTCACCCTTCGATATGATCCAACCGATCACCTAGGGGTTTTAAGTGTTGGGTGATCAAAAGGTCAAATTTTACATGGAGTGATACATGCATGACTAAACCTGGCAGAATGTCTCTGGGCAGATCCTCTTGCATACTGATACCCTTGACACACACTCAATGTGGCTTCATACCCCTTTTCTTCCACTTAGGTGTGGGCTCATGAATTGGGGAACTAGCAACAGAGCTGACTCCAGATTCAGACCACAGATCCACTTATGAAATTGGCTCTCCCTCACAAGGCTCAGTAGCATAAACTGTTGATGAGAGGATTTCAGAGGGTAGTACCCAGGCCAAGGTTTACATCTCAACTAAGAGTCTCCTTCCCACCAGCTCGGGCAAGGAAGCCATCAATGGTGCATGTTTTGTGTGCATTGAGTGAGTTACCTGTAGATCTCCTTTTACCCATCTTCACTAATATTAAAATATTGCATAAAAGAGAGTAGGTCCAGCCTCTGGATTACTCTGACGAGTGCAGACAGGCACATTCTTGGCCCGGTCTTCAGCTTGACATACACACGTTCTTCCCTCCTGAGCAGAATTGGGGGCAAGAGAGTCATATGCCCCATGAACAAGTCCACACTACAGCAGAAAAGTGTCTTCAGTTCTTTAAAGCTAACCTATATTTTAATCGGCTTTTTCAGTAGACAGACGCTGCCTGCAGATGGCAGGGCTTCAACTGTGACAGTAGCACAGAAATCAGGCACTTGGCTACTGTGTCAATGTATTATGATTAACATGCCAATTTAGAATTGCAAGAAGTGGAAACTAGTCGGCAACAAACAATGCTCGGTTATTCCAAAAAGGTGGTAGAAAATTAATTGTATTGAGAATAAAAATCTGCCTGGACATTGACAATTTTTTTTTCCCTTGATGTTGTTATATGAAAACAGAGCAGAAATTAAAATAAAGAGGGCACATATGGCACCTTTAGGTATCAGATCTAGGGTTGTCATTATCATAAAGTTGCATGGAATATTTGCATGTTTTTCAAGGATTGTCAAGGAGAGCCACTGAAACAAATCATAGGTTTTGTCCTTGCTGGTCACTTTTGAGACAAAAAGTAACTGTTGTTTTAACAATAAAGGAAGCATATATCTGGGGGTTGTTGACTTTGAGAAAGTGCACCTTTTCCATGGTCACCCCCATTTTCTTGGACCGATGCTGCAGATTATGTTACTCTGTGTACTGGAACACTTTAACCAGGCAAGTGCATGTGTTCTTATCCCTAAAATACTGAAAATTTGGCTAAATCGTAAGTGGCATATTTAACTTGTGAGGTCATGCTATATTGTGAAGAAATACACCCACAGGAGTTACATGTCACCTTCGAACTTAAGCCATTATTGTGCCATCCACCAGGTTGCAGGGAAAACATGGCTCTAGGTCTAACAATGTAGCTGTACTGCTGCAGTTTACACTTTCAGTCAGACTTGTTGAAATAACCATTATGTAGGTCTTGTAGCCCACAAGGTAGGGTGCATTGTATTTAAAAGTGGGGCATGTAGAAATTTAATATTGCAATATCCCTATAGTGAAAAGGCCCTAAACGTTTTTTTCACTATGGAAGGCTCTGGCTGTTCTATGAGAAAATTTAAGAACAGATGAAAATAATAATTACACTAATATGCATTTTGGAGAAGCTATACAAACATGTCGACCACTTATTGAAAACCAATTCAATGGTAAAGTTAGACTTTAAATAAATATTTAAGAAAATTATGTTTTAGATAGTTACCTTTTCAATGACTGAAGATCCTGGAGACTGATTTGCATTAGCCTGCTAGCAGCTACCCCGTCAATGCTTGACTTTAATGAGTTGTGAAAACTGCTACCAGAGAACAAACAGTGGCCTTGCTGTGGGGAGGTTTTTTTTCTTCCTTCCTCTTGGATGGGGACAGTCTTTGCACAAGTGAGGAAGAAGTCTTTCATTTTGGATTTTGGTAGAAGCGTGCACAATGGAATTGTTTTCAGTAGGCAAACAGAGAGTGCTACAAAAGCGGTTCGAATCGCCTTTGGGAACCTTTATCTCATTGGTGTGGGAGTAGTCAGGAATCACCGCCACTACTAGCTAATGTCAGCCGTGAATATGGCTCCCTATGTATCCTCCTCATAACACATTTTGGACCTATGGAAGAATAATTGAAGGACTGCATCTGCTGTTGAGATTGGTGAGGAGAAATAGAGGAATGGTGTTTCTCTCACTTGTACCCAAGACAAAGAAGTGGTCTCCGAATGTCTGTTGGCCGACATCTTGTATGGATACATGAACACATTAAGCTGCAAATTACCTTTTTCCTGAAGTGGTCCGCTGGCCAGTTGCAACTGGAAATAGTCTGAACCCTGCTGGTAGCCTCTGCTGGTGTGAATGCTGACCACTAAATGGTGCCACTGAGGTCCTGGGATCCATGGCTGTGATTGACTGGCAAACTCCTACAATTTCTGCAAAGTTGTGGGAGTTAAAACAATTTTGATTTTCGGCTTATAGATGAGAGAAGCCAACCACCAAAGTCCATCTGACCAATGGTTGACTTCACCTTGCTGAACTGAAGACCAGGTTTCTCCCAAAAGGAGCGTGTTTACACTAGCAAATCTATTTCAGTTTGCCCTCAGCTAAAAGGTATCCTGCCTCATAGATCTCATTTTTAGCTTCAGCCTGTAGCCTTGTACAATTGTGGATTCTGAGCTCTAAAAAAGAGAAACATTCTGAACATAGAAATCTTGCTCAGGTTGAGGTATGAAAAGTGTCCTGCCAAAGAAAGGACTGTGCGCAAATGTTAAACATTTCCTAATTGGAGTATTCCCACCATAACCAGCAACTTCATCAGGACCTCATCCATTGGCTATCCTACATTGAGATCTGCTTGTCATATCTGAACGGTGTTCTATCGTGGTTGGCCTGAAATCATGCCTAGGTCCCAGTCACCCGTGAACAGTGACTATTGATGAATTAATCAATTGGCGGGCCTAATCTTCCCTTTCAATACATATATAACCTACCCCCTAGGATAGGCCATAAACAGACCTTAGGGTAGGGTACAGTGTATTTAAAAACCTGGACATGCACTTTTGAGTTTTACATGTCCTGGTAGTGAAAAACTCAAATTTATGTTTATCACTAGTTTGAGGCTGGCTTACCTCTCCTATAGTATAACATTGGGTTTCCCTATTACATTTAATAAGTGATAATGTTTGCTTGACAGGTAAAAATGTAATGTTTGATGTCTGAGAAATTGTAATTTAAAAACACTTGGTAATAGTAATGTCAAATTGTCAGACACAAATCAGAAAATGCCACTTTTAGAAAGTTGCCTTACATAAACTAGCATAGTCCAAGTTCATTCCATCCTGAGCAGCCACCAGACAAGTGGGAGAGGGCCTTTATCCAATGAGAAAGCTATGTGCTGACATGAATAGTGTACTCATTACTGAAACAAAACCTAACATCTTAGAAATGAAACTCAGGAGGGGGCGCTCCTTAGATTTGAACCAGATCAGTTTCAAAAAGCCTAAATGGCGCCTGAAAAGAAAAAAGTGCAGCAAATGCTACCTTACATAGGGCACTTTGTGAGCGCAAACCGGACCATTCTAACAGACCCTCCTTTTAGCATGAGCTAAAACATTTTCTACTGTAGCAAAATAAAATAAAAATGCAAGCAATAATTATATATCGTATTAGGGTACAGTTATAAGCACTCCATACCATCAGCATCAAAAAGCGAAAGAGCGAGGAGTGATGCATTCTCCAATATTCCCTCATCGATATTCATCAGATCATCAACATCCTTTTGAAGCATTATAGCAGCATTTGTATCATTAATTGATATCTTCATTTGTGGGTGTGAGAATAGTGGTACAATAGGAGCACCAAAAGGGATGACACTGGCTAAGAACACAGCAAAGCACCAGTACCGTAATAAGTTAAATCACTTTTTCAAGATTCCAGACCCAGCTACCAAAAAGGGACCAACTCTAATTCCCACTTTCCATTCATTTGACTTTTTCAAAAATATCTAAAATGTGTTTGGCATTCTTTTCCGTATTCCTGATCCCGACCACACACTGATCGCCAACTACCACGCATACACCACCTCTCTTGGCTAGAATAAAGTCCACTGCATATCTAGTCTGTTCCGAATATATCCGCATTTTCTCCAACTGAGTGGTGATGTTGTGCAAATCTGCTACTGTAGTATTAGATAGAATTTGCAGCTTGCATCCAAAGTATTCTCTAGCTTTCTCACCCCTGGCCAAGGAAGTACCTCCCAATGTGAGAATGGACGAAAGGATGTATCCAAAGGTGATACCATTACCATAACTATGACCTCTATATCAGTCACTCCCTCACAGAACTCTTTCGTTAAGCTCCTTTTAACCCATCTTCTATTAGGCTTGGCATACTTACAGGGCACACCCAAAGGCAATACCATTCCAAGGGCTACGTTGTCTGTAACATTATGGACATTGGAATACACTTCATTAGACAAGAGGAAAAACCCTGGGTGTGCATAGATCGGCCAGTCATTATCCACTGTTGCATACCTGGTGTTCATTCCAAGAGTACTCGGATCCATTTTATTCACTAAGGGGATCGTATTTTTGTACAACACTATTCCTGAGCAATTTATATACAATGAAGTATCAGTGCTATTCATGATGGGACAACAAGCATGGTAATGACAGGCCTCTCAGGGAACTATCAATTCCTTATAATGCCAAACCACCAATGTGACATTCTTTTTTTCCATATAAACATTTTTGCAATATCTATTATTATCACAACCTGGATAACCCACCCCCCAGTGGCTTTCTATGGCATAGACATGGCCCCTAATAACCAAAGCCAAACACCCCTTTCACTTCTGTAAACTGAGGTGGTTGAGTATAAGTATAATTTACAAGTGACAGTGGATATGCAGTCCACAAACTAGTGACAGATTGGTTGGAGTAATAGGAGGTCCCCTCACCAAAGAACTGCTTATGTGTTTCCAAGAAAACATTACTCAGGGCTGTTCTTTTATTTCATCTCGGGGAAATGACCTTACCCTTACTGCGTAAAGGCACACTTTGAACATCTTGCAAAACCCAGGATACTCCACACAGTATTATTATCATCAGAATCAAAAGAACAACACATATTATTTTGCTTTTCCTTGACCATATCATATTATGCTGTACAACAAGAACCATTGGCTGTTACTCCTCTATAACCTTTCTGCCAAAAGGGTGCATAGTGAATTCACAGAAGTAAAATGCAAGGAAATATACAAGTTCCAAGTGCTCATCAGAGCCTCACTGGTACAGGCTCTTATTGTCCATCAATAAGTTGACGCTCTTGAGCGCCAGTGGTTGAGCTTGCTCTGTCCTAAGCTCTTCTAATCTATCCCATGCCAATATAGATGGTTTACCTTCAAGGTATACTTTTGGTTTCCTTAACTAATGTTCAAACAACAAAGGCAAAGTAAACACAGAATTTTCACTTGTTTCAATTATTTTGTTGATACTGTCACTCAGCACTACCTACCTTGTACACTCCATCCCTAATCTTTCTTCTCCTTGGATTCAGTAGCCCTCAGCAAATTGTACCTGGCAGCCCCATGCACTGTGTGCTTAATGAACAAAGGCTCCTGGTTAGCTCGTATTTCTGGTGGCACAGCTTCACTCAAAACATCATTGTTCTCCTTATCTGTCTGTGTCCAGGTCAACTTGGCATCACTAAAGCGAACAAACCTGGGCACTTGCTCAAATTCGGTGTCACCAACACCCTCTCTGACCCACTGGCCATATGGCAACGTTAAAGCAATCCTCTGGCAGTGGGTGGCATCAACCCAGTTCTTTTGACCAGCAACCTTTACAGATGTCCGTGCCACCAACAGAACCTGCTCAGGACCTTTCCAGCTGGGCTCCAGACTTTTCTTCCTCTGGAAGTTCCACACCAGGAAGTAGTCCTCGGACTTAATGTCGTGGGTGGGCCCCTCTGGTATAGATGGTAGGGAATCCCGCACCTGTTGGTGAATAGAATGCAAACTTTCTGACTGGCTAAGATATTCAAGCAACACAGGATATTCAATATCAGAATATTTGAGAGGACATGGGATGCCCCATAGATTTGCCAGTTGTCCAAACACGACCTCGTAAGGTGGAAATCTTGTTCTAGAATGGGCTGTAGTTCTTGTTGACAGAAGAGCTAACAGTAGAGCATCTGGCCATTTCAACCCTGTTGTCTTCTGAATTTTTGCTGATTTCAGTTTGAGAGTACCATTGTACTTCTCAACCAAACCCGCTGACTGTGTGTTACTTCTCCAGTCCTCAGGATCGTTTGTTGCTTAATGGGGTCCACCTCTTGACCTAACCATGCCTGATTGCCATAATGGCACAGGACGATATAAGGATCAAGTGAGGGAAGGAAGGGAAAGGGACAGCATGGAGGGAGATCTGAAACAACAAATAAACAATGATCACTTCTCCAAAATATCAACTGCAACATATACTGATAATAAAGGATCCCTATCACCAGGTACCTGAACTGAGGAGTACTAACTCTCTGTATAATTTCAAAGTAAGGAATGTCGCATTCCCCGGTATAGGCAGGATCGGATGTGTTGACACTGTAAGGTGAGACAAGAACCACAATGAGCCCCGAATGATAACTATTGTCCAATATGCAAGACTATCCTGCTTCTTTATCTCTTATCTGCAATCCTGTTCTAGCTTGCAATATTCATCAGGCATAGAACTACTCAAAAGTCAGATGTAGAAGAAGAAACTTAAATCCCACAAGCTGTAGGAGGAGTCCCACAGCAAGAGTTAGATGCACTCAATAATGTACCTGTAACAGTGTTTCAATGTGGGTAGTTCACCGGAAGAAAAGAAGGGATTCCAACTTAAAACGATACTATCCAGTATTTATAATAAACCAAAAATCGTCCTCTGCATGAACTCCCAGCTTCGAGTTCGCCAACGGAGGACCTGTAAATAAGGCCGCCGAAAATGCCGTCCGATAAATCAGTGAATTGCCAAATAAATGATCCTTCATTCCTGGCGGCCGAAAATGCCGTCCGGTGTTTAGTGAGTTAACGTCCCACGCATGAGCACTGAGTTAGTTGCTCGCCAATGGGGGACCTGAAGGAAAAAGAAATACTATTTAGTGAGTTAATGTCCCCTGCATGAGCACTGAGTTTGTTGCTCGCCAACGGGGGACCTGAAAGAAAAAGAAATACTATCAGAAACAAATAATCGTCCTCCGCACGAGCACAGCGTCGGCTCAACAACGGAGGGCAATCACTTCAGAATTGCCGATCATGTCATCTGAGCGCAGCCGTACTGCAGAGAATCAGGCCAATTCCAGCAGACTCACGCAATATCCAAAGACCAAATCCAAGAAACATGAACATGAATCCAAACCAAGGCAGCACGCCGAAGAAAGAACCAGCTTGCACAGTAAGCCGGTCAGCAGAATATTCGACACACTTCCTGGTCTATCATGTGGTTAAATAGGCGTCACATGATCCACCAGAGTGCAAGGCCTTATGGGAGATGTAGTCTTTGCTGATATCATCCCCAAAACAGTTGCGCACAAATTGAACTATGACAGTACATCCCCCTTCAAGGAGGGCGCAACGAAGGGCCAGGTTTCATGGGATATTTCTTGTGGGAAGAAGTCACCAGTCTAGGCGCATGCACCCCAGCAGCGGGTTCCCATGAACATTCGTCCGCACCATATCCTTTCCAGGACACCAGGTACCACCACCATCGCCACCTCCATTTGGAATCCCGTATGCCAGCCACCTCATACTCCAATTCCTCATTCACAACAACAGGCAGGTGCACCATCCTACCCTGGGACTTGGAAGGTTTCAGCAATGAAACATAGAACACAGGATGAATACGCAAATGGGATGGCAGACTGAGGCGCATGTTGACAGGACTGATGCACGTCCTAATCTTGTACAGGCCAAGAAACTTTGGATGGAATGTACTATGCTTCTTGAAATGCATATTCCTTGTGGACAACCACATCCAATCACCAATTTGATATAGTGGACCAGGACACCTGTGTCTGTCAGCAGAGGCCTTATATGCAGACTTGGTCTTCCTCAGCTGTGCCTGAGTATCCCTCAGAATGTCTCGTATATGTGCCACCCTGCTAGCCACTTCAGGAATGTTCGCTGCCCTAAGGGGATGAAGAAAAGGAAGGAATCTAGGATGGTGACCATAGTTGCAATAAAACGGAGAGGCTCTCGTGGAATCATGCGTAGCGTTATTATAGGCAATCTCTGCCAACCACAAGTATTCCACCCAATTCTCCTTACTGTAGTCCACATAACACCTCAGATATTGCTTCAAGGTCTGGTTGAGGCGTTAGGTCTGACCATCCGTTTGCGGGTGGAAGCTGATGGATAGGGCCGATGTGACATGCAAAGCAGAGCACCATGTCCTCCAGAACTGAGCAGTGAATTGGGAAACCCTGGTCAGACACAATGACACTGGGTAACCCATGCAACCGTACCACATGCAACAACAACAGTCTTGCGAGTTGGCCCGCCGTGGGAACCTGTTTGCAGGCGATAAAATGCCCCATCTTGGTTAGGTAATCCACCACCACCAAGATTGTAGTACAGACTTGATCCAAGGGTAAGCAAACCACAAAATCTAGCGAGATGTTCTCCCATGGCTTGGAAGGGGTAGGAAGAGGTCGCAACAACCCCCTGTGTTTCCCATGATCTGTTTTCATGGTGGAGCATACATCACATGCGCTCACCCATTCTTTAACATCCTTCCGCAAAGAAGGCCACCAGAATTGTCTATTGATTAGCTCAAGGGTTTTATCGAATCCAAAGTGACCAGCACAGTGAGAGTCGAGACATCATCTGAACACTTGCTTCCGAAGAGGAGTTGTTGGCACCATTAAGCGATGATTTTTAACTGGGAAACCATCCCTTAATTGCCATTCCTTATGACTCTGCAGCCGTGTTCTCCAAGAGAATGATTGCACCCCTCTCAGATCAGAACTCCTCGAAGGAAAGCCTCCGGTTGTATCACCCCCTGCACCTTAGCTGGGTCTATGATGGCATTTACAGGAGGCAGCACCGGATCCATGGTAGACGTCTGACGGGTGAGAGCGTCCACTTTCCGGTTTTTCACCCCTGGTCGGTATGTGATGATAAAATGGAATCCAGAAAAAAAAGCATCCATCTCAGCTGTCCAGGGCTGAGATGCTTAGCGGCAGTCATGAACTGGAGATTTCTGTGATCCGTGTATACAGTGACCACGTGATTTGCTCCCATCAAGAAGTGCCTCCATTCAAGTTTCAAGTTTCAAGTTTTTATTTTTTATGATAACGGAACTCTGTCGAGATCCACATAACAGTTTATCAATTAAAAGAAAAAAAAAACAACAATAATTGCATAATTAAACAGAAATGTCAATACAATGTTAAAAAACATTTAAAGAAAGAGAACAATTTAAAGCAAAACATTTCGTTAGGAGGATTAAACATAGCTATAATGAAATCATAAGCCGTAAAAATACCCAGCTGAAAACACAAAGGTTTTAACCATTTACGTCTGTGTACCATAAGGGCTGGGAAAACAAAAACTACATGGTATAAATCCTGGGGATAAAGTTTACAAAGGTCACAGATATCTGTACCACCATGCCATTTAAATAATAAACAATTCAATGGAAGTAAATCATATCTCAACAAAAAAATAAAACGCCTAACTGCATGAGGAAGATTCCAACCTAAATATGGTTGAAGTTTTTTAATTTCACAAGAGTTACCGAGGGAGAACATTCCTCTCTTAGAATTTCGGATCGTACTGTCAGCTCTAAAGCTCAACTCCCAAGACGAGGTCTTTAAAGATAACTTTAGTTGGGGAGCTGATAGTGTAAAAAGACTTTGTTCATCTATCTGTAATAAAGAAATTGCCTGTCTGAAGTTTTTTACAATAGAGGAGTAAACATTATAGGAACCCAACAACTCATTTTTTATTTGAAACCTCAGGGTGCCAGGCTTTCCTTCAGCAATATTAAAAACCCATCGCACCACACTCGCTACTGCCTGGGACCGTGCACTACGCAGACCAAACTCTTGTCGCAACGAGGACGTAGAGCTTGTAGTGTTTACAGAGGCTAAATTACGAATAATTCTTCCTTCAATAGAATCCAGGAATTTCCAGCATGCCATGTCCACTATTTCCAGTCCGTAGATTAGAGATGCGGGGATTTTTGCCCGATAGACTTCGAGCAATATGGAAAAATGCCTCCGACCTGTCGCTTTGTATAAGGAGATAAGACTCCTCCCTTGAGTGAGAGCTTTCCTACCATTTTTCTCTGTATGGATTTTTTCTGATAGATTACTCGTGACGATCTTCCCAAGAAAGGGGTAGGATTTAAATACTTCTACTCTTTCACCCCCGACAGACCAGTAATAATCGCTGTATTTAGATTTTCTCCTTCCACAGAAGCACATTATTTTACTTTTTGACGTATTAATTTTTAAAAAGTGGGCCTCGGAGTAGGAGTTCAAACTTTTTAAACGATTATTCAAACCCTTTGGGGTGAGATCTAGAATTAAAATATCATCGGCATACATTAAGCATGCGATGGATGATCCCCCTAATACAGGGGCAATACCATTGCTCGTGGATAATATTGCTTTAGGTAAATCAGCAATATATAGGGAAAATAACAGGGGCGCCAGCAGGCAGCCCTGTTTAAGCCCATTATTGGTAGGTATTATCCTGGAAAGTCCTCTATCACCACCCATTAAAACTCTGCACCAGGTGTCTGTATGGAGTGCAATAACTAGTTTCAATAAGCTCGGGGGCATTCCTAACTTTATTAGCTTACTCCAAAGCAAAACTCTTTCCACCTTATCAAAGGCCGTAGAGAAGTCAATAAATGCTCCATAAATACCTCCTCTACGGACTGTGACATATTTTTCAATCAAGATTTGGAGAGCAGTAGAATTATCTAAAGTACCGTGTTGCTTTCTAAAGCCAGTCTGCTCTAGTGGGAGAATTGCAGACATGGTCACCCAGTCATTTATAGAATTCAATAGACATTTGGTGAAAACCTCGCCTATAGCGTCTAGGAGAGCTATCTGTCTATAATTTTCAGGTGAATCCCTGCGCCCTTTTTATAGATAGGGATTAACAAGCTCCCTTTCCAAGAGTGTGGAACAATGCCATTATTATAACAAGCTTTAAAAACAGGATATAGAATTTTTCCCCATAAGGCACTATGAGTTTTCAATACTGAAATTGGAATTTCATCTGGGCCGAGGGCACCGGATGAACGGAGAGCTTTAATTGCGGCTTCAATTTCTAATTCGGAAGGAGGATCATAAGGACATAAATCTTCCTGCAATTTATTAAGATCAAACTCCTCACCATTACTACTATATAGACCCTGAACAAAATTTACCCAAGTCTGCTCATTTATTGATATCGGAGAAGGTCTGGATCTCACCCCACAACCCTCCCCGATTAATGACCAAAAGGTCTTAGTTCGACCATTCTTGGCTGCTTCACGTAGTTTACACCAAAGAGCATCTTCCTTCTCACGTTTTAATCTGACCTTCAGCCTATTTCTTCTCCTCTTCAAAAGTGAGATTCTTTGTCTACGGTCTGGGGAGGGAGAAAGGTATTGTGCCCTTACCAACTTATTTATTTCCTTATTTAAATTAAGAAGATCAGAGGGAATTTTGGGCATTACCTTAGTTGTTAGAGGCTTTTGAGCTTTTAGTTTTAAAGTTTGTAAAAATGACGTAAAGCAGCCTAATTCTCTGCCTTCCCATAAAGTTAAATTATCTACTGTATATTCCAGTAAATTGGACAGATTTTTAATAGTCCCGGAGTTCCAGTAGCACTTCCTGTTTTTAATATTAAAGTTCAATAAATCATCCCCTATTTTCCAATGATTTTTTTGAGGAGATGATACATTCAACTTCAAAATCAAAACATTATGATCACTAAGATCGGTGGCTAACACTATCAAGTCCTTCAAAAAACCAAAAAATGTACTATCGACAATCACGTAATCCAAAATCGAACCACCATTCCCTGATTTATGTGTTAAATGAGCTGGACTGTCAGAGGAAAACCTCCCATTGGCTATAATACAGTCTGCTTCGATTAAGCTCTCCAGGATTAATTTCCCTCTTTTGTTTGTTTTAATATTCTTTGGGAATATGGCTTTTGGTATCTGGAACATTTCCTCCTTTGTTTTATTTCTAAATAACTCTAAGGCTCCATTAGATATTTTTGCATTTAAATCACCCACCAATATAATGTATGGGGGGGGACAAGATTCCTGTAAGTTGAGAATAAAAGAGCAGATCTTCTTAATACCACAGTTATATTTTAAGTCAGGAGGTAAGTAAGCATTTATTATTATGACTGATTTGTTCGAACCATCATTCAGGAAATTTGTTAATGTGATCGCCTGGAATAATTTATTCGAATCTACAAAGTGGGTATAATTCCATTTAATTTTGTTTGATAATAAACAAGCTAGCCCACCTTTCGCTCGGCCTCTTATTGAGGGAGTGGCACTACTCTCCAGCACGTAATAATCTTTCACAACCGGTAAGTGCCCTATTAGCCAGGTTTCCTGTAAGCAGATTATATCTGCATCTAAAGAGTTTAAAAATAACAATTTATCGGAACTCTGGGTTAAACCAGCAACGTTCCATGAAATTATTTTTAAGTTATCGCTAAAGATTAGGATTTACTCCGGATAAAGGACCCGATTTATTCGACAGGATAGAGGGTAACCAACTCCACTCAAAATCGGCATCCTTTACCCTAGTCTGTTTTAACGGGAGTGGATTATTGACTGTCACTTGCCGCTTATTTTTTAGTATCCGTATTTTCAACTCTTCAGACTTTACAGGAAGACTGTCCGAAGAATTGGCTTTTAACCCCTGATAAGTTAACAATCCTTTGCAATTTTGGCCGACTATTTTGGCCGGTATGTAAGTATCAACATCAATTCCTCTTATTTGGAATTCTTCTGCCCACTGTAGAATATGATTTAGTACCAATTTGGAGTAAAATTTCACACGAGCTATCTTTCCATTTTTCAAAGTTATTAGATTTACAACGTCTATATCTGCCGAATAGATTAATTTTAGACTCTCTATTACCTGAAAGCAATTGACTAATACAGATCTATTTAAAATAAGGTCTGGATCAAAAATGGGAATAAAATCAAGAAAGAGAGTATCTACGTGTTCTCTAATCTTAGGGGCTGTCTTACATGTAGTTTCGGGTACAACAACTTGTGAAAAAGGAATAGCCAAGGGATCAAGAATTGCTCTTGAAACGGAATCAGAGACGGGGATTAAGTTTAAATCATTTACAATAGTACGTTGAACATCGGTATATTGCTGATTAGTATGGCTTATTAGTTCTTGTTGTACTACTGTAGGAATTACCTTTGGGCTTGGCACTTGTTCATGTGATAAATTAGGATCCGAATCCACAAGATTGGAGTTATTCATTAAAGAATCTTTAACATTTTCAAAAATAATTTTCCGTTGTCTCTTTTTATAGAATCTACGATTTAATTTTCTTTTTTTCCCTCGTTGTTTTTTAGATACTATTATTTCGGATTTATTCTCATCTGGCGGAGGCGCTTTATCCAATAAGGCCAACGGATTTAGTGTTTCTTTATTTGTTTGAGGTACAAAAATAGGAAAGATAGGAGGTAAGATATTACACTCTTTATTCTCCATAAGTGGAGATATCTTAATCTCTTGTCCAATAAGAGCCGCACAATTATTTTTAATTAGATTCCCATTCCTTTGAATGGGAGAGTGAATCGGGGCTATAAGATCTGTATTAGTATTACCCAGAGGATCAGACGCAATAGGCAGATCAATAATTATTTTATCCTTTATTTCGTATTGTTGTTCCTCACCTAATTTTTTAGGAAAATTTGTTATTTTTGGAGAGATGATATCTTCCAGTCCTGTATGATTACTCAATAGAGCCTTTAGGATCAGGGTTACTGTATCAAAGACGTTGTCTGATCCATTTACTAATTTTTCCAAAAGTATTAAAATAGAAGAAATTAGTCGCTCTAGGGTAGTTAAGGAATCGGAGATTACGTTATTTTCTCGTACATATGAATTATGTCGATCATTATCTTGATTTTGGTCGTGGGAGGGACTAACAAATAGATTCATTTCTGGGGTAGAAAAATCAGATTTATGAGAGGGTGTGCTGCTGTATAGATGCAACATAGGAGTAGCCATAATATCCTGTCTTGTGGTAAGATTCTGAGTTAAAACTTTCTGGGACTCAAGATTAATATCAGGAAGAGTATAGTCCTCTGAAGAAATATGCAGCGGGGTTGACGACCCAGGACATATATTTTGATCATTATTTAAAAAGGGAGAAGGATTATGAGCTATAGTTATTAATGGGGAACCTTGATCTACCACTTTAGTTGCCAAATTTTGGGTTTCTGGAGGGGGAACTATATCTTGTTCTTGATTCTTATAGGTTAACACCTCAGAATGGGATGGGGCTGTGATACCTGGCGGAATACTATCTATCTTATTCATATTCATACAGAGGTCTTGTACCTGACCTTTAGTACTAATAATAGTATTTTCAGAGTTGACTTCTTCTCGATCCACTTTGTCTTTACCCTTATCCCATAATGAATATAACTGGCATGTACTTTTTACTTGTAGGGCAGGCCCGTTTCTATTTCGCAAAGGGTTTGATTTGGTTTTAGAACAAGCTCTACCAACTAGTACTCGCCCGGATCTTAGTTTCTTAGTGGTCATTTTATATATGAAGGGAGAGGACAAATGTGGGTCACAATACAATCCTATGAATAACAATAATATAATATTGAACAGTGAGAATGGTAATCAATGTTACCAAATTTAACCTAAATGAGAGATAAAAGGGATGTGACCCAACCCAGCCTCAATCAGTCTCTGTCGGTCGCAGTCGGTCCCGCCCATGTCCCGGGCTTCTCCCGGCACCCTCCCGCGCGCTTCCGCGCAGCGGGACCCTTCGACTGCTAATGTAGTATTTGAGCTAAGGAGGGAGGAGCCGGCAGGGAGAGCGCCCCAGCTGGTCTCAATTTGGGTAGGTTGCTGGCGCTCCTGGGACAGGTAGTCCTGCGCCAGCAACAGCTCGCAGCCCTGCTTCTCTCTCTTTCCCTCGTTGAAGCTGTAAGTCCGCCTTCCTCGCAGCGGGACCCGCGGAGCGGGTACCGCAAGATGTGGGCTGAAATAAATTAGAACAAGAGGCTCTTCAGAATGTAGCAGCGACGTCCAAGACAATGAGCAATCCACCGGTAAGCTGAGGGGAAAAGGTTTAACAGCACGGCTGGTGCGAGGGAGGAGCCGGCAGGGAGAGCGCCCCAGCTGGTCTCAATTTGGGTAGGTTGCTGGCGCTCCTGGGACAGGTAGTCCTGCGCCAGCAACAGCTCGCAGCCCTGCTTCTCTCTCTTTCCCTCGTTGAAGCTGTAAGTCCGCCTTCCTCGCAGCGGGACCCGCGGAGCGGGTACCGCAAGATGTGGGCTGAAATAAATTAGAACAAGAGGCTCTGCAGAATGTAGCAGCGACGTCCAAGACAATGAGCAATCCACCGGTAAGCTGAGGGGAAAAGTTTTAACAGCACGGCTGGTGCGAGGGAGGAGCCGGCAGGGAGAGCGCCCCAGCTGGTCTCAATTTGGGTAGGTTGCTGGCGCTCCTGGGACAGGTAGTCCTGCGCCAGCAACAGCTCGCAGCCCTGCTTCTCTCTCTTTCCCTCGTTGAAGCTGTAAGTCCGCCTTCCTCGCAGAGGAACGGGTACCGCAAGATGTGGGCTGGAATAAATTAGAACAAGAGGCAATGCAGAGTGTAGCAGCGACGTCCAAGACAATGAGCAATCCCACCATTCCGTGAAAGCTTCTTTCATAGCCAACAATTCCTTTTCAGCTATGTGGTAGTTCTGTGCTGCCGCGTTCAATTTTCGGGACATGAATGCTACGGGGTGCAATGCCCCGAGGAGGGATGTCTTTGCGATAGTACACCCCCCACAGCTGTATCCGATTCATCTACTTCCACCAGGTATGGTCTCTCGGGGTCCGGGTGGGATCAAATTGGAGCAGTCACAAATGCTTCCTTTAAAGCAATGAACGCCCTCTGGGCTTCAGGAGTCCACTCAAATTTGTTTGCTTTCTTTAACAACTGCGTGATGGGTACCACCATCCTTGAGAACTGTGCAATGAATCTCCTATAAAAGTTAGCGAAGCCAAGGAAGCTCTACACATCCCGGAGATTATTAGGAGGGGGCCATTCCTTGACTGCCTTGATCTTTCTTTCGGCCATTTCCTGGCCTGATGGACTCAGCATAACTCCTAAAAATGGTGCAGAGCGGGAATATCGTCGTAAAAATATCGACTAACCTTAATATCGCCGCAGAAATATCTACAAGAAGAAATATTGATGTAAAAAATATAGTTTGACCAGAATATCGACAGACAGGTAAGTAATATGGATAACATTAATATAGTTGTAATAAATATCGTTTACAAAAACATTGTTTACAAAAATATCGTTTTTGAAATAATTATAAGTATTTTGTGTTTTTAATGAGTATTGGTTGTCAAAGTAGTATTTTTTGTAGCATTTTATTAGTTAATAATGTATTTTATGTTGAATTTAGTGTTAATAGTTCCGTAGCGGGTTGTGGGTTTATAGGAGAGTATGGTGGGAAGTAATTTAAATATAATAAAATAATTGATTAATTAATGTGCTAATTGAATATAATTAGTGTAATAAATAATAGTTAATTAATTTCAATTAGTTAATTGATTAATAATTATGTAAATTAATTATGTTAATTGTTTATTTAATTTTAGGTGTGTGTACTGGAATTTTTAAGTGAAAATGTAGTGAAGTAATTACATTTTAATTGAATAATTATTTAATTAATGATTAATCAAATAAAAATAAAGATTTGTTAATTTTTAAACGAGTAAATACATTTAGTAATTTTTACCCCTACACTATCCAACGCTTTCCCTACTGTTGCACCCTCTGGAGTGGGAATAGTTATTTTTACCCCTACGCGATCCAACGCTTTCCCTACTGTTGCACCCTCTGGAGTGGGAATAGTAATTTTTACCCCTACGCTATCCAACGCTTTCCCTACTGTTGCACCCTCTGGAGTGGGAATAGTAATTTTTACCCCTACGCTATCCAACGCTTTCCCTACTGTTGCACCCTCTGGAGTGGGAATAGTAATTTTTACCTCTACGCTATCCAACGCTTTCCCTACTGTTGCACCCTCTGGAGTGGGAATAGTAAGTTTTACCCCTACGCTATCCAATGCTTTCCCTACTGTTGCACCCTCTGGAGTGGGAATAGTAATTTTTACCCCTACGCTATCCAACGCTTTCCCTACTGTTGCACTCTCTGGAGTGGGAATAGTAATTTTTACCCCTACGCTATCCAACGCTTTCCCTACTGTTGCACCCTCTGGAGTGGGAATAGTAATTTTTACCCCTACGCTATCCAACGCTTTCCCTACTGTTGCACCCTCTGGAGTGGGAATGGTAATTTTTACCCCTACGCTATCCAACGCTTTCCATACTGTTGCACCCTCTGGAGTGGGAATAGTAATTTTTACCCCTACGCTATCCAACGCTTTCCCTACTGTTGCACCCTCTGGAGTGGGAATAGTAATTTTTACCCCTACGCTATCCAACGCTTTCCCTACTGTTGCACCCTCTGGAGTGGGAATAGGATTTTTTTCCCCTTCGCTATCAAATGTTTTAACTAATAATATATTTTATATTTAATTATATGTATGTATTATTGTTGTTATATAAAGTAATGTGTTAAATATATGTATATGTACACATTATTAAGTTTATAATGAAAAAGTGTAGTTAATTTGTTTTAAATAGTCAAAAAATAAAAGTAATGTAATGTATTTTGTTTATAGTACTTATATTTATTTATTATTTAATGTAATTTTAAATAATTTAAAAAGTCGATATTTTTTACATCTATAAATCTACGATATTTTTGAGTAGATATTTATGTACTTACCTGTTTGGGTATAGGGTGTCGATATTTTTGTAAACGATATTTTTACAACTATATTTTTGTCAACTATATTTTTGTGATCGATATTTCAACACCCTACCCCTAAAAATTCCACGGGGGTCACATGAAAATCGCATTTGCTCAATTTACAGAACAAATTGTTTTCTTGCAGTATTTGTAGGACAGATGTAAGGTGCATGATGTGTTTGTCTTCTGTCTCTGAATAAACGAGAATGTCATCTATGTATACCACTACATAGTGGTCCAGGATTTCACAAAACACATTGTTTAAGAAGAATTGGAAGGCGGCGGGGGCGTTGCATAGCCCGAAGGACATGACTAGATATTCATACAGCCCGTACCTGGTCTTGAACGCCGTCTTCCATTCATCCCCACTTCTCATTCTAGCCAAATGGTAGGCCCCTCTCAAGTCAAGCTTGGTGGATATGCTTGCTCTCTTTACTTGTTCCAACAGAACGTTTATGAGCGGTAATGGATAACGGTTCTTCACTGTAACCGCGTTTAAGGCCCTAAAGTCCACACAAGCTCGGAGTTCCCCCCTTAGCCTTGGAAAAAAAAATTGGAGAGGCTGCGGGGGATTAAGAAGTCTGGATAAATCCTAATTTCAAAAGCTTGTCCACATATATACCCGCAAATGTGCGTTCTCGGGTTCCGTTAAGGCATAGAGGGCCCGATGTAGGTAATCTCGATTTACCTACTCTTAAATACCGAATCATACCGATTCGGTATTTAAGAGTAGGTAAATGGGATGTAGGTAATTTCTATTTTTAAATTACTGAATCGGTAATTACCGAATCAGTATTTTCCGATTCGGTAATTGCCATTCATTCCTATGGGCCTGTAGGCCCATAGGAATGAATTTCAATTACTGAATCGTTAAATACCGATTCAGTAATTGGGGGAAACATTGAAGGGTGGCAGGGTGTCACTTTGACACCCTGTTTCACCCCTCAATCGTGTATGGGTGCACATGTTGCAGACATACATTCCCTAGGGGCATGTATGTCTGCAACAAGGAAGCGTTGAAAAGCCAAAAAAATGCTTTTTCAAGGCTTTTCAGTATTTACCACCAACTTCTAGTTGGTGCTAAATAACGAATTCTGAAAGCCCTATAGCACTGATTACAGTGCTACCTACATCGCAAAATACAGATTCGGTAATTTTATTGATTCGGTAATTTTACCGAATCGGTAAAATTACTGATTCTGTAAAATTACTGAATCTGTATTTTAGGTGGCCCTACAGCTCATTGTCGAAATACCGGTTGGTAACGGCCGAAATTACTGAATTTTGGCAGTTCCCGACTGGTATTTGCCTACCTACATCTGGCCCACAGTCTTCCTACAGGAACCACCGCCCCTGGGATAAGGTATAATTGACAATCGTACTGCCTGTGAGGTGGCAGTACTTCAGCCTGAACATCCTCTAACACTTGTTTGAACTGTAAGTATTCGGAGGGCAACTGTACTTCTTTCTCTGCAGCCGTGGCTATCGACAAACCATAAGTTAGAGCCTTGGCAGGGTTCTCCAGTATCGTACCACAATGTTCTTGGCAATACAGTGAGTTCATTAACACAGTTTTGCTTACCCAGTGGATATAAGGGTTATGCTTATGTAGCCCCGGCATCCCCAATATGATTCTATACTGGGGTGCATTTATTATGTTAAAAACAATGGTTTCTTGGTGCAGGGGTTCAAAAACCATACAGAATTTTTCTGTGTGATACCCAATAGGACCTGTTACCAATTTCCTTCCATCCACAGCATACACATCTTCTGGAGTTTTCTTTGGTATCACCACAATTCCTATGCAGTCAGCCTCCTTCATATCCATGAACAGGCGCGTGGCACCTGAATCTACCATTGCTTCCATGACCATCTATTCGTTATGTATAAACAGCTTGACCTCAATGTACAAAGGAAGTTGTTCAGAGACGTCCTGGTCTAACAAAGAAGGGATACACACAGGACTCCAAGAATTCTCTTCATTCCTTATGGAGACATCTAGTTTTCCGAAGGCTTGTCACTGGCTGTGGATACTGACTTAATAGCCCTGAATCTGTTAGTCTTTAGTTTGACAGGGCATTCTCGAACAAAGTGGCCTTTCCGGCCACAATACAAACATAGCCCTTGTTTGCGACATGACTCCTTCTCAGCCAAGGACAACAATGCCCTCACAGCCCCTATATCCATAGGTTCCGCTCTTGTGGATAGGTGTACTTCTGAAGAGCCTTGATGAGTGTATGAAGGAGAGGGTTTTTCCTTCCTCTTTGAATTGCCTCTGCGTTCACTCATCCTATAATCTAGTCACAGAACTAGATTAATCAAATCCTCACACGTTACTGGCTGTGGATCTATTTAAGTGATCACATCCTTGAGCTTGTCCCTCAACCCTTGGTGGAATAACGTTGCCTGTTTTGCTTCTAGCCACTTTGTTTTGGCTATCAAACGTCTAAAGGAATTCAGGTATGTCAACAGATCTCTATTCCCTTGACGAAGCTCTAATATCTCGTTATCAGCAGTGTAAGAATCTGCTCTCTTATCAAACACCTTAACAAATTCCTCACGAAAAGAGTCCCAATCGTGTACCAGAGGGTTGTTTCTATTTACCAAAGGGACCGCCCACTGTGCCGCATCCCCCGACAGATAAGATATAAGGAATGCTACTCTGGCCTGGTTAGTGGGAAATGATTTTGGCTTACATGAGAAGTGGAGTAACACTTGTGTGAAACATACCTGTACAGTATTTGTATCCTCATGGTATCTTTCAGGTGAGGCTAAAGGAATAGAAACCGGTAATTCTACCACCATGGTATTGGGTGTAGCGGTAGCTGCACCTGCGTTAAAAGGGTTTCTTTGCAACCATCCAACCTAGCCCTTAAGTCTGCAGTTTCCTGCCGGGAAGTAGTTAGCTCTACTTGTAAGGAGGCCAATGCCTCCATGACGTCCTCCAAGGTAGCCATAAGCAACAACCGACCGGAAGGACTATATTCCGTGGGTCGAATATTCTGTTACTTCTCCAGTCCTCAGGATCGTTTGTTGCTTAATGGGGTCCACCTCTTGACCTAACCACGCCTGATTGCCGTAATGGCACAGGACGATAGAAGGATCAAGTGAGGGAAGGAAGGGAAAGGGACAGCAAGGAGGGAGATCTGAAACAACAAATAACCAATGATCACTTCTCCAAAATATCAATTGCAACATATACTGATAATAAAGGATCCCTATCACCAGGTACCTCAACTGAGGAGTACTAACTCTCTGTATAATTTCAAAGTAAGGAATGTCGCATTCCCCGGTATAGGCAGGATAGGATGTGTTGACACTGTAAGGTGAGACAAGAACCACAATGAGCCCCGAATGATAACTATTGCCCAATATGCAAGACTATGCTGCTTCTTTATCTCCTACCTGCCTTCCTGTTCTAGCTTGCAATATTCTTCAGGCATAGAACTACTCAACAGTCAGATGTAGAAGAAAAAACTTAAATCCCACAACCTGTAGGAGGTGTCCCACAGCAAGAGTTTGATGCACTCAATAATGTACCTGTAACGGTGTTTCAATGTGGGTAGTTCACCGGTAGAAAAGAAGGGCTTCCAACTTAAAGCGATACCATTCGGTATTTATAATAAACCAAAAATCGTCCTCCCCATAAACTCCCAACCTTGAGTTCGCCAACGGAGGACCTGTAAATAAGGCGGCTAAAAATGCTGTCAGATAAATCAGTGAATTGCCAAATAAATGATCCTTAATTCCCGGTGGTCGAAAATGCCGTCCGGGGTTTAGTGAGTTAACGTCCCTGGCATGAGCACTGAGTTAGTTGCTCTTCAACGGGGGACCTGAAGGAAAAAGAAATACTATTTAGTGAGTTAACGTCCCCCGCATGAGCACTGAGTTAGTTGCTCGCCAACGGGGGACCTGAAGGAAAAAGGAATACTATCAGAAACAAAGAATCGTCCTCCGCACAAGCACAGCGTCGGCTCACCAACGGAGGGCAATCAGTTCAGAATTGCCAATCATGTCATCTGAGCGCAGCGACACTGCAGAGAATCAGGCCATTTCCAGCAGACTCAAGCAATATCCAAAGACCAAATCCAAGCAACATGAACACGAATCCAAACCAAAGCAGCACGCCGAAGAAAGACCCAGCTTGCACAGTAAGCCGGTCAGCAGAATATTTGACACACTTCCTGGTCTATCATGTGGTTAAATAGGCGCCACATGATCCACCATAGAGCAAGGCTTTATGGGAGATGTAGTCTTTGCTGATATCATCCCCAAAACAGTTGCGCACAAATTGAAATATGACACTGTGGATGATTGGCAGCATGAAATTTCTGTCTAATATCTAAACCTTCACAAATCAGTTTAATCACTTTCCCATTAAATGACTCCAGATGTCACTCCATATAATTCGGGGCAAGCCGCATTGAGGAAAATACTCTTTAAGGAGTACTTTCGCAGTTGTAATGGCTGTATTATATTTAGTGGGGTAAGCCTCAACCTATTTGCTGAACTCACGTATGACCACTAAGACATACTTAAGATTATTGCATCCCTCTAATTCAATGTAGTCCATTTGAAGGACTTCAAAGAGAAAAGTAGGTGGTACAAAATTGCCAGGTGGTGCAGGGGTACCCTTCCCTGGATTATGTATCATACAGACCATACAATGTTTCACCAAATGTGCAGCTGTCTTGGAAATGTTATTGTTATGCCATACAGGCTCTAACAATGTACAAATGCCTTTTACACTGATCTGAGCTAGACCACAGGCCATAGTAATCACAAGAAATACATATGAATTGGGCAACATCCATTTCTGTTGTCTTGATTTATCAATCCAACACCCTTCCTCGTTTAACTGTGTCATACTCTCCTGGCATTTTGCTAATTCCTCTAGCATGGTTTAACTTTGTATCGCCTTCACACTTTCAACAATGTTTTCAAACATAACGACTTCAGGAACCCACCTAGCTGGACCTGCAACAAACATGTGTTTCATTTTACTTTGTGCCGTCTCCTTAGCTGCCAGATCTGCAAAGGCATTTCCTCTGTCCATTTCAGCCGTAATCTTCTTATGGGCGCTGCACTTAATTATTGCTAATCTCTTGGGGAGCATTAAAGCACACCAATGCCACAGTAAAAGGTGGCCATGTTGGATCTTGGTACCATGAGAGGTAAGAAACCCTCTCTCTTCCCAGAGTCACCCGAAATTATGAGCGCCCCCAAATGCGTACTGGCTGTCAGCATAAATATCGACTACCAGTCCTTCACTCAATTCACAAGCTCGGATAAGAGCAGCAAGCTCAGTGGCTTGAGCCGACTAATAGGGGATCCGTGATGTCTCTACCACCGTATGCAACAGAGTGAAAGCATAAGCTGCAGTGATGGTGCTTTCTGGTAATTTAAAACAGGAGCCATTGACATATAGTTCCCCTTCAGGGTCAGATAAGGGAACATCAGTCAGATCTACCAGTCCTTTCATCTCTTCTTCCGTCTGGAAAATACAGTCTTGTTTGTCAACTGCATCATTCTCAGAAAGAAGGGGTAGTAATGTGGCTGGGTTCAGAGTGCACATCTTTAAATCATAAATGCTTATCAAACACTGTCAATTCATAACCATTAGGACGTGCACTGGTGCGGTGCTGTGTCTTTATCTTATTCAAAAGTGTATCTACAGCATTGGGTACCATAATTGTGAGGTCTGTATCAAGTATGAGTCCAACTGATTGTATGATTGAAGTGGCCACTGCCGGGACCGATCACAGACAGCCCTTGCAACAGGGTCAGGAACAGTGGGAAAATAGGTGCAATGCCTTTGTTAATCCCCAATTTTTGTGTTAAAACAGAAAGTGCACAACAAGCCATTTCATGAACATAGAGCACAAACGTTTTTCTTTAGTTAGGGGTGCCAAGCACTGGAGCAGAGCAAAGCGCAGTTTTAATTGCTCAAAATACTGCTGACATTCGGGCGTCAAAGGCAAAGGCTCATGCACTGCTTTCATTGCAAGCAAAGGTTTGAATAGTAACTAATAATTTGGGATCCACTGGCAACAGAAGGAAGTAATACTTATGAAAGGGTGTACATATTTTAGAAATTGTGGAATGGGCATTTTATTGATGGTTCTGATGTGCTCAGGGATCAAACTCTTACAATCCTTTGACAGTAGGTGGCCTAAAAAGATGATCTCCTGACGACAATACTGAAATTTCGCAAGAGGGACCTTACGTCCATGATGTATGAAATGCAACAGCAATTTGACTGTACTGTCTCTGCAACCTTGTTCTATATCAGAAGCAATTAACAAATCATCGACATACTATACCAATACATTACCTGGAGAAAGTTGATCCAACTGAATTGTTAATGCCTGACTATAGATACTAGGACTCTCTGTACAGTACTGAGAAGTGCAGCAGAATCTAAAACCTCTGCCAGCCAGTGGAAATCCAAACAAATACCTACTGTCCGGGTGTATAGGAATACTGAAGAATGCATTTTTCAGATCAATAACAGAAAACAATGCAGCAGTTGATGGAACCATAGTTAAAAGAGTAGCAATATCAGGAACCATCGGAAATTGCAGAACTACTATTTTATTAACGTCACGCAAATCAATCACATAGCTGTAAACATCATCGAGGGCCTCAGAGGAACCTAAAGTTGTCCTCTTAAGGATCGGCAGGATAAGATTATTGCAAATGTTAGCAGATGTTTCTTCAACCACTCCCTTATATATCAAATCCTGAATAATCTGAGGAAGAGCCCATTCTCCTGCCTGCAGTATTTTATATTGGGGAACACGGAGTAAAATAGCATTATCTTTAACTTGTATAGAACTGGTGGCATATGCAACAACCCCACATCTGTATCAGCTGTGGCCCATAGTGTGGGTTGTACCACAGCAAATTCAGCTGGAAGGGGCACATCCTGAGACAAACATGGTCTAATACTCACATCTGGACCCATAGTAATATAAACACCACCAGGGTAGCAATAAATAGGAGCATGCAACTTCTTCAATAAGTCCAAATCCATCAGATTTTCACCAAACATTGGAGTTACCACAGTGAAAGGACCAACAGTTAGTGCAAGGGGTCATGAAATGGGGCTGGCAACTGGTACACCTGAAAAACCTACTGAAACATTATTTTGCCCAGTCAGGGCCGCCCCAGGGAACATATGTCGAGAAACAGAACTCTTCGTCGCACCTGTGTCCACCAAAAATTCCTTCGTCGAATCCTGCAAATCTGCTCTAACATAAGGCCCACACTGATCTACAGGTATCTGAACCTGTCCCTCACCCTCTCCCTGGCTGTCCTAGCTGTAAGACATGCCTGTCGCATCATCAAGCTCATAATCATCAGGATAATACTGTCCATCTCTGGGGTAATCAAAATAAGTATTATCAGAACGGCCCCCAGGAGCCCCAGCATTCTGGTTTCAATCAGTCCCACGGCCTCTACCACCAGAACCCCATCCTCTAGGGGACACAACCTTTTGTAAAAGCACAGGGCACTGGCTACACCATTGTCCTTCCTCCTTACAATATGCACTCTGATTTTGCCTCAGAGGTGTCATGGTAGGCTGCCTTGTTTGGGGAAGTTGTCCAGAAGGACCTCTCCGTCCTCTGGTGGTACCCCAAAATGCATGCTGTAACAATACTTTATTCTTTAAATCCTTATGTTTCTTATCAGTTTTATCCTTTTTCTCCTGATATCAATGTTCATAATATTGAGCCATTCTCAAAATAACAGAGGGAGAAGACGTAGACCAAGTGCTCCCAGATGCCTGAAAACGAGTTATTATTTCAGGAAGAAGATTAGTGACATACCTATCAACAAACAAATGGAATCCCCCTCAGTGGAGATATACTACCCACTAAAATCTAAAAATGTGTCGTCAAACCTAGTAAAGAAATCGGACACACTCTCATCCTTCTTCTGTCGACAGGCCATTAATCTGTCCCAACTTACCTTCTTGGGTGGAATAAGTGTATGCATATATGTAATAATATGACCAGGCAAAGCAAGGATCTCAGCACAGGGGTTGTCTCCTGGCTTCCTTTCCTGTTCCCGTCTGTTAATCACATCCAATATACTGCCCAACTCTGCGACGTGATCTTGAGTATGCACCTGCCACCAGATATCAATGGGAACAAGAAGATCAAAAAATATTTCAATATCAGCCAAAGTCATTACAGTAGAAGAGGCAGTCTCTGTTCATTTCTAATAATAGGTAGTGGGATTTTTTCTAGGGTAGGCAACGTAGCCTTAAGGGCTAAAACCTCATTTCTTTACCATGGAATATAAACCCATTGCTCCTGGAAGCCAGCAGTTACGGCCGGTCTAGTAACACTCCGCTCCGATCCGTCAACTCAGGTATTTCGGGATGATAAATTGGGCGGACTTCACATATGGGGAATTGAGTAATTTTAGTGGGACTCTTATCATAAAATCGACCTCTATAAGAAACTATAGGCAAAATTTGCAAGCACTTGTCCTGGCACTAAATCAGCTACATAGATGTCTAAAATCAAATCAGCACTTGTGTTGCCTCCATTTGTATGTGCATGCGCCAAAGGTCTATCAATGTAGCAGACATGGGCTGAAGAAGGTGTAGCTGTAGGAAAGGCCCAAACTCACTCACAGCTTGCCAAATATCCTCAGTGCTATAAACCACATTGCTAGCCCACTTTATATCCTGACTTGGTAATACCTCCGTCCCTCCTCACCTACTATGGAGCGCACAAGGGACCCACTCGTTACCTAAATCTCACCCGATCCCTGTCTTAAAACCCTCGTACAGGCGTTTCAACATTCAAGGATATCAGAGGATGAGTAACTATAGGAGGAGGAGTAATAGAAGTAGTGGGTACGGCTGTAGTCAATGTTTGCACCAGAGTAGAAAGAACAGAGTACACAGGAGTCAGAACAGTAGATGTACCAGAGGTCACAGTTGTCAAAGATGGCAAGGAATGAGAAAGAACGGGGTGCCATAGCCAGAGCTGTTGAAATAACAGCCTTAGGCACTGGGGCTGCCAGAACAGCTGAAACAGGCTGCTGTGACTGTAAAGTAACAGTGGGATATATCCTCTGCGGGGCATAAGGAGGCGGGGGTCGCGTATCTAACAACTCCTCTACGAAAGTGTAATTCTCCTCTTTGGCCAGATAGGACTTGTCAATGTGCAACCAAAATCTCCTATCCTCACATTCAATTCCAGTCTCCTCTTTTTCTCTATCATATGCTACAGCTTTCTGCGTCAATGTCTGCACTCTCCCTTTCCGTGCCTTTTTCTCAATTTTCAACCGCCTTTGCCTAGCCTCCTTCTGACAAGTTCAAAGAGAATCAAACATTGACTGTCGACTTCGTCTCTTAAACAACTGTTCCTGTGTAAAAAAAATCCAATCTTCTGTTCATCAAAAGAGCCCATCAAAGGCCACTGCAACTCAGCATTGTCCCTTGTATGTTTGTGCCACAATGTACTAAACATAATAGTGCCAAGACAATGTTTTACATACATATAAAAATTGAGGCTACCTTCGATAGGCACCGACTAAGCTTCTTCCAACCGGGCATCTGTGGAACAACAACAACACAGATTCCAAAACGTACTAAGGCCAGGCATGGCAAAAGAAAACAAAATTGTTATTTCACCTGGTAAAGTATTTGCAAATACTTTTTACCAAAACAGTCCTTAGACCGTAACAACTCAAACCACAATGGTACCATATCCACATAGAACCAAAACAAACTAACCTGATATCAGTAGTACAAATGAACCAATTCTCCACTGCTGACTCTTCAAACCAAACAGTCAGATCAAGGGTTTTGCCATTCAGGACTCCAGTCGGGATGACCACTGGGCGAGGTACCATCCTGCAGGACAGAAGCAGCAGCTGCAAGTATCAGAAACTCTTCGTGCAGGGATTCCTGAGCTGTCAGTCGAACCCGAAGATGTCCTCGGCCTCCCCGTCTGCTGAAAGGGGGTGGATTAATCACCCGCAGTGAAGGACTGGGTTCTTTAAGACCCAGCGGTGCCAGGGCACAACACCTGAAACCTTCGTGGGTAACCTGCTCCGGCGTACGAATCACAGAGACACGGGACACTTCCTTCGGCGTCAAAGATTCAAGGTTTATTTGCTGCAGGGAAAACAGAAATCACAGGAAGTACATCGAGTGTAGTTCGGGGAGACTGCTTCAAATTGGTTCTGTGGATCGCTCCTTTTATACAGTTTTTACCCATAGGACAACATGGCACACAAAAGTTTACAACCTGGTTCCCACCATTATCCCCCAGAGGGGTCGCTTTGGTCACTTTGATACACATGAGGTCCGGAACATAAGTGCGGAAACATTTGTTGGTTCCCAACTGTAAAAACCCATCTTCCCAACATTAGCAAATTCCAATCGGCAGTAAAACAGATCGAAATAGGAACAAAGACAGGTGCAGAGGAAGACGGAGACAGTGGGGAGATCGGAAAGGGTGTAAAAGGGGAGTTATCAGGAAACACGAGATACAGGCATCAAAGGGACGTGCCTAATGAGATGCACGGCTGAGACAATAAGTCCGTGCGGCAAGACGAGCCTCGAGCGGCGCCATCTGCTTTACGGTAGCATCCCCCTCGTCATAAAGACACTTACAAAGAACATGTGTCTTCCGCAAATATCTTGGGAGTCCCAGGGTCGCGAAGCGGACATCGTCCGTTTGCTGGCTACTTGAGGGCAAGAGACAAAATGGATGCCGTATCTAAGATGGAACACGTGGGTACAGATAAAAAACCCACATAACAAATGAACGGTTTAAGTTAGCACAGCGAAACTGCGCACCCTTACTAAACTCGTCATTTGCGGTTCATAGATACCAGACTCGACCATATTCGTGCGAGTCGGAAACACCACTTACGATCGTCACGGAACCTCAGCAGGAGTCCCTATTTGTGCGCTAACTGAAGGAAGTGACCAGTTTAGGGCCATCCAGGTCCCTAATGACAACCTCAAAGCCTTCTGTGCCAAATGAAGAGTCGGTTAGATACAAACAAATAACTGTTTATTCATATGCACTCAGAGTGGAGCCCCATATGTACAGTCACTAGGAGTGCTACAGTGGGAACTGAAATCAACAAGCAAAAATATACAATTTGTAAGTTTCATAGCCGGTCAAAACATGCCCACAATGGAATTTTCCAAGCAGATGCAGCTCGACAGTGAAATACAAAAAAAAGGTTTGAGCGCTCCTATCTTAACCAAACTAGCATAGTCCAAGGTTGTTCCATCCGGGAACCGCCACCAGACAAGTGGGAGAGGGCCTCTTTCTAATGAGAAAGCTGTGCGCTGACATGAACAGTGTATTAATTACTGAAAAAAATCCTAACATCTCAGAAATGAAAGTCAGGAGGGGGCATTTCTCGGAATTGAACACGATCAATTTCAAACAGCATAAAATGGCACCTGAAAAGAAAATGGTACAGCGAATGCTAACTTACATAGGGCACTGAGTGAGCGCAAATGGGTCCATTTTAACAACTCCTGCCTTTTACAAAAGATACTACAGGCCTTACCCTGTACCCTTGTCATCAAATGGCAGCGGCAATCAGAGTACTTCAAAAATCTATGGGTGTAACAACAAAATTATTGGCATTCACACAACAATGGGAAGGCTCAAGTAGACAAAGCATCCCCCTGCCCAGCTTGTTCTAAGGCCACATTCCCCCCCTGTTGGTAGGAGAGACAGGTTGGCTGGGATCAGAACAAGACTCCATGATGCCGGCATCCACAGCAACTGGATTGGATCCACTTCTTCCTCACCGGCTGAGCACATAGAGTCAGACTTCCACCGTTCCACTCCAGACCCACAGAGATCAGGTGCGGAGTGCCTCAGGACTCCTCCCTGAGCCCCACACTCTTCAACATCTACATGGCTCCATGGACTCAACATCCTCACCTACACTGACGACACCCTGCTGTTCCTCGCTTTCACCATTGAACCCACAGTCACCAAGAACAACTTCCACAACTGGATGAAGGCTGTCACCACCTGGATGAAGGACAGTTGCCTCAAGCTAAACTCAGATAAGACCAAAGTCATCATCCTGATCTCTACCCCCTCTGTCTGGGATGAACCCTGGCGGCCCGCAGATCTTGGTTCCCCCTACACACACAGACCGCACAAGAAATCTCAGCATTATCTTGGACTCCTCACAGCATGAATCGTGAGATCAGCGCCGTCCATACATCCTGCTTCTACATGCTATGCCTGCTCCAAAAGATCTTCAAGTGGATCCCCACCAAGTCCAGAAAGAGGGTCACCTACGCATTCATCAGCAGCAGTCTTTACTACGGCAACACGTTATACACCTGCATCACCCAGAAACGCCTCAAGAAACTGTAGAACATTCAGAATACGTCCGCCAAACTCATCCTCAGTATACACTGCTGCAGCCACATCACTGGCCACCTGATAGACCTCCACTGGCTCCCAGTCAACAAAAGAATCACCTTCAAGCTCCTCACACACTCCTAAAATACCCTATATGACACAAGACCTGCATACCTAAATCGCAGATTTGCATTCCACGCACCCACCAGAGACCTCTGCTACGCCCACCTGGCCCTGGCTGCCATCCCACATATCCGCAAGACCCCAGACGGGGAAAAATATTTCTCCTACCTCGCAGCAAAGACCTGGAACACTTTCCTCCCCACCTCTGGCAAACAATAACACTGCCTCAATTCAGGAAGGACCTCAAGACCTGGCTCCTCGACTGAACCATAGTGCCTTCAACAGATCAGCAGCGCCACCCCCCATTGCCTTCACACTCTTACGGGTGGATAGTTGTAGTTTACAAGTCACTTGATTGATTGAGAACAGCCTCAAAGACAACCCTGCCATACACCCCTGTTTACCGTAATTTTGTTACTTTGAAAGACCCCATCCAGTTCCTTCTAAAGGCTATCTATTTTTCTTTCCACTGTCTTCTCTCACACCACAAGATAAATATTATCTGTACATGGCCCATAAAAACTCAATCCTGTCTTCTGGTAAGCAGGCCACTGTTGTTCTGACACCTCATCAAAAAGTTAATTAATGTCACTGGGGAAAAGAGCACGGTTGAAACTGAATGCATCATTGGCCAGGCTTTCAAAGATAGACACTCAAGGGGCCTCATTTATGAAAAGTGGCGCATCGCTGCGTGAAAACAGCGGTGCGTCACTTTTCACTGCGCCCTCCTTGCGACACCAATGATGCGTCATATTTACAATATGACGCATCATGGCGCAAGGAGTTACAGATACGTCAGTATTTCTGACGTATCTGTATGGCGCAAAAGTGACGCATTGCTGGAGTGTGTCACAAAAGTGACGCAACTCCACCAATGTGTCCTTTCACATGGGGCAAGCCCCATGTGAAAGGGCCTGCGTCAGTCTTACGCCTGCTGTGAGGCAGGCATAAGAAATTGACACATTTGTGTCCTAGAAGTGGCGCAGTGAAATCTTATAGATTTCACTGCGCCACTTCCATGACCCTTTCTTACGTGAAAACGCCGCCCTTCCATACATTATACCTGGTGCAGGTATAATGTGGCGCAGGTGTTTACAAAGTGACGCATCTACCTAGATGCGTCACTTTGTAAATATGGCGCAACAAGGCGCATTTTTTATGCCACTGGTGCGTCACAAAAAGTGACGCACCGGCGGCATAAAAGTGAAGCACAGCCTCATAAATGAGTCCCATGTTTTTTATTCGATCCCCGTTTTCATATATTAAAAAAAGCCTGTGTAGACGTCTGAACAGATGTTTACTAAATATTACAAAATTACATAGATGAGCCTTGTAGTTTTTAGCTATCGTCTTGTGTAAACATATGGCTGTTATTTAAAAGTAGAGTTGTGCCATATGAAAAGATTGAAACTTCCAATGACGTGAAACATACTATTTGTGTCCTTTTATTGCGGGATACATACCAATGTAATTAGTAGATATACTTACTTTTGGATTGTGCTTCCAGCCCTTGCAGGCTTCAAGTTCTTACTCATAGCTGACTCAGTTTATCTCAATAGGAACGTTTTAGAGCTGCAGTGGCATTTCTGGAGTCATGCTTTCAAACTCATTTTTGTGAATGCTGTGATTCCACATTGCATCCAACTTGTAAACTCCTCTCCCAATGTTTATGCGCTAGTGCTATTTTTACAACATTGTTCTCTGGCCTTGCTAAAGTTTAACTAATTAATTGGAGACGAACCAATCTTCCACCACAATTAGAGATCAGAGGCATGTGCTTGGAACAATGTAGCAGTTGCCTAGCGCCCAGAGTCAACATTGGATTACATGGAGTCACAAAAAATGGGGATCCATATAGAAAGATATCCCTGCTCACAGCGCCCTTTCCAGAAACTTCTCTGCAGAGAGGAACTCTGCACCCAAGTTATGCTTTGAATTTTAAACTTAAAGAACTGGACTCACTCTGATTTATAGTAATGTGTTCAGGAAAGCCTCATATTTGGAGTTTTAATCTGGATCTCTTCTTTATCTAACTGACAATCTCTTCTTACACACTGGGTGCCTGCCTCTTGGCTGGAAACACGCCCGAAGGCCCAGTGTAACTCTACTTGTTTACTTTGCTTTTGCTGCAGTCTAGAGATAGACATGGTGTCTAGAGGCTTCCCTATGCCTTGTCAGGAGCTGTGGGCCTGTAGGATGCCAAAGGATAAATATTTGTTTATCTCATACAAAGAAATTCCTTATTTTTAGGAGAAATGTCATACTCCCTCCTAAAATGTGGCCTTTGTGATAGAGCATTGAATGCGGACCTTATATGTTTGTGAACATAGTTTGAACGCTACAATAGTTGTATGGTGCTTTCAGGAGTGTTAGTGATCAGCCTGTAATGAATGGTATGACGCATTCATAGCCAGACTCTTGATCATATCAATGTATTGTGTGTTGCATAACCGTGTTAATGTGTAGTATTTTCAGTATGCTTTTAATCATTTGATCTCCATTTCTATTCCAAGCAAATGTATATATGTTTAGGTATTGTTAAAGAGGTAAGTATTTAAGAAACATAACACGAGTTTAACACTGCCGCCTTCATTACAACTGTGTTAATTGTGTTGTGTTGTACTCTGCCTCAACAATGCCCCACCTTCTTTGATCGTGACCTTCAGTGCTTGTCCAGCAAAACTGCACGAGTCAAGGGGGCACAGCGGGACAACTTTCCACCACAGAGTGACTCACCACTGTCCTGGTTCATGTAGAACACGCAATCTCACCTTTGAAATGGCTTCATTGGCGCTGTGACTGAAGGAAGGGGGGGAGGGGGGGCGCCTGACTCTCATAGAGACATACAATACATTAGATTCAAAATTGTTAGTGCATATGCGTCATTGAATTATAGATACACATTTCAATCACTTTCAAACAACTTTTCACTTTGAGCTTTCAGGAAACCTTGCGGGTCATACTCAAATAGTTTACCAGAACAAATTAGCTTTAAAGTGTACTGATAAAGATCGCTTCGCTGATGAAGGTATACCTAAAGGACTTTGTATGCTGTGCAGGCTGCCGAATTCATGATATTCAAAGCATAATGCTTAAGGGATGGATTTTCTGACTATCCCACAAAATGGTCCCGCCGTCGGAATATATTTCCAATTTGAAAGGTCAGTTTGACAGATAAAATGGTGCTGCTATTGTTGCCTAGCAACTTGAGCACACCGGCCCATCTGACAATCAGACCCCCAGACACCAACCTGAAAGCATGACAGTGTGTGCTTTAACTAGAATAAACACGTGTGAAATGAACTCTCTGCCAGCCTCCAGTGCCACGTGTGCTTGCTTGTTATTGCTCGTTTAAGAGAACATGGGCTCGAGACGCCCGCCACGGCAAGCCCCCAGAGTCATCAATCTATTCTCTGGTTCTCGTGGTCCAAGATGATATTAGTTTGCCTGGAATGTAAACTTTACTTTGGGCCATACCAATTACCGTGGAATCTCTAGAGGCGTTAGATTGAAAGTACCTACTCGGCTCACATTGGCAGAAGTCACGAACCATTGTTCAACCTTTCAATGAGCTCCCTCCTTCCCGCATAAATACATTCCAAGACGCCATTTGAAGCAGATTTTAATGGCGGGCACTTAGTATGCTGGCTGAACAGTCACAACATGCAGTGCTTCCTAGTGAACTCCAATGAATCTTTTATTTCTGGTACACCCAAGCCTATAATTTCTGTTTTGCAACTTTAGCCTAACAGTATATGTCCGTGCTAATTGAAATCTTCAAAGGCCCTCATTACACGTTTTCCGAAACAGGAGGTGGAATTTACCACGTGTGTTAAATATGTTCTATTCCTAATTATCACATAACTCGAAATTACGTTCCCAGTGTAAACGTGATTGCACAATAATCGGAATGCACCCCTGAATTTATAAGAACATGCTGTATGAATGAATAAGATAAATATACGAAGTAATACATTAGTTGAAAATAGACATTGTTCAACGTTTGATATCACAACCGTTTCATTATTGAGAAACTAGTAAACCTTAAAAAATGAGGGCACATACGTTTTCATACAGTAACTTGCACGCTGCTAACAATAAAAGCACAACTAAGGAGATAAAATACACAAAGGAGCATGCAAAGTTGTGAAGGGGTTTCTTAGCAAAATTCCTCAGCATATTCCAAAATGCTACATACATAGCATTGAAGGAATCGCTAAATTGTGATTCCTTAAATGCTTAAGCAAAATGTGGTATCGCAAATTCTTGCGATTCCTTACTTTGCAAATTTTTGTCACATGCCAAAACATGCAAAAAGACCGTTTGCGATTCGCAAACGCCGGAATTTTGCGAATTCCGGCCTTTGCGAATCGCAAACAGCTAGATACATCTAGTCCTTGTAATTAATAGTTGTCTCGCAAGTTGCCAGGACTTTTCAGGCTAATGTCCACAAGTCCTTTGGTTTTACACTCTAAATTCATTTTCTATTAGTTTTCAGCCTGGGTGAGCAAAAATTCACATGGGTTCCATTGATCATGTGTGCTTGCCCCGCTCAAGTAGAGTCATTCCAGCATTTTACTGTGGTTTTACCAACGTTGTCCAGCTTCTCATCTATCCGTGCTAAGAACTTTACTAGCTTGCAGTTCATCTGTGGATCGTCTGGATTGAAACATGCTATCACTGCTTGCCTCCATGTTTGGAAACGTCGCTGGTTGAATTGGTGCTCGAGCAAGCATGATCTTTCCCTTGTCAGACTGGGCTGAGTTTATTTGAGGTGCGCCCTTGACTCCGTTCTTGCACAGACGGCAATGTAGAGGTGTTTCCGCGCTCAGCCATGGTGGTAAGTGCTAAATGGCTGGCAGTTTTCCTAATCAATGTTTCATGAAATTCTCCTTGATGGTCCTGGAATAATCTGCACTGAAGAAAGATTGTGGGCTGAGCAATGTGTATCCATTAATTACCATCCAGGCATGTTTTCTCTGCACGAAGGAGGCTTTATGTCCTACAAATGACATGCTCCTTATTGTCTTCTGCATGAGTTTCTTCATGCCAGCGTGTGTGGTTGGAACTTCCCAGACCTGGCTGAAACTGGTGTTTTTAAGGCACTGATATAGATGTTTACTTGCCTGAGCCACTGTTCCCTGCTGAAGCTCTTGCCAGATTAAATTGATTAAGCTGTTTGGGGAGGCATTTTTGATCTTACGCCAGCAGATTATGTACTCCCACTGCCTTCCTAGCTATTGTTTTATGAGGCCAAATTCTATCTGGATCTGGGCAGTGGATGCGTATGCAGGGATATGGAACATGATTCTATAAGCCCTGATTAGGGTGCTGTCCAGGGTATGTGCATCTCTTCCTCTTAAAGCTTCACTGTCATATGTAATCAGGGGCAGGAGTTTGGCTTGCACAATCTGGAGGAGTGGAGACAGCCTCCAGCCTGTAAACTGAGATTGTATTTACCTCAGCGTTATCGCAAGGGCTGTTCCTTTCCTTTTTATCGTCTCAAGCTGACTTGCGAACTGGCCCCTATTGTCAAGGATTACCCCTAAATATTTAAAGCTTGCTGTATATTGTATTTGAGTGTTCCCCAAGTGCCAGTAGTGGAGTTTTTCCCCTCATCTTTTGATGGACATTGTCTTGTATTTTCCCCAGGTTTACATCCAGAAAGTTGTAATTAGAAAATTATTGAAGAGTGTTTAAGAGGCGTTGCATACCCACATGTGTCTGGCTGATTTGCACTACATCGTCGGCGTCCAGGATTCTGGATAGAACCTTGCATCCTAACCTTGGGGCATGTGCTTTGCATAGGTCAAGGGTCTGCTTCAGATTGGCCATATAGAGATTGAACAGGGTTGGGCAAGCACCCAGCACTGTTTGAGCCCTTTGGATTTTGGAATATGCCTTGACAAGCATGTGCCATCGCCCAGTTTTACCTGCACCCAGGTATCAGTGAGTTGGGATATTAGTGCGCCCAGCAGTCCTTGCAGGATCTTCCAGCTTGCCAGCTTTTTCCAGAGATTGGCTCTCTCTATGTTGTCAAAGGCAGCCTTGAAATCCACAGGTGAAGTGACTGTTTTGATTATGTTGCCTTGCCCATGAGTTGTGACAGAGTTAGGATGTTAGTTAGAGTCTCTGTGTTTTTGGACAAACCAGTTTGGCCAAGTGGTACAATTTACTGCTCAGCTGCCCATAACTGGAGTTCTTCAAGTATTTGGCTTTGTTGTCTAATAGGGCGACTAGGCCATAGTTTTTAGGAGCAGATTTATCACCGCTTTTATAGACGGGCGCTATAATGGAGCCTTTCCAGGAGGCCGGCAGTTGTCCCAATTATCTGACTTCCTGCAATAGTGGGACCTAGGCCACAGCCCAAAAATCGGGCTCCTGCTTAAAAAGTGCTGGGGAACTCCCGTTAGGCTCTGGGGCTTCTTCTCTTTTTGCCATTGGTGATCTGGTGTTTGATTATTGCAATGTCAGGCGGCACTTTGGTTTTCTTGTGGCGTGTGTCGGTTTTAAAGATGTCATTTAACTCGTTGGCTTCCTTAACCTTTGGGACCTATATTGCATTGCGCTGCCTGAATACGTCCCGATGGTTGAAGTCGGTTGTCAAGAACTCTGACATCGTCTCTTCTGTAATGTATGAGGTTAAGCTGCCGTTTGAGGGACGCATTATTTTGTTTACTGTGGACGAGAAGCATGCTCTATTTTGGGATTTTGAGTCATGTAAAAGTTTCGTACATTCCACTGGTTTTCAATGTCCACCCTGATCACACTCAACACACTCACCACCTGCGAGGCAATCCGTTCCAGCACTCCACCTTCATAATATTAAACCTTGTTATGCTTTATGGTTCTGCATATCTTTTGATCTCTATATGTAATTGTCTTCATTTTCTTTCAATTTTTAGCATTTTTTAAAGTACTTTTTGTTAGTCAAACCTTGGTTGGACTTTTAAATTATTTATTTAGTTAGTAGTGTTGCTGTGGTTCGTTTGTTTCACAACATCTGAGGTATTTTCTGTGGGTTTGCCTTGCACTTAGGTCACTGATTCTGAGGCGAGACAAGATGGTACTAAGTTACAGCTCACACTCAGACTGTGGGCTCCCACTCTTTATAGCCCTGCAGCTATATTCCTTCCTGAGAGTACTGAAATGAATACATCTGCCTGGACCATACTTTCCACATTATACTGTGCTGCTCAGCCTGCCATGTGCTGATCTAAAAAAAAGAATAAAAGGAATATTTAAGGATGCTGGGAAAACCTTCTCTCAATCATTTCAAGACCAGGATAATTTTACCCACACAAGGAAAAGGAGAAAACAAAGAAGATCAGAGGCGTGAGCACAGACCTATGTGTATCCATCTCATGTTCGCAGTCATTAAACGCCCTACAATTATTTTAGAACTTATGTTGATGTGCAGATTATTTTAAATATTTGGATTGTTTAATTCCAAGATAAGACCTTCTGTCATGCATGGAGATAAATTTGAGTACAAGGGATAAGAAGGAGTACACTTCCTAAGTTCATTTTTGGAGATCCATAGGTCCACATCAGCTCCATTCATTATATTTCCATTAGGAAGCACACTTATATGGTTTCTGATTTATTCATGTCTGCCTCCTGGTTTCCCCAGAAGGGTATATCACTTTTTGTAGTGCATTTCTATAGTAATCTCTTGCGGTCAATCTTCCCTCACCTTGGTACATTATCTGAGTCCCTTGGTGATTTATTTGCTATGAGATACATGATGAATACTACTTTAGAGTTTTGATAACAGAAGATTGTCATGCTAAATTAGGCCCCATCTACTCCACATACCTCCACCTTGTGGTGGAATAATTTCTGAATGAACACTTTGGGCCTGATTTAGAAAATTAGGGACATGTTACTCATTACATTGTGAGAGCTACCTAATCTCCCTTTCAAAAGTGCAATAAGATATAATGCACTTGTAAGAAAGAAGATGGGCACCTGCATACTTGTGATGGAGTAACCTGTCTGCCAGTCTCTAAATCACATAGTAGGTTCCTTTAAGGGGTCTTTGCAAAGAGGGATGGCAAGGAAGAACATTTACAGAAATTTCTTGTTACTTATGGTATATTTAATTTCAGCACATGCTCTGCGTTTAATTTTCCTTCCAACATCTTCATGTCCCCCTTCAAGGGTCGCGGCACTATAAATCTCTAAGCAAACATGACAACATGCCCATGTTGCGGTGTGTTGCTTTTAGAAGGGGCTAAGTATACTATACCTATTCAAGACGTTTCTAGCTTGTCCATTCTCCTGCTCCATGGGCAAGTGCTGCTCCCAAATGATGTTTCCTGTTTGTATTCTCGATTTATGTTTTGCAAAAGGTTTGTTTTATTTTATTCTGCAATGCTATCACTTCAAGTATTCAACGTACACTTCCCTTATCTATACTGGCAATTTCCTGTAGCTATAGTGGGCTTGATTTTCAAAAATAAATGTACACTCTTGTGTAAGTTTACAATTCTTTGCTATTCACAAGGGGATTTTTGAGTAGGATCTTTATGAGTGCAAAATCCCTGCACAAAAAAAGACCTTGCACTTTACGATGTTCCTTCCTCAAATGAATCATACCTCATGTGTTCCTATGATGTTTCAAATGTTTTTATGTGGTACAAGTTGATATTGTGATCTGTGATTGAGTTTTCTCTAACTTGAAGAAGTTTACCATTTATAGCATATGTCGTTTTATTCCAGGATGACGTCAAGTGTTGATGGAGTAATTAAATTAAGTGTTGTATGGTTTTTATGATGTTTGTAATTGTGTATATTAAATTAAACCTATTTAATATTTCTATAAGAATGTATTTCCTATAAATAAAGAATTTTGACTTTGAGTGAGAATTGCTTTCTGTATGCCATTCTGTTGCAGTTGGAGTTGGGGGCAATTGTTATTGTGCTTGTTGATGTATTTCTTCTGTTCACTTATGTCATAGGTTTGTATTGCTTACATTATTCACAGCTCTGAACCAAGTGTTTGTTTTCATTGTTTCCTACAAGATGAACAAAACCCCATGAAAACTGGACATTTTAATGAAAATTATTCAGAGGATGTTGCTTTATGACGATGGAATATATCACATTCTAATATGTTCAAATATATGCTTCTTTTAATATCTCGGCTAGAAAATAGAAATATGTGGATTGCGTTAATATCTCTATTTCACATTCTTTAATGACCAGTCCAAAAATCCTAAATTAGAACCATGTTTTGTCAATTATAGAGTGAAATAATAAGTTGTTTGCATAATATTGGTCGCTGTATTAATGACCTCTTGGTTTCTAATGAATAATAATGGACTGACCTTAATTTAGTTTCAGACAGTTTATGTTCAAAAATTACTATCTTGATGTTCATAGGGTAGACGAATCATCGCCTGTCAATCATGTTTGAAATTATCTTTTTCAGACTCTTTTTAAGGAAAGGATGTGATCATTTTTGAGATCACATTAAACTTTCCAGGGTTAGAGTGTGCTGCGAGTGTAGAGAAACTTCCAGAAAATACATTTCCAGGTCATTTTTATGAATATATTCAAATGCACAGTGAATGCCCAGCGACTTTTCAAAAACCTTTCTGTTCCACTTGAGAGCACAATAAAAGTCTGACTACTTGAATTTATTTAAATAAATTGCATTATTGCTTCGAAAGTAGTAGCATGACATTTTTTATGTATAGATTAATCATGTATGCTTGCAAGTAAATTTTTCTTTGCAGTTTATATAGAATATTAGCACATTCTAATTTTGTGAACAAAACAGAAATATAGGCCCATATGCATCAAACAAAAATCCGCTCGCAAAGGGGCAGATTCTCAGAATCTGCCCCTTTGCGACAGGTATTTTTGTATTTGGGATGCATCATCCCAAATGCAAAAATCGCAAATTGAGAATTCGCTAAATTGCAATTACTTGCATTTAAGGAATCTCAAATTGAGATTCCTTAAATGCAATGCATTAAAGTTTAAAAAATAGCGTTTTCCCTAATAGGGCACGCATATTACCATGAAGTACAACTTCACGGTAATTTGCAAAAACTTTGAAAAATGCACTAAAGTGCATTTTTCAAAGTTTCATGTTGCACACACACATGCCCTAAGGGCATATGGGTGCGCAACATATGTGCACAGATCAATTTCAGGGGTGCAACAGGGTGTCCTTTAGACACCCCTGCACCCTTGAAATCGCAATCTCAATTTGCGATTCGCTATTTGCGACTCGTAAGTGAAATTGTCTTCCCATTCATTCCTATGGGCCTCTAGGCCCATAAGAATGAATGGGGAGGTATTCCTTAATTGCAACTCGCAATTTGCGAGTCGCAATTAAGGAATTTTAAGAAATCACAATTTTTTGGGCAATTTCTTGATGCATTGCATTTTGCAATTCCTTATTTGCGATTCCTTATTTTTCGCAAATAAGGAATCGCAAAATGTATGCTTGATGCATCTGGGGGATATTTCTTGAATCTCTCATTGCCTTTTCGATATGCAGTCTTTATTTGTAAAGGATGTTTGTTAAAACCCGAGTCATTTATTTATTCAATATCATACTTTTAAAAGTTTCTAAATCAAAAGATTAAACAGTTAACTCTGATGTACAACTAACTTAGCCGTTGGACACAGGCAGCCCCAGCTTTTTAAGGTCTTTGGGTTAAATGCACCAAGATTGAATGTGCAAGAGAGAAAGCAAATTGCACATCGATTTTTTGCGAATCCAATCTGCTCATGAAAACCAATGTATTTACTAGTAGTTCCTTTCACTAAATAGGGACTCGCAGTAGGTTGCACAATGACCTGTCTCAATAATATTCATTAGGTAGGTCGCAATTTGCGACCCTCTTGGATTGGCTTCAATCACTGAGATAGAAGCCTGCAAAAGGCAGTTCGCCACCCTTTCAGTTTTTGCCTATCAAAATGTAGCTCTCTTTTTAAGCTGCCTGTGTTCCTTGAAGGAAAGGGGCTGCTTTAAAAAAAAATCCATCTGAAAACTTCACTGAGAGATGGCACTGGACTGCTGTATACTCCACTGAATTTGCCACTCTGATTCCCATTGGGGAAGGGCCTAAAAGTGGACCACTTCCCTCTTTGTACATCTAATCACATCCAAGCTTGGAAGTCAGCTACTGATCAATGGTTTGCAACCAGAATCACCAGTCCCTATTATTGATACATGCCTTTCCGATTTATAATTTGGAAGGAACACTCAGAACACACCCCTTTCAATTTGGGATTTGGTAGGAGGTAGAAAGGTGGTTACGGAAAAACGTTTCTGAATCACAAAATCGAGTTAACACATTGGAAAAAGGTAATTTGTAGTCAATTAAATTAAATTCAGTTCACTTTATTTTTGTTGCGAATGTGACCATGAAAGCACACATAAAACACACAACAGTCCATAACTCTAAAATTATTAAAAGAGAAGTAAATATTTAATTTTGATAATAACCAGCAGCATGCAATTCCCCCAAATACCATAAATTGATTTCCAAGGCAAAGACAATACAATACACACTTATTATTAACTAACATAGAAGGGTGGTACATATAAAGTGCAATGAATAGTGCCACGGTCACAAAGCAGTTTCTATAAAGTGTGTATTGCTTTTATCGTAAAATAACATCTTCTAGTTAAACAACAGCGATTTCCTTCTGCTAATTACACATTTTCAGTACAGAACCGATGTTAACACAATTGCATGGTGAATTTAGTTGTTGTCGATGCACCAGGGTTGGTCTCGAGATTCTAATCCCTTGCTTTCTCATGAGATCGGAAGTAGAAACCTTTTTGTGAGATCAGTATACAATTTACAAAAGAAAGTAAAATGCAACGGACTTTGTGGGGAGAATAATTTGCAGGGACAGTTCAATGCTTTTGAGGGCTCAAATTGGCCAAGGAGGAAACCAAGATGCCACCTCACAAATCTGAGCCCATACCTAGAGGGCAGTTGCCTATCCCAGGAGCCTTTAATGCCCTTCAAGTATTGTTCCAGGGATGGGGAAGTATGAATCTCCGCATACACATTGACAGACCCTTAGTTGAATTCGAGGTACTCTCTCAGGGCTCTGGATCTTTCCTTAAATGGGGATTTGACCGAAACCATATAGTTGTTGTTATAGCGCAAGGATTGTTAAAAAGAGTCGGCCTACCCAGCTTCGTCAATTCAGATTTGATGCAGTCAAACCAAGGTATTTTCAAGCCTCTCCCGCACACAAGGCAGTCATTAGTAATCTCTCTATTCTATGGATGACCTTGTAAATAGATATCCCACATCTTATAGTGTCTGAGCTTGCAAACCATAATAAAAGTTTTTGTTTGATTTGTAACCAGGCTCATTGTCCGCATAAAAGATAGAAATTCTTGGAAGAAGACATCAAGGCCATTTGGGGCTTCTAGATAATAAAACAGCATCATCTGCGTGTAATAAAACCAGGACCTTTTTCCTGCAAATTGAGAGAATGTAGGATACTGTATTTGAAAGGGATGCGCCAAAGCCATTGTTAATCATAAGGAACAATAAGGGAGCTAGGATGTAGCCCGGTCGCACACCTCTCCCTAGCTTAAAGCTATCTGTCTGTTCGCCTGGTGGGCCAAACCTCACTGATACTGACAGGCTCTAATGAGGGGCTCTCGATAACTGCACCAAGTCATCCTCGACCCCAAGTCAGATACAATCTACCATAATTTCAACCTGACCATGCTGTCAAAGGTGCAACAGAGATGCATGAAGGCCAGACAGTGCGCGCTGCATTGCATTTTGCGATGCAGGGAGCACAACGAAATTTGTGTTATTTATTTAATTGTTTACTCACCTCTAATTATCCATATTCGGGTGTTTACTACCCTCCCCCCTGACCGTCCCCTGCCCTGCCTTTCAGCCCCACGGAACTCGCCCCACGGGTCGCAACTGACATCCATTATACTTTAAAGAATTTTAAAAAAACACAAATGTAATCCAATTTTACATTTTAAGTTAGTCTTTAATAGAAAATACCACTTTATATAGTTCATAACTGCAACAACCTCTACATCTAAAATTGCATAGAAAATGTCTGTTTTATTTTAACTGCTTGCACAGCTTCCATGGGAGTAAGACCACCAGTTGTTGTTGTTGCACTGTGCCTGAATTTTATGGTTTCATATTACATCTGACTTTGATCTATTACAAGTTGTGAGGTGAATAGTAGGTTTTATTTTTTCCTAATAGCCCTCTATTTCGACGGATTACATATTGTTCAATCTCATTCTCAGAATGTCTAGTTGTTGATATGTTAGTAATACCATTGATTGAAAGGGTACTCCAGAACTGCCAGCAAAAACATGAGATATGCCACATACATTTTCAGGCTTATGACTGTCCTGTCTAATATCAAGCACTACAGCATGTGTCAAACTATTAGCAGGGATTTACCAATTTAACTTCTTTATCACTCGGTTCTTATATAGCAAATTCAAATTGTGATTCCATACTGTAAGAAATTGGCTCGCTAGTTGAGGGCGGTAAGTGGTCACCTTAAGTAATAGCTACAATCCTTGTCAGGGTGCACCAGTAAAATCAATAAATAAACCTGAGCTCTAACACTTGGCATCTATGCAGAAAGTATCAATGCAGTACCAAAACAGTGATAAAGTAAAATGCAAAACGATAAAAATCCCAAAATAAATTTAAACAAAAGAGTAAAATGTAATAAACAAAATGACAAACAATTACAACAATCTTATGGGGGAACCAGATATTTGATTTGTACAATTTTAAGTAGAAATTGCATCAAAAAGCACAAAGTGAAAATAATAGTCAATGGTTGTGTTAGAGCAAGACCTAGAAACAATTTGATTCTGACTACACTGGAGTGTGGTTCAGGTAAACTACCCAGATTCATCCTAATGAAAGGTTTTACCTTTGACTTTAGTAATTTAAGCCTAATCCACCACAAAAGTACTTCTAACACCCCCTAGGACATTAGGGATACCACTAGGAGACTCCTAGGGTGGAAAGCAGAGGCCAACAGGAGGGTACAGTTCAGCTTCAGTTGCCAATGATCAGCTGAATAGTTTCAGGAGAAGGCCTCCTATAGTCTATTGTGTCCCTGTAGCTTTCACTGGTGGTCTGTCTTATGAACCTTGGAGTCCACTTCTTTGTCCTGAATACCAGAGGGAAAGCATTTCCAGTCTTTCAGGCTCTTCTCAGGTTCAGATATATAATAGGTTTGATACGCCTATGATCTTCCACAGGTCAAGAACTGTCTTGAAGCAGATGCCTAGAGATGACACACTTATGCCGGGTATGTGCTAGTGGGTGGGATTGACCCTGAGGATGCCATAACCAATGGGTTAAAGGTTCCCAAAGGTAACCAACTTTGGGCAATTTCAAGATGTACAAAGTCTTCAGCCACATTAAACTTGAGACCTGACAGATGGGGATGTGTGTGGAGGGTGTGCTATGGTAACCCTAGGTTCCTTGCACATTTACATTAACATTCAGTGCTAGACAGTCCCTGAACCCAACAAACTCAGAGCCAGAAATCTGATTAAATTAAAACTGAGCTTTCAGCAACAGTACAGTGGATGCACACAGAGTGTTTTAGCATACTGTTTTCCTCCTTCAAAGTGCACCCCAATTGTTTAATTTTTTATTGTTGTATTTATTAGGTTACACATTAAATTAAAGACATTTCTTGCTTCTACAATCTGTGTAATATTTCTATTTATTTATTTATAAAGTTTTATATAGTGCAAACTTGATCCCGAAGGATAACAGAGCGCTTTACAATTTGAGGCAAAGGTAACAAATCAAAACATTAGTCTAACATTGGGAATGTAATGGGCATTAAATCAACTAGAACAAACATAACAGCTCAATATAACCCGAGTGCACGAGTAGGAATGGGCTATGAGCTGGAGCATAGAGAGATAAGGGGAGTACATACAATAATCATATACAGGAATAATAACCAGTACCCAAAAGAATAATCAAAACAAGAGTCAAATGGGGAGTCTAAAAGGCATTGAATCAAGTGTTGAACATCTAACATATCACTTATACACCTGGGTGAACGAAGAATGTGCTAGACGATGGAGCATAATGACTTAAGGAGAGCACACTAGCCTAACAACAACATTGGGGCAAATAAATGAAAGTCTCTAATATAAAGCATCTTTGCCCAAAGCTGAAAGGGATAATGCTCCCCCTCTCCGGCCTTTTGGAAATAATTCACAAAGCAGTCATATCTGCGGTACCAGGCACACCGTGGTAAGAAGAGATCCTTTCTGCCACAAACCACATGTGAATGATAATATTTCAAATCTCAATTAGATAATTTTTATTTTATTCTTTATTTATAAAGTTCTACACAGCGCGAACTTGATCCCCAAGGACACCAGAGCGCCCCACAATCCGAGGCAAAGGTAACAAATCAGAACATTAGTCTACCATTGGGAATGTAAAGGGCATTGAATCAGCGATAAAAAAAAATGCAGCTCAATATAACCTGAGTGCACGAGTAGGAATGGGCTATGCGATGAGCATAGATCTATAGATCCTGACTTGGGAAATGCTACGTAGGGATGCCAATTTAGTGATAGTGTAGGGACGGACTCATGCTTTACACCTACAAACCTCCAATGAAGGGGAATCTTGATGTAGGAGTCATCATTGTATGTATTCTGATCCTGGAATTGGTTATTCTTTGCATGTTGCACAGTCTAAATATAACCCGTAGGTTTGGCTTTGTATTAGTTTCAATATTTTACTACACCCTCATTTTGATGTGCCTGTATGTCTAACTGTTCTTGGCTTTGTAACAACTAACAAAATCTATTTGGTAGTCTGTGATTCTTCTGAGTCACACTTCATTGGAATTGGAATGGTTGTTTGACTAAAGATTAGCATTTCATCACTTCGGAACAGTCATACCAACAATTACATGCTTAACGTAACATGACAGCATGTCAGATCGATCAGTTTACTTATAGCCGATCCGAGTCTAAGCATAACAATAAGGCAATACTGTTCATAGTCACACCAGGCTCATACAAAATGTGTACTATATTGTCAAATATTCTGTGTGTATGTATAGTACGTAAAGCGTTTTCAATATAATACCCAAGTGGGCCATTAATGTTCAATCATGTGTTTTCTTAAGAAGTTCAAAATTATAAAACCCCAGTGGGCATGTGTTTCTTATAGCACAGAAAATAATTGAAATCCGGAAGGAACTGTAGTACAGATCATGATTTTAATCTTGAGGGTGAATGCATGAAAGAACGCTTCAGAGAAAGAGTTTACCATCCGAAAGTTATTCAGGAAGCTTTCCTGAAAGCCAGCAAGATTAGTCAAGCTACATTGCTGGTTCCCCAAGATAGACAAGAAAAGACAGATGCTGAAGTGGTAAGATTCATTTCAACTTACCATTCTAGATCTTGGCAGGTTCAAAGGAGTCTTAAGAAACATTTGAACATTCTCAAAACGGAACCCACATTGTTGGACGTTTTGGGGAGCACTCCTAGTATAAAATACTCAAACTAAATGGGGACAAAACGGAGCTAATGCTCCTGGGCCCCTCTGACCCCAGTTTCTTCAACTCTTTGTGGCGCCACTGTCTAGGCACCCCTCCAGCACCCAAGGATAACATCAAGAGCCTCGGGGTGTGGCTGGATAGATCCCTTTCATTTAACATCCAGGCTACAAAACTCTCGGCTACCTCCTTTGGCCTTCTTAGGATGTTAAAGAAAATTCTCCCCCTTCTACACATGGAGGCTAACAGGTAGCCATTCAGGGTTTGATACAGTCCCGCCTAGACTTTAACAACGTCCTCTACCTTGGTGCTCCAGAATACACCTTGCGTAGACTTCAGACAGTGCAGAACTGTGCGGCTCGCACACTGATTCAGCTTCCACGCAGACTATTAGCTAAAGCTGGTCTGATCAGCCTGCATAGGCTGCCAGTGCATCAGAGAATCCTCTTCAAGGCCATGTGCATTGCCCACCAGGCCTTTTGGGACACAGGCCCTGTGATCACCCGTGACCTAGTCATCCACTATCAACCCAGCAGAAGTCTTCGCTCGAGCCAGGCCTTCATGGCTGCTGCCCCAAGAATAAAAAAGACTAGGTCTGGCGGCAGGATGTTCACCTACAATGCCTCCAAGACCTGAAATACACTCCCCCTACATCTTAGAGCCAACCCCAACCTTTCTTCATTCCGCACACAGTTAAAGACATTCCTATTCAACCTCCCTCAGTAGTTATCTGTTAGCAACTCTGCCAAGCCACCTCTGTTGGTTCCTAGCGCTTGGACGCCCCCGGCCAGCAATCGCACTCTATAAATCTACCTTTCATTTCATTTAATTTCATTTCATTTCAAATACCGTAAGGCTGACTCACTAAGAGATAAATTGAGCAAAAATGAAGTGAGTATCAACAAGAAAAAGAAAAATGATGTACAAGGCTTTTTTACCTGCATGAAATGCAAGGCATGTAAATTCAATTCTAATGTCAAGAAGGTGTATTTTCCCGTGGAAGAAAAAGAAAAATACATTAGTAAACATCTTACATGTTTATATGATCATTGTGTATATGTTCTGGTTTGTCCATGTTCTAAGAAATACGTAAGGAGCATAATGTTCCCTGCCAAAAAGCGTATTCTTGAACATATGCGGGCAATTCAGAATAAAGATCAACTTTCACCTGTTGCTCCGCAATTTTAAAGAATTGCACAACAGTAACCGCAACCTTTTAAAAAAAATTGTAATTGACAACATTTGAAAAGAGGTGGAGACAAAATCAGGAAGTTGCGGCAGCTTGAAAGTAGATATATCTTAGATCTGGACACCCGTATACCGAGAGGTCTCAATTCTGAAGAAGAATTGATTTGGCACTTGGGGGAGTAGTCTGATATGGGTTATAAGCTGCAATATCTGTGCATGTAGGACCAAATATTAATTTTGGGCAAATACACTTTCTGACTCTCCTGTAATGAACTCCAAATGTTTTTAACCTTTTAACTTTACATTTTGTACATTCTTTGTTGTGTTTGGTACTATGATGCACTGTGGGTGTTTATACATCCTTTGGCCTCGAAATGTGTATGCTGGCTATGAGTCTAATTGGCTCTATTTCCTTTCTCTGCTTAGGTACTTATGGACCACTGGGGATGAAGATGTAAAATGATTTCGATTCTTTTCTGTGCTTTAAGAAACACATGCCCACTCGGGTTTTATAATTTTGAACTTCTTAAGAAAACACGTGATTGAACATTAATGCCCCACTTGGGTATTATATTGAAAACGCTTTACGTACACACAGAACATTTGACAATATAGTACACATTTTGTATGAGGCTGGTGTGACTATGCACAGTATTGGCTTATTGCTATGTTTAGACTCGGATCGGCTATAAGTAAACTGATCGATCTGACATGCTGCCATGTTACGCTAAGCATGTAATTGTTGGTATGACTGTTCCCAAGTGATGAAATGCTAATCTCTATTTTTGAAGTTATAACTTCAGAGGCACAATGTATTTGGAACATTTAATAGATATTAGGCTCGCAGCGCATACCCTATTCAAATATGGCCGCTAAGAAGGTGTGTTTTGTTTTAGGCCTTAGTTGATGTTTACACTGGGAATTCCACGAGATTTGTGTTTGTAAAACTTTAATTATTGTTTCAAACTCCATGCACAAACCACCCGTGAGCAAAGCGAGTGAATCGCTGAAACGCGTTGGGTTGTTTTTCCATTGCTACAATTCATCATGCTGGAAATGAATTAAATAAATAAACCTTGAACTGCAAGAACCTTATTGAAGTGGTAATTTCGCTTGGATGGAGTGCATTGGCACAATTCTTTTGTGCTTGGTGAAACTGGATATTATTGACAGGGAAACCTCTAACCCTGGGGTGCACCGCTGTCTTGGCGTCCCGGCAAACTTTGGAGGAAGTGAAAGTGGATATATATATATATATATATATATATATATATATATATATATATATATATATATATATATATATATATATATATTACCTACTGGCGGTCGCCAGTAGGTATATATAGTTAGTATTTTTTCTCTATGGGACTTTTAAAAATTCTATGTCTAATAACTTTGGCGTTTGTGGACGGAATCGGCTGAAATTTTCAGGACAATGGCACATTTTGTTTCTGAGCTGCCCTTGAAAATTTGGGGGGGTTCCGTCAAGGGGGGGACGAGAAAAAAGGGGGGTCCCAAAACACGTTTTTCCCATTCATTTTTCCATAGGGCGTTTGGCCTCACTTTTAGCTTGAACGGCTGAATGGATTTGCATGAAACTTGGCAAAATTGTAGGGACTGTTAGCCCGATGTGCCTTTGCTGGGTCTCAATATATGTGCTCCAGTGGATTTTGAGAAATTAACGTTTTAAAAAACAGATATATCTGTGACAGAGTCCCGGGTAGCGCTCCGGTTCGCGTACTTTTCGCGTTACGGAACTTTGCGAAGTGAAGCTGATTGGCTCTCCGGTGTCTGTCAACATTCTAAACAGTCCGGAACGGCCGCCATCTTGTCTCTCGGTAGGATCGAGAGACAAGAGGAGGAGAAAAACGAAGGGGGAATTTAATGAAAGGGGGCAAAGTAGACCCCTCTTGACCCCCTAGGAATGATGTTGGGGTTATTAAAGGGTCCCGTGGGGCAAATAAAAAAAATTGATTTTTCGTGCTAGAAGCGCTTCCCGGTTCGCGAACCGGTAGCGAAATGGGAATTCGCCATTTTGTGTTTCGTTTTAATTAAATTACAAGATGGAGGAAAAACAATGTGGGAAATGGGCATAAGGGGGTACGGGAGACGTATCCTGACCCCCTATGTTTTCTGAGGGTGGCTGAGGATGCTCATATATGTTGATACATGTCTTCCAGCGGCTGCGCGTGAGCGGAATTTTTTTTTGCTGCGTGACGTCTGTTAACGTTCGATTCGAGGGAAATCAGGAAGTGTTGACCGCCATTTTGTCACTGCGAGTAAATATATTGTTCATTTCAAAGCGTTGGAACATGGAAAAGGGAGAAGGTAGAGATTGTCTTGCTGCGTAGTTTTTCTCAGGGTGTGCAGTAAGGCTGTAGTAAATGAATCCACACTGGAACATGTATAGTAGTAGATATGCATATACAACAAAGGCCCCGGTTGTGCTCATACTCACGGTGGGGTCTTTGAACACTTTAGCAAATGATGATCCAAGCTGAGGCAAAGGAGGGTGTCAGTCGGAGGGGGGGAGCAATGGTGCAGTTTTAACTTTCATATCTAAGTGTTAAAATCTGGTTTGCGATGTCAACATATTCGGCGCCACGTTGTCCCCACTCAGGCACGTACGCTCTAGCAAGCAGCAGCCATTTAGAAAGCTCTATGGCCCCTCTGCCCCTCGCCGGTCCCCAGCGCGTCTCCCTGGCGCTACGAACACCCCCCCTCTCTGACCTCCCCCGTTCTCTCTGTGGAAAATTAATCCGTATTGATAAACATTGTCTGCGCCATCTTGCCTTTTTTCCAATGCCACACTTTTGTTGTGCATGGCAGCCATTTTAGATGCCTTGACCAGACCCACTCTCTGCACGCCGCCGATCCTCAGCATGGCTCCCCACCCTCGCAAGCATCTCCCCCTCGCACTGGTCACCCACGCTCTCTCTCATGCATGGGCCATAAACCTCCTCCCATCTGCGCTGCTCTTCCCTGAGAATCACACCCTGTGCCCGCCCAACACCTCCCTTTCACCCTATTCACTACCGCACCCTCTGACACTCCTCTTCCTCTGTGTCCGATTGTCCAGGCCGGTCCCAGGCTATCACCTAGCCCTGCGGATGTAGTTTATGGCCCCAACTGTAAAGAATCAACCCTCTTCAAAGGAGTTACAGTAAATCAAGGCCCCAACCCCATGAGATCCGTCACACCACACGCGTTCCTACTATCTGATAACGATCCTGTATTGTGATTGGGGAGGGGATTCTCACTGTAAGGGTGTGTGGGACCGAGCCTGAAGCGGAAGATTCCAGGGATGCCTTTTTGTACATCAAAGTCTTCACAATTATGTGTCACATTAAAAATATATAGCACTCCAACAAAGTAGTAGGATCATAACACTTTAATAACTTATAAATATTTTCAACGCTCCAACAAAGTAAACACGTTAAAAAAAAACATTTTAAACAACTATTTATATGGCAGCCTGCTGCAACATCCATCTCAAAGCAACAATGGGCTGCTTTGGTCTGTCTTTTAGTCGGCAAAATCCGTCGGCCTGTGAGGTGGCGTCAGTAGCGGACCGTTGTGCGAATAGGCCGAAAAAAACACAACGCGCCGAGATCAGGACGGCACCGATGTGGTGTCCAGCAAGTTGCCGCACTGGTCTGGCCATCCCACAATGCTGCGCCGAAAAACGGCGTGGGGCGCCTAGGGGGGGAGGCGGCGCAAACGGGCCTCCCCCGCCTCCCCAGGTGGAGGCTCCTCAGCTGCAGTGGGGCGCCCCTTGGCATCCAACTGAGTTGCGCCCGCTCTTCCGGAACAGTGCCTCCCTCGGCCAGCTGAATTGCGCCTGCTCCACACCTTGTCCCACAATCCGTTTGACCTGAAGACACGTCCTGCGGTGCCCTGGTCCGACCATTACATATACCTGCGCCAGGAGACGGCGTGGGGTGCACTAGAAGGGAGAGGCGGTGTGAACGAGCCTCCCCCACCTCCCCAGGTGGAGGTTTCTCAGCTACACCCCACCGCTTCACTCGACCAGCTGACTTGCGCCCGCTCTTGCGATACAGTGCCTCGCTTGGCTAGCTGAATTGCGCCTGCTCTTGCTATTACAGCGCCTCACCCGCCATCCAGCTGAGTTGAGCCCACTCTTGCGGTGCAGCGGTAGGCGGTTGCCACAGGACTCTCAAAATGGCGGCCGGCTCTTCGGATTTGGGCCTGGTCCACTAAAATGGACCTGGGACACATTTAAACTCAGACGTTTGCCTGCTAGGGCATGGGCCCCATTCCCGAAAGCGTCCCCTCAGCCTTGCAGATTCTACAAAAGTCATTGGGGCCCCCGACTCCCGCAGGCTTCCGGTGAGGAGCGGCTGCCATGATTGCTTGCGGAATGGCCACGACGGAGCCACGAGATGGTGGTGCTCTCATGCTGACGCCAGCTTCAGTCTGAAACATCCAGAAACACTGTAGACTACCAATTCGATGACTTCCGGTGGAGCCCCAACGTGACCCGGTAGGGAAGAACTTGCCCTCCCCTCTTTTGACTGATGGTTCTTGTTGCCTGGCCCCTCTGTTGTCATCTAACGGAACCTTTTTGGACTGACGAGTGAGAAAAAAAAAGGTGGGGCTTTCATCATTTGGGAAAAAAAAATGTTTTAAACCAATGAAAAGTTTTATTTTTAGGTCATATGACCAAGCCTTCCATCATTAGGAAACCAAAAGTAAAATGAACCAATGAAAAGTTTTATAAACAAGTCACATAACCTATTATGCGGCTTTGGGCTATAAAAAGCCTACAAAATCCGTTGGCCAGTGAGGTGGCGTCAGTAGCGGACCGATGTGCGAATAGGCCGAAGGCAGCACAACGCGCCGAGATCCGGATGGCACCGAGGTGGTGTCCAGCAAGTTGCCGCACTGGTGTGGCCATCCTACAATGCTGCGCCAAAAGACGGCGTGGGGTGCCCAGGGGGGGGAGAGGCGGCGCGAACGAGCCTCTCCCGCCTCCCCAGGTGGAGGCTCCTCAGCTGCAGTGGGGCGCCCCTTGGTGTTTCACTCGCTATCCAGCTGAGTTGCGCCCGCACTTGCGGCTTCAGTAGGCCAAAGGCAGCACAACGCGCCGAGATCCGGATGGCACCGAGGTGGTGTCCAGCAAGTTGCCGCACTGGTGTGGCCATCCTACAATGCTGCGCCGAAAGACGGCGTGGGGTGCCCCGGGGGGGGAGAGGCGGCGTGAACGGGCCTCTCCCGCCTCCCCAGGTGGAGGCTCCTCAGCTGCAGTGGGGCGCCCCTTGGCGTTTCACCCGCCATCCAGCTGAGTTCCGCCCGCTCTTGCGGCACAGTGCCTCACCCGCCATCCAGCTGAGTTCCGCCCGCTCTTGCGGCACAGTGCCTCACCCGCCATCCAGCTGAGTTTTGCCCGCTCTTGCGGCACAGTGCCTCACCCACCATCCAGCTGAATTGCGCCCGCTCTTGCGGCACAGTGCCTCACCCGCCATCCAGCTGAGTTGGGCCCGCTCTTGCGGCTACAGCGTCTCGCCCACCATCCAGCTGAATTGCGGCCACTCTTGCGGTGCAGCGATAGGCGGCTGCAAAAGGACTCTCAAAATGGCGGCCGGCTCTTTGGATTTGGGCCTGGTCAACTAAAATGGCCCTGGGACACCTTGGAACTCGGACGCTTGCCTGCTAGGGCATGGGCCCCATTCCTGAAAGCGTCCCCTCTTTTGACTGATGGTTCTTGTTGCCTATCTCTTCTGTTGTCATTTAACGGAACCTTTTTTGATTGCAGAAAGGGGATCTGGTCCGACCGCCGGTTGGTGGAGACATTTTGACTATATCCTGGACCTGCCCGGCCTCGTCCAAAATGGCGCCGGTATAAATGGGACTCGTAACTACTTGTTGTGTACTGGTTGCCCAGCCTTGATATCACGAGATACGTATGCAGTTTTGAAGCACATGGCGGGCGGGGACGAGTACTGATTGAACATTTGGACATTCCTATTGATATTAAGTTCTGATGTGTTATTGATTACTGTACTATTGAAATTTTGAATTAACGTCATCCATGGTACTTGCCCGCAAATGTATATCTAGATAATTTTATTGTAACTGGCCCTGTCGTACTTTAATTATAAAATGTACGTCCACCGATTCCGCAACTGTTAGACACCTTTGTTCTTGCAACATAATGGCCCGCCCGTTACGTTCTTCTACAGTGTAAATGTCCCCTCATCATATACGATTACAGTTTGCTCCGTGGCCGGCCCACGTGGTTATAGGCCCGTATTTGTATACTGACATTTTCACAATAAAGGTTTTTAAAACAAAACATGGTAGTAGTACCTAGATTGGTAAAGTTTTGAATAATAGCCTCTGTTTTCGAATCAGTAAAAGGCAAGTGAAATAAAGCAGCCCGATTACATGACAGTTAAAAGGTATAATACGCAGGAAAGCAGTAAAGATAAATGGTCAAGGGCTGTTGTGTTTTCCACTCCTGCCACATAAAGTGATCGATAAAAATCTGATATTCATGCCTATCAGCGACTAAGACAGCAGGTCGAGCCTCTTTTGTTTTACTGCTCCCTCATGGGACGAAGAAACGCCCTTTTTCTCGAAATAGGAATATTTTACTTGTAGGAAAATACATTAACCTGGAACATTGTTAGTGATAAACTGTAAATGCATCTGGGTCCTTTGCTTTACAAGTTAGAGTGAGAAAAAAAAAGGTGGGGCTTTCATCATTTGGGAAAAAAAAATGTTCTAAACCAATGAAAAGTGTTATTTTTAGGTCATATGACCAAGCCTTCCATCATTAGAAAAACAAAAGTAAAATGAATCAAAGAAAAGTTTTATTAACAAGTCACATGACCTGTTATGCTTACATTCCGCGCTGCGCGCCGCGCCCCGGATCGCTTCCGGGAAGCTGCGCCTTGCGCACCGGAGCACTTCCGGGTGCGCTAACGTGGCACGTCATATGACGCATTACGCGACAACACAGGTCCAGAATATAGTCAAAATGTCTCCACCAACCAGCGGTCGGAACAGAACCCCTTTCAGCAGTCAAAAAAGTTCTGTTAAATGACAACAGAAGGGACAGGCAACAAGAACCTTCAGTCAAAGAGGGGAGGGCAAGTTCTTCTCTACCGGGTCACGTTGGGGCTCCACCGGAACTGATCGAATTGGTAGTCTACAGTGTTTCTGGATGTTTCAGATTGAAGCTGGCGTCAGCATGAGAGCACCCCATGGCTACGTCGTGGCCATTCTGCGAGCAATCATGGCAGTCGCTCCCCACCGGAAGTCTGCGGGAGTCGGGGGTCCCGGTGACTGTTGTAGAATCTTCAAGGCTGAGGGGACGTTTTTGGGAATGGGGCCCATGCCCTAGCAGGCAAACGTCCGAGTTCAAATGTGTCCCAGGGCCATCATGGTGTCGAGCTCAGTTCATCTCACTAGTTTCGTATTTCTCATGAGGGGTTGTTCCTAATGTTTCTATTTTAGCGAGGTCAAAAAGAGATCCCATTAGTGGCCTACTGATTTTGTTTGATTCCTTGTGTTTTTTTAACGATTTTTCACTATCTGCAAAGACTAAACAGAGTATTGTGACTCTGTGCTTGTTTGTAAATAGAGAATGAACCAAAGAGAACCAATTCTAAAACAGTAAATGCTTGGATAACAATCAATCAAATGGAGAGAGAAGCAGGCACGACGGATTACAACGGGGGCAAAGGCCTGCGTTACCTACCCTTCACTATCTGCAAAGAGAGAATACTCCTAAAAGAAAAGAGGGGGGGGGCAGCGTTCAAAGCACATCAGCGTGCATAAACACGAAAATGTTTTTACCCATCACGTACTTGACATTTTAAAGCTTTTGATATTTGCTATTAAAAAACCATTGAAATTCACTGAAAAAACCATAGGTTATAGACCATATATAGTTAGGAGGTGTGTTACCGTTAAAACGCATCTTTTACAACGCGTTCCGTTACAACGCGATTTTTACATCGTAAATACCATTACAATGCATGCCATTACAACGCATGGCATTACATAGCAGATGGTATTACAACGCATACCATTACATCGTAAGTATTGGTAAGTATTTAATTTTTTTTTTATTTTATTTTATATGTTATTATTGATTTCATTATTATTAATTATAAAAAAATATTTATTTCGTTTTTAAATATTATAAATTAAATATATTAATTTAAGTATTTTTTAAAATAAGTATGAGTATAGGAGTATATGTTTTGGGGTACTGATGTATATGTTTTGGGGTGTTTGGGTATTTTTAGGTTTTAGGGCAGTGTTTGGGTTTTAGGGTACAGGGGTGTTTTTAGGTTTTAGGGCAGGGTTTGGGTTTTGGGGTACAGGGGTGTTTTTAGGTTTTAGGGTAGGGTTTGGGTTTTGGGGTACAGGGGTGTTTTTAGGTTTTAGGGTAGGGTTTGGGTTTTGGGGTACAGGGGTGTTTTTAGGTTTTAGGGCAGGGTTTGGGTTTTGGGGTACAGGGGTGTTTTTAGGTTTTAGGGCAGGGTTTGGGTTTTGGGGTACAGGGGTGTTTTTAGGTTTTAGGGCAGTGTTTGGGTTTTGGGGTACAGGGGTGTTTTTAGGTTTTAGGGCAGGGTTTGGGTTTTGGGGTACAGGGGTGTTTTTAGGTTTTAGGGTAGGGTTTGGGTTTTGGGGTACAGGGGTGTTTTTAGGTTTTAGGGTAGGGTTTGTGTTTTGGGGTACAGGGGTGTTTTTAGGTTTTAGGGCAGGGTTTGGGTTTTGGGGTACAGGGGTGTTTTAGGTTTTAGGGCAGGGTTTGGGTTTTGGGGTACAGGGGTGTTTTTAGGTTTTAGGGCAGTGTTTGGGTTTTGGGGTACAGGGGTGTTTTTAGGTTTTAGGGCAGTGTATGGGTTTTGGGGTACAGGGGTATTACGACTTTATATAAATTAAATTAATTAAATTAATTTTATTTTATTTTATTAAATTAATAACAATATTTACAATTATTAATTTAATTGTATTAATAAACGATTACAATTAAATTATATTATTTAAAAATGTTCAATTAATTAAATTCTTTTAATTTTATTAAATATAATTATATTATGTATTATTTATAACTTAATTAAATTATAATTATATTTATTGTAATTAATTGCATTATATTATTTTCTATTTATAAATGTTTTATATATCATTTATTATATTATTTTAAATATATTAAATTAATATATTATTAATTTAATTGTATTAATAAACGATTATAATTAAATTATATTTTTTAAAAATGTTTAATTAATTAAATACTTTTAATTTTATTAATTATAATTATATTATGTATTATTTATAACTTAATTAAATTATAATTATATTTATTGTAATTAATTACATTATATTATTTTCTATTTATAAATTTTTTATATATCATTAATTATATTATTTTAAATTACTATAATTAAATTAATTACTGTTTTAAAAATGTTATATTATTTTTATTATTTTAAATTAATTTAATTAACTTTATTACATTTTTTAAAAAAAAGATATACTTACCAATACTTACGATGTAATGGTATGCGTTGTAATACCATCTGCAATGTAATGCCATGCGTTGTAATGGCATGCATTGTAATGGTATTTACGATGTAAAAATCGCGTTGTAACGGAACGCGTTGTAAAACATCGCGTTGTACTGACACCAATCCAGTTAGGAATTAGCATTTACAAAACCTTGAAAATTCACAGAAAAAACCATGGGTTATAGACCATATATAGTTAGGAATTAGCATTTATAAAACCTTATTTTACTCACACAAAACCATTGAAATTTCATATATAGTTAGTTGCACTAACTATATATCGCGCACCCGCAATCCACTGCTGATGATGTCACATATTACATCATTCATGACATGGTCAGTGACATCACTGATGACATCACTTCTTCAGCGCCCAGCACTGCAGCATGTCCTATTCACAAATGTTCCTTCCTGCTTAATACATTATTCCAGCACCTGACGCTCCTCCCCCTAATGTGGTCGACACATCCTGTTTGAGTCCATTACCATGCTGGACTTCAACTCCCAGAGGGCACTGTACCGGCACGGCTGGGTCGATGGCGTGGGGGAATGACGTAGACTGTGGGTCCTGCTGGTTAACAGGTAGGTGATGAAAGGTTCAATGCCGCTGTCTTGAGTCCCCTTATAGCCGCTGCAGCAAGTATACCAAGGCAAGCTGCTGGGTCAGGGCAGTCAATGCGGACTGGACGCCCCACCGAAGTAGAATACCTCGCTCTCCCCAACGTAAATCCAGGTCCTCTGGTGGTCTTCGGAGAATATATATATATATATATAATTATATATATAATTTAGCTGAACCTATTGTAGTTGGAAGTTCAACATGAACAACAAGAATATTTCAACTTTTTTCACTTAAGCTGCGCATTTCCCTGCATGTTCACTTTTTCCTTTTTGAGTTTCACCAAATAATCTGAGTCTTGTCAATTTTGTTTTTGCATTATTTGTTGCTAATGTGCTTTTAACTGACAGCAGAGATATTAAGAATTAAATAATGAAGGAGCCAGGTTTGTGATTGGTGAAACTGGATATGTATACATATATATATTCACAGAAAAAACCATAGGTTATAGACCATATATAGTTAGGAATTTGCATTTACAAAACCTTGAAAATTCACTGAAAAAACCATAGGTTATAGACCATATATAGTTAGGGATTAGCATTTAAAAAACCTTATTTTACTCGCACAAAACCATTGAAATTCCATATATAGTTAGATGCACTAACTATATATCGCGAACCCGCAATCCACTGCTAATGATGTCACATATTACATCATTCATGACATGGTCAGTGACATCACTGATGACATCACTGATGACATCTCAAATGACATCACTGATGACATCACTGATGACAACACCCAGTGACTGTATGTTTCTGTAAAGTTAAAATATGTCTTACATATTGAAGAATGAGTGGATGTATAAGTGTCTGGATGAAGGATTTAGTGGGTGCATGACTGACTGTATGAGAGAATGATTAAATGTGTCTATATATAATATATATATATATATATATATACATATATATATATATATATATATATATATATATATATATATATATATATATATATATATATATATATATATATATATATATATATATATATATATATATATATATATATATATCTGGAACACTCCAAACTTTCTCATCCAAGTAAGGCACTGACTCCGTGAAATTTGGTTGATTCCAAATAAGTTTATTCTTGCATATATGCTGCTTAATATATATATATTCACTAAAAAAAACATAGGTTTCACACCAATTATACTTAGTTGGAAATTTTACTATCATAAAGCCATTGAAATTCCCACGTTATAGTTAGTTGGACTCACTATAACTTGCGCGCCTGCAATGCACTGCTGAGGACATCATATATTACATCACTCATGACATGGTCAGTGACATCACTCATGACATCACTGATGACACCATCCAGTGAATGTGTGTCTTTCTGAAAAATAAATATGTTTTATATATGTATATGAAAAAGGTCAATGGAAGAATAAATGTTTAAGTAAGTGTCTAAATGGATGTTTTAAAAAAAAAATGATTGGTTAACTGGCTTATTAAGTGTGTCTTAGTGAATACATATATTAGCGAGTAATGTTTAAACATGTAAATATATGTATCAGTGTTTCACTTTGTTTATAAGTGGCTACATGGGTTGGTGAGTAGCTACATGTGTGTGTATATGGGTTATTAGATGTTTTTTTAGTATCAGTAAGAGTGTCTGCATGGTTTGGTGGGGGTGTTACTTAGCACATAGATGCATCATTGACTGACTCACTGTTTGTAAGTGTTTTGAAGACAGCATATGTGCAGGACTGTATGGGTGGATGAGTGTGTATATGTGTGTGTTAGTGAGTGAATGACTGTCTCACTAGTGTCTTTATCAGTAACTACATATGTTTAAATCTAGTATAAGTGAGTATTGATGTATATAAGTGAGTATATGTGAGAGTGAGAGATTGTAAAAGTTCCTGTTTAAATAAGTTTGTGTTTCTATGAGTGATTGTTTAAGAGAGTAAGTTTCCTTAGAAGTAAGGTGGTTGTGTGTGTATAGCTGTATATGCAAATAAATGGATGTTCAATAGTTTATTTGCATGTGTGAGTAACTTTTGGATGACTGTCGGTGTGTAACAGGATGTATAGGTGTATCACTACATATGATGAGTGAGTATATGTATGAGTGACTATATAGAACTGTTGGTGAATGAGTGAATGTGTATATAGATGGTGGAACTACTGAATTGGTTGTTGTAACTGGTATGGGTATCTCCATTTTTTTGAAAATTTTAGTTTCTATTTTTGAATATGTGTTTCAAGGGTTACATTACAGTGAAAGGAGGACTGTCACTCTATCACAAGGATGGTGTCATCAGTGATGTCATGAGTGATGTCACTGACCATGTCATGAGTGATGTAATATGTGACGTCATCAGCAGTGCATTGCAGGCGCGCAAGTTGTAGTGAGTTCAACTAACTATAACGTGGGAATTTCAATGGTTTTATGTCAGTAAAATTTCCAACTAAGTATAATTGGTGCGAAACCTATGTTTTTTTCAGTGAATTTATTAGGTTTTTTAAATGCTAATTCCTAACTATAACTGGTCTGAAACCTATGCTTTTTTCAGGGAATTTCATAGGTTTTTTAAATGCTAATTCCTAACTATAACTAGTGTGAAACCTATGGTTTTTTCATTGAATTTCATAGGTTTTTTAAATGCTAATTCCTAAATAAAACTGTTGTGAAACCTATGGTTTTTTCAGTGAATTTCATAATTTTTTTAAATGCTCATTCCTAACTATATATAAGGCCCCAAACCTATGTTTTTTCAGTGAATTTCAAAGTTTTATTAATAGCAAATGTCTATAGCTATGAAATGCAATATTTGTGAAAATGAATCCTATATTATATATTTATGTTAAACAATTTTTTTTATGTATATATATATATATATTTTTTTTTTTGCCCTGGAGCGCTCCCGGTGCGCGCCCCGGTGAGCGCCCCGGAAAGCGTAGTCTTTTGAAGCGCCCCGTGAACGTACCGGTGAGCGTTCCGTTAGCGCTGTTGGCGCGAACGAAAACATCATCATGATGTATCGCGTAGCCGCGTCCGCGTGATACGCACGGCGTAAGCGCGCCCGGAAGTACCCACGCGCATACGAACGCGCTACGTAAGCGCCCCGGGGCGCGCTACTTAAGCGCGCCGGGTCATGTGACCTGAAAATAACACTTTTCATTGGTTCATAACAGTTTTGGTTTCGTAATGATGAAACCCCTGGTCTTGTGACCTGAAAATAACACTTTTCATTGGCTCAGAACAGTTTTTTTTTCCAAATGATGAAAGCCCCCACCTTTTTTCCTCATTCTCACTTTGTACTTTGAGTGAGGAAGGCCTGTTTCCAGAGCTATTACTACCTATTTCTACTCAGAAATGGCTACCGTAGCAGCAGCAGCTGGATCATCTGCCTCACCACCACCACCACCACCACCACAAGGACCACCAGAACATCTCATTGGTGGTCAAGAAGAAGAGGAGGAGGAGGATGAAGAGGAGGAAGGGACAAGGCAGTTCCTGCAAGAAAACACTCACACAAACCTAAGGAGCACTTCATATGGGAGTTTTTTAAAATCCTAACGGGTTTAAAAAAAGTAAACGCTGCAAAGGTGACCTGTCTCATCTGTGGTGCTGTGCTATCCAGGGGGAACCCTACAAAAAAATATTCCTTTGGGAATCATACAATGATTCGGCATATGCAGCGTTTGCACCCTATTAACTTTTCAGCAGCAGAGATGAGAGAACTCTGCAAAAACCTACCCCAATCATCTGGCACAACCTCAACAACCAAAGAACCCACTCCATCGGGTCCAGAAGCAAGTCAGTTGATTTCAAGTATCCAACCAAAGTTTGGGGGATACAAAATTGTTTGTGTACATTGTGGGAAATTAATCATTTATGGTGAGCAGAGCATTACACTCATCATGCTTGCTGGTGATAACCACAAATGCACAAGAAGCCTTAATTTTTTCCTTTTTTTTTTTTTGCTCCAGTTGAGCCGTCTCCAAATCCCTGTTTTTTCTTTTTCCCTATAAAAAATACAAAAAAAATATAAAACTGTTCATAAAAGCCAAAAAAAGTAAAAAATGTTCAAAAAACAATAAAAAAATATATATATCCAATTTATAAAAAAAGGCTTAATTTTTTTTAAAGTCTGTCATTCTTTTTTCCCCATGGTACGCTCCCCGGTGCGCTCCCAGGTGCGCGTACCGGGCGCTCCCCCCGTGAAAATAAAAAAAAATAGTTTTTTGCCCCGCGGGGCCCTTTTATAGCCCCCACATCAAACCTAGGGGGTCAGGGGGGTCTACTCTGCCCCCTTATGGTCATTTCCTCCTTTGTTTTTGCCACCTCTTGTGTCTCGATTTTACCGAGACACAAGATGGCGGCCGCTCCAGACTGTTTGGAATGTTTACAGACACCCGAGAGCCAATCAGCTTTCCGTGCGCAAGTCGCGGGGCGCACCCGGTGCGCTCCCCGGTGCGCGTACCGGGGCGCTGCCATAGATATATATATTTTTTTGAACCTAAATTACTCAAAAACCACTGGAGCACATATCTTGAGACATAGCAAAGGCACATCGGGCTACCAGTCCCTACATTTTTGCCAAGTTTGGTGGAAATCCATTCAGCCGTTCGGGCTAAAAGTGAGGTCGACCGCCCTATGGAAATTAACATTGGGAAAACACGTTTTGGGACCCCCCTTTTATCTCGGCCCCCACTTGACGAATCCCCCCCAAACTGTCAAGGAAGGACCGGAGCTCCGCGAGGTAAATTTGAGGAAATTTTCAGGCAGATTCGTCAACCGGCGCCAAAGTTAATCCAAATAGAATTTTGAGATTTTGCATTGAAAAAAATCCTAACTATAACTACCTACTGGCGACCGCCAGTAGGTAATATATATATATATATATACATATATATATATATATATATATATATATATATATATATATATATATATATATATATATATATATATATATATATATATATATATATATATATATATTCAGGATAAGATCCCAGTTTCACCAGTCTTTGTTACTGAAAACATCCAGGCACTCACGAGCAGGGTTTTATCAAAAGCTTATTTATTTAAGCAATACCATCAACGCGTTTCGGGAGTCAAGCTCCCTTGATCACGATGTTTTTGCGTTGTTCTGAGCCTTCCTTTTCACACATACACAGGGAGATAAAAACAGTGAAAGGACTCAGAGTGAAACACTGTTAGTGTAAACACAGCGGCCATCTTAACATTTAACATTTTCAAATACATGTAACATAGATATTAAAGTGAATACCATATTACAGAACCTCGCTAATCAAAGCATTTATAAGGGAATGATTGAAAAACGCTCAGAATAAAAGAGATATATACAACACCATCTCTTAAATTAAACCTTCACAATTTTTCAAAGTGCAAGTGCATATTTCATTTTAAAGAAACATATTAGCTCCTTTGTGCAAAAATGCGCATTTAGAATAAGGCAAGTGCCTGTTTCCATAGAGCGTAACCCTTTCAATGATGCGAGAAAATTTTTGTCTCTAACCATTTATGTTACCAAAATATCTCGCTGTGTTTAACTTAGCACAGTCCAGTCTCATGTGAATTCGTCCTGGCTCTAACTATCAATTTTATGTTACTTCAACTTGTGGGAATTATGCCAATGTTAATGCTGTCGAGCGGTTCTACCTTATTAAAAACATAAAGTGCAAGTGCATTAGTCGACAGAAAAATATACACTGTAAACAATTGACTGGATATTGCACATGAAAAACAGAAAGTGCTAGTGCTTGAGCAGTACTTATTATCTCAAATAAAGTGCAAATATTTCTGTGTTTTTTTTACAGTCATTCATATTTACACACCATCTTCCTAAGATATATTGTTACCAAACATCTCGGAAATATCTTGGTCTCATTGAAAAAGTGCTAGTGCTTCACCTCAAAATACAGTACTTCATAAATGTAATTATTTCACTCAAATTGCACGATCATAAACATTATTTCAAAGTGTCAGTGCATATCGCAGAACAAAAACAGCATTCCAACATTGCAATAAAAAATTTCTCCCAGAGCCAATATCTTAAAAGACAAAAAACCACCTCTGTACATGAAAATACGAAAAGAAGAAGCTCAGATTTGAACCATTAAAATCAACAAGAGATTTTCACCAAAGAAAAATTCACGATGAAAAAAATCTTAAAATGCAGTTTAGGAATTATTGAGGTTTAGAAAATAGTTCATTATATTTACACTGTCAACCCAAGCAAGTGTACAAGTCTTCGTCTACGTTCAGACCCTGTGGTTCCTTACAATTAAATTCTAATATAAAGTAGGTCTCCAATCTCCTTAAGTCACTTTTATATATATATATATATATATATGAGAAAGTTTGGAGTGTTCCAGATATATATATATATATACAGTAGTTACTGACGAAACGCGTTACAGCCAGAAATAATATGGGCAATGAGTTATATCCTAGCCTTGCTGTGTCAGTATATGAGGAACCCATTACAGAGTATGCATTCATGAAGTCTCAACAGAAATATATACAGTAAAAGAAGCAATGCAAACCATTTTTTGATAAAACATGAGCCACAGTGAGATCATTCAGCATAACTAGCAGGCACAATTCTTTGACTCTCGTAGCACAGTTCTGTCATTAGATTAATCACACAGGAAGGCCACAAACGTGCATGTCACAGTAGCTATTAGTATGAGCATTTACCCTACGTTATCCACCATGGTAGGAGGTGAGTCCATGTTCAGAGGAGCCTTCCCGGCCAGATACGTTTGGTATAATCCCCAAAAGTTCTTGGGGTGATTTTGGGGGGGAAGTAGCTTACTATACAATTCCGTCTATGTGTTGCAGAACAACATTTCTTGTGACCACTTCTGCATTGTGGTCAGAGGACCCCGCGCCCAACGTATAGCTAACCTATGCCACGCAATTAACACTCCCATTTTAACCAATAGTCTAATTCCCTTTTTTAATTTCTTAGAATATCCCAGCAGAGCAAATATTGGGTCAGGGGGCATTGAAGCCTCAGTGATGTCACTCAGAGTCTGGAATATCTGTTCCCAGTGGTTGGCAATAGGTGGGCAAAACCAGGCTGCATGTAGGAAGTCCGCCAGACACACCCGCACCTCTCCACTCCGCTGTACCACGCAACCCATATCTAAAAAGCCTTTCCGGGTTGTAGTAGACTCTTTGCAAACATTTAAGGTGGATTAATCGGTGTCGACCGTTCAGGGACACTCGACGGGTCACCTCAAAACTGAATCTCCACATATTGTCATCTATATTCATTGCCTAGGTCTCTTTGCCACTCTAGTCTAGATTTTGAGTAGAAGTTCCCGCAATATGCCTGCTCTATTCCATAAAAACTCGACACTAGTTTAGCAGATGTTTCTGCTTTCAGTATAAGTGTGAGTGGGGTGACCTCAGGGGTCTCCGCCATATCTTCACCTAGTACCTCACGCATTGCGTGCCTCACTCTATGGTATTGGAACTGGACTAATGGGGTGACAGCCATGCCCTCTGTCGCTACCTCATCTGTACTTATGGGCTGTCCCTTCCAAAAATAGGTCACCCGCTTCAGTAACACTCAAAGACTGCAGCGCATTGAACGCTGCACGATCTCTGCTTATAGGGAGCCACACGCACCATTTCAATGGAACCAATGGGGAGTATAAAATATTACATTCTTGCCTTTTGACCAGATCATGCCATGCGTGCACCGTAGATATGATTGGATCCATGATTCCTGTGCAGTGATCTGGAGGCCAAAAGAGACTAGTGGGAAGGTCAGAAGGGGCGACCGCCACCTTTTCAGTGTGCAAATGCGGAGGGTCTAGTGCCTGATGTAAACAATAAAACACGTCTATTTTGCGCTACTCACTAATACAAATCCATGTCTGGAGCTCCCAGACCTCCAAGATGGTAAGGTAGTCTGAGGACCTTCCATTGCACTCTCGGTTGCTTTCCCGCTAGTTTAGTCAATATAGACATAATAGTTTTTAAAAAGTGTTGCCGGGAGGACAATAGGGATATTTAAAAATAAAAATAGGAACCTCGGCAATATCACCGTTTTCTTCAACAAAATCTGCCCCAGGAGCAAAAGAGGCAATTGTTTTCATCTTTCAATTTTCTCCTTTAGTTTAGTGACTGCCCTCCCATAGTTTTCCTTGAAGACTTTCTCAGGTTCAGTATGAATTTGTATTCCCAGATAGCGGACAAGCTCCGTGGTCAGGTCGAAGGGAGATCTAGCACAATAGGAGTGGTGGATGTTGTCAGTGGGAAGATTGTGGACTTAGTCCAGTTAATTTTTAAACCCGAAAGTTCACCAAATCGAGCAACATCCCAAAGCACTTGGGAAAGGTTGACCGCTGGGTTCCTGATGTAGAGCAATGTGTTGTCTGAATATGACAACACTTTTAATTTATAGTTCGGGAACCGGATCCTTCGAAATACATGGTATTTCCTGAGAGCATAAGCAAGGGGCTCTGCCACTATAGCGTATAGCAGAGCTGATAGCGGGCCTCCCTGCCTAATACCTCTAGAGATGACCATATCTCTTATACGTATTCTAGCAGTCAGGGAGTTGTACAGTACTGCGATTAATTTCAAGAATACTATGCCTACGCCATCCTTTCCAGCACTGCCTGCCTAAATGTCCATTCGACCGAATCAAATGCTTTTTCAGCAAAATAAAATATTACAGTAGCCTCGACCTCTGGGTTGACATGTTGGAGTGCGCCAAAGAAAGTGCGCAGGTTATATGTTAGGTTTCAATCCAGGACAAACCCTGCCTGTTCTGTGCTGGCTGGACTAGGAACCAAGGGAGCCAGACGGTTAGCAAGTATTTTGGCATAGATTTTAGTGTCTATGTTCAGCAGCGACAGCAGGCGGAAACAGGAGCACTCTTCTGTTGGCTTACCAGGCTTAAGTATAGTGACTATTAAGGCCTCCCTCATTGATGGGGGCAGTTCCCCTGATTCGTTAAGCTCTTTAAACAACATCACTAAATGCGGAGTAAGGACATCCTGAAATTCTTTAAAGAAGGCCACTGTCAAACCGTCATGTCCCGAGGCGCTGCCGGACAGCATATGGCGTAGAGCCTTTCATATTTCCCAGGCCTCTAGCAGCCCCATCAGGTACACTTGGTGATCATTTATGAGCCAGGGTAATTTTATGTGCTCTAAATAGTCCTGAATCGCCCTGCCGTCAGCCTAGGAACAAGAACAATAGAGGAAACATAGTACGGCTTGAATTGGCTAGCTATACATTCAGGGTCTGCTGGCATCTCGCCGTCTTCTGAAGGTATCGCCATGATCATTGATGCCTCTCTCCTTTTTATCAACATCACAGCGAGTGTGGCTCCCTGCCGCTCTCCCTCCCATAGCTTCTGGTGACCATATATTTTCCCGTATGGCAAACCTCATTATCCGCAGACTCCTGGCATTCTGCTTTGTTTTGTGTAGTTCAGCATCCCCCTCCAGCGTCCCACCACAACACATTGCCGTTACCATCTTAGTCAGCCATTTACCTAGTTGATCTAGCCTGTTCCTAATTGAGCGGAGCACCCCGGAATACATAGATATAGCTATACCCCTTATGTAGACCTTAAACGTTTCTCAGATTGTGGAAAACTGCGGCACAGATCCTGTATTATTGGAGAAAAAGTCCTCGACTGCCTCGGCCAGCTCAGCTTTGAAAGCTGTGTTTTGCAGTGAATGTGTGGGAAACCTCCAGGTAAATAGGGCAGGCCGCATCTGTGGGCTACGCAGAACCAGGAATATAGGGAATGCACCCCAATTTGTGCATGTGAAACCCGAGCAGACCAGTCAAGCAGGATGTGACAATTGGCAGGATTTGACACTGAACGTCAAAGAGGATGCGCACACACCCCTTTCAATTGTCTACGCAAACCAGTTCTCAAACAGCTCTCCCTACCACTGGGTTTGGTGCATGAGTGACCAGAAGGACAAAAGGGGAGGCAGACCCAGGGTTTTTTTTGATAGGTCAAATTGGCAACTTTAAACTGACCAGCCAGGCAACAGTGAAATGCCTTGTAGACATGCTTTACTCTCCCATTGTAGCGGTTGGCACAATGAGTGCTCCAGCCAACTGGTGCCATTTAACTTACAGGCCCGAGTACACTGTGGGTAGCATATACATAAGGGATTTATAGGAAAGTTAAATATGTCAATGAGGTGTGCCAATTTCATCATGTTGAATGGAGAAGCTCAAGCGCTTAACCAGTGATTGGCAGGTTTAAAGTGCAAGGAGTTCCATAGCCACCAATAATAGGGTTTGGAAAAAAGGCCAAAGCAAATCGGGTGGCGCAGCAGAAAGGACAAATTTCAAACACATACTCTCATGCATCTAATCACAAATGTTCCTAAAGAATATTGCACATTTTGGGCATAGCAGTATCATGATAATGGTAAGACCTGATCTGTCCCAACTACTGTTTTTTGACTGGTGTTGATATTTGGATTAATTTTGACTATAGAATAATAAATTACTCTGTTGGAGGGTCTTTGCAGACCAGTCAATTGCTGTTGTGTTATGTGTGACAAGGCGTATATTTGTATATTTAATTTTAGGTACAATAAAATGCTGGTTGTTGGCTAGCAAGGTGTCTCTGAATGTAGTTAATGTTACATTCAATACAGGACTAGCTAAGGGCTGCTGGTCATCTGTATGGTGCAAATGCAGGACTTAGAAAGAAGGCTAACCTGTTTAAAGGGTGCAGCTAATGCTTCTATGCCATGTTTTTCTTAGCTCACACTAACAGGGGAGAGAAAAGTTTCCATTCTGTGATGCAGGTGCTGTTGAAAAGCAATGCAGATGAATTATGTTTACATGGAAAGATGCCTTTGTATGCCCACCTTGTAGAAAAAAAGAAAATAAGTAGAAATATGTGTAGAAATATATTTTGAACAATAAGCTTTGTTCAAATTTCGATGTAATAAAACAGAAGCCACTCATGAGCTAACCCTTTCCAATAATCTAAATGAAAATAAGATCTTTTCTGAGAAATGGAAAACTGTCATGTGTCTCTCATTCATTTCCTATTGAGCTACGTTCTAGTAGGTGGATGTGTTTGGAGACAGAAACACTTGTAAGAGAATTTCTTATCTACTGTCAAGAGAATTTAAATCCAGGTGAAGCCAACTCAGCCATCTGTTGTTACCAGCTCAGCACATTGAAAACCATTAAATTAGATTATAGGGACAAGTGCTATTTACAGCCTGGACATGTCAGAAGTATGATATGAAGAATGTAAAATGCATTTTTGTGCTTTAAAGGCTGTTCAGGAATCTGAATTGAAGATCATGAATGAATCTGAATCACTTTCTCATACTAATATGAAAATTGATATTTGTTTATTTGATATTTTATCTGAACAATAAGTACAGTTATCAATCTTAAAGATGATAATGATTGCATGTCTTTGAGGCACTTCTTTAAGACTGGATATAAATGACCATTTAAAGTCTTCCAAATCTGTGACGGTTGAAAGGTATTTCAGAAAGGACTACATCTTTTAAAGCAGACAGAGTCCTGTATTCCCATAATTCTTCCCCTGGCCAAGCACTTTGAGTAAAATTGGCAAAGTGGACGAAAGCAGCCTACAAGACGGACTCCATAGCTGTCTCACTATTCTACATTTTTCAGAAGACTTTTGGGAGAAACTGGTGCTTCTTTGCCAATGACTGGAGTTCATGTTCTCTACTACATTAGTCTCTGCCCACTGAATAACCCTCCCAATTTTTCTATACAAAACAAATAAAATTGGTATTCTATGGCTCTGTGGAGCCCCCATTTATGCATTCAGAACCGATTCTACTATTTGGACATCTGAAAGCAACAGAGATGACTGGAGAAACCACAGGCTAGACACAGCCCCTAATTGGTGATAGTTCCATGGATAATCCATGAAGTTCTTAATGCTGTCACTCTTCTCGTACCCTTGTACATTTGTGCATTCTCAGTTTTTTGATTAATTTGTACACATCCTGTAGGCTTATTTTTATGTTGAGACTCAGGGTGCTGGGGATTGAATTGGGTGGAGGGTGTCTTTTTTGTTATCCCTCGTCTTTTCTGTATCCCTGTCCACTGTCTTATACCTCTTGCCTGCCCTTACCATTGATTGCCCTCTGATGCACACAAAGTCCACATTTTCACCTTCTCTTGCCTCTGCATCCTGTTCTGCTTTGGCTCCTTGCCTGCTTGCTGCTTGCTAAGCTATATCCAGATGTGAGCTGGGGCATCTATATAGTTTGGTAGTTTATTTCAGAATTATCAGAGTGAGAGGGCCCGATTCACAGAAATAACTTGAGACAAATTCCTAAATTTACTACCATTTTGGTATTCACAGAAGGCACTTACTCATTTTGGTATTCACAGTAGGCACTTACTCATTGATGAGTAAGTGCCTACTATGAATACCAAAATGAGTATGTGCACTTACTCATTTTAGTACTCACAGAAGGCGCTTACTCATTGATGAGTAAGTGTCTTCTGTGAATATCAAAATGGTAGTAAGTTTAGGATTTTTTCTTAAGTTAGTTCTGTGAATCGGGTCCAGAGTGTTCTGCTTCAGTCTCCTCTATAGACCTTGCAAATTTTGTCTTGGAGTACCAACATGTAATGTTGAACGTTTTTTTGGTATAGTTATTATCATAGTTTTGAGGTACAATTGCTGATATATAGGTCTGGGTTATCTATGTACACAACTGGTTTATAGGACTCTCCAATGCAACCTATTGCCAAGTAATTTGCTAGGCCGTCCTATGTAATTTTTAGGTTTAGTTATTCACTGCAGCTGTAGCCAGCCCTTATGTGCTTACCCTAAAAAAGGTTTTTAGGAAGCACTACCAGGAGAGAGGCTTTGGCTCCATCCACATGCTAATAAGCAGGAGTACATGTTTTGATTGGGCAGAAGTTGTGGGCTTCCACATAAAAGCACTTGCCTTCCATCCAGCTGCCTGAATTTGACTTTTCAGGGGCACACACATGACATTGTAATGATAATAAAGTGTCTCATGTAACTAGATCATTTACAGTGTTTGTTTTTCTCTGGCAGCAGCCCAGATGAGAGGGGGGTAGCCATGAGGAATGCATTCGAGTCCAAACACCGTCATTGCGGGTTATGGTGTCAAAGGTGGCAGAGGTCTAGGAGAATGAGGGCTGCTGTCTTGCCTCAATCTAGGAGGATAAGGATGTCTTCTGTGGCGGCAAGGAAAGCGGTCTCAGTGCCATGGTTGCTTCTGAAGCCCGATTGGGAGAGATCCAGGATGTTACTCACTTCGAAAAACTGAAAGAGTTAGGCGTTGATGGCTTTCTCGATGACTTTGGCCGGGAAGGGGAGCAGAGAGACGGGTCTGTAGGTCAGCAGGAGGTTTCTTCAGCAGGGAGTTGATCTATGAATGCTTCCAGTCTTTCAGGAAAGTTGAGGACTCGATGGAGCAGGTAATGGTGAGAGGTAGGTGCTGCTCTGTTGAAGATGTGGTGAGGGGCAGAGATCCTCGGGGGCTCTGGAGTGGATGCTCTTCATGATCCTGAAGTTGTCGTCAGAGGTGAGGGTTGTCCCGTTGGTCAAGGTCTGTTGAGGGCTGAAGCCATTGGGTGCAGTGCTTGCAGCGGGGTGGGTGAGTCTTGGGTTGTGAAGCTGCCGTAGATCTCATTGATCTTGTGGTGGAAGAAGGAGGCAAGGTTGTTGCAGAGGTCTCGAGATGGGGTGGTCTCCTTTCTCCGTGCTAGGTTTGGCAAATTCTTTGATAACGGCAAAGAGTTCTTTACAGTTGTGTGGATTGTCATTAATGTGTTCCCAAAGGGCTGCTTTCTTTGTTGTTCTGATGAGGCGGTGGTGTGTGGTCAAGGCGGATTTGAAGACTGTGTAGTCTGCTGTGATTTTGACAATCTTCCATTTTTTCTCGACCCATCTACAGGTGTCCCTGGACTCTTGGAGGGTGGAGGAGAACCAGCTGACTTTCTTGGAGGGCTGCTTGCCTGAGGGTCCTTGAATGGGGCCACTGTGTTGCCGCATTCGGAGATCCAGCAGTGGATTTTTAGTGCTGAGGGGTTGGCATATGCAAATGTCTGCTCTGGGGTCTTGCTGAGAGAGGTAGTGAGCTGGTCTCCAGTGACTTTTTTCCATACTGTGGGTTTGGTGAAGGAGAAGTGGACACAATGGTGGTTGGTCCAGTGTGGAGCAGAGGTGTGGCTGACAGAGATGTTGTTGCTTACGGAGAAGATGGGGTTGAGAGTGTGTCCTGCTGACTAGGTAGTGATTGTGACCAGTTGCTTGAGTCCGACAGTGCCGAGGTTCTCTAGTAGGGATGAGATGTTGTGGTCTTTGAGGTTATCCAGGTGGAAATTGAGGTCACCCAGGAGGATGTAGTCTATTGAGGTGAGAGAATGTTGAACAATGAAATCTGTTATGGCTTTGCTGGTGGTGGGCGGGGTCCAGGAGTGCTGTAGACAAGGGTGGGGCAAATGGTGGCATTTCGGTTGATCTGGAAGCTGAGGTGCTCCATGTCAGGTGATTGGTCGTTGGAGCTGGTTGTAAGGTGGAGGGTGTCTTTGTGTACAATGGCGATGCCTCCTCCTAGCCAGTTGATGCGGTCGTTGTGGATGATTTGGTTCCATCTGGGATGATAGTTGCGATGTCCGGGGCTGAGCTGTAGTTTATCCAGGTTTCTGTGAAGAAGACGGCGTCGGGTGAGGTGGAGTTGTGCAGGTCTAGATCTCCACGGCATGTCTTTTGAGGAAGTCGGTGTTGAGTAGAATACATCTGAGGAGGTCAATCTGGTTCTTGAGGGTAGTGCTGTCGGTAGGTCTAGTGTGCGGAGGCCGGTGAAGGAGCGGTTGCAGCTGAGGAAGGTAAACAGGGCTTAGGTTTTCTTCAGCAAAGCAAGGTGACAGGCAGAGTGGCATCCAGTGCTGAGGGCGTGGAGGGTGCTGGAATTGTAGCAGTGGATGGTCCGAGAACCAGGGTCTGTGGTGCTGGGTGCGGGTGCGGTCCGGGCACAGACGGGCACTGACAGACTTGCCTTTGGCATGCCTTTGGTGTACCAGTTGTGCACCCACTACGCACGGCCGCACAGCAGCCAACATTAAGTAGCATGAGGGGGAGTGCTGGACAGCTGGGTGGCAGTAAAGAGGGAAGCAGGAAAGTGGTGCTGGAGCAGGGGCCGGGATGTGAGGATGAGCAGCGGTTGGGACACAGCGAGAAAAAAAGGCACAAAAAGTGCAAAAGTGCAGAAAGAGAAAGAAAGTGACCGAAAAGAGGAAAAGATTAAATTAAAGGAAAGAAGATATCATAGGAGAAAAGGCAGAAAGCAGGGAGAAAGAGGGCTGACCAGGAGCAGAGCACAGATGCTCCCCACTAGACCACCAGGGATGAGGTGCAGACATGTGCATACTGTTGAAGGAGGGCCTCAAACTCTGGATGGGTCACGGGGCAACAGTTACCACGCAAAGTTGTGCGTCGAGGGAAGCAAATGACTGACAAGGTCAGTAAGATCTCTCCTGCACTGTACAAAGGCCACCATTAAGTAGGTGAGGGGGGGGGGCTGGACATCTGGGAAGTGCGAAAACGGACTGGAGGGGGGCAGGCTGCGGTGGACAAGCAGCAGCGGGGATACAGAGAGAAAATAGCTGCAAATACTTCAGAAAGAGAAAGAAAGTGACAGAAAGGCAGAAAAGATTAAATTAAGGGAAAGAAGAGATTGGCGGAGAAAAGGCAAAAAGTAGAGAGACAGAGGGCAGAGGAGTAGCAGAGCAGAGATGCTCCCACTGGACCACCATGGATGAGGCGCATGTGGGTGCCTGCGGATGGAGGAGAGCCTTGAACCCATGACCTGGAAGGGTCAGTGGGCAACAGCTACAGGAGGAGCTGTGGGGCGAGGGAAGCTACTTACTGATAAGGTCAGTAAGATCGCTCCTTAACTGTGCAGCAGCTGCCATTAAGTAGCATGAGGGGGAGGATTGGACAGCTGGTAGGTGGAAAAGTGGTGCTGGGGGGCGTGGCGGATGAGCAGCTGTGGGTACACAGCGAGAAAAGGCGCAAAAAGTGGAAAAGTGCAGAAAGAGAAATAAAGTGACAGAAAGCAGAGAGGCAGAGGGCAAAGCAGCAGCAGAGCAGAGATGCTCCCCACTGGATCACCAGGGATGAGGTGCAAGTAGGTGCCTGCGGGTGGAGGAGATCCTCAAACTTAGGACCTGGAAGAGTCAAGGGCAACAGCTACCAGGCAGAGCTGTGTGGTGAGGGAAGCTACTTACTGACAAGGTCAAGAGAGAGGGTCTCTCACCTATGCTGATTCCCCAAAGCACAGAAAGCGATTGGACTAAATGTGTGCTTTCAGTAAAAAGACTGTTTGTAATGCCATTTTCAGCTTGTGGCACAGTTTATACTAAATACAGCAGGACTGATTTGGGTATGGTGGCAAACTAATGATCATGGCTAAAGGTCTGCTCTGTTTCTTATGAAGGTGCAAACTTTCGCCAGTCACGTATTGTACCTGCATCAAAGCTTCAACAATAAACCAGAGGAATAAGGGAAAACAGGTAAAGAAGAAAAAAGTGTCCCACAACGTCCCCCACTCAAGGACAGAACCAGACAGCCGGGAGAAATCCCTGCCACACAAGAGACAGAATGTGTAAGTATGTAAAGAAGTGCTGAATTTTAATGATAATATGGGGAAACGTGTGACTCTAAAGTACCTGAATACTCCCCCTTTTCCACTAGATAATAACAGGTTGTTCGAGTGGGATTTATTTATCTTTGTCTCTAGAAAGTGAAAGGAAGGGCGTAAATAAGGCTATGCAGTAAAGTAATGAAAGGAAAATAAAAAGAGAGCACACTGACACCCACCTATGGACTATTAGTAATGACCCATGATACAGGAATCCTGAGTATTAAACTAATTCGTTAGCATCTAGCTAATACAATGTAAGCTTAAGCTCAGTATTTGAGCAATACGAAATTCCTCCTTAACGCCAGGAAGAATTAACAGGAAATTCCTTTTGACTTTTAGGAGTAACCTTGTTTAATCAAAAGATGGAAAAGAAAGGAAAAATCAAATCTCCATGGACAAGGGTTCCAATCAGATAAGTATTAAAATTTAAGGTAACGTTATACGCGTGAGCAGCGCATACAGTGATATTACTGTAATATAGTGAGCAACAGCTTTTTCTGTTTTTTCTCTTGTTGTAGAACTGAGGACACTTCCGGAATGCAGCGAAGTGGGAGCCACAAATAGGGAAGGCAGGAACCCGCCTTGAGATCAGAATGAGATGCCAGGAAGCAGCGAGTAAGAAACGCGATGAGGGCAGGAACAGGAACACTAGAATCTCAATGGTGAATGGGAAGAACTGAAGGTAAATGGCCCGGAAGCACACAATACAGATCCTGAACACTAGAACGCAAAGCGTTGAAAGACTTGATCTGAGGAGTTTTATACTGTTTTGTCAGTGCCCACGTATATGACGTAGCGAGACGGCAGTCATGACAGAAACCTTATGTAAAGGCACTACGCTTGACATACTTATTGTGAAAAGCATATTGTGAGTCTCCCTTCCATTTTGACGGATTGCCTCCTCTGTTTTGATATGTTTTTGCTGGTTTTATGCTTTGGGTACTGAGCCACTGCTAATCAGTGCCACAGTGCAAGTGCTCCCTATGTTCAATTGATGTACTAATTGGTGATTCCATGATTGGGTTATTTGATTTACCTGTCAGCCCCTAGTACAGTACATCATGTGTGCCCAGGGCTTGTAAATCAATTGATGCTGGTGGGCTTGCAGCACTGGTTGTGCCACCCACAGGAGCAGCTTGTAAAGTGTGTCTCAGGCCCGCAATTGCAAGGCCTGTGTGCAGTCTAGCACTGCCATGTCGACCTGGCCAAGTGCCAGTCCCTAAACCTTCCCTTTGCTTCATATTAGACACCCCTATGGTAGGCCCAAGGGCAGGGTGCATTGCAAGTATAAGGTAAAACATTTTCATTTTTCACTATTGAAGGCTACCTGTTCTCCATAGGCTAGAATGGTCAGTTAGAATATTATTTGAATATTACATTCTTATAATCCTAACTGATTTAGGGAACATGGTAGAAATTCGAATTTAATATGCCAGAATGATAAAATACATATTTTAGTGAAGTTGGTTTTAATATTCTGTGTTTGAAAATACCACTTTTAGAAAGTAGGTATTTTCTTGCCTAACTGCCAGACCGGCCTCTGCTAGGTTGTGTATTCCGGTAAACAGACAAAATATTGAATTTAAAATATAGAAAAGCCATAATATCGAAGTCAAAATATAGAATGGACAAAATATCGAATGGACAGATAGTCGTGAAAAATATCGAATTGAAGGTAAGTAATATAATATCGATTTTTTAAAATATAGAAAGTCAAAATATCGAAGTATATAATATAGGTATTAAAATATATCGAATTTTTAATAACATTGAATTTTTTAAGTATTTTGTATGTTAGCATATTTGTGAAAAGTGTATATTATTTTTGTAATTTATTTTGAGCAATGAATTTTATGTTATTTAATTTTTGCGTAATTTAATTCTGTAGCGGGTTGTGGGTTTATAGGGGAATAGGGTGGGAAGTAATTTAATTATAATAAATAAAATAATAATTTTTAGAAACTACTAATTATTTTTAATTTAATTTTGCGTTTTAGTTCTGTAACGGGTTGTGGGTTTATAGGGGAATAGGGTGGGAAGTAATTTAATTGTAATTAATTAAATATGTTAATTTATTTATTGGTATTCATTTTCAGTTAATTGTTAATTAAGTTTTAATTGGTAATTAATAATTTTTAATTGGTAATTACATTTTATTAATTGATTAATTGATAATTATGTTAATTCTATTAATTAATTTTCTGTAGCGGGTTGTGGGTTTATAGGGGAATAGAGTGGGAAGTAATGTAATTGTAATTAAGTAAATAATTTTTATGTATTTATTGGTATTGATTTTTAATTTATTGTTAATTAATTGTTAATTGGTAATTCATTTGTATTAATAGGTAATTAATTTTAATAACTAATATGTATTTGTATTTTTAATTGATTCATTATTAAATAATATTAAATTGTAATAATTTTAATTATTTTTTTTATTGGTATTGATATTTAATTAATTTTTATTAATATATTAAATCTTTACATTCACTACTTTTGCACTCACTGGAGTGAGAATAGTAATTTCTACCCTCCCGCTATCCAACGCTTTCCCTACTGTTGCACTAACTGGAGGGGGAATAGTCATTTTTACCCCTGTGCTATCCAATGCTTTCCCTACTGTTGCACTCACTGGAGTGGGCATAGTAATTTTTACCCCTACGCTATCCAACGTTTTCCCTACTGTTGCACTCACTGGAGTGGGAATATACATTTTTACCCCTATGCTATCCAACGTTTTCCCTACTGTGGCACTCACTGGAGTGGTAAAAGTAAATTTTACCCTCCTGCTATCCTACGGTAGAAATATTGTATATTTATTAATAATATTATGTTAATATATATATATATATGTTTTAAGAAATAAAATTGTATGGGTTTTCTTTATAACTTAAATTAATTATTTAATATTGTTAAGGTTATTTAAGTATTTTTAAGTATGTTTTAGTTAATTATATTTATTATTTCATTAATTTTAAATTACTTTTAAGACAGATAAAAAAAATCGATATTTTGACTAACTATATTTTTTAAAACGTTATTTTTGATTCAATATTTTTTTACTTACTTGTTTGTAGATAGGAAATCGATATGTTTGTATTCTATATTTTTTCCTCGATAATTTGGTAATTCTATATTATTGTAATCGATATTATGTCAGTGATCGTGCATTCCTTGTCTGGGTTTGTGAGTGACAGGGCTGGGGGATTCCAGGAGACAGGCTGGGGCAGCCCAGTGGTGAATAGAGAGATCTGCATCTAGATGGGAGGGAGGAATTACACCTGGGACCTGAATAGGGCTGGGCCTTCCCTCTGCAATGCTGGCTCCACCTTCTGGGGCTTGTCTGATGTCTCTGCCTTGCGCTGTGAAAGGAGAGAAGGAATCATGTCAACAAAGTGCTCCAGAGCTGTGCCTTCCCTCCCCTGTGCTGGGTCCACCTCCTATGGAGCAGCTGATATCTGCCCTAAATAGTGAAAGGAAGAAGAGAGTCATGTAAACAAAGTGCTCAGGAACTGGTTTGGACTAGGCAGAGGCCTCTCTGCCTTCAGAGAACAAAGGATTTTGGGGTATAAATATTGGGACCCTGACCCCAAGAGATTAGATCACTTGTGGAACAAGAAACCTTTTACCAAGGAGAAGAACCAAGGAAGCTGCAGGATTTTTACTGCCCCTCTGCCAGTGTGCTATTTGCTGGGTTGACCTGCAGTGGTTGATTCATTGCCAAGGAAAGGAGAAGGAACTTTTTAAGGACTTTCATCATTTACAGAATATTATCCAAGGGCTTGAACTGTGCTTGCCTCCCGCTGAAGTCTCAGGCACAAAAGACTTCACCTCCAGCTCCCCTCTAAATTTCCTTGCGGGGAATTCTGAACTCCGGACATTTGCGTGTTGCTGGAAGTGCGACGCATCGAGAGGAAGCGTGTCGCCGCCACAGCTGAAATCGGCGCATCGCCGCAGAAGCGAGCCTTCGCCTCATCTCCCTGGAAGCGTGTGTTTATCGAAGTTCCCTGCTGTCGCATCACCGGAGAAGTGTGGCGCCATCGAGAGAGTCGCCATAGCATCGCCGGAGAAGCATGTTGCAGGGCCTGTCGCAGCTCCAAAGTACAGAGTCGTTGCAAGGCTGCCAGGGCGTCTACGCATCATCATCATCGCATCGCAGCATCAAGGGTGTCATCTTCTTGCATCGCAACCGGATCATCGCATCACAGCAAGTCGCCATCTTGCACAGCACAACGGGCTCGCAGGCGGAGAATCTACAGATCACCTCCGCACTGGTAAGGCTCACGAAGCATCCCCTACTTTGTGCAAGCATTGAGGCACGACACATCATTTTCCCCGGATCACGGAACCAACGCATCTCCCCTTTTGCGAGCCTTTTGTTCGTTTTGCAATACGCATCAAGGTACTTTGTTGAGAACTTTGTCACATTTATCATCAACTTGAACTAAGCAACTGTAAACATCTTTAAGTCAATCTTAAGTATAGTATTGTGGATTTTTGTCGTTGGTGGTCTTGTGTTAAGTCTATATAAAGAATACTTATTTTTATAAAACATGTGTCGTGTCCATCTGTAGTGTTTTCACTGTATGACTGTGTATATTCACAAATGCTTAACACACTGTCTCTAAGATAAGCCTTGCTGCTCGTGCCAAGCTACCAAGGGGGTGAGCAGGGTTTATTAAGGAATGTAATCCCCTTATCCTGACTTAGAAGTAAGGGTCCCCATTTGGACAAAGGTAAATACCATTGCCAACTAAAGACCCCCAGATCTAACAAATATGTTAAAGTCAATAAACATTTGAGAGTCTTCAGCGCCTTGAGACCCTCACGAGTGAATAGCGCGCTATACAAATTCTATGATTGATTGATTGTTGATTGATTACTTTAACACAATATTAAATCTTGTAGATAAGTATTTTCTTACATGGAATTTCACAGATTAACGTGGTAGGCAATGCTTTTCCTGTTGGTCACCCAGTCTGACAAACCGTGGTTATAGAAGACTTGCTCTATGAGAATTCCTTTGAGGGCTCATGAGATAGATAGTATTTTGGTTAGCTAACTGAAATTTTGTATACGTTTGTAATTATATAACTGTGTATCTGATGGTTGCCTTTTAGAAAAAAGCTTACGCTGAAAACTGTAGGCCTGAGTTTGTTGTAGTTAGAAGCTATATGCCTGTTTCATGAACTGGAAATTTATGGTAAAGGCATTTGCTGTAGCTTACTAATGGGTGAACTCCTATGTTAAAGCCAGTAAGTCTGTTCTTGGCAAGGGTTTTGGCATTTGCCACCCTCTCTGAGAAACCCTGGTGGTTTTCCCTGTGATTATTCTTGTTAGACCTGTTGAGAGAGGTTATATATTGTTTTTCAATCTGTAAGGTTCTTTATATTTGTAAATGTAATACTGTGTTCATAATGCTTGCCTGTTTATGTGGACTTAATTAGGCCAGGTAAGGTGTTTATTGCAGAAATTCATGCCAGATTTTATAGGTCTGTTATGTTTATTATGAAATAAAGCCAGTAGGCCTGGCTTAACTTTTTTGAAAGCATTTATTAAAGACAAAAGGTATGCCTTGGCTGGCATGCCACCTCTATTGCTTCTGAGGGACACAATTCCCCAGAAGCCATCACAGATCCCAGGAGGAGTGGTTCCATTGAGGAAATGAACTATTAAGCGCACCATAGACCTGTGGTGCAGGACACATGGACTGCCACGCCACCGCTGTTGCTTCTGAGGGACTCCAACCTTTGAAACCCATCACCGAGCCTGGGAGGAGGGACTCCATTGAGGAAATGCACTATTAATCACTCCAGATACAGTCACACGGCAAGGGGCTCTCTTCGGACACACCGAGGTGAAGAGCAGGCCAAAAGTAGGACAGTCCTCGCATGCCCAAGCTTGGAGATCACCGGGCCGGGCCCCCCTCTTGTGGCTGTTATGCATCATGGACACTTTATGTACTAGACAGTCATTTATCCTTGGCCTGTGACTTTAAGAATTGGTGGCATTTGCATACTCTATCATACGTCCCTCGTCAGATGTTTTTAGAGCTTTTAACATCTCGATTTCCTTTTTTCCCCACTATTATTCCCTCCTTTATTTTTTGTTTTCTTCCATTTCTTTTTTTTTTTTCCAAGATGGGGGAGCGTATGATTGATGGGCTGAGATTTACAGATGGCTGAAGTAATACCACACTGAACTGCTTCTTTGATTGGGCCATGAGGGTAATCGATAAGGAGATCCAGTTGCCTAAGAAACATTTATCACTCACCTTGGATATCAGTGGTGTTTCTAACATGCCTCTGAGTAGGCCCACTATGAGGACCAATATGAGCCTAGCTCCTGACTCTGCCTCTTGTAAAACAAATGGGGAACGCCCGGCAAGTGACCCCACCTTGTCACCCCCAACACCAGTGTGTGCTGAGCAGTGCATTAGGTGAGGGAGTGTTACTAAAAACCCAAAAACCCTTGTCTGAGGAACTTGCCTGCTCCATCTCTCAACCCACCTCCCACTCCCTTCCAAGACTACATGGGCAAACTCAGGAAAGCCTTGCTCAAGGATTTGTGTGAACATGTTAAACAAACCATTGATAACTGCTTTTGCCTTTTAGCTAAGTGTTTGGACTCTGTTGAAAACAAGCTCGCTTGGCTGGGCCCTGGTAAAGTGAAGGGTGGCGGTTATGGTATATCTCCTGTCATTGTGCAGACTGCAGATAGTGCTGCTGCTTCTAATCTTGCTGCGACTGCTGGTCTGGAGGGTCAAGTATTCAGACCTTTGGCCCCTGTTCTACACCAATTTGCCTCCTTGCCCGTCCACACAGTAGTATCCTCTGGTGGTCCCACAATGGGTACGTCTTTTGCTCCTAGGGTTAGCATCCCAAGTTATTTGCTAGATAATTCACATAGGAAGAAAGAGAAAGGTTATAGTCCCCTATCTGTCACTTGCCACCAGCAGCTTGCCTTTACATGCTCATTTTGACCATCGACCCGAGTTTAGGACCACCTAACAGTTTGACAACAGATCAGCTCATCAATAAGGTCACACACTGGTTTCATACTAACATTATTTGCAAGGATATACTGTACATGTTTTTGCACTGAGAGTAGAATGGGTGGACCCCCTGGCCAAAGAGTTACCTGGGGACTGCATAATTGTTAATTTTCAAATCCCAATTACTGTGGATAACATCTTGTAGGCTCTGCATCTTGATCCTGCAGAGGTCTCTGTGATTAGGATTATGCCTTTGTTATTTTTAGGGGCACCATAGACCTAAACTTGTATTTGAGGCCAGACAATCTGTGGCCACATTCCCCATGGCCTTCCGTACCTGTGCCCTACCTCTTTCCAACAGGTTTTGAGTGCTATCTGATCTATCAACTAATGATTGACCTGTTATGAGTCTTCAAAGACAAAAGAATCCCTGAATCTGGCTATCCCTGAGTCTTCAGACAAAGATAAATTACTGAGTTGGAATATAGCTGGTATTCAAGCCAAACTAGCCATGGACAACTGGGTGGAATTAATTCTGGCATATGACATATGACATTGTTCTCCTACAGGAAACATGGGTATCACAGCTAACGTTTTTTGTAATGACTTTTCTAGTTTAATGTTGCTGCCACTCCTGGTGCCTCTGGTCCTGCTAAGGTGGGTCTTGCTGACTGGTTTAAGAAGAGACTTCTATGTCCTATCTACCACATTCCAAGTGAGTAGAGCTTGATCCAAGTTTCCATCTGCATTGGTCAAAACAAACTACAGTGTTTAATTTCTATAACGACAATATCATTTACACAGTAACCTAAATTATGCCACTTTGTTTGCCTTTATTAATGAATTTGTGAACAACCAAGCAGACAATAGCGCACGATTCAATCTAATTTTAACTGGGGATTTTAATGCTAAACTGGGGAATTACACCCTGAGTAACTGGTCTAACTTCCTTGAGTCCTCTTGGACCAAAGAGGTTTCTCAAGATCACGACTGAAGGGATGCTAGTTTTACACCTATTTGGTTGCTCTCTATCTATGTAATGCAATGGTGGCGGTTGACCCACCTGATCCCACAATTGTTACCTACACGGGTAGGGGGAATGCCACTAGTATTGATTACATTTTGTTTTCAGGAGCCATTATGAATTGGGTCACTGATAGGGCTGTAATATACTCTATTCTTAGTGACTACACTGCCTTGACCATGTCCTTAGAGGGGATAGGGAATAGCCTAGATAAGCCTAAGATAGCCTAGATAAGCCTAAGATGGACCTTTTTACCACATGATCAGTGGAAAAGATTAGATTGCCACTTAGCCAACTAAGAAACCATGGGGCATATTCTCAAGGACTTATCTCCTATTCACAAGCTGGTGCAAACTGCCAATATTGCCAGTTTTACTGCTTAGTTTAACTGCTAAAAAAAAACATCCCCACGGATGAGAGCGACAAATAACGCTAATGAGATGCAGAGTAGGCGTTCCCATGCAAAAACAAATGCAAACACCACTATGCGATATTCTCAATGACCAGCCAGATCTGCGAGGCGATCCAAAAACAGGAGATAAGGCGCGTTAGCAGATGGGATTTAACACCTGCCTTTTACTGGTGTTAGGTAGGATGACAACCTGCAGTATGAAAGGGAGCCCAGCCCAGACCCACATCTGAAGACCAACACATGCCATAGTGAAGAAATCAAGAAAGGTTCCTAGGGGTCCCACTGATACTTAGTCCTTTTAAAACCAACAAAGAAGAAATTGGCACAGAAGCTGAAATATAAAAGTTACATCGTTATTAACCTCAAATGAGTCAGACTACGTCACACAGAATTTCTGTTCAAACGCGACGCTGCACATCTGAGCATTTTAGAGTATTGATGACAGCTCTCCAGCTTGAAGAAGCCGATTAAAAAGTGTTCCCTTTGGTCTATCAGTGAAGGCGAACGGCCGAAAAATATCCCCAGCGCTTGCATTGCCGGAATTGGGTTCTTGTTTCCGAGATCATTTTCGATCGGACGGTCGCAGTTCCCGCTCTTGAGCGCGTCCTTATTCCTTTTCTAGAAACCGCCCAACAGCCTGGTCTCTTGATTTCTTGATTATCTGTTTTTAACCCACTGGTCGCTGGCATACCACACTAAGATTGACAGGTGTGCGAAATCTTGAAAACTGAATCATGCTTGAAACGTTTGAAATGAAGTGAATATCTTCGGTGAAATTGTATGCTGTCTCTTGTCCCCCTCCATTCTTTTGTGGGCCCTGACGAAGGTGTGGCCTTTGACCTGGCCTAGCACCAAAACGCGCTTTTTGTCGCTTTGAGTCTGTCCTGTCACATGGTCGTCTAGTCTCCTATCCCCTGTTGGGAGACGCTCCAGGACGCAATATATGTGCAACATCTGGCAACTGAAGCATGATTTCGATGGGACGATTGAAGAATGTATGAGTATGTGTGAAGTCATTGAGGTATTGGATGCTTGAAGAATGTGTGAGTTTGTTTGAAGCATGTTTAATGCTTGAAGGGATGTGTGGGATATTGTTTGAATAATCCCATTTGAATTATCATTGGTATGTCTTGTCTATTTTGCCCTGTTTTGTGGAAAAATATATATTTATATAAAAGAAATGAAATAAACAATGAACATTTTTTCTATAATGAGTTGGCTTTGAAGAAGTCTGTTTCGTTTCTGCTCTCAGTGAGCCTACGACTGCGAATTTCATTATATGACTCAAGTTGAGCCTTGATATATATTAGAAGGGGCAGATTGTTCTGTTTCTTGAATTACGTCACACAGAAGCCCTAGCAACTGAATGCGGCAGTCTAAGGAGTACAGAAAACTGGGGCCCTCATATATGCTTAGGGTTACATAGTCAGTATAAGACCAAAGGGCAGTCCTGGCTCATGTAAGCATGCAAAAGGACTAATATGGACATGCAAGATCTGCTTGCTCAACAAAGTGGGAGGAGCTAACAGTGGCTGTTTTTGGCAAACACATCCTGACATTTACATACTAGGAACAGTTGCAAGGACAGCTACAAGCTCAACTGAGCATGTGCGAAGGTGGAAGATGCTGAATATAGTTTGTTTCTAGGCAGATTACAAGAGCAAACATAACACCACAGAGGGAAGAAGGGTCCGAGGGATGTTTTAAGACCTGCCATGGTTCATATCCCCCAACAACAAGTTATTCAACAGAAAGAGAACCAGGGGTCTTTTGGAGGAGCCAGGTCTGACAGATCCTACTCTAGGCACAACTGCTGCTAGTTCAGTTGTAGGTACCAAATCACCATACAGCCTATAGATATCGGGGGTAGATACTAGTGCAACTAAATCAAGACCACATGTGGTTGTCAGTGAGACTCACAAAGGAAATAGTAATGGATTCCCATCAAATGTCTTGCGATGATCTATCTTCTCATCTGGTCATCCAAAAACGTGGGGTGGTCTGTCCCTCGATCATTGAGACCATGTCCACACCCAGTCGCTAGAAAAGTCTCAGTGAGTCAAATCCACACACACTGTGCTGACCATGAGATAGATGACAAAGTATGGGAATATGTGCAGTGCAAAAAATAGTGATAGTGTAGTGAGATAAAATAGAGTGGTGAAAACAGTAGTAAATACGTTTTATTCAAATGGTTATTTCACCCTCTAATTAAAGCCAAGAACAGTGCAAATAAGGGGGCAGACCTAAACAAATATCAACCGCCACAAAAAAAACGGCCAACATGTTTCAGCCACTAGGAAAAAGAGGTTCCACAGGCTTTCTTCAGGGCCTCTGTTCTCAAAGATTTGCTACCGCTAATGTGAATATACACAAAATAAAAGTAAGTGAAAGCAGAAAAAGGATATAAGTGGACATATTAGTCCATAATCAGCTTGCTCCGAGTCAAAAACTGGAGTAATCTCGCATCCAGATTGACCGGGGGGTAAGCCTCACCTCTCCTGGACCCTGCTCAGGAAGACGGAGGCCCCAATCTGTCCATCGTTGCCTCGTTGTAGGCACTGAATCGGTGCCTACAACGAGGCAACAACGGACGGATATTTGTTTAGGTCTGCCCCCTTATTTGCACTGTTCTTGGTTTTAATTAGAGGGTGAAACAACCATTTGAATAAAACGTATTTACTACTGTTTTCACCACTCTATTTTATCTCACTACACTATCACTATTTTTTGCACTGCACATATTCCCATACTTTGTCATCTATCTCATGGTCAGCACAGTGTGTGTGGGTTTGACTCACTGAGACTTTTCTAGCCACTGGGTGTGGACATGGTCTCAATGATCGAGGGACAGACCACCCCACGTTTTTGGATGACCAGATGAGAATATAGATCATCGCAAGACATTTGATGGGAATCCATTACTATTTCCTTTGTGAGTCTCACTGACAACCACTTGTGGTCTTGATTTAGTTGCACTAGTATGTACCCCCGATATCTATAGGCTGTATGGTGATTTGGTACCTACAACTGAACTAGCAGCAGTTGTGCCTAGAGTAGGATCTGTCAGACCTGGCTCCTCCAAAAGACCCCTGGTTCTCTTTCTGTTGTATAGATTACAAGAGCAGTCAACACTGAGGGAGGACAGAGCACATGGTGAGCACATGGCAGCACATGACAAACTAAAATGGCTGCCAGAAATACAAAATGGCTTTCAGCTCATGCTAAGGAATCCGTCCAATATTTAACAAATGATCCTTTTCGCATGAGCTAAAGACATTCCTATGATCCAGTAGGAACATAGAAAATATTTGCATATTAATTTTCATAAATTTATCAATATCCTAATTCATTACTAGGTGGGCATTTTCCATTCTAAACTTTTCATTAAGCGGGTATAAGCAGGAATACAAAGGGAACGGAGCATCAGGTCATAATTAACATACAGATTGCAGGAGAGAGTAATGACCACTATTACAAACAAAATTATCATCTTTCTAGTCCTAAGCAAAAGCAAATCCTAAAATCATCTAGTAAACATTTTCAGGGCTCCTATACATTGCAGTGACCATCCATTTTAAAATAGCTAACAGGACATCTCTAATAAAACATTTTCCAATTGACTTACATTTTCCTTTTATGAGGGCTAGAATATCAATCATATCTGGGACCAGGAGGACCACACAGGGCCATAGGAATTAGAACGAAGAGCTGCAAAGGGCTGCTCCTCCTCAAAAATGGGACGCCTAAAGTGGTACATTATTGACAAGAAAAAGTAGAAGTCCTTGGGGAAATTGAAGCAGCTATATAACCAACCAGAAGAGAGTCTTCTCCCTGTGTCCCTTTGAGCCTCACAGGCAGGCTCTTGTTGTTTCCACAGTGGAGCTGCACAACTCACAGCCCAGTTTCAAGGAAAAAGTCTCTTCTTTCAGGATAGGGCAGTCAACCACCAGGCAAATGCTCTTAGCGATCCTGTCCAGTGTCTCAGGCAGTGCACCAGTTTTCTTCACTTCAATCTAACAGGCATCAGAGACACAGCACCTGTACCCTAATCTCAAGTCCTTCCCTAACTCCTGTATTGCTCTGCTGGCGCACTGCTCATTCGATGGGGCAAATCATTGCATCCAGTGTGCTCAGGCACCTCTTGACCAACAAACAAAGGAGCAAACTTGTATTCATTTTAGGACCAGAATTCAGAGGCCTGATGCTAGGATCTCTGAAGCAACCCTTGTTTCAAAAGGGGTCACCACAAGCAAAGCCTCCTCACCATTCTGGTCGGTCTGTGACTCTCTGCTGGGCATCAAATACAATTTCTCCTTTCTGATTTGTGACCTGTCTTTCGTCCAAGACAGTGGCAGGGGTACACATTTGATCACAGGGCTTCCACCTTAACTGAGGTCTTAGTTGCCAGCAATGCCTGTGCTGGTTACCTTCACTTTGGCTTCAAGCTGGACTGATGCTGACGCTGACTCCCCAGGCTGAATCTGATGTCCGGGCCCCTCCGGCAATGGTTGTAAGGCAGCAAATATCTATTGGTGGACAGAACAAAAGGTCTTCAGACAAGGCACAGAAACAGTCTATCAACAGAGAGAATAATGTTAGAATACTTCCTGGTCTTGGGACGCCCCATATATTAGCAAGGCACCCAAGAACCACTTTCAGCTTATCTATGAGAGAGTAAAAAAAAACAGCCTGGACCTATTGACAAGTATAAAAGGAACTCTTTGGTGCAATGACAAGATTAATACATCACCCAATCCCAAGCAGCCAAGGAAGTCTGTATTCATTTTCTAAATTGTGAGGAAAGGAGAAAAACAACACAGACATACTCTGAATCCTTTCATTGGTGTATTCCTGTGTGTTAAGCTGAAAACCCTAAAATAAAGGATATGTTCTACACTTTTGCTCATAAACTTTTCATTACTTGTACAGGACTGCAGACACTTCTAAAATGATTCTTCTTATTTATTTATTTATTTATTTTAGTGTCTTATAGAGCGCGAACTTGACCCGTGAGGGTATCATAGCGCTTTACAGGGTAAACAAGGTCTACAAACCAACATAAAATGCAGAGAAATACTAACACATCTTACCCTTACACATTTTAATTTTTTTTTTTTATTAACAACACGAGAACATATTTTTATAATGTTTACATAATAGATTTTAGCAAAAAGAAATTAGAAAACAAAAAATAAGATAAAGAATATGATAATTACAAATCCATACACATATAGAATTCAACCGAATGGAAAGAGGATAGTAAAAAAAAACATATATCAGATAAAACAATATAAAGTTTTGACATTAGCATTCATAGGCCATCTAAAATATTAAACAAAAATTAAACAAAAGTCCCCAAAATTCTATCCACTTTCATCAGTGATAGCACTCCCCTTATTTTTGCTAGTGTGGACTACATAGTGTAAGTTTCTATAGCCAAAGACCACCATTCCATAATGTGAGGTGGTTTTGGAGATATCCATGCCCTGGCGATAGTCAATCTAGCACACGCAAGTAAAATAGTTATTAAATCTGTCTGTGGGCTAGTCATTGGTTGGATACCTAACAGTACCATTGTTGCAGTAAGGGGAGAAAATTTAATACGTTTTTGATTCAGAACATTTTCCAGTCCAGACCAAAACTCAGACAATACTGGACACGAAAAAAGCATATGTTCTAGATCAGCCGCTATTTGATCGCATTTGGGGCATTTAGACTGGTCATTTATTAGGCTATTTAGGGACCATTTCAATATTCTTTGTGGTGTATAATATAAAAGACATATAGTTTTATATAGTTGAAGCCTTAGACTAGAAGACTGTACTAAATTATTAATACTACAAAAAGAAGCAGATATCTTATTGGCAGTTATATTAGTACCTAATTTTATGCTCCATTTCATAGCAAGTTTCACACAGTTGTCCGCCTTATAGAAATTAAGGCATTTATAATCTTCGCTGATTAATGATTTAGTCTTTGCTGAGTAAAAGCAATTCCAAATATCTGAATCAAAAATTTCCCTCATGTTCAGCTTGCGTATAAAAAATCATGGATTTGCATATACTTAAACCGCATGGTTTCAGTCAGTTTATAAAGAGTTTTAAGTGTTCCAAAATCCATGAAGCCAAGCCACCAGCGCCATATAAGAGCCCCTAACGTTTTTATACCGGTGTTGGCCTATATATTACACACTCCATCAATAAAAATTCAAGTAAGTCCCGGATTGCCCCACAACGGTAATTTAGGATGAAAAAAATAAGTTTTACATATAGTCAAAATCAAAAACCATATTCTTACAGTCTCCCTCGCAGTCTTAAACTTTACCCTTTTGAAGTAATTAGGGTCCTTTACTCTTGCTAAAAACTGATTGGAGTCCGCACCCAGCATAAACTGATGAAAATATATTGATTATTTAGATTAAAGAAGCTGTGGAGGCGACCAAGAAAAGTTGCAAAAAAATAGAACCTAAAGTCAGGAAAGTTCAACCCCCGTTTGTTGATTGGAGGCTTAAGTAAAGCAATTGATCGGTGCGCTTTTTTGTACCCCCAAACGAAGCTACTAAAGATCCTGTCTAATTTTTTTTAAAAAGAGTTATTAACACGTAAAGGAATTGATCTGAATAAATAAAGACTTTTTGGCAATACCTTCATTTTAATTAAGTTGATCCGGCCTACAACACTAAGCGGGACCTTATGCCATTTTTCAGCATAACGGATATTTCTTTTAGTAGAGCCTCATAGTTAAGTTCAATTATTTCCCCTATTGTAGATGAGAGTTTGATCCCCAAATATGTAGCTGCCCTGGATATCCATTGAACTGGGGCCTGGGGTTTATAGTTCACTATTGTTTGAGTTTTATTTGAGTTTAATTTGTATCCAGAATTTGCACCAAACCTATTAGCTTCTTCAGTTATACTGTGTAAAGCTTCTAAGACATCTGTAGAATATATGGCAATATCAGATGTATGACGTTACATCGCAAACTTTTACAACGCACACCGTTACAACGCATTTTTGATAACGCAGATGCATTTACAACGAATGCCTTTACAACGCATGACATTACATAGCAGATGCTATTACAACGCATGCCATTACAACGTAAGTATAGGTAAGTATATTATTTAATAAAAAATGTAATTAATTAAAATGTAATAATTTAATACTTTTTTTTAAATAATTATTTTGTACAAATATATATATATTTTGAACTATTATTAATAAAGAACTATTATTAATAAATGATAAAATTATTAAAAATAATTTTTTTATTAATTTAAATTATTTATTTTAAAACTGAACCTTAAAAATACCCCAGTTCCCCAAAACCCTAAAAATACCCCTGTACCCCAAAATCCAAACCCAACCCTGAACCCTAAAAATACCCCTGTACCCCAAAACCCAAACCCAACCCTGAAACCTAAAAATACCCCTGCACCCCAAAACCCAAACCCAACCCTGAACCCTAAAAATACCCCTGTACCCCAAAACCCAAACTCATCCCTGAAACCTAAAAATACCCCTGTACCCCAAAACCCAAACCCAGCCCTGAAACCTAAAAATACCCCTGTACCCCAAAACCCAAACCCAACCCTGAACCCTAAAAATACCCCTGTACCCTAAAACCCAAACCCAACCCTGAAACCTAAAAATACCCCTGTACCCAAAAACCCAAAACCCAACCCTGAAACCTAAAAATACCCCTGTACCCCAAAACCCAAACCCAACCATGAAACCTAAAAATACCCCTGTACCCCATAACCCAAACCCAGCCCTGAAACCTAAAAATACCCCTGTACCCCAAAACCCAAACCCAACCCTGAAACCTAAAAATACCCTGTACCCCAAAACCCAAACCCAACCCTGAACCCTAAAAATACCCCTGTACCCCAAAACCCAAACCCAACCCTGTAACCTAAAAATACCCCTGTACCCCGAAACCCAAACCCAGCCCTGAAACCTAAAAATACCCCTGTACCCCAAAACCCAAACTCAACCTTGAGCCCTAAAAATACCCCTGTATCCCAAAACCAAAACCCAACCCTGAAACCTAAAAATACCCCTGTACCCCAAAACCCAAACCCAACCCTGAAACCTAAAAATACCCCTATACCCCAAAACCCATACCCAACCCTGAACCCTAAAAATACCCCTGTACCCCAAAACCCAAACCCAACCCTGAACCATAAAAATACCCCTGTACCCCAAAACCCAAACCCAACCCTGAACCCTAAAAATACCCCTGTACCCCAAAAACCAAACCCAACCCTGAACCCTAAAAATACCCCTGTACCCCCAAACCCAAACTATATATATAAAATTACTTTAATTAATTTATTTTAATTATTTGTAATATTTTTATAATTAAAAAAAAGTTAAATAAAATGAAATACTTACCTATACTTACGTTGTAAAGGCATGCGTTGTAATAGCATCTGCTATGTAATATCATGCGTTGTAAAGGCATGCGTTGTAAAGGATCCTGCGTTGTAATGGTGTGCGTTGTAACGGTGTGCGTTGTAATAGTTGCGTTGTAACGGTGGTTTCCCGGCAATATCATCAGCTTAAGCTGTGATTTTTAAAGAATGAGGGCCAAAATCAAAGGAAGCAATTCAGGATTGGTTCTGTAATGCATTGATAAATGGTTCCATAGAGAGTGCAAACAGCAAGGGTGACAAAGGGCACCCTTGCCGACTACCCCTAGATATTATAAAATTGGAAGATGTCATGCCAGCATAGCTAATTTTAGCAGTTGGGTGATCATATGAAGCCTGAATCCACCTTAAATATTGGCCTTTAAAACCAAAAGCTGTCACTACAGCCCAGAGATAATCCCACCCCACTCGGTCAAAAGCTTTTTCAGCATCCAGCAGTATCACGCCGAGTGGTGTGGAATTAGTCTCTGCTACATCTAATGCGGTTATAGCCATATTTACATGGGCTGTTGTGTCCCTACCCATGACAAATCCATGCTGTTGTGGATTAACTAATTTCGGCATAAAAGGAGCTAATCATGTGGCAAGGACTTTCGCAAATACTTTTGTGTCTGTATTAAAGAGTGAGATGGGTCTATATGACCCACACTCATTAGCCGGTTTGTTCTTTTTTAAAAAACAAAACTATCTTTGCGATGTTCCTAGAATTAGGAGCCTTTCTGCCTTCGTCAATAGAATTAATTACCTGACAGAAGAGGGGGAGTAATTCATTAGTACAAATGTTGTAAAGTTCTACTGGGAGCATGCCCTCCCCCAGTAGCCTTACCCGATGGTAGGGAAGCAATGGCAAGGCTGAGCTCTGTCATGGTGATGTTACTAGTCAGTTGATCAAATCCTTCTATTTCTATATTCGTTATCATGTTGGTATCCAAATACATTTGTATATTAGTCATAGCAGGATCATTTTCAAGAGTATACAGAGTTCTATAGTAGTTAACAAATTGTTCCATTATCTTGAAGGCTGATTGTAACTGGTGTTATTGGTTTCCTTTATTGACTTAATTAATGTTTTGGCCCTTTCTTCAGCAACTTTGTATGCTAAAATTGTTCTGATTTTATCAACACTCTCATATTGAGACAGTTGATATTTGTGTAATTTTATAATACTTTTCTCTCTAAGGGTGTTTTTCATAGCAGACCTAAGATTCACTAAATTGCACACCAGCTCCACAGTATCTTGGGAGCCTTGAGACAGGGCTTCTGACAGCTGATTTTCCAGCGATGTTGATGAGCATGGTTTTAGTCATTTTTCTAGATTCTGAATTCTGTCTCCACACAAACTGTGTACAAATCCACGTATACTAGCCTAACAGGCATCCCAAAGAAAAGTAGATAAGGAAGAGTTGAAGTTAAAATTGATAAACTCTGTAATATGTTTCTTGAGTTCTAAAATAAACTTTGAATCTAATAGTAAGTACCCAGGAAATGTGAATAATCTTGGACCCTGTTTTTTGTTTGTGAAGTGTTAAAAATAAAAAGAATTGGATTGTGATCTGAAGTGATCCTTGGGCATATCTCTATAGTTCTAGTGTCTAAAATCCTATCACAAAACCAAACCATATCTATGTGTGAGCACAGTTATTTTGGTGCAGAGTAGTAGGTAGATCCTGCCACATTAGGATATATAGTTCGCCTTACTCCTACATGCAAATGATTACAATCATAGTCAGCTTCAGTGCTCAGAACTGAGATAGGTGTGACAGATTTGTGGGCTATACCTACATTGTACGCTTAGGACCATGCTCTCATCTTATAGGAGCAGCAGGAAAATCTAAAACTGCTAATTTAACATGGTTTCTTATCTATAAAACAACATTTTCTTCAAAACATTTTTTTGCTAAGGATCACATGGGCATATTCCCTACGTTCTACTTTTCATGATCCAAACTATGCAACATCAGCTCTAAAAAGGACTACCAGTTTATTTACATGGACTAGCTAATAAAAAAACTAGCAATGCCCTTGCAAAACTATGTAGCATGGAATAACATACAATAATGGTGTGATCAGCTAAGAAGTTTAGAACAAAAACTACCCACATCTAGCTCCCCTTAAAGGTCAAATAAGGGAACAACAACCTAGACTACTGATCCTGTCATAATTTCATCACACAAGATGGGTAGTAACATAACATATATATTTTATTTATTTTATTAATGCCAACAATGTTTAAAACAGTATTACTGAATAGCCAATTAAGTGTCTCATTGCTATTTCACAGCCAATTTAGACAGGCTAATAAAAATTGAGAAAAGGAGAGAGCAACATACATATTACATTGCCTTGATTTGTAGAAGAGCTATCCTCCTTCCCACATTTTGACAGTAGGAAACCTGAAACAGGTTTCACTTCTGTCAACACTATCAACCCCTATTTGTAGCAACTGGCCATAAACAAAGTTATACGAGGTACATAGCACTTTTGAGGAGGTAAAGAATATGAATACCCAAACCCCAATCCTTTTAGCAAATGTACAAATGTAACATGAGGGCGAATGAATTCAAACTAAATCCCATTAGCTCATCCCTAGTAAGCACCAAACAAAACGCATTAGTGCTTTATATATGGCCAAGCTCACATATACAATTGTATTGTGGTATATTCATATGAGTGCATAAAACTTGCTTTTGCATACAAAAAAAATAAGCACAGCTCCTCCTTCTTTCATGCGCTGCCATCTTGTCTCTCAAAAAGTTTCAGATGTCAAAATGTCAAAGCAAACTTTACTCTGGTAGCCATGCTATGCTTATAAATATAGAACTGACATTTAACTCTTCCCAGCTGTCCTATTCTGTGTGCAAATTTTCCATGCAGCTTTCCCTATTCAAAGTCACCATGAAAAGAGAAAGCTGACCATTTACCCTGTTTGTCAGTTTAGTAACTTCTGCTGGTTATTTGTACATATTTTCAATTGTAAGCAGTGTGTAATATACTTGTCTAACAATATAGTAGTCAGCTATTTTTATTATACCTAAATGTATGCATTAATTGAAGCCTAAAGCACTTTAAAAGCGGCTTTAAATGGAAAAAATGCTGTTTAAATAGTTAATTTTGCACAATTTCGACATTGATATTTAGGGCACTTAAAAAATGAATATCCTATAATTTTTTTGTATAATAGTCATCCTCAAAATATTCTCTAGATAGCCCAGGAGTGAGAAATCAAAAATAATCATATATACCGTTATAAAAATGAGTTTTTTACGCCTGCGCAGAGTGAAATTCCATATGCAAATATCCTCATTATGCGGTACAACACAACTTAAATTTTATTTTAGTGCTAGGAGGTCACAGTATGAGTAATAACCTTGATAAATATTAAAAAACTAATTTAAAAGCACTTATTTTTTAAATAATTTTTCATAATTAATACAAAAAAAGCAATCATTTTTGATAATTCCACATGAAAAGCAAGCTGCATCTCTTGCCTATCATATTTAGACGCATTCATTCACAAGCCTAAGCACAGAAGCCTAGCTTGAAACATGAAAAATTTTGCGCCACTTTTTTAAAAGGACAGTCATTATTTCACATCAGAACCACGAATATGCTTATAAAAAAAGGCTTTAAGAAAAAAAAAACTTACATTAAACGTTTTCCTGTTATCTAAAATAATGAACCTGATTTTTGTAACTTTTTAAAACAGCAGTCTGAAATGCAGGATTTTACCCCGTGTTTAACTGAAATAATCCTGGCTGAATCAACATTCCTGTCTCTCCGTAGCCTACAATCAAAACAACAGGTGCTGCTAAGCGGCAGTTAAAACACAGCTGGTGGAAAGTTTCTTTTAGTGTTGAAATGTAAGCTTGGGGACAGTCTATTTAAAACTGAGGCATTTCAATGCATGTTCTATAATATGTGTTTTAGTTTAACAACATCCAATTTTACTGAGATGATGTGTTTGCATGTTAATATCTGATACAATGTATCTACGAAAAATGTTGTAAGTTTTTTTATTGCAAAACACACAATTTCGTTTTTGAGACCCATTTTATTCCTATTGAATGTGAATTCTAATTTAATCTTTTAAGCATTAGCAGTTTGTACATGTGCATAATTGCTTGCTTTTATCAATTTAATAATAACATACAGTTATTTAGCATATCATATGGTTCATTTCTGGATTTTTATTTAATTTTTATTTAATAATAATTAAATGACATTTTGCATAACAGACTGATGACAGCAAAAAAAACACAAACACACACATTGAGCTCATTCCAGACATATACAGAAGGGGTCATACACTCAGAATCACATAATACAGTGCACTTAAGGCTAGCAATCCTCACACAAAGAGCGCTATTTACTTACAGAAGTATCACTAATGTGAAAACCACAACCCACATAGACATTTAAACACACATTTAACCCACAGATCAACACTTAGGACAGAAAAAAAGGACAGCCCACAGACTGTACTTACATCAAACCATTTGTAAATACTAGTTGTAAGTCATATTTACAAGAAGAGCTTCTCAATAGTATTCCAAAAGACTGCAAAAACAACCCAACTGACTGTTTTATTTCCAAGAAGCCAAAATACAATCAATTCACTAGCTTTGGCTGGCAGAACACCAATAAATCGCTCTGCATATCTCCATTCATAAAATTGTGCAGAAAAAGGATCCTTGTTTGTATTCTGTCCATATTTGAATTCCATGGGTATATAGAATCACCACGGAAGAAATATGTTTTTATACCTAAACCTATCTAGCTATTCCCTCAAGGGAGCCGACTAATTTAATTCACATCTCACTATGGTCCCTCCAAAAAGCAACACATTCTTCGATGTGCGCTTGAAACAGGTATGCCAAAAATATTGCAAAATATGTAAATATTATAATCAAAGTAGTGCTTAAGGTACTCTTCGTACGTTGCATCGTTCAAACAAAGTCCAACTGAGAAAAATCTCCTCATTACCTGCCTACCTAAATTGCAATTTACATATTACATACATACGAATCAAAATCTAAGCCACAGTAAGTGTTACTGAACTACCTTACCAATCAAAGGCATCAAAACCAACAGCAAGTGCTGCAGAATGACTCTTACCAAACAAATGGTTGTCCAAATTCTAACTGCCACGTTCTGAATGACCTAACAGTCTTTTTTAGAATACTCACGCCAAAAAGGTTCTCAGTCAGGGGTGACATCATGTGGAGTATCAAAATCAGGAAGATCAGAAATATACTGGGCTGCAGAGAAAGAGAATCCCCAGAATCTCCGTGCACAGAGTACCTCATTAGTAGAATCCTGTCCTGTCTTCCTCAGTAGATTTCTGTCTCCTGACAAGATCACTCCCTCAGATACCCACTTCTCTTATGAGGTCCACGTTGGAACGCCATCTGAAGAAATCAAGAAAGTTTCCTAGGGGTCCCACTGATACTTGGTCCTTTTAAACCAACAAAGAAGAAATTGGACAGAGCACATGCTGAGCACGTGGCAGCACATGGCAAACTAAAATGGCTGGCAGAAATACAAAATGGCTTTCAGCTCATGCTAACAAATCCGTCCAATATTTAACAATAGAGCTAATGATCATCCACCTCAGAGACCTAAGAGGGCTACAACACCCACCACCACCACCCCCAGGCCCCTGTCCGATCCCCCTACCCTGGACTACCACCGAGGCAGCGCAGAACAAGACAGCTGACCTTCCAAAAATGGCATGGCCCCTCAGCCATTCAATTGCAGAATGTGGGGAGTGGTGGGAACCAAGTATGTGTGAAGGAGGCAAGTCAACCATGAATAAGAATGTACACAATGCCAAGTATGGCGAGATGTGCTGAACAGACTTCAGTATGCAGAGCACAGACATGTCCATGTGGACATATACTGCTGGTGTTTGTAGTGTTGCGGAGAGTGGACTCAACCATGTTACCTCAGGCAGTTGGGAAGACCTCAGCCATGTAGCTATATCATCCCACCCTGTATGTGTAACCAGAGTGAGCCAGTCCAGCGTAGGAGTGTGAATAAATAGGCCGGGGCTCTGGGCATGGTTCACTTCCGGGGTGGCCAATGCGTCTGCCGGGGCAGCGCCCCTCACCCTGCCACGAGTCCGCCGCCGTGACAGCCAGCGTCCTCAGCCCATCGCTGGCTTCCGCGACATAGGCCCCCAGCGCAGCCAGCGGCACAGCACTGCCGAGTTATGTTTGTGCTGACTGCTGTCTTCGGTCTATACTGTGGTCAGCAGGTCCCCAATTCAAATTGAGTCTTGATTTGTTGATGGCGCAGTCCAGTAGGCAACAGACATTGCTTCCAGTGCGGCCCGCCCAGACGACCCGCCCAGCCCGCTCATCTCCGGCTGCTCACCCGCTTCAGGTGCCACTAACTCAACTGTGCAGCTCAAGTCAATGCCACATGGCTGTGGGTCCTTGCTGACCGCTGCCTCCGACCTACACTGTGGTCAGCAGGGCCCACACATATCAAATCAAATCCTGACCTGAAAGGACATGCCATCATCACTGGCTGCGCACACGCTGAGTTCATCAGGTGCCACTAACTCTGTGCAGCTCAAGTCAACACCACATGGCTGTGGGCCCTTGCTGACCACTGCCTCCGGCCTACACTGTGCTCAGCAGGGCTCACACATATCAAATCCAATCCTGGCCTGCAAGAACACACCATCATCGCTAGCTGCACACCTGTCACCATCGCCAGGACCACCCCCAACCAACACCTGCCAGAATCAGAGGAGTCTTACAGCCAGCCTATCAAAGTTTCTCACACCTGTCTTGGATGCCATCATCAGCTTGATACACTGCTCAGCTCTTCAGGTGCCACTAACTCAGTGCACCACAACTCATGAACCCTTTATGACTGAGTTTTGTGCTGTGGACAGCGGACGCAACAATGTCACCTCAGGCAGTGGGGAAGACCTGGGACAATGATGAGGAAGATGAGGCAGGTGTACCACACCCCACTGCAGCTGCAGCAGGAATATCCCGAAGGGACTCAATCATTAACAATTTCTTCACATGAGCACGCTCAGCTCTGGTGCCCTTACCTCAGTGCAGCTCAAGTCATCGCCACGTGGCGGTAGGCCCGTGCCGGCCGCAGTGCATCCGGTGCCACTAACTCAGTACACCACAAGTCATGGACCCTTTATGATTGAATCTTGTATGTGTGATATCAGATATTGTGCCACTAACTCAGTACACCACAAGTCATGGACCCTTTATGATGGAATCTTGTATGTGTGATATCAGATCTTATGCCCCTACCTCAGTGCACCACAAGTCATGGACCTTTATGATTGAATCTTGTGTGTGTGATATCAGATCTTGTGCCCCTACCTCAGTGCATCACAAGTCATGGTACCTTCATGGTTGAATCTGTGTGTGAGATCCTATGATCACTGTTCTAGTTGTTGCCAGCACCAACCACTCCCTGAGGACAGGCTTACACTCACCCCACACCTATCCAGCACCGGCGTCACTGGACATGTGACCCTGGTAATAAAAAAGGTCCGGGTGCACGTGCCCGTAGCCAGTTTCACTATCTATCTATGTGTGTCTGTGTGGTCATTATGTATGCATGATGGCCCCGGGCCCTACTACATTACATTGTGCTGTGGACAGCGGACACAACCATGTCATCTCAGGCAGTGGGTAAGACCTTGGACATGTAGCTTTGTCGTCCCCCCTGTAAGCGTAAGCGGAGTGGGCTGGGCCGGCATATGCCAGTCCAGTGTAGGGGTGTAAAGAATTTGCCTGGGGCTCTGGGCGTGGTTCAGTTCTGGCCTTGATAAGGAAGTAATTAATGTGTGTGTCTCTGTTGTAGTGTCGGCACCACCCGGCCCTCAAGAGACAATGTTGCAATGTAGTATACACCCTGAGGGTGGGCTTGCACGAACAGAGTCTTGGGGTCTTGGTTCATACATTTCAAGTGTTGTGTGTATCTGTATTGCTGCAGCATGAGCCAAATGCCTAGAGCTAATTGCAGCGTGAGTTCAGACAGGCATGAACTCTACATCTGTGTCCGCCCTATCCTTACCATAGGCCTACACTCACGTGGCCGCCCACCTTCAAGGGCCAACATCAAGGTGTCGTTGTCAGGCTTGTGGACATGACCAGACAGGCATGACAATGGTGTGCCGTAGGAGTGCAAGTGATGCAACAGTGCAACGCACACAAGTAAATAGGCTCGGGGAGGGAGGAGCAGCTGTGAGGCAACGTAACACACAGTGATGTCGCTTATTTGCACATGCAGGACATGTCAAACATGAATACCAAAGTCGCACACATCCAACACCCAACAAGCCACAGCACATTTCCTGAATGCAAGCAGATGACAAACTAACATTAGGGATGAAAGCTCCTTTGTCTGAACTATCAGGCTGAAGCACATCTGCACCTCCGACCTGGGAATTGCTTGTGCCCAACACCCCCTGACATATACTAGAGCAGCTGATGACGGCTCCCACACTATGCACAGCCCAATGAAAGACCAATGTATGCACACCTCATTCACAGAAGGCCATGCTCTAAGTTATCTTGCATGGAACGGCCTTCACACTTACTCCCACACCATCCCAGGCGTACAACCGTTGCACACTAAAACAACTCATTGATCCGAGCTGTGGCATCTCATCCACACAACTGGCGCAGGTCAGAACAGTGCGGCTTCAACCAGAGCCATTTAGGCAATGGCAGAACATCCCAGACACATGCACAACCCCTGTCAAGTGGAACTGTACCGTGCATGTATGCTGCATTTCCTGGGGGCACTGCCATTTGCAGTGCTGCGGATCAGTTACCGGCTAAGCTTCCGCCTTGCCAACGTCACCTGCGTTCAGCCTGTGTTGCATTGTCAAACGTGCATATTTGAGTGGTCCATGGATGTCTGCCTATCCAACAGGACGGTAGCTGAACTGAATTTTGACATGTGTGTGTGCCCCCTGTTGGCCCACGACCTGGAGTGTCACCGTGATATCCGTTTATGGGATGCCTTGATACTTGGCATACATACTGGCAGCTGGACCTGGGAGATTGCACAAGAGTTGTGCAATCTCCCATGACCACATTGAACCGCTGTATTGCTAATTGGTGAAAGGGGGGACGCAGCACATCTGTCCAGACCTGCTAATGGATCGCCTTGCTGTCCTGTTTGATGAAGTCAACTACAACCTCATGTTGGAAATGATAGCCTACGGAGCTGTAATCGCTTTCATGGATGAGTAACTATGTACCTGCAGCCACAACAGATTGGAACCCATTGCACATGTCCCAACACCTTGTTGCATCTTGGAGATATGGTCACATATCCCATGACAACAGTGGACATGGCTGCATTCGCCTGGACTCTGAATATATGAGCGGACAACAACGGGGGTTAACACACACCTGTGAAAGGTGAGGCTATTTCCCCGAGTGAACAGCGGCGCTTTGCAACGTTCCTCATTCTGACATACTGCTGCATTAGTCTACATGTTGTGGTACTTATCTTGCTCGTTCTGACATGCATATGTGTTGTAATCTCCTTTTCCTATTTTATGCCATCTGATGTGTTACATTCCTCCCTGTTTTCCGCCTTCCCTTTCGGTATGTTCTGCCAGAGCTTGCCTTAGAATGTTGGCATCCCTCTGGCAGTTTTGGAGAGTGGGTGACAGAATAAAGACTACTCTTACCTTCTTATTCCTCAGAGTTTCTTCTTTATAACACTGGCGACGGGAGCGGCGCAGGGGGCCCTGCTGTCACCTTCCCTTTCAGTACTCTCTCCATTCTCTTCAGTTTGAGGTTCCATTACTGTACATTGTGGAAAGATTCCTCCTGATAGTCGGAATTGATGCAGGTGCTTGTTCCCTAGTGCTCGTTTGCCGTTATGATGTTCAAGCCGGTATGATGCCAAAGGTGAGGGTTCCTGTGGAGATCCCAGTGCGATGATTATCAGCTTCCGAGGGGTCCATGGAGGCATGAGTACGGCTGCAGGTTTGGAGGTTCTGTTAGCCGGATCGCGATCCGCTGCGAGTACGAGAAGCTGTCTACAGTTCCGACGAGTTGTCATTCTCCTCATCTTTGTGAATAGTCGTCATTGCTGACTGTGCTTGCCCCTGAGTGCTCGGCTGCCATTTATGCCCCCCACGGTGCCTGTTCCTGAGGAGATCTCAAGTCATATTGTTATCAGCTGCCTTGGGGCTACACGGAGGCGTGTACACGGCTGCAGCTCTGAAGTTTCCTGCCAGCTGCTTCACTGTCATCTGTGGTAACGAACAGCTGTGTATTCTTCCAACATTCATCAGCCTCCAAGTGTCTGGTGGGGCTCTTTCCTCACCTGGGGTTCCGGTGCACCAGCCTGCTTGCCCTGGTTGTATATCCTGTCAGACGAAGGCCCCCAATGCCCCAGCCACAATTACGGTGATTCCTGCAAGATGCTCCAGGCGCCGCCACTTAGCGTTCTCCTCCTCAAGCTGTGTCGCAGTTGACAGTTCCATCTCCCAGCGGCTGTCTACGCACAGTCTTCAGTCTTCCCACATTCAACTTGCTCTTTAAGTAAGACGTGCCAGTTTATTACTTTCTGCCGGTCTACTGCACCAGGATTTCTTTCCCCTCAGTTTTGTGCTGCATTTCCTTTGTAGAGTAACTCCACGGTGGCACGCACACTTTTAGGAGTTGCAAGGAATTTTGCACTTACCTTACATGTGCCTTGTGCGTCGTCCACGGTGATACGCACACCTTGTCTTCAATCCTTATTAAAACCTCAAGTTTACAAGTCCATCCACCATTTGAACAGCTATTCTCACCTGTGTGTCACTGCATTCTTCACGGTGATACACACACCAATTATTTTCATTCCCCATTCTACAGCGATATACTCACCTTCGTATCCTTGTGTTCCCTACGGTGATACGCACACCACTCAGCTTCAGGACACTTTATCTGGCGGTGTGCCTTTACAGGGTCACACATTAATCCCAAGTTACAGTTGTCTTCATCTACTCAAAGAAGCCACTGATTCTAGCTAGATCCTTGGTACTCTCAGTACACCCTGTGCTTTTTGTTTCAACTATGTGTGCATTGTAATGCTATTCCAGTGATTGTTACATATGTGCTACCTCTCATGTTATTCTGGTTGCCTATGTTCACCCCTTCAGGGCGGAGCTCCTACCTATGCTAATAACTATGTGATAGTAATTACTTCTGTTGAGGGTCCCTATTTCATATTATAGTGCTATCTTATAGTCAGCGAGAATTTCCTATTCTGTGAGCATCATCAGTGTTCCTTCTCCACAGCATCCATCGCATTCGGAGTAAGTACCGGCCTTGTAGTTTTTCCTTCTCCATGGCTGCGTCATCCATGAGCCAACCGCCTTCATTTTAAATGAAATTGGGGATCCAGAAATTCTTTGGAAGGATTAGATTAATTTGTTTGATTCTTACCTCATTGCCATATGGGGGGGGGACGTTTTATGCCGTCCGTAAACAACATGTCCTGTTACACAACCTTGGTGTTCAAGGTAGGAAAATTTACGATACCTTACCCGATCCTGAGTTAGAAGATGATGAGGTTGATATGGATGTATTTAAAATCACTCTTTTGAAATTAAAAATTCACTTTGGTGACAAGGTAAATGTTGTCCTAGAGCGGCACATGTTTTTTATTTGAGTTCAGGGCAAGCAAGAGTCGTCACTAATTATATTGCTGCACTCGGAGGCCTAACCCAATTATGCAAGTTTGGCGAGCTGAATGACTCCCTTATCAGGGATTGGTTAGTAAGGTGTACTCATAACCCCCGGATAAAAGAAAAACTTCTGTCCAAAAACCCTTCTTTAAAAGAAGCTATTAGTATAACACAATCTATTGAACACACCGCTAAATGCATTCTGGAAATGAACCCACCCAAAGAACCAGTCTGTAGCGTAATCAATACTAAAAGTACTTTTGATGACAACAGTGATAGTGAGATTCTTAAGATCAGACACAGAGAAGTTAAGGCTGAAAAACCTGTTACCGTAACTGAAGGGTTAAAATGTTTCAGGTGCGGCAGCAGCAACCATCTTGCAAACAGTGTTCATTGCAATGTCAGCAATGCAACATGCATGAAGTGCAATAGGAAGGGTCATTTCGCAAAAGTGTGCAGAGAGGGGGAGAATAATCAGGTAAAAGTGGTTTACAGTGGGGAGGAACACTCTCCTAAGTACATATTTCAAGTGAAGAATGTTGAGAAAACTACATCTATGATTGATCCCATACAACATAATTATCCTGAATGTACCATTTTCCAGATTCATGGTCTCCATTTACTGTGATTAATCAAGGTGACATGAATGACCTTTTTGGTATTCCTAGTCTTAATGTGTTAGAATCTGACATATCTCCAATAAGTTATGCGGAAGAACCTATACACCTGGTGGGCATGGTAGAGATGTGTTTTGATTTCAGGGGAAGATCCACTAGTGGCATGGTCTGTATTGTGAAAGAAGGGTCAAACCTATTAGGTTGGCACCACCAAAGAGAGTTAGGGATCACGCTTGACCCTGATAGTAAAGGTCAAGTCTGCCTGGGAAGAAGTTCTCAAGATCTATCATCTGCCTTAACAGAGAATGAATGGAGAATTAGTATATCTGAGGGAGAAAATGCAGGCACATCAAGAATCCAGATATGGGAGGAGCTACGAGGGCGACCAAAATGGCCGCTTAAGTCCCGGGCTCCCGAGACCCCCGCCGCCCGGAGCATATCCTGAAGTAAATCCTGCCACCAGACTGTGGAAATAATAATCGGAGGGGAAGCAGTGCTGAAGGAGACAAACGGCGTTCCAATTGGCCCTCCAGCACTCGAGATATTGGGCTCTGCAGCTCCGTCACGGATAGGCCCAAAAGCCGGGGCCTCAGGTGATGAGCTGACCCGGACTGTAGTGCCTCAACTTCGGGGTGTATTCCGAAGTCCCCGGCCGAGTCCCGTGAAAGTTCCGGCCACGTCACAGGCATGATTTTGGCAGCGTTTCCACCCCGACCTCTCCTGCCCCCACAGGACTACATCGGTGGGCACACAGAAAGGAGTATTTGTTCATCTGGGGTGCTTTGATGTGCTGGAGATCGGCAAGGCCCGTAAAAGAGTCTGGGGCGTAGCTGCTACATGATACTGGGACCCACACTGCACTACGTAATAGGGTGTAGACTACGGTGGACACCCAGAAGCACTCTGAGCTACTTTACAGGTATTTGCGAGGTCCCCACTGTGGAACGTGCGGACTGAGGGCAGTGAAAGTGACGCAGCGGGCTGGAGCTACTACACAGTTCTGGTCAGCAGTGAAAGAGGGGGATAACCCTATATTGTAGTCTACATCTACGCAGTGACAGACCATCAGGGAGAAACTGAGCCCTACAGGGGAGCCACTGTCATGAGCATTTCGTATCACCGTGATGCCCCTACGCTAAGCGAATGATGAGACTGAGATGGTCACAATCCCTACCCCGCCAGAGATAGTGATTGAACTGCAAGCTGGAACCAGTGCCACATAAACAGGAAGATCTCTAATGTGGCCAGTGTAGCTGAGTAAAGCTACTGGAACATTGGTGCGACGCTCTGCTGCCTCTTGTTTGGTACCCCTCTGTCTACATAATGGCAACTAAAACTGAAACCGAAAAGCTACAGTCCAAGGCAGCTAGGGGAGCTAGGTTCACCCAAACCAATAAGCTTGATCGTTCGTTATACGCAACCTAGAGGGTCGCCAACTGGGTCTGGCAAGTCGCAGGACGGGCATGTGGGGGACCCAGCCTCTGTGGCGGAGCTTACGCTACAGGACGTGATGACAGCTGTAGATGGGGTAAAAACTGCACTCGGTAAGAAGATGGAATCCCTAGATCATAAACTTGATACAGTAACTATAGAAGTCAATCTAATTCGAGCGGACCTCACAAAGACCAATGAAAAAGTTAAATCACTAGACATTAAAACATCCAGTCTTACGGACGACGTGGCCCTTTTGCAGCAGGAAGTTCATGAGCTCAAAACCTCCAGTGAACACGCCAGCCTCAAGTTGAACAAATATGAAGGGAGGGCCCGTAGAAACAACGTGCGCATTATTGGGGTACCCCAAAAAGCCGAAGGTCAAGCTTCTGACCTTTTCGTTGAGGACGTCATCCTAAATCACTTAAAACCTAAGGGCCTGGGACACTTCTTCACCATTGAAAGGGCACATAGGGTACCAGGAGGAAGGCCGCGGCCTGGTCTCACCACCCCGGCCGATGATTGCGAGGGTGCTTAATTTCAGGGACAGAGACGCTATCCTGCAAGCCTCCAGGACTGGGGGCCCTCTGCAATATGAAAACTCCAGCCTCAGTTTCTATCCGGACTTTACGCAGGTGGTGCAGAAGCAACGTCAGACCTTCATTGGTGTCAAAAGGAAGCTTCGAGACCGCTTTGGGTCAGGGTCGATGTGTCCTCAGGGTCAGGTGGTAGGGTGGCCCCTATCAACCCCTGGTATATACGTAATCCAAACATTTGTAAGGAATTATTGAAGGCGTTGGACCATTATTTCCGTGAGAACGAGGGATCGGTGTCGTCCTCGCTCTCACTGTGGGAGGCTTTTAAGGTGGTCATAAGAGGCCAGGCCTTGTCGTTGATTGCAGGGGTTAAGAGGGAGCGGAACGCAGAAATTGTGCAATTGAATCGGATATAGCCTACGTTGAAGCGGATTTGGAGCAAGAGGTAACTCGGGCTAAACTGCATGTCCTGAATCTTAAGCAACTTGAATATAGAGTGGTAGTTACTGAAAGTGCCAGAGCGTTGAGTAGAGAGCAGCAAGGTCGGTTATATGATGTTGGGGATAAGGCCGGGAAACTTATTGCATGGCTAGATAGGAAGGATAGAGCTGATCGGGTTGTTCCGGAACTAGAGACAGCTCTTGGAACGCGAATACCAGATCCCCAAGGTATAGTAGACACCTTTGCAGACTATTTTTGTATAGTGTATACCTCGGTCGCGGGGCGGCCGGAGGAGGACTCTCACCTCTTATTGCGTGATATCCGACTCCCTTGCCAGACCAGGGAAGATCGTGACTTTATGGATAGCGCTCTAACCGTAGATGAAGTAGCCCTTGCGGTGCGCTCAATGAACTCCAGTAAGGCTCTAGATCCTAATGGACTTCAAATTGAGCTATATAAACTCAGACCTGACAGGATTGCTTCTTATCCTAGAGGTATGTATTTGGAGGCAAGGGAAAAGGGAGTGCTACCGTATGATCAGAGAGTGGCTTCTATTGTCACTATTCACAAGGAAGGGAAATCAAAGACCAACTGTACCTCTTATAGGCCTATCTCTTTATTGAATGCAGATCCTAAGATGCTTGCTAAACTTTTATCTAACAGGCTTATCAAAGTTATTGGTGGTTTGGTGCATGCTGACCAATCGGATTTCATTCCGCATAGAAACACGGCCTTAAACCTTAGCAGGTTGCGTGGAGTGTTGGCCAGAGCCCATACTCTAAAGGAACAGGCTGTAATAGCATCGCTCAACGCGACGATGGCCTTCGACATGTTGGAATGGCTATATCTATGGGCTGTCTTGACTAAGTTTGGGTTTGGACCGGAGTTTGTTGGTTGGGTGCGCTTATTGTATGCTGATCCTCTTGCGCAAGTGGTGGTGAACAATCGGGTCTCTGCAGTGTTTTGTTTGGGGCGAGGCACCCACCAGGGGTGTCCGCTCGCCCCCCTTTTATTTTCATTGGCACTTGAGCCATTGGCGGCTTGGATCCGCTGGGAGCCCTCCATACGAGGAATCCGTTGGTCCCCTCAGGTAGAGGACAGGATCTCTTTGTATGCCGATGATATCTTGCTTTATTTGACCTCACCTAGAAAATCTTTAAATGTTGTCTGTGATGTTCTGGCCTCCTACGGTAGGAATTTGGGTCTCACTATAAACTGGGGGAAATCCTATTTGTATGTCTTGAGCGGCGATGCCCTGATTCCTCCACAGAATTGCCCAATTCAAATTGCTGTAGATGGGTTTAAATATCTAGGAATCTTTATTTCACTGGATCCCGCACTCCGATATGAACGAAACCTCCTCCCACCTTTGGTTTGGCTTAGACGTGACGCAAAGAATTGGAGGAAGTTGCCTCTCTCCCTGTTGGGGAGGGTGGCCCTTTTTAAGATGATGTCCCTGCCGCGCTTTCTCTGCGCCCTTCAGAATACATTAGACTTGGTCCCTGCCAGCTATTTCCGAGAGGTGGAAACTATATTGCGTAACTTATTGTGGGAGGGTAGGCCTCTTTTCGCCTTGGTCAAATTGACATTACCATGGTATGACAGTGGTATTGCCCTCCCAGACATCAGGAGATATTATTGGGCTTCTCAACTGGCAGCTATCAACCGGGGTACCTATGGGCCGGGTTCGGATCTTGGATACACAATGGACAGGTGGTTACTCCCGGGTGGAAACTATAGTAGAGCTCTATATACTAAAGCTGTGGTGAAAAAGTTGACAGGACCTACTAAGGTGGCAGTGCAGCTATGGCATGACGCCACTAGCTCTTTGGGGTGGAGAGGCCGCCTAACGCAGGCCACTCCGCTATTTGACTCGGACAGACTCGGGAAACTGTGGAACACGAAAGGTTTTGATAGATGGGACTTGATAGGGATTGCCACGATTGGTGACATTTGCATCAAGGGCAGGATTAAGACGTTCGCTGAACTATAAGCTGAGTTTGAGTTGAATGGAGCGGAATATTTCCGCTATGCGCAGGTTCGGCATGCGCTGCAGTTGGCTGTTTCAGCAGGGGAGGAACTGCCCGAGGCCTCGCCATTGGAGGATAGAATATTGGATGGACATTTGCCAAATAGCACTATTTCCCTCATCTATAAACAGTTGATCAATCATAGAGCCGATACCCTTGTAGAGTTGAGGGACAAATGGATGAGGGATGGTATTGAACTGGATGATGAGGACTGGCAGAATGCTGTGTCATCCCCGAAAGAGGTAGCGATACCGGCGAGATTAAGGCTAGTCCAGTTGAAAATATTACACAGAGTATATGTCACAGGTCCATGCTTGGTCCGAATGGGACTCTCAGAAGACGGTTTATGCAGAAGAGCATGTGGGCAGTTGGGTACGTTCCTCCACATCATCTGGGAATCTAGCTATATGGTGGATTACTGGGGTGCAATACACGATGTGATGAGAGAGGTGTTGGGGGTGCCATTGTCCCTAGAGGCTAGGAGATGTATACTTAATGTCTGGGAGCCCACGGATCTCAACTTAGCACAGACCAGGTGGGCCACTCTGGGGGCGATGGTGGCGAAAAGAAATATTGCACAGAAGTTTGGCTCCGAGAGGCCACCTACACTTGAAGACTGGAAAGAGAATATGGACTGGTGTATGTTTTGTGAGAAGACTGTATACCAGGCCAGAGGCCGGCCCCGTAAATGGGTAACTGTTTGGGGGTTGTGGAATTGATACAGGGGAGAGATTTGTGTACCACCGGTTGTAGACATACCTGTATCCCCGTGACCCTTGTCGGGAGCGGTAACCAGTCCCCCTCCCCTTTTTCTCCTTGCCTTTTATACCCCCCCGAGAATTTATGATCTGATGTAATGATATGTGAAATGTCTAACCCCTGTTCAGTGCACCTATTTGACTGCCTTGTTTCAATAAAAAGAAATATTTAAAAAATAAAATAAAAAAAAAGAATCCAGATATGGTACCAGGTATTCTGTGGATAAAAGTTGCCTTAAAAGTAATGGGTCCTTATCCCAGTTTGAAGCCAAAAAGGAATTCATGCTCTTGCTCATCGACCTCATTTCCAAGTGGATTTAACACAAGTTTGTGTCAGATGCTACAACCAGTGCCCTCAATGAATTTTTAAAAGATTAATTCACTATTGAAGGTGTACCAGAAACCTTAGTCAGTGGCAAAAATGTAGTTATCTTCAAGCGAAATGGAAAAGTTCATAAAAAACTTAAGAATCAAACACGAAGGAACCAATATTTGTACTTCTATAACCAATCAGCTATTGCCAACTCTGTTAAGATAATTACCAATCATATTCAAATCGCTCTTGACAACTATCTGGATGTGGACATAATTATAAGAGATGGTATGTGTTCATATCACACGTCTCCCATCAGGAAATTAGAGTATACCCTTTTTCCTCCATCAGAGGGAGAGATCCATGGTCTTATAACAATCTTCATGGTACCACTCCTTGTTGTTTAATGTCATCCAGGTGTTGCAATTGGTTCAAGTACTTACAAGGGTTGTTACATATGCTGTGCTTGATATTTCCACATGTTTATTTTCCTTACTCTACCTATTGTTGGAGATGCCTTTCCAACCCCTTCCCGTTAGTTTCTACAGGTAGTCTGCTCTCGCATGGTATCCCTTGATATCCTCTTTAAGTTGGCTGCGGGAAGTTCACCCGCTTTGTGTCATTGTATTATCTCCTTATGTTGGCGAAGGGAGATGTGTTGTAATCTCCTTTTCCTATTCTATGCCATCTGATGTTGAACGTTCCTCCCTATTTTACCCCTTACCTTTTGGTATGTTCTGCCACTGCTTGCCTTAGAATGTTGGCATCCCTCTGGCAGTCTTGGAGAGTGGGTGACAGAATAAAGACTACTCTTATCTTCTTCTGCCTCATAGTTTCTTCTTTATAACAATATGCTAATGAAGTCTACGCATCTTCACTTGTATTCAACTGTGATGAGTGTTGATTTGAATGACAATGTGTGTCTCACTGCCTGTCTGGGTCACAGCCATACATGCGCATTGATAGCATTACTCAGGGAGTACCTTTTTGTGGAATCACTGTCTCTGCATTCATCCATACTTTCATACTTGATTATTTATAGCATTGACACATCTGTGTGAATTAGAATGTTTTATTCAAATTCAGTGGAGTGTTGAAGCTGGACCAGCTCAGGGCCATGCAAACCACACTTTACATTGTTGCCCCGTGGAGGGCCCGCCAGAGTCCTTTAGGGATTCACAAATTCAGTGGAAGACTTCAGTCCGCAGTGTGATTGCTGTGTCATTGGTAACCAAGTCTGAGGTGAGTGTTGCTGAGTGTAACGGGGACATTGGAAGGTGGCATGATGCAGAGGGCAGAACCAAGCTGAAACCGGCCATATGGCGGAGATGAATGCTACGGCTTCATTCTTACCACAAAGCCAGATTCATCATCATCTTCCTCCTCTGATGTGTAAGGTGCCGCACATGTGGGTGGTGGTGTTTTGTCTGCATCACTGTGTGGCAGTGACACATCAGGGGCCGTAAGTGGAATGTCTGCCGCACTGTGTGGCACTGACACTTCAGGGGGTGGAGGTGTAGTTGGAGTAGTAGCGGCAGCATTCATCCGCGCCAGGCCTTGTGGTGGCAATTCCATGACGAGGATCCGCAGGGCATGGAAGATCACAGCTACATCTCGCTGGTGTGCTCCCGTAGCAAACATTTTTTCCTCCTGCATCCGCTCTAAGCTCTCCACCATTCTCCTTATGTGTCCCAACTCCCGGCTGACATCGCTGGAGCCACTCTGACTAGACAGTTGCTCTTGGCTCAGAGTCATGACTCTAGCAATGTCAGCCATGGATTGTTGGAGAGCATGGAGCTGACAGTGGGTGTCCGTTAGGGCCTGTAAGTCATCCCTGATGGGACTTAGCCACCCACTTATGTCATCTAGTTTGGCTGCCATGAGGTCGAACCCCAGCCGCAGTTGATCAGCCATTTTTTCCTGGCACCCTGACACACGGCGCTGGAATGCCATCTGTTGGTCTTGGGGGTCCTGGGAGACAGCCGTGGTGGTGGGTGCTTCCTGCTGTGTGGTCTGTGCAGGGGGTGGGGTCTCCTCGATGCAGCTTTGCTGCCCTGCTCCTGGAGGTGGGGTGCCGGAGCTGTCCATGAGCTGTTGGGGGGCATTGGAGTCGATGTTGGGGAGGTCCTTTTCGTCACCAGGGCTGAGTTGCTAGGTCTGCTCTGCAGGAGGTGTTGCTTCTCCCTCTGCAATGTGAAAGGGAGATGCAGGTTGACATTGTGTTCACATGTATGTTGACGCATTGTACAAGTTCACCAACAGACTGCATGACAATGTACATTGTGACTGTTTGTGAGGAGATGCCTATTTGATGTGGGACAGTTGACATTTGTACACCATCACAGATGTGAGGTTGTACTTGTACATTATCATCTCACAGTTTCCTGCTATGCCAAATGTGAATGGCCATTTTCTACACACAAGCGGCAGCAGTTGTGTCCTTTGTTCTGTTGTGAAAGTGTTGCAGTTTGTACCATATTTTTGTCAATGTTGAGATGCTCTGATTCTGATGTGTGTGCTGCATTGTGGGTGAGTTGCCCCTTCAGCTCTGATTTGGCTGGCCCTTATCCCTTTCATGCAGTGTGCCTTACATTTCTGTGCTCATACAGTGCTGAGATGTTGCAGACTTGGGTAATTTGTGCTCTTGGTCGGAGTTGTGACTCTTGGGTATGGTTTGTCTACATGTGTGCTAAACTTAATTGTGCATGTGCACCAATGTGCCCATCTCCCCCCGTCCCCCGAGTCCCTGGTCGTTACTCACCCTGTTGCTGTTAGCTCAGGTCATGTTGTGCAGTGTCCGGTGCCCCAACTCCTGCCACTGTCGCCCCAATGATGACTCGCAACACCATTTCCTCCATCTCATCCAGCTCCTGATGTGTCGCTGGACTCCCACCTCCAGTCTGCATTGCTGCTTTCAGGTTGGCTGCTAGTTTCAGCTTGGTTTTGTGCTTCACATCAGTCCAGCGCTTCTTGCAGTCATCCCCTTCCCTTCCCTTCACTCCGACTACATTCAGCTTGACAAGATGGACTGCCATATTATATTTTTAGTTGCCAATGACACAGTGGAGGTGATGAACTGTTGGTGGTGGTGTTCTTTCACCTCCGTGATGAGGATCTGTTTTTCCTGCGGACTGAAAAGCGGGTTCCTCTTCTTCTTCTCCTTGCCCTTCCCTGATCCTGAGGTCCCAGGCTGGTCCTCCATGGGGCTTGTGGGGTTCTGGTTGTCCTATGTACTTGCTCCGGCTACCTCCATCATGCTTCGCAGTTGTTTGTGTTTTGTTTTTGTTGCTGCTTTTATAGTGATTTTTCCCACCTGACTTGTGGGACTTGCAGGCCTGGCGCTGCTTAATTTTTTATCGCAGTTGGGCCTATCGCAAGTTTTTTTACGTTCGGGTTTAGATTTTTATCCCCGTCCTGGTCATTTTTATCATGGACATTTAACGCATTATTGGGAAACTATTGCATGTTACCACGGTGTTGTGAATATGACGTTAATAAAGAGTTATTTTCCCGCGATAGACGGCGATATGAAACATTGCGTTAACCTATATTGGCGATGGTTATCGCCTGTTCTTGAGAATATCCTCCTATGTTTAGAACATTTGTTTTTACGTTTTAACTGTCTTTACAGTGTCCAGGATTGTCAGACAGGAACAGAGGAAAATGGCAGGCTGAGTTCTGTAATTAAAGAAGTATTTACCAAGTCACCCAGGATCTGGCTTGATTGATACTCATCCGTCTTGCTTTGATGGAACCTGTAGGCTAGCCAACAAATGGCTTAGGAAGGCTCTTCATTCTATTCCCAAAGAATAGGGCATCAATTGCCAATTGCTGCAGAACTTGCAAATGGGCATAGAGTGAGAGGAAGTTGGAAGTGTAGGCCAATAACTGGCTTAACCTGGTTTCTATATCTTATGGTATACCCGATCTCTGGATTGTGGGAAGGCTTATGAACTAACGCAACAGTTATGGTTGGTTTTGATGGAAGCCATTAAAAAAGATAATAGATCTGATTGACAGTAATTTTGAAAAGTATAAATAAGGGTAGATTCTTATTATCATTTCAAGACATATTGGTTCTAAATCTATGTTAGACCTGGCATCTTTGGCGTGGTTTCCACTGACTTTTTGCCTCAACCTCCTGTATTTTTGACGCTGTGCTGAATTTTGTTTTTGCTGGTTTAGATGCTTTGGGCACTTTGCCACTCCTAATCAGTGTCAAAGTGCAAGTGCTCCCTGAGTAAATTGTAAGTGTAATTGGTTATCCATGATTGGCATATTTGTATTACCACGAAGTCCCTAGTAAAGGGCACTGAGTGTGCCAGGGCTGGTGATTCAAATGCTACTAGTGGGTCTGCAGCACTGATTGTGCCACCCACATGAGTAGCCCTAAAATGGTGTCTCAGCCCTGCCACCGCAGTGCCTGTGTGCAGTCTGTGAACTGCCATGTCAACCTGGCCAGTGTCCCTACTGACCAGGCCTAGCCCTTTCCTTTCTGTACACATTGGACACCCCTATGGAAGGCCCAAGGTACCCCCCTGGGTAGGGTGCAGTGTATGTGAAAGGCAGAGCATGTACTAATGCAGGTGACATGGTCTGGTAGTGAATTACAGCCATTTTCGTTTTTCACTATTGAAAGGCTGTCTTGCCCAAAGGCTATCATGGGGAATGCTGTGTACAGTGGTTACCTGCCTATCTTCCCATAGGAGCAAGATAGGACATAAAGATCTGATATCCCTGAACTCAGAATTTAATATCACATCTTTTAGGAAAGGTGGTATTAAAATCCTGTGTTTGAGAACAGCACTTTTTAGAAAGTGGCTGTTCTCTTGTCTGACCTTTCTGTGTGCCTTGGGCGGTTTGTGAATTGACTGTCTGGTTTGTGAGTGGCAGGAGCTGGGTGGCTCCCAGAGGCTGAGTGGGCCATCCCTGGGCTGAATAGCTCCATCTGCATCTTGAGTGGTGGGAGGGGGTAGCACCTGGGCCTGAATAGGGCTGTGCCTGCCTACCACAATGCTGGCTCGACCTCCTGCTGGGCGGCTGATGACCCTGCCCCTCTCTCTGAAAGGAAAGGAGAAGCCAGGAAAACAAAGTGCTCAAGGCACACTCAGAACTGGTTCAGACCGGGCTCAGAGCCCTCCTGCACAAAGGGAACAAATACATTTAAGAGTATAAGTATAGGACCCAAGTCTACAGAAAATTAGATCATCCTGGAATCAAGAAGGAACCTCTGCCAAGGAGAAAGCTGGAAGACTGAAGAGGAATGACTGTCCTGCTGTGTGCTTGTGGGCTAGCCTGCAGTTGCTTCGTTGCCAAGGAGAGGGGAAGGACTTTACTCTGTGCTGTGTCCCCTTGCTTGAACAGATCTCCCAGGGCATGAGTAGAGCTGGCTTCCTGTTAAGAAGTCCCAGGAACAAAAGGACGTCACCGCCAGCTTCCCCCCTGAACTCTACTGAGAGAGTTCTGTCCTTCCTAGAGTGCTTGTGCCAGTTGTGGTGCCTCGGGAAGTTGTACCTGCTGTTTGGGAAGCTGGACAAGAAGAAAATAAGTCTATCTGGAAAAATATCATGCATTGCTCTCTTGCGGAGCGCATCCCCGTCAGTGCGAGGAAATTCCTGCCGCCACGAAGATCGAGATCGTCGCAGCTCCTGTTGCTGCTGCAAGAACAGACACTTCCTTCGCTTGCAGAATGCATCACTCCGGTGCGGGAATAATACCATCGCTGCAAATATCGTGGCAGAGCCTGTCGTCATTGGGTGATATCGTCGCACCGCTTGCTTGCGGAACGCATCACGTCGCTGCGAGAGTCATCGCAGAGCCATCGCATCGAGGGGCCATGAGAGGAGAAGATCAACGCTGCGCTGCGCATCGCAGCCGCACTTGAGATCGTCGCCGTCCCGAAGATCGTTGCATTATACCTTTGCGAGACGCTTCCTACGAAACCTGTGCACCGGAATCCACACAAGGTATCGCATCCCGGAGTCACCGCAACACGCCCGCTGCGTCCAGCGGGGTTGTCGCATTGCTTCCCAAGGGTCTCAGGAGTGACGCATCGCTTGTTTTTCAACGCTGCAGCTTTCCCTTGGAACTTTTGTCGCATCTTAAGGTACTTTTGGCTACAACATGACGCAACTGTGGAATATTTTAATGCAAACTTAAGAACTCTTTTGTAACCATATTCTTGAACTTTTTTGGATTTTTGTCGTTTTGGTCTTGTTTAGTTTAGATTAAATATGTTTATTTTTCTAAACTGGTGTAGAGTCCATTTGTGGTGTTTTCACTGGGTTACTGTGAGTGTTGGTACAAATACTTTACACATTGCCTTTGATATGCCTGTCTGCTCGTGCCAAGATACCAAGGGGGTGAGCAGGGGTTATCTAAAGAGTGTATCCCCCTTACCCTAACTAGAGGCCAGGGTCCCTATTTGTCACAAGTACCTACGTGTGCCAAGTAGAGACCCCGAAATATAATAATGTACATGTCAACAATAGATTATTTACAATACCTATGCAAGACCAACACCCACTGCTATGTTTAGTTTTGGTATTGCAAGCATATGCCCATCATTATTTAGATAGTAAAATGGTACACTTTCCTACTTTTATTCTTTTAATTTATTTTGCATACGCTGTTGAGTTTTTGTCTGTTTATTGTGATTGTCAGGGTGTGAATGATAGAATTAGTCAATTGATGGATGAATGGATGCATGAGTGACAATGTGCAGTGAACTGCTCCCTTCCTTATGCAGCTCTGCCTGGTATCTGTTGCCCGAGCCCCCTGCTGCTGATCTTCTAACCCGCGGGTCAGTGGTCTTGTACCCTTTTGCTACGCTTTGCCCCTGCGATACCCTGTGGCCCGCCACCCTTCAGTTCCTCTTTCCCGCTTATCGCATTTCCCACCTCCCAGCTGTCCAGCCTAACCACACACTACTTAATGGCGGCTGCTGCGTGGCCGTGCAGGTGCACAGCTGGAGCACTGAAGACTTACCAAAGGCTCGCTCATCTGCGCCTATCCATGCCTGGACAGTGCCCTGTGCCACAGACCCTGGTTCTCGAACCTTTCTCCGATACAATGCCAGCACCCTCCTCGCCCTCAACTCTGGACACCATGCCACCTGCCAGCCTGCATCACCAAGGGACAGCCGAGGACCCTTCTCTTGCCGAATCTGCGGCTGCTCCCTGTCCCACCTCTGCACTCCAGTACCTCTCACCACCCAACCAACCAATAGCTAACCCACCCTGCTCAGCAGCATCCTCCTCAATGTGTGCTCCCTCCACAAACATGCCACAGAAATCTGGGACCTCCTCGACTCCGTCTCTCCCGACATTACCTTCCTCATGGAAACTTGGACAAACCCCAGCACTGGCCTGTACATCCCCACCGCCATTCCCGATGGCTACAAGATCATCCACAAGTACCGCGCCAACTGATCAGGAGGAAGCATCCCCATCATCCACAAAAACACCTTTCACCTGACCACCCACTTGGACCACCCAATGACAACAATGGAAAACCTCCACTTTCAGATCCAGACCAACCTCAATACCACCCGCAGCACCTTTGTCTACAGACCACAGGGACTCCTCCCGCCCTTCACCAAAGCCATCAATGACTTCATCGCCCCCCAAGATCTCTCATCCACCGTTTACATCCTACTCAGAAACCTTATTTGTCATCTGGACAACCCCAGCGACCAAAACACTGCATCCCTTCTGAAGAACCTCGCCAATGTAGGACTCAAGCAGCTAACCAGTGCTCCAACACACACAGCAGGACACATGCTTGACCCTCTTCTCTCCACAATTGGAAACATCCCATACAGCCACACCACCGAACTCCTCTGGACCCACCACCACAGCGTGCACATCATCTTCACCAAACACAATATTCATCAATGCCCTCACCGACTCAATGGCCTCAGTTGCAGAAAGGTCACTGAAGGACAGCTCACCGCCTCCCTCAGCACTACCACACTGCCGACAGTTGCCAACTGCAATTCTGCAGTATGTAACCTCCACTGACGGATCTCCAACTGCACCAACATCCTGACTCCCCTCAAGAAGGTACAAGGGAAGCAACACTCTAAGAAAGCCAACTCATTTACTCGCGCCCTCCACAAGTCCAGATGCACCTGCAGATGACTAGAGAAGAAATGGAGGAACAACAAAATCTTGGGAACCCACACAACCTTCAAGCCGCAATCATTGTACACCACCTCCTCCTCAAAACCATTAAGAAAACAGCCCTCCAAGACAGCTTAAACACCAACCCACAACAGTTAAGAACGTTTTGACATCGTCAAGGAGTTTGCCAGGCCCAACAGTGAGACCACGGACGTCCCACCCTCCTAAGACAATTGCGACAAACTCAGCACCTTCTTCCACCACAAGATCAGGCAGATATACCACGGCTTTAACACCCAAGACCCTCCCGTCAAGCCTGAGACCACCGCACCCAACCATGCCGCACCCCAACAGATCCTGCTGAACTGGACCCTGCTCTCCACAGTTGACACTCTCAAGACCATGAAGAGCATCCTCTCCGGAGCCCCCTTGAACCAATGCCTGCACCACATCTTCCATAGAGCAGCCACCACCATCACCCCCAAACTCCACCACACCATCAACTGCTCCATTGAGACTGCCACCTTCCCTAACGACTGGAAACACGACAAGATCAACCCTCTGCTAAAGAAACCATTAGTCGACCCGAGAGTCCTCAAGAACTTCAAGCCCATCTCCCTGCGCCCCTTCCCAGCCAAGGTCAACAAAAAGGCCATCAATGCCCAACTCTCCTAGTTCATTGAAGCAAACCATGTCCTAGATATCTCCCAATCTGGTTTCAGAAGAAAAAACAGCACCAAGCCCACACTTCTCGCCGCTTGTGATGACATCTGCTCCGGCCAGGATCGGGGCAAAACCACAGCCCTCATCCTTTTGGACCTCTCGGCCACCTTCATCACTGTCTCCCACCCCACCCTAATTACGAGACTCCGCAATGCTGGCATTCACAACAGGGCCCAGGGCTGGATTCACTCCTTCATCACTGTTTGAACACAGCGAGCAAGACTACCTCTGTTCCTCTCCAAACCAACTGAGATCAGCTATGGAGTACCCAGGGCTCCTCCCTGAGACTCACTCTCTTCAACATATACATTGCCTCTCTTGGGGCCATCGTTAGGAACTACAGACTTAACATTGTCTCCTATGCCGATGACAACCAACTGATCCTCTCCCTCACCAATGAACCTGCAACCGCCAGAAACAACTTCCACAGTGGGATGAAGGCCTTTTCCACCTGAATGAAAAACAATTGCCTCAAACTACACTCAGACAAGACTGAAGTCTTCATCCTGGGACCCACCCCCTCAGCATGCGATGACTCCTGGTGGCCCTCCATATTGGGAACCTTGCCCACCCCATGGACTATGCACAGATCCACTGCATCATACTGGACTCCTCTCTCACAATGAACCGTCAGATCAACCTCATCTCCTCATCTTGCCCCCACACGCTTTGCCTGCTTCAAAAGACATTCAGATGGATCCCAACCGAATCCCACAAAATGGTCACCTATGCAGTCATCAGCAGCAGACTCGACTAGGGCAATGCACTTTATGTCAGCGTCAGTAAAATACTGCGCAGGGAACTACAGAACATTCAAAATTCTGCAGCCAACCTGGTCCTCCGTATCCCCCACCGCAGACATATCACCGAACACCTCCGAGAACTCCACTGGCTCCCAGTCAACAAAAAAATCACTTTCAAGTGCCTCAAACACGCCTCCAAAACTCTCCACAACACAATACCAGCATACCTATACCACCGCCTCTCATTCTACTTACTCACCAGACACCTCTGCTCTGCCCAGCTGGCCCTGGCCACTGTCCCTCGGATCCACAAGACTAGACCTGGAAGAAGAACCATCTCCTACCTCACCGCCAAGACCTTAAACACCCTGCCTCCCCACTTCAGACAATCCCCGTCGCTGACCCAATTCAGGAAGGGTCTCAAGACCTGGCTTTTCAACTGAGCCTCAATGTCCAGAAAGGTCAACAACCCCCCTCCCCCCCAAGCACCTTGAGACCATCATGGGTGAGTAGCTGCGCTTTACAAACCCTGATTGACTGATTGATTGATTATGATGACCTACTGTGTGCCTAAAGATATCAGTGAAACAAAAGGCTCTTTAAATCATAGGGCAGTGTTTGTTGGGGTCTTCTTCCAGTTCTGGATATTTTGTTAACACACGTTTCCTTTCTGGGACTTGTAATTTGTTTTTTATGTTATAGCTATCTCACAGTGAATAATTTGCATATTGTATTTTTCTGCTCATGCCACCCTTGCTTGCCCCACCCCAAAGCTTTATATTCTACATCACAGCTCCCATACTTCTTTTTTGCATTTAGATCCCTGACTTTACCTGCCTTAAATCATTCACAACACTAAACAAATGCAACACGTTTCTATGTCCGGACAGTCAAGTTCTTGGTGAACCCAGCAGATTTGTGATTAATTTGAGATATTTTGAGGCTTTTATCACTACAACATTAAATTTGTTTTTGTTTTCACTTGATTTCTGATTTCTGTGTCGAGTTGGGAATTGACATTACCCCCCTCCAAATATTTTATTTAAACATCATGTCATTCTTTTGACTTATTTATTTTTCCTGTTGGTTATAAACCTATGTCTTCAATACACACACTAGGAGGAGATTTCAACTAACATTCTTCTATACCTTTTGTTGTATGTTATTAGTTTAAAGTTTGGGAACATTAACTATGTCATAAGTTCTGTTTACTTATTTATGCATCCTGATGGATTTCCACGTAATACTACAAATATTTGTATTTCTTTTAGTTCTCATTTCAAAGGTATCCAAAAGCTCTCTTCAACAGCCTCCATACCTTTCCCATCTTTAGCCCCAAAAATGTATCTACCCAAGTGACCATCTGTAGTGTGCTAGGGTAGAACTCCTTATCTTTTCTGTTTCAAATTTGCAGTTGTTCACTTGATGTACTAGAATGGACTTTATAGTTAATATAACTAAGAGACAAAACTGCTGCTATAGTTAGGTGTTGGAATGAGACACATGCTAAGTTAACCACACAAAAAACACTGATATTAGCCAGTTATTGTTTAGTTAACAAATTATGACATGCTTTGTCAGGCATGGGTTCTGATCACACATATTAAATCACGGACTGATATCATATACAACATAGATAACTTACGTTTTAATCTTTGCTCGATTGATGTCACTGTAACTGCCCCTAGGTGAAAACCATCTAGGTTATTTACTGTTATCCATCTAAAATTCTATATTTCTTCAGGCAAGTGCGATTGTTAAGGATGTATCTAAAGCACATCATTCAGTCAAATGATGTGACCGTATTGAGCGTGTGTGCTTGGGCCAATTCATAACAATTATATTGTCGATAAATCTATATACCAGTGGTGGGCACACATCACATCCTGATGATGTCCTTCATAATGCCATTGGTGATAATGTCAGCCAACATATATTTGTTTTATTTCTCTATGAGTCTGAAATGTATTCTCTAGTTTACTGCTCATATTTAATTAAGGTATATCTTATTATATACACATTGAAAATATATAGTTATTTTCAATTGCATTACTGTTTATTTTTGTGAATAGATTTAGATTTTAATATTTGACTTTTCTATGTTGAGATTTAAAAAGTAATTTAATTTTACTGAAGAAGTGTAAACTAGTTAGGGATGCAATGTTCAATCAATCAAGGAATTATAAAGTGCGCTACTCACCCAAGAGGGTCGCAAGGCGCTGGGGGAGGGGAGGGGGAGCAGCTTTGGTCAGTTGAAAAGCAAGGTCTTGAGGGTCTTACTGAAGATGTGCAGGGTGGGGGCGCATCTGATGTTGATGTAGGTGAAAGATCTTCCACCTGTTCCTGTTCTGCAGATGTTTGGAGGGGTATGCAGTCTAAATATCGAGTTTTTTTCTCGAATGGAGATAATATCGAGTCAGGAATATCGAGTCTGCAATAATTTGAGGTAAGTAATATCGATTTTAATATTAAAAAAAATATCAAAGGTAGTAATATCGAGTTGTTATTATCGAGTGTGTAAAATATTGTTTTTGTTAGTAATTAATTATCATCAAAAGTAAAAATATAGAGTGTCAGAATATCGAATGTAAAAATATAGAGTGTCAGAATATTGTTCTCCTTCGCCTGCAGACGGTGATTGCTGGGATTTGTCTCCTGTGCCTCCTGAGACCAACGCTACTGTTCGCCGGACCCGCTCCGCGGGTCCCGCTTCACTTGGACCTTCGAGGGGGTTCGTGGCAGCTTACAGGGCTGCGAGCGTGACGGCAGGGACTCCAACTACCAGGAGTCCCTGCGAGGCCAATCGTTGTCACCTGGCCCGCTCTCCCTGTAGCCACGCCCACATTGCACCGGTGGTAAAAGCAGCCTCTTGATCCTGCATCGGTGGGTTCTCCTTCGCCTGCAGACAGTGATTGCTGGGATTTGTCTCCTGTGCCTCCTGAGACCAATGCTACTGTTCGCCGGACCCGCTCCGCGGGTCCCGCTTCACTTGGACCTTCGAGGGGGTTCGTGGCAGCTTACAGGGCTGTGAGCATGATGGCAGGGACTCCAACTACCAGGAGTCCCTGCGAGGCCAATCGTTGCCACCTGGCCCGCTCTCCCTGTAGCCACGCCCACATTGCTCAAGTATATATCCAGCCTAATACCCGCGTACGCGGTTCGTGACCAGCAGTGACCGGACCGGGCCACCCCTCTTACTTTTGTTGTAATTCTCCCGCACGTATTATTGGTCCATATGGCTGCTCGGGAAACACGGAGTAAGTCCTCGCTTGCTGGAGGTTCTATAACCGGAGGTATGGACAAATTTCTTATCAGGGCAAATACTATCATCGGCACTGAAATTAACCTCCTTGAGAAACGTTTGTCCAAAGAACTGTCGTCTATCAAGAGATCCTCCCTGGGGACGCTTGCTTATGCTAAATCACTTGAAAGATCACCTGATCCCGCTATCAGCATAGTGGCAGATCATCCCCCTCTTCTTGAAGCTGACAACCTGACCCCTGTGGAACTTGATATTATTGTGAACGATATTTTACCCGAAATCAATCTAGTACTGGAAACTAACAATGTCTCCATTGCCTCTGTATCCGAAGTCATCTCTAATAATTCTTTATCACAGGGGGCGAAATTAGGGCTACCGCCAAAAGGAAAAGATCATATAATAAGAAAGCTGGTAGAAAATCGAAATCAGCCAAGACCCAACACGATTCTGCCCCACCACCCACGATTCCTTTGACAGTTCCCTCTGCTAATAGAATATATATTGAAAGCCTGGCTACTTTATTTAAATCGATCCTATTTCCTTTAGAGGCTAAAATTGAAAGGATACAACTTAGGTTGTCTAACATCGAGAAAACTACTGCCTCTATCCTAGCTAATGTTAATAAACCCAGTGGCTCTAATACCCTACAGATCACACCTACCCTTCCTGTTACCCATCAAGCTAATGTAGCCCAACATCCTACCGGTCCACCTATGGGACCCCCCCCAGTACTTCAGGATCCATTCCAGTGTAATAATGTCCCCCCACAGTTACCTCCCATACTTCAACCCAGTAATATCTGTCCACCTGGACCAATGATTGACGGAGCAGAAGGTTCCCCAATTAAAGTGTCTAGAGCCCGTAGACCTCGTCTGCCTGACCTCCCCCGGAAGCAAATCGTTATATGGTGGTTTTGGCTGGCGCCCCTGCCCTGGAAACTGGAGAAACCGAAACCTTTAGCTCCCTGAAAAGTAAAGTTGTAAAATGGCTTAATTGGAATAGACCCCTCCCGGCACATCTTCATAACGAGATTATTATGGTAAGGAGGGTACCTTGGGTAGGCAAGATGGCTAAGTCTATTAACGGGGATTGTATCACTGTTAGCATTAGAGACCCCAGAACGGTATCTCATATTTGTGCCGGATTTAACAGGTCCTTTGACTCGACCATACAGACCCTTCCAGTGTCCTTCTTTTTTCCACCTACTTATGTAACCCATGGCAGAGGAGGGCCTGACTGGTTAAGGGTTGAACGAAGGGGAAGACTAAGAAGTTATGGTATGAGACCAGCTATTCCGCCCCAGTACACCCCCCAGTATAACTCTTTTTTTTACTATAACCGGTATAGTTGTCTAGATGGCTTGGAGGGAGTGGACTGACTACACCCAACCTGTGATTTAATGTCTCCCCAATCTGAGTTGGGCAATGGTTCAGTGGACAAGGTAGATGTGGTCAATGAATTGTGTTTAGTTGAATGCTTGCTGCCCACTAAACCATCTAAAATGTTGTTAATAGAACCCCCTCCACAAGTGGCGAGAACGGATCCCCATCAGACGCTTGAAGCCCTGGGCACGTCAGAGGAGTTGTTAATTACCGTGATTTTCCCAAATAACCGTGTGCTGACCGAGCCGGCAGTGGTGTCTAGCCCCCGAGGCTACCAAATGGCTAGTTGGAATATTGCAGGTTGGCGACAGAGGATGTCAGCCCTGGGTTGGAAGGAGTTTATCTCCGGGTTTGACATCCTCTGTTTCCAGGAGACCTGGTCCACGTCCGATATTCACCATGATGGCTTTACTTCCTATAATTGCCCTGCACAAGAATCCATCATGGGAAGGGCAAAGGGTGGTCTGTTGACCTTATTGTCTGTGCACATTCCAGTACGCGTGAGGTCCCACTCAATTGTGGGTTCACACTCTCAAATACTCAGGGTGGAACACAGAGGGGGCCGGAACACCTTGCTGATTAACCATTATAACAATCTATTTGACCCCACGAGTACCCGTGTTGTAGATGAGATATAGTCAGCTATAAATAAAATTTGTAATGACACCTACAAGTCATATGACCTTATCTGGGGGGGAGACTTTAATATTAAAACCTGCCCCTACTCATTTACTAACGTATGTGGATACGATGGGGATAATGGAGAGAATTTGGCTCATTTTACTCATACCCCTTACGGCGATTTCCTTAATACCCTCCTGTTAAAATATGATCTGGTTATCCATCAACCCGCCCTGGACCACGAGGGTAATATTGTTCCAACTTTTACTGGGAGAAATTCTACATCTGGTATTGACTATTTTCTGATACCAACACAGATGGTCCCCCCTTGTTCGGTCCCCATTATCGTGGACTATGGAATTAGTGACCACAATGCCATTACTTTGTCAACTCCCATCTGGGGTCCTAAGATCCGTTATGACAGAAGGATAGCCGATGAGATTATACCCTGTAGACAAAATGGCATCCGGATTAAATGGGGTGGAAATAATTCCAACAAACTACTAAAGAAAATTGTGAACTCAGGTCAAGAGGTGATACTCTGTTGCCTCGAAGTTGATGCTGCCCCAAGTTGTATCATTACTGACTTCGAAGAACTAGGTAATATAATTAAAAAGTCCCTTACCATCACTAAGGGCATTACCAAGCGGGCCACGCTAGGCAGGTTGGATAAAGCTTGTACCTCTGCGCTCCAAAATCTTAAACGGGCCCTTTCCAACCACCCAAGAGATAGGGAAACTGTAACTCTTTTAAGGGCTACTTATAGACACGAGCTTAAGCGTAGGAAACAAGAACTAAGAGAACAAGCCTGGGAGGACTTAACTAAGGCGGCAGCACTCCGGGACTACAAGCTATTCTGGAGCACTGTCAACAGCCCTTTCCTCCAGAAGGAGGATTTCCCAGTTTTGACCGCCCAAGTAAGTGAGGATAGTTGGGTTCAATATTTTACTGGGATTTTCGACCCAACCTGTAGGGCACAGGATAGATCTAGTGTAAACCCCATTAATTTTAATGAATGTCTGGGGATTACCCTCTCGGAAGTTGACCTGGCAATTCGAAGTAGTAAAGGAGGGAAAGCCCCTGGACCGGATGGGGTACCGGTCGATCTGTATAAATCAGACCTGGCCTTGTGGAGTCCCCTATTGACCCAAGTGTTTAATGCCGCTGTTAATGACACTACCCCCTCTACCTGGAGCGTATCCGTTATCTTGCCTATCTATAAGAAGGGAGATAGAGAAGAGGCTAAGAACTACTGCCCTACCTCCCTTCTGGATTCCTCGCTAAAAATCATGAGTAGGGTATTGTTGCTAGGCCTAGAGGAGTGGGCCGATACCAATAACATCCTTGCAGTTTCACAATTTGGTTTCAGGAAGGGCCTTGGCACTATTGAGCAGTGTATCAATCTAAACCTTAATATAGGAAAATACACCAAAGCAAAACAGGGTTCCTTGTTCCTTTGTTTTGCAGATCTCTCTAGTGCTTTGGATCTGGTTGACCACACTTTGTTGTGGTCTACCTTAATTGAAATGGGTGCTCTGGCAGCGATAATCCATTTTTTGGCAAGACTGTATAATAATTTATCAGCTCAGATTCGCTATGGTCAAGAGGGAGAGTGTACAAGGAAAATCAGGGTAAAATCTGGCATTAGACAGGGTTGTGTCCTGGCCCCTTTACTTTTTTCTTTGTTTATAAATTCCATGGAGTCTGAAATGAAAAATGTACAAGCTGACGCCCCGCAAGTTGAGGGACAACCAATCCCGGTGCTGCTTTATGCAGACAATACTGTTTTACTTTCGAGAACCCCATTAGGCCTTCAGAAACTTATGAATTGCTTTTATGATTTTATACAGGGGAAGAAACTAAAAATTAATAACTCTAAAACCTATATCATGCCATGCGGAAAAAAGGTGAATAATCTTAAATCATTCTATTTTAAGGAAAACCGTATTGAGGTTGTGAATAACTTTTGTTACCTGGGCATTACTTTTAATAATGGTGGATCCTGCGCCCCCGAACAACTTAATGTTAAATCTAGGATGGGCAAAGCATCCCTAAGGGTATTTCGTTTTGCTGCCAAACTAGGAAGCCGCCGCATACCAGATATGTTGAACGTTTACCGTCACAGGTGTGCATCTATTGCCCTTTATGGCTCAGGGGTTTGGGGTCACAGGCAACAAAAAGACCTGCAAGTTCTGGAAAATGCATTTCTTAAGAGACTCCTTTGCCTTCCATCTTCGGCATCCACGGAACTGACCCATAAAGAACTAGGGCTGGACTATATAACTGATTTAACCGGATTGAGACCCCTGTTGGCCTGGAGGTCTATCTGGCTAAAGGATGAAACCGGCTTTACCAGGGGAATAATACAAGACTGTTTACGCCTGGATAATGTACACCGGATTCCGAGGCTAAAATACGTCATTTCAACTTTTAAGGAACTATTTGACCTGGACGTTCTTAAAGACCCCAAGTGTGTTGTTGATATACCAAAGTTGGAGGTTAAAGGTGTTTTTTTGAGTCATAAACTTAACAGATGTAGAGAACAATCTAGTGACTATTCTACCCATGCATTCTATTTTTCCAACATGGATGAAGGGACCGGGATTCCTATGTATTTAAAAGTTATCACTAGATGTATTAACCAGGCTGAGATTAGGCATTGTGCATAACTTGGTAGCATTTCCAAGTATGAACATACATTCTGCCACCCCTTGCCCGTGTGACGGAATTACTAAGCAAAGCACGTTGCACTTTATGCTGATATGCCCTTTGTATAAATCTTTGTGAGTTTTATACCTCAAACCGTTGTTTAAGAAATATTCTATGTCCACCACTGCTAATGCTATGAGATTTCTATTCACACTTGCCACCCCGGATATTTGTTTTTTTATTGCAACTTTTATTCTCAAATCAGTCTGGGTTAGAAAAAGTATGTTTTTTTAGTGTTGGTTCATATCCTTTGCTGCTAGTCCATGTTATTTTTGTTTTGAGTACAATTATGTACTTTACTCCCCATTCTTTATCAATTCATAAGTGCCTTTTTTATTATTCTGTATACTTTTGTGATGTTTTTATGAACAATCGAATAAAGTTTAAAACTTGAACTTGAATGTAAAAATATAGAATGTCAGAATATCGAATGTAAAAATATAGAGTTAAAATATCGAATGTAAAAATATAGAAAGTTAAAATATCGAAATTATAAATGTACAGTGTAAGAATATTTATATTTGTTTATTAGTTTGTTAAATATTAAATGTAATTTATCTAAAAATATATATATTATTATATAATGTTTAATAAATAATGTAAAATAATTATTTATTTAAAAAAGTATAATACAATTTAGGAGCAGGATGTGGGTTTTTAGGGGAATAGGGTGGAGAGTGTTTTAAAAATTTGATTTGTTTAATTTTTTTTTTAATTTTTTTATAAAATAAAATTGTTATTTTAAATTTTTAAATAAATGTATGATAAAATTTAGGAGCAGGATGTGGGTTTTTAGGGGAATACGGTGGGGAGTGTTTCAAAAATGTGATTTTTGAATTTTTTTAAATTTTTTTTTATAAAAATAAAATTTTTATTTAAAATTTTTCAAATTGTGTATAATAAAATTTAAGAGCGGGATGTGGGTTTTTAGGGGAATAGGGTGGGGAGTGTTTTAAAAATTAGATTTTTGAATTTTTTTTAAATGTCTTTCATAAAAATAAAATTTTTATTTTTAATTTTTAAATAAATGTATGATAAAATGTAGGAGTGGGATGTGGGTTTTTAGGGGAATAGGGTGGGGAGTGTTTTAAAAAAGTGATTTAAGAATATATATATATATTTTTTTAATTACATTTTTTAAAATTATTTTCATAAATATATTATAAAATTTAGGAGCGGGATGTGGGTTTTTATGGGAATAGGATGGGGAGTGTTTTAAAAAATTATATTTGATTTTTTTATTTTTAAAATTAAAAAAAAATAATAATAATTTTAAAACCATTTAGAAGAAATGTGGGAGCGGGATGTGCTTTTTTATGGAAATAGGGTGGGGAGTGTTGTAAAAATGTGAATTTTTAAAATAATTTTTTATTTAAAAAAAAATATATAAAAAAATATTTAAAAATTTTGAAAAAAAAATAGGAGTGGGATGTGGGTTTTTAAGGGAATCGGGTGGAGATTGTTTAAAAAATTTGAATTTTTATTAATAACATTTAAATTTAATAAAAATGTTTTTTTAAAAAAAAAAAAATTAGGAGTGGTATGTGGGTTTTTAGGGGAATAGGGTGGGGATTATGGTAAAATTTTAAATTGTTAATAATTTTCAAAAAATTATTAAAAAAAAATTAAAAAAATTTACATTTACAAAATGTATACTTGCATTTAGAAATGGGATGTGTGTTTTTATGGGAATAGGGAGGGTAGTTTGCTTAAAATTTTGAATCATAACCTTTTTATTTTAAAATTTCTTTAAAATTTAATTATTTGATCAAATTTTGAAAAATGTAAATTAAAATTTAAGAGTGGGATGTGGCTTTTTATGGGTATAGGGTGCGGAGTGTTTGAAATTGTAAAATATTTTACTAAAATGTTACAATTAAAATACAAGTAAAAAAATATATAAAATAATAGTAAATTATAATAATTTTGTGTACACTACATTACCTGAGTTTGTTGTTGGTGGAGTGGGATTACTTAAGAATATTGTTTGATTATCCTGCATCTTCCCTGAGTTTATACTTGGCGGAGTGGGAATAGTAAATTATATAGGTTGATTGTCCAGCACTTTTCCCGAGTTACTACTTGGTGGAGTGGTAATAGTAAATTATATGGGTTTTGTGTCCAGGACCTACCCTGACTTTGTACTTGGTGGAGTGAGAATAGTAAATTATGTGGGTTTTGTGTCCAGCACCTTCCCTAACTTTGTACTTGGTGGAGTGGGAATAGTAAATTATAAGGTTTTTGTGTCCAGCACCTTCCCTGAGTTTGTACTTGGTGGAGTGGGAATAGTAAATCATATGGGTTTGTTATCCAGCACCTTCTCTGAGTTACTACTTGGTGGAGTGGCAATAATAAATTACATTGTTTGAATGTCCAGCACCTTCCCTGAGGTTATAGTTGGTGGAGTTGGAATAGTAAATTATATGGGTTTTGTGTCCAGCACCTTCCCTGACTTTGTACTTGGTGGAGTGGGAATAGTAAATTATATGGGTTTGTTATCCAGCACCTTCTCTGAGTTACTACTTGGTGGAGTGGGAATAGTAAATTACATTGTTTGAGTGTCCAGCACCTTCCCTGAGGTTATAGTTGGTGGAGTTGGAATAGTAAGTTATATGGGTTTTGTATCCAGCACCTTCCCATAGTTTGTACTTGGTGGAGTGGGAATATAAATTATATGGGTTTGTATCCAGCACCTTCCCTGAGTTACTACTTGTTGGAGTGGGAATAGTAAATTACATTGTTTGAGTGTCCAGCACCTTCACTGAGGTTATAGTTGGTGGAGTTGGATTAGTAAGTTATATGGGTTTTGTATCCAGCACCTTCCCTGACTTTGTACTTGGTGGAGTGGGAATAGTAAATTATATGGGTTTTGGGTCCAGCACCTTTCCTGAGTTTGTACTTGATGGAGTGGGAGCAGTAAATTATATGGGTTTGTTATCCAGCACCTTTCCTGAGTTACTACTTGGTGGAGTGGGAATAGTATTTTAAATTGTTTGAGTGTCCAGCACCTTCATTGAGGTTATAGTTGGTGGAGTTGGAATAGTAAGTTACATGGGTTTTTTATCCTGCACCGTCCTTGACTTTGTACTTGGTGGAGTGGGAATAGTAAATAATATGGGTTTTGTGTCCAGTACCTTCCCTGACTTTGTACTTGGTGGAGTGGGAATAGTAAATTATATGGGTTTGTTATCCAGCACCTTCCCTGAGTTACTACTTGGTGGAGTGGGAATAGTAAATTACATTGTTTGAGTGTCCAGCACCTTCCCTGAGCTTATAGTTGGTGGAGTTGGAATAGTAAGTTATATGTGTTTTGTATCCAGCACCTTCCCTGATTTTGTACTTGGTGGAGTGGGAATAGTAAATTATATGGGTTTTGTGTCCAGCACCTTCTTTGAGTTTGTACTTGGTGGAGTGGGAATAGTAAATTATATGGGTTTGGTATCCAGCACCTTCCCTGATTTTCTACTTGGTGGAGTGGGAATAGTAAATTATATGGGTTTTGTGTCCAGCACCTTCCCTGACTTTGTACTTTGTGGAGTGGGAATAGTAAATTATATGGGTTTTGTGTCCAGCACCTTCTCTGACTTTGTACTTGGTGGTGTGGGAATAGTAAATGATATGGATTTTGTTTCCAGCACCTTCCCTGACATTGTACTTGGTGGAGTGGGAATAGTAAATGATATGGGGTTTGTGTCCAGCACCTTCCCTGACTTTGTACTTGGTGGAGTGGGAATAGTAAATGATATGGGTTTTGTGTCCAGCACCTTCCCTGACTTTGTATTTGCTTGAGTGGGAATAGTAAATTATATGGGTTTTGTGTCCAGCACCTTCTTTGAGTTTGTACTTGGTTGAGTGGGAATAGTAAAATATATGGGTTTGGTATCCAGCATCTTCCCTGATTTTCTACTTGGTGGAGTGGGAATAGTAAATTATATGGGTTTTGTGTCCAGCACCTTCCCTGACTTTGTACTTGGTGGAGTGGGAATAGTAAATTATATTGTTTGACTGTCCAGCACCTTCCCTGAGTTTATAGTTGGTGGAGTTGGAATAGTAAATTATATGAGTTTTGTGTCTAACATCTTCTTTGAGTTCATACTTGGTGGAGTTGGAATAGCAATTTTTTTGGGTTAAGGGTTTAGCACCTTCTCTGAGTTTATACTTGGTGGAGTGGGAATGATAAATTATTTTGGTTGACTGTTCAGCATTTTGGAAGAATATATAGTTGATGAAGTGGGAATAGTAAATTATAATATATGAATGTTTAGTATTTTGTGTAAGTACATATAATGATATTAACTATGTTGAACTCATGTTGTATGGTAAAAATATTATGAGGAAGTTATAGTTAGGATTATTTTCAATAGAAAATCTCAACAATCTATTGTGAATAACTTTGGCGCCGGTTGAGGAATCTGCCTGAAAATTTCCTCAAATTTGCCTCGCGGCGCTCTGGTCCTTCCCTGGAAGTTTGGGGGGGATTTGTCAAGCGGGGGCCGAGAAAAAAGGGGGTCCCAAAACGTGTTTTCCCCATGTTAATTTCCGTAGGGCGGTCAACCTCACTTTTAGCCCAAACGGCTGAATGGATTTCCACCAAACTTGGCAAAATTGTAGGGACTGGTAGCCCAATGTGCCTTTGCTATGTCTCAAGATATGTGCTCCAGTGGATTTTGAGTAATTTAGGTTCCAAAAAATATATATATCTATAAGCGCGCCCCGGTACGCGCACTGGGGCGCTAACCAGCGCGCTACGCGAGTTCGCGCGCGGAAAGCTGATTGGCTCTCGGGTGTCTGTAAACATTCCAAACAGTCCGGAGCGGCCGCCATCTTGTGTCTCGGTAGGATCGACACACAAGAGGGGGTAAAAACAAAGGGGGAAATGACTATAAGGGGGCAGAGTAGACCCCCCCTGACCCTCTAGGTTTGATGTGGGGGCTATAAAAGGGCCCCGTGGGGCAAAAACAATTTTTTTTTTTCGATTTGTGCGGGGGGAGCGCCCGGTACGCGCACCGGGGAGCGTACCATGGGGAAAAAAGAATGATAGAGTTTTCAAAAAATGTAGCCTTTTTTTTATAATTTGGAGGTAGTTCTAAAAAGAACTGTTTTTTTTCTTCTTTTTGTTGTTTTATATTTTTTTTAATGTTTTTTTGAACATTTTGTACTTTTTTTGGCTTTTATGAACTATTTTATATTTTTTTGTTATTTTTATGGGGAGAAACAAAAAACAGGGAATTGAAAACGGCTCAACTGGAGCAAAACAAAATCAGGAAAAAATTATGGATTTTTGGGGCATTTGTGGTTGTCACCAGCACGGTTGATGAGCGTTATGCTTTGCTCACCATAGGTGATGGTCTTACCACAAAAAATACAAGTGATCTTGTATTGCCCAAACTTTGGTTGAATGTTTGGGACCATCTCCCTTGTCTCTGGTCCCAGTGGAGTGGGTTGCTTTCATTTGGAGATGCTGGGTGAAGATTGGGGAGGGTTGCTGGCCAGTTCTCTCACCTCTGCCGCAGCATAGTTGTTGGGATGCCTGCGCTGCATGTGCCGAATAATGGTGTTATTACCAAATGAGTATTTTTTTATTAGGGTTACCCCTTGAAAGTTCCATCTTACAGATTAGGCAAGTCACCTTTGGCGCATTGACTTTCTTCTTGCCCTCTGGGACTGAAAAAAACTCCCATACAATGTGCTGCTTTGGCCTATATGGGGTATTGTCTTCTGGTAGGAATCTCCTACTCCCCTCCTCCTCCTCCTCCTCCTCTTCTTCATCTCCACCACTGTGGTGTTATGGAGGTCCTCTTGGTGGTGGTGGTGGTGGTGGTGGTGGTGGTGGTGGCAGTGCAGATGCTCCAGCGGCTGCTGCAACTGTAGCCATTTTAAAGTACAAAATATTATTCACAGATCTCCAAACAGGTCTTCCTCAGTCAAAGGACAAAGTCAGAATAAGGAAAAAAGGTGGGGTCTTTCATCATTTGGAAAAAAAAACTGTCCTGAACCCATGAAAAGTGTTATTTTCAGGTCACATGACCTGGGCTTTCATCATTTGGAAACCAAAACTGTTCTGCACCAATAAAAAGTGTTATTTTCAGGTCACATGACCCGACGTGCTTACGCTACGCGCCTGGGGGCGCGCCCCGGGGCACGTCGCGTAAGTGCGTCAAATGCTTACATTGCGCGATCGTATTCGCTCGAGTGTTTCAGGGTGCGCTTACGCCGTGTGTATCACACGGACGCGGCTACGCGATACGTCACGATGATGTTTTCGTTCGCGGCAATAGTGCTAACTGGACGCTCACCGGTGCACACCCTGGTGCGCGCCGCAAGACTGCGCTTACCGGTGCGCTCACCGGGACGCGCATCGGGAGCGCTCCAGGGCAAAAAAATACAAAAATAAAAATAATTTATGAACAATATACATAAAAAAAATAGTATTACATAAATATAGAATATATGATTCATTTTTATAAAATATTACATTTCATAGCTATAGAAATTTGCTATTAAAAAACGTTTGAAATTCACTGAAAAAACCATAGGTTTCACACCAGTTATAGTTAGGAATTAGCATTTTAAAATCCTATGAAATTCACTGAAAAAACCATAGGTTTCACACCAGTTATAGTTAGTAATTAGCATTTAAAAAACATATTAAATTCACTGAAAAAACCATAGGTTTCACACCAGTTATAGTTAGCTGGAAAATTTACTGACATAAAACCATTGAAATTCCCACGTTATAGTTAGTTGGACTCACTATAACTTGCACGCCTGCAATGCACTGCTGATGACGTCACATATTACATCACTCATGACATGGTCAGTGACATCACTCATGACATCACTGATGACACCATCCTTGTGACAGAGTAACAGACCTCCTTTCAGTGTAATGTAACCCTTGAAACACATATTCAAAAATAGAAACTAAAATTTTCATATAAATAGAGATACCCATACCAGTTACAACAACCAATTCAGTAATACCACCATTTATATACACATCCACTCATTCACCAATAGTTCTATATAGTCACTCATACATATATTCACTCATCATATGTAGTGAAACAGCTATACATCCTGTTACACACTGACAGTCATCCAAAAGTTACTCACACACATAATCACACATGCAAATAAACTATTGAACTTCCATTTATTTGCATATACAACTATACACACACTACCACCTTACTTATAAGGAAACTTACACATACTTACTCTCTTAAACAATCGCTTATAGAAACACATACTTATTTAAACAGGAACTCTTACAGTCTCTCACTCTCACATATGCTCACTTATATACATCAATACTCACATATACAAGATTAAAACATATCTAGTTACTCATAAAGACACTAGTGAAGCAGGCATTAACTCACTAACACACACATATACACACTCAGCCACCCATACAGCCCTGCACATATGCTGTCTTCAAAACATATACAAACAGTGAGTCAGTCACTAACCCATGCAGCCACTTATACACAAAGTGAAACACTGATACATATATTTAAATATTTAAAAATTACTCGCTAATATAAGTATTCACTAAGATATACTTTATAAGCCAGTTAACCAATCAATATTTTATTTAAAAAACATCCATTTACACACTTATTTAAACATTTATTCGTCCATCGACCTTTACAAATACATATATAAAACATATTTATTTTTCAGAAAGACACACATTCACTGGATGGTGTCATCAGTGATGTCATGAGTGATGTCACTGACCATGTCATGAGTAATGTAATATGTGACGTCATCAGCAGTGCATTGCAGGCGCGCAAGTTATAGTGAGTCCAACTAACTATAACGTGGGAATTTCAATGGTTTTATGTCAGTAAAATTTCCAGCTAACTATAACTGGTGTGAAACCTATGGTTTTTTCAGTGAATTTAATAGGTTTTTTAAATGCTAATTCCTAACTATAACTGGTGTGAAACCTATGGTTTTTTCAGTGAATATTAATTAAATTTTGTTATTGTTAGTAATTTAAAAAACATTAATTAGAGTCACGGTATGCTTTAAATATTTTATTATTTTCAAAAAGTAGGTTATAAAATAAGAAATCAGAAAATAATTGTGTTGACATTTTTCAATGTTATCTGTACATTTTTATTTTCATTAAAAAAAATTAAAAATATTTAAATTTTCATCACAGTTGTACATTTGTCTCAAAAAATTATTATTGCAAACATAATTTATTACAATTATTTTGAAGTAAAGTAATATTTATTAATTGTACATTTTTTTGTTTATTTCACAGTTTTTAATGTAAAAATAAAAATGTATTTGACAAGTCATAAATAACAACTTTTTTTATAATTTTTTAACATTGTGGTAGTATTTTTAAACATTTTTTGTAGTACACATATTTATAAACATTAATACAAAAAGGTAGGTTTTGTTAACATTATTATAATATTTACATTTGTATTTTTTTAAATAATTTTTTACTATTAATATATAAACTATTAATATTAATAATTTTTACAGATACATTGCTAATGTTTTTAGGTAAAACATTGGTTTATACAAACGGTAAATAATAGTAATATTAATAACAGTATTGTACATTCATACAGTCATGTAAGTAATTTTTAATAAGATAAATGTTTGTTTATTTAAAATAACATATAGTACATTGGAATAATATTTATAACAATGTTACATTTTTGTTTAATTGAAAAAAATACAATAGTTACATAATGTATATTGTAACATGTGTAAAATAATTTTTAAATGTTATTTAATGTTAATAGAAATGGAACTATTTGTTTGTTGGGGCCTATTTTGTAACCGCGCCATGTTATTTTGGGTAATTTCGATTCGGAAGAGCTCATGGTTGGAGCCTGCTTCGCGTGTGGAAGGGTAAGTTTAATTTTAAGTACTTCATATAAGTTATATGTTTAGTTTGAGTGTTAGTGGAGTGTGTGTAATTTTTCTATTGTTTGGTAGTTGTAGGATGTGTGTGTTTTAGGAGGTAGTTACGGTTATCATTTTGGTTCCGGTTTACTAATTTTGGGTTAGTATGTTGATGAGGTAGAAATAGGGTTATAAATGTTCTGTAATGTTTTGTATTGTGTTTAATAATGTTTTATATTGTATGTTGGGGTGTATTGTGTGCGGGTGGGTATGTATTTTTTCTATTTTACAGGTACTTTATGTGGATTTCGTTTTTGGGAGAAGATTGCGTTTTTTTTCGTAAGAAGGGTCTCTATTATTTTTTAATGTATTAGAGACACACTTTCTATCATTTTTGGTTTTTCCTGGACCGTTTTTTATGTTTTACTATTTTCGGGTCTTTAATGGCTTATTGCTGGATCCATTATGGAGAAGAATCGTTATGGATCTGTTTTTTTAATTTTAATTCTATTTCATTTCCATGGAGCGTTTTTTCTATTTTTGTGAACTATTTTGGGGTTTTTTAAGGGTTTCTGAGTGGATTGTGTTAGCGGAATATTTTTGGATTTCGTGTTATTTTTGGATGACCCCTTTTGGATTGTTTTGGTGGATTACTTCGAAGGAATGACTTATTTGGTTACAAAGGTTTTTCTTCAGCAACAAAGTGAGTAAGTTTTTTTCATTTTTTTATTGGGTGGGATTATGTTATTTTTTATGTTTTTTTATGGTATATGTTAGTAATTGTAAGGAAAATATTTAGATATATTTAAATAAATATATTAAATATATTTCAATAATTTTGCTACAGTTTCTAACATGTGTTTAATATATGTATTTTAAGTTAACTATTTGAATATTGTAGGTATGTGACTTATGTTTAAAGAATTGTTTTAGCTATGGTAGATAGGTATGGTAGGTCTCTGGTAGTTGGGTATAGTATTACTTGACTTTGTAATGTGTTGTACATTTTCTTTCGTTTCTTTAGTTAGTTTCGGGCCTATTTCTGTTATAGATTGCTCCATTCGGAGTTCTTGATAGCTTTCTCTTCTTGTAATGCTTGAAGGAGTTTATGTAGGGTTAGGGAACCTCTGCCTGTACCTGCTTGGAAAGCATTGTGCCATCCTTCGACAGCGTTGTTGCTTTTAGCTTGTTTATTTAGTGTACTTAGGTAGACGTTCCACCAGGGGATTTGGAATTCGAGTTGCCTTCTGTGTCCAGATCTGTGTAGTCTCTCTACCCATGTATCCTCGAAATAATCTAAGCGAGGCCTTAGTTTAGTTTCATTTTTTTTATAATAGGGGCTGTCTATTAATAAGTTGTAATGTTCCGCTACGTCTGTAACTAGAACGTAGGCCAGTGCAATTAATTTTTTTACCTGGTAGGCAAAAGTACTGTCAGTGCAGTATTGGGTGCTTAGGGCAGATTTTTGTATATTTTTCCATATACATTTGTTAAAGTGGTAGTAGCAATCTTGAATTGCTTTGTGAGGGTAGGTTTTTAGCATTGTATTTATCATTGCTTTCTCAAAGTCAATGATCATTTTTGAGGGGAAGTAATTATTTATAATTGTTAGGTCTTTTATTTTATTTAGTACCTCAGTTTAAGTTGCTTGCTGTTTTTTGGGAAGTAGGGCATATATGAAGGGGATATTGCAGTTTTGATGGTGTCCATGGATGGTGTATAATTGGTAGAAGGGTTTTGGGCACACTGGGAATTTGTCATCCATCATCCATGTTTGGCATTGGTGTAATTTCACCATATTGTCAGCTGTAGCAAATATTATAATTCTTTTTTCTTTACATGCATTGTCATATATGATGAAAGGTTCATTATTATGGGTTATAGTTAGTTCAGGGGGTATTTGGACTTCCTCAAATGTTTTTGGGGCAGGTGGTGTAGCTGTAGTTATTCTTTTTTGCCTAGCTATTGTCCTTTTTAGAGAATCTATAGAAGGGACTTGACTTGATGCATGTTGAGGGAGAGTTCTTAGATGGTCTTTAAGAATAGTTGTAGATGGGCGGTCTGTGTTAGTGCTTGCTTCTTTTAGTGAGTCAAGCATTTGTCTAATTTCTATTTTGTAACGTTGAGAGGGTGGTTGAGAGGGTGGTTATGTTCTGTTGTGTTAGTTACTGTTGTTTCATTAGTTATAGCACAACCATAACATTTATTACTGTAATATTTTCTGCATTTCCAAAACACTTTCAATTGATGTTGTTTTTCTTGGGTATATATGTAGCCCATATAGCAAAGAAGCATTTTCCCTTTCTGTGAAGTTACAAATTTATCTTCTTCTGTCATTGTTCTGGTTTCTTTCTACAGTAAATAAATGTTACATAGAGAAATTTAGGTTTGTTTTACGTTTATCATTACATTTATCACATTTGCACAGTATATTTACCAGTTTTTTAGTTGTTTAGAGGGCTGTGCTCTGTGTTTTGCTGCTTTTCTTCTATGTTTCTTTTGTTGATGGCTCTGTTGGTAAAAGAAAAATAATTTATTGTATACGTTTTGCTCTCAAGTATTGGATTCCTTTTCACTTGGACGTTTTCTTTCTAAGTTTTGTTTTATAACTTGTCTCTAATATTTCAGTTTGTATACTTACTTTTTTTTGAGTTGATAGGTTTGTAAATGTTGAATGTGAGCTGTATAATGTTTTATATGATTATATCATGTGAACTTATTGCATTATAAAAATGTTTTATATGTGTTAAATGTTACTGTTTATTTATTGTTTAATTGTAGTATGTTATATTTTATATAAGTATGCTGATTTATGTTATGATTAAAGTGTTTTTTACAGATATATTCCTATATTTATTATGTATAGTGCAGTCGATAATTTAATTTTTCAAAATTTTAGTGGTCTATATTTTAGTTTTCGATATTTTTGATTATTTCTTTATGTGTATTGAAAGTCGATATATTTTAATTGCAATATTTTATAGGGTGGATTATGTTGTTTTCAATGTTTTTTAGTATCGATATTTTTGAGTCAATATTTTTGTAGATTTATGTTTAAGTATTGGGAGTCGATATTTTTGTAGTCGATATAATTACGTCGATAATTTTTGTACTCTATATTCGGTCCGTTGATATTGTTTCAGTGATCCGTGTGGAGGTTCAGCGAGGGGGAGGCCGGGCGATTGGAGGTTCCTCTTGGGTACGTGGAAGGTGATTCTGTAGTTGAGATGTTGGGGTCTGGTATTGTGGAGGCATTTGTAGGCGTAGGTGAGTATCTTAAAAGTTACTCTCTTCTCGATGGGGAGCCAGTGGAGGTTACGCAGGTGTTGGGTGGTGTGTTTGTGTCGCAGGATGTCGAGGACGAGTCTGGCTGCGGTTTTCTGTATGGTCTAGAGTTTGTGGAGCAGAGACTTGTTGACCCCGGTATAGAGGGAGTTTCCATAGTCCTGTCTGCTGGTTATGCGTGCATGAGGAGCGGTCTTCCTTGATTCGGGGGGGATCCATTTGACTATCTTGCGGAGGGTATTGAAGCAGATGGAGGTGGCAGTGTTGACCTGTCAGACCATGGAGAGGGAGAGGTTGAGTATGATGCTGAGGTTTCGGGAGTGGTCCATAGGGGAGGGGGGCTGCTGAGGGCGGTGGGCCATCAGGTGTTGTCCCAATGCGGAAGGGAAGGGTCCGAGGACGAGGACCTCTGTCTTCTCCGAGTTGAGTTTCAGGAAGCTGCTGCTCATACAGGAAGTGATATCTTTTATTCCTTCCTAGAAGTTGAGTCTGGTGGTGATGGGGTCCTTAGTGAGGGAGAGGATGAGCTTGGTGTTGTTGGCGTAGGAAACTATGCTGAATCTGTGCTGTCTGACGATGGCAGCATGGCAGGCCATGTAAATGATGAAGAACGTGGGGCTGAGTGATGATCCTTGGGGTACTCCCCAGTTGATTTGCGTGGGTTGGGAGAGGAAAGGCGGCAGTCTGATTCTTTGGGTTCTGCCGGTGAGGACGGAGCGAATCCAGTCGAGTGCAGTGTACTGAATGCAGGCGTCGTGGAGTCTGGTGGTGAGTATCAAGTGAGAGACAGTGTTGAATGCTGCAGGAAGGTCGAGTAGGATCAGTGCTGCAGTGTGTCCTTGGTCGAGGAGGGTGAGGATGTTGTCTGTGGCAGCGAGTAGAGTGGTCTCGTTGCGTGGTTTCTGCAAAATCCAGATTGGGAGGGGTCGAGGATGGAGTTTTCTTTGATTTTGTTAGTTGGGCCTTGACGGTCTTCTCTGTGACTTTGGCCATGAACAGGAGGAGGGAGATGGGCGGGTAGTTCTTGAAGTCCGTAGGGTCTGCTGTGGTCTTCTTGAGTAGGGGGTCTGTCCTCAGCACATTTCAAGTCATCGGGAAAGATGTTGGTTTTGAAGGTGGCACTGATGGTGCTTCGTAGTTTTCGAGTGATGGCGGCGGTGGCTTTGTGGAAGATGTGCCGGGCAGGGGTCTGTAGGGGCTCTTGAATGGATGCCTTTCATGGTCAATGCTGTGTCTTCAGTGGTGACTGGGGTCAAGTAGGAGATGGTGGGCTGGCCGACGTTGCTGGAGGAGGAAGTGGTTTTGGAGTCAGGTGTGTGGTCGTTGAAGTTGTCGTAGAGGCCTTTGATTTTCAGATGGAAGTAGGAGCGGAGCTTGTTGCAGAGGTCCTGTGAAGGGGTGATGTACGTGTATTCGACGGGGGTTTGGTGAATTCCTGGATGACGCTGAAGAGTTCTTTGGGGTAGGTGGAGTTGACGAGGATCTTGTTCTGGAAGAAGGACCTTTTGGTGGATCTGATGCGCTGGTGGTATTCAGTCACAGCGTTCTTGTAGGCGGTGAGGTCTTCTGGCATTTTGCTTTTTCTCCAGTTCTTCATGAGACGTCTGCAGGTGTGTCTGGATTCTTGAAGGTCTGCGGTGAACCAGGAGGCCTTCCTGGTACACTGTTTTTTGGTGTGGCGTAGGGATGTGAGCTTGGTCTGGAAGTGAAGGTTTTGTGTGGTGGAGGAGGGGTCGCATGTTGTGGAGGGGAAGAGTCGGAGGGAGCTTTTGTGTGTAATCCTCCTCGGTGGTTGGGACGGTCCTTCCTCTGGATATTTTATTCATGAAGGATAGAGGTGGCGATGCCGGGGGGGGGAGGAGGCATTGGTCCAGGTTTCTGTGAAGAAAACGATGTCTGGCATGAGGGTGTCGAGGAGGTCCCAGATCTCTATGTTGTGTTTGTGCAGGGAGTGCATGCTGAGGGGGATGCTCTTTAGGGCTTTGGTGGTGTTGGCATCTGATGAGGGACGGGGGCCATGGGGGTACCGAGAATGAGGAAAGTCTGGTGACAGCAATGGCAGTAGAACTGGCCATGGGTGGTGCTCGGCGTAGACAGCTGGCAGTTGTTGTTCCTTCCAGGGCTGAGTGCACAGAGGGCAGTGGGAGGCTGGAGATCCAGGGTCCCCGGTGCTAGTCGAAGACGGGCTAGCATTTGGGGTGCCTTCAGCGCATCTACTGTGCGTGGCTGCACATCGGCTGCCATTAAAGAGGGGGGGAGGGAATCACAGCTGGGAGGCGAGAGCGGGAAAAACCAGCAGAAGGGAGCCGCAGGACCATCAGCAGTGGCAGCAGGTTGGTAGACCTGGCATGGGGACACAACAGGAAAAAGGGAAAGAGCAAAAACAGCAAAGTAGGAAGAGAAGCACAATAAACAAAATTGAAAGGCACAATAGCAACACATGGACAAGTCTGGCACAAACCTGGCACAAGTAGAGAGGCAGGCAGAGTCCTCGAACACCTATAGGAAGAAGTGACGCGGGGTCAGCGGCGGTGGCTCAACAGCTGAGCTGCTGAAGGAGAGAGCAGGTCCCTGGCAAGGAGGTCAGGTGTCCTGCTTGCGCTCCCTCGCAGCGGCCGCCAATAAAAAGGGGAGGGGGAAGGAAGGGAAGCACAGCTGGGGGGCGGCAATGGGAAAAATGGCAGGGGCCATGGGGTAGCAGAGCTGGGCGGGAAAACAGGGAACGAGGACACAACTGGATAACGGGAAAGAGTAAAAACTCAAAATAGGGAGGGAGGCAAAATAACAAAAATTAAAAGGCACAATACCAACACATGGACAAGTCTGGCACAAAACGGGCACAAGCAGAGAGGCAAGCAGAGGCCTCAAACATATACAGGCAGAGGTGACGTGGGGTCAGTGGCGGCTGCTCAACAGCAGAGCTGCTGAGGGAGAGAGTAGGTCCCTGGCTAGGAGGTCAGGTGCCCTGCTCGCCTTCATCTTTTAGGGAGATTGGATCTCCTACGCTGGAACTACGATACATTTGTTCGTATTTCCTTGTACAGTGAAAGTGAGCTGAATTATTGGAGGTGCTTGGCTCCATTCTGTATACTTGGGCATTTTCTTCAATATCTACATTGTTTAAAATGTTTATGTTTTTACTTTTCTCACCTTTATTTTAATTCACATTGTTTTTCCAGGAGTTTTCACCAAAAAGGAAGTCTTTTGGAAAAGTCAGGAGTTGCTTGGCTAAAAAAGCGCATCACCAGGTAACTACATACCCTCCTCTGCTGGTGTGCTTTATCAAGCATTTGCACGTCCACGCAGTGGATGCACACACTTTGACAATCATTCAAACCTAAAATCCGAGCAGCTACTGGACTCATTTAGTGGATTCTGCTTACACCAACTGGTCAGTTCCCCCATATGTCAGGCAGGATACTGCTCTAATGTATTATGACCATACCTGGTTACAGCCAGAACGCTCAATCCTCTCATGTGTCTCTACTGACCAGATTATTTAGCCATCCCTTTACATTTTACAGCTTCTGACTGTAACACCTCTTGAAAGAATGTCCCATCTCTCGTACTTCACCCCCATGCTTGAGCCAAATCAGGTCTGAAGAGCATTGTCCTTAGCTTATTAGGGATAGATAGGTACTAGGGACTGATACCTACAAGGCTGCTGTTGAATTCATCAACTTTATATCCGATCTCTGATCAGTGCACCAAATTCTGTCATATAAAATGTTTCTCTGTAGAATAGGTAATAACTGTATGAACCTGGTAATACCTTCCCTTTTCCGTGCATTTTACCACAATTCCAATGAAAAAACCACTGACATCATCCATATGCTCATAGTAGACTTTCTGGTGCCCTAATTTCCCTGGCATAGGACAGACAATATAGAAGTTAACAGTTTCAGCACCTCCAAGTGAAAATAAACTTGCATGGAGGTGGAATCAAACAACGGAGGTCAGGAAAAAAGATGGGGCTGCAACTCGCGTGGTGGCATCAGGGGACTAGTACACCATGTGGAAAGCACAGACAGGGAGGAAGGTTGCTGTCAGCACTCTGACCACAGGTGAAAGGGCGAAAACAGGGTCTAGATAACAGCTGCCAAGTAACTGCAGTACACCACCTGCCCTCTGTGGCCCTCTCCCCTAGCCAGAATGGTTTCCTGGCGCACTGAATGACCCCTGAAGCTAATCCTTTCTTTTGCTTGCACTTTGAAAAACGTTAGAAAATTTGTGAGTTAATAATCTCGGCAAATTCGTACCCAGAACCATCTTTTAGCAGTCTAGACCTTATTTCATCAGGCCTCGTAGAGCATGGCTTTACCATTCTGTCTTGTGCCTGGAATCAGAAAGGCAAGAAATTGAAGAAAGCCTTTATTAAGTTCCTAAAAGTTAGAATCCCTTCCTACTATCTCTGTAAAATACTTTCGACTTAGTAAAAGGCTCATGCCATAACGCGTGCATTTTAACAGTAAACTATAGTTTTTTTAATGGTTTTATATAGTCTCAGTTTTCTGTCAGACTCTTGTGCTAACAAATCATTTTGCCTTAGAATACCAATGCATGTTCTGAAAATATTTACATTCAAATGAAATATTAGATGACTTTGATAAGACCTAGCACAGGAGATCCCATTTTAATACATTTTAGGATACCATTGAGTGGCTCTGGAATGGGAGGATTTAGCCAGTTTAATTATCATGGTTGACCAGTCAATCTTAATATCATTTGAGTAGTCAAATTAGCAATATAGCTCTGAGGGTTCTCAATTATCATTGCTTATTCCTATTTTGATTAATGATGGCTGGTTATAACTACAGGGGGTATACACATGTTTAATGATGTATCTTCTTGTGTACATCATCAAAGAACGCCAAATTAAATTTGGTTTCTCAGGTGTGTTTGTACTTTTTCGTTGTGACATTAACACTGTGCAGATCACTTATATCTGTTATAGGTACCAGGAGGGAGTTCCAGGCATCTTTCAAAAGTGAGAGAACCTTTATCCTCCCATAAACTTCATGTACTTTGTTAAATTAGCAAGACATGTGAACAGCTCATAAGGTCATTGTCCAATCTCTATCGCTATTTGGTCAGTCTTAGAAAATGAGGAATTAGTTGTGTGGCTGGCACAAGTAATGGGTCTACATTTGTCCTTTACTGGGAACCAGACATCCCATTGTAGTGCTTGACTCTCAAAACGTAGCGAAGCAAAGCAGTCCAAGCAGTGGCGGCTGGTGACATTTGAAAGTGGTGAGGCGTAAAACAATTGTCTTACCTTACTGCGGCCAGCAAGCCTAAACCACCCCCTGGAGAAAATATAGAAAAGAAGAGTGGATAAATGGTGCATTTTCAAGCAAAGCAGAAGGTGTGAAAAACAGCTCAGTAAATACTTCTGTTTAGAGTTAAGGGAGTTAAGAAACCTTATAGATGTTTGACAAATAATGAGAATGCTCTAGGAATATAGAACTAAAATTAACGACAATTTGCTGGTACCGCAGTAGCACAGCTCTTCGTAATAATACTGGATAGAACCACAGTATACATCCAAAATGAAATAAATTCCAGTTTGGAGTCTCATATAGCTGTGAATAGTATGCTTTTCCTGCTTCCTGGTCCAAGCCTCTATTGATAGCATTAATAAGGATTCCTCAGGTAGGCACACACACAATCTCAGTAAAGAAAATAAAAATATGCGCCCTAAATTTTACAAAAAAAAATAAAATTTTACAAAAATATGCGCCCTAGAGCGCACAAGTAGAGAGAGGGCAATACAAGATTCTTATTTGTATAGCGAATTGACTACAGTGCTTCACATACAACATTTGCATACAATTGTGCATCACTGGTACTCCTTTTATCAACATCCAGGATAGCCCACCATTACACTAATCTGGAGATCTCACTCACATCTCAAGATCTAGCTCTCAACTCAGAGCTCAATGTGGAAAGGGTGCTTGAGTGTATCGCCGCCCTGTACGCGCCTGATTCAACAATCCACTCACACTTTAGTGGGAAGTCATGGGATTACCATTAAGCATTTGAAAAAGGTGACAAAAGTCCACCCCTTGTAAACCCAATATAAACAGTTGGAAGTGTGTGCGTTCAAAATGTATGTTGAGCGCTTGTAAATGACAAGAGGCGCCCTTCCCTCCACCGAAAGACGCTTTTTAGACCTAAACAGCATACCCGACGATCACTTGTACTATTGGTATGTCTGTAAGTACTTGCGGTAGGCCCTTCTTAAGCCACTAACTCCAATGAAAAGTACCCCTCACTACACCCACCCCACCAGACTGGCCCGGTATATTGAGAAGGGGAGTGGACCCCAGAAGGTCGTGAGCCACGTGTGTTTTACATGCTTGCAATTCCACTTGCTTAATTGTCAGTCACAGCTAGCAATGCTCACAGGGGGGTCGCGCGAGGGGTTACCTGACCCGCGCTGGCTCTGCTGTTTGGCAGGGGTCCCACATTGGCGCCTTCAATGCCTTCTGCGACACTGGAGTGGCTGGCAACTCCTTTCAGCCAATCCAGATGCTGCTCCATCAGCTCCAGGATTGGCTTGAGCAGGGATACTCCCCACCCATTAGGAGAACGGGGGATGCGACATCAAGCAACCCTCGCTCTCCTAAGGGGAAGGCTAGTGCGCATGTTCGGGCTGGTTGTAAAAATGACCAGCCCAAAACCAAACATGCGCACTGTTGCTGTCTGGTGCGCTGTCACTCAATCCCTGAGTGCTGCCGCAGCTCCACCCCCTTCAGCATCCCTCATTCTACTTCTGACGCTAATTCCAATCAGGAGTCCTGATTGGAATTAGCGTCAGAAGTAGAACAAAGAATTTGTTATTTGTAATTTATTAAAACTTTGAATGGGGCCGTGGCATTAGTGGGGCAACGCCCCAACGCCCCACTGCTCCTGCAGCTCCCCCTGCACGTTGGCACCATTTTGGTAGTGACCCTGCTCTCCTGAGCATTATTTATTAAACATATGATTGCTTTTGGATAAAATATATTGGTATATTGAAATATAAAGAGTACAATCGCATAAATCAAAGTATGGGAGATGCAGTCACAGAAGACTCGACACTGAAAACACATACAAATAATAATCCAAGTACATAGATAAATTGTGATGATGTTTAGTATATATTGTACAAAACCATATATATAATATCACATGTCCCATGTAGAATATAACCCAAGAAAAGACATATACAGAAATAACTGTGACCATACAAACATAAAAACAAGGGTTTCCAGCACAAAAGACAAACCGCCTTAGTTTCACACAGTTTTACACCAAGCCTTTCCATTCAAAGGATTGGAATGTAAACTTTGTTGACTATTTTCAATGACGTTTCGACCCACTATAAAATAGGTCTCATCAGGAAAATATAATAAGAGTGACACTTGGGAAAAAGAACACAAACAGATGCTCAATAACAAAGTCTTATAATACAGACCATCATATACCTGTAGACAAATGATGAGGCCTACCTGATAAAAACAACACGCACCACCAAAAAGTGTACACCACAGAAAATTGACCAAATTGAAATTACATACATAGTGATCCAAAAGGAAACTATGTGAAAAGAAGAGAAAGCCATTTAGTCATTTACAATATATATCAATCTCATGAGGAATAGAAACGCCTGGTAACAATATACCCCCATACATGAGAAAACTGAAAACAATACTACAGGATCTGTATGCCACCAGAGCAAAACATGTCACAGCAATCCGTCTTAACACAGTCACAGTCACAGCAATTGTGCTTTCTATATTTCAGTATACTAATATATTTTTTTCCAAAAAGATCTGTATGTTTTATAAAGAATGATTTAAAGTTCTGGTTCTTTTTGAGTAGGGTTGCCTTTGTGTTTTGATAATCCCGCTGTCCTGGGGACACGACAAGCCACAAACAAGAGGTTTTCATTTTCAAATGCGGGTGAAACTGATGAGTCCCACAGGGCACTATGGGGCGCTTATCAACACTTTCTGTGAATTTTATAGCAGTGACTCTCCCTCTGCACTTGGGAGAGCCACAATTCCTTTCCTTCGTTTTATTTTTTCTTTCTTACGCAGTCTTGCGCCACTGCTTTTTTTCCCTTGGGTTGCCTGGTCCCACCCTGGCACCCCGCGAGCACTTACATTGGAGGACAGCCCAGGGAGCTGTTCTTGCTGGCTCCCTGTGCGGACTTCACTTGTGTGTGAAACCGTGGGAGCCAGCAATTCTTCCTTGTCTCCTGACCTCTGCCAGCAGACGTGCTCACTATACCTGGCCTTCCAGCTGGACACAGTGGGGAAGGCTCATTGCACTGGGAAGTGTGGCAACACTCCCTCACCTCCTCCTGTGGTGTCTCGGCCCAGGGGGGGGGGGGTCTTGGGGCCCCTCACATCTTCTGGTGCATATCTTCTCAGATTCCAGGGATGGGAGCCTGGGCCCCTTCACATCATTGTGGGGATACTGCCCCAGTCTTCTCTTCCTCAGAGTGTCTATGGATGGGGTCCTGGGCCTATTCCTCGTATTATGGGGTGTGCGACAGCACTCCCCTGCATTCCTCCTCCTCATGGGGAAAGGGTGACTGTGCTTCCCCACAATTTTTCCTGCTTTGTGAGCAGCCTTCTGGCCAAGGCCTACCCTGGAGGTGAGTTAAAAAATGGTGGCAGAGTCCCACGCACTTTGTTGCCGGTGCTGCTAAAGGTCAAAGGTCACCAACAATTAAAACTGAGATATCTAGGAGCAGTTGAGCCAATTTGGATTGTCTTTGGCTAATTCTGCTCCTAGTGGCAAGCCCAGCCACTTGCCGCACTTCCTTCATTCCTCCTGGCCTCAAAGGGTAACAGACTTGGCAGGGAGCTGGTTTCACTAGCTCCCTGGGCCAGCTTTTCGCTTGCTCTTCTTCTGGACTGCTATCTATTCCTGTGCAGAAGTTCAGTCTCTCTGTCATGGATCATATCCTTGACACCTCTATTGCCCTGTTTAAATTCCCTATAAAACACACTATAGCAAACGCAGAAGAGCAAATGTTGTATGACTGAGAGCGATGCCGGACATCGTAACGTAACATCCTGATGGAGCAAGGTTTCATACGTACAAAACTTGCTTAGACTCAGCCCTCTCGAAATAACCTATAACTAATTAATCAACATGTTTTGTTTACTAATATTTGCATTCCACAACATATTTATTATCTAGGGGAAGCTTTTTTATGTGCTTTTACTAACAGTTACTCAAGTGTCTTAAAATGGCCGCCAAAAACGTGGGAACTCTTCTGCACATGCGTCTGCCATATCTACGTGGTGTGACGTATCTGTGCTTTTGGTGGGAACTTTTGCTTCTGTGCACTAGTGCCTAGATGGCTGCTTCATGCTTACTCATACTAACGCACATGCTGCTGCTTGTACTAAATTTTGGTTCATTCTGCTTACCTATCAATGCTATAGTATAAATAAAGTAATTGGGTTGGAGTAGAGATAAGTGGTATACAGTGCATTCATTTATTTTTGTATTCTAATATGTTTTTCTTTGACTTTGTCACTAGCTCATATTTTGGCCCGAGGGTGACATGATCAGCCATATTGAATCAGCATTGCGCAGGCGCCAAGAACTTTGAGAGACCTCAAGCAATGGCATTGAATTGTTGCCAGAGAACTGTCTTTCCGGCGATGCGCATGGGAACCAAAATCCATAGACCTGTGAAAGGAAGAAGATTGCTACATTATTCCATTTTGTATATGGAAATGAAACAATATTGGTGGGCGGAATAAAGACATGGGAAAATAAATTGTTGGCGGAAACTTTGATCAACTATGTAGAAGTGATTTTCAACAGTTAGGGGTGGTACATTGCCCTGGAAATGGTATAACTAAGATAGGTTTAGATAGAGAAATTGTCCGACTTGTCCGAGTAGCTGACCTGTCACTGACCCAAAACATGCTATAGGAGATCGAGAACAGAGGTGCTGGCGGAGCACTCTGTCAGAAGAATCGAGATTTAGCTGAGAGAGAGTTATCGATTACCCAATCAGGGTATTTAAATTGGCCTAAGGAGAGGGGTGCGATGCTGGAGTTGCACTTATCTGAGGTCACCTGTCCTGATCAGCACCTGTCCAGTCCCATGGGCACCTGATTAGTTAGGAGCCCTGTCTTTGCCCCAGCCCATGGCCAGGTAAATATAATCCATGCGGTATGTCCTTGTGCTATTTCCCTTTCTCACCATTCCCAGGTACCAATGTTTAAAGGTGTTACTGTGATTTAAAGTTTATATGCTATTAATCTTCTTCTTACTTGTGAAATTTATGATCACTGTAATTTGGACAAAGACTCACAGAAACCTGCATAGATAAAGTGTTTAAAACTTCTCCTGAGTCTGTGGTTGTTACAGGAAAGGAAAAGTGTTAAATAACTACTCATTATTCTAACACCCTTTTCGATCCCTAGGACTTATAGCGTAGGTGACAAGGATTGGTAAGTCATGGTTTACAGATATAAGTCCTAAAAGGACTCAAAGTACTGATTGGCTGTAAGTAGAAAGCAGGACTACTAGCTCAAAGAGTGAATGTTTATAGGCCCAGGTGAGTATGATAAATTGAGCTGGTAGTCCAGCGTGCCATCATTTCCTTACTAGTCAACTATGTGTGAGGAGGAAGTATGACAAATCTATGCACTACCTGCTGTGTATCCCTTCTGACTTTCGGTGCTAAATGCGGACACAACAGGTTGGGTTCTGAAATCCGTGTCATATGGGATTTAGACCCTGGTCAGAAAACCCAATGCTGCTTCGTCCCGTGTGCTGGACGCTAGTTGTCACGCGTTCCAGGAGCAGTGAAGGAGCTCCTTTCCCAAGATTTTGTATTCCGAGCCTCTGCTTCCTGGGGCTCACTTCTTCAGCGGCACTCAAGCTGCAAACTTTCCTCTGCAACTGCGTTCACTTCATGCACCAGAAGAGCAGAGCAGCCTACCGATCTGTGAGTACACGCACTCATTGCACTTTTGTGTACTCCTACAGTTCTGCCACACGCTTGAAGTGCAATCTGGGCTTTTCCTTGTGTTAGCGCTGGAGCACTAAACTATATTTCCACATTTCTCTTGCCTTTACACTTGAAGCGCAAACTGTGTATTGTTTTTACTTAGCCCAGAAGCTCTAAACTGTGTGTTTAATCTCCTTCGCACTTGGAGTGCTTGTTTGGGTATTTGATTTTTTTCGAACGCTGGAGTGCTCAACTATTATTTTGTTTGTTTTCTTGCACTGAAACATTCAACTATTATTTTGTTTGCTCTCTCATGCTGGAACCCTCATCTTTCATTTTGCTTTCAATGCACTTGGTGCACTCATACATGCACCTATGACCTGTACTTGGAGCGCCTTCTCTGGATAGTGCTGTTCCTCATTCTAATGGATTCCCAAGAGCACCATTGAATGCATACCATCTGAGGGGAAACACTCCGCGAGATTAACTGAGTGTTGCCTGTGAATTCCTGGATTTCCCGATCACCATTCATATCCAGGCCTTACCCTCTCATTATATGGATGTTGTTTGTGCACGTGTACAAATGATATAGGTACTTACATTAACACATTCCTTTTCTCTAAGGTAGAAACTTTTGTGCTGAGTGGTGCAAGTATCTTTTTATTCCTTACCTCACAACTGTACCACAATAACTCATCCTACACTTACATCACATTTTTCAGGTAGTTATTAGAGTCTAGGGGTGGGTGGGAATTCACAGGGATGCCATATGTGTCCTCTGTTACAGACCTTGTCCTTTTCTTAGGATACAACCACTCATTCTTTGAAGGGACATTCACCTGATACGACAAGCCCTTCTGCTCGTATGGTACCACACCCTTCTTTCTTGTCCTGTTGATACATATTTATAACAAGTAAGAGGAAAGGGACAGTGGAGCTGGTACAAATTGCCTCTGCAAGGTGTCGCTGCAGACTCAATGTAACTTTGCAGTGGTCTGACACTCTGCCCCAACTGATCCTCATGGGTTCTAAGGGGACCCATTTCCCTGGTCCTGGAGAGTGCCCCACTAGTAATGAGGGGCAATCAGTGTCAGTCAGAGTCCTGAGGCCAGATGGCAGTCAGGGGGTTCCTCCTTTCAATTGTACATGGAGGTTGCCTCCAAGTCTAGTGTTTCACAGAATAACACATTCAAGAGAGAGGTCTCCCCCTGCACAATGCCTTCTAAGTAGGATACGAGGTGTCAGCATGAATGCACATCTGGCCTATCCTGAGGTGCCACATCACCTCTCTGCCCCTGTTTTAACATTCCTGCACAGTCTTATGGGATACTTCAAGATGGCATCACCCAATAGTCACTTGCCAAATGTGATCTGGGGGTTTCAGCTCCACCTCACGTTTACATCACTGCTAGGGCCTGCCTCATCAAACTTCAAAGGAGCCCTGCTGCTGATTCTGCTCCAGAGTTTGGGCTCCCTCCCTTTGTTCAGTGGGCTTGGGCCAGCCCTCTTCCAGGCACAGGATTGTACCTTGCTGATTCAGGCAGAGCAGACCCCCTACCATTTCCTATTCTGGAGCTGACCTAATCAAGGTTAGTTGCTCCCTTTGTGGGGGGAGGCTGTGGTGTTCTATGTATGTATTTGTATTGGGTTTCTAGGTTGTTAGGAAATGATGTAGGTAAATAGAATGTAAGCGTTGCCAGGGTGAAATGTAGAGTATTGAAGTGTGACAGTTGTTGGAGCCATTCGGTGGGTGAGGTCTCTTTTAAGGATTGTACAATAAAAACCAACCTTGGATTTCTATCCAATGCGTTGAAGATTTATTTAAGAAAAGAGAACACTTAATTTTGGAGATAAGTAAAAATCTAGACGGTTCCTCACTTTAATGTGACCTCAACACCATTAAATAAGGATCCGATTTCGGTTGAGACTATTCCAGCAAAAGAATTCGGTAAACCTTACCCTCAGCAGCAGGCTCCCTCCTGCTTTCTTTCTGTGGTTCAGCTGAAAAAATTTCTCTCACCCGAAGCATCGAGGCTGTCAAGGGCAGTGGCCGCGGGCGGAGGACGTTTCCTCTCTGCCAACGAAGTACGAGTGTCCTTGGTCAATTTATCCTGTGTGGCCCCGGCGAAGCAAAGATACTTCAATTTGCCTCTAACTGCATCAGCCTCACAGCACAGTATCTGTGTGGAACATAGGTGTTGGGCTTAAGTATTTGGACTTCCTCATGAGCCACGTCTGTGGGATTCGCACACAAATGAGACCGTGTGCCTTGCATTATGTGACATGTGTGGCGGCCATTTTAAAAAAGGCTTGTTTCACTGCATTTCAAAGCACTAACGCACGTAGCTGGGGATTTTCATCATCATAGATAGCAATCCTTTCTATGGAAGGATTTATGATTGCAACATTGGTAACGATCCATATCGCTGCAGTTTTAAAGTGCTGATGCACACAGCTGGGGATGCTCCTCGCCGGAGGAGTGATTTACTGTCTCAAGAGAGCTGTGTTTAGTTTGTTGTGCAACTAGAAGCGTTGCTGATGCACACAGCATTCAATATTGTGGTAGGGATTAAGCCACTTGTTCTTCACACTGTTGCACACCGCTTGAGAATCTTTTCACAGTACATTTCACTGTTGTGCTGATGTACACATAATTTTTAAGGTAATATGAACTTCATCCTTATTGTTTTATAAGTCTCTTTATCAATTCAAAGAGTCACATACTTGCTGTTATTTTGTGGTTGTGCACAAGCTTATATGAGGGCAGGGTCGCCTTCAGGTTAAATGTGGGGTTTAAGTTGTGTGATATAAGAGGTGATACAAGGAGCAACATTTTCCTGCTCCTCCGTTCTTTTTATCTTCTCCAGGAGATCCTCCTTTCTCTTGGTTGAAGTAGAAGAAGGTTTTCGCACATTATGCTCGGGTATGTGGTACTTCTCTGAGTGCTGAAAGGAAGGCATCTATATTTATGCATTGTTTGGGTTCTGAAGGTCAGGAGGTGTTCTTCCTTGAAAGAATATGAAATTTATGTCAGGAAAATGGATTTGCATTATCTTCCCGAATTTTGTATGGTGTTAGAACAATATCACTTTGGAAGGACAAAGCAAAGACAGGAAGAGTCTGTTAAGCAATATATCACCATTTCGCGTAAATTAGCATCCGCATGTTGTTTCGGTGGAACCTTAGAGGAAATACTTAGGGATCAACTGATTTTTGGATGTATTATTGATAAAACCAAATATAGTTAATGGCAAAAGGACAATCCTTCACTGGAAGAAGTTATTATAGTACTGAAAATGCATGAGCACTCGAAAGCCAGTTTCTACACTATACGCAAAGAAAGTGCCTTGGGGAAAGGTGATGGGGATGTGATTAAGGAAGTGAGCGACAGATCTCTGGACAAGTCTACCAAAAACGAAGCTGATAAAACCACTGTTCTCACTAAAGTGTCCAATTTTAAAACCTTTCAAGGTAAATGCTTCCGATGTGGGAATTCAGGTAATTTGGCGAATTTTAAAGAGTGTCCGGAGTGGAAGGTCATGTGTACCTCCTGTGGGAAGAAGGGCCATTTCTCAAAATTTTGCTGATCAGGCAAATAGCAAAAGCAAGTCAGGAAAGTAGACTTTTATGAGTAATTTAATGAAGAGGTTGATATCCTTCAGATTAGGAAACGTGTGAACGAAGGCCCGTTTTAAAGTGTATTGATTAATGATGAGTCAATGAGTATGCTTTTTAACTCATGGGCTAAGATCACGCTCATTCAAAAGGAATTGTATGACCCGCAGCTGTTAGTTAAGGTTCTTCTGGTGAAGCAGGATATCAAATCAAAGGGTTATGCGGGAGAGACCATTCATCTTTTGGGCTGTTTTTGGGGCACAATTGATTTCAAGGGAAGACGTATCCCTGGGAAGATCTATGCTTCTATGAAAGGAGACTCCTTCATTAGCTGATGTCAAATACGGGATTTGCATGTGTATTTGGATCCAAACTAAACTCCCTTGGTATGCTTGAAGGATTTAACTGCTGTTAAAATGGTGAGTGGGGGAGGTGACGTTTGTGTTAAAAGGTTTCCAGAAGTGTTCAATAAGACAGTAGGGTGTCTCAAGAACTATGTCCATCAATAAAACTTAAACGTTGTGCTGTTCCTAGGGAAGCAAAAGTTAGAAGTGTTCCCTTACTGTTCAAGGAAAGCTTGAGAGCTGAGCTAATTAAACTTTTAAAGAATGTTTTTTTCAGGAGGTGGAAGCCACTGAGTGGATTCCTCCATTAGTCTTGGCTCACAAAGCCAATGGTGAGGCAAGGTTGTGCATTGACTTTAGGGAACTCAATGAAGCGGTGGTAGTTGATCATTATACACTCCCTAACATTATGGAGATGTTGGGTTCTCTGGAAGAAGCAAAGCATTTCTTGACACTGAACCTAGCTTCAGCCTACCATCAGGTCAGACTTCATTTGTCATCTCAAGACCTTACAGCATTTGTTACACCATTTGGAACTTTCAAGTTTCTGAGAAGGCCTTTCGAACTTATATCTGGTGCTTCAGTATTTCAGAGGGAAATGGAGAGTATCCTAAAGTGAATTGAAGGGGTAAAGAAGATCTATCAAGAGGAAGATCTGGTTTTTGGGGTTGATCTAAAAAAACATAATGAAAGGTTGGTGACAGTGTTGGGGAAGCTACTGGGGTCTGGTCTCACACTCAGAGTAGCTAAGTGCAAATTTTATGTTAGATAAATTGAATATTTGGGGGATCTGGTCTCGGCAACTCGGATTAGGCCAAGCCTTCGTTGGTTGATGCCATTCCTAACTTGAATCCTCAAAAAAATAAGAATGATTTGGTAAATTTTCAGGGGATGGCGAGTTCTACAATAAGTGTATTCCAATGTTTACCCAGAAAACTGAAAGCATGCGAGGCTTACTTAAGTAGGGGTGTGAGTTTGTGTGGGGAAAGCATGCAATGAAAACTGAAGAGCTCAAAGTAATTAAGAAACATTTGAATAAGGCCCCTAGTCAGGCAGGTTTTGATCCCTCCAGGGTCTCGTATGTGATGACGAATGCGAGCTCAAAGGGGTAAGGTGCGGTCTACTACAAAAATTGGAAGGGATGGAGAAACCAATCCTGTTCACATCCAGCCGTTGATGAGAAGCTGAATGCAATTACTCATTGATTGAGAAAGAAGCTCTTGGTGTGTATTGGTTGGTACATACGCTAAAGAGATGTTTGTGGGGTAAGAGGTTTGCGGTATTATCTGATCACAAGCCTTTGAGAGAAGTTTTCACCAAGAAAGGCATTGATTTTGTTTCTCATTGCATAAGAAAGTGGGCAGTGTCCTTGCAGGAATTTGAGTTTGATGTTTCTTACTTACCCGATTCCAAGAACGTTTTGACTGATTGCCTTTCGTGGCTATGTTGGGATGAAATGAAAATGGTTGAGGATCCAGGGGTGCCTGAGAACTGTGATGTTTTTGCTGTAGAGGAGTTTGAAAAGGGGGTCAATGTCTGCATGATTAGTGAAGGCTTTATTACAGAGATGGAATGGAGAGAACATTTAGATAATGATCAGAAATTACAACAGGCAATGGCTAAAGTACAGGGCATCTGGGATGAGAAACATATTTGTGAAGAGGAGCTCATAGGATTTTGGCAGATCCGAGATGATTTTGCAGTGAGTGATGGCTTACTCATGAGGGGCAGCAAGGTGGTTGTCCCTGGTTGTTTGAGAGACAGATTGGTGACCAATGCTCATGACAGTCACATGGGGATTGCCAAAACCAAGGAAAGAATAAGAGGCATACTGGTGGCCAGCTATGGATATGCACATAGAGAGGGTTGTTCGTGATTGCTCTCAATGTGTATGTAGCAATTGGATCCTGAAGTGTAGGACCCAGGTAATGGTAATCAGATCAAGCCAGTGGCCCATGGGCGGACATTGTAGTAGATATTCTAGGTCCTGTCAAGTTGAAATCTCTGGACCACTAGGTTTTACTTTGCCAGGATGTGTTCTCGAGATGGCCTGAAGGAAAGGTAGTAAAATCAGTTGAGTTGGAGTAGTGATTGGCTTTCTAGAAGAACTATTTGAACGTGAAGGTTTTCCTGCTTCCATTTTTTCAGATAATGGGGTCCAATTTACATCTCGGATGGTGAAGGACTTTTTGAAGGAAAGAGGGATCAAGCATAAGAAAGCGGCGTTGTATCATCCTGAAAGCAATGGTGTGGTGGGAAAAATTGTAAAGATGCTTAGAGAAGCTATGCAACTGGCTGTCATCACAGGTGGTGATTGGGAAGGTGCTGTGAGAAAGAAGGGACAAGAGTACAGATATAACCCACACTCTTCTACAGGAGTGGCTCCCTTTTGCTTGTTCAAAGGCAGGGTAGCTAACACTGATGTAATTCCCTTGCGGGTCGGTGGTTGATGGTATGGATGGTACAGAAGGATGGAGAGAGAAGGAGATGGAGAAAAGGGAGGAGTGAAAAGAGAGGTACGATGTGAGGAAGGCGGTCAAGAACACTTTGGTTGGTGTTGGTGACTGGGTCAGAGTCAAGTTACCATGAAAAGGGGTGAGTACATCAAAGTTAAGTCAACCAGTGAAGATTATTACATTGTTTCGGAATGCTGTAAAAACTGACGATCATAATATATGGAATCTTCATAGAATTGCTAAATGTCAACCAAATGAAACTGCTTGTATAAAAGGACCTGTTATGCAAGAGGAAGGGAGGAGGCTTCATTGGGCAAAGGAGATTCCTCTTCACTTACAAGATTGTGTTTGGTAATGGGTTTCGGATTCGTGTGGAGAAGGTTATTCTTGCTTACAAGAGTTAGGTTGCTAATTGGTTTTGATTTGTGTTTTTCCTGTTTACCTTACACTTTCTTTTCTTTTATTGCATTAGTAAAGGGGAGGTGATATGGTGTTCTATGTATCTATCTGTATTGTTTCTAGGTTGTTGGGGAATGATGTAGGCTTCCAGAATGTAAACAATGCCAGGGTGGAATGTAGCGGATTGAAGAGTGGCAGGTTGTTGGAGCCATTCAGTGGGTGAGGTCTCTTCTAAAGATTGTACAATAAAGAAAACCTTGGATTTCTGTCCCATGTGTTGAAGATTTATTTAAGAAAAGAGAACAGTTCGGAGGCCTTTGTTTCTGATGCGGAAGGAAAACTAATTAACCCCGCCCACAGGGTGACAACAGGCCTGGGCTCTTATCCTGAGCTGGCCCGGAGAAGCATGACATTCCTAGATGACCCATAAGCTGTACAGTTATGACTTTTGACTTTACAGGATTGCTGTTGTCAGACTGGTTACACTGTACATTGGGATGACTCTAGTGTATCTAGACCTAAGGGGGGAGCAACTGAGTTCTAAGGCAGTCTTCCCCATGGTTTATAAGATAGGGTGTTGGAAGGTGTTTATTAGTGGCGGTAAGTATGCACCTATCACCAGTAACAAGGCTACCAACACTGTACTGGGTCCAAAAAAAGAGTCGCTATAAATGTGTCCCTTGCTTAACCCTAGGTAGCTGACACTGAGCAATAAGGCTTAATTTAGGAGATCCAGCATGCAAAGCATTTAAAAACACAAATTCAGTAACTGAGACAGAAAACACAATAAAAATACCACACCAATTTCTAAAAATAGGAAATTTTATCTCTAAAATGACACCCAAATAACTCAATTCCAATATAGGGAACCAGAGATTTTTAGAAAAGAAACACTTTCTAGTGCTTAGAAACTAATAGCGCCACTCTGGGACATCTGGTCACGCTTGGCCAGTACAAATTCAAATTTTCAGGCCGACCATGAGGGAGCTCTGCACAGATACACTAAGCGGGAGGCCTAGGTCAAAATGTTATTTTCACAAACTTTTCTGGAACTTTGTCTTCCGAGGGCCCTAGTTGCTCATTACCAGGACGGATTTGGTCAGGGTTCGCCGGCTTGACTTTAAGGGTGCTCCCAGTCAAATCTTGGAAGTCGGACCTCTGGAGCTCTTCTTCAGGACAAACCTGGAATCCAGGCCAGGTTGAGGTTAAAGGTGACCGGCTTGGCCCTAGCGGTAGGGTTGGTCACATTATGGAGCTTTTTTTCCAAAAGTTCCCAAAACTTTCCCAAACTTCTGGAGATCCTTCTAGAAGGTCTCCCTGTAGGTTCCGAGGGTCCAAAACACAAATCCAAGGGTCTGGAATCTCCTAGATGGTCTTTGACAGGCCATGACTACACTTCCAACAATGCACTTTGTCAACCCCTTTAAGTCCACTGAACTGCACTCTAGAAGGGGGACTCTGGCTCCAGAGGGGTCAGTTAACCTCTGTAAACCTGTAGCTGCAGGGACTCTACTCCTGATTCCTTCTTGAAGTAAGGTAAAGTCCTCAGTGCTATAGTACCAGATAGTGCAGCAGGTGTAGTATTCACCACGCAGGCCCATGAGTGCAGATCAGGATTCCAGCAGGACAGTCCTCCTTTTTATTGGAGTTTCAGGCAGCAGAACTGAGATGCTATGCACCTCTCACATATTTATTCTCAGCTTCCTGGTACAAGAGGGGAACACCCTTGACCAATGAGATGCAGGGTGCCACCCAGTCGCATGACCACTTCCTCAAAAGTGTAGCATCTTTTTGTTCCAGAAAGCAATATTCTTCCAAGTTCCATGATGGTTGAAATTTCAGTAGAGCAGTAAGACCTAACTAAAACAACTCCCTGTGTGGCTAATTTCCATAGCTCTCCTCCCCGCAAAATCTGCAAATTCCTTCCTTAAGAATGCTATCTGGCTGGGGAACAGGGTACTGAGGGTAGGTAGGCCTGGCATTCCCTGCCTGTCCTGTGGTTCTTTGAATCCTCATGCTTTATGACCCTCCCGCTTGCCCTGACAATCATGGGTAGCTGTAGAAATTTCCCAAGCTGATAGCATCTCACATGGATAGCCACTTATCACCTAATCAAGGCAGCCTTGATAACCCTGTTAGCACAGACCTATCAGGGAAGACTGCAGGAGGGCTGGATTTTGGTTTACAGACTAGAAATTGTTATAAATTATTGTCTGATCAACTTATGATAAATTAAACAAAAACAATCTGTTGGATTTTTCAATACCATTTTGTGAAGTGTTTGAATTATATTTTCATACTTTCCTAGCAATAGGTATGTGTCTATAAGTATTGCCATATTAGCCTATGAGGCCAAAAATTTACAATGTGGAAAATGAAAATGGCGATTCCTCCCTCACCAGGGTTTATAAAACATCTTCAATGAGGACCCTGCTCATAATTACAGGACCACCCAACTTTGGGACACATAGGGAGACATGGGGTTGCCTAATGTGTAAAGATGATGTAGATTCATACTGTACAGTACCCACACCACCAAAATCGACTTTGAAGGGAATTTCCTACACGGGGGAAAAATAAAATAGGCAGCTCTTTCCCTCACCATGGTTTATAAAATAACCTTTATAGGGACCCTGCTTATAATTACCTGACCCTCCACCCCTGGAACACACAGGGAAGAGCTGGGGGTTACCTTATATGTACCAATAAAGTAGGTTATCACTTTTATAGTGCCCCTGCCACCGCAGTCAAGTTTGCAGTAAATGTACTTTCTAAAATCAGTGCTGCAACGCAGTGCTACTTCTAAAAATTACCTCAGGCTCTCAGCAGTGCATGCATTCAAGTGTAAAAAAGGCTGCTGGCCTCTAAACTGCAAGGCCCTATCACATATTAGGGACTTATAGGTAGTTTTCATCCCCTTGCCTATTATCTACTAGGATCCTACAGGGTAGGTCAGACCAATTATAAGTGTACCTCTATGCATGTGGGTGTTTAACATAGCACTGACTAGCAGGGCTCAGGGCACAGTCAGAGTCAGCTACTATTAGTACCAGTCAGCACACAAACATTGGGGGTTTACAGGCCAAAAAAGTGACTTTCTAACAGAGCTTCACTGCAGGCCAGACAGTAAAGCACACTGATTTTCCCTATCTTTGCACACCAACATTATAATGCTTTTTTCAGGTCACTTCACAACCCTGCATAGTACCTTCTGCACCTGGCTACCTGTGCGCAGTTCCTGGGCTGCGCACAACAGGTGTCTCCCATGTGCAGCCATTTCACATGTGCACACATGTTCATGTATAACCAGCAAATGCCCCTGACTGTGTCGAAGTGGCCTTAGCTTAAAAGACTGACACTAGCGGTAAATCACTCAGGCCATTTTACCATGAGTTTACTGTGGGTGAGTAACAGGATATGAGGCTCTCCCACAGAAAAAGGTCAAAACCCAGGTGATCAAAAAGCAACAAATCCAGGCAGATTAGATGTTCAGAAGCACCTTCTCACAGGTATTGTGATTATTTTACACTGGCATCAGGGAGTAAATGCACACAAAAAAATCATAACATTTGATAAATTTTTACACGCTTATGGAGAGTGCTTTAACCCCTTGCGTGCTCGTGACGGAACGGTTTTGTCTCGAGCCTCGGGTGGGCTGTGCTGGTGATGGAACGGTTCCTTCATGGCCCGCTCGCAGCACCTGCACGGCGCGAATTCCACGCCTGCGCTGAGCGTTCTATTGAGCGGGTGGGGCCGAGACGGAACCGTTCCGTCACGAGCACAGCCCACCCGAGGCTCGTGACGGAGCGGTTCCATCACGAGTACGGGAGCGCCGCACGCCACCCCCTCCCCCTTAGCACTGCGGCGGAATAGCCGCCGCAGGTAAGGGGTTAAAAGTACTTTAAAAGTGGGAAATTATTGAAGGCGCAGGCAGTTTTTTTTCATCGCCTTGACAACATGTTCAACTAATATGTAGACACTCTCTTGGAAAGATGTAATAAAATAAAATTAGATTTAAGTCAACATTGCAAAGTAGTGAGGGCCAGGAGCAGTATCATGATCCTGTTTTCTGCACTGTGCAGGCACAGATGGGGTCTGCATTTCTTTTTGGTACCTTCAGTGCATATATTAACTCGAAATATCTCCAAATTTGTGCATGTTTTGCTGACTGCAGGACACGGAAACACATAGGCAATTGCTGCACTATATTTCCCTGCTTTGTTGTCGCAAAAAATACACTAACCCAGTGATTTTCTGAGTTATTTTACATGAGAAAATTACACCAAAACGAAACACACAGATCGCTTCTGCACTAAGGCAATGGTGATGGTTCGCCATAAGGTGATTAGTGCGCTTAGCATTCCTTATGACCCGACTGTTTGCAAACTTCTAAGTTCCCCTGCTGCCATGGCAGACTGGCAGAATAGAAGCTCATCTAAAAGTATTATTCAGTTGAATAGAATCAAATGTTGAAAAGAACTGCAAATAGATTTCACTTTGGTTTGCATCGGTGTAATTGTAAACAAGCTGTGGCAAATTTTTAACGTCCTGTTATCAGCAGAAAATTGCAAAGCAGGATTTAGGTTAGGAGAGGAAGAAGATGATTTAAAGTGTGGAGAAGATGTATAGTTCCTAAGATTGGTAGTTTACCTTCACTTGCTTTAGAAGAGGAAGATGTACAGATTTCCCACAGGCGGAGCCTCAGTTGGCTTTGCTGGTTAAACGTTGGACTTGGTGGAAAGTCAAGACGTAATGACGCTCATCATACCCCATTTAGGGTGTGCCAACTTTCACTTGATTTCCATGCCTAGGATTGCCATTCAAAACATGAAGTTCCTGGGCAGGAATATCAAATAAACACCCTGATGTGCAGGAGAAAACTTCCTGTGTTTCAGGGCCATAGGTTTTTTGAGTTTTTGGAGTTACTTTTTGAAAGATCTTTGTAGAAGAGGGCAAAAATACCAACATGATGTCTGATTGGCAATGTGCTCTTCAATGAATCTACCTACCACACCATCCAACATGTGTTATTGTGGCAGTCAGATCCCCTCGGGCAGGAGGGGATTTCAAAATATGGTAGGCAGACCTGGCAGACTGGAGAGTCTCCCAATAGGATCCAAATGACCATACATGTTCTAGTAAAGGACTAGGAATATGAATCTAACCTTACAGTTCCAAAGATGTTAAGTTGGCCTAGGTAAGATGCCCACTCAGCCCACTTAGGCAGCCTGATTAACACAGTTGTAAATTTGCAAATTATCTTCTTACTCATATGCTCAGAGCAAATAAAAAAATGATTTGTGAATTCACAAATTATTCCAGCAGGCCTACTGAGATCCTGCAATGTATTTATTTATGTAGAATCTTATAAAGCACAACTGATACCTAGAAAAGTGACCCAGAGCTGATTACAGCCAAAAGCAGATCATAATTAACCCCAAAGAAGATTAGAGGATAGCAAGCCAGGATTTTAAGGATTTCTTGAAAAAAAAGGTTTATTTGATAGAGCGGCAAGGCTAAGGAAGGTTGTTGCTGAGATGAGCAGCTTGGACAGAAAGTGCTCTAGCACCTATAAGTACTCTTTTGAACTTAGGATAGATGAGTAGGTTGGTATCAGCAGATCGCAACAGGCACTTAAGGGGATAACAATAGAATATTTGTTGAAGATCAATGGGTCCAGCTTGGTGGATCACCTTGCGGGCAATAAAAATTTAAACATAATCCTTTTAGGCAAGGGTAGCCAATGATATGAAACCAAGGTCTCTGATTCTGAGGAAAGTGGTGGGAGAGACTAAGCTAGTCCAACCACCGCAGTTTGAATTAGGTGAAGGCATTTGAGGAAAAAATCAGGACTGCACCCCCCAAAAAAAAGAATTGCCATATTCCAGCCTGCTCGGACTGGAAGCCTATACCACTGACAGACAACTGTGGCTGGGAAGAAAAGGAAGAATTCTGAGAAGTTTCTTCAACATTGAAAAGCAGGAAGGGTATATTTTATTGACCTGGCTAGAACGCATGAAATCCTCATCAAAATAAAACCTTAGATTTCTCATGGAGGAAGAAGCCATAGGAACAACCTTGCACAGCTGCTGAGTGTGGACGAGAATGACTTTCTGTTGAACAACAAAATACCTTGTTAACGATCAGTTGGTATCATCTGTATAATTCATGAAGTCAACTCCATGATTACGACTCAGCAGAGCCAGAGATCTGAGGTAAACATAAAATAAAATAGGTCTCGGGTACGATCCTTGGGGTACCTCCTTGCCGATGGGTCTGAACTCAGAATGAAAATTTGGTAGATGAACCGTTTGACTTTTATTTTCACTCTAAGACTGAGACCACTTTAAAGATGTGCCTTTCACACCAACCTCTGCCAGCCTGTAAATCAAGATTTTGTGTGTGATCATATCAAAGGCAGCTGATAGATCAGATAATACAAGGGCCATGAAGCTTCCTTGTCCACCACCATTTGAAGGTTATTAAGGACAGAAACAAGAGCAGATTTGGTACCATGTGCAGGGCATAATGCAGATCGAGCAGCATCAAGCAAATGGTAATGTTACAAAAAATGTGAAAGGCTCCTGTTAACAATTTCTTTCAAACTCTTTACAGGACACATCAGAAGAGATATACTAGCAGATGCATCAAGCAAAATACCTCCCGGTAAATTAGCGATTCGGTAAAACAGGCTGATACCGAACGCAAAACCTGAAAATGCAATGCATCAACCCCAATTCCTATAAAAATAAAGAATCGCTAAATAATCCCAGCGCAAAATTAACGAATCACAAATTAGCCAATCGGTAATACAGAGAGAGAAATCAGCCTCCGGAAATAATGAATCGCTATTAAAGATTCGCAACTAAATGCATCAAAACCTGCAAATACCGAAAATGGCCAAAATCGCTATTTTGCTTGAGCAAAATAAGGGGAATCACAAACTGGAGGTAAAGTTATTGGAAGGAAGAAAAAAAATAAGAAAAATACACAGGTGCAGACAGTCAGAAACCCTTCGAATATGCCTCTGGAGACCCTGTATGTCTACCAAAATGGCTGCCCCCTACATGCTTGTTAGGAGGAGGAGAATCAACGCTCTTGCACAGGCAGGAGGATGATCCAGGACAGGGTCTTCCGGATGCGCATCACATTGCTGGGCCAGACAGAGGAACTGATCTACGACAAGTACAGGCTGAACCGGGCTATGATCATGCGCCTCATTGCCGACCTGGAACCACTACTGCAGCCCCAGACCCGTAGGACCAACGCCATTCCAGCCCATGTCCAGGTCCTATGCAGCCTGCACATGCTGGTGTCAGGAAGCTTCCAGGGGGTCATAGCAGAAGCCGGAGGCGTGTCACAAAGCGCACTTTCACGCTTCTTCCACAAATTCCTAGATGCCATGCTGACATTGATACATCACCACATCACCTTCCCCACAACCCCACAGCAGTTGAACCGCACCAAACAGGAGTTCTACCAGGTGGCACAATTTCCCCATGTGATAGGATGCGTTGACTGCACACATGTCCCCATCTGTCCCCCCTCAGCCAACGAATACATCTTCCGCAACCGGAAGTCATATAATTCCATCAACGAGCAGGTCGTGTGCAATGCCAAGCACATCATAACGGACATCATAGCCCAATTTCCAGGAAGCACACAAGACGCATACATATTCAGACACAGTGGCATCCACAGGCGTCTGATCAACGGTGAATTTGGAGAGGGACACTTACTTGGTAAATATAAATGCCTCAAAATTAACTCCATCCTCACATATGTAAATGTATTCATGCTGCTAACCCTTTGCTCCCCACCCTGCAGGTGACAGAGCCTACGCCTTGCGTGAATATCTCCTCACTCCCTACTTCAACCCTGCAACACCTCAGGAGCAGCGCTACAACACAGCACACATCAGCACCAGGAATAAGGTAGAGTGAACCTTTGGCATCCTCAAGAGTCACTTCTGGATACTACACAAGACAGGAGGTGCCTTGCAGTATGACCTAGTGATCTGCTGCCGGATAATAGCAGTCTACGCCATACTGCACAACATTGCCACAAGAAGGGGGATACCAATAGAGGTGGACGGAGAGAACGACCTATGTGCATAGCAACCCCCCCACAACACCAACAGGCACACATGCCTAACACAGCTGAAGGCCAAATGAGGCAGACATACATCACACAACATCACTTCTGAGACAGGTATGAATGAGCCATTACAACATGATCTTGTTTGCAAATGTTTAATGCACATGAGCACCTGTTAGGTGCATATAAATGAGACGCCAACATGATGCAGAATAAAAAAAAAATGGGATACATGTCCGTTGTCATATCATGTGGCAGTATAGTTGGCCCATGGTTACGACACCATGGCCAGGGAGCCAATGGAACATGGCTATTTGCGCTTGCCACGTACCCCCAGCCTCCTGTCTCGTGACTCCTTCACATCACCACGATGTGTGTCAGTGGCTGTGGAGCAGCGCGCACTGTGCCTCCTCTCGCTGGCCTCCGGCACAGAAATGCTGCTCAGGCTTGAAACACCCTCACTCCCCTCCTCCCCTCCCAAACTGCTAGCACTGAAAGTGCCAGACTGCAGATGCTCCAATGCAGTGGTCACTCTTTCTAAGGACTTTGCCACATATCCACAATAATGGCCCAAGTCAACCTGCAGGGACACGGATCTGCGTGAAAGCACAGCTGTGCTGTTGCACAGCTTAGTGATGGCCCTAATGGAGGCATTGGAACGGAGCATGTTCTGCTGATGCCTCCGGCGCTCGATCTGTTGGCCTGCAATGATAGCACGAGTGAGTTCCTGAAGGCAGAGTTTAATGTCTCTGTTGCCCTCAGCAACGGCTGTGGTCATCTCATGCACAGCGTCAGTCATGGTGCCAATTCTGTTTGCCAATTTGGTCATGATAATGTTAAAAGCACCCATGTGTCTCCCCTGAAGGCGCAGGACACGCAGCATCAGTGTCTCAACCCCTCAGTACCCGTGTGTTGGATCCTCAGATCTCTCTGCAGCTCTACCCAGGGGCCTGGCCCGCTGTCGGACTCGGACACTTGCTGGTGTTTGGGCGGTCAGAGTAACGGCTGTCTGCCGTGGAATATGTGTTGCTGCTGGCCTCTGCTCTCTCTCCATCACCTGCAGGGAGGAGACATTTGCCCTGCGGCTTTGTGTAGTTGTCCGCGGTGGTGATAGTGGTGGGGTTGGCCGCCGTGGTGGTGGTGGTGGGGTTGTCCGCCGTGGTGGTGGGGGTGTTGGTGGTGATGGTTGTGGCGGTGGTGAAGGTGGTGTTGTGGGTTCACGTCCCTGCGGGGTCTCAGCATCGGTCACCACTGGGGTTTCAGAAATGACGAGGCGGCCGCTGTCATCTGAATCAAGGGGTGATGCATCTGTGTGTGAAACAGTGCATTGTTATTATTTTGTCATGATGTATCTGTTTTGAATACTTTCATCTACATAAAGGACATATTTGGACTGACATTTGGCCCTGTGCTGCTGGTTTCATTTCATTCACATCAAGGGTCAGACATGCACTCTTTCATGATATGACTACAACTCCCATGATGCAACACTCTGGTGAGGGGATATCTGTTAGGCACGGCTACATATGCCCTGTGTTTGGCCTGGAGGAATGGGCAGGGGTTGACAACACACTGCACATCTGAATCTTACCTTCTCCTCCTGCTGCAGCGCCGGAAGTGTCCAATTGGGTGACCCCCACAACAGCTTCTGGCTCAGTGGAAGCCTCAACGAGGTCCTCGAGGGCTGTGTTTGGTGTGACGCTGGATGTTCCGCCTCCTGTGCCAGCTGCATCCTTCACCCTTTCTGCAATCCTCTCCTTTGCCCTCTTCCTGAGGTCATACCACCTCTTCTTCAGTTTTTGTCTATGCTGCGGTGGGTGACTCCTACAGCATTTACTCTCTCCTTGATGAGAAGCAAGATTTTGCGCTTCTCTGCCTTAGGCACCTTTAGGGACAGCTTGCCAAAAAGCCTGTCGTGTTTGCTGCTCACCCCCTCGATAAGTAGTGCAAGTTCTTTGACAGAAAGTGTTCTCTTCCTCTTCCTGGGCGTGTCCTTGTCCTGGGGTGCATCCTTCTCCATCCTGGATGTCTGTGCAATAGCTGGTTAGTGCTATCACTGTCTCACTCCTCAACTCCTGTGCTCTGCCTCCTCCTCTGTGCTCCTCAGAGCACTGAATGAAGCATGGGCTGTGTTACTTCCTGCTTGTGATGTCATCAACCTGCTTCCGATGCAACATTTTTTTAGCGAATTTGCTAATAACGAAATCGCAAATACCGATTCGGTATTTGCTACTTCAGTATTTGCTATTCTTTGATTTTGAGTCTCGCAATCGTGTTTTCTGAATTATTTAACGATTTATCGCGATTCGGTATTTTATACCGAATCTGTTGATGAATCGCGGTATGCGACTTCTTATTAGCGATTCTTTATTTTTCGCTAATAAGGATTTGTTTTACCGAATTTTTATGCATATTCCCAACAGTCTGGAAGTTTCTCAAATTTGATAGGTCATGTGTGGTTTTTTTAATGAAGAGGAACCACTATGGCTTTTTGCAAACTCAGGAGGCACAGAACCAGCCAATAGAGAATGATTACACACGGCCCGTAAACGGAAAGGGACAGCAAAGCAGAGTGCAATCTCTCTCCAGGGTCTGGGTTGAAGAGGTTCGAAAAGGAATCCAGAAGAGATTGACTTAGGCAGCTTTAAAATAAAAAGCAACCATAATGAACTATTTATAATCAGTCAGCATGGTGATTCCCTGTTCAATTGAGGGGCAGCATTCTTCCCTGTATCTGGAGTGCCACAGAAATCTGAATCAATGACAATTTGACTTAGACTATTGACAATATTGAGGATTTTATGAATAACGAGAGTGAAATTGTCACAGAACGCTTGAGAATGTTCAAAAGTGTGAGAAGCACAGGCCATGTAAAATTTGCCTGTTTACCTCAATCTTCCCTAAACAATGCACTATTTGATTCAGCAATTAAGACAGACAACCTGTGTGAGTGACCACTAATATCCCCTGTTAAATTATCAGGAAGTCATTGACAGTTATTCACATTTGTAACTGCAAAAAGCACATTAAAACTCACACTTTCTGTAAACCTTGTGTAGGAAGGGGGAGGCTCTAGTTGGCGCAGTGCAACACTAGCGACAAGCAGGGACTCTCTCTTCCTCGTCAGGGCTGAGGGTTACCTTCCAGACAACCTCTGCTTACCCTCTAGGTAGTGTGGCTTAAGCAGTCGTAGGCTAATCTTTGGGGCACATAGGGTTAAACACTTGCAATATTACACCGTCACAACCAACCCACCACACAGTGAGACCAGACTGTATTCTGTAAAAATATATATCTTTATATAGAATTCAAGCAGGCTTACGAATACAGTTATCAGACTTTCAAGTAGCGGTTCCAAGTTACTTAGTTCAAGTTGCCACAGTTCTTTCGAGCAATAAGAGTTCTTTTAGGGCCTTCTGCCCAGTTCAACAAAGTTCTTGTGGAGCAGGCGGCTCCCAGGGGATCTGTCCCACGTCGCGTTGCCTTCCCGGGGTCGCTGTTCGTTGCTGCTCTCAGCCGAGCAGTTCACGGGTCATCCGGGGCAGCGGAGTTCTGTGGCGGCAGGGTCCTTTCCTCGTCGTCCGCTCCGACCCTGGAGGCGGCGGTTGCGTGGTGGCGGCAAGTGGCAGTACGGTCCTCAAGTGCAGGACGTACCCAGCCAAGTGCCGGTGCAGCTGTGCGCTCACAGCTGAGCTGTCGGGCAAGGTACCGACCTAGGGGACTCTCACAGGACAACTGTCCGTCTTTGCAAGTGGATTGGCTGCTCGTTGCGCAGTCAACTCGAGAGCTCGGACCGGACGGGTCCTCCTTCTCTTTGCTCTCGGGCTCCCGGTGCAGTTGCGGTCACGGTGTTCGGACCAGCGGCGGCTGGTCCTCACTTTGCTTTCGCGGTTGCTTTGGGCCCCGGTCACGGTGGTCAGGTGGATGTCGTTGCCTTGGAGGAGATTCCTCCGTCGGTACTGCCACGAGGAGCAGCACACGCAGTTGCTTTCTTCAGGGTGTAGCGCCCACTGGTCCTGGGGCGCTGGTCAGGGGGCAAGTTCAGTTTCGAGCCCTTGGAGATCGCTTAGCAGAGTTTGGCACAAAGTCTTGTAAAGCAAAAGTCTTTTCGTAGTCTTTCCTTTTTCCTCTCCTTCGGCAGCAAGGCACCGGACACCGGCAAGAGACAGCACTCTTCCTTGTCCTTCCTGGTCCTTCTCGTCGGGCAGAGTTCCTTCTGTAGCCCAAACAGGATCTAAATTTCAAGGAGCAGGGCTCCTTCTTTTATATGGCATTTCTTTTGTTCTCGCAGGCCAGGGGGGCCTTTGCATAGCCACTCTCAGCCCTTGAGTACCCTGGCGGGTGTACTCTGGCTTCTGCTTTCAGTGTGAGGGGCAGGCACATCAGACGCCCCACAGGAGGTGGAGCCAGCATTGTGCGGACAGGGGCAGCAAGAGTACCTTGTTGATGGGGCTTCGCCCTTCCTGGGCCAGGTGTCGGTTGAATCATCCGACGCTCCCCAGGAGGGTGGAGCCAGCATTGTGGTGGCAGAGCACAGCAAGATCCAGAGTCAAGAGCCACTCCTACCTCCCACTAAGGTGTAATCTGCGCATTCACCACCTGTCATCCTCCCAGCCCTGTCACTCTCACGTCCCAGACAGTCAGATACACATAACAGCAGAGGCGGGCTGAAATGGTTAGGCAAGCAAATGCTAACTTTCTAAAAGTAGCATTTGCAAACCCAGGATACTAAAATAAACTTTACTAAAAGAAATATTTTATCATCCTGAGTTCAGGCATACTAAACACGACGCGCTACCATGCTCCTTGAGCCTGCTGGGATTATAGGGTGTAATAACTCCCGCAGCTCAGTCTGTCCTAATGGAGCAGGTAGCCTTCAATAGTGAAATACGGTCTTGGGTGTAAGTCACTACTAGGACGGCCACACTCTTCAGGGCTTGTCCTACCTTGCACCTACAACGCACCCTGCCCGCAGGCCTACCAGAGGGGTGACTAATATGTAATCAAGGGAAGGTTCGGGGGCTGGCAAGTGGGTGCACTTGCCCAGTTAGCGTGACGGTACGAGACCGCACGCGGGTTCTGCGGTCGCAGTTCCCGGACATATCTTTACGGCTGCTTCGGTGGGTGGCGCAACCAGCGCTGCAGGCCCACCAGCAGTATTGGCATCTACAAGCCCCGGCACTCCTAGTGCACTTTACTAGGGACTAACAGTAAATCCAATGAACCAATCATGGATACCAATCGCATGTACAATTTACAGTAGGGAGCACTTGCACTGCGGCACGGGTCAGCCGTGGCGCAGTGCCCTGAGTATCGGAAAACCAGCAAAACATCGGAGGCACATCAGCAAAAAGTGGAAGGGAGACTCACGCCAAGGTGCCAGGTCTAACACCTTGTCTAAAACTTAAATTAGAATACATGGTAATGCAGAATCACCTCCAATCACGAAAGCAGGACCTGAGGTGTTCAGAGCAGCCGCAGTCGCAGTCGGCATGGCTCACAGGTGGGGGGGCGGGCGCGGTGGGCAAGCGAGGGTTCATGAGGGGAGGGGGGTAGCTCAGGGATGGGGGTTCAATAATACAAATTAAAAAAATTAAACCCTATTTTTCTGCCGGCCCGGGTCCTGCTTCTTCCATGATCGGTCTGCTCCTGCTCCCTTGCCTTTGGAAGGAAAAGGAAGCAGGCAACCTTCATCCCCTCCTCTAAGTCAATCACAATGCTCCAGTGGAGCATTGTGATTGGTCAGGATGTCGCCCAGCCAAAGGCTGTAGGGGAATGCTTGTTCTCCTGTAGGCTGCAATGCAGCCTGCATGGAGAAGTGCAGAGTGCGCATGACTGGTTTAGGTGGCCCATGAGGGTAGACTGAAACAGTCATGAGTACTCAGGAGTGAGGAAACCTCTACTGCCCTGCCCGGGCAACTACGCCCACCCGTCCACAATACGGAAAGAAACATTAAATGTTTATAACCAAAGGTTATTGCTTTTTCATGTTTTGGCTTTCTCGCAGTGTGAGAAAGTAGTGGAGAGATGCTCCTCGGCCCTAGTGGAGGAGCCGCCCCTGATTCAGAGGCTGAATGAAAATGTTGTCTTGAGAGATATGCGTATCCTATTGTGCTTAAATTAGGACCCACAGTGACTTTGCTATGCCAATGAATGCTTCTGGTTCTTGGACTCAAGGTCTTGCATCTCCCGTTTGAAGCCCTCTGCACTAAACATAGAAAGGTTTTTGGGAATAGACCGAATCACATTGAAAATCTGCAGGGCTCTCATTGGAGCTAACCTACAGTTTCCTCTGCATATATAGAGATGAGTTAACTACAAGATTTATGGCAAAGGAGCCTTTTTTGACCTCACTGTTGAAAACCTATAATGTTTTTAGAACCAACAAAGATAATTTCAGGTTGGATTTTCATTCGAAACAACAGTCCCTTTCGTGAAACATTTTGTAAACAATGGGCATACAATGAAACAGCTCAAATGGACTGCTCTTGATGTAATCAAACAAAATCCACGAAGGTGACGTGTGGAAAACATTCTACTTAGAAGAGAGGCCACATTAAGGGGCTTTTCTACGAGTTTAGCGGTCGGGGACTGCCATGTCTTCGTGGGCAGGAACACCGTCACCAAGTAGGCAGTCCGATCGCCTGATTACGAACATGGCAGTGGGAATCCCAAAAGACTGCCACCAACTGCCAGGATCCTAGATCCTGAGGAGGTGGCAGTGGGACTAGTGGGGGTATTGGAGGCGACACCGATGTCAACACAGCCGTGCCAATTAGTTGTTGGATTTTTGGCAACATTTTCATGGCAGGGACCACGCCATGAAAAGGTCAGCATAAAGACAGTAAAGGGGCCCCACATTGGACATTGTGGCTGGAGGCACATGTTGTGCCCCCCCATGCTTGCACTGTTGTGCATGATCTGTGTACCGTGCACGATGTCGTGCCTGGAAAACCCTGATCGCACAACAATGCAGGTGCTGCAGTGCGGCAGCATTGCCTTCAGGCACACTCTGTGAGCAGAAGCATGCAGCCACCCCAGCAGTTACCTTGCTATGCTTCAGCCAGGATGCCGCCAGCTTGGTGGCATTCTCCAGATCATCACTGGGGCGGTCTTGCAGTCAGACCACCAAACTTGTAATCAGCCCCTAAGTCTCCTGCTAAAATCCTCACTCATTGGTATATTGAGGAATCAGAATTACAAATATCCCGTGGTTGGCATATTGATTTCTATCTGCATTAATACCACTAAATAAGAAATGTCAATCCATGTACAATTTACAATTCACAAATAGCCAAACAATTTATCTTCCCTCCCATAATGAGGGACATTTGAACTGATACTCCATACTGTTCTGTTACCCACAGTGTTTGTTCAGGGAATAACATGAGTATTTAGAAGAAATACTGTGGGAATGGGCTTAAGGAGGAGAAACTTCAACAGAATCACTAACTAAAGATCAGTCACAGGAGGAGAAGGGATGAGCTCAAAGATAGGTAAATGGAGACATAATAACATGGTAAATTACACACAGACAAAGAAAGACAAGTGCATTTTACTTTATGCTACAGTTTGTCTCATTCTATTTATGTTCACCCAAGAAAGACACCCTCAACACCCACCTCAAAGACAGCCTAAACCACAGTAAGGAACTCTTCTGCATTGTTAAGGTGTTATCCAACTGCATTGCTACAGAGAAAACTATCATCTCCTTCCAGGATCTCTGCAACTCCCTCACAGAGTTTTTTCACAATGATATTGCTACCATCTACGAACACTTTGACCCCCAACTGCCCCTAGACAGCATCAACACCCTCCACACTAACAAACACCATTCACAGCAACTATCACTACATGGGACATCCTTGCACCACAGACTACCACCACCATCATGAGCGTCATACACTAAGGAGCACCCTGAGACTAATTGTCCCCACCATATGTTCAACAAAAGAATCAACTCCATCGGCCAGGAGCTCACCACCATCCTCAACCCCTCCACCTCCTCAGCATACTTCCCAGCAGCCTGGAAACACTCGGAGGTCAAAATCCTCCTAAAAGAAACCTCTGCAGACCCTGATGACCTCAAGAACTACTGACCAATCTCCCAACTCCCTTTTCCAGTCAAAGTCCTGGAAAAAGCAATAAACATCCAACTTACCAATCATCTGGAGAAGTGTGGCTCAACGGTTAGAGGCGGCAGACCCAGAGGCTGAGGTCGGTCCAGGACCAGGGTTCAATTCCCGACGTGGCCGGGTGCAGGACCAATGTCAGCGGGCTCGATAAATGTCGCCTCCGCACCACTCTAACCATGGGGTCCCACGCTGCAACTCTGGGCAATAGCTTGCTTAATCTCCACTCTGGCCCCATCACCACCGGGGATGCCTGGCTGCACCTTGGGGATACCCAGTTAAGGGACCATCTCACAGGGAAAGCCAAGACGGGTTCCCCAGTGGTACAGCGCTGGGATGCTCCAGGGTAACCACGTGCTCTATAAATCCAACATTCATTCATTCATGCATCTGGAAACCAACACACTCCTGGACCCCGTCTACACCAGGTTTCCACACTAACCACAGCACAGAACCAGCCCTCATAGCAGCCACTGATGATATAATACCCCTCATGGACAAAAGAGAGATCACTGCCCTTATCCTCCTTGACCTTTCTGCAGCATTCAAGACCGCACCTCACTACACACTCCTACATGGTCTCAAACAGACGGGTATCCAAGAAAAAGCCCACAAGTAAATTGGTTCATTTATCACAAGAGGAGCCCAGATCAGCAGCCTCCAGGCATACTTCTCACCTCCCAAGGACATCATCTGAGGTGTCCCTCAAGGATAATTCCTAAGCCCAACACTCTTTAAAACACCTATGTGGCCCCCCTAGCCGCCTTGGTAAGATCTCACAACATAAACATCATATCCTATGCTGATGACACTCAGCTCATCCTGTCCCTCTCCTCAGATCCCTCCAGCACCAAAGCTAACTTCACAGATGCATGACCAGCATGGCCAATTGGATGCAGATCAAGTGCCTCAATCTTAACACCGACAAAACCGAGGTACTCATCTTTGGAGGCACCACCTCTCCCTGGAACGACACCTGGTGGCCTGCCAATGTCGTCCTGTTCACACCCACAGAACACTCCAAAAACCAGGCATCATACTCGACAGCAAGCTCGCAATGAGAAAACAGGTGAATGCTGTCTCATCAGCATGCTTCTACATCTTCTGGATGCTGAAGAAAATTTTCAAATCGCTCCCCACAGACACTAGATACACCATTACCCAAGCCCTTGTTACCAGACGCCTGGACTATAGCAAAACACGGTATGTGGGGATCACTATCTAAAGGATAAATAGGCTCCAGAGCATTCAGAACACAGCAGCAAGACTCTTCTCTGACCTTCCTAGGAAAACCCACATAACATCCCACCTCAAAGCACTGAACTGGCTCCCCATTAAAAAACAATGCCAGTTCAAATTCCTCACTCACACCAACAAAGCCCTCCAGAACACTGGCCCAACATACCTCAACCACAGAGTAAACTGCCACCAACCCACCAGACTACTATGCTTCACGTCCCTTTATCTTGCCCACACTCCACGCATCCTCAGAAGCAGAAGTGAAGGCCGTGCCTTCTTCCACTTGGCCGCTAAACACTGGAAAGACCTCCACCACTGAACAGCCCCAAATCCTCAGGAGTTCAGTAAGAAACTTGGCTATTCAAAAGATAGCCCAGATCTGCGGCACTCCCCTTCCCCATGTGCCTGGTTACCCTCCCGGGTGATAAGTAGCACTCTATAAATCTGCATTGATTGAATGATTGTTGCATATATGTGCATATTTACACATGGTCTAGTCCCACCTCACTAAAGGTTGTGATAACCAAGATTTCAAGGAAGAATATTAGGTTGCATTGCTGGGAGGCCGTTGGAGAACCAGACCTTATGGGCCTGGCGGCGCAGGGCATGCCTTAATCCCCGAGTTCACTTGCCTTGTATAAAACAGAGACACGAGACACTCCGTTGGGCGTGGAAGCCAGGTTTATTAGCTGCAGCTAAGCACAGTTGTCCCATAAGTTACAAACGAGGTGGATTCTCAGGAGACTGCCACTTCAATCCGTGGCGTACAGTCTTTTATAGGAACTTATTTACAGTACCTCACTCCTTACACATACAAAATGAACCAATGAGAAAAGTTGGAAAACAAGCTATCAAGTGTCTCAAATACGCCCCTCTCTCAGACCCCGTGTGCTACCCCTCCCGACAAATTTATCAGTGATGGCGTCCAGAATCCCTTCTTGCAGGTGGCAGGACGTATTTGTGTGCCTCAAAAGATAGTTGTGTAATAGGAGCATACAAGGAGAGAATAGCGAAGGCCAGTCAGATAAGATAATATAAGGAAAGAATAGGAGAAGGCAAATAGTCGTCCGAGACAGGGATCAATCGAGCCAGACATGGATTAACGAACTCAGCCAGACCCTGGCATCGGGTTTCGTAGACAAGTGCAATGGAGTTACTTTTTAACTGAAAGGACACGTAGCAGCGGTAAACGCAAAAACAAATCGTTCGCCATGCTGCCTGAGTGAGGGCAACACAAAATGACGGCAGGACACAAAATGGCAGCTAGATACGGGACAAAATCAGAAATCGTAGAACCTCAGACCCTCCTTTTGCCATTACTCAGGCAAAACACCAGGTACTCAAGTTAATCTGAGTCGATGTCAATGGCCATGAGGTCATTGAGCTGTTGCTGTAGCATCATTCTAATATTCTCTGTTTTCTGTGAAACAGGCTTCGGGGCACACATAGTGGCACAAAGACCACATATTGCAGGTCCACACTGTACAAAGAGACAACAAGAGAAAATGATGGCCAAAACCATTCCAAGGAAAGTTAATATCTTCCATCCCCATGTGGACAGTAGTCCCCAAAACCATCCCATCATATGCTCTTTTCTCATCTATGGGAATCTTACTAATCTGAGCAATTTTAGCCATAGTCACTATTCCCTTAATCAAAGAACTGTGAGTGAAGTCTGCTCCACCACCATATGGACTACCAGGAGGATACCATAGCTGATTTTGATAAATGTTAGAGAACATAGCTAAATAAGCCCAGGCGGAGCCTTCATAGGAGAATGGAAAGACTAAATATTGCATACCTCTCTATGTATTATGAGGCATGAGCCAACAAACCCAACAATTAGTAGTATTCATCACCAGTTGGTGTTGATGCAATAACTGAATAAACGAATTGTTGAAATATTCGGTTCTCCTAATCTGTTTGTGTTCTGAAAGTGTATAAAACCGATGTGGAGAGGCAGTAGTAAGGAGAGATATAGAGACAGAGGTAGGGACAGGTAATGGCTGTATAGCGTAAACAACCCAACTTCCACACGCTAATAAAGTACATAAACAAATCAGAGTACATAATGTTATTCCACATGGACTAACCTTCAATTTCTTAAATCTACTTTTCATGTTTACAGTCTAATTTCCACTTTAACACCCATACTCTAAAGCGTTGCTCACAGCAATCTTCCTAGATCACTTAGCTGTGGTTGTTAGCCGTCCTATGACACTGCAAGTCCTGCAGACCTATGTCACTACTCAGGTCACAGCTTAAGACTCCTACCGTGACCCTGCAACTTGATGGATAGTGGAAGAAAAAAAATTAATGCCTTTCAAAAAATATCATCAGAAAAATCGAAAAAAAGAAAAGTTCAATTGTCTTTAATCACTTTTGGCCGTAAATTATATAGAGTCTTATTAGGGATCGTCTGGTCCTTAAACAAGGCTTCTGGAGTCACCGTGTTCAAGCGCAGATGTGTTGGGACGGCCTCCTGTAACACGTCATCGTCTTCTTTCTCAGAGTTCGTTTGTTCCAGGCGTGCACTACTAAACGGTACAAATCTAGGTACTCTTTCACTTTCGCTATCACCTATGCCCTTACGAATCCATTGGTCAAAAGGTAAAGGCAAAGGTACCCTCTTACAGTGCACGCCATGGATCAAGTTCTTCTTTCCAATGACTTTTACTGCCGTACGTGTCGTCAACAACACTTGTCGCGGTGGGCCCCAACGAGGTTCCAAATTCTTTTTCCGCTGAAAGTTTTTCACGCAGACCCAGTCGCCAGGTTGGATGGAGTGACCTGGGTCTGCGAAGGCCTCCGGCAAAGCGTTCTGAACCTGTTGATGAAGAACACGTAATTTAGTGGTGAGGTCATGCAAATAGTCAATCAGCATTGGGTATGGAATATCAGAATACTTTTTAGGTCGAGGGACTCCCCAGACATTTGCTGGGCGCCCAAAAACGACCTCATACGGACTCAGACCTAAACGAGAATGCACAGTAGTTCTCGTGGACAGAAGTGCTAATGGTAGGGCTTTAGGCCAGGCGAGACCTGTGCTCGCCTGAATCTTTGCCAAATTCAACTTGAGAGTGCCATTATAGCACTCTACCAATCCTGCTGGCTGAGGGTGGTTTGCCGCATGGAATTTCTGTTTAATACCGAGACCTGTACACACTTTCTGCATAATTTGGCCTACAAATTCACTCTCGTTGTCAGACCAGACAATGCGCGGCAAACCAAATCTCGGGAAAAACTCCTTCAAAAGGACTTTGGCAGTAGACAAAGCAGTATTGTCCTTTAGGGGGTAGGCCTCTATCCATCTGGAAAAGGCACAGACCACCACCAGAACATACTTGAGGTTATTACAACGATCCATATGAATATAATCAATTTGTAATACCTCAAAAGGATACGTAGGAGGAGCAAAATGACCTGCTGGAATTGGGGTTCCCTTTCCTGGATTATGCATTAAACAAACAATGCAATGCTTCACCACGTTTTCTGCACATTTAGGAATTCCTTCATTCTGCTATACTGGGGCCAAAATCTTACATATGCCTTTTGCACTAATGTGGGCTGGACCATGCTCCATAGTAACTACAGGTAGTACATAGGCATCTGGAAACAGCCATCGTTGATGTTCTGACAATTCCGTCCGACACCCAGTCGCGTCCAACATTCCCGTACTTTCTCTCCACTTACTCAGTTCTTTCTCAGTAGCCTCTTCTTGAATCATTCTCACACTTTCTATAGTGTATTCCACACATTCCTCCTTCTCTGACCCATCTTGCCGGGCCCGCAACACACATACGACTTGTAGCATCTCTCGCTGTCTCCTTTGCTACTTCATCTGCAAACGCATTCCCGCGACCCACATCATCAGTAATCATTTTATGAGCACTACACTTGATTATTGCTATTTGTGTAGGCAAAGCAAGTGATTCGAGAAGGTCAGTCACAAACTGACCATGCTGTATTTTAGTCCCATGGGAAGTAGAGAATCCTCTTTCCTTCCACAAGCGACCAGAACTATGAGCCATACCGAAAGCATATTGGCTATCAGTGTAAACGTTCACTCTTTTTCCCTTTGCCAACACACATGCTCTCGTCAAGGCAATTAATTCAGCTGCTTGGGCTGAATTCTGTGCAATGCGTGCTGTCTCTACTACCGTATGCAAGGTAGTAACAGCATAAGCTGCAGTCGTCTCGCCATTTGGAAGCTTGAAGCAAGACCCATCCACCCACTAGGATCCCATCCGGATCCACAAGTGGTGTGTCTTTTAAATCTATTCTACCTTTCGTTTCCTCCTCTGTTCGGAGAAAACAATCATGCTGTTCTTGAATGCCTTTCTCATCCGGGATGGGCAACAATGTTGCTGGATTCAAAGTATTACACCTCTTGAAGTGTATATGGCTAGCCAAGAGCGTCCGCTCATATCCAGACAAGCGAGCGCTCGTGAGGTGTTGTGTTTTGTCCTATTCAAAAGAGTATCTACTGCATGTGGTACTATGAAAACAAGAGTGTTATCCAATACCAATCCAGCAGATTGGCGAATGGAGATCGCTGCTGCCGCTGTAGCTCTGAGACAACTAGGCAATGCCTTGACTACTGGATCCAACGTAGCCGAAAAATAGGCACATGGCCGTTGTTTGTCTCCAAATTGCTTTGTTAAAACTGACAACGCGCAACCTTCTCTTTCATGAATGTGAAGTGTGAAAGGCTCTGGAGTACCTAACACAGGTGCAGAACACAAAGCAGTACGTAAATCAGAAAAACTCTTTTGGCATTCGTCAGTCCAAGGGAGAGGATGTGGCATATCTTTCAACATAAGTGCCAACAAAGGCTTAGCCAGCAAAGAAAAATTAGGAACCTATTGTCTACAATAAGAAGTAATGCCTAAAAAGGCACATACCTCTCTTTGTGTGGATGGCTCAGACATTTGTTCAATGGCTTGAATTCGTTCTGGGGACAACCGTCTTCCCTCCTTCGACAACAGATGACCCAAATAGGTAACCTCTTGGCGGCAATATTGCAACTTAGAGGGGGACACCTTATGATGCAAGTCAGACAAATGACAGAACAAAGAAACAGTCACATCCTTACAGACATCCTCCGAATCAGCAGCAATCAGCAAATCGTCAACGTATTGAATCAAAGTGGCACCTGGAGGTAGAATGAAAGCATCAAGCTGAGATTTCAAAGCCTGACTGTAAATGGAGGGACTTTCGCCATAACCTTGAGGGGCACGCTTGAACCGGAAACTTCGGCCTCCGAGAGAGAAGCCAAAAATATCCTTACTTTCCTCAGCAATAGGAATACTAAAGAAAGCATTCTTTAGATCAATAACAGAAAACCATGCCGCTGAGGCGGGTATCATAGTAAGCAAGGCAGTGATATCTGGGACAACAGGAATCTGGGGGACAACAATCCTGTTGACCTCCTGAAGATCAATCACGAAGCGATACACAGGAGGCTGAGAAGGATCGCTGCGTTTAAGAACGGGGAGAACAGGACTGTTACAAACATTAGCTCTCGTTTCTTCAACCACACCCTTCTGAACCAGATCATAGATAATTGCCATCAAAGTTCGTTCACCATCATTAGAAATCCTGTACTGTGGAATATGTGGCAACTTAACATCAGGCTTAATAGTAACCACATAAGGAGGAATCTGCAACAAACACACATCATTCGGACCCGTAGCCCAAAGTGTAGCAGGAAGAGATTGCAACTCAAGCGGAAATCTATCTTTCGATAGATATGTGGGAGAAACCAATTACTCACCCAAAGTAAGACGCACATCAGAGGGGGAACAAAACAAAGTTGCATAGAGACGTTTTAACAAATCCAAACCCAACAAGTTTTCCCCACAACCAGTCGTTAGAATAAGTGGAGCTTCCAAATTGTAAGAACCAATCGAAAGATGCAAAGGACAAAAAAGTGGGTTAGCAACTGGGGCACCTGAAAATCCTACAGAAACGTTTGTTAAGCCAGATAAAAGGTACCCCAGGGAGTTTTGAATGAATCATAGAACTTATCAATGCACCAGTATCCAAAAGAAATGGCTCTGCAACACCCAAAGCAACTACCTCAACATAAGGCCCATTCTGATCCACTGGAACTGATATGACTCCCTTACTTTGTCCATGGCTGTCCTAACTAGAATGAAAATCCTGAACCTCACCTTCAACAAAATAATCGTCATTGTAATATTGCACAGACTGAGTATTCTGCTGATCAAAATAATTTGAAGAAATCTGAGGGGGAAAGGAATGCTGCACTTGAGGCAACGCACCTCACCCTCTACCCCTAGGTGTTGATTGAAAACCACCACAGCCTCGCGGCCCTTGAAATCCACTATTACGCTGCAAAAAAAATGGACCGCTATTCTTAAAATGGCCTTCCTCTTCACAATAGGCACACTGATTAGGACCAAGCAAAGGTCGCGGAACAAAATACTCAGGTTTCTTTAGCAACCTCTGTAGCTGAGGAGGTTGCTGAAACTGACGCTGACCAGAGTGAAGGGGATAAGCATGTTGAAGAAGAACTTTCGTTTTTAATTCCTTAGTCTTCTTCTCCATCTTATCTTTCTCTTCCTTGTCCCTATTCTCATAATATTGAGCAGTGGGGTAAAATTTAGGCGGATGAAGAAACAGCCCAGGAGCTTTCAGAATATTTCAACTTATGGGACAATTCAGGAAGCAGATTAAAGACAAATGTATCCACAAATAATCGCTGTCCACCTTCAGTACTCAAATCCTGACCACTATGATCAATAAATGTCTACTCAAACCAAGTAAAGAAATCAGAAACACTCTCATCTTTCTTCTGTTTACACACAGTTAACTTATCCCAGTTAACGCGTAAGGTAGGCATCATCGTCTTCATTAAAGTGATGATTCTACCAGGCAACTGCGTAATCAAATCATCTGGCTTAGCACCACCTACTTGTCGTGCATCTGCGGCAACTATAGCAGCCCAATTACCTCCTAAAGCCTGATCGTGGTCCTCTCTACGAATCCGAGCCCACAACGCCTGTGGAACCACATTTCCCATTAGCATATCGATATCGGCCAAATTCATAATACATGCTTCAACAGTTTGGGACAGCTCTTTATAATATCCCACTGGATTTTTACAAGGGTCCAGAAAAGTCTGCTTAAATGCTAAAACTTCAGCTCGTTTCCAAGGGACATGTACCCATATACGCTGGAAATGAGCAGGAACACCTGGAACAGAGCCTGCTTGTGGAACCCCTTCTCTCCACACTGGAGGAACTTCCCTCATAGTATAATTCTTCGTTTTCTTTCTAACTGCAGGATCAGGTTCAGAAAGAGTCTGGGAAGGACCTAAAAGTAAGAAGTGTCTTTATAGCACCCTCAACTTCAGGACCCACAATGAGTCCTTTATCAAACCTATCCTGTATATCCAATAGACCCTGAGGAGTTAAATCCAACTCCATATCCTCCCATCCATTAACAAGTAAGTCACACATGGCATTAAAAACGTATCTCTGCGTAGACGCATTCCATTGGGGAAATGTACTCAGTATATCGGGTACACTATACAATGGACCATTCATCATCCATTTATGAGCAAGAGAGTCAAATACAACTCGTTCCTCAGAATCTGGAATTTGACTATGGGATTGCCTTTGAGAAAAAGCAGGAGTCCTAAATGACTCGAAGAGGGGGGATAAAAGACCAGAGACAGTATCAACTAACCGAGTACAAATCGGAGAAGAATCAGAGAGTAAAACCAGAGACGCAGTATTGAGCAAAGGAAGAGAAGGTTTAGCCATTACAAGAGAAACTGAAGGTGAAGGAGACTGAGGTACAGAAGTTGGTGGTAAAGGAGGTGCAGGCGGCAATGCAGGAAGAGGCAATTGCGGAGGAGCCGGAGCTCCTGGCTGAACAACAGGTTCTGCACAGGTGGCAATAATACGGGTGCATTAGCACCTGGCGCATAAGGCGGAGGTAATTTCTACAAATGGGACATTAAGGGATCTTCATCAAGATCTTTGCGCTGTGGAGAAGTAGGCAACACGGGATAGCACCTATCAATTGCCATCCGATGCTGTCTATCTGAGACCTCAATCGCTCGATCAGTCTCATCGTCTTTGAACTGCTAGGCAGCCTGTATGACCGTCATATCTTTCATTTTCTTATCCCTTTTTGCCTGTTTAATTTCTCTCTGTTTGGCTTCCTTACGCCAAAGGCGGAAAGAGTCAAACATTGCCGGCCGGGCTTTTCTTTAAAACAGAATTGATTCCAAATTATCTAATATATCGGGCTCAAAGCTACCATTTTGTGGCCACCGCAAAATACCATCTTTCTTCGTGTATCGGATCCATGCCTCATTAAAGGCAATGGGGCCAACACCATGTTTGGAATAGAGCTCATAAGTGGGAGTTCCAACCGGAGGAATTGGACATGAATCCTCGAGCCGGGATTCCCTAGTACAGCAAAAGCAACAAAATTTCCTAAATCCGCTCAGGCCAGACATTTTACTGATCCGTTTACTAACTTCAAGGAGTGAAAGCAAAGAGCACAGTACAAATGTACTCACCCCTCGGCTTCGGCTATTGCAATAGTCGAATAACAAAAGTAAAAAACAAAACAAAGAAGTGGGCGCTACCCACGAATACTTAACTAAATGGTCTTCTCACGCCAACAGAGGTCCGTCTAATGTCTCGCGATACCAGTCATCACCATAGGGTCCAAGGCAGGAGGGCGGTAGTCAGGGCAGCAGTAACCAGCAGCCATCGGAAAGGAGTAGCCGCGCTGCAAAAGACCTTCGGTCCACTTCGACATATAGGGGTCGCTTGACGTGGCTCGCGAATCCTCTGGAATTTTCTTGCGGGGCTTCTCACGACCCTCGGGCTGAACCGCTACCACTGAAACCGCCCCACATTGGGCGCCAGTTGGAGAACCGGGCCTTATGGGCCTGGAGGCGCAGGGCACGCCTTAATCCCCGAGTTCACCTGCCTTGTATAAAACAGAGACACCAGACACTCCGTTGGGATTGGAAGCCAGGTTTATTAGCTGCAGCTAAGCACAGTTATCCCAGAAGTTACGCACGAGGTGGATTCTCAGGAGACTGCCACTTCAATCCGTGGAGTACAATCTTTTATAGGAACTTATTTACAGCACCTCACTCCTTACACATACAAAATGAACCAATGAGGAAAGTTGGCAAACAAGCTATCAGGTGTCTCAAATACGCCCCTCTCTCAGACCCCGTGTGCTACCCCTCCCGACAAATTAATCAGTGATGGCATCCACAATCCCTTCTTGCAGGTGGCAGGACGTATTTGTGTGCCTCAAAAGATAGTTGTGTAATAGGAGCATGCAAGGAGAGAATAACGAAGGCCTGTTGGATAAGATAGTATAAGGAAAGAATAGGAGAAGGCAAATAGTTGGCAGAGACAGGGATCAATCGAGCCAGACATGGACTCTGCCAGACCCTGACATCGGGTTTTGTGGACAAGGGCAATGGAGTTACGTTTTAACTGAAAGGACACGTAGCAGCTGGAAACGCAAAAACACATCGTTCGCCGTGCTGCCTGAGTGAGGGCAACACAAAATGGTGGCAGGACACAAAATGCCCGCTAGATACGGGACGAAATCCGAAATCGTAGAACCTCACCTTACCATATAATATTCTCACAATACACAGAGATGATACTTGGATTCAGCAAAATGAATCCTTAGCTCAGTCCTGGTAGTGTGAAAAAGAGCAGTCAGGCATTACTGGAGGATATGGATTAAGCGGCAGGGGCTCTCCGGTAGTGGGTAAAACGGCATCAGGTAGTCTTAAGGCTAGGAAGCATTGATATTCAGTGTGCTGACATTTAATTGCACCAGCCACGGGCTTTTGAGCAGAGTTTCGAGCACCGGCATTCATTCTTTCACAAAGTAAGCACTGGAAGACTGTGAGGCGAATTATATAAGAATAATCTCTTATGAGCTCATGTGTATATTAGTTTTTGTCTTGCACAAGTGGTTACTTCTGAACTAAATCGTGCACAGCATTGACGAACGGAATCGTAAATCTGCAATCCTGCACAAACCTCGGCCGTACTACACCTGCAAAGCTTGCATGGGGCAGCAGTCCAGACGTAACACCGAGAGTGCCACAAGCGTGCATTAAAGGCTCCTGTTTCCCCTATGTGAAGTTGTACATAGCGTACAGTTGAGAGAGCGCCTAATGTGCAAATGCACATTTATTTTTTCTCCATGTGGAAAAAAAAATTCCCAGTTGGGAAACCCCTTCCATTGCATCCATACCAAGTTTGTGGGTGATGAATACATGCTCCAAACCTAGAAGGGAATCAATTAGGCTCTTTGCTGTGTAAAAAAAAAACATTTCTAGCATATATTGGAGATTATGAAAATTTACAAACCTACAAATGTGCGACGACTGTTAAGGCAAAATACACCTTCTCTCTCCCATTCCCCACCCTTTTTTTCAGTTTACTACTGCGTACGTAATTCCATATAAAGGTCATGGAGAATTAAACAATAGGTAAACCAGTTTTGCCTGAGAGCAAGCTTATCGTAGCTAGCAGTCAGGCCTAAACAGAGCCAATTGCAGAGGCGGCCACGGACTCGGGCACGCCGTCACTTTGGCGGTCCCGCCGGTCCCCCGCATCTTGGGGAGGTTGTGCCTCCCGGCGGCCTTCCCCAAGCCTCCCCCTTTTTTGGGGCCCCCCTCAAATTGGGCACAGGTGCAGGTGAACCGGAAGCCCTTCAAGTGCTTCCGGTTCCTCCACCCCCCCGGAAATCCAAACATCGGGCGAGCCGGTCTAAACCAGCTAGCCAAAGCATGCTATATAAAGTCTGGGGAGTGGAGAGGGCAACCCCTCTTTCGCCGCTCCCCAGGTTTCAAAGCACTGATCTTCAGGTTAGAGGGCATCACCTTTATCAAAGGGGGACGCACAAGGGGAGACAGAGGGTCTCTCATAGAACTCCAAGGGGCAGTTTCAGCCGGTAGGCTGAAGGGGTGTGGGGGCCGGGGAGTCTTGCTCCCAATAGGCCTAGTGGCCACCCCCGCACACGCATTCGCTCAAGGGTGCAAGGATGCATACTTGCAGGGCCCTTTTATGTAGTTAAGAGTCTGGGTGTAGGGGGGGCCTGGGGGAGGTATCTCTCCGGTAAATTGGACCCCCTCCACAACATCCCTCCGGTAGGCGTCTTGGGATTACAGCCGGTAGGTTGGAAGTGTGCGGGGGGAAGAGAAGTCATGCTTTCCATAGGCTTTTTGGCCAATCCCCGCACGCGCATGCGCTCAAGGGAGCAGCGCAAGGATGCTTATCAATTGCAGCGGCCCCTTTATGAAGTTAAGACTGAAGGCGTAGGGGGGGCCCAGGGGAGGTATCCATCAGGTAAGCTGGACCCCCTCGCAACACCACTCCGGTAGGAGTTCTTGGGACCTAGAGTTATTGGGATCTGGGCCGCCAGTCATTGACCTTGCCGTAGGCTCTAATAGGGATACCCAGAAAGGAAATCACCTTCATTGCTTAGCTTACGATAGAAATGTCGATGTATTAGAAACATGTTAAAGTTAGCTAACTGACATACTTGTACCTATCAATGTATTGGACTTTCTGCGTATTTGTGTACATAATGAAAATTGATATTTATTTCAATGTTTTATTATTTTATGTAATAAAATTGGATGGGTTCTACAACCCCTAATCAAAACAGCTTTGTGTCTGCATTATGTGATGGTTGCCTTGGGAGAGAGTGAGAGAGGAGAGGGCTACTCATCGAACCACGAATCTGTTTGGTTAATGAATGGGAGGAGGGGGAATCTAAGGTGGCACCAGACCATATTACTTCAGTAACCTCAGGTTTATAGTCTAAGTCCGGACCCATGACTTTTTACCCAAACTCTTGTTGCATATATCCCTGTTTAACACTAAAACATGTTTTGTAAGATACAAAATGCACAGAAAACCATGTTTATCTCTATAATGCCAGTAGTCATAAAAAACTGCATATTTTAAACATTTAGAGAAATGTTCTGCCAACAATTTTCAGCATGACATGAGGCTAAACAAGCAGTATAAATCGCACTCCAACCGGCATATTTAACTTTGCTGGGCACTATTGGTGTTCTAACCAAGTGGAGAAAAACCTTTATGCTAGGGAACAAAACGGAAAACTGTGTGCCTTTTATAATATGAAAAAATAGGACAATACGCAAAACTTTACGGATAAACAACTGTGCACCTCTAGCACAACCTAATTTCTATGCTCATCCAAATTTAGCTGTAGTGTTGAATAACTGACCATTTGTCATGTATATTGTAAATGAAAATGTTAATACCATATGTATATACTTTTTTATGTGCATTATGTGCTTCTGGTTCCAGTTAACCAAGCCCCCTAGATAATGTGCATACTTCACTGTTCAGAATCATGTTTGTTTTAGATAGATCCCGCTGTTTTGCTTCATGTGGATACCAATTTTTAAAGATTAAATCAGACAATTCTATCTGTTTCCATATTCAGGCTCGCTAAATTCAAACTGCCATAATAAGGCTCATTATACACATATGTCCTAGATATCCAAGAAGCAGAAAGAGAATGAAACGGAATAACATATACAGTCCCTGTTCTGAGTACTGCTCGTCTGCATCTTTTTAATGTAATTAGTTGTGACACAAATGTGAACAATACATTTTTAAATTCCAGAATACACAGCATTCATCCGAAAAATGGGCTAATTGAATCTGGAATGTCGAGTATTGGGATTTCAAAAATGGTGAACGGGACTAATTTGTTTGAATTTTACCGTTATCTTGAATATTATTTAATGCAGTATCTGCCGCTCGCTGGTTAAACTGGAGATGCAAAGCAGCTGCCCTATAAATAATCGTTTTAGCGAGCTTCATAAAATCGCCGCCATCTTCAGCTGCATCCAGACACGCCCCATACACTACTAATATCTACCAGCTCTTTATTACTTTGCTTTAGAAGCTTGAAATGCCGAAAAATGTCTTATTGTATATTCCAAATTAACTGTATTGTCTTCAAATAGAACGACATCGAGAGCCGTGTTTTTATGTGTTGATGGTCCTATTTGAAGACAATACAGTTAGTTTAGAAAATATAATGAGGCATTTTATAGTATTTCAAGCTTTTACAGCAAATAACTAACAAAGTGCTAGTAAGTAGTATTAGTTAATTGGGCCTTGTCTGGATTCAGCTGAAGATGGCGGTGTTATACTTATCTAGGCGGCGATTATATGAAGCTCCGCTGAGCCTCCGAAGAGACTGCTCTTACCGAGAGCACTGGGGTAGATTTAAACCCCTAGTGACACGTTTCTTTTGACTCATTAGCATCTCTGGAACACCATGTGGCATTGAAGTTCCATTTTAGTGACAATGACTTTTTAATCCCATATTTCTTTCGCCTGAGGTTTGCAACTGTAAAATTCAGGGAGGGGTCCACGAGGGCCCCACCCTCCCGCTGAACGCCTTGGGACAATACCGCTAGTAATGCTGCTAAATAAATGCACACACGCAGCTTTATACTTTTGGCGAGGACTGCCGTTCAGCTCCGCCCATCTTTATTTAAAGGGGTGCCCACTATGAGCGCAGGGGCGGGGAACGGCTGGCACGCACTAGCGGCAAACGCTAGTGCCCTAACCTTCACATCCCATCTCAACTCAGTCCTTGGCTGGATTCCTCGCATCTCAGATTTCACTTACTTGACAGGCAAAGTCTCTCAGTTGGGTGCAGGGCGGAGGGCTTTCTCTCAAGGAGTATCTGGACGGACCCCGGCCGGAGGTAGAGGCAGGAGTCGGGGTGCTGGGGTCTGTAGGCAGGTTGGGCGGCTCAAGGGCGGCCTTTAGGCTTGCCGGCCCAGCAGTCGCTCCTGGCAAGTGTTTGTTAGCCACTTGAAGGTCCTCATGGTTGACCTCCGTCTCCACAGTGTGGGTGGTGATGTCAGCGGGAGGAGCGGGCCTGTCCACTTGTTTGAAACACGAGATGTTGCGGGTTACTGTTTTCCCCTCTTTCTCGACAGTCACTAGGGTTCCTTGTCTGTTGACCACGGTCCATTATCCTGGCTCATACCGAGACTGGAACTTCCCTCCGGGCCTTAGGCCCTCAATGATGACAGTATCTCCTTTCTGTAGTTGGCGGGATACTGCTCCCCAGGTTTGGCTGGTGGTGTTATTGTGTTTCTCTCTCCTTCTGAATGTGCGATCTTCATCATACGGGGGAGGGGACCATTCTGATGCAGTGGGTAGCCCGTCTCGTCGGGCCCTATTGAACATCAGCGACCAGGGTGCCTGTCGAGCTGTGCAGTGTGGCGTGCTCTGACACTCTCTCAGGAATCTCTGCAGTTCTTGCTCAGGGTCACTTAATTCCACTACTGCGATTTGAAGCGTCTTGTTGATTGCTCTCATGAGGCATTCAATCTCTCCATTAGCCTGGGGCCACTGTGGGGTGATACGCCGGTGCTTGATGCCATGGTGCTGCTTGAATTTGCAAAATTCATGTCCTTGGACAGGGGGCCCGTTGTCGCTGCGGAGCTCTTCCGGGCATCCGAACATTCCAAACATTTCCTCTAGGGCTGGGCCAACATGTAGGAAAGCCGTTGAGTTCACAACTTCTACCACTGGGTACTTGGAGTAGCTGTCGATGAGGGCTAGTGTGACCCGCCCATCCGGAAAACTCCCGAAGTCCACGCTCACTTTCTCTCAAGGGTTTTGGCCGTGTTCTTCCGTGTGGATCAGTGCTTGCATTTTGGGCCCACTTGTTATTTGGCAGGACGGGCATTTCCGGACCGTCTCTTCGACTCGGGCATCCATCCCTGGGAACCAGACTTTTTCTCTCATGCCGGCTTTCATTTTCTCCATGCCTTGATGCACTCCGTGGGCTAGTTGTGTTGCTCGCTGCTGCAGGGATGCTGGTATAACTATTCGGGATCCTCTGAGGAGAATGCCCCCTTGGGTGAGGCTTAGCTCATTCCTCACCCTCCACATGTGCATCAGATCTTCTTTCTCTGGGCTCGACCACGTGTTTGCTGACTGTAGGAACTGGCGCCACAGCCCTCCTTGGATGGTGTTCTGACCTTTGGCCATGACGGGGTCATGCTCCTCTGCCGTTGCTACCTCTTTGAGAATCAGAGCTCACGGCGGGTGAGAGCTGCAATCCTGTCAAGGTAGGCCTCAGTGTCCTCATTGCCGGGTTCTTCGCTCTTATTGCTAGAGATGTCTGGGTGTTGTGACAAGAAGTTGGCTGGGTTCTTGGCGCCGGGTCTGTATACCACGTCCATGTCGTAGTGTTGGAGCCCGATGGCCCACCTCTCAATTTACGGCGGTGGGTGGGGTGCCGACCCCCTGAACATTGGCACCAGGGTTTGGTGATCTGTGACAACAGTGAACAGGTGTCCACAGATGTGCAAGTGAAAATGCCGGCAGCCCCACCGAAGGCTACTGTTTCTCTTTCAATTGGGAGTACCGCTTCTCTGTCGGAGATAGGGCTTTGCCGGCGGGTGCAAGGGCGGCCTATCGGCCATGCTCCTATTCCTGCATGAGGACTGTCCCTAGGTCTACAGGGCTGGCATCTACGAGGATTTTGGCCTTCTTCCCTGGGTCAAAGTACACCAGCGTGGTGTGGTCAAGGAGGGCCTGCTTGACGGCTCGAAACACTGCTTCTTCGGCTGGGCTCCATTGCCACATGGCCTACGCCCGATTGATATTCCGGAGGGGCTCTGCTAGAGTAGCTAGATCCGGGATAAAATGGCCACAGTATGTGGCCATTCCTAGGAAGCTGTGTACTTCTGCCACGGTGAGAGGAGCCGCTGCCACCTGGATCACTTGGGACTTCCGGGGGTCCACTTGTATGCCCTCTTGGGTAAACGTGTAGCAAAAAAACTCTATCTTCTGCTGGAACAACAGGCACTTTTCCTTGTGTAAGGTAACCCTGTTATCTAGGATTCTTCAGGGTGGCTCTCACATGGCGGTAATGTTCTTCTGCCGTCTTAGAGTGGTTGAGGATGCCATCACTCACGTTTAGGACACAGGGTAATTCAACCAGAATCTCTTTGATGGTGTTCTGGGTGTCTCTGCGGCGGATGATATGCCGTAGTTGCTTATTTCTCCTGAACCCTAGGTGTGTGCTGAACATCGTTATATACCGTCTGTCTTTGGCGAAGGCTAGTTGGTGATGGCCTGCATTTAGATCCTGCTTCGAGAACGACCTGGATCCATTCAGGTCGGCCACAATGGCGACCATGTTCCGCGTTATGTTGCGTTCTCGCCGAATGGCTTTATTTGGGAGGCGCAAGTCAATGCAGAGTCCGATCTTCCCTGGTTGGCGAGACTTTTCTGCCATTACCATGGGTGTCACCTAGGGTGTGGGTCCGAATATCTTCTCTATTACTCCTTGGTCTTTGAGTATTTGTAGTTCCTCCTCTACTTGGCGTCGGAGATGAAACAGGATTCTCCGATGTCTTAGCACTGTAGGCGGGATGGTGGGGTCTATGTGGAGTCATATGGGGGCTCTCTTTATCTTCCTCAGACCTTTGAACACATCTCCGAACTGGCTCAGTAACTCTTTCGTCTGGTCTGCCTGTAGTCTTCTGGCAAACGTCACCAGTTCTAAGTACTCAGCTGTATGACTGCTGATCTGCCTGTCTACTTCCTGGTTGATGACATGGATGTCAATGGTGATCTTAATGCCTCCTGACAGCACCGGCACGGTCAATTTGCCTTGATGGCCTGAGTTCCGGCTTGGGTCTTAGTTTGTTGTACTGCTGGATCCCCATCACTGTCACCAATGCACCTGTGTCAATCACTGCATTTACCTCTGATCCTGCAATTTGTACGGTGCAGCGGGGTTGGGGCCATCTCCTACTCTTTAGGGCTTGGGTGAAAGAGACTAGGTATGTCTCCCCTTCGTCTTCCGATGTGGAATTGCCCTCTTGGTAGACTGTCTGCTCTCTTTTCTTCCCTCCTTGTTGAGATGTAAGTGAGGCATGCAATAGTTGGTGAAGCATCCTCCACATTTGTCGGGTTGGCCTCCTTCCTTCGGCTGTGACTTCCTTCTGCACATTGACGCGAAGTAGTTTGCAATGCCGCAGTTGGTGCAGGTTTTTCCTTGTGCCGGGCAGGACTGCACAGGGGGTTCCTCATACCCACAGTACCAACAATGGTTCTTGGGGTTTATGGCTGTCGATCACGTGGCCTGTGGGGCTTGTCTCTCGTCCTGACTGCGTCTGTTCTTTCTGTCTTGACAGCGACGCTCTTTTCCGTCCCACGCACCAATGCCATATCCATTTCCTCTGCTCGTGCTGTCGAGAGGTCATGCAATCGTGCTAGGACCAAAATGTTATTCATGGGTATGTTCTTTTGCCTGAGTATGAGGTCCTGCAGGACTTTGCTGCATATCCCCAGAATTCGCAGGGCCCTGATCTCATCAGCTGCTCGGTCTCCCATAAGGTGAGTGTCGGCTAGCTCTCTGAGCCTTGCGTGGGAGGCATCCACTGACTTAACCCCCCTTTGCTTGGCTTGCCTCAACTTAAAGTGTTAGAAATCTGGGTTCATTTAGGGGTCAAAATGAGTGTTTTTAATTTTTTTTATATATTTTCCAGTTTTCTTATATAATAAGTAACCAACAATATCAGTGCGGTACATTGTCAGGCATTTCGCCACACATCAGTAACATAATGCAATATTTAAATCCCAATACGAGGCAACACAGTTGGAAGGTTGGTCCAAATAAAAAAAACAAAAAAAACACAGTGTTATCCAAAATCTCGGTTCGTCCAATCAAAATTTGCAATAGAACAGTTGTGATTAATTTGAGCATTTGCCTAACCGTTTGTCTACTCTAACCAATGATACATGCACATACTACAAAATTGCAGCTGTGGGCGCACTAAATAACAGAAATCCCATGTCTAACAATGTAACCCATCACCCCACCCCCTCTTGTACTATGCCGCTTTCAATCTGTGTGGTGGACTCTCGGCATCTCTCAGCAACATATGCACTATACGGGCCCCATATATCCTTAGGGCATGAGAAACTTGGCATTAGGGAAGCACAGATTTAGTAGTTTAAATTACAATATGCCAGTCTACTCAGCCAGGCCTGAAAGGTGGGAGCAGTTTGCTTACCCCATACCAGCGCTATTTCCCGCTTAGCTAACAGAACCCCAAGTGTAGCAAACCTCCTGATCTTTTTGGGAAAGTTGACCGTATATCCCATGAGTGCGATTTCTGGCATGTGAAGAAGCGTTAGTAAAGACATTGCACCCAGTGTGGCATGCACCTGTTCCCAATACGCCTGTAGTTTAGGACAAGTCCATGTAAGATGAGCAAAGTCCGCATGAAGGGCAGAACATTTCTGGGAATGGGGAGGCCTGGAGGGATCAATTTTGTGTGACCAAGCTGGAGTGTGATATAGCCTGTGGAGGAATTTAAAGTGAATGAGTTTGTGCCTGCGGTTGAGGGATACCTCTTTAGTAACCGCGCAACATTATTCCCATTGATCATCTGTTCGTTTTCCAATGCCCTGCGCACCTCAACATCAGAAATTGGTCGAACACTAGTGCAGGACCTGTACATTTTAAAAATTAGATGGGTACTCGTCTCACTCTCAATTATCAGCGTCAGCGGGCCGTAGGCTCCCGTGCAATTGGATACGTAGGGAGTGCGGCTCGTAGTGTAGAGTGAATGTGTTGCATTATAAAGGCATACATGAAGGACCTGTCCTGAAACCGGGTGTCGTCTGACATAGAGAGAACATGACAATTCGGGAATAGATCACCTATCCGATGGATGTTAAACTTGGCTAACGTGCGTTGCACCAGTGTTTTTAAGTGATGCGTAGCCACAGGGGATTTGGGAGAGGTAACGCCGGTGAGTACAGTAAGTCAAGTCCCAGTAGTCTCCGTAACTTCTCCCATGCCCAGCTAGTAGTAGATACAGTCTGTATGTCAATTGGGTCCCTAGGGACTCCTCTGGGTAGCACAGTGGACAATTTCCGAGGGAGCACAAAGTCTGCCTCCAGTCTCAGGAAAGTTACTCGTGTGTCCGGGTGGTACCAAGCATATGCATAACTGCACTGAGCTGTTAAATAATGTAAATACAAATACCTGATGCCGAAACCTCATCTTTCGTATGGAAGAGTCATATCCTGCCAGTTAACGTGAGGGCTTTACCCCTCCAAACCAACCTTATAAGATGTGGCCATAACTGCAAAGAAAAGGACTGAGTAAGAGGAATGGGAATGTTGTTAAATGAATATAAAAATTTAGGAAGCACTATCATTTTGATTATGGCGATCCTGCCTGCCATGGACAATGGGAAATGCAGCCATCATTCTATCTGCGTCTCCAAGGAGCTCACGGCTCGTCCATAATTTAAGCTAATGATGTTAGCCAAGTCCAGATGTATGTGGATGCCGAGATATTTGACTGCATCTTGGCACCATTCAAGGGAAAAACCCACAATCTCACGAGGTTGTACTACGTGTCAATGGAAAAATTACAGACGTGTGCCAATTGATGCCGAGCCCCGAAAAATGGCCAAAGCGAAGTATTTTTAGAATGGTTGGCTCAAGATTAGACTGTGGATGCAGCACATAGAAAATAGTGTTATCTGCCTAGAGTGTCACTAATATTGGTCCCGTGTTAAACTGCAGACCCCGATGAAGGTGGCACTCCTGAAAATGCCTAATTAATGGATCCATAGCTAAAATAAACTAAATTGGAGATAGTGGGCATCTCTGCCGCGTACCATGCTTCAAAAGGAAGAGTTGAGATAACGTGCCATCGATACGCAGTCTAGCTCTGGGGCTAGTATATAATAAAGCTGTGGTGGCAACAAAACCCTCAGGCATCCCCATGCGGCGCATTACCGAAAGAAAAAAGGGCCATTCCAGAGAGTCAAAAGCCTTCTCAGCATCCAACAGCACCACCGCTGCAGGGACCTCAGGATCTATCCTATGAATGACAGTGAAAAGGGTCTGAAGATTAAGTGAAGTGGAATGGTGCGGAACAAACCCAGACTGAGCAGGGGAAATAATAAATTAACAAAGAGAGTCTGATAGCAATAACTTTAGCCAATACTTTATAGTCCAAATTCAACAATGAAAGGGGTCCGTACGAGCCGCAGAACGAAGGGTACTTGCAAGGAAGGAGAAAATTTAGTTTAGGAAGGAGAAAATTGACGGCCTCCCTAAAGGTGGGGGAAGGACTTGTTTTTCAAGCCGTTCTGCATAAACCTCAATCAATCATGGCACAAGAATGTGTTTGTAGGTCTTTTAAAAGTCCCCCGAGAACCCATTGAGGCAGAGGAACCACAAAGTGAAATCTATGGCTTCCACAACGTTCTCTTGGGATATTGGCGCACCCAGGAATTCCTGCATATATTTCTCAAGGTAAACTAGCACAATTTCTGATAAATAGTCTTCCTGGGCACCAAGATCGCCATCTATTTTAAAACTATATAGGTTTTTGAAATAATCCTAGAAGGTCTCGGGGGTAGAATAGACCAATTGATTGAAAAGAGTGCAGATTTCCATTATGTACACTCTGCCGTACGGGGAAGGAAGCATGTGTGCCAGAATTCTGCCAGGTCATTCGCCCTCCCGGTATCTCCTAGCAGAGTGATGTTTACCCAAGTGTAGTATTTCCCTGTCTGCTGCGTCACGGAATTCCACCAACAGAGCCAGACTCCGAGTCTCCACCTCCACAGAGGCGTTCTCAAGCAGTTCCGCATCTAATGTCGATATGTCCCGCTCAATGCGGGCCAATAAAGTACGCTAGTCCTATAGTACTCCCGCATTTTTTGTAATACAAACCCCCCATATATATGCTTTAAAACCCTCTCAAAGGACCGCCCATGTATCCACCGATCCAGTGTTTATGTTAAAATACTCTTCAATTGCCTTACGCACCTATGCATGGAAGACCTGATCCTGAAGTGCTCTACTTGGGAAACGCCACTACGGTTCAAAACCCCGGGGCGAGGAATAGCAAACCTCAACACCACAGGAGAATGATCAGAATAAGTTTGTGGCAGCGTATCGATTGCCTGGAACCAGCCAACTATTACCAGGGAGACCAACCAAAAGTCTATTCTGGTCCAGGTTTTATGGTAACCAGAATAGTGAGTATAGGACGTTGCAATAGAATTGTGTGTTCGCTCTACATCTGCCAACGAAAATTGCTGACAGATGTCCTGTAATACACAGTGAGAGCATAATTTGGTGTCAGGTGATGTGGAAGTGCTGTCCTGTGTGGGATCTAATAACAAATTGAAATCACCACCCATAATAATCAGACAGGAATTTAATGTCAATAAATGTAGTTTTAAAGAATGAAAAATGTCTGGAGTGTCTACATTCGGGTCATAGTTGCCTATTACTTCAACAAAGTGGCCCAGTAGCGTACCTGTAACAATTAGGAACTGGCCCTCACTGTCTTCTATCAATTTACCAGGGCAAAAAGGGAACCTTTTGTGGATGAGGATGGAGAAATCTCGGGCGTACCTACTATAATTAGAGAAATACCTATGTGCCCCCCAGGTGGCTGCAACTCGGGCAGTGTCCGATTTAGACAAGTGGGTGTCCTGTAGGCAGGCTATATCAATGTTATGTCGCAACAAATAACTGTGCGGTACAAAAGGGGGTGGTGATGGACGGAGCATCTGAACCAATCAAACACAAACACCCAGTCAACAGATCTGGGTTTAATCTATCACTGTTCTTTAGCCCATTCTGCCACCCCAGTTCAGACGGTACACAGTCAAAATATCGAGTATTAAATATCGATCTACCAAAATATCGTGTTTGAAATTTCGAAGGTGTAGAATATCGATGCCAAGAATATAATTGGACAGAATATCAACCCTAGGGTAAGTAATATCGAAATTCTTTATATCGATGTAAGTAATATCGAACTTAGTAATATCGATAGCATATATATCGATGTCACTAATTTCGATGACACTAATATCGATATTTGTATTATTTTTTTGTTTTATATTATGTATGTGTTATATGTTTAACTTATGTATTTAAAATAATTAATATTATATGTGTATTAATTTTATATATTAGTACATTTATTTATAAGCAAATTATATGTTTTAGTACTGGAGCGGGTTGTGGGCTTATAGGGGAATAGGGTGGGAAGTAATTTATTTATGTTAAATTGATTATTAATTTGTAGGATTTATTAATAAATTGTAAATAATTGCTAATTATTATTAATTAATTTTAATTAATTGATTATTTGATAAATATGTTCTGTAGCGGGTAATGGGTTTATAAGGAAATAGGGTGGGAAGTAATATAATTAGGTAAATTAATTAATAATTAGTAGTTATTATTAATTAATTTTAAATAATTGTTCATTACATTTAATTAATTGGTAATTAATTTTATTTAATTGATTAATTGATAAATATGTTCTGTAGCAGGTTGTGGGTTTATAGGGGGATAGGGTGGGAAGTAATTTAATTATGTTAAATGAATTATTAATTAGTAGTTATTATTAAATAATTTTAAATAATTGGTAAATAAATTTAATTAATTGGTATTTCATTTTAATTAATTGATTAATTGATATATATGTTCTGTAGCGGGTTGTGGGTTTATAGCGGAATCGGGTGGGAAGTAATTTAATTATGTTTAATTAATTATTAATTAGTAGGAATTATAAATTAATTTTAATTAATTGGTCATTAATTTTAATTAATTGGTAATTAATTTTAATTAATTGGTAAATAATTTTAATTAATTCATAAATAGATAAATGTGTTCTGTTGCGGGTAGTAGGTTTATAGGGGAATATGGTGGGAAGTAATTTAAATGTAATGAAGTAATAATGTTTTTAAAATAATTGTTTTGGTAATAATATAATTGTTAATTAATTATTAATTGGTAATTAAATATTATAAAAAATTATTTTTTAATATTTATTTTTGGTTAAATATATTTAGCTAATCAAGTTTTTTATAATTATGTATAGGTATTGTATATGGTTTATATTTATTTAATAGTTTTTATTTTTATTATTAAAAAAAGCTTTTATTTATAAGTATGTTATTTTAACCCCTACGCTATCCAACACTTTCCCTACTGTTGCACTCTCTGGAGTTGGAATATTAATTGTTACCCCTACGCTATCCAACGCTTTCCCTACTGTTGCACTCTCTGGAGTGGGAATAGTAATTTTTACCCCTACGCTATCCAACGCTTTCCCTACTTTTGCACTCTCTGGAGTGGGAATAGTAATTGTTACCCCTACGCTATCCAACGCTTCCCCTACTGTTGCACTCTCTGGAGTGGGAATAGTAATTTTTACTCCTACGCTATCCAACGCTTTCCCTACTGTTGCACTCTCTGGAGTGGGAATAGTAATTTTTACCCCTACGCTATCCAACGCTTTCCCTACTGTTGCACTCTCTGGAGTGGGAATAGTAATTTTTACCCCTACGCTATCCAACGCTTTTCCTACTGTTGCACTCTCTGTAGTGGGAATAGTAATTTTTACTCCTACGCTATCTAACGCTTTCCTTACTTTTGCACTCTCTGGAGTGGGAATAGTAATTGTTACCCCTACGCTATCCAACGCTTCCCCTACTGTTGCACTCTCTGGAGTGGGAATAGTAATTTTTACTCCTACGCTATCCAACGCTTTCCCTACTGTTGCACTCTCTGGAGTGGGAATAGTAATTTTTACCACTACGCTATCCAACGCTTTCCCTACTGTTGCACTCTCTGGAGTGGGAATAGTAATTTTTACTCCTACTCTATCCAACGCTTTCCCTACTGTTGCACTCTCTGGAGTGGGAATAGTAATTTTTACCCCTACGCTATCCAACGCTTTCCCTACTGTTGCACTCTCTGGAGTGGGAATACTAATTTTTACCCCTATGCTATCCAATGCTTTCCCTACTGTTGCACTCTCTGGAGTTGGAATAGTAATTTTTACTCCGACGCTATCCAACGCTTTCCCTACTGTTGCACTCTGTGTAGTGGGAATAGTACTTTTTACTTCCATGCTATCCAACGCTTTCCCTACTGTTGCACTCTCTGGAGTGGGAATAGTAATTTATACTCCTACGCTATCCAAAGCTTTCCCTACTGTTGCACTCTCTGGAGTGGGAATAGTAATTTTTACCCCTACGCTATCCAAAGCTTTCCCTACTGTTGCACTCTCTGGAGTGGGAATAGTAATTTTTACCCCTACGCTTTCCAACGCTTTCCCTACTGTTGCACTCTCTGGAGTGGGAATAGTAATTTTTACTCCTACGCTATCTAACGCTTTCCCTACTGTTGCACTCTCTGGAGTGGGAATAGTAATTTTTACTCTTACGCTATCCAAAGCTTTCCCTACTGTTGCACTCTCTGGAGTGGGAATAGTAATTTTTACCCCATCGCTATCCAACGCTTTCCCTACTGTTGCACTCTCTGGAGTGGAGAAATTAATTTTTACTCCTACGCTATCCAACTCTTTCCCTACTGTTGCACCCTGTGGAGTGGGAATAGTAATTTTTACTCTTACGCTATCCAATGCTTTCCCTACTGTTGCACACTCTGGAATGGGAATAGTTATTTTATTCCTATGCTATCCAACGCTTTCCCTACTGTTGCACTCTCTAGAGTGGGCATAGTAATTTTTACTCTTACACTATCCAACGCTTTCCCTACTGTTGCACTCTCTGGAGTGGGAATAGTAATTTATACTCCCACGCTATCCAACGCTTTCCCTACTGTTGCACTCTCTAGAGTGGGAATAGTAATTTTTACCCTTACGCTATCCGAAGTTTTATATAATTAATTTTAAAAATATTAAAAGTATATTTAATTTTTTATATTTTTTACATTTTATTTACATTATTGTTTATGTTTGTAAATGTATTTGTAATTTAGAATATATTTTATTAATTTATAAATTAGTCAAATAATTATTATAACTTATTGTTCAGTACATATATATTATATATTTACTGTATATATTTAATTAATGTATTATAATTATATATATATTATTTATTAATTTTAAACATTATTAGATACTTTTAACTATGTAGATTTTATTTATCAGTGTTATTTACTTTATTTTACATTTACATTTTAAAAGAAAAAAAAAGATATTTTTAACATCGATATTTTTAACATCTATATTATTTTTTCGATATTTTTGTACTTACCATGTTGTAGATAGGATGTCAATATTCATGCCCTTGATATTTTTGACTCGATATTCCTGTAGGTCGATATTTTGTCAGTGATCCTGTTCAGACATGGCCATATGCAAATCAATCTGACCCTGTGCCTCACGGAAACAGTCCGGCCCGAACTGCCAAGCCATGCCTTCCCTGGACCGGAAACAAGCTCCCTAGGACCAGTTTCTGGCATTCCAGCTGTCTTCAGCCAGGCTTGCATGAATCCAGTGGCAAAGTGAGCAAGGGACTCACGTCTGAGGATACCCTGCCAACTTATGGCGAACAAAGCGGTACAAAAGGAGGTGGTGAAGGACGGAGCATTTGAACTAATCAAACACTCACACCCAGTCAACAGATCTGGGTTTAATCCATCACCGTCTTTAGCCAACTCTGCCACTCCAGTTCAGACATGGCCTATGCAAATCAGTCTGACCCTGTGCCTCATGGCATTCCCGGAGGAAGACGTTGCTAGCCGATACCGGTTCCTCGCGCCATCGGAGCAGTTGGAGATTGAAGGAAGATCGTGTGACTTGAACCACCCCCAAGAACCAAATTATTTTGATTCTATATATTGTGTTGGGCGGACACAGTGAAGAGATTAAGATTACTCGAGACTTGAGCCGAGACGGTGGCACCTACCCCACCCTCTTGGGTGGGTGTGTGGGTTGACTGATTATATTTGCCCTAGACTTGGCCAGGGGCGTGCATATGAGAGTACCCATGTCCTGATGAAGCCTATATCATCTGGCTGAAACGCGACCGCGACTGCGTCAACACCTTTGGCTTTGAACGGAGTCCCTTAGTTTAATACAAGAAAGATTTGATTTGTTCATTGATGCACCTACACAAATATAAGTTGGGTATATGTGTTAACCCCCTGGTGCTTGTCTGTTGGGACTACCTTTTTTATTGTATACTCCACTAGACCTTAAGAGGAGATACATATGTAAATTGGTGTGTATATATATATTTGTACATATATTTTGTGTCTTTAGGGTACATAAAAGTGTTTTTGATATTTTATATGTTGTATATTTGTATAAAATGTACATGTGATGTGTTGTATATAAATTGTTTTTTGTTGTGCCTCTCTGGCTGCCCGCCCATATATGTATATATGAACTTATAGATATACTTCCTTGATTTAATTTGCTAATCACAAGAAAATTAATTGTTTCTTGTTTGAGAAATAAAAGTGGATTGATCCCTTCAGTACCATTTTTCTCTACTTTTTACATCCGTGGATGTCTCCTGCTCAGGTACGGGAGGGTGAGGTGGGCAGAACCCCTAACCATTTTTTCTAGCCTGTGCCTCATGGGAACAGTCCAGCCCGAACTGCCAAGCCATTCTTTCCCTGGACCGGAAACAAGCTTCCTAGGACTGGTTTCTGGCATTACAGCCATCTTCAGCTAGGCTTGCTTGAATCCAGTGGCAAAGTGAGCAAGGGACTCACGTCTGAGCATACCCTGCCAACTTATGGCGAACAAAGCGGTACAAAAGTGGGTGGTGATGGACGGAGCATCTGAACCAATCAAACACTCACACCCAGTCACACCCAGTCAACAGATCCGGGTTTAATCCATCACCGTTCCTTAGCCCACTCTGCCACTCCAGTTCAGACATGGCCATATGCAAATCAGTCTGACCCTGTGCCTCATGGGAACAGTCCAGCCCAAACTGCCAAGCCATGCCTTGCCATGCAGCCTCAGCAACGCCAGCAGGGCCTCGGTGGAGGGTCTTGACGCACCGCGGCTCCCACATGCAGCAGATGATAATCCAGGGTCAGAACGTAGCTGAGGCATCAGGAAGGGATCGCTGGATTCCGCTACATCCCGTATGACCGGAGGTGGGCTTTCCAAGTAGGTGGCATCAGATCATCATGGTGATAATGCGGGAGAAATTTATCCGGCCGACGGAGCTTCAGACGCGAGCGGCCATTTTGGACGCTTGCGGGACCACGCCCCGGTCAAAATGAGTGTTTAACGCGGTGACCGCTTCTGCGTAGTCGTCGGGAGAGCCTGTGTTCAGTAGATGCTTGAATAGCAGGTAGATCTCCTCACCTGCATAGTGGAGCAACAGCGACCATTTCACCGCCCCATCCTTCTCCCTCATGGCAATGAAATAGTTCTCCAATCGGCTGATCTAGGTCTGCCACCGAGGCACTGCTGTAGTGGGGTCTGCTGATTTTCTAAATGGAGGTAGGTCTCCTGAGGGGGGGTGGTGGGAAGGCACAGTCCCTGGGGCCTGGACCTCGTTGTCTTGATCCCCCATGGAGGTGATCATGCGAGCATAGAGGTGACTTGCTTGGAGCGCTGAACACTCGCACGAGGTTCAGGCATACCAGGAGGTGTTGCACAGCTGCTGGGTGTAGCGTGGGCCGTCGTGCACCTGGACATGTGGCACGTGGCTGGGCCTAACCTGGAGTATGGGGCACTGTGAGGGTCTCCTCTGCTGCTGGCTGGACTTACCCAGGTTGCGAGGCTCCAAGTACATTGATCAATGGCTGCTGGAGAGGGAGGGCAGCGTCTAGCACTGCTGCCTGGTACCAGCTGCTGGGGCTGGGGTTGCGGTGTGGCAGGGACTGTGGCAGCACGTTCAGGCAAGGTTCCAGTCTGTGGGTACCGCCCACGTGGTACTGAGGAGTCCTTGTGCTGGGTGGGAGCCGGCGTGAATTGCCTCTGCTCCTCATCACCAATGTAACATTCAGAGAGGGGCCCACCCTCCCACCGAATGCCTCGGGCCAATGCCGCGAGTAGCGCTGCTAAATAAATACACACACCCAGCTTTATACTTACTTTGCGGACTGCCGTCGCAGCTCCACCCGTCTTTATTTGAAGGCGGGGAACGGCTGCCGCACCCTAGCGGAAAACACTAGTGCGCTAACTGTCACAGCCACCACCATGCCTTTACAGATTTACAGATTAGGAGTTGGCAAGACTGCGATCACTGCGGCATAGCTTGTGAAACAGTTTGCACCCTCTGTTATTTAGGACACAAGTGTCTTCTATTATATTTTTTCAGTGATTACTGTTTGCATTGTTTTGGGGCAGTGGCGTAACACAACTTAAGGAGTGCCCCCAGTAAAGTACATGCAGGGGCCCCTCTCCATACTCTCCTAGGAGCTCTTAGGCCATGGTTCTGTGCTGAGGGGTCTTCCTGGAGCTCAGGGTCCCCTCACAATGCGGGGGCTGCAGGGGCCTTTGTTACAGCACTGCTTTGGAGCATAAGCTTATTATCCGAAGAAAACGGAAGCCAGCATTTTGTCCTGAGTGTAGGAGTTTTTTGAAGATTTGACAGTATGTGCTGACTAGAGCATTGCTGTTCTGCTAATTATCACTTCTAAGCAATTTGGTGGACATTTTCCATAACTTTCATTACATAACTGTAATAGCTGACTTTTTATGTAACAACTATTCTGCTACTGGAGTTCATTCAGCTCCTTTATTTGAAGCTCTTTGTTATTTAGCTTGAATGGGAAGAGCCATGAGAGACAAATCCAGCAGTAAATCTGAGCCCTTCTCTTTTAAAACTCCCAATTGGATTTTCCTTCGGCATTATCAGCTGGATTTGGATAAAACGAGGGTTTGTGATATTGTCACTGCTCTCACTAACCCACTAGGTACATTTGCCTAAAAAGGTAATGCTTCCATTTATATGAAGAGAGCCCACAAATATGTAGACTCTCCTCCTAAATCTCCTTCTCTGCTGACTCTAGAAGATGTGATGGAAGGATTATGGGCTTTAAAAATGTTTCTAGTAGAAACCCATGCAACTATACAGCAAGTGATCCGCTACTTTTGATCACAGAATGTCTGCCATGGAGCAATGTATTAGAGACATTAAAGAGTCTGATCCTGATGTCTCCCATTTATCCAGAGAAATAGAGTTGCTTAAAAGAATCGCTGTGGATTTGGCAGCAGAAATAGGAGAAATAATGTGTGTATTTATAGTATTCCAGAAGGAGCAGAAGAATCCAATAATATCCCCCTTCTAGAATGATCAGTATCACAGTTTTTTCATATCAATGTACAATCTTTTTTAAGAATACAAAGAGCTCCTCATGTTGGTCCGCAGTGATCTTTGTTGTCTAACACTAAACCAAGACGTATTAAAATATTATTTGTTGCAGTTTACAGACTTGATGGAAGTTATTTTTGCTGCTAAGCTGCAAAAAGGTCTACAGTGGTCAGTTTCTACATCTTTTCTTGTGGAAGATGTCTTTAATAACGCTGCCAATCATGAGAAACTATTTCTAGTTTTAAGGTATCACCTTAAAGCATTGGATGCAAGATATGGACAAGTTCATCCCTGCTTCTTCAAGGTTACTTATAAAGAAAAAGACCTCTACATACACGAACGGTAAAGCCTTGAAGTCTTTCATTCAGCTGCATAGAGTTGGACATATGGACCATGGTTCATCAGCTGGTCTATGATGTTTCAATGCCTCTGATAGCTATCTTTTTCACAGGTGATGCTTGAATCTTTTCATTGTTACTTATATATTTTTTCTCAATTTAAAAAATATATATATTTTTGTCATTTTAGATCACGATCATCTTTGCCCTTATTAAGATCTGTTGACATGTCTGCATGTCACATGGATTCTTCATATGCTTTTGTTCTCTAGTCTATCCTGAGTTTACCTGTTATACCATGTGGTAAGTTATTTTATTATCATTATTAGTTTTTTTTAGGGAAAAAATGATAACATACATTAAGCAGTACATTATAGCATAAAAGCTACAGCATATTTAAAAAGTAAAAATAATTATATGCCCAAATCCATTCATAAAATTACAGTCTGTCTATGTAAAGCTGAGAGTTCCTGCATTGGACGGCAGCAGGATTACAAGAAACCCTGTGAAAACATGGCCAAGCAACTAGAGATATAGATGACACTGATCCAGCGAAAGGCCAGGGATAAACATTTCATAATTCAACAGACTTTAGCAAATGGACCAATATACACATTCAAGTTTCATGGCTGTTTTGCTGGGGGTCAAGTTTTATACTCACTTTGATCTTGATTAGTCAATGCCTAACTAATCTTCACAGATCAACACTCTTCCTTTGGTCAATGGACCATTAGTCGAGTAGTTGATGGTGATATTAACAAATCAACTAATTGACTTATAAAGCTTAATGAAATAACCACAGACTCTGGGTAAGATTTATTGGATTTTATCTAAATCTCAGTCATAACTGAACGCTGATTTGCTCAAATTCACAGTGCAAAATCCATCAGGAGAGAAACAAATCATTCATCAAATACATTGAATTCACAGACTCATTCAACAATTCAGTGCATTGGGAGTTGATAGATGAAGAGACAAACGACATAATAAATCATACATTTGCAAAAGATATGCAAATTTAAGACAGAATAATAATTACCCAATGGTGAAACTGGAAACCCAACCCTCTGGTGGAGGTCTCCTGATTAAGAATCCAAAGACAAAGAATAAAGGACAGTATCAGGCTAGGATATTACTTACTAAAACTTCTCTAGAACCCCGAACCACCAGAGAGCAACCCTCTCTTACTCTCTCCCTCCTCGATATTCTTCCGCAATCTTCAATCTAATCAGGCTGTCTTCCGGGAATGAATCTTCTCAGTCAGTTCTCTTCTTTTCAGCAGCAGCTCTCGCCCACAACTCACTCAGCATTGACAACGACACCCCTTTTTAACTTAAGTCACTCTAGTTATACTTTTTATTTCTGCATGGCCCACCCTCAAAAGTTGCAGAAATCAGTGGATCATGGACTGTGATTGGGCAGGGGCAGGGGACTTGTCGTCACCACATGCAGTCATATTTAATTTCTTAATGAACCCTTTTGTTTAACAAACCCTTCCCATTTAACTTATTTATTTGTCTGTTCTGTTTCCTTTCAAAGTCTTCGAGTATGACATAGGCCCACTCTGGAACCTTATATTTTCTACATGGTACACTTCCTCTCTTTGATAATCTCAATGAACTTCTTCTTGATTGTTCTTGTTCTACTTGACTTGACACCTTATTTATGTGTTTTATTTCTTTCCCTGTTTTTCTTTTCAGAGTCTACCTCAGTCTTTTCACTCCACTCGGCGAATGATCACCCTTTCTGACCCTCTTTGACTGTAATGCCTTTTTACCTTCTTCACCTATTTCAAGTGTCCTTTTATTTTCTCTTTCTTTTGGTTGGTTTGGTTCTGAATTCCCTACTTTTTCTTCTTCTGTTTTTGTTTTTGTTCTGGACTTTCTACTCTCCTCTTTTCTTCTTCTGACTGTCTTTGATCTAAAGTTTTTACAATTGATTCTTTCCCTTTTCCTAAATGAGCTGGATCTGAATTTTCTGCAATGGATTCCTTTTCCTTTTCTTCTTGTAACTAATTTTGATCTACATTTTCTACATTGAGTTCTTCTTTTTTTCTGAATGAGCTGAATCTGGGGTTTCTGCAATGAGTTTTTTTTCTTTTTTCTTGCTTCGATCTGGTCTTTCAAGTTCAAGCTCTCCTTTGGTCTTTACAGCACCCTCTTCAGTCCCAGTAGCTGGTGCCCACTCTACTTGACTTTTACTTGGTTGTTCATCGTCAATGCGCTCTTCAAAGTCTGTTTCTCTTGTTTGTTTGACTTCACAACTTTCAGCTTCTGGCTCTTTTCTTTGTTCTACCAGCTGCTGCTTTTGTTGTTCAAGTGGACTTGGGACTCATTGGGTATGACTGGCATGGATCCAGTTTGAAAAACCAGCACACTTTACTTCTGTTGTCATGATTTGATGTGGTCCCTTCCACCTGGGCTCCAAACACAATTTCATTTTGTGCTTCTTCACCACGGCCCAATCTCCAGGACACAAATCATGAGCTTGGTTTGGCTGTGCTGTGGTTGCATCTTCTCCATCCTGGTGAGACACAGAACATACCAGATCAGCTAGTCCCTGACAATAGTCCAACACTAGAGCATCAGTTATATTCATCAATTTGTTTCCAGATACAAATGCTTGTCTCATTGCTCTTCCCATGAGGATTTCGTGTGGACTTAATCATGATTTCTGGTCAAGAATGCTTCTAAGGCTCATCAATACAAGGGGCAAAGCGTCAAACCATTTCAGCGATGTGGATGCACACACTTTCCCTAATCTGGATTTTATTGCGCCATTTACCTGCTCAACCACTCCTGATGCTGTCAGCCGATAGGCACAATGTAATTTCTGATCAGTTTTGAAAGCTTCACAAATCAATTTGATTATCTCATTATTAAAATTAGGTCCTCTATCTGATTCCAAAGTGACTGGAAATCCAAATCGAGGAATGAGCTCTCGCAACAGGAGTTTGGCAACTGTGAGACTGTCATTCCTCCTCGTGGGATAGGCTACTACCCATCAAGAAAACAGACATACAATGACAAGGACATTCTTCAAACCTTTGCACGGTGGCAACTCAATGAAGTCTAATTGCAATCTTGTGAATGGTCTTTCTGCTTTTCCAATTTTTCCCCAACTGACCACTGTCTTTCTCCCTCGGTTTTTTAGTTGGCATAGCAAACATCTTTGCCAGAGACTCTCTGCAACTACCCTAAACTTGGGATGAAACCAGATCTGTCTGAAATGTCTAATCATGGCATCCCTTTCCAATGTGTGTGGTTATATGATATAACTTAGCCATTTGTGATAACAAACTATCTGGCATTATAGGTCTACCATCTGGACACACCCATATTTCATTGTCAGCTCTTCTTGTGCAACCTGTTCTGATCCATTGTTCCTTCTCTTTTGTGTCTGCCTCATCCTGTAACTGTCTAACTTCATCCCATGTCTCAAAAGCATAAGTCGACAATTGGTAACTTTTTTTCCGTCCCTCTGTTCAAAGACATTGTATTCCTTGCACAAAATTGTGCCACTTGGTCTGCATACCGATTTCCCAGTGTCACATAATCATTTCCTGACTTATATGCGGCACATTTGACCATTGCTAATTCTTTTGGCAACTGTAATGCTTCCAATAGTTCTTTAACATATTTGCCATTCCTGATGGGGGATCCTGAAGAAGTCAGAAATACCCTCTGTAGCCACAATTGGCCAAAGTCATGTACAACCCCAAAACCATATTGACTGTCAGTTAATATGGTTACTCTCAATTTCTTCTCAATTTTACAGGCTTTCGTTAAAGCGAACTAGTCAGCTATTTGTGCAGACTTGACTGCTCTTAGACAGGAAGCTTCTATGATACCTGATACAGTACATCCAGCATAACCAGATATCAATACTTCCTTCTCCCTCTAAAACCTGACCCATCAACAAACAGCACAGAATCTGACTCTTCCAGTGGAACGTCAAGGAGGTCAGGTCTGGGCTTTGTACACATTTCCATCACATTGAAACAATCATGATCAACCTCCTCTTTCACTTCTTCACAATAGCAGTTTGGCAACAAAGTTGCTGGATTCATCACTGTACATCTTGTCACATGTACGTTTTCAACGCCCAAATTTACTCTTTCATACTTACTCAGCCGACTAGGGGTCAAATGTTGAGTACAAGTCCTTGTTAAATGAATCTCAACTGAATGTGGAAAATATACCTTTATAGGATGTCCCATCACAATCGATTCACTCTGTTCTAGACTCAAAAAGTAGCAGCTACAGCTTTTAAGCAGCCAGGTAATGCCGCAGCTACTGCATCCGGAGTAGCAGAAGAGAATGTACTGAATGTACTGAACCAAGACCGAATGTCCTGGCATAGCCAAATTTTCTAAGCATTCTTCAGAATCTGATTGAAAATCGAAGGACTCTCTGTGTACCCCTGAGGAACTCGGCACCATACCAAAACACGGTCTCCGAACCAGAAAGCAAAAAGATATTGGCTATCCGGATGCAATGGAATTGAACAGAATGCTTGGCACAAATCAATCACAGTATACCAATAAGCATCCCACAGTACCAGATAAAGAATAACTGCAGGGTTTGGTACTGCAGGACAACAGGGTACTACTATTTTTATAAATTTTCCATAAATCTTGCACCACTCTATATTTTCCACCAGGCTTTTTAAGTCCCATGATTGGCAAATTTCAAAGACTGCTCAATATTTCTTTTAGAGTACCCTGTTTAATCATTTGATCAATAACTGGGGGAACTCCGGCTTTGACTTCAGAGCTCATTTTGTATTGTGGTGTGTTTGGATATATTGCACCTTCTTTTATCACAATTTTAACTGGGTCTATTTTTGCCATTATTTGGTTCCTAGTATAATACTGTCAGCGTAGCTTCTCAGTATAATGACAACAGACAAGTCACCTTCTGCAGTCTGATTTCCTCACCACACTCTTCTAAATTCCGTTCCCAGGATTCCCAGTTATCTCTGTACCTGTGCTTCCAGACAACACAAAACGTGACACTAACTTTTAATATTAAACATAAATAGGCACATGCATCAAAGGATTTTGCGATCGCAAACGGTGCGAATCGCAAAAATCGCCCGTTTGCAATCGCAAAATCTGCTTTTGGAATGCATGAAGGGTGAAGGCCCTCGCAATTCTCAAATTGTGATTGCATTTAAGGAATCGCATTTTGCGATTCCTTAAATGCAATGCATGAAACTTAAAATAATTGCGATTTCGCAATTAGGGGCAGCAAATTACCATCAGGTTGAACCTCATGGTAATTTGCGAAAACTTTTGTGCATTTTTCAAAGTTTCATGTTGTGCACACACATCCCCTAAAGACATGTGTGTGCACAACATATGTGCACAGACTGATTTCAGGGGTGCAACAGGGTGTCGCTAATTGCTAATCGCAAATTGAGAATGTCTTCCCATTCATTCCTATGGGCCTCTAGGTCTATAGGAATGAATGGGGAGGTATTCTTTAATTGCGACTCGCAATTTGCGAGTCGCAATTAAGGAATATTAAGAAATCGCAATTTATTTAGCGAGATCTTGATGCATTGCATTTTGCAATTCCTTAATTGCGATTCCTTATTTTTCGCAATTAAGGAATCACAAAAAGCAATATTGATGCATGTACCTGATAGTTAATAATCAAAAAACAGTAATCAATAATCACCAAACTAATCGATAATAACCATTGCCCTGCTACCAGAAAAACGGATCCAGCGAAAGGCCAGGGATAAACATTTCACAATTCAACAAACTGTAGCAAATGGGGCCATATACACAATAAAGTTTCCTGGCTGTTTTACTGGGGGGGGCAAGTTTTATATTCACTTTGATCTTGATTAGTCAATGCCTAACTAATCTTCACAGATCAAAACTCTTCCTTTGGTCAATGGACCTTTAGTCAAGTAGTTGATGGTGATAATAACAAATTACCTAATCGGCTTATAACTCTTAATGAAATAACCACAGACTCTGGGTAAGATTTATTGGATTTTACCTAAATCTCAGTCATAAGTGAACGCACATTTGTACAAATTCACAGTGCAAACTCCATCAACTTTGATGGGAGAGAAAATTCATTGGTCAAATATATTCAATTTACAGACTCATTCAACAATTCAATGCATTGGGAGTGGATAGACGAAGAGACAAAAGACATATTAAATCAAGCATTTGCAAAAGATATGCACATTTAAGACAGAATAATAACTACCCAATGGTCCTCAATTGTGTCTACAAAAAAGACAAAGGTGTTATTCATCTGTGTTTTGTTTTTATGTGCATTTTTCACCAAGGTGCCCTGACATAACTTTTGGCTATGTCGTGTCACCTTGGTTATATATATTGTTGGAGTCGTGGCCTGCACATCTTCCTTTACATGTTTCAACATCCCCATATCCTATTTGATTTCTGTTGTCTACTCTTAAGTACATGTTGCAACTTGTTTTGGTTGCCTTACAGTGATTAACTAGGTGTAGAATACCATCCCTTCTAATGATATTTCTATTTGTTTGTTTTTCTTTTTCTTAGTCTCTCTTTTTCTTTCTGTTTCTTCAGAAATAACATTATTTATTGAAGTATGTGAGATATGTTATCATTTTTGTCTTTTTTTCACTTTAAAAATATCTGAATTGTAACATCGACCATTAAAGGTCTAAAGAATCTGGTAAAAAGGCAAAAGGAACTGACCCATTCATTCCAAGGGTCAGCTAGTTTTATTACAAGAAACTCACCTCTTGAACATTCTTGAACATGGTCATAGCCACATTGAAAAATAATGGGTTGGGGATATATTTTATTCTACATTAATTGTTAACAAGAATGGAGTGGCTCTTTTATGTAATAAGTGTTTATGGTCCAAATAATCCTGCCCCACAGTTTTGTAAACTTATTTCTAGTAAGATCTTGGAATATTTAGATAATAATTTAATCCGTTGAGAGTATATGGTTTCCAGTCACTGAATATTTATCTAATGTTTCTGCTAAAGGCCATTCTTCTGCTACTTAGGATTGCATAGCTACTACATATACACATGGTTAAATTGACTTCTGGGGCGCGCTGGCATCTATACTGTATCAATTAATTTTAAAATAAAAAAATCTTAACCAAATTTATTTTTATTAAATTAAAGAAAGATTTTGCAAAAAAGCAAATTTGAAAAAGTATGCTCAACAAGTTGCTTGGATGTCCACTTGAAGGACATACAGGCACACTTTAACGTAAAGAAGAATTAGGACACATTAAATGGGTTGCAAAATGACATTTTCTTTGAAAGAAGAAAAACATATTATAAATAGATTTGAGTATTAGATATAAATGATTCTCAAATTGTCAGATAGATAGTGGCAGGTGAAAGTCATGAAGGTACAGCCCAGCTTGAATGAGTTTCAGTACATCTTGAAAATGGGTGTAAAATGTTTTTAACCCATTGGGAAAATGTGTAAACACAGTGATTTGAGAATACTTTCACCTAGCTCTTAAATTCTCCATGATGAAGCCTGGTTAGTGCCCCACAACATTAGGGAGGATTAAGGCATAGAGAAGGTGGTGGTACATGCTGCTGTATCATGGTAAAAGGTCACAGAAAGACGAGTCACCCCATTCTCAAGTTCTCAGGAAAAAGATGACTGGGCCATGCGAGCGATTGGAAGGATTATCCATGTAGCAGGGTGGGAATACTGTTTACTTTGGAAAAAAGGTCAGATACATTTATAGATTTCAGTACCGTGATACTCTGTTCTCAAATATACTGAACCATATTGGGCCTTTGTAGGTACCACAAAACAAGGGTACAATTGGTTGAAAAATTCCACTTCTAGGAAAATAGTGGAAAGAAACGAGATTTATTTGAGAGTCAGAACCAATCAGAGTTCAAATATCCTAAAAGAGTAAGGCTGTGAACAGAGAAAGTGTCAAACTCTCAATTCAAAGTAAATTTATGGCCAACCCAAAGGAAAATCCATAACATTTTCAATCTATGAAAATAATGCCATCAAACACTTATACAGGCCTACACATCAAAACAAAACTAAGATAACAAAACATCAGACCTCAAATGCCCCACATACCAACACTACACAACAGTTCATACAACACAACTCTGCAAACTCTACAACACAATAGCAAAGGACCATAAAACCACTAAACATACCTATTCAATACCAACCCAGAACACAAACAAAAAAGAAAACAAAACACAATATCATAACAACTTTCAAAGTAGGTTCAGTGTTGAACTGACACCCATCCCATTGACATGAAGAGCAACCAAAGACCCTGATCAATTCTAAAACCATTTACTGCTTCATTCTCACACATAACAACCCTACATGTGTGCTTCACTATCCTGCAAGAGTTAATATACAGCAATGCCTTCCCTCTACTTACTTAAAGAAAAGGTGCAGTGTCTGATACATCCCAAGGATTCAGAGATACAGGGTGAGGTTAAGGGACAGTACTGGCTGATGAAGATGGACTGAACATGACAGGAGATGAGGCATGTGGATTGGAGGGGTGAATATAAAGGGGAAATCGATGAGCATAGTAAGCGGGTAACTTCCTATCGCTGGGCTGCCTGCACATCATCAAGGTTATGAGAACAATAACAAGTTGTAACCCAGGGCCTGATTACGATGGAGGTGAACACACCACTGACAGGCTGCCTGTGGTGGGTTCAATGCCATCGTAAGGCCATTCCTGCTTGCCAGATAAGGATGGCGGGGTGTGTCTGGCGGGTGGAAAGCCCGTCCGCCACTGGTCCGACAGAGGCAATTATTACGGTTGCCTGTCGGACCTGCCCTGCATCCCTAGAATAGTGGGGGTGCCTAGCAGGCACCGCCCGCCAGATTTGTATGCTGGATTGCTGCCAGCCTTTGCATGGCGGTTCACCTGCCATGGAAAGGCTGGCGGGTATTGACTTTGGGGGCCCATTGTGGGTCCCCCTTGTGCTGGGGTTGTTGGCTTTTGCACTGGGGGCACCTAAGGTGCCCCCAGCATTTCCCTGCACCAGGTGGCAGGCCCCATGTGGTGACTGCCACATAGTGCAGGAAAAAGCAAAACCCGCATTTTTAACATGGCTGTGGGTACTGTAGTCAGCAGTACCCGCCGCAATTTTAAAAATGCCTTTTGTGGCTGCCGTGGTGGTGGCCACATTTTAATTTGAAGAGCGGGACCACTGCCATGTAGGCGGGTGGTCCCACTCCTTGGGATGATGGCGGACGGACTTACTTCCGTCCGCCATTCTAATCAGCCCCTTAAATGGTAAAGTCACACCACTCTGGCCTACTGACCAACATGCACTTTCCAGATGGCATCCTAAATTTCCTACCAAGACACACTTCCATGCCATAGAGGCAACAAGACACATGACGGATCAGAGTTGTTGGGATAAAATGCACCATCAGCCACTTGTGTTCTGAGAAGACACTGCCTGTAAAAGAAAGAATGATGTGAGATGCAGCATCAGGCCCATTCATTGGTGATCCCTGTTCCGTAGTACTGGGGAATATTTGAAGTCCTGAAGGTGGATGGGCTTTTTCTTTGCTTTATACAAAACTATGGGGGTGATTATGATGGCGGGTGGATTGCCACGGCGTGGGCGGCGGTGGTGATACGCACGCCATCGCCACCTGATTTACCCCGCCATATTATTATGGCAGGGGGTATCACATAAGACAGAAAGTCCGTCCACCACTTTTCCGCCGGTCGGAAATCATTACGATTGCCGGCTGGGCTGAGCTGGAGCATAATATGGTGGTGAAATGAAATGAAATGAAATGAAATGAAAAGATAATTTATATAGCGCGATGGCTACCCTAAGGCGTCCCAGCGCTGCGGAGGTGTGGGCTAAGACAGAGCTGCTAGAGTTTATACCGATTTATTAAAAAGCCAGGTTTTAAGAAGCTTTTGGAATGTCAGAAATGTTGACTCTGATCTGATTGTCAGGGGGAGCGTATTCCAGATCTTAGCCAGGTTGCAGGAGAGTGAGCGGCCTCCACACCTAGCTTTCCTGATTCGAGGAACTGTGGTGAGGAAGGAAGCCCCGGATCTAAGGTGTCTATTGGGGTGGTAGGCATGCACAAGGAGACGGTTAATGGAGTGGCCTGTTCCCCAATAGGACCGGTGGGCGATGCACATGGCCTTGAATTCAATCCTGGATTTCACCGGGAGCCAGTGGAGGTCCTTTAATCAGGCTTTGACCGAGACTCGTTGAGGAATCTCGAGAAGGGTCCTGGCGGCACAGTTTTGGATAATTTGGAGTTTGTTTAGTGTGGGCTACGGAGCCCCAAGGTATAGGGCATTGCCGCTGTCCAGGCGGGATAAGATGAGCCCTTGTACCATGATCCGTCTTGAATGAAAAGGGAGGAAAAGAAGAATCTTGCGTAGCAACATCAAGAGCTCGAAACAGGTGGCAGATAATTTGGTGGCCTGGTGATTGAAATTGAGTGCTCTGTCCAGCCATATACTGAGGCTTTTGATTTGTTCTTTGGGTAGGGGGGGCAGCCTAGGCAGAGGGGCCAGATTGGGTCAATAGGTTTGTTGATGGTATTTCCCAAGAGCATAATCTCTGTTTTTTCCCTGTTTAGTTTTAGGCAGGATGAGGTCATCCATGCGGCGACTGCTTCCAGACATTTGTATAAGCTATGGTGGGAATTGAACGGGGGGTCCAGCGCTACCACTAGCTGCGTGTCGTCCGCATAGGTGACAATCTTCTCTCCAAAGGGGCGGACAATCTCAGCTAGTGGGCTTAAATAAACATTAAAAAGGGTGGGGCTTAGGGAGGAGCCCTGGGGCACTCCACAATTCAGGGGTTTGCTGGGGAGGTGTATTCTTTCTCGAATATCTGGAACGAGCGATTTGTGAGAAAGGATTTCAACCAGGTGATTGCCATTCCCGAGATGTCTATCCTTGTGAGACTGTGGAGTAGGATGTTGTGGTTTACAGTGTCTAAGGCGGCACTAAGGTCGAGGAGAACGATGGCTGTTGACCCACCGTTCTCCAAGATCCTCCTTGCCTCCTCCGTCACTGCGACCAGGGCCGTTTCTGTCCCATGGAGGGGCCGAAAGCCTGTCTGTGAGGAGTCAAGTATGGCGTTTGACCCTAGAAAGTTTGTTACAACTGAGTTGACATACTTTTTTAGCAGTTTGCTGAGCCAGGGTAGCAGGGAGATGGATCTGTAGTTGGAAGGGTTGTTCTGATCCAGGCTCGGTGTCTTTAGGAGGGCCTTGACCATGGCTTGTTTCCATGGTGGCGGGACAGTGCCAGTGTGGAGGGAGGTGTTGAGCAGGTCCAGAATAGTGGGTGAAATGTGACTAATTACCTCTGGAAGCGGCTGGCCTTCTATGCTCCCAGGAGGTCCTTAAGGTCCGCACAGCAGGCCAAAGCAGCTGTCCCCATCATTAAACGTGCTTGTACTGGAGGCCGTTCTTTCCAGTATTTGGCCCCTCGCTGTTGGAACGAGCTTCCTCTTGCTTTGAGAACTACTTCTAACCTGCTCGCCTTTCGAAAGGACTTGAAGACGTGGCTTTTCGCCCAGTAATTCTGTGCCGCCATGTGGAGGGCGTTGTGTTATGTACTTTCCTTCTATTCTCTCTTTGCCAAAGCGCCGGGACACTCCATGGAGTAGCCGTGCGCTATAGAAGAGCTCTTTATAACATAACATAACATAACATAACTAGTGACCGGATGAGAGCTCGCGGAGGGGCCGGGTCATTGGGTGAGCCTGATTTGACCTGCTGCATGATACTCTCTAAGTGGATGAGATCCAGGGGAGGGAAGTGTTCAAGTGTGGCGAGGGATGGTGACACGGGGTCTAGGTCTATAGAGCAGCTAGTCGGAGGGGTGTGTTGCGAGAAGAGAGAATTAATAGTTTCTATTTTGCATAAGAAAAATTCCGCTAGTTCGTCGCAGTGAGCCTGGGTATTACGGTGCTCCTTGGGTGTCTCTGGCAGTTGAAGGAGGGATTTCACTATTCGGTAAATCTCCTTGGCCTTTGAGGCTGCCTTATCAATTTTTTCCTCGAAGTACCTTGCCTGTGCCAGTTTAATGCTAGTTTTATAACTTTTAATTGCTTCCCTGTAGGCTGATTTTCCAGTTGGGGAATAATCGAGGCGCCATTTCCTCTCAATTATTTTACAATTCCGTTTGGCGTCTCGTAGGTCAGCGGTGTACCACGGGGCGGCCGTGTTCCCATGTTTGGGTCGGTACTTTTAAGTGGGAGCACCACATCGAGAGATTTGGTGATCCAGGTGTTATAATTTTCGTTGCCATCTGTAGGGTTGGGGTTTGTGGTAGGTTTGGTCGATTCAAGGTTCTCCAGCCACTGTGGCTGAGGAAGCTTGGACCAATTCCGAGTTTTTTGGACTACCGTGAGTTTTGGTAAATGGTGGTTGGGGGGAGTCCACGTGAAAGGGATGTGAAAGTGGTCGGTCCAGGAGAGGGTTTCCAATTTGCAGGATAGAGCAGTTGCTAAATATAGGGTCTAAAAGGTGGCCTTTTGATGGGTAGGCCCAGGGACCAGTTGCACTAGTTCGAGGGCATATAGACTGGAGGATAATTATTATAGTTTTCGGGTCGTTGGGGTCTTCAAGGTGGGTGTTAAGATCTCCTAGGAGAGTGAAGTTTGCAGGGCTAAAGGCAAGGTTTCCAACAAATGGTGCGAGGTTGGGAAGGAATTGACCTTGCGTCCCGGGAGGGCGGTATACAAGCATAACTGAAAACGTGTTTGTGGGACTAAATTTTATAGTGAAGGGTAAGCATTCACTGTCTGGGACAAGGGTGGGGATGCTAGTTATTTCATAGCATGTCTTGTGGATTATTGCTAGTCCACATCCTATTCCTGTTTTGCGATCATTGCGCAGTATTTGGTATCCTAGCCCGGAAGTGCTCGGAGCTCCGCTCCTTCCTCCACAACAATCGGGACAAATTCCGCGGTGGACCGGGGAGGCGCAGGGAGCCGGGTGTTTAAGGGTGCAGGTGGGAGTGCGGCTGAGTTGGTGAAGGTCATTTTAAAAAGTTGCTGGTATTCTGGTTAAAATCGATAAAATGCAATTCTTAAAATCACAGTATCACAATATTTTTAAAAGGATGGACGGGTACCGGTAAGAGCAGTCGCTGCTCTGTATTTCCTTGCCTCCGCTGTGCAAATGCAGAGTGGCAGCCTTTGTAGGGTGCTGCCGGTGAGGTCCGCCCCCTCCTCCCCTCTAGCCCAGAAGTGCTCGGAGCTCCGCTCCTCCCTCCACAACAATCGGGAGAAATCCCGTGGTGGACCGGGCAGGCGCGGGGAGCCAGGTGTTTAAGGGTGCAGGTGGGAGTACGGCTGAGTTGGTGCAGGTAATTTCAAAAAGTTGCTGGTATTTCAGGTTAAAATCGCTAAAATACAATTATTAAAATCACAGTATCACAATATTTTTAAAAAGGTGGACGGGTGCTGGTAAAAGCAGTTGTTGCTCTGTCTTTCTGTGCCTCCCTGCTGGGAAGGCACCACCATCCATATTTTGATGCTTGTTTGTAAAGGCCTTTCCATGGCGGCGATGCCGACATGGAAAGGCTGGTGGGGATGTGCTTTGGGGGCACGTTGCGGTTTATAAGAGGAGTGTAGGAGAGTAGGATCTGCTTACTATGGTTACCCCCACTTTTTGCTGGTGTTTCACTGATTTATCGACTTTAGTATGACTGGGGCCCTGCTAACCAGGACCCCAGCCTAGCTGCTACCTTTCTAAACTGATTGCATGTACTTTAGGTACACTCCAGATTGGTTACTGGGTTAACCTTGTGAGTCCCTAGTATATGGTACCTTAGGTACCAAGGGCATAGGTGCCCCCAGAGGCCTACCAGGGGCTGAAGCATATATTATGCTACCCCTGGGAAGCCTTCCAAAATGGCACCACAGGCCGGCTACTGCAGCCTAGGTAAGGTGGTGTAAGTACCCCTTACTAAGATATAGTATACCTATATGTAATAATCAGATTCTCAGACCAAGAATTACCCACTTACCTAGATACAACCAACCCGGCCAAAACATAACACCATCCCTTCCCAGACCCTATTTACAATGGTTCCTGAGTACTTACCCGGGAATGGGGAACTCGCAATATACAAGCTTATATCATCAAAAACACTGCTAGATCTAAGGGATTACTAAGAATAGTCACTAATAACTACGGAATGTCCCATCCTATGATCTTACCTTATAGCCCCGCGACAATCTGGCCCGGACAATTCTACCCTCTTTCTCATAGTGGAGAGCAGCTCACTCTACCACACCAATCCCAATTGGTGTTCTCATTAACGCCCTATCTTGAGCGATCTCACTGTCTTATTTATACCTTCTTCTCTCTCTTTATTGGGGAGTTCCTAAGTACCTAATATTTCCTATCAAAACTACCCTGTCCTACATTTCTCAGTTACCTGTAAGAAGGGAATTGCCCATCCTTCTATACGACAGCACCTAGCTAAAAAGAAAGGTTAATTCTGTCTTAGTAAACAACTCTCAAGTGCAATTACTACGTATTAGGGCCACTTTACACACTAATAGGATGACAAGGAGGAATAGCAATATAGATGCATGAGAATGCACACATACACACCTAAAAGATACACAGATCTAACTAATGCATTTGCAGTTATTCTCTGATCAGAAGCAGTACACTTCACTGTCTTCAGTTACCTGTAAGAAGGGGGTCACCAGCCTTCTGTACGTCAGCACCTGGCTTTGAAAAGCCCACTTACTCCCTCCCAAAGGAAAACATACAAATGATACTAATGCACATTAGAAAGAGAACAAGACAAAGAAAACATTGAAATAATATAGTCGGGAATTATTGATGCAAACAGGAACCCAAATATAACCTAGAAAACAAAAGGGGGATGAATGATTATATATAGTGCAAACTAGCTAAGAATACCTCACCCTGTTAAGAAGGGTCCAACTGTTTGTTCCTCTCTCTGGTGGAATCAAGACTCTCTCTCCTTCACCATCACCAACATACTAGCTTCACTCCAACTGCACTCCAAATGTAACTTCATCGTCTGCTAACAATTCCAACTCTTCCATCTGCCTGGTAACTGCTCCACAGATCAGATGTCCAACTCACAGCTCCAGCTCTCAGCTCCAGCTCTGCAAACCAGCTGACTCCATCTAACCAAACTGATCCAACCGACTGCATCAACTCCATAAAACCATCTGACCTCTCTGCTCTTCTGTTCTCTGATAATATGGGAAGCTCTCTGCTCATGGAAATTTCCAGCAAGCACCCTGCCTCCCACCGAATTCCTGCACCAAGCCCCGAGCTCCCTGCCCTCCCACAGTGGCCAGCTGTAGTTGCGTCTAGAGCCCGGGGATGTAAGCACATTCCTTCGATAAGGGCCGGTCCTCACCGGTTTCTAACTAGTGAATAACAGGCTCAACTCTAAACATCACTTCTGACCTACAAGCACCTCAGACAACTGAGGCAGGAAGACAAGATGGCTGCTCTCTAGTTTAGGCCTTTAGGCCCGAAAAGAGGCAAAAGAGACATAGAATCATGCCAAAGCCAATAGGCAAACACTGCAAATAGATAAATACTGCAAATGAAAGATGGCTACCTTCTAGTTTAGGCCTCTAGGCCCGAAAAGAGGCAAAAGAGATAGAATCATGCCAAAGCCAATAGGCAGCCCTACAAATAGGCTAAAAATAGGGATCTAACCAGTATACTAGGATGGTAGTAGACCAAAGTCACTATTACTCAGAAATATGACAAAATATCCGGTCACTACACTATATCTACTATATATATACAGGAACATAAAAACCTATAAGTCACTCCTATGGCAGGCCTTAACAATCCTGAAGGCAAAGTGCTTGGTTTTGTGTGAGAGGGTGCCCAAGCATGAGCTGAGCCCCTCTGCAGCTTTCGGAATCACTTCTCTGTAGCTTGTCTGTGATACAGCCATACCATATACTCTTAAGTGCATTAGAACCTCGCGGTAAATGCTAACTTTGGAATGGTTGCATCAAAACATGTCGTGTTTGGTGTCAAACACCTTGGAATCCTACCCCCCCTGCCAGTCCTGGCGACAGGGGTAGAAATCCACCCTTCTAAAGGGAGAAGACATATACACCTTTACTTTACATGTAATAGTTTAGAAGAGCCCCAGCATCACAAAATGGATGCTGCTGCCACAGACACGGGCCTGGCCTCCTGCTGCTGGACGAAACTCCAGCCGGGGGAGGCCTGGACAATAGGTTTCCTGTCCAGGGAGGTGTAACCACCTCCCCAGACAGGCTTTAGTGTATTGGGGCAGGGTGGGTTCATTCAGTGAATGCTTTTCAGACACTGCCTGGGGCACACAAGGTGTCCCTGTGCCTACCCCAGTTCATACCGGTTGCTTGGGCACTCAGCCCCAGCTCTGGCGTGAAACTGGACAAAGGGGAATGGGTGTAACCACCCCCTCCCCAGGTCCTCCCATAGGTAGGACCTTAGAGTTAGTCCATCCCCTAAACTCAGTATAAGTATAGGAACCCAGTCCCTAGGACTTTAGATTAGCCTGGACGAAACTCTGCAACATATATCCTGGCACTTCGACATTCTATTTCGACTAGAAGATGGAAGGATCTCATTTGGGGTCAAGGAGTGACCCCCCTGTTCAAACAGGCACCAAAGAAGCATCTTGCCAGTCTCTATTTTCGAGGCTCCCACAGGATCCCGAAGAATCTGCGACACAGGACACAGACTTCCAGACATCTCCAAAGGCCGACACAAGATCCTAGCAAAGCTGAGACCTGTAGCCATCACAAGAGACGTGGGACCGGAACTCCTGGACACCATGCACATTTGCTGGTGCATCTACTTCTAGAGATTTCCCGAAGTTGTGCATTAGGCTACTTGTAGTCCAAGACCTAAGCACCATCTGCACCGAAGGTTGTGGGCCTACACTCCAAGAGTGTTCAGTGGGCCTGCTTCTAGCATTTCCTCTTGATGCTCCTTTGCGATCCCTGGTCCGTCGACTGGTGGGTCCCCACAAAGGCAACTCTTTTGCTTCTTGAGCTTTCCTGGTTGCTCCAGACGTGCCCTGACTCCCCTCCAAAGGGTGAGTCCCTCAGACCTTGCTGGTCTGCACCGAAGCCAATCTTTTTATTCTGTGTGGTTTGCTGTTTCCAAGGCTTGTTGGGTCCAATCCGGATACCCACGCTGCAGCACTCAACATCCTACATGGGGCAGCTTGAATCCAGCTCCTGGTTGTTGTCGACACCTCCTGGTCCTCGTAGCTGAAGAATCAAGCTTCACCTCCTGCTCCTGAAATCACCTGACATCGGTGGGCATCTTCTTACTGCCTCCCTGGTCACTTGCAAATGACCCAGACTCTGTCCCATCTGTTTTCAGTTTCTTCAGATCTTCGATCCACCCAAGGATCCATCCAGACACTGTTCATCTGGTCGCCTGCAGCACTTCTTTGCAGCTTTTCATAGGAAACAACAACGAAACCCGACACAAAAAGACACCTATGCACCCGGCTTCCCTGGGTGAGGTAACACAAGTACTTTGGTGCTCCCATGGGTCTTGGCTTTTGAATTGTCCAGTTCTGAAGGGGTTTGTTCCTAGTCCACTCCTAAGTGTCCTTAATCTTTAAAAATCGAATCGCAACTTTCTCCATAGAAGTCAATGGTGATTCGCTGCTGAGTTTAGACACTGCGCGCATCCCCTGTGGGTCTCCTTGGGTGGTTCCTGGTTGCCCCAGCGGTTCTACAGGCCCTTGGCCTTGTCTCTATGTTCACAGCGGTACTAATACCACTTTCTTAGTATATGGTTTGTGAGGTCATTCATGAGATTATAGACTAGTAAAACAGGCTGCTTTACATTCCTTCAAGACTTAGCCTGAAGACTGCTCTCCACAGCTACCACTAGGATAGCTTTCTATAAGCGTTGTCTTTAAATCTACCATCAATAAGGGTCATTTGGACTGGTGCAGGGTTCCCACTAGAATAGTTGACAGCATATGCCAGGCAAACTACTCACAAGGAGATCACAATTTTAGCAGTAAATATGGGAGGAATGGAGAAGTGGCTCGAAAATGAGGAATACTTATCACTAAAGGGCAGTGCAGTTGGGAGGAGTAAGGGTGTGTCAGTAAGGGGTTATGGGAGGGGTGTGTACCCACCCTCAGAGCTGAAGCAAGTCCAGTACCATATAGGGCAAGCCAATGTTATTGCAGCTCCTTCCCATAGAAAACATTGGGGTGTAAAAGAAAACTTCATAAGAAATAAAATCAGATTACATGATTTAAAATAGTTAAACATATACATACTTACAATTAGAATTGAATGTTTAAACGTTTGTAAAAATGTACATCTTTTTTATTTAAATATAAATGGCCTCATTTATGAGGCCCCTTGCACAGCCGGAGCAGCACTTTTTGTGATGTTCTGTAACACAGGAGCCTACTCCATATTTACGAGGCAGCACTAAGCCGCTTTTTTCGGCTTAATGCAGCCTCCTAAATATTGTTCCCTTTAACACAGTTTTCTGCATTAAAGGGGTGTGCATTGGGTGTTCCTGAGAGTGTTCCCCGCAACATCCATGGGTTTTTGACACTGCCCCAGATTTACGAGAAATCGTAAATTTAGGCAGCGCCCAACACTCTTGCTTCCCAAGGGAGGCATGAGGGAGGCACATCTAGGAGAAATATCTTTATTTCTCCTTGTTTTTCCTTTTTCTATGTGTGCTGTATTCTCCAGCACAAACAGAAAGTGGAAAAAGCTGGTGAAAAGGTGCCTGCATTGGCACAGGGCAGCCCATTGTGCGCCGGTGCTGGGGAAAAGAATAGGAAAACGCCTTTTCTGATAGATATATGAAAAAAGAACAATTGATGGACAGAATGCGGAACAATGTAATACATTCACCCCAGTACAAAGATCTGGGCCTAAATCCATCATTTTATTTGCTCCCCATGCAAATCTAGTTTGAACCCAGCCATATGCAAATCAGTCTTGATCCTACTCGCAAAGGGAATAGTCCTGCCTGAACTGCCAGGCTAGGTTTTCCCTGGACTGGAAACAAGCATCATAAGACCTGTTTTGGGGTTTCACCCCTCATCCGCCCGGATAGCTTGACTCTAATGGCATGAAGAGCAGGGGCGTAACATAGGCCCCCACAGCCCTTGCAGTATGAGGGGCCCGAGGTCCAGGGGGCCCCCTCAGCACAATGCAGACTGGCTCAGCATATTAAAGTGCAGTGTCGCAACACAGCACACATTGGCTGGACACAGTCTTCCATAGCTGCCAAGTTTTTAGTTTGCATATGTGTGACATTCCCTTGTGTGGGGTGTATTTATGCTTGACATGTCAAGGCCTTGTGTGTGACACTTTGATTGACACTTTATTGACAGTGAAATAATGCAGTTGTGTCCATATCAAGAGACACTGGTCAATAATTAAACCCTTTTCCTATATGGAATGTCTTAGTAGGGTCCCTGAAACCCTAGCTCTGCCAAGTATCACCCATCAGGGGTAATACTAATACATTTTAGTGCAGGTTTTACGCATTACCACACTAATATGTATTAGTCACGTATTATAGATCCCCTGGGATTACCCGTAATGAGGTGCAATAACGCCAGCGTTCTCCTCAGCTACATAACTAATAAAAGCCTTCCAACAAGCTAAAATGGGCTCTCATAGCTGCCAATTTTTCAGACTACTCAAGCGTTACATTTCCATGGTATCAGTGTGCATTTGAGTGGCATTCCATTGTCAAAAGTATAACATGCTATGTGACACGTTAACACAAGTAGAACAAACTATAATTCTATTAAAACAGACAAACTGCATAAATTACCCCCTTGAGCATTAAGAAGATCTGGAACAGCTGTGGTTACATAGCACAATATGAAATCCCAGCTTCCCAACTTCACCAAACTGTGTGATCCAAAACAAAAACTTTATTTCCAGCGATGGCAGGCTCAGGTAAGCGTGGTGGGCGTGGCATGTGCTTACCTGCGGCAGCCGTCGCTGTTTATTTCACTGTTCCACCTTTTGCTTCATGATCACAAATTTGAGCGCCTTCAACTGTGTGAGTTCATGATATGCACTTTGCACAAATATTCTTGTGTATCACTGAATGGAATGGAATGTTGCTCCATCTAGAATAAAAATCTGGTCTACATATGGAGTGTGCATGAGAAGTCTTGTGACTGCTGGAGGTGATCTTGGCGAATGATCCTAGGTTGTGGCAGCCATCCAAGGGGCAGAGCATAGGTTCCTCATGTGCACAAAGACCAAAAGAGTCTGAGATGTTTAGGACTTCCTAGAACCAGCCTCGGGTAGAAATAAAATCAGGAGGGAGAAGCTATGCCAAAATCCCAGCCGACACCAAATGCGTCATGACAAGGTGTCAGTATATAGATGATATCAGCTCCTTTACTCAACCTTGGAGGCTCGGACAGTGAACCCAGCGGCTGCAGGTTCGCAGCTGACCTTAGGAATCCCACCGTCACGCTGTGAAAGCCTCAAGTACTTCCGAGGAGCTGCAAATGCGTGAAAATGCATTTCAATGCTGTGATGCAGGAACCATTATGGAAATGTGTTAGTGTCACTCGGGAGGCGTGACACTTGGCAGGACTGGATTCCGAGGCAGAGGAGCATTTAAATAATGATAATGACCTACCGCCTATGCACTGCAAAGGCTGGCTCTGTGCACGTGTGCCTCCGAGTCAGAAGCTGGGCTCAGGCAGCCGCACTGCAGCACGTTCACATTTGGTGCACCTTCACTCAAGGGGCCTTATTTATGAAGGCCTTGCGCCACTGGTGCGTCACTTTTATAATGGGAAAAAGTGACGCACCGGTGGCGCAAGGTCTTCATAAATAAGGCCCAAGGTGAGGCAGGGCGGGTTATGCGCACATTGTAAATTGCATGTGTGATGGCACCAGCCATCTGCGCCTGCCTCCATAGATGCTAGAGAAGCAGCCTGCACGCAACTAAGTTAGGTAAGTTAATAAATATGGAGCCTGACCTGTTTATCACTTTACGAACTGAATTCAGTAAAGCACTTGAAACAAAAACAGTAGTCAAAAATCTGTTCAGCTGGAAGTCAAACCTTGACAGTGTGTCTGCAGGTCATTGGGAAAATCCTGTTTACTCATGGTTACACTGGTTTCTAAAGCTATGCATTCTCTGTCTTCCTTTCAACCACTTCTCAATGCAGGTGTATTAACTCATTTTTATTAAATCTGTGCTTTTATCTTTTAAATTAAGTCTGCACCAAAGAAATAAGGTTCCCAGCAAACCTTTCATAAAAAATGGGTGTAACAAACTTTCATACTTTACCCATGTTAAACATATTTTCAAGAAAAACTGCATTGACAGTAATCTTTGAATTATTCATGGTCGTCAAAGCAAGACTCTGCAAAACAGAGCTAGCTGTATGGGGGAGCTGAAAGCCTGGGGTCCTGGGCCAGAGCCTACTTTGCCCATGCTTTCAAATGTCTCTGTTAAGGACAGGGAAACCAGAGTGAACACCACAAATGCTCCTGTCATGGCTGACTCTAGTTATTCTGGCACGAACTATAGAAGGTCTATGCTTTCACACATGATACCAATGTAACCTTGCAACCAGATGCATGTTGTGGGTGTCCTGTTTCCTTTGATTTAAACCCATTCATTTTCTCTGCGCCATTTTTGGTGACACCTTGAATTGGCTTCCCCTGAGTGCCTACCTGATGATCCATGACTGCTGCATGTTGTACTTTTATAACCATAATGAGAAATACCACTTTAGCATTCCAAAGAGATTACAAAATATTTTAATTTTGAAGAGAAATATTAGTGCTCACCTACTGTGGATTTTTCTTAGCAGGAAGAAAGTAAAAATAGAGAATAAAGTAAGAGTGGAGGATATAGAAAGCCGAAGTGTTATCTCAATTGCTCACCTCCAGGCTTGAGGAGAAGAGTAGTAAGCTATTTGTTTATACTATTATGGTTTCAGAGAGAGGTTTTCGAAATTTACAATCATGGTCTTGATCATGGCAAGAAATGTCTTACTAATTGCATTCAAATGACTTTTTACACCTTAAAGAATATGGCATCTATTTAACTCTTTATAAATAGTGCTTTTCAGCTCCATATAAAAAAGGGCTGAAAAGTACTCTGCATATCTAAAGAGGTGCACCCGAGGCCTGATGGCTCTACTGTACTGTTTTCTGGATCCCTAATGCTGATTATTTTGTCATAGGTGAGCACAGATCATGTGGGTGTGCCATGACATAAGCCTATCTCACAAATGCAATCTTGTTGGATCAGGAGGGGCACCCAAAGTGCTTCTGTCATAGTAGAGGAAGAATAACACCTTCACCAGGAGTTAAGCAAGGGAGATGAGGGCAGCATACTGTGTAGTGAACAGGACCTTTTTAGCCTGTGTCACTGGTGTGAGGCCTACAGGCTCACTCACTTTTTTAAAAAGCTCAGCTGCTGTGTGCTTGACTCACCCTTGGCCTACTTCAGGTAGATGTGGAGTGCTGCGCAGGAGTAGTGATTCGTCGCTAGATGTCTGTGTGCAGGGGAATGGTACTGTACAGGGATTTTTGTATTCAGCTGCTTCCTGTTATTGTTTGAAAATTCACTGTGACATATTTGCACCTTCATGCACAAACCAAAGGGCCATAGTTTGATTAAACTGGTTTGATTTTTGTATGCTGCTGTACTTATTACTGTTTGATCAGTCACTTTGAAATAATTGCGCCTTCATGCACAAACCAAAGGGGGAATTGTTTGACCAACCTGGCTTTATTTCTGCATACTGCTGGACTTGTTTTTATCATGCCCTATGAAAGTGTTTTCACCACAGTTCAAGAAGAAAGGATTGATTCACAAAACACTCTTGACTCGTGTATATTAACGGATTGCTGATTGTTTTATTATACACTTTGAAAGTATTTGCACTTTTTCCTTTGCTTCACCAGCTACAGATAGTATAGATTCTGTATTTAGGTACTTGCTTACATGGTTCGTTTTTATCCTACATGCGGTGTTTATTATGGTGTTGTTTGCACTTGTCTATAATAGGTGCACCTTAAATCTTATAATTAGCATTGTTTACACTACAGAAATTATAAATACAGACAAACATTTGCATCAATGTTCTGAAGCATTTAAGCAGTTTCCATCCTCAGCCTCATTTGACTGCCTGTTTTTGTCCTGCTTACTGCTTACTAATAAAGTTATGATGGTTAAAAAATTGAAATTGCTTCCTCAGTTCATTTTAAATACTTTAGTGGTTATTTTTATACACAACCCCTGTCAGACACAATTGTGTGGCATAAAGATAATTCACACCAGTTTATTTCTGTTGGAGTTGGCAGGATGCTGAGTTATATCTTGTGTACTACTCGTGTTTATTGTCAGTTGAGTCTGTGGTATTGCAGGCTTGGGTTTGACTTTCAAAGTTTCAAGGTTTTTTCTATCAATGTCAATTCTAATTCAGACCCTATGTAGTTGTTCTTTGTTCTTCAGCGGTAGGCTGCTCCTGAGACAACAGGTAGCTCCTTGCATTTGTTCTGATCCTGTCTCAGAAAAATAATCTGCTCTTGACATTAATATTACAAATGGCGTAGCTTATATATTAAGTGTTTCTCACTTTCTTATTCAAACTTACTAGGCAATATAGAGCCATTTCATTGAATGTTGGAAGTTTTAATGGAAAATATACCAGATTTTTTGGCAATGGGGCAAATTGGTAGGTCGTGGGTCAGCAAATGCAAAAAGAACAATTGATGGACAGAATGCAGAACAATGTGATACAGTGACTCCAGTACAAAGATTTGGGCCTAAATCCATCGTTTTATTGCTCCCCATGCCATTCCAGTATGGGTTTTGTCCTTCAGGGAGAACCTAGAATGGCAGTTCGGGCTTGACTGTTCCCATTGGACACATGGTGAAGACTGATTTGCATATGGCTGGGTTCAAACTGGAATGGAATGGTGAGCAAAAACCCAATGGATTTAGCCCAGATCTCTGAACTGGGGTGAATGTATAACATTGTTCAGCATTCTGTCCATCAATTGTTCTTTTTGCGATTGTCACCCGGTATGTCCAGACGTGGGTCCCGTGCTCTCCATGCCACTGGAGTCAAGCTATCATGGCTGATTATGGGTGAAACCCCAAAACTGGTCCTAGGATGCATGTTTCCAGTCCAGGGAGGACCTGGCCTGGCAGTTCGAGCTTGACTGTTCCCATTGGGCGCAGGGTCAAAACTGATTTGAATACGGCTGGGTTCAAACTGGAATGGGGAGCAAAAAAACAATGGATTTACTCCCAGATCTCGGTACTGAGGTGAATGTATGACATTGTTCTGCATTCTGTCCATCAATTGTTCTTTTTTCATGTATCTGATAGATACAGCAACTTCTTGCCCCTTTCTTTTGCCGTAGGGCAGTGCAGCAGGAAGGCCTGCAGTGTTGCCCTACGGTAAAAACTCATAATTGAGGTCTAAAATATTTTAAATTTTTTGCATTTTAAAGCAAATATACAAATAATTCACATTAACCCTGGTGACTAGGATCTCCGCATGGTAAAGTGTAGGAAAAAGTACCAAAGTATATTAAACTTTAAAAAAAATGTGTAAAATATTTTAATTTTAAAGGGTTCCTGTAAATTAATTTTATATATTTATTTAAATGTAAAACTGAAGGACAAAATGCTAAAGCACTAACATCTACATTTTGAATTAAAATGTAATTAAAATATTTAAAATATATTACTTTAAATTAAAATTATTTTTCGCAAGTTTACAATCAAACATAAGCTCCCAAATTAAGTGAAAAAAATCTTGTATGCCTTAGTAATTATTAAAAGTGATGTGTAGGATTAATTAAAATTAATGGAATGAATGTAAACAGTATTATGTATTGCTACACTAATTTAAAAAGTCAACCAAATTAAACTATTTTATAATTTAATGAAAAATATGTACTATTTTTCATTTTTTACATTAAATTATATGCTTTTACTTCTTTAACTACTTTAGATAATACAATTATAATTAACATTATTTCCTTCTAGGTTTAAAAATAAGTACTTGCCTCTGTTTTTTTTATGAGAGGTTGTTGCAGTACCATGGGTTGGCCTTGAGTGGTGCCAGACTTACTACTGTTTTTTTAGTAGTAACTTAGACTTTTAAGTTAGGCCCCACCCCCTTTTCCAGGCATACCTGAGGAAATGCAAGTCTGCAAGTACTATGGGGCGTATTTACAAGCCCCTTGCGCCATTTTTGCGCCACTTTTCCCATGTTAAACGTTACCCAAAAGTGGCGCAAAGGGCTTGTAAATCTGCCCCTATGAACTCATATTTTGTAAATAGCCAAAGGTAGTAAAGCTACAAAAAAGTGTAAGAGTAAAATAACATGTGCAAATTACTCTCAAGGGTAACTGAACTTTGCAAATAGTCCAGTGAACCAGGCCTCTGCATTACCTTCCTTTTCAAAATCCCGGACTGGAGCGCTGACAATATGGATGCTATAAGCGGCCTGGTACTTTTGCCACACAAGAGGGGCACAGTGAGCACCACACTGACATTAATCCCCACCAACAATGCACAGCAGCATATTCAGTACCCTCCTACCAGCGGGAGGCACATCCACATACACTTTGGGGGCGATTCCGATCCGGTAAACAGTGCTCCGAATAGCCGTTCGGAGCGTTTTCCCCGTACGAATCGTACCCTTCAACGTTCCCCGTACGTATGACGAAGTACAATTTGTACCAGGAGCTGGACTTCGTACGAATCGTACAGAGACCGTACGACTCTAATCTCCGTACGAGTCTCACTCGGAACCAGCTGTACGCGACATCTGTATGGTTCGCTGCTGCTTTATACGACCCAGCAAGTACGATACGTATTGGGTACGCACCGTACGACCCTTTTTCTACGGGAGCTGAAAACAGCTGTAAAAGCAGAGTTCACGACAAAACAGGTACGGAACGCCCCCCGGGTACGGCGCATACCCCCCATGATCGGAAGGGGTACGCGCCGTACCCTGCGATCATGGGGGGTATGCACCATACACCCAGCGTACATGGGGTGCGCACCGTACCCCATGTACGCTGGGTGTACGGCGCGTACCCCATGTTCGCTGGGTGTACAGAGCGTACCCCCCTGTGATCGCAGGATTACGGCGTGTACCCCTCCGATCATGGGGGTACGAGCCATACGTTGTGTATGTGATTGTGTGCTTTTCCGTACGAATCGCCCTTACCTGACGTGGACTGTACGACTCGCGTCCTGATACCCCAGTCCGGATCGTACTCGTCGGGTCGTACGGCATGTGTACGAGTCATACGGTTCACTGTTTTAGCCTTGCAATACGTACGGATCGTGACAATTCAAACGGATTATTGGACTACGGATCGTACTACGCGACTCGGACTGACGGGTACGAATCGTACACGATGGCTCCGGATAAAAATCATACAGATGTTTTTTTCCAGGATCGGAATCGGCCCCTAAATGTTTCATGTGAGAGAGCTAGTCCACATTGGGAGTCTCATGCCCCCCATGGGGCCCTAAAACTACGTCTTGTACGCAATAGACCTCGGTATGCCACAGTAGCCTTGAGTCGATGCACCTCCTGATCCTTGGGGGTTACCAGGGGGTATACAATGAAGTTTTGCCAATGTATCACAGGGCATAATTGAAAGCACAGCGGTAGTGGAGGCACAGGGAATTGTGAGGGGGTGGTATAATAATAATTTCTATAAATGGAGACTTATACGTAGCTGCCAGCTGCCTCCCACGTCGTGCCTCAATGTTCTTTTTCCTGGTCGCATAACAGACTCTCTGTCAAATCCCCGTGCTGCTCTCATGCTATGAGAGCAGCGTGGGGATTGGCCTGAGCGGGCTGCTTTGATGCTCCGTTTAGGACATGGAGTCTGTGCTGTTTATCCTACCTAAGTATCCATTTGCGTTTGGCGGGTCTGAGATGGCCGGCCAAACACACATGCGCATTCAGAAGTGCATGAACCAGTCCTCATTCACCCTACCAAGGCCCCCTCCTTGCCTCTCCTTACGCACGCTGGCTCAGCTAGCTGGGGAAAAATAAAATGATGATAGAATATAATTTTTTTTCGCCTGCTTGCTCTGACACAGTGGGGCGACGCTGTTTTAACATTATGGAGCATCCACACCTGCACAGCGGAGATTACTATGTGGCCAGCTACACATTTACCTGCACACCCATCAGCCAGAGGGTTCACTGATTCACCACAAATATGACAATCCATCCAGCAGAGCACAATACCATTGGGAAAACCGTTGTGACAGCTACATTTCACAGAGCCTGTCTCCCAAGACAAAATCACTTATGCTTTCCTAACAGACCAACCAAAAGACACAATGGACTTGATACTGAAGAAAATCGCGATGGAGGGTCACTGATTGGAGGCCATGGATGTGAAAAGGATGGACCTCAGGGCAGAAACTCCATCTGAGTGGATCTCACTGGCTGTCACAGTAAGGTTGAAGGACTGGATCAATGTCTGACAGTACTGGAAATTAGGCTAGACGACATCCCTACCAGGGACTGCAAACTCTGGCATCTGAGTAAAAAGGTTCAAATCTCAAAATAGGATGCACAGGGGCAACATGCATTTCTTCTGCATACTGGAAAAGATGTAGAGGACTGACACCTGCATCTGCCTCTGTGACCTTCTCCTCCGACTATTGGGACTTGCTTTACGTCCACTTTTGTAGATCCAGAGAGCCCACAGGATCCGCTAGCAAAGGCTGGCCAGTGCCAACAGGATGAGACCCATCTCCGCCACAATAAAGCATGCTGAATACTCGCAGCAGCCGGAACTCATGGTCTGAGCAACTATGAAGGCCATGAGATCCACATATCGGCTCACTTCTCCAGAGAAACAAATAAAAAAATGGATGGCATTCTTGTATCTCAGATGCCAGCTGCACAAATATGATGCCAAATATGGTCTCTAAGAACCAACGAGCATGTGAATTATGATTTACGGTAAATCCAAAGACTTTTACGAACTGGAAAAACTATGATCTTTCTTGAATGGACTTTAGGACTCGAGTACGTATTCAATGTACAATGCTCTGATCACGCTCTGGAGTGAGGGCCTTTTCCACAGAGGGGGAAGACACAATCACAGATTGGCACGATCGCAAAGCAGCAAAGGCAAAGCAATCTTAGCAATGGTGGAGCTCACACAAGGCAGAGGTCTAGACAAACCCTGCTCGCCACTGAAGGCCAGACCAGAAAAAAACTTATCCATATACAGATTTTTATCTTGCTGCTCCTCTGATGCTGACATATGAGTATTGCCTGTCTGTTCAATGTTTATTGTTAACTGTTCCACATCCATGGCACAGTAATACATTTTGCACGAATAATCTCATATTGTTTTCCTTATAGATAGTACTGTTATCTCCGCTCACAGGTACCCCTCACATCTACAATGCTCATATCCCTGTAGAATACCCTATGGTGACTGAGCCCAACACACCTCCCATCACGCCTGCACAAGGGCCCCGCACCCATGCATATACTTTGCCTCATTGCACCTTTGTTGCTAACAGATGAGTAATGTCTGTCTGCTCGATGTGTCATGTTAAATGTTCCACATCCAGTGCTCATTGTTCCATTATGCTCTTCTCATAATGAGTTTCTTTTAGATTGTGTTGTTATCTCAGTAAATAGGGCATCTTTGTCTATACTGCGAGTATGCTGCAGAATACCTTGAGTGCAATACACCATTCCTCCACCATGCCTGCACAGGGACCTGCGACTGTGCCCTTGTGACAAGCCCCTCCCCCGCACACCAGCAATGACATCAACGACGAGGCCTGTCAACATTCCCTTGGCAAAATTCTTATACCAGCCGCAACAGGAAGCATTATGTGCTCACCTACCTTAATTCCACGGATGTGGAATAGCCTTACTATAGGAAACCCATCTCACATGCTCCAAGGAAGTGAAGCTTTTGGTGGGATTGGGTAGGCAAGGTCATTCACAGTAGCCATCCACTGACTCCTCGGTAACCCAAAAAGGCAGAGTAGCCATTCTTTGGGCACATTTTTCCCATGCTTAAGATGTGAACTGAGCCGGAGGATCCAATGAATGCATTTGTTAAGTTGAGCATCAGCGACAAAATGATCTGTGTATGTTTGATCTATGCCCCGACTGGGCCAAAATGCCTGTCCTTCCTGCTATGCACCTGCTTGCAGGAGGGTGACTGAAATCTCGTACAGCACGCAATAGTGGATCGTACTAGCCCTTTAATTGTATCCAACAATTCAGACAGGGCTTTCATGCGTGACATTCGTATGGATCGCGACCTCCTTGGTATCTGGCGTCTTCTCTATTTTACCAATAGGGAACACACATATGTTAGGACTGGCCTGTTGCGTGCTTATCTAGGTTCCTGATCGATACTGTGACCTTATGCCCCTATTCGTCTATAAATCCATTTATTCCCTATATTGGCATAACCGTTCAAGTGCGATTTTCTGTAAAGTCATCTCTGGCCGCACACGAACAGAGCCACATTCCAGCATGACTCTCTGCTACTTCCTTTGCGACCAATTAGTGCAATGACAGAGCAGCAGTCACTATCTGATATTCCTAGATAACACTCCGAGTTCTTCAACAAGATAAAAACTTAGCAAACCTGGAAATCCCCGCTTGCTATGTTTTGATTAGTAATGGAACTCTAATGAGCAACTGATAACTGTCACTTCCTAGTGACATCTTTAATTGACGTCTTATGTCCAGCAAACTTGCGTCAAACCCGGCACCTGTCAGGTATAAATATTACCAACGTTGCCTTAAGCAAGGAGCGAACATGTTGCTGATGCCAGCTGCCTGCATGACTCCGTGTTGGTAAAAACTAGCACTCTGTCGCTGCAGCCTGCTATCCTGTGGTGGTGAAGCTACTGATTACCATTATCGCCGCTACAGCGCGACCTATGGTGCAGTACGCTTGAGGAGCCGTGCAGCCGTCCTCTGCGAAGACATCCAGCCCAGCTGCCCGCGGACGCTGTCACCCCTCCTTCCTCGACGCGCTGAGAGAAGCCGCTGCCTTTCTCGTGTAGAGAAATCCAGTCCCGGCGCTTCCGGTTTACCCTCGCGGGTGACTGGGATATCGAGAGAGACCCCTGAAGGAGATACCAATCCTCCATCATTCTATTCAGAGGTATGGTGTTGACTAAACCCTTAGAAGAGAATTCTTGAAACAAACCTTGGCAAAACCAACTTAACTTAAGCTACTTACTTACTCCCCTTCTCACGTGTTAGGCTTAGGTCAGGCACACTGGGGTAGGCTTAGTTAGAAGCACCAGTTGAGTATGGTAGCCTAATGTATATATGACTGTATATATGTTTTATTACTTTTAAACCTTTGTATGGCTAAGAAACCATATCAATGCTTTTACAGTTCTATTTCGCAATACTTATCTTACTGTACGTACTTTTTATAATAACAGTTATTGCAATTGTGGCAATACATTTCTCTTGTATGAGAAGAAAGACTGTTCAATAAATGTTAACCTTTATTGATACACGCCCGTCTCTCTATTCTCTACATACTGTGAAAGTAAACTGCACTAGACTGACTGAGTGAAATCTATGTCTATTGTTTCACACGACCCTAGAGATCGACTCTTGATCTGAGGAGCAAAGTTGTCATGTTGCACGGTTGTTGGAAAGCTGAATCCCTTCTTGTCTGTGCCAAGGAAGCTGATCACTTCCTATGCAGAGAAGAAAGTTTCCAGTGACCTCTGAGCTAGTTGGTAACACAACCCAATTAAGTTTAGCATAGTCAGTGGAGGCCTGGAATATCCGCAGTTCCACGTCGATACTACTGTTTATGTTATTCCAATGCGCAGGGCCTAGTGGGAAACTAGGAACTACACTACATGGCGCCCTAACGTTTGGTAAGGCGATAAACTAACGCAGTCGTGCATATTTCACACCCCTTTCTCCCGTAAATACTCCAATAGACGTCTGGAGTGGGTGAAAGGTTAAAATCCGCCCGACCTTAGTAGGAAGAGATTCCTATGTAAAGCTCTGGTTTATTCAACGTTGAAGGATACAGTGTTCCAAAATATTGTGCATCTAATCTTTGTCTCCTTGGAGACCTACTCTGCAAACCTCGCATTTTTACAATGCCAGAAAACGGAACCCCTGGGGCCGCAGCAGATGCGACTCAGCAAGGTCCCGAATACACAGACCCGGGTGCTATTATCATCCCGGTCCAGTTAAGAAGATCTATAACCTTAAAACTTATAGAGAACGGACTGCCACCTCAAGGTGGTACAGTAATTTTCGTGATAGAGGCTCACGAGTATCGGCAGACAGAGGTATTCTATTCATGGATAAACTTTCCAGCGGTAAACGCTATAACACAAGGGTTTCACTATTACAAAATAGAGGAACCTCCGGATGAGTACGCCCCTTTCGAGGAGGTTGAAATTCCACTTAAATTTCAAGAGCACCTGCTCTGGTTTAATGGCGCCCTAAAACACAATGATCACATAACCAGGCTCGGTCCACTAGGTAGACCAGGAGCCACGTGGCCGGTTCTAGCCAGCTACACACCACATCCTGACATTATAAGAATGTCTAGAGAAGAGCTGTTAGCACAGCTAAACACATTAATAAAAATACATAGGCAATTAGTCCAATATGTAATACGGACTGTAACAGTCCAGCCAGCTGTTAATACACCACAGCTGGCCCCTCATCAGGGGAACACAAATAAAATTACACCACAGAACATACAGTCATGTCTTGGTAAAACACCCGTAAAACGGGAACAAATTCCTTTCTGGTTAGCCCAGAAAATCACTCAAATAGAGGCAGTATTTCCTGATACTACCCCTATTGAGAAACACAGAATCTTGACCATCTGCCTTCCTATGGGAATCGCACCACACGTGGAGGACTGCGACACTTGGGGTACAGTCTTTGCTTCCATTTACACAAAAACACACGGTGTTCCGTCTATGGCGGTAATACCAGACGTACTAAAACAGATTCAAAATGAATTCGGTCCAGAACCCGCTTTAAATCTAGGTATGAAATTACTGAAAGACTTCAAGCAGGTCACGGCTATATTATTAGCCAACGTAAAGGGAGAAGCAGCATCTGTGGCGATTCGCCAGAAGTTGAGGGAAACAGATATAAAAGATCCTGTTGAGCTTGCCAAAATCATAGAAAAATGCTATGAAGAATTAGGTAGAGACAGCTTGGGTGGAAAACCAGTTAAGCCCCAACTGCTCGAAAATCCTGAAAAATTATTTATTAAAAATAATTCAAACACTCCTAAAAAGAGCTGGGATGGAAATAAACAATCCACTCCCAAGGAAAAAGTTTTCCAGTCCAGAGAGAGGTCTCCTCGACGGAGGGAAAGAACTCCGACACGAGAACGCCAGTCTCCCCAGGGGGAGCCCTCTGAGAAAAGATATAACCTTAGAAATAGGGATAATATAAAAAAACCTGATAGATATCAAAGTATTGATACACGTCCCTCTCGATCTTTTCCACAGAATTCGGAAAGAAGAGGACGGTCAGACCCAGGAGAGCACACCAAGTCCAAAGACAAGGAACCTGCTCAAAATAAGAAATCTCAATTTCAGAAAAAGAAGGTAGCCAGTATTAGAGTAATCAACCATGCCGAGAATACTGAGGACACAGTTGAAAAACGGGGAGTGGGCATTGACAATGTTGGACAGTGCAGCAGAAATCAGTATAGCGCGCAAGATCTTGATGAGTCATCTGGAGACAGTGGACACGAATGAATTCATTCAGGTTGAAACTGCCGACGCCAGACTTAGCGAGCCCCATAAAATATACGAAATAACATTGCGTATAGAGGGTGATAAGACTAGGAAAATTAAGGGTCTATTTTGGGATAAGCTCTCAAAAGGCTATGATATTCTGTTAGCTGAAAAAGATTGGCCCCCGGAGTTTGTCAGGGAGTGCCCTCGTGGCGAAGAAGTGATTATGCCTGCCTTCTCGAATCACATTCCGATTCACAAAAAATACACATATGCAAGGAAATGGGCAGTAGCCCAGGCACCTGCATTGTATAAAAATCATGTAGGATGGGATGAGGATTCACCACCTCACAAAATCCAATTAAAAAGTGAACCAACTGCCCAACGGCAGTATCCCATAAAGCAAGAAGCTAAAAAACAAGTCAGGGAGATCTTAGATCAACTTGAGTACCAGGGGGTGATTGAAACATGCACCTCTCAAATGAACAATCCTTTGTTTCCTGTCTCCAAGCCAGACAATTCATATCGTCTAGTTTTGGACTACAGACACCTTAATACATGTTGCAAAACTTTTGCAGTACAAAACTCGCATAGTGCAGCCCTAATGAATAATATAGTTAGGAAAAAATACAAAACGACATTAGACATTTCTAATGGTTTCTTTTGTCAAAACATTGCACCAGAAAGCAGATACTTGACCGCTTTCTGCGCATTTGGGTCACAGAAAAAATTCTGTCGACTCCCACAGGGGTTCAAGAACAGCTCAGGACTATTCTCAGCTAGGGTAACAGAGTTACTACAAATCTATGATGATGAAGCATTATCTTACGTAGATGATATTTATCTCACAGACGACGACTTGGATACTCACTTGAAAAGAGTGAACACCATTATACTTGGGTTCGCAGCAGAGGGTTACAAATTCAACTTTAAAAAGTCCCGAATTGCCCATCTGACAGTACTATTTTTAGGGTACGAATTATCAAGTGAAGGGAAAAGCCTAGCGGACAACTTCTTAGAGAAGTGCGCTGTACTCCAAGCTCCAAAAACGCTGAAGAATTTACAATCCATACTAGGTTTTCTGAATTTCGGAAGAACTTACATTCTAAATTACGCAGAGAGGGTTAAACCTCTCTACGAACTAATAAAACCTGATTTAAAACAAATCAATTGGACTCAAAAACACACAGAAATTTTGAGATCACTGAAAACAGACATGTTAGCAAAAACAAAATTAGATACACGTGACAACACGATCGATCTCGTAATCCGAGTCATCCCAGGAAGATGCGGATTCACATACCTAACCTCTAATGAGGGAGAAAAGGTACCAATTTCAATTAAATCTCACTTGTACACACAAGCAGAAAAAACATTCAGTCGCACAGAAAGAACTGTGAACGCAGTGCAAATCGCATTAGCAAATGAACGAGAACTAGCACACGGCAAACAGATTAATATCCTTGCAGCGGAATCCGCCTTCGAGGCGCTATTCAGCCCAGTAAACTTGCCTACAGTGTCACTGGATCCGAAATGGATACAGTGCATAGATTCTCTAGGAGCGGAAGACGTGAAATACTATTTCGCCCCGCAATTTGAAGAACTGAATGATTTAGAATATGAAGAAGAATATCCTCTGCCAATCAAAATCCTGCCTCTCCCACAATATGCCTGTATAATCTATACAGACAGCTTTGTACAGCATTTTAATGTAGAGAGTAAATCCTACAATGCAGCATGTGCGATCATTAAAGGTCGTTGGCTGTGCGGTAAATTCAGACCGAAAGTAACAAAAACTGAATCTGTAAGAAACTGTTCAGTTCAAAGAACTGAAATCAGATCTTTAAAGATGGCGCTCGAAAATGCAGAACGCGAATTCCCCACACTTATCGTGTGCGATTCTCATTTTTGCGTCAATTCTTACAACAACAAACTGCAGAGTTGGATCGAAAACGACTACAAAGATGACACAGGTGCCACAATAAAGCATAAATTGCTCTGGAACGAGGTAGCTCTTTTAAGTAAAGAACTACAAAAGACTCACGTGATTCACGCACAGAGTCTTCAGCGTGATGGCGTTCACGTTGCAGGGAATTCATTGGCTAATACAGCCACAGCGGAAGCAACTAACCCGGCTTCCGTAGCCACAAAAAAGCGTACAGATAAGTACATAGACGGGGAAACCATGCTAGCAGTACAAACGACCGTAAAAGGCGACTGTGCAGCACTACCCGTAAACTATCCACTCAATTATGCATACATAATCGATGCAAACTCCGTTCCTTTTGCTCGAATCCCTGGAGTGGGGGATAGAGTAATTCCAAACAGGAGCAGGAGGGGCTTCCTCCTACTGGAAGCACACATGGGGTTGGGTCTGAGACACCAAACAATCAAAGCCTCTCTGAAAGAATTGCAATCAGAGTACTGGTGGCCAGGAATGAGTATAGATATTCAATGTTTTGCTCAAAATTGTGAAGACTGCAATAGAGATCGCAGTAATGAACAGGCCAGTGTAGTTTCAGGATCCCTTCTAGACAGCATAAGGCGGTCTATCTGCGCAATCAAAGAAGAGAAGCGCGTCCCATTGTACAACGTTTAAGACGAAAAGCACTTTAAAAAAATGAGGCCACCAGCGCTCGGCTGACGCTAGAACGGTTATAAAAGATTTGCGAGTCCATATCGGCATATACGCAATTACCACGTTCCATTCTGACCAGGGTCCTGCTTTCAGCTCTCGAGCCTATAAGGAGGCCATGGCCAGCATGGGAATTGGGTTGTGGTATTCTTGTCAGTCATACCCCGGGAGGGAATAGTGTGATAGAAAGAAAAATCCGGGACATAAAGCAATCTATAACAGCGAAGGTATTAGGTTCAGGCGCTGGGTGGGTCAAACATTTAATAAGTGTCCAGACTAGTCTTAACAACATGCCAAGAAATTCTCTAAAAGGTTTCAGCCCATACGAACTATTGTTCGGAATTAGAATGAACGTTCAGGACCTCGATAGTCAGATGTCAGTGGTACAAGAAGAAACAAAGCACTTTGATGTAAAGGATCGTTTGGCTGTTTTACAGGAACTGAATGAAACAAGAAAATCATTAAGCAACATAAAGTTAAAGCAACAGCCAAGTACCACTGACGAGGCACCACCCGCAACAGCCCCAGCAAGGCCTGTCTGGATTCCAAAGATTGGGGATCTATAAAAAAAAAAATCGCGGTTAAGAAGGAATTTGGGCCTTCTTACAGAAAAGCAGTACCTGTCTTAGCAGTCACCGGAACAAGATCAGTTGTGCTACCGCCCCTTGCTGGTAAAAAGGAGAACAGAGTCGTGTCTATCGATCTGGTAAAACCACAAGCATGTGGCCTATAATCAACAGTAGGCCCAGTGGACTCCCAAGAAATAACAGAATACCCAAACTTGCAACAATCCAAGAGGTTCAAACTGAAAGACTCATCACATTCGATCAGCCTGCAGTGCACAATGAAGGACTATGCAATAATGCCATGGAACTCGTGCCTCTTGAAACACAGATTGAAACAGTTCGTCAAGAAACAACACCAGTCTACAATGATGTGGCATCAGAAAATGCTACCGAGAGACAGATTGAAAGAACAATCCCATCAATTGACAGAACTGCCTCTGGTTATTTCATCAACTTCGACAACTTCTCTGAAGATCAAAATGAGCCCGAAGTGATGCCAGAAACAAAAAAGTCTTTTAAAGAAAAAGCAACGGAACTCTTTCATCAACTGAAGGAAATCTACCTAATTTCCCCTTGGCTAGAGTTCTGGTTCGGTCTAGGTGTATTTTTCCTCCTGCTTTGGCTCATCATGGTACTGTGTTTGGGAAAATTCATTGAAGGAAAATATATTACAATGGACACAGCAAGTCAGAACATCAACCTAGTCCTGAAACCACACAGATCATCCCACGTGAAGAAAAGAGAACTGTCAACAGTAAATGTCACAGCAATTCCAATACCTGGTGGGGTAGTATGGGAGAAAACAGACTATGAGATCTATGGTCCGGTCGAAATCCTGAAGTATCCTCATCAACTAAAGGTTTCCTTAAGTGACTTTGTGACACCTAGTACATTCTCTGATGATTGGGACTTTAACAGTATTAATAACATGATGTCTGATTTAGTAATGTCAGCTAGATTCACAGATCATGATTATTTACAAGGTTCATCTAGTTATGAGCAGTTATTCTGTTACACCCACTATGGGGATCATTACTTGCATAAATCTGCACAGCCTAGAAATGTTTTTATGTATAATCAATGGGAACATTGTGCTACACCACCTAAAAGCAGTTCTAAAGCATTTTTTGAGAAATTCAAATACTTCTCAGGGTTTAACACCAGTGATGCAGAAACGTTTTATTACAAACTGTTAGAAAAAACAGGAATGAAAACAATGCTGACAAATTCTAAATTGATATATTCAGAAGCATTTTATGACAAAATGATGACATTTGGTTTTGATTATTGGAAAAATAATATTGAAACGAAAACAATTTGGGGTACAAAAGATTGGCAGGTGCAAGGCATAGAAGCACTATTTAGAACCTGCATGATACCAGAACAAATGTTATTTTTAAATGACACTGTACACCAAACATCTTGTCTTGGCCTAGCTAAGAACAAAGACCTTAAAACACCGTCTATACCAAAGCCAATACCTGAAAATACAACAGCTGATATTGAGTTAGACGTGTCACACATTTTACATTTCAACAGAACAAATCCTGATTGGAAAAAGTGGTTAATCTGGCCTACAGACACAAATAGCTGTCAAGATAGATTCCTGAATAAAACACAGGGTTTAAAAATGACCAGATTAGACTCAAGATACTCCCAGAGACAACATCCAGGGATTATAACAACATACAGTGTAGGGAAGCTCTGCCTTGAATGGCTAACAACATCCACACTGGCTGAAATTAAGCAACACTTGTCTTTATTAAAAGATGGTGCTGATTTGCGCGACTTCATTCTTGGACCACGCAAACAGCGTCAAAAGCGTTTCATAGCGACCAGTATCTATGCTGCTTACAACGAGGCTTGGAAAGTAAAGCAAATTGAAACTGCTGAAAAGATACGAGAAATTGATCGTATTAATTTGGAAAAATCACTTTCTGTAGTAGACAATGGGTTAATGACTCTGTCTTCCAGAATATATTCTTTGGACAATATTGTATCCTCTGCCTTTGATGTGATAAACAGAGATTTGCTAATGTTACAACATGGCCAGTCTCAATTACGCTCTATTATAGAACTAGGCTGGACGCTGCAAAACCTTCGTTCAGGCTATGTGCCTTGGCGTTTAATCAACACAACGTCATTATTTTCCAGTTTTAACCTTACTGATAAACAGATCAGTTTGGCACAGAAAGGAGCAGACTATACAATCTTGAGCATCGAGAAACTTGAGAGATTATCATTGACAATATCAGAGAGTCCTGTCATTGAATGGATAATACACGGAATTATCACAATTCCGATTACAACTTTCCGATTTAAAAAGTGCCTTGAGTACATACCTGCTGGCCAATATGAACAATTGGGTAAGGGATATGTTAAATCCGAATGGAAATTACCATACACTCATTCTTGCTATAGTGACAGCGACAAAAATGTATTTCTTAGTGGTGACAACTGTAAACACTCACTAAGCGGTATACTTTTGTGTCAGGGTATTAATTTACACGGAGCATGTGATGGAAATTCAAACAACCTTTCATGCCACCAGCTAGTCACACCTGCAACTCAGATAGAGCCCTTCTTTATGCAACTCGCAAACGGGAGTTACATTCTTAGAACGGATCACAGGTGCTGTGGCCTCGCGCCCGGACTAAGTTATCTAGTACAAGTAACGTCCATGGTCAAATGTTGTATGCAAGCATTGTTTCCGAGCGGGCCTCCAGACATAGTGACTCCCCTCTGGCCTCGTCTGAATCTCTATTCTATACGAATTGATACATTAAGCAAAATGAAATCTGTGCTTTTACAGACAACAGTGCCTATAACGTCATCTAAATAGACGTATGATCTTCTAGTCGCAAGGACGGCTACTGAAGTCCATGACCTTTTATCAACAAATTGCCCCGTGTATTTCGTAGAAATGTTTAGCCAACTCCTTAACATGTCTAGTGCAACAAGCATCCCAGGCATATTTAAGACAGTCTTTACGGGACTGCTAACACCCTTCCAGGCAATTTTGGGAATCTTTCCTAATTTTGTGCACTCCATCTTTGGCGGCATTCCACTATTTTTGGGACTCATCGCAGGGATTCTATTTTTGTCCATCCTGCTACGTTATGGCAAGCCTCGGCTCAGACATAGCTCCCATGGGAATGGAAGAGACAATCCTAGCAATGCGCTACAGGGACAGGATAACTAACGTCCTCGGATTGGCCAGGCTGAGAGATCTAAACATGACCTGGTTCCTTTCATTCAGACCGATATGGCAAAATTGCATTTTACCTGTGCTACGGTGTATGCTTTGCGGCGAGGAATGCGTGTTGGACGTCTGTCTTTCACTTCCATCAGCAGTACCAATGGACGTCGATACTTTGCTAAGTCCAATAACGGCTCACGCATTGTGTTGTCCCCAGCGGCTACCAATCCTGATGACGGCATTCGTGGAGACTCCTGTACTACAGCCAAGTGGTAACAGTGGAGCAAGTGACAAAAGCAACATCATCCAGGTACAACGTTCTGTGAGCATTGCTGGTCCTGCCTTCGATGACAGCAATTATTCTCACACCTGCCAAGTTACAGCGCTATCTAATTTGGTTGAACTATCACCTGATTTTGTAGACCAATTCTTTGCGAGCCTGTCTGATACGATGTTCTCACCCATAGAGAAACAATAACTTTTGAAAAGCTTTCCGACACACAGCGTTCCCATGAACTCTGAATTCGGCCTTCAGTTTTGATCAACAAAAACTGCCAGGAGCTTTGGAAATTCTATTTTCTTTGAATTGGACAATTTTTTCTAATATTGACCTTTTTTGGCACGAACAATTCTTTGCTTAACGTAAAAACTATTCTTAGAGAACAGAAGCTTCACACTTCTATTTCTAAACACATCTAGAGACATAACAACATAACACCAGCCTCTAGCACACGTTTATCACAATGCATTTTTATGTGATGATTTATCTCGCATTTCTTCTGTCAGAGATACTTCATGTGTAATTCCTTTTGCATAATCGTTCATTAATTTCAAATGCAATAATTCTTTGAATGATTACTATGCTTTAAAAAAAAACGTACAGTACCTAAATTCCATGTATTTCAAGTACGCCTATTTCGAATGCATTTATGTATTTTGGGGTGGGCAATGTTACACATACACCTAATTGCTTAGTTTTTAGTAATTTTGATGGACATGTATACGTGGAGTGGGTGTTGCGTGCTTATCTAGGTTCCTGATCGATACTGTGACCTTATGCCCCTATTCGGCTATAAATCCATTTATTCCCTATATTGGCATAACCGTTCAAGTGCGATTTTCTGTAAAGTCATCTCTGGCCTCACACGAACAGAGCCACATTCCAGCATGACTCTCTGCTACTTCCTTTGCGACCAATTAGTGCAATGACAGAGCAGCAGTCACTATCTGATATTCCTAGATAACACTCCGAGTTCTTCAACAAGATAAAAACTTAGCAAACCTGGAAATCCCCGCTTGCTATGTTTTGATTAGTAATGGAACTCTAATGAGCAACTGATAACTGTCACTTCCTAGTGACATCTTTAATTGACGTCTTATGTCCAGCAAACTTGCGTCAAACCCGGCACCTGTCAGGTATAAATATTACCAACGTTGCCTTAAGCAAGGAGCGAACATGTTGCTGATGCCAGCTGCCTGCATGACTCCGTGTTGGTAAAAACTAGCACTCTGTCGCTGCAGCCTGCTATCCTGTGGTGGTGAAGCTACTGATTACCATTATCGCCGCTACAGCGCGACCTATGGTGCAGTACGCTTGAGGAGCCGTGCAGCCGTCCTCTGCGAAGACATCCAGCCCAGCTGCCCGCGGACGCTGTCACCCCTCCTTCCTCGACGCGCTGAGAGAAGCCGCTGCCTTTCTCGTGTAGAGAAATCCAGTCCCGGCGCTTCCGGTTTACCCTCGCGGGTGACTGGGATATCGAGAGAGACCCCTGAAGGAGATACCAATCCTCCATCATTCTATTCAGAGGTATGGTGTTGACTAAACCCTTAGAAGAGAATTCTTGAAACAAACCTTGGCAAAACCAACTTAACTTAAGCTACTTACTTACTCCCCTTCTCACGTGTTAGGCTTAGGTCAGGCACACTGGGGTAGGCTTAGTTAGAAGCACCAGTTGAGTATGGTAGCCTAATGTATATATGACTGTATATATGTTTTATTACTTTTAAACCATTGTATGGCTAAGAAACCATATCAATGCTTTTACAGTTCTATTTCGCAATACTTATCTTACTGTACGTACTTTTTATAATAACAGTTATTGCAATTGTGGCAATACATTTCTCTTGTATGAGAAGAAAGACTGTTCAATAAATGTTAACCTTTATTGATACACGCCCGTCTCTCTATTCTCTACATACTGTGAAAGTAAACTGCACTAGACTGACTGAGTGAAATCTATGTCTATTGTTTCACACGACCCTAGAGATCGACTCTTGATCTGAGGAGCAAAGTTGTCATGTTGCACGGTTGTTGGAAAGCTGAATCCCTTCTTGTCTGTGCCAAGGAAGCTGATCACTTCCTATGCAGAGAAGAAAGTTTCCAGTGACCTCTGAGCTAGTTGGTAACACAACCCAATTAAGTTTAGCATAGTCAGTGGAGGCCTGGAATATCCGCAGTTCCACGTCGATACTACTGTTTATGTTATTCCAATGCGCAGGGCCTAGTGGGAAACTAGGAACTTCAAGGCATTCAACAAAGGCTGGAATATTTTCTCCCAGCCAATGTTTGCACTGACATATGATACCTGAAACTAGAGGGGGAACTATTGAATCATTTGCAGATCTGTCTTTTGGCACATATTGGACTAGTGCGGCTTATCTGCAAACCATGGCTCCTTAGCCTCTCACACTACAAACAACCCATTGATAAGGACCTACTTAAATCTCATGTTACCACCTGCTTAGACCTTAATAAAGGGCTGGTAGTCTCTGCATAAACATTATGTGCAGCGGCAAAAGCAACCACAAGGACCTGCTAATGAAAAATGGCCACAAATCAATAGACAGAAGGCAGGATGGCAGGGCATCCTAAAGAGAAAAATTGCGTGACCTGAAACACCAATACAAGGCCTGCCCTTCCCCTGTTACCAGACGTCAGGTCGAGAAAGTGTGCATGGACCTCAATACACTCTTCACATCTAAGACAGAATATATGCTGCAAACATTGAAGGCTTGCCTTACAAACAGGTTGAAAAGGCAGGCAGGCTACTAGCGCTGCAATTAAGGTAGAACAGGGAGGGCTATCCTTGCAATTTAGACTGGGTCCGGCCACATCGTCAGATGCTTGCAGGAAAAAGCAAATGCTTTCGCTGACTATTAACATGCCCTCTATACCCCTGAGGTGGCTTTGGTCCCAGCTCAGAAGGAATATTTCTTCTGTAAAGTGTGATTTCCCAGCCTTAATGGGGTGGGCAGGGAGCAACTGATGGGTGAAATCACTAAAGAGGAGTTATCATAAGCTTCCTTCATCCCCCTGTATTACAAGGTTCCGGGAGAGGATGGCTTTCCCATGAAATTTTATAAATGTGTGATGGCAGAGATTGTGGATTCCCTGTATGACGCTTTCAAGAAAGATGGACAGATGGGTACTCTCAGCTCTCTCTCTAATAGGGCTCTTATGACAGTCCTTCTCAAACAGGAGTAGGACCTTCTTCTTTGCTGTGGCTATCATCCCCTTTCTCTCCTTAATGGAGATATTAAGATACTGGTGGGGATCCTGGTGGCCTGCCTCAAACTGGTCATTCAATCACTCGTTCACCACACAAAAGTGAGGATTGTCCCAGGGAGTTCATCCTAGAATTATCATCTCATGTTGGCTCACTCCCTATGATTGGCCAAAGATGTACCGGAAGAAGCGTCAGATCTATCAATCGACACAAAGAAGGCCTTTAACAGAATAGAATGGATCTATCTCTTCACAACACTACACAAATTCTGTCTCAGTGCCAACTTTATTGCCAAGGTCCATTGGCTCAATAGTTCCCTCCAGCACATGTTAACTTGAGGGATTTCAGTCAACCGAAGGCCGCAATAAGGGTGCTTGTTGTCACCCTAACACTTCCTCCTGGTATGGAGCCCTTGGCTGGAGTATTGGTCCAATTGATGTTGATGGTAGGCCTCCCGAATCCAGGACGTCCATTGTACATGTATCTAAATGCAGACAATGTCCTTCTTACACTTTCTGCCCTCACTATTTCATTCATTACACTGCAGGATTTCAATTCCAACTTTTCTGTGATAGCCAGGTACAGGGTTAACTGGAGAAAGAGTGAAGCCCTCACAAATTCACGGATAATGGCAGGAGCGGCTGGTGCAGTTAAGCGCAGTACAGTGGGGGGCGGGTATGGGAGATTCGACAGACGACGACGAGGGAAAATAACATTCAAAAAGAAAACCACTTACCTTGTTCTCGTCGCATTGCTGCGTCGGCATAAAGCAATGCCACAACATTTGATAATGCTCCATGACACGGCAGGCTCTCCTGCGTTATCCAGCAATTAGCTCCAGATTCTCAATACAACAATTCAAACAGTAATGTTAGATTTCAAGTTAGAGAGGCCCTTACCTACTGAAGTCCAAAGTGTGGATTGAGCCTGTCTGTCTCCTAGGAGATTCTGAACAGGAGAAGTAGCTGCCCAGCCCCAACCCCAGGCCAGCCGACAATTGGCTATTCAGCTACCAGGCAAGTCTCAGCCCTCCTCTCACACCGGCCCAGGCCCCTTAAGGCCTTGCTGGGTGCACCCCAAATCATTCCCCTCCATCTTGTGAGTTGCAGCCTACCTGTGCCCCAGATTGCAGTGAGCAGAGTGCAGGAAGTAGTAAGGAGACAGACTAGTGCTGTCTCATCCTAAGACAAAAAGTTGTTTAAAAAACGATTTTGACTGTCTGTGTTTACTGTCTTTGCCTGTGGTTGTTACAGTTAAAAATTGTAGTTTTAGCCTGCCTGTAATTGCATATTTTATCACCTTTGTTGTGTTTTAAACTTGTGGTTTTCCCTGCCCATGATTGCCTGCATTTAGCATGTTGAATTGTGGGATTTGCAGTCCAACCTCTGTGTTAAGACCTGTATGTTAAAACAGTGCACCCCCAGCCACCATTTTGTGTTCACAACCCAGTGAAACCAGCCCCCCTGCCTTCCCCCCAGCAACAGGGATTTTCTACATCAGAGGGTGCTTCTGTGAGCTGTTTAAACTGTGTTTTACTAGGGCCTGTGCACCTCGTTTTTTGGCAGGCAGGGGGAGTAAAGTTTTATTCAAACAGTATTGTTAGATTTCAAATTAGTGAGGCTGAAGTCCAAAGTGTGGATTGAGCCTGTCTGTCTCCTAGGAGATTCTGAACAGGAGAAGCAGCTTCCAACTCCCTGGCCAGCAAACCTTGTCTGAGGTCTCTGGGACCTCATATGGTCTGCTAGTGGTTGGTACACTGATTGGTGGTTGTATGTGGTTTATATGGTGTTTCTATGAGATTAGTGTTAATGTCCTCATTGGTTGGGTATTTGAGGATTCTGATTGGTTTCTGGGTCTGTGATTCAATCATTGTAAGGTTGGGACTAGGGCTAGGGTTAGGATTTCAATGGGGAATAGGGGCTAGGGCTTCCTATGTTATTGGTTGGTGGGAGTAGGGTGGGACAGTGGACTAGGGCTAGGGATAGACCTTTAATTGGAAGTAGTGATTAGGGCTTCTGGAGTGATTGGTTGCTGGACTGGGTGTGGGACTTAAAGTAGGGTTTGGCTTTCTATTGGAAGTAGGGACTTGGGCTACCTGTGCCACTGGCTGCATGGACTTGTTTTGGGACTACTGGTAGGGTTAGGTCCTTTATTGGACCTGGAGATCAGGGTTTTTTAACTGACTGAGTGCTTGGACTAGGGCTAAGATTGGCTGTAAGGTCCTGGTCTACTATTGGTTCTAGATTTTGGGGCTAGTGTTGTGATTGGATAGTGTTAGGGCGAGGGTTCCCATTGACTGAAGGGTCACCTGATTACTAGGGCTATAAAAAAAGGCCAAGGTTAGGGCGTCTCAGCTGGGGCAATGAGGCTAAGGGCAGAGAGGACAAGGGCAGTTACCTGTTTGAGCCTTTTCGAGACTGACCAGGCCCTGGGCCAGAAATGCTGCCCATTTTCCCATTTAGCAATACCCAGCCCACACCATCCACATCCACAAACTTAAGGTACTCATGGATCTATATATTTATCACTTTCTTCTAATTTAGCATTTCCATTGCACTACCCTATTTTTCAGCCTAAACATCTATCAATATATCCTCTAGGTCACGGGTACTCATAGTACGGCCCGGGGGCCGGTGGCGTCCCGGCAAGCCTTCCGTGGCGGCCCGCGGACCATGAGACATCCTACCCGTGTTTTCAAAGAGTGTCTGCTGCTCTGTGGGGGCCGGGTGATTCAATCTAGTGAGGCCAGAGTGGAGCTGCAGAGGCGCTAAGAGGAGGTGAATGCACATGCAAATGGTCTTTTTAAAGACCTGGAAGTGCTGTGAAGTGTTCAGGTGGGGGTTGTGTGTCCATGCGCGCTGGGGAAGCTGGCTGGGGAAGCTGTCTCAGCCCGTGACAATGCAGGCAGGGTCAGATGACAGAGGGTGACAGAGGGAGGTAGAGGGACAGAGACAGAGGGAGGGAGGGAAAGAGAGGGAAGACCGAGACAGAGGGAGAGGAAGGGAAAAGGAGAACGAGAAATGAAGACAGAGAAAGGGAGGAGGGCGACCAAGGGAGACAGAGGGAGGGAGACGGAGTGAGGGAGATCGAGTGAGGGAAGGGAGTGTGGGAAGGGAGGGGAAGGAAGGAGTGAGGGGAGGGGAGTGAGGGGAGGGGAGTCAGGGGAGGGGAGTGAGGGAAGGGAGTGAGGGAGTGAGTGAAGGGGAGGGAGTGAAAGAAGGGGAGTGAGGGAGGGGTTGAGGGAAGGAGAGTGAGGGAGGGAGTGAAGGAAGGGGAGTGAGGGAGGGAGGGAAGGGGAGTGAGGGAAGTGAGTGAGGGAAGGGAGTGAGGAAAGGGAGTGAGGGAAGGGAGTGAGGGAGGGGGTGAGGGTGGGGAGTGAGGGAAGGGGAATGAGGGAAGGTAAGGGAAGGGGATACAGGGAAGGGGAGTGAGGGCGGAAGTGAGGAAAGGGGAGTGAGGGAAGGGGAGTGAGGGAGTAAGGGAAGGGAGTGAGGGGAGGGAGTAAGGGATTGAGGGAAGGGAGTGAGGGAAGGGGAGTGAGGGAAGGGAGTGAGGGAGTGAGTGAAAGGGAGGGAGTGAGGGGAAGGGAGTGAGTGATGGGGTGAGGGAAGGGGAGGGAGTGAGGGAGAGAGTGAGGGAAGGGGAGTGAGAGAGGGAGTGAGGGAAGGGGAGTGAGGGAGGGAGTGAGGGAGGGAGTGAGGGAAGGGCAGTGAGGGAAGGGAGTAAGGGAAGGGAGTGAGGGGAGGGGAGTGAGGGAAGGTGAGGGAAGGGGAGTGAGGGTAGGGGAGGGGGGAAGGGGAGTGAGGGCGGGAGTGAGGGAAGGGGAGTGAGGAAAGGGGAGTGAGAAAGTGAGGGAGTGAGGGAAGGGGAGTGAGGGAGTGAGAGAGTGAAGGGAGGGAGTGAGGGAAGGGAGTGAGGAAGTGAGGAAAGGGGAGTGAGGGAAGGGGAGTGAGGGAAGGGAGTGTCGGAGTGAGTGAAGGGGGGGAGTGAGGGAAGGGGAGTGAGTGAGGGGGTGAGGGAAGGGGAGGGAGGGAAGGAAGGGGAGTGAAGGAGGGAGCAAGGGAACGGGAGTGAGGGAGGGAGTGAGGGAAGGGGAGGGAGGGAGGGAAGAGAGTGAGGAAAGGTGAGGGAAGGGAGTGAGGGAAGGGGAGGGAGGGAGGGAGGGAGTGAGGGAAGAGGAGTGAGGGAAGAGGAGTGAGGGAAGGGGAGTGAGGGAGTGAGGGAGTGAGGGAAGGGGAGTGAGGGAGGGAGAGAGGGGAGTGAGGGAAGGGGAGTGAGGGAGTGAGGGAAGGGGAGTGAGGGAGGGAGAGAGGGAAGGGGAGTGAGGGAGGGAGGGATGGAAGGGGAGTGAGGGAGGGAGAGAGGGAAGGGGAGGGAGTGAGGGTGAGGGAAGGGGAGGGAGGGAGGCAGAGGGGGAATAGGGGAGTGAGGGAGAGAGAAAGGGAAGGGGAGGGAGTGAGGGTGAAGAAAGGGGGGGGAGGGAGGGAGAGGGGGAATAGGGGGAAGGGGAATGAGGGGAAGGGAAGGGGAGTGAGGTTGAGGGAGGGAAGGAGAGGAAAGGAGAGGGAAGGGAGAGGAAGATAGAGGGAGGAAGAGGGAGGGAGAGGAAGGGAGAGGGAAGTAGAGGGAGTGAGAGGGAGGGAGAGGGAAGGAGAGAGGGAGAGGGCGTGGTACAGTCGGAGTGAGTGAGATAGATGGAGACCGGGGAGGGAGAGAGGGAGATAGTGGGATGGAGGGAGGGAGGCAGAGAGAGAGAGATAGAGAGAGGGAGAGAGAGAGAGAGGTGTGTATGCCGGGTCTGGTAGCTCAGTGGACAAAGGTGTCTACTGCAGGGACCTGTGTTCAACCTCATGGTCACAGTTTTTTTTGTTGCTCTAGCCCCGCCCCCTCCCTCACTGACCCTGCCCCCACTGGTGCGGCCCTCGAACACAACCCACACTGTAAATTTGGCCCCCGGGAGAAAGTTTGTGAGTACCCATGCTCTAGATCCACTCTCATTTATCCCAAACCCCATGCCACTACTATTATCCCCAAAATAACCCTTTCTTGACTCTCTCCAACTCTACCCCTCCTTGTATCATCTGACACCTCTTTCTACTATACCTATCCCCAAAACAAACCTTTCTGAACTCTTCCCTCTGACTCCTCCCCTCCAAAACTCCTTTTTACTCATCCAAAACCCTCCTCCTACTGCTAAGACCTAAAAAAAAAAATCCTTCACTCTTTTATCCCTCCACTATCCTTTTGAATCAAAATTAACAGACTGACATGTTCACTTCTCAAATTCCATATTCAACTATACTAATTCACCACTAATCCTTTATGGGCTCCGGAGTGGCGTGCATCAACACCCCATCAGGTCTAACAAGTGCTATATAAATACAAACCTTTTTTCCTCCTCTATCCTTCTGCTATCATTCCAAATCCAAATAACTGACTAACCTATCCACCACTTAAAATTGACTTGCATGTTTCACTATACTAATTCAACACTAATCCTCTATGGGTCCCGGAGTAGCATGCTACTTGCCAAAAAAGCGCTTCGACGCCTCGTCAGGGGTAGTAAGCGCTATATAAATGCAATTACAGTACACTACTATACAATATTAGCCCTGATGCCAGCTGTGAGGGGTTTGATAAAGAAAGTAAATAATACAGGAGATGTGGGCAGCCCTGGTGAGTTCCCCTATTTTTTTCAGCCATTCCTGCTAAATTTGAATGTTTTAAAATCTTTGCTTGAGCGCTTTGATATATACTTAAAAGCATATTAATAAACCGTAGAGGAAAGCCGAACCGCTCAAGGCCAAAAAAAGAACATCTCAATTAACTAGGTCGAATGATTTCTCATCATCCACCATCATTATCACAGCAGGCATCTGATTCACATTAAAATAATTGAGTGCTTGAACAAAAAAACCTGTGTTAGATGACATCAACCTGCCAGGCATGAACCCAGTCTGATCCATATGGATTATCTTCTGAGCTATTGGAGTGATACGATTAGCCCTAATTTTCATAAACAATTTATAATCAGCATTTGATATGGTAATTGGCCTATATGAATTTACGTCTCTTGGGTTCTTCACCGTCTTGACAAAGTTAAAAATTGTTTATTCTTTAAAAGTTGATGAAATTGCCCCCCTCTTTTTTATAGAATTAATAAGCTCCATCAAAAAAGGAAACAATTCTTTAGAAAACGTTTGATAAAATTCTAAAGGAAGGCCATCGGTGCCACAGGCCTTAACACAAGGCATTGCGGCCGGGCCCTGCTGGATTTCTAATGATGTAATATGCACTTTTAGTCCTTCCAATTGTTTGCTTGTCAGTTGTGGCAATTTTATAGACTGGAAATAATGATACATAGTCTCATTTGAGGCTGCATAATTAGTTGCTGTAAATTTTTTGGGATATCTTATACTTTTCAGAAACTACAGCCCCTGTCCCCGGTTCCTCCAGTTCCGTAATCATTACCACTTCCTACTGAACCCTAGCTTAACCAAGCCAGGAACTTCCCCACCATCTGGTTTTCCTCATACTCCTGCTGCTGATACAGCTGCGAGCTCTGTATTTCCTCTACGATAAAGAATTCCCTAGGCTCATACTTTGCTTTAGTCAACGGCATATCTACTGAAATTTGTGTCCCCAGCTAGCTAATCTTTTTTCTGTAAATCGGTATCAACTGCAGATTGGAGTTCAGCTATACACATCACCCGTCTTTTAGCTTGTGAGGCCATAGATGCCACCATCTGTCCCCAAACTGAAAAAAATGAGGCAGTACCCTTGTTTATCTGCAAAAATTCCTCTATCCAATTTCTAATTCTTGCAATCCATTCCTGATTAGAAAGAATGCTGTGATCCATCTGCCACCGGACCTCTCCCTCTTCGTCGTTTCAGCTTCCAGCTCAATACCACCCAGTGAATAATAAGAAAAGGAGTTAGCCCAAATTTAAGAATATACATAGTTAAGATAGCGGGAGATTTTAAAAAAGTCTATATGACAAGCTGAATTAAATCACTGGGAAAAGCAAGTATATTGCGAGAACTCTGGATGAGCTCTCCACAATGGATCTACCAATTGGTAATCCTTTGTCATTATATCTATTACCTTATTAGTACATGGTTTTAACAGTTTTCTTCTTTTTTTTATGTGTGTCTTGCTAAATCCTGGATAAAATTAAAATCACCTCGCATGATTATAGTGACCTCAGATCCTATGGCAACCTTGATAATCTGTATGATTGCTTTGAGATCATTCACTGTCAGGGATAATAGGTAGATTCCCATTTAGCCTGGTAGTAATCCAGATCCATCTACCATTAGGATTTCTAAGAACTTGTATATCCTCCCAGTCTACCCCTTATCCAAGGTACATTGCTACCACCTCGCCGCCAACCCGGCTTAGGCAAAATATGTATTGTAGTGATATTTAGGAATAAAAAGCTTTGGTGTCATGGTTTTAAGACAGGTCTCCTGAAACAATAAAACTTGTGGAGAAAAAAAAATTAACCTCCTTATTAAGTGGTCGATTAGGAAGGCGGACGGACTTGCGTCCGTCCGCCACCCCAAGGTGGAGGGACCGTCCGCAGTGGCAGCGACGTTCCCTCCATTGAGATTAGGATGTGACCGCCAGGGTGACTTTAAGCAGCACCTGCTGCGAGGTTAAAAATTCATGCTTTGCATTTGCATGCACAAAGCGACAGGCACCGCATAGTGCTTGCCGCTTTGTACATGCAAATGCAGGGGGGTACCATAGGTACCCCCCATGTGCACCCCCACCCGACACCCTGGGGGCCCGAAAGGGCCCCCCAGAAGCTAATGTCCACATGCTTTTCCACAGTGGAAAATCAGCCGCTGGAAAGCATGTTTACAAACCCATCGTAATTTGGCTGGCGGTGTCTTGCAGACACCGCGACCAAATTGCGGCTAACACCCGCGGATCAGCGGCGGATGGACCTGCCGTCCGCCGCTGATACCACCACCAACATAATCTGGCGGTGGGTGTTTTGAAGGTCCGCAGCGGTGAATCCGCATCCTCCGGGCCAGCAGTGACTTCCACCGGCCCAGAGGATGCGGATTCACCGCAATCATAATTGACCCCCTTAGTCCCCATACTTCTGTTTGTTAGATACACAATTAACATTACACTATGGGGTCGATTCCGATTCAGGAAACAAATCCATACGACAATTCGAATTCGTAGCCGTTTCCATGCGAATCGTACAAATCTGTCCGAATCGCGTAGTACGATCCATAGTAAAAAAATACTTCTGAATTGTTGCGAACCATATGAAAAGCAAGGGAAAATCCATACAATACGGACCCTGAAAGTGAACCGTACGAATCGTAAACATGCCGTACGACCCGACAAGTACGATCCGGACCTGGGAATGAGTACCCGATTCGTACAGTAAACGTCGCGTATGAACAGTTTTTACGGAGAACCCACAATCACATAGGGTACTGTTCATACACCCCATGATCGTAGGGGTACGGTTCATACACCCCATGATCGTAGGGGTACGGTCGTACACCCCATGATTGTAGGGGTACGGTTCGTACACCTACAATCATGGGGTGTACTAACCGTACCCCATGATCGTAGGCGTACGAACCTAAGAGCATGGGGTGTACGAACCGTACCGAGGGTCCATAGTGCACGCATTTCGAGTCGAATTCTGCTTTTCCGGATGTTTTGAGCTCTCGTAAAAAAAGAGTTGCACGGAGTGTTGACTGGACAAATCGTACTTGCTGGGTCAGAAAATGATGCTTCGATCCGTACGGACATCGCGTACAGGCATGTTCCGAATGTGATTTGTACAGAATATTGAGTCGTATGGGCTTTGGAACGATTCGGACGGAGAACTGCTTTGGGTACGCATCGTACTACATCGCACGTACGGGGATGTTCGAGGATACGATTCGTACGGGAAAAATGCTCCGTACGGCTATTCGTACAGGATTTTACCGAATCAGAATTGGCCCCTATATGATTCGAATTTAAAGACCCCTCTGTAGCCATTTTTTGTAATAATCTCTCAATTAAGCTACCTCCTATGACTCTGCTTATTTTTTCCCCTTCCAAAAGATGCCTCCCCAAGTCTTGGATCCTTGGTTGGAATCAGTTGAGCTCCTCCTGTAAAGAAAGGTGAACTCTTGAAGTTTTGGATTCTTTGTTAACTGATAAGAATTATTAAACAAATTTAACTTAGTTGATGATACTATTACAAAATATCCTCCTGAAAAGCCACATTGCTACAAGAAATCTGAGCATACGAAAAATATGGTTCCACTACTATCTGATCTCAAAATTCAGTTGCTTAGTGTAGCACCCAAATCCGACAGCAGATAGGGGAAAATCACTTTCTGTGCTGGAATGTATATGCCATACAAAAAAGCAGCACAGGTTCTACAGTATCAATAAAGTTAGTAGAAGCTGGAAATTTAGCATATCGTTTTTTAGACAGTGGAGGGGGTGTAGAGTCGAAATATCGCCGCACAAATATCGTGGGACAGAAATATCGTGGACAAATATTGTGGAGAAGAAATATCGAGAACAAAAATATAGTTGAAAAAATATCCACTGACAGGTAAAAAATATTGATTACATAAATATCTTTTACAAAAATATAGTTTACAAATAATTATCAATATATTAATAATTTTATGTATTTGAATGTTTTTAATGTGAATTGTTTATTTTATTATATGTTTTAGAGTTTTACTATTTAATTTAAGTTTAATTCTGCGTTTTTAGTTCCGTAGCGGGTTGTGGTTTTATAGGGGCAGAGGGTGGGAAGTAATTTAATTTTATAAAATGTATTGAATAATTCATGTATTCATTGATTAATTAATAATAGTTTAATAATTAATTGTTATTTAATCTCAATTAGTCAATAATTAAGTTAATTGCTTAATTCATTTCATATTTGTGTTCTGGTGCTTATATGTGTAAATTGTGTGAAGGGTGGCAATTAATAAAAACATTAATTAATTATTAATTATTAAATACTTTTAAGTTAATTACCATCAATTAAATTGTAATTGTGTAATTAATTTTAGGTGTGTGTTTTTGTATTAGTATGTGTAAATGGTGTGAAAGGTGGTAAGTAATTATCGTTTTATTGATTAATTATTAAATATTAATACATGAATTTGCATTAATGAATTAGTGAATATTACATTTAATTGTGTAATTAATTGTAGGTGTGTGTTGTGGATTTTATAGTGTTAAATAATGGGTAACTTTTTTTATTATCTTTGTTAATTAATAATATGTTTACATTTAAAAATAATAATTATGGTAATATTGGAAATTAAATTTCATAAAAGCGTTGATGGTTTTATTTTTTATTGTTTTGTGATCCAGCGCTTTCCCTCCTGTTGCACTCACTGGAGTGGGAATAGTAAATGTTACCCCTACGCTATCCAGCGCTTTCCCTACTGTTGCACTCACTGGAGTTGGAATAGTAAATTGTACCCCTCCGCTATCCAGCGCTTTCCCTACTGTTCTACTCACTGGAGTGGGAATAGTCATTTTTAAATCTTCGCTATCAAACATTTTAACTATTAATGTTTTTATTTTGTTATTAAATGTATGTATTATTTTTTTTAAATAGTTTAATGTGTTAATTAAATATAGAATATTTTATTTTAAATTATTTATATTTGTGTTTATTTTATTTTTATATAATTAAAAAAGTTGATAAATTAATTAAAGATAGTTAATAAAACGTATTTAAGTAAATATATGTATATGTACATTTTTTGTGTGTTTATATTTAATAAATAAAGTGTATTTGTTATGATTAGTTGAAATCTATATTAAATGTAATTAATTTTGTTAATAATATTAATATTTTCACTTAATTTATTTTAATTTTGTGTTATTTTTTAAAGTCGATATTTTTTACCTCTACATTTTTTACATTGATATTTTTGAGTCCATATTATTGTACTTACCTGTTTAAGTATAGGTATTCGATATTTTTGTAATCGATATTTTTACATTAATACTTTTTTTCGACTATAATTTTGCAATTGACATTTGAACATGGAACTGCGGAGGGGTGACAAAGTCGAGGAATGGGTCAAAGGCTATTGTGGATATAAAGTCTAAGAAGATAAAAGTAAGACTTCCTTGACTAGTGCCAACACGTATGTCCCCCAAAGCATGAAGCCATATTTCTCTTTTATGTGATCTCATTTTATCTGGGTAGCTACTTTCGGGGTATTTCATAGTGCTTCCGGACCTAAAGTGCTTATGTGTACAGTTGTACTGCTACACAGACTCAAAAATACTTTTATGAATTGGACCTTCTAGTACCTACTCAGGAAAAAATGTAATTGGAGATTTTTTACATCTTTATCTGAACTTAATTTTACATTACTTTTTATGGACCAAAATTCTCCGTAAAATGACTGGAAAGCTGCACAAGACATAGGTTTGTAGGCGTATTGGTGTCAATGTTTTGGGCTTGTCCCAAGGGCTTCTGTTCCATATTTGAGGACTTCTATACAGACATAGAAGTTTCGAACAAAAGAATTGGAGCCTCTTGTGTAAATGCACATTATTTAGTCACGGTTAAACAATTTTATCAATTTATGAAACTCTTCATCCGCAACCCCAGAAAATTGTGTTCTCTCAACCATCTCATTCTGGAATGGGCATTGGTCCAAATCTCGGTTGGAGTAAATATTCTATGAAATCCAGGGTGAGGTGAGATCAGATCAAAGTTCAGCAATACTTACTAATGTAGACATTTGAGTACATTTCCAAACTTCCAACCCTTGAACACTGACTTCTCATCCTCACTAATATGGTCTTCTTCTCCCTTTATGACGTCTTTGGACATGGGCCTTATTTATTCTAAGTCCCATGTTATGGTGCACAGCACAAACAGCGGCAATTTGAGACCTATTTATATTAATTCCAATATGTTGTCAGCAGTTTCCAGCTTCCCTTATCAGGGAGTTTGCTTTAGTAGTAAGGGCTCTTGATCTCAAATTCACACCCAGTCGGTAGGTGCTCTTTTCAATTTAATTCCCACAGTGTTTGTGGAGGGGTACACTAATAGTAGCGTTTCCTGAAATTTCATGCATCCCAGCTGCAATATATGCAATATATTACTCTGGTGTATTGAGATATGCACTCGCCTCTAGCCTGCAAATCATAGTATATTGTTTATATCACAATCATTTGTCTCAGCCCTCTGGTTCTCCTCATTTTGCTTGCCATGACGAACTGGGCGTCACATACATCACGAGCTACATGAAACTTGCCTCCTTTCAAATGTGGCTCTTGATATGAAACAACTCCAATGCAACGCTTAACCAGCATGTAATTATTATATTGCCTTAGATGCGATCAGGGTTTGAGCATATCATGCTGACATATGGCAACGCGTGCTTCATGACCCAGGGAAGGCCCACCCTTGTCACCATCCTACAAGTGCGATCAAGTCTGATGCTTTTCTTCAGGATAAGGTTCAGACTGGGCACAATTCACAGCCTTCTTTGTTTTCACGTGGGGCGGCATGGACGTGCTTGTCCCATTGCATATCTGTTGTATCTTGTATCTTCCTGCTGCTCAGCTTGTATGCATGAGATGTGGAATGTTGGATGTTTGGAATGTGAGTGTGTTATGAATGTCAGTTGGATGAGGGCTGAGCAGCAGGACAGCTGCTCCTGATGGGGTTATCATCTTAACTTAACATCTTAATAAAGTAACATAAAGAACCTACTGTTCCAGCTTTCTTTTGATTACTTCATTTGGCGACATCTTTGGAGAATCTACGCGTGCAAAATTGAAGACAATGGAAACCTAAGGAGTACTGATAAGAAACAGAGAAATCCAAGCCTGAAGTGAAAAGGTACATGATGAAAAAGGGAAGCGTAATCAGGATATCTCGAGGTAATGGTTTCTTAATTTAAATGTGTGTGACACTGTCTGGCAAACTAACCCCATCAGTGACCTCTACATCGGTCGCCCTGAAACTGAAGTTTGCCAGATTCATCACCGAGTTGTGTGTTGTTTTCGGGGGCAGAAAATCGAGCCTCAGAGAAGAAAACATTTAGCATTTATAATTTTGCAGCTACGGTGTCATTGTATGTGGATCGGGGGCGGTTAAATCGAGCCTCGGTAGAGAGTGACGAAAATCACAGCTCTGCTGTTCATTTGAAACCAAGGAAGAAAGACGAGCCTCATAGTGTGGTGTGAGAATATAGAGAGAGGAGGTTTTAAGTCTGCTGCTTTGCCGTTTACTTGTAAACGCAGGCAAAAATCGGGCATTAGTGAGAAGTCTGCTCATGGATGTAAAAGAGTAAAAGATTGACTCTCGCTGACCTTTAATTACTTTGAACTTCGGGGGCAGACGATCGAGCCTCGGTGGGGAATTGTGACCAATTCTAGGAAAAGCTATTTGCTATTCGTGTTGGAAGTAGGAGGATTTATTAGGAATATACCTTGTGGGGAATGAAGTTTTAGAGGAAGGGAAACGAGGAAACGAGTGACTTATTTGGTGTGTGAGCCTAGCGATCTTTGGTGTTTAAACTTCTTGGCTCCAACTGCCAACTGCTGTGCTCTTTGTGCACGAGGAGATCCTTTCTCTGGGAGATTGTCTGTTGTTTGATGACGTTTCACAATTGTTGGGGCTCATGGTGGACAAGCTGCGTGTCCCACGTCACACGTTTTCCTCAAGCTGCAGCTCCTGGTGACTCATGCTGTTACGTTCTGACGAGGTTGGCAACCATTTGCATTTTTATAGCAACAATGAGGGTTGCTAAGTAACGCTCGGCTCGTGTGGAAACTTCTGTGTTTGAAAGAGATCGGGGGCAGAAATCGGGCCTCACAGTCTAGTATGAGCTTATGAAGAGTGAAGGATTTATGACTCTTGCTCTGCTGTTCATGTATTTTCGGGGGCAAAAATCGGGCCTCAGAGTCAAGTATGGGAACATTACCTGCCTCAGCGTTAATCAAGGATTAACATCTGTTAACCCGGTGCAGGATGAACTCTCAGTGTCTTAAAAGCATATTTATCGCAATCAACATGACTTTCTTCTGTGTTGACCATTTCTTTGTGGATATAACAGTGTGGACGCAGTTTTGAGCAGTGTCTGTAAAGTTCAACTGCACAATGGGGTACCGTAATTTGGGGTCCAAGAGCCAGCGTGGGGGACAACTCTTTTCATTATTGTGGTTTGGTTGTGTGTATTGTTTTCCTCGTGGTTCTGGTGTGTGAGAATGAGTTATGTAAGTGCCCATTCTGGTGTATGAATGAGTTATGTAAGTGCTCATTCTGGTTATGATTGAGTTATGTAAGTGCTCGATCTGGTGTGTGAGAATGAGTTACGTAAGTGCTCGTTCTGGTGTATGAATGGGTTATGTAAGTGCCCATTCTGGTGTATGAATGAGTTATGTAAGTGCTCGTTCTGGTTATGATTGAGTTATGTAAGTGCTCGATCTGGTGTGTGAGAATGAGTTATGTAAGTGCTCGTTCTGGTGTATGAATGGGTTATGTAAGTGCCCATTCTGGTGTATGAATGAGTTATGTAAGTGCTCGTTCTGGTTATGATTGAGTTATGTAAGTGCTCGATCGGGTGTATGAATGGGTTATGTAAGTGCCCATTCTGGTGTATGAATGAGTTATGTAAGTGCTCGTTCTGGTTATGATTGAGTTATGTAAGTGCTCGATCTGGTGTGTGAGAATGAGTTATGTAAGTGCTCGTTCTGGTGTATGAATGGGTTATGTAAGTGCCCATTCTGGTGTATGAATGAGTTATGTAAGTGCTCGTTCTGGTGTGTGAGAATGAGTTATGTAAGTGCTCGATGTTTGTGTCTCGCACGTCAAGGTTGCGATTGGGATGTCTGTTAGGATGTTTGTTACCTCGCACGTCAGGGTTGCGATGGGGTGCTTGTGTCTCGCACGTCAAGGTTGCGATTGGGATGTCTGTTATGCATGAGTTTTGGGTGTTCATGTTCTTCCTGATGCATATATTGGTGTTGTGGTTTGTTCCTGTGTGTCTTTCTTGTCGTTCTGGTCTGGCCAACTAGTATGACTTGTGGCATATGGGTGAAGGATGTTGGTTTGCAGTTTAGTTTGGAAGTAATGTGATGCTTATGATGCTTGTTCAGATTGTCGTGTTTGTGTGTCAGTATAGATAGAGACAGGATGTGTCTTCTTGCGTGTTTTTGGTTGTATGGTGAGGTTTGTGTGTTCTCATCGTTTTGTCAGTTGTTTTGCACATTTTATCTTACTTGTGCTGTATTTAAATTTTTGGAATTTACTGACCAATTGTTCTTGACTTGTTGTCGATGTTTTATTTGATTCCTTTTAATTTCCCAACGAATGGAGATATGTTGTATCTTGTATCTTCCTGCTGCTCAGCTTGTATGCATGAGATGTGGAATGTTGGATGTTTGGAATGTGAGTGTGTTATGAATGTCAGTTGGATGAGGGCTGAGCAGCAGGACAGCTGCTCCTGATGGGGTTATCATCTTAACTTAACATCTTAATAAAGTAACATAAAGAACCTACTGTTCCAGCTTTCTTTTGATTACTTCAATATCCATGTGATGTTTTTTACCCCATATATTACTACATTGTATTTGCTTTTGAAAATAGTATATTAAGTACACTAGGGGGCAGATTTATGTTAACTGGCGCATCCACAGGGATGCGCCAGTTAACGTGCGCCACAGTGCGCCACAACTCCGCCACCCATGGTGTGCCGCATTTATAATGCGGCGCACCATGAAACGGCACAGATGCGTGGCGCGACGCAGCTCCAGCAAGGCTCGGGGGTACACCATGTGCACAATGCTGCGTCAAGACCTACGCCTGCTTCAAGCAGGCGCAGGGTTTTGACGCAGCATTGCCCTGAAAGTGACTGAGTGAAATCTCATAGATTTCACTCAGCCACTTTCAGGAATGCCCCCCCCCCCCCCCTGCGCAGGATCGCCTCCTTATGGCGCAGTGCTTTACAACGTGACGCATCTCCTAGATGCGTCACGTTGTAAATAGGGCGCATTGTTTGCGCCGCAGTTGCATCAAATAAAGTGACGCAATTGCGGTGCAAAGAGGCGCAACGGCCTCATAAATCTGCCCCTAGGCTTTTTCTTTTACCCATACTGAAAGCCTACAATATCAGATCATGCAGACCGGCCTTTATTTTTCCTCAGGCACTCCGAGGACCAACTATATGTGTTGTAATGGAATTATTTATAAAATGTGCTGTTCGCTGTTGAAATAGTATGCTTTTTTAACGTTTTTATTCAAGCCTATTTTGCAATTGTCTTGATGTTTTTATCTCTCTATGTGCACTTTTATGATTAAGTATATTTAAAAACATAAAGTATTATTTGATTTAATTTAATTTTATTTGACTTCACAACCTTTGAGTGGAATTTACTACTGCATTCTTCGCACTTGTGTCGGAAAAATCAGCAGTAGGAATGCATTTACGCCCACCAGGAATGCTCTGGTGAGCTCCTGGTAGGTGTTAATGAGTCATTTGTGGCCGTACACCTAGCTTTGCGTTCAATAATACCTTCTTGAAATGGCCTCAGTTTATTTTTATGAGTGCTTCTACATTTATTTGAGATTTCCATTTTAATATTCACAATACAGGAAATCGAAGTTTTCAAAATGATATTTTAACAGTTGAAGAGGTCTACAATAACCCTTACGTAAAATAACTTTGTTTCAATGAGTTCGCATTGATGAAAGTTGGTATACACAATTCATTTACAGTTTCTTGTGGAAGCCAACTGTTGGCATGTGTGTGCATTCCAGGTGTGTATTCTACTTCACGTTTATGATCGGTAGGGTTGTTTGTAGGTCACTGAATACCTGAGGCATTTTTATTTAATTTATGTGTAATAGTATATGGATACATTAATGTGCCTTAGCACCTTGACTATTAGGTCTATGTTTGTTATTTACAATTTGATCCGACAAGGTATTTTCCATTAAAAGTCACAACTTTATTAGCAGCATTGGAACACTGAAGGATGAAATATAATAACATCAATACAGACATAGCATAATTGTTATTCTCTCCTGAGAAATATTGAATTTCACACTCTGTAGTTTGAAATCAATATCTAATTCTTTCTTGGATATACATTTGTTGAATTATTTTATTGCCCAATGCACTAGATCCTGGAGCTGCAAGATATAGACATATGAAACCTGAAAGAAAAGAGAAGCTAGCATTAAATTTGATTAGGATAGTTTTGCTCTTCTTCCCTTTTTCCCTTACTGGAGCTATGCTTCAGAAAACGTCCATTCACAGTGCACAGCCAGTCTCATTTTAGTTCTAACTGGTGATTTTTTAAGCAAGTCATAATTTTGTGGTTAGTGGTCTCCAATAATAATGGGCCTCATTTATAAGTTTTTGCTATAGGGCAGCGTCCCAGCCCACCTACTGCGCTGCCCTATGGCAAAAGAATAGGGCATGAATGCACCATATCTATCAGATACTGCACATTGCTGTACTTTTCCCCAGCTCTAGATCACAATGGGCTGCTGTGAGCTTGTGCAGGTACCTTTTCACCATCGTGCAAGGGTACCTGAGTTGCAGGGATGATTATTTTTGTGCAGGAAGATAAACCTTCCTGCACAAAAATAATTACAAGAGGTATGGAAAAAGGAAAAAACAAGGAGAAATACAAATATTTCTCCTTGTTGTGCCTCTCTTACGCCTCCAATGGGGAGGCGTAAGTTATTGGCTCTGCCTTAGACTTACCATTTTCCAAAACTCTGGGCCAGTGTCAAAAAGCCTTGGATGTTGCTGGGAACGCCGCCAGCAACAGCCATTGCACGCCCCTTTAACGTAGAAAACTGCGTTAATGGGAACAATGTTTACGAGGCAGCATTATGCCCAAAAAAGTGGCTTAGTGCTGTCTCGTAAATATGGAGCAGGCTCCTGCAACACGGATCATCACAAATGGTGATGCTCCAGCTGCTTCTCCGTGTGAATAGTGCAGTTTTACTACGTCGAGTTGTGGTAAGCTACTACACTGAACTGTAGTTGGAAAATGCTAATCAATTCTTCAAAGACAACGTTTAAATAGACAACAGCATTTTGTTTGGCACATATAAGTTTGTGGGTAATAATCATTTTCACTGGATTTCCTACCTTTTTTTAATTCAGTGTACTTCCAGTCACCCACTTGTCTCTTTTCACCAGTTTTTACATACGTTATGGTGGCTACTGTTGCAATTTAAGAATGTGAGTAGCAAAGCTGTAGGTAATGCCAGCCTCTTATTTAAAACAAGGAGCACAGTGAACAACCCTGAGCTTTTCCTTGACAACTTAGCATAATAAACACTAGCAAAAGTCCATGGGTCTACAAGGTCCAAGTAACCTAACAAAAAAGTTATTTGCTCTGCCTTAGATTTATGATTTCCCAAAAATCTGGGCCAGTGTCTAAAAGCCTTGGATGTTGCTGGGAACGCCGCCAGCAACAGCCATTGCACACCCCTTTGACGTAGAAAACTGCGTTAATGGGAACGATGTTTACGAGGCAGCATTATGCCCAAAAAAGTGGCTTAGTGCTGTCTCGTAAATATGGAGCAGGCTACTGCAACAAGGATCATCACAAAAAGTGATGCTCCATCTGCTTCTCTGTGTGAATAGTGCAGTTTTACTACGTCGAGTTGTGGTAAGCTACTACACTGAACTGTAGTTGGAAAATGCTAATCAATTCTTCAATTACAACATTTAAACAGACAACAGCATTTTGTTTGGCACATATAAGTTTATGGGTAATAATCATTTTCACTGGATTTCCTACTTTTTTTTTATTTAGTGTACTTCCAGTCACCCACTTGTCTCTTTTCACCAGTTTTTACATACGTTATGGTGGCTACTGTTGCAATTTAGGAATGTGTGTAGCAAAGCTGTAGGTAATGCCAGCCTCTTATTTGAAACAAGGAGCACAGTGAACAACCCTGAGCTTTTCCTTGACAACTTAGCATAATAAACACTAGCAAAGGTCCACGGGTCTACAAGGTCCAAGTAACCTTACAAAAAAGTTGTTGGCTCTGCTTTAGATTTATGATTTCCCCAAAATCTGGGCCAGTGTCAAAAAGCCTTGGATGTTGCTGGGAACGCCGCCAGCAACAGCTATTGCACACCCATTTAACGTAGAAAACTGTGTTAATGGGAACGATGTTTACGAGCCCAAAAAAGTGGCTTAGTGCTGTCTCGTAAATATGGAGCAGGCTACTGCAACACGGATCATCACAAAAAGTGATGCTCCAGCTGCTTCTCTGTGTGAATAGTGCAGTTTTACTACGTCGAGTTGTGGAAAGCTACTACACTGAAGGTAATGCCAGCCCCTTATTTAAAACAAGGAGCACAGTGAACAACCCTGAGCTTTTCCTTGACTACTTAGCATAATTAACACTAGCAAAAGTCCACGGGTCTACAAGGTCTAAGTAACCATTACGAAAAAGTTTCTTTTTTATTCTCAAGTCACAATGATCTCATAGACAAAGGGCTGGAAAGGGAGGAAGAAAAAATATTTTTGATCAACAGGAACAAAGAGACATAGAAAAAATCCTAAAAGGAGGACAGATTCCCATCACTCACCTAGGTGACATGCTTCATCATCTGGGATCTCCTCCTGGTTACACACTAAAGTAACTAAGGACTACAACCTTCTGTCTATCAGAAGGGAGCTCGCAGATGTTTTCAAATACCTCTGATAGATGGAGCTCTAAAATATCTGTCCAGAATGATGAACTAGAGTTTCAGAATGCGAGAAGTGCAAGAAAAGAAAATAGTGAGAAGTGCAATTTAAAATTGAATAAGAGAAACATATTTTAATGGGTATTTCTTGCTATCCAAACTAAAAACAGTGCAAGAGCAGTTTTAACAAAATAACTGCAGAAAAATTGGGTCAGCTGTAGGTAATGCCAGCCTCTTTTTTAAAACAAGGAGCAAAGTGAACAATCCTGAGCTTCTCCTTGACAACTTAGGCACTAAGGGGCTTATTTCCTAGCCCCTTGTGCCACCGATACGTCCCTTTTTGTGATGCAGAGCGGCGTAAAATATGCAACACACTGCGACAAATTTACACAGTGACACATCTAAGCAGATGTGTCACTTTGTAAATCCCTGCACTACATTATACCTGCGTCAGGTATAATGTGTGCTTGATGGGCGTTCCCCCCACCAAATAGGGTCGTAGAAGTGGTACAGTGAAATCTATCAGTTTTTACTATGCCACTTCTAGGATGCCACTGCTTGAAATCCTTATGCCTGCCTCACAGCAGGCATAAGACTGGTGTAGGCCCTTTCACACGGGGCTTGTCCCATGTGAATGGACACATTGCTGGAGTTGCGTCTGTTTTCAGACACTCCAGCAATGCGTTAATTTTGTGGCTACACATACGCCAGGAATACTTCAGTCTCTGTAAATCCTTGTGACATGGAGTGCCATACAGTAAAAACGGCCCATCCATGGTGTTACAATGATGGCGCTATGAAAAGTGTTGCACCACTTTTCATAAATGAGGCCCTCAGTACGAGCTGTGGTATCCTCCCAGCCATTACAAGTATCCTGTTGACACCGGACCTGGTAGTTCTTGGTCCAGGGACACCTGTCATGGTTTCACTGGGTTTGAATATGAAGTTGAAACAACTGATGAAAATGCTGGCTGCCAGGGCCAAAAGACCTCCCAGGCTATCCAGAAACTGGCAGCAGCACCAGTGGAGCATGTAATACTCCATCTGGCCTAACCCTGCCATGCAATGTGTCAACCTGCACCCAATCCACTGCATCTCTCTTCCAGACATTCAGCAGTCCACTCACTGACATCTTTTGGAAAGTTTGAAGAGTTGGAAGATTTCAGTGGATTTGTGTCTGGACTTGGGAGACATGTTATTCCTGGGTCTGTAATGGTATTTCCTTTTCCGGTGACAAAACTCATAATTTCCAGATTTTACTGGATTACTGGCAAGAATGAGAGATTATGGCTCTATAACATCCCTACACAAAAATCTGGCAAACTCGTAATGAGGGTCCTAGCGAATTTGGTAAGGGCAAATAGTGAATTTTGGAGAATGAGTCTCAAAAATTGTTTTCTCAAGTTTTAAAGTTTTGCATGAAATGAAAAGGGAATATCACAGATATACTCCTATTTTCCAATATATCTACTATAGCATTTGTGTTTCTGTTGCAATTTCCTTTCTGCCCACCTGCTTCATCCATGTCCATAGAATGGCATTCCCATCATACTAGCAGGAAACACAATTGTCTTTATTACCATCACATGCCAATGTCTGCACACATGATGTTACATATTACAGCCATGTTCGAAAGGGAATCTTCCAAAATCCAGGCATTGAAATAAATTCATAAGAAGTCCCACAATATAATGTTTTTCAGTTCAAAAAGGAATTTTATTGAAGAGTAGAGGTGTGTCATTGTACAATGAATGGAAATAAACTACAAACATTAAATGAGAAACAGTGCAATACAATATAATAATAATACAGAAGTAATAGCAGGAATAATAAAATCCATAATGGGTAAGCAAGGAAAAGATAAGAAAAATAAATGGATAAATAAATAAATAAATAAATAAATAAATAAGTAAATAAGTTGCAAAAGAAAAAATGAATGTTAGAGAAACTATGGAGGTTTAAGTACTTATTGGGAAGGCTTCAATGAGGAGTGTCACTTAGCACATGTGTCAAAAGATGTAATAACTGGTAACCATAACTGAAACCTTTTGAAAATGACGGGTGATGATAAATTAAAGCAAGTGTCCATTCTGTGATTGTGGCACATATCATACCACCAGGCCCTATGAGATTTTAGTAGTCTTTCCAGTTCCTTGTTATTTGTTGGAAGGCGACAGCAATTAAGAGATCAACTATTTTGAAATTGGTTGCATTCTTGTCCCAGACTGAAGAAAGGCTACTTAAAAAGATGTGTGTCATAGAGAACAGAAGGCGCGTATTAAAAATTTAATTAATTTGAAGCCAGACCTGTTTCCAAAAGTTATATACTAATGGGCTTAAGAACAACAAATGGTATAAATCTGCATTTGGAGAGGTACAAGTCCAACATGTATCCGGAGTGTTAGGGAATCTTTTATGTAAAAGTTGTGGAGAGAACAAAAGTCTATTATACACATAAAACAAAGTTTGCGTTAAACTTGCTGATCTGGAAGATTTTCGCAATTTAGTCCATAAGTTTTCCCATAAAACAGGAGACCATTCCGTATTAAAATCTTTTTCCCATGCCTCTTCAGTACGTGTTTTCTGTCTCAGAATGTTGGTAGATTGCAAGAAAGTGTATAATTTGGATGCTTTGGGCTGAGTGTGTAGTAGATCAGAGAGGTTTGTATCTAAATGAGTGATGGGGTTGGCAATATTATTATTCAATAACATAGTATATACATCAAGGACAGCCTTACGAAGAAGCTGAAATTATAGATAAAGAGAGATAAAGGAGGCAGGGAGGGCGTATAGTTGCTTAAGTGAGGAAAACGAGAGAAAGTCATCATTCGAGAACAGTTGGTGAATCCAAATAAGACCCCGTTGTCTCCAAGTTTATCAATAAAAGGGTCTTTTGTGTATCAATAACGCTTTATTATGCCATATGGGTGAATTCATAAAGGATTCGGGAGTGTCAGAAATTGAGGGAAATATAGGGCTCAGTAAGTTTGAGGTAGACTTGATAAGTGGAGTAGAGAGTGTTTGGGGTCTGCAGGAGAAAGAGACATACTCTTGAAATGAGAAAGGAGAAAGGAAGGGAAGTTCCTCTGAAGTCCAAAGCGAACAATCCACCGCAGAATCGAGCAACCAGTATGAGGCCTGTCGCAAAAGAAAAGCTTTGTGGTAGGCAGTGAAATTCGGGAACTGTACCCCACCTTCAGCTTTAGGATCGGATAACTTCAAAATAAACATGCTTGATTTTTTCTTATTCCATAGAAAAGAGGATAATATTGAGTTAATGGATTTAAATAATTTAGTACAAATGGGGACTGGGATATTGGATACAGTGTATAAAACTATGGGGGAAAGTATCATCTTAATGGTGTCTAAGCGACCCCACCAAGATAAATAAAGAGGATGCCACTTATTGGGGAGCTCTGTAAGTTTTTGGATGCAATTGTTTAGGCAGAGCGTGACTGTTTCTTTTATTGTTGGTGTAAAATTCAGGCCTAAATATTTAATAGAGGACGACTTCCATGTAAAATTAGTAGAAAGAAAATCAGTTTTAAAGGTATACTTAGTTAAAGGCAGAATTTCACATTTATCACTATTCAATTTGTAACCTGACAGTGATGAAAAAGAACGAACCTCGGCCAAAAAGGCTGGAATGGACTTAGTGGGATTTGAAATTAAAAGCAAAATATCATCAGCATACGCTGCAAGCTTAACATTTGTAGGGGTCTGATAACCATGGATATGTACCTTTTGATGAATTCTTGAAAGAAAGGGTTCGAGGGCCGAATTAAAGAGAAAAGGGGATAGAGGACAACCCTGACGCACCCTCTGCCAAGGTCGAAAAAGGAAGACATTATCCCATTAGCACAAACAGCGGCATGTGGATTGGAATACAACAGGGAGAATAAGGAAATGAAATCAGGGCCAAATCCAAACCACTTAAGGGTATAAAATAAATAACGCCATTCTACTCTATCAAATGCTTTTTCAGCATCAAGTGCTATAGCTGCTAGAGAAATGTGCAAGTGTGTAGCCTTGGACAGAATAGTAAAGAAAAGTCTGGTGTTGTCCTGTATGACACGACCTTTCACAAAACCAGACTGTTCCTTACCCAACAACTTAGGAAGATAAGAAACTAAGCGTAGGGTTAGTGACTTGGAAAAAATCTTAAAGTCAATGTTAACAAGTGAAATGGGTCTAAAATTCTTGCAGTACTTCGGGTCCTTACCCTCCTTAGGAATTAAACAGATGTGTGCATCTCAAAAGGTACTATTAGATCGTCCTAAGGATTGAAAAGATTCAATTAAAGGGTATAGTTTAGACAGTAATATATTCGAAAAATTGAGAAAAAATTCCACAGTGAAGCCATCCGGCCCAGGGGCCTTGTCTCTTTTCAGGTGTTGAAGTGCAATTAAAAGTTATTTTTGCATGATCGGTTTTTCCAATGGTGAGAGATCAGTGAAAGATTGTTGGGGTTTTTGTATGAGTGAGAAGAACTGCGAGAGTGAATGGTTTGTGGTAGTTGTTTCGGATGAATATAATCTTTTATAAAATAAAGCAAACTCATCCAAAATTTCCAAGTCCTTGAACTTCAAGACAGTCATCATCAAAAATAGCATTAATATTCACTTTGTTCTGTTTTGTTTTTTAATAATTTCCTGCTCTATTCCTACCACCATAGAATTTCGCACTAGACTTTAGTAAATATAATGAGGCATTATCTGTTGATTCCTTATAGTACTGTAATTTTGTTTTAATAAGAGTATTAAGAACATCTTTAGAGTTAGAAGTATAAAAAGAATGCTCCAGTCTCTTAATGTCTTGAAATAAAGAACAAGTGCGATTGCGAGCAATAGCACGTTTCCTTGACACATAGGAAATAATAAAGTCTCTAGCAGAGGCTTGAAAAAGGCAAGGAATCAGTATGATTTAGGAGAAAGTATTTGTTAAAAGAAGTTTTGAAGGAGGAAGAAAATTCTGGGTCTGAAAGCAAAGTATTATTAAAACGCCACCTTCTGGGAGAGTTGGTTTTGGGTAAAATGTCTACGGCAATTACAACTGGAGCATGATCAGACAATAAAATATGGCCAATTTCCGCATGTGTAAGTGTTTGTGAGATGTTATGTGATACAAAAAAATAATCAAGTCGCGATTGGGAATGGTGCATCGGGGAATAAAAGGTTTATTACCTCGTAGTAGAATTACACAATCTTCCGGCATCCGAAAGCTTATATTGCGTTACCATGTGAATAAAGGATTTATGAGATTTAAATTGGGGAGAAATGATGCTTTAGAATTCAGATCTATAAATGGATCGAAAACTTGATTACAGTCTCCCGTCAGAATAAAATTATGATCCATGTGAAGGGTAATTTGCTTGGCTACTTAACGCCAAAAATAGGTGTTGCCACCTGTAGGGGCATAAACAGTGAAAAAAGAAACTGGTGCATCCTTAAACAACAGTTTAACATTAAGCCAACGGCACTCGCTAACAGAGTCTTGTGAAACAAATTTAACATTAAGAGATTTGCGACATAGCATCATAACACTGTTACATTTACCATCTCCTCTAGAGTAAAATAATTCACCCATCCAAACTTTTTTTAACTTTAATGACTCGTCACCAGGAAAGTGAGTCTCTTGCAGGAATACTATGTCGGCATTTAACTTAGCCAAATCAGTCAGTACTCTTTGCCTTTCAATAGGGGAATTGAGTCCTCTAACATTCCAAAATACTAACTTTAACAACATAAAAGGTTATAATAAATAACAAATATCAGAAACATAGCAAAAACTGCTGGAAAAGATGAACACAACAAAAAGTGCCAGAATAGGTAGATTACGAGAAATAAAATGTAAAGAAGGGAACTTGGAAATAGGAACAGCACAAATGACATTTGGCAACAAGTTCCAAAGCGTGTGAAAAAAGATTGTGAAGAAAGAGCATAACAGTGACACTTAAGATGAGCAAAAGAAGAATGTCTGAAAGAAGAGAAAAGAAAGGGTTAGGGATAGAGTGAAAATAAAAGTACGGGAAAGGAACATACCTACATAAGAAGGAAAACATGAGGAGACCGAGGAGGGTTGGAGCCACATAGGATAAACGGCACATCCAAGGTAGGCTGAGCGAAGACCAGGGAGACATCAAAGAACTAGGACAAGAAACCTGTGTGGATGGAGAAAGTGAGAACAAGTTAGGAAAAAAACAAGATTGTGCAAAGACAACAAAATTAACAATAACAAAAAAACAGAAATGACAAATATCAATTACTGTGAGCATAGCATACTGAATATAGAGCAAAAATGAGAAGCGTAGTTTCATACAGTTGCAATGAGGATAATGAGCATAATAAAAAACTCAGACAACAGTATGAGCAAAACTAGTGTCAAAAAATCAGACATGAAACGAAGAAGAAGGTCCAGAAGAATCCATGTGAGGTGTTTTGCAGGAATTTATAAAGCTTTGCAAAAGCAGTGGATCTTCATACGTGGTTGTCTTGTTGTTATAAGTAACTTTAAATAAACAGGGATGAAAAAGGCCATATCTGGCTCCCAGTAAACGAAGGTCAGCTCTCATATTTAGAAAAGCCTTACGACAAATAGCAGTGGCTTTGGCATAATCTTGAGCAAAAAACAAAGATGAACCTGACCATGTGATCCTTGGAGAGGATTTAACTGCTGCCAATACTTTCAATAAGTCTGTGTATTCTAGGAAATAGAAAATGACTCCTCTGGGTTTTCGTGGGGATGATGCTTGTGGAGGCAAACAACCAAGTTGGTGCGCTCGTTGGATATTTAGAATCGTCCCTTCCGGCATGTTGAGAATCTTTGGAAGAAAAGATTTGAAAAAAGCAAGAGAATCACATCCTTCAACTCCTTCCGCCAATCCGTAAAGGCGCAGATTATGCCATCTGTTTCGATTTTCCAAATCCTCGATCTGGTGCTGGAGCATAGTAACTTGCGAGTGAAGATTGGACACCAGTAGGGAAGTTTCCTTGAAAGAAGTAACATTTTGCTCGACAGGCGAGACCCTTGCCTCAAGTTGGAACCAGTTATCTGTTAAGACCTGCAATTTGACATTTGTCTCATCCATGAAAGGTCGGAGGGCTCTAATTTCTTCTAGCAGGAGTTCCATAGAGACTGGCGAGGAAGACTTAGGAGGCGACTGAGGGTCCTTCTTCAAGCATTTAGTGTTTGATTTTCCAGAGGTGGCTTGGGAAGGCTCCATTGTTATATCCAGGCTATACGGAGATGAAGTTAGGGAATCTTCGAGTGCAGAGAATTCCGAAAAAAACTTGGAGTTTTTGAGAAAAATGCGTTTTGGTTTAGCAGGCGGAGAAGCTGGCGGCTTTAGCCTGCCTATAAAATACACATAGCACAGCACGTGTTCGGAAAAAGAAAAAGAATAAAAAAAAGATAAAGAGCACTATGAAAAAGTCTTGTGAAAGGAGATTCAGTTTAGTTGTGGGCGGAAGGAAATGTTAGGTGACAGCTGATTAAATGAAGAGAACCATCCGCGAGTCAGGCAATACACCACAGGCCATCCTAGCAACAAATTCAATGAACACAAACAGGAACAGCGTTGTGAAATGAAGTGAGAAAATAATTCCTTAGTAGCACATCTCAACAACACCTAGTTAAGGTGTAGAAGAAAAGCGCGGCAGAGTATAGTAGGCAACAGACATGGAAACTGGAAGGGCTCAAAATAATCCATGCATGTATAAGTAAAGAGCAGCAATATCAGGAGAATAGTTCAAAATGATGGTGGAAAGATAATCCTGAAGAGAATGCTGGGTTCCTAAAAGGGCCGCTGCTGGTCTCTCATAGAAAGCAATGTGGTAGTACAAGTTACGAAATGTGGAAGAAAATGCCCCAAACTTGCTGTCTCATGTGCTGCTCAACATAAAATAGATGCTTTTGGGTGAAAGAAGGGTTAATCCAAAGTCAGAAGACATTTACAAAGTGCAGCTTGAGGAAAAAAAAACATCATCGCGCCGGTGATACAAAATGGCAGGCGCGATGTATGCAGAGCCGCGGCCGACTTACTTTCGCTGAATAAAGATGCAGGACGCGCACCAAATCTGAAATCGGGCGTCTAGATGCATTCCTGGCATCGTCCGACTCCCGCTCGCGTCCTCGTCTCAGGGAGAAGAGCCGTGCTGGGTTACGTCTCCGCTGTGAGTCACGGAGCCTCACTTGCCTGCCGCCATACCCTTCGGGCGCCAAGCCACGCCCCCAGCAATATATTGTTAATTGCTGCTGCATGCCTATTCACATTCCATGTCTCCATTACATACATAAATGGCATACACAGTCGCAATTACACAGAGACAGAAGCAAGTGCACTTATCCAAACCCGGTGCATTTACACACAGATACATGCTCCTACATTCACATGTATAAACACCCCCATCTACAGGCATACTCAAGCATCACAAAGCTCTCCTAATCTGTACCTCCGAGTCAGTAGTCTATATCCCAAAATCAACTTCTTCCCAGGAAACTACAGTATGCTGGGTCATTGAAATCCAGTTGGGTGGACCTATTCAACTTATGAATTATTTAATCAGTTGACTGAATCCCAGTTGTCACCATATGGAACCTTTGATGGCAGCATATTTACCTATGGTTATAGTTATTTTACATTTCCTCTCCTTAGTTCTTCTCTAAGTCAGTCTTGTATGGTCGGTATGCTGTACACAAGCTGCAAGTTACATGGGTCATCATAAGCCATTTTAATCACAGAGCTTAGTGTGATTTGGTTGTGAATTACCTTCTCTGTGTGTGTGTCTGGGTGTGTGTGTGTGTGTGTGTGTGTGTGTGTGTGTGTGGGGGGGGGGTGCATGTGTGTGTGTGTTATCGCGTGCCTCAGCCTGAGTTTTGGAGCTTCAGACAACAGGGTGATTCCATGGTCACACTCCTGCCTAGTCCTCTGAGTACTCAGGAGAGGGGCACTTCAACTTCATGTGAGGCTCATGAATGTGATGTATATGAAGAGGTCTTTTCTGCTTTTGAGCTGCCTGACGATATTAAGGTATAATTACTTTTCAAACAAATCTAGTTGTGGCCATGTGTGCTATGCAACACAGATGTGAATATTACATATATATGTTTATGTATTAATCAATAGATTCACACGTTTATAAATACATACAATGCACTTATGCATCCAGTTTCAGGTTGTGGGTGAGGCTACGTTCGTTGCTCAGATTTTGCAATGTTAATACAAATGGTGTGGCAAAGGCCAAGGTCCCTTTTGTACAACCCACACAAAAGAATATTGATAAAGGAAACAGTCTTATTTTCCTGGAATTCTAGCAAAATATTACTAAAATATACAGGCATCATTTCCTAGAATCCTAAAAATTGCAATGCGTGAAAGCACTGCAATGCAATTGAAAGAAGACTTAGGATGGAAGCATTTTCATGCTGTGAAAAGCATTCTAACACATGTGATACTGCTTGTTACAATAGTGTGGTAGCATTCATGCACCACAGACTGGAAGGATCAGAATATGTCTTTTACCAGACAAATTATTAAGTGGCAATATCTAACACTCTCCAGGTATATCAAGCCACACCAGCCTGAAATATCTCTGCAGATAGCTAAGGAACACTGTGTCATCTAAAGTTACATCAGGAGTCTTTACATCATAGATAGGTTTTCAGTATTTTACTTTGTATGCATTTGCTTTGCAAGGAAGTTTGTTTTAAGTGTTATTATGGGACACACTCTAGCAGTTTGTTTATCTCTCTGCTGGGAAATATTGAAAGCCATTCATTTAAGGAGTAATGCTATTATGTACATCTGGTTCACCAGTGCGTAACCAGTGTATTACTTTTATTTTATTTGACACACCATTCGGTCTCTTTATTCCTGCGCAAGAGGGTTGCCTAAGGTGGATGTATGATTTGTTGAGTTTACAAAAGGTCGGTAAAGTGAGCATATGGTTATAAGAAAGGATGGATGTCATTTTAAATCTGTGACATCAGAGGCACTTCAAATCATCTGTTCCTTAATTGAAAGTGAAGCAGAGAAATTCCTAAGTAGTGGAGTCCGACCCAGATGGAGGTCGAGCTCACCCAACTAACTCACAATCAGAGGATCAAGATAACAACTTACACACACTAATTCTGGAAATGCATTCTAGCCTCCGTACCATAGACACAAAGCTGGATGCACTCCCACTCAGCTTGACACAGTTAAAACTTCACGGCCAAGACACGGCTGGATCTGCTTGAAAACCGAAGTTCAGACTACCACAAGTTTCAGGTTGAAACTAAGGAGCAGTTTCTGCATATGCACAAAGCGCTTGGTCTGATCAGGGCAAAGAATGAGGATTTGGAGGCCAGATCTCGCTGAAACAATCTAAGGATAACCGGCATTCCAGAGACAACCGCCATGTCCAAAATGGAGGATTACATTGATGACTTGCTGCAGGAGCTTTTTGGCCCTGATTTGTCTGCAATGTTTGCTTTTGAGCGAGCACACCGTGCATTGGGCCCCAAGCCCTCAGTCGGAGCTACACCCAGGCCCATCCTGGCTCGTATTTTAAATTATCAGGATCGTGAACTCATTTTGAGACTTGCAAGAGAGTGTGGATCCATCACCCATAAAGGAAATGCAATATCTTTCTACCCTGATTTCATGCCGGCGGTGCAGGCAGCCGCTGGGAGTTTCTGCCTGCGAAGTGCATCCTACTGCAGGCCAAGGTCCCCTACTCTTTGCTCTATCCTGCTAAGCTCAATGAGATGCACGAGGGTACCATTCATCCTTTCACGGAGGCCAAATCTACACTGAAGTTTTCCAAACAGGTGGGGGTGAAGAAGAATACACACAGTTTGTCTGCTGGAAACACATCTTAAACAAGACTAAGTGTTAACGACTAACTAGTAGTTCTGTAATTATATGTCTGTAACTGAGATTTGATTTGTTCAGGGTTTAGCCCAAGTGGTGCCACTGACTTGACATGGGAAGGGGTATTGCACCCATGCTGTGGTTGCGGTGGGGTGGCGGTCTCTCACCTGGGTTTTAAAGTTCTGGCTCTCCATCACCTTCTTGGCCACCCTGTCTCCGGCAGGGTACTATGCCAGTGACCCCATGCCCCCAGGGAGAGTTTCCGGTTGCAGTCTTTGATCTACATTGGGTAACAACCTGTTGTTGTTGATGTTTAAGGGGGAAGGTTTTACACAACCTGTTTGAGTGGTTGGAGTGGGTGGGGGTGGACTGTTCCCATGAGGCACAGGGTCAGACTGATTTGCATATAGCCATGTCTGAACTGGGGTGGCAGAGTGTGCTAAAGAACAGTGATGGATTAAACCCAGATCTTTTGACTGGGTGTGAGTGTTTGATTGATTCAGATGCTTCGTCCAACACCACCCCCTTTTGTACCGCTTTTGGCCGCCATAAGTGTGGCAGGGTATGCTCTGACGTGAGTCCCTTGCTTACTTTGCCACTGGATTCAAGCAAGCCGGGCTGAAGACGGCTGAAATGCCAGAAACCGGTCCTCGGAAGCTTGTTTCCGGTCCAGGGAAGACATGGCGTGGCTGTTCGGGCTGGACTGTTCCCATGAAGCACAGGTTCAGACTGATTTGCATATGGCCATGTCTGAACTGGGGTGGCAGAGTGGGCTAAAGAACGGTGATGGATTAAACCCAGATCTTTTGACTGAGTGTGAGTGTTTGATTGATTCAGATGCTCCGTCCATCACCACCCCCCTTTTGAACAGGGGCTGGAGCCATAACAAAAAAACAATATCTCGCAATGAACTGGTATTGGGAGGAACAAGTTATCGGAAGCTCAACATAGGGCATCACACCTGGAAACAATAGTTGTGGTATGACGACTCTAAACTTTTTAACCTGGAACATAAGTGGTCTTAATGGTCACAGAAAGACCTGACTAGTCCACTCCTACTTTTCAAGGCATAATATTGATGTCTGCCTTTTGCAGCAGATACACTTGAACAGCAAGCCCCCCACAAGACTAAAGCACAGGCGCTGAAGCAGACAGCCAGAACCCCACTCACCGGCAGTCCTCTGGCACTCGTTCGTGCTGGGCTGATGCTGTGGGTCCCCGCCGGAGTCAGCGCTGCTTTCCTGGGCACAAGCAGTGCCCTCAAACAGGCCCTGCTACTCTTCTCGTCACTCCTGGGGCTCCCGACAGTTCTGGGGTCATTCAGGGGGGTCTCTCCCTCTCCTGGGCCTCGTAGTGCTCCAAGCTGGGCCCGGGCCTTCCTTTGCCTTTCCGGGCCCATGGACCAATCAGGAGGCAGAAGGGTGGAGACGCGCCCGCAGCCGCCAATAGCAGTGCGGCTTGCGTGGGCACAGCAGCCTCATCCAATGGCTGTGCAGCGGCTGGCCGGGGCGTGGCCTATGACACGGATGATGCCCAGTCACATGAAGGTGGCCGCAGCCGCTACCCAGGATCAGCGCGGCCTTCAGCGATGCCTGGGCATGTGGCAACCGGGGAGGAGTGCACAGACAGGCACCTGGGCTGCGGTAGTGATCTACGCGCCCTAGGCGCACTCTGCCACAGCGCTTCTTCTTGCCACAGCGCCACCTGGCATCAGTCATGGAGGGGTCGTTGCGGTGAGTTCCTCAGCGGCAATTATGCGCCATGGGCACCCGCTGAGTTAATTAAGGCGCCAGCGCGGGGTAGGCTCCCATGACATTTCCCCACATGCAGAGGCAGTTCTCCCGGGCTGCGGCGGAGATTGCGGGGAGTCACTCGGTCCCACAATGAGGGGTAGGCTCCCTCCAAATTAGTGTAAAAACCACAGGGTAGGCTCCCGCTGGTTTAAATAAACATACCAACACAGGGTAGGCACCCGCTTCTTCTGGGGCATGCAAAGCGCTGCTGCTATGCGGGCTGGGCACCCACTGCACTTTTAATAACACAGTCTGTCCTGGCCACATACCGCTGTTGGGTCCACGCTTCTTCTAGGACCAAATTAACATAAAGCACTGCCGAAATCAGATCCTCACCTTGGGGCTGGGAATATAGCGCTGCACTCTCCAAGCGCTAATCAGCAGGCAGATAGCTCGCTCTTCTCTTCTAGGCCCTTGCCAGCCGTCAGGGCCCAGGGGTAGCGCTCCTTCTCTCTTTAGGGGCCAGGGAGCAGAGCAGCAGGTACTACTGGGCAAGGTCAGCAGTCAGTGGGCACCCATCAAGACAGGGCGGTAGGCTTGGCAAACCATCCTCCACTGTAGCGTGGCACTCCTCCTGTACAGCAACCTGTACACCTGCAGTGGGGCTTTCACTAGCCCTGTGGACAGCAGAGGGGTTTCAGTTGGGTGCAAGGTCCAGCACACAGGCCCAAGTGGCAGTACCCCCTGACAGCAGGTCCCCTCATGTTCATGTCCCTGCTCGATCTGAGCATATGGTGGCACAGCCCCCTTATTTCTGCGCCCCTCACACCACCTACCAGGCAGTGCCAGAAGCTTCTAGAAGCCCCTGGGGAGCTGGTTCTAACTGGCTCAGGGGGAGAAGTAGAGCACCCTGGGTGCCAGGCTTTCCCTCCAAAAGCTGGGATTGTTGGGAACCAAACATCTAGACCACTAACCCAGCACAGTCAGATGGCACAACACACAGCCATGGCATCCATTTTAAAAGCGACATGTCACCAGGGTGCATTTTTACAATGGGGGGTTAACAAGTACGCACACCATTGCATTACATTTCACATGACATCTCACTCCACGCATGGCCTAAACATTTCTTTACCACGGGGGAGACATCCTAAAACAGGGGGGTGAAAAGCTAAACATTTTGGGAAAAAGGGCCAAGTCCAAAAAGCAGGAAGAAAGATTATTTTCTGCCCCTTCACACTTTTTAGAGGATTTCCTGTATCCTAAAAAGAAAGAAACACTCCACAAGCTTCGCAATTAAATGAGGAAAGATAACTGCAAGAATGCTGTCCAGGAAACTATTAGCTCTGTAAGTCATTTATGACCATGCCAGAGTGATGATACAGGTAAATCCCAGTATCTGCAGGTATTTCTACAGTGATCAATATGCTACAGGCTCAGCCTTCTTTCTTCTGAATGCTTGTAATTAGTGACCAGTGTTCCCAAAAAGTGGCAACATTTCCTATACTGGCAAAAAGAACAAATGATGGTTGGAATGCTGAACATATCAAAAGTTCACCCCCAGTCTCAGATCTGGGGTTTTTGCTCACTATGCCATCCCAGTTAGGGGAGCAGGGTTGAGACTAATTTGCATAAGGCTGGGTCCAAACAGGTTTGGCATGCTTAGCAAAAGAACTATGGATTTAACGCTGATCTCCTGCATGGCGGTGGGTGTTTAAAAAGTTTCAGCACACCGTCCATCATCTTGTTGTAGTTGAACATTTCCTGTTCTACCATGACAGCGTCCCATGTGCTTCACGCCCCGAGTAGTCTAGCCTCTGTGTCTCCCTGGTCCTTGCTGAGTTCTGGAGATGCTACTGTGATGCCACCAGATGGGCAAGGGCGATATGCTGCACAGGTTGTTGAGGTCATAAATAAACATTCTATTTCTTGATGCGCTGTGGACTTTCATTAACTGCAGGGCAAGTAAGTAAACAAAGGGGCACTGAAAAGATAAAAGGATTTAGCAAATTATTTTCCAAGCTATGCATGGAAACTCAACCCTGGGAAGGCCAAAGTAGATGTGGTAATCCAGTTAGCAGAACTCAAATGCTTATCAGACAAGATGGCACTGTCCCTGGCCAAGTTGATCAGATAAAAAGTGCTCCAATTAGCTACAAATGCCGTGATTAATTGAAAGACTCGAGGAGAGGATACATTTAGTACAAAATTCTTCAAGATACTTGCCTCTTTATTCAAGAGTAAATTAGTGAGTTAATAAAGTAAGGTTCTTTTAGTAGAAGATGCCTAGGGCCAGATGTACGAAATCACTTGTTTCCGATTTCCTAATAGCAAATTTTAGCGATTTGCTATTAGGAAATCACAAAATGCTATAAACAACAGTGTGTTTGACACAAATGGACCTGCTTAATCAATATTTATGAAGCAGGTCGCAATTTGCGACCCTTTGTGAATGGCCACAATCACAGGGATGATAGCATGCCGGGGTCAGCAGACCACCATGTCTGTGATTACTTTTTAAATAAAGTAGTATTTATTTTTTAGCAATGAAGCCTGTTTTCCTTGAAGGAAAATGGGATGCATTTCTTTTTTTTTGTAAATGGAATAGCTACCTTTTCATTTTTGTAAGAGAAGGCAGTGGTCTGTGTGACCACTGCCTGTTCTTAAAAAAAGTAGGCGCCCAACATTCACAAAGGGAAAAGGGTCCCATTCACAAATGGGTTACCACCAACTAAGAATGTTTTGCAACCACATTCCTGGTCGCAAAACATTCATACCAGTGCTATTCAGTATTAGGAAGGGACAACATAAAAATGACTCTTCCTAATACCGAATCACAAAAGCAAAATGCGATTTGGTAACAAATTACTGAGTCACATTTTGCTTCTGCACATGTAAATTTATTTTACCTGTCGCAAATGGCCCGATGGACCGTTTGTGACCGGGGAAAACACTTCTTAAATCTGGCCCCTAAACTTTTAAAAAGGGTTGTTGTAGTGGAATTTAGAGCTCATTTGTATTCTCTATTCTTATTATATCCTAAATTTCTTCTGACACTCACTTGATCCTCCGATGGATCTTGTATTGTGCCTTTGAGGAGTTTATTGATCAAAAAGTTGACAATAACATTTATGTATATGACTTTAAACAACAGACTATAAAAGTAAAGAATTATCACTGCTAGTCATAACCTTCTTAAGAAATTTAGCCCAACTAAGATCATGCAAACCAATAGTTTGGTTAACCCATTGTGTGCTCATGACGAGATGAGCTCATCATGGCACACAGTGCTCGGGTGCTCATGACGAGCTCAGCTCCTCAATGACACCCAGCACAGGATATCCCTCTGGTGTCGGGCACCAGAGGGATTCCCTTTTCTCCCCCAAAGCCTCGGGAGCTGGGGAAGAGCTTCCCCAGCTCCGAGGCCCCGCCCTGGTTTCCCTGAAATGACGATCAGTGCGCACATCGCGCTGACGTCATTTTAGTGAAACTGAAACTGAAATGAGCCAAGAGGCTCATTTTAGTTTTAGTTTCTACGTGCTCAGGGTGCTATCTCAGCCCCCTGAGCACGTAGAAACTCAGTAGAGGTATCGTTGGAAAGGGGAGAATCTAGCGGATTGTGCAAGGGCCTTTGCTCCCCCCGTGTAAATATTGGCATAATTAGACAATTCAAATAAGTCTTTATTTTGACTACATGTCATAAAAGACGGCATATTTAAAAACAACATAGAATAAAAATAAAATCACAGCATCAGATCTATATTACAAAAATGGAATATATGTGTAGTTATTTCATCTAATATTCTACAAGATCTAAAGGATGTTCTTATATGTTCTGCTAAGTTGATCCCATCTACTGATTATTCCATACACATTAGTTAAGAGCATAAATATTATGAATTAAGATTAAAACACACTAAAAATAGAACTTGATTTACAATACATTTGTAATGTTTAGACAATCAAAGTTTAAAACAGGATTAAACTGATGGGGTGTTCAATAATTTTAATTTGTTCCTACGAATTGCCCACATCCATTTCAAGAATTTGGCCACAGCAATTACCAAGCTCTCAGAACAGTCCGTTCCTAGAATCCTTAGCGCTTCAGTGCCTCTTTTAATGCCTTTCTGAATGCATATTGGCCTGAGCCATTTAGAACGTGGAAATTTATACTCAGGGCATATGAAGAGGACGTGGGCTAGGCTTTCTGGTTGGGTAGTGCAGAAGGGGTAAAAAAGACCATTGTTGGTTGACCATTTTCTGGTAAATGTGTTAATTGGGAGAATTCCCACCCTGTACTGGTGGAACCGTTTCCTATCTTCAGGGATGGTAATAACATCCCAATATGGTTCGTAGGCCAGTATGTGTTTTTGCTCCAGGAAATCCCTAGTTATTGAAAGGGCAGTGCATTTCTGGAAATCTCTTTAAATTACCATGGCCCAGTAGAGCTCCTTTAGGGTCTTACGTGACCAGAAAGTATTTTGAAGTGGGTTGTCCCATAAGTCCCCCAGACCCATAGCTTTATAGATCAGCCTGACTTCTCTAAACCAGGTTATTCTACTCCCTTTGTCCATGTCTCTGGTTTCTAATAGAGCCTGAGCATAGTGAGAAAGTTCAGGGGTGACCCGGATCCTCCGCCAATATGCAATCTATCTGAATCGTGAACATCCTGAATTCTCTGACAGCCCAGGTCTAAGTAGAGGGGTATCAGCGGTGTAGATGGGGGAAGCCTCGCCAGGCCCCTCATGAACTTATTTTGATCAATTGTCAGGGCTGAGATGTTAAATGGCCCCCACAATTCTGCCCCGTATAGCACGGAAGCCCGTATTTTAGTATTGTATATTTTTAGGGCTGGAGCTATTGGTTGTGTAGTCGAGGATCGTAGTTCTCTTAAGAACACTCCTGCCAACTGTGCTTGTTTAGTGGATAGGTAATTCATATGGGGTTTCAATTCCAGTTTAGACCCCAGGGTAATTCCAAGATAGCTAAAACAATGGTTCTGCTCGAGGAGCTCTCCATTCATTAATGCCCTGCCTTTCACGGTCTTGTGTCTGTGCATGACCATACATTTTGTTTTCGATACATTAATGATTAAGCCATAGTCTATACAGAAAGCCTCAAAACACCCAATTGCTCTCTGGAGCCCTTGTTGTGTTTTAGAAATTAAAAGGGTGTCGTCGGCAAACAGCAGGGGAATCGGGACACCGTTTAGCTTGGGGGCATCTGTAGGTGAGTCCTTATAATATTCAATAACCCTGTTGATGTACAGTGTAAACAGTGTCGGTGCCAAGACACACCCTTGTCTTCCTCCTCTCTGAGTTGGAAATTTATCAGTGGCCTGGCCTAGCTCCCCCCACCTGACCTGTGCAAAAATATTATCGTGAAATTTGATTAAACGGGCGAGGAGTTCCGGTGGCATGCCTTGCTCCTGAAGAACTCTCCACAACCTAGTGCGTGGCACTAGGTCAAAGGCCGATTTCAAATCGACGAAGGCTGCGTATAGGGTGCCTCCTCCAAGAACTACCCACTTACAATAAATAGTAGCAAATCTAAAGACCTGGTCCACGGTACTCGTGAGTGGGCGAAAGCCAGCTTGCAGTGGTGACATAACCTCAGCGTTGTCTATCCAACTCTGGATCCTGAAGAGCACGAGCCTAGCCACCACCTTCTGAATGCAGCTTATCAGGATGATTGGCCTGTAGTTGGCGGGATCAGCACAGTCTCCTTTCTTAAAGATAGGGATTATTTCGGGTCCCTTCCAAATATCTGGAATTGGGGAGCCTTTGGCAATGGCATTTGCAAGTAGCTGTATGTACGGTGCCCACATCTCTCTACCATGCAAGAAGAGGTCCACGGGTATCATATCCGGCCCTGGAGCTCTCCCTTTAGGGACAGTAGTTAGGGCATATTCAACTTCTTTCAGGCTGAATTGCAGTGGAGTGATAGTTACATAATTAGGGATGGTATTACAGCTTGCCCCTTTTTCCCAATTGGGGCATGCAAACTGAATCTTAAAATGCGACACCCACAGTTCAGGAGGGACAGAATTTTGCGGGTGGGCCCTGTGACACCCCTTGTCCCATTTTACTAGTTCCCAAAAACCTACCATATTTCTCGACTTACTAGCTTCAAATAGCTCTTCCCAATATTTTTCATCCCAAGATTTTTTACCTCCCTGCTGGGTGGTTTTATAGTTGCGTCTTGCATCTTGTATTAGATCTCTGTTCTTCAATCTAACTGCTGCAGCAAGTGATTTGTATGCAGCCCTGCAGCTTTTGCCGTACCTGGATTCAGCCTTCTTTCTATTGTTACATCGTGGGCCAGTTACCTCTTTAATAAAATATTTACTAAGATTTGTAAAAAGTGTTGTGTGAATTGGAACAATCTTGGACATGAGATCATCATCAGATATACATCCCTGAAGCTCTGAGGTTGTCTTTACTACTAATTTGTCCATTTCAATACTATATTCCTGTTTGAGAAGGCACTCAGCCCATTTCAGTCTTCTGGTATCATTTGTAGGAAAAATGTCAATGGTGGACGAGCTAGCTACAGCATCATTTGCTTTAAATAGTTCTAACTCTCAACTGAGGGGGTTGTGGTCACTCTCTATTCTTTTTATGATAGCCATGTCATGAATAGATGCCCAGAACTCTAGGTTGACTAAGATATAGTCTATATGACTAGTGCTCACCCCATTGTCAAAAGTAGGTCTCCCCTCCTTGTCTTTTTTGACCTGCCATTTACTGTCCTGAGGCCTTGTTCGAGGCATAGGGCCTTAAGCTGAAGAGCAGCCTGAGTCCACCAGTTGATGGGGGGATGGTTAGTTGAGGAATCTGCCAGCTGCGATCTTCTGCCTTGGTGAGTTGTAATATCATATTGATCCAAGGGCTTCGAATGAGCAATTGAAATCACCTGCTACCAATAGGTTTGCCTTGTCATTATATATATCCAAGTGTTGGCCCAGCTGAATAACTATCTAAGAAGGTTTACCTCCTGGTTTTCCCCTGGCATAGATATTGAACACAATTAAAACTCTGGAGTCAGGAGATTGTAGCTTTACAATAGGGATATCATTACAGTTAGAATGTATTTGTTTGGTTGTATACCTATCATCCTGCTTTATCCAAGTGGTCAGCCCCCCCATAGACCTGCCTCTTTTAGTATGGGCTGCAGGTATGAAAACATTTAAGTAGCCTTGCCTAAACTGGGGTGCCATCTGCCAAGTCTCCTGGAATGTTATTACGGTATACTTATCAATAAAGGTCAGCTATTCCAGGGATACCATTTTGTTCTTGAGTCCAGCTATATTCCAGGACAATAATAGTTGGGCAGATTTGTTATTACTAATGCACTCGGTTGTTTGTGCGTACCTCCCTGTATAAGTGTTCCTGGAGATTGCTTTAGTCCTTGTGGGTGCAGTGTACTTTGTGTTTGAACTGTGTTCTACTCTAGAGTTTTCATCTATATCTGAATCCCTCTCATTTTCTGCTTGAATCGTAATATGATGAGCGTCATTTCCTTTCCCATTTTTCCCCCTTCTGTCTTTCTGAGAGGTTTCTTTGGCCCTGTCATATGTTCCCTTGGTGACAACTGGCAAATCGGTTCCTCCGGGCACCAGTCGTTTACAAGCTATCCCGTTTGTGCGTCAATCCACCCCTTCGAGTCCAGACAACAATGCAAAACGGTTAGATGTTGGAATATTAAATTAGTCTTTCTGCCCCCTCCTGGGGGGTAGATGGCAGTAGTAGCCGCCAATCTGCCCCCCGGGGGGCAGAAAACCCTCTAAACGCCAGGGATTTTGTATTTACACCATTTGTTTTCAGGGTGGGGGGCGCCCGAAATGGGCACGCCAATGCCCTCACCCCGCCACCATTACAGCCTTTCTACCTCCCCTGGGGGCAGATAGGGGCAGTGACCCCCAATCTGCCCCACCCCAGGGGGGTAGAAAGCCCACTAGACACCAGGGATTTTTTATGGGATATTTATTAGGGGTGGGGGCTGCCCAAAACGAGCATGCTGCCCCCGGCCACAAAATGACAGTCTTTTTTTAGGGTGAGGGCTGTCCGAAACAGGCGGGTCAATGCCCCCACCCCCGCGACCATTAAAACATTTCTGCCCTCCCTGGGGGGTAAATGGGGGCAGTAGCCCCAAATCTGCCCCCCAGGTTAAAAATCTCACTAGACACCAGGGTTATTTTGGGGCAAATCTGAAGTAGGGTGGGGGCTGCCCAAAATGGGCATGCCCCACCCCCTCCCCCAAAAAATTACAGTCTTCCTGCTCCCCCTGGAGGGCAGATGGGGCAGGAACCCCCATTCTGTCCCACAGGGGGGGGCAAAAAGCTCACTAGACGCCAGGGATTTTTTTGTGCAAATTTTTATTAGGGTGGGGTTGCCAAAATCATGCATGCCATTAAAATTTGCTCAAAAAATCCCTGGCATCTAGTAGGCTTGCTGCTCCCCCTGGGGGGCAGATGGGGGAATTAGGCCCCAATCTGCACCCTTGGGAGGGGGACAAAAAGCCCACTACTGGCCATGGATTTTTTTAGGCATATTTGAATTAGGGTGGGGGCTGCCCAAAGCAGACATGCCCATGCCCCCACCCCATCCCCCACAAAAGTTATAGCCTTCCTGCCCGCCCGGGGGGCAGATGGGGCAGTAGCCCCCAATCTGCCCCCGGGGGGGGCAAAATACCCACTAGACGCCAGGGATTTTTTGGGGCAAATTTTTATTAGGGTGGGGGATTGGCATGCCCATTTTTGGCAACCCCCACCCTTATTGAAATTTGCTAAAAAAAACCTTGGGGTCTAGTAGGTTTTCTGCCTCTCCTGGGGGGCAGATAAGGGCATTATCCCCAATCTGCACCCTTAGGGAGGGGGGGCAGAAAGCACACTAGTCGCCAGGGATTTTTTTTGGGCAAATTTGAATTAGGGTGGGGGTTGCCAAAAACGGGCATGCCAATGCCCCATCCTAATAAAAAATGTGGAAGCCCCTGGGTGTCTAGTTTTTAGAAATGTGTGGGTTTGGTAGGTTTCCCTACATGGCCGCCGAGCACGGGGCCAAAAACCCAGGTGACCCCACTTGCACAACCAGGTGGTTTTGAGATAGTCATTTTTGATGTCGCCTCACTAAGTTTTGGGCCCTTGCCTGTTGCGGGTACTTGGGCCTCCCACACAAGTGAGGCCCCATTTTTATCGGGAGACCTGGGGGAATTCTGGGTGATAGGAAATTTGTGTGAGCCTGGTGATGCCACACTTTCCCACACAAAAATGTGTGAAAACGTGATTTTTTCATCTAAAAATGAGGTTTGCAAGGGATTCTGGGTAAGGAAACGTTGGGGGATCCACGCAAGCCATTCCTCCCTGGAAGTCCCCGGGTGTCTACTTTTCAAAAATGTGTGGGTTTGGTAGGTTTCCCCAGGTGCCAGCAGAGCTAGGGTTCACAAACTACTGCTAGGCACTTTGCCAAAAAGGGTCATTTTTCACTGCGAAATTGAGGTATGACCACGTTGCGTTTTGCACCGTTTCCTGTTGCAGGCACTAGGCCGACCCACTCAAGTGAGGTATCATTTTTCTCGGAAGACTTTAGGGAAAGCGGGGTGTGTGGAAGTTTGTGGATCCATGCAGATTCCAGAACTTTCCACCATAGAAATGTGGGGAAAATTAGTTTTTTTGGCAATTTTTTAGGTCTGCAAGGGATGTTGGGTAACAGAACCTGGTAGGAGGCAGTCAGGTCACCATATCCTCGATTCCCCTGGGTGTCTAGTTTTAAAAAATGTATAGGTTTGCCAGGTTTCCCTAGGTGCTGGCAGAGCTAGGGTTAAAAAACTACAGCTAGGCACTTTGCAAAAATAGGGTCATTTTTCACTGCGAAATTGAGGTGTGGCAACATTGCTTTTTGCACCGTTTCCTGTAGCAGGCACTAGGCCGACCCACACAAGTGAGGTACATTTTTCTCGGAAGACTTTGTGGAATGTTGGGTGCATGAACATTTGTAGATCCATGTAGATTCCAGAACTTTCCACCACAGAAATGTGGGGAAAATGTGTTTTTTTGGTAAATTTTTTAGGTTTGCAAGGGATTCTGGGTAACAGAACCTCGTGGGAGGCAGTCAAGTCACCCAATCCTGGATTTATCTGGGTGTCTAGTTTTCGAAAATGTATAGGTTTGCTAGTTTTCTGTGGGTTCCGGCAGAGCTAGGGTTAAAAAACTACAACTAGGTACTTTGCCAAAAAAGGGTCATTTTTCACTGCGAAATTGAGGTGTGACCAAGTTGCATTTTGCGCCGTTCCCTATCGCAGGCACTAGGCCGACCCACACAAGTGAGGTACCATTTTCTTCATAAGACTTTGGGGAACACGGGGTGGGTGGACATTTGTGGATCCACGCAGATTCCAGAACTTTCCACCACAGAAATATGTGGAAAATGTTGGTTTTTTAAATTTTTTTTTAGGTTTGCAAGGGATTCTGGGTAACAGAACCTGGTTGGAGGCAGCCATGTCACCCCATCTTGGATTTCCCTGGGTGTCTAGTTTTCAAAACTGTATACGTTTTCTACGTTTCCCTAGGTGCCGGCAAAGCTAGGGTTCAAAAACTACAGCTAAGCACTTTGCCATGAAAGGGTAATTTTTTTTTTTTTTTTTTTATAATTTTTATTGAAATTTTTAACACATTTTTTGTACCCCCTTAACCGGGGATGAGGAACAGATTACTATATACATTCGGTCATATTTTCTAAAAAAACAAATCCACTAATACATTTCAAACAGAGAAACATATACATCATATATAGAATTGTAACTATATTCGACGAGTAACAAAGAAGAACAAGAGAAAGAAAAAGAAAGAAAAAAGAAAAAAAGAATAAATAAATAAATAAATTAAAAAAAGAGAAAAAAGGGAGTGGGGAAAGACATTTCGAGGCATCATTTTCTACTGCACGCTTAAGGACCCTACCTCCTATCACAATAAACATTACAAGCCTATACATTGTGGTACATTATATTTCTTCCTTCCATTTGGTTATTGGCTCCCAAACCCAGTTTCCTCCCCTTTTTTCCTTTTCTAGAATATATTGCTTTTTCCAGACTGTAGATATTTAAGCTCCTGGCTAACCACTGTTGAAATACTGGTGGTGACTGATCGAGCCACGCTGAAGCAATACATAATCTCAATACAGCCATTGCCACAAAAATAAAATAACAACCCTCTCCCTGGGTGCTATCTGAGTTCACTCCCAATAAAAAGGGTAATTTGTCACTGTGAAATTGAGGTGAGACCACGTTGCGTTTTACGCCGTTTCCTGTCGCAGGCACTAGGCCGACCCACACAAAGGAGGTGCCATTTTTCTTGGAAGACTTTGGGGAACGCGGGGTGGGTGGAAAATTGTGGATTGACACCGATTCCAGAAATTTCCACCACAGAAATGTGGGGAAAATGTGTTTTTTTGACAATTTGTTAGGTTTGCAAGTGATTCTGGGTAACAGAACCTGTTGAGAGGCAGTCAAGTCACCCCATCCTGGATTCCCCTGGGTGTCTAATTTTCAAAAATATATAGGTTTGCTAGGTTTCCCTAGGTGCCGGCAGAACTAGGGTTCAAAAACTACAGCTTGGCACTTTGCAAAAAAAGGGTCCTTTTTCACTGCAAAATTGAGGTGTGACCACGTTGTGTTTTGCGCCATTTCCTGTCGCGGGCAGTAAATGTAAATGTAAATGTACAGGAATTTATATAGCGCAAATCATCGAGCGTTTCTAAGCGCTTGCTTAGGTAACCCGTCCTATTATTCCCCTGTGAGATAACCCCAGCAGGGTATCCGCAAGGTGAAAGCCAGGCATCCCGCAGCGAGGGGCCGTTGTGGAGATTAAGCAAGCTATTGCCCAGAGTCGCATAGTGTGAACCCGTGAATCGAGTAGGCACCGGAGCGAGAATTGTCGAGTCCATGGACATTTTAGGACTCAAGACCCCGCCGAGCCGGGCATTGAATCCTGGTCCCGGGCTGACCTCTGCTTCCAGGTCTGCCTCCTCTAACCAGTGAGCTACACTTCTCCAACCCACACAAGTGAGGTACCAATTTTCTCTAAAGACTTTCGGGAACGTGGGGTGGGTGGAAATGTGTGGATCCACACAGATTCCAGAACTTCCACCACAGAAATGTGGGGAAAATTAGGTTTTTTAGACAATGTTTTAGGTTTGCAAGGGATTCTGGGTTACAGAACCTGGTGGGAGTCAGTCAAGTCACACCATTCTGGATTCCCCTCGGTGTCTAGGTTTCAAAAATGTATATTGTTGCAATATTTCCCTAGGTGCCGGCAGAGCTAGTGTTCAAAACCTACAGCTAGACACTTCGCAAAAAAAGGGTATCTTTTTATTGTGAAAATGTGGTGTGTTCACGTTGGGTTTTGAGCCATTTCCTGTCATGGGCACTATGCCTACTCACACAAGTGAGGTACCATTTACCAAGACTCAGGGTAATTAATATTTGTAAAGCAACTGTTATTAACTATTGATTTTCGATGCATTTCTGCCTTCCAAATGAAAGACATTGTGTAAAAAAGAAGTCATTTTGAAAAATGACCGATGATTCTCATGCTAGTAGGAGTGTTCAAAATTTCAAACATGTGCAAATATGTACTGTTTCTAAACTCTATAATTGTTCCCATTTTAGAAATACATAGGAGTCTTTCATATCAATTTTTCCATGTATACATTTGCCCACAATAATTGCTATATACTAGGTACATAATAAAAAGCCATTGCAAATTTCTGCTCAGTTTTTGACTCTGGGTTCGTCTGGTTCTTGATGAACCTACAAGTCATATATATCCCCACAACCAGGAAGGTCCAACGGATGTAGCAGTATATTGATTTCAAAGAGCTGTCAAAACTACAAGAAGTTACAGGTGAAAACGTTGACACAAAAGGCTGTTTTGTTCAACTCATTTTCAATTTTTACAATATTTAACTGTTAGTTTCTATTAGGAAACCTTGGTGGATCTACACAAATGTCCCCTTGCTAAATTCAAAATGTTATCTACTTTTCTGAAATGTATAGCTTTCTAGGATCCATTATTGCTTTCATACTCATTTTTACCATTAACTGGAAGGAGGTTGAAAGCACAAAAAATAGCAAAAATAGGCTATGTCCCAGAAAAATGCCAAAACGGTGTAAAAAATGTTGGTTTTCTGACAAAAGTCTGTCATTCCATAAAAGCTGGGAAAATGGTGACTTCAGACCCACAAACATTTTCTTGATAACATTTGCAGGGAAAAACCCAGACGCTTTCATTTGTAGCCCGTTTTTCCCACTTTTCGTAAAAAAAACTTTGCCGTATTTTGTCTAATTTATGGAACCCCTCCAAGGGAATCCACAAACCCTGGGTACCTTTAGAATCCCCGTGATGTTGGAAGAAAAGGACGCAAAATTGGCGTGGATACCTTATGTGGTCAAAAAGTTACAGGGGCCTAAGCGCACACTACCCCAAATAGCTAAAAAAAAGGCTTAGCACAGTAGGGAAAAAGGCCTAGCAGCGAAAGGGTTAAGGCAATAAGAATCAATAACATTAGTATCTGGTGATTATAGATCTCTCTATAGTGATCCTTCCCTGTCAATAATCAATCAATTGGGATACACAATCAAATTTAGGAGACAAGTGATGACAAAACTCAGAGTCTATGATTTGGTTAATGGTAACATTTATCATATATATTCAAAGGGTAGTAAATCATTAATGCAAATTTAGGATCTAAAGAGTGCTAGTCAATTTAATTACTTTAGGGTTGCCATAAGGTAACAATAAGTATTGGAAAGTTCAGCAAGGATGATGTATTCATTTGGATATCCTAGAGCCTGATCTAGTAAGAGGTTGTATTACAGGACCCCACATGCATTTACCACGCATGCCTTAACACCACAGTCAATACCCTTACTGCAACGATACCACACATTCCTTTACCCCACAAGTCGTTACAATGTCTTGCCATAGGGGAGCATTGGACTTTGGAATAGTGTAAATTACTCCAGTCAGTGTATCAGTAGAGAAGGTGATGGTCTTAAATTCCAACACCAGTCCAACAATTTCCCCCCTAATGCAAATCATTGTAACAAACTTGCATGGTAAAGGAACACGTGGTAACATTGCAGTCTGGGTACTGACTGCGGTGTTAAGGCACATTGTGGTATTGACTTCATGGTAAAGGATATTTCCCCAACTAAGGACTGTGTGATGTTGAACTGTGTTATGTTACAAAGGAGCCTGAGAATATCCACAGGTGTGCTTGTCGTGAAATGCAATGTGATTGGCAAGTGATCTTGACCAAAATACTTGGGTAAACTTGATTCTATTTAAGACCCTAACAAAGTTGTACCTGGTATTACCATATTACAAGGTGCAGTGTGAACAAATATATACGTTATCTCCATCCCTCTAGCCATTTAGATAGCGATTGATTTTAAATAGGAGGGATGTCTCTCTCAAAATAGCTGAATGGAGAAGGCATCTCGGGGAAATGTGGGACTGAAAGTTATTATCTCTCAAGGAATGAAATGAATGGAAAATGTTTGAATAGTTAGGGCTTATATATGTACTGCAGCATGATTCAATGCGTATTATGATATGGACCTTTATATAGAGAGTAGATGTCCATATTGCTATCAAAACAGTATTGACTGTGCAATGAAATGCTTCAGCTCAAGATTTTGACTCCAAAAATCAATGTGCTTCCAGATAGATGCTTCTTGCGTACTTCCATACTCAAGTAGGACCTGAGCATGAAATTAATATGAAAAGTTCAAAAGACATCCAAGCCGTAGCTTTTGTGAATAGGCATAATGCTTTACTAGCAGTAGTAACATCAAAAGAACACCTTCCCCCCGTGGAGACGCTTGGGTTCTAACACTAAGGGGCCGATTAGGATGGAGGATTTTCCGCCTCCTCCGGGCCGGCGGAAGCCACCTCCGGCCCGGAGGAGGCGGAAAATCCTCTGCGGACTCACCAAAGACCCACCGCCGCATTACGATGGCTGGTGGGTCTTGGTTTCTGTCTGCTGCTTTTCCGCCGCGGTCGGATTACAACCGCGGCGGAAAAGCTCTCATTTGGCTGGCAGTGTCTATCAGACACCGCCAGCCAAATTAGGAAGCATTAGTAAACATGCTTTTCCGCGGCGGTTTTTCCGCCGTGGAAAAGCATGTGTACTTTTGATTTTGGGGGCCCGTTGCGGGCCCCCAGGGTGTTGGCGGGTGGGGGGTGCACATGGGGGGTACCTATGGTACCCCCCAGCATTTACATGCACAATGCGGCAGGCACCGCGCGGTGCCTGCCGCTTTGTGCATGTAAATGTAAAACATGCACTTTTAACATTGCGGCGGGTGCTGCTTGAAGCAGCACCCGCCGCAATGTTAAATATCCAGGATGTGACCGCCAGGGTGGCGGTCACATCCTAATCGCACATGAGGGAACGCCGCAGCCCCTGCGGACGTTCCCTCATACTCTGGGGTCGCGGACGGACTCAAGTCCGTCCGCGATCCTAATCGACCCCTAAGTGCAGACTCTGCGAAGATCCAAAGGAGGACGTTCTGCACTTGCTATGCAGCTGCAAAGCCTTAGATAGTAAACGAAGGAGTCAATTAACACAGCTTTGAAACCAAAGACGGTTGCGAACCTGCAGACAAGCTCTGTTGGCCAGCTTTAATGTGGAAGACATTCAATTAGCCTGTAGACTGATTCGCTTTATTAAATTAGCAAACACCGCGCTAAATCCAGCAGCTAGTTTATGAACTAGATAAACATTTTTCATATTCAATAACATTGCAAATTTTGAAATGCTTTTATATTAATGTTTTGTACTGAACTAACCTGTATCCTTTTATCTTTCTATTTCTTTTATCTGCTTTGCAAAAGTGCTCAATTATGTATTTTTAGATCAATTGCAAAGATTTTTATAATCGTGCAATAAAGAATTACTTACTAGCAGTATTAAATGTATATCTAATTTGACAGCTCTGCATAATTGCGAGTTTTTTTAAATTCTGTTTTTATTTTCCTTTAAGGGAGGGTCGAGGTGTACACAGCATCAGGCCCACAACTCTATACAGGGCGTGGTTCTAAAGAGCCTCCAGGAATGTCGGGGAGGCTTGATTGAACATTTGTAGACACACCATGTTGCCTACAACCCTTGTTGGGCAGGCCGCGTGATACACTAGACATAGCAGTATATTACAATCGTGGGGATTTTCAAGACCCTTAAAAAACAAATAGTGCTGTGGCAGAGAGCGAAACAGAGAGTGTAGGCAAGAGGCCCACAGAGAGGTTTTTTTAAGGGATGAACTATTAGAATTTTATAGAGTCCAAGAAGGAACAACATAGTCATTTGTTAATTCATCGAAAAATAATAATTGCATAAAAGTCAAATTACCCCTCTTGACATTCATTTCTTATTTAAGTAAGTAAGTAATTTATTGCACAATTAATTAAAATCTTTGCAAAATTGTACATTAAAAATTAGGTCACATATACCAATACAGTTGTTAAAAAGAGCTTCATTATATACGTTACAGTAAGAACAGTTGGTTGTAAATTTTATCAGATTGACTGGGGTAAAATCAGATAAAAAAGAAACTCCTGATTTAACTATTATAGTTATTGTCAATGTTGGTGATGCGTTGCCCTGCATTGTGCTCCTTTTAGTATCCGGTTATGGTTTCCAATTAGAACTGCGGTTTCAGAGTTGCAGCTTCTGCCATTTGAAATCAGATCTCTGTGCATGCTCTGTTATATTACAGTTAGAGTTGACATAGCTTTTGCAATATTAACAAATTTCCTCAATCTGCATGCTAGTTTGATGTCACTTCCTTCAAAGCATGCTTTTAGTGCTTGCTTGCGGGTTCAGATCCATCTCATGTTCCAGGCTCGTTTTAGTAGTAGCTTGCGCTCTTTGTCTAAGCCTCTGCAGCTGCACAATAAATGGAGTATATAGTTTTTAAATTCACTGCAGATTTAGCAGTTTGTGGCTGTGTCTGACCTTTGCCAAAGAGGAAGGTGCTTATTGAATTTGGTTCAAAATCAATTCCGTTATTAAAACCTGTTAAATAAAAGATCCAGAGCAAAAAAAACAATTGATTTGAAATGACTTTGAATGTGTGTTTCTATCATGAACATTAGAAAGTTTCAGTGGATTATGTCAAGGTGTGCCACTGATACACTCTCCTTGACACCAAAATAGTGGAACAACTGTGGTCCCATAGTTGGGGATAAAGGTCCTGCAGTCCCCAGCTAGATCTTTCACCTAGGTGTATGTTGGAGGGACTTCCCAATTTGACACTTATGGAACCTTGGCTCGTAAAGGGTGACTCTCCCCATTGACAACCGGGTCCCCAAGGCTAGCTACAACCACCAATTTCTCTGCATCTTTGACAGTCAGTTTGGACTCTTGTATCCTTACCAACACCTCCTCTAAGTTCTTCAGGCCATCTTCCTGTGAATTACTAATGGCAGCAATGCCATCAAGCCCTGACAATGTAGAGTAGAACGGGCCCTGAAAAGTGGCAAGAGCATTCTACAACCTGAAGAGCTTTAATCTTAACTGGTACAAACCCTCTGACATGGAGAATACAGTCTCTTTCATGGCAATAAATGCCCATATAGCCACTTGTACCTGTCAGATCAAAGGTACTCAAGTGCAGCTCCCAGATGGATTACTGGCTCACCAGCTCAGGGGATTACACGTGTTTTAGTCTTGGCTGCCCCTTTGGGAGACTAATAACCAATCCAAAGCACAGGTCATTTGACCCTTACTTAGAAAATAGCACCATTGTGCTGGTCATGGATTACAAGAGCACTTAGTCAATCCCGCGCCCAATATATTGCCAACCTCTGTCTTGATGCAATTTTGGTCCTTGGCTGATATATTTCTTGCTTTTTATTTGGCAGGTTCTTCACATGTCTGTCTCATCGTGTCAGTACTTGAGGATCCTTGCGTGCAGAACCTTCAAGTAGACTACTTTCCAGCAGCTCCGGCTCAGCTTGGAAGTTGCACAAAGTATGGGTGGTTAGATGAGGGGGAGGGAATTAGGAAGGGTACTGCAGGGAAAAAGACTTATAAAGGAAGATAAACTTCACAACCTATGATAGCAATGTATAATTTGAAATGTAGTAACTTTTCTCATTGTAGTATTTTAGCGAAGCATTGCATTATCATTCAAGCTAATAAAAAGAAAAGAAGTAATTCAACAGGATCAATACTTTCTCATATAAACACATGAAGTACCTCAAGAACTAAGTACAATAAAGTTTCTTGTTACAACCCTTGAGTTCATGTTACTTCACACTACCTTGCATGGTATCCCCCCTGCATGATATATCAAACTTGGGCTATCTTACACTAACTCGCAATAATATTTACTGATGTCAGTAAATCCATGCAAAACGTTTCTCAAAAATGTGTGACTCTCTCCTCACACTTCCAGAAATAGCAGCACAGGGCTGTCTTACAGACAGTAGTCCCAAGGAATGCAGTAGATGGTAACTTCACTCTCTGCATCTCAAACAGGAGTCCTACTGGACTGTGCACTCGCAATACTTAAACACTGTAAACAATGTCACTGGCACCATGGCCCAGTGAGGATGACCTGACTAGCCTTCTTGCCACCCAGAAAGGTAAACCAGAAGTGCCAGGTGATCCCATTGGTTCCACCAGGAGGCAGCTGCAAGATTCAGCTGACTGCGTTCTGCAATAACAGGCAATAATTGCCAGCTGAGGGACTTTCAAATAGAGGCTGATCCAAAATGGTCACTGAGAGTTTGCCTAGTCTTGTGTGCATTCAATGATGGTGGGCATCTTGAACTAGTCATAACAGATGGCGACCATATTAACTCAGTCAAGGAAGATGGTGGCCATCTCAGTCTAACCACTGCAGATGGCGGCCATCTTAGATTGGTCAAAAATGTTCCTACGATTATTCATAGACTTGGAAAATGACTACAATTGCAACAACAAGGAGTCCTGGTGAGTGCCACTTCCCACAGAGTTGCCAACAAGGACTGTCTAACTGGTGAGTGTTGCCATTTACCACAAGGGTGAGATGGGCACAAGATTCTTTCATGACACATAGACAAATACTGGAATCAACATTCGGGTCAGAGAGGACCCCATCCCAAAGACGTCTTGCACTGTCCTTGTCTAGGAGTCAGATCGGGGCAAGCTTTCGGAACATGACATTGGTAGAGGTCAGACACATATTTGTGAGAGTTGCAATCCAAGAACAACGTCTCCAAAATGTGACAGATGTGTTTATTTTTAATATTCAGAAACATGAGTGTGATTTGATAGCAGTTTTTCAAAGTTATATGTAACTTACTGTACATTTACTATTTTTTACCTGGGGACAGACATTTTTCTCTCAGTGTTGGTGGACATGTCTAGTCACTGTACCACCTCCACACAGGTACAAAATAAATAGGAGGCTAAATATACCCACTGAGTGACAGTCCCCCTGGTTAAGGTTTGCTATTTACCTCAGCTGAAGTATTTTGTGTATGCTGTTCTCTGAGGGGAAGTTTAGGCAGAGACCCCAGTCAGTGAGCACCCCTGGGTAGAGGTAGCCTCTTTTCCTAGGAGTTAGATAGGCCTTGTGTAGTATATTTAACTGTATAAAGCAAAATCAAGCATTCAGAGAGACCTTCGAGGGTATTCCAAAACTCCCTGCCATTCTTTGTCATGAAACACCCTTCCTGAGAGTCTCTCCCAGGATGCCCACAAGGGGTGTAAAGTCAAGGCTGTATTTTCTTGAATTACTTTGTGCAACCAGGCTACAAATCTTTGGCTGTGCCCCATTGTGTGTATCAATTGGAGCAGGGCTCTAGTGGGAGGTATAGTCGGGGTTAAATCCCAGCATCGACTAAGGTATTCTCTAACCCTCCCATACTGAAGAAACTGGCCTTGTGGGAGATTGAACTGATCATTCAGCTCCTTGAGGTTCATAAGCACCGCTTCTTGGAACCAAACCCCCAGAGTGTGGAGACCCACTCCCTCCCATGTCTCCAACTCCCGGGTTGAAAGCTGTCCCTTCTCCATTGGCAATCCACATATGGGCAGAGCGGGGAAAAAGGGAGCAATGTCCTTGTGTAAGTGAAACTCTTCTTGCACGGGGTTATGGCAATGTTTACAAGGTGAGGTGTCAGCTCCTTCTTTCTCCTTCCAGCAAATAGTAGTGTTTCCAGTGTCCCTTCCTGTTCCTAAGTGGCTGAGCCTCCTGGAGATGAGTGCCTGCCAACCATTGGGACAGCCACTGAAGTTGGCCTGGCAGATAATATCCATGGAAATCGTGAGCACCTCAGCCCCCCTTATCTGGCAGCAGTCTCAACTTGTCCAGTTGTAGGCACCTTCACTCCATTCCCCATATAAAGGTAGTTAGTAGCCCATAAAATTGTCTGAAGAACGTTTTCAGAATACCTAGGGGAAGGTTTGTAAAGTAATAAAGTAATCTAGGGACCATCATTATCTTGGAAATAGCTATGCGGGCTGGTACGGATAGCAGTAAAGTGATCTAAAAGGCAACCTGGGAGTACAGGAAACTCCTGTCATTACCATCGAGCAGATTAATTTGAGCATGACAGATAAAAATCCCCAAGTATTGGAATGTGGTAGCAACCCATTTCATACCAAGAGTTCCGAACTTGAATAGTCTTTTTAGCATCTCATGTTTCAAGAGTTGAGGCTTCACAGAGTTGACTTTTGCTCTGATATGTGTCTAAAATCCTTGAATCCCCATGCTATTGGGGTAAAATTGGCCTCCACATCTTACACATACACCATCATATTGTCCTTGTAGAGTGAAACTGCATGTGTGGTTCCTGCCAGTGGGCTGCACATGGCTAGAGAATTGATGGCAAGTGCAAAAAGCAGAGGAGATAGTGGACAGCCCTGCCTTATGCCCCTTAAGATTTTGTACTTGGCCAATATATGCTGTCTAGTCCTTGCCCTGGCTGTGGGCAGCACATATAGTAGTCTCATCCATTTAAGAATGAGATTAGGTATCCCATATTACCTCAAGGTTTGGAACAGATATGGCCACCTGAGAATGTTAAAGGCATGTTGAAGACTGAGTACCATGCAAGCTAATCAAAGTACCTTCGTGGTGGCATCTTCCATGTTCAAAGATGTTTTTCTCCGTAGAATAAATCCATCTGGTCACTATGGATCAACAAGGGAAGGGATGAACACAATCACAATACTGAAATTTCACTAAGGATTTTATAGTTTGTGTTCAGGAGCAAGATGGGGAGGTAGAGTGACAGTTTACTCAATGGTCACACCGGTTTCAAGATCAATGTAATGAGTGCTTTGTTGGTCATTTTAGGGTGGCTGTCAGATTACAGGACCCTCGTACTGTTTTTTTAACCTTGGGATCAGTAATGTAATGAAGGTCGCTTAGAACTCTGGGAGGCCATCAGAACCTGCCACCTAATTGCCATGTGGCTACTCCAATTTCCTGCTCTGAGATCATTGCCATTAGGCTCTCCATCAGGTTCCTGCACAGTGTCTGGAACTGCAAGTTCATCAAGGAAAGCTTCTGTTGCCTCCTCATCGGAGGCAGCGTTTCAGTAAAGTGCCTCTTAATAATGATAAATATTCTTATTTATGTCTGCCTACATGAGAACCTCACTGCCATTGCTTGTACTAATAGCGAGCATGCATGAGTGGGATGGTTGAGGGCTGATCAACCACGTCAGGAGGAACCCACGTTGTCTCCTTCAGAGTATGTACCCTCAGTGTAAGTGTTGTGATCCGGGCATCAAACTCCTTCCAGCAAGAAGAATTGTTTTTCCACCCGTCATGAAATCTTGGTTCTGCTGTCAGATTTTGTGTGGTATCTCGCTTTCAAGTTTCTACAGAGGTCTCTAACGTTTTTAGTTTAGCCAGCAGTGCCCTCCGGGCTCCAAGGGTGGCATGTAGACAGGCCCCCCTTATTACCACATTACATACCTCCCGTTCTACCACAAGCGAGGAGGCTGTACCTTTATACAATCTGAAATATTCAATGATAGCCTTGCTAATGCTGTCACAAGTCTCTGGGTCCTGGAGCTATCATGGCCAAAGTTTCAAGCAGGGGTTTGCAGTTGGCACAGGCCTCCAACTGAATGTGATATTTAGGAGATTTTGGTCCGAATGCCTTTTTCCTAAGTATGTGGTGTGAAGGACCCCATTTTGGTCAGAGACTGAGTCAAATATGTAATTAAATTGGACATGTAGGCTATTTGGAGATAAATTAGAGGAGTATTTTTTCTCACCTGGAGTCCAATCCCCCCGGTAATCCGTCAGTTCCCAGTCACATATCCAAGTTTGAAAGGCCCTGGCATTGTGGAAACAGGGTCACTATCTAGCTGGGTGCAAGCGATCCATCTCAAAATTAAAGACTGAAGCAAATCCCTCCTAAGAGCCATGGCAAACCCACTCAGTCTGCCAAATGCTGTGAGAGGGACACCAAACAGGCTGGCTGATCAACATTAGGCACATATTTACTACCAAGGACCAATGGGGAATAAACCGTCTAATAAAATTATACAAATCCTATTTTATATAGAATGAATCAGACTTTTATCTTTATTTTTACATTTATGATTGTTGTCCATATTTTGAAACATATTGACACATACCAAATGGTTTTAGACTGACAGAGGCTCTTTGTGTATTTACTCCAGATACTCACACAAAGGGAGCTGAGGCGTTCCCTGTCACTGAAACATAAATAGGCTGTGGCTGCTCTGTGCAGTGCTGTCACCACCTCCTGTAGTAAAACTGGACCTGGGGGGGACAGAACTGTTTTTTATTGAGCCTGAGGGAATTTCTGCTACAGATTTAAAAGAGAAAAGTAATATAAATATTGGGGGTCTAACCCCCAAACATCGGACCTCTTTAGGACTAAGGGACCTGCTAAGAAGAAGAGCTGGAAGAGCTGCCAGGAGGAGTACTGCCCCTTTGTTGTGTGTTTCTTTGTTGAGTTGGCTTGAAGTTACCACTTCTTTCTTAAGGAGTGAAATAACTGGACTGAACTTTCTGCAACATATTTCCTGAGCATCTCCAAGGGCTTGAAGTAGAGCTTGCTTCCTGTTGGAAGTCTCAGAAACATCAAATACTTCATCCGCATCTGCCAACAGCAATGGGAACTGTGTTTTGAGCTTACAACAGAAGAAAAAGTAACCAACTGCCGGCTCTATGACCTTTGGGCATCGTAATGAGCACCAAATCACTTTTAAGTATGGGCGGAAAATCTGTTCCGCTCGCGGATTTTCGGTAAATTCGCAATCCGCGAGATTCGCGAATTTCCCGCAAAATCCGCAAATCCGCGAGCAGCGGATTTTATGGCTTGCTCGCACTGTTCGCGTGAGTTCGCGGCTACCCAGTTCAACTTCGCGCCCCGCGAATAAGCGCTAAATTGCAGAAATGCGATCTTAGCAAAACTGAAACTACTTACCAGGTTCAAAAGTTCAAGCTCATCATTAGTAGCCATTTCCTGTAGTGCTTCCTGAGGGGCCCCTCCAGAGTTCAGTTGCCTACTTGCAACTATTATGTGACCCTGCTCTGACCCTCAGAATAGTTACACATATGCCACAAAGGTCCTGAATTACAGCTAAGGGAGACAAGCAGGAGCCAGGCTGGAAGTTCAAATCCAGTGACACATTAAGCAGCCCCTAATTCATTATTGTCAGTTGGGGCAGGGCAGGTGTTGTAACTAATTTTGCAACAATGAAAGCACTTAGCAAGTGCAAAAGATCACTAATCAGGAAGCACTAAGGAAGCAGGTGCCAGCTAAAAAAATATTCTGTGACACATTAATCAGCCCCAAATTAATTCAGGTCACTTGAGGCAGGGAAGGTGTGCTTTGCTTTGCCACAATAATGTACATTGGACAACCAGAGGGTGCTGTGATGAAACAGAGGGTGGCATGGGTGGGCCAGAGGGTGGCATGAGTAGTCAGAGAGTGGCAGTGGTGACAGAGGGTGGCAGTGATGAAGAAGAGTGTCCCAAACAGGCTGGACACGTAGAAACAACAAGTTCGCAAAACTTGCGACCTGACAGGTAAGTTCGCGTTTGCGAAATTGTACAAAAACCTTCGCGAACTGGCAGAAACCCGCGCGAACACACAAAAAAAAAAATCCGCAAATTCGTGAGAATTCGCGGATTTTGCGGATTGCGAGTTCGCAAATCCGCAAAATTCGCGAACACGAGATTCGCAAAATTCGCCCATGCTTAATCACTTTGCACCGCAACCCTGGTCTCACCAAGGATGTCTGACACCATCACCAAGCCACTGCTTGCACCATGACCTGTTGGCACCACAGGCCGCACCACCTCACTTCACATCTTCGCCCTAGCATCCCCGATTACGCTGGTCTGAGATGACCTCAATGCCACTGCCTGCACTGTGTCCTCCTTGGGCACTGCTCGTAAGTTACATGATGCACTGCCCCATCCCTCACTGCGGACTTGGTCTACCAATGCCAGCACCATCGACTCTTGATTGTTACCGATGACAGCGCTTCAGAAATAACAATTACACTGCTTGCACAGTGACCCATCAGCACCGCAACATGCACCGTCCCACTTTGCACCACAGTCCTGGTCACACCAACGCCGCTGGACACTTCCACTGAGCCACTGCCTGCACAGCAACCCGAGGGCACTGCACGCCACATCGCTCCACTTCACACCGCAGCCCCAATGTCTGAAGACGAAAGCGTTCCTGACTTCAACTTCATGTATTTCGGTCTGCAAAGAGTGTCACCTCAAGGACCCGATGACTCGTGTACGTACCCCGGAACTGAAGCCTGCCGACGCCAATGGCATAGCCTCTTCGGAGCTCATTGCAAGGTCCATGATGCCCTGCATTTCCAAGGTACTGTTTGCAGGCTTCCCAACACTGTAGCTGGCCCACGACCTCGCTGTCAGCCTAACTGTTGGATTTGTTTGTAAGCAATGTTGTGATAGCCCTGGACGGAACTATCGACTTTAAGGACCTGTCTTTATAAGTTTATTCTTGCAAGATTCCTATCTTTACAACTGTATGCTGGATTTTTATAATTTTGGTCTTGCTTTACACAGAAAAATATTGACTCTTTTTCTAAAACTGGTTTGGTGTCCTTTTGAAGTGTTTTCACTGTATTAATGTGTGTTATTTGCAAAAGCTTTACACATTGCCTCTAAGATAAGCCTGACTGCTCGTGTCAAGCTACCAACGGGGTGAGCAGGGGTTATTTTAGAAGTGTAATCTCCCTTACCCTGATTAGAAGGACGGGTTTCTACTTGGGCAGGGTACAAAGTACACCTGCCAACCAGAGACACCAGTTTCTAATAGATCCCCTATAGAAATGTATCATTATGCATTTTCAGAAGGCTGATCCCCTAACCAACATACACAAGTCTATATGGCGCATACATAGCATACAGTTAGTAAAGTTTGTTTTGTACACCTTATATAATTAGTAACCATCATTATCATCTGGATGCATAATATTCCTTTGTCATGTCACAGGGGCATTAGTAGTGCAGGTGTTGATGCTTATTTTGGTGTAAAGTGGTCAGCTGACCACATACCTTTTTCAGGGCACCATCAGAAAGGTTTAATAGAAGAAAAAATAGGGAGCCGGTGGAAAGAAAAGGGCCACGTCCCTCTAGTTCTCTCAAAATGAAAATATAAACTATTAATCACTTAAACCAAGCAAGGCGTCCTCTTAGTTTGCCCAAATGCCTCTGAAGTGACACCCAAGAGCACAACAGCAACCAAAATGTTGGAATGTCATCACCAAGGGCCAGATGTAGGTGGCCATTTACCGACCGGTAACGGCTGATTTCAGCCGTTACCGACCGGTAAATGGTCATTCCTGATGTAGGGGGCCTATTTTACTGATTCGGTAAATTTACCGAATCGGTAAAATACCGAATCGGTATTTTTACCGATTCGGTAACTTCCATATGTAGGTGGGACTCTTCTGAGTCCCAAAGGCCAGTCAGATTCGGTATTTTACCACCCAATCCTATTGGGTGGTAAAATACCGAATACAGGTGTGCATGCACATCTGTGCATGCACACCTGTGCAATGTGACACACACACATGCCCTTAGGGCATGTCTGTGTGCCACATGGCACACAATTCCGGAATTGGGGTGCTAGAGGGTGTCAAAGTGACACCCCCTGCACCCTTACAAAATTCGGAATTTACCGAATCGGTAAATACCGATTCGGTATTCAACATTGATTCCTATGGGCTTCAAGGCCCATAGGTATCAAAGAGGGATACCGATTCGGTATCTACAGAATCGGTAAATACCGAATCTTACCGATTTGGTATTTACCGATTCTGAATTACCTACATTTCCCCCCCTCTAATTTTCCACTTCTTAAATACTGAATCGGTATGATTCGGTATTTAAGAAGTGGTAAATTAGAATTACCTACATCTAGGCCCAAATGCTTAACCCGGTGTCTAAGAAGTGATACACCAGGAAGGAAGCACAAACAGAATAAATACTAATGTAACCACATATTTAACACCAGTTGTTAACAGTGCATAAAACAAGACACGAATATACATGCCCCTTTCACAAGTGACAACCCATAAGTCATGTTAGCACCAAAGATCAGTGTCTATCAATGTATATTGTGGTTGCCATATGCCTGCATGTGCTTTTGTCTTTCCCATAAGTATGTATGTATGTATAAAGACAAGAAAAGCACCTGTATAGATGTAGAAAATCGAATAATGCTTCATCACATGACCAGAAGAGTATCAATGTAAGATAAATGCTGAGAAAGTAAGGTCAATTTTGTCCGGGTGACTCCTGCACTTGCTGAACCTGAACTAGTCACTGAAGTAGCAAAATCAAACACTGTCAGAGGTAAATGTACTAAGGAACTAATATCCCGAAATGCCCTAGAATAAAAACTATGTATATAAAACTAGCAGCCCGTCCCAACGTTGTCCGGGTATGAATTGCTGCCGGCCAGTAGTATATTGTTTTGTAGTATTTCGCTTTGATAGCATTTCTTATCTGTGACAGGCCTGTGAAACGCTCCTATTCACGTTGCGCTGCTGATACACTTAAGAGTACGCGTTCAGTAGTGTGTGAACTCGAGTTTCCCTACTTTATTTTTCCTTGCAATATTAGCGCGAACTCGACAACATGGCATGAGCACAAATTACATTACAGAAGAACACATTTATTTGTGGTAGGCACGGGAAGACAAAGCAATTTGCCTGGAATCACAGGATGTTGAGCTGATGCCGAGAATCAAACGTAGCTCCCCAGCGCTAAAGTTCGCAATTCTAGAACTTGTAGCGGGAGGTGTGTCTAAAAGTGTATGTCGGTGCTGGCCATCAATGAGAGAGACCTGTGCATTTTTCAAATGGGGGTGAAAAAATATAAGTATGTTGCTGGAGATGTGGGCCGCCATGCCACCAATGTACTTACCGGGGGAGGTAAACACCCATTATTCCGCAACTTTCTTTCTGCATACCATCACTCCGCATACTTTCATTACGAAAGTACCATGACTCCGCAATGCCATTATAACGCAAGGCATTACATTTTATATGCTTTTACCACGCATATATTTACAACGAAATTCGTTGTAAATGCATGAATGGTAAAAGCATGTTTTTTTTAATGTTTGGATAAGGTAAGTATGGGTATAGGGGTATATGTTTTGGGGTACTGAGGTATATGTTTTCGGGTGTTTGGGTAGTTTAAGGGTTCAGATATAGTTGTGGGTTATGGGGTACAGGGGCAGTTTTAGGGTTTAGGGATAGGTATGGGTTTTGGGGTACAGGGGTATTTTTAGGGTTCAGGGCTAGGTTTGGGTTTTGGGGTATAGGGGTATTTTTAGAGTTCAGGGGTAGGTTTGGGTTTTGGGGTACAGGGGTATTTTTAGGGTTTAGGGATATGTTTGGGTTTTGGGGTACAGGGTATATTTATAGGGTTAAGATGGGTTCGTGTTTAAGGGAGTTGGGGTATTTTAAGGAGTAAGGGTGGGTTATGACTATGGGGTGCAGGGGTATTTAAAGGGAGCAGGGTGGGATTAGCACACAATATGAAACATGGCATGAAGGGCGGAATGTACCACATGCCTCCAGCATTTGTCACGCCCCCAGCACACGCCCACAGCACAACGCAGACACGACCCACAAGGGACTACTTTGCTGGCACGGTTCTTTTACCTTTTTTATTCATATGGTGGGCGTCAGCATAGCCTATGTCCTTCTGATGCAACTGCCCTTTCCAACGCTGTATTGGGTGTTGTGATTGGTGCTGTGGTTCCTGTGATTACCCGCCTCAAAGGTTTGGGCTCTCTCTTTATTATATTATAGTATCGATTACAGAAAAGGAATGCACCTGAATACGCTTAGTAAACTGTCATCCTTTCTGTCCTCTTGACCCATCCCCAAACAATCCTTCCCAGAGGTGTAGAAAGGGCGACGCAAGATGAAAACCACTGCCTGCTAAAAAAAAAGATGAGTCCACGGATTAACACCATAGATTCAAACAATTTGGGCAAGAATGAAACTCCTTTTTGCATTTATGCTAAAACATGGCCTATGAAGACATAGATATATATGCTTCTGCCACCTTTCAAAGAAGCAAGGAGCAAAGTAAATCGGAACCAGCTTGTGGCCCTATCCTGAGCGCCAAAGTAACCAATGAGGCATAGGTCCTTCTCTAGCTGAAACGCCATGAAATGCACATGGGTTAAGTCCACTTTGGGAGGCAGTGGCCATTTTGAAGAGCAGTCAAAATGACTGAAGATGTTAAGACTGGCTCATATCTGTAAACCAAGCAGGTGCTCAACCATGCAAAACCTACTAGGTTGTACGCCTAATGTTATGCATCATGGTTTATGCATATTGAGACGCCTCATGCAAGTTTGCCTAATGTCAAGTGTGGAGGCCCAACCGTACTGCAGAATGTGCTTTCCGCATGTGATGGTGCCCAATGATGAAGCCTCATGTTTCTCCCAAGTGCTTACATCATTGGTGTTATGCATAACTTGTTTTTCATGCGTGTATGCTTAATGTCAGGTGGTTATGCTAATGCTACAGTGCCAGTTTAATGTGATGTTCCAGGTCCCTGCTGGATTACGTTGTTAGGGAATATGAAAGAGATGCCACCTGTTACTGTATTTACATGCCTTTATGCTTCATGTGAGATGCTGCAGGCCAATGCATTCCTCCTAATGCAGGATGTGGTATAGGCTCCTGGTTTAGGTCTCAGCTGAGTATGGTGTGCCTAATGATATGCAGAATAGGCAAACTAGTTTATGCCTAATGTATTTATGTTGTCAGGTGCACTGTGGCGGTCGGCATGAAGTGTGGATTTGTGCTTTATGCCTGCCCACTGTGTGTTTTATGGCTAATGCTAATGTTCTCTTTTCCCCTAAGGCTGCAATGCTGGTGTTCTGCAAACTGTGCCTAACCAGATGTTTCCATTCCAGGCTAGGGCAACGATGATTTATGCCTAAAGTATTGCATAATGTGTTTTCATGATTAATGCCTTAATGCTAATGTTTATCCCTAATGCCTATGTGGTTGGTTTTATGTTTAGGCCTACCTTGGCAAATGCCTAAAGTGATTTATGCCAAGTGCATGTCCTCTCTCCAGTAGGTACGGCCGGTGAGACATTATGGCGTATGGACTTTCATTTATTCTTGGACTTGCGAAGGTTCTGGCAGCTGCTCGATTGGTCCTGCCTTGTAAATAGCCCCCTTGTGTAAATGGTTACCTGGTGCCAGTTGGCACGGTGTTCATACCTGTGGTGATATCCTAACATGTTCTGCATAATACATATGCTGTTTTTCACCTAACCTGGTGTGGAGTCTCTTTTTGTAGTGTGGCTGGGGTGTCGCCTGTGAGTGCTGCACGGATGCTTTAAACATTTCCTCCGGAGTTTGGCCAGCCCGCTCTGCACCACGCTACCCCTTTCTAACATTGGTGTACAGCGGTGGGATAGGACTTGTGTTTGCGCAGTACCACAGCGACAACGGATTGCACTGCAAACTGAGCATTTGAAGTAATCACAGGTTTTGGGGATTATTGAGTGTGAATATCTTTCCTCCTGAAAGTGTTGTTTTAGAATTGTGTTCCCCTGTTGCACTGTAGGTTGTGTATCCCGGGTGTATCTCGCCAGGATGGGGTTGGTCTACGACGAGGAATGCCTTTGGGTGTACATGGAGCAGGAGGTGATGGACCTCTGCAGAGAGAGAGGGATACCCCCAGTAGGCAACAATCGAAGGAAGGGGGAACTCTTAGAGCCCTGTGGGGACCTTTCCGATTACCCCTCCGCATATTTAAAGGGTGGATTTGGTGACGACCAGGAGGAGGACTGTTAGAGTGAGGGTGCCAAGTCCATAACCCTGGAGCGTGGTGATACTGACAAGGAGGAAGAAGTTGATAGGGCGGAGACGCCAGTAGCGAGTGAGGACACCATAGTCAGGGAGTCCCGTGCTGTGTCCAGTCCCAGGAGCACAGCCCCTTCCCGTTCCCTGTCCCCAGAAGAGTGGGCAGATAGGAGGGAAGAAAGGGAGCACCAGCTGGCTTTGGAGAGGCTCAGGTTAGAGCACGCCAATAAGATAGCGCAGCTGAGGGTGGAAGAAAAAAGGCTAGAGACAGAGAAGGTCCTAGCGCAGGAAAGGATGGCAGAGAGGTCCTTCGCCAGGGAGAGACTAGCTCAGGAGGGTAGGTTGTGTCCTGAGAGAGGTTCTGTGGCCTGGATTCACCAGTGAGGGTGGGATCCAGTGGTGGCAGCGAGAGTGAATTTAATGTAGGAAGTAGCACTCCCAGAGCCTGGGAGACAGTGCTTGATTCCCGGGAGGAGGGGGACAGTTTGGAGTTCAGGGGCAGGGGAAAACTGTCCCACCAGTCCTGGGGGGAGTATGTGGACGTGTGTTAGACCACACTGGAAGAGTGGATGGAGGGTAGCATGTTGATCGATTGGGAAGGGCTGTTCAATGTAGTTATCAAGGTACACATGCTGAGGAATTGCTTCCCACGGTTGCGTCACCAACTTTTACAGTGTGGGTTGTCCAACCCCAGAGAACTTGCACCGGAGGCAGACCTCTGGGTGAGTGCCAGGGAGTCTGAGAGGGCATTGGGGAGGGATCCTGAAGGGAGTGGTGCAGGGATCTTCTGACCCAGCGAGGCGGGAGAGGTGCAGAATAGCCCTGCTAGGTCCCGGGTTAGTGAAAGGGTTGTAGGGCCTCACGTCCTATCTACAGGAAGGAGTTAGATGGGGAGGTGTCCCGAGGTGCCCCAACCGTAGTCTCAGGGCCTGGAGAGTTCCATAAGGGAGCCCCAGGTTGGGAGCCTAGGCTGTCCTGATAGGCCATCCATTGAAGGGGATCCCTTAGTTTCAGGAGAACCCGGGGCATCTGTAATCAAAGCTCCACAGGTTCTGGGGTCTGCTCAGTCACAGGGTTTAGATCCTGGGCTGGGATGCCAGGTTCAGGGACTGCCTGACCTGGAGGGTGGGACACCTGTAGCCAGGGTCCCCACCAAATTGTGTTCCAGGGGTACTTCTCTAGTCTCCAGTTGGGAGGGTGCAGAACTCCCAGAGGGGGTGCAGAGGGAGGAAGGGCTCGCCTCTGGCACCCGCTCAGCCACAGTGCTTAGATCCAAGATGCCAAGTGCATGTCTTCCCTCCAGTAGGTACGGCCGGTGAGACATTATGGCATATGGACTTTAATTTATTCTTGGACTTACGAAGGTTCTGGCAGTGGCCCGATTGGCCCTGCCTTGTAAATATTCCCCTAGTGTAAATGGTTACCTGGTGCCAGTTGGCACTGTGTTCATACCTGTGATGATATTCTAACATGTTCTGCATAATACATATGCTGTTTTTCACCTAACCTGGTGTGAGTGCTGCGCAGATGCTTTAAACATTTCCTCCAAAGTTTGGCCCGCCCGCTCTGCACCAGGCTACCCGTTTCTAACAGTGTCTGAAGTCAAAAACAGGTTTTAGTATTATAAGGCCATCTATGCTGGTGTTCAGAATATGCCACTGGGTATTAATCACCTATCTAAATTTGTGATTGATATTGGAGTGTCTGATTACACATACCAAATTGTCTTGCTTTTCTTTACTGCGATTCTCAAACATTTTTTCTCCATGATAGTACTTAGCCCTCTTGTAAGCATCTGTACAAGTCTTCTGGCATACTCTCTTTTTACAAGTTTGTCTTAGAGGTTAGATGCTTTTTTGTAATATTCTTGAATGGTGCTGCAATTCCTCAGAATCTTAACGAATTGGCCAAATAGGATGCTTTGGCATTGGCAGCAAGGATGGAAGCTTTCAAAGTGCAACAATGAATTGTGTGCAGTGCAGTTGTTTTAGTATACAGGGAAACTTGGGGTTCTCCATTAGGATCATAGATCGATATGTCCAAAAACTCGATCCGAGTTCTATTGATATTAGGGGTGAACCTGAGATTGTGGTCACAAAGGTTGACCCAACTGATACACTCATTAAGGGTATCAGATTCGTTTTTCCAGATAAAAAAGACATTGTCAATGTATCTTGCCCACCCCTTGATATTTTCAAAGAACATGGAATTTCGTTATAGATACAAATGATTTCAAAAAGTCCCATGTAAATGTTTGCCTCACTTGGGGCAAAAGCAGTCCCCATACTATCTCCTTTAATCTGTTTGTAGATCAGTCAATCAAATTTTAAATAGTTCTCATTGAGGACGATATCCAAGCACTTGAGAATACACTTGCTGGGTCCATCCGGAACCTCGTGAGATAATACTGACTTAACAGCTACCAATGCTTCATTCTTGTGTATATTAATGTAGAGGGCCTCAATATCCATAGTAACCTATAATTTCCAGTTAGAATTAAAGTAGAGGCCCTCTACCCTTGTAATCATCTGTCCAGTATCTTTGATGTAGGTTGCAAATCCGAGGATGAGTAGTTTCAGTAATGTGTCTACGTATTTTGACAAAGGCTCAGTTGCCATGTAAAAGGCATGCAATGTATCTTTTATCGGCTAGGGTCATCATATAGCATAGCTATTCTGGGGCATTGGACTTTTAGATATTCAAATTTACTTCAGGTTTGGATATCATATTCAACTGCAAGGCTCCCTTCTAGATCTTCCCAATGTTTAGATGTATGTTTTTGGTGGGGTCACCTTTGATCTCACTGTAGTGTTCAGGGTTGGACAACATTTCTCTCATTTCGCTTTTATACTTATTTGAATACAAAATCTCAATTCCCCCAGTTTTAGCATAGGGTTTGATAGTAATGGAATCAGATAACACATTAGATTGCTCTTGAGAGCGATTGTGGACTGGTTCTAGAACAAACTTGAGGATTTTAGTTATCTTATTGAGCACTGATTTTCGAATATTTCAACCTCTGGTCTAATTTTATTCAGACTGTGTGTAAAGTGGAGAGAATATTCAGGCCAGAAAGGTTGAAGTCTGATATTGATTCCTTATTGTAGAAAAATGTTTTGGGTCTAATCCTTCGAAAGAAGGCATGCAGATATTCAATTTATTGATCCAATGGTTCGGTGCAAAAGACAATTCTTTGGCGAGAACTTCAATGGTGGCTGAGCAAACGTTAAGATTAGTCAAATTGAATTTAGGGAGGAGATAGAAGGTAATTATGATCTCCAGTATTGCTGCAGGCAGGTCTGTAGATGCAGATTGATCCGGGTGATACTGATTGAACCTGCCTCTCTGGAGATTATGATATTGTCCCCATAACTCCCCTTTTTTAGGTTCTAAAAAAGGATTGTTGGAGGTAGTTGGTTTTTACGCTTCATTAAATTGGTTGTATTTGTTGTAGGAGTTAATCCTTGGGCTCATCCTGTTTTTAAGAGGGCAACAGTCTTCATCTTGCTTTGCTCTTTCTACAAATCTGGGAAGGATTGTTTGGTGATTTACCATGAGGACAGAGCGAAGACAGTTTAATATGAATGAATGAATTAAACATAATTTATAGAGCGCACTCCTACTCCAGGGAGTGTCCTGGTGCTAGTAACAGTTTCTCTGCAACACGGGCAACTGAGTGGAATCACTTCATATGCTTAACAGCCAGGTTTGTCATTTCTTTCTGAAATTTGAGAGTTCTGGGGTGGCCCGAAGTGCCAACGCAAGTTGATTCCAGGCTTTAACACTGAGATATGAGAAACATCTTTCACCAATTCTAGACCAGTGTATTCTGAGGATGGTGGCCAAATGACAATAGGTTGATCGTAAAGTCCTTGGGGGGAGGGTATAAATAGAAAGCCTCTTCCTAAGATATACTGTGCCCTTTCCATGCAGTGCTTAATGTGCTAGGACCAGTGTTTTAAATGTAATCCTCATTTTTGCAGGAAGACAGTGAAGTGCATACAGATGTGGGGACAGACAGGCTCTACGGGCCAGATTGAGAAGCAATGTGGCTGCTGCATTTTGAACAAATTGTAACCTGTTAAAGAGATATTCTGGCAGACTCAGATACAGGACATTTCCATAATCGAGTCTGGAAGTGATCAAAGCCTGAACCACTGTTTTCCTAGAATCAGTAGAGAGGAGTGGCAATAATTTTTTAAGAGTGCATAGTAACCCACAGCAGGTGCCCACCAGAGCTTGAATTCAGGGATGCAGGGACAGCACACTGTCAATCTTAATCCCCCAAGTCTGAAAAGTGCCCGGGGAGGGACATCCTGGGGCCACCACTATCTCCAGACTTCAGTCAGAGTTGTACCAAATAAAACAATCTCCTATCTGTCTGGGTTGCATTTTAGTTGGTTCATTGCCAACCAGTTGTACACTTTGGATAGACAGGTTTTGATGATTTCACCAGCAAATTCTGCCCCTTTATCATAGGTGAAGCTGCGTGTCGTCAGCATACGATATCACTTTGACTCCATATAATTCAGCAAGAATGGCTAGAGGAGCCGTATAGGCATTACAAAGCATCTTGTTCAGGGCTGAGCCTTGGGGGACATCCACCTTTAAGTTCTATATAGGGGAGGCAAATGGGGTAATCTATACTTTTTGGCTTCTATTATCCAGGAAGGAGGTCAGCCACTTTCATGCCGAGCCACCAATCCCGATGTTATGATCCGATCCAATAGTCTATCATGAGGTATGGAGTCAAAAGCCGCCAAAAGATCCAACATGCTCAAGACGGCCTTGCCCCCACAATCAAGCTATGCCTATTTGGGTACATTCCTTTTCTGTAATTTTCTATATGTGGCTTTTAGGGATGTTAGGTCCTTAGTCCATTTACCTCTGACAGTTTTGTTTGATTTTGCTCCTTCAGTGACTAGTTCAGGTATGGGAAGAACCGGTGTCACTTGGACTAAAGAGACCTTAGTTTCTCAGCATTTATCTTACATCAATATTTTTCTACATCTCTACAGGTGCTATACTTGTCTTATTACAAATGTATATTATAGACGGGAGTACATGCACATGTATGGCAATCTCAATATATATTAATAGACACTGATTTTTGGTGCTAATAGGACTATTGAGTTGTCACTCGTCTGGGTGAGTTGTGAATGGTGCATGCATATTGGTGTCTTGTTTTATGCACTTTTAACAACTTGGGTAAGTTAGGGTCACATTAGTACTTCTACTGTTTGTGCTTCCTTCCTAGAGTATCACTTCTTAGACACAAGATTAAGCATTTGGTGATGGTATTCCTATCTTTTGTGTTTTAATGGGCTGGTGGGCGTCACTTCAGAGGTTTTTGGGCACTCTAAGAAGACTCCTCGCTTGGTTTAAGCGATAAATAGTTTTAATTCTCATTTTTAGAGAACCAGAGGGACGTGGCCCTTTTCTATCCACCCCCTCGGATTGAGCGCTGAAGAAGGTGTGTGGTCAACTGGCCACATCACACTGAAACTCACAGCAGCACCTGTTCTACTGCCCCAGTGACTTGACAATGGAATATATTGCATCCAGAGGATAATGATCTATAAAAATAAACTTCCATAAGGCAATGTGCTTGTGAGATTATTTGTTTTCATTTTATTTTGATTGTTATATGTCACTGTGGTGTGTACAATACAGTCTTAATCTTTTACCGAAAGATGTGTTAAATATGAGTGGTATGTATGAAGTATGTGAGTTTGCAAGCATGTTGTGATTTTAATGTGTGTGAGGGTTGGACTGTTCTCTTTTGGTCAAAGCATTTGGGAAACAGCACTATTTTTTTAAATGTGGACTATTATCATGACAATAAAAAAAGAAAGGATAACATTGTGATTCATTCTATATGAAGAAGAATTTGTGCCATTATTTTTTGTAGTCTTTATCTAGAGCATTGAATTGGAGGTGGGATGTTTTCTGCCCCTTTGCACTATATCCTGTTCCGCTCCTATATCAGTTTCTTGCTTTGGGGAACCCCTTTTATCATTTAAAGGACCATTGGAGAACCAATCAGTCTACCTCTCAATTGGAAGAAAATGTCCCTGCTGGTCTATACATGCCTCTTTCATTTGAAATGGAACATTATAATTTTAGCCATATCATTGCCGCCTCTTGCATAGGCATAGTATGTGGTGTGATATTGTTGTCAATGCCATTTGCATAGTAGCCTCTCCCCCTCCCCACCTGACATGTGGGTCTGCTGCATGAATACAATCTGGGCTCCCTGCTGTCAGAAAAATGCCTCTATGCCATAGCTTTTGAGCTGTGTACCCACTGCCCGCACATTCCACAAGATAGCTGTATATTTACCAGGGCTTTTCACAGTGACAAGAGGAGAAGTAAATAGCAGGCATCACTATCATCCTGAGATGCAAATATGGTATGACAGAGGGATTTGTGCCTTAGTGGGAAAAGCTAGGGTCATCCCTATAACTCCCATTCCAGGTGCTAACAAACTTGCGCCATGCAACAACTCCCTGTCTTACCAAAGAACAAAGCTGATCCAAAACAAAACAAATAAACGTTCAGATAGAGGTGGCAATGTTGTACGTATTATAACTCAAGGGCATTACACTGCTTAAGGGGTAGGCTTAGGCTCTGTTGATCACCACTGTGTAGGCTAGTGCGTGTTAGTAACATGGATGGGGTCAAGTCTGATTAGGTCGGGGTATGGGAAGGAGCAGCATAGTCAGCCACAATGGTGCCCATGCAGGTATCTACTGAGGGGCAGCAAACCGGGTACCCGATTCTGAATGGGAAGAGGTGTGGTGCAGCGGCCAGGGCATCTGATTCCAGAACACAGGGCTTGCAGTTCGATCCCCATCAGCAGATTAGCACAGCACCATGTGACTCTGGGCCATAGCTCGCTTAATCTTCCCGATGGCCCCCAGCGCCTGGACACCTCACCTGAGGTAGCTGTGCATTTTACAAATGCTGGTTATTATTATTATTATTATTATTATTATTATTATTATTATTATTATTATTATTAATATTATAATTAATATTATTATTAATGATAATTGGGTGTCTCAGGTGACCAGATCAGCTCAATGATAGTGCCCTAATATTTCCCTATACAAGTGCATCAATTGTCTGCGGGGTTACTCCTGGTAAAATACTAGAGGAATTGCTCTGTTCAGAACCAAATAATTCACCTCTGGACTCCCAGCCAAGGGCCCTCTCCCCATCACCGGGCCCTTCTGGAAGTTGGTAAATCCACATCCCAGCAAGCTCCAATGAGAGAAAGAAGTGAGTCTCTTCGTCTGCCGTTTCTTTTAGTTTTGCTGGGAAGAGTATGGCTAACTTGAGGTCGAGTGTACACCGTTCTTTCTTGACAGTCAAGAAGGAGGCCTTGTGGCTTTGAATTGCCGTTTGTAAATCTGGGAATATCTTCACTTTGTAGTTATTCACCATCAGCAAGCCCGTTTTCCAACCTATGTTAAGAAAAAGGTCTTGGTCCTGGTAATTCAGGAGTTTCACCACAAGAGGCTCCAGGCTGGTACATTATACGCCCGTTCCATGGCATGCATTAGGAGAGGTCCAGGGAGCACATCTGTTCCCACAGCCACCCCTTAAAATGATAGTGGCATTGGGGCCCTCTGTTCTTTCAGGTAGGCCCACAATACAATGATTATTGCATCATGGTGTAAATGCAAAGTTTTGCTTGCCAAACACTCTCCACATAGAGCCCCGTAAGCCTGAATTTCTTGATGATGTTTATATTCTCATTTTTTGTGCTGAAAAATCTGTGACACTCCTTAGGGTTGGGCCATCTCCACCTCATATGTAAAGATAACAGGGTGTTGTCGGTCACCCTGTTATCTTTTTCTTTTTGTATTTCTAGTTCCTTCTTGTTTCTTGAGAGCAAAGACTCCTTTTGACTGAAAAAGTTCTAGGACACTTGTGTATGTTTTTATGCTTTTATATTTATTTTGCATATTTCTCTACAAATATCATCTTTGCTGGTTATTGTCTAGAATGGTACAATTCTTAAAAACCTTTCGTTTTGTATATATCATGCTATTACCCTCAGCATCCTTCGCTCAGTGTTCCAAAAGCCTCATGCTCGTGTTTCCCAGATGATGGTCTCATTCCACTCAGATAATGTTGCTTTAGTTGTGGGGTAGACTCTATGGGGGATCCTGTTTCCCGCAGTCTGATTCTGGCCTGCCTGTCTCCTAGTGAATCAGTGCAGCATGAACAGCCGTGACAGACCCCCCTCCCCAGTGGCCCACATCTTTAACCATCTGCTACTCTTGTGTATCCAGCACATGCCTCACTAGCTGGATAGGGCTCTGAGCATCTTTTGTCTTGCGGGAGGTTGTGTTGGGCTCAGGCAGGGGGTTGGGACACTCCCTGGTACCCCAACTCTGCCCGCTTGACCCACAAATCCCTGGGGTGGCACAAGCACCCATGATTGACCCCCAGTGCGGGGAGGGCAGCAGAACCACAGGGTTTTGAACAGCCCAGCTCAATCCTCTAGCTCCAGGCGGCACAGTGTAGAGCCGGCACAAGCCCCATCTTCCTGGCCTCAGCGCAGTGTTCCAATAGGCCACAGTGGGCTGTTGCAAGCCCAGGTCTGCACAGATACTGGTCAGCTTGGGGGGTGTGCACACTACAAACCAGCATTCTACAGGGTTCCGTGTGGGCTACTGAAAGGCCCCCAACTGCCTGTAGCCCATCAACTGCTGAGGTGGGCCCACCACCATAGCTCCTCTATGGCCCAGCGACTGCCGCTCGCAGGGTCCTTGCCTTCTAAGTAACTGGATGACTACAGGCAAGTACTGACCAGCTCCGCACCTCCGAGTCTTGTGATGAGAAGCCGCAGGCACCTTCTTGTCCACTCGCGCTCCTCTGTATTCCCCAGGGGCCATCATAAAGCTGCTGGCCCACCTCAGGTCAGCCATCCACAGGCCCCCAAGGTCACTGTCACCCATCCTAGTGTTAATTTCGGGGCCTTACTCTCTATCTAGGGTGAGTGAATGCTTCACTCTGGGCCCAACTTTGGCTGCCAGGTGAGCACTGCTGCATCCCGGATTATAACACACAAATAGAGTCAGTCGGCGTTTTTTGGTATTTCTTTCCGCTCTTCTTTAGAAAACAGAAAGCTTTCTTAAAATAACCCTAATCCACCAAGATTTACCTTGGTGGCATGCTTCATCATCCGGTTCTACCCGTTCTACTGTGGAACGGGGCATGCTGCGACCAACTGAGATGTGGGAGCACTTTTAGTCAAATACTATGCAGTGTTGGGTGGTATAAGAGTAGGAGGGTCTCATCTAGAGTTAAAAGTACCTGGCTAAGTAGGAATGAAAGTTTTATTCGGACCTCTTGCTGGTATGGTTAAAAAGGGAAAATTGAGAAGCCCATGTTTATGTGTGTGTATCTCAAGGTCTACATGTTTCAAGCCTTTACCCGAAGTCTTTCCGTCAGGACCACAACAATTATCCCTGGGACCAATCCTAATTATGAGTAACTCACAACTTGGTCTCTTTAATAAATATCAAGGCAAAATGAATGCATAATACAATACCCAATCTGTAGTGTTTTTACTTTGGATATGTTTTTAGCCATAATATGGCCTCATGAGCTCAACGGGTGAAAGGTCGCTTGTAGTCAGACTTTCATCAAAGCTACTCCCTTGGCAATTGAAAGTAGCCTGCCCTTGGCTCCGACGATTTCCAGATTATGCCATATTCATCAGGAAGATGCCGGAGCTCAGCTACCAAATGCCCACCATGTTGGACCGTTAGCCATGCCCACCAGGCAAGGCAACATTGAAAGAGATTGCAATTCATTGCCCCCCTACTTGGGGACTCCAGTGATCCCAATTTCAGTACAAATGGCACTTGATTCAGACTACAGTTTTTGAGAAAACTACCACTGTTTCATCTGCGGACATTTATGATGGGCTTTATTGAATATTCAGTGTCTCACAGTTCTGAACAGTGCAGTACATCTGAGTTATCCCACTTTCCGACTTTTGGCACACTGACTGATGCTTTAAAACCGCACGTTGTAATAGCATACAATTTTTGCATATCATTTTACTAAAGCATGAAAATGAAGGCTTTTATGATTTTAAATGTGATACACAAGTGAAGGAGTTCTGTTTTATCAAGTGGAACAATATTACAACTATTGCAAATAGTATACGAGATTAAAGGAAAATCTCATTAAGGAGTCAAATAATTTCTTTCAATTCTCTAAAAAGAGTAGGGAAGACGCAGGGAAATCCTTAGACAAGCTAACTAAAATTAAAAATATGAGAAATACTTACATAGCTCTTCCCTAATAAATTTAAATCCCAAAAACTAACAACTTCAAAGGCATGTGTAATTTTAAGTAGAAACAGACATTAATATAACAGTGGTGTTCAAAAGAGGTGTCTTTTCCATTTATCTAATTCAAGAGGGAATTAAAAAAACAATATCGTTGAATACTTCTGTTTAGATCACAGACCATTTTCCTTAAAAGGATCCCATGCTATCAATAGTCTAGATTCATAAAAAGGAGATCTATGCAAGCAAGCAATCTAGTTACCATAGCTTTGATAAGTTAGTTGCCTAATTTCTGTGTCTCGAACATTAACACTAAAGGATAAAATAACTGCTGATAATTAAAACGTTGGGTACTATGGCAGCCAACCATCACTGTTTCCTTAAGGGAGTAGGAGAAAAAAAAACGTTAGTGATAATTAAAAATGGAATTACACACTTGAGCATGAACCATTTCTGGAATCTGTTTCAAAATATTGGGTAACATGTTGATCCTAAAAAGGCTCTACTGATTTAAGTGCGTTAGAGACTCCAGTCTTCCTGGTAAAACTAATACAATGAAGCATTTAAAAAGGCAGACAGACTGAGTGGACCAGACATGCTTTTTTCTTACTCAGTTTAGTAGCCATCTACTGTGCTTTTTGGTCGCAAAAAACCGTGACATGGTGAAAGATGCACATCCCTGCCCTATGTGACCTAGCGTAATAACTAGCTGGATCCCTAGTACTAATTTTTGGTCAAGAACAAGCAAGGATCATCTATGTGGGCCGTAACCTAGACCTGTCTCATCATTATGCGGTCTTGGTAGACCAGGAGGAGTGCACAAAGAACTACATAAAGTGGTATAGGCTACCGCCTGTACTCATACCAGTAGATCATAAATTACAAGTCCCCAGTGGTGGCAGCATATATGTTTTGTGGTTAGTAGAGATCTATAACGTGAACCGACCTTTTTGCTTGTGTGATGGGAGTGGGAACTTCAGGCCCAGTTATGCAAAATGATACTGCTGTGTACTTAACTCATCCTTGACCTACATTGTGAATGTGTATAGCACCAGATAGCGCATGATACTTGTATATGAGTTATGGGATGTATGTGAGCCTGTGAATGGTCTATGACATGGATGTCTGTTGGTTCCATTTTTGAAGCCTAGGGACTGGAAAGGCTAGTGGACGTGAGGACAGTGAACCTTAGACAGGAGAGGTGGATTGCTGGGATTCCTGAGGGCTGAGGTGGGAACACACACTGGAGGAGAGGGAGCAGAGAAGCCTCCATGTACGTCAATGGTCTTTTTGATTCCAGGCGGCGTTATTGTGCAGTGGGATCAGGGCTCATTATAAAGCAAAATGGAGGGTCTTACAAGGTGCATTGTGGGACCAGGTAACCATAATATGGGGGAAACTTTGACCCTTTTTTAGGCATATTTTGGTGGATGCTGACTGCCAGGTGTGCTCTACCATTACTCCTTTCGCCTGTGTTGGGCCTTATTCAAAATTAAAGCCGCTCCTGGTGTGGCAGACAGCCTCTTTTGCAAATGACAGGACAGTGGAGTTGGAACCTCAAAGAAGTTTGTTCCCAGAACAGGAACATCAAAGGACCAGACACTATATCACATCAGTGTCCTGATCTGGACTAGACAGGGGGAAGCATTTGTCCCACAAATTGTTCAGTAACAACATTTTACAACGGGGTTAAACATGAGAGAAGATCACCAAGACCTCTAGTTGCAGGACCCAGCACTAGGGACCAAGGTATGCCAGTGTCCTTGATGAGTGAGTATCCAACACCCAAGAAGTCAAGACCACTGCCTCTGTGCCTGAAGCACCAGCCTCCTAATTCGCCACACCTATAACCGCAGCACACTGTGGGCCTTGGGGGGGGGAGACAGAATATTAGGATGTGCTGGTGTGGAAATGTGCAAAGACACACAGACTACTCCATATCTATGCGCAAGCTGTAAGCAGGTCCTACCCCAGGTTCTATGGCAAACCAGTAAGACTATCACAGACTCAGATAGAGTCACTGAAAGGAAAGAGCAGGCGACAGTAAAATGCATGCTGCTAAATGCCAGGTCCTTGCTGAAACACAGCATTGAACTGACGGACCTAATACTAGAGTCAAATGTAATGGTGGCATTTATAACTGAATCCTGGACGGATGCAGCCTCAGGCCCAGATATTGTCAAAGCCATCCCCCCTGACCATGACTTCTTTGTGCAGAACAGAAGAGGGAAGAAAGGTGGCAGACTGGCTGTTATTTATCATAAATCAGTAAGAGGAAGTTTTAAGCCCGCTGCAACGGGCCTGGATGAAGCGCTAGCTTTCAACCTCATCCTATCAGACCACCAAACCCTAAGAGGCTGCTTACTATATAGGCCCCCGGGGGCTAATGCCCCATTTTGTATGACCCTGGGCAGCCTGCTAGAAGAAGCAGTATGCGCCAAGACATTTACCCTGCTTGATGATTTTAATTTTCACTTGGAATGTACATCTGACACAGATACACTAGAACTCATAGAACTGTTGCATGGGGTGGAGTTAAGTCAAAAAGTCGCGGGCCCGACTCATAAGGCTGGACACACCTTAGACTGTATTTTCTCCAACCATCCAAACCTGGCGGTCATGGCAGTAGATCCTGTCCCCTTGTCGGACCATGCCGTAATCCATTTCAGTATCACCCTAGTTCCTCTCCCCAGGCCTAGCAAGGTTATGAACCCAGCTAGAACGATCAGGAAATGGAAAAGTATAGAAGGTGAGGCCCTCGAGAGCCTACTGAGATCCTCAATAACGCCCCCCCAGGAAATGTTGAGGAAGCGGCAACGATCTATACAAATCGGCTAGACTCGGCATGCATGCAATTAGCACACCCAAAAACTTACCACTCTACGCGCTCAATAACATCGCCCCCTGGCTTTCTGAACAAATCAGGGATCACAAAGTTATATGTAAAAAACTGGAAAGAAATTGGCAGAAAAATTATAGGGAGGCTGATAAAAAGCTACTCAATGCAGTTGGGAGTCTACAAAGAGATGATCAGAACGGCCAAAAGGCCTTCTTTACCAATCGTATCAAGGAAGCTAGTAATTCCTCTAAAGAACTATTCGCTACAGTGTCATCCCTAGCAGCCCCCAAACCAGTGGAGGTTCCCCCGAGTCCGGAACTATGTGAAGACCAGGCCAAATTCTTTCAGGGTAAGGTCGAGAAGATTTTCTATTCTCTGGATCACCTAGTTATGGTCAATCCCCCAGAGACTAATCCAGAAATCTCAGAGACCGACAGGCATACAGAAAGGTTACTTAACTTCTCCCCAATTACAGAGGAGGAGGTCAGGAACCGGCTACAGAGGATTAAATCAGGCTCCCCTCGTGACCCTTGCCCAGCCACCATTGCAAAAGCAGCCCCATCTATCATAGGATCGGGACTCACCCCACTCTTTAATAACATGCTGGAAAGTGGTGAGTTCCCTATACGATGGGAACAAGCATCCATTCTACCCCTTCTAAAAAAACCTAATCTAGATGTGGCCGATTTGAACAACTATCGGCCCATTGCCAGGTTACCGCTACCAGCCAAGATTATAGAGGGTATAATGAACACTCAGCTGAGCGCTTTTCTGGGGATAGGACAACGCCTGGATCCATCTCAGCATGGATTCCGGGCAGGGCACAGTACAGAATCAGCCCTGATAAAATCAGTCGAAGATATAAGATCAGTGATGGATGCAGGAGGCAGACCGCCCTGATCCAGTTAGACCTGTCCGCGGCCTTTGATACGGCCCACCACAGGTTGTTGGTGGACCAGCATGGGGCCTGCGGGATTCAAGGAAAAGCTCTCAAGATCTTGCAGGCCTTTCTCTCCAGTAGGACCCAGGTGGTGGCACTGGGAGACTTTGAATCGGACCCTTTTGTACTCCCCTGTGGAGTCCCTCAGGGCTCATCCCTGAGTCTGACTCTTTTTAATGTGTATGTCTCCACCCTGGCACCAGTTATTAGATCTTTCGGCTTTAACTTAACATCGTACGCAGACGACACGCAGATTGTAGTGTCGCTGCTACCGGGTGGAGCGGAAGACACAGCCGACAGGTTTAAGGACTGCATGCGCGAGGTCAGTAACTGGATGGCAGGAAACTGTCTTAAGCTGAATTCGGCAAAGACTGAAGTCTTGCTGTTCGGGGCCAAAGATAACTTTTGGTCCCCAAGATGGTGGCCTGAAGAGATGGGGATACCCCCCTCTCCAGTTACGAAGGTCAAAAACCTGGGGGTACTGATGGACGATACACTCTCCTTTAGACCTCTAGTAAACGCCCTGTCTTCATCAACCCACTATGTCCTAAAACAATACGAAAAGTTCTGCCTTTTCTCCCTGATGAGCATAGAAAGACAGTGGTAACGGGATTAGTGATGTCCCGGCTAGACTACTGTAACAGCCTGCTGCTGAATGCCCAACAGGGGCTTCTAAATAAACTTAAAATCCTACAGAACGCAGCTGCCCACCTGATCACGGGCACACGTAAATTTGCTTCGGTAGCACAGGACCTGGTAAAGCTACACTGGCTACCAGTACGCAAAAGAATAGCTTTTAAGATACTCTGTGTAGTTTTCAAAGCATTAAAAGGGGTGGGCCCCCATTGCATAACCCCGCTCTTCCAATGGTATAAACCTACAAGATCACTAAGGTCGGCCGATCAAAGACTGATTGTAGTCCCTAGAGTCAGGAAGGCTCGCTGGGGAGGAAGGAGTTTCTCCCTAGGGGAGGAGCAGCTAAGGCCTGGAACGCTCTGCCATTGGCCCTCAGGCAGACTTCAGACCTGCTGCCCTTTAGGAGGGCCCTGAAAACATGGCTTTTCACACATTAATCTTCCTGTCATGCACACCAGCGGTCACACAGCGCCAGGACACCGTTTGGTAACAGTGCGCTTTACAAATGTAAAAATAAATAAATAAATAAAACCCTACTGACTGCCTGCTAAAACCAGGGAATCATTTGAGGAGGAAAGAGAGCCTGGAGTGATTGAGGCCCATCGGCGATCCTGCAGAGAGGACCCCAGTGAGCGTACTGTGAGACACCCAGTCCCCTTAGGACCCTTAAAAGAGTGTGCTGTCCACCCACTCATGTGGAAGCAATGAGCATTGCACTTGTGAGAGCTGAGATTTGTGACCCCCTTTTGCCATGACAAGGCCATCTGAAGTATATTCCTTTCTTCTCTTTGAGGTTCCGTGACGATTTGAACCCGTGTTTTCAATATTGTCGGAAATACATAATATTGGTATCAGCGAACCGCAAATGATCCATTTAGTATATCCTGGTGTTTTCGCTACGCTACGAGCAAGAGTACTCCTGTAACAAACACATTTCTGATCTACCCATGGCATCCATCTTAGATCATGGCAGCCATTTTGTCTCTTGCCCTCACATACGCAATAACCTCTGATCACTTCATTTCGATTAAGGACACGTAGCCTTAGCCAGAGATTCACCTCTCTAAAGACACGTGCACCTTAGTACAGAACACGCTGTAGCTGCATGACTCGACAAAGGCTGCCTCCTCTGCCCGAGGCCAGTCCTGCTATACTGGTTCTCGTGTCCGTTGGCCTGATCACGATTAGGCGGCCGAAGCTGGTAGCCTTGCCCATTTACGACCCACAAACATCTCTTATCCTGCTTTTCTATCTTCTGCACCTGGCTCTGCTCCTTTCCTTCTGGGCCTTTATTAGGGGGAGGTAACGAAATTTACGATGAGGCGGTCCGGCTCTTGAATGCAATATTGACAAGGGATTGTGATGAACTAGTGGGAACCCCTCTTCGTAATGTTTGGCTTCAGATATTATCGACGGTTCCTGTGTAACGCCAAATATTTATTGTTTTAGACATAAAGGTTTTGGGAATGTATTACATGTAAAGAATTTGCCCCCAGCTTAAAATTCAGTATATAAGGAGCAACCCTCTTTATACAAATCGAACAGGCTCCTAGATTCTGCCCGTGTGTAGTATCTGTGACTTCTGTGTCCCTGCAGTAATAAACCTTTGGTCTTTGACGCCACCATCGAGAAGCCCGTGTTTCTGTTTATTTGTGCACCAAGACAGGTGGGTCTTCGGGTGTTGTTCCCTGACACCTCTGGACGGAACCAAAAAGTCCAGAACTCCAATTGGCGCCCAACGTGGGGCGACGTCATTCGGTACCGGTCCAAAAGCCTGAAGAGTTCGAGAAACTTCGTGTGGAGATTCCTGAGGGAGGCGCCCCACTTCATCGATCCCGGCATATCGCAAAAGTGGCCCGAAGTTCTCTTCCACGAGGGTTCCCGTTCAGGACGGCTGCAGTGGGCCGTTGCCTTGACCGTCGCCCTGTCTTGGACCCGAGGTGCAGTCCTTAGTACGGCGAAACGTGACGGGTTTCTCCTTGGTGACGTCTTCAGTGCCTCAGTTAAGTATTTAGTGGTTGCTAGCTGGTTACTTCGTAAGGGTTGTTAAAATCCTTTTTGGTTCTTGGTTTGGTTTGGTTTCGTAAGATTATCACTAGTTGGTCTGGTTACGGTAATCTATTTGGTTTAGTTTGGGTATCGATACATCAGTTCGCTTTTGGTAGGCCTAAGTTCTTGGTTCAGGTGCACATATCTGTTTCGTGTTTTGTTTGTTTTATGTTCCGGATTGCAAAATGGTAAGTCGGAGAAATTGTATGTTGTCTTGTTTTGGTTGCAACAGTGATTCACGATTGGAGGACTCATGTCTGGTTCCTCCGATTGGGACTCCCTTATATGATCTGTACTGTAAACATGGTGTGGGTCCTATATCTTATAATGAGGTGTGGGTCCGTTATACGAAAAAGGACGGTGTCCTTAGTTGGCCACTGCATGGTAGTTTTGAACCCGAGATCCTTGATAATTTAGAAGCGAAATTGTTTAGGAAGAAAGCCCGGCCGGCAATGTTTGATTCTTTCCGTTACTGGCGAAAAGAATATAAACAGAGAGAGATTAAAAGGTTGAAGAAGGAACAGATAGAGCAAGAAGAGGTGACTCTAGAACAAGCGGCTAAACAGCTGCAAGTTAACGAGTCCGAGAAGGCCATAGAGGAGGCCATTAGAGAGCATAATTTAGCGATTGACAAGTGCTATCCTGCCTTGCCATCGAAAACAGCTAAGATACTAGAGGACCACGAAAACGATCCTCTGTTGTCTTACTTGTTACGGTCACCTCCACCGTATGCACAAGGTGCTACGGCTCCACCTGTACCTAATGTTCAGTTACCGGTTGCTGGACAACCTGGTATTCCTGCTCCTGCCCCTCAGAATCAAGCTCCTGTACCTCCTGTGGTCAATGTGCATGTTCCTACGGCACCTCCTCTTCCTGGGTTGCCGACTTCTTTACCTATACCTATGTCTCTTACACCTACGGTTCCACAAACTGTCTTCCTTGATACTCCAACTGTCCCGCTATCTGTTCCTACCTCTACTGTGTTCTCTGCATCTGCCAGTATGTTGACTCCGCTCTCTGTTTGTCGAAGAATCACTGATTCCGTCTCTAGCATTCTGTCTCCCCTCTATAAATCTTTAATCAAGACTCCTACTTCTGACTCTGTTCAAAGACGTAGTCAGCTTCAGAGTACTGAGGAACGGGGAATTTTAGATTCCACGGCTCTCAGATGGATTTCGAAAAGTAGGAGATACAGCACGAGAGATGTGCTAGATACATTTATGCAGTGTTATGTTATGTTATGTTAGGAGGTTTTTGTAAAGCGCACTATCACCGTAGGTTTCCTGGCGCTGATTGGGATACTGAAAGGGGCAGATTAGAGTTTATCCAGATTGGGGGAAAAGCCAGGTTTTAAGGGACTTACGGAAAAGGATAAGTGATGTGACAGATTTGAGAGAAAAAGGAAGAGAATTCCAGAATGTAGGGGCAAGATATGAGAAGCTTCGGCCTCCCATCCTTGTAAACTTGAAGGGTGGGATGACCAAGAGGTGAAGATGGGAAGATCTGAGAGTGCGGGGGGGGCAGTAAGGGGTGGTAAGAGATTTCAGAAAGCTAGGTGAAGGGCCAGTAAGGGACTTGAATACTAGGCAGCCGATCTTGAAGGCTGCCCTGAGATTGATGGGGAGCCAATGCAGTTTAGCAAGGAGGGGCTTGGCCGACTGCCATTTGGGGGTCCTAAATACAAGACGCGCCGCTTGGTTCTGCACGACCTGTAGCCTGTGAAGCAGGGTTTTAGGCAGGCCATGATAAAGAGAATTGGAAAAGTCCAAACGGGACAGGACTAAGGCCAGAGTGACTTGAAGTAGGACAGCGGGGGACAGGAGGTAAGCAACCTTCCTGATCCTGCGGATCTGAAACATGCAGGACGAAACCGCTGCCCCCACCTGGGCCTTGAGGGAGAGTTCGGAGTCAATAATGACACCCAAGCTCTTCACAGATGTCACAGGGACAGGGGGAGGACCAAGTTCAGAAGGCCAGAAGTGTGGACCCCAATGGATGGAGCTCCTGCCGGGAAGAAGGAGCTCTGTCTTTCCAGGATTCAGCTTAAGCTGATTTTGGCTCATCCAGAGAAGAATATGGGACATAACAGAGTGGAAATTAGAGACAGCAGAAGGGGTGGAGAGAGGAAAGATGAGTTGTAGGTCGTCAGCGTAATTAAAGACGGTGACGTCCCACTGCCTCAGAGAAAGAAGAAGGGGGCGAAGATAGAGATTGAAAAGGAGAGGGGACAGAGAAGAACCCTGGGGTACACCGCAAGTGGAGGAGACTTTGGGTCCACGAAAGGTCCCCAGACTGACCGTCTGAGACCTACCAGATAGAAAGGAGTGGATCCAAGCCAGCGCCGGGCCCTGGAGGCCGGCCTGCTCGACACGGCGGATAAGGATGTCATGATCCACCGTGTCGAAGGCGGCCGACAGGTCTAATAAGACCAGGGCCTGGGGGATGCCCTTGTCAGCATTGTCTCTCAGAGTGTCGAGCACGGCTAAGATGACTGCCTCCGTGGAGTGGCCGGGTCGGAAACCGGCTTGGTTTGGTTCCAGGAAGTTCGAATTTTCGACAAACTGTGAGAGGCTAGCCGTTACATGGGCTTCCAGGATTTTGGAGAAATAGGGAAGGAGGGAAATAGGTCGGTAATTGGCAGGGACCGATGGGTCGGCCCCTGGCTTCTTCAGAAGAGGAACTAAAACGGCCTCCTTAAAAGAGCCAGGCACCGTACCAGAGGAAAGAGACGAGTTCAGCAATGGAAGAATGCTTTCGGGAAGAGAGATACAGATGTCTCGCAGTATAGACGGGGGGCAACAGTCATCCGGGGACCCAGACTTGACCCGGGTAGCTAGTTTTGCTAGGGTGGTCGAGTCAAGAGTAGGGAAGTGTAGAAGTGAGGAAGAGTTATGGGGAACCGGGGTGGAAACAGCGTCAGGAGAGGAGGTGGTGATAGAGTCCTTAATCATAACAATTTTTTCAACAAAAAAGTGGCTAAGGGCGTTGCAGGATTCCTGGGTAGGGGGGGCCTGGGTAGGGAGAGTCCTAGTGTCAGTAGTGAGTTCCCCAATCACCTTGAAAATTTCTTTGGATTGAATAGGTGCAGAGAGGATTCTTTCCGCGATATATGTAGATTTGGCCGCAATGATGGCTTTCTTATACTTGTTGCGCGCAGCCAAGTAAGACTCCCTGCTAGAGGTGTGGTAGTCCCTTCTCCACCTACGCTCCAGTTGGCGAAGCTCAAGATGTTGCTTTTTAAGATCGGGGTTATACCACTTATGGGAGTGATTGTGCCGTGACCGAGGGAATTTGGTGAGGGGGGCTAAGATGTCGCTAGCCGAGACAAGCCAGTGAGAGATGTCATGAGCTAGCTTGTCAGTGCTGAGGTCAGACGAGAGGGAAGGGCGGGATTTCGAGAGGAGGTCAAGAAGGACCTGCGTGTCTACAGCCCTCCATTTTCGTGCCATGCCGCCCTCAGAGGGAGGGGCTCTGATATGGCCAGTAATAGTGAGGGTGGCGTCTACCAGGAAATGGTCGGACCAGATGCAGGGGGTGATCACCGGATGGGAAAGCTTGACCCCATGGGTCCAGATGTGGTCGAGGATATGGCCTCCGGTGTGTGTGGGGGCATCAATGTGTTGTTTTAGGGTAAGGGACGAGAGGGCTTCGAAGAGCTCAGTGGCCTGAGGGCCAGCGTCCTGATGTGAATACCAGTAGTTGAAGTCCCCAAAAATGGCTACACGAGGGGAGGAGGTGGTGAGGTTGGCTATTTGTTCGACAAACGAAGGGGGAAATAGAGGCATAGGGTACGGGGGGCGGTATAGCACCACGAGCGTGACAGCGCCTTCTTTCGTGCCCAGGTTGACCACGAGGTTATCGACTGCAGGGAGAATGAGCGAGGAGGTGGAGACGAGTTGCAAGTTTTTGCGGATTACTGCTGCAACACCTCCTCCCTGACGGCCGCCAGATCGATTGGCATTCAGCATGTAATAATCGGGAGGTAACGCTGCCAGAATGTCAGGGAGCGAGTCTTCCGAGAGCCATGTGTGAGAAGTTGGCCTGGTATATAATGCTCACTAATTCTAGTGATCACTTTGTACCATGCCAAGCAACCCTTATGATGATGGTTGTAATTCAACCTTGTAGACCAGTTATCCTAGTGGTAACGTGGACAAAGCAGTCTTAGGCTAAACTCTGAAAGGCATGTGAAGCCAGCTGTTATACCATACACAACCCCCTTGAATACCAAATGAAAGGGACACCACACAGATATATATTGAAAATATATATTGATTTATTAACTATTAAAATCCCCTGGACTCTTTATGAGCACAGAAGCACAAGCGTTAAATCACAAGACAGTTTAAAATACACAAAAGTTGCGCAATATGGATGAGCCCTAGGGGCCACCTAAACCATATACTAAATAAGTGGTATAAGAGATACCTAAAGGAAAGTGAAGAGGCCTAGGGCCTTGGGAATCGCTGGAGCTATTCGAGACTGGAGTTAACTAAGTCGGGAAAGGCCCACGGGACTCGGGTGCAGTGTTCAAAGTGCACGCACTTCTCAATACAAAGTCTATGGTGCGTAAAAAGCACAAAGTTAGAAAGTTAGGAACCTTCCGAGTGACCTACGGAGCTGAAACTTAAAACACAGGCCCTTGGGATGTGTACCAGTGCAGGAGCACCGGCGGAGCTGAGTTACCTCACCCACAGGAAGCGGGTGCACAGGGTCGAAGATGTGTCGGGTTTCGTCACGCTGGTCGATGGTGCTTGGAGCTGAAGATGCTGCAGGCGGCTCGATGAGAAGAGTTCCGGTGGATCCAAGGGTGGATCAGAAGAGTTGAAGACCTGAAAGCAGAGGGGACAGTGTTCAAAGTCACTAGCCAGTGACTACCGTGGAACCAGAGTGGAACCAGGCGATGTCGGGTGCAAACAGGCGTTGTCGGGTAGCTTCTTTCTGCAGTCACGTGGATACCCGGGGTCGAGGACGTCCAGGAGTCGGTCACGAGCTGTCCCACGTAGGCTTCTCGCTGTTGGCGGTGTCGGCGACCTGATCGGAGCAAACAGGCCTTGGCAAATGCAAGCCACGCAGGAGTTGAAAGATGCTGTTCACTCGGACCAGCAAGGTCAGAGCGGGTGCTCCTTTTCACAGGAGCTTGGGTAGGTCTGGAGCAACCAGACCTGCTGTTTAAATCTTCGGGTTCGTCGCCAAGATGGCCGCTGGCCGCGTGGCTAGTGGCCGGGATGGCGCGTCGAGTGGCACAATGCAAAAGGGCCCCACGCGGATCGTGGAGATGCTGGAGGGCTGATCTTCGGTGCAAGGGCTGCTCGGTGGTGGGGGTTCTCAGTCCCCAAAGCACAACGTCGAGGATGCCTCAGAAGCTGCGCAGTCAGCTTTTCGGGTGTCTTTCAAGAGGTCCGGTCCCACGTCACTCGGTGCCTCCACGGGTCCCTTCTTCGCAGGGACTGTGGATCGGGCTCTGAGAGGTCTGGGAGTCTGGTTCTTGTCGGGCTCTGGGCTCGGTCTCCGGCGGGAGGCGGCGGCAAAGCAGACGTCGAGTTGCTGGTTGGTACCTGTGTTCACAGGGTGGTCACTCCTTGGCCACAAGGGAGATTCTTCTTCAGTCTTCTGTGCAGCAGAATGTCGAAGTCCAGTCTTCTTCTTAGTTTTAAGTTGATTTCGGGATGATCTGCTGTGCAATGGCACTGCTCCCCCTCTTATTCCCAAACTGGGGGTGGATCACCTACTAGGTCCCTCCTCTGGGAGGAACCAGGAAGGGGGGCGGTTACACCCCCTTTCCTTTGTCCAGCTCCGCGCCAGGACTGGGGCTGGAAGGCCCCAGAACCGGTTTGGACTGGCCTATGCACGGGGACACCTTGTGTGCCCCGGGCATGTCTGATTCTTTTCAGCCCTGTCCTACCTAATACACAAAATCCTGTCTGGGGTGGTGCTCGCACCTCCCAAGGCAGGAAACCCTTTGTCCAGGCCACCATCTGCCGAGTTTCGGTCAGCAGCAGGAGGCCAGACTTGTGTCTGTGGTGGCAGCGTCCATTTTGTGAAGCTGAGGCTCTGTTTAACTTTAACCGGGGTTAAGGCTACACACATGTCGTGTCCCTCTAGAAGGGTGGAATGCTATCCCCGTCGCCAGAATTGGCGAGGGGATAGTATTCCAATTCGTATGACACCTTACTCGACATGTTTTGATAAAGCCAAACCAAAGATAGCATTTAACCGCGAGGATTATAATGCACTTAAGAGTATATGGTATGGCAATATCCCGGAACAGCTTAGGGAGTGGTTCCCGACAGCTGCAGACAGGCTCAGCTCATGCCAGAGCACCATCTCACATATTTCCAAGCACTCTGCCTCCAGGATTGATGAGGCCTTCCATAGGAGTGGCTGATAGGAACATATGTGTCCAGTTTAGGGTTAGGCACAGACATACTGTACCTAAGTAAGAGGTGGTTACACCGACTTACCCCAGCTGAGTGATCAGCCAGTTGTGTCAAAGATGGAGGCCAGGCCAGGGGTGGCACAATACGTGCTGCAGCCCCTGGTAGGCCTTGGATACACCTATGCCCTGGGCACCTAGGGTGCACTATTACAGGGGCTCATAAGGTGAACCAGTTCCAATTCGTAATGCACCTAAAGTGCATTGGCATCAATTTAGAGAGAGAACAGCAGGCTGTGGGTCTGATTAGCAGGCCCACAGCCACATTAAGTCAGAAACCAGTGAAGCAAAAAGAAAAAATTTGGGGTGACCATAGGATAGCAGACCCTACTCTCCTACATAACCCCCCCCCCAAACGCAGGGACATTAGACTAACCTTGACCAGTTGTGTCTTCATGTTCTAAGTGGAAGTACCTGGAGAGACCATCTGCGTTGCCATGGTCAGTCCCTGGGCGGTGCTCCGCTGTAAAGTCCATCCCCTGTAGGGAAATGGACCACCTGAGTAGTTTGGGGTTTTCACCCTTCATCTGATTAAGCCATAGGAGGGGCTTATGGTCGGTCTGAATCTTGAAGTGAGTGCCAAATAAGTATGGTCTCAACTTCTTCAGGGCCCACACCACAGCAAAGGCCTCCCTCTCTATAGCTGACCAACGTTTCTCTCTGGGGGTCAGCCTTCTGCTAATGAAAGCAATGGGCTGGTCCTGGCCATCTACATTAAGCTGTGAAAGCACTGCTCCCACTCCCAACTCAGAAGCATCTGTTTGGACAATGAACTCTCTTGAGTAGTCAGGACTCTTCAGGATAGGTGCAGAGCACATGGCCTTCTTCAGGTCATCAAATGCCTTTTGACAGATTTCTGTCCACTGAACCTTTTTGGGCATCTTCTTGGATGTCAGGTCATTAAGAGGAGTCACAATGGACCCATAGTTCTTAACAAACTTCCTGTAGTACCCAGTCAGGCCCAAGAAAGCTCTGACCTGAGTCTGGGTAGTTGGAGGGGACCAGTCCTTGATGGTCTGGATCTTACTCTCCAGTGGTTGAACTTGGCCTCCACCTACAAGGTGGCCCAGGTATACAACCTTGCTCTGCCCTATCTGGCACTTTGTTGCCTTGATAGTGAGGCCTGCCTTCTGCAGAGCCTCAAGCACTTCCTTCAGGTGGATCAGGTGATCCTCCCAGGTGGAGCTAAAGACAGCAATATCGTCCAGATAAGCTGCACAAAAGTCATCCAACCCAGTGAGGACTTGGTTCACCAACCTTTGGAAGGTGGCAGGTGCATTTTTCAAACCAAAGGGCATCACCACAAACGATAATGCCCACTAGGGGTAGAAAATGCTGTCTTGGCTTTAGACTCCTCAGCTAACCTGATTTGCCAGTAGCCAGCTGTCAAGTCAAATGTGCTCAAATATTTGGCAGAAGCCAACTTGTCAATGAGCTCATCTGCCCTTGGAATAGGGTGTGCATCTGTCCTGGTGACAGCATTGAGTCCTCTGTAATCCACACAGAACCTCATCTCTCTCTTGCCATCTTTGGTGTGAGGTTTGGGGACCAGAACCACTGGGCTAGCCCAGGGGCTCTCTGAAGGCTCAATGACACCTAATTCCAGCATATTTTGCACCTCAGTCTTTATACAGTCCCTGACGTGGTCAGGTTGCCTGTAAATTTTGCTCTTTACAGGAAGACTGTCACCAGTGTCCACCACATGTGTACACCAGTTAGTCTGACTGGGTGTCAATGAGAACATATGCCTGTATGCCTGTAGAACTTGTCTGCAGTCATGTTGCTGATGTTCAGTGAGGCTGCCACCTAAGGCCACACCATCAACTGAGCCATCCTCAGGGTTCTGAGTGAGCAGGTCTGGGAGAGGGTCACTCTCTTCCTCCTGTCCCTCATCTGTAGCCATGAGCAAGCCCATGTCTGCCCTGCTGACATATGCCTTCAATCTGTTCACATGGAGCACCCTGTGGGGGCTCCTGGGAGTTCCTAGGTCCACCAAGTAGGTAACCTCTCCCTTCTTTTCCAGAATTGTATGGGGTCCAGACCATTTGTCTTGGAGTGCTGCTGGGGCCACTGGCTCCAACACCCATACCTTCTGTCCAGGCTGAAACTCAACAAGGACAGCCTTTTGGTCATGCCAAGCTTTCTGTAATTCTTGGCTAGCCTCAAGGTTTTTGGATGCCTTTTCCATGTACTCTGCCATCCTGGAGCGGAGACCAAGTACATAGTCCACTATGTCCTGTTTAGGCTTTTTGAGAGGTAACTCCCATCCTTCCTTCACAAGACACAGGGGTCCTCTTACAGGGTGCCCAAACAACAATTCAAAGGGGCTGAAGCCAACCCCCTTTTGAGGGACCTCTCTGTAAGCGAACAAAAGGCAGGGCAGAAGGATGTCCCATCTTCGCCTGAGCTTTTCAGGTAATCCTTTAATCATGCCCTTTAGGGTCTTGTTAAATCTCTCAACAAGCCCATTGCATTGTGGGTGATAAGGAGTGGTGAACTTGTAGTTTACACCACATTCCTTCCACATAGCTGTCAAATATCCAGACATGAAGTTGGTACCTCTATCTGATATTACCTCCTTAGGAAACCCCACTCTGGAGAAAACTCCAAGTAAGGCCCTGGCCACAACAGGAGCTGTTGTGGTCCTAAGGGGAATTGCCTCTGGGTACCTGGTGGCATGATCCACTACCACCAGTATGAATCTGTGCCCAGATGCTGTAGGGGGATCCATTGGACCAACAATATCAATCCCCACTCTCTCAAAGGGAACCCCCACCACAGGTAGTGGTATCAGGGGGGCCTTTGTTGTTCCACCTGCTTTACCACTGGCTTGGCAGGTTTCACAGGAGCGACAAAACTCCTTGGTGTCTTCAGACATGTGAGGCCAGTGAAAGTGAGGGACAAGCCTGTCCCAAGTCTTGTTCTGGCCTAGGTGTCCTGCTAAAGGAATATCATGGGCCAAGGTGAGTAGGAAGCCCCTAAATTGCAGAGGTATAACCAACCTCCTGGTAGCACCAGGCTTGGGGTCTCTAGCCTCTGAATAAAGGAGTCCATCATCCCAATATACTTTATGGGCACCTTGCACATTCCCAGCAGCCTCAGCAGCAGCCTGCTGTCTGAGGGGTTCAAGAGAAGGACAGGTTAACTGAGCCTGCCCCAAGTCTGCCCTAGAAGGTCCCCCTGTCCCCAGAAACTCAACCTGATCAGGTTCAAGTTCTTCAGGGACAGTTCCTTCAGGGGTCTCAAGATCAGTTTCCTGTGAAGCCTGATCCTCACTTGTAGGCAGTTGGGAAGGCGCAGCCTTAACCCTCCTGTTCTTCTTCTTGGGAGGTACTTGGTCCATTGTTCCAGGATCCAAGACCTGAGGTTCAGAGAGGCACTTTTTGGCCTGTGACCTGGTCACAGCAAGGACATGTGATGATATCCCTAACATCTCTGCATGAGTCCTGTACTCAACTTCTGACCATAGAGAGTTCTCCAGGTCATTGCCCAACAAACATTCTACTGGGAGATCAGCACTAACCACAACTTTCTTTAGGCCAGTTACCCCTCCCCAGGAAAAGTTAACAAGTGCCACACTATGTGTAGTAGTGACATTGCTGGCATTGGTCACCAGGTAATCATCGCCTGGCATGTATTGTCCAGGGTCCACAAAGTTAGGTGTCACCATAGTGACACTGGCACATGTGTCCCTGTAAGCTTGAGCCACTTTGTTGTTAATCAAAGGTGTCTGTCTGTATTTGCCCAGATTACTGGGACTTATGTCAGGGACCAAATCTAGGTCCCCTTCACAAACCAGAACAGCCTGTGTAAGAGTTCTGACTAGGTCAGAATCTCCTCCAGTTCCCAAAGTGATTCCCACTAAACCCTTGGCTTGAGGACCAACACTGCTAACTGTACTAGTGGGTGCAGGTGCCTTAGGGGCTGCAGTGCTGGGGGCTCCACCCTTTTTACACTCACTTGTCCAGTGAGAGGTGTTCTTACAAGTTTTACACCAGGGTTTCTTCTGACCTTCTTTCTTCTTCTTCTTGGAAGTTTGGGACCCACCCTCTGTCTCAGTTTGGGGCCCTGTTGAAGACTTCTGGTCTTTAGCTTTCTGCTCCCCACCCTTCTGGTCTGTTTTCTTCTGGTCACCACCCTGGTTCTGGTTCTGGTTCTTTTGCTTAACTCTGGTTCTTACCCATTTATCTGCCCTCTTTCCCAATTCTTGGGGAGAGGTCAAATCTGAGTCAACCAAATGTTGATGCAACTGCTGGTTCTGACAATTATTTAAAATTTGTTCTCTCATCAGCAAATTGTACAATCCTTCATAGTCTGTAACCTTGCTTCCCAGCAACCATCCCTCCAGAGCCTTAGTGGCACACTCAACAAATTCAGACCAGTCCTGAGTCTGTGTCTTCTGGGTATCTCTGAACATTAACCTGTACTGTTCAGTGGTTAAGCCTAACCCATCAATCAGAGCACTCTTCAGGACCAGGTAGTTTCTAGAATCCCCATCACTAACTGTGAGGAGTCTGTCTCGGCCTCTACCTTCAAAGGAGAGCCACAAGATTGCTGCCCACTGCTCCTGAGGGATCTGCTGTACTCTGCAGGCTCTCTCCATTGCAGTAATCCATTTATGGATGTCATCCCCAGCTTTGTAGGGGGGCACAATCTTACTCAGGTTTCTATTATCAAAAGACCTGTCTTTATCCTTGTGGATATTGCTGCCACCAGTGGGTTCTATTACCCCACTCTCTCTAGGCTGTCTTGCTCTAGCAAGTTTCTCCTTAGCCAGGGCAACCTCTAACTCTTGCCTCTGGATCCTAAGCTCAGCCTCTCTCATCTTGGCCTCATGTTCCCTTCTCTGAGGGCTAGTCATCTCCTTTCTGGAGTGACCATGAGAGCCTCTAGAGACATGGGAGGTATTGGATTCACCTGAGTGATGCCTTCTCCTCCTATGGCCCTGGTTAAGTCCACCTGGGGGTCTGAATGGGTTGTTACCTGATTCATTCCCAAGTTGACTTAAGTTAGCCTGGTTCAGTCTACTGACCAGCACCTGACTATTTCTGTCATCATCTGACTCACTGCTTTCCACCTCCTCCTCCTCTTCTTCTTCCTCTTCCTCTACATCTACTTGAGGAGCTCCAGTGGTGGAGGCTTCCTCATCTACTAGGATGATAGGGGTAGGGGTGTCTACAGTGTCATCCTCTGAAGGATGGCCTCCTTCAGCATCCCCTGTGGGGTTTGCCTTAGAGGGCTTTAGAGTCTCAGACTGGTCTAAGAGCTCTCTTAGGTGGTCTGTAGTAGGGGAAGGCCCTGTCTTCAGACCCCTTAAGACACAAAGCTGTCTTAATTCCTTAAAGGAAAAAATAGCAAATTTGGATGGTGCCCTTGGAGGGTCACTCTCAACAGGAGTAAGTCCACTGGACCCCTCTGCTCCAGACATTGCTCTAGTGTGGGTGGATGTGTTGCAATCTACCTACACTGGTGTTTACCTACTAAACCTATCTAGTAGTTGTAGCTAGGGTGTGCTACTCCCTTTGCTCTACAACAACTAAGTTCAGTAGAACTTAAGTATACTAGTCTTGTTTTATATGTACCTAGCAGGTACCTGTATGATCTTTCAAATGATAATCTCAAAGATTGTAATGGTAAAACAACAGCAAGCTCAGATCCCAATCCGCTGCTCACCAATGTGAGAAGTTGGCCTGGTATATAATGCTCACTAATTCTAGTGATCACTTTGTACCATGCCAAGCAACCCTTATGATGATGGTTGTAATTCAACCTTGTAGACCAGTTATCCTAGTGGTAACGTGGACAAAGCAGTCTTAGGCTAAACTCTGAAAGGCATGTGAAGCCAGCTGTTATACCATACACAACCCCCTTGAATACCAAATGAAAGGGACACCACACAGATATATATTGAAAATATATATTGATTTATTAACTATTAAAATCCCCTGGACTCTTTATGAGCACAGAAGCACAAGCGTTAAATCACAAGACAGTTTAAAATACACAAAAGTTGCACAATATGGATGAGCCCTAGGGGCCACCTAAACCATATACTAAATAAGTGGTATAAGAGATACCTAAAGGAAAGTGAAGAGGCCTAGGGCCTTGGGAATCGCTGGAGCTATTCGAGACTGGAGTTAACTAAGTCGGGAAAGGCCCACGGGACTCGGGTGCAGTGTTCAAAGTGCACGCACTTCTCAATACAAAGTCTATGGTGCGTAAAAAGCACAAAGTTAGAAAGTTAGGAACCTTCCGAGTGACCTACGGAGCTGAAACTTAAAACACAGGCCCTTGGGATGTGTACCAGTGCAGGAGCACCGGCGGAGCTGAGTTACCTCACCCACAGGAAGCGGGTGCACAGGGTCGAAGATGTGTCGGGTTTCGTCACGCTGGTCGATGGTGCTTGGAGCTGAAGATGCTGCAGGCGGCTCGATGAGAAGAGTTCCGGTGGATCCAAGGGTGGATCAGAAGAGTTGAAGACCTGAAAGCAGAGGGGACAGTGTTCAAAGTCACTAGCCAGTGACTACCGTGGAACCAGAGTGGAACCAGGCGATGTCGGGTGCAAACAGGCGTTGTCGGGTAGCTTCTTTCTGCAGTCACGTGGATACCCGGGGTCGAGGACGTCCAGGAGTCGGTCACGAGCTGTCCCACGTAGGCTTCTCGCTGTTGGCGGTGTCGGCGACCTGATCGGAGCAAACAGGCCTTGGCAAATGCAAGCCACGCAGGAGTTGAAAGATGCTGTTCACTCGGACCAGCAAGGTCAGAGCGGGTGCTCCTTTTCACAGGAGCTTGGGTAGGTCTGGAGCAACCAGACCTGCTGTTTAAATCTTCGGGTTCGTCGCCAAGATGGCCGCTGGCCGCGTGGCTAGTGGCCGGGATGGCGCGTCGAGTGGCACAATGCAAAAGGGCCCCACGCGGATCGTGGAGATGCTGGAGGGCTGATCTTCGGTGCAAGGGCTGCTCGGTGGTGGGGGTTCTCAGTCCCCAAAGCACAACGTCGAGGATGCCTCAGAAGCTGCGCAGTCAGCTTTTCGGGTGTCTTTCAAGAGGTCCGGTCCCACGTCACTCGGTGCCTCCACGGGTCCCTTCTTCGCAGGGACTGTGGATCGGGCTCTGAGAGGTCTGGGAGTCTGGTTCTTGTCGGGCTCTGGGCTCGGTCTCCGGCGGGAGGCGGCGGCAAAGCAGACGTCGAGTTGCTGGTTGGTACCTGTGTTCACAGGGTGGTCACTCCTTGGCCACAAGGGAGATTCTTCTTCAGTCTTCTGTGCAGCAGAATGTCGAAGTCCAGTCTTCTTCTTAGTTTTAAGTTGATTTCGGGATGATCTGCTGTGCAATGGCACTGCTCCCCCTCTTATTCCCAAACTGGGGGTGGATCACCTACTAGGTCCCTCCTCTGGGAGGAACCAGGAAGGGGGGCGGTTACACCCCCTTTCCTTTGTCCAGCTCCGCGCCAGGACTGGGGCTGGAAGGCCCCAGAACCGGTTTGGACTGGCCTATGCACGGGGACACCTTGTGTGCCCCGGGCATGTCTGATTCTTTTCAGCCCTGTCCTACCTAATACACAAAATCCTGTCTGGGGTGGTGCTCGCACCTCCCAAGGCAGGAAACCCTTTGTCCAGGCCACCATCTGCCGAGTTTCGGTCAGCAGCAGGAGGCCAGACTTGTGTCTGTGGTGGCAGCGTCCATTTTGTGAAGCTGAGGCTCTGTTTAACTTTAACCGGGGTTAAGGCTACACACATGTCGTGTCCCTCTAGAAGGGTGGAATGCTATCCCCGTCGCCAGAATTGGCGAGGGGATAGTATTCCAATTCGTATGACACCTTACTCGACATGTTTTGATAAAGCCAAACCAAAGATAGCATTTAACCGCGAGGATTATAATGCACTTAAGAGTATATGGTATGGCAATATCCCGGAACAGCTTAGGGAGTGGTTCCCGACAGCTGCAGACAGGCTCAGCTCATGCCAGAGCACCATCTCACATATTTCCAAGCACTCTGCCTCCAGGATTGATGAGGCCTTCCATAGGAGTGGCTGATAGGAACATATGTGTCCAGTTTAGGGTTAGGCACAGACATACTGTACCTAAGTAAGAGGTGGTTACACCGACTTACCCCAGCTGAGTGATCAGCCAGTTGTGTCAAAGATGGAGGCCAGGCCAGGGGTGGCACAATACGTGCTGCAGCCCCTGGTAGGCCTTGGATACACATATGCCCTGGGCACCTAGGGTGCACTATTACAGGGGCTCATAAGGTGAACCAGTTCCAATTCGTAATGCACCTAAAGTGCATTGGCATCAATTTAGAGAGAGAACAGCAGGCTGTGGGTCTGATTAGCAGGCCCACAGCCACATTAAGTCAGAAACCAGTGAAGCAAAAAGCAAAAATTTGGGGTGACCATAGGATAGCAGACCCTACTCTCCTACACCATGTCTCCGAGAGTAGGAGTATATCCGGACTCTCGGTGGTCAGTAAGAGGAAAATGTCGATCTGGTGCCTAGTGAAGGAGCGAGTGTTGAGATACAGAACGCGGAGGCTTGACTCGTGGGTAGCAGGTGTGACAGCCTCTAGTAGAGGGGGTGAGCTTCCCCTGATCTCCAGGGAGGTAATACGAGCCCAAGTGATGGGGTGGAGGGGGCAGGAGGGGAACTGAAAGGCTTTAAGTGCCTCGGCGCTGTAGGTAATAGGAGCAGCAGCGTCTCTGGCCCCTGCGCCCGTCTGGGCACGGACGGGCACAGACGGGCGGGACTTAGGCGCGACTTCGGCTTCGACTTCAGTGGAAGGAACCAACGCAACGATATGTCTTTGATGAGATGTGCTCGCTGTTACGTGAGGAAATAGAAGAAGATGATGTTGAATCAAATTTAGAAGACTTAATTAAGGTTCAGAAGGAGTTTGCTGCAGGAATGATAGTAGGTGAAAATATAGAAGAAGCGATGGAACTGATTTTAAGTTATAGAAATGATCCATCACTTCGTTCACCAAGAGATTTAGAGAAAAGTAAGACAAATCTAAATCGCCAATATCCAATGAGGGAGGTTCCTCCAATTTGGTGTGATGCTGTGCAAGCTGATGCAGTCCGTGGTATTGCAGCCGCTCCGGCCCAATTCCAGAGAGTGTGGATACACATTCCGTGGAAGCGAGCCGAAGTGTTAGCAGTAAAGCAGGCCTTGCCGGACCCGCGAAAGAATCCTGCTGGATACTATAAGGAGTTAGCACAGACAGTTGAGGCTTGTGTGATGAATCTAGCGGACATTGACATGTTATTTGGCAATGTAGTTCCGCAACCAATTTGGGCTAAGATACGTAAAGAGAATCATCCAGTTGCCCTAGGTGGTGATTGGGCAGCTATCATTGCAGCGGATGGTCAGCAAGTAGGTGGTTCCAAACCCGAACCTCTAATTGCTAATCTTCCAGGTAGAATAATAGACTTAATGAAGACTCTAATGCCCGCATTGCGTGTTAATTGGGACAAGTTGTCCGCATGCAGGCAAAAGAAAGACGAAAGTGTCTCCGACTTTTTCACGAGGTTCGAAGAGACTTTTGTAGATCATAGTGGTCAAGATATGAGCACAGAAGGAGGACAGAGATTATTTGTCGATAAATTCGTACATAATTTGTAACCTGAGCTATGCAATAAATTAATAGATTCCGAGAGTGCGTGGGCTGTCTCTACAACTGCGCAAATACTTGCAACTGCACAGTATTATGAAAATAGGGATAAAGAAGAGAAAGAGAAATCAGATAAGAAAACGAAAGATTTAAAGACTAAAGTTCTCTTGCAACAGGCGTATCCGCCTCGCACGAATCAGACTAATACGCAACAAGGGTCATATCAAAGAACAGATTATAGTTCACCGAGACCTCAATATCAGTGGAACCAGTGTGCGTATTGTAAGAAAGAAGGTCATTATAAAAATGAATGTCCAGTTCTAGCGCAAAATAATGCAGCAGCAGCTCAGAGAGGTCGTGGTGGTTTTGTGCAGAATTCTAGAGGTCGGGGACGAGGTGCTATGCCTCCACAAACAAATGATCGCCTTTCTAATCACTTTGATCAACGAAATGGACAGTCTGCTCAGCAAAATAGATCTCAACAGTATCATGTTGAAGACTATTGTGAAAATGATGAGGGATTTCAGCAAAATGGGTACTAGGACAGCCATGGACAGAGAGAGGGAGCAGTATCAGTTCCAGTGGATCAGAGTGGGCCTTATGTCGCAGTAGCAACATCAGGTGTAGTCGAACCGTTTCTGTTGGATACTGGTGCAGCAAAAAGTTCTATCATTCATGCGAAACTCCCTGGCGCACCTTTGTCCGGCTCAACAAATGTTTCAGTAGGTTTTTCAGGTGCCCCTGTTTACAACCCGATATCCAGTCCTTTGTCTATTTCTGTTGGACCGTATCAATTGAAAGCACCCCTGATTTTGACGACAGGTTGTAATGAGAATCTGCTTGGTTTAGACTTATTAAAACGACTATATGCGACATTGTACTGTTCTCCGGAAGGAGTACAGCTTACATTGGGCAAAAGAATCACCTCTCCGATGTACTTGTCAATGGATGCACTCCCGCCAGAGCTGCGTTCACTCCCTGATACTCTTTGGGCGACTGGTCCTAACGATGTAGGCCTTTTAGAAATTCCACCATATGTAGTCACTTTGAAAGCAAATGTAAAATTTCCACGACTCCCTCAATATAAAATATCTAGTGAAGGTGAACGAGCACTTTTATTGATTGTACAAGATTTGATTAAGAAAGGTGTGGTTGAAGAAACTAGAGGAAATGTCTGTAACAGTCCTGTATTACCGATCTTGAAACGAACTGATCCTACAAAACCTCCAGTGTATAGGTTTGTCATCGACCTCAGAGAAGTTAATAAAATTGTGGTTCCGCAGTTTCCTGTAGTTCCAGATATTACTGCCTTGTTAACATTGATTCCTGCTACAGCTACTTGGTTTTCAGTCATCGACTTAAAGAATGCCTTTTTCAGCATTCCGATAGCCGAAGAAAGCAGAGATATTTTCGGCTTCTGTCTAGGAGGCCGAAGCTTCAGATTTAAACGCGCTCCACAAGGCTATTGTGAAAGCCCATCTATTTACAGTCAGGCATTAAAAAGTCAGTTAGATACCTTTGTCCTTCCTCCAGGTTCTGCTCTAGTACAGTATGTAGATGATCTTCTAGTGGCTGCCGATGACAAGGAAACTTGCAAAGCAGCTACGATTTCGTTATTGCATCATTTGTCTAATTTGAATCACAAGGTGTCACCTTCGAAAATGCAATACTGCTGCCAAGAAGTGACCTACCTAGGTCATCTCTTGTCAAAGGAGGGAAGGAAGTTGACCCCAGAAAGAATAAAAGCAATTACGCAGATGAGTGTTCCTCGCACGCAGAGAGAAGTGCGTGCCTTTTTAGGTATTACCTCTTACTGTAGGCAGTGGATCCCAAATTTTTCTCTTTTAGCAAAACCGTTGGTAGCTCTGACTGGGAAAAATGTTCCAAGTCCAGTGCCATGGTCTGATGAATGTCAGGAGAGTTTTTCTGAGTTACAAAAAGCATTGTGTTCAGCTCCTGTATTGGGTACACCTGATTACAGCAAGCCATTCACGCTCTACGTTCACGAGAGAGAAGGTTGCGCGTTGAGTGTTCTGACACAGAAATTTGGTGATAAACAACGCCCTTGTGCGTATTTTTCATCAACATTAGATCCGGTAGCTAGAGCATTGCCTAGTTGTTTGAGAGCTACAGCGGCAGCTGCGGCTTCCATTCGACAATCTGCTGGTTTGGTGATGAACAATATGCTAGTGGTCATGGTTCCTCATGCTGTGGATACACTTATGAATCGAACCAAGACGCAACACCTTACCAGTGCGAGATTATCTGGCTACGAGCTGACACTGCTAGCAAGTCATATTCAGATTAAAAGATGCAATGTATTGAATCCAGCAACATTGTTGCCGGCTAATCAAGAGTCGAGTGATTCCGAACCCCATGATTGCTGTTTTAAAACTGAGGAAGAGACAAAAGGACGTATTGATTTGAAGGACACCCCATTGTCCGATCCAGATGGCACGTTGTATGTTGATGGATCATGTTTTAAATTGGAGAATGGTGATGTGACTGCTGCCTATGCAGTAACGACTTTGAGTACGATTGTGGAGACTGCAAGAGTGAGTCAGAATTCTGCCCAAGCTGCGGAATTAATAGCTCTAACAAGAGCGTGTGTCTTAGCTAAGGGAAAGAGAGTGAATGTGTTCACAGATAGTCAGTACGCATTTGGCGTGGCCCATAGTTTTGGCCGGTTGTGGAGAGAAAGAGGTTTCATTACGTCCCATGGGACTAAGATTCAACATGGTCAGCTAGTTAACGACTTGTTGGAATCTTTAACCTTGCAGACTGAAGTTGCGATTGTAAAGTGCAGTGCTCATAAAGCAATCACGGATGATGTTGGTCGTGGGAATGCTTTTGCTGATGAGACCGCTAAACAGACAGCTAGAGACATGATGAGCAGAATGTATGTTGCTACGTCTGCAAGATGGATTGCTGATTCTGGAATGTGCGAGGATACAATGGAAAGTGTGAAAGAGATTCAGAAAGAGGCAACTGAGAAGGAAAAACGTGCATGGAAAGAAAGTACGGGCAAGTTGGATTCGAGTGGGTGTTGGATTGATTTGTCAGAGCAACAGCGTTGGATGTTGCCTGATGCGTATGTGCTTGCAGTGGTGACAATGGCGCATGGAGTAGCGCATATAAGTTCTAAGGGAATCTGTAAGATGTTGGCTCCGGTCTGGAAGAATGATGGGATCAGTAAATGTGCAGAGAGAGTGGTGAAAAATTGTATGGTATTCCTGATGCATAATCCTGGCAAGGGAACTCCAACTCCTGCTGGTCACTTCGCTCCTCCTTCCTGCCCCTTTGAAGTGATTCAGCTAGATTTCATACACATGGATCGCTGTAATAATCTGAAATACGTCCTGGTGGTAGTTTGTGCTTTTTCCAGATGGATCGAAGCATATCCACTAAAGGACAATACTGCCCTGTCAACTGCCAAAATTCTTCTCAAAGAATATTTCCCTAGGTTCGGAATGCCACGGATTGTATGGTCAGATAACGGAAGTGAGTTTATAGGGAAAGTTATGCAGAGTGTGTGTGCCGGTCTGGGCATAAAACAGAAGTTCCACAGTGCGAACCATCCCCTGTCTGCTGGTTTAGTCGAGGGTTACAATGGCACCCTCAAACTAAAACTAGCCAAAATCCAAGCATCCACGGGTTTGTCCTGGCCAGACGCACTTCCTTTGGCTTTGTTATCAACGAGAGCAACTGTACATTCTAGAGTGGGGCTTAGCCCCTATGAGATTGTTTTTGGCCGCCCGGCAAATGTGTGGGGTGTGCCTAGGCCTAAAGAGTTTTGTTCTCTAGAATATCCTATGTTGATCGACTACCTTTACGACTTGACTGCTAAATTGAGTCTTATTCACCAACAGGTTTTCGATGCATTGCCAAAGCCTCCGGAGAGTCCAGGGCATCAGCTGAAACCCGGTGACCACGTTGTGGTCCGAAACTTCGCAAGGACGAAGAACCTTCAGCCCAGATACGTCGGCCCCTTCCAGGTCCTGCTTGCAACGAGAACTGCAGTTCGTGTAGCTGGTCGCAAGCACTGGGTGCATGCGTCTCATGTCAAACGTGTACCTTTGCCGCTTCCTTACGACGACTGGGTGAAGAAGGGAATTGGTGCCTCCGAATTTGAAAAAACGCCAAAGATCATCCCTTTCAGCGATGCCGAATTGATTACCGACACTCCGAAATCTGACTCTCCTCCTGAAAAGGCTCCTTTGAACTTTGAACATTTGTCCCCTGCATCAGAAAAAGCTCTGTCATCTGCGAACCTGAACACTGCAACAACCACTAGTGATATGCTATTTGCCGATCAAACAGTACCTGCAAAGCAAAGATACAATTTACGATCTCGTAATATGGACAAATAAAGCAGGCAACTGCCTATTGTGATATTTTGAAATTTTGAACTTTTGCCTTCAGCCAGGAAGTTTGCTATTGTTTTATTGTTTTTTAAAATTGCCTTGCCGTCTGGGTAGCCGTAGGGTCGTGGCTGTGTGCCTAGTTGAATATGCGGGGGTCTGACACAAGGTTGATCTTTCTGTTGGTTCTGGGAACTCCCAGGGCTGATAGAGGCATTTTCATCTACGTACACATCATCAGTGGTCGCGAGCGGATTGTAGAAGATGGAGCTTCCTGCGCTGCAACGAGAAAATGTGATTTATGTTCGCAGAAACAGACTTTACAGAATTCTTCACAGCAAATGCTTTTTGATACAATGTGCCATTACGTTTTTGATTGTTTTGATAACGTTGGTGGGTGGAACACTACAGACTGCTGGGTGTGTGGCTTGATACCCCACACTATGGATAAAGGTATTCCCTATCTGGTTTTGCCTTTCAGCTATAATGGATCATTTCAGGCCCTTCAAACCATCTTTGCTTATGCCCTTGAAACCTATCCTCCACGTCCACCACGTTCCACTAAATATAACTCTGCCAACAAAGCTTTAGTCCAGGGAATTATTGACATGATCAAGGACGTCAATAATACTCCATCTTACCCTAGAGACGAATTGCGAGTATATTTGAGTTGGAATTCTTCAGAGTATCGCCTTAGTTTGGGAGAAAGCAAGCGCAAAAGCTCAACTCCAATCTGGGTCGTACCTCACCGAGGTCAGGTCTGTTTGCAAGGTAATGGGAGAAATCCGAGAGCCCAGCTAGGGAGGAGTGAGTGCGTAGAGACTTACGTGTTTCCGGCTAACTCTTCCCCTGCTTTCCTTACTGCTAGGGGTACCTACTTCATCTGTCAAGATAGAGCGTATACATGGTTGCCTGCTGACTTTTCAGGTTCATGTTATATTGCTCGATTGTTGCCTCCAACGTACACTGCTTCATCTGATTACCACAAGACCAGAGTAGCAAGAGGTGTTTTCAGCAAGGAAGATACCGCTGGTCAGGAAGCTGGAGACTTCTTCAAAGGTTTCCTTCCGTTCTGGGGGCTTATGGCCAATAGTAGAAACATACGTCAGCTAACACGGGTAGTTGAATCTACTATTACCGAAACTGCTGGTGCCCTTAGCAATTTTACAGCTGAGCTTCAGGCGGATAGACTCATGACGTTGCAGAACCGTATGGTTCTAGACGTAATACTTGCAGATCGAGGTGGGGTATGCAGAATGATCCAATCGAGCTGCTGTGTCTTTATTCCCAATAATGCTCCAACAGTCTATGAGGCGATCTCGAAGCTACACAAGATTTCCGACTCTATTCATGTAGACAAGGGAAACTGGTCCTTCATGGAGTGGTTTTGGACTCTGATATCAGCGTGGGGATGGAAGGTTCTAATGGTCATTGGTGTCATCTTAGTATTCCTCTTCTCATGCTGCCTGATTATCCAGTGTAGTCTTTGTGCTGCAACCTGTTTTAGGAGACCGCCTGCTTTTGGAGAAAAGGCACGAGAAAGGATGATGATACAACAGCATGTCACTGACCTGATGAGCATAGAATTAGACTCTGACATAGACTGAGTAATTGCCTATGTAAGGGCAAAAGGAGGGTCTGAGGTTCCGTGACGATTTGAACCCGTGTTTTCAATATTGTCGGAAATACATAATATTGGTATCAGCGAACCGCAAATGATCCATTTAGTATATCCTGGTGTTTTCGCTACGCTACGAGCAAGAGTACTCCTGTAACAAACACATTTCTGATCTACCCATGGCATCCATCTTAGATCATGGCAGCCATTTTGTCTCTTGCCCTCACATACGCAATAACCTCTGATCACTTCATTTCGATTAAGGACACGTAGCCTTAGCCAGAGATTCACCTCTCTAAAGACACGTGCACCTTAGTACAGAACACGCTGTAGCTGCATGACTCGACAAAGGCTGCCTCCTCTGCCCGAGGCCAGTCCTGCTATACTGGTTCTCGTGTCCGTTGGCCTGATCACGATTAGGCGGCCGAAGCTGGTAGCCTTGCCCATTTACGACCCACAAACATCTCTTATCCTGCTTTTCTATCTTCTGCACCTGGCTCTGCTCCTTTCCTTCTGGGCCTTTATTAGGGGGAGGTAACGAAATTTACGATGAGGCGGTCCGGCTCTTGAATGCAATATTGACAAGGGATTGTGATGAACTAGTGGGAACCCCTCTTCGTAATGTTTGGCTTCAGATATTATCGACGGTTCCTGTGTAACGCCAAATATTTATTGTTTTAGACATAAAGGTTTTGGGAATGTATTACATGTAAAGAATTTGCCCCCAGCTTAAAATTCAGTATATAAGGAACAACCCTCTTTATACAAATCGAACAGGCTCCTAGATTCTGCCCGTGTGTAGTATCTGTGACTTCTGTGTCCCTGCAGTAATAAACCTTTGGTCTTTGACGCCACCATCGAGAAGCCCGTGTTTCTGTTTATTTGTGCACCAAGACAGGTGGAACTCCGGGGTCTTCGGGTGTTGTTCCCTGACACCTCTGGACGGAACCAAAAAGTCCAGAACTCCATCTTCTCTGTCCTTTCTTTGTGTCCTGTACTCTGCTGCTCAGCCAGTGTCAGTGATGTCATGGAATGTTCCTTTTGTGTATGCTTGAGTCAGTTGCTGTGTGTAGGCTGAGCAGCAGTGATGCTGCTCCTGGTAGGGCTAACTATACTGATTCCACTTACGCATGGGCGGAAAATCCGTTCCGCTCGCGGATTTTGCGGATTTTCAGTAAATTCGCAATCCGCGAGCGGAACGGATTGGGTCAAAAGTTCAAGCTGACTTTTGTAACTCTTTTAGAATGGCACGGGCAAGCTGCCAGAGCCATTCTAAAATAGTTACAATATTCAGCTTCAACAGGAAGCTCTAATAGATAAAGTAAAGCAGGTTCTGCTCAAATTCAGTTACACAATCATTAATCACCCCAAACTTGGGGTGATTAATGATTGTGTAACTTAATTTGACCATCAACTCGAGCACCTGCTTTACTTTATCTATTAGTGCTTCCTGTTGAAGCTATTTGTAGCTATTTTAGAATGGCGCTGGCAGCTTGCCGGCGCCATTCTAAGTGGGGCTGAGGGCAGAAGGGCACAAAAGTGGGACAGAGGGCAGAAGGGACAAAAAATGAGTGGGGCATAGGGCAGAAGGGCACAGAAACGAGTGGTACAGAGGGCAGATGGGCATACAAAACGAGAGGGTGGCAGTGATTAACCAGGCAAAAAAAAAAACCGCAAACATGCGCGAACACGTAAAGCGCCTCGCGAACATCCACGAACACACAACAATTTAAAAATCCACAAATTCGCACGAATTCGCACATTTTGCAAATTGCAAATTCCAAATCCGCAAATTCGCGGATTGCAAATTCACAAATTTCGCCCATGCTTATTCCACTTAATATGCTGTTTATCCTGTATCTCTACCTGTAACTTCTTTCCAAGAATAAACCTTCAACGTGGATACAGCTATTTTATTTATTTTATTTTAGCTCTTTTATAGAGCAGGAATTCGACCCCCGAAGAGGTATCTCCGCGCTTTTGTTCTTTCCTTGTGCTGAGCCAGACAGAGACATCTGTGTAACATTGGTGAGAGGCTACTAGATCGAGAATAGGTGCATCTTCAGGCATTTCCTGAATGCAGGCAGATTAGAATTTAGCCTAAGAGTGAGAGGCAGGGAGTTCCAGAGAATGGGGCCTTTGTATGATAAGGCTCAGCCTCCCTGTCTCTCTCTTTTAATCCTAGGTATCTGGAGCAAGGCTTGATTTTTGGAGCGCAGGGTTCGACCTGGCTCATAAGATTTAAAGATTTCCGTTAGGTACCTGGGGCAAGTTCCGAACAAGCATTTATGGATGATGCATCATATCTTAAATTTCACTCTCTGGCGAATGGATAGCCAGTGTAGCTTATTTAACAGAGGACGAGAGGGGGATCTGGCTGGAGCATTTAAAATCAGCCTAGCAGGTGGCTGAAATGGCGGTGTGAGCGGACGTACCTGGCTGAGCTCCCGCCGCCGGCCGCCGTCTTACAGCACCAACACAGCAGCCATCCCGGCCAAAAGGCTCCCACACGGCGCCTAAAACCAGCGGTGCAGCGGCGAGGGGGCCTGCGGTGGTGAGGACGGCGGAGAGACCCCAGCCTTGACCCGAGCGTCCACCGCGGCCGTTGGGGCCTGGAGGGTACGGAGCGGCGACATCGAGGCCGCGGTGGGCGGAGCCTGTAGGCCGCCTCAGTGACTTCACAGGCGGGCGGCGGTAGTGGCGGCAGGTCCGGCCCGCGCGGCGCCGCGCGAGGCCTCCCGTAACCACCCACGGAGGCTTCTGCGGACCTGCAGCCCCAGCCCAGACACCGGAGCCGCCCCCGCCCGGACGATTACCGGTGGGTAGCAGCGGTCTGCATTGCAGCGCCGAGAGGCCACCAGAGAAGCCAGAGGTGAGGAGCAAGGGGTGCACAGCGGGCCCACACCCGCGACGCAACAGCGGCACTTGAGTGGAGAAGTCGGGGGGGGTGAGACGGCGACAGTGGGCCCCCCCCCTCCTGCGGAGCGTCCACCTTTTCCCTCGCCCGGCCAGGGCCGAGCAACGAGATAGGCCGCCATCTTGCGAGGCCTAGCACCACGCATCGGAGCACGAGGACAGTCGGCCTGTGCCTCTCCATCAGGTGGCCGCGACTGAGGGACTGGGCGCCCCCCCAATCTGCGCGTGGGGCGTTGGACTAAAGCGGCACAACACTACGGCGCCCACGGACACGTGGGGTAACCGACCACTGGGGGCCCGAGACCACTGGAGCTAGGGGCAGTAGCACAGCTCGCTAGGGGAAGCCTCGTTGGGTCATGTCCAACGGGAAGACCCGGAAGACCCGCACTATCACGGAGCTTTTTACCCCTGGCACAATGGGGAAGCGAACAGACATCGCGTCAACTAGCCAACGAGCGGGCCCAGAGAAGAAGGCCCCGGACTCTCCGTCCCTGGGAAAGACGGACCCTGAGGCCCCAGTCACACGCTCCTTCCTGGAGTCGCTCTTTGCCAGCCTGCGCGAGGACATCCACGCCCTGAAGAAGGAGCTTCAGGAAGAAATAAAGGAGGTGCGCCGTGACACCGACGCCATTGGGGATAGAGTGGCTGATTTGGAGGCGAAATGCGACACACGCGATGCGGAGCTCGAGGCGCTGCGCCAGGAACTGGTTCGTGTCCACGATCAACAAGTGGACCTACAGACCCACGCCGAAGACCTGGAGAATCGCTCCAGGCGGCACAACATTAGGATTCGGGGCGTGAAACACTCCCCGGACACGGAGGACCTTTTTCACTTCACGCAGGGCCTGTTTAATCACATACTGGGCCGCCCAGCAGACGCCCCCCTAGTTCTTGACTGAGTACACCAGACGGGCCCACCCAGGGCTAACACAGCACAACCGGCGGACATACTGGTATGCGTGCAAGACTTCCGAACCAAAGAGGAGATCCTCAACAAGGCGCGCCAGATGGCGTCACTCACCTTCGGCGCACACACACCGACCTTGTACCAAGACCTTGCAGCCTTTACCCTGGAGAAACGCCGCATCTTCCGGCCGGTCACGGCTGAGCTGCGTAAACGCAACATCTCTTACAGTTAGGGCCACCCTTTCAGACTGGTGTTCAGAATGGGCAACAACCTCCACCAACTGCGCTCCCTCAGGGAGGCTTGCACCCTCCTGGGCATCGACGAGCCGACGTTGGACGGAGACACCCCGGGCGGGGGCACCACCAGCGAGGACGCAACCGGGAGATGGAAGCAGCAACGGCGCCGTCACAAACCGCGGCGCCCCGCCACCAAGGAGATAGAAGAGGGCCGGCGGGCAGCTGTAGAGACTGTCGCGCAGGGCCTAGCGAAGCCGGACAGTGGCTGACTCCCACGTGAGCTGCACAGACCGCGTCAGCTTTGATAAGGCCGGGATGGCGCGCGCTGGCGGCGGGGGTGGCGGCATCCGACCCGCCACCCTTTCTTTGTTGTCCCGGTCCCACTCTGCCCACAAGGGCGGCGGGGTCCGTGACTCGTCCAACAATACCGCTGCCATTGCCTGCTTACCAAGAGACTAACCTACCACGGGTCCAGCGGACTTCCACCTGGACCTGGGACTATGTTTGCTCGAATCCTTTTCAACGTTGGGACTACGGGGAGGGGGGAGATCCGGGAGGGGGGAGTTGCACTAGTTTGGGTTGGGGTTGGCACTCGGGGGGAGTTGGGGGAAGGGGGGGTGGGGCGGGGGGGCTCTCCTTGTCCAAGGGGTTCTAACTTTCCTGACGGAGTCAGTAGACTTCACCACGCTTTGCCTGACGTGGTCTGTCGGCACATGCCCACCGCCCGCGGGTGGGACCTAGCATCTCTCCTGTTACTCCCGACATGACACGTCACCTGACGATACTTTCGCTTAATGTGCGGGGTCTTCACAGCCCAATCAAGCGCAAAGCGATACTGTCCTTCTTGGAGCGATCGAAAGCGGACATCTGCCTCCTCCAGGAAACACACCTTGTCACTAACGATCACCACAGGCTTAAATCACGCGCCTTTCCCTGGCAGTTCTTCTCCTCCTCCCAGAAAAAGGTAGCCGGGGTAGCAATTTTAGTGGCCAAATCGTTCGAGGGTAGAGTCCTTCAGAAAGAGGCTGAACTCAAAGGGCGCCTTTTACTCTACAGCTTCCAGGTCGCGGGTGGCACTCTCCTGGTGGGTTTGGTCTATGCCCCGAACGAGGGACAAGAAAAATTCTTACACACAGCACTAGAAGCCGCCACATCTACCACACATACGCACTTACTACTCGGTGGGGACCTCAACCTTGTGTTCCACAACACGGCAGATCGCTCAGGTCAGAGGTTCGGGCAAGTGGGGGCGCTCACCTCCGCAGGGCATGCACACTTAGCAGATCTGGGCCTCATCGACCTGTGGAGACATACACACCCGCAAACGACGGCCTACACATATTACTCGGTGGCGCGCAAGTCCTATGCGAGGCTGGACTACTTCTTGTGCTCATCCCAACTGGTGCCACAGGTCGAGGACGTGGTGATACTCCCGGCTGCGCTGTCGGATCATTCCCCAGTCGTGGCGACGTTCCGAGTAGGGCCCACGCCGGCGCCCCGACGACACTGGAGGCTGAGAGATGGCCTTCTGCAACTGCCTGACACCCAGGAATGGCTTAAAACCGCGATCGCCCGATTCCTGGAACATAACGCCAACGACGACACCACTAAGGCCACGCAGTGGGCAGCACTCAAGGCGGTCCTGCGTGGGGAGCTTATTTCCATCGCCATCGCCAACAACAAGGAGAGAGCCCTGAAACGGGCCGAACTTGCACAACGGGTGGCGGAACTGGAACAGATGCACCAACGCACGGGGGCAGCGCGGGCATGGCGACAGTTATGCACCGAGCGGAAGATGCTGGCTGCCTTGGACCAGGACGTGGCGGAATACGCGGCCATGTGCCTCAAGCACGCGTACTACACCGGGGGCGACCGCTGCGGGAGGCTCCTGGCGAGCAGACTACGGGCGCAGACCCAGCGACAGCAGGTGCGCTCCCTCCAATCTGCTAGTGGCACCCAGATCACTGAGGACGCAGCTATTGCAGCGGCCTTCGGCAACTTCTACGCCGCACTTTATGATGCGGATCACCTTGATCCCAACGCCGGCCCGGCCTACCTGCGAGGCGCTGCGCTCCCCACCCTTAACCAGGCCCAAGCAGACTTCCTAGAGCGGCCTATTGGCCTGGAGGAGGTCATCTCGGCGATATCCCGACTCAAGGTAGGGAAGTCCCCGGGACCTGACGGCTATACTGCGGCCTTCTACAAGACCTTCTGCCCGCAGATTGCCCCCCTCCTGCGCGACCTGTTTAACACCTTTGATCAGCCAGGAGCCATACACCCAGATCTGCTGGAGGCGTCCATCTCTGTGATCCCTAAGCCCGGTCGAGACCCGACTAATTGCGGCTCTTACAGGCCTATATCGTTGCTGAACGTAGACCTGAAGCTCTACACCGGCATACTCGCAGGTCGCATAGCGCCGTACATGCAGCAGCTGATAGACCCTGATCAGTCAGGCTTTATCCCCCAACGGCAGACCAGTGACAATACACGGCGGGTACTGCACCTCATTGAGGCTGGGTCCCGTACCGGGCCGGGTTGTATGCTCCTCACCATCGATGCTGAGAAGGCATTTGATAGGGTACACTGGCCCTATCTTGATCAAGTGCTGGGCCACTTCGGGTTCGGGGAGAAACTCCGCCATCGCATCTTCAATTGCTACCGCCGGCCCAACGCGGCAGTGCGGGTGAACGGCCACACCTCCCCGATATTCGACATTGGCAGAGGCACCCGCCAGGGCTGCCCACTCTCGCCGCTCTTATTCGCGCTCTACATGGAGCCGATGGCACAGAGGGTGCGGCACCGCGTGCTCATCTCTGGCATCCGGTTCGGTGCGGACACACACAAAATCAGTCTCTACACAGACGACATTTTACTGTCCCTAACCAACCCGATGCAGTCCCTGCGGGCGCTCTTCGTGGAGCTCCATGCCTTCGCCCTGGCCTCGGGCTTTAAAATCAATGAAGCGAAATCAGAGGCCCTAAACATCTCACTGCAACCTGACGTGCTAGCCGAGGTCAAAGCGGAGTTCAAAATGCAATGGTCGGACCCCTCCGTCTCTTACCTGGGTGTCCTTCTGGCCCCGACAGTGCGGAGTACAGCACGGGTCAATTATGAGGCGCTCACGAAAAAACTTCGAGAGCAGCTGAGGCGTTGGAAACCACTTACGCTATCATGGCTGGACAGAATTGCCGCAGTCAAAATGACGTTGCTGCCGCAGATCTTGTATCTGTTCCAGACGCTTCCCTTGAAGCCCCCGGCTGGGTGGCTTCAACAGACACAATCGGAACTATCGCGATTCATCTGGAATGGCCGATGGCCGCGGTTTAAGCATACCCTCGCCACTTTGCCTCCTGCCCATGGGGGGGTTGGGGTGCCTGACCTCACCCTGTATTTTCAGGCGGCACAACTACGTACACTCGTAGAGTGGTACCAACTGGAGTCAGGCAAACACTGGCTCTTCCAGGACCAGGCAGTGGCCGGCCGTACCCTGCAGGGAGTGCCCTTCCTGCCGCGCCGGCATAGACCCCCCAACCTCTACGCCTCCGAAGTCACGAGCACCACCCTGGAGGTATGGGACAGAGTGGCGGTGGTCAAGGGATTGACCTCCTTTCCCTCGCCTATGACCCCCATCTTCGAAAATCCGGACTTCACGCCCGGTCTGGACGCCAGAGCTTTCTCGACTTGGCGTACGACGCCCTGCAGAGCTGCGGGCCACATGTTCGACCTCAAAGGAATCCTCCCGTTCCATCAGGTTAAGGCGGACTACGGCATCGCCGAGACAGAACGCCTACAGTACCTACAAGTGCGACATTGGGTGCTTCACCCCTCGATCCAGCCGGGTGCCCAACGACACCTTACGCCTTACGAAAAGTGGTTGCTAACACGCACGTCCGACAAAAAACTGATCTCGGACCTCTATCAACAGTTGCTCCTCACTCAGGTCCACACATACAACGCAGGGCAGGTTAGATGGGAGAGGGATCTGGGGCGACAGCTCACGAGGAAAGAATGGGAAGGGGTGTACCACAGAGCCCGACATTCAGCACACCACACCGGACTCACCGAGACACTAACCAAAGTTGCCACATACTGGTACCACACGCCCGAGAGATTACACCAATGGGATGCCTGGGGTTAGCGATAGATGTTGGAGGGGGTGCGGGGAACTAGGCACACTGGAACACTTGCTGTGGGGCTGTGAGGCGCTTCGCTCCTATTGGACCCCTATCCTGGATCTCATTGACTCACACCTAGACACGCAGCTGCCTCGCTTCCCAGCCTACATCATATTAGGCCTACCGAACGAGCTCATGTACCCCTTGAAATCCTGGCGAGGGCGGCTGATTGCGCTGGCTCTGGGGGCAGCAGTCCAGAATATTGTGGCCCATTGGAGGGCCGTCCAGGCTCCGCAGCAACTGGGTTGGCTACACCGGCTCTGGGCGATCCTGGGGATGGAGAAACTGTCATTGGCAGCGGCAGGGAGGGGGTCAGACTTTGCGGAGCTTTGGCGGCCCTTCCTCACCCTATTGACGGGGGAATTCCGGGAGGTGAGCTGTCCCCGTTACCTGCGTCTGCTGCGACTCGCTGAGATCCCGCTCCCGGAACCCAAGACACGCACTCACAAGCGCAAAGTCCCGACACGCGCAGCGACATCTGACCTATAGAGACAACAGTGGCCTGCCACTTGGCCCAATACTGGACAAGGAGAGGGGAGGGGAGGGTTGGGAAGGGTAGGGGGGGGGGTTCTTTAAAGTTCTGCGTTCTTGCACTATTGTTGCTCAGCCTGCACCTCTATGGCACCTCTTTTGACGCGGCCGGCCCAGTTGGGTTGTAGGCGGCTTGCTGTGTTAACGAACGGTGTACCCCGCTGAAATGCGGTAGGCGACTATGGGGCTCTGGACTTTGGCTTCCCCAGGTCGGCGCCGGCCCGAATGATGATGTGAGGTGCATGATGCTTATCTTTGCTCAATAAAAGATTTAATACATAAAATCAGCCTAGCAGCCGTGTTCTGGGCTACTTGTAGCCTGCCTAGCTGATCCTCATTACCAGAGATGAGCAGCCCATTGCAGTAATCCAGCCTGCTGATTACTAGGGTCTGCACTAGTGTTTTTCTGTGATGGTCTGCTAAGTAAGGGAAGACTTTCCTCAATAGGCCAATCACCCTCAGGCAAGTTCCTGTAACCTGTGTGGCATGATCTTTGAGTACCAAGGACTGATCAAGCTTAACACCTAGGTTTTATACAGTTTCTTTTGGGCATGGGGCCGTACCTAATTCAGGAGGCCACCACACAGGTGACCAGAGGAGCGGGGTATCTCCAAAGAGCATGACCTCCGTCTTGCCTACATTACACTGCAGGCAGTTGGAGGTCACCCATCCGGCTATCGCTCTCATTCCTGCAGCAAAAGAGCTTTTTACTGCTGGTGTCATGTTCTGGAAAGGGAATAATAGCTGGGTGTCATCAGCATAAGATATTGGTGTGAACCCATGTTCTCTCACAATTTTCGCCAGGGGGGGCCACATACACATTGAACAGTGTGGGGCTTAGGCATGAGCCCTGTGGAACCCCCTTTGTGAGCTCCCTAAAGATGGAAGAATGGGAGCCCAATCGAACATTTTGTGAGCGACCAGATATAAAGCTTTTTAACCATGATAGGGCCATTCTGTCGACCCCTACCCAATCCAGACGACTGACGAGGGTGTCATGAGACACCGTGTCGAAGGCAGCGGACAAATCTAACAGCACCAGAATCATAGAGCCTCCTCTATCCTGTGCCATCTGGATGGTATTGGTCACGGAGAAGAGAGCTGATTCTGTGCTGTGATTTGGCCTGAACCCAGATTGAGAAGGGTCCAGACCGTCCGCTGCCTCAATGCATTTAGACAGGTGAGTGTTGACGTGCCTCTCAGTCATCCTACTCAGATGGGGTAGGAGGGATATTGGACGGAGGTTGTTAAGGTCAGACCATGGTAACACAGTATTTTTGCGTACAGGGTTCACGACTGCCCTTTTCCAGACACTGGGAATCTTTCCTTCCTTAAGGGAGAGATTAATCAATGATTTAAAGCTCGGGGCTAACAGGCTGCCTAATGGAGCTATCAACTTTGCAGGTAGTAAGTCTGTGGGTGAGCCTGATTTGATTAGGTTATATAGGGTAGTGACTTCTGACAGACTGATCTCTGGAATCAAAGTAAGCCTGCTGCTTTCGCTCTTGGCTGGCCGGGGGCAGGGAGAATCAGCAGTATCCCTGATATTTGATGCTTTGGTGATTTTCTCGTAAATCAGTTCAATCTTATCCTCAAAAAATGCGGAAATATCATCGCATAGAGTTTGACTAAAATCATCCGGGCTTTCGCAGGCTATAGGCTTGACAAACGATTGCAAGATTTTATAAAGTTCTCTGGTAGAGTTCCCTGCCTCTGTTATCTGTAACTCGAGTCTATTTCTCCTTGCTTGTTTTATGTGTTTATAATAATTGGATTGTGCCTCCAAATAGTGTTTTTTGCTTTTGGGTGTGTGTGTTTTCCTCCACATTTTCTCCAATCTCCTACATTGTTGTTTCTCTGCCCTTAGATCTTCCGTATACCATATTTCCTGCTTCGTTTTAGAGCATTGTTTATGTAGTTCCAGCGGTGCAAGTAGATCGATTGCTTCCAGGAGTGCTTTATTAAACTTAGATAGGCCTAGTTCAATGTCATCGTCTTCGGAGAGAGTAGGCTCATTCCATACTTTCTGCAATCCTTCTACAGTTATTTTGTGCCATTTCCGTCTCCATATTGCAGGGAGAGGTTTTTGGCGTGGTGGTTGAGAACCTAATAAGGTGAAACTTAACATATAGTGGTCTGACCAACTGATGATAGTGAGAAGGCAGCATATTATTATAGGGCAATTAGTTAAGATTAAGTCAAGTGTGTGCCCACCAAAGTGTGTTGGGCCCTTGTTCTGGATTTTCAGTCCCAAACTAGAGAGATCGGCGAGCAGAGACATGCTATCAGAGTGATTGGGTAAGTCTATGTGAACATTAAAATCTCCAAGGAGAATGAAATCTTCCTTGCTTCTAAAGTAAGGGGCTAATAATTCCATAAGAGTGAGTGAGAAATCTGAGCATGGGCCAGGAGGGCGATATACTAATGCTCCTTTCCACTGTGTTTTAGAGGAGAGGGAAATTTTGAAAATCATTATTTCCATCTGAGCATCGCATCTTTGATCAAGTACTGCGACTTTCAGACTCTCTTTATAAACAACAGCCACACCCCCTCCTATTTTTATCGGGCGATCTAGATGAAGAATCTTATATCCAACAGGGATTCCTAACATAATTGCGGGGACTGTGTGGGGTTTAAGCCAGGTCTCCATGAGAAAACTGATATCTGGCATGTCTGTGTTGATAAGGTCCGATAGTTGCTGGTAATGTTTAGGTAGGGAGCGTATGTTCAGTAGGAAACATTTTAGTCCTGAAGGTCCCTTTCCGGCGATATAGCTATCGGCAAGTATACTGCTGAACAGGACAGGGAGGGTCTTTGAGGGGGCTGCTCTGCCGGGGCTGTAGTAGAGACGACTGATAGATTATCCCTTGTTGGGCATGTATAAAAAGCCTGAAATCAACATTTTACACATGAGAACGGACCCTCAAAATTAGGCCAAATCTCGCGCATACAGGTAGCAGGAGAAATAGATTTCAGACTAAGAAGTTTTTTCCTTGAGTAGGATATTATAGTGCTAACCTGTGGGTCAGGAGTCCCAGATGTTGAAGCCATGGCCCTTGGTCCCGTCCTGTCGCGGAAGGGCGCAGACGGGCTTTTTTACAACTGAATTCCCTACTTTTGTTGAATTCCACACTGGCGACGAGCTGAAAACGACCCATTTGGACAACAGGATTTTACTGAAATTAAAAGAGGAATCATCATTACTACAAAGAGAACAAGAGACTGTAAGTGTACTATAATTTAGCCTATTTTAAGCCTACTTCATGGAAATGCCCCTGGGAGACCCACCGATGTCAATTTCCTGTTGCCCAAACCTGTCATATTTAGTGTGCTTATGGTGTTGAGTTTAGTTGTACAGCTATTCGAATGTTGCAATTTTATGGTGATTGGAAGTTTTGCACTCAAATCGTTTTACATTTACTTGTGCTAGGATTGCTGGTTGCGGGCATCCTAAACTATTTGAAACTATAAGCTGAAACTATACTTGTATTGATTATTGGTGAGCATAATGTTTAAGATCTTAGGGCCATATGTATCATCAAGCTGATTTGCGATTCTGAAATAGCGATTTTTTAGAAATCGCTATTTCAGAATCGCAAATTGGTATGTATGTAAAAATTCACATTTTTTTTGCGAATTCTTAGTATTCCTTAATTGCGATTAGCAAGTTGCGAATCGCAATTAAGGAATACTTTCCCATTCATTTCTATGGGCCAGGAGGCCCATAGGAATGAATGGGAAGTTATTCTGAATTGAGAATAATTTCAAGGGTGCAGGGGTGTCCAAATGACACCCTGTTGCACCCCTGAAATAAACATGGGTTCACATGTGGCACACATACATGCAATAAGGGCATGTATGTGCGTCACATGGTACTTTGAAAAATGCAAAAATTTGCATTTTTCGAGGAATTTGCAATTTACCACCAAATTGAAGTTGGTGGTAATTTGCGATTCCTTAAGGACAATGTGCATTTTTTTTGCTTCATACATTGCATTTAAGGAATTGCAAAATGTGTGATTCCTTAAATGCAATTGCAAAATAAGGAATCGCAAATTTAGCGATTCCTTGTTTTGCACCAGATTTTTCTTCATACATACCATTTAGCAAATTTGCATTCGCAAAGGCCGAAATTCTCATAATTTTGGCCTTTGCAAATGCCAACTTGCTTGATACATATATCCCTTACTATTTATTATGGGACACATTATGTTCCGGTGGTGGACTTTATTTCAATGCCCAAACCTTTTCTGTGTGGTGGTGGGTTCTTCTTTGGATGATTTTCCAAATCAAGTTTGCGGAGCACTTTTGCTCCATTTTCTTTACATTTACTGTTGACACGTGCTGCACTTTATTGCTTTGTCCAAACCTATTCGGTGTGGTGGTGAGGAATGTACAGTTTAAATTCTCTAACTACTTTTACGGAGCAACTTCGGATCCCTTCGCATTTATTGTTGTCTGGTTATGGACATTTGCTATTTTCAAATTTCCTCTGAGTGGTGATGGGTGACTTTTACGCAAACCACAGTTAACATTTAATGGGGTTTTTTCTGCTCAATCTTTGTTTTTACAGTTGTGTACATTCTATTGTGCTGCTTTATTAATTGTTGTTCATTGTTTATTGTTGTAAGATGGTGTGTGTGTTTTGTGTCCTTTGGATTCCTTTCTCTTCAGTTTTCTGTGCTCTCCTTCTTACCACTCGCTTCCTTAATTTTTATTGTCTCTGTTAGGGAGGGAGATGTGTGGTATCTTGCTTTCTTCTCTACTCTGTCCTTTCTTTGTGTCCTGTACTCTGCTGCTCAGCCAGTCTCAGTGATGTCATCAAATGTTCCTTTTGTGTATGTTTGAGTCTATCTGTCAGTTGCTGTATGTAGACTGAGCAGTAGTGATGCTGCTTCCGGTGGGGCTAACTATACTGATTCTACTTATTATGCTGCATATCCTGTATCTACACCTGTAAGTTCTTTCGAAGAATAAACATTCAACATGGATACAGCTACAACTGAGCTCCCTACTTTTGTTGAATTTCCCACCATCATGAAGCTAGGACTGCCACCCTTGTGAGAGATGGGATCAGTGACTTCCAGGTAACACTAAGGTGGGCCACAATGAAGATAAGTCTGTTGCTTGTGTGCAAGCTAAATTTGGCTACCCTCCTGTGACAGGAAGGGGCCACTGTGATGTCAGGGCAGTCTACTTGGATCCTCGTGCCAAAGATGCTGTGAAGAATACTTCCTGATTGCTGCAGGAACTGAGTGAGGGCAGCCGACACTGACTTGGGCCTTCCAAAGACTGAGGAGGCCTGACGCATCACCAGAGAATGACTGTTAGAGGTCTTGGGCCCCTATCAACAGGAGACCAAGTGTCTGCAAAGAGGCACACAAGTCATCGTGCACTAGTCAATTTCCGTTGGGTTGGGTAAGACTGTTGTAGGCTGTCAGACTGCTGGGAACTTGCACAAACTTATGGGCAAATGTATCAAAGGGTTGTGTCACCCTTGTTGCAAACTGAGGGGCACAGAAGAAACACAACTATTAAGTGAATTTTTCAAGGCACACAAGGCTACATTGTGTGGCCCTGTGTGGCTTGATAAATTTAGAGTAACGCAGAGCAAATCACTGTGTTGCATTACTCGCCCCAGGGAGGCATTCCATGGGTGGACCATGGGTGTTCTCATGCACCACCCATGAATGTTTGTGCATTCCCAGATTTAGCATAACCGGTAGACCTAAGAATATGTCGAAATGCTATGCATCCCGATGGAAGGAGTAATTCGGAGAAATATCTTTATCCCTCCTTGTGTTTTTTGCTTTCCATGTGTGCTGAAGAAATACAACAATGCCTCAGGGGGTTATCTTTGTGCAGGAAGGTGTAAAACAGGTGTTAAAGGTGTTAAATGCAGACACCATTGTACCATGGTGCAAGGGAGCCTGTGTTGGCACGAGGCATCACATTGTGCGCCAGCATAGGGCAAAGACAGGAATGAGCCATTTAATGTTAAATACAGTGCATTCCTGCCCTTTCCCTATCACGCAGAGCAGTGCAGCAAGTTGACTTGCTGTGCTGCATGAGTTTTTGATAAATGTACCCTTTAGTACCTAATGCTGCTAACATTGACTCTTAAGGTCAAACTTAGAATTCGTCACCTGGAGCTTAGATTGAGCCACATCTGGAAGTGGCCTCGATCTCTAAATGAGGAATAACCAACCCCTCTAGAATGGATAGGGTGACTTGGGGATTCTGCGCTGGATGATGCAAATACGTCAACCTTAAGGGAGGGGAGGATTTAATGTGTTGTAAGCTTTGAGTGTTTACATTACATACTCCTTTTTTCATGAAATCAAGTATTTAACGGAACAATCTACTTATTGCCATTACTGTTTGTGCTTTGAGTCTCGAGCCTGTATATACCTTAAATCTTCTTCCCCCTCAAAGAGCCTTGGACTGCTCAACCTGCGCTACTTCTAAGAGCCAAGTGCCAAAAGAGGTAGAAATTGGCCCATTATTCGGGATCCATAGTAGTTGGGCCCCAGGTCTCTAGAAGGAAAATTCCCCAACTCCCATGATTGGGCCAAGAACCTCTGCTTGCCCGGTGTCCCTCTTCTGAAACTGGTACTGTCATGCCTAATGATCAGTTTTCACTTTATTGCAGTAGCGGCTCCTGGTGGGAGTGCTGCAGGGCGGTGACGTGGGGCGGGGAGGGGCAGGGTGGGAGGTAGCAAACTCTGGAATACTGCCCAACAGAGGTAAGTAACCAAATAAATAAAAAAATAAAACAAATTTCATTGCGCGCACTGCATCGCCAAATGTGATGCAGCACCCACCACAAATTACATTTTATTTATTTATTTGTTTACTTACCTCTGTTGGGCCACATCCCAGAGTTTACTACCCCCCACTCTGCCCCTCCCCCGCCCCACGTCACCGCCCGGTGGCACTCCCACCAGGAGTGGCTACTGCTTTATTGTCTTTCTCTGAAGGAGGATCCCTCCAGGTGCACTTTTACAGAGGCCAGAGGCCAATATTCTGCATATTCCTTCGAGTTATGCTAGTAAGTTACTCTTTTCTTGTTTCGCACTCTTAATGTAGCAAGGCTTCACATCAATTTCAGTTTAGTGTATGTGATTGCAGGTATTTAAACCCTCAATTATCTTTCATAGTGCTACTAGAGATACTTCAGTGAAAGTCATAAAGAGGTGGCACTTATTAAAAGTTCCAATATTACATTAGGTGAAGCATTTGCATAATTAATGTTATCTTTGATTAGGTGGAATGGCAGATCTATATACTGACCACAACATTTGATATATATTTACTGATGACTAATTAAAACCATAATGAAAACAGAATCTAAGAATCTGGCAACCTTGCCTTGAGCCATGGATTTATAATTCACGCCAAAGTGTACAGCATTCTGATCTGATGGTATACTGTTTTTTCTGAAATTTATTTTCAAAGTCTTGCAATATTACAGTTGAAAGTCTTGCCAGAGTTAATTATTTTTGGATCTGGCAAGGAGTTCTCTCCATCTCACGTAAATGAACTTCATGGTCATGCATTTCTGTACAAACATTTAAAAGTCAATTCAGAGGCTGGTTGCATTCTAAAATTGCCTCTGGGTCTGGGGTATCATAGGAAATACTAAATGATACCTTCTAATTGCCTACTGGATGATGTATGTATGATTTATTAGCTCAATGCTGGTACGTGCTCACCACTTGGCAATATGCTAAAGGCGGTATGTCAAAGCCAAAACCTGGTCCTATTGGGCCTGGTGCTCTTTCCTGTTATAGAGCTGGTGGTAGCTGGGGTGACAATAATGGTCTGCCCACGCTGCTGATAAAAGTGTGATTAGTGGCCAAGTAAGCTAAGATCCAACCACACTTTCTATCCCATCAACCACATGCTTCTTGTGAGCCACTTTAGTCCATAGGATCCATATATAATCCAAATGATCAATTGAACGGAATACAAAGGAAGATACTCATTTGTTGAAGCCTACAACAGTTATGTTTTGTTAATCCTTTGGGGAATTGAGGGCTATGTCACACAAGCCCACATCAGCAGCGGAAGCTCTAGGAATTTATCGAGTATTTTGCTTTCTGCACCCGTTTGAAAAGTTCCCATGTACATTCTCATTCTGCAAACCAGTTGATGTCTAATGTTCATGCAAGTGTTCACACACACATTTTAGAACAAAATGTATGCATATTATTCAATGTTTTGTTTTGGCTACAAAAGTCACTTGACAGTAAGCAGGTGGGTTTGTTTGGGTCTCACTGAGTTTAAGCAGGTGGGTGTGTTTAGGTCTGACTGCGATCTAAGGATGTATCCAGGGGTACTACACTAGAACCCTTTTGGGAATAAATTTATAAAGGCGTCAGTGACACAAGACGGCTTCTATCTGCAGTCATTGCACAAAGAAAATGACTTTCTGAGTCAGAAGTCTAAAAGAAATGGAACACAAAGCTTGGTAAGGGGACTGTTGTACCTGTCCAGAACTAGCTGAAGATCCAAAAATGGGGACAGGGGTGAGGACCACTGGTGTTCTTATGTATATGCTCATGAGCAAGTAGAAGCTAAGGGATCAAACTTAACCATTGAAGGGCCTCGTATTGTCTTGAAAGCTGGCCATTGGCTGCAAAGAGTGGATACTGCCAGCCCAACTAAAGAATAACCCCTCCAGAACTACAAACATTTCCCCTTTAACAGATTAATGGCAAAATATTTTTATTGACAAACCAATTGGGCAAATTCTTCCAGTATCTCGCATAGATCTTTAGGGTAATGTATATGTGAAATCCACAGCCCTCTGATAGAGCAGAAAATCTAGCCTGAAAACGTAGGAACAGAAGTGATAATTTACTTGAGTCATTAACTTAAAAACACAAAATAGAGTAACATGTAGGAAAATATGCCTTTATGAAACCTTCAAAAGCTTGGGTGAAGGGTTAACATATAGTTTACTTGAAAAATAAGACATAGAGAACTGGTGTAAAAATGCACTAACATTTCATTTCTATTGTATTTCCATTGCTAGGCCCAGACTAGGCCTCCTTCATCCTTCTATCTTTCCTTATTTTGTCTCTTTAATAAACAAATGATTATAAGAAATGGAGACGCATGCACAACCGTGTTTGAGAGATAACCCAAATGTGGCTTGTTTAGACTTGTCATTGCTCTAGAATGTGTTGATTTCACAAAAAGTATTTCTACTTTCCATGCTACATCTTCTCATTGTATAACTTCACAACAGGGTATTAGTGGTTACCCCTAGGGAAATATACCACACTTCAAATATTGCTGTGTTGTTTGCCATCAAATCATGTGTGAATATATCTAATCAGACAGAGGTGCTGTACTGGTTCGAACACCCTACTACCAGAAGGTGCTATTTGCAAATTAGAAAACTAATGTGCTCCAAAATACATATAAAGGAACCTTTGTCTAGCACTCTCTCGAGTAAATACATTTGACCATTAATCCCCAATAAATTAGCAACAAAAGGGTGAGTATTCCAAATGTCTCTTTTAAAGTCAGGAATCCAAGGTCAGTGATCTCTCTTCTCGAGACAGAAAGAAATATTAGACTCCAATAATTTGTATTTCAACTGAAGATGTATTCTTTAATATATCGAGCAAAAAAACAGCGCAGTCTATTCAGCATAGTTTCAGCTCTCAGCCGACAAGTGTTTTGTCTATTTAAAGACTTCTTCAAGGCTGGAATACAAGTATAATTCATTTCATCTTGATACATAGTGTCGCAATTTATGAAATGGTTTATCTTATAAACCAGCCCAGTATTGTAACTGAAACTCAATGTTCTGTTTTTTGCATATTGACAATCATTGCATGCAGAACAGCTATGGGACCCCATGGCTGGGGTGTCAAAAACTCCATCTGGGTTGCAAAAACTGCTAAATTGATATCAGCTATTTTGTGACTTTCCGGGTTTAGTTATAAATACCACTAAAACAAAATGTATGGTTTTTAATCCTCAAAAGTCTTTTAAAAATAATTTAATTTTAAATTTCACTTTTTGGAAAGAGTAAGCATGTTTGATTATTTGGGCATCCAGCTTTCTAACAAAATGCATTGGACGCCCCACTTAGCCAAGATGCTCATGAACCACAAGCGTGCAGTTGGGGCATTAAGTAAAGAACACCGGTCCTCGTACAGCAGGCCGGTTGCTCCATCTCTCGCAATTTACGAAGCCAAAGCAGTTAGCTCTGCCCTGTATGGGGCAGAGCTATGGGGTTTTGACAACATTGAGGACATCTGCAGATCCAAGGATAAGTTCCTGAGGGATCTGGTGATGCTCGCTCGTAACACCCTACTAACCCCCTTAATGTTTGACATGGGTAGATGGCCGCTCAGGGATATTGCTAAGTTGCACCCATTGATTTTTTGGCCATGCGTAATGCGCACCCCTGAGCGTGTAAACTATGCCACTGCCCTTACTGAGGTGATTGATCTAGATGGTTGTACCCTCGGGATTGTCCGAAGCCACACGTCTTTTCCAAGAGCCAACAGTAACTGGTCCCTGAAACAAGTTGGCCGCATTGTTTTTAAAGAAATCGCCCCATCTGCAGCACCAATTAGTGCTTGGAGGCAACTCTTAACTAAAGTCGCAGACCGGAACAGACCGTGAGACTGCGCTCCCTATTCACTGTACATCTAGTCACTACAGGGGTCCCGGCCGGGATCTCTGTAAGTTGTTTTTATTCACCATCCTCACGGTGACACTATCAACATGCACATACTGCAGTTTTAATCGAGCAGGTGCCCCATACCCACTTACTCCTGAAGAGACCTTCTATCCCTATAAGGTCGAAACGTCGTCGACAACTCTTGGAAGAAGCAGACCGTTTGAAAATAAGTTGTCGTAATTGGGCAACTTTTTTGTATTTATCTAAAAAATAATACATGGGTCGCTTCTTTTTCCTTTGCAAAAAACTAAAAAACGAATCTATGTCAAAGAATTTCATGTCATTTTTGTTTTAAATGTTTGTAATATGTTTAGGTTTTTTGTTAGAAACTATTCACTTGGGACACGATTACACTGTTTTGAAATTGTATAGATGTATATAAGTGTGTAATTTGTTTATATGTATACCCTCCCTCTCCTTTTTTCCGGTATTTAATATATTCTTCTTGTGCATATACCACTTACTTGCCTTTCGTCTCCTTTATATCACCCATATTGCCATTGTGCATTTATAATATTATAATTTGTTCAGTATTTACCCACAGGAGCCATTGTTTTTGTTTAAATACGTTGCCCAGGCTCCCAGTGAGTAGGGTTCCCCTGTCAATTGTAGTAATGATCTAGATGTGGGGCACAGGGTCAAGTGGATATCTGATGTTAGGAAGACGCTCACTCAGCTGGGTCTTTCGGAAACATGGCACACTCAAGTCCCACCCAACAAGCTAGAGCTCAAGTATTTTTATTGGAACTGGGTTGATTCTGATGAACTGAGCAAACCAAATTTTGGGAGATTGACACATGATTTTTTCAGTCACAAGCAGTCTAGAGCCTTAGAGCCTTACCTTGATATTATCCAGGTCCCACGTGATAGGGTTCTATACACCAAATTCAGGTTAGGCACACTCTCAGTTTATGCAACAATATCTAAATGGCGCCCGCACAAACACCAAAATGAAGGTTGCCCCTGTTGCAAAGTTCCACTGGAGAGTGTGTCCCATGTTTTCTTTGCATACCCAGCTTATTCTGTCGACAGGTCCAAATGGATAAAACCAAATTGCAAATGCATGGGCAAACGTGACCATAGGGTCACCCTGCTCATTCTCAAAACTGACTCAAGTATGCTTTTTACTTGTTGGGTGACTACGTTTTTGAGTCACGCCTGAATTGTCAGACACAAAGCTTTGAAGGGCTCTCATATGGCGAGTGACAAGTAATAATGGCAGTTCCACCCCTATTTTACATTTATTGCAATAGGTTGAAGAGTTCGCTAGTTTTGAACCTTTAGGAGGAATGCATGTGTTTTTAAAACAGATTGTCCTATTTTGAGATACATTCTCTTTGTTTGTGAGTGTTTCTTGTAAAGTCTTTATATACCCACGTTTCACATAATACTGCTTGGTGGTGTTTTAATGCCTCTCCCTCCATTGTTTTATACATCTTTGTTTTTATAATTCTTAAAATGTATCCAGGACATATTTCCTTTACTAGTATCCTTCTTTTTATATACAATCTCTTATGAATTTAGCAATTCAAAAACCTAGTTTAATCATGTTTTAACTTGATGTGAATTATTGTATAGTTTTACGCCTCCGTGTGTTTATTGCACATTGCTTTTATGATACTAGTGATCGAATAAAGCATATTTGAAATATTAATGATACAAAGTGTCTCCAAGGAAGCTGCAGCAATGTCAGAAAGAAGTTCAATATCTGGGACACATCATTGTGAAGAAGGCTAGAAAGGTGTCAACAGAAAGAGTGGAAGCGATCTTACAGATTAACCCACCACAAACTTAAAAGGAAGTCAGATGTTTTTGGGAATGGTTGGCTGCTGAAGACAGTGGATACCAAACTTTTACTTAACTGCAAAAACTTTACTAAGGTTCACACACACACAGTGATGTGTCAGATCCAATTCCATTAGACAATGATTTAACTAAGGCAATCCTGGAATTAAAAGATACATTGTATCATGCCCCCACACTAGAAATGTCAGATTATTCAAACAAATGTACTCTTTTTTGCAGTGAGAGGGAAGGTTGCACCTCTCTCTGTGCTGATTCAGATGCATGGAGATGTTCTAAAGCTTTTTGCCTACTATTCAACTACACTTGATCCTATAGCCACAGGTCTTCCTGGTTGCCTTAAAACAGTTGTCATGGTGAGCACTAATACGGAAAAGAGTGAGAGCATAGTGATGTATTACCCTTTAATTGTCATGGTCCCCCTCTCTCTTCAGCTATTAATGACAAGAACGAAAACTCAATGCATGACACACAATCGATTGACTAAAGACAAGCAGATCGTATTGTCTTCATATATTGTTGTTCCAAAGAGATGCTAAATTCTTAACCCATCAACTCTGCTGCCTATTCATGATGTTATTTGTGATGAAACTGAGCATGATTGCCTAAATGTCACAGATTTATGCACCAAACCAAGGTCCAGCATTAAGTATGAAACCCTGACTGAGCCTGAGCATATTCTTTTTGTAGATGGCTAAGATGTGTAAGAGGTAATGATGGCACATTAAGGGCAGCATATTCTGTGTGCACTATAAATGATGTTGTTGAAGCTTTATGGCTTCAAAAAATTACCTCATTACAAGTTGCCAAATGGATTGCCCTTGCCAGAGCATGCAGTTTAACTCTGCACATTTAAGTCACCATTTTTACAGATAGCCAGTATGGGTTTGGTGTTGTCCATGATTGTGGGCAATTGTGGTCACAGAGAGGCTTTTTGAAGTCCTTAGGTACACCAATCACATATGGAATGTATATCAAGGACCCATTGAAAGCTTTGCAATTGGCTGGGGAAATTGCAGTGGTTAAATGTGCAGCTCATCAAAGTGGTAATGTCTATGTTGCCATGGGTAACAGATATGTGGATTCAGTTGCATCCTATTGTGCTTTGTTAGCCTGTACATTTAATGGAAATTTCACATGTGATTACAAAGAGGGAACCTCATTTACCATGTCGATGGTAGTCACTCAGACTTGGGATGAACTAAAGAGGGTACAAGAGAATGTTTCAGAAGCTGAACAGAACAGCTGGATAAAGGCAGGTTGTGAGAAAACTGACATTTGGATGCTAGCTGATGGGAGACCACTGACCTAGGTAGGGGTGCATTGGTAAGACTTTTCAGAAAAGAATGGTACAACTCCAGATTTGGAACGATAGCTGAAGAAATTTGCCATAGCTGTGTAAGATGCCAACAAGTAAATCCAGGAAAGAAAACACAAGTTACACTGACACACATAGGGAGAGCAGGGGGTCCTTTCAACAGAGTGCACATAGACTTTACTGAGATGCCTCGTCACTACAGGCTGAGATTCGTCCTGGAAATAGTATGTGTCTTTTTGATATGGGTAGAAGCCTGCCTGTCCCACTGTAGCAAAACTGTCATTGCAAGAATTGATACCATGGTATGGAATGCTAATTTCTCTTGAATCAGATAGAGGAACTCATTTTAATGTGGTTTTGAAAATGAGCTGTACAGCATTACAGAAAGAGCAAAGACTACATTGCAGTTACAAGGCTAAAGCGTCTGTAATTGCAGAACAGGGCAATGATACTATTGATCCCTATTAGCGAATGTTTGAGCTTCATCATCTTTGAAACGGCTTGATTCACTGCCTTTGGTGTTAATGAGCATTTGAAGCATATGAAGTACTCCTGGTAGGAAGACAGGGTTTTCACCCCATGAAATACTGATTGGCATGGCCATAAGATTGCCAGCAGTGCCTGCAAATGCTCTTTTGAATATCACTGATTACATTATGTTGGATTACTGCAAGGGATTGGATGATGTGGTCTGTTCTATCTCTCATTAGGTTTCAGCTACAATACAAGATCAGCATCAAAAACAGTGCCACAACCTCAGTCCCGCTGATTGGGTCTTGATCAAGAAGCAGGTTCAGAAGACTTGTTGAGAACCCAGATAGAAGGGCCTCTTCCAGATAATCTTAATAACAAATACATGCTCTCCAGTGTGCTGGAATTCCAAACTGAATTCATGCCTCTCACACATAGACAGTAAGAAATCCAGAAGAAGCAATTGTGGTCTATGACCCTGAACGTACAGTATTGATGGCTACACCACCATCTGTAAGACCACCAAGAATAGTATCACAGTTACTGCAACAGCAAGAAGGAGAGAAGGGTAAGATCAACTAACTGACAGGCAGAATCTAGTGCCTGACATTACACAAAGTGTTATCAACTTCTCTACAAGAGAGAAGCAACTAGAAGATCCAGGTGAAAAAACAAATAATAGTTCAAGAAAATAAATCACAAAGCTGAAAGGCCACAGAGCTGTGAACAAGGAAACCCAATAAAAAGCTCTTCAATAGCCTCTATACCAGAAACTTTACCAGAATAAGCAGAGTCCAGAGATGAAAGTGGTATAGAACAAAATCAGCTGTCCGTGAGTGGCTCAAAGAGAGCAAGAGTACCTTGTCAAAGATACTCAGCGCCTGAATGTTCATACTACTTGGGCAAACCACTGCATGTTACAGTGGAGGGTTTATGTAATGTGAAACTTTTTGAACCTACTTGAGAGTAATCTGGAATATTTGATGCTAAAACATTTTGACAAAAGAAAAGAAAAAAAAACATTGAAGAATTGATTGACAAAAATTAACTGTGCTGTTAGACATTTATCATTTTCATTCTTTTTTTACAGAAGATCAACGCGGGTCTGATTGAGCTGTAGAAGAGTAGCGATACCATTTTTAGAAGAACACGGAGTAGGGTTAAGGATTACCTAATTAGTAATTGAACTGCTAAAAATTACCATTATCAAGGCAACTACTATATCCTACAATTAGTGGAGAAGTGTGGCTCAATGAGTGGAGAAGTGTGGCTCAATGATTAGAGCGGCAGACCCTGATGCAGAGGTCTAGCCTGGGATCAGGGTTCAATTCCCCGCCTCGGCGGGTCTTGGGCTCAAAATTCCACGAACCTGATAATTCTCGCCTCGGTGCCTATTCCAATCATGGAGTCCTTGCAACTCTGGGCAATAGCTTGCCTAATCTCCACAACGGCCCCCACAACGCTAAGGATGCCTGGCCTCCACCTTGGGGGTGCCCAGGAGTGGATGCCTCACAGGGAAAGCCAGGATGGGTTCCACAGCGGTATTTGTACAAGCGCCTTGAGACCCTTGCGGGTGAGTAGTGCGCTATACAAGTATCAATTTACATTACATTTACAATAGAACTTTTGAATTCAAGTTACACCGGGTCTGACATGAGAGGAATGTGTTTCATTAGAAATAAGTGTAAATGTATTATATGCTCAATTGTTGGAATAACAGTAATAATTATTACAATAGTATTAATGGGATTTTACTTAACAACAGAGTCAGGACCCAAAGCTAAGAAACTAAACCACATACATTAGCGAGGAAGATCAATTAAGGTCTTCTTTTACAAGTTACATGAAAGATGACTTCTCTACTAACCTTTACTCTAGGTTGGTACAAGAGTACACTAATGCTATGTATGCAAAAGATTGCTATGTCTGTGTGTAGTTACCGTCTGCTTACTAAGAAGTGACATACTACCACATGCCTTTATCATACGCTATTACATGTAGCATCTTACTTTCAGTAGTTTACAGATGAGGACACTAATAATAGTTCTACTCTGACTATGATCTAATACTCTCTACAGTGCCGTTAATAGAAACTATGAATTTGCATCCCCACGCAAAGGAAATGGATACAACTTGGTATTACTTCTTCCAACATAAATTTAAAGATAGTGTTAATGCTAGCAAAAACAAATTAACGTGCTTAATGAGACCGATAGAGAAAATATTCATTATGCTTTTCGAGGACAGATACACAAACTTACCAGGAACTAACAATAATAATATTGATGTACTGAAAAATGTTTGGAAAAAGGAAGAAAGAAGATTAATTTAGAGAGAAAATGGTTTACTCAAAATTAAGATTAGACGGCCAACACAAAAGGAAAATTTGTTTTACAGGGGAAAAAACCCCATACGAGACAGACATGTATTTATTTATTTGGAGTTTTATATAGCAATTACAAGACCTGAGGGTATCAGAGCGCTTTACAGCATACATGAATAGAAACATAAACATTAGAATACAGTGTGTCGCATCTAGAGTACTGGAGGTCAAAAGGATCAAGGTCATTGGTCAGATGCTTAGAGATGACGGTTGAGGAGAAATTCTTTTAGTTGTCTCTTGTAGATGGTGAAGGAGAGATTAGTCCTGATGAGGGTAGGGAGAGAGTTCCAGATTTTTGGGGCATTCCGATAGAAAGAGCAGGAGAGGGCTTTTTGTTTATGTCTTTTTGGGGGGATTAAGAGGAGCGAGTTGGAGCTTCTTAGGTTTCTTGATTTTCCAGCTTTTGTGAGTTTGGCAGCGAGGTAGTCCGGTTTGCCTGTGTATAAGGCTTTATGGGTGAGACAGGCAGGTTTGAAGTTGCAGCGTGCTTCGATGGGTAGCAATTTTAGGGCCTGTAATGCAGGGGTGATGTGGTCGTATTTCTTGGTACCTGTGACCATTCTTGCTGCTGCGTTTAGGGTGGCTCTCATGGGGGCTGTGTATGTTTTAGCTGTCCTTGTTAGTGTAGTGTACAAAATGAGGGTCCCTGTGAACTGTGTAAACATTATTCACATTTATTAAAGCAATGATAACAAAGCAATAGACACACTGTAAATTAATCACAATGAGCAAATACTACAATTTATAAGTTGTGATAACAGTGCCCCAGAGGAAAGGAAGTGAGGTAGCGTGATGCTGTGAGTAAGAAAAGGATAGATAAAAAATGATAATATTCGTGATAAATAAGTATGTCAAATTCTTGAAATTTATACACAATAAATCTGCTTCAGGTCCCTGAGCCAAATAAAGGGTTCATGAAATATCCCATTATTTATCAAAAATGTCTATATTGACACTGGTACATAAAATATCCAAGAAATGCGGGCGGTGTCAACTGAGGAAGAGAGGAGGTAGCCGTCGACGTTTCGACCCCACGCTACAACAGTAGGCATACTTGAGGCCTTACATCAGGGTCTTCATCAGGACAGGGGTGTAAACGGGGTGCACTACAAATTCTGTAGAAATGTAAATAATATAATATAAGTAAAAGTCCCCACATAAATTAGAGGAATTGCGATAGTAAATATCAGAACCGTAGCGAACGGTAGAGTAATTAATTGAAAAATTACCATGGTACGTAGAAGTATTTTCATACGGTAATCAGTTGAGGAAAACCACTTGTTATTTGTCAAAATCTAAAAAAAATGAAAAAATATCTGCTAAAAGCTGGTATATCATGCCCCTTATTAGGAAGATGAGATTATATTTGTAAATGTTGCATCTCTTTATCAGTTAATGATACATAATCGCTAATCTGTCTTTCAAACGTTCTTAAAAACACACTCCTGCGTGGACCAGGGAAAAACCAAATTCCATCCTAACCAGTACTTATGGCTATGAATGTCATACTTAGGGCATAATTGTATAGACGAGTAGGGATAATTATAAACACGATGAATTGCAATCACAAAACTATATTGCAATGGGTTTGAACATGTTCGCCTCTCCGATGGTATTACTCGGCAGTTGACTCCATCCCAAATGGTACTCATAACAAGGAGTACTTTGGACCCTGTTGTTTAAAAACAGGTCGGGACACATATAATACTTGAACCTCCCGTCGCTAATAATCGCAAACACATATCGCAATGAGTTTAGAGTTATTACCCCTCCCATGTGGTATTTGTCAGAAGATTGAGAAACATACCTGAGGGTAGATCACAAGTGGCGCCTAATAAATAGGAACCGTAGCGTATTTCCAAAAAATTATGAATTAATGAAAACCCAGACCTACGGAAATCAAAAAGAAGATATTGCTTGTATCTTTTCATCTAAAACACTAACCATCACCATCATTAGGCACCCAATGTAAACAATCACATACCTAATCAGGGCGGCTAGATGCGTCGTATTTAAGTCAATTCGCTCGCATCGAAGGTATATGTAATCAGGGAGCTGACTGTCAGTTCAAAGGAACCACGGGCCTGATTAAAGACAATGTTGCATTCAAAATAGTTTCTTACCTAATAACGGCGTTGGTATTCCTAAAGTGCTCTCCGTGACGGGAGGAGTAAACTCTACGTGCTTGCGCCAAAGCCGAGTTTGAGTACTGCAGATATAGAGAAGGGACTAGCAATAGAATAGTTCCGGGTCGTTTCTAGGGGCAACGGTGAAGCCCGTTTGAGCAAATAGAGCAGACTTTCGTTAGGTCTAGAGTTCTATTTACAATAACAACGTAACCACTTCTAAAGACATAGACGATCAAATGATCAACAACTTACTTTCATAATGGACTAGTTCGGTCTCATGGAAACCTAACTGTTGTATCGTAATAGGCATGGCTTGTTAATATTTTCAAAGAAACTTGCGTTCAACGGGAGATGTTGATAATTGGTCACAGACAGTTGTTGTTAGTAAGACCGATATTGTCAATAATTGTGTCATACATACAGCCGTTCACAAGGAGAGGTCGCCACGCACCTCTCACGCAGGAGGGTGAAGTAGCAATACACATAATGTTGATAGAATTTTTAGCAAAGCATTTGGAAAACCAAACTTAGAGAAATGTAAAATTACACATTACAGATGTATCAGAATATACACAAAGGACAATTTCTGTCAGAAAGGGGGTGATCTATTCAGTGTAACAAGGAAAGCATTGCCTAAGGTTGTATTATCAATGGTTATAGGTCTGAGTTTACAAAAACCTTTACCAACAATGCAATTATCCAATTATAAAAGATGCACCTCTCAAACATGAGGGTGAAGATCTTATAGTTATATGTTCAACGGTCAAATCTGGCCAGCTGTGCATGACTACTTTCAGCCTCATTTAGTCCATTGTGGATGGTATCTAAAATGGTCAACCATTTGGAATCTCTCAGGGTGAGGATGTGTGTTATATCACCTCCTCTGGGTCCACGGTTAATCTTCTCTAAAACTAGCCATTGTAAAGTATCTGGAGTGTGGCCTTGTCTAGTACAATGATCTACCAAGGGAGCCCCCTGTACTCCGTATCTAATCCGACTGCCATGCTGTAGTATGCGGGCCTTGACTTTTTGTTGAGTTTGGCCTACATATGCCAAATCACATGGGCATTTGATCCAATAAATTACGTTAGACGTATTACAGTTGGTATGGGATTTAAGTGAGTAGGTCCTGCCTCTATATGTCAATTCTTTTGTCTGGATCGTTGTGTCACATGCTGCACATGAGCCACATCTATTGTGACCCACAATTGGTGGGAGGTGCCATAATGATTGAATTGTAGGATTCTTTGGTGTGGGTAGGAACGATTGCACCACTTGATCTTTAATATTGCATGCTCTCTTGAAAGAGTGTAAGGGTAAGGCATTCTGTCCAATATCATCTGCCACTAGATTCCAGTGATGATTGATAATTTTTTTGATGTTGTTACTGCGGTTAGAGAATGTGGTTACACATATAATGCGTTCCATGGCTGTGTTTTCTTTAGGTTCAGAATTTAAAAGACTTTCTCGGGGGCTATACCACGCCCTTTTGCGTGCACGTTTTACTAAACGTGCTGGATACCCACGTGCTAATAGGCGGCTCGAGAGATCTTGTTATTCAGTCATATAGTTCTCTTTACAGGAGCAATTGCGACGGATTCTGAAGAATTGGCCAACAGGAAGGTTGTCCCGCAATCCTCTCGGGTGATGGCTATTATACTCTAATAGGGAGTTACGTTCTGATGATTTACGAAACAGGGTTGTTTCCAAAAGGTTAGTCTCGGGATTGACATAGATCGTAATGTCCAAAAAGGGGATCCTATCATTACTGGCTTCCAGCGTGAACTGAATGTCTGTACTGTTGGTATTAAGCCAAGTGTGGAATGATGTAAGATCTTCTTTTGTGCCATCCCAAATGCACAACACGTCATCTATGTAGCGGACCCACATAGCCATGTGGTGTCCGAATGGGTTGGTATTGTTAAAGATGAATTTGCTCTCATAATCATCCATATATAGGATTGCCAGATTGGGGGCAAAAGTAGCCCCCATCGCTACTCCTTTGGTTTGGAGGAAAAAATCCTGTTGGAACATAAAGAAGTTACTCATCATCGCAATCTTTAAAAGTTCCAAGATGAAGTAGGTCGGAACTGGAACTGGTGCAGTCCTGGTGTCTAAGGCCTTTTCCATCACCATAATTGCATCCATTTGTGGGATGCTAGTATACAGCGACACAATGTCACATGTTACTAATAGCTGGGTGTTTGGATTAAATGGTCTTTGATCAATGAGATTGATGACTTGTGTGGTATCGCGGAGATACGCCCTGGTTTTTATGGCAAGTGGTTTTAAAAAGAAGTCGATATACTGGCAGAGAGGTTCCAGCATGGATTCACACCCCGACACAATTGGGCGTCCGCAAGGGTTGTCTAGGCCTTTATGCACCTTGGGCAAGGTGTAAATTGTCGCAAGGCGAGGATGACTCTAATTGAGGAATTTAAATTCTTGCTCAGACAAAAAACCTTCATCAAGGCCTTTTTGTGTTGTTTGTAAAATCACTGAGGCCAGGTCTTTTGAAGGATCACTATTGATTGGCTTGTAGCTGATTCCATCTCTTAATTGCCTATAGATTTCGCTTTTATAGGCGGTAGTATCCTGGATCAAAATTGCCCCGCCCTTATCGGCGGGCTTGATGACTATTTCCGCATTCTCCTTCAGACCTTTTAATGCCATCTTTTGATTTTTACTCAAATTAAACCTGATGTATTTCGGTTTGTTAACAGCATTTTCTACATCTTGGATGACCACGTCTTCGAAAGCAAGGATTTTATTGCTCATGGCGTAGGATGGTGGGAAGAAGGTGGATGGTTCCCTTAATCCAGTTACAGATGATCTTTGTTGGGCAGTTGAATGTCTGAAGAAATATCTCAGACGGATCTTCCTGAAGAAGTTATATAGTTCTGGTTTCAGTTGGAACCTGTTAGGGGGAGTAGTTGGACCATAGGAGAGTCCCTTGCTCAACACCTTTTGTTCTTCTTCAGATAGCTTGTATTTGGAGATATTCACTATCGGATTAGTAACAGTTTTGGTCACTGGTGCAGGAGCAGTAGTCACCACCGATAGGTATTCCTCCTCGTGGAAATTTCCCCATGGGTTTCTGGGCGGAATGTTACTTGCTTCTGTGCACGCCCTCTGCCTCCATTCTGGTTGCCTGTGTTGGATTGTTGTCCGCGCTGTTGTGCACCGGACCAGTTCCCGCGACCCCGTGGTGGTCTCCATTGCATCTGGCCTCTTCCTAAAAAATGAGGAGGTGGTGGTGGATACTGGGGGTAGCTGAAGTCTGGATATTGATAGTTGTATGATGGTCCTGGCATTGGTGGTTCTGATTCACTACCGGAGCTGTACGAAGAGTCAGAGAAGGTAGTGTATGTTCTTCTATCTCTATAGCCTCCCCTGCCTTGATTTGAAAAACGACCTTGGTTATCCTGTTTGTAGTAATCTGGTTGGAGGTAGGGGTAGACGTTCTTCTTATCAAATGCTCTCAAGTCTTTAGCCAATTTCTCCAATTTCTTAGTTTGGGTGGTCACGTCAAAATCTTTCAGTGTGGCATCTAGAGTCTCCAATGCAGATTTGGCGTTTGTTAGAGTATTATCTCCAAGTATCTCAGCTTTCAGTGCAGCAATCTCTTTGGTGAGGGATTGAACTTGCTCAGCTGCTGTTTCTACACCCAGCACCATCCAGTGCCGGGAGCAATTATTTGCCTGGACCATCATACAACTATCAATATCCAGACTTCAGCTACCCCCAGTATCCACCACCACCTCCTCATTTTTTAGGAAGAGGCCAGATGCAATGGAGACCACCACGGGGTCGCGGGAACTGGTCCGGTGCACAACAGCGCGGACAACAATCCAACACAGGGAACCAGAATGGAGGCAGAGGGCGTGCACAGAAGCAAGTAACATTCCGCCCAGAAACCCATGGGGAAATTTCAATGAGGAGGAATACCTATCGGTGGTGACTACTGCACCTGCACCAGTGACCAAAACTGTTGCTAATCCGATAGTGAATATCTCCAAATACAAGCTATCTGAAGAAGAACAAAAGGTGTTGAGCAAGGGACTCTCCTATGTTCCAACTACTCCCCCTAACAGGTTCCAACTGAAAACAGAACTATATAACTTCTTCAGGAAGATCCGTCTGAGATATTTCTTCAGACATTCAACTGCCCAACAAAGATCATCTGTAACTGGATTAAGGGAACCATCCACCTTCTTCCCACCATCCTACACCATGAGCAATAAAATCCTTGCTTTCGAAGACGTGGTCATCCAAGATGTAGAAAATGCTGTTAACAAACCGAAATACATCAGGTTTAATTTGAGTAAAAATCAAAAGATGGCATTAAAAGGTCTGAAGGAGAATGCGGAAATAGTCATCAATGGGGCAATTGTGATCCAGGATACTACCGCCTATAAAAACGAAATCTATAGGCAATTAAGAGATGGAATCAGCTACAAGCAAATCAATAGCGATCCTTCAAAAGAACTGGCCTCAGTGATTTTACAAACAACACAAAAAGGCCTTGATGAAGGTTTTTTGTCTGAGTAAGAATTTAAATTCCTCAATCAGAGTCATCCTCGCCTTGCGACAATTTACACCTTGCCCAAGGTGCATAAAGGCCTAGACAACCCTCCCGGACACCCAATTGTGTCGGGGTGTGGATCCATGCTGGAACCTCTCTGCCAGTATATCGACTTCTTTTTAAAACCACTTGCCATAAAAACCAGGGCGTATCTCCACGATACCACACAAGTCATCAATCTCATTGATCAAAGACCATTTAATCCAAACACCCAGCTATTAGTAACATGTGACATTGTGTCGCTGTATACTAGCATCCCACAAATGGAGGCAATTACGGTGATGGAAAAGGCCTTAGACACCAGGACTGCACCAGTTCCAGTTCCGACCTACTTCATCTTGGAACTTTTAAAGATTGCGATGATGAGTAACTTCTTTATGTTCTAACAGAATTTTTTCCTCCAAACGAAAGGAGTAGCGATGGGGGCTACTTTTGCCCCCAATCTGGCAGTCCTATATATGGATGATTATGAGAGCAAATTCATCTTTAACAATACCAACCCATTCGGACACCACATGGCTATGTGGGTCCGCTACATAGATGACGTGTTGTGCATTTGGGATGGCACAAAAGAAGATCTTACATCATTCCACGCTTGGCTCAATACCAACAGTACAGACATTCAGTTCACGCCGGAAGCCAGTAATGATAGGATCCCCTTTTTGGACATTACGATCTATGTCAATCCCGAGACTAACCTTTTGGAAACAACCCTGTTTCATCATCAGAACGTAACTCCCTATTAGAGTATAATAGCCATCACCCGAGGGGATTGCGGGACAACCTTCCTGTTGGCCAATTCTTCAGAATCCGTCGCAATTGCTCCTGTAAAGAGAATTATATGACTGAGTCACAAGATCTCTCGAACCGCCTATTAGCACGTGGGTATCCAGCACGTTTAGTAAAAGGTGCACGCAAAAGGGCGTGGTATAGGGTGTAGAGCGGGAATATCGTCGGGAAAATATCGACTAACCTTAATATCGCCGCAGAAATATCTACAAGAAGAAATATCGATGTCAAAAATATAGTTTGACCAGAATATCGACAGACAGGTAAGTAATATCGATAACATTAATATAGTTGTAATAAATATCGTTTACAAAAACATAGTTTAGAAAAATATCGTTTTTTAAATAATTATAAGTAATTTAGTGTTTTTAATGAGTATTGTTTGTCAAAGTAGTATTTTTTTAGCATTTTATTAGTCAATAATGTATTTTATGTTGAATTTAGTGTTAATAGTTCCGTAGCGGGTTGTGGGTTTATAGGGGAATAGGGTGGGAAGTAATTTAAATATAATAAAATAATTGATTAATTAATGTGTTAATTGAATATAAATAGTGTAATAAATAATAGTTAATTACTTTCAATTAGTTAATTGATTAATAATTATGTGAATTAATTATGTTAATTGTTTAATTAATTTTAGGTGTGTATACTGGAATTTTTAAGTGAAAATGTAGTGAAGTAATTACATTTTAATTGAATAATTATTTAATTAATGATTAATTAAATATAAATAAAGAATTGTTAATTTTTAAACGAGTAAATACATTTAGTAATTTTTACCCCTACACTATCCAACGCTTTCCCTACTGTTGCACCCTCTGGAGTGGGAATAGTCATTTTTACCCCTACGCTATCCAACGCTTTCCCTACTGTTGCACCCTCTGGAGTGGGAATAGTAATTTTTACCCCTACGCTATCCAACGCTTTCCCTACTGTTGCACCCTCCGGAGTGGGAATAGTAATTTTTACCCCTACCCTATCCAACGCATTCCCTACTGTTGCACCCTCTGGAGTGGGAATAGTAATTTTTACCCCTACGCTATTCAACACTTTCCCTACTGTTGCACCCTTTGTAGTGGGAATAGTAATTTTTACCCCTAAGCTATCCAAAGCTTTCCCTACTGTTGCACCCTCTGGAGTGGGAATAGTAATTTTTACCCCTACGCTATCCAGCGCTTTCCCTACTGTTGCACCCTTTGGAGTGGGAATAGTAATTTTTACCCCTACGCTATCCAACGCTTTCCCTACTGTTGCACCCTCAGGAGTTGGAATAGTAATTCTTACCCCTACGCTACCCAACGCTTTCCCTACTGTTACACCCTCTGGAGTGAGCATAGTAATTTTTACCCCTTCGCTATCAAATGTATTAACTAATAATATTTTTTATATTTTAATTATATGTATGTATTATTGTTGTTATATAAAGTAATGTGTTAACCCCTTGCGTGCGGGGCATATTCCCCGCCTGTGCTGACTCCGCCTTGCGTGGGCGGAGTCACGACGGAACGGTTCCGTCATCAGCACAGCTCAACCGACGCTGATGATGGAACCGTTCCGTCATCAGCATCGAAGGGGTTAAATATATGTATATGTACACATTCATTAAGTTTAAAATGAAAAAGTGTAGTTAATTTGTTTTAAATAGTTAAAATATAAAAGTAATGTAATGTATTTTGTTAATAGTACTTATATTTATTTATTATTTAATGTAATTTTAATTAATTTAAAAAGTCGATATTTTTTACATCTATATTTATTGCAACGATATTTCTGAGTAGATATTTATGTACTTACCTGTTTAGGTATAGGGTGTCGATATTTTTGTAAACGATATTTATACAACTATATTTTTGTCAACTATATTTTTGTAATCGATATTTAAACACCCTACCGTGGTATAGCCCCCGAGAAAGTCTTTTAAATTCTGAACCTAAAGAAAACACAGCCATGGAACGCATTATATGTGTAACCACATTCTCTACCCGCAGTAACAACATCAAAAAAATTATCAATCATCACTGGAATCTAGTGGCAGATGATATTGGACAGGATGCCTTACCCTTACACTCTTTCAAGAGAGCATGCAATATTAAAGATCAAGTGGTGCAATCGTTCCTACCCACACCAAAGAATCCTACAATTCAATCATTATGGCACCTCCCACCAATTGTGGGTCACACTAGATGTGGCTCATGTGCAGCATGTGACACAACGATCCAGACAAAAGAATTGACATATACAGGCAGGACCTACTCACTTAAATCCCATACCAACTGTAATACGTCTAACGTAATTTATTGGATCAAATGCCCATGTGATTTGGCATATGTAGGCCAAGCTCAACAAAAAGTCAAGGCCCGCATACTACAGCATGGCAGTCGGATTAGATGCGGAGTACAGGGGGCTCCCTTGGTAGATCATTGTACTAGACAAGGCCACACTCCAGATACTTTACAATGGCTAGTTTTAGAGAAGATTAACCTTGGACACAGAGGAGGTGATATAACACACATCCTCACCCTGAGAGAATCCAAATGGATGACCATTTTAGATACCATCCACAATGGACTAAATGAGGCTGAAAGTAGTCATGCACAGCTGGCCAGATTTGGCCGTTGAACATATAACTATAAGATCTTCACCCTCATGTTTGAGAGGTGCATCTTTTATAATTGGATAATTGCATTGTTGATAAAGGTTTTTGTAAACTCAGACCTATAACCATTGATAATACAACCTTAGGCAATGCTTTCCTTGTTACACTGAATAGATCACCCCCTTTCTGACAGAAATCGTCCTTTTTGTATATTCTGATACATCTGTAATGTGTCATTTTACATTTCTCTAAGTTTGGTTTTCCAAATGCTTTGCTAAAAATTCTATCAACATTATGTGTATTGCTACTTCACCCTCCTGCGTGAGAGGTGCGTGGCGACCTCTCCTTGTGAACGGCTGTATGTATGACACAATTATTGACAATATCGGTCTTACTAACAACAACTGTCTGTGACCAATTATCAACATCTCCTGTTGAACGCAAGTTTCTTTGAAAATATTAACAAGCCATGCCTATTACGATACAACAGTTAGGTTTCCATGAGACCGAACTAGTCCATTATGAAAGTAAGTTGTTGATCATTTGATCGTCTATGTCTTTAGAAGTGGTTCCGTTGTTATGTTAAATAGAACTCTAGACCTAATGAAAGTCCGCTCTATTTGCTCAAACGGGCTTCCCCTTTGCCCCTAGAAACAACCCGGAACTATTCTATTGCTAGTCCCTTCTCTATATCTGCAGTACTCAAACTCGGCTTCGGCGCAAGCACGTAGAGTTTACTCCTCCCGTCACGGAGAGCACTTTAGGAATACCAACGCCGTTATTAGGTAAGAAACTATTTTGAATGCAACATTGTCTTTAATCAGGCCCGCTGTTCCTTTGAACTGACAGTCACCTCCCTGATTACAGATAATTTCGATGCGAGCGAATTGACTTAAATACGACGCATCTAGCCGCTCTGATTAGGTATGTGATTGTTTACATTGGGAGCCTAATGATGGTGTTGGTTAGTGTTTTAGATGAAAAGATACGAGCAATATCTTCTTTTCGATTTCCGTAGGTCTGGGTTTTCATTCATTCATCATTTTTTGGAAATACGCTACGGTTCCTATTTATTAGGCGCCACTTGTGATCTACCCTCAGGTATGTTTCTCGATCTTCTGACAAATACCACATGGGAGGTGTAATAACTCTAAACTCATTGCGATATGTGTTTGCGACTATTAGCGACAGGAGGTTCAAGTATTATATGTGTACCGACCTGTTTTTAAAGAACAGGGTCCAAAGTACTCCTTGTTATGAGTACCATTTGGGATGGAGTCAAACGCCGGCGAACACGTTTAAACCCATTGCAATATAGTTTTGTGATTGCAATTCATCGTGTTTATAATTATCCCTACTCGTCTACACAATTATGCCCTAAGTATGACATTCATAGCCATAAGTACTGGTTAGGATGGAATTTGGTTTTTCCCTGTTCCACGCAGGAGTGTGTTTTTAAGAACGTTCGAAAGACAGATTAGCTATTATGTATCATTAACTGATAAAGAGATGCAACATATACAAATATAATCTCATCTTCCTAATAAGAGGCATGATATACCAGCTTTTAGCAGATATTTTTTCATTTTTTTTAGATTTTGACGAATAAAAAGTGGATTTCCTCAACTGATTACCGTATGAAAATACTTCTACGTACCATGGTAATTTTTCAATTAATTACTCTACCGTTCGTTACGGTTCTGATATTTACTATCGCAATTCCTCTAATTTAAGTGGGGACTTTTACTTATATTAATTTATTTACATTTCTACAGAATTTGTAGTGCACCCCGTTTACACCCCTGTCCTGATGAAGACCCCGATGTAAGGCCTCAAGTACGCCTACTGTTGTAGCGTGGGGTCGAAACGTCGACGGCTACCTCCTCTCTTCCTCAGTTGACACCGCCCGCATTTCTTGGATATTTTATATACCAGTGTCAATATAGACATTTTTGATAAATAATGGGATATTTCATGAATCCTTTCTTTGGCTCAGGAACCTGAAGCCGATTTATTGTGTATAAATTTCAAGAATTTGACATACTTATTTGTCACGGCTAATATCATTTTTTATCTATCCTTTTCTTTCTCACAGCATCCCGCTACCTCACTTCCTTTCCTCTGGGGCACTGTTATCACCACTTATAAATTGTAGTATTTGCTCATTGTGATTAATTTACAGTGTGTCTATTGCTTTGTTATCATTGCTTTAATAAATGTGAATAATGTTTACACAGTTCACAGGGACCCTCATTTTGTACACTATATAGCACCCAGGTCCCATGTGGATTTTCTTGGGTAACCCCCCCCCCTTTATCAGTCCTTGTTAGTGTGGCATTACCATAGTCAAGTCTGGCAAAACTAGAGATTGGGTTGCGATTTTTAGGTCATGAAAGGTTTGATTTTGTTGAGGAGTTTTAGGTTGTAGAGGGCACCTTTTGCTGTGGATTTACTGTGGGAGCTCATGCTGAGTTTTCTGGAGAGAGTTTGCAGTCTAGGGAATCAAGGTTCTTTATCCATTCTAAGGATCTGAGGGGGTTGTTCGTGATTGGAGAAGACGAGGATTTAGTTTTTTTCTTGGTTGAGTTTGAGGTGGTTGAGTGTTAGCCAGTTTTCTACTTTTGAAAGAGTGGAGTTGAGACGGAGGATATTTTTGAGGGAGGAGATCTTGAGGTACTGCTGGGTGTCATCAGCATAGAGGTGGTAGGCGATGCTTGCTTGTTTTAGAATGGTAGTGACCGGTTCCATGTATATGTTGAAGAGTGTGGGGGAGAGGACTGAGCCTTGAGGGACACCTCGAATTGAGGGAGAGGTGTCAGACATGAGTTGGGAGCGGTTATGTAGAGATTAGGAGAACCATTTTAGCTCATTGCTATCTGCTCCAACACGCTTTTGTAGGGCATCTAAAAGTAGGTTGTGATCAACTGTATCAAAAGCAGCTGATAGGTCGAGGAGGACAAGTAGGCAGCATCTGTTGGAGTGAAGGGAGTTGTGAATGTCTTCGGTAATGCTCAGTAAACCGTTTTCAGTGCTGCATCCTCTCCTGAACCCGGATTGGTGTGAGTCAAGTAGTTTCTTAGGTTCCAGGTGTTGAGTCAGTTGGGAGAGAACACATTTCTCCAGGATTTTGGCTAGGAAAGGAAGGTTGGTGATGGGTCTAAAGTTTTTGAGGTCATTCGGGTCAGCATCATTTTTTTAGAAAGGAGTGACTTGGCCTTGTTTGAGGCAGTCGGGCATCAGTCCTTTGATTAGGGAGCTGTTGATAATCTTTCTACACAGTGGGGTTAGGGTAAGGTTGAGGTTCTTAGCTAAGGAGGAGGGTAGAGGGTCTGCATAATAGTTGGAGGGTTTGGAGTTGGCAATGACATTGGAAATGTCATCTTCGGAAAGAGGTTTGAAGTCCTTCCGCCGCTTGGGGGAAAATGAGGGAAATGGGTGAGGGTTGACGGAGATGGGGTCTCTGTTTCCAGAAGCATGTTGTGAACTGGGGTTGGGTTAGGTTTCATTTAGGGTGAGGATTTGCCTTGTTGGGATTGAGGGTGGGGGTCTTGGGAGAGCTTGATATTGGAGGTTTTGGCATTGAAGAATTTGGCCAGATTGTTACGCTGTTACGCTGAAGTTTGGAGTAAGGGGGATTAGCTTTGGTGGGCTTGGAGGTCTGTTTCTGGATGATGTTGAAAAGTTCTTTGGGGCGGTTTTTGGCTTTGTCTAGTGTGCTCCGGAATAAGGAGGATTTCTCCTTGATTATTTGTTTTTTGTAGTTACTGTGTTCTTTCCTGAGTTGGGAGAGGTTGGTTGTGGCTGGGTTCCTTCTACAGAGTCTCTCAGCGACTCTTACTTTTCCTCTTTCAGAGTTGAGGTCATTATTAAACCAGGCTCGGGAGGGGATGTCTATGACTCTTTTCAGTTTCAGGGGGGCTAGTTGGTCAAGAGCAGTTGTCACTGTCCTGTTGTACAGTGTAATGAGCTCAACCGTGTTGAGGTTGTCTGTACAGGTTGCTAGCAGTGATATTATGGTTTCTTCGAGGGCAGGGAGGGGAATGTCTGTGAGGTTTCTGCTCCTTTGCTGGGTAATTTGTGTTTTGATTGATGGAGCTACTGTTTGATTGATGCTGAATATAATGATGTGGTGGGCTGACCAGTCGATTGGGAAAATATTGATGGGTATAGTTTCGCTTTTGGCTATGATTGCATCTAAGGTAGAGCCCTTGTTGTGGGTTTGACCCTTGCAGTATTGGGTGAGCTCATTTGTGGGAAGGATTTCATTTAGTGACTGTATAACAGTGTCCTTTTCGTTATTCCGGGTGAGGTTGAAGTCACCCAGGATGATGTTGTCGGAGATGGCTAGGGAGCACTGTGTTAGTAGGCCCGATATTTGTTCACTGAAAGCAGGAGAATTTCCTAGGGGGTGATAGATGAGCTGGCATTTTGTTACTTTGTTCTTTTGACTTGTTATGTTGGTGTTGAGATATTCGAAGGTTGAGAAGGAGTGGGTTTTGATTTCAACTATATTGATGTTGTTCTTATGGATGATGGCAATGCTGCCACCACGTTGGTCTATTCTGTCTTTTTTAATAATGGAGAAGCCCGGGGGAACTAGGAGGTCAAGGAGCGGGTATGATGTTTCATTGAGCCAGGTTTCGGTGAGGAACGCGATGTCAATGTTGTGACTCAGTACGGCATCAGCCAGCTCTATTGCATGCTTGGCTGTGGATCTGCAGTTTATAAGCATTGAGTTTACCTTGCCACTGTTGGAATGGATTTTGGAGGAGGGGGAACTTGGGGAATGGTTGGGAAGAATTTTTGTGGACCAAGGCTGGTAGTTGTCTCTACCTATTCTGGTGATTGCCTGGATGTTGGAAGGAGGGGGTTTAAGTTGTTCTGGGGTCGTAGGGTTTAACGAGTGTAGTTGCCTCTCAGAGACATCTCAGGCTTTGTTCTTCTTGGTCTGAGAGAGTGGGTGTTCCAAGGAGAGGAGCGCCAGCTGGTCGCCTGGTGATTAGGCTTACTGGTGTACATGAGGGAGGGGAGAATTGAGTGTTGGGAGGGGGAAGGGGGTGCTGCAGTATTGATAAGGATTTTGTTTATGGCCTGCATGATTGTGTTGATTTGGCTGTGGAGCAGGGATAGGTTTTCAGTTATGGTTATGAGTCATATAGGAATTAGGAGTAGTTGTGAACACATATTGGAATTGACAGGGGAGACATGGCAAATTTTGCAAGGAGAAGAAAATATGATTCCCAGTATTTACTACATTTGTGGACAGAATACTTACTTCTTACCTGTTAATTGCTGTTAATTTGGATGGTATTTGCTATTTATGTGTATTAATTCCTAAAATGTACCCATACACAAAGCTAAGATTCACTAACGATGACACCAGCAAACAGACATTAACAAAATACAGAAACTGGAGCTGAATTAGTAGGAGATATATTTGGTGCAATCATTTCACCAGTAGGTGTTATATTAAATGACAACAAGATTAGAAATCTATCAACTGTTGTTGACAAAATGGCAACCAGCATATCTGGAGCTTTGCTTGTAGTTAATTCTGAGTTAGTTGCTATACAGTTCATAGTTCTTCAGGACTGACTTGCACTAGATATTTTACTAGCAGAAAAAGGTGGAGTCTGCAAAATGCTTAAATTAACTCCCTGCTGCTCATTAATAACTAATGAAAACAAGGAGACAGTAGGATTCTCAAAGCACATTTTAGACTAAGAACCTGAATTACATGAATTTAAAAAACACCTAGGGGCTGATTAAGATGTTCAGCGGAAGGCCTCCTCCCAACAGTCGGATTCTCCTCGACAGTGTCGAAGCCCTTCCGACGACTAAGTCAGTGTACAATCCACCCGACTGATTCTGATAATCGCTTGTGTTCAGAAGGTAAACTGCGCTATCATTACGAATCGTTTGGACTGGCACTCGGAGTATTAGTGTCGGTCGGAACCACATCTTTCTCCCCCATGGACAGCGTTTCCTGCCACGGAATGATGATGTCAATTTCCAACAGCCTTTCTGCTTGGTCCTGTCTGACATGAAAAGGCTGTCAGAAAATGACTTTGGGTTCCCCTGGCAGGGCCCCCTTCATCCTGCAGGCCTCCATTTGGGGGTTGAGGGTGTGTCTAAGGGACCCCTGTAAAACCCTGTACTGTGTGGCAGGCACCATGGAGTGCCTGCGACAGGGTGCAGAGTTTCATACACACCCCATTTCCCCACAGGAACCTGTGTTACAACTGGTTGTCGGGGGAAGACAAGCTCCCATAGGGAAACAATGGGAATCGAATTGAACAGTGTTCGTCGCAAAGTATTCTGGCGGGTGGAACCACCGACCGCAAGTTGGTCGGTCCTGATTCTGAGAAGGTGCAGAGTGGAAAGTTTCCGTCCGACATAGTAATGAGCCTTCTAGTGTTTTTGAAAATTTTGGAAAGGGAGCTTTATACAATTGGAAATTGGTTTGCAATTGTAGTGAAATGTATATTGAATGCTATTGTAATGCTAGTAATATTTGTAGGACTTTGCCTAGTTTTTCTTTAGGCTTTGTTCATGAAATGTAGATTTATTTTCCACAGGAGAAGAGAAAGAGAGCAGAGAAAGTTGTACAAAAAAGACTTCGAACTGAAGAATGCTTACATGAAATCACGACAATTTAGGGTCCAGTAAAGAAAATGACAAGACTAAACTGATGATAATGAAAGTGCACTCTGAGACAAGATAACCATCAGATGGGGGATTGACAGAGCAGAAAAATGTATCTTGAAAACCTATTAACAGAACTGCTAATTTGCCATATTCATTAACATAAAGACACACAATAGAGTAACACATAGGAAAATGTCTCTTCGTTAAACCTACAAAAACTCGGGTGCAGAGTTAACATAGCTTGTTTTAAAAATGAGTTGTAGAGAATTGGTGCAAAAACACACTAAGCTTTCATTTCTATCATATTTCATTTGCTAGGCCCAGGCTAGGCCTCAGTCCTCTTTCTATCTTTTCTTATGTTCTCTCTTTCATAAATATATGAGTTTAAGAAATGCTGAACAATGCACAAATGTGTTTGATAGATGACCCAAATATGGCTTGCTTAGACTTGTCATTGTTGTAGAATGGGTTGTTTTAATAAAACGTAATTCTACTTTCCAAGCTACATGTTCTCATTGCATTTAGATAGTTTTAGCTAAGTAGTGAACAATACATTAAAACAATAATGCTTACACAGAGACGTGAATCTCATGATTTAACCAGGACTTTGCAAATAAACCGTTTCTGTCTTTAGAGTAGTTCATTGCTATGCAGTGGAACACTGAATAGCTAATAGTTAGGCATTGCTGAAGTTTCTCATTGAGAACCCAAGACAAATGTTACAAGTATTTAAATGTCTAGCAGCTAACTGATACGTTCAAGTAGTACCCTGTAAACCTTGTGAGTTTACCATGGAAACGAAGAAAAAATCTGCAGAGCATTGGACAGTTTCTCTGCATTGGCTCGAGATGATCTAACACCAAATGTATTGATATATGTGTTTTGTGTTTTATATTAGTGCAAGTTTCCTAGTTTGAGCAAAGCAGTCACTTCTGAGCTTTTACAGAGACTGACCTTTAGACTTGGTCTTTCTAGAGAGAGACTTGCTGTAAACTACTGCAGATTGCTTTTTGTTACTTGCCACTTTGGCAGTGACCTTTCCTGATTTATTTATCTTCTTATGGTTTTATGGGTTCCGCTACCACGGCACCTGTTGCTCACATACAGTGACTTGGCTGAGTCTTCTTGAACTACCTGAGTTACTAATTGAATACATTTGAGAAAACAATCTACTAATCTCATAATGAGAAATAAACATTTTGAACTGATCCTAAACTTTCATCATTGACTGAGCTAAACAGCTGTAATGGTGTTGTACATTAAGAGGTTTTCAATTTATGCTCCATTCTAAAACAGTGACAAAGATCCATTCACCTGAAAAAGAACATAAAGTGGAGCTAGAGCCCACTTGTAAGTTTCAGGTTGAACTGATTTAATGAATTTGACTTCTGTGCTATCACCTTTTCCGAACTCCAGAGGCAGCCAATGTAGGGACCTCTGTGGGAGAATTAGGATCCTCAGAGGAGAGGAATTCATAGGGAAAAACCAAGGCGGGCGGATCGAAGCTGAGTGAATAAGTAGAGCCAAGGGCAGTGACATGAAGCTGAAGCGACCAATAATATAATCCCCCCCTTCTGATCTTGGGTAATACACTGCTTATAGGAGGAAAGGCAAGAAAATCAAAAAAGAGACCTCTGGGCCAAAAGAAACTCATCGCAAACTCCTCACAATAGCCAGGAAAATCTTTGGGGTGAGTGGCATGGACACTGAGGAGAGGAACATGTGACTCAGAGATTCCGCACACCCATTCTCCCTCCCGGGAAGATAGATTATTGTGACACAGAGATGGTTGGTTTCCACCCACACACCAATCCCTCCTGCATGAGCTAAAAGAGAAAGCTTGGTAATCCACAGGTGATTGATATAAGCCAGATAAGCTTGTTTGTACATGTGGATCAAAACTAGTTTGCTCTTTATTAGTGGAGAAAATGCTTTAAGAGCTCTGTTGACACACTCTAGTTGTTTCCAATTTGAGGAGATGGGAGCTTCCACATTCAACTACAGGCCCTGGACTGAACCAATGTCACACCCCAACCCAGACTGCTCACATCTGTTGTTATAGGCTGGGGCAGGGGAGGTGACAGTAGAACCTCTCTGTTCAAACTGTTGAGGTCCAACTATCTCTGCAGTCTCTGGGCAACAGCCAAGATGATTCAAAAACATTGGCTCATAATTCTGTGATGTTGTATTCCAGAACTTCCACTGATGGTAAATCAGATGGTACAGATGTAGGCGATCCCGGTAAACCAAGAACAAGGCTGCTGACATGTCCCCCTCAACTTTCAGCCATTGCTGGGCTGGGGCTATTTGACAGTCCAAGTAATCCTTTAGATATAATGTATCAGCTTTTCACAATGTGATGGAGGGTGAAATACATTCCCTATTTGGTTTTAAACAAAGCAGCTTTATATTTAAACAACTCTTGTGAAGGCATTCGATGGGGCTTGGCTGAATTGCGATGGAACCCTTGGGCTGTTAGACAGTCACAAACCTGATGGACCTTGGAAAATGAAGAGGCACCAATTAGCAATCATCCAATAAATGGAACATCAAATCTCCCTGGGAATAAAGGGTACTCACTAATGGTGTAAAAGTCTTAGTAAATACCTTTGGAGCTTAGGAAAGGCAAAAAGCAGTTGGTAATATTGGCCCAGAGCATTAAATCATAGAAACCTCAGTGAGATAGGGCTCATGGAGAAGCGCCTGTAAGCATCCATCAGTCAATAGAGGAAAAAAAACCTGCCTGAAGATTTAAGAGGCAAGATATTTTTGAGGTTCACCATCTTGAATAATAGTAACAGTAATGTTTTATTGTTTAATTAAAATCATACAATTAAAATACTGTAAAAAAAATCAACATATTTTTAAAATTCAATACAGACTTGATGATTTGTAATATAAAACCAAGAAGTACAAAAGACTTGTCAATTTACAAGGAAAAAACAGTAGCTAAGAGTCCTAGGGTGGCCACCCCTAGTTTCTGTAATTGGTCAATCTAAATACATTCAGGTTAAGCCAAACACGTATAAAACTTGATGGAAATAGCTAAGACGATTGTTTTGGTACCACGATGGGTGTGGTAAAAGCTCTAAGTGCTAGTACAAGGAACATGTAAACTGTCGAAGCGCATTAGAACCAGGCAAGGTGCGTGTACGTTTAAAGCCTTTTTTCCTATCTAACAACAGTCTTATTGCAGCGTGTGATGGCTTTTGAGGCTCGGACCAGTCTGTTTAAAGGATACACCACTATACATTTCTTGTTGGTATTCCATGGCCTTGGCTAAGAAGCCAAGGGTTTTGCACTTCATACTGGGTAGAGAGAGGGGGGAACAAGAGGCCCCAGTGAGCTGTATAGTTTCATTTGTTTCCTTTTTCTAACTCCTTTGCTGCTAGGTCAAGGACCTTCACTGCCTTGTATGCTATCCGGACCGTTGAGCCTCCTAATAGTTTTATTATGGGGGATCTGCATGTTTTAATTTGCAGTTGTTTTAGTGTTGGCTGTAGTAGACTCTTCTGGAGGGGTAGAAGGGCTGGACAGGTGCATAGTAGATGAAGTAATGATTCACTTCTGTGTCCGTAGAGATGGGACTCCAGGGTTGGCCAGGTCTGTTTCCTGTTTAGTTTTAAGTCTTTGAATGGTAAGACTCCCAACCTCAGTAACATCAGGTTGTGCTTTTTTAATTCTGAAAAGTGCTCCCACAGATATGGTTGAGATTTTAAGACTTTGCATGTTGGCATCACAACCTATGCATGCCTTTTGTTCACCAAACCTGCTTTGTCTAATGAGAATGATGGCAGTCTGATGGCTTTGTTGGTTACTCATTTAAACGGATATTATTTTGACAATCCTCTTCTAATTTTAAAGGTTCAAGCGACATGGTGTAGCAAGGAGTAGACTGAGTTCTTTGTTCTGGTTAATTTGAAGCCAACTTTCTCCAATAGTATTTTATTAGGGCGCCTTTTCTGGCTAGGGTCTTGTTGTTGAATGCAAACTCTAGATTGCGGTATGCTTGATATATGTTTTGTGGAATCCTGAGCAGTTGTGTGAAAAGGCTAGATTGTATGGTGTCCAACCTTGGTGCATCTTAGCTTTTGAGCAATTCTGATCTGTTAGAAATCAAAGGCATGAACTTTGCTGCTATGACCTGCAGAAGATGGTTTGTTAAGCAGTCTCTTAGTTTTTGTTGTGCGGGTTTGAATGCAAAGAACATGTTGTTTGCTTTTGCTTGCCTTGGTGACACAGGTTGTTTATAGTTGAGTTGGCAATCGAGGTGTACCCCCAGGTATTTGTAAGTTGCAAACTGTTCCATTGTGTTAGTGTTTGCCTTCCAGGTGAAACTGGGTTGGTTTTTGTAGGTGCTCGAGAAGCACAGGACCTTTGCTTTGTTATAATTGAGATCCAGTTTCGCAATTGTTATGTAATCCACTAATTGGGAAATGAACAGCTGCAAGCCTCGAGGGGTATTGCTGAGCAAGACGATACAGTCTGAAAATTGCAGACTTTCTATTTGCTCATTGACCAATTTCGGGTGGTCTCCCTGTGCTTGTTGAAGGTGGTTCTTTAGATGTGCTGTATAGATATTAAACAAGCAGGGAGCCAAGACACACCCCTGTTTAAGGTGTTAGTGGTGAAGATTTTGTTAGTTACATTTCAGCCGTCTCCTAGTTTGATTTGAACCCATGTTCTCAAAGTAGAGGTTTAGAATTGCCTCGAGCAGTTTGGAGAAATTCCCCAATGTTCCATTTTTTCCATAACTTTGCCCTGGGAACCTTATCGAAGAGAGCTTTGAGGTCTAAAAAGCATGCAGGAAGTGTGCTTGATTTAAAGATGGATTGCTCGGCCAAGAGAGTGACTGCTGATAAAATGGTTAATGTGCTCATTTCCACCCGAAATCCATTTTGGGTTTTAGGAACTAGGGGCCTCATTTAAGAAGGCCTTGCGCCACCGGTACGTCACTTTTTCCCATTTTAAAAGTGACGCACCGGCGGCGTAAGACCTTCATAAATAAGGCCCTAGGTTTATGCTGGTCGCCCAGTCCTCTAGCTCTGACAACAGGTTTGAGTCATATAGCTTGGCCTCCACGTCTATTAGTGCAATTAGTCTGTAGTTGTTAGGGCTGAAGTGCTCCTGTGTTTTGTATATTGATTGCAAAATGCTGCCTCACCATAAGTCTGGAATGATGCCTGTTTCCAGCACGTGATTGAACAAGGGGTTTAGATGTGTGGACTAGAAGCTTGGGGCCCTTTTAAATAAAGCGTTGGGTAGGCTGTTTGACCCTGGGTCACCATCGGCTCTAAGTTTTTTTCTGAGGTGCATGACCTGCTTTTGAGTGAACTAAGGGCTGTAATGTTATGTTATGTTATGTTATGTTATTTATTCTTTTGTATAGCGCACGGCTACTCAAAAAGAGTGTCCCGGCGCTTTATTGGAAAAGGAAGGCTGCAACATAATAACATAACACCGATAAAAGAAAGAACAGAGTGCCAGACAAGTACATACAAAAAAACAGACTACTGAGTAAACAACCAGGTTTTAATGCCTTTTCTAAAAGCCAGCAGGCTAGTAGCTCCCCGCAGAGCAAGCGGCAGGGAGTTCCACAACTGTGGCGCCAGCAATCCAAAAGAGCGGCCTCCAAGGCGCGCTCTCTTTACGCGCGGAACAACTGCCAAGTACAGGGATTCCGACCTCAAAGACCTGGTCGGTTGATAAAAGACCAGCCTCTTTTGAAGGTACTTTGCTCCCCCCGCATGGAGAGCTTTATAGGCCAGAGTCAGAGCCTTGAAGGCGATCCGTTTCCGGATAGGAAGCCAATGCAAGGTTTTCAACAGGCTCGATGCACTGGACCGTCTATTTAAACTATAGATTGCTCTCGCAGCGGCGTTCTGCACCACTTGAAGCCGCTGCAGCAAGTACTCTGGAAGGCCCAGGTAGAGACTGTTGGAATAATCCAACCTGGACCCAATCAGAGCCTGCACTGTCAGTTTCCTGTGCTCCTCGGACAGCAGGGGAAGAAACCTCCGCAGCATCCTAAGGATGCCGAAGCAAGTGCCCGATACCCCGAGGATCTGGGATTTCAATGTTAGCCCATTATCCATCTTGACCCCCAGATTCTTGGCAACCTGGGAAGAACAAGACGGAGGGAACATATTAATCGGCCACCAGGCCTGCCAGTCTGGCTCTGTGTCACACCCAAAGAAAAGTACCTCGGACTTATCGGAATTGCACTTGAGGCTGTTCAGTTGGAACCATTGGAAAACAGCCCCAAGGCAATCCCGGATACTCTCCTCTTCAAAGTCACCTCCTCTCTTACATGAGAAGAGGAGCTGGGTGTCGTCAGCGTAGGATACGATCTGGGCGCCATACGACTCCACCAACGCCGCCAACGGGGTCATGATGATGTTAAATAGGGTCGGGCTCAAGATAGAGCCCTGTGGGACCCCGACTCCCAGAGGCGGCATCACGGCGGAATCAGGCGGATCCCAGACCGTTTGCCGGCGGCTGGCTAGAAAGGAGGAAAACCAGTCGAACACCGTCCCCCGTAAACCTATCTCAAAGAGTCTTGCGTGAAGGCCGTCATGGGGGACGGTGTCGAACGCCGCCGACAAGTCCAACATCACCAGCATGGCTTTGCCCCCAGAGTCCAGAACCCCTTTAATGGTTTCTGCGACCTCAAGGAGCGCAGTCTCTGTGCTTAGATGGGGACGAAAACCCGATTGGGTGGCATGCAAGATCTCCCCAGGGTTTGCCCATGTTTTTGAGTGCCTGCTTGAATGTGCCTCTCTTTCTATGGAGCTTGCTTGGTGCATTGAAACATTGTCAATATTTTATGAAGAGGGGGTTTACATTTGATGTTGTTAGGGAGGTTGAGGCATTATTGGCCCATTTTAAACTTGGAACTGGCTGGGCTCTTCGCTGTACTACCTGTCTGCTTTGAGTGCAATTCTGTGCTGCATCATTATATACCGTGGCTATGTGATATGTCCAGATGATTGCTATGATGTCTGAATTATAGTGCTGGTTGTGCCCATTTATTAGGCTATTTATATTAGCCCAGAAAAGACTGCTGGGCAATTCTAAGGGCCTTGTCCGTTTAGATCTTCTAGCGCTGAGATGCATTTTTTGCTAGGCATTTCACATCTAGTTTGGTTGTCCTGCTTTTCCTGAATTTGTCCTGGTAATTTGCTTTTTGATCCTTGTAGTAGGTTCATGTTAAAATCCCCCGTCAAAATTATGCTTGTTTGTGGGTATATGGCTTTTAGTGCTTTTAGAGATTCACCATCTTGAATATTAGGTGGTGAATTTTCAAGTTGCCGTTCTTTAGATTCAAGATAGGCCTGAGTTTGCCTGAATTCTTCTGGACCAAGCAACTGAGAGAATAACATCTGTGTGCTCTTTTTTGAAATTGAACTAAATACACAGCTCCTTTTTCCAAACTATCTTGGATCCCCTTCCCTAGTGCCTGGCATTACAGTAGATTCTGATGAGTTGCCCAGCAACGGGAGCACACTATCTTGTTTCATCTCACAGGACTGCACCCATCTTATATTGGTGCATACAACAATTTGGCCTTAATGGCAGTATTTGAAAAAGAATATATAATCTTAAGTATTTTGATTAACGCAAATTCGACCTAGTGAGAGAGAGAAAAAGCAAAACAACCATACGCACACACTATTGTTTTTCTGTATTTTGGATGTTCTCCCTTCTCTTTCATGTAACTTCACACATGAGCATTTTTATAAGCACTTTTTCATGCACTTTAAGGAGCAACCATGATATTATTCAATAAATGTATGCATTATCAATTTACTGAAATATAGATGTAATTTATTTTGCAATTTCTATGTTTGGTTGTTTTTTCCTTTTTCTCTCTTTCGCTAGGATCAATTTGTGTTGAACAAAATATGCAAATTAATATTGTATATTATTTTTCAGATTCTGCCATTATGACCAAATTGTTGTATGTACTGAACTATACCCAGGTTCTTTGTCCTTTTGGGATACCCATTAGATTGTAATGCCCATCTTAGATTGGGCGGTGGACTCAAACAAAAACAATGTACAACGCACAGCTAGGATTACAGACAAAAGCTACTAATAAATAATGGTTTAAGCATTGAATATAAACACAGAATTAAAGCATGTATTTTAAGTAGTTGCTACCTCTAATTTTATTGCTAAAGAGGTAGTTTGCTTAATCACACCAGGAAGGTAGCAATTAGTCCTGACTTCAAAGACCAACGGTGGCAAGCATAAAGCAGGTGAACACTCACACAGTTAATCTCTTGGCAAAAAAATATGCATAAGCAGTACTTCAAGAAATATAACTTATCTATTTAAGAAGTGTGAATCTCGTCGGGAGACATAACTAAAACTCTGCCTCTGCTATGTTTGTCCCAGGATGATGTCTTCGCCAGGAGGGCATATTGAGAGGGGCACAAATTAAGCATTTTTAGGTTGGGTAAATATAGTCCGCAAGAAGATAATGTTCATGCTCTGCTGAGAAAATTATATATTGTAATAGCTGCAGAATAAGATGCATGTAGCTAAATATGAATAAATCCTAAAGCATCTGACGTTGATCTGCCACTGCCAACTAAGGACATTTTTATATAAGCATAGGAAGAGCAAACAAATAAAAAGTGTGCCATGTGGATGGATACTCTATGTAACTTTCCTGAGTCAAAGATTAAACATTTTGAAAAACTCTATTGTGCTATCAGCTTAAAGGAAGTACACTCATTGTGGAGTTGTCACTTATCAAGTTTACTTCAACATTGTGCATACTCTATTGTTTTAATGTTTCTCTTTTTCGCGAACATTAAGTGTTGAACACTTGTTTGAATATGATTACAATTCAAGAACATAGAGCTCCTTGCTCTACGTTTCTCAAAAGCTGCCTAGGAAATGTGGATATTGTGCCTTGTATTTTCCCAGTGAAATATGTGTGCATTATTCTGAGGTTTGTGAGGTACAAATGAGAGATAACACGCTGAATCATATTTGACTTACCCGGTTTCTGCACCAGAGACATTTTAAGGCATAGGCAAAGTGGGCACTGGCCAGGGCCCCAGCCTTTCAAGTGGGCCCCATGATAGCCTTCTCAAATGTCTGCCTGGGCTGGATGTGTTCCGCAGGCATTACATGGTATTTAAATGCAGATTGTTTTAAATGCGATGTTATTTTTATTTTGAGGAAGGGTGATGTGTGGGAGGTCATTACAGAATTTGTGCAGAGAAATGTTATGCCTATGTTTTTTAATACCATTCAACATCCATTTTAAAGTTTAGTTTCAATGAAAACGGTACCTCACTTATCTTATGGGAAATGTGAGGAGGAAGCTTAATCAGACTGTTTTCAATAACATTAGTGAGCTCCTGCTGCATGGCAGTATTGAAAGAAACATGGCACTCAATTGCCTTCTGGTGCACATATTCTGAATACTAGATGTAAGCGCATGTAGAACATCTAATGCGTGGCACATCCATCCATTTGTTTTGCATATTACATCTCACCTACTTTTTGTTTCAGCATATTTTAACATTAATAAAGCAGACATGTGGTCCCTATCATCACTAGTGCTGCCTATGCAAGTGTCTTCTCTGTGATCACTCTTCTAGACAAACGTTTTGTTTTCAACAATATATTCCTACAAAGAAAGACAAGGACATGCAGTCCTGTGCAGTCCTGTGCAGGTTCCACATTCCACTTTTAACACCAGTGAACTGCTGTTCTGCTGCATTTGCTGAGACTGTCACTTGTGTGAGGGAAGCTTGCTTGGTGTCTGCCAATGTGCTTAACCAGCTGTAGGTCCTTGTGCATGGATACAGTTTGCAGTCCTGCTGCCCGTTCTGTACCTGTGATCTGCACCTGCTTCTGACTGTTCTGTGTGAAGGATGCTTCTGCCTGCCTCTGAGAGGGATGCTTGAACTCTTGCTGCATCTTCCTTGTTTCAGAGAGACGTATGTTTTACTGCCCTCATTAGTCTGTTGTTCATAAAAAGGGATCTTGCAAACTTGATCCTTCTTTTACTTCGTCAGTCCTGTCTCTGCGATAAGCTTTCACTGGAGATACCTGTTTGCTGCCTGTTCTTTTTTGTGAGTGTCCTTTGCACTACAGTACTACTATCTATATGTCCAAATGATGCTAGCTTTCCTGTTGTCTCTCCTGTGACTGTTATGTTTCTACTGGAGATTTGCACTGAAACCCTCACCTGCATAAAAACTATGCTGGATCACAGCGCAAACACACCAGCACTATAGCGCAATAGTGCCTGTGCTGGGGCATGGACGCACAAAGTGCAGCAGCGCATAGAGAGATCAGAACTGCGCCATTTCTTTATGAATACTGTGGGGTTCTGCCCTCCCCAACTGAGTTAATGCAGCAAGGAAACTTCATTTGTTGCCCTGTGTTGCATCATCTCTTAGTAAATCTGGTCCTAAGTTTTCTAATGTCAGTTCCTGTGACATCTGTACTGATGCCAAAAAACTGTACCCAAAACTTTATAGATAATTCATTTTTTTAAATGTTTTTATTGAGATCCCCCCCCCCCCCCGTTTTTGTTGTACAGGGCACAAATATGCATACAAAATTATAATTATAATACAGAGTTATAATAAAGCATTGAAACACACAGCTTCTGGATATACAAAGTATAAGAAAAATCAAGAGTGATGCAGAGATGCAACATAATACAAGAGTGAATTAAATCCTGGACACAATATCTTTCCAAACCTCCTACCCCGATTCACAATCTCAGGACAGCCATAGCCACAAAGATAAAACCTTCATATTGTGTTCGGATGGCGTTATCCATTATTCCCAGAAGTACCACTACCAGTGTTAAAGTAATCTCTATCCTTAATGACCTTTTAACGAACACCTCAATTTCAACCCAAGTAGTTTTTAAATGGGTGCATGTAGCCAGCATATGGACTAAGTCAGCCTCAGTGCTATCACATCTTGGGCAGGTGATCCCGGCTACCCCACCCCATTGTGCTATCCTAGCTGGTGTGTTGTACAGAGAGTACAGTGTCTTATAATGTTGCGCCTTAAGTGGTGCCGAGCACAATACTTTCTGACCCATATCCAGTGATGTGTGAAAAGCTTCCTTCACTACCCCCAATTTCTGAATCCATTTAGATTCAAACTTTTCCAAATCGTCTGGTTGGGAGTCTATACATTCAGCATAAAATCTTTTAATTGTACAGTCTGTACGATCCTGTATGATATCCAGGATAGGGTTCATGCGAATCCAGTCGGCCCACCAGCTTTTGTCGCCATAAAACTCCTAACTTGGAGGTATTTAACAAAATGGGTTGTGTAGGAGAGTAGGGTCTGCTATCCTATGGTCACCCCAAATTTTTGCTTTTTGCTTCACTGGTTTCTGACTTAATGTGGCTGTGGGCCTGCTAATCAGACCCACAGCCTGCTGTTCTCTCTCTAAATTGATGCCCATGCACTCTAGGTGCATTACGAATTGGAACTGGTTCACCTTATGAGCCCCTGTAATAGTGCACCCTAGGTGCCCAGGGCATAGGTGTATCCAAGGCCTACCAGGGGCTGCAGCACGTATTGTGCCACCCCTGGCCTGGCCTCCATCTGTGACACAACTGGCTGATCACTCAGCTGGGGTAAGTCGGTGTAACCACCTCTTACTTAGGTACAGTATGTCTGTGCCTAACCCTAAACTGGACACATATGTTCCTATCAGCCACTCCTATGGAAGGCCTCATCAATCCTGGAGGCAGAGTGCTTGGAAATATGTGAGATGGTGCTCTAGCATGAGCTGAGCCTGTCTGCAGCTGTCGGGAACCACTCCCTAAGCTGTTCCGGGATATTGCCATACCATATACTCTTAAGTGCATTATAATCCTCGCGGTTAAATGCTATCTTTGGTTTGGCTTTATCAAAACATGTCGAGTAAGGTGTCATACGAATTGGAATACTATCCCCTCGCCAATTCTGGCGACGGGGATAGCATTCCACCCTTCTAGAGGGACACGACATGTGCGTAGCCTTAACCCCGGTTAAAGTTAAACAGAGCCTCAGCTTCACAAAATGGATGCTGCCACCACAGACACAAGTCTGGCCTCCTGCTGCTGACCGAAACTCGGCAGATGGTGGCCTGGACAAAGGGTTTCCTGCCTTGGGAGGTGCGAGCACCACCCCAGACAGGATTTTGTGTATTAGGTAGGACAGGGCTGAAAAGAATCAGACATGCCCGGGGCACACAAGGTGTCCCCGTGCATAGGCCAGTCCAAACCGGTTCTGGGGCCTTCCAGCCCCAGTCCTGGCGCGGAGCTGGACAAAGGAAAGGGGGTGTAACCGCCCCCCTTCCTGGTTCCTCCCAGAGGAGGGACCTAGTAGGTGATCCACCCCCTAGATTGGAATAAGAGGGGGAGCAGTGCCATTGCACAGCAGATCATCCCGAAATCAACTTGAACTAAGAAGAAGACTGGACTTCGACATTCTGCTGCACAGAAGACTGAAGAAGAATCTCCCTTGTGGCCAAGGAGTGACCACCCTGTGAACACAGGTACCAACCAGCAACTCGACGTCTGCTTTGCCGCCGCCTCCCGCCGGAGCCCGAGCCCAGAGCCCGACAAGAACCAGATTCCCAGACCTCTCAGAGCCCGATCCACAGTCCCTGCAAAGAAGGGACCCGTGGAGGCACCGAGTGACGTGGGACCGGACCTCTTGGAAGACACTCGTAAAGCTGACTGCGCAGCTTCTGAGGCATCCTCGACGCTGTGCTTTGGGGACTGAGAACCCCCACCACCGAGCAGCCCTTGCACCGAAGATCAGCCCCCCAGCATCTCCACGATCTGCGTGGGGCCCTTTTGCACTGTGCCACTCGACGCGCCATCCCGGCCACTAGCCACGCGGCCAGCGGCCATCTTGGCGACGAACCCGAAGATTTAAACAGCAGGTCTGGTTGCTCCAGACCTACCCAAGCTCCTGTGAAAAGGAGCACCCGCTCTGACCTTGCTGGTCCGAGTGAACAGCATCTTTCAACTTCTGCGTGGCTTGCATTTGCCAAGGCCTGTTTGCTCCGATCAGGTCGCCGACACCGCCAACAGCGAGAAGCCTACGTGGGACAGCTCGTGACCGACTCCTGGACGTCCTCGACCCCGGGTATCCACGTGGCTGCTGAAAGAAGCTACCCGACAACGCCTGTTTGCACCCGACATCACCTGGTTCCACTCTGGTTCCACGGCAGTCACTGGCTAGTGACTTTGAACACTGTCCCCTCTGCTTTCAGGTCTTCACATCTGCAGATCCACCCCTGGATCCACCGGAACTCTTCTCATCGAGCCGCCTGCAGCATCTCCTGCTCCAAGCACCATCGACCAGCGTGACGAAACCCGACACATCTTCGACCCTGTGCACCCGCTTCCTGTGGGTGAGGTAACTCAGCTCCGCCGGTGCTCCTGCACTGGTACACATCCCCAGGGCCTGTGTTTTAAGTTTCAGCTCCGTAGGTCACTCGGAAGGTTCCTAACTTTCTAACTTTGTGCTTTTTACGCACCATAGACTTTGTATTGAGAAGTGCGTGCACTTTGGACACTGCACCCGAGTCCCGTGGGCCTTTCCCGACTTAGTTAACTCCAGTCTCGAATAGCTCCAGCGATTCCCAAGGCCCTAGGCCTCTTCACTTTCCTCCTGGTATCCCTTATACCACTTATTTAGTATATGGTTTAGGTGGCCCCTAGGGCTCATCCATATTGTGCAACTTTTGTGTATTTTAAACTGTCTTGTGATTTAACGCTTGTGCTTCTGTGCTCATAAAGAGTTCAGGGGATTTTAATAGTTAATAAATCAATATATATTTTCAATATATATCTGTGTGGTGTCCCTTTCATTTGGTATTCAAGGGGGTTGTGTATGGTATAACAGCTGGCTTCACATGCCTTTCAGAGTTTAGCCTAAGACTGCTTTGTCCACGTTACCACTAGGATAACTGGTCTACAAGGTTGAATTACAACCATCATCATAAGGGTTGCTTGGCATGGTACAAAGTGATCACTAAGAATTAGTGAGCATTATATACCAGGCCAACTTCTCACATTGGTGGCAGCGGTGGGATCTGAGCTTGCTGTTGTTTTACCATTACAATCTTTGAGATTATCATTTGAAAGATCATACAGGTACCTGCTAGGTACATATAAAACAAGACTAGTATACTTAAGTTCTACTGAACTTAGTTGTTGTAGAGCAAAGGGAGTAGCACACCCTAGCTACAACTACTAGATAGGTTTAGTAGGTAAACACCAGTGTAGGTAGATTGCAACACATCCACCCACACTAGAGCAATGTCTGGAACAGAGGGGTCCAGTGGACTTACTCCTGTTGAGAGTGACCCTCCAAGGGCACCATCCCAGTTTGCTATTTTTCCTTTTAAGGAACTAAGACAGCTTTGTGTCTTAAGGGGTCTGAAGACAGGGCCTACCCCTACTACAGACCACCTAAGAGAGCTCTTGGATCAGTCTGAGGCTCTAAAGACCTCTAAAGCAAACCCCACAGGGAATGCTGAAGGAGGCCATCCTTCAGAGGATGACACTGTAGACACCCCTACCCCTATCATCCTAGTAGATGAGGAAGCCTCCACCACTGGAGCTCCTCAAGTAGATGTAGAGGAAGAGGAAGAAGAAGAGGAGGAGGAGGTGGAAAGCAGTGAGTCAGATGATGACAGAGATAGTCAGGTGCTGGTCAGTAGACTGAACCAGGCTAACTTAAGTCAACTTGGGAATGAATCAGGTAACAACCCATTCAGACCCTCAGGTGGACTTAACCAGAGCCATAGGAGGAGGAGGCATCACTCAGGTGAATCCAATACCTCCCATGTCTCTAGAGGCTCTCATGGTCACTCCAGAAAGGAGATGACTAGCCCTCAGAGAAGGGAACATGAGGCCAAGATGAGAGAGGCTGAGCTTAGGATCCAGAGGCAAGAATTAGAGGTTGCCCTGGCTAAGGAGAAACTTGCTAGAGCAAGACAGCCTAGAGAGAGTGGGGTAATAGAACCCACTGGTGGCAGCAATATCCACAAGGATAAAGACAGGTCTTTTGATAATAGAAACCTGAGTAAGATTGTGCCCCCCTACAAAGCTGGGGATGACATCCATAAATGGATTACTGCAATGGAGAGAGCCTGCAGAGTACAGCAGATCCCTCAGGAGCAGTGGGCAGCAATCTTGTGGCTCTCCTTTGAAGGTAGAGGCCGAGACAGACTCCTCACAGTTAGTGATGGGGATTCTAGAAACTACCTGGTCCTGAAGAGTGCTCTGATTGATGGGTTAGGCTTAACCACTGAACAGTACAGGTTAATGTTCAGAGATACCCAGAAGACACAGACTCAGGACTGGTCTGAATTTGTTGAGTGTGCCACTAAGGCTCTGGAGGGATGGTTGCTGGGAAGCAAGGTTACAGACTATGAAGGATTGTATAATTTGCTGATGAGAGAACAAATTTTAAATAATTGTCAGAACCAGCAGTTGCATCAACATTTGGTTGACTCAGATTTGACCTCTCCCCAAGAATTGGGAAAGAGGGCAGATAAATGGGTAAGAACCAGAGTTAAGCAAAAGAACCAGAACCAGAACCAGGGAGGTGACCAGAAGAAAACAGACCAGAAGGGTGGGGAGCAGAAAGCTAAAGACCAGAAGTCTTCAACAGGGCCCCAAACTGAGACAGAGGGTGGGTCCCAAACTTCCAAGAAGAAGAAGAAAGAAGGTCAGAAGAAACCCTGGTGTAAAACTTGTAAGAACACCTCTCACTGGACAAGTGAGTGTAAAAAGGGTGGAGCCCCCAGCACTGCAGCCCCTAAGGCACCTGCACCCACTAGTACAGTTAGCAGTGTTGGTCCTCAAGCCAAGGGTTTAGTGGGAATCACTTTGGGAACTGAAGGAGATTCTGACCTAGTCAGAACCCTTACACAGGCTGTTCTGGTTTGTGAAGGGGACATAGATTTGACCCCTGACATAAGTCCCAGTAACCTGGGCAAATACAGACAGACACCTTTGATTAACAACAAAGTGGCTCAAGCTTACAGGGACACATGTGCCAGTGTCACTATGGTGACACCTAACTTTGTGGACCCTGGACAATACATGCCAGGCGATGATTACCTGGTGACCAATGCCAGCAATGTCACTACTACACATAGTGTGGCACTTGTTAACTTTTCCTGGGGAGGGGTAACTGGCCTAAAGAAAGTTGTGGTTAGTGCTGATCTCCCAGTAGAATGTTTGTTGGGCAATGACCTGGAGAACTCTCTATGGTCAGAAGTTGAGTACAGGACTCATGCAGAGATGTTAGGGATATCATCACATGTCCTTGCTGTGACCAGGTCACAGGCCAAAAAGTGCCTCTCTGAACCTCAGGTCTTGGATCCTGGAACAATGGACCAAGTACCTCCCAAGAAGAAGAACAGGAGGGTTAAGGCTGTGCCTTCCCAACTGCCTACAAGTGAGGATCAGGCTTCACAGGAAACTGATCTAGAGACCCCTGAAGGAACTGTCCCTGAAGAACTTGAACCTGATCAGGTTGAGTTTCTGGGGACAGGGGGACCTTCTAGGGCAGACTTGGGGCAGGCTCAGTTAACCTGTCCTTCTCTTGAACCCCTCAGACAGCAGGCTGCTGCTGAGGCTGCTGGGAATGCTCAAGGTGCCCATAAAGTATATTGGGACGATGGACTCCTTTATTCAGAGGCTAGAGACCCCAAGCCTGGTGCTACCAGGAGGTTGGTTATACCTCTGCAATTTAGGGGCTTCCTACTCACCTTGGCCCATGATATTCCTTTAGCAGGACACCTAGGCCAGAACAAGACTTGGGACAGGCTTGTCCCTCACTTTCACTGGCCTCACATGTCTGAAGACACCAAGGAGTTTTGTCGCTCCTGTGAAACCTGCCAAGCCAGTGGTAAAGCAGGTGGAACAACAAAGGCCCCCCTGATACCACTACCTGTGGTGGGGGTTCCCTTTGAAAGAGTGGGGATTGATATTGTTGGACCAATGGATCCCCCTACAGCATCTGGGCACAGATTCATACTGGTGGTAGTGGATCATGCCACCAGGTACCCAGAGGCAATTCCCCTTAGGACCACAACAGCTCCTGTTGTGGCCAGGGCCTTACTTGGAGTTTTCTCCAGAGTGGGGTTTCCTAAGGAGGTAATATCAGATAGAGGTACCAACTTCATGTCTGGATATTTGACAGCTATGTGGAAGGAATGTGGTGTAAACTACAAGTTCACCACTCCTTATCACCCACAATGCAATGGGCTTGTTGAGAGATTTAACAAGACCCTAAAGGGCATGATTAAAGGATTACCTGAAAAGCTCAGGCGAAGATGGGACATCCTTCTGCCCTGCCTTTTGTTCGCTTACAGAGAGGTCCCTCAAAAGGGGGTTGGATTCAGCCCCTTTGAATTGTTGTTTGGGCACCCTGTAAGAGGACCCCTGTGTCTTGTGAAGGAAGGATGGGAGTTACCTCTCAAAAAGCCTAAACAGGACATAGTGGACTATGTACTTGGTCTCCGCTCCAGGATGGCAGAGTACATGGAAAAGGCATCCAAAAACCTTGAGGCTAGCCAAGAATTACAAAAAGCTTGGCATGACCAAAAGGCTGTCCTTGTTGAGTTTCAGCCTGGACAGAAGGTATGGGTGTTGGAGCCAGTGGCCCCAGCAGCACTCCAAGACAAATGGTCTGGACCCCATACAGTTCTGGAAAAGAAGGGAGAGGTTACCTACTTGGTGGACCTAGGAACTCCCAGGAGCCCCCACAGGGTGCTCCATGTGAACAGATTGAAGGCATATGTCAGCAGGGCAGACATGGGCTTGCTCATGGCTACAGATGAGGGACAGGAGGAAGAGAGTGACCCTCTCCCAGACCTGCTCACTCAGAACCCTGAGGATGGTTCAGTTGATGGTGTGGCCTTAGGTGACAACCTCACTGAGCATCAGCAACATGACTGCAGACAAGTTCTACAGGCATATGGGCATATGTTCTCCTTGACACCCAGTCAGACTAACTGGTGTACACATGTGGTGGACACTGGTGACAGTCTTCCTGTAAAGAGCAAAATTTACAGGCAACCTGACCACGTCAGGGACTGTATAAAGACTGAGGTGCAAAAGATGCTGGAATTAGGTGTCATTGAGCCTTCAGAGAGCCCCTGGGCTAGCCCAGTGGTTCTGGTCCCCAAACCTCACACCAAAGATGGCAAGAGAGAGATGAGGTTCTGTGTGGATTACAGAGGACTCAATGCTGTCACCAGGACAGATGCACACCCTATTCCAAGGGCAGATGAGCTCATTGACAAGTTGGCTTCTGCCAAATATTTGAGCACATTTGACTTGACAGCTGGCTACTGGCAAATCAGGTTAGCTGAGGAGTCTAAAGCCAAGACAGCATTTTCTACCCCTAGTGGGCATTATCAGTTTGTGGTGATGCCCTTTGGTTTGAAAAATGCACCTGCCACCTTCCAAAGGTTGGTGAACCAAGTCCTCACTGGGTTGGATGACTTTTGTGCAGCTTATCTGGACGATATTGCTGTCTTTAGCTCCACCTGGGAGGATCACCTGATCCACCTGAAGGAAGTGCTTGAGGCTCTGCAGAAGGCAGGCCTCACTATCAAGGCAACAAAGTGCCAGATAGGGCAGAGCAAGGTTGTATACCTGGGCCACCTTGTAGGTGGAGGCCAAGTTCAACCACTGGAGAGTAAGATCCAGACCATCAAGGACTGGTCCCCTCCAACTACCCAGACTCAGGTCAGAGCTTTCTTGGGCCTGACTGGGTACTACAGGAAGTTTGTTAAGAACTATGGGTCCATTGTGACTCCTCTTAATGATCTGACATCCAAGAAGATGCCCAAAAAGGTTCAGTGGACAGAAATCTGTCAAAAGGCATTTGATGACCTGAAGAAGGCCATGTGCTCTGCACCTATCCTGAAGAGTCCTGACTACTCAAGAGAGTTCATTGTCCAAACAGATGCTTCTGAGTTGGGAGTGGGAGCAGTGCTTTCACAGCTTAATGTAGATGGCCAGGACCAGCCCATTGCTTTCATTAGCAGAAGGCTGACCCCCAGAGAGAAACGTTGGTCAGCTATAGAGAGGGAGGCCTTTGCTGTGGTGTGGGCCCTGAAGAAGTTGAGACCATACTTATTTGGCACTCACTTCAAGATTCAGACCGACCATAAGCCCCTCCTATGGCTTAATCAGATGAAGGGTGAAAACCCCAAACTACTCAGGTGGTCCATTTCCCTACAGGGGATGGACTTTACAGTGGAGCACCGCCCAGGGACTGACCATGGCAACGCAGATGGTCTCTCCAGGTACTTCCACTTAGAACATGAAGACACAACTGGTCAAGGTTAGTCTAATGTCCCTGCGTTTGGGGGGGGGTTATGTAGGAGAGTAGGGTCTGCTATCCTATGGTCACCCCAAATTTTTGCTTTTTGCTTCACTGGTTTCTGACTTAATGTGGCTGTGGGCCTGCTAATCAGACCCACAGCCTGCTGTTCTCTCTCTAAATTGATGCCCATGCACTCTAGGTGCATTACGAATTGGAACTGGTTCACCTTATGAGCCCCTGTAATAGTGCACCCTAGGTGCCCAGGGCATAGGTGTATCCAAGGCCTACCAGGGGCTGCAGCACGTATTGTGCCACCCCTGGCCTGGCCTCCATCTGTGACACAACTGGCTGATCACTCAGCTGGGGTAAGTCGGTGTAACCACCTCTTACTTAGGTACAGTATGTCTGTGCCTAACCCTAAACTGGACACATATGTTCCTATCAGCCACTCCTATGGAAGGCCTCATCAATCCTGGAGGCAGAGTGCTTGGAAATATGTGAGATGGTGCTCTAGCATGAGCTGAGCCTGTCTGCAGCTGTCGGGAACCACTCCCTAAGCTGTTCCGGGATATTGCCATACCATATACTCTTAAGTGCATTATAATCCTCGCGGTTAAATGCTATCTTTGGTTTGGCTTTATCAAAACATGTCGAGTAAGGTGTCATACGAATTGGAATACTATCCCCTCGCCAATTCTGGCGACGGGGATAGCATTCCACCCTTCTAGAGGGACACGACATGTGCGTAGCCTTAACCCCGGTTAAAGTTAAACAGAGCCTCAGCTTCACAAAATGGATGCTGCCACCACAGACACAAGTCTGGCCTCCTGCTGCTGACCGAAACTCGGCAGATGGTGGCCTGGACAAAGGGTTTCCTGCCTTGGGAGGTGCGAGCACCACCCCAGACAGGATTTTGTGTATTAGGTAGGACAGGGCTGAAAAGAATCAGACATGCCCGGGGCACACAAGGTGTCCCCGTGCATAGGCCAGTCCAAACCGGTTCTGGGGCCTTCCAGCCCCAGTCCTGGCGCGGAGCTGGACAAAGGAAAGGGGGTGTAACCGCCCCCCTTCCTGGTTCCTCCCAGAGGAGGGACCTAGTAGGTGATCCACCCCCTAGATTGGAATAAGAGGGGGAGCAGTGCCATTGCACAGCAGATCATCCCGAAATCAACTTGAACTAAGAAGAAGACTGGACTTCGACATTCTGCTGCACAGAAGACTGAAGAAGAATCTCCCTTGTGGCCAAGGAGTGACCACCCTGTGAACACAGGTACCAACCAGCAACTCGACGTCTGCTTTGCCGCCGCCTCCCGCCGGAGCCCGAGCCCAGAGCCCGACAAGAACCAGATTCCCAGACCTCTCAGAGCCCGATCCACAGTCCCTGCAAAGAAGGGACCCGTGGAGGCACCGAGTGACGTGGGACCGGACCTCTTGGAAGACACTCGTAAAGCTGACTGCGCAGCTTCTGAGGCATCCTCGACGCTGTGCTTTGGGGACTGAGAACCCCCACCACCGAGCAGCCCTTGCACCGAAGATCAGCCCCCCAGCATCTCCACGATCTGCGTGGGGCCCTTTTGCACTGTGCCACTCGACGCGCCATCCCGGCCACTAGCCACGCGGCCAGCGGCCATCTTGGCGACGAACCCGAAGATTTAAACAGCAGGTCTGGTTGCTCCAGACCTACCCAAGCTCCTGTGAAAAGGAGCACCCGCTCTGACCTTGCTGGTCCGAGTGAACAGCATCTTTCAACTTCTGCGTGGCTTGCATTTGCCAAGGCCTGTTTGCTCCGATCAGGTCGCCGACACCGCCAACAGCGAGAAGCCTACGTGGGACAGCTCGTGACCGACTCCTGGACGTCCTCGACCCCGGGTATCCACGTGGCTGCTGAAAGAAGCTACCCGACAACGCCTGTTTGCACCCGACATCACCTGGTTCCACTCTGGTTCCACGGCAGTCACTGGCTAGTGACTTTGAACACTGTCCCCTCTGCTTTCAGGTCTTCACATCTGCAGATCCACCCCTGGATCCACCGGAACTCTTCTCATCGAGCCGCCTGCAGCATCTCCTGCTCCAAGCACCATCGACCAGCGTGACGAAACCCGACACATCTTCGACCCTGTGCACCCGCTTCCTGTGGGTGAGGTAACTCAGCTCCGCCGGTGCTCCTGCACTGGTACACATCCCCAGGGCCTGTGTTTTAAGTTTCAGCTCCGTAGGTCACTCGGAAGGTTCCTAACTTTCTAACTTTGTGCTTTTTACGCACCATAGACTTTGTATTGAGAAGTGCGTGCACTTTGGACACTGCACCCGAGTCCCGTGGGCCTTTCCCGACTTAGTTAACTCCAGTCTCGAATAGCTCCAGCGATTCCCAAGGCCCTAGGCCTCTTCACTTTCCTCCTGGTATCCCTTATACCACTTATTTAGTATATGGTTTAGGTGGCCCCTAGGGCTCATCCATATTGTGCAACTTTTGTGTATTTTAAACTGTCTTGTGATTTAACGCTTGTGCTTCTGTGCTCATAAAGAGTTCAGGGGATTTTAATAGTTAATAAATCAATATATATTTTCAATATATATCTGTGTGGTGTCCCTTTCATTTGGTATTCAAGGGGGTTGTGTATGGTATAACAGCTGGCTTCACATGCCTTTCAGAGTTTAGCCTAAGACTGCTTTGTCCACGTTATCACTAGGATAACTGGTCTACAAGGTTGAATTACAACCATCATCATAAGGGTTGCTTGGCATGGTACAAAGTGATCACTAAGAATTAGTGAGCATTATATACCAGGCCAACTTCTCACAGGTTGCATCTAAACCAAATATCGCCTGCAGACCACTAAACTGGATCAACCCCTGCAAGCCATACAGGTCCCCCATCTTACTAATCCTGTGGCCTACCCACTCAGAAAAAACAGCCCCTGAAAATATGTTGCCAGGCAGATTGAGGTTGCCATTCAATCTGGTGTATGCATTAAATCTGCCCAGCCCGAATTTTTTTGTGAATGAGGTCCAAATCCTATGGGCGGCCAAGACTGTTTTAAATGTAGTTCTCTTAAAATAATTATTATCAGTAAATTTCAAGAAGCAATTCTCGGCGTGGTCTCCCAGTACCAAAGTATAGATTGCTAAGGTTCCTAAGCCGTCTTGTCTTTCCCTTTCTGCTCCACCAAAGAGCCCTGCCATATATTGAAGAGATGCCGCCCAATAATACAACTTTAAGTCTGGTAGGGGCCGCCCACCGCGCTCCCTAGGGAGTGCCATAAATCTCAAAGCTCTACGGGTCTTTCCATGCGCCCAGACAAACCGATTTACCGTGTGCTCCAGCACCTTAAACCACTTTGATTCAAACAGTAATGGTATGGCCCTGAATAAATACAAGAACTTTGGGAGAAAGATCATTTTAATTGTTTGTTCGACCTACTATTGAAAAATGTATGTTATGTAACCTATCTAACTCCTTCTTTGCTTTAATAATTACTGGTGTTATATTCACCTCCACAAGATTTTCTAAGTCAGCCATTATTTTTACGCTTGAGTTTTCCCCCCTTTGCACCACCCGATGATCTGAGCAGTCCACCTTACTATTTTTGATGATCTGGGTTTTAGCAGGGTTCAAGGCATATCCAGATACTTCTCCAAATTGTTGTGCTTCTGCCTCAACCAGACCTATAGCTTCGGTGGGTTTAGGAGTAACAATAGCGACGTCATCGGCATAGGCCAAGATTTTACACTGACCCCTATGCCTATCTACTGGGCAGATATTGACATTTAATTCTATACGACGTATGTATGGATCAATGTAGAGGGTGAATAAGAGCGGGTAGCATGGACACCCCTGGTGTGTGCCCCTCTTGATGCTGAATGGGATCGTATACCCCCCGTTTACCCGTATACAAGCAGTTGCGGCTGAGTCTAATACCTGGAGAGCTTTCACAAGGCCCCCCCAAAACCGGCCCTTCTCAGAACAAACCACAGAAAGTCCCAGGAGACCCGATCAAAAGCTTTTTCTGCGTCTAGTAGCATTACCGTCATCGGGTCTCCTGCAACCTCTGTGGCATCAAACAAGGTATTAACTTTTCGGGTATGATGGGTGGGGCCTCTCCCTGGTATGAACCCATGCTGATTAATACTAACAAGCGTGTTGACAACTTTAGCGACTCTAAGTGCAAGGATCTTAGAATATAACTTTGTGTCCGCATTCATCAAGGTTATCGGCCTATATGACCCAGGCTGAACAGGCGATTTACCCTTTTTTAATGTTATAACTATGTCTGCCCCTGCCCAGCTGCTTGGGATTGATACTCCTGCCTGCGCATGCTGCATAGTGTTGACTAGATCCTGCTTGATTACGTCCTAGAAAATCTTAAAGAATTCCATTGGAATCTGGTCGGGTCCTGCAGCCTTCCCGGATGGAAGACTGACTAAAGCGGCCAAGATCTCTTCCAAACTGAATGGCTCTTCCAGCTTCCTTCCCTCATCCTCCGTCAAAGCAGCTACTGGAATATCCCGCAAATAGTCACTTATCTTGGGGAGATCACTTGGGTATTCTTGGTCGTATAGTGAGGTATAACATTTTCTAAAGACCTCCCGTATCCCCTCTGGATCTGAGACTATCACTCCCGTATTATCCTGGATCTCTCTAACCTGCCCCGTTGAGACATTCTGCCTAGTACGAATAGCGAGCGTGCATCCCACAGATTCAATAAATTCGTAGCATCTTTCTCTATTTACAAGATATGTTTTTGCTGCCTTACTAGCTAGGCTCTCCTCTGCCTCCGTCTTTGCTATTGCAATTTTAAGTAAGCCGGTTCTAGAGCCACGCCTCTCACGACCTTCTCTGTTAATTCATCCTCTGCTTCTATCACAGCTTTCACGAGGACTGCCTCCCTTTGTCTTTCCCTCCTCTGTCTCGCTACACTGAAGCTTATTGTCTCTCCTCGTACAGATGCCTTAAAGGAGTCCCACATGTTCCCTACCGCCGTGCTACCTCTGTTAATCTCAAAAAAACTCCTAATCCATTCATTCATATGACTGATATCTGCATCCTCTTTTAATAACGCTCTTTCTAATGTCCATACCCGATCCGGGCTTTTAATTCCAAATTTGACTTTCAAAATTAAAGGGTTATGATCGGAGATTATCCGAGGGAGTCTATCAATTTTTATTTTGGATTGTAAAGTATTGGAAACAAAAAAGTAGTCTAATCAGGCACATACCTTATCTGGAGCAGAGTAATACGTAAATCCCTATTCCCCAGGCCTTAGGGTCCCCCGTACATCCAATAATGCATTATTCCTTGCTATATCGCCTAGTGATTGCCGCACTCTCTTTTTCCTCCCCTGATATCCCCTATTGAAACCCAATCCTAGTCCCCCTGCCCCATTAATGTTAAAATCCCCCGTCAGAATAATAGTTGGAGACAAAGTAGCCAGCTCCAGATCCATAAAATCAAAAATATCCGGGTCGTCTTCCGTCGAACCATATATACACCCTAAAGTGACCCAGTCCTCATTGGCTTTGTATTCTATAAGAGCCCATCTCATCTCCCCCACTGATCCTCCAGCTTTTTCCTAATTATAAGATCCCTTGTTTTTGATAGAATTGCCACACCTCTGTTTTGGCTCCCTGCTTAGAGTAAGCCAGCACACAAAACCCTAGCTGATCCAACAAAGATCCTTAAGCTCCCTCTATATGGGTCTCCTGGAGACAGACACAATCCACATTCAGGGATCTCAGCAATATTGCAACCCGTTGCCTCTTGTTGCGATCATTTAGACCGCAAACATTTACCGTAATTATACGCGCAGCCATTAATGCACATCCAAACCCTGTCCTAGCGATTTATCACCTACATCCAACAATATTTTATCAGTTCTCTCTTGTTGCTGTGTCTTTTCCCCCACAAAAACCAAATCTTTTCTGTTACTTCCCTGTGAAAAAACATTCAACCCAAAAACAACGTGCCCTGTACCCCTCCCCCCATCCCCCTCCCACCCCCCTTACAGGCAAATAGGTCAATCCTGACCTATGTGCGGCAGCTGTAGCCCCAGTGCCGCCCTCCCCTCTGCACTTAATTACACTCTCATTCTATGCCTTATCTAGTCTGCTTGCTGCTGCCAATATAACATTAGAGATACTCTCCGCCATATCCTTTTCTGCCCATTATTAAGTCTTCTGGTTTGTCTGTCTTATTGCCACAGTCATACTTTTTGAACCCCTTGTCCTTTCCTTCAACTCATCCAAGTATTTTTTTGCCTTAATCTCAGAGAAAAAGATGTTAGTCTGTCCTTCATACACCACCTTAAGATGACATGGAAACATCAAATATGCCACAGAGCCTATATTCTGGAAAGGGGTTATCATCTGCCTCCTCCACCTCCTCTCTACCGTTACGTGGCAGAAGTCTGGGCAGGCAAAAAACGTTACACTGTTATATGAATGCCTAGCCTCAGGTTTGGCCTTGTCCATAATTTCTTGCCTCAATATGAAATTCCCCACAAATATCAATTTTGCCCTAGGCTTATCACTAACAGGGCCTTTCCTGCGAACCATAGGGAACCTGTAGGCCCTTTGTATCTCCTTCTCCTAGTTCCATCCTGTTAATCCTGTTAATTCTGGGAAGGCCCCTTTCAGCAGATTTACAACAAATGCACGCACGTCCTGCCCCTCCTTTTCTTCTGCCATCCGGAGAATCCTAACGTTATTGCGCCGTTGGCGATTCTCATAGTCCTCAAGTTTCCAGTGTACGTCGGCTGCCATTTTTACTTGTTCCTTCTTGAAGTCAGACCACTTCCCAACATCTTCCTCCAGTTTCTCAGTTCTTACTTCCACTTCAGTGACCCTTGACGCCATGTCCATATATAGCTTATTCATCTTTCGTAGCGATCCCTGTATCTTTTGATTACCCTGCATAGCCCTCCGTGACTCAGCCCTGGCCTCCTCCTGCATTTGTTTTAGGGTAGTAAATAGCACATCCATCGTCGTTGCTTGGGTTAGAGTGTTAGGCTGTATATTAGGCTGGGCAGTAGGCAAATTATTCCCTCTTTCATGATACAGCTGAGAAGTGGCTGAATAATCCCAGTCTAGTTTTTTAGACACCCCCGGATGTGTGGGACTCATACTGATTTTTGACCTGCTGTGGGGTCTGTTCTTTAAGCTCTTCACCCTCCTTTTAGTGCAAACCTTGAGGATTTCCTCGCTATCCGGTGTTGATGCCTCGGTAACTTTGGACTCAAACTTCAGTTCTGAGCTGCCAATGTCACTTTCCGTTTCCGAGACAGAGTCGGCATCTCCCTTTTCCACCTCGTCATCCTCGTCATTTACAGAGTAAAAACAGTCATCACTAGGGGACCCCGGGCCCTGCCCCTAGACCCTGAATTTAATGCTATCCGTACGACCCACAGGAGGCAATCGTTTACCCTGTTGTTTTAAGCCTTACTCCGAGCTCTGGGCTATATGAACAGTTTCTTTGGGTCGCGTAGCCTGCTCTGCGCTCGCCTGTGAGATACTTTTGAGGAGTGCGAGAGGGGAAGCAGCGCATTCAGTGAGTAGCGCTCCATTCTGCAGCATAGGCGTTATATGTGAACTGCTATCCACCAAGACGACTTCTACGTGACCATCAACCAAGTAGAGCGTCTGGATGGTCTCAGTACTAATGGTCAGTACTCTTGAGTGGAGAAAAAAGGGTGACTGATTTGCAAAAGGTCCATCTAGGCAGTTATTTGTTACAAACTGCTTTTGCTCTTTTTAATTTTGGAGGAGTGAGCAGAAACCAGAATAAAATTTCATGTTGCTCCCTCACCCAATTTTATTACACACTCATTCACACTTTTCACTTGCACTTCAAATCAGTCACCCTTTTTTCTCCACTCAAGAGTACTGACCATTAGTGGTTGATGGAGGATGTTTCACCTTGTCCTCATACATCACCGGTAGTCCGTTACTCTTATGGTCAACAAGGATTCCCAAATGATGAAGGGCGGATACGTGTGGTGACTGATGGGTATCCTTCTCTGACTTCATTATGTTATGATCACTCTTTTTAGGTTAGATATCTTAGTACACTGCCTGGTTTCGCATCACTTGAGGCACTATTTTTCTAGACCCATTGACACTTTTGTGTTAGGTCCTTCTTCCTTAACCTTGAATCCACAGTGGGAATTGCATCTTGGAGATGTGTAATTCATACACGTTAATATGTCTAAATTGTCGAAAAATAAGTCCACAATTTTTGTTTTGGCTCAGTGCCTCTGTGTGTGGACTGCCAGTGAACTAGCCTAGGAGGGAATTAAAGAGCTAACATTGGATAATAAATTCAAACGTGTTCTGAACAAGGGCCCCAAAAGTATGTTTGGCCCAGGCCCCCAACATCTTTAAGATGTCCCTGCTCTGCACAGTTTTCCTCTTTCTTCCCTCTTTCACCTACTCATTATCAATATTTTCAGGTGTGGTCAGGCAGGCTTAATATGGAAAATCTTTCATAAAAAAAAGAGACGGAGGCAATGGAAAATATAGGCTTGCTCCAGGGTATATGAAGCCGTGTGTAGCATAATGTCACAGAAAGAGGGAGAAATATTGGGAAATGATGGGAACGAAAACAATGATATTAAAAAGGCGTGTTTCGTTGAAATTTAAATAGGATATACAAGTTGTCTATCACACTACACAAACATTCTAAGTGAATTCCTAATCTAACCTCGTTAATTCAGACACTCAAGAACTTGGAGCAGAATGTAAAAAAAAAAAGAACAGTCATGAAATCAATCAGAAAACACATCTTGTGAGCACAGGCTGGTTTCTGCCTCGAGAAATCGCCGTGAGCATGTTTCCTTTGTTGATACTTTGCAGAAAAGTGACCTAAAGCATTTTAGCATGATTGAAACGGGTGGTAATTTTGTCCTTGGACATGGGTTTTCCACACTTGCTGGAATCTATCACTCACCTAAGAAGGGATGTTGTGACATATAAATCATAACAGTTGATTTTTTACCCCACTTTAGAAATAATAAGAAATCTCGAACCTCAAATTCGCTCTGACACTAAAGCAAGAAGAATGGTCATAGCCGCAGGAGTGCTGAAAATGTATTTGAGTTTGCACGAAACGAAATTTTAAAAAAAAGCTGGTGAGTTCTTTTGATCGCTATTCATAATATTGGCTCATTCGCATCTGTCTACTGGTTTAATGAAAAGCGCCTTATAAAGAAAAATCTTATCTGGATCATTGCTTGATATCTGTTTTGTTTCAGAGCATTTCGTTGTTTTTTTCGGTCATTTAAAGAAATAACTGATAAAGAAGGTCGAAGAAGGCACTTTTAACGACATTAACTGCTTTATCTCGTAGTTACTAAGACGATCCGCTAATTGGCAAGCGACACTACAGCGCCCGTTAATGTGTGAACATGAGAAGGTTGTTGGTCTTTTGCGAGCCCTTTGCTAGAACTTTTTGTCAAGGAACAGGCTCTGATTAAACACGGAAGAAATAGGATTTATTAAAGAAGCCCTGACTCGGATGATGGCCAACAGCAATAGCTGCAGCGTTCCTTTCAAATAGATGAAGTGGCAGGGTTCAAATGTGCAACTGGATAAAACAGATATTTCATATAAATTCAATGTGAAGAAAAAGTAATTGAAATGGTACCCGATTTGACATAGCAGGACAAGAATGAAAGCTGCTTATAGCATTGGAGGTGATGCAGGAATGGATTAAAAGGTTCTGTGAATGGTGATAAGGCAATCCCTCCCCTCAATTTACTCCACCAATCGGCCGGTAATGTGGAAGACATCCATTTTGTAGATTCAGCCCATCCTCACATCCATAGTGACAAGATTGCCGCTTCTTGCACTAAGCTTGCTACATTTGGGCTAAGACTTTGAAACATGGCAATTGCATGGCACATCGTTTGGGTGAAGTGTAGCTCAGGATGCAAAGAAGCCAGGCACAAGGACAGTGTTTTCTCCCCAAAGCAACTGAAATATTCTGGATTAGAATCAAGCCGACACATTGGGTTTATGGCTTTTGCCTCCTGGACTCACATGCTGCTCAAGTGTATTGGCAATTAAACGTTTGACAAATAGTCATTTGCTTCTGGAGTCAAATCAGAGCAAACTTTTGAAAAAAACCTGCACTATGGGCCAGATGTAGGTAAATATCATTTACCGATTCTAAAATACCTAATTTTACTGATTCAGTATTTTAGAATCGGTAAATGATATGTAGCTATCGCTTCTGTAAAATGTACCGAATCGGTGAAATTCGGTAAATACCGATTCGGTATTTACCAATTCGTATTCCCCATTCATTCCTATGGGCCTGGAGGCCCTTAGGAATGAATGAGAATTACCGATTTGGTAAATACCGAATAGGTAATGGGGGTAGACTTACAAGGGTGACAGGGTGTCACATTGACACCCTGTTGCACCCCTGTATAGTGCATGGGTGCACATGTGGCACACATACATGCCCTAAGGGCATGTATGTCTGCCACATGGCACAGTTGAAAAAAGCACAAAATTGCTTTTTTTTAGGGTTTTCAAAATGTACCACCAACTTGTAGCTGGTGGTAAATAACGAATCCTGAAATGGGAAAAGCACTCATTTGAGTGCTCCCTACATTAAGGATTCGGTAATTTACCGAATCAGTATTTTAAGAATTAAAGGCCAGATGTAGGTAAATGGCATTTACCGATTCGTAAATACTGAATTTTACCGATTCGGTATTTACAAATTGGTAAATGCCATGTAGGTAAATATTCGGTGACAATTACCGAATCATTAAGATTCGGTAATTACCAAATCGTTATTTTCCGATTCGGTAATTGCCATTGATTCCTATGGGCCTTTACCGATTCGGTAAAATTACCGAATTGTCAAGGGGGACAGGGTGTCACTTTGACACCCTGTTGCACCCCTGATTCTGGCTTGTGTGCAATGTGACACACATATATGTCCTTAGGGCATGTATGTGTGCCACATGGCACAGGTGTACATGCACTGATGTGCATGTACACTGGAATTCGTTATTTACCATGAAATATTATTTCGTGGTGAATAACCAATTCTTAAGGGACTGTGGCACTGTTTTCAGTGCCACCTACATCTAGATTTACCGATTCGGTAAATTTACCGACTCTCTATTTTACAGATTCAGTGAATTTACCGATTTGGTAAATTTACCGAATTGGTAATATTTAGGCCCCCTACATCTCAAACTCCAAATACCGGTCAGTAACGGCTGAAATCGGCCGTTACCGACCCGTATTTGGCCACCTACATCTGGCCCTAGGGAATTTACCGATTCCTTAAATGACCAATTCTGTAAATTACCGAATCCTTCATTTTGGCCTCCTACATCTTAAAAGCCTAATACCGGTCGGTGACGGCCGAAATTCAGTAATTTCAGCTGTTACCAACCGGTATTAGGTTTCCTACATATGGCCCATAATTTCTTCTTCAGGAAACTAAATTGAGTCAAGCTATACTCAAGTGTGTCTTCATTGGAGATGGAGGTGACAATATTATTTGTCTAGGTCAACCATCAAGCAGGTTTATTTAGAGAATCTTCACTAGCCCGACCTGGCAAACACTCAGTTATTCTTCTAGGGATATTTTGGTATTCTCATTTGTTTGCTGTATGTTGCCTGAATTAAATTGGCACAGAGCCTTGAAAAACCTCAGATCAGTAAAAATAATAATAAAAAAATATTCTTTAAAAACAAAACAGTGTTCTCCCATACACACTGTTTGCTTCATCACAGCTATTGACTTAGGGGCCGATTATGATCGCGGACGGACTTGCGTCCGTCCGCGATCATTGAGGAGGAGGGGACGTCCGCATGGGCTGCGGAGTCCCCTCCTGTGCGGTTAGGATGTGACTGCCACCCTGGCGGTCACATCCTCTATTTTTAACATTGCCGTGGGTGCAGCTTCAAGCTGCACCCGCGGCAATGTTAAAAATGCACGCATTGCATTTGCATGCAGAAAGAGGCAGGCACCGCGCGGTGCCTGCCGCTTTCTGCATGCAAATGCAGGGGGGTACCTTAGGTACCCCCCATGTGCACCCCCCCACCCCCCCTTCACCTAGGGGGCCCGCAACGGGCCCCCTAGGTGAAGATCCATATGCTTTTCCACGGCGGAAAACCCGCCGCGGAAAAGCACTTTTAAAATCCCATCCTGATATGGCGGACGGTGTCTGAGAGACACCGTCACCATATCAGAGCTTTTCCGCCGCGGTTGTAAGCCAGCCGCGGCGGAAAAGCTGCAGACGGAAACCAGGACCCACCAGCCATCCTAATGTGGCGGTGGGTCCTTGGTCAGTCCGCTGCAGTTTTTCCGCATCTTCGGGGCCGGCGGTGGCTTCCACCGGCCCCGAGGATGCGGAAAAACCGCAATCCTAATGACCCCCTAAGTCTGGTGAGAGTTCGCTGAGTGCAAGAAAACACCCAGCCGTGCTATGCAGAGCTCAGGAAGCAGCGGAGTGCATTAGATAAATGCTGTTCGCAGTGATTTACAGTGGCAGGTGCTTGTCTGCACTGTGCAATCATCTCAAACGGCACCATGCACAGCGCAGGTGGACGCTGCTTCCTTTCTGCCGCTCAAGCAGATTTTTACTTGAGCGGCAGCTTTTCCAACGTTAATGGACAGTTTCTCAACGCGAGCAATTGCGAGCATACTGACCACCCGCGTTGAGAAATCTCTCTGCGAAGTTCATTTTCAACTCTCGCGCTTACCAAATTACTGTTGCCGATCGCGAACAAGGAATTATTTCACCAGGAGGTGGATTTTCTTTGCTCGTGCTCACCAATTTGAGGATGACGAACGCCAGCAAGGAAAAATACAACGGTCCGCGAAGCAGAGTTTTTCAGAGCTCCACGTAACGCAGAATGCAAACTCAAGCAGAGCGGAATTCACTGCCCAGACTTACTATTGACATGTTTTCAGATGGGTCTAAAAATTCCCCTATAAGTTGGCACTTTGTCAAGATAGCTTAATGGATGCATATGTGATTTTGAGGCATCGAAGGGTGTCCTCCATTTATAATCAGTGCATGGAAATATCCAATCTTTATTGTAGAGCACCCACAAAGCAGTCTTAAAATAATTAGGACCCTTAATAATTAATGTGAAATTGTCACAATTCCAAAGTCTACTTGAGAAAGCCTTCGCTAATTCATATTATAATTCATGAATTTGACACTGGACCTAGTGTGTTCAATATGCTATAGAGGCCAGAGATTCACATTTCCCTGGGCCAGTGAAATTTAAAAAAGAGAGGAAGGTCTTTTTTTCAGTTGTTCAAGTAGATTATTTGAAGTAAAACATGACCTGACCTGGCATCAACACAGCAAAAAAGCATTTTACAGACAGTACTTCTCACAACAGACAACTTCCAGCCTCTGGACAAAAGGGTAAATGATTAATGGTACGGGAGTGTAGGCAGGTGAACTGGGTGTATTGACTATGTAAGCCTAGCAGGGAAAGAGGCAAACTCGTTTATTTTAGTTTTTTTTACAAATTTTCATCTAATGCATGCCTACTTGATCCACTTATGGGTGAACGTTAAGTAAATAGCTTTTAACACCCCTGCCAAACAAACACATTTTGAAGAAAACTATTAGACATAGGAATGGGACCATGTTCCCTTTTCAAAATAGGAGTGACCCTATATAGTTTTTAAAATACAACAGAAAATGAAATCCCTTGAAACTGTTTCAGAGGGCTGGCGGAGGGAATAGTTTCTCAGCTAAATCTTTCTGGATGAAATGCAGTAAGAGAAGATTGTGGCCAACTAATGTGCTCGGTCTGGAGCTCCGAGCGCTTCACCACAATAGGAGGCAGTAAAAAGGCAAGATATGCATGGCAAAGGAGTGGCAATCTCCGGAGAGAGCACATGCTTCTGATGTCAGCAAGGCACTTGAAGAAGTAGAAAAAAAGTGAACCAATTACCTGATATCAGCTCCAATAGTAGTTCTGGACTGGGGGTCTTTGGGCTCCGAGTCTGGAGAGTGAGACCGTGGAGCCAGGGGGGACAGCAATGCGCTGCAGCACGATCTGTGCAGCCAGGCAATGGCTGGTAGCAATTATGGCATGCCGCAACAGCAGGAGGGCCGCTGTGAGATTTTCATTCCGGGGGAGAGCCCCAGATCTGGCTGCAAAGGGGAAGGAATCCAGGAATCTGCCAAGCTGCGGAGAAGAAGCGCAAAAGGCACTCCTGGTTGGGGAGCATGGAGAAGGCTATAGAGGACTGCGGAGCTGCCACTAGCAGAGGTTAAATTTGAAGGGTCGGGAGGCTAGTCTAAACTTCAGGGAGGAAAGGAGAACTAATGTGCTAAGATTCCCACTGTGCACCAAGACATTGGGAGGAACTGAGAACTGTTTGGGGGTAGGATAGGTCACCACAACTTGAAATATCCAAAACTGAACAATGATCAGGAAAACCTCCTTTTCCTGTTAATAGTATTAGCCAGAAGGGAAATGTGCGTTAAATGGGTTAAAAACATACCTCTAACACATAAAGAATGGCTGGCTTCCATTCGAAGGGTAAACAAACTGCATAGAAGCGGGATCACGGGCAAAATATATGAATTCTGGAGCATTTGGGAACAGCATAACCAACCAAACTAAATTCAAGGTTTGTGTTATAACTGTCTAAAGATTAGGCAAAGCAATGCAATCTTCAAGCAGGGTCTTGAGTGAGTAGTCAGAATGACGTGCCCCCCTCCCCCCTCCGAGAATGAAAACAAGAATCTTCATGCACATACTGGCGCTTACCCAGGAGAGATCCCTTTTTCGGAACAGATGGTTAAAGGCACGTCCACCTCCACCTCCAAAATATTGCACAATGAGGACACAGAAAAAAATAACCTGTTTCCGAGGTAAATAAAAACAGTTATCACTTCTCGAGCTCGAATTTGAAGTTGGTGGTAATTTGCGATTTCTTTCACAAATGCACTGTTTGCCATTTTTGAAGGTGCCGTGTGGCGCACATACATGCCCTTAGGGCATGTATGTGAGCCATATGTGCACACATGTAAATTTCAGGGGTGCATCAGGGTGTCCTTATTACACCCTTGAACTTTTTCTCAATTTGCGATTCTCAAATTGCGAATCGCAAATTGAGAATAACTTCCCATTCATTCCTATAGGCCTTCTGGCCCATAGAAATGAATGGGAAAGTATTCGTTAATTGCGAATTCTCAATTAAGGAATATTGGGGCATATGTAGGTGGTCATTTGTGATTTGCAAATGCTGAAATTCGGCGAATTTCGGCATTTGCGAATCGCAAACGGCGTTTTGATATGTAGGTGCGGATTGGTGTCAGTACAACGCGATGTATTACAACGCGTTCCGTTACAACGCAGATTTTACAACGCGGGATACATTACAACGGATGTCATTACAATGCATGGCATTACATCGCAAATGCTATTACAACGCATGGCATTACATCGTAAGTATAGGTAAGTATAGCTTTTTTTAAAAATGTTATTTAGTTTATTGTAATTAATTTATTTAAAATAATTTAATTAAAAGACATTTTAAAATTGTCATTAAATTAATTTAATTCAATAATGTATATTTAATAAACAATATCTATTTAATAAATGTAATTTTATTAAAAATAGAAATTAATTTAATTTAATAAAAAAAGGTAATTAGTTTAAAGTACATATTTATGATAATGAAATTAAAATAAATTAAGAATAATTATTTATTTAATTTAATTAATTTAATTAAAAAATGTAATTAGTGTAAAATAAATAATTTAATTTATTAAATATATTTTAATCAATTTTAAAATAGTAAATATAATTTAATTATCCCTAAACACAAACCCTACCCTAAAACCTAAAAACACCCCTGTACCCCAAAACCCAAACCCTGCCCTAAAACCTAAAAACACCCCTGTACCCCAAAACCCAAACCCTGCCCTAAAACCTAAAAACACCCCTGTACCCCAAAACCCAAACCCTGCCCTAAAACCTAAAAACACCCCTGTACCCCAAAACCCAAACACTGCCCTAAAACCTAAAAACACCCCTGTACCCCAAAACCCAAACCCTGCCCTAAAACCTAAAAACACCCCTGTACCCCAAAACCCAAACCCTGCCCTAAAACCTAAAAACACCCCTGTACCCCAAAACCCAAACCCTGCCCTAAAACCTAAAAACACCCCTGTACCCCAAAACCCAAACACTGCCCTAAAACCTAAAAACACCCCTGTACCCCAAAACCCAAACCCTGCCCTAAAACCTAAAAACACCCCTGTACCCCAAAACCCAAACCCTGCCCTAAAACCTAAAACTACCCCTGTACCCCAAAACCCAAACACTGCCCTAAAACCTAAAAACACCCCTGTACCCCAAAACCCAAACACTGCCCTAAAACCTAAAAACACCCCTGTACCCCAAAACCCAAACCCTGCCCTAAAACCTAAAAACACCCCTGTACCCCAAAACCCAAACCCTGCCCTAAAACCTAAAAACACCCCTGTACCCCAAAACCCAAACCCTGCCCTAAAACCTAAAAACACCCCTGTACCCCAAAACCCAAACACTGCCCTAAAACCTAAAAACACCCCTGTACCCCAAAACCCAAACACTGCCCTAAAACCTAAAAACACCCCTGTACCCCAAAACCCAAACCCTGCCCTAAAACCTAAAAACACCCCTGTACCCCAAAACCCAAACACTGCCCTAAAACCTAAAAACACCCCTGTACCCCAAAACCCAGACCCTGCCCTAAAACCTAAAAACACCCCTGTACCCCAAAACCCAAACCCTGCCCTAAAACCTAAAAACACCCCTGTACCCCAAAACCCAAACCCTACCCTAAAACCTAAAACACCCCTGTACCCCAAAACCCAAACCCTTCCCTAAAACCTAAAAACACCCCTGTACCCCAAAACCCAAACCCTGCTCTAAAACCTAAAAACACCCCTGTACCCCAAAACCCAAACACTGCCCTAAAACCTAAAAATACCCAAACACCCCAAAACATATACATCAGTACCCCAAAACATATACTCCTATACTCATACTTATTTTAAAAAATACTTAAATTAATATTTTTAATTTATAATATTTAAAAACGAAATAAATATTTTTTTATAATTAATAATAATTAAATCAATCATAAAATATTAAATTAAATAAAAAAAAAATTAAATACTTACCAATACTTACGATGTAATGGTATGCGTTGTAATAGCATCTGCTATGTAATGCCATGCGTTGTAATGGCATGCATTGTAATGGTATTTGCGATGTAATAGCTGCGTTGTAACAGCATTACGTTGTAAAAGATGCGTTGTAGCAGTAACACACCGTAGGTGCATATCAGCAAAATAAGGAATCGCAAAAATTGCGATTCCTTATTTTGCTCAAGTATTTAAGGAATCGCAATTTTGTGAATCCTTAAATGCTATGTTATGTTATGTTATGTTATGTTATGTTATGTTATGTTAAAAGCATTTATACCGCCCACGGTCACCAGACGGTTTCATGGCGCTCAGAACAAATGCGAGAGAACAGTGCACCAAAGTTACTCATAGGCTGATTGAAAGAAGTGGCTTTTGAGCAATTTGCAAAAACAGACATAGCTAGGGCAGAGTCTGAGGGAGTTCGGAAGGGAATTCCACAGTGTGGGGGCCAGGTAAGAAAAGCACAGGCCACCATGCTTTTTGCATTTGTGCCTTGGGACAATCAATAAATTGTGTGAGGTGGACCGAAGATCTCTTGAGGGAACATAATGCTGGAGGTTAGACGTGATGAATACAGGAGCTTGATCGGATAGGGCCTTGAAGACAGTACAGCCAAGTTTAAACATGCAGCGAGAAGTCACTGGGAGCCAATGCAGTCTCCTCAGCAGGGGCGAAACATGTTGATGTTTAGGCTGGTGAAAGACCAGTCTCGCTGCTTGGTTTTGCACCAGCTGCAGCCGGTGAAAATGGTAAGAGGGTATCCCAACGTAGAGGGTGTTAGCGTAGTCAGTACGGGAGGTGACAAGAGCCATAATGAGGAGAATGAGTGCCTCGGTGGTAAGAAACCTACAAATTTTGCGAATCCTGTGCAGGTGAAAGAAACAGAATGATGTAACTGTGTTAATTTGAGGCCTCATAGACAGGTCACTACATATAATTACGCCTAGGCTCTTTACCGAATTGACAGGGCTGGGGGGCGAAGACCCAAGGGAAGAAGGCCAAAAGCTAGAGTTCCACGGGTTAGCCAACCCACCCATCAACACTAACTCCGTCTTGTTGAGATTGAGCTTCAGCTGGCTGTAGTGCATCCACTCAGAGATGACAAGCATAGTGGATTGGAAGTTGGCAGAGGAAGAAGGGGTGGAATCAACAGGGAAGATCAACTGTAAATCATCAGCGTAATTGAAAATAGTAACCGGGGTGTGACGGAGGGAAGCTATAAGAGGTTGCATGTAAGGGTGAAATAAAAGTGGCGACAGGGCAGAGCCCTGTGGGACTCCACAAGAAAGGGGGAAATAAGGGGCGGAATAAGTGGACAGATGAACTGCCTGAGACCGCTGGTGCAGAAAAGATCTGATCCACATTAAAGCCATGCCCTGGATACCTGCGTTGTTGACCTGGTCGATCAAGATGGCATGATCGACCGTGTCAAAGGCGGCCGACAAGTCCAGCAGTACAAGTGCCTGGGCGATATTCTTGTTGGCGCCTTTCCTTGGCATGTCCATCACGGCCACAATAACAGCTTCAGTAGAATGAGCTGGCCTAAAGCCAGCTTGCTGGTTATCCAGAAAGGAAGAACCCTCAATTAACGCACTGAGACAGGGAGTGACATAGGTCTCCAAGATTTTCCCAAGATAGGGGAGAAGGGAAATTGGCCAAAAATTACTCAGGACCGAAGGGTCGGCACCAGGCTTCTTTAGTATGGGGACTACAACCGCCTGTTTGAAAGAATCCGGTACCGTGCCTGTGGCCAGAGAGTTGTTAAGCAGTGCCAACGGGGGATCTGGGCAGGCCATGAAGGCTTCTTTGAGGATTTGAGGAGGGCAGCAGACATTAGGAAAGCCCGAGCTCACCATATGTAACAAAGAAATAAGCTCAGATAGGAGGAAAGACATCCAGGCGACAGGGGTTCATAGGGGGTAGTGGAGGAGGAGTAGAGGAAAAGGGAGGGGAAATGTTATTCTTTATGGTGACAATTTTATCAATGAAATATGAGTTAAGGGAATCACAGAGAGCTTGTGTGGGTTGTGTTTGGACGGTGACACGGTTGGCGAGGCGAGCTCCTCGACGATAGAAAAAATGTCCTTAGCCTTAGAGGCGTAGTCCATTATTTTCTGGGAAAAGTAAGTGGTTTTGGCCAATAGAATGGATTTTTTATACCGTTTCAACAGGTCTACATACACAATTTTGGATTCTAGGTTGTAATTACGCCTCCAGCGGCATTCAGCTTGGCGGAGGGCCAGTTTATCCAGTTTCAGTTGGTCTGTGACCCACCGCTGAGTGTCATGAGGACGTTTAGATTTTATGATTTTTAGCGGGGCCACTTTATTGCTGGCAGACATCAGCCACTGCTCGAGATGACAGGCCTGGCCAGCCACTGAGGCCTGGCCCCTAGGGGCTGTGGTAGCTAAAATGGAATGAAATTCTGCGAGGTTGGCTCATTTCGAGTTACGGGTGAAATTGGTAATAGGAGTAGGGTGTATAAGCGGAGTGAAGTTGAGGGAAAAGGAAATGAAGAAATGATCAGACCAGGAGCAAGGATAAACTGAAGGGGGGGAAATGTTGAAATTAGTCGTCCAGACTTGGTCTAGGATATGGCCTTTGCTGTGGGTAGCTACTGTTATGTGCGAACTGCAATTCAGACCAAGCACGAGATCAGTAAATTCCTCAGAGAGATTACTTTCCCGAGGATCTGATGGCCAATAATTAAAATCACCAATAATAAGAACTTTAGCATGATTGATAATTAGCTGGGAGACTAAGTCACTGAATTGTTGGGGATATGTAGGAGTCAAATAAAAAATGCGATTCAGGCTTAAGGAATCGCAAAATACCACCTACTCCAAGTAGATGGTATTTTGAGATTTCCTTTAAAAATGCATTTTTAAAACAAATTCAAAGTGCCATGTGGCGCACAGACATGCCCTTAGGGCATGCCCTTGCGCCACATGTACTTGCAGGCACATTCCAGGGGTACAACAGGTGTCCTTTGGACACCCTGGCACCCTTGGAATTGCCATTCTCAAATTGCGATTTTGTCATAGGAAATCGCAATTTGAGAATTTATGCCCCTTCATTCCTATGGGCCTCTTGGCCCATAGGAACGAATGGGACACTCGTTCCTTAATTGCGATTTGCAATTTGCTAATCACAATTGAGGAATATTAGGTAATCACAAAAAAATTGCAAATTATTACCTACATTCCATTTTGCGATTCTCAAATAGCGATTCCTGAAAAATCGCTATTTCAGAATCGCAAAATGGAGATTACCTACATATGCCCCATTGAGAAATCATTAAAAAACTTCGATTTTTTTACATACATCCCTTTTTGCAATCCTCAATTATTTGAGAATCACAAATGAGGTTGTTGATACAAATGGCTCTTAGTTCCTTCAAGTAGCTCATAGTTCTTGCTGTTGGTCTTTATTGAGATTTCAGAGATAGTTCATTGATGATTTTGCACATGTTTTTGGTATAATGGATTGTGAGATAATTTACTTAGGTGGTTGGAGAAGTGTCTTGAGGAGATTGTTCAATTTCTTCAGAGAGGATTACTTTGCTAATGTCTCTTAAGTATTTCACCCATTGTTTGGGCCTATTGGATTTTTCAGCAGTAACACATATAAGCCCATTCAACGTAATAATGACATGAGAATGATCTAATCACTCAACTGGTCTTACCTTATTCATATTTAGCTTTCCTTCTCTAGTGATGAGAAGATTTACTGTAACTTGTTTGCAGTGGATGGCCATTGCGCAATGTTGTGTAAGATATCAACTACAGGCCTAGAACATCTGTCACTGTTTACCAGGCTAATCCACTTTTAGAACTAATAAAAATGGCAATTCCATATCATGAAGTTAACAACTCAATGAGTAGCGGATGTCCACATACCTATTTATTAACTGTTGGATTATGAAAAGGGTGCCAAGCTTTAAGGCCTCATCTTCAACAGAGCACACAACTCCTACTGACTACCCAGTTCACACCTAGGTAAGGTACATGAAGGAGTCATGCATCCCTTTCAAAAATAAGTGTTTTTCTACAAAGCAAGCACTACTTAATCAACAGGGATGGCTACACATGCACAATGGACTATGTATTTCAGAAACACTTAGACATGCGGGGGAGAGGCGGTGACAGTCCAGCTATTACAAGTTGGGTGGTTGGATCACCCTGGGACTGCCAATGCTGCCAGGGATCTGCTGTTTTCTGGAGATGGTGTGGCAGTCAGGAGGCTGCAAAATGCAAGCATATTACGAGTTTCCTCACCTCCGGGGTTTACATGGAGGTTCTTACTCCATGTAAACCCTGGAGGAGAGGAAACTACGCTTGTAGATGCCCACAGGGACATAACATGTGCCCCCCTGTGTGCATGCACAGAAGTTCCTGGATGGCATGGGCTTTCAAATCCATGCCTTGCAGGACACTTGTGATGCATTCCCATTCCGGAGCCTTTTTCAAAGGTACTGCCACCTCTGAATGAGGCACCACCATGGGACCCCCACACCACCTGCCCGCCAGACTACGAAAAAGTCATAATCTGGCAAGCAGTGGTGACCTTTGGCGGAGAGGTGGCGCAGCAGTTTGCACCACCACACCGCAGCTCCCCCAAAAGTCACAATCAGGCCCTAAGAGTCAACCACAGTTCCGTACTTCAAAGTTGTGCTGTCTAATGCTCATGTACATACTTGTGATATCTAAAGAAAGAGAGACTGCCTCTCACAAGTGTGCATACCCAGAATGTATGGTTTCTAAATTTGTCTCTGTCAGAAATGGTTCTTGTGAAAGTCACTAGTCTATGAATGGGTTTCCCTCATATTGCATTTCTTGGTTATAGTTTGCTGTGTTTTTTCCTTTGGTTTATCTGTGGTAGTTAGATCTTTTTTATTTTCTCAATAAAGAAGTTAGAGAATTTCTCACATGTTTTATTTGCTGAGTCTATAATACCCTTGGACTTTGGTGCATATTTGTTTTTTTTTTACATTTTTTCTGATAAAAAACGACCTTGCTTCAAAAATGAGAGGTATTTTTTGTTTCTCTGCAGGAGAATTGTCAGATATGTAAATAAGGGGCACTGGCACTAATTTAATTCATCGCTCTTCATCTAGCACATAGCTGAGTTCTTTGTTGTTGGTCTGTATTAGGATTTTCCACATTGTTTTGGCATAGTGGATTGGGAGATGATTTACTTTAGTGGTTGAAGAAGTGTCTTGAGATTGCTAAATTTTTTCAGAGAGGATTTCTTTTTCAATGTCTCTTAAGTTTCTCACCTATTTCTTATACCTATTGGATTTTTGAGTGGTATCAAAGCTCATTCAGTATAAAGAAGACATAAGACTGATCTAATCATTTAACTGCTTTTACCCTGTCTATCTTAATACCTCACAGAAATGCTTCTATTGGAAGACTCTGGTATTCATAAACTGTAAAAAAAAAATTAAAAACAGTTTTTACATTATGCTGTAGAATAGCATATATGTATTTAGATTTACACTCACAAAGTGACACCATCATTAAAGAAGTAATTCTATATCAAAATGATATGACAATTATAGGAAAGAAAGCTGCCATTACCGTTATTCATTGTAGCACACAGAACTCTGATTATAAGTGAGTGATTTTTCATGGAGGAGTTCCTCAGTGCTGTAAAAGAAACTACCTGCTTTTCCATGGTCAGGTGGCAACTGTTCAATTATAAGTATTTGCTACCTTTCAGTGCGAACTACTTGACCTGTTAAATTTTGACAAGCGAGTCCATGTTGCCCGAGCAGCATAGAAAGGCAGAAATCATACCTTTTGTTTACCAGGCCTTAGAGAAATAAGAGTCAGAGCACACATCTATATTTAAACATACAAATGTTCAAGGAAATACATATATGGATATTACATGACAAGGAGAGCAAATTGTACACAATGATACTGGTACCGGTTATGTAGTGGAGTTTTGCAAGTGTGCGCGACTATGGTATGAATATTGACTTTTGCTGGTGGTTCCGTTTCACATATTTAATGTTCCCTTGATTTATGTGCTTCATTACAAAAGTAAATCATGCTTTACATGCATTTTGTATGTATCTTTGTTTCCCATAAAAACATTGAGGATTTTGAGGTGTAAGAAATAATGCAAAGCACTTTTTTTAATAGTGATTTTTGTTGGTATGGTTTTAATTCTTTTTTTTCCCCATTCGCTTCCAACCCCAGCCAACTTGGAGATCAAGAGGTCACCACTGTTACTCAGTTGAGAGATGTAGGCCTTCAAGGTAGCACTCTTCCTCTCTGTCGCCCGCTTACCAGTAGCAAACCAGCTTCCTTCCTGTTGCTGGCCTCTCGTTGTCATTGAGAGGGTGGTTGTGCTCTCTACTGATTACTTAAAACCGAAGACTGTTGCTGAAGGCCCACCTTAGATCGAAACTGGGGCCCAAGAGGATACATTGAGACCCAGCACAGTCTGAGAGCTTCCTATGAGGCTTAATCATAGGATAAAAGGGGTTATATGGATGGTCTTATTGAAACATAACAATTATAGCTATTTAAACTAGAGGCCAATTTGACAGGCAGTCCAAAGTGGCTCTCTTCTTAATGTTTTTTAATCTGGCCAAATAAGTCTTAGATGTTTTATACAAGGAGGATAGCCAGTCCAAGTTTGTAGGGGGAAAGGCCTCAGCAATGGTTTTAATTCTTGCTTTCACTGGAGAGCATGGTCAGGAGTATAACGGCTATTCACAATGAGAATTTTATCTGCAAATGTGAGGATGAAAATATACAGCAGAAAGGGCTTCTTTATGACTGCAAGACATTCACAAAGGGATTCCTGGCTCCCAGTAGTGCATTTACTCCTGTGGATTCAGCTACTATGAGTGTGGAGGAATTGTCAGTAGTAAATCCCACTAAAGCGGTAAGAGGTTTGTGTTCCACCTTGGTAATAAATAAAGCGATTTACTCATATCAAGGACTAGAAGGTTTCATTTCTATGATGGGTAGGGGAACAAATCACCACCACATTGGTGTGGGGACTAAGGGAATTGCTTTCTCCATGAGGGAAAAAATGTACCCTGCACAAAAAAATAAAAAAATGCATTTTCATAGGAGGCTGCATTCCTCCTGGTACAAGTAATATGATACCTATGTGTAGTCCTCACAGGTCCAGAACTGTACTGAAGTCATTGTATCAGAGGTCCAGTACTTATACCCAGTTGTGCCTTTGAAGTAGGTGAGACTTCACAGATAGCTTTGTAGTGCACAGATATCCACCCTTCCTGCCCTGCTCCAGGCTCAGTAAAGAGGGCCCTTTGTGTTGGGACAGGGCGCAAACTATTAAGGTGTAAGTGTGAGTCAGTGCCCAGCTCCTCTCTCCCATTTCCCAGGAAGTCCTAAAAAGATACACTTAAGCTCTCTTTGTGTCTGGTTGTTCAGTAAGAAATACACAAAGCCCAGTTGTCATCCAGCCAGGCTTAACAGAGAGAGGGAGTGGGCAACAAATGGCTAAAAAAAGTAAATGGAAGCTTTCTAAAACGGACATTTGATGAACTGTGATTTAAAATCCAACTTCACCATAAATTATGATTTCTGATTAAGAGTCCAGAGATACAAAACTTGAAAAGTCTATCTCTTCACAATTGGGAATTACATATAAAATATGCTATAAGTTAATCCCAATGTTATCCTATGGGAGGGATAGGCATTGCAGTAGTGAAAAACAAGTTTTCTGCAACTATGTAAAACCTAAAAGTACATGTCTGGCCTTTTAAAAAGATTTCACTCGGCCCTGTGGTTTAGATAGGGCCTACCTCAGGGGTGACTTATGTGTATAAAAAGGGATGGTGTAGGCCTGGCAAGAGGGTTACACTGCCAGGTCGAAGTGGCCCTGTGAAATTGCAAATACATGCTCTGCAATGGCAGGTCTGAGCCATCGTTAGTGGACTACTTAAATGGGTGACACAATGAATGCTGCAGGCCCACTAGTAGAATTTAATTTACAGGCCCTTGGCACATGTAGTGCGCCTTACTAGGGTAAATAAAATATACCAATGGGGGATAAGCCACTGTTACCACATTTAGGGGAGAGAGTACAAGCACTTTAGCACTGGTTGGAAGTAGGCATGGGCGGAAAATCCGTTTCGCTCGCGGATTTTGCGGATTTTCGGGAAATTCGCAATCCGCGAGATTCGCGAATCTCCCGCAAAATCCGCAAATCCGCGAGCAGCGGATTTTGCTCGCACTGCTCGCACTGTTCGCGTGAGTTCGCGGCTTCCCAGTACAACTTCGCGCCCCGCGAATAAGTGCTAAATTGCAGAAATACGATCTTAGCAAAACTGAAACTACTTACCAGGTTCAAAAGTTCAGGCTCATCATTAGTAGCCATTTCCTGTAGTGCTTCCTGAGGGGCCCCTCCAGAGTTCAGTTGCCAGTTGCAACTATTATGTGACCCTGCTCTGAACCTCAGAATAGTTACACATATGCCACAAAGGTCCTGAATTACAGCTAAGGGAGACAAGCAGGAGCCAGGCTGGAAGTTAAAATCCATTAATCAGCCCCTAATTCATTATTGTCAGTTGGGGCAGGGCAGGTGTTGTAACTAATTTTGCAACAATGAAAGCACTTAGCAAGTGCAAAAGATCACTAATCAGGGCGCACTAAGGAAGCAGGTGCCAGCTAAAAAAATATTCTGTGACACATTAATCAACCCCAAATTAATTCAGGTCACTTGAGGCAGGGAAGGTGTGCTTTGCTTTGCCGAAAATAATGTACACTGGACAACCAGAGGGTGTGGTGATGAAACAGAGGGTGGCATGGGTGGGCCAGAGGGTGGCATGAGTAGTCAGAGAGTGGCAGTGGTGACAGAGAGTGGCAGTGATGAAGAAGAGTGTCCCAAACAGGCTGGACACGTAGAAACAACAAGTTCGCAAAACTTGGGACCCGACAGGTAAGTTCGCAAATTGCGAAATTGTAAAAACCCTCGCGAACTGGCAGAAACACGGGCGAACACAAAAAAAAAAATCCGCAAATTCGCGGGAATTCGCGGATTTTGCGGATTGCGAGTTCGCAAATCCGCAAAATTCGCGAACGCGAGATTCGCAAAATTCGCCCATGCTTAGTTGGAAGTGGTAGAGTGCACTGAGTCCTAAAAGCAGCAAAACCAAGGCCAGAAAATGGAGGGAGGCTGGCAACAAGTTAGGGGGAAACACTCTATGACTGTCAGGTCTACCAGGTCCTCTTTCTTTCTATCCTTTATTGTACTCTAATAATGGGGGAGCTAACCTCCATGAATGCTGTCCTCTCTACTGCTCTACACTGAAGAAAGCCCTTGCTCTGTCCTAAACTTTCTTCATCAGGAAAAGAAATTGTGTCAAGTATTCTGGCGAGATCGGGTCCTGCAGGATCCTACTATTGTCAACACGTCATAACTTCTCCCACCTCCTTAGACAAAAATGGTATATCTCTGATTACAAATTTCCACTGAAAATAAGGGAAATTTATCATCTTTTTTTCCACTAATGGAGAAATCCCTTGGTGTCTATATGTACCTCTGGTCCTGTGAGCTTTTGTTATGTCAGTCGAGGTACTACTGTTGCTGTCGATGGCATGAAGGTATTGCTTACATTTGAATCCGGGAGACATGTTGTAGTGAGGTCTGTAACCAGTGGTTGTGTTCATTCATTAGACAATTGTGTACATCTGTCAGAACAGAAATAGTTATTGCATCTGAGATGCTTCTTTTTGATTGATAGTTTGGCTGTTTTCTTGACTATAGGGTTTGGCAGTGGGGATGCTTTTTGACTGATGATGGCATTAATCGGAGAGACTGTGGTGACCTGCTCTCTCAGACTGATGTGGCTTCAGCTGGTAGATCATTTAATTCAACACATTTTATAGAATGTTCCTTGTGTCTTGAGGCGATATTCGGGTTGTCGCACCTCAACTATACAGACCTGCTCTTGCTCTCAGAGTGGTACTTTGAGCTAGTGATATCCACTCAGATTGGGCAGTCTTGCCACCTTTCTCATCCAGAACACACAACTGTTCACATTGTAGGTGGGCAACTCTTGGTCTCTGTCTACATCCTTGCATATGAGAGTTACTGTTTACTCTAGTTCCCCTTGCCTTTCTGCTGTTTTTTTCAGAGAATTTGAGTTGCGATTTCGAGGGTATAGTTGCATTAACGGATCTTGTGCAGCTGGTTTCTTCCTCACTCGTTCTAGTTCAGCTATGACCTATCTAATTTTACGGATTCCACTTGTCCTTGGCATGTCTTCTTGCATGTCTGTGAACCTTGATGTCTTTTGTCATAGACAGCTTCTTAATCTTTTCACATCTTGATCAGGCTGGTCTGTGGATAATCAGGAATATGTTTCACTTGCCTCTTGCAATGAGGATGCAATTGGATGAGGGCCTTATGTGACCCTGTTATGGCTGTAAAATGTCAGTGCCCCTAGAAGTTTGAGATTGTGTGACCTTTCCTTGCGCTTAGCTTTCCTTGCTTCCATTTTACTTTCTTTTTCCTGTCATTGATGGTGTGTGAAAGATCTTTTTCCTTGCTCTCCTTCCTTGTACTGAGATATCATGTTTTGTTTTTGACCAGTTTATTAGCAATAGCACCCTTGAGGATATCCTTTACTTAGAGTGGCATTTTGAGAATTCTGTAGTGCTTGATGGTTGACAGGCAGACCACAATAAGTTGCAGTCTTACTGCGTCCTTGCTTCTAAACCTAATGGAAGGGAAATGTTATTCCAGGCTTTCTAGCCTTGCATACCTGCCATCTTACACAGTGTCACCGTGTAACACACAATATCGACTCACAGCACATGATCTCCCTGTGAGGAGCTGATATCAAACAATGGCAGGGAAAATGAGCTGTAAAAAACTGTAAATAGTGGTTTTCCAACACATTTTCCGAAGCTTTGTACTGCTGACGTCCGTTGAGGTGTGAAAACAACCCAGGACATCGGCACAAGCCTCAGCAAGCTTTTTTTTTATTGGCGGGGGGGCTTGGGGTGGGGTTTAAATTGCCTCTTAGGTACTCCTTGGCATAAGGCCCTGCTCCCTTCAAGGCCCGCTCCTTCTTCACATTGTGAGATTGTTCTTTAAGTTGGCAGATATGGCCTTGCAATAAAATCATCTAAAGAGTCACCCTGCTCCTGGCATGCCAAGCTCACACTGTGGAGATCTGGGACTATCCCAGTTGCTTTCAGAAGCATTGCACTCCTGCAGACGCTTCCAGCAACTCAGAGGTGGGGAGGAAGCACTGATTGCACACAGTTGACTTGTTGATGGTTGCTCCTGTATGACACTGCATCGTGCATTGCTTTTAGTGTGGGCTCTCTTTTGAAGTGCCTAATGCTGGCACGTACAGTTAGTGTTGGGCTGTGGAATACAGCTGACCTCTGAGAAATGCACACTAGTTCTTCCAGCTAGCATTAAGAGACACATCTTGTAGTGGCTATGGACCTACACTGAAGTATACAAAAAATAAAGGTTGGAATGCTTGAAGTATTCTGAGCTACTGGTTATTACTTAGGGCCACATCACAGATAATTATTGTTTTGCAAACCATGTCACCTCAGTTCACACCCAGGCATATCAAATCAGTCTTGGCCCTGGTCCAAAAGGTACAGTCTTGTCTGGACTGCCAGGCCCTCCCTGAACCGAAATACAAGCAACCCAGGAACGATGTTGCGATGATTTGGACTCTTCAACGGGGTGTAACATGGTTCCAGAGGGATAATGAGGTTGAGGCACATTTCTGGGCACACCTGATTTGCCTAGGGTGTTGTATTTAAGTAGAAATCTTGACCTAATCTCAACCACTGGATCTTACTAGGACCCTCTGCAGATTGGCTTCTCTGGATTTGTTTCTTTACTAGGCCAGTTGCGTTCTAGGATTGATTGGTATAAAAGATGTAGGGTCAGGAACTCTTGCTTTCTACTATTTACTGTACCTTACCTCAGTCTTAATTTTCTCTCTGCTATTTCTGTAGCTTAGCTCCACTCATGCTGTCTCATGTGCTGATTTACACTGAAGAATGTTTTTCACCGTACCACATTTTCTCTCCAAAAGTGACGCTAACGTTTCCTGTGCAAAAGCTGGAAAGCACACTAAAAGTAACGCAAAGCAGCGCAAATCTCTGCTTTGCGTTACTTATCGCCAAGTGAGCATTGCATGAGTGGTGCATGTTCATTCCGGTGCAACCACCCATGCCTTTTGACACAAATCCCGATCTACAAACAAAGGTATATAGGGTTTAGCACCAAAGTTAACATAATTTCCACTGGGGCATTAAAAGCAGAAATGCTTTAATTTCTCCTTTCTTTCCAGACTTTGCTTGTATGATCACTGTACAGCACACACACAAAGTTGGAAAAGATTTAAATTAGGTCTAAGCCTAGTATTGTATACTTCCAGTACAAAACCTATGCTAGACTCACACACACACTATAGCACTATGACGCAAAGGTGTGAGTGTGGTGCTCAGCAGCTGATATCAGCGCTGGTGTTAGGGAGAGGGGAAGACAGAGCCATAGTTCTGTACATTTGGTGGTCTCCTGCTCCCTCCCATTCATGCAAAACAGCAGAGCTTTTTTGGCTGCTTCACTGCGTTCTGTGACTTTTTAAAAAATATGGCACTTAGAGTCCTCATCACAACATGCCAATTGCAAAGCTGGGAGATTTAGTACTATTCTGAGACAGTACTCTGTCTCTGTAGCTGTGTTTTAAAATTCCCACTGTGTGTCTGGGTCCTCTCAAGTGTATTTTTTAAATGGCTTCTCTCTGAATTTGGGTGAATGTTTCTGTTTGGGCCCAGTTCTTTTAAACAGGTTGCTCAGTCTACACCAACAAGATAACTACCTCGTGTGGGTGCTGATTCATGAGATGTTGGAAATCACAAAGGTTTCCTATAATATTGCTGAATAGCCTTATGTGCTTTCTCACCATGTGAAAGGATTTCCACATGCAATATTGTACATAATGTATATTTAGTTGTGACGAACTGCCATCCACGTATTGTAAGTGCACAGTTTAAATGTTTTCCTTATTATCCCCCATGGCATTTTATCTCCACTCTAGCTCCTCAACTTTGTGAGGCATTTCATTTCCATTTCTTCACTTAAAACAATTTACTTCTCCATAAGATATGAGTAAACCGCAGCCCATTGCAACTGTTGGAATGAGTTAGAAAAAGTTTGCAAATGCATACAAGCTCCGACGTTTTTGGTGTTCCCAACGTATTCAGGACATTCCCAGTATTGAAATGCCAACTCCTCATGCTTGGAGTAGGATTTAAATAGGTAAGATCCTACAATTTTGTGGTGTAATAATGCACCCAATGTAAATCTATTTACATTAATGATTTCCCCTTTTATGAATAATTGTGCAGGTATAGATTGTAATTGTATGTGGAAATGGGTTTGAAACTCTGTAGTTTTGTGTGTTTATCAATATGTGTCTATCTTTTTGTGTCTTTGTGTCTGTGTTAGTATGTAGTCATCGTTCAGTCTTTCGCTTTCTGCTAGTTCGTGAATACATTTGGAGAGGTGTGTCCTTCTTTAGCTTGGTGTGTCTGAAATATATTAGGCCTGAGCAGAGTTTTGCTACGTGGAACTCTGCTAAGTTAGAAAAAAACTCTGCGAAGTTCCCTGAGTGGCGGAGTGCAGCGCGAACTGTAGTTTGTGCTGGTATTTCTGCTGCTCGTGTAGAAACTCTACCCGAGTGGCAGCTCGGGCTCGCAAACTTACTGCTCACGATCGCAAGCGGGGAAAAACTCTGCTGCACATCTCAAGGCGGAGTTTTCTGCACTCTGTGAGCTCCACGGAGTGCGGAGTGCAGAAAACTCTGCAAACTGAGTGAATTTCACTAGCCCAGGCATACAAAATGTGTAATTAGACAAAATCTTGGTCCTTTTGTCGACGATAGGGTTACTCCAGAACATATCTATTAGACACTCCATAAAGTAAGATGTTGGTGCAGGTTGGCAAGGAACCCATTGGACCAGGAACCTTCTTCAAAAATAGCGTTCATTTGTGAGAGGAATGAAGTACCTCAAAAATAAATTCTTTATCGCGGTTTCCTAAATGTGTCAAAAAATGTTTACGTACCAAAAATATCCAATCTGGTCAGTTTGATTTTCTTAATAGCAAATTCCAGTCAGAGTATCAGGATATCCACAATAGGTGTGCATGATTAAAAAAGTACACATAATCAGTTTTAGTGGGGATTTTTTGTCGACATGGCTGGAAGTTGCTAATCAGCCTAGCCCTGATACATATGTCATCTAAACTGGATATATATTTGGGATAGGAAAGAAGTTAAATTATACAACTGCTCGAACAGGCATGTCCACCTTTAAGCATTAATGTTCAAATGATAGTTGGCTTGTTATTTCATTTATGTATCAGTGTGGGAAGTGCATTCATATAACCGAACAATTGTTTTGTGATGAACTGGATAGTGAAAGTTTGCTAATAATGCCCATGAGAAAGTGCCTCCTTTTTCATAGCCAATCCTAAATTTTGTGGACTGATTCTACTGTTTTTTCCTCAAGGAATAACAACACGTCTTGTGAAGGCGAACCCTCAAAGTCACTTAATAAACCTGAACTCAACCCCCCAGTGGCTATGTCATGGAGTAGGCAGGCTTAACTTAGAGCAACGTGTAAAGTAGTTATGCAGCACAAAAATATTATAGAGTAATACAAACAAGCAACATACTGGAAATTGGATGACTGCTTAAGAGGGGTGAAATCCTAATCAAGCACCACCCAGAATCTCTGTCAGGGTGAAGTCACAAGTAAACCCCAAATTAAACTATGCCTAACCCTATGGTAGCTTGGTGCAAGTAGTTAGGTTTAGCTTAAAGGCAATGTGTAAAGTATATATGCAGCACTTTAAACAGTAATAAAGTGAAAACACCACTCAAGAAAAATCCCACAACATTTTAAAAATATAGAGTAACATGTAATACATTATTCTACAGCAAAACAACAAAATTCCTATCAGTAGACCTGGAGATATGCATTTAAAAATAATTCAGGTAGTTAAAGGGCTTAAAAGCATCACCCACAGCTATCTGGTAATGCGACACTGGTTGAAAGTCACAAGTTAAGGCACACCATGATTGAGCAAGGGCCAGATACAGGGAACAGGAGGCTGGTCCCACTGACATACTAACTTTCAAAATCCAGTGTGAAGAGTTCCGTTCACAGTGTATGGGGCCGCAAGGAGCAGGGTAAGTGTTGTGGATGGTCACTGAAATAGTTCGAAGGGCAGGCATAGCATGGCAATCATCGCAGAAGTGTGAAGATATTGTAGGGCACCGAGGACAGGCTTTGGCGGTCACAGTGAGCTTTTGATGCTATAGAGTGAAGTGCAGATCTCGTGTTGCCAGGCACTGTGGCACAAAGAGTTGTGTTCACCTGAATTTTCTGTTGTCCGGAGATGTGGGCATCAAGATCTTGGTGCAAATGGGCCCATTTGCATTCTCAAAGAGGCAAAAACTTTAGGATTTCTCCTTTTCCTGGGATAGGAGCTAAACTGGGGCCACACCAGGACTTGAAGGGCACCTCTTGGGGTTTAGAAGCTCACTCCAGCTCAGGTCAGCAAGGTTCAGCCAGGTAGATCCCGGTTGCAGATCAGCGGAGCAGTTGCAGGAACCTCTAGAGTTGATTATTTCCATATAGCTCAGAAAAGGAGGTCAGCTAGCTGACCCTCGGAGTCACTGCAGCCTGAGGTGAAGGGTACAGGCCCAGTCTTCCTTCTCAGCAAGCAGGGCAGCAGAGCAGCAAAGTAACAGGGCAGTAGAGTGGCAGCAACAGCCCAACAGTCTTTCTTCTGTAGTATCCACAGGACCAGGAGTTTACTGAAGAGTTGGATCTTAGGGTTTCAGTATTAATGGCTGATGCTCACTTTGAAGTAGGGGAAGTTTCTAGAGAATTCTTTATGAAGTAGGGGAAGTTTCCTGCCAACCATGACCTGGCTCCAATCTGGCAGCATGAACAATGCAGTGGTGATAAGCCCTTTGTGTAAAGGCAGGGCACAGCCCATCCAGTTGTAAGTGGAGCTGTGCCCAGCTCCACCCCACCATCCTGCCAGTTGATGGTCCATCCAGACACACCTAATCCCTCCATTATGGGTCTATCTGGGAGGAATAAAAATAGTCCGACTGCCAGCTACACAAAATCAAGTGACCCAGTCCCAGTCTGGAAACACCAAATAGTAAGGGCAAGAAAATGCCAATATTCTAAAAGAGGCATTTTCAAAATTGTAACTTAAAATCCGACTTTACTATTAAAGAGGATTTTAATACAACTTCTCAGACACCAAACATGAAATGTTTTTCTGTTCCCAATCAAAAGTTAGCCGTCATTAAATGTGATACGGCAACCCAATGTTACCATATGGTAGAGGTAGCCCTGGCAGTAGTGAAAAGCAATTCTCAATTTTTTTCACTTCTAGGACATATAACACTTAAAAGAACAAGTCCAACTTTTGAAATACTTTGCACCCTGCCCTACGGTCTGTTTAGGGCCTACCCTAGGGTGACTTATATGTATTAAAAAGGAAGGTTTAGGTCTGGCGAAAGGATTATTTTATCATGTAATGGCAGTTTTAACTGCACACACATGCTGCAATGTCAGAATAGAGATGTTTAACAGGCTATGTAAGTGGGCGGCACAATGAGTTCTGCAGGCCCACTAGTAGCATTCAATTTATAAGCCCTGGAACCAAGAAGTACCACTTTACTAGGAACTTACAGGTCATTGAAATAGGCCAATTGGGTGTAAACCAGTTTTGCAATGTTTAAAGGAGAGAGCAGAAGCATTTTAGCACTTGTTAGCATTAACTGAGGAACTGTTTGAAGAAGAATCATCGGGACTTATTCCTTTAAGTGATTGTGAACCTCTTGGTCCTCGGGGTCGACCAGACGCTAGCAAGAACAGCCACTGAGGAATGCGTGTAGTGCACCACCCACTGCCTGGCTGCGGAGTTCCTGTAAGCGTGGACCTAAGATCAAGACCTAGACGGTTATCCACGATTCAGCAAACCAAAGCCAACACAATGCCAAGACAATGATGTGATAACATGCTGTTAGGCGGTTTAATATGGTATCAAATGAAAGAGTATACATCCAGGATAACGAATAATAAAGTAAGGTCAACGATACACTTCGCCGTTCAGCAACTCCAGGCGGAACCTCTCTCAGCCGACAATGCTGAGCGAAACGTAGGGACCACCTGTCCTCCACAAGAACCCCTGTCCTGGTAGCTCACCAACAGAGGACACCGTGCAAAGCAGCGGCCGAAAATGCCGCTCGAGTTCCGCTTGCTGCGGCAGAGTAAGTGTTTATGCTATGGGGTTTCTGCGCCAGCGGTTTTGTCATCGCTTGGAACCCCTTAGCACTTCGTAAGGGTTGGCCTGCTTAGGAGGGCTTCCCAAAGCCACAGCCGATGGTTCTTGTTCCCCCTATGGTGTTTCCGGCAAGCTCTGATGCAAAAACGCAGCAGGGCGGCCGACCGTTGCTCCGCTGTCTAACGCACTTCTTCAGGGCTCTGAAGATCCAGCAAAGACAAGGGAGACAAACGCTATCCTCGCGTTTCTCCCGGAGTGAGCTAACCACAGCTAGCGTTCGGCAATATCCGATGCTGCTGCTAACTGGCGGCCGCCCTTTATGCCTCGCGCACGGCCCTCTGGACATCGTAGTTTCGGTGGTGGAGACATCATGCCTGCGCCACGCGCCGCAGTGCGTAGGCTGCAGGCTCGAAAGGCGGCTGCCACCGACGTCGTTCGGTGTCTTCTTCCTTCCGGAACAGTTCCCAGGTATGGAGGGGGGGTCTCAGGACTCGGTTCTGAAAGTGATCATATAAAATCAATTAACAAGTACATCAAGAAGGGAAGGCAAGCAGGGGCTCTGGGGCCTAACGGAATCCTACCCGTTCTCTACAAACAAAACATAGAATACTGGGCAAAGGCTCTTAGTTCTTTGTTCTGGGAAAAAAGAACAACAGGCTGACTCCCTCCATCTTGGAGGACCTTGATAATTTCACCAATCTATGAATCAGGTGACAAGTCCAACCCCAAAAGTTATCGATTACTCGCCCTCTTGGACAATGATGCAAAATACTTTGCTGGGACACTGCTGGATGAGCTGCAACTTTGGGCGGAAGATAACTCAATCATTTCCCTAAATCGAACAGGTTTCTCTAAATCCATGGGGACCTCGACGAACATAATAACAATGGCTTTGTTAATTGATAAGGCTGAGTCAACAAGAACACCACTACATTTATGCTTCATCGATTACCGGGCAGCCTTTGACCATATGAACTGACAGAAACTCTGGTTGAAACTGGCAGGCTGGGGCATTCCCCAGGTTTTATTGAACCTGTTAATCAACTTGCACATAGGAATTTGGGTGCAAGTAAAGCTCAGCGATGGGTCAATGCTATCTAGGAAAATTCCTAAAACATAAGGCCTTAAGCAAGGCTGTGTACTGGCCCCAATGCTTTTCAACCTGTTTCTTGCAGATCTGATTCCATTATTAAATGCCTGCAACACACACTCCCCAAATATTGGGAACCTTACACTACAATGTCTGCTTTACGCTGATGACCTAGTTTTGATTAGTCAAACAAAGGTGGGTCTGAAGCGTCTTCTAGACATAACGTTCCAATACTTGGAGGCTAATGACTTAACCATCAACCTGGAGAAAACCAAAACCATGACAATCAAACAGAACCTGAAGAAAGTACCTGTCTGATTTTGGGATAAGATCAAAATAGATCCAGTCTCAGAGTATAAATACCTGGGGGTGATCATTGACAAAGGCGGGCATTTTGTATCCCAAAGAGATGTAAATAAAAGGAAAGGCATAGCGTTAGCTGTCTCAATGAGAAACCTAAACTCGAAATTGACGGGCCCCTCACTCGCCCCTTTGGTTGAAATTATACGAGCACAACTTCTTCTGACAATAACCTACGGGACTGAGGCACAGAGAGGAAGGGATTCCAAGCTGTTGGACACCGTGGTTGCTAAAGTATATAGAATGGTCTTAGGTCTCCCTACACGATTCTCTTCAGCACAAATCAGGCTCGAGTTTGACGTCCAAAAACAGACTATTGCAAGGAAAGGTGCAACCGTTATTTTCTGGGACAGAGTAAGGAAATCTAAACCAGGTACCTTAAACTGGCACTTATGGACTGAGTTACAACAGAAACAGTCATCTCCAGCAGCGAAATATTTAGCTTCTAGTGTATCAATCCTGGACCTTACTAAACTTTGGGCAACCCCGACAAGCCACTGTCTTCTCAAAAAAGCTACAAAGAAAATTGTAAAAATTGAATCGTGGATTGAAGACAAGGCAGCCCTAACAAAGAGGTTGCATGGCTGGATGAGCCTAGGCTCCTACTGCTCTCAGGCTGCACAAAAAAAGCTTTCAGTTTCACCAAACATATAAAAATTGAATTTTTAAAATACAGATTAGGCTTTTTGCCATGCACAATAATGACCCTGTATAGAGGGTGGAGTCCAACACAATAAAACTTTAACGCTGAATTAGAATAATAGAGTATAATTTAATAACAAAATGACACAAAACAACAAAAGTCCAATAAGGGGAACTGAAGATATGAAGTGTTTTAAAATGTAAGTGAAAATAGTGCCAAATGGCTCTAATGGCCTGATTTAGAGTTTAGTTGATAGTGTAATCCATTGCAATGGAGTACCACTCTGCCTAACAAACGGTCTACCCACCTAATGTACAGACAGGTGGGCGTATTGTATGTAAGAAATGGAGCCTTCTCCACAGGAGTACACATCTAAGGCTATTGGGGAGAGGTCAAGAGCAGGTCCAGTTGTCGTTGGTCAGATGGGCGCTTCAGGGAAAAGTCCTCTTGCAGCTTGTTTTGGCCATTTAGCTACACAGGAGTTCAGCCAACTGACCCTTGGAGTTGACTTCTTTGTCCTGGGTACTAAAGGGAGTAGGTCCAGTCTACCAGGGCTCCTCTCAGGTCACACACAGTAGGTCCAGTTCTCTTTTGATCTCCCACATCCCCAGTAAGTGTCGTGAGGACAGCACCTTGTGATGGCACATTTATGCTTGGCACCAGCTAGTTGGTGGTGGTAACTCCTGGGCACTCCTTAACTAATGAGGTAAAGGTTCCTAGGTCCAAACCTACCCACTTTTTCAGCAGTTCCAGTTTTTCCGATTGCCTTATTGCAAACAATCACACAGGTTGGCCAGGTTAGGGTTAATGAGCATTCATTTCCTCTGTGGTTACTCAAATCCTGTTCTGGGATAGATGTGAATAGAGGTGATGTATGTAATATTTATATTATGGTTCTCCTATTTGTTTTAATAGGTGATTTGGACAGGTCTGTGCACCAGGGTTCAAGCTACTGCTGTCAGGTTACATAGGGTAGGCCTGAAAACATGTTTTCACTGCCACTGTAGTAGATGGCCCAATACGCGCTGCAGCCTACAGGTGGACATTAACTTTCCATACCTCAGTTCTATTTCTGCAACTGCATCATATAACAACAGCCTTAAAGGAAAGTTAATTGCACCAATCACGTTAAAGTTAATTTGACATGTTAAAGATGGTAAGCAAAGGCCCAGGGCTATAGTACACAAAGTTTGAATATCAGGTAGGCCACAAAAGTAGGCAGGGCCTGTAAAAAGACTGTTATTTGCTATATTAGGGTATCTAGTATTAAAAAATGGTGCATGTAAGAATTTTGTGTTGACACATTTCTGCAATGATTAGCCCCCCCAAAAGCTGCTTTTACTATATATGATTTTAGCAGCTCCAATGGGAAGAACTAAATTAAAATTAAAATAATATTTGGTTAACTTTGGTTTGAGCCTACAGAATGATTCAACCACTGTTTTTAACATTTATTAAAATTCCAAATTCCATGGGTAAGTTTTATTTCTATTAAATTCACAGGGAACATTGGCCTGAAGCACGAGCAGGCTAATTAGGATAAACCAGTCTTTATCTAGTCTGTCATTTCTGCCTTAAATGAGGTGTGAAATATTGTTTCCAGATCAGAGACAATGGATTGGTACTGGCACAATGACTCGGGGGAGGTTAGTAAAGCAGCTGAATCCAAGAAGGGCAGTTAAGCGCGGTTCAGGAACTTCACTAACTTCACATGGACCATGGGGAGACCTATAGCTCAGTGATATGGGAAACCTGGAAAAGAGGGATCTTTTATTCCCAGGCTATACTTTTGCCCTCATGTTACAGGGATTACATGTATTCTTTATTTCAGGTTTCCTTTTTAATTTAGCTTCTTTTTAAGATGGTGGTTTGAACATGTTTTCCAATCACAGGAGAAAAGGCCAGACACACATTTGTTTTAGGTAGATATCTTTCTTTTGTATTCTGCATTGTTAGTTCAATAAATCAATAATTTTTTATTTGATTCAGACCTCAACTGAGGTCAACAAATACAAATACATAAAATAGAGACATATATGATTGTATTTAAAAAAAAAAGTATTTATAAGCTTAAACAGGTTATAGCAATTTGTGGTCTGCAAGTACATAATACATAAGTTAAAAACTGTTAAATGTGTGCACTTTTAAAATAGTTAAAAAAAACTCTTTAAGAACTTAAACAAATTATGACAAACAAGTACATTTGGGGGAGACTTACACACCCTAATTAGATCCTGAACTAAAATAGCATTGTATCTTAACCGGATTGGCCTTATGAATTGCCACTGTGCCTCCACCAAAATAGGGGTTGGACAGATTAACAATACATGAAAAAGATCTTTTGCTCCACCATTGCACAAATCATAATTATCTGGAGAATATTCGGGGGAGTTCCATCTGGCAGAATACAGTTTTAAAGGGAGAATTCCTAATCGCAGAAGAAATATACAGTGCCTTCTATTGTGCTCTAACTAGAACGTAGATAGCGCTTAGGGGCTTTGTAAACTATGCTTTCCGCACATTTTTTATAATACTTTAATTGAATATAGAATTCTTTATCTAGTTCATAACTTATTCTCAGTATCATTAGTTTTAAAAAGAGCATCAGATGCACTGGAGACTAGGCCTGCAAAAGTGCTACGGTGCATTTGGACACCTTGAAGGCTATTTTACGGTTCTTATGTAAAGTGTGCTGGGCCGCTTCATCTCTAAAAGTCTCCAATTTTAATATATATCTTAAGGTGCCAGGGACCACATGTAAGAGGTTAAAGACCCACCTTATGATGTTGGAGCTGGCTCAAGCAAATATGCTTGTTAAAGAGAGCTCATGGCCTAAGTCTTATACTTGGACTGATTGGGATACTTTTAACAGTTTCAGTAGGATAATCCCTTCCTTAACTTTTACTGATTGGCAGGTTTTAATTTGTATAAATTCCCAAGCATAAGAGAAGATACGTGGGATTTTTATATTGTAGACCTCCAGCAGGGATTTAAAATGTCTATTTCAGTTGAGCAATAAAATCTCTGTAGTGCCACTACGTGGGGATCCTGCCTTTCGCCCAAGATGTTGAAGATGGGGAGCGTCTTGTAAGTTATTCGAAAAGATCCAGCCCAAGGATACATTTTCATATACTATCTTGAAAGGGTTGCTTCCCAGTGACTATGTGAAAGGCAGAGATTTCCTTCTTCCACTAAAAGGTCACATTTTAATTTTAGATATGTTAGGGACCAAGACATTTTCTTTTGAGTATTGGTTTAATTCGTTTGGGATTCTTGGTAAGCCAATTGGGCTATGATTGAATATAACAATATCATCAACGTGCAATAACCAGTGGATATCGATCTGTGCTAATTTTGGTGGGGAGTTATTATTTGGAAAAAGCGCCCCGGTAGATCACTAATGTACATAGAAAATAACAGGGGTGCAAGAAGGCAAACTTGTTTCAGTCCATTCATCGTGGGGATTGGAGAGGTTAAGCCCTTTTCTCCGCCCATTTGAACTCTACACCACGTTGCCGTTTGCAAGGAAATAATTATTGTAAGGAGATCAATGGGAATCCCTAGGCTCTCTAGCTTTTTCCATAATGTTGCTCTGTAAACGCTGTCGAAAGCAGTCAAAAATCGATAAAAACACAGTCAAATATTTGTGAATTTAACAATACATACTTATTGAAGACAGTCTGTATAACTGCGATATTGTTCGAAATTGAGTGTTTTGGTTGGAAGCCAGCCTGTGTCATAGGAATCACATTATTCGAGAACGCCCAGTCTTTAATATGATCAAATACACATGCGGCGAATATCTATCCAGTGGCATCTAAGAGGGCTATTTGTCTGTAATTGGATGGATTTGATCAAGAGCCTTTTTTTAGAAGGGGAACCACGATGCTCCCCCCCCCAACATTTTGGTATTTATCAAGCTTCGAAACAGTATTGGAAGAGAGGGGTTAAGATGTAATCCAGTCTTTGGGGTTTGTTTGCAGGACTATGACTGGGGTATTCTCTGGGCCCATTGCTGCAGATGATCTGACAGATTTAATGAGAACAGCTATCTGTGTAGCCGATATGGCTAACAGGTCCTTATCAAATATGCTCATTCAAAGGGGACACTGGTCGGGAAAAACATCATTTTGGATATTTGATTAATATAGTATAGAGTGTGTTTTTCCCATTCAGATGATGAGACTGGTGACGCTTGAAATTATTTTCTTATCCCCATTTGTGCAGCTACTATATTCAATAATTCCTTATTGTTTCTGAGTTTTACTGCTGTTTGGATATCGACCCAGATTCTATCATTTTGTTCTTGCTTCTCTTTCTCTTTTTTTCATTGGCAACATTTTTTCAGCTTTCTTATTTTTCCCAGTCTTGCAGCACAGAAAGATTGAAATTGCATTCTGGTCTGTTATTTAAGTGTTGTGACAGAGGATCTATTTGTTTTCAATTTTGATGGATTTTGCATTTTTCTTAGCTGGTTGTATTTACCTGAAGAGAAGTCAAGACTGAATGTATTGTGTCTTCATATCTGGATATGGGGTCACCCACACCATTTAAAAGGGCTGGCAGAGAGGAGAAATTGGAGTCCGTTTTATTAATTTCTTTGGAGTTCCAGTGGATCCAACCTTTTTTTTCGTTTACCTCTGCCCAGCCATCTAAGATACATAAGGACCATGGGGATGTAGACTGTGTTAAGATATCAATTCCCATAGTCAAATATGCATGATCACTTTCGCGTGAGTACTGAATGATTAATGATTGAACTTTGCGAACAAATCTAAACTGCAGATTAGATCATATAAAATAGAAGAATTAAAGGTAGCCAATCGAGTGAAAATGGCCGGAATATCTCCATCTACCTTAACGTTTAAGATGATGCCATTTATTGCCTCAATGGGAGATAGAAATACTTTCCCTTGTGTATCTGCTCTTATCGAATCAGGAAATACGGAGGTTGGAATTGAACAAGTTGTCTCTTATGCTGACTTCACCCTGTTGTTAAATAAGGCTCGAGATTTTTCCGTTGAAGTCCCCAGCTATTATCATCAGAGGAAACCCCTTAGATTCTAAAGTTTAATCGATTTTCATGAAGGTATTTCCAAAAGGGGGTCATTTGAAGAACCGGGTGGAATGTACATATTAAAGAGTAGTAGTTCAAGGATTGGCTTTGTACTTTCTTTCCGGTCCTTGATGTTGATGCTTTGCACATTCGGGAGAAAGAGCTCTATTTCTTCATGGTCCCAGTCAATTGATTCTTTTAGTAAGATTGCAAGGTCCCCTTCTGCACGTCCTCTTCTTGAGGCCTCTGCTGCAGGAAGAAACACAAAGTATTCTTTTGGAGAAAAAGGCGCAAGGGACCAAGTTTATTTTAGCATAACGATGGATGTTGAATTTTCCAAAATAAAAGATAACTTTTCTGAAGTTTTTGCGATTATATTCCACAATACTATTATTTCGTTACTGCTAAAAAGGAAGTTTTAAATCTTTGCCCAATTTATTGCTATTTAAAGAGCCAGCAATCCACGCCCAGGTATTTTCATCAGGATGTGGCAACTTTTTTGTATCAGAGCAGTTCCAGATCTGGCGTACTCCGTCTTCTAAAGAGATCATCAGAGGGCTGTCCTAGATGTTCTTCGATATTTCGCGGCCCATGAGTTGCTGGCTGTTATTATTGAGGGGGACCTCAACTCCTTCTGCCTCTTTTGAATGATTATAAGCAGTGCTGATTTCTTGAACTACAGATATATCAAATTCGTTTTGTGAAGAGTGTCTCTTACTTTAATTATTATAGCAGTAATTACATTGGACCAAAACTCGACAATTGCCACCGAACAGAGGGGTTTATTTGGAAAAGAGACTCATTTTATTTCTGCCATGGTGAGTTATTGGAGAGACCGAATTTTATGTAAGGGGTCCACTTTTCTCCCATGGTTGAGTTGAAGATTGTCACTGGGGAATAAATCTGTTAGTTCCAGGGCACTTGCCACTGTCTGGTCCCCACTGACCTGCATATTCTGATTGGCCAGATGATTTAAAGAATTGGGGTCATCATGTTTTGCAAATTTTGTTACAAAGTTTAGTGTGAGAGGGTTTAATTCTTTGTATTTGACTTGGGTTACAGATGAAGAAGGCTGCTGGACTATGGTTTGAACTATGGTCTGATTTACATTTCGAACTTTCGTGTTGTAACTGATTTCTTCGTCTGCCTGCTCTTTGGAGCATATTTGAGAGAACATTACTTTTCTTGAAGATCTTCTCATTATTCTTCGCTTGGTTCTATTCTTTTTAGTATTATTTTTATTAGATTTCAATCAATCAATCAATCAAAGACATTTATAGAGCGCGCTACATACCCGTAGGGTCTCAAGGCGCTGGGGGGGGGGGGGGGTGCCGCTACTGCTCGAACAGCCAGGTCTTCAGCTTCTTCCTGAAGGAGAGGTGGTCTTGGGTCAGGCGCAGGTCGGTCGGGAGGGAGTTCCAGGTCTTGGCGGCCAGGAAGGAGAAGGACCTTCCTCCTGTAGTCGCTCTTCGGATGCGGGGGACGGCGGCGAGGGCGTGGCTGGCAGATCGGAGGTGGCGTTTGGGAGCGTAGAAGTTGACTCGGCTGTTGAGGTAGCTCGGGCCTTGGTCGTGTAGGGCTTTGTGTGCGTGGGTGAGGAGGCGGAAGGTGACTCTCTTGCTGACGGGGAGCCAGTGGAGGTCTCTCAGATGTCCGGAGATGTGGCTGGTTCGTGGGATGTCGAGGATGAGTCTGGCTGAGGCGTTTTGGATCCGCTGGAGTCTCTTCTGGAGCTTGGCGGTGGTGCCGGCGTAGAGGGCGTTGCCGTAGTCCAGTCGGCTGGTGACGAGGGCCTGGGTGACGGTCTTCCTGGTCTCTGTGGGGATCCACCAGAAGATCTTCCGTAGCATGCGTAGGATGTTGAAGCATGACGAGGAGACGGCGTTGACTTGCCTGGTCATGGAGAGGGAGGAGTCCAGGATGAAGCCCAGGTTGCGTGCATGGTCTGTCGGTTTGGGTGCGGTGCCCAGGGCGGGAGGCCACCAGGAGTCGTCCCAGGCGGAGGGTGAGGAGCCCAGGATGAGGACCTCCGTCTTGTCTGAGTTCAGCTTCAGGCGGCTGGTCGTCATCCACTCGGCTACCTCTTTCATCCCTTCTTGTAGGTTGGCTTTGGCGGCGGCGGGGTCGTTGGTCAGGGAGAGGATCAGCTGGGTGTCGTCGGCGTAGGAGATTATGCTGAGGTTGTGTTTGCGTACGATGGCCGCGAGGGGGCTCATGTAGACGTTGAAGAGGGTGGGGCTCAGAGAAGATCCTTGGGGGACGCCGCAGATGACTTCGGAGGCCTCTGACTTGTATGGTGGTAGGCGGACTCTCTGTGTTCTACCGCCGAGGAAGGAGATGATCCATTCTAGCGCCTTGTCCTGGATTCCGACGTTGCTGAGGCGCCGTACTAGGGTGCGGTGGCAGACCGTGTCGAAAGCCGCGGAGAGGTCTAGGAGGATGAGGGCCGCTGTTTCTCCATTGTCCATCAGGGCTCGGATGTCATCGGTGGCGGCGATGAGGGCGGTCTCGGTGCTGTGGTTGGCTCGGAAGCCGGACTGTGAGGGGTCGAGGGATCCGTTTGTCTCGAGGAAGGCGGCCATCTGCTTGTTGACGGTCTTCTCGATGACTTTGGCTGGAAACGGGAGAAGCGAGATGGGGCGGTAATTCTTGAGGTCGGTGGGGTCCGCTGTTGGTTTCTTGAGTAGGGCGCTGAGTTCGGCGTGCTTCCAGCTCTCCGGGAAGGTGGCGGTGTTGAAGGATGTGTTGATGATGTCTCGCAGGTGGGGTGCGATGACAGCGTCGGCCTTGTTGAAGACGTGGTGAGGGCAGGGGTCAGTCGGTGATCCGGAGTGGATGGAGTTCATCGTGCGGATGGTGTCTTCGGTACTGATCGGGGTCCAGGCGTGGAGGGTTGTGGTGGGGGGTGGTTGTTCGGTCATGCTGTGCGTTGGTTGGTTGTCGAAGCTGCTGTGTATGTCTGTGATCTTGTTGTGGAAGTATGAGGCGAGGGAGTTGCAGAGGTCTTGCGATGGGGTGATGTCGTTGTTTCCTGCGCTGGGGTTGGAAAGCTCTTTCACGATGTTGAAGAGTTCCTTGCAGTTGTGTGCGTTGTTGTCCAACCGGTCCTTGAATGCTGTTTTCTTGGCGGCGCGGATCAGCTGGTGGTGCTTCCGGGTAGCAAGCTTGAGGGAGGTCCTGTTGTCCGGTGTCGGTTCCCTTTTCCAGACTTTCTCGAGGGCTCGGCAGTTCTTCTTGGAGCTCTTGAGTTCGTCGGTGAACCATGGGGCCTTCTTGCTGCCGGGTCTGCTGGGCGCGGTCCTCAGTGGGGCGAGTTCGTCCGCGCAGTTGCTGATCCACTTCGTGAGGTTGTCGGCGGCCTGGCTGGGGTTCGCTGAGCTGGCAGGAGGGTGCTGGCTCAGGGAGGTGGCGAGCTGGTCTGCTGTGATCTTGTTCCAGCTTCTGCGGGCGGCCTGTTGTTGGTGATGGTGGGTCGGCGTTCTCTTGAAGGTGAAGTGGACGCAGCTGTGGTCCGTCCAGTGAAGCTCTGTGGCGTGGCTGAAGTCGATGTCTGTGCTGGATGAGAAGACGGCGTCGAGAGTGTGTCCGGCAAGGTGGGTGGGGGTGGACACCAGTTGCTTGAGTCCCAGGTTGGCGAGGTTGTCGAGCAGGGTGCTGGTGTTGCGGTCGTTGTTGTTCTCCAGGTGGAAGTTGAGGTCCCCCAGGAGGATGTAGTCAGCGGAGGGGAGGGCAAGCGGGCTGACGAAGTCGGCGATGTCCTCGCTGAATTGGGTGCGTGGTCCAGGGGGTCGGTAGATCAGGGTGCCTCTGAGGGTGGTGGTCGGGTTGGTGTGGATCTGGAAGTGCAGGTGTTCGGCGCTGGTCAGGGTGTTGTCAGTGCTGGTCGTGAGACGGATGGTGTTCTTGTGGATGATGGCGATTCCTCCTCCTATCTGGTTGGCGCTTCGGTCCCTCCGGACGATCTTGTAGCCCTCTGGGATGGCTATGGCGATGTCGGGAGCTGAAGAGGCGTTCATCCAGGTCTCCGTGAGGAAGGCAACGTCAGGGGCTGTGGCGTCGAGGAGGTTCCAGAGTTCGATGGCGTGTCTGTGGACGGAGCGGGTGTTGAGCAGGATGCACTTGAGGTGGGTACTGCTGGTGTTCGGCTTGGTGGGTGCGGGGCAGGATCGGATGCATGAGAACTTGCAGGCGTGGCAGCTGAAAGGTCCGTTGGTACGTCCAGGGGTGGCTTGATGGCATTCTGGGTGTCGGCCGGTGTTGAGAGCGCTGAGGGTGGCGGCTGAGTACGTCAGGCGTGTAGGTCGGGGTCTTCGTGGTCCAGGGGTCCTGGCGCTGGTCGCGATCCGGTCGCGGACGGGCGTAGACGGGCTTACCTTTGGCGCGCCTTCGGCGCACAATCGGCGCGCCCGCTGCGCGTGACCGCTGCGCGTTCGCACGGTCGCCATATAAGGCGAAGTGCGCGGGTGGGCGGGGCAGCTGGGAGGCGGGAGCGGGGAGGGAACAGAAAGAAAAAAGGGGCGTGGTCAGCGGTGGTGGCGGGAAGCGGGGAGCGGGGAGGGAAGACGGCGAGGTAGGCGGGCAGGCAGGCAGGAGGGCGCGAAGGGCTGAAATAGACTCGAACAAAATGCAGGCACAAATGTCAGGAGAAAAAATAAACAGTTGACACGGGGAGAAAAGCAGTTTAATCAAGCACAAATTTTTGACAAAACAAGCGAGAACAGACGCAATGAAAAACAACAGTTAACACGGGGAGAAGAGCAGTTAAGCAAGCACAAATTTTCGACAAAAACAGGCGAAAACAGACGCCAGCGGCGTCAGCCGGCAGCGAGGCAGAGGGCAGGCAAGGGGGCACACACAGCAGTTGGTGGCCGTGCGGCGCGGGGGTGTCCCACAAGTGGGTCACACTCACCTGTTTTGCACGGTCGCCATATAAGGCCAAGTGCGCGGGTGGGCGGGGCAGCTGGGAGGCGGGAGCGGGGAGGGAACAGAAAGAAAAAAGGGGCGTGGTCAGCAGTGGTGGCGGGAAGCGGGGAGCGGGGAGGGAAGACGGCGAGGTAGGCGGGCAGGCAGGCAGGAGGGCGCGAAGGGCTGAAATAGACTCGAACAAAATGCAGGCACAAATGTCAGGAGAAAAAATAAACAGTTGACACGGGGAGAAAAGCAGTTTAATCAAGCACAAATTTTTGACAAAACAAGCGATTATTGTTTTTCCCTTTTTGTAATTAGAGGTGTTTTAACCTCTATTTGATTTATTTTGAGTTGGATACTCCCTTTGATACCTTTTCAGCATTTTGAGGAGGGAGGATAAGACCTCCTTTTCGATTTTTTTTAGCAAAAATTTGAAACACAGGGGTGGTAATTTTGGGGGGTACTCTGGGGAGTACTCTCTGGAGGGGGCTCTTTGAATTTTTTTGGGAAAGAATAGATTTTAGCACTGAGAAGACTATTAGTTTTGTGTTAAACTTGAGTCCCCCGTTTGAGTCGCCTTCTGCTTTTTCTGAGTTCGAGAACTGCTAGACACTGAGGGGTTATAGCAACACTTGTCTTCTCTGCCCTTGTCAGTCTCTGAGTTTGTGAGTAGTGTCTGGACATTTTGAGTAGATTTTTTTCTTCTTTTTCTCCACAAGGTATTGCAGAATTGTTGTTTGAGTTTCCAATATGTGGTCTCTATTTTCCATGTTCTTTTCTAACTGGCACATGAATCAACAATGCCATTTGCGATTCCTGATTAGCGAAGAATAAGGATTTGCTAATAAGGAATAGCATGAGGCTATGCATGTAGAAATCGCTAAAACAAATAGTGATTTCTAAACATTACTTAATTGCGGAAATGAATGGGACATTCTCAATTTGCGATTCTCAATTAGAGAATCTCAAATTGAGAATGCAATTTCAAGGGTGCCAGGGTGTCAAAAGAACACCCTGTTGCACCCATGAAATCTGCATATGAGTACAGCTTGCACACACATGCCCCAAGGGCATGTGTGTGTAAAATGGAACTTTGAAAAATGCACTTTAGTGCATTTTTCAAAGTTTTTGCAAAATACCATGAAGTTCAACTTCATGGTAATTTGCCCCCCCTATTAGCGAAATCTCTAGCTTGGGATGATGCATCCCAAATGCAAAAATACCGTTCGCAAAGGGGCAGAGTCTGAGAATCTGCTCGTTTTGCAATCGGTTTCTGCTTTGATGTATGTGGGCCTAAGAGTGATAATATGGATTCCATGATTCTCTGCAGAGACAGGATGGTACATGAAATAGGGTCTTGCCTGTTTGAAGATTGTGGCTTAATGAATGACGGGAATTCAGAAAATTGTGTAAGAACTTTTTTTACGGCTTCTTTAAGATTACTCAGTGTGCTAGAAAGCAAATATAGTGGATGTTTTAAAGATTCTTTACAATCAGGATGGAGAGGCGATAAATGGTCTAAATCCAGAAGAGTGAAGTCAGTAGCTGGAATTTGCGGATGTTTCTCCAGCTGTTCTGTTACAGGAATATGAGGGAAGTGGTCTCGCACTGGGATAGATTTCACAGACTCCGTGGGCATCGTAGTCTCTGAAACGTTTGTAAAGGGATGTATGACGGTATAACTCGTACCGCTACAAAGTGTACCTTTACAACGCAGGTTTAACAACGCAAGTCGTTACAACGACTTGCGTTGGGGGGTGCTGGATAGTGAATAGTTTAATTTAATATTCCAACTCCAGTCCCCGTGGATAGTAGAGAAGGTGTTGGATAGTAAATTAAACTATCCCCTATTCTAGAGCACCCTCCAGCGAAAGTCATTGTAACGACTATCGTTGTAAATCCTGCGTTGTAACGGTACCACGTTGTAACGGTTCCGTTGTAAAGGATGCTTCCCTTGTAAAGTCTGGCGTCAGATTACTTTCATGAGCTGCTTCCTCATGTAGGTCGGTTTAAGGCATCGGGTTCTCCATTCTTGCCCCTACTTTATCTGTGGAGATAGTTAGCTCTTGGGAGCCTCCCTGCTCGATTGGAACTGATAAATCCCCTGTTTTCAAAGTAATTGTGGAGAAATTTGTACTTACAGTTTTCCCTGTTGTTGCTCCAAACTGAGCCACTTTGCGAATGCTTTTTATAGGTGTTTGTGCGGTACCCACCTTTTTCATATGTACTATGCCGGACCATAACCTTTTGTAAACGATGCTGTTTTGGTTATAGATAAATACCTGGTTTTATCCCATTTAGGGATGTTTATATGCCAGTGAAATAGGACTAAATTAAGCCAAGTTAGCAACGTTGAACACTATCTTATACTTATGTAGAGAATGGCTCTGGTCCTACCGTAGTTGTTGAGAAGGAGATGGTAAAGAGTGATTGTTTCCTTCTTCTAGATTATTTTCTTCTGATCCAGATTAGATCCAGATTAGAAACAGTACTCTCTACTGATATGCTTTTCTGTTCATCGGTTAAATGACCGAGTGAGTGGGAGGACTCGGGCAAACCGCAAGCTGCACCTAAACCAAGTCAGGCCGCCTCCGCGATTACACTGGGGCTAACTCTCAGTAGGAGGGGAGTACAACTTTCAAACTTGCTGCTTTTTAAAAGATAGTCCTATCACTTGCAAAACTGGAACCCAGGAATCTGGGACAAATATGATGATCCTGAGACCAATATGGAGGGTGGAGCCTCGGTGTAGCTGTAGCTACCGGCCTGACTGACAAGAGGCGACTTCAGGGTTGCCACAGGTGGACCAGTGGACCAGTGCCATGGGAAGTACACCAACCCTCTCCTCTGCTCCATGCAGTGCCACTCGGCCACTCACCCGCTCCTTGCTGCATGCCTCTTGAGCCTCCTGCAGCTTAGTTTTCAACGTGCTCCAGAAAAAACAAAACGCGGCCAGAATGGCTGTTGTGGCCGTGGCTGGATTTGTAGCAGTTGAGGCAGCAGCGGATGCCAGAAACCATGGGGTGGCAAGTCATCGCAAATCTCTGCTGACTTGCCGAGCCACCCAGCCTGGACAACGGGAAACATGAGCAGCGTACAGCACCGGAGTTCAGTCAATTGCAAATGTGGCTCTCATTACAAAGCTGCATTTAAACATTGTTAGTTCCAGGATCACACATACTAGGACACAATGTTCTTGCTTTATTATGTGCTTGTAGGGACAACTTTTTTCCCCAGATCAAGTAAAGATGTTTTTTTGTGTCTCTGACAGAATGAGATATGGCTGGTGTTTTACTATACAAACAGTGTCCTTTTTGAATTCTGTGAGAGGCAGTTCACACTGGAGTTATCATATAAGCTGTTGAAGATGTAACTGAGATACAGCTCTGGAGGCACAGACATTCATCTTAAGAAGGGAGATAGCTGTGCAAATAGGGATGAATGCAGGCTGACACGCTCAGATGGAGAATGTTTATTAATGCACTTAGGTCGGCTCACTGAGATATTATATCAACTTATGGCGTTAGATCATTTCAGCAGGGTCTGGTAAAAGGGTACTCCCACCATGCTCTCGCTAGTGTAGGAGTATTAGTGATAGATAAATAGGAGTAACATTAGGAAAAATTCATATGTTTCAATTGTTTGTGTTCTTCACCATTCTCATAATGCTTATAACAATGATGTGACTCATTTGTCAGTTTAAGTGTTACTTACAAGGATTAGATCTTTTTAATAAACATTTTAAAATGTATTATTGTCTCTTCTCTTTGTGAAACCTTGGACATGAAAAAGTGACAAACAAAAGGGTTACATCTGTTTCCACAAACTCTTTGAGCATTAGAGAGGTCATGTTCAGGTTTGCCCACAGCCGCTATATCTATAGAGGTTTAGGAGTTTGGATGCAGTACTGTGAGCAGAGGAACCAACATTTGCTGATGATATGAGAAGATTCAGTCCCTTTATCATGAAATTTTGTTGATATAATACTCAATCCTACTAAATTTGTGAGAATCGCAAAACATGACGCCACCGATGTTCTTGGTTTCGTACCTATTTAATAGGTCTCCTGAGTAGAATCTTGAGTGTGCCCAAGGATCCTTAAATCTTTAACACGGAGACATCCATTGTGATAAAGATCAATCCTCCTTAGGTTTAATAGGAATAACCTATTTTTCGGTAGGTTAATCAAGCTTGGTTTATTAAAAGGATAGTCCCCTTTATTGTTTGAATTCCATTCATTAATGTGGCAGCAAAGTAGTCAATGAATATTGCCATTAATTGTAGACAAGCAGTAGCTATTCATTTAACTACATACATACTTGCCATTGGTGGTGGAGATGTTACCTTCATGGCCGAAGCTCACGAAGCATAAAATGTGAAATGTTTTATTCCTGGATTAATTTTCCTACAGTTGATGCAACGTCACAAGCATTTTACACATATACTGAGGCTGCAGTTACAGTTGCATATAGACCTTATTAATAGTTTGAAATACTGTTAACTTACCAGAAACATCACAATTGATTCCAAAGTTCCCTCACACATACCTATTGGAATGTAAGACTGGGACCTCTCAGTAATGAAGCGGAGACCTTTGCATTCTTAGCATACTATATGCCATTTCTGAAAGAACATCATCTAACACAGCAACAGAAGCTTGCTCTCTTAAACCATTTAGTTAGACTGTATTAACGTCTGATGCAGTTCATAATACAAATCTTAAATACTGCTCCAGCAAGAGGTCCTCAAGCTGGGCAGGCACAGTTAGCTGTGCCTGCAATTAGTTCAGTAACCATTAATGCCATTATGGGTAAGATCCCAGCCAAAAGTGATGAGATTGCATTTTAGATAGCACAAAAAACAAATCAGCTTGAGGCAGCATTTCCCCTTATGGGACCCCAAGATACATTTAGAATTCTAAATATGTGTCTTTCAATTGGTGTGGTTCTCCCAGTTGAGAAGTGTAATGCATACAGTACTGTATTTACTGCCATCTAAACCAATATTTATGGTAGTCCTTCAATTGCTTTTTTTGCCTGAAGTGCTTTAACAGATTCATTCTGAAAATTAAGCAGCCCCTGCCCCAGATTTGGGACAGAAACTCATTGACAATTTTGCCACAGTGTCCTCAAACATTTTTAGTAATATTCAGGGCAAGGCAGCTTCTTTGGGGCATCGCCAAGGGCCCGCTTTAGTTCTTGCTGTAAATCAGGAGCGCAAGCTGCCTAAAATAAATTCTGAAACGGATACATCTATAGGTGAGGATAGTTTGGAAACCAGAGCTAATAAGCACAAAATTAAAGGCAAGTCAGAGGTAGATAATACTGTGCAGGCATATGATTCTTCTAAAAGCCTCTTGAATAAAAATAAAGAGAAAGCTAGAACTGAAATACGGACTGGATGTATACAACCGGAGTCTTGTAGGAAGTACTATAATTTACGTGACTGTGATAAAATTTAAACAGCCTAAAAGGTAACAGTATTCTGATAACATCCTTCTTGTTCCTTGCAGGACTCTCCAGACGAGTGGTCAAAGAAAGATGGTCAAGTCAATCTCAGACAAGAGGTGTATGTGAAACCAAAGATGGACTCACAATGTCCTCCGTTATCAGTTTGAAAAAGGGAGGTAAACTTTTACAGCAAAAAGCACAATTTGAAAATAAGAAAGTGGCAGGAATTTGGCTCTTGCACAGTCCCCAGCTTTATATCGTAATAAAGCATGTTGCATAAAGACTCACCTTATCATGTTATACCTAGAAGGTCCATCCCATGGGTTCAAGCACAACACCCCATTAAACATGAAGCTATCACAATTAGAATATCAGAGTGTGATTGAACCTTGTGTCTCCCGCTAAGAATAATCTCTTATTTCCAGTGCTTAAGCCTGATCATTCTTATCATATAGTTGTAGACTATTTACATTTAAACAGTCATACAAGGACTTCTACTGTACAGAATTCCTGGAGCATGTGCTTGATAATATAGTTATTAAAAAATACAAAACTACGTAGGAGATTTCCATGGGTTTTTCTGTCAAATTATAGCACCTGAAAGATGGATAGTGATGGCTTTCTCAGCTTTGGGTGCACAGCGAAGGTTCTGTCTACTCCCACAGGGGTATAAGATTACTCCAGGTCTGTTTGCTGCCCAAGAGATTGTAATTTTACAAATAATTGACTCAATACAATTGTCTTACGTTGATGACATTTACACCTTGGATGATGATTCAAACATGCCCTTAGCTAGAGTGGATCGTGTTATTGTGGGATTCACTGACATTGCTATTAAAATTAATTTTCTGAAATCTACAATTGCCTTTCTCAGTGTGATATTTTTAGGAGTTCTGAATTTTGGCAGATCACATGTTACACCTGTCATGCTTAGGGTGCTCTTTCCCCAACGTTTTGCCTGCTTGCCTCTACTTTTTGCTGTATATTTTTATTGGCCTTAGGACTCTGAGCATATTGCCACTGCTAACCAGTCCTAAAGTGTGTGTCTTTCTCCCTTAAAACATGACATTGGTATATACATGATTGGCATATTTAGTTTACTTGTAAGTCCCTTCTAAAGTCGTATACCATATACCCTAGGCCTGTAACCTAAATGCTACTATTGCACCTGCACAAATGGTTGTGCTAACCACAGAAGTAGTCTTTCAAACCTGTCTCAGGCCTTCATGTTCAGTTCATCACTACTTTGACTTGGCATTTAAAAAGACTTGTCAAGCCTTAAACCTCCGAAAGGTAGGGCCTAGGTAGCGCTAAGGGCAGGGTACTGTAAATAATAAAATGCAGTGCATGTAACTTTAAGTCTTACTTATCCTGGTAGAAACAAACAGCTACATTTGTTTTTCAGTGACAGATATTCCTCTTAATGCTAGCATTGGGGTTTCTCAAAAACTTTTTAAGCTGTCACTCCTGAATATAATGGAGTAGCTAAATCATATTTCATATCTTTGGAATGGTGATGATGAATTCTCTTTAGTGGTAAAGTTTGGACTTGACATTACTATTTGAGAAATGCTAGTTTTATAAAGTGGAAATTTATCTTCTCTTAATTTTGCTCTGTGTGTCTGCAGCCTGTCTCTAAAACACATCTATTACATGTCTGGGCTGGGTGGCAGCTACACTTTGTGTATTCCTTCTAAACAGCCACAAAAACAGGAATGGTGGGTGTAGCAGAGGACTCAACTGCATTCTGATAGCCTTCCTGGGCAGGAAGGAGAAGAGGGAGTTCACACTTGAATCTGAATAGGCTGTGTCCTGTCCACAGACAAAGGAGTGATTACTCCCTACAGATAGCCTGACAAACAGGGCTGGGATGAAACTGGACCTGTACACTTCAAAGACCTGATTTGAAGTCGCCCCCATTTCAAATACACATTTGGGTAGATGTGCTGGGGCTCTGACCCTACCAAATCAGTACACTACTGGAACTGTGAAGTACTCTTCTGGAGTAAAGACTACTGTGCAGTAAGGATTGCCACCTTGCCTTGACTGACTGTTTAGATGAACTGCTTCTTTGCTGTCCTGAGCTGCACTGCTGCCTGCTGATCTCTGCATTGTTAAGGACAAGGACTGGGTGCATCTTACTTGACTCCGAGGGCTTGGTGCTTTGCCTCTTGTTTTCTCAAATCTCAGAGACACAAACCACTTCCTTAAATTATGCTAGTTCTGTGGTCTCTGCCATCTGTGAGCCCTACCCTTGCCTGAGGTGCCCCCTCCAGTCCTGGGCTTCAGAAGTGGGTTGTGCAGCTGTTTTTCTCCAAAACAGATGCATTGTCACCTTTGGGCTGATTGGAACCATTGCATCACCCGGAAACGATGATGCAGAGTCTGATCAACAGCAGCAGTTCTACAGCCTGCACAGCCCGACAAGTATGCCCTGCGTGGTTCCACACTGTTGCATTGTCGGCAACTCAATAGAGCTCAATGTTGTGGAAAAGATGGATGCATCATGGCCTCAGCATTGACGCTTTGCTCCATGCAAGTTACTTTTTCAGAGGAACCTGCATGAGTTTCGTAGCCGGCTTGCCCTCCATTGGGGTCAGCCTGAATTTTTTCAATTCACCCCGATCCCTTGAGACCTCAAGTAATCGTTTAGAACTATTGACTCCAGAGCACTGTTTTGCATCTTTTGTTTAAAAATTCATATCTTAACTTCTAATGATTCAATTTTTTTGTTTTTGTCTTGTTGTACTCAAATGAATGTTCTCTATTCTTCAACACCTCACCTCACTCCCTCCTGCACGCATCACTGGTGGTATCGTAGCGCCTTTCCCTGCCTTGGCATTGCCGCTAGCGCGCACCTTCGCCATATTATTTACATAGCGCGTTGATTGTCTACATAAGCTGCTGAGCATTACTGTAATTATATTTTGTGTTCGCTGTGCATTGAATTGTGGCATGTAATTGTTGTGACTGGGCATAACTCGAGAGTGAAGCATTATTTGCATAGCGTTTCGTCTCCGCGCTTGAACCCGCTTCCACTGTGACAGTCCCTGTTACTTTAGCGCTCCATTGCTCCTTGTTTGTTATTGTTGCTGCGGCCATCTTCTAGCTGACCAGAGCCCTCCCTCCACCTCGCTCACGCCTCCCAGCCGCCCCTCCCACCCACGAGGGTCACAGGTCGCCCTCAACCACACGGAGAGCTGTGACCATCTTGCCTCCAAAGCGAGTGGTCGCTCACCTCACTCCCTCCTGCACGCATCACTGGTGGTATCGTAGCGCCTTTCCCTGCCTTGGCATTGCCGCTAGCGCGCACCTTCGCCATATTATTTACATAGCGCGTTGATTGTCTACATAAGCTGCTGAGCATTATTGTAATTATATTTTGTGTTCGCTGTGCATTGAATTGTGGCATGTAATTGTTGTGACTGGGCATAACTCGAGAGTGAAGCATTATTTGCATAGCGCTTCGTCTCCGCGCTTGAACCCGCTCCCACTGTGACAGTCCCTGTTACTTTAGCGCTCCATTGCTCCTTGTTTGTTATTGTTGCTGCGGCCATCTTCTAGCTGACCAGAGCCCTCCCTCCACCTCGCTCACGCCTCCCAGCTGCCCCTCCCACGTTCCGCCCCCTCCACCATCCATATATGACCATTGACCCTACGCGCAGCATTCACGCGCAGCGATCGCGCCCAATCCGCGCCGAAGGTGCGCCAATGGTAAGCCCGTCTACGCCCGTCCGCGCCTGGACCGCGCCCAGCGCCATACCCCCTGCCCCTCGCGCCGCCCAGCCCCCCGCATTACCTACGATGCCGCCTCCCTCCTAGCCCTTAACCCCGGACGCGCTCCCAACTGCGCCCAAGCCGCCCCTGGACAAACCCATGGACCTTTCTCCTGCGTCACCTGCAAATTCAGCGGCACCGACAACATCTCCGCTACGACCACACCACAGATTCCCGACCCCAACCACCTACAATGCATCCTTCTCAACACCCGATCGGTCCACAGGCACGCCATTGACCTATGGAACCTACTAGACACCATTTCTCCGGACATCGCCTTCCTCACGGAAACATGGATGAATGCTTCCTCCGCACCAGACATCACCATTGCCATCCCTGAAGACTATAAGATCACTCGCAAAGACCGTACCAGCCACACAGGAGGAGGAATCGCTATCGTCCATAAGAAATCAATCCGCATATCAACCAGCTCTCACGCCAACCTCGCCAACTCCGAACACCTTCACTTCCAGATCCACATCGACCCCAAAACCACACTCAGAGGCACCCTCCTTTACAGGCCACCAGGACCTCGCGCAAAATTCAGTGAAGACATCACGGACTTTGTCACTCCACACGCGCTCCCCTCCAAAGACTACATCCTTCTGGGAGACCTCAACTTTCACCTAGAAAAGATCAACGACCGCAACACCGCCATCCTCGTGGACAACCTCGCCAACCTCGGACTTAAACAACTAGTCACTTCCCCCACCCACATCGCAGGTCACACACTCGACCCCATCTTCACATCCAGCAACCATGTCTCCTTCAGCCACACCACAGACCTCCTCTGGACTGACCACAGCTGCGTTCACTTCACCTACAACAAACCAAAACACAGCATCCACCTCCAACCTACCTTGCAAAGAAACTGGAACAAAATCACCACGGACCAAATCTCCGCATCGCTCCTTCATAACACCCCAGCCCTCTCTTCTAACGCTAACGAAGCCGCCGCCAACCTCACCATATGGTTATCCAACACCGCTGACACCTTAGCACCACTGAAAAAACGTCAAAACAAACCTGGCAGCAAGAAGGCCTCATGGTTCAACGATGATCTCAAGAAGTCCAAGAAACTCTGCCGCTCCCTTGAAAAGGCCTGGAAAAAAGACCCAACCACCAGCACCAAGGACGCCTTCAAAAACGCCACCCGCATTCACCACCAACTAATCCGAAAAGCCAAGAAAACAGCATTCAAGGATCGACTTGACAACAACGCTCACAACAGCAAGGAACTTTTCAACATCGTCAAGGAATTTTCCAATCCCTCGGCCAACTCCAACGACATCACCCCCTCTCAAACCCTCTGCGACTCCCTAGCCTCATTTTTCCACAACAAGATTGCGGACATCCACAACAGCTTTGAGAACCAACCCGGAAACCAACCCACCCTACCATTTGCTGATCATCTTCCCCCCGTGAACACCCTTAACGACTGGAACCCAATCTCCACTAAGGACACCATCCGCCTGATGAATTCCATCCACTCAGGATCCCCCACAGACCCATGTCCTCACCACATCTTCAACAAAGCAGACTCAGTCATAGCACCGCACCTCCGAGACGTCATCAACTGCTCCTTCAACTCCGCCACCTTCCCGGAAGACTGGAAACACGCTGAACTCACCGCCCTTCTGAAAAAACCCACAGCGGACCCCACCGAACTCAAAAATTACCGCCCCATCTCGCTTCTTCCATTCCTGGCCAAAGTCATCGAGAAAGCTGTCAACAACCAGCTCGCCGCCTTCCTCGAAGCCAACAAATCCCTCGACCCCTCACAATCTGGCTTCCGAGCAAAACACAGCACTGAGACCGCCCTCATCGCAGCAACAGACGACATTCGAACTCTACTGGACAATGGAGACACAGTCGCCCTCATCCTCCTTGACCTCTCGGCAGCATTCGACACAGTCTGCCACAAAACCCTTTTACAACGCCTCAATAACATCGGAATCCAAGGAAAAGCACTTGAATGGATCACCTCGTTCCTCACCGGAAGAACCCAGAGAGTCCGCCTTCCACCATTCAAGTCCGAGGCCTCTGAAGTCATCTGCGGCGTACCACAAGGATCCTCACTCAGTCCCACCCTCTTCAACGTATACATGAGCCCCCTCGCGGCCATCGCACGCCAACACAACCTCAACATCATCTCTTACGCGGATGACACTCAACTGATCCTTTCTCTCACCAATGACCCCAGCACCGCCAAAACTAACCTACATGAAGGAATGAAAGAAGTTGCCGAATGGATGAAACAAAGCCGTCTGAAACTGAACTCAGACAAAACAGAAGTCCTCATCCTAGGTACATCACCCTCTGCATGGGACGACTGCTTTTGGCCGGAAGCCCTCGGAAAAGCACCCATCCCGACAGACCACGCACGGAACCTAGGCGTCATCCTGGATTCTTCACTCTCAATGAACAGACAAGTCAGCGCCGTATCCTCTTCCTGCTTCAACATTCTTCGCATGCTCAGAAAAACATTTCGCTGGATCCCCTCCGACACAAGGAAAACAGTCACCCACGCTCTGGTCACGAGCCGACTGGACTACGGAAACACCCTCTACGCAGGTACTACCGCAAAACTCCAGAAGAAACTCCAACGAATCCAAAACGCCTCAGCCAGACTCATATTAGACATCCCACGCAACGAACACATCTCTGATCACCTTAAAGACCTCCACTGGCTACCCGTCAATAAGAGGATCACTTTCCGACTGCTTACCCACGCACACAAATCACTCTACGACATCGGTCCAGAATGCCTCAACTCACGACTATCCTTCTACACCCCCTCCCGCCAACTACGTTCTTCCAACCAAGCCCTCGCCACTGTACCTCGCATCAACAAGACCACCATGGGAGGCACATCCTTTTCATACCTGGCTGCTAAAACATGGAACTCACTCCCCGCTTACCTTCGCCTTACCCAGAACCACCTAGCATTCAGAAAGCAACTTAAAACGTGGATATTTGACAAGTAATCCTCCTCCCCTTCCTAAGCGCCTTGAAACCCTCTGGGTATGTAGTGCGCTATATAAATTCTATGACTTGACTTGACTTGACATGTTTTCATTGTTTTGCTGTGTGTGCTGCACAAATACTTCACACATTGTCTTTTAAGTTAACCCTTCCTGCTCTGTCCCAAGCTACCAGAGGTTGAGCATGGGTTAATTTAAAGTGTGAATATAGCTTACCCTGACTGCGATTGTGGTCCCTACTTTGACAAGGCACAAACCTCTGCCAACTAGAGACTGAATTTCTAACATTGGTGGCAACGGTGAGCTAGGTCTTGTGTTTGTGCAATATCATATAGTAATTCAGTATTCATTAAAAGGCCAGTTAGAATCATTTTCAATTCTCCCTCATTGACATCTTTGATTTTTCCAAAAGCCTTTTTGCCCCATACTCATTTTCTCTACAATAACTGTAGGCCTACCTGGCAATACGGAATTCCGACTGGTCAACCTGGAGGCATACACAGTGGCCCAGCTCAAGGAGTTCTATCAGGAGAGAAGTGCCAAGAAGGCAGAGCTGAAGAAAGCCTTAGGAGCATCTGTAGCAGCCCACCCAGAACGAGAATTGAATGAGATGGAGCGGTCAGAGTTTAATAAGGAAGGATTGGAGCAGGACCAAGATGAAGGTCTTATGTTGCAGCCTGCAGTTGTGGGAAGAACATCCTCCCAGGACTGGAGGTCCACAGCAGACAAAGCAGCAGTGTGTCATCAAGGAACCTGTCCTGAGAGGAGCTGGCAGACAGGAGAGAGGAGAGGAAACTAAAATTGGAACCTGCCAAATTAGAAAAAGATCGAGCCCTTGCTAAATTGAAGAAGGAGCAGGCTCTTGAGCAGAGACATCTGGCCATGAAGGAAATAAAAATCGCCCATGAGGTCAGACTGAGAGAGCTGGACATAAGAGCCCTACAAGTGGGCTCCAGTGACAACACTGGCTGCAGCATATCTACACTGTCCACTGGTGAGTCGGAAGTTAGGATCCCTAAGGACTTGGTGCCTAGTTATGTGGTGGGGGATGACATAGACAAATGGTTTGCAGCTTATGAAGTGACTGAGAGTGCATAAGGTCCCTGAGAAGTTCTGGGGTGGCGGTTTATGGAAGTATACGCCCACGGTGGGGACCGACACACTCATTAAATGAGAGGTAGAAGACCAAACATGCTACTTTGCAAAAAAATCCTGCCTATTTAGCAGGTTTTGATTCACCCCTGAGAGGTATAGGCTTAGATTCAGGAGCAGCCACAAGATCTCATCATAAACATGGACGAATTTCTAGGTTCATACCAGCAAGGCACTGAAGGGTGGGTGGGGGTCAGCAAGGTTGATGATTATCTAAGGCTGTACAACTTGATTTTCAAGAAGCACATGCTTCATTTTTGTTTTCCAGAGAAGTGCCAACACCTATGGAATATATATATTTTTTTTATGGCCATGTAGCCATACAGATGTACCTCGCTAGTATATTTTCCTTATGTTTCTCTGTAATTATTTCAGTAGGATGCCTTATGTTGTTTTCTTATTTCTTCCCCCCTTTTACTCCCACAGGCATTCGTAATGTAAACAGGCAGTGATTAATACAGTCCTGATGATGATCCCGGTTCATTAGGAGCCAGGGGATCGAAATGTTGACGCTTTAAACAGTGATGCAGGAATTTCATTTATATTATTCTGTAGACACTGTATGTTGATACTTGCTGTAATTGATTATTAATTTGCAAGCAACAGTTGGCTCCACAATTTTCTTTGCCTGTTAAAATTCTTCTCTTGACTTTTCTACTTCTCTTATTCTATGGTTTTTCCTACTCTTGGGTTAGGTACAGGATTGTTCCCTATCTTGAATGTTTTTGACCCTCTCTAGGTCAATAAAAACACCCCCCTTTCCCCCCCTCCTCCCCTTTTGTATTCCAAAAATTAAACATTCCTCGCCCGGCTGGGTCTGGAAACTGGACTATAGTACTGATTGTGGTCTATAAGTTTATTTGTTGAATTATTGAACTTCCTGAGGACCGTTGTTCTCTGTAATAACACCTAGGGAATAGCAATTTAACTGACCCTAAGAAACTTGCTGGGCGGGTGGACATCTGGGTCAGCACAAGAGTGTCCAAGAAGGTACCTGGGTGGGACTTCCAAATGGGTGGTCAGAGTTCCCACCAGAAAAAAGAGGGCCTGATTTAGATCTTGGTGTGACTCCTGTCATCCCTCCATGGCAGTGTTTACAAGCACTTCATTGAGTTGACCAATTCCCAACAGCTGTATTTAGATGTGGGGGTTGACTGATCCGCCATCCGCGATGATGGAGAGGTTTCCATCGCATGTACAGCTCACCGCTGTCGATGTGGAGGAGTCCTCTTCTGGCTAACATTACTCCATCACCATCAGGCTGGCAGGATTGCGTCAAGCATATTTACTTTTCATAGTTTTGCTGGCATTGTCCGAATGGCATGCAGACGGAGTGATTCAGTCGTGGGGCGTGTTCAACATTGTGCTATTTTTGTGGCTTTTGGATGGATTCTAGCATCACAGACCTGATGTGTTTTGGTTAATTGTTTTAACTAAAATACCACACAATAAAACACACTTCATTGTTGACCATAAACCTTTGACATTACACTGCTGCAGATCATTGTACCTGAGCACTTTTTCATTGAAGTCAGGTGTTTTTTTTTGTTTTCTCTATTTTATGTTCATTTTTATTTTTCTTCTTCATTATCTTATTGGTTATTTAATTCAATTAAGTTTATTATCTCATATTGGGAGCAATGAGAAATCTACATTTTACTAAGGGAAAATTGTCAGTCATGGTGGATGAAATTATTAGAGTAGAGCCACAATTGTTTGGAGCCCAAGTAAAAAATACAACTATTGCTCAGAAAAGGCAAATGTGGGCCAGAATAGTTAACAGAGTGAATGCTTTAGAAAACAACCTGCACACACAGATGCAAATATGACAGAAGTTTAATGACCTGTGGGGGAAATGATTTCCACTGCCTCCAACCATTTTTTTCTTGGGTTACCATGTAGGCCATTTTCTGGTCCACCTGGGTGCAGATTAGCCATATTTTTAGTCCCATCTGCCCCCACGGTAGCGAAAAGCCACTAGACTCCACTAATTTGTGCATTTACCTGTAGGGGAGTGACCCCTTGGGCAAGGGGTGCTCCCCTTTTTGTTGGGGCAATGTTTTAGCTATTTTCTGCCACCCCCCTAGGGGCAGATTAGCTATATTTTTAGGCCCAGGGCAGAAGCCACTAATCACCAGGAATTACATTTATTTATATTTTGGGGAGCAGTCTCTTTGGCAAGGTTTGCTCCCCATTTTGGGATATGTATTTTGGCCATATGTTTAGGCCCATTTGCCCCCAAGGTGGGCAGATAACCACTACATATCAGTGAAGGTTTCTGTGTGTGTGTGTGAACTGGAGTACAGGTGACAGGCTGCATGTGCTTGGTGTGTGTGGGGTAGCACTTAGCCAGCAGTGTGTATAGACTGGGTCTTGGCTGGCAATGTGTGTAGACTGGTGCTTGGCTGGTAGTGTGTGTTGACTGGCGCTTGTCTGGCGGTGTCCTTGCACTCGTGCTTGGCTGGCAGTGTGCATAAACTGGCTCTTGGCTGATGGTGTACTGAGTGTTAACGTAGTCCAGTTGGATCAGGATTACACTTCTGAAAACTAAGGCTCTGGCCAATATTGGGAGCATTGAGAGTATCTTTCGTAAAGCTCTAATGAGAGAGAAATAGATTCCAGCTGTTTTGTTCACTTCGGTTTCTACGCTGAGCTTGTTGTCAAAGACTACACCCACATTTCAAACTGTCTCCGAGGGTGTCAGGGCTTGTCTGATCGTATGGGCCAGAAATTAGACAGAAGGGAGAAAGACATTTTGTCACAGAGCAGAATAGAATCTCCATCTTATCACCATTAAACTGCAGTGAATTGTCTCTAAGCCAAGCTGCAGTTCTTTGCATGCATCCATGAAAGTTATCGAGTGGCAATGAATGATCTTTTTCAAGAGAAAGGATAAGTTGGGTGTTATCTGCATAGCTGACTAGGTTTATTTTATATGACCTAATGATTGAGATCACAGGACTCACGTTAATGTTAAATAGTCTGGGACTGATTGTGGATCCCTATGGAAAAACTATGTTTAATGTTTCTGTATTCAGATTGGTAGGGTGGGAGGGCCCAAGCCTGTTGTCTATTAGACAGGTAGGATTGCAGCCATTTTGCTACCATGCCTCTCCCTCCAATTGAGGTGAGCCTATTTATGAGAGTGTCATGGTTGACTGTATTGAATGTGGCAGGCAGGTCCAATAAGGTCAGTATGACCGAGTGGCAGTAGTGCAGTTTTAGTTCCATGTCCAAGTTGAAATCCAACCTGCTCATCTTCAAATAAGTGGTTGGTTTCCAGAAAATGAGAGAGTGTTTTGCTGATGAAACGTTTCACTATTTTCACTGTGCAATGTAAGAGAGATATTAGCCTGTAGCTGTTTGGGGATGTAGGGTCTAAAGTTGTTTTATTTACAAGTATCATAACTATAGCCTTCTTCCAAAGCGAAGGTACTATCCACTATCCAGGGATTGGCAGTAAATCTGCCAGATCTGTGTGAAAAGTTCCTCCTTCAACTCGTCCATACTCAATAATGTAGCGGGTCCTGTTGGTATACGAGGACACACTCAAAGCTAATTTATTAAAGGTATCCTGTGTTAAAGTCTCAAAGTGTTCTAGGATCTTTATATTATCCTTATCAGCATTATCATGCTTGTGGACCATGGATGGAATTGTGTCTGGATCTGTCTGGTCAGTACAAAATGATAACATTTTGGAGGAAATGTCTAAGCCATCAATGCTTTTGCAAATTTTCTCCTTAAAAAACACTGCCAGGCTATCACACATGTCTTGTGAGGCAGTGACATTGTTGTTAAGGCATTCTGGTTTAGAGAGTTTTTTCACAATTTTGGATATGATTCTAGCACTGTTAGGTGCGGCCAAGATAGCGCTAGAGTAGTATTCTCCTTTAGCTCGGGAAATCTCTATCATGTATTTATGAATGAATTCTCTCTAGAGCTATTTTGTCCTCTTCCACATAAAGTTCCCTCCACTTTCTCTCTGCTGTTTTACAGCACATTTTTAGTTTTTTTACCTCCATACTATTCCAAGGAGTTGAGAGTCTGTGTGAATTCTTTAATTCTTTAATAGGGACAATTTGGTCTAAGATGGTTCTAATCTGCTCACTAAGTTCTAAGTAGTTCTCATCCACTGATTGTATCAAAGGGGCATTAGTTATTGAACATAGGTTTTTTCTTAGTTATTCTCAGTAGTTTATTCCATTCTTTGCCAAGGTGAGTGGTTTTTGTGTTTGTTGTCTGCTGGACCACCTGTGGGTTTAGTGAGGAGACGTTTACTAGAGAGTGATCTGTCCAACATAAATGGAGAATACTTGCCAGGATTGTGGATGTACCATCCAGATTATTAAATAGAGTTTTTATTTTAATTGGTCCAAACCCCAGAGTACATGGACAACCATCAGCCACTGCTACTTATGATACGTCCACTCAAGACCAGGAATAAGCCTTCAGTGATGAATCCACTCCTGCAAGTCCAAATGATGAGGAGCTAGCTGGTTAATCTGGTCTGCCTTGACAGATAGCTATAGTGAGTCTCTCTCGGCCCACACCTCAAACCCCTGTTGTCACAGCACATCAGACTCTGGATATTGCCACTTCCTGTGTCTAACGCAACATCATTTCAATCTTGGCTCCCCAATCCTGGCTGCTGTTGATCCAACACCACCTCAAGTTCAGCCAGGACCAGGTGGGATGGGGCAGCCTTAATCAAGGGCACAAAGTGGTGTGGGTAGGGGTCATGGGAAGGAATTTGTGAGCTAGCAAAGCGGGCCACTGGGTTTATTATCACTCTGGCCACCATCAACCAATGCTTGGGAATCCCTCAATTAGTCCCAAGATGTGATATGCCAGGTCTTTACATAGCTCCTGAAGATGAAGCTGTTGCAGAGGGAGCACATTGTTCAGATTTGAAATCTAAACTCAAATTTGGGCTCTCTGATTGGGGGGTCTGCATTTTTGTTTTTCCCATATGTACACTGATATACAGCAACATCTTCCCCTTTCTGTGGTCCAAGGAGATCTGGGCCAACTACATCTGCCATTTAGTTTTGTTGAATAACAACAAGAATAAAAGCAAAGACTGGTGTTGTATTTTTTTTCTCAATGTGTTAACTTTTTTTAGTTCTAGCATACATTTAAAAAAAATTAAAAAGGAGTGCTTGTTCATAAAAAATCATTTCATTTTCATTTCATTTCATTTATAACTTTATTTCGATTTAATCCATGCAGGTAAGATTTTTCACATTATTTAAAAATGACAAAAAAGAACAAAAAGCACAAATCAAAAACTAGTATTTCATTTAAGTTGAAACATATTTTTTCATGTATTCCTAACTATGATTAAATTAAAAAAACACTATTTTTGTGTTCAGGATTAGTATATAATCATTTTGTTATTTACATTATGAGTATAGGATAACCATATTTTTGTATTTGAAATTTTAGCCACTATATTTATGTCCCATATTTGTGGTTTTGATATTTTGTCAGTGAAATGTCACTGGCCTGGATTAGTAAAATTGAGGACATAACAAGGGATAAGGGGCCACTTGAATCATTATTTCAACTAGCGATTACCTAATTGTGATTTACTACGAATCGCACATAGGTATTTGCTATTTGAATGTATGAAACTCCATGAGTTTCATTTAGTGTTTCCTAACGGTTCACAAATTGACCTGCTTCATTAATAATAATTAGGCAGGTTGCAGTGTGTGACCCATTAGGAGTCATTCAAATCACAGGGATGGTGGCCTGCTGGGGCCAGCAGACCACCATGTCTGTGATTGCTCCTTGACTGAGGACAATACACCAGTAGCCTGAGGTCAAATCAAATGTACTCAGATGCTTTGCAGCCAGTAACCTTTCGTGAGCTCATCAGCTTTAGGTATAGGGTGTGCATTAGTATTAGGGTTTAATGTAGAATTCGGTGGATAGGTTACTCCGTCACAATAATGATGGATATACTGCCCGCCAAAATATAAATTCCATTATTACCTATTAATGGATTTATAATTCGGCGGAAGGGATATCCATCACTGTTCTGATGGAGTAACTGTTGTATCCTGATAAGTATATCCCTTGGTACCTGTAGCTTTAATAGTGTTATTCTATGACATAGCATGTGTTCTATGTTCTAGAGTTGTCAAGTGTAGTGATACAGTGGAGTTCTCTCAAAAGTCAATTGTCGGCTAACTGAAGAGGGAGCACTACTTACATTCATTGTCTTTATTAAACAAAAAAACCCTATCAACCCTTTGTAAGCCTCAGAATCTCATTACAAAAGTAACCTGTCCGCCAAGTTCTAAATCTGGCCTGTGGAGAAGTGTGGCTCAGGGGTTAGAGGCGGCAGACCCGGAAGCTGAGATTGGCCCTGGACCAGGGTTCAATTCCCCACCTCGGCGGGTCTTGGGCTAAAAATTCCATGGACTCGATAATTCTCGCTCCGGTGCCTTCTCGACTCACGGGTTCACACTCTGCGACTCTGGGCAATAGCTTGCTTAATCTCCACAACGGCCCCTCGCGGCGGGATGCCTGGCTTTCACCTTGTGGATACCCTGCCGGGGCTATCTCACAGGGGAATACCAGGATGGGTTCCCTAAGCAAGCGCCAGGAAACCCACTGCGGGTAGCTGTGCGCTATATAAGCTCAAATACAAATACACAAATTGGTGACTGTATTCAGTCCTCTGTAGTCCATACAGAACCTTAACTCCATCTTTCCCCCCTGGTGATTAGGTTTGGGTACCAACACCACTGGGCTGGCCCATGGACTATCAGAGGGCTCATATACCCCCAACACCAGCATTGGAGCTATATTAGTCTTAATGGTTGTTTTGAATGGTTGTTTTGATCTTGTCAAACAACCTGTGCATTTTGTTCTTGACAAGTAGGTTGTCACCAGTGTCAATCTCATGTTTACACCGACTGGTGATAGCAGGGGTCAAAGAGAACAGACCTGCAAACTGCTCCACAACCTGCTTGCAATCTCCATGCTGTTGGTCTGTCTATTTAGCATAGAGTACTACTCCCTACTCTGACCCATTTTTCACATTGTGGTCGAGGAGTTCTGGCTGTGACTCAATGTCCTCGTCTCCTACATTACCAATGACCATCAACATGGTGATGTCTGCCCTGTCTTGATGGGGTTTTAATATATTGACATGAAGGACCTATTGAGGGTTCCTGGGGTGTTAAAGTCTACTAGTGGAAACCCACTCACAAGTAGGGCCCTTGTCACTGAGGGAGAATTGACTGTTCTGAGGAGTATAGGCTCAGGATACCTTGCGGCATCGTCCACTACTACCAATATACATATGCTCCCTGAAGCTGTGGGTGGTTCTAGGGGACCAAAAATGTCCACCCACCCGCTCAAAGGGCATCCCAACCACTGGCAGTGGTATTAAGGGAGCTGTTGCCTTTCCCCCTGCCTTGCCACTGGCCTGACAGGTTGCACAGGAGCTGTAAAACTCCTTTACTTTGACAGTCATATTGGGCCAATAGAAATGATTAACCAACCATTTCCATGTCTTACTCTGACCGAAATGACCTGCCAAGTGTATATCATGGGTCAAACTCAAGAAGAATTCTTTGAACTTCTGGGGGACTACCAACCTCATGGTAGCTCCTTTTTTGAGGTCTCTAACCTCAGTGTAGTGAACTCAAACCTCCCAGTAGACTTTGTGAATGCCACTGACATCACCCTTTTCTTCCCTGGAGGTAGTGTGTCTCAGGCCCTCAAGAGTGGGGCACTCTTTCTGTCCCTGACACAACTCCTGCCGAGAGGGTCCACCCGCTCCTTGCATTTCTGCCAGGTCAGACAGATCTTGCCGTGGTGGAATCCCTACCTCCAAGGTCAGAACCTCCCTCTTAGGGTTAGATTCCTCCTGTACTTCTGGAGTTCTTTGGGCTGGCTCGCCAGACCCGGTGCCCTTACTCTGGTCATTGGATGCTTGGCCCATTGTTCCAGGGTCCAAGTGTCCAGCATTTCCCTGCTGTGCTCTCTGTAATATAGTCATAGCACATACCCACTCAGGGAGTTCCAATATTCTTGCATGGACCTTTCTCTCCACCCCTGACCAGTCAGAGGCTTCAATATCATTTCACAGTAGACACTCTACTTGGAGTGCAGGAGACCCAACTACCAACCTAGGGCCTGTGACGCCTCCCTATTACAAACTCACCATTCCTATGGGATGGAGTTTGCTTCTGCTGTCTGCATAGGTTACTTTATGAAATACACCAGGTATGATCTTCTCTGGAGAAACCAGTTTCTCTGTATCCATGGTCACACTGGCTCATGTATCTCTCAGAGCTTCCACTTCTGCCTCATTGACTATAAGCTGCTGCCTATACCTCCCCATGCTGGGAGGCAAGGCTTCTGAAGCTGCAATTTACACTCCTCCCAGGAACACTAAGGTTTCCTCTGTGAACCCTTTTCCCTCTCTGGAACAACTTCAACCCCTATACCAACACTGAAAATCCCAATGGACTGTCCTCCAGTTGTGCAAACATAATCTCCCCTTTTGTGTCCTGGTTGACTACAGTCAAAACACCTCCCCACCTTTGAGAGATCAAAGAACTTTCCTGCCTTTGCGAGGTCTCAATACTTTCCTTGATGCCACCTCCCCTTAAAGATAAAGTGTTTCAGGCCCCCCCCCCCCTTGCACAGATGTTGGTGGGTCTTTTGAGGACTCTGGATTTTTTTTATCATCTTTCTCTTGGGCTGTCCCCCGGGCCAGGAACCTGTCCTCCTTTCTTCTGATCACCCCCCCCCCCCCTGGTATTGAAGAGAAACTCTGGTTATCACCCACTCATCAGCTGTCTCCCCAAGTTCAGTGTGACTAGACACGTTTGAGTCCACTAAGCGCTTGTGTAACTTCTTTTGTATACAAATGAGTCCGGATGAGCTCTATAAGCAAATAATTGTACAGCCCCTCATAAATATTCACTTAGTTACTTTGAATCTAGCCCTCTAGTGCATTGCACTGATATGGCCACAATGTCCACCCAGGTCTGGGTTTTTACCTTCTGGGGTCTCCAGTACTGCACCCTGTACTGCTCTGGGGTGAGACCACATTTCCTGGTTAGACATTTTTCATGTGTGGGTAGGATTCTGCGCCTGCCCCCTCTAGGGTCAGGGGTCTATCTCTCCCAGTTATTGTAATCCACTCCTACAGGAGTGAACCCCAGTACTTGGAGGGTACCCTTCTCATCTTAATAGCCCTTTTTTAAAATGCAGTCAGTCATTGGTCAATGTCATCCCCCTCTACATACTGGGAAATCACCCCTTAGGAACCCTGGGATCAAACTCATTACACATGAACATCTCATTGTCTGCTACTTCGCTGCCACCCTTTCTTCTCTCTTCCTCCCTTGCACACTTCTTCTCAGCTAAGGCCAACTTCTCTCTTCTAGAGCTATGCAAGCTAACTGAGCCCCAAGCTCTTGCTTTCTGAGAGCCCTATATGTGTCCTTTGTGGGGGAGCTTCCCCTCCCTCGATTCGTTGAGGGTCAGGATGTAGTACTAGAGGCTAGGGGCACTTTGTCATCCCCGTCCTCCAGGAGGTTGTCAGAAGGGTCCTCCTCCCCTGCGTTCTCTGGAGTGGACTCTGCCCAGGCCTTAAGGGACCTAACCATCTCTGCCTTACAGATTCTATTAGCAGAAGGTAGGCCCTAGTCCTACAGTCTCCCCAAGCTCAGCTACTGTGAGGTTAGTTAGATTACCAAGATCCAACTCCATGGTATCCCTAGTTTTGGGTAAAAACAACACTTTCCAAACAGATATGAATACATTTGGAAAAATAGAAACTTGAATTAAAAACTGTTTTGTTCAAATTCAAAAACTCCCCCCCACCCCCAATTTTGTTTGTCTTAAGTTAGTTTTCTGGATGTTTTAATATCGTCACTTAGATACATTTATAGTGTGGTCAAACACAAATACTGGATCCCACCACTACAATCCAAATGTTCGACGGTGGGCCATTATTAGGGTGTGAGTAGGCACCTAGCACTAGCAATAGGGCTACCAACACAACATAAGGCCCAAACAAAGTCTAAATAAATGATTCCCTTACTCAACCCTTGGTAGCTGGCAACGAGCATGCAGGCTTAACTTAGGATGCAGGCATGTAAAACATTCAAAAATCTACAACCAATTTATAAAATTAGGAAATATTTTTATGATTAAAATGGCACCACCATGAAAAAAAACTATGTAGGTCAGAAGAGATATGAATTTAAAAAGAATGAACCCTTAGTAGTGCTTAAAAAAGAATAGCGCCAAATTGGTACATCACCTCATGCTCTTAACTGTGTACTTAGTCGTTTTTTTGGAGATTATTCTCTTGTTGTCGAGAGGGGCATTTCATAAGACCAGGATTACGTTTGGATTTGCATGAGACCTTGGTGAAATCCTGGAAGTCTTAAGTTCCAGAGCTTTCTGCTGGACAAATCCGAAATCTCAGTTGAGTCGTGGTTCGACATCAGGAGCTTGATTCTCATCAATGGGTCGATCCACTTATGGAAATTTTTCACAAAAGTTCTCAAACATTCTCCAAAACTTCAGGAGGTGCTTCTTAAAGTTCCTTTTGGGGTTTCAAAGTGTCCACAAACTAAATCCAAGGTTCTAGAGTCTCTGAGTTGCTTCTGAGAAGTTGGGACTAAAGTTCCTACAATGCCCCTAGCAAAATCCATTAAAGTCCAGCTGAAAGTGGTCAGCTGGGTTCTTCTTGCTGAAGATGATGCATATTGAGTTCTTTCAACCAGTGACTTTCAAGGAGTCCGCTCCTTCTCTTTTTTAAGCAAAGCAAAGTCCTTAAGTTTGTATTTTCTTAGTGTGCACTACGTGCAGTCATTCAGAGTGCAGTCCTCTTGGTGAAGGACAGGGTTCCAGCAGGGCAGTCCTTCTTCTTCTTGTAGTTTCAGGCATGGGAGATGCTGTAGCTCTTTTGTACCTAGTGCGTCCAGGGAGTCCTTACTTTATTCCCTTTGTAGCCAGGCAAAGTCTTCTTTGAGGAACCTGAAGGTGTGCAGTAGGTGCAGTCCTTGTAAGTGCAGACCTCTTGGGTGCAGACCTGTGGTTTAGAGGGGCAGTCATTTTTCAGTTGAATATTTTAGTCCGGTATCTCTGATGCTATTCAGCTCTCTCATATTTATCTTCTGTTCTGGGGTGACAAGCATGGGTCACCTCTGACTAATGGGATATAGGGTGCCACCCAAAACATACCACAGCTTCTACTAGAGTGTGACATATTCTTGTCCCACAAAGCATTGTACTTTTAAAACTCAAGATGTAGACATTTACTCCATGTGGTTTACAGCTGGCTAAGCCAACCTAGTTTTGTGGCTCATTTCCCTTAACACTACCCTTCCAGACCACCTGCAAATTCCATTCCTGGGCATCCCACCTGGCCAGGGGGTCGAGGAAGAGATGGTAGGCTTGCTTGCATCCTTACTGTCATGCTCTCTTTGAAGACCAGTTCTTTTACCCTGACTCCAGCTTGTTCTCTGCAGCTGCAGATCACTTATCACCTCATCAGAGCAATTTGGCTAAGCCTGTCAATGTTGGACAAGCAGAAGAGGCTGCTAGAATGCTGGATTTTCACTCACAGAAAACGTATTTTCTGCATTGGATTTGATAAATTCCATAGTGGCAAGTTGTTGGATGTATTGTCAATAATCTTTTAATTCCTTGAAATATTATTTTAGCTCACTCCTGTCAATAGTTATACTTTATTACAGTATTCCCATGTTAGCCAATTGAGCTAAAATGCTACAATGGGTAAAAACAAAATTGGTAATTTTTCCCTCAACAGGGCATATAAAACATGGCATCCTACCCCAGGGGTACCTAGGATAGAACTCAAGTACAAATAAGATAGTTTAAACCTTTGGATGTACCTTTAAATCCAAAGTCGAATTTGCATATAATTTCAATTTAAAAGCAGGTTGGAAAGCAGGGCTAACTTTTAAAACGACAGCAGGAAACACAGCAGTGCACATTTAAGTGCCTAAAAGCTGCTGAGCCTCTAAACCTATTTGCTCTACTATATACTAGGGACTTTCAGGTAGCTTTGTCAGTACCAATTTTTCATACCATATTAGTGAGAAAGTCAAGGCAGTGATGTAATAGACAGGGGTTAGAATGTGGACTGAAGTTTGAGTTCAAAACGACTAGTCTTGCTGTCTGCCTTGCTCATGGCCTGGTCGCTGTCTACATATCTTAATAAAGCTTATGTTGAAGAAATATGATTGAGGAGGAAGCTTTTTTTGGATCCCAACGAAAACCTGGTGATAGCCATGCAAGTCACCCCACCCTGGATTTCTCTGGGCATCTTATCTTCAAATAAATGCAGATGTGTTAGGTTTTCATGATTCATTTTAAGCTATGGTGCAAACGCCACAGCTATTGACATTACGTAAAAAAGGTCAGTTCTCAGTAGAAAAATGTGATGTTTTCATGTTGTGATTTACTATTGCGGGAATTAGGCCTATTGAAATAATTGAGGTACCATTTTCATTGAGAAAGTTAGAATAGTAGAAATGTGTTATTACCAATTGCATTTCCATGCATTCATGCCTCCCAAATTAAAGCCATTGGATGAGGAAGAAGACATTTTGAAAATGCCATCTAAATCACATGCTAGTAGAGTACCCGCAAATTTAGAGAGGTAGAAATAACTAGTGTTCCTACCTCAGTACCTTGGGTATATGCACAACCTACAAAGTCTATATATCATCACAACCACAAAGGTCTGCTGGATGAAATGGTGTATTGCTTTTGTAAATCAGCTACTGTGACAAGAAGTTACAAATGAAAACGTTGGTATGAATGACTGATTTTAACTACTCATTTAAAATATGTTTTTATTTCAACAGAAAAACCTTCAGAGGCCCACACAATGAACCCTTGCTGAATTAAGAATTTAATGTAAATGTTAAAAAAAATCTAAAGTTTTAAATCACTCATGCGTTTCACACTAGTCTCCACCACAAACTGGAAGTAGGTTGAGTGCACACACATTTTGAAAAATAGGCTACCTCTTTGTAAAATGTCAATGTTGTAGTAAAAATACAAGTTTTTGATTCAGCTTTGCATGTTACTGGAAGATGGAAAGATGGTGACTTTAGCACAGCAAATCTTTTGCTGATGCCATTTGTAGAGGAGCACTTTACTACTAATTATTTGACTGTCTTGGAGATCCATACATCGTAGGTCACATTAAAATCCTCCTAGATGTTGGAAAAAAAAGGCAAATTCAGCATGGAAAAAAGTTATGGACACCGATGCACAAACTACCTCTATTAGCCAAAAGAAGCTTCACCACTGGGTAGAAAAGACCTCAGCAATTAAGGGGGTAACCATTCCGCTGCCAGACCTTTTCTCCATAGAATGCCAGGCCATTGTTTGGTTCTTTGGGGTAGTTTGCACTTATGCCTCCATAACCTTATATATTTATGTAAATATATATGAATAGTTGGTAGATGGTTTACTAGTAAGGGAAGGTAAGTACCTACACTTAGTAATAACACCACAATCACAAATAAGGTCCAGGCAAGTTCTCAATCAATTAATCCTTGCTCAACCCTGGGTGGCATGGCTGTGAGCAGGCAGGCTTAACTTGGGAGACAGTTTCGTAAAGTATTTAAAAACACCAATATAATGAATAAGTAAGACACAACACACAATAAAATTCCAACACCAATTTATAACATTAGGAAATGTTTTCATGAATAAAATGGCATGAAATGATAAAAATCTAAAGTAGCGAAGTGAAGATATAATTTTTTAAAGATTAAAAGTAAAACAAGCCTTTAGAAGTAAATTGCACTCAAATCATTAAGAAAGTGAAGAGTTCGGGCTGCCCACGATGTAACACTTTTACACTTACTTCCAGAAGTGGTCCACAGCACCAGACAAGGGTACAGAAGTTCAGAAACTCTGGGTCTAGGACTACAACTACCCCAATGCACCCGGTCAATCCAAGTAAAATCCAGGTGAAGCTTATCAGCTGGAATTGTCCTTGTTGTTGTTGTTGCAGGTAGCCCTTCCAGCATTATTCTACATGTTGGTGATCAGGGAGTCCACTCCCTATCCTTCAAGATAGGCAAAGTTATTTTGTTGTGAAGCCTTGTGAGTAAAGTCCTCTTGTGTGCAGTACGTCCAAGGATCCAGCAGGGCAGTTATTCTTCTCCGCGTGTTTCCTTTGGGTCTTTGAGAACCCACAATACCAGCCAAGGGTGCAGAAGCTCTGATTTGCCTTTTGGAGGTTTGGGGCTATGATTCGCGCAATGCCCCTGGCCAGCTGGGCTTGTCTTAGTACACTTGGTGTAGGTGACTTCTTAAAGCATTTTGTACCTGTTGCACTCAGGGAGGTCACTCTTTATCCTTTGAAGCCAGAAAAGTCCTCTTTTGGGAAGCCCAAAGTGTGCATCAGATGCAGTCCTTATGAGTGCAGTTCTCTTGTGGAGCAGACTAAAGGTTCAGCAGGGCAGTCCTTCTTCTCTTGATATTTCCACGCAGGGATTTGAATTTCTGAACAGCTCTCTTATATTGTCCCCGTTTCTAGATTGGTAAGAAGAGGGGAATCCATGGCCAATGAGATGCAAGGTGCCACCCTCTGTGTTGACCACTTCCTTATAAGTGTGGCATATTTGGGTCCCAGAAAGCACTGTTCAATAAAACGTAAAATTGAGAAAATCTCTACTAGAGGTTAAAGTCTGGCTAACCCAACCGACAGGTGTGGCTTACCTTTCCCTATACTCCCCTTCCAACCTCTATCCTAATCTAATTTTATGGGCTCCCATCTGGATAGGTGTGTAGGAAGGAGGGGTGGGCCTGGGTCCTGTCCTTACTGACTCTCTCACTTTGATGACCAGTTTGGCTACCCACCTCCCATTGTGTCCTGAATCTGAAGCAGCAGATCACTTCCTGCCAGATGTCTCCTTTTTATCAGCTGAGGCCAATTGGCAACTTATTAAGTAAGTTTTACTCAGCCTGTCAAAAGCTGGCTAGTGAAAAGAGGCTACTACAGGGCTCATTTTAGGTAACTTTTGGAAAGCAATTCTAAAACTAATTTCCTGCAATAGTTATGATAAATATAAATGTATAAGGTAGTTTAAGACTTTGGCAGGGCTGCCTTTAAAATGACAACAGGAACCACAGCAATATACACTTAATAGCAATACATCCACTCAGCCTCTAAACCTGCATGCCTTACCATATACTAGAAAAACACACAAGATGATGGACGGAATGTTGGACAAAGGCAAAACATTCACCCCCAGTCACAGATCTGGTTTTAATCCATCATTATTTTGCTCACTAAGCCACCCAGTTCAGACATGGCCATATGCAAATCAGTCTTGACCCTGTGCCTCATGGGAACAGTCCAGCCCGAACTGTCAAGCCATGTCTTCCCTGGACCGGATTCAAGCATCCTAGGACCGGTTTCTGGCTATCAGCCGTCTTCAGCCAGGATAGCTTGACTCCATTGGCTTAGTGAGCTCGTGATCCACATCTGGGCATACCCTTCCCGCATAGGGTGAACAGCAAAACACACAAGATGATGAACCGAATGTTGCACAATGGCAAAACATTCACCCCCAGTCACAGATCTGGGTTTAATCCATCGTTATTTTTCTCACCAAGCCACCCCAGTTCAGACATGGCCATATGCAAATCAGTCTTGAAGAGAGAACAGGCTCCTTTTTGACCAAATGCATATAGAAGGATGGGTGAATTCCCTTCTAATGGGTAATTGCAGACTCAGAAGTTTGTCTGGCCCTTAGCAAGGAGCAAAAGTCTAATTCTTTCACCCCCGGCCTTGTTAGGAGGAGCATGCTGTGATTATGTAGTCCCATCTGGGTGGGTGTGTTTGCATTGTCGTACCTTGTGGCCCCTGTGTTTTCGTTGTCATACCCTGGGGGACGTTGTTTGCGTTGTTGTTGCCAGTGCTACTGTTCTTGCGTTGTTGTTTGCGAGCTTCTCAGCAATGGGCATATATTTTAGTTAGTTGTTAGTAATATTCCTTTCTTGGGGAAGTATTGTGTCCTTTTGGGTCCCAAGAGGGAATAAGGTCGTATGTCCTGGTGATTGGCAGAATTATCAGGTCATTACACATGGTGAGCAAAAAAACGATGGATTTAGGCCCAGGTCTCTGTACTGGGGTGAAAGTATGACATTGTTATGCATTCTGTCCATCAACTGTTGTTTTTGCATGTGTCACCCCGAGTGGGACGGGTATGCTCAGACGTGAGTCCCGTGCTCTCCATGCCACTGGAATCAAGCTATCCAGGCTGATGAGGGCTGAAAGCTCGAAACTGGTCCTTGGATGCTTGTTTCCAGTCCACGGAGGACCTGGCTTGGCAGTTCGGGCTGGACTGTTCCCATGGGGCACAGGGCCAAGACTGATTTGCATATGGCTGGGTTCAAACTGGAACGGCATGGTGAGCAAATAAAACTGTGGTTTTAGGCCCAGATCTCTGTACAGGGGTGAATGTATGACATTGTTCTGCATTCTGTCCATCACCTGTTGTTTTGGCATTTACCATATACTAGAGACTTATAGGTGGGTTGTCAGTACCAATTGTAATAACACCTAATTAGGTGTAAATAACATATACCTTTAACACAGCCCTAGGCCTGGCTAGCAGCACTCAGGGCACAATCATAGTAAAAATACAGCTGCATCAATTAAAAATGGTGGCAAAAAGTAGGAGGACAGCTGATAAAAGCCCTGGGTTTCTCTCTCACACACAGACATACACACACACAAACACATAAACATATATATTTGTTACCTACTGGCGGTCGCTAGTGGGTAGTTATAATTGGGACTATGTTTCCATAGGAAATTCATTTTTTGATTTGCCTATATCTTTGGCACCGTTTGACAAATCTTCACCAAACAAAGTGTGCTGGTAATTCTTGTTGCATATGGAAAGTTTCAGTTAAGCAGGTCCTAGAAGAAGAGGGGGGGTTTGTTTCCCGTAGGAGCTTTGAACATGACTAAAGCCTAAACTGCTGGATGGAATTGCACCGAATTTGGCAGTTAGGTAGATTTGGTTACTCAGATCCCACTTTCACCCATTTGGTAAATCTGTTCAGTAATTGTTGAGAAATGCAAGGGAATCCAAATTAGGATATCTGTGATTGCGGCTAATTTTGCAAATAATAACAAGCTTGTGCAGGGAAATACAGAGCTCTGATTGCCTGCCAACACTTCAACAAGGAAGTGTTGGCAGGCAACTTGGGACTAGAAAAAGCAGGAAAAAATAAAAAGGAGCAGTGTAGGAATACCCTATCCCCCATGCCTAGGGATCCCAGAGGGTCAATGGCTGTGCAAAAAAGCATTTTTTTAAAAAAACAATTTGCTGCAAATTGGTGGGCTCCCACACTTGCTTTGATTAGAGCTCCGAGGTGGGCCAGGTCCCTGGGGCTGTATTTTTTAATAAGGAGAGTGGCGCATAGGGCCCCCTCCAGAGACTATATAAGCCCTGGGGACCATAACCTCACTAGGGCTCAACAAACATTGATGGGGTGGTGTGTGGATCCCCCGAGCCCCAGGGACCACCATCTCCCGGGTCTAAGTAACACAATGGGGGGCATGTGGACGCCGTAGGGCCACCATTTCCCTGGGGTGAAATATAAAACAAATGGCAGAAGGGAATAACTGTTTGCTTTTGCTTGATGGGAGCTTTGACCGCTCCCACCAAGGAAAAGCAATCACTCTGGGTATAGCAGACAGGATCTGTCAAAGTGCTCCAGCCCGCTAAAAGAAGTGTTTCCATCTCTTTCCCTGCCCACAGCTCATACCACTTCCCCAGTGCAATTGCAGGACAACAGTTGATGCTGGGGATGGTTTAAACAGAACCTTAGGTGTCTCTCCCTTTTGGATCACTGCTTGGGAATAGACCTGAGAATCGTATTCCCAAGCAGGTATCCACTCTGCACTGGCCACCAATGATTTTTCTGGGGTAGCAGTCCCAAGAGCAAGAAGGATTTTACCCTCAATCTGCATCAGGTAGCAGCTAGCCCATTTGACACTAGGGATATAGTTTAAAAAAAGAAGTGGGTGGGGTAGCCCACCCTGGAATAGTGTGATGCCCAAACATCAAAGTGGGCAATACAGTCTTTCTGCCCATCTCTGGGAGGCATATTGAGGGGTAGAAATTTCACTAAAAGCCAGCGCTTTTTTCTAAAACAAAGGGATGGTGGTGGCCATCCTGGCATACAGCAATGCCCCTACTCCAAAGAGGGCAATACTGTCTTTCTGTATGCCCTGGGATGAAGATTGGGGGGGATTGAACTCAATCTGCACATTTGGAGGAGTAGAAAGCCAACTAAACACTTAAGACTTTAAAGGAGGAAAAAAGTGGTGAGGTGCCCCACCCTGCATCTGGCCATGTCCCCCATCCATGGAGGGACAACATAGTCTTTCCGTCCTACCAAGGAGCAGATGGGGGTTTGTCTCAATTTGCCCCTTCTGGGGGGTTAAAAGCCTACTAGACACCATTAATTTCAAAATGTCATTAAAAAAGAGACAAGGCAGCCCCCACTGGCAATAGGAAAGATGCACCCATCCTTGGGAGGCGGATATGAGGTTGGCCCTGATTAGAGGTTTTCCCTCAATGTGCCCACTGGGGGGATCAAAATCCCACAAGACACCAGGGGCCTCATTTATGAAAAGGTACGCATCGCTGCATGAAAACAGCGATGCGTCACTTTTTATTGCGCCCTCCTTGGGACACCAATGATGCATCATATTTACAGTATGACGCATCATTGCGCAAGGAGTTACAGATACGTCAGTATTTTTTCCTATCTGTATGGCGCAAAAGTGACGCATTGCTGGGGTGTGTCACAAAAGTGACGCAACTCCAGTAATGTGTCCTTTCACATGGGGCGATCCCCATGTGAAAGTGCCTGCGTCAGTCTTACGCCTGCTGTGAGGCAGGCGTAAGAAATTGATGCATTTGAGTCCTAGAAGTGGCGCAGTGAAATCTTATAGAATTCACTGCGTCACTTCTATTACCTTTTCTTGCGTCAGAACCCCCCCCCCCCTGCATACCTTATACCTGGCGCAGGTATAATGTAGCGCTGGGGTTTACAAAGTGACGCATCTACCTAGATGCGTCACTTTGTAAATATGGTGCAACAAGGCACATTTTTTACGCTGCTGGTGCGTCAAAAAAAGTGACGCACCGACGGCGCAAAACTGACGCAAGGCCTCATAAATGAAGCCCCAGGGTTTTTATGGTGGGTTAGTAAAAGGGGGTAGGGGTATCCCACCCTGCCATTGGATTATACGCCTACCCAAAAGCGAAAACACAGCCTTTCTGCCACCCAGGAGCATAAAAGGGAGATAGACAATTCGAAGGCGGCAAAAAGCACACTGGATGTCTAGGTAGTTTTTAAAAGAAGTAACAGAGTGAGGGACAGCCCATCCCGGTAACCGGGATACATCCCCATCCTTAAAGCCTTAACAGTTCTTCAACCCCCTGAGGAATAATGCGTGTCAGCACAGTAGCAATTGTGATGCTTCTGGGCTTTGTTTTTACATATGGCCATCAGAATAGAAGTAAATCCCTATTTTCTCTCACTTGCCATGTTCAACAGATGCAATATTTGAACTCGGTGTCAGCCAGCAACCAGCAAAACATACTAAACCTAGATATTTCTGAAAACTATCCACCCAGGGCAGCGCAGGGTGGTTTGCCTTGTGTGGATCGCACAACATTTTCCTACCCATGATGCCCCACAAATCTCAAGCTTTGTCTTAAAGCACACATTTCCTCACATTTTTTGCGACAAAAAATTCTGGAAGTTTTGAGCATCTATACATTTGCAAATATCAGTTTGAATTCAAAATGAGTGTCTTTTTAAAATGTGTTTTTCTGGAGGTGCCAGATCCCTTGATCATCATCTTTTAAACAAAACTCAATCTGAAAGCATGCTGACATGTCTTACTTTCAAATAACTTACTGTTAAGCGTAGACAGACCTATTGTTTTCTATCAGTCTGTAAAGGTGAACAGTAAACATACATTTTGAGCTTTGGTTAAATAAAGTATATTGTATTCACAGTGGCAGTCTTTCTTTTTTGTGAATGATTTCATTGTGGCCAAGACTAATACAAAAATGTTATGTCTTGTTTATACATCAAAATTTCCTCTTCCTTTCACCTATACGTCACTGTCACTGATTTTGCTGTGATCCATTTCTGCAATCAGACCCCGGAGTGCCATGCTTTACAGCCATTTAGAGTTCCATCAGCCATCCCACTGCATGCACATAATACCTGTAAATAAATAATATTTCAGTAGGGATACCAAATCCCAATTCTCTCATTTTACCGGAATTATGAAGTATAATAAAATACTGCACTCTGTAGTGCCTGTATCCATTATCAGAGTCAGCATTATCAGGGCTATTTTACAGGTATTTCATTCAAACTAATGATACAGTCACAGACATCTAATCTTTCACAATCTGAAAACATTTTGGAAGTCTGCAAGGCTACTCATCCAAAGGAAATATAGTCCTACTTCAAATTTACTGATGTGAACTGATTCCATGAGCATGGTGAATGAAGCAAAACCTTTCTCTAATGGAATAATAAAGGTCACCTCCCTCTTCTTATTATTTATTCATACCGTATTTGTGAGAAAATAATCTTTTTGGCCCTGATCACCCTAATTTTTTGACTTTTACTAGTGGTAACTGACTGACGACGCCCTGGGCTCTTCTAACCTCACTGTATAACATATCTCCCTCAAATAGCAATTACATATTTAACTATAAACTACATAACGTCGATTCAGGTAATGCTCATATTTTAACATTAATACATGTGCTTTACATTTTTTTTTTACTTCACCGCAAGGTAAAATGAGCATATATATATATCCGACATTTGTATAAGCTATATAAATATTATGCATCAACATTGCTTTATACATAATCTTTGAACTTCCTTGGAGCAAGCCTTAGATAACTACTCCTACATACTGGTCCTCTGTCATAAGACTTCAGGTTTGACATTGATGAACCACTATGTTTCAATTATGCACATTTCACTTTGGATCAACCGATTTCTTCATCTTTTGACTCCATGCCTTTATTTTCTTAAACCAGCATTAATATGAACCATTTCTACCTAACCACATTTTGCCAAACTCCTTATATTCCATCTTTACCCATCATCCTTTATGACTGAAAATGTCAACATCACTTGCATCCTTCTAGGTTCCGACCATTTAGATTCTCCTTTTCAAGATATTTTACATTTTCTCGCTCTTACAAAGTTCACCACATAAATTTTCAAAGCACTTTCCAAAGTACGTTCCATACTTTCTCCCTTAATCAATCCAAACCTTTGTTGTTTCCGACACAAACCTTCCCTTATAGTTTCTTCATTTACTTTTCCACCTTTCTTTTGTTCATCCAAAAAGGAACAACTACTGTGCTTGCTTTTCTTCTCTTCAATAACATAAGTGGTTCTATAATTCCATACCTTTTTTTAAATTTCCTCTTTCCAATAAAGACCACTCTGAAAAGACAACTGTATGTTTTCTCCTCTCACTCTATTACATCGTTCAACAAGACCATTTTCATGTCAGTGATATATATATATAGCATTTTTCTTGCTCACTATTCTCATTTGAGCCAAAAACTTTTCAAACTCCTTTGCAACAAACTGTGGTCCATTATCAGATATCAACCACTCAGGCTATCCTTTGCTACTGAATACTTCTTTGCATTATTCAATCACCGGAGCACAGTCTAAATATCGATTCCCAAATATCGACCCACAGTAATATCGAGATGGAAATATCGAAGGTAAAGAATATCGAGATCAAAAATATCGTTGGTTAGAATATCGACCCTAAGGTAAGTAATATCGAATTTTATTCAATGTAAGTAATATCGAAGTTAGTAATATCGATATCAAAGATATCGATGTTACTTATCCCGATGTTACTAATATCAATATTTGTATCATTGTTATGTATTTTATTATGTATTTAATATGTATGTGTTATATGTTTTTTGTTAAGTATTCTACTGGTTTTAAGTTATATGTATACTATTTTTATATGTTAATAATGTTATTTTCAAGTCAATTTTGTGTTTTAGTACCGGAGCGGGCTGTGGGTTTATAGGGGAATAAGATGGGAAGTAATTTAATTATACAAAAATAATTAATAATTTTTAGGAATTATACATTTATTTTAATTATTTTTTCCCTTTAAGTTTTGTAGCGGGTTGTTGGCTTATAGGGGAATTGGGTGGGAAGTAATTTAATTGTAATTAAGTAATGAATTATTTTTATTTATTGGTATTGATATTTTTTTAAATTAATTATTCATTTGAAATTAATGTTTTTAATTGTCAATTAATTTGTTTAATTGGTAATTAATTTCTTTAATTGGAAATTCATTTTTGTAATTGGCAATTACTATTTTTAATTGGTAATTATTTTTATTAATTGGAAAATATTTTTTATTAATTGGTGATTAATGTTTAATAAAAAGTATTTTTGGGTATAAATATCATTTTATTGTTTAATATTTTTACATTGTTAATCAATTTTTTATAATTAACATGTTTTTTATTATCAAAAATATTTTATTGTTCAATATTTATTATTTGGTAATTAATATTTATTCATGAATGTTTATTGATATTTATTGTTAATTTGTTGTTAATGAATTATTACATTGTTATTATGTTTTTAATGATTATTAATGGGTATTTGTAAATGATGTAGTTATTTAAAAATAAAATTATTTTAAATACAAAAATTATTTATAAGTATGTTATACACTATCCAACGCTTTCACTACTGTTGCACTCTCTGGAGTTGGAGTAGTAATGTTTACCCCTACGCTATCCTATGCTATCCTACTGTTGCACTCTCTGGAGTGGGAATAGTCATTTTCACTCCTAGGCTATCCAACGCTTTCCCTACTGTTGCATTTTCTGGAGTGGGAATAGTCATTTTAAGCCCTACGCTATCAAGCACTTTCATTACTGTAGTTTTTTTTGTACTTCGAATAGTATTTTTTGGCTTATGTTAGATGATGTAGTATATAATTATTTTTAGAAATGCTGAAAGTTTATTTAATTTTTAATTTTTTTTAAACATAAGTATTTACTTTTTATTTATGTTATTGTTTTATATGTTTAGATGTATTTGTAATTTATATTATTTTTATAATAATGTATAAGTTATTAAAATAATTATTAAAACCCATTATTAAGGGGTCGATTCCGATTTGGGAAAGGAATCCGTATGACGATTCGTATTCATTGCCGTTTCTGTACGAATTGTACAAATCCGTCCGAATCGCGTAGTACAATCCGTAGTTAAAAAATATGTCCGAATCCTTGCAAACAGTATGAAAATCAAGCAATAATCCGTACGATACGGACTCGGAAAAAGTGAACCGATCCATTCGTAAACATGCTGTACGACCCTACAAGTACGATCCAGACCGGGGACCGAGAATGTGATTCGTACGGGAAAACGTCGTCGCATATGAACTGCGATTTGTGCCGAAAACATAGCGTATGAGCGAGCAACACAATCAAATCCGAAATGAACCCCCCTGAACAAAGCGCACGCGAACCCCGTAAATATGTCACGTATGAGCGAGCCACTAAATCAAATACAAAACGAACCCCGTGACGAAGCGCACGCGAACCCCGTAAAAACGACGCGTATGAGCGAGCCACTAAATCAAATACGAAACGAGCCCCCCTGAACGAAGTGCACGCAAACCCCGTAAAAATGTCACGTATGAGCGAACCACTAAATCAAATACAAAATTAACCCCCTGAACGAAGCGCACGCGAACCCCGTAAAAACGTCGCATATGAGCGAGCTACACAATCAAATACGAAACAAACCCCCCCTGAACAAAGCGCCCGCAAACCCCTAAAAACAGCACAAGGCGGGTGCAAACAACTCGCACAACACCACAAAACATGTCTCCAGTGTACAAACCATTGGAAATGAATGTCCTGGCTAGATCCAAACAGGCAAACAGAGGGCCTAACTCAGACCCACCCCTTATAACACACCCACCAAAAATTCAAACTAAGCCCCACCCACAAATGGACCGATAAAAAGGGCCCACACACACAAACCATCATCCTTTGCAACATACCCATTTAGCTACAGAGACTGACAACACACCAACAACTGCACACATCCACCTTCTAACATACCCCCAATCACATTCAGACCCACACCCCCCTTTCACATTCAGACCCATACACCCACATCCATACACACCATTACACCCCAATCACATTTACCCCACACCATGTCCGAACAGAAGAATCCAAAGTTCACAAAGGAGGAGATGGACATCCTTGTAGATCAAGTCATCAGAGTCGAGCCACAGCTGTTTGACGCATTGGTCAGATGGACCAGCATAGCTGAGAAAACATGCCTGTGGGAGAGGATCATAAATAGGGTCAATGCCGTTGCACCCATCAGGCCACCAGGAAGGATTGCCAGGCCAGGTGGTACGATCTGTGGAGGATGGTGAAGCCGAAGGTGGACGAGGACTATGCCCAGAGCCAGCTCACTGGAGGTGGTGGTCCCCGCAGACCAGTACAGTACCATCCCTGGGAGGAGAAGGTCATGGCCCTGCTACCACCGGTGGGAGTACATGGAATTGAAGGAGTCGTGGAGCCTGGTGAGTATACAAACAACTCATGTAACATGGGGGTAATGTCATCCACACTCCAAGTACAAAAAATGCCCACAACAACCCCCAAGCGCCCGTCACCCACAACTACAGGCAAAAACAAAGCTAATGCCACTAACATGTGTATGCCCCATTGACAAACCAAGGCCATGCATTGATGCATGCTACAGGGAGCACAGACGCAAGAATGGACGTCCGGCATGCTGGGAGGGTGGGTTGTCACAAAATGCATTGTGGGACTCCAAATCAGACCCAATTGCATGGGCGTCTGCAGGAGTGGGCAAGGGTGGTTCTTGGCCCCCCTGGATTGTCAGTGTGTCTGGTATGGGCCCAGTCAGGGCTGGCCCTTGTCCATTATGCTTTTGAAATGGTGCTATTGTTCCAGGTGACAGCACCCTCCATTGTGTGGGAAGGGGGTTGCCAAGAATTGTGCAAGGCAGTGGGGATGAGGGTGCAAGGGGGAGGGCCAGAAGGCAGCAAGGGGGAGGGACAGAAGGGTGCAAGGCAGAGGGGAGGAGGGTGCAAGGGAGAGGGTGAGAAGGGTGCAAGGCAGAGGGTGAGAAGGGTGCAAAGGGGATGGGAGGAGAGTGCAAGGAGGATGGTGATGGAGCTAAAAATGTGGCCACCCCTATCAACATTTTTGTGTACGTCGATGGCCAATTGCACTCATACCATATGGACCAGGTACACATCCATGCCCCATGCTCAATGCACAGGGAGTGGGAAAGTACTGACAAGATAGCTGACACTGGGCCCTGGTGTAGGCAGCACAAGGCCCTCTTGTGACCAGTGCAAACACTAACACCAGGACAACAAGGTCAGATATCTTGTACAGGAACTCACAACCACTGTCATGGCAGCATGCTCCATGGGGGGACAGCCACACCACGAGGGATGCCCAGTTTCAAATCAGACTCCAATTACCAGCACGGCCAGTCACACACACCCCTTACATGAATATAGCCTCCTGGGACAGGCAATGGAGTACCCCACGATCACAATCGTCATGTAACACAACAAAACAAATACAGATCTGATGAAGCATCCAAGCAAAAAATGCACGGTGCTGATTCACAAGTCCCTTGCTCTTCTTTCACAACGCCGTTGCTTCACCTTTGTGACACAGTGGACGCACAAAAGTTGCGCCATGGTGGTGGGTATTTACAAGGTGTTGCATATGGGAGATGTGCCACGTTCTACAGCCCTACAGCCCTGCGCCAGAATTAGGTGTACTGGTCCAGGGGATGGGGGGGGCCTGTGGGTGGCCGTCACGGCACAGCAGCACCTACCAAAAGTGGCTGAGTGAAATCTTAAAGATTTCACTCAGTTACTTTTATGCACATGCTGCCTCAAAACCCTGTTCATGATTGAAGCAGGTGCAAGGATTGACGCAGCATTATGCAGATAGGGCCACACAGAGCATTGCTGGATCTGCATTGCGCCGGCGACACAACTCCAGCAATGTGCCACTCTATGGCTCAGATGCGTGACACAGCTCTGCCATTTTTCCACCATTGTGATCCGCAGTGTAAATGTGTTGAATCCATGCTGGCATAGCTGTGGTGCACAATGACTGGCAAATCTCTGCTGACATTCATGGCTGTGCCAGTCATTGTAAATAGTCAGAGGGCCACACTAGGGTTGATTGAGAGAATCCTCAGTGCTGAAGAATGGAGCTCCCCTACGCCGCCTTCCTTCATTATGGAATGTGCTACCCTTGCCCTTACGGAGAACTACTTTGAGTTTAAAGAGCAACATTACCACCAGAGCTACGGCACTTCAATGGGTAGCACTTTTGCCCCCTCGGTAGCCTGCCTCTACATGGCAGACTTCGAAGAAAGACACATCAATGGACCAGAGAACCCCTACCATCTGAACATCAAACTATGGAGGAGGTTCATTGATGATTACTCTGGACAGGCACTGAAGATCTATACAAGGAGTTCTTCAGCTGGCTAAACGAATACCTCCACTTCACCATAACGGCGTCTGCATCCAAAATTGCCTTCTTGGATCTCACTGTCAGACTGGAGGGGGGCAACATCGATACCACCATGTATCGCAAACCAACAGACCGCAACAGCTTGCTCCACTTTACCAGCCAACACCCCAAGGCCTTGAGACTGAATCTGCCTTTCGGACAATTTCTGCGGGTCAGGTGCAACTGCTCCCACCTGTCAGATTACAAAACCGAGTCTTCCTTACTATCCAGAAACCTGGGGGGATAGAGGGTACCCCACTAGAGAGATTTCTAGGGCACAAAATGTGCACAAAACAACCATAGGGGGGCCCTACTTGAATACAAGACCCGGACGACACAGGAGTCAGATCTCCTTACTTGTGTCACAACCTTTTCGCCAGCTTCAAACGAAACCAAAAAGATAATCAAACGACACTGGCAAATTCTGAACACGGGCGATCTCAATCTTACACCGCCCAGATTTGCCTTCAAAAAGTCAAGGAATATTAAGGATATTCTGGTGCATACTAGACCGAGGAAGGCTGAGCCACCTAAACAAACCACTCTGTGGCACTTACCGCCTGTACGTGGGCACTATCAGTGCGGCTCCTGCAGTGTGTGCCCTTTCACCAGCACATACAAAACTATCCTTCTGACGGACACCTTCCGCTGGGAACTGCGTGGCCATACTAACTGTAACACTCCCAACTGCATCTACTTATTGAGATGCCCATGTGGTCTGCAATACGTGGGCATGACCTCCCGCCCTGTGAAAATCCGTATCTCTGAACATAGAAGCAACTTCCGTTGTAAGAAAACAAACACCAAGATGTGCAGGCACTACCTAGAACAGAACCACACGGCTGACTCATTGTCCTGGTTAGTTCTTGAATCCTCCCCAGACAAATCCAAGCACGGTCTTTTTCTGAAGGAACGGAGGTGGATACATCGTTTGTCCACCGACAGCCAGGGATTGAATGAGGATATACCGTGGAGTGCTCTGTGAACACATCTCTGCCAAAACATCCCTAATCTGCCTAGCGAACTATGCTAAGTTCAGTGTACACCCGCTGGCTTGGTCTTACACCGGTTATCATGGTCAATACACATGCCTTTGAATAACATAGGATTACTCCACCATAATATAATCCCTATTATACCCTATGTGCCTACCACCTTAATTTTTGGTCAGTGTAGCTTACACGGAATGCCCCCTACTAACCAGCTAGGTGGGTGCACTCTCCCTGGCAATTTCCCATGACATACTTTTACAATTTACTCCTATGTATGCCCGAACCCAGCGGCAACTGTGGGTTTTAAACATTGGGCCCACAATTCAGTAGATCGTCCAACACTCTACTGGCTATAATTTACAGACCCCCCACATCATGTTCCTTTAAACCACAAATGGGAACCACAAACGAGAGTGGACACTAGCTATGTGTTCCTGTGGCAATACTTCCTGACCTGGGGGGGTTTCAAAAAAGGGGGGAGGCGAGGGGACACTATTTACCACTCAAGATGGTGGAAGGTCCAGTAACAGCTAAGTGTCCGTACAGAGTACTAGAGAGTCAAGCCAAGAAAGGGGGGTTGCTGTACTGTTCCTCGAGAAAGAAGAGGTAGGGAAATTCTTGCTGGCGTGACCAAAGGGGGGAGGGATATTACTAATACCCTGGGGCATCCATTATGTTGGAAACATTTGCCTCACACACCCCGAGGAGTGTCATGCTTCATCATCGGCGGTTGCTCCTCGTCGGGGAGGCGGTGCAATCCCCGACGGGCACACCTCAGAGAGGGGCTCTTTGGCGGAGATCTTTTTTCCAACTGCCTATAGGTGAAGTGGGGGTATGTGGGCAGGGAGGTGTATACCTATGGTAAGGTGGCTAAAATGTAACAAGGGGTACCGGAATGGATTTTATTCTGGGGGTCCCCTAGCTACGGTTAAAAGGTGAAGCTAGTTCCCTAGGTGTCAACCTATTATGTTGTGTGACCCTAGAAGATACTAGTGGTGCATGTGGTCAACATGTTTCTCGCTAATGGTATATTTACCGCGATTCTTCAGGACCAAAGTGAAGACAACAACATGCTTGTGTCAAATGTGTTGTAATGTTACCTTAGTGGATCCTCCTATGCCTATGTCTAATGATCATATCCTAGAGGCCACATGAGTATTCGGCAGGGCTGAACTACAGCGCTGAGCCCAAGGTGTGGCTGAAGTCTGCTGTGTCCGGGTGTAGTGACCTACCCATCCCCGCCGAGCTCGAGCTCGGCGGGGATGGGTAGGTCACTACACCCGGACACATAGGCATAGGAGGATCCACTAAGGTAACATTACCATTAGCGAGAAACATGTTGACCACATGCACCACAATGCTGATGATATGGTGATGTCTGTGTGTGGAGGATTTCAGAGCTGAAAGGTAACTGATGGTTGTTTGTTTTACAAGGTTTGCACATGCGTCCGGTTAGACCTGTATGAGTCCAGTAGGTCTGCCTTCTCCCTGGTGGCTTAACTACTGTTGTGTCTCATGGGAAAGGCGGCCAATGTGGCAAGAGTGTTGGATCAGTCGCTGATCCAGTGTGTGCGGTTGCAGGGTGTGGTGGTCTTGTTCGTTGGATTGTCCTGTGTGAGGGTGCCAATCAGCTCATTTTTAGTGGATCTGTAGCGGAGTGTGGTGCAGTGTGTTGTTTTTTGGACAACTGGATGCAAATGTTGATGTACCAATGCAGGATGGTGGTGTGGTTGTCCTCCAGCTAGGAGTTGCTGTCCCCCTGACCCATGTAGTCTATGTAGATGAGGGCCTGCGTGCTGATGTATTTGTCCAATGTCTGAGGACCAATCAGTAAAGCCGCTTCCCAGCTCTGTGGTCTTAGATTTTGCCACAATTTCATGGGAAGCCTCTCTGCTCGAATTGCAGATGTGTAAATCCGGTTCCTCTACTGACCCCCTGCCCACCAAGCAATACAACATCCTTTCTAAGATTCACAATCACCATTTAAATGCCATCTGGAACCTTTCCCTCAGATTGTGCTCTAATCCGGATGCGTGGAAACACACGTTCCTCCTGCCCATCTTAAGGAAAGCCAACGCAGATCCTGAATCTCCTTGCAATCATAGACCTAACTCTCTTTTACCAGCTCCGGCCAAGATTTCAGTGAATGTATTCTGGCAGCAACTGATGGCCTTTGTTCAAGATAATAGCCTCCTTCACGGCTCACAAGCCAGCTTCCATCCCGGCCATAGTACAGAGTTGGCCCTCATAGAAATGGCAGATTCAATTCGCTGGGCAGTCGACGGATGTTCCAAGGTGGTGTTGGTGCTGTTAGACTTGTCTACAGCATTTGACACTGTTGACCATCCCATTCTTCAGAACCGCCTTAAGACCATAGGCATGGGGGGGCTCAGTGCTGAACTGGATATCGACCTTACTATCTGATCGCACACAGCAAGTCCGCACCTATCCATTCATCTCCCCAGTCAAACCACTGAAGTAGGGCATGCCGCAGGGCTCTGCTCTGAGCCCTCTGACTTTTAATATTTACTTAACACCGCTGGCTGAATCGATTGCCATGTCTGAAGTCAAAATCATATTATATACTGATGATCTTCTGCTTCTATTCACCTTAAATGCTGTGTGTGCGGCAAATTTTGACCCACTCAAAAATTGTCTCTACATTTTTGCGGCCTGGATGGACCACAATTTCTTGAAACTTAATCCAAATAACACCTAGGTCCTATTTTATTAACCAACCTTCCCCCCTCTCTTCCAATCTGTGGTGGCCAGAGGAACTGGCCATTGCTCCGGCACACAAGGACATGGTGAGGAATCTGGGAGTAAGATGGGACAATCAGCTATCCCTTGCCACACAGGTACAAGAGGAGTGTGCCACTTGTTTTGGCAAGGTCTAAATCATCAAGAGATTTATTAACTATCTGCAAAATATAACCCGGAAAACGGTGGTTCACGCACTAATAACCACCCGTTTAGACTACGCGAAAGGCTCATACATGGGTCTCACATTAGGCTTGTTCCGTATACTGCAGACGGTCCAAAACGCTGATGCCCGCCTGGTATGTGGAGTTGACAACATATCTCCCCGTATCTTAGACTACTCCATTGGCTGCTCATGACTACATGAATAGATTACAATGCGCTGACACTCGCCTTCAGGGCAGGACAAGGGCGTGGTCCGGTCTACCTTGGGAGGAGCCTCCATCCCTGTTGTCAATCACGATCTCTACTTTCCAATTACAAGCACTTGCTCATTGGTCCTTGGTTGGCAAAACCTAGATCAGGAGGTGAAACCTGTCAGTTAGGAACCACCCAATGTTGGACTAAGCTACCTCTCCACTGCATATGATTCTGTATGAATGTGAGTCTTGCAAAGCCCTTAACACCTGGCTATTTAGCCTGCTTGATTAGTTGCTCCTCCGTATGCTGCCTCATTTTCTGCCAACTACAGCGCTGGGACACCCCGTAGGTTAGATGTGCGCTCAATAAATGACTATTAATATAATTGTTGATGGCTTAGCAGAATTGTGGGTGTAGGCCTGGAGATCTGGAGATGATAGTTAGACTGAGGGTGGTCAGGGGCCTGGTGTGAAACCTGAAGTGCAGATGTTAGACAATGCTGTGTGTCCTTGGTGTTGTATGTGACTCTGAGGGTGTACTTCAGAAATAATTGCAATTCCTCCTGCGGGTGATCTCGTATCCGTCTGTGATGGCAATGTTGAAGTAGTGTGCTGAGGATGCGTTCAACCAGGTTACTGTAATGAAGGCGATGTGTGGGCTGTTGGGTTGATGAGGTAACATAGTCCAATGGCGTGCTGGTGGATGTATCTGGTGTGCAGTAGGAGGCAAATGACCTGGTTGTACGGACATGGTCTGTTATGCATGGCAGCGCGGTGTTGGCAGTAGGAGTTGCACACACAGCCTGCAAAGCTGTCATGGGTTCACTTAGGTGTTGCCTGAGAGCAGGTGGATGATTGTCTGGTGTTCATTGTTTGGAGGGTGGCTGGAGCATAAGACTGTTGTGTTGCGTCATGGAAGGACCAGAGGGTCTTGCACTGTGCACGTTGCAGGCACTGACGGTCCTGCATTTGGCACGGAGGTGGCGCAACAGTGGCACTGACAAGCTGCTGCCTGCATTAAGAATGGGTGGAGGGAGGGAGGAGCATCTGGGTGGCGTGTGTGTTGCAGAATCAGGGCACTCGGTGTTGCGGTGCCGCAGGGGAGGCAGCAGCAGGAATGAGTGAACACTTGACGGCGGAAGGGGTGAGACACCATGCAAGAAAAAGCAGACAAAGACAAGGTGGTTTGAAAGGCACAATGTAACAGGTGTATGGAAAGGAAGGAGTGTCTGGTTACTCATGGCTCACTGAAAGAAAATGGAAGAACAATCACCAAATATGACGGGCACAGGATCAGACACCAAAAGGCCAAGCTGCGCACAGGATACACAGAGTCAGCAGGTGTTGCCTGCCCGTTGTGGGTAGCAAGCTGCAACAATACCTACACAACCATGTACTTCATGCACAATATGGATCATTATCCATGATAAACTGCATGCATGTTGCCATCGTACACATTCTCCCATATGCACAATCTTTGTAAATAATGCCATAGATGACGCATGCAAACTGGCAAGAGATCTGCGGTGACAGAAATGAGGCACATTGTACTGTGGGGAACACATTTTCTACACAAATGGATCACATTTGTGTTGAGGCCATGCTGCTTTAGCCAATGTCCATGGCCAGTGCCATTGCTATGAAGAAAATACCAGTCATGCAAATAGTTTACCTGTAATGCTGGTGAAACAATCTGCACATGACTGCCTGGGACTGTCGGTTACTTGAATCCTCAGAAACGTGCGATGCTCAAAGTGGTCCATCTCCCGATAACCCCTTGGTCTGAGTAGAAATGACTGACTCAAAAGGGTGATCAGGCAAGGGAAGGAAAGGAAGGGAACAGCAGGGAGGGAGATCTGAAACAAAGGTAAACAAGCATAAGAATCCAACACTTCTTGTCACTGAATCACAGAATACCTCAGGACCTATACTGTAACAGTTACACCTGTAAAGGAAAACAACAGCCACTGTATCGTAGTTGGGATCACAGTAATGAAAATGATACTAGATCTGAGGATTGAACACAGACACATAAAAGGTAGCAGAGTTTTGCAGCTAAATGAAGGGGGTATAACGCTCTGCAGGCTGCTTCAATGCAATTAGAGCCAGGCAGTTATCAAGGAAATCACAGTGTGTGAATAAGGCTCCAATAAAGAGAAATTCCAATGTGCTGCAGTGCTACTCACACAAAGTCAACAATCCGTAGTTACCCCTGGGAATCAGTGAGGGTCATGAAGGGAAATTACACATCACCCGCAAGAGCATTATGAAGCTCATCCAACGAGGGAGGGAATTAGGTAAACACAAGGAAGCCCCGCAAGAGCCAGTCATTGGCCCATCCAACTGGCCTTTGAAATGCCTAACATAACAAGCTGCTGGGCTGGAACTCAACAGACAGTAATGAGGAGCAATGGCACAAAACCACCGCTACCGGGACCAGAGTATGCAGCACCCCACAAGAGAATCCTGGGATTAACGTCACCCGACTAGTGCCGCGGAGGCATTTACATTTGCTACAGGACAACGTTGTGAGGTCATCAGCACAACATTCCTGGCATCATGGGGGGGAAAGTTAACATCAACTTACCAAGAAGGCATGCAAAGCAGTGTTCTCCAGCAGCCCTGAGTAAGCGACGTGACAGTGACATGACGTACTGGCACAAGGGGCAATGCATCCATACGAACAGACTCACAGGACATTTGACAGAACATGTGGGTCATACGCTGGCCCACACCTTCACAACATGGTTGATTGTAAATCAAACAGTACTGGCACACAAGATTAAGTGGATGAGCCAAACACATCCTGCTGCACACAGTGAGGCTTCAATTCCCTATAGAGCCTGTGGTTGTGATGCCCCACACAATGTCAAACCGTGGTATTGGTAATGTGTCAGGGACAAGGTTTACACACATTGATGCCTTCACCAGAGTCAAAACTCCACAACAGATGACTGTCAAGAAGGGTGACTGTCCTGTCATGGGAGTGGTGCAACATGTAATTTGATCCATGGTGATCAGACATGTATGGATGGTTTTACAACATGCACAGAAACAATTCCCACACATTCCCAAACCATACCAACCCCAAACAGCCTGTTTGGATCTCTTACCCGAACTGACATTTACACATGTCCGTGCATGTAACGCTGATTCGGCCCATGTTGCAATCATCATGAGGAATGGTATGAGGACTAATATGACACGAACAGACAACAGGCACAGCAACCTGGGAATGACAGACACACAAGGGCTCACCGTTAAAAATCTTTGCTAAAGACATGGGCATGTACAAAACAGGACCATGTAACAGGAAATATGTAAATTTCAAGCTAAGTCATTGCGCATTTTTGTGTGGCATGACATCAGCACTTGCGTGACACATCAGAACACACATCAAAGTTAATTTGTATACAGTCAGCTGGACACACACATTGCAACACATGCCACTCAATGCTACAAGCTTGTACACTCATTCCCAGTGTCTCACAGTTATGAGAAAAAGTTGCGTATGAGCTGACTCCGGATATCATCCTCCTCCTCCTCCTCATCACTTGCATCGTGACCAAGCCCTTCATCCTCAATGGGTGGATGTTCCTGCTCCTCAGGATCCAAGATGAGTGGTACTGCCTTCTCAACTGCCATGTTGTGCGGCATGCAGCACACAATGAAGATATTACAGACCTTGGCCGGGGCATATGGGAGGGACCTTACGGGGCTTATCGTGGCACCGGAACCGGCTCTTCAGGAGGCCAAACGTCCGCTCAATCACTCGCCTGGTCTGCCGTGTGCATTATTGTACCGCTGATCTGCTGCTGTCCTTGGGTTGCGTAGAGCTGTCATTAGCCATGGCATGTTGGGCTATCCCGAGTCACCTACAAAGATACATCATGTAAGTAAGTGGTTCAGGAGATGCTGTGAGAGCAAAACATACTGAAACACACAGGACAAACTGAGTTTACCCACCAACAAGACATGCCCGATCGTTGCACAGCTGCAGCATCATTCATGGCCTCATGATGAATGCATCGTGTGCCGATCCTGGAAAACGTGCACAAACATGGGAAATCAGCATGTTAGCAAGACATACCACCAGGGCATTTATTGAATGATAATGTTTCTTGTTGTGGTAAGCCTGCTCCCAAGCCTGTGGTGGCACCAAAGCCACATGTGTCCCATCAATGGACCCAATGACATGTGGAATCCCTCCCAGGGCATAGAATTCACCTTTGACATCTGTCAACTTTTCAGGAGTAGGACATTTGATGAATTCATCAATGTGCTCCAACATGGCTGCTAAAACATCACGCAGGACATGGCTGAACATTGTTTGGGACATCCCACCGACATCAACTATGGTTATTTGAAACGTACCTGTAGCAAACAAATGGAGGGCTGCCATTGGCTTGGGGGTCAGCGCAGTAGGATACCTGTGTTGCCGTTGGAGATGTGGTTCCAGCCTGTTCGTCGAGTCCTGCATCAACTGTCGAGTGAATCTGTAACGTCGGATGCAGGCACGTTCTCTCATGGTAGTGTGTGGAAATGGCCTTAGTAGAGACGGTGCCCTGCAGGACATATTTTGGAAGAATGGAGAATAACTGACAGCCAACATCGATATCAATGTACGTAGCACATGCAAAACTGCTACTACACATCAGGTCATTATGGAGTCTGGCGTGTGCAATACATCCAGGACACATATGCCAGCTTGCTGGCCCTCCTACGAAAACCCAGATACACCTGTTGATTGACAAATAAACATGACATGCCCTCAAATGAGCTGCTGGGCTGGTGCGACTGAACAGCCCGAGATATCACTGGAGTGATACACGTCACCAAACCTGCAGTGGAAGGTTGTCATCCCATCCAGACAGCTGACGCAAGGCACACGCACAGGTCACATGGAATGTCAAATGTACATATCAAACACATCGCGATTAAGGTGTGCATGAGACAACAAAAAATTATGATAAATGATGTATGATGCCATCTGACCCACAAGCCGTGGGAATGCACATGTGGCATGGTGTGTGTATATGTGAAACCATTCCCATCTCAACATAGACCCATGTTAGATGCACCAACAGCAGATGCAGTTTATGGAACACCAAAAGCAAGCTCAATGTTTAACATGACACACACATGACATTGTCACATAGGGTCATGCTGAGCATGAAATGTCAAGTGACAAAGTGCCCGGTCCCTGGCATCATGAGACAGGTGCCCGTAGTGATGACTGTGCCATCCCAGTGTTGATATGCATGACAACAGGTGCCTAATGATACATATGGGACAAGCTTAAAGGTGATGTGTACCACATAGTGCCCCATCACACATGACTTGTGTCAACAGGTCATCACGCATCGATTGTGCAACAAGATGACATGCCCTGTGCTATATCACTGCCTGCCACACCTAGTGCCTGCTCATGTAAGTATGCAATGACAAGAACTTGATAGACATCCTTTTTTGAAACGTACCCCTAAATCCCTGCTGTGTGTGCGCCTCGCATCACTATTGTAATGGTGCCATACGTGAGCGTGTGAAAACACCGTACCCTTGCATTCACAACAGCGTGTGAAACGCACCATGTGAAATGCACCGTACCCCTGCATTCACTACGGCATGTGAAACCCACCGTGTGAAACGCACAGTACCCCTGCATTCACTACAGCGTGTGAAACGCACCATGTGAAACGCACCGCACCCCTGCATTCACTACAGTGGGTGAAACGCACCCTACTCCTACATTCACTACAGCGTGTGAAACGCACTGTGTGAAATGCACCGTTCCCCTGCATTCACCACAGCATGTGAAACGCACCGTGTGAAACACACTGTACCCCTGCATTCACTACAGCGTGTGAAACGCACCGTACCCCTGCACTGGCATCAGCGTGTGAAATGCACCGTACCCCTACATTCCGTGCATGTGTGCCCATCGTCTCATTATTGCAATCGTGCCATATGCGAGCGCTCCGTACCCCTACTTTCCGTGCATGTGCGCGCATCATCTCACTATTGCAATCGTGCTATATGCGAGCGCACCGTACCCCTACGTTCCGGGCGTGTGCGCATCATCTCACTATTGTAATCATGCCATACGCGAGCGCACCGTACTCCTACATTCCGTGCGTGTGTGTGCATCGTCTCACTATTGCAATCGGGCCATATGCAAGCGCACCGTACCCCTACATTCGGTGCGTGTGTACGCATCATCTCACTATTGTAATCATGCCATACACGAGCGCACAGTACCCCTACTTTGCGTGTGTGTATGTGTGCACATCGTCTCGCTATTGCAATCGTGCCATATGCAAGCACGTGGAACGCACCGTACAGGTGTGTGGATCCCAAAAAAAGTTAGGGGACACCTAGGGAACGAGTAGTAGGCCCTGAATGCATCCTAGTTGTCATGGATACTGAGTTTTGAGTATGTGCTACAGGTGCCCTGCAAAAGTCAGTTGGGCAAAAATATACAATGTTGCAAAATGATTGTGGAGCTGAAGCTCAAATTTTGAACAATGCGAATGCTTGTCAGAGCTGTATGTTTAAAGGGATTGGATGAAACGCACGATGCAAACAAATCTGATCTATCACTCTGTACTCCTCGAACCGAAGGCCCATCAGCAGCAATGATTTAAGGCTGCATGAAGCCCTGAGAGAGCACTTGCCTTCACAACATTGGACTGGACCAAACTGCTGCTATCGCTGCATCCTCTGGCACTTCATGGCTTGTACTATGGAAAGGGCCCCAGCCTTCAGTGAGGAGGAAAACCAGGCCCTGATGGATGCCCTTCTACCACAGTACAGCAAGCTGTATGGGAGACCGGAGGAGCAGGTGAGTGCTGACTGCACTACCTTTGAGTGTGCACCTGTTGTGTGAGTGTCATAACAGGCATTGTGTATTGGTGGGACAGACATGCAATGTGGTTGTGAGTGAGTCCCGGGGGTGTACATGGTGGTGTCCCTCATGCAGAGCATGATGTGGTTCATGTGTGTTCACTCCTCACTTGCATTGTGCTTACTGTGACCTTCACTGCATAGTTAATGTCACTTTCAGTCATGCCAGACCTTGGTGGCTTTATTCTCAAATGTCCTGAGGTGGAACAGTGTTCCCCCAGGAGTGACAAGTGACTGTACTCACAGATGTTTATGACTTGAGGGGACCTGTGGTGAGATAGTCCAAATGATGTGTTTGACCTCATGGACATTGAAGGGTGTGAATGTGCCTTGTCATCTGGGTGATGTGTTGCACCACTGCTGCATGGCGTATGCAGCAGCTCTGCCATCTGATGTGACATGTAAGCAGTGCTGTGTGACTGACTTGCAAAGCTAGCACGACACCTGTGACACCCCATTGTCAAGTGGCACATGTGCAAAGTTAGGGTTGTATCCGCTATTGTCAGTGACAGGCGAGTGATCTGTGCCTGGGTGTGTCTGTCTGGTCTGCTAAGGGTTCTTAGGTGGAGTGGGATATATGACTGCTTGGCATGTGCTGTCCCAAACCCTGCAGTTGCATGTGTTGCCCAGTGTGTGCCATGATCTGTGAGTCTGTTGCACCAGTTATGCCATCTGTTGCCTTTCAATGCCATGTAGTGCATTGGGGCTTGCCCACAGGCCTAATTCACATGGACAAGGATGCAAGTCCTGTCACCATCCTATGCCCTGTTCTCATTATCAATGGTGTGCAAGTGTGTGTGTCTGGGACATGGAGCAGGTGTAGTGATGTTGTTTAACTTTATCTTCCTGACAGGTAACTGCCTACAAGAAGGGGGAAATATGGTTGGAGATTGTCAGGGCCGTCAGGTTTGCGGGGGGCCATCGCCTGCGGCTGCACAACATCCAGAAGAGGTGGCAAGACATCCGGTGATGGACCCGGCATATCTCCCGGGCCCAGCTGAAGAAAGAGCACCCATGCCGGCATGATGGAAGCCATCACCTCACCCCCCACATGCTCCGGGTCCTGGAAGTTGTGTTTCCAGACCTCGATAGGCAGTTGCAGAAGAGACAGCAGCACTGATGATGAGTCTCAACATAGGAGTGTGAGGTTACAACTGCACACCATTGCAGTATGCATGACCCATGTTGTGTTCTCAGACATGATGTACATCAGTGTGAGATATGCATAGTGCCATGACGGTTACTCATGGTACAGTCAGCTCATTTCAGACCCACGGATCAGTGTGCCCACTACAGTCCCCTGAGACACCCTGGCCTCCTAATCATGTGTGTCATCCAACAATGTGCCCATTGTATGTGGGTTCAGCATGGGTCTGCCTCTGTGGCATTGTTCCCTGGCATAGTTTGTATTTTTCCTGTGTCTGCTACATGTGTCCACTGGACATGGATAGAAGATTTGGCTTGTGCATACCGACACTGGTGGGAAGTGCCTGTGTGCCTACTCACAACAATCTGTTGTTGGTTGTTTGTGACTAATATGTATTCCCAGCCCCACGAGGTGAGCTTGGGTTACTTTTGGAATTGTTGCTGCACAGTTTTTGTTACCTTGATTCTGAGGTCTCACTTCTTGATCTGTATCAGTCACATTGGCTGAGGTATGGTGTTGTTGTGCAGGAGAGGTCTACATGGGCCTTGCCTGATTTAGCCTTGCCAGGTCTGACATGTGGGTATGAATTGGCTGATCAATGTTTCACCATGCACTGCCCCTGTGACGTTGCCCAGTGATTTCATTTGGGTTTGGCAGCCGATGTCATTTGGTTCCAGACATGATTCTGCCACATACATTTTTGCCATATACATGTCCCCACAGTGGTCTTGAGGTCTTGAAACTCCCTTGTTGTCAATTGTACAAAGTAATGGGTGTCAAGACATCCAGACCTCCGTTGGACCATGTATATGGCAATGCCATTTGTTTCTAATAGTGTTTTATCTTAAAGGCTGCCAGCTGTTTCAAAGAATGTGTAAATCTTTTTGTGTGCATTTCATTGTGAGACATCTGTCATGCAGGCATATACATGTTGTCTTCACAAGATGGCGAATTACCACATTCAATACATTGTCGATTGTGTAAAGTGTGGTAAGTCCCAAGATGCAATCATTTATTTTCATATATTTTTTCTACAGTGTACTTACATGGCTCTGAGTGTTGTATCACGTTGGGGAGTGAGGTGGGTTAGTTTTCCCAGAGGGGCACAACTTCTCTTAATTTTTTTGTGTATTTGAGGTGGTATCACTTCATTGTATTGATCTGCTCTCCTGCAAACAAACATTAGCCTCTCTGTGTAATTCTCATTAAAGTTGTGGCCTGGTGTGTTCTTTGGATCCTTGTGTCCAAGTAGCATTGTGTCTATACCAACTGGGCAGTACAAGTCTCAAATATGTGCAGGGCTATATAGCTGTTACTCATGATGCATGCCATGATTTGCAGTGTGACCTACTGATTTTGTGCTCATGTGTCAGATGTGTACAGGTGACTGATGCATTTCTGTTTCTTCTACTTGCCCACAGCTTCATCAACATAGACAGAAGGAGACACATGCATGGACCAAGAGGAGGGACCCAGTCACAGTGCCACCATTGCTGTGGAGTCGGAGGGAGCCAGTGGCATGGAGGGTGAGGGGAGTCAGCCTGCGGACCTTTTGGAAGACGACACTTCCTACCATGCAGATAGGTCCGCTTCTGCCTTCCAGGAGGAGGGGGAATACACTGCAACACCTGACAGCAGAACTGTGTCTATCCCCGCCTCCTCCAGACCCATCTCCACCCTCCCAGTTGCTCTGGTCCCTTCTGTCTGTGCAGCACCCCATGTCTCCTTCGGCCCAGGCACCGCACCTCCTGCCCCTGTCTCCCCTGCTGCCCTCAGTGCGGAGTCTGCGGACCTACTCCACCAGATTCAGGTTGGTCAGACATCAATGCTGACAGGATTCCATGGCCAGACTCAAATACTGACCCAGTTGTTGTAATTCATGGAGGGCATGCCAGCTACGAAGTCTGATCAACGTTGGATTCTCACATCCATGGACTCCTCACTGATGGCAGCAGTTTCCCTCCAGCAGCGGTCCGTCCCCCCTCCTTCTGACCCATCCACATCCCCCTCTCCCATACCTGTCCAAAGCACACGCAGAAAGGCACGATCACGCACACCAACGGACACAAGCAGCACACCCCAACAAAAGTCGAAGCACACACCTCCTGGCATGCATACTCAGAGGGCGGCAGGCATACAAACAGGGACTGGGGTCAGACCACAAACACGCAACCAAAGTCACAGTCCGCAACCCGCACAACCCTCTACCTCCACTCCCATAGTGTCCCCAGGTGGAGGGGGTGGTCTTGACGAACTGGCAGCAGTGTGAAGCGCTGACTATCTTTCCATCTTTGGTGCTGTACAAGCCACTGAGGATGATACGCCTCACCCTGCACCCACCACACCTACCCTTCCCACTACTCTCTCTGCTGTGCCTGGTCATGAACCCGATGATGCCCCCCAAAGCTCTACAGCCCATTTGTTCATTTCTGTTTAGGCAAGTTTGGGGTAGATGACCTCCCCAATGTCCCCTACAGAACTTTGTTATGGACTGGCAATTGGCCTTATTAGAGCTTGGACTCATTTTTTACCTTATTTTCATTTGAAGCTGGATAAAGCCTTTTATTTTGCATTCTACACTATAGCATTTCAGGTACTTGATGTTGGGGATGAGGGCCCTGGAGTTGGTGTCATGGTAATGTTTTGGTGTTCTGAAAGAGGTTTTTTGTTGATGGTCATGAGGTGGACCATGGTATCTGTGTGCCATCACAATGTCTCTACAATTAATCATTGGTTGTGTTGGTTCCGTTTGGCTAGAGACATTGTCCCAAGGAGTGTTCCTTCCTCTGTGACACCTGAGATCTTCGCTGCAGACAGTTGCACAATTGTTGTGCTGACATGTGTGCACATTTTCTTTTTTGGTGACGGCTCCCTTCAGCAATGTCCATGCCTGCTCAGAGATGTCTACTGTTCATTTGGCTGTGCCATCCATGCTACTCACTGTACTGGTGTTTTGAGTATGTACAAATGCCTTCATGGACACATTCACCCTTTTTGCTACTATGCATGTGTGTTATCACAGCCTACCCCTATGTTGGGAATTGTTCTGCAGGGTATTTGGGCACATGACTCACAAATGTTAGCATTGTACCTAAGGGTTTTCAACCCTATTCCTTCCATGAGAGACTACATCTTGGTGGTCTGACCACCACCTGGACATTCATACCAGCCCAGGGATGTAGGTGACAGTGTGTGTTCCCTTTCGCTCTCTTTGTTTGGTGGGCTGGTACATCACTATACACTATTGTGTCATGATGGTAGGCTGTGTATTTAGCCAGCAACCTCCATGGGTGGGTATGCATGTGGAATTTGACATCACATCCACATATGGTGTGTCACGCAGTGTGTGACAGAAATCCATCCTCCATGGAGTGGGACACTGCTGTAAGTGTTGTGTTGCTTTTGCACTATCATGAAAGTCACAAGTTAATGATGTGCACATACCCCCATGTAGTTGTGGTATGCAGATGATGATGTCCCCCCTGTATCCTAGCACTGCTGGGAGTCCTTTGCACCCACCCCTCATACTGTTGGCCTATGCTGGGACTCATATACACCCACCCCCATACTGTTGGCCTATGCTGGGAGTCATACACACCCACCCCTCATGTCTGAACACTGTTTGGAGTCATATACACCCACCCCATACTGTTGGCCTATGCTGGGAGTCATATCCACCCACCCCTCATATGTCTGGACACTGCTGGGAGTCATATCCACCCACACCCATACTGTTGGATTATGCTGGGAGTCATATACACCCACCCCTCATATGTCTGGACACGCTAGGAGTCATATCCACCCACCCCTCATATGTCTGGACACTGCTGGGAGTCATACCAACCCACCCCTCATATGTCTGGACACTGCTGGGAGTCATATACACCCACCCCTCATATGTGTGGACACTGCTGGGAGTCATATACACCCACCCCCATACTGTTGGCCTATGCTGGAAGTCATATCCAACCACCCCTCATATGTCTGGACACTGCTGGGAGTCATATCCACCCACCCCTCATATGTCTGGACACTGCTGGGAGTCATATCCACCCACCCCTCATATGTCTGGACACTGCTGGGAGTCATATCCATCCACCCCCATACTGTTGGCTGATGCTGGGAGTCATATCCACCCACCCCTATTATGTCTGGACACTGCTGGGAGCGACCCTTGACCTTACTGGTAGGTCGCTCCCCCACCACACAGCTCCGCCTGGGTGTCCTGACCCTGCCCCAGCTGGCTCTGCTGTAGAAGTTGGGGCCCTCCCCCACCCACAGACTACCACCTGCGCCTCATCCCTGGTGGCCAGTGGTAAGTTTGTATCACCGTCACTGTCTGTCTGTATTCCCTGTACTGCCCATACTCTCTTCTGGTGTCTGTGACCACTGTTGCCTGTCTCCCACCTGTGCCTGCATTCTTATCTGTGCCCATTCTCTTGCCGTCTGTTCCCTGATTGTGCTTATTTTCTTGCCTTCTGCTCCCCTGATTGTACTCATTTTTCTTGCCTTCTGCTCCCCTGATTGCACTCGTTTTTCTTGCCTTCTGCTCCCCTGATTGCATTCGTTTTCTTGCCTCTACTCCCCTGATTGTACTAATTTTTTTCCTGCCTTCTGCTCCCCTGATTGTACTTGTTTTTTCTTGCCTTCTGCTCCCCTGATTGCACTCGTTTTATTGCCTTGCTCCCCTGATTGCACTTGTTTTCTTTCCTTTTGCTCCCCTGATTGCACTTGTTTTCTTACCTCTACTCCCCTAATTGTACCTATTTTCCGTGCCTTCTGCTCGCCCTGATTGCACTCGTTTTTCGTGCCTTCTCGTTTTCTTGCCTTCTTCTCCCCTGATTGCACTCGTTTTTCTTGCCTTCTGATCCCCTGATTGCACTCGTTTTTCTTGCCTTCTGCTCCCCTGATTGTACTCGTTTTTCTTGCCTTCTTCTCCCCTGACTGTGCTAGTTTTCTTGCCTTCTGTTCCCCCTCACTGCCCCTGATTGTGCCCGGCTGCCTTGGTGCCCTCACCGCTCCCATTATCGCCGCTGTGACCACTGCGGCCCTGCCGCCTCACTGCCCATTCGCTGCTCCTCCCTCCCACCTCCCCATATAGGCCGGCCGCTGTGTGGTGAGGGGAGCGACCCTTGACCTTGCTGGTAGGTCGCTCCCCCACCACACAGCTCCGCCTGTGTGTCCTGACCCTGCTCCAGCTGCTGCTGCTGTAGAAGTTGAGGCCCTCCTCCACCCGCAGGCTACCACCTGCGCCTCATCCCTGGTGACCAGTGGTAGGCCTTAGGTTTGTATTACCGTCGCTGTCTGTCTGTCTTCCCTGTACTGCCCATACTGTCTTGTGGTGTCTGTGACCGCTATTGCCTGTCTCCCCCCTGTGCCTGCATTCTGATCTGTGCCCATTCTCTTGCCTTCTGCTCCCCTGATTGCACTCTTTTTTCTTGCCTTCTGCTCCCCTGATTGCACTCATTTTTCTTGCCTCTGCTCCCCTGATTGTTCCCGTGTTTCGTGCCTTCTGCTCCCCTGATTGCACTAGTTTTTCTTGCGTTCTGCTCCCCTGATTGTACTTGTTTTTATTGCCTCTACTCCCCTTTCTGCCTCTGTGCCACTCGTTTCCCCCCATTTTTTGTCACCTTTCTGCCCTTTTTGGGACCTTTGTGCCTCTGTGCCATTCGTTCACCCCCGTTTTTTGTCACCTTTCTGCCCTTTCTTGGGACCTTTGTACCTCTGTGCCACTCTTTTCCCCCCGTTTTGTGTGACCTTTTCTGCCCCTTCTTGTGACCTTTCTGCCTCTGTGCCACTCATTTCCCCCCATTTTTTGTGACCTTTTCTGCCCGTTCTTGTCACCTTTCTGCCTCTGTGCCACTCGTTTCCCCCCGTTTTTTGTGACCCTTTCTGCCCTTTCTTGTGACCTTTGTGCCTCTGTGCCACTCGTTTATCCCTGTTTTTTGTGTGACTTTTCTGCACTTTTTTGTGACCTTGGACCCTGCTTGCAGGCAGGTCGCTCCCACGCCACTGCTCATCACCTGACTGCCTGGTTCCTGCCTCCTTGCTGCCTCCTTGTTTCCTGGGTTTTTCCCTCCCCTCTTCCCTGTGCACCAGTTCCCCCCACCACCCGCCCCGCTGCTCCCGATCCAACCCTTTCCCGCTGCTGCATCCCTGCGGCCCGCCCCCCTGCACACCCATTCGTCTCCCCATCTCCCGCCTCCCAGCTGCTCCCTCCTTCCAAGCCACCTCATATGCAGGCCGAGAAGCAGCCCCGCAGCGGACGCGTGCAGCTGGTGCACCACTGGCATGCCGCGCCCATCCGCACCTGAACCGCGCCCGGCGCCAGAACCCCTGGCCCCCGCGAACACCACTACACCAGAATCCACTAGGACGCCAGCACCCTCCACGCAGTCAACGCCGGCCAAAACCACACTTGCTTCCAGGCCGCCCCGAAACAGACCCACAGACCCTTCTCCTGCCACACCTGCATCTTCACCTGTGACAGAACCACCAGACTGGACCCAACCACCTCCACTGCATACTCCTCAACACCCGCTCCTCACGCAAACACACCATCGAGTTCTGGGATCTGCTCGACACCTCCGCCCCAGACGTGGCCTTCCTGACCGAGACCTGGTGGAACGATTCCTCGGCGCTAACCATGGGCGAAATTTGCGGATTAGCGGTCCGCAAATTCGCGAAAAATCGCGAAAAAGTCCACGAGTTTGTGCGAAAATCTGCGGATTTGCATAATGTGACCATGACCACGTGTGTCTGTAACTTTGCCACCACGCTGAAAGGTGCCGAGGTCCCTCAAGTGAGCTGTCCATCACAGTGGGGGAAAGGGCGGGAAGATGTTGCATACCCTAGTGTGTGTGGTGCGGGGTCAAATGGGTGGGGCTTCTATACGAGTTCACATGCCTCTTGTAAGGGTCAGAGACCGATCAGAGCACCCGATGAGGAGAAAGCAGACTCTTGGTCACAGGAAGAACACAGGGATTGTGCTCGAGAAACTCGTGGATGCAAAGACCTCCATCAAGGATTACATCTAATTGTAGGCGGTAGATATGGGGAGGAAGCACACCTGCCTAGCCTCGACCATACTCACTACTAGTTGTTTGGCTGATTATAATGCTTACTGAATTTGAGCTTCAACTCGCCACATGTGTCTGTAACTTTGCCACTGCGCCGACAGGCGCCGAGGACCCTTGAGTGAACTGTCCATGATAGTGAGGAAAGGGCGGGAAGAGGTTGCATACCCTAGTGTGTGTGGGGTGAGGCCAAATGGGTGGGGCTTCCTTACGAGTTCACATGCCTCTTGTAAGGGTCAGAGACGATCAGAGCAGCAGATGAGAAGGAAGCAGCCTCCTGGTCACAGGAAGTACACGGGGATTGCGCTCGAGAAACTCGTGGATGCAAAGACCTCCATCAAGGATTACATCTAATTGTAGGCGGTAGATATGGGGAGGAAGCACACCTGCCTAGCCTCGACCGCGCTCACTAGTTGTTTGGGCTGATTATATTGCGTTACTGAGTTTGATCTTCAACTCGCCACGTGTGTCAGTAACTTTGCCACTGTGCCAACAGGCGCCAAGGTCCCTCGAGTGTGCTGTCCATGATAGTGAGGAAAGGGCGGGAAGACGTTGCATACCCTAGTGTGTGTGGGGTGAGGCCAAACGGGCTACTTCTGCAAATTCATCGGCACCGACAACATCTCCGCTACGACCACACCACAGATTCCCGACCCCAACCACCTACAATGCATCTTGCTCAACACCCGATCGGTCCACAGGCACGCCATTGACCTATGGAATCTACTAGACACCACCTCTCCGGACGTCGCCTTCCTAACGGAAACATGGATGAACGCTTCCTCCGCCCCAGACATCACCATTGCCATTCCTGAAGACTATAAGATCATCCGCAAGGACCGTACCGGCCACACAGGAGGAGGAATCGCTATCGTCCATAAAAAATCTATCCACATCTCAACCAGCTCTGACGCCAATCTCGCCAACTCTGAACACCTTCACTTCCAGATCCACATCGACCCCAAGACCACACTCAGAGGCCCCCTCCTCTACAGACCACCAGGACCCCGCGCAAAATTCAGTGAAGACATCACGGACTTCATCACTCCACACGCACTCCCCTCCAAAGATTACATCCTTCTGGGAGACCTCAACTTTCACCTGGAAAAGAACAACGACCGCAACACCACCACCCTCTTGGACAACCTCGCCAACCTCGGACTTAAACAACTGGTCACTTCCCCCACCCACATAGCAGGTCATACTCTCGACCCTATCTTCACCTCCAGCAACCACGTCTCCTTCAGCCACACCACGGCTCTCCTTTGGACTGACCACAGCTGCGTCCACTTTACCTACAACAAGCCTAAACTCATCAACCACCCTCAACCAACTCTGCAAAGAAACTGGAACAAAATCACCATCGACCAGATCCCCTCATCGCTCCTTCTAAACACCCCAGCCCACTCTTCTAACCCAGACCAAGCCGCCGCCAACTTCACCCTATGGTTATCCAACAGCGCCGACATCCTAGCACCACTGAAAAAACGTCAAAGCAAACCTGGCAACAAGAAAGCCTCATGGTTCAACGATGATCTTAAGAAGTCCAAGAAACTCTGCCGCTCCCTTGAGAAGGCCTGGAAAAAAGACCCAACCACCAGCACCAAGGAAGCCTTCAAAAACGCCACCCGCATACACCACCAACTAATCCGAAAGGCCAAAAAAACAGCATTCAAGGATCTACTAGACAACAACGCCCACAACAGCAAGGAACTTTTCAACATCGTCAAGGAATTTACCAATCCCTCTGCCAACTCCAACGACATCACCCCCTCTCAAGCCCTCTGCGACTCCCTGGCCTTATTCTTCCACAACAAAATTGCAGACATCCACAACAGCTTCGACAACCAACCCGGAGACCAACCCACCCAACCATATGCCGAACATTCTCCCCCCTTGAACACCCTTAACGACTGGAACCCAATCTCCACTGAGGACACCATCCGCCTGATGAACTCCATCCACTCAGGATCCCCCACAGACCCATGCCCTCACCCCATCTTCAACAAAGCAGACTCCGTCATAGCACCGCACCTCCGAGACGTCATCAACTGCTCCTTCAACTCCGCCACCTTCCCGGAAAGCTGGAAACACGCTGAACTCACCGCCCTTCTGAAAAAACCCACAGCGGACCCCACCAAACTCAAAAATTACCGCCCCATCTCGCTCCTTCCTTTCCCGGCCAAAGTCATCGAGAAAGCTGTCAACAACCAGCTCGCCGCCTTCCTCGAAGCCAACAAATCCCTCGACTCCTCACAGTCTGGCTTCCGAGCAAAACACAGCACTGAGACCGCCCTCATCGCAGCAACAGACGACATTCGAACTCTACTGGACAATGGAGACACAGTCGCCCTCATCCTCCTCGACCTCTCTGCAGCCTTCGACACAGTCTGCCACAGCACCCTTTTACAACGCCTCAAAAACATCGGAATACAAGGAAAAGCACTTGAATGGATCACCTCGTTCCTCGCCGGAAGAACTCAGAGAGTCCGCCTCCCACCTTTCAAGTCAGAGGCCACCGAAGTCATCTGTGGCGTACCACAAGGATCCTCACTCAGTCCCACCCTCTTCAACGTATACATGAGCCCCCTCGCGGCCATCGCCCGCCAACTAAGCATGAGCGAATTTTGCGGATCTCGCGTTCGCGAATTTTGCGGATTTGCGGATTCGCAATCCGCAAAATCCGCGAATTCCCGCGAATTTGCGGATTTTTTTTTTTTTTGTGTTCGCCCGTGTTTCTGCCAGTTCGCGAGGGTTTTGTACACTTTCGCAAATTGCGAACTTACCTGTCGGGTCGCAAGTTTCGCGAACTTGTTGTTTCTACGTGTCCAGCCTGTTTGGGACACTCTTCTTCATCACTGCCACTCTCTGTCACCACTGCCACTCTCTGACTACTCATGCCACCCTCTGGCCCACCCATGCCACCCTCTGTTTCATCACCACACCCTCTGGTTGTCCAGTGTACATTATTTTCGGCAAAGCAAAGCACACCTTCCCTGCCTCAAGTGACCTGAATTAATTTGGGGCTGATTCATGTGTCACAGAATATTTTTTTAGCTGGCACCTGCTTCCTTAGTGCGCCCTGATTAGTGATCTTTTGCACTTGCTAAGTGCTTTCATTGTTGCAAAATTAGTTACAACACCTGCCCTGCCCCAACTGACAATAATGAATTAGGGGCTGATTAATGGATTTTAACTTCCAGCCTGGCTCCTGCTTGTCTCCCTTAGCTGTAATTCAGGACCTTTGTGGCATATGTGTAACTATTCTGAGGTTCAGAGCAGGGTCACATACTAGTTTCAACTGGCAACTGAACTCTGGAGGGGCCCCTCAGGAAGCACTCCAGGAAATGGCTACTAATGATGAGCCTGAACTTTTGAACCTGGTAAGTAGTTACTTTCAGTTTTGCTAAAATCGTATTTCTGCAATTTTGCACTTATTCGCGGGGCGCGAACTCACGCGAACAGTGCGAGCAGTGCGAGCAAAATCCGCTGCTCGCGGATTTGCGGATTTTGCGGGAAATTCGCAAATCTCGCGGATTGCGGATTTCCCGAAAATCCGCAAAATCCGCGAGCGGAACGGATTTTCCGCCCACGCCTACCGCCAACACAACCTCAACATCATCTCTTACGCGGATGACACTCAACTGATCCTTTCTCTCACCAATGACCCCAGCACCGCCAAAACTAACCTACACGAAGGAATGAAAGAAGTTGCCGAATGGATGAAACACAGCCATCTGAAACTGAACTCAGATAAAACAGAAGTCCTCATCTTAGGTACATCCCCCTCTGCATGGGACGACTCTTGGTGGCCGGAAGCCCTTGGAAAAGCACCCATCCCGACAGACCATGCACGGAACCTAGGCGTTATCCTGGATTCTTCACTTTCAATGAACAGACAAGTCAGCGCCGTCTCCTCTTCCTGCTTCAACATTCTTCGCATGCTCAAAAAAACATTTCGCTGGATCCCCACCGAAACCAGAAAAACAGTCACCCATGCTCTGGTCACGAGCCGACTGGACTACGGAAACACCCTCTACGCAGGTACTACCGTTAAACTCCAGAAAAAACTCCAACGAATCCAAAACGCCTCAGCCAGGATCATATTAGACATCCTGCGTAACGAACACATCTCTGGTCACCTGAAAAACCTCCACTGGCTACCCGTCAATAAGAGGATCACTTTCCGACTTCTGACCCACGCACACAAGGCACTCTACGAAATCGGACCAGAATGCCTCAACTCACGACTGTCCTTCTACACCCCCCCCCGCCAACTACGATCCTCCAGCCAAGCCCTCGCCACTGTACCTCGCATCAACAATACCACCATGGGAGGTCGATCCTTCTCATACCTGGCGGCTAAAACATGGAACTCACTTCCCACTTACCTTCGCCTTACCCAGAACCACCTAGCATTCAGAAAGCAACTTAAAACGTGGATATTTGACAAGTAACCCTCCTCCCCTCCCTAAGCGCCTTGAGACCCTCTGGGTATGTAGTGCGCTATATAAATTTTATGACTTGACTTGACTTGACATCCCTCTGGTAAGGGTCAGAGACCGATCAGAGGAGCAGATGAGAAGGAAGCAGCCTCCTGGTCACAGGAAGTACACACGGATTGCGCTTGAGAAAATTGTGGATGCAAAGACCTCCATCAAGGATTACATCTAATTGTGGACCGGTGGTTGTTTGGGCTGATTGTAATGCGTGACTGAATTTGAGCTTCAACTCGGGCACCTGCTTTATTTATATCTGTAAGTGCTTAATGTTGAGGTTTAATTATTGTGACAGGAGGATCGTGCCAGAATGAATCCTGCCTGCATATTTATCCATGAAGATGCCACCGTGTTGATAGTACCTCTACTGAAAAAAAAAAAGAAAAAATCCGCCCGCGAGCAGATTTGCAGATTTTTTGGCAATTTTGCGATGTTCGCGGATCGCAAATTGGCCCAAAATCCGCAAAATCTGTGAGCGGAATGGATTTTGCACCCACCCTTACTCGCCGCCCAACATCGCCATAGCCATCCCGGACGGCTACAAGATCACCTGCAGGTATCGCGCCAACAGAATCGGAGGAGGAATAGCCATCGTCCACAAGTCCACCCTCAAGGTTGCCACCCAAGCAGACGACACCCTCAACACCACCGAACACCTGCACTTCCGGATCCACACCCACCCCAACACCACCCTCAGAGGAACACTCATCTACAGATCTCCCAGACCCCGGGCCCAGTTCACCGACTCCATCACTGACCTCGCCAGCACCCACGCACATGCCTCCATGGACTACATCCTCCTCTGAGTCCTGAACTTCCACCTCGAGAACAACAACAACGCCAACTCCGCCACCCTGATCGACAACCTCACCAACCTGGGCCTCAGACAACTCGTCACTGCACCCACCCACGCCACCGGCCACACGCTGGATCCCGTCTTCTCCGCAGGCTTCCACGTCGCCTTCGATCACACCACCGAACTCCAGTGGACCGACCACCTCTGCATCCATTTCACCTTCAAGAAACAAACCACGCACCACCGCACCCAACAGCTGCCTCGACGCTGCTGGAGCAAAGTCACTGAAGACCAGCTGATTACCTCCCTCGCTAAGAACCCACCCTCCGACCCCACCAACCCAGACGCCGCAGCCCAAAACCTCAGACAGTGGATCGACGACTGTGCCAACACCCTTGCCCCGCTCAAGAAACCCTCCAACAGCCACGCCAACAAGAGAGCCGCCTGGTTCACCAACGAGCTCCAGACCTCTAAACGCGCATGCCAGAAACTGGAGAAGACATGGCTCCACGAACGCACACCGGACAACCACGCAGCCCACAAGGACGCCACACGTAAACACCACCACCTCATCAGATTAGCCAAGAGATCCTCCTTAAAGTACCGCTTGTATAACAACGCACACAACAGCAAAGAGCTCTTCATCATAGTGAAGGACCTCTCCTACCCCAGCACCAATGCCAACGACATCCCGCCCTCACAAGAACTGTGCGACTCACTAGCCATCTTCTTCCACCGCAAGAGCTCTGACATCCACGACAGCTTCAACACCACGACCACTACAGCAATATACTCTACGCAGGAACCCCAGCCAAACACCTACGACTACACCCACCCTTCATATGTCTGGGCACTGCTGGGAGTCATATCCACCCACCCCAATACTGTTGGCCTATGCTGGGAGTCATATACACCCACCCCTCCTATGTCTGGACACTGCTGAGAGTTATATCCACTCACCCCTCATGTGTCTGGACACTGTTGAAAGTCTTATCCACCCACCCCCATACTGTTGGCCTATGCTGGGAGTCATATCCACCCACCCCATATAAGTCTGGATACTGCTGAGAGTCATATCCACCCACCCCCATAATGTAGACCTATGCTGGGAGTCATATCCACCCGCCCTCATAAGTCTGGACACTGCTGGGAGTCATATCCACCAACCCCTATACTGTTGGCCCATGCTGGGAGACATATACCCCCACCTCTCATATGTCTGGACACTGCAGGGAGTCATATCCACCCACCCCCATACTGTTGGCCTATGCTGGGAGTCATATCCACCCACCCCTCATATGTCTGGACACTGCTGGGAATCATATCCACCCACCCCCATACTGTTGGCCTATGCTGGAAATCATATACACCCAACCCTCCTATGTCAGGACACTGCTAGGAGTCATTTCCTCCCACCCCTCAGATGTCACGCACCGTACCCCAACATTCATGACGTGTGTGCCGCTCGTATCACTATTGTAATGGTGCCATACGCGAGCGCATGAAACACCCCGTACCCCAACATTCATGGCTTGTGTGCGGTTCGTATCACTATTGCAATGGTGCCATACGCGAGCTCATGAACTGCACCGTACCCAAACATTCATGGCGTGTGTGCGGCTCGTATCACTATTGCAATGGTGCCATACGCAAGCGCATGAAATGCACCGTACCCCAACATTCATGGTGTGTGTGCGGCTCGTATCACTCTTGCAATGGTGGTATAGGCGAGCGTGTCATACGCACCATACAAGTGCACTTCTGTTGTTGAGGTACGTTGTACTCAGCGCCTGCGCCGTCGTCGGTTTCTGTGCACCAGGTCGTAGGTGTACAGGACTGGGATGACACGGATGATGGGGTTCATGGCGTGTCAGTCGCGTACCGGGTGTGCGGTTCGGGCCGGACTCTGCTTTTACAGATGTTTTCAGCTCCCGTAGAAAAAGGGTCGTACGGAGTGTCACCGACACGAATCGTACTTGCTGGGCCGGAAACTGCTGCTTGTTTACGTACGGACATAGCGTACTGCTTGAACCGGATACAAATCCTATGTATTTTTTTGTCAAACGGTGTTTGGTACGATTCATACCGAGATCTGCTTTGGGTTTGGATCGTATTCGATCGTACGTACGGGGACATTGAGGCTGTACGATTCGTGATGGAAAAACGCTCCGTACGGCGAATCATAGGGGATTTTACTGAATCGAAATCGGCCTCTTAGTAAGTATACATTATATATTGTATGTGTATGTTTAATTAATATTTTATTATTATATATTTATTATTTATTAATTTTAAACATTATTACATTTTTTTAACTATGCTTATTTTATTTATAAGTATTATTTACTTTATTTTACACATTTTTTTACAGAAAAAAACGAAATGTATAATTACGATATTTTTAACATCAATATTTGTTTTTCGATATTTTGCCTTCAATATTCCAGCTTCGAGATTTCTGTAGGTTGATATTTTCTAAGTCGATATTCCGTCAGTGATTCTCAATCACCACCCTAGCTTTCACTTCCTTAACAAAAGTAATCTCAGGCCATTTGGAGGAATAATCCATTAAGACTAACAACAGAACTGATAACGGGCCACAGTATACTCCTTTACATCCGCTACAGTACACGCTTCACTTCACAGTGGCAGTATTGAGAATAAAAAACGTTCTTGGCTTGACACTGCTACAGAACTGCTTACAGCCAGTAATTCGTAGAAATCACCACAGCATCCAACTGCAACTGCCGCTTTCCAAGGCAGTTTGCAGAACTCCTCTTCCTTGGGAACACCTACCCTCTGAGCTCCTAGCAGTACCTGCCAGCGAAAACAGTGCTGGTGTTTACTGGCCTTTTACACATCACCCAGTACCAGGGATGTACTCAAATAATCCCCAGCTAGAAAGTATACTAAACTTTATATCAAGCTGGTCCTGTTTTTAAACACCAATCCCACATTGCATAGCCGCTAAAACATCATATTTCTCCAACATAACCTTTATTAACATAACTGTAGACAGCGACCAGCTCATGAGCAAGGCAGAAAGCAAGCCTTGCAGTTTTCCAATCAAGCCCCATTCCTCATTCTAGGCCTCGTTTTTTACATCACTGCCCTGACAAGCACTTGTGCCTCAACAACTAACATTACTCTACAACAGTTCTCTAAGTGGTGGCCAAACCTGGGTCCAGTTAAAACAGCTACTCCCATTGCCAAATCATGTAAGGAAATGCTGATGTCTCACCATTACGCTTTGGGTCTCTTTCTATTGTGAACTCTTGGTCTGCTCATATGAGAAGTGTAGCCTTTCTGTTGAACAAGTTGGGTAATGATAGGAAGTAAGGATTTTGTGGATCCCTGTGTATTCCAGAACTTTACATCATAGAAATTCAATATAAATGCATGATTTTAGGCACAGTTTGAGGTATGCATAGCATTGTGGTAAGTAATCTTCATGGGATCCAGGAAAGGCATACCACCCTGGACTCTCCTTGATGTCCAGCTTTTGGAAATGCCTAGGTCCATGTAGGTTTATGCAGGTGGAAGCCTTTCCAATCCCAAAAGGGCTGCCAATCATCATGGCAATTTGAAGGATATGGGCATTTAGCCCTACTCTCCTGGCCCATATATTAAAACAATACCCAACAGAATCAAATGTCCTCTCGCTTGACATTGGGATGGAGATGTGTTAGTCTGCAGGAGAGTGCAAAGACTGCTGAGGCATTGGGGTGAGGGTAGAAATTAATGTCAGAGTGGGCAAATCCCCCCCGATACTTCAGGTACAAAAAAGCGATTTCAGCCACCCAGTTGGCTTTATGCCCTCCTAGGAGCAAATTGGGGGCAAACCCCCTCTTTATTTTCCTTTTTGGTTGGGAAAATGGCCCAATGTCAGAGTGTGACGCCTGCATCCCTTTTACCCCAAAGGCAAAATACCTGGTGTCTAGTGCACTTTCTACCCCCTGGGTGGCAGATTTGGGGCAAGCTCCCCAATTGGGACAAACTCCTTGTCTGCCCCGAGGGGGCAGAAAGAAAATATTGACCCTTCATAGCAAAGGTATGGCTCTGTGCAAGGGTGAGCCACCCATGTTTTTTCAGCACTTTTTTTAAAAATCCCTGGTGTCTAGTGGTTGTTAAGTCACCCCTGAGGAAAACATTGTGGTCTAACCTCCTGTCTGTCATATGGGGACTGAAAGACAGTTTTTTTCTCTTTTAGAGTTGGCATATGGCCAATGCCACCGTCGAATGCCCACACTCCTTTGTTTTGCCCATTTGCAAAATTCTTGGTGTCAAGTGGGCTTTCTGCCCCCTGGAGGGGCAGATTTGCTACAACCTCCTCAATTGGAACAACGGTTTATATGCTAAAATGGGGGTAGACAGATACTATTGCTTCTTCCAGGGCGGGGTATGGCCCAATGCCAGGGTATGCTACCCCATCCCTTTCTTTGTTTTGGCATGATTTATAATCCTTAATATCTAGAGGGATTTTGAGCAGCAGATTGAGGCAAACCTCCAATATTCCACCCAAGGGGACAAAAAGACTGTGCACCCTTTTTGGGGTAGGGGCAAGTTATGCCCATGGTGGGAAGCCCCCTACTTTATGTGTTGTTTTATAACTATTGCCTGATGTTTAGTGGGCTTTCTGCGCCATCTGGGGAGGCATATTTGGGTAAACCTCTCATCCATAGTCCAGGGAAAACAAAAACTGTTTCACCCTTTTTTCGTTTGCATTAAGGAGAGGTATCATTAGAAAGGAGAGATTCTCCCCTTTCCAATGATAACTGCCAAAATCAGTGGCAGCGTGGGCATTGGCAGTTGGCCGACACCCACACTAAAAGTGTTTACATTTTTTTTTCTTTCAATTTCTAGTTATTTGATAACATAAATTCAGATGTCCATCACCCGCAACCAACCATGGGCACCCAACCACCTGCCACTGCACCCAGCTGACTGTTAGGTAATAATGTAAAGGGTGACATTTTTAGTGAGGCAGACCTCCTAACTCTCTCAAAGCGTCAGAACACTAAAATATAAAAAGTGAGACTATTGACTTAATCAAGGGGTAAGCACATCAACATTTATAAAGCAGACCAATTTACTTTGGAAAAAAATTCCCAATAAATATAAGCAAATGTATATTTTATAAATTGACACATTACAATATTTAACAATAGTAATCCTCCCAAAATGGTTTCCATAAAGCAGTTTTAAAAAAACATTATTATATCTATGAGTCTTTTTTAAACATTTTTAGGCCACAAAATTTAGCGAAAGAACCAACCAGCTGAGGAGTATACAGCTCCACCTCAGAGTGCTTTACAACAATGGTAAACTCCTCTTGGGTTATGGATTCAATGATCTAGGAGACTTATTGTATTTTTTAATTATTGTTGCTAGGTGGCTTTTGTGCTCCCTGCAGCCCTCATCTACATTAAAAGCAATGTTTTATGGCTCCTCTGCCTTTTCTATAGAACCAGCAGGATAAAATAAATATAGTTTAAATGCCCTTCAGATTACTATGGTGTGCTCTATTCCTGCAGCAGTGAATGTTACATAAGTAGCTCTTGACTCTTATTAAATGTTTCTTTTTTTTGGGGGGGTGAATGTCTCACACTGAAACCCCATATTATATGCGCATTTTGGGGTTGCGGGTGAAGGCCCAAGGCGGCCTGCTACCCCTGCCAGCTACCCAGCCAGTATGAATTGTGGTTGCTGGTGGGACCGGCCATTTTTCTTTTACCATTAGTTCCCCGGTGTCCACCATGGGGCCACGCAATGGCTCAACAAGGAGGGTACATGTACCCTGCCCCAATTAAAAAAAATAATTGGATATTTAACTAAGGTAGAGAAAGCAATTCTCAATAATAATAATAAACATGACCCCATCATTGCCAGCTTTGCCTGCCTTTGCCTGCCAGGGGGGACCATGACTTCAGGTCCCAGGCACCTTTCCAGCGACTGCCGCCAACGCCGATATCCAGCACATGCAAGAAGGTGTATAAAACCAGTTTGGGGCTCCTGCAGCGTGAAAGCCAGTCATTGCCAGCTTTGCTTGCCTTTGCCTGCCAGGGGGACCAGGACTTCGGGTCCCAGGCACTTTTACAGCAGATGCCGCTGTCCAGCACGCACCAGGAGGCACATAAAACCAGCTTGTGACTCCTGCAGCTCGGGGCTCCTGCAGCATGGGAGCCTGTCATTACCAGCTTGCCTGCCTTTCTCTGCCAGGGAGGACCAGGACTTCAAATCCGAGGCACTTTTTCTACCGCTGCCACCAACGTCCAGCACGTGCCAGGAGGCGCAACGAAGCAGCTCGGGCTACCACATCATGGGAACCCTTGATTTCCAGCTTTGCCTGCCTTTGCCTGCCAGGGGGGACCAGGACTTCATGTCCCAGGCACCTTTGCGGCCACTGATGCCTACGTCCTGCATGTGGCAGGAGGCACATAAAACCAGCTCCGGGCTCCGGCAGTGCAGGACGTGCATGGAAGTGCCCGGGCGAAGCCCTGCCAAGGGCGGGCCCGTGCTTGCCTGTCATTGCCAGAAAGAGGCAGGGCAGGGCAATCCCCCTTGGCCTTTTGACTGTGGTTGCATAAACTGTGAGTTGTTTTAATTTCCAGCCTTGTTCTTTCACACCCCCTTATATAGTCTGTATTTGTTCATTTGTTTTTCATTTCTGGGCTGCTTTGGGCTTGTGGTCTGCTGTGCTCTGAGTTGAGCCCTATTGCTACAACCATCTACGCACCGACCCGTTATCAGGGGTATTTTTTCTGGTTGTGGAGTTTTCTACTGTTTTTTCTGGTCCTCTTCAGAGACCAGGCCCCACGACTACCTCACTTGCATTATGTCAGCAGATGCAAGACTCTTGCAGGAACTATTGGGTCATAGTCGTGGCATTGTCTATATCTTTATTATAATAGCCCATATTTTTATTTGCCATATTGATGCCAAAAGACCCCATGGGGAAAAGAAAATCTATAGCCTGTGAGGGGGGAGGTGGGAGTGAAGGGCCCCATCAGAAATCTAGCAGAAATAAACTGGCTTGTAAGACGGTAGCTAACAACTAAGCATGGGCGAATTTTGCGAATTCGCAATTCGCAAAATTCGCGAATTTGTGCGAATTTGCGGATTTTTATTTTTTTGCGTGTTCGCAGGGTTTTTTGCGTGTTCGCGGGGCTTTTTGCGTCTTCGCGAGCCGCTTACATAGCGAAGTTACCCATGCAGTCGTTTATGGGAGAGGGAGAGAGAGATAGATAGATAGATAGATAGAAAGATAGATAGATACATAGATAGATAGATAGATAGATAGATAGATAGATAGATAGATAGATAGATAGACAGAAAGAGAGAGAAATAGAGAGAAAGAGAGAGGGAGAGAGAGAACGAGAGAAAGAAAGAGAGGCCGGATCTCTGAAGGGCCAGATTCCTGAGTTGCCCCTACAGAACATACAGCTTTTTATTTTTAGCAAAATGCATATGAAAGTTGTGCTGTAAAGGTCTCTTTTAGTTTAACCCCTCCTGATAACTCAAAATGGGTGTATTTGCCATCCTCTCCCTTTTTCCTGTTTTTTATATTTGTAAGTGCTTCCTGATGAGGTTTAATTCCTTGGACAGGTGGCTCGTTGCCTACTTGTAACTCTTCTCTGACCCTGCTTCAAGGGTCAGAGCAGGGTCAGAGAATAGTTGCAAGTAGGCAACAAGGCGCCAGGAAGCAATTAGCAGCAGGTGTCCAAGTTGAAGTTAATTTTTTTTGTAACCCTTTTGTAAAAGGTTACAAAGAAATTAGGTTCAACTTTTGCACCTGCTGCTGTAACCCTTGCTTGGCTGAAAATTCGCCCCCGCTGATTCGCGGATTTTATCGCGATTTCGCGAGATTCGCGGATTGCGAAATCGCGGAAAATCCGCAAATTCGCCCGGGAAACGGATTTTACGCCCACCCTTACTAACAACTGTGTCCTGGACCATATTGACTATCTATTAGTGGAATGTGAGCAAATCCTAGTCCCCACCACTCAATCAGTTTCAATAGATCTCCCATTTCTGCCTGACGAGTCACCTCATCTTTCCAGCCCAAATCCTAATCCCACAAAACAAATTGCCTCCATTTATACTAAGCTGAATACACATAGTGTAAAAAATACTCCTTTGAGCTACCCCTCAGTCTCCCTGCAAACAACTGCTACTGACGAACTAGAGGCAAGGGTACACTCAATGCCCACTGCTGTTGTGGATAGAGTCATAGGTTCTACTAACATTGTTACCGATACTAATATTGTTTTATCTAATAGGTTTCTCCCACTACAACATCTGCCCTGTGATCAACAGAGTAAAGCGTCCCAACTGTTAGCTGAGCATGCGAAATGGAGCTGGCTATTGAACACGTTGAGAAAGACCTTATCAATAGTAGAGGTGGGAGCTTCCGAGAAGAGACAGCTTCGCTGGACCAAGGCACTATTAGGGTCATAACTGATATGAGGGTAGAAGGTACTTTATTAAAAACCCTAATCCTAGCCACCACAGACCAGTCAAATGTCTGCTAGATAGAGGCACCCCTGAAGTACAACAATCTAAGCAGACAATCAGATGCCAACAGGAATTAACCAGCTCCTCAGGCAATGTAGCCCCTTTAAAGTCCTTCCGCACCCAGCCTCCTATAAATTTCACTAGTAAGAATGCTCTCGAACCAGTGCATAGTAGTGACAGAATACATGCTGACACTGTACGACACCTTGACTATAAGCAAGAACAGACCCTATGTCCTGCTGGAGTATCTATATGACCAATGTGCCCAACATTTCATCTCATATGAAGTATGATGATAGAGATTCCTTATTAAATAAATATATACATTGGATACATCAGGTGAAGAGGTGCAGATCTGTCATCAGGGAGGGCATTTTATGGGCAAAAAGGTTAACCCACCACACCTTTGAAACAGACTATATTCAACTACATTTAAGTGATGGGAATCTAGCCCATAACCCACTGGCATCCAACTAAAGTATAGACCTTTTACCACCCCACAGCTGCTAACCATCAATCGATGTAGCACTTCATTAGGTCCTGACTCACCTCTTGCTCTCAAAGACTGACTCGCATGCCAAGGCTGTCCAGCCCATACAACACCTTTAAGCAAAAGTAAGGACAAGTACCTATTAAATAAAGCTAGGCATGATACTGACATCTCACTATTATCTCCAAAGTCCACTAGCCTCTGGGCCTTGACCTGCAGCAGGTCAGCATTGATACCCCAGAAGAGGAGACTTTATCAAAACGAGAACCCGCTGCAGGCCCACTGACAGACTGTACTACCAATTGGAAGCAGTCTTCCTGTCCAGCTGCCAGAGGGCAGCCTCCCAAACTTAGCCTATTAAGATTGAATGTGGCTGGAGTGAGGTCAAATGTGATACTTGCACCTTGGATGCAATATATGGAACAATTTGATATTTGTGTCATACAGAAAACTTGGTCTTTCTCTCCTGTCTTTATTACCGGCTATGTCACATTTTGTTGCCCAGCAGTTGCAAGTAGACCTCGATGACCCGTGGGGGGTTGCTGATCGGGGTCAAAATCAAGCATAATTGCACTATTCGTGAGATAAAGTCTAACAGCCTGGATATTTTAACGATCCATATTAGGGGTAGGAATGGTATAGGGATAGACCTTTTTTTTAAACAATTTGTATTGAACATTTCGCATGGCATTACATAGAGAACATATCTGCATGGTATCTCGATAAATATTTCAACATTCTGCTTTCGCTCTTTTTACAATATGTTAGAAATAGAGTACTAGGCATTAACATCAGTCTACGTATCCCTTGTTCTCTGTAACCTTACATTCGACACGGACCTATTGACCCCTCTTTTTATGGCTGAGATACCCGCCACCCCCTCTCAACACAATCCCCAAGGATGGGAAACCGGAAACAGTTCTGAACTTTTGGAAGACGGGAGGGAGTGACCCTCCCGGCCGTATTTATTAAAATATGAAACAAAATTAAAACATTAGAATAACAGTTTCATATTATGTACAATTTCATTACCACATTGCGATGTTTGGCTAACCTTAACATATTCTCTAATACAAAGGTTCTCCTAGCCGAACTAACATCCTACAAAACATTTAACTTGAAATTTTTGAAATTGTACATCCTAACGTTTAAGGGCCAACGGCAAGGTCGTAACCGGTGTCAAGATACCTAAACCAGAAATATCCCCCTCACTTGTGAGGGGCGACCGCACCGAGGTGTACCTCAAGTGCAACTACCAATTTCCCTTGACTTGACGGGGGCCCCAATAAACTCGAAGCCACTTAAAGGTCGTCCGAGGACTCGTGTGAGGTATCTAGAAGGTAGCGTAGACCCCCCCCCAAAACCCCACACAACTTACCACATCTGCCGTCGCAGATGTCCTGGCCCCAGGAAATTCTCCAGGAGGGGGCTGTAGCCCCTCCTACCCAGGAAGGGGCCTTGACCGCCTTTCCTTTCCTTTCGGCGGCCCATCCTTAGAAGGGACCGCCTCCCCGTTGAGGGGCCAATGGCCACCTCCCTCGAGCGCTCCCATCCGTAATGGGTGACGCCCACTCATAGGGATCTTCCAATTAGTGCTCACCGATCATGACCTTACCGCCCGACCAAAATAAATACGACAATTCTAAACTAAATGACTAATTTACTTAAAAGACAGTAACACAACAACTTTATTAAAAGCATGCTTACTGATCAACACTTAGAGCTGGATTTCTTTATTTGCAAAATATACCACAAATTGACCATTCTTTATTGCATATTCAAAGTTACCACGATAATAATCCGAACCTGCAAACAAAATTAGAGTTACCACATCAAACTTTATTCAAAACCACTTGCTGTCCTCAGGGGCTGGTGGGTGGGTCAAAAATTGGCTCTTCGTTCCGTCTCGAGCTCACGTGCAGCGAGGTGGTGCAGCTTCAGAGCACAGGAACAAGAGGATGCTTCCTTGGCTTGTTGCTTCTTTTATCCGTCTTCAGGTCGGGCGTAAACCCGCCCCCGCCTGCCCCAGGGGCGTGGCCGGCCGCGTCAGTGTCTAGGACAGCCCACTCTAGAGCGGGAAAAAGGCGCGCCCCGGCTACGCCGCTTCGGGCATACCAGCCGAGACTCGCCTCCCGCCCAAGATGGCTTCCCGGGGGGATCGTGGTACTCCACCATACGTTCGGGGGGACCGAATGGTCGCCCCTTTCCATATGGCTGAGATACCCGCCACCCCCTCTCAACACAATCCCCAAGGATGGGAAACCGGAAACAGTTCTGAACTTTTGGAAGACGGGAGGGAGTGACCCTCCCGGCCGTATTTATTAAAATATGAAACAAAATTAAAACATTAAAATACCAGTTTCATATTATGTACAATTTCATTACCACATTGCGATGTTTGGCTAACCTTAACATATTCTCTAATACAAAGGTTCTCCTAGCCGAACTAACATCCTACAAAACATTTAACTTGAAATTTTTGAAATTGTACATCCTAACGTTTAAGGGCCAACGGCAAGGTCGTAACAGGTGTCAAGATCCCTAAACCATAAATATCCCCCTCACTTGTGAGGGGCGACCGCACCGAGGTGTACCTCAAGTGCAACTACCAATTTCCCTTGACTTGACGGGGGCCCCAATAAACTCGACGCCACTTAAAGGTCGTCCGAGGACTCGTGTGAGGTATCTAGAAGGTAGCGTAGACCCCCCCCAAAACCCCACACAACTTACCACATCTGCCGTCGCAGATGTCCTGGCCCCAGGAAATTCTCCAGGAGGGGGCTGTAGCCCCTCCTACCCAGGAAGGGGCCTTGACCGCCTTTCCTTTCCTTTCGGCGGCCCATCCTTAGAAGGGACCGCCTCCCCGTTGAGGGGCCAATGGCCACCTCCCTCGAGCGCTCCCATCCGTAATGGGTGACGCCCACTCATAGGGATCTTCCAATTAGTGCTCACCGATCATGACCTTACCGCCACAGGCCGGATAGTTGACCGGCTATCCGGACCCCCCACAACACTCCTACCTAAAGGTCATGTCTTAAAGTCTTTAGCCAAGCTATCAAGTCTCCTATGAGTAACTCGTTCCCCCCCCGGGACAAATGAACACCATCCCCCAGATACATACTGTCACCAGTAATACAACCATGCGGAATAGAATGCAGAGTATTGGAACGGAACAATCTACTCACTTTGTTATTAATTTTTCTTACTGAATGATTCAGAGCAGAAACAGAAATAGCCCCCCGCCATACTTTTCGTGGGATCATATGGGACCATGCAATTGTGCGCCCTGGAACTCTTCTCGCTAACCAACTTACAGTGGAAAGCATCGCCTCTAGAAGAAGTCGTCTACCAGTGGTGACCAAATCATTGCCCCCGAGATGTACTATGACTATAGACGGCGGTGACCTCGTCCGCCCTAGCAAACCCTCGAAAAATGATTGAAACTGGTCAATACAGAGTCCGCCCCTTCCGTAGAAGGACACACTGTACCCGTATTCCCCAGCCACGTGAATCATGTCACCTGCTTTGAATACGTCCGCGGCACGCCTCACGTATGAGTGGCCCACGACCCACACCTCCTTTTTCACAGCCGGTGATGTCTGACCGCTGGCCCGGTGATGGGTCGACTGCATAGTCCGCCCCGCCTCGTAGGCTTGCGCAACTGAAACCAAACAAAACAAGAAGCGTGAGTACATCGTTACAGCTTCACAACATGTGCAACCGCACATACCTTTTATAACAATTGGAGGACCAACGCCCCACACGTTTAACTTGTTCGACATTCAGACCCTGGCTGTAGCCTCTGTAGCAGCCCCTATCCGAAAGGAATGGGTCCCAAACTCGCCCGGGTTCAAGCCCGCAGCGGCAATCGACATCGCAAGCACCCGCTGAAACTGAAACCTCGTCAGTGGGGTGGCGTCAGCGTGTCTCAACAAGGTCCCCCCCATGATGCCACCCTTTGTGCTAAATATTCCTCTACACAACCCACCGGGCACATGGAGGACCCGGGAATCCTTTGTATGATTATGCAATCACCCATCGCACCCTGATCGGTCTTGGACCTGACAAACGAGACAGTGATTGTCCCCCCTCTGACCTGAACGTGCTCTCGGCACAGTCCCCCCATCACATCCTGCTTGTTCCTTGCCACCAGTTCGCTTACCCGCATAGCCCCATGGAATGCCAGCGAAAAAGCGGCTCGGAATAACACTGTTTCATACTGGGATGAACACGTTGCAGGGAGTATGGAGAATAACAGGGCCAACCTATCCAAACCTATCGGGCGCCTTTCATCTACTCTGCGACCCTCTAGGCGTTGCCACCCACGTAGCGCTCTTTGCACAACGAAAGACGCTGTCGGGTCCTGGATCCCATGAGCCCTAGCCACAAAGGAAATGGCGGCCCGATGCCTCTGGGCCGTAGCCACTGATTTGCCTGCCTGATGTAAAGACAGCAGGAATTTCACTACCCACTCCTCCTGGCCCCAAAGCTCCCCTCTAGCAGCCCCAAAAAAGGCCCAATAGGAACGGAACGCCCCTTCATATGCCTTCCTCGTCCTGGGTGCTAAACTCTCTCCCACGAGGTTACGAAGTTCGGGGCACCGAGAGACCAGAGAGCTTCGGGAAAGGGTGCCGCCACCAGGTCCGCTGTGGGCAGAAAACCCCTAAAGGCCTGCATACGAAAACGAGAAAGCGCATCAGCCGCATGGTTCATCACACCCGGCACATGTCTTGCCTTAAATAGCACATTCAATTGCATACACAGTAATACAATTTCCTTGAGCAATCTCAGAATCCATTTGCATCGTGCTGCCTGGCTATTGATACACTCAACCACGGTCATGTTATCAGACCAGAATACCACAGAGTGATCTCTGAACCCCTCGGGCCAAGTTCTCAGGGCCACCAGAATGGGGAAAAGTTCCAGAAAAGCAATGTTACTTGTCAATCCACTATCATGCCACCATGACGGCCATTTTTGTGCCGACCACTGAGTGCCGAATATAGCACCAAAACCAATGCTCCCTGCCGAATCCGTCCACAGCCCCAGCTCCTCAGAGGACACCGCCGGTTTGTTCCAGACAATTCGACCATTGAAATCCGCCAGAAATGCCAACCAAATGCGCATGTCCTGGCGAACCTCTGCCGAGCCTTGTGCGATGATGACCCTCCTTTAGGCCGACCATGGCTTGATCGATCGAGCGGGAAAAGGGGCGGGCCATCGGTATTACTCGTAGGGCAAAATTCAACTGTCCCACCAATTGTTGTAATTGATGTAGCTTAACCTTAGACTCACTTATACACGTTTGCAGGCATGCCCTGAATCTTAACACTTTGTCTCCTGGTAAACGACAACAACCTTCTTCCGAGTCGAGCTCGATCCCCAGAAACTCGAGGCAAGTCGAGGGACCCACAGTCTTACCTGGTGCCAATGGCACGCCAAACTGATTCATCAAGACACAAAATTCAGTCAAAGCCTGTCCACATTCCGGATCCCCGGCTGCCCCCAGAAACAAAAAGTCATCGAGGTAATGCATAACATGTTGAAACCCCGTCTTCCTTGTGAAGACCCATTGCAAGAAACAACTGAACTTTTCAAAATAGGCACAAGATATAGAGCACCCCATTGGCATACACCTATCCATGTAATAGTGACCCTGAAACATGAAACCAAGGAGACGCTGATCGTCTGGATGTACCGGGAGCAACCGGAACGCTGACTCGATATCAGATTTTGCCATCAGCGCACCGGGCCCCAGGCGATTCAATATGGCCACGGCCTCATCGAAGGATGCGTACCGCACCGAACACACTTCCGGGTCTATCGCATCGTTTACGGAAAGACCACGTGGGGCTGATAAATTATGTATCAGCCGAAACTCACCCGGGTCCTTCTTGGGGACCACCCCTAAAGGGGAACAAACAAAGTTAGCAACTGGTGGCACATTAAATGGACCGGCGACTCGACCTCGAGTAACCTCTTTCCCGATCTTTTTCTGTACCACGGTCGTATGTTGCAAGACCGATATCTGGTTTTTACATTTTGCTACACCCTGAAACTCCCCCACTGGGATGCGGAAACCATATGAAAACCCGTTCCGCAACACCCCAGCGGAAGCGTGATCCGGGTATTCGCTGAGCCAGGGAATCATTGCCATGGTATCAATCGGAGTAGGTAAAGGCGCCCCTCGGACTATGTCAGACCTGTTTGGCGCCTCCTCTACCCCCGTTATCACCCGTTTTGGCTCTGCACATGGACTCAGGATGGGATGATTGCCCACACCCACCACATTCGTGCCTAAATTTGCATGACCCCTGGGGCCTGGTACATTTACCCCTGTTAAAGTTCCAACAAATCCCCCTCTTTCCCGCGTTGCCGATTGGCCTCGAGTGATTGTCGTTACTCGTACTTGATCGAAAGGGCGTCCCCGCATATTGGCGGGAGGATTCACCCACGCTACTCCCTACCAATGGCAACTTCAACATACCAGTATCTTCCATTTTGGACCAAGACACAGAATCATAACAATCCCAAGTTAAGTTTTTATCATGTTCTTTCGCTTTTCTGAAAATATTATCGTAACAGAACCATTGATTGCCCTCGTGTGATACAGAATACCCCATGATCCGTGACTGGTAAATCGGCAATTCGGACAGCAATTCGGGCCTACGTTCACCCATGATGGATGTAAAAATCCCCCATGCCTTGCCCCAATTGCCAATGTTTTCATTTACCTTAAAGGCGGCCATCTTTGCGCGCCAAACACTCGGATGCATGAGCTCCTTCTGGCTCTTAACATGCTCCATCTCATAATGATCGGTAAGCAACGAGAAGATGTTTATATACTCCTCTGCCCATATCTTCTCTTTGATAGCCAGAGGGACATGTTGACCCAACTTTTCCCTTCGAGAGGGTGCAGACTCATCCCTCGCAATCGGCAATGGCCGCTTACCTGAAACGGAAGCTGTATCTGCGACTGGACCTATCCCAGGTGATTTCTCCACTGCCGCAGCCGGCGTTGGTGCCTTCGTCGCTTCCCTTGTTTCACGCAGTTGTTTCATCAACACCTGCGCGTCGTCAGCCGTGGCGCCCTTGCTACCTTTACCCAACCACGCTGCTAATTGTGCTGCCAGCTCGGGCGGCATATCTTCCCCGGACACGGGGGTGACCACCACGGGAATCGGATTCCCCCCCTCCGGCACGGGAGTTGGTTCTTCGAGTGGGGTACAGGGAACCGGCATGTCTCCCCCAGCTGCTCCCCTTCTGGGCCTCTTGCCTTTTCCTCCTGGAGCTGCTCCTGCCAAAGGACGTTTCGGTCCCCCTTCCTCGTCTTTATCCGCCATTCGCTTCTTTAGGTCGGTCACCTCTTTCATAAGAACACGCAGCATCTGGTCGGTAGTCATTCGCTTTCCCGCTTTCTTGGGCATTCTCCGACAGAGTATCTGCAAAACAAACAAGAAAGATTACCACGCTCAAAAATTGGCTCTTCGTTCCGTCTCGAGCTCACGTGCAGCGAGGTGGTGCAGCTTCAGAGCACAGGAACAAGAGGATGCTTCCTTGGCTTGTTGCTTCTTTTATCCGTCTTCAGGGCGGGCGTAAACCCGCCCCCGCCTGCCCCAGGGGCGTGGCCGGCCGCGTCAGTGTCTAGGACAGCCCACTCTAGAGCGGGAAAAAGGCGCGCCCCGGCTACGCCGCTTCGGGCATACCAGCCGAGACTCGCCTCCCGCCCAAGATGGCTTCCCGGGGGGATCGTGGTACTCCACCATACGTTCGGGGGGACCGAATGGTCGCCCCTTTCCATTATATGCTAGCATCTGATTCGGAGTCCTCCACCTCGGGAGGATCCCATATATCACCTGTATAGCTGTTCCAGCCTCTCCAAACCTTTGCCCATTTCTTCGGACATCCTCGATGAATATATACTGTTTTTTTCACCATCATTGCCATATCCATATCTTTACACCATAAGCCGAGGGTAGGGCCATCCCTAGACCCCCAGCGTTGCGCGTTGTTACATTTTTATATTGTCATGCCCAACGTCACCCAGTCTTGGGTCATCCCAGTGAGATCAGTGGGCTCCCAGATGTTGAGCAGGCAGTACTGTGATATGTGTGACCTGTGAGAGTGTTCACATCACCGCCGCCCAATAAGAATTGCCAGATAGTATGGAAGAATGGACCTGCTTCCCCGCATTGTCTAAGGCAGAGTGGTGTTTCCGCGCTGTGAATTTTGTGGAGAAGCGTCCTCTTGTAATATGTGTGGTGTAGAATTTTAAGCAGTTTTCAAAAAAGTTTCCTTTCTGTGTTATTAGACTTTTATATTAGTGACCAACAGGCCTACATGTATATCCAATAACTTTTGTTTTTAAACCGTGACACTAAATGTTATTATAACTCCACACTAGATTGAATTAAGATCTCTCAAAGTTTATTTTATTTAAAAAAATTCATTCTTCATTAAAAACATTTTTGCAAATATATTCGTACAGTGCTCTGGTACAATATTCACACCTCTCTCTAACAATTCGGTATTACGGTATTCTGGCACATAGTCACTGTTGATTATGTATCAAACTTAAATATTAAATAAAGCAAAAAGTTCACAAATTAATAAACATATTCAGTATACACACACAATAAAATAAGTCCTTTGTGTTTAAGCTGCACTAGCCTTAGTCTCGATGGGATTGCTACCTCTCTGGGAGACAGAAGCGCTTCCCGCCAGTCAGCCTCCTCGATGTCTCTCAGATCCTGTTCCCATGTAACCTTCAGCGTTGCAGTGGGGGCATAGTAGTTGTTAATTTCCTTATGGTAGGTCAGTGAGATCGCTTTTGTGTGTAAGTGAACCGTTAAGAGTCTATCCTCTAGCGGCGAGGATTCTTCAGGTCGTGACCCTGGCGGTAACAGAGATTGAAGTGCATGCCTAATTTGCAAATACCGGAAGCATTCTGTCTGCGCTAAACCGTAGGTGGCCTGCAAATAGGCAAAAGTAACCATTTCTCCCTTCCCCCACAGGTCTCTTACTGTGGATATACCTATTAAGTCCCAATTGCGGAACCCCTTGGTGTTGCCCAGCATCCCGAGCTGTTTTGTGTCCCATAAAGGCATCGCTAGTGTCACTACATCATTCCAGCCCAGGGCCTTCTGTGCCTCAAACCATATACGTATTGCATGTGAGGTTGGGCCTGTTATGTTGTGTCTCTTCTTTTTATTGTACAGTGCTCCCATGATTCCTGATGGAGCCAGTAAGTGCCTGTCTAATCTAAACTCTGGATCCTCTTGAGGATGTGTAGCCATTGCTTAATAGCTACGAGCTAGGATTCACAATAATATACCTTGATGTCTGGGAGAGCTATTCCTCCATCGTACCAGCTTCTAGTTAATTTCTGTAGGGCTATGCAGGGTGCCTTTCTGTCCCATAGCAAGGCCATCACTTCCGCATTAATCGCCACAAAGTAGGCTGTGGGAATAGGGAATAGTGTGTTTTGCAGTGCATACAGTAACCGTGGGAGTGCCATCATCTTAGAGAGGGCAGCCCTCCCAAGTAGCCTCAGAGGCAGTGTGCGCCAGTGTTTGACTTCATTTTTGAATCGTGATGGGGTTGCACCAGATTCCGTTTAGTGAATTGTGTGCGTTTGTGTGTGATAAATATCCTGAGGTATTTAAACCCATCTGTGACTATTTGAAGTGTACAGCCCCACAGTGTCGTGGAAGAGGGCCATGCAGAACATATAGAAGCGACTTCTCCCAATTAATGGAATAACCCAATACCCGCCCATAGGCCGCACAGATGTATAAGAGACTATTGATGGATCTCCCCGGAGATGTTAAGTACAGTAGTACATCATCCGCGTACAGCGAGATGCTGTTTTCCCATCCGTCAGCCCATTTCATCCTGCGTATTGTCAAGTCTTGCCTAATCGTTGCCGCCAATGGTTCAAGGACTATTGCGAATTGGAGTGGTGACAAAGGACAGCCTTGCCCTGTCCCTCTGCCTAGTTGGAATTCTGTTGACAAATGGCCATTCACTACTACCCATGCCACTGGCTCCATGTACAGTAGCTGGACCAATGCACAGATCTAAGGTCCGAACCCCATACGTCTAAGCACTGCAAAAAGAAATGGCCACTCTACAAATTCAAAGGCCATGCGCGCATCTAGGGATAGTATAGCTGCGTCTTCTGCAATGGTCGATTTACGTTCCATTACACCATGTAGCCTCCTGAGATTTAGCGCTGTGTTGCGGTGGGGCATAGAGCCGGACTGGTCCGGGTAGATCACAGCCGCCAAGTGCGGTTGCAGCCTAGTCGCTAGTGCCTTGGCTAGTATTCTGGACTCCGCATTAAGGAGGGAAATTGGTCTGTAGGATGTTCACTCATGAGGTGGCTTCCCAGGCTTATGTATCGCCACTATGGTGGCGAGCCTCTGGTCATTAGGCAATATTCCCATGTCTAGACTCTCCCTGTACATGGCTAGTAAGTGCAGCACAATCTGTGGGGCAGCTTGCTTATAAAACTCAATTGGGATACCCAGACGTAGTACCCCAATGGATTGTGTAAGTTCCTCCGGGATGATATCACTCTCTAGGGCCTCTATAGCCTCTGTGTCTAGTGCGGGCATGTATATATCTTAATGAATGGTATGTTCTCGTCCAGAGTTGCAGTGGCCAGCGGAGTATAAATTGTCTTGTAGTGTCGTGCGAGAATTTCAGTATTTTGATGTGGCGTATTTACTAGGTCCCCATCTGTGGATCTTATCTAAGCTGTCCAGTTGTGTGTTCTTTCCTTCTTTCCTAACCAGGCCTGTAATCGACCTGCTTTATCACCCTGTTCATAAACTGTGTGCTGTGTCTTGGTCAGTCTAGTGGTGGCCTCTTCATGCGTGAACGTCTTATATTCCTGTACTAAGTGTAATCTATGTGCGGCCGCCTCAGTCATGGTTATTTCCAGGGTTGCTTCTGCCTATGCTACCTCTTGCTCCAATTTGTCAATTCTCTGTCTCTCGCTCATGACCCGTCATTAGGAAGATAGCATGACCTCTGAGCACTGTCTTATATGCCTCCCATAGTGTAGTGGGGGATGAAACCGAGTGCTGGTTTTCTGTGAAGTATCGTTTTGTCTCCTTAATAAGGGATTTACTTATCTTACAATCCTTGAGGTATCCTGGGCGGATCTGGAATATCCACTGATTTTGTGGGGTATATGGAGCAGACCTGATCAGGATTGGGGAGTGATCCGATATGCCCCTGGGCAAGTGTCTGACCTCCACTAGAACAAGTACTCCTGTGGCTAGGGTAAAAATATAGTCACGTCTGGATAGGCTATTGTGCATTCCTGAATGAAATGTAAATTCTCCATCTTCTGGGTGTCTAGTTCTCCATCTGAGTCCACAAAGTCTCGTAATTTGTGAGTGGAACTACTCGTGGTTCTTGGGGGCTGTCGGTCAATATCTGCATCCATAGTGGCTTTAAAATCCCCTCCCACAATCAGTTCACCCTGGGGAAGCGTGAGCAGGAACCTACGGCGATCTGGGAAGGCAATCTGGTGCAACGTTGGCGGTACATATACTGACACCACATTGTATTGCCATCCATCCCATTGGAATGAGAGTGCGGCAAACCCGCCCTGTTCATCATGTTGGGACCCAGTCACTATTAAGGGACACCGCTTGTTTATAAGAATCCCCACTCCCCTTGAGACCTAAGTGAACTCCGAGTGTACCCCCATCCAGAAGCCCCATCGGTCCAGGGCTTTGACTTTGGTCCCCTGTAAGTGGGTCTCTTGGAGGAGCACCACTGCTGCAGCCTTCCGTTTAAGATATTGTAATACTACCCCACACTTAATCTTGTAGCCCAATCTATTTACATTCCTTGAAATCAGAGTCAGTGGGAGGCCCTGTCGCTGGACTGGCTGCGTTTGTCCAGTTCCGCCCCTGTCACCTTGGTGTGTAAATGCCAGTCTTTGGTTGTAGTGGAGTTATCCTGAGCTATTTCAAATCTGCTTGCCTTGCAATACCTTAGAGCAATACTTCGGTTAATCTTATAACAAGTAACTTGAAACATATCTAATAGCTTTGCCATTAACTGATCCTGTCCCTCCACCCCCTTCCCTGCCTCCCTGCATAGCGGATCTAGAACTACCGGCCTCCCCAACTTAGCAGAGTGCTTGATCCCATAACTGTGTACTTCCGTGAGGGGTGGAGAGCTGCTCCGTGGCCCACCGCGTCACCCCAAAACAGTAGTACGATCTTGAACCTGTAGTCCGCACAGTGTATCCTCCATTCAGGGGGGCAATGTTCACCAATCGTCCCGCTAATTGAGTCCATTATTCATTGCGTTCAGTCCGCAGTGTCAATGATCTAGTCTCCGCTTTGCAGCCAGTCGGCATGCCAGTGGGTGGGCCTCGATCCCCCGTAAAAGTGTAGTCTGGTGGTCGCATAGCTAGTCTTCCCAAGGCATCAACTCCATTCTCGTGTCCTGCTTCCGTGCGCTGCACAGGTGATCCATCCGACTCTTCTCGGTGAGCAACTTACGAGGGTTGTTGCCTTCTCCGGAGCCCCCATCTGTTGTGTACCTTGGCCAGACACCAGCCCTCCAACCAATCTTGTGCCTCTTCTGGTGACGTAAATAAAAACTGCTTTTACCTTCTGCTTTGACTCTTAACTTTGCCGGAAAGAGCATCGCATATTTTTTCCACTGCTACAGAGCTCTCCCTTAACTTCCGTAAAGTTCAGCCGTTGTTTTGTTACTGCGGCTGTATAGTTCGTATACAATGTCACCTCACTGTTATCAATCCGCAAGGAGGGGCTGACCCGAGCCACCTGTAAGGTCGCATCTCGGACTCTGAAGTTAAATATGCGTGCAAGGATAGGCCGTGGGGGTGCTCTAATGCAAAACTAAGAGTTTTGCATTAGTTGCAGTGCGGACATCACGTCATGCAGGGTGACCTCCTTTGGTTGCTCCGCCTGCGGACTGTTTGTGGCAGCAGACGTCGCCGCTAGTGTTTCTTTGTTTTCCTTGGCGGTAGCGTATTTATCTATACGGTTGCTCTGTACCGTCTTTGGTTCTCTACCATCCATGATGGGCAAGAAGCGGCGTGAGCCAACCTCGCCCCAGCAGCGTATATAGCTCGCAGTCTCGAGAGTGAGGGGAGGGAGGTCGCCTATACCAGTCGCTGTCCTTGTTCCAACAATGCTGGGGGTGGGTGCCCGTTAGGTTCCATCCAGGGCGCCTTGTTTCTTCCCCACCAGGATGATGTGCCTCTCTTTCCCTGCGGAGCTACCCACAGGTGTCTACAAGGAGCTGTCAGTGCTGGCCCAATGATGTCTAATTCACGCTGCCTGTAGTGCGTTCGGGGGCCACATTGCTTTCTCAGCAGGCCAATATTTCACCCGTGCTCACCATTATTGCAGGCCACCGCCCATGTATGCCAACTACGAGGGGGTGGTGTTCGTGGTGCCCAAGTCGCCCGGTACCTCTTATATCCCTAGGTCCGTCGATGCCCACGGTCTATGTCTGGCCTCGTGGCTTGATATATCACCAGTGCTGAGGTACCATAGGCCTATGCTCTTTTTCCCCGGGGTGCTCCTTTGAGTAGTGCCTCTATACGTGGTGTTATCACAGCCCCTCTCGCACTACACCGGCTGTCTGATCAGCCCAAGGACGTGTCCTCATTGCGGGGTATTTGCGCTTAACCCGCACCTAGGCCATTGCCCACATTCTATATCTGGCCCTGTGACTTGCTAGGCTGCTGTCGCCCTGCCGTTGAAGGCCTGTGCTTTCATCCCCGGGGCTCACCGTCAGTTAGTGTCTCTGTGTGCGGTCTGTTCACAGCCTCCCCCCCACTCCGCCAGCTGTCTGCTTCTTATCAGGATGCGCCCTCGCTGTGGGGTGTATGTTCTCAACACGCACCCCAGGCCAGGAGCGCGGTCCACTGCGCTTTCTATGCCCTCGGGCGGGCGCAGCAATCACTGTGGGTCCCGGCTGCAGCGGAGGACCCAGCTCCCCCCTTCGACCCCCAACTGCCCCGGCTGCTTGCTTTTCACCCAAACTTTCACAGCTTCCTCCGGAGGTCCTGCGGTGCTTCTGCATTTCGTTTTATGGTGTGGGGATCAGAAGAAATGACAGGATTACTGGGGTTATCGCGGCTACTGGCTCACTAGCTAGTGTGGCTCACTGGTTAGAGGCGGCAGACCCGAGTGCAGAGAACGGCCCGGGACCAGGGTTCGATTCCCGATGCGGCAGGGTCTTGGACCAGGATTAGCGGACTGATAATTCTCTCATCGGTGCCTACTCTGACCAGGGAGCACACTCGGCAACTCTGGGCATTAGCTTGCCTCATCTCCACAACGGCCCCACACAAACGCCGGGGATGCCTGGTTTCACCTTGGAGACCCCCAGGAGGGACTATCTCACAGGGAAAGCCAGGACGGGTTCCCCAGCGGTCTATAGCGCTACGAGGCCTCCGGGTAGCAGTGCGCTTTACAAGACACAACAATTTACAATTTACCCCCGGAGCTCTCTTAGGCTGCGGCCATGTTCGCCAGTCGCTAGCCATGCCCCCCAGGGTAGACCTTTTTAATGTTTATGCCTGAGGTACCAAGGCTGGCTGCAGCTCTCCCACTCTCCAAACATTGGGAGATTGTCTTGAGGAAAGGGAGCTTCAGTCACCATTAATAATAGCAGGTGACCATAATGTCACCTTTGAAACCCTAGACAATCAAGATGTAACGGATAATGAGAAGGTAGACAAGATGAGGCACGTTCTTCCCCTCAACTTACCACCTATTAAAAAATTGACACGAACTTCGTTATAGCTTCATGCCCTGACACTTGATTACAGAATAAGGACTGCCAATGGTTGAATTAAATCCGACAAGATGGGGGCGAACACATCAGAACTAAGAGTATGAGCCGCATTGACTACATTCTAATATATGTTAGATTGTGGCCTGGAGTGATGGATATGGCAGTGGGGCCCACCACTGACGGTGACCATAACCCCCTTGAGCTTGCCACAACATCACCTTGAGCTAAAAACCCTAGCATCCCAAGTCTACCCATTACAACCAGGGAGTTATGCCCAGCTGATGACAACAGGAGACTCAATTGGACATGAGTAGCTATTGACTCTGAGAAATTAGAAGCTATAAAATGTAATCTCCTAGAGAGCACCAGTGAGTTATGTGGCTTACTTGAATGAGAGGGAGGGTTCCCAAATATCACAGCTTGTTATACAAATTTTTTCAACCAACTAGCCTTTCACTTTAGAATGCAACAGCAGCCACAGGGTATGTCACAATCCATCAGGCCACACTCCTCCTGGTTTAATTAGGAGTGTAGGGACCTCAGGTCAAAGCTGGCCACCAAGATTAGAACAATTAATATGGTAGAATTAAGAGAAACAAGGAGATCCTATACGACTGCTCTGGCCAGCGCCAAAAGAGAATGGGATGTGAATCTTTGGCTCCAGATCAGTGATGCTTGCCAGAGGAAAGATTCCCAACAGTTTTGGTTCCAGACACCAGGGGAGACGCAGAAAGACCAAGGCCACCGACTAACAACATTGCCATTGCCACCTCGTATAACCATTTCTCTTCAGTATATAATGAATGTCCCTATCTCTGATTACACCCACCCCCAGACCTCCAGACTTTTTTCTCTAGCCAAAATCACGCACAGCATCAATTCTGTTGTTAAGAATAAAGTCCCAGGGCCTGGCGGTGTCCTGCTCTGTTTTATCAATGACATTGCCACTTAGTCTAAATACGGCTGGGCACTAGCCAATGGAATTCCTGCAGCAGCTTCAATACACATCCCTATGTAAGGGACGAAAAGTTATTCCTCTCTTTAAGAAGGTTGACTGCTCATTACCCTCCAACTACAGGCCAATCAGCTTGATCAGTGGTTCTCAAAAGGTCTTTTCCCGTGCACTTCTTACGAAGATTACGACTTGGATGGAGGAACACAACATCTTATCCTAATTCGAAGCAGGGTTTAGATGGAAAATCAGCTCATTCGTTCAGGTTTTTCGCTTTCTTTTATTGGCCTGGAAAACTATGACCATTGAGCAGGGCAGCCTCTATATAGCATTTATTGACCTGAAGTTGGCATTCAACCTCATCTGCAGGCATAAATTATGGTGCGTTTTACAGGAGTTGGGCCTTCCTTTGGAGATCCTTGCATTGGTTGTTAGCCTACACGAGGACGACTACGTAAGGGTCCATTGGGGAAACCAAGGGCAACTGACAGAACCAATCAGAGTTGAAAGGGAGCTACAACACTCGCCAGCTAACCTATATCAAACCACTGCACGTATTTAACAGAGTTGAAAGGGAGGTTCGACAGGGCTGCGTATTGGCTCCTACTCTCTTCTAACTCTTCATCAATGGAGTGGTCCAATATTTAGCTGAAGTTCCCACTGATGCCCCCTCTTTGTGGTTCCTAAATTAACAACCTTATTGTTTGAAGATGACATGATAATAGTTTCCAAGACTCCCAGAGGTCTGCAACTGGTTTTGAACCACTTTGAGGCCTTCTGTGGAATGAGAGGATTGGACGTCAACACCTTGAAGACCAAACTCCTATTGCTGAGTCCCCACAAATCATTTAAAGGTAAATTGGTATTGGGGGTAATCCCCCTCGACAGAGTGACTACCTTTGACTATCTGGTGTAACTCTCTCGGAGGAAGTGGCCTGGAAGCATCAAATTATTAAACAGATCCTTCAGAAGAAGCACACCACACGGACCCTGATTAAAGAGCACAGGACCTCCGAGGCCAAACCTGTAGCAGCCCCTCTCCAGATTTAATACCATAAGGTAGTGGCTTCTGCACTCTATGCGGCAGAACTTTGGGCCTTTGAAAACCTTGGAAGGTCTTCTTATCGAGAACAAGTTCCTGACATCCCTATGCTGACTCCCTCAGACCACTCCCCTTCTTCCATTAAGGTAAGACATGAGGAGACCCTCAATTGTGGATAAAGTGAGGCTCCGTCCCCTGCTTCTCTGGCTGTGCCTGAAATTAAACCCAGAGCTTTCCCAATATGCTGCTGCTCTGGATGAAGTTTGCACACTTGACAGCTTTAGGTAACTTGGGTGGTTTATTAAGGTCAGGTCACTGCTGTCAACGATTGGCCTGGGAGTTCATGGGATGTTAAAGATCCTAACTTATTGCCCAGTAATGAACTTGTCAAGACTCAATATTGGAATTGGGTGGCGCAGACTACCACTACGCATCCGTCTGGGGGCCGTCTCACAATAGAATTTATGGATTTCAAATTGCTTAGCACCTATGAACAATATTTGGAGGTCATCACAATTCCCCAGGATACGAAGCTTTATATCCAATTTAGATTTGTCTCCCTTCCTATGAACTCCTTTACAGCTGCTTGGTGATGGCACTCCTCAACAAGTGCTGCTCTGGATTCCCCCAGTACTGTTGAGTCAATTCTCCATTTTTGATTGTCTGCCCCATGTACAACTCCCAGAGAATCAAAAGCTTAGCCCCCCTTTGCAGGTTGCTTGGAGCTTGATTCCACCAAGAAGCGTTGCACATTTTAAAATCTGACTCCAGGCCTCTAGTTGCTTGCGCAGTTGCCAAGTTCCTTGGCAAAATGTGGATCATTAGAAGGTCCACATTAAAGTCAGGCTAGTGCGCATCTCGCTTTCTTTTTACTAATTCTGCTAGCCCATGTTTTAGAAATCATTTACATGTTTTTAACCCTTGTTTATAGATACATTTTTAACATTGCGATTGCTGGAGTGCCATGCTGTGCAATTTAAATGGGGCTCAAATGGAAATCGCTGTGTTGTTTTTAATGAACTGTTGTCATGTATTCATTTTGAATTCATGTACTATAGGCATTTGCACTATTGTGGTCACAATGACCCCAAAAAAGATTTACGGCGATAGTAAAATAGTGCAGCAGAGAACTTAGACCAGCCAACGCGTGAACTTCACAAGGCTTTCATTCAATTATGATTAGATCGCATGGAACCAACCTGACCCTAACTAATGAAAGAATAGTGAAGGTCAATTTGATTTTAAACAAGCACACATATCTACTACCTGACTATTCACAAGGACAGACTAATAGGGCAAACCTTCAAACCAAGTGCAGATCAACAATACAATATTTCAGTGTACAACCTTCTTAGCCTTGAAAAAGCCCAGGCCTGGGCCCCATTGAGGGATAAAACATGTGTTGGCTGGTCTAAGTTCTCTGTTGTCTCAGAATTAAATAGAGGTTTTCATCTGTTATCTACTGCATTAAAATACATGCATGAGAGGATTAGTATGTAATCTGTGATCATTAGTTTAGAAGTGTACGTTGTGAATTGCAACTGCAATGTTCTTACTGCTTTGTAGGTATATATTTTGCATTTGCATGTCCCTTCAAAAAACCCTTTTTAAATTTCCCTTAATCCAATTAATTTTTGAGTATACTACATTTTCCACTACTCCCCTGGTCCCAACCCCATTTACTAAAATAGTATATTTACTGTGTGAATAGCTTCACAACCATAGCAGAGCTCTCACTGCAGACAAAAGAAGAGAAGCGGGGAAGGAAGTCTACAGTTGTATGTTTGGGAGCTGAATTTTATAGTATGTGAGAAATGCCGTTGAAGTGCTATTTTGCATACTCCAGAACTGAGTTTGGGAATTGATCTCATTGTTTCAGTCTTAACAGGCTCCAGTCTCTTATGTATGCAGACTGAGATTCAGAATTCTACTACAGTGCAGATATTTCCATCCAAAAATAGTTCATACAATCAGAATTAAGAGTTACACCCAGGTGTTTGTGAAAATCTATGTAAGTGGAGATTGCCACACATAGGTTTTTCTATGTGAATAGGCCTAAGTGTCACCACACTAATCTATCTTCTGTGGTTGTTTAAAAAAAATATCCGTGAAAATATCAGTCAACATTATAATTGTCTGAGACTCGTCTAGGGGTCACTGGCAAACTGTATATGCCGTAGAGTATCCATACTTCTCTTATCTATTCAAATCACATCATTCCTGTACACTGCACAGCATCACAAATGAAGAAGGGGAAACTCTCATCAGCATAAAGTCCACCTAGATCATGTGTTTCCACTGTACAGACAACGTTGTACTTATATCAGGAAAACAACAAGTTAATTGGCAAAATAAATGTGAATACATCTGGGCAAACAAGTGTATAGGTTCTGTGCATGCCCAACTCTTAGAAGGACTTTAGCAATTCCTAGGTCAGTCTGGTTACCGTTCTAGACCACTCCATATGGATGACAGCATGGTATAGTCTTCTAACTATTGCAGCTGACATGTTAAGACTCTCAAGTATTGTGAAGTGAATAAACCTATTAATACATGTTTTGTTTGTGTGGAGTGTACTTGGCCCAGGTTCATAAGCAAACTCAACCATTTTTGTATGAATCTTTAATTATGGCTGTGAGTATCCAATTCTTCAACTTAAATTGCCAACAGGTTTTACAATTTTTCATAAAATCTCTTTACTATCATATTAATGTTCCCTAGAAAATATCTGAGTTTGAATCTGTTTAACCAGACTTCATCCATATTGTTGTGAACAAACTTTATAGAGGATATCCAAGACAATATCACATGTAGCAGTCAAGACGGTTAACAATCTTCTCTCCATTTGAAATAAAATGCCCATTTGGTGAGCTTTCAATACTCCATTTGTTAGCAACCAGCCTCAGTAAGCATTCCATCCAGTATTTGTTAGCAGACCAGACAACACGTGTTTCATCTCATTTGTGACTTGAAGGCCTGGTCATTTTGCAAGGCTGTAGTGTTAAAATGAAGATTCTTTATATTTTGAAATTCAAAATTTTATATTTTAGTATTAATTCCAGTAGGTGAAAGGCATTCTACATTTGTGATGCCTAGCAAGCATAGCCCTTTAAAATGTGTGTCAAAGTGAGGCCATAATGTAATATGGTCAGTGACTTCCCATTTCGAGTACTGTTTAGTTTTCATTATGGTGTCTAACATGCTCATAGTTCAAATACTAGGTAATTCTGCCTCTTTTTGTGCACTGGTGTGTCGCGTTCACGTCTCTTAAAATTAATATTAGTGACCACTAGTGGTAACTGGTGGTTTAGATTACGCGTGTACCCTACAGTTAATAATATAATTTTGTAAGTTGAGTGTTGGCATACTAATGATAGTTACCTCATAATTCTGTGTCCTATAGTATCATAATATCATGAAATCTTGTACTTTTATGTCATATAATACCCAAATATTGTCATAGCTATCTTTCAAGTAGAATTTGAATGTGGTATCACATATTTAGTTGTGAACATATTGAAAGTTAAGAAAGTGAGTACCCATTACACCATCTCCTACTTATTGCTCTAATGGTGGTCAGTCTATGCCAATATTCTGACTGATCACAGGTTTTTAGCAGAAATATGGAGAAAATTGATATTTAACTAGATTTTTTCAGGATTTTGTCTTAGCTTTTAGATTTGTCAAGGCAACATTTATGTAAAGGAGTACGCTTACCCATCACAGGCTAAAATCCCTTGTGTCCGTCAGACTTTACATTCCTGCGTTGATCGGAGTCCTAGTTCAGCACCATTTTTGAAGCTTGAGAGTTTAAAAATTCCCTCTGTTATGTTTATTACACCCATGCTTTAAACTGAGATTTACCAGTCATTTTGAAATATCTACTCACGGGGTGAAGAGAATCATCATTCACATTGCTTTTAATCATATAGTAATGTATTTTGTGTAAGTTGGAGTGATGTTCTAATGTTAGTGAGCTCAAAGAGGCTGTTTTAGAATAATATATTTTAAGGTGGCTATGGTGCCATATTTAGTGGTGGTCTGAGTATGTTTTGGTAAAGTTTCCTACGTGGGTCTTATACATGATGCCAAGGTAGTGTTTCGAGTGAGAGTTGTCTCATTTTTTAAATTAGATAGACTTTTATTAACTTACATTTCATACAAAGTAGAAAATGGGAGGTAGTTAGCTGCTCATAATTAATTAAACAAAGAGACCATTCAGGATTGTTTTTAATTATGCGATTTGTAGAGTGTTCAACTTGTTGTATTGCATGGTATAGATCACCTCTACTTCTGGGTTAATAGCGCTATTATTGAGTTATATTTTATTCATAACGAGGAATATTACTGTGTTTGGGTAAAGTTTTGAAAGGATGTTATGATGTACAACACCCAAATATGTCTGAGAATCAATTTCAGTTATTCAGTTCAGTTCAGTTCAAAAACCTTTATTTCGGTCGCTAGGACCATAAAAGTATACAGACATAAAAAGCATAACATTATAGATTTAAAACATACTAAACCACTATTCCAACAGAGGCAAATTGACTGCACACGACAACATGACATTTCCATTGATGGTAGTAGCATTGCTGAAGTGGGGTACAAGACGAAAAGAACAATACATGGGCAAAAATACCAGCTAGCAGATCAGCTCATTTAGTGTGGATTAACCAATGAATGCAACACGACAACAGTTAATACAATTAATAATTAAAACTACAAGAATTGGTTAAAAATTACATTCCAGATAAAAAGTTTTAAAAACTGTTTCCCATTATTAAGCAATAACATAGTCTATGCACTGGATGCTTGTGTTGATACTGTCATCTGCCTGTTGATTTTTGTTTGTTTTTCCGTTTCTTAAAATGCCCATCTCCTCCGCCACATTGCATTTAGAAATCGGGAGACAGAAAAGACAATAGGCTTGGAGGTGTCGTGCTTCAGAACTCTAAATGCCGCCTTACATTGCACAAACACCAAGTTCCGACACAGTTGTATAAGCCAGCACCGCCTTGCTGCTTTATACCCGGTACAAAAGAATAAAGCATGCAACTCTGACTCCTCCTGGTAGGTACATGCAGGACACCCACGTTGTGGCGATCCCACCATTTGAAAGTAAAGGCCGGGAGGGGTAGGGTACTGTATCTGACTGGACATATGGGGGCATATTATCAAGACAGGTGATAAAAATATTGCTGCTTTAGGGCAGAAAACTGCCACTATAGGATGTGAAGGACATCTAGATGTGAAGGACATCTAACATGGGCTTCAATTGGAATTCCATAGAGCATATTATCAAGCCCATTATAGCCCTATTAGCGTCAGGTTTCTGCCGCTAAAGCGGCGATAATTTTATCGCCTGTCTTGATAATGGGCCATATGTATCACCATGCCAATTTGCGATTTCTAAATAGCGGTTTTTAAGGAATCGCTATTTAGAAATCGCAAAATGGTATGTATGTAGGAAATCGCTTCTTTTTAGCGATTCCTTAACATTTCTAAATTGCGATTAGCAAATTGCTTATCGCAAATTTCCCATTCATTTCTGGAGGCCCATAGGAATGAATGGGAAATTTGCGATTGGCAATTTGCTAATTGCAATTTTGGAATATTTTCAAGGGTGCAGGGGTATCACAAAAACACCCTGCTGCACCCCTGAAAATGACATGTGTGGGCATATGGCGCGCATACATGCCCTAAGGGCATGTATGAGCGTCATATGCCACCTTTGGATTTTAAATAAATTGCTTTTTCAAAAGAATTCGCAACTTACCACCAACTAGAAGTTGGTGGTAATTTGCGATTCCTTATGGGCATTTTTGCATTAATTTTTATTTGATACATTGCATTTAAGGAATCGCTAAATTTGCGATTCCTTAAGTGCAATCGCAAAATAAGGAATGGCAAATTTTTCGATTCCTTATTTTGCTGCGAAAATGTTTCATACATTCCATTTAGCAAATTAGCATTCGCAAAGGCCTTTGCGAATGCTAATTTGCTTGATACATATGGCCCAATATGCCCAATAGTTTCCTTGCTGAGATTGGTAGGATGTCATCCAGGAAGAGTTCTAATTAAAACTCCTCTTTTACAGTGGGGAATTGTATAGTCATAACACCTAAATTCGGATTTACCTGAATGGCTTCCAATTTTTGGGTTCGGTAGGTTTTCACCAGTTCAGCTCGAGAGACTAGAGAGCTAGTTTCTTCAGGATTACTCCAGAGGGTTGGTTGGCCTATCCTTAGACATTCATCCCTTACATGCGCAAACCAAGGATTTTTTTTTAATACCCCTGGGTAGTCTAGTAGCTCTTTGGTTTCAGCCTGGTACTCTATCAATTCTGAGGTCACCCGGAGCCTACGCCAAATGGTTAGGGGTCGTAGGGCAACCTCATCTTCAATCGGGACTACACCTAAGTCTAACCGCAAGGGGGTTAACGGGGTGCTAAGCAGGAGGCCCAAAATTTGTATAAGGAAACTGTTCTCGGCTTTGCTTAGGGGGGCAGAAGAACAATGGCTCCAGAGTTCAGCCCCATACTGCGAATCTCAACAGAAGGGCCAATAGGTTTAATATTTGATTCCCTTAACAATTTAGCGATCCCCCCGGAAGTCTGGGCTAATTTTAGCTTGGCTTTGGCTAGTTGGGGCCCCCAATCCATGTTTTCAGTAAGGGTAACACCCAAATAGTCAAATACAGAAACCCTATCCAGTGCAATGCCATTCAATTGGGGATTTGAGCGTATTTTCTTGGGTGGATTGACTACCATGTACTTGGTTTTCATAGTGTTAATCTCCAAGCCCCCATTGTTACAGAAAATGACAAACCTGTCCAGTATCCTCTGGATGCCCATCGGCGACTTGGACAACAAGAGAGTGTCATCAGCAAACATCAATGCTGGAACCTTTGAGTTTGCTAACTTGGAGGCATCATTGTCCTCAAGTTCAAGTTCAAGAATTTATATAACGCACTACTCACTCAGAGGGTCTCAAGGCGCTTGGGGAGGGGGTTCATTATTTATCGAATCGCCAGGTTTTAAGTTCTTTTCTGAAGGAGATATGGTTCTGTGTGAAGCGGAGGTGAGTGGGGAGTGAGTTCCAGGTCTTGGCCGCCAAGTAGGAGAAGGATCTACCTCCCATGGTGGATCTTTGGATACGCGGCACTGCGGCTAGGGCTTGATTGGAGGATCTTAGTTGGCGGGAGGGTGTGTAGAAGGACAGTCGGGTGTTGAGGCATTCGGGTCCGAGTTTGTAGAAGGCCGTATGTGCGTGGGTGAGGAGACGGAACATTAGTCTCTTGTTGACGGGGAGCCTGTGGAGGTCTTTCAGGTGGCCGGTAATGTGGTCTTGTCAAAGGGATGTCCAAGATGAATCTAGCTGATGCGTTTTGGATGCGTTGGAGTTTTTTCTGTAATTTGGCTGAGATTCCGGCGTTAAGGGTGTTTCCATAGTGCAGTCGGCTAGTGACCAGTGCGTGGGTGACTGTCTTTCTTGTCTCGGTGGGGATCCAGCGGAATTTCTTTTGAGCATACGAAGTACGTTGAAGCAGGAAGATGAGACGGCGTTGACTTGTCTGGTCATCGAGAGTGAGGAGTCAAGGATGAAGCCAAGGTTACGTGCGTTGTCTGTGGGTATGGGTGCTGTGCCCTGAGCCGAAGGCCACCATGAGTCGTCCCAGGCAGAGGGGGATGATCCTAGGATGAGCACCTCCGTTTTGTCTGAGGTAATTTTCAGCCGGCTGTTTTCATCCATTCGGCTACTTCTTTCATGCCTTCGTGAAGATTGGTTTTGGCGGTGTTAGGAACTTTGGTGAGGGAAAGGATCAGCTGGGTGTCGTCAGCGTAGGAGATGATGTTAAGGTTGTGCTGACGCGCGATGGATGCGAGTGGGCTCATGTAAACGTTGAAGAGGGTGGGACTGAGTGATGATCCTTGTGGTACACCACAGATGACTTCGGTGGCCTCTGATTTGAAAGGGGGAAGTCGGACTCTCTGAGTTCTCCCAGTTAGGAACGAGATGATCCAGTCCAAGGCTTTCCCTTGTATGCCGATGTTGTTGAGGCTTTGTATGAGGGTGCTGTGACAGACTGTGTCGAAGGCGGGGGAGAGGTCGAGTAGGATGAGGGCTACTGTTTCTCCGTTGTCCAGTAGTGTTCGGATGTCGTCTGTGGCTGCGATCAGGGCTGTCTCGGTGCTGTGTTTGGCTCGAAAGCCAGACTGTGAGGGATCGAGGGAGTTGTTTGATTCAAGGAAGGCTGCGAGCTGGCTGTTGACGGCCTTCTCAATGACTTTGGCAGGGAATGGGAGGAGGGATATGGGGCGGTAGTTTTTAAGTTCAGAAGGGTCTGCTGTGGGTTTTTTCAGGAGGGCGCTGACTTCGGCGTGTTTCCAGCTTTCTGGGAAGGTAGCAGAGTTGAAGGAGCAGTTGATGACATCACGGAGATGGGGTGCGATGATGGAGTCTGCTTTGTTGAAGATGTGGTGAGGACAGGGGTCGGTTGGCGAGCCAGAGTGGAAGGAGTTCATTAGGCGGATGGTGTCATCAGTGGTGACTGGGTTCCAGGCGCTGAGGTTATTAGAGGGCGGTTTAGGTTCGGAGGGGGGTGGAGAGGGTTGTTCGTTGGAAATGTTCTCGAAGCTGTTATGTATGTCGGCAATTTTGTTGTAGAAGAAGGCGGATAACCAATCGCAGAGGTCTTGGGAGGGGGTGATGTCGTTTGAGGCTGCGGTGGGGTTGGTGAATTCTTTGACAATGTTGAATAGTTCCTTGCTGTTATGGGTGTTGTTGTCGAGTCGATCCTTGAATGCTGATTTCTTGATGGTTCGAATCAGTTGGTGGTGATTGCGGGAGGCTGCCTTGAGGGTGGTCAAATTGTCGGTGGTTGAGTTTTTTCTCCATTTTTTCTCAAGAGTACGGCGTAGCTTCTTGGATTTCTTAAGTTTCTCGTTGAACCAGGGGGCCATTTTGCTGACCTGTTTGTTGTGATGGTTTTTCAAGGGTGCTAATTCATCAGTGCTGTGAGTGATCCATTGTTTGAGTTTGGTGGCAGCTTGGTTTGGGTCCGATGAGAGGGCGGGTGGGTTTTGGTTGAGCGATGTGAGGAGTTGGACGGTGGTGATTTTGTTCCAGTTTCTTCGGGGAATAGGTTGTGGATCGAGGTGGTTTTGTAGCTGAAGTGGACACAACTGTGGTCCGTCCAATGGAGAGCTGTGGTGCGATTGAAGGAAATGTATTTGCTGGAGGTGAAGATTGGGTCGAGTGTGTGTCCGGCTACATGGGTGGGGGTGTCCACAAGTTGTTTGAGTCCGAGATTGGCCAGGTTGTCAAGAAGGGTGGTGGTGTTGCTGTTGTTTTTCTTTTCCAGGTGAAAGTTGAGATCACCCTAGTAGAATGTAGTTCTCGGAGGCGAGGGCATGTGGGCTGATGAAGTCAGTGATGTCTTCGCTGAATTGTTTACGGGTTCCTGGGGGTCTGTAGATGAGGGTATCTCTAAGTGTGGTCCTAGGGTCGGTGTGGATCTGGAACGGGAGGTGTTCGGCGGTTGTATGGTTATCGTCGAAGCTGGTCGTGATTTTGATGTTGTTCTTGTGGACGATGACGATGCCTCCTCCAGTTTGATTGGTGCGGTCTTTTCGGGTGATCTTGTAAATGTCCCGGATGGCTATGCCGATGTCGGGTGTTGATGATGCGTTCATCCAGGTTTCTGTAAGGAAGGCGATGTCCGGAGAAGCAGTGTCGAGTAGGTCCCAGAGTTCAGTTGCGTGTCTGTGGCCTGAGCGGGTGTTCAGCAGGATGCACTTCAGATGGTTAGAGTCGGAGCTGGGTTTGCGGGTGGTGGAAGTGGTATGGATCTTGATGCTGGTAGATTTGCAGGAGTGGCAGGCAAAAGGACCACGGGTGTGTCCTGGGGCAGCTACGCAGCATTGTTTGCTGCGTCCAGGGTTATGGGCTAGGTGGGTGGTGGCGGCATACGTTATGCGGGAGGTGGACAGTTTGTGGGGGCCAGGGGGTATGGTGCTGGGCGCGGTCCAGGCGCGGATGGGCATAGACAGGCTAACCTTTGGCGCACCTTCGGCGCGCATGGGGCGTGACCGCTGCGCGCTAGAGCATCTGTCATATATGGATGGTGGAGGGGCGAGGGGGGGTCAGCTGGGAGGCAGGAGCGGGGTGGAGATCAGGGCAGGGAGGCACAAACAATAACAAACAAAATGGCGGCAATCCTATAATTAAACAGGACTGGGGTCCGGACGCAAGTGCCTCGAAAACAAATGGCAGTGGAGTCGGCACAATCAGGCAAAGCAAATCTGCAGGCAGCACAAAAGCGCAAGTCAAAAAATTGCAATCTGGCGCTACTTTCAAAAGTGCCTCCGCTATTATTATTTATTAATGGGCAGGCGGGGCAATCGCTCGCTATCCAGTTAAAACAATAATTATGCAGATAATCAATTTCGATGCAGCAGTTTAGCAGGCTGAGGCGGACAATCAATCAGTTAAGCAGGCTGAGTCAGTGCAAAGGCGTGAAACGCTACGATACCGGTAAGGGGTCAGGAGCAGCGGGTGGAGCGGGTGTTTCTGCTGGTAGCAGGACGGTCACAGCGCATCCGCGGCGGAGCAGCCTAGTCAGTATCCGTGGGAGGGGGGTCAGCTGGGAGGCGGGAGCGGGGTGGAGATCAGGGCAGGGAGGCACAAACAATAACAAACAAAATGGCGGCAATCTGATAATTAAACAGGACTGGGGTCCGATCGGCAGTGCCTGGAAAACAAATGGCAGTGGAGTCGGCACAATCAGGCAAAGGAAATCTGCAGGCAGCACAAAAGCGCAAGTCAAAAAATTGCAGTCTGGCGCTTCTTTAAAAAGTGCCTCCGCTATTATTATTTATTAATGGGCAGGCGGGGCAATCTCTCGCTATCCAGTTAAGACAATAATTATGCAGATAATCAATTTCGATGCAGCAGTTTAGCAGGCTGAGGCGGACAATCAATCAGTTAAGCAGGCTGAGGCAGTGCAAAGGCGTGAAACGCTACGATACCGGTGAGAGGTCAGGAGCAGCGGGTGGAGCGGCCGTTTCTGCTGGTAGCAGGACGGTCACAGCGCATCTGCGGCGGAGCAGCCTAGTCAGTATCCATGGGAGGGGGGGTCAGCTGGGAGGCGGGAGCGAGGTGGAGATCAGGGCAGGGAGGCACAAACAATAACAAACAAAATGGCAGCAATCCGATAATTAAACAGGACTGGGGACCGATAGGCAGTGCCTCGAAAACAAATGGCAGTGGAGTCGGCACAATCAGGCAAAGGAAATCTGCAGGCAGCACAACAGTGCAAGTCAAAAAATTGCAGTCTAGCGCTACTTTCAAAAGTTCCTCCGCTATTATTATTTATTAATGGGCAGGCGGGGCAATCTCTTGCTATCCAGTTAAGACAATAAATATGCAGATAATCAATTTTGATGCAGCAGTTTATTAGGCTGAGGCGGACAATCAATCAGTTAAGCAGGCTGAGGCAGTGCAAAGGCGTGAAACGCTACGATACCGGTGAGAGGTCAAGAGCAGCGGGTGGAGCAGCCGTTTCTGCTGGGAGCTGAAACGGCCGCTCCAGAAACCTCTGTAAGTTGAGCAATGAGTGCATTGACAAAGAGGCAAAACAGAGTTGGTGCAAGCACACAACCCTGCCTCACTCCTCTGCCAACTGGGAGTCTGTTGGTTAAATCTCCCCCTTTTCCACATCTTACTTGGGCTTAGGTGGCGTCATGCAGCTTAATAAGCATGCTAAGCAAGTAAGTGGGAATCCCAGTTCTCTTAGTACCCCCATAGTTTGATTCTGGGTGCCAAATTAAAAGCCGTTTTCAGGTCCACAAGAATCAAATAGAGGCTGCCACTCTCCATTGATATCTTTTTCCAAACAATAAGTTGGAGTCTATATATTTGGTGCACGGTAGCAGTGTTCTTCCTGAATCCGGCTTGGTAAGGGCTTATGACATCATTCTCTTGCATTAAGCCCTGGATTTGATCTAGGAGTACTCGTGCAAACAGTTTTTGGGTGACACTGATCAAACTGATTGTCTGTAGTTTGCAGGAAGTAGGGGAGAGCCCTTTTTAAAGACTGGGACCATTTCTGCCCCAGCCCAAGTATCAGGGATCGGCATGCCATTCATAATGGCGCTAAATAGCGCACACAAATAGGGACCCCAGATGGATGGTTCTTCCCGGGAACAAATCCCCTGGTAGCCTGTCTAAACTAGGTGCTTTGCCTGCTGGAAGTTCCTCAATTGCCTTAGTGACCTTGATGAGGGTTATCTCAACAGCCACCTCGCCAGCATGCCTAGGCACAGTAGTAAGTGAGTCCACTACCTGAACCAATGTCTGCACCCAAGTCCCCTTGAGGAGTGCTATGGTTACTGGAATGTGGATCCGTATCAATTTCTACTGTGTACAATGCCCGAAAATGATCAGCCCACATTTCTGCTGGAATATTCGGTTCAACTCCTGAGTTACCCTCCCTACTACCTGTTCTGACTATGACCCAAAATTCTTTCATATCCCGGTTCAGTAGGGCGGTTTTGATGTCCTCCCATTTATTCTCTTCCCAGGACTGCTTTGCTTGACAAACAGCTTCTTTATATAGAACCCTCAGAATGTTTGTTAAAGGCTTATTTTTTGCGTTAATGGCCGCTATCAACGCCCGTTTAGCGTTACGGCAGTTATCATTAAAACACGTGTGAGTTACGTTTTAGCTTTTTTAGGGCATACTACCGGGTAAAAAATATCGGCTAGTTTAGTTGTCAGACTCTTATGGAGGGCTTGGACCTGTTTGATATGGGCTGGGTTATCCCAATCAGCGGAAATGCTGATAAGTTCCTGCAAAACTGGTATTACTAATTCATAGAGAGCTCCCCGCTTCTCGGTGTTTGTTTTATTACTCCCCACTTGATTCTTCTCCTGTTGTTGGTGAGGAATATTCTATTCTCCAGGGGGTGATTACTAGCGGGGAGATACCTGAATCCGGAACCTTCAACGTCAATGCCAGGGCATTATGATCACTGTCATATTGTGGTATGACAGCAAAATCCAGAACCCTATGCCATGATCTGCGCTCCACTAAAATATATTCTAAAAGGGAAGCTTGGCCGATTCTATTTAATGTCAATTTTCCCGGCCTGTCGGAGGGGAAGATCACAGGCACAAATATGGTGACAATCACATAGAGATGCTGCAACATGCACCTAAAGACAACAAATGGCATCAGATTTCACGCGAAACATTGCAAGCTCTCAGGGAGTAATTTAAAAAAATTGCATTTATTTGGAGTACCAAAGGGGACCATGTCTTAACCGGATGAACTTGTAGGTCTGGAAAAGCCCACTGCGAGTCCTACTCATTGGTGATCAAATCCTAAACGGGGCTCTCCAGGGGTGGTTTTATAATTTAATAGCATGCATACAATTTTGGGGGTTTTTAATTGATAACCACACAATCTTCTAGATTAAGTTTTTTGCTGGGTCCCACCCAATCTACTCTCAGCACCAATAGAATTTCCCCAGCCCTCTCATAAGGGAGCTGCCTATGTTTTGCTAACCAAAAAAAGCTCTTGTTCCTAAGTTCTAATTGCATCTCCCTCAGGGTATCATTCAGAGGTGGGACCCCTGTCAGAATAATTACATAGGGTGATGATTCTGGAGGAAGGTTTACAAATTGGCAGGACAGCGTCTGCCTTCCTCCTCAGCTCTATTTATATTTGGCCATGCTGCATTGCTGATAGGTTGGTGGGTGCTCTGCGTATTAACCAATAGATGGATACTCTCATCCACACTGCAGACCTCAGCGTTGTGTTTGAAGTCTGCTCTTGCTCTCGCTGTGCGGCAGGATGCTGTGGGGTGGAACAGTGATCTCAGCTAGTGAGCTGCTGGGTATTAGAAGCTTGGATGCTAGGAATCAACCGTTTGCCTGGAGGAGCCCTCGATTTAGGATCAAGGCCAGAAATTGAGCCTCCCTCCCTGATGAAAGTTGTGTTACGCTGGAACTGGCTTGCATTTGCCCCGAGCTCACCATAGATTTCAGGGAATTTAATTGATCGCTTAGGGAGGCAACCTCTTGCTTGATCATGTCTCTGAGTCGGGTTAATAAATCTGGCAGTAGCGTATGGACCAGAGTGGGCACTTAGGGTCTATACTAGAGGCTGATACAAGTTCTATTAATGGGTTTCAATTAGGAGGATCTTCTCCCCTTGAATCACTCCCTCTTCTTGCATTCTTACTAATCGTTGCCCTCCCAACTATTTGCTTGCGTTTCCCATTCTTGCGGATAACTACACCCTCTTCTCCTGTTCTTGTTGTAGCAGTCATGGCAATCGCTTGGAGTGTGGAGGGCGAGGGAACATCTCTAATTAAAGGCAACGCTACAGAAGGAGTTTTGGGACTGGGCAAATCCACTGTTGGCAAAAATAGGTCAGGAGTAATTTACAACCGTCTTTTGGTGCGTTCAATTTCTGATGTAACAGCACCTATGGCCCTTTGCAGCATCTTATCAATTGATGTCGGGGTGGCGGGAAAGAAGAATTAGCTTGGGCCCGGGGTTTTTTGGTGGTGCAAATGCGTTTCCCCATATTAGGATATACAAGGGCACTCCGTATTAATAAGACCCCTTATAGAAACAGCGAACCAAATGGCAATAAACAGACACACAGGGCTTATGGGGAAAGACTCAAAAAGGGTACAAAAGGAATTCGTTGTACTCATAAGCGAGGAAACCCGTTAGGCGGTTCGCTGTAAAGACCACGTGAATAATGTCAATCAAACATCATCATGCAGCATTTACAGTTAATACCAGTGGGGAGAGAACCAAAAGGTGACCAGTCTACTTGCCGTGAGAAGGACTTAAAATAAGGTTCAATGGCATCCTCCAGGGTGCTGATCTTAAGGCAAAGCCAATGTAGAAATAAATTGAAGGGGGGTGGCCCTGCCCTGTCTCTTCCTGTCTACGACAGGCAAGGACGGGCTCGCCCTTGGCCCTGGCTTTCCCATGCCTGGCCCGAGCGAGACCCATGCCGCGGGAAAGGCTGCAGCATTTTTGAGCGCGTGATGGCTCCTCCCCCGCACCTGTGGCCACTGGATGGAATATGAGCACCCTGGGACTTGGAGTCCCACCAGGGTCAGTGCGGCTCGGTTCCAGGTGATAGACACAAGCCAGGAGCAGCGTTGGTGACAGGCACTACACCTTGGGACAAATATCCCACCAGGGGTGTTAGACGGACCGGGAGGGTCGGCCGAGGATAAGGGGAGAGGTCTCCGGGGAGAGCCGTCTCCAGCGATCGTACAGACAAGTAACTTCCCCCCCACAGACGGACACCACACAAGGGTAAAGTTCAACGAGACTTTATAGGCAATTCTTTAAGGTTACGATGGAATGGTACAAGGAGGTCTGGACTCAGGGGTCCCCTCGGTTCTGGTCTCTGGCTTGGGAAAAGGGTAGCGGGACAGTCTTGTTACCACAAGATGAAAGTAGCTCTCAATCCTCGAGCTCGGCGTTCTAGATGATCGGGCCGCGGCGGAGCCAGCAGGTCCCGAGATGGACGAAGGAAACGACGGTCCGCGGCGGAGCCAGCAGGTCCCGGTGAAGATGGTGAATGCAAACGGTCCGCGGCCACGCCAGCAGGTCCCGACGACGATGAAGGATATGAAGGTTACGAAGGTTGCGGCAGCGCCAACAGGCAAGACGATGGTGCACGAGACAGAGCTATGGCAGTGCCAGTAGTCCGTCAAGGATGAGTTCTTCTCTGCGTCTCTCGACTCCAAGATACAACTGCCTTCCTGCTCTGGAGATGCCCCAGTTATAGGGCTGGTGCCCTTTGATGTCCGGACCCTCGCACTTGGAGGTCGGGAGGTCCGGGATGAGGGAGTCCAGACACCCAGCAGGGGGGTGGAGCCAGCGCCCGGGGAGGCGATGGCCGAGCGGCACCTGGCGGGGGAGAGCCATCGACACCTCTTTCCCCCAGTGACTTGCCAAGTAGCCCGCTCACCTCCTGGGTGGATGGTGGTGCCGGGATGTCTGAGACCTGGCCAGGCCCAGGGTTGGGGTCGATCGGGGGCCAGGCGGCCTCGTGGTGGAGTGTCCAAGATGGCGCCCAGGATGGGCGCGCAGGCCGGCAGTGGATCAGGCCCACGAGGTCGACATGTTCGAGGGTAGGGGTCCCGGAGGGGACGGTGGACGTGTAATGGTGGTGGGTGGTACCTGCGTGACCGGGCTCGGGCCTGGTCGGGCCGGGGGAGAGTGGCCCTTCATGTGGCCTGTCCAACATGCGTCCCCCCCAGCTGAAGGCGGGGAGAGTTACCCATCCTCTTGGGGACTCTCCTCGTCGAGGCGGAAGAACCGGGACAGGCCATCCGCGTTGGCGTGATCTGGCCCAGGCCGATGTTCAACTGTGAAGTCCATCCCTTGGAGGGAGATGGACCAACGTAGTAACTTCGGGTTTTCTCCCCGCATCTGCATCAGCCACTGCAGGGGTCGGTGGTCGGTCTGCACCCGAAAGTGTGTGCCAAAGAGGTAGGGCCGGAGTTTCTTGAGGGCCCATACCACGGCGAAGGCCTCCCTCTCAATGGTGCTCCAGCGTTGTTCTCGTGGTAGGAGTCGCCTGCTGATGAAGGCCACTGGCTGATCAAGGCCTTCGGCGTTCACTTGAGACAGGACTGCCCCGATGCCATGGTCGGAGGCATCCGTCTGGACGACGAACTCCCGGCTGTAGTCGGGGGCCTGGAGCACGGGGGCGGAACACATGGCGGCTTTCAATTGTTCGAATGCTGTTTGACACTCTGGGGTCCAGTTGACTGCCTTGGGTTGATTTTTTGACGTGAGTTCCGTGAGGGGACCCACTATAGTACCATAGTCTTTCACGAACCTTCGGTAGTAGCCCGTGAGGCCCAGGAAGGCTCGTACCTCGGTCTGGGTGATGGGGGGCTGCCAGGACTGGATGGCGGCAATTTTGAGCTGCAGAGGGGCCACCAGGCCGCTTCCCACCTGGTGTCCGAGGTAGGTTACAGACCCTTGACCAATTTGACATTTGCTGGCCTTGATCGTGAGGCCAGCTCGCTGAAGGGCTTGTAGCACGGCTCGGAGGTGGCGGAGGTGCTCGGTCCAATGGTGGCTGTAGACAGCGATGTCATCTAGGTAGGCGGCGCTGAACCCTTCGAGCCCCGCCAGGACTTGATTGACGAGCCGCTGAAAGGTTGCTGGGGCATTCTTCATGCCAAAGGGCATGACCTTGAAATGGTAATGGCCATCGGGGGTGGAAAAGGCAGAACGTTCTTGGGCCCGGGGTGTGAGGCCGATTTGCCAGTAGCCCGCCGTCAGGTCGAAAATACTGAGGTAGCGAGCAGCTCCCATGCGGTCGATTAGTTCATCTGCCCGGGGGATAGGATGTGCGTCTGTTCGGGTGACCGCATTCAAGCCCCAGTAGTCGACGCAGAACCGGAGTTCTGGTGTGGTGCCGGGAGCGGCTGCTTTGGGGACCAGTACTACAGGGCTGGCCCAGGGGCTGTCTGAGGGCTCGATGACCCCGAGCGTGAGCATTCTTGCCACCTCTTCCTGGATGCAGGCCCGTACCCGATCTGGCACGCGGTAGGCCCGGTGGCGGATAGGGGGGCTGTCCCCTGTGTCCACATCGTGCACACACCAGGAAGTGACACCTGGGGCGAGGGAGAACAGGCTGGCGAACTGTGACAGGAGGACTCGACACTCCTGGTGTTGCTCTCGGGTGAGGGCCTCCGAGAGTCGGACCCCATCCACGGAGCCGTCTTTCTCCTGAGTCCGTAGGAGGTCAGGGAGGGGCTCGGAGTCCTCTTCAGCCCCATTGTCTGTGGCCATCAGGAGGCTGAGTTCTGAACGCACAAAGTGGGGTTTCAGTCTGTTAGCGTGGAGGACCCGGAGGGGGTTCCGGTGAGATTCCATGTCGATGAGATAGGTGGCAGGACCCTTGCGCTCGACTACCTTGAAGGGCCCTGTCCACTTGTCTTGCAGGGCGCAGGGTTCGGTGGGGGACATCACCCATACTTGTTGCCCAGGTTCAAATTCGATGGAGGAGGCATTCCGGTCATACCACTTTTTCATGTCCTCTTGACTGGCCTCTAGGTTGGCTTTTGCCAGCTCTCTAAACCGCCGGGTCTGGTTGCGGAGGGTTAGGAGGTATCGGAAAACATCTGGTGGGTTCTTTAGAGGGGGCATCTCCCAGCCTTCCTTGACTAGGCTGAGCGGCCCCCGCACTGGGTGTCCATATAGTAGTTCAAACGGGCTGAAGCCCAGGGACTTCTGGGGAACCTCTCGATAGGCGAAGAGGAGGCACGGCAGCAGCACGTCCCACTGGCGACGGAGGGGCTCTTCCAACCCCCCGATCATCCCTTTGAGTGTGCGGTTGAACCGCTCAACGAGTCCGTTTCCTTGAGGGTGATAGGGGGTCGTGAATCGGTAGGTAACCCCGCACTGTTGCCAGAGGGACTTCATATATTTAGAAATAAAGTTCGTGCCTCTGTCGCTGACGACTTCTCGGGGGAAGCCCACACGGGAGAAGATCCCCAACAGAGCCCGGCCGACTACCGGGGCTGTCACAGTTCGCAGGGGAACAGCCTCGGGGTAGCGGGTGGCGTGGTCCACTAGCACCAGGATGAATCGATGGCCTTGTTTGGTGCGCGGGTCCAGGGGTCCCACGATGTCTATCCCGACCCTCTCGAACGGGGTGGTGACCACGGGAAAAGGTTGCAGGGGGGCTTTTAGTTTGCGGCCGCTCTTTCCACTGGCTTGGCACGTGGGGCAAGATCGGCAATGCTGGTGTACATCGTTCCTCATTTTGGGCCAGAAGAAGTGGGTCACCAGACGACTATAGGTTTTATCTTGACCCAGGTGTCCCGCCAGGGGGACATCGTGGGCTAGGTTTAGCAGAAAGTCTCTAAAACGGAGGGGCACCACCAGTACTCGGCTAGCCCCCAGCTCCGCGATTCTTTGCTCACTGTACAGCAGTTCATTGTCCCAGTAGACCCAGTGCGTTCCGGAGGTATCCCCTGCACTTTGGGCGAGCGCTTGTTGGCGGAGTCCCTCGAGGGAGGGACAGGTCTTCTGTTCTTGGCGAAATTGTTCTTGCGTGGGCCCCCCCTCTTGAGGCCACTGGTCGATGTTAGCGAGGTCTGGAGGTTGAGCTGGTTCTGGGGGGACGTCACGGTCGGTGGCTTCGGCTGGGGCGACCGGAGGCGGTGGCGCCGGCCATTCGGGTTCCTCTGGGCGGGGGTTGGCACGGGCGGCCATGGACCGGGTGGTGACGCACGCCCAGTCCGGGACGCCTAACATCCCCAGGTGTTCTCTTCGTTCTACGGCTGCCCACGGAGAGCTTTCAAGGTCATTCCCCAGGAGGCAGTCTACGGGGCATCGTCTCGGACCGTTACCTTTAACATGCCGGAGACCCCTCCCCATTCGAAGGGGACGCAGGCCATCCGACACAGACTTTCCGAGTTATCGGCTGAACGGACAGGGCAGAGAATGTTCGGTAGATATTGTTCTGGGGTCACCAGGTGACAGAGGACGGCTGTTACACTGGCCCCAGTGTCACGAAGGGCTTCGGCCCGGCGTCCATTGATGCTCACCCATTGGCTGTACTTCTGGGTGTTAGCGGGTAGGGGGACCCGCGGAACCATGTCTCTCCCCCCTAAGCAGGCTAGAGCCATGGCGGCTGGCTCCCATTCTTGGTGTTCCTGGTCATATTCCTCCTGTTCTCCTGAGATCTGTTCCTCCCCCAGAGCAGCAGCGGCTACTTGGCGGGGTCTTGGGCTCTGGTACTGGGGGCAGTTTGGGTCGTTTGCATAGTGTCCGATTCGTTGGCATCGATGGCACGTAACATTGGCTCGATATCCCGGTCGCGCCGGGGTGCTGCCCCGGTTGGCCGGGGGGGTGGTGCTGACCGCGGGGGCGACCGGAGCGTTGTCTCTTCCGCGTCCTTGGCCTCCTCCTCCTCCTCGGGGACGGTGCTGACCATTGTTGTTCCGGTTCTGTTCGTAGGACCCATTCCGGCCCACTCTGGTGATTTCCCACCGGTCAGCTTCGGCTGCGAGCTGCCGGGGATCCGTTAACTTGCTGTCGAGGAGGTGCTGGCGGAGTTCAATGAAGCAATTGTTCGACAGATGCTCCCAGACCATAAGATTGAACAGTTGTTCGTAGGTTGTGACCTTGCTTCCTTTGATCCAGCCTTCGAAGGCTCGGCTAAAGTAGTTTACATAGTCCACCCAAGTTGTACCCGGGATGCGGGTGCAGTCTCGGAACCTCTGACGGTACATCTCGGGTGTGAGGCCATAGCGGGTGAGGAGTGCAGCTTTCATATGGTCATAGGAGGTCATCTGGTGGTCCGGGAGTTGCAGCAGGGCGTCGCGGCCCTCATTGAGGAATCTCCCCCATAGACCGGCTCCCCAATCGCTTCTATCGATCCGGTGTGCAGTCATAGCGATTTCATAGGCCTTAAACCATTGCTGGATGTCGTCCTCTCGGAAGTACTCTCGGACGACATCCTTGGGGATGTGTACCTTTTTCTCTGTTGCCCCTGGGGTGTGGGGTTGCTCGGACACCCCTACTTCTTTATTCTGCTTGCGTAGGTCGATCTCTGCTAATTTTCGCTCATGCTCATATGCCAGTTTCTTTTCCTCGAGCTCCCTTTGTCTCTGTTTCTCCTCTCTTTCTTCTCGGAGGCGCAGGTGCTCTAAGTTGATTTTTTGTTCGGCCAATTTAAGTTCAATGTCCATTTTGAGCCGGGCCATTTCCAGCTCGTGTAGTCGGGTTTTCTCTCGTTCCTGGATCTCGTCTTGCGAGAGACCCTTTCTTTGCTCCTCGGGGGCCGTGGTGGTTTTTGCTGCGATGCTTTGATCCGAGGTTCCGGCGGCCCCGGTTTCTGCCCAAGATTCTAGGGCCTGCTTAAAATCGTCTTTGGTACTTAGTCCGGTGGTAGCGATACCTAGTTCGATGCAGAACTGTTTTAGTTCACGATGGTTGTACTCGTCCAATTTCTCCATCTGGAATTTCTCCGTTGATCCGCTTTCTTTAGTTGACATCGTGATTCGCCGTGGGGTGAGCTACTCTCTGTACGGTTATGCGGTGATTCGGATCGCGCCGATGGCCACCAATGTTAGACGGACCGGGAGGGTCGGCTGAGGATAAGGGGAGAGGTCTCCGGGGAGAGCCGTCTCCAGCGATCGTACAGACAAGTAACTTCCCCCCCACAGACGGACACCACACAAGGGTAAAGTTCAACGAGACTTTATAGGCAATTCTTTAAGGTTACGATGGAATGGTACAAGGAGGTCTGGACTCAGGGGTCCCCTCGGTTCTGGTCTCTGGCTTGGGAAAAGGGTAGCGGGACAGTCTTGTTACCACAAGATGAAAGTAGCTCTCAATCCTCGAGCTCGGCGTTCTAGATGATCGGGCCGCGGCGGAGCCAGCAGGTCCCGAGATGGACGAAGGAAACGACGGTCCGCGGCGGAGCCAGCAGGTCCCGGTGAAGATGGTGAATGCAAACGGTCCGCGGCCACGCCAGCAGGTCCCGACGACGATGAAGGATATGAAGGTTACGAAGGTTGCGGCAGCGCCAACAGGCAAGACGATGGTGCACGAGACAGAGCTATGGCAGCGCCAGTAGTCCGTCAAGGATGAGTTCTTCTCTGCGTCTCTCGACTCCAAGATACAACTGCCTTCCTGCTCTGGAGCTGCCCCAGTTATAGGGCTGGTGCCCTTTGATGTCCGGACCCTCGCACTTGGAGGTCGGGAGGTCCGGGATGAGGGAGTCCAGACACCCAGCAGGGGGGTGGAGCCAGCGCCCGGGGAGGCGATGGCCGAGCGGCACCTGACGGGGGAGAGCCATCGACACCTCTTTCCCCCAGTGACTTGCCAAGTAGCCCGCTCACCTCCTGGGTGGATGGTGGTGCCGGGATGTCTGAGACCTGGCCAGGCCCAGGGTTGGGGTCGATCGGGGGCCAGGCGGCCTCGTGGTGGAGTGTCCAAGATGGCGCCCAGGATGGGCGCGCAGGCCGGCAGTGGATCAGGCCCACGAGGTCGACATGTTCGAGGGTAGGGGTCCCGGAGGGGACGGTGGACGTGTAATGGTGGTGGGTGGTACCTGCGTGACCGGGCTCGGGCCTGGTCGGGCCGGGGGAGAGTGGCCCTTCATGTGGCCTGTCCAACAAGGGGGTTTCAGGCACTGAGACTGGCCCCCAAACAAACAGCTTCACAGAATTAATTAACCAAAAAGTCTGTTCAGGATTGTTTTAAGCCCTAATTACTAAGTATGAGCGGAAAATCTGTTCCGCTCGCGGATTTTGCGAATTTTCGGTAAATTCGCGATCCGCGAACTCCCGTGAATTTACTGCGAATTCGCAAATCCGCGAGCGGCGGATTCCGGGGGCAAAAGTTGAAGCCTGGCTGGCCTGTCAACTTGTAACTATTTTAGGATGGCACCAGCAAGCTGCCAGCGCCATCCTAAAATACTTACTAAATTAGCTTCAACAGGAAGCTCTAATAGATAAAATAAAACAGGTGCTCGCACCTGCTTTATTTTATCTATTAGAGCTTCCTGTTGAAGCTAATTTAGCAAGTATTTTAGGATGGCGCTGGCAGCTTGCTGGCGCCATCCTAAAATAGTTACAACATGCCCTAATCGTGAGCGTCGTCGAGGCAGGTGTGCCTTCCTCACAAATCTACCGTGGAAAATCAGCTGTGATGCTGGATAGAGGCTTTTGCATCCTTGACTTTCACGAGCGCAATACCCGTGCTGTTTCTGTGACCAGGAGCTTATTTCTCTTCATCTGCTGAACTGATCTTTCTCTGACCTTTTATACACACAAGAAGCATGTGTGAACTCGCATGGTAGCCCTGCCCGTTTGGCCCCGCCCACACACCCGCGGTTTGCACCGTCTTCCCGCCATTCACCCACTATGATGGACAGCTCACTCAAGGGACCCCTGCGCCCTTCGGGGCGATTGCATAGTAACACACACATGGTCGCTCGAACTAGTTGATGCTCAAATTCAGTGACTCATTCATTAACCCAAAAACATTCGTGAGCGTCGTCGAGGCAGGTGTGCCTTCTTCCCAACTCTACCGTGGAAAATCAGCTGTGATGCTGGATAGAGGTCTTTGCATTCTTGACTTTCACGAGCACAATACCCGTGCTGTTCTTGTGACCAGGGGTTTCTTTCTCTTCATCTGCTGAACTGATCTTTCTCAGACCTTTTATACACAGAAGAAGCATGAGTGAACTCGCATGGTAGCCCTGCCCGTTTGGCCCCGCCCACACACTCGCGGTTTGCACCGTCTTCCCGCCATTCACCCACTATGATGGACAGCTCACTCAAGGGACCCCTGCGCCCGTCGGGGCGATTGCATAGTAACACACACAAGGTCGCTCAAACTAGTTGATGCTCAAATTCAGTGACTCATTCATTAGCCCAAAAACAATCGTGAGCGTCGTCGAGGCTGGACAGGTGTGCCTTCTCTACCGTGGAAAATCAGCTGTGATGCTGGATAGAGGCCTCACAAGAGGCATGTGCACTCGCATGGAAGCCCCGCCCCCGCCCCAAATCCGCGGATCTGCAAATCTGCAAAATCCGCGGATTTTGCTGATCCACGATCCGCAAATCCGCAAAATCCCCGGATTGTGGATCCGCAAAATCCGCCCATGCCTACTAATCACAAACTTTGTAGAGGATTTGATAATATCAGTGTTCCCAACATATCTTTAATAGTGATCACGATGCTTTATTGTCTGGTATGGTATAGGTAACCTCTAGTTCTGAGTTAATAAGCTTTTATTTAGTTATATTTCATACATAAGGAGGCTATTCTATTATGTTTGGGTACATTTTCGAAAGGATGGTAACATGTACAATATCATGTGAGTCTAAAATTCTATTTTAGTTTTTCATTCATAACTTTTTGACTGCATATTCAGAAGTTATCTTATTTATTTGCTTTACCTTAATGTTAAAATTGAAAAACATTATAAAGGCAAACGTAAGGACTTATTTGTCAAACTTTCATAGTATATTGAAGGTACACATTGCTTGCAGCATATTACCCATGCACTGGACATATTGTTGTTATGTACCAATTTGCATCTCACATTTATGCATTAATTCAAGTTATTAAATCAAGATTGAGTCCCTGAATCTCCTTTAATGTCCATTCCCTATTGGCCTCCAACATGTTGCCTAGCTATATTTTAGAGGATCCTTGAGGCAAGACCAGGCTAGACCATTCATTAAGTTTTTACTTAATTATAAAGAGAGTCTTTTTTTCATAAAAGTCAATTGTGTAGTTTAACATCTTTGTTTAGTCCTTTGTTGAGTATGTCAAATTTAAGTATCAATTCGCTCTATCTTTTCTGGAGTCTTAGTTCCAGATTGCCTCCTCGTGGGTGTTGTTTTAGTTTCTGTATCATGCAGACTGCAAATGTGCGTAGATGTGGATGGTGTTCATTGTAGTGATCCGCCAATAGTAATTTTCCATTAAATTTTTGGATATTGCAATAGTGTTTTTATATACGATGTTTCAGTGGTCTGATGGTTCTCCTGATATTGTTAATGTCACATGGACCGATTATATTGTATACAACAACAATTAATACCTGGGGGTCTGAGAACAAATAAGTGAGTCAGACAAATCGGATCACTATACCAAAACTACGCAAAATAACACCAGTGAGAGAAAGTTGGTAACTACAGGCCTAGTCAAGGCTCAAGAGTATATGGAGAAAAATAGTTCCCATCAGAAGCCACACTGTACCGCCCTCATTGTCATCATTTGGGTTCTCCTTACCCAGGAGACAGAACGGCCAGTAAGTTGTTACGTGACCGGAATGTGGTATGCGGGAAGTACAGAAAAGAATGTAAGTGGCTAATGAAAAAGCAGTGTATGGTGGTTAGAGTGAAAAGTGAGGGGTAATAGTAAAATTAGGTGAACTGGGTAGAAAAAAGAAATTTATTAATATCTCCCAATCCCTAAGATTAAAAGGCAGGTGTGGGTGCGGGTTTTAAATAATAACCGCACTTTATAGTGGTCAACATGTTTCTGCATTACAAAGAAAAGAGTTTCTAATGCATTCTTCAGGACCTTGTTGGAAATACACTACTGCTTTGTGAATAATAATGAAAAATAATGAAAAGATATCACCTGGGTATCCCAGGCGTGCTCAACCGTATACTGTTAATGCATAGTGGCATTGGATCCAAAACGAAAGACAAACAAACAAATAAACAAAGAAACAAATGAGCATGAATAATTACTCAAGTAGTTCCTATTTCAAAACATACTGTAATTGCAATATGTTCGCTCATACCAGGACACAGTCTCTAGTAAACACTCACCCATGTATGTTGGTTGAGAGGCTTCACCCCACCTGGCTGCAGCGCAGGTAAAAGGAGCACCGCTCTAAAGATAATCATAAAACATTTACAGCGCGGTTTCATTAAGAGAAAGGAAATAAAATAGAGTTTACTTGGAGACAGGAGGTAGTGTGAACCTCCAATGCATCGTTTGATGGTTAAGTTGTAGACACCCCGCCGTGATATAGCAAGCTCAGAGAAGGCAGGTACCAGATGTTAGCGCATGAAAGGTCTGCCAAATTATACAGTGACCAATGCGTTGGGTTAAACAAGAGCTGCGTGGCTTAACGATGAAACTCAGGAACGAATTAGCACTATGATAAATGCCGTGATTGGGTACTGGTAGATGGGTATCCTCTCTGCTACTGCCATGTAATATGCAACACCCTTTGTCTCAGAAAAGCGGAGAGCCCATTAGGAGCGGTAACTTCTCCGTGTGAGTATTAGCAGGCTTGTCAGTAAGCGCCGCGATGAGCGCAAAGCCTTTTGTCTCAGAAAAACGGAGAGCCCATTAGGAGCGGTAACTTCTCCGTGTGAGTATTAGCAGGCTTGTCAGTAAGCGCAGCGAGGAGCGCGATGGCACGCTTACCTTTCCGTCGGTGTCTCCGGGCAGTCCTCAGTACTGCTTGGGGGGGCACCGGCGATGAATCGCAGAGCTTCTTTGTAAACTCGTATTTTGCTCCCAGGGCGTAACGTGACCAGGTGCGGTCACGTGGTGCAAAGAGTTCTGGGATTTGTAGTTCAAAGCGCAATTGCGCTTGATAGTAATTTGAAAACCAGAGTTCGAACAAGGTGCATAGTTCGAAAAATTGGCACAGGGGGGTACACTACCTAACTGAGGCAAAATGTGTCTGTGTGGTTAGGAGCAAGCCCCTCCCGTGTGGGTTACTAATACACATTGGTGTTGTGGAGGTTATTAAAAGGTAGAGACAATAGTTCAATAGGCAGCTAGCAACCACACTCGTTTAGATGTTTTCGAGTGGTAAGAAATGACACTATTCAAAGCACCAATCAGAGGGACATCCAGGGTATTGGCTCGTTGAGGCCCTCCTTGTCGCTATTCAGGCGGTAAACCCATTTTTGTTCAATTTTAAACAGGAAACGACTGACATCTGCACATGAGTCAGGAATATACGGTTGTTCTAAGACAGTCCAGCAGAAGTCCTCAGGACCATGACCCTTCTCCAAAAAATGTGCTGTTAGGCGAGTAGCTTGTTTCCGACAGCGCACTGTACTTTTGTGTTCTTGGATGCGCGTCCGTATTCTCCTGGTCATCATGCCAACGTATCGTAATGGACATGGACACGTTATCAAGTAGATAAGATTACTGCTGTTGCAGTTCGTGAACTTATTTTGTGTCCATGGGCGGTTGGTGCCTATGTCGACCTCGGTGGACTTGCAGGTCTGGGGACAGACGGTGCAAGTCCCACACGGATGGTGTCCGACCACAGGTGGTAAGTCCCATAGGGTACCCACTTGCCTCACTTCCTTGTTGTGTGGGCGTGTGTGGACTAGCTGGTCTTTTAGATTTGGTCCTCTCTTGTAGGCAAAAATGGGCAAGGCGATGTCATCACCTCCGGTTTTCAGGATAGACCAGTGTTTTTTTATGATCTTTTGCATCTGGTTCGATCGACTGTTGAAGGTGTTTGCGAAAGCAATGCGATCGGTCTTTTCTTTAGGTGGGAGGATTTCCAATAGGGCCTCCCTGTTGTTGTTGGACGCCCTCTTTTTGGACTGGCGGATGATTTTCTTGGGATAGTTTTTCTCTTTCAGTTGGGCCTCCAGATTCTTCGAGTGGGTCTCAAAAGATTCCTTGTTGGAGCAATTTCTCTGAACCCTGAGGAACTGACCAAAAGGTAAGTTGTCCCTCAGGGCTCGCGGATGGCAACTATCATATCGCAATAGTGCATTCTTAGCCATTGGTTTGCGATATAACTCCGATTCGATACCAGTCGGAGTGGCATGTAGCCTAAGGTCCAGAAAGGCCAACGATGTTCTGCTGTATTCAATGGTGAACTTGAGGTAGGTGTTCTTACTATTCAACCATCTGTGAAATGACACCAGATCTTCTTCCGTGCCACGCCACACCACCAGGATGTCGTCAATGTAACGTTTCCATACATGTAGTGATGGTAAGTATGGATTGGTGGATACTAGGACATCTTGTTGCTCAAAGTTGTGGACGTACAGGTTCGCCAGGCTCGGCGCAAAAACACTGCCCATACTGGTCCCAGATGTTTGCAGGTAAATGGTATCCTCAAAGCGAAAGTAGTTCTCTTTCATAGCAATCTCCGCTAAATGCATGATGAAGTGTGTTGGAGTAATGGATTGGTGGTTATTTTGCTCCAACAATGTGCCTACTACCTCTAGGGTCTCGGTTTGCGGGATTGATGTGTATAAAGACTCAACATCAAACGATACTAAGATGTCAGTTTGGATGTTATATTGTATTGTTGGAAGGAGTCTTAAGACATCTTTCGTGTCCTGTAGGAATGTTGGCATTGCTTTAACCATTGGGTTCAGAATATAATCGACAAAAGTCGAGAGTGGTTCCAAAACCGACCCAATCCCTGAGATAATGGGCCTGCCAGGAGGCGGCCTCTGTGGTTTGTGCACTTTGGGAAGGCAGTAGAAGTACAGAATCGTGGGGTGTTTGGTGACCAGGTACTGTCCTTCCTGTGATGTTATCCAACCCTCAGTTGTAGCTTCCTCTACTAAGGTACTTATTTTGGATTGTAATCCTTCTGTTGGATCTGCTCTCAAAGGTAGATAGATGTCCAGGATGAGTCGTGCGAAGGCGTTCTGTATGCGCTGGAGTCTTTTCTGAAGTTTGGCTGTGGTTCCCGCATAGAGGGTGTACCCGTAGTCCAGTCGACTGGTGACGAGTGCCTGGGTGACCGTCTTTCTTGTTTCGGTGGGGATCCATCGGAAGATCTTGCGGAGAATGCGCAGGGTGTTGAAGCACGATGATGAAACGGCGTTGACTTGTCTGGTCATCAAGAGGAAGGAGTCCAGGATGAAGCCCAGGTTACGTGCGTGGTCCCCTGGCTGGGGAGTGGTGCCCAGGGCAGAGGGCCACCAGGAGTCATCCCAGGCAGAGGGCGATGATCCCAGGATGGAGACTTCCGTCTTGTCTGAGTTCAGTTTCAAGCCGCTGTTCTTCATCCACTCGGCGACGTCTTTCATCCCTTCGTGAAGGCTGGCTCTGGTGGTGGCAGGGTCGTTGGTGAGGGAGAGGATCAGCTGGTTGTCGTCGGCGTAGGAGATGATGTTGAGGTTGTGTTGGCGTGCGATGGCTGCAAGAGGGCTCATTTAGACGTTGAAGAGGGTTGGGCTGAATGATGATCCTTGTGGTACGCCGCAGATGACTTCAATGGCCTCGGATCTGAACTGGGGGGGAGGCGGACTTTCTGCGTTCTTCCGGCGAGGAACGAGATGATCCACTCCAGTGCCTTATCTTGGATTCCGATGTTGCTGAGGCGCTGTACTAGGGTGCGGTGGCAGACAGTGTCAAACGCTGCAGAGAGGTCCAGGACGCTGTTTCCCCGTTGTCAAGCAGGGATCTGATGTCATCGGTGGCTGCGATCAGGGCGGTCTCGGTGCTGTGGTTGGCTCGGAAACCGGACTGCGAGGGGTCGAGGGATCCGTTTGTCTCGAGGAAGGTGGTGAGCTGTTTGTTGACGGTCTTCTCAATGACTTTGGCAGGAAAAGGGAGGAGCGAGATGGGGCGGAAGTTCTTGAGGTCGGTGGGGTCCGCTGTCTGTTTCTTCAGGAGGGCGCTGAGCTCTGCATGCTTCCAGCTCTCCGGGAAGGTGGCGGTGATGAAGTAGATGTTGATGATGTCCCGGAGTTGGGGTGCGATGATGGAGTCGGCCTTGTTGAAGACGTGGTGGGGGCAGGGGTCTGTTGGGGATCCGCAGTGGATGGTGTTCATCGTGCGGGTGGTGTCCTCGATGCTGAACGGGGTCCAGGCGCAGAGGGGGGTGGTGGGGGGCGCTGGTTTGGTAGTTGGGTGCGTGGTAGGTGCACCGAAGCTGTTGTGTATGTCGGCGACCTTGCGGTGGAAGAAGGAGGCGAGTAAGTCGCAGAGGTCTTGCGAGGGGGTGATGTCGTTGTTTTCGGCGCTGGGGTTGGAGAACTCTTTGACGATGCTGAAGAGTTCCTTGCTGTTGTGGGTGTTGTTGTCCATTCGTTCTTTGATGGTTGTTCTTTTGGTGGTGCGGTTCAGCTGGTGGTGTTTGCGGGTGGCGTTCTTGAGGGCAGTCATGTTTTCTGTGGTCTGATCATTGCGCCAGGCTTTCTCGAGGGTGCGGCAGTTCTTCTTGGAGTTTTTGAGTTCGTCGGTGAACCAAGAGGCTTTCTTGCTGCCGGGTCTGGTGGGAGGGTTCTTCAGTGGTGTGAGATTTCACCATTCTGAAGCAAGCTTCATGGGATCGCTGGTCTTCCCGGTACCAGCCTTCTCGACTGGAGCAGCACAAAATGGTTGCTGCGACCACAGACACATTTCTCTCCTTCTGATGCTGAGCCAAGCTCGAGCAGGGGAAGGCAGGACAATAGCCATCCTATCACAGGGAGTTGTGACCACCTCCCAGACAGGATTTACTGTTTTGGGGCTAGGTAGGTGTACTTCCAAAGTGGATCAAGAAACCACTGACCTTCGAACATCTGGACACTCTGGACTTTACTGTACTTTGACTGGGCCCGACTTCCTCTTCCACTTCATCTGTGCCTGTGCACCATACAGGCTCCATATGGGACCTGTGCAGCTTCAAGGACAACTGAAGTATCTCCCTTGGGGTGAAGAAGTCACTCCTCTGCATTCGCAGGCACCGTAACGCAACTGACCGGTCTGCTGATACTGAGGTTCTGTGGACTCTGAAGGCTCCAGCAACACAGGACATGGTTCCTATATTCCTTGAGATTGAGCAGCACTCCCACCGAGATTGAGGACAGTATCCCTTGTGGGAACCGCATAACTGGAACCCCTGTGCACCACATACATTTGCAAGTGCATATGCTTGTTGGCGTTTCCCAACCAAGTGCATTGGACTATCAATAGCCCCAACTTATGCGCATATTTCACACAAAGAACTTTGGCCTCCTCGCACTCTGTGCCCTACAAGCTGTTCTTTTGTGAAACTGCTAGAGGTCCTCTTGCGACTCCTGTGCCTTCGGCCTGTGGGTCCATTTGAGGGACAGAACTGATTTTCTTGAGCTCCCATGGTTGCTCCAGGCCTACCCTGACTCCCTTTGCTGTGGTGAGTCTCCTGTTCCTTGCTGGGCCAGACCGTGACCTTCCTCAACCTTTTTTTATGGGTTGCCGCTGCCAAGGCTTGTTGATGCTCCTGCTGAACACCGACCCCTCAGCACTCAACATCCTTTGTGGGACAGCTCGTATCCAGCTCCTGGTTATCCTCGACATATTCGGGTCCTCGTGGCTGCAGAGTCAAGCTCTCTCTCTTCACATCTGAAGCACCTAACATAGGTGGGCATTCGTCTACCGAGCCTCTGGTCACTCCTGAGTGACCCAGCCTCTGTGCCCTCTGCTTTCAGGTTCCTTCCTTCAAGAATTCACCTGTGGGTTCGCCGGACACTTTTCTTCTATCCAGCAGTGGGATTTATTTGAAGACTCCCATTGAGAATGATGGCGCTTCCGATGCCACTTTGACCCTATGCACCCGGCTTCCTTGGGATAGGTAACTCTGATGCTTCAGTATCCACGGGTGGGGTGGCTCTTCAACCTTCTATGTTCTAAAGGGTTTCTTTGTAATCCACTCAGAAGGGTTCTTAAACACCAAAACTGCAACAACAACTCTCCCATTGAATTGTACGTAGCAGGTGGTTGTGTTCTCACACTGCACCCATCCTCCGTGGGGTCCCTCCTTACTCACCTTTGGTGGTTCCTTGGGGTCCCAGAAATACTTCAAACTCTAGACACTGTCTTGACTCGAGTTCTTATACCACTATTTTAGCATATGGTTTGGACCCCCCCTGGAACCCACTGTGTATTAGTGCTACTTACATCTATTTCTGTGCTACAGTATTGTGTGCTCTGTGTTAGCGAAAAGATATTTACTTTTGATATTTTTGTTATTCTTTTTCAATGTCATATAGTACAGCTGCCTGAAGTAGGTCAATTGAATTACCCTGGGGAAGAACTGGTGTAAAAGTTGATTTTAAAGTTTACTTGCTTTTGTGTGAGGTATATCAATTCCTAATTCCATGGCAGTATCAGAAATTTGGCCGCTTTGGGTTGGTATCATCAGTTTCCAAGAGATCAGTCAGTAAGTGTATGTTTTCAAGGTCTTGCACAGAAAGGTCACAAGTTATTGATTGTTAAACCAAAGGTGCGCTGTTTATCTGAAAAGAAAGCACGTAATTAAAGTCCCTTAATGAATTTGTACAGGTCAATTTTCGTTTTAATCAAGTCCCATTTGGCCGTTGGGCAAAACAATAAGTCTTAGATTAATATTTCCAAATGTGTAGTGCTAAGGTTCATAATTGAAAGAAAGTCTGCCCACTAATTGGTTTTGGTATCTTGTCCTTGTCTTGTTTTTTCCTCCACTCCTGTGTTCGGACCCCTGATGGAGATAGTTCTTTGGTTCTGGTATTTGGAGGTCGTGATCTAGTATCTTATGCATTTCCCAGTCGATGTCTGTGGATTTCTTCATAAATATTTTTTCCAGCCTGCTTTGTGATGGACCTGCCTTTCCTCAATGTGATTCTGTATCTGATGTCAATGATGTTTCGGGTACCTTAACTGATTCAATGGTTGCACTCAGTGGTTTATTCCCATCAACTTTTTTGGCATAGGTATAGACACTTCCAAGTTGATAGTCAGTTTGGTCACTTCCAAACTTTCTATTTTTCCTTTTTATTATGCCATCTTCGTATTCATCTAGAATTTTATTTAGAATGGGATCATTCTTTTGGGTAATTTCATCCCAGTTAGCTTCTTCTATCCTTTTGGTTAGAGTATCAACCTCTTCCTTATATTTTTCATATTCTTTCTGCAGTATATCAATTAGTTATATGATCACATTGTTTGAAGTTGTTTGTAGATTATCTTCCCATAATTTGAGTTTCCCAGGTTATTTTGTTCCAATAGGTACTTCTTAAATGATGCTTCTTCCCATCATTTGGATGTTTGTTTCCTTAGGTCTCTTTCAAGAGCCTGAAAGGTATTTTGCTGACAGCAGGTCTGTTTTTGTTTGTGTGGTTATGCCAGTGCCTGAGGTGTTGATGTCTTCGTTCAATCTGCTATCCCTCTGTTCCCTACAATTATTGTATGGACTATTTTTTATACTATCCAATAAGGTTTTTATATGGGTTATTGCAGGAGAGAGGAACGAGAGTCATGAGGTTTCTTTCTACTGAGTAATACCCTTTATTTAGGGTGTGTAGTCCACTCTTGGGGTTTGGGCCAACTATGCCTCTTTGAGTAGCCAGGTGAGTTAGTCAGTGTCTAGTGTACTTGTCCCAAGTCCATAAGAAAATGTAATCAACTTCAAATTAATGTTTCATTATGGATCTGAGTATCCCATAAAATGTCAACAGGTGTTACAATCTTTCTTAGAATCTCTTTATTATCATTTTTAGTCTTCCCATAAGGCTATCACGCTTTGTTAGACTTTTATCTGATTCAAAATATTTCATACAATCTGGAGTTGTATGCCTCAGATCCATCCCCTGTAGCATGGATTATTATCTGATTATGTTTCAGGTTTTGCATAACACAGACACATTATAAGGCCAGTTGGTGATTCCACAGAAGGTAGTCCATTGTCTGATGAAAGGGTATCAGCAGGTCACTAGTTGAGTGAGAGTTTTTCACTACACATTGTACTTATTTTATTCAGCCCAACTTCATGAAATAGGAAAGCAGAGATTGGATATTGAAAGTGATACACAGATGATATGATGCATGGGAAAGGAGTTTGACCACTTCTTCTATGTTCTGCAACCTCTAACGTTTACCTGTACAATTCACACATTGGCATGCTTTCAACAGGCCTCTTGGACTTATAACCATATATACTGCAGGGTAGACCAGTTTAAGTGATAAACTGGATTGCAAATCAAGTCATGTCCCTAGAATTAAGTATTTTGTCCATAGTTCCCCTTCACAGCAAATACAAAGTGAAGCAGAGTTAGCGCTGCGAACCACCCAGAAAATCTAAAGCCAAAAAGACAAGCAAGAAGAGAGAAGAAGGAGCGAGATGCATTAGGGCTTTGTGGTTGCATACCGATCGAATCACTAGAATTCAGGAAAGTGACTGTAAAAACCCTTGTACATATGTAATGAAGCCATTTTATGATTTGGAAATGTTTTTCAATTGCAAAATGTTTATAGAAATGGTTACCGACTTGGGGGCATATTCACAAGGAGCTATTGCAGAATTAGCTGCACTTTATTGCAGCCAAAGTCATGATAAATTTACCCCACCATTCACAAGCAAGTGCTACCAGCTGACAGCACCACTTTTCTTGCGATAGCAGCCGCAAAAAACATCGCCAAAGAGGACCCTCGCAATTATCACTAATCAAATGCAGAGTAGGGGTTCCCGTGACAAAAGCCACAACAACACCACACCTCAACATTCACAACAACCAGACAGATCAGCGAAACACAAACACGCAATAAGGCGCGTTAACAGCAGGTATTTAACACCTGCCTCCAGCAGGTGTAAATCCCGTCGACTACCTGCAGTAGGCTACCGAGCCCCGCACACAACAACATGTAGCTTGGAACCCCAACGGGGCCATTACACCCACCGCCACCAACCCCAAAACCGCCACCACCCCCTTGACCCGGACCCGCCCCCCAGACCACCACAGAGGCAGCACAGAGTAACACAGCGGACCGACTAAAAACACACCACTCTCATTGACCTAACACCCAAGGAAGTCATTGCCCACTACGGGCTCAAAAGAAAAACCATTCACCAAATCCTGACCCACATCGCCCACCAGCTGTTGGTTTAAACACAGCGGAGAACCAACATCCCTCTGCAGACAAAGCTGCTGGCTGTACTGCACCTGTTGGCCTCTGGTACCTTCCAACCAACAACTGCTAGAGTTGGAGGGGTCTCACAGCCAGCCCTATCAAAGTTCATCACACCTGTCCTGGATGCCATCCTCAGCTTCATACCTTCACTTCCTAACACTGCGCAGAAACAGTTGGAGACCAAGCAAGAATTCTATGCCATAGCCAGGTTCCCAGCCGTGTTGGGGGCAATCCACTGCACACATGTCCCACTTGTGCCCCCATGCAGATACTGCACACCATTACTTCAACAGAAAGCACAAGCATTCCATCAATGTGCAGGCAATAGTGGACCACCAGGGACTCTTCACCAATGTTGTCGCCAACTTCCAAGGCAGTGTGCATGATTCCTTCGTCTTCCGACAGTCCATCATCAACCAGCACTTCCAGGATGGCACATATGAAAGGGGACTGCTTGTTGGTAAGTACCAAGTCAACAGACCACACATCCCAATGCTTCCACGTACACCTACCAGACACGACCACAACACTCCATGGTCTTCCTGGCCTACCCCTACACCCTACACAGACTGGTGGTGTGGTTGCCAGCATCAGCTCATTCCTGCGGGCTGGTGAACACTCACCCCACACACAGCCAGTATTGGTGTCGTTGGATTGGTGGACCTGCCATCACATTATGCCAAACCATGCATTGACTCTTTTCGCCCTGCACTGTCACAGTTGATGAAGGATATGCACTCTGCCCTTGGATGATGACACCCTCCGAGATACAAACACACCCGCCCAGAGGCAGTACAATGCGGCCAACATACGTACCAGGGGCATCGTTGAGATTTGGCGTGTTGACTTCATGTTTCAGGTGCCTGGACGGCACAGGTGGGAAGCTCCTGTACAGCCCGGACATCGTGTGCAAGCTTATCATTGGATGTTGTGTGTTGCACAACATCTGTGTTCACACCAGGGACCCATAGATCCCAGTTCCAGAGGTACCGGCCAATGATGGTGGTGATGGGGCAGGTGGCCCACATCCCACTGCTGCGGGTGTGCTGTTTGACCCGAGATGTTGTCACTGTTGGAGTGCATTCCTGATTGTGTGCGTATGCTGTAAGGTGGGTGTGTCGCTTCTGTGGCTCTGCTCTGTCTGCCACTGGTCTCTTTCATGCGGTGTGCCTGTCGGTTCTGTTCTTCCACGGTTCTTGTATGTTGTCGTGTACATGTAGTCCTCTGCAGTTGGCCAGGGTGCATTCGTCGTGCTCCGTTGTTGATGGGTTTTTGTTCAGTGGCATTTTCCATGTGCTGGTCTTGTACTATTTTCCCGCATTGCGCCTGAGTATTGCTGTCCTCGCGGTGGTTGTCACTGTTTTCTTATTGCGCTTGTGACCATTGCAGGTTTTGTCATGTTTGGGAATGTGTTTTTATCTCTGTTGCGGTGGTTATTTCGCCGACATTGTCGGTGGTGTCGGCAAAATATTGCATACGACCGCCGTGTTGTGAATTCCACGTTGTCACAGGGTTATTTTCCCATGATTGGCTGCAATGCTGAAAGTTGCATTACGGTACTCTTGCGGTAGTTGTCACACGTTCTTGTGAATATACCCCCAGGTTTTCAGAAGGGGCATGTTTTAGAATTCCTTCAAAATACTGATGTATAAGTTGTTTGTGTCTGAATTTCTGGTTAGACACCATTGATATGTTAGCAACTGTCAAGTTGGGTTGTTAACTCATGTGCAAAAAGGAAGAGGTTACTACGGCCCTTTACCTTTGAAAAATGGAGTGAAATCTTCAGAGGCAATAGGCAGTAGTCACAAGGACCACTGCCAAGTCTCACTGAAGTTTTAAAATAATGGGAATCGAGCTGCTTTAAAAAAAGTTTCACATTTTTAAATCTAAAGACAGATGGGATGGCCTGCAGTGGCTTGCAGGCCACAACATCTGTCTTTGTAGCCAATTAAAAGGAGTCACAGTTTGCAACTTTCCTAATGAATATTTATTAAAAGGAGTAATTCTGTGATGCACTCCAAACCAACGTTTTAGTGCATAGACCACTTCACAAATAAGTTAGTATTTGCAAAAGTCAGTTCACAAATTAGAAACACAGTTTGAGTACATAAGGCCCAAAACCCAAGCAGTGACATGGGAGAGGCTCATTCCAACGAAAACCAGGAGAGAGAATCTTAGTCCCTGGGCCAAGCCTTGCTATGACAGACCTTCCAGGGAACAGCCTTAAGCCAAGCCCCACCCAATACCAATAAGGGAGGCCACATGAATTAGAACCCCGCACAGAGAAGGGGCCACTACTCACAAACATCACCCTGAAAGAAATTGGAAGCAAAGGGTCAGAGGTTCAGGCAATGCAAATGATATCCATTTCAGCGAAATATAGAACACAGTACCTGGTTCAGCCACCAACAAACTCTGCACCAAACAAAAGGGCGTGGACACACAGAGCTGCAGGCACAACAAAAAGTCACAAGCACTGAGCAACCTACAATGCATAGTGACTGAATATGACCAAACACCCAAACTCTAAGAGCAACACAAAGGGATGAAGGCAGACAAGTGTATTGTGTGAAGCAAAACAAGTGGGCCCAGGGAGATTGAGTCAGGGCAAACATCCCACAAGCCCAGTAGAAACATTGAGGGAAGACCAAGCCTAGCCCCACTCCCCAGTAAAGAAGCGTTAAGCTGATTCAAACACCACCAGGGAGGAAGGGAAGGCTGGGCATTAGGAAGAACCAGCATCTTACAGCCACCCAACCTGTTCAAAAATAGGTAGGGGCATAGAGGTGAATGGCGAACAGAATGCAGGGCACTCAACTCTCGAAATCCCAAGCCCAGCAGGGAGTATAAAAGGAAGCACTAGACTAGCCCACACTCCAGCAATGAAAAGGTAGAGTAAATCCCAGCCAACAGGCAAGGGCTCTTCTACTAAGCAGGCACAACTCAGCCACAAGCTCTGTGAGCAGATTTTAAAGGTATGGCCACATGTTGCAACCTGCACCATACAGCCTCCAAGAGATCCACCATTGAAAGAGGGAGGACTATATATAGCTGTAAGAAATTGGGTTATTAGTTGAGTGGGGTGTAAGCTCCACTCAAACGATAAACACAATCGTTATCAGTGTAAATCACAAAAGTCAATAAATAAACCTATGTTTAACTCTCTGGAAGCTATGCACAAAAGCAGTTAGGCTTAACTTAGAGGCAATGTGTAAAGTATGTATGCAGCACTCAAACAGCAATAACACAAACAAATAAAAATCCAAAACCAGTTTAGGCAAATGCAATAGAATTTAATAAATAATATGACACCAAAATTACAATAATGCAATACGTATAACTGGAGTTATGAGGTTTCAATGTTTTAGCTGAAAATGGTGCCAAAAAGCATAAAGTGCCATTCACGTGTATATGGTTACTCTGGATCTGGTCATAGTCACAAGTTCAGGCTCAGTGTGATTATTATAACTGGGGGTCTCTAAAGGCAGAGGTAGGTACCTTTGTCAAATTAAGAACCCTTGCTTCTAGTCAGGGTAAGGGGAAATACACTTTAGATAACCCCCTTGGTAGCTTGGCATGAGCAGACAGGCTTATCCAAAAGGCAATGTGTAAAGTATTTGTACTTAAAACACAAAGTAACACAGTGAATACAACACAAATGGACACTACATCAGTTTAGAAAAATGAAGTATCTTTATCTAAACTCAACAAGACCAAAATGACAAAAATACAGCATTCTTGTAGCAAAATAGCACTTAAAAAACAAAGCTTGTAGAAAACAAATAGCTCCACCTGGGGCTCTTATGACGTTGTGACAGCAATAAATCCATATTACGGTGCCGACTGAAAGGTGCGCAGCATCGGGTATGGAGTCACATAGTCCTACAAACAAACAGTACCTTGGAAAATTATGTCTATGAATTTGCACAGCATTTTAGAGGTGAGGCATTGGTGCAGAGATCAAGGCACCCTCCCTGGCTGCCAAGTTGGAGGTGAGGCATAGTGTCCACTAGGAGGTGACGTGCCATATCCAGGACAGGGGAAGTCGGTTGCATCAGCAGTGAGGCGTTGGTTCCAGTGAAGCGGATGCGAAGCGAAGCGAAGCGAAGTTGGCGAGTACATGGAGTCACCCTCTGGGGCTATGGGCACCACACTAACTGGATGCAGGTGCTGGTGGTGAAGAAGTTGGTGCGAGTGCTTTCTTCAGGAATGCTGATAACTGCAGTTGTCGAATGGTGTCAAAGGGCGTTGAAGGATGTCATAGCTGGGATGCAGATCAGGAGGTGTGTTGTGCACTTAATGAGCGGTGCCTGGCCTCGGTACTGGTTGAGGCATCGCTGACAGCTTTGAAGATTGCTTTTCTTGCTTCTCTTAGGCTTTTTCTAGTTACCAACCTCAGGATCAAACTCCAGAGGCCAAAGACTGGAACATGCCTCTCCTGGTAGGTCAGAACTCTCAGCAGTAGAGTTCTGCAGAGCTAGGTGAAGTATTTGTGTCCCTGAGACTTCCGAACAGGAAGCGAGCACCCACAAGGCCTTGGAGATTCTTCTTCAAGCAGGTTTCTCAGCTAAATTCCAGTCTTTGTCCTTTCCTTAGCAGGAGCAGCAACTGTAGGCCAATCCAACCTAGCACACAGCAAAGGGGCAGCACTCCTCTTTACAGCCCTGCAGCTCTTTTCCTTGGCAAAGGTTCCTCTTGAGTCCAGAAGTGATATAAATTCTGGCGTGTAAGGCCCACTACTTAAACCCTACTTTGTCTTTTTTCTTCTTTGTGCAAGGGCTTCCGAGCCCAGTCTGAACCAGTTCTGTCCTCACTGGTGCAGTATGATCATGGAGGGTTTGATTGATTGATTTATTGATTGATTGATTGACCTACATGTACTTTGGTACACTCCAGATTAGATACTGGGGTACCCTTATCAGTCACTAGTATATTGTACACCATGTACCAAGGGCATAGGTACCCCAGAAGCCTCTCATGGGCTGAAGCATGTATTATGCAGACCCTCCAGTGTATCGCGATTTCGCGATTCACGAAAAAATCCAAAAAAATCGCTAAATCGGCAGATTACCGCGATGGCCGCGATAATAAACATATTGGCCGTGATATTTATAAAAAAGTGGATACAGCAAAACAAACAATGCAACAATGCCTTTTATGGCTGTGTGCCGCCCCCCCGCCCCCCCCAATCGTGTGTGTCAGCAGCTTCGCGGGACACACACAGACAGTCAGTTTTTGAGCTGGCAGCCGCACCCGAGTGCTTCACAGGTCATTAAAAGACCTTTCACTTGTTAATGACCCCGCCTGTTATCCTCGGCTCTGGCAGATGTCAGGGGCATGCAGTGGTTTTGGGGTCCCAACCCCCTGGGTCCTCACATTAGGGGCTATCTAGACTAGCAGCGGGGCTTCTAAGCCCTGGCACGGCCCTCCCTTAAACAAATGCAATATTAATTGAATGCTGGTGGTATTTAATTTCTTAATGCGCTCTCGCCACCGCATGAAGGAAACGCAGGAATTATCGCCTCAAATGTAGTGAATAAAGTGTAAAGTTGCTATTTACCACATCCTATGGAACATGCTTCATACATGCACTCCAGAGTAAGTAAACTGATATAGTAGAAAAAAGGGCGTTACATAAAGCGAGAAATTGTTCTTCCTTTCTCTCCGCAAGACTAAAAGTGGAACCCTCCTTTCTTTCCCATCTGCCCCTTGGTGCAGGTCACCAAGAGGCCCTAAGGCCCAGATTTACTAACTTTCTCCTAGAGCAAAAAAAAATGCCCAGCGTCTGATTTAGTAAGAGTTGCATGGCACTGATGCCGCAATCACAACCCAGAAGCATGACATCTCTGATACAAAGGTAACTACAAAGTCTCTAATGTCAGCTCCTAAGTAATTTCCACAACCCGTAGATAACCGCCCAAGATTTGGCCATTTAAGATAAGGAACTTTTCAGCGAAATGTTTATAGATTTGCTGTTACGTGTAATATTAAGTGACTTTTTTTGTCAACATTTTCAGATTTCATCTTCATTACACCGAGACACAGTTGCTCCTGCTCTTAGCTAGAAAATCAATGTTAACTCTAGCTCTAAATTAGACATGAGAACCATTCCATGTTTCCTTAAGCTTTTTCGGCATCCCTGACGATCTTGGTTATTCACTCATTCTGAGATGTATTTTTTCTTTCTCTAAGGCTGTACCAAGAATGACAGCTCACACAGCCTCACTCATGGTCGCTTAGCACCAGGATGCTTCTCTGGGAGTGACAGTGCGATCTATAAGTATTACTTTGAATTCACGCAAGCTACATTCTTATAATCTGTTCCTATCTGGGAACCTTCACATATCAAGCAAACACAAGGAGATGATGGACAGGACCCTGACATTTTTCAGACACTCACTCCCAGCCACAGATCTTGGTTGAATCCATCATGTTCTTTAGCCCACGGCCCTCCCTAGGAACAGGACTCATTTCCACATCATTTGTACTCTGCGCCTGCCCCTCGGATCCCAGGGAGGAGCCATGACTTCAGAGGCAGGAGAGCTTTGGGGGCAGAAAGCAGACATGCAGGGGGGTCAGGTGTGGGTGAGTGCCTGTCACTCAATCCCTGCATTGCATCCGTGCTGGAGCGGCCCTGATGGAGACAGGGATGTTCTCGCCGATTCTGGGTACACGGATGGAGGAGGCCTGTTGTCTTGTTTTGTCTTTATTTCACTTCTTAGGAGGGCACAGGTCCTAAACAGAAGTGGGGGGGGTCTAACCAAGTTAGGCAGCATAGCGTGTGACATCACATTGAGTGACATCATTGAGCGCGACATGGCACGTCGCATCACAGGAAGTGGCATCAAGACCCATAACCTCACAGGAATTGACATCACAAAATGTGACACAAAATCTTAGACCTCACACTTCTGTTTAGCCCAACTGGCAGATGAAGAATTGCAATTCCAAGGGATGACAGCCTTCACCTGTGGGCTGCTTCCTCTATTCCATATTCCATATTGCCTAATCAAAGTGGAATACTCTGCTAAAACAGTTTCCATTGATTTAAGGCTGAAAATGAATGCTTATGAGTAAAATAAAGTGCCGCTAAAATGCCGCTAAATTTCCATATTTGTGCCGCTAAATTTCCATATTTATGCCGCTAAATTTGCGAATCCATGCCGCTATATCCTGGGGGGTCTATTATGCAACCCATGAGAGGCCATGCAAAATGGAACTCTAGGTCTGCTACTGCAGTTTGTGTTAGATGGTGCTTGCACCACTTACTTTAGATATAGGTTCACTATAGCTAATGGTCACTACATTAAGTCTAAGTCACCTCTATAGTAGGCCTTATCAATTCAAAAGGCAGAGTGCTGTGTTTTATGTGAGAGGGTGCCCCTGCATGAGCAGAGCCTCTCTGCAGCCTTCGGAGACCTTTCTCCCAGGTTGTCTGTGACTCAGCCGGACATATAGGTAGTGGTGCATTATAACCTCGCGGTAAATGCAATCTCGAGAACGGCTGCATTGAAACATATTGTGTTTGGTATCAAACACCTTGGAATCATACCTACACACCATTAACTGGTGTGCAAGGTATGATTCCACCCTTCGGAAGAAAGCTGCCGGGGGTCACCGGTCTACCCAGTACCAGCCTTATCGACCCGGACAGCACAAAATGGATGCTGCCAGCCAGAGACACATTTCTGCACTCCTGCTGCTGAGCAAAGCTTGAGCAGAGGAACGCAGTTCAATAGGCATTCTGTCACGGGAAGGCGTAACCACCTCCCAGGCAGGGTTTAGTGTATTGGGGCTGGGTTGGTGCACTCTGAGAGAACCTGAAAGTCTGCACTGGGGGCACATTTGGTGTCCCTGTGCAAAGTCTAGCTCAAACCTTTTCTGGTAGCCATTGGCTCCTGCTCTGGCGTGAAACTGGACAAAGGACATGGTTGTAGCCACCCATCTGTCCCGCCCCTTCCCTAGGAGGGTCACCTGAATCTGGCCAACCCTCTAACGTGGGTATAAAATGGTTTACCTGGCTAGAGGACATTAGATTTTATGTGGATAAGATTCTACAAGAAGAAACCACTGACCTTCGACTGTCTGGACACCGTAAACTTCGCTGGACCTCGACTGGGCTTGACTATGTCCCCCTTTCCGTCCGAAGCCCAGTTGGTGCCGTGACTCCCTACAGACTCCATGCAGGACCTGTGGGGCACTTAAGACAACAGAAGAATCTCCCTTGGAGTGAAGGAGTCACTACCCTGCTTCACAGGCATCTAAAGTGCAACTTACCGGTAGCTTCTACTCTGCTCCTGCAGACTCCAAAGATTTCAGCAACACAGGATGTGGATTCCTGAAGGTCCCTGAGGTCAATTTGAGCTCTCACTGAGTTTGAGGCCAGTATCCCTCATGTGGACTGCATAACCTGAAACCCTGTGCACTTTGTCCATTTGCAAGTGCATATGCTTGTTGGCGATTCCTGAGCTTGTGCATTGGACTCTGTAACCTGTTTGTACTTCCTGCATGGGTCGCTATTGCGAAGGCTTGTTGGTGCTCCTGCCAGACACCGATCCCTCAGCACTCAACATCCTTCATGGGACAGCTCACCTCTTTCTTCGCACCTGAAGCAATCGACAACGGTTGACATATGTCTACCGAGCTTCTGGTCACTCTGAAGTGACCCAGACTATGTACCCTCTGCTTTCAGGTTCCTTCCATCCAGAATCCAGGCTTGGATACCACTGGACCCTTTTCATCTGCACAGCAGCAGTACTTCTTCACTGCCTTCCATGGAGAACTATGAGAATTTCCGACACCACTTCAGACACCACTCCAGACCTGTGTACCCCACTAGCCTGGGATAGGTAACTCTGTTAGTACGATATCCTCGGGTGGGGTGGCTCTTTAAACTCTTAAGTTCCGAATGGTTTGCTCGAAGTCCTCCTAGATGTGTCCTTAAGCTTTAACTGTGCAACAGTGACTTTCCCATAGAGTTGTACGGAGCACGCCGTCGTTTTTCCTCACTGCACCTGTCCTCCTGTATCATCACCTTGGGTGGTCCTTGGGGTCTCAGGGATTTGACGTGCACTAGGCACTGTGTCGAGTCAAGTCGTGATTGTTATACCACTATTTTAGTTTATGGTTCGGTCTCCCCCTGGAGCCAGCTGTGTATTGTGCTACTACAACTGTTCTATTAATCCAGCAGTGTGTGCTTTGTGTTCTATCCTTGTGTAGAGGATAGTGGAGAGTGTTATATTAATAAATACATATTTTATATAACGACTTTGGGGTTCTCCTTCATTTAGTCATTCAGGAGGTGATATTCTGGCAAAACAAGCTGCTTTACATTCCTTCAAGATTACGCCTGAAGGCTGCTCTCCATAGCTACCACTAGGATAGCTTTCAATAAGGTTATCTTTGACCTTATACGTCATAAGGGTCAGGTGGATTGGTACAGGGTGCCCACTTTAATTTGTGGACAGCATATACCAAGCCACCTTCCCACACATGGCATTTTCAAACACAATTTAAAAAACATCTTTACTAAAAGATGTGTTATTAAATTCTGAGTTCAGAGCCCAAACGTTATTTCTCCATCTGGTCCCAGTGGGAAGTTATACTTGTACAATGTTACACATTTTCTCCCATGCTATCCTATGGGACAGATAGCCTTTCAATAGTGAAAAACAAAATTGACAGTATTTCAGTATCAGGGCATGTCACACACACAGTATATGTCCTACCTCTCACATACACTGCACCCTGCCCATGGGGGTACCTTGGGTTTATCTGAGGGGTGTCTTACATGTGAGAAAAGGGAAGGTAGGGCCTTGCAAGTGTAAGCAACTAACAGGTTGACATGACAGTTTAGAACAGCATACAGGCACTGCAGTTGCAGGCCTGAGATACCTTTTAAGGGATACTCATGTGGTTGACACAATCAGTGCTGCAGGCCCACTAGTAGAATTTGATCTACAGGCCCTTGCACACTCAGTGCGCTTTACTAGGGGCACATCCGTAAATCAAATATGCCAATCACAATAGTAATTCATACAGGGAGTACTTGCTGTTTGACACTGATCAGCAGTGGCCGAGAACCCAAAGCATCTAAGCCAGTGAAAATGAAATTCAGCACAGCATCACAAATATAGGAGGTAGAGGCAAAAAGACAGGGGAGACAAAGTCAAAGATGCCAAGTCTAACAGTGATGGAGTGCAAATCTGATACAGGAGCCATTTCCATTCTGGTGACCAGTTTACTTTCTTGCAGCCAAACGTAGTTTAGTGTAAGGTTTCGATTTTTTAATTTCACAAAGCAAATTTACGAGAAGTATTGTTGCAACTGACTATCTTTTTAAGTGCAGTCTCCATCACAAGTGTGTCTACACCACAATCAGATGTATCAAGCAATTTTTTAGTCGCAAACGCTGCTAATCGCTAAAAAACAGTGAAGTGTTTGCGAGTAAAAAATGGGATAATGGTATGTATGTAGGAATTCGCATTGCAAAATAAGTAATCGCTATTTTTGCGATTACTTATTTTGCGAAATTATATAATCTGTGAATTTTCTAGCGATTCCTTATTTTGCATGGTTCTACTTTTGCGAATTTCGCAATCTAGAAATCGCAAAATAAGAAATCGCAAAGAGATGTATGAAAAATTCGCAATTTGCGAAAACATGAAAATCGCAAATTAAGAAATCGCAATTACCACCAACTACATGCAGGTGGTAACTAATTGGAAAGTATAAAAAGAAAAACACAATGCAATGTTAACTTCCAATATGGCGGGACTTTACCTGATAGCCAGGAGACTGCGTATCCAAGCCCTTGCACAGAGGAGACAGAGACAGGAGAGAATATTCAGACTGCGCATTACGCTGTTCCAGCAGACAGAAGAGAACATCTATGACAAATACAGACTTCATCCACACACTATTTTGGACCTCATTGCAGAATTGAAACCTTTTTTGGAGCATCAAACAGGCCGGACACAGTCAATTCCTACTCATGTGCAGGTATTGTGCTCACTGCACCTTTTGGCTTCTGGATCTTTCCAAAGTGTTATTGCAGAGGTTGGTGGGGTGTCCCTGAGTGCTCTGTCGCGCTTCTTTCATGCCTTCCTGGATGCAATGATGAACAGGCTACAACATCACATCTACTTATCAAATACCCAACAAGCCATACAAGAGACTAAACAGGATTTCTATCAAATTGCACGTTTCCCACATGTGATTGGTTGTATTGATGGCACCCATATTGCCATCACTCCACCATCAGCCACAGAATATGTGTATAGAAATAGGAACAGTTATCATTCGCTGAACATTCAGATGGTGTGCAATTCAAAGTACATTATCACTGATATTGTGGCAGTGTACCCAGGCAGCACACATGTCCTTTATCTTTCGCCATAGTGGAATTCATAGACGTCTAAGTGCTGGGCAGTTTGGAGAGGGATATCTACTAGGTAAATGTACCAGAAACATAGTCATTCACACAACAATTAACCTTTGATGTAACACACATTCACTCCTTCTTATTCATAATGCATGTGACAGTGCCTATGCAGTGTGTGATTTTATTCTGACGCCAAACTTGAATCCATCAAATGCCAATGAAAAAGATATATTAGGGCACACCGGTCAACCCGTGGCGTCATTGAACGCACATTTGGAATTTTAAAAAGCCGTTTTCGTTGCATACACAAAAGTGATGGGGCATTACAATATAATTCTGGAACATGCTGTAAAATTGTAAGTAGCTGTGCAATGCTACATAACATGGCTATGAGAAAAGGGACTGAAATTGAAATGAGTGACTCTGACACATCTGATGACGATGACATACCTCCACCTAGAAGGGCTACTGCAGGAGTAGGAGCTGCTGCTGGCCGTCAAAGACGTACTGAGATAACACGCAATTACTTTTAGGTGAGACAATGTATTTCAAAACATGAATTGGCTTTTGAAGAAAATGTTTTTATTTCAAAACATTGAGGTTACTAATGAAGTGTAACATGACCTGTTAATGCACAGTCACATGTAAATGTTATCAACAGAAAAAAACAATAGAATTGGTAAATGTGTAACTAAAAAATATTAACAGCAAAATGTAATTTTTTGCGCTTGCGGCTTTGAGCAGAGTGCTGCACAGATTTCATTCTCCCCATGGCAGCAGAAGTTCCAGTATTCTTACCACTCCTGCGCAGTGTTAGCTGTGACGTAGAAGTGGGGTTCCTACTACTCCTACTGGAGGTACCCTCGCCGTCTGCTCCTTCAAATAGTGCGCATGCGCCAGAGTTTGCTGTTTGAAGGATTTCCTCAGCAGATATCACCTTGTCTAGTCCTTTGGCTATGTTCTGCGTGCAGTCACTAATTTCCCTTTGCATATTAAGCTGCGCCTTGTGAAATTGCATGTCACAGTGCATAACCTGTTTATGGCTTTTGTATACCCATGCATTCTAACATGGGCAACGTGAGCTGCCCTGTTGCATGATGTTTCACTGTTTTCTATAGCAAAACATAGTCTGTCCATAGATACTGCCATTACTTTCATGCCATCTCCCATGCTTTCTTGATTTTTATTCAATTTGCACAGCTGCCTATTGATGGAACGGAGGGCCTTGTGTTGTTGGTGCTGCACATGGAGCATGTCTTGTTCTAACCCAGCAAAGACAGTAGGAGTTTCCACATGTACCACTGCTGCTCCTAGATCTCTCCAAACTATAGACACGTGGCCTCCTTTGTGCATGTCCTTGCTCATCAGGAACACGAGGGACCACTGTGTCCAGAACACTCTCTCTTGTACTACCTTCATCAATTACATCATCTTCTAATAGAGGCAGAGGTCCACATATCTGCGCTTTCTGCGGACAATGGGAGTTGACACAGTCTCATCACAAATAAAAAGCCGAGAATCGCCCAGTCCGTCTAGATCGCGGACTTCGGAAGCATCAACTGACCAGAACCCCCGTCTGAAAGCACGAGAGTCATAAGACAAAGTGGTTAATATTCTCAACCCGTTCATGTGCCAGCGTCACTACATCAAGATTGACTACAAGGAAAGTGACTAAAAGCTTTGACCTTTTCTGCGGGTTACCTTGGGAAAACAAAACTTTACAAATATATCGGATACCTGAGAATCAGCTCTCTGAAATAAAGATCCTAAGGATTTGTTTCTATTTCCAACTAACCAGACTCACTATAACCAACACGTGACTTAGTGCATAAAAAGTCAATTTGCAGGAGCAAATAAGCATAACTGACTCGGTACAAATGAAATTAAAACTGTCGCCATAGGAAGCAAAGTGTCAACCTGTCCATTGTTGTGTTATATCACTCTTTTTTTATTTATTTAAAATATACGAATGACGGTCACCTGACGAAGGCCTCGGGCCGAAACGCGCGTAGTTCCACTCAACCGCATTGCCTTCATCAATTATACCAACAACTCAATATTTCGTATATCACTGGGTTAATTTGTTTATGTATTTGTGTTCATGTAAATTTTTTTCTGTTTTCACTTACTGACTTTGTACGCCTTTAATTGTAAATAATTAAGTTTTTGCCTGTGTTTGAATATCATGTATTATACACCAAGGTTCTTTTTAAATGTGGACAATGAATTAAATAAGTAAATGAATTTTGCACAAAGGATAAAAATAACAAACAAAATATACTAAAATCAAAAATAAATAAATTGAAGAATTTTTGTATAAATTCCCGTTTCAGCACACAGTTATTTGATTGTTTTAGAGGGTCTATTATTCTGTTTGGATTTTGATTTAGGGATTATTTACGCCCTTAGAGTTTTGCTACACTGTCTTTCTCTACACAGTTTACCTTCCCTACGAGTAGCTAACTGTATACATTGTAGGGGCCCCCTTTTTTCTCATAGGAGTTTCCACATGTACCACTGCTGCTCCTAGATCTCTCCAAACTATAGACACGTGGCCTCCTTTGTGCATGTCCTTGCTCATCAGGAACACGAGGGACCACTGTGTCCAGAACACTCTCTCTTGTACTACCTTCATCAATTACATCATCTTCTAATAGAGGCAGAGGTCCACATATCTGCGCTTTCTGCGGACAATGGGAGTTGACACAGTCTCATCACTGCTACCGCCTTCTGCAGCTGAAACATCTTGCAGTGGAGATTTATGTCCCTCAATTCCATCTCTGGAATGTCTTGCATGTGCTCTGGATGTAGATTGAGACATATGAGTTTGTTGTATGAAGTGCTATATGAACATAATAAAGTGTTCTAACTTTAAATTAAACATCTCTGGTAGTGTATTTCGTTCTTTCTTTCAACAGCACTATGTGAATCTGTGTTTCATTGATGTAAAAATGAACATGTAAAAGGGAAACTACAACTCCCATGATGCATTGCTACCTGTATGTGCATCTGTGTACCAGAACTTGAACATTCATACCACTGTGTACTTGTACTAATTTAAAGAACATACATTTCCCACTACTTTAGACACATACAATCATGCAGCTTACCTTGTGCAGTCTGTGAAGGGTCTGAGCTGTCTATATCAGCCACACCACTCACACTCTCAGGCAAGAGAGTGGCCTCCACCAGCTCCTCATGTGGAGTAGGCTGCGCTGCAGATGATGTCCCACCTCCTGTCTTGTTTGCCTCCTTCAGTCTTTCGGCAACCCTTTCTTTGGACCTCTGGCGCACATAATACCATCTTTTGCGCAACTCCTCGATGGAACGGTTGGTCACACCAACTGAATTTACTTTCTGCTGTATGTCCAGCCAAATTTTCCTTTTTTGTGCTTCAGGCACTTTCAGTGCTTTTTTGCTAAAAAGCAACTTATGGCTGCAATCCTTCTCTTCTATCAATATTTCCTGTTCTTTTTCTGAGAACTTATGCTTCCTCTTCCTTTTCTCTCCTGCCATTCCGTCCTGTGGGCTTTGAGACTCCATGTCAGTGCAAGCAGGTCTGCTCAGCTCCCAAACAGTCTTCCAACTGCCACTGGGTGGATCAGGCAAGCAGGTGCAGGTAATCACTCCCACTTCCTCACTGTGATGTCAACACCCTGTTCCTGCATTGCAGATTCCCGTTTTTTGCGATTTCTTCATTTGCGAATTTCGGAAATTAAGAAATCGGAAAATATTCTGAGAATAATTTGCGATTTTAAAGAAATCGCAAATTATTTGCAAAAACCTACATTCATCGCGTTTTGCGAATCAGCATTTGCGAATCGCAAAATATCGCAATTACAGATTCGCAAAGCACACTCTTGATACATCTGCCCCCAAGATACTAACTTTAAAATTCCTTTGTGAATTGCCAAAAATTGTAACCTTACACAAAAGTCTAAACTACACCTCAGAGTACAAGTCGATGCAAGGAACCTCTCTTGGGTTATCAGATTGGTGGAGGCCGCAAGGAGATTGCAGTTGGTGCAAGGAGCACTCGTGGCTGCATCTTCACATTGGAGGGGGGGGGGCGTGGTGACTGTTACTGTAATGAAGGACCCGCTTGGGTCACAAAAAGCTCCAAAGTTCTGGATTTTCACCAGTAGCTAGATTTCTAGGCAGATCACATACTGATACCCACTGGGAATCGCAAACTGAGTTATGCACACATTTGTACATGGGTGTTTGCGATTACCAAAGAGTGAATTGCAATGATTAACTATATGGTAATCGCAAATGCATTCCTTTTTTATATCTGGCCGATAGAGAAAGGAAGAGACATCGTTAAACAGGACCTTAGAAGAAAGAAGGAAGATATTCAGACATAGAGGGAGACGAAAGAGTGACAGAGAAGGAAAACACATGAGATTCGAGTGAATAACTGTTACAAAAACGAGAGAGAAAAAACACAGAGTTAGACATAAACAAGGAGCAAGAGAGAGAGAGGGCGGACACTTTTTTAAAAGCAGTGACTAATTGAGATGGACTGCTAGAGCTCATGTGTGTTGTATGACACGGGAATGTTATTTATGGACACACAATCATTATTAAAGCTTCAGGAGAGACAAACACTGGAGGAGCCCCGAGGATTTGCTTAGAAGTCAGAAATGTAGAGATTATGATAATACATGTAATGTTAAATGAGGGTAGAAAAACCTCTGCTAGTAAAAGATTCACCCTGGAGACGAAAGATAAATGATGATCGCTCCAATATGTAGAAAATGTATACACAGCTCCCAGGAATAGATTGTAAATGGTATGTTCTGTGATTGATAGTATAACATGCTTCATGATTTTATTGCTGCACTATAGTAAGGGACGGTAGACGGTGAGAGACACCATTCTTCAAAGAAAAGTGTGGATATTGTCATTACTTAAATGGGCTGTCGCGAATGTTGTTCAACCACTTCAGGTATGTGAGGGATTTTGAGGTCCATTGCCATATATGGTAGCACTGTCCCATTGTTGTTGAAGAGGTTTTCAATCATGTATAGTTTTAGAACATAGAACTAAAACACTTGCTAAAGGGAAATGTTTCATAACAAAATGATTTTCTTTACATTATAGTATCACACGATCTACTTTGAAACACATTTCCTCATCTTGCTTAGATCGGTTATCTTTTATTTTCTAATACAGGAGGCAAAGCAACTAAAGGATTGTTTTGCTAGTTATGCTATGGTATGTAATGCTATGTCATGTTATGCTATTTCGTGGAAGCTCATTTTAGGAATCTTGTACATCTTATACCTGGTTGTGAAGTGATTTTTGCATTTTTGGCTAAATTAATGTGATCATATCAGAAACTGTAGCTTTTATTTCCAGCTCATGTGGATCAATAGTCATGCATACGTGTGTTTTATCTTTGCTTTTGGTACTACAGCATGCGTTCTTAATTTTTTCATTTCTAGAGTTGAGATCCAACAGTGGTCAGGAGCATTATATTCCTTCTCTGACAGTGCCTGCTTCCTACCATTTATGGGTATTAATATGTAATTGTGCTGCTTTTAGCTTGTCTTATTAATTTGTTGTTTTACTGTATAACATATCATTTGTGTAGCGCACGTTCACCCATGGGCACCTTGACGCTGAATAACAGATGTTTATAGGTACCCAACTTAATGGTACTCATTTTATCGATCTCAGAAGGATGAACGACTGATTGGACCCCCGGGATTTGAACCTGTAACTATGAGGTCGACCACACGTCCCTACAGTGGGTGTATTGGCCAACTGAGCTACAAGACCTGGTGGTTATGTGCTATCATTTTATGGTCTATACTTATTATGACTGAATAAAGATTTGTTTTAATTAAATTGGTTTGACAATGCCCAAACATTAGTTGTTTCTTGAAAGTTTACGACAGCATAATTTGCTCTTGAAATCTATCAGCAGAAGCCCATAATGGTTTCTAGGATTTTGGAATTTGCCTGTTATGGGGAGTGTCCAGATGATGATTATTCCCGCCATTTTGCTTCTCTATAAATGCCACATTGCTTGCTGTGCTATTACAGCCACTAGCTACCATTAAGTTTCAAGTGAGACGTGGCAAATAGTGGAATCTCTTGCAAGTAATACACTCTAAAAGAGTGGTATTAGAACATGGGGTCATATTACCAAGCAATAGCGATAATTATCGCTATTGCTTGGTTAGAGACAAAAATTTACCGCTAAGCTGCGGCGATTTTTATCGCAAATAAACCTTGGTATTACCAAGGTTTATCGCAAATGCGATAAAAATCAGCCGCAATGCATGAATATCGCTGAAAAGTCAACGATATTCATGCATTACCGAGCTAATGCTCTTAGCCATGTTATCCACCTCCCATTGGATAACATGGCTAAGAACTGCTCAGGGCAGGTGTTAGCTTTTGGAGATATTCGCGCTTAGCGCAAATATCTCCAAAAGTTGGTAATAGGAGATAGCGATGTTAGCGACTGTTTCCAGTCGCTAACATCTAGGCACGCCCACTTTGCATGTCATTAGTGATAAATATCACTGACCTGCAAAGTGGGGCCCAAGATGGTCGCTATCTCCTACTAGCTGTCGCTAACTGGTGTTAGCGACAGCTAGGTAATAGGGAGATAATTTTATCTCAAGTGTCTAATCTTGACCGACTCTTTTCAAACCATTTCTGTGTTAAATCCCTTCCTTTGTCCCCAGTGTCTAAATCTACAGAAAACGCACCTTCCAACTCTTTTTTATCAACAAGTGTCCTATGATGAGCAAAACGATTAGCAAAATGAGACTAGAAATAAAACCAATGAGTACATTATTAGTTAATCTTGTGTGTGCCCTTGTGTAATACTTCTTTATCTAGTCATCGTGAATATCATTGCTTCATCATTAACTGTAAATCACTACCCTTTCAGCTGCCCTTTCAAAAAATGCATTCACTGACTACACCTTTTAGAAACATTCTACTTTCAAGTGAACTCAGCCTCAGAGCAATGTAAATGGTCTGGCTGTTAATTCCACATTCTCACTTTGCAATAATAATGGGAATTGCACGAGTACACATCATTGACAAACATGTCTTTGTTACAACCATGAACCAGTATGGCAGGTAGCTGTGTGTGTTGAATAAGTATCCCCATTTCAGGACGCGGATCCTCACCTCATTGTCCTTTCCTGCAATGCCCAATTGACACCACCCGTTCTCTTAATTGTTTTAATTGATGTTAAATTCTCCCTATGTCCCTTGCTATCTGAATCTCTCAACTGGGGCACTCCCTGACATAATTATTTAGTTTACTGACTAAAACACCATGAGTTACCAAAAGTAAAATGTAAATTTACACAAAAAAATCTTGATGCAAATCCGGTCAATAACGTGTTTGCCCCTATGAGATACTGAGTTACTGCAATAATATAATTACATTTTTTCAGGAAGAGTCTTAAAAATGAGGTTTATCTGCAAAAAGATTGGACCATCATTCTAAATTTTTCACAATTTGCTATCGCTCTTTTGGATCTAGTGAAAGGAAATTATTTGGGCAAACAGAGGACTCTTTAGATTCACAAAACCAAATTCAAACTGCACCTGCACTAGTCGGGAGTAATCAAAACCCGTTGAACAGAGTTATGAAATAGCCTTTCTGACGTTCAATAAATTACATGTGAATATTGCTACAAATTATTATTTGTTACTGTCCATAAGGCCAACATTTGAAAATGTGCCCAATCCTTGGTAGCAATTGCACGAGTAGCGGGCAATTTCCCCGAGAGGGGCATGCTAATGTCGAGCAGTACCAATAAATGTAAGTTAGGATAGTACATTAAAGGTCACAAACCAAATTTAGAAACATCGAGAAGAGTCTAGTGAGAAAATAGACACCAAACTAATCAAAATTTAGAAGAAGAATGCAGAAAAGAAGTTTAATTCAATAAAACACATAGAAAGGGTAAACCACGAATTCAAAGTATTATTTAATGGTTGAATTGGAACTAGATGTAATTTACGCATGATTGTAATGAAGAGGAAGTCAGCACAGTGCCAAAGGCATCTAACACCAGCAAAAACACATGAGGCAACAGCAATAATGGAAGGGAGACTCATGCCAAGGTGCCAGGTCTAACACATGTCCCCTCCAGCTGAAATGTAGGGAAAACTACCCTACCTCCTTGGAGTACTCATCACTAAGGCGGTAAAATCTGGACAGACCATCAACGTGGGTGTGTTCTGTACCAGGGCAGTGTTCCACCGTAAAATCCATCCCCTGTATGGAAATGGACCACCTCAACAGCTTTGGATTCTCACCCCTCATCTGCATTAACCATCTGAGGGGCCTGTGGTCTGTCTGACCCCAGAAGTGAGTCCCAAAAAGGTATGGTCTCATCTTCATTAGTGCCCAGACCACTGTAAATGCTTCACGTTCAATAGCACTCCACTTCTGATCTCCTGTGGAAGTAACCTCCTACTGATGAAGGCTACAGGTTGATCTAGGCCCTCCTCATTCATCTGTGACAAAACACCCCCCACTCCATGCTCTGAAGTGTCTGTCTGAACGAAAAACAATCTGGAGAAGTTGGATGCCAGGAGCACAGGGTCTCAAAAGCTTTCTGATAGGTGTCAGTCCAAATCACTTTCTTGGGCTGCTTTCTGGAAGTGAGCTCTGTCAAGGGTGTAAGAATGCTACCATACCCCTTGACAAACCTCCTGGAATACCCAGTAAGCCCTGAAAAGGCTCTCACCACTGTCTGGGTTTTGGGGAGCTCCCAAGCCAGGATGGTTTCAACCTTGGGCTGGTGGGGCGCCACCTGGCCTCTCCCAACCTGGTATCCCAATGTAACAATTCCGATAATGAGCTGCAAACTCTACTGCCTTTTGATCCAGACACTGTGATCGTATCCCCCTCTACGCAAGCAGGTCCGGAGCTCTTTAAGAAAACACAGGAAGAAACTGTGGAGGCGTGGCCCGTGATGTCACTCAACACCAGCCTATCGGGAGAGGAGACTAGCAAAACAAGAAGGCCGAGCCTCCGAACGAACAGAAATCCGTAACCCTGCAAGGGAGAAGAGTTTGTGGTGTGGACTCGCGAAGAAGGAGAAACCGGGACCAGAGAAGAGACCGTAAGAGCCCCGCTGGACGCCAAACCCAGAGGCACTGCTGTTTACTCGGAGCTCCAGCGGGGAGGCACCGAAGGCTGCACTTCGCCCAGCCACTCTCTTGGAAGAAATGGCTTGCAAAGGTATGGGTGACGTTCCAAGGGCTTACGGGACACTGGAGAGGGAGGGGAAAATAACGAGGGAGATCACAACAGGCTCCACATGGTGAAGGACTGGCGGTGATAATCTCCTTCACTCCTATTCCCTAAATAAGGAAGTAATAACTTCTTAAACACTGATCCGATATTTTTTTGTTTGTTTGTTGTTTTCTTTATTGGTATCCGGACTGCACCCTAAACTGAGACTTAACCTGAAGGAGAAGGTGGAAATAAGAACGGACTCCCCACATATAGAAAGACTCTTTGTGACAACGGAAACAGCCCACAAAGGAAGTCCTCTAAGTTGTTATTCTCACGTGCAAACACAATATTAAAACGAGTGGAACTCTGTTTCTACGTGGTTTTCTTTTACCTTCCATATGGTCAACAGCCCTCATACCTGACAAGTGGTGGAGAATGCGGGCACAGTCTCCATAGATACATGATGGAGAATCTCATGTACCAATTAAAGGAAGGCCAATCCAAATTAGAATGGGCCATTGAGAGAAGCAATAACCAGGCTGACTTAGACAGGGTGGCCTTTACCTCAGCCATACAGACTCAGGCAGACCATATGACCAAATTGGCAGAAGGGCAGAACCAACTTCTGATGGGCCTGGGACAAGGTAGATGCCCTAACCCACCAGGTACAGTCGTTCCGCTTCAAAAATATGTATCTGAAGAGGACCCCGTAGCTTACTTTCTGAACTTTGAAAGAGCAGCTAGAGCCAGTTGATGGCCCAGCGAACGCTAACCTGTTTATTTGGCACCACTGCTCACAGCAGAGTGTCAGGCATCTTACCAGACAATTAACCGAGATGGCACTGCTGCTTACGGAGCTGTGAAAGAATATATCCTAGACTGCCTCGGGATTGATGAAGAGGCCCTCTGCCTCACGTTCAGGCAACTACCAGGAACTGTAAATTACACCCAAAACACTTTTTTACAAGATGAAGGACACTGCCAATCGCTGGCTGAAGCTACAGGAGTCTAACCTCGAGGACGTTATGAACAAGATCTATCTCATGCAATATTTGGAAATCCTACCCTCTAATACTCAAAGGTGGGTTTGATAACACTCAAATCTGTCTGTTGATCAAGCCATCGAAATTGCTAACTCTTTTACTCGTGCCCAAGGCTGTGGTACCTCCAAAGAATCGGAGAGACCCCAGAAAGGATCCCTGTCCACAAGGTTTGAGAGGAAACCCATTAAGAGCCACTCAGAATCTCTAAGGTCTCGACCTGAGAGACCTGATAATCCTGTGGTTTCAATCCCCCAGTGTTTTGAGAGTGGTGAATGGGGCCACATAGCCCGCTTTTGTAGGAAGAAAAGAGAGAGGACTGAGGACGAGCCTATGAATGTCAGTTACTTGCCCCCATCGGTTCTATATGCACAAGAAATAGGACCCATGTACTATGTAAGTCTTATGGTGGATAACAAGGAAATAAAAGCCCTCCTTGATTCAGGGTGCAAGCACTCAGTAGCCCGGGAGAATCTGGTCCCTATCTCCAACATCAAACCAGGGAAAACCGTTAGCACATGCTGTGTCCAGGGGAATGTTAGGGATTATCCTGTAGCCCAATAATCTGTATGTACTAAGACAGGCACACAGACCACCATTACTGTAGGGGTTCTTCCATTCCTTCCTGAGCCATTGATTGAAGGGGTAGACAATCCCTGTTTTCCTTTCTTCTTAGCCAGTGCCTTTAAACCCGGAACTCAGTCAGAAAATCCTCATGACACCCGCCTAACTGCAGAACCCTGGGCTATGGATAAGAACTTCAGGGGGGCCCAATTAAATGATGCAACTCTTAAATATGCATGGCAGAGAGCACAGGAAACAAGGAAAATCCAAAAGAGAAGCTATCCTTCCTTTGAAGAGCAAAAAAGGGCTCCTACATCGAATTGCCAAGGAAGGGGTCGAACCCCAGTTATTAGTACCTACATGTTTTAGGGATCAAATCCGTTTTTTTTGCCCATTCCCATTTATTATCAGGACATGTGGGGGCTGAGAAAAACCAGTAAAGCAATCCTAGGACACTTCTACTGGCCTGGCATTTATCTACAGATAAAAAAGTATTGCCAGGAATGTGACATATGTCAGAAAAGAAACCCATTCATCCCTCTAAAGGCTCCTTTACAGCCTCAACCCATTATAGGACGTCCCTTTGAACGTATTGGGATGGACATAATAAGACCCCTTCCTAAGTCCGCTAAAGGAGATCAATACGTCCTTATGATCGTGGATTATGCTACCCGATACCCTGAAGCCCTTCCCTTACGAGCAGCCACTACCACGACCATATCACAGAAGCTGATCGAGGTATTTTCAAGAATGGGATTTCCAAAAGAAATAATTATGGACCAGGGCACGCCTTTTGTGTCCCGTCTCATGAAGGAGGTGTGCAAACATTTAGATATCAAACACATAAAAACATCAGTATACCACCCCCAAACAGACAGTCTGGTAGAACGTTATAAAGGGAATTTAAAACTCATGTTAAAAAAACTCTTGTCTGGGGATGGGAGAAATTGGGATCAGCTTCTTCCTCTGGCATTATTCGTTCTGCGAAGCACGGTACAGTCCAGTTTGGGTGTCTCCCAATTTGAACTTTTATTCGGGAGGAGGCCACGTACCCTCCTAGAGATCACAAAAGAGAGTTGGGAAGAACAGGGTGTTTCTGAAGCCTAAACCCTACTAGATTACGTGAATCAGATGAAAGCAAGACTTCACAAACTGAGAGCTTTAGACCAAGACAATATAGAAAGAGCACAAAGACAGCACAAACAGCATGATAAAGGAACAAAGTTAATGGTTTTTCAGGTTTTCGATTGGGTATTGGTCCTCCTTCCTTCCTCCTCACACAAACTAAGGAAAGAATGGCAGGGTCCTTTTGAAATAAAATGAAAAATCAGAAAGACCACCTACCTACTACATCTTTCCTAAAAAAAGACCCAAATGTATCATGTTAACATATTAAAAAAATGGTTTGGTCCCACCCCCAAAAAGCCTTGTAACGTTTCCTTTGTTGCCCAAACACAAAGCACGGTCAATGAGACCGTATGCAGTCCCGAATTAAATACGAAGGAGAAAGCAGAATTACAGGCTCTTCTCCTCTTGTTTTCCGACATTTTTTCCAATCAACCCGGCAGAACTCCGTAACTATTCATTTAATACCTACCCCTGACGGTGTCGTATTTAAGCAAAAACCCTATTGGGTCCCCGAGCCCCGTCACATGGCATTACGGAGAGAGGTGGAGGACTTATTAGCAATGGGTGTAATAGTACCCTCCAAGAGCAACTGGTGTTCACCAATCATTCTTGTTCCAAAACCTGATGGAAGCACCCATTTTTGTATTGATTTCAGAGCTATAAACCGTATCTCTAAACAAGATGGGTATCCCCTTCCCAGAGTGGATGCGTTGATTGAGCACCTGGGTGAAGCTCGATATATATCCGCCATCAACCTCACCAAGGGCTACTGGCAGATTCCTCTCCACCCGGCAGACCAAGAAAAAACAGCGTTTTCAACTCCTGATGGCCTGTTTCATTTCACAGTGTTACCCTTCAGTCTTCATGGTGCCCCTGCTAGCTTTCAGAAACTTATAGACAACCTCCTAAAAAGCCACTAGGGATATTCGTCAGCTTATCTGGACGATATTGTTGTATTCAGCAAAACGTGACAAGAATATCAGACCCACGTTACAGCCATATTTTCTGAACTGAGGGGGGCCAACCTTCACATTAATGCCAAGAAATCTAAATTTGCCTTTCAGAAGTTCAAATATCGAGGGTACTTGTTGGGAAAAGGACTCATTGAACCACAATCAGAAAAGGTGAGGGCCATCCAAGACACTCCCTTTCCCACTACAAAGAAAGAGATGAGGGCTTTCCTTGGCCTTGTCGGCTATTATAGGCGGTTCATTCCCCTGTTCTCTCAGACAGCTGCCCTCCTTATTGACCTACTCAAAAAGACCACTACAGCTTATCGCATCAAGAACCCCTCTGAACAAGAAATGCAGGCCTTCAGGGCTTTGAAGACTTCTTTAACCACATGACCTGTATTACTCACTCCGAATTTAAAAAAAAACATTCATTCTTCAGACAGATGCCTCAGGGGTGGGGATAGGAGCCGTCCTTTTTCAACTAGATAACAAGGGGTTAGAATACCAATCATGCCTCTCTTACCTGGCTCCAAAGAAATAGGGGTACCAATGATAGGGTCCTCCGTTGGTTCTTGGCACTTCAGCTCTTTCATTTTGAAGTACGTCACTGTAAGGGCATCGAACAGGGTAATGCAGATTACTTATCCCGTTTCTATCTTTCCCCCGATCAGGGAAGTCCAGGGGGGGACGTGTGTCATGATTCCGATAATGAGCTGCAAACTCTACTGCCATTTGATCCGGACCCTGTGATCATATCCCCCTCTACGCAGGCAGGTCCTGAGCTCTTTAAGGAAACACAGGAAGAAACTGTGGAGGCGTGTCCCGTGACGTCACTCATCACCAGCCTATTGGGAGAGGAGACAAGCAAAACAAGAAGGCCAAGCCTCCGAACGAACGGAAATCCGGAACCCCGCAAGGGAGAAGAGTTTGTGATGTGGACTTGCGAAGAAGGATAAACCGGGACCAGAGAAGAGACCGTAAAAGCCCCCCTGGAGAAGAACGCCGAACCCAGAAGCTTTCCCCCATCGGTCAAGATGAACTGCCAGTACCCAGATGTTAGGTCAAACGTGCTGAGGTACCGTGTATCACCTAGCCGATCAATGAGCTCATCAGCTCTGGGTATGGGGTGTGCATCAGTCCTCGTGACTGAATTGAGCCCTTGGGAGTCCACACAGAACTAGAGTTCTGTGTGGCACCTGGTGCAGCAGCCTTTAGGACCAAGACCACTCGGCTGGCCCAAGGACTGTGAGAGGACTCAATCACCCCCTAACGCAAGCATCTTTGATACCTCCTCTTTGATGCAAGCTTTCACCCTGTCAGGCACTCTGTAAGATTTATGCTTCACAGGAAGACTATCCCCAGTGTCTACACCATGGACACCCCAATCAGTAACACCAAGAACCAGGTAGAACAGATCAGAAAACTGTTCCAGCAACTGGCGGCAGCCATTCTGTTGTTCAGGGGTCAGGGTGGAAGAGAGGTTCACACAATCCACAGACCCAGCTTGCTCGCTTGCTGATAGCAGGTCAGGAAGAGGCTCAGTCTCCTCCTCCATTCCAGCATCTGTTGCTAGGAGTATGCCCACTTTGGACCTCTCAAAGTGGGGCTTAAGGAGGTTGACATGCAGGACCTGCAAGGGGTTCCTGGGAGACCACAAGTCCACCAAGTAGATAACAGGACTTTTGCGCTCCGCAACCTCAAATGGTCGGGTCCACTTATCCTGGAGCGTACAGGGCTCCACTGGAGCCATGACCTACACTTTATGACCAGGCTGAAGCTCTACCAGAGTGGCATTCTGGTCGTACCACCGCTTTATCTCCTCCTGGCTGGCTTCCAGGCTCGCCTCAGCGAGTTGCCTGAAAAGCCTAGTCTGGTTCCTGAAGGCCATCATGTAACTATATACATGCTGGGGAGGTTTCCTGGGAGATTGCTCCCAGCCTTCCTTGACCAGACTCAGATGTCCTCTGACTGGGTGTCCACATGGAAGCTCAAAGGGACTGAACCCTAGAGATTTCTGTGGCATCTCACGGTATGCAAAGAGTAGGAATGGTAAGAGGACGTCCCACTTATGCCTCATGGGTTCCTCAAGACCCATAATCATGCCTTTCAGGGTTCGGTTAAGCCTTTCAACCAACCCATTTCCTTGGGGGGGCGGTAAGGACTTCATATACTTGGAAAATAAGTTGGTTTCCCGGTTGGACACTACCTCGCGAGGGAATCCTACTCAAGAGAAAATTCCCATGAGTGCTCGTCCCACCACGGGGGCTGTCACTGTCCTCAGAGGTGTGGTTTTCGGGTACCGGGTGGTATGGTCCACCAAGAACAGGATGAACCTGTTGCCCATGGCTGTCTTGGAGTCCAGTGGCCCCACAATGTCAATACCCACCCGCTCAAAGGGGGTGCTGACCACAGGGAATGGCTGGAGAGGAGCCTTGTGCTTCCTCCTACTCTTTCCATTTGCCAGGCAAGTCTGACATGTCCTGCAATGAGTGCCTGAACTCTTGCGCATTTGGGGCCAATGAAAGTGGGTGACAAGCCTCTCAAAGGTCTTGTCCTGTCCCAAATGTCCTGCCAATGGCACATCATGAGCCAGCCTCAGTAGGATGGCTCTGAAGCGCTGGGGTACGACCAGCACATGGGCTGACCCAGGCTCAGCAACCTCAGGCTCACTATACAGGGGACCGTTCTCCCAGTAGATCCAATGTGATCCAGACTGATCACCTGCTGCCTGGCCTGCAGCCTGTTGCTGCAAACCCTCAAGAGAAGGGCATTCTCTCTGGTCCTGGCAGAATTCTTCCCTGGAGGGACCTCCTTTCTGCTGCCAATGAGTCAGCTCTGGCAGGTCCCCCAGTTCAGCTACCTGGTCCCCTGTAGGTTCCAGGGCATCCTCTTCAGTGTCTACCTCCTCCTGGGCCGTGGAAACTTCGGAGGGCGGTTTAGCGCACCCCCTTGTCTCTTCTCTCTAAGACAGGTTTCCTGTGCCTTTCCTCTCAGGCTCCCGGTCCTCTTGAGCACCCCCTACAGGCTGCCATTGACCGGGTGGTCACACACGCCCAGTCAGGCAGACACCATCTCCAAGTGAGTACTCTGCTCCACCTTTCCCCAAGGTGAGCTCTCCAAATCATTCCCCAACAAATAGTCAACAGGCATGGCTGGCCTCAAAGCTACCTAAAGAGTACCAGAGACCTCCCCACTCAAAGGACACCTGAGCCATTGGCCAATGGCTCTCTGTGTTGTCGACGGCAACAACTCTACAAAATGCATGAGGGACAATCTGCTCTTAAGACACCAGGTGTCACTTAACAGCTGTCACACTGGCTCCTAAGAGCCTCCACCTTATGGCCATTACTGGTCACCCACTGGCCATATTTCTTAGTGTTGTTGGGCAGTTGGGTCCCTGGGACCACCTCACAGTCTCCTAAAAAGACAAGGGACATCTCTGCGGGACCCCACCCACCTTGGACACCAATCACCTCCCCCAAGGCTACAGTCGCCATCTGCCGGGGTGGAGCACCAGGGGGTGCTGCTTTTCCAAATAGTTGGCACCTGGGGTGGTTCGCCTTATGACCCAGGTCCCCACACTTATAACACTTCAGGGGTCCCTGGTGAACAGGATTACCTGTCGGAGCCCCTTTCTTTCTCTCAGGGGGAAGCTGGGAACCTTTCCAATGGTTCCCTTGGGAATTACTTTGGGGCCCTTTATAGAACTACTTCTGTTTACCCTGGTCTCCTCACTCTTCTTCTGGGGACCCTTCCAACCTTTGACTGAGTCTCCCATGTGACCCTTGTGGACCCGGGTGCTCACCCAGCGGTACGCCTCCTCAGCAAGCTTCCTAGGGTTAGTCAGCCTGCTATCAAGCAGGTGCTGGTGCAACTCTGGAAAACAATTACTGGACAAGTGCTCCCATGCAATCAAATCAAGAAGCCCCTGTAAATCATTAACGTTTCTGCCCTTCACTCAACCATCCTATCCTCTGCAAAAGAAAGTAACATATTCCACCCAGGTAATGCTCTCTATCTTCTTGCAATTCCTGAACCTCTGCCTATAGAGTTCAGGGGTCAAACCATACCTAGACATTAATGAATCCTTTGTGTGGCTATGAGAATTATGGACTTCAGAAGGCAAGTCTATCGTTGTGGCCCGCCCCTCACCAAGGAACCACCCCACAACCCTGCTCCCCAATCTCTCTCAGGGACCCGGTGGGAAGACATGGCTACCTCATAGGCTCTGAACCACTACCCAATATCATCATTCTTATAAAATTCCTTCACCACATCCTTAGGAATATACACTCTAGCTTCCACAGGCACTGACGGTGTGCTGCCACCAGAGGGAGTAATCTCTAAGCTCCTGGCTTTCAAGTCCAACTCCCTCAAACTTTTTTCATGATCAAATTGCATTTTCTTTTCCTCTAGGGCCAATTTCCTATTTTCTAACTCCAGTTGCCCATTCAATTTGAGTTTGGCCAGCTTTATGTCATGCCTCCTTCATCTCTCTCTGTCCTCCAGATCCTCTGGAGACAGACTCTTGGCAGAAACACTGCTACCTGTGGGGGAAGGTGCTCTCTTTCCTCCTGGACCCAATGGCCCTTCCAGCTTCATATCTTCATTCTCACCCTCATCCTTATTCTCAGGGGTATTACTTGCTTCTACCCAGGCCCTCAGCACCTTGTAGAACTCTTCCTTTCTTGTGAGCCCAATAATGGAAACATTGAATCTCTTGCAGAAGTGCTTAAGCTGCTTTACTTTGTAGCTTTCCCGTTTCTCCTCTTCCCAATCAAGATCAACAGAGGCTATGGATTCTGCTCTCTCTATGGCGGTTTAATTTGGCATCTCTCAAAAATAGAAAATCCCAAAAAGAAATCTACCAAAAGTATGTGGTTGTGTTTTGGTCTACACTCACTGGTAGTGTTCACCAATCACTGTACATGAGTCACAAATGCAAGTCCAGCATCCTCACTGCTGACCACCAATGTTAGATTTGGGAGTCTCTAGTTGGCACAGGTAGGTACATACTTGTGACAAATAGGGCCACTTGCCTCTAGTCAGGGTAAGGGGGTACACTTCTAAAATAACCCCTGTTCACCCCCTTTATAGCTGGGCATGAGCAGACAGGCTTATATCAGAGGCAGTGTGTAAAGCATTTGTGAACACATACAGTAATCAAGTGACAACACTACAGATGGACACCATACAAGTTGTACATTAAAAATGAGTATTCTTTATATAGATTTAATACAAGACCACAAATGATAAAAATCCACAAACCTGTACTTAAAATGTTAGGTTTAGCTTAGTTCTCTTTAGATCTTAAAGTGCAACACTTTGGGTCAATGTACCTTAAGATGCGACACGCAGGGCAACTAAAGTGTTGCAAAGATAGAAATGCGGCAAAGATCCGGTGCAAAGAAATAAAGACCTCAAGTTCTTCCTGATGCAGCACACTTCTCCGATGTTACGAGAAGTCGTGACTCGATGCGTAAGCTGCAGTGGCGACACCCTTGTTCCGTGATGAGACGACAGCGGCTTTGGCAGCGACACTCTTCTCCGACGATGCGAGACGCTTCCGCTCGATGCGACAACTGCAGCGGTGACACCATTGTTCCGTGATGCGAAGACAGCAGCTCTGACGGAGGCATACTTATCTGTGGATGCGAGGCGCTTTTCTCGATGCGGTGCAGTGCGACAGCTACAGCGGCGACATCCTCGATGCGACTGCTGCAACATGCTTCTTCCTCGTTGCGAGACGCTTCTCTTGATGCGGTGCAATGCGACAGCTACAGCGGCAACATCCGGGATGCGACGCCAGCTGCTGGAACAACAACATGTTTCTCCTTCTTGAGTCTAGCTTCCAGCTCATTGAGACATGCAGTCCCACAGAAGGCCCAAAACAACAGCAGGCACTTTCAAAGAACTCTTGGGGAGCTGGGAGTTGAAGTTTGTTGTCCCTGAGACTTCAGCAGGAGGCATGCTCTTCTCTCAAGCTCTTGGAGATCCTTACAATTTTAATAAAGCACACAAAGTCCTTTCTCCTTTCTTTGGCAGTCAGGCAACCACTGCAGGCCAATCCCCCAAGCAGCACTTCAGGTCAGGGACAGTCTCTCCTCAGTTTCTTCAGGTTCCTCTCCTCAGCAAAGGTTTCTTGTTGTTGTCCAAAAGTGATCTAAATTCTTGGTATCAGGGTCCTAATACTTATACCCCAAAATCCTTTGTCCTCTGAGGTGGAGAGGCCTTTGCCTAGTCCAAACCAGTTCTGGAGCACTCTGCTTACATGATGGAGAAGTGTGGCTCACTGGTTAGAGGAGGCAGACCTGGAAGCAGAGGTCAGCCCGGGACCAGGGTTCAATTCCCGGCTCGGCGGGGTCTTGAGTCCTAAAATGTCCATGGACTCGACAATTCTCGCTCCGGTGCCTACTCGATTCACGGGTTCAAACTCTGCGACTCTGGGCAATACCTTGCTTAATCTCCACAACGGCCCCTCGCGGCGGGATGCCTGGCTTTCACCTTGCGGATACCCTGCCGGGGTTATCTCACAGGGGAATACCAGGACGGGTTCCCTAAGCAAGCGCTTAGAAACCGCTCGGTGATTTGCGCTATATAAATTCCTGTACATTTACATTCCTTCTTTCCTTTCACACTGCAGGTCAGAAACATCAGACGCCACAGGAGGTTGAGCCAGCATTGTGGAGGGAAGTCACAACCCTGGAGCACTCTGTTGACATGACTCCTTCTCTCCTTTCACAGTGCAGGGCAGAGACATCACATGCACCACAGGAGGTGGAGCCAGCATTGTGAAGGGAAGGCACAGCCCTATTCAGGTCCCAGGAGCAACTTCTCCCTCCCATCTAGATGCAGATCTCTCTATTCACCACTGGGCTGACTCATCCTGTCTCCTGGAATCCCCCAGCACTGTCACTTAAACTCCAGACAAGGAATACCAGCCTAGCAGAGGCAGGCTTGGATAGTTAGACAAGAAAATACCTACTTTCTAAAAGTGGTATTTTCAAACACAGACTGTTAAAACCAACTTCACTTAAAGATGTATTTTATCATTCTGAGTTCAGGCATACTAAACTCGAATTTCCACCATGTTCCCTGAGTCAGTTAGGATTACAAAATATAATAATCTAACTGCCCAATCTGGCCTATGGAGAACAGGTAGCCTTGCAATAGTAAAACACGAAAATAGTTATACTTCACTATTAGGACATGCCATACACACCAGGGCATGTCCTACCTTACACTTACAATGCACACTGCCCATGTGCCTACCATAGGGGTGTCTGATATGAAGAAAAGGGACGGTTTAGGGACTGGCAAGTGGGTGCACTTGCCCAGTCAGCATGGCAGTACCAGACTGCACACAGGCTCTGCAATGGCAGGCCTTAGACACACTTTTACAGGCTGCTTCTGTGGGTGGCACAACCATTACTGCAAGCCCACTAGCAGCCTTTGGATTACCAGCCTTCGGGACGCCTGGTGCACGGTACTATGGTCTGACAAGTAAACTAAATCAGCCAATCGTGGAATCACTAATCCAGTCATCAATATACAATAGGGAGCACATGCACTGTAGCACTAGACAGCCGTGGCACAGTGCCCAAAGTATCTAACACCAGCGAAAACACATGAGGAAACAACAAAAATGGAAGGGAGACCCACCCCAAGGTGCCAGGTCTAACAGTCACCTTTGTCAGAGTGGTAAGGATAACACAATAAATTCTGCCATCTATAAGATAATTTACATTTGTTATTACTTGTTTTTCAATAAGGTTAATATCATGATTATTGCATTTGGTGTTTGATCAAATATCCATGTTACATCAATATGAAAACATATACAATCATGTACTATTAAAAAAGGTGTGAATTGAATTATGCAAACCATTCACTTTTAACTGTACAGTGTGCATATTTGAGCAGTCAAATAAAATCAAATCAAAATGGACTTTATTTGATTTTTGTAGTAAAATCATAAAAGCATATATTTAAATCACATCAATAAACCATGGTTTAAAAGGCACTTAGAATTACATTTAGCTATTTATAGAATAACACAAGATTCAATTCATACAGTCGTTACAGTGTTGTTTTATTTGGAACCACGTTTATTAGATAAGAATAGTTTTCCTACATTTCACTATACATTTTAAAAAGGGTGAAATTGACTTTATAAAATGTTCATGATCCTGAAATTGTAGTACTAAAAATGCTGTTCTACATTGTCTCAAATCCAACAGTCTTAAGATTGGTACGATCCATCTCCTTCTTTGCATTAAATAAAACTTACAAAATAAAACCACATGAATTGTTGATTGCTGGGACAATTCATCACATGAGCAACTACTCAGTACTGTGGCCCAGTCATTTATTACAGGGAAGCTAACTTTATGATGGAATATTGCGAATCTAAAATGTGTTAATACAAATCTATCATGGCCACTTAATGTCAGTTCTAGATATGGCTGTATCCCATAAGTGGTCACAATCAATTGGTTGGACTGTACCGAAGATTTAACTGCCTCAACCGCAAATCTGTTTGCACCCAGATGGGTCATACAGAGGCTTTTAAAATCCTTTCTGTAGATGGAACTTAAAGTACCGGGTTCATTATAATATTCTGGGTGTCCTAAATCATTCATAACAATCTTCATATATTTTAACCATGGTATCTCGAGTGCCCGGTCCAACTTGAGACTGTCTTTTAGAATATAACGATTCAGAGTAGTTTTCGTAGAAGTCCAGATCCTGTGCCATAAAAGGACAGGTTGGGCTTTAATTAGATCTGAGGTGTATTGCATCCCTGATTCAGAATGGCAAATGTATGCTGATGTACTGCCTGGGACTGCCAAAAGAAACTTTGAAAAGGGGTTCTCGACCTGCTGAATTGATTTTGTATCACGATAACCCCACACTCCAACAATGTAAATTGCCGTACTGACAAATTTCGCCTGATAGATATGGTAGCTCTACCGGTGGCCTTTTCCCAGTTTCCTAGAGAAGTCGGCCAGAGCTGACGTCGATTTCATGAACAATAATGTCCTACTTTTGATTGCTTAGGACCATGTGCCCTTTTGATCGAATAAAATGCCTAGGTAGGGAAATGTCTTGGTTAATTCCACCTTTATATTACCAATAAACAGATCCCTGCATTTAGCACTGCCTTTCCCACACTTCATAATCAAGGATTTGTCGTATTTACTTTCAATCTCATATCATCCATATACTCATTGTATACTGTGAGGGCCCCTTGGAGTCCCAATTGTGTTCTTGCCATCAACACTGCATCGTCCGCGTAGAGTAGGGCAGGTAGGGGGCGATTGTTTATTTGTGGCATGTCCAGGCCCTTCTTCACCATTGTATCTTCTAGACCATTTGTATAGAGTGTAAATAGAAATGGTGCCAGGATGCAGCCCTGTCTAACCCCCCTCTCCACGTTGAATGGTGCAGTACATTCGCCCTTTTACTCCATAACAAACCCTTGCCTTCATGATCCCATAGAGTTGTATTAGAAAATGAATAAGTGCAGCATCCACCCCCATCTTGGCTAAAATATTCCATAACTTGTCATGAATCACACAGTCAAAATCCGCTGTTAGGTCTATGAATATGAGGTATATCCTACCTTGTTTAGACAACGTGTACTTCCCCAACAGAATATTTAGATGTAATACTTGTTCCTGCGGAAACCAAATTGTACTTGGGAGAGAGTGTTCTTATCTTCTGTACAATCTTGGAGCTGATTAGTCACAGGCCGGCCCGCCACCTTAGCCAAGGAATCTAACAGGGATATTGGGTGGTAACACGCTGGGTTCCGTTGATCGCCCTTTTTGAATGAAGGGACCAATATTGACTCTGACCACGTCTCAATGAAACCTGTGGAAAAACATGCTGCTAACACCTGTTTTAAAATAGGGAGCCATAAATGCATTTTTGATTTGAAAAGGTCTACTGGCACTCCATCTGGGCTGGGAGCCTTCCCTCCCTTACTTGCATTTATTGCACAGATAAACTTGTCTGAGGTAAAATGTAGGTCAATCGGATAGTTGCCTAGGTTGCTACCTTCATGTTGTATTGGTGCAATTATCGTACTGCTTCCATCTGGTTCCTGTTCGTACACCTTAGTAAAATACTCCACCCATTGACGTTAATCTATGGCAATCAAAAATGGTTTGTAAATCTTGAGCTGTAAGGAATAGGGCATTTACGGCACGCCAAAAAGCTGCACTATCTCTTTTCATGGTTGCTTTGGTAACATAGCCCATGCCTTACCTTTTAAATCGCATTTGCGTGATTTCAAGGCCTGATTATATTCCTTTCTGGTTTTCCTTATTTGACTGATATTTCTTACCGGGTTATGGAGTGCATGCTTTAATTTTGAATAAGCTTTTTTGCATTTCGCATCAAACCATCCTTGCTTATTCCCTTGTGCTTTTATATTTACACCCCACAGGACCTTTTTTATTTCAGATGTGATCTTGGCATAGAATCTTATAATATTGTCGTGGACAGTTGTCTCATCCAGGCATAGTAAAAAGGATTTTTGGCAATTTACCAAAATGTTCTCTGTACATTTTGTAGGTTCTAACTGGTACCATTGTAGTGAGTAGCCATTTTCTTTTAACCTCCCCATACATTGTATGAGGGAAATGGGGATATATGATGTCATCCTCAGCTAGTAAACCACAATTTTTCCCTCCGCTTAACGGACAGACGCCAATATTAAAATCTCCATCCCAGATAATAATCACATCCTTCATATTATCACAAAGTAACTTGTTCAGGTCACTGGCTGGCCTTTTCAAAACTCCCACTAATTGATCCTTTGGAGCATTGTTGTAAAAATTATCCATTGCAAATCAATGATGCTTATCTATCTACATGGTAACGATTTGATAATAGCAATCAGATATCAACAGGAATATGTTTTCTACATTCACCTTATTTGATACAAATGTTCTTAGACCCCTTTAGAACTCACATGCACATAAGGGACTGCAGCAGTATGAAACGTCTTATAGCCGTTAATATGAATTCTGTCTACCGCCCAAGATTCTTCAAAACAAAGAACATCAAATTTTCCAGCAAAGTCAAGCCAAACAGGATTTAACAATTTTGTGCGCAAGCCTACAATGTTCCAGAATATTACAGATATATTTTCTATCTTATCAAATATTGGCATTGACATTTGAATCTGCAGATAACTGTGATTTTTGATGCTGGTTTATATATCCTGCCCCTTTCTTTGGACAAACTTATCCCCAAGGTAAGAGGTGCAGTGGCAGGGCTTACAGGTATGATATCTGGAGATATATCTTTGTAGCAAAACCAAAGGGGATGATGGACGGAGTGTTGAACATTGCAAGCACTCATCCCCAGTCAACTGGTCTGGGTTTAATCCATCATCATTCTTTAGCTCACTCCGCCACCGCAGGTCAGACATGGCCATATGCAAATCAGCTTGAATCCAGTGGCAAAGTGAGCAAGTGTTGGTTTTGCTTTGTTTGCCCTAAGTTGGCAGGGTATGCCCAGAAGTGGGTCCCTTGCTCAATTTGCCACTGGATTCAAGCTAGCCTGGCTGATGATGGCTGATTAGCCAGAAACCAGTCCCAGGATGCTTGTTTCTGGTCCAGGGAAGACATGGCTTGGCAGTTCGGGCTGGACTGTTCCCATGAGGCACAGGGTCAGACTGATTTGCATATGGCCATGTCTGAATTGGGGTGGCGGAGTGAGCTAAAGAATGATGATGGATTAAATCCAGATCAGTTGACTGGGGGTGAGTGATTGCAATTTTCAACACTCCGTCCATCATCCCCTTTGGTTTTGCTTTGTTCTCCCTAAGTTGGCAGGGTATGCCCAGACGTGAGACCCTTGCTCACCTTGCCACTGGATTCAAGCTAGCCTGCCTGATGACAGCTGATTAGCCAGACACTGGTCCCAGGATGCTTGTTTCCGGTCCAGGGAATACATGGCTTGGCAGTTCAGATTGGACTGTTCCCATGAGGCACAGGGTCAGACTGATTTGCATATGGCCATGTCTTAACTGGGGTGGCGGAGTGAGGTAAAGAATGATGATGGATTAAACCCATATCAGTTGACTGGGGGTGAGGGCTTGCAATGTTCAACACTCCGTCCATCATCCCCTTTGGTTTTTTTTTGTTCGCCCTAAGTAGCAGGGTATGCTCAGACGTGGGACCCTTGCTCACTTTGCCACTGGATTCAAGCTAGCCTTGCAGATGACGGCTGATGAGCAAGAAACCGGTCCCAGGATGCCTGTTTCCAGTCCACGGAAGACATGGCTTGGCAGTTCGGGCTGGATTGATCCCATGAGGCACAGGGTCAGACTGATTTGCAAATGGCCATGTCTGAACTGGGGTGGCGGAGTGAGCTAAAGAATGATGATGGATTAAACCCAGATCAGTTGACTGGGGGTGAGTACTTGCAATGTTCAACACTCCGTCCATCATCCCTTTTGGTTTAATATATCTTCGTAGACAACACTTATACCCTTTTCCTGGTTTAAGCCATGGACAGGAAACAACCTAAGTGGGTCTGTTAGGGTCAATCAATCAATCATAGCATTAGTATCGCGCACTACTCACCCGTGAGGGTCTCAAGGCGCTGGGGGGGGGGGGTGCTGCTACTGCTCGAACAGCCAGGTCTTGAGTTGTCTCCTGAAGGTGAAATGGTCCTGGGTCAGCCGAAGGTGGATGGGGAGGGAGTTCCATGTCTTGGCCGCCAGGTAGGAGTAGGATCTTCCTCCGGCGGTGGCTCTACGGATGCGTGGTACTGCGGCGAGGGCGAGGCCTGCAGTATCAAGTATCAAGTGTCTCTCATGGTAAGTTTTTGCAATTCCAATATTTAGTCAATCAATCTCATCCAGAGTAGGGAGAGAGTCACCCCAGTTGTTTATTGGAACATTATATGTTTAGTGGCTATTCACATGGCTTTCTCTTCTATTATCTCTTAGACCCATAGATAAAAATATCCAAAGGTAATAAAGGTAATACAGTGATACTACAGGATATTATACTCTTGTTTCGTTCTCTACAGAGTATCTTCTCCTCTAATTGAAGAGCTTTGAACGTTGACTATACAGTCCCTTGGGAGGTTTTTGTGATCCCTACCAATCCAGCTTCCTCTTTTTGACATTTTGAATTCCATAAAAAGAGCCTCAGTTAACTCTGTTTTTATCCCCAACCAATGCAGCGCCTTGTTTCTTAGAGAGTCCTAAGGTTCCTTTTCCTCTGCCATCAGTCTTGGGACGTTAACAAGTATTACTGAGTATGGTGTCGCCGCTGGGGCAAATCTAAAAAAATTCAGATATCTTGGGAATTTTCCATGATGGAGGGATAAAAAGATCATGATTGATTACCTGTATGGCACTGCCCTCTGGTATAGTTATACCTTTCCTGTCATTACCCAAATTAACATTAAGTCGCTGAAATTCTGGGGATTTACTGGAGGTTCATCTAGTGTCCTTGATCCTTTTGTTACATGGTGCACAGTGTCTTGAGTCCCTGAGCTTACTCGATCTAGCGTTTGGAGCGTCTGTCTGTTGGTACTGTCTCTTCTCGTAACTCTATTTGGTTCACCTACACCTACTTGAATATGCAGACTTCTACCCTGATTATCAGTACTCTCTGACCTATGTGTATTATTCAAACTCTCTTCAATTATAGTGCCTCTTTCGATTAGGGTAGCTAATGCATCTCTTATGAATGTATCTAATTCTACCACAATTGTGGTTAAGTTACCAAGATCATTAACAGGGATGGAGGGTTGGATTTTTGTGTGAGACCTTCCCTTTTGGGCAGGTTGGTGTGTTAGTGCATTTTACTTGTTTAGTTGCTTTTCTGCCATTTTTCAAAGGTAAAGACTTGGGTTCGCCTTAGGGGTTATCTGCTTTTGGCATGTGCAAGCTGTGCACCTGCACAGGGCCACCAAACCCCAGGGGCCACCCCACCAATATATATCCTTAATATAATATTCCTCTGAGGATGGATACATATTTGGGTGGCGGCCCCTGGCAGGTATTTGGCAGCCTCCGGCTCAGTTCCACTTCCAAACACCCTGACCGCCCCTCTTCACTGGCCTCCGCGCTCAGCCCCGCCCAGACCCCCTCTTCCAGGGCACCCTGCCTACGCTCCCTGCCCAGGGTCGCCATGAGCCTAGAGCCACCCCTGGTCGAGCCCCCCGATAGATACCTTAAATTCATAGTTCAATGTATGTCCGGATACCGAGAGTCTCTATCGGGCGACTAAACCAATGGGTTCGAGGGTTTTCCAATTTACCGGCCAGAGAACTCAAGAGGGGGGCCCAGCCTAATCCGGGCTCTGACTGCCGTGAATGGACCCGCCCTTGCACGTCCCGTGCTGCAGGAGCCAGGATCTGCTTTTAAGTGCCTCCTGGTACAGAAATACACATTGGAGCCTCATGGTGCGTTGCACTTTTTGGTATGGAGTCGACAAGAAGACAGGCAAGGCAGGCAGGAATCGGCTGTAACGGGTTCCCGGGTCTACTTTTAAGCGCTTCCTGTTGCGCAAATCTGAGTTTGCCCCTCCTGGCGCTTTGTGCTAAAGGGGATGGAGTCCCCAAGAAGACAGGCATAACAGGCAGAAATCAACTGTAACGGGCTTCATTTGGTCTAAGATCTCTCGGTCTCAAAATCTCACCCTGGTGGGCATATAATAGAATAGAACTTACCACCAGGACCAAAATTAATCTTTGATCTATAATTCCCATAAAAGAGAGGCATTTTCTAAATACGAACCCATAACTTGCAAACTTCTTAAAGTCTAATATAATAGAAGAAACGCATCATAAAACAAGAAACTGAAAACAACTTTTGAGAGATAGCATTAAAGATAATTCTTGAGTCATGTTAAAATCATTTTGAGTATAAATATTTAGGTCAATTATATGTACTGATTCCAATTAACGTAACATCTGTACTCTAGTTCGGCCTCAACTTTTTTCCATTCACACATTTGTAAAGAATGACAAAAATGTTGGATCACACCTGTGTGGTAAAAGAAAATGTTGACTACCAGGATAGTTGGATCATTTGTCCTTATAACTCAAAAGTGGTCTTATATTGTTTTATTTCTGGAAAACTAGTACTATTCACATATTGCTTGAAACAAGGGGATACCAAAACATATACAATGAAATCAGAGATACTGATAAGGAATGAAATGAAATGAAATGAAAGGGGTTTTGTAAAGCGGGACTGCTGCCCTTGGGCGTCCAAGCGCTATTGTAACGGAGAGTGCTATGAGGAGGGGAGCTGGGGTACGTTAGTTGCTGAAAAGGAAGGTTTTAAGATCCTTGCAAAAGGATGCTAGGTTGGGGTTCGATCTGAGGTTTAGGGGGAGGGAGTTCCAAAGCCTAGCGGCGTTGAGCGTGAAGGACCTTCCTCCTCCTCTTGACCTCTTGATCCTGGGGGTTACTGTTAGGAATGTGTTAGTGGATCAAAGTTGTTTGCCGGGGCGGTAGGGGGAGAGCAGGGGGTGGTTGATTTTGGGGCCTGTTCTCCAGAATGCTTGGTGGGATATGCACATGGCTTTGAATTTTATTCTCTCCCTGACAGGGAGCCAGTGCAGGGTCCTCAATCCAGGTGCCACTGATTCTCTGCGTGGAATCATGATTTAAGGTTTGGCGGACAGGTACTCTTCATAAACACACATTATTATGACTGCATTATATCCTAATTCAAGTGCTATAAAGTCGACAAGCTAACCATCATGGTTGTGACAGAGCAGGTGTCTGCCTCATTCTAAATCAGTCCCTGAGTGATCTTACATTTGACTTTTAAATGTGGGATTTCAAAAGTACAGGCATCCCTGCTATTTCTACGTGCCATACATTTGGTATGTCGTTTAAAGCCAATCCTTTGATGTACAAGCTTTAATTTGCAGGTTTGCTGAAGCAGCTGTGCACTAATAAATCCCAGCAAGAGGTGATTCCTGAAATGTGATCAGAGGATTTTCTGTTATTTTCTCGCCCATCACTGTGTCAGTCTTTATTACTAGCCAAATTGCCATTTGTGTACTTTACAGAATTTAATTGTGTGCCACCTTCCATGGCAGCACATTTACAGACTTTCGAATTATAGTGAAAAATCTGTTCAATTAATTTAATGGAGAAAGTGACTCTAATTGGAAAGCAAGACCATCGCTAGGCTGAGAGGTGACTCACTGATGCTCCGTTTTGCTAGATTGTCCAAACAATGCTGTGGTTCACTAAGGCAAATGTCACTAGAAATCTATTTCACAGCCATAAATGTTGACAATTCCTTGGGTCACAACTTTATATGCCCGAAGATACAGAGAAACGGGGAACCCAAAACGTTGTTTTCTGATGTAAATTCCCATGGTAATTTTGGGGGAGGCATCACATTTGCTCAAAAAGTGTGCTTTTCATTATTTGGTGTAAATCCGCTTTTGAGAAATTAGCTTTTAAGGAGATGCTCGGGTGGTTATGAAGGAGCTAAAAAAACGATGTATATCTGAATGGTCGGTCCAGCATGAGCCCAGTGAGAGTCCCATAGTACCATACATTTAAATGGATTGGCTGTGTGAACCTTTCATCATCCTGTTATGGGCTTGTTATGGGGAACAAAGCAAACACAAGGAGATGATGGCCCATCAGGGGTAGCATCCCATTGATTAGTTTTTGTATACTACAGAATGTTGCCCGACGTGGGAACAGTATGTCCAAACGTGGGTCCTGTGCACAATGTGTCACTGTGACCCAGCCGTATTCAGCTGATAAGCCCACAATAACAAGGGCAAAACCGACCCTGCATTGCTTGTGTTCTGGCTCAGGGGAGGACATGACTTGCTAGTTCAGGTTGGGATGTTCCTACTGGAGCAAGGTCAACACTGACTTGCATATAACTGGGCCTAAACTGAGGTGGCATTGTGTGCAAAAAAAGATGGACTCGGATGACACCCAAGTATATACCAGTGGATAAGATAAATTCAAGCATCCATCTATTCCTGTTTGTATACTTTGGTATGTCACCTTAAGTGGAAAGGGTATGCCCGGATGTGGGTCCTGTACACTATGTGTCACTGGAGCCAGGGCAATATCTTACTGATGGGCACATAACAAGGGTGAAATTGGTTCTGTGTTGCTTGTGTAACGGTTCAGAGAGGACCTGGCTTGGCAGTTCAGGCTTGACTGTTCCCATTGGAGCAGGTTGATTGATAATAACCGGGTCCAAACTGAGGTATCATGGTGTGCAAAAAAATAATGGGCTTGGATGCGGCCAGTGGCTATTAATAATTCAAGCATTCTTTCCAATTCCTTTTTCTATACATTAGTATATTGCCCTAAGTGGAACTGTGGAACTGGCATTACCAGGTGTGGGTCCCTAACAAACTGTATCTGGAACCAAGCTGATGAGCCCACAACAAGGGTTAAACTGGTACTGGGTTGCTTGTGTTCCACTTCAAGGAGTACATGGTTTGGCAGTTTGGTCTGAACTGTTCCTGTTGGAGCAGAGTCTAGACTCATTTGCATAGAGCTGGGTCCAAATTGAGGCGACATGGTGTGCAAATAAAATGATAGACTGAGATGCAGTCCTAAGTAACTACCATTGGCTGACATTAATTCAAGCATCCCATCCATTATGTTTTTGTATATTTTAGTAAAAACAAAACCATGTCAGTTGGCCAGATGTTAAATAATTGGGGTCTTGGTGCACTTTGAGAAATGTGTGTGTGCCTGTGCATGCATGGGTGTGTGTGTGCATGTGTGTATGTGTGAATGTGTGTGCTATGCAACCAGCACTTGCACTGGGCAGTAATACATGATAAACATTAAATAATTCGATTGGACTTGGAATTTTCCACAGGGTCATCCCCAAACGTTTTGCCTTCACCCTCCTGAAGCTGTTTTTCTTGACTTTTTTGTCTCTTTACACTTTATCACTGTTCACCAGTGCCAACCTGCCTGTGCTCTCTCCCTTATACATGCAAAAAGTGGCATACAGACAATTGTCCCATTTAATTTAAAAATATGTACTTAGTAAAGTGGTACTACATGTACCCAGGGCCTGGGAACATGTAAATATTATCAGTGGACTCACTGTGCCACCCACTTAACTAGCACTTAAAACATGTCTTAGACTTGCCATTGCAGCATATGTGTTCAGTTTAAACTGCCATTTCAACTTAGCAAAATAAACCTTTATCCAGGCTTTAACCTTCCTTTTTAAGACATATAAGTCATCACTAGTGTAGGACCTGGGCTGCCCACTGGACAGGGTGTAGGGTATTTGAAGAGTTGGACATGTACTTTTATGTTTTATATGTCTTGGTAATGAATACATCTTAAAATGTGTTTTTGACTACTGCAAGGCCTACCTCTCCCACATGAAAATATTGGGTTACCCTATTACATTTAAAAAGTGATAACTTAAAAAATTCAGAGAAAGCAGGAATGTCGAGTTTGGTGTCTAAAGAATTTTAGTTTAAAAACCTAATAATAGTAAAGTCGGATTTTAAGAAATAATTCTGAAATTACCCTTTTAGGAAGTTGTCATTTTCTTGACGCAACCATTTGGTTCCTGTAGCCTATGTCCTGGGTCAGATGACTAGGTGTAGCTGTCATTTACTCTTTGTGTATTGCCCCTAGACAGTGAGATATAGGGGAAATAGGTGTTTGCAGAATGGGCCATCTCTGACTTGATGTGGGGCCTGTCACCTACCAGACTAGCACATCATAAAAGCACCTGTGTTAAGATCATAGCTCACTTTTCTTGTGTCTTCTTCAACTTCATTTGAGTATATAAATATCTCTGCAGGGCTCCCATCACCCTCCAGCTCCTTTGCATCCCAGCACCCTCTACATTCTCCCTATTACATCATCATCCTCCCACATTCTGCATTCCCCACTATCGGCTGGTCACCACACACCTCCCCCTTATGTTACCAAAACATTTTATGATATAACATTTACCCTGTATGAACAAGCAACAAGAATCAACGATATACTGTGCTACCTAAACCTAGATTAGCAAAACAACCACACATGTTCAATATAACTTGTCACTGTGCAGTGTCACCATACATCGTATCAAGTTTCAACAAAATACATAGTTTTGCCTACCCTCTAACCTTACAGAAATTTCCCATACTCCATATGGTTCCATCACCTAGAATTACAGTACTCCCATTGACTTCCTTTACTTTGCATAGACTTGTCAATTTGCTCTCTACTTTGTGAACAAAACCACCATTTCTCACCACAACCCATTCTCTGCTTTATGCACAACACTTATTCACACCTTTCCTCTTGTTGTAATATGGCACATTTTTCTCTTACAAGTTCTTGACTCTCACTTCCACCTCCTCACAATTCACTCTCACGCTCCCTTTCCTTTCAACCAAATAGGGCATTTCTTTTTACTTGAGGCTCCCTACCTTTCCAGGACACAAATGGTGATATACCTGTAACTAAATGGGGAGCCATTCTATGCATCCAAATCTTTCTCCTTAACCCCTTACTCCATGAAAGACAATTAGCCAAAGATAACTGAATGTTTTCCATCTCCAGCTTTGTTTAATATTTCCACTAAACCAGTGGCATGGTCATGGAAAAGAGAAACTCTCCATGAACTATTTCCATCCTAGAATGATTACTAGTCATTTCTCTGGATACAATTTGCAACCCATTGTCTCACAGAATAGATTTTGAAATACCTTTTTCCATGAAAACCTCCTCCAAGAACTCAATGACTTCTGCCGTATTCACTTGCTTCATTGTCTTTACCTAAAAAATTTGCATAATAATCTGCAAATATTAAGATGTACCTATTCCTTAACCCCAATCTTGACACAGGTTCCAGGAAATTGATGGGCACGTTTAACCATGGTTTATCTGGGAACACCATGGCCTCTTACAGGGGATGTCTCAAAAGTTCAGTTTTGTAACTGTTGGCGCATGCAGCACAGTTTCTCACCTTTTCCCCAATATCCCTATCAGTACCAGAACACCAGTACGACTGTCTCACTTTTCTTTTTGTCACCCTATGTTCTAGGTGCCCCGTATGTTCAATCTCAATAATGTGCTTTCGAAAACCACTTCGAGGAACCAACAGATTTTTCCTCATTAATTTCCTATCAACAATGCTTATTTCATCCTTTATTTTGAAACACTCCTGGACATCTGTGCTATCTTCACTTTCTACCTTCTAGCCATGTACAACTCTCGCTTTGATGCCCCTCATTACCCAATCACTCTCCTTTGCAACATTCCACTCTTCAATTTTTATCCAAACACTTCCTTCCCTGATACACACTTCAGTAACAACTTCCTCCTACCCTACCATGGTCCTTAACAAATAGTCTGCCATGACATTTTTACTTTCTCTCACAAACTCCGCTTGAAAATTATGCTCTAAATATTGATAACAAACATCTCTAAATACACAGTGTAACATTCTCTTTCATGCCTATTCCCCCCATAAAAATATATCAGCATTTTGTGATCAGTCTTCAGTTTAAAAGGTATACCCCAAACAAAGAATCTGAAGTGGTAATACCCCAACAACTGCCCAATGCTTATCTCTCAATCACAGAATAGTCTGTTTCTGCAGTCTCCTGGATGCAAAGCCCACTACATACTCTATATTGTCCTTAAACTGCGTTAGTGCTGTACCAATGTCTACATTACTAGCATCTGTTGTAATATACATATTCATTTCACATAAAAATGTCCCAATGTGTGAGCTTTAACAATGCACTCCTTCACATTCTCGAATACACTTGCACAGTCTTTTCCCCACTCAAACTCTACACCAAGCAATATTCTGCTCCCGCAAGAATTGATTTTAACTGTTCTTTGATACTTGATCCTGATGCTCCTTTAATTGCCAATACAATACGTTTCTTTGGTATAATTCCTTCCCCATTTATGATATACCCAAAATAGGTTTTGTTTCCCTTTCTAATTTGACATTTATCTTTCATTATGATCAGCCTAGGGTTTTTCAATCTCCTCATAACTTCTTCAAACAATTCATCATGTTCAGCTGCACACCTTCCTAGAATGAGTATATCATCCCAGAAACATACAATATGATCCATATTGCTAACATTTTTTTCATTACTTTCTGAACACTATTGAGGCTAAAGCAAGCCTGAATGGTATTCTTCTATAGCTGTTCAAATTGACAGGACATTGCTAATTTGCTTAATGCTCACACATATGATGCAATGGCTCATCTCTTCTTTTTATTATTGGGAAAAAACTTGTGATGTTTTAGAACAAAATTATCTTTAACCCCTTTAGCGCTAAGGTACAATTACTCTTGTGCTGCAATTTCCATTGAAATCAATGGAAAGTCCATGACGAGTTACCCTTGTCATTAGCGGCGAAGAGGTTAAGGGTACACTGAATATCCAACATTTGCACAGACATGACAATTCTTCTTCCTTCCATCCCTGAATGATTAAGAATGACTTGACGTCTAAAGAGTCCATATCAGCCACCTCCAATAGCTAACATATATATGTAATAAATTATTTTTTCCATTCCTGCCACAGTATTAGGGATTCTTCTGGTGTTGATAAGAAGGGTAAGGCAATGCCATACTTTGATCCACCATTTTCCTAATAGGGAACTTACTATAACAAAGTAAAATATGAATTTCAAATACAAATGTAATAAAAAAAAACATACAATATTAACACTTGAATGTTCAAATTGTAACTGCAAAACAGTTACAATATCTGTTTTTTCCTTGTTGATAGGCAGGTTAGGAAGATTAAAGTCCTTCTTCTATTTCTACTTCACTGCTTGATAATCCCTTTCCTTTAACCAGGAAATCCTTCCTGTGCACAAACAACAAAGACATGAGATTATGGAAAAAACACACATATGTCTTTGCCTTAATTAATCATTAGAATGTGTTAGCATGTTATGCGCATGTCTGGCCAGAAGATAGCGTTTTTATAGCTCCATTAGTCTGATTCTCTTCTCATGTTGTTATCAAATTGAGCGGTATGAGTTATGAGGTCCTCACACACATCACGCACTACAGTTTGTGAGGACGGTCTTATACGCTCGTGAATACGAGTGTATTACACTGCCATACTTCGCTCTGTGGAGTCACACTGCTTGTGCTGGGTCACGTGCCTCATGCACTCCTAATACGCAACATGCCATCTCATGCAACAACATTCCATTAACCAGTCTTTAATCCTGAAACCATACCAAGAGAAATTAAATGATGAAAACAGCAATCAATAGATGATATTTTTTCTGCAGGCAATATGTACTCCTGTACCCTTTTTCATTGATATAAGGAGCGCTCACTCACTTGCCATATGAGTTTCACAACTGTCCTCATTCCACCAGGTTTCTGTCTCAATACAAAAGTTGCTCTTGTCGCAGAGTAAAGATCACAGATTACTCTTCTTGCATCTTCTGCAACTTTGTTTGAGTATGTAAACATCTCCAGCATGGCTCCCATCGCCCTCCAGTTACTTTACCTCCCAGCTCCCTCTATATTCTCCCTCTTACATCATCAGCCTCCCATATTCTACATGCCCCTCTATCTGCTGATCCCCCCCTATGTCTCAGCAAACTCACAAAGAGATTGAGACCAGTCTATTGTTTCTCCCAGACGAGCTGGGGATAGGGCAGGAAGGCAGAACAATCAAATAACCTCTGGGTAGAAACCTCTATAAGTTTCTCCAATTTCAAAGGTGGCACTAGGTATAAATATTGGACCTTTAGACCCAACTGTTCAGTACACCTCTGGACCTATGGAAGACTAAGAATGCCAGCTGTGCTGTTCTGAAAGAAGGCCTGCTCTCCTGCTGCCCAGTTGTCTCAACGAGAAGGACTGGACATGCACCTTGAACCCAGGTCCACAAGAGAGACATAAAGGACTAGTTGACTGGCCTCCTGATCAGAGCCTCAGGGACAGAAATGCTCACCTACCTTAAAACCAGCATCTGAGTTCTACCTGTTGTGAGTCTTGCATTCCCATGTGGTGCCACCCTATCCCTGGAAAATTGGAAGTAGGCAAGAAGGTGTTCTGCCAACTTAGCTGTAGGCTTTTAGGTATAACTGATGCAGCATGAAGCATTGCCTTGCAGCACTGCATCAAAACTGTCACTGTGCAAAGCATCCCCGATGTAGGAAATTGCATCACAGCCCACAGTTTCAAGGAACCACTGCTGTGTGATGCATTCGAGATGCAGAACTTCACATTGCAAGTCTTTGTCAAGGGCACTCTCAATGACTATGCATGACCTTTGAATAGCAAGCCCTATTGACGGCCTCATTAGAACCACCACCGTGCGATGCTAGGTCCCTGTATCCGACCTGCACTTCATGGAAGTCAGCCTGAATACTTGACTTTGTTCCAGTCCAACACAAACTGATAACCACAGTAGGTGCTTTGTGCTTCTATGCACTGTTTTCACTTAAATCTTTAAAAGTTCAGCTCTCCAGTTCTACTGATTAGAGTTTTGTCATTTTGGTCTCCAATAGTTTATTAAATGTTACTTTAAATTTCTAAGTTAGTGTGGGTTCTCATCTTGTGATGTATATTCACTTTATAGAACAAACAAGAAAGATCCCTTTTCATTAAAGAATAAGACAAAATAATTTGTGTTGCAACGTGGCAAGCCCAAAAATAAAAACAATTGTCATGTGTTATTTCTAAACTTCAAAAAAATAAATATGCTTAAATATGCAAGTCAAAAGCAAAAACATCAAGGGTTGCTGAATTGTGTGATGATCATAATCATAAACTAAAAAAACGATATTATAACAAAACCATATATGAATTATACATCTGAAAACACTGTTCTTTATTAAAAGACACAGTAATAAAAACTTCTACAATTTCTCAAGCATGGACTATACCCTACAACACTGTGTGTCGATTTAGGCATTGACCCCATGCCTAGATTTCTGTACTGGGATGAATGTATGACATTGTTCTGCATTCTGTCCATCAATACATCTTTTTGCATTTGTCAACCCGAGTGGGACGGGTATGCTCAGACGTGAGTCCCATGTTCTCCATGCCACTGGGATCAAGCTATCCTGGCTGAAGAGGGGTGAAACCCCGAAACCGGTCCTAGGATGCTTGCTTCCAGTCAAGGGAGGACCTGGCCTGGCAGTTCGAGCTGGACTGTTCCCACTGGGTGCAGGGTCAAGACTGATTTGCATATGGCAGGGATGCCAAAATGAATGGCATGGTGAGCAAAAGAAACGATGGATTTAGGCCCAGATCTCTGTACTGGGGTGAATGTATGACATTGTTCTGCATTCTGTCCATCAAATGTTGTTTTTGCATTTGTCACCCCGAGGGGGACGGGTATGCTCAGACGTGAGTCCTGTGCTCTCTATGCCACTGGAATCAAACTATCCTGGCTAAAGAGAGGGGTGAAACCCCGAAACCAGTCCTAGGATGCTTGTTTCCAGTCCGGGGAGGACCTGGCCTGGCAGTTTGGGCTGGACTGTTTCCACTGGGGGCAGGGTCAAGACTGATTTGCATATGGCTCGGTCCATACTGGAATGGCATGGTGTGCAAAACAACAATGGATTTAGACCCAGATCTCTGTACTGGGATGAATGTATGACATTGTTCTGCATTCTGTCCATCAATACTTCTTTTTTGCGGCATGGGACTTCTAACAAGGCACAATACACTATGGGAGTTCTGTTAAAGCAAAGATGTGAGCCTGTCCTATGGCCATTGTGAATAATTGTTCAATATTGTACATGAAGTTACAGTTGTGTCCATATAGTGTTTTGAAAATATGCCTAAGCATCACGGTGAAGTGAAGGAAGAACTCTTAAGCATTAGAGGTGGGGTATGGATGATTGTAGAGCATGTGAGTGCTGTGTGAGAGATGTGGGAAGTTTTTCATGCTGTGAGGGCTGCTCTGCTGACTGAGCAGGGCAGGGGAGGAGGTGCTTGCCCACTCCAAAGTGCACAATGACTGTTTGGTCGGCCCTCTCAGGCCGCTCAAATCAGTCATGCGCACTTTCCCAGTTCTCCATGCAGGCTGCATTACAGCCTGCATGGAGAATAAGCCCAGGCCCCCATTCACTGGTTGAGCATTAAACCAGGCGCTCAAAACCAATGACAATGCTTCATTGGAACGTTGTGATTGTTCAGGGGAGCCTGGGTACTTACCAATCACAACACTGAATTGCAGTGTTGTGATTGGTCAGGGGAGCCTTTTCTGTGCGCTTGTCCCTTGATCTGATGAGTGGAGCAGGACCAGAGACGTTAGACCGGCGAGGCAAGGTAAGTGTTTCTTTTATTATTATTGTATTTATTTACCATCCCCTCACGCCCATGACCGATTCCTCCATGCAGGTGCACCCAAAATATTCTGCTCTGCTGGTAGAGTTTACTGAGTTTTGCACAACATTAAGTTGGTGAGCGGAAGCATGAATTGGCATCCCCTAACCTGAATTTTGGGTGTGAGCATGCCTCTTAGCAAGATTTCTCAATGCGAGTAGTGATGGCATGTCGCCACTGTTCACATTCATAAAGTTGTTGCTAAAGCTTCCAGGGGTAAAAATCAGCATGAGCAGCACGACATGCTGAATTCTCTCCAGTCACAGAACTACATGGAAACTCGCTGAGTTTTTATGTAACTCTGCTGAATTCCCCGGAGTGAAACTCTTCAAGTTCCGCCCACCCCTTGAGATTACCAGGGCTTCGGAAGGACTGTTTTAGTGAGAAACGGGGTCATTACTGATTTGTATTAGATTAGAAAAACAAATAATTGTAAAGCTTCCTAAAGGATTGCCACTGGTTAACCTATTTGCACACATTCATCCTGTCACCTTTTAGAGGTTCGATTGGCATTAGTATGCCTGGAAACTTTATATTAGCCACGCCTACTAATCCCAATGTTTGCGTATTCCAAAATGTAGTGAATATGCAATCATTCAAGGAGTACCTCAATAGGTGCAGATGTACTACTTTTTTGGTAAACTGTTCACTATCTATATTTAAAATCCAGAACAAAAAAAATTAACAAGTTAAAACCTCTGAGTGAAATAAGAACTATGAGAAAAACTGACACAGATATAGCAGATCAGTCTCAGGACACCAAACCCAATTAGCAAAACAAGAATGCTTTTTTGCGTTATCACCCCTAAAACACCTCTGCTAAATCTGCACCCCTGGCTATGTCACCTAGGTCTGTTAGGTCTTCATGGAAACTGATGACTACAGTCATTTTCAACACAATGGCCTAGAGTCCTTACCCTGGTATTATTTCAAATATACTTTAATTTTTGTCTCTGCTACAAGAAGCCTTGATGGTAGAATTTTTAAATTGATGCACGTTGATAGGACTCTATCTTTCTAGAACTTGCCTTGTACAAAACATTTTATCAAATGACTGATGGCACATGAATTAAGCCTAAGCCACAAATAGAGGAGGGTGCGCAGATAACATACTCTGATAAACTGAGACAGAGCCGAGCGATGACTCTGGCTCGGCTCTAAGTGTTGGGCCATGAAAAATTTTGGCATCTTGCTGGAAGTGCTTCTTTTTGCAAGGTCACCCTCAAACATTTTACCTTCCTCCTCCCCTTTTTGCTGAATTCATTCTTGTTGGCCCTTGGACTCCTTAAATGTCAGGGAGTGGCGGTTTTTAAAAATAGTTATTATAAGTTTTTATAAGTTGTTTCAAGAAGACCAGTGCATGCCATACGTTTTTTATCCACATTTTCATGGTAGAAAATATCTGAATTAGTCTAAGTATATCCCTGATGTCCATTACATTATAAACCGCCACTCCCTGACATTTAATTCCAGTTTACATCTTAACCTGGTAAAGTATTTGTACATTTAAACAATAACAGCTAAATTGGTACGATTAATCTCAAAAAGACAACAGAGTACGCATTGGAATTGAGTCTGTTTACAGTTTTCATGCCGGCAACACAAAACTGGCCCCCGGAAGAACATCCAGGTTCCGGGACCAGAATCGACAGAGTCAGAACAAGCAGCCTGACGGAGTGACATAGGCAGCGGGGAAACTTCGAAACCGTAACGTAACTTTTTTGTTTTAATAAGCCACTAAATCACTACCTGTTGTTATAGTGTACCTCCCTAACCCGTCTGGATCCCGTTAAGGTTTAAAATAACTACAAGACAAGGTATGTTAAAGTTACGAACGTATATGTGATAAAAAGTACCATTTAGATGCATGAGTGCGTTTTCAGACTGGTAAATACGTGACCGCGTAGCAAGCCATGTAGCGGAACAGATAGAGTCTGACAGAACCCTTTTGCTTACGTATAAGTCATACTTGCCACAGCCTGATTAACCCCATCAATGCGACATTCCACGGGCCACGCATTCTAACGCAAAAGACCCGCACTATAAAAACGCCACTTACGAGAGAGTTGACCCATTCTGGATTTAAAGGTGTTCAGTTTAAAAGTATTGCCATTTTTTAGTTGCAAAGCCATTGAGCTATGAATGAGTTCCTGTTATTTGAATACCAGTCAACTAACTTTTAGTGTTATTTCCAATACCCTCCTCCTTGTCTAGTTTGTCTTTTTAATTTTACAGGTACTCTCTGACCTTGTCAAAGAACAGCGCAACGAGATGTTCTATTGAATTCTTTTGTATTTATAGAGACGTGAGTAAGTCTCTATTCACTTGAGCACTGTGGTCCAGATGAAAGCTCCACCGACCTACTGGCGACTGGAGGGCTGAAACATGTCGACCTATACCACGTAACTAATGTGAAAGAGTCATAATCGCTCTAATTCACTCACTTTAATTTTAATATTGTCCTCTAAAGACCAGAACTATTAAAATAATTGTCTGTTACAGAGCACGATTTTTAGCTACTTTCGTTAACAACTTCACCACTTCACCTCACAATCACGATTTCTGATCACTACTGTTCTAACAAGGGTAATACCTCCTGGTTGGAGGTCGCATAAACTACTGAACCCCCGTGATTATGCGAACACGTGTGAGGGACAGCGGAGAACCAAGATATACCGCTAAAACATCGTAATTTTCCAACACGTGTATGAGGGTTTTTTATTGGGACTAGTATGAACCATCCCCGCATACCCTACGTTATGCAGGACAAGTGATCCTTTCTCATTGATTAAAAGAGCAAGTTGATTGACAAGATTCTTCGTTTTGCGAAATACTATGGCTATGATATTGATTTGTGTCATAAAACGTTAAAAGAGAAATTGATGCTGGCTCAGATGAAAGCAGCAAAAAAAGGGGGAATTTTTAATTTGAATATAGATTTTGCAGAATATATTAGGGAAATAGTCAGACTGCTACTGGTATGAGAGATTTAGAGTCAAATGGAAATACTATGATGATAATGATACCGTTACCACAAGGGAGAGATCGAGGAGGTAATATAGAGGAGATGAAAAAGAAGTTTCCTTGCCATGCGTGCTGCAAGTTAGGGCATTGGAAGCACAAGTCTAAAGGTATACAAGCAAATACCGTTGATACACAGTTTATAGATACAGGAGTAGATGGAATGAATCAGATGCAAATCAATCAACAGAATCAGTATCAGCAGATGTCGACTGGCAGAGGACAGGGTCAGCGGATACCTTAAGCTCCTATACAAAATATGAATGGTCAAGTGCAAAGATACAATGAGAATATGATTTTCTATACAAATGACAAATTGAATTCAAATGTGCAGGTATCTTCTCAATATTTGATGCAGTTGGATGAAAATAATTCAGATGCATTTCAAGATGATGCCTGAGGGGGTAGGAGGAGTGCATCCTTGGTGCATCCTTAGAGGTAGATCACTGTGGACCCTATATGGACGGTGAGGTTGACGAAACACTGTTACGTTCCTAGTAGATACTGGTGCTACCCGTTTCACTGTGAGGACTGTGAAAATTCCCAACCCACCACTCTCAGGAGAAAGTATCCAAGTTGTAGGAGTTTCAAATCAATTGATTAAGACCCAGTGACTAAACTGATGAAAGTAAAGATTGGATTACTTCAGGATTTATATAAATGTGTAGTGTGTGACACAAGTCTAGCAAATCTTGTTCCAGGGATTCGGCACATACACAGAACCAAGCACAGGATTATGAGACCTCGGCATACAGCGGCTGTGCCTTCCTACCTCCTTAGTTCCCTAAGATCTCTCGAGCCGAAGTGAGAGAGACCTCTTGTTGAAACAATAGCGCTTTGAGTCTTCTTAGTTTATTGAAATCTGTTTTCAAAGTGGGAATGGAATGCTACAGTGAATTATCAATAAGCATGGGTGGAAAATCCGTTCCGCTCGCGGATTTTGCGGATTTTCGGTAAATTCGCAATCCGCGAACGCTGGCGAATTTACAGAAAATCCGCAAATTCGCACACAGCGGATTTTTTTTGTTGGTGATACAATTTTGCGGCGTGAGGCGTTCACTTACCGTCATTCAGCGTTTGCCGAGTTGTTTTTCTCGATATTTTGCGAGTGCTGCGCCATTTTGGATCTTGCTGCGGGATCCCGCGGGAGTTTGGCGACGCATCGCAAGACTTCGCAATTGCGAACATGTAGGTGCGGTGGGCAGCAACAATCTAGCACTCGCAAAATTACAAAATTTGCAATTCTACACAAGAAATCCACTAGCAAGCAGCATAGACCTTCTGAAAATGATGATTTTTATCAGAATAACTCCTCAGGTTGACATTTGCCTGCACTTTTTTGGATTTGAGGCCTTTTGACTTTCTTTGGATCACTTTTGGATTAGAAATCAACTTTCACAAGTAAGTTTGTTTGGGGCATTACAGTTGCTGTTCTACAGAAAAACGGGTTTTGCAAAACTGAAAGCACTCAGCAGGTGCAAAAGTTCACTCATCATTAGTAACCATTCCCTGTAGTACTTCCTGAGGGGCCCCTCCAGAGTTCAGTTGCCTATGTTTGTTTGGGGCATTACAGTTGCTGTTCTGCAGAAAAACGAGTTTTGCAAAACTGAAAGCACTCAGCAGGTGCAAAAGTACAAACTCATCATTAGTAATAGTAACCATTCCCTGCAGTGCTTCCTGACTGGGGCCCCTCCAGAGTTCAGTTGCTAGTTGCAACAATTCTATGACCCTGCTCTGACCCTCACAGCAGGCTCATAGAATAGCTACAAGTAGGTCACAAAGGTCCTGGAAAAAAAAATTGCACTGCAACAGAAAGCAAATTACAGATAAGGAAGCAGGTGCCAGACTGGAATTTTAAAACAGTGACACATTAATAAATCAACCCCAAATTAATTCATGTCGGTTGAAGCAGGGCAGGTGTGCTTGCTTCCCCCCCCCCCATAATCTACAGTGATGATGAACCAGAGGGTGGCATTGATGTACCAGAGGGTGGCATGGGTGAAACAGAGGGTGGCAGTGGTGAAACAGAGGGTGCTGGGAACCTGGATTATGAACCAGACGTAGAAACAACATAGTCGTGAAGATTGCGAGCCGACAAGTAAGTTCACAATGGCGAACTGGTACAAAACCCTCGCAAACTGGCAGAAACCCTTGCGAACACAAAAAAAATCCGCAAATTCACGAGAATTTGCGGATTTTGCAGGTTGCGAGTTTGCAAATACGCAAATTCGTGAACGCCAGATTCGCAAAATTCGCCCATGCTTAATTATCAACCCTCCTGTGTGGGGGTGGAAAAAGAACATTGCTACAACAAGTAACCCGTTGGGAAACAGTTACTCTGTATGAAATACCAGGCAGAAAGCCGCCGCAATGATGGATATTCATGATAAGATAAATTCAGTTTGAAAGCAAAGTTAGTGTGGGAATGATGGAAGGAACTAGTGATCCTTTTAGAAAACCGATCAAATTTGGGCTGTGACGTTGCAAGTGTTGTGAAGCTTAACTTGTGTGCATACTAAAGAAAGTCCTCTCCTGTTAGGAATACTTCCTTTTCATCATGTTGACATTGAAATGTGAATAGTAAGGACCACAATTCATGCTTGGAAGGTACTACCAAGGGGCTCAAATCCACCTATTGGATAATGTTTCATGCATGCAATGAAAGAGGGAAATGGGCAAGGGTAAAACCCAGTATATTAACTATACTGAACAATCAGTTTCCGCAATTGAGAAGAGAAGCTGGTCTAGTTTCTCAATATGTAATAAAGTGTATGTGAAATCTTTCATGAACATAAGCTTTTGCTTATCTGTCAGATTGAAAGGCAAAAACAGGGCAGTAGCATTCAAATAATCCTGTGAGACCATTTTCTAAAGTTGTTAAGTCCACCCAAATTGCATTAGAGAGCACATCATTCTTTACAATGTCAATTACAGACGAAACAATATTATCCAATGTGTAAATTTGTGAAGACAAAGTATTAATACTGTTATTGACCACATCTAAAACTTTTCTCAAATTGACTTGATCAATTTGTCTTAAGGGGAATGCTTCTTCCATCTGTGACAGTTTCCAAAATTCATTATATGCTGCATACAAAAACCATTTAGGGTGAGGTGATTGTGGACCTAAAAGGAAGTCAGCCAAATCAATGTCACCAGATAAAAAAGAGAGATGTTGCTTAACAGACGACAAAGTAGAATGTTGCAACCATTGCTGACACAATTTGTCCACAGAATATTTATTTAGCGAATGTGATTGTGTGAAATGAGGGTCTGCTTTACTGAGGGTAAATCCACTGGATGCATGTGAAAAGCGCAATTATATTCAGAAAAATATAGGGGTTTACCCAAATTACCCACCTATGCCTGGGTAAAGAACAACACAACAAGAAAATCGGAAATTGCAAGGAGGAAAAAATGTACAAATCTCACTCTTCAAAAGAGATCTGTATATTTCTCTATTGTCAGTACATAGTCCTGTGATTCATTACATTACATTTTAGCATACCAAAAAAACATGATCTCATAATTTAATTATCGTAATATTGATTCACTTCATCATAATTTTTTAACTTCTTTTAACAAACTATATACATATATGTATACACACATACAACAATTATATATAAATCACAAAGGATACACAAACAAAAATTATATACAAATCAAAAAGTGTTCCTTCCACCCAATTAGTCGAAAAGAAAGTGTTCACCTATTCCATACAGGGAATACACTTCGAGGTAGTCTGATCTACCCAATAGGTTCTAATTTCTTCAAAACCTTAATCTAACAATTGTGCAAAAAATATATTTCCAAACGTATTCAGAAAATATCATCAGACTCCTCTTATCGTAATCTGTCGACGCGGACGCATTTCGGCCTTCAAAAACATATTGGCCTTCTCAGGACAAGGGTGAGGGAGACGACTTGTGGGAAACAATTCCGTGTGCCTTTAAATCCAGACCAGGCTAGTCAGTTCAGTTCAGTTAGTCTTTTATCGATAATTTACAATCATAAAAGACACAGTACGTACATAAAAGTGTCATAAAACCTTAAAAACATATATTTAATACAGGATTAATAAAGAATTAATCCCATAGTATTGAAAAGCTAACTAGACACAAGAGTAAAGTAGAATTTATCTAATAAAATAGTTCCTTCATTCATTCTCTAATAGGGAGCTGGATTGGATTATGGCTCTCTAACACTAGGTTTAAATCCTCGGCAATCTCCAGATTTTTCCTCCTTAGTGCCCAGGCCCAACTCAAAAATCATGCTAGATCTAGTTCCAAGATCGGAACACAGTGGCTTTAGCCACCTATGGCGTGGGCTATTATAAACCGGGCACACAAAGAGTACATGAATTGTTGTCTCTTCCTAAATATGGCAAAAAGGGCAATTGGGATTCATGGTTTTATTCCATTTAGCAATTAAAGATCCTAGAGGATGGGAACCCACTCGGAATTGATGACATAGCTTCCTATCTCTATGCTTAGTAATCGAATTCCATTATGGTTCTGCTTTCTATGCGAACTTGTGATCAAGAAAGACACCTATAAGTGAGGTACTACCCACTGTTGACAGGGTCTTTCTATTGATCATGTCCCAATAGACATTTTTAAAATAATTTTTGTTGGGAAAGATGTTACCTATTGGATCATCTCAGAATTGGCCAAGCCCCATTTCCCTCAGGTTGTGCCTAATGTTCTGCAGCCATTTAATTTTTGAGGATAGATTGATACTCCTAATGTGCATTACTGCACTTGCATACAATGCTAATTCGGGGGTGGTCCAGAGCCTCATCCAGTAGGCTAGGGGTCTTAAACCTGCAACCTCGTCTAAGGAAGTACAGCCCAAATCTTAGAGTAAAGGCTTTATAGGCGCTGATTGTGGAAGGGCAGTCAGGGATCTCAAGAACTTATTTTGTGCTTGTACTAGGGGTAAAAGGTTTTTGAACCCCCAAAGTTCTGCACCATAAATAACAGAGGCCCTGATTTTCCCATTATATATATCTACTGCTTGTCCTATGGGTTTTGTATGGGACAGACGGTGTTCCTTTAGTAGGGCACCAGGCAGCTGATTACGCTTTAAAACTATGGCATCTAAACGGGAGGCCGAGTTCATCTTCCTGCCCATAGTTACCCCTAAATAGGTGAATGTATCGGTCTGTTCCAATGATACATTGTCCAATACTACCCTGCTCTTGACATATTTGTGCATACGCAAAACCATGAACTTTGTTTTGTATGCGTTTACCACATGCTCATGGTCATTGCAAAAAAGTACAAACCGGTCAAGGGAACGTTGCAGACCTGACTGAGTTTTTGAAAAAATGAACGTGTAGTTTGCAAACATTAGTAAAGGTACCCTTGAACCGGCAAGAGATGGTGCATCAGTTGGAAAACCAGAAAAGAATGTAATCACCTTATTTATTAAAAGGGAAAATAGGGTGGGGACGAGGTCGCACCCCTGCCATACACCCTTATTAACTGGGAAGGAATCTGTTAATTCGCCCTGCTGCCCCACCTAACTTGAGCATAATTTGCCTCATGCAATTTAACAATGAAGCCAAGAATTTCCTTGGGCATCCCAGCCTCCTTTAGCTTTTGCCACAGCTTATGACGGGGTACTAGGTCAAATGCTGATTGTAAATCAACAAATGCTGCATAGAGTGCTCCCCGTGCTAAAATCACCGTGGACCAATAAATAATCATAAATCTGAAAACGTGGTCAATGGTGCTGACATGGGGTAGGAAACCCACTTGATAGGTAGTTAGAACATCCTGATCTATTACCCATTCATTAACTCTACCTAGGACAAGTCTTGCAGCTATTTTTTGTAAGGTATCTATTAGGATTATCGGCCTATAATTGCTAGGACTGGCACGGTCTCCCTTTTTATATGTAGGGATGATTTCCGCCCCTCGCCAAGTTTCCGGTACTGGAGCACCTTTGGCTATAGCATTTACGATGATAATAATATAATTGATCCTTATCTTCCTGTCCTTTTTATATAGGTCTGCCGGGATGCAATCTGGGCCAGGGGCGCTTCCTGCTGGGCCCTGTCTAGCACTCTGTCGATTTCTCCTTTACTAAATAATAACACTTCCTCAGTGACAACCTCAGGGTACTTAATACATATACTACGAGGGCAAGAAAATTGGCCATAAAATGTTGAACCCGAAGTTCAGGAGGAACATTATTGACTGGTGAGGTTCTTGTTTAACTGTTACCCCCTTTAACCAATTGCCAAAATCCAGTCCACTTCCTCTCAGTACTAGCTTTAGCCAGACTAGCCCATCTGTCCTCGTCAAAGTCTTTTTTGCCTTGATTTGAGCTTTCTTGTATTTAGCCCTTGCTATTTTCACATCTAAGGGGACTCCCATCCTGATTGCATTTGAGAGGTGCCGGAATGCAGCTCCACATTCCTCGTTGTACCACTTGGCTGATTTTTTTAAAGGGGGCTTATACGGCTTCCTAGCTTTTGTAAGTAGAAGCCTTAGTTTGGCATAGTGGTCCTCGTGGGCCTTCATAAGGTCCTTAGAGCCATTACCTTTTGCCACCTGCAGCCACATCTGTGCTACAGTCTCTTACGTGTTGCCCTAATCTGCTTTAAGAGATCTTCGTCCTCTAAGACCACTGCCAATTTTAACCAGTGGCAGTCATGGGACATATAGACCTCTCCTAGGATGTATGACGTTACAACGCAGGCTATTACAATACATGCCTTTACAATGCGGTTTTTACATCGCATACCTTTACAACGCATAGCGCTTAGAGGTGCTGGATAGTGAAAAGTTAAATTTTTTATTCCAACTCCAGTCCCCGTGGACACTAGGGAAGGTGTTGGATAGAAAATTAAACTTATTCCCTATCCTAGAGCGCCTCCCAGCGCAATGCGTTGTAATGGTTTGCGTTGTAATGACCGCGTTGTAATGGTAGTGCGTTGTAAAAGTTTCATTGTAAAGGCTGTTTACCCCTCTCCTATCTTGGAGGCAATGTCAGCAATTGGAGGATCCAAACCAGTCCTTTTTACTGTCAATAGTTATGGATCATGGTCACTCTCCAGTCTATGGGATACCACCATGTCCACTAGTCTTGACCAAAGCTCCAGATAAGTATGTAATCAATACTACTGCATCTAGTCCCGTTAGAAAATGTGACACAACCTTCCCAGGTTGAGGGACTTCTCCCATTGGTAGCTCTAATCCCCGACTTAGGGATAGACTTTTTACTTGGAACGCTGCCTCAGACCATTGCTTAACTGGTGTCAATGAAAGGGACGGTATCCCCCAAGTTTGGTCCACCTCCACGCTGAGGCTGCCATCATCCAATCCCAGAGGCTTGAAAGTGCAGTTAAAGTCACCCACTATAACCACAATACTCGACTCAGACAATCCGTCCAAAAACGTGTCTAAGAGGGCAATGGTTGTTGAAGCTTTCCCACCTGGTACCCCGATTGAATAGACATTGATAAATATTAGATCCAGTTTGCCCTTTGAGCAAATTTTGATGGGAAGGATGTCTGGGCTATCTATGGGTAGTTCCTTGGTTTGATAGGAAGACTGTTGATTTACCCATGTTGCCAAACCCCCACTAGGTCTCCCCTTCCTATTTGCAATTGCTGCTTTAGCATATGTCAGGCATCCTGGGCGACAAATTGTATCTAATGACCAGGTCTCCTGGAAGTTAATAAAATCAAACCCCTCTACAGAACAAGACAAATCACAGGCCATAGTCTTATTTAGTAGACCTGCTATATTCCAGGACATCACAGAAATTGACGGAAATGTGAGAGTCCCAGAATCAGCCCGAACTGGTTGCCCAGTCACATGCTGATTCCTGGCCTCCACATGATATATACCAATTTCTGGTTCTGGGTCATCAGGGGTAACGAAGGAACTACAAGGTGCCTGCATCTGGGTAGGTGGTTGTTGTCAATCGCATAAATCTAGTTCGGATAATGGGACAAATCTGTTGGAAAGAGAAAGCACCTGGGGTTCGTTTGCAAGTCCAAAAGGTACCTGAAGTCGCCTACCCATCCCCAAGTGATCCGATGGGTTAATAGTACAGTACCCTGGTTTATAAAAATACCCTAGAGGCAACACAAACACCCTGTCCATATGACTGCTCGACATCCCACCCAGATTTTCAAGCAAAAGTTTTTTGTTACATGGGGACTATTAAAATTCTCAACCACAAAATCCCCATATCCTTCCTTCCTAGTTGGTCCGATCCACGGTGAATGTCTGACCATAATTATATATTTGTCCATGCCCCCATTCCGAAGCCCTACCTCCCCAAGACAAGTATTTAACCAGTGCAATACTTTATATAGTAATTGGTCTGTAATTTCAGACTGTGTTTCCCGCAGGGGAGCGACATTTTTTTAAACTACTACTGGATGCTGGGGGCAAATTATACACAGGCAAGTTTGAAGGAATGGCATTGGGTCTCACACTTCTTGGTCCCTCCATTCAGACTATAGTGTTGCCTTGAGTGTCCATGGAAATTTTTTTAGACATCCAATCTCCTTTAGAGCTACTAATGTCATATCCCTACCATCGCACTGAGTGGTCACTATAGATTGGGCAAATTCGCTGGATTGATTCCCCGGGTCGTTGTCGTCAAACCTAAGTGTCCGTGCTGGCTTTTTAGGTGCTGCTGCAGATATCTTGGTTGCAGTTCCTGGGACATTTGGTTTCATGGCTGTTCTATTTGACGATTGAAGGTCTGGTATGACTATAGAAGAAACCATACTCTCATGCTGACTATTTGTGTTTGGGCCAGTTGGATTAGAGTGAGTAAAGAAGCCCTCGAGAGTAGCAAATCCTGTATTGACGAAGCTTTCATAATTAGACAGTCACTCCTCTATCCTGGTCAGTCTGTGTGTGATGGGGGTGAGCATAGTTTTTAATGAATTCTTGATTCACTTCCAAATTTTCTTGTTCATAGTTCAAGATACTTCCACCCAAGGTAACGGAATTGGAATCCATGATTACCTGAGCAGTGTCCGATATAATTCCCTCTTCTGCTGTGGCTCGGCCACAAGTTTTACCTGACCTCAGCACTTTTGCCATGCAGGGCCTTTGGGGACCTCCACCCTGCTTCCTTTTCACTGCCATATTTTATTTGGTTGGTTAGCACAGTTGTTTCTATCCGGGGACCTGGCAGTTGCTCGAGTGATCATGCTAGTTACAACATTCGTTTGCAATAATCGTGTAACTGCAGGATCCTCACTTGGAACAGAGAAAGAAGATACATCATTACTCTCCATATTTAGAGTCGGCAGTACGGTCAAGTCTTCCATTAGATGGACAGGGGAAGAAACAGTAGCTATAGAACCTAGAGATGATCTCTTGTTATACTGCTGATCTAAGATAGACGGTGCTCTGTTAATTGAATCTGCTTTTCCAGGACAGAGGTAGCCGTTAGTATAAACTGATCGAGCATCCCGCCACATTTCCCGCCCGAGTGACTCCTGTCCTCTTCCTTTCACATCTGCTCCTCTCAGTAAAACAGTGGGACTAGTCTTGATTCAAGGAAATGTCAAAGTAACAATGGACAAACAGTAGTGACCTCCAGAGACTAACACAGTGGGAATGACCTTACTTGATTTTCTGGCTTAGAAGGGGGGGCCCAGCCTGGCCTCATCCTGTCTCTGACGGGCTCAGATGGATCGCCCTTTTTCCAGGGCATCGCTGGGCGTGAGCCCACGTGCACCCCTCGATGCGGAAGCCCTACTCTTCTTTTCAAGCGCCTCCTGGTGCTTTCTGATGGCGTCAATTTCTGGCGCTACAGGGGGGATGCCAGGACTTGTGGTCCCCCAGTCCACGCTGGATGTTTGGCGAGCAGCGGGAGGGACTGCAGGGACAGAAAGGCAAAGGTAAACATTGCGGTCTCCCCGGACCGTTAGGTATCGAGAATACAGTGTCCCGGAGTTTGCGTTGGCGGAGCCCAGTGAGCACAATCCCCACTCCGCTTTTCAAGTGCCTCCTGGTGCTTTCGTATGGCGTCAATACCCGGCGCCACAAGGCGGATGCCGGGACTTGTGGTCCCCAGTCCACGCTGGATGTTTGGCGAGCAGCGGGAGGGACAGCAGGGATAGGAAGGCGAAGGTAAACGTTGCGGTCTCCCCGGACCGTTAGGTATCAAGAACGCAGTGTCCCGGAGTTTGCGTTGGCTAGTCAAAACTCAACATTTAGGGCGTATAACTCTAACTCATATGATGTGCACATCCAAAAAATGGAGAAGTCACTGAAATCCACTGAATAGTCACCACTTCGTTCTACAGGTACAAATCTCTTTACTTTCAAAGGACTTCCGTGGCCATGTCCATCGCGATTGTGTCATTCATAGTAATGGCACAGGGCACAAAAGTGCAAATGGCAAGCATTAGTATTGAGAGGCCATATTAACCAACCCAAGGGATTAATAGTGGAAGAGTTAAGGGTGACGTTCTGGACCATAGGAATCAAATCATCCAGAGTATGATTTTTATGTTGCTGCCAGGTATTATAGGCTGCCAATGATGGAAATGAAGGAAAGTTTAAACCTTTTGCAGTAGCTAAACCAAAACAAGTAGTCGGTTGTACAGTCTGTTTCAGGAATATCAGCTGTGATGGTATCAAACACACATGATGCAATTATTCAGTTCCCCCCACCTGCCAATCTTTGGTACCCCATATTGATTTCAAACCAATCAGGTCCTTCTAATAATCATAACCTTTTAAGGATAAATTTGTTATTAAAATTGAAGAATATACCAATTTAGTATGGGTCAGCATGAATCTCGTTTGTATTGGTGAATTCAACTGAAAAAATATACATCCTCAGTTTCAAAAGCAGTGTAATATCGTAAATATGAAGACAATGCATGCACTGTCTTAATATCTCAGTCATCAGAATGCATTCTTGGCGTAATGACATCACCTAAGGAAACACAAAAGACATATGGCATTCAAATGGTCTCAGTCGAGCTGCAAACTTCATATGGAACCTTATCCCAAACTATGCCATCGCTGACTGGAAACGCTGAGATGGTGACATTGGGTTAACACCTATTCATTTTGTGAGACAAAGTATGGGGGGGGCAATATTCCATTGACCGAATAAACAGCAGAGCTTTCAAGTAACTAATGACCATTGATTAAAAGGAAAAAAATTGTCACAAACCCAATACACATAGAGAGGAACAACTTCGTAAGCACCATCCATTTGTATGTCCATGGGGTAATAAGATACGTTTTTCAAAACCATGAAAAGAAAATGGAAAGTTGACTTCGGAGCTCTGCCTCAGTGGTAGTTGATGAAGATGAAAAAGAAGTTGAAGAAAAGTTATCTCTGTCCAAATAATAGCCACTAGCACCCAGGCAAAACAATGGGGGCTGATCAGCATTAAATCTTGAATGGAGCATAGTATTGGGAAAGGCAGCAGTAGACTCCACCGGCGGAAAGGCATAGTCATGATGCATAGCATTTGAAGATGATGATAAAACAGGCAACAAATCATTGAAGTCTTCACTTCACATTCCATTTGCAAAGGACTCTTTGTGGAAGACATCAGGTGCAAAGAAATATCCTATTGAGTAATGCACCTAGGCATAAATGGTGTAACTTGACATGACATGTTCAATGGAAATGAACCGATTCTCTCTTCTGACCAGGGAGTGGAGGTAAAATCACAGCACGAGTACCCTTCAATCTAAGAACTGGGATAATGCACGATAGGATTGACCAAATTCTTTTTTGTTCTCCAACTTCTCTCGGACCAGATCACCAATTTTAGGAAGCCAGCCAGTTACAGGATAGAGCACTGCTGTATCAGTGAAGGAGGACAAGTGATCATTTGCTGGAGCATTTTGAATCTTTTCTAGATCCTGTAACATAGCACAATGGTTATCTACGTCAAAGGTTGTGGCAGCCACTGTAACGTCTAGAACATCAAGGCCTGCCACACACATTTTGATTCCAAAGAGCATTTCGTATGGGGTCCGCCCACCCAGAGATCTTCTAGGAAGTTTATTTATTCCACGTTGGACTCCATACAAATTAGTCAGGCAACTCCTGCAATACCTAAAACTCCATTTGTTAAAGAATGCTTTAAGTCTCGGTTCAATAGCTCCACAACAGAATTACCCTCAGGCCCGTATGGAGACCTGCACCCCCAGTGACTTCATCGTGTCCTTCGCTGGACCTTTGTCAGAGTGGAAGATACCACAGGTGAATGTCCAGATAAAGACACGCAAATCTCGAATGACATTTTGTGCGTCAGTACTACGTTGCAACCAAACCCAAAGGAATCTAGTGCACACATCCACTGCAAAAAAAAAATATGCTTAGTAGCAGTGTCTGATGACAAAGGCCCGCAGTGATCAAGGTAAATATAACCAAACGGATGATTTTAAATGTAAAGTTGCGTATGTGGTGGATGAGCAGCTGTGGACGGATTTATCTATTGACAAATGTCGCAAGAAAGGACATCATTATGAGTCTGTCTATAAAAGCCACGCCACCAATAACGCTGCTGCAAGAGAGACACTGTTTCCAAAACACCTGCTTGAGCAGAAGCAATGCCTTCAAGGGCAGCAATAATCAAAGGAAGTTTGCAGTCCTTGTTGGAAATCAGCCGATCCCCCACGGATGGTATCATATCAAATGGGACTTGCTCAGGTGACATAAGAATACTTTGAAGGGAAACCTTGTGGGATCTTTGTCCCATCCTTCGTCGCAGCTATTTCTGCAAGAATATAAATACCAATTTTAGTCATGGACCTAGTTACTGCTGCTACTGAACATATGGCTACTGCAGATTGGGCTGCCTCATCAGCCAAAGAACTACGAACAGCATGTGCTCCCACACGCTGACGGCCAAAAGTATGGATAACATGTGTGAGTGGCAAACGTTCCTTAAGAGTGGCCACTAGAACCCAAAGCATTTTATGCTTTATAGTGCTACCTTTAGCATCGCGATAATCATTTTGGGACCAAAAGAACAAATTACCATTAAAGGATTGTACACACTAAAAGGAATTGCACTAAAGCACGTAGGTTGGCTAATTGAGCTCTACAGTCTCCAAGTGCCTGTGCGTGCACCGAGGAAGATTTAAAATCATGACTCAACCATAGAGCCTGCTACAATAGTACAGGCTGCCGACTAACATGTTTAGAACCAACGGCCAGTTGAGCAGAACCGTCTGTATAAATGATACATTTGTATCGATCAAGAGGAAGTAAAGATGACGGAGGAGGATGAACCTGTTCATTTTGCAAAAACTCCTGTGTCTGTAACAATAGGTCAAAGATAAAAGTGACATAAACCAATGTCAATGAACTCACCCACTGAATCCAAAGAGTATGTAAAGCTTTAGAATTCGGAATGCTCGCCTTAGTGACTGCATCTAGAGCAGGCACAGGCGAGACCATAAGAATACGCTCACCTTAAGCAAGAGAGCGTTCTTTAAGAATAACCATCCCTACTGCTGTAAGAATTTTTTCAATTGAGGAAAAAAGTATCTTTGCTGATGTGTACAAGTGCGATTTGTAAGAAATGGGGACTGTGTCTACCTAAGTGAAACCTAGTGTACCTGGCACAATCCTTATGACCAAATGTGTAGAATTGACGCAAGTTAACAAGAAGTTGGTCACAAGCAGATCAGACTGCAGAGACAGAAGAATAAATACGAGGTTTGTATCAACATGCATAGTGGTTTGATACGCTGGGCGTAGTCAGGAATGTATGTCCTCCCAAAATTAAAAAAAACAGCAAAGATTGTAACACATTTAGAGTGGATAAAGGTTGCAACTGAGCACATTTCTACAAAACGTGAGGGGCCGACCCCCTACTTTCATTGTTGAGCTCGTACCTCAAGAAGAGTACCGGCAAATAGAGGATGTTTGACTTAGCAAGATAAAATGTGTTCCCTAAGTCAGCAAAAGACAAAATGATGCGATCCACATGCACAAGATGCAGTTTCAATTTGTCATCTATCAAGTAAATATCATTGATGTATGAGAAATAATCAGGGTCTATGTCATGTAAAAGAGACACAACACATGTTGAAAAAGCCCCAGGGCTAATATAGCCCATAGGCAAACGTGTAAACATTCTGATTGCCAACCGTGGTGAATGCGGTTAAGGCACGGCTATCAGGAGCCAAATTGTGACTATAAAATCTTTTGGATATATCTAGAGTGGTCTTATACTTCTTCCGAACAATGTTATTTATCAAGGCAGAGATCTGGATGTTCTGTACTGCAAACATATGAAAATGGCAGTTTACATTTCTGTAATCTAAAACTATGTGATATGAACCGACCAGTTTCAATATCAGAAAAAGAGAATTATTCATTGATGAAACACAGGGTTCAATCACACCCTGATATTCTAGTTGGGTCAAAATTTCAATTACGGATGCTGTTGCATCACGATTGTTCAGATATTGCGCTTGTGGCTGAAGCATAGAACTTAATGGAATTACACGTGCCAGTGAATCTCTATCCCAACCAACCTGATTACAATACACAGCCGGCACTAGGGCTAATGCCCATTCCTACATGTAAGCTTGATTTGCCTCCTCAGAGACGTAACAGAAAAACTCAGGAGTATTACGTCCTCTCCCCAGGAAGAAGCCAAAATGAATGGAGGAGGCCAATCCACCTCCGCCAAAAAAATATCATATAAGGAGGTAAGATTGTCCTAAAAGACTGCCCTAATTGTGCGTTTAATATCACCTTCAATTTGGAGGACTATCTCATAAAGCCTATTAGGGGGTGCAACTAGTGTATCTGCTGATTCGACTGTAATGAATGTATCAATTGCTCTTACCTCCAGATGGAGTGCCTCCTGCACTATGGTAACTTCCGCCACACTTTTGAGGAGTGTCACCGCCCATCTCCAATCAAGGAGCAGGGTTCTCACCATCTGAGGAATACTTTGCTGTGAAACTAGCAACTCTCTTCTTCTGAAACTGGGCATGATAAAGAGGTAGTCCCTCTGGTTTGGCCATTACATCGAACTGGCATGCCGGATCACATCGCAGTTGAGTGGTCTCGCCTTGTCTGCGATCCTGTCGGTCCACTCCACTGAATTATGGTTCCGATCATTCATGAAAGGAACGATGGGAGCGAGGACCAGGAACTTGCAGTCTCTCAGGTGTCTTAATTTTAGAGCGGTCACTCAAATCATATCTACGCTCAGAAGTATCAGGTGTCGGTGAATCTGCACCTGAACCATGGTTCTGCTGTTGCTGCTGCTGAGTTCTATTCCAAGCTTCTTTAGGAAAGACGGGATGCCCCTCCTTTTCAGACTGGGGCTGTGTCTGAGTAAAAGCTTGAGACCCTACGGGTATGTAGCGCGCTTTACAAGTGTCACTGATTGAAGGTTTAATTTCCAGATAATTACACCCCAAGGATTTATACATGTTCTCAACAATCTTTGGCAATTCATATTTTTTATCCACATCAACCACTGCCTCTAGGCACTGACTCAACTGCAAGCTAACTGCTTCCCTCTTGACATTAGCAAGAATCATTTCAGAGGCAATAGAGAATACGCCTAATAATCTCATCCCCAACTCCAGGGCAGCCTCCACCCTGTGTTCACCTTGAACCTTCTTAAGAACCGTCAGAAGTATGGCATGAAGGGGGTTCCAAAGCACAACGAATTAATCACCCCAAAAACCTCCTGCAAGTGGTGCAATCAGCCCGATTGGGAATAAGGCCTTTAGGTAAGCTCATCGTAAGTATCCTGTGTTTATCTACAGGAGACATGTGTGGAAAAACAGCTTTGAATTGCTCAATTTTTTCAGCCAACCAAAAAGGGAAATCATCCATGAATTAATCATGATAGGACTAATACCCACGCGACTACCATGCCCAGGTGGCTGAGTGGCACATGCCGGAGCTGCCAGCACATTGCAAGAGAAATACTGAATGACACTTCTGTGTGTATGAATCAAAGAAATGTTTAATATGCGCAGCCCTGTATGTGAAACACTAAGATAATTTAGATGTGGTTTAAATCCCACCAAAATTGACCATGTGGACCTTCAACCAATAAGGCGCTGAGACAGACCAATGAAACCGCACTGAAATCGCACCACCTTCATATTCATGAAATAAATTATCGTTGCCATCAACATCTGGGAACTTAACCCAGGAGTAAAAAACATTGAAGCGGAAAGCAGCATCCGCCTATATGACAAACATAAAATCCCCTCCCTCAACCGGGACTATATGCTGGGTCAAATGTGCATTAACCATGGCTCAGTTAGGCGCAGCAATGTTAATTGCCATTATAGACACCAAAAGGAAAATTGTAGCGCAATCAAATGATTCTTGTGACAACACCAGCAGTTAAATGTGGTGGTTTGCCTAACTGGATTCATGCTGTTCACACTTGTCGAGCCCCATGTCTACTTGAAAGTACAGAGTCAGTTGAAGGTGTCCATTCAGAACAGGCACACGATTTGAGCCCTGGGCAATGGATGCTCGTAAAGAAACATGTGAAGAAGTCTTGTTTGGAGCCTCCTTGGCGTGGACCATATCAAGTGATTCTTGTGACAACACAAGCAGTTAAATGTGGTGGTTTGCCTAACTGCATTCATGCTGCTCACACTAGTTGAGCCCCTTGTCCACTTGAAAGTACAAAGTTTTTGAAGGTGAACAAAGAGAACTAAAAAATAGCCTGAATAGACTGAAAATCAAGTAGAGTGGGTGCAAGCTACTGGGTCTAGAAACACCCTCTCTGATGAAGCAGAAAGGAAGTTTGTCCCTGAAAGTGACAGAGAATAGGAAGAAAGGGAATCAACTAAGCGGAACCTTGAATCAAGTTAAATAGACTGTGTTTCAGGAAAACGAACAAGAAAAGGTGATAAATGGCCTGGAGGAGCTAAACAGTTGAAGAATACTTAAATGATCTCAACTGTTGAAACATGGGAAGAAATAAAAGAATTACAAGATACAGTTACTGAGGCAGAAAAAGAAGGCTGGATCAAAGCAGGATGTACACGCAGAGCAGATGATGAAGTGTTGGTTTACACAGATGGAAGACATGTATTGTATGGATAGTTTGTTATTGCAAATGGTGAGGGTTTGCCATGGTACGACACATGTAGGCAGAGGTGCTATGATAAGGCTTTTCCAACAGTCATGGTTCAATCCAAAATTCAGAGTCATTGCAGAGAGTCTGTGCCAGAGGTGTGTAACATGTCAGCAACAAAGCGCAGGGGGAAAAACAGTTGTTAGTTTTGGACAAATTGGAAAAGCAGCAGGTCCATTTACACATATGCAGTTGGACATCATAGACATGCCTCCTTTCACTGGATTAAAACATTTCTTGGTGATTGTATGTCCATTTTCACATTGAGTTGAGGCATACTCAACAAGACATAATGACAGCTTAACAGTTGCTAAACTGTTGCTTACAGAGCTCATACCTACATTTGGATTTCTATTTATATTCAAATAGAGGAACGCACTTTAATAGTAAAGTAGTGTGTTTGATTTGTGCCGCCTTACAAATTGGTACAAAAGGGGGTGGTGATGGACGGAGCATCTGAATCAATCAAACACTCACACCCAGTCAAAAGATCTGTGTTTAATCCATCACGTTCTTTAGCCCACTCAGCCAGCCCAGTTCAGACATGGCTATATGCAAATCAGTCTGACCCTGTGCATAATGGGAACAGTCCAGCCGAACTGCCAAGCCATGTCTTCCCTGGACCGGAAACAAGCTTCCGAGGACCAGTTTCAGGCATTCCAGCCATCTTCAGCCCGGCTTGATTGAATCCAGTGGCAAAGTGAGCAAGGGACTCACATCTGAGCATACCCTGCCACACTTATGGCGGCCAAAAGGGGTACAAAAGGGGGTGGTGATGGACGGAGCATCTGAATCAATCAAACACTCACACCCAGTCAAAAGATCTAGTTTTAATCCATCACCGTTCTTTAGTTCACTCTGCCACCCCAGTTCAGACATGGCTATATGCAAATCAGTCTGACCCTGTGTTTCATGGGAACAGTCCAGCCTGAACTGCCAAGCCATGTCTTCCCTGGACCGGAAACAAGCTTCCGAGGACCGGTTTCTGGCATTCCAGCCGTCTTCAGCCCGACTTGCTTGAATCCAGTGGCAAAGTGAGCAAGGGACTCACGTCTGAGCATACCCTGCCACCCTTATGGTGGCCAAAAGCGGGACAAAAGGGGGTGGTGACGGACGGAGCATCTGAATCAATCAAACACTCACACCCAATCAAATGATCTTGGGTTTAATCCATCACCGTTCTTTAGCCCACTCTGCCACCCCAGTTCAGACATGGCTATATGCAAATCAGTCTGACCCTGTGCCTCATGTGAACAGTCCAGCCTGAACTGCCAAGCCATGTCTTCCCTGGACCGGAAACAAGCTTCCGATGACCGGTTTCTGGCATTCCAGCCGTCGTCAGCCCGGCTTGCTTGAATCCAATGGCAAAGTTAGCAAGGGACTCACGTCTGAGCATACCCTGCCACACTTATGGCGGCCAAAAGCGGTTCAAAAGGGGGTGGTGATGGACGGAGCATCTGAATCAATCAAACTCTCACACCCAGTCAAAAGATCTGGGTTTAATCCATCACCGTTCTTTAGCCCACTCTGCCACCCCAGTTCAGACATGGCTATATGCAAATCAGTCTGACCCTGTGCCTCATGGGAACAGTCCAGCCCGAACTGCCAAGCCATGTCTTCCCTGGACCGGAAACAAGCTTCCGAAGACCGGTTTCTGGCATTCCAGCCGTCTTCAGCCCGGCTTGCTTGAATCTAGTGGCAAAGTGAGCAAGGGACTCACGTCTTAGCATACCCTGCCACACTTATGGTGGCCAAAAGTGGTACAAAAGGGGGTGGTGATGGATAGAGCATCTGAATCAATCAAACACTCATACCCAGTCAAAAGATCTGGGTTTAATCCATCACCGTTCTTTGGCCCACTCTGCCACCCCAGTTCAGACATGGCTATATGCAAATCAGTCTGACCCTGTGCCTCATGGGAACAGTCCAGCCCGAACTGCCAAGCCATGTCTTCACTGGACCGGAAACAAGCTTCCGAGGACCAGTTTCTGGCATTCCAGCCGTCTTCAGCCCGGCTTGCTTGAATTAAGTGGCAAAGTGAGCAAGGGACTCACGTCTGAGCATACCCTGCCACACTTATGGCGGCCAAAAGCGGTACAAAAGGGGGTGGTGATGGACGGAGCATCTGAATCAATCAAGCACTCAGACCCAGTCAAAAGATCTGGGTTTAATCCATCCCCGTTCTTTGGCCCACTCTGCCACCCCAGTTCAGACATGGCTATATGCAAATCAGTCTGACCATGTGCCTCATGTGAACAGTCCAGCCTGAACTGCCAAGCCATGTCTTCCCTGGACCGGAAACAAGCTTCCGATGACCGGTTTCTGGCATTCCAGCCGTCGTCAGCCCGGCTTGCTTGAATCCAATGGCAAAGTTAGCAAGGGACTCACGTCTGAGCATACCCTGCCACACTTATGGCGGCCAAAAGCGGTTCAAAAGGGGGTGGTGATGGACGGAGCATCTGAACCAATCAAACACTCACACCCAGTCAAAAGATCTGGGATTAATCCATCACCGTTCTTTATCCCACTGTGCCAGCCCAGTTCAGACATGGCTATATGCAAATCAGTCATACATGTGCATAATGGGAACAGTCCTGCCCGAACTGCCAGGCCATGTCTTCCCTGGACCGGAAACAAGCTTCCGAGGACGAGTTTCTGGCATTCCAGCCGTCTTCAGCCCGGCTTGCTTGAATCCAGTGGCAAAGTGAGCAAGGGACTCACATCTGAACAAGTCCTGCCACACTTATGGCGGCCAAAAGTGGTACAAAAGGGGGTGGTGATGGACGGAGCATATGAATCAATCAAACACTCACACCCAGTCAAAAGATCTGGGTTTAATCCAGCACCGTTCTTTAGTTCACTCCGCCACCCCAGTTCAGACATGGCTATATGCAAATCAGTCTGACCCTGTGCCTCATGGGAACAGTCCAGCCCGAACTGCCAAGCCATGTCTTCCCTGGACCGGAAACAAGCTTCCGAGGACCGGTTTCTGGCATTCCAGCCGTCTTCAGCCCGGCTTGCTTGAATCCAGTGGCAAAGTGAGCAAGGGACTCACGTCTGAGCATACCCTGCCACACTTATGGCGGCCAAAAGCGGTACAAAAAGGGGTGGTGATGGACGGAGCATCTGAAACAATCAAACACTCACACCCAGTCAAAAGATCTGGGTTTAATCCATCACCGTTCTTTAGCCCACTCTGCCACCCCAGTTCAGACATGGCTATATGCAAATCAGTCTGACCCTGTGCCTCATGGGAACAGTCCAGCCCGAACTGCCAAGCCATGTCTTCCCTGGACCGGAAACAAGCTTCCGAGGACCGGTTTCTGGCATTCCAGCCGCGTTCAGCACGGCTTGCTTGAATCTAGTGGCAAAGTGAGCAAGGGACTCACGTCTGAACATACCCTGCCACACTTATGGCGGCCAAAAGCGGTACAAAAGGGGGTGGTGATGGATAGAGCATCTGAATCAATCAAACACTCATACCCAGTCAAAAGATCTGGGTTTAATCCATCACCGTTCTTTGGCCCACTCTGCCACCCCAGTTCAGACATGGCTATATGCAAATCAGTCTGACCCTGTGCCTCATAGGAACAGTCCAGCCCGAACTGCCAAGCCATGTCTTCCCTGGACCGGAAACAAGCTTCCGAGGACCAGTTTCTGGCATTCCAGCCATCTTCAGCCCGGCTTGCTTGAATCCAGTGGCAAAGTGAGCAAGGGACTCAGGTCTGAGCATACCCTGCCACACTTATGGTGGCCAAAAGCGGTACAAAAGGGGGTGGTGATGGACGGAGCATCTGAATCAATCAAACACTCACACCCAGTCGAAAGATCTGGGATCTTTTGAATGGGTGTGAGTGTTTGATTGATTCAGATGCTCCGTCCATCACCACCTCTTTTGTACCGCTTTTGGCCCCCATAAGTGTGGCAGGGTATGCTCAGACGTGAGTCCCTTGCTCACTTTGCCACTGGATTCAAGCAAGCCGGGCTGAAGACGGCTGGAAGGCCAGAAACCGGTCCTCGGAAGTTCGTTTCACGTCCCGGGAAGACATGGCTTGGCAGTTCGGGCTGGACTGTTCCCATGAGGCACAGGGTCAGACTGATTTGCATATAGCCATGTCTAAACTGGGGTGGCCGAGTGGGCTAAAGAACGGTGATGGATTAAACCCAGATCTTTTGACTGGGTGTGAGTGTTTGATTGATTCAGGTGCTCCTTCCATCACCACCCCCTTTTGTATCGCCTTACAAATTGAGCATAATTGCATTGTGCTTATCCACCTGAGGCATCTGCCATGGTCGAGGAAATTAATGGCAAAATAAAAGCATGATCAGCAAAGGTTTGTGCATCGAAAATATTGAAATTGCCTGATGCATTACCATTGGTGTTGATGAGTTGGAGAAGTATCCCAGACAAAAGAACTGGACTGTCCCCACCTGAAATAGGTGTGGGAAGGGCTATGAGACCACCAACAGTCCCAGCAAATCAGCTTGTGAACATATCTGATGATTTAGTGCTTGAATATTTGAAAGGATTTGCTGACATAGTGTGTTCTGCATCTCAAAAGGTTGGAAGTGGCAACTACTGTCCATTAAGAACAGGCACACAATTTGAGCCCTGGTCAATGGATGCTCATAAAGAAACATATGAAGAGGTCTTGTTTGGAGCCTCGTTGGCGTGGACCATATCAAGTGATTCTTGTGACAACACCAGCAGTTAAATGTGGTGGTTTGCCTAACTGCATTCATGCTGCTCACAGTAGTTGAGCCCCTTGTCCATTTGAAAGTACAGAGTCTGTTGAAGGTGAAAAAAGAGAACTAAAAAAGAGCCTGAATAGACTGAAAATCACGTAGAGTGGGCGCAAGCTACTGGGTCTTGCAACACCCTCTCTGTTGAAGCATAAAGGAAGTTTGTCCCTGAAAGTGACAGAGAAAAGGAAGAAAGGGAATCAACTAAGCGGAACCTTGAATCAAGTTAAATAGACTGTGTTTCAGGAAAACGAACAAGAAAAGGTGATAAATGGCCTGGAGGAGCTAAATAGTTGAATAATACTTTGAGTGAAAATATCCCAGCAGCTGTAGCTGAATTATCTAGCCGATCTGAACAAAGTGATACAGACGGAAAAGAAAACAAAGTACTCAGAACAAAAAGAGCACGAATTCCAAGTCCGAGGAATTCACCACCTGAGTGGACATATTTGGCTGCCACAAATGATTGGGAAAATTAATTCATTGTGTTTTGTTCCAAGGACAACTTATCATATGAGCCGCCCTAAATTAACTGTCTATGAGAAAAGAAAGTGTAGAAAACAAAAAGACAGGAGATTTGAAAATCGAATTGAAGCTCGGAAAGTGTGTGATACAAAAACCCTGCTAATCTAATCTGATTGAAATACGAACCTTGTTAGTATAAATTTGCTACTCTAATCCTTGCTAGTCTAAACTGATTAGTCTAAGCTGATTTATTATTACATTAGATTTCTTAATGTTTTGGAAAATATTTTTCTTTTTTCCTCTTTGAAAATGGATTGAACTGAGACTGGTAATCAAAATAAACACTCAAATAGGCGAAAGTGTTTAAACTCTTGCTTTATATGTGTCTTTAAGATATTGTTTGTCTAGTTGGTGTTAGTACTAATTTTGCCTTATCTCATGTGCCCTATTAATCCTACTAATGATTATGTAGGTGCAATAACAGAGGTAACAATATGCTTAAAGAGAATACAGAAATAAATATTAAAATCTAACAGGGAATGACTTACACCAAGAAAAATCTATTAATGACTTTTCGTTAAATGTTTTTACTAAACTTTTGTATGAGTATGTAGATACTATGGATGCAAGAGATTGTTTTGTGTGCATGCAATTACCCTTGTCTGTGTCTGAAGGGGTGACTTATCACCACCTTCCTGCATCACATTTGAATTACATGTAGTGTACTAACAAGTTTGTTCTATGACAAAGAGCAGTTTCAATATTTCTACTCTAACTACGATTTAGTTTTTTTTCCTATTAGGAAGAATATAAATATAGTGACTAGTGCAAAGAATGCAGAGTATATGGGTGATTTTATTTCATACCACTAAGCCTATAAATACTGTACACGCACATAGAAACAATCTAACATGTAGTTTACACAGCATGGAAATAGAACAGGTGAAATAAAGTCATTTGTGTCATGAGAGAGAAACATATGAATTTACTAGGAAATGTTAGTGTTAAAAGTAAAAAGCAAATCGAGATATGGGCAAAATGATTATGAAAATGTATAAAGCCAAAGAAATCTTGTTTTCATTATTAATTAAATTGATGCTACCTATAGCGTTTCTTATGTTTCTTTATTACCTTAAATGTCATTTTATAATAGTGTGCTTATTCGTTGGAAAATTATGAGTATGTAGTTTCTTTATGTAGGCCTCAAAACCTGTTAGTGTATTTTTGTAATGTATGCCTAAGAAAAATTTAATTTGTCCTTCAATATTTCTAAAATGCTGATCTAATTGTTTTTAGTTCTGACTATTTATCACAAGAGTTTCCTTCCTACGGTTCGAATATTCTCTACATGAAATAACTGTATCAAGATTGTTGCAAGCTAGCATGGAAGCAAGCGCATGGATATTGAAAGTTTCAATGTGGTTCCTATTTTTAGGTGACTTGATTGTATACACTCTTAGAGAAAAATGGACAAATGAGCAAAAGTATTATAATTTGTTTACACAGCTTCGGCTGGATCACAGGGCCCCCAGACCCAACTATAAAGCCAAGTTTGAATTTATGTGGGTGGTGTCACTCCCCAAACATCTTCTGAAGCTACGCCCCTGACAACTAAGTGTAGACTGTGCTCTGGAATGGCCCCAGACTTAACAGGGCAATCCATTATATTGGGTTCTACAGGACTGGGCAATGGTGGGCTGCTGACTAAACCTATGAAAAGGTGTAGTTAGACTAAGAACATTTAAGGGATAACACCAGGGTCTCAAGCAAAAACATATTGGAAGACAAGGGTACAGGTGAAGCCCTGGGCTTCTTTCAGGCCCAAACAGGAAGTTGCCAGTGAATTTTGCATGCCAATACTTTGCCCTTTATCAAGACACCTGCAGTAGATGCCACTGGAGGGGAAATTCACAAGAATCACTGTAGGAGAGGGTAGGGTTACCAACTCAAGATGGAGCAGATGATGGAGAGAACCAAGGTGTAATCTTAAGGCAAAGGAAAATATGAGGCCTTCGTGAAGCAGGTAGGCCTCACATCACTGGCTAGTCTGAAAGCATACAAGAAATTCCACTAATTATATGCCTGCCTGGCACAAAGAGATCTATAGTCGGGTGAACACAATGCAGTACATTTTTATTATATAAGGAACAACATAGAAGTGCACAAGAGAGTAGTCCACTATCAGTTTATTTCCACTGGCTAGGATTTTCTCTAGGGCAGGTAGGAGAGAGGCAACATATACTGAATGAAATGCACACCTATGGTATGGGGTAAGTTTATTGCAAGTAAGTGAGGCATAACGTCACTTTAAATGTCACAAAATAATGACCCTTTAAAGTATAGAAGGTTAAATTGACTCCTTATAAACGATATTAACACACAATGATGTCTACACTGCTATCTTATTTTAAATGCCTGGGTTCTTCTTACAAAAGTCGCTCAGTGGTTATAGGTAAGCATTATACCTATTGAACCTGTAGTGTATATACAGGCACACAAAGAGGTCTGTTTATTATTTGGTGCACTTACATGAATTAAGCAGTTAAATGCATAATACTTAAAAATCTGTCTTTGAGATAGAATTTGTGGATAAAAACCTGCAAATTGATTCCTGCTTTCATGTAATAAACTCCAGCAGTGCAATGAATAAACATGCTCCCGCACCATAAATGCCTCAGTATCAGATAATGAAGGTGAATTTCAGGAGAAAATATATTCAGAGGGAAGCGGGCATTAAAGTCACTTATCCCTTTCTTAGTTGAGCAGTAGTTCTAATTCTGGTCAGTGATCTCTCTTTCACACTGTCTGCTGCTTCTGCCAGCACGTGTTTAATGTCACAACTCACCAGTAGCATATTACCGTAGAGTAATAAAGTCATTTTCCTCACATATGAAAAGTGATGTCAGAGTTCAACTCAAATTATAACAGGCCGTTTTTAAGCAGGTAAATTAGGATTCGAAATTCATTATCATTGTGTTGTTCTGACAATATACGTTTTACTGAGAATCTCAAGTGTTTGATTGACTCATGACATTTTTATTCTGAAAATAAATGTTTTTATAAAGATCTGCACTGGGTATAGAACTAGCCATGTGCTGAATCTAATGACTGATAGAATATATCCATTTCTTCTCCACACATCTCTCCATCCTACAAAACAAACGTCTGTTAAAACTATATTGCTTTCCCGCACTTTTTTCCACTTGCTTAAGATCTGTTGGGGTAGCTGCCGAAATAAGAGTGGGGAAATCATTCAAAGCAGACCGGGGCAAAATTGAAATAACTTAAGCGTAATTTGTGTAATTTTGGGAATTCTGCGTTATGGTTTTGCGCAAACTTCCCAGAATTACGCCATAATACCAACATATGAAGTTATGCACCATTCGCAAATAATACTTTACAGTGAAGAGTGCAATTTCTGGCAATGCGCCAGAAAGATTTACCGCAAATGCGCAGTAGAAAGAAAATGCAAGCAACTGTTATTGGTGGCGCTCTTGTTTACATGCATCCTTGTGCGTAAAATTGACGTGAGAAGGCATTTTGCGCTAAAACAGAGCAAAAGGGTGGATTTGCACTTCACATAATTATTTGTAATTTTGCAGATTTCGCGCACCCGTAATTTAAAATCCTTTCTTAAAGGCTAAACATCCTACTTGGTAGGAATGTGTCCAGTCTACATTTCATTTAATTTCCCACTCCTCAGGAGGGTCCCTGACTGCTCCCACTTATCCGCATCCATGTGGATAGAAACGGCATGTGCATACTGCATGAAACATTGCCTGTGTGTAGAAACTTTATTTTTGTTAGTCATAACCATAAAAGTGCATAAAAGTTAATAAATATACAACAGTTCATAAAAAAAATCCATCTAAGAACATGCAGGTGAACTAGACTAAACTCAAACCATCCAACAAAAACCATCAAAAAGGGTCTGCTTTACTATTGAGAGTAACAAGAGAGGAGGCTTCAGTACTACTGGTATAAAGTGCTATTTGATAGAGAATCAGGGGTGTTCACCAGCTTATGCATATACATAAATCTAGTGGGCTGCTCACTGAATAGTTGACATTTACAGTACATAAGTACATCAACGAGCAAGGTGCAAATATGTGTAACTCATAAAACATAACGAAGTTAACAGAAGACAATAAAACATTAAGGGTTACAGACACAGTCATTATTTTTCAAGGATGTCTTGTGGGGCATGCTATCCAAGATCGGCTCTAAAAAATGGCTATACACGAATTTATAAAGAGCTCGCCATTAAAGCGCTGGTTGGCAAGTGAGAGGCGTTGAAGAATCTGTCCATACAACCCCTAGCTCAACCTCAGTAGAACTTGGCAGAATCTAAGTTCACATTATTAGTTAGCCAGGCACTTAATTCTTATAAACCAGGCTGTTTTTAGAAATCTAGACTCAGGGAGAACACATTTTCGATTGATATTAGCTTGATTTATTCGGAGAGCCTCCTGGTAGTGCCTGGTTCCTAGGTTTAGACATAGTGGTTTTATCCATTTTATTCTCTGGGTTATATATGTGGGACAGAAAAACAGCCCATGTTGGGCCTTTTTGCGTGCCACATTGCACAACAGACATGTATAAGTGTTACACAAGGGGTTGGACCAGGTGCTCATAAAATAAGCTAGGGGAGAGTGCCTAACCTAAACTAAATATAGACTTTTCCTAAGAAAGGGATTTGTATAAAGTCGAGAAAATCTTCAAAGATTGAGTCCATTTTGTGGTTCAAAAATGAGTGCCAAGTGACAATACATCAGAGTGGGTTACCGGGAAAGTTTGCCAAAAGTACTTTTTGAAGAGTGGGAATGCACTAGCAACGATTATTTAGGGCTTAGACCAGAACCTGTCCATGTCTATTTTGATAAATGAGATCTAGGTGAATTTAAGCCATGGAATGTTTAAAGCCTGGGGCGTACTGATTAAATCGCTTAGGGCTGTTATCAAGTGTTTCAGTTCCTCAGTTGACCAAAGTCTAAGCCATTACAAAATATGATTGATTGAAAAAGCTTTATTCGAGTTATACACTCATAAAAGCACTGACATATAAATTCATACATTTTAAAACATCAAGCATTCTATAACAACAATTTATAATTGAAAATACATAATACCAAAGCATTAAAATTTTTACCAATTGGAATAAAATAAGCTTTTTCATACTATGCGAATATTAAATGCATGCTGAGGTATGGGAACCTCCGCGTTACAGACCATTCCCAAAGTTTGGACAAATTAAAACTCATACCATACATATTGCCCGCATTTTGTGATGTTAAAATTCATATACAACACCCAGTAGATATTTGCAAGGTTTAGTCAAACAAATATAAAAATGTGGAATTCAAATCACATTGGGGAGTAGAGCCCGCCTCCTTATGGACCATGCCCACCCCAGGTATTTAGCTGTTCCAACTACGATGGGCATTTCAGTGGAGGAACAGATAATTCTCAGCCCCTCCACACCGCTTCGGACACCAAGATTCCTACATACTGGAGCCAACCATGATTTTCTCGGGATTGCATAGGACTCACATATAAACAGGAAGTGTGCAATATTCTCATTGGGGGCCCCACATGACGGGCAGCACAAACCACCACTAGTTCTCCAGCCGGACGTCAGGCACCTCAGGGGGAGAGAGCCCGCCCTTAGCTGGAAAAATAATTTCCTGTCTAATGGGACAGTTATGCTGTCCCAATACTCTTCCAGGGATGGGCTTTGTTTGATTTCCAGGAATCTTCCCCCCATTGAATCCGAGGTTGCGCTCCTCCATAATTTCTGATCTATGTAATCCCAATATATTTCTTTAATGTTGGTTTTACTGGGGAATACTTCCCCGAGGGGGTTTTCCCATAATTTGGAGAGCCCAAGTTCCGCAAGAACGTCCTTGAGCGTTTTTAGCCATTTAATTTTGCGAAAAACATCTAATTTGGCTAATGCTAGGAAGCCCTCGGCGTAGTGCCTTATTTCCATGGTTGTCCAAAGCCGTCTCCAATAAAGGATTGGCCTCAGTCGGGCTCGGTCCCTGAGCGATTTTCTACCTAAATCAAGGACAAGCGGTATTAAGGGGGTGCTTTGGGGAAGACTAGTTATCCCTCTCAAAAACTTGTTCTCAGATTTTTGAATGTTGATAAGACTCTCAAAGCCCCAGACTTCGGCCCCATAAAGGGTTGCGCCCAAGGCTTTGGCGTCATAAACCATAAGAACTGGTTTTATGGGCCTGGTCTTAGATTTTACTTGCTCAAGCCTGAGGGCTCCTGAAATTTGCCGGTGCTTCAACAGCGCCTTCTCTATGTGTCTTGCCCAACCAAGTTTGCTTGAGATCTCAACCCCAAGGTATGTAAAAACATTTACTAGTTCCAACTTAACATTATTCAAAAATACCCTAGGTTGAGATTGGCGCTTATGCCCAAAGGCCATCAACTTGGTTTTATTTACATTCACCTCAAGACCCCGTTCTTTGCAAAATGCGTCAAAAATGTTCAGGGCTCTCTGCAGGCCCGACGGAGTCTTGGACACAATCAAGGTATCGTCCGCGAACATCAGAATTGGGACTCTGATGCCCGCTAACGAAGGTGCGTCAACCATTGCGTCCAACATCCTGTCCACGATGCCATTGATGAACAGGGAGAACAGCAGGGGTGCCATTGCACAACCCTGCCGTACTCCCCGCTCAACCGGGAAGTTAGTAGTGGATTCCCCATTCCTCCCCCACTGGACCTTGGCATAATTGCTCTCGTGGAGATGCATTATCAGCGAGAGCAATTCAAGGGGAACCCCAATTTTGGATAAAACCTCCCACAGCGTGCACCTGGGCACCAAGTCAAAGGCAGCCCTTAGATCTACAAATGCTACATAAAGGCTGCCTTTACCCAGGAGTACAGTCCCCCACCGCAGCATGGTGAAGCGAAAAATTTGGTCGACCGTACTGGTTGCACGTCTGAATCCTGCCTGGTAAGGGGATAGGGCATTATTGTCATCTACCCAGGCCATAAGTTTGTCGACAAGCATCTTCCCCACTACTTTTTGTATAGTAGCCAGCAAACTTATTGGTCTATAGTTTGCTGGGAGTGACCGATCGCCTTTTTAAAAAATCGGTATAATTATGGCCCCCTTCCATATATTGGGGATTTTTGCCCCTTTAGCCAAGCCATTTCCCAACAAAGTCGCATATTTTGCCCACTTAACCTTGTCATGCTTAAAAATGTCTGAAGGGATTCCATCCAGCCCGGGGGCTTTTCCCCCCTGCAGTGTTGAGATTACAATTTCCGCATCCTTAGTGTTAAAAAAATCACCCTTGCAAAATACCATAGGGATAGGTTCTTTAGCCACTATATCCCTACACTCAGCATACTGGGGTTTAAAATACTCGACCCACAATGCCTCATCGACATTGTTGTCGGGATTATTGGGGGCGCCCCCTCTTCCCCATTTCACAATTTTCCAAAACATTCTGGAGTCCCTTTGACCTGAGGCCTCTAGTAGCTCCTCCCAGTACTCCTCATCCCACTGCTTCTTAGCCTTTCGAATACTGTCATTATAACATTTCCTTGTAGCTTTAATCAAGGCCTTGTCCCTGCTTTTGAGTGCTCTGCCCAACTCCAGCCTAGCTACCCTACATTGTTTGTTGAACCAGGTTGGAATTGTGATTGGTACTTTCCTATTAGCCTTCAGAGGTTTAATGAAATGCGGTTTTAACAGAGAAAAAAATGTCTCATGTATGTCAGTTATTTGGACAGAGCCTGGTAGTACAGGGTCTACTCTTTCCATGGCGGCAATGGCATTATCAACCTCCAGATTAATAGACTCCAGGGTGGTCAGATTAGCCAGGACATATGGCCATTTCACCCTTCTTGAGTCATTGGCCATAACAGGTACGCTCCCACTACCTGACACTGAGTTGGCTCGTGCGGCCTTCCACCATGAGTGGGAGACACAGAGAGGATTGTGGTCGCTTTCTATTCTGGCCACAATTTCCATGTCACCCACGCCACACCATAACTCAAGACTGCAGATGACATAGTCAATCCTGCTTTTATTATGTCCATTATCGTATGTGCAACTACCACCTTGATCACTTTTTGTCCTGCCATTGAGGGCCCTCAAACCATATTCCAAACATAATGCATTCAACAACAAGATGTCGTTAGTCCACCGCTTCACTGGTAGGAGGTCTAGGTTGGGGATGTCCCAAAGGGCATCTTCCTCTAGTCCTATTGGGAATGCAGTATGTTCTAGGGGCTCGAATGTCCTATTCAAGTCACCTGCCAAAATTACACTGTTTCCAAGTGACCGGGATTCAAGGGAAGCGGATAGTACTTCTAGGGTAACAGAGTTCCCTGGACTCGTGCCCCTGGCATATATATTATAGATATCTATTGTTGAACCCTTGGCTACAGATAATCTCAGTAACTGGATATCCTTACAACCTAGATCAATCGTTTTTGCCTTTACATTTAAGTTTTGTTTAATCCAGACTGCAAGGCCTCCCATAGGTCTACCCCTGTGGCCTCTCGTTGCCGGTATGCAGAAGTTTAAGTAACCCTGGAAGTGGATTGGCTCACATGCCCATGTCTCCTGAAATAGGCACATTTCAAACCCGGTTACGAAGTCAATCCAATCCTGCGACATCATTCTTGCCCCCAACCCCGCAACATTCCATGACAAAAATCTCTCCAGGATATTTTCTACACAAATCCCCTTATCATTAGGTGTCATAGGCGGTAGATCATCCTGCTTCCCACAATCACAAACCTCACTTAGAGCAATATTTATACAATTAACATCTGTACCGTCTTTGGAGCAGTCAATAGATTGCAAACTCGGTTCACCCACACCCCCCCCCGAGCATTCAATAATGTCCACATCCCTCACATATTCCACTACGAGTTTTCCGGTCATTTCATCGTGGGGTCTTAATATTACATCAGGGAACTTCCCACTAACCATGACCTCATCCTGTCGTAATTGCTCAATTGATCTCTGTCAGCAACCCCACCTCATCTGCCCCTGCCCTTTATAGGGGTTAAATGCCTCAGTATAACAGTTAGTCGATCTAAATATAGGAGCAGCAGGTGGGACAGCCTCTACCCAGGTGCAAAGACTGGGTCTCGATTGCTCATTGGAGCCCCCTAGATAGATCGCCGGTCTTGGGTAAAAGAAAGTGAGGTCAACAACCCCAATACCTCCAATGTTAGTGTTCCAACCCTGTCCCGTAATCAGCCCCACAACCCTTGGATCCTGGAAATTGATTATAATACACTCACCCCCCTGTTTTTTTATAGTATTCCCTATCCAAAGGACCCTTCTAGCCCCGATTATCAGGCCATCCACCCCCCCTGGGAGTGGTCTATTGACTGAAAGCCAATGCATGGCCTTGTTTTTTAACATGTCATAGGTTTCTCTTTGGCCCTCCGTTAGGGGTGGGACGTTAGTAAGTACGGCCACATATGGGAAGGAGTCAGGGGTGAGCTGTACTGGCGGGATTCTAGTTGGCTGTTTGGTTATTTGGGTCTGTGTTTGGACTTGTTGTGGGGGAACATAACTCTGTGAGGGAGGTTTTGCCACTGTCACACAGGAATTAATCCCATTCCCATTGCTCGGGTGAATTTTATCTGCCTGTGTGTGGACTTGTTGTGGGGGAACATGGCTCTGTGTGGGAGGTTTTACCACTGTCACACAGGTATTATTCCCATGCCCATTACTAGGGTGAATTTTATCATTTCCTGACCGTTGGGCCAAAGTTATTCCCGGTCCGGTCATCAAGGGTGTGGCATTTTTGCTAGTTGTTGTAGGTGGGTTTTTTACACTGTCCTTGCTTCCCTTATTTCTAGTGTTATTGGACTTCGGTTTCCCGCAATTACTACTGGTTTTGCTAGACACTGGATCAGGTACATTCTTGCTATTCCCCCCTTCATTATTGACCTGTGCAGGAATACCACTTACAGGCGGAGATTGTAGGTCAACCAACATGGCTCCTTGAACTATATCACCCTTCTGTTGGTTGTTCCCAACCTCACCCATTTTTTTGCCAGACTTAATTAAAGATTTAATAGAAAAAAAGTTATCTAGGCTAGCTTGTTCTAGATGGTCAAGTTGCTCAGCTAGCTTTTTAAGTCTTATTTCCACTGGATTAAGGAGGGAACGCATTATTTTTTCCACTTCTATCAGAAGATCGTGGTTGGAGGGTAGCGAACCAGGGGGAACTATGACAGATGGATCTGGGACAGGCACCGCCATTATTGTCGGGTGCACCATACTTATAGGCTCCACTACAACTGGAGCTACTTCAGCCTCCCCTATTGTCATTAATACATCATGCTTTGGAGGGACATGATTCAAAGTCGATTTAGTACCTAGCTTCCTGTATTTTCTAGCAGGTTTTATTGGTTGTGGTTTTTTTACAGTAGCTCCCCATTTCCTTTTGACACCAGGCTTAAGTTTGCCCGCTTCTGTTAGTACACAGTGATTTTCTGGGGCTCCTTCCCCTGTTACTGTTTGGCTAGGTGCCTCAGGATACACAACAGATAAGTTTGTTGTAACAATGTCCAATTGGGGGTTAGCTACTAACTCAGTAAGCAGTGGTACGTCAAGTAATAAGTCCTGGGGGGCTGGTAAAACAATGGATGATAATGGTGTAACCAGCGCAGGATAGTTCAAGCCTTGGTTTTTCTCCAGTGGATTTTTCAGAAGCTCAATCGAAAGCCTACGCCCGGCTCGCCTTTCTGCCAAGGCGATCTCTTTATCGATATCCTGCGGCAGACGCTTGAAGTAGGAGTCAAGGGGGCCCATGATAGCAGGCTCAGCTTCCCCCGGGGGAGGCAGCAGAGTAGAAGTACTTATTGAGCTAGCCATAATACAAGGGACCCCCTTTCTACCCACCTATAGGGAAATAGGTCACAAAGCCTTTCCAACAACAGTGGGTTTGATCAATACCTGGCCCGTAGATGTTAGTGGGGTGGCCCAGCCCGGCCTCCAGCGGCCCCGGACGGCCACAGACGGTCCCGCCCTTGTCCCGGGCTTCTCCCGGCGCGCTCCCGCGCGCTCACGCGAAGCGGCAGGGACTACTCCTAATAAAGATAGGAGGTGTTTAGGGCGGGGCAAACAGGGAGAGCGACCAGGTGTAGGTGATTACAGCGCAGGGACTCCTGGGCAATGGAGTCCCTGTTCCTCACCTGGCGCTCGCAGCCCTGTGCTTCCTCCTCCTGCCCCCGGTGATGGAATCCAGACGATTAGCGCCTTGACACGAAGGCGAAGCGGGACCCGCGCAGCGGGGACCGCGAGGTATTACAAAAAGATCAGCAAAAGAAAGGCAAGCCCAGCAAGGGAAAGCAGCGTGCAAAGGTACTCCTCCTCTCAGCCACGGAAAGCGTCTCCCACAGGCAGCAGCTCACAGGCGCCTTTCACTCGGTGTTCAGGGCGGGGCAAACAGGGAGAGCGACCAGGTGTAGGTGATTACAGCGCAGGGACTCCTGGGCAATGGAGTCCCTGTTCCTCACCTGGCGCTCGCAGCCCTGTGCTTCCTCCTCCTGCCCCCGGTGATGGAATCCAGACGATTAGCGCCTTGACACGAAGGCGAAGCGGGACCCGCGCAGCGGGGACCGCGAGGTATTACAAAAAGATCAGCAAAAGAAAGGCAAGCCCAGCAAGGGAAAGCAGCGTGCAAAGGTACTCCTCCTCTCAGCCACGGAAAGCGTCTCCCACAGGCAGCAGCTCACAGGCGCCTTTCACTCGGTGTTCAGGGCGGGGCAAACAGGGAGAGCGACCAGGTGTAGGTGATTACAGCGCAGGGACTCCTGGGCAATGGAGTCCCTGTTCCTCACCTGGCGCTCGCAGCCCTGTGCTTCCTCCTCCTGCCCCCGGTGATGGAATCCAGACGATTAGCGCCTTGACACGAAGGCGAAGCGGGACCCGCGCAGCGGGGACCGCGAGGTATTACAAAAAGATCAGCAAAAGAAAGGCAAGCCCAGCAAGGGAAAGCAGCGTGCAAAGGTACTCCTCCTCTCAGCCACGGAAAGCGTCTCCCACAGGCAGCAGCTCACAGGCGCCTTTCACTCGGTGTTCAGGGCGGGGCAAACAGGGAGAGCGACCAGGTGTAGGTGATTACAGCGCAGGGACTCCTGGGCAATGGAGTCCCTGTTCCTCACCTGGCGCTCGCAGCCCTGTGCTTCCTCCTCCTGCCCCCGGTGATGGAATCCAGACGATTAGCGCCTTGACACGAAGGCGAAGCGGGACCCGCGCAGCGGGGACCGCGAGGTATTACAAAAAGATCAGCAAAAGAAAGGCAAGCCCAGCAAGGGAAAGCAGCGTGCAAAGGTACTCCTCCTCTCAGCCACGGAAAGCGTCTCCCCACAAAATATGCCTCAACCTGGCATAACAGCTTATCTTGTATATATTCAGGTCCAGACAGAGGAGGAGTAAAGGAGAACTTTGTGGAAGTTTAAGTAGCGCTCTCATAAAAGAGTTCTCTGAAAGAAGTAAACCTTTGACGTGGCTGTAGCCCCAGAGCTCAGAACCGTAGAGACTTGGACTAATGGTCTGTGCTCTATATGCCTGCAAGGTGGGGTAGACTGCGAAACATTTGAAGCACTTGAAGGACTTGATAATTACACTGGATCTATATTTTAGACAGGCCTTAGTCTTGTCTATTTGTTCACCCCAGCTGTCCTTCTCTGCCAACCGGATGCCAAAATAATCAATCTCCTTAACTCTTTTGAGTGGTTTGGATTCCACAACAGTCCTGCATTGTTATGTTCCATATAGGTACCCCAATATAGGCTCAGGTAGTCACCTAACTTTTCACCTACATTCCCCTGATATTACACTGCATAACTGTGCTTAGTACTGACCTTTTACCTAGTTACAGTAATGTCTAAAGATGACATGGGGTTTTCTCTAAAAAGCTTAAGCCTTATTCATTAAGCATGAGGATTCTTGGAATCAAACCAGGACAGCAGGCATATCATCTCCTGCGTAATAACTATGTATAAGGGTCATTGCTTCCGTCATCCTAGTCCGACACCACTCAGAAAGGTTTATCCAAAGGGGGTACCACTTTGGGTATACATAAACCATATCTTGCTGAGGTAGTCAGTGGAGAAAAGGACTTCCATGCCGGCACACTGACGCGAGACGCTGAGGCTCCTGCATGCGGACACTCCAGCTCGCAGTGGTCTGACATCTCTAGCGGGGTGTCCATCTCGAGACCAAGATGTGGTCCCAGAGTCTCTCACTTTAGGTAATGGGGTTGACTTTATCCTAGAGGGATTCTGGCTTTACACCCACATACATGCTAGACACATATACTTAGGGTCGCATTGTAGGAGTACGAAGGAGAATGCATTTTACTGTCATGTGTTTTATATACTTGGCTGTATTTATTGTTTTAGCACAAAGGTAGCAATCTACCATCCTTATACTCTGTTAGTGCTCATAGTCATTTATATCTGCTACTGTCTAGTGGTTGTTTCAGCACACCTATTTTACACTAGAATGGCGCTGGTTCCATAAATACTTATTGAAAAACATCCTCACCGTTAATTCAGTGTATCTCGCTGAGAAAAAGTGAGCACGATTGACTGAACGAAATGTAGTAGACTGTTTCAACGATCCTGAAGGATCAGGGTTGTCATGGTCAATAGTTGCCAAGCACTATTCTCTCCTTGGTAAGAGGGGTTTCTAGTGGCACTTTGAGCTAGCTGGTATCAGGCTAACATATCCGGTAGGGGTGTCTAGAATCGGTCTGACAGTAATCCTATAGTGTATGTTGTATAAACGTGCAGATCTTATATATATTTATAGGAACTACACAACAGCACTTATTTTCCCTATTCACATTAAAATCCATGAATTTGGTCTTTCACATGTTGATTCCAAGGCATCTTTGTTTACAGAACTCTTTGAAATTATCAACTAGCATCTGAAGGCATTTTTTTTTTTTTGATGATTAGGAAGCTATCGTAGGTGAAAAGTAGCACTGGTTTCTTAACTCTGATGTACCCCTCTACTAAAGCCTATCCTGTCTGTAAGTTTCCTGCCCAAGCCACAATGAACTCTAGCATAGGTATCTGTGTGTAGACGAATGCTAATAGATGACATGTCTGGTGGCATGTCCAAATCTTATAGAATTTGCAACAACTTAGGTATTGGGACCAGATCCAATGCAGCACTTAGGTCCATAAATGTTACAATTAAAGACTTACTTTGCCTAGCAAGACCACTTTCCCGCTGATAAGCTTGAATTGAAAAACTTGATCGACAGTGCTGACTTTGAGTTGAAAACCAGCCTGAAGTTAGATTAAGATTGAATTTTGTGATATTTAGGCTATGTTACAGGTCCCGGCTTGAGCGCGAGTGACAGCTGGTCTGTTTTCTGCTGCGCAGAGCCTCAGAACCATTTGAGACTACATTTCCCAGAATCCCTGGCATTACGACACGTGCTGAGACTCCGTAAAAGCGGAAGTGAGTCAGCGCAATGCGTCGGAAATTCTCTTCGGCAGGTCCGGTAAAGGTGCTAAGCACCGGCTGTTCCCTTGTTCCTTGGGTGGCCTTAGTCCCCTCTTCCGTTGGAGAGCACAGTCGGAGCTCGTGCGGAGGAAGGGAGGTCGTGGACGCTTTCTGACATTATCGACCGCATTGTTTCCTGGGTTGCTAATTCCTGGATCCTGGTTACTTTCTTCCCTGGGGTTCCTCACAAACAAAGGAACCAATTAGATATTGTGCACAGTTATACTGGAACTCTCTGGGTCTTCAATATATCGTACTCTAACAGAGTCTGCATACAGTGCTATTTGTTTTGTGTACCTTCGCTAAAACAAGTGGATTCTCTTTATAATTTTGACTGGATTATTCAGACTATTGAATATTAGTGATTCACATGGTTGCATCAATCGGAAGTCCTGGTGAATTAACCTGGATTTCAATAGACAAGATTTCAGTTGGCTTATACTTTTGAAACTTACCTTTCATGGGACAAGAGTTATTGATTTTGTTTGTGTTCCTATGTCTCTATTTCAACAGGGGTACGTCGAAGTGGTATAGGACTAAACTCTCTCCCTGTGAGGCATATTGTAGTGCAATACTGGTAGGTGTTTGGTAGACATGTGTTTACGGTATATCGAATTAGTGAGATTAAATGTGCAACTCTGATATGATGTGCTGTATTTCATGAATGTTTACGTTTCTCACATGTATCCCACCTTACAGACAAACAATAACACTGCAAAGAACCATCTACCAACCTATTTAGGTGACAGATGAGTTTTGATCTACGAGTGCCATTCTTTCACTTTACAGGTATAAATAAATAGAGCTAATGCGGTTCTGATAGGTTCACAGGTTAGTGGTATTAAATGAGTTTACTTATATTGTCCTGTTGTATTTTCAGGTCTCCCTTCCTGCTGTTCCCTTCCTTTCCTTCCCTCGCTTGATCCTCCCACTGACCTGTGTCATTACGACATTCAGGCTTGGGTATATCAAGAGGTGGACCCCTATAAGCAACAAACTGATCCTGAGGACTGAACAGGGTGACAGGCTATGAGTTCATCCAGCACTTGCGTACAGAATTTTTTTGCTGGATGTCGATTAAGAAAATCGGGTCGTATTTGGCTGGATCATTGCAGGAGCCCATTCTTAAAGAAAGGGACTAAATAACTCAGCACCCTCCAGGTTTCCGGGATTGGGCCACCCTGGGCAATTGTGTTGCTTAAAATATTAATATTGCCTGAAGTGTACACGTTTCACTCAAGTACACACATGAAATCCCTCAATTGTTACTCGTTCAAATAGTATGCCGACATAATTTATGATCACTCTTAAGCCACACCTTAAAAACTATTTTTCACATCACCCACTATTTTTTCTGTACCTTCTGAAAAGCGCACTTGACAACTTGCAATGCGAATAGCTATGGTCAATGTGCAAAAAAGCACGCATATTTGGATTTTTTTGGGGAAAATAAACGTTAATTCAGCTAACCTCTTTAATCAGCAATTCAGGTCAGATCAAGAAGTGGAAGAGAACGCCGGAATGAATGTAATTCAAAACATGTTTCAGGCTTTTGTTCTCATGCTGAGAAATCATCTTTTAAGGATGCCCTGTCTTTAACCTTCCAGTGGACATTTCAGAGGGAGACTCCGTCTAGCCTCAAATTGATCAATAGGTTCATTATGACATCCTGCAGAGCGCTCCGACAATTTGTCCATGAGCTATGCCATGACTATCTTAATGTACATTTAGCGATTTTCACAGAATGGCAGCCTCTAAGGGATTTTAGATTTAGTAATGTATGGGAACATATTCTCCAGCGGCTGGTAAGTATTATTCATTTACAGACGTAGCAGCATGAGATAGTAGCTGTTCTAAACAGACAGCAATCACGATAATGTGCACTTGGGCACAGAGAGAGGCTTAATCAAGCAGGGCAGGCAGGGTCTCTGTGAGGCGCGCTTGTAAGTTTATTGAAATCAAATACACATTTTCAATCCAGAAAAGGTCACAGAAAGACAACCATCGATTTCCAAATACTCCTGTTTTACACATTGCGTCCAATACTCATAGTGGGCCTGATGTTCTATTTATTATTCTATTCAGCAACAGTGTTCGCAATTTGAGCATCAACTTTTTGGGGCAAATGCAACTTTTTTCCGGTGCCGAGCCGATTCACAGAATCGGCCCGTTTGCGAAACGAAAAAGGCCTTTTCTTATGCATGTACTTTTTCAATTCACAATTTAGGGAATCACAATTAATTGTGATTCCCTAAATTGCGAATGCAATTAGGGAATCTCAATTTGAAATACCGTAAAGGTGATGCATGTAGACTTTCCTGAATGCGAATGTACATTTAGGAAATGCTAATTACCATCAACTTCAAATTGATGGTAATTTGTACATGCTTTGAAAAATGCACACAAATGCTTTTTCAAAGTGCCATGTAGTGCACACATGCCGTTGTGGCATGTGTGTGCTACACATGTGTACCAACCTTTTTTTGGAGGGTGCTTCAAGGGGGCCTGACACCCTTGCATTTACATTCGCAATTTGGGATTACCATTGCTAATGCATTCCCATTCATTCCTAAGGACATGTAGACCTTACAAATCGCTATTTGGTAATCACAAATGGGGAGTTTGATGCATTTGCCCCATAGTGAGTGGAATAGTATTTTGTGACCCTACCTATTTGCTAATAGATGAGGATGCAAAATACCAAATTGCAAGGGGTTGCAGAATGACCTGCCTAATTATTTTTCATTAGGCAAATGATAGTCTGAGAACCCCTGCGATTGTCTTCAATTATAGCGATACAGGCCTGCAATGGACAACTGACCACCTTTCCCGTGTTTATATTCCAAAACAGAACACTTTTTTAAAGAAGTCTATAAAGTAACCAGTGCTGCTTTTAAAATTAGAAGTTTTCCCTTTTAGAAAACTTCAGAGGGAGCAGGAAATGTTCCTACTATACCCAAGACTTTCAACACTATTCTCAAGTGAGAAGGGATCATAGGGACCCATCTACTTCGAATATCAGTTACGACCCACAAATGAGTGGCCATTACGCACCAGTGCTGGGGGATGGCACCAACAGCGGGTCAATCCTAGTAAGCATAGCTCTCTGTTGTGTTTTCGCCCTTTGTGAAACACTGCACTGCAAATCTGGTTGCTGGGCTGCTTTGAGTGAAAAATTTGTGAATCTGTCATTAATGGCAATTGAGTTGCACTCACATGCAGATTAAATGTTCTAACTTAAAGCAGCTATTCCAATAACAGAGCTCTTCCCAAACCATCTTCTAAGTGAGGCTATGGCATTGGTAGGTGAAGTCGAAACATATTATTTGGGGAGCTTCCGTACATATCTAATGGATCAACAGACAGATTTATTTACTAGAGTATTGTCTAAAGGCCTAATGCACAGGAAGGATTCTGTATCTCTCTTCAGTAATACATGGGTAAGCATCCTAGTGAAATTTGCAATTACAGTACACAACCATTCAATGAATAAACAACCATAAACTATTACTGCTAAAACAAAACTTTACTGTACATCAAGAAACACGCAGCATGTTCTAGATCTGCTCTAGAACCTCTAGTCGATGGTACTTTTTCTTAGCATTAGAGCGTGGAGAGAAGAGAAATTCATTAACTATGTCAACCAATTTGATTTCACTTCTCTGGGCCATAAAAATCACAGACTACTAAATAAAGTTAGTTGATTTATGACAAGGCAAAAAACAACTGGATATAAAGACACCTCAAGATAAAGGTGTAAAAATGCATTGGCACCACATAAAGACAAACCTACGAATAAGATTGAAGTGATGAAACATACACAAGACAATCAATTTAAGAACCAGGAGACAAAAGTATCAAGGGTTGATATAGATAAAGCATTATTCTATCCCTACACTAGCACTAATGTGACATCCCTAATTAGGCATTCTTTGGAGCAGGATAGATTAAGTGTCAGCATGTGGAGTCTTCCTTCCAAGTTTCTCCACTTCAGTTGAGTCAAGTAGCACAAGGTTACTGAGACAGAGCTCGTTCTAGGATGCTCTCTCTCCAAAAAGCAACGAATGAATGAGCTCTTTCCCTACTTACAATACTCCAACTATCACAGTTGCCTTAACCATGATTCCTTTCAGGTCACACCAACCAATCAGGCCACATTTCCATGGGTAGTTTGCCATGGGATAAGGATTACTCCCAAACAGTAACGCAATGTCCTTGATTGCCAGGCCCTCTCTGGTGAGAAAATACAATAGCTCTCCTTATCAGCATTATCTCCCAATGTATACTCTTCTCTCCTTGCCTAACTACTAAAAGAAAGACATCATTCTAACTAACAAGGGAGCTTCTTGCACCTGCAACATAAACGTGAGAAAGAACGGAATCTAACATGCACATGAATATCAATTATTAATTCTAATGTGAGAGCTTCCAGGGAAAGTGCATTTCAGGCCTACAATATTCAGCTAACATAAGAGAAATGGAACATGAGCTTTAAGCAGCTATATATAAATTGAGAGATACACAGTTATAATTTTTCTCTACATATAAAAAGCACATTCAAAAATAAAATGTTTGTCAATTGCACAACATCAGCGTTTCAGTTAATGTTTCCCCCTGGTTACATTTGATTTTCCAAGTTACTGCTTCACATGTTCTACATTTTGACCTAAACACATCACGTTCATGTTATTTAATTCAATTCAATGTAAGCTTCATTTGGTTTAAAATCACAAACCATAAAAGCATCCTAAAAATCATAAAAACATCAGTACATCACAGTTATAAGATTGATTAAAATAATTTATGATGAAAAGCATAGCGATTAATCCCCACAGACTTTGTGTAAAATATATCTAATTAAAATCTTCTATCGCAATATATATTTCTGAGTACATTTTTACATTTTAGATAGTGTTTAAAATCACAATATTAGATAGTATAGTACAAAAGATAAAGTGCAAAGTGGTAAGCCATATATTTATACCGCAGCTAAGTACACAGTACAAACATGGTTTATCGTACTATATCCCAGTTTCTTCATAGACAAGTGCTTCGAGATGTGGGTTATTGTGTCTTATTGTAATTGCCTTCTGGATGAAGACTGCCACAGCATTACAGACTTTAATATTACCTAGGCTACAGATATATTCTAAAGCAGGTCTATATAAAAAATAACCTCTCCTTTAAGAACAAAGGTTGTAAAAAACACTTCCTAAGGTCTCTATAAAAATTACAGAACAAGATAAAATGTAGCGTTGTCTTATTTGATTTGCCTTCACAGGGGCACTTTAGCAAGTTTTGACTACACTTGCCCATTTTTGGAAAGGCTATTAAAAAAGAGCCAAACCCATCCAAAGTCTTGTAAGGTAAAATCGGTGTGTTGTGTTTGTGACCTGCAATAAATCGTTTTGTTTACCAGTCCCAGAGGTTCTCTCACAATAACCCTTTGTCAAGGGTTTTGTGTTAGCATCTACTTCCCACAACCAATTACATGAGTCCACCATACTACTTTTTAATTTTTCCTTTTCATATTCAAGTATTTGGGAGGGATTTTCTAGATTAACATCCTCAACACATTCCTTTGAAAGATTTCAGATATATGTCAGCCACAGGATTTTACTCCCCTGGTCAAGTGTAATACAGTCTCTAATTACGTCTTGTGTAAACCTTGCACCCTCCTTGCTCCATATCCCATACCAAGTATTTAAACTTATGGAGCTTATAAAATCGCTAATATATGGTGGCCCAAGTTCCTTATTTACACTATATGTGGGGGTGGAGTTCTCTGTAAAAAATTATTTTTTGGGGTTTGTAGGGTTACACAATTTGCTCCTCCTCAGAGTGCTGCTCCATAACAAGTTCCATGTAGGCATTTGCTATTATATAACGTCATAATTTCCTTAATTGATTTATTACCAATTTTTTTCGAAAATCAAAAAATTGTATCAGTCGACACGACACATTTTTTATTTGCATTGTTTAATCTGGGTTCTCCAATGTCCCTTTGCATTGTAAACTAGTCCCAGATATACAAATGATTTTGTTACTTTGATTGGAATACCATTTACATGGTGATTCCTAATTTTAGGTTTCCCTTGCCCACACGCCATCGTAAAAGTGTTGTTCAAATTTAGTGTTAAGTCCTTATCATGCAATAATTCAGCACATTTTTCCAATAGGCACTGTAGTACGTTCGTAGTTTGTGATAAAAGAACTGCATCGTCCGCATAGAGTAAAATTGGATCGGAGTGTTGGGGTGTCAGCTTTTAAATTTTGTAGCTCTGCATCCACTCCATTTACATATAAGGAGAATAAAAGGGGGGCAAGGACACAACCCTGTCTCATTACCCTGATACTTGATGTGCACTCTCCTCCTACCCCATAACGCACTTTAGTACTAAATCCAGCACTAAATCAAAGGCACTTGTGAGGTCAATGAAACAAAGGTGAAAGTGACCCTTTTTCGTTCTTGTATATTTTGATATGAGAAGGTGCAAATGAATGCACTGTTCTATTGTCCCGACCTCCCTTCTGAAACCATATTGTGTTTCAGTAAGGATTTTATTCTCCCTTGCCCACTATTCCAGTCTCTCCAGCAATATCCTGCCCACTACTTTAGATGTTGTATTGAGAAGGGAGATTGGGCGATAACATTTGGTGTCTTTCCTATTGTCCTTTTTGAAGATCGGGACAATGATACTTTCCGTCCATGTTCTTACAATCAAACCTTAAGCAATAGTGTTAGACGCATTTTGTAACGACGGGCCCCACAAACCCATGTTAAGTTAAAAAATATCTTTGAGGAAGCCATCAACACCAGGGGCCGGATGTATGAAGCTCAAATGGGTTCGCAAACTCCGAAATTCACAGAATGACGGCGTTTGAGCAAAATGGTATGTTTGTCGCAAATTTCAGTGCAAAATAAGGAATCGCAAATTTGCGATTCCTTATTTTGCGATTGCATTTAAGGAATCGCAACATTTACGATTCCTTAAATGCAATGTATGATGCAAAAAAAAATTACTAATCGCAAATTACCACCAACTTCAAGTTGGTAGTAAATTGCGAATTTCTTGAATAATGCCCATTTTTGCATTTTTCAAAGTGCCATGTGAGGCACATATGTGTACCACATGTGCACCCATGCTTGTTACAGGGGTGCAACAGGGTGTCCTTTGGACACCCTTGCACCCTTGAAATTATTCTCAATTAGCAAATTGCGAATTGTAAATTGAGAATCATTTCACATTCATTCCTATGGGCCTCCTGGCCCATAGAAATGAATGGGTAATTATTCCTTAATTGCGATTAGCAATTTGCTAATCGCAATTAAGGAATTTTAAGAAATCGCTAAAAAATAACAAATTTCAACATACATACCATTTTGCAATTCTCAAATAGCGATTCCTTAAAAATCGCTATTTGAGAATCGCAAAAGCGTATCTTGATACCTCTGGCCCATAGTGCCTTTCCACTTGCACTTTTCTCTAAGGCTGATGTGACTTCATTTACAGTAATGGGGTCCAAATTGAAAGTATCAAAAATTATAAAAATGTTGTTATCATCTATTTCAGAAATATATATTATATCACTATCTACTGTTTAGGCAGAGATTTCACTACCTGAATTAAAAACCTTCATAAAATGGCTAATCCACTCTTGATGTTCTACTAGTCGTTTTCAATTTGTACATCGCTACTATCTTTAAACTAGGGGTGGTTTATCATTTTCCAAAAAATGGAGGAGTCTTCAGTATTAGCTGCCTGTATAAGCTTATCCCATGCTTCATTTTGAATCTCCCTCTTTCTTCTTGCCACTGTCTGTTTACATATCGGTCTCCGTTTTTTTAGTTTGTTCACTATCTTTTGGTATAATTTTCAAAGCATTCTTTAATAGGTGGTTAGCCTCCATGCATTCTGAGTCAACCGGGCTAACTATCATTTTCTTTTTGTTCTTATTCTTACATTTTAGACCAGGGAAAATAGCTGTAGTTACTTTACAGAAAACCCCCATCATAACTTCATTTGTTGAATCCCCCTTTTTCCATAATTCTATGTCATTTTTACAGTCAATCCATAGTCTCTCTACAAAATCAACCTGAATTATCCCGGACCATCTGATCGAAATTATATTTTCTCCCTGAGTTTATGTGTTTGGTGCTAAGTGCGGTCCTTCACAGGGGATATCATTTATTCTGACAGTTAGAAATACTGGGTTATGATAGTATAGACGTTTTTTTTCCACCTCCAGTTTTACTATCCAATTCTGACCATGAGCCAAGATTAATATGTGATCAATTATGGAGCAATGGACTCCACTTGTCTCTCATGCAGCGTCTGATCTATTACTTCAAAATTATATTTATACAAGACCCAGTTAATGGATACTCCATACTTATTATGTGGGAAACGGGTGTAGCTTTCTCCGAACTCTTTCTCATATCCACAGTACTTCCCATCGAGAATAAAAAATGTCCTCCTATTGAAATGTCCAACCCTGATCAAAAGATAATCACCCTTGGTCTGTTTTAAAAACAGGTCAGGCTCCTTCTCAAGGGATAAAATTACTTGACTTCTGTTGCTGTCAAAGACATTATTGTAGAAATTAATTATCACAAAACAATCATTAGTTTTAGATTTGGGGCTCTCTGGTTGGCACAGGTAGGTACTTGCGACAAATAGGGACCCTCTCCTCTAGTCAGGACAAGGGGATTACACTCCTAAAATAACCCCTGCTCACCCTCTAGGTTGCGTGGCGCGAGCAGTCAAGGCTTATTTCAGAGGCGTAAGTTAAGCAGTTGTGACCACTTATAGTAACCCAGTGACAACACTACAAATAGACACCACACGGGTTTTATATAAAAAATAAGTAGACTTTATATAGTGTTACCACAAGACCATAAATGACAAAAATACACACTATGATTACTTTATGATGGTAGATTAAGCTTAGTTCAGTTCAGTTCTTAGATGCGACACTCTGCGTCCATGTACCTTAAGTTGCGTTGCGCTTCCATGACAAGCAATGTCTCACAGTGATGGGAAATGCGGCAAAATTCAGATACAAAGAAATAAAGACATGAAGATCTTCCAGATGTGGCACGCTTCTCTGGGATGCAAGAAGTTCTCGGTCTGATGCGTGGACTACAGCGACGACAACCAAGATGCGACGGCAGCAGCTCCAGTGGCAACGGTCTTCTCGTGAAGATTCCGCTCGATGCAACAACTACAGCGGCGACATTCAAGATGCGACTGCAGCAGCTCCGACGGTGGCACACTTCTCTGGGATGCGAGGAGCTCTTGATCGATGCGGTACAGTGTGACAGTTCCAGTGGCGACAACCTCCTTCTTTGGAGTTGCGAAGGCAGGCACAGCGACGGCGACAAGCTCCGACCTCATTGCGAGATTCTTCTCCCGATGCTGTGCAGTGCGACAGCTCCAGCGGCGAGACCCTCCTTCTTCGGAGTGGCCACGGCAGCAGCAGCAGCGGCGACACGCTTCCTCTTTGTTGGGGCACGCTTCTCTGCGATGCGGTGCAGTGCGACAGTTCCAGCGGCGACACCCTCCTTTCCCCGGAGTTGCGACGGCAGGCACAGCGACAGCGACACGCTTCTTCTCGTTGAGTCGCGCTTCAAAGGAACTCTGGGGAGCTTGGGGGTGAAGTCTGTTGTCCCTGAGACTTCAGCTGGAGGCAAGCTCTTTTCCAAGCCCTTGGAGATCCCTTACAAGTTGAAAGCAAAGTACACAAAGTTTCTTTCTCCTTCCTTTGGCAGTAAGGCAACCACTGCAGACCAATCCCCCAAGCAGCACTTCAGCTTGGCAATAGTCTCTCCTCAGTTTCTTCAGGTTCCTCTCCTCAGTAAAGGTTTTTTCTTGTAGTCCAAAAGTGATCTAATTTCATGGGAGCAAGGTCCCAATATTTATACTCAGAAATCCATTGTTCTCTGAGGGGAGAGGGACAGGTGTCAGTCCAAATCACTTTCTTGGGCTGCTTCCTGGAAGTCAGCTCTGTCAAGGGTGCAACAATGTTGCCATATCCCTTGACAAACCTCCTGTAATACCCTGTGAGACCTAAGACCTTTGTCTGGGTTTTGGGTGGCTCCCAAGCCAGGATGGTTTCAATCTTAGGTTGTAGGGGCGCCACCTGGCCGCTCCCAACTTGGTGTCCCAAGTACACCACAGAACCCTGCCCGATCTGGCACTTACTCACCTTGATCGTGAGGCCTGCTTTCCGCAGCTCCATCAACACTTCCCAGATGTGGCGCAGATGATCCTCCCAACTGACACTGAACACTGCGATGTCATCCAGGTAGGCGGCACTTGGACCTCCAGTCCAACCAACACCCGGATAACCACCCTCTGAAAGGTGGCAGGGGCATTCTTCATCCCAAAAGGCATATCCCGGAACTGGAAATGCCCATCTGGTGTGGAAAATGCTGACCTCTCCTTTGCCCCATCAGTCAAGGTGATCTGTCAGTACCCAGACATTAAATCAAAAGTACTGAGGTACCGTGCAGCTCCTAGCCGATCAATAAGCTCATCAGCTCTGGTGATGGGGTGTGCGTCAGTCTGCGTGACTGAATTGAGCCCTCTGTAGTCCACACAGAACCGGAGTTCGGGTGTGGCACCCGGCGCTGCAGCCTTCAGGACCAAGACCACTGGGCTGGCCCAAGGACTGCTAGATGACTCAAACACCCCAAGTGCAAGCATCTTTGAGACCTCCTCTTTAATGCAAGCCCTCACCCTGTCAGTTACCCTGTAAGACTTGTGCTTCACCGGTGAGCTGTCTCCTGTGCCCATAGCATGGATGCACCAGTCTGTGACACTAGGAACCAGGGAGAACAGATCAGAAAACTGTCCCAGCAACTGGCAGCAGTCATTCTGTTGCTCAAGGGTTAGGGTGGAAGAGAAGTTAACACCATCCACTGACCCATCTTGCTCTGAGGCTGACAGGTGGTCAGGAAGAAGTTCAGTCTCCTCCTCCATCCCTGCATCTGTTGCCAAGAGCATGCCCACTTCAGACCTCTCAAAGTGAGGCTTAAGGCGGTTGACATTTAGGAACCTCAAGGGGTTCCTAGGAGACCACAAGTCCACCAAGTAGGTAACTGGACTCTTGCGCTCCACAACCTCAAAAGGTCCGGTCCACTTATCTTGGAGCGCACTGGGCTCCACTGGGTCCATGACATACCTTCTGTCCAGGCTGAAGCTGTACCAGAGTGGCATTCTGGTCATACCAGCGCTTCATCTCCTCCTGGCTGGCCTCCAGATTTACCTAAGCGAGTTCACTAAAGCCCCTGGTCTGGTTCCTGAAGGCCAGCATGTAGCTATATACATCCTGGGAAGGTTTCCCAGGAGATTGCTCCCAGCCTTCTTTAACCAGACTCAGAGGTCCTCTGACCGGGTGTCCATAGAGAAGCTCAAAATGACTGAACCCTAGAGATTTCTGTGGCACCTCCCGGCATGCAAACAGTAAGCACGGTAAGAGGACGTCCCACTTACGCCTCATGGGTTCCTCAAGACGCATTATCATGCCTTTAAGGGTCCGGTTGAACTTTTCAACCAACCCATTTCCTTGGGGGTGGTAAGGAGTGGTGAACTTGTAAGTTACACCGTACTCCTGCCAGAGGGACTTCATATACTTGGAAATGAAGTTGGTGCCCCGTTCAGACACTATCTCGCGAGGGAATCCCACTCGGGAGAAAATTCCCATCAGTTCTCGTCCCACCACGGGGGCCGTCACTGTCATCAGAGGTATGGCTTCCGGGTACCGGGTGGCATGGTCCATCAAGACCAGGATGAACCTTGTTGCCCATGGCTGTCTTGGGGTCCAGTGGCCCCACAATGTCAATCCCCAACCACTCAAAAGGGGTACTGACCACAGGGAATGGCTGGAGAGGAGCCTTGTGCTTCCTCCCACTCTGTCCACTTGCCTGGCCAGTGACAAGTCCTGCAATGAGTATCAGAACTCTTGCGCATTTGGGGCCAATGAAAGTGGATGACAAGCCTCTTAAAGGTCTTGTCCAGCCCCAAATGTCCTGCTAATGGCACATCATGAGCCAGCCTCAGTAGGAAGGCTCTGAACTTCTGGGGTACCACCAGAACACGGGATGACCCAGGTTCAGCAACCTTAGGCTCACTATACAGGAGACCATTCTCCCAGTAGATCCAATGTGATCCTGACTATTCACCTGCTGCCTGGCTTACAGCGCACAAGAGAAGGACACTATCTCTGCTCCTTGCAGAAGTCTTCCCTGGAGGACCTCCATCTTGCTGCCAATGGGTTAGCTCAGGCAGATCTCCCAGTTCAGCTATCTGTTCCCTGGTAGGCTCCAGGGCTCCCCCTCAGGGTCTACCTCCTCCTGGGCCGTGGGATTTTCGGGGGCCAGTTTCCCGTGCCCCTCACCACTTCTCTCTTCGGCAGGTTCCTGGGCCTCCCTCTCAGGCTCCAGGTCCTCTTGAAAAACCCTACTGGCTGACATTGACCGGGTGGTCACGCACCCCCAGTCAGGCTGTCCAACCATCTTCAAGTGAGTTGTTCTCTCCACCTTTTCCCAAGGGGAGCTCTCCAAATCATTTCCTAACAAACAGTCAACAGGCATGGCGGGCCTCACAGCTACCTGAAGAGTACCAGAGGCCCCCCCACTCAAAGGGAACCTGAGCCATTGGACAATGACTCTCTGTGTTGTCGGCGTTAACAACTCAGCAAAATACATGAGGGACAATCTGCTCTTGAGACACCTGACAGCTGTCACACTGGCTCCTGTATCTCTAAGAGCCTCCACCTTTTGGCCATTGACAGTCACTCGCTGCCCATATTTCTTAGTGTTCCTGGGCAGCTGAGCCTCTGAGACCATCTCTCTGTCTCCTAAAGAGACCAGGGTCATCTGTGCGGGACCCCCCCCCCACCTTGGACATTAATCTTCTCCCCCAAGGCTACACTAGCCATCTGCCGGGGCGGAGCACCAGTGGGTGCTTGTTTACCAAACAGGTGGCACCGGGTATCATTCGCCTTATGACCCAGATCACCACACTTGTAACATTTCAGGGGCCCCTGGAGAACATAACTACCTGTCGGAACCCTTGCTTTCTCTCAGGGGAAGGCTGGGAACCTTTCATGGGGTTCCCTTGGGGACTACTTTGGTTCCCTTTGCGGAACTCCTTCTGTTTACCCTTGTCCCCCCACTCTTCTGTTGGGGACCCTGCCCACCTTTGGCTGAGTCTCCCATGTGACCCTTGTGGACCCTGGTACTGACCCACCGGTCCGCCTCCTCAGCAAGCTTCCTAGGGTTAGTCAGCTTGCTATCTATCAGATGCTGGTGCAGCTCTGGAAAACAATTATCAGACAAGTGTTCCCATGCAATCAAATCAAAGAGACCTTAAAAATCATTAACCTTGCTGCCCTTTACCCAACCATCCAATGCTCTGCAAAAGAAAGTGACATATTCAACCCAAGTACTGTTTTCTAACTTTTTGCATTTTCTGAACCTCTGCCTATAGAGCTCAGATGTCAAACCATATCTAGACATCAATGCATCTTTCATGTGGCTGTATGAATTGTGAACATCAGAAGGCAAGTCTAACAATGTATCCCGCCCGTCACTAAGAACCTTCCCCACAACCCCGCTCCCCAATCTCTCTCAGGGACCCAGTGGGGAGACATAGCTACCTCATAGGCTCTGAACCACTGACCAATATCATAATTTTTGTAAAACTCTTTCACCACATCCTTGGGAATATACACTCTACTTTCTGTATGTACTGACGGTACGCTGCCTCCAGAGGGAGTAACATCCAAACTGTTAGTTTTAAACTCCAACTCCCTCAAATTTTTTCATGCTCAAACTGCATTTTCTTTTCCTCAAGTTCTAACTTTCTATTTTCTAATTCTAACTGCCTATCCACCTTCAACCTGATCATCTCCATTTCATGCCATCTAGATCTCTGCTCGTCCTCCAGCTCCTCTGGAGACAGACTTTTGTTAGAAGCACTGCTACATGAGGGGGGAGGTACTTTCCTCCCTCCTAGGCCCACTGGCCCTTCTTGTTGCACAATTGCCAAGTCATCCTCCACAATCACAGGAGTTTTCCTTGCTTCTACCCAGGCCCTCAGCGCCTTGTAGAATTATTCTTTTACTTTGAACCCAGAGGCGAGAACATTGAACTTTTGGCAAAAAAATTTCAGCTGTACAACTTTGTAGCTTTCCAATTTCTCTTCTTTCCGTTCAAGATCAGTAGAGGCTATGGATTCTGCCCTCTCTATCACAACTGAAATAGGCATCTTTAAAAAATAGAACAATCCAAAAATCAAAAAAGAATCTTCAAAACAGAATGCAGTATCGCTATGTCTGCACTCACTAAGTAGTGTTCACCAGACACTGTATGGGTCACAAATGCAAATTCGGAATCCTACCGCTGCCACCAATGTTAGATTTTGGGGTCTCTGGTTGGCACAGGTAGATACTTGTGACAAATAGGGACCCTCTCCCCTAGTCAGGACAAAGGGATTAAAATAACCCCTGCTCACCCTCAGGGTTACGTGGCGCGAGCAGTCAAGGCTTATTTCAGAGGCGTTGTAAGTTAAGCAGCTGTGACCACATATAGTAACCTAGTGACAACACTACAGATCGACACCACACGGGTTTTATATCAAAAATAAGTAGACTTTATATAGAGTTACCACAAGACCATAAACAACAAAAATACACACTATGATTACTTTACGATGGTAGATTAAGCTTAGCTCAGTTCAGTTCTTAGATGCAACTCTCTGCATCAATGTACCTTAAGTTGCGTTGCGCTTCCACAACAAGCAATGTTGCAGCAATGGGAAATGCTGCAAAGTCCAGATACAAAGAAATAAAGACGTGAGGATCTTCCAGATGCGGCACGCTTCTCGGGGATGCGAGAAGTTCTCGGTCTGATGCGTGGTCTACAGCGGCGACATCCAAAATGCGACGGCAGCAGCTCCAGCGGCGTCGCTCTTCTCCCATGATGCGCGAAGCTTCCGCTCGATGCAACAACTATAGCGGCGACATTCAAGATGCGATGGCAGCAGCTCCAACGACAGCGCGCTTCTCGGAGATTCGAGGTGCTCTTAATTGATGCGGTGCAGTGCAACATTTCCAGCGGCGACACCCTCCTTCTCCGGAGTTGTGACGGCAGGCACAGCGACGGCGGCACGCTCCAACCTCGTTGCGAGATTCTTCTCCTGGTGCGGTGCAGTGCGACAGCTTCAGCGGCGACACCCTCCTTCTTCGGAGTTAAGACGGCAGCAGCAGTGACGACGACACGCTTCCTCTTCATTGTGACAGGCTTGTCTGCGATGCGTTGCAGTGCGACAGTTCCAGCGGCGACACCCTCCTTTCTCCGGAGTTGCAAATGCAGGCAGAGCGACGGGGACACGCTTCTTCTCGTTGAGTCGCGCTTCCAGCTCCTTGCAATAAATAGTTCCTCAGAAGGCCCAAAACAGCAGCAGGCACTTCCAAAAGAACTCTGGGGTAGCTGGGGTGAAGTCTGTTGTCCCTGAGACTTCACCAGTAGGCAAGCTCTTTTCCAAGCCTTTGGAGATCCTTCAGAAGTTGAAAGCAAAGTACACAAAGTTCCTTTCTCCTTCCTTTGGCAGTAAGGCAACCACTGCAGACCAATCCCCCAAGCAGCACTTCAGCTTGGCAATAGTCTCTCCTTAGTTTCTTCAGGTTCCTCTCCTAAGTAAAGGTTTCTTCTTTTAGTCCAAAAGTGATCTAAATTCATGGGAGCAGGGTCCCAATATTTATACTCAGAAATCTATTGTTCTCTGAGGGGAGAGGGGCCTTTGCCCAGTCCAAACCAGCTCTGAAGCACTCTGTTTACCAGACTTCTCCTTTCCTTTCACAGTGCAGGGCATGCACATCAGATGACCCACAGGAGGTGGAGCCAGCATTGTGGAAGGCAAGTACAGTCCTGGAGCACTCTGTGTACAGGACTCCTTCTCTTCTTTCAGTGTGCAGGGCAGAGACATCAGCCGCTCCCCAGGGGGTGGAACCAGCATTGTAGAAGGCAGGCACAGCCCTATTCAGAGTTTAGGTGCACTCCTCCCTCCCATCAAGATGCAGATCTCTCTATTCACCACTGGGTGACTCAGCCTGTCTCCTGGAATTCCCCAGCCCTGTCACTCACAGAAACCAGACATAGGAACACGCAAACTAGCAGAGGCAGGTTTGAATGGTTAGACAAGCAAATGCCTACTTTCTAAAAGTTGTATTTGCAAACACAGAATATTAAAATAAACTTCACTAAATGTAATTTTATTATCCTGAATTCAGGCATACTAAACTCGAATTTCTACCATGTTCTCTGAGCCTGTTAGGATTATAAAATGTAAAAACTCTAACAGCCCATTCTGGCCTATGGAGAACAGGTAGCCTTGCAATATTGAAAAACGAAAATGGCTGTTATTCACTAATAGGACATGCCACACACATCAGGGATTGTCCTACCTTATACTTACAATGCACCCTGCCCTTGGACCTACCATAGGGGTGACTGATATGAAGAAAAGGGAAGGTTTAGGGACTGGGAAGTGGGTGCACTTGCCCAGTCAGCATGACAGTACCAGACAGCACGCAGGCTCTGCAATGGCAAACCTTAGACCTATTTTACAAGGCTGCTTCTGTGGGTGGCACAACCAGTGCTGCAGGCCCACCAGCAGTATTTGGATTACACGCCCTGGCACACTCAGTGCACTAGACTAGGGTCAGACAAGTTAACCAAAGTAACCAAACATGGAATCACTAATCCATACATCAATTTACAATAGGGAACACTTGCACTGTGGCACTGAATAGCAGTGGCACAGTGCTAAGCATGGGCTGAAAATTCGTTCCGCTTGCGGAATTTGCGGATTTTCCGCGATTTCGCGATCCATGAATCTCGCGAAATCGCGGTAAAATCCGCGAATCAGGGGGGACACATTTTCAGCCAAGCACTTACAGGGTTACAGCAGCAGGTGCAAAAGTTGAAGCACATTTTTTGTAACCTTTTACAAAAGGGTTACAAAGAAATTACTTGGACACCTGCTGCTGTAAGCCTGTATGTGCTTCCTGGCGCCTTGTTGCCTACTTGCAACTATTCTCTGACCCTGCTCTGACCCTTGAAGCAGGGTCAGAGAATAGTTGCAAGTAGGCAATGAGGCGCCTGTCACAAAAATTAAACCTCAACAGGAAGCACTGACAGATATAAAAACAAGCATTTGCAATGCAATAGGTCTCGCATTAGGAAAGTTTGAGCTATTGGTCTTGTAAATTACAATTATTTTTATATATGTGTTGGTTTTTAAAATAGCTAAATTAATAGCTTTTTCATTTACAATGCCAATAGTTATAACTATCGCAAATGTGACACCTATAGCATTTGTAATGCAACATGTTTTGTATTTATGTGACTTAGCTGTATTGGTATTACAAATTACAATGGCTTTTAATTTTTTTAAATAATTAATACTTAAATAAAAGTGATTTTAATTTATAATGGCAATAGCTTAAACTTTTGAAAATAACTTTTGTGAAGAATATGTTCAGTGTATTTTATTGTGACGAAAATCCAAGAACAGAAGTGAAATATTTACATCTTTTTGTGACATTTGTAATAAAGTTTGAAACATTGAGAGAACATATTTGAACCAGTTGTTGTTGAATGGTTGCGCAGATTGATGATGGGGTGGCGGTGAGTGGTGCTGTGGTGATGCTTAGTGGTGCTGTGGTGATGCTTAGTGGTGCTGTGTTGGTGCTGAGTGATACTGGGATGGTGCTGAGTGATGCTGGAGTGGTGCTGAGTGATGCTGTGGTGGTGCTGAGTGATGCTGTGGTGGTGCTGAGTGGTGCTGTGGTGGTGCTGACTGATAATGTGGTGGTGCTGAGTGATGCTGTGGTGGTGCTGAGTGATGTTGTGGTGGTGCTGAGTAGTGCTGTGGTGGTGCTGAGTGATGCTGTGGTGGTGCTGAGTGATGCTGTGGTGGTGCTGAGTGGTGCTGTGGTGGTGCTGAGTGATAATGTTGTGGCACTGAGTGATGCTGGGGTGGCGCTGAGTGATGCTGTGGTGGCGCTGAGTGGTGCTGTGGTGGTGCTGAGTGATAATGAGATGGTGCTGAGTGTTAATGTGGTGGTGCTGAGTGATGCTGGGGTAGCGCTAAGTGATGATGTGGTGATGCAGAGGGCAGAAAGGCACAAAAAGCTGTCTAACAAAGTGCAGAAGGGCAGAAAAACAAGGGAAAAACGAGTCTAACAGAGGGCAGAAGGGCACAAAAAAATAGTCTAACGGGGCAGAAAGGCACAAAAACGAGTCTAACAAGGGCAGAAGGGCACAAAAAACGAGTCGAACAGAGGGCAGAAGGGCAAAAAAACAAGGGAATAACAGATGTATCTTTCCACCTTATGTTTCCCTTTCTTTTAGGTGGAACCACAAGACGGCATACATTCAGGGATCAGCCGGTAAACATTGACAGGGCATCCATTATTCGAAGGGAGACCTTGAGCCTCTGTTTGAGGCACACCATATTGTTTTTGGTTCTGAAGAAGTGCTACCCAATTTTTCTGGGCTGTTGAGTCATGAAACCTGTTGACCACTCATCACTAAAAGCTATCCTGGCACTTTAAGACCAAAAGATAGCACCACTGCTTTTATTTAGACCGAGTATCCCTTCTCAATAAAATGTTGTTTTTAGGATACCTGAGCCTATTTTATTCACCACTCACATACATCACTAGTTACATTGTTAGTTAGCCCCCTCACATGCATTCATCCACACTGCAATTGCAGATCAAAATATCTCTGACAAAGAGCCCTTCAGGCCCACCAGGCATTGCAGTGCCGGCTTGACACGGAGTGCTTAATGATGAGGCATGACACCCAAAACGTGTGTGAGGCCACTAAGATCTGACCTACAGGTCTTCCTTCGACAGGACAACCAGCCATTTGGATCAACTTTCAGTGACCATCTTGGCTAAGGAGGAACTACCCTTACTGTGGTAGCTATATAACTGTTCCCTGGGAGGAGCTTAGGTGTAAGACCTCTTCTAAAAATATGTTGCTATACCTTCCCTCTTTTCTTAATAGGAAACACCTTAACCTACATCTCAATGAAATGCGGACATGTCCCATTCTAGGATGGTAAAGGATGAGAGAGGTGTTTGTGGGCTTTCAAATGACCTTTAACTATAACATTTGCAGCAGCAATTTTGATTTCAATGTGCTGTACAATTACACGTTAGTGAATGAAGCACGGGTTATGACTCTTCTTATTGAGGAGCTGGGTGTAAGTATTCAACAGGTACTTAACCTTTCTCTGAGCACGGGGGAAGTCCCCCTAGGCTGGAAGCAAGCTTTGGTCAGACCCCTACGCAAAAATAATTCCATTCCCTGGACCGACCTCACAAACCTGAGACCTATCTCCCTCCTCCCTTTTTTAGGGAAGCTCGCCGAGAAGTTTGTAAATCGGCACTTATCTAAATATGTAGAAAGTGCAGGAGGACTTGACCCTTCACAATCGGGGTTTAGACCCAGGCATAGTACTGAGACCGCCTTGCTGTCCGTCGCTGACGATCTCCATATGCTACAGGATAAGGGTTATTCCGTTATCCTGGTGCTTTTAGATCTGTCAGCGGCGTTTGACACTGTGTCACATGATATCATGACCTCCAGACTCATTAACATCGGGCTGGGTGGCAAGGCGTTGGCCTGGCTAAGGAGCTTTTTCATCAAGCGTACTCAGAGAGTTACACTGGGTCCATACCAGTCAGAGGAGGTGGAGATCTCTAAGGGGGTGCCACAGGTCTCCTGCTTGAGCCCAACACTTTTTAACATCTACGTGGCACCCCTGGCCAACATCATGAGATCCCACGGATTTATTCCTGTATCGTATGCAGACGATACTCAACTCCTCTTCCCCTTTAAAACCATGACTCCTGAGGTACGCAACTCCTTTGCCCAGGGGATGAAAGAGGTGGCTCAATGGATGGCAGCAAACTTCCTTCAGTGTAACGTCTCAAAGACTGAGGTAATGCTTTTTGGAGAGGCCAAACGATTGTGGACTCCCGACTGGTGGCCTCAAGATCTTGGCCCAGTCCCCGTACCCTTGGAGTCAAACTGGATCAGGAGCTCGCTCTTAAACATCATACCAATCAAGTGGTAGGCTCCTGTTTCCATGTGATTGGTCTTCTCCGAAGGGTTTTCCCCCTGTTACCTGATTCCACCAGGAAAACTCTAGTTCAGTCGCTTGTGTTGAGCAGACTGGACTACTGTAACGGGCTGCTGTTAGCCGCCAATGAGGGCATCATTAACAAACTCCAAGTTGTGCAGAACACGGCAGCACGCTTGGTTTTGAATGCCCCAGCACGTACACCCTCGAAACCATTGTTGAATCAACTACATTGGCTCACTGTGAAACAGAGGGTTCTGTTTAAAACGTGCTGCATCATCCATAAATGTCTCATTGGGAAAGGTCCTGACTATCTAACAAAAAAATTTGTCCCTTACATCCCTGCTAGGACTCTGAGATCTGGTAATCAAGAGCTGTTATGTGTCCCCAGGTTTTGTAAGACCAGACAAGGAGGAAGGGCTCTGTCCGTAGCTGGACCAAAGCTTTGGAATGAGCTTCCTTATGACATTAGAATCTGTAAGGAACACTTTCCTTTTAGGAAAAAATTAAAAACTTTCTTGTTCAACTATTAGTCCTACTAAGTCTTTACTTAACTCTGTTAGAGCAGGCCTTGGTCTCAGATGCTGCTAAAAAGGCGTGGAGATACTCCTTAGGGAGTATGCAAATAAATAAATAAATAAATATATCTGCTTGGTATCCATTTCTGAATACCTGCCTAGCATGAATACAAGCATTTTTAAATGTAAATGTTTATGTTCTGCTTTAAGTGCCTTTGCTAATTCAACCCTTTGTCTCCAGGAAAATCCTTATGTTAATGAAGGACAAGAATTCAAAGATTTAATTTGCATCCAAAGTTCACTATATTTCTTGCAGGGTGCAGTATACAATTCGAAAAATCCTGTCTACTATAGTCCCAAATGGCACATTTTAAAAAATGTGTTGCTGGAAGGTGGTATATTACTAGGTGTAGGTAGGTACATACTCCTAGTAAGAAGGTCAAAATCACAATATAAGGTCCAGTCATGGTCTCAATAAATTATTCCCTGGCTGAACTCTTGGTAGCATGCTGCAAGCAGGTAGTCTTAAATTAGGAGATAGTTATGTAAAGCATTTAAAAACACAAATACATGAGATAAGTAAAACACAACCAACAACAAAAATCCAACAATAGTTTATACAAAATAGTAAATATTTGTAGGATTAAAATGACACCATAATGACAAAAATCTAATTGAAGGTACTGAAGATATACATTGTTAAAGAATAAACACTTTCTAGTTCCTTAAAGGCAAAAGCATCAACATGGGACATCGAGTCGCATTTGGTCGGGAGAAAGTAAAAGTTTTAGGATGACCACAATGGAGCATAGGTCGGATACAGTGAGCGGTATGGCACATTCAAGTTTTTACATTCTGACTTACTCACTTTTTTGGAGCTTTTTCTTTCGACGTAAAGCAGGTCTCCTCTGCAGGCCGGATTTGGGGTCAATGCCAATGGCTTGTTTCGGCGGTATGCCTCGGTCAATTGCTGAAAGTGTCATAGATAACAAAAAGCTCCAGAGCTTCAGAAGGGTAAACCTGAATTTCCGGCCGTGTAGTGGTTCGATGTCGCAGCTTGACCTTCAATGACAGGTCGGTCAATCTATGGAGCATTATGTCAACATTTTCCAAATTATCTCAAATTTCTGAATAATTTTCCAGAAGGTCCTTTTGGGATTCCAACGTGTCCACAGCATCAATCCAAGATTTCCGAATCTCTGAGTTGTTCCTTGGAATGTTGGGACTGCAATACCCACAATGCACCAGACCAAACGCTTAAAAGTCCAGTTGAAGGTGGCCTGCAGGGTTCTTCTTGGTGGTGATGATGCAGGGTTAGCTCTTTTAACCTGTTGTTTTCAGGAAGTCCACTACTTCAAATTTCACAACAAAGCAAAGTCCATTTTGAGCTGAAGACCAAAGTGTTCAGGAGGTGCAGTCCATATGAGTGCAGTTTTCTCTTCTGCAGACCAAAGGTCCAGCAGGACAGTCCTTCTTCTTGTAGTCTCAAGGCAGGGATCTGAGTTGCTGGGAAGCCTTTGCATATTTATTCATGCTTTTGGGGTTACAAGCTGGGGGTATCCCTGACAAATGAGGTACAGGGTGCCACCCTCAGGAATGACAACTTCCTCCAAAGTGGGGCATATGTTTGTCCCATAAAGCACTATTTGTCAAAGTCCAAAATAAAGAAATCTCACCTGAAACTTAAAATCTGGCTAACCCAACCTACAGGTGTGGCTAATTTTGCCTACCACACTCCTTCCAGCCACTCTGCTAATTCAATGGTAGGGGGTCCCATCTGGGTGGGGTGCAGCAAGTGAGGATGGGCCTGGGTCCTGTCCTAAGTATCTTTCTTTCTTTGAAGACCAGATTGGCTACCCTGCCCCGTTCCTGTTGTTTGCTCTGCAGCTGCAGTTCTCCCACCAGATGTCTCCTTCATCTCATTGTAGGCCACTTCACACCCCATAAGAACAGTTTGACTCAGCCTGTTAAAGGCTGACCAATCAGGGAAGACTGCTAGAAGGCTGCAGTTTGGCTCAATAAAAAAGCAAGTCCCATACCTTCTTTTCTGTCATAGTTATAATAAATCCAACCATGGCAAGTTGTTAGATTCATTTTTAACTATTATTTTGACAAGTTGAAGCATGATCTTAGTTCACTCCTGTCAATAGTTAGATTGTATTAAATGTTATTAAAGCCATCCCATATTATCCTATAGAGCTAATGCACTACAATGGGGAAAACCAAAATTGACAGTTTCTACCTCACTAAGGTTTAGGGTTAGAAAACATCATTTATAATGTCCCTCTTTATAGGTACAAGGCACCCTATGCCTGGGGCATTAGAGGAGACCTTAGGGGTGACAATGTAAACGTAAGGAACTTTAAGACTTTGGAATTACCTTGAATTCCACAGTCAAATGTGCATACAATTTTAATTTAAAAGCAACCTGCAAAACAGGGCTGACTTTTAAAAAGTCAGCAGGCCACACAGCAGTGCACATTAAAGTGCATTAGAACTGCTCAGCCTCTAAACCTACCTGCCCACCATATACTAGGGACAAACAGGTAGGTCGGCAGTGCAAATTGTAATTACACCCAGTTACCATGTACATTCAATCAGAGCACAGACCCTGGGTCTGGTTAGCAGACCCCAGGGCACAATCAGAGTAATAAAGCAAGCATCAATTAGCCAAAATGGGGGCAAAAGGTGGGGTGAGACAGCGAAAAGCCCTGGTTTCTCACAGGTCTCAGCTTATATTGGTTCTTAAAGAAATAAATAAAACAACGCCGTTTATGCTCACACTATCATGCTTGATCAGGGTGATGTCAGCCATGAGTTATTTCAGTTGCTTAAACTGTGCAAACTTCTATAAAAGAGGGAAATGCTAAAATCCACTTGTGACACATCTCCATACATACATGCAAGTGAAAATATGACTCTGCCACAGATGTATATGTGCAAATAAAATTGCACACATAACAAATATTGTACTTCCTCCAATTCTCTCTCCAATGTACGCATGCACTATATGCATGCTTTTCCACTCGCATACACCTAGAAAATATTTTTGCAAATCAGGCAGCCAATGCAGTTGTAGACTAGAGAGCCTCCTGGCCTCTATGTGGACCTGTTTATGGTTACATCCAACCAGTAAGATGAGTGTCCCATGTGGGGTTGTACTCGACCGCCATCCCGAGGCTTGATGCATCCCTAAATCTGGCAATGAGGAGGTCAACTGCACCCCAGCTAACCCCATCCAAATTATGGCAGTAGACCGATGCAACAAACCAGCTCCAGCTGCAGATGTTCATTACTTGGCTGCCTCCAAAGCTCCATCTTGTACCCAGCCAGCTCCCCTGCAAGACACGCTTTATTGGAGAATTGGGCTGGGCCTTCCCTGCTGTGCACACATCAGTGGACATGGACTTGTGGCATGCTGGGGGGTGTATGTCCACATCTGAGGCCTAGCAGCATCAGTATGAAGGCCGCAAGCTGCCCAGATCACGTAAAGGCAGATACTGTAAATGTAAATGTAAATGTATAGGCATTTATATAGCGCACTACTTACCCGTAGGGTCCCAAGTCGCTTCGACCGCTGCGAAACCCTTCCTGGCTTCCCTGAGAGATGGTCCCTTAATGGGTATCCCCAGGGTGAGACCAGGCATCCCCGGCGGTCTGGTGGGGCCGTTAGTGAAGATGAGGCAAGCTAATGCCCAGAGTTGCCGAGTGTGATCGCTGATCAGAGTGGGCACCGAGGCGAGAGAATTATCGAGTCCGCTGACCCTGGTCTAAACCTGCCGCGCCGGGAATCGAACCCTGGTCCCGGGCCGTCCTCTGCTCTCGGGTCTGCCGCCTCTAACCAGTGAGCCACACTACTTCACTGTGGACTGCCAACACCACCTGGGGGCCAAACTGAGGTATTACACCCAATTGGTGCACTGAAGCAACCATCATATCCCTCAGGGCCAACACAAGGTTTATTCAGTGCCATACTTGATTCCCTACAGGGGAGAAGCTGTAGTAGTGTTGATGGAAACCTCATCCACCCGAGAAGTGTGGGTCCAATCCCTGTGGTGGTCAGTTTTACCCCCTGGTAGTCCCAAACTCATTGGCATTTCTTCCTTCCCATATGGCTGATGACTATCAAAATGAAGAAGTAGGAGCTTAGCCACCAGTGAGGGGCCCAAGCTCCCATATATCCCCAACAGTGCTATCTCTGTGCAGTGCTCTGACTGACCGCATGAAGGTGGCACCAAGCTGGCACAACTGAATTGGTGAGCTAAACAACTATTTTCATATGACATGGGGAAAAGACGCTACCATGAAACAGTTGCTCCTCCTGCATTTCGGAGGCAAGAAAATCTACCACCTCTTTGAAACCATGCAGAAAGAGAGGCAAAACATTTGTATGATGCAGCAGTATTTGCTCAAAGTACATTTTTTAACCCACAGCAAATTCTGGACTTTGTAAGATTCAATAGATTCCCCACCTGAATGCCATACGTTGTCAGCATGTGCATAAGCAATGATTAGGCCAAAGAAGTGCTCACCCAACTTATTCAGGGATGCAGCTCATCAACCATGTTGCATCTTATCCTGTGCCAACATCAATCAATCATTTATAACGCACAGCAAATCACCTGTGAGGGTCTTAAGACAGTGAAGTTGCTAGCTGCTGTGTGGTGATCTGTTCATTTGATCAGCCACATCTTGAGTACTTTCCCGAATTGCTAGAGTCATGAGGTAGTCCTGAGGTGCAGGGGAAGGTTGTTCCCATATTCTATCCTGCTGGTGATAAGGGCCTGCTTAAGGGTCCTTCTGGTGTTGATTTAGAGCCACCTGAAGATCTTGCATGTAGTTATTCTTCATAGATAACTTGCTGTCCAAGATGATGCTGATCTAGTGGGTGCAGTCTGATGGGGCGGGGGTGGGCCGAGTTTCGCAGGACACCATACGTCGTTCCATGGTAAAGAGTTGTCCATCCATATTGAGCTTGAGATAGTTGTCCATCATCCAGTCTGAGATGCAAATCATACATCTGTGGAGTTGGCTCTGGTAGTGGAGGGGTCTTCTGACAGTGAGAGGATGAGATGTGTGTCCTCAGCGTAGGAGATGATGGTGAGTCCATACGATCTGACGTGTTGGTTAAGGGGGTCATGTAGCTGTTGAAAAGGGGGGACTGAGGGATGATCCTTGGGGGATGCCGCAGATGATCTTCTTGATTTCCAAAGTGAATTTTGGAGACAGATTCTATGGGTTCTTCCGGTGAAGTATGAGGAAATCCATTTGAGGGCCTCTTCCAGGATTCTGATGTGATGTAGTCTGTCTTGGAATGACCCAGACGCAATTGTCATACTACCTTGCCTGCATAAACCCCTCAACAGTTGAGTATAAGAAATTAACTTACCAATCTCCAAAGCCTCGAGGCAGACAGGAGCCTGTGAGATGGGCCCTCCCAGGTTCAGGGAAGAGAGGGTGCACTACAGGAAATAGGGGCTTTCTAAAAACACCACCTAATGATGTCAACCCTAATGAAGTGTGAAAACTGTGACCTCGAACCACACCTATCAGACACCTACCTGATCAAAGGCAAGACATTGCCCATGTGTGGCAAACTACCTGTGTTTGCCGAAGCACAGACAAAGGGCTTGCCCCTGTCCATGTCAACAGGAAAAAGGCCACCTCTGACAATGAGACAACAAGATTTCAATCAGGCAGGAGCATCCAAAACAATGAGGATGACTTCTTTACAATTTTCACTCACTAGACTATGAGCAAGGGCAGGAAGTTATCCCCAGTGTGCAAATGATTGGAGCAGTGCTGGCCCGAACCCTGTATGGAGCCTCCCTGTATGTCATAGGCTTGTCTCAATTAAAGTAAACTGTTACCCCCTCCCCCAGCTAGAACCAATGACAGCCAAGATATTCACCTATAGTTGCTGGCATTGACTGTCATTAACTGGTGTCATTGAGCAAGTGGCATTTTATGGCTGATGAGGTATTCCAAAATACTATCCAACAGTTACTGACTGGTCTGAATGGGCTCCTTAACATCAGTGATGATATCTTGATAAATCCAAGATGCTGGATGAACACCACAAGTGGCTTCAAGTGATACTCTCCCCCTCACAGAATACATGCTCACACTATACTGAAAAAGTTCCTTCTTTGAACAGTCCATCGATACATCTTCCCTAACCATGGCCTGCAGGTAGACCCAAAGAAGACAGAGGCCATAAGGAAAACTCTTGTGCCAAAGGGTGCAGCAGAAGTGGAAGCTTCCTGGGTATGGCCTTATACTATGTGAGGTTCATCCCAAACCTGGCCTAACTGGCAGCATCCATGTGGGCCCAACACAAAAGCAGATGCAGCATGGAACTGGGCATTCTGGAAAGTGAAGGAGGTTCTGCTGAGTGATGCCTTGATGACCTACTATGACCCACATCGCAACAGCGAAATGGTGGGAGAAACCAGTCCCAGTAGGAGTATTGCTCCAAAAGAAGAGCCACGAGGTGTGGCTCCCCATTGCTCGCACAAGTCGGGCCCTAACAGGGACCGGAAACAGATATGCCCCAATAGAAAGGAACACCCTGGCCATCAGGTGGGGTTGCTACCAGTACCACTTCTTCCTGTGTGGACGGTGAGTCCAGGTCTTAAATGACCTCAAACTGCTAGTTCTACTCTCTGAGGACAACACTCCAAATCCCTCACCAAGGATTGTGTGGCAGTGCGGTTGCAGACCTACAACTTTGAGGTCTCATACCAGCCAGGAGCCCACAACCTAGCTGATTTCTTTTCAAAACGGAAGAAAGGCCAGAGGGCCCAAGACTAGAATGAGTAAAGTGAAGACATGGGAGTGCCTGCCCCTTGGCAAATAGCAGTGGATGAAATATAGAAGGCTACAGACTCAGATGGATGCCAAACAGTGGAGGCACAACATTATGGTGTCTGACATTGCTTCTTTCCCTGCTCCGGAGTGTGGAACCCATCCAACAAGCTTATCCTAAGGCAGTTATGGCGCATTACAGGTTCAAGAAGGAGCAGTTGTGAGAGGCTACTGCATAGTAGTCCCATGAGCCCTGTAGGGCTGAATGATCGACCTAGTACATCAGGGACACCAGGGGTGAACAAAGACCAAGGGCAACTGATAAAAAACATGCATTTTCAGGAATAGATGAGATAGTAGACAGTGCTATGGGCCAGTGTGTTCCCTGTTATATCACAAGAAAGGGTAAAGCCTCAGCACCGGTGGTGACAGAAGAGTTTCATCCAGAACCATGGATTCACTAGAGCCTAGAGTTCGGCAATTTCCCGGACAGGAAGTCCACTGTTGTTATCATTGATACATGCTCAAAGTATCCAGTGGTTGAGGTGGTCAATTGACCGGGCTCAGAGTTGTGAGGCTGGTACTGGAGAAACTGTTCATCTCAGAAAAGGTCAAGACTGACAACGACCCCCATCCCTAGGCCAGGAATTCAGGGAACACCTCAAGGGCATAATAGTACAACTCAGAAAAATCACACCAAAATGACTGCAAGGGAATGGAGAAGGCAAGAGATTTATGATAACCCTCAACAAAATACTTCAAATAGGGGTTGACCAAGGAAAAGATCTGACGGAATGCTTCCCCTGTTTCCTTATGGAATACTGGCAAACACCCCACCACAGCATGGGGTGTGACCACGTGGACTTTCTGCTGAAGCATCTGGCCAGAGTTATCATGCCCATCAGCAGAGATTGAATGCAGAAGTTGTGCAAGCATGGTGTAGGAACACCAAGGAGGGGGCCTCTAATAAATGTAGGACCACAATACCAACACTTCAAGTGGGAGACAAGGTATTCATCAAGGATCAACACCTTGCAGGTCCCGTTTGAGAGAGAATACTACTGGTGAGTGAGGTCTGAGGGACCTTGGTGACACAGAATGTCTCCTGGTTTAAGGAGGCAAAAGGAACTAAGGGAGCCAAGCCATATGTCTTGCAAGACCACCAAGAGGAATATGAAAGTGTTTGCCGAGATGAACTTTGGTGGCACTGAGAAGAGAAAACCAAGAAAGAGTGGACAACTTACCTGCCCTCTGCCCCACTCCATGGTTCATGAAATTGTCCACGCAGGGGAAAGTGAAGAACAGAATGAGCCTCCAGAGACGCACTTGAGAGCAGCAAAGCATTACAAGTTAGGACACAACCAGGAATGCAGGCGGCTCTTGAAGGACTTTGCATGAAACATGGAAAAGGTCAACATTCCTGCTCAAAGAGGTGACAAATGCAAAAACAACAGTTGATGGACAGAATGCAGAACAATGTCCTACATTCACCCCAGTACAGAGATCTGGGCCTAAATCCATCATTATTTTGCTCTCCATGCCATTCCAGTTTGAACCTAGCCATATGCAAAACAATCTTGTCCCTGTGCCCCATGGGAACTGTCCAGCCTGAACTGCCAAGCCAGGTCCTCCCTGGACTGGAAACAAGCGTCCTAGGACTGGTTTGGGGCTTTCAGCCCTCATCAGCCGGGATAGCTTGATTCCAGTGGCATGGAGAGCACAGGCCTCAAGTCTGAGCATACCCGTCCCACTTGGGGTGACAAATGCATAAACAACAGTTGATGGACAGAATGCAGAACAATGTCATACATTCACCCCAGTACAGAGATCTGGGCCTAAATCCATTGCTTTTTTGCTCACCATGCCATTCCAGTTTGAACCCAGCCATATGCAAATCAGTCTTGACCCTGTGCCCCATGGGAACAGTCCAGCCCGAACTGCCAAGCCAGGTCCTCCCTGGACTGGACACAAGCATCCTAGGACCGGTTTCGGGCTGTCACCCCTCATCAGCCAGGATAGCTTGATTCTAGTGGCATGGAGAAGACAGGACTCACGTCTGAGCATACCAGTCCCACTTGGGGTGACAAATGCAAAAACAACAGTTGTTCGACAGAATGCAGAACAATGTCATACATTCACACCAGTACAGAGATCTGGGCCTAAATCCATTGTTTGTTTGCTCACCATGCCATTCCAGTTTGAACCCAGCCATATGCAAATCAGTCTTGACCCTGTGCCCCATGGGAACAGTCCAGCCCAAACTGCCTAGCCAGGTCCTCCCTGGACTGGAAACAGGCATCCTAGGACCGGTTTCGTGCTTTCAGCCCTCATCAGCCAGGATAGCTTGATTCCAGTGGCATGGAGAGCACGGGACTCACGTCTGAGCATATCCGTCACACTTGGGGTGACAAATGGATAAACAACAGTTGATGGACAGAATGCAGAACAATGTCATACATTCACCCCAGTACAGAGATCTGGGACTAAATTCATCGTTTTTTTGCTCATTTGCTCACCATGCCATTCCAGTATGAACCCAGCCATATGCAAATCAGTCTTGACCCTGTGCCCCATGGGAACAAACCAGCCCGAACTGCCAAGCCAGGTCCTCCCTGGAATGGACACAAGCATCCTGGGACCGGTTTCGGGCTTTCAGCCCTCATCAGCCAGGATAGCTTAATTCTAGTGGCATGGAAAAGACGGTACTCACGTCTGAGCATACGAGTCCCACTCGGGCTGACAAATGCAAAAACAACAGTTGATTGACAGAATGCAAAACAATGTCATACATTCACCCCTGTACAGAGATGTGGGCCTAAATCCATCGTTTTTTTGCTCACGATGCCATTCCAGTTTGAACCCAGCCATATGCAACTCAGTCTTGACCGTGTGCCCCATGGAAAGAGTCCAGCCCGAACTGCCAAGCCAGGTCCACCCTGTACTGGAAACAAGTATTCTAGGACCGGTTTTGGGCTTTCAGCCCTCATCAGCCAGGATTTCTTGATTCCAGCGGCATGAAGAGCACAGGGCTCACGTCTGAGCATACCCGTCCCACTTGGGGTAACAAATGCAAAAACAACAGTTGATGGACAGAATGCAGAGCAATGTCATACATTCACCCCGATACCGAGATCTGGGCCTAAATCCATTGTTTTTTTGCTCACCATGTGTAATTCCCTGATAATTCTGCCAATCACCAGGACATACAACCTTATTCCCTCTTGGGACCCAAAAGGACACAATACTTCACAATACTCACCCAAGAAAGGAATAATACTAACAACTAACTAACATATATGCCCATTGCTGAGAAGCTCGCAAACAACAACGCAAGAACAGTACCACTGGCAACAACAATGCAAACAACGTACCCCAGGGTACGACAACGCAAACACAGGGGCCACAAGGTACGACAACGCAAACACACCCACCCAGGTGGGACTACATAATCACCGCATGCTCCTCCTAACAAGGCCGAGGGTGAAATCATTAGACTTTTGCTCCTTGCTAAGGGCCAAACAACCTTCCGAATCTGCAATTACACATTAGAAGGGAATTCACTGATCCTTCTATAAGCATTTGGTCAAAAAGGAGCCTGTTCTCCCTTCACAAAGAATACAGACAAGTAATTATATGCTCTGTGGTTTCTTTTATTAGACAATAATAGAATGACAAAAGAAAAGAATACTAATAAGTCACGATAGGCCTTCTTCATATCAGCACCTAAGCAATTGCTAAACGCAATCAGTAAAATATATATATGGAGATATATTACCTACTGGCTATCGCCAGTAGGTATATATAGTTAGGATTTTTTCCCTATGGGATTTTTGAAAATTCTATGTCTAATAACTTTGGCGTTTGTGGACGGAATCGGCTGAAATTGTCAGGAAAATGGCACATTTTGTTTCTGAGCAGCCCTTGAAAATTTGGGGGGGTTTTGTCGAGGGGGGGCCGAGAAAAAAGGGGGGTCCCAAAACGCGTTTTTCCCATGTTAATTTCCATAGGGCGGTTGGACTCACTTTTAGCTCGAACGGCTGAATGGATTTGCACGAAACTTGGCAAAATTGTAGGGACTGTTAGCCCGATGTGCCTTTGCTAGGTCTCAATATATGTGCTCCAGTAGTTTTTGAGAAATTAACGTTCAAAACAAGATATATATCTGTAACAGCGCTCCGGGCAGCGATCCGGTCTGCTTACTTTTCGCGAAACGGAACTTTGCGCGCAGAAAGCTGATTGGCTCTCCGGTGTCTGTCAACATTCTAAACAGTCCGGAGCGGCCGCCATCTTATCTCTCAGTAGGATCGAGAGAGAAGAAGAGGTGAAAAACGAAGGGAGAATTTATTGAAAGGGGGCAAGGTATACCCCTCTTGACCCCCTAGGAATGTTGTTGGGGTTATTAAAGGGTCCCGTGGGGAAAATAAAAAAAAATGATTTTTCACGGTAGAAGCGCTTCACGGGCCACGAACTGGGCCGCAAACTGGTAGCGAAACGGGAATTCGCCATTTTGTGCTTCGTTTTAATTGTTTAGAGACAAAAATTATCGCCGCACATCGGCCACAATGCATGAATATCGCTGAAAAGTCAGCGATATTCATGCATTATCCAGCAAATGCTCTTAGCCATGTTATCCACCTTCCATTGGATAACATGGCTAAAAACTGTTCTGTGCGTGAGCTTTTTTTTTTTTTTTTTGCTGCGTGACGTTTGTTAACGTTCGATTCGATGGAAATCAGGAAGTGTTGACCACCATTTTGTCACTGCGAGTAAATATTTTGTTATAAATGAATCCTTATTGATAAACATTGTCTGCGCCATCTTGCGTTTTTGTCCAATGCCACAATTTTGTCGTGCACGGCAGCCATTTTAGATGCCTTGACCAGGGCCACTCTCTGCACGCCGCCGATCCTCAGCATGGCTCCCCACCCTCGCAAGCATCTCCCCCACGCACTGGTCACCCCCGCTCTTTCTCTCATGCATGGGCCATATACTTCCCCCCATCTGCGCTGCTCTTCTCTGAGAATCACACCCTGTGCCCGCCCGACACCTCCCTTTCACCCTATTCACTACCGCACCCTCTGACACTCCTCTTCCTCTGTGTCTGATTGTCCAGGCCGGACCTAGGCTATCACCTAGCCCTGCGGATGTAGTTTATGGCCCCAGCTGTAGAGTATCCAGACATGCCAACCCTCCCGATTCAGGCGTGAGACTACTGATTTCAGTGCTAGTCTCCCGCCTCCCGATTCCTGCAAGCAAAAACCCGGGGGCATATTACCAACAACTAGCGATAATTTTTGTCTCTAACTTGTTTAGAGACAAAAATTATCGCCGCACATCGGCGAATTTTATCGCACATAAACCTTGCTATTAGCAAGGTTTATCGCAAATTCGATAAAAAACAGACGCAATGCATGAATATCGTTGAAAAGTCAGCGATATTCATGCATTATCCAGCAAATGCTCTTAGCCATGTTATCCACTTCCCATTGGATAACATGGCTAAAACTGCTCAGGGCAGGTGTTAGGTTTTGGAGATATTCGCGCTTAGCGCGAATATCTCCAAAAGTTGGTAATAGGAGAAAGCGATGGTTGGGGACTGTTTCCAGTCGCTAAAATCTTGGCACGCCCACTTTGCATGTCATTAGTGATAAATATCACTGATATGCAAAGCGGGGCCCAAGATGGTCGCTATCTCCTTTTAGCTGTCACTAACTGGTGTTAGCGACAGCTTGGTAATAGGGAGATAATTTTATCTCTTTTTTTTTTGGCTTTTAAAGCCAAAAAAGTGGAAATAAACCCCCTTGATAATATGCCCCATGATTTCTCGGGGGTTTCAGCTGACAGGGCTTGGTATTGTGTTACGTGCTAATTCTTCCAGGAAACGTCAGAGGGTCGATGCAGGGGTTCTAGAAGGGGTGATAAACCATTTAAGCCTCATGAACAAGCGCATGGTCTTTTAAAGATTTGTGAAGTACTCGGGGCGGCGGTGTGTGTGTGCCCTCTTTCAGGAGCGGGCGGGGGGGGCACTGCCAGCAACTTGCCAGGCCAGGCAGTGTTCAACACGTGCATCACCCTTTCTCTGCCTGCTATTGCGCTCCATGCTTCGGAAAGGTAAGAAAAAGAACGTGCATTTGAGTTTGAAATGTCCGATCTTGTAGCAGTACACTTGCAAAGCCCACACATTACAATAACCCGATTCAAGGCCCCATTCACCCGATTTTTTAAACATATATAGCACTCCAACAAAGTTAGATTTTAAAACTTTGTTAACTTTTAACTATAATGAACGGAACAAAAACTGTAAAAACATTTAAACATATTTCACCCAAAAAAGCAACAATGGTCAGAAGCTGTCTTTTGTGCGAATAGTCCCAAGGCAGCACAACGTGCAGAGTTCTGGACGGCACCCAGGTGATGTCGCCTGGGTGGCGCACTGGTTTTGGGATCCTACAATGCTGCTCCGAAAATTGGCGTGGGGCGTCCCGGGTGGGGCGGGGGGAGGCCTCGTCAGTAGCGGTCTGTTGTGCGAATAGTCCCAAGGCAGCAGAACGCGCTGAGATGTGGATGGCACCCAGGTGATGTCCAGTAAACTGCCGCACTGGTTTTGGTATCCTACAATGCTGCTCCGAAAATTTGCGTGCGGCGGCCCGGGGGGGGGGGGGGGTGGGCGTGGGGGAGGCGGCCTCCCCAGGTGGCGGCCATCCAGCTGAGTTGCGCCCGCTCTTGCGGCTACAGCGTCTCGCTCACCATGTTGTTGAGTTGCTCCCACTCTTGCAGTGCAGCGATAGGCGCCTGCCACATGACTCTTAAAATGGCGGACGGCTCTTCGGTTTTGGGCCTGGTCCACTGAAATGGCCCTGGGACACCTTGGAACTCGGACGCTTGCCTGCTAGGGCTTGGGCTCCATTCTTGAAAAGCGTCCCCTCAGCCGTGAAGATTCTACAAAAGTCTTGGGGGCCCCCGACTCCCGCAGGCTTCCGGTGGGGAGCGGCTGCCATGATTGCTCGCGGAATGACCACGACGGAGCCACGAGATGGTGGTGCTCTCATGCTGACGCCAGCTTCAGTCTGAATGATCCAGAAACAAGGTGGGGCTTTCATCGTTTGGGAAAAAAAAATGTTCTAAACCAATGAAAAGTGTTATTTTTAGGTCATATGACCAAGCCTTCCATCTTTTGGAAACCAAAAGTAAAATGATCCAATGAAAAGTTTTATAAACAAGTCACATGACCTGTTATGCGGCATAGGGCTACAAAAAGCGTAGAAAATCCGTTGGCACGTGAGGCGGCGTCAGTAGCGGACCGATGTGCGAATAGGCCGAAGGCAGCACAACGCGCCGAGATCCGGATGGCACCGAGTTAGTGTCCAGCAAGTTGCTGCACTGGTGTGGCTATCCTACAATGCTGCGCCGAAAGACGGCGTGTTCAGCTGAGTTCCAGTCACTCTTGCGGTACAGTGACTCGAACGCGCCAAGATCCGGATGGCACCGAGGTGGTGTCCAGCAAATTGCCGCACTGGTGTGGCCATCCTACAATGCTGCGCCGAAAGACGGCGTGTCCAGCTGAGTTGCGGTCACTCTTGCGGTACAGTGACTCGAACGCGCCGAGATCCGGATGGCACCGAGGTGGTGTCCAGCAAATTGCCGCACTGGTGTGGCCATCCTACAATGCTGCGCCGAAAGACGGCGTGTCCAGCTGAGTTGCGGTCACTCTTGCGGTACAGTGAGTCGAACGCGCCGAGATCTGGATGGGCCCGATGTTGTGTCCAGCAAGTTGCCGCACTGGTGTGGCCATCCTACAATGCTGCGCCGAAAGTCGGCGTGGGGTGCCCCGTTGGCTTATGAGGTGATGTCAGTAGTGGACCGATGTGTGAATAGGTCGGAACCAGCACAAGGCACCAAGATCCGAATGGCAAGTCCTGGATGTTGAGTGCCTCAGTTGAGATTTCTGAGCAGTGCTTGTAAGACTGTCTGAAGCTTATTTGCACCTGCTGCAGCTTCACTAGGTCCGGCGGAACTTTTTGCCTTTTCCTTTCTGCTTCTTTTCCTACAATGCGTTTCATCTGAAGACACGACCAGGTCCCTGAATGTGTGCAGGGGGACGCTATTGATTGAATGAACGCGCCGAGATCCGGATGGCACCGAGGTTGTGTCCAGCAAGTTGCCGCACTGGTGTTGCCATCCTACAATGCTGCGCCGAAAGTCGGCGTGGGGTGCCCCGTTGGCTTATGAGGTGATGTCAGTAGTGGACCGATGTGTGAATAGGTCGGAACCAGCACAAGGCGCCAAGATCCGAATGGCAAGTCCTGGATGTTGAGTGCCTCAGTTGAGAGTTCTGAGCAGTGCTTGTAAGACTGTCTGAAGCTTATTTGCACCTGCTGCAGCTTCACTATTGCCCTGGTGTGGCCAAAGGTCGCACATGACATAGGCGGCCGGCTCCCGAGGTCCGGCGGAACTTTTTTCCTTTTCCTTTCTGCTTCTTTTCCTACAATCCGTTTCATCTGAAGACACGACCAGGTCCCTGAATGTGTGCAGGGGGACGCTATTGATTGAATGAAAATGGCGGCTTGACACAAAGCTGACTCAAGCGTTGCTGTTGATGCTATACAGACAAAAATTGGTTTTCAGTTTGTACATTCTTCAGGATTTTTTTTTCCATCCAAGTCTGATTGAGAGTTTGTAGAAAAATGGCGTCAGATTTTCCACATACTACTCTTCAACATTCTTCCTAAATGTAACAATGTGAAACTCACTAGGAGAACGGCTGTTTCTGTTTCCTTTCAAAATGCTGCCAACAATATTTTCTGAATGGAAGACACCATCTTGTAGCATAAAGGGCCGAAAGGGGTTCTGGTCTGGCCGATGGTTGGTGGAGACATTTTGACTATATCTTGGACCTGCCCGGCCTCGCCCAAAAAGGCGCCGGTATAAATGGGACTCGTAACTCCTTGCCCGCAAATGTATATCTAGAAAATGTTATTGTAAGTGGCCCTGTCGTATTTTAATTACAAAATGTACGTCCACCGATTCCGCAACTGTTAGACACCTTTGTTCTTGCAACGTAATGGCCCGCTCGTTACGTTCCTCTACAGTGTAAATGTCTCCTCATCATATACGATTTCAGTTTGCTCCGTGGCCGGCCCACGTGGTTATAGGCCCGTATTTGTATACTGACATTTTCACAATAAAGGTTTTTAAAACAAAACATGGTAGTAGTATTTACATTGGTAAAGTTTTTACTTTTAGTCACTGTTTTCGAATCAGTAAAAGGCAAGTGAAATAAAGCAGTCCAATTACATGACGGATAAAAGGTATAATATGTAGGAACGCAGTAAAGATAAATGGTCAAGGGCAGTTGTGTTTTTCATTTCTGCAACATAAAGTGATCGATAAGAATCTGATAATCAGGCGTATCGGCGACTAAGACAGCAGGCCGAATCTCTTTTACTCAACGGCTCCGTCATGGAAGGAAGAAACGCCCTTTTTCTCGAAAAAGGAATATATTTTACTTGCAGGACAGTTGTAAATTTTCCGGGAAAGTACATTAGCCTGGAATATTATAACATATGTTTAAAAAAAAATAATGTTCGAAAACAATAAAAAGCGTAATTTTTAGGTCATATGACCAAGCTTTTCATCATTAAAATAACAAAAGTAAAATGAACCAATGAAAAGTTTTATTAACAAGTCACATGACCTGTTATGCTTATGTTACGCGCTGCGCGCCGCGACTCGGATCACTTCCGGGTGCGCTAACGCGGCGTGTCATATAACGCATTACGCGACAACGTAGGTCAAGAATATAGTCAAAATGTCTCCACCAACCAGCGTTCGGAACACAACCCCTTTCAGCAGTCCAAAAAGTTCTGTTAAATGACAACAGAGGGGACAGTCAACAAGAACCATCAGTCAAAGAGGGGAGGGCAAGTTCTTCTCTTCCGGGTCATGTTGGGGCGCTACCGGAACTGATCGAATTGGTAGTCTACAGTGTTTCTGGATGTTTCAGACTAAAGCTGGCGTCAGCATGAGAGCACTACCATCTCGTAGCTCCGTCGTGGCCATTCCACGAGCAATCATGGCAGCCGCTCCCCACCAGAAGCCTGCGGGAGTCGGAGGCCCCCAAGACTTTTGTAGAATCTTCACGGCTGAGGGGACGCTTTCGAGAATGGGACCCAAGCCCTATCAGGGAAGCGTCCGAGTTCAAAGGTGTCCCAGGGCCATTTTAGTGGACCAGGCCCAAAACCGAAGAGCCGGCCGCCATTTTGAGAGTCCTGTGGCAGCCGCCTATCGCTGCACCGCAAGAGCGGGAGCAACTCAACTACATGATGAGCGAGACGCTGTAGTCGCAAGAGCGGGCGGTAAACAGCTGAATGGCGGAAGAGGCACAGTGTAGCAAAAGCGGGCGGAATGGCAACTGAAACGGTAAAGGGGCGCCCCACTACAGCGTGTCTTCAGGTCAAACGGATTGTGGGACAAGGTCCAGAATTGAAGAGTCATCAAAAGACAAAAAGTTCCGCCGGACCCCGGGAGCCGGCCGCCTATGTCGGGGGCGATCTCAGGCTACACCAGTGCTATAAGACTTGGGGAGGGTGTCGGAGCCAAGCGTCTTCTCCGAGTCCATGGCCATCACACCGCCCCTCAGGGGCCTCCGTCAAGCTGTTTAGGAAGGTAACATATCACATTGTTTTCTAATGCAGTCAGGTCCACAAACGACACTCACTTACTTTGAGAATAGTGAAGCTGCAGTAGATGGAAATAAGCTTCAGACAGTGTTACAAGCACTGCTCAGAACTCTTAACTATGGCACCCAACATCCAGAACTTATGCCATTTGAGAATGGCAGTGACATTGAAGCAACTCAGGGACCAAAACCATTAACGTACTTTCACGTATGAAAATCTTACTTGGGGAGGGGGCAGGAGCGAAGCGCCCCCTCCCAGTCCGCGCCACCACACCGTATGTTGAAAATCTGAAGCCATCGTTCTACAACAAAGTGAACCAACCTTGGATTGAAAAATCTAGAAAAATGTAGAAACTGAAAACCAGTTTTGGTCTGCATAGCATCAGTAGCAACGCTTGCTATCAGAGTGCATGAGTTTCATGCTCGATCGATTGAGCTAGCCGGATCGGGCAATAAAAAGTATAAAATAGTTATGTAAATAGTTATTTAATAAAATGTTTTACCCTGTTTCTTTGCTGGTGTGTTGTCTATATTTTTAATATTTGCATAGGGTTTGTCGTTATTTTGGGCGGGGTGGGTGACGGAGTCGAGCTGTCTTGCAGCCCTCATGGTGTGGAGCTCAGTTCATCTCACTATTTTCGTATTTCTCATGAAGGGTTGTTCCTAATATTTCTATTTTAGCGAGGTCAAAAAGAGATCCAATTAGTGGCCTACTGATTTTGCTCGATTACTTTTATTTTTTTACACGATTTTTCACTATCTGCAAAGACTAAACAGAGTATTGCGACTTTGTGCTTGTTTGTAAATAGAGAATGATCCAAAGAGAACCAATTCTAAAACAGTAAATGCTTGGATAACAATCAATCAAATGGAGAGACAAGCAGGCACGACGGATTACAACAGGGGCAAAGGCCTGCGTTAACTACCGTTCACTATCTGCAAAGAGAGAGTACTACTAAGAGAAAAGAGGGGAGGGGGGGGGCAGCGTTCAAAGCACATCAGCGTGCATAAATACGAAAATGTTTTTATCTATCACGTACTTGACATTTTAAAGCTTTTCATATTTGCTATTAAAAAACCAATGAAATTCACTGAAAAAACCATAGGTTATAGTGGATATATAGTTAGGAATTTGCATTTACAAAACCTTGAAAATTCAATGAAAAAACCATTGGTTTTAGGCCATATATAGTTAGGGATTTGCATTTACAAAACCTTATTTTACTCGCATAAAACCATTGAAATTCCATATATAGTTATAAGCGCTAACTATATATCGCGCACCCGCAATCCACTGCTGATGATGTCACATATTACATCATTCATGACATGGTTAGTGACATCACTGATGACATCACTGATGACATCTCAAATGACATCCATTAGTCCATCTTATGCGTGTCTCACCATGGGATGGTGGGAGCAGGAGATTGCGTGGAACTCAAATAATGAATCATTTGTGAACAAAGTTGTGAGTTGGAAAAGATTCATCGATGATTTATTAATAATTTGGGATGGATCAGAACCAGAGTTCCAGGAATACTTTCAGATATTGAATAACAGTGTGAAAAATCTGAAATTCACCTACAACATGAGCAAAGAGAGAATAATATTCCTGGATACAGAGATCTACGTTAAAAACCAACAAATACATACGACCCTCCACCGCAAATCAACATCGACCAACGCAACACTAGAAGCCACCAGCTTCCACCAAAAAACTTTACTCAACAGCATTCCATACGGTGAATTTTTAAGAATCCGCAGGATATGCAGTGAAGATGAAGAGTGGAAGAAAAACAGCAAAAAGACAATGGAAAGATTCATCAAAAGGAAATATCCATTACAAACAGTGAGAAACAGTCTCATTAAAAGCAGCTCTAAAACCAGAGATGAATGTTTGAAGAGAAAAAACAAGGAAGATGATCCAGAGACGAAAAAAATCCGTCTTATCACAGACTATTCACAAGAAAGTGAAAAGATAGGTAAAATTCTCCGAAAGAATTGGAAGCTATTACAGTTGGATAGCACAGTCAAGGAGCTCATGGGAACACACCCAACGATAACTTACAGACGTGCCAAAAACTTAAAAGACCATCTAATACACAGTCACTTCCAGAGGAAAAGACAGGATGATTGGCTGAAAACCAAAGGATTCATGAAATGCCATGGATGCAAAATGTGCCAGATAGCCAAACAAACAAAGGAAATAACTCTGGCTAACAAAAAGAAATGGCAAATAAGACAATGCATAACATGCAAGACACCTTTCACTGTATATGTAGTGGAGTGCCCCTGTCCCATGCAATATGTGGGCAGTACGACTGTGGAACTTAAGAACCGCATTTTACAACACATGAGGGCTACAATCCCTAAGGACCGCTCAAATGCCATAGCCAAGCACATGGAGCTTTCACATCAGGGTGATTGGCAAAAAATGAGATTTTTTGGCATTCAAACCATAGCAAAGGGTGAGCGGGGAGGTGATCGTGCAAAGAAACTGAGACAAGCAGAATCTAAATTTATAATCAATCTGAGGACCCTGCATCCGAATGGGTTGAACCAGTCGGAGGAACTTTATGTGCACCTATAATGTGACTTTTGAATTATAACTGTATGCACAATTGATTTTTGAATATCATAATTATGAGTCAGCCTATTGGAAGGCAGTACAAAGTTATGAACACACAGCTTAATGGAAGATGCATGAATCAATGCAAATTTTGAATAATAATTAATGCATTCTAATTTTAGAAAAGGGTGCATTCTGTTGTATTTTTACTTTGTTTCAAACTTTTGGTTAAAACTACAAGGACCAGAATCCTTAGCACACCATGTGACAGGAAATGCTTTTGTTTTTGAAAAAATGTGTTTAAATGTTTGTGGGTGTGGAATACCCAGTGATCGTGAGCAAGGTGAAGTGACACTGAAACGCGTAGATCTCTGTGCCTGTTGCTCTTTTGAAATAACTGAAATAAACAGGATCACTGTTTGAATCCAGGTTGGCTGTGCGACCCGTTGTTTTCCCTGGTTGGAGAAGTTTGGTAATAAATAGCGGCTTGGTTCTGCCGCAGGACACCGCACATACGTGAGCGCTGCGCAAACTCCCGCGAAGGAACCACTGTGGAGGTTATATATATATATATATATATATATATATATATATATATATATATATATATATATATATATATATATATATATATATATATATATATATATATACATTTATGGAACCTGAAAATAGAAGAGGATAATTAGGCAAGAACAGTAATAATATAAGAGTTACTGGAACACCTCACCAAGTTTCTACACATTCTGTTTCCACTTCATCAGAGGGGAGTCCATTTCTCAAGCCGAATCAGGATTCTCTGCTCCACCGTCACAGCTACATGTCTGTACTGTGATGAACTACCAGTGGTCGAGACCCAAACACCCCCTTTAGTACAAGTGGAAATGTAGGTCCAAGCATCTAGCGAGCCTCGCCCCCTTTTCCCATCAGATTCCGTACCACTCTGCGCCAAGGCCACAGCATCGGCTAGCTAGGCGTTTGTTATGACCCCATAGCAGAGTGAGCACATTCCTCCGACAAGAACCGGTTCCTACCAGCATACAAAGTGCAGAAAACAAGTGAAAAGCATAACACGACTTCTCACCTAGAAAGGCTCAGAAGATGGCGACAGCTCAGAAAATGGAGTCGCTTAAGCATAGGCCACTACTCCCGCAAAAAGCCAAATTAGTATGCAAGATGGCCTAAGAGTATGCCAAAGCCAATAGTTTAGCACTGCCACGAAGCAAGATACAGTCGGAAACAGACAAGACATCATCAAGCCCTACTTTGTAGCTAATTCATATTATGTAGGCCTACCCAGCACTATATTAGAGCAAAATATACTGAGATGGTAATGGGCAATGGTCATAATCAAGCCGTTTATCTATAAAAATAGCTCAGTCACTACATTATGCCATTCTAGTTTGAACCCAGCCATATGCAAATCAGTCTTGACCATGTGCCCCATGGGAACAGTCCAGCCTGAACCGCCAAGTCAGGTCCTCCCAGGACTGGAAATAGGTATCCTAGGACCGGATTGGGGCTTTCAGCCCTCATCAGCCAGGATAGCTTAATTCAAGTGACATGGAGTGCACGGGACTCACATCCCAACCGGGGTCATGAATGCAAAAACAACAGTTGATGGACAGAATGCAGAACAATGTCATACATTCACCCCAGTACAGAGATCTGGGCCTACATTCATCGTTTTCTTGCTCACCATGCCATTCCAGTTCGAACCCAGCCATATGCAAATCAGTATTGACCCTGTGCCCCATGGGAACAGTCCAGCCCGAACTGCCAAGCCAGGTACTCCCTAGTCTGGAAACAAGCATCTTAGGACCGGTATTGCTCAAAGAGGTGGCATCCTTGCGAACTGACTTGGGGAGGGAAGTGACACCAAGCCTCTCTGTGGATTTGAGCCATGCACCACACATCCCAGAGGCTAGACTAGGCAAATAGACATACATAAAGTGGTTGTGCATCGTTTTTGGCCAGACTCAACAGATATATATGGTCCCCCTGTGCGGTTACTATTTTAATGTGCTCATCCATCGCCCCAAGGCTGTTGCAACCTTACATCAGTCACTTCCTGGCTTCCATAATCTGCTGTCATTTTTCCAGCTTGTACCTTGATTGACAACTAAGTTTTTTGAGACCAGAGCCTTTTGACAGACTTCCAACATCATATTTTAATAGATAATACTGGAGTTAATTATTGCAGATTCTGCTGTTGCCTATTGCCAATGGCATATTACTCAAATAATATAAGAAAAATAAATAAATAGTCCGTTTTTTAATAGGATGACAATGCCAGTACATTTGAAGAATAGACAAAAATGTGCAAGTATTTTCAAATAAATGGTTTTGGTTAACCATGTGCCTAAACAATATTGATACATGAATCCGTTTGATGCCACTATAGGAGGTAACAAAGATGATATTATTCCCTATTTCCTCTTCCAAACAGAAGAGGTGTGTCATGTGAAGATCAGTGCATTATTGAAAAGAAAGATTCCTAATTTGGTCTCTTTGTTGGTGTTCTCTTCAGTCCGGTCTCCACTGTGCCATCCTAAAAATGTAAACGGCCCTCCCAAGAAATACTTCAAGGGACCCTCTTTAAGACAATCTTCTGATTTTATTAACCATTTTCTGGTCATCTAAAACCCACGATAAGAACAATGTGAAATGTTAAAGGTTGAGATCGATAATTGCTTGTTAGATATGGAGAAATACGACTTTCCTAGGGGCCCTGGGCAATTTCCCACTTTGCCCATGCCTTAAAACGCTTCTGGGTCTCTAGCCAATGTTCCTTACTTTAGTCTTGCCAACTAGCATAAGTATCTCTGCTTGGCTCTTGTTGTGAATTCAGAATCACGGGGCATATTATCAAGGGGGTTTATCTCCGCTTTTTTGGCTTTAAAAGCCAAGAAAGCGGAGATAAAATTATCTCCCTATTACCTAGCTGTCGCTAACACCAGTTAGCGACAGCTAGTAGGAGATAGCGACCATCTTGGGCCCCGCTTTGCATGTCAGTGATATTTATCATTAATGACATGCAAAGTGGGCGTGCCAAGATGTAGGCGACTGGAAACAGTCGCTAACATCGCTATCTCCTATTACCAACTTTTGGAGATATTCGCGCTAAGCGCGAATATCTCCAAAAGCTAACACCTGCCCCTGAGCAGTTCTTAGCCATGTTATCCAATGGTAGGTGAATAACATGGCTAAGAGCATTAGCTCGGTAATGCGTGATATTCATGCATTTCGGCCAATTTTTATCTCTTAGGAGATAAACCTTGATAATAGCAAGGTTCCTAAGCGATAAAAATCGCCCCAGCTCTGCGATACAAATATCACCGCTAACCCAACATAGCAATAATTATCGCGAGTTGTTGGAAATATGCCCCCTCATTTGCAGTCAACGTGTACTGTATCTTTATAGCTCAGCATGACTGAATGTACAGCCAGGCTCTGTAGAGCTCCATAATTCCTTACCTCAGAATCTTCAATTTTTTTAAATGTCTCCGCCATCTCTTACTCCATGGTGGTGCTCTGTCCTAGGCCTGGGTAACATTTGAAATATGGGGGTATACTTTTTTATTTTTACATTACTATGCCACATTGAGTATCTGTGCCACTGTTCGTTGCAAAATTATAATGCAGTAACATTGGAACAACGTCAACAACAGAGGAAGCTGGTGTTTTTATGTCAGAGTTGTTTTGCTTTTTTGTAAGTGAAATCCATCATCACATACAAAAAATGAGAAGAGGACAAATTTCACTCCAAAATAAAGTGCTAAACACGAGGTTTGCATATTGCATAACTTTACATAAATTTTCTTAATTATGCTGAAGTAATTATATGAATTTCACACTTGCCAACTATGTATCCGCTGGACAACTTTCACGTCTGTTCCACTTTTTTCCATGCTTGTCTGGCACCCAGTCATAAATGAATTACAAGTGATTGCTTGAAAGTACCCAAAATCAAAGTTTCGATAAGGACCTAAGAAGTCTGAAAGCTAAAACTTAAGTGGGATTTAATTTACTAATTTACTTCCCTACCTTCTCAAGCTAACTTAGGTCAGACTTTCGAACTACACATTCTAATTTGATATGAAACTGTATGGGTTTCAGACTATACATGTCATGTCATATCAATCAGACAATGCATCTTTCCTGCAAATTCTCCAGCTTTAGAGATATGCGAGGCCCAGTATTTTATTTTTGTAAACCTCTGTTTACTTGACCTGTAAAACACTGTGGAGTGGCAAAAGCGTTGTCGGTATCAGTAACATTTTTAAATCAAACTATATTGTACAGTGAATGTAATATTAGATTAGTTTTTAATAAATAATACGTATTCTGTTTGTTTAGGACAGTAGTGATAATTAGTTCCTGCATTTAGAGCTCACAATTCTAGTTTTTACAATGGGGGTGATCTCCCAAACAGCTAATTTTATCTCAAGTTATTGTTTTGGTTTTGATTTTATTGGGCTTGGTTTTACTGTGGCATTGTGCTGAGAAGTGGTTTACCATATGATAGTAAACTATTACTGCTATGGCTACAGCACAAACATAACTGAGAAGAAAGTGATCAGTGAACAGAGGTCAGGAGCCCAGATTCAATAAATCAATTTTTTTAGAGGCAATCTTTAGAACATTGATAGTGAAACCTAAAAGGGTGAGTAACTAGTTAGTGAGTCATTTATGTTCTATGAAGAGGTGAGTCTGCATTTCTTTCTGCGTTGCAGAAATGTGGCTAGCCAGTGTAAGAGTTGATAATGTTTTGAAAATAAGGGTGTCTTTTTCACCTTCTTGCTGAATTTCTGGAAGGTGGGAGGAGCCAAAGGGAATGTTGTGTCATAACCAGTGCTCATAGACTAAGAAATTTCACACTTTTTTCCCTGCATGTGCGTGCTGACCACCAAGGGACTGAATTTTGGGGCTCCTAAGTGTTCTAATAAGCTTCCAGACAATCCCCTTCATGCATATACTGACTTCCAGTCATTTGGATTCTACTTGCAAATTGTCATCCATTCATAATCCATGCCGGGTTTTGGGAAAGCCAACCTGCTCATTTATTTATTTATAAAGTTTTATATAGCATGAACAAGATCCCAAAGGATATAAGAGCGCTTTACAAAAGTATGGAAAGAAGGACATGAATGCAATATCGACATCAAGTATACAAAAAACGAATTAACGCATAATAAGAAGACAAATGAGTCAAGGAGAGTAATACAATAAACAGGTATATAGCGATTTACGACGGGGCACACAATGTGGTAAAGAAGAGCAACGTCAAAATGGTGGTACAATGGTTGTGGGCTAAATGATTTTGAGCAAGTGAGCCTAGTCCGATTAAGGTAAAAATGTATTCATAAGGAATCGTTTAGCTTCCAGTTTGAAAGCAGTCGTTGGGGAGATTCAACGTACTACCGATGGAAGAGAATTCCATATCTTTGGGGCAGCGCCGAAGAAGGCTCGGTGACACGTTCTCCTTTTGCTGAGGATGAGTGGTTTCAAGAGGAAAGTGTTAGCGCTTCTTGAGGCTCTACCACCACAGGATAATTCAATCTTTTGCTCTAGGTACCTGGGAGTTTTGAAATGCAGGGCTTTGTGCGTCAGAACAGCAATCTTCAACTGAATTTGAGCTTTGTAGGGCAACCTTTTAAGAGATTTTATCATTTCGTTTGGTACCTGTAACCAGTCTAGCTGCCGCGTTCAGTGATGCCCTTAGTGGAGCCAGGGTATATTTCGGAAGGCCACAGAGTGCAGCGCTACCGTAGTCTAGTCTCGACAAGACAAGCACTTGGACCACCTGCTTGAATTCAGATTGTGGAAGGAATGGTTTGATATTTGTAAGCGTCCTCATCAAGTGATTAGCTCCCTTACACACATTGCTGATGTGATTTTTCATATTCAGGTGCTTGTCGAGGGTGATTTCGAGAGATTTGGCTGAGTCTATGATGAGAGGGGTTCAGTTGAAGGCACTGAGGTGATTCAGCCAAAGGTCTGGCTTTGGGATGTGGTTCGGAGGCCAGATGAAAGGAATTCAGTTTTGGGGGTATTGAGCAGGAGATGGCTTTCAGTTAACCAATTTTGAGTAAACGCTAGGGTTGTGTTGAGTGAGATGATGTTATCTGGAGATGAGATTTTCAAATAAGGGTGCGTATCATCCGCATATATATGTAATGTAATGTAATGGACATTTCTACTGTGCTACTTCCACTCCAAGGAGTATCTTGGCGCTTACACAACTCAGATGGAGGAGTTGGAAAGGGAAAAGAGTGTCCTAATTTCTGCACACACATTACACTAGGGTCCTGCACAAGGCGTCAGGCAGAGAGAAGATCCAAGTTTTCAATGCTTTCCTGAAGGGAGCTTCTTGGGAAAAAGACCGCAAGGAGAGGGGAAGTTTGTTCCAGGCCTTAGTTCCCAATACAAAGATGGATTTGCCACCCTTTGTGGCCAGTTTAAAATGAGGTGTAGTGAGTAAGTTCTGGCTTGCGGATCTCAGACAACGTGCTGGATAGTATCTTTTAAACCCCTTTCGTAGGTAGGTTGGGCCACGTTGGTGGAATGCCCTGAAGGTGATTAAGAGAAGTTTGAATAAAATTCTCTTCCCTATTGGCAACCAATGTAGAGTGTTTAAGGCTGCTGAGGCTGACGATCTACGGGGCAAACGCAGTACGAGGCGGGCTGCCGCATTTTGGACCATCTGCAATTTGTGGAGAACGATTTTGTTTGCTCCAACATAGAGTCCATTGCAATAGTCCAGCCTAGAATTTATTAAGGCTACTGCGACTGTTTTCCTCGCCGAAAGAGGGAGAAGATCAAAGAACTTCCTAAGTGCTTTAATGATTTGGAAGCACATGCCTGCTACTGCTACAGCCTGGGGTTTGAAGGATAAGTGGTTGTCGAATTTTATGGCTAGATTACGGGCGGATGCAATTGTGTTGGGTGGCACATCAGCATCTAATGGCCAGCATGCTAAAGGGGAGAAAGGATTGTTGGTCCCTATAGGTAGTATTTCCGTTTTTCCGGCATTACACTTTAAATGGTTATTGTTCATCCATTTAAATGTTGCTGCAAGACAGTCCCTAAGGTCTTCCTCGGTACCTGGCCGTTCCCTGTCCAACACCAAAATCAGTTGAGTGTCGTCAGCGTATGAAATAGAACTGATCCTGAATGACGCGATCAGATTCATCAGAGGTGCCATATATAGATTGAAAAGGACAGGGCTCAAACTAGAGCCCTGTGGCACCCCTGAGCTGACGTTTTTAGCCTCAGATTGATATGGGCCTAGTACTGTTATTTGGCGTCTGTCGGTAAGGAAATTCCTACACCAGGCCAACACCTGTCCTCCTACCCCTGCGGGAGCCAATCGGTCCAATAAGATGTTATGGGACACGGTATCAAAGGCTGCCGACAGGTCAAGTAGGATAAGGACGGCCTGTTTTCCTTGATCCATTGCTGCTCTTAAAGTTTCAGCGGTGTATAATAAGGCTGATTCGGTAGAATGTTCTGACCGAATTCCTGACTGATTGGGGTGGAGAACGTTATTCTTCTCCAAAAAGTTAGTCAGTTGACTATTGACAAGCTTTTCAGTCAGCTTGAATAGAATGGGTAGCAAGGAAATCGGGCATAGGTTGGAAAGGGTAGTAGGATCGGCTAGGGCCTTTTTTTGGAGTGGCTTAACCACTGCCAATTTCCAATCATTGGGGATACTTGCTGTTGCTAGAGAGGAATTGATGATACTGTAAATCATAGGATTAACCATCTCTATTAAATGATGCAACACCAGAGGGGGGCAGGGATCAAAAGGGGAACCCGATTTGCTGGCTAAAATAGCTTTAGCAGTTTCCTCCAAGGGTACTGGGGCGAACTCATCAAGACGGAGGGAGGAAGTCGTCTTCACTATCTCTTCATCGTCCATTGATGCAGTGGTTCCCGATGGAAAGGTCTTAGTAATGGTCAGTATTTTGTTATCGAAATAGTCAGATATCGCATTACAGAGATCTTGCGATGGAGGAATCTCTTGCGATAGAGCTGAAGGATTCATGAAATCCTTAACAATCCTAAAGATTGCTTTTTGTTCTTGGCCTGCTAAAGAAATGGCCTTTAGATAGTGAGATTTTTTTGCTAATTTTATTCCTGCGTGATACTTCCGTCTCGCTGCTATATAGGTGTTGCGTGCAGCGGTGTCGTAATTACGACGCCACCTCCGTTCTAGTGTTTTCACTTCGCCTAATTCAGACTTAAGATCTGGTGTGAACCAAGGGGCATTTTTTTTTCTTGTTCCTAGGTTTAGAATTCTCATTACTAGGTGGTTTGAGCAGCGTGCCCACTCCGGAAATCCAATCACAAAAGATCTGATAGTCTGAAGAGGTGCAGTCAGCAAGGGCTGGTAACCTATCTTTAAGTTTTTCGACAATGTCAGATCTCCTGGCTAGTGACTTCCAGTCCGGAATGGATTTCGTGTGGGGTTTCTCCTTATGTTTCGAGGGGTTTATTGTGGGTTTCCAGGTCCCAACTATAAAGAAAGGAATTAAAAAATGGTCTGTCCATACCTGAGGACAGGGGGATTTGGCTGTCAAACTAGAGAAGTTGGAACAGATACAATATATATGGAAGAGAATGTTCGTGGAATTTACTGAATTAGCTAATGGTTCCAGGAAAAGGTTGAAGAGGATAGGAGATAGGGCCCATCCTTGGGGGACACCCATAAGGACTGGAGAGGCTGGGAGATGTCTAGCCCCCTGCAGAGGTGCAAAAAAAGGCATATCATATTACTCCTTTGTATCTCAAACACTAACATGCCTTTTTTATCGAAAAAAACATACTACTAACTCGCTTGTGATTCTTTTGCTAGTGAGCATAACATACAAATTTCTGTCATCAGCATGTAATATGCAAATATGTCAAACCACTGTCCTGCTCGCATACTGCTCTTATTGATACAAACAGCGTGGAATAAATGCCCAATACCAAAGTTATACCGGGTCCACACATGGCGACACCAGCACCCCTAGAAACCTAATGGGACCATAGCAGTCATCCACGCACCCTCAAAACTTACAGTGCGCGTCCCAGTATGCGTCTGAACTGAGAGGGAAGATTCCAAAAGTACACCATTCTCACCACGGCTTGTATCGCCCTTACCCCTGCCGCGTCCCACCGGTGTGTTAGAAGCTCCGACAATGAGCTAACACTGCCGCGTGATTTAAGGGCATTTCAAGCCCCGCCCAACAACCACGTAAACATCTGGGCTGCGTATTGCCGCTCGTAAACGTCAGCCATCTTGGAACGGGAGATCGGCTCAAAAACCGGCAAAATAAAGTTTTAAACTGAAAATTGAAAAGACCTGGCTTTTCAATGTTCTTCAATATTATTCAAAAAGCCCTTTAGTCAGCCACCACATAAACCTCCAGGGCTGCGTATAGGCGGCGGCCATCTTGAAGTCGGAAATCGGCTCAAAAAGCGGCAGAATAAAGTTTTAAACTGACAATTGAAAAGATCCAACTTTTCAATGTTCTTCAATATTATTCAAGAAAGCCCTTTACTCCATTCAAACCATCTTGTATCTGCAAAAGACCACTGTCTTTCCTCATGGTGTTGTCAAGTACCACTCATGTACCACTCAGACTCATTACAGTAAACGTTATCTGCAAGCTCAATCTCTGATGCGGTCTTTCATTAAAAACGACAGCATATTGAACTGTCACTAATATTGGTGGCATGTAGGAGAACAAGTGTTTTTATAATGCTTAATGCAAATCAATGACCAAAAGGACATTCTATTTTACTAGCCTGGTAACAGCCGTATATCATCCTGATCACACACAGACATTGGAAGACCGGGGGAAGGAATGTGTTAAAGAAATGGGGGACAGAGCCTTTTTATGAATAGTCCCACCCGATAAATAGACCACAGTCTCCACATATACATCTCAGTGGCACTAATGTACTCCATACATAACTGGCTGTAACCCCATTATGATGTAGAGGAGGGATGAGCCCTTAGGGTGTAAGCATACAGGTGTCCAAAAACACATAACTGAGCACACCCTCCTCAGCGTCTACTAATCCTGTTCCATTCAATAGAATCATTCAATTCCTCCCGATCTGCCCTTTCAGAAAAAAATTAATTTAGCTTCTTTCCTAGCCAAAATGGTTTCAACATTGCGTGTTTCACTCAGCACTCTCTCAAGAACAGTCCATTTCAAGTCCCTGGGATCATGTCCTTTCTCATCGAAGTGTTGCACCAGCCGCGTAGTCAATTTTGTGGCCTTAAAAGTGCTCAAGTGCTCTTGTGTGCGATCTTTCACCTTTCGTGAGGTTAAACCAATATAGTGCAGACCGCAGCTACAGGTCAGTCTGTAAATGCCATTAGATGTATTGCAATTACTGAACCTGTGCAGGAACCAAGTTTTGCCATTACGCAGAATCTCACTTTTAGTCACCTGAGTGAGATTACATACCAAACATCCCGCACACCGGTGATGACCTCATGGAAGAGAGGTTGGCTGTGTTGTTATGGGAATGCGAGCATGGACCAACTTGTCCTTGAGATTGGGCGCTCTTTTGAACGCAAACCTGTGGAAAAGTGGATCGAATGTGGTGACAATGGGGAGGCACTCTTTTCTCTCCTTAACACTCCTCTCCAACAAAGCTTCATGTGGAGTATTCAAAGCACGCTTACAGGCTTGCTTAATGTTTTTAGTAGGATATTCCCTTTCCTTCAACCTAGTCACCAGTTCTTCCCACTGTTCCATACATTTACCAGTTGTTGAACAGTTGCGACGATATCGCAAAAACTGGCCCACCAGGAGATTATTCCTTAGGGATCTTGGATGGAATGAGCTATAATGAAGGAGGGAATTTCTGTCTGTTGTTTTATGATGGACATTAGTAGCCAGCCTTTGGTCCACAGCTGTGATGTCCACGTCTAGATATACAGCAGATGTATTGCTGATTGTCCATGTGAACCGTAGGCACTCATCAACCTGGTTCAACAATGTCAAACATACCTTAAGATGGTCCTCTGTACCTGTCCAGATACAGAGGACATCATCAATATATCTAGTCAACAGGGAGATATTCTCTTTAAAGGGGTTGGAGGTGTGGTGTATCACATTCTCCTCGAACTGGCCTACATAAATGCAGGCCAGACTCGGGGCAAATATGGCCCCCAATGAAGTCCCTGACACATGCAGGTACAGTTGGTTCTTGTACTCAAAGAAATTCTTTTTGAGGGCAAGTTCAAAACATTGCAGGACGAATGACTGGTGGGTGTCATAGAACCAATCAAGTGCTCCGAATGCCTGCGCTGCTGCCACCAGCATGGCGTCCTGGGGGCATGCTGGTGTATAATGATTCAATATCAATAGCCACCAGCAGTTGGTTCTTCGGAACAAACTCTATGTCCTTAAAAATGTTCAATATATCTGTGGTGTCCTGCACATACAAACGCTGCGTAATAACTGCCTCCATCAAGAAAAAGTCCGCAAATTGGGACAGGGGTTCCAAAACAGAATGGATACCTGAAACAATCGGGCGCCCTGGTTGCGGACGTTGTGGCTTATGGATTTTGGGCAAGATGTAAAATGCCGGAACTCGCGGTTTCTGATTAATAATAAAATCCGCCTCTTTAGATGTTATCCATTTCTTCCCTACTGCATCCGCCACTAGGGTTTTGATGGTATCAAGAAGTTCAGGTGTAGGATCCCGCATCAAAGGATGATAATTTGTGCCGACCCTCAGCAGTCTCAACACTTCATCTCGTAATCGCTAGTATTAAGTACAACCACAGCTCTGCCTTTGTTGGCTTGTTTAATCGTATTCAATTTATTATCCTGTAGCGATTTATTAGCCGACCAGTCGCTTTTATTTATGTTGTTTAAATGTGCTTGCTCAAGGATTTGTTCCAGGACTTAAATGTCATGTAGTACACGCTGTTCAAAAACAGTTACCTCAGGGCCCAATGAGGAGGTCGGGGGACAAAAGCTTGAAGGACGATGAAAATTAGTAGCAAAAATAGAAGGAGAAACTTTTTCCTTTTCAGCAAAGAATTTATGTATTTTAATTTTAGGGAGTGGTTTGCCTTGACGCTTTATGATCTGTGGTTAAGGAAGGACAAGAACCATTGTAGCACCCGACCAGAGAAACCCATCCTGTTCTTCAGCATGGATAAGAGGTTGTCTTGATTAACCGTGTCGAATTCGAAAGAAAGGTCAAGGAGGATTAGGAGGCAGGAATCGTTTTGGTCAAGCATTTTTAAAATGTCATCCAGAACGTGAGTGAGGGACGATTCAGTAATGTGCGCCTTCCGAAAGACAGATTGATGCTGGTCTACGCGATGGAAGTTCTCAATGTGAGCACAAAGTTAGGATTGTACACATTTTTCTAGGAGTTTGGCTAGGGTAGAGATGTTTGAGATAAGGTGGAAGTTATTGAGACCAGCTTTTTTTAGAATAGGTGACACCTGAGCTACTTTTAGGCAGTCACGGATTGTGCCTCATGATAGAGATGTGTTTACAATCCTTGTCCAGGTGGGGATGAGTACATTCTTGATTTCTTTGAAGATGGACGGGGCAAGAAGACACTGAAGTGGTTAGATGGTTTGATATTCTGAAGAATCTTGTTTATGTCTTATTTATACTGAAAGAGGTAAAGGTGTCCCATGACACATTGTTCATAGTGTTCAGGCTGATAGCTTTGCACTTTTCTAAGGGGTCAAGGAGTGGTGTGGACCCAGAGGATGGCAGGAGAGCCTTCTTAGAGGCTAGCTCAAAGGTGATGAGTCTTGACTTCTCAGAGAAGAAAGCAGCAAGTTCATCACATGAGGGTGGGCTCTCTTCAGAGTCAGAGTGTTTTGTCCCTACCACTGATTGCTGTTTGACCAATTTGAAAAGTTTCTTGGGATGGTTAGCAGATTATTCAAGTTGCTGTCTGAAGTAGTCAGCTTTAGCACTCTTGATTAGTTTGTTGTAGAAGCTCCTAACCTCTCTCAGGAGTTTTATGTTGGTCCAAGGAGGGTTTGGATTTCCAGGTACATTTAACTACCCTGAGGTTGTGGCATTCAGTGTTTAAATTGTCGTTGTACCACCGTTTGGATATTTTTGTTGATGCATTTTTCTGTTGGAGGGGTGCAATGTCATCCATGATGTTGGAGATGGTCGAATTGTAGGAGTCGGTTAGCAACTGAACCTCAACCAAGTCAGCTTGGGAGGAGAGAGCAGATTTACAGTGGGCTGCTAGTTCATCTGAGTTAATAGATCTCAGTTCCCTTTTCCAGATCTTTGATTTCGTTGATTGACCTTGCTTCATCGACACCTCCCTGTTACTATAAAAGAGGATGCAGTGGTGGTCAGACCAATCACATGGAATAATGGTATCCAAGGTGATGGTCTGCCCTTTTGAGATAATGAGGTCTAGAGTTTCAACTTATTATGAGTAGGTTGGTCACAGTGCTGAGTCAAATCTTGACCGTTTAAGAATGATTTAAGGCAAGTTACCGCATGATCATTGGTGTTAGACCAGTGAAGGTTGAAATCACCCAGGAAGATTTGGGACATGGCTGAGTCGACATTGCCAGAGATGATTACCATCAGTTGCTCGATGAAGGGGAGATTGTCTCCCAGGGGGTGATAAAAAGTGTGAAGTTTGCAAACCAGCAGATTATTACTTGAGATGCTGAGACAGAGGTATTCACAGGAGTAAGGCGAAGAGGACTCAATGTGAGAAATCGGGAGTGTGGTCCCATGAATACAAGCTAGGCCATCACCCAGTTTCCAAACTCTGTCTAGCCTGATTATGTCGTGAGTAGGAGGTACCAAGGGGTCTAGGATAGGAGTGGAGGTGGGATTTAGCCATGTTTCATTGAGGATGATAATGTCTAATTGCTTGTGTTGGATTAGGTCAAAGATGTCGGAGGCATGTTTACTGGATGACCTGCAAATGAGTTGTACACATTTAAGTCGTCACGGATTTATGGGTGAAAAAGTTTGGATGACATTAACTCTTGTGAGGTTGGCTTTATTGATTACTTTAAGTTTGTGAGGGGGTTCTCTGTTCAGATTTGAATGGATGGCTTGTATTTGTCTCAGCAGGAAAGCCAGCCTGCTCATGTTTGACACTCCGTACCTAGAATCCCCTGCTCACTGCTTTGTCTCCACTCCTCAAGGCCAAGGATGGGTGAAGGAATTCAGCTCAACTGTGGCTGGTTGCTGCTAGCCTGCTCACACCTGATGCATGTGATTACTATGAGCTCCGCTGAGCCCCAGCTCCCTACAGTCCAGTGTTAGTCATTGTAGCTGTGTTCCGGTGACACCAATCCTTGTTTCCTGAGCTTGCGATATTACTTGATTCCTGAGCTATAGTTAATCCTTGTTCCTTGATTCCTGAGCTATAGTCATTCATTGTGTCTGAATTAGCACTGCCTGCTGTGCTACCTTGTTTCCTGAGTTACTGAGCTGTAGTTATTCTTTGTTCCTGTTCCTGGGTTTCAGCTATTTATTGTTCCTGATTTGCACTGCTTGCAATGCTCTCTTGACTCCTTGTTTCCTGAGCTGTAGCTATTTCCTGTTTCTGATCCTGAACCAGCACTGCCTGCAGTGCTACCTTGACTCCTGAGCTTTGGTAATTCTCTGTTCCTGAATTGGCTCTGCCAGCAGTGATACCTTGACTTTTGAGCCTTAGCTCAAATATTGTTCCTGCCCGGACACTGCCTACAATGCTACTTTGTTGTCTTGATTCCCAGACCTACACTATTCTAATATACCCTTGTAGCCACCCCTTCTGTATATCTTTTCCAGTCCCTGCCTTTCTTCCCATTTCCTTGATTCCAGTTCCTATTTTGCTGTATTTCTATTCTGCTGTCATGCTTCTGTTTTCTTGTATGTTTGTTACCTGCTTTCTGCCAAGTGTGCCCTATGATTTCCTTTCTTTCCTGTTAAGCACTCCACCTGGCTAGCTCCTTGTCTATTGTGCTTGTGTTTAGTTCTACCCCCTTGCTGTTACTGCCGTGTGTGATCACTATGATCGGTGGGCACAGCTGACTACCTTGGTGGAGTTTCTTGTTCACTGTGAGTATTGTCTTTGAGTTACATGTATAACATTACAATAGGTATGAGCTCCACAGACCCTGCCTTTGTATGCATATTCTATATGTAGGTATTTGCAGTCAGTATCTGTAACAGCAATTGTGGGTGAGAAACTTACTGAGCTTCAGTCTTACCGTGTGGAGCTCCTGAGTGCTTTACCTCCTCACTCCCCTTTATTGTTAATGTTGTTTCGTTAATATGTCCTGCACATTCGTCCTGGGTCTAGTTTTTCTGAATGCTAAATCGCCTCATGAGTGCCTGCACTTTCGGAGTCTTAGTCATCTTGTTCCTTCGTGCAGGCTTCTCCTTTGAATCCCTTTTTCCTCTGACTTTCTGTATGATTCTGGACAGTGCTGTACTCCTCTTTCTGTATAAGTTTTCTACCCAGTTCCCAGTCCTTACCCAAGTCCCTGACTGTCTCCCAGACAGTCCCGGACAGGCCCTGACAAGAAGGACTGATGTCTGTGATTTTTTTCTATCCTGCAATACATAATTTCACGTCAGGACATGCCTCACCGCCTGGTATGCCATTGTCCATTCGAGATGACTAGGTTCTCAAACAAACTTGCGTGGGTTGGGATTTTTCTGGTCTTAGTGGTGATACATTTGTTCATGAAGATGATAGATGTCTGTAAGAGAAGAATGTAATGTTTCATCTGTTTTGGGCTCATAGCAGTATTTTGTTTAGGCTCGATGAGAGATATTACAGCACACAGGATGCCTTTTAGTGGTGTCAATGTTGAGTCAAAAAAAACAATAAGTATGGCCTCTATCCATATGTGAGAGGACTAGGATGTGTAATATTGATCTACAATCACTGTTGGGAAAAAACAGCTTTCACTTTTTTCAAGGCGCAGTAGGTGGCAAGTTATTTTAGTTTTTGTTTAAAGAAACATCTGCATTGAGAGAGAATCAATGTGATTCTGAACTGCTCATTCGCTGTTGACTGAAGCCATTGAGTCTGACATCTGCTAACTAGGCTTGGGATTAAGGATTTTTTCTTGCTATTATTGAACATGAGGAATTCAGTCTTGTCAGATTGAGTTTTAAAAGACCAGCCAAATCTGCCAATTAAGCATCTTCCCAGACAGAGAACACACACATCCCCAGAGCGGTTTTGTTCTGTTTAACCCTCTTTCCTCAAATATAATTTGATTCCTATGGCACAGTGAGCATAGGACCTTCATTTGGGAATTTCAGTCACACAAAGAGCTTTTATTCTAACGTGCAGAAAATTAATGGAAGAAATGCTTCAGTTAATCTCATCCTCTAGAAATTAAAAACATAACCTGTATTTGTAAAGTGCACGTTCACCACTACGGGTTTACTTGGCGCTGAATAACAGATGTTTGTTGTCACCCAACTCAATTGTACTCATTTTATCGACTTCAGATGGATGAAAGGCTGAGTGGACCCGCCGAAATTTGAACCTGTGACCATGAGGTCGAACACAGGCCCCTGCAGCAGACGCTTTAGTCCACTGAGCCACCAGACCTGGTCTAAGCAGGTTTGCATTGCAGTCCATCATTTTTGACCACTCTTCCATTCTAAACGGGTGCAAATCACATGCAAATTTGCCCTGCTCCAATGGGAAAAGTACATTTTGAATCAGCAGGCCCAGACCCTCCAAGTGAGCAAAAAACTAATAGACTTGATTTTGCCCCATCGATCTGTCTGGGAATGAAAAAAGCAATCCACATAGCCCTTGTTTTATTGTTCATTGTGATGAATTTGCCCTCTCTTTGGTTCCATGCTCACTGTCTCAAAAGATCCAAACTGCACCTTACTGATGAGGTCCAAATGATCCAAAACAGTCTGGAGTTGCTTGTGTTTTCTCTTAAAGGGGACCTGGCTTGGCAGTTTGGGCTGGACTGTTCATCTTGGTTGCAGGACAAAAGCTAACTTGCATATAAATGGTTCCTGTCTGAACTGATAAGGTGAGAAAAAAATGATGGAGTGGATTACCATCCAGGATAGGTACCAATGGCTGATATAAATTCAAGCAACTCCTTCATCACTTTTTGTGTTCCTGACTGCTACATCCTAACTGCGCGTCTTCTGCTCACTGTGCCATAGAACTCAAACGGCATCCTATTGATGAGGCCAAAGTAGTCCAAATAAATTCAGAGATTGCTTGTGTTCACGTTAGGAGGGTACATCATGGGGGTGGTGTACCCACTTTGAATTGAGAATCAGTCTGTGCATTGGAAGCTAGTTAGTTGGGGCAGGTGGGTTGGTGGCACATTGTTGGAGGGTCCCTCAAGGTGGTTGTTGGCCCCCACCATTATTTAAGGCACCTGACTCGAGCCTCCAGCTTGTGATTTTTCCTCATGTGAGGGGGCCTGTGTGAGCTTTATCACCATGGCAAAGTGCCTTGCACCGTTCTCCCTTGACACCAAGAGATGTTCCAGGTGAAAATTGAGATATCCTGGACATTTCTCTAATGTTCTGAAGGACTAAGGTCTATCCTTTCTAACAAGGTGAGCAGAGATAAACGTTGCCCCATTTCACAAATATTTCCCCACTGAGAAAACTGTTCTTCAGAGAACTCATTCCAGAGGACACAATTTGCCCAAGCTAACCCTCCTGCATGTGTGGGCATTTCATGAATCCAGCAGTTGTTCTGCATGCTGAGGGTTGTGGGTAATATTTTTCAGCTGGATAAAATTCCGCCTCAGCTTAAGTGCCCTCACCAGGAAAAGACAGATAAAATATCAGAGTTCCACCTGTGTGGAAGCATGGAGCAGGAAAAACAAATGAGGTACATGCAGACTGAGGAGTGATTGAAAGTGATCACAGCATATCCAAGATGAACATTCATGGACTTTTAGCTAGTGGTACTTGGGGTCTTGTATCCCAGAGGAGACCCCTTAATGAAGACTGCAAGATGGTAAGGAGGTGATATTAAGGATGACATCCTTCCTGGCGACAACAATCTCCTCTTCCTCTGCAGCAGTGGAGGTCACAAATACACAAATTGCAAGGAAGATTTGAAGTTGTCTTATGTTTACACACTGCTCTCTGATCGTGGAAAGAACAGCATCATAGTTATGTCACTTGTCCCTAAGTGCTGCAAGGAAAGTTACTTGAAAGTTAGTATCTAAGGGTATCAGTTGTTTGATTTGTAACCATACATGTGCGATTGAATTGTCTATTAACTGCATCTGCTAAAGATGCCTACTTAGTGGGTAGAACTCTTGATGTCACCTGTTAACCAACGTCCCAGAAGGTGGCAGAGGACTTGTCTCCTTTGATGCATCAAACAAAAAAAGAATAATGAAAACCTTTAGAAATCTGACAATGTGACATCTAGTGCATATGTGACAAATCGTGCTCATGCTGATACATTTTATAGAAATGTGTTATATTCCTTTCTTGTGTACACATTGTTAAATAGGCAATTGTTTGATAGAAATGAGAAAGAGGGTAGTGCAGCAAATGATTATAGATATCAATTCATGTACTATTGTCCAGACATGACCGACAGCTGAAAGAAATGCCAGCTTGCAGGAAGTTTCCTAATGTGGTCTCCTGTCTGAACATTGGGGGTCCTATTTCAATGCAGCTGTCAAGAAAGTTTCATACCGAGTATTAAAATTCTCCAACACAAATAGTATCAAGATATGTTTTTGCTATTAGTATTATAGAGTAAATAAACATACACAGAATTCTCCTCTTCAATTGAGATAGCTGGCGGAGCCACATTGGGGCATATTATGAAGGGGGTTTATCTCCGCTTGGCTTTAAAAGCCAAGAAAGCGGAGATAAAATTATCTCCCTATTACCTAGTTGTCGCTAACACCAGTTAGTGACAGCTAGTAGGAGATAGCGACCATCTTGGGCCCCACTTTGCATGCCAGAGATATTTATCACTAATGACATGCAAAGTGGGCGTGCCAAGATGTTAGCGACTGGAAACAGTCGCTAACATCGCTATCTCTTATTACCAACTTATGGAGATATTCACGCTAAGCGCGAATATCTCCAAAAGCCAACACCTGCCCTGAGCAGTTCTTAGCCATGTTATCCAATGGGAGGTGGATAACATGGCTAAGAGCATTAGCTCAGTAATGCATGAATATCGCTGACTTTTCAGCGATGTTCATGCATTGCGGCAGATTTTTATCGCATTTGCGATAAACCTTGGTAATACCAAGGTTTATCTGCGATAAAAATCGCCGCAGGTCAGCGTTAAAGTTTTGTCTCTAACCAAGCAATAGCGATAATTATCGCTATTGCTTGGTAATATGCCCCATTGTTTTTACATACTTGCGATATGAAGAAATGCAGTAAAGATACCATAGCATTATTTGTGTCAGGATATTAACAGGATTAGAGCTCTTGCAGTACCCACAGTGAAGAGCAACAGATATAGGGGCATATTACCAACAACTAGCGATAATTATCGCTATGTTGTCTTAGCGGCAATAATATTATCGCCGAGCTCCACCGATTTTTATTGCAGATAAACCGTGTTATTATCAAGGTTTATCTCAAAAGCGATAAAAATTGGCCGAAATGCATGAATATCGCTGAAAAGTCAGCGATATTCATGCATTACCGAGCTAATGCTCTTAGCCATGTTATCCACCTACCATTAGATAACATGGCTAAGAACTGCTCTGGGCAGGCGTTACCTTTTGGATATATTCGCGTTTAGCATGAATATTTCCAAAAGTAGGTAACAGGAGATAGCGGTGTTAGCGACTGTTTCCAGTCGCTAACATCTTGGCACGCCCACTTTGCATGCCATTAGCGATAATTATCGCTGACATGAAAGTGGGCCCCAAGATGATCGCTATCTCCTACTAGCTGTCGCTAACTGGTGTTAGCGACAGCTAGGTAATAGGGCGATAAAATTATCGCCACTTTAGCGGGAAAAATTCCCGCTAAAGCGGCGATAAGGCCCTTGGTAATATGCCCCATAGTTTTACCAAATATACTGTCTAAAAGTTTTGTGTAGCATTTAATATGAAATTGTTTTCTCAGAGAGAGACATTTGGAGGTGGAGTCAGCCATGCAGAGAACTGGTAGAGGAGTGGGCAGTGGTGTAAAATGAGGGCGAGGCCACATTTTGTGGCTATGCTCACCAAAACGTTTGATAGCCCTGTTTGAGTGCATGTTATATCGTTATCAGGGAGGATATATGATTGTTGTCTTTATACCTTAATGCGTTTCTGCACGTGCATGTGGCGTTCTATCTCTATAATGCTTGGTGTGTATATAGGTGTCTATGAAGATGTTGCACATTAATGCATATAGTATGAACCTAGCAGGTAGAATTCTGCAATGTCAAAGGCGAGGTGTGATTGCAAGGGAAGTTAGGAGAGGGAGGTTGACTTTTTCTCATTGGGATTTAGTATTAATCAAAGGAGCTTACCTTTAAGTGGGTTGGACATGCAGGAATAGTGGAAAGGGGCGACCACTCGGTCCCCCCGCACGTATGGCAGAGTACCACGATCCCCCCGGGAAGCCATCTTGGGCGGGAGGCGTGTCTCGGCTGGTATGCCCGAAGCGGGGTAGCCGGGGCGCGCTTTTTCCCGCCCTAGAGTGGGCTGGCCTAGACACTGACGCGGCTGGCCACGCCCTCGGGGCAGGCAGGGGCGGGTTTACGCCCGCCCTGAAGACGGATAAAAGGGGACGCAAGACCCGAAGGCATCCTCTTGTTCCTGTGCTCTGAAGCTGCACCTCCTCGCTGCACGTGAGCTCGAGACGGAACGAAGAGCCAATTTTGAGCGTTGTAAATCTTTCTTTTGTCTTACAGATACTCTGTCGGAGAAATGCCCAAGAAAGTCGGGAAGAGAATGACGACCGAACAGATGGTCCGGGTCCTCATGAAGGAGATGACCGAGCTAAAGAAGCGGGTGGCGGAGAGAGACGGGGAAGGGGGGCCGGAACGTCCGTCGGCTGGAGCAGCCCCAGGAGGGAGAGCCAAGAGGCCAAGGAGGGGACCAGCTGGGGGAGACATCCCGGTTCCCTGTACCCCGCTCGAAGCGCCAACCCCAGTACCGGCGGAGGGGAATCCGATTCCCGTGGTGGTCATCCCGGTGTCCAATGAAGATATGCCGCCCGAGCTGGCAGCACAACTTGCAGCGTGGTTGGGCGAAAGTAGTGAGGGCGCCACGGCTGCCGAGGCGCAGGCGCTGATGAAGCAATTGCGCAAGAAACGGGAAGCAGCCAAGGTGTCCGCGCCGGTTGCAGTAGTTGACAAGCCACAAGGGACGATTGCGACCGCAGAGGCAGCGTCCGGTGCAGGTAAGCGGCCATTGCCGATTGCGAGGGATGAGTCAGCACCCTCTCGTAGAGAAAGGTTGGGTCAACATGTGCCTTTGGCAATTAAGGAAAAGATTTGGGCAGGGGAATATGTGAACATCTTCTCGTTGCTTGTTGATCATTATGAAGTGGAGCATGTTAAGGGTCAGAAAGACCTCATGCATCCGAGTGTTTGGCGCGCAAAAATGGCCGCCTTTAAAGTGAATGAAAATATTGGCAATTGGGGCAATGCATGGGGAATCTTTACGTCGATATTGGGGGAACGTAGGCCCGAGTTGCTTTCCGAGTTGCCGACCTATCAGTCGCGAATCATGGGGTACTCGACATCGTACCAGGGTAACCATTGGTTTTGCTACGATAATCTTTTTAGAAAGGCTAAAGAGCATAATAAAAGCTTGACCTGGGATTGTTATGATTCTTTGACATGGGATAAAATGAAGGAGACAGGTATGTTGAAAATGCCATTGGTGGGAAGTAATGTTGGCGAATCCTCCCGCCAATATGGGGGGACGCCCTTTCGTTCAGGTACGGGTACCGACGACCAGTCGAGACCTTCCGGCAATACAGGAAAAAGGGGGTTGTGCTTTAATTTCAACAGAGGTAAATGTACTAGGCCCCAGGGATCGTGTAAATTTAAACATGAATGTAGTGGGTGCGGGTCGCCCCATCCTGAGTCCACGTGCAGAGCCAAAACGGGTGATAACGGGGGGAGAGGAGGCGCCAAACAGGTCTAACATAGTCCGAGGGGCGCCTTTACCTACCCCGATTGATACCTTGGCGATGATTCCCTGGCTCAGTGAATACCCGGATCGTACTTCTGCTGGGGTGCTGCGGAACGGATTTTCGTATGGTTTCCGCATCCCGGTAGGGGACTTTCAGGGTGTGGAGAAGTGTAAAAATCAACTTTCGGTCCTGCAGCATACGACCGTGGTACAGGATAAGATCCGGAAAGAGGTTACTCGAGGTCGGGTCGCCGGCCCGTTTAGTGTACCCCCGGTGCATGATTTTGTTTGTTCTCCTTTAGGGGTGGTCCCCAAGAAGGACCCGGGGGAGTTCCGATTGATTCATAATTTATCAGCTCCACGTGGTCTTTCTGTTAACGATGCAATAGATCCGGAAGTATGTTCGGTGCGGTACGCATCCTTCGATGAGGCCGTAGCCATTTTGAATCGCCTGGGGCCCGGGGCGCTGATGGCGAAGTCAGATATCGAGTCAGCGTTCCGATTGCTCCCGGTACACCCAGACGACCAGCGTCTCCTGGGTTTCATGTTTCAGGGTTGTTATTACATGGATAAATGTATGCCGATGGGGTGCTCTATATCTTGTGCCTATTTCGAGAAATTCAGTAGTTTTCTACAATGGGTCTTCACAAAGAAGACGGGTTTCCACCATGTAATGCATTACCTTGATGATTTTCTGTTCCTTGGGGCAGCCGGGGATCCCGAATGTGGCCGGGCCTTGGCCGAATTTTGTATGTTAATGAAACAGTTGGGTGTGCCATTGGCACCAGGTAAGACGGTGGGTCCTACGACTTGCCTTGAGTTTCTGGGGATCGAGTTAGATTCCAGTGAGGGTTGTTTTCGTTTGCCAGCTGACAAAGTGTTAAAGTTCAGGGCAGCCCTCCGAGTGTGTATAAATGGATCTAAAGTTACGCTGCATCAATTACAGCAGTTGGTGGGACAGTTGAATTTTGCCCTGAGGGTAATACCAATGGCCCGCCCCTTCTCCCGTTCAATTGCCCAAGCTATGGTCGGCCTAAAGGAGGGCCATCATCGCACGAGACTATCGGCTGAGGTCCGCCAGGACATGCGCATTTGGTTAGCATTCCTGGCGGACTTTAATGGTCGAGTCGTCTGGAACAAACCAGCCGTGTCATCGGAAGAGCTGGGGCTATGGACCGATTCAGCAGGTAGCATAGGTTTTGGTGCCATCTTCGGCACAAAATGGTCGGCACAAAGGTGGCCGACATGGTGGCATGACAATGGTCTGACAAGTAATATTGCTTTCCTTGAACTTTTCCCCATTTTGGTGGCCCTGAGAACCTGGCCCGAAGGGTTCAAAGATCACTCTGTGATCTTTTGGTCTGACAATATGACCGTGGTCGAGTGCATCAATAGCCAGGCTGCACGATGTAAAATGATTTTAAGACTGCTCAAAGAAATTGTTTTACTGTGTATGCAACTGAATGTGCTATTCAGAGCAAAACATGTCCCGGGGGTAATGAATCAGGCGGCTGATGCACTGTCTCGTTTTCATATGCAGGCTTTCTCGGGTTTCCTTCCCACAGCGGACCCAGAGCCGGCACCCTTTTCCGAAGCTCTCTGGTCTCTCGGTGCCCCGAACTTCGTCACCTCGTGGGAGAGAGTCTAGCACCAAGGACGAGGAAGGCATATGAAGGGGCGTTTCGGTCCTATTTAGCCTTTTTGGGGCCCGATAGAGAGGGGCTGTGGGGCCACGAGGAATGGGTAGTGAATTTTCTGATGTCCTTACGTAGGGCTGGGAAATCGGTGGCTACGGCCCAGAGGCATCGTGCTGCCATTTCCTTTGTTGCCAGGGCTCATGGTGTCCAGGACCCGACAGCGTCTTTCGTTGTACAGAAAGCGCTGCGTGGGTGGCAACGCCTTGAAGGTCGCAGAGTAGATGAGAGGCGCCCGATAGGTTTGGATAGGTTGGCCCAGTTGTTGGCCACACTCCCTTCCACATGTTCATCTCAGTTTGAGACAGTGTTGTTCCGAGCCGCTTTTGCGCTGGCATTTCATGGGGCGATGCGGGTAAGCGAACTGGTGGCAAGGAACAAACAGGATGTGACAGGGGGTTTGTGCCAGGAACATGTTCAGATCAGAGGTGAGACAATGACTGTCTCCTTTGTCAGGTCCAAGACCGATCAAGGTGGGATGGGTGACTGCATAATCATACGCAGGATTCCCGGGTCCTCCATGTGTCCGGTAAAGTGTTTAGAAGAATACCTAGCACGAAGGGTGGCATCATGGGGGGGGACCTTGTTGAGACACGCGGACGCCACCCCACTGACGAAATTTCAGTTTCAGCGGGTGCTTGCGATGTCAATTGCCGCTGCGGGCTTGAACCCGGGCGAGTTTGGGACCCATTCCTTTCGGATAGGGGCTGCTACAGAAGCTACAGCTAGGGGTCTTAATGTTGAACAAGTGAAACGAGTGGGGCGTTGGTCCTCCAATTGTTATAAGAGGTATGTGCGGTTACACATGTTGTGAAGCGGTAATGATGTACTCACGCCTCTTGTTTTTGTTTGGTTTTCAGTTGCGCAAGCCTACGAGGCGGGGCGGACTATGCAGTCGACCCAACACCGGGCCAGCGGTCAGACATCACCGGCTGTGAAAAAGGAGGTGTGGGTCGTGGGCCACTCACACGTGAGGCGTGCCGCGGACGTATTCAAAGCAGGTGACATGATTCACGTAGCTGGGGAATACGGGTACAGGGTGTCCTTCTACGGAAGAGGCGGTCTCTGTATTGACCGGTTTCAAACATTTTTCGAGGGTTTGTTAGGGCGGACGAGGTCACCGCCGTCTATAGTCATAGTACATCTAGGGGGCAATGATTTGGTCACCACCGGTAGACGACTTCTCCTGGAGGCAATGCTTTCCACTGTAAGTTGGTTGGCGAGGAGAGTTCCGGGGTGCATAATTGCGTGGTCCCATATGATCCCACGAAAGGTGTGGCGAGGGGCTATTTCTATTCAGGCTTTGAATCATTCTGTTAGAAAGCTTAATAACAAAGTGAGTAGGTTGTTCCGTTCCAGGACATTGCATTCTATTTCGCATGGCTGTATTAGTGATGACAGTATGTATTTGGGGGATGGTGTGCATTTGTCTCGGGTGGGGAATGAGTTACTCATAGGAGACTTCTTAGCATGGTTAAAAACGTTAAAACATGACCTTTAGGTAGGAGCTTTGTGGGGGGTCCGGATAGCCGGTCAACTATCCGGCCTGTGGCGGTAAGGTCATGATCGGTGAGCACTAATTGGAAGATCCCTATGAGTGGGCGTCACCCAACACGGATGGGAGCGCTCGGGAGAGGTGGCCATTGGCCCCTCAATGGGGAGGCGGTCCCTTCTAAGGATGGGTCGCCGAAAGAAAAGGAAAGGCGGTCAAGGCCCCTTCCTGGGTAGGAGGGGTTACAGCCCCCTCCTGGGGAATTTCCCGGGGCCAGTGACGTCTGCGACGGCAGATGTGGTAAGTTGTGTGGGGTTTGGGGGGAGGTCTACGCTACCTTCTAGATACCTCACACGAGTCCTCGAACGACCTTTAAATGGCGTCGAGTTTATGGGTGCCCCCGTCAAGTCAAGGGAAATTGGTAGTTGCACTGGAGGTACGCCTCAGTCCTGTCGCCCCTCCCAAGTGGGGGGGGTATTTCTGGTTAGGGATCTTGACACCGGTTACGACCTTGCCGTTGGCCCTTAAACGTTAGGATGTACAATTTCAAAATTTCAAGTCAATGTTTTGTAGGATGTTAGTTCGGCTAGGAGAACCTCTGTATTAGAGAATCTGTTAAGGTTAGCCAAACATCGCAATGTGGTAATGAAATTGTACATTAATATAATGTTTTAATTTTGTTTTAATAAATACGGCCGGGAGGGTCACTCCCTCCCTCTTCCAAAAACTTCAAGAACTGTTTCCGGTTTCCCTCCTTTGGGGATTGTGTTGAGAGGGGGTGGCGGGTATCTCAGCCATATGGAAAGGGGCGACCACTCGGTCCCCCCGCACGTATGGCAGAGTACCACGATCCCCCCGGGAAGCCATCTTGGGCAGGAGGCGTGTCTCGGCTGGTATGCCCGAAGCGGCGTAGCCGGGGCGCGCTTTTTCCCGCCCTAGAGTGGGCTGGCCTAGACACTGACGCGGCTGGCCACGCCCTCGGGGCAGGCAGGGGCGGGTTTACGCCCGCCCTGAAGACGGATAAAAGGGGACGCAAGACCCGAAGGCATCCTCTTGTTCCTGTGCTCTGAAGCTGCACCTCCTCGCTGCACGTGAGCTCGAGACGGAACGAAGAGCCAATTTTGACCCACCCACCAGCCCCTGAAGACAGCAAGTGGTTTTAACAATGTCTGAATAAATATTTGATGGATAACTCTGATTTTCGTTTACAGGTTATGGTGATTATCGTGATGACTTTGAGTATGCAATAAAGTCTGGTCAATTTGTGTTATGTTTTGCAAATAAAGTATTTCTGCTTTTGTGTTTATCAGTAAGCATGCTTTTAATAAAGTGGTTGTTGCTACTGTCTTTTCATAGTTAGTCATTTAGTAATTTAGTTAGCATTGTCGTATTTATTTTGGTCGGGCGGTAAGGTCATGATCGGTGAGCACTAATTGGAAGATCCCTATGAGTGGGCGTCACCCAACACGGATGGGAGCGCTCGGGAGAGGTGGCCATTGGCCCCTCAACGGGGAGGCGGTCCCTTCTAAGGATGGGTCGCCGAAAGAAAAGGAAAGGCGGTCAAGGCCCCTTCCTGGGTAGGAGGGGTTACAGCCCCCTCCTGGGGAATTTCCCGGGGCCAGTGACGTCTGCGACGGCAGATGTGGTAAGTTGTGTGGGGTTTGGGGGGAGGTCTACGCTACCTTCTAGATACCTCACACGAGTCCTCGAACGACCTTTAAATGGCGTCGAGTTTATGGGTGCCCCCGTCAAGTCAAGGGAAATTGGTAGTTGCACTGGAGGTACGCCTCAGTCCTGTCGCCCCTCCCAAGTGGGGGGGTATTTCTGGTTAGGGATCTTGACACCGGTTACGACCTTGCCGTTGGCCCTTAAACGTTAGGATGTACAATTTCAAAATTTCAAGTCAATGTTTTGTAGGATGTTAGTTCGGCTAGGAGAACCTCTGTATTAGAGAATCTGTTAAGGTTAGCCAAACATCGCAATGTGGTAATGAAATTGTACATTAATATAATGTTTTAATTTTGTTTTAATAAATACGGCCGGGAGGGTCACTCCCTCCCTCTTCCAAAAACTTCAAGAACTGTTTCCGGTTTCCCTCCTTTGGGGATTGTGTTGAGAGGGGGTGGCGGGTATCTCAGCCATATTGATATGGTGAGGAGATCTGAGATTTTGGGAGGACTGTGTAAGAGATGGGGTAATGTGGCCGAGTTGCAGAGAATCTAAAGTGACGTGTAAGGAGTTTGTTGGTTTTGTTTTCAAATGTACCATTGTTGCTCTTTGTGCATAGATTAATGCACAGATGTTTGTTTAATATGTGCCAAGGTATATCTGTAGGTTTGCTGTTATTATTCAGTCTCCAAATGATTCATGCAAATGTGTTTATGTATGGCTGTGTATCAGTATTTTGTGTGCCTCTGTCTTCATGCAGGATAATATTGCCGAATAACACCGGTCATGAAACAATGTCAAAGGCCGGGCTGTGGTGAAGAAACTGTGAAGACAACAAGAAATAAATCTGATCTGTATATATGGCAAGTGGCAAGAAGATGTGGAAGCTGTTTTCTGCAGTTTTGACATAAGGCCACTGTACAGTGACTTTGGGTGCATACTGTTGTTGCAGTATAGCAGTGCACAACAATTCCTCTTTCTGATTTGAATTCCTTCAAAGTGATAGCATTCTATCTGAAACACTTCTACTCAATACTATTTTATAGCTCACGCCTTTGACTCTTATCTATTTTGAGCAAATAGAACTTCGACCATGTTTTTAAAAACACTGCGCTAAAGCACTCCTAAAATGTTTACTTGGCAGTGTAACTGGAACACAATACAGTTGTTGCACAATTTCATTAAACCAAAGCAAAGCTTTACAAAGACAAAAACATCAAAATAAGATAATACAAATATATGTTCCGTAACACCTGCAGGAGGGACCTGTCTTTAAACAAGTTTCTGAATAGTTTCCTTTTTGTTATTTGCCCCAACCTAGGGGCAGATCTACAAGGAAGTGCCGCAGGGTGGCAATGCAAGCCCTTTGGCTGCGCCACGCTGCGGCACTTCCAAAGCACAGGAGTGCGGCATATTTGCAATGATATGTTGCATTCCTGTGCTCTCCCCTGCACTGGCGCACAAACAGCTGCCATGCGCCTGCTCAGGCACCCTTGCACCATGGTGCAAGGATGCCTGCGTCATGGGGAGATTGTTTTTGTGCAGGAAGGGGCACCTTCCTGCCACTACAGGCATTTCCTCTTTCAATGCGTGCTGTAGAAAGAGGAGAAAACGAGGAGAAATGAAAACATTTCCCCTCGTTGCACCTCGCTATGCCTTCCCTGGGGAGGCGTAGCATTGACACCTGTTTACAGATTTACGATTGCTCGTAAGTCTGGAAATGTGCCTCGTTCCATGGGGTTTAGCGTGGGAACACCCACATCAACACCCATGGAACTCCCCTTCAATGCAAAGTGCTGCGTGTGAAGAGGCCATATTTACAATGAGAAGTCACGCAGGGTGACTTTTCCTCTTCTTGTAAATATGGAGAAGTGAAATGCCCCTCCAGTACGTCACAAAAAGTGACGTACTGGTGGCTCAGTTTTCGGGAACAAGTTACTGTTGCATAGATTGCTAACAGATCTGTCTCAAAGTAACACAAAATCATGTAATGAACATTATCACAGCCGAGATTATGGTGTTCGGGGGGGGGGGGGGGGGTGTTAAAAAACCGATGGTTCCTTAACAGAAGAAACCTAGATGTTGTATGGCAATAAGCTGAATGGGTGTTAAATATTTGCACTTATTGTATAATGTTGACCCATGCGATTAAGTTCTGCGTTTTTCCAGTAAGAGTTTTGCAACACTGCTTTATTACACTGTCCTCCTGAATGAGGGAATGTTATCAGTAGTTAGACATTAAAGACGGTACATTATTCGATAACCTCTAGCACTGAACCACTTGAACAATCGATGAACAGCTTTACGTAAAGGACCCGAATGTCGTTTTTTCTCAGGCAGGTATCTGCAGATGCCTTCCAGACATGTGATTGTTTCAACTTTATACAATGATGCCTAGGAAATACCCAATCAATTACCTAAAGAGAGTGTATTTATATGAAAAAAGAAGACTCTGTGATAGGGGGTAATGCTAGATGGGTGAGCGAGGTTTAACATATATTGTTATATACTTCACTCCATTTTCCAGGACTAAAGCACTTATTGTTCCTGCTATAATTTCTATGTACATTTGTGCTCATGTCCCTTTAACCTATATTGTAGTATATGCTTGTTGATGTTCTTACTATGTATGATTTACTTCACCTAAGCCCGGCTTTTAACATATGTGCTATGTACAGTGTCTTTGACCTGGCTATAATTTGAGCACCCATCGCCACACATGAGCTGTCCTACCTCTTATAGGTGGGCCTATTCAAAGTCACTACTGTAAGAGCGTAATGGGGCAGATTAAAGGTGAGAAAAGAGCAGAAAGAGGCCAAATAAAGGTCAGCAACAAGCAGAAAGAGGCATAATAAAGGTAAGAAAGGAGCAGAAAGAGGCAGAATAAATGTCAGAAACAGACAGAAAGAGGCAAAATAAAGATGAGAAACTATCAGAAAGAGGCAAAATAAAGGCCAGCAATGAGCAGAAAGATGCAAAATAAGAGTGAGAAATGAGCAGAAAGAGGCAGAAGAAAGGTCAGAAACAAGCAGCAAGAGGCAAAATAATAGTGATATACGGGCTGAAAGAGGCAAAATAAATGTCCGTAACGAGCAAAAAGAGGCAAAATACATCTGACAAACGAGGAGAAAAAGGCAAAATAAAGGTCGGAACTGAGCAGAAAAAAAAGTCAAAATAAAGGTGAGAAACATGCAAAGAGAAGAAGAATTAAGGTCTAAAGGTCAGAAATGAGCAGAAAGAGGCACAATAAAGGAGAGAAACTAACGAACAGACAAGCAAAGGCCAGCAACAGCAGAAAGAGTCAAAATAAATACAAGAAAGTAGCAGAAAGAGGCAGAATAAAGGTCAGAAACAAGCAGATAGAGGCAAAATAGAGGTCAGAAAAAAGCAGCAAGACACAGAATAAAGGTCAGACATATGCAGAAAGAGGCAAAATAATGAGCAGAACCAGTGTTTAATTTGAAGAAAAAAGTGGCAATGCCCAAAGATATCCTTTTAGACATTGGCCAATGTGCAAGCACAGAATAATGAGGCTGAATTATCCTAAAGCTATCTCAAGTCTCTTTAGTCCATTAACAACCACTCCCTACCACTTCAGATCACTCTTGCAGCTTACTGCTTATTCTCTTTGTAACACTCTTCCATCTTTCTCTTCCTTCTCTTTACAGTTTGTGTGTTTGTCCCTCTTTTGCTCCCAGTAAATAGCTGATGCTGAAAAATAAGTGCTAGCTAAGCATGGGCGAATTTAGCGGATCTCGCGTTCGCGAATTTTGCGGATTTGCGAACTCGCAATCCGCAAAATCCGCGAATTCCCGCGAATTTGCGGATTTTTTTTTTTGTGTTCGCCCGTGTTTCTGCCAGTTCGCGAGGGTTTTTACAATTTCGCAATTTGCGAACTTACCTGTCGGGTCGCAAGTTTTGCGAACTTGTTGTTTCTACGTGTCCAGCCTGTTTGGGACACTCTTCTTCATCACTGCCACTCTCTATCACCACTGCCACTCTCTGACTACTCATGCCACCCTCTGGCCCACCCATGCCACCCTCTGTTTCATCACCACACCCTCTGGTTGTCCAGTGTACATTATTTTCGGCAAAGCAAAGCACACCTTCCCTGCCTCAAGTGACCTGAATTAATTTGGGGCTGATTAATGTGTCACAGAATATTTTTTTAGCTGGCACCTGCTTCCTTAGTGCGCCCTGATTAGTGATCTTTTGCACTTGCTAAGTGCTTTCATTGTTGCAAAATTAGTTACAACACCTGCCCTGCCCCAACTGACAATAATGAATTAGGGGCTGCTTAATGGATTTTAACTTCCAGCCTGGCTCCTGCTTGTCTCCCTTAGCTGTAATTCAGGACCTTTGTGGCATATGTGTAACTATTCTGAGGTTCAGAGCAGGGTCACACATTAGTTGCAACTGGCAACTGAACTCTGGAGGGGCCCCTCAGGAAGCACTACAGGAAATGGCTACTAATGATGAGCCTGAACTTTTGAACCTGGCAAGTAGTTTCAGTTTTGCTAAGATCGTATTTCTGCAATTTAGCACTTATTCGCGGGGCGCGAAGTTGTACTGGGAAGCCGTGAACTCACGCGAACAGTGCGAGCAGTGCGAGCAAAATCCGCTGCTCGCGGATTTGCGGATTTTGCGGGAGATTCGCGAATCTCGCGGATTGCGAATTTCCCGAAAATCCGCAAAATCCGCGAGCGAAACGGATTTTCCGCCCATACCTAGTGCTAGCCCCCCCCCCCAAAAAGTGCAGGTGCTCCCCATCGTCAACCACAGACTCACATTAAGCACCGAACAGAACAAGCAGAAAGAGGCTAAATAGAGGACAGGAGTGAGGAAAGAAGAGGCAGAAAATGAACAGAAAATAAGTGGAGAAGGCACAAAACTGGAGCCAGTAGAGGGTAGCAGACTGCAGGTAAGCTGGACAGGACAACTGTCAGAGGGGGAGCTAACATGAGGACCTGCTTCGATGTGCCCCCTATTTTTATTAACATGCACCCACTGACAGACTCACTCAGACAGTCATGTACCGACTCACAGACCCATTCACACACTCACACACCCACTCACAGATCAACTCACCACTGACAGACACACTCAGTCCAGCACCCACTCACAGACCCAAACACACTCATGCACCCACTCACAGATCCACTGAGACTCAATCACACACTCATGCATCTACACACAGTCCCACTGAGAGACTCACACACCCATGCACAGACCCACAGAGATTCTCACTCACTCACAGATCCACTAAAACACTCATGTAACCACTCAGAGACCCACTCAGAGACTCTCAAATGCTCACCTGGACCCACTCAGACACTCATCTACCCACTCACAGGCCCACTCAAACACTTATGTTCCCATTCACCGACCCACTCAGAGTCTCATGCACCCTCACAGATCCACTTGGAGAGTCATGCACCCACTGGTTGATTTACTCAGACACTCACTCGCCACTCAGAGACTCACACAGAGTCTCACACAACCACTCACAGACCCACTTAGACACCCACACACCCTCTCGCTCACCCACTCAGAGACTCATCCATCCAATCACAGACCTTTAAAGACACTCATGGACCTACTCACAGACCCAACCAGACTCCCTCACTGACCAACTCAGACACTCACTGTAGGAAACTGGCTCTCTGTACAGTGTTCTAAAATGCATGACACTATGTAGAGAGTCTGGGGATTCCCCAGTAGGTATGCAGAGAGATAAGTACATAATACAAACTCTATTTTTGTGGTAGTGTGGGGGAGCAGTTAGGCTTATCAGAGGATAGTGCTGAACATTTGTTGTACTCACAGAGGCATTAAATGTGACGCACACTCAAGAATAAATCCAAAACCAATTTATAAAAAATAATAATTTCTATTTGTATATATTTTTTTAAGATCAAGGACACAGTTCTCATCAAAGTACTTGCAGAGATACGATTTTGCAAAGTTCGATAATTACGTCTGTGTGAAATTACGCATCATAGGAAACAATAGGGAAAAGCAGAAAAATGCATATAAATTCAGGTAATGCTTTCACAAAGTTGACTTTTTTGTTTTAGGTTGATGTCGGGAGCAGGTCAAAACTTCAGGAACATCCCAAGTTTGCTGGGAGCAGAGTGCTCAGGTCTTGGAAGCTGGTGCACAAAGACAAACGGGGCTACTTGAAAATACACTGCACAGAGGGACTTAAAGGTAAACCTGATGGGTCTCCTTTGAGGGAGGAGGTTGCAAGGGCATTGGAACCATGAACGCAGGGCTGGCTAGTTGGTGCTGGGGCCAGTGGGGCTGGGTGCAGAGCGAACAGGTCTGCCGGGCATGGTGCAACTTGAGGTCCTCGTAGTCAGGAGCAGGCAATTTGGAGAGGCGATCTCGGGACAGCTGGGTAACTCAGAAAGTGGGCTTCAAGTCTTGACATCCCTTGATGGGTGCTTCCGTCTGGTGTCCTGGGAGTTTGGAGGGGAGTCTTCTTCTTGGTGTTTGCCGTGGTTGGTCCGGTACCCTGGGTATTGGTACCCTGTGGTTCCGGTAGGTCCTGGTGTCTCCAAACATGGTTGGAAGACATGCCTGACCCTCATAAGCTGTTGTACCTTCTCTTGCCTTGGTGCTGCATCAGGGTTGATGGGGAGCAGCAAGTCGGCAAACTGGCCTTCATGAGATTAGTGCCTTCAGTGTTAAGTGGAATGATACCTTCACTCCAAGGAAGCTTCTCAGTGATTCCTTGAAGGCTGGAAGTGCTCCGGTGTTCTTGGAGTCCTCTTAGGTTTTAGGATGACACAGCAGCAGCAATTTTCAAGTCCTGGGAGCAGCAGGCTGGGTTTGGCACCTTTTTCTTCCACAGCAGGGCTTCAGTTTGTGTGCAGTGGGTCTTCTTCATCCTGGTCTTCTCTTGTCCATCAAATCTGATGTTGCGGTCTTGGGGGGCCCACCTAAATACTGAATGTAGGGGTGTTACAGGGGGAGACAGGTAGTAGCAAATGGGCTATCTACATTTACAGTGTTGATACCTTCCAGAGACCACTTCCAGTGGGAAGAAGCACTACCCTATCCCTGATAGGAATTTTTCTCACCATCCCAAGCTAGTGGAATTTTAGGAGAAGCGTTGACATTGCCAGCCCCACCCCAGGGGTGGTATAGGACAAGTGGGACCCTCCTCCTGATCTAACTTATTTTCCCACCTTTCCTCTCACCAAAAGTGGAGCAGAAAAGGGGGATTGGCTTTCACCACTTTTTTGAGGTTCCTGGGTTGGATTTCAAAGGAAGGCCAGTCTGTTCTGCAGGAGGTGTTACGCACCTCCTCCTAGATCAGGCTTTGTCTGTGTCCTCTGAGAGTGCTGGCTTTCACCCCATGAGGTCAGAAAACATGTCTGGTAGTGGACCTCTTCAGTACCCATGACCTAGACACCAGGGGTACCACATACTGGGGACTTACAAGGGTAACTAAAGGTGTGCCATTTATGTAATAGGGTTAGGGAAAGCACACTGGTACTGGGAACCAGGGGGCACATTATCAAGCACAGAGTTAAAATTATCGCCAATAATGGGATTGATAATATGCCCTTGGGAAGCCCATGTTGACACCAGAACATGGGCTTCTATTGGCATTCCCAAGGGCATATTATCAAGCCCAATATTGTTGTTTCTTGATAATATGCCCACTAGTTATCAGGAACCCTTTACTCTGCAGTCAAAAGTCCATCAAAAGCCAGCCAAAATGTGGGGGTACTGCAACAGAAAACCCACTTTACTACAATCACATATCTAGTCACAGTCCCACTGAGAGACTCATGCACTCACCCACGGACCCACTCTGAGACTCATGCACTCACTTCCAGATTCACTCAGAAACTCATATACTCACTCACAGAACCATTCACGCACCCACTCACAGACTCACATGGACACTTATGCACCCACTCAAAGACCTACTCAGATATTCACTCATCCACTGAAAAACCTACTCAGACACTCAAACACCCACTCGCAGACTTACTCAGACACTCATGTACTCACTCACACACTCACTGTCAAAGGTTAGTGGTTAAGTTTAGGTCATAATCTTAAAAAACCTTGGAAATTCACTGAAAAAATCAAAGGGACGTTATATTTAGACTCAGATTTCACTCATACAAAACCAGTAAAATTCAGCAGTTATAAGTAGCTGAGCTAACAATAACTCATACCCCCACAATGCCCTGCTTATGATGTCACATAATACATCACATAATCTTTGTTCATTTCTGTGAATTTCTTCTTTTTAATTCTATTTCCTAACTATAACATCCTGTAACCTTTATTTTTTAATTGAATTTCAAAGTTTTTTTTTAATTGTACTACAAATGTATCTTCAAGTTCAATTAGTAATATGTATTTTCTACAAGTTTATAAATACGTTTTATATTGCACATTTATCATTTTACATTTTAAAACTAACAATTAACACATTAACATAACATATTTATTCAACTTTTTAAAAACACAAAGATTTCCTCAGTTTTATATTTATTTTTTATGGATTCATGGATCTGTTGCCACAAAGGCTGGGTTCTAGGTCCCTGCAAGTTCTGCTTAAAATGTAAGTGGCTAATTGCATTTCACAGGTCCACTATGGTAGTAAGGCTTGGGGTTATGTGAAAACTGACATCATCTAAACAGTGGAAAATACGTTTCTCAGGCAACTGGTACAGACACCGCAATGTACACAGTGCTGGTCTGTACATGTTGTACTTGGAGTGAGATTTCTTGCTGATCCAGTGGCCCACAGCCCTCTACTTTGTTGGTTAAAAAGCTGTACCAGGCTTGGCACTGGACGGTGTATCAAGAAATCAATGGCGTGCTTATATCAAAATGGCACTTATGGTGCAAGGGGGAGCAGATACCTATCTCACTCCTTATTGTCTGAGACCATGTGATTTACACGGGAATAAAGGCACTGTTCTTTGAGCAGGCAATGTCAAATAAAGAAGGAGTAGAATTGTTGAAACCTCTAGCAAGGGGCAATATGATTTTTAAGTTTGTTCAGGGATTTGAGCAGGTTTGCCGTAGGCGTGATGGGTTACTCCTAGTCAGGGTTTGTTTTAATCAAATTCCCCCTTTCCTGGCTTCTCTTGTTGGCTAGGTGCACTCTGGAAATAGGCTACCCTGCATCTCTGACAATAGATCTCTGAAGGATACCTTACACTTTGTCATGTTTTTTACTTACTATAATTGGCCCAGAAAAAGGTTCCTGCTACCATGGCTGAGGTCCCTGAATTGTAACCACAGAACCACACTGGTGCCATGAGTATAACACCTAAGCAAGTCTCTCATGCCAGTGCCCAAGACACTCTAGAGCAATACTAATACGGCGCTCTTGTTAGGTGTAACAAGTTCAGAAACAATGGTAGTATTATTATGTGATATATAATAGCAACTAAATGTACCAATGCTTGTTGGCAGATAGACTGTGTATGTAATACCAATTGAATGCACCAATGCTTGTTGAAAGATAAACTGTGTACATACCAATGCTTGTTTACAGGCAGATTGTGCAGGTGGGCAACATGCAGTATTTCATTTGCCTGATTACAGACTCGTGTAAACTGCCAAATGGAACAAGTGTCTAATTTCCCTAATAATTCATTTGCATAACTGTTTCCTGGGCACACCTTAATCCTATCTGCTCCAGTAATATTCTGAACATGTGCAGTTATGTTAGTAACTTTAGCATGTGGAATCACAGGACACGTGCACAGGCTTTTCAATGTCTTCCGTGGTTATTTAAAGAGATGCTGTTAGGAAATTAGTGCTTGGCTTTGTTACACTGCAACAGAGCCTGATTCCAGCGTTGGCATCTCTCCATCGACAACGCTTCACCCTTCAGCTCCGGTCTTCTTCTCCAGCATTTGCCTTCCATCCAGGGCTCCAGCAGTCTCAAGAGTTGGTTGTTTTCCGGCTCTCTTCTGCCATATTGCAAGATCCCGTAGTTCCTGTAATAGAAGAGCACCAGAAAAGAGAGAAAAACATTTTAAAACAGTATACTGCAGAACAGAAACAGGTAAAACCAATCCTTTTTTGTATTAGTACATGAGACTGGAAGTATTACGTTTCAAGGAACTTGATAGCTTATGTTATTTACAAAGAGACATTACCTTCACTCTAGGTGAATTTGACCAGTAGAAAGACATAGGGGCATATTATCAAGGGGGTTTATCTCCGCTTTTTTGGCTTTAAAAGCCAAGAAAGCGGAGATAAAATTATCTCCCTATTACCAAGCTGTCGCTAACACCAGTTAGCGACAGCTAGTAGGAGATAGCGACCATCTTGGGCCCCACTTTGCATGTCAGTGATATTTATCACTAATGAGATGCAAAGTGGGCGTGCCAAGATGTTAGAGACTGAAAACAGTCGCTAACATCGCTATCTCCTATTACCAACTTTTGGAGATATTCGCGCTAAGCGGGAATATCTCCAAAAGCTAACACCTGCCCTGAGCAGTTCTTAGCCATGTTATCCAATGGGAGGTGGATAACATGGCTAAGAGCATTTGCTCGATAATGCATGAATATCGCTGACTTTTCAGCGATATTCATGCATTTCGGCCGTTTTTTATCGCATTTGCGATAAACCTTGTTAATAGCAAGGTTTATCTGCGATAAAAATCGCCGATGTGCGGCGATAATTTTTGTCTCTAAACAAGTTAGAGACAAAAATTATCGCTAGTTGTTGGTAATATGCCCCATATTTCCTCTAATAGCAGCACCATTAAGACATTGTAAACTGAGAATATTTAGGAACTTGGTTGTTTCTGGAATCTGCAAGAGACACTGTCTTCACTCTCGGTGCATTTGAACTTTGGAAAGCCATATTTCTTGTAATAGCACCATCCCTACAAAGTCAACCTTGGAACTTAAAGAGGAATTGCGAATTCTAAAAGACATGTTACAGTATATCAGGATTCCTATGTTTAAGATTTGGATTGTGGTCAATTTTGATCTTGTTAACTTTTTGATAATCACTATAGATCTTCTGTTGTTTGCCACCTTAACCAATAGATCTATGTAGCTGTTCTTAGACAGGCATTCTGGGTATGTTTCTGATGTATGAAAGCTAATATTAATACTACTCATATGTTCTCAGTTAAGAAGTATTAACTGCACACTTCTCCTCACAGAATAAGCATCACCCTACATATACTCCGAGCCCCGTGATCCAGAACCCAGAGACAAGACGCTACCCTGACCTGACCTGACCAGATCTGACGCAAAGGCTCCACATCCTTGAATAAGCTGGCATTTCTCTTTCTCTCATCCCAATCCCCTTCCCCTTGGGAGGTCTCGGGGGAGCAGTGTCTTTCATTGCTGCCCGGTTAGTTTTCACTGGTATTCATGGAATAACATTGCCCCATTGGAACAGCCTGGCTTTCAGGTGAGTGGCTCGCAACAACATGCTACAGAATTTTCATCAAGAACACTAAAGTCTGCATTCTGTTCTATGTGTATTTATCACGTACTCACCATAAACACAAAGATTCTTTTCAGAGCCAACCCTTCAGAGCCAACACTTCCTTCTCTGTAGGTTTGGGGGGGATTCGTCAAGCGGGGCCGGGATAAAAGGGGGGTCCCAAAATTGTGTTTTCCCCATGTTAATTTCCATAGGGCGGTTGGACTCACTTTTGGCCGGAATGGCTGAATGGATTTCCACCAAACTTGGCAAAATTGTAGGGACTGGTAGCCCGATGTGCCTTTGCTATGTCTCAAGATATGTGCTCCAGTGGATTTTGAGTAATTTAGGATCAAAAAAATATATATATCTATAAGCGAGCCCCGGTACCCGCACCGGGGCGCGCTCCAGTGCGCTACGCGAGTTCCCGAGCGGAAAGCTGATTGGCTCTCGGGTGTCTGTCAACATTCCAAACAGTCCGGAGCGGCCGCCATCTTGTGTCTCGGTAGGATCGAGACACAAGAGGTGGCAAAAACAAAGGGGGAAATGACCAAGACCCCCCCTGACCCCCTAGGTTTGATGTGCGGTGCCATAAAAGGGCACCGCGGGGGACAAAATATATATTTTTTTGATTTGCGCGGGGGAGCGCCCGGTACGCGCACCAGGGAGCGTAGCGGGGAGCGTACCATGGGGAAAAAAGAATGACAGATTTTTTTTTAAAAATAGCATTTTTTTATAAATTGGAGGTAGTTCTAAAAAGAACTGTTTTTTTAAATTCTTTTTGTTGTTTTATATTTTTTTGTTTTTTGGAACATTTTTTACTTTTTTTGGCTTTTATGAACAATTTTATATATTTTTTGTTATTTTTATGGGGACAAACAAAAAACAGGGAATTGTAAACGGCTCAACTGGAGCAAAAAAAATCAGGAAAAAATTAAGGTTTTTTTGGGCACTTGTGGTTGTCACCAGCACGGTTGATGAGTTTAATGCTTCGCTCACCATAGCTAATTGTCCTTCCACAAAATATACAAACTATTTTGAATTTTCCAAACTTGGGCTGGATGTTTGGGACCATCTCCCTTGTCTCTGGTCCTGATGGAGTGGGTTGTTTACTTTGGGAGGTGCTGGGAGAAGATTGGGGAGGGTTTCTGGTCAATTCTCTGATGTCTGCCGCAGCATAGTTGTTAGGGTGCCGGCGCTGCATGTGGCGAATCATGGTGTTGTTGCCAAAAGAGTACTTTTTGTTGGGGTTCCCCCTGGAAAGTACAGTGCCACAGATTAGACAAGTAACCTTTGGCGCATTTACTTTCTTGAGGTCCTTAGGGATTTAAAAAAACTCCCAGATAATGTGCTCCTTTGGCTTATAGGGGGTAGTATCTTCACGCAGGAACCTCCTCTCCTCCTCCTCCTCCTCCTCTTCTTCTTCTTCTCCACCATTGTAGTGTTGTGGTGGTCCTTGTGGTGGTGGTGGTGGCTGAGATGCTCCTGCTGCTGCTGCTACTGTAGCCATTTTTAAGTACAAATAGGTACAAACAGGTCTTCCTCAATCAAAGTACAAAGTGAGAATGAGGAATAAAGGTGGGGGCTTTCATCATTTGGAAAACAAAACTGTCCTAAACCAATGAAAAGTGTTATTTTCAGGTCACATGACCCGGGCTTTCATCATTTGGAAACCAAAACTGTTCTGAACCAATGAAAAGTGTTATTTTCAGGTCACATGACCCGACGCGCTTACGCTAGGTGCCCCGGGGCGCTTACGTAGCGCGTTTGTATGTGCGTGGGTGCTTCCGGGTGCGCTTACGCTGTGCGTATCACGCGGACGCGGCTACGCGATACGTCACGATGATGTTTTCGTTCGCGGCAATAGCGCTAACAGGACCCTCACCGGTACGCGCACCGGGGAGCGTCGCAAGACTGTGCTTACCGTCACCGGTACGCGCACCGGGAGCGCTCCAGGGCAAAAAAAAAAAACATGAACAATATACATTAAAAAAATAGTATTACATAAATATCCAATATAGGATTAATTATAAAAAATATTATATTTCATAGCTATAGAAATTTGCTATTAAAAAACCTTTGAAATTCAATGAAAAAACATAGGTTTGAGGTCCTATATATAGTTAAGAATTAGCAGTTAAAAAACCTATGAAATTCACTGAAAAAACCATAGGTTTCACACCAGTTATAGTTAGGAATTAGCATTTAAAAAACCTAGGAAATTCACTTAAAAAACCATAGGTTTCACACCAGTTATAGTTAGGAATTAGCATTTAAAAAACCTATTAAATTCACTGAAAAAACCATAGGTTTGACACCAGTTATAGTTAGCTGGAAATTTTACTGGCATAAAACCATTGAAATTCCCACGTTATAGTTAGTTGGACTCACTATAACTTGCGTGCCTGCAATGCACTGCTGATGACGTCACATATTACATCACTCATGACATGGTCAGTGACATATATATATATATATATATATATATATATATATATATATATATATATATATATATATATATATATATATATATATATATAACCTACTGGAGGTCGCCAGTAGGTATTGATAGTTAGGATCTATTTTCCATAGGCAATCCGCAACTTTTAATTTGGAATAACTTTGGTGACGAATCTTCACAGAATTTTCAAAAGTGGTGGGGTGCTCTGGTCTGCTCCTATCCTGAAAGTCTTGGGGTGATTCGTGAAGCGAGGGCTGAGAAAAAAGGGGGTCCCAAAACGTGTTTTCCCCATGCAATTTTCCATAGGTTCCGTTCATCGCGGCTACAGCCCGAACGGCTGAACGGAATTACACCAAATTTGGCAAAGTTGTAGCCATGGTTCAGACTCATGCCTTTTGCTTATATGGTGTAAATTTCTTCAGTAGTTCCTGAGAAAATGACAATTAAAAGTACATATATATCTATGGCCTTGGTGGATGCGCGCATCTTGCGCGGACTATAAGCGCACTGTCCCGATCACGCGCTGAATGCTGATTGGCTGCCAAGTGGTTGTCAACATTCGAAACCAGGAAGTGTTGGCAGCCATTTTGTGCCTCGGTAGAAGCGAGGATCTAGAAATTAGTGGAACAAGTGTTCAAAATGTATAAAGGGGGCAGGTATGAAAATTTTTTACCCTCTAGACCTGTTCAGAGGGGTCCCCCCCCCCGAATTTTTTTTTTGCTGAAAAAACTGAGAGATGTGTGCTGGTTGCATGCATCCTCCATAAAAAAAACGAAGCGCGGGCTCCTGTGCTTGTTTAAATATTAGCTACCTGGGATGGTCAAATCCCGGGATCTAAAATATTACATTTGATGGTGGTCCAGAGGGGTCCTGTAGCCCAGGGACCGTCATTCATTGGTGCTACAAAATAACTGGGTGAGGTAGCTCAAAGGTCCGTCTAAGCCCCAGGGATTACCACCCTCTGGGGCTTTTTATATTTTGGGAGGGGGCCGCGTGGTCTCCATTAAGGAGCAGTCGAAAGTCTTGGGGAACACCACCCCCCAGGAGCGGCTCCTGCTGTGTCTCGAGGTGTCTACCCCTCGGACACTGCTGATTGCTATGGCAAGGCGGGAGTTGAGGTTCCCGCTGTGTCTTAGCAAGGTTGAGGGCATATTAACAAGTGCCATTTGACCACAATTTTTTTTAAAAGCCAAAAATGCAGTGAAAATTATATGGCCCTATTTACTAGGTAACGCTAAAATGCATTAATGCATGTTAGCAGCCGGTTTGCTAAGGGCTCGCCTCGTATCTCCAATGAGTTGAAATGTAGGCATTCCCAGAGGCAAGGTTGGTGTTCCTATGACAATATAACATGGAAGAGAGAGGTAGGACAACAGCGTTGTATTTACAAGGGGTCCCTAGATTTGAGGACCGATAGCAAAACTCTCGCTAATTGGTGTTTGTGTCGGATCCTAACATCTGTTCTGAAGTAGACTTAAGCATGTTTAATATACGAGGCGGATTGATATGTTAAGTGCACAGTCTTATATTAACAAGGTTTTCACTTGCAAACATGAATTTTTGCTGTATTTCTCGTGATATTGGGGGCATATTTACAAGGACAGAAACTTATCTTCGCTATAGCATTAGGAAAGTGTTGTTAAATTTGTTGTGGTTTCTTGGAAGCGTAAGCGGAGTGGGCTGGACTGACCTATGCCAGTGCTGCACGAGGCTGTGAACCATGATTCCGAAGTTATGGGCATGGTTCCGTTGTGAGCTATATGAGAAATCAACTGATTCGGGTGTCTGTGTTGTAGTGCTGACGTCGACGGGGTCCTAAACACAAATGTGTCATTATATCTGTAAAGTACCACAGCATGGCCAACATGGAAGGTACGGGGTATCACTGATCCTATATTTATCCATAGTTGAACACATAAAAGATGGTGGACATGGCGTATTTCTACGAATATGAATGTTTGTTGTACATTCAGTGGAGTGTTGTAGCTGCAGTAATACAGGGCTATGAAAGCTTTAGGATGCAGTTTTTTGACACATGAAGGGCAGCTAATATATATACGTATGTGGTCAATCAGGTACACTGTTGAACTTGGTGCTGGAAATCAGTGTTCGAGCCTCTGAGTCGCATCCACATACTGTTATTGAAGAGAAATGACTTAATCTACACCTGGCTAAAAATGTACTGTAAATACGGTGCTCATGTAAATTGCTGATATAGTTTTGGGTCGACTACGCGCTCTATAAATATGCACACACTGCCTTTTTCCTCCGCAAACACTATTTTCTATTCCTTCCTTTTTTAAAGTGTTGCCCCAAATTCTTATTAATATAAGAGGGCATGATTTACTTTTTAGAAAAAGTAGAATAGAAGTGCTATTACCAACACTTCCTCACTACTTCATCTTTCTTTTTAGTTTTTTGTACATTTATTTTCAATTACTCTTTATGAAAACATTGTGACTGTTAAAAAGGATTATTTTATTATTTATTAATTGACATTAATATTTTTTTCATGTTTACTGCTTGCAACGATAAACGCCCAGTTCCTCATGAGTGAAAATACGTCTTAGTACTACACAATATACATACTGATAACCCCATTTTCACTCTAGAAGAAAAAGAGAATTACTTGATCATTTTTTTATTTGTACATATTTCAAATTTTCTTTTTTCTGTGTCTTCGTAGTATTTTCAATTTGCGACGATAATACATGAACTGTTCTTACGTCATTTTGTTTCTAAAGTACAATTATACTTTTACACACTACATTTAGAAATCATAATAATATACTTGCATTAGAAAAATATATAAAGCATAAACTTATACAATTAATTTACCTCTCTTTAAAATTCTTTCCTCCTTCCGTCGACATACATCCAACTCCTCTGGAGGGAGCATAATGTTTTATATATTACAATATATACATTATCTTTATGTTCCCTCTGAGGAAATGGACGATAAACTGAAGATGGTTATTCAAGTTACTATGGAACCAATTTAGTGCTCCTCCTCCCATTTTTTTGTCCCATTTTTCAGTTGACACGTGCTCACATTTACACTGTTTAACTTGCGCCCGTGTTTTTGTAAACGTGAAACTTGTTAAACAGTTTGAGTTTTGTTTTATATCCTCATACGTATTTGATCTTTCTTTTTCTTTTAATTCTTTCTCTCTTTTATTATATGAGTACTTAAATAAATACCTTTGTATTTATTTTTTAAAACAAGTATTTTTATTGGTTACTGTGTACAGTTTCTGTGCACAATTTTAATACACTTCCCCACCCAAAATCCCTATTATCCTTATTTTTTTTAAAAGGTGCAATTCAAGTTTTTTATTTATTTGAGTAAAAAAATAAACAAAATTATTGTTAATGTGCGAGTTCTTTCCCTTATATAAAGTTGATTGCCACATCTCTGAACATCTGGAGGTACATGGTGGGCTAGTTGGCTCCCAGGGACCCACAGGAATGAGGAGGAATTAATTCTCTAACTTAAAACGCGCCACAGTGCTTGTTTGCAGACATGTCACCTCCGGCCACTTCCCCTTCCCCTTCCTTCACCACTGTGTCCCGTTGCAGGATTTAAGTTGGAGAATTAGTTCTCTTTCAATATTGAGGGTCCCTGAGGGCCAAATAGCCAACAGGTGTCTCCAGTAAGCGCCGGGGAGCTTAGTTGCAGACAGGTGTTCAGAAGCCAAGCCCCTTTTTACACCTCTCTGCAAAATAGCTCTGTGGCGCTTATTGGAGGTACTTAGTGAGCTAGTTTGATCCTAGGGACCCTCTAAAATCAGTCGTACTACGAATTCTGATTTACTCACCTGTTATCAGGAGAGACCTCAGTGCTGCATCCTGAGCCCAGTACTGATCCTGAAAAGTAATTCTAACCGTACTTACCAGTATCTTGAATATTCATCCATAGGCTAACATAGACTGGTTTCACTTGGAAATTCTTCTAAGTGTGGAGTTTTCAAACTTTAAAATATTCAGCTAAAATCATTCGAACAACAAATTCCGATTTACTCACCTGTTATCAGGAGTTAACCCAGTGCTCCATCTGTTAGCCCAACACTGACCCTGAAAAGTAAATCTAACCGTACTTACCAGTAACTTGTAGTTCCTTCCCTAGGAATCCATTGTCTGGTTTTCACCAGAAAAGTTTCTAAGTGACAATTTTCATAAACTACAAATATGCCTTAAAAATCGCCTGTATAACTTAAACACATTCTGTAACTGTTTACAGGAGATGCACCAGTGCTAGATCCAGGATCCACCTCTGAGTAAGAAAAAGTAACGATAACACTACTTATCTGGTAAGTGAATTTCCTCCCATAGAATAACATTAGTGACTGTATGTGAACTTTTAAAATACAATAATATTCCTTAAAAATCCCTACTTTAACAAAAACGCATTTACTCAACTGTTTACAGAATATATCCCAGGACTGAATCTAAGATCCAGTCCTGTGGTTAGAAAAGTAATCCATAAAGTTACTAATTGCATTTAACTTGAAATTCCCATTGCGCTCAATGTTGCATTGTGTTTGAAATTGTGTTGCCCATTGCAACAACTGTAACTACTGTACCTAAAAGTCTATTGCCTATTTGCTAAGTATTTAAACTATAGTAATTCATTCTGTGAAAGTATATTTTCTAATGTACTGTATAATGTAATTATAATGTAATTTAAAAAATAAAATATCTAAATAAATTGTTTAGAAAAGTGTAGTAAATCAGTATAAAAAATAAAAATAACAATTAATACATCTGTCAATCACACTGTGAGTCAGTGTGCATTTTGGAAAATTGAGAGAGAATCATTTGGTAGCTTGATCTATTTGCAGACACATAAATACATGTGATCATGCAGTGAGCCAGGCTTTAGAGCACGCACTGCTTGAAACTCCTGTGCACTATGCATGTAGTAGTCTAACTACCTTCAAACTTGTGTTTCAGGCCTACAATTTCCCAGTTAGTATCCATACACTCCAGCAAGCACCCTGTGACTGCTCTTGCAATGTCATAGTGACTTTTTTAGTTTCAAATAGTAATATTTTCAGTGAAGTGCAAGGGATACTGTTATTTGTCTAGAATCCAACTGTGAGTCAGTGTGCATTTGGGAAAATTGAGAGAGAATCATTTGGTTGCTTGATGTGTTTTCAGACACATAAGTACATGTACTCATGCAATGAGCCAGGCTTTAGGGCACAGAGTGCGTCAAACTCCTATGTACTATGTATGTACTGGTCAAGCCACCTTAACACTTGTGTTTCAGGCCTACAATTCCCGTTAGCATCCATACACTCCAGCAAACATCCTGGGAGTGCTCTTGCAATCCCATAGTGTCTCTTTCAGTAGCATGTACTAATCCTTTCACTGAAGTGCAAGAGATACTATTATTTGTCTAGAATCACACTGTGAGTCAGTGTGCATTTGGGAACATTGAAAGATAATCATTTGGTTGCTTGATGTGTTTGCAGACACATACATAAATGTACTCATGTAGTGAGATATGCTTTAGGGCATGCAGTGCTTGAAACTCCTATGCACTATGCATGTAGTAGTCCAACCACCTTTGGACTAGTGTTTCAGGCCTAGAATTCCCCAGTTAGTATCCATACACTCCATTAAACACCCTGTGAGTGCTCTTGCAATCCCGTAGTGATTTCAGTACCATGTACTAATCCATTCACTAAACTAAAACTAAATAAATTATGAATTCACCCACAGACTCTCCTTATAGTACTGTAATCATTTAATCAGTATACCTGTACTCATGCACCGAGCCAGGATTTAGGGCATGGACCATTTTAAACTCCTAGGCATTATGCATGTAGTGGTCTAACCACCTTCACACTTATCTTACAGGGCTACAATCCCCCAGTTAGTATCCATACACTCCAGCAAATAGCCTGAGAGTGCTCTTGCAATCCCATAGTGACTCTTTCAATATCATGTAGTAATCCATCCACCCACTGAATCTCCTTATAGTACTGTATAGTAATAGAAAAGTATACTTTATAAAGTTATTAATATATATTTATTTATAATTCTTTTTTACAGATACTATTTATCATCATTAAAATTAAGTTATCATGCCGGATAAAGTAAGAAAGAGAAAAGGGCAGAGAAAGGACAGTTACTTGAAGAAAACTCAACCAAAAGTATTGGATGACTAACATAATGTGGCTAAAAAGACAAAATCTTCTGGTAAGAGCAGAAAGCAATTTATAAAAATGTGTGTAGAGTCAAACAGAATGTACAGAATTCTGAAACCATTAAAAATGGTTCAAGTAGAAAAAATAGTCCAAAAAAATCACAAATAAAAAAAAAATGAACAATCAAAGGATACGATCTATGGTAAAATAAAATAAAATCAGTATAAAGAAATTCGCAAAGAAATATTTTATAATAGAATAGTTCTTAATTTACTGAAAGATACAAAGAAATATAAAAAGAGAGCACTATTTTATAAAAAGAAGAAGTGTATTGAATCTATTGTTGAAAAGGTTTTTATAGTAAAAAGGAAATTCATTTTTGTATTAAGCAGAATTTGATCACTAGATAAACCAATCGACCCAATGAAGGCCAAAAGAAAGAAGAAAAGAATAATTAACAGTACTAATTTTTGTGATTTTTTTTAGGGGAATGGAAAGACAGTTCAAGTTCTAAGCCTTTCTTTAATGAAGAGAGTTATTTTCAGACCAATGATTTGTTGCATGCAGTTGACACCAGTGGTCGAGCTTATGAGGTTAGAATTAGTTGTCCAATTAACAAAGAAAAAATGGTTTCCAGAAATGCAGAAGAAAGGATAGCTGATGAAGTTCTTGCCAGATGTCCTAAAGCCCCTGTGTTTACTTTGGATTGCAGTAGTATTTGTAGTGTACAACAAGAATCTATTGATAATTTACACAATTTCTTACGAACATATACTAATAAAAGTGTTAAGAAAAAGAATAAGATGTTGCAAGACCCTTGTAGAGTAAGAAAAAATAATGGTTTGCAAGGTCATCTCTGGCTTGTCTTTCTAGGAAAGTTTGTCTAAGTGTTTTTCACCATTTTAGGATATTGGCAGTACATCATACTCAAATGCGGAAGTTAGTCAGAAGATTGTATTATGCAAAAAGTCGAGCTCTAAAGTTAAATGTGTTGAACAGTGCTCTTTTGCGTGGGTCAGTTTCAGATGTGAAGAAAATTTGTGATGACATTGAGTTTTGTTACTTTGGTCCTGAACAAGAGAGTGAGGAAACTCAGACATTAATAGAAGAAAATGTTGGAGAGAATATTGAACATAGTTGTACAAAAAAATTTTGAAGGTGATATTACAAGGTTTAAGGTGATTTCAGGTGAAAGGCCACATTTTTCTCGTATTTGTTGTCGGCGAACTCACTATAAAAATCAGACTAGGAGTGTTGATCTGTATTTAAAAAGTGAAAAAGAAAATAAAGATAAATGGAAAGAATTTGCAACTTATTTGTTGGTAGAGAATTGTTATGATTTGGGTTCTGATCAGCATATTTGTAAATATTTTTATAACAAATTAGATAAGAATACAATGCCCACTAGGGCTGTGCATAATAATTTAGAGTTAGTTGCTATTCCTCCAGAATTGATAGATTTAAACACCTATGAGTCTATTCCTATTCAATGTGTGCGTCCGTTTCAGGCTGCTGTTCGTATGGAGCCTTAAACAGGTAAATTGCCTCCTTCAGATTTACAAAGAGGATTAAAAGGAAGAGTTGTGTATTTACCATTAGATTTAAAGAAAAACTTTGAAACTATTGGTGTGGAGAGTGTAGAAAGTGAACCACTAGTTATTCTTGTTAATGGTGTGCCGACTAAGAAAATCTGGCAGGAGTTAGTGGATGTTAGGAAAGTACAGAAGGAAACTTTGTATTTGATAAAAAACAATACATACTATAAAAATGTGTACATGGGAGAAGAAGAAATACTTTTAACAGAAGATACTGAAACGTCAAGTGGACAAATTGAAAAAGTGGATATGTTAAGTTGTGAAGAAATCTATGAACATTACAGTGTGCATCCACTTCATTCAAAAGAAGTGATGGGGAACACTATTGAGTTGTTCCACATGAAAAAGGCAAAAGGAAGTCCCATGAGTGTATGGGGAGAGAGCTTGGAAGCTCGTTGTTTTCCGCAGTTGTTCCCAACTGTAAAAGGAGGACGATATGATGAACGCCTTGTGCAGATTCCTGCATCTGAATATCAGACAACAAGATTATATGCAGAAGATCCAAGATTTCGACAATGTATCCCTTATATATTTCATCTTTTGTTTGAAAGTGACTTGTCCGGACTTTCATATGCAGTCAATCACATTTTCAAAACTGGAATACATCTGCAAAATGTATCAGCAAAAGATGTTATGGATAAATTGCACCAGAGAGATGATCTTTTAGAATCTCAGCTCATTATTCTGATGGCATGTCAGCGTGGGACTAATGAATATTGCTACCATTGTCATGGAGAACTGAAATGTATGCTCCGGAACCTAGGAACTCCTACATGGTTTCTTACCCTAAGCTGTGCTGAGTACGCTTGGGATGATTTACTTGAATTTGTTCGAGAGGCAAATTCCAATATAAAAAATATTGAATACAAGACATCTGGGGTATTGTGCTCTTTGGATCCTGCTAATGTATGCAGGTATTTCAATCATAGATTTGAAGCTATGATGTCTTTTATCAGCAATAAAATGAATCCTCCTCTTGGAGAAGTTGTGGATTTCTTTTGGAGAAAGGAGTATCAAGCAAGAGGTGCTCCTCATATACATATGTTGTTATGGATCAAGGACGCTCCGAAATTTGGGAAAGATTGGGATGATACTGTTTTGTCTTTTATTGAACAATATGCCACATGTGCTGTACCCAAAAGCGCAGAAGAAAACAACTTAAGAGAACAAGTCTTACGATTCCAAAGCCGCCGATGTGGAAAATACAGTCAACGAAAGTACACATCTAAGGATATGTTCTACACCAAATGTCGTTTTGCATTTCCATGTCCTGTAATATCCAAAGGAAGAGTGAACAGTTTTATGTCATCTTTATGACATACCACCACAAGAAAGTCTCCAAAAAATACCTGCAACTTAAGAAAATACATAAATGACTACAACCCAGTTATTCTGTCCATGTGGAATGCTAACATGGATATTCAGTCTGTTGCGGACAATTCCATTGCTGTTGCTCGATATGTAACGTCCTATATTACAAAATCAGAATAAACGGAATTGAAGGAAATGTGGGAAGAGATTTCTCACGAGAAGACTCTAAGTAAGAAATTACACAGTTTCCGTTTGAAGATGTTATCGCATCGAGAAATTGGAGCGTATGAATGCTCAGATCGCTTATCATCTGCAAGTCTATACTCCAAATCTAGAAGAATCATTTGGGTGAGTCTAGGTCTTGCTGCAACACGAAATCGGGTACTGAAATCTGTTCAAGAAATTGAATATTTAGCAGAAAAGATCCAGAAAGTACAGATATTTTGAAAACGAATATGTTGGACACATATTACCCAAACAGAAGTCATCATCTTGAGAACATGTGTCTCTATGAAGTGCTGCAAAACTACACTTTTAAACAGAATACTACAGAGAACTTCAATGATGGAAAATATGGAGTCATTGGTTCCGAAGGATGTTTGTTGAAACTAACAAAACGAAATTTGATTAATCACAGGAAGCTGAGTTGCGACACTGCTGATAAAGGGGAATTTTACTATTTAGGCCTTTTTCAACTGTTCAAACCATGGCGTTCACAATTGGAATTACTTGGAGATTTCCAGAGCTATGAAGATTCCTTCAATGCTTGTAAAGATAGCATACAATGCAGTGCTTTTGTAAATTATGTGAAAATGTTGAACGATGAAATTGATTAAGAAGCTACAATTGAAGCTGATATTGCTAGAGACAGTACTCAAGACAGTCAAAGTTCTGCTGCGCTGAGTCAAGATCCATTAGGACAACCAATTGTTAAAAATGAAGCAGCAATTGCTATGAATGAGGTGGAAACAGCAATGCATCAAGCTCAAGAAGATGTAACGAACTTAGCAAACTTGGAAGAACAACTAAATGTTCAACAGAAACAAATATATCAGCAAGTGAGACAACAGACTGACGATGGATTACTTCATGAAAAAAAAGAGTGCTCATGCACATCATTTCAACCTATCCGAATGTCTATGAGTGGACAAGCTGGAACAGGGAAAAGTTTCTTAATTAAAGTAATTACAAGTTATCTTCAGAAAACAACTGAGTTGCATTTGTCGTATGTTGTCACTGCTCCAACTGGGTTGGCAGCACACAACATTAAAGGAATTACTTTACATTGTTTGCTAATGCTACCTGTGGAGCAGGAAAACACATTGGAATACCACAAGCTATCTAGAGAAGCTTGTTGTGAAGTTTCAAGAGTTCTGAAGAAAATGAAACTTGTCATTATTGATGAGGTAAGCATGGTCACAAACGTAATGCTTGCTTTTGTGCATTTAAGAATGCAACAAACTCCTAAAACAGAGTACGACGTGTTATTTGGAGGAAAACATGTCATAGTTTTTGGAGATCTACTGAAACTTACTCCTGCAAAAGGGCAGCCAGTATTTAAAACACTTGAGCATGAAGACACCAGAAAGTCTCTGGGAAGTGTTGGAAACGTGAACATTTAGCCATATTTTGAATACAAAGAACTCATTACAAATATGTGACAAGAAAATGATGTTGATTATGGAACTATTCTCCAAGATATAAGAATTGGACTACTGACAGAACATGGCAAACAAGCTTTGCAGAGTTGTTTACTTTCCAATTTGTTTCCAAATGAAAGTATAGTTCCTGAGAAAATATACATGAAAATTGCAGTAATCAAATCTGTAATCTGCTGAATGCCACCACTGCACGAGTGTTCTATATTCAACGAACCACTTTTGAAACTGGAAAATGAAGAAAAAAATAAAAATCGAAGCCATCGATAAAATAGAGCATGAAGGTATAAACTATTATTTTGACAGAAAAATGTAAGTCAAAATTGAATTCTTTCGAAAAATTGATATCAAAAACTGCTGGTTTAGAAAAGAATCTATATTCATGTAGAAACTGTCGAGTCAATTTAAGGCGTAATTTGGACGTAGAAAAAGGTTTAGTTAATGGAGCAATGGGTAGAGTTGTGGAATTTGTTAATTTTCAGATAAAAGATGGTATTGAATTCTTAAAAATTAAATTTGGTCAGATTGAAGAAGTTAAACAAATTGGTCGTTGTTCAGTTTGTTTTTTGCTTGTTAAAGATTTATATGTCCGTAGAAAACAGTTTCCACTTTCTCTGGCATATGCAGTGACTATTCATAAATCTCAAGGTTTAAGTGTTGACAGTGCTTTGGTGAACATTGGAAATACTGTGTTTAAAGAGGGTATGGCATATGTTGCTTTGTCGCGAGTCAGAACATTATCTGGTTAGTTTTGATTGATTTTGATGACACAAATGTTACTGCAGTTGCAAACTGTGTAAAAGATTTTTAATAGGTTAAGAAGAACATATGCTCCGAATTTAGGTCAACATCCTGTATTTGAAAAGCGTGCAGTAGGTCAAAAAAGAAGGTATGAAAATATCTGTGCTGAAGGTGTAGGGAAGGGAAAAAAACAAGATAATTATGTCATTGCAAGCATAAAGAAAAAGGACACTGTTGAAGATATTGTGGGTTATCAGTTTGAAAATTATGGAGAATCGGGAAAATGATTTTGTTCCTTGTTGCACTCTGTTTATGAAAAATTGAGAACTGGTACAAGTAAAATACAAAGTGTTTCTGATGTTCGTAATGTTTTGGATGTATGTTCTGGTTCTACACAATTTACTCAAAATATCCAACAAGATGCTCAGGAATTTCTAATGTATATGCTTACCATATTTGAAAATGAAGGTGTAGAAATAGAAAATATTTTTGACCTTTGTTATAAATGAGAACATCATTGTGAAAATTGTATGTATGCATGTAGACACTGAAAGATTTCTATATTTGACATTACCGGACTGTAAATCAGTGTCTTTCAATAAATTAGTTAAAGCTGCAAATCAAAACATGGAGTGTAGCCAATGCAAATCAGATATGTTATCAACATTATTTTTACAAAGATATGGACAATATATCATTTTAATGAAGCAACGTTGTACAGCTGATAGAAGAAAATTGGACACTTTAATAAAACATTTTGTAGCTACTCAACTATCAATATCAGGAAGGACTTTTGTACCAGTAGCAATAATTTTTCATGATGGTCCGTCCACAACATCTGGACATTACACTGCCTATCTAAAAAGTAACAAAGGCTGGACATTTTATAATGATGCTCAGTTGGTTTTCAAATAACGTTTGCCTTTCGAATTGCCAAATTCCTACCTAAAACTTTTAAAGCTAAAGTTTTAGGAAGATAATTCAACCACTGAGGAATTTACTATAAGGATTTAATAGGAATAGCATTTGATAATTTACATAAAAAGGAGTGCAAAAATACCATTTGGCCTCATGGAAAGGTATCTGTTTCAATTATGGGCTTTTTCTTGAATAATGTCTCGGTGTATACTTTTACGTGACAACATTTACAGTGTTTATAAATTAAAGTTATACAATTTTCTTAGCAGTAAGGATTTTATATATGTGTGATTTGTATTACAGTATATTTTTCAGGATGGATTCTTGTTTTTTTTTAAATAATCTTATTGCGGATGCAGTTTTTTGCAGAGTATGAGTTTATAATCACCTATCGGCCAGGATCAGAGAACAAGGAAGCATATTCTTTGTCCAGACAAGGAGAAACAGCAATCACACAACAAGAAGAAAAGGGAGCCATCATACACCAGAAATGGTCCTGTGTTCAGTAACAGTGGAACATTTCCTAGAACAAATTGCCAACAATTGATCTTCTGCCTTGTGGCGGAAATGGGTTGATCAAGATGTCCACCGAACCCTTAAACACGGTATTCCTATGTATGGGAATAGACTATATCTGCCTACCCATGCTCCCAGGTTGAAGGCCTATAACTGGTGCCATGACGCGGTGATAGCTGGACACCCAGGACATCAGAAAACCTTACACCTGATACAAAGACAATTCTGATGGGACGGTATGTCCCAAGATGTGAAAGTATGGGTGAGACATTGTGAGACCTGTGCTCGAGCAAAACGGGAACAAACAAAGAGCAAAGGAATGCTGATGCCTCTTCCCACTCCGTCTCAAACATGGCAAACAATCAGTGTGGATTTTATTGTAGGTCTACCATTAGATCAAGGATGTAATGCTTTCCTGGTGGTAGTAGATAGTCTGACTAAGATGGGCCATTTCATCCTGTGTACAAACGTACCCACGGCTAGCCAGACCGCGCAACTACTATTGACCCATGTGGTCCGCTTGCATGGCATACCTAGGGTCATTGTCTCAGATAGAGATCCCCAATTCGTTGCCTGATTCTGGCACATGTGGTGTAAGGCGTTGCACATGCAAGATGCCTTGTCAACCAGCTTCCTTTCCCAAACGGATGGACAGACGGAACGCTTGAACCAGACTATAAAGAAATACTTAAAGTGTTATGCTGATGAGGCAGCAGAATCATGGGTGTCTTTGTTGTGGTTGGCTGAACTGTCATATAATAATGCGTGGCATTGTTCTACTGGTGAAACACCTTTCCGGGAAAACACAGGGTTCCATGCAAATACCCTGCCCTTGGTAATCCTTAGTGAAGTACAGAACCATCCGACGGTGTCAGCACAAATGAAAGCTCTCCTGAGAATCCACCGGCAAATAAAAAATCATCTGGATCAGGCCAAGTCGACCTACAAGAGATGGAAGGACTGTCATCATCAAGCTGGTCCAGGGTATCAGGTGGGCGACAGGGTCTGGCTCTCGACGAAGAACATACATTTTCTTTTAAGCAGTATATTCCATCTCGGGTACATAGGACCATATACTGGACTCCGCAGGATAAATTCAAAGGCATGCAAACTGAAGCTCCCTGCTTCCTTGAAAATCCATCCTGTGTTCCACTGTAGTTTTCTGAAACCAGCGCAAGGCACGCAAAGCAGGGCTGCGCCACCAGGGATTGAGGGATGGTCTGGTGGAATTCGAAGTTCGGTGTATCTTGGATTCTCGGTACCGACAGGGTCACCTATGGTACTTAGTTTCATGGAAAGGGTATCAGTCGGAGGACGATTCCTGGGAACCGTGCTCAGGGGCCCATGCCCCCCGTGCGGTGCATACGTTCTATTCCCGGAACCCAGGGAAACCTGGTGCTACGAGCCACTTGGGAGAGGGATGTACTGTCAGGAATTGACGAGAGCACCTACTATACGGGCAAGTCATCAAGCTACATTTCCCAGAAGGCTTCCCTTCTGGGAGGAACTGAAGTTTTATAATCAGGTTACGCGCAGGTAGCGTCGTACGTGATTTTTCCTTCTGAAGCTTTTGGAATCCGGTATGCGAGCCTCCAACAATGGTTTCCCGACGGCTCTGACCTTTGGGCATTTCCAGCGTTCTCGGCTGAGACGCTATACTTCCTGGTTCTTCCTGCCGTGAGGGTTCCTTCCGAGCCCCACACCGCTCGCTTGCTCGGCGGAGCAGGACCTCTTGTGTTTTCCCTCCTTTCCACTTGCGACTTGCGGCGGGGAAGGAGCTGAGGGCGATATCCACGAGTTCCGTGTAACTCGGTTTAAGAAGCTTAGTCGGCTCTCCCCTGCCGAGCGCTATTACCGGGAACCTGTGTGCTTCTGCAGAAAGGCAGCAGCAGTAAGGAACTCCAATTTTGTTCTGGGAGCTCATGACCTCTGGATACTAAAGGTCACTCACTTCTGGTAAGCAGCTGATGTCCAGTTGGGCTGAACCCTTTTCCTGACCTTGTTGTGCTGTATGAGGAATTGATCCTTGGGGCCCAGAATTTCCAATTGGCTTTGCTGGGACCCGATAGTTGCCTTTGGAACTTTCCTTTTGTTTCTAATTGTGGTTTGGAACAGAGTTTCTTCTTTTGGACCTGGATCTTGCTATACCTCATGTACTTCCAATATCCCCTGCCTCACTTAATCCTTCTGGTTCTGGAGTAGGATTCTTCTTTGGATTATGGTAGTGTGCAAGAGGGTATGTATAATGGCAGTTTTGTTACTACGGAAATTGTATGGTGAGATGTGAGTTTTTGTTAATGCTTGTCTTCATTTTTGAGGGGTACTCGGATCCTGTTGGCGAGAGAAGTATCTTGCCACCCTGACAAAGAGAGGAAGGGTTCTCCTCGGAACAACATTATTCTAGGTGTGTGTGAAAGCATTAGCGAGAATTATCTGTCAGTAGACAGTGTTTCCAGGCAGTTAACCTCTCGTGTCTTCTCATTTCAGGTATCCCTTCTGTTGTTGTTCCCAACCTTTCCCATCCCTTGCTTGATTACCTCTATGCTCTGTGAATGCTTGTCTAGTCAGAGTGTGAGGAAATCAGGAGGTGGACCCCTCTAAGCATTGCCCTGATCCTGAAGAGTTTGGTATTCGTGACAAATGCATCCTGACTCTCCCAAATTGGGGACGTTTATCTGGAAGAGATGATGAAGATGTTGAATGGTGTTGCTCCAGATGTACTTGGAACAGTGGTTGAGGAGCATTTTCTCTAAGACGTCTCATTTCCTCCCTTGCAAAGTTGACTGGGTGTCGAGTTTGCAGATGTTTTCGCATACTCGCTGTTCCACAGAAGTACTTTTTCATAGGGTCTCCCCTGGACAGGACCGCCTTGCAGATTTTACAAGTCACTTTCGTGGCATTAACTTTTTTCTGCCCTGGAGGAAAAGAGTAAAACTTCCACACAATTGAAGATTACCTCTCTGGAGGGGGAGGTTCAGGCACAAATTCTTCATTTCCAGACTGTTCTGAATCTGAAGATGCTTGATTAGTTGCCATTTCTCCAACTTTGCTGAAAAACAGGTGTGCAAAATTGAAAAAGAGAAGATCTTGCCAGAAGATGTCTTCTCCTCAGGAAGTTCTAACAAGAGTGATTGAAATGGGTAGGGTCCTTCAATACTTACAATAGGAAGTGTAATGAACCAATCAAATTTCTTTTTTTCTGGTCACATGGGGTACGCGTAGGGTGCGCGTACGCAGCTCGCACCCAGCAAATTTAATTTATAAGTGATGTAACTTTATTGAAAGTTAAAGAATATTATTTTCATGATTAGTTCAGATAATGTCTTGTGTTAATATTTATATTAAATATATATATATAACTTTTTGAACATTAGAAAAATGTTGCGGCCCACCAGGTACCTCCATTAACTGCTGTGTTGCAGAGAGTTGTAAAAAGCGGAGTGGCCTCAGGACACCTATCTGCAATGCAGCTCCCTGGCGCATACTGGAGGTTACTGGTGGGCTAGTTGGCCCCCAGGGACTTCCAGTATTCAAGGGGAATTATTTCCCCATCTGCAAACGCGCGTGACGGTCTTTTTTAATTTATTTTTTATGTAGGGGGCTGGGTGGCCCCCCTTCTTTTCCTATTTAATTGGCCCTGGGGTCCCAATCCCCAAGGGCCTGCCGCCTATTTTTTTTAACTTTGATAGGGGGCCACATGGCCCCGAGGCCATAACTGGCCCCGGGGATCCCAGCCCCCAGGGCTGGCCCTCTCTGTTGGGGTCCGTGGGAGAGTCCGCAAATGCCCAACGGTCCCGCCGGCTCTCCGCGTCCTGCGGGAGCCGGCATTGCTTTTCCACATGGGGAGCTGGTAGGATGCAGCTCCCCATGTGGAAAAGCAATCGTCTTTGGTATTTGGAAGAGAGAGCAGGTTTCCTGCTCTCTCTTCCAAATAACAAAGCACTTTGCTGTGGCAGGGCTGGAGCCGCGAGGCTCCCGCCCTGCCATAGCAAACTACAGTGTCCCGGGGGTGGGTACCCCGGGACACTACAGAAGCCGGTCCTGGGGGTGGAGGTCCCCAGGGCCATCAAGGGCTCCTGGAGGGGGCCGCGTGGCCTCCATCCCAACATTTACAAAGCCCCAGAGGGTGGTGGTCCCCGGGGCTTGGAGGTCCTTAACAGAACCCCAAATATAAATTCTTAGTGCCCCTGGGAGGTGGGGATCTCCAGGGCATGTGGGGGGGCTCAAGCCCGCACTTTGTTTTTTTTTCATGGCTGGATCCGTGCATCCTGCGTGGATTTTGTCAATTTAAAAAAGAAAATTGGGCCCTGGGGGTCCTTGTGGGACCCACTAAGCAGGCCTAGGGGCTCAGGGTATTTCTTCCCTGCACCCTTTTCGTGTTTTGCGCATTTGGTTCACTGATTTCTTGGGCCTCGGTTCTACCGAGGCACAAGATGGCTGCCAACACTTCCAGGTTTGTAATGTTAACAGAGAATTACAATAAAGCTCGTGATCGGGAGGGTGCGCGGATCTTGCGAGGCCTTGGATATATAAAATGTTTTACTTTTGATTTTCTCAGCAACTACTGAATGGATTTAGACCATTTAACAAAAAGGGATCTTTCTGAGTCAAGAGCTACCTTTTTGCCAAATTTGGTGTAATTTCGTTAGGCAGTTCGGGCTGTAGCCATGTCTAAAGTTTCCTATGCGAAATTGCAGAAGGAAAACATGTTTTAGGACCCCCTTTTTTCTCAGCCCCCTCTTGACGAATCACCCCGAAACTTTCAAGATAGGAGCGGACTGGAGCACCCCACGACTTTTAAAAATTTCGTGAAGAACCATCAACAGGCGCCAAAGTTATTGGGAATGGAATGTTGTGAATTTCCTATGAAAAATAGGACATAACCAGTAGGTATATATATATATATATATATATATATATATATATATATATATATATATATATATATATATATATATATATATATATATATATATATATATATATATATATATATATATATATATATATATATATATATATATATATATATATATATATATATATATGTATATATATATATATATTACCTACTGGCGGTCGCCAGTAGGTATATATAGTTAGTATTTTTTTGAATAGGGATTTCTGCAAATTCTATGTTGAATAACTTTGGCGTTGATGGACGGAATTGGTTGAAATTTTCAGGAAAATTGCACATTTTGTTTCTGAGCATCCCCTGAAAGTTTGGGGGGGTCATCAGTGATGTCACTGACCATGTCATGAATGATGTAATATGTGACATCATCAGCAGTGGATTGCGGGTGCGCGATGTATATTTAGTGCAACTAACTATATATGCGAATTTCAATGGTTTTGTGTGAGTAAAATAAGGTTTTGTAAATGCTAATTACTAACTATATATGGTCTATAACCTATGGTTTTTTGAGTGAATTTTCAAGGTTTTGTAAATGCTAATTCCTAATTATATATGGTTTATAACCTATGTTTTTTTCAGTGAATATATATAAAAATATATATATATATATCAAGCACTCCGTTCCAATGCTCACTGCTGCCAAGAACGAATGCAGACCCAAGAAAAATGTGCTTCAAGCTGTTTATTTAGCCTGCACCACCGCCACAACGCGTTTCACCCTGATCCCAGGGCTTGATCACATGACAGGTTCAGGACATTTTTTAACCACTTATATTCAAGCTTGTAGTTACGTCTACACATTCTTCTAGTGAGGCATGGACATACAAAAAAATGATACATTTCGAACCTTCAGTCTGTTTTCTCATTTTGTTAACACTTCGCTGTCAAGGTTTCTTCCAATAATATGTACTTGTTTGAATTTCTCATGGTGTTAGCAGCATTTTAAATAAATATATAAATACATAGTAATAAATATATAAATATACAAATAATTGCTATAAGATCTAAAACCACTTACTTTGCAAAAACCTGAATTTAGCTTCCGGCCCAGAGGCAGAGCTTGCAGCTTGGAGGCAGAGCTTCCGGCCCAGAGGTGGAGATTTTAGCCATGGCTAAATACCCACCTCCGAGCCGTAAGCTCTGCCCCCAAGCCGTAAACTACTCCTCCGGGCTGGAATTTCCGGCCCGAGTGTGGACATAAAGTTAGTAGTCGTAAATCTATTCTGTGAATACCGAAAGTAGTAAGTTCATTCTGTGAATCCCGAAAGTAGTAAGTTCACTTTGTGAATACCAAAAGTAGTAAGTGCATTCTGTGAATACCAAATAGTAGTAAGTTTAGGATTTAGTCTTAAATTCATTCTGTGAATCGGGCCCCAGGTGTCCAAAGTCCCCATATATGTATCAGGCCTACTGCCACCTATCCTCACTTTAAAAGCATAATTGTATGCACTAAAAAAGCCACCAGCAATACCCAACCTGTCCCTAGAACATACAACAACATACAACACCGACCATTTATAAATAGCACATAATGATGAACCCTTCCTTTTACATGACAAACTTAATCACGAAAAACAAATCCTAATTTTCTCAACAGCTAACAACTTCATGAAACGTATCCAATATCAAACCGGGATGATGGATGGGACCTTCAAAATGTGTCCCAAACCATTCACTCCTGCATGCACCATTTATGGTGAATATCAAAACACCAATATCCAGTTTATGTATGCTTTATTCCCAAACAAACAAAGCAACACCTACTATGAACCCCTAAATTATATATAGCAACAAGCAAATAACTACAACCCCCCAAAAAATAATCATAGTCTTTCAACAAGCCATGATTCAAACAATTAAAAAAATATACCACCACACAGCCATACAAGGCTGTTCTATCACTTTAATCTGGCGACACCTTCAAAAATCCACACTAAGGCCTGATTACGAGTTGGGTGGTCAACTGTCCGACTGCAGCTGCCCAAAAATGACCACTGCTCCTGCAGTCTCCCTCCCGCTGTATTATGAGCTTTCCGATGGGCCGGTGGTGTTCATCCTGGTGGCTTTCTATACCAATCGATGTATGTTTGTCTCTATTAACTGCACGTGTCAAACATACACATTTGTATGTGTAAAAATACCACCTACCCATTGCTGGGGTCTGGCTACTATGTGGCCAGTCCAGTCAATAGGCATATGGTACAAAATAGCCTTACCTGGATTTCGGTGCCAACAGGCTCGTTTTCTTTGGAGTAAAGATGCTACTGTGCACAGGGGACCTGGAGAAAGGCATCCACGTTGGAGTCTGATGGGGAGAACAGAAAATTGGTGAGTATGTACCCCAAATTCTTCTATTCTGCTGACTCAAAGCAGGCAATCCAACAGTCATGGTCTGCTCGTCAGAAAGCCAACTCATAATTCGGATTGCAGTGAACTTCTCTGTACCACCCTATGACTGCTGCTTTCCATTGACCTCCATTGCTGGGGTCTGCGACTGCCTGGCGGTGTCCGCGGTTCACCAGCAGTCTTTCCAAAACAAATACAACAATCTCATAGCCAATTTAATTTCAAAATCAGAAGAATTATAGCACTAGCCTACTTCCCTTTCACAGAGGTGGTCAACCACTATGACTTACTAAAGCCCTTTCTACCAACAAAATGAAGACAAACTTATTACAATTGGTGATCTTTCAGCCGGACTGCTGCTTTGGTGGTCCCAGGAAGGCGGCTGAGCCGTCGGCTTTACCGCCTTATAACAGTAATCCAGGGTTGGCGGTGCAGTGGTGTTGTGGCAGTGGGAATGTTTGGCTCATAGGAGAGCCTAAAAAGCATACCACCACCATGACAACACCCCTAGCATATCCGTGCTCTGTGTGGCATGCACCAACTCAGATGCATGAACCAGCCTCAGTTGTTCAAAACTGATGCACTGAAGCCTTCAACTCTTTCTCTGCCCTAGGTACTTTTTCAGAAGACCCTGCATGGGTTCTGTAGCTGGCCTGCCTTCCATTGTGGTCGGCCTGAACCTTGAATTTGCATCGGTCCCTTGTGACCTCATGTAACCTTTTTACCGCTAGTGACTTCTAAGCACTGTTTTTCCTTAGAAATTAATTTCTTGACTTGTACTTATAAGATTTTTGTTGTCTTGGTCTTGTTTTACTCAAATAACTATTCTCTATTTTTCAAAACGGGTATGGAGTCTTTTGTGTTGTTTTCACTGTGTTAATGTAATTAAAATGTGCACAAATACTCTACACATTGCCTCTTAAGTAAGCCTAACTGTGCTGTGCCAAGCTCCCACAGGTTAATTTAGATTGTGTATTTCACTTACCTTGACTGTAATTCTGGCTCCTGCTTAGACAGGGTGTATACTTTACCAACCAGAAACCTCACTTTCTAACACTGGTGATCAGCGGTGAGTATATGAATTGTGTTTGTGCAGTACCTTACAATAGTTTGGTGTACACTGTTATCCGTATCTAGACTAATTCAAATCAATTGTCTCTGATCCCTATTTTAATTTTTTTCCTACTCTCTTCAATTGGCATTTCTAATTGTACAATCCACCCTATTTGGTATTTTTGCGTTCTATTGTAAATCATGTTTCTGATTGAAGATTTGAGTTGTTGTAGTTAGAGAAGTACACAGTATAGCAACACAATGATTTTTTCAAGGATTTTGATGTTTCACCACAAGACCTCACTAAGAAGGTGGAGATTCAAAAGGCGCTGAGGACCTGGACAGAATCTAGGGATTCAGTACTTGAGATCCCTAAGGAGGATGATGATATAGAGATTGAGGATGATGAGGAGTAGGACCAGAATTCAGTGGAGAATATGGGAGTACCTGTGGGCCAGGGGGCTGATACATTGCAAATAGCACTGGTTCCCCTAGACCATGGAGCAGCGTGTCCTTCAAAGGCCTGTCTCCAGAGGAGCCGGCAAAAAAGACGGAGGAGACAAATTTAAAATTGGAGCTGGCTAAGCTCAAATTGGAGAAGGTGAAGGCCTTGGAGGAAAAGAAACAAACGTTGGATTAGCAGAAATTGACCATAGAGGAAAATCAATGAGATTGGTTCAGGAGTTGAGCCTGAGAGATCTTGACATCACGGCCAGACAGGTGAAGTCCAGCAGTGGTTGTTGGCAGCAATGCTTCTGTGCCCTCTGGCAGGAGGTTCCAAATACCCATGGATGTAGGGTCTGATATTGTGGTGGAATTCAACATAGAGAGATGATTTGGGGCCTAGGAATTTGCACTCCAGATGCAGCAGGTCCCTGAGGCAGAATGGGGGGGCTAGTCTTTTAAGACATATCCCTTGTGAGAGGAGGACACTCTACTGGCCTAGGAGAGAGTTACAGGATGAGTTAGCCCCCATGAAGGAGCCCCTAATCGTAATGTTTATTCTGACCTCAGAGAAATATAGGCAGAAATTGAGGGATAGTCAGAAGATTTCCCACAAGATCAGGTTTATTGTGAGGATTCCTTTTGCAAGGCACTGGATGGTTGGGAGAAGGGCAGTGAGGTAAAAAATTACCTGGGCTGTATAATTTGTTTGTAATATAGCATATGTTTAGTCTTTGTTTTCCAGATCTGTGCCAACACCTTGTTGATAGCAAGCTCACTGGCTCCAGAGAGCTTTGCTAAGGCAGTGTACTGCTGGGTCAGCACCATGATCTACTGGAAGGATCACCACAAGGTTGGGCAGGGGCCCCAACAGCAGGAGGAGGGAGGGACAAAAAGAGAAAGGAGTTCTATTAAGGGCCCCAAGCTAGTTCTGTGGGTCAGGGTTCCCAGCTTCCTGCTGATAAGAAGAAATGGTTCCCTGCCAGTATGCCTGCAGGGAAGGTTCCCGTGAAGTGCCATGAGTGCGAGCAGGAAGAGCACTACAAAGGGGATGCCAAGTGTTCCAAGTTGACAGAGCCCCCCATTGGTGGGCAGTCACTTGGGTTAGCTAGTGTAGCTCTTGGGAAGGAGATGGCCCCAGATAGTGCTGAGGAGAGTGTACAGTTAATCCTAGTGACCCTGGGTGATGGAGAGATGGTACAGAACCCACATGCCTGACAATACTAGAGAGTACAGTCAGTGGGAATCCATCAGTGGGTAGAGGGTAGAGGCTCTGAGAGACACAGAAGGGTTCCTGTGGGGGCCTCGAAAAAATAAAATGAAGCGGCGTGCTCTGAAAAAAAGGAAAAGCATTCATAAACTGGGAATATATAAAGGGACATCATTAGGATACCCAGTACAAGTATATAGCAGCGCGGGCCGGGTGGAGCCCGTGTGGGCAATAGGGCCCCCTGCGCGGGCAACTGACCACGAAGACCTGGCTTTCCTAACCCAACGGAAGTGAGAGAAGATGAGGACCTCAAGAGGAAAACAAAATCGTGTCTGCGAGTCCGGTGCTGGGCCTGATTGTCGTCCATGCAGGAAAAAGAACCACCGTTCACACAGATGAACCACATCTTGATGCCACATTTTAAACCCGGATAGTCAGGCAGCTCTCTGCCCAGCAGGATGCTGTCGACCAACCGTGCTGGAAGCTTGAAAGACCCAGAAATAGCAGACCTCTTCTTCCGGGATGATCCAGAAAAGCTCTCCGGGAAATTGGACATGAAAGCTTTGGAGCGGTTTATTTCGCTCGTGATTCACGCACCAATGAAGTGGTTGCTATCAAGAAAATGCCATACAGTGGAAAGCAGACCACAGAGAAATGGCGGGACATTATTTAGGAAGTCAGGTTCCTGCAAAGAATACAGCACCCAAACAGCATAGTATACAAAGGATGCTACCTACGGGAACACATAGCTTGTCTTGTAATGGAATATTGCTTAGGATCCACGTCTGACTTATCAGAACTTCATAAAAAGCCTTTACAAGAAATCGAAATAGCAGCAATTACCCATGGTGCTCTTCAAGGACTAGCGTATTTTCATTCACACAACATGATTCATAGAGGTATTAAATTTGGAACATCCTCTTAATGGAGACTGGCCAGGTGACACTTGCAGACTTTGGATCAGCATCAATAGCATCTCCTGCCAATTCCTTTGTGGGGACACCATATTGGATGGCCCCAGAAGTGATCCTGGCAATGGATGAAGGGCAGTATGATGGCAAAGTAGATGTATGGTCTCTCGGAATCAAAAGCATTGACTCTTCAAACTTTCACTCGACCGTGGCGACCCTGCCGTTTGACCAATGCCCGGTGGAGCTACCGGTTAGTTGAAGAGGAGACGGGCTGTGGATCCCCCCTCGGCCGTCACCTACCCAGCCAGACTTTGGGCAGATGTTCCTTCATCTCTTTGTCGTATCTCCCTCCTACCCCTTCCCCCTACCCCCTTCCCCCTCTACGCTCCCTTCTTCTTGCCTTCTATCCCTTTAATGTTTTTCTGTTGAGACCTAGCTATTTGACCGATGCCCGGTGGAGCTACCTGATAGCTAAATGTATGTATGTATATGTATGTATAACACACTTGTAAAGCGCTGCTGTCACCCGACGGGCATCCTGGCGCTGTGATCTAGCGGATCCTGAAACGCATTCAATACTATGTCAGCAAGCTACACTGTCCTAGGGAACAGGTAAGTTTTTAATTCTTTTTTAAAAGAAGGGAGGTCTCCTGAGCTTCTGAGCGACAGTGGCAAATCATTCCACAGCTTGGATGCCGTAAAGCAAAAAGAACGGCCACCCATTCGCTTTCTCCGAATCTTAGGAACAGCAGCTAGATAGGCTGAAGCAGAGCGGAGAGATCTAGCAGGGATGTACCAATAGAACATCTCCTATAGGAGCAGCGGTCCCGATCCATGAAGGGACCGGAAGACCAATAATAAAGCTTTAAACTCAATTAGCTGAGGGATGGAGCTAAAGAGGAGATGGGCTGTGGATTCCCCCTTGGCCTTCACCTACCCAGCCGGACATTGGGCAGACTTTCCCTTCATCTCTCTGTTGTAGCTATACCCTACCCCTTTCTCCCCTACCTCCTTACCCTTCTCTCTATTTTCCTTTTCTTAATGCTCCTCAAATGTTTTTACAGGTATCTTTGGTAATATGTAACTGATGTAAGTTTGCAACTATGTGGAACCTTATGTAAAGTGCTGTGATACCTTCGGGTCTAGCCAGCGCTATATAAAACTCTTTAAATAAATAAATAAATAAATCAGGTGTCATCTAGTGTCTTCAAAGCAGGTAGTCCAAACGCATTCCACCAAGTTGTTTCTGCTGACAACCATGAGAGCTACTATCCCAAGGCTATGGTTCCCTTCGAGTGGAGGGGGGTCTCAGGTCTGTTGAAGGTAACTGTGAGTTCGTCCATGCCCATGCATTGTCTGCTGGGTAGGAACTTGGAGCATACCATCTGGCGTTCAGGTCACACTTGGTGATGATAGGGTAGAAGAGGGGAGCAAACCTCTCCACGACCACCTGTCTACCAAGGAGCAGGATAGATCAGTGGAGGGTGTCAGCCTCTCCTCTACACTGCCACTAGGTCAGCAGAAAGACTTCCGCCAGTTGCTGGGGTATTTTGCCTATTTGTTCTCCCTTACAACAGGACTCACTACATGGTGTACCCATAATATTGATACTGAGGACAGCACACTGGTAAAGAACAAAATTTACAGGTTGTCTGATAAAGTGAGTGCTAACATCAAGGAGGAGGTCTCCAAACTGCTGGTGTTAGGGTATTATTGAGCCCTTCAATAGCCCATGGTCTACCCAGGAGAGGTTGGTTTCCAAGGCTGCCCATCCAGGTGTCACACCTGAACTTAGGTTCTGTATTCGCTACTGTGAGCTCAATGCAGTCCCCCGGACTGACGCTCACCCCATCCCCACAGCTGATGAGCTCATTAATTGGCTTTGAGATGCCAAGTTCTGCAACACATTTTACTTAATGTCTGGGTACTGGCAGATTGCCTTGACTGAGGGGGCTAAAGAGAGGTCAGCGTTCTCATAACCAGAAGGGCACTTCCAGTTCCAGGTCATGCCTTTTGGGTTCAAACACACTCCTGCCACCTTCCAGAAGCTGGTCAGTGAGGTCCCGGCTGGTTTGGAGTAGTTCAGTGTCACGTACCTGGATGACATTGCAGTCTACAGCTCTAGTTGGAAGGATCATTAGAACCCCCTCTAGGAAGTTCTTCAGAGTGCAGCCCTAACTGCCAAGGCCAGCGATTGTCAGATAGGTCAGGGTTCTGTGGTCTACTTGGGTCATTAAGTAGGAGGTGGCAAGATGCAGCCCTTGCAGCCCAAAATTGACACCATTCTGGCTTGGAAACCCCCATGACCCAGACCGAGGTGAGAGCCTTCTTAGGCCTCACTTGATATTACAGGAGATTCATCAAGGCATAAGGCTTCATTATAGCCCTCTTGACAGAGCCAACTTCCAAGAAGCAGTCACGTCAGATAATCTGGACAGAGACATTCCAGAAAGCTTTTGATGCCCTGAAAGAAAGTATGTGCACAACACCCATGCCCTAATTTATTTTTTGTGCAGAGTTTGTTGTGCAGATGGACACCTCTGAGAATGGCTTAGAGGCCGTGCACTCACAGCTACAAGAAGAGAGACTGAATAAACTTGCAGCCTTCATCAGTAGGCAGCTACTTCTCAGGGTTCAGAGGTGGAGCGTTGAAATGGGAAACCTTTGCAGTGGTCTTAGCACTGAAGAAGCTGAGTTCATACCTTTTTCTCACTCACTTCTGTGTTCAGACAGACCACAGGCCCCTCAGATGGGTAATGCAGATGAGGGGTGAGAATCCAAAACTGTTGCAGTGGTCCATCTCCCTGAAGGTAATGGACTTTATGGTGGAACACTCTCCTGACAAAGACCAGACCAATGCTGATGGTCTCTCCAGGTTCTTCAGCCTTAGAGAACAGAATTCCAAAGGGGTTGGGTAGCTCACTCCACCTTCAGCTGGGGGGAACATGTGTTATGCCTGGCATCCTTGCCGTGGTTTCTTGTGACATTTTGCCTTCTGACCTCTCTGTTTTGTTGACTTAATTTTGCTAGTTGATGGATTCTGTCATTGGCGGCTCCTCCGCTATAGCAGATGAGCGCGGCGACACTGCTTTTGAGCAGTGCGTGGGGAACGTAGTAGAAAGGTAAAATGATAATAACTTTGCATTATTATCATTTTATGCTTCCTAATGCTTTGCGGACAGGCGGGCTGCTCTGCTCTCAGAGCAGGGCAGGGGAGAACTGGTTTTCCCACTTCTAAGTGTGGTATGACTGTTTGGTCGGCCCTCTCAGGCTGCCCAAACCAGTCTTGCTCACTTTCCCCTTCTCCATGCAGGCTGCATTACAGCCTGATTGGAGATCATGCCCACCTCTCCAGTCCCCACCTGAGCACAGTATCACAGCGCTCAGACCAATCATAACGCTGCATTCCTGGAGCAGAGACAGGAGAGCAGGAGCAGAGATGCGGGACCCGGCAGAAAGTTAAGTTTATATATTTTTCTTTTATTTGCCCCTGTGACACCCACTGTGACCTCCCCGCGACACTCCCCATGATTCCCCCCATGACTCCCAGTGAGTGCCTCACCACCCTTGATATGTTATGGTAATTGAACCTTCAAGGGTTTTAATTGTCTTAATGTTTCAAATATTATTTTAAATATCTACAATTGTACGACCTGATATATTTGATGCCGTTAATGCACAACAACTGTGACAAATGTCTTTTTAAGTTAATTTCTGTTTGTCACTGAACAGTGATCTTTTTGAGACAAAAGAGAGCAAAAGAAAGGGTGTATATGAAAGAGTATTTGGATTTAATATTTGTTACAAGGGTTCATGATAGATATACAACGTTGTAAGAGAACATACAAATAAATTGATCTACAAAAATTCTCTATACAACAATTACAGAAGCTTTTCTACCTATTTACAATCTAATTTATTATCCGGTAGAAAAAGCAATCGTCAACGTTTCGGTCTCTATTCTTGCATTTCCGAGACCATCCTCAGGACATAAAAAATCATATCTTGGGAGACCCTAAAAATAACAAAGATGCCATTAAAAAACATCTAAGTATTCTATACTTAGGAAATAAGCAGTTATCAAAATATAACACCCTAAGCTCTCAATATTTTATAAAACAAAATACATGGTATATCTATTTACATATCATTCTAGAATTTGATTCAGAATTATCTAAGTTATGCATCCCAAATGGTTGCTTCCATCAAATGCAATCATTGTATAGATGTCTATTTCACAATTAAATTGTTTTCTGATTCAACACAAAATGATATAGTGCCTTAAATGATTTAAAAATGACCTTTCAAACAAAGTGGTTTGCATGATTGTCAAAGCAGAAGGATAAAGAGTCACTCATGCTTGAACTGTGGTTACATTTACAAGAAAACATTGGTTTGTAATAATACCTCAATTTCAGTTATTAAATAATGTCTATATCTTTTGGAACAATGTAATCCATTATTTATTGCATTTACTTGAAACTAGAGCTTCAAAAATGATGTCTTGGCCTTAAAGAGTGTCATGTATATATATAAAATCATTACCTCAATCATGAAATTTCTGAATATAGTGGTAATGTGCGACACGGCATAAATCAAAATGATTGTATCTCTCTTAGTAGAATAACCTGCATCACAACCAAAAGAAATGTCTGTTTGAGAACACTGGCCTTAGAGACAATATTTTGACTGACATCGACATCCGCAAGTTAAATATGTCTTCCATGAAATCGGTCTATGAAACTGCTCTATGTCCTTTGCTAGTTTTTCAGATAACTTAAAAACAACCGGGACTAAACATTAGTCTCTAAAGGATTGAAGGCATAGCACTCAGTGTAATTACTAAATGCTGGTTTATACAAATTTTTGTAAAAAACCAGAGAGAGTGGGGGGGGGGGGAACCTCTATTTCTTTATATCGAGCAACTAAATTTAAGAATAGAAATTTATTTATAAGAGATATCACTACATGGATCGCATTATCGTACAGGCGACAAAGAACAAACTGTCTCAGCATGGTCAATAAATACCTGTTTGAAGTCCTTATTCGCCTGACTTCATAGATGTATAGAAAAGGAATTGGGTAGATAAGATATCTGTGGACAGGTGGCGAGAAGCGATTAATTCCTATGCTTGTGTTATGCTTAAACAAAGATAGTCTATCTCACTATCATCTTATTTTGTACCTCAATCAGGCCAATCCAATATTAACCATTAGGATTTAGTTAATCAAAACACATAAGTTAATGTTATGGTAGGGGGCCTACAAAACTGTGAAATTTAAATTGCTAGTGTAGGACCTCCGATATTATGAGGTTTTCAATAGCTTAATTCAGAGAGTAACATACCTAAGAAAATTGTGAAAATCTCCTATCGTATTATTCTGGCGTTTGTAGTTACAACGTTGAGTCTATTGCAGTCAGCTCTCAACAACTAAAAAACACCAAAAATGTGTATTAGTTAAGGGTTCAATATAGAATTTTAGCCAAGCAAGTAGGAGGGAATTAGGGGGGAATTATCTAAATTGCCTACTCTGTCAAATACCTGAAATTAGTTTGCTGCAGCCAGTCACTTCCAAGTCAGTTCAGGAGCAAGAATGAATGCATGTAACCCAAAGCTTTTAAAGGGCTTAGTTTGGAGATCAAAAGAGGACTATCGTTTGTCATTGGGCCCCATGTGTCTGATAGCAAACTGGCGGCCATCTTGGAAGGGGATATTATACATATAATTCATATAATTCACATATAATTCGAGCTTGCTAATCAAAGTATAGCTTCATCTTATAACAAAGAACACAATATAGCAAAATTACTGTTCATCAAAGCCAAATGTTAGATTTTTGTAATTTTTCGTTGCATAATTACACAGGCTCTAATTAAAAATTAAGTTCACCAAAGGTTGCCAAACAGTCGCAAACCCTACTAATAACTGCAAAGAAAAATTTAACTGACATCAGTGCATAAATCGTTAGGATGTCCTTAAACCGGCAAATAGTATCCGTAGACGTTTTCTGGCTACAAAGACTACTTACTAACAGTGCTCCATATGTATCTAATAGAAAAAAGCAGTCTATATTCATATTGGCCAATTATAACTCCCACAGTAAGCATGGTTTTATAGGTTTGGCAACTCAGTAGTATTAATTGCTTCAGTAGATTGTTGTACATTATCAAAGAAATAATATATGTTAGATGTTCAAAGTAGACAATAAGCTGTGTCACAACAATACGAATTCATCCAAAGAAAAGAGAGAAAATCCCTCCTGGATCCATACCAGTTTACAACTACTGTTGTTGAAAACAATTGTTTGAAATTTGGACACTAGCATAATTGAAAACAACTTGAGACAACATTTCATGTATCAAAATAAGTCATCAGGATTCACAGACAGGCCAAGGAGTGCCATTCTGTAGCACTGTTTAGACCTTTTTCTATTGTGTTGGTATTACCGATATATTTTCCTTCTCTTAAGGTCAAAATCGGGTCAACATTCTGTTGCCTCTTCGTGGGTTTGACTACATGAATGACCCACCAGGTCATTTGATTAAAGGCGTGTCCTGTCCTCAAATAATGTTCAACCAGGGGGGCATTTTCAACCTTGCATCTAATGCGGGATTGATGCTGCAGAATCCTCTTTTTTATGGGCTGAATTGTCTTCCCAATATAGTGCAAATTGCACGGGCATTTTATGCAATACACCACATTAGTGGTGTTGCAGTTTGAAAATGACCTTAATGTAAAATTTACACCATTGATGTTACATGTTTTCACAGTTTGTGTGGTGTGGCAGGCCTGACAGTTGCTCCTATTGTTGGACATCATAAATGTAGCAACTGTCAGGCCAGCCACACCACACAAACTGTGAAAACATGTAACATCAATGGTGTAAATTTTGCCTTCAATCCTTTAGAGACTAATGTTTAGTCCCGGTTGTTTTTAAGTTATCTGAAAAACTAGCAAAGGACATAGAGCAGTTTCACAGACCGATTTCATGGAACACATATTTAACTTGCGGATGTCGATGTCAGTCAAAATATTGTCTCTAAGACCAGTGTTCTCAAACAGACATTTCTTTTGGTTGTGATGCAGGTTATTCTACTAAGAGAGATACAATCATTTTGATTTATGCCGTGTCGCACATTACCACTATATTCAGAATTTTCGTGATTGAGGTAATGATTTTATATATATACATGACACTCTTTAAGGCCAAGACATCATTTTTGAAGCTCTAGTTTCAAGTAAATGCAATAAATAATGGATTACATTGTTCCAAAAGATATAGACATTATTTAATAACTGAAATTGAGGTATTATTACAAACCAATGTTTTCTTGTAAATGTAACCACAGTTCAAGCATGAGTGACTCTTTATCCTTCTGCTTTGACAATCATGCAAACCACTTTGTTTGAAAGGTCATTTTTAAATCATTTAAGGCACTATATCATTTTGTGTTGAATCAGAAAACAATTTAATTGTGAAATAGACATCTATACAATGATTGCATTTGATGGAAGCAACCATTTGGGATGTATAACTTAGATATTTCTGAATCAAATTCTAGAATGATATGTAAATAGATATACAATGTATTTTGTTTTATAAAATATTGAGAGCTTAGGGTGTTATATTTTGATAACTGCTTATTTCCTAAGTATAGGATACTTAGATGTTTTTAATGGCATCTTTGTTATTTTTAGGGTCTCCCAAGATATGATTTTTTATGTCCTGAGGATGGTCTCGGAAACGCAAGAATAGAGACCGAAACGTCGACGATTGCTTTTTCTACAGGATAATAAATTAGATTTTAAATAGGTAGAAAAGCTTCTGCAATTGTTGTATAGAGAATTTTTGTAGATCAATTTATTTGTATGTTCTCTTACAACGTTGTATATCTATCATGTACCCTTGTAACAAATATTAAATCCAAATACTCTTTCATATACACCCTTTCTTTTGCTCTCTTTTGTCTCAAAAAGATCACTGTTCAGTGACAAACAGAAATTAACTTAAAAAGACATTTGTCACAGTTGTTGTGCATTAACGGCATCAAATATATCAGGTCGTACAATTGTAAATATTTAAAATAATATTTGAAACATTAAGACAATTAAAACCCTTGAAGGTTCAATTACCATAACATATCTATTGCCCAAACCCTCAAGGGTATATTGGGTTGCTCACTTGTGTGTACCCTACCTCACCACCCTTGAGCCATGCCAACCGCCACTGGATTCTGGGCACTTTACCACTGCTAATCAGTGCTAAAGTGCATATGCTCTGTACTCCAAACATGACAACAATGGTTTATCCACAAATGGCATATTTAATTTACATGTGAGTCCTTAGCATAGTGCACTATATGTGCACAGGGCCTGCGAATTAAATGCTACTAGTGGGCCTGCAGCACTGAGTGTGCCACCCACTTAAGTAGCTCTTTCAACATGACTCAAGCCTGCAACTGGAGAGCCTGTGTGTGCAGCTTCACACTGCCATTTTCACATGGCAGTTAATCGACATGCCATGCCCAAACCATCCTTTTTTTTTGCATATAAGCCAACCCCAAAGGTGAGCCCTAGGCAGCCCCTTGGGCATGGTGCAATGTACAAGAAAAGCAGGACATGTACTTTTTTGTTTACTTGTCCAAGAAGGGAAATACTCTTAAATGTGTTTTTCACTACTGCAAGGCCTATCTCTCTCATGGGTTAACATTAGTATTGCCTTAAACACCAACTGGGAGCAGAAAGAAATTTGAAGTTTGATGTCTCACAACTTATGATGAAGTCTGATTTTATATTGTACATTTGAAAAATGCCCCTTTAAAAAAGTGGTGGAGTGATCCTATTGAGGTTGCAGGGGGCGGGGATCAAGTAACACTATAAGTAAAAGAGTGTACCCCCATACACTAAATCTTTAATCTGTTTCCTAATAAGATACCACTATCAATTGTATCTGTGGTTGTCAATTAACACTTCATATTCTTTATTTAAATTATTCTTTTCAGTGAGCACTGGGTTCTCCACATCCCTTTTTCATATCGATGTCTGGTGTAGATAAGAAGGTAGATGATTTTTTCTCAGATTTGAGTGCCTTTACTTCAAAACAACTTCTGCCAAACCTTACATTTTGTGCAACAAGTAAATATGACACACATACATACACATCACATTGAACACAACGTAAACATAACATACTTCCTTGTTTCTAAATCCAACGTGATGACATTACATTTATTTGTCCAACATTTATAATCACAAATTAGAAAGGAAGTGTCCAGCATTGTAAAGCATTCAAGGTTACATGTTTCTTTAAGCTGGTGACATGTTTTAGTCCTCAGAAGAAAGGGGTTCAAAAGATACTTGCCCCCCTCCCCCAAATAGAGCCACATAGACCTTTGAAGTGTGTCCGGAGCAAGGGCAGAAAATGGCTGGAGCATTGTAATCTTCAAAAGCCTGTTTGCTGTCCCCCCACTTCAAATACATTTTGGGGTATAAGTACTAGACCCCTGACACCACCAAAGGAGAAACTCTGCTGGAACTAAGGACATTCTGCCTGGAAGAAGAGTTGCTGTGTTCCAGGAGGTACTGCCACTTTGCTAACTGCAGTGCTGTGTTGGTCTGCTGCCTGGGGATTCTTGCCTGGGAGTGAAAAGGACTGGACCTGCTATTCACATCCTTGAACCTGAGATTCTTCAAGGGCTTGTTGGCTTGCCACCTGTTTTCTGAAGTCACAGGGACACAAAATTCATCTTGCAACTCTGCTGGTGGTGCTTATGAACCCTGTTATCTGTGAGCTCTTCCCTTGCCTGAGGTGCCTCGTCCAGTCCTTGGCCACAGAAGGGAGTTCTGAAGATTTTTCTGCAAAATTCAACGCAGTGACACCTTTGCGCTGATCAGAACAAACGCGTGCCATCCGATGCAGTGCCCATTCGATGCTAAAACAGCAATATATTATGAACACTATTACTCTGACCTGCCAAAACATTAATCAGTGCACGTTATTGGTAAATAGTGACCCTCAATTGTGGACAGGGATTGCTGGCATTACTTGTCCCCATGTGTGATTGCTTCATGTAAGGTACCACTGAATTTGAGGGGCTCAATGATACCATTGAATGGAATCGAATTGGTTATTAACCATTCTCCCACATAGTAGTAACCTACAACACAAATATCCAGTCTTGGCCCCCATAGATAGCGACCACCTCCACATTAGGCAACTCTAACACACATAGTAAGGAGTGATAGCCAACAAGGGGTAGTACATGGGGTCACGTATGGTGGTGTCAGCTTGGAAATATGTATGAACAATTATGTGGGCGAAATTTGCATTATGGCGACATTGCAGTTTGAGCACACGTGTACCGTGGGATAGTGCCACGGCAGTTAGAATTTACTGAATATTAAAACGTTGTGCAGAGGAGATAAAACTCTGGAGTCTCAGACTTTGAATTAATATGGTTATGTAGTTTAGCCTATAAATCCCTACTTTCAGCCAGCTATTCTGTACACCGTTAAGATGGCGCCCTTTCTTGTCTTGGAACCCCCTCGGATAATTAACAGGAAGCCGGAGGCGGGACTTCCGTGTTAACACCCAGGGGTGGCGCCGAGCACTACATTCCCGAACTGCGCTACCTGTTAAAAGATGCAATAGCGGTTGCGACAATATGGACGAGCGAAGGTGCGGCACCAGTGAGCCCTGGGTAAGGAGCAGGGGGAAGGATATCGGCGTTTTTGAAAGTTGCTGAACTCATAGGGTGGAAAAAACCAATAGATATGTACCGGTTAGAAACAGTGGCCCTCATCCATGCACTTTCAACGTCCCCGCCTACCATCTCGTAGGGACATTGGGAGAGAACCGGGAGAGACGAGGGAGGCCCGCACAAACACGGGTTGGCGTACACTCATGTAATTACATCTTCGAGTGAGCACGACATATGGGGCAATGACCGAATGCATAATTGAGCATATGAGGCTCAACATGCCTACCAGTGCAAGGCAAAAACGTTTATTTCAGGTTTTTAATAGCGTCACATTACAAACTCTGAATATGGATAAATCGAAATTCATCCATATATACTTTCTTCACCGCAGGCTAACCAGAGTAGCAGGGGAGTGAACCGCAATAGTGACACTAAAGATAAGGAGGTCACCGGTATGCTTAGAATGAGCACCCAAGCGGGAAATATGTTGTATATGGTTGAATGTCCAATGGTCCAGTAATTTATCTGTACCACAGGAGGGGTGCCAGTGTGTGACTCTAACTGTGCTGTCTGCAATTTTTAAATTTGTTCCCCAGGTTTATACACGAGTGTGAAGGAACAATAGAGGTGGGACTGATCCACGCCCTGAAGAAATTGCCTATAAATCTACCGGCAATGAAACATGTTGGCCCTCTATGATACAAGGAGGCAACAGAGTGTCCTTTTAATGTGAGCAAACCCACAGCAAAGAATAAAGGTGACTAGCTAGTGTTTGTTGTAGCTCGTTTTTAACACATAAAGGAGTCCCTAATCGAGAGGATCTTCTTTATGGGGTCAGTCTTTGTGTCCACAGCATCACTTTAGCAAATGCAACTAGTATACTCACCATAGATACAATCACACACGTGCACTTTGTTATCACTCTTACATATTGTTTGTTCTTACTTTCTTTCACGGGATGGATGAGCTGATGATGAGAACCTGAGTCCACTGGTGAGTACCAACCAGTTAGACTCCCATGGTGTTGTTTCCGTGAGGCACTCCATTCCATTTCTCACATTTTTTCTCGCCACTATCTGGGATTCATTGGCACTATTAAAAATTTCTTTGGTCATTTCGCATGGGGTTGCGCACCTTGGGGACATGTTTTAATTACATCTATATAGAACCAGGAACCTATCTAAATAGACATTGGAATTTACACCACTTTAGCAGCACATACAATTGTGGCAGCTATCGATTGATATTAGGTTCACGTGCAGTGGTTCTGATTTTAGGCCAGGTCCTTAAATGTGTTTGGCTCTATTGAGTGGGGGGCTGACCTGGTCTATACAAGTACCCCTCTGACTCCTTAATGAATTGAGCACTGAATTTATGCCAGGTGTGGCCCTTTGTGTGACCATTTGATACATCTGTCACTTGGTGTCACTTTCTCTTGACCTATGTATCACATGGCATCCACACATTGCAGCTACATTTTGAGTTTAATTTTCAGCATAACTAATAAATCTACATTACTGCATGCCGATGGTACATAAGTACATACATACCTACAGGGCCTCCAAACCCAGCACAACCTCCTCACAAGCCAGCAAGGGACCACATCTGCCTCACGAGCTATTCCAACTACCCATTAATGTTTTATCTAGGAAACAGTCCAGTCTTTGTCAAACACCTGCTTCATGTGTAACCGCACTCTCTCCTATTGGTCCTTAAGTCCTTTGGGGAGAGCCTTGCCTTACCTTACTCCAGGAAGCCAACATATGTGGCAGGTAGTACATGACCATTCAGATCAATGCACCAACATCTCCCTTGGAGTAGTTCCTGCCTCTACCCTTCCCAGGTATGACCCTATCCCTCCGTTCTACCCTAAGCAAACACCCAATAGGTCCCAAACTATGCCTCACTTACAAATGTCCCAAATACACTGACAATACAAAGACAAATGTAATTACAGAATAAAACAATAAGACACATAAAGTAGGCAACATATGGGTAACATGGACAGACCAGACACAGATAACACCACAAACAGCCAAAATCTCCTGAAAATGTTCCCTGCACTCCAACAATCAACACCAACCAAAATACATTAACACAAAGTGAAAGTAAGATTTACAGTGCCTGGTATGCAGCCTACCACACCCATTGCATAATTTCCTGGGTGAATCCAGCACTTTTTCGACATTTCCATCAATTTTCTGACACATTGCTACACAAATGTACATGAGTGAGGAATTGCATAGTTGCACTTATGCAGTAATGCTAAGGGTCATGCAATGGCGTAGATATGCCAGTTTCGAGCCATGCAACAGAGGCCATGCACTGGTTCTAACCCACACAAGAGAGGCAATGTGATGGTTCAGAGCCGGGAAACAGAGACAATTCACCAGACCTATAGAAGAAGCATAAATTCTGCTGCAGCAAACACCTTAGGCCCCCTTCCATAAGTCCAGGACTGGGGTGACACCACTTGTCAGAGATACTGACATATGGCAGACTGAAGGTGCTGAAGCAGAGTGGTTAGAAGTCTTTTATGTTCCTGAGACTTCATAAAAGGAGGCCAACCAGATTGCTCTTGGGGTTACTCTGGGTTCAAGGGATGCATGTGCAGTCCTTATATAACCCAGCCAGGGGAATAGCAGTGAAGCACAGCAAGGTTGGACTTCAGAGCTGATTGCTCCCACATCAATATTCATATGAATTACCAGGATACACATATGGATGTCAGTCACAGTCAATGTGTATAAAAAGGTTCCAGAGATGCATGTAGGCCCCTTCCTTGTGATGATTTACTGATTCAACATACACTTAGGGAAGCACATAGACAGGCTTGCTCTCCCATACATCAGTGTCTGTCCCACCCATGTTGCAGCTTTGCTGGATTATCAAACTCTATCAGGTGATATTCCTCTACTCTTCGTGTTTTCTGCAGGCAGCCATGACCTTTCCCACACAGGAACCCAAGGCACTCCATATGATGAATCGTGCTTTGACCAACATACTGACATGCAGCATACATACTCAGTCTTTGCACACTGTTCAGTACTACAGTCCCTTAGTACCGTACTAGAGTGTGTCACTTTGAACAGAGACTACCACCACACACACATTATCTGTGTGCACAGTTTTCCACATTGCAACCATTGTCTTTTATTTATTTTTTGTCCTCATTTGCCTTTACCCCCATGTAGGAAACACCGACCAACATGCGTGTCTACGTGAGCAAGCCCAGAAGTCTAGGTTTCATCTCTCACCAGGACACTGATAGCTTATTGGCGGAAGAGGGAACCCACAAGTTAAGGGCTAGCTGATTGACTCCATCAAGGTATATTACCACCTGTTGGACCTCAGTGTTGAACATGGGAGACGCGTAGCAAAAGGTCCATGGAGCAGAAAAGGCATAATCATAGGACCCGGGGGGGAAAAAAAGAAAGAAAAAAAATGGGAATCCTATCTCCACTGTACCAATAAGTCCCAGAGGCTAATTATTTTTTTGTTACAAGATCTAACCATGTCCACCTTAGAAACCTCATATAGGGACGTCAGCCAGCCCGAATACGTTTGCGGTGCGGTATCGACCCAAAACTTGCAGATTTGTCTCCTTGCCAAAAAGATTGCGTAAAAAAGGAAAGATCTTGCATGGCCGGAAATATTTTTGTCAATGCCAAAATTAATTAATGGGAGAGTGATATTCAGTGCAGTATTGAGTATCGAATCCAAAGAGACCTTCACTTCCTCCCAAAAGCGAGATAAGGGAGGACAGTCTTTGAACATGTGCACGTCCGATGCCTCTGCCAAGTCACATTTGTTGCATATTTTCCCTGGCTGGAATTTTGATAATTTTAGGGGAGATAAATATGCACGGTGTGCCGTGAAGAGGTGATTGCGCCTTAACCATGCTGGTTTCACTGTTTTGTGGAGAAGATTAAAGGAGTCCATCCACAGCTGCTCACACTGGAAACCCACCTCCCCTCCCCATAACTCATCGGCAAGTTTTAAGTCCCCATCTATCTCCTCCAAGATCGTCCAATACCAGAGTGAGATCTCTTTGCAGCCCCCTGGACTTGCCACCAGCTGGTTTCCAAGTTACTGTTATTTCCCAGGGGGACACCCTTCCTGCACATTGCCTAAACCCAGCTATTCAGCTGCATATATTTAAACCTTGAAAGCCCCGGCCCAACTCTCTCCCGTAACTCATCCCAAGATAAAATTGAACCCCCTGCCAGCAAGTCTCCCCATTTCGAAATCCCGGCATCCCTCACGGGACACGCCAGTCTGACCTTAATACAAGATGGAGTACCTGGGGAGTCCCACAAAGGTGCAAAGTTTGAAAAATAGCTGAGTCCCATTTTGTTTCTAATTGCTGACCAACTTCTGGCCAGAGATTGAAGACTTTTTAATTTTACCTTTTTGAAGAATTTTTGGTCCCCAAACCTAAAAAGGAAGCCATCCGGTGGTAGATCAGCACCTTCTAGCATAGCCCGATACATTTCTCCTCTCAATGTGTTAGAGGGTGTTTTTAAAAGCATTCTAGAGTATGAGAGCTGAAACGCCCATGCATAATATTGCAGGTCAGGTAGTGTAAGCCCTCCATTATCCCTCCTTCGCCTCAACTTCTTCCACGCTAGTCTAGTGGCTCTATATTTCCAAATAAAGGAGTTTATCTCCAGTTGACATTGTCTATCTGTTTAGTGTCAAACGTCAAGGGGATGGAGTTGAAAAGAAATGTGTATTTAGGCAGGATAGACATCTTCACTAAATTTGCCCTCCCCAAGATGGATAAGGGGAGGTAGGCCCAAGACTTTAACTGTTTCTGACATTCTTTAAAGACCTGTTCAAGATTGTATTCTGCGATTTTTCCGACCTCCTGAATAATTCCAATTCCAAGATATCGCATGGAGGGCGCCACGTCAAGTTGTGTATTAGTAATGTTCCAAGCCATAATTTCAGTTTTTTTGGCGTTTACTTCGTACCCTGAGAACTTGCCGAACTCCTCCGCCCTCTTCATAACTGTGGGAAACGTGAGGACTGGGTCGGATGTCAAAATAAGGATGTCATCTGCGTAGAGGGCAACACGCCTTTCCCACCCGCCAAATCCAAAAGATGGAATATTAGCCTCCTCTCTGAGAACCTGAGCAAAGGGCTCGATATAGAGGTTAAAAAGGAGGGGGAAAAGCGGGCAGCCCTGCCTTGTACCCCATGTAATTTTAAAGGCCTCCGTCAGAGAGTTATTGACGAGGAGTCTAGCTGATGGAGCTTTATAAAGGAGTGCTATCACCCGGCAGAAGCTGTCACCTAAATTGAATTGTTTCATAACCGCTGCCAGATAGGCCCAATTGACCCTATCAAAGGCTTTGGTTGCGTCCAAACTGAGAGTGGCCAGAGGAAGAGAGAAAGTAGAAGCGATATCTGTGGCCCCAACTAGATCTTGCGTGAGGTCAGCTAATTGTCTTCCTTTTATAAATCCTTTTTGATCTTGGTGGATAATCGACTCTGTAACACCCCCCAGCCTATTAGACAGAATGGCAGCAAAGATTTTATAGTCGATGTTCAGGAGTGATATTGGGCGGTAAGACCCACACTCTGTCAGATCTTACCCTGGTTTGGGAATTAAGACTACCGTCGCGTCACTCCATGACTTTGGGGGGTCCACTCCCTCCAGGAGGATACTGTTAAAGACAGTAGCCAAGATTGGACTAACCACCTCACAGAGAGCCCGATAGAGTTCCCCGGTAAGCCATTAGAACCGGCCGCCTTCCCTCTCTTCACCTGTCTGATGATAGTGATCACTTCTTCCTCCGAGATCTCTACCTCCAAGCGTCTACTTTGCTCAGATGAAAGTCTAGGCAGGGAGACTTTGTCTAGCCAGGAATTTCTCGCTACGTGATTTTCACAAATGTCTTCCTTATAAATAGCCTGGAAGAAGTCCTGAAATGCATTTCCGATATCCGAGTTCGAGAGCCGGGGAACTGATTCGCCCTCCACCCTTATCTCTCTGATATAATTCCACGCTTGGTCAGCTTTTGTTTTCCAAGCGAGAATCTTGCCTGCTGCCTCCCCAAATTCAAAATGGGAAACTTTGCTCGCCTCCCATCTTCTGGCGACCCTAGCTCGTAAGAGATTTTCAAGTTGGTTTTTCAGTAGAGCTAACTTTTCTCGATCTTCGCTTGATCCTATGTGGGCACCTAGTTTTTGTTCAATAGTCTTCATATCCGCCTCAAGACTGTTAATGTTTTTCCTGTATGACCTTCTTCTGTGGGAGGCTCTACTGGTAATACAGCCCCTCCAGAAGGCTTACAGAGCATCCCACACTGTTGAAAAGGTTTCAGACTCTAAGTTAGCCTCAAGGAAATACTGAGTCTCCAATCGAAGAAAGGCTATTTCGTCCTCCACTAATAAGATGGTACGATCGAAGACCATGAAGCGTGACTAGGCTGCTGGCCAGATTTTAGGCTGAAAAAGACAGCTGAATGATCAGAGAGATGGGAGGGGAGATATACTATGTCCTCCAGTGAGTCTTTAAGACTGTAACTAAACAGTGCATAGTCTATTCTTGACAGATGCTTATATTTTAGGTTCCGAAATGAAACCCCCAACTTAACCCCTACCCTTTCCCTCCATATATCTGCGAGCCCCAGCTGCGTCATTATTGTCACAAGGACTTGCCTAGAATTAGAAAAGACACAGGCTCTAGAGTTAGATGATTTGTCGAGTTTTGGGTTTAGAACAATGTTAAAGTCCCCGACCCAAATTACAGGGTCTTGAAAGGCTAACAGATGGCCACGGATAATATCTAAGTAGGAAGGAATGTCCTGGTTTGGGCCATAGTATCCTACCATGGAACACAACATGCCGCCCAGCGAAACCCTCAATAAGAGCCATCTCCCGCCTGTTTTTTAAAAATAATATATTTGCAGATTGATCTGTTCATAGAAAAGTGTCTATCCATTTCTGTTTCTTTAATAAGTCGAAGGTCTCAGATCTAAGGAGATGTGTTTCCTGTAAGGCAATGACCTGTGCCAGGGAATCTCTCAAATATTGAAGGATCCTGTCTCTTTTACCCCTTGTGCGCAGGCCATTGACATTCCAGGATAGGTACTGTATCAACGTCATACCGTTACATTTCCCTTCATAGTCACCTCCACCTTCCCCAAAAACCCCTTATCAAATATTCCTAATTCCGTCCAGGACCTTATTATCAGAGTGCTCTGAACTCGGTAGCTTCGAACCCTGGCGGTGACCTAAACTAAGCCTTATAGGGAACTGCAAGGGTACTGACCTATGAGGATTTTTTTTTATTTCCCCCCACCACCCCGCGTGACACTGCCTCCCCGCCACCCCCATCCCTACTTGGCCTGATGTAGTGCCAGTTTTACGCCCTCAGGCCGCCCCCCTCCTCTAACCACCATACTATGTGTCAGTGCGGGGAAGAAGTGCATTCTCTTATTTGTGTATTTTCCTCTCTAATTTTTTTCCTTTTTTTTTTTAAATCACCATTGAAAACCATTTCAATTTTATATAGTTTCTTTTTTCCACAGGCAGGGCCGCTCGAACAGGTATGGATAGAAGGAAAAAGGAAAAACTCTGCTGGATATGCTCTTATTTTTCCACTTCTGCCACTTCCGAGCACCTTCCACACCTTCCACAGTAAAATTTACCCATGTGGGCTAGGAGAGAAGGGGCTCCTGCAAGGACGTGCGCGACCGCCTAGCACGCGGTCGCCATGTTTTCCCCTATCACCATTGCAACATTGTCTTGTGTATGTCTTTCACAGGCACATGCATTCTGCACATGATTTTTTTGTTCAAATCTGTTTTTATTGTGAACACAGCGATAAGCCTACAACCTCATGCTGAGGCCGGCCGCGCATAGGAGAACTCGTGGATGTATTCCAACTGGGGCGGGTAAGAAGTGTTAACACAGCGCCCTGCCTACAACCCCTCAAGGGGGGGCCGGCCGCTTGGCTTAAAGGTGGAGGACGTAGAGGTTGGCCTCACGTGGGTGCTATATGTTTACGCGAGGGAGGCTCACAGTGAATTGCTAACTGTAGTGTCACAGTAATTTAAGGCCCAACGGGGCTCAATTGCCCCATAGTGAGGCGAAAGCTAGGGCGGCAAGTAGGAAAAGAGAAAGGATCAGAGGGTAGCTAGGCAGAGAGGAGAAGGGGGCCAGGGGGTAGATGCGGCAGCATCGTGCATCTGGTCAGGGGGTTAGAATGCGAGAGAGCTTGCGTGGTTGCAACAGCGCCTGCGGGGGGAGCGGTATTCAAGGGCAAAGTCTGTCGGGGTCTGCTGGAATAAGGGCGTCATCAAAGAGGTGTAGAGCACGGAGTCTAGGGGGCATGTGGCGCGCGTAACTAACTGAGCATAGGTGGCGCACAAGGTGTTCCCACACTGCTTTGAAACGCGTGTCTCTCGCTTGTATCCGCGCCGTAAGCATTTCCATAGCCAGGACCTGCCAGAGGCGCACAAACCAGGAAGCTATCGGCAGTGCTTCAGCCCGCTTCCAGTACAAAGCGATGAGTTGCTTAGCTGCGCCTAGCATTTGGAGCGTGAGGATCCAGTCGCTGCGCGTGAGGGCCCTAAGCGTGGGGGGTCGGATGCCTAGTAGTGTCGTGCACACCTCCTCAGGTAGGGGAAAGCCCAGCACCTTTTTTATGTGACTTAGTACCTCTTTCCAGAAGACAGCTAGATTGGGGCACGTCCACCATATATGCACAAAATCACCTGCACATGATTTTATCATGTGCGCACTTCAAGATCAACCTGATGTTCGGCAGAGGTGAGTAAAACACACAGCAGCAGAACTTTAGGAGAGGTAAGTGAGCCAATATGCCTCACTAAAGTGACCCAGGGTTGAATGGTCATGTTCACTACTACTGAGCACTACACGGTTTGCTGCCACCCCCACACGTGTTCTGTTTTACTGCTGGCAAATGCAGTAGCATACCACAACTATGAAGGTAGGTCTTTGGGTGGCCCTCCTGGTCCAACAAGGTTGCTATCCATGAGACAGGCCTATGTTATAGCACGCATGCATATTTTATGTTGCCCTATTCGAATATACCATAGTATACAAAAAAATTATGCCTAGGGAATAATTGACAACAATCTATTTCAAAAAGACGAGAGAAATGAATTATCCCTTCTGTGTGAAGTTTATCACATCTGTAAATAAATTCTATCTCATTTCTAAACCTCCAAGGCCAAACTAAATAACACAACACAAATTTCTAACTGATCTTTTATTTTCTCATTAATTAAAACAGGGTTTTTTGGTTCTCAAACCCATACTTATATACAAAAACAAACAAACACATATATGTACATCACTTTTCACACACATATATACACAATATATATACATTAATACATTAACGTTTTTTATCATTTTCATATGTTCTAGCCCACATTTTTGAAAGAAGGATGCTTTATAAACATAAAGCCAAGCATTCCTATAAAACAGGATCTACCAAATAGAATGAAAAGGAGCCAAAAAGGTCTATATTCTTTCAACCTCTCTAATTATAGTGCTCCTTATTGATTGTATTTATACAACGTAGATTTTTTTGGCTGGTGTCTTCTTATAAGTGTCTACGCGTTTCAGCCCATTGATTACGGGCCTCATCAGGACAAGGGCTAATTGAAATCCATCATAGTCTGTGCACTCCAACTGACTATCAATGAATTATTTCCAAGGTGTCTTCTTATTCTGATTTTTAAGCAGCTAAATGGCTCTGTGGCTCTCAATGTTAAAGTTTCCTCGTAATTACCACCGTGCTTCAAGAAATCTGTAATGGGCCGCTCTCCCATGTGGAAGAGGACTACTCTGCACCGCGTTGAAATCACGGGACAAACGTAAATGTGGCGCTTCTTCTCGGGAGTATTTTTTATTCAATGCCATGTCGCTCCGTTTAACTATTGAACACCGCTATGTCGGTCCGTTGTGTGCCATACTGGACTTCGGCATTTTGAATATACCAGCATTAGTGATTCAGACAACAATACAGTTGTGCACTCGGAACACAGGACACTTCCTACCCAACACCACCATTGCACCATATTTAATTATGTTGTGCAATTTCACACCCATTTGTTTGTGTGTTTTAACATATATCCTTCCAACATTACCCATCTCTCTGAAGTGATATTATGTTGGCAAACATCTCCCTCGTCTTACTTTTCTAATAAATTACATACATTGATACTTCTGTAGTTTAGTATGTTTTGATACAGGCCTTTGAGCCTCCTTGCATTACTCTGCAAAGAATGGCAAATGTGTATTGTATTATGGGTGGGCAAATGTAGACCTCATATCAAGCAGCCCCGTAAAGGTGTTAGATGTGTGCTGCTTTGTGAATCCTGACAGATACATCAGTGCAATCTTTGCAAATGTCATTTAGACATGTACAGCTGAGACTACCCCTTTTGCCATGACACTTGTCTCATATGATCTGCGATAGTATCAGCTGCAACATTTGTATCAGCAAAGTGCTGTCACTCTGCATGCTAGTTGATATGTGAAACACACATTAATTTGTAGAATATATCAGGGACCATCATGTTGGGAGATTTCTGTCCCATCATACACTGAGTGCCACATTTAACACACTTTGATGTGGCAGAACACAACAAGACAGCTTGATGTGCTGCAGTGCACTGCACTGCAGTGCTTAAGATAGGGAGGACAGGAAAGCCCCATATATACGCAGATATATGGCAATCCTGCCCTCTCCCTTTCATGCATTGCACTGCTTCACATTGGTTTGCTGCATTAATTTCTTATTGAGAAAAATAAATATTAAGCCACAGTTTGGTCCATCTCTGCCAACCTGCCATTGTCTGCTCAATGATGGATTTAGGCCCAGATCTCTGTACTGGGATGAATGTAAGACATTGTTCTGCATTCTGTCCATCAACTGTTGTTTTTGCATTTGTCACCCTGAGTGGGATTGTTATGCTCAGACGTGAGTCCCATGCTCTCCACACCACTGGAGTCAAGCTATTCTGGCTGAAGACGGCTGATAGCCAGAAACCGGTCCTAGGATGCTTGATTCCGGTCCAGGAAAGACATGGCTTGGCAGTTCGGGCTGGACTGTTCCCATGAGGCACAGGGTCAAGGATGATTTGCATATGGCCATGTCTGAACTGGGGTGGTGTGGAGTGAAAAAAAAACGATGGATTTAGTCCCAGATCTCTGTATGGGGTGAATGTATGACATTGTTCTGCATTCTGTCCATCAACTGTTGTTTTTGCAATTGTCTGCGCAATGGCAGCATCATTTTCATCCTCCTCTTCCAATTCATGTGGGTTTTCTGCTTCATTGTCCAATACGAAATGGGTTTGCAAACAGATATCATGCACAATTGTGCATACTATTATGATCTTGCAAACCATGGGAGGGGAGTACAGTAGTCTTTCTCTGGATTTATCCAGGCAGGGGAACCGGGAATGTAGGACCCAAACTTTCATTCAACGACATTCCTTATTTTGGTCAGAGCTGAGCTGAACTTTTTTTGGCTCGCTCTGTGCAGATTTTGGAATGGGGTAATGAGCCATGGCTGCAATCAATATCCCTGGTCACCTGAAAAGTTGATAATACCAACAGTCAATGATTTGGTACATGGTTATTTTAACATAACTAACTTTGGCCATGATTACAATGCCAGTCAGACGAGCATCCAACTGACATCTTAGCGGGAATGGGACAGCCCAAAAAGAAGGCGCACGTCCCACCAGCCAAATACCATGTGACCACCAGCACAGAGGTCATAAACATACTTTTTACTATTGTAGCTTGTGCTGCTGGCTGGTAAAGGAATGCAGCACAAGCAAACATCCATGCACTGTGTGCTAGGCATCTTGTGGTGACCCGGCACATGGATGTTTGGGGGCACCACATGTGCCAACAGCATGATGTCCATTAGGGGCCCGCAAACTCAATTTCCATCTGATTTCATAGCGTACCCACCACCATGAAAACGCGAACGGAAAAGGACATCATAATCCCAATGGTGGTGCCTGTGTAGGCACCACCAACATTCACGGATTTCCTGTTTGACAGCCACCCGACAGTATTGTTCTCCCTGTCAGAGGCGGCAGTCTTTCTCCCTGCCTTCAGCACTCTGACAGCCGGCATCGTAACCTGGTGGTCGGACAGTGGCCCAGGATGTTGTATGCACCGCCACTGGAGGAGGTCCGTAAGAAATTGTAATCGGGCCCTACGTGTGTTATATATGCAGGCAAACTCATACACATTTCTTTAACCTTCAACAGATATGCCTTAGGTGCTGTTGACTATTGATGTTTCTGTAGGGGAGTGCAGTGGCTGCAGGATGCAAAAATTGCACATGTGTGCAATCAGTGGCACCAAATGTATGAGGGAATGCTGCAATATTGTAGAACCCTTGCTTGGTATTCAATTGCTGTTGGTTAGTGTAGGGGAAGAGTCGGTAAAGTAGTAGTCAGTTTTATTATGGCATTCAAAACCAATGGGAGAAAGGCTCCTTGTGATATACCAGCCAATCTTGCCAATGTAGTTTGGAATGATCCAGAGGCCAATATATGCAGCACATACATCACTATAACATGGGCTGAAATGGCACTGTTTCTTGTAGATGCTGCCTGGAGACTTGGCCCTATCTTATCCAGCAATTCCACAATAGACTCTCTCTTCAATCTGCAAAACTGATGAACCCCTCCTCTATGAAGTCAATGAGGGATATGTGTTGGCAAAATTCCTTCCTTCTTTGTTGTCATTATCACAGCGCTACTCCCAATTGCTGTATAACAACCTTCGAGGCGTAGTTGAGCTTGGCAAAGTGTTCTGTGATGATGAGGAATTTGTTCAACAGCCACTAAATCATTTCCTAAGCCTGGATTACTGATGCACAGCAATACTGGTGCATGTCTAGCTTTGCATGGCAATTGTACATTACGCGTGATGCAGTGCTCTTGATACTCACCTCGCATTGCTTCAAGTCTTGCTACAACTCCTACAATCAAACAGGAACCCAGGGACAAGCTGCTGTGGTCGTTCGCTGACCGCTGGGCGCTGACAGTTGGTCATCGCGTGTGGCAAAGAACTCCATCTCCCAGCATTCCGAGCAGCACGCTGGCTGCTGACGATGCCCTATGCACCAGGAGGCGCATATGTATGGGCGAAGGCTCCAGCAGTGCGGGACATGCGCGGACGCGCCCGGGCCAAGGCATGGCTGTGCCACTCCCCTTGGCCCCAAGAGCAACATCACACATGGTAAGGAGCTGTATCATAAGAACTGTAGAAATCTGGGAACCCTTTAAGTTAGTGAAATTATGGGCAAGAGAAAACTAGACATCAATGGAGGGAAGTCAACCGCTAAAAATGTGCCTATTACCAACTTCCTAAAAAATGCTGTTGGGATAATTAATAATGAGATAACTCAGGTCGAGGAAGAACTCGCAGCTACAAAAGACGCCCTAGATGCTGCAATGAAAAAGTCGCTTCCAGAGGCCGGGAGCATGCAAACTGTTTCACCTGTCATTACAAATAAGGGGGTTAAAAAGGGTAGCAATAAGGTCCCTATGGTAGAATCTATTAGCCATTGTGAAAATAACACAGTGAACATTATAGGCAGGGTAAATTCCTGTGTTTTGAAATCCCCTTTGGAAATGTCCTTGTTTTCTGACTCCTTGGAATTGGTTTCTCCACTGGCAAAAAAAACGAAACAACTCCCCCAAGTAAAACGTATGCAAATGGCAATTCAGCAAATAAAAGTGAAACCCAAATCAAAAGCAAAAAAAGGAGCTAACATTTTGGGGTGTCAAAGGTTTGGGGGCACCCATATAGATAAAATGGATAGCCATGCACAAAAATCAATTAATGTGGAAAATGTTTTTAAAAAATTGCATGGTAAAATGGACAGCATTGAACACTGACTGATGTCAGAAATTGAACTAGTTAAAAAGTATGTCATGCACCTATTAGAACTGGTTTCAGAATCGTCACTCACAAAGATACCAAATAAAACAATCAGCATAAAAGCACCAGCTGAGATACAGAAAGAAGGCTGTGGGACTCAAATTACAGCGGGTAAAAAGTTCCCAAGATTCACGCCTTCTGTACCATCACATCGGAATGACTTGTCACCAGGCCAATCAAAAAGGTTGGAAAAAGACGGTTCCAAAAATTTAACAACTGCAGCCAAAGTAAATAAGTCGGAAACGATAAAAGGGCCAACATCATTAACTAACAACTTGGTGGAAATTTTGTATTTACCCCCACAGGTGACCCCCCTATGTGTTTATTTTGAAAAGTGTACCTAAAATTAGGGGGGCCAAAAGGGAATCATATGACACGTTAAAAAACCAGGTTGTGCATTGGATCGCTACTATGTCTAAACTCAATATTAACTTACTACAACAACATATTTTAATGTTGAGAAGAGTGAGTTGGGTTGGGAGCTCAACGAAAACATGTCAAGGAGACTGTGTGGTAAGTAATTTTCGTAGCTGGGAACTGGTAGGAAATGTGTTCAATTTTTTCTGTAACTCCACAGCAGAATCCACTGTACATTTGGGTGATTATATCACCGCTGTTCCACTTGGATATTTTTATAGGCCAAAAAAGAGCATTATTACAACGAAATTAACAACTTGGGAAGGTATGATGTTATGGGGATTACTCCTACACCTAATTGATACACCCAACTAAGCAGTAGTAGTGATGTAGATCGACAGGTGATGGAAATTATTGAGCTACTAGTAAGTAGTCAGAAAGTCCCTTCTAAGTATAACAGGATACAGCATGATGGATATTTACTAAGCATGGGCGGAAAATCCGTTTCGCTCACGGATTTTGCGGATTTTCGGTAAATTCGCAATCCGCGAGATTCGCGAATCTCCCGCAAAATCCGCAAATCCGCGAGCAGCGGATTTTATGGCTTGCTCGCACTGTTCGAGTGAGTTCGCGGCTTCCCAGTACAACTTCGCGCACCGCGAATAAGCGCAAAATTGCAGAAATACGATCTTAGCAAAACAAACTACTTACCAGGTTCAAAAGTTCAGGCTCATCATTAGTAGCCATTTCCTGTAGTGCTTCCTGAGGGCCCCCTCCAGAGTTCAGTTGCCAGTTGCAACTATTATGTGACCCTGCTCTGAACCTCAGAATAGTTACACATATGCCACAAAGGTCCTGAATTACAGCTAAGGGAGACAAGCAGGAGCCAGGCTGGAGTTCTGGACTTTTTGGTTCCGTCCAGAGGTGTCAGGGAACAACACCCAAAGACCCCGGAGTTCCACCTGCCTTGGTGCACAAATGAACAGAAACACGGGCTTCTCGATGGTGGCGTCAAAGACCAAAGGTTTATTACTGCAGGGACACAGAAGTCACAGAAACTACGCATGAGCAGTAACTAGGAGCCTGTTCGAATTGTACAAAGAGGGTTGCTCCTTATATACTAAATTTTGGCCTTTAGGCGAATTCTTCACATGTTAGTACATTCCCAAACCTTTGTGTCATGAACAATAAATATTTGGCGTACACAGGAATCATCGACAATATCTGATGACAAAACATTACGAACGAGGGGTTCCCACCTTTCCATCATAATCCCATGTCAACTTTTCATTCAAGAGCCGGACCGCCTCATCGTAAATTTCGTTACCTCCCCCTAATAAAGGCCCAGAAGGAAAGGAGCAGAGCCAGGTGCAGAAGATAGAAAAGCAGGATAAGAGATGTTTGTGGGTTGTAAATGGGCAAGGCTACCGGCTTCGGCCTCCTAATCGTGATCAGGACAATGGATACGAAGACCAGTTTGGCAGGACTGGCCTCGGGCAGAGGAGACAGCCTTTGTCGAGTCATGCAGCTACAGCGTGATCTGGTTTAAGGTGCACGTGTCCTGTAAGAGGTGAATCTCCGGCTAAGGCTACGTGTCCTTAATCGAAATGAAGTGATTAAAGGCTATTGCGTATGTGAGGGCAAGAAACACAAAATGGCGGCCATGATCTAAGATGGATGCCGTGGGTAGATCAGAAATGTGTTTATAAAAGGAGTGCTCTTGCTCGTAGCGTAGCGAAAACACCAGGATATACTAAATGGATCATTTGCGGTTCGCTGATACCAATATTATGTATTTCCGACAATATTGAAAACACGGGTTCAAATCGTCACGGAACCTCAGACCCTCCTTTTGCCCTTACATAGGCAATTACTCAGTCTACGTCAGAGTCTAATTCTATGCTCATCAGGTCAGTGACATGCTGTTGTATCATCATCCTTTCTCGTGCCTTTTCTCCAAACGCAGGTGGTTTCCTAAAACAAGTTGCAGCACAAAGACTACACAGAGCAGGACCACACTGGATAATCAGACAACATGAGAATAGGAATACTAAGATGACACCAATGACCATCAGAACCTTCCATCCCCACGCTGAGATCAGAGTCCAAAACCACTCCATGAAGGACCAGTTTCCCTTGTCTACGTGAATAGAGTCGGAAATCTTGTGTAGCTTAGAGATCGCCTCATAGACTGTTGGAGCATTATTAGGAATAAAGACACAGCAGCTCGATTGGATCATTCTGCATACCCCACCTCGATCTGCAAGTATAACGTCTAGAACCATACGGTTCTGCAACGTCATGAGTCTATCCGCCTGAAGCTCAGCTGTCAAATTGCTAAGGGCACCAGCAGTTTCGGTAATAGTAGATTCAACTACCCGTGTTAGCTGACGTATGTTTCTACTATTGGCCATAGGCCCCCAGAACGGAAGGAAGCCTTTGAAAAAGTCTCCAGCTTCCTGACCAGCAGTATCTTCCTTGCTGAAGACACCTCTCGCTACTCTGGTTCTGTGGTAATCAGATGAAGCAGTGTATGTCGGAGGCAACAATCGAGCAATATAGCATGATCCTGAAAAGTCGGCAGGTAACCATGTATAAGCTCTATCTCGACAGATGAAGTAGGTACCCCTAGCAGTAAGAAAGGCAGGGGAAGAGTTAGCCGGAAACTTATAAGTCTCTACGCACTCACTCCTCCCTAGCTGAGCTCTCGGATTCCTCCCATTCCCTTGCAAACAGACCTGACCTCGGTGAGGTACGACCCAGATTGGAGTTGAGCTTTTACGCTTGCTCTCTTCTAAACTAAGGCGATACTCTGAAGTATTCCAACTTAAATACACTCGCAATTCGTCTCTAGGGTATGATGGAGTATTATTGACGTCCTTGATCATGTCAATAATTCCCTGGACTAAAGCTTTGTTGGCAGAGTTATATTTAGTGGAACGTGGTGGACGTGGAGGATAGGTCTCAAGGGCATAAGCAAAGATGGTTTGAAGGGCCTGAAATGATCCATTGTAGCTGAAAGGCAAAACCAGATAGGGAATACCTTTATCCATAGTGTGAGGTATCAAGCCACACACCCAGCAGTCTGTAGTGTTAACTACCAGTTGGTGTTGGTGCAAGAGCTGTACAAAAGTGTTGTTAATGAATTCTGAGCGTCGGGCTTGCTCATGTTCGGGAAACGAATGGAAGGAGTGTATAGAAGAAACAGTAGAAGTAGCAGGATCAAGGGGAGGTACTGTAGTTACTGGCACAAAAATCAAATTTATACTGAAGACGATTCCACCCACCAAAGTTATCAAAATAATCAAGAATGTAATGGCACATTGCATCAAAAAGCATTTGCTATGAAGAATTCTATAAAGTCTGTTTCTGCGAACATAAATCACATTTTCTCGTTGCAGCGCAGGAAGCTCCATCTTCTACAATCCGCTCGCGACCACTGATGATGTGTACGTAGGTAAAAATGCCTCTATCAGCCCTGGGAGTTCCCAGAACCAACAGAAAGATCGACCTTGTGTCAGACCCCTGCAAATTCAACTAGGCACACAGCCACGACCCTACGGCTACCCAGACGGCAAGGCAATTTAAAAATAATAAAACAAATAGCAAACTTCCTGGCTGAAGGCAAAAGTTCAAAATTTAAAAATATCACAATAGGCAGTTGCCTGCTTTATTTGTCCATTTTACGGTTTCGTAAGTTATATCTCTGCTTCGCAGGTACTGTCTGATCAGCAAATAGCGTTTCACTGGTAGCTGTTGCAGTGTTCAAGTTCGCAGATGACAGAGTTCTTTCTGATGCAGGGGACAAATGTTCAGTGTTCGAAAGAGTCTTTTCTGGAGGAGAGTCAGAGCTTGGAGTGTCAGTGATCAATTCGGCATCGCTGAAAGGGATAAGTTTTGGAGTGCTTTGAAATTCGGAGGAACCAATTCCCTTCTTCACCCAGTCGTCGTAAGGAAGTGGCAAAGGCACACGCTTTACATGGGATGCATGCACCCAGTGCTTGCGTCCAGCCACACGAACCGCTGTCCTCGTTGCCAGTAGGATTTGGAAGGGGCCGACAAATCTCGGCTGAAGGTTCTTCGTCCTCGCAAAGTTCCTGATGACTACGAACTCGCCTGGTTTCAGCTGATGCCCTGGACTCTCCGGAGGCTTTGGCAAAGCATCGAAAACCTGTTGATGAATAAGACTCAATTTAGCAGTCAAGTCGTAAAGGTAGTCTATCAACATAGGATATTCTAGGGAACAAAACTTTTTAGGCCTCGGCACGCCCCAAATATTTGCCGGGCGGCCAAAAACGATCTCGTAAGGGCTAAGCCCCACTCTAGAATGTACAGTTGCTCTCATTGATAACAAAGCCAAAGGAAGTGCGTCTGGCCAGGTTAAACCTGTGGATGCTTGTATTTTAGCTAATTTTAGCTTAAGGGTGCCATTATAACCCTCCACTAAACCAGCAGACTGGGGATGGTTCGCACTGTGGAATTTTTGTTTCAACCCTAGACCAGCACACACACTCTGCATAACTTTCCCTATAAACTCACTTCCGTTATCTGACCATACAATCCGTGGCATTCCGTACCTAGGGAAATATTCTTTGAGAAGAATCTTGGCAGTTGATAGGGCAGTATTGTCCTTTAGTGGATATGCTTCGATCCACCTGGAAAAAGCACAAACTACCACCAGGACATACTTCAAATTATTGCAGCGCTCCATGTGAATGAAGTCTAACTGAATCACTTCAAAGGGGCAGGAAGGAGGAGCGAAATGACCAGCTGGAGTTGGAGTTCCCTTGCCAGGATTATGCATCAAGCATACCATACAATTTTTCACCACTCTCTCTGCACACTTACTGATCCCATCATTCTTCCAGACTGGAGCCAACATCTTACAAATTCCTTTAGAACTTATGTGCGCTACTCCATGCGCCATTGTCACCACTGCAAGCACATACGCGTCAGGCAACATCCAACGCTGCTGTTCTGTCAAATCAATCCAACATCCATTCGAATCCAACTTGCCCATACTTTCTCTCCATACACGTTTTTCTTCCTCAGTTGCTTCTTTCTGAATCTCTTTCACACTTTCCATAGTATCCTCACACATTCCAGAGTCAGCAATCCATCTTGCAGACGTAGCAACATACATTCTGCTCATCGTGTCTCTAGCTGTCTGTTTAGCAATTTCATCAGCAAAAGCATTCCCACGACCAACATCATCCGTGATTGCTTTATGAGCACTGCACTTTACAATCGCAACTTCAGTCGGCAAGGTTAGAGATTCCAACAAGTCGTTAACTAGCTGACCATGTTGGATCTTAGTCCAATGGGACGTAATGAAACCTCTTTCTCTCCACAAGCGGCCAAAACTATGGGCCACACCAAATGCGTACTGACTATCTGTAAAGACATTCACTCTCTTTCCCTTAGCTAAAACACATGCTCTTGTTAGAGCTATTAATTCTGCAGCTTGGGCAGAATTCTGACTCACTCTTGCAGTCTCCACAATCGTCTTCAAAGTCGTTACTGCGTAAGCAGCAGTCACATCACCATTCTCTAATTTAAAACATGACCCGTCCACATACAGCGTACCATCTGGGTCGGATAACGGAGTATCCTTTAAGTCTATTCGTCCTTTTGTCTCTTCCTCCGTTTTAAAACAACAATCATGTGGCTCGGAATCACTCGACTCTTGATCAGTCGGCAACAGCGTTGCTGGATTCAATACATTACATCTTCTGATCTGAATATGACTCGCTAGTAATGTCAGCTCGTAACCAGATAGTCTCGCACTGGTAAGGTGTTGTGTCTTCGTTCGATTCATGAGTGTATCCACTGCATGAGGAACCATGACCACTAGCATGTTGTCCATCACCAAACCAGCAGATTGTCGAATGGAAGCCGCAGCTGCCGCTGTAGCTCTCAAACAACTAGGCAACGCTCTAGCTACCGGATCTAATGTTGATGAAAAATACGCACAAGGGCGTTGTTTATCACCGAACTTCTGTGTCAAAACACTCAACGCGCATCCTTCTCTCTCGTGAACATAGAGCGTGAATGGCTTGCTGTAATCGGGTGTACCTAATACAGGAGCTGAACACAAGGCTTTTCGTAATTCAGTAAAACTTTCTTGGCATTCATCAGACCATGGCACCGGACTCGGAACATTTTTCCCAGTCAAAGCTACCAACGGTTTTGCTAAAAGAGAAAATTTGGGATCCACTGTCTACAGTAAGAGGTAATACCTAGAAAAGCACGTACTTCTCTCTGTGTGCGAGGAACACTCATCTGCGTAATTGCTTTTATTCTCTCTGGGGTCAACTTCCTTCCCTCCTTTGACAAGAGATGACCTAGGTAGGTCACTTCTTAGCAGCAATATTGCATTTTCGAAGGTGACACCTTGTGATTCAAATTAGACAAATGATGCAATAACGAAATCGTAGCTGCTTTGCAAGTTTCCTTATCATCAGCAGCCACTAAAAGATCGTCTACATACTGTACTAGAGCAGAACCTGGAGGAAGGACAAAGGAATCTAACTGGCTTTTTAATGCTTGACTGTAAATGGATAGGCTCTCACAATAGCCTTGTGGAGCGCGTTTAAATCTGAAACTGCGACCTCCTAGACAGAAGCCGAAAATATCTCTGCTTTCTTCGGCTATCGGAATGCTGAAAAAGGCATTCTTCAAGTCGATGACTGAGAACCAAGTAGCTGTAGCAGGAATCAGTGTTAACAAGGCAGTAATGTCTGGCACTACAGGAAACTGCGGGACCACAATTTTATTAACCTCTCTAAGGTCGATAACAAACCTATAAACTGGAGGCTTTGTAGGATCAGTTTGTTTCAAAATCGGTAGTACAGGACTGTTACAGACATTTCCTCTCGTTTCTTCAACCACACCTTTTTTAATCAAATCTTGCACAATCAATAAAAGTGCACGCTCACCTTCACTAGATATTTTATATTGAGGAATTCTTGGAAATTTTACATTCGCTTTTAACGTTACTACATATGGTGGTATTTCTAAAAGGCCTACATCATTAGGACCAGTCGCCCAAAGAGAATCAGGGAGTGAGCGTAGCTCTGGCGGGAGTGCATCCATTGACAAGTACATCGGAGAAGTGATATTTTTACCCAACGTAAGCTGTACTCCCTCCGGAGAACAGTACAATGTCGCATATAGTCGTTTTAACAAATCTAAACCAAGCAGATTTTCATTACAACCTGTCGTCAAAATCAGAGGTGCTTTCAAGTGACATGGTCCAACAGAAATAGACAAAGGACCAGATATCGGGTTGTAAACAGGGGCGCCTGAAAAACCTACAGAAACATTTGTTGAGCCAGACAAAGGTGCGCCAGGGAGTTTCGCATGAATGATAGAACTTTTTGCGGCACCAGTATCCAACAGAAACGGTTTGACTACACCTGATGTTGCTACTGCGACATAAGGCCCACTCTGATCCACTGGAACTGATACTACTCCCTCTCTCTGTCCATGGCTGTCCTAGTACCCATTTTGTTGAAATCCCTCATCCACTTCACAATAGTCTTCAACAAGATATTGTTGAGATCTATTTTGCTGAGTAGACTGTCCATTTCGTTGATCAAAGTGATTTGAAGGACGATCATTTGTTTGTGGAGGCATAGCACCTCGCCCTCGACCTCTAGAATTTTGCACGAAACCACCACGACCTCTCTGAGCTGCTGCTGCATTATTTTGCGCCAAGATCGGACATTCATTTTTATAGTGACCCTCTTTCTTGCAGTAAGCACATTGGTTCCACTGATATTGAGGTCTTGATGTACTATAATCTGTTCTTTGATACGAACCCTGTTGCATATTACTCTGATTGGTGCGAGGCGGATACGCCTGCTGTAAAAGAACTTTAGTCTTTAAATCCTTCGTTTTCTTCTCTGATTTCTCCTTTTCCTCTTTATCCCTGTTTTCGTAGTACTGTGCAGTCGCAAGTATTTGCGCTGTTGTGGACACAGCCCACGCACTCTCTGAATCTTTTAATTTATTGCATAATTCAGGTAACAAATTATGCACAAATTTATCAACAAACAGTCTTTGCCCTCCTTCTGTGCTCATGTCCTGACCACTATGATCTACAAAAGTCTCTTCAAACCTCGTGAAGAAGTCGGAGACACTTTCGTCTTTCTTCTGCCTGCATGCTGATAACTTGTCCCAATTAACACGCAATGCGGGCATCAAAGTCTTCATTAGATCAATTATTCTACCTGGAAGATTAGCAATTAGGGGTTCGGGTTTTGCACCACCTACTTGCTGACCATCCGCTGCAGTGATAGCTGCCCAGTCACCACCTAAGGCAACTTGATGATCCTCTCTACGAATTTTAGCCCACACTGGTTGCGGAACTACGTTACCAAACAACATATCGATGTCTGCTAAGTTCATTATACAAGCCTCAACTGTCTGTGTTAATTCCTTATAATATCCAGCAGGATTCTTACGCGGATCTGGCAAGGCCTGCTTCACTGCTAGCACTTCAGCTCGCTTCCACGGAATGTGTATCCACACTCTTTGGAATTGGGCCGGAGCGGCTACAACACCATTATTTTGATCGGCTTGCACAGCTTCGCACCAAATAGGAGGAACCTCCCTCATTGGATATTGGCGACTTAGCTTTGTCTTGCTTTTCTCTAAATCTCTTGGTGAACGAAGTGATGGATCATTCCTATAACTTAAAATCAGTTCCATCGCTTCTTCTATATTATCACCCACTATCATTCCTGCAGCAAAGTCTTTCTGAACCTTGATTAAATCTTCTAAATTAGATTCAACATCGTCTTCTTCTATCTCCTCACGTAACAACGAGCACATCTCGTCAAAGACATACCGTTGAGTTGGTTCTTTCCACTGCATAAACGTATCTAGCACATCTCTCATACTATATCTCCTACTCTTCGAAATCCACCTGAGAGCCGTGGAATCTAAAATTCCCCGTTCCTCAGTACTCGGAAGCTGACTGCGTCTCTGAACAGAGTCAGAAGTAGGAGTCTTGATTAAAGTTTTATAGAAAGGAGACAGAATATTAGACACAGAATCAGTGATTCTCCGACGAACAGAAAGTGGAGTCAACACACTTGCAGATGTAGAAAACACAGTAGAGGTAGGAACAGATAACGGATTAGTAGAAGTATCAAGGAAGATAGTTTGTGGAACAGTAGGTGTAAGCGAAACAGATACAGGTATAGAAGTCGGCAATCCAGGAAGAGGAGGAGGAGCCGTAGGAACATTTACATTGACCACAGGAGGTACAGGAGCTTGATTCTGAGGGACAGGAGCAGGAACACCAGGTTGTCCATCAACCGGCAATTGAACATTCGGTAAAGGTGGAGCCGTAGCACCCTGTGCATACGGTGGAGGTGACCGTAACAAATAAGATAGCAGAGGATCGTTTTCGGAATCCTCCAGTATCTTAGCTGTTTTCGATGGCAAGGCAGGATAGCACTTGTCAATCGCTAAATTGTGCTCTCTAATGGCCACCTCTATGGCTTTCTCACACTCGTTAGCCTGCAACTGCTTAGTCGCTTGTTCTAGGGTCAACTCTTCTTGCTCTTTTTGTTCTTTCTTTAACCTTTTCATTTCTCTCTGTTTGGATTCTTTTCGCCAGTAACGGAAAGAATCAAACATTGCCGGCCGGGCTTTCTTCCTAAACAATTTCGCTTCTAAATTGTCGAGAATTTCGGGTTCAAAACTACCATGCAGTGGCCAACTAAGGACACCATCCTTCTTACAGTAACGGACCCACACCTCATTATAAGATATAGGACCCACACCAAATTTACAATACAAGTCATATAGGGGAGTCCCAATCGGAGGAACCAGACATGAGTCCTCTAATCGTGAGTCACTGTTGCAACTAAAACAGGACAACATACAGTTTTTCTGACTTACCATTTTCAGTCCGGAACACAAAACAAACAAAACACGGAACAAATATGTGCACTTGAACCAAGAACTTAGGCCTACCAAAACGAACTGATGTATCGATACCCAAACTAAACCAAATAGATTATCGTAACTAGAACAACCAGTGATAATCTTACGAAACCAAACCAAACCAAGAACCGATCAAGGATTTTAGCAACCCTCACAAAGTAACCAGCTAGCTATCACTAAATACTTAACTGAGGCACTGAAGACGTCACCAAGGAGAAACCCGTCACGTTTCGCTGTACTAAGGACTGCACCTCGGGTCCAAGACAGGGCGACGGTCAAGGCAACGGCCCACTGCAGCTGTCCTGAACGGGAACCCTCGTGGAAGAGAACGTCGGGCCACTTTTGCGATATGCCGGGATCGATGAAGTGGGGCGCCTCCCTCAGGAATCTTCACACGAAGCTTCTCGAACTCTTCAAGCTTTTGGACCGGTACCGAATGACGTCGCCCCACGTTGGGCGCCAATTGGAGTTCTGGACTTTTTGGTTCCGTCCAGAGGTGTCAGGGAACAACACCCAAAGACCCCGGAGTTCCACCTGCCTTGGTGCACAAATGAACAGAAACACGGGCTTCTCGATGGTGGCGTCAAAGACCAAAGGTTTATTACTGCAGGGACACAGAAGTCACAGAAACTACGCATGGGCAGTAACTAGGAGCCTGTTCGAATTGTACAAAGAGGGTTGCTCCTTATATACTAAATTTTGGCCTTTAGGCGAATTCTTCACATGTTAGTACATTCCCAAACCTTTGTGTCATGAACAATAAATATTTGGCGTACACAGGAATCATCGACAATATCTGATGACAAAACATTACGAACGAGGGGTTCCCACCTTTCCATCATAATCCCATGTCAACTTTTCATTCAAGAGCCGGACCGCCTCATCGTAAATTTCGTTACCTCCCCCTAATAAAGGCCCAGAAGGAAAGGAGCAGAGCCAGGTGCAGAAGATAGAAAAGCAGGATAAGAGATGTTTGTGGGTTGTAAATGGGCAAGGCTACCGGCTTCGGCCTCCTAATCGTGATCAGGACAATGGATACGAAGACCAGTTTGGCAGGACTGGCCTCGGGCAGAGGAGACAGCCTTTGTCGAGTCATGCAGCTACAGCGTGATCTGGTTTAAGGTGCACGTGTCCTGTAAGAGGTGAATCTCCGGCTAAGGCTACGTGTCCTTAATCGAAATGAAGTGATTAAAGGCTATTGCGTATGTGAGGGCAAGAAACACAAAATGGCGGCCATGATCTAAGATGGATGCCGTGGGTAGATCAGAAATGTGTTTATAAAAGGAGTGCTCTTGCTCGTAGCGTAGCGAAAACACCAGGATATACTAAATGGATCATTTGCGGTTCGCTGATACCAATATTATGTATTTCCGACAATATTGAAAACACGGGTTCAAATCGTCACGGAACCTCAAGGCTGGAAGTTCAAATCCATTAATCAGCCCCTAATTCATTATTGTCAGTTGGGGCAGGGCAGGTGTTGTAACTAATTTTGCAACAATGAAAGCACTTAGCAAGTGCAAAAGATCACTAATCAGGAAGCACTAAGGAAGCAGGTGCCAGCTAAAAAAATATTCTGTGACACATTAATCAGCCCCAAATTAATTCAGGTCACTTGAGGCAGGGAAGGTGTGCTTGCTTTGCCACAATAATGTACACTGACTGGACAACCAGAGGGTGCTGTGATGAAACAGAGGGTGGCATGGGTGGGCCAGAGGGTGGCATGAGTAGTCAGAGAGTGGCAGTGGTGACAGAGAGTGGCAGTGATGAAGAAGAGTGTCCCAAACAGGCTGGACACGTAGAAACAACAAGTTCGCGAAACTTGTGACCCGACAGGTAAGTTCGCGTGTTGCGAAATTGTACAAAACCCTCGCGAACTGGCAGAAACCCGCGCGAACACAAAAAAAAAAATCCGAAAATTCGCGAGAATTCGCGGATTTTGCGGATTGCGAGTTCGCAAATCCGCAAAATTCGCGAACGCGAGATTCGCAAAATTCGCCCATGCTTAATATTTACACTATGAAAAGGATAGTAGGACTATTGTACAAGAGGATTGTGCTAGTCAACGACCCGTTGAACAGAGGATTCCAGATTTTGAAAATGAAGTAGGGAGTACCACACAAGAGGATGGTGTTTGTCACATTCTGCAAGAAAATGTATGTATAACGTCGTGGAATGTGGCAGGGGTAAAACATACATTAAATGATGAGGAATGGCTAAAGAAAACTGTGACCTAATTTTGCTCCAAGAAATGTGGCATACTGAATCATTTTTTATAAATGGTTATCAAACTATATGTACACATGCCACACCATCTAGGATGGGTTGCATAAAAAGTGGCTTAGTAGCAGCAATTCCAGTATCCTCTCCCCACATTTAAAAACAATTATATATCCCGTCACAATTTTATCAATGACTTTATTTTAAAGTTGAGGAGAAACAGTCCATTGTTGTAATCAATTTCTATGATAACATTTTGGATAATACAAGATCCAAGTTAATTAACTAAAAGGGATGGGGGGGTGATTATATGCTTTTCTGGGCTGGTGACTTTAATGGCGAAAAATGTGAAGTTATAGCAGGAGAACAATGTGGCTATCTTGATCATTATGGAGATCGAATCTCCCATTTTTCCCACGACATTTATGGTGAAACCATTAACTTTGCTATTCATAAATATAATTTTGTAATTATGGAATTAAATGATTTTGATCGACAGTCACCTTTCCAGACATTTGTAGGTGCTAAATCGTCATCAACCATTGATCATTTTATTGTCTCAGAACATTGTAGGGATCTAGTGGAATATTTTACAGTTTGTGTAAGCCTATTTAGTGATCACCACCTCTTAACTTTGAAGTTTAATATGTCTCGGACTAAAAGAGAGAATGCAGCCGATATTAACATCGAGAACCAAGGTAATAACGGAGTCTCAATAAAATGGTCAGGTGTAAACTCTTCTCGTACTAGGAAAAAACAGCATGACATTGATACATTCCTAGATAGTTCATCCATTAATTCATATATTATTAGTGCCTTTTCTAATATTACTATTGAAATAGCAGACGATCTAAAAATAAAACAAAAGAATAAAGGGTGCAACCAAGGACTTAGATGGTTTAATTAGGAATGTTCAAGGTTAAATAAGGATTTAAAAGCCACCCTAAATACAAAACCCAGGAACAATTCTGAAATAAGTAACCTAAGGAGAAAGTATAAAATTGCCCTGAACCTTAGGAAAACTGAGATCCGAGAAGAGGCCTGGGATAAATTAATACAAGCTGCAACAACTCGTGATACAACCCTATTTTGGAAAACCATTAACTATTCTTTTTTTAGAGATACCGCAGCGGTAACGATAGATGTTTTAGTTCCATTAGAGGAATGGATAACACATTTCAAAGGCATTTTCAACCCAGAAGGAGCCATAGTCATGCAAAGGGAAAAGAGTAACTTTATTACAGTTGAGCCAGTTGGGTTACACCAGCTAACTTTAGAAGAAATCAAAGGGGCACTTAATAAAAGTGCTAGTGGCAAAGCTGCCGGACCCGATCGGGTCACAATCGATGTCTTGAAGATTGATTTCGAATTTTGGTCACCCACCCTATTGAACTTTTTTAATGCAACCTTTGATGGAATGCTTCCTACATCTTGGGTTGAAAGTATAATAGTCCCCATATTAAAAAAAGGGGATAGAGGGCATGCTAAGTATTATCGCCTCAAATCTCTCCTTGACTCTACCTCCAAATTGATGGGGAGAGTCCTGCTGGGAAGACTAGAAAACTGGGTCTCTGAGAATAACATACTATCAGAGGCCCAGTATGGTTTTAGGAGAGGACAGGTATTGGGACGATAGAACCATGTGTAAAGTTGGACCTTCTGGTAGGAAAATATACCCTAGCAAAGGGAGGGTCCCTACACCTTTGCTTTGTCGATCTCACCAGTACTTTCTACCTGGTAAATCACGATAAACTGTGGCAAACACTGGTTGAGTTAGGTGCCCCCAAAGATATTGTTATTTACTTGTCCCAGATTTATACCTTTCTGCTATCTAGAGTCCGTTTTGGTATAAAGGGAGAATGTTCGCCGGACTTTAGGGTAACTTGTGTGTCATAGCTCCCTTTTTATTCTCATGATATATAAATAATGCTGACCCTTTTCTGCAGAACTTAAAGGCCGATGCCCCAAAGGTAGGTGCTCGTCCCACTCCAGTACTCCTTTATGCGGACGATTCCATCCTTATTTCGATGACGGGAAATGGTCTGCAATGATTGATAGAAAAATGTGCGCATTTCATGACTGAAAAGGATTTAAAGCTGAATTTAACAAAAACTTTCGTTATGACCTGTGGTAAAAACAGAACAAGGATTAAAAAGTATTATGTGGGCGGCACCGTAATTGATAGAGTCTCAAGTTTTATGTATTTGGGTTTACTGTTTAATGAAAATGGTACATGTGGTTTGCATATTAATCTATCATATTTAAAATGTATACGAACAATAGAGGGTATATGTAGATTTTCTACAAAAATTGGAAATAAACCCATAAGGGAAATGCTCACCCTATATAGAAGCAAAGCTATTACAACTGCATACTATGGTGCAGCTCTATGGGGAAGAGCTAACACTGTAACCCTTCTAACAGAAGAGAACACGATTTTTAAATGTTTACTAGCAGTTACAAGCTCTACATCAAACTGTTTAGTCCACAGAGAATTGTCTTCCCCCTACATTATGATTTTATAAGAACAGCTGGTCTTACTCTATGACATATGGACGAGAGAAGAAGCAAGGTTTACTAAGAGTATAATACTGGATTGTCTGACTCTAGATATTAGCAGAAAAATAATGTGGCTTGAATATATTCAAACTTTATTAAAAAGCTGTAAATTAACCCTAGCGCATAAACAAACTATGTCTATACAAGAGTATAGTAAAAAAGAGTTGAAAACAAGGCTTATATCGCAATGGATTTGGTAAAGGATGATGAATCAAGTACGAAAAAAAAGGATCATCTCTTGCTATGAGCACCCACTTTTTATGGGCATACAACCGTATCTCATCAAAGTAAGAAATACCCAACATAGGTTCTTTTTAACAAGACTAAGACTCAGAACCCTATACTATCTAGTTGCATTCCCTAATTCCAGGAAAAGGTACCATATTTTACCAAATTGCCTATGTGATGGAGAATCTCCTCAATCCACACTGCATTTCTTATTATTTTGTAATTTTTATAGAGACATTTGTAAACTTGTTTTGAAATCTCTTTTTTTAGCAAATAAATGTTATTACTATAAACAAGCTTTTAACTTTAGCTGCAGCTTGGAGAATGATAAAATCTTGAATTCTGCTTGCAACTTTACACAAATGTCTACTGGGAAAAGAAAGACTTACTCCTATTTAGATGCATTAACTTATGAATTTTATCATGATTGACGTTGGAGTTATAATGCCATTTATCCAAAATGTATGATATATGGAATTGAACGTACTATACCCACTTTCGAGAAGTTTTTTAAGACTAATGATCTCAAAAAAATCTTAATGAACCTTACTATTGATTTCCTTGGATTACTAACTAAAAATGGACTGTATTTTTGTGAATAATTGTGAGGATGTGTAAGTAACATGTTTTTATTATTGTTATTAGAATGCTTTTATGGTCATGTATAATGTACCGAATAAAGCTTTTTTGATTTGATTTGATTTGATCCAGAGGCCAATATATGCAGCACATACATCACTATAACGTGCTTAAATGGTACCGTTTCTTGTAGATGCTGCCTGGGGACTTGGCCCTATCTTATCCAGCAATTCCTCAATAGACTCCCTCTTCAATCTGTAAAACTGATGAACCCCTCTTCTCTGAAGTCAATGAGGGATATGCGTTGGCAAAAAATGTATTCCTTCCTTCTTCGTTGCCTCTGTCGTTATCACAGAGCTACTCCCAATTGCTGTATAACAACCTCCGAGGCGTAGTTGAGCTTGGCAAAGTGTTCGGTGATTATGAGGAATTTGTACAACATCCACTGAATCATTTCCTATGCCTGGGTCACTGATGCGCAGCAATTCTGGTGCATGTCTAGCTTTGCATGGCAATTGTACATTACGCGCGATGTAGTGCTACACTTTTTAATATCACGGCATTATGGTTGAGTTGGATTCTGCAAAAGAATGCCTATGTTGTATATATTATATCATGGGTGACACACAGGATTCAGTGCAGCTTTTGCACTACAGAAAACGTTTTAAAAAACATGCATTTAAATTGGATGTGTTGTTTTTTTAAATATAACTTACTGCTTGCACACCAAAACACCCGGGCTGGCAACCGGGTGTTTTGGTCTGATGCAGAGCAGGGGACTGATTTTGTTGATGGGACCTGGTGTGCTGAAAAAAATGTGTTTTGCTTTGTTTATTTCAAAGCACACGCAGGTCCCCATCAACAAAATCAGCCCCCAGCGCAGTGAAAACAGCCTCCAGCTCGGCAGCACACCAAAACGCCCGGTAGCCAGTCCAGCCCTGTACGGCACAAACCATCGATAAATATGCCCCTTAATTCCTTGACTTATCCAGATCAAATTTTCAGATCAAGAAGACGAAGAGACAATACGTGATTGCCACCATATTTCAAACATACAGTTCTTTAGCCTCAGACTAATTCCTTGGAAAAACTGTTTTGGAAGAAACCCTTTCCAAAAATGGTGAGTTCGCCTACTTATCGCTGACTTGTGCTAAAACATATCTTTGGCTGTGCTTGTCCTGCTAGGCATTCACACCACTGCAACTGGTATGGTAAAAACAAAGAGAAAACCCTCTTAGAATCACAACTGAGGATCAAGACTGCAGATTACCAGATGGTGAAGCAGATACAAACAGGGCTTGCAGAAGTTGCCACCGTGCTCAAGGATGCTGTGTTTTTAAACTCTATTGCGACTGGCGCACCATCCTAAACATTCCACTCTCAAGCCCCACCCCCTCCGTTTATCCTATAGATTTATGTAGGTGATTTTAATTTTCTTCCTCCTTGTTTTCCACATCTTTATCATGTCCAAAAATCAGCAAAAGACACTTTAAGAAATTGAAGGACAAGAGTAACTATTTTCTTTACTAATTTTACAAATGTAAAATGGTTGACGAACTTATATTTCATTACTACTATCTTCACAACACCAAAACACAAGCGCAGCGCTGTGAATTATTATGGTTGCCTGCAAGAAAAAACAACTGGCCTGGCATGACACACCTGCCCCACAAACGGTAGAATTATTTGTTGTTATTGAACAGGATAAACTATTTCTTCGTCACTGTTCATATGCGTTCTGCATTTATTTTTTAAAAAGCATTAACCTGTGTCTTGGGAGCATGCAGTTAATTTAGCTGTTAAAGCATCAGTACTGCATATTTATCTCCTTTATATTTCATGTTTTGTTGTGCTTTGGCTGCTTTGTACTGTACCTTTGACATCTAATCCTGTTTTCGTTTTATAGCTAGGTCAAAGCCATTCTATTTATTCATTTAGAACAGTATCTCCAATCAGTTCCTGCCTGCACCGCATTTACAGGTAATTCTCAAGATGATTTTTTTTGCATTTAACAAATGAATGCTACACTTTCTGCCATTTATTTGGATGAGGGCTCTTTGAAACACTAAAATAAAACGACATACCAGCTACAAACGTCTGCCACCTGGAAACAAATGCCCATGGCTGGGATAATAGTAAATGTTTCTTTTGAATCTCATTTTTCCTGTCATTATTTTCCCACTCGGGCTAACTGTGCTGAGCAGCCTCGGTATTCACCTCGGGGGTGATAAAAGCATGAATGGCGCTAAACTGCAATTTCGGCCCCCAGGTATACTGCAGGTGCATGTTGAATGATAAGTGCTAGAGTATAAACGGAGCGCTTTCATTCAGTGCTACGCGGTTAATTATTCGGGAAAAAGAAAGCTATCTTGAAATCAGGATAAGTTGCTGCAAGGATTTGTGTCCGGTGCATGAAATAAAACGTCTTTGACAATGGAGATACAAGATAGCATCAGTTAAACTTGATGCATCAGAAATAAAAGTCTCCTGGGGAACCTGTTATATAATATTCATATCTGTGAAGTAAAATCAATATGTTTTCTTTGGATGCTTATACTAATGAGATTCACTATTTAGCAGAAGATGGGACTCTGTCAAGACTGGTTCTAGTAGCAACCCTACCTCTGACGCACCGTAATTTCACCTTGACTCTACCTTTTGAGATCTAAGTAGGCATCTTTCCCATTCAATGTTACATCAGGCACATTTTGTACTAGGATTTGTATTTTAGAGCAAATTGGTAAGCTAGTTAGGAAGCATGCTATTTATGTAGAGTTTTCTGCGGAGGTGGTTGAAGTTCCTGGGCCAATCAAAATCCTGATACTTCTTTGGAGATTTGTTGAGCAGAGCTCAAAAGTTGTGCTTCTAGTTACATCTGAGCGGTGTCTTGGGGTCATTGTTACACAATTGAGTCCACCGCAGGAGAGACAAGCAAAATGCCAAAAGTTAGGGTTGAAACAGAAAGAGAGCCATGGTTCTCAGAATACAGCAATTCCTTTGTTTGCTAGTGTGACTAAAACTGCTATTTGGCCAAATGTCATGTCTCAGTTGTATGGCAATAAGTGGCGCTTTCAAAGAGCACGTCAAACTCTATCTCCATACTAGCATACTATGGCCTGATGTATACGTGATAAGGTGAAATGCGTGCCCTACATTCCAGTGAGCGAGAAAAGTGAACCTCCTTTCTTCTGGAAGGGTTTAGTATGGTGTTCTCTTGAAGATCATGCAACATATCACGAGCTGGGGAGGCATGAGCTAATAGGTCATTGTTCAAAATTCTGTAACGTAAAGGGGAGTCAGTTGATGCTGTGCTGCAGACTAGATGTTGTGTATTGAATAAACCTAGACCTCACATCTTTTTTGTATGCGTGCAGTTTGTGGCACATACTACATTTGGCTATGACTGGAGGGCGTGCCTTACCTACACACCCAAGGTAAAGGACAGGATGATGTGGAGGAATAAATTAAACAAGCAAAATCTTCTGCAGAGAAATCCAAATTAATCCCTTACCTACACATCCCAACAGCTGCCATGCATCTCTAATAACTATAAGCTCGGTCAAAGCGAGAGCCTGGGGGACATGTTAATTTAAGATCGAGCCAGCTCCATGAAAGTATTTAGCGTGTGGCACTAGAACGCATCTTCTAGAGGGAGAAAAAAAGAAAAAAACAGGCGCGACATTAGGTCAAGGGAAGGCCAGAGAGCATGTACATTTGGTGCCCATCTTAAAATGGTAAAAGCATTTCTAGCACAGCAAGTAAAGGAAAAGATAACAAGTGACATCTGTGGGGAGTGCCCAGAGATACATATATATTAAAAAAAAGAAAAAAGGTGATCTGTTATAGGAACACGATTTATTGTATTGGAGTCCTTGTGCCTTTACTGTGTCTGAAGCCCAGTGATAGGCACATTATTGATGGTTGGCTAGTAAAGGACCTGCACCTACAGGAAAAGAAGATAAAGTTGCAGTTACAGGCACACCTAATAAAAAGGGGATAGACTTTTCAATTTGTGGGTGAAACTGACATAGGAACATAGGACCAAAAATGCAGAATGTTATTCCTTCAATCTTTTTCTTAAATAATTTGGGGATTCCTCCAATCAAATGGAACAATTGAAAGAAAACTTCTGTGAACCATGCAAACGTATGTGGAACTAATCTAAGTGCAGAATAAAAAATACTCTCTTTAGTTACACTATTTGGGGGGTAGGAGGACAGGAAGTATTAGAGAACCTTCCCAGTTTAACTGTGGAGGAGGAAAGGAACCTGAATGAGTATGAGATGTGTGTAGAGAAGTTGGATAGGCACTATGTTTCCCAAATGAGCACCATAATGATAATGGAACGATATAACTTTGGTTATAGGGAATAAGGTGACTCAGAAACTATTGAGGAATATGTAACTAGTTAAAGAAAACTGGCAGCTACCTGCAAATGTGGGGGTTCAATACATTAGACAATAAGAGACCGACTAGTTCTTAGATGCAGTAGTGACAAGATTAGAGAAGAACTTTGGCTTAAGGATGAATCTCCTTTAGGGGAAGGGATGCTTATAGCAAAGCTTGTTGAGTATATTTTAAAATGCATAAAAGAGTTGAGGATTGCAAAGCAGGAGCGAGGTACAAAGAAAAAAGATGATGATTCTGTAAACGTGGTCAAAGTGAACAGCTATGAAATAAAATGAGAGGAGCAAGTTTAAGGGTGAATGTTATAGGTGTGGAAACCAGAGTCCCTGAGGAAATGACAGTGAAAGTCCAGCACATGTGTTAGGAATGAAGGGTATTTTGGGAAGTTTTGCATGAGTATGGAAAGAAAAGTTGACCGAGATAAGAAGGTTCATGATGTGCAAAATTTAGTTTTTCAGGCAAATGATATAGTGTCTTCATTTTCTAATAATGTCTGTGCGAGTGCTGGTCATGAATATCCTTCGACGTTAGATAAAATTAACAATGTTGAGCTTGCTCATATCTCCCTATTATCTCTAAGAGGGCGTTTGATGTAAATTTTGTCCACCAAGTACATCTAGCAAGTTTGGATATTTGTCCAGGTGGCTATGGTGCTTCACCTATTGAAATGGATAGTTTATTTACAGGAAACAATAAATTCAAAGGACTCATACAAGAATCTATGTGGCAAACAAAGGGGATAATTTAATTGGATGCTTTCACCAAAACTTGTGGGAGTCAAGTTGAATCCAAATGCGGTACCGCGGGTGATAGTACAAAATATACAATCACGCGCAACATAATTTGTAAAAGAATTTCCTCAGATAGTCCAAGGAAAACTTGGTTGTCTCAGAGGTTATAAACAGCACATAAGGTTGAGAAGAAACACAGTGCCTGTAGTAGTCAATATAAGACTGATACCTATAAGTGTTCAAGATAGTGTAAGTAGTTAATTGTAGAAATTAAGTGTGGAAAGGATGACAGAGCCGATTGAAGCTACAGAATGGTTGGTCCCTGTGGCTGTCACCAAAAAGCCAAATGGAGATATTCAGCCGTGTGAGGATTTTAGAGCACTGAATTATGAGGTTGTATTGATACATTTCTTCTTCCAAATATTCAGGAGCTGATTGCAACGTTAAATGTAGCAACTAGTTTCACCACCCTACATATATCATGAGCGTATCATCAAACTGAATTGGACACAGTCTTGCAAAAGTTAACAGCATTTACAACACTGATGGATGCATATAAGTACAAAAGATTACCATTTGGACTTGTATCAGCTGAGTCAGTGTTTCAGAGGTTGGTGTCTGAAATGATGAAGGACCTGAAGTGAGTCAAATACTATCAGTATGACCTGCTTATTTTTGGAAGGATGTGCAAGAACATAACTTAAGAGTAAAAATGGTTCTGGAAAGGCTGTTGAGTTTGGGGCTAACTCTTAAAGAAAAGAAATGCAAATTTAGTTTGCTGGAAATGTACTATCTAGGACATTTGATCACGGCGTAAGGAGTTTTACCAAAGAAGGATCTAGTATAGACCCTTGTGAAAATAGATGAATCATAGAGTAGGGAGGAACTGGTGTCGTTTTTAGGAATGTCTGAATTGCACGATAGATGTGTCCCAAATTATGCAAGAAAAACTGGATGTGAGGACCCTGTTAGGAAAGAAAGTCAAATTTGTTTGGAGTGAATATTGTAAAATAGAGTTTGAGGTGGTGAAAATGATTTAAAAATGCACCAAGTCTGAAGGCTTTTGTTCCTGGTGATAAAACAGTCATAAGTAGAAATGTGAGCCAAAAGAAAGGGTTTTGGAGCAGTTTTGATTCAGAGGCAAGATATAACGAGGAATTAATTGCCTGCACCTCTAAAGGGTTGAAGAATTCTGAAAAAAATTATTCAGTCATTGAGCGAGAAGCTTTGGACATTTACGGGGCATTGAATAGGTTCAAGAATTGTGTGTGGGGTATGAACTTTATAGTTTGATCGGATTACACACCTTAAAGGTAACTTTTATTTTAAATGGTCTGGATGCTATATTAGCCTAGATTACAAAGTGGATCATATCCCTGCAAGATTTCAGTTTTACAGTTGAATACAACTCGGGATTCTAAGAATTACTTTGCAGACTGTCTCACTTGATTAGTGAAACAGGTGGGGAAGGTCACTGAGTGTGCTCTATAAATACTATTCCCAGTCCCCACACCTTTGCTTCACTTCAAGGATTTGTCCAGTATTAGGAGCTTGAGGTCTAACAAATCCAGATGATCTTGTAACAGAAAAAGCACAGGTGCACCATAAATAAGAATTGTGCAAAAATAACAATATTCATCTCAAGGCACAGATAGTGAAGTCCAGAAGTCTTGTTTATTTGATTCTTTATTTTTCAACAGAAGAAAAACGAACAGCCGACGCGTTTCGTCCCAAGACGGGACTTCTTCAGGGCAAGGAATGAAGAGACAAATTCCTGGCGACGAGAGTGAACGTGTGGTAAACAACCGTTGGAGAAGGTTAATCTCGTAGCTCCAAACAAGAACTAGATGTGTTTATCAAGTAGGAAAGATCACTTGTAATCAAGATGTGGATCAAAGTATCCGCGGTGCACCATCCATAGGTGTGCACCTGAGCTTGTGTATCCGACCCCTCAAAGTAGAATATGTATAGTTTAAAAAAAATTCTTCCTGTAACTCCGCCAGATTCCGCGAGAAAAAGATGAATTGTCATCCGAAGCCCGTGTGCTGCTCACCGTCAGTACGTATAGCACATCCAACGGTTGTTTACCACACGTTCACTCTCGTCTTGGGACGAAACACGTCGGCTGTTCGTTTTTCTTCTGTTGAAAAATAAAGAATCAAGCAAACAAAACTTCTGGACTTCACTATCTGTGCCTTGAGATGAATATTGTTATTTTTGCACAATTCTAATTTATGGTGCACCTGTGCTTTTTCTGTTACATGTTTAAGTTCTGTTTAGGACTGACATTGTGATGGCGGGTGTCTTTTCGGTGTGCACATAATCCCTTTGTAAATATTAAGTAAGGGGCAAATATATTATTGAGGTTATTTCGGATCAGGTGCATCCTAATGAAGGTTCCGCCATCTGCCATTTTTTAGAAATCCAGATGATCTTACCTGCCTTGAAGCTTGCAGTGTCTTCCCACTGGGCTGATTCTCCATCCAGCACCTGAAAGAAAAGAGCAACAACATTAGAACCAGAACTCAACGTTTGTCTTCAACTAGAAAGAAGGTCAATGCACAGATAATTTTATTTTTTGATCATCAGAAAGACTCCTGCAGGACGTTTGCTGCTAGCTAAAGGACTGTTACTTTTTAAAAGGTTTGAGGCATTTCTTTCCTGAATCTTTATGAAGCAATAAAATTGGAGGACTAAAACCAAGACTCAAAAGTGAGCAATTTTGAGAGTGCATTAACAATCCTGTTAGAAAACCACATGATTGTCTGTTAAGAAGATTACCTCATGTTGATATTTATTTTGTTGTTCACTACATAGATCCTGGAGTGGTCAAAGCCCAATACCAGGGAAAATCCATCCTCCTTGGTGGCAACAAGGCCCTTATTCAAATCTTGTTCGATCAGGAAGAATCATAGCTCTGCACCATCCCAAATTTCCCAAACCCCCTTTCCCCTTGAAGCAACTGTCAGTACTCGTAGCCATTTGAGTGTTGAGGTTTGCTTCACCTGTGACTGATAGGATTCTTTTCGCTCCCCCAGAAGCCTACCATTCAGGTTAGTGGTTCTTGGCAGTCCCATTATGCCAAGAATTATGTAAAATATGCTAGTACCAGAATGTTGTCATTGATACTAGCCCATGCCTTGGGTGCCCATATATCAAACATTTTCTTCAGTACATCATAGTTGCCTCCAATACGCCATGGTTACCTTCCTTGAGCCCAAACATTAACTCCTGTGACATTTTGCCATATTTATCTATATACAATAAAATACCTCCAGTGTGTCAAGACATGATTTTGCAATGGGTGTCACCATATTCCCAACAATGATCTCTAGTATGCCAGGGTCACAGTTTACCACAGGTGCTCCCCCTTATGCCAATAATAATTTCTAATATGCCAGTGCCACAGTGTTGCCATGGATGCCCTCATAGGCTTGAGGTTACTGCACCAGTCTCTCAATCAGTGAACATTAGGTTTTAACAGAGGTCTGAACATCTGCTGTTTTTGACAATTACTCCACTTCTGCTAAACTCAAGCTGAGGCTCTTTGTTTTAAGGAAGTGATGGACTTAGAGAGGCTGACTGTGAGTTAATAACTGCGTGTGTATTTTTTTAAGCATATGCCTCTGAGTAAAGGCTTGTCTCTTAAAATGTCCATGAGTGAGTGCCTTCAAATTTGAAAATGAGTCCTTATGAAAATGTTTGCTTACACCTGAGTACCAAAGACATTGGGCATCATTTCGAGTTTAGTGGGGTAGGACATCTGAGATACATTGCAGGACTCCAGCCCCACCAAAAGTGTGATGCCCCATCACATTTAGAGGTGGGGAACCACAGCGTTCCAGTAGCACAGTCTCAGCAGGTTCCACTGTCAAAAACCAGTAACCTGGGTGGCAACTTGACACCCAGTTCTCAGGGGCAACAGGACATGGCCACCACCACTAACTTTCCCTCCTCTGTTCTGCAATGGGTGACATGGTGGACCCAGACTAGGCAAACATACAAAGGCCCAATGTGCAGGTGAAACCCCCTTTTGAGTCAGTGTCATTGTTGTTGCCTTCCTTTTTAGCAACAATTCTCTACATTGGGTGATTGTTGCTAAAAGGTAAAAGAGAATGCCAAATGGATTACATAAACATGGTGACCAGCTCACCATTTAATAGTAATGAAAGTCCATGTGCCACTTAGATGAACTTACTTTCAGTGTAGACATACTGTCTAGTCAGGAGAGAAATTCCTGATATAGCATATAGTTCTCCACTGGTGGGGTGGCTAGGATGGTCTCTTCAAACCCAGCAGACTGGCGGTGTTCTCATAAAACTCAAATTGCCCCAATGGTCTTTAAATATATTCATGACTTGCTTAAGAGCTTGTGATTGTCAGGAAAGCCCATTTATATGAGAAAGTTCATGCTGATTGCATGAAATTATCTATTCTATGTTCTTCTCAGCTCTATTTGACGATGTCTCTGCCATTCATTAATGTGCATGTCTTAATCTATGTGTGCCTCCTGTGTATGCTGTCCATCCTGCATGTGTTTGAGTTTGTATGGATGTCTGTGCATGTACTTCCTCTTTGTGTGTGTTTTGTAGACCACCAAGCTCTCTTGTGGTTTTGGCAATAGACATTTTATGTAGATTTTCTTGTCTTTTCCATCTCCCTGTAGGGCTAGCCTTGTGTTTTAGACTAGTCTGGCCCAGACACTTGCTATCCACTATCTACTACGCCAGATTACTTTGGGCTCCATCAGTGATATGGGCCTTCTGTATCAAGGTATTGACAATGCCATGATTGAGGGTTTCTTGGACAGCCTCTGGATCTGTGGCAGCTGGAGGTGGTGAGCTAACTCGTGGCTTCTTGTGTCTAGCTTCCTTCTATATTTGCACTAGGTGGGGCATCCTAGAAATATATATTGATTTTCATTGCTTTGTGAGTGGCAAGCAATTTGCCTCAACAGAAGATGTATTGTTAATCTAACGAGAGCAAAATAGAAAAGGAAGGGTGGTGTTGATAAGGGTTATAATAATTGGATAACTGGTAATACCATTAAGGGCCTGATTTCGATGTCTGGCGGAATTCCTTCTACCCGACACAGACTTGGTCTTGGGTCTCACAAAACCCAGTCGGTGGGCCCAAACGCCTCTTTAGTTTGATCACATTCCTATATTTCACTATGGGAGCATGCATTACAGCCATAAACCGGCTGAAATGCATGCTCCCATAGTGAAATGGGAGGTGCGGTTCATCCCTGCACCCCATGGCAGGCACCTTGAGGTACCTGCCACAAGCTGCAGGGATCATCAGGTGGGTGCCTCCACCCAGAGGCTGTGCACAAATGGGGGCCCTGCTGTGGGCCCCCAAACATGTTTTCTGACGTGGTTTACATGTCAGACAGACCTGAATAGAAACCATGCCAGAAACTATGAAGATTGAGATTACTAGCCAGCTTCCGACTGGAGGACGGGGTCACCGAGCCTGTCGGATGCCAGCCGGAATGAGCAGCTGGTTTCCTTTCTGACCACCTCTATCATAATGAGGACGTCGGAAAGAAAACCGAGTGGCCCTTTACAATGCGGCCTAAAGGCTCTGACAACAGGTCGGAGCCTTTACGGGCTGCATTGTAATCGGCCCCTAAGTGTACACATCTGTAAATGCAGTGAAATTAAAGATGCCATATATGTAGTGAGTGATTTATGTAATAAATCACTGTCTTACCGGCCTGTTGCACCAAAAATATCCGCATCCAATTTGTCATACTCAGCTATTTATTTCTTCATAAAGGAATAGCTACCATGATCAATAAACACTAACACAGTGCCCATGGTTGCAGGCAGGAGCACCAGTCCTCATTTTTGGGAAACAACATTTGCTTTTCCTCAACATACTTTGAGTCAGAGTAAAAGAGAAGAAAACACAGAATGGGGATAGGAGAAATAGAAAGCCGGGCAAGCAGTGGCAAAGGGAGAAAGAATGGATTAAAAAGACCATGGAAGAGTGCGAGAAAGAGTCAGGGAGTATCTGGTGGTGGATTAAAGAGGAATGAGGTGGAATCAAGACTATGTAGCCTCAATACTCTATGTTCCGACCTTCTGCTAGCGTCGGCAATGTGCTTCTGAACAAAACTTCCAAAGCTCAAGAAAACATGATTTTGCAAATGTAGCTCTGCAATAATCCAATGTTTTAAAGAACCCTGGAGTAACTGAACTCTAAAATACTTTCCCTACACAAGACGCTGATATTGTAGACTTAGAGTTTGCAGTAGCAGAGTCTACTGGCAATTAAAGGCCCGCTCCATCATTTCGGCACAGGTCTTTAACCAGGGAGCTGGCCTTTAATGGAATTATAGAGCCCACTACAAAGGGTTTCCAGGCTATTGGAACATTCTACCAGTAGAGGGCTGGATGTTCTAATTTGTGAAACAAAGGTCTCACGGAGTATGAGGGGGTTGACTTCCCCAGGAGCTCGGTGATATCTTTGTTAAACATTGGAATGTTCATGCTTTGGGCTTCTAACAGCCTTTAAATGCTCGAAGCACTACATTGTTTTCAATGGAGCTCCAATATTCCAATGTTCTAATATAGGTAAACACATATTGTCCTATTGCTTTCAGAAGCCTATGATTAAAGAGTCTTTGTGAGACATTTACTTTTTTTCGCGGAACATTTTTCAAGGTTGAACTCTTTAAGTGCACAATTATCTTTACCTACTTCTTTTAAAACATGGTTTATCTGCAATTCTTGAATTCTGCAATAATTTATTTTCTTCACTGCTCCCTGTACTAGATTTTTCTCAAAATCAATTTGCCACACTAAAGCAATAAACCTCATTCATGTTTTCCTAGTAATTCTCTTCAGTATTCTGCCTCAGTTAAGCACTGGGTATGAGCACACCAGTGGACAGATATATTCTCTTCTGTCCAAATGTAACCTTAATCAATAGCCTTCAAGCTTCTTCTAGTGTATTTCATTAGTGTAATCGCATCACATTAATTACTGGATTTCCTGATTATCTGTCCAGTCAATTTGTCAGTTAGCATTGAATGTAAGACCTGAGAAGCTGCACGTTATCTTACAGTAAGTGGATCACATTCACTCCTTTGGTATTTACTGATGTTTGCCTACCTGAGGCTTATATTAATTGAATACCTTGACCCTTAATTAGCTGTCGTATCTTCTATGAGACATGAATGTGTTTTGCTAGCCTAAGGTGATGTAAAACTTCTTCTGCTTAAAGCATGTAATGCTTGATGTTCTGACAGAAATGAAGACCCACCACTGTAAAAAGCTGGTTATTATTTTGACAGAGGTGAGTATGTGTTGTGCATTCTGGTATTAATTGTAAGAAATATGTCTGATTTTTTTTGGCATTGCCGTGATGATTTCCTCTGGTCTAACTGTTTAAGCAGATTAATATCCATTAAACAGCCAAATAAATATCCAAATCAGAAATCCTCAGACTAACATATGACTAAAACAGAGATTTTCTGAGCAACTGAATATGACATTGATTGTAAAACAAACAGAGAACTACATTATATTAATGTCTATTTAGGTTTGTTTAACTCCATATTTTTTCAATTGAATTTCTTTCAATATTGGGCAAATGTGCAGATGATGCCCATGTGTCCATTATGGAAAAATGACAATGACAGAGTAAGCAGCAGTACATTGAATCCGTCCTCATAATAACGTGAGCGCTCCTGTTTACGATGTAATGCGATGAGGAAGGCTTTGTGGGACTGCACTAAGTTACATGTGTAAGCAAGCTTTGCAAGTCCCTATTGTACAAACAGGCAAGTGCAGCACTGCAGGGCTGGAATGCAGGGGTGGCTCCTCCACTAGGGCGAATGATCGTCGTCCCACTTCTTATAGCAGTGTGAAAAGCAGAAACATAAAATGGTAAAACATTTTGTTATTACCAATTTATGTTAGGTTTAGTTAAGGGCGGGCAGGACAGCTCTGAGAGCAGGGGAGGGGATGAGTGGTGTGCCTGCCCACTCCCGAGTGCTCAAAGACTGTTTGGTCGGCCCCTTGGCCCCCCCAACCCAGTCTTACACACTCTGCCTTTTCTCCATGTAGGCTGTTACATAAAGAAAATGTCCTCCTCATTAGTCCCTGGCTGGTCGGCCTCCCTACCAACCACAAAGCTGCTTGTTGTGATTGGCTTAGGGGAGGGAGGGAGCATCGCTTCCTGCTTCTGCTTCATGTTCCTGGAGAGCAGAGAAGACGCATGACCCGGGACCCGGCCCTCGGAAAGGTACGTTTATTTATCGAAATATTTTTTTTTAATTAAATTAACCGATGTGCGACCCTCGCCTCCCCGCGACCCACCCACCCACAAGTCATGCTGGCCACGACTGCTGGAATGACAGCATAAAAATGTGCTGTTCAACCATCCCCCGGTGCAGTTGCAGCTTTGTTGTTCTCCCACACATTTAGCTTGATGTGCAAACAAACCTTAGAAATCGATCCTGGGAGCGTCCATTGGCACTTCCCTGGTGTCCTTCAACTAGCTAACCTGCGTTAACTGTATCCTGCTGTCAGTGGGTGAATTTAGGGTTGAATTGTTTCATTTTACTTACAAAAAGAGATCATTTTAAATGTCTCTGATTCTTCTGGTGCTGAGTCTGAAAAGAAAAAGAAATCTGATTCTTTACTAGTGATTAATGTACAATACAGTACTGTACATGTATGTACAGAGGTAATAAGCCTCAAAATGTAGGATGCCAAATCTGCCAGTAAAGAATACTGTGTACTACAAAATAGTGGTATTGCTAAGTCTCCATTTCTATAATAATTTAAATGATCTAAATGATCTACCAAACGTTCCCGGTCATAAATCCTGTATATACCCATGGTAAGTTCTCATGGTATTATACTCCTACCACTACACCAAAAAGAAGGACGGCGCGATAAATTCATAAGGGTTTATCTTACATAGAAAATTAATCCTATATAAACCATATCACACATCACACAGAACAATATTTGTACAGGAAACCATGCACAAATGTTATTATATGTTTAGGATTGTACTGGCCGTTGTTATACCAGGCATCTTTTGGTGTTTACCCTGTATTTGTGCTTCGGACCTCTCGGTTTTGACTCTGTTTTTGATGGTTTAGTGTCTCTTTGTACTTCCTCACTGCTGTTCAGTGTTAAAGTGCAAGTGCTCCTGTTGTAAATTGTGTTATGGATTCATGTTTCCATGATTGGCATATTTGATTTACTGGTAAGTAAGTAGTACAGTGAACGGAGAGTTTCAGGGACTGTGAATCAAATTCTACTAGTGGGAATGCAGCACTCATTGCGCCACCCACAGAAGTAGCCCTGTAAAGAAATTTCAGACCTGCCACTGCAGAGTTTGATAGTGACGTGTCGACTAGTAAGTGCACCCACTTGTCAGGCATTAATCTTCCCTTTTCTTCCATATAAGTCACCCATGAGGTAGGCCCAACATACCTCTGTGGGGAGGGTGCTGTGTATGTTAAAGGTAGGACATGTAATGGTGTGTGTGATATGCCCTGTGAGTGAATTACAGTGCATTTCATTGTTCACTATGGAAAGCTTGTCTGTCCCATAGGATAGAATGAGAGTTTTACTTATAACATCTTATAAGCATAACTTCCCATTGGGCCAAGATGGGGAAATGGAGTTTAGTATGCCCGGGCCTCTTTTAGTAAAGATGATTTTCCTGTTCTGTGTTTAAAAAATACCACTTTTAGAAAGTAGGTATTTTCTCTGGGTTTGTGGATTGACTGTCTGGATTTAAAGTGACAGGGGCTGCGGATGTGCATTCTCTTTAGACAGATGCTGGTGGGTTCGAGGTGGGTCCTGCCTTTCCTGAATGAGTCAGGGCTCGCTGAATAGACCTGGGCTGCATTTAGAGTAGTGAGAGGAGATTTACTTGCACCTGGATGGGCCTGGCATGATTTATACAATGCTGTCTCCATCTTCTGCTGGGAAGCTAGGCCACAGAGGACCGAACTGGTTTGGACTAAGCACAGACACTCTCTGCCTGAGAGAACAAAGACATTTTGAGTATAAATATTGGGGCAAGACCTCAGAACTGTAGAACTCTTTTGGGACCAATAATTCTGCCAAGAAGAATAGCTGGAGAAGCTGTGAGGAGGAACTACCACTTTGCTGTGTGCTGTGCTGTGTTGGGCTGCAGTGGCTGCTTCTGTCTTGGGCAGTGAAAGGGCTGGACTGAACTTTCTACAACTTCTTTGTGTGAGCTCCTCAAAGGGCTTGAGGTAGAGCTTGCCCCCTGTTCAAGAAGTCTCAGAAACAGCAAAGACTTCAAGTTCATCTGTTACAAGCACTGGGGATTGTGTGTTTTGTGCTACAATAGAGGAAAAAGCAACCTGATGGCATCAACAACACCACTGCCGACTCTGGGTCCTGAAGTCATGCAGAGGGCACCGCTGCACTTTGCACTGCAACCCTTGTCTCACCGATGCCGCCACCTGATGCCGCCACCGAGGCGCTACTTGCACCACGACCTGTGGGCACCACACTCCTCACCCCCTTGCTTCATGCCCCACCCCTGATATTACCGACAATGTCACTCCATGCCAACACCAATGCCGCTGCTTGAACCTTGGTTCGAGGGCACCGCTCGTAAGTTACACAATGCACCGCCCTCATCCCGCACTGCAGCCTCGGCCTACCGATGCCAGCGCCATCGACTCCAATTTTTCATCAGTGCTTCAAGACGCTGATGCTTGCACTGACCTGCCAGCACCGCATCACATTTGCACTGGAGCCCTGGTCTCACCGACTATGTGGACAACTGTCATAGAGCCGCTGCCAGCACACTGACCTGAGGACACCGCACGTTGCACCGCTGCACTTGGCAATGCAACCCCAATGCCTGTCGACACCGGCGCTCCGGACTTCAACTGCGAAGAGTTTGATCTGAAAATGCCTGTGACTTCAAGGGCCCGGCAACTCCTGCATTGACCTCCTGAACAGACGCCTGCAGATGTTGGCTCTTCGAGGCTCATTGAGAGGTAGCAATGCCTCTGCTTTTCGTAAAGGCACTGTTTTGGGGGTTCACCCGACACAGTATCTGGCCTGCGACTCCGTGGTCAGCCAGAACTGTTTGGATTTGTTGTTCACAATGCCATGATAGCCCCTGGATGGAGCTATTAACTTCAAGGAACTGTATTTTAATCTATTTTTGATTATTGAGATTTCGGAGAACTGTATGGTTGATTTTTATTGTTTTTGGTCCTGTTTGCACAGATAAAATATTGGGTAATTTTCTAAAACTGGTGTGGTGTCCCCTTGTAGAGTGTTCACTGTTTTACTGTTTGTTATGTGCAAATGCTTTACACACTGCCTCTGAGATAAGCCTGACTGCTTGTGCCAAGCTACCAAGGGGATGAGCAGGAGTTATTTTAGGTGTGTAGCTCCCTTACCCTGACTAGGAAGAAGGGTCCCTACTTGGACAAAGTTGCAAGCCATGGCCAACTAGAGACCCCCATTTCTAACAGCCGTTAACAACCTGAACATGTACATGTCCTCCATGACAAGCACCATTCTTTCCAGGTTAAACATGCACACTACTGGATGTATTCCTTGAGTTCATTCCTCAAATGCAAATAAAGACATGTTTCTTTGTCCACCTGTATTCTGAAAATCCTACTTGCCTAATTAAAGCAAATGCAAAAGTAAATGCAAAAAATAAAACCTATACTGGGTATGCCTTCTTCCACTGCTTGAAATTATGAATACATTGTGGTCCCTTAATCCACACAGGACATTAAGCTGAATTGTAGCTCAACCACCTTGAGCTGCAATATCATGAAAAAAAATTATATTTTACTCTGCTCAAGTTTAAGGTAATGATGTAACCTGTTTATCTTACACATAATGCTCCAATGTGACTGCTAATGTTTGGCTTTCACTTCTTATGTTTCAAATCAATTTCATCAATGTGAAGCCATGTGTTATTGTGTCTGTAGCTCACTATAATGGGGCAGTTTCAGTGTTTTTTCACGTTTAATTATAACATCAGGTTAACTGTACTTTTTAATATGAATTTCAGAAGTTGTATTTTATAGACAGACAATAACTTAGTAGGGCCAAGGGTAGCTATAACTTACTAACTAAGCAATGATTTTCTTTTTTGATGATATACCTCAACCAGTTCCATCCCACAAAGAGCAGCTGCACACAGACATAAGCTGTATGCATTGATTGAGTGTCACAGGGTATGGCCTAAAGCTAAACCATGTATTAGTTCCTAGCTCACAAGCACATTAGATTCAGTGAGCATGACCTTGCCTATGACTAGGACCTTCACCAAGTACTGATCCTACAGTTCCAAGCTATGGTCAGACCTCAGCTGACCTCCTGTAGCAGGGCATGGCCAACTTGATCCACCTAACCTAGCTGCTGGTGGAGTTTTGATATGCCCAACTTCCTGCAGTCACAGGGTCATGTTTATGGCAAGAGTCAGTGTCCAGGCATGCCAACCAAGGCAACAAACCTCGCCATGAAGGCAACGCCATCACCTCCTCCTGCTTTCACACTCTCTGCATGTTATGTAAAATTTTAAGTGGATCCCACTGGCCACCAGATGTACCATTACAAGCAGACTGGACTGTGACAATGCACTCTATCCTCTTCACAAACTTCAAACCATCCAAAACACCTCCGCCAGACTTGTCTTAAACCTCCAATGCAAACCCCACACCACACCCCTCCTTATAGTGCTCCACTGGTTCTCCATCTAGAAGTGTTGCCAGTTCAAACTTCTCACACATGCATTCAAGTCACTACATAGCATGGGACCAGCAAACATCAATCACCGGATTCACTTCCACCAACCCACCAGACAACTTTGCCCAGTACCACTCTCAATTGCACACACACCCCACATCCACAAAAAAAAGAACAGGAGGTCAATCATTTTCCTACAAAGCTGCAGGAAGCTAGACACCTGGCTATTCAGATAGTCTTCTTTCTGGACCATCGAGACTGCCTGTATTCAGGCACACCCTCACAATATGTCTACTCTCAACTATTGAGTGCCTAGATACCCTTGCGGGTGACAAGCAGCTCTCTACATATCCACCTTAAATGTTTGCACCACATTCTACAATGCAAGCAACCTCTGGGTATGGACTCTAGCCTATGTCAAGGTCCTGAACCTCCCACTCTCCTTCAACCCCCTTGTATAGAGCCCATATGCACTTGACCTTCACTCTTGTGCAGCAAGTTCTGAGGACAAGGTCTGGCCTGTTAGCTCATCTGCATTTATCACAGCTTCCTGTGCACATCCTTTGGTCGTATGCAGTTGCACTATTTTTTTTTACAGCGTTCGATGGTGAAATTAAACTGTATTTGTATTTCTTAAAAATTGAAGCACCAACTCAAATAACAGCAGGTTAATCGATCGTACTTTTAAGGTAGGCAAAGCCTGTGATACATTAATTCACAACATATTAATTAATTAATGTATAACATACAGTCTAAATGCATAGAAATGTATTATACTACTTTTTTTTTTTAATACAATGTATTTTGTGGCTGCGTTCCTGAGCTACAGTAAGAGTTTTGGAATGTCATCATTTTGTCTTCGGTACCAGCGTGTATAAGATCACCTTGCTCCACGACTGGACCCAATCAATTACACCTGGGCAGTCATAGGAGCTTCAAGTGTATGACTGCTATCTTGATAAGAAGACTTGCTTACATCAACTGTTTGGTGCAGCGATTTTACTTCAAAGTAACGCATTTGCGATCCATTGAGGATATTTAGGAACAACGGCCTGACACTCTTTTGATATTTTTTACCTAAAATCGGCGACATCGCCAGCCCTTGTGAAAGCAGAAAAGATATTACTATTATAAAAAAAACACCATCAAAAGCAATATAAGCCTTTGGTTGTGCTGAATTATATGATATGATTTATTAATGTGCTTTCGGCTGAACTGCCTTTCGCACATACATTTTGAATAACAACATATATTCAAAAACAGAAATGGGAGAAAAGAGAGCAGCATGGATGAAATATTCTTTTAGAAGTTGCTATGGATCCTAAAAAAATACAAAAAAATAATTAAAGGCACAAAGGAAGGCATTTATAGAACTGAAAGATGCTCATTTAGCAATTTGTTCTGAGACATGCTTTTCAGTGTTATGCTATTGTAACTACATCTTGGCTATTTTAGCTTTCTGCAGTGTTTGTCCCTTCAGTTCCAGATTTTGACCTGGTACAGCCCCTTGAATCTTTTTATTGCCTTAGACAGTACACTCAGTAAATAGAGAAGGTTGTATTCCACAGTCTGTAATTGATAAGTTGGTCAGGGATGTTAAAAAAGGATCCCAGAGGGAGGTGGATTTAGAATTCTGGGGCATATTAACAAGATTAAGCGATAATTGTCGCTCAACACGGTTAGCAGCAATATTATTATCGCCGAGCTCCGCCGATTTTTATCGCAGATGAACCTTGCTATTATCAAGGTTTATCTCAAAAGCGATAAAAATCGGCCGAAATGGATGAATATCGCTGAAAAGTCAGCGATATTCATGGATTACCGAGCTAATGCTCTTAGCTATGTTATCCACCTACCATTGGATAACATGGATAAGAACTGCTCTGGGCAGGCGTTAGCTTCTGGAGATATTCGCGCTTAGCGCAAATATTTCCAAAAGTACGCCATTGTAGGTAATAGGAGATAGTGATGTTAGCGACTGTTTACAGTCGCTAACATCTTGACACGCCCACTTTGCATGTCCTTAGCGATAAATATCGCTGACATGCAAAGGGGGCCCCAAGATGATCGCTATCTCCTACTAGCTGTCGCTAACTGGTGTTAGCGACAGCTAGGTAATAGGGCAATAAAATAATCGCCACTTTAGCGGGAAAAATTCCTGCTAAAGCGGCGATAAGGCCCTTGGTAATATGCCCCTCTGTTCTTTGCTCTTGTCTTCCACGTGGCGATTTAGGAACGTTTTCAATATAAGTGTGCTATTTCATTTTTTCCTCAATAGACAACGTTATATGGTGCTGGGATAGGCCCAAGTCATTTAGCTTCTTTTTCAGAGGCCATGGCATAGTTGGACCTATTCTGCTTTAATGAGTGACTTTGGCATCTGTTGATGTTTGAATTATATGAAATGAACACAGTTGTGCACTTCACATACATATAATACATACTGTTAGAAATGGGGCTTCCGGTTGTCTAGGGTATGAACCTAACCAAGGTGGAACCCACCACTCTAGTCAGCATAAGGGAGTTACACACTCAAGATACTCCATGCTCACCCCCTTGGTAGCTTGGCAGAGCAAGAAGGCTACTCCCAGTGGCAATGTGTAAAGCATTTGCGCAACACACACACTAAAGACACACTAGGCACACCACAATAAGAGACTCACACAAGGTTATATAAAAATATCACTGTATTATACATAAGACACATAGACCATAAATCACTTTGTAGAATGTAAAGCACATTAGACCACATTCACATAAATTATTGCGCCAAATAGGCCATTGTCATAGCCATAACAAATATCATAATTCACTTTGCCACTGGCTGATGTCATGAACATCCCAGTGCACTAAAGTAAATACTGGTAAGGCTGCACACGTTATGAAAACATGATGAAAAGAGCCTTACACCATCACTGTACATAATATATCATTCCATAATACATCTTTTCATCAGGACATAAAAATGTAGTGGTTTAGAACACAGGAAGAGACTCCCACATCCCTGTACTGGGACTGGTACTGCTGCATTATGTAAAAAGGTCCAGGAATTACCCCATTACCAAAATCACAATGCTCCGGTGATAGGAAAGACCTGCGCACCTACCTCATTAAGTACAGTAGTTGTGTGTATTGCTAAAAATGGCACTCCCTTATGGATCAACTGTGGTCCCTCGGGACTGGGGAGGCGATTGCGACCCTTTTATATCCCCTCCCGGTGTGTCATGAAGGAGGGCGCATGCACTGTAGGTAGGGTGGGGGACCTCACTCGGTCTCCTGCCTATGTAAACTTAAGGAAGTTCAGCTGCCTGCGAGCATGCGGTGCAGCTGCTGCCGGAACGGGGGATTCAATATTCCAAAAATAAATGCCCCCCGGCAAGTGTCAGGATGGTGGTAAGCGGTGAGCCACCTTCCTTGGACGGGCAACCTCTCGGGGTCTCCCATGAATGGCCAGACCAACCCGGACTGTTCAGAGCCGCTGCCCACTACCACACAGGGCAGCTGCTGCACCACACAAATGGAGCTATGTTGACTCAACTCTTTGCATGGACTCTCGCAGGTCAAGCCACATGCAGAGCTCTCCCCAATGTCTCAGGGGCAGGAGGTGCTGCTCCTCTCTGCTGTGCGCAGCCCATCGGCTTCCTGGTGGTGATGTCAGGAACTCCAGGCAGCCATGTTGGTTGCCTGGTAACAGCAGTGCTTCCTGGACAGTGCAGCCTTGTGCTCCAGGGAATCGGGCAGGGCGCACTCCCCTTCGGCTAGTTGCTAGGCATCCCCTGGCAGTCCGATGACCACTCTCTGCTTTTTCCTGCTCCCTCTTGGGCCCAGACACGCCAGCTCCTTTTTATTATAAAAATGAAGTGCTCACCATGAGCTGCAAGGCCCAGTAATAATGTACATGAAGCGCTTAACATGCGCCACTTGCGCGGTACAACCACAAGGAAAAAAGTGGCGCTCACCCTGTGCTTCATTCTGGGCAAACATAAGTGAAGAACACAGCGCTCACCATGTGCTGTTGGGTTAATTGGAAAAAAGAACATTCCAGTCCTTTCTCTGCTCCGGGCATGAGCAACAACTGCAGGCCACCCCACCCCACACAAATCAGGGGCAGTGCTACTCACACAGCTTCCTGCCCTCATTTCCCGGCAGGTTACTTTTAGATCCAGCAAGGATCTTTCCTGAAGTCATTTGTTTCGCTGAGACTTCCAACAGGAGGACAGCACTTACAAGCCCTTGGAGATTCTATACAGGCTTGATATCACAAGCAGGGCAAAAATACTCAGTCCTTTTCCTCCACCACAGACAGAAAAAGCAACTGCAGGCCATCCCACCCCTACCACAGAAAAGGTAGCACTCCTCACACAGTTCTTCCACTCTTCTTGGCAGGATTGTCTTGTTCTTTGAAGCAATCTAAAGTTCTGGGGTTTTAGGCGTAATACTTGTATTCCAAAATGTCACTGTGGTAAGGGCCTCTGAACCCAGTCCAAACCAGTCCTCTACTCCTTGGTGCAGCATGACCACAGGGGGCTGAGACAGCATTGTGAAAAAGGAGACACAGGCTATTTAGGTGTAAACAAAACTCCTCCCACCACTCTAAATACAGAGCAGCTCTATTCAACCTGCGATGAGTGATCCAGGAAAGGCAGGGCACACCTCAACCCCCCCAGTTACAGTCTAGAGTCAATAAACATCTCAACCTAAACTTAATTTTTCTACTTTCTGCCGCTTGCAAGTTACACGTGTAAAAATGTTCCAGTTCAACCCCAATGATATGCCTATGAGACAGATAGCCTTTCAACAATGAAAAACAAAATACACAGTATTTCACTATCAGGGCACATCACACATACCAGAACATGTTCTACCTTTAACGCACCCTGCCCTTGGGGTCCCTTGGGCCTACTTTAGGGGTGCCTTACATGTAAGGAATGGGAAGGTTTGGGCCTGGCAGGTGGGTGCATTTTCCAGGACAATATGGCAGTTACAAACTGTGCATGCAGACACACCAGTGGTAGGTGTCAGACACATTTACAGAGCTACTCATGTGGGTGGGACAACCAGTGCTACAAGCCCACTAGTAGCATTTGATTTACAGGCCAGGGCACACACTGTGCACTTTCCTAGGGACTTTCCAGTAAATCAAATATGCCAACTATGAATAACCAATCATATCACAATGTATACGGAGAGCATATGCACTTTAGCATTGGTCAACAGTGGTAAAGGGCCCAGAATATGAAAACTGGGTCAGGAAAATAGGAGGCAAAAGGCAAAACATTTGGGGATAAACCTGTCAAAAGCGCCAGGTATAACACATGCTATGTAAACTTGTGGCACAAACACCACTGTTTTTCCGTTTTAAAGTATTGTAAAATGTGCCTTTTCTGCAGGGTCATGGCAGATAGTGTGCCTTTTGCTGGGCCCTTTATTTTGTTGGCTGTAGAGCTCTGTACACTTCCCCTACTAACCTGTGATAAAGAACCTGTCCTTTTCAACACAGTGAAATTGGCATGCCCTAATTGCCACATTTAACTTACCTGAACATCCCTAGTACATAGTGTAAAGGGTACCCATGTCCTGCAAGTTAAATGATAATAGTGGACTATGGCACCCTTTTGCTATCCACTACAGTGACAGTGCAGATATGACAGGAGGGCTACTATTTGTAGCCTGCCTGTGGTAGTTTAAACAACGCAAATGAACCTGTCAAAGTAGAGTCAAGGCCTCCCTTTTAAATATTTCAAATAGTTACACTATCAATAAATACAATTTGATGTCAAAATATCTAAATATAGTACAGATATCATTTTATCATAACTTAAAATGTAATATAACAATAATTTGTTTAACAAAATAAAATTAAACACTTTTAATTAATCCTATACAGCAATGATTTTCATAATTATAAATTCATGATGAAATACTTAGACTACTTTAGGTGTAATATAATTTAATTTAATTTAATATTGTTCCATTAATGAAAGATTTAATTAAAAATTGTGCTCTCAGTCCCATTTAAGAAAACACAAGGAGATGATGGACGGAGCACTGAACCCCAGTAACAGATCTGGGTTGAATCCATCATCGTTCTTTAGCCTTATTGACCATAAGGTACGGTGCATGGAATTTAAAATAAGAACATCTAGGAACTGTAATGTTAAGCGCGTGCTAACAGTGAGAAATCCCTGGGTTTCATTATTACATCTCATGATGCTAATTTCCGATGGAAGTGGCTAGAAAAACTATTTGAAAAGTTATTAAAAATCTAATTCAATGGTAAAGTATTAAGGAAAAGGTACTTTTAGAGAGATACTTTTTCTCTGCCGGAATCCTCTGGAAGGCCATTTGCATTTGTTCTCCCACTTCTGCCAGACAGTAAGAAACATTTGAATAGGTGCGAACCAGTGTATAGTGCCCCACAAGAGAAAACAATAGCTTGACAGAAATGAGAAAAAATTGCCCCTCTGAGCCTGTCAGAACATGTCGGGTCATGCTTGAACAAGGCTACTTGTGTGAGTGGCGCAACCAGTGCTGCAGGTCCACTAGTAAAATTTAGCTTACAGGGATTCGGTAAATGGTACACCACTTTACGAGGGACTTATAAGTAAACGACAGATGCCAATCATGCATACAGAAATGTTACCATGTTTAGGGGAGAAGCACATGCACTTTAGCTCTGGTCAGCAGTGGTAAACTGCTCACAGTCGTAAGGCCAAGAAAAAGATGCAGCAAAAAGTAGAGGTAATCAGGCATAAAGTTTGGGGAAGACCACCCTAAGGATAACAAGTCTAACAGAGCTCTTCTTTGTTTTAGTTTAAAAGGCAGGCAACTGGTGACATTAACTCAATTGTATTTTACCCGTTCTAACAGTGAGTTGAGGTTCCATTAGAGGGACTCAATCATGTCAGAGATCCAAAACGATGTAATCCAGAGCATACAATCTGGCATGGTTTAAATGCTTCAGAACCCACTTCTAGACACCTTTCTACACACATCATGTAATTTCTGCCCAGTCTAGCTACCTCATTCAAATTACATTTCAGTCCACTGATAAACTCCACTGGTACACTCATCATTAAAACTGAGCCTTATGTTCTTTTGATCAGGACTTTCAAACAAACTTGTATAGCCTGCTTCCTTGGGAGGAATTAATGATATAACTAGACTAAACAGCTTTTACTCTTGCCCTAATCTGCACAGGTTAGAAACAGGTATAAATATCAGTTACACACGTTTTTTAGCATTTCGATGTATGTTGGTAGAGAACAATTGCTTATTATCCTCCAGAATGGGTGGCATTTATCAACCTCATAGGGAAAGTAAATTACAGATGCTTTGGGACTCACTATGTTACAAGTGTTCCTATCTGTACATTTTTCGGTTCTGGAAATTTGGATTTGCTTTACTTGGACTGAAGCGCATTACAAGAGTGTTTTGTGGAAGGCATTCCCTGGATAGGAAATGCAGGATGTAATTGACTGGACCCATCTAGTCATTCTAAGGTACGGAGGATCATAACTTGTCAAATCAGAGATAATGAATGCAAACAAGTGAGCCACTACTTACGTTTTTTGGAGAACATATGTTACATCTGAATATTGTAATAATTTTCAGAAAGACTGTACAGCATTTCTAGTTTAATGAAACAGCCCAATTTAAGTTTGGCCGCAAGGAAAGATAGTGGGCATTATTATTGTAGTAAATCAAACTACACTGGAAGTAGGTTCAAGTAGATGTATTCATAAGAAGAACAGCTTGACAACAACAGGTAGCAGGACATGTCTTCATCATCAGCAAGCTAGTAACAGTCCCCAGTCAAGGGAAAACATTCTAAGTTACTTAAACAATTCTAAGTGACATAAGAGGATTCCAGATGACATCAAGTCATGGAATAGCACACACCTCCCCCCCTTAATTAAAAAAAAATCAAAAAACTAAAACCCCAAGAGAAACAAAGTAATACAACAAGAAGTTAAGTTCTAATGTAATCTTTAAGCTTTGAAGGAGCACATTTCACGCGCTCACTGCGTCTTAAAGGAACTTCTTCACACTCTACATTTGATTCAATTTCGACACACGGAACAGGTCGAATATCAGGATTAATCACAACATGAGAATTGTTTACAGACTCATTTTCTAAATGATCAAAAGCTTCATGCATACCAGAAAAACCATTTGAATTATAGTCTGAAATAAATCTTTCTGGAAAAGAAGTTTTCTGAGTGGAAGAAGGAACAGAAGCTTTCTGAGTGGAAGAAGGAACAGAAGACTTGCATAAGGAAATCCTTCTCAAATTCCAGATTCTGCCTCCTTCAACTCTGACAGCTTTGCTAAAAATTTCAATTACTTTGACAGGATCGGACCATCTAGAAACTTTTTTGTGAAACAAACCACCCATCTTAACACGAACTAGGTCACCTATCTTTACGCTGCAAGTATTGTACTTCTTTTTGGTTGAATGTTGGATCATTCTCTCCTGGTAGTTCCCAATTTTATCCTTCAATTCTTTAAAATCCACCTCATAAGGAGTATTACCTTTTAACCACCAGGGAAAAAGTCGAGAACCAGGTTTCCTCCCTCGTAATAACTCAAAAGGAGACAGACCAGTCACTGAATTGGGAGACAAGTTGTTTGAAGAGCTTTCTTCCACTTCAAACCACTTCTTACAGCTAATTGGCAAGATTCCTTGATGACCCTGTTGAACCTTTCAACTTGGCCGTTGGCCTGTGGAAAATAATTTGAGGTTCTTTTATGAGTAATACCACAATTTCTAAGAAAATCCTCAAACTCATTGCTAATGAACTGTGGACCATTGTCTGAAATCAGTTCCTCCGGTAAGCCTTCCCTAGCAAAAATCTCATCAAGGAAATCAATTACTTGCTCTGAAGAAGTTTTCTCAACAATTTTCATTTCAGGCCATTTAGAGAAGTAGTCAATTAGAACTAGTGCAAACATTTCTTTACCAGATTGGTAACTGGAAGGTCCGATAATATCAATACCTAACCTTCGCCAAGGACCATTGGCATACTCGATGGGAGTAATGTCAACAGACACACTCTTCACTGATTTGTCACTCAAAGAGCATGGAGAACAATTTCTGACCCAACGGTCCACCATAGCATCAACACCAGGCCACCAGTAGTGTTCCCTGATCCTTCTTTTGGTGGTGGACATGCCCATGTGCCCTTCATGTGCTAATTTGCAAATTGTTTCTCTCAATTTCATGGGGGAATAATTTTATCAGATCTTACAATGATGTCCTGACATAACATTAAATCGTCCTTAACTTTATAGAATGACACCAAATTACCACAAAGCTTCCTTTCTTCAGGCGAACCTCTAATCAAGAATTGTTTAACTTGATTAAAAATAACATCATTCTCCATGGCTTCTGACCAATCTTTTTCTGAAAAAACCAAAGAACTCTCTTGATCTGAAATTATGTTCACATCTGCAAACGAGTATGCAACATCACAATCAACACTATTCCCTACATCTACACTTGCTGGAAAACGTGACATGCAATCTGCATGAACATTCAAACATCCAGGAATATACACTACCTCACAACGAAATTCTTGTAATTTGGCTGCTAGCCTCGCTAAACGAGCAGTAAGAACTCTTCCACCTTCTGCAGCTAGCATAGTGATCAAAGGTTTATGGTCAGTTCTCAAAGAGAATTTTGTCCCCCACAAAAATTGTCTGAAGTGCTGAGAAGCCCAAGTACAAGCAAGCAATTCCCTCTCAATAGTTGAGTAGTTCTTCTCAGCGTCACGTAGAGCTCGAGAAGCATACGATACAACAAATTCACCAGATTTAACCTTTTGCATCAAAACAGCACCTAAGCCAACATTGCTTGCGTCAACATAGACAATACACTCCTTACCCACTGAGTAAGGTTTCAAAAATGGTGCTTCATCAATTTTACGTTTCAAAATTTCAAAGGATTTCTCTTGTTCTTTGCCCCACTCAAACTTTGCATTTTTTTTTAACAGAATCCTCAAAGGATGCACGATATCCGAATAGTTTTTTACAAATTTACCGTAAAATTCAGTCAAACCTAAAAAGGAAAGCAGTTGTTCTTTAGAGTTAGGAGAAGATGCATTGACAATATTGTGGACATGAATAACTTGGGTTTGATGCCATACTTTGAAATTTCATGTCCAAGATACTCAACCTTGTCTTGTCTAAACTTACATTTGTTATATTTCAGTGTAAGACCCTTAGATCGAACTTTTCCCAAGACACAAATTAAATTCTCATCATGTTCAATATAGTCTTTCCCAAAAATCAAAATGTCATCCTGGAAAGCTATGGCTCCCTTACAATCTGACAGTAATTCTTTCATAAGGCGCTGGAAGACGGAGGCTGCACTCGCCAACCCAAAAGGCATGCGTAGATATTGAAACATACCTTCTGGAGTGACGAAAGCAGTTAATTTCTTTGAGTCTTCATGCAATTCTACTTGGTGGTAAGCGCTAGCCAAGTCAATTGAGGAGAATACGGTAGCACCTGATAACGCAGCAATCAACTCATGTATGTTTGGCAAAGGATGTTTGTCTATCCATATTTCTTTATTAAGACTGCGAAGATCCGCATATAAGCGAAGCTCGCCTGAGCTCTTAAGTGATATCACAATAGGCGAAACCCAAGGAGAGGATTCAATTGGTTCAATTATGTTTCTTTTCACTAAATCATCTAGTATTTCTTTTAATTTGGGCCTATAAGCTAAAGGAACATTTCTTACCCTATGCCTGACAGGAACAGCATTATCATTTAAAATAATTTTGTGTTTGAAGTCAATGTATTTCCCCAATTTGTCATTAAAAATTTCAGGAAATTTTTCAAGTACACCTTTAGTGAAACAATCATTGCTAGATGCATCTAAGGTTGAAATAACCAAAGAGTCGGTAATAGGCTTTGCAAATCGGGGCTCATCAACATAAACTGGTGGAATTGCATTAAGATCTAACTTGATTCCTAAGGCGCGTTGATGAGGCCAACTAAGAATAGACACACCCTTGGTGAAAACAATGACGAGAAATGATGATTAAAAACATTTCAACAACTTAATGTTTTGGAGGCTTATTTAAGCACCCACGGTGTGCACAGAAGACAGGGATGTCCCCAAGTTACATGGGAACACAATAACCACTTACATCTACAAAACGCACGTTGGACGGACGTGCCACCTGCATGTAGCACCCAACCCTCAATAAAGCACAAGAACTTTTTTGAAACCCCAATCAAAAACAGCTGTGCGCTCCCATCCAATCCAAAAGTCAATTCCATTATCCACCCAGCGGAGAGCTGCACGCAATATGCAATACGAAGATATAGCCAGATCCACGGAAGCAAGGGCCGATACTCTTGCGTTTGATGAAGAAGAAACCACGCGCATCTACGCGTTAATCAATGAAGACATAGCGACCAACACCTCCAATCGTACCAAAGAACAGTGTATTCGGCAACTAATGTACCTATCCAAACGAGAAATCAACCAAAAACTCCACGCCACCACGCTGTTAAAATACCATAGATCAATGCGGATTCCCAGAGGGTTACGGCTGGCGTTGAAACCATCACTCTGTAAGAATTCGAAAGCCTTCCAATAAAAATGGAACGCCATTTTGAACAAGTGTAGCCTCGACCTAATTTTGCTTATTGTCCAAGAGCTATCAAACATCATTATTGAACTCAACAAGGAAATCAAAGAAGTAGAGGCCGAATTAACAAAAATTATCACTACTGAGGAGTTAACACAGATCCTGGAAGACACCAAAATACAAATAGAGAAACACGCTAAAGAAATAAATGATCGGAAAATCAGAAAATTCAAAAGAGACACACAGGACTATAAACTTGGGGAGGTATACACGTGGGCAGACGTGTATGCCCAGAGAAGACGTAACAAACCCTTTAACCCCCAGACGGACACATCCTCATCAGAAAGTGACACATCCAATCGACCACCTAGGAGAGAAGGACAACCACGAACCCAGGAGACCGCACAAACAACTGATGATACCACGACTGAACCACCCTCTGCGGTTCCTTTTTTAGTGGAAGGCCAAGACAACCAAGACGACCCAGGAGGGGCCTCAGGAAGAACAATAGAAAAAGAACCTCCACAATCCAACACGAGAGGCTCAAAGAAGACCAAAAAGAAAAACACCTAATTATTAACATCTCTGACACTATTATGAACCCACATGAGATTGAACTATTATCCAAAGGCACATCATTCATACCAACCACTAAAACCAACCACCTGGAACTCCAAGTAAGCACATACAAACTCATAAGGAAGCTCAAGTTGAGACATTTCTTTGATCACATCACCCCACCAACCAGCAGCAGGACCGACCAACTCATAGGATTAAGACCACCCAGTACTTTTGAGGCTCCCACAAGCCATAAAAGCATCGACCTATTTGAGACATTGATAAAACAGGACATATCTAAGTTCAACTACAACAAAACCACCAATAGGAACTTAACACAGAAAGACTTTGACACACTACGCAGGATTTCACAGAACACCAAGATTAAGTGCGTGAAAGCTGATAAGGGAGGCACACTAGTTGTGATGAACTCCAGCATGTACAAATTGAAAATGGACGAACACATTAATGATGAACAATTATACCTGAAACTACCGAACAATCCCACCAACCAATTCAAAGAGGAACTGGTCCAAATTATCAATAAAGCACATGAGAGGACAATCATTGACGACCGGACTAAGAAATATTTGATAAAAACATTTCCCAGAAGCCCGACTATCACAATGATCCCTAAGATCCATAAGAACCTGATGGATCCTCCCTGTAGACCCATCGTCTCAACAAAAGGCTCCCTCCAAGAACCGGTAGGGAAATTCATCGACAGATATCTCCAACCGATAGTAAAGAACATGAGCAGCTACATTCAAGACACCACAGACTTCTTAAAGAAATTGGCACAAATAAAAGTGGGCCCCGGCCAACAATTTGTTCTATGTACTGCGGATGTACGATCACTATACACATCCATCCCCCATGACGGAGGGATAGAAGCAATGGAGAAGGCCATTCTAGAAAGCAACATAGAGAAAGAGATGCAAACATTCCTAATGGAACTAATAATTTTTACGCTATATCACAGCTACTTCCGACAAGAGGACACCTGGTACCTGCAACGGTCCGGGACTTCGATGGGCAATTGTGCCGCACCGACCTATGCGAACATTTATATGAAGCTCTTTGAAGAGGAAAACATCTATAACAACCCTAACTGGACAAATCACCTTGAAATGTACGCTAGATACATAGATGACGTTTTTATTATTTGGAAAAGCACTGAGGAATCTTTAACACAAGCATTAACAACCCTAAATTTGAGAAATGACAGAATGCAATTCACGTGGGAAACCAACCAAAGGACTATCACCTTTTTGGATGTAAGAATCACAATGACAGAAACTGGCTTTGACACGGATCTATTCCGTAAGCCCACAGACAGAAACAACACACTGTTATACTCCAGTTTCCACCAAGGATCCCTCAAGCAACACTTGCCAACATCCCAGATGTTACGAGTAAAAAGGATTATCTCTAACCCCGCAATAGTTGAGATGCAACTGAACGAGATGGGCAAAAGATTCCAGGACAGAGGTTACCCAGATAAAATCATACAAGAAGCCATGCAAAAAGCTCGGAATACCCCAAGAGAAAACCTACTGGCCTGAACCACCAAAAAGCAAGAATACAGGATGGTCGTTGTATCAAGGTTTTCCACACTCAGCACAGCTTATAAAAAGACCATTCTAAGACACTGGCCAATTCTAGCAGCAGAACAAGACTTTGGTGACACATTTAAAAATCCCCCCATCTTTGCCTACACTCGCAGTGCAAACATAAAAGAAATCCTCAACAACGACACACCAACCAAACCACAATACAAAGGTACCCAACCATGCATGGACTGCGGCAATTGTAACTGCATCATCAGAGGTCCTTCCATAAACCATCCAATGAAAGGAAATAAAATTAAACTGAAGGTCAACGCCACGTGTGACACACAGAATGTCATTTACCTAATCAAATGCCCATGTGGCAGCACATATGTTGGAAAGACTGAGAGAAAAATAAAAATTCGTATCAACGAGCACAAGTCAAACATAAGAACAAACAATACAAGATCCAATGTAGCAGTACATTTCACAGAGTCTAGACACAACCTGTCACAACTCAAGTTCCTGATACTTGAAGTTATTGAAAAACGAGAGGGCATAGACAATCACAAAGAACTTCTCAAACGAGAGATGGCATGGATTTACAAATTACAATCAATGAAACCAACAGGATTGAACGATCGTTTAGAATATTCATGTTACCTATAGAACACCTTCTGGTGTCTGGTGTCTGATGCCATATACTGAATGCCCTGAAGTACGATTGGCCAACCACGTGATAATATAATCACCAAACTTTATTTTTATTTCTATGTTGCCATTATTATCTTTTCAACATATGTACTTATGTTTCTCAAATGTCTCTTATTGTTCTTGACGTTATGCCTGTTAAGTGTTCACATTGCACTCGCCCCACACCACACACGCCCCCGTGTAGAATTCACTCACTTAAGATGGCCGCCACCCGCAGTCCACTTTCTATTTTTATGCACCTCCGAAGCAACCCTCACTCACTTCCTGGTCCGCGAGGAGCAGGGACGCTGAAGTAGATCACCCGCATGAAACGGAGCACACCGACACCCCGTAAGTACTGCGCCATGACCCGCGCTGAGAGGTGCCTTACGCACACATTTGACCAACGCAAACTGATAGATTACTAAAACGAATCTGTATCTGTATTTCGCAGAAACCGCAATTTTACCGGTCAATCGTGAGTTCTCAGTACCCCAGTTCAGCACAGACCACTATTCATACCCATAGACCACACGCCATCCGCATGCCACACCTACTATAAAGGAGCACGCCAACCTGGCATTTTATATGCATGAACCTTTCCGCCCCGTTATTTTCCCAGACACACTTATAAACCGACCCGAAACACCTAGTGTAACTCGGCAAACCCACGACATTACTTACCCTCCCCGCATGCTACGACCGCCAGCATATCAGAATATATTTTCACACCCCGCTATGTCTCACTGTTGTTTTCAGAAGCTCCCAGATGAAGGGTATACGACCCGAAATGCATTGGAGCCATTTCAAAAGCGTTTAACTTACGTGAAACTTTATTGTCATGAAAACAATGACGAGAAATGATGATTAAAAACATTTCAACAACTTAATGTTTTGGAGGCTTATTTAAGCACCCACGGTGTGCACAGAAGACAGGGATGTCCCCAAGTTACATGGGAACACAATAACCACTTACATCTACAAAACGCACGTTGGACGGACGTGCCACCTGCATGTAGCACCCAACCCTCAATAAAGCACAAGAAATTTTTTGAAACCCCAATCAAAAACAGCTGTGCGCTCCCATCCAATCCAAAAGTCACACCCTTGGTAGCAACATAAACATTTGCTCTAATATCCCAGCTTTTGAAAGATAACTTGGCCCAAAAAAAAACCCTCTAAAGCAATCTTTCGTCCCGTGTACCCACCAGGATATATGTCTGGACTCAAAAGTTCTCTTTGATGCCATAATTGTTCAAAGATATTTTTACCAATAATGGTGTACCACGCACAAGAATCAACAAAAATCTCAATAGGTTTGTCATCCATGAAAATTGTACAAGAAGGAAAATTCTTTTGAAAACTCTCATCAACAGAAAGTATGCAGTTCAGGCTATTAAGAACTTCCTCTTCTTCAGGGGAAACGTAATTAATTCTTTGACCAGACCTGCACACATTACCAAAATGCCCTTTTTTCTTGCATTTAATGCAGATTTTATCCCAAGCAGGACAACCTTTGTAATTGCCAACATGGTTGGAACTACCACATCTATAGCAAAATATAGTACTTTTCTTAGCAAAACTCTTATTGTCGTTAGCATTTCTTACATATTCTTTTTTAAAGTTGGATTTAGTGTTGAAGGTACTTGAAGTGGGAGGACTGATTTGACTTTTAACAATGGCTACTTCAACCTCAGGAACATGTGTTTTTAGATTTTTCCCTCTGATTTCAGATACAAATATTTCTGAATGTTCTATACCCTTGGCTATATTTACTACTGCAGCTAATGTAGTCTCAGTCCCTAACCAAAGTCTTTCTTGGATCTTTTTACTTTTTGTCTTCATCATAATTTGGTCCCTAAGAACTTGCTCATATGATATGGTTTCGAAAGAGCAAGTGCAGGCAAGTGAACGTAGTGCAGCAACATAATCCTCAATTGTTTCATCGGTTTTCTGTTCGCGAGAATAGAATTTGAACCTTTCCATCACTGTATTAATCCTTCTACCAAAACGAATTTTCATTTGTTTAGAAGCTTTGTTAAATACATCCATGTCACCAGCATCTTCCAAAGGTGGTAGATTATCAAATTCTTTTATTCCTGCGCCACCAAGACAATGTCTTAAAAGGGCAAGTTTTCTTTTTGGCGAACAATCATCTTTTTCCAAAACATCCACATATGCAATAAACATGGGGAAACAAAGGTCCCATTCGATAGGAGGATCACCTGCAACTTGAAGAAAATGAGGTGGTGCTGCAATATTAGACATCCTGTAAGTAAAATTTTAATGTTAGTACACAATAAACAAATTTTAGAACAATATAAATAAATAAACTAAAAAGTCTATATATTTTTTTTTTTAGAAAGGTGTGCAAATCACCGTGGAGATTTGCAGCAAAATATTCCAAAGAGGTGTGCAAATCACCGTGGAGAAGTGCAGGAAAGCGTTTAAATAAAATTCGAGTTGGAAATATTTCGGAATTAAAAATTCTAATGTGCACGTTAAATCGAAGAAACACGAAGTTATTGCTTAGAAACACGAAGCTATTGCTTCAAACTGCACCAAGATGGCCGCCGTGAGCGTGTAGTCATGCGCGATGACGTGCGCGATGACGCTCGTGTCCCAGAATGCACCGCGAATGATCGGTAGAGTAAACGAACTCCGGGATGCTCGAGACGGAAGCTCGAGGTGAGTTCCTTAATGTGTTTACTTTCAAAAACTGAGCGATGATAAAAGCGTACAAGCCTAAAATGAAGGATTTTAAAGTACTGAACGTGAAAACCGCTCGATGAATGTGGTCGAGGAATAGAAATTAGATGCTGAAAAGGTGGATGCCTAAAATAGCGATAAAAATCCAGAAAAAACTTGAAATAGGCTCACTTACGTTTGAGAAGCAATGTCCAACAAGTTCTTTAGAAAGTTCACAGGTATATAGATGGGGTTCCTCACCGCAGAAGAAAACGAAGTTTCTTGTAGTTCGCAAAAGTAAATTTTGCATGAAATTGAAGAAAAGGAAAATAAGTGAACGCTGTCTTCATAGATCCACTGCTCCCAACGTCGCCAGTAATTCTGTAGTAAATCAAACTACACTGGAAGTAGGTTCAAGTAGATTTATTCATAAGAAAAACAGCTTGACAACCACAGGTAGCAGGACATGTCTTCATCATCAGCAAGCTAGTAACAGTCCCCAGTCAAGGGAAAACATTCTAAGTTACTTAAACAATTCTAAGTGACATAAGAGGATTCCAGATGACATCAAGTCATGGAATACCACAATTATTATTATTTTTTAGTTCAAGGCACGAACATATGTTTATGAACAATTCTGTTCTGAGGAGCCATTTGCGTAGCAGTTAAATCAATTAAAAGTTTTGATTAAACTTTACAACGCATGCTTGCCAGTTTCCATGTAGCATGCAGCACATCATGCCACTCCATTTAGTAAAACGTATTAGCGAACGGAGTTGCACTGAGAGCAAGCACAATCTTCTAAGATATAATTAAAGTGCAACAACACAGTAGCTTCCCAAATACATAACACATATTTGAAGTTTTAAGTGCCTAATTACTATATGCAATCGGAGCATTCGGTGCTGCAAGTTGTCAGAATCTCTCTGATGTGCCATGTACCCCGGGAGCACTGCCGGATCTAGAGAGCTGCCCCTTGCCTTCAATGTAGAAAAAAATGGCTCCATTCTCTCCTGGTGCTCCCTCTGCGTTTTATCAAGCAGCTGCCAGTTCGCAAATGGCTGTACGGGCTCTTCTTCCTTTTGCTTTTTCCCCGAGAGCAAAGTGCGAAAAGCAAATCAAGTAGAAAAAAGGATCAATCTGTTTTTATCCTGCCTTTAAATAAGATGTAGATCCTGTTCCTGCAGTGTTTCCTATTTTTAGGGGGTTGCTCATAGCATTAATGCCTTTACCTGCAATGCACTGATGTCTTTTAAGTAACCTGCTCTCATTAGGGGCCTTCGCCTACATTTTTTGGGGGAGTTTTATATAGCGCAAACTAGACCCGGAGGTATCAGAGCGCTTTACATAAGCACCAGTTGAGTTATATACGGATAGACGTATTCATTTTATTAATCTCTGGCTCATAATTACACAGAGTAATTAACAGCCATCAACTGCCAACAGGTGCTGCGATAAGAGCTTTTATATAGCTTTCATCCTCGAAAGCTCAAAAATATCATAACCCCCACAGATGCTTAGGAAGAAAACACCCACGCAAATGCTGAAACGTGATTAAGTTAGTACAAGGCAGTAGCATAACAGGAAGTACTTAGGGGCATATTATCAAGGACCGGTAGTAAAATTATTTTTTCCTGCCGATAAAACGGCGATAATGGGCTTGATAATACGCCCTTGTTAATTCCCATAGAAGCCCATGTTCTGATGTTAACATGGGCTTCTATGGGAATTAAAAAGGGTGTATTATCAATCCCATTATCGCCGTTTTATCGGCAGTTTCCTGCCGATAAAACAGCGATAATTTTAGCACTGGTCCTTGATAATATGCTCCTTGGCACGTTAACCAACTGCTTACGAGTTGAGGCATACATAATGTGGTGAAGCTGATAAGTACAAGCCTCAGCAAGGCCCGTTAGTGCCAAGGGTTCGCCCTTCTGCACACAAAGTCCTCAGACTATAGAAAGAAATTGGCACGGAAACTGAAAATACAAAAACATAGTTTAATAAACCTTTAAAGGTGGTCCTACAGCCTACACAACACTCTACAGCATTGTACAGGGTAGCACAAAGAACTCAGGCACATAGGCCCCTTTTATACACAAAGAAGGGGTTCATAAGTAGGCGGATACAACTCAGAGCATGATTTACGACCATACATGGACATTTCTGAACATGATCAATACATGGGTGGAGTTAACGGTTCTTGAGACCCGCGAAAAGCACATTCCTATCTACGCTGATCAAAGACAGATGTGATTCCTACTGAGCATGTGCTAGACGCACAAAGGGGCTTATTTATAGACTGTTGCTGGGCAGATCTTAAGGGCGACTAATGAAGAGGTAGGACTCGTCGCATGGCGGGCATATGGCAATATGTAGCATACAAATGGAGGACAGAAAAACAATATGGAGTCCGAACATTACAGGGTATGAGTGGGAAAACGCACATAAGAGATATCATATCATGTCTTTAGCTAATGCTTAACATTATCGCTGTTTTATTTACAACAAAGTGGGTATGAACCAGAAAGGAAGAGGGAGCATGAAAAGTATTGCTTTCGCTTTCATGCAGAAGTGGGGAGATCGATGTCACTTTTCATTCCCCATCGGTGTTGGGTACGTTGCCCCTGGTTATTGTCAGACTTCCCTGGAGTCAAGGGCTACCTACTGTTCGGTTGTGCATTGGATTAAGAGGCTACTTCCAACAGACTTGCTTCTCCTGTTCTATGCCTCACGAATCAGCCACCCACTGCCTTCTGTGGCCTCTTGATCCAGGTTGCTTAGGTGGAAGAATGCTATTGAGGCTGTATCCCTGATGCCTTCCTACTTCAAGCTGGAATAACATCCTTCCTTGGGTACCTTTGTTCCTGTGTGTTAGACTTCCTTTTGAAATAACCTACAGGTGCATTGACAACACTGAAGATGCCTCCCCATGAGAGAAAGTTCACGTTTTCCAGTTACCATTTATCCTCATTAATATTTATACTTTGTAGGCGGGCTTTCTTCAAACGTACCGCAGACTTGTTTTGCTGTCTTGTTTCTAAGCCTTTTAAAGCAATAGGGTAGTGGAACTACCGCTATTCATTTCCCCCGAAGGAACTTTCTCGACTTTGAAGAACTCAGTGGAGCATGGTAATCCCTGATGGGATGATAAGTCTTTCAGTTATTTCTACTACTGTTGTTGTATTTCAGGATGGCAGTATAGATCCTTTCAGAGCAGATGAGTATGAATGTTCTGCCTCTACGGCTTTAGAGTTGAAGCCTATTAGAAGTATCATGAATTAAGCTTAAGCCATAGATGGTGGGGTGCTTAAATTACATTTACTCTATTGATTCTTTCTCATATGAATTCCTAATTGTATGTAGACATGGATCTCCACAAGGCTATGAGGAATAATTGGAACTTCCTTAGTTGTCCCCTTCACTGAGTAACACCAAAGCCACATGATTTTACATTGAGAGGAAATATCAAATTGTTTATGATGCCCATAGTAGAAAGTGTTAGACAATCTGTGTACTTTCCATTAGGACAGCATTATCAGCATACAAGTTGGCATTGGAAATCTACCAACCACAGTAAGTTTTGTAAAACATTCATTGTTGGACACGTTATGTTTATACAGGATGAACAATAATGGCTGCCATGCAGGCATCTCTTATGGTATCAAAAGATGTGCTCAGTGTTCCTCTTTGCATGACCCTCACTTCCTGTTAGGTTATTCCAGTTCATAATATCATTAAAATTGACAAAAATGTAAGTCATCTTCACATTTTTCAACTTTGTCCACAAGGATACCATTTCGAATTAGGGATATTCAAAATGAACATTATTTGCTTTTGTGTAATTATGTGAAATTCAGCGAAAACATGCAAAATATACACTTACAAAATAATGCAAATCTGGCATTTAGCACTATATTTTAGCGTGGAATCCGTTGTCTAAAATGTACATGAGGACGCATTTCCTACTAAAAACAAATATCTAAAAAAAACACAAGTGCTGCAAACAACAGGCTCTTTGTTTGGTTATTCATGTTGTTCCCGTTCTTGGATGCCAAAGGTTTGCTGTGAACATGGTGCAGTTACACCCTATGACATAATGGCATAATTACACAGATTAATGTGATAAACGCAGCACAAAATACATTAAGCTACATTTCACAAGTGCTGAGTTCAAATGTGGGCATGAATTTCCGAAATTCTCTGAATACACACATTCATTTGAATGCACAATAAAACTTGCCTGTTGTTGACTGGCTAGTGAAGAAGTAACTTTTCATATTGTGTACATATTTTTACTCTTCTACCCTAATCCTCATAGAGTTCTGGCCAAATTTGCAATTGATAAGTCAATTGGCCTCGAGGATTTCATTATGTCGCATTAGACAGTTTTATGTCACTGGACCAGAAAGCTGTTTTGCCATGACCCTTTTCAAAAAGTCTGATTCTGAAAATATCTGGAACGTTCTGAACAAAACAAGAAGCCACAACCTGTGTAAGTATTTTTCTAGGGACTAAATTGAGGGTGTGGTTGGTCCATTCTGACAATGTCTACAGCACATCATATTTGTCAATCTAGAGAAACCTGTATTGATTGCGGTGGTCTTCCTCATGCTACAGCAAGTAATACTGTGAGTGCTTCTGTGCAGTTTTGAAATGTTGGGAGGGGAATTTACCCTTCATGGTATACTGGTTATAGACCTTGGAAAGCCAAGGTTTATAACTAGTTTGTGACTTAGGAGTACAGTAATCATACCCTCTTTAGTGACATGAGAATACCGTCCATGTCTCAGGTTGTGAACATACAACAGTAGTGGCAGCGCATCAATATTTGAGGATTAACAGCCCTTGGCAGAGCTTTTGTGTCTGTATCAGAGAAGTGCAGCATGCTGGCTCACTCATGTAAAGTCCAGCTAGGAAGAGACAAAGGACCCGTGTTCTGGCATAATATGTGTGTGTAGAGTAGATGTGCAGCACATGTTATAGAACGACTCAATGTGAAGCTTGAGTGTGGGTGTTGTGACCAGTAGGATACATTTAGGATTTCCCCTGGTTTAACAAGCCACAGGGTGGAGATAGTTGCAGTTACATAGACAATGGAAATGTATTGTCTGCATTCTTGTCACTGGAAGGTGGAGGCAGGGACATTGACGTGGGACATGATGCATGGAAATAGGGCTATCCTTAAATATTCTTTGAGGCAATTTTAGAAAAAGGCTGCTACTAGTCCTTCCTGAGCATTTTCTTTTGGTGGTTGATAGAGGAGAAGGTAGATCAGTAGATTCTGGTATTATAAGCTAATAACGTTCTAGGCAGCCGATACATTTTGTCTGTCCCTGATTACTACTACAGGAAGATTGATGACAGTCAAGATTTTTGTATCTGTGTACTCCTGCTTGGAGCCAGCATCATTCCTACCTGCAGTGAGAGCCATCACCTTGCACAAAGGGTGTGTCTTCACCTCATGTTTGAAAGGTTGCCATCCCAAATCAGATCCAGAGTCAGTGGATCCTCATCCCTATCTGGAAAACGAATATAAAAGTGCTAACCACACAACCCACTATGACCAAGGAAGGGAGTGCTCTACAAAGAAATCAAACAACTGTTCTGTGACCAGGATTGACGGTTTCCTAACGACAGTCCCTCAAAGGTGAGTGGGCATTATTTGAAGTCTGCACACCTTACTGGAAACGTCGTGAAAGTGCCTAGAGTCTGGAAGCAAGCCTGCCTGCACAGAGAGGAATAAAGAGGGCCTTGTCCTGATAGGGGAAAACCTTCCAGAAGGATAAGCCGAGCCATGTTACAGTTGGGATGAACACGCAGAAGATACCAAATTTTGAGCTTGATTGTATTTGGTTCCGACCCAGTGTAATGGGTGGTTCCCCAGCCTCATGGTGTGGTTTATTTTGTGAACTACCTGATACAACGTCATGTTTCCTTATTTGTGTGTGATTTGGTATCTCTCTCACTAACTGAGGATTTTGCCTGCTGCTGACCTGTGTTGAGATATCAGCGCCACTGCAGCTGAGAGCTCCAGAAAGCATGTGGGCTGCAACCACAAATGAGAGACAATCACTGATGCAGGCCTGTTGCTCAGCATTGCTGTCATGACTTGAGGGACATGCCTGCCACCAGGGATGATTTTATCACTACTGTAGCTGAGGACATCTTCGACAACCCAAAGGCTACAACTGCCAAGGATAGATGGCTGGTGAATCTGGTCTCCTATACCATAATTCCAACGTGAGCTGAGAGGAGGCACCTTCTCCTTAACAATGCTGCCCCTTCTGAAGGAGTCTGCAGCGTGACCATGAAGAGTGCAAGATGACCGCTACAGTGATGGTAAGTGCTTTATACAGGTTGATAACAAAAAACTGTGCCTGATAGACCAAGAGACTGTTTCTTACCCTTCAAGTATGCATTTAAATCTGTCTTGAATTTTTAGCAAAATAAAAGACTGAACAGACTTATATGGCCCCATAATGTACCATTGATCATACAGCTATAAAAATGTGCTCTCCCCTGGGCTGATTCTTGCCTGAGATTTCCCAGAAGTAGATGACATGCATAGGTAGGTTGGAGCTACAGCCATAGCGAAATAGTGTTTGAGTAGGTCAATGATCACCACCCCTTATTAGAACCCCAATGTTTGCGGACACAATATGCATTGGTTACAGCCCAAAGCTATAAAAGAACCCTGAAACAGAAACCCTTTACTGCCTGCATTATTATGTTTTGTTGTGTTATTAACATCTCTTTTCACAGTAAAACCCTGGAAAGGGCAGCATTTCATTGTGTCTGATGGTTGTTTTGTCTTTGATTGCTTGTGCTGCCAACCCCGTCAGGTGCAGAAAGGGAGTACTTGGCGTAGTTCAGAGCCATGGTAGGATGGGTCCCAGAACACAATAGCCCACAATCATTGTGGTTGTGGTCATGTAGCCCCTTCCTTTCCTTGCCCCATGGATTGGGTGTGACACCAATGAATAAAAATCAGGTTGTGCAGGTAGTGATGATATTAATCTTAATCATGTAAGATTTTGAGCTGTAATGCAGTGTCTGTGTGAAAATGTTGCCATATGTTTTGTAGGAGATTACTGAGGATGATTGTGATGAATGTCAATGCAGTGTTGGGGTGAGGGCATTGCGAAGAGCCTCACAGATCCAATTGGTCATCAAGTATTACATTAAACTCACCACCCATAATATTGATCCAGAACCTAGGCCAGCAATCAACCATCAAACCTCCAAAAAGAAAATCGGGTCATCAGCATTGGGTAATAGACTGCAAGTTAAAGAAAAGGGTGAGGGACCAGGGGCAGATAAAGGTCCATCACACAGGCCCCCACAAGAACTACACACAAATAGGGTATGCAGTTCCTATCAAGAGAGAATATCATATTTGCAGAACCAATACTCACTGGTGTACCAAAGGTCAAATGTCAGTGAGCATGTCTAGCGGCCGACCAACCTCTTGTCCGGTACCTACTGGACATGGGGTAGGCCGCACACTAGACACACTCGCCAACATTCGATCTTTGGTATACCAGTGAGCGTTGGTTCTGCCAATATAACTGTGGCTCCGCCCCCTCTGTGATTTGGTCGTATTTTCCCCTTAAGGTATACTGTATACTAGTATGGTCTATCTAGGATACGGCATTTTTCACATGTACTTTTTTCCGACTCTTACGTAAGTATGTTAGGACTTTGGTCTTGGTGAAATGCCATGATCTTCATGACAGTAATAGGGCATTAAACATGTTGACCTTCTTTTAAAATATCACTTTGGGTTGGCTTGGATCATTGATTATATCCTTCTCTAGCCAGATCATGTTATTAATTATAACAAAATAACCAAGTTAATAAATAGTATTTTGATTTGTTTTATTTATTTTTACTTCACACTTTTTGACCAATCTACTCCCTTTTCACACATACCATCACACCTCACTTTTCACATCGGCAAAAACAAAAGAACTCCAGCAAAGAGACCCCCTGCTGTGAGCGTTGGGCATTGTAGCACCAGCCCAAAGAGGAGCTGCCCGATAATGAAGCATGACAACATGGGGTATCTGAGGGCCCTTACTCCTAAGGGAACATATCCACTGCTCTGCCTCTTTGACAGCCTTCGAGCTTCTCTTCTGATAGGAACTGCATACCCTCTTTTCGTAGGGCCTTTGACTGCAGCCAGGATTGTTGACTATCCCCCAGATGCATCAAGAACCCATTTTGCTATTGCTTAATAGCGAAAAATAACGATTCGCTATTAAGGAATAGCAAAATGCAATGCATGAAGAAATCACAAAAAAAATAGCGATTTCTTAAAATTCCTTAATTGCGACTCGCAAATTGCGAGTCGCATTTAAGGAATACCTCTCCATTCATTTCTATGGGCCTAGAGGCCCATAGGAATAAATGGGAAGACATTCTCAAGTTGCGAATCGCAATTAGCGAATCGCAAATAGAGAATGCGATTTCAAGGGTGCCACGGTGTCCAAAGGACACCCTGTTGTACCCGTGAAATTGATCTGTGCACATATGTCGCGCACACACATGCCCTTTGGCCATGTGTGTGCGCAACATGAAACTTTGAAAAATGCTCTTTAGTGTTCAACTTCATGGTAATTTGCGAGCCCTATTAGCGAAATCTCTATTTTTTAAACTTTAATTCATTGCATTTAAGGAATCTCAATTTGAGATTCCTTCAATGCAAGTAATCGCAATTTAGCGTTTTCTTAATTAGTGATTTTTGCATTTGGGATGATGAATCCCAAATGCAAAAATACCGGTCCTAAAGTGGCAGATTCTGAGAATCTGCCCCTTTGCGAGCGGATTTTACCTTGATGAATCTATGCCCAAGTTTTGTGCCGGCAAGATTAGCATAACACCCTCCATTATCATATAAGGCACAGTGACGTTGCCATTTTATGCTCAATGTATTAAAACGACAAAGCCACAGACATATCCCAACTGCAAAGAGGAATAGGAGTAACAGTCCCATCTGGCACGTAGCCCCAGGTCAGAGGAATGTGTTAGGTGGATCTCCTGAAAAACGCTGATGTTAGCCTAGTGTTTGGCTAAATATGTATGAATCAGGCATGCTTTCCTGCGGTCGCTAAGCCTGCAGATGATCCATGCCAGACATTTGGTGGTTGTCATGGCATTTTAGCGAAAGGATGTAACGAGTAAAGTTTGGTCAGCCGAAAAGTATATGACGTGCAATTGGGTAAGGAAGGGGACATACTCACAGTATATGTCCAAGGAAGGACACACTGCAGTATTAGAGAGCAGTAGAAAGTAACAAACCAAATCCACCTCCCTCCCACTCCAACCACCGAACATGGCTGAATTTCACAATCCCACCCCCAACTGTCATATAGCTACTTCTTTTCTATATATTGTGTTAAGTTAGCATGAGTTTATTAAATGTTTGCACGCCGTTTTTCATTCTTGTTTCACTTTTGCACACGACACATAATTGTTGATTTAGCTTTCAACCCAGTAGAACTTCGTGATTTACTAGAGAAATAATATGTTATTGCTCTGATATCAGTTTGTTCTGCACTCTGTCTGCACACTGACTGCTGAAGACTACACGGATAACTTAACCCAGTGTTATTGTAAGGTCTGATCTTCGCACCCTTATAGACATAATACACATGCTGCTGCCAAAATCTGGATCTAGGCGAGTTTTATATTGTGATGCTGCACGCACAAAAACACACTTGATATGCTTCACATGCAGAGAGCTGGTGGGAGGTGATGCGATCGTCCTGCCACTGAGATTTTAAGGTATGGGCCCGCCCTGCTAAAACCCAAATGAGACCTTCATAGATACAATATACTATGCTAACTATGGAGAGTGTGAATTAGACATTGTTAATTGCTATTCATTTCAGCATAATTAGTATTCTCTCACCATTTGCCTTTTATGGACTGATAACTATGCTGATAACTTTGTTGCTTATAGTATGTTTGTTAGTATTATACAAGATACTGCGTTTGAGAACCTTGCATTAGAAAATAAACATTTCAAATGTGCACGTGTCCTCTTTTACTCCTCGTTCTGGTTTGTGATGATTATATAACGAAAGAGTGTTCATGTTTTCCATGATTTCTGAGGTACTCTAAGTTCATATTCTGGTCTGTCTAAGCTTTGGGAGTTTGTTATGACCAATGAGACACTGTAGCTAGCTCGGTAAGGGGATTTTGGGTACTGAGGTGAGTTTTGGGCCATCCTAATTCGCCGAGGTTCCAGGTCTCTATGCACAGTTCTGTAGGAGAAAGGAATTTCCGCTACACAACCCCAGCATCCCAATATGAAATTAACAATAAATCTAGTTGACATCCATTGAGGTGGAGAAGAGCCAGGTGAAGTACATCTTTGCTTGCTGACCTATCCACTCTTGGTTTAGATCAGCAGAATAGCTGACCCACACACACAGGAGGTCACTTCCTAGATTTGCTCTTCTCCAACTGCTCTAAATTACGATGTTTGCCCACTGTTCAAATTAACTGGTCTGACCACTTTATAGTGGAATTTTCTCTATTAGGAGTGGATAGACCCTTTCAAAAAAACACCCTCCCTCCTATTTGGCGTCGACAGTGGAAGCAGCCTATTCCTCTAGAGAAGGACAGTGTGGAGTCCGCACTGGTAAAATTTAACAACTCTCTCACAGAGGCAATCGACAAACTAGCCCCTCTGAAGCTACATAAACAATATCCTACTGTCAAACAGGAAGTATGGTATACTGAATCACTCAGAATAGAGAAGCAAGGATGCAGGAAGATAGAAAAAAATGGAGGAAATGCAAACAGAGGAAAGCAAGAAAGCATATTGTGAGGCCCAAACTAACTATTATAAAAACATTAAACTTGCGCGGAAGAACAGCCTCACTCAGCAACTTGCAGAGGCGGGTAATTGCTCTAAGGAATTATTTAAAATTCTCCAGGCATTTGTAAAACCAGTCGCATGCGAAAGCCCAGATGATTTTTCTCAATCATTATGTGACGAAATCTCTCTGTTTTTTTAAAACAAGATCAACCTGATCTATGAAAAAATTCTGAAAGCTTCCAGCCAAAAGAGTAATATTCTCACTCCTTTTACTCTGTCCACACGGAGAGATAGCTCGCTTATGGCTTTCCCAGCAGTCAGCAATTAAGATCTACCCTCCCTCAGGAGTCACATAAAATCGGGGTCTCCAGATGATTTTCTGCATGCCAAAATTGTTGCCTCTCTGAGAACCATTCTCTCAGGGAAGGACATGTGCCCATGGAGTGGAAAAAAGCGGTGGTGAACCCTATCCGCAAGAACGCAGCACTTCCATGGACGGACCTCTCAAACCTCCGACCCTTCTCCCTCTTGCCTTATCTTAGCAAAATGACCGAGAGACATGTGAACACCCATTTGTCTAAGTACATTGAGGCAGCGGAGGGTCTAGACTTTTCTCAATATGGTTTAGACCCAATCACAGCAAGGAATCTGCCCTCCTCTCAGTGACCGGATGGAGGGGGCTCCATGATTCTGGTGCTGTTAGATTTATCCGCTGCCTTTGACACGGTGTCACATGAGATACTTCTTGGTCGTCTGAGGGAGATGGGCATAGGAGGCATGGCGCTATCCTGGTTGGAGAGCTTTCTTTCGGGGCGCCTACAAGGTGTCAGATTGGGCTTCCATCACTCCATCTTAAGGGAGCTCAGCAAGGGAGTGCCACAGGGCTCATGCCTAAGCCCCACACTTTTTAATGTGTATGTGGCATACTTGGCAGACATAGTAAGAGCACATGGGTTCACCCCTGTGTCGTACGCTGACGACCCTCAGCTCTTGTTCCCCTTTCAGACTCCGACGCCCACAATACAAAAATCTTTTGCGGACGGAATGAGGGCAATATCGGACTGGATGGCTTTAAATTGCCTCCAGTGCAATGTAGGCAAGACAGAGGTCATGCTGTTCGGGGAGGCCACCCTTCTGTGGTCTCCAGAATGGTGGCTCCCGGATCTGGTCAAGCACCTAGTCCCAAACAGACCGTAAAAAATCTCGGTGTGCGGCTAGACAAGGATCTTTTGCCTAAAGAACATACAAATCAAGTAGCAGGATCCTGTTTTCGGATCATTGGACTGCTACGACGTGTCTTTCCATTTCTATCCGACACCTATAGGAAAACACTTGTCCAGACGTTGGTAATCAGTAGACTAGACTACTGTAATGGCTTGCTCATCTCGGCCAATGAGGAACAACTACAGAGACTACAAGTGGTCCAGAATACCGCAGCAGGACTTGTTCTCAATGCTCAGCCAAGGACTGCCTCACGTCCCCTCCTGGACAAACTCCATTGGTTGTCTGTTAGGCAGCGTATAAAATAAAAAATCTGCTGCACAATACACAAATGTCTGCATGGCAATGGACCTAAATACCTGAAAGAAAAATTTGTCCCCTATAATCCCAGTCGCACCCTGTGCTCTAGTAGTCAGCAACTGCTCCAGGTCCCAAGGATTAAAAAAGCTAGACAGGGAGGTTGAGCCCTCTTTTACAAAGGTCCCATTCTATGGAACTCACTACCCCCCACCTTGAAACAAATCACCAATTTTCAATCCTTCAGGAAGACCCTAAAAACGTATCTATTTCCGGCCTGTTCAGATATCACCACACTGACTCCCTCACAGTTCATGATCATTTCTAGGTTTCCTTGTTAAAGCATAAGCACTGAGATACCCCTTCGGGGGTCGAGTCCTGCGCTATACAAGAATATAAATACATAAACGACCTAGTCATGTAATGGCGAGGGAGTTGAGGGTATAAAACACACATCTATAGGACAGCAGTCGATCAAATCTGTCTAGCATGTCCATGAGTGCAACAACCTCTGTGGGGTGCAACCAGCTAGCTCGAGTCCAAGAGTGTGAGTAATAAGAGGAGACATGCAATGGTCATCATGAGATGATATCTAGCTTCACATCAATGGTTTTGAAACTGGTTTTGACATCCACAAGGAGTTCTTTGAGGTCGATATCATCTTGGGTGGCTCCTCCCATGTGGGCAGGCACATCTACCGGTGGTGATTCTGTTCAGCCTGTTGAGTGTATTACTTACCATCAAAAGTAAGCTTAGACTGGCTTGTGTCCTGTTAACCCATAGTTATGGTGCAGTTCAAGAGAGACCAGGAACAGCAGTATCAGCAGTTCAGTAGATGGCAGAGGCCAACCGGATCTCAGTGATGCTGGGGTCTACAATAGCAACCAGTTCAGCAGGGTGACTGTAGCACCCCTCCAGCAACAAAGAGCAGTCTGTGATAGTTTCTGAGCCATACCACTTCCCAGAGGATGGTCACCCATGGGGGGTACATGCAGGTCCCAATTATGCAGTCACACGTGGGGAGATTAGAAGGTGCTGCAGGAACAGCTACTAGGATGTGATCTGCCCTGTCACAGTACAAGAAGGGGCCCACTGGGAGCGCAACATCAATGGCACTGTGGTCTGCAGGGTATTAAGAGCAAAGGCGGTGGTGATGTCCATCACAACCAACAAAGAGTAGTCTTAGGGCTCCAGTCATGTGGAGCACAGGAGTCAGATGCGAAAAAGCCAGAGAGAAACAGTGTTGCACACTCACCTGCGGCCAGAGGGTATTCAGGCTTGTTGCACACGGTCTCAGCCCCAGCGGGCCAAATTCGAGGTCGATGTGGCGGTCAGCAAATATGGCATCCAGTAAAGGAGGTAGTTTATCACCTATGCAGGAGGCGAAGTGGGGCCTGACTGGAGCTGTCCACAGGACCAGGAGACAAGGCCCAGGCCAAGACAGGCAGGGCTCGCTGCAGCGGGGCCCAGCACCTGGTCTGCCAGTCACGTAGGCTGCACCCTGCCCAGTGAGTCAGGTCGTCAGAGTGCTGTGGGTCAGCAGGGGCCAGGCAGTAACCACCATGTCCTCCCCATCTCACCGCCACAGCCAGGTTATTTACAGCAGTCCAGAACTGTCTGTTGAGGTCCCATCTTAGAATGGGCTGGGTCACAAGTTTTGGGGTACTGCAGCAATCCAGGGCTGGAAGACTTGGCCAATAGCAGCCCCAGCCGATTAGGGTGCCCATGGTGGTAGATGACTGGTGTGATGATCTGGGGTGACCTGCATTAATGCAGGATAAAGGATTCAACTGGCAGAGCCCTCTCAGCAACTGGTCATCTTGCACCCCGGCTAAGTTCCACCTCCAGAGGCATATTCTTCTTTAGTGTGAAGGATGACACATTGATGTCCTCCGCCTTATTGAGGTGTTACAGTGGATGTCAGCATGTCATCTACAGCGTTAAAGAGAGTAAAATACCAGTCAGCTGACAACCAGGCATGTACATTATCTTAAATTAGCACTTCCCAATCTCACTTTATTGGAACAATTGATCCGAGGTGAGCAACCTGCACCTTATACCAAAGTATACTGAATTTATTGCGTGCAATGATCATCACCTATAAAATTGGCCGCACAATGTGGACTTGGGTATTGCCCCCACCAAAGTATGCATGTCCCACTGTCTACTAGACCTCTAACCCTAATAAATATTTTTTATAGAACCCAGTATATACAGTTGTATGATAAAACCGCAAAACTCAAAATTACATTATGTAGGCATCGGACGTTATCAGGCCATTCGTAAAAAGGGTCTTTGACACACATCAAGCACACAGACAGACACGTATATACAGACAAACACACCATTATAAACTTTGACCATTCAGCTATACCATATTTAAATACCTATGACGTACGAGGCAATTATTGCATAATATTGCAATTGTTTTAATTTCTAAAGGCAAAAGAAAACTGAGGAAAATGTAAAACATTCAGTGACTTATTTTCTTTGTTTGAAATGAATGGCCGTTAAAATAATGTAATTGCTGCCGCCACTATTGAAAAATGCATGTCCTGGAACAGAGAAAAAAAAGGCGTGTTTCGCTTATCTGCTAAATGTAATCCTAAAATAGTTGCAGCAATTTTGTGTCGTTCTCACTCATTGCAGGCGATTTTATTGGCAATGGCAGATGCCGTCAGCCATTCCACTCATAAACCAGTTTTTTAAATAAAAGATTAAGTACGTGATTTTGCTACAATGTTTCCTTTATGCATTAAATTTAGTATTCTGCAGTTGCCACCACAGGAGCTGCTGAAAAACCCACCCGTATCTATATGCCTTTCTGTAACATCTGCTATATTATTCCCCTCAGAAACTTCATTTTGAATCTCCATTGCTGCTATCTATATTTTTCTTCAAGTGTACAAATAGCCATGTAAATAATAAATATCTTCTACCAGGTGGGTATGTCACATAAGACTGAAAAAAGTTGTCGCGGAAGTGGAGTACATTATTTTTGTTTTCACAGCAAGATCTACAGAATAGGCAAATCTGTGTAAACATATGCGCTGCAATCGCTCATGATTGCGCATTGAAATATGAAATCACATTAGTAAAAAAAAGCACTTCCAGAGCAATAAGTCTGTTTTTCAGGTTCTAAAATATATTGAGTGCGAAGTAGTGCTCATGTCTCGTTGGCAGGGAGCATAGAAGCAGCAGAGGAGTGTTAGTATCAGTGGTAGTTGATGGCATGAAGAGGACAGCGGCATGACTGATATGATGGCATGCTATGTTAAAGATAACTGTATAGCCACTCATGTCCATCAGTACTACCTTGCAGCACTTTCTGGTTCTAAAGAGCGTAAAATGGAACTTGGACTTTGTGCAGTGATTAAAACACATCCTCACTATGGTGGTGTGAGTTAGTAAAAGGCTAGTATGAGGTGGAGTACTGGGGATGTAAAATGTGGTTTTGGTCACAGTGTGGTTCTTTCAGAAATGGCGCAATATTGGGCCATGTGAGTGTGGTGCTGTGAGGTAGTAGGGCAGTGTTGGAGGTAGCGGACTAATATTGGTAGTGCAGTCGCAGCAGTAATGGGAAGTGAAAGAGTGGCACTGAGAGATGTTAGGGTGATGGTAAGTGTTAATATTTGGGGGGTGGTATTATAATGCTGGTGCACTATGATGAGTTTTGTGAGGAAGCAATTTGTTACCTGGGTTTTAGTGAAGTGTTAAGAGTGGGAGCATTGCCATGGTTGTTGAACTGCAATGCTGTGGTGTGACTAGAGTTTCAAAGATGTTCTGGTGCTTGAGCTGGAATATTAAAAATTTATAGTAGTAGAGTAGCGTCCACTGGATTTGAGCAACGAGAAACAAACCTATCGTGTTGGCTTTTGCTGTAATTAAAATAAGGCAACAATGTAAGACGTGAAGGAGTTGAACACTCATATACATGATGATGTACTAAACAAACTCTGTAAGCCGATAGAAAAATGGGGTGTTTTAATATATAAAGAGAAACCCTGAGGAGTTGGTTACTTTTATATAAGACGATGGTTCTAGACTAACTCTGCAGAATATGAGAAAAATTAATTGTTACAATGTATTACCTGTTTGAGAAACTGAATATATTGGTCAAAATGTAAAAAACTGGTGACCAAACAGCTGTCGGCAAGTGAGAAAATATCGGTGTCCCAAGTTGGAACTGGATATCTATAAAGATATAGGAGTGTTCATATTAGCTAACATAGCACAGTATTAGCCAAAAAATAAAAATATAACAATCGGCGACTATTCAGATATAGGCACATGACTTACTTCTAATAGTTCATCATGGAAAGGCAGGAATAGAATGTCCTGAATGACTGGTATTCTGCGGACTTCTGATATATCTTCAAATTATCTAGAATAAGATCAAACCCTAGACGAGTTGCACTCAGTATTGTAATAGATAATGTGGAATGCTGGAGTGAAGCTGCTTCAAACACTGCATCATCCACTAGTATATGGTCTTCGATCAAAGTGTCCTATAACAGGAAACCAAAGAGTAATATATTTTTATTTTTAAACCAAGTGATAATAGATATGCGAAGAATGAAAGACGCACATAGGTGTTGGGAGTAAGAGCTATATCTAACTGAATATACAAAGAGATGCAAGCACCTGAGAAGCTGAAAATGGCTTCAATTTCGAGATCCCGGATAGAGGGTGTCTTGAATGAAACGGCGTCACAAACTGCAAAGCCCCATTCTGTGTATTCTCTTGACGAGGTATCCTGTGATAGGAAACCAGAGAAGAATGTTTAAAAAAATGTGGTTTAAGAATACGGGCGGTTAGAGACAGCCACCGGGAGTAGTGGTGATGGAAAGCAGAGCTTACCTTTGTATTCTAAATCTGCATGCGATAAGAATGGAAAGGGACGACCATTCGGTCCCCCCGAACGTATGGCAGGGTGCCCAGATCCCCCCGGGAAAACATTTTGGGCGGGGGCGTGTCTCGGCTGGTATGCCCGAAGCGGCGTAGCCGGGGCGCGCCTTTTCCCGCCCAAGAAGGGGTTGTCCTAGACACCTACACCGTTGGTCACGCCCCGGAGGCTTATCAGAGGAGGGTACACGCCCTCCCAAAGAGGAATAAAAGGAGCAACAATCCAGAGAAGCATCCTCTTGTTCCTGTGCTTGGAAGCTGCACCCCTCGTTGCACGTGAGCCCTAGACGGAACAAGGAGCAATTTTTCAGAACTTGTAATTTTTGTGTTTCTCTTCCAGGAGCCTTCTCTCCCAGTATCGGCGGACCTCTGGAGCCAGGACCTCGTCGAGCAGCGAAGCAGCAAGGGTCAAATCTCTGACAACGATGCCTGGCAAGAAGGTCGGAAAGAAGGCTGGGATGGAGCAGATGCTCCGCATGCTGGTGAAGGACATGGCGAACATGAAAAAGAAAATGGCGGCAATGGATAATACGGGCAGACCGAAGAAGGTTATCGGACCAGCATTGCCGGGAGTAGTACCTGCAGGGAGAGGTAAAAGGGCTAGGAATAGGGCGGCAGGGGGGGAGTCCCCAGTTCCCGAGTCACCCCTGGTAAGCCCAGTTAGTCCAGTCGAGGCCCCGGTACCTGTACCGATCCCGGATGCAGGCCAGCCGATTCCGGTTGTAGTTACGCCCACCAGCGGGGAGGACATGCCTCCGGAGTTGGCCGCCCAGTTGGCCGCGTGGCTCGGAAAGAATTCTGAGGGTGCAGCAGCGCCCGGAGACACGGCCAAAGAGGCTAGGTTATTAATGAAGCAGTAGCGGCAATCGCGAGATGCTGCGAAGGCGAATGTTCCTTTTGTCCCCTCACAGATCCCCACGGGAGAACCAGCGGCTGGCGGTGGAAAATCAGCAGGACCAGCTGTGGAGTCTGGTAAGAAGCCTTTGCCAATGGCAAACGGGGGGTCTTTGCCCTCAAGGAGGGAGAAAGTAGTTCAGCATATTCCTCTGGCCACGAAAGAGATGATTTGGGCTGATAAATATGTAAATATGTTTTCGCTCCTGACGGATCATCACGAGATTGAGTATGTTAAGGCTCAGAAGGATTTGTTGCATCCGAGTGTGTGGCGCGCCAAAATGGCGGGCTTCAGGGTGGATGAGACGATCTCTAATTGGGCCAAGGCCTTTGGGATGTTTACTGCTATTATGGGTGAACGTAAGCCAGAGATTATGACTGAATTAGCCTGTTATCAGACACGTATAATGGATTTCTATGAAACATATGAGGGCGATCAATGGAGGGGTTATGATAGTAAGTTTCGTAAGGCCAAGGAGCACGATTCGTCTCCGACGTGGGACTGTCTCGACTCCGTTACTTGGCAGAAGCAGCTGTTGCCGGGCACGACGAGATCGTCCTCGCTTGGTGAGTATGGGTCGGCGCCTTCCCGCCATCAATCGGCGGCGCCCTTTCGAGCAAACCCCGCAGGGGATCACCAACCCAGGAGTAGTGGGAATGGGGGTAGAAAAGGAGTTTGCTGGAATTTTAACAGAGGCAAGTGCACCAGGCCACATGGGACATGTAAGTTCAGGCATGAGTGTGCAGGTTGCGGACATTCTTCACACCTGGAAAGTTCGTGCAGAGCCAAGAATGGGGATACTGGGGGTAGAGGAGGTACCAAACAGGTCTAATATCGGCCAAGGGGTACCACTACCTACCCCCGTAGATATCATGGCAATGATCCCCTGGCTAAACGAATACCCTGATCATGTCTCCGCTGGGGTGTTACGGGACGGTTTTTCGAATGGTTTCCACATCCCGGCGGGGGATTTTCGGGGGGACTCACTGTGCAGAAATCAACTGTCCGTTCAGCAGCACCCAATGGTGGTGGAAGGTAAGATTGCGAAGGAGGTTGCTCGGGGCCGGGTCGCCGGCCCATATAGGCACCCGCCGGTTCCCGATTTCATTTGTTCACCGCTGGGAGTGGTCCCCAAGAAGGACCCAGGTGAATTTAGGTTAATTCATAACTCGTCGGCTCCTAGGGGTCTTTCGGTAAACGATGCCTTTGACCCAGGAGTCTGTTCGGTACAGTACGCATCCTTTGATGAGGCCGTCGCCATGTTGAATCGCCTGGGGCCCGGGGCGCTGATGGCTAAATCGGATATTGAGTCAGCGTTCCGGTTGCTCCCGGTACATCCTCAGGATCAGCGTCTGTTGGGTTTTGTGTTTCAAGGACGCTATTACATGGACAGATGTATGCCAATGGGTTGCTCCATCTCTTGTGCTTATTTTGAGAAATTCAGTTGTTTTCTGCAATGGGCGTTCACCAGAGCTACGGGCTATACGCAGGTTATGCATTATCTAGATGATTTCTTGTTCTCGGGGCCAGCCGGGGACACGGAATGTGCACAGGCTTTACTTGAATTTTGCAATCTCATGAAACGATTCGGCGTGCCATTGGCACCGGGGAAAACCGTTGGGCCATCTACTTCACTCGAGTTTCTTGGAATTGAGCTCGATTCAGTGGAGGGATGCTTCCGTTTGCCCAGTGACAAAGTCATGAAATTTAGGGCCTCGCTAGAATTATGCATTAGCAAAGAGAAGGTAACGCTCCATCAGTTGCAGAAAGCGGTGGGCCAGCTTAACTTCGCCCTCAGAGTGATACCAATGGCCCGCCCCTTTTCCCGCTCTATTGCACAAGCCATGGTCGGTCTCAAGGAAGGACACCACCGCACAAGACTGTCGACAGAAGTTCGCCAGGATATGTGCATATGGCTCGCATTTCTGGCGGGTTTCAACGGTCGAGTGGTATGGAGCAAGCCACCAGCGTCCTTGGACGAGCTGGGTTTGTGGACCGACTCGGCAGGGAGCGTGGGATTTGGCGCCATCTTTGGTAATCAATGGTCGGCGCAGACATGGCCGACGTGGTGGCACACCAGTGGGCTAACAGGTAACATTGGTTTTCTCGAATTGTTCCCCATTTTGGTGGCCCTGAAGGCATGGCCGGACGAGTTCCGTGATCGGTCTGTGGTATTTTGGTCCGATAACATGACCGTGGTGGAATGCATAAATAACCAGGCAGCACGCTGCAAGTTGATTCTGAGATTGCTGACGGAAATTGTACTATTGTGCATGAGACTGAACGTTCAGTTTAGGGCAAAGCATGTGCCGGGTGTACTAAACCAGGCGGCTGATGCACTCTCTCGTTCCCACATGCAGGCTTTCAGGGGTTATCTACCTTCTGCGGATCTAGTGGCGGCACCATTTCCCGAAACTCTCGGGTCACTCGGTGCCCTGGATTACAGGACCTCGTGGGAGCCAGCTTAGCCCCCAGGACAAGGAAGGCATACGAAGGAGCGTTTCGTTCCTATTGTGCATTTTTGGGTCCGGCAGGAGGGGATAAGTGGGGAGAGGAAGAGTATGTGCTGAAATTCTTAGTAGCACTTCACAAAGCTGGCCGATCAGCAGCGACGGCCAATATGCACCGGGCCGCCATTGCATTCATGGTGCAGGCGTACGGCATTAAGGACCCTACATCGTCCTTTTTGGTTAAGAAGGCATTACGAGGGTGGCAACGCCTCGAGGGTCATAAAGTAGACGAGAGGCGCCCGATTGGCTTAGAAAGACTGTCCCTGTTGATGGCAGTGCTCCCCGCGACCTGTTCCTCCCAGTCCGAAGCAGTGCTGTTCCGGGCCGCTTTCGCATTAGCGTTCCATGGAGCTATGCGGGTGAGCGAGCTGGTGGCAAGAAATAAGAAGGATGTGGGGGGAGGTCTATGTCGGGAACACGTTCAGATCAAGGGTGATTCAATGGTAATCACAATAGCCAGGTCTAAAACTGACCAGAGTGCGATGGGGGACAGTATTGTAGTCCAGCGCATGCGAGGGTCCCCCATGTGCCCGGTGCAGTGTGTTGAGGAATACCTGGCGCAAAGGGCGGCAGCATGGGGGGGAAGCTTGCTGAGACACACCGACGCCACCCCACTGACAAGGTTTCAGTTCCAGCGGGTGTTAACGTTAGCAATCGCGGCAGCGGGCTTGGACCCGAGCGATTTTGGGACCCATTCCTTCAGGATAGGGGCTGCTACAGAAGCTACAGCCAGGGGTCAGAGTGTGGAAACGGTGAAACGATTGGGACGATGGTCCTCGAACTGTTATAAAAGGTATGTGCGGTTGCACATGTTGTGAAGCTAATGTCATGCACTCACGCTTCTTGTCTTTTGTTTGGTTTACAGTTTCGCGAGCTTGCGAGGCGGGGCAGACTGTGCAGTTGACCCGACACCTGGGAACCAGCGGTCAAAGATCACCGGCTGAGGAAAGAGTGGTGTGGGTCGTTGGCCACTCATACGTGAGGCGTGCCGCGGACGTATTCAAAGCAGGTGACATGATTCACGCAGCTGGGGAATACGGGTACAGGGTGACCTTCCATGGAAGGGGCGGGCTCTGTATTGACCGGTTTCAGTGTTTTGTCGAGGAACTGTTAGGGCGGACAAGGTCACCGCCGTCTATAATCATAGTGCATCTGGGGGGCAATGACTTGGTGCCGCTTGGTCGGCGAGTACTCCTCGAGCGTGTTCTATCCACTGTTAGCTGGTTGGCGAAGAGGATTCCGAGGTGCACGATAGCATGGTCACACATGATTCCAAGAAAGGTGTGGCGGGGGGCCCTTTCTGTGTCAGCTTTGAATCATTCAGTAAAGAAAGTTAATAACAAGCTGGGTAGATTGTTTCGTTCAGGACAGTTGCACTGTATTCCGCATGGATGTATCCGGGGGGATAACATGTATCTCGAAGACGGGGTTCATCTGTCCCGGGAGGGGAATGTCTTACTCATAGGAGACTTCACAGTATGGTTACGGGGTTTGTATAGTCATGACCTTTAGTAGGAGTGTGGGGGGGCCGGATAGCCGGTCAACTATCCGGCCTGTGGCGGTAAGGTCATGATCGGTGAGCAGTAATTTCAAGATCCCTAGAGGGGGCGCCACCCATTATGGATGGGAGCGCCCGGGGGGGAGGCGGCCATTGGCCCCTCACATTGGGGAGGCGGCACCCATTAAGTATGGGGTCGCCGAAGGGAAGGTGGTCATAGGCCCCTCCCAGGGGAGGAGGCGGCTCGATGCCCCTCCTAGGAATTTCCCGGGGCCAGGATATCCGCGACGGCGGATATGGTGAACAGTGTGGGGTGGGAGGGGGGTCCACGCTACCTTCTAGACACCTCACACGAGTCCTCGGACGACCACTAAGATGGCATCGAGTTAAATAAGGGGCCCCCGCTAAGACAAGGGAAATTGGAAGTTGGCACTGAGGTACAGTCCTCTGTGCGACCGCCCCTCACACCGTGAGGGGGGAGTTCTGGTTGTAGGGATCTGACACCGGTTACGACCTTGCCGTTGGCCCGTAATGATAGGATGTACAATTTTTAGAAAGTATACATTTGCAGGATGTTTAGACTCGGCTAGGAGAACCTTTGTATTAGAGATTTGTTAAGGTTAGCCAATAAACGTGACTGCAGTGAAATGTATAAATGAAAATTGTACATGATATGAAACTGTTAATTTAATGTTTTAATTTTGTTTCATATTTTTAATAAATACGGCCGGGAGGGTAACTCCCTCCCGCCTTCCAAAAGTTCAGAACTGTGTCCGTCTTCCCATCCTTGGGGATTGTGTTGGGAGGGGGTGATAGGCATCCCGGCCATATGGAAAGGGGCGACCACTCGGTCCCCCCGAACATATGGCAGGGTGCCCGGATCCCCCCGGGAAACCATTTTGGGCGGGGGGCGTGTCTCGGCTGGTATGCCCGAAGCGGCGTAGCCGGGGCGCGCCTTTTCCCGCCCAAGAAGGGGTTGTCCTAGACACCTACACCGTTGGTCACGCCCCGGAGGCGTATCAGAGGAGGGTACACGCCCTCCCGAAGAGGAATAAAAGGAGCAACAATCCAGAGAAGCATCCTCTTGTTCCTGTGCTTGGAAGCTGCACCCCTCGTTGCACGTGAGCCCTAGACGGAACAATGAGCAATTTTTGACCCACCCACCAGCCCCTTATGGCAACGTTAGTAAATGCAATAAAGTGATTTACGTTGATAATATCTTTTTTCCAAGGTTTTCTAGTGTGTAATAAAGATGTCATTGTTTGAACTGCAATAAAGTGATTTGCTGCATAACAATGTTCTCATCCAGTTGAGCGAAGTATCACAGTCTAATTAAATGTGCAGCATGTGTAGATAAGTGGATGAATAGTACAATGTCCAGTTTACCGCTTTATCCTCTCTTCATTAGGTCAAAACGTCGTATTTATTTTGGTCGGGCGGTAAGGTCATGATCGGTGAGCAGTAATTTCAAGATCCCTGGAGGGGGCGCCACCCATTATGGATGGGAGAGCCCGGGGGGAGGCGGCCATTGGCCCCTCACATTGGGGAGGCGGCACCCATTAAGTATGGGGTCGCCGAAGGGAAGGCGGTCATAGGCCCCTCCCAGGGGAGGAGGCGGCTTGATGCCCCTCCTAGGAATTTCCCGGGGCCAGGATATCCGCGATGGCGGATATGGTGAACAGTGTGGGGTGGGAGGGGGGTCCACGCTACCTTCTAGACACCTCACACGAGTCCTCGGACGACCACTAAGATGGCGTCAAGTTAAATAAGGGGCCCCCGCTAAGACAAGGGAAATTGGAAGTTGGCACTGAGGTACAGTCCTCTGTGCGACCGCCCCTCACACCGTGAGGGGGGAGTTCTGGTTGTAGGGATCTGACACCGGTTACGACCTTGCCGTTGGCCAGTAATGATAGGATGTACAATTTTTAGAAAGTATGCATTTGCAGGATGTTTAGACTCGGCTAGGAGAACCTTTGTATTAGAGATTTGTTAAGGTTAGCCAATAAACGTGACTGCAGTGAAATGTATAAATGAAAATTGTACCTGATATGAAACTGCTAATTTAATGTTTAAATTTTGTTACATATTTTTAATAAATACGGCCGGGAGGGTAACTCCCTCCCGCCTTCCAAAAGTTCAGAACTGTGTCCGTCTTCCCATCCTTGGGGATTGTGTTGGGAGGGGGTGATAGGCATCCCGGCCATAAGATCTTTATGCGCCAACCGTCCGCGTGATGGAAAAACGCTGTCTACGACGCGAGATGGGGCAGCCTAGTGCTACTTAACTGAGAACAATTTCGCGCCAAATGTTTAAAAAAAAACAGAAAAAGAAAGAAGTGCCGAGTCTTAATATCAGGTAAGAATAGAAAGAGGACCGGGTAAAACATAGAACTACCATATACGTTTGTCGCGTGAAACTGATAGGTAAATATAAAGAGTAACTATTATGGATACAGATGCATAATCTTGTTGTAAAAAGTGAAATAGGACTCAAAAGAGCCTCTCATTAAACACGAAATGGCACCCACTAGCCACTATTAGTGTATGTTAATAAGCCAGTACTAAAGTTTTCACTGGTGTTCAAACATGAATGATCAATAAAATTGGCAATTCTGGAAATGAACCACATAATGGAAAGGAAACTGAACTATCGTTTCATACGTTTGCTGTATATACAACAGTGTCAATGTCTTTACTGTGCAGCAAAAAGGTAATCAATATTGGCATACGTTCTCGGTTGCTCAACTCCAGGAGACAAACCAATTCTACATGGATAGATTACGCTGCCCTAGAAAGTGGGAGAGAAAAAAACAACAATCATAACATAAATATGACCATCTTTTTGAACTGAGTTCAACAATACAGTGACTGAATATTAAACTTAAAATGTGCCATATTTACATAACTGGACCTTTTACTTCACATTATAGGTAACAGGGAAACGAGACATAACAGTTTTAATTAATTACAGCCGCAAATTACTTGCCCTTTTCCCATAGTGTTTTTTATCAGATAATTGCCTGATCCGATGGTATTTCTGCATTGAGGCCAGTCTTTTACAGTATCTAAGCAGAAAATATAATAAACCTCCTGCTTCCTTCTAATTTTGTCTATACAGATCCCTGGCTTAGGAGTGATTTTTTCTAAAATAAACCATTTTATATCATCTGTAGAGTGGTTGTATTCAACAAAATGGGAGACCATTGGTGAGGTGAGTTTTCTGGTTCTGATAGCTGATCTGTGCTCAGTTAGGCGCACATTTAGGGTCCGCGAGGTCTCACCTACATAGCCTTTATTGCAAGGACAGATTAGCAGGTATACAATATTTTTAGATTTGCAATTGCTGATACCTTTGCTTACAATAGTGTGTCTATTGTAGCTTAGTTCTTTGGACTCAATGGTTAGTGGGCATATTTTACAAGTTCCACATCTAAAATTTCCGTCCACTGAATTGTTACCTACAAAGCTGCGCTGTGTTGGTTCTTTCATTTGGGTGGGCATCCGAGATTTGACAATAATATCTTTGATATTTCTATTTTTGCGATACGCAAACATTGGTTTCGGAATTGCCGCGCAATTAGATTTTTGAACATTTAACAAATGCCAGTTAGAGCAAATAATCTGGCGAATCTGTTTATTTAGAACTGAATGTCTAGACACAAAAAATAAGATTTGGTTGTGGCATAGTGGGATGCACACCATCTCTTTAATAGCTCTATCATTCTACTTCATTTCATCATAAACGTACTCTCTCAATTAAACTTTGTCGGCGTGCAAGCTTTCTTCACGCTCTGTACACAAAAATAAGATTGTCATCTTGTTTTTTATTAGTGCCCTGAAGTGAGTGCTGACCGTTGTAAAACCTCGCACGTTTGTATGCCTCTCTAATCACTCGGTGAGGATAACCTCTATGGAGAAACTTGTTCTTCATCTCCATAGATTGTGTGTCATAATCACTGAGTTTTATGCAATTACGCCGAAGGCGCAAACATTGCCCGAAAGGAATGCTGTTTTTTGTTTCAACGGGTGGAAACTATCATGATGTAGGATAGTGTTACGTGCTGTATGTTTAGTATAGAAATCTACATATATTTGGCCGCAGTCACGTTTGATGGTCAGATCTAGAAAGTCGATTTGTAAATTGCTACAGTGTGAAGTAAATTGTAGGTTGGAATCACAAAGATTGAGCCAGATAATGAACTCTGTTACGGTGTCCTCATTATCGTCCCATATAAAGAGCACATCGTCTATATATCGCGACCAATTTAGGGTACATTAAAAAAAATGGGGCTACTTCATTAATTACAAATTTCTCTTCAAATTGGGCTATGGTCGGAGCGCATGAAGCGCCCATGCTGACTCCTTTCGTCTGTCTGAATAGGTCCCCATGGAATTGCAGCACTATGTCTAGACAGTCAATGATAGTTAATGATAAAATCAATATTACAATCGACATTGTATGTGTCAATGAACCATTTGACTACAGTGAGTGCTCCTTCGTATGGTATGTTGGAGTATAAACTCTCAACATCCAATGTCACAAGCCATTGTCTGTTCCAACTGTAGGGGATCCCTTCCATCATTTTGATCACCTGACAAGTGTCTTTTATATATCCAGGGATGTTATGTTATGTACATAGGGACGTAGGATGGCATCTAAATATTTGGAAATGGGTTCGGTAACTGAACCAACAGATGATACGTCTTTGTGTAGTTTGGGGGTACTGTATAAGCAAGCCAATTTGGGATTGTCAATGTTAATATAATGGAATTCTTTTTCACATATGGTGCCATTGTGAAATGCTTTAGCAGTCAATCGCAATATCTTCGTTTTAATTTTATTAGTAGGGTTAGTTGAGATTCTGGAGTAAAATATTCTTTGCTGGTAATGTTGTAAGGTGTCTTAGGTAAATATTTAGTAGCAAAAGAGAGTTTATTATATACAACTTGCTCAAATATTTTTACTTCAGGTGCTATTTGTTCAGTTGTTGGCGTGAAGGTGGATTTTAATGCCAAACCTGATTTGTTTGTTTCTGGTATGTCAAAGTCCTTATCTCCAAAGAAAAATTGAAGACGTACTTTGCGAAAGAAAGCCATTAAGTCATTGAATAGCTCAAATGTATTTACCCCTGAATGCGGTACAAAGGATAGCCCTTTCAACAATAGGGAGTGAGTGCTTAAATTGAAAATGGGGATCTGCGTTACTGTCTCCAGTAACGTGCATTCCTGGTCTTCAGGTATTGGTTCTGATTTACCTCTGGAGGGCCCCGATATTGTGGCTGATAGTGGGCACGTTGTTGATATTGCCCTTGTGGTTGGTAATTGGGGCGAAACGGTGGCTGGTAACGAGGTCGCCAATTGCCTCTCTGTTGGTTGTGCCTCCCTAAAAAAGGGGTGTAGACTTGAATGAACCGAGGAGTACATCTCATGCCTCTCTGATCTTGTGCATATGAGCTTCCTTCACTATCGGAATCAGAAGTTTCAGAGAAAGTTGTAACTTTTTTATGAAAAGGCCTCATAGGTGGTTGATAGGACATGGTATTATACCCGGAGTCATCAGATTGCCTGTAATAGCTGTCTGTCAGATATGGATAGATTTGCTCCCTACTGAAGTATCTGATGTCTTTTTGTAATTTGTCAGTCTTGCGTTTTGCAAGATAGTCATTATATGAACTTAATTCAGATTCAATTTCATCTAGGGCTTTTTTAGCATCTTCTATAGCAGTTGAAGATTTAATTACACTTTCCAATTCTGAGATTTCCTTTAAAAGCTGTAATAAGAGGTCTTTGGCTGTCTCCACTGTAAGCATCATTAGGTCTCTGGAACAGCAGTTGGCTATTTGGGATCATCTTTCTAGAACCTATTTGATGTGTGTAAATAGGCCAGGGATATTTTTAATTTGTAATCCCTGTGGGATTATTTTAGCACGTATGTACACAACAGACTTGACTAAATTGTGTGGGAAGAAAATGCAAATAATGTTATGTGATACTGCGTTATTCTGGGATAGAATTGCTTCATTATTTTGAATTTTGTTGTACACAGTAACACTGAGGAAAGATTTCACCTCATCAGTACCAGTTTAAAACCAAAATACAGCAATTAACATCAGAAAGATGTCTAGTCAACCTTTGTGATGGGCCTTCCACTCCACAGGAATACGCGCTGCCACATTAGAAGCTCACCTGGACGGGAGCAGCAGGGGTCCCTTAAAACCCTGGTGGTCTTGTGCAGAGTTAAGGAATTTACCCATGCTGCTTTCAGCTCACCCCTCCTTTCCATCCCTCTCTCCTCTCCTCTCCCAATCCCGGATCCCTCTCTCACTTTGCAGGCCATTTTCTTTCACCCCTTTTTACAACCTGTGACCTCTCCCCATTCAACTTCTCACTTCACCCTTAATCACCTCTTGCCATTCTGTCTTTTCACTGCCCTCATCTCTAACAGTCTCTCGCATTTATCTCATGGCCTCCCTGGCCCTGTCACCTCCCGTGCCCATCTGCACTTCTCATTCACCTCTTGTCTCTCCATTCAAATTGTTGTCTATTTGTATCTTACACCTCTCCAGTCCCCCATTCATCTTTCACATCTCTCCTTTGTTCTTCCACACCTTCTTGAACCAATGCCCCTCTTCCCTGTTACCTCAGCACCAGTGCTTAATTTGAGCAGGTGGTTTCCGGTGCTCCGCACTGGCACCTAATTGTGCACATTGGCACTATAACTGTCTGGCACATGGTGACTCTGTCTGTGTAATTTAGAGATGAGCAGAACAGCTGTTTATTAATTCACTATACATTAAAAATGATAAACTCTTGACATCCATGGCATTCTGATAGCCTTGGAGGCTTGAAATAGTACAAGTGTTATGATTGATAGTTGCATAGGTATTGTCATTGGCCGCACTGGCAAGGCAATGGGTGGGTGGTTAAAGTTGCAGTAGCCTACTGGTGAGGTCCCTGGTACATGTGTTGTTACAAGTTAATCACTGCTCAGCACCCACCCCAGTACTCCCTCTCTTCCCCGATCTCTGCGGTCCCTCACCCATGTCGCATCAAAATACTTTTTAGGTCACAGATCATCTCTCAGCTATCTTCTCTCACAGTTTAACAGTAGCCCTCCTCTGTCCCCTCAACTTTACCTCACACTCACTTCTTGCGTGTCTGCACTTCTCTTCGGCACTTCACATTTCTCCTCATCCCTGACCTCTTCAATCGAATTCTCTCGCTCCCTTGCATTGCTTTCTCATCTTCTCATCTCTCCTCACTGAACACACTTGTTGGACCCGTATGCTCCTCTTGGCCTGTTCCACTCAGCTTACTGTTTTAATTCAGGAAGGCACAAATTGTTGGTCATGCTGTTTTGGTGCAAGACAAACAGTTATGGAACGTGCACCCTCCTTTGCTTTGCTCCACCAAGAACCTACTATCCTTTAGGAAGATATACAAACCTGGCTCTATGAACTGTAGGTCACCCTATTTGGCTGGTTCGCCTTCCCATTCTGTGTGTTTCTCATTTGCCTTCAGGCAGTAGATGGCTATTAGCCCTTGGACACCTTTTGGTAACAGTAGAACACTACAAATGTAAAAAATAATAGTAATAGGCAGAAGCAGGGGAGCCACAAGACCCAAACTTCGCGCAGGCCTACAGTCCAAGGCGGGCCTGGCCCTAGCACTTGTCACACACAGTGCAACAGTCTTTTTTGGTGCCCCCTCCCCAGTTTCCTCCTCCATAAATTCCCTCACTACCTATCCCCAACAATGCAGCTCATCTCTCTGTAGCACCTTTCTGACAAACATTAATTTTTATTTATAGCGCTACTCATAGTTTACTCACACTCAGTTCTGTGATCTGCATAGTACATGTTCTTTGTAGCAGGCACATTAACCCTCTGCACTCTGTGGATGACAAGAGTGACCATGTGAGTGCACGGTGAGCGATGCAACAGTGTGAGAGTAGGGAAAAAGGAGTGACTGCAGGGTGAGTGAGGTGACCATATGAATTTGGGTGCAGATGTAAGTGCAGAGTGGGACAATGAATGCATGGTTAATGATGGGCTTGTTTGAGTGAGTTGCAAATTGAGCAGTGAGGGGGCAGGTGAATAAGGTGTCACATTAGTGCAGGATGAGTAGTGTGACTGCAGGGTGAGGTACAGGGTGAACAGCGCAAGTGCATTGTGAATGTAGAGTTATCGCTGTGAGTGCAGGGTGAGCGGGTGAATGATGTGAGCGCATGGTGATCAGTGTGAGTGCATTGTGATCGCTGTGAGTGCAGGGTGAGCGTGAAAGTGAAGTGTGAGAATGAGAAGTGTGTTCTATGAATGCAGGGTGCATTTCTAGACACTTGAAGTAACTCAGCATATTATTCACAGTGGGGTAGGGTTTCAGATATAAGTTAAACTATTGCTATATGGAATTGCTCAGGGTTTGAGGGTGGAGGAAATAAATAATATGCTGATCGGGCAACACACTTCCAGTTCTAAGGTGGGTTGCCTGCTCATTATTTTGATGTCCCAGATGGTACAAACATAAGCAGTCACCTAAAGCTGTATTTTTCAGCACTCATCTGTGCATATTTTGGATAGCAAATATGAATAGAAAGCACTTTTAATTGTGTTCTAGGACTGCCTCAATGATCCATGACTGATTAAAAAAGGGAACAAAGACAGAAAATTCACATTAGGAATGAATGCTTATGATTTTATTTACAATCCTATTTAGTGTCAAGAGGAAGCCTTTCTTTGCAGGCTCTTTAAACATCAAATGGCTGGTATTTTTTTTGGCAACCCTACTTTATATCTCTTTTTATGAAATACGTTCTCATACTACTGCAGTAAATTTAAAATGCCTATTCCTTACATTTGTAGAGTGGGTGCCCATGGGGTACTGGAACTAGAAAAACAAGCATTGGCATAGCCAATAGGTCTCGCTTTTGGGACCTTATAAGTATTCAGTTATGCAGCACAAAACCATAGCTACTGTGTCATGGGCCCTGGTGAAAAGGAGGAAATATACGTACTGACTTCTGCCTGAATTATGAAATTCATAAATATTCATGGTTCTGTGTGCCCTCAGTCCTCTGGGCCCTGGTTCACTACACCTGCTGTACCAATGGAAGCTCCTCTTCATCTCTATGTGTCCTAGTGCTTTCTTACTATCTTGGACAAATTATAAAAAATCAGGTGCCCACTGCATTATTTTATTATCTTATGCAAACTGAAAAACGTTGAAAATTATTTGATAGGTGATAATAATTCTGGTGTGACCGGTGGAGGCCAGATCTTTGAGGACATGGGTCTTTCTTAATGGCATTCTATCCTCATGTGTGTGAACTGTAGACACTTCTCTCTTAAATCGTAAATATGCTTCTTGAGTGTTTACTAAAGTTTGAAGTAACGCATCCCTCTCCCCTCACTCATCACACTAGCTCTCTCCATTTCTTTCCTTTCACGCATTCTATATACAAGACCTCTATCCAGTTCTCTCCCTCATCCAATTTCCACCTTAGCATTTCCATTCTGTCCTTCCTCAGAGCTGTCCCTTACGTTCAATATGAGGATGTTAAGAAAAAGCCCCAAAAAAGCTTTAAACCTCCAGCTTAGGAAGAGATTGAGATATTTTCCACTTTCCCTGAGTACAAACTCATGGACAGAAGGATTTATCCGCGAATTGCAACAGGCAAAAGGAAAGACCAGTGCATTTAAATGTACGATGCATGTTAAAATCACAACTATTATTGTTCAAGTAGCTTTAAGCCTGAGTCTAAGATGAGACGCCTGAGCCCACCCTTGCTGCCCTCCGGGTGTCAGATCTGTGGCATCAGAGATTCCTTCTTCCTATTCTTGGAAGCAGGACCCATCCCCCAGTCTGGAGAGTAGAGTGACTTCCCCGGCTTTCAGCACTCGGACCTCCTGACGTGCTCATGGCACTCTTGCTATGCATAGGTGCGTCTGCGTGAATGTGGCTGGCAACTTGTGTGGGTTGCCTTCTCGAGTTTCCTCTCAAGTCAGATGAATTTAACATCCCTGCTGCTGAACTGAGGGCGAGGCTTCATTTACAGGATGGGGGAAATAGATTTAGCTTAAATTGCTCCTAAAACGCAATGTGGGGGAAAATGAATTAAGAGGAGAGGAGGAGGCAGCAGGGGGAGAGGAGATGGGAGGAGGCCTGCGCCTGTTTCCCTTGCAGGAAAAACTAAGCCTCAGTGACCAGTTTACAAAAGGTATGTAAACATGCAAATGGTCTTTAAAGACCTGTGAAAAATTCTGGCGTGCCGTGCTGTGCTGGAGATAAGACTGCAGGCACAGCCCAGTGGAGCCCACAGCAGCTAGAGCTGAGACACACTACGGGGGAGGAGGGGGGCTGAATCCCTTGTAGTCCTATGGGCCTGGGCAGAAGTGTGACCAGGATTAAGCGACCCCCTTTCCATCCATTCATGCCCCCCTGGGGGTCACAACCCACACTTTGAAGAACCCTGGTGTAGAGTGATGCAGATAATTTGACATTGTGCCAGTTAGAAGTAGTGGGGTTGTGTGATAGTGAACATGCCGTAGTGTTGAGAAGAAGTGTAATAGTAGGAGTGGTAGACTGGTCCCTGGGTTGTTGGTGCTGTCCTGAGGTGAGATATTTTACCCGGGGTCGGCCTGTAAGTGCAGTGGTTTTAGTTGTTAGTGTGATGTCTAGCAAGAATAACAGGAAAAGGGACAACAAAGCTGTGCTAGAATGGCAGTGTGGCCCTGGGTGTTGCAGTGTTTTGATGGGTGGGATAGTACAATGGTGTAGGAATCTGTGCAGTGGTAAGGGGGGACAATGAATAGCTGTGTGGATGATGGTAGAAGATGATAGCCTGGGAGAATGTAGTATGATGATGGATAATGTTGCAATGCTCTGAGGTGGTTTCGTGATTACATGGCTTAAGAGCAATGTGGGGTATGGTAGTAATAGTGTGTTGGGTGTGGCTGGTATTGAGGTGTTATGAGACACCAGCTTGATAGCGTGAGGTGGCTGCACAGTTGCATTGGGTCATGAGGCAGTACAAGGGTGTGTTAGTAAAGGAGACGAGGGGCAGTACTTTGTTAAAAGTAATAGTGATACATGGTTTCATAGAATGTGGTAGGTGGTTGTGAAGTTCTGTAGTTATGTAGTAGGTCTTTTAAGTGGCTGTTACTATGAAGGCATAGGATTGTGATGAAATGTTATGCATTAGAGAAGTCTCAGCTGCTGTTGAGTAGTAGTAGTAAATAGAGATGATTGTATTAATCACTTGATCACAATTGAATACTATTCAAAATAATAATAGTATAAAACATTTTGCAATTAAAACTTACAAATCTAACTTACAACAATCAAGTTCAGTACAAACACTACAAAGTATAAGATTCTGTATCTTCCTGACTTATGCAATGATCTACATACATTATTCGACCATCTCCCACTGCATTACCATCATCTTTAGTTCGGTCTTTTATCTTATAATAATAAAGTGCTAATGTGCCAAATGTGCAAGGTAAGTGCATCTAGCTTCCTGCAAACTGATTCAGTACATACAGCTCCTAGTATTAAATGCTATTTGTATTCCAACTTCTAAAGTCATTTACATATATTGCTCAACTATCTGCCACTACATTAACGATCTTTTTTATCTCAGTCTATTACTTTCACTAATATTCTAAAGTGCTAATATGCCCGATGTGCAAAAGTGCCTACAATTCATTGCATTTGTGCAGCTGGCCCTTTGTCTCTAAATGAAGGTCTAATTCTATGTTGATTAAAATCTGTGTTGCTTCCCATTGTATATAAACAATTACACAGATAATGCTTTATAGTCCTGATATAAACATGTGATCATAATTATTATTGCACTGTCTTCTCTCAGCTTAAAACAGTATCGACAGCATTGATTGTTGATCTTATTTTAGCATTTTTAAACAGGGAATATAAATATATCTTTGGTATAGACAACAGGTTTTGGCAGATACATATAATGTGTATAAGAGATGCAAATGTAGTTCCACAGAGGCAACAGGTTGGACTGCGTTCAAGAGCTGGGTCCCATTTCCCTTCAAACTCCCAGATCGGAATGTAAAACAGTCTAAACATCAGAAATTTTCTTTTTACATGGCCAGGTAGATTTAGACCGAAATATTCTTGCCACTGTGTAGCATAAGTGTCAATTACTAACAGCCTGATTCATCAACGGGCCGTTTTGCGAGCCCCTAATAGCGAATCATAGCGATTCGCTATTAAGGACTCGCAAAACGGTAATCATGCAGGAATCGCATAATAAAATGCGATTCCTACTGATTCCTTATTTGCGATTAGCAAATTGCTAATCGCAAATAAGGAATAACTCGCCATTCATTCCTATGGGCCAAAAGGCCCATAGGAATGAATGGGGAGTATTCCTTATTTGCGATTAGCAATTAGCTAATCGCAAATAAGATTGCGATTTGAAGGGTGCCAGGGGTGTCCACAGGACACCCTGTAGCACCCCTCAAATGAAATTTCACACAGGTGTTGCACACACACATGTCCAAAGGATATGTGTGTGTGTAACATGCAACTTAGAAAAATGCTTTTAAAAGCATTTTTCTAAGTTTTCTCTAATAGAGATTCCTTAAATGCTATTCCTTGCAAATTTGCGAGTCTCTAAATAGCGATTTTTGCATTTGGGATGATGAATCCCAAATGCAAAATTTGCACTCGCAAAGGGCCAGATTCTCAGAATCTGGCCCTTTGCGAGCGCAAAAAAGATTGATGAATCAGGCGGCAAGTCCGCATGAATGTATTTTATATCTTGTAACTGATCTGAGGCCCACTGCTTGGTAGTGCATGCGTTGCGAATAAGATTTTTTTATTTGGACATAACATTTCATTTGCCCAAGCGCTTGTAGATCAGGCAAGTCATAAGATCCCATTATACAAAACATTGGTCCCTACATATGGACAGGATAAAGTACAAACCAATAATCAAAACACCTAATAAGTGTAATGTCTTTTGTCCAGCCGGACAAGAAATTTTTATTTTAGCGTTCTAGTTGGTAAAACAAAAATGTAAAGACACTATAATAACAAGTGGGCACAGCCGTGACCCACAACATTCAAGACAAAACAACGAAAGGAATGGCCAAAAGGGCAAAGCTAATATAAGTCTGTGTACTTGTATTCAGTGTTACAGACGCGAATTTTCATAACCACAACATTGCATTTTTACAATATTTCAATATCATATTGCATGAGGGGTTTTTTAAGGTCGACGACGTTTCAATGCCTTATTTACATATGGAGCATCATCACCAGGACAAAAAAATCATCTTTGTTGCCTTTTTTCAAACATTATTTTCACTATGCCTTTCCGCCTTACTTAACATGTAAGAATTACAAGGGGAAAAAAGGAGGGAAAAAGAACAAGTGATGCATAAAGTTAGGCATGTTGATTCAAGAACTTTCATCTTCATAAGTTGTTAAAGCCGAGGTGTTTCTAGGACAGTGCCAGTGAGGGCTAAAAAGTTATAAAACCGCGCATTTAACAGTGTTGTTGTGAGGGCAGGATGCGGTGAGAATGAAGCGCAGTGCCAATTAGGTCAGGACGACCAAAGGTGGATTTGTGGCTTATTCGCTAGAACCTTATTGCGTCGAAAATTCAATTGTGAACTAGTTGATAATGACAAAGTGAAGCGAAGCCGGTTGAGCCACTGGGCGTCAATTAATCACAGTAACGGTGAATAAGGAATAAAAATTGCTAAGGCTGTGTGCTAGGGTGTGGATGGAGTGTTGGACACGGCGCAAATTTTATCTTGGCTGAAAATAGCACATGGTGAGTGAAAACATGCACAAGTGATTAATGCGGCACGCGATAACACCAGTCATACCTGCGTGCATGGTTGAAACGGGTCCAAAGATCTATTGAAAGAATAATATTGGCTGGTAGGAATATCTGGGAAAAAATTAAAGATTGAGAGGCAATGTAAAAAGATCCGGAGTGACCGAGGTGGCGGTCGAGAGTGCGCAGTGCTGGAGATAACTATATTTACCCAAACAGCCACGTCCAGAGTGTAGGTTGTCTAGATCCGAGGGCCGGGCTGAGCGTGATAGCTCGATCTATAGGAGAGGGTGGAGGTATATTAGCGGGCTCCGTGGGAGTAGGTCTGCAGAAAATAAACTCATTTAAACCGGATCGGCGCTTGGCTTACTTGTAAGGCTGGAGGCTCTCTGGCGGGTACAGCAGTCTGGTGGTTACTGGCAGTGTACCGGGAAACAGTGTTTCTAGCCCACGCGGGCTGTGGACAGCAAAGAAGGACTGCGCTCCTGCATGTCATGTGATCGACCTGCACAAGTGAAGCGGCCATCTTAAGGTGGTGATTTAGTGAAGTGGCTCTGATTACAAAGGGGTGCTGGGTGCAGTGATTAAAATAACGGCGCAAGGGATTTCAGAGAATTGCATTTAAACAATGGCATATGTACAAAAATCACAATAAGGAGGTCCAATCTTCAAGGCGGTTAAGGCCATTTCTGATGCTGTTAGTTTTGACAATCCAGTAGAGTTCTTCTTTATTGAGCAATTGCGAAATGTCTGCTCCCCTAGGAGGGGCTTTGATGATGGTCAAAACTGTCCAGAGTAGGTCCTTTTCACTGTGGCCTTTTTCAGAAAAATGTTCCACAAGTGGTGCATTGGCCGTTTTGCACCGGATCCTGCTTCGATGTTGGCCGATTCGTAGTTTTACTTTTTGACTTGTCTGACCTATATAGATAAGCATACAGGGAAATATAATGGCATATACCAAATTTGCAGAATTACAGTTAGAAAAATATTTTCGCTCAAATTTGATGGTGTCATATTCAAAAGTTTTGCCTTCAAGAGTCGCAGCATACACAGTTTCCGCATTTTGTATGGCCCAAAAGGGGACGGAGGCCCCATGCATCATTTAGTGTCGTCTTGAGAAGAGGCTGTGGCAGGGATGCTCTTACTAGGTGGTCTTTAATGTTCTTGGCCCTTTTAAATGCAAACATTGGGCGGTCTAGTGTGAGTTGACCTGAGTTAAGGACTGGCCAATGTTTAAGCACACTTTTTTTAACAGCATTTGAAGCAGGGGAAAACGTGGTCACACAGATAAGTCTGTCTTGTTCTTTTTTTTGTTTTGGTTCCAGTAGGGCTTCCCTTTTGAGAGAGCGGCGCACCAATTTTGGCGGATAGCCTCTATTTCTAAGTTTTTTGCTGAGGGTTTTTGCTTCAATTAAATAATCCTCTTTGAAATAGCAGTTACGTTGGATATGCAAAAACTGGGAGAAAGAGAGAGAGTCACTCAAAGCCCTAGGGTGGTGGCTGCTGTTTGCCAACAGAGTGTTGCGCTCTGTGGGTTTCCGGTGCAAGGAGGTAGTAAGGCGTCCATCAATGTGTCTTATTTCTAAGTCAAGAAATGGTATTGATTCAGTGCTACTGGACAAGGTGTATTTGAGACCCCCGCTGTTGTTATTCAGCCAGTGTTGGAACAAACGGAGATTTTGCGAGGTTTCAGTCCATAGAAAGAAGATGTCATCTATATATCTTTTCCACAAGGCAATGCCAATGTGGAAAGGATTAGATACATCTAGAATGGTGTTGGTTTCCAGATGGTCCATGTACAGGATAGCCAGGTTAGGGGCAAAAATTGCTCCCATGGAAGTACCCCTTACCTGGCCATAGAACTGTCCTGCGAAAAGAAAAAGGTTTTTCGTCAGGCAAATTTCTAGTAGCTGGAGGATAAAAATGGATGGGACATTGTGTGGGCGTATTCTTGTTTCTAGAACCTTTTCAATGACGCTGAGGGATTCGTATTGTGGAATGTTGGTGTACAATGATTCCACATGAAGCGTACACATGGTGCTGGATGTGGGATCAAATGGGTGTTCCTCAATCATGTTAATCATGGACATGCTGTCCTTGATGTAACATTCAGTCTCGGGTACAAAGGGTTTGATAAAAAAATCTATGTAGTGGCCCAGTGGTTCTAACACAGAGCCGCAGCCAGAGACTATGGGGCGGCCAGGAGGGGATAGTGGGTTTTTATGGATTTTTGGGAGACAGTAAATAACCGGAATGCAAGGACATTTGGTATTGAGAAAATCAAACTCTTTTTTAGACAGGAAACCTGAGTCAAGTCCTTCAGTGGTGACTTTAGTGATCAATTCTTGAATCTCTGTCATGGGACTGCGGGGGAGTTTGCAATAATGCTTGGTGTTGCTAAGTTGGCGTAGTATTTCTTTTTTTATATAGGTCAATATCTTGAATCACTATGCCCCCTCCCTTGTCGGCAGGTTTTATTATGAGGGACGGTTGTTTTCAATATTGTATGCAATTCTGTATGGCTATGTATACGTCACCCCAGCTCTTCAAATATTAGATGATTCAGGTAAGATGGATTGGCCTTGACACATTCAACAATATAATTCACACTACTCCTGTAGTGGAAGGATACCATGCAGTGTAGTTCCTTTATCCCTAATCGGCTATGCGCATTGGAATAATATACACTATAGATTTGACTTAGTACTGAGGTCAGTATGTCTCTATCGAGTACATTAAACTTAATTGTGTGTGCTAGATTAGAGGTCACTAGAAACTTTCTCGAATGAACAAGAAGGGATTAGTCTCTGACAACTGCATAAACATGACAACTTTGTTTCCCTTAGAGTCGGAACAATATTTTCAGAGTTGTGGCAACAATAGATAACTATTTCACTCAGTCAATCGTGCATGCTTCATTTCTACAGAGTTGCACAGAATTAGAGAGACAGGCGTTTCAATAAAAAGAGTTCATTGAACAGTATTCTTTCTCATGCAAGAGATATGAACTGCTACAATCGTAAGACAGAACATGAAGTATTATGTGTACAGCGTAAACAGTAATATACAATAATACTGTAATAGCATGGTCTGTTGCCATGACATATATAAAAATACATACATAAATAACACAGGCTAAAATACTCAACTGGTGCTTCTAAAATACGCCTACCCCAATATACCTAAACTAGGTTTAGTACGAGGGAAGAAGTAGGTGCTGGTTTAGCATAGGTTTAATTTTGCCAAGAATTGCCAAAGGTTTCTCTAGGTTGTAATCAGCTCCATACCTTAGAATGAGAAGGTTGGTATCTCTTTCCTGGGACTTGATTCCCAACACCCCCTAAAGGGAGTCAGAAACACTGAAGCTGGATTCTCGGCAGGAGGATGACATGAAAGCAAACATGAATGCATCATAAAAATATACATTTATGAAATGGCTTGAAAATACAGAAGAAAAGGGCAGAGACCATTTCATCTCAGATTACATAGAACTGTTTGTTTGTGGACAAGGTCATATATTGTCTCTGGAAGTATTCAAAGAATTTTTGTTCTCTATGAAAAGTTCTACTTTGAGCACATTACTTTGTGCCAAAGAAGAAAAAATACAAATTTGTGAAAAAAAATTAATCATAGGAAAAAGTTCTTTGTTTTCTAAAAAATAAGGTCAAATTTAAAGTCTCTCAGAACACTGTGGGCCAAAATCAAAAGTCAGTGTTAGTGGTGGAAGAAAACATGAAATCTTCTATGTCTGTTGACAAAAAGTTGTCTACCATTGTAGGCCATAGTTGGATTACCTCATTCAGAAGATTAACAGCTCATAGATGTAAAGCATCGCCTTCAGCATTGGTCGCATCGCCAATGTTCGAATTGGATGGTACCTGCATGCCTCTTATTTCCTCTTGTACCTCAGCATCAGCTTTTTGCATCTGTGAGATCTCAATGAATGCCGTCATCAGAATTGGTAGCAGCTGTGAATAACACAGAGCATGGGCCGTTATGGGGTCCAGCAAAGTGTCAACATCCGTTGGCATGACTGATGGAAGTGTCAGACAGGTGTCTAGCACGCATTCTTCTCCGCATAGCAGGCAGCGTAGAACAGGTAAGATGCAATCTTGCCAGATTGGTCTGAATGACAGAAACCATGTGTTATTTAATTCTCGTAGAGGAAGTAAACCCAGAATTTGAACATTGCGCTCAAGACATTTCATCGTCAGTAGAGTTGTCTCCATGGAAAACTGGGTGTCGCTGGTGATTTGGCTTGCCATATCGGAGCAGTAGAGCAGAAATAGTATCTGTATCCCTGCAACACATCCACAAAGTCTGCCAAACACAGAGTGCACAAAGTTGGAAAATATTCCAAGGACTGCTTGCAAAGTTCTTAACAGTCCATAAAATACGTTCTTAAATAGATGTACAATACTGCTCGTATCAGACATGTTTAAGATATGTTTAAGATATGACTTATCATTTCTGAGAAATGTAATGGGCAGTTTGTATTGAAAAGGGCATGTATCTCGGCAGAAGTCCTTGCGACTTGTAGATCATAGGTGTCTTTGGCCGAGGTCAGTGGCACAGTTTTTTGCAAAAGAATGGCTTTCATTCTGCTTAGAGTATCAATTCATATAGAAGAGATGTTCAGTGAAGGCCATAGAGGTGAGTCTCTGACTGTCTTAGTTTTTTGAAACAATACTTGCATACAGCAAGTGACCCTGGATGATACAGTTACTAGATATGGTATACCTGGCAACATGCCACGACAGATGTGATCAACATGATGTAACTCCCATTCGAAGGTTGTCCAAAAATGAGATCAATCACTGCAGGTGGCGAACCTTGCAGGTGTCAGGATAAGTTGTTAGAGGAACCATCACAGGCCCCATGTAAATTAATCCCCTGACAAAGGAGAGAACCGCTTAGTGCATTTTCACAGTTTGGGGTGGACTGTCCACATGAGGCACACAGTCAGACTGATTTGCATATGGCCATGTCTGAGCTGGGGTGGCAGAGTGGGCTAAAGAACGGTGATGGATTAAACCCAGATCTGTTGACTGGGTGTGAGTGTTTGATTGGTTCAGATGCTCTGTCCATCACCACCCCCTTTTGTACCGTATAGTTTAGTATCGGCCACATAGTGTGGTTTGACCAGGTTGATAGACACAAACCAGTTCTCCTTTTTATCAGCAAGGGGCAGCAGCAAAACTGTTCTTGATCCGTGGGTTGCTAGGACAGGTACTGGTTTTCTGTAAGAAGGCCCAAAATTCTTCTTGTCGCGATCTTTTCTCTCACTAGATCACCAAGACACTTCATCGCCAGTAGAGTTGTCTCCATGGAGAAATGGGTGTCGCTGGTGATTTGGCTTGCCATATCGGAGCAGTAGAGCAGAAATAGTATCTGTATCCCTGCAACATGTCCAAAAAGCAGAGACAGTCTGCCAAACACAGAGTGCACAAAGTTGGGAAATATTCCAAGGACTGCTTGCAAAGTTCTTAACAGTCCATAAAATACGTTCTTAAATAGATGTACAATACTGCTCGTATCAGACATGTTTAAGATATGACTTATCATTTCTGAGAAATGTAATGAGCAGTTTGTATTGAAAAGGGCATGTATCTCGGCTGAAGTCCTTGCGACTTGCAGATCATAGGTGTCTTTGGCCGAGGTCAGTGGCACAGTTTTTTGCAAAAGAATGGCTTTCATTCTGCTTAGAGTATCAATTCGTATAGAAGAGATGTTCAGTGAAGGCCACAGAGGTGAGTCTCTAACTGTCTTGGTTTTTGGAAACAATACTTGCATACAGCAAGTGACCCTGGATGATACAGTTACTAGATATGGCATACCTGGCAACATGCCACAACAGCTGTGATCAACATGATGTAGCTCCCATTCGAAAGTTGTCCAAAAATGAGATCAATCACTGCAGGTGGCGAGCCTTGCAGGTGTCAGGATAAGTTGTTAGAGGAACCATCACAGGCCCCATGTAAATTAATCCCCTGACAAAGGAGAGAACCACTTAGTGCATTTTCACAGTTTGGGCTTGACTGTCCCCATGAGGCACAGAGTCAGACTGATTTGCATATGGCCATGTCTGAACTGGGATGGCAGAGTGGGCTAAAGAACGGTGATGGATTAAACCCAGATCTGTTGACTGGGTATGAGTGTTTGATTTGTTCAGATGCTCTGTCCATCACCACCCCCTTTTGTACCGTATAGTTTAGTATTGGCCACATAGTGTGGTTTGACCAGGTTGATAGACACAAACCAGTTCTCCTTTTTACCAGCAAGGGGCGGCAGCAGAACTGTTCTTGATCCGTGGATTGCTAGGACAGGTACTGGCCCAAAATTCTTCTTGTCCGCGATCTTTTCTCTCACTAGATCACCAAGCTGTGGGATCCTGACAGGCCTTGCTGGGATGGATGGTTTTTCCCCAGTGGTGGTTGGCTTCAGGAACATATTGCTGTCTTTCTTTCTTGGTTCATTTAAGTCCTGTACAACAGCCAAACAATCTTTTGTTCCACCACTCATGTGTGACTATCAAGGTCCGAGACCAACATTCTTGTCCCATAAAGGATCTTGTACGGAGTGATACCCCCTAGAGAACTTCTTGGCAAGTTGCTAAGACTACGTTGGACACTTATTAGATGTTTGACCCATCCGTCGCCCAAACCTAATACCCTAGCTGTTATAGATTGCTTTATGTCCTGATTTTCTCTCTCCCCAACCGAATTTCCATCAGGATGGAATGGACTAGAATACCACAATGCAACGCCTAAACTGGCGATGGCCTCTTTGTAAGCTCGAGAGCTAAATGCAGGCCCCTGGTCAGAATGTAGTGTGCCAATTGCGTATGTGCTCATAAAGATTCACAAATCTTTTTTTTATGACAGTTCGAGCGCAGCCGAGCGCTGAGGCCTCATTCAAGGAAACGTTATCTTAACATTCGTGGGAGCACATTTGTCCACAGGGACGTCTGCGTGTAGAAAGTCTAATGCTGTCTAACAATGATGTCTGTACTGGGCTGACTATGCTGTCAGGTATCTGGTGGCGTTCTGTGCTGAGATCTCTATTGCAGTCTATGCAGTTAATGGCATAGATGTGAATATGTGCATTCATCCCTGGCCACCAGTACATCTCCTTTAAAGTTAATATTGTTTTAGAGATCCCCTGATGTATCAGATCCTCTCCCAAATGTGCTTCGTAAATCAAAAACGCTCTTCGTTCCATGTTTGGAATGACCCTATCTCCCACTCCAGGGATTTGAGCAAATGGAATCCTTTTCGCGTCAATTATATATGAGCATTTGGGTGGAAACCCTTTAGGTAACACTGCACTGCTGCCTTTGCTGGTAGCATTGACAGCCAGCATTATTTCACTGTCTATTTTCGTTTTTGAACGAGTGATTGCAGCTATCTAAGCTGTTAGCACAGCTACCTTTGCGGCTTTATCAGCCCATGAATTCCCTTCAATGTGAACGCCATCACATTGATGACGCAGCGTGTGTATTACGTGAGTGTTTTGTAGTCCTTCTCGTAACTGAACTGCTTGTTCCCAAAGCGTTTTATGCTTGATTGTGCCACCTTTTGCATCTTTGAAACAGTTTTGAAGCCAATTCTGTAAATATTCATTGTAAATTTGGACATAATAGAAAGAATCGCACTCTATGAGTGTGGGGAATTTGCGATACGTATTTTCAAGTGCCATTTTGAATCCTTGTAGTTCAGCTCGCTGAGCTGTACAATCTCCTAGAGATTGCGTTTTTGTGACCAAAGGTCTGAATTTGCCATTGCGCATACAACCATTAACAATCGTGTATGCAGCACTATTAGCTTGTTTACCCCCCATAGCGGGTTGTGCTGATCCGTCAGTATAAATTATTCATTCATACTTGTCTAGAGGCAGAATTTCAGTAGGCAGAGGACATACTTGTTCGTATTGTAGAAGTGCTTGTGTTTTCAAATAAGGATCAAAAACATATTCAACATCAGTTGCAGTAAGAGAAGTAACCCATTGTATCCATCTCGGATGTAAAGCCTTAGCATTTGGAATGCTTGTTTTGTCACTGCCTCTAAGGCGGGTATAGGAGTTACGACTATAATGCGTTTCCCCTTGTGCTAGCTGTCAGAATTTTTTCTGTAGAAGTGAATTTAATTTCTGCTTGTGTGTACAAATGTGATTTGTATGCTGTTGGTACTTTTTCACCTAAGTTTAAAGTAGGTGAATCCGCATTGACCCGGAATGATTCGGATCACTAGATTGCGTACGTTTACGCGTGTTTGTAAATGTTTGGTTGCTAACATGTCTGTTTGGAGTAAACACAAATTTCTGTGTGTTCTTTTTTCCAATGAATGATTTTAAAATCTGGTCTGATTAATTCGTAGAGATGTTTAACTCTTTCTGCGTAGTTCAGAATGTAAGTTCTTCCGAAATTCAGTAATCCTAGAATCAACTGTACTTTTTTTAGTGTTTTTGGAGGTTGGAGCAGCGCACACTTTTTTAAAACGTTGTCTGCCAGGCTTTTGCCTTCACTTGATAGTTCATATCCTAGAAAGAGGATGTTGAGATTGGCAATTCTCGATTTTTTTAAATGAATTTATACCCTTCAGAGTCGAAGCCAAGTATAATGGTGTTCACCCTGTTCAAGTGCCTATCCAGGTCATCGTCTGTCAGATATATATCATCAACATATGACAATGCCTCATCATCATAAGTTTGTAGTAACTCTGTTACCATTGCTGAGAATAACCCAGGACTATTCTTGAATCCTTAAGGGAGACAACAGAAGTGACGCTGTGTTCCCATTATTGAGAAAGCGGTCAAATACCTACTTTCTGTTGCAATGTTTTAACAAATAAAACTATTTGATATGTTTAATGTGGTTTTATATTTTTTCCGCACAATGTTATTAATTATTGCTGTACTGTGTGCATTTTGCACTGCAAATGTTTTGCAACAAGAGTTTATATGTCTGTAATCCAATACTAGACGATATGTATAGTCTAGTTTGGAGATAGGAAACAAAGAATTGTTCATTGATGAGGTGCATGTTTCAATCACTCCTTGATATTCAAGTTGATCTAAGATCTCCCTGACCTGTTTTTTAGCTTCTTGCTTAACTGGGTACTGCCTTTCTGCAGTTGGTTCATTTTTCATTTGGATTTTATGGTGAGGAGAATCCTCATCCCATCCTTCATGTTTTTTGTATAATGCTGGGGCTTGGTAGACTGCCCATTTCCTGACATAAGTATATTTTAATTGTATTGGAATATGATTAGAAAAGGCTGGCATTATGAGGTCTTCTCCATGAGGGCACTCCCCGACAAATTCTGGAGGCCAGTCTTGTTCAGCTAGAAGTATATCATAGCCTTTAGGAAGCCGCTCCCAAAAGAGTGTTTTCACTTTTCTTTGTATGTCCCCCTCCATCGGGAGTGTTATTTCATATAACCTATGTGGAGAACTAACCCTGGTATCTGCAGTTTGACCTTCAATATCCTCATTCAAGTCCACTGTCTCTAAAAGTCCCTTCAGGTTCTGGCGAGCTATTGTTACTTCTGCTGCGCTGTCCAACATTGTCTGAGCCCATTCTCTGTTCTTGTGTTGTGTCCACAAGAACCTCGGCATGTCTGATTTTTAGACCTGCTACTTTGTTTTGGTGAATTGAGGTTTTTTGTTTTTCTGAACGTGTTGATCGTCTTTGGACTTCACATGTTCTTCCTTGTTTTCTAACCATCCCCTTCCTTCAGATTTCTGTGACCTTGTCGGAAAGGTACTAGATAAACGTGTATCAGTATCTTGATATCTATCAGGTTTTCTAAAATTATCTCTATTCCTGAGGTTGTACCTTTTTCAGAGGGCTCCTTTTGAGGAGACCTACCTCGGGAATGAGAACGCTTCTCTTTTGAAGTTTGTTTGCTATTTTCCCACTTCTTTTTAGAAGAGGTAGGAGTGTTTTTAGAAAAGACATTTCAAGGACTTTCTGACTGTTGTGGTTTTACTGTATCCTTCTACTAATCTTTGCATTCTGGTGTGTAGCCGGCTAAGGCCGACCATGTTGCTCCTGATCTACCTAGTAGACCGAGCCTGATAATGTGATTTAAATGTTTTAGAGCGCCGTTAAACCAGAGCTCATGCTCCTGGTATGTGAGTGGAATTTCAATATCCTCAAAAGGAGTATATTTCTCTGGTGGATCATCTTCTTTGTAGAAGTAAAACGTACATGTTTCTGGATTTGCTTCAGGGAAGACTATCCACAAATAGAATACCTCTGGTGATATTCATGTGCCTCTATCACAAAAACTGCCCTACCATCTCTTGATGTTAGGCCGTGTTTTATTAGTTCCTTAAATGTTGAGGAATGATTATAGCATTCGCATCAGTTTCTTGGAAACCTGTAAAGTTAAAAGCTGTTTCGGCGTTGTTGCCTGTGGCTCCACCCCTTGCTGTGGTATCTACGTTGGCCGTTTTGAAATGAAAAATGCAGAGCAAGTTTCAAGGGAACAAAGACAAGGTGCACAATATTTTGGAACACTGTATCCTTCAACGTTGAAAAAAAAAAGCGAATACACAGGATTTTTCGTCCTACTCAGCTATGGCGGATACTATCCCTTACCCACTACAGACGTCTATTGGAGTATTATGAGTAGGGGTTCTCTGAGAAAAGCAAGACTGAGTTACTTCAGTATCTAGTGTTAAATTCGTGTCCTACCAAATGTTGGCCTCCATGTAGTTTAGTTCCTATATCCATAATAGGCTCTGCGCATTGGAATAATATACACTATAGATTTGACATAGGACTGAGGTCAGTATGTCTCTATCGAGTACATTAAACTTAATTGTGTGTGCCAGCTAACTCAGAGGTCACTAGAAACTTTCTCGAATGAACAAGAAGGGATTATTCTCTGACAACTGCATACACATGACAACTTTGTTTCCCTTAGAGTCGGAACAATATCTTCAGAGTTGTGGAAACAATAGATAAGTATTTCACTCAGTCAATCATGCATGCTTCGTTTCTACAGAGATGCACAGAAATGGAGAGACAGGCATTTCAATAAAAAGGGTTTATTGAACAGTCTTCTTTCTCATGCAAGAGATATGAACGGCTACAATCGTAAGACAGAATGCGAAGTATAATGCATACAGCGTAAACAGTAATATAAAATAATACTGTAATAGCATGGTCTGTTGCTATGACATATATAAAAATACATACATAAATAACACAGGCTAAAATACGTAACTGGTGCTTCTAAAATACTCCTACCCCAATGTACCTAACCAAGGTCCAGTACGAGGGAAGAAGTAGGTGCTGGTTTAGCATAGGTTTAGTTTTGCTAAGAATTGCCAAAGGTTTCTCTAGGTTCTAATCAGCTCCATACCTTAAAATGAGAGAGGTTCGTATCTCTTTCCCGGGACTCGATTTCCCAATACCCCGCAAGGGGAGTCAGAAACACTGGAGCTGGATTCTCGGCAGGAGGATGACAGATTCTGGTCAGTGCATCAGCTGGGGAGTTGGCTTCCTTCGGTACTTGCTGTGGCGAGCTGAGTCGTACAAGTAGGTAGTCGAAGTGCACCGAACTACACCGTGCTTTGCCATATCAAGTGAAGGAATATTTATACCTTGAAGGTGTTTAGGAATGCCAGTATTGATATAAGAGTCTGGCATATGAAGGTAATTAATAAATCTCTAAGGAATAGATGTTCATGCATAATAATGAGTTTCTTGGAGAAATCAATATTCAATCAAGGGGATGTCCCTAACGGCTTAAGAGTCTGGTTTTCAAAGAAATCGTGGTGACGTAGATGAACGGATGCAAGTAGCCATGCCTGTATTTAGTTAGCATGGGCTATGACTAAATAAGGATTGGGTTTCTATGCCTATTAAAGGCAATGTGAATTGTACCTATATAAGGGCATGAATCAGGAAATGCATACAGAATCTAAATCGATACACAACAACCAAGGACTTTAAATCAATCTCCAATCTCATAATATTGTGAGGAGTTGCCAGCCGTACATGCAATAAAATGTATTTACATTTCATGAATTTTTTTTCAAAGCTGAAGATGACCTTGTTGCCCATTACTGGGGATGCATGTAATAAATATGGATCTATTTTTATATGTAATCTCTTTTCCTCCAAACATATTTATTAATCTTAAAACCGATGTGGTAATCACTGTTAATTTCTATTTTCTACTGGCCAGTTGGTTTGACCAGGATAATTTAATATCAAAAATCCCTCCAAGGCATTCATACTAGTTCGCTACTTCGATCGATGTTGCTCCTAATGCCCACCCTTTAGCTTTTGTTTGCAGTCCAAAGTTCACAATTTTTGTTTTGGACATATTGGCTATTAGTCTCCTCTCTGTATTATAAATATGTAATTGATTTAGTTGATGCTGGAGTCCTTTCGGCATATGGGACAAGATCACTAGGTCGTCTGCTTATGCCAGATATTTTATATTTGTACCTCCTAACCATGGAGGAATACCCTGGTCAGACTTTAATGACATATCCATATCAGCAATGTAGAGGGAGAATAATAACGGAGCAAGGACACAACCAAGCCTAAGGCCGTTGTTCAGTGCAACATTTAGGTGATAACGTAATATCAATTGTTAGCTTTACCTGAAGCCATGTTTCGGAATGCAGTTCGACTATAAAATTAAAAAGGTTTGGGGCAGTTTCCCTTGCTACAAGCTCTTTCCACAGCCTTTGCCAATTAAGCTTATCGAATGCTGTGGAGTAATCCACGAATCAGGCATATAATGTTGTTTTCTGCATATATGCTTTTTTTTCTCCATGTAGAGTCAATGTTGTGATGTTATCAATTGTTGAACATCCGAAAAGAAATCCTGTTTATGTTGTTGAAATTAATAATCTTTCCTCTACCAAAAGCCTTAGTTTATTTTGGAGGTGTTTAGCAAACAGGTTCCCTTCAAAATCTAGTAATGCTATTAATCTGTAGCTGGTCGGATCTGATTTTGGACCTCCCCTATATATCCGATGTGCAATCACTCCTTTACAGGAAGATGTCATTTTTCCCAGCTTGATTACATGTGAAAACAGTCTTTCTAACAATGAGCTCCAGAAGGTTATATTCAACTTAACTAGATCTATAGGGATATTATTTAGTCCAGCTCTTTTGAATGAGCGCAAACCTTTTATTAGTTTAGATACTTCTTTCTTCATTATGTCCGGAAATATTCCATTAACATTTGGCAGTGTTGAGGTTCCGTGACGATTTGAACCCGTGTTTTCAATATTGTCGGAAATACATAATATTAGTATCAGTGAACCGCAAATGATCCATTTAGCATATCCTGGTGTTTTCGCTACGCTACGAACAAGAGCACTCCTTTTATAAACACATTTCTGATCTACCCACGGCATCCATCTTAGATCATGGCCGCCATTTTGTGTTTCTTGCCCTCACATACGCAATAACCTCTGATCACCTCATTTCGATTAAGGACACGTAGCCTTAGCCGGAGATTCACCTCTTTCATGACACGTGCACCTTAAACCAGATCACGCTGTAGCTGCATGACTCGACAAAGACTGCCTCCCCTGCCCGAGGCCAGTCCTGCCAAACCGGTCTTCATGACCATTGTCCTGATCATGATTAGGTGGCCGAAGCCGGTAGCCTTGCCCATTTACGACCCACAAACATCTCTTATCCCGTTTTCCTGTCTTCCACACCTGGCTCAGTTTCTTTCTTTCTGTATCTTTATTAGGGGGAGGTAACGAAATTTACGATGAGGCGGTCCGGCTCTTGAATGCAATATTGACAAGGGATTGTGATGAACTAGTGGGAACCCCTCTTCGTAGATGTTTTGTAACAGATTTTATCAACGGTTCCTGTGTACGCCAAATATTTATTGTTTATGACACAAAGGTTTTGGGAATGTACCAACATGTGAAGAATTCGCCTGAAGGCCAAAATTTAGTATATAAGGAGCAACCCTCTTTGTACAATTTGAACAGGCTCCTAGTTACTGCCCATGCGTAGTTTCTGTGACTTCTGTGTCCCTGCAGTAATAAACCTTTGGTCTTTGACGCCACCATCGAGAAGCCCGTGTTTCTGTTCATTTGTGCGCCAAGGCAGGTGGAACTCCGGGGTCTTTGGGTGTTGTTCCCTGACACCTCTGGACGGACCCAAAAAGTCCAGAACTCCAATTGGCGCCCAACGTGGGGCGACGTCATTCGGTACCGGTCCAAAAGCCTGAAGAGTTCGAGAGACTTCGTGTGAAGATTCCTGAGGGAGGCGCCCCACTTCATCGATCCCGGCATATCGCAAAAGTGGCCCGAAGTTCTCTTCCACGAGGGTTCCCGTTCAAGACGGCTGCAGTGGGCCGTTGCCTTGACCGTCGCCCTGTCTTGGACCCGAGGTGCAGTCCTTAGTACAGCGAAACGTGACGGGTTTCTCCTTGGTGACGTCTTCAGTGCCTCAGTTAAGTATTTAGTGGTTGCTAGCTGGTTGCTTAGTGAGGGTTGTTAAAATCCTTTTTGGTTCTTGGTTTGGTTTGGTCTCATAAAGATTATCACTGGTTGTTCTGGTTACGATAATCTATTTGGTTTAGTTTGGGTATCGATACATCAGTTCGTTTTGGTAGGCCTAAGTTCTTGGTTCGAGTGCACATATCTGTTTTCGTATTTTGTTTGTTTTGTGTTCCGGACTGAAAAATGGTAAGTCGGAGAAACTGTATGTTGTCATGCTTTGGTTGTAACCGTGACTCACGATTGGAGGACTCATGTCTGGTTCCTCCGATTGGGACTCCCCTATATGATTTGTATTGTAAGCATGGTGTGGGTCCTATATCTTATAATGAGGTGTGGGTCCGATACACTGAGAAAGATGGTGTCCTTAGTTGGCCACTGCATAGTAGTTTTGAACCCGAGATTCTCGACAATTTAGAAGCGAAATTGTTTAGGAAGAAAGCCCGGCCGGCAATGTTTGATTCTTTCCGTTACTGGCGAAAAGAATCCAAACAGAGAGAAATGAGGAGGTTAAAGAAAGAACAAAAAGAGCGAGAAGAGTTGACTCTAGAACAAGCAACTAAGCAGTTGCAGGATAATGAGTGTGAGAAAGCCATAGAAGTGGCCATTAGAGAGCACAATTTAGCGATTGACAAGTGCTATCCTGCCTTGCCATCGAAAACAGCTAAGATACTGGAAGATTCTGAAAACGATCCTCTGCTATCTTATTTGTTAAGGTCACCTCCACCGTATGCACAGGGTGCTACGGCTCCACCTTTTCCGAATGTACAATTGCAGGTTGCTGGACAACCTGGTGCTCCTGTCCCTCAGAATCAAGTTCCCGTACCTCCTGTGGCCAATGTAAATGTTCCTACGGCTCCTCCTCTTCCTGGATTGCCGACTTCTATACCTGTATCTGTCTCGCTTGCATCTTCTGTTCCACAAACTATTTTTCTCGATACTCCTACTGTTCCATTATCTGTTCCTACATCTACTGTGTTTTCTGCGTCTGCGAGTATGTTGACTCCACTTTCTGTTCGTCGGAGAATCACTGATTCTGTGTCTAATATGCTGTCTCCTTTCTATAAAACCTTAATCAAGACTCCTACTTCTGACTCTGTTCAGAGACGTAGTCAGCTTCCGAGCACTGAGGAACGGGGAATCTTAGATTCCACGGCTCTCAGATGGATTTCGAAGAGTAGGAGATATAGTACGAGAGATGTGCTAGAAACCTTTATGCAGTGGAAAGAGCCAACGCAACGGTATGTCTTTGACGAGATGTGCTCGTTGTTACGTGAGGAGATAGAAGAAGACGATGTTGATTCAAATTTAGAAGACTTAATTAAGGTTCAGAAAGAGTTTGCTGCTGGAATGATAGTGGGTGAAAATATAGAAGAAGCGATGGAACTGATTTTAAGTTATAGGAATGATCCATCACTTCGTTCACCAAGAGATTTAGATAAAAGCAAGACGAAGCTAAGTCGCCAATATCCAATGAGGGAGGTTCCTCCAATTTGGCGCGAAGCTGTGCAAGCTGATCATAATAATGGTATTGTAGCTGCTCCAGCGCAATTCCAAAGAGTGTGGATACACATTCCGTGGAAACGAGCTGAAGTGCTAGCAGTGAAGCAGGCCTTGCCAGATCCGCGTAAGAATCCTGCTGGATACTATAAGGAATTAACACAGACAGTTGAGGCTTGTATAATGAACCTAGCAGACATCGATATGTTATTTGGCAATGTAGTTCCGCAACCAGTGTGGGCTAAAATTCGTAGAGAGGATCATCAAGTTGCCTTAGGTGGTGATTGGGCAGCTATAACTGCAGCGGATGGTCAGCAAGTAGGTGGTGCAAAACCTGAACCCCTAATTGCTAATCTTCCAGGTAGAATAATTGATCTAATGAAGACTCTAATGCCCGCATTGCGTGTTAATTGGGACAAGTTATCCGCATGCAGACAGAAGAAAGACGAAAGTGTCTCCGACTTCTTCACGAGGTTCGAAGAGACTTTTGTAGATCACAGTGGTCAGGATATGAGCACAGAAGGAGGACAGAGACTGTTTGTCGATAAATTTGTGCATAATTTGTTACCTGAGTTATGCAATAAATTAAAGGATTCAGAGAGTGCGTGGGCTGTTTCTACAACTGCGCAAATACTTGCGACTGCACAGTACTACGAAAATAGGGATAAGGAGGAAAAGGAAAAATCAGAAAAGAAAACGAAAGACTTAAAGACTAAAGTTCTTTTACAGCAGGCGTATCCGCCTCGCACGAATCAGACTAATACGCAACAGGGTTCGTATCAAAGGACAGATTATAGTTCAACGAGGCCTCAATATCAGTTGAACCAATGTGCATATTGTAAGAAAGAGGGTCACTATAAGAATGAGTGTCCGATCTTAGCGCAAAATAATGCAGCAGCAGCCCAGAGAGGTCGTGGTGGTTTTGTACAAAATTCTAGAGGTCGAGGACGAGGTACTATGCCTCCACAAACGAATGATCGTCCTTCAAATCACTTTGATCAACGAAATGGCCAGTCTACTCAGCAAAATAGGTCTCAACAATATCTTGTTGAAGATTATTGTGAAGTGGATGAGGGATTTCAGCAAAATGGGTACTAGGACAGCCATGGACAGAGAGAGGGAGTAGTATCAGTTCCAGTGGATCAGAGTGGGCCTTATGTCGCAGTAGCAACATCAGGTGTAGTCGAACTGTTTCTGATGGATACTGGTGCCGCAAAAAGTTCTATCATTCATGCGAAACTCCCTGGCGCACCTTTGTCCGGCTCAACAAATGTTTCTGTAGGTTTTTCAGGCGCCCCTGTTTACAACCCGATATCTGGTCCTTTGTCTATTTCTGTTGGACCGTGTCACTTGAAGGCACCCCTGATTTTGACGACGGGTTGTAATGAAAATCTGCTTGGTTTAGATTTGTTAAAACGGCTATATGCGACATTGTACTGTTCTCCAGAAGGAGTACAGCTTACATTGGGTAAAAATATCACTTCTCCGATGTACTTGTCAATGGATGCACTCCCACCAGAGCTGCGTTCACTCCCTGATTCTCTTTGGGCGACTGGTCCTAATGATGTAGGCCTCTTAGAAATACCACCATATGTAGTGACTTTGAAAGCAAATGTAAAATTTCCAAGAATTCCGCAATACAAAATATCTAGTGAAGGTGAGCGTGCACTTTTATTGATTGTGCAAGATTTGATTAAGAAAGGTGTGGTTGAAGAAACTAGAGGAAATGTCTGTAACAGTCCCGTATTACCGATTTTGAAACGAACTGATCCTACAAAGCCTCCAGTATATAGGTTTGTTATCGACCTTAGGGAAGTTAATAAGATTGTAATTCCGCAGTTTCCTGTAGTTCCAGACATGACTGCCTTGTTAACACTGATTCCTGCTACAGCCACTTGGTTCTCAGTCATCGACTTGAAGAATGCATTTTTCAGCATTCCGATAGCCGAAGAAAGCAGAGATATTTTCGGCTTCTGTCTAGGAGGTCGAAGTTTCAGATTTAAACGCGCTCCACAAGGCTATTGTGAGAGCCCATCTATTTACAGTCAAGCATTAAAAAGCCAGTTAGATTCCTTTGTCCTTCCTCCAGGTTCTGCCCTAGTACAGTATGTAGATGATCTTCTAGTGGCTGCCGATGACAAGGAAACTTGCAAAGCAGCTACGATTTCGTTATTGCATCATTTGTCTAATTTGAATCATAAGGTGTCACCTTCGAAAATGCAATACTGCTGCCAAGAAGTGACCTACCTAGGTCATCTCTTGTCAAAGGAGGGAAGGAAGTTGACCCCAGAGAGAATAAAAGCAATTACGCAGATGAGTGTTCCACGCACACAGAGAGAAGTACATGCCTTCCTAGGTATTACCTCTTACTGTAGGCAGTGGATCCCAAATTTTTCTCTTTTAGCAAAACCATTGGTAGCTTTGACTGGGAAAAATTTTCCGAGTCCGGTGCCATGGTCTGATGAATGTCAAAAAAGTTTTACCGAATTACGAAAAGCATTGTGTTCAGCTCCTGTATTGGGTACACCTGATTACAGTAAGCCATTTACGCTCTACGTTCACGAGAGAGAAGGTTGCGCGTTGAGTGTTCTGACACAGAAGTTTGGTGATAAACAACGCCCTTGTGCGTATTTTTCATCAACATTAGATCCGGTAGCTAGAGCGTTACCTAGTTGTTTGAGAGCTACAGCGGCAGCTGCGGCTTCCATTCGACAATCTGCTGGTTTGGTGATGAACAACATGTTAGTGGTCATGGTTCCTCATGCGGTGGACACACTCATGAATCGAACGAAGACACAACACCTTACCAGTGCGAGATTATCTGGTTATGAGCTGACATTATTAGCGAGTCATATTCAGATCAAAAGATGTAATGTATTGAATCCAGCAACGCTGTTGCCGACTGATCAAGAGTCGAGTGATTCCGAACCACATGATTGTTGTTTTAAAACGGAGGAAGAGACAAAAGGACGCATCGACCTAAAGGATACTCCATTATCCGATCCAGATGGCACGCTGTATGTGGACGGGTCATGTTTTAAATTGGAGAATGGTGATGTGACTGCTGCTTACGCAGTAACGACTTTGAAGACGATTGTGGAGACTGCAAGAGTGAGTCAAAATTCTGCCCAAGCTGCAGAATTAATAGCTCTAACAAGAGCGTGTGTTTTAGCTAAGGGAAAGAGAGTGAATGTTTTTACAGATAGTCAGTACGCATTTGGCGTGGCCCATAGTTTTGGCCGTCTATGGAGAGAAAGAGGTTTCATTACGTCCCATGGGACTAAGATTCAACATGGTCAGCTAGTTAACGACTTGTTGGAATCTCTAACCTTGCCGACTGAAGTTGCGATTGTAAAGTGCAGTGCTCATAAAGCAATCACAGATGATGTTGGTCGCGGGAATGCTTTTGCTGATGAAACTGCTAAACAAACAGCTAGAGACACGATGAGCAGAATGTATGTTGCTACGTCTGCGAGATGGATTGCTGAGTCTGGAATGTGTGAGGATACTATGGAAAGTGTGAAAGAGATTCAGAAAGAAGCAACTGAGGAGGAAAAACGTGTATGGAAAGAAAGTATGGGCAAGTTGGATTCGAATGGATGTTGGATTGATTTGACAGAACAGCAGCGTTGGATGTTGCCTGATGCGTATGTGCTTGCAGTTGTGACAATGGCGCATGGAGTAGCACACATAAGTTCTAAAGGAATCTGTAAAATGTTGGCTCCAGTCTGGAAGAATGATGGAATTAGTAAGTGTGCAGAGAGAGTGGTGAAAAATTGTATGGTATGCCTGATGCATAATCCTGGCAAGGGAACTCCAACTCCAGCTGGTCACTTTGCTCCTCCTTCCTGCCCCTTTGAAGTGATTCAGTTAGACTTCATTCACATGGATCGCTGTAATAATTTGAAATATGTCCTTGTGGTAGTTTGTGCTTTCTCCAGGTGGATTGAAGCATATCCACTAAAGGACAATACTGCCCTATCAACTGCCAAGATTCTTCTCAAGGAATATTTCCCTAGGTATGGAATGCCACGGATTGTATGGTCAGATAACGGAAGTGAGTTTATAGGGAAAGTTATGCAGAGTGTGTGTGCCGGCCTAGGTCTGAAACAAAAATTCCACAGTGCGAACCATCCCCAGTCTGCTGGTTTAGTGGAGGGTTACAATGGCACCCTCAAGCTGAAGCTAGCTAAAATACAAGCATCCACAGGTTTAGCTTGGCCAGACGCACTTCCTTTGGCCTTGTTATCAACGAGAGCAACTGTACATTCTAGAGTGGGGCTTAGCCCCTACGAAATAGTTTTTGGCCGTCCGGCAAATATTTGGGGTGTGCCGAGGCCTAAAAAGTTTTGTTCTCTAGAATATCCTATGTTGATAGACTACTTGTACGACTTGACTGCTAAATTGAGTCTTATTCACCAACAGGTTTTCGATGCTTTACCAAAGCCTCCGGAGAGTCCAGGGCATCAGCTGAAACCAGGCGAGTTTGTGGTTATCAGAAATTTTGCGAGGACGAAGAACCTTCAGCCGAGATTTGTCGGCCCCTTCCAAATCCTACTTGCAACGAGAACAGCAGTTCGTGTGGCTGGACGCAAGCATTGGGTGCATGCATCCCATGTAAAGCGTGTGCCTTTGCCACTTCCTTACGACGACTGGGTGAAGAAGGGAATTGGTTCCTCCGAATTTGAAAGCACGCGAGCGGATTGTAGAAGATGGAGCTTCCTGCGCTGCAACGAGAAAATGTGATTTATGTTCGCAGAAACAGACTTTACAGAATCCTTCACAGCAAATGCTTTTTGATGCAATGTGCCATTACATTCTTGATTGTTTTGATAACGTTGGTGGGTGGAATCGTCTTCAGTATAAATTTGATTTTTATGCCAGTTACTACAGTACCTCCCCTTGATCCTGCTACTTCTACTGTTTCTTCTATAGACTCTTTTCACTCGTTTCCCGAACATGAGCAAGCCCGACGCTCAGAGTTCATTAACAACACTTTTGTACAGCTCTTGCATCAACACCAACTGGTAGTTAACACTACAGACTGCTGGGTGTGTGGCTTGATACCCCACACTATGGATAAAGGCATTCCCTATCTGGTTTTGCCTTTCAGCTATAATGGATCATTTCAGGCCCTTCAAACCATCTTTGCTTATGCCCTTGAAACCTATCCTCCACGTCCACCACGTTCCACAAAATATAACTCTGCCAACAAAGCTTTAGTCCAGGGAATTATTGACATGATTAAGGACGTCAATAACACTCCATCATACCCTAGAGACGAACTGCGAGTGTATTTAAGTTGGAATACTTCAGAGTATCGCCTTAGTTTAAGAGAAAGCAAGCGTAAAAGCTCAACTCCAATCTGGGTCGTACCTCACCGAGGTCAGGTCTGTTTGCAAGGGAATGGGAGAAATCCGAGAGCTCAGCTAGGGAGGAGTGAGTGCGTAGAGACTTATGTGTTTCCGGCTAACTCTTCCCCTGCCTTTCTTACTGCTAGGGGTACCTACTTCATCTGTCGAGATAGAGCTTATACATGGTTGCCTGCCGACTTCACAGGATCATGCTATATTGCTCGATTGTTGCCTCCAACGTACACTGCTTCATCTGATTACCACAGAACCAGAGTAGCGAGAGGTGTCTTCAGCAAAGAAGATACTGCTGGTCAGGAAGCTGGAGACTTCTTCAAAGGCTTCCTTCCATTTTGGGGGCCTATGGCCAATAGTAGAAACATACGTCAGCTAACACGGGTAGTTGAATCTACTATTACCGAAACTGCTGGTGCCCTTAGCAATTTGACAGCTGAGCTTCAGGCGGATAGACTCATGACGTTTCAGAACCGTATAGTTCTAGACGTTATCCTTGCAGATCGAGGTGGGGTATGCAGAATGATCCAATCGAGCTGCTGTGTCTTTATTCCTAATAATGCTCCAACAGTCTATGAGGCGATCTCTAAGCTACACAAGATTTCCGACTCTATTCACGTAGACAAGGGAAACTGGTCCTTCATGGAGTGGTTTTGGACTCTGATCTCAGCGTGGGGATGGAAGGTTCTTATGGTCATTGGTGTCATCTTGGTATTCCTGTTCTCATGTTGCCTGATTATCCAGTGTGGTCCTGCTCTGTGTAGTCTTTGTGCTGCAAACTGTTTTAGAAAACCACCTGCGTTTGGAGAAAAGGCACGAGAAAGGATGATGATACAACAGCATGTCACTGACCTGATGAGTATAGAATTAGACTCTGACATAGACTGAGTAATTGCCTATGTAAGGGCAAAAGGAGGGCCTGAGGTTCCGTGACGATTTGAACCTGTGTTTTCAATATTGTCGGAAATACATAATATTAGTATCAGTGAACCGCAAATGATCCATTTAGCATATCCTGGTGTTTTCGCTACGCTACGAACAAGAGCACTCCTTTTATAAACACATTTCTGATCTACCCACGGCATCCATCTTAGATCATGGCCGCCATTTTGTGTTTCTTGCCCTCACATACGCAATAACCTCTGATCACCTCATTTCGATTAAGGACACGTAGCCTTAGCCGGAGATTCACCTCTTTCATGACACGTGCACCTTAAACCAGATCACGCTGTAGCTGCATGACTCGACAAAGACTGCCTCCCCTGCCCGAGGCCAGTCCTGCCAAACCGGTCTTCATGACCATTGTCCTGATCATGATTAGGTGGCCGAAGCCGGTAGCCTTGCCCATTTACGACCCACAAACATCTCTTATCCCGTTTTCCTGTCTTCCACACCTGGCTCAGTTTCTTTCTTTCTGTATCTTTATTAGGGGGAGGTAACGAAATTTACGATGAGGCGGTCCGGCTCTTGAATGCAATATTGACAAGGGATTGTGATGAACTAGTGGGAACCCCTCTTCGTAGATGTTTTGTAACAGATTTTATCAACGGTTCCTGTGTACGCCAAATATTTATTGTTTATGACACAAAGGTTTTGGGAATGTACCAACATGTGAAGAATTCGCCTGAAGGCCAAAATTTAGTATATAAGGAGCAACCCTCTTTGTACAATTTGAACAGGCTCCTAGTTACTGCCCATGCGTAGTTTCTGTGACTTCTGTGTCCCTGCAGTAATAAACCTTTGGTCTTTGACGCCACCATCGAGAAGCCCGTGTTTCTGTTCATTTGTGCACCAAGGCAGGTGGAACTCCGGGGTCTTTGGGTGTTGTTCCCTGACACCTCTGGACGGAACCAAAAAGTCCAGAACTCCAATGTATAGTAACAGATGATAGCTGATTGAAACAGAGCTTTAAATTATGTTTTCCACTTATCACTTGGGATAAATAGATCATCTGGCTGCTTATAGGAAGTTATACCATACCTCACCCGGAACCAATATGCTTGTTTGTTCCCAGATAAAATAGTATGCTATAACTTTTCATAGGCATTTTCCTCACTGTCCCGCATTATTTGTATGTTTCTACTCTTAAATTCCCGCTTTAAGCCTTGCAACCACAGCTCACGATCCTTAGAGATTGAAAGTTTTAGTTTATGTTGCACTATGCTGCTGTATACTCTCTTTGATTCAATTAATTGCTGAGTACTGGGTGAGAATACTATATATATTCTTGATGTCTGTGATTTGGTCACCAGGATCAATAGTATGTTCTTTAGTATGGATTGCCAGGTAGTCATCCAGTCATCCCCTACTTCCAACAATGCAAAATCTTTTCTAATGTATGATGTCAGAGCTACCTCTAAGTTAGACACCTTTTCTTTGAACAGGTTGTTCCAAATAAGCCTACCATTACCAGCAATAAGTCTATCACTGTTAGCCGTTACAAGGGCCTTCCACAGATCATGTTTAACGTTGAGAACTAGCCTTTGAGGATCATTATCATTCCCGGGTCTTTGTATAATAGCATAGTTGTTCAAAAAATGGAAACATGAATAATGCGCAAATGTCTAATCTATGGTGGTTGAGACCATAGGTTCTCTTAAAGTGGATGCAGCTGGTGCTCTGTATCCTGAGTCTACCAAAGGATTATATGTGTACCTAGTTAGAGTATTGGTACTTTTTTTTTTTTTGTAAAGAGATTTTTGGATGAGAATCAAATAAGGTTCCTCTATGCTTGCAAGTTTGTTCACTGATGCCATAGGGTTTGTTTGAAGTCCCCTATTAAAATGACAAACAAATTGACCATATACAACCATTATGTGCTCCGATTCCTTAAGTGTTGTCTGCTATCTGTGCTTCTTTTTCACCAGTTGCGGAGAAAAGTTAGATGTTTATAATAGTAATAGTGCAGTATGGTTTGATAGAATGTGGTAGGTGGTTGTGCAGTTCTGAGGTTAGTAAGTATTTTAAGTGGGTGATAGTATGATGGAATAGGATTGTGATGCAAAGTTTTGCAGTAGAGAAATCTAAGTGGCTGTTGAGTAGGTTTTGGATGGTGGTGCCCTGATGGTAGGTGATAATTTGGTAACATGTGGCTCGGGAGTGGTTGTGCAGATCTTTTTGTTGGAGTGCAGTAATAGCATGCTATTTTTTGATGAACAATTTCTAGTGCGGTAGTAAAGTGCTAGATGGTTGCAGTTATTTTGTTGTCATAGAACAGAGATAGGTCAGTGTCAAAAATGGCAGAGTAGTATCGGGGATTGTATTATTGTGCTGGATGTTGGCCGAGTGTCTAACACCATGGTCATGATTTGCAGTGTGATGGTATTGCTGTGCTGGTTGCTGTAATACAGTCCTGGAAGAGGTAGTGATATCCTGTCTTCTGGGATGGTGATTGATAATATGGTGCTGTCAGTGGGAATGATCCTGGCAAAATGACAGTCCTACTAGTGGCAGTGCATTGTTGAAACTGGAGTGCGGGGATCAGAGTGCAATGGCAAATGGATTGTAGTGAAGGGATTTTGATGATAAAGTGGTACAGCATTACAGTAGTGTGGGATGCCAGTGCACTGGCTGTAATAAAAGACCATCAGCAGTTGTGGTATTTTCATGTGCTGTGGTAGTCAGCTGTTAGGATGTGATAATGAAGTAGTGAGAAGAGCTAGTGTGCTGCAACAATGTCAGACTTAGCGTTCAGTTCAGTTCATACACAGTATTCGATTTTTTGGTAAACAATGAAAGACTCACACACAAAAGTACAAGATATTAAAGAAATATGAAATATGTAGAAATAAACAAGAGCAGCTAGCCAATGTACAATTCATAGATAAAACACTATCGATTTTCAGCTGCATCAAAACAATTTTCCTTTTTAACTCCTTGCATGCTGGTGACGGCTCCCGTCCGTCATGGCACAAAGTGCTCGTGTGCTGATGACGGCCGGGAGCCGTCACGACCACGCTCGCGATCGGAATGCGCCGTTCAGGAGCGGAATTCCGGCCACGGGCAAGGGGTTAAAATACAAAGTGCACAGTGCCATTTGTTAGTTCAAAGCTTTCCTGGCTAGCAACAATGTATAAACAGGGCATGTAAACTTTAATAATAAATAGCATAATAACTTTTCACAGAAAATGACAGGTTTCAATCAAGTGTAGTACATTCTCCTATTGTCATTGACTTTCAGGTGAAATTTGAGATTTGGCCAATGAATACTACCTTGAAAGCAGTCATTCTTAAAGTGCAATATTGCGAATTTTATTAAATGTCAGGAAAATTAACATATCAAATTTAAAATCCTCCACGGGTTGCAGGCAGGTAATCATTTTTAAACAATCTCAGATGGTAAAAGACTAAGCATGGGCGAATTTTGCGAATCTGGCGTTCGCGAATTTGCGTATTTGCGAACTTGTAATCCGCAAAATCCGCGAACTCTCAGAATTTGCGGATTTTTTTTGTGTTCGCAAGGGTTTCTGCCAGTTCGCGAGGGTTTTGTACCAGTTCGCAATTGCGAACTTACTTGTCGGCTCGCAACGGTCGCGACTTTGTTGTTTCTACGTCTGGTTCATCGTCACAGGTTCACAGTACCCTCTGTTTCACCACTGCCACCCTCTGATTCACCCATGCCACCCTCTGGTACATCCCTGCCACCCTCTGATTCATCACTTTAGATTATGGGGGGGGGGGAGCAAGCACACCTGCCCGGCTTCAAATGACATGAATTAATTTGGGGTTGATTAATGTGTCTCTGAATTTAAACTTCCTGTCTGGCACCTGCTTCCTTATCTGTAATTTGCTTTCTGTTGCAGTGCAATTTTTTTTTCCCAGGACCTTTGTGGCCTACTTGTAGCTATTCTATGAGCCTGCTGTGAGGGTCAGAGCAGGGTCATAGAATAGTTGCAAGTAGGCAACTGAACTCTGGAGGAGCCCCTCAGGAAGCACTACAGGGAATGGTTACTAATGATGAGTTTGAACTTTTGCACCTGCTGAGTGCTTTCAGTTTTGCAAAACTCGTTTTTCTGCAGACAGCAACTGTAATGCCTCAAACAAACTTACTTGTGAAAGTTGATTTCTAATCCAAAAGTGATCCAAAGAAAGTCAAAAAGGCCTCAAATCCAAAAAAGTGCAGGCAAATGTCAACCTGAGGAGTTATTCTGATAAAAATCATCATTTTCAGAAGGTTTATGCTGCTTGCTGGTGGATTTCTTGTGCAGAATTGCAAATTTTGTAATTTCGCGAGTGCGAGATTGTTGCTGCCTGCCGCATCTACATGTTCGCAATTGCGAACTCTCGCGATGCGTCGCCAAACTCCCGTGGGATCCCGCAGCAAGATCCAAAATGGCGCAGCACTCACAAAATATCGAAAAAAACAACTCGGCAAATGCTGAATGACGGTAAGTGAACGTCGCACACCGCAATATTGTATCACCAAGCAAAAAAATACGCTGCGTGCAAATTTGCGGATTTTCGGTAAATTCGCGAGAGTTCGCTGATTGCGAATTTACCAAAAATCCGCAAAATCTGCGAGCGGAACGGATTTTCCTCCCATGCTTATAAAAGACAAAAGAATATCACAGATAAAAGCGACCCATTATTTTTCAACTAACTTCCTTAAGCGGATTGTAGCAAAATTACATCTATATATCATTTCGCAAATATAGTTTAATTGGAGACGGTCGAGATAAAACAACCTGGACTACGTTTTTTGATGTTCAAAACCCTCAAGAGTGGTAAAATGTATTCCCTGCGTGTTTTATTTTATAACCCACAGAAGAAAAGAAAGTTCAACATATTCTGACTTGAGTTGCAGTCACAGGGACATGGAGCCAGATGGGCCTCGTGATATGTCTGGCTGGTAAACAAGACCAATAAATAGGTGTTGCTGAATCTGAATCTAATGAGATACAAACAATTGAAATGACTTAAAGGGTACAAAAGATATGGCTCAATTCGTTCAGTGGTAATCAAGGGTAGATAATCAGCTACCTGCTTTTTACTGCGCTCCTTATATTCTCTATAATCACTTAAAATATTTTAAAAATCTCTTTTTAGTTGGAGTTTTATGACAGAGTTGAGGAGCTGAGGGTTTATGAAGAAATCCTGCCTCCCCATGCAAGTCAGCTGGGTCTTCACAAAGCTGAGACATGGTATTTTTTGAGCATAGTCACAGTTAAGACAGTCTTGAATTATTTTCCTGTTGAGGGCTGGTTCTTCATTGTCCCAGCACCATGACATGATGGGGGCACTAAGTATACGGCCCGCCAGGGGGGTTAGTCCAAGTTCCCGATGGCAAATAATAGAAGGCAAGCTTGGGGGGGGGGCAGACAGTAATCTGAGGAATACATTTTCTGTTCTATGTAGAATGACGAATTACAGAATCCCCACTCTCTGGCTCCATGCAAAATCATGGCTCAGCATCGGGCAGTGTAAATATATATGAGGACTCGGTCGGTCTACAGCCTGGCAAACCTAAAAGGGCCTCAAGCGTTCTATATAATGTTTCATTATTAATGAAGCAGGGTCTCATTTTGCATTAGTTCTTCCCCACCACCATGACCTGTGAATTGGTGGTGTGGTCTGCAGGCCCAACTCATGCATAAAATCATTAAATCTGTTGAGGAGGGCCTGCAGGCCCAAATCTGTTCTTGAGATCAGTAAGCAATCCTCTGCATATAATAGAGCGGGATATTTCCCTGCCGCACCTGTGGCACATCGATAGCCCGTTCATTCAAGAAACTCTCTAGATCATTTACATATAATCAAAACAGGGGCCAACACACACCCCTGTCGGACACCACTATTCATTTTGATCGGGGCTGATAATTCGACATCCACCTAATATCTGACTCTGCCCTTAACATCCTGATGCATTTGCGCTAAAAAGGGGACCAGGGGGGTATCTATGCCCATACCTAACATCTTTTGGCATAATTTCCCTCCCATCGCACAATCGAAGGCTGATGTCAAGTCCAAGAAGCCCAAACAAAGATTGGTGTTTTTTGCCATGGTGTATTTGCTAATTACCAAGTGATGGTTGAGTCATTGCTCCACCATGCCCAGACCCCTTCTGAAACCATATTGTATGTCCGAGAATTTCCCGTTTTCTGCTATTCAGATTTCAAGGCGGTCGAGAAAACCCCTGCCCATCAACTTGCATATGGTGTCAATCAGTGATATTGGGCGGTAACATTTGGGGTTTGACCTATCTCCCTTTTTGAAAATAGGGACAATTATTGCTGTTGACCAGGATTCTGGAAGACCCGTAACTGTGACAAAACATAAAATGTTAGTTAAAATTGGGATCCAAAGGTCAGGCTTTGCCAGGAAGAGATCAGCCAGTATGCCATTGGGATTGGCAACCTTGTTTTTTTCTTTCAAGCCTAAAGCCTTGGTAACTTCCTGGATTGTCACTGGGTCGAATTTCCTCATAGCCCCTTTTGTGTAGTTGCTGCATTGTATGGTGCCAGTCGGGTCCCCCCTATTATTATAAATTATGTGAGAATTATCAACCAACTTATTTGAGGGGAGTGTGACATCGGTGGTATTATTATGGATATCTTGGAAGAAGGGGGCATAGATGGTCTTCCAAAATAGACTACTATTTCTAGTGGTGCTGGCTTCATACAGCCTCTCCCATTATTCCTTCTTAACAGTCTCCCTACAATCTTCTAGAGTCTTTTTATACTAGCCTTTTGCAAGCTCTGACCCGTTCTAAATTTTTCAGCTTTTGTTTTGAAGCTTTGACAAGCTTGTTATGGCTCCTTCTCCTTCCAATCTCCTTCCAATCTCCTTCCAATCATTATTGAACCACTTAGAATTTTTGCGGGCCGTGGGCCTTCTGTCAAATTTTAAAATTTAATTTAAAGTTATAGAGATGTCTGTGAATGCTACTAGCATGGTTTTTGGATTTAGTTAATCTTTAAAGCAAGTCAAGAATTGCAACATGTTTTTTCGAGAGGTTTTCCCAAAACCACCTCAGGGTTCATAGAAGCCCACTTACACATGCGACCCTTATTTCTATGATGGGTAAAGGGGGGTGCTAATAGGGGCAGATCCTCGATTTGTGTTTCAAAGTGAATCACTAGAGGAAAGTGGTCCCTAAAAAGTACTTTTAGAATTGAAAAATGTACTGACTTGGGCTTATAATAATCAGAAAGAGCAATAAAATCAATGAGTCTGCCCTGACCGCAGCTACTATATGTGATCTCCTCCTTCTCATCCCCTGGGTAGATAAAAAGAGTTAAAAAGATTGCCACAGGAAGTGTGTTCGAAACGACCGGCCCACAGGGGAGTTTTCCATGTGGTTGAAACAGAAACCTGTAATAATGTGCAAAGTCTGCAGTTAAAATCAAATAATATTATATAATCTGTGTTCAATTCCATAATGTGTTTACTTAATAATGTTTCAAAGCTAGCTGCTATTTCTGTATTAAAAGGAATAAAATGTTATGATAGAAATTTACAATTATATGTGATATTTAGTACATATATGACATTAATAAGTTGAAAGTGCAGTGTCCAGGTTAGAGGAGCGTATTTTGTTGCCCAAGTTTGTTATTAAATTGAGCAAACCACCCCAGTCATGTCCTCAACGTGAACGGACAGCTGGTGTGTCAATAGGTATAAAGCCATCTATATATATCTTCTCACGGGCTCACATCTCTTGGAGACAGATAATGTCATAGCGTTTTATAAAATCTAACCAGTCATCCTTGTTCACTTTGAACGCAAGCCCAGCTACATTACAAAAGAGGCAAATGAGCTTATTGCCCTCTATCCTAATGAAACCATTCTCTCTGACCACAGGACTATTAATACAGTTGGGTGAAGCCTGTTTCACTTTCTCTTTTATATTTTCTCTGATCTTGCAGGGGGATGCCAGGGGCAGGAAAGTTGCTTGAGTGCCTGCGTTGTTGCCTTCCTATCCTTGCTAGCACGATCTTCAATCGGAGAGGTCCCCAGTATATGTAGTCAATCAATTTGCTCAAGAGATGAGAAGCGATTATAAGTTGGAATGGGAGGTCGCTCCTATACACCCCCATTAATAGAGAGCAACTGCAGGAGGGATTGTTTGGAGGGCCTATAAAAGTATCTTAGGAGTACTACCTCAATCCCTCCTCCCGTTGGAAGTCTTTGGGATTCTCTATCCAGAAGTCAGCCTACCTTGCACTTATATCTAAAATTTACCATGATACAATGACCAGGTGTCTCTTTTGGATGATCGCCAACCTAGGACACACGTTGAACATAATTTATACTCCCATAAAGTTCTTCACAACTAAAAAAGTGTGTTGGTTTTTCGGAGCCAGTAGACAACCTTATTTTTTAATTGCCAGTGCTCTTCAGCTAGGGAAGAAGGAGGGGCTTTTTTAAAACTATCACTAGCGGAGTTGCAGAATTATTTGTGATCCTGTACAGACAACTAAATGATCTGCATCGGTTAAATGTTTTTTGGATGAACTAAGGAGGACCATTACTGGGCCTGCTTAGTAGGCCCGATTATACCCTGGGCAGGCAGTCGAGTTAGGCTTGGCAGTACGAGTAGAACTATTTTTCCTGCCATCCTCTTGTGTGAGGCCCTCACCTGACACCCACTGATTGCGGCCTACTGTTTTGGTAGTATAGGCCTCAGAGCTTTGCCTGTGCTCCGCCGCGCTTTTGAAGGTGCCTGAGAAAGTGTTTAAACTTGATCCAATCAAGGTTTTTAGGGAAGTACCAATACTGTTAAGGACAGCCAAAACTGGTTCGAGGCACATTTTTAGCGTATTATCCAGGATCTCTGAAAGGTTGGCTTGTGTGAGGCATCCCTTTGTGGCTTCATTGACTGGCTCAGGCCTAGGCAGCAGCCCAATATTTCTGCTGACAGGGGTTGATTTATTTCCAACCCAGGGCATCTTGTGTTTCGTTGACAGCTTATTACTCCATTTTGCCTTTTTTACTGGTGGCGAGTATTAGAAATTGGGGTCTCTAGTTGGCAAGGGCTTGCACCTTTGTCCAAATGGGGACCCTTCTTCCTAGTCTGGATAAGGGAGTTACACTCCTCAAATAACCCCTGCTCGCCCCCTTGGTAGCCTGGCACGAATAGTCAGGCTTATCTTTGAGGCAGTGTGTAAAGCATTTTCACATAACCGACAGTAAGCACTACAAAAAGACACCACACCAGTTTAGAAAAATAGCCAACATTTGTATATACAAAACCAAAAACAAGAAGAATCCACAAACAGTACTTAAAAATCTACTGTTTTCAAAATACGCTTTAAAAACAGTTCCTTGATGTTGATAGCTCTGTCCGGGGCTATCACGGCATCGTGAGCAGACAAATCCAAACAGTTCAGGCTGGTTGCAGTGTTGTGGACCAGCTACGGTGTCAAGAAGACCCATAACCAGTACCTGTTAGAGATTCAGGGCACTGAGGGCCTTGAAGTCACTCGCGTTTCAGTTCAAACTCCTTTCTGTTCGGATCAGGAGCACTGGCGTCGGCAGCCACCGAGTGCTGCGGTGCGAAGTGCAACAGTGTGGCGTGTGGTGCCCACAGGCCTCGGTCGCAGTACGAGCAATGGCTCGGTGGCGGCATGAGATGACATCGTCGGTGAGACCGGGGTCGAGATGCGAGGCAAAGGCGGTACTTGTCACAGTGCTGGCAGATCACGGTGCAAACAGCGGCATCGTCGTTCCTGAAGCACTGTTGCGGCTCATGAACGGGAGCCGGTTGGGTAGGCCAAGGCTGAGGTGCGGGATGAGGGCGGCGAGTCGCGTACCTTTTCAAGTGGTGCCCTAGAACCACAGTGCAAGCAGCAGCATTGATTCCGACGTGGAGCGGCGGCGTCAGTGAGGCCAAGGCATCGTTGTGAAGGGAGACGGTGCAGAGTGTGGTGCCCACAGGGCACAATGCGAGCAACGACTCCATGGCGGCATCAGCAGGCGTCGCCGGTGAGACCAGGGTCACGGTGTGGCATTGCAGCGGTGCCCTCTGCTGTGCCTTCAGGACATGGAGTCTACAGCGGCGTCGTTAACGTCGCCAAAATGCTTTTCTTCTGTCGCAGCACAACACACGCAGTCCCCAGTGCTGAGGGCAGAAGAGCATAAAGTCTTTGCTGTTCCTGAGACTTCTTGAACAGGGGGCAAGCTCTACCTCAAGCCCTTGGAGAAACTCACAAAAGTAAATTGCAGAAAGTTCAGTCCAGTCCTTTCACTGCCCAAGACAGAAGCAGCCACTGTAGGCCAACACAGCAAAGCACATACATCAAAGTGGTAGTCCCTCCTCACAGCTTCTCCAGCTGTACTTTTTGGCAGTCTTGATCCTCTAGGCAGAGGGTGTCTGTGCCCAACCAAAACCAGTTCTGCCTTCTCTGGTGTGATTTACCGGCAAGGGGTGGCAAAGGCATTGTCTGAGTTCAGGCATACTAAATGTCATTTTCCCACCTGGTTCCCAGGGCCAGTTAGGTTCATAAGATGTTATAAACAAACTTCCTTTTCTATCCTATGGGTAACAAGTAGCCTTGCAATAGTGAAAAACGAAATGAGCTGTAATTCACTATCAGGACATGCCACACACACCAGGGTATGTCCTACCTTTCCCATATACTGCACCCTGCCCACAGGGGTATTTTGGGCCTACCTTAGGGGTGCCTGACATGTAATACAAGGGAAGATTAGGGACTGGCCAGTGTCTGCACAGTTGACAAACTGCGCACAGACTCTGCGATGGCAGGTCTGAGTTACCTTTTCCAGGCTACTCATGTGGGTGGCACAATCCATGCTGTAGGCCCTTGCGTAGCATTTGGTTCCCAGGCCCTGCCACACTCAGTGTACTTTACTAGGGGCTGACAAGAAAACCAAACAGCCAATCATGGAAACACCAATCCATAACATACTTTACCACAGGAGCACTTGCACTTTACCACTGATCAGCAGTACGAAAAGTGAGCAGAAACACTACACCAGCAAAAACAGAGTCAAAACCACGAGGGCAGAAAGCAAAAACTCAAGGGAAACATGTCAAAAGATGCCAAGTCTAACAGCGAGCTGCTAGGTTTAAGCTGTAAACTCTGATCATCATTAGACACGATCAAGAGGTCACCATTGAAAATGCAAGGGTTTCCAGTGTCCTTTCTGCTATCGGCCTGGTAGTGGGGCTGTGGTGGCCGAGCTGCACCCTCGCCTCTGATGTCTCCACCTGGGGGTTTAGTATGCAAAGCTTTCTTAGTTATCTCCATCCTCTCCTCCACACTCTCAATCCTATGGAAAGGGGCGACCATTCGGTCCCCCCGAACGTATGGTGGAGTACCACGATCCCCCCGGGAAGCCATCTTGGGCGGGAGGCGAGCCTCGGCTGGTATGCCCGAAGCGGCGTAGCCGGGGCGCGCCTTTTTCCCGCCCTGGAGTGGGCTGGCCTAGACACTGACGCGGCCGGCCACGCCCCTTGGGGCAGGCAGGGGCGGGTGTACGCCCGCCCTGAAGACGGATAAAAGGAGCAACAAGCCAAGAAAGCATCCTCTTGTTCCTGTGCTCTGAAGCTGCACCTCCTCGCTGCATGTGAGCTCGAGACGGAACGAAGAGCCAATTTTGAGCGTTGTAATCTTTCTTGTTTGTCTTACAGATACTCTGTCGGAGAATGCCCAAGAAAGCGGGAAAGCGAATGACTACCGACCAGATGCTGCGTGTCCTCATGAAAGAGGTGACCGACCTAAAGAGGCGAATGGCGGATAAAGACGAGGAAGGGGGGCCGAAACGTCCTTTGGCGGGAGCAGCTCCAGGAGGAAAAGGCAAGAGGCCCAGAAGGGGAGCTGCCGGGGGAGACATCCCGGTTCCCTGTACACCGCTCGAAGCACCAATTCCCGTGCCGGAGGAAGGGAACCCAATTCCCGTGGTGGTCACCCCCGTGTCCGGGGAGGATATGCCGCCCGAACTAGCGGCACAATTAGCAGCGTGGTTGGGTAAAGGTAGCAAGGGCGCCACGGCTGACGACGCGCAGGTGTTGATGAAGCAGCTGCGTGAAACAAGGGAAGCGACGAAGGCACCAGCGCCGGCTGCGGCAGTAGAGAAACCACCGGGATCAGGTCCAGTCGCAGATACAGCTTCCGGTTCAGGTAAGCGGCCATTGCCGATTGCGAGGGATGAGTCTGCACCCTCTCGAAGGGAAAAGTTGGGTCAGCATGTCCCTCTGGCTATCAAAGAGAAGATATGGGCAGAGGAGTATATAAACATCTTCTCGTTGCTTACCGATCATTATGAGATGGAGCATGTTAAGAGCCAGAAAGAGCTCATGCACCTGAGTGTTTGGCGCGCTAAGATGGCCGCCTTTAAGGTGAATGAAAACATAGGCAATTGGGGCAAAGCGTGGGGGATTTTTACATCCATCATGGGGGAACGTAGGCCCGAATTGCTGTCCGAGTTCCCGATCTATCAGTCACGGATCATGGGGTATTCTGTGTCACACGAAGGCAATCAATGGTTCTGTTACGATAATATTTTCAGGAAAGCGAAAGAACATGATAAAAGTTTAACTTGGGATTGTTATGATTCTGTGTCCTGGTCAAAAATGGAAGATACTGGTATGTTGAAATTGCCATTGGTAGGGAGTAACGTGACTGAATCCTCCCGCCAATATGCTGGAACGCCCTTTCGATCAGGTACGAGTAACGACAACCACTCGAGGCCGAACGGCAACGCAGGGAAAAGGGGGATTTGTTGGAACTTTAACAGGGGTAAATGTACCAGGCCCCAGGGGTCCTGCAAATTTAGGCACGAATGTGGTGGGTGTGGGCAAGCATCCCATCCTGAGTCCATGTGCAGAGCCAAAACGGGTGATAACGGGGGTAGAGGAGGCGCCAAACAGGTCTGATATAGTCCGAGGGGCGCCTTTACCTACCCCGATTGATACCATGGCGATGATTCCTTGGCTCAGCGAATACCCAGATCACGCTTCCGCTGGGGTGTTGCGGGACGGGTTTTCGTATGGTTTCCGCATCCCAGTGGGAGAGTTTCGGGGTATAGCGAAATGTAAAAACCAAATATCGGTCTTGCAGCATACGACCGTAGTACAGGAAAAGATCCGGAAAGAGGTTGCTCGAAGTCGAGTCGCCGGTCCATTTAATGGACCACCAGTTGCTAACTTTGTTTGTTCCCCTATGGGGGTGGTCCCCAAGAAGGACCCGGGTGAGTTTCGGCTGATACATAATTTATCAGCCCCGCGTGGGCTTTCCGTAAACGATGCGATAGACCCGGAAGTATGTTCGGTGCGGTACGCATCCTTCGATGAGGCCGTAGCCATATTGAATCGCCTGGGGCCCGGCGCGCTGATGGCAAAAAGTGATATCGAGTCAGCGTTCCGGTTGCTCCCGGTACATCCTGACGACCAGCGCCTCCTTGGTTTTATGTTTCAGGGTCAATATTACATGGATCGTTGTATGCCAATGGGGTGCTCTATATCTTGTGCCTATTTTGAAAAGTTCAGTTGTTTTCTGCAATGGGTCTTTACAAAAAAGACGGGGTTTCATCATGTTATGCATTATCTCGATGACTTTTTGTTTCTGGGGGCAGCCGGGGATCCGGAATGTGGACAGGCTGTGAACAAATTTTGTGTCTTGATGAATCAGTTTGGTGTGCCATTGGCACCAGGTAAGACTGTGGGTCCTTCGACTTGCCTCGAGTTTCTGGGGATCGAGCTTGACTCTGGAGAAGGATGTTTTCGTTTACCAGGAGAAAAAGTGTTAAGATTCAGGGCATGCCTGCAAACGTGTTTACATGAGTCTAAGGTTAAGTTGCATCAATTACAACAATTGGTGGGACAGTTGAATTTTGCCCTAAGAGTAATACCGATGGCCCGCCCCTTTTCCCGCTCCATCGCTCAAGCCATGGTCGGCCTGAAGGAGGGGCACCACCGCACAAGGCTCTCGGCAGAGGTTCGCCAGGACATGCGCATTTGGTTGGCATTTCTGGCGGATTTCAATGGTCGAGTGGTATGGAACCAACCGGCGGTGTCCTCTGAGGAGCTGGGACCGTGGACAGATTCGGCAGGGAGCATTGGTTTTGGTGCCATATTCGGCACTCAGTGATCGGCACAAAAATGGCCGTCATGGTGGCATGATAATGGACTGACAAGTAATATTGCCTTTTTGGAACTTTTCCCCATTCTGGTGGCCCTGAGAACTTGGCCCGAGGGGTTCAGAGATCACTCTGTGGTATTCTGGTCTGATAACATGACCGTGGTTGAGTGTATCAATAGCCAGGCGGCACGATGCAAATGGATCCTGAGATTGCTCAAGGAAATAGTATTGTTGTGTATGCAATTGAATGTGCTATTTAAGGCACGACATGTGCCGGGGGTGATGAATCAAGCGGCTGATGCACTTTCTCGTTTTCGTATGCAGGCCTTCTGGGGTTTTCTGCCCACAGCGGACCCGGTAGCGGCACCCTTTCCCGAAGCTCTCTGGTCTCTCGGTGCCCCGAACTACAAAACCTCGTGGGAGAGAGTTTAGCACCCAGGACGAAGAAGGCATATGAAGGGGCGTTCCGATCCTATTGGGCCTTTTTGGGGGCTGCTAGGGGGGAGCTTTGGGGCCAGGAGGAGTCTGTAGTAAACTTTCTGCTGTCTTTACATCAGGCAGGCAAATCAGTGGCTACGGCCCAGAGGCATCGGGCCGCCATTTCCTTCATGGCGAGGGCTCATGGGATCCAGGACCCGACAGCGTCTTTCGTGGTACAAAAAGCGCTACGTGGGTGGCAATGCCTTGAGGGTCGCAGAGTAGATGAAAGGCGCCCGATAGGTTTGGATAGGTTGGCCCTTTTGTTATCCATACTCCCTGCAACATGTTCATCTCGGTATGAAACAGTCTTATTCCGAGCCGCCTTTACGCTGGCATTCCATGGGGCTATGCGGGTAAGCGAGTTGGTGGCGAGAAACAAGCAGGATGTGACGGGGGGACTGTGCCTAGAGCACGTTCAGGTCAGAGGGGGGACAATGTCTGTCTCGTTCGTCAGGTCCAAGACCGATCAGGGTGCATTGGGCGATTGCATAATCATACAAAGGATTCCCGGGTCCTCCATGTGCCCGGTGAGTTGTGTGGAGGAATATTTAGCACAAAGGGTAGCATCATGGGGGGGGACCTTTTTTGAGACACGCTGACGCCACCCCACTGACGAGGTTTCAGTTTCAGCGGGTGCTTGCGATGTCTATTTCCGCTGCGGGCTTGAACCCGGGCGAGTTTGGGACCCATTCCTTTCGGATAGGGGCTGCTACAGAGGCTACGGCCAGGGGTCTGAATGTTGAACAAGTTAAACGTGTGGGGCGTTGGTCCTCCAACTGTTATAAAAGGTATGTGCGGTTGCACATGTTGTGAAGCTATAGCGATGTACTCACGCTTCTTGTTTTTTGTTTGGTTTCAGTTGCGCAAGCCTACGAGGCGGGGCGGACTATGCAGTCGACCCAACACCGGGCCAGCGGTCAGACATCACCGGCTGTGACAAAGGAGGTGTGGGTCGTGGGCCACTCATACGTGAGACGTGCCGCGGACGTATTCAAAGCAGGTGACATGATTCACGTGGCTGGGGAATACGGGTACAGTGTGTCCTTCTACGGAAGGGGCGGACTCTGTATTGACCAGTTTCAATCATTTTTCGAGGGTTTGTTAGGGCGGACGAGGTCACCGCCGTCTATAGTCATAGTACACCTTGGGGGCAATGATTTGGTCACCACTGGTAGACGACTTCTCCTGGAGGCGATGCTTTCCACTGTAAGTTGGTTAGCAAGGAGAGTTCCAGGGTGCACGATCGCATGGTCCCATATGATCCCACGAAGAGTATGGCGGGGGGCTATTTCTGTGTCTGCTTTGAATCATTCAGTAAAGAAAATTAATAACAAAGTGGGTAGATTGTTCCGTTCCAATACATTGCATTCGATTTCGCATGGTTGTATTACTGGAGACAGTATGTATTTGGGGGATGGTGTCCACTTGTCCCGGGTGGGGAACGAGCTACTCATAGGAGACTTGATTGCTTGGCTAAAGACTTTGAGACATGACCTTTAGGTAGGAGTGTTGTGGGGGGTCCGGATAGCCGGTCAACTATCCGGCCTGTGGCGGTAAGGTCATGATCGGTGAGCACTAATTGGTAGATCCCTATGAGTGGGCGTCACCCATTACGGATGGGAGCGCTCGAGGGAGGTGGCCATTGGCCCCTCAACGGGGAGGCGGTCCCTTCTAAGGATGGGCCGCCGAAAGGAAAGGAAAGGCGGTCAAGGCCCCTTCCTGGGTGGGAGGGGTTACAGTCCCCTCCTGGAGAATTTCCCGGGGCCATGACATCTGCGACGGCAGATGTGGTAAGTTGTGTGGGGTTTGGGGGGGGGTCTACGCTACCTTCTAGATACCTCACACGAGTCCTCGGACGACCTCTAAGTGGCGTCGGGTTTATTGGGGCCCCCGTCAAGTCAAGGGAAATTGGTAGTTGCACTTGAGGTACACCTCTGTGCGGTCGCCCCTCACAAGTGAGGGGGACACTTCTGGTTTAGGGATCTTGACACCGGTTACGACCTTGCCGTTGGCCCTTAAACGTTAGGATGTACAATTTCAAATTGCAAGTTAATATTTTGTAGGATGTTAGTTCGGCTAGGAGAACCTTTGTATTAGAGAATATGTTAAGGTTAGCCAAACATCGCAAATGTGGTAATGAAATTGTACATAATATGAAACTGTTATTTTAATGTTTTAATTTTGTTTCATATTTTAATAAATACGGCCGGGAGGGTCACTCCCTCCCGTCTTCCAAAAGTTCAGAACTGTTTCCGGTTTCCCATCCTTGGGGATTGTGTTGAGAGGGGGTGGCGGGTATCTCAGCCATATGGAAAGGGGCGACCATTCGGTCCCCCCGAACGTATGGTGGAGTACCACGATCCCCCCGGGAAGCCATCTTGGGCGGGAGGCGAGCCTCGGCTGGTATGCCCGAAGCGGCGTAGCCGGGGCGCGCCTTTTTCCCGCCCTGGAGTGGGCTGGCCTAGACAATGACGCGGCCGGCCACGCCCCTTGGGGCAGGCAGGGGCAGGTGTACGCCCGCCCTGAAGACGGATAAAAGGAGCAACAAGCCAAGAAAGCATCCTCTTGTTCCTGTGCTCTGAAGCTGCACCTCCTCGCTGCACGTGAGCTCGAGACGGAGCGAAGAGCCAATTTTGACCCACCCACCAGCCCCTGAGGACAGCTACTTGTTGTGAATAAAGTTTGGATGTAGTAACTCCATTTTCTTTCAGGTTGTGATGACTGTTGTGATATTTTGAATCTGCAATAAAGATGGTCATTTGTTGATTGTTTTCAAATAAAGTATTTGCACTAGTGTCGATCAGTAATCATGCTTATAATAAATTATAATTGTTTTGTAATTTATTAATTTAGATAGATTTGTCGTATTTATTGTCGGGCGGTAAGGTCATGATCGGTGAGCACTAATTGGTAGATCCCTATGAGTGGGCGTCACCCATTACGGATGGGAGCGCTCGAGGGAGGTGGCCATTGGCCCCTCAACGGGGAGGCGGTCCCTTCTAAGGATGGGCCGCCGAAAGGAAAGGAAAGGCGGTCAAGGCCCCTTCCTGGGTGGGAGGGGTTACAGTCCCCTCCTGGAGAATTTCCCGGGGCCATGACATCTGCGACGGCAGATGTGGTAAGTTGTGTGGGGTTTGGGGGGGGTCTACGCTACCTTCGAGATACCTCACACGAGTCCTCGGACGACCTCTAAGTGGCGTCGAGTTTATTGGGGCCCCCGTCAAGTCAAGGGAAATTGGTAGTTGCACTTGAGGTACACCTCTGTGCGGTCGCCCCTCACAAGTGAGGGGGACACTTCTGGTTTAGGGATCTTGACACCGGTTACGACCTTGCCGTTGGCCCTTAAACGTTAGGATGTACAATTTCAAATTGCAAGTTAATATTTTGTAGGATGTTAGTTCGGCTAGGAGAACCTTTGTATTAGAGAATATGTTAAGGTTAGCCAAACATCGCAAATGTGGTAATGAAATTGTACATAATATGAAACTGTTATTTTAATGTTTTAATTTTGTTTCATATTTTAATAAATACGGCCGGGAGGGTCACTCCCTCCCGTCTTCCAAAAGTTCAGAACTGTTTCCGGTTTCCCATCCTTGGGGATTGTGTTGAGAGGGGGTGGCGGGTATCTCAGCCACATTGTTGTTCGCCCCGATTGCAGAAGTCACAAAGCTAGTTATGGTTGCGGCCACCGGGCGTTCTCTGGTGTTCGGCATTGCTGCTTTCCTCTTCTTCATAGTCTTGCCTTATAAGACAATTTAATTCCCTTCCAGGCTGCAGTCCCAGGTGCAAGGGACCAGCCCAGCCTTGGTCAGGTGCAGAAGGGAGCAGACGGATCTGCCCTTGGCTGTGCGTGGTCGGGCGCCCCATGCTGAGGGAGAGTTCCAGCACCTTTGTGGCACATCAGGCACTTCGCCCTGCCCCTGCAGTGAAGCATGTTGCGCAGGGGGACCGTTTCCAGCGAGAATGGCAAAGGTAAAGCAGCACTGCCGGTAAGTAAGAGGGCTTCCTCTGGCCCAAACAAGTGTCCCGTTAGTATAGAGATGATGCTTTCGCCCACCCAGTAGATTCAGCGCTTTAGCACCTTGACAGCTTTGGGCTTTCTAATTTGCCAATTGAAAGAAAATCAAATCAAATGATGTGTGAGACCTACATTTGGATGATAGTGAATCACTTTGGTTACCTGGGCATCAGACTATTTGATAATCAATCCTGGACCCCTCAAATAGCATCTGCAGTGGCCAGGAAACGTAGGTATTCATCCAGTGATGCGGTCTCCCCAGCCCTTGAAGTCTACAGGGCCACTACTGTGGCAGGGGCCAATTACAGAGCAGAGATATGGGGTTGTGTTGATCTGGCCTCCTTAGTACAAATTGAAAATACATTTATTCAGTCACTGATTTGCTTACCTTCAAACCCACCTCTGATACCCTTAGGCACTGACCTAGAATGAACAAGGTAGACTGAATGACTCTTTTCAAAACCCTGATGTACTGTTCCCTTTTTGGACCACACCAGAACTGGCCTTTTATAGGGACGCTTTGGAGGAATTATTTACTTTAGAAAAAAACGTATGCTCACTATGGCTCAAAAATATTAAACAGCTATGTGAAGCCACTAAGATGGAGGGAGAGTGCTACTTGCTAACTGAAATAAAAAAGCCACAGCTATCAAACTAAAAGAATCTTTCTGGGAAGTTACACTTCTCAGAACATGGAAAAATGTCTTCACATCAAATGACTCCTCATGTTTGAACCTTACTTGGACAGGATCAGACCCTGGCAAGACAACATTTTATATATTAAATTTAGAATTGCTGGCCTGCTGCTTAGGACAGTCACAAGCAAGTGGGACAAGAACACAACTCCAATTATCAACTGTTCATTCTGCCTGATGATCCCAGAGTCCACAGAGCATTTTAATTTCTTCTGCCCGCGCTATGCCCAGCCACAAAGTAGGTGGATTATACCAGGCAAAACACAAAAGTTGGGCACAACAAATTATTGGGAGGCCCACAGGCTTCTTAGATGTGACACAAAGGAGCAAATTGTTTTGCCATCTTCACATTTCTCCTCTGGGCTTGTAGTATTAGAGAAAACAGGATTGCCAAAGAGGGCTTCCCTGCAGCCCCCTAACTAAAGCCTTTACCCTTACACTCTTCTACTCCTTATATATTTTGCTGCTATCATAAATTTGATTCCCTTATTTAGTAATGATTTTAACCTGGACATTGTTTCTAGAACAATACGTTTCTAACGTTGTGCATATAATTATATGCTTTGAAAAATAAGCTCGAAATTCTATTAAATTGACTGGGATATCAGGAAGAGGCTCTCTTTTGCACTGATGAATTAGTCACTCAAAGATCATAAAGGGATAGTCCAGACTAACTGAGGTGATCCCTTCCTGATTCCTGTCCCGACCATACAGTTTTTTGCTAAGCTGTACAGAAATTGTGCCATTACTACTCATGTGACAGCACTTTAGTTCAAGCATTGTAGCCTTCTATTTTCCTTTTTCATAATATTATATAATACCTGTAATAACTTGGAGAGTTGCATTTATAATAATTTGATAGCACGTAGATATTGGCATAACATGAATTTTTAGAATTGAGATAGTGTACTTTTTCTATTGCCACAAACTCTAGTCATTTTTACATAGATACATTTTGGCCAAAGATTACGTCCAGGTTCCGCCATAGGACATGGAGGACTATGATGGGTTCTTGTCTATGATTGTGTTCTTGTTATTTGATTTTGTACCGCTGTCACACCAGACACATATTTGCATATAGAACCTTGTGCAAAGAAGAATACTAAACCTAATATATTATCCATTTACAATGACAATGCAATGTAATTTTCAATGAGTGTTTATGTGTAAGTTTAATTGCCTATAGCTGAAATAAAATTTCAATCAAAGGACCGAATTTAGGGGCATATTACCAACGTTTAGCGATATTTATCGCTAACAATGCTTAGCAACTAATTTTTTAACGCTACGCATCGCCGGAAATTATCGCAGAGATAACTTGCTATTAGCAAGGTTTATCTGAGAAGTGATAAAAATCCTTGCGCTAATTGCCAATTGAGAGATTATCGCTGGATAACCAATGATAATCTCTTGAAGTTTGGCATTAGCTTGATGATAGGGGCTCACAAACTTAGCCATGATATCCACCTTCCATAGAATATCATGGCTAACTCAGGAAAATACCAGGTGTAAAAAAAGCAGTGCTAACCGCGGTTAGCACTGCTTTTTTTTATCACTAACAGGGTTAGCGAAATTCTTGATAATAGGAGAAATGTCGCTTATGTTATGTTATGTTACCTGTTTTGTAAAGCGCAAACAGCTGCCCCAGCAACGGGGCGTCCCGGCGCTAGAACCATAACACAATCCGCTGACAACGAAAGAGGGACCTACGGGGAGGGAAAGAGATGGGTTTTGATCGCTCTGCGGAAAGCTAACAAATTATCCATGCATCGGATGTGGAGAGGGAGGGAGTTCCATAACTTGGCCCCCAGTAGTTTGAAAGAGCGCCCTCCGATGCGACAGAACTTAACTTAAGCTTAACAACATTTCTCCTATTATTTTTCTCTGGAACGCCCCTTTGCATCTCATTAGAGATGCAAGTGGAAGCGTAGAGAAAAAGGGTGCTAACATGCAAATTTGCGTGTTCTTGCTTATAGGGAGATAATTTTATCTCCGCTTTCTTGGCTTTTAAAGCCAAAAAAGCGGAGATAAATCCCTTGATAATATGCCCCTTAGTTTCAGTGGTGTGCAACTTTAACAAATCTACATATATACAGAATGGATGTCACATAAATTCCATAATAACAGAATAGTGTATATTCCCAAATTACTGCCCTAAAAATATAGACATATCGGACAATCCCTATTCACAACCTTGACGTTTCAATCCAATGTGTGGTCTACAAGGGTCTCTTCGCTATATAAAATATCCATCTGGCACAACACCTCACTGTACAGGGCATCATTCGGAACTACTGCTGCCCAAGGCTTTACCCGGCGCAGGCTCCTTGCATCTCTTGTTGACAACAGCCTCAACGTAGCCGCCGAAACTCCATCAGGCAGCTTCAGCAATCATCAGAGACAATGCATTACCTCTGCTTCACTTAGCATCCTCAATACCGTACTTCATCTGGGAAGTCCAGTTGACAGTATCCTCGATACTGGCACATCAGAACCTTGCACCACAGTCTCGTCGCTTCTCAAGACCAACACATTGCCTCATCTATCTGAAGTATCTCCAAAGCAGATCAACGCAACTCTATGCAACCAGGGTTTAAGTTAATTTTTTTAGTTGGCCTCACTGGGTCCCTGTAGCTGGCCTATGCTCCATTAAGACCGGACAGGATTTGTGACTTTGTCCCAGTCCGGCGTGACCAGATATGCCCAACAGTTTTTTTTGCTTCTTGACGCTATTTTTCTTTAAAACTTTAAAGTTTACTATCTCCAGGTCTAATACTTGTATTATTGTCATGTTGGTCTTGTTTTAATTTTTAAAAATAATTCATAGTTAATTTTCTAACTTAGGGGGTCATTAGGATCGCTGAGTAGGAGGGAACGTCTGCATGGGCTGCGGCGTTCCCTCTGTGCAGATTAGGATGTGACCGCCAGGGTGGCGGTCACATCCTCTATTTTTAACATTGCGGCGAGTGGAGCTTCAAGCTGCACCCGCAGCAATGTTAAAAATGCACGCATTGCATTTGTATGTAGAAAGTGGCAGGCACCGCATGGTGCCTGCTGCTTACTGCATACAAATGCAGGGGGGTACCATAGGTACCCTCCATGTGCACCCCCCACCCCCCCTTCACCTAGGGGGCCCGCAACGGGCCCCGCAGTGAAGTTACACATGCTTTTCCACGGCGGAAAAGCCGCCGCAGAAAAGCATGTTTCCAAGCACATCCTAATCTGGCTGACGGTGTCTGAGAGACACCGTCACCAAATTAGTGCTTTTCCGCTGCGGTTGTAAGCCAACCGCGGAGGAAAAGCTGCGGACAGAAACCAGGACCCACCAGCCATCCTAATGTGGCGGTGGGTCTTGGTGGGTCCGCAGTGGATTTTCCGCATCCTCCAGGGCGGTGGTGGCTTCCGCCGGCCCGGAGGATGCGGAAAATCCTCCATCCTAATCAGCCCCTAAGTGTTGAATCTTTTTGTGTGGTATTTTCACTGTTTTACAGTTTGAAGTGTTGCAAAGATATTCATAAACACAAGATGAAAAGGAGCATATACTTTATACCAAATTTATTGTTCATCTGTCTTCAATTTCACTTTATTACAGTTTTAGATAACATGCATACATCCGCCCAGTCAAAACACGTTTCGTCCAATAGGACTTCCTCAGAGTTGGGTAAATTCCTCAAAGGGACAGGCGACTTTTTCCTTTATTCCAATTCTAGTAGGTGCTAAGTATCCCGATAGTGTCCTTATTTCTGCATGATAAACGGTTAAATGCCTTCTTTTGTGATCTGCTGTGTTCCCTGTTGGGTTCCACTCGGAACCAGCGATTTGTTTCAGGCTGATACATCTGTGTTGAACTGCTGGGCTTTAGGCAATGTATGGAGCACACAAGTGATGCATTGGTGCATTGCAGACATCGGTGATGTGGTGTCCGAGAATCGTGCAGTAGCAGTGATGGAGTGGCACTGCATCTGTAAAGTTGGGGCTGCATTGTACGTCATGGTTGTTGCTTTGTGCAGTCGGCAAACAGTGTCCACGGCTTCATTGTATTCAACAGTGATTCATCAATTTTGCAGAGGAATGCGCTGGTTCAAATCAACGTGTCAGGGTTGATGTGTTTGTTGCTGGGGTTGCAGCACCAAACACTCACTTCCAAGGGTAAGGACTGGAATCGGTGCACCTTGGCAGAGCTGGGCTCACAATAGAGAAGCCCAGGGGCTGGTAGCAAGATGCAGATAAAGTTTTAATAACCCTGAGAATTCAGAAAAAGGAAGCAAGCACACAATCTCTTGGAGTACCTTTAGAGATGAAGGATGTAGAGAGTCAAGTCCAGACCTTTTACTCCCACGGACAAGAAGCAGCCAGCAGTAGGTCAACACGCCAAAGCATGCAGCAAAGTGCCAGTCTCTCCTGGCAGCACAATAGCTCTTCTTCCTGGTAGAATGTCTTCAGTTAAAGAAGTGTTCTGAGTATATGATGTCAGAGGACCAGTATCATACCCATTTTAGCCTTTGAAGTGGGGAGACTTCAAAGAAAGAACTTTGTAGTGCACAAGACCATGCCCTTCCTTCCCTGGCTCCAGACTCACTACAGGGGGTATGAAACCCTTTGTGTGGGGACATGCACAGTCCTATTCAGGTACATGTGTCAGCTCCTGTCTCTCACTTTAGCTCAGGAAGACCCATCAGCCTGGTGATGGGCCTTCAGGATGTGAGTGGCACACCTCGCCTCCCTTTTTGTGTGACTATCAAGAGGAAATGCACAAAGTCCAGCTGTCACCCAACCCAAATGTTTATTCAGAGTTAGGCAGAAGGCACAGAATGGTTAAAGTAAGAAAATAGCAAATTTCTAAAAGTGGCATTTACAGACCTGCAATTTAACAACTAACTTCACTAAAAGATGTGTTTTTAAAATGTGAGTCCAGAGACACCAAAATTAATTTTCCTATATTTAACAATCGAAAGTTACATTTTAGTGAAACAAATGTGACAGCATTTCACTACTAGGACATGTAAAACATACATGCCCTGCCTTTTAAGTACACTGCACCCTGTCCAGGGCCTACTCCAGTAGTTGCTCATGTGTAATAAACGGTTCATGTCTAACAAGCATGTGATCTTGTCAGGTCGGAAAGTCAGTTTAAAACTGCACACCCAGGATTTGCAGTGGTAAGCATGAGACATGTTTGAAGGACTACTCATGTGAGTGGAATAATCTGTGATGTAGGCCCACTAGTAGCCTTTGGTTTACAGATCCTGGGCACATGTAGTGCAATGTACTAGGGACTAGGGACGTATCAGTAAATCAAATATCCAATCATGGAGAAACCTATTGCCATTACAACACCATTACAAATTAGACAGACAGCACATCCACTTTTGCAACTGGGAAGCAGTGAAAAGATGCCAAAGCCAGCAAAAATGCCAGGTCTAACATATACCATATACCCAGGCCCTGCTAGTTGGCCTGCAACACTTAGAGTGCCATTACTTAGGTAGCAGTTTAAAACAATTCCCCAGCCTGCCATTGCAACATTAATGCAATTCAAAACTGCTAATTCAACTTGCCAATATAATCCCTTTTCCGGGCCTTAAACCTCCCTTTTATAACAAATGCCACCCCTAAAGTAGGCCCTAGCAAGCTCATAGGGTAGGGTACATTGTAATTAAAAAGTTGGACATGTACCTTTACATTTCACATGTCCTAGATGTGAAAAACTCCTAAATTTGTTTTTCACTTCCGTGAGGTTACCTGTGTTTTAGATTAACATTGGGTTACCTTATTACATTTAACCACTTGGATGCTAATGACAAGGGTAACTCGTCATGCACTGCCCATTCATTTCAATGGAAATGATAGTAAAACAGCAATAATTCCTTAGCACTAAAGGGGTTAATGAATGCTAACGTTTGATGGGACCAGGTAGCCAGTTCATGTTTGGTTTCTATAACATAGTAATGAAAAATCCTCTTTCATGGTAAAGTGAGATTTTTAATTACAAAATTGGTCCGTCACGCCCACTCTTAAGTTCAATCCTGGACCTGCGGAAGTACTCTCAGAGGACTGCTTATTGCTGTAACCTGCTGTGCAATCTGCTAGGCTGCTTTGCTATACCTGGTAGGACTGCTGTTCTGCCTGGAGCCTGCCTTGCACCCTCAGAGGCCAGCCCTGCTGTTGAGCCCTGTGTCTTCCCCTGTACTCAGGATTACAAGCGTAATTCCAAGGGTTAGTTTCTGGCCTCGTGCCCGTAGCCACAGGGACACAAAAGTCTCCCCCATCTTAAACCTGCACCTGGACCCAGTCTGAGTGAGTCCTGAACTCCCAAATGGTGTTCCACCAGTCCTGGTCCCTTGGTTGTGGCGTAAACAGTGCCCAGATGACCAAACCTCAAAACTGAGGATTTGCAAACAACTGCTCTGTGAACCAGGAGGTGACCGGTAGAACCTGCTCATCTATTCACTGAGGAGCATTGCCGGTCGGATTGATTTTTTGACTTCTCCTGCTATTTTCTTCTCTGCAGCAGCAAATCCTGTTCAACGGTCCTTCATCAGAGGGGTATCCTGACTCCTGGACTGTCTCCGGCTACAGCCTTCTGGCTCATCCCGCTGGGGTTTTTCGTCATCCATAAAAGCATGTAGCAATCTAACTTTAGCAGTTGGCAGTCCAACCCTTGGACCAATTGGGCGGACTAGTCAGCAGCATGATAGAAGAAAGAGCTCTGTGGCTGGAGCCAGGTAGTGGGCACCTGTCCATAGGGACAGGAGTATTGCAAATGTTGGAGAGGTAATACACTGTTCAGTCAGCTCTGGCATGTAGCAAACAGCCCTAGCACACCACCAGAGGGAACTAAAAAGGCGCTTAAAACCAAACTGGGTTAGTATCAACAACATGCCCGCTCAGGTCGCCGATGTTGTCCAGGGTTCCAGCAAAAGGCACTTGGAGCGGAGAGACATCCTGTAGTGCCAAACCTAGTGCATTCAAATCAAGGAGACAGAGAATATAGAAGTCACCTCGTGGTCAATACACAAAAATCATGTGGCCATCAGCCCTGCCGGCTCTCAGTCATGTAGGCCAGTCCCAGGTCAAGCAAGAGCATCAGTCTTAATGTCTTTCAGCACCACCTGCAGAGCTCCCAGGGCCCGGGGTCGAGTAAGTCCCAGGGCTCCCTGAAGTACAGGTCTGGGGCATTGACATGCTCTGTGTAAAACTGGATACTGATGTCTCCCCAAAGAACTGAGGCCTCTGAGGAAGCAGCAATTGCCTTCTTCCTAAGTACCCCGGCCTTCAACTGTGACCCTTTCTCAGTTGGCACAACCAGCTCAATCCACTCGTGGCTGGCATCAGCAATCCCAGTAGCCACCTCCACTACTCCTCTCGGACTGCATGCTGACCATGCACATGGAGCACTAACGGTGGCTGGAGAGGCGGATACAGCATCTTACCATCCCCCTAGCAGTAACGCCGTGTTTCCAGATCACTGAGCATTGGAAGAGGGGCAGGTATGCAGTGGTTTTCCCTCCCTGTAGCGCGGGGCACTTATCTCAGCATGGGTCCCCGGTCAAAGGGAGAGGCCCTGTGTCTGCATCATGGGTGGTGCCTAGATATGATATGCACCAGTGGAAACTTGTGTGCACCCCTGTTGTCAGCTTTGGTCAAGTAGAGTGATCTATGGAGCAGCCCTCTTGCCCAGTTGCAAAAGCCAGATTTCAGCCACTGAAGATTTGTATCACTAATCTATACATTTGCTTCCACACAGTCAAGATACCAATAAATTCTCTTACCTTAGTAAATGTTAGGACTGTAAAAGTCCCCTGCTCTGCCTATCCTTTTACTTCTGTGCCCCTTTAGTCAAGATTTCCAACATTGCCACAAAGGCCTTTTACAATCGTCCCATACAAACTTGTATTTCTGGCCAATATCACCAGGCTGCCTGACTGCCAGTTAGGAATGGAGCTCTTTGCAAGCTAATGATCTTAGTTTTCAAATTGATAAATTGATTCACCACCATCTACATATCTTTAATACTGAGCTCATATGTTCCAACTTAAAAGTTGTTCTCAGCCATCCTTAAATTTGTGGTCACATTCAAATCTCCAAATGAACCAGCAAGTTTTTGGTCCTTCTAATTTCTGGGGTCCCTGCTCAGCAACTATCTTCCTGTAGAATCACACTGTGTTTCTCAGCTCACCCCCTTCTAGATTCCCGTGAAGGAATTACTCAATTTACAAGGATAATCAAACCTAAATTGGCAATTCTCATATTTTAAATATGCATATATAAACTAATTGTATTGTACATTCACCACACAACAAATACCAAAACATTGCTAAATTTTCTCACCGTAACTAATATATACTTACAAATTGTCTTGAGTATTTCTTGCCAAAGTGCTTTAGTTTCTACATCAGATAAACAAGATATGATTAAATAAAATCAATACACTGATGTCTATGCAATCAAGATTCCCAATAACTGAGTTTATATGCCTTTTTCCTGTTCCCACCTTCCTTAATCATTCGCCCTACTAATGAGTTTGCAAACAATAAAACATGGCAAAAGTAGTTTGTTAGTGAGAGATGTTTAGGTATACACAAATAATAATCAAACAATTGGATACATCTGGGGTACTAGTTATAATCGATACATCAGACTACTGCAATAAAGCAATAATATAACTTGAAGATGAAGCTACATATGTGACACTTTCCAATAATCCAACATCTAGATTACAAAAAAAATTAGAGTAACTTAATAGAGAAGCAGTGACTTGTAACTGAATAAGTGAGAAGAGTCAACAATATCTAATTAATCTACACACAATTATTACTGCCTTCTATCTAATTTGAAAAATTCATACAGATCCCAAGCATCCAGCTGAGCACACAAATCATTGCAGATATTGAATTTCTTATTCAATTTCCTTTGCATAAATTTAAAGTATAGAATAAATCCTTCTAAAATAGGCGATACTTCAACCCAATAACACCTTTTGATATGAGTCTGTAATGCACAATAAAGTATTACTATTTCAGAAATAAATATGTCTAGTATCTGTTGATGTTGTACACAGTAAATGGATCTAATGCGAGCCCAGTTGAATTCTGATATGTAAAGGTATTAATTTGAAAAATGACACTTATTTGGTAACCCTTTACTGAATGACGAAGTCAGTAATTGGACCTGGGACATTGGGAACCAATCTAGAATGTGGTAAGGATCACCAGATGAACTAACCATGTTCAATACCAAATTAAACTAAGTCAACAAAAGGCTTACAATTTCACATCATTAGGATTTTCATATATACATTTTCTGATAGTATATGTTAAATATGTGAATAACATTTCAAAAATACACATATGTAAGTTAAGAAAATAAATTCATCATGTTCCTCACAAGCTTTCATCCTAGAAATATAGTGCAGCTACTACCACACAGCTAAGTATTTGGATGACATGAATCTCCAATAGGAATAAGTAAATATAATGCAAAAATTAGATCAAATAATATAAGGAACACATTTTGCAAGGACTCCCATATAAAGAATTGGCTTTAAGGTGAAAAAATATGTTAAAAGGGAAAAATAAGATAAAAGCAAAATGAAAAGTAACATAGCTTCATTATAATCCCCTTTAACAACATTAGTTAATAGAATCATCATTGAAACTCTGCAGTGACTTATCAATAACGAAACACAACGGTATTCAATGGTAAGTTGATATTTGTAAAGAAAAAAGTTGACATACTACCTTGACAGAGTTGACTCAAGCAATCAATCAATAACATCTTTATTTGGAATGCTTGGACAGCATTTGTGAAAAGTACATCAACCACCACAAGAGTACAATACAAACAAGAAATACATTTAGAATAACATAAAATTACCTTTATTTTTTTTAGTGAATTTCTACGTTTTAAAAAAATTCTATTTGCTAACTATAACGTCCTTGTAAGCTTCATTTTTTTTAGTGAATTTCAAAGGTTTTTTAAATCTAATTACTAACTATAACGTCCCTGTAACCTTTGTTTTTTAGGTGAATTTCTAAGGTTTTTTTAACTAGCAGTCATGTTGGCAGAGTAGTGGAGAAAAGGTGCTGGGCCTCCGACTAGCTGTCAGGAATTCTGCTGCATAGGAATTTCAGGAGGTACCAGGCGGGCTTCCTGGCCCCTAAGGTCTCACCGGAGCCAAGGGGACTTCATCCCCCAACTAGTGGTGCGCTAGCAGGAATGTTTGCAGAGTGGTGGAGAAAGGGGTAGTGGCCTCTGACTACTTCTCAGCAATCCTGCTATATGGGACTTACTAAAGGTAACAGGAGGGGTAGTTGTCCCCCAAGCACGTCCTAGGGGGACAGCTACCCCTCATAATACCTCCAAACAGCAGGATTACTGAGATCTGATGTCAGGCCATGCCCTCTTTTTCCAGCACTCTGCAAATACACCTCCTTGTGCACTACTGCTTGGGGGATGAAGGCCACCTTAGGCCTAAAGCCCTCTGGAGGCAAAGGTATCTCATTCCCCACCAGCAGTGCACCTAGAGGTCCATTTGCAGAGTGGTGGAGAATGGGGCATCACCTGAGACCACCTCTCAGCAATCCCACTGTGTGAGTCTTAATGGAGGTAACAGGTGGGCTAGTTGGCCCCTAAGGACCCTTCAGCAGCGAACAAGACTTCATCCCCTATTAAGAGCGTGCCAGGAGGTGCAAATGCAGAGTATGAGAGAAAGGAGGGCCTTTGACGAGTTGCTGGCTTTTGATTTTTCTTGTAAGGCAGGGGGACTGTGTGGCCCTCCTTCGCTTGACCCTTTTGGGCCCTGGGGACCCCATCCCTGGGGCTAGGTATTTGTTCATGTATGATAATAAAAGGGAAGGAGGGACGTGGGGCCCCTCTTCCCAGGCTGATTTTGGCCTTGGGGACCCCCATCCCCCGTGGCCCAGCCATTTATAGTTTTTTTTAAAAAGGGATGGTGGCCTTGCTGCCCAACTGTTCAGGCCATTTTCGGCCACAGGGACCCCATCCCCTGGGGCATGGCCTCTCACAGGGGAACACGGGGGAGCCTGAAGGGCCCCGTGGTCACAGCCGGCTCCTGCCTTATGTGGGAGTCGGTATTGCTTTTTGCAGCTAGGGAGCTGCTAACATGCAGCTCCCTTGGTGTTAAAAAGGAAGTGTAAACTGCTTTGAGCAAGCAAGACCAACATGCTCTCACTTGCTTAAAGCAGAGCACACTGTTTTCTATAGGATTGCAGGAGCAGTGCTCCCAACATCCCATAGCAAACTACAATGTACCGAAGGTGGGCACCCCAGGACAATGCTAGAGTCAGCCCTGGGGGGGTCCCCAGGGCCATTAACCCCTTCAAGAGGGGGGCCGCATAAAACCCATCCCATTTTGAAAATAGCTCCGGGGAGGTGGTAGTCTCTAGGGCAGCGAGGGTTGCATACCCCCCATTTAAGTATGGTAACTCTGGGAAGGTGGTGGTCCCCAGGGCTGTGTGGAGGGGCCAGAGCCCCCATGCATCTTATTTGAATATAGACCCGGGATATGGAGATCCTGGGGCTGCAGGGGCCACGTGGCCGTGCATTTCAGCCAATTAGCCCTGGGGAGGTGGTAGTCTCCAAGGCTGCATGGGGAGGCTGGAGCCCCCCAAGCATAATAATAAAATATTGCCACAAGGAGGTGGTGGTCCAGAGGGTTGCAAGTGGCTGCAAGGCCAACCGCACTTTAAACAAATTGCCCCTTGGAAGTGGCCCCCACACTTCAATTAGCCGGAGGGAGGTGGCGGTCCCCTTGGCTGAGGGAATACAGACCCCCTCGTCTTTATTTTTAATTTCCCACAGGGTAATGGCCAACCCGGAGTCCTAAAGTACAAAAAGCGCACAAGTCCACACTTTTGTTTTTTTCCTCAGCCAGATTTGCTGATCAAAAGCAAATCCTGGTCATTTTCTGTTTTTAAATGCTAGGGGTCTCTATAGCCACCACTCTGCAAATGTGTCTCCTGGTACAGTACTGGCTAAGGGATGAAGTCCTCTTGACTGCTGAGGGTCCCTGGGGGCCAACAACCCTCATCTTACGTCCAGTAAGTCCCACACGCTGGGATTGCTGAGAGATCATCGGAGGTCACACCCCGTTTCTCTGCCATTCTGCAAATGCGCCTACTGGTGCATTAATGCATTAATGGTTGGGAGATGATATCCCCTTGGCTGCTCATGGTCCTTGGGAGTGAACAGCCCCTCCTGTTACCTCCAATAAGTGCCACAGAGCGGCAATGCTGAGAGGTGTTCAGAGGCCACGCTCCCTTTCTTCACCACTCTACTAACATGCCTCCTGGTGCACTACTGATGAGGGGTTGGAGACCCCGTGAATGATGATGGTCTTTGTGGTCCAAGAACGCCTCTAGTTACCTCCAATCAGTCCCACACAGTTTGATTGCTGAGAGCTAATCAGAGGCCCACTTCCTGTCTCCACCACTCTGCAAACACACCTCCTGGCATACTGTGGGTTGGGGAATTAAGTCCTCTTTGCTGCTGTGGGACTTTTGGGGGCCAAGAAGCCCTCCTGGTAATTCCAGTAAGCCTCTTACAGCAGTATTCATGATAGCTGGTTGGAGGCCAAGCCCCCTTTCTCCAGCACTATGAAACGCAACCACTAGTTAAAAAAACATAGAAATTTGCTTAAAAAACAAAAGTTTACAGGGTCGTTATAGTTAGGAAAGAGAATTTAAAAACATTAGAAATTCGCTGAAAAAACAAAGATTGCAGGGGCCTTACAGATAGACTCAGATTTCCCTTGTACAAAATCGCTGAAATTCAGCAGTTATTGTTACCTGAGTTAATTATAACTTTTGCCCCTACAATGCACTGTTTATGACCTCACTGACCGCACATATTACATCACTCATGACATGGTCAGTGACATTACTGATAACATCACTGAGGGCATCTTAAATTACATCACTGATGAGGTCACCCACAGAATCACTCACTCATACACTCACACCCCTCTAGAACCTCAGGTATGCCCACTAAGACACACATACAACCACTCACAGACCCACACCAGTACTTATATACCCACTCAGTCCTCCATAGAGTCACTCAAACACCCACTCACGCACTCCTACAGCCACTCACACAACCATTCACTCACCCATATAATTACTCATCCAGCCAATAAACCACCCGTACAGCCACTCACATAGCCACACCCTCACCCATACAGCTATTGACACACTGTGAGATGCTGGCCTGGTATATGATGTACACTAATGTAAGTGGACCTCTTGAACCAGTCAAGGCAACCATTATGGTGTTTTAAGAGGCCTTAGACAACCTTAGAAAGCTGTCTAAGTGATAGCTGTGGAGAACAACCTTCAGGCTTAGTCCAGTAGGAGTGTAAAGCAGCTTGTTTTACCAGAATGCAATCTTATTGTATAGATTAAGTGAAAAATAACTACACAAGATATTTGTAAAAATATCTATTTATTATATGATGCTCTCTAACACATACAAATATCTCCTACCCGGAGATATGCACAATGCACACAATACTTTTGAAGGAAACACAATAAATATACGTAATACCCAGTAAAACCCCGGGGGGGGGGGTGCAATTCATATACTAAGAAAGTTGTATACAAACCTTGCCTCGGATCAAGACAGTGTCAAGAGGATGTATAAGTGCTAGGGACCTTAGGAATGACCCAAGGTGAGTGACTAGGAACCCCACGGAGAGCGTGTGCAGTGTGAAAACACCATTGCGTGCTTGGTACAAGTCTACTTGTAAGTTGCGGTTAGATTTTTAAAGATTAAGGACCCTTCCCAGTGGTCTCTGAAGAAACCCTGTGGAAGACAGAATGTTGGAGAGCCACCCCACCTGTGGATACTCTGGTACCCTCGTTACCTCCACCACGTGCATATGTGTGAAGTGATGTCAGAAACCGCTGTCGAACCCAATGGAGGACTTCAGAAAAGTGCCACTGCTAAAGAAGGAGAAAGTGTCAGGTGGAATCCGAAAGTGTATTCAAGTTGTGAGGAATGTGAAAGCAGAGGGGACAGTCAATGTCACTCAGGAGTGACCAGGAGACTTGGAAGACTAATGCCTACCCATGTTGGAGTTGACGAGGACCTTGACTCTGCAGCTTTGAGGACCAGGCGTCACTGAGGAAGGCCAGGATCCATGGACGAACTGTTCCACGAAGGATTTCGAGTGCTGAGGGGTCGGAGTCTGGCAGGAGCACCAACAAGCATTATCAAAGGCATCCAAAGCAGGAGATGAAGAAGAAGCAACGTCGGGACGGATGTATGACGTTACGACGCGGTCTTTACACCGCACTACCATTACAACGCTGGTTTTACAACGCAAGTCGTTACCTCGACTTGTGCTGTAGGGTTCTCGACTTAGGAATAGTATAATTTACTATTCCAACTCCAGCCTACATACAGTAGGGAAGGTATTGGAATAGTAAATCTACTATTCCTTAGCGTAGAGCGCCCTCCAACGCAAGTCGTGGTAACGACTTGCGTTGTAAAAGCAGCATTGTAATGGTAGTATGGTGTACAGATTGCATCGAAAGGGATGTTCCCCCGTCAAGACCAGCAAGGTCCAGGGGACTCACCAAAAGAAGAGGAGTCATGGTAGGCCACGAACAATCAGGGGATCCCAAGAGAAACAAAGGTGACCATCAAATGGACCCACAGGCCGGAGGCACTGGAGTAGCAAGAAGACCTCAAGCAGTTCACCAAAAGATACAGGCCAAATTGCAAACGATGTAGTGTGGCTGAAGATTCTGATCACAGGAGATGCTCGAGGTTGGGACTATTTGGAGCCCGAAGTTGTTCTTGGATGGAAGCCAACAAGCCTTTGCAACTGCAAGTTGATGCGGTGCCCAGGGGTCTGGTTATTGCAACCCCCACAAGGTATACGGGCCTCAAACTTGGTGAGAGGGCAGGCCTTGGGAGCTGTGGAAAACCACCACCTGTGTTCGGAGTCCGGAGGCGCTCAGCAGCAGCAGACCGGTCAACTTAGTTGCAGTGCCTGCGAATGCAGGGGAGTGACTCCTTCACTTCAAGGGAGATTTCTTCAGGTGTTTTTGATGCCCCCGGGCCTTGGAAGGCTCCTGTATGGTGCACAGGCACAGACGATGCAGCAGACTGAAAGGGAGATGAAGTCGAGCCCAAGCGACATCTAGCAAATTCCAGAGTGCCCAGACAGTAGAAGAAGTGGTGTCTAATCTGAATCTTATCACATGACAAATCTAGGGACCTACAGCCAGGTAAGTCATAGGTACCCCAGGAAAATTGTTGGTATGATTCAGGAGACCCTCCCAGGGAAGGGTCTGGACAGAGGGGAGGTTACTTCCATGTCCTTTATTTATTAACAGTTTTTTTCCCACAATATTTTTGCCGTCACAATTTCTTCACCAAACTACATTTTGGTATAATTTTTTCAGGTTACAAACTCAAAACATTATAGCATGGAAAGTGAGAGCGAAGACCTTTCCAAACTGCAGGTGTTACATTAGGGAAACGATGAATTTACAAAGTATGCACAAAGACTTTAAGTGCCAAACTGTGTCAAGAAACAGATGATCAATTTAGAAATGGAATGCAGTGGACAATTTATAGGTTTAAATAGTATTGAATGATGTGTGAACTGAAATAAACTCCTGGGCACTTCTGCCTATAAGACTGGTGTCACTTAGATGAAAATTCTGGACCTTCCAGCATGTGACAAATGCCATTTACAGATCAAGCTCTGAAAACCTCTGCTAGAGCCACACATGTGTTTACATGTTACGTTGTAATTGACAATTTAGTCTAGCTACATCATTTTAACCTTTGTTTTGTAAGTGAATTTTCTGAGGTTTTTTAAAATGTAAAGTAAGATATCATTAGCATACCTAACTATGACTTCACATTAATCTTTGTTTTTTTCAGTAAATTTTTTCAAATGTGAAGTAAGATTATATTACCATATCTAACTTTGTTGAACTCCTGTTGTGCACTGGGCCTGTGGCCGATCCTCCCGGGCAGTCACTCTTTCCATCACCAATGGACATCATACTGCCAATTTTTTTCAAATTCTCTGGACATGCTGGCTTCCATGAGCCCAACTGTCCAGATGTTTATACAATTTAAACCTCAACTTCTCAAAAACTACTGAACCGATATACTCCAAATGAGAAACCACATTCTTTCCAGCTCGAGATCCAGCATTCTGCCAGTTTGGATGTATTTCTGTTTGTGGGTCCCTTGCTTGCTGCGCCACTGGATTCAAGCTACACTGGCTGATAAGGGATGATACCCAGAAACCTGTCCTAGGATGCTTGTTTCAGGTCCAGCGAGGACCTGGCCTGACAGTTCGGGCTGGACTGTTCCAATGGGACCAGGGTCGAGACTGATTTGCATATTGATGCGTGCTGGGCTGTGGAGTTTGTGTGCCTGTGCAGTCTGTTTGACTCCCGCACTGGCTTTTGTTGCCTCTCTGGCTTCCCTGGTTTTGGGGGTTCGTTTTCCCTCCACCTGGGGTTGGGGGTTTTGGGGTTGACAATACAGTCCTCAACTGTTGGGGCCTTCCCAAAGTCACTGACCATTATCCATGCAGCAATTGCAGTGTGTGCCATCTCACTAAACCAATTAAAACTCTCAACCTTGAACATGGCAAAATCAGGATACAATGCCAACACACCAACTGCAACTCCAGCAACCTTGTGTACCTCATAACATGCCCCTGTGGGCTCCGTTACGTGAGCCGGATGACCCGCAAAAAAATTAGAGTGGTTGAACACAGAAGCACGATCAGGTGTGGCAAAAACATCAGCAGCCTGACAGAGCACTAACTCACGGCACACCACACCCTCAATGACATGTCCTGGACTGTCATTGAACAAGTTGATATTAACCAAACAGACAATGACTGGATCCTTCATACAAAAGAACAGAGATGGGTCTATCGCCTCTCCACCCAGCAACTGGGTTTTGGCTTGAATGACTCCATACCCTGGAGCTCACTGAAAACATGAATTTCTTTCTCCTCACATGAAACACTACTCTTGATTCCTCTCCGTGTCAAAATGTCCCTCTGTTGTACGAGCCAGTTATAATACACCTGGCCTCATAACTTAACCATACAGCGCTTTTTAAGTCCTTTTGTATCCAGTTAGCGCTCTTTATTTCTCAAAAGTTCATGTTACTACACCTGTACACTAATCTGTGTACACTGGGTACAGCTTACACAGCCACACCCAATGCGCAGGCACCGACAATCGGTACAGCGCATGCTCAGAGCAGAATAAACTACTCTCCCGCACATGGGCATGCTCACAGCTGGATACACTACTCTCCTGCACATGCTCAGCATAGCCATGACTCAGCGTGTCCCCGCACAGTCTGTTTTCTCTGACCTTCCCCGCACAGGTGATCCGAATAATGCAGACTGCATTTAAGGCACAAACATGGCCCAGGACAGTCTTATGGAGGCCGCAGAGACAACAAGAGGTTCAACGCAGACACTGACAGAAAGTTTCGTGAGTAAACCAAGAGCTTCACCTACGAGCCGGGTAAGCTCTCTTTCCACAGGTCCCTGACCCCCTGAGGCCCCTTTATCTTCCCAGGGTCCACTCCTCTGCCGGACTATTCCATGGGGCAAATTTGGCTACTCGCCACCGTGAGGATAATCTTCCTTCCATGCACTTACCCACCGTTTTTTGTGTTGATGTGCTTACGATGCTTAGCCCACCACAAAACTTCATGTATATATGATAACTTTCACCCTAGCCATACCACCAATATGGCTACACCATTTGCCGCTTATTTATCATCCACACAGCACAATAGATATCGGCAATCAAACTGGTTTGTGAATATGTTACCATACTAAGACTCTCCCCTGTATTTGTGTTTTGTAATACTTGTTGTATGTCCAGTAATGCTCTAAGAGGGAATCCCCCTCACACATGTAAAGCACCTTAGCGAGTTCTACACATTTTTCTAAATTACACAATCACTTAAAATTAAGTACTTTGCACCTACACACTTTGGTCCTGAGGAAATCCAGTTTTAATCATAAAGGCCTGGCTGAAACATGTAGACCACACCTTGATGTAGGAGACCCTAATTAACACTCCTATAACATCCAACAGCCTTTTTTAATGCTAACAGTGACCCAGTTATTAAAATATAATTTACCCTTGGGTACTAAGATCCCTGTATAGCTTTTAAATTTTCACTTTCATGTCACTACACTGCACATTCAGAAACATACCTGCTCCACTGTATTCAGGCACCGAAGCACACCCGGTGGAGTTCTGGACTTTTTGGTTCCGTCCAGAGGTGTCAGGGAACAACACCCGAAGACCCCGGAGTTCCACCTGCCTTGGTGCACAAATAAACAGAAACACGGGCTTCTCGATGGTGGCGTCAAAGACCAAAGGTTTATTACTGCAGGGACACAGAAGTCACAGAAACCACGCATGGGCAGTATCTAGGAGCCTGTTCGATTTGTACAAAGAGGGTTGCTCCTTATATACTAAAAATTGGGCTTCAGGCAAATTCTTCACATGTTAGTACATTCCCAAACCTTTGTGTCCTAAACAATAAATATTTGGCGTTACACAGGAACCGTCGATAATATCTGATGCCAAACATTACGAAGAGGGGTTCCCACTAGTTCATCACAATCCCTTGTCAATATTGCATTCAAGAGCCGGACCGCCTCATCGTAAATTTCGTCACCTCCCCCTAATAAAGATTCAGAAAGAAAGGAACGGAGCCAGGTGTGGAAGATAGAAAAGTGGGATAAGAGATGTTTGTGGGTTGTAAATGGGCAAGGCTACCGGCTTCGGCCGCCTAATCGTGATCAGGACAATGGACGCGAAGACCAGTTTAGCAGGACTGGCCTCGGGCAGAGGAGGCAGCCTTTGTCGAGTCATGCAGCTACAGCGTGTTCTGTTCCAGGGTGCACGTGTCACTAGAGAGGTGAATCGCCGGCTAAGCCTACGTGTCCTTAATTGAAATGAAGTGATCAGAGGTTATTGCGTATGTGAGGGCAAGAAAACACAAAATGGCTGCCATGATCTAAGATGGATGCCATAGGTACATCAGAAATGTGTTTGTTACAGGAACACTCTTGCTCGTAGCATGGCGAAAACACCAGGATATGCTAAATGGATCATTTGCGGTTCGCTGATACCAATATTATGTATTTCCGACAATATTGAAAACACGGGTTCAAATTGTCACGGAACCTCAGACCCTCCTTTTGCCCTTACATAGGCAATTACTCAGTCTATGTCAGAATCTAGTTCTATGCTCATCAGGTCAGTGACATGTTGTTGTATCATCATCCTCTCTCGTGCCTTTTCTCCAAACGCAGGTGGTTTTCTAAAACAAGTTGCAGCACAAAGACTACACAGAGCAGGACCACACTGGATAATCAGGCAGCATGAGAATAGGAATACTAAGATGACACCAATGACCATTAGAACCTTCCATCCCAACGCTGATATTAGAGTCCAAAACCACTCCATGAAGGACCAGTTTCCCTTGTCTACATGAATAGAGTCAGAAATCTTGTGTAACTTCGAGATCGCCTCGTAGACTGTTGGAGCATTATTAGGAATAAAGACACAGCAGCTCGATTGGATCATTCTGCATACCCCACCTCGATCTGCAAGTATTACGTCTAGAACCATACGGTTCTGCAACGTCATGAGTCTATCCGCCTGGAGCTCATCTGTCAAATTGCTAAGGGCACCAGCAGTTTCGGTGATAGTAGATTCAACTACCCGTGTCAGCTGACGTATGTTTCTACTATTGGCCATAGGCCCCCAGAACGGAAGGAAACCTTTGAAGAAGTCTCCAGCTTCCTGACCAGCGGTATCTTCCTTGCTGAAGACACCTCTTGCTACTCTGGTCTTGTGATAATCAGATGAAGCAGTGTATGTTGGAGGCAATAATCGAGCAATATAACACGAACCTGAAAAGTCGGCAGGCAACCATGTATACGCTCTGTCTAGACAGATGAAGTAAGTACCCCTAGCAGTAAGAAAAGCAGGGGAAGAGTTAGCCGGAAACACGTAAGTCTCTACGCACTCACTCCTCCCTAGCTGAGCTCTCGGATTTCTCCCATTACCTTGCAAACAGACCTGACCTCGGTGAGGTACGACCCAGATTGTAGTCGAGCTTTTACGCTTGCTTTCTCCTAAACTAAGGCGATACTCTGAAGAGTTCCAACTCAAATATACTCGCAATTCGTCTCTAGGGTAAGATGGAGTATTATTGACGTCCTTGATCATGTCAATAATTCCCTGGACTAAAGCTTTGTTGGCAGAGTTATATTTAGTGGAACGTGGTGGACGCGGAGGATAGGTTTCAAGGGCATAAGCAAAGATGGTTTGAAGGGCCTGAAATGATCCATTGTAGCTGAAAGGCAAAACCAGATAGGGAATACCTTTATCCATAGTGTGGGGTATCAAGCCACACACACAGCAGTCTGTAGTGTTAACTACCAGTTGGTGTTGGTGCAAGAGCTGTACAAAAGTGTTGTTGATGAATTCTGAGCGTCGAGCTTGCTCATGTTCAGGAAACGAGCGAAAAGAGTGTATAGAAGAAATAGTAGAAGTAGCAGGATCAAGGGGAGGTACAGTAGTCACTGGTACAAATATTAAATTTACACCAAAGACGATTCCACCCACCAATGTTATCAAAACAATTAAAAATGTAATAGCACATTGCATCAGGAAACATTTACTATGAAGTATTTTGTAAAGTCTGTTTCTGCGAACATAAATCACATTTTCTCGTTGCAGCGCAGGAAGCTCCATCTTCTACAATCCGCTCGCGACCACTGATGATGTGTACGTAGATGAAAATGCCTCTATCAGCCCTGGGAGTTCCCAGAACCAACAGAAAGATCGACCTTGTGTCTGACCCCCGCAGATTCAACTAGGTACACAGCCACGACCCTACGGCTACCCAGACGGCAAGGCAATTTTTAAAAAAACAATAAAACAATAGCAAACTTCCTGGCTGTAGGCAAAAGTTCAAAATTTCAAAATATCACAATAGGCAGTTGCCTGCTTTATTTGTCCATATTACGAGATCGTAAATTGTATCTTAATTTTGCAGGAACTGTTTGATCCGGAAACAGTGTGTTGTCAGTAGAGTTTGCAGTGTTCAAGTTCGCAGATGGCAAAGTTTCTTCTGATGCAAAGGGAAAGTATTCAGAGTTCAAAGGAGTCTTTTCAGGAGGAGAGTCAGAGTTCGGAGTGTCGGTAATCAATTCGGCATCGCTGAAAGGGATGAACTTTGGCGTTTGTTCAAATTCGGAGGCACCAATTCCCTTCTTCACCCAGTCGTCGTAAGGAAGTGGTAGAGGCACACGTTTGACATGGGACGCATGTACCCAGTGCTTGCGACCAGCTACACGAACAGCGGTTCTCGTCGCAAACAACACCTGGAAGGGGCCAACAAACTTCGGTTGAAGGTTCTTTGTCCTCGCAAAGTTTCTGACCACAACGTGGTCGCCGGGTTTCAGCTGATGCCCTGGACTCTCCGGAGGCTTTGGCAATGCATCGAAAACCTGTTGGTGAATAAGACTCAATTTAGCAGTCAAGTCGTAAAGGTAATCGATCAACATAGGATATTCCAGAGAACAAAACTCCTTCGGCCTAGGCACTCCCCACACATTTGCCGGACGGCCAAAAACAATTTCGTAAGGACTAAGCCCTACTCTAGAATGCACAGTTGCTCTCGTTGATAACAAAGCCAAAGGTAGTGCGTCTGGCCAGGATAAACCCGTGGATGCCTTTATTTTAGCTAGTTTTAGTTTGAGGGTGCCATTGTAACCCTCAACTAAACCAGCAGACTGGGGATGGTTTGCACTGTGGAACTTCTGTTTGATGCCCAGACCGGCACACACACTCTGCATAACTTTCCCTATAAACTCACTTCCGTTATCCGACCATACAATCCGTGGCATTCCATACCTAGGGAAATATTCTTTAAGAAGAATTTTGGCAGTTGATAGAGCAGTATTGTCCTTTAGTGGATATGCTTCGATCCATCTGGAGAAAGCACAGACTACCACCAGGACGTATTTTAGATTATTACACCGATCCATGTGTATGAAATCTAACTGAATTACTTCAAAGGGGCAGGAAGGAGGAGCAAAGTGACCAGCAGGAGTTGGGGTTCCCTTGCCAGGATTATGCATCAGGCATACCATACAATTTTTCACCACTCTCTCTGCACATTTACTGATCCCATCATTCTTCCATACTGGAGCCAACATCTTACAGATTCCTTTAGAACTTATATGTGCCACTCCATGCGCCATCGTCACCACTGCAAGCACATACGCATCAGGCAACATCCAACGCTGTTGTTCCGACAAGTCAATCCAACACCCACTCGAATCCAACTTGCCCGTACTTTCTCTCCATACACGTTTCTCTTCCTCAGTTGCCTCTTTCTGAATCTCTTTCACACTTTCCACTGTATCCTCACACATTCCAGACTCAGAAATCCATCTTGCAGACGTAGCAACATACATTCTACTCATCATATTTCTAGCTGTCTGTTTAGCAGTTTCATCAGCAAAAGCATTCCCACGACCAACATCATCCGTGATTGCTTTATGAGCACTGCATTTCACAATTGCAACTTCAGTCGGCAAGGTTAGAGATTCCAACAAGTCGTTAACTAGCTGACCATGTTGAATCTTAGTCCCATGGGACGTAATGAAACCTCTTTCTTTCCACAAACGGCCAAAACTATGGGCCACGCCAAACGCGTACTGACTATCTATGAACACATTCACTCTCTTTCCCTTAGCTAAAACACACGCTCTTGTTAGAGCTATTAATTCTGCTGCTTGGGCAGAATTCTCACTCACTCTTGCAGTCTCCACAATCGTCTTCAAAGTCGTTACTGCGTAAGCAGCAGTCACATCACCATTCTCCAATTTAAAACATGACCCATCCACATACAACGTGCCATCTGGATCTAACAATGGTGTGTCTTTTAAATCAAATCGTCCTTTTGTCTCTTCCTCCGTTCTAAAACAACAATCATGGGGCTCGGAATCACTCGACTCTTGATTAGCCGGCAACAGCGTTGCTGGATTCAATACATTACATCTTTTGATCTGAATATGACTCGCTAGTAATGTCAGCTCATAACCAGATAATCTCGCACTGGTAAGGTGTTGTGTCTTGGTTCGATTCATGAGTGTGTCAACAGCATGAGGAACCATAACCACCAGCATGTTGTTCATCACCAAACCAGCAGATTGTCGAATGGAAGCCGCAGCTGCCGCTGTAGCTCTCAAACAACTAGGTAACGCTCTAGCTACCGGATCCAATGTTGATGAAAAATACGCACAAGGGCGTTGTTTATCACCAAATTTCTGTGTCAGAACACTCAACGCGCAACCTTCTCTCTCGTGAACGTAGAGCGTGAATGGCTTGCTGTAATCAGGTGTGCCCAATACAGGAGCTGAACACAATGCTTTTCGTAACTCAGTAAAACTCTCCTGACATTCATCAGACCATGGCAACGAACTCAGAACATTTTTCCCAGTCAAAGCTACCAATGGTTTCGCTAAAAGAGAAAAATTTGGGATCCATTGCCTACAGTAAGAGGTAATACCTAGAAAGGCAAATACTTCTCTCTGTGTGATTCAAGTTGGACAAATGATGCAATAACGAAATCGTAGCTGCTTTGCAAGTTTCCTTGTCATCGGCAGCCACTAGAAGATCATCTACATACTGCACTAAAGCAGAACCTGGAGGAAGGACAAAGGAATCTAACTGACTTTTTAATGCTTGACTGTAAATAGATGGGCTCTCACAATAGCCTTGTGGAGCGCGTTTAAATCTGAAACTTCGACCTCCTAGACAGAAGCCGAAAATATCTCTGCTTTCCTCGGCTATCGGAATGCTGAAAAAGGCATTTTTCAAGTCAATGACTGAAAACCATGTAGCTGTAGCAGGAATCAATGTTAACAAGGCAGTGATGTCTGGAACCACAGGAAACTGCGGGACCACAATCTTATTAACCTCCCTGAGATCAATGACAAACCTATATACTGGAGGTTTTGTAGGATCAGTTCGTTTCAAAATCGGTAATACAGGACTGTTACAGACATTATCTCTGGTTTCTTCAACCACACCTTTCTTAATCAAATCTTGCACAATCAATAAAAGTGCACGTTCACCTTCACTAGATATTTTATATTGAGGAATTCGTGGAAATTTGACATTTGCTTTTAAAGTGACTACATATGGTGGAATTTCTAAAAGGCCTACATCATTAGGACCAGTCGCCCAAAGAGTATCAGGGAGTGAACGCAGCTCTGGCGGGAGTGCATCCATTGACAAGTACATCGGAGAGATGATTCTTTTGCCCAATGTAAGCTGTACTCCTTCTGGAGAACAGTACAATGTTGCATATAGGCGTTTTAAAAAGTCTAAACCAAGCAGATTTTCATTACAACCCGTCGTCAAAATCAATGGTGCTTTCAATTGACACGGTCCAACAGAAATAGACAAAGGACCAGATATGGGGTTGTAAACAGGGGCGCCTGAAAAACCTACAGAAACATTTGTTAAGCCGGACAAAGGTGCGCCAGGGAGTTTCGCATGAATGATAGAACTTTTTGCGGCACCAGTATCCAACAGAAACGGTTCAACTACACCCGATGTTGCTACTGCGACATAAGGCCCACTCTGATCCACTGGAACTGATACTACTCCCTCTCTCTGTCCATGGCTGTCCTAGTACCCATTTTGTTGAAATCCCTCATCTACTTCACAATAGTCTTCAACATGATACTGTTGAGATCTATTTTGTTGGGACGACTGTCCATTTCGCTGATCAAAGTGATTGGAAGGACGATCATTTGTCTGTGGAGGCATAGCACCTCACCCTCGACCTCTAGAATTTTGCACAAAACCACCACGACCTCTCTGAGCTGCTGCTGCATTATTTTGCGCTAATATTGGACACTCATTTTTGTAGTGACCTTCTTTCTTACAGTACGCACACTGATTCCATTGATACTGAGGCCTAGGTGAGCTATAATCTGTCCTTTGATACGAACCTTGCTTCGTATTAGTCTGATTTGTGCGAGGCGGATACGCCTGCTGCAAAAGAACTTTAGTCTTTAAATCTTTCGTTTTCTTGTCTGATTTCTCTTTCTCCTCTTTATCTCTATTTTCATAATACTGGGCAGTTGCAAGTATTTGCGCAGTTGTAGAGACAGCCCACGCACTTTCAGAATCTTTTAATTTATTACAAAGCTCAGGTAACAAATTGTGCACAAATTTATCGACAAACAATCTCTGTCCTCCTTCTGTACTCATATCCTGACCACTGTGATCTACGAAAGTCTCTTCGAACCTCGTGAAAAAGTCGGAGACACTTTCGTCTTTCTTCTGCCTGCATGCGGACAACTTGTCCCAATTAACGCGCAATGCGGGCATCAGAGTCTTCATCAAGTCGATTATCCTACCTGGAAGATTAGCAATTAGGGGTTCGGGTTTGGAACCACCTATTTGCTGACCATCTGCTGCAATAATAGCTGCCCAATCACCACCTAAGGCAACTGGATGATTCTCTTTACGTATTTTAGCCCAGATTGGTTGCGGAACTACATTGCCAAATAACATGTCAATGTCCGCCAGATTCATTACACAAGCCTCAACTGTCTGCGTTAATTCTTTATAGTATCCGGCAGGATTTTTACGCGGATCTGGCAAGGCCTGCTTCACTGCTAGCACTTCGGCTCGCTTCCATGGAATGTGTATCCACACTCTCTGGAATTGCGCCGGAGCAGCAGCAATACCACGGCCCGCATCAGCTTGCACAGCATCGCGCCAAATCGGAGGGACCTCCCTCATTGGATATTGGCGATTTAGCTTCATACTACTTTTCTCTAAGTCTCTCGGTGAACGAAGTGACGGATCATTCCTATAACTTAAAATCAGTTCCATTGCTTCTTTTATATTTTGACCTACTATCATTCCTGCAGCAAACTCTTTCTGAACCTTAACTAAGTCTTCTAAATTCGATTCAACATCATCTTCTTCTACTTCCTCACGTAAAAGCGAGCACATCTCGTCAAAGACATATCGTTGCGTTGGTTCATTCCATTGCATAAATGTATCTAGTACATCTCTCGTACTATATCTCCTACTCTTCGAAATCCATCTGAGAGCCGTGGAATCTAAAATCCCCCGTTCCTCAGTACTTGGAAGCTGACTACGTCTCTGTACAGAGTCAGAAGTAGGAGTCTTAATTAAGGTTTTATAGAAGGGAGACAGAATGTTAGAAACAGAATCAGTGATTCTTCGACGAACAGAAAGTGGAGTCAACATACTAGCAGACGCAGAGAACACAGTAGAAGTAGGAATAGATAACGGAACAGTAGGTGTGAGCGATACAGGTATAGGTAGAGAAGTCGGCACCCCAGGAAGAGGAGGCGCCGAAGGAATATTCACATTGACCACAGGTGGTACAGGAACTTGATTCTGAGGGGCAGGAGCAGGAATACCAGGTTGTCCAGCAACCGGCAATTGAACATTTGGTACAGGTGGAGCCACAATACCTTGTGCATACGGTGGAGGTGACTGTAACAAGTAAGACAACAGAGGATCGTTTTCGGGGTCCTCTAGTATTTTAGTTGTACTTGATGGCAAGGCAGGATAACACTTGTCGATCGCTAAATTATGCTCTCTAATGGCCACCTCTACGGCCTTCTCACACTCGTTGACTTGCAGCTGTTTAGCCGCCTGCTCTAAAGTCAACTCTTGCTCTTTCTGTTCTTTCTTCAACCTCTTAATTTCTCTCTGTTTGGATTCTTTTCGCCAGTAACGGAAAGAATCAAACATTGCCGGCCGGGCTTTCTTCCTAAACAATTTCGTTTCTAAATTGTCAAGAATTTCTGGTTCAAAACTACCATGTAGTGGCCAACTAAGGACACCATCCTTTTCAGTGTATCGGACCCACACCTCATTATAAGATATAGGACCCACACCATGCTTACAGTACAAATCATATAGGGGAGTCCCAATCGGAGGAACCAGACATGAGTCCTCCAATCGTGAATCACTGTTGCAACCGAAACATGACAACATACAATTTCTCCGACTTACCATTTTTCAGTCCGGAACACAAAACAGACAAGACAAGAAACAGATCTGTGCACCTGAACCAAGAACTTAGGCCTACCAAAAAACGAACTGATGTATCGATACCCAAACTAAACCAAATAGATTATCGTAACTAGAATAACCAGTGATAATCTTACAAAACCGAACCAAACCAAGAACAAAACAGGATTTTAACAACCCTCACGAAGTAACCAGCAAGCAACCACTAAATACTTAACTGAGGCACTGAAGACGTCACCAAGGAGAAACCCGTCACGTTTCGCTGTACTAAGGACTGCACCTCGGGTCCAAGACAGGGCGACGGTCAAGGCAACGGCCCACTGCAGCCGTCTTGAACGGGAACCCTCGCGGAAGAGAACTTCGGGCCACTTTTGCGATATGCCGGGATCGATAAAGTGGGGCGCCTCCCTCAGGAATCTTCACACGAAGCTTCTCGAACTTTTTCAGGCTTTTGGACCGGTACCGAATGACGTCGCCCGACGTTGGGCGCCAATTGGAGTTCTGGACTTTTTGGTTCCGTCCAGAGGTGTCAGGGAACAACACCCGAAGACCCCGGAGTTCCACCTGCCTTGGTGCACAAATAAACAGAAACACGGGCTTCTCGATGGTGGCGTAAAAGACCAAAGGTTTATTACTGCAGGGACACAGAAGTCACAGAAACCACACATGGGCAGTATCTAGGAGCCTGTTCGATTTGTACAAAGAGGGTTGCTCCTTATATACAAAAAATTGGGCTTCAGGCAAATTCTTCACATGTTAGTACATTCCCAAACCTTTGTGTCCTAAACAATAAATATTTGGCGTTACACAGGAACCGTCGATAATATCTGATGCCAAACATTACGAAGAGGGGTTCCCACTAGTTCATCACAATCCCTTGTCAATATTGCATTCAAGAGCCGGACCGCCTCATCGTAAATTTCGTCACCTCCCCCTAATTAAAATTCAGAAAGAAAGGAACGGAGCCAGGTGTGGAAGATAGAAAAGTGGGATAAGAGATGTTTGTGGGTTGTAAATGGGCAAGGCTACCGGCTTCGGCCGCCTAATCGTGATCAGGACAATGGACGCGAAGACCAGTTTAGCAGGACTGGCCTCGGGCAGAGGAGGCAGCCTTTGTCGAGTCATGCAGCTACAGCGTGTTCTGTTCCAGGGTGCACGTGTCACTAGAGAGGTGAATCGCCGGCTAAGCCTACGTGTCCTTAATTGAAATGAAGTGATCAGAGGTTATTGCGTATGTGAGGGCAAGAAAACACAAAATGGCTGCCATGATCTAAGATGGATGCCACAGGTAGATCAGAAATGTGTTTGTTACAGGAGTACTCTTGCTCGTAGCATGGCGAAAACACCAGGATATGCTAAATGGATCATTTGCGGTTCGCTGATACCAATATTATGTATTTCCGACAATATTGAAAACACGGGTTCAAATTGTCACGGAACCTCACCGGGACACACTCTGTGTCACTGGGTGGGCCCGATGATGAAGCATGCCACCAACCAGGTTGGTGGGTGAGGGCATCATGAACAACCAAAAGGGTTTGTACCCTGTCTTACAGTCTTGAGTCTTTTTAAATTCACCAATAGGCTAGTTCTTTTTGATCTCGCATATAAAACCCCGGGCATATGGACTAGCTACCTAGTCCTCTCTTTCTCCTTTGATAGTGATATGTTTTGGGGTTGTGGCCATTGGTACAGTCCCGCCCCTTCCATCCCTGTGTGGTTCTGGACTGTTTGTCCCCAGTCTTTGCTGCCCTCTCTGTTGTTTGGTCGGCAGGCCGCCTGCTCTTCTGGGTGTCTTTGTGTCCTGGGACTTAGCCTCCCCTGCCCCTGCTGCTCTTGGGTCGGGCCCTGGATCTGTTTGTGGCCTTGTTCCTTGTGGGGAATTTGGCCTCCCAGGGTTTGGGTCTCTGGTTTTTTCCCTATCCTTTCTGTTTGGTTGGGGTCTGGCTGTCTGGTCCTCATGGAATTCGTTCTTTCAGAGGTTGGTTTCTGTTGGGTTCTTGGGCCTGCTCCCTGCTGGCTCTGTGGGCCATTTGGGGTGGTGTTCCTGGGGTTGTGTTCCTGTTTACCCTGTTTTTTTGTGTGTGCCTTCACCTTTGCTGACTTGTGGATGGCTCCCGGGCTCACGCTGTGGCTCTGCCTTCAGGGCTGGGCGCTTGGTGGTTGTCGTCTGGCTGCTCTTGTGGTTGGTGCTGGCCGTTCTTTCCTGGGGCCTGGTCCTCCTCTGAGCTGTTCGGGTGCTTTGTCCTCTGGGGCCTGGGTCGTTCTGGAGTTGTGCTTTCACCCTGCTAGCTGGCCCTGGCCTCTTTCCATTTTCTATCTCTGGTGTGGCTGGAGCTCGCTCCGCGACTGGCTGCTGCCGGGTCCTGTGTGCCTCCTTTTCAGTGCTGGGATTGTCGGCCTCTGTCCGGTGGGTTCCCTTGGCCGTGTCCTGTTGGGGCTTTGTCTTCTATGGTCCACTGCAGGCCGGGGTGTTGGTTGCTCTGGCGCCTTTTTCCCTTCTGAGGCTTTGCCTTTGTGGTCTCTTTGGGTGCCTCCTTTTTGGCTCCCTTTTTTTGTCTGGTTGCCTTTTTTGGCCTGCTTTTCCTCCGTTTGGCGTGCTTTTCCTCCATTTAGCAGTTCAGGCTTTCCCTTTGGTTGGCCTGGGTGCTCTGTTTCTGGTTTCTCTGGATGGCTGCCTCCTTGTTGTGGCTGTTGCCTTCTGTTTTCCTTGGTCCGGTTTCCTGTCCTTGGTTTCTGTTTTCCGTTCCTAGGTTGTGTCCCTGCTGTCCTGTTCAGGCTTGCTGGCCAGTTGGGCCGCTGGGGTTCTTCTTATTTCCGTAGCCTACTCTCTGTCCATTCTTGTGGGCAGCCTCTGTTGGTCTTTTTTTTTGTTGGGCATTATCTCCCCCTTCCTTGTTCGCTAGGGGAAGTGGCTTCTGGTTCGTGCTGGCTTCCCTCTGTGGGTTGTCCTCTTCTTCGGCTTTGGTGGGTGCGTTCCTGCTGTGGTGGGGTGCCCCATGCCTGGTTGCTCTGCCTGTTGTTTCCTGTGGTTCCCTCCTTTAGCTTCCCTTGGTTTGCTGCCTTGGTGTGGTTTTCCTCTGTGTGCTTGAGGGTTCGGAAGGCCGGGTTTTCTGCTTTGGTATTCTCCACTTTGTTAATGAATGGTACGAGGACATAAGGGACCTGGGGATAATGCTCTATTACTTACCGGTAATATTCATTACTCCGGGTCACGTTATCCTTGCTCCATTCATGCGCCCCGCCCTCTCTACCATATGGCTGGCCTTCCTGGGGGCTTGGTGGTTCAGGCAGAATGCTGGGTTAGTGCTGAATATGTACTCCCAGTGGGAGGGGCGGGGTTAGGGTTTCAGCATTCCTCTGCTCTTTTTTTTCCTGTTGGGAGATGGTTATCTCCACTTTGTTAATAAATGGGACGAGGACAACAGGACACAGAGTAATGAAGATTACCAGTATGTAATAGAGCAATATCCATTTGTAGCCCTACAATTTGTTCATGATTTTATTCGACAGTTAATAACTGTGTCACTTATTCTGGAGTGTGGGGCTTTGTTAGAATCTGTTGACGAATATTCAAATAAAAAAATCTAATTACATTTCAAGGCGTTTGTGCATGTGACATATTAAATATTTCAATGTACAGATGATATTGATTTCCTGTAACAGAAACCGTGCAAGCTTTTTCCCCAATTCTGTCTACGTGCCTTAGAAAGTGATTTTAGTTGGTTAGAGAGACGGCAGTCAACAACGGTTTAAAAAAATATAATCTGAATGCATTTTTTTAAAAATGTGTCACACTAAATGGCAGCATTCAGCTCTACATCAACATGTAAACTACTACATTTTTTGCTAACTGCACATAAATTGTATTATAAAAAATATCGTTTTTTCAGAGTTAAGATTAATTAAAATGCTGCAGTGTTTGCTTTTTCATATTTAACCTTCAGTAAGTTGCTTAGAGTAACATTAACAATGCAAATAAACTTCAACCTAAAAAAATGCCTAACAAGCAGATATGAATGGTCTCTGGGCGCCATTGGAATGTACAGTCGAGGCAGTCTAAATTTTCAGAAACAGTTTACTGACTACAGGATTATCATCATATGAATACAAAATAAGCAAATAATGCCACATGCAGTGCACTGATAACAAGAGACTTCTTACAGTGTGCCCTTCACTGTTGTCCTATATTTCGCTCGGAATATTCCTCTTAGGCCAACAGCTCTCTGCAAATCCACCCGAGGGCTGCACATTAGCAAAAACCCATTTGTACAATGTTCCATATTCATTATCTTCTGCTGTTGCTCCAAATGTGTCACTATTTGCTTACTTTCTGCTCTTTGCAACCTGAGGCACAAAGGTAGATTTACAAAGCAGACTGTCATTTTGCACACCAAGGGGCTTATTTACAAGGCCCTTGCTCCACTTTTGCGTCATTTTTAACATGGGAAAAGTGACGCAAAAGTGGCGCAAGGGCCTTGTAAATCTGCCCCCAACTGCTTTTCGACCCTATCTTCATTTTGTACAGCGACGAATGTACAACGCTGGAGCTCAAAATGTTCGTTTGGTAGGATTTGTAAAATCCAACATCAATAACAATTTGTGAGGCAGGATTCCATGTTGTGAATAATACCGAATGACTGTAAATTCATGAATTGCAGCCCTACACAGGACAGCAGACCTCCATTCCTGCATACAGTGTGTTTTTCTGAGCACTCCCTATGCCACCAAGAGACATTGATGAGGAGCTTGCAGTGGTCACTGTCAGCTCCACCAATGCCTGCAGGCATCGTTATGGAGGTAGAAACTGACTATGGTGGCAGCTTCCACTTTGAGAATCTGTTTGTGTTCACAGTTGTGGTTGCAGACCATTGATATATGGCGGTCCAAATTTGGAATCATGTAGGACATGTAGGATGCCACCTTCATGGCTCTCCCACCTCCTGAAATGCAAACAGTCATACAGCGCAATTTAGAGTGGTGAAGACAATTCCCACTCAGAAAGCACCGTCTGCAATGCTGCTTTCGGTGTTTCTTTAAGCGAATCGTGTGCGCGTGAAGCCGTAGGATCTCCTCTTTCTTGAGTTCATTGGTCTTTCAGTCCACTTGTGATGTCTGCTCATGCCTCGTCCGGTTGACTGGTAATGTCAGAGGACCATATTTCTTCTATTCCTACATGTGACTTTACGCTTGACTTCTCTGTCAAATTATGAGCAAAAACCTTATTACTGTCTGACCATGTATTCTGTTCTTCAGTCTTGACTATTGCACTGCAACTCTACATTCGAAGTCTATATCCACAGTGACAAACTTGAGATGTGTAAAAGTCTTTATGGAGTTTGTGTTCATTAAGAGCAATTGAATCAAGATATTGTTCCCACCTCTAATGGTTTTACAATCTGACTCAGTTGATCATTCTATCATTGAAATTATCTTGTGGAATTTTAGATCGGTTGGGAGAACCATTCTTGAACCTAAACTTTGGTTAACTTAGGTGGTATTTTATTTGTCAGGTCTTTTTGGTTTATGTTATTTAACCTTGGGTCATTGATGAACACAATCGATTTTATGGTTTTATCAAACATGCTAGCTCTTTGTTACCTATTTCAGAAATGACAGTCATCTTTATAAAAATCCACCCATTTCCCTTCTCTCCAGCGCTCTTCTGACATTCTTTCTCCCTTATTAGCATGTGTGATATAGCCTGTGGGATGCAAGTTTTCAATGTGAATAGAGCACACTGGACCCTCTTCCAAGTCACAAGAACAGTGATATTTCGCTATTTCTAATACGATCAGGAGAGTCCTGAGCTCTTTGGCTCTATGGCCGGAGTCAACTTGCTTCATAGAAGGCAAGCTTGACTAACTCAGCAGTATTCTGCAGATTCCTTGGCTTGTAACAGGCATGTGGTTAGTAGGGACTCTCTCATTTCAGAATGACGGACTCTGGCGGATGGTCTGTGAGTCTGCAAGGGGGTAGGAGGCCATTGGCTCCATCACCCTGGCAGAAGGTTGACCGGCCCATTTAGAGATCCCAGCCTGCCTGGTGGGATTTTTGTGCCATGAAGGGCCAAAGCACTGATGGCTTGCTAAGTGGGCACAAAGTTTTTATCGCTCGCTCAGCAAACATTTTCTTCAAAGTTAACAGACTCTCACAGTGAGAAAGTATTTTCTGTAAACATATTTAAATGACCCAACGTGTAGGGAGTTTTATACTGCACACAGGGGCCATCCTGCACTTTCGCTGCCTTTTTTCACTATTGCATTGCCAAAACATGCAGGGAAAATAAGCATGGCCTAGTGGTCATATAATGGACAGACACTGGGTCAGGGGTCCACCACAGGACTTTTGGATCTGGGGTTACTCTTGCTAAAGCCATCAGAACCTCCACTGGTGGTAAGCCAGAGGTTCCATAACCAGAGAGGGAATGGAGAACCATCTGTTAACAACATTTCCCCCACTCAGCCAAGCTACTGGAACTGATGTATTCCAAGTGGCTCTCTATCCCCCAGATCTAGTTTCACCTCTGAACCACCTTCTAGCCACCAGACGGGTGGAGAGAACCAGAAAATATCTGAATGGGAAAGTATTAGGAATTGTTGGAAGGACTGAGTACAGGAGGGAAACAGTGTGGGAACATTCAGTCCTCTATACCAAAATTTACCTGAATGCAGATTCCATCATTAGCACATGATAAAACTACTCTGCCTTCCCTTTGTATGCTTCCATGATTCCAACAACATCTAGAGCAGGGAACTTGAAACCTATCTTTTGAATCAGGTGATTGAAGGAGAGGAACTCGTGTTCACCCGAATTGCATAGGGAAAATAGGACTAGAGGACTGCAGAATAAATGGTATGGTTCTGCATGGGCCGAATGCACCAAGGTGCACCTTGTGCACACGTCTGGAGTTAGAGCACGTGTGACCTTGCGAGCCTGCTTCTGAGCGAAGGCTATTTAGAAAAGCGGCCCCCAATTAAGCCATCATTAAAGATTGCCTAGCGTGTGAGAAGGGCCTTTGTACCACTTGTTTATCATATGAAAATCTTTCACAAGCTGAGCCCTGCTCTAGTGGGAGACTAGATAACAAGTATTTGAAAGCACTAATATCAAACTATGCCCATTCACAAAGGCTCTCAATAGAAATTAAAAACCCTTCAGTGTTGGTTAACTCTCACTTGAGCATGGATAGTTTACCGGTTTAATGATTGTGGGCGCTAGGAAAGATCCTCATTATTCCACTTTAGGGCTGACACTGTTATGTACCTACTTTGCTTCGCTTTGGCCTTTCAGAAAAATTTTCCCATGTTCTAGTGATGAAGATCTGCTCAAATAAAGTTACACTTTGGTTTCTTCTGTAAATTGTAAGTAAATTAAAGCAAACAACTTTTAATTCACTGTATTCTGATATGAAATTATGTTTTTATATATACTGTTATTTGTATGATATTTTAATCATGTTTTTTTTTAATTGGAATAATGCAATTTCGTGGTTGCTATTTTCACCCGAATAAAGGAATTTCTGAATTCTGAATTACTTAGAACAGCATAGATCTAAGGAGGTGGAAAATGGTGGACAACACTTCCCAAGCCGCTGCCCTCACTATGTGCTTTTTATCAACATCTCACCTGACAACTACTGGCAGAGCAATCCCTGCTCTGAGATTACATTAACACGGTTATTTGATCTAATTTTACAAGAAAGTGTAAGAAGCACTCTTACAGAGATTTGATAATATAATATAATCCTAATGTTTTCGACTTTTGTGAATAAAAAACTCTCTAACACTTAATATAAATGAGCCAAACTATGACTACACTGATCTTACAGTTTTTCATTCCAGTAGTTTACTTTTCTGATTAAATACAGCTGATTTGATATTTATAAAAGGATCTGTGTAGAATGCTAGAGAATACTGGTGAACAGGTGACACTGGAAAGTGGACTGTTATGGACAATTATTTAAAATTCCTTATTTTAGTAAAGTGCTCCTTTTGGAAAGTGGTTTACTAGTAGTGGTAAATAGTAGGGACCTGTCACTGGTAATAAGGTCACAAACACAATAAAGGGTTCATTGAAGGTCTCAATAAATTATTTCCTTGCTCAATCCTTGGTAGCTGGCAATGACCACGCAGGATTAATTTAGGAGACAGGTGTTTGAAGCATTAAAAAACATCAATACATTACATACATAAGACTCAATAGACAATAAAAATCCAACACCAATTCATGAAAATAGGATATATTTGTATGAAAAAATAGACACGAAATGACACAAATCCAATGTAAGGAGCCAGCGATATGAATGTTTAAAGATTAAAAACTTTATAGTGCTTAAAAGGCTAAAGATGCAGGTAGGGACATCTAGTTGCGCTTGGCTCTCTCAATGTCGAGCAGGGCTCCTCATCAGGTTGGGTTTCCAGCCAACCATGCCGGCTTGGTTTAGCATGAGGCATTGGTGAAATCTTAGAAGTCTTGAGCTCAAAGAGCATTCATTTGGATGAACCTGAAATCCAGGCCACTTGACTCTCTTCGATGGTTCGGTCACCCTATGGGGCTTTTTGACTGACAAAAACTCCCCAAACTTCTAGATCTCCTACCAGAATGTCCTTTTGGGTTTCCAAAGTTCCACAACACAAACCCACTGGTCTAGAAGGACTGAGGTGGTCCTTGGAGTGTTGGGACTACATTTTCCAGAATGCACCTAGATGGCTCCTTAAAAATCCACAGGATGCACTCCAGATGGGTCCTTCTTGGTGAAGATTGTGCAGCTGGAGCTCTGTTAACCAGTTGCTTTTAGGGAGTTACATTCCTTAATCTTTGTAAAGCCAGCCAAAGTCCTTTGTGCTGTAGTTCCAGAGTGTGCTGCAGATGCAGTCCTTCAGAGTGCCATCCTTTGGGTGCAGGTCAGGGTTTCACCAGGGCAGCCCTTCTTCTCCATGTTGTTTCAGGCAGGGATCTAGGTTGCTAGGCAATGCTCCCATATTTATTCATCGCTCCTGGGCTTCAAGTCAGGGACCACCTCTGACCAAGGGGATGCAGGGTGCCACCCGGGTGTATGAGCACTTTTCTAAAGTATGCATATTCTTGACCCACAAAGCACTATTCTTCGAAAATACAAAATAGAGAAACTTTCTCCTAGAGGGTTGGGTCTAGCTAAGCAAAACCAAACCACTGGTGTAGCCAAGGTTCCCCTACACTCCCCTTTGATTACCTTCACTAATCTCACTATTGGGGCTCCGGTATGGCAGGAGATACAGGATGTGATGGCGAACCTGTGCTGCCCTAAATTGTCACTCCCTCTTTGAAGGCCAGTTTGGCTATTTCACCCTCATATTGCCTTTGGGTCTGAAAACTGCAGTTCTCCTTCCACATGAAATCCTTTGTCTCTAGTCAGGCTATTTTACACCTCATTAAGTTCAGCTTGGCTCAGCCAGGCAGAGGGTGTCCAGTCAGAGCAGCGCTGCTGGAAGACTATATTTTGGCTTTCACAAAATAAAGTTCTGTCACTTCTTTTCTGTTATAGTTATAATAAATCTAACATTGGCAAGTTGTTAGATTTATTCTAATTATCATTTTGAAACTTTGAAGTATATCTGTTAGCTACTTTCTTTCAATAGTTATACTTTAATAAAGTATTCTCATGTAAGCCTATGAATGGAGAAAAACAAAATCGGCAGTTTTTCCCTCACCAGGGCATATAAAACATCTTTTATAATGTGCCAGCTTAAAGTTGCAAGGCTCTATTACCCTGGAGCACCCAGGGGAGACCTTAGAGGGGACCTATTTGTGAAAATAAGGTAATATGAGACTCTGGAAGTACCTTTAATTCCAAAGTCGAATTTGCATATCATTCTTGATAAAACAGCATCCTGAAAGGCAGGAATGCCTTAAAAATGACGTCAGGAAGCAGAGTAGTGCACACTTAAGTGCATTAAGTCTATTGGGTCTCTAAACCCACATGCCCTAATATATACTAGGGACTTACATATAGGCTGTCAGTACCAATTGTAATTAAACCTAATTACCATATACCTTATAATGAGAGTACTGGCCCTGTGCATGATATGCAGAGCCAAGGCACAGTCAAAGTAAGTTACCATCGGTATCAATAAAAAAATGGGTGGGTTCAGTGCATAAAGTATGATTTTCTCGCAGTTCCATAGAAATTTAATTTCAACAGTAACACATGCAAAAACAAAATAGGAAATGCACCTTCTCTAATAATAATTCAGTAAATTTCCCACAGGCTAATAACTTGTTAATCAAATAATAAAGCGTTTGAACTGTGGCCTACCTGATAATTAGCAGGATTGCGAATCTAGGAATCCCAATACTCCTACTTATAGAAAGTCTATGATCCTAAGCACATTCAAGACCAAACTATTCCTGGGTTTTTATGCACCCTTTTATCTAAGGCTGGCCAAGTAGATAGGGTGCATGAGTTCATTTTTGGAGGGGTTAAGACTTGGTGGTTTTTGCCTGCAGAGAGATCACAAGCACAAAATGATAGAATATAATGCTGCCTTAAGTAATAACCAATGTTAAAAGTCCAGTAAGTATTTATTAAAAATGTATTTTAAATTATATAGTAACAGAAATAATTTAAAAAGAATACATATAAAAAGCTAAAAATATTTGAAAAAACATATAACATAACAAATATTTAGATGGTTAAAAATAAAATTTGCCATTTTGTTCTGAAAAAAAAAATGCCATAAACTAAGATTCATGCAAACCTGTACAGCATCTGAAACTGAGCAAATGCCACGGAAAACAACATCTGCATTCTTCGGTCAACACAGGGCACAAATGGAGTAAATTAGACCTAAGCCCAGATTTACAAAGGTGTCCCACAACACAGAACACCAGTGTTGGTGGCTGCACTGCTTGAGAAGGAGAGAGCAGCAAAGCATGATATCTACTAAGATATACCACGACCCTGCTCTCTCCCTAGGACTAGCACACAATCAGGCTGCTTTGCGGCACGTAAACATCTTTTATCATTATTTTTTCTCCTGCAAAATACGGCCTAGTATTGTTGGCAGATAGGGTTTGCATTAAAAAGTTTGGGTGGTTGCATAGGATCACCCATCTGCTACCCATGGAATGCTTGCTTGATGCACATCAAATCAATGCAACACTTTGTATTACTATAAGTCAACCGTCCTGGACTAAACTATTTTTGCACTGAGCAGTAAATCCAAAAGCTCTATTGAACAGGTTTGTATCACTTTTGAACATCTGTTCCCTGAACAGCCTGGAAGATGTCTCCTGTCAGCAAAGTGAGATCAACCGATGTTTGCATCCTTCAGTGCCACTGTCCATGGGATACTATTGCTGAGGCTTCCTTCAGATTCTGTTTAATTATTTCCTCCCATAGGTAAAAATATAACAAGGCAAACCCAGAGTGTTAAACTTGTCAGCTTTAGGGTGGTCACCCCCAAACCTTTTGCCTACTTACCTCCTTTTTTGTGCTGAAAATTGTCTTTTTTTTGTCTCAGAGCTCTGTGCACTTAATTACTGCAAATCAGTGCTAAACTATATGTGCTCACTCCCCTAAACATGGTTTAATGGCATACACTTAATTGGCATATTTCATTTGCTTATAAGTCCCTTGTAGGGCTGTATGCAATATAGCCAGGGCCTGTAAATTAAATGCTAGCAGTGTGTCAATAGCACTTATTTTGCCACCCACTGACATAGCACCTTAAAACATGTGCCAGACCTGCTATTGCAGCCTGAATTGGGCAATTTAACTTGGCAATATAACCCCCTTGCCAAACCTTAATCTCCTCTTTTATCACAGATAGGTCACTCTGAGGTAGGCCCTAGGTAGTTTTCAGGGCTGAGTTCATTGTAGTTAAAAGGTTGGATATGTACTTTTAGTTTTATATGGCCTGGTACTGAAATACTCCTACACTTTTCACTACTGTGAAGCTTACCCCTCCCATAGGATAAAACTGCAGCTACCTTATTGCAATTTAACTTGGCAATATAACCCCCTTGCCAAACCATCTTCTCTTTTATCGCAGATAGGTCATTCTGAGGTAGGCCCCAGGTAGTCATCAGGGCTGAGTTCATTGTAGTTAAAAGGTTGGATATGTATTTTTAGTTTTATATGGCCTGGTAGTGAAATACTCCTACACTTTTCACTACTTTGAGGCTTACCCCTCCCATAGGATGAAATTGCAGCTACCTTATTGCATTTAATAAGCTGTAACTTTCCATCAGGAGCAGGTAGCTTTGTCATGTTTGGTATTCATGACATTGTAATGCTAAATGCTCTTTAATGGTAAAGTCGGATTTTTTATTACAGTTTTGGAAATGTCACTTTTGGAAAGTTGGTATTTTCCTGCCCTTTGTGCTGGCAGCCTGTCTTGGGTCACATGACTGGGTGTAGCTGACAGACTTCATGAATTCCTTTCAGACAGTCACATAATAAAGGGATTAGGTGTGCCTCTGTGGGCCATCTGCTGGCAGGATGGGGTGGAGTAGAGTACAGCACCATTTGCAACTAAAGACCTAACACCTTCACATTGTCACTTCAGCTTGCTTGGAGCCAGGACACCCCCCAGAGGTGTCCCACTAGTCCTGGACCCTCGGATTTGGTGCTAAATGTGCTCAGATAAACTAATCCAAATACTGAGGGCTTTTTGGCTGAAAACTGTGCTGAGATCCAGGACCCACTCGCCTATCCGTCCAATGTGCATCACCAGTCGGATTGACTGTGCTGCTCCTCCTGCTACAATCTTTTCCACTGATGCGTGCCACAATTGGTTCTGTTGGGTTTCACAATTGCTTTGTAACAATAGTAATTTGTATTCAATATCATCAGACAAAATAAATCAAAGATACACCACACAATATACTTATACCAACATTGATATATTATGTGAACTTGTTATCATAAATATGGCTACTATACAATCAAATCCATAACAGAAAATATTGAGAAAACCTTGTATGACAAACCAAAAATTGAGACATAAATAGGGACAGACACGTGCAAAACGAATCACATTTCAGAACAACATAAATGGCTTCACGAAACTTGTGGTGTTCGATCTTTTTTTATATTTCAGTGTGGCTCAACTATTGGCCTATATTAGTTTCACAATTGTTTAGATAGGGGGAGTGACGCAAGAGGTAAAATGGCTGGACATCGACTTTTTGACCCAAGATATATGTGTTATTTTAAAAACATCACAGAGGGACTTCATCAGGACTGGCTGAAACTTATTGACAGCCTATAGAAAAACAGGGACAAGAATGAATAAACGAGGTGCACCAAAACAGGCACAGACAATAATGATTGGAAGGTCTGTTTGAGAAAACACAACAATGAAGATGGTGGACTTGTCCAGTTCTTGGATAGAGCCTGAATGCAATTATTGAGAGAAGGTCCTAATTCAGTGCAAGCAATGTGCTTGTTCTCCATGTGCGATTCTAGGGGAATATCTAGAATACATGTTAAAATTATTAATTGAGTAGATTGAATCATGCCTCTGATAGAGGGACCCAATTATTGAAAAAAGGGGGGACTCACCCATCTGGGTGAATGATTCTTGAATGGATGGCCTGAGGATATACCATGAAATGGCAGTCACAGTGCTAAATGAATTGGCATGGACGTGGCCTATTAAAAAATAAATATATACAAGTGTTGGTAATTGTGAACCCACTCATATACATCATCATATGAGAAGCATCCCTGTCACAATTGTGGTGCTAGAAATTACATGGCCTGAATAAAGTGATCGGACAAAGTGATCGAAGTGAGTTATAGATGCAACGGACAGTGCATATTGTGCTTGACAACCGAACGTGACTTATCTTTATGAAATGAAAGACCAACCCTGGACCCTTGTGTTTAAGGGTGTCTGTGTCATTGTAATAATTCATAGAATGTCACAGTATAAAATCAAGCATGCATAGTTATGGAAGGTCTTACAAGCCGAGAAGACAAACTCAAGGCTCATGTAGTGTTTTCATGTGCCTTAAATTGTAAAAGAGCTGAGAGCGATCAATTATGCCAACAAAGTGAAGCATACATTAAACTAATCTGAATATCCATGGGGATGTCCTTACTGAAATCATATGTCAAAACTAAAGTAGTCACGCACAGGTAGAAGGCTGACTAACCCTCTTGTGGTCTTATGTTGACTGTGAACATGGTCCGGCGGGGTGAAGGCTCCCGGTCGGTTTATATGAACTTAAAAGCCAGCTGCCGCTGCGTCAGTGTGCACGCCTCTGTGGAACTCCAGGAATGATTGGCTCATCACATCTATGATGTGGTGCCTATCAGCAGAGAGTCCGCGGAGGGAGAACAATGCTGTCAGTGATTGAACGCCCCTAGGTAGGATGCATTGGTGTGAAATTGGGCGTAATAATAGGATAATTCCAGATGATGATCCGTAATATAAAAAATGATTTAAAACTAAAAAAAGGCCGAAGGCGTTCATGCAAGGGGATCAATATCCAAGAAGAATTGTTAGTAAACTGTAAAGGTAACTTAATGACGTAAACCGTTGGTGTATTTGAACACCAATTCCTCTTTGTTTATTCATGCAACAACAGCATTTAACTTTCATAAAGTAGAATGGGGGACTATTGTGTCAACAGGGGTCACAAAGAATATAGTCCCTGACCTCGTCAGTGTTCAATCAAAGCATGGACCTCATAGTTTCTGCATATACAACACAAAACCTCTATGAATGGACACGTCAAAGTATCCATAGTATTATAGCATATGGCAACAATTTTGTATCCGTGTTTATACTTATAGCAATACTGGTACACCAAAACTACTCTGTTAACATTTCTGGCATATGACATCCTTTTTTAAGGAATTATAAGTGATGATTAGGACCAAGTTATACATTTGACAATTATGCATATTTTAATCAGTGGGCTGAAGACGGCTGGAATGCCAGAAACTGGTCCTCGGAAGCTTGTTTCCCGTCCAGGGAAGACATGGCTTGGCAGTTCAGGCTGGACTGTTCCCATGAGGCACAGGGTCAGACTGATTTGCCTATAGCCATGTCTGAACGGGGGTGGCAGAGTGGGCTAAAGAACGGTGATGGAATAAACCTGGATCTTTTGACTGGGTGTGAGTGTTTGATTGATTCAGATGCTCCCTCCATCACCACCCCCTTTTGTACCGCTTTTGGCCGCCATAAGTATGGCAGGGTATGCTCAGACGTGAGTCCCTTGCTCACTTTGCCACTGGATTCACGCAAGCCGGGTTGAAGACGGCAGGAATGCCACAAACCGGTCCTCAGAAGCTTGTTTCCGGTCCAGGGAAGACATGGCTTGGCAGTTCGGGCTGGACTGTTCCCATGAGGCACAGGCTCAGACTGATTTGCATATAGCCATGTCTCAACTGGGGTGGCAGAATGGGCTAAAGAATGGTGATGGATTAAACCCAGATCTTTTGACTGGGTGTGAGTGTTTGATTGATTCAGATGCTCCGTCCATCACCACCCCCTTTTGTACTGCTTTTGGCCGCCATAAGTGTGGCAGGGTATGCTCAGACGTGAGTCCCTTGCTCACTTTGCCACCGGATTCAAGCGAGCTGGGCTGAAGACGGCTGGAATGCCAGAAACCGGTCCTCAGAAGCTTGTTTCCGGTCCAGGGAAGACATGCCTTGGCAGTTCGGGCTGGACTGTTCCCATGAGGCACAGGGTCAGACTGATTTGCATATAGCCATGTCTGAACTTGGGTGGCAGAGTGGGCTAAAGAACGGTGATGGATTAAACCCAGATCTTTTGACTGGGTGTAAGTGTTTGATTGATTCAGATGCTCCGTCCATCACCACCCCCTTTTGTACCGCTTTTGGCCGCTATAAATGTGGCAGGGTTTACTCAGACGTGAGTCCCTTGCTCACTTTGCCACTGGATTCAAGCAAGCCATCCTGAAGACGGCTGGAATGCCAGAAACCGGTCCTTGGAAGCTTGTTTCCGGTCCAGGGAAGACATGGCTTGGCAATTCGGGCTGGACTGTTCCCATGAGGCACTGATTTGCATATAGCCATGTCTGAACTGGGGTGGCAGAGTGGGCTAAAGAACAGTGATGGATTAAACCCAGATCTTTTGACTGGGTGTGAGTGTTTGATTGATTTTGATGCTCCGTCCATCACCACCCCCTTTTGTAGAGCTTTAATGACAGCACAGATACAATGGTCAGCAAGGTGGAACACAGTATGTGTGATAAGGATAAGGAAAAAACATTACAGTAGTGAAATCTGTCCATTAATTTCCTCTGATTCATTTAAGCCATGGGCACCTGTGTAAAGCATATGTATCCATCGGCACTCACAGATATTTAGTCTGGACTGTGTAACACAGCCCCTAGGGCTGGTATGAATTTTCTCTACTATCCACAACTTCAAACTTTCTGCATTATGAAACCAGCAAACTCAAAGTGTTCCACCATTGGCACCAGAAAACCCTTTTTAGGAGTCCTTCACCAAAGGGGTATCTATCCTCGTGGAATTGTCTTCAGCTACAACCCTCTGCCTTTGACTTACATTTCAGAGACTAAGTACGAATATAGAAATCTTCCCCTTGGTTTTGACACATGCTTGTCCGATGAAGATGCTCCTCTCTTGCACACATCATGCAGCCTTGCCCCACTAAAACTGAAGGTAAGTGCTTACCAGGCCCAATCAACTTTCTGTATCTGAACTATTCGCCATTGCGGTTGACCTGGTCTTGCACGATTATATGTCTGTAGTTAAGGCTTTGATCTTTTAGTTGCTAGTTTTTACTAAAAAGTAAAAAAAATCTTCAGGTTCTACTGACTGGATTTTTTTTGTTTTGCAGTCAAATAATTCATAAAAATGTCTTCTTGTTTCTCAACTGGTGAGTGATTCTTCTTGTGTTGTGTTCTCACGTGCAGGGAAGGGCTGTTGGTCCATGTGAGGGGATTTCGATGGACGATGATGAGGAAAAATTAATTATTTATATAATTTTCCTATGTCATTGTCCATAAAAATACCCCCCACATGGCCCCACCGTTCATACCTGCATGGGTCGCAACTGTTCACATAATTCCTGTTTATGTGCTGCATAAATACTTTGCACATTGATTCAAAGTTAAGACTAACTGCGCTGTGTGGGACTTACTGGAGGAAACAGGAGGAGCTGTTGACCCCCAAGGAAATCCTTGTGGGCCAAGTACCACTTCTGTTACCTTCTGTAAGTCCCACACAGTGAGATTGCTGAGATGTCTATGAAGGCCTCGTCCTCTTTCCCCACCACTCTACAAATAAGTCTCCTGGCGCATAGCTAGCTGAGGGATTAAGTTTCATTGGCTCAAGAGGGTCCATCCGGGCCAACTACCCCCTGTTAACTACATTTAGTCCCACACTGTGGGATTGCTGAGAGGTGTTTGAAGGCCAACCTCTCTTTTTACCCCACTCTACAAACATGCCTCCTGGCGCAGTACTGGTTGGGCAATGAAGTCCGCTTGCTCCTGAGTGTCCTTGGAGGCAGTCTACCCCACTGTTACCTCCAGTAGGTTCCACACAGCTGGGTTGCTAAGAGGTTGTTGGAGGCCAAGCCCCCTTTCTCCATCACTCTGCTAACGCACCACCTGATGCACTACTAGTTGGGGGAACAAATCCACTAGTCCTGAGGCCCTCAGGAGGCAATGGGACATCATCCCCATAACAGCAGTGTGCTGAGAGGCACGTTTGCAGAGTGGTTCAGAAAAGGACGTGGCTTCCGATCACTGCTCAGAAATCCCATTATGTGAGACTTACTGGAGTTAACAGGAGGTCTTGTTGGCCCCTGATGACCCTCAGCAGCCAAAGGGACTTCATCCCCTAACCAACAGTGCACCAGGAGGCGCGATTGTAGAGTGCTGAAGAAAAGGGGCGGGCCTCCTGTGTCGTGTTGGTAGCTTTTTCTTTCTTTTTATTCTAAAGGAAGGGGGCCCTGTGCCACCCTTCCCTGGGCCAGATTGGGCCTCGGAGACCCCATCCCAGGGATTTTTAAAATGGGGGCTTTCCTGCCCCCTCCCAATGCAAATTAAGCCAACAGGGGGCCCATCCCCCGAGGCCTGGAGTTTTGTTAAAAAAAAAAAAGAAAAAGGGGGCCATGTGGACCCCTTCCCTGGGCCACTTGTGGCCCCAGGGACTGCCCTTTTTTATTTATCCATTTTTAAAACAAGGGATGGGAGCAGCGCTATTTCCTCCTGGGCTGATTTTGGCCCCAAGGACCCCATCCCCTGGGGCTTGCCCTTTATCTTTTTCAAAGAAGGGAGGGGTGGTATGTGGCCTCGCTCCCAGGCTGATTTTGGCCCATGGACCCCATCCCACAGGGCCTAGCCACAATACTGGGTGCCCTTTTTTCACCCAGAGTACTCAGTTTTTCAAGTTGGGGACCACCGGGGGACCCTGCATACCCCCTCAGGCCCTGGCCATTACCCGCATCCTGCGGGAGCCAGAGTTGCTTTTGGACAGAGGGAGCTGCTAACATGCAGCTCCCTCTTTCCAAAAGCAATTCTACTCCACCTCTAGTAAGCAAAAGCATTTTCTGCCCTCACTTATGCTTACTAGAAGCACTTAGATAAAATGAAGCAGCACCTGCTTCGTTTTATCTAGTGGTTCCTGTGCAAGCTAACTTTGTAACTATTTTACAATGGCACTGGCAGCTTGCTGGCGCCATTGTAAAATAGTTGCATGGCTGGGCACAGGTCTGCAGCTCACTCAAGGGACCCCTGCGCCCTTCGGGGCGATTGCATAGTAACACACACATAGTCGCTCGAACTAGTTGATGCTCAAATTCAGTGACTCATTCATTAGCCCAAAAACAATCGTGAGCGTCGTCGAGGCTGGGCAGGTGTGCCTTCTTCCCAAATCTACCGTGGAAAATCAGCTGTGATGCTGGATAGGCTTTGCATCCTTGACTTTCACGAGCGCAATACCCGTGCTGTTCCTGTGACCAGGAGCTTCTTTCTCTTCATCTGCTGAACTGATCTTTCTCTGACCTTTTATTCACACAAGAGGCACAATCCCTACTGGGCACATTGTGTTCGCACGGGTTTCTGCAAGTTCGCACGCGTTTTGTACAATTTCGCAATTTGCGAAATTGTACAAAACCCGTGCGAACATAAAAAAAAAAATCCGCGCGGATTCGCGGATTTTGCGGATTTTCGCAATCCGCAAATTCGCGGATTGCCAATCCGCAAAATCCGCTCATGCCTATTTGTGACCACTAAAAACAGTTGTACATCTGGCAACAGATGCCAATCGACTTCAATATGAAACAGCATGACTCAAAGATGCCTACTCAGTTCTGTGAACTGGAGGGAGGTGTGTTGATTTAGTAAATGCCAAGTAATGTGCTAGCTCAGATGTCACACTCCTTTACTTAAGTGGTTGTAGTCTGGGGGGACTATCACCGGACACATGACACATGATGACCGCACTCAGCCAAATGTTATGATATTTGTGCAATTGATCAGCTAGGTACATGCAGCTACTTGTCTGGGATTGCGGATAACAGATTTGTCTTACTCGCACATATCTGTACAGGCCTATGCATTGCCATTTTGGTCCCTATCCACCATGAAGCTTACCTTCTCCATGACACTACAATATTGACAATTTACTTTTTGATATTTCTCAGGCCTTTTCTTCTTCAGCACTAAAGCTCTGTAAAACTCCTGCTAAGCAGATTAGTTCAGCCCTGCACCCAAGAAGGTGTTTCTGAGAAGAATGCAGATGCACTGCCTGAGACGATGGCTCTCTTAGCTACCAGCTATGTGCCAGCTGTTCTCAAAATGCATAATTCATCCATACAATCTGGGAATATTCCAAGAACATTGAAGGAAGCATTTGTGCGTCCTATTTTGAAGAAACCAACAGCAGACCCATGGGAACTCTGCAATTATCGTCCGATTTCTCTAATACCCCTGCTGGGCAAGTTGCTGGGAAGCATAATCAATAAGCAACTAAGTCAATATCTGGAGCTAAATGAAATTCTTGACCCATCACAATCCGGTTTTCGACAGGGTTATAGTACCGAGACTGCTTTTTTAGTAGTTACGGATTTGCTTAGGCAAGATGTAGATTAAGGGGGATCAGTAATACTGATATTATTAGATCTCTCCGCGGCATTTGATACCATCTCACACGAAGTGCTAGCGGAGAGACTAGACTCCTGTGGCATCCAGGGAACAGCCTTGAAATGGTTGCAGAATTTTATGTCTGGCAGAACACAATTATGCTAGGACCTTACCGGTCAGATTCAATCAGCTTAGACATAGGCAAACCTCAAGGTTCCTGCCTAAGCCCGACCGTATTTAATATTTATATGGCTCCGTTAGCAAGATAGTGGAACAGCTAGGCTTCGAGATCATCTTATATGCTGATTATACTCAGCTTATGTTCTCTGTTGGTCCAGATATAGTAGCAGAGAAAGCACGGTTTACCAGAGGAATGCTGAGATCTCCAGCTGGGTGACGCAGAATTGTCTCCAGCTGAATCCCAGCAAAACCGAGGTAATGCTAATGGGAAAAGCAACAGCTAGCAGTCTCATGACTGGTGGCCCGCGAGTAGCTCCTGTACCAACACAACGTGTTAAAAATTTAGGGCTAAATCTAGACTAGTCTCTATCTATGAAAGACCACATTGCCGCCACGACTAGCTCTTGTTATTATAGCCTGCGTCTGCTTCGCAGAATCCACCCCCTTATGCCCACAAAACACTGTAGAACCCTGGTCCAGGCCATGGTTATCAGCCGCCTGGACTATGGCAATGTCTTGTTGGAAGCGGTAGGAGAGACCCTGCTAGGCAAACTGCAGGTGATTCAGAATACCGCGGCCAGGATGGTACTGAATCGCCCGGTGGGCTCTCCTTCGGCTCCCTTACTGCGAGAGCTCCATTGGTTATCAGTGAGAAAGAGATTGTTTTTTAAGATCTGTTGCCTCACATATAATGCACTTAATGGAAGAGGCCCTCAATACATTCAAAAGAGACTTGTTAAACACGTACCGAACAGAAACCTAAGGTCCGGGGCGCTTTGTCTTTTAAGAGTACCGCGTATAAGGTTGAGTCGCACTGGAGGAAAATCATTCTCGTATCTAGCTCCAAGATATTGGAATGAGCTACCTGATCCCCTTCCAAAAATCTCTATTTATAGCACATTTAGGAAACATCTTAAGGCTTTTCTATTCTAATCACACTCTTGGTTTCTAGTCTCAGGCTAAAATTTCTAGTCAAGCGCCGATATGTCCCCGGGTGAGTCACAAGCTATAAAAATAAGTGTAACATAACATAACATAACACTGTCCATTTTAACATTTATATACAGAAAAAATTTTCTTTTCTTAACAATAGCAAATTGTAGCCACTGTGTGGGTCCTCCCTATTTTGTTTTTTTCAAACATAGGTAACAGAGCAAATGGATAACTTGGGACTCTGGGGCTGAAGAACTGTTTGAAATGCATTTAGTAATTGAACAATGTCATTCCTTGACTTCCTTCCACAGCCAAAATGATAATGATGCTTCTCATCAGCTTGATAAATGTTGTGTTTGTCCTTATCTCACCTTCACCCATCTCCCAATTCGCATCCATTCATCAAAGCTCTAACCCTTTCCCCCCAGTTTTTGTGATTTATTGAGATGTGACTAAATAATTTACAGTATAAATGGATCACACATGGTGAGAGGATGTGGTGAAAGCGAATCCAGCTCACTGTTACAGAATCTTTATAATTAAACAATATCCCACACCAGCCCTACTTACTCTCCCATGAATAAATGGGACATCATCAAAGCTGAACACAGTGTTAAAACCCATATATTTTATGGTAAAATATTAATAACATGCCTCAAAGTAAATTTACTGCCTGTCCAGGGTTCAATTCAGGAATGCAGGCAGTAACTTTACTTTGAAGCATGTTTGCCCTCTGCCACCAATTCAATGAGTGAATGAAGTACGGCTGAGACCGGTGGCAGGTTCAGTGGTATATGGAAGTATGCTTGAAGATTTGACTGTCTGAGTGCGAATGCGACACCTGGGTTGGAAAAACCCACAGAGGATGCTAGTTGTGAGCTTTTCAATCAACTCAAAATGGTCGTTATGTATTCATTTTTTATTTCATTTACAACTTCTGAAACAAGGTCGGAAGATATTGGCTTTCCTGAAGAAGGTGGGGGTTATAGAAAATTGGACCCACCGAAACGCGTTGATGCTTTGTTTTTTAATACATCACGGATCAATGACAAGTGCAACACTTTGTGGCTATCATTTGACAAGAATTTGTTGATCTGATTGTGTGCATCTAATATCCCATTTTTTGTTGTGATGTCTTTTTGATTTGAAAATATGTTTTCTTGCTTCTTTTCCCACTTGCTGTTGTTGTGTTTTTTTAACCTGTTTTTGTATTTATGAATATTTGTTTTTAATTGAACGACATATTTGAGTTTTTAATTTTCCCATTAAATATATGGTTTTTAACACTGTTCAGCTTTTATGTATATATACTATTTTAATAAATTGAAAAAGGAAAACATTTTTTCTGACTTGATTTTTGAGTTCAGATTATTTGCACCTCTGTGTTTAGTTGGCTCTGGTTGACTGATATTAAGTTTGATGGTGGATGTGAGAATCAGTTGTTGTGGTTGAATATTTGCTCCCAATGGGATTGTTCTTTTGACTTTAAACTTACCACTTGTCCCTGCCACCACTGGGACTTCTTGTCATGGTCCCACTCAGGGGGTTCCCTAATGCGTGTGTGGTGGGTTCCGGTATCGGGAGCACAGCACCAGCACCGCAAGTCAGCGGTCTAGTGTTCGGAACACGAAGAAGCACTTCCGGGTGAGGCCGCATATAGCTGCGGCGCTCATTCCCATCAGTGCTTCTAGTACTGATTCCCAGCTGCTGCCTGCCACTTTTACCCGCACCTCAGATCTTCACCAGTGCTGTTACGTGGGAGGCTTTGACCTTGGGACCGACTCCCGCTGCAGCACATCTGCAGGTTTGTGACCGTGACACGCTATAGGAATCATGGTCGCGGCTTTTTCTGATTTCCTTGACGGTGCTGGAGCGCCGATACTTGCTATCTGCGACACGCCTTGAGGAGCTTGGTCGCGATCCCCTCCTGTTCTTTCTTGGCGCAGGAGCGTCTAAAAGCCTGATGTTCCCCATGACACGCATTGGAAGCATAATCACGGATATTCTTTGATCTTTCTTAGTGCAGGAGTGCCTAGAAGCCTGGTTCTCCCAGTGGCGCGCAAAGGAAAGCGTGATTAAGGTTATTTCTTGTTCCGGAACACCTTGTTCTTCATGACACACAAAGGGAAGCGTGGTCACAGTATTCTTTATTATTTCTTTATCAGCGCAGGAGCGCCTGTACATCTTGTTGTTTGTGACACACACAGGCAAACATGTTCACGGATAGTTCTTGTCCTTCCCTAGTGCAGGAGCACTCTTGTTTTCCTTCACTGCATACTGCTGTCATGCAAGAGTGCGTGACATTCCTTTACCCTATTCACACAAGACGTCAGGAGTCCTGATATGGCCCTCTTCTTGAGAGACTTCATATTGGAATATACCTTCATGTGCCAGGTGACTATTCATCAACTCTTCATACTGTATGGTATGAAGAGGAGGGCAGATGCACTAATTGCTCGTTGTTCCTCTGTTTAGCTGGCGACACCCAGGAGAGCTCCCCCAGTCTAGCAAGATTCCTCACCTTATCTTCTCTGACGACGTCCTTTCCCGACACCATTAGGCAACTTCCCCTGGTTCCATCCTTGCCTGGGTCTGTATATTCATCTTGATCAGGTAGGGAGGGGAACGGTGGAGGTTGTTCACATCGTCCCCGCGAGAAAGATCCACAATTAAAACAGGTAAGACTTGTGGGGTCCTGACACTTCTCCTCCACACTCTGCCCACTGGGCCTTCTCCAAAGTCCCTGACTGGCTGGCTGCGCGTGTTAGGGCAGCACTGGTTGTCTTTGTGCCTAGAGAAAAACATTGCAACTATTTTAAATACCAGATTAGCCACCTAAGTTTTTATTCTGCACAATGTACAACAGCAATACCTCACTACAGTTGGATGAGCAATATATCATTATCTTCTTCTATCAAAAGTATCACTTTGGGAGGTTTGTTTGTCAGTTGACAACATTTTGAAGACCAGGTAGTCATTGAATCAACCAAAAATGGAAGAATAAAGGCATAAGACCACAAAAGGATAAGAGAGAAATGCAATGAAGGGTGGAAGGGAATGCAAAGGAAATATGGTATTTTTTTTATGGTATGCCATTCCTGCAATGCTGCACTATCATGGAAACTGCTAGTATATGACAACTTTGAGGGGTCCATGACCATGATCGCTCTAACTCTATCCCTGTACTTTTTGACTGTTTGATCAAGAAAGCCTTCTCAACCAACATGTTTGGTGAATAGAATACTTGGGCCTGCCTGTGGGGCTCTTTACGTTTCCAACAATCTGTTATCCTCTTAACTGTACTACACAAGACATGTAAAAGAAGGGCCAGGGGTTCGTTTACTAAAAAAGGGAGCAGAAGAAAGCTGTACATGGGGAAAAGTCTGCTGCTGAAACAAAAAAATATATATAAGGCTATAATTTTACTCTAGGGAATAAAAAGTGAGAAATAATAAAAACAACTTACAGGGGCCAGCAGAACCATCTTCTGTTGCTGGTGGTGGATGAGTTTGGTTCACATGCCACAGTGTTGGTGGTGGTGGCATATGATTGCCCAGGTGCTCTCTTCACCCTTGGGTGCTTCTGAAAGAAGAAGATAAAAACAATAATTGGTGGTGCTCTCTACAAAAAAACATTTTGACAGGCACAGCATTGTTATTTTTAAGTCAGATAAACTAGTTTCCTAATCCTAACCTAAAATTACATTTTAAAGTATTCATGTATTCCAAGCTCAAGTCAGTATTTATTTGTGTACTGGACATCATGGAGATTGGGACTATGAGCTACATAAAGAATGCAGACACCCTTGATATCCTACTACTACAGGAGTGATTGACGTGAGTTGGCATCCCTTCAATAGCTCAAACGAGCACCTGGCTAACTTATGCTGGAACATAATCCTGGCAGTAGCAATCACTTGATGTCCACTCCACTCCTATGTTTCTGCACCCTCCCTATCAGGTTGCTACCCTGCACCACTGCTCTAATCAAGGTTTTGTGTTGCCCTTGCCTATAAGGATTGTTTTCGTGCAGGGAGATGCGCCTCACTGCACAAAATAATCCAGGGTGCCATATAGCGCAGCACCCTTGCACCATGGTGCTAGGGCGCCTGCATTGGTGCTAGGCAGCACAGGGAGAGAGCAGGAATTCTACATACTTTGATAAATAAATATGCTGCATTCCTGTCCTCTCACTTTGATGCAGCACAGCAAGTTGTCTTGCTGCCCTTTGCCGCATGAAATTTTGATACATCGCGGCCCAGATGCACTCAGCAAAGTGTATACATAAACTCTAGCATATCACATACCCACTCCTTTGCAACAAAGGCAGTGGGCGCAACTACAAGCACTCTCTGATGCAAAAACAGCATTTGTTTTGGTGCCTGTGGCCTATCGCTGAGTGACATGACGAAGTGTAGTTGACAGTTGGGCTTTGTGTATGTCACGTAAACAGCTACACACAATCGGTAGCTTAGGTATGACTGGATGGGCCCTTCACTATTAGGATGGGAGGGAGGAGCTGGGCCCAGCCCTACTTACACAAGTATAGGCTGTGTCCTGCCTCCACACAAAGGCCTGCACATCCTCCGTAGCTAGTCTGGAGCCAAGACCAGGAAGGCAGGGCACTGATGTACTTCAAAGGCATGCCTCTAGAACATAGGAACTCACAACAATTTTCGCAGGGGCCAGGAAATGTGGCCAGTGATCTGACCGAGGGCTGCATTGATGCCAGCCAAGGTGGGGGTTGGGGGTTTGGGTTTGGGGTTTGGCGGTAAGGTGGGTGTAGGGAAGCTTATTTACACAGGCTGAAACAAGAAAACCTGGGAATAATACCAGCTTCCACACTTAACCAAATTGTGTGATAACAATTGTTTACTTTCACTTGCACTCCTTTTTCTTAATTTTCACATTTAAGTAGACATTAAAATACATATCTTCAGATCGGCACTGTACAAAGCCTTCTCCTGTGTTTGATTTAATAAAGTATGATGTTGTTTACTTATAATAGTAACCCAGCCCCACCCAAAGAGTACACATAACAACTGACTTGCATCTTGGCTCACGTGTGGCATTGTTGTGAGGGTGGGGGGTGAAAAAATGTTTCTAAATTCATGTTTAAAAACTACCACTTTAAAAAAATACTTCTCAACATACTGATATAATCTGATTGTGAGAGGGTCGACGGGGATGCCACGATATCACTCCTGCCCTTTAATCGCCCAGACACTGCCACCGCAAATAATGCTCCATCAAGACCAGGGAAGCAGGAGTTAATACCACCGGCCTCTTCTTGCCCACAGGGATGTCATGACCAATCAAATCACACAGGGGTGGGGTCACGCCCACTAAAGGCAGAACCGGAGAACCAGGAAGCGGCTTGGTGGTGCTCGAAGAAAGAGGATGAGCAAGAACACGCTCTGCTGCAGGAAGACACAGTGCTACACCAAGAAGACACTGCACTGCAGGAAGACACCACGCTACAGCAAGACGCAGTGCTACAAGAGGACGCCATGCTGCCAAAGTCATGCAGAGAGTGGAGCTTGATGAGTGACGAGAAGGAAGCCACGAGGGATCCAATCTCCAGGACCCGAAGGAGACGGAGGACCCGACTACTGGACGCAGGAGTGGTGGACGACCCTGGAGGATGCTGGAGAGCTGCTGCAGGAGAGCTGTGGCTGATGCTGTACGTGGATTGGGAGGGAGTGAAGGGAGGGTGTAACAGGAGGGGTGGGTTAGCATAAGGGTTCATCAATGATATTCAGTGTGTGTATGAGTATCACTACCGTCAACTCCACTTACCCTTATTCCTCATGCCCCCCTCACCTTACCATTTGTTGAATTCACCACTGTTGTATGAGTCGTTTCTGTAGAGACCGGCTGTGCTGGTACAGAGACGTCTCAAATATTACACCACACCCGATCTGGGAATCTCATCTCTTTTCTTAACGCAGACACTGCAATTCTCCCTCACATTCCGCTCATCTCCCTATTACCTTTTCTTTGGTTATGCTATACTTTGTGGGCTCCATTGATCGGTGAAGGGTTCTGTCCTGCCAAACCAGTACAAGGACAGAATTTATTTGACCGTTCCTTTTTTTGTGCTGCTTCTCTTCCTCCTTCGAGCCTCCTGGGACCACCCCCATTTCCCTCATCCAAGCAGAAGAACAGCCGAGAATCCAAGGGAAGACCACCTGGACATCATTCAGGAGAGAAGATTACCACGATTCGCCCATATTGACTTTTTGTTTTCCTGTAACCTCAAATAAATAACATCATTGAGCCCATAATCCGGCCCCCTCGTTTCTTCTTCCGCCCATCCCTCTCACACTTGGTGTCAGAAGTGGGAACCAGGAAGATAGAGGATGCGCTGCAGAAAAGGGCAGAGGGACAGGAAAAACTGGGTCGGGTCATGGAGAGATTTCTAGCCATTGCTGAAGTGGACAGGAAGAAACTACTTAAGACCCTAAGGGAACAGAATGAAGCCCAGGAAACAATGTTCGGTCGGTTGGCTGATACCCTGGCTCAAAAGAGAGGTTTTTCCCCACTACCATTGGTCGTCCTGCAAAAATATGTCAATGGGGAGGGCCTCGGTTTCTTTTTTTCTAACTTTGAGTGGATGGCCCAGACTGCAGGATGGACAGAGGATAAATTTGGGCAGTAACTAGGACCCTGTTAACAGGTGACATGCAGACCGCTTATCAGGAGGCAAACCCCCTTGGTATTACCGCGTATGAAGACGTGAAAAGAGACATTCTGGAGAGGATAAGTTTGGATGAAGACATGTATAGAATCCGTTTGCACCAGATAAAAGAAGGTCCCCAAGAGACACCATGCGATCTCTCCTATCGCATCTGGGACCTAACCAACCGGTGGTTGAAACCCGGCATGTCGACCAAAGAGGAAATAATGGAAAAGATATACAGTTCCTCTCTTCTTTATATCCCGCTGCACAGAAAGGGGTTAGACAGCATACCCAGTTAACATTTGGGAGGGCCGTTGAGGTTGTTGGTGCCTTCCAACGAGCACTGGAATTACAGCAATGCAAGGACGAGCCACAATGGAAACCATCAGGAGGGGGTCCGCCTCGGGCCAACAAGCCTCCTCCACCACGTCGTTCAGAAACGGTGACTGTTATAGCACACTCTGTACCTCCTTCTCCCCGACCATCCACTCCACATCCCGGTCCTGAGTGCTTTGCCTGTGGTGCCTATGGCCACATTGCCCAGGTTTGTCCTCAGAAGGAGGAACCAATGGAGGTTGGACTCACCCGGTCCTATTATTGTAAAGCCACATGACTGAAACCCCTTTATCATAGAACCGTTAGGGTAAATGGGGAAAATAGAAGGGCACTAATGGACACAGGCTGCCTACAAAGTGTGATACAACCATCTGCTATAAAGGGAGGGATCACCAGAACAACGGAAAAGGTTAATATCCAATGCTTCCATGTTTATAATAAACAGTATACCACTACTGATGTATAGATATAACAAGGGCCCTTCTATCAACCAGTATCATTACGGGTAGTATTGGTACCTCGCCTACCCGCGCTGTTAGTCCTGGGCTCCGACTATCCCCACCTATCCACCGTAGTACCAGATCAAGATGTTGATAAGGATGATTGGTATCAATCTGCACCCTTTGCACAGGAATCTGTTTTGGGCCAAACGCAGGAATCAGAAGAAAAGGGAAAAGAGAGACTGGACTAGGATTGCCCTAACCCAGACAAACGAAGAACCCCTTTAGCAGTATGATAGGGGTTTCTTCGCGGCCAAGAGGGAAGATCCGACATTGAGAGAAGCTTGGAACTAGGCTACAGACGTCGGGAACACTACCCAAGTAGGTACCCAGTTTCTTACCAAGGGAGGGCTGATTTCCAGAAAAGGGCGAAAGAACAGTCTGCTCCAGTTGCTAGTACCCCAGTACTATCGTGAGAAGGTGATGTTTCTTGCCCATAGCCATTTACTAGAGGGTCACTTTGGGGAGGAAAAGACAGAAAACTACTTCCTGGGGAAATTCTTCTGGACAGGCATATACCAGCAGATCCATCAATATTGTAAAAAATGCCCCATTTGCCAAAAGAACAGTAGGTATCGACACCCTAAAGTTCCCTTGCCTATTATTGAAGAACCATTCTCTCGTGTTGGGATGGCTATTATTGGTCCCTTACTCCCCTCCTGCAGTGGGTGTAGGTATGTGCTAGTGATAGTGGACTACGCCACCTGGTTTCCCGAAGCAGTGGCCCTCCGACACCATAATGCCCAACAGATAGCCAAGGCCATGGTAAATGTCTTCTCTTGGGTGGGGTACCCCAGGGAAATAATAACCGATCAAGGAACACCCTTTGTTTCCCAACTCATGAAACAGGTATGCAAAGCATTTAAGAACATCATCAAAAACACTGGGCGATACTATCCCAAGAGGTAGAATTCAATAACATTTTCAAAGAAACACCTCTATTTGCCTACCAAAGGGGAACAAACTTGGGAAATATGATTAAACCAAAGGGGGAGAGAGTCAACGAAACCTTTCACGGCACATTGCCTTGCCATAATTGCAGTCACTGCAACAATATCATCAGAGGGAACACCATTACCCACCCAAGTAAAGGATATAAGATCAAACTACGTGTTTCTGCAACCTGCGATTCTATGAATGTTATATATCTATTGAAATGTCCCTGCGGCCAAGGATATGTGGGAAAGACTGAGAGGAAGATAAAAATCAGACTGAATGAGCACAAGTCGAACATTCGTAATAAACTGACTAAATCGACCGTTGCGACTCATTTTTGTGAAGCTTCACACAACATCAGCCAACTTAGGTTTACCATCCTGGAAATAGTAAAAAAACGTGAAGGTGTTGATAATCACAAGAACCTGCTGCAAAGGGAAAATTTTGGGATTTTCAAATTGGAAACTTTAAAACCAACTGGAATGAATGACCGGACTGAATTCAGTTGTTATCTATGATACGTCACCAGGAAACATAAACTACAGTGTACTTAGCATGTTTTCTTGTAATTGCCTGCTTTTTGATACCTATCCCTAATTTTTTTATTATACAGCTATTGTTTTTGAATGTTGTTTCATCACACAGCTAGTGAATTTGAATGCCTCTTAGCCATATTACCATTTTTCACCCATTCTTACTTTTTTTCAGGGTTGCTCACCTTGGTTGGTTGTATAGTCTGTTTTCATTGTTTATGAATACCATAGTGGTTCAGCATATGCAATTTGTTTGATCTTTTGCGTAACTTAAGTGAAGATAATATCATTACGAGGTTTTTTAATGAGGATCATCTCATTCTATTTATTTTAGTTAAACCTAGTCGTTTTCCTTCTGTTATCTCACCTTTTTCCACCCGTTTTACCCCTGTCTATCATGGCCGCCCTACTAATGATCACGGACGTGGTCCGCTTTCTATATCTATTAACAGCATGGCGATTTAACATGCACTGTTTACACCAAACGGGGAACCGCGTTTCCCGAGAATGGCGCTTAGGAACGTTTGTCTCGTTTAATCGGTAAGCGGGTGTATGCGCTTTACTTTTTCTATCCTGGAATTGCACTTCACATCGTGGGCTCTTTATAACCACTACTTAAACTTTGTTCTCGCTTGCGCACAGCTTGTTTTCTTATGTCTGGTGAATGGGTGTATATACTTCACGTCTTAAACTATTGGATCTTGCTTTTCGTGGATTAATTAGATTTGGCAATCTTACCTTTTTCACACATGCTGATAGTTTTTCACATTCAGATTCAATTTCACTTTTAGCCTCTAATTGTTTATCTCATCACTCTGAATCACGGGGTGGTGTTTAAATACTATGCACCAATGCATATTAATTTGAACCTTGATTGTGATAATAGTTTTGAGTTAGACATATAGTCCCTGATATATCCTTACATGTGATTATTTAATTTACTCTGTAGAATCCAGTCCCTGATGAAGGCTATTGTTAGCCGAAATACATTGGACAAGGAAATAATTAACCATAAGGCTGGATCATTTGCTTTGAGGAATTAATCTTGGAGATTATGAAAAGAAATTAAAGAATTTTTGAAATGATTTGAACTCCTATTTTGGAATATTTTGTGGAACTTTACAACCCAATACATGGGCACAACGCTGTGACCAGGGGACGTCACTCAACTAAGGGTCACGCAATTCAATTAGTTTTCAATGATTGCACAGTGCGGACAAGCATCCGGCAATGTGCAATCATTGAAAACGGCATCTTGCACAGTGCAAACATGCTGCTTGAGCAGATATTTACTCGAGCTGCAGCTTTCTGAACGCGGACTGATAGTTTCTCATCGCGAGCGGTCGCGAGCATGCTCGACCACTCGCAATGAGAAACCTGACCTCCCCATGTTAAAAATCTCTCCGGGAGGATTATTTTCCATGCTCGCGATCGGCAACTTGATGTTGCTGATCGCGAACAAGGAAAAAGTCTCGCGAGGATTACAGATTGATCTCACTGATCGACGTGGAGGCCAAGCTGTATGCTTCTTGTCTGCTAGCCCAGCTCCAAGATTGGATAGAGGAGAAGAACATAATCCCCAAGTTCCAGACGGGCTTCAGGCAAGGGATGGGCACCTCAACCAATCTGGCCACCCTAGCACTCTTAACTGAAAAAGCGTCAAGAAAAAAATCCCGACTCTTTGCATGTTTTGTCGACATCAAAGCTGCATTCGACCGAGTAAGCAGGAGTCTTCTCTGGAACAAACTCAAGGGCTTGGGCTTGCCAGCAGAAATGCTTAACGCCATAACTGCCCTTTACACGGAAACCTGGGCTAGAGTAAAGCTGGGCGACGGGTGTAGCACAACCCCGAGCATTTTTACCCAGCGAGGATTGAAAAAAGGATGCGTGCTAGCTCCCAGCCTCTTTAATTTGTTTCTTTCAGATATCGCACAGCACATTGAAAAAGCCGATTGTCACCCTCCAAACTTGGCCAATGAGTCAGTCGCCATCCTACAATATGCAGACAACATTGTCTTGCTGAGCCAGACTCCCATTGGCTTACAGAGAGCAATAAATCATTTAGCATCCTACTTGGATCAGGTGCAACTGGAGCTAAACAAAGAAAAAACAAAAATTGTTCGCTTAGTGGATTCTAAAAAGACAACGTTTAAATGGTCGGTAAAAGGGGCAATCGTGGAAGGGCAGCGTTCATATAAATATCTTGGCATAATAATTGAGCAGGGCATATCTCACAAGGAACAAAAATTGGCTTTAAAAGCTAAATCCCAATCACTAATCTATGCTTACAGACTTCTACGTAAAAAACTAGACTGCCCGAACTACACTCATCTGCTGAAAGTCATGGCCGCACAAATCCAGCCCAGCCTATCGTATGGCTTAGTCACCTGGTGTGGAAAAGAAGCAAATCTACTGAACGAGCTCCAGACCAGGATCTACAAGACCGTTTTTGAGCTGCCAAAATCTGCCTCTCCTTCTCAGGTTCGACTGGAATTCGGCCTACAGCACCAGAAATTCCGGGTAATGAGTAGCTTTGTCAAACTTTGTCATAAATTCCGCTGTTCTAACCCGGACACCCTGAACAAATTATGCTGGGATGAAATTAAGCACCAGATGAACTTAGAAATACCGAGCTCATGGGGAAGCTTTTTGAGAACAGCTTTGACCGAGCTGGAACTACAAACAGCGTGGGAAAACGGGGAAGACAGAGTAAGCTTCGGCAAAGTCGTAAACGCCGCAGCTAAAAAGAAATCCTTGCTGGCTGACAAAAAATCAATCTCTAAGCGCCGGCATGGGTGGACAGTCATCAACTCATACAGAACCCTAAAGCCCCAAAATTATCTATCCGCTCACTTCAGCTTGCATTTAAAAAAGAGCTTTACAAACTTCCGCATGGGCTTGCACGACTCAAAAGACCTGTATCCAACTTGGAAAAAGCCCTATCTTTCCGCAAACTGTCGATTATGTGGTTTTAAATTAGAATCTGTAACTCACTTATTATGTGCTTGTCCAGCAGTCCTGGAACAGAGGAGACAGTATTTAAAATTAATTTTCAATGAGTTGAACATCAGTTCATGCAGACAAGCAGTGATAAGCTGGCTGGAAGGCGCTTCCATTATCTTGGTCTGCAGGGGCGTCAAATTCATGACAACGGTCAGAAACCTCCTACGGCAAGCAGATGGAGAGTAAACAAAATAAGCAGGATCAAAGTCACCTTCAATAGCCGACCAACAACATTAATGAATGGACAGCATGCTTACCAGCGACTAGCTGCAGGTCGCAAATAGTGGTGTATGAACATTAAAATTTGGAACACTGGGGTATACACTATGCAATTATCTTTTCCAAAAGGTCCCCAAATTTTTAAAAAGAAATATACACCCTTTTCTATAATTATGGAACCATGTCAAAATCAGGTGTATTTATAAATGTAATGACATTTTTACTACGTTTTTTATGGATATGGGGGGGTTTGTAATGATTTTAATTAATCAAACAATAAACTTATACATACGTCTCGCGAGGATGTCATTTTGCTTGCTCGGAGTCGCCAACTTGATGTTGAGGACCGCAAACAAGCAAAAAATGACCGCTGCTCTATGCTTGTATGTTTGCACTGTGCTACGTGCAGTTCGAAGTTGTGCAAACTTTGCAAACTACGCGAGCGTAGCGTAGTGCTTTGCCCAGGGTTACTAATAATCCACTTTCCAACACAGATATCCACAGTTGGCATTTTTTTTTTTTTGGCTCTATTTTCCTAAAAATATTTAGAATTGCATATATCTGGTTCTACTAATTGTATTTTTGTCATTTTGGTCTTGTTTTATTTATTAAAGATCGTTCCATTTGTCTAACTTGGTGTGGAACCCTTTTCGTGTGGTGTTTCACTTTATAACTGTCTGAGTGTTACACAAATACTTTACACATTGCCTTCAAGTTAAGCCTGACTGGTCTGAGCCAAGCGACCAAAGTGTTGAACACAGGTGAATATAGGGTTCCAGTGTGCCTCACCCTGACAAGGATGGTGGTTGTTGCTTGACTGCTAGATCAGGGCTATTCCTGATCTGAGTAACAATTGAGAGTAGGCTTGCTATGGGTTTTCTTTCACATGATGTCCAATGTCTCTCACGTTTCAAATCAGCTGCATGTTGATGTCTGCCATTTGCATCTTGGCTCTATGTTATGTCGTGGCTTTTAGGTACTTTGCCTTTACTATATTATCAGTGCATAAATGTTTATTTGCATATTGGCTTTGGCTGAGCTGTGGCTTATCCCATTGTTTGGGGCACATGTGCTCGTGGCACTGAATCATGCTGCTAGGAATTCTATGCTCGTGTTTGCATGCATTCATACTGTTCTTTTAAATGTCGGAGTCTTTATTTTCACGCTAATTCCCTCAAGATTTTCACCATTTCTCAGCGTTAATTCCTGGATGTATTTTTACCAGCCACTAGGTAAAAGGTCCAGAAAGATTCTGGAGCTGTGGACTTGCAATGAATCTGGTAATCGAACTCCAGCTCGTTTGGGTATTCGACCCACTTATGAAATTCTCTTACCTTCGAAACTTTCGCTTGTGCTTCACGCATTGGGATTATATTGTGCATAGGTGTGTTATCACTAATTGGCACGGACGGTTTTTGCAATTGCGTAGGGGCTGAACGTGAAATAGGTCTTTTGCTTCGACTAGAGTACTTTATAGTGAGCTTTGCTTTTATATTTATGAATGCTTTCCAAGAGATACACTTGAGGAATCAGTAGTATACCAAAATATTTACACAACAATTTGGCTATGTGCACAATTACTTCTAGTATGTGTAATCTTGTTTTGTTAGGCCAAACCAAATAAAATATACTTCTGTTTTTAAGTCTATGGTTTCACCTATGTTCGCGCCCCATAAAAATATTTTTGTAGAGTTATTTAAATGTTCCCACACTGAAAAGCAATGAAATGGCATTCAAATATCCAATGCACCTTATTAAAAAAAACTTTCTCTAGCAACCTGCTCATTAGCCACTTTGCTCATATTCTCAAAACCTAGAGCCAAATTACTGTTTCAAAAAAATGGTGGTTTTTGAAAACTGTAATGGATGCTGCTTTTAATGCGATACCTGCACTCAATTATGGCAGGGAGACATTATTATGATTCACACAGCTTGAGAGTTAACGACTTACAGATGTTTTACCATTAAATTACATTTTTTAATTAAACAATTGATTTTAGAAGGATGTATGCACCTATTTGCTGAAATAGTGCTTTTCTGTCATTGGTATTTCGTTCTTCCTTCGAAAGGTGCCAAATCAATCCTGCAAAAAGCATCTTATAGCATCAAAGAAGAATTATTATTTGTACTTCTTGGAATGAACACCTGGATATTGAATTCTTGAAATGAGTAGTAACTCGCCGTCAAGAATTATTTTTTCCAAATCCCCATAACCAAGGCTTTGATAGTACAACCTGTACTTGTAATTCCACAATAAATACAGTTTTTCAGTTCAATCCATTTTGACTAGTAAAAGAGAGAAGCTATGAACACTATTTCCTTGACTGGAATCAATCCACCATCTTAAGGTGGTGTGCTTTCAAAAGGCAAAACAAACAACGCAGGTATAAATCACATTCTGCTCAAATTACATGTGAACACCTGGAGACGTTAAAAGAAAAGATGACATACTCCATCAATATAAATAACTCTAGAATCGAGCCTGAAAATGTTGAAAGCATGGAGGTGGTGATGCATGCAAGAACACTTTAACTCAGTCTGTGATACAACTACTGAAAATAAACATGAGCCTTCTGGTACGCGCATGTTTTGCTTTGTAATTCACTCAGCCATGTAGATAATATATTGATTGATAAAGTGCACTAGCATACATGACAGCATAAAAAGTGTGCATTCTGAATATTAATTAATAGATTGTTGGGTGCTTAAATACATAGATGCTAAGTTTTACCGAGCATAAACGGCCTGCAGAAACCATGCTATTAACAATGTTAATAAAACATGCCCCTAATTCCATTGCACACATTTTCAGCATGACTGTTGCTGCAAAAGTACATATTTCTGTAAAGCAGCTGCCTGACTGCAGCTGTTTCAACTTTCCTGGTTGTCATGGTATCAAACATATTTTTTCTTATAATTCCAAGTATGAATCCGTATGTGAATTGTTGAAAATGTGACTTATTAGTTAATGACTGGTGTAATGCAGGGCAGTGTTCAGGTGACAGCCATGTACAAAAATGATACTTCCACTAAGTCTTAAAATACAGAACAACAAATGTAATGACAAGGAAAGGACGAAATATGCACTATAAGAAGGAAAGGGGAGAAGCCTCAACAGGGAACTCTAAAGATATGTATTATAAAAGGCAAGACGCTGGAGGAATGCAACAAGGAGTAAATATATGTCAGGGAATATTCTCATCTTTGTAAATTATTAAAGTGATAAATGCAGAAGCCACTTTATCCAGAGATAATATTAGGGACTGTCTTGGGTGTAAAATGGGACACCCAATCTCATGGTTAGCAACTAGGGAGTCTATTTTTCGAAAGATTAGTTCACAGCGTGTCTTCACAGACCCTGAAAATATTGTGAATGCGAACAAGAACATGTTGCTGCAAACCCTGTTTCCTTTTTAAGTGTACCACTAGATTGAACGAGGATATGGTGAACTCAACAGTGACATCTTAAACACATGGCTGTAGTCAGCCCTCCTACCAGCTGCCTCTTTACAGCAAGAGGACACGTGGAACAAAGGGGCATATTCACAAGCCCCTATTGCCACCACAACTTCACTTTCATTGACAGTGTGTTGGCGATAGAGGCCTCGCCTTATTCACAAGGCAGCGTTAAGCCACTTAACGTGGCTTAACACTGCCTTGTGAATAAGGCCCCCTTTCATGCTGTGTTTAGCGTGAAAGGGGCTTGCAGCGGGTGTTGTGGTGGGGGTTCCACTGCAACACCCATTGATTTTGACGCTGCCCCCTATTCACAAGGGCAGCGTAAGTAGGAGGTAGTGCCAAAATTAGGGCCAGGAAAACCCTGGTCTTATGTTGGCAAAACAAGGAGAGAGGCTTTATTTCTCCTTGTTTTTGCTTGTTCCATGTGTGCTGCCTTGTGCAGCACACATGGTAAAAGCCAAATGCCATAGTTTGTGTATGTATAGGAAGGTGTCCCTTCCTGTACATAAACAGACCTTTTTTTCAAATGCCGTTTTGTAACTTGCATGTGTGCTGCTTGAAACAGCACAGATGTAAGTTACAAACTAGCATTTTAGGTTTGTTTATGTGCAAGAAGGGACACCTTCATGTACATAAACAAACCTCCATGCTTGCAGATACCCTTGTACTCTAGTGCAAGGGTGCCTGCATTGGCGCTAAGTTGTAAAGCTTAGCGCCATCGCAGGGGGGAACACAAAGCTGCACCATATCCTTGTGAATAGGAGAGGTGTGCTGCAGAGGCCAGGGCAGCTGCCTTCGGAGCACATGGCTCAATTCCCCGCTCTGGCGACAGCTCAGCTCAGCACCATGTGACTCTGGGCAATAGCTCACTTAATTTCCACAATGAGAACTGTCAGAGCACAGCAGAGAGCCATCAGAACGAGAGGAGGGCAGTCATAGCAGTCACAGCTGAAGCAGCTAAAGCAGGCAAGCGAGCGGGCGGCAGTACGAATGCCGAAAACGCCATCGCCAAACTCGGCAGCTCGCAGTAGGAGCCGAGCCTCCTGATACTTGTGGTGCGTCCCTGAAAACTGATCCGGGACTGCGGCGGCGAGGCAAGGCGAGGTGAGGAGGGGCACTGTAAGGAGAGGCGCTACGAAGTACACTGAAGCGCGTTGAAATGGGGCCCTGAGAACGCCCTGCCTCTGGACTGCGGCGGAGAGGCAAGGCGAGGTGAGGAGAGGCGCTGCAAGGAGAGGCTCTACGAAGTGCACTGAAGCGCATTGAATTGGTGCCCTGAAAACGCACTGCCTCTTGCCTCTTTCCTCCCGCCTCCTTGCCCCCAGACAGCCTCCAGACAGCCTCCCTGCACACAGCACACGACAAACGGCAAACGGCATACGGCTCCCCACCCACGAGCGCGGGAGGGTGAGGGAAAAGCCGAGCTTTGGAGGACCATTGACGGCATTAAACGGTGAGCGGGGCGGAGCGGGGCAAGATATTCAGGCATTGTGTTGTATCAGCATCAGCGGGTCCCTGCGCTCAACGGGCTGTTATTTGCTTAATTGCATATATTGCACACAGAGCCCAACATCGTAGCCCGAGGTGCATTTGAGGCGCTGATTGATAGCGCAATTACCAGCTGACATCATACGCCTACTCTACCTAACACCTGGGTGAACTTGTTGAACTTGTATGAACTTGTGTGACGCAGGGGGTAAGTAGCGCGACTACTTAGTGCCAAAGAAATAAAGCTACTGAATTTGCAACCTATGATCTGGGGAGGAGATTACGCAGCTAATTGGGTGACACCTTCAGTGGCGATCCAGTGGTGTTTTGCCCCTAACACCTGACAATTGCACTAATTGAAAACTGGTGTAGTCTCGCATGGTAACCCCCCCCACCTGTCAAACAGTGCGCCGGACATCAGCGCCTGCGTCGCGCCTTGAACCGGTCCCTGCATCTGATAAGAAAGTTATTTCAAGCTATTTCAAGCTTGGACGTGAGGCGAAGAGAGTCATCAAGCGCCTCCATCCCAGCAGGTGATTAATTGGCAGCAAGCGCTCAGACACAACAGGTTCGAGGCACCCGCAAAATAATTTCGGGTCACTGCAATCATTACACGCGCAAGTATAGTCGAACTGACCGAACCCCAGTATAACTATGAGGTCCGGCAAAATAAGAAAGGCCCCAGGCGAAAAATCAACTGCTTTAAAGGGCACAGCAAAACCGAGAAGTGTCGATAAAACAAATGCAAATGTAAACAAGGCAAACAACACCTTAAAAAACCCTTTAATTTCACCAATCGCCTCCTTATTCGAAAAATCTGTATCAAACAAAAACTCTTTACAGAATTTACGTTTCCAGTTCTTGAAAGACCCAGGGTCTGCAGTGTTTTCTTCAACAGCAGAAGTTGCAGAATTATCAACACCCTTGGACCCGGCGAAAGACTTTGCAGCAAACAATCAGTTGGAAGACGCTGTTTATAAGCCTAATCCAAGGAATCTAAATCCTCAATCTAGCAAAAATTGTGTCTCCTCTAAAGGACAAGATTACTTATCAAATACTGCACACACAAAAAACCTGACTGAGACAAAAACCAGCACAATCACATCAGTAATAGTACACTCAGCCCTTGATGAGTTTACTGTTTACACAACAAAATCTTCAAGCAAACTCAACAAGTCGAGCCCCAAGTCTAAGTTTAGAAACAACGAATAAAACACAACAAAACCAGATACAACTACTTCAGTCAAGCTTTGATGAGCTTTCGCACCCATGGCTTAACCCTAGCCACTCGTTTGACAAAAGTAAAGAGAAAGATCAATTGGCTGAAACAATTTCAGCCCAAGAGGAGATTCAAGAGGAGGCAAATGCGAAAGCTGAAAAGCGTAACAATGATGAGGACCTACAATCATCAGACTTGAGTAACAACATGACTCAACATAGGTTAACAGGTCCTATTGAAACTTATTCACCAGCAGAAAATGTGAGGCATAATAAATCAACAACAAATGAGGCCAAGATTAATTCCCGCATGGAATAAGAGTCTCTGGACTTTGTAGCTCCCCTCTTGCAAGCATTACACACATCTACGACAACTTTAATAATGCAATCTGATAAATAGGACATTCAAATTGACTAAGCTGAGAGCATGGGCTATACCAGAGAGCATATTAAGGGGCCTGCTGTTATTCTATTCTGACACCTGGACACAAATCAAATTAAGGGATGGATCACACGTATGAAGAAAAGTTTTTACAACAACCAGCTTAAAACAGGGTTGTCTCCTGGCTCCACAATTATTCAATTTATTTATCTCAGACCTCTCAGGTAAATTAAACAACTGCATTGCTCACTCACCGAAACTAGGCAAATTACAACTCACTCACCTGGCATATGCCAACGACATTGTGCTTATGAGCTTAACTAAAGTAGGCTTGTCCAGACTACTAACAGAACTGTCAGAATTCATGTCTGCAAAAAACCTTGCTCTCAACCTATCTAAAACAAAAACAGTGTTAATCACCAACCGACGATCAGCACATCTTAACATCATGCTGGAAGGCAAACAGTTGGAAAGGGTATCAAGTTATAAATACCTGGGATATTACATCGACGACAAGCTTACCCAAAAAGATCAAAAAAATGATCTGACGCAAAGAGCAGGAGCTTTAATATTTGCTCTTAGCATTCTGTCAAAAAAATTGGAAGGCCCCTCGTTCAAACCAGTACAGTGATTGCTAGCAAAGTACTTCCCACCTTAGCATATACTAGTGTAGCAATGCAGGGTACGGATGCTACTATTTTAAACGAATGTCTGACAAAATATCGAATACACAAATATCGATATACAAAATTATCGCAACAAAAATATCGATGGCAAAAATATCGGAATCCTATCCCTAACAAGGTAAGTACAAATATATCGAAAAAAAATATCGAATGACAAAAATATCGTTTTTTGTAAAATATCGTTTTATTTTTATAAAATAAAAGTCTAATATTAACAAAATAATACTTATAAATGTAATAAACATATTTAAAAATATACTATAATATTTTAAATTAATACATAATGTAATACAAATTAATATTAATAACTACATAATACATAATATATTTTTCATTAATAATAACTCTAAATTAATTATTTTCATTACTTATAAACAAATAAAAATATAATAAATTACTAATATATTTATATACATAAAATAATAATATAAATAACAATTAATAACAACATAAAACTAATAAAAAAGCTAAATACAATTTAGATAGCGTAGGGGTAACAATTACTATTCCAACTCCAGAGAGTGCAACAGTAGGTAAAGTGTTGGATAGCGTAGGGGTAACAATTACTATTCCAACTCCAGAGAGTGCAACAGTAGGGAAAGTGTTGGATAGCGTAGGGGTAACAATTACTATTCCCACTCCAGAAAGTGCAACAGTAGGGAAAGTGTTGGATAGCATAGGGGTAACAATTACTATTCCAACTCCAGAGAGTGCAATAGTAGGGAAAGTGTTGGATAGCGTAGTGGTAAAAATAACTATTCCAACTCCAAAGAGTGCAACAGTAGGGAACGTGTTGGATAGCGTAGGGGTAAAAATTACTATTCCCACTCCAGAGAGTGCAACAGTAGGGAAAGTGTTGGATAGCGTAGCGGTAACAATTACTATTCCAACTCCAGAGAGTGCAACAGTAGGGAAAGTGTTGGATAGCATAGGGGTACTAATTACTATTCCAACTCCAGAGAGTGCAACAGTAGGGAAAGTGTTGGATAACAAAGGAGTAACAATTACTATTCCAACTCCAGAGAGTGCAACAGTAGGGAAAGTGTTGGATAGCGTAGGGGTAACAATTACTATTCCCACTCCAGAGAGTGCAACAGTGGGAAAAGTGTTGGATAGCCTAGGGGTAACAATTACTATTCCAACTCCAGAGAGTGCAACAGTAGGGAATATGTTGGATAGCGTAGTGTTAAAACTAACTATACCAACTCCAAAGAGTGCAACAGTAGGGAACGTGTTGGATAGCGTAGGGGTAAAAATGACTGTTCCCACTCCAGAGAGTGCAACAGTAGGGAAATTGTTGGATAGCGTAGCGGTAACAATCACTATTCCAACTCCAGAGAGTGCAACAGTAGGGAAAGTGTTGGATACCGTAGGGGTACAAATTACTATTCCAACTCCAGAGAGTGCAACAGTAGGGAAAGTGTTGGATAACGTAGGAGTAACAATTACTATTCCCACTCCAGAGAGTGCAACAGTAGGGAAAGTGTTCGATAGCGTAGGGGTAACAATTACTATTCCAACTCCAGAGAGTGCACAGTAGGGAAAGTGTTGGATAGCGTAGGGGTAACAATTACTATTCCAACTCCAGAGAGTGCAACAGTAGGGAAAGTGTTGGATAGCGTAGGGGTAACAATTACTATTCCAACTCCAGAGAGTGCAACAGTAGGGAAAGTGTTGGATAGCGTAGGGGTAACAAGTACTATTCCCACTTCAGAGAGTGCAACAGTGGGGAAAGTGTTGGATAGCATAGGGGTAACAATTACTATTCCAACTCCAAAGAGTGCAACAGTAGGGAAAGTGTTGGATAGCGTAGTGTTAAAAATAACTATTCCAACTCCAAAGAGTGCAACAGTAGGGAAAGTGTTGGATAGCGTAGGGGTAAAAATTACTATTCCCACTCCAGAGAGTGCAACAGTAGGGAAAGTGTTGGATAGCGTAGCTGTAACAATTACTATTCCAACTGCAGAGAGTGCAACAGTAGGGAAAGTGTTGGATAGCGTAGGGGTACAAATTACTATTCCAACTCCAGTGAGTGCAACAGTAGGGAAAGTGTTGGATAGCGTAGGGAATAAAATTACTATTCCCACTCCAAAGAGTGCAACAGTAGGGAAAGTGTTGGATAGCATAGGGGTAACAATTACTATTCCAACTCCAGAGAGTGCAACAGTAGGGAAAGTGTTGGATGGCGTAGGGGTAACAATTACTATTCCAACTCCAGAGAGTCCAACAGTAGGGAAAGTGTTGGATAGCGTAGGGGTAACAATTACTATTCCCATTCCAGAGAGTGCAACAGTAGGGAAAGTGTTGGATAGCGTAGGGGTTAAAATGACATACTTATAAAAAATGCATTTTTTTAATAATACAAATATAATCTAATAAAGAAATATAAACCATTTACAATACATATACATAATTATTAAAAACATGATTAGCAAAATATATGTAACTAAAAATAATCATTAATAAATACCATTTTATAATGTTTAATTACCAATTAATAAATAATTAACAATTATAACATTAAATTAACAATGATTTTTAAATCATTATTACTTAATTACCTTTAAATTAGTTCCCACCATATTCCCCTATAAACACACAACCCGCAACAGAACACATTTATCAATTAATAAATTATTTCAAATTAATTACCAAATAATTAAAATTAATTACCAATTATTTAAAATGAATGTATGCTACCTACTAATTAATAATTAATTCAACATAATGAAATTACTTCCCACCCTATTCCCCTGTAAAACCATAACCCGCTACAGAACATATTTATCAATTAATTAAAATTAATTAATAATAATTATCAATTAATTAAATTAATTAATAATTCCTACTAATTATTAATTAATTCAACATCATTAAATTACTTCCCACCCTATTCCCCTATAAACCCACAACCCGCTACAGAAAATATTTATCAATTTATAAATTAATTTAAATTAATTACCAAATTAATTAAATGTAATTACCAAATATTTAAAATTAATTAAAAATTCCTACTAATTAATAATTAATTCAACATATTTAAATTACTTCCCACCCTATTCTCCTACAAACCCACAACCTGCTACAGAACATATTTATCAATTTATCAATTAATTTAAATTAATTAACAAAATAATTAAATTTAATTACCAATTAATTAAAATTAATGTATGATTCCTACTAATTAATAAATAATTCAACATAATTAAATTACTTCCCACCCTATTCCCCTATAAACCCAGAACCCGCTACAGTACTAAAATACAACATTTAATTTAATTACATTAAAAATAAATTATAAAACATAATAAATACAACATAATATACACAAAATTTATTAAAAAATCGATATTAGTAACATCGAAATTATTTACTTCGATATTACTGACATCGATATTTAAAACTTCGATATTACTATTATCGATATTAAGAGTGTCGATATTACTTACCTTCGATATTATGTCCCTTCGATATTTAAACTTCGTTATAATTGTATATCGAAATTTAAAACTCGATATTTTGTCTGTCTACCATTTTAAACAACCGAATTACAAAAATCTATAAAAATGTTCTTCAACTTCCTAGCTCAGCCTCACCAGCGCAGATGCGCCTAGAATTTGACCTAATGAATGAAGCACTGGGAAGATTCTACACATGCATCAAGGTGTGGTACCGAATTAAGCAGAACGCCACTCATAATAATCTTAACAGATTTTTATGGCAGGAGCTGGAAACACAAAAAAACTCAGAAGCTAACAAATACTTGACTTGCGCTTTGGAGCAAACATGCACTGCAAATTTGTGGGACAAAAACTTGCCATTTATCTCTTTTAAACAGGCATTAAATAAGGGGGCCAAATTTCATTCGTTGATTACTGACAAAGACATATTTTCAGACCGCTCCCATTCATGGACAGTGATCAACAGTTACAAAATACTTACCCCGGCTGCCTATTTAGACACAACTTATTCTGTTTTCATCAAAAAAAGGCTGATGGCTCTAAGATTCGGCAAATATCCAACTTTGGCCGATGAAACTGCCTGGAAACATACTGAAAAAGTTGTCTGTCGCCTCTGTGGAACACAAAAGAAGACTTAATTCATATTATATGCCACTGCAAGAAGCTGAATCTGGAGCGTACACTTTTCTTAAAGAATATTTTTCGGGCCAAGAATCTACGCACCTGTAGGACTGCTGTTATTGGTGGTTTGGACTCAACAGCCCCTATAATCAACTGCAAGTTGATAAAGTTCTTGATGGCCTTTGAAAAACGATTGAAAGCTATTCACCATTTTAAGATTTAATAATACTTTTCCTTTTTTTCAAACTTTTTTCTTTTAAATTGCATTTTTAACCGTTGGAATAATTATCATTAAGATTATATCTTAAAGAACTTTATGTCTTTCCTTTATGAGACCTATTTCTCTTTTTAATATTGGTTGCTTACTGTAAAGGACATTTGTTATGGTTTTAATTAACTAAACAATAAAGCTTAAACTACTAAACTACTAAACACAATGGCCCCCAGCGCCTTGAGACCCGCAAGGGTGAGTAGTTCGCGCTTTGCAAATACGAATTTACATTTTTTTATATGGTGCAGCCTTGAGTTTCCGAAGTTGCGGAGAGAGTCGTCAAGCCAAGAAGGGTAATGCCTCTCTGTGCCACTTCCTTGTGAATATCCCCCAAAGTATGTTGTTTCAGTTTAGGGCTGGCACATTAAAATACATAGTATGCATTCCCCTGGGTATTTAAATGAACCTTGATGCATGCCCTTGGCCTTGTGATGGGAGGTCTGGTCAGTCCATGCAGCACTTTGAACTTATTTGCATTTTTTTTTAGATATATAAAACACTTTTTCTTCCACTCATTAAAAAACACAATATTAGGGATTTTAAGGTGCCATTCAGATTTCTCTCACAAATGCAGGATGATGAGACAAGTTTATATGTAGGCTCTTAAAGTGCCAGTAATGTCCCGACGTACCATGCTTTCTAATTAAGATGGCCCTGTTGAAATTGTAGTGATTATACATACCACAATAGGTTGGTTTTTATTTTGTGTTTGATGAATTGTGTTAATTCTATTTAATGTTTCAGAATCAAAACTGGCCTGTTGAAACTGACTGCTTTTATATGTTGCTCTTTGTGTGTGCTGAATTGTGTTTTATTCCACATTTTATATGTGTTCTTGTTGTGGTTTTACTTTTCTGGATATTTGATTGTCCGAATAAATATGTTTTTGACTGACTGACTGACTAACTTTCATCAGCTGTTATGAATTGCTTCCTCTTGAATGGAGAGATCAGTCAAATCAATAATTTTAAGTTGAGGGTTGGGATTTAAATCTGACTGCTAGGAGCTCATCATTTGTTCTCCTTACTGATGAACGAGAAAACTCACACTTGAGATCATATTAATATTTTCCTATATGAGCACGGCCATTGGCCTAAAATATTTTGTGACAAATTTAAATGCAATGGTATTAATGTCTATAATATGGTTGCGCTGATCATCCTGTGAATTATAACTCAATCATTTTCCTCATTAAAGTGTTTATTGAAAAGAAGAAGTATCTACCCCATGAAACAGGCACTCTCCAGCCAAAGTTCTTACAGACAATGCTATACTGACTACCTTGGCAAAAGGTTGAAGACTCCTTAGCGCATCTTTCCCCCTAGCCCTGAAAATAGGAAAGATTTGCTCTCTGCAAAGACTAGACTAGCTTTATTTTAGTTTCACATACAGTAAGCATGATAATTTGTTGTGAATATCATTTTAGAACCTGGCTTTTTAGTTTTAGGAGGATAGGAACAGCTAGGAGATTCTGACACCTTTAAGGTTCAGACTAGTTCCCTTTCAGACCCCACTTTTGATGCCACCAAAACATGTGATCTGATCGCTGAGTCATCAATAATTGTTAACTACTGGGTCTACGTCACAGACTGGAAGGCGTGTCATTCGGAAATCTTAAAATTTCCAGATGCCGCTCCTGGTCCAATGTTTCAGTGAAATGCTAAACAATTTAGTGCATAAGTTCCTAAATATAAAGGAGCATTTTCTGCCTCTTCTGGTGAAATGGAATACAGAAGAAACAAGATCATTAAATTGAAAGCATCAGTTAAAGAGGGCATTGCCTCCCCTCATAACGAACAGGCTTCATGGCAAACAGCCCTCTGAACCTCCAAAAGAGCATCCAGCCAAGCCTCAAGTGGACTTAATTGTGGTAAGTAGGGGCTGTGTGAGAGTCTTGTGGGAAAGACATAAGTTTCTTTTTCATATCTAGGATTCTCTCATCTCCGACCAGTAGGTATTAATCATCTGATCCATTAAATGACGGTGTTCTCTTCATTTCCTCTAATGTCAGGCCATTACTTAAATTGAGCATACGGTTGCAGTATGTGACTGCCACTTATGTTTAAACAACAACCCAGGATCCAGAGCAAGAAAGAGAAAACATAAAGGAGGAAGAAGAGAAAGATGGAAAACAAGGGCAAAGGGAGAAAGCAGATATGATAAAGGACCTGCACAGATAAGATAAAGAGGCAGTGAATGTCTGATATTTGAGAGACAGTTGGGTTACTGGTTAAAGGGGGAGTGAAACTCTACTCAAGCAGTAGCCACCATTCTTGTCAGAGTGAAACATTAACAAACCCCAAATTAACCTGTGCATAAACCTCTGGTAGCTTGGCACAAAATCAGTCAGACTTATCTTAGAGGCAATGTGTAAAGTATTTATGCAGCACTTCAATCAGTAATAAAGTGAAAACAGAGCAGAGCAAAAATGCCTCACAAAATTAGAACACTTGAGTAAAATGTAATACATTATTTGACACAAAATAATGAAAATCCAATTCGTCGAACCAAAGATATGCAATCTTAAGGATTTAGGTAAAAATAGTGCTTAAAGGACAAAGCGGTGACTGTGATTATCTGGTTGCTCTGGACCAGATCAAAGTCACAAGTCCAGATGGACCACAATGAAGCTTGAGCCAGATACAGTGACCAAATAGGCCCGCTGAACAAGATACCTTAAATCGTTGTTGCGGGGCAATGTGACATCCTGCATTGAGGTTGCAACGTGCAGAGCTGCAGGCTTGCGATACGAGATCCTGCATAAAGGATGCATTGTGGTGCTGTGGATCCCAGGAAATACAGGGCTGCAAAGCAAGGTCCTGCGTTAAGGATGCATTGCAAAGTTGCAGTTCCAAGGAGCCGTGTCGTCTTTCGCTGCAGATGTGTCACTTAGCGGTAGTTCTGATATACAAAAAACTAGTACGGTTGAATTAAAAAGTAGCCTTCCGAATGTTAGTACAGCCGTAAGAGATGAGGTTTCAAGTACCAAGAAAACTGTTGTATCTTATCTTGAGGGACCAATTGCAATGGGTATACAGTCATACCTTATTTTCATAACTAACGTACAGCATAGATTCTACCTAACCAGACTACGGATGAGCACATTACACCATCTTTTTACTTTTCCTAAAAGGGGCAAATGGTGTGCCAATCTTCCAAACTGTCCGTGTGATGGTAGGTCCAAACAAAGCACCCTTCACTTTTTACTTTTTTGTAATTTTTATATGGAAATTAGGAACATTTATCTCCATCCAACTTTTGAAGATAATTGCCTGTTCTCCTATAAAACTGCTTATAATTAATTATGAAATTTTGAAAAAATACTAGTCTGCAATGTAGTAATTTGTTATATAATGTCGGCAACAAAACAAAGGAATGAACTCGTTCATTTAGAAAAATTGAACTATGAATCAATATAAATATAACTGTATAATGATTGTGCTCATTTAAAATATGATAAGATGTTGTTTTCTTCTGATATTTTTGGTTATAAACGGATTTTGTTGTATTTTATAGTATGCTTTTATGGACATTTTGTATGACCCGAATACAGCTTGATTTGATTTGACATTTTAACTGTGTTAGTTTTTCTAAATGCTGTACAAATTTCGAGCTATCTACTCTGTGCTGGAGCTCAGGTTTTAATCTCTGAAAGCTTTAAATGCCTCTAACAAAATAGTGACCTTATTCCATGTGGGGGACTAAATTTACTCCACCATCCACCTCACTTACAGACTGAAACTTTATTGTTTAGTTAATTAAAACCATTACAATATTACATAAAAAAATGTTTGTGTACACAGTAAAATGTATAAGACGCATGTCACTCCTTAAATAAAAATGAAAATTACTTTTCGGTATAATACAAGAAGTTTTCTATATGTTGTCAGTTGAACTGGTATTTTTTTAAGCTACTTTATGATACTTAAATAGATCTTTAGCATTTTTATAGTTCAGTTGAGTGGCAGCCCTGTATGTACTAATGTTCCTTATTTTAAGATTGGCTACAAAAAAGTGACTCATGCCGGATAAAAATATAGGCAAATGCAAATCCGATTATTAAAATCTTCTTTTTTTGAGCACAACATCTGCATGTTGTGGGGCCTTTGTATTTCCAGCTTGGTTGACCTGCTGTTGTTGGTAGGTCACCAAACCAGAGTGCCATCAGTCGTTTCTTGTAAAAAACAGAGAATGTGGTGCTAAAGTAAGGTGATTGTTTTAAGGAGTCGTAGTTATTATTTGCCATCCATGCATGTGATTGCCTGCTGAATGTTGATTTATCTTCTAGCAATGATTGAAGTCTTGCCATTTTGTTGGTGAAACGTCTGAATTCTGAGAAGGACAGACTTTTTTCCACAGATTTTCTGTCTTGGTGTTTTGAAGGGCTTTGTGGAGAAACCTATTATATGATGATTCTTTGTCTTTCTTAATTTCCATCCAAAGTGCTTCACTGAGTTTACACCAATTAAGTTTTATTTTGTACCAGCTTTTAACTCTCGAAAACATCCTTCTCAGTGTTTCATTTATTAAACCAAATTCCAGCCTCACCTGGGCCGGTGGAAGGTTTGTTTAAAAGTAGTTACCTGTAGTTTGTTTAGTAATAGGGAATCTTTTCCATGTTGAATAATGCTGCTGTAGGTTAATGTTGGCAGCAACCTTGCTGCCATTACTGCTAGTAGTGGCTTGAACAATGGTCATGCCCATTTTTTTCTAGAGTGCTGAAGGAAAATGTTGACAAACCAGCCCTTTTTTCTATGTAATTCCATTGTGCTTGTTGATTGAATCTGTTGTGTAAGTAGACTCCTAAATGTTTGTAGTTTGTGAATTCCTCAAGCTTTTTCCCATTCGGCCAGATATTGAGTTTGCGGCCTTTTCTGTTTTGATTCAGCATAGTTTTTGTCTTGTTTATGTGGATTTCCAGTTTATTGTTATTTAATTCTGCATTTCTGTCAACGCCCTCTGGAGACCTACTTGCGTAACGCTCATTTCATCAGCATAAGAGAGGTGTGACAGTGGATACAGCCCTAGTCGTGGAGTGTGATTGTAAGTTTGATCCAACCTTTTGGCTAGATCTCTCATGAACAAGTTGAATAAGTGGGGGGCCAGCTCACATCCTCTTCAGGATATTCATCGAGGTCCTTGTATCATTCCCTACTTTGACTCTTACCCAGGTGTTGGTATATAGTTGGGCTATTTCCTGGGATGTTCCAGTTTTTTAGCTTTGTCCAGAGCCTGTGGTGGCCCACACAATCAAAGGCTGACTTCAGGTCGATGAAGCAGAGGTGTAGTCTTTTCCTATCCCATTTACGTTTGTTGGTGAACGGAGATACCTCTAGTATGTTCATAGTGGTTCCGGTTCCTTCCTTAAATCCAGTTTGATTAAGTGAGATAAGGTTCTGCTTCTTCAACCACTCAATTAGCTCTGCCAGAATCATGGAAGCATACTATTCAGATTCAACGTCAAGTAGTACGATGAGTCAATAATTTGCTGGATTTGTACGATCACCCCCTTGTGAACTTGATTTAATATGGAGCCATGCCAGCTTGGGGGGATACTACCCCGTTAAATCTTTTTACCATGAATTCTGTCCAAAACTCCCCTTGCACCTTAGAATTATGCAGCAGATTAGTTGGCCTGTGCAAATTGTTATTTGGACCCAGAAAGCCATCGAGTTTATTTGCTTTGCATTGAATAGTAGTTTGGCCCACTTTGCCTAAAGTAAGGTTTTTTTCTCTTCCCAGAGGAGTTTTTGTACCCATTTCCCGGCTGGAGTACCTTTTCCCATCCTTTGTGATCTCCACACGTAGTTTAATTGCTCCTGGCAGCCTTTTGCAGTCGTTGTTGTAGTGTTTTCAATTGGTGTGAGGTGACTTTGTTGTCATTTCCGATTTCCTCCTATTGCTGTTTGTCATTAGAAATGTCAAATTAGTATGATGTAAAGTCCATCCAAGCACTTATTAGATCAATACTTGTGATGATGTGTTTAACTACTAAAGACATGTTTTGTTTGTTTTGTTTAATGTGCCCACCAGTGCTAAATTGTTTGGATGCCTTTTAGGGTGTACACTAAACTAAATGTGCAGTTGACTATGGTCACTCTGCGTTGAGAAGTTGACAGAGAACTGGGCTAAGTGTGGCATCAAGGATTAGGAAATGATTGTATAATCCAGTATTGGTTAAACTTTTGCACTGTGATATGTGAATTTCAGTGGTGAATCCTCTGCTGTTCTCTCATTTACGACCCGCAGTCCCAAGTACTCTAACATTGTTACGGATTCCCCACCTGTATGATTTGGGCGGTATGCGGGCAGCTGAAATTGTTGTAGGACTTCCCAGTGTATTTTGTTGGATGTTAATTTATCGTCTTCCTCAGGGATGTGAATAAGATTGGAGTTGAAGTCACCTGTTATAAGTATGTTCCAGAGAGGCTGCGTGTTTCTTGTCTCTAAACTGTTGATACAAGGGATGACATTATTGCTTTTTTTTTTGGTACTTGGATGCATGTATGTATTGATTAGTAATACTGTTCTAAATCCAGATTCCCACCGCAAGAACGTTTGATTGATTGCAGGCCAGAGTCTGGAGATGTTGTTCAGACTTGATGTCGAGTAATGTAAACACCTAAAATACCAAACCTCCTTTCAGGTGGCTATGAATTTCAGTTTTTCTTGCTTCAATGATATAGTGCATGTAGCCTTCTAGGGAAAGATTGTCAAATGCCCATGTCTCTTGGATCACTATTATATCATATTCATTCTTCCCAGTCTTGTGGGGGTATACCATCTTCAAAGTCTTGTGGGGATATACCATCTTCAAGCTGTTTCTTGGCTCCAGCTGTGTTTCAATATAGGAGGTGCAGTTCTCTCTCCTTTGTGTTTATTAGATGTTATCTCCCTGGGTCATTCTGTCTTGTTAGCATTTAGTGTTGCAGCTAGCCAATGCAACTTTGGAGCAGAATGATCTATTTGCGTTTTGGGGTAGTTTGTCTCAGATTTGTGATTGGGACAACTTCCTCAAGGCTACTTTGAAGGTGCTTTTTGACCAATAGGGGCTGGGGATAGCTGTTCTTGTGTTCCCTTGACAGTTTTATGCTCCACTTTTCAAAATGTGTGGTTTAATATCTGTTTAACTGTATCTGCCAACTACCAAGTAGTTAAAGTGTGTTCCGGACGTGTGTGGTCCTCGTTTGGCAAATATTCCACCGTTAAGAGATCTGTCGATTCTATATGTTTTATTTCTAGTATTTCAGCCATCAGTTTTAATATATTCCCTCTATTTAATGTGTCATGTCGACCTTGTGATGTATACAGTGGTGTGAAAATTATATATTGCTCGTCCTTGTTGTTTTGGAAGAGGGTGTTTTCAGTCCAGTGATTGAGGTAGTCTAATTCTATTGATTTGCATTTTGTCAGTTTGTGTAGCCTCTATGGGTATTATATTTAACCTGGATTTGGTTATTTGCAAACTCATATCCGGAAAGGGGATCAAATAAACCTGCTGCTTTTCCCAGTTATCCAATTATTGGCCATTAAAATCTATTCCCCTGGTGATGACATCGTAAGATTTGTGGTTCTGGGATACTGGATTTGTTGATCATAGTTGTTTTTTATCCCCCCACTGCTAGTTGTAATCCAATTTGTCTGGTTATCTTTAATGCGGCTGGGTACTGTGTGCTCCAGATTCCCAGGGATGGTAACTCAACTACAGTGGCTTTTTAGACTGTTTTGTAGGTATTGGCGTGCAATTTTTGGACAAGATTGTGAACCATTACTGGCTTTCCTTTTATTTGATCTTGCTTCTTTAGTTACGAGTTATGAGTGTCATTGACGTTGGGTGTGGTTTGTCTACTATTTAGATCACTTCTTAAATGGCTGTTTTAGTGTTGAGCTGTCTGTGCCGAATTCTTCCGTTATATATATTTCATCTGGGCTCTGCTTGATGGAATCGTCCCCCTCTACTGGACTATTGTCCTGCGCGGCGGGCACACTGGATTCCGCCCCATTTCTGGAGGCGTTTTTGAAAATAGGAAATGGTTTCTGTACTAGTTGGTTTGGCGCTTGATTACTTTTTCTCTTGCTCTCCTATCTTTCTTCTTTTGTCTTCTTGATTGCTTTCAAGTTTTTTGGTTAGGAGTGTTCCCGCATTTTGATTTCTGATCTTTCTTTATTGATCCCCTATTCAGTGATGTTTGCGGCTGCGAACACATTGTGTTTGCTGATGGTGCACCTGATATGTCACGTGTCACTCCCTATGTGGTTCAATCAACCATATTATTTCATGATGTTAGTTTTCTTTACTAACCTGTTGTGGATTAGGGTGTTCAGTGGTTGTTAGTATATTCACTAAATGTGCTTTTTTATGTTTATTATTTCTTCCAGGATTGCTGGTAAGGAGCTTAGTTTGTCTACTATGGGCCCACCTTGGCAGGTTGGCTGTTTTGGCTGTTTTGAGTAACTTAGATTACATTTGTAAGTTGTTCTAATTCTGTGTTAATTCCTGAAGTGTAAGTGGCCACTATGTTCATTAGGTCTATTTGCATATCAAGCTTATCCAATTACATTGCCAATGCCCTTGTAGTCGCTTGTAATGTGTTGAGTAGCATAGTAAAGACCTCAAACTGGCCAGACTGGCCCCATTCCTCAACTACTGGGTGTGCTTTGTCATCATTTTTGATATTGTTATTTTTTATACTATAGTGGTGTCTGGCGTTTATTTCCCCCTGTAAGAATACTCTAGGACCTTCCTGATGTCAGATGATGTTCGGGCTGATGCCCTGGAAGTAAACTACTTATTTGTTTGTTCCATATCAGCCTTTTTCAGGTCTGTGTCATCTGATGAAACTGTGATTTTACTTTCTTTGTGTTTTCCTGGGAATTTGTTTTTGTATTCCTGTTGTATTGTTTTTTTTCATCCATGGCTTCTAGGAGTTTCCTATTGCTTGAGAGGGAGGGGGATCTAAGATAGGAGTTTTTTTGAATTAGCATTTTGTGTATTTGCATTTGTTGCCTGATATTTCTATTTGACACTTCGGGATCCACTCCATTTGTTATTATTCTGGGTGTGGAGTGTAAGTTTTTTGTCATATATGAAACCATCATAATCTTTGGGCTTAAGAAGGGTCCTGTGCCTTCTGTTGAGTTCAATTCACAATGTTTTGCCATTTGGGGGGTTACCTCTTGTTCCCCTACATCACTGTCGGTCCCATAGTTGATTTTCTGCAGGGCCATGACGTGTATTTGTGCTTGTGTAGTTATTTGGTTGTGGCTAGTTTTGCTTCTGGCTTCCGTGACCCCCTTTGCTAACTCTGAAGGGTTAGCATTGTTAGTCAGCTGTTCCCCGTTGTTGTTTTTTTTGCATAGGGTACCTTTTGGTAGTTCAAACATGGAGACTAAATTGGGCTGAACCCCTGGTGTTTTATTCTTTGAGGGGCCAGAGGTGTTAGCAGCCCCATCACATTTCCTGACATGATGTAAATAACAGCTCCTGGATCCTTTAAAATGCTGAACTTCGAACTTATGTTCGGTTTGCCAAACAGAGCGAAAATTGACAATGTGGGTGGACTGCTTTGAGTGGCTATTGCCTCTCTTGTCTGTTTTGTCTCCCTTATTATGGTTTGTTTGTTGTTTTTTTGTTTATATGTTTATGATTTAGATTCTTCTGCCCGGGGGTCTGTCGAATCCTTAAGGATCTCATGATCCTTTTTAGGTAATTGGGTGTAAACTCTCAATATTGTCTTTTTCCTTTTTTGTTTACTTGTTTGTTCCTTTGTCTTTCTGTAGTCCTTCTCCTGTTGAACGTGTGAAAATCACCTTTCCACCTATAGGCGGGGGGCTGTTGCTGCTGTTCAAGTGTGGTGTTTCGCCCCTTTCAGTGAAATTTTACTTGTTAGTGGTAGGGATGGAACTGTGGAGTTGTGTGGGGGGTGAACTCTCTAGTAAGAAATGCACTGGTACCCACTGTTCACGATCACCCTTTGGAATTTCGCTCCTTGTGGCTCTGGTGAAGTGGGGTCTGCCCTCATACCCTTGGTAGCACTTTTTTGTTGCTCCTTTATTTTGCAGCCCTGTTCCAGGGCACGTGTTTTGGGGTCCTGTCCTCAATGTCCCCCTCGACGGGCTTTTGAAGGTGATATAACTGGTGATCTGACTGAGTTAGGGACAAGATAATGAACTTCTTGCCTGGCTGCTTCCTGGCCGCTGCCAAGTGGAAGTCTTACCAGGTCGGCCAGCAAGCTGTGCCCAGACCTGGCTGGACCGCTTCTGCGGGGGCCCGGACTCACACTCTGCGGTACGGTTTCTATGCCCCCTGCACTTGGTGTAGTCTTACCCAAGTGTATTTTCCTGGCAACTGATGCATTTGATGTGCCTGAATGGCTTGAAGCATACTACTGCCAACTGCGTCTGCCACTCAAAGCGGTCAGCTTCAACCTCGCCTTGCCTCACCTTTGATGCCTCCTGCTTCTAGCAGTGGCTCGGACCACGGCAGGGGGGGCTCGGGCCTCGGGTCCATGGTATTTGGGATATTAGTCCTCGGCTGTATCTCTGAGCTCCAAGCTCAAACGCCATACTCAAACGCCACACCCACTTATCACCCCGCAACAACACTCTCTCTGATTCGCCTTTCAAAAGGGGGAGGATCTTCATTGTGGAAAACGTGTGGCCGCCAGCATCAGCCAGACAAACGCTCTCACTGCATGCAAATTGGCAATAATAATTCACTTTCTCAGAATGAAGTTGATAAATGTGGATTTAACAGATCAGGGTTCTAACCCAGCTTCATTTATTTCCAGATTGTGCAAATAATGCCACAGTTATTTACCAGTAATCTAAATTATTCTTAGTCATAGGCTACCTCATCACAATCTTTACTTATGAGACGACTTACACCTCTAAATCATGAAACTCCAAATGAGAAGCTGATACTGTATGACCAACCTACCTTGTCTCTGTGCCACAAAGAGGACTGGCATTACCAACATCCTTTTATATGTTCCAAGCCAATCCTGAAGGTTAGACAGAAGGTGGCAGGTCAGTAGTCCACAATGGCATTGATGATGAAGAAGGGGTCTACAACTATTGAATAATTCCAGTAAGTAATAGGGGCATCACCTCTATCTCTATTACTGTACATATGAAAAATACCAAATTACTCAAGTAAACTGTGTTATCAGAGGCAGGTTCCTAGACTGGTAAACTGAAGCTCAGTACTACTAACACAACCATGAAGAAAGACCCTTCAACCTCTGTCAGAAGAACAGCATACCTATACTAACACCTGCCAGCTCAAGCTTGGGCCAGCCAAAAGCCAAGGACCACAGAACTCTGTGACCAATGCAGCCATCATCCCTGCAAAGGAACGTCAGGGAATTGAGCTTGTGAGATTGAATACGGAGCATCTGTCCGTAGGTATTAAGGGAATAAAGGACAGACAAGCAAATCAGAAACAGAATGGCTACAGGGTAGGCAGAAATCATGAACCCAGGAATATGAGAAAGATAGGACAGAAAAAGTCATCACCATGGGGGAGTGGGGCACCACAGGTAAGGAATCTCCTCTGGGGGAAGTATACTATATAGATCTCCAAAACCTACATCCCAAAACCAAACCCAGACATCCACGAAGGAGCAACAGGAGATCACAATGTAAAACTAAATACTCCACCTGACTCCCAGAAAGTACAAAGCAGACCAATAATGCTGGAGTGCCCAGGGATGTCAAACAAGGTGCAGTAATTTCATTGGCACCTGATCTCAGGAGAGGTAATTGCGCCAAAACCCAACAGAAAAGTCGCAGCAACAAACATAGCAGGCAAATCAATCAACAGATCTGGACTGTTGCAAATCTCAGAGAAATTAGACCACTGGAGACCCCATTCAGCTGATGCACCATATCTGGGTCCAGTGCATAGCCATTATAAGTACAGCAAGTGCAAGAGCCCCTGCTCCTAGAACAGGGACATCCCACAAATGAGAAGAAACTACTAGAAATTAGGAATGCCTAATGGCAGAGGACACAACGCATTCAGTCAGATGAGGAACAGTGTCTGAACTGGGCAGGGACACACAGGAAGTGGTAATTCACTCCTTATCAGTGTGAGGAGTTGAATTCCAGGAAACAACATCTGCATTGCACAGCAGGAAACAACTCTGGTAAATGAACAATATCAGCACACCTCAGCAGAAATAGGCATATAGAAGAACCAACACTTCCACAGATCCATTGCAAGCACATGTAAGGAATGATTGAACCACGTGTAAAAGTTAGGTCCAAAGACTAGCCTCCAAGCACAGCTCCATACAACTCAAGAGCTAGGAGGCTAGTACCAACGTATGCTAACACAGACCAATAAAAAGTGTAAAGAGTTATCAGGAACAAAAAGGATCAAGCATTGACAAGTAATCTTTTGACCTTTACCTCTGAGTCAGCACAGGTCCACTTGAACTAGAAGGTCCCTAGTGCATTCACTCTTTAATAAGCTGCTTCACTCTATTGTTCATCTGGCCTACCCAGACCTCATATTTGGTGTGTTTTTGTCCATTCCTTATTCCCTTGGTTCTGGTTCCCTTGGTTAGTTAGACTTGTTGCTGTGGTGCGATAGCTCCACTTGTTCCCTCTATAGATAAGGTTTCTTGTACCCATTACTTTCACCTGGAAGTTGGGAATGACACTTGTTCTTCTGGGATGATTCTCATAGTACTAGTGTTGAAAGAATTAGAAAGACAATTTACAATTGACTAAATACCAGGCTACCAGGTGTTTTACTTAAATGTAAGCTTTAATGTTCATTTGTTATCTGGGTAAAGCTGCAGGCTCAATCCAGGGCATATCTTAGAAATGCTATTTTACATGAGGACGATTTCTTGAAATCAGCTTACATTCATCGTCTGAATGCCTTGAGAGAGAGTTGCTGAACAAGCCCGCAAGCATTTACCATGAGACCACCAATCCAATCTAATGTCCAGCAAAGATGCAAGCATGACTATGTTTCTGTAACTCTCTCTTTACCCTACCGATTTCATTCTAGTCATCAGCACTGTTTAACTCTTTATTGGCAACATTCCTAATGGGAAAAGGGAAAGATGGGTTAGCGCTGGGCTCCATATCATTAAACACAAAAAAGCAGGGTTTGCAATACTTTTACATATCAACTTTGTGGGGAGTAGGCATTGATCCAGAGGATCACTACCAACTTTAATTTAGGAGCATATTTACGAAGAAATTAGCTTAACGCCACGCTCCTTCACTTCTGAAACTTAGGGCTGCCCTGCATTTACAACAATATGCTGTAGCCATGCATTTCCCCCTGCAATGGCGCTAATTTCAGCTGCCTAGTGCCAATGCAGGCAGCCTTGCACAATAGTGCAAGGGTGTCTGCGTTGTGGGGAATGATTGTTTATGTGCAGAAAGGTTTCTCTTTCTGCACATAAACAATCTTAAATAGGAAACTGTAACTTCTATGCATGATGCTTTGTGCAGCTCACATAGAAGTTTCAACTCGTCATTTTAAAAATGATTTTTTATGTTTAGCAAGGGACACCTTCCCGTACATAAACAATAATGCCTAGCATTTAGCTGTTTTTATGTGTGCTGCACAATGCAGCACACATGAAAACAACAAAAATGAGAAGAAATAGAACATTTAACCTCGTTGTGCCCAGTTAAGACCGGGTATACTGATGAAAATAGAAAACCTTCTCCATGGGTTCCACTGATACTTGGTCCTTTTAAACCAACAAAGAAGAAATTGGCACAGAAGCTGAAATATAAAATACATATTTATTAAACCTCAGATGAGGGAGACTATGTCACACAGAAGCCTTAGCAATTGAATGAGGCAGTCTAAGGAGTACAGGAAACTGGGGCCTTACATATGCTTAGGGTTACATAGTCAGCATAAGACCAAGGGGAGGTCCTGGCACATGTAAGCATGCAAAATGACTAATATGGGTTTACAAGATCTGTTTGCTCAACAAAGTTGGAGGGGCTAACATTGGCTCTTTTTGGCAAACACATCCTGACATTTATATACTAGGAACAGTTACAAGGACAGCTGCAAGCTCAACTGAGCTTGTGCGAAGGTGGAAGATGCTGAATATAGTTCGATTCTAGGCAGATTACAAGAGCAGTCAACACTGAGGGAGGACAGAGCACATGGCGGGCATGTGGCAGCAACAAGTAAGCAAGATGGCTGCCAGAAATACAAAATGGCTTTCAGCTCATGCTAACAAATCTGTCCAATTTTTTATTAGATGGTCCTTTTAGCATGAGCTAAAGACATTCCCATGATCCGGTAGAAACATAGACATTTTTTGCATATTCATTTTCATAAATTTAGCAATATCCTAATTCATTGCTAGGTGGGCATTTTCCATTCTAAACATTTCATTAAGCGGGTATAAGCAGGAATACAAAGGGAACGGAGCATCAGGTCATAATTAACATACAGATAGCAGGAGAGAGTAATGACCACTATTACAAATAGAATTATCATTTTTTTAGTCCTAAGCAGAAGCAAATCCTAAAATCATCTAGTAAACATTTTCAGGGCCCCTATGCATTTCAGTGACTATTTATTTTAATTTCAGAACAGCCAACAGCACATATCTAATAAAAACTTTTTCCAATTGACATTTACATTTTCCTTTTATGAAGGCTAGAACATCAATCATATCTGGGACCAGGAGGACCACACAGAGCCATAGGAATTAGGACGAAGAGCTGCAAAGGGCTGCTCCTCCTTAAAAACGGGACATCAAAAGGGGTACATTATTGACAAGAAAAAGAAGAAGTCCTTGGGGAAATTAAAGCCGCTGTACAACCAACCAGAGGGGAGTCTTCTCCCTGTGTCCGTTTGAGCCTCATAGGCAGGCTCTGTTGTTTCCACGGTGGAGCTGCACAACTCGCAACTCAAGAATCACAGCCCAGTTTCAAGGAAAAATAGGTCTCTTCTTTCAGGATAGGGCTGTCACCCACCAGGAAAAGGCTCTCAGCGATCCTGTCCAGTTTCTCAGGCAGTGCACCAGTTTTCTTCACTTCAATCTAACAGGCACCAGATACACAGCACCTGTACCCTCATCTCAAGTGTTTCCCTAACTCCTGTATTGCTCTGCTGGCTCACTGCTCATTCATTGGGGCCACACATTGCATCCAGTGTACCCAGGGATCTTTTGACCAACAAACAAAGGTGCAAACTTGCATTCACTTTGGTACCAGGATTGCGAGGCCTGATGCTAGGATCTCTGAAGCAACTCTTATTTCCAAAAGGGTCACCTCAAGCAAAGCCTCCTCGCCATTCTGGTCGGTCTGTGACTCTCAGCTGGGCGTGATCCACGATTTCTCCTTTCTGATTGGTGATCCCGTATTTCGCCCAAGAAGGTGGCAGGGGTACACACTTGATCACAAGGCTTCCACCTTCACTGAAGTCCTAGTTGCCAGCAATGCCTGTGCTGGTTACCTTCACTTTGGCTTCAAGCTGGACTGGTGCTGACGCTGACTCCTCAGGCTGAATCTGATATCCGGGCCCCTCTGGCAATGGTTGTAAAGCAGCAAAATTGGTGGACAGAACAAAAGGTCTTTAGACAAGGCACAGAAACAGTCTATCAACAAGGAGGATAGTGTCTGAATACGTCCTAGCTTTGGAACGCCCCATATATTAGCAAGGCACCCAAGAACCACTTTCATCTATCTATAAGAGAGTAAAAAACAACAGCCTGGACCTATTGGCAAGTATAAAAGGAACTCTTTGGTGAACTAACACGAATATTACATCACCCAATCCCAAGCAGCCAAGGAAGTCTGTATTCATTTTCTAAATTGTGAGGAAAAGAGAAAAACAACACAGACATGCTCTAAATCCTTATATTGGTATATTCTTGTGTGCTAATCTGAAAACCCTCAAAAAAGGAAATGTTCTACACTTTTGCTCATAAAATTTACATTACTTGTATAGGACTGCAGACACTTCTAAAATGATTCTTCTTATTTATTTGTTTATTTATTTTAGTGTCTTATAGAGCGTGAACTTGACCCATGAGGGTATCAGAGGACTTTACAGGGTGTACAAGGTTTACAAACCAACATAAAATGCAGAGAAGTGCCAACACATCTTACCCCTACTACATGTAAATGATTACGATCATAGTCAGCTTCAGTGCTCAGAACTGAAATAGGTGTGACAAATGTGTGGGCTATACCTACATTGTACGCTTAGGACCATGCTCTCATTTTATAGGAGCAGCAGGAAAATCTAAAACTGCTAATTTAACAGGAGTTTCTTATCTATAAAACAACATTTTCTTCAAAACATTTTTGCTAAGGATCACATGGGCATCTTCCCTGCATTCTACATTTCATGATACAAACTATGCAACATCAGCTCTAATAAGGACTGTCAGTTTATTTACACGGACTAGCTAATAAAAAAACTAGCAATGCTGTTGCAAAACTATGTAGCATGGAATAACATACAATAATGGTGTTATCACCTAAGAATTTTAGAACAAAAACTACCCACATCTAGCTCCCCTTAAAGGTCAAAATACGGGAACAACAATCTAGACTAATGATCCTGTCATAATTTCATCAAACAGGATGGGCAGTAACATAACATATATTTTTATTCATTTTATTAATGCTAACAATGTTTAAAACAGTATTACTGAATAGCCAATTAAATGTCTTATTGCTATTTTACAGACAATTTAGACAGTCTAAAAAAAATTGAGAAAAGGAGAGAGCAACATACATTTTACCTAGCCTTAATTTGTAGAGGAGCTAGCCTCCTTCCCCCATTTTGACAGTAGGAAGCCTGAAACAGGTTTCACTTCTGTCAACACTATCAACCCCTATTTGTAGCAACTGGGCATAAACAAAGTTATAGGAGGTACATAGCACTTTTGAGAGGGCTAAAACACATGAATACCCAAACCCCAATCCTTTTGTAAATGTACAAATGAAACATGATGGCACATGAAGTCAAATAAATTTAATTGCCTCAGCTTTTAAGCATAAATGCTGTATAACTATGGCAAAGCTTATCTGTTAATCAAAGTTCACATATACCATTATATCGTTTTCTATCATATAAGTGCATAAAAGTGTTTGTTTTTGCCAAAAAAATTTAAACTTCTCCTTTTTCCCTGCACTGCCATTTTGTCTTTCAAAAAGTTTCAGATGTCAAAATGTCAAAGCGGACCTTGCTCTGGTAGCCCTGCTAGGCTTCTAAATATAGAATTGACTTTTAACTCTTCCCAGCTGTCCTATTCTGTGTGGCAATTTTCCATGCAGCTTTCCATATTTAAAGTCACCCTGAAAACAGAAAGCTGACCCATTCCCCTGTTTGTCAGTTTAATAACTTCTCCTGTTTTTTTATACATATTTTCAATTTTAAGCAGTGTGCAATATACTTGTGTAACAATATAGAAGTCAGCTGTTTGTATTATACCTAAATGTATGCATTTACTGAAGCCTAAGGCAGTTTAAAATCAGTTCTAAAGGGCAAAAATGTTGTTTAAATAGTGAATTTAACCCAATTTCGACTTTGATATTTGGAGCACTTAAAAATGAATATCCTATAATTTCTTTGCATAAAATTCATTATCAGAATGTTTTCTGCATAGCCCAGAGATGGGACATAGAAAATATCTCATGTTTACCCGTATAAAAATGAGTTTTTTACGCCTGCGCAGAGTGATATTTCACATGCAAATTGAACTCATTATGTGGTACAATTACATTTTAATGCTAGGAGGTCACAGTAGGAGTATTACTCTTTATAAATATTAAAAAACGAATTTGAAATCACTTATTTTTTTAATAGTTTTTTCATAACTAATAATTTTTTAAATAAAAAAGCCAATCATTTTGATAATTCCACATAGGAAAAGCAAGCTTCATTCCTTGCCTAGCGTATTTAGACGCATTCATTCATAAGCCTAAGCACAGGAGCCTAACTTAAAACATGAAAAGTTTTGTGCCACTTTTTTTTAAAAGGACAGTCAATATTTAAAATCAGAACCAGGGATATGCTTATGTAAAAAGGCTTTAAGAAAGGAAATCCCTACTTTAAATGTTTTCCTATTATCTAAAATATTGAACCTGATTTTTGTAACTTTTTAAAACAGCAGTCTGAAATGTAGGGTTTTACACCATGTTTTTTAGTGACAAAATCCTGGCTGAGTCAACATTCCTATCTCTCCATGGCCTACAATCAAAACGACAGCCGTGTGCTCAGCGGCAGTAAAAACACAGCTGGTGCAAAGCTTTTCTCAGTGTTGAAATGTAAGCATGGGGACAGTCTATTTAAAACTGAGGCATTTCCTAGTTCTAAAATGTATGTGTAGTTCAGCAACATCCAATTTAATCAGATGATGTGTTTCCCTGTTAATATCTAATACAACGTATCTATGGAAAATGCTGTAAGTTTATTTATTGCAAAACACACAATATCGTTTTTTATAGGCCTATTTTATTCCTATTCAATGTGAATTTTAAATTAATCTTTTTAAGCATTAGCAGTTTGTACATGTGCATAGTTGCTTACTCTTATCAATTTAATAGTAACATACAGTTATTTAGCATATCGTATGGTTCATTTCTGGATTTGTATTTAATTTTTATTTAATATTAACTAAATGACATTTTACATAACAGATTGATGACAGCAAAAAAACACAAACACACACATTGAGCTCATTCCAAACATATACAGAAGAGGTCATACACTCAGGACACATAATACAGCGCGCTTAAGGCTAGCCATTATTTCATAAATAGCGCAATCGCTATTTACTCACAGAAGTTCCACTAATGGGAAAACCACAAACCACATAGACATTTAAACACACATTTAACCCACAACTTAACACTTAAGACAGAAACAAAGGACAGCCCACAGACTGTACTTCAACCAAACCATTTTTAAAAACTAGTCATATTTACAAGAAGCGCTTCTCAATAGTATCCCAAAAGACTGCAAAAAAAACCCAGCAAACTATTTTATTTCCAAGAAGCCAAAACTCAATTCACTAGCTTTGTCTCCATTCATAAAATTGCGCAGAAAAAAGGATCCTTGTTTGTATTTTGTCATATTTTAATTCCCTGGGGATACAGAATCAGCAAGGAAGAAACATGTTTTTATACCTAAACCTATTCAGGTATTCCCTCTAGGGGAGCTGGCTAATTTAATTCACATCTCACTATGGTACCTCCAAAAGGCAATACATTCTTCGATGTGTGCTTGAAACAGGCATGCTAAAAATAGCCCTTAAAGTACGCTTGTACGTTGTGCCGTTCAAATCTATTCAAAATAGAGAAAAATCTCCTCATTACTTGCCTACACAAATTGCAATTCGCATATCTATCCCATACAAATCCAAAGTTGGCCAACACAAATTCATATATTTCCAAAGCCACAGTAAGCATTGCTAAACTACCTTACCAATCCCAGGCATCAAACCAACAGCAAGTGCCGCAGAATGACTCTAACCAAGCAAGTGGTTGTCCAAAGTCAAACTGCCAAGTTCTGAATGACCTAACGGTCTTTTTTAGAATACTCTTTTTAGAATTCTCACGCCGAAAAGGTTCTCAGTCAGGAGTGGTAAACGTTGAGGATCAAAATGTTGAAGACCAGAAATATACCGGGCTGCAGAGACAGAGAATCCCCAGAATCTCCGTGCACAGAGTACCTCCTTAGTAGAATCCTGTCCTGTCCTCCTCAGTAGATTTCTGCCTCCTGACAAGATCACTCCCTCAGATAGCCACTTCTCTGATGAGGTCCACGTTGGAACGCCATTTGATGAAAACAGAAAACCTACTCCATGGGTCTCACTGATACTTGGTCCTTTTAAACCAACATGAAGAAATTGGCACAGAAGCTGACATATAAAATACATATTTATTAAACCTCAGATTAGAGAGACTATGTCACACAGAAGCCTTAGCAACTGAATGAGGCAGTCTAAGGAGTACAGAAAACTGTGGCCTTATGTATGCTTAGGGTTACATAGTCAGCATAAGACCAAGGGGAGGTCCTGGCACATGTAAGCATGCAAAATGACTAATATGGGCATACAAGATATGCTTGCACAACAAAGTGGGAGGAGCTAACAGTGGCTGTTTTTGGCAAACACATCCTGACATTTACATACTAGGAACAGTTACAAGGACAGCTGCAAGCTCAACTGAGCATGTGCGAAGGTGGAAGATGCTGAACATAGTTTGTTTCTAGGCAGATTACAAGAGCAGTCAACACTGAGGGAGTACAAAGCACATGGCGAGCATATCGCAGCACATGGCAAAAAAGATGGCTGCCAGAAATACAAAATGGCTTTCAGCTCATGCTAACAAATCCGTCCAATATTTAACAATACCCTGTTCTTAATTTTGGTGCTGCCTCATAGTTACACCACTAATGTAACAATGGGCCGGCGTAAAAATCAATGGTTGTTGCGGTGGAATGGCCTCTGCAATCACATTAAGTAGTGTGTGAAAGGGTGCCTTATTTACAGGGAAGCAATAGGCCACGTAAGTAGCTTAACACTGCCTTGTAAATAAGGCAAAGCCCATAAAAAAGTGACGTTCTGGTGGTGATAGGGACTTTTAAATATGCCCCTTAGTTTTTTGGAAAATAGAAAACTTAGGGGCATATTTAGAAGGCCCCATTGCCACAGGAACATCACTTTTAAAGATGTTACTGTGGCGATATGGGCTTCACCTTATTTACAAGGCAGTGCTAAACCACTTGTTGTGGCTAAACGCTGCCTTCTAAATAAGGCACCCTTTCTCGCTATAATTAGCGTGAAAGCGGTGGGCAAAGGGTGTTGCGGTGGGCGTTCTTTCTGCAACACCCATTGATTTTGAAACTGCCCCTATTTACAAGGGTGGCGTAAATAGGAGGCAGTGCCAAAATTAAGACCAAAAAAAACCTGGTCTTAACATAGCGAAACTCAATTTCGCTGTTTCTATGTGTGCTGCAATGTGCAGCACACATGGGAAAAACAAAACACTATGCATGATTATTTACGTGCAGGAAGGTGTCCCTTTTAGCACATAAGCAATCATTTTAAAAATGACGAGTTGCAACTTCTATGCATACTGCACAAAGCAGCATCCTGTGAAGTTACAAATAACCATTTAATATTCTTTATGTGCAGGAAGGGACATCTTTGTGAACATAAACTATCATTCCCCACAACAAAGACACCTTTACACTTTTTTTTGCAAGGGAGCCTACGCTTGTGCTAGGCAGCTAACATTTGTGCCAGTGCAGGGGGAAAATCAGGGCTGTGCCACATTCTGTCACTTCATTGTCAATATGCCCCTTATTTTTTTTTATTCTTTTTAAATCCTGTTTTGTATATGGAAATAAGACTCCTTAAAATTTTATTTTAAAACACAGTCACAGTAATGGGGATCCACTGTACCTTGTGATGCACCATCGCTGTGATTGCAGTCATTCCCAGGGGGCTACAAATGATGACCTGTCTAAGAAATATTAATTAGGACCAATCTGTTTCCTGATTTTAAAAAAACCTATCTACTGTTTCTACGGGTATGCAGAGATTGCACTATTTACATGAGTGCAATTACACAAAATTCCCTACAAATGAAACAAAATGATAACACATGTATCTCACTCACAAAACTGATGTGAGGATTTATTTTGTGTTAAAAATTTGCATTTAATGGTAAGATGTGCAAAGCGCATACTCACCAATTCAGATAGGATACTCCTGACCCTAGCCTACTCCTGTCTAACTGTTTCCTCCTGTTCCACAATATCAATCAACTCCATTCCATCCATTTCTGCCTACTTCTTTTACCTCCAAAACGTTTCATTTTAATTTTTTCCAACCTGTCTGACTGCTTTTCTGTTTTTTTCACTACACACCCACTCCAAGTTATGACAGGGGCAGTCATTGGGCCCCTGACATCCACTCTGAGTCAAACTGATGTCAGCATGAGACAGTAACTCTAGAAATATTTTTCAGAGTCGGAGGTGGCATCTCTCTCTTTTTGGTGCAAGACAACCTCTCCATCATGTTGATGACAAATGGCTAGTCCATCAGAGGAAAGGAAGGTGCGCTGGGGACAAGTGCAGTGCAGGATGACCAACCTCAGCCATACCTTATGCACCTTGCACTAGGTATTGCACCACTGGATCGATGAATTGGTCTGTGAGCAAGACCTAGTGGATCTGCTATGGATTAAGCTGGCACCTCTGACAGGTAAAGATTTTTATTTAAAGTTTGGTCTGCATTCCCATTAGATATGGCTATTCTCGTTTGTTGATAACTTTAGCGTTGTTCAACAAATCTTTACAAAACTTTAAAAAGGTGCTCTTTTTTGCTTGCTTTCTCCATGGAAGATTTTGTGGCGATCCGTCAAGTGGGGCCATACTAGCTAGAAGGCCCATTGGCAGACTAGACCACATAGTGAATTACATTTATTAAAAACATGGAGAAAATATACTGAACTGAGCAACATTTTCCTCTTATAAAAGAAGAAAAAGTTATACAAAACAATTAGTAGGCCCCTAATGAAACTGCAGGTCACCCATCAGAATAAATTGTAAAAATAAAATTAAAAAGCAAAATAATCCTATTGCATGCTCTCTATCATACAAACGGCACTCTTATACAACATTTTTTGAACTAACTTGTGAAGTCACAAGGACAATGTCCTCATATCCAATGGTGTATATGCAGAAGACAAACAGAGTGATACTTCCAGTTCTAAATACAAATGAGAAGTGAGCAGGAGGTAGGCAAAGCACTGGGAGGAGCCTGCTGGACAGGAACAGGAAGTTAGGGTTTTTGAGGCACTTCCGCCTTGCTAAAATCTTTTTTTAAAAGTGCTCCTTGCACAAAAAAACAACATAACCAGCCCATTTGAGAAGTTTTTCAACTCCAAGTTGTCTTTTTGAGGAGAGTTTTAGCTGATTCTCAAGGAGAGAATCTTCTCCAGGTTGCAGCTGTGATCGATCACGCAAGCCTCCAACATGAACGAAGTGCATGAAGTCGCTGGTGCAGCCTAAAGCTGCGTTAGCGCCCTCGAAATCTCATAGGAGCTCGCAGGCGGCTAGCAAATCTCATGGGCACTCACAAGGGCCCAACAAATCTCATTGCGCTCAGCACATGTGCTGAGTTTATCAGTAACTCTTTGGCCTCTGCAAAACCTGGAGTTGCCGAATTCCACAAACTCCCCAAGCACAGTGAAATGTTATGCCCAGGCCTACCTGGAGACCACCAACTTCCAGAGATGGCCCATGCACAAGAAAGGAAGAGAGACATTCAGACCCCTCCTGGAGACATACATGGCCCTGGGGGCCCTCAGCCCAAGTGTCAGTTCCTGTTATGTCCTGGGTTGCCCACATCTAGGACATAGTTGATTTATTTTGCTGCTAAGCCAAAGCAAACAGTTTGGTTCCAGCAGGAGGGAGTTGCCAAAGTGCTCTCACCTGCTGGAAGTGGCAAGTTTCATCTCTTTCCCTGCCCACAGACATGTGGGCAGGGCAAGAGAAGAAATATTGTCCTGCACACATGAAGCTGCATTACCAACAGCTCCCTGTCTGAAGCATCAATGCTGGTTCCTACAGGAAGACGTGGAGCTAGAGCAAAACCCAGTTCTGACATTGATAGAGAAAAGGACACCTTGTCTAGAAATGGTAGACGAACAGTAGCACTTATAGGCAGAGGCAGCAGGAACCATCTTGTTTTAGAGTTCATGGAAAGGTTTACAGTCAACCCTGAGAGGAAGTGCTGCATAAGAGATAGAGAATGTGTGCAAAAGTAGTCATGAGTGAATGTTGGAGATTAACTAATCATTGCAGCTGCACAAGGTAAGAATGGCACCATCCCACCACCTCCTCGGCTTTGATAGAAAACATCTAGAGAAAAAAAAGACTGATTGCTGGAAGAAGAACCAATGACCCCTGACTTTTACCCATGAACTTGAACTACTCTCTGAGGCTCAATTGCAGGACCTCAATTGTACCTGCTCAAAGGCACAAAAAGCAAAAGGACTTTTTATTAAAAGAGGACCCAGAGGACAACTAAGTACTGGAACCTCTAGAAGCCCTGGCGGAGTGAGACTTGTTACCTAAAAATCTACCCTGAGGACCTGAGGCCTACTACTGGAGGGATTTAAAAAATGTTTTGAACTCCACAAGACAGGGACATGATTCTGTCAGTCAGTCAGTCAGTCAAAATACTTTTATTCGATTTTTGGTAAAATCATTAAAAGATATACAATTCATACACGTTAAAATGCAATTATACATTTACAAGGATAACTTCAAATACATTGTTTTTTTCAAGAGTTACATTCAATAAAAACAATTAATAAGGGGGTTTGTGCAAAAGAGCAAAAAACGCCAAGCAAAATGTCAATGTGGGCCGTGGGGAGTAAACAGTCATAAAATGCTGGCTAATGTATTGTGGCTGGATTTAATGCGTGCTGCTGCTACCAAATAATTTCCCATGCAAAACATAGTGCGAATGTTAGTCATGGACAGAAGATAAAGAAGTGCCAGTCTGACTTGTGTAAAGCCAGCCTCCCTCAGAATTGGTAACAAATATTTATTACGGGGAACTGAAAATAATGAACAAAACATACCGAAGTGCATAGTGTCCTGAGTTGAAAAATTATCACAGGAACAAGGAGGGGCTGACTCTGGTCTAGCCCAGGACTGATAATCACCCAAATATTAATGGATTAAATTAAATCTAAATTTAGTCAAAAGAAATCTCTGAAAGGGTCTAGTGACAATGCTGAGGTAGGGTTCCATGGAAAAGGAATTAGTTGATATATAATGAGACCTCACAGAGGGCTTCTGTAATTCTTTTTCCTCGCGGGCTAATCTTGCCAAAGTCAGAAACTGCCTCTTGACTAAAGCTACGTCCATGTTACTAATGCGTGAGGGGGATTCAAAAAGTTCCGGTCTCCCTACTTGGTCAAAGGACTTCCTCAAGTAATGCAGCCAGGGGATCTTTTTGTAATGATCTAAGGACATGACATCCTCCATGATTGAGTGGTTCAGAGTTAGCTCCTTGTTGAGCCATGTCCTTAGCCAAAAGATCAACGGGGCCAAGTTAAGCCTATCTGAGATGTAGTCCAAGCCCACCTCCGCATGGATAGAATATGTTGGGGAGGATGTGGGAACTGTCAATAGGGAGCGTAGAAACCTATTTTCTGCCCTTTGAATGGGTTCTAGCTGTACATATCCCCAAATTGGAGCACCATACATAGCAATAGGGATACATTTAGTACTATAAACCTTCAAGAGGGCCTCCATTGGCCTAGCCCCCAATCTTTTTGAAAAGGACATAAGGGCCGCCAATGACCTGGCCACTGATAGGCTTTTTGCCCTAACCTGAGGGCCCCACGATCCCCTCTCATTGAAGAGCACCCCCAGGTAGGGGAAAGTTGCCGTTCTAGAGACCACTTGACCCTTACACCGAAAGGTTTTTGGCTTCCCCTTGCGTCTATGGGCTCCAACCACCATCGTGTGGGATTTGCCTGCATTGACCTTCATGTCCAAGTTGTCCATGAAGACACCAAATGCGTGCAACAAGCTCTGCAGGCCATAGCCGGTGCGGGCTATGAGGACTGCGTCATCCGAGTATAGGAGAGCAGGGATCTTAGCTTCTCCTACACGCGGGACGTCCCCCTCTGCCTCCTCCAGGTGGCTCCCCAAACCATTGATATATATGGTGAACAGTAAGGGGGCTAATATGCACCCCTGCCGTACCCCACGCATGGACTTGAACGGGGGACTGCATCTTCCCTCCCTGGTGACCCTAACCATGGCGAACAAATCCTGGTGAAGAGAGGCCATGAAGCTGACTAGGGCCCCGTATATCCCGATACTCAATAAGGTATCCCACAACTTCGACCTGTTCACCAAGTCGAAGGCCGAGGAGAGGTCCATAAACGCTAGGAATAAGGACCCCTCCTTGGCCACCTTGCTTGGCGATCAGGAGGTGCAAGTTGGAGCACTGCTCCATTGTCCCCCTCTTCTCCCTAAACCCGTATTGGATGTTAGCCAGCCAACCACAGTTCTCCATACTCTCCCTCAGTTTGGTTAACAGGACTCTGCCTAAGATCTTAATGGCAGAGTCCAGGAGGGATATAGGCCTATAACAACCAGGGTCATCACGGTGGCCTTTCTTGAAGATTGGGACGATGATGGAAGTTGCCCAAGTTGTTGGAAGGGAGTTACCAGTAGCTGCGTTGAATACATTTGTCAGGGCTTCCGCCCACAGACCTGGGGATTGTTTATAAAAATTGGCCGGCACCCCGTCGGAGCCTGGTGCTTTATTCTTCGTGGTTTCGTGAATGGCTTTTTCCACCTCACCCTTATTGAAACTCATAGGGGACGTCTCAAGGACTGCAGGCAAGCTTAAAGTGCAGTCCCCAGGCACTCCTTCGTATACTGTGCTAAAGTGGCTAATCCTTTTTTTCATCCGAAATGACACAGTCCATATCTGAATTGGTTGATTCGGAGAAAAAGGGCTGGTTTATTATAGACCAAAATTGACTACTGTCCCTCAGGACATCTATACTTAGTAGGTTCTCCCAAGCTGTCTTCTTGATTTCCTCTCTCCTAGTCTTGAGGGCCAGCTTATATAGCTTCCTCTGGGAGGCAATGTTCTTTTTATCCCTCAGTATGTGCTTGAGTGCCAGCATCAGGGATTTGTGTGCTTTGGAGCAATTTGAGTCAAACCAACGGCGATGCTTAGAGGCTCCTGCCCTCGTACTGGCCGTGAGATCAAACGAGATTTGACTGCAAATTGCATGATACTGAGGTTTCCCCAGTAAGGGTGTTTTCTCAGTGGGAAGGAACAAGTGGAACGTTTTGCTGCCCTGATAACTGGTTTAGCAACCTTGCAGTAAAGAAATCCAATAATCTCATGAAGCCCTGCACAGCTGCAGATTCAAGGCTATGCGATCAATTTAGTTTATGACTCAAAAGGGCAACTAAAGGCCTGATTTAGAGTTCAGCGGACAAGTTACTCCCTCTCTAACATGACAGATATCCTATGCACCATATTACAAGTGGCATTGGATATAATGCACTTGTAATTCAGTGATCGGAGTGAAGAATGAAGGTGAGACCTTCGAACATGGTGACAATGCAAAAATGTTTTAGTGGTGTAGCAATCTCTGCATTTACCTAATCAAGCTTTGTCATGCTCTGAACTGTTAGTGTCAAAACCTATAGCTTCAGAAGGAGCTTGATAGTCATATATTTGAGTAAGAGGGACTTTACCCACGCCAGCCCTGGACCTCACACCACTGGAAGACTTTAAGCTTCAAAAAGTAGACCAAGTACGAGGGTAAAAATGTTGGGAGTCATTTGCAGTCAGTCAGAAATCTTCTATGTCCTCGTAAACCATGAAAAGCCATGCTTTACCTTGTCAATGAGTTTTTTTACCCTTAAAATTTCAAAATGAATGTCTATTTTCCCCCTTGTCTGATTTTGGGTGTTTGTGGCTTTTTGTTCGTTAAACCTTTCTCTATTTCTCTTTATAATTTTGGGTATTACATTATGCAGTTTTTTTTTGCTTTGACATATTTTGTGCTTCATGAACATAACTTGCATTTCCCTGGGGACATGTATGCTGCATACCAGAGGTAGAATAGAAATTCTCTAACAAGTGTATTTTAGGCTGACCAGATTGTGTTTATTTAATTGGAAGGGCCATACCCTCCAAATTACTAAACCAGTTTCTCACAATTTAATTCTCTACATGGCCATGTGTTAGCATGTTTAGGTGCAATATTTAAACCCTATTTGTATTATTGATGTATTAGTACCCTAAAACTATTGGCCTGCCAGTCAACACTTCTTAAACTGCGTCTATGTCTTCATTCTATCATTCGTCTGTTTGCCAACAATTTCCTCAAAGCAAGGAACTACAGTACCCATAAATTTGTGTAATGGAAAAAAAAGTTACAGTAAAACATATACCTGATCCCAGAATGTACAATCTTTTTTTTTTCAAAAGATTTTATTAGAGAATTTTTTTCAGTACATATATAGTGAAGGCAATACTGGTGTCGTTATACGCCATAAGGGTTACAGTAGGCATATCGTTGACATGATCGGACGCATGTACAGTGGCTGGGCAGAGCTTGGTACAGGCGTACGTGAGCCTATTTTTCATTTGCAGGGAAAGAAGAGCAAAGAAAAATGATTTTGAAATGACAGAGATGAAGTCACAAAAAGGCAGAATTATACCACCAAACAAACTTGAAAGACTGAAAACTAGGGTTGGTGAACCTTGCTGAGTTTCAGTCCACGGTTACCAAAGTCTTGTGAGCGGCAAACTTTGGCACGCCACACTTCTCGTGCTGGTTTTTAGTGTTGGGAGCTTGTTCTGCAGTGTAAAATTAGAACAATGGCACAACATGGCATGCCAGAAGTCACTGCTTCTGAGCTGCTACTGGAGTAGATTTCCTACTCGATCAGCAGCTTTTTCACCACATGTAGTAGCTTTCTCAGCGCAAAAAGTAGCAACTGCCTGCATTGAGAAATCTCACCAGGGGGCATTCTAGCACTCGAAAATCACGTTAGGAGAAGCGAATTCTCACTTACCAACTTAACAGTGGCAAGCAGGCGTGCAGAAAAACTCCATCAAATGGCAGTTGGTGGAGTTTTGTCGGAACTCTGCCAAAACCGCTGGATAAAGGGGAATTTGTGGCTACTGAAAACACACAACTGTAAACTACTAATGTACTTTACAAGTTAAATAAATCACAGCTCCTCAATGACAATTATATGTTTTACCACGTATATTCAGCTCACTTCTTCGAAAAATTGATATTTTGAAAGCCATGTTTTCGCAAATGCTCGAGGCTGTTCTACATGTCCTTGAAGATTTGCTGTAGCAAACACCACAAAGTACAGGTGTGAACAGTTTGAGAACGCGCTAACAGTTTCATGAAGAAACTATCACGTAACAGAATGCTGATAATGTTGTTTGAAAATGGTCATAACCACAAACCATACCCAGAATCCTCTTGCAGCATGTAGTGTCCAGGAAATATGTAATTGCCTTATGTTCCATTAGACAGATCACATGAATGGGTCCTGCCAAATCAAACTGCACTGAGAGGCTAACAATTTACGCTAAAGAATGTAAAAAAAGTAGCATCAGTGTGTGATTGTTTGAAAGAGGCAATTTCCATCCACAACTAACCCAGAGTGAAGAAATTTGAATCTTGGCACGATTTCTTGACAGCACATTCAGACTCTTGTTAAAGGATTGTGAAGTGATCTCATAAGACTTTCATGAGGTAAAAATGAATAGTGCTCCAGAAGAAAAGTGTATTTTTTCTGTCTGGTAATCTAATATTTCATAGTAATTTCACACACACCTCATGTTTGTATTATTCACCGGCATTCATTTCATGCAGTCTGGATTCCCTGAAGTTGACTCAAAGTCAATTTCAAACCATTTTAGCATTTTCATCTTTCACTTACTACTTTTTTGCTCTAAAGAGTTGCTTGCTCTATTCATTCAGTAAATGTTTTATAAGCCTTTATTTTTCAATCCATGTACTGCTCCTGTGCATGTTGTTAGAACCGCAGACTCAGGATTAAACAGCTTTTGAAATGACCTCTAAAATCCTAATTGTTAATAATCATGTTATTTTCAAAACATCAATAAAATGAATCCAAATTCACAAAAGAATTTATTTTCTAATCAAATATTTTCTCTCTCAGCGAAGCATTGTATGCATTAACTGCATAAATGGCACTTCATTGGCTACTACAGGAACTTAGAAAGAAAATGACAGTTTTTGAATAGCCCCTCCCATTTTTTGCTGAATTTTATTTCTGGTCTTAGGCCCTTATTACAACTACGGCAGTCATTAGACTGCCATAGTTGCTGTGGTGGCCAATGACCGCTGCACTGTGGGACCGCCTGCAGTATTATAACTGCAGCGTTCGGACCGTTTTCAGACCGCTGGGATCAAGAATCCCACTGGGTCAGTGGTCTTTCCCTGGGAAAACTATACAGGCGGTGCTGCAGCCTGCACTGCAGAGCATATTTTGAGTTGGCTTACTACCACCCTTTTTATAGCGGGTGCACCGCCATTAAAAGGATGGCGGTGAGGGAACAAAGGGGGCCCTACAGGGCCCCCTTTGTCCCTGTGCATGAGGGTGCCTGGGGAGGGCACCTGTTGTGCCTCCCTTAGTTTTTCACTACCAGTTCCTGGACAGGAAGGAATGCACGAAATGGTGCATTTCTTCCCGTGCAAGACTGTGCACTGGTGGTCCCGTGGTGGTGCTGTTTAGGGCTAACAAACAGACTGGGGGGTGGGTGGTGGTGAGTGTCGGCAGTCCTGGAGCGGAGTGATGACATGCCAACCACTCCAGGACTGCCGAAATCTGTAATCAGGACTCTGCTCAATGGAGCCATGCTATCTTGTGGTTATTGTATGTGCTCTAACCCATAAAACATATAGAAATTGTTCAATCCCTGATTCACACATAAAGGCATGGTATATGGTGTAGAAACTGAACACATGGTATGGAAAGTTAAATGCCACCTGTGGTCTGCTGCAATTATTCTGCTATCTAACAGTGTGACACAGGAAGTGTGCCTCTGCCCTCCCATTGTAGCCTGACTGTTGCAGTTTAGACTTGCTGCACAAACTGTCAAAGTAAACCTTTTGACAGGGGACTTTTGACGGAGGGAGGGAGACCATACTTTAAAATAATAATAAATCACTCCTAAGTAGGCCTTGCAGTTCACAACGTAGGATGCATGATATATAAAGTGTGACATGTACAAATGTAACGTTATCATGTCCCTGCAGTGATAATCCCAGCAAAACCTATCTTAATTTTGGAAGGCTCTTGCTGTCCTGTTAGAAAACTATATTACAAATTAAAATATTAATTCTGCTATCGCGTGTTTAGCATACAAATACATTTTGTTTCAATCACTATAGTTAATATTCAATAAAAACCCAGTTCAATGGTGATGTCAGATTTTAATAAATATTCAGAAAAATTAATTTTAGAAAGTTACTTTTTCCACCTCAAGCTCTTGATGGCTAATTTGTATTAGCCTGGCAACAGGTATGAACACTGCTCACAGAGCAGGAACAATGGCCTGAGTGTGAGGATATGCTTTTCTCCTTGTAGGAAGAACGGTTTATGTGGCCCCAGGAACTGCATTAACTTGTAAAGGACTTTCACAAGTCAATGTAAGTTGAGATCTGGGGAAGGCTTACTTTGTACCCCCTGACTGGCTGGCTCCGAAGCCAGTGGGAGCAAAGATACCCCCAGAATCAGTTTTGAGTGACCATAAAGCAGTGAACTGTTAACTCTCTTCAGGACACTTTATGGACCTGTGGAAGATAAGAAGAAGGATTGCATCTGTTGTGTGAGACCTAAGAGGAGACATTAAGGGCCAGACCTGCTCATATGTGCATCCAGTGTTGCACAGGGACACTAGGCTGCGTCTAATTAGACTTCTCCTCTCTGAAAATGTTGGACTTGGAAAACCTTTTGGACTTTCATCTGCCAGAGGACAGGCACCAACCACCTGAACTGATCCAGCCAAAGTGTGACTTTAATAGGTTGACAAAACAGGTTTTTCCCACGTGGAGCTGTCTGCTCTGTGTCATAGCTATCAGGTGTTGATTTTGGGTTTAAATTACTGATACCTTAGCCTCAACCTAGAGATTAGTGACTTTATTACGTACGGTGGACTACCATTCAACACAATTATTAATTCACGTTCAATCAAATTTACAGAGGTATGGTATGCAAATACAAAAAATGTTCAAATGTTATACGTTTGCCTCTGAATTCTATGAAGGACTTTTTTGTGAACTATGCTTGTGTTCTTGTTCTTTATTTTTTAGGTGAGTGATCATCTCTTCACACATTGTTTATTTGAGCACCAACGTTCCTTTGTTCCATTTTTCAAAGGTGGCATTCAAATTGACATGCATGACCAAAAAATTATTGTAGTCTATTCTCTGTAGATGTTCAGGGGTTCTCTGCACAGAATGACTGTACTTGTGTATGCATGCAATTCCATATTTATTTCCAATAATCTAATGTACCTTGAAACCTTGGCCCATTATTTTGCCAGCTTTTGTAGTTTTTAATATATCTTTGAGATGTTATTAAATAATCACATGCTTCTTTGCATTACACTGTTCTATAAAATATTACATTATGATAAGTGGGCACCAATTTGTAAACCTACATAACCTTTTTTTTAATTACCTTATACATACACAGTGAAATAGCTAAATATTATATTTCAAAACCTTTTTCAAAAACAATATTCTCTTTTCATTTCCATATTTAATTACCAAGGTACTTTGGGTGTTCAAGGCTGCCTTTCTTGTTCGATGTGCTTTTATGCAAATTAAACAACTAGAAGACTTTAACCTTCAGGTGAACCTTCCTCTAATACTGAAAATGCAGAAATTCTTACCTTCATTCTGGGAGCAGCCATTCAGACAATGTTTTGTAATATTTAATAAATAGGGTTACAATTTCATTATAACAACTTAGGGTGGAGGTTTACAATTGTTCACTTAGAGCAGCTAGGCATCCAGCTACTCAGCATAGGAATATATCTATGAGGATAGGTCCTACGCTGCTGTCTTCCACTGCAAAAGTGCTCTTTTGTCAGTCAGAAACATTTATTCGGTTATATTCCAAGCCATAAAAGAGTACATCATAAAAAAAAAAATCTGATTTAAGCTGACACAATACAATTAATATTCCTTAAAAGGAACAATTTACAGATATCCAAAAGACAAACTTGATAGCAACAATTTCAAACATCATCGCCACTCAGAGCGTTAGATAATAAAATACAGCCTGACATTTTCTTATATTTAGGAATATTAAAAGTGGTATTAAAAAAGCGCGCCTTGGGTTGGTATAAAGTCTGAAAAAGAACATAAAGTGCAACGTGGTCTGCCTAGATTGTGAATCACATGGACATATATCCAATCTGCCATCAAAAAATACATTATGTGGATACGGGACTAGTAGATAAGAGGTTCCATACTTAAACCTTAAAAGATAATATAATGTAGCATGGCTAACATAGAAAGAAAAGTAAGGCTCGGTACCTAAAGAACAAACTAGAAGTGAGTGCTCAATAACCCTTTTTTCCTCATCTCCTGCGTATATCTTTTCAAATAAGAGTACGCCTGAAATTTTTTCTTCAACTCAGCCCTTGGTATTTTGGCAATATTTCCTGGATTGTCGAAACAATCAGACTTTCCCAAATTCCTCAAATGGGCTCTAACATAGGAGATCCAAGGGATTTCATTTACCCACTCTAGTTTTAAGCAATCTGTGACAAGGGCACGATTCAAGACTGTTTCATCTTTGGCCAAATATTATACCACAATAAAAGAGGAGCTAATTGTATGCATAAGGACAGGGGAATCACGCCAAGTTTGCTGTGACACATAGTGGTAGAAGTACTTGTTGGAACAGTCAAAAAGCTTTTCAAAAACATGTTTTCAGCTCTCTGTAGGCCTAAAGCATCGCAAGAACCCCAGACTCCAGCACCGTACAGAGTGGCAGCACACATGTGTGCCTTGTAGATTTCAATAATTACTTTTAATGGGCGTGAGCCTAGTTTTTTAGCAAATCTAAAAATGGCCTCCAGATTTTGATTAAAACCCCTGGTCCTTGCCTCCATTAAATGTCACCATGAGCGTTTTTGAATCAAAAAGGATTCCTAAATAAGAAAAGGTAGACACATAAAACAATTTCTCACTGCCCATAAAACATGTCTTTACAGTTGTAGGATGTTTGGCCACCACCATAACGTGGGATTTGGCTACATTGGTCTTGAGGCCAAGGTCATTTATAATATTGTTAAAACTAGTTAAAAGCTGTTGCAAACCCACCCTGGTTATGTACAATAAAACACAATCGTCTGCATATAATAAAGCTGGTAGCGACCTCTGATGGGCATCCACGTGCCCATTTGTAATAGCAGTGTCTAAATCATTTATATACAGACAGATTAAAAAAAGGGGCAAGCACGCAGCCCCGACGAACCCCTCAGCTCATTTTGATTGGACCAGAAAGTTCCCCGCCTGCTCTGTAGCAAACCCTCCCAGTGACATACCGATGCATAGCTGCTATAAAATGCACTATCGCTGGGTCTATGCCTATCATCAACATCTTCTCCCAGAGCTTTCCTCTCTGCAGCCAGTCAAAGGCAGATATCAGGTCCATGAACCCAGATTAAGGCACTGTTCTACTGTGCCCAGGCCTCTACTAAAGCCATATTGGATATCAGAGAACATGCCGTTCTCTGTTCCCCAGGCCACCAACCTTTCTAAGATTACTCTCCCCATGATCTTACAGGTGCAGTAGATCAAAGATATTTGCCGATAACATTTGGGGTCTGCCCTGTCGCCCTTTTTGAAGATGGGGAATATTATCACGGTTCTCCAGGAGTCAGGAGGTCCTTGAACTACATAGCAACTTAAAATATTTGTTAGAAGTGAAAGCCAAAGGGCTGTATTGGCCAAGAATAAATCCGCAGGGATACCGTCAGGACCGGAGGCCTTAATCCTCACAGTCTGGGTTAAGGCACTATCTACCTCATCTAGTGTCGGGGGAGCCATAGTAGTAGCCCCATAATAAATATTGGAACTAAAAGCAGGTTCACTACCGATTTTATAGAGACCCAAAAAAGTTCGACCCAACTCTCTGGCATAATGGCTGCATCAATTTTATTACTATTAGACCCATTAAAATAATCAAGGTTTACAGTTTGCCAAAAAAGTTTAGAATCTTTCCTCTTGCAAGCTATCTGCAGTTGTTCCCCGGCTTCGTGTCTGATTTCAAGCTTGTGTTTCACAAGCGTCTGCTTATATTTGGAGCGAAACTATTTTACCTCTATTAAATTTCGATGTGTTATTTTCAATGCCTTTATCAATCTATTGTGACAGAGGGTGCAGTCATCATTAAACAACCTTTTGCTACTCAGTGGCCTAGACCTAGGTTTCTTAATTATTACGGCATTTATAGTCTCTATTATTGCCTCAAAAGATGTTACCATGAGTGAAGGAATTATGCTTTCTTCCAGGCAGTCTAAGACTTGAGTCAAATTGGTTGTTATAATTTGATGTAAAACCCAGTCAGAGTTTATAGTAGACCACTTCTGAAGTGGCCCTTCATTTTTGTCATAAATTAATGGACCCGATCTAACAGGTACAGATTGAGCATCGCTTTCGGTACCCATTTCTAAGGAAATAGGGTAGTAATCACTGAAATGAATTTTATATATAGTAAAAACCAAGGAGTGGGAATTAAAATAGTCTGTGAAAGCAATAAAATCAATTAAAGTGCCTTGGCCTCTCCCAATGTATGTTACTAGGTCAGTTCCTACTAAGGTGTTAAGATCCACAGTAAGAAAAAGGGAATATTTGACAATATTGAGTTAAAAATGTTCTCACAGGGATTGTGCTTGAAATGACACCTGCCATCTATATCGACAGCTATCAAATGGCAAGCACCCTGTTTTGAAAGAAGGCATAATTTGCCATTGAAGTCGCCTACCCACTGCACTACAGAATCAGTTTATAACTCCTCTGGATGACTTGACAGTGCATATTCCAGCTCTTGAGCGATACTTGTATTTGCAACATTAAAGTTATAGTGATAGAAATTTACAAGTACCAATGTCAAGCTTCGCTTAGGAGAGATATTAATAATCTGAAAATGCAATGAGTCACACTTAATCTTGCCTAACCTGCCATTCATTGTCGTTGAAAAAAGTGTCAATAAACATCCTTTTGCATGACCACCCAAGAAAACGTTAGCTGGTGTATTAATCAAGTAAAACCCATTTATATGTACGATATCCCGCAACCAGGTTTCTTGAAGGCATACTATGCTATAATGTTTAATGAAGGCAACCCATTCTATGAGTTCCAGTTTATACGACAGGCCTGTAATATTCCAAAAAAGACTTCCACAAGTGGTCATATTTTTTAGGCCAGTAGGCCCCACCACTGGAGAAGACAAGAGTGAGGCATGCCCCTCTTTGGGACCCATATCGTTTAATGCCACAGGGAGTTCCAACTCTCAGTGCAATAAAATATTCAGTGTAAATGCAGTGCTCTCTGATGATACATGGGAAGTACAGCTAATGGAGCTAGAGGAGGGGAGACAGGCGAGACAGAATTATGCACACCGCATACATAGGCATTAGGCGTTTCTATTTGAAGACTGACATTGCGGAGTGCTGAAGAACCAACAGTGTTTCTCATGGTCACATTGGGTGGTAATAACTTGGCCTTCCTGACACCTTGATATTAGGCAGTATATGTGAGAAACCACACTTAACCCCAGGCAAACTCCGAACCGAAAAATGCAGTCAATCTACATAGTCTAGTGGAGCAAAATGATTTGAAGTGGGAATAGCCAAAACAGATGACATATTCACAGCTGTGGGTTCAGGGCCTGGGACTCTATTTGTTTCTAACTTATAAAAATACCCCAGTGGCACTGTCTCAATAGGGCCCCTCAGCTTGCCACCCTGAAGAGCCTGTCCATGAGACAGTGGACCAGGGACCTATCCCTGAAATTAACAACAATACAATCCCCTAGTTCTGTTTTAACCTGTGAACAAACCCATGACACCTGTTCAACATTATTTATATTGTAGTGTAGTTCACTACTATTGGCCAGTTCGAAACTTTTGCCAACTAATGAACAGTTTTATTCTTGAGCTGTTTCCAATCCTCTTCTTTGTCTGCTAGCTTTTGTTCAATGACCTTGGTTCCCAGGCCTTTCTAGACATGAATGACATCCTCCTAAATTATCGGCTGCGGGTGCCCCAACCACTACTTAAGCGGCTCCTGGTGCATGCAGTGATGGTGCTATGACAGTGGCAGTGAGCGCGCCGCTTGACAAGTAGGGAATTGTAGTCCCCTGGTCCCTCTCACTCCCTTGCGGGGTCAGGCTGTCAGGAATTAGTCCGGTGGCAGGCAGCAGGCAGTGGCAGGCACAAAGGAGGTTGAGCTCCTGCCCTGCGGGAGCCCCGACCACTACTTAAGTGGCTCCTGGCGCATGCGGTGATGGTGCTATGACAGCGGCAGTGAGCGCGCCGCTTGACAAGTAGGCATTTGTAGTTCCCTGGTCAGTGGCAGGCACAAAGGAAAGTGAGCTCTTACATTTTTTTTTTTGTCCGACACACAGACTTGCACAGGTGAAGTTGTGCTGTATAGCAAATAATTTGTATTGGAAGCATACCCTTCATTAAAACTGTAAAGGAGCCGGGTTCCACATTCTAGACTTACTCTAATCCCTGGCCGATGGCTCTTTTGTTACCTGCTTTGTAAGTGTGGAGTGGAGAGAATTCAATTTGACAATTATACATTCTCTTCTCCTTAGACCTCTCAATCTTTTGATCTCAAATGTCTGGTCTAAATAGTGATTGTCTATGCAGATCTTCTATCTGGTCGACAAGTTTCTTTTCTATGTCAGTCAACATGCAGGTCAAATTGTGTCTATGTGCCTAGGCTGTATTTAAAGTGACAATAGGAGCAAACTACTTTGCCATTCCCTCTTCTTGTTTATAGTATTCATACTTATTCAAGTACTTCTAAGCTTGAACCTCTGAAAGAACCACATGATAATTTCTAAAATAATACTCAAAGGGCCCCTTGCTGTAGAACATACTAAGCAAAACACTACAGGTGATACCATATGTCAGGGGAGGTGATGCTGTCTTATTCTCTCCTCTTCTGGCGCGGGCAACTGCATGCACACATAACACTCTCTCACATCCATCGTGCTCACATACTCATACAACAGCTTCGCAAACGCATTCACTGTGTAATCACCTCTAGATAAATCTACGTTCCAATAAACAACTATTTTCTTCTATCACAGTTTGATGTACCTTCGTTTGTGCTGGAAGTGGAAGATGTGGACATACCTCATACTCCCACCCCCTCAGCTTCTGTTTTCTGTGACTCGACTGTGGATATATTAAATATCAAAAAGGGAGCGAGGAAATTAAGAGAAGCACGTTCCTTTTCCCTGGGTAAATCTATCTCAATCAAAAAGAACGGGCTCATGCAAACATTATTTGTTTGTCATATTACTGGTTTGTGTGAGGAAATCCATTAGGTTTCTTGGAAGAACCTTACCCACCAACCTAGTTGGTGGCATGCTTCATCATCGGGTTCCCACCCAGGATGCCGAGTGCATCCTGGGTGTGCTGCAATGCCTGAATTACAGGGGAGCTGGTTTTGTTTGTGCCAACTGAGGTGATTTGCGGGTTAAAAGTATCTGAAAGATCCCCTTAGAAATGAAAATTGTTTAATTATGCTCCCTATGACAGGATTAAACAGGGAAGTGGCGGGGCGGATATTTATAGAGGTTCAAACTAGACACTTATATTCTAAGAGTGGTCTACATGTTTCAGCCAGGCACTTAGATATGCTGGCTTTCGTCAGGACGAGAGAAGTGGAAAAAGCTGGTCTGATAACTCAACTTTTTGTGAATAATAACATAAGGCGTGGTCAGGGCTGAATTATTGGTTGATTTCCAGGGATGTAGCCACGTGGACTAGGGAGTCCCTACATCTTCCCTGATCATTATCAGATCATGCACCCTGTTAATTGTGTATAGAGCTACCACATTCTATACCAAAGATGTATACTTGGAGACTGCCCAAGACGCCCTCTCAGACAAAACGTTTAAAGAAGAGATTAGAGTAGACATGAATGATTATTTTTCCCTCGACACAGGCTCCCCTAGACATAGTTGCCACGTTATGGGAAGCCTTTAAAACTGTCATAAGAGGCAACTGTATAGCACGACAAGCAGTGGTGCTGAAGGCCATTCGGAGAACACTAGCCTCACTTGAAAAACAGATTAGGAAATTGGACCAAGAGTTCTATGCAACAGGCGACTCAACTAAATTGGCTCTGCTGAAAGAAAGGCTACTTGAATTTGAGGAAGAGGCACACAGAGAAGTAAAATTCTTAGGCAAACACGCTTAGGCTAGACGCTATGTGGTGGAAGACAGACCCAGGAGGACGCTGGGAGCAATGTTACGCCCCCTCTATCCTCTGCATTCGGGACTGAATTAAAAACTGATGACCACAACACAGTTAGGGAACAGAAGGCTGTACTTGACGAATTCTCCATATTTGATGCCAAGCTCTATTCCACCTCCCAGGACTCAAGTTTGGAAGGCCTTTTGCCATTTCTGGACTCGATTGGACTCCTCTGGCTAAATGATGGGTATAGGGAATATTTTGATTTTCCCTTCACAGTAGATGATGTGGCAAAGGTTATAAAAAGCCTACCATTAAATAAAGCCCCCGGTTCGGATGGACTAACCACTACTTTTTTATTAAGGATATAATGAGGAACTAGCGCCCCGCCTATTCGAGCTGTTTGAGGAGGCCCGTGAGACGGGGGTCCTGCCTCCGTCAATGCGGGAGGCACTTATCATTACCCTCTTAACACCGGGGAAACCTTCTGATGAATTAGACTCCTATAGGCCACTCTTGCTAATAAATGTAGATGCCAAAATATTGGCGAAGCTCATAGCTATTAGGCCGCAGCCCTTGCTCCCTCTGGTGGCTCTCCTGGACCAATCGGGGTTCATCCTGGATGGTCGACATCCCATAACCTCAGGACTCTATTTTTGGTGTTGCAATATTTACATTCAGAACTACAGGCAGCTGCTGTGTTTTTAGATGCCACAAAAGCATTCAACACTTTCGAATGGCAATACCTGTTTACCATACTTGGTCGTATGGGGTTTAGTCTGTTATTTATCAACCTAATTCGGACTGCTGTACACGCGGCCGATGACGTGTTTCAGAGTGAATGGGCTCCTGTCAGCACCATTTAGCATTTCACGCAGAACGAGGCAGGGGTGCCGGCTCTCCCCTTTACTATTTGCGGTTGCGCTGGAACCATTGGCAGCATGAATTAGGCGGCACCACACGGCCAAGGGAATTAGATTTAGTGCCTGTAGCCTACTAATCTCACTATATGCAGATGACATCACATTGTATGTGTCCAATCCAGAGTCAAACTTAGATCCCTTATTGAGAGAGTTTATAAAATTTGGCAGTCTCTCCGGTATATTGATCAACTGGGCTAAATCAGTGATTGTCCCTTTGACGGACACTACTGTTCATTGGCCCTCTGAGTTGCCACTTATATGGACAACCAAACCCGTTTAATATTTAGCCATGTGGGTTAGCAGAGAAATGCAGGTATTATGGAACATGAATTACGGCTGTGCCATACACTGGTTGGAGGGGAAGGTCACTTCTTGGGCTGGGCTCCCGCTGTCATTGGCCAGGAGGATAGGCCCGGTTAAAATGGTGGTGCTTCCCAAATGTCTTTATTTATTTGTCAATATCCCACTGCCACTCACAGAGGCCTTTTTTTAGGACTCTACAGTCCCTGCTGATTTCCCTGATTTGTGCAGGTAAGCAAGCTAGAGTTTCATGGGAACTTTTAACTCTTCCTTTATGACAAGGTGGTCTTGGAGCCCCAGACATGGAATGATATGCTTGGATTGCACAGGTGCTGTTTTTGCATTACTGGGCACACCCCACTCCTTTCCAACCGCATGTGGCAGTAGAGGCTGCTTTAGCGGCACCTCTTCCCCTGCAAGCTGCCCTTTATAAGGAATACAACGCCCTAGGGATGACATTGATACGGTTGAGACTATGCGATGAGCTTGGAATGAGTTGAGGAAGAAAGCAGGATATTCCATCTAATATGCCCCTGCGATACCTATAGCCATTAACCCAATGTTGTCTCCCACCAGGGAGGGTCCTGGAAGAGATTTAGCAGACACTATGAGATTGCACACTTTCACTGACCTTTACCCAGAAGAATCTTTCCAACCACCTCGGTCAACTACAGAGGATAGGCAGGTGCCGTTTTCCAAATTATTTGCATATCATAAACTCAAGGCTACATGTCGATCTATACATACTACGTTCCCAGATGCCCCACCTACCCTTAGTGCCTTAGAAAATGTTCTTATGACGGCCTCCTCTCGTTGACTAATCGCCAGAATATACAATCGCATGCAGAACTCGAGCCCCCTGACAACTTCACAAGCAATAGGAGCTTCGAATGAGGACCTACCATCATCACTTACAGATGACCAGTGGCTTTATTGATGCAGTTAACTAACAGCACTTTCCCCAAACTACAAGCTTTGTTTAGTCCACTTCAAATGTTACATAGATTTTATAGGATACCTGTTAGTCTACATCATATAGGTCTCAAAGAGGATGACACCTGCTGGAAATGTGGAAGTGCCCCTGCCGGGTTCTGCATGTTGCATGGGACTGCCCCAGATTAAGGAAATATTGGGCTGACATGTTCCCCATCATTCACCAGATAATCAGATTGGCTGGGGACCCCACTCCTTTGCAGGGATTGTTGGGATAAATCAGGGACACTCCTGCCAAGCTCAGGAAACTACATGTAGTATTGCTTCTTTTTGCCAATTGACGAATTGCCATACATTGGAAAAGTTAAAGGATTCCATTCAAGAAAGATTGGATTACGGACATCACATTTGGCCACTCACAACTGACCACTTTTTGGGAACTCATGCCCTCAACTTCAAGACCCAAGGTTATATGAGTGGTGTGGGCACGTGAGCATCAAGTGACCATAGATGACGTAGGACCACAAGAATAGATAGGCAGGGGTCCATTGGAGGGGTAAATCACACTTTGGAGATGTGGCTAAAATGTAAATGTGCCTGCTTGTTTTCTGTGCACCTTGTCTTTTGCAAGCGTAGATATCTCCTGCCCTGTTCTGCCCTCTTACAATGGGGGTGATGTTGCGTCCTTTATATTAGCTACACCTACCATTTGACTGGGACCATCTATCAGAACGAATATGTATATCAGTGTGATCAAACTACACATGTCTTGGTTATGATACTGTAACCCAATAATGCAAAAGCAAATGTCTGTTTTTTTTTATTTTTATGCACTGTTGGTTTTTGAAATACCAATAAATGAAAATTTTTTAAAAAAACTTTTGGTGAATAAATGCTCACACTCTAAGGTGCGCACAGTGAGAGAAAACAGATTTGTTTTCTTGTAACTTAAAAGCTAACTTACAATTGTTTTTTGGGCACTTGTAATTTAGGTCGCTCTAGATTTTGGTGAAATGGATCCTGGAAGGGGAGCTGTGCCTATAGTCACACTTTTGTCAAGGTCCACTGCCCGCCGTCATCACTTATTTTGTCCGTCATGCGGGATCCCAGCTTTTTCCACTTCTCTGGTCCTGATGAAAGCCAGCATATCTAAGCACCTGGCTGAAACATGTAGACTGTGCTTAGGATATAAGAGTCAAGTTTGAACCTCTATAAATATCAGCCAGTTCCCTTTTTTATCCTGCTTAGAATCAGATCTTGCAAGCCACTCAATCTCGGAGGATGCACTGAGATGATTTTATTCATACTGTGGTAGCAAACATGGCTCCAAGTTTGAATTCTTTTAGGGTTCATTTAGCAACATGCATAGGGTATTTTAGCAGACTTTGGAGAGTTGTTCTCAGGGTCCAGCTGAAGATGTCTTATCTGTTGTAAATGCATAACTATTAACATGTTGACTTAAAATTGTGGGTCATGTGAAGCCTATGAGAGCTTGATGCCATTATGGTGCATAGATGATGAGACCTTGATGGAGATTATTCAGATTTTGAAAGGGGTTAGCCTATTGAGGTCTCTGGAAGCCTTTTCATTGTAAGGTGGTTGAATACCAGCTAAATGAGGACAGCATCTGGAACTTGAAAGCTATATTAGGTGTGTTGCATGTGGCACAACTTTGTGTCCATTATCATACGATTAGTGATAAAAAAAAACGGGCACAGGTGAAGCTTGTTGAATTGCATCAAATCCACAAACTCCGTAGAATGCTATCACAAGTGACTGGATGATATGATCAGTGATGTCACCTTTCACATCATTTAACATTTCACGAGGATGTAATATGAGAGGTCATACTCCTTGAGTATGAGGACCGAAAGTTATAGTTAGTTCACTAAACTATTTAAGGCGAACTGCAGTGTTTTTTTTCAGGTTTTAAACGTGTCTTTATCTTATTGCAACACCTAACTATAAAGTCTATTTAAACTTTGTTTTTTCCTGTGAATTTGAGGTTTTGATTAATGCCAGTTAAGGTCTGATTACCACACCAGACTACAGCATCACTTTAACTTTTCTTTTTTTCAGTAAATATCCAAAGGTTTTTTGATCATATTTAAAGGTCAGCATATTCCCAACCCCTCTTGCAACCTGCAGCCATCGTGCCTGTCACTCCTGCACAAAGGACGTCTAAATCAAAGGGATGGTGCAAGGCTTGGCTTAGAGCCTGTGTCCCCAAGTCCTATAATGAAGACAGTAACATTTTCTTCATTGTTGCAGTAAACTAATCAGATCATACAGAACTGAGGCATCAGCACCAGTAACCCAGCACCAAAATGACAAACAGCAGAAAAAGCTTCAGCCGCCAATCAATTTTTTACATTGTTTTGGTGCTAGAGGAGTTCTTTAGGACTTCTGTGGAACTAACCAACCAGATATACCTAACTTTTTCCAAGGTTTAACCCCTTCGTGCCCAAACCAAGCCTCTATTTAAATACTAATTTGGCAAAAAGAGATTTACACCAAATCCCAAAAAGGACACTTTCTGAGTAAAAGTTGATCTTTTTTCCCAAACTTGTTATATTTCCATTCATATGTTTAGTTTCTGCACATAAGACAGACATGAAACTATCCACTTCTGTGAAAGAGCCAAGCTGGATGACCTCTTCTTTTGGAAAGTGTAATGCATATTTGTGAAACAGCATCATAGTTATTGAGAAAGCAAAACGTGTTTACTATGGAAAATCTGGCCCATATTTACAAGGCCATGAAATGTCGCGCAGGGTGACTTTAGGTCGGCTTGTAGATATAATCAAGCCCATTGGCCACCTGTGCGTCAGAAAAAGTTATGACCCGGCGATGCAATGAGCTTGTAAGTAAGCCCTTCAGGTTATAACTACACAGTTATATATTACAATTGCACGCTATAAAACTGCTGATAGAAAATGTACATTGACTTGCTAAATCTCCCAAATAAAAATACAGGCCCATCAGGAGTAGCTTCCTCTCGAAGTGAAAGAAGAGATTGGTAATAATCAGCTTTGCAAACTGGCATTCACAGTCTGTCTCCGTCTCAAGCAGCAGGGTCCTTTCAAGCGCATGTTCTCGGCAGCCTCCTGTGGAGATACACTTCAGCTCCGCAGTGTTTGATTTCAAAGAGGATTGATCAGCCCCTTCATTCTACAATATAGCCTGAGGAGATATCGCGCAATTCCACTTTTGTTCCTCGTCTTCAACTCAATTATGTTAATATTGACACATGATGATACCATTTTCTTTCTTTTTGATTAACTTTCTCAGTATGGACCATATTTTTTCCCATGAGTTCCTAAATGAATGCGAGCCTACACAGAATTCAGGTTTGTAGATGATGCTGCGCCTTCATCTTTTTCATATGACAACATCAGCACAACATTTCCCCAGAGGTTTAGAAGAAACGGAATAGGTGCATCAGTCGAAGATTTACATACCAATGCTAAAAACTCACATTTTACTCAAGCAGAAATGCTAGTAGAAATCGAAAAAAAAACTTCACCCAAAATATAACAGGACAAATTGACTAAAAGCTAAAGTTGTCAACATCATCAGTGATTGAGCTGTCATGCTAGCCATACCTGGACTATTACATGACTTTGCCTCAGGAAATGACAGTAACATGCTATAAAGAGCCCAGAAGCTGCAAAGCAAAACACCATCCTGAGAGACTGTGCCACTGATTTAGAAGAATTTAATTAAGCATGGGCAGAAAATCCGTTCCGCTCGCGGATTTTGTGGATTTTTGGCAAATTCGCAATCCGCGAGATTCGCGAATTTCCCGCAAAATCCGCGAGCGGAACGTATTGGGTCAAAAGTTGAAGCTGACTTTTGTAACTATTTTAGAATGGCGCCGGCAAGCTGACAGCAAGCTGCCAGAGCCATTCTAAAATAGTTACAAAAGTCAGCTTCAACAGGAAGCACTAATAGATAAAGTAAAGCAGGTGCTCGAGTTGAAGCTCAAATTCAGTTACACAATCATTAATCACCCCAAACTTGGGGTGATTAATGATTGTGTAACTTAATTTGACTGAAGCTGGCTTTGTAGCTATTTTAGAAAGGCGCTGGCAGCTTGCTGGCGCCATTCTAAGTGGGGCTGAGGGCAGAAGGGCACAAAGTGGGGCAGAGGGCAGAAGGGGACAAAAAACGAGTGGGGAAGAGGGCAGAAGGGCACAGAAACGAGTGGGGCAGAGGGCAGAAGGGGACAAAAACGAGTGGGGCAGAGGGCAGAAGAGCACAAAAATGAGTGAGACAGAGGGCAGAAACGAGTGGGGCAGAGGGCAGAAGACCACAAAAACGAGTTGGGGAGAGGGCAGAAGAGCACAAAAACGAGTGGGGCAGAGGGAAAAAGGGCACAAACACGAGTGGGGCAGAGAAAATAAAAAAATCCACAAATTCGCACAAATTCGCAAATTTCACGGATCGCGAATTTGCAAATTTGCAAATTGCAAATTCGCAAAATTCACCCATGCTTAAATTTAATGATGAGACTTTCACCAAAAATCAGCATGAGTCCTCCACTTGGAAACTTCATTATAGTGCAAATAATAGGCATTATAAAAGGATGTTCTCCTTCCCCCTTAAGAGTTCCTCTGACATAATAATTCAGTCAGTCAGTCAGTCAATCAGCTTTATTTCAATAAAAAAATATCTTAAAAGCATTACATAAAACAACAATTTAAAAAACCTCAACGTTTAAAATCCATCGGCTTGTCAATTAAAATAATGTACTTTTCAATAAATTACAGAAAAAGGTCTAAATACATGACCACAATTAAACAATGACATTTAGTCATTTAAATCTGATCGACCAAGCCCAACCTAGGTATTTGGACATACCACAAACATACAAGGGCCGGGTGTCAGACATCAGAATTCGCATAGCGACTATGTGATGTCTGGTACCTAGCTCCCTGCATAGTGGTTTTAGCCAAAGATAAACCTAGGGGTCTGCTATTGAGTGAACTGTGCATTCAGGAACACTGAGACTTATGCCCAAAAATTTGGTGCAAGGAAAATTACTTACAGTCTCAAGAGAAGTGCTTTTAATCCAACACACATAACCACCAGCAACAGTAGGTGAGACCCAATGTCCAGAGATGGATTCCCATCAAAGTCTTGTTAATGATCAATATTATCATATGGTCATCCAAGGATAGGACTAATGCATCTCTAGATCATTGAGACAGTGTCCAAGTCCCCATGAAGGACAGGGTTTCGCCCATAGCTACTCGTAGACCATGTGTATGACCATTAAATGGGAACAGGTGCAGTGCAAAAAGAACTAAGTGAAAGTGAGATTAAAAGTAGAATAGAGGACAAATAGCGGGAAAACTTTATTAGCTATAGGTCTCTTTCTGATTAAAACCAAGAACAGCGCAAAAAAGCAGTCTCACCAAATAGCTGCATAAGGGCCGACATGTTTCTGCCAAGTAGGGAACAAACTCCCAAGGCTTTCTTCAGGGCCTCTGTTCTAAACAATATTTTGCGACTGCAAGTGCGTACTACATATAAATAAAACAAATACACAACCGTGAATCAATCAAACTAAAAAGGATATGTGTTACAATTCCTCCGTGTCAAATGGTATAGTATTCACCTACAATAAACAAAAGTGGTGTCAGTGTGTTGGATATCTCAGTATCACAAAGGTATAAAATAGTATTGCGATTGATTTACTCACCCATAATGACAAGGAATAGGACCTCACCTCACCTGGACCAGGCTCAGGATAGAGGAGCTCAAATATTAGGAGTTAAGAGGGATTTCAGGGACTAGGTAGCCCTCCACTCATTCAGTCACAAAACACAAAACACCTAGTCCCAAAGGCAATCCTTTCTGTAAAACTATGGGCATACTTGGATTTGTCAATAGATCATTCCAATTACTCTTCTAAAGATAGAAGTAGTTATCATGCTCAAGAAACTTGCCAAAAGTAATTAATAAAAGTAGCCACTCTCTGATATATCTAACATTAGACAACACAGTACTAACATTCACTAGAAAGACAACATTTGAAAAAATGTGTGAATAGCTAGAGGACACCTCACGGGCGAACCACCAATGGGGCTCCTGGTTGATACTCACCAGGTTAGCCCTGTTCTCATCATCGGTGTCCACTAGCTTAACGCAAACGTGTCCAACTCCCAAAAGTAAAAAGACAGTGAATGGTGCAGTGTACACAAACGTATATGTGACAAGGACTAACAACATTCAACATATAACAAGACCACAGGATCCGGTGTTGAGAAGACGCTGTTCGTGCCTTCTCCACAGATACAAGTTAAGGGAGCACGAAACCACACTTACCGACTGGAAGTGGGTTCTCTGACGTCCAAAAGACGCGATCATAAGCGGTATGATAGCACAAGCCCAGAACCAGCACGCCCAACATAGTACTGCTGGCAGTGGCTTTCTTTAAAAACATTCGCCCTGAAGAAATTGCCTGAAAACCTACCATGGCAATGAAACATGTCGGCAGTGAGTTGAAAGCGAATCGATAGGTAGTATTCGCTTCTCTCCTCTTTTATGTTTATATGTTTACTGTTGCAGACAAGAAGATACAAATACAAAGGTTTATGTTTCTTGCATGCACAGTATATGGTCTTGTTATATGTTGAATGTTGTTAGTCCTTGTCACATATAAGTTTGTGTACACTGCACCATTCACTGTCTTTTTACTTTTGGGAGTTGGACACGTTTGCGTTAAGCTAGTGGACACCGATGATGAGAACAGGGCTAACCTGGTGAGTATCAACCAGGAGCCCCATTGGTGGTTCGCCCGTGAGGTGTCCTCTAGCTATTCACACATTTTTTCAAATGTTGTCTTTCTAGTGAATGTTAGTACTGTGTTGTCTAATGTTAGATATATCAGAGAGTGGCTACTTTTATTAATTACTTTTGGCAAGTTTCTTGAGCATGATAACTACTTCTATCTTTAGAAGAGTAATTGGAATGATCTATTGACAAATCCAAGTATGCCCATAGTTTTACAGAAAGGATTGCCTTTGGGACTAGGTGTTTTGTGTTTTGTGTCAGGATAGAGGAGGCCACGCGCTGTAAAGGTAAGGAAATGGGTGCTAGACAAAAAGGGCAGGGTAACTGGTTTCTTTCCTGCTTTATGACCCTAACACCTCTCTCTTTACATAACTTACAAACCCCTTACTCCCACTATTCTCTAAAAGGCTCACCCATAAACCATCCGAACCAATAGTTGTTCAGTAGCCTACTTATTATTACAATAAGTTGCCAAAATGTACTAAAGCAGCAAAGCAGCCTTGCTGTAACTGCTCTTCATGCTGGAGAAAATACTAACTTGCTACAATGTAGAAGCCATCCCATGGAACTCCTTACCTCTCCGTCGTTGCCTAAGACTGGATCTAAGTCTGGGGGAGGCAACGACATGAGGAAGGCAGCATTGATTTAAACTGAGCCCTGTGAAGTGTTAGCCAATCGTAACGCTCCTAGCTCGGTAACTCGTAAAAAGTGTAGATAATCAAATTGGTGCCAATGTCATTCACATACACCAGGCAGGGGAAGGGGCGACAACCTATCTTGGGAGCATCTCCTTTGTTAGATGTGAAGCAGTCAGGAAGGTCCAAACTTAATATGACAAAGGTAATGACGCCAGCAGACAACCTTGTTGCAAGCCATTTTTTGTTGGAATTATAGAGTTATGCCTCAATCCCCCACCCCCCCCTGTAACAGTTGACACCATGTGGAGGAATTGAGGGGAATATCAGGAATGCCTAACTTCTTCCGTTTTTTCAACAGTCTCAGACTTTCCACTCTATCAAAGGCAGGGGAAAAAAATCTCCAAATGCCACATATATATGTTAAGCCCTCGGATTGAAGTATACTTTTCCGCTATCACATTAAGCATACTTATGTTATCAAGTGTACAATGTTTGTTTCTGAAGCCTGCTTGTTCCATAGGGAGTATTATTTCCTGCTCCACCCAATCTGTAAGGTGTTCCAAGATACTCCTAGCAAATATTTTCCCAATTACATCCAGCAGTGCTATCTGGCGGTAGTTGCCAGGTAGATGCTTGGACCCTTTTTGTGCAGTGGAATTAAAACACTTCCAGACTAAGAGGGAGGGGTAACACCAAACTGAGAACAGTAAGCAAAAAGGAGAGTAAGGCAAAAGCCCCAAAATAGGTGCTCCTCTTTTATAACAATAATGGGCATTTTGTCTGGGCCCATTGCCCCTGAGGACCTCATTATCCGAAATAATACAATCTTTTCCCTAGAAGGAGCATAGCAAACTGGGGGTGAAGAAGAAGATACAACAAAGGGAATGTGATGCCATACAGAATCAGCATTTTCTTAAAAAAGTTCTTCTAAATAGGTTCCCCAGACTACTTAATTTATTGGAACTAGGAGAGACTTTACTTTATTTCCACAGCTGCTAGAAATGTTGGTCCAGAAACGTTTAGCATCTTTATGAAAGATTTTTAACTTGACCCAAATATAATCTTCATTTCCTTTCTGTAGGGAATGTTTTTTCCTAAATCTTCTCCTTTTCAAAAGATTGTTTAGTTTGGTTTATTCCGTGGAAAATGTCTGGTATTGTAACCTCACTAATCTACATATCTCCCTGTTTAAACCAGTAACTGGGTTCAGATATGGTCTCCGGTGAAGGGGTAAAGGCGGAGAACAGGTTTTTTAGTTAAATTCCATGCCTATTTAATGGATCCAGAAGAAAAAGCTGTGAATCCCTTAGTAATGCTGACAATTATTCTTTGAGTTTTAAGGATGTTTTGGAGTTCCAATGAATTCTACAATCAGATCACTTGATCCCCACAGATGCATCTTTACAATTCCAAGTTCCTAACTCCATTAAGGAAACTTCAGTCTCACAGGAGATCAACACATGATCACTATAAAGGTTACCTAAGACTTCAATATGAGATGTCATTTTTAACATGGAAATTGAAGCAATTAAGTAATCAATAATGGAACAACTAGAGAGAGATTTATGGGGAACATTTGCTGAAGTATCATTCTCTATTCTACCTTTAATATTTGAAAATGAAATATTCCTTAACGCTTGTAACAGAAGCAATATTTTATTAGCTCTACAGTTAGAAGGAAATATTGCTGGGGGGATTTTTAAGGCTTCCTCTTTGGAGTCATTTGCAAATTACCTTATAGCCTGATTAGAAACATTGGTGTTCCGGTCGCCAAGCAATACTATATAATCAAATATCTCTGTCACCATAACGGTAGCAATAAAGTCAATATATCCTTTAGCAGATGGACATGGGAAGAGTGAGATGGAATGTAAGCATTTACAACAAATAGGGAGTCTATACTTTCTTGTTTCCATTAAGGTTTATTTTTACCAACTGAATTAATTTGGAGTCATGGGTAAAATCTTTGTGCGTCTAACAATAGTTGGTACTAAGCAATACTGCTATACCTCCTTTTGCATGACCCCTCTTAATGGGGATTGCTGGGCAACTCAGCACAAATCAGCACAATATCCCTCAGAGGACCACTTGTTTTTAATCCAGATTTCTTGAATGGACACTCTATCGGCCACAAACTATTAGGAAATAAAACTTTGTTACGATCAGTTAATAATCCTACTGCATTCCACACAAACAAAATAATTTTATTGCTAGGAACTTTTATAGTTTAGCCCAGTAGAGCAGTTGGAGTTAAGTACTACAACCAACCAGCTCTAGCTCCCGACTTCCTCATCTCAACCCTGTATCAACTTCTCCTCTTTCTCAGAGAGCAGTAAGACCCTCCTATCCCCTTTTCCCAAGGAAACCCACAAATTACTTTTACTCTCAATTGGTGAAGAGTCTGGGAAAGGAGAATCTGGGAGGTAAATACCCTTCCCCTAAAGTTAAGTGAGGTAATTTCTTTAGCCTTCTCCTCCTGCAGGGGTAATACATTAATGCCGCAACAGCACAGCTTGTCGCTATTTGAAATTACTAAGTTAGATGCCACTTTGGAATTAAAGGTCACTTCAGTCTCACAATTTTTCCCAGAATTTGTCATCTAAACCAATGAGAGATCACTACTTTGAATCATTTGTGAGTATGGTATATCTGCAAAACAACCAAGTATGAATGACCTGTTCAAAAAAATCTGCTGGTCAAAGATCGCAATGCATTCGACAGTCAAGGGCATGATTGACAAATTATAAACCATAGTGTCCCCAAAAAACTTTGTCACATTAGGATTATAGACAGCATTGTCCCCCACATTAGAAGTAAATAACTTAGCAAAACGGTTCAATGAACAGGAAGGGACCACTATTGTGGGTGACAAAACTGGCATGCAAGATGCATTTGCTCCTCATGGGTTTGACAGCAGCTCATAAAATGTCCCTGAAGTTAGTTGAGAGAGGGCAAGTCCTGCTCTGTCCTTGGAGGAGACACCCTCCAGTTTTACAAATGTTAAGGTTGGGGCAAAATGTTTGTAAAAACTGATGTTCTTTAACAACTTTTTACTAATTCTGTGAAGGTTCCTCCTCCTTGTGGTCTTTTGCTAGTTCCTTCCCTTATTCTTCTTGCTTTCTCCTCTACTGGGGACAATAATGCTGTGGTTGCTTAACGTTGAAATACAGGAAAGAGAGAGTTTTTTCTTTTCTCTTGCTAACAGGGAGAGAAATTGGTGGCAGAATTAGTAACTGCTAACAAAAAGATTCTGGTTGGTCTCGGTGTGGCTCTGACTCTCCTTATTTTTTTATCCTAGATTATGGCAGACCAGACTGTGTGCCTTGCAACTATGTTCAGGTGCTGCATGCACCCTGTGGGATTTACTTGAAGAAGGACTAAGTTGAAGAGCCTCAAGCTGGGACTCACTCATAGGCTAAATGAGAAACAGCCAAGAGAAGTGGCCTTTTCAACAAAGATTTTCTTGTCCAGAGTCAAAAATGTGGTGAAGGACAAGAGTGAGTCCAAAATATTATCCAGGTCATTAACTGATTTCTCCATCAGAGTCATAAATGGTGTCAGGTATCTTTCTAGAGTAATGAATCAGATAGCTCTATGTGATTCCTAGTAAAATTACAAGAAGAATGTGGGCTCATAGGCAACTCTGGGGAGCCAGACACTCTTAAGTTGGTTAGAAAGCTCTCGCTAGGTGTACAGCTGAAAAGCTGCATCCTGAGAGGGGAATACAGATGAGTACCCATCAAATTTTCCACTGATCGACAAGATGAGGAAGGAGTTGCTTTCGAAGGTTGTTATGACATAGAACCAAATCAAAACAGGGAGAGTAAAATCTTAAATAATATAAACCTTTTCCCTAGTTGATTAGTCCTGGACCACATGCCCTTCCAAATTAATGGCCACTGTAGATTTACAGAGCATAGAGGAGGATTTGACTTCTGATGATGCTTCTATATTTATTTCTGGATTTATATCCATCGAAGTCAACTTAGTAGATCCAGCCCACATTTTGGAGAAGAAGGTAGAGATGACATTGAAGCCATTCAGAGCATCCACTTGTAGAGACTTGTTTCTCAGAGGAATGGCTTTAGTATTTTTTACAAGCTCTTGAAAAGACCAGTCTTCCAGAGTGGAGTTTCTTAGCTGTCATGGCTTAGCCCTCTACTGGTGGGGGGGAGGGTAAGGGGGCGATTATTATGGAAACTTTCTGGGAAAATGATGCCAAATTCTTGGCATGCCCCAGTGAATAGTTATTTGCACACCAAGAGGTGTTCTGCAAGCTGCACCCGGGCTGTCAGTCAATCTGCTCTGATGTGGTATCACACCCCCTACCCAATCCTATTGCCCCCTGTGCAAACCGGTACCTGACCAACTCCCTCCACATTTACCAGAATACTCCTGAAACCTCCACTCCTAGGATTCTGGCAATGTTGAGGATGGGGCGGAAAGCAATCGCACTTATGCATAACTGTACTTCCTGGGGGCTAAACACAGATGCTGTGGCTAAGTAGCACATGCATCTGGGCTTCTTCAGTGAATGCAGTGAGAGACGTTACTTATATAAGGCTTATCTGTTTGCTTGTCCTCGAGCAATGACTATATAAGAGGTAAAGTGAGCTTGTAGGTACCACGGTACTACAACACTCAATGATATTCCTCACTTACTTGTCCAATTGTTATCCACCTAGCTGCCTAGACACCAGGAATCCTCCGGACTCGGAGGCTACTCACCGCACTTGATCCTGGGGTGGCCATCTCATGTCTCTGGTTGCTTCAGGTTATCAATGTGAAGGTTCCTGTGCCAATAGTGTGCTCAAGAATTTCCTGCTTAGCAGTTCTTTAGTTACTTCAGCAACAATTCCAGCAGTTTCTGATATTTCAGGGACAGGTGTATCAAACGAAGGGCAGCTCCAGCCACTCCTGAAGTTCCAACCATGGCTCCACCCAGTTTCTGACATAGGGGCAGGGGGTAGATGCCCACAGGGGCATGCCACTCTCTGACTTCACCTACTGGTGCCTATCAGCCCACAGTGGCAGTGGTTCCACTTGGTTTCCAATTGGGGGACTGCCAGAAGCACGCCACTGCCTTACTTCACCTAATGACAGAAAATAATCCACTGTGTCAGCATGCCACTCCCCCGGTCTCCTCCCCTCTGTACCGCTAAGAGAGAAGGGGGGCAAAGCAGGTATGGTGGGAGAAAATAGAGTAGAGCTGATCAGAGCAGAGAGCCACTCGTCAGCCATTCTGCAATCGTGGTATGACACTGGCGCATCCACAAAACACCAATCGATTCAGCAACATGTATCGTAAAATAACCTTACAAATAGCAAACAATGGTAAAGTTACAAAAAAGTGTACATTTACCTGTGTGTACCAGGCTCTGTGGATCTTATGGGTTGGATTTCCATTCCGTTAATTCTTTTTTAGGCTATTGTTTCTGGCTCCAGATCTCCTTGGCTCCCATACTGACTTGTTTTGGCCTCCATTGCAAAAGCATCTAGTCAAGCTGCCCCAATATGTCTATATGTCTTACTTTTACCACGCTCCCCTAGTAAAAAATGTTTGCCTTGTGTATTTTGTATATACTGTTTACTTTTTTTCAAATCTAATGTTTTTTAACCCTGCATTGTCCTGTTTTTCTATATTTCCTGTTTCTGTATCTAACTTTCTCTTGTCTGTAGTTTTCATCTGCTCCTTTTTTAATAATCTTTCCCTCACCCCTCTGTACATATATGTCTTGTGGTACTGTAAGACATTTTTGGTAAAGTGAAGAAGATTGCAGGCCCAAGCAAGCTATTATTCACCAAACATGTTTTTTGAGAAGGCTTTCTTGCCCAAATAGCCATAATGAGAGAGTTGCCATGGTCATAGATGCCCCCCATGTTTTCTTATTCTTTATACCGTATACTGGCACTCAATATGACTGTGTAGCATGGCAGGAAAGGAATAAAAAAACCATTGCATTTGCCAACAAATATTATATGTCCTTTATTGACCATTCCACCCCCTCGTTGTGGTTCACTATCACCCTTTCATAGCCCTGTCCCTCCCTTAGGAGAAAAAACGTTTTGGTTGACTTGACTACCAGGCTTTTCGAACATGTTGTCAAACAACAGGCCATGTTGTCAACCAAAGAAATACTTTTGAGAGAAGATACGGCTAACTGAACTGTGGTGAGGTATTGCTGTTTATTCAAAATAATAATTACATTGGTGGTGAACCTGGATTCAAAAATGGGTAATTTATGTTAATTTTCTAGCCCCACAGACCACCAGTGCCACAGCCAGTGCCAGCAGCAAGGCAGGAAGTGCGACAAAAGAGGCAAAGGCAGTTGGAGGAGCCTAGTGGTGGCAGGGATGAAGGGTAAGTCACTTTGCTTGCTTATTGATAAATTAAGTGTGCTTTGTGTTAAGCGAGGCAGATATCCCACCCATCATCATCACCTCCCTGCCCAGGTCATGTCACCACCTGTGATCTAACTGCAGCATGGTTCAATTTGGCACAACAGTGTTGGCTGTGCAATGTGCTTCTGCTTTAGATAATGCAGCATTGCAACGTTTGCAATGCCTTGCAAACCAAAAACAATGTGTATTTCCCTGTGCACACTCAGTCAACTCCTACTAGTACTTCACTCCATGGTTCCTCCTTAGGGTCCCAGCCTACCAAAACATTGGCAGATGGGATACTCTGTGACAAATGTTCTGAATAAAATATTGTCAGGTGGGACTTGAAAACGTACACCCAAAGCACCCCTCATACCTCAGACCAAAGCCTCAGCCTCTCGAACCCGGAACAGCTTGGAACCTACACTGTTTACCCCATGGTTCGGGAACACTTCCCTGCAGGAAAACGGAGGTATTCCCGAAGAAGGGAACCAATCAAACATTCATCAGGCCGAACAAAAGGCAGAACAGGAAGAAGAGGGATGCCACAAGGAGGAGACCTAAAGGTGGAACTCGGGAGAGTTGCAGAATGCGGAGAACGAGGAAACAGAGAAAACGCTGAGGAGAAGAAGTGAAGAAGCCAAAGTAGACCAGGGCGGTAACGAAGGAGACGAGGAGTGTTTTGAGGAGTGGTAGATTCCCCCCCAGGAAGGGCGAGAATGCTACCACAACTCAAGAGAATTGCAGCCTGGATGGTGAGTGATGCCGTACACAAGCTTGGGGCTGGTGTTTGAGGGGACTGGTTGGGAGTACGAGGGAGCGGGCGGCAGAGAAGGAAGGCACAGGAAGAAACACTTCAGCACTATTGGGTGAGGGACTCACGGGGACAACTCAGCCTGTACTTTGGTTTTTGAGAGTTTGGTCCAATTGCATACAAACCTTTCACCTCTCACCTTCTGTTTGCACGCCTATTTTTGGTTAAAACACCTGTGAGGGAATAAGTCACAGGACCAAAGCACTCTGGCCTTTATTCTATTAAGTTCGAGCCCTTTCTCTGACACCTAGGAGTTTATCCTTCTTTCCACTCATGGTGTGGTTGCAGACCCTGAACAAACTACTAAGTGTAGATATACTTTGTACGGGCTACTTACCATCCTCTCTTCTTTCTTTGACCTTCCTGAGGGACTGCTGGTTGGTCGAACAGCCCAACCAAACGAGACAAGGGTGTGAAGGACCAGGTGACGACACCCAGTGACCAGACCCACTCTTGGAAAGACCAAATTGTCACACGAACTGTCAATGAAGCATAACCAGTGACAAAGCAATCAAACCTAGCTTTCTATTTTCACCCATCCCTCCCAAAAATATATATTGTTCCCTTCCCTGTACTGCAGTGCATAGTTTATAATCTGTCCACTCTCTACTTACAACAGACAGGATATCCATTATGTGTGACATGTGTGATATTTTCCTATTCATCTGCCTCATCAAAGTTTGGAGCCAGGGTAGAATTAAAGAAGCAGTTGGAGAAGAGTAGGTGCCATTGAAATTCATTTTAATAAGTTAATAATACATTTTCCATTACAGCTGACCCAAAACCATGCTGCAGACTGCCTCCATTAATTTTGCATATCAATAATACTATTACTTGTGCTGCATATATGTCTAACTCTTCAATGCAAGGTCATTTTTACTCTCAAAGTGTCGGTTTAGTTTTACTTTGAAATCCTTAATACAAAAAAAATCACTTTTACTCTGGTGATATTCTGGCTTAGTTCGTGGGAGTCAGTGCTCTTGTTACGTTATGCATGTGTAGGAAAATTTGGCACTATGACTAATCATATGAAACATTCCAGTGCCCCTAGGAGACCAGCAATGTTCCGTTACTGTGCCACTATAAAGTATCTTTACTGAGCATTACAATTTGTGTTTCTTGAAATATCACTGGCTGGTTGCTTTGGAGGAGGAGGCTTGTGCCTCTCATCCCTCCCACCAGCCTGACCCCTCTCCATCCCCGCCACTCTATTGCCAGTGCCCCAAGCAGGCGGGGTCCTCCACTGCTGTTTGGCGGAACACTCCGCATCTTTGTCATCCACAACACACTGTCTTCTACGCTGCTCCCTATGTGAGATGTCACTGATTCGGGTGGGCCACCAGAACCTGGTACAAGAAGTGACATTCTTACATACCTGCCTGGATGCCCTTTAAGCCCTTTTCTTAACCCGTTAAGCGCGCCGCAAATTCCGCCCCAGTGCGGACGTTCCATTGCGCGAACGGGATCGGAACGTTCAGCAGACGTGCGCAGCACTAGCGAGGTAGTGCACGCGACGTCCGCCGAACGTTCGCAGCACTAAAAGGGTTAATAGACCTTTTGGTGAGAAGGACTATTTTGTTGTGGGTGATAAGGGAGGGAGTTGAGAATGGAAGTTGGGGAAATGTTCAGACATAATTATTGATGGGCAATTGGAAATGTTTGTTTGGCAAGACTGGTGGGTATGTTGTAGGTGAAAGGGTGAGTTTTCTTTATAAAAAATAAATGGGTAATTTCTAATATGCATATCACTTGCAATCTGTATTTTTTCAGCCTTGTGGTATTGTTTATAGACAAAAAGCTGTGTTCTGAACAGTCACATACTGCACATTGACTTTCCCTATCTAAATCTGAAGTCACTTGCAATATATTTAATTGCTGGGTTACTTCCATTATTTATACCCAAACAATACCCCAGTTATCAGTGTGGGAACAACACAGACTTGGTCTCTATTATTGCCTGGTGCGGTTAACTACTACCCACTGTATCTATTGACCACTAGCCAGTTAGGCCCATGATAAATAACTACATACAAAAATATCTTACTCTTTCCATTCTATCTCTGATTGCCAAAATAACAACCTTAGTAGAAGATATTAACTAAACTTGTTCACTGCACTTCTTAGTTCTCTTATCTGAATAGATGAAGCAATGACTGCTACCTCTCTCAATCTTCCAAATTCTTATTGCATAGGTTCCCAAGAGGAATTCTGAAAGGTGGTGGTAGTAGCAGGCTATCGCTAACAGGGAAGACATCACAAGTGAGGTCTTAGTCCCACGTATTCAAAATGAGATGAACTATATGTTATGTTGTCTTATAGCTTCTTGTATAGCGCTCGAATCACCGCGAGGCATCTCGGCGCTTATATGATCATGAAGAACGATTATCCATCACAGGCAACTAGACTGAAAGAAAACATAGAGTTAGTGGGCTATTTATTATCATTCCTTATTCAAGACTAAGTCACAACCATGACACAAAGACTTGATATTACAAAAAAAGCAGAAGTAACTTCTGAGCAAAGGGGAGCTAGTGTTCAATTTATTAAAACATCTAAAACCAAACTTACAAAATTCTCGAGTCCAGAGTTGACTTAGGACAAGGTTAAGCATTTAAGCAACACAAGGCTTGATTCAGAATGTTAGTTTACTGACTTGCAGTGTAAGTTTACAACTAGTAACTTTGTGAGTAGTAAATAATTTCTATCACTTACGTCAAAATTAGTTACTACTACTACTAGTTGGTGACTATTTGTAAGGTTACTACTTGTGATGGTAAACTTCTGGTAGATCAGTTTAACTGCAAGAGTGATCCTACAGCAAATGTGCAACTTTATCTTATCAGATAGTGCACACTAGTGCTACTACCTATCGTGGAACACAGGAACAGACATTGTTCTAACTCTGCACTATAATGATGATTTGATATTCTATTTCTTTCATTCCTGGGTTCATAAGTGGGGATGACATGGACTATTACTCAGGTAAAAGATCCTTCAGTGAGTTGGTGTCACTATCACAACACCCGCCCCACCAAGTGTGTAATCCATGTAAGGTGTAAATTCATAAATTATACCTCAATATATCACACCGCCTGAGAGTATTATGGGTTTAATGAATAGAAGGAAACAGTGAGCTCGGAAAAGGTGTAACAAAGGCAAACTCTGCACAGCAACAATATTCTTTAGGTCAATGGGCATCACATCATCATCAAATCTGTTGTGGAAAGAAATGAAGGAATGACACAGTTCAGTTAATGCCTTGCAATTGCAAACAGTACTTCAGCCCCAAGGGACCCCTTCCCTTTTGTGAATGCGGGTACCAACATTTTTTGAGAGCAGGCAGTGATCCCACGGACCTCTGCCTACTCTTAAAAAATGAAAAGGAAACGTTTAATGTTTCTTAATTACATCCTGTTTAATTCTGGGAAGCTTATTGATATAAGCTTCCCAGAATTAAACGATTGGTCGAGAGTATTAAATAAATGTCTGTGCGATGATGTATCTGTACATTCAACCCTTCACGTATTATTTTTCTGTAAATTTTATTCTGCCCTTAGAAGAAGGTGGATAATTCCTGTATTGAGATTTTTTTGGTCTGAGACAATGTCGTCCAGCATTTGTGGTCCTACAATCCTTAAAATCAGAAGTTGTCATTGCCTCAGTGACAGTTTTCTTTAAAAAAAAATGTAATGCAGAAAATTGATTATGATGTGATTTTATGACAAGTATGTGATTTTATGACAAGTATGATTATGTGCCGGGTCCCTTCCTTTTCTGTACCTACGTTATGATTGTATTTTAATAAGTTTCCAGGACATTTTTTATCATGCAGATATTGTAATGTGCTTTCATGGTTATTTTGTAAGTAACCGAATAAAGCGTGTTTGATTTGATTTGAATAAAAAACTGCTTTATTTAAAAAGCAGTCACACACATGGTGGTGTGCTGACCCCAGCAGGCCATTATCCCTGTGAGTGCCAGCCATCCCCATTGGGTAGTAAATTGAGACCTGACTCATGAATATTAATGAGGCAGGTCCTTTGCGACCCATTGGGAATCGCAAACAGTGTAAAACACACTGTTGTATAAAGCTGTTTGCAATTTCGTAATGGCAAATCACAAATGGAAGTCTATATAAATCTGGCCCACAATTGTTACAAAGTTGATTTTGATTTGCCAATGCGACCTAACCATGATCACGTCATGTTGAATCTGCAGTTTTGCCAATTGTTTACCCATAAAATATGTATAAAAATTCCTAGTTTTGAAGGCTCGGTAGTGACATTTAATTTTCCTCCCAAGACTCTGTTGAATTATTTAAAGACTTTCTCCTCCTCCTTTAGAATGTTTTCAGTACTATTTATGAGTTTGACACTTTTGTTAAAAGTTAACTGCTGAAATGGAGATTCTTGTTCTGATTTTTTTGATTTGTATTCTCTATCTGAGCCTTCATGACAATCTATGCATTTTTTCCAGTAATGTTCATATTATAAATCCTGCAAGACTTCATTTAAAAAACCTTTTTTATATCTAGGACTCAGTTGGTAAGTGGTGCATGTTCTTATTTGAAGTTTACTCTGCTAATTAGCTGGCTTAATGTTGGGGAGGGTAGTGTCTCCTGCCACTAGATCATAAAGAATAACAGTCAGATTCCCTGAAGTAAAATGAGGGGGCATAAAATACTACGGTTTAGTAATTTATTTGGGAATTTGGAGAGCAACACAATAGGGGGAACATTTGTGTTATATTCTTCGTTTCCCTTTTAATTGTGTATTTCCCTTTTACCTCACTGTATACTTTCAATCCATGGCTCATTCCTTACTGTTGTGTTACATCACTTAGAATGGAGCTTTGGTCATTATGCTGGAGTTTCATCTGATGACAGCTGTACTGTGCTCTACTGAATAAATTCCTATTTCATGGAACTTGGATTTTAATCTTATTTCACATGAACTTTACAATTTGCCCTAAAATACTTACAAATAACACCTTTTCTCAAGACCGATCAAGGATATTGGTTGTGATCAGAAGGGACTTCCATCTCGCAATGGATCCTATCCTATCTTAGACAAGCTAGGATGTTTAAATTATTTTAACAGGAAAGATAACGTAATGGTAATTGACTTGATTGCTGATCATAATCTGACTAAGTTATGTTGACATATATAGAAACAATGAGAGAGATAGGGAAAGCGAGAAACACTCTCTTAGTCCCCAGTTATGGATATCCAACAATAGAAGAGAGGTTACATGTGTCTCAGAAACCACAGGGACGGAGCCATGTAAAGAAATTATTTAGCCAGCCCGATTTAGGAGGATAGGAAAGCCCTCACACACTGACCTGGTCAGTGTCATGCTTCATCATAGGGCCCCACCTCGGAGGCCAAATGCCTCCTCGGTGTGCTTCGACGCCAGGATACTGCGGAGCAGGTTGTGTGATAAGGCGTGCAGTGAAAAAAGGGGTAAAGTAAAAGTGTCTAAAGGGTATCTCAAAAAATATTTTATTGGTAGATCCCTGTAACACAGTTAAAATTGGTCTTATGTGTCTGAATTTACAGCCAAAGGTAATGTATTGGTTAATTCAGAGTATTTTTAGTCAGTCAACATGTTTCAGCTAAGTATGGGCGAATTTTGCGAATCTCGCGTTCGGGAATTTTGCGGATTTGCGAACTCGCAATCCGCAAAATTCGCGAAATCTCGCGAATTTGCGGATTTTTTTTTTTGTGTTCGCAAGGATTTCTGCCAGTTCGCAAGGATTTCTGACAGTTCGCGAGGGTTTTGTAACAGTTCGCAATCGCGAACTTACATGTCGGCTCGCAACGGTCACGATTATGTTGTTTCTACGTCTGGTTCATCATCATAGGTTCCCAGCACCCTCTGTTTCACCCCTGCCACCCTCTGTTTTACGAATGCCACCCTCTGGTACATCAATGCCTTATGCCACCCTCTGGTTCATCATCACTGTAGATTATGGGGGGAAAAAGCAAGCACACCTGCCTGCTTCAACTGACATGAATTAATTTGGGGTTGATTTATTAATGTGTCACTGTTTTAAAATTCCAGTCAGGCACCTGCATCCTTATCTGTAATTTGCTTTCTGTTGCAGTGCAATTTTTTTTTCCAGGACCTTTGTGGCCTAGTTGTAGCTATTCTATGAGCCTGCTGTGAGGGTCAGAGCAGGGTCATACAATTGTTGCAACTAGCAACTGAACAATTGTTGCAACTAGCAACTGACCCTTGTCAGGAAGCACTACAGGGAACGGTTACTAATGATGAGTTTGAACTTTTGAACCTGCTTTCACTTTTGCAAAACTCGTTTTTCTGCAGCGCGGCATTACAGCAACTTTAATGCCCCACCAAGCTTATATGAGAAAGTTGATTTCTAATCCAAAAGTTTTCCAAAGAAAATCAAAAGGCCTCAAATCTAAAAAAGTGCAGGCAAATGTCAACCTGAGGAGTTATTCTGATAAAAATAATCATTTTCAGAAGGTCTATGCTGCTTTCTAGTAGATTTCTTGTGCGGAATTGCAATTTTTGTAATTTCGCGAGTGCGAGATTGTTGCTGCCCGCCGCACCTACATGTTCGCAATTGCGAACTTACACCGCAAAGAAAAAAAATCTGCTGCGCGCGAATTTGCGGATTTTGCGGGAAATTCGCGAATCTTGCGGATTGCGAATTTACCGAAAATCCGCAAAATCCGAAGCGTAACGGATTTTCCGCCCATGCTTAGTTTCAGCCTATTCAGTGGTTTAAATTTACCCAGGCATTCATTAGGACTAGTGTGACCCCGGCGGTATGGACTCCCTAATCATCCACCCTAACCAGAGGACGTGAAAGTGAAAAAATGAAAAAAGGTGAAAAAGTGCAAAAAAGGGGGGGAACAATGTCCAAGGCCCCCAAAAAATCCTGGTTTAGGATGTATCTGCACTTTAAAACGTGGCGCTAAATGCACCATGGGTCTCGGGAGGGGGGTAGGAGCGTCCCTGGCACATCGCCCTCAGCGCTCACCACCCGTAGTAGCACCTAGCTCTGCCTCGTAACTGGACCCATCCAGAGCTGAACAAACATCACTTGATAATTAGGTCAAGAAAGTGACAATAAGTTAGAATACAAACCCTCCCCTACCACGTCGTAGCAACTAGAAACTGCTAATATTGCTCTAATCAATTTTTTTTGGACAAGGCAATTAGTCAAAATCACACAAAGGCACTACAAACATGGGTAAAAGCTTCCAGTTTATTGGCAGTTTAGTTATTCCAAAGGGGATAACAGATCTCAATCAGTCTCACCCATCTCTGCAACATAGCCAAGGCTCTCGGTGGCGCAATGAAATGCTGTGAAGATGTGACTATACTGACACTAAGCAATGGAAAGAAGATTTACTATGATGGTTGAAGCCCCCCACTCTGACCTCTGCAGACAGAGCTCTGCTAGAGGTGACCTCACTAAAGAAGAGTTAGAACATGCTTTTGCTTCTTGCTCTTTTACAAGTCACCTGAGGAAGATAGATTTCCAAAAGTGATTTATAAAATGGAGCACCCCCTAATGACATTCTTACTATAAACAATGTTCAGAAAAGCAGAAAATATAGGTTACTTATGCCCTATTTCCAACAATGATACCATATCTATTATATCTAACAAGGTGAGGACCCTCTTGAATGCTGTAGTTATCACACCGAATTCCTGAGAAATGTACCAGGCTCTCATCCAAGATTCATTTTACAACCCTAGCACACGTCTTGTGGCAATGGAAGCAGAACACTACAGAAGCCTTGGATCCCTCACTAGATGCTGTGAAAGCGTTTGATTGGGTTGAGTGGGGTTACCTGTTTTGAACCTTTAAGGGAACTGAGCTTGGGAATGACTTTATATCTAAGGTTTTTGTGTTCAGTCCTATATGCAGCAGTAAACACAGCAAATGTACGGGTAAGCATTGTCAACATCTCTATTCTTCCTCATTACAGAGCCACTTTCAGCTTCCATTTCACAGTAGAGTGTCATTTTATGGATTCACACTACATCCATCAGATTAAAGCATTCTTAAATGCAGAAATACTCACATCATCAAGTGCTAAATTCTCACTGCCTGTCATTTCAAGGTATTTTGGTTGCAAAATACATTCAATCCACAAGGCTCTATGACTGAACCAGCCAAGTACAGGCTAGGTTTGCTGCTGCATGTTAAGGTCAAGTCCTATTCATCACTGCTATTGGAAGATCTATTAGAGTAAGCCAGCAGGAAAAAAAAAATCTCTGTTTTCTAACAGGCTTTCGACTAGTAATTAGTACCACCTTCTCACTTATTATTAAGACAGCCTTTAATAAAAATAGATGGGGCCCATCTCTGAAACAAACTTATAGACTGGTGCATACTGTAGTGTCGTGTAAATAAACAATGCCAGAACCCTTTTCGTTTCAGACCTATGATGTAAGTGTTGGAGGGTAATGAAGTGAATGCAGGTTTAGAACGTGAAGTTCTTGCTTACACGCTCAAGAATAGACATGTATAACTGCTCTCTGTGTGTGGTGTAGTCATTGGTGAGTGCATTTTTCTGGGTAACACACTACAACTGGAGACCAGTAGGGCATATGTAACCCGCAGATCAACAGTGCTCTCCCAGACAGTTTGCTGTGGTCCGATAAACTACATGCGCTTGCCATGTGTGCTGCAGTGGAAGTACAGACTCAATGCTGGCACCTGTGAAGTCTCAGCACATCACCAGCCTGTGTAAAGCTTTTGCAGACAAAGAAAGCATCTTTGAAAATCTACATGTTCAGGCCAAGAATCAAATGAAAAAGTTGCCAACAGAGGTACCGCTCTACTGTGCAAATGAATGCTGCATGTCACATGGTGTGATAAAGCCTATTGTGACAATCCAGTGAAAGTTAAACTGTAATCTGATATGCTATGAAGCAGACATCAACCAGGGGTTACGAACAGACATTTAAGCCCAAAGCCAATTGAATATCATAACGTTATCTGCTTCTCAAATCATTTGAATACAAAAAGACTTGTCCATTTGCCGAAACAATGAAAAAGAGTCATCATACCACAGCCTGCTGTGGAGTGGCACCAGAGAGAGCGCTGGAATTGTGCATGCCAAGATGCCCATAAATAAAGCGGCCCACTGCCAAAAGTGGGGGTTCAGAACAACACAACTCTACAGATCTTCTTCAAACCAAAGAGCTCCAAAGCTCCAAACCATCAATTCGTTTTTTGAGAGACTGGACATCCTCATAAAGCACTGTACATTCAATTAACTTAATGATGTGGAAGCTACACTCCTCAGAGTGATAAATGGATGTCAGTTAGATTCCTTTCGATGAAGAATGCTGAAACAAACTTTGAGCTTAGAGCAAGTCCTCATGGCTGCCTGAGCTGAAGACCGTGCTGAGCGACAAGTGGCTGACATGGAGGCCGGAAGTACCCAGAATGCATCAGTCATGAACATGAACAGTAAACCAAAGCATAAAGCTGAAGGACGCAAAGCGATTTATCCACAGAAAAAGAAAATTTGCTTCAGACGTGGATTGTCATTTCCACCTGACAGTAGATGTCCCAACATTGGACAGATTTGCAACGGCTGTGGTAAAGAGAACCAATTTGTGATGGTTTGCAAGGAGAAGGGAAAAGTAAGTGCATCACATCATAAAGACAAAACGGGAAACCGAGCATTGCATCAACGATGTTTGACTCGCTCCCACAAAGCCAAACGATCACATCAACTGAGGAAAATCAACACCAAACAAAGTCGATCATCCTCAAAATTATCAACAAGGAGTTCCTCATTGTCGGTTTCAAGTGAAAGTGACAATGATAACTGTACAATGTTGATGTTTACTTCACAGAGGCATGTGGACTAGTCAAATATGAGATAAACACAGACGAAAGAAAGATCAACATAAAAGGCACCAAAGACCTACAAACATTGTCTGAAGATTACCCTGAAGATAAATGAGTGTTCGATACCTTTTATTATTGATAGCGGTGCATCAATCAACATTATGCCTGAAAAGAAATATAATGAATTTTCTCCATTACCACAACTTACGCAATCAAAAAATAAAGTATATACATGGGCTCAGTTGACACCTTTGCAAAGTCAAGGTTTGTTTGTAGCTATCATGAAGCATAAGAAAACAGTGATACAATTGCCTATTCATGTACTTCAAGGTACGGCTTCAAGTGCCTAGCTGCTCAGTTTTAACACCACTGCCTATATGGGACTGATATCAGTGAACTACAATATGAATGATCATCATGAAATTGTAAGTCAATTACCTTTATTATTTTATGGGTAAGGAAAGCTTAAGACAATGCAAACACAGTTACGTATAAATGAGGATGTTCATCCTATTGCTCAAAGTCATAGACAAATTGCATTTGACTTTCAAGAAGCTGTCAAATGATAACTTAATTCATTTCTCAAACACAATATCATTGAACACTCCACTGGTCCAATGCCATGGGTGTTATCCATAGTAGTAGTGCCAAAAAAGACAGTTAAGGAGCTGTGCACACTTGCATTGACATGTGTCAGGCCATCCCATCAAGGCAATCCAGAGAGAATGACGTTCAGGACGGCACATTGCTGATAGGATAACTCAACAGAGTCGTGCAAAGTTTTTCTCTCGACTCGACCTAAACAAAGGATATCACCAGTTGGAACTTGAAGCGAATTGCAGGTACATTACAACATTTTCTACACACATTGGTCTGCTTACACGCTGAAGAATAAAATAACATTGTTTTACTTTTCAGCTGCTGGCGGACCCAAGTGTGTGTAGGGCGGTGTGGGGCTGGGCCAAGGGAGGGAGGAGGAGTGGAGTGCAGTATAATTGTGCATAACAGTATGGTCAAAGATCTGAGGCCAGCCAAACAGACATCCGTAGTTAGGTTTTTCCAACCAAGATTTATTCCACAGCTGGATGGAGAAACAGCACAGACTCCCTGTGCCTCACCGAGGATCAAACCAGCCCGCTCAGGTCAATACCTGCGCTGCTCGCATGCAGCATGAGAGCAGTGCGGGCATTGGATGGGGGTATCTGATGGTGTCCCAGGGGCTGCTGGGAGCAGGAAGCAGAGGAGCAGAGAGGCAACGGGCCGCATCAGGTATGTTTTTTATATTTACCCCCCCCCCTTCTGCTGCTGCCCGCCGACCACCACTTTTATTTTCCAGCAGTCGCAAATGGTGCCCAGGCTAAGTAAGGTGCTACACATACACTTCCAGCTCTCCTCTCATTCATTCGCAATCAGAGTGAAGTTTTTTTTATTGGAACAGTAGCTTTAGATTCAGTAGTGCTAATTGCTTCAGGTTGAAACATAGTTTTCTAACCCATTTTAAGTTGTTTTATGATTGGAATTTCAGCTAATGAAAGTTCTCTGGCTGACATCTTTGAATGTGCCCCCCAGTTTAGACATATGAATCCTGTTGAAGGCTGAAATCCCATTTCTATGGTTTAATCTTTTCTTGATCACAAACAAAATGTATTTAATTTGTAGAAGACCTTATTAGGGCAAAAGCACACAGCACACCACTATCATTTCACACACTTATAAAGAAATGAACTTCAAATGCACTTTTTCCACAAAACCTCTATGGTCTAATACTGAGATCTCCCATCAATGAATTATTTGTTTGTCCTATCGGATATCAATATCGATGGAAATATCTGTACAAGTGCCCATTTTGTGAGTACTATTCCAAGAACACACCGTACATTATCTGCTGTTGCCCTGCTTGCTTTATACCCAATCTAATGTGTAAGCAATTACTGCTGACTTTCTGCAGGTTAGAAATTAAGAGTTGTATGTAAAGAGTGTAGGCTTGCTTTTAGTGGAAGGTTGGCATCATATAAAAAGTCTGTCTGTCATACCTTATATGCATATGAGGGGAGTTGATTTTTTTATGTAGTGTGGACAGCTCTCTGACTAACATGCTTTAATTTTAATCTAATGTCAGGGCTTCCACAAATAGATTATATCAAGTGTTAGCTCCAAAAGGCACTTGATATTGTTTATTATTCCCCAAAAAATAATTATTGGCACCTTACTCTTGTACACACCAGTGGGCAGTCCTGTATTGTTTAACAGTTTTGGATTCTGTAGACAAGGCAGGCACTTGGTTAAACAAAAACACAAACATTATCAAGAACTAATGCTTTTGTGTTTCATGTGCATTACTTACCTATTAGAATGGCAGCAGATGTGTTTTAAATTGTTTTATTACCATGAATGCTGTATTTGAGGACAAACTTTTTCAAAAGATTTTAATGATTGTTATCATTTCAGCTAACTTTCACACAGTGGAGTAGCAAGGGTGCTAAGTGTCCATGTGCAATAGAAGGAAACTGTTCCCCCTCACTATTGGTTGGATAATAACATGATTGCCAGGTTTCAGTGGGCCTCTTAGGTCCCTATGTACTGTTGCAACTGCTTCTGCTGCACAGTTAACAGGTATGTCCCAGTGTTCAATCTAATATAGTTAACTGATTAAAAGTAATTTTGGGGGAATAGTGGAAGAAGTGCAGGTGATCTGGGCTGCTACTAGACTCACCTTTAGCAGTTTTACTGTACAATGGGTGCCCAAGAGCTTCAAGTATCTGAGTGTCCTTATTAATAAGAGCCTGGAATGGATGGTGAAAGATATATTGACTCACCTTATGGCCAAAACTAAAATGATTTTATGATATGGTCCTGTGCTAACTGAACCAGAACCAAAATGTTCAAGAAAAATAACATTTGCATATAGATATATCTACATATTTGGAATGTTCGCACCAGATGTACAAATCTTTAGTGTTAGAAGGTGAATCATTAGTTGAGGTGGAGAGTAGTCCACCACAAAATATATTGTCACTATTCTTGTTTATTGCTCAGTAAAGACTTTGGTAATGTAACCCTCAGTTCAACTCCACAGAGGAAACAGGCTTAACTTGAAAAATTTGAAAAAATAATATACAAAGACAAAAGCAAAACACAATAAAAATCCCACTCCAATTTATAAAACTGGGGAAATTACTCAAACAACAAATATACAATAAGGGGAAATGGAGAAATGAACTTTTAAAGTTTGAATTCAGTTTTAGCACCAAAAAGCACAATGTACATACATGAGAAAGCGGGCAGTGCTGAGCTGACTTGTCCAATGGCTGGAGACACTGATTCTGCAGATTTCTTTTCTCTATCAGAGCATTCTATGTCTTCATCTGAAAGCTTGGTTGAACTGTATGCGACTCGTATGAGTATGGAGGATGAGGGCCCGGACGATGAGATAGAAGAAGAACCTGGCTGCAGTCTTCACAGTAGCCCGGATGAGAATATGGATAAAGAGTCTACTGGTGCAAACACTGTTCGGAGGCTCAGATTGGACAAAAATGATAAAGAGCTTTATTTAGAAGGCGCAGTTAACAGAAATAAAGATGGGGAGTGCTCTGAGGATATATCATTAGATCTGATATATCAGACCATGATGCTACATAGGGAAGAGAATCGAGAAGACAGTATGAAGGTTCAAAACTCTTGCAAGAAATTACAAAACTCGGTCAGGAGGCTGGTCAAGTCACATAATGAGTTTGTTACTAGAGCAACTGAAGCTGAAGCGCGTATATCCTCATTGGAAGATGAGATGGGTCAACAGCGGAAAACTATTGAAACACATCTAGCGACTAAAGAAGATATCAATTGGAAACTCACAGACATTGAAAATAGAGCCCGCAGAAACAATCTAAGATTTTTGCAAATTGAAGAAGGGAAAGAAGGCTCTGACACACGAGGATTCATAGTTTCATTGCTAAAATCTGCTATGCCACAGACTGAGAGATGGGATTGGGACAGGGAGGTTGAAAGGGCCCATCGATTTCCGTTCAGGGCGAATCTTAGAGATAAAAAACCTCGTGCAATTCTAGTGGCGTTTAACAGCTTTCAAGCTAGGGAGGAGATTTTTTTAAAGGCTCGCCCTGATAAAAAATGTAAAGGTCTTGATTTTTAATTCTTTGTTAGACCTGATTTGTGCAAGCAGTCTGTTGAATTACGGTGGCAGTTCAGACAACTTATAGCTCAGTTTCAAGGCAAAGGTGCGCAGGTGTATTTGATGTTTCCTGCAAAACTCAAGGTTATAAACAAAGAACGCACCAGATTTTTTACCACTAGTCTACCGCCAAGGAATTTTTGCTTTCAATCTGATATTGGGCTGTGAGATGCAAATTGTCTAAATAACTTTGGATTTCTGGGGTTATACTACTGGCAGTATTACTGGCAGTATTGATTTGCAGTTTATTAGACAAATGTCTAAATAATTTGGATTTTTGGGGGTTCTCTCGCCGGCAGTATTGACTTGTAGTTTAATCATAGGTTTGTGAAAACTCTGTTGGGGGGCGGCAGGGGAGGGGGGACAAACTTTCATCACAGGACCATTGGTCCTAAAGCCTCAGTGAAGGGGGGGGTGTATGGGGGGGCAGGGGGGGAGAGAGGGGGGGCTTTTTTGGGGGGGGTAAAGGCACGGGTGGGTGTAATTAAAAGGGGAAAAAATTTGGAACACGACTAGTGAGTGCTGAAAAAATAGACACAAGATACAATGAGCAGAAATTGGACTTAAACATGTTATTATATAATTTTTCTTTTGTACAAAGTTTGGTTAAACCACCTTGGATCAAACGTTTGAATTTAATATGGCGGGAAATTGCTTAAGGATTTGCTCTCTGAATGTATCCTGTTTAAATAATGTAATAAAAAGACATAAAGTGGCAGCGGAGTTAAAATATATACAACCTGATGTGGCTTGTATACAAGAGACGCATATCCCATGGAGTAAGAGGGACCTCTTGAAGGATCTAGGCTACAGAGTTGTATCAGTCTCCAAACAATCGAGTATGATACGTGGGGTGGCTATTTTGGTTAGAGACACCTCAGTTACTGTCAGGCGCAAGTTGGAAGACAAGAAAGGATGCTGGGTCATTGCTGAGTTAAAGTTTGGAAACAGACAGGTTACGTTAGTTTCGGTATATGGGGCAAATCTGGATGACCCCGAGCCTTTGATAGAGATCAATTTGGAGCTTGTTAATTTTCAACACCCGATAGTGATCTGTGGTGATATCAATATTAATTTGAGCACTAGCGTACTAGGAGATCCACAAACAATATATAAGGGTCGCAAGCCCAAGGTTTATATTGCCCTTAAGAATTTATTACAAGATCATGGGTTGGTGGATACTTGGGGGGTGCTAAGAAATAAGGACTCTGGATATACATTCTATTCTTATCCACACAAGAAATTAGTAAGATTGGACTATTTTTTTCTACCCCGAAACTTGATTGAAGGCACGAATATTAGAATTTACCTCCGAATTTCTTCGGACCATTCCCCATTAGTGGTAGACATACATCACTTACCCAAAAGGAAGATACAAGCTAGTTTTTCATATGATCGCAAACTGGGTGTAAATATTGAATTTATTACACACATGCAGGGTTGGATTCAAACCTTCTTCGATGAAAATCGTGGTACGGCTAGCATCCCCGTTGTATGGGATACATTTAAAACAGGGTTTAGGGGAGAATGTATTAATTTTGCATTTGGCCAGCGTAAGAAATTAAAAAGGGAACTGGATATGTTATATGAAGTGCTGAGAAATGCGGAGATTTCTTTAACCAGAAAAATTGCTTTGGGTAATGTTGATTTGGCGGAAGAGGAGAATGGGGTTATTAAAGCTAGGTCTAATATCTTGGGATTCTGGGATAAAGAAATTGCTAGAAAGTTTTTAACCTCCAAAATGACAAGCCATGAATTCGGTGAAAGAATAGGCCGGGTTTTGGCGACAAAAATCCGAATGAAACATTCCGCTGAATATATAAAGGCAATGGAAGATTCTCATGGTAATATACATTACGATCAAGAAAGCACATTGGGAATTTTCCAAACTTATTATGCACAACTTTATGCGAGGGAAGACATTATAGCGCCTGACGATCAATGGTATGATAGGATGTTCACAGACTTGAAAATATTAGATCCTGGCATAGCCGATGAACTTGACCAACCGATAACTTTGGGGGAAGTGGAAATTGCAGTGAACAGTTTAGCATTGGGTAAAGCCGCAGGGCCCGATAGGTTGCCTGCTGAAATGTATAAACGTTTTATGCATAACATCAAGGATGAGCTACACCGGGTAATTTTAGCTGCTCAAGGTGGCAATCCCCCTGCTACATGGGCCGAAGCAACAATTGTGGTGTTCTGTAAAAAAGATAAACCTACTGATAGGGTAGGGTCTTATAGACCTATATCCCTGTTGAATGTGGACAATAAGATCTACTCAAAGATATTGGCTATTCGAATGTCCGGGATAGTGTCATCTTTAGTGTCCAGATATCAACACGGGTTTATTCCTAAAAGGAGCACTACTGAACACATCAATAAAGTTATCACCCTGTTTGATTTGGCTGCGGTTAACAAAAAAAAATTAGCGCTTTTTCTATTAGACGCGGAAAAAGCGTTTGATCGGGTGGCATGGGAGTATTTATGGACCCTAATGGAAAAAATGGGTTTTGGTCAGAGATATGTTAAGGCCATCAAAACACTCTATCTCCAACCCAATGCTAGGATATCCACTTTGGGCGGACTCTCCGATGTGATTAATATTACAAGAGGGACCCGTCAAGGCTGCCCATGCTCCCCCCTTTTATTTGCATTATATATTAACCCTTTTATTGAGTTACTAAGTCAGAATAGGTTGATCCCCCCCTTTATAGTTGCTGAGTTTTCTTTTTCTGTCTTCGCATATGCGGACGACATAGCAGTAGTGACGGATAGCCCGGAAACTGCCAGTTTGGAAATTGAGAAGCTAGCCAAAGAATTCGGCAGGCTAACGGGATATAAACTCAATGCTTCCAAAACACAAATACTTTGTTCCGGTGCCATAACTTGGGGGGATGAAAGGGTGGTTGATGAAGTTACATACTTAGGAATACGTATTAAAACGGACATGGATGAGTTGGTTAATGCTGGAGTAATGTTTTCCATAAAATCAAAACTTCCTTGGAGAAATGGGAGCGGCTATATTTGACTATTATTGGTAGGACTAACGTCATCAAAATGAATGTTCTTCCGAAAATTCTTTATTTATTCCGATCAATACCCCTGGATTTTCCGAAACATAAATTACAGGCATTACAATCTCTTTGCGGTAAATTTATTTGGAGTCCCGGAAAACCCAGGCAGGCAATGAAACATCTTACCTTACCAATTGAAAGGGGCGGAATGGGGGTACCTGATTTTTTCTTGTATTATGTAGTATGTTTTTTGTTAAAAATTAGATTTTTGTTAATAAGAGATGCCAAGGAGGACATGCATAATTATCCCTCTATATTTGAGATTTTGATGGGGTCACAAACCAAACAAGTGTTTTTTAATGAAATAGATGGTAATTATTACAAAAGGACACGATTCAAGGTTCTTATAGGTGCTCATAAAGTTTGGAAATGGGTGGCCCGTCTCATTGATGTACGGAAAGTCTCATATTACACTCCATATTGTTCGGTTAGTTTTTTACCCATGATATTCTCGGACGGAGTGGCTCGGAAATTACAAAAAAAGGGGTATCCAGGTTGGGAGATTTTTTTTCGAATGCAGGAGAGTGTAAATCGTTCTCAGAAATGAGTGAAGAATTTGGGTTGACCAGGGATTTTTTCTTTAAGTTCTTACAGATACGAGATTATTTTAATAGACACAAAATTTCTTTAAGGGAGCATAAAATCGTAGGAGGTATAACACAACAAGTTAAGATAGGGGTTCTCTATTGCATGTTTTTGGAAGAAAAAACTGATGATTTGGACAAAGTACAAGGAAAATGGAGGGAACTACTGGGAGACAATGATATTGAAGTGGGAAATCTGATTTTGATGTCTAAAGATGTACTGATGTCCGCTAACTTAAAAGCGCAATTTTTTAAAAGCCTCTTTGATTTATACTATACACCGGTTCGAATGCTAAAGTGGGGTAAAGGTCATGATGGCAAATGTTTTCGTTGTAAAATGGATAATGCAGACTGTATACATATTTTTTTTCTTGTCCTATATTAGGGAAATTCATTCAAGATATTGAAAAGTTTGTCTCCATTATCCTAAAGGCCAATCTAAAAATTACTCCTTCAATGATGATTTTAGGAAAGATTCCTGAGGATGGGCAAAATAAGGAAATCACTGGTTGTCGACAGTTTATTTTTGTTATAATGACAGTCGCCAGATTATGTATTGCAGCAGAATGGCTTCAAGAAAAACCTCCATTATTTCAACAATGGCAAGCTCGGTTATATAAATTGTATAAGTTAGAGTGGAGTCTTTTTTCGTTATCTGAATCAAGAAGAAAAAAAAGATTGGGATTTAAAATTTGGGGGGCTTTTTCTGATTTTTATGAGACTTAAGTACTAATGATGTGGCTATAGTTATGTGTATCTCCTAATGTGTAGCTTTTCCCTTTTCTTATTTGTAAGTTGTATTCGAGTATGTGCGCTTGTGTTTTCCATTTCCCCAAGGTTGGGAATTTGTTTTGAATTATGAATTATGTATTATGTGACGGTTATCTTGTGTATCTTGTATGTTCATGGTTCTTTTCTTTTTGACGTGTTCCAATAAAAAATATAAAAAAAATAAAAATAAAAAAAAAGCACAATGTGCTAACCGCAGGCAACTGGTCGTAGTAGGCAGGGACAAGGTCAAGGTTTGAGGCTGATCACAATGGAAGGGGGGTTTGGGTACAAGGCCATGCAGGTCCTGGTCAAAGAGTTACCTTTGAACTTATCAATTGTTCGGAAGAAAAAATGGTCTTCAACGACTCATCAGCAGAGCAAGTTGCAAGATATATCCGAGAGTTAGGGTTCAAAATCAACATCAAGATGATTACTGGGAAAAGGTTTGAGAAACAGCACCTATTATTTTAAAAATTAAGTACTGCTCTAAATAGCAAACGAGTTCAGGTGTGCCTTTTGATATGTGGGTATCACAACAAAAAAATTGGGTATTCCTTGCCCTACAAGAATAATTCCTATCCTATTTGGTAACTTGGTCAGCTTTCAATAAAGTAAGAGGAATCTCTTTCTTTTGTAGTTTGACCCTCATCCACTCCAATAATAGCATGCTTCATCAATGGGTCCATCCTAGCCCCTAAAAGCCAGGATTGTATCAACCATATTCCAGGGAGCCCATTTGATATTATTATTTTTACCGGGAGGACTAAAAAGAAATAAAAATACCTGAGACAGACCTAGGCATCCCGTTAATGGAGGTCTTTGTGGTATGGGTCCAAAATGTATCTTTAGTGGGGTTCCTAGGATATCAATGTTCTCTGGCCCTAGAATGAACGTCAACATGTTTCAGCCCCTATCCTACAACCTATATGGTCCAGGGCTTTCTTCAGGACCTTATGGTATTAATTGCCCCAATGTTATATACATTCTCTCCTAGTTACATGTTTATGTGACATGCAATGCTAGAATTGCATGCAAGGAGGGGCGGAGCTAGCCACGCCTGCAGATGGCTGCTTTGTAAGCGAGCTCCTGTGGTCGCTTAACAATCCTTAAACTATCCTGCGTTCACAGCCTGCCTCATGTGTTGTGACACCCAGATACCTCCACCGGAAGATTACAGTGTCCAGGTAAACCAACTTCTGGGGTAAAAATCTCTCCTGAAATTACCAAAAACAGTCGCTGAGTCGGAGCCGGAGCGAGGCCTGTGGAGTGCGCATGTGCAGGAGCCTGTGGCCTCGTTGTGAAGCTTCTGGATGGGCTGCGATGCGACGTCCGTGAGATCGCTTCCTTTCCCTGCGGATGGGCAACGTGGACTGAACACTACTACAGAGCCTGCCCGGCCGATCTGTATTGCACCTTGAGGAAACGGAGTGGCCAACGGCAGCGCAGCTGTGACCGTGAGGCTCTGGCTGATTGTTGAGGTGGAGGTGAGAGCTGCCTGGTGCATGGGCTCAGGCTCCCGAGGGCAGTCTCCATGCGACCTAGGCACGGGCAGTTAGACGGGAGCGGCCCGCAACTAGCGGGTGCAGGGGCTGCCTGCGGGGGTCCTCCAGCTCACTTACAGACAGTGCTGCAGGGCCCACACTGAACACGACGCCACTGAGCATTGATAGAAGACACATTGGCCTCATACATCAGGATATACCCCTGGCTGAGACTGCACGTAAGGTAATGAACAGGGTGTGACGGAGTTCGGCTATGCAGTGTATGGTGGAGACCCTCGCGCTGCCACTGAGCATTTGCTGAAGTTGCCGGTGGGTATACGCCAGGTAGAATTGCATCAAGCAACTAACGATCTGTGGCTTGATACACAAGTGGTGTGGGGGCCGAGATAGGAGACGCAACGGTGCCCATTGGCGCCCTCTCCCCCTCGCCTACTGACTGCTCTGACCTCGTTAGGGCTCACACTGCATCCCTCTTGATGGGTAACTCAGACCGAGCATACTGCCTGCAATGTAACGAGGCCCAGAGGTGCAGGAGCACCAATGCCCTGAGTCCTGGAGGCCTTGTAAATAGAAATACTAACAACTTGCAGTGCAACGGCCGACCTCTAGCAGCATAGTGTAACAGCGATCTGACTGGTGCAAAAGATTTGGATGCCCGCCCACTGAACTTCAGCACTGAATAACGCAAATCTAGACTGTGATAACACAAGACCTGCTGTTGGCGTCGCAGCCCATACCAACTTAAACAATTGCAGAGTCTCGACCTACAAGATGCGATGCCTCAGTAAAGCGCTTAGCTGTCCACAGTGCCCCAACAACGGGGAAAACAGATATGTCTCAGCCCAAACTCTATTTTGAGCAGGCAAAGAAAATGGCCAACAACACTGTGGCAGAACAGTCCTCAACTCAGACGGCTACGGCGGCCGCAAACTCCGCTACTACTCTGGATTTCCAATCCATGTTCACGACTATTCAAGCAACGCTGACTGACATAGATGGGAAAACTGACACTCTGACCTATAGAGTAGACAGTATGTCTGAACGACTGGATAGACATATGGAGCAGATAGATATGGCAGAGAGACGGATTTCGGACTCAGAAGACGCGCAACAACAAATAGAAACAAAACAGGAGAAGACCGAAAAAACGCTTGCAACTATAATGGCAAAGTCAGAGAACTTGAAGGCGAGATCCCGCCATAATAACCCATGCTTTATGGCCATAGCAGAATCAACGAACACAGGCAATATGGAGAGCTATATCGAGAACCTGCTGGTGACATTATTTGGCAAAGACACTTTTTCAGCAGTTTTCATTATTGAGAGGGCGGACAGATCGATTGCTCCGCTACCTCCACCAGGGCCAAGACCGCTCCTGGTCATAGTAAAACTAATGAACTATAGGGATCGCGACACAGCTTTCCGAAAAGCTAGAGAGATGGGAAACTTGACGCACAAAGGGATGACCATTTCCATTTTTCCGGACTTTACACAACAAGTCGAGGAGGCGCGGAAAAGGTTTGTGGCAGTTAATAAGAAGCTATGGGACCAGAACATTCCATACTCAATGATATACCCAGCCCGTCTTCGAGTAACTGATGGGAGAAAAGTAAGGTATATAATGATCCCAAAGAAATACTCAAATTCCTGCAACTGAAGTGCACCCAGGCACGGCGCAGCGCATCGCCTAGAGGTGAGCAGGAAGAACAAGGACACCTCAGATGTTGAATAACAACAGCTTCTCCTGAACTATGAACAGTACTGGGTCACTGCCCATTGGATGGCTCCGACAGTGCTCTACATGGACGCAGATGAGTGCTCACCACAAATTCATGGTTTGATTTACAGTTTAAAAACAGACACTGTGGGAGCAGTGTATACACACCTAGTGCAGTAGTATAAATAGTGCTGTTGTCTATAAGGCGGACAGCATGTTGTCTCTTCACTGAGCTTAGCCGGTTGTGTAGATGGTACTATTCCTTTTGGATGACCACCCGTGTGACGCAGTCACTGGGGTTCCCGACTGGCATCTCCCGCCACAGTGTGTGCACCACAATACAATATTGTTTCTTTAAGAGATTTTGCGGTTGAAACTGGGGGGCTTTTAGTTCTTTTACTTTTAGTTTTGGTTGGCTTAAGCATTTGGGGTCCGCTGAAGTGGGTGGGGGTGGGTTTTTTCAGAATTAGGGTTTGTTAATGTGATTGCAACATCAGGCCAGCTGAGACTTACATTGATTGCATTCTTTGATTACTGCAGCAAGACATTGAAATTAGCAGGATTGATGTTTCAGTATGCATATGGGTGAGAAATACAAATGTGTGACATTGAATGTCCGAGGGCTCAATATCCCCAAATTAATAAGGCAGGTGTTTGCCTATTAAGATCGTCATGAAATCCAGATTGCTCTCCTCCAGGAGACACACCTGCCCATGACCTCTGAGACTAAAATCCCTCTTCGATGGGCGGGGTATAAATTGGCCTCATTGTATGCCTCATACGCTAGAGGGGTGCCTATTCTAATTAAGCTTGGCCTTTCCTTTGTGCCTATCAAAACGTATACAGACAAGGAGGGGCACTGCACCATGGTACATGGTAAGCTAGGGGTCACCCTTGTCACCTTTATCAATGTCTATGGCCCCATAGTAGATGTACCAGAAACCTTCGCACGACTGTACAGCCCTATTCGAGAGTGGCTCGAGGCAGCCATTGTGTGGGGAGGAGATCTCAACACATATTTGGACCCTCAATTATACAAATCAAGCCCGCAAGGTCTATGTACACCCCAAATAGCACAGAGTATCAACTATGCCATGCTTGAATTTGGTCTCATAGACATATTGAGGCTACGAAACAGCATGGCAAGAGAGGGTACGCATGCTACGCCTGCACATAACAGCTGGTCCGAACTGGACTATATGCTTATTAATGAGGGGGCAAATGACTGGGTCACAGATGTCACGATACTCCAGTGCACACTTTCAGATCACAATCCGGTGATGCTTACTTTCAGGATTACGGCTACTGTCCATCGCCCCTATGTGTGGCGATTTCGCGCGCTGGCACAATTAGATCCTATCTACAATGATACTATACGAAAAGTCATAGGCGTATGGAGAGGGAGGACGCCCAGGCTGTAGCCTGGCTACCAAAATCCGAGAAGACCATCACCACATAACTAAAATCACAGATTACCAGGGGACGGAGCACTATGCCCTTGTGGCGATAGGGGAACAATTCAGCAGATTCTACTCCGATTTATATACGTCATGGGGCCGCAGAGGACTAGAATTAGAAGCCTACTTAACTGATATAGGATGCTCATGGCTGGCAGACAACCATCGTGAGTATCTAAACCAAACACTAGACGAAAAAGATATAAAGGCGGCAATAAGTCCACTACTCAAAAAGCGCCAGGGCCAGTCTGGCTCACAGCCGAATTTTATAAAGAATATATCGACCTAGTCATTCTCCACATGCTTGAAATGTATACAGAGGCACATGAGTCTGGTGTGTTGACGCCATTTGTTAGCCAAGCACTGATCATCACACTATTAAACAAGCATTTGCAATGCAATAGGTCTCGCATTTGTGAGAGTTTGAGCTATTGGCATTGTAAATGACAATGCTTTTTACTGATTGTGATTTACAATGCCAATAGCTCAAACTCTCGCAATGCGAGACCTACTGCATTGCAAATGCCAGACGGTAATGAGTTTACGCTCTGGCCTGGGCTTGGGTTTCATTTAATTTTTCTACATAATGATTTGGTATTTCTCACATATTGAGCGCATATCGGACCTACACTGGCAGCAACAAAAACAAGTTCACGCCATTGAAGAGAGAGTCTCCATTAAAGCATCAGCCGGAGAACCCCGAGAGCAATGACCAGAAGGAAGATAAGGAGGGATAATCCAAGAGCAGTGAGCCCGAGGAGCACCCGCAGCCTGGCAGGCTCTGCCCTGGAGATGAGCCGGGCCTTAAGAACAAGGGCACCGAGCCGTCCATTGTGCTTGGAGAGCTGGAGCACTATGACCTGGACATGGATTAGATCTTGGATGTGCCTTATCTCAAATCTAGCCAGCAGATGGCAACTTTGCCCCGGGTGCCCCTAGAGAAGAGGACTTCGGGTTTGCGCTCCAGCTTTAGAGGCCTACGGTGCCCCGCAGGAAAAACGGACTGCCTGCCACCTGGCTCAACTCAGTTTTGTGTCCTGTCCCCTATGAAAAGCTGTGAGATGCGACAAGCACAACCCATTGTCCTGGATCAGAACATGCATCCAGCCGAGGGATTAGAGCTCTCCCAGCCCGCCAGTAAGAGCAGCGGCGCAGTCCATGAGCCCGACACACACGGCAAGGGCTTCCTTGGCTGCTCTTCCCCCAAAGCCGAGGCGAGCATGCTCCACTGCCCCCTGAGGGCCTTCTACCTGCAGGGTGCCGCTGGGGCAGAGGGCAAACTGGAGCTGCTGGGCGGGAGCACCACCTGGAGTGAGGAGCGGGGCGATGACGTCAAGAAGATCAAGAGCCTCGTAAACGTCGTGAGGGAGGGGCAGATAATGCGACTGGTAAGTCCCACGAGTCACGTGTTAAATTGAGCATACATGGTGTCTAGAGTGTATTACGAGGTTATGTTTTTTATTTAAATTGACGAGGTTTTAGTTTTATTTAAATTGTAACTTGTTAAAGTGTACCAGTGAGAAAGAAAATCAGTTGTACACAGACACCCTGAAAACAAGCACAAACACACAAGCCTCGCGCGTCGGGGGGAGGGGGGGCGGGCACGATTTACTCGCGGGAGCAATAATTGCGACCAGATGGGCCCAGCGCTCCCACAAGTGAGTCTCCACATGTGTACACGTTGCCATTCAAGGCAATGGAACGCGTGCACTTGCTTGGCTGAAAAGCCAAAGCCATCAGAAAAGGTATTTTTGCCTTTGCAGCGCATGCATGCTGCGAAGGTGAGACCTAAAAAGGACAAGGCCCCAGACTGTGCGAATCTTACCGGCCATTGTCGCTAATCAATCTGGATGCCAAGATTCTGGCAAAAATATTAGCTACCGGGCTGCAGCCCCTAATGCCTAGCTTATTCCTCCCGGACCAATCCGGTTTTATTCAGGAACGATCTACGTCTCATAACATAAGAACCATCTTTGCCATGTTTCATGTCTTAGTCCCAGAGCTGCCTGCCGCCACAGTCCTGTTGGACGTGGCAATTGCGTTCGACTCCATAGAGTGGAGTGATAAGTTCCACATACTGAAGCACATGGGATTTTTATCACTGTACCTTGGATGGATACAGCTCTTATATACAGACCCCTCCTCGCTTGTGCGGGTAGGGGGCTTGACGTCAAAACCATTTAGGATTTATAGAGGCACTCATCAGGGGTGCCTGTTATCTCCCTTTCTGTTTGCGTTGGCACTTAAGCCGCTGGCTTGTATTATTCATCAGCGCCACAGAGAATCTGCACTTAACTTCCTGCATCTCCTGGTTGGCATATCACTCAAAGCTGACGACATGCTGTTATTTATAAGAGAACTGAGAAGCTATCTAGAAGTAGTGCTGAGGGAAAACATCCACTTCGGACTATTCTTGGGTCTTTAAATCAATTGGAATAAATCAATAGTTATGCCACTTATGGCCAAAACAGCCCCCTCGAGCGTGGACTACCCCTTGGTGTGGACCACAGACCCAGTAAAATACTTGGGCATCTGGGTTCATCGTGATCCTGACATAGTAATTAGAGAAAATTATGCCCCCTACTGCTGCCCACTTCTCCCCTCCTTACACAGCCCACAGATTCAGCCTTATTGTTACATCACGGAGCTACCTGCTCACTTGCACAAGCAACAAATCCTCTTCCTACCGATAACATAAATTTGAGCATCAGCAGTTGCGAAAGTAGTGTGGATCGTGACTGCGATTCATGTAGTAATAATAACCTACTTCTGAGAAAAATATGGGACATAATTAGAACTCACTTCAATCAATCAATCTATTATCATATTTATATAGCGCACTACTTACCCAGAGGGTCTCAAGTCACTGGGGGGGGTGGGGGGGGATCTGCTACTGCTCGAATAACCAGGTCTTGAGTTGCTTCCTGAAGGCGAGGTGGTCCTGGGTCAGGCGGAGGTGGGTGGGGAGGGAGTTCCAAGTCTTGGCGGCGAGGTGGGAGAAGGACCGTCCCCCTGTGGTGGCTTTACGGATGCGGGTGACGGCGGCGAGGGCGTGGCTGGTCGAACGAAGCTGGCGTTTGGGAGCGTAGAAGTTGAGGCGGCTGTTGAGGTATCCTGGGCCTTGGCTGTGTAGGGCTTTGTGTGCCAGGGTGAGGAGACGGAAGGTGATTCTCTTGTTGACCGGGAGCCAATGCAGATCTCTCAGGTGTCCGGAGATGTGGCTGCGACGGGGGATGTCCAGGATGAGTCGTGCTGAGGCGTTCTGGATCCGCTGGAGTCTCTTCTGGAGTTTGGCGGTGGTTCCGGCGTAGAGGGTGTTGCCGTAGTCCAGACGGCTGGTGACGAGGGCCTGGGTGACCGTCATCCTGGTCTCGGTGGGGATCAATCGGAAGTTCTTACGTAGCATGCGCAGGATGCTGAAGCACGACGAGGAGACGGCGTTGACTTGTCTGGTCATGGAGAGGGAGGAGTCCAGGATGAAGCCCAGGTTGCGTGCGTGGTCTGTTGGTTTGGGTGCGCTGCCTAGGGCGGGGGGCCACCAGGAGTCGTCCCAAGCGGCGGGTGAGGATCCCAGGATGAGGACTTCCGTCTTATCTGAGTTCAGTTTCAGGCGGCTGTTCTTCATCCATTCGGCTACCTCTTTCATCCCTTTGTGAAGGTTGGCTCTGGCGGTGGCGGGGTCATTGGTAAGGGAGAGGATCAGCTGGGTGTCGTCGGCGTAGGAGATGATGTTGAGGTTGTGCTGGTGTGCGATGTCTGCGAGGGGGCTCATGTAGATGTTGAAGAGGGTTGGACTGAGCGAGGAGCCTTGAGGGACGCCGCTGATGACTTCGGTGGCTTCAGATCTGAACGGGGGAGGCGGACTCTCTGTGTCCTTCCGGCAAGCAAGGAGATGATCCACTCCAGTGCCTTCTCCTGGACTCCGACGTTGCTGAGGCGTTGTACTAGGGTACGTGTCGAAGGCCTCGGAGAGCAGCGCTCAGATGTCATCAGTGACTGCGATCAGGGCGGTCTCGGTGCTGTGGTTGGCCCGGAAGCCAGACTGCGAGGGGTCAAGGGATCCGTTCGTCTCGAGGAAGGCGGCCAGCTGCTTGTTGACGGTCTTCTCGATGACTTTTGCAGGAAACGGGAGCAGCGAGATGGGGCGGTAGTTCTTGAGGTCCGTGGGGTCAGCCGATGGTTTCTTGAGTAGAGCGCTGAGTTCGGCGTGCTTCCAGCTCTCCGGGAAGGTAGCGGTGTCGAAGGAGGTGTTGATGATGTCCCGCAGGTGGGGTGCGATGATAGCGTCGGCCTTGTTGAAGACGTGGTGAGGGCAGGGGTCGGTCGGAGATCCGGAGTGGATGGAGTTCATCGTGCGGACGGTGTCTTCGGTGCTGATCGGAGTCCAGGCGCGGAGGGTGGTGGTGGGGGGCGGTGGTTCGGTCGTGGTGATCGTCGGTTGAGTGCTGAAACCCAATAGAGCAGTCTCTCTAGCAGGTTGAAAAGCAGTTAGCACAACTGACTCTAGCTTTGAAAACAAATAAAGATGCTTATACAGGCCAAGCCACGGCCCCCAGACTCAATCCCAAAACATCTAAGGCAGGCTCTGCTTCATTAAACCCACCCACCGTGACTTTAACGGTTCAGCAAAAACAGCAAAAACAGCCACTAATAACAGTGACCAATGATCCAGTACCACCTAAAGTACCCACGTCCCTACCTACCCCGGTCCCTACTCAAACAAAGCCATCCGAAGGTTTTAACTTCATCCCGAGAAATAGAAAAAGGAGGGGCCATCCGATCCATCTTCCACCCAAAGCTACCCCATATGTGGTGTTCATGACCGGCATCCCCGAACTTTCCGCTAATTCGGACGAACCGGCCTGGTCACTGAAATACAAAGTGATCCACTGGCTATCCACTAATAGACCTTTACTACCTTTTCTGGATAATAGAGTCACCACAGTTCGTAGGGTTCCCTGGTTGGGCACTGAACCCAAAAACATTCAGGGCGACTGTGTAATTGTGAATCTTGTAGATCCAAACACAGTAAAGCACATCTGCTCCTGGGGTGACCACTCATCCATTGAAGGGATAGCCACCCACAGACTGTCATACTTCTATCCTCCAGCCCCCCGGTACAACGCCAGCTCTGCTTGGACCTGGACCAGAGTGGGGAACTGGGATGGAAATAGAGACCAGGGACATTGGTCAGGCTACGGTTCCAGGAATTTAGCTCCCGCTCCACCTCTAAGCTGGAGAGGTCCACCCCTAACAAACAGGTACGAATGTCTTGATATGGTTGACTGACCACCAACTTCTAGTACCTCCTTTAAAGGAGGAACCTCCACTCAAACTCTACCTACACCTCATTTACCCTACCTTTCCACAGGATTATCCCCGCCGGATACAGTATCCCCACAGATCCTTAGCCCTATCGTAGCACTATCAGCTCCTTCGGCAGAACTACTTCCCAATACGTCAGTTTCTTTGGTCCAAGAACACACAATCGAACATTCAACCATCATTGGAGAACTATCCATGATACAATCATCAACTACGAATCCATGCCAACATCCGTTCTCCAGGCCAGATACCCAATCAACGCACCGTCCCTTTGTTGCCCTTCAGCCAATCACCCTGTCTCAAGGTCCTTTACCCCTTGATGTCCCGCCAAGATCAACCACAACACTGTCTCCAAGTTGGGAGCTTTCAGTTGTTTACTGGAATGTAGCGGGTCTTCGATCCAAGGTAGACCTTCAGCCGTGGCTTGATGTGATTAATGTTCACCATATAGTTTGCCTGCAGGAAACTTGGGCTATCGACCCTATCCACATTCAGGGCTACAAAACATTCCATGTCCCTGCTAGCGCGACTACGCACGGGAGGTCAAAGGGAGGCTTAGTTGTTTATCTTTCAACCAAAATATCGTCATTGACTGTAAATGTATCTCTTATGTCTGCCAGCTTCCAAATTCTAAGGATAGTCTTCGAAAAAAGCTCTATCTACTATGTTATCAATATGTACAACAACCTTTCACCTGCTGATTGTGTAACGACATTGACTGAAATTTCTTTATTTATTCATGACCAGCGGGCAAAGCATTCTCAGTTGTTATGTTATGTTGTGTGGGGGGGTGATTTCAACGTTCCTTTGTGCAATAAGTATAAGAAAGGTATATGTGGGCTTCAAGATGAATGTGATTCTCCTATGACGCATTTTACTCACACCAGTACTGGTAATATTCTGACTGAATTAATTTTTTCATTGGAACTTGAGTATGCCAACGAAGTAGTGAATCCTCCCGTTGAGTTTAAGCCGACCTTTCACGGCAGAGGCTTCTCCAGCACCATTGATTATATTTTGTGCTCACAAATTTTGAAAGGTCATCTGAAGTCCTTCATAACAGGCACAGATATTTCCAGCGATCACTACCCGAATAGCATTAGCCTTATACTTAATTCTGCACCACATGCTCACAACAGGACTAGTTTGTTAAATCAGCAATCACTGGCCCTAGACAAACAAAATGGCTTCACCGTAAAATGGTCTAAGATAAACCCCGTAGGGGTTACTAGGAAGGTTATACAAAAAACTCTCCCTTCTATAAATATTTGTTTAGCGGAGACCTCGTCACCCCAGCTGATCCTTTCCAGTTTTTCAGAAATATTAAAAGCTATCCGGGATGAGTTAACCCGAAACCATAAACCCCGCGATAAGGATTCTCTGGGGTGGTTCGATGCCCCTGGAGGGAAATCTCTTTCTGCGTTAAAAAGAGCATTGCATAAACAAGTCAGAGATGTAGCAGAAATAGCCATGCTTAGAAAGAAGTATAAATCGGCTCAACAAAGCCGGAAACGGGAAATAAAGAAAAACCTTTGGGCCAAATTACATGAGAGCACTAGGAGTAAAGACTGCTCGCTGTTTTGGCGGACAGTCAAGTCACCCTTCTTATCAGATCCCTCAGCCGTCCGTCACTTAGACGTGGCGGTGCCAGCTGAAAAATGGGTGGCACACTACTCAAAAATATTTGGTGATTCCTCCGCTGAAGCCTTAAACGCACAGTCCCACGAAGAAGCCCTTACCCTGGATAATTCTTATCCAATCGACCTCTTCTTTGACCTTAAAGAGGTCACAGCTGCACTAACCTCTTCGAAGACTGGTAAAGCGCCCGGCCCCGACAGAGTACCACTCGATATTTTTGTGAGTAATCTTGATCTCTGGTCCCCAATAGACACGCAGGTCATGTTTGCAGTCTCACAGGCTGGCCCAATAGAATCCTGGTCCTCGTCAGTATTGCTACCAATTTTTAAAAAGGGTGAACGAGACAACCCAGCCTGCTACAGGCCCATTTCCCTCTTGGACTCACTGGGGAAGGTTGCCGGGCGATTAATCCTAGAGCGTCTCCAGTATTGGGCTTCGGAGAAGAACATCCTAACTGACCTCCAGTATGGGTTTCAAGAGGGATTGGGCACTGTCGAACAGGCCCTTAACCTGACTCTCTTAATGGGCAAATACGCAGGGGCAAAAGGAGGCAATTTGTATTTAGTTTACGTTGACCTCAGTGCCGCATTCGATTGCATGATTCACTACAAATTGTGGGTAATCCTGAGGGACCTGGGGGTTGATCCCCCCCTTCTAAAATTCCTCAGAGAGCTTTATACCGACGCCAATGCGTACGTGAGGTATGGTACAAACGGTGAACTATCTGAGTCATTTAGCGTAGCAAAAGGTATTAGACAGGGGTGCGTCCTTGCCCCGTTTTTATTTAATATCTGCACTAACGGGTTAGAACAGGCGATGCTGGAAGGTAGCCAGGACCTTCCATGCATAAACACTCGGCCTATTCCAGCCCTATTGTACGCCGATGACTTTGCCATCCTGGCGAGAACATTAAAACAGCTCCAACTACAACTGGACAAGTACTGCCAGTTTATGCTCTCCTTGGGATTAAAAGTTAATAAGAGCAAGACTTTCGTGATGCATATCGACCCGAAAGTGAAGAAACCAAAACCTCTATTTGTAGATAAGGTTAGATTGGATTATGCTAGGGAATATCCCTACCTGGGTATTCTCTTGATGACCAAATAACCTGGAAACCCGCCATTGCGAGCAAAAAGCTGTTATTTCAGCGTACAACTGCGGCGCTGATTTCTTTCTCCAGGAAGCTGGGCAAACCCGCTCCCGCCGAGTTGCTCAAAATCTACTATGCTAAATGCCACAGCGTAGCAACTTACGGTGCGGGAGTGTGGGGCTACGCTCCTTCTGACGAGCTCCAAAAAATTCAAAATGGGTTTTTTTAAATACATTCTTGCGCTTCCTCAAAGCGCCCCAATCTACAGTTGCCATATCGAGCTCGGCTTGGATTATCTATCAGATACCATCAGATACCAGCTGATCCTCTTATGGCACCGTATTTGGACTAAAGAGCAATGCCACCTTACACGGTCTTTAATATCTGACTGCTTATCCTTGGTTCACTGGAAAAAGATTCCATGGTTATTGTATGTTTTTAATTTCCTGAAAGATTTAAATTGTTTACTATTTTTTACAGACCCTTCTTCACTTTTTGATATATCCAGGAAGGCCCTGAAGAACCTGTGTGTAAATCACCTTAGAGATCTACGTTTATGCACAGAGATAGGCAAACATACAAATACTCATCTACTGATGATACAAACCTCACCTGACATTCAGTTGTATTTGTCCTTCTTTCTGTCAAATCACGAAAAGTTTGTCTTAACCAGGTTTCGTTTTGACTCCTTTTTCCGTCTTGTTTCCTTTCCTGGGGTTTCAAACTGGTCTCACGAATTGATTAGATGTCCCTGTGATGGAATTGCACATCAGTCAACCCTACATGTAACATTGTTTTGTAGCTATTATGAGACCCCATGTAAACGTTTGATTATTCCTCTCCTCCGACAAATGGGTCTGAGAAGATGTAGGCCTGCGCTCCTGGCTTTACAGTTTTTAGAAACTCAATTTGTCGCTAAATGTATAGCTTGTTTTTTAAAAGCATGCTTGATAATACGCTTACAACCACCTGAGTTATCTTTGTAATTCTTATCTAATAGATATCAACTGTCTTTTCACAAATCGAAACGCTTTTTAACCTATCTGTTAGAAATGTGTATGTGACAACCTTTTTTAGAAGTTTTGATGTAATCTTTTTTACTATGCACTTTTTATGATTGTAAAAACTCAATCGAAATAAAGACTTTTGAATGAATGAATATAAGAGAACTGAGAAGCTATCTAGAAGTAGTGCTGAGGGAAAACATCCGCTTCAGACTATTCTTGGGTCTGCAAATCAATTGGAATAAATCAATAGTTATGCCACTTATGCCAAAACAGCCCCCCCTGAGCGTGGACTACCCCTTGATGTGGACCACAGACCCAGTAAAATACTTGGGCATCTGGGTTCATCGTGATCCTGACATAGTAATTAGAGAAAACTATGGCAGAGCATGCGCCTCCCTGGAATAACAGGTAGACAGGTTGCCACTCTACCTGGCTGATCGCATTGTGGTCATCAAAATGGTTATACTTCCACGCTGTTTAAATGTATTCTGCAATATCCCAATCAAGCTGACACAACAGTTCTTCAAGGAGGTTACGATCCTCTCTTATCTATTCAAGATGGGAGGGAAAGCAGGCCAGAGTGAGCTGTACTACACTGATGCTAGATTATGCTGAGGAGGCTTCAGCGCTTCAGATTCCTTTCTATATTATTTATGCGCCCAATCGCAATATGCCTACCTTTGGTTCAAACCACATGCGTACACTCCACATGTTGCAGTAGAAGACGGTGACGCAACCTAGTTCCTCTGTCCGGTGTTATCACACACCCACACAGAGGCACGCCACAAACAGAAATTAACACACTGGACACAACTATTGCAGCATGGCAGGCTATAGGCAATATGGCTAACAAGCTTCCTTTCTATGCACCGGCTCTGCCCCACGCACATTATGCAGCATTGTCAGTGACACGAGAAGAGGGTCCACTTAGAGCGCTGAGAGAAGTGGGCGTGGTAACCATGCAAGGTATTTATCCAGACGGACACGATCTCACAGCAGAAAAACTGAATTATGTCAGCAATACCTCGCTACTGTTCAATTTCACCATACACAGACTAAGGAAAGCAATTAAAGCCCACTACCACACGTACCCAGCTGAACTTCCAACGCTGCGAGCTTTACAATTGCTACTGGTTGCACCTTCTAGACATAAACTGGTAACAAAACTGTATAGGGAAGTACGGGACAATAGGGTTTCCTAACCGGATAGAAGTCTAGCCCGCTGGAATGATAGAATAGCCCTACCACTACTAGAAACAGAATGGGAGCACGTCTGCAAGATGACTAGGGCCCTCACGCCTACATCTGGCATGGGAATTCAGACAGTGCTGCTTTTCTGAGTGGATGTACTAAAACACATACAAGAAATGACAGGGATTATATTGCAATGTTCGCCTTCAATTTGCCTGTTGTGTCACGTACCTCAATTAAAAAAGGCAGTGGGTAAATTGGTGAGCATCGCACTAATGATGGCCAAGCGTCGAGTCGCACTGCATTGGGAAAGTGTAGTGGCCCGAACACTAAGAGCTGGATTAAGGATATGTGCCCAGATGCATCAACGAGATTCGCATTCGCAAACGGTGCGAATCGCAATATACGGCCGTTTGCGAATGCAAAGCATGTCATTGGTATGCATCATTATTTGGCAGTGTTTCGCATTTTTAGGAATCGCATTTTCAGTTGCGATTTCCAAAAAAGTTCGCTAACATTGCGATTTCGTGTCATTTAGCGAAAAAATGCTATGCATCAAAATTAGCAATTTGCGATTGTGTCAGAAATCGCTATTAGGAAATGCAAAAATAAGAAGAACTCAAACTTGGTGCTAATTTCAGCAAGTGGCAGGAGTGGATCTGTCAATCACCTGTACTGCATATAAGGACCTCTCAGACCATGACCCAGCCTTTCAAGATGGCTGCACTTTACTTTTTGGCACGCAGACAGAGGCTGAGAGCAGCTGCAGGTTGGAGGAGAAGGCTCATCGAGGAGAGGATCTTCAGAGTGCGCATAACGTTATTGGGGCAGACAGAGGCTGAGATATTCAAGAAATATAGGCTGAATGCCACTTTAATATTAGATTTAATTCAGGAATTGGACCCAATCCTGCAGAGGCAAACACGCAGGACACAAGCCATACCTACCCATGTGCAGGTATTGTGTTCGTTGCACCTCCTTGCATCGGGGTCATTTCAGGGGGTAGTGGCCATTGCTGGTGGCGTGTCTCAGAGTTCCCTTTCCCGATTTTTTAATTCCTTTTTAAATGCCATGTTACAACGAATCAGGTCACATATCCAATTCCCATCCACACCCCAGGAGTTAATGAAGACCAAACTGGATTTCTACAATATGGCACAATTCCCTCATGTAATTGGTTGTGTAGATGGTACACATGTTCCCATTTGTCCTCCCTCTGAAAATGAATATATTTATCGGAACAGGAAATGCTTCCATTCCCTTAATATTCAAGCGATCTGCAATTCAAAAACCATAATCACAGACCTAGTTGCCAGTTACCCTGGAAGTGCCCATGACTCCTTCATCTTTAGACATAGTGCCATTCATGCAAGATTGCTCTCAGGTGAATTTGGAGATGGATACCTACTAGGTAAATGATTCATTCAACTCTACAGACTTTGAATTGAACTGCACACATGTATGCTTACCTTACATTTACATTGCTTTCTATTGCAGGAGATAGTGCTTATGGAGTGAGGTCCTACATATTAACTCCATACCTGAACCCAACTACAAGGAAAGAGCAGCACTACAACCAGGCGCACATTTCAACACGGAATGTCATAGAGCGTACCTTTGGAGTCATGAAATCACGCTTCAGGATTCTACATAAAACTGGAGGAGCATTGCAGTACCAACCAGACATTTGCTGCAAAATTGTTGCTGCATGTGCAATGCTACATAATCTAGCAACTGAAAGGGGAATCGAACTTGATGAGGACGATGTCTTACCTCCGAACATAAATCAGCCTCCACAACCTCAACCAAGAGCACATGGACCAGAGGCAGCAGAGGGCAGGAGGAGAAGGGCAGAGATCACACAGCATTATTTTTGAAAGAGGTAAGAAAAACTCCAAACAGTTCATCTTGAGATAAATGTGTGCATTTTAATGGTCAAATGAAATGAATGGCTACATGACTCGTACTCAACTTGAAATTTAAATTAAATTGTCGCCCAAAAAACCAGCCAGGGTCCAATGAACAAGTAGAATTGAACTAAAATGGCACTCATGCATACCCTGCAAGATTTTTCAAAATGTCATTTTTTGTGGCCACGCACTCCTAATGCCTTTCCAGGACTTTTCACAGTAAGCATTTTGCCATGAGTGGCATCACTCTGCTTTCTTACACTTCTCCGTGTGGCACACAAGGCATGCTGAGATGTGCCACTCTCAGCACTGGTGTCACCCTGTTCCTCATTGTCATTTACATTTCCAGTGGATGCCTTGGACTGTGTTTGGGCTGATGTCGCTAGGGATGCCCCCACACCTTTTTGTATGTGTTTGAAAGTTTTCATCAAAAGTACCTGTGTGGATAGTGTTTGTTTGCAGAGGGCACGGGTACAATTAGTAAGGGAAGTTATTTCCTTGTAATGTGTCTGCATGCTGTTCAAGAGTTTCTCCTGTTTTTTTGCAGAAATCTTTTGATGTTTGTTAAACAAATTGCACATCAATTCCAAAGAGTTAGCAATCCGGTCAAGCTTTGATGTTGTTGATTCATGGCCAGTTTTCATAACATTGATCATCGCATTCATACTGCTTGCTAGAGTGCCCATTTGTTCGCTTATGTGACCCATTTTGCCTTTGATAATCCGAATGTCTTTCCCTTGCAGACGCTGCACCTTCAAAATTTTGTCCTCCACATGATTGCCTGTGAAGGTTCCATCAGCATCCACTCCACTTTCACGCGCTGCACTTCGACTCAGTCTGAACTGTTGCTGTCTCCTACGCCTGCTCATCGATATATTTGACACTGCTGGAGTGGTTTGTGGCTGGCTTGGTGTCACATTTACATTCTGCTCTGGTTCAGAATCAGTCTGGAGCAGTTGACGCACTCGCTCTCTCTCACTTGGCACTGAATGAGCATTAGATGTACTGGGAGCATTTTCATTTTCATTATCAGGCCCTTCTGAGTGGTGCATATCCCTTAAGTCATGCTCGATGAGATCTTGTAATTGCTCTATGGATCAACGAAATGTGAAAACATTTGTTACTTTTTGTTTGCAATGACATTACTCTATATCTATATAAAGTTCAAGAATGAATTGACTCAAAATGATGTCGTGTCTTATTTCCGATTTGCATGTGGCGATGTTTATATGTGATGCTAATCTTCATCATTATGTAGTCCAACAAAAGACCTACAACTACCACAATGCACTGCTCCTAAGTCTTTCTAATCATGACTGGGAGAGACTTTGGGACTCAGGAAGATCAGTTTTAATTCAAAATGCAGCACACACATCATTACTTGTTAATTCAGTGACTGAAGTCACACTTTTTAACACACATAGCATTCCCTTACCTTCAGTAGGAGTTGGAATCTCCGATGTGTCGATGTTCGTCACTCCGACTACAGTCTCCGGCAAAAGTGTGGCTTCCACCATTTCTTCTAGGGGAGTGTTTCCTGTATCCCTGGGTGTTCCGCCGCCGGTGAGATTTGAAGATTTCATTCTTTTGGCTAGCTTCTCTTTTGCACGGCTACGCAGGTCATACCACCTTTTCTGGAGATTATTGATGTCACGATGTGCCACTCCGACTGCATTTACTTTTGATTGTATTGCAATCCATAGGTTCCTTTTCACAGGTTCAGGTACCTTAAGAGACAGCTTTCCAAACAGCTGCTCATGTCTTGCAGTCACCTCCTCGATGAGTATTTCCAGTTCTTGATCAGAGAACTTGATTTTGCGTTTTCGAGCAGGCCCCTCGGCAACGGAATTCTCGTTTTCCATTTTCAAAGGCAAGTCCCAGACTCCAACAGCAACCGCCGCGAACAGCTCACACTGTGAACGCCCTTACCACACCTTCTAACTGAGGGGCAGCTGCGCCTAATTGCTGTACTGGCTTTTAGGCAGTTGGCGGTAAATGAGATGCATCATGTGTGTGAAATCGCATTATGCGATACCGCAAACAGCGATTTCGCAGTTAAGGAATCGCATAAAAAATGCGATTTTGTGAAAAATGCGAATTTTACCGACACGCAAACATTTAGCGAAAAAATTGATGCATAGCCATTTGCGATTCTTTATATGCGATTCCTTATTTTTCGCAGATAAGAAATCGCATTTTCAAACGTTGATGCATCTACCGGCTTGTGCTATGTAATGAAAACCTTGCATTATATGCAGAGCTGCCCGCAGCATCTAGGCCTCGAGAGATATGGGAACCTTTAAAACAATATTGCAATAATTAACTAGCCCACAGACTGAGTAGAGATGGTATTATTGTAATCAGAATGTTATATTGCCACTAATATAACGGATAATGCCGATGAGACGATCATTAGTAATGATCATTGTGAAAAGGTTGATCACAGAATGGTTGTATGTTGTGTTATTGTTATACTGCCTTGCAAGGCAGAGGAACTGCATTTATTACCTGAAATGACAATAAACAGAATATATATATATATATATATATATATATATATATATATATATATATATATATTCAATGAAAAAACCATTGGTTTTAGGCCATATATAGTTAGGGATTTGCATTTACAAAACCTTATTTTACTCGCATAAAACCATTGAAATTCCATATATAGTTATAAGCGTGTAATGGCTGGATTTTCTGTTTAGATGGGATCAGCCCCCAGGGGCCCCTGTGACCCAGCCAAAACGTACTCACCTTCCGTCCTCAGGACTCCTCTATATCCAGGCACCTGGTACCTACCTGAGGATAGGGAACTCGCAATATACAAGCTCATATTATTAAGAACACCACTAAATCTATAGGGATACTAAGAATACTCACTGATTACTAGGGATATCCATACCCTACACTACACTTATTCACATCAGTTGGTCTCGCGGCCACCCTGACCCAGACCGTTCTGCCCTAGGGCAGATCTGACACACAATCCGGCGTGTCTACACACGTGGGTCTGCAGCCCCAGTGCTCTCCTTTTCCAAATCGTTCGCGATCCTGCGAAGCCTACACACTGGTTCGACCCCCCAGTGCTCTCATTTACACACGGGCTGCAATCCGGCAGCCCTACACACTGGTAATCCTCCCCAGTGCTCTCATTAACGCCGCATATCAACGACGACCACATTCCTATGAACACCTATACATATATATATATATATATATATTGGGATATTATCTCAGCTGTCTACTCGGGATGAAACTACAATGATGACTTTGGATATGGTTTCAGATTACAATGTATTACCTGTTCTTGGCATCAAAGGTCCACTCACTCCCTATTTATGTGATCACTACTCACCTGATTGGGATTACTCATCCATTCATGCAGCAATTACCTAGGAGCTATGTTTACCTTTAGTGAACAAGAATAGGGACTACACGCCAGTTAGTTATAAACTGGGGGTTATTTACTACAGGATGGTGTACTAACTTAGTCCCTTGGTTGCAAGTCTCCTCTCTCCCTCACCATTACTTACCTGATCAGGGGTAGCATCTGTTCAAACAGCAATACTTACCAGGAAAGATTATTCTTACTGTATGAGGACAAAGATATACACACTATGTGCTAGAGTTGTTCTCTGATTTAAGCGCTCCTACCCCCCTCTTATCCATCAGTGGCTCAACAGCAACTGGCTTGAAGCCAGGATAACTTTATCATAAAATAACTCATGCACACTAATTCATTAATTAATGGGGTCATTTATTATTAGTACAACACAGATCTGACAAAGACTATAGGTAGAACACACCGCTTGAAAGAGAAGGATTACACATAACAGGAACACTTCGCTAAAAGGGAAAAGATTAAGTATAGAGTGTAAATGTAACTAATTCAGACTACCTCACCTATTAGAAGGAAGATTTCTCTCTCTGCCTCTGGTGGGATTAGGGCTCTCTCTGTCTCTGGTGGGATTAGGGCTCTCTCTCTCTGCCTCTCCCTCCTTCACCACATCACCACGTCTCTGGTTCAGTTGCTCCAGCTGACAGCCTTCTTTGATGCTCTCTGCACTGCTTTTCTCTCTCCTCATCTTCAGCAATCGTCTGCCTTCTTTCTCCATTCAAGAACTGCACTCTATTCTGCAGCTCCCAGCAGACATCCTCTCTCTCTCTGCAAGCTATTTGGAGCTCCAAGTTGTTCTGGGCTCCCAGCAGTCCTATGCTCCAAGTTGTTCTGAGCACCACGCTGAACTGCACACCACGCTGCAGACTTCCAAAACTGAACTGACCCCTCCTCCTCTCCTGTAGCTCGCTATTATGGATTCCTCTCCCCTCATGGAAATTTCCACCGGAGGGCTGTCTCCTACCGAATTCCTGTGCCAGCTCCCAGGCTTTCACGCAACCGCAGTGGCCATCTGCTTGTTACGTCTGGGCCCAAGAGAAAAACACATTTCTCGGATAAGAAGCAGTCCTAACTGGATTTTCCCTCCAGCACAACAGCCTTAAGTGAAAACATTGCCTTCGCCCTAAAAAGCCTCTCTGCTTCCATCAAGATGGAGTCTCTCTAGCTTTAGGCCTGAAAGGGGTGAAATGCTCCTTAGCTCTGTCAGAATACCTACATGAACCATACCAATATGTCTAATATGTCAAAGCCAATAGGCAATAGACAGGTTAAAGTCAAGAATAAAGGCATATTAAGCAGCTATCCTCTTCTAGGTCTGGAAAAAAGGCTTAAAAGGGCCAACACAGGCTAAGAAGGCCTATACTAGATGCGAGCAAGAATAATGATCTATTATCACTGCTAAATAAAGCCAAAAACCCTGCCATAACATTGCACCCTAGATCCTTATCTTGCGAGCATCTTATAAACAACAACAACCATCTAAACAAACATCAACATAATCTATCCAACATAGGCTAAAAATACCTATCCTAGATGTGAGCAAGATTAAGATCTATATCACTGCTAAATAAAGCCCAAAAAACTCTGCCATCCACCCTTAGATCCTTATCTTGCGAACATCTGACAAACAATAATATCTAAATAAACAAACATCAACACAATCTATCAACAAATCAAAACCTAAAAAACTCCCTAAAAACAATGACAACTCAAGAAAATTCCACCTGAAACTCAATTGTAGGGAATAGAAACCTAAAAACAAATCAAAGCACCCTTGACTTGAATGCTGAAACATATCTGAGATTGGATCTGATAACGAAAGAAACTAACCAAAGCATCCTCAAACTAAATGTTCCTCAACTTCTAATGATAACTGGTGAAATCTAGTGATGTAGGGACTTATGTGTTGAATGAAAACAGCAAGGGGCCTAAATGGGCCTACTTCGGACAACTTAATGCTAAATGAGGCCTACCTACAGTTGTGAACTTAAAAACTAAATGTGCTTCAACTTCTAATGAGAGAACAAGAAAGGGCCTAAATGAGCCTTACGTACTATAGGCAACTTAAGCTAATGATGACTCATGAAACTATTGGTGTAGGTGCTAATATGTGAGATGAAAATAACAATAGGCCTAAATGAGGCCTACCTGCTGACATTTGTCAATTTAAAGTGAAATCTGAGAAATACAGGTGCAAGGTCTGGGCAAACATTAATACATAATCATACTAAAAGACACTCTACCCAGAATAATCAAAATTTTAAGGTAACCACCCTTTGATCAGTCAAGGTGAAAATGTAAGAACAGTAAAAAATAACTCATGTCTATAAGATAGCTAATGTAACATCAAGCTTAAAACAACAAAAAAACATTTTAAATCGCACGGTGAAACACATGTGCGCACCATCATTGAAAAAAGTCCTTCATTTGGAAAAACTATAATAGGTGACATATTCTTTTAAAAGTGGGGCCTGCTTGTAACGATGTCAAAATTGCAGGCCAGGGAATAAAATAACTTAGTCATAATAGGTGACGCGTTTTTTTTAAAAGTGGGGCCTGCTTGTAGTAATGTCAAAATTGCAGGCCAGGGAATTAAATAACTTAGTCATAATAGGTGACACGTTTTTTTGCTTTAAAAGTGGGGCCTGATTGTCCAAGGGATTATTTAATGTCCAAATTCTTCAGTGTAGGCCACCACCCTGCATCCTGGGCACTTCCTCCAATGCGGCCATCCATCACCCGGTCTGGTCTGGTCTGGTCTGGTCTGGTTCCATCATCCAAAACAATAAACTAAAATAATAACATGAAAATAAAAAGCTAAAACAAATAAAGGGAGTGGGCAGACGCACGCACGCACCCCAACTGCAGCCATCCTAGAAACAAGAGAAGAAGTATCATTATTCTTGTAAAATAAAATTTTCCATTTAAAAAGCACCCCGGGTGCCTTTCATTATTGAAAAGGAAATATCCTAATTAATTAAAACATTCAAAATTTAACTTTTAGCAACATTGAGTGGGGCCTAACATACCCTAATCCTAACTAAGCCAGTCTCACCCTTCTGGGCAAGAACCATGCTACAGTGTGAAAAAAAATTTTTGGAGTACCGCCCAAATGGTGACAGCATCAGCAGGGCACTGCAAGCCTCCCATTTTCCCAGGTCAGAGTCTGAAGAGCCAGGCCACCCCGCCCTTAAATAAACAAGCCGTGCGCGGAAGAAAATTGGATTGTAGCCCATCATAACACACTGGGACGTGATCGAAACTTGCAGAATGAAAAAAAAGCATTCATCTGCGCAGACCAGCTGGTCTTGCCAAGGTCAAAAAACAAAGGGGCATATTATCAAGGGGGTTTATCTCCGCTTTTTTGGCTTTAAAAGCCAAGAAAGCGGAGATAAAATTATCTCCCTATTACCAAGCTGTCGCTAACACCAGTTAGCGACAGCTAGTAGGAGATAGCGACCATCTTGGGCCCCACTTTGCATGTCAGTGATATTTATCACTAATGAGATGCAAAGTGGGCGTGCCAAGATGTTAGAGACTGAAAACAGTCGCTAACATCGCTATCTCCTATTACCAACTTTTGGAGATATTCGCGCTAAGCGGGAATATCTCCAAAAGCTAACACCTGCCCTGAGCAGTTCTTAGCCATGTTATCCAATGGGAGGTGGATAACATGGCTAAGAGCATTTGCTCGATAATGCATGAATATCGCTGACTTTTCAGCGATATTCATGCATTTCGGCCGTTTTTTATCGCATTTGCGATAAACCTTGTTAATAGCAAGTTTTATCTGCGATAAAAATCGCCGATGTGCGGCGATAATTTTTGTCTCTAAACAAGTTAGAGACAAAAATTATCGCTAGTTGTTGGTAATATGCCCCAAATTTCTCCTGCCTTATTTTGTAACTAACAGAAGCTCGAATTTAACAAAAACAATTCAATTACAGTGCATTGCCAATTAAAAAAGGTCCGGTTTTTTTTTTTAAAAAGACGTTTGTCCAACTAACTCAACTAAAGGCAAGACATTTCACTTATTTAGGGTCCATTTGTCAAAGAGAAATAATTTGTAAAACAGCATAAAAATGCAAATACATTTCAACATTGTATTTAAGTTCACATTTATAAAAACATACATTTTCATTTGAACATTTTCATTTCAAAGGCAAATAGTTGCCAGTCACTAATTAAAAGCACATGTTACCATGCACAGTCGGGCAAGATTTATTATTGTAAAACCAACACATTCCTGTCTAGATGGAAACCCCTCACAGAAATAATTAATGAAAACAGCTCGTAGCGTGCACTCTAACGGGCTATCTTTTTAACATTTCTCTCATTTTAAAAGAACAGCTTTCTCCGTAATTCACTGGTTGATTTATAAACACTTCAGTTCCAAAGTGAACCCACACAAATTCGTAGACGCATTTCAAAAGGAATGTGAAATGAACAGAACTCTTCTCAAAACACAAGATGTTACCTTTCCGTCAAGAAACTGACAAAGCACGTAGGCTGACCAAGGAACCAAAAAAAAAAAAGTCAAAATCAAACCATCAAAAATCCTTAAAATAATTCACTGACTTCTATAGTCAGGTCAGATAACCATGCATGTTGACAGCATGTAAAAAAAAAATAAAGGCTGCCATCTCAACTCAAGATATTAACCCTTTGGCAGCTCAAACAGAATCATTTCCCAACGTCCATTTTTACATGGGAAAATCATCAGCACATTTCTTCACGTTTACAAATGACACACACATATTTTCAAAAACGTTATCCCCAAGCACCCGAGAAAGATCCAGCTCTCTCCTGCCAAACGTAATGATAACATGCCCTGTCCAAGCCATGACCACATGGCGCTATTCACAAGCCATATTTACAAGACAAGCCTTTCACAAACAACATTTCCAAGGCGCAATGCACAAGGAACACAATAGATCAACATGAGAACATGCACCTCACAAGTCACAAAAATATGGCGCTATTCACAAGTCATATTTACAAGACAATCTTTTCACAAACCATGTATCCAAGGCGCAATGCACAAGGAACACAACAGATCAACATGAGAACATGCACCTCACAAGTCACAAAAATATGGCGCTATTCACAAGTCATATTTACAAGGAGCTATATTCAAAGAACTCCACAGATCATAGAACAATGAACACATTTCACATTGCACAGCATAAGCAGATGCAGCAAGCAATTGAATGGGCAATTTAAAAGCATTTTTTACACACATTTATACAATTGGACCATCACAAAGATGTAACTGGCTTTCTCATGTAATGCCATCCTTCAACTCTGACAGTTTAAACACCAAGATGAAAACCATTCCTTCCACCCTGAATAAACCAAATGCCATGATGAAATACAATCTCCTCACGCTGCAACTGTTCAAGCCAATAGGTCTAACAGGCTACATAAACTGCAACATTACGCCAGATGGAACTAGCGTTCAGGGCACTCCCTCAGAACACATGGGCAACTCTCTAAGCACATGGCCAGGCACACAGAGTTCGTAAACTGTCCGACTACGCCAAAATGTAATGTTTGGCGCTTACTCACAAAAACTGTCCGACTACGCCAAAATGTAATGTTTGGCGCTTACTCACAACACATGGGGTCACACAGGATTCGTAAGATGCCGACTACGCCAAAATGTAATGGCTGGATTTTCTGTTTAGATGGGATCAGCCCCCAGGGGCCCCTGTGACCCAGCCAAAACGTACTCACCTTCCGTCCTCAGGACTCCTCTATATCCAGGCACCTGGTACCTACCTGAGGATAGGGAACTCGCAATATACAAGCTCATATTATTAAGAACACCACTAAATCTATAGGGATACTAAGAATACTCACTGATTACTAGGGATATCCATACCCTACACTACACTTATTCACATCAGTTGGTCTCGCGGCCACCCTGACCCAGACCGTTCTGCCCTAGGGCAGATCTGACACACAATCCGGCGTGTCTACACACGTGGGTCTGCAGCCCCAGTGCTCTCCTTTTCCAAATCGTTCGCGATCCTGCGAAGCCTACACACTGGTTCGACCCCCCAGTGCTCTCATTTACACACGGGCTGCAATCCGGCAGCCCTACACACTGGTAATCCTCCCCAGTGCTCTCATTAACGCCGCATATCAACGACGACCACATTCCTATGAACACCTATACATATATATATATATATTGGGATATTATCTCAGCTGTCTACTCGGGATGAAACTACAATGATGACTTTGGATATGGTTTCAGATTACAATGTATTACCTGTTCTTGGCATCAAAGGTCCACTCACTCCCTATTTATGTGATCACTACTCACCTGATTGGGATTACTCATCCATTCATGCAGCAATTACCTAGGAGCTATGTTTACCTTTAGTGAACAAGAATAGGGACTACACGCCAGTTAGTTATAAACTGGGGGTTATTTACTACAGGATGGTGTACTAACTTAGTCCCTTGGTTGCAAGTCTCCTCTCTCCCTCACCATTACTTACCTGATCAGGGGTAGCATCTGTTCAAACAGCAATACTTACCAGGAAAGATTATTCTTACTGTATGAGGACAAAGATATACACACTATGTGCTAGAGTTGTTCTCTGATTTAAGCGCTCCTACCCCCCTCTTATCCATCAGTGGCTCAACAGCAACTGGCTTGAAGCCAGGATAACTTTATCATAAAATAACTCATGCACACTAATTCATTAATTAATGGGGTCATTTATTATTAGTACAACACAGATCTGACAAAGACTATAGGTAGAACACACCGCTTGAAAGAGAAGGATTACACATAACAGGAACACTTCGCTAAAAGGGAAAAGATTAAGTATAGAGTGTAAATGTAACTAATTCAGACTACCTCACCTATTAGAAGGAAGATTTCTCTCTCTGCCTCTGGTGGGATTAGGGCTCTCTCTGTCTCTGGTGGGATTAGGGCTCTCTCTCTCTGCCTCTCCCTCCTTCACCACATCACCACGTCTCTGGTTCAGTTGCTCCAGCTGACAGCCTTCTTTGATGCTCTCTGCACTGCTTTTCTCTCTCCTCATCTTCAGCAATCGTCTGCCTTCTTTCTCCATTCAAGAACTGCACTCTATTCTGCAGCTCCCAGCAGACATCCTCTCTCTCTCTGCAAGCTATTTGGAGCTCCAAGTTGTTCTGGGCTCCCAGCAGTCCTATGCTCCAAGTTGTTCTGAGCACCACGCTGAACTGCACACCACGCTGCAGACTTCCAAAACTGAACTGACCCCTCCTCCTCTCCTGTAGCTCGCTATTATGGATTCCTCTCCCCTCATGGAAATTTCCACCGGAGGGCTGTCTCCTACCGAATTCCTGTGCCAGCTCCCAGGCTTTCACGCAACCGCAGTGGCCATCTGCTTGTTACGTCTGGGCCCAAGAGAAAAACACATTTCTCGGATAAGAAGCAGTCCTAACTGGATTTTCCCTCCAGCACAACAGCCTTAAGTGAAAACATTGCCTTCGCCCTAAAAAGCCTCTCTGCTTCCATCAAGATGGAGTCTCTCTAGCTTTAGGCCTGAAAGGGGTGAAATGCTCCTTAGCTCTGTCAGAATACCTACATGAACCATACCAATATGTCTAATATGTCAAAGCCAATAGGCAATAGACAGGTTAAAGTCAAGAATAAAGGCATATTAAGCAGCTATCCTCTTCTAGGTCTGGAAAAAAGGCTTAAAAGGGCCAACACAGGCTAAGAAGGCCTATACTAGATGCGAGCAAGAATAATGATCTATTATCACTGCTAAATAAAGCCAAAAACCCTGCCATAACAAAGCGCTAACTATATATCGCGCACCCGCAATCCACTGCTGATGATGTCACATATTACATCATTCATGACATGGTTAGTGACATCACTGATGACATCACTGATGACATCTCAAATGACATCACTGATGACATCACTGATTACAACATCCAGTGACTGTATGTTTCTGTAAAGTTAAAATATGTTTTACATATTGAAGAATGAGTTGATATATAAGTGTCTGGATGAAGGATTTACTAGGTGCATGACTGACTGATTGAGTGAGGGATTAAATGTGTCTCACTGAGTGCATGGGTTAGTGACTAAACTGTTTTAATTTGTGCATCATTATATCTGTTGTTCTACAAACTGCTGCATATGTTGATCAGTAGCTATATGAGTAACTGTATGGGTTGATTGGTTGTCCAAGTATTTGTATGGGAAACTGAGTGTGTGTGTATGGGTGGCTGGAAGGTGTGTGACTCTGTACATAGATGTGTGAGTAGTTGATTCACTATATATATAGATTCAAAAGTGCATGTGCAAACAGCTGTATGGGCGGTTGACTGTGCATGAGTGTATTAGTGAGTGAATGGATATCTCAGTGCTACATGTCAAATTAAGTACATATGTAAAACACAGTACATGTGAGAGTTGACATCTATAAATAACTGTGCATAAGAGCCAGTGAATGTGTGAGTGGCTGTATGGATCATTGTGAACATGTATCAGAGATTGTATAAGAGAGTAAAGTAAATATGTGTTAGTATATGTTTGAATAAGTAAGGTGTGTATAACTGTATAGTTGAGAAAATGGAGGTGTGATTGATTTTTGGCATAACTGACTAGGTGTGTGAGTAACTCCATGGATGAGTGACAGTCTGTGACTGTCTGTTTACACTGATTGTATCTAAGGATATATTAGAGTCTGAAGAGGTTCATGGTATTATCACATGAATGATATCATCAGTGATGTTATCAGTCATGTCAAATGAGATGTTTTCAGTGATGTCATCAGTGATGTCATTTGAGATGTCATCAGTGATGTCATCAGTGATGTCACTAACCATGTCATGAATGATGTAATATGTGACATCATCAGCAGTGGATTGCGGGTGCGCGATATATAGTTAGCGCTTATAACTATATATGGAATTTCAATGGTTTTATGCGAGTAAAATAAGGTTTTGTAAATGCAAATCCCTAACTATATATGGCCTAAAACCAATGGTTTTTTCATTGAATTTTCAAGGTTTTGTAAATGCAAATTCCTAACTATATATCCACTATAACCTATGGTTTTTTCTGTGAATTTCATTGGTTTTTTAATAGCAAATATGAAAAGCTTTAAAATGTCAAGTACGTGATAGATAAAAACATTTTCGTATTTATGCACGCTGATGTGCTTTGAACGCTGCCCCCCTCCCCCCTTTTCTCTTAGTAGTACTCTCACTTTGCAGATAGTGAAGAGTAGTTAACCCAGGCCTTTACCCCCGTTGTAATCCGTCCTGCCTGCTTGTCTCTCCATTTGATTGATTATTATCCAAGCATTTACTGTTTTACAATTGATTCTCTTTGGTTCATTCTCTATTTACAAACAAGTACAAAGTCGCAATACTCTGTTTAGTCTTTGCAGATCGTGAAAAATCGTGTAAAAAAATAAAAGTAATCGAGCAAAATCAGTAGGCCACTAATTGGATCTCTTTTTGACCTCGCTGAAATAGAAATATTATAAACAACCCTTCATGAGAAATACGAAAATAGTGAGATGAACTGAGCTCCACACCATGAGGGCTGCAAGACAGCTCGGCTCCGTCACCCACCCCGCCCAAAATAACGACAAACCCTATGCAAATATTAAAAATATAGACAACACACCAGCAAAGAAACAGGGTAAAACATTTTATTAAATAACTATTTACATAACGTTGGTTTATAAGATGATGTCAGTAGTGGACCGATGTGTGAATAGGTCGGAAGCAGCACAAGGCGCCAAGATCCGGATGGAAAGTCCTGGATGTTGGGTGCCATAGTTCAGAGTTCTGAGTTTGAGCCTTTTTCAATGCCTGTGCTTTGTTGTTTCCCCTCCATCAAAAACAAAAAAAAAATATAAAACTGTGCAAAAATACAAAAAAATCAAAAAATGTTTACAAAAGCAGTGCTTGTAAGACTGTCTGAAGCTTATTTCCACCTACTGCAGCTTCACTATTCTCAAAGTAAGTGAGGGTCGTTTGTGGACCTGACTGCATTTGAAAACAATGTTATATGGTACCTCCCTAAACCGCTTGACGGAGGCCCCCGAGGGGCGGTGTGATGGCACGGACTCGGAGAAGACGCTTGGCTCCGACCCCCTCCCCAAGTCTTATAGCACTGGTGTAGCCTGAGATCGCCCCCGACATAGGCGGCCGGCTCCCGGGGTCCGGCGGAACTTTTTGCCTTTTGATGACTCTTCTATTCTGGACTTTGTCCCACAATCCGTTTGACCTGAAGACACGCTGTAGTGGGGCGCCCCTTTACCGTTTTAGTTGCCATTCCGCCCGCTTTTGCTACACTGTGCCTCTTCCGCCATTCAGCTGTTTACCGCCCGCTCTTGCGACTACAGCGTCTCGCTCACCATGTAGTTAAGTTGTTCCCGCTCTTGCGGTGCAGCGATAGGCGGCTGCCACAGGACTCTCAAAATGGCGGCCGGCTCTTCGGTTTTGGGCCTGGTCCACTAAAATGGCCCTGGGACACCTTGGAACTCGGACGCTTCCCTGATAGGGCTTGGGTCCCATTCTCGAAAAGCGTCCCCTCAGCCGTGAAGATTCTACAAAAGTCTTGGGGGCCCCCGACTCCCGCAGGCTTCTGGTGGGGAGCGGCTGCCATGTCTGCTCGTGGAATGGCCACGACGGAGCTACGAGATGGTAGTGCTCTCATGCTGACGCCAGCTTTAGTCTGAAACATCCAGAAACACTGTAGACTACCAATTCGATCAGTTCCGGTAGCGCCCCAACATGACCCGGAAGAGAAGAACTTGCCCTCCCCTCTTTGACTGATGGTTCTTGTTGCCTGTCCCCTCTGTTGTCATTTAACAGAACTTTTTGGACTGCTGAAAGGGGTTGTGTTCCGAACGCTGGTTGGTGGAGACATTTTGACTATATTCTTGACCTACGTTGTCGCGTAATGCGTTATATGACACGCCGCGTTAGCGCACCCGGAAGTGATCCGGGGCGCGGCGCGCAGCGCGTAACGTAAGCATAACAGGTCATGTGACTTGTTAATAAAACTTTTCATTGGTTCATTTTACTTTTGTTATTTTAATGATGAAAAGCTTGGTCATATGACCTAAAAATTACGCTTTTTATTGTTTTCGAACATTATTTTTTTTTAAAACATATATGTTATAATATTCCAGGCTAATGTACTTTCCCGGAAAATTTACAACTGTCCTGCAAGTAAAATATATTCCTTTTTCGAGAAAAAGGGCGTTTCTTCGTTCCATGACGGAGCCGTTGAGTAAAAGAGACTCGGCCTGCTGTCTTAGTCGCCGATACGCCTGATTATCAGATTCTTATCGATCACTTTATGTTGCAGGAGTGGAAAACACAACTGCCCTTGACCATTTATCTTTACTACGTTCGTACATATTATACCTTTTATCCGTCATGTAATTGGACTGCTTTATTTCACTTGCCTTTTACTGATTCGAAAACAGTGACTAAAAGTAAAAACTTTACCAATGTAAATACTACTACCGTGTTTTGTTTTAAAAACCTTTATTGTGAAAATGTCAGTATACAAATACGGGCCTATAACCACCTGGGCCGGCCACGGAGCAAACTGAAATCGTATATGATGAGGAGACATTTACACTGTAGAGGAACGTAACGAGCGGGCCTAGGTTGCAAGAACTAAGGTGTTTAACAGTTGCGGAATCGGTGGACGTACATTTTGTAATTAAAATAAGACAGGGCCACTTACAATAAAATTTTCTAGATATACATTTGCGGGCAAGGAGTTACGAGTCCCATTTATACCGGCGCCATTTTGGGCGAGGCCGGGCAGGTCCAAGATATAGTCAAAATGTCTCCACCAACAATCGGCCAGACCAGAACCCCTTTCGGCCCTTTATGCTACAAGATGGTGTCTTCCATTCAGAAAATATTGTTGGCAGCATTTTGAAAGGAAAGATGAACAGCTGTTCTCCTAGTGAGTCTCACATTGTTACATTTAGGAAGAATGTTGAAGAGTAATATGTGGAAAATCTGAAGCCATTTTTCTACAAACTCTCAATCAGCCTAAGTCATGGGCGATCTTTGTCCACACCAGGGCAATAGTGAAGCTGCAGCAGGTGCAAAAGAGCTTCAGACAGTCTTACAAGCACTGCTTATCTAAACATTTTTTTGTATTTTTGCACAGTTTTATATTTTTTTTTTGTTTTTGATGGAGGGGAAACAACAAAAAACAGGCATTGAAAAAAGCTCAACAGTGCAGGGCGCCTTGTGCTGGTTCCGACCTATTCACACATCGGTCCACTACTGACATCACCTCATAAGCCAACGGGGCACCCCACACTGACTTTCGGCGCAGCATTGTAGGATGGCCACACCAGTGCAGCAATTTGCTGGACACCACCTTGGGCAACAGTGAAGCTGCAGCAGGTGCAAATAAGCTTCAGATAGTCTTACAAGCACTGCTCAGAACTCTCAACTATGGCACTCAACATCCAGGACTTGCCAATCGGATCTTGGTGCCTTGTGCTGGTTCCGACCTATTCACACATCGGTCCACTACTGACATCACCTCATAAGCCAACGGGGCACCCCACGCCGACTTTCGGCACAGCATTGTAGGATGGCCACACCAGTGCGGCAACTTGCTGGACACAACCTCGGTGCCATCCGGATCTCGGCGCGTTCGACTCACTGTACCGCAAGAGTGACCGGAACTCAGCTGGACACGCCGTCTTTCGGCGCAGCATTGTAGGATGGCCACACCAGTGCGGCAATTTGCTGGACACCACCTCGGTGCCATCCGGATCTCGGCGCGTTCGAGTCACTGTACCGCAAGAGTGACCGCAACTCAGCTGGACACGCCGTCTTTCGGCGCAGCATTGTAGGATGGCCACACCAGTGCGGCAATTTGCTGGACACCACCTCGGTGCCATCCGGATCTCGACGCGTTGTGCTGCCTTCGGCCTATTCGCACATCGGTCCGCTACTGACGCCGCCTCACGTGCCAACGGATTTTCTACGCTTTTTGTAGCCCTATGCCGCATAACAGGTCATGTGACTTGTTTATAAAACTTTTCATTGGATCATTTTACTTTTGGTTTCCTAAGATGGAAGGCTTGGTCATATGACCTAAAAATAACACTTTTCATTGGTTTAGAACATTTTTTTTTCCCAAACGATGAAAGCCCCACCTTGTTTCTGGATCATTCAGACTGAAGCTGGCGTCAGCATGAGAGCACCACCATCTCGTGGCTCCGTCGTGGTCATTCCGTGAGCAATCATGGCAGCCGCTCCCCACCGGAAGCCTGCGGGAGTCGGGGGCCCCCAAGACTTTTGTAGAATCTTCACGGCTGAGGGGACGCTTTTCGAGAATGGAGCCCAAGCCCTAGCAGGCAAGCGTCCGAGTTCCAAGGTGTCCCAGGGCCATTTCAGTGGACCAGGCCCAAAACCGAAGAGCCGTCCGCCATTTTAAGAGTCATGTGGCAGGCGCCTATCGCTGCACTGCAAGAGTGGGAGCAACTCAACAACATGGTGAGCGAGACGCTGTAGCCGCAAGAGCGGGCGCAACTCAGCTGGATGGCCGCCACCTGGGGAGGCCCGTTCACGCCGCCTCCCCCACGCCCCCCCCCCGGGCCGCCGCACGCAAATTTTCGGAGCAGCATTGTAAGATACCAAAACCAGTGCGGCAGTTTACTGGACATCACCTGGGTGCCATCAACATCTCAGCGCGTTCTGCTGCCTTGGGACTATTCGCACAACAGACCGCTACTGACGAGGCCTCCCCCCACCCCACCCGGGACGCCCCATGCCAATTTTCGGAGCAGCATTGTAGGATCCCAAAACCAGTGCGGCACCCAGGCGACATCACCTGGGTGCCGTCCAGAACTCTGCACGTTGTGCTGCCTTGGGACTATTCGCACAAAAGACAGCTTCTGACCATTGTTGCTTTTTTGGGTGAAAAATGTTTAAATGTTTTTACAGTTTTTGTTCCGTTCATTATAGTTAAATGTTAATAAAGTTTTAAAATCTAACTTTGTTGGAGTGCTATATATGTTTAAAAAATCGGGTGAATGGGGCCTTGAATCGGGTTATTGTCATGTGTGGGCTTTGCAAGTGTACTGCTACAAGATCGGACATTTCAAACTCAAATGCACGTTCTTTTTCTTACCTTTCCGAAGCATGGAGCGCAATAGCAGGCAGAGAAAGGGTGATGCACGTGTTGAACACTGCCTGGCCTGGCAAGTTGCTGGCAGTGCCCCCCCCGCCCGCTCCTGAAAGAGGGCACACACACACCGCCGCCCCGAGTACTTCACAAATCTTTAAAAGACCATGCGCTTGTTCATGAGGCTTAAATGGTTTATCACCCCTTCTAGAACCCCTGCATCGACCCTCTGACGTTTCCTGGAAGAATTAGCACGTAACACAATACCAAGCCCTGTCAGCTGAAACCCCCGAGAAATCATGGGGCATATTATCAAGGGGGTTTATTTCCGCTTTTTGGGCTTTAAAAGCCAAAAAAAAAAAGAGATAAAATTATCTCCCTATTACCAAGCTGTTGCTAACACCAGTTAGTGACAGCTAAAAGGTGATAGCGACCATCTTGGGCCCCGCTAACACCTGCTCAGGGCAGGTGTTAGCTTTTGGAGATATTCGCGCTAAGCGCGAATATCTCCAAAAGCTAACACCTGCCCTGAGCAGTTTTAGCCATGTTATCCAATGGGAAGTGGATAACATGGCTAAGAGCATTTGCTGGATAATGCATGAATATCGCTGACTTTTCAACGATATTCATGCATTGCGGCCGTTTTTTATCGCATTTGCGATAAACCTTGCTAATAGCAAGGTTTATGTGCGATAAAATTCGCCGATGTGCGGCGATAATTTTTGTCTCTAAACAAGTTAGAGACAAAAATTATCGCTAGTTGTTGGTAATATGCCCCCGGGTTTTTGCTTGCAGGAATCGGGAGGCGGGAGACTAGCACTGAAATCAGTAGTCTCACGCCTGAATTGGGAGGGTTGGCATGTCTGGATACTCTACAGCTGGGGCCATAAACTACATCCGCAGGGCTAGGTGATAGCCTAGGTCCGGCCTGGACAATCGGACACAGAGGAAGAGGAGTGTCAGAGGGTGCGGTAGTGAATAGGGTGAAAGGGAGGTGTCGGGCGGGCACAGGGTGTGATTCTCAGAGAAGAGCAGCGCAGATGGGGGAAGTATATGGCCCATGCATGAGAGAAACAGCGGGGGTGACCAGTGCGTGGGGGAGATGCTTGCGAGGGTGGGGAGCCATGCTGAGGATCGGCGGCGTGCAGAGAGTGGCCCTGGTCAAGGCATCTAAAATGGCTGCCGTGCACGACAAAATTGTGGCATTGGACAAAAACGCAAGATGGCGCAGACAATGTTTATCAATAAGGATTCATTTATAACAAAATATTTACTCGCAGTGACAAAATGGTGGTCAATACTTCCTGATTTCCATCGAATCGAACGTTAACAAACGTCACGCAGCAAAAAAAAAAAAAAAAGCTCACGCACAGAGCAGTTTTTAGCCATGTTATCCAATGGAAGGTGGATAACATGGCTAAGAGCATTTGCTGGATAATGCATGAATATCGCTGACTTTTCAGCGATATTCATGCATTGTGGCCGATGTGCGGCGATAATTTTTGTCTCTAAACAATTAAAACGAAGCACAAAATGGCGAATTCCCGTTTCGCTACCAGTTTGCGGCCCAGTTCGCGGCCCGTGAAGCGCTTCTACCGTGAAAAATCATTTTTTTTTAATTTTCCCCACGGGACCCTTTAATAACCCCAACAACAATCCTAGGGGGTCAAGAGGGGTATACCTTGCCCCCTTTCAATAAATTCCCCCTTCGTTTTTCACCTCTTCTTCTCTCTCGATCCTACCGAGAGATAAGATGGCGGCCGCTCCGGACTGTTTAGAATGTTGACAGACACCGGAGAGCCAATCAGCTTTCTGTTATCCAATGGAAGGTGGATAACATGGCTAAGAGCATTTGCTGGATAATTCATGAATATCGCTGACTTTTCAGCGATATTCATGCATTGTGGCCGATGTGCGGCGATAATTTTTGTCTCTAAACAATTAAAACGAAGCACAAAATGGCGAATTCCCGTTTCGCTACCAGTTTGCGGCCCAGTTCGCGGCCCGTGAAGCGCTTCTACCGTGAAAAATCATTTTTTTTTTATTTTCCCCACGGGACCCTTTAATAACCCCAACAACAATCCTAGGGGGTCAAGAGGGGTATACCTTGCCCCCTTTCATTAAATTCCCCCTTCGTTTTTCACCTCTTCTTCTCTCTCGATCCTACCGAGAGATAAGATGGCGGCCGCTCCGGACTGTTTAGAATGTTGACAGACACCGGAGAGCCAATCAGCTTTCTGCGCGCAAAGTTCCGTTTCGCGAAAAGTAAGCGGACCGGATCGCTGCCCGGAGTGCTGTTACAGATATATATCTTGTTTTGAACGTTAATTTCTCAAAAACTACTGGAGCACATATATTGAGACCTAGCAAAGGCACATCGGGCTAACAGTCCCTACAATTTTGCCAAGTTTCGTGCAAATCCATTCAGCCGTTCGAGCTAAAAGTGAGTCCAACCGCCCTATGGAAAAATGAATGGGAAAAACGCGTTTTGGGACCCCCCTTTTTTCTCGGCCCCCCCCCTTGACGAAACCCCACCAAATTTTTAGGGGCTGCTCAGAATTAAAATGTGCCATTTTCCTGAACATTTCAGCCGATTCCGTCCACAAACGCCAAAGTTATTAGACATAGAATTTTCAAAAATCCCATAGGGAAAAAATCCTAACTATATATACCTACTGGCGATAGCCAGTAGGTAATATATATATATATATATATACATATACATATATATATATATATATATATATATATATATATATATATATATATATATATATATATATATATATATATATATATATATATATTCACTGAAAAAACCATAGGTTATAGACCATATATAGTTAGGGATTAGCATTTAAAAAACCTTATTTTATTTGCACAAAACCATTGAAATTCCATATATAGTTAGTTGCACTAACTATATATCGCGGACCCGCAATCCACTGCTAATGATGTCACATATTACATCATTCATGACATGGTCAGTGACATCACTGATGACATCACTGATGACATCTCAAATGACATCACTGATGACATCACTGATGACATCACTGATGACAACACCCAGTGACTGTATGTTTCTGTAAAGTTAAAATATGTCTTACATATTCAAGAATGAGTGGATGTATAAGTGTCTGGATGAAGGATTTAGTAGGTGCATGACTGACTGTATGAGAGAATGATTAAATGTGTCTCACTGAGTGCATGGGTTAGTGATTAAAGTGTCTTAATTTGGCAATCATTATTTATGTTCTTCTGTAAACTGCTGCATGTTTACATCAGTAGCTATATCAGTAACTATATGGGTTATTGAATGGTTGCCCAAGTATTTGTATGGGAGACTGAGTATGTGTGTGGGTGGCTGGGAGGTGTATAACTCTGTGCATAGATGTGTGAGCAGTTGATTCCCTAGGTGTATGGGTTCAAAAGTGCATGTAGAAACAGCTGTATGGACAGTTGACTGTGTGCATGAGTATATTGGTGAGTGAATGGATATCTCAGTGCTACATGTCAAAGTAAGTACATATGTAAAACACACTCCATGTGAGAGTTGACATATATAAATAACTGAACATAAGAGCCAGTGAATGTGAGAGTGGCTGTATGAATCATTGTGAACTTGTATCAAGGATTGTATAAGAGAGTAAATATGTGTTAGTATATGTTTGAATAAGTAAGGTGTGTATAACTGTATAGTTGAGGAAATGGAGATGTGATTGATTCTTTGCATGACTGACTAGGTGTGTGAGTAACTCCATGGATGTGTGACAGTCTGTGAGTGCCTGTTTACACTGAGTGTATCTAAGGTTATATTAGAGTCTGAAGATGTATTATCACATAAATGATATCATCAATGATGTAATCAGTAATGTCAAATGAGATGTCAGTGATGTCATCAGTGATGTCATTTGAGATGTCATCAGTGATGTCATCAGTGATGTAATTTGAGATGTCATCAGTGATGTCATCAGTGATGTCACTGACCATGTCATGAATGATGTAATATGTGACATCATTAGCAGTGGATTGCGGGTCCGCGATATATAGTTAGTGCAACTAACTATATATGGAATTTCAATGGTTTTGTGCAAATAAAATAAGGTTTTTTAAATGCTAATCCCTATCTATATATGGTCTATAACCTATGGTTTTTTCAGTGAATTTTCAAGGTTTTGTAAATGCAAATTCCTAACTATATATGGTCTATAACCTATGGTTTTTTCTGTGAATTTCATTGGTTTTTTAAAAGCTAATATCTATAGCTGTAAAATATATTCTTTATTAAGTGACGTATCACGTAGCCCGTGAGACGCCTCATGATGCATCGCATAACCGTGACGTATCGTCTCTGCAGCGCAAACCAAACCCAAAACGTAAGCGCGCCAGAACACGCTTAAAGATATATATATATTTTTTTTTAACCTTAATTAGACAAAATCCACACGTGCACATATCACAAACGTTCAAAAAACACAATATGTCGGACTCCCGTTACGCTGCCGGTTAGCTGCCCGGTTAACGTACCAGGAAGCACCTTTACCGCAAAAAATCGCAATTGTTTTTTTTCACCCCCCAGGGAACTTTAATAGCCCCCTCATCAATCCTAGGGGTTCAGGAGGGGTCTGCCTTACCCCTTTCATTCATTTACACCTTTTTTTTTCCACCTCTTGTCTCTCGATCCCACAGAGAGACAAGATGGCGGCCGCTCCAGACTGTTTACAATGATAACAGCCAATCAGCTTCTCCTCAGACTCCCGTTACACTGCCGGTTAGCTTCCCAGTTAGCTGCCCGGTTAACTGCCCGGTTCACGTACCAAGACGCGTCTCTACGGCGAAAAAAATCGGATTTTTTTTTTTTTTGGCCCCGCGTGGCTTTATAATATCCCCCTCATCAATCCTAGGGGGTCAGAAGGGGTCTACCTTGCCCTCTTTCCTTCATTTCCCCCTTTGTTTTGGCCTCCTCTTGTCTCTCGATCCTACCGAGAGACAAGATGGCGGCCGCACCGGACTGTTTACAATGTTGACAGCCAATCAGCTACTCCTCAGACTCCCGTTACACTGCCGGTTAGCTTCCAGGTTAGCTGCCCGGTTCGCGTACCAAGACGCGTCTCTACGGCGAAAAAATCGGATTTTTTTTTTTTTTTGGGCCCGGCGTGGCTCTATAATATCCCCCTCATCAATCCTAGGGGGTCAGAAGGGGTCTACCTGGCCCCCTTTCCTTCATTTCCCCCTTTGTTTTGGCCTCCTCTTGTCTCTCGATCCTACCGAGAGACAAGATGGCGGCCGCACCGGACTGTTTAGAATGTTGACAGACACCGGAGAGCCAATCAGCTTCGCTTCGCAAAGTTCCGATACGCGAAAAGTTCGCGAACCGGAGCGCTGCCCGGAGAGCTGTTACAGATATATATCTTGTTTTAAACGTTAATTTCTCAAAATCCACTGAAGCACATATATTGAGACCTAGCAAAGGCACATCGGGCTAACAGTCCCTACATATTTGCCAAGTTTTGTGGAAATCCATTCAGCCGTTCGGGCTAAAAGTGAGGCCAACCGCCCTATGGAAATTAACATGGGAAAAACGCGTTTTGGGACCCCCCTTTTTTCTCTGCCCCCCCTTGACGAACCCCCCCCCAAATTTCTAGGAGCTGCTCAGACACAAAATGTGCCATTTTCCTGAAAATTTCAGCCAATTCCGTCCACAAACGCCAAAGTTATTAGGCATAGAATTTTCAAAAGTTCCATAGAGAAAAAATCCTAACTATATATACCTACTGGCTATCGCCAGTAGGTAATATATATATATATATATATATATATATATATATATATATATATATATATATATATATATATATATATATATATATATATATATATATATATATATATATATATATATATATATATATATATATATATATATATATATATATATATATATATATATATATATATATATATATATATATATATATATATATAACCATTATCCCATGAGGTAAAGAACAATCCTGTACTAATGCGAGTGCATCTGCTCACCTTGCATGCAATTAAATATATATATATATATATATATATATATATATATATATATATATATATATATATATATATATATATATATATATATATATATATATATTTAATTGCATGCAAGGTGAGCAGATGCACTCGCATTAGTACAGGATTGTTCTTTACCTCATGGGATAATGGTCCTACCACCTGGGGTCAGGGAGCATGCCCCTGTAGTCACACAGTCCTCAAGGGTAGCATGCCTCCCCAACACCTATTTTCATGCCCGCAGTCTCCCGGCTCATCCTGATGTTGATGCATGACCCTGAGTGTTAGGATCACTACCACAACAGGAGAACAGTGATTCTACTAAGCTGAGGGAATCTATTCACCTCGCATACAATTTTAGCATTGCATGCCACATATACATGTAACTACAGTACAGTAGTAGACTGTACTGGGGGCAATAGAACAGTATGTGTTCCCTCTCCCCCCCCATGCCGTGCATTGATAATCAAGACACTCACTCCCCGCAGACCAGTTTGAGGATACCATATCTACACTGCAGATATAGTTTACATGCCAAAGGGGGCTCCATTTCATCAATTTTTACCTCATAACACAAACTCAGTTTAAAATCAATAACAGACAATGTAGGAGTACCTGTACTCTTGGTCGCTATAATCTGTGGCAACAACCTCCCAATAAAGGATTATCAAACTTTGCTCTAGACTCTTGGCACAATTGCTCTGGGGAACAATGTTTCTGAGAGATAAGGGGGGTGTATCGTCTCCCCGCCCTGTGAGTGTGTTTTGACAGTGCATGGTGCTTGCCAAATAAAATAATTTTCATTTCCAAAGCTTGGGAACTATTAATTGATTTTCAGAATAGCATAGAAAGGAAATCAACATTTTTTTGCAAAGTGATGTGAAGTTACTTAGGATTGGGAGGCAAAGAATAATAACTGAGTGCAGGAGATTGCTGGGATTCTGATAAACGCAGCTGGATGCTAAAGGTAATGACAAAGGGCACGATGTAATTCTTGGTGGTGAGGATACTATGGGGCAGATTTGTGAGGCCCTTGCGCCACGTTTACGCCGCTGTTGCGTCACGCAAGGCAGCGTAAATGTGGCGCATCCCTACGAACGATTTACAATGTGACGCATCTAGGCAGATGCGTCACGTTGTAAAGCCCTGCGCCGCTTGCGGGCGTTCCGGCGCAGGATGGGCGTTCCGGGGCAGGTGCGCCTCGCAAAAGTGGCTGAGTGAAATCTATGAGATTTCACTCAGTCAATTTTAAGCCAATGCTGCGTCAAAAGCCTGCACCTGCTTGAAGCAGGCGTAGGTCTTCACGCAGCATTGTTAAAATGGGGCACCCCCGAGCCTTGCTGGAGCTGCGTCGCGCTTGCGACGCAACTCCAGCAATGCGCCACATTTACGGCACAGATGCGTCACGCATCTGTGCCGTTTTTGCACCATGCGGCGCACCATGGCTGGCGGAGCTGTGGCGCACTGTGGCGCATGTTAACTGGCGCATCCCTGGGGATGCGCCAGTTAACATAAATCTGCCCCATGTTTCAATGGTGACGGAGTATCCTCACCTCCAAGAATAGGTCTACCCACCACATTCAGGTGCAGGTGGACCTTTGGGTTAATCATTGTGGAGATTACTCTGTCTCCGCTGTGATTAACCCCCGCTGACAGCCCTGGGGAGGAAGGGCCATCCAAGAAATGATTACATGTCCACCCGTCCTGTTGGGATGGATGGACTTGTAGCCATTTTTTTACTGTTTCCTACCACCAGTTACAACCTGGCGGAAAGGAACATTAAAACATTTTAATGCTCCAGCCGCCATGGGAAAAGCGTCCCAAGGCAAGGGAAGCATTGTTTTTTTGTTACAAAAAGGGAATCACGTTTGGGGATTTTCTGTCTGTGTAGAAAAAAATTAAAACTGTTTGTTACAGGGCTGTGTGATGTCCTTCCAAGCCCTGTAACAAACAGTAAAATGCATTGTCAGAAACTGCCATGATGGTGTTTCCTGCCAATGACTTTCCAAATGACTGCCAGCTGGGTGGTCATTTATAATTTTCGCGGGTGGATTAATCTCAGGCTGGCAGACGTCATGTCTTCGCTAGGCCAATGGTAACTACTCTATCTGCCAATAATTAAATTGGGACCAAGTCACCAAGTGACTGAAAAGTAAACCTTAATTGAAAAGTGCATATCTCAAATAAGAAGTGCAATTGTGTCTTTAAAGCGAGCATTATCGTCACAATATTGTGTATTTAGCAGTTTACTATAAAGTCAATGATACCCATACTATAACTAATTCACTCTTTGCGGATTTATAGACGTAATTCAATTGATTCCAATACAGTTCTTGAACATTACCATTGAAAGTTTGATTAACTAAACTTAAAGTTTTGCAACGAGACTGTCGGATACACACTCCATATGCATATTTTTTTTAGTTTTCCCAAGTAGCTTCCTGTGTAAAAATGTGACGGTAAGGTAAGATTTTTAGTTTAACATGATTTCGTAAAGCATTTTTGTATTAAATGTAACAGCAGTGCACACGCTATCTCGAACGAGTTAAAATAAATAACATAGAAGGCAATTAATTGCCAGTGATGCACAGGCTTCCAGTCCTTGGGAAAAGCACGGCAACGCATAGCAATGGAAAAGATGATAGAAACCCATTACTCAAAGAAATCTGCAACTCGCATTCGGTATACTTGCCTTTGGGCATGTATGTGCTGAAAATTACGCTGCAGACACAGTTCAAATTTGATTCCATTGTGGAAATATGCGCATGAAGTAGTTTCATGAATTGCAAAATGTGAAAAAATATGCTAAATACTGAAGACGAGGTGAATTTATGGTGTACCATTTAACAGAAGTACTTTACAGCTGTTAACGTTAACTATTGAAAGTCATGCACATTGCATCACCCACAAAGGAAAACACTAGGCTTTAAAAATGTAACATGGGACCTTATGAATAAAAGGGTTTTCAAATTCCGTGGCTAAGGGATAATGTGTGGCTACTTAAGAGCTATTTACAACTGGCTTAAATGCTGTACGATTATTTTATGTTACACATTCGTGATGATGTGAAGTGCAAAAATATTGTACGTTATTTTCAAAGATTTTACTTACATGTTAGACTTAATGAATAATCACATTTATTAATTTGATTTTGATTGGTCGGTGCATGAGCTGTGTATTGTTTAACTGTGCACTATTACACCTGTTTTTGTAAAGAAGTACCACACAAAAACTCAGTAGGCAACGCAATCTGGGAAAATAAACTGCATGGAAATGTTTCCATATACCCTTGCCAGCCTTACTAATTCTCTCAAACGTCAGAATTCTCATTTAAGTCAGACTTCCACGAACTTCTAAAATATTTAGGGGCATATTACCAACGAGTAGCGATATTTATCGCTAACTAGGCTCTGGAACGATTTTTTTATCGCTAAGCATCGCCAGAAATTATCGCTGAGATAACTTGCTATTAGCAACGTTTATCTCAGAAGTGATAAAAATCCTCACGCTAACTGCCAAATGAGAGATTATGGCTGGAAAAGCAACTAGGCAGCACAGGAGGATCTTATGGGAGACTGCGTTGAACGCGGCGCTGAGGTCAAGCAGGATGAGAGCTGCAGTTTGTCCCTCATCCAGGATGGTCCGTAGATGCTCACTCACTGCTAAAAGCTCGGCCTCTGTACTATGACCCGGGCGGAAACCTGGGAGCGATCAAAGGAATCAATGTTGTTCAGATAGCCTGAGAGAATGTTATTAGTATGGGCCTCAGCAATTTTTGCGACCCAGGGCAGGAGGGATATGGGTCGAAAGTTTTCCGGTTTAGTTGGGTCCAGTGTTATTTTTTTCAGCAAGAGAACCACCCTTGCTTGTTTCCATGGCAGGGGCACCACTGCCATGGAAAAGGAGGCATTTATGGTCTGAAGTAACGGTGTCAATAAAACAGGTAGAGCATCTCTGAATTGGGCAGGCCTCATGGGATCAATAGGGGAACCTGATTTGACCTTCTTACTTAGAGTAAGGAATTTGTCTTGGGAGATAGGGAGGATAGCTGCCAGGGCAATGGCAGGCCTAGAATCTGCTGTGACTGCAGGGTCCATAGGACCAGTGGCAAAGGATGTATAAATGGCTTCAACTTTCTGAACAAAGAAAGTGGCTAGATCCTCACATTGCTGTTCAGACGTGATCCATGGAGTGGAAGGATCTTTCCTGGTTTTGACATCATTAAGTATTTTAAAGATGCTTTTTACAGGATTTTTGCTCGACCTAATCTTGTTAGTGAGGTAAGCTGTTCGCGCCTGATGTACGGCCTTGTGATAGCATTTAGTCGCCTCCTGGTACAGATTTTTAGCCCCAGGATCGTAAGCCCTTTCTCAGGCCCATTCTAGCTTCTTACAGATTCTACGCAAGGCTGCCAGAGAGTCATCATTCCATGGACCCTTTGACCATTTGGCAGGAATCAAAGTGTCTACAGCATGAAGTATCCGGTTACAGAATGCTTTATAAGCTTGCTCAGGATCAGTGTCTAGGATATGGGGGGAGGATGCCAGGGTGGAAAACAGATCTTTTATATTAAGTTTATGCCAGCAACGTCCAAAAGTAGCCTTGAGGTTGTTTCTGGATATGGACTTGGAGATCGGGAAGGAGAGAGTAACTAAAAGGTGGGCAGTCCAACACAGTATCTTAACCAAAGCGAGGGGATATTAGAAATACCAGTTCAAGTAAAAGTCCGGCCAAGTGAGTGGGACCCACCACCAACTGTTTTAATTGACAAGCAGCGAAATCAGCAAGCAAACAGCTGATTTTGGGGTCATTGGGGCGGTCAAAGTGAAGGTGAAGGTCACCAACAAGTCAGAAATTCGAAGCTGTTAGTGCCAGGGAGCTACCAGGCTCAATAATGGCTGGCTTGAAGTCAGAAATAGGTCCGGGGGGGGGGGGGGGGGGGGTAGACTAGTAGGCCAGAAATGGAGGAGTGTGCAATAAGTCAAAAAGTACTTTATTCGGCTAAAAAGGTATAACCATAAAAGCAACAGCAGTCATATTTCATTTACATTGCACAGTATTACATCAATGTAGGAGGATATTAGAAACGATACATAGTGTTTACACTATTACAGTTCATTCAAGCAAAGCGACTTCCTAAATGTAAGAACCAGTTTAAAATACTCAATTAATGAAGCCACAGTAAAAACATTGTCCATTTTTTGCAGTACTAAATATGCTAGGCGACATCTGTTCACATTCATTTCCTTTAAAATGGGGACAATCAGTTTTCTGCGAGGCAGCGTATAGAATTTACAAAAGAATAGAACATGTATATTCGATTGCATAGATATTTCATCACAGGGACATAAAGGGAGTTCTTTGGACCATGAATTCATTACAGGGAAAGTAAATAATCTAAAAACAATGTTAGCTCTAAAACGTGTTAAAAGTAATCTATCAAAATTACACATATATAAACTTAAGTATGGCTGTAATTTGTCACTTATTAAAATTAATTGATGAGAAGTGACAGTATTTTTATTCGATTCATCAAGCTGTCTTCTATTTCTGAGGAATTCCATACATAGTGTCTTCAGGTCTTTTCTAGGAATATTTGCCATGGAAGGCGGATCATTGTAATAGAGTGAACGGTCTATTTCATTAAAAAACGTTTTGATGTAATTTAGCCATTCAACTACATTTGCTCTCCCCATTTTTAAGACATCCTGTATTATGGCTCGATTTAATACACATTCGTTCACTGTCCATACTCTGTGCCATAGTAAGATGGGTTGTACTCTGATTGTGTCCGTTATATAAGGGATCCCCAACTCATCGTGGCATATAGAGTTCGCTGTACTCTCTGGAAGTGATAGGATGTTCTTTAAAAATTTATTTTCGACTATCTGAAGTGACTTTATATTGGTATAACCCCAGAGGCCAGCTCCATACAGCGCCACAGATACACACGTCGCATTGTACACAGTTAAAATTTCCCTGATTGGTTTCATTCCCAATTTACGTGTAAAACTTTTTAATGCCATGATTGTCTTAGAGCAGCGTTTCCCAAACTGTGGTCCGCGGACCCCCAGGGGTCCGTGACACATTCCCAGGGGGTCCGCAGGACTTAATTGCCTACTGTCCTTGTAAAAAACGAAACGCCCATGCGCCCTCACAACACTTAAGAGGTGTGAATGTTGCTGGCGCCAGGGCGTTAAGATACAATACAATGCAGCAACACTACACTGGCCAATCACCATTCCGCTTTTGGTGCAAGCTGAAGGGTGATTGCCCTTATTTTACTATTCACTTCTGCAAAGCAGTGCGTGCGTTTCCTAATGTGTTTGTGGCTAGGCCCAGGGCATTTTGCATATGTCCCCATTGCCGCTGAAAGTGAGGCACAGCTGTGCGTCGTCTGCCGAGACTGAAGAGCATTAGAGGCTGGAGCACCTCGAATGGGCAGGAGGATGTTTCTTAAAGTAAAAGCGCACGCTCACCTTTGGGACCTTATAAATCAGGATTAATCTTGCAGCACATTATCAAGGTACGCTGTCGCTACGTTAGGCGAGATTAATGCTTTTTTCAGGTTTAGTAATGGCAGCTGCAGCGTAGCCTAGCAGTTCACGTTATTATTCAATCACCCAACTCTCAGTACCGAGGTATTCCAGCCTCGTAATCGGCCTGATGGGAATCTGGTTATTTTAAATACGAGCGACAGAATGAAAATGAGCAGACAATGACAAATAGCATCATGGGACGGCATGTTTTTATATTTATGCAAGGGAGTTAGGCTAAGTGACCGTAATAACTAAAGGGAATAATAGCTGTTTAAGTCTAAGAGGAGCACTTGCAAAAGGCAGCAAGATGTTTTATGCTTAAACTGTATGAAGGTTCACTGGTCTGAACCTGGAGGAACCAGTCACTAGGGTCTTCAGGGAGCTACGAGCTGCCCCTGTGTAAAACACCTATTTTTGTATGCCTGTGGAATATGCTCCCTTATCAGGACCACTTAATAGACACTGACTTAGAAGAAAAGGCGCCGTAAAACGTTTAAAGTGGGCCCCCAGCCTTCATCAAGAGGAAGCTAGAAGAACCAAGCATTGTCAAAGTCAGTAGGCCCGGCACTGCCTGCGAGTCTTGTTTGTCATTGCTTAGTTTGTCCTCTGCAAAACTTTGTTAGGGGGCTACCGGGGGACAAGTCAATATTAAAAAATCTTTGGATGGAGGATCTTGTGTCAAGAAATACACATGTATTACAGTCCCTGGAAATAAGTACTATGTGCAAATTACAGTGTGAGATTAGCTAAAGTGGGCTGGCACACTGACTTGTGAATGGCGCAACTGTCCAACAAAGTATTACTACAACCAAAATCTCTGCAAACGCGAGACCTAGAAGGCATTAAAGACTGCAAGAAAGAGGCAGGGAGAAAAATGAGAGGTAAGTAAGTATTCTGAAAGAAGGTCGACTTTGTCAATAGACGGACAGGTGGGCGAGTAGTGTCTGGGGAGAAGGGAAACGAGGGCAGAAAGGGACAAAGGGTGAACAGAAGAAGATAATGACGCACAAGCACGACCGAATTTGTGTAATTTTGAGTGACATTCAAATACTATGAGTGACACTTCAAGCATTTATAGGTTATCACAAGCACTTACCTACTTTAAACTGCATCAGTGTGAGTTCCTGGCTCTGGGCTCCAGCCTCGGGCCATTCCTTCTGCAGTGCACACCAAGTGCACAACACCCATTGGGCTCAAAGTGCTTCAGTCCCCCCCCCCACTCCCCTGTTGTGTGTGGCAGCCCGGGCAGAGACAGCTTTCCAGGCTTACACACAGCCGCCCCCAAGTACTTCACAGGTCTTTAAAAGACAATTTGCTTGTTAATGAGGCCGAGATGCAGCACCATCCTTCCCCTTAAAAAGTTTTGATTTTTGCATATTTTTCAATATAAAATAATAAAAGCTTTAGTAATGCAAACATTTATTTGGTGTGTATTTGTTTGTGTATTTTTTGCGAATTACTGTTTTCATTTTTTGAAATTTAAATTATACAAATTGACAGGGGGTCCCCGGCTTTCAGTAGTGACTCAGTGGGGGTCCTCAGGAGTCAAACGTTTGGGAACCACTGTCTTAGAGAACAAGAGCGTTCGTACCTTCACCGCACTTGACCAAGTACCAGTTTCGTGAAACAAAATTCCAAGATATGGGAAGGTAGGTGTTCTTTCTAAGGGGGCATTATTTATGTACATTGTTTTCATTTGTTTTTTGGTGCGCGTGCCACAGTTCATTGAAAAAGTCTTACTACAGTTTATTTTTAAATTAAGATCGAGCATAAACTGGTTAAAAGATGTTAACATTTTTTGTAGGGCAATGGGGGTGCGCACCATCAAAACAGCATCATCTGCATACAGGAGTGTGGGAATAAATCTCTTTCCGATCTTAGGCATGTCCACACACTCTTGCAGCAGGCACTTTTCCAGACCATTTATATAAATAAGAAATAGGAAGGGCGCCAGTACGCACCCCTGGCGCACTCCACGGCCTATTCCGAAAGATCTGGTACATTCCCCCTTCTTGCCAAAACGTACAACAGCTGATGCTCCTGCATATAGGTCCCTTAAGAATTGGATTATCGGCTTTTCCACGCCCAATTGTGACATCACGTCCCATAATTTACTATGGGACACACAATCGAAAGCTGATGTAAGATCAACAAATGCACAATATAGGCGCTCCCTTTTTATCACAGTATGTTTCTGCTGAATCAGGAACAAATTTAATCCCTGCTCTATTGTTCCTATGCCTTTTTGAAATCCAAATTGTAAATCACTAATTACCCCCGCCTCCTCCGCCCAGTTTTGCAATTTATCTAAAATCACTCTACCAAGGATCTTTATTGACGAATCCAGAAGGGAAATTGGCCTATAGCAGGCACAATCTTGTCTGTTTCCCTTCTTGTAAATGGGTACGATAATTGATGTGAACCAGGAAGGATTCAATCCCCTTACAAGAGCTGCATTAAAGAGTTGTACAAGTATCGGGCCCCATAGTTCGATATTTGACTTGTACAAATCCGCTGGGATTCCATCTGGGCCCGCCGCTTTTCCGCCCTTGGTAGCTCCCAGACTTTCAACAATCTCTGGTAGTGTTACTTTAAGTTCACTTTCCTCCTCAACTGATTCGCCTTCTGTGTTTACCCCAGTATTTCTTAACTCGTCTACTGACGTATACAAGGTGGAAAAATGCGTGACCCAACTATCCTCATTAATCGCAATTTCCAACCATGCTTTGGTATTTTCGTATGGTAGGGGGGCGTTTACCACCCTCCAGAAGGCGGATGCATCCCTTGTTTGTGAGGCTGTGCAAAGTTCTTCCCATACTCCTTTTTTAATTGCTTCTCTTCTATTTTTTAGGGCCTCATTATAATCCTTCCTTAAGGTTCTTATCTCTACAACATCACGCGGATCCTTATGTAATGCATGTTTAAGATCTGTTAGAGCCTTAGTACAGGTTTTATCAAACCATCTTGTACCCTTCGTTAAACCATTTTTTGATACTAAAAATAGGTTCTCTTTGATAGTGGAAGCAATAATATTAAAATTTACTAATATACTTTCACTATCGGAATTCTCATCTAAACAGATCTCAAAATTTTCTGGGCAGCTAATTAACAATTTTTTAAGAAAGTCTTCAGGTACCACCTTACTCCACTTGAGGGTGTACCCATTCTGTCTACCTAATGTAATGTCTGGGACAACCTTTATTTGCTCATTATAGGAGGCCAAGAAAAGGTTCTCCATCTCAATTTTTTGCGGTAGGTGGTCACTGAGTGGTGCATCCATTATTTTATAGCTAACTAATTTATGACCATAACCATTAGACCAGAGGCTAAAGTCTATCGTGGTGGATGCTCCCCTCCCAATAAAAGTTGGGTGAAATGGTATTGACTGCTCAGTTAATTCATTAGCAAATCCCAGATCATAATCAAATAATAATTCGTTCAACAGATCCCCGGTCTCTGTGTGTTTAAAATGTGGTAAATTAACATCCTGCTCCAACATTATACCACAAATTCCTTTAGAGCCTTTTGTGCATAATGGACAGTTAAAATCACCCCCCCACAAAATCATTACCTCCTTTCCACTGCTATCAGACTCACACTGTAGGTCGATCGCTAACATTTTCAAAATATCACGTGAAATATTAACTGGAATATTATTATAAAAGTTTATAATTACAAAACGCAATCCAGTTTTGGTGTCTCACTGAGTGGTGCATCCATTATTTTATAGCTAACTAATTTATGACCATAACCATTAGACCAGAGGCTAAAGTCTATCGTGGTGGATGCTCCCCTCCCAGTGTGCAATAAAGGAAATTGCACCCGGCCGCCTCCTCCTTGATGAATGTGTAGAGGTAGCAAGTTTTGAAAATAACAGCTATACTCCAGCCTCTAGACTCCCTTTTGAGGGTCAGAATGCTGAATCCCAGGGGTGGAGCGAGGCCAGGTTCAACCACCGAAGCATCAGTCAGCCAGGATTCGGTAATAAAAAATACATCTGGAGATTTGTCCTCAATGAGGTCGTGAATCTCCATATAGTGTTTCACCATGGAACGGACGTTGAGAAGTAATATTTTCATGGTAGGTCTAGAGGAGGTAGGGGGCAATGAGGAGCAGAAACTATAGCCACATTTTGGACAGCAGAATGGTCCTTCCGCTACATCCCCCTTATGAATGTCTGACATAATATCGACAGACAGAATATCGACATGCAAAAATATCGGAGCAAAAATATCGACAGCAAAAATATCGGAATCCTATCTTCATAAAGGTAAGTACAAAAATATGGGAATCAAAAATATCGTTTTTTTAAATGTATTAATAATAAAGTAAAAATAATTTAAAAATACATATAATGTTACAACTATTATATAAAAGTATTAAAACAAAATTAAAACTAATACATATACATTTAAAATAAATAAAACACTTAATAATGTAAAGTAATTTTAATTTTTTTCATGTAATTTATTTGATTTAATGTAATTTTTTTTGTTTTTACCCTGTACGCCTGTACCCCAAAAACCCAAAACTGACCCTGAACCCTAAAAATATCCCTGTACCCAAAAAACCCAAAAATGACCCAGGACCCTAAAATACCCCTATACCCAAAAACTGAAAACTGACCCTGAACCCTAAAAATACCCCTTTACCCAAAAACTGAAAACTGACCCTGAACCCTAAAAATACCCCTTTACCCAAAAACTGAAAACTGACCCTAAACCCTAAAAATACCCCTTTACCCAAAAACTGAAAACTGACCCTGAACCCTAAAAATACCCCTTTACCCATGAACTGAAAACTGACCCAGAACCCTAAAAATACCCCTTTACCCAAAAACTGAAAACTGACCCAGAACCCTAAAAATACCCCTTTACCCAAAAACTGAAAACTGACCCTGAACCCTAAAAATACCCCTTTACCCAAAAACTGAAAACTGACCCTGAACCCTAAAAATACCCCTTTACCCATGAACTGAAAACTGACCCTGAACCCTAAAAATACCCCTTTACCCAAAATTAATTAATATTATTTAATTACCAATTAATTATTAATTAACAATAACAATAAAGTAAATATATTAGCACATTTGCTGTAATTAATTTAATTTAATAATTAATATTATTTTTCCCAAATAATTAATTAAGAATAACAATAAATTAAATATAAAAAAATACTATAATTAATGTAATTAAATAATTAATATTAATTAATTACCAACTAATAAATAATTATAAATATGTAAAAAATTATATTAATTAATTAACTAATTAATAGAAATTAATTAACAATTAAATATTAATTAAAATGTGTACAAACATATATCAATTAATTAATTATTAAATTACTTCCCACCCTATTCCCCTATAAACCCATAACCCGCTACAGAACATATTTATCAATTAATCAAAAATAATTAAAAATTATTTCTCAATTAATTAATTAATAATTCCTACTAATTAATAATTAATTTAACATAATTAAATTACTTCCCACCCTATTCCCCTATAAACCCACAACCCGCTACAGTAGTAAAAGACAATATTTAATTAAATTACATTAAAAATAAATAATAAAACATAATAAATACAATATAATATACACTAAATTTATTTAAAAATTGATATTAGTAACATCTAAGTTATTAATTTCGATATTATTGAAATCGATATTTACAACTTCGATATTACTGATATCATACCAATATCGATATTAAGACTGTCGATATTACTTACCTTTGATATTTTGTCCCATCGATATTTAAACTTCGATATTTTTGTATATCGATATTTAAAAATCGATATTTTGTCTGTGTACCCCCCCTGATACTGTCCACATGGTCCGACACGCTGACCGAAGGACAACAAATATTCCCTGATCTAACTTAGCACCCCTGACTGGGAACCACCAGCATGTCTGGCAGCTGGCGGTGTCCAGGCGCAGATGGGCGCTAATGGGCTTGCCTTTGGCGCGCCGCCAAGCAGGGAGAGGAACAGACTAGACCGCCTCCCTTTGCAAGATGGCAGCCGTAGGATGCCAAACCGGAAGTGGAAAAAGGCCACGCTGGCCGGGCCAGAGCAGTGCTCCCTCCACAACAATCAGCCCGCTAATGGCTGTTGTGGACTGGGGAGGTGCAGAAGCTGCTTCACACAACCTTACAACAAGTGTGTACAGTTAATTTAAAAGAAGCTAAAACGAAGTTAGTGCGACATCTGAATTTCCTTAATAAAATGCGTAGCAGAGCCTAAAGAGTGTTAGAGTTTGTTTCAATGTAACAAATAGGAGCGCGCGGAGCATAAGAGGAGCCATTCACTTCTGCCGACAACTGCAGGTTTAATGCCCGCCATAGGAATTTGAAGTTGAGCAGCTTATGATGTGATTCATCGAGATTTTACATGTTTGTGTGCAGCAATACTAACATTGATAGTCGGATATAGCATGGTCCAGGTCTCCCTCTCATGCACCCTTATTCCAGAATCCTTTAGAGGGCAGTGATGTGATACAAGCCTGGTGTAGCTTAGACATTAGATGTACCTCACTCAGATCTTTGATGAGTAAAGTCAAGGGGGTGAGGTCTGGTGGCTCGAGTGGATAGCTAGGAAATTGTGCCTGTAAGGCATTTTGCAATCTGTATAGTATGAAATGTTCCATCTCTGTCATGTTATTCAGTCTAACATCTTCTATCCGGGTGAATGCATGGCCTTGGGGGAATTGGTATCCCTTTGTGTTGAGGGAAAATTTATAGATTGTGCACTTGACAATTATTTCTTGTGTGATGGGCAGCCAGGTACTGCCTACCAGAGGGTGGCTGGTGAATAGAGTAACTGGCTACCCATAAATCTAACTAATTTTCTCCATGCCCACCTAGTTGTTGAGACAGTTTGGCTATCTTGTGGGTCTCATTACAGGCCTTCCGGTAAGATCACTGAAAGTGGGGTCAGGTATGTGAGATCTGCTTCTGGTTTGATGTATGGGATCCTGGCGTCTGGGTGATACGAGTGCCTGACAAAGCTACACTGGGCCACTAAATAGTACATTTGAAAATATGGCACCCCGAACCCGCCGCAAGTGTAGGGCAGCATACGGGTATCCCCGCTAATCCTGGGATGCTTGTTGCCCCATACCAGGTGTAAGAGTGGTATGTGTAGTGTTGTAAAGAAGGAGGAGGTCAGCGGAATAGGTATGTTGTGAAACAGGTATAGGAAATTTGGAATCACAACCATTTTAATAATGGCAATTCTGCCTGCCATTGCAATTGGTTGTTTTAACCAATGTTCAACCTGGCTGGTCAGCCTGTCATGTGCAGCACCGTAGGTCAGTTGCAATATCTGCTCGGGGTCTCTGTGGATATGTATCCCTAAATATTTTACTCATTGTTCATATTTTACCACGGGTAGTAAGTGGCAATCGTCTGGGTGCCCGGAGTCAGTGGGAGTATCTCAGACTTGCTCCAGTTAATTTGTAAGCCAGATGGCGCCCCAAATCTGCCTAACTACCTGACAATGGGGTCTAAGTTGTCTCTGACTTGCCTGATGTCATCTGCATATAAGGTGACAAGTAGGGGGCCTGTTTTCAGTTTGATCCCTCTGTGAATATGTTGTTCCTGTGGGTGATGTACTAGTGGGCCAAAGCTATCACAAACAATAGGGGAGACAGGCATCCCTCTATAGTCCAGAGTGTGGGCTGAAATGCTTTAGTTAGTGTACCATTTAGTCGGATGTATACAGTGGGTTTAGTGTATAGTAAGCGGATAATGGATTAGAACGTCCCTGCAATGCCTACCTCTCTGAAGTGTAGAGTGTAAAAAGGACCCTTCCAGGGAGTTGAACGCTTTTTCAGTATCTAGTAGTACAGCTCCTGCTGGGGTAGTTGGTGAAATTCTGTGGAGGACTGCAAAAGGTGTGCTTGTATTCAGTGCAGTGGATTTATGCTGTACAAACCCTGATTGCGTGGGTGAGATAATCTGATCTAGGATAAGGGAAAGCCTGGTTGCTAACATTTTGGTGAGTATTTTGTTATCAAAGATCAGTAGGGATAAATGGCAATACGACCCGCAATGTAACAGGTCTTTCCCAGGCATGGGGAGTAGGATTATCACTGCTTCTCAGAGAGTGCGGGGGAGGATTCCCTTTTCTATCACTTCCTGATTTACTTCTAATAGACGGGGGGCAAATAAGTGTTTCAAAGCTTTGGCGTTTTGGAGCCATCCATGGTATCTATTGCTTGAGTGACTTCCTCTTCTGTAAATGGTTCACTTAGAAACTGGGGGTGAGTGCTACTTACCCATATCATTGCTATTTAATCTAAATATCTGTTGCATTCCACTGTAGCCTCAGGGGAACGAGAGGAGTATAAGTCCATGTAGTAAGTGTCCTATATGTGGCTCGTATCTGTTGCCCTGATACCGTCAGGTCGTTTAAGTGCAGATATGTACGGCTGGCATCTAGGGGGTTATAATGCACGCACTAGCGTATGCTCCAGGTGTTCAGCCTCCCCATACCTTCTTGCGTTCGCATATTTACCCAAGTCTGCGGCTTCATGAAATTCTGTCATCAATTTGGCCCTCAGTGTTGTGTACATTGCTAAGGGGTGTGATATTTGTGTTTGGCCTACTTCCTGTAGTTGTTGTTTTAGTTTCGTAAGTGTATGTTGGAGGTCTTTGAGTATGCTAGTGTGTTTGGAGACGCAAATCCCTTCTCTAATATAAGCCTTAAAGGCCTCCCAGAGGTTGCACATTGAATTAGATGAAAACATTGTTGTGAACTTGTCAGACTACACTTTAACATCTGAAGAGGAAAGAGTCTTGAACAAAGGGCTAGGATTTGTTCCTACCCCTAGACACGATGCTTTTAAATGTCGTATAGAATTCCATGAGATTCAGGATTAAACTAAAGAAGTTTTTTGCCAACAAAGAAAAAGATACTGACTCGTTTCGAGGGACTAACCTAAAAAAAAACTCCACATTTTGTCCTCCCAATGCGACTATGGGTCCTGAGGTGGCGGTTTTTGAGGAAAGGGTCTTACATGACATAGAAACTTTTGAAAAATCCCAGGAACATTTCAGACAAACAAACATGACTACAGATGATTAGAAAGCAGTAAGGTCACTTGAACAGAATAGTCTGCTTACTATAAAATCAGCAGATAAGGGTGGTGCGGTGGTTGTATTAAACACCAAAGATTACGATGCAGAGGTACAACGTTTGCTGAACGTACGTGCGAACTACCATCCTCTAAACAAGGACCCTGTTGATGAGCTATCAAAAATGATCAGAGAAATGGTAAGCAGGGCTAAGACTAATAAATGGATCTCGGTAAAAGAAGCGGAGTTTCTGGTTAATGATACCCCCAGGACTCCTGCTCTATACATCCTACCGAAGATACATAAGCCCAGTCGTCCACCCCCCGGTAGACCCATCGTGTCAGGGATACAATCTATTCTTGAGCCCCTTTCGCAATATGCGGACTATTTTTTGCGTGAAGCAGTGGTGAATCAACCATCCTTCATAAAAGATACTACTGATATCGTAAATATCTTGGAGAGTGTACCCTACGATTCTAATGTACAATGGTTGGTAACCATTGATGTTGAGTCTCTGTATACGAGTATCCCTCAGGACGCTATGCTGGTGGCAGCAGCGCGCGCCCTGGGGGAACTCGAGTGGGTCTATGATGTTCCACAATCTTTTGTCATGGAATGTGTTGAAGTGGCATTGACCCGCAATTATTTCATGTACAAGAATCAACTCTACTTACAAACCTCCGGGACCTCCATGGGGGCCACAATGGCCCCCAGCCTGGCATGCATATATGTCGGCCAGTTTGAGGAGCACATCGTCTATCCTGATACCAACCCCTTCCAGAGTCAGATCTGTCTCTGGAAGAGATATATAGACGATGTGCTCTGCATCTGGTCCGGCTCAGAGGAGTCGTTACTTGAGTTTCTTACCTGGTTAAACTCACAGGATCAGAGTCTTAAATTTACCTGGTCTTACAGTCCCACCAATGCTACCTATTTGGATTTGGATATTGAGGCCAATGGGGTCGGTACCTTGAGTACACGAGTCCACCAAAAACTCACTGACAGAAATTCACTTTTACTGTACAATTCACACCACCCGAGGGCCCTGCGGGACAATCTTCCGGTGGGTCAATTTCTTAGATATCGAAGAAATTGTTCAGAGACTAAAACCTTTGTTGAACAGTCCGTTGATCTTACAAAAAAAATAGAACAGCGTAATTATCCATACAAGGTTGTGAAGAATGCAAGAAAGAGGGCGCTCAATACTCCCCGTGATGTTTTGCTTGAGCAGAGCACCAGAGATAAAAAGGACTGCTTACCAGTAGTTATGACTTTTGAACCCATGGCCACGAAGATCAGGCAGTCAATTAGAAAACATTGGGGCTTATTGAGTAACAAAGATTTCTCAATGCCCCCTCCGAGATTTGCCTTCAAAAGGTCAGGCAATCTAAAGGGCAGGCTTGTCCATACTCGGGATCGAGTACCTCTGAGAAATGATTCCACTACGATACCGAAGGGACATTACCCTTGTGGTACATGTTCAGTGTGCCCACTGACCAATAAATGTAGTAGCGTCATGTTATCCACCGGAAAAGAATGGTTCTTAAATCAATTTAGTAACTGCAACACCACCAACGTGGTTTATAGGTTACTGTGCAGCTGCGGCCTACAATATATTGGACTCACTACGAGGAAAATAAAGGTTCGCATACAGGTACATCTCAGTACCATCAGGGCTGGATAACTGACGACTAAATTGGTCCAACAATGTTATCAAGAAAAACACAGCTTCACATGGACAGTGCTAGAGACAGTAAAGGGCAACCCTACTAATGTTGAGTCCTTCTTGATCACAAAGGAAGCGAAATGGATTTTCAGAGAGGGCAGTGACAAGCAGGGCCTTAATTAAATTATAGAGTGGAATAGGGTAAAATAACTCAGTAATCACTCTTAATGACTGCACCCTTAGTCTACGCCCCTCAGTTTAAGACAAAAATTAGCGTGATGTACTCCATTACTGGGATGTAACATTAGTAGCGTGTCTGTATTTGATACCATGAATTTTTGCATAGTTCTGGGGAATCTAGGTTTCCGATGTGGAAGAGATTGGAATACACTAAGACAGGCCCTTTATTAGGGTTTTTCAACATTCCGGTTCAAACCACAACATGGAAACAACATATCTCAGTTCAGATGGGTGTTTACCTTTCATTAATTGAATCCCCTTAAAAACGGGGGGTGACAATCATTGTAATGACACTAATGGATATGTATCATATAAATAAAAATTAAAATTAAAATAAGATAAGTTGCCGATTACCATCTAAGTTGATGTACATCACTAATGTCTCTACTTATGGATTCTTCAAGGCAATGTGTATATATAAAGGTTGTCTGTAATTATTATGGTCTTTGACATCACCGTGTATTTAATAGGCATCTGTCACGGTATTTTTGTTATGTCCGTTTTGGATAATTTATACACCTTTTTCCAGCGAAATATGAGACATATATGATACTCCACATTAGTTTTATTTGTATCCAGCATATTTGCTTTGCCATTTAGGTAATCTATATACAATCATATAACCAATGAGCCACTTTAAAATGGCGCTTACATTGGTTAGCAAAGCCCTTTTCCTTACACTTACGTTTCTCCCGCCCTCCCCACGTGACAGGGGCCTGTCCCCATCACGTGACCAGGGTGCGCGGGGCTGTGATGATCGCGCAGGAAGGTTAAAATGCTGATCTCCGGTCCCGTCCGTTGTTCCTTGGATGATACAACGCCCCTGAATCTAGGTGGTACGGTAAGGAGAGGGGTCCGGGATGCGGGCTCCGCTTGCTGTCAGTTCCGAATACTGGCTCTTTGCTGTGTGGATCCATTCATACTCGAATCACCACGCATAGCATCTACACAGTGACTACGGTGTTTCTCTATCAGATTATGTGCAGCACCGCTTCCCTTGCGTCCTTAGCATTTTTTGCAGGCGGTTTATTATTGTACTGCACTTGCTTGTAGATCATAAGAAATAAACTGTGCCTAGCTCATGGGTCCTGTGGGGGCTGTTTAATGAGATTTGGGTTACACACCTTCTATCTATCTAACTCAGGTTACCCTCGGTATAGGTATCAGCTATTGGTGCACGGGGGTCATAGTAAACTCCTTCAAATTGCATAAAGAGATGTTAATTTTCCATCCAGCAGTTCTCTGTTGATGCTCTTTCTGATTAAAAATGTACGGGGGAGAGACAAGACCGCAAAAATAATGACAGCCCATGCATGTAAGCTGGATTTTAAGAGCATGCTATCACATGCATAGTGTACTAATTGCACCTAAATATTCTACAGGTTGACATTACAACTGACAACCAGGCGGAGAACTGCTTTTTCAGCTGGTACGAGGGAGCATAGCTGAATAAGGGTAAATAAATTTAAAAAAAATCCTATGTTTTTATTGTTGGTACTAGACATATGGTAAACTGGTGGAGGACAACACTTTCTTGGATCAAGAATTTGTTTTTACAATTAAAGAAGCATAATGAATTAGGATGTCTGAATTGAGAATTGGTCTTAATTTCATTTTATAATTATTTTTTCAACTCGGCAGCTTCCTGTTTAAAAGATGTCGGAAGTGGGTGCAGCAACAGAGTATTAACCCTGATGAATCTGCCATAAAGTTTATTGGGCAGTGAAACATGTTGGTTGCAGGTACTGGTATGCAACATTAAGCTACCAGCCTTTTTACTTCAACTGTGCATACCTCAATTAGTAATAAAAGCAGTTTAAGAGGTTTGACTGTTGATTTTATTTTTCACTCTGTTATGTTTGTTTAAGGAGTTACGCTCTAAGCTCCTTGCTTTGCACCATCTCTTTACTATTTCCTTTTCTTCACTTATTCACTAAATTCTGGAATAGGAATGGTCACCTATGATGAGAAAGGGGCCAAGTCTCTGGTAAACATCTGACCAGATAGCCCGAGGGTGTTCGCCCGTGAGGTGCCTTCCTCTCCGCCACACATTTTTTTCTGGATCAATTGGTGTATGTGTGGGTATTTGTATGGTCCTATGTAGGGCTGACATATTTTTTAGTTTGCGCCAAGTTGAAAATATATTGAACCCCCCACAATTAGTAATATTTACAAACTAGGTTGTTTGTTTGGGACAGTAGGGCATTAGAGACAATGAGCACATAAATATAGAAATGAGAACAGGTGTGTTCCGTAATTTTACGATTGAGAATTCAGGCGGACAAGGGTCTCATGCCCGCTAGATAATTACTAACTAGAGTCCTGGGTACTGGGAATTTTTTGGATTGATGCTCCCATAAAGTGGCTCATGTAGACACAGTTCCCTCATTCATTTTAAAATAGTCTACTATAGATTGACAGAGTTCTGACTTAAATACTTCGTCCCTGAGGGCCATGTAGGCAAATCTTCATTCGCGTTCTGATACACATACATGAGGAATGTGCATCTGCACTAGTGCTAGTGAGTGATCCAATGAAGTGCGCGGTAAATGTTGCATGGATACTGTCCTGTTTAGTCAACTGGGCGATAATAACCAGTAATCAAAGTTCATTTGCAGGAAGTGGACTTTCAAAATACGGATCCAGACCAGATGTTAGACTTCAAATTCTTTATTTCATATACATTAAAGGTATTTCCAGCTTGTACTGCCGACACGTGTTTCGTCTCTTGGAAACTTTTTCCAGGCTGGAAGTATAAAAAGGCTAAAATCAATATTTACACAATATACACTACAAATATGTAACATCATGGAATGATGTACATAAGGAAGTCTAACAATAGCATCTATTATCTAAAAGTCATACACACATTTTAGAAAAACCACAACATTATACAAGGCACATCATGTAAAAATCGAGGCTTGGGAACTCCCCATATATTCATAAGCCTTCCAAACACCACTTCATAAGGTGTGAGGCCAGTTCGGGAATGGGGCACTGATCTGATAGATAGCACTGCCAGAGGCAGAGCATCCAGCCATTTCAAAGACGTGGATGCCACAATCTTTGCTAGCTTTAATTTTAAAGTAGCGTTGTACCTTTCCACTAGACCTGCTGACTGCGGATGAAATACAGCGTGGAATTTTTGCTGGATTCCCAATCCCTTCATGACGTATTCCACAATTTTCCCAACAAAATGAGGACCATTATGGCTCCACAAAAATTTACAAACACCATAGCGTGGGAAGTACTCTTTGAGAAACACCTTGGCTGTTGTCAGCGCTGTATTATCCTTCGTGGGGAAGGCCTCAATCCATTTACTAAAAGCACACACCACTACTAAGACATACTTAAGGTTATTGCAAAGCTCAAGTTGGATGTAATCCATTTGCAGCACTTCGAATGGTGCAGTAGGTGGAACAAACCCTCCTTTCAGAGGATACGTCCCTTTAGCAGGATTGTGCTGCAAGCATATCAGACAGGTCTGCACTACTCTTTTGGCCGTATTGGCAATCTCAGGATGCTCCCAGACTCACGTAAACAATCTAGTAATTGCGAGAGCTCCAACATGTGCCAATCCATGTGTCATTTGAACCATTGCTTGCAAGTAAGCTGCAGGCAATTTCCATCTCTCCATATCTTTGCTTCTTCAACAACCCTCATCATCCAACACTCCCTCCATTGCCCAGGTTGCCAGTTCTGCTTTAGAAGCTGATTTCTGAATGTCTAATATCTCCTCTCAAGCATCATGCCATCGCTCAGCCTGTGATTTCACTACATACATTGGCGAGGCATTTTGAGACATAGCAGTTTCCCTCGCTATGTGATCTGCAAAGGCATTTCCTTGTCCTACTTTGTCTGTCACTTTCTTATGTGCACTACATTTAATTATCGCCACTTTCTTAGGACATAGTAACGCATTCAGGAGATCACGCACTAGCTCTCCGTGCATGATGTGCACTCCGTGTGAAGTCAAAAACCCTCGCTCTCTCCAGAGTAGGCCAAAATCATGCGCTACTCCAAAGGCGTACCGGCTATCAGTGTAAATGTTCACACACAAACCAGCGCTTAATTCACATGCTCTTGTTAGGGCTATCAATTCCGCTGCCTGGGCCGATTTCTGTGGTATTCGTGCTGCTTCTACCACTGTCTTAAGTGTTGTGATCGCATATGCTGTGGAAGTTGTACCATCTGGCAGCCTCAAACACGGTCCATCAACCCACAGTTCCCCATCCACATCTGGAAGTGGTGTATCCTGTAAGTCGACACGACCCTTTGTTTGTTCTTCAGTCAGGAAAACACAATCATGGTGTTCTTCCTCCTGGCCCTCAGCAACTGGATACGGCAATAAAGTAGCAGGGTTCAGAGTAGCACATCTCTTCAGTGTGATATGCGGCCCCAACAATGTTAGCTCATATCTTGTTAAACGTGCGCTCGTGAGGTACTAAGTTTTTGTTTGGTTTAACAGAGCATCTACCGCATGGGGAACTAACACCAACAATTTGTGTGACAAAACTATTCCCTCACTCTGTCGTATGGCCACTGCTGTTGCTGCAACTGCTCGGAAGCACCCAGGTAATCCTCGTGCTACGGGGTCAAGTACTGCTGAGAAATACGCGCAAGGTCTCTGTTTATCCCCGTGTGTCTGCACTAAGACTGTCAATGCACACCCATCCTTCTCGTGCACATATAATGTAAAAATCTTCGTATAATCTAGTGTACCTAACACTGGTGCAGAACAAAGGGCTTGTCTCAATTGTTCAAAAGCGTTCTGACATTCATCTGTCCATTCAAGGGGCATTGGTGTAGTCTTGGACAATAATGCTAACAAAGGCTTTATAATGTGTGAAAACCCCATTATCCACTGCCTACAAAAGGACGCCAGACCTATAAAAGCACGTACATCTCTCTGAGTGCGAGGGACTGGTGTATCTAATATCGCTTGGATTCGACCAGATGTCAATGCATGGCCCTCCTTAGACAAAAGATGACCGAGGTAGGTCACCTTTGGTCTACAATATTGAAGCTTTTTCCTCGAAACCTTGTGATTATTCTGAGCAAGAAAGGAAAGCAAAGCAAGACTACTCTCTTCACACTGTTCCTGCGTATCTGCTGCCAGTAAAATGTCATCGACATATTGAATAAGAGCAACTCCAGACTGTAGATCAAAAGAATCAAGCTGTCTTTTTAGAGCCTGGCTATAAATGCTAGGACTTTCTGTATAGCCTTGAGGGACTCGACAAAATCTATACGATTTATTATTTAATGTGAAGCCAAATAAATATCGGCTATCAGGATGGATGGGAATGGAAAAGAAGGCATTTTTTAGGTCAATCACGGTAAACGTGGTTGCCGTAGGCAGAATCAAAGTAAGTAAAGTAGAAATATCAGACACCACCGGGTATTGGGGCACTACTATCTTGTTAATTTCTCTCAGATCAATAATAAATCGATAAATTTTGTCATCAGTATCCTTCTTTAGAATCGGGAGAATAGGGCTGTTACAAACATTATAGGGAACTTCCTCCACTACGCCTGCAATAATCAAATCGTGTACAATATGCGTTAGGGCAACTTCACCTTCCCTGGATATTTTATACTGCGGTACACGAGGCAGAGACGCTCCCTCCTTTACAGTTATTCAAATAGGGGGAATAAGCATCTGTCCCACATCCGTGTCTGAAATTGCCCATAACGTTTGCGGGAGAGAGGCCAAAGCTTCAATTTCTTGCATAGTGCGCAATCTCTCTACATCTGGGTAATTGTCATTCAAGATAACCGCACTCCTTCAGGAGCGCAGCGTATTGTTGCTCGAAAATATTTAAGCATGTCTATTCCCATAATATTGTCTGGGGTGTTTGGTGACAATAAAAACGGGCACGGACCAAAGAATCTATCAATGTGAAACGTAAGGGGTTGTGACAATGGGCTAAGAGAGGGGGTTCCATCGAACCCTATCGATGTAATCATTTCGCCAGACAGGGGAGCCCTTGGAACCAAGTTTTTAGACAGAGCACTATGAGTAGCTCCTGTATCAACCAGGAACTGATCAGTAGAGCCCAAAACGCCCGCTGATACATATGGACCTCTTTGATCTACTGGTACTTCAACCGATTCCACACCCCATCCTACGCAATCCTATGCATGTACATAGTCCTGAGACTCTACATTCTCACCCTCCGCTATCTGATACTGATTCCGTCAATCAAAAGTAATATTATCAGCCTGACCACGACCCCTTGCTTCAAACCTGCCACGATCACGTGCTCCACCTCTCACTCCTGAATAACTATTCCGTGTCCTTCCACCTCCTCGACCACGCTGATTACGTTGTTCTCGAAGCACCGGACAGTCTGAGGCCCAGTGTCCAAACTCCTTGCAGTATGCACACTGATCTTCAGCTTTGTCGGTACGACCAGAAGACGTACCGTACGATATACGCCTACCTCTATCGTTCCCTCTTGGCTGTGTAGCATAAACCTGAGCCAACATCACTTCCGTCTTTAATTCCTTTGCTTTCTTATCAGTACTTTCTTTAGCCTCCAATTCCTGTCGCTCATAATACTGAGCCATAGTCAATAAAGAAGCAGGGGTCGCAGTAGTCCAAGAACTTTCACTAGTCTTTGAGCGTTTTGAAATCTCCGGTAGGGCCTGTCCCCATCACGTGACCAGGGTGCGCGGGGCTGTGATGATCGCGCAGGAAGGTTAAAATGCTGATCTCCGGTCCCGTCCGTTGTTCCTTGGATGATACAACGCCCCTGAATCTAGGTGGTACGGTAAGGAGAGGGGTCCGGGATGCGGGCTCCGCTTGCTGTCAGTTCCGAATACTGGCTCTTTGCTGTGTGGATCCATTCATACTCGAATCACCACGCATAGCATCTACACAGTGACTACGGTGTTTCTCTATCAGATTATGTGCAGCACCGCTTCCCTTGCGTCCTTAGCATTTTTTGCAGGCGGTTTATTATTGTACTGCACTTGCTTGTAGATCATAAGAAATAAACTGTGCCTAGCTCATGGGTCCTGTGGGGGCTGTTTAATGAGATTTGGGTTACACACCTTCTATCTATCTAACTCAGGTTACCCTCGGTATAGGTATCAGCTATTGGTGCACGGGGGTCATAGTAAACTCCTTCAAATTGCATAAAGAGATGTTAATTTTCCATCCAGCAGTTCTCTGTTGATGCTCTTTCTGATTAAAAATGTACGGGGGAGAGACAAGACTGCAAAAATAATGACAGCCCATGCATGTAAGCTGGATTTTAAGAGCATGCTATCACATGCATAGTGTACTAATTGCACCTAAATATTCTACAGGTTGACATTACAACTGACAACCAGGCGGAGAACTGCTTTTTCAGCTGGTACGAGGGAGCATAGCTGAATAAGGGTAAATAAATTTAAAAAAAATCCTATGTTTTTATTGTTGGTACTAGACATATGGTAAACTGGTGGAGGACAACACTTTCTTGGATCAAGAATTTGTTTTTACAATTAAAGAAGCATAATGAATTAGGATGTCTGAATTGAGAATTGGTCTTAATTTCATTTTATAATTATTTTTTCAACTCGGCAGCTTCCTGTTTAAAAGATGTCGGAAGTGGGTGCAGCAACAGAGTATTAACCCTGATGAATCTGCCATAAAGTTTATTGGGCAGTGAAACATGTTGGTTGCAGGTACTGGTATGCAACATTAAGCTACCAGCCTTTTTACTTCAACTGTGCATACCTCAATTAGTAATAAAAGCAGTTTAAGAGGTTTGACTGTTGATTTTATTTTTCACTCTGTTATGTTTGTTTAAGGAGTTACGCTCTAAGCTCCTTGCTTTGCACCATCTCTTTACTATTTCCTTTTCTTCACTTATTCACTAAATTCTGGAATAGGAATGGTCACCTATGATTAGAAAGGGGCCAAGTCTCTGGTAAACATCTGACCAGATAGCCCGAGGGTGTTCGCCCGTGAGGTGCCTTCCTCTCCGCCACACATTTTTTTCTGGATCAATTGGTGTATGTGTGGGTATTTGTATGGTCCTATGTAGGGCTGACATATTTTTTAGTTTGCGCCAAGTTGAAAATATATTGAACCCCCCACAATTAGTAATATTTACAAACTAGGTTGTTTGTTTGGGACAGTAGGGCATTAGAGACAATGAGCACATAAATATAGAAATGAGAACAGGTGTGTTCCGTAATTTTACGATTGAGAATTCAGGCGGACAAGGGTCTCATGCCCGCTAGATAATTACTAACTAGAGTCCTGGGTACTGGGAATTTTTTGGATTGATGCTCCCATAAAGTGGCTCATGTAGACACAGTTCCCTCATTCATTTTAAAATAGTCTACTATAGATTGACAGAGTTCTGACTTAAATACTTCGTCCCTGAGGGCCATGTAGGCAAATCTTCATTCGCGTTCTGATACACATACATGAGGAATGTGCATCTGCACTAGTGCTAGTGAGTGATCCAATGAAGTGCGCGGTAAATGTTGCATGGATACTGTCCTGTTTAGTCAACTGGGCGATAATAACCAGTAATCAAAGTTCATTTGCAGGAAGTGGACTTTCAAAATACGGATCCAGACCAGATGTTAGACTTCAAATTCTTTATTTCATATACATTAAAGGTATTTCCAGCTTGTACTGCCGACACGTGTTTCGTCTCTTGGAAACTTTTTCCAGGCTGGAAGTATAAAAAGGCTAAAATCAATATTTACACAATATACACTACAAATATGTAACATCATGGAATGATGTACATAAGGAAGTCTAACAATAGCATCTATTATCTAAAAGTCATACACACATTTTAGAAAAACCACAACATTATACAAGGCACATCATGTAAAAATCGAGGCTTGGGAACTCCCCATATATTCATAAGCCTTCCAAACACCACTTCATAAGGTGTGAGGCCAGTTCGGGAATGGGGCACTGATCTGATAGATAGCACTGCCAGAGGCAGAGCATCCAGCCATTTCAAAGACGTGGATGCCACAATCTTTGCTAGCTTTAATTTTAAAGTAGCGTTGTACCTTTCCACTAGACCTGCTGACTGCGGATGAAATACAGCGTGGAATTTTTGCTGGATTCCCAATCCCTTCATGACGTATTCCACAATTTTCCCAACAAAATGAGGACCATTATGGCTCCACAAAAATTTACAAACACCATAGCGTGGGAAGTACTCTTTGAGAAACACCTTGGCTGTTGTCAGCGCTGTATTATCCTTCGTGGGGAAGGCCTCAATCCATTTACTAAAAGCACACACCACTACTAAGACATACTTAAGGTTATTGCAAAGCTCAAGTTGGATGTAATCCATTTGCAGCACTTCGAATGGTGCAGTAGGTGGAACAAACCCTCCTTTCGGAGGATACGTCCCTTTAGCAGGATTGTGCTGCAAGCATATCAGACAGGTCTGCACTACTCTTTTGGCCGTATTGGCAATCTCAGGATGCTCCCAGACTCACGTAAACAATCTAGTAATTGCGAGAGCTCCAACATGTGCCAATCCATGTGTCATTTGAACCATTGCTTGCAAGTAAGCTGCAGGCAATTTCCATCTCTCCATATCTTTGCTTCTTCAACAACCCTCATCATCCAACACTCCCTCCATTGCCCAGGTTGCCAGTTCTGCTTTAGAAGCTGATTTCTGAATGTCTAATATCTCCTCTCAAGCATCATGCCATCGCTCAGCCTGTGATTTCACTACATACATTGGCGAGGCATTTTGAGACATAGCAGTTTCCCTCGCTATGTGATCTGCAAAGGCATTTCCTTGTCCTACTTTGTCTGTCACTTTCTTATGTGCACTACATTTAATTATCGCCACTTTCTTAGGACATAGTAACGCATTCAGGAGATCACGCACTAGCTCTCCGTGCATGATGTGCACTCCGTGTGAAGTCAAAAACCCTCGCTCTCTCCAGAGTAGGCCAAAACCATGCGCTACTCCAAAGGCGTACCGGCTATCAGTGTAAATGTTCACACACAAACCAGCGCTTAATTCACATGCTCTTGTTAGGGCTATCAATTCCGCTGCCTGGGCCGATTTCTGTGGTATTCGTGCTGCTTCTACCACTGTCTTAAGTGTTGTGATCGCATATGCTGTGGAAGTTGTACCATCTGGCAGCCTCAAACACGGTCCATCAACCCACAGTTCCCCATCCACATCTGGAAGTGGTGTATCCTGTAAGTCGACACGACCCTTTGTTTGTTCTTCAGTCAGGAAAACACAATCATGGTGTTCTTCCTCCTGGCCCTCAGCAACTGGATACGGCAATAAAGTAGCAGGGTTCAGAGTAGCACATCTCTTCAGTGTGATATGCGGCCCCAACAATGTTAGCTCATATCTTGTTAAACGTGCGCTCGTGAGGTACTAAGTTTTTGTTTGGTTTAACAGAGCATCTACCGCATGGGGAACTAACACCAACAATTTGTGTGACAAAACTATTCCCTCACTCTGTCGTATGGCCACTGCTGTTGCTGCAACTGCTCGGAAGCACCCAGGTATTCCTCGTGCTACGGGGTCAAGTACTGCTGAGAAATACGCGCAAGGTCTCTGTTTATCCCCGTGTGTCTGCACTAAGACTGTCAATGCACACCCATCCTTCTCGTGCACATATAATGTAAAAATCTTCGTATAATCTAGTGTACCTAACACTGGTGCAGAACAAAGGGCTTGTCTCAATTGTTCAAAAGCGTTCTGACATTCATCTGTCCATTCAAGGGGCATTGGTGTAGTCTTGGACAATAATGCTAACAAAGGCTTTATAATGTGTGAAAACCCCATTATCCACTGCCTACAAAAGGACGCCAGACCTATAAAAGCACGTACATCTCTCTGAGTGCGAGGGACTGGTGTATCTAATATCGCTTGGATTCGACCAGATGTCAATGCATGGCCCTCCTTAGACAAAAGATGACCGAGGTAGGTCACCTTTGGTCTACAATATTGAAGCTTTTTCCTCGAAACCTTGTGAATATTCTGAGCAAGAAAGGAAAGCAAAGCAAGACTACTCTCTTCACACTGTTCCTGCGTATCTGCTGCCAGTAAAATGTCATCGACATATTGAATAAGAGCAACTCCAGACTGTAGATCAAAAGAATCAAGCTGTCTTTTTAGAGCCTGGCTATAAATGCTAGGACTTTCTGTATAGCCTTGAGGGACTCGACAAAATCTATACGATTTATTATTTAATGTGAAGCCAAATAAATATCGGCTATCAGGATGGATGGGAATGGAAAAGAAGGCATTTTTTAGGTCAATCACGGTAAACGTGGTTGCCGTAGGCAGAATCAAAGTAAGTAAAGTAGAAATATCAGACACCACCGGGTATTGGGGCACTACTATCTTGTTAATTTCTCTCAGATCAATAATAAATCGATAAATTTTGTCATCAGTATCCTTCTTTAGAATCGGGAGAATAGGGCTGTTACAAACATTATAGGGAACTTCCTCCACTACGCCTGCAATAATCAAATCGTGTACAATATGCGTTAGGGCAACTTCACCTTCCCTGGATATTTTATACTGCGGTACACGAGGCAGAGACGCTCCCTCCTTTACAGTTATTCAAATAGGGGGAATAAGCATCTGTCCCACATCCGTGTCTGAAATTGCCCATAACGTTTGCGGGAGAGAGGCCAAAGCTTCAATTTCTTGCATAGTGCGCAATCTCTCTACATCTGGGTAATTGTCATTCAAGATAACCGCACTCCTTCAGGAGCGCAGCGTATTGTTGCTCGAAAATATTTAAGCATGTCTATTCCCATAATATTGTCTGGGGTGTTTGGTGACAATAAAAACGGGCACGGACCAAAGAATCTATCAATGTGAAACGTAAGGGGTTGTGACAATGGGCTAAGAGAGGGGGTTCCATCGAACCCTATCGATGTAATCATTTCTCCAGACAGGGGAGCCCTTGGAACCAAGTTTTTAGACAGAGCACTATGAGTAGCTCCTGTATCAACCAGGAACTGATCAGTAGAGCCCAAAACGCCCGCTGATACATATGGACCTCTTTGATCTACTGGTACTTCAACCGATTCCACACCCCATCCTACGCAATCCTATGCATGTACATAGTCCTGAGACTCTACATTCTCACCCTCCGCTATCTGATACTGATTCCGTCAATCAAAAGTAATATTATCAGCCTGACCACGACCCCTTGCTTCAAACCTGCCACGATCACGTGCTCCACCTCTCACTCCTGAATAACTATTCCGTGTCCTTCCACCTCCTCGACCACGCTGATTACGTTGTTCTCGAAGCACCGGACAGTCTGAGGCCCAGTGTCCAAACTCCTTGCAGTATGCACACTGATCTTCAGCTTTGTCGGTACGACCAGAAGACGTACCGTACGATATACGCCTACCTCTATCGTTCCCTCTTGGCTGTGTAGCATAAACCTGAGCCAACATCACTTCCGTCTTTAATTCCTTTGCTTTCTTATCAGTACTTTCTTTAGCCTCCAATTCCTGTCGCTCATAATACTGAGCCATAGTCAATAAAGAAGCAGGGGTCGCAGTAGTCCAAGAACTTTCACTAGTCTTTGAGCGTTTTGAAATCTCCGGTAGGGCCTGTCCCCATCACGTGACCAGGGTGCGCGGGGCTGTGATGATCGCGCAGGAAGGTTAAAATGCTGATCTCCGGTCCCGTCCGTTGTTCCTTGGATGATACAACGCCCCTGAATCTAGGTGGTACGGTAAGGAGAGGGGTCCGGGATGCGGGCTCCGCTTGCTGTCAGTTCCGAATACTGGCTCTTTGCTGTGTGGATCCATTCATACTCGAATCACCACGCATAGCATCTACACAGTGACTACGGTGTTTCTCTATCAGATTATGTGCAGCACCGCTTCCCTTGCGTCCTTAGCATTTTTTGCAGGCGGTTTATTATTGTACTGCACTTGCTTGTAGATCATAAGAAATAAACTGTGCCTAGCTCATGGGTCCTGTGGGGGCTGTTTAATGAGATTTGGGTTACACACCTTCTATCTATCTAACTCAGGTTACCCTCGGTATAGGTATCAGCTATTGGTGCACGGGGGTCATAGTAAACTCCTTCAAATTGCATAAAGAGATGTTAATTTTCCATCCAGCAGTTCTCTGTTGATGCTCTTTCTGATTAAAAATGTACGGGGGAGAGACAAGACCGCAAAAATAATGACAGCCCATGCATGTAAGCTGGATTTTAAGAGCATGCTATCACATGCATAGTGTACTAATTGCACCTAAATATTCTACAGGTTGACATTACAACTGACAACCAGGCGGAGAACTGCTTTTTCAGCTGGTACGAGGGAGCATAGCTGAATAAGGGTAAATAAATTTTAAAAAAATCCTATGTTTTTATTGTTGGTACTAGACATATGGTAAACTGGTGGAGGACAACACTTTCTTGGATCAAGCATTTGTTTTTACAATTAAAGAAGCATAATGAATTAGGATGTCTGAATTGAGAATTGGTCTTAATTTCATTTTATAATTATTTTTTCAACTCGGCAGCTTCCTGTTTAAAAGATGTCAGAAGTGGGTGCAGCAACAGAGTATTAACCCTGATGAATCTGCCATAAAGTTTATTGGGCAGTGAAACATGTTGGTTGCAGGTACTGGTATGCAACATTAAGCTACCAGCCTTTTTACTTCAACTGTGCATACCTCAATTAGTAATAAAAGCAGTTTAAGAGGTTTGACTGTTGATTTTATTTTTCACTCTGTTATGTTTGTTTAAGGAGTTACGCTCTAAGCTCCTTGCTTTGCACCATCTCTTTACTATTTCCTTTTCTTCACTTATTCACTAAATTCTGGAATAGGAATGGTCACCTATGATGAGAAAGGGGCCAAGTCTCTGGTAAACATCTGACCAGATAGCCCGAGGGTGTTCGCCCGTGAGGTGCCTTCCTCTCCGCCACACATTTTTTTCTGGATCAATTGGTGTATGTGTGGGTATTTGTATGGTCCTATGTAGGGCTGACATATTTTTTAGTTTGCGCCAAGTTGAAAATATATTGAACCCCCCACAATTAGTAATATTTACAAACTAGGTTGTTTGTTTGGGACAGTAGGGCATTAGAGACAATGAGCACATAAATATAGAAATGAGAACAGGTGTGTTCCGTAATTTTACGATTGAGAATTCAGGCGGACAAGGGTCTCATGCCCGCTAGATAATTACTAACTAGAGTCCTGGGTACTGGGAATTTTTTGGATTGATGCTCCCATAAAGTGGCTCATGTAGACACAGTTCCCTCATTCATTTTAAAATAGTCTACTATAGATTGACAGAGTTCTGACTTAAATACTTCGTCCCTGAGGGCCATGTAGGCAAATCTTCATTCGCGTTCTGATACACATACATGAGGAATGTGCATCTGCACTAGTGCTAGTGAGTGATCCAATGAAGTGCGCGGTAAATGTTGCATGGATACTGTCCTGTTTAGTCAACTGGGCGATAATAACCAGTAATCAAAGTTCATTTGCAGGAAGTGGACTTTCAAAATACGGATCCAGACCAGATGTTAGACTTCAAATTCTTTATTTCATATACATTAAAGGTATTTCCAGCTTGTACTGCCGACACGTGTTTCGTCTCTTGGAAACTTTTTCCAGGCTGGAAGTATAAAAAGGCTAAAATCAATATTTACACAATATACACTACAAATATGTAACATCATGGAATGATGTACATAAGGAAGTCTAACAATAGCATCTATTATCTAAAAGTCATACACACATTTTAGAAAAACCACAACATTATACAAGGCACATCATGTAAAAATCGAGGCTTGGGAACTCCCCATATATTCATAAGCCTTCCAAACACCACTTCATAAGGTGTGAGGCCAGTTCGGGAATGGGGCACTGATCTGATAGATAGCACTGCCAGAGGCAGAGCATCCAGCCATTTCAAAGACGTGGATGCCACAATCTTTGCTAGCTTTAATTTTAAAGTAGCGTTGTACCTTTCCACTAGACCTGCTGACTGCGGATGAAATACAGCGTGGAATTTTTGCTGGATTCCCAATCCCTTCATGACGTATTCCACAATTTTCCCAACAAAATGAGGACCATTATGGCTCCACAAAAATTTACAAACACCATAGCGTGGGAAGTACTCTTTGAGAAACACCTTGGCTGTTGTCAGCGCTGTATTATCCTTCGTGGGGAAGGCCTCAATCCATTTACTAAAAGCACACACCACTACTAAGACATACTTAAGGTTATTGCAAAGCTCAAGTTGGATGTAATCCATTTGCAGCACTTCGAATGGTGCAGTAGGTGGAACAAACCCTCCTTTCGGAGGATACGTCCCTTTAGCAGGATTGTGCTGCAAGCATATCAGACAGGTCTGCACTACTCTTTTGGCCGTATTGGCAATCTCAGGATGCTCCCAGACTCACGTAAACAATCTAGTAATTGCGAGAGCTCCAACATGTGCCAATCCATGTGTCATTTGAACCATTGCTTGCAAGTAAGCTGCAGGCAATTTCCATCTCTCCATATCTTTGCTTCTTCAACAACCCTCATCATCCAACACTCCCTCCATTGCCCAGGTTGCCAGTTCTGCTTTAGAAGCTGATTTCTGAATGTCTAATATCTCCTCTCAAGCATCATGCCATCGCTCAGCCTGTGATTTCACTACATACATTGGCGAGGCATTTTGAGACATAGCAGTTTCCCTCGCTATGTGATCTGCAAAGGCATTTCCTTGTCCTACTTTGTCTGTCACTTTCTTATGTGCACTACATTTAATTATCGCCACTTTCTTAGGACATAGTAACGCATTCAGGAGATCACGCACTAGCTCTCCGTGCATGATGTGCACTCCGTGTGAAGTCAAAAACCCTCGCTCTCTCCAGAGTAGGCCAAAACCATGCGCTACTCCAAAGGCGTACCGGCTATCAGTGTAAATGTTCACACACAAACCAGCGCTTAATTCACATGCTCTTGTTAGGGCTATCAATTCCGCTGCCTGGGCCGATTTCTGTGGTATTCGTGCTGCTTCTACCACTGTCTTAAGTGTTGTGATCGCATATGCTGTGGAAGTTGTACCATCTGGCAGCCTCAAACACGGTCCATCAACCCACAGTTCCCCATCCACATCTGGAAGTGGTGTATCCTGTAAGTCGACACGACCCTTTGTTTGTTCTTCAGTCAGGAAAACACAATCATGGTGTTCTTCCTCCTGGCCCTCAGCAACTGGATACGGCAATAAAGTAGCAGGGTTCAGAGTAGCACATCTCTTCAGTGTGATATGCGGCCCCAACAATGTTAGCTCATATCTTGTTAAACGTGCGCTCGTGAGGTACTAAGTTTTTGTTTGGTTTAACAGAGCATCTACCGCATGGGGAACTAACACCAACAATTTGTGTGACAAAACTATTCCCTCACTCTGTCGTATGGCCACTGCTGTTGCTGCAACTGCTCGGAAGCACCCAGGTAATCCTCGTGCTACGGGGTCAAGTACTGCTGAGAAATACGCGCAAGGTCTCTGTTTATCCCCGTGTGTCTGCACTAAGACTGTCAATGCACACCCATCCTTCTCGTGCACATATAATGTAAAAATCTTCGTATAATCTAGTGTACCTAACACTGGTGCAGAACAAAGGGCTTGTCTCAATTGTTCAAAAGCGTTCTGACATTCATCTGTCCATTGAAGGGGCATTGGTGTAGTCTTGGACAATAATGCTAACAAAGGCTTTATAATGTGTGAAAACCCCATTATCCACTGCCTACAAAAGGACGCCAGACCTATAAAAGCACGTACATCTCTCTGAGTGCGAGGGACTGGTGTATCTAATATCGCTTGGATTCGACCAGATGTCAATGCATGGCCCTCCTTAGACAAAAGATGACCGAGGTAGGTCACCTTTGGTCTACAATATTGAAGCTTTTTCCTCGAAACCTTGTGATTATTCTGAGCAAGAAAGGAAAGCAAAGCAAGACTACTCTCTTCACACTGTTCCTGCGTATCTGCTGCCAGTAAAATGTCATCGACATATTGAATAAGAGCAACTCCAGACTGTAGATCAAAAGAATCAAGCTGTCTTTTTAGAGCCTGGCTATAAATGCTAGGACTTTCTGTATAGCCTTGAGGGACTCGACAAAATCTATACGATTTATTATTTAATGTGAAGCCAAATAAATATCGGCTATCAGGATGGATGGGAATGGAAAAGAAGGCATTTTTTAGGTCAATCACGGTAAACGTGGTTGCCGTAGGCAGAATCAAAGTAAGTAAAGTAGAAATATCAGACACCACCGGGTATTGGGGCACTACTATCTTGTTAATTTCTCTCAGATCAATAATAAATCGATAAATTTTGTCATCAGTATCCTTCTTTAGAATCGGGAGAATAGGGCTGTTACAAACATTATAGGGAACTTCCTCCACTACGCCTGCAATAATCAAATCGTGTACAATATGCGTTAGGGCAACTTCACCTTCCCTGGATATTTTATACTGCGGTACACGAGGCAGAGACGCTCCCTCCTTTACAGTTATTCAAATAGGGGGAATAAGCATCTGTCCCACATCCGTGTCTGAAATTGCCCATAACGTTTGCGGGAGAGAGGCCAAAGCTTCAATTTCTTGCATAGTGCGCAATCTCTCTACATCTGGGTAATTGTCATTCAAGATAACCGCACTCCTTCAGGAGCGCAGCGTATTGTTGCTCGAAAATATTTAAGCATGTCTATTCCCATAATATTGTCTGGGGTGTTTGGTGACAATAAAAACGGGCACGGACCAAAGAATCTATCAATGTGAAACGTAAGGGGTTGTGACAATGGGCTAAGAGAGGGGGTTCCATCGAACCCTATCAATGTAATCATTTCGCCAGACAGGGGAGCCCTTGGAACCAAGTTTTTAGACAGAGCACTATGAGTAGCTCCTGTATCAACCAGGAACTGATCAGTAGAGCCCAAAACGCCCGCTGATACATATGGACCTCTTTGATCTACTGGTACTTCAACCGATTCCACACCCCATCCTACGCAATCCTATGCATGTACATAGTCCTGAGACTCTACATTCTCACCCTCCGCTATCTGATACTGATTCCGTCAATCAAAAGTAATATTATCAGCCTGACCACGACCCCTTGCTTCAAACCTGCCACGATCACGTGCTCCACCTCTCACTCCTGAATAACTATTCCGTGTCCTTCCACCTCCTCGACCACGCTGATTACGTTGTTCTCGAAGCACCGGACAGTCTGAGGCCCAGTGTCCAAACTCCTTGCAGTATGCACACTGATCTTCAGCTTTGTCGGTACGACCAGAAGACGTACCGTACGATATACGCCTACCTCTATCGTTCCCTCTTGGCTGTGTAGCATAAACCTGAGCCAACATCACTTCCGTCTTTAATTCCTTTGCTTTCTTATCAGTACTTTCTTTAGCCTCCAATTCCTGTCGCTCATAATACTGAGCCATAGTCAATAAAGAAGCAGGGGTCGCAGTAGTCCAAGAACTTTCACTAGTCTTTGAGCGTTTTGAAATCTCCGGTAGGGCCTGTCCCCATCACGTGACCAGGGTGCGCGGGGCTGTGATGATCGCGCAGGAAGGTTAAAATGCTGATCTCCGGTCCCGTCCGTTGTTCCTTGGATGATACAACGCCCCTGAATCTAGGTGGTACGGTAAGGAGAGGGGTCCGGGATGCGGGCTCCGCTTGCTGTCAGTTCCGAATACTGGCTCTTTGCTGTGTGGATCCATTCATACTCGAATCACCACGCATAGCATCTACACAGTGACTACGGTGTTTCTCTATCAGATTATGTGCAGCACCGCTTCCCTTGCGTCCTTAGCATTTTTTGCAGGCGGTTTATTATTGTACTGCACTTGCTTGTAGATCATAAGAAATAAACTGTGCCTAGCTCATGGGTCCTGTGGGGGCTGTTTAATGAGATTTGGGTTACACACCTTCTATCTATCTAACTCAGGTTACCCTCGGTATAGGTATCAGCTATTGGTGCACGGGGGTCATAGTAAACTCCTTCAAATTGCATAAAGAGATGTTAATTTTCCATCCAGCAGTTCTCTGTTGATGCTCTTTCTGATTAAAAATGTACGGGGGAGAGACAAGACCGCAAAAATAATGACAGCCCATGCATGTAAGCTGGATTTTAAGAGCATGCTATCACATGCATAGTGTACTAATTGCACCTAAATATTCTACAGGTTGACATTACAACTGACAACCAGGCGGAGAACTGCTTTTTCAGCTGGTACGAGGGAGCATAGCTGAATAAGGGTAAATAAATTTAAAAAAAATCCTATGTTTTTATTGTTGGTACTAGACATATGGTAAACTGGTGGAGGACAACACTTTCTTGGATCAAGCATTTGTTTTTACAATTAAAGAAGCATAATGAATTAGGATGTCTGAATTGAGAATTGGTCTTAATTTCATTTTATAATTATTTTTTCAACTCGGCAGCTTCCTGTTTAAAAGATGTCGGAAGTGGGTGCAGCAACAGAGTATTAACCCTGATGAATCTGCCATAAAGTTTATTGGGCAGTGAAACATGTTGGTTGCAGGTACTGGTATGCAACATTAAGCTACCAGCCTTTTTACTTCAACTGTGCATACCTCAATTAGTAATAAAAGCAGTTTAAGAGGTTTGACTGTTGATTTTATTTTTCACTCTGTTATGTTTGTTTAAGGAGTTACGCTCTAAGCTCCTTGCTTTGCACCATCTCTTTACTATTTCCTTTTCTTCACTTATTCACTAAATTCTGGAATAGGAATGGTCACCTATGATGAGAAAGGGGCCAAGTCTCTGGTAAACATCTGACCAGATAGCCCGAGGGTGTTCGCCCGTGAGGTGCCTTCCTCTCCGCCACACATTTTTTTCTGGATCAATTGGTGTATGTGTGGGTATTTGTATGGTCCTATGTAGGGCTGACATATTTTTTAGTTTGCGCCAAGTTGAAAATATATTGAACCCCCCACAATTAGTAATATTTACAAACTAGGTTGTTTGTTTGGGACAGTAGGGCATTAGAGACAATGAGCACATAAATATAGAAATGAGAACAGGTGTGTTCCGTAATTTTACGATTGAGAATTCAGGCGGACAAGGGTCTCATGCCCGCTAGATAATTACTAACTAGAGTCCTGGGTACTGGGAATTTTTTGGATTGATGCTCCCATAAAGTGGCTCATGTAGACACAGTTCCCTCATTCATTTTAAAATAGTCTACTATAGATTGACAGAGTTCTGACTTAAATACTTCGTCCCTGAGGGCCATGTAGGCAAATCTTCATTCGCGTTCTGATACACATACATGAGGAATGTGCATCTGCACTAGTGCTAGTGAGTGATCCAATGAAGTGCGAGGTAAATGTTGCATGGATACTGTCCTGTTTAGTCAACTGGGCGATAATAACCAGTAATCAAAGTTCATTTGCAGGAAGTGGACTTTCAAAATACGGATCCAGACCAGATGTTAGACTTCAAATTCTTTATTTCATATACATTAAAGGTATTTCCAGCTTGTACTGCCGACACGTGTTTCGTCTCTTGGAAACTTTTTCCAGGCTGGAAGTATAAAAAGGCTAAAATCAATATTTACACAATATACACTACAAATATGTAACATCATGGAATGATGTACATAAGGAAGTCTAACAATAGCATCTATTATCTAAAAGTCATACACACATTTTAGAAAAACCACAACATTATACAAGGCACATCATGTAAAAATCGAGGCTTGGGAACTCCCCATATATTCATAAGCCTTCCAAACACCACTTCATAAGGTGTGAGGCCAGTTCGGGAATGGGGCACTGATCTGATAGATAGCAATGCCAGAGGCAGAGCATCCAGCCATTTCAAAGACGTGGATGCCACAATCTTTGCTAGCTTTAATTTTAAAGTAGCGTCGTACCTTTCCACTAGACCTGCTGACTGCGGATGAAATACAGCGTGGAATTTTTGCTGGATTCCCAATCCCTTCATGACGTATTCCACAATTTTCCCAACAAAATGAGGACCATTATGGCTCCACAAAAATTTACAAACACCATAGCGTGGGAAGTACTCTTTGAGAAACACCTTGGCTGTTGTCAGCGCTGTATTATCCTTCGTGGGGAAGGCCTCAATCCATTTACTAAAAGCACACACCACTACTAAGACATACTTAAGGTTATTGCAAAGCTCAAGTTGGATGTAATCCATTTGCAGCACTTCGAATGGTGCAGTAGGTGGAACAAACCCTCCTTTCGGAGGATACGTCCCTTTAGCAGGATTGTGCTGCAAGCATATCAGACAGGTCTGCACTACTCTTTTGGCCGTATTGGCAATCTCAGGATGCTCCCAGACTCACGTAAACAATCTAGTAATTGCGAGAGCTCCAACATGTGCCAATCCATGTGTCATTTGAACCATTGCTTGCAAGTAAGCTGCAGGCAATTTCCATCTCTCCATATCTTTGCTTCTTCAACAACCCTCATCATCCAACACTCCCTCCATTGCCCAGGTTGCCAGTTCTGCTTTAGAAGCTGATTTCTGAATGTCTAATATCTCCTCTCAAGCATCATGCCATCGCTCAGCCTGTGATTTCACTACATACATTGGCGAGGCATTTTGAGACATAGCAGTTTCCCTCGCTATGTGATCTGCAAAGGCATTTCCTTGTCCTACTTTGTCTGTCACTTTCTTATGTGCACTACATTTAATTATCGCCACTTTCTTAGGACATAGTAACGCATTCAGGAGATCACGCACTAGCTCTCCGTGCATGATGTGCACTCCGTGTGAAGTCAAAAACCCTCGCTCTCTCCAGAGTAGGCCAAAATCATGCGCTACTCCAAAGGCGTACCGGCTATCAGTGTAAATGTTCACACACAAACCAGCGCTTAATTCACATGCTCTTGTTAGGGCTATCAATTCCGCTGCCTGGGCCGATTTCTGTGGTATTCGTGCTGCTTCTACCACTGTCTTAAGTGTTGTGATCGCATATGCTGTGGAAGTTGTACCATCTGGCAGCCTCAAACACGGTCCATCAACCCACAGTTCCCCATCCACATCTGGAAGTGGTGTATCCTGTAAGTCGACACGACCCTTTGTTTGTTCTTCAGTCAGGAAAACACAATCATGGTGTTCTTCCTCCTGGCCCTCAGCAACTGGATACGGCAATAAAGTAGCAGGGTTCAGAGTAGCACATCTCTTCAGTGTGATATGCGGCCCCAACAATGTTAGCTCATATCTTGTTAAACGTGCGCTCGTGAGGTACTAAGTTTTTGTTTGGTTTAACAGAGCATCTACCGCATGGGGAACTAACACCAACAATTTGTGTGACAAAACTATTCCCTCACTCTGTCGTATGGCCACTGCTGTTGCTGCAACTGCTCGGAAGCACCCAGGTAATCCTCGTGCTACGGGGTCAAGTACTGCTGAGAAATACGCGCAAGGTCTCTGTTTATCCCCGTGTGTCTGCACTAAGACTGTCAATGCACACCCATCCTTCTCGTGCACATATAATGTAAAAATCTTTGTATAATCTAGTGTACCTAACACTGGTGCAGAACAAAGGGCTTGTCTCAATTGTTCAAAAGCGTTCTGACATTCATCTGTCCATTCAAGGGGCATTGGTGTAGTCTTGGACAATAATGCTAACAAAGGCTTTATAATGTGTGAAAACCCCATTATCCACTGCCTACAAAAGGACGCCAGACCTATAAAAGCACGTACATCTCTCTGAGTGCGAGGGACTGGTGTATCTAATATCGCTTGGATTCGACCAGATGTCAATTCATGGCCCTCCTTAGACAAAAGATGACCGGGGTAGGTCACCTTTGGTCTACAATATTGAAGCTTTTTCCTCGAAACCTTGTGATTATTCTGAGCAAGAAAGGAAAGCAAAGCAAGACTACTCTCTTCACACTGTTCCTGCGTATCTGCTGCCAGTAAAATGTCATCGACATATTGAATAAGAGCAACTCCAGACTGTAGATCAAAAGAATCAAGCTGTCTTTTTAGAGCCTGGCTATAAATGCTAGGACTTTCTGTATAGCCTTGAGGGACTCGACAAAATCTATACGATTTATTATTTAATGTGAAGCCAAATAAATATCGGCTATCAGGATGGATGGGAATGGAAAAGAGGCATTTTTTAGGTCAATCACGGTAAACGTGGTTGCCGTAGGCAGAATCAAAGTAAGTAAAGTAGAAATATCAGACACCACCGGGTATTGGGGCACTACTATCTTGTTAATTTCTCTCAGATCAATAATAAATCGATAAATTTTGTCATCAGTATCCTTCTTTAGAATCGGGAGAATAGGGCTGTTACAAACATTATAGGGAACTTCCTCCACTACGCCTGCAATAATCAAATCGTGTACAATATGCGTTAGGGCAACTTCACCTTCCCTGGATATTTTATACTGCGGTACACGAGGCAGAGACGCTCCCTCCTTTACAGTTATTCAAATAGGGGGAATAAGCATCTGTCCCACATCCGTGTCTGAAATTGCCCATAACGTTTGCGGGAGAGAGGCCAAAGCTTCAATTTCTTGCATAGTGCGCAATCTCTCTACATCTGGGTAATTGTCATTCAAGATAACCGCACTCCTTCAGGAGCGCAGCGTATTGTTGCTCGAAAATATTTAAGCATGTCTATTCCCATAATATTGTCTGGGGTGTTTGGTGACAATAAAAACGGGCACGGACCAAAGAATCTATCAATGTGAAACGTAAGGGGTTGTGACAATGGGCTAAGAGAGGGGGTTCCATCGAACCCTATCGATGTAATCATTTCGCCAGACAGGGGAGCCCTTGGAACCAAGTTTTTAGACAGAGCACTATGAGTAGCTCCTGTATCAACCAGGAACTGATCAGTAGAGCCCAAAATGCCCGCTGATACATATGGACCTCTTTGATCTACTGGTACTTCAACCGATTCCACACCCCATCCTACGCAATCCTATGCATGTACATAGTCCTGAGACTCTATATTCTCACCCTCCGCTATCTGATACTGATTCCGTCAATCAAAAGTAATATTATCAGCCTGACCACGACCCCTTGCTTCAAACCTGCCACGATCACTTGCTCCACCTCTCACTCCTGAATAACTATTCCGTGTCCTTCCACCTCCTCGACCACGCTGATTACGTTGTTCTCGAAGCACCGGACAGTCTGAGGCCCAGTGTCCAAACTCCTTGCAGTATGCACACTGATCTTCAGCTTTGTCGGTACGACCAGAAGACGTACCGTACGATATACGCCTACCTCTATCGTTCCCTCTTGGCTGTGTAGCATAAACCTGAGCCAACATCACTTCCGTCTTTAATTCCTTTGCTTTCTTATCAGTACTTTCTTTAGCCTCCAATTCCTGTCGCTCATAATACTGAGCCATAGTCAATAAAGAAGCAGGGGTCGCAGTAGTCCAAGAACTTTCACTAGTCTTTGAGCGTTTTGAAATCTCCGGTAGGAGATTGGCTACATACTTATCAACGAACAAATGCCTACCCGTATCTTCTGTTAGTAACTGCCCGCTATAGTCATGAAATGCTTCCTCAAAACGTGAAAAGAAGTCAGAAACCAACTCATCCGCCTTCTGTTTGCAAGAGGCTAACATGGTCCAATCAATTTTTTTAGGGGGAACAAGCGTTTTCAACTTATTTAATATGGCCAGTGGGAGATTTAAAATCAATTGACATGGCTCACATGCAGTCTCCGTATCTAAGTCAGCTTGAGTTTTCTATTCTGCCCCCAAGATTGCTCGATCATCGAACTTACGAATCGCCCTCCACATATCAGGGGGCAGTATTAACCCAAAGAAAAGGTCGATATCAACTAACGTCATAACACACGAAGAAATAGCCCCTTCCACTCCTTCATAGAAAGCTGCCGGATTCTTACGGGGGTCATGCAAAGCATTTTTAAGTGCCATAACATCTGCTCAATTCCACGGTGTGTAAACCCAATTGTATATAAAATAACCCTTTGCATCCACAGACATTTTATCATCGCTTGTACCTTGCCCTTTAGGAGGGGCATATAAAGGTGCAGCTTCACGCATAGGCATAACATGAACTGTAGAACGCTTATCTGCTCCAAAGATAGAACACTCTTTGGATTGCTCCATCGATCCCGGCGCAGGCGCATCTGATGCTTTTCTCGCTTCCCGTAATCTTGACGCCTCATCCCGTAGCTGGACCAACCGTTGGAAAAACCGATCCGCATCTGCAATAACAAAAAGACCTTTACCCATATCCTCACGACCAACTGATATATCCTTATGCTCCAAATCATCGGAAAACTTTCTAAATCGTTCTACGACTTCATCTCCAAATTGGCTCAAAAAATACAACCGTTCTCGCTCGGACCACTTATGCATTTGGTCATTAATCTCTGCAATAGTTATTGCGTTCAAATTGAGCTTGCGAGCAAAACTGCGCAATTCCGCAGCTTCACTAGCAGTTAACCTAATACGGCTACCTCCTTGATCATCTCCATCTGAATCCTCAGCGGGGGCCGTAGGTGGAACATACGGAGGCGGGCAATGATCTAATAATGAAAAATCATCAATTTCATTAGTAAGGACAGGATAAAGAGGACGTTGAATAGGAAATTGACCATTCGTTTGCAAATTACGTTCCCGTGCCTCCCTCTCTTTCTTTTCCTGCAACTCTTTCTCCTTCAGCTGTAAAGCCTTATCCCGAACAGTCTTCTGCTGCTCTTTGTCCGCCAAGGCTAATTCACGCTTCATTCGTTCACGCACCGCTTTCTCCCACATACATACACAATCAAAAATATCTTGTCTAGACCTGTGCTGAAACAAACATTGCTCCACATACTGAACCTTTCGTAAATCAAACAACCCATGTAGTGGCCATTGCAATTCAGAATCAGACTTGGTGTGTCTGTGCCACAATGTACCGTATAGAATAGGGGGAATGCCAAATTTAACGTACATTTCACGATTAGGGGTCCCCTCTGGGGGAGCCGGCTGAGATTCATTTAATCGATAATTGGTACCTTTTCCAAGACAGCACATCCCCCGGAGTGTGCTTAAAACAGGCATGTCAAAATATCACGAAAACGCGATATCACAAATTGGCACATAATATACTTCACACAAGGTGTGCCGTTCAAACAAATACAAAATTAGAGAAATATCTCCACATGCCCGCTTATGTCAAGTGCACTACACATATAACTCAAGTCATGGAACCAAATGTTAGCTAACTCAAAACATATTCAAAGAGCCACAGTAAGCGTCCGAAGACTATCTTACCAATCACAAGCTTACCAAATTCTCAAATATCCAGGTTCCAACTGCCAAGTTCTTTAATCAAATCAGCCAAACCGGCACTGTACGACAACTCAAACGAGCAGGATCTCAGTCGAGGACCGGCGCCACCTGGAAGGTCAGATCAGAAGGAAAGGAAGAAAACACCGTGGGTGCCAAGACTCGGGTCACTCAGTGGCAGCGTACGCGTCCATGGCGAGTTTCCAATCCTTCGTCACGTCCTCTCCTTCGGGCATCCGAGTCGCCGATGAGTCCCTTCGTGGTCTCCAATTTGTGGAATTGGGTTCTCCAGGCCTACATATTCCGCAAAACCCGCTACACCATAAAACAGACATTGGCACGGAAACTGGAAAATGCAAAAGACAAGTTTATTACCACAACATTGACACCCCTGGTGGTGGGTGTATAACAAGACAACAGTGCACCTCATATAAATACTTGTATACAATCTACATTACACGTATACGTGCTTTGAGAACTGTATTACCCGTATGTGCGGACGTTTTCTCTGTTAGAGAAACACTACCACCACATATCCTTATTGCAATAACCAGTAATCAAGACTGTTCCAAGTGTTGTGATATGCTGAATAGTGTGTGTACGCTGTCTGCACGGAATAGAGATGGCGCCAAACATCTTCTGTTGTATATTCCTGCTTAAGATACATTAATGTGTGTCAAGATCTGGGTTTTGAGTCTGGAGAATTCAATGTGCTGTCTCAGGCAGGGTCAAGTAATTTGTTCAAATCGCCCCCCCAAGCATACCTGTGACATCCCATGCGGTCTGTTTCCGTCAAGTAAAAGTTGGGGTTGTCTACATTGGGTTTATATACGTTCACTATGAGGATGTGTGTCCTTGCAAATGACCCTTTACCATTAGGTATCTCCCCTCCTTGTTGCTTCTGATTTCTAGTGGGCTAAATGGAACTCACTTATCTATTAATATGGCGACCCCCCAAGCATATGAACTATAATTTGGAAAGTAGCAGTGCGGGCTCCAATTCGTAGCTAAAGACATTGGGGTGTTAGGGGATACTTGTGCTTACTGTAAGAAAGCAATATCTATCTGGTGCCTGCTTGCCTTTACAAGAGTTATTAAGTCCACAAATATTCCATGATGCTAGTGTAAGAGTTGCAAATGGGTGAATTCTACTGTCTTTGCTCATTGTCTAGAAATGGAATCATGATACAAATCTGGCTGTGTGGTTGCACAGTATGGAACACAATCTCAGTGTCGTAATTTGACAATGATCAGGTTAGCGTTAAGCTTTGCTACACGACTTTGGCCTTATCTTGACCATGGAGTTTGGAGGCCATTTTGAGAAACACTGGCGTCCATTCTGAATGAACGTGCTGCCTCGTGGTCAGCATGCCCTTTGTCCTTTCTTTGTACCACTGACCACGTAACGTGCCCAGCAACAGGCTATTTTTAGTACTGGTCAAGCTCGCACATGCGCAGTCAAACCCTCTGTAATAGTGGACAGTCATCACTTAGGAATGTTCTTTCAAACTAACCAGTGGTGTTGTAACTCCTCCCATGAGCTGGCTGTGTTCCAAAAATGACCTTATATGTACCTAAACTGAGCAAATGTGTTCCGCCTACTCTTTTTATTACTGTAAAACTGTATTAAAAAAGTCTCACATCGATGTTCGGTGTGATACTTCTTGCATTGCCGAAGGGTGCTGTAGGAATGTACCACCACCCCATGGGGTCTTAATAAACTTGTCTTTTGCATTTTCCAGTTTCCGTGCCGACGTCTGTTTTATGGTGTAGCGGGTTTTGCAGAATATGTAGGCCTGGAGAACCCAATACCACATCAGGTGTAAAAAATGTTACTTTAACTTGAACTTTGCCCTCCGACCCCTCCCCCCACCCATCCCCATATCTCATATTATGGGGATAACCCATACCCAAATTACATACCAAGGATGTAACAAAGATTTACCTACTTATAGCTCTAGTATATCAACACAGGGGAGGTGGCAACACTACTCGGGAACCTCCAATATGTGGCGGAAACTGTGATTTGTGGCATGCAAAGAAAGAAAGCAATCAAAATGTAACTAAGTCTGCAATGTCCCTCAATGGTCAATTAATATTTACATTGCAACAAGTCCACAAAGCTAGCTAGATGTAAATAGGTCAGCACTGGCACCAAATTTGGAGTCCAAAGGGGATCTGGTATGGGAGACGGGCACTTGCATGTTCTTCTTTTTAAACCAAGATTGACAAAATTCCTACACCTCTGATGGTGTTTCAAAAATCCGGGACCTGCCATCCATGTCCACCCTCAGGCGTGCTGGGTATAGAATGCCATATCTCAGTCCCAGGTTCCTGAGGGTGACTTGAACCTCAGTGAACTTACGGCGGGTCTCCTGGACCATGATGTTAAAGTATAGAAAGAGAGAGATTGTTGCACCCTGCCAGTGGAGTGGGCCTTTCTCTCTAGCTCATCGCAGCCTTGTTTGATTGTCCCAAAAGTTGAGCAGGCGAGCAATTATGGATCGGGGAGTGCAGACATGGTTCGGTTGAGGCCCTAGTGAGTGGTGGGCTCTCTCCACCATGGACGCCAGGGAGAAGGAGTCTCTATCAAACAGATCTGCAAATAATTGTTCAACAAAGCTGTCAAGGTGACCTGTGTTGGTGGTTTCGGGCAACCCAATTATACAAATGTTGTTTTTCTTACTCCTGCCTCCAATTCTTTGTTCTTCATAGTCTTTAGGAGTTTCTCAACTCGTTCCAAACGTTTGGTTGTTTGGGCTGAGCCATCTTCGAGGTCTGATACCCTGCCCTCCACTGTGTCCAGGGGGCCATAGTGTTTGTCCAGTCATGTTCCCTTACCATCCAAGCACTTGTCTAGAACGTCAAAGTGAGTATCAAGTGTTTTAAAACCTGCACGTAGTTCTGCCAGGATCGGGTCAGGTCCTTGTTGTGAAGCCATTTCGGTGTCTGGGATTTCCTCACCCTTCGCTTTTCCTGGGTCAGTGGTATCGCCAGCTCGTCCAGCCTTCTCAAAAGTTAGTTTGTGGGACAAGTCTTGGCCCATTGTTAATGGTTAGTTCACATAGTGTGGGGATGTGTTGTGTGCAGCCTCGCGTCTGCGGTGTGCTTGTGAGTGGCCAGGCCACTGGAAGGGGTATGCCAGCCAGGTCTTGGTAGGGGTACAGTGTCCTGGGCTGTCATTGAAGGGCTAGGAGATTTGCCCGGGAAACTAACTCAATGGATTTGAGCGGTGTCCACAGACCAGCGATCTAGTCATGATCTAGGGGTTCATTCGGGGCTGGCTCGCCCAACCAGTTATTAATGTCCCAGGTAATGGGCACCCTGATGGGCAGTTGCTTCAGTGGACATGGGCCCTGGTCGTAAATCTGTACTGGAGAAAGCAGGCACAGTTATAAGTGGTGTTGCTGATGATGGAGCGAGGTGGCAAAGCTAAATTCTGTGTACCCCTCGTAAAGTCAATGTTCCATAATGTTAACTTTAACTAATGGTGTGTTGTGATGAATTAATCAACCATAGTATAAGATGCACACATATACACACGTGGGAATACTAATTTTGCCTGCATGCAGCAATATAACTAACTAACTTGTATTGTTATTGCGATATGAAATAATGCACTTCTTAAATGTAAACAAACGCAGCATGAATATGCTTATTGTACACGTTTTTTGTGCCAGAAAGTCGTCGGATATGTAAGTGTAAAACGCATTTATGTGGCTTATCTGCCAGGTAATAACTAATAGGGAAACATTAGTAAGGTGGGAGGTAAACAGAAGGGCTTTAGTTCTATATTTAACATGAATTTGTGTTTGTTTCTACGATAGTTCCAAAAGTGGCCTCTGAGGCCTAGTGAAAACATGGCTGCTCTGGTAAACTGTGAGCGAGTGCTGGATTGCACATGTGCGCCCAAAGCAAGTGAGAGTGAGCTGCTTGTGCTCGGATGGGAAGTTCAAGGCCACTGTACCCTGGAAGTCAGGATGGTTGCCAAAATATGGACGCTCAAGTGTTCTGAGCGTGGAAATCCAAGGCATAGTTGCGAGTCGAGGATGTGACTAGGCCAGAGAATTTTTAAAACAATGCTCCTTTAACAAATCGCTGATTCACCGTGAATATGATGCTGTAATGATGAGGAGATGCTCATCCACCCCGAATTTGTCCAATCAGAACCCGAGTTGGTTATGTTAGATACTTTTTAGATAGATTAAGTTAGGAAATTTAGTGTATAAAAACCCCTGATTTTGTGTTGAAGTATTGCTTCTTTCGATTTCATCTCGAAGTGCTCTTGGATTGCATATCGATTTGTGGATGTGAGACTCTTTGAATTATTTCTTGTTTTCTTTGCAGGATGGAAGGATAAGATAAGGGCGTTAGTTAGGGATGTTAGGAGAGAATGAATTTGTTCATTGCTAAACTTTTCACTGAATTTTGAAATAAATGTCTATCTTCCGAGCTTTTAAAAAAATGATTATTTTGAAATAAAGTTTTAAGATTTTTCTGAATAAAGAATTAATAAATGTCAGACATGCTAAAAGTTTGTTTTTAATAAAAATTAGATAAATAGAAAATTAAAGCTGGTCTTGTATTTTCCTATGCCTATTTTTCTTACTAGCAGATCCATTACCACTATGGTGGTGTGTCTGAATAAAAATGATATTTGTTGAATACCATGGTAAACCATTTTAAAACTGCAGGTGTAAATAATAACTAGTTAAATAGGTTTAGACACTCCACTAATGTTACAGCATTACTCCTCTGTGTTTCACCAATCCCTGAAGTAGAGTTAAAGTGATCAGAGAAAGTGTGCAGTGTTATGGGCCCCACTGGTAAATGATTGTGTGAAGAGGATATTTCAGGGAAATGGTGATTCTGGTTTAGAAATTATTTCTGGAGTACCGCTGCAACACTGACAATGGGGCCAACCGTGTAGGTAGCCAATCACTGTGCTGCTGTCCCGTCATGGACCCCTTGTTGTGAGGTTTTTCTGTGTTTTTCTTTTATAGGGCCCCAGGAGGGGAGTCCATAAGAAGTGGAGGTTAGATGAAGGTAGTTTTGTGAATCGTGGGTTAAAGGCAGCCACTCCAGGGCTTTTGCAGCAGTATCCCTGCGCTGATACTGACATTTGGTGCATGGGGCTGTGGGACTGGTATTAACTGTAGGATAGCAGTAAGCGCCTACTAGTTGTGGTTAGGCGATAGCACTTGCAGGGTATGTGTTCGTTTTTGTTTACTTTTTATAAATGTTAATTTTTTTATGCAGGCAAAATAAAGAACTAATTTCTAAATATAAATAAATCATAATTGAAAAATGTACCTTTCACTGAAAATGTTTGTGATTAAATTAGATTAGATTGTCGGAATATGTAGGTATACTTCTTTATTAACATTTACGTCTTAGATTTACTTTTAAATTATTAATGCACTAATGAACTATCATGGTATTTATTGGTACATTAGATTGTATATTTTAAGAATCCTTAATATCCTAAATAGGGTCTCATACCACTTGGAAAGATTACCTTTTTGTGCCATGTCCTCAGAGAAAATGCAAAAATTTGTATGAGTCAGGATTTCAGCATTTTTATCACAATGTTGAAGGGGATGTGTTTTGTTTGGACAGTGTAATATCAATATTAAGGGGTTGATTCCGAACTCGTTTGAATGATCCTCCCAAAGCCATCTGTAGCCTTACCTTCCGACGAACTCGTTTCCAGGGCCGGTCCGTCCAAACGAGGAAGTACGATGCGCAAATGTGTGCATTTCCCAAGCGACACGCACACTCCGAATCGAGCAACAGTTCCCGTACTAACTGGCTCCGTAAACGCTGAATGGCCTCTCCCGCAACCATTACCGTAGCAGTGCCTAGCACTGGGAGGCCTTCTGGTAGCCATGGACTTTATAATAGTTTTGTGAATCGTGGGTTAAAGGCAGCCACTCCAGGGCTTTTGCAGCAGTATCCTTGCACCGTTCTCCCTGCGCTGATACTGACATTTGGTGCATGGGGCTGTGGGACTGGTATTAACTGTAGGATAGCAGTAAGCGCCTACTAGTTGTGGTTAGGCGATAGCACTTGCAGGGATGAGACACCGACAGCTGACCAATGGTTGCCGCAAACGCACCGCGTGTCTCAGATGTGAGTCTCCGTAGCCAATTCCCAATCAAGCGACGGAGGCCATGGGCTTTATAATACGATGTGCACTTCCTCCGCGCCGAACAGGTCAGCAGCTCCATCACGTCACAGCATTCGGAAGAGCACTACATTAGGTCCAATTGGCACCACAACATGAACACTGCATTCGAGACGAAGCTGCCATGTATCCAATCACGCATGTCATCTTTGTACTGTATGCCTATGACCGTATCAACAACCGGAACCTAAGCGTACATCGCAGAAGGTAAGTCAGACACCTACCACCCACTAATATGTGATGATCTTGCGAAAGCCTAAACACACAAAGGGGGTGGAAGCCCACACCCCAGCACAGTCCACCCCAGAAGGGGTGGATGCATATCCCCCCAGCACATTCCAGCCCAGAAGGGCACAGTACACCCCAGAAGGGGTGGATGGCCATCCCCCAGCACAGTCCACCCCAGAAGGGGTGGATGACCAATACCCCAGCACAGTCCACCCCAGAAGGGGTGAATGAACATCCCCAGGAGATTCCACCCCAGAAGGGGTGGATGCACATCCCCACCACATGACCATCCCCCAGCATAGTCCACACCAGAAGGGCAGAGACCCCCCAGAAGGGTGGATGCATATCCCACAACACAGTCCCCCCCCAGAAGGGGTGGATGCATATTCCCCCATCACAGTCCGCCCCAGAAAGGGTGGATGACCATCCTCCCAGCACAGTCCATCACAGAAGAGGTGGATGACCATCCCCAGCACAGGCCACCCCAGAAGTGCACAGTGCCCCCAGGAAGGGATAGATGCACATCTCCCTGGCACAGTCCACCCCAGAAGGGGTGGAAGCACCTCCCCCAGCACAGTCCACCGCAGAAGGGCACAGTCCCCAGAAGGGAAAGATGCACATCCCCCAACACAGTCTATCTCAGAAGGACACAGTCCACCCCAAAAGGGGTGGGTGCTCATTCTCCAGCAACAGTCCACCCCAGAGGAGGAGGAGGGCAAGCACATCCCCACTACTCCCATGCCAGGTTTGTATATTGTGCACAAACATCTAGAGTCAGTGACACATCATGCAAATAAATGCTGTTACATCCATCACTCTAGTGAATAAAGGCTGATTGTGGGGTACAAACCCCCAGCATTGACAAGTACATAGGGGACATGGGGTATCAGCCCTCCCATCAGTGTTGTGCACAAAATATGACCGAGGGGTTTAAAGCCCAAGCTATGCTAAGCACATAGGGGAAATGGGGTTTTACCCACCCCCACCTCAGCGGTGTCACCATAAGTTGATAGGGGAATCAAACAAGCAGCATTGAAAAGCACATGAAGAGATGGGCTATCACCCCCAACCCCCCCCCCCCCATCAGTGTGGTGCCCAAAAGATGAGAATGGGGTTCAACATCCCTTCTTCTGCAAGCACATAGGGGACATGGGCTGTTATACCCCCATCAGTGTAGTGACAACAACAGTGAGTGTGGGGTTCACACTCCCAGCATGTGCAGACAATCAGGAATGACTCACTGTGGCCTAAACCGACTAGCAATGTAGTGACAAAGTAGTGGTTGTGTGCCAAACAAACACCTATCTGATGAGGCAGACATAGTTTGGCCTTACAAAGAAAAACATGCCATGTGGAGACCAGCATTGCCATTGTGGGTCTAACACTGCCAGCAATGTTCATTTCCACAATGGAAGAATTGACCATCTAAATGCATAAACACACATTTGTTCACATACAGACACACATACAAATGAATTCTGCATGAAACCAAAGTGTAGACAAGATCCAGGTCCGCACTGTGGCAGCAATAGCCAATTAAGCGCATGATGAATGGCCAAATTGAAGATGTTGGACTCCCAGGGACAGTAGCTAAACAAACAAAACCATACATCGACTCACTGCCCACAAATCCAGTAGAAATACAAGGGTCAAGATGTGCCAATACAACCAGCCAACCACACACTATAGAACAAACGCAACATGTGTGTGTAAGTGTCCCTAGTAAGCATGGGCGGAAAATCCGTTACGCTCGCGGATTTTGCGGATTTTCGGTAAATTCGCAATCCGCGAACGCTCGCGAATTTACCGAAAATCCGCAAATTCGCACGCAGAGGATTTTTTTTTCTTGGTGATACAATTTTGCGGCGTGCGTTGTAAGTTCGCAATTGCGAACATGTAGGTGCGGCGGGCAGCAACAATCTCGCACTTGCAAAATTATAAAATTTGCAATTCTGCACAAGAAATCCACTAGCAAGCAGCATAGACCTTCTGAAAATGATGATTTTTATCAGAATAACTCCTCAGGTTGACATTTGCCAGCCCTTTTTTGGATTTGAGGCCTTTTGACTTTCTTTGGATCACTTTTGGATTAGAAATAAACTTTCACAAGTAAGTTTGTTGGCATTACATTTGCTGTTCTGCAGAAAAACGAGTTTTGCTAAACTGAAAGCACTCAGCAGCAGGTGCAAAAGTTCAAATTCATCATTAGTAACCATTCCCTGTAGTGCTACCTGACTGGGACCCCTCCAGAGTTCAGTTGCTAGTTGCAACAATTGTATGACCCTGCTCTGACCCTAACAGCCGAATCATAGAATAGCTACAAGTAGGCCACAAAGGTCCTGGAAAAAAAAATTGCACTGCAACAGAAAACAAATTACAGATAAGGAAGCAGGTGCATACTGGAATTTTAAAACAGTGACACATTAATAAATCAACCCCAAATTAATTCATGTCAGTTAAAGCAGGGCAGGTGTGCTTGCTTTTTCCCCCCATAATCTACAGTGATGATGAACTAGAGGGTGGCATTGATGTACCAGAGGGTGGCATGGGTGAAACAGAGGGTGAAACAGAGGGTGGCAGTGGTGAAACAGAGGGTGCTGGGAACCTGTGATGATGAACCAGACGTAGAAACAACATAATCGCGACCGTTGCGAGCCGACATGTAAATTCGCAATTGCGAACTGGTACAAAACCCTCGCGAACTGGCAGAAATCCTTGCGAACACAAAAAAAAAATTCTTGCAGATTTTGCCGATTGCGAGTTCGCAATCCGCAAATTCGCGAACCCCAGATTCGCAAAATTCGCCCATGCTTAGTCCCTAGGCTTTCCCCCCAATGGTGGGCTAAACTCCACTGAGACATATGCGTCATGGGTATTACCCAGATGCATCTCCATCATTGTGTCACAGACCATTGGCAATTTGGCATTGTTTGATGTGCAGGTCAACAACAGTCACCTGTGGAGCAATCTTGGTGGAACTCCAAACAACACATCAGGAGACTGACTCACCATCCCAGGTAACCTCAAGACCACTACACTGTGGTGACAGTATCCTGTATGATGATCCACTGTGTTGCCAAGTCATGATTTGGACCATACTCTTGAGCACAATCACTTTTGTGCACTGTGTCACATGTCTTGCCAGAACACCTCCCTTACACATACCCAAACATCACTCACAGGGCATGGCCTGTAATGTAGGGCCACAATGGAGCTAGGGGCAATGCCAAGATGCAAGTTACATTTGACCAGTCAAAATACCAAACACCCTGATCACACACAATGTGCAGCAGCTAAGCCTCCATTGAATGGCCACATTACAGGCATATGCTTCCATGCTCAGCATCACACACCAGACTCCATTGAGTCTTGCTATGATGTAGCATGTGACATTTTGCATGCTCATTGCCACATATGAAAGGGAAATGATAATATTTCTTTACTCACCTATGTACTTCCGGCGGCCTACTTATGGCCCTCCTATCCCGGCCGCGCAGCGGACGAGCGCAGCGGGCGCGACGAAGGCACGCCGAAGTCGCGCCTAAGTTAAGCCCGTCTGCGCCCGTCCGCGACGGGCCGGGACCAGGGGCCACAGCCCCTGCCTCTTTGCTCGCATATTCCTCTGTGCAACTTCTCTCCTGTTCTGCTGATGTGCCCCTTTCCCATTCCCTCACGCAGCATCTTACTTCCCTAGGTATCTATGCCCCCTATCCGGACCGTGCCATATCCCCACGGGCTATTCCTCTCTCGCCCTCTCAGAATCCTATGCCTTCTATCACCACACCTTCTCCTTCTCATATTGCCTCTGCCTGCCTCCTCAACACTCGCTCGGCAGGCAAGCATCAACTCCAATTAATTAATCTTCTTACCTCTGATTCCCCAGACAATCTGTTTCTAACAGAAACCTGGTTCTCAGAGGCTTCACTCCCAGATATCCTGGCCATCCTCCCCGATTCCTACTACGCCCTCCGGGCTGATTGCCCTGACGGCAGGATCGGAGGGGGTGTAGCCATGATTGTTCGGGCCAGTCTCCACTTCCAGCTTCTCCCTCAACCCCCCATAGCTGGGGTGGATTTTCTGGTTGCCCGTTCCATTAATCTTCCTGCCCCTCTGACAGTTGTCCTTGTGTACCGCCCCCCCCCCCCCTGAGCATGCCTTTGTTTGTGGCCTCCCTGTAGGAACTCCTTGCTACCCTAGTAGTTAACAACTCCTCGGTTCTCCTGCTGGGAGACTTCAATTACTGGCCTGGTGATCCCAGGGAGGACCTAGCGTCCAAGGACTTTACGGCCACCCTTTCGTCTCTTAATCTCCTGTCTCATGTTTCTGCTCCTACTCATAATCTTGGTCATACATTGGACCAAGTCTGGTCCTCTCAGGACATTGTTTCTCCCCCCAGCATCCTTCCTTGCACTTGGTCTGACCACTCTCTTATTTTCTTCACCATTAACCTTGGTTCCCTTCACAAATCCTCCCGCCCTAAGAACATCTTTGCACGCAGCTGGAACCGCTTGGACCTCCCTACCCTTTCTCTCTCCCTGGCATCCTCCCCTCCTGACCTCAACGGCCTTTCTCTCGATCTTCAGGCCGTCGCAGTAAGCAATTGGCTATCTTCTGGCTGTGATCTTGTTGCCCCTCTTAAAATAGTCAAATCTATTCACCCTCACGAGGCCCATAGATGGTTCAACGCTGAACTCAAGGTCCTCAAACTGGAATTTAGACGCTCTGAGCGTCTCTGGCGTCACAGTTATTGCCCCCATCTCAAGGCCAAATATAAACGTCTTCTTAATGACTACAAGAAAGCTATCCTTGTGTCCAAGACCAAGTATTTCTCTGAGCAGGTAGCATTATCCGCTAATAAATCTAAAGAGATCTTTTCCTTGGTCCCTAATCTGGCCACCTCTGATCGTGTCTGCCCCAAGCTTATCCCTTCTCAGGCCCTCTGTTCTTCTTTAAACGACTTCTTTATCGAAAAGATCGCTAAAATGAAATCCAACATTCCTACCACTCCCTTTCCCCCCCTTCATCCGGCCCCTCTTGTGTCTAATTCTTCCTTTGCTTCCTTCCCTCCTATTTCCTTGGATTCCTTTCTAGCTCTTCTTACAAAAATCAAGTCTGGCTCCCCTGCTGATTGTGCCCCTGCCCGCGTGCTGAGAACTCTCTTTACTTCTTGCCCTACTACTCCTCTTTCCTTTCTTAATGCTTCCCTTTCAACTGGCTTGGTCCCCTCTTCATTTAAATCTGCGATTGTTTTTCCCATCCTTAAAAAACCTGGCCTTGATTCTTCTCTCCCTTCTAATTTCAGACCTATTTCTCTCCTTCCCTATCTTGCCAAAATCCTTGAAAGTTATGTCACCTCTTGTCTTTCCTCTTATATTGAGCAGAACCATCTCCTCGCTTCCCACCAAGCAGGCTTCCACTCGGGCCACTCGACTGAGTCAGTGGTGCTCGCGGTTCTCGATGAGTTGAAGGCCAAGGCTGACATCAACTCTCCTCAAGCTCTGGTTCTCCTGGATTTATCCGCTGCGTTTGACACGGTCGATCATACCATCCTTCTTGACCGTGTCAGTGCAGCGGGTATTCAGGGCTCCGCTCTTTCCTGGATCACGTTGTTTCTCTCAGAACGCTCACAAGCTGTTCACCTCTCCGGTTTCTCTGCCTCCCCCCTCCCGGTGTCCTGTGGGGTTCCCCAAGGTTCCTCTCTCTCCCCTCTTCTCTTCAATCTATATATTCGCCCCCTTATTGTTTCTCTTCTCGATCTGGGGGTCTCTGTGTATAACTACGCAGATGACCTCCAGCTCGTCTTTGATCTTTCTTCCTCTTCTCACTCCTTATCTTTTTTTCGTTCCACTCTGGTTTTAATTTCCGGGTGGATGAGCGCCAATCACCTCAAGCTCAATCCAGATAAGACTGAGCTTGTCCTGACTGGTGGCTCATCCAGCCCCTGGTCCTCTGCCTTTTGGCCCCCTATTTTTGGTCCCCCTCCTACCCCCGTTCCCTCCATCAAAACGCTGGGCATTAAGGTCAGCCACGACCTGTCAATGCACGGCCAGGTTAGCTCTGTAGTGTCTTCTTGCTTTCTTTCCCTCCGTTTGATTCGTAAAATTTCCCGTTTTGTTCCCTTGATTCCCTCAAAATTATCATTTCGGCCCTCATCACTTCCCGCCTCGATTATGGAAATAGCTTGTTCGTGGGCATCCCTGCCTACGAAACCCGTCGTCTCCAAGCAATCCAAAATCAGGCCGTCCGACTTATTTTTCATTTTCCCAAAACTCACCACATCAGTCCTGTCCTCAAATCCCTCCACTGGCTCCCCGTTCTTCAGAGATCCCTGCTTATACTAGGGTGCCTAGTTTTTCGGGCCGTTGATCGCTCTGCCCCGGTGTTCATTAACTCTTTGATCTCCACCCATGCCCCTGCCCGTACCCTCCGCTCATCTACCTCTGCCCTCCTCAATGTTCCCCGCTTTCGCAAATCCCGCACTGGTGGAACCTGATTCTCTGTCCTTGCCCCCCGGTTCTGGAACTCCCTCCCTCTTTCCATCAGTTCTATTCCCCTTTTCTCCCACTTTCGCAAAGCGCTCAAAACATTCTTGTTTGCCCAGGCCTACCCCTGCTAACTTCCTTGGCCCTGTCTGTTCTGTTCAGTAGAGCTCTCGGCGCCAGGAAGCCGTTTGGCCACCGTGCGCTCTATAAATACCTTATTTCATTTCATTTCATTTCATTTCATGTAACGCAGGAGAAAAGCTGCCCACAGACCCTTCCCAGACCTAGAAACCATGACTGAACGTGACAGCATCCGAAATTACCACTTCACCAGACCACTCATAGAGGATTTGGCAGAGCAGTTGGCACCACATTTCCAACCTGGAGAGCCATATCCATCATCTCAGACCCCCAAGGTAAAGGTGATGGTAGCCCTACATTTCTGTGCCACGGGAACCTTCCAGTACACTATGGCTACTGCTGGTGGGATGTCACAGACAATGTTTACCCTTGTGCGCCGTGATGTTTTGGAGAGAATGTTGCATTTGCTGAACCAGTACATAAAATTCCCAACACCACGACAATTTGCTAACATCAAGAGTGACTTTTATGCTCTGGGAAGGATGCCACATGTCATTGGCTCCATAGATGTACACATGTGGCTTTAGTATTACTACATGTAAAAAGCATTTCCACTCCATCAATGCCCTGGTGGTTTGTCTCCCAAACATGTCAATCTCACATATCTGTGCATGTTTCCTTGGATCTGAACACAACGCATACATCATGAGGAACAGTAGGATCACACTGATGATGTCACAGCTGCAAAACCAGCGTGCCTGGCTGGTCGGTGTGTAATGTCTGTTTACCTTGTGTGCTTTTTGTATCTTGGATTTTAACACTCTTTTCAGACCCATGATATGTTTGTTTGTTTGTATGTAGGCGACTCCGGATACCCCAGCATGCCGTGGTTACTGGCACTACTCAGAAACCCTGTTACCCGTGCTGAGATTTGTTTTAATGAGGCACATGGGAGGACCAGGCGAGTTATAGAGGGGACATTTGGACTACTGAAAAGCAGATTCTGCTCCCTGGACCGGAGAGGAGGGGCAATCCAATAAGCACCAGAAAAGGTGTGTAAGATCATCATTATGTGTTGCATGCTACACAACCTGGCAGTGAGGGAAGGGCTACCTCTAATCCAAGGTGATGACAGCCAGCAGCCTCCAGCAGGGGAGGATCCAGCCCTGGTTCATGGTACCAGTGATGAGGAGGGTGAAGGGGATTTTCAGACACAGCTCATCAACAACTTTTTCTCATGATGATGAGTATACAGTGATGAGTTGTCTAAGCTTTATCTTTCCCTGATATGAGTATGTAGTGCAATGTCTCAGCACACATGTGGCTGCATGCTACTTGAGATGATCCTTGCAGTTATGTGTCTGTTGAGTTAGGCTGTTTACTATTTCAGTGTTGACATGAGTCCTAGGTTGTGTTCACAAGTCATGAGACTTGTGTATGGAATGTCTATTGGAGATGCAAGCAGTTATTTTTGTATTTCAAGACTGTTGTATGTCTGTCCTTCACAGGGTCCTTTGCTGTTGTCTGGTGACATGTGACCTCCAAAACACACAATGCTGTTCCAGGGTGAAAGTTGGCTTGGAAACAGGAAGCGGGCCACACACCACAGTACTGACATTTCTGACCCTCTTGGTTACTTTGTGATCATTGTCAAGTGAAGTTACCTTGCATCTGTTGTGGATGCGACATGTTGTGATTGTGTAATAAATGTGGGCTCCACATTGGGGCGTGCCTCGTCTGTATACACACATCCAACATTAATTTGCATAGTGTACCTCTAGCCTGATTGCCACTTTCTCAGAATGTAAAGTCAAGCCAAGTCAAATAGTTTATTGTATATGATTACTTAAAATCGTTACAATTTACACTTTAAAAAAATATTAAAGTTAATCTTCCATTGAATACTACTTTTCAGTGTCATGGTTACCAAGATTTTAAAATCTGAATAACATTATAATACACATAAAATGTTATCTAACAGTTTAAACAATCTGTGCGGGTTCTAATAAAAGCTTTCAGAATTGCACAAGTGTCTGAAAAAATCCAGGATTACTTTCAGCTAGATCCTGTTCGAGATAAAACGTCCATTTTAAATTCCAAACTTAACAATGTTTTTATGTTGTTCCCGTCATCCTGTAGAGTATAATTTTTATTTATTTATTTATTTATTTTTTTGCTTGCTGCTTGAGCTAGTGGGCAATGTATGCAAAGCCCCTGCCATCCTTGATCATGCTTTATTTGTGGCCTCTAAAATGGCTTGCCTTAAAAGTTTCCTTACTTTTTCTAGGTATTTGACACCCCGGCAAGCCAGGATAATTGAGGATCCTTCCAGCCAACGTATCACTGCTTGCCTGCAAGTGCGAATATTCAATTCATTAAAAATTGGTTTTAAAAGCCCCCTCCTTATAGCCTTAACTGCTGGGCAAGCACATAGCAGGTGTGTCAGTATTTCGTTACAGAAGCCGCATAGTTGACAGTGTGCTGCTTGATGGTTGCTTTGCCAGGACGGTTGTAGATCTTTCGAATCATGTATGTCCAATCGTTATTTTCTAAGAATAAGTTTAGTGTATGTGCATTTCAGTGCCTTTTCTGTACACAATAGTGGAGGCTATGAGTATGTGTGCCATGGGAATTTTGTGTTGTGTTGACCTTGTAGTGTGTGTCTCCATATCTGTCACATCACCATGACTCACAAGACTGTGTGTTAATTAGGCGTGGGCGGAAAATCCGTTCCGCTCGCGGATTTTGCGGATTTTCGGGAAATCCGCAATCCGCGAGATTTGCGGATTTCCCGCAAAATCCGCAAATTCGCACGCAGCGGATTTTTTTGGCGGCGCGCGGCGTTGGTGATACAATTTTTGCGGCGCGCGGCGTTTATCATCGTTTGCCGAGTTGTTTTTTTCGATAGTTTGCGAGTGCTGCGCCATTTTGGATCTTGCTGTGTGATCCCGCGGGAATTGGCGAGCGCGATTACGTCATCGCGGCTTGCCAGCGATAGTTTGTCAACGCGAGTACGACGAGATCACGTCTCGCGGTACTTCGCAATTGCGAGATTTGAGATGCGGCGCGCGAAAATATAAATTTGCAATTCTGCACAAGAAATCCACCAGCAAGCAGCATAAACCTTCTAGAAATGATGATTTTTATGTGAATAACTCCTTAGTTTGACATTTGCCTGCACTTTTTTAGCGAGGAGTCCATTTTGGGGAGGGGGGCAGGGGGGTGGGAGGAAGGAAGTGCCCCATAGTCTTCAACTTCCTGTTCCTGTTCAGCAGGCTCCTCCCAGTGCTTTGTCCATCTCCTGGTCACTTTTCATTCGGATGTGGACCTGGAAGGATTACCTTTTGTGGATGCTGCTGGATCTTTGGATTTGAGGCCTTTTTGACTTTCTTTGGATCACTGTTGGATTAGAAATTTTACAAGTAAGTTTGTTTGGGGCATTACAGTTGCTGCAACTAAAATTTTGGGATTTTCGATTTTTGGGCTGTTTTGGGGCCTTTTCCCAGGGGTACTCAGTGGTGGGTGGACTGATTCTTTCTGTGGGTTGTCTTGAACTTAAACATCATGGAGGCCATAGATGAATTGGGATTGTGCTGATTTTTCTGTGTTTTTCGATTTTTTTTTGTTGTAAAATTTTGTGTTTTTCGATTTTTGACCTGTTGTTGGGGCCTTGACCAGGGGTAGTGAGTGGTGCATGGGCCTAGTCTTTCTGTGGGCTGTCTTGAATTTAAACATCATGGAGGCCATGGATGGAATGGGATTGTGCTGATTTTGCAGTGTTTTTCGATTTTTGGGGGTGTTCATGGGGAGGGACATGCCATGTGGCTGGTGGCCATTTTGAGTGCAGCTACAGGCACTGGCCATGTGCTGGCAGGCAAGTGGCCATTTTGAATGCAGGCTTTGTTGTTAGGCCTCCAACCATTTTGCCTACTTTTCAACCTTTATTTATGCCAGGGGTAGTGAGTCTTGCATGGGCCTAGTATTTCTGTGGGTTGTCTTGAATTTAAACATCATGGAGGCCATGGATGGAATGGGATTGTGCTGATTTTGCAGTGTTTTTCGATTTTTGGGGGTGTTCATGGGGAGGGACATGCCATGTGGCTGGTGGCCATTTTGAGTGCAGCTACAGGCACTGGCCATGTGCTGGCAGGCAAGTGGCCATTTTGAATGCAGGCTTTGTTGTTAGGCCTCCAACCATTTTGCCTACTTTTCAACCTTTATTTATGCCAGGGGTAGTGAGTCTTGCATGGGCCTAGTATTTCTGTGGGTTGTCTTGAATTTAAACATCATGGAGGCCATGGATGGAATGGGATTGTGCTGATTTTGCAGTGTTTTTTGATTTTTGGGGGTGTTCATGGGGAGGGACATGCCATGTGGCTGGTGACCATTTTGAGTGCAGCTACAGGCACTGGCCATGTGCTGGCAGGCAAGTGGCCATTTTGAATGCAGGCTTTGTTGTTAGGCCTCCAACCATTTTGCCTACTTTTCAACCTTTATTTATGCCAGGGGTAGTGAGTCTTGCATGGGCCTAGTATTTCTGTGGGTTGTCTTGAATTTAAACATCATGGAGGCCATAGATGAATTGGGATTGTGCTGATTTTTCTGTGTTTTTCGATTTTTTTTTGTGTAAAATTTTGTGTTTTTCGATTTTTGACCTGTTGTTGGGGCCTTGACCAGGGGTAGTGAGTGGTGCATGGGCCTAGTCTTTCTGTGGGCTGTCTTGAATTTAAACATCATGGAGGCCATGGATGGAATGGGATTGTGCTGATTTTGCAGTGTTTTTCGATTTTTGGGGGTGTTCATGGGGAGGGACATGCCATGTGGCTGGTGGCCATTTTGAGTGCAGCTACAGGCACTGGCCATGTGCTGGCAGGCAAGTGGCCATTTTGAATGCAGGCTTTGTTGTTAGGCCTCCAACCATTTTGCCTACTTTTCAACCTTTATTTATGCCAGGGGTAGTGAGTCTTGCATGGGCCTAGTATTTCTGTGGGTTGTCTTGAATTTAAACATCATGGAGGCCATAGATGAATTGGGATTGTGCTGATTTTTCTGTGTTTTTCGATTTTTTTTTTTTGTAAAATTTTGTGTTTTTCGATTTTTGACCTGTTGTTGGGGCCTTGACCAGGGGTAGTGAGTGGTGCATGGGCCTAGTCTTTCTGTGGGCTGTCTTGAATTTAAACATCATGGAGGCCATGGATGGAATGGGATTGTGCTGATTTTGCAGTGTTTTTCGATTTTTGGGGGTGTTCATGGGGAGGGACATGCCATGTGGCTGGTGGCCATTTTGAGTGCAGCTACAGGCACTGGCCATGTGCTGGCAGGCAAGTGGCCATTTTGAATGCAGGCTTTGTTGTTAGGCCTCCAACCATTTTGCCTACTTTTCAACCTTTATTTATGCCAGGGGTAGTGAGTCTTGCATGGGCCTAGTATTTCTGTGGGTTGTCTTGAATTTAAACATCATGGAGGCCATGGATGGAATGGGATTGTGCTGATTTTGCAGTGTTTTTCGATTTTTGGGGGTGTTCATGGGGAGGGACATGCCATGTGGCTGGTGGCCATTTTGAGTGCAGCTACAGGCACTGGCCATGTGCTGGCAGGCAAGTGGCCATTTTGAATGCAGGCTTTGTTGTTAGGCCTCCAACCATTTTGCCTACTTTTCAACCTTTATTTATGCCAGGGGTAGTGAGTCTTGCATGGGCCTAGTATTTCTGTGGGTTGTCTTGAATTTAAACATCATGGAGGCCATGGATTGAATGGGATTGTGATGATTTTGCAGTGTTTTTCGATTTTTGGGGGTGTTCATGGGGAGGGACATGCCATGTGGCTGGTGGCCATTTTGAGTGCAGCTACAGGCACTGGCCATGTGCTGGCAGGCAAGTGGCCATTTTGAATGCAGGCTTTGTTGTTAGGCCTCCAACCATTTTGCCTACTTTTCAACCTTTATTTATGCCAGGGGTATTTGAGTCTAGCATGGGCCTAGTCTTTCTGTGGGCTGTCTTGAATTTAAACATCATGGAGGCCATGGATGGAATGGGATTGTGCTGATTTTGCAGTGTTTTTCGATTTTTGGGGGTGTTCATGGGGAGGGACATGCCATGTGGCTGGTGGCCATTTTGAGTGCAGCTACAGGCACTGGCCATGTGCTGGCAGGCAAGTGGCCATTTTGAATGCAGGCTTTGTTGTTAGGCCTCCAACCATTTTGCCTACTTTTCAACCTTTATTTATGCCAGGGGTAGTGAGTCTTGCATGGGCCTAGTCTTTCTGTGGGTTGTCTTGAATTTAAACATTATGGAGGGCATGGATGGATTGGGATTGTGCTGATTTTGCAGTGTTTTTCGATTTTTTTGTGCTCTATAACTGAACTGATGTTCCTCTGTCTTCCATTTTTTTTAGGTGCACAAGACTCAAGAGAACCACCAGTGCCAGGAAGAAGTCCTGCAGCGGTGTGTGTGTGCAGCATAACGTCACGCGACGTCACGTCTGGCCTCAGACAACTCTACAATTCGTGCAACTGCGGCCTGCTGTCTGACCTGCTCTGAAGAAGATGGCCCCAAAGAAAGTTCTCCGTAGCTCCTCTAGCAAGAAAGTTGCTAGTAAGGAGCAGAAGAAGCAAGTTACCAAGGAGGCTGGTGTGCCACCCGCCACTTTTTTTGGGAGCAAAAAAAAAAGTACGCCTGCAGCAGCAGGATCTGCTGGGGACCAACCTGAGAGCAGCACCCCTGCTCCATTGGGTTCAGTGCCTCCACCACCACGCCAACTTAAGTCAAAGCCCTTGAGTGCTTCAGAGGCAGTCAGTGTACTTCTCCAATCACCATCGACCAGTGATGTTGGCTCATCGCAAGAAAGTAGCAGCAATGTCCCTGAATCAACACAGGTTGTTGTAACTCATCTGACAAGTGTTGAACAACCACAGCCGCAACAACAACACCATGTGCAAGTACACGCCCAAGTACATGTGGAAGGAGAGGCAGCAAAAGGAGATGCGCAAGCAAAGGTGCATGGACGTTCACAAGTGCCCACAATAGTTGTTCCTCCCGAAGTAGGGGCACATTTGGAAATCGACAATGAAGCTGAGGTATCATTGGAAGCCACTCCTCCTGATGATCATTCATTGTCTTCCACATCCCTAGCAAGGAAAAGATCAAGGGGGGTGTCTACATCTTCTTCAAGCCCACCTCGTTCTGGTGCAAGTGATCTGTCTTGGGAACCACCACAACTGCGGTCTGACAGTGAGGCAGAGGCACACCATGATCTGCCACCGGTACCTAAGCGTAAAAGGAAGGTCGTCCAAAAACTCAAACCTATGGAGTGTGATGAGGCTCAACAAGAAGTGACAGATACTGCTGGTGATGAAGCCTCTCACGATGACGACGAGCCAGTCATCACAAAGGTCACTGCAGCCCCACCGGGCATGCAGCAAAGAGACATTTTGACCCTATCCCGAGAAGCTGCTGAGCGTGATGATGATGTCGGCGAGGAGGCAATGGAAATGGAATCATTAGATTTGGAGTTAAGTAGTACACCAAAACCTACCGCTTCCATATTTCTTCGCAAGAAGGTACCCACCTCGTCCTCGACCTCAATTCGTGGTGGTGAAAGTGCAAAACGTACTGAAGTTCGGCAATCCACATCCTCCACTTCATCTGTCATTAGCAGCAGGACCACCACCACCAGTATCGCCGCCTCCTCCGGCCCCCGAAGACATTTCAAGTCTCCAGTTTGGGACTTCTTTAGTGTTTGCCCAAAAAAGGAAAACGTAGCCATTTGTAGCCTTTGTAAGCTTCGATTTAGTCGTGGTAAGCTTGGTTCTAACTATGGTACCGGAGGCCAGAGAGGTCATCTTGAGAGAAGGCACCCTGTCGAATGGTTTCCGCACCTAGAGGCGGTCAAGAAAGCCGGAATTGCACGTAATGAAAACGTTGATTTGTCATCTGCTGATGACGAGGTAGAAGACGATTCAAACACTTCACTTACACCCAGTTCCCATGTCAGCAGCACACCCCATGGGAGCCACACTAAGAGTGTGGGAGAGAGTGAGACATCAATGCGGAAAAGTTCATCAGCGAGCGTAACTGGGTCGAAGAGATCATCATCATCCCGTAAATCATTGGTCCAGGGCAACATTAAAAAGATGTTGTTTACAGAAGCGCAATATGAACGCAACCACCCAATGACCCGTCTGTATAACACTAAGCTGGCTAAAATGCTAGCTCTGGACCTTCTCCCTTTTTCTTTTGTAGAAGGGGTTGGTTTTCTAGAATTAGTGACAGCGCTCTGCCCTAAATGGAAGGTTCCTAGCCGGTTCTATTTTGCCCGAGTTGCGGTTCCAGCACTACATGAAGATGTTCTGAAGGTGATTGGGGCAGCTTTGCAGAAGAGTGCTGTTCACACTATACATCTGACAACAGACATGTGGACCAGTGGCGCAGGCGCTGATTACATGTGCATCACTGCACACTGGGTCTCTTTTTCAGGGGCTAAAGCAAAGCTAAACTCAGGTGTTGACACTAACATTGTTTTTAAAGGTGCTCGGAAACATGCAACACTAGCCATGTTTGGTTTGGAGAAACGTCACACAGCAGAAAACATTTTGGATGTCTTTAACACAAAGGTCCTTAACTGTCTGTCCCCACTAAAACGCAAGGTTGGTTATGTTTCCACAGACAATGGCTCCAATATAGTTAAGGCCATGAGGGACGGTTACTATTTCAGAGTGCCGTGTTTGGCGCACTGTATAAACCTGGTTGTCCAAAAATTCTTGGGTAATAAACGCAGTGCAGCGTACAGTGTATTGGAGAACTGCCGAAAAATATGCAAGCATTTCAGGCATTCTTTTAAGGCCCGCAAGCAGCTGAGGAGCATGCTATATCAAAGTCAAATGCCAGTGAAAGCACTCATCCAGGAGGTGGTAACACGTTGGAACTCAACCTTCTACATGCTTGAGCGTCTGTATGAGCAGTATACGCAACTCGATCAATATTTCTTGAAAGAGGGTATAGAGGAGCTGAGGATGGGTGGGCCGCAATGGAACATAGTTGAAAGCCTAACACGCATGCTTCGTCCTTTTGAGGTCTTCACACGTGCAGTCAGCAAGGAGGACTCTAATTTGGGAAAAGCTATCCCATTGTTGTACATGCTGGAGGACCAACTGAAGGAGGTGTGTTCTGTGTTTCGAAAAGATGACAAAAAGAAAGACTCTTTGCTTCTGGCTGAGAAATTATTAGAGCTCCTACAAGGTGATGAACGTCTTCAAAAGATCCACTCAGAACAGCATTACATTTGTGCTACTATTCTGGATCCACGCTACAAAAAGGCGCTGGCAGGCAGAGCATTCTTTCCTTTTGCTGATGAAGATGTTACAAAGTACAAACGTTGGCTAGCCTTGTCAGCCAAGAAGTTTGAAACAGAACGGCTGGAAATTGAAGGAAATGGCAGTACATCAGCAGGCCATCCCCAGTCAAAACAATCCACTTCTGCACCTGTGGCTGTGGCACAAGTGACCTCTCAGCCGTTAAAGACACCGGCAACCGCATCATCTGCACGAAAGACAGCAGAAACATTGGAGGCTGAAGAGGATTGGCTAGCTCTGCGTGGGTTTGGTTCTCAAAAGGTCAGAGGCACAGCAAGAGCTACGCAAAGTGGAGGAACCTTGGAGGAGGACCTTGAGTCGATGGTGAAGGACTATCTGAATGACTCCACAGAGGTCTATGTTAATTCTGACCCATTGGCGTATTGGCATGGGAAAAAAGAATTGTGGCCACAGCTCACCAACCTGGCTTTAAACTACTTGTCTTGCCCACTCGCAAGTGTGTCTTCTGAACGGGTTTTCAGTGCGGCTGGTGGGATTGTAACTCCCAAACGGAGCCGCCTCTCGCCCAAAAATGTGGAGAGGTTAACAATGATCAAGATGAATCAGCACCTCATACCACCAGATATAAGAGTACGAGAGAGCGTGCCGGATGAAGAGGAGGTGGCCAGCACCATAGATGAGGGAATTTCTACTCTGTCAGGTGGCACTGACCTCACCCGGGCTGAATTCGCAGAGTATGATGACGAAGCCTTATTCTTATTCCTGGACCGTGATTCCGACTTCGAGCCCTGAAAATGAGACAACGAATCAATAACTTTCTTTTTCATCCTTATTCACTTTTATTCCTGTGTGTCTGTCTTTCTTTGTTGTGCACAGTTAATATAATTCAAACTTTAATCAGATAATCACAAAGACAAGCCCATCAGCAGAACTGTCTTCACTTGTTTGCTAATTTATTTGAAGGTGCCGCAGTCTGCATTCCTCAGGTTCACAAGTTCAGAAGAACATGCTCCTCTATCCTCCTCCTCCAGACTCCTATTTCCATCAAAGCAGAGGGCTGGTTTACGCCCAATGAAGAAAGACTCAGCACTTGTGGGGGTGTTGTTCTACCTCTTTGCAGGTGAGTTGACGGGTCTGGGGCCATTGCTGGGAAGCACTAAAAGTGGTTTGTGCCAAATCCGAGGCGGAAATTTTTGTGTGTTTTTGATGACTTGCTTGCCTTTGAGGTGCTCTTAGGGGGGGTTCCGTCTGTTTGTGGGTGAGTTTCATGGTCTGAGAGCATTGCTGGGACACTCTAATCTTGATTGCATTTGCTTTTCAGGAAATCCGTCGTGCCAACCCCGACTTATGGCCTAGCTACGCAGCGCGTTTGGACCGAAGGCCCAGAAATATTGCAAGTATGAGATTTTGCTTTTGTCCTGTTTGGGGGTGTTATGCTTCTTGGCGGGTGGGTTGCCGGGTCTTGGGGCATTCCTGGGAAGGTCTAATACCGGGTAGAAGTGGTTGGGACTAAATCCAGGCCGATTTTTTTTTGGGCTATTTCAGACATTTTGCTCTATGTAGCGTTTTCGGGGGCCTGTTTGGGGGGCTTCCTGGTGTTTCTGGGTGAGTTTCGTGGTCTGGGAGCACTGCTGGCTATATCTACTTTACTTTGCAAGAGGTTTGAAGCAAATCCATGGTGGCAGAGGGGACTTAGGGCCTAGCTGCAGAGCGCGCGCGGAGTGATTTGGGAAATTTGTGAAAAATTGACTAAGTCCCCATTTTTGTACTTTTGCTCTTTGGCTGTTTGGGGGTCTTCTACTCGTTTTCTCCTGGGTTGACGGCTCTGGGGCCATTGCTGGGAAGCTCTAATACCGGATAAAAGTGTTTTGGACCAAATCCCAGGCGGAAATTTTTTTGTGTTTTTGATGACTTGCTTGCCTTTGAGGTGCTCTTAGGGGGGGTTCCGTCTGTTTGTGGGTGAGTTTCGTGGTCTGGGAGCATTGCTGGGACACTCTAATCTTGATTGCATTTGCTTTTTAGGAAATCCGTCGTGCCAACCCCGACTTATGGCCCAGCTACGCAGCGCGTTTGGACCGAAGGCCCAGAAATATTGCAAGTATGAGAGTTTGCTTTTGGCCTGTTTGGGGGTGTTATACTTCTTGGCGGGTGGGTTGCCGGGTCTTGGGGCATTCCTGGGAAGGTCTAATACCGGGTAGAAGTGGTTGGGACTAAATCCAGGCCGATTTTTTTTTGGGCTATTTCTGACATTTTGCTCTATGTAGCGTTTTCGGGGGCCTGTTTGGGGGGCTTCCTGGTGTTTCTGGGTGAGTTTCGTGGTCTGGGAGCACTGCTGGGACACTCTAATCTTGATTGCATTTGCTTTTCAGGAAATCCGTCGTGCCAACCCCGACTTATGGCCTAGCTACGCAGCGCGTTTGGACCGAAGGCCCAGAAATATTGCAAGTATGAGATTTTGCTTTTGGCCTGTTTGGGGGTGTTATGCTTCTTGGCGGGTGGGTTGCCGGGTCTTGGGGCATTCCTGGGAAGGTCTAATACCGGGTAGAAGTGGTTGGGACTAAATCCAGGCCGATTTTTTTTTGGGCTATTTCTGACATTTTGCTCTATGTAGCGTTTTCGGGGGCCTGTTTGGGGGGCTTCCTGGTGTTTCTGGGTGAGTTTCGTGGTCTGGGAGCACTGCTGGCTATATCTACTTTACTTTGCAAGAGGTTTGAAGCAAATCCATGGTGGCAGAGGGGACTTAGGGCCTAGCTGCAGAGCGCGCGCGGAGTGATTTGGGAAATTTGTGAAAAATTGACTAAGTCCCCATTTTTGTACTTTTGCTCTTTGGCTGTTTGGGGGTCTTCTACTCGTTTTCTCCTGGGTTGACGGCTCTGGGGCCATTGCTGGGAAGCTCTAATACCGGATAAAAGTGTTTTGGACCAAATCCCAGGCGGAAATTTTTTTGTGTTTTTGATGACTTGCTTGCCTTTGAGGTGCTCTTAGGGGGGGTTCCGTCTGTTTGTGGGTGAGTTTCGTGGTCTGGGAGCATTGCTGGGACACTCTAATCTTGATTGCATTTGCTTTTCAGGAAATCCGTCGTGCCAACCCCGACTTATGGCCCAGCTACGCAGCGCGTTTGGACCGAAGGCCCAGAAATATTGCAAGTATGAGAGTTTGCTTTTGGCCTGTTTGGGGGTGTTATACTTCTTGGCGGGTGGGTTGCCGGGTCTTGGGGCATTCCTGGGAAGGTCTAATACCGGGTAGAAGTGGTTGGGACTAAATCCAGGCCGATTTTTTTTTGGGCTATTTCTGACATTTTGCTCTATGTAGCGTTTTCGGGGGCCTGTTTGGGGGGCTTCCTGGTGTTTCTGGGTGAGTTTCGTGGTCTGGGAGCACTGCTGGGACACTCTAATCTTGATTGCATTTGCTTTTCAGGAAATCCGTCGTGCCAACCCCGACTTATGGCCTAGCTACGCAGCGCGTTTGGACCGAAGGCCCAGAAATATTGCAAGTATGAGAGTTTGCTTTTGGCCTGTTTGGGGGTGTTATACTTCTTGGCGGGTGGGTTGCCGGGTCTTGGGGCATTCCTGGGAAGGTCTAATACCGGGTAGAAGTGGTTGGGACTAAATCCAGGCCGATTTTTTTTTTGGGCTATTTCTGACATTTTGCTCTATGTAGCGTTTTCGGGGGCCTGTTTGGGGGGCTTCCTGGTGTTTCTGGGTGAGTTTCGTGGTCTGGGAGCACTGCTGGGACACTCTAATCTTGATTGCATTTGCTTTTCAGGAAATCCGTCGTGCCAACCCCGACTTATGGCCTAGCTACGCAGCGCGTTTGGACCGAAGGCCCAGAAATATTGCAAGTATGAGAGTTTGCTTTTGGCCTGTTTGGGGGTGTTATACTTCTTGGCGGGTGGGTTGCCGGGTCTTGGGGCATTCCTGGGAAGGTCTAATACCGGGTAGAAGTGGTTGGGACTAAATCCAGGCCGATTTTTTTTTGGGCTATTTCTGACATTTTGCTCTATGTAGCGTTTTCGGGGGCCTGTTTGGGGGGCTTCCTGGTGTTTCTGGGTGAGTTTCGTGGTCTGGGAGCACTGCTGGGACACTCTAATCTTGATTGCATTTGCTTTTCAGGAAATCCGTCGTGCCAACCCCGACTTATGGCCTAGCTACGCAGCGCGTTTGGACCGAAGGCCCAGAAATATTGCAAGTATGAGATTTTGCTTTTGGCCTGTTTGGGGGTGTTATGCTTCTTGGCGGGTGGGTTGCCGGGTCTTGGGGCATTCCTGGGAAGGTCTAATACCGGGTAGAAGTGGTTGGGACAAAATCCGCGCGGAAAAGCCTTTAGTTTTGGCACTTTTTGTAACTTAGGGTTCGTTAGGGTTAGCCCTAGCAGCAGGATTGCATGTGTATCGGGGTGTTCTAGATTTTTCAAACTGAGTTCTGGGGTCTTAGAGCACTCGTGAGAATGTGTAATTTTGGTTGCAAGTCATTTGAAGAAAATCCATGGTGGGAAAGGGGGGATTTGGCATAGTTAAAGAAAGCCTTTGCCACTATTCTTAACTTAGGGTTCGTTAGGGTTAGCAGTATTTCTATTGCATGTGTTTGAGTGGGGGGGATTTCGAGTCTTGGAGCGATGCTGGCTATGGCTACTTTTGCTTGGTTGCTTGCAAGTGGTTTGAATGCAATCCACGGGGGGTAATGGGTAATTAGGGTACTTCGGCCTACTTTTACTTTCAAAGTAAGTTTTGTCTCCAGTTTTCTGCTAGGCCTCGTTTTTTGGGTGGGAGCACTGCTAGGAAGATCTATTTTTGTTCTAAAACACAGTTTACAGTACACCTAGCTTGAGGGGCAAGATCCGCTACATTAATTTGCCCATACTTATTTATCCTTCAAAAGGTGACTCAGAGTACGCACTTTCAAAAACATTGTACTGTCTGTCTACTAGGAAAAACAAATTGTGACTTTTTGCACTCCACAGCCTACATACCTTATATTTATTTATCAGTGGTGTTGTAATATTATATCACTTCCTGTTTTTCGTTGAATAATTACAGGCCGGGTTTCAGTCTCTGCAATGGGGAAAAAAGGATGGAGTCAGGCTTCACAGTAGCGAGCCACAATTCAGCATCAGGCAGGCAGTGGACAGGGTGTCTTCTGGTGACCAACATCGGTGGACGAAGCGTCGGCTGCAATGGAGGAGTGCCGCTAATAGGAGGATTTTTTTTCTGCGGGCAACTTACTTACCACTTCCAACAGGACCACTACAACCACATAGATACAGTATCCCTTGCCTTTTTCTCTGACTGTGACTGCATTTCTTTGCTCTCTCTCGGCTTCTACATTGATCCCTTAACACATCACTTAGTCCACTCCACTATCTGCACCACACATAGTCATTTGTAAGTGCTCCTACGTAATTCGCAAGTCGCAGCACGCCCCAGGCCGTAGAGGACTGGGATGGCCCCAATGATGAAGCATGTCACCAAGGGGCAACCCTGGTGAGTGAGGGGACACCTAGAAAAAAAGCAATTTCTCCTTTTCTATCTACTATACCTTCTGTCAGGTTACGCAGCCCCTAAGCGCCTACCGTACTATGAAACTACATTTCCCATGAGTAGGCGGGAGACTTGCAGACTATTTAGTGAGACTATATGAGAGTACCCTTGTATGTTAGGACATCACTTCACTGATGCCTGTCTTGTCTTCTCTTACAGGTATCCTTTCCCTGCTGACCCTACCTTTACCCATCCCACATTTTTTATTTTAGTTTGTTATTTTTCTCCCTCGCCTAATGCCTCGAACACCCTGTGTTTACACTTCTGGGTGTTGGTGACATTTGGAGGTGGAACCATATTTGCATCGACTGGATCACGGGGAGTAAACGTGACACCTTCCAGACCAACCCCATTGAGTGTTGTTGTGAATGGATTTATAGTGACCAGCAAGGCTCTCGGGTATCTGGCTACAGAGACCTTATGTTGAATATAGTTATCAATAATTCCACACAGGCCCTGTACTGTCGCATTCTTTCTTTCCACAGTTGTCGATGATATATTCTTACTCTGCTTGACAAAGAACCATTGCTAATGTGAAAGAACTTCAACCGAATTAGTAGTTATACTTTACCATTTGTTAGGCTACAATGTGGCACTGCTCTACTGTACTTCTGTCACCTGCTATATTCTCAGTTGCACCGTTGAATTGCTCAGGAGGACAAACCAGATTTCATTTTCTTTTTTTTCATAGGCATGCAACTGCCACTGTGTCACACCACTAGTACCACCGCTATGAGGAAATTTTATCCGACCAAGATTGCCAACGTTATTCGGTGTTTCCCGTGGAGCCAGCCCTGGGCCTAGCCCTACTTTCAAACACAAATTACAGGTAAGATAAGCGTTTGGTGGTTTGGGGGTATAATGGAGTATTAGTACGAGAGACGAGAGACTGAAGGTAGTACTACTAAAGTCCTAGGACTCTTGGATTCACTTCACTTAGTCTGTGAGAGGCACTTAGTGTTGAAAACATTTGGGCATTTACACTTAAAGGAAGAAAATGGAACTAAACTTTCAGGAAAACAGTCAACGTTAAACCCCCACCCACCAGGCAAGCAGTAAAAAACAGGTATGCTCAGATAAAGTTTGAAAAAGTATATTTATATCCCTAACAAAATAATCTCCCGCAAGACCCTCCCTAACCCCAACGATTGTCCTTCAAAAGTCCCCAAAAACCCAACTCCCAATTCCCACCCCCCAAAAGCCTCTAAAAAAGGGGCAAGGGACACTATGGGTGGATGCTGTTAACTTTTTGGGCCAGGGCATCATGCTCCTCGCGGAGCAAGGCGAGCTCCTGCTGAAGGCGGGACACCATCAGGGTAGTGCGGCGCAGGCGTGCCTTCACTGCCTTGCAGGTGCAAGGCCTGTGAGAAGCAGCTGTTGGCCTTGCTGCTCGGCGGTGGCGTTTGCCTTTGGCAGCCCGGCTCAGTCTCGGTGGACCACTGTGCTGGGTGGCAGCCGGTGGGGCCACGGAGGCCGATGCAGACGACGTTGTCGTTGTTGTCGACCGCACACTTTCCTCGTCCTCCAGGGCCACCAGCCGCCGATATTCCGCAACAGTGGCCTCGATTCTCCGTTGCCGGGCCGCTCTAGCCAGCTCCTTCCTCCTTGTTCGTTTGGAAGGAGAACCTATATGAAGAAAGAAAGACATAGTCTGTAACCAATGCTCTTTAAGATTAACTCAATCATTCAGCAGAAATGTGTGCTGCAGTACAACTAGCAACTTGCAAGCGCATTACATAACTATTGAGGCCAGTATCTATCTAACCTCACACTTCTTCATCCTTGCTCTAACATTAGTGGGAGTTTAAGGAACAAATTCTATGAGCACTGTGGACTTCCATTGGAGTCGACTATGAAAGTACACCAGTCTTATTCTTCTTCTTGTCTCTTGTTTTGGAAAATTGGTACGTTATTTTCTGCAAGCCGGCATAATGCCAGCGCGGTAAACTTGCACCCGAGAAAAAGAGACGCACGCCATGAGGAGTGACCTAGACTTGCGTTGCCGTTGCGTTACTGTACCCGTCCAGTACATGCAGGTGGTGAATCTCTTACTTTTCTATTACGGGTGGCACTGAGAATACTCTGTTACAACTCAAGGGCTACTGCTTAATTAATTTAACTTTCACCCTACAGTGGAAATGAGTACTAGAAATGGAAAATTGAAGAAGATAAATAATCTGATTATCTATCACTTCACATGGGATGTTTTTGCTTATATATGGGATGACTTTAGGTGCTTTGCTTTTTATTGAGTGACAGGCAGTGATACATCCACACATGAATGACTGAGTACTACTAAACTTATTAAGAGAGGTAGGGAGTGGCCACCATAATAACCGGATCTATGCAGTGCTTGCAATACAAACTACTGCTACTATTTATGGTAGTATTTGGACAAAATTAAAAGTTCTTTTCCTTGCCTTTCCTACACTGGAACGGACGTGCGGGTGCAGTGTTCCATGCTCTTCAAAGTTACACTTAGTTCATCCACTGACCATCTACTCTCTCTAGATCATGGGTACTCACAAACTTTCTCTCAGGGGCTACATTTACAGTGTAGTTTGGGGCCGAGGGCCGCACTGGTGGGGGCGGAGTCAGAGGGGGCGGGGCTAAAGCAAAACGATAACTTGTGACCATGAGGTTGCACACAGGTCCCTGCAGCAGATGCCCTCATCCACTGAGCCACCAGACCCAGCATTTACATACATCTCTCTCCCTCCTGCTGTCCCTCCTGCCCTCCCTCCATCTCTCTCTCCCTCCTGCCCTCCCTCTCCCTCTGTCATCTCACTGTGTGTGTGTCTATCTGTGTCAGCCTTCAGCCCGGGTTGAGACCGCTTCCTCAACGCGCACACACAGACAACAACACCAAAGTACTTAACAGGTCTTTAAAAGACCATTAACATATTATTGAGGCTTTGTTTGTTTTAGCGCCCCTGCTTCTCCACCCTGACAATCACTGCTTGCCCGGCCCCACAGAGCAGAGGCTTTGTTCTATTTCACCTCTTTGTGGCCTTGCATCTCCACTCTGCTCTGTGGGGGCCGGGGGAGCAGTGATTGTCAGAGTGGAGATGCAGGGGCGCTAACAGGTGAAATACAAAAAAGCCTCTGCTCTGTGGGGGCCGGGGGAGCAGTGATTGTCTGCAAGGTCTGCGCACCGCCAAGGAAGGCTTGCCGGGCCACCACCGGCCCGCGGGCCGTACTATGAGTACCCCTGCTCTAGATACACATATGCTATCTAAGAGTCAGATAGTAGCATGATCCAGGTATATGGACACATACAGTTTCTGTGTCACCCACCCAGGCTGTTGTCCTTCCACCCATCATTGCTTCATCATTCACCCAGCCATGCATCTCATATTCTTGCCTTCCCAGCTAGTCTTCAATCTCAATAAGTAAGGAATATATAAGAGCTTACCTCTGGCCGCCACCACCGTCTCAACTCTCACAGCCGCCGCCGCCGCCTCCTCCCCTGATGAATTGCCCTCCGCCTCGGTGTCGAGCACCACCACCACACTGGCCCCGCCACCAGATGTTCCACCTACAAAGTACATTTAAGAATCTTAGAATAAAGCACTCACTAGTCACTAGTATTTGGTCTAGGAATGAAGACATGTGAAAACAATGTAATTTGTGACTGTCTACGTTAAAGTTAAAAAAAATGTCCCTTTTTCCAGGGAAGGTTGTCTTGCTGCACTTTTTGGCACAACTGATGAAGGCTGATTTTTTAACACGCACCATTTTTCTCCACACAGACAGAAGATGGACTTCTAACAACAAGATCAAGTTGAAACCAGGTGAGAGCTCGGCTCGACCACAAGAAATGTCTTCAATTAATCGTCAGCACTAACCACTTTTCCATTATCAGTTAAACGTTTAGTTTTATTATGACTTCATTTTAATAAATGTGTTTACTTTTAATAAAGCTTTTAAATTTAAATACAATCTGTGTTTTTTGGTCCTCCAGACTAGAGTGACTGAGCGAAAGGTTTTGCAATTTTTGCAAGCATGAGTCCAGATAGAACACTTCAAAAGACATTATGGACAATCCCAGAGGACTGCACTAAGTTGATAGAGCTATTGCTGACTAGAATCATGGGAGTTTCGCCAACCGTGCAATCTTAGTTAGCTACACAGACAGACTAATAAGAATAATCTAGTAATACCACAGGGAGTCATAGTAGAGGCAGGATAAGAATTTAGATACAGTCTACAAGAAGAGCAAAGACAATTTTGAAAAAATTCAAATGAGGAACGCTAGGAAAAATAGGTACTAGTCTAAAATGAAAACTTACTGGGGCCAGCAGAGGAGCCCTCGCCTGCCCGATCCTGGCCCTGTTGAACAGCATCCGCCGCCTGCTGCTCCTGTGTCCTCCTCTCGCCCCTGGGGGGAGCTGACGTACAACATGAAAGAAAGAACAGAAAACATGGATGATTGTTGCTTGTCAATGTCAACCAAATCAAACATTTCAAAAGAACAATAACAAAATATTTCCGCGAAATTATATTGATTATGGTTACTTTTTATTTATTAGCGGACCTGTGACTTCGAAAGTCACGTAACTCACTAAACAAAGTACTGAAACGTTCACCTAGGACTGGCAGGCAGCAGTCCGCAGGCAAGACGCAAAGTGACAGACAAACTCCATTGTGATTTCAGTCAGATCAGTGACAACACTAACAGTTGCCTGCTACATTACCAGTCATTTAAATAGTCAAACTATCAATCCACCGCCACTATTTTTCTTATTGTCAGGGTTACAAAGGAAGGGGCAGATTTAAGCCCTTGCGGCTCTTTTGCGCCGTTCTTGCGTGACTTTTGTGACGCAGCAGCTAAACAAAAAAGGGCGCCATGGTGCGGCGTACAATATTATAACAACGTGACGCATTTGGGAGATGCATCCCGTTATAAAGCCCTGCGCCATCAGGGGGCGTTCCGGCGCAAGGGAGGGCATTCCTGCGCTGGAACACATCCTAATAGTGGCTGAGGGAAATCTACAAAATATCAATCAGTCACCTTTAGGACAATGATGCGTCACACAAACCCTGCACCTGCTTGAAGCAGACGTACGGCTTGACCCAGCATTGGGGAGATAGGGTACCCCAGAGCATTGATGGAGCTGCGCCATCGTTGCGACGCAACTCCAGCAGTAAAGCTTCGGTGACGTTTTGGGCCCATGGGGCGCCGCATTGCAAATACGGCGCACCATGTTTGGTGGTGGTAGCGGGCCGCACAATTAATGGCGCATCCCTGCTACTTTGCAGGGATGCGACGGTAATTGCAATTCTGCCCCTTAGGGGCATACTTACTTACGCGTTCTGGCGCATCTCCAGAGATGCGCCAGATCAAATGCGTCACGCAAAACTACCCTTGCGACACGGCAGATGTGCCTCATTTACAATGCGGCGCGCCCTGGCGCAAGGGTAGGCACTTGCGTGACGCATCTCGTCACGTAAGAGCGGCGCATCGCTGGAGTCACGTCGCCAACGCAATGCAACTCCAGTAATGCTCAGGGCCACCCAATACTTTACATGCTGTGTCAGTCCTTTCGCCTGCTTCGAGCAGACATAAGGAATTGAATTGACGTAGCAGCGTCGCAGAAGTGCCTGCGTTAAATCTTGTAGATTTCACGCAGGCAATTTTGCGAGGCGCACAGCCGCTGGACCGCCCACCCTGCGTACTAGGAACGCACCCATTGTGGTGCAGGCCCATGGCTTTATAACGTGACGCATCTCCCTAGATGCGTCATGCTGTAAATGACTTGCAGGGATGCGGCACGTTTACGCCGCTGTTGCGTCACGCAAGGCAACGTAAACGTGGCGCAAGGGGCTTGTAAATGTAATCTGCCCCCTAGTGTCTAGCATTACGCAGTTCTGTTAAGTACACTCATACATAATAGTTACTCAGGCCAATGAGACCACGAAATAGAAAACAAATAAGCATAGTAGCAACCCCACTGAGAAGGAGAGCAGTGCACCTGAAATGCACAGAAGATTTTGAAATATAATTTAACTACAATGTAATCGTCATCAGCGGCATTATTGGCTTGCTCCATGTAAAAAACAAATATTTGCAATACAACAACACAGAGCAGGAGAAAACATCATAGTAGTGAGTGATTAAATGCCAATGGCTACTACTACTCACCAAGCCCGGGGATCTCCAAGCCGAGCTGGTCCAGCAGGTCGCGCTCGCGGTCCAGGAGGTCCGTCCAGCGATGGGTGACCTGGCTGTAGGTGCGCTGGACCCCGTAGAGGTGGGATATGGCCCAGCACACCTTCTCCCACCGCTTCCGGCGCTCCCGCATGTTGTAGCCGCCGGCCGCGATCCTGCCGCCTCCCGCGATGGTCCTGGGCAGGCGGCGCTGGACGAAGTAGACCAGCGCGCCCACTTCCTCCGGGCTGAATATCTCCCGGCGCGTCACCTGCTCCCCCCTCGATCTCACGCCTGCTGTCCTGCCACTGGGTCCAGCACTACTCCCCGCCGCCGCTGCGGCCCTCAAGTGCCTGGGCAGCTTCACGGCGCCTGGCTTGACCATGGTCTGGGCAGGTAAGGTAGGAAGAAGTAGAAAATTAAGAAAGAATAGGATAGGGAAGAAGAAAAGAAAAGAGTTTACAAAAGTAGTTTAAAAGTAAAGAAAAATAGCAGAAAAGACAAAAATATACAGCTAGGAAAAGAGAGGGATAGATAAGAAGCAAAATCGTAAAAAAAAAACTGAAAACAAGCAAAGGATGGGAAAGATATCAAGAGGATTAAACACCATGCCCAGACACAGGAAATGAATGAAAAACAAGATGGCCGGCGCCCGTTTCCGAGCGCGAAAGTCAGTTCGCGCGAGATTTTCCTCGCGATCTCGTGCGAACCTCTAGATTTCCCGCGCGATCTCGTGCGAACCTCTACTCGCAATGCGCTTACTGCGCGAGATTATACATAGCGGGCGGAAACGGAAATACATCACGCAAACAAAATGGCCGCGCCCGTACTGGACCTTGGGGTAAATTCGCGTGTTGCGCTGCAAGCGGCTCGCGAATACTGCAAAAAAACTCGCGAAACAACAAGCCGCAAAAAAATAAAATGCTCATTCGCACGAATTGGCGGCTTCCGCGGTCGGTTTCGCACGACGCCGCGCCCCGCGAATAGCGCGAAAAAAACCGCAAAACGATTTCAGCAAAAGCAAAAGCAATGAGCAGGTGCAAAAGGTCAACCTCATGATTTGTAACGATTCTTTGTATTGCTTCCTGAGGGGGCCCTCCAGAATTCGGTTGCCTGCTTGCAACTATTGTGTGACCCTGCTCTGACCTTAACTGTATGCCACAAAGGTCCTGATTTACAGCTAAAGGAGCAGACAAGCAGGTGCCAGGCTGGAACTTTAAATTCTTTCAGTGACACATTAATTAGCCCCTAATTCATTATTGTCAGTTGGGGCAGGGCAGGTGTTGTAACTAATTTTGCAACAATGAAAGCACTTAGCAAGTGCAAAAGATCACTAATCAGGGCGCACTAAGGAAGCAGGTGCCAGCTAAAAAAATATTCTGTGACACATTAATCAGCCCCAAATTAATTCAGGTCACTTGAGGCAGGGAAGGTGTGCTTTGCTTTGCCGAAAATAATGTACACTGGACAACCAGAGGGTGTGGTGATGAAACGGAGGGTGGCATGGGTGGGCCAGAGGGTGGCATGAGTAGTCAGAGAGTGGCAGTGGTGACAGAGAGTGGCAGTGATGAAGAAGAGTGTCCCAAACAGGCTGGACACGTAGAAACAACAAGTTCGCAAAACTTGCGACCCGACAGGTAAGTTCGCAAATTGCGAAATTGTAAAAACCCTCGCGAACTGGCAGAAACACGGGCGAACACAAAAAAAAAAAAAAATCCGCAAATTCGCGGGAATTCGCGGATTTTGCGGATTGCGAATCCGCAAATCCGCAAAATTCGCGAACGCGAGATCCGCAAAATTCGCCCATGCTTAGTGTTAATTCCTGCAGTTGTTTTCCTACACTGTATTTGTTTAGCAGGTCATCATCTCTATGTCACAAACCAAGTTTAATTCACGACAGAGGCAAGTATTGTGTGATTATGATTTAATTCAGATGCATATGTGAAGTAGTACACATAATTGATAGTGCTGTACAGTGTGATTGAAATCCAAAGTTCGCGGAGGAGATTTAATGTTAGTAGATTAAATTTGCAGAGCCAAGTCCACAGTCATTTTATTCATTGTCCCTACATAGATCGTACAACACATGTGAGAGAGTTCAGTGACAGTCTAAAAGGTGAACGCTTTTGCACACAATGGAGGATATCAGGAGCACGTGATCACTTCCTGGGGGTATGCATGGCCATCTGTCTCTCACTTGTCCTTCTTCGGTCGACCCCTCTTCTTCTTTTGAGGGGGACTCTCAGGTGCAGGTTGCTTTGGTGCCAGGGACTCTCCCCCAGAGTACTCATCCCTCCATATGGCAGTTGCAGATTTTGTGGCAACAGATGTAATGGGCACATATGGAGGTGGTTCCATGTAGTCAGCAATCTGGCGGAGGCATGTGAGTATGTCCCTGTGCACCGCAGTGAGGTAATCCGTTTTATCCATTTTGGACTCCATCCTGGACATGTGGGTCTCCACCCTGGACATGTGGGTCTCCACCCTGGACATGTGGGTCTCCATCCTGGACATGTGGGTCTCCATCCTGGACATGTGGGTCTCCACCCTGGACATGTGGGTCTCCATCCTGGATATGTGGGAGTCCATTCTGGAATAATGGGCAGCCGCATGATGTGGTATGTCCTTGAGGATGCTAAATATCTGGCCAAAGTCTCTGGTGCATTCTCTTTATGCATTTATGATGCATCCCAATTGTGGAGCTTGCACAACAGCACTATCTTCAGGACATGATATCTCCGGTGGCACCGTCACACCTCTGCAACCCACATGAGTAGGACCTGCCATAACAGTCACAGACAACACTGAGCCTCCTTCACTGTTGACAGTGGTGTTGTTGTCCGCCAACTCCAGAGTGCCCTGTGTAGCTCTGCCGTTGGTGTTTTCTTGCCTTGGTCTGTCCGTGTTGGTAGAGGTCATCTGGTTGTTGGCAGATGTAGCAGGAGTGGTGGCAGCTGCTGGTGCTGCATGCTGATCCACACCGGAGGGGCCAGGTCATTCATCGTCATCCGAAGAGGACTGAAAAACATCCAAAACGAAGAGCTCAGGGTCAACCAGAGTCTGGGACTAGGATTCTTGTTCTGTTTTGTTCCTGTAGTGTCCCCAGCAGGCCCTGTGGGTAGGAGAAACACACAATGTATGTTGTTGTTTTGCACATATCAACAGATCACACACATTACAGTTGCTATTGTACTTCATGATGAGTGTATGTACATTGCATTTTCCTCAATTGTCACAGACAGAGGCTTATATTGGTTAAAAACATTGCAATTACAACGTGAAGCATTTTGATCAGCACGTAGAGTTTTGTGCATGGGAAACTCATGTATTGATTCATTGACTGTACATAGCCATCCTGTGCCTGACACAGGTGTGTTGTTTTTTTCTACATTTGTGCTTTAACAATGACATATGTGCACTTCTTCTTACAATGTGTTGCAAGATTTGTGCATGTTTTTCGGTATTTGGGTATATGTGTGATCAATTGAGATATAATATTTTGTTATATGTGTTCCGAGTTCTCTTTTCATTGCACACATGCCATTGTGTTACCATAGCAAATGATCTTGCTGCTGATCATTGTACTTGATAACATAATTTATCTTGTCATTGTCCTCCAATTAAAGATGAGTTAACCAAGGCTGCTTACTTGCTATTCCATGCTCATAACAGTGAGGTCCAGAGGTTTGCGTGTTTGTGTTATGCTGCTGTAAATTATACACCTCCTCCAACCCAGTCCAGATTACTCCCTCTGTTGAAGGTGTCAATGACAGTGAGGGGAGTGTAGTGGCAAGGATTCTGACAACGCTGTATGATGTAGGATTTGAAAGCAGTGCACACTAGCGCTTTGTATAAATTACACCATGCAACAGTGTCTGCTATCTTTCTAAGGCCATTCCATTCACTGTCAGGTATCCCTTGTCAATGATGTATATGTACCTTCTTGTGTGTGTTGATGTGTGCTATGTTTGCATCTCACCACTTGTCCTGTACTCCACACACCTTTACAGCCAGCCCAGGGGGCACTCCTGGGACAATGCATCACCAGACAGTGAGTGGAAATATACAGTTAAGATGGCGGAGAGTGTGAACCTGTGTGAGAGGGGCATTGACTAGGTGTGACTTGTGGTCAATTCATACATCAGGCCCATGTGTCAGCCATCTTGCCATGGTATTTACTTAATCTGTTATGGATTGACTGGTCACAAGAGTAGTATTTGTTGTGGCTAGAGAAGGTGTGTGTAGAGCAAGCCTTGATAGCAGTTGGAGTCATTGCAGAACCTCCTTCTCCCCAATAGCCCAGATAATCCCCCATGAACCGTGCTTCCATTACAGGGAGTCAAAGTTAACGTTCAAGATGTCAGACAGTGGTGTCCTGGTGTTTGTTTGAGCACTATTCCCAACAGGTCCTTGTGCTCTCTACACTGGAGCTTAGTGTCAGCCATCTTGGGAGTACGTTTCCACTCCCTGTAAGATGGGCATAGTTGAAGGTAGGCTTTAAGGGCCATGTGGGAGGAGAACTGTTGGCTGTGACTACCCCTCCATGCTTTTGGCTACCCCCACCTTCCCAGCAAACCCAACCTTCCTTCCTATAACTCCCTGGTAGTGAATGTGTGGCAACAATATGGCTGCTGGATATGACTGGTGTTTGGATCTTATTGCCTTGCTGTGTGTTGGTGCTACGTTAGTACATATTTGTGAATGGTGAGCTTTAAACTTACATTGCAAATATGTTGTTGGTTTCAATCAGAATTCAAACACAGATCCCACCATGCACTGGTGCTCCTCACACCAGGGCCCAGGGTCAGACATCCTGGACGTAGATTTCCCTTGAGTCTCAGGTTGGGCATAGTCCCAGGTGTGTTGTTTGGTGTTGGTGGGAGGGGTGTGTGTGTGTGTGTGTGTGTGGCAGGGCCTGCTAGTAGATGTGGTCAGAGCTGGCAATTCTCCTCCCACACAGGACAAATAGCCCACCATGAACCATGCTTCCATGACAGTGATTAAAAGTTAACTTTCAAGATGTCGAACAGTGGGGTCCTGGTTTTTGTTTGTGCAAAACTCCCAACAGGGCCTTGTACTCCCTACACCGGAGCCCAGTGTCAGCCATCTTGGAAGTACTTTTCCACTCTCTGTGAGATGGGCAACGTTAAAGGTGGGTTTGATGGGCCATGTGGGAGGAGAACTGTTAGCTGAGACTCCCATCATGCTTTTGGCTACACCCACCTTCCCAGGAAACCTGACCTTCCTTTCTGTGACTTAGTTTCCCTGTGAGGTAGTGTAACAGTGCAGGGGCAAAATGGATGACAGTGGTGTCCTGGTGTTTGTTTGAGCACTACTCCAAACAAGGCCTTGTGCTCCCCACTGCAGAGCTCAGTGTCAGCCATCTTGGAAGTACTTTTCCACTCCCGTCAGTTGAGCATAGTTGAAGGTGGGCTTGATGGGCCCTGTGGTAGGAGGACTGTTGGCTGCGACTGTGACTCCCATCATGCTTTTGTGCTTTTGACTACAACGCCTTCCCAGCAAACCTTACCTTCCTTCCTGTGACTCAGTTTCCTTGTGAGGTAGTGTAACAGTGCTGGCAAATTGGCTGACAGTGGTGTCCTGGTATTTGTTTGAGCGCTACTCCAAACAGGGCCTTGTACTCCCCACAACAGAGCCCAGTGTCAGCCATTTATAAGTACATTTCCACTCCCTGTGAAGCTGAGCATATTTGAAGGTGGGCTTGAGGGGCCATGTGGCAAGAGGACTGTTGGCTGTGACTACATCTTCCATCATGCTTTTGGCTACACCCACCTTCTCAGCAAACCTGACCTTCCTTCCTTGACTCAGTTTTCCTGTGTGGTAGTGTAACAGTGCTGGCAAAATGGCTGACAGTGGTGTCCTGTTGTTTGTTTGAGCACTGATCCTAACAGGGCCTTGTAATCCCCACAGCAGAACCCAGTGTCAACCATCTTGTAAGTACTTTTCCATTCCCTGTGAGATGGGCATAGTTGAAGGTGGCCTTGATGGGCCATGTGGGAGAAGGACTGTTAGCTGTGACTATGGCTCCCATCATCTTTTTGTCTACACCCACCTTCCCAGCAGACCCGACCTTCCTTCCTGTGACTCAGCTTACCTGTGAGGTAGTGTAACAGTGCTGGCAAGATAGCTGACAGTGTTTGTTGGTGTTTTGAGGCCAAAGCCCTGCTGCATTTGTTAGCAAGTTTGTACATGGTATGACATAGTTATATATTACTCTGAGATTGCAGGTATTGTGTTTGTCTAACTGGCATACACATTACAGGATAATTAGCTTACGGTTGATTTGGCATTGCTAACAGTGATTGGTTTTACTGCTCCCTTGACAGTGATGTATGTGTGTGTGTATTGCCTCGCAATATTGGCTACTTGGTTATGTACTCACCAGGCTCTGGTATTCCTGTTAATCCATGGATGCTCTCCGGTGGAAGGATGGCCCGCACCTTCTCTTCCCAGGAAGTGAAATGCTTAGGTTTTGCAGGGGGCCAACACTGGTCAGCTGACTTAGTGCATGGTTTCTCCCAATCAGCTTCATGACCCTCCTTCACACATCATAGTACCTGTTCCTGATGTTGTCCATTGTACGCAGGCAAGGTGCTTGTGCGTTCACCTTGTTGACAATTCCTTGTTTTCTGGGACTTGGGGGTCTGTTGGACCAATGCTCAAAATAACTGTGGCTCTACTGTGAACTTTGGATTCTTCTTTGGGGGCATGGGGATGGATGTTGGTGAATATGGATGTCTAGGTGTGTGTGAAAGTGAGGGTGAGTGAGTAAAAGTTGAGCTGGGTGTATGTGAATGTGATTTTTGGAAGGTGCTAGTGGTGTAAAGATTGTGTGGTGAGTGAGTTGTGAGTGTGTCTCAGTACAGGGTAGTGGTGTTCTCTGCTGCCAGGTCTGTTGATTTTGCAAAGGATCATGGTAGGAATTTTGGCCCTTTATGTAGGTTGAGTTGTGGGTGTGTCTTAAATGTTTTTGTTTTCTTTTTTTGCCTTTAGCAATGCTTGCTTGGTCTTTTTTCTGTCTATTTCTGTTTGGTTTAGTTGAGCATGACGGAGACTTTCAGTTGACCATGTCAGATGCTTTTCTCAGCATTTACGGGCTAGTCCGAGTCTCTCCCACTCACGTTATGCAATGTTGCACCCTTCGCGAACGAGTCGGTTACGTCGTGCACCTTTACAGCCGATTCACTGGTTTCCGTATGTGTCGGTGGTACGTACTGTGCTCCGTGTGAGTCGGTTGTGTTTCACACGCATTGCATCGTACTCTACCAGTCGTACAGCGCATGTACGTGTCAGGAAGAATACATTCACAGTCCGTTTCAGTCAGAACGGTTTCCGTCCGGGACTAGAATTGGGCCCTTAGTTGTTGAAATAAGGACGGGAGGGTCTATCATCTCTGTAATGTTATTAGCATGGTGTGTATGTGCTAGTTGGAACATGGACAATCATTTAACAAGAGCATACTCAGGAAATCATTTTTATTGTGCTAAATTTTGAGCCTCATGTGTGTTTTCTTCATTAATCATGGCACAGTGCCTTACAATGACCTCAGCAGTGCAGTAGGAGCCAATAATGAGTGTTGAAGCAGGTGGCACTGATATGTGTGACATGTAAGAGTTCATAGCTGACGATTGACAACTCTGGTACATATCTACCATCCAGTCTACTGGTGACAGGTGCCGGGTGGTTATTTTGCAAGTAAGGGTAGAAAGCCACACAAATGCATTATACCATTTGCACAATGAGGTAGCAGGTAGCCAAGACGCAAACATGTATTTACCCGTATAGCTTCCTGAGGAGGATTCCTTGATGCAGAGCTAATTAAAGTGGCTGAGATATGGGCCACAGGTCCCCCATCCAACAGGCATCCAACCTAATAGTGTTTTTTTTTTATTTTACAAATAAGAGCACTTCACTAATGTAAAACATTACTTGTTACGCATTTTCTTCTCCTCTATTAGGATAATATAGAAAATACAGATATAAGTTTTACTACCTTTGTGATTGTCATCTATATTTCTGGTGATTAGTTACCATTCCTAATGGCTACAAGAGATTTTTTTTAAACATTTGCATAGCATACGACTTAAAGAAGAGTCCATTGTGCTAAGAAATTGGGGTACCGGTTGACTGGGATGTGAGCCATAGTGAAGCAGCAACTACAATCCTTGTCAGGGTAAAGCACAAGCAAACCCCAAATTAACCTGTGCTACCTCCCTGGTAGCTTGGCACAGAGCAATCAGGCGTAACTTAGAGGAAATGTGTTAAGAATGTGTACAACACTTCAAACAATAAAGCAGTGAAAACACTAGACAAAGAGATAGAAAAATAGACCATAATTAAATTAGAAAATAAGACCACATTGACAAAAATCAAATCAGTTGAACTGGAGTTATGATTTTTTTAAAAGAATAGAATGTAAAATAGCACCTAACAGCAGAAATCGCCAACAGCGGCTATCTGGTTGTGCTGGACCAGGTGAAATTTCAAAACAGACCGCAATGGAGAGCAGGTCAGATACAGTTCAGGATTAGGCTGGCTGAAGGTTTACCTTCTCAAGTTTTTTGCCAAGAGTCCTGTTTACATTGTAGAGGGCCATGAGGAGCAATCAGAGCATCGTGAGAGGCTGTCAGTGTGTCGCGAAGAGCACGCTGAGTGTCACAGACAGGCAGGTTGAAGCTTTGTGTTGGCGGTCTCCTGTGAGCAGTTACTGCTGCTGTGTGATGAGATGGGCTGCCAGCGGCTCGTGCTAGTTTTCAGTGCAAGTGACACAATCTCGGTGTGAACCAGCACTTTTGCTGTGACAAAGAGCCCAAAAGACTGAATTAAGCTCGCTGAGCTACACCATGGGTTCAGGACCTGACGGGCACCACTAGGGAATCAGGAACTTGCTACAGCTGGGTCAAGGAGCTGGTTGGAGAGCCTTTTATGTCCCTGAGGCTCCAATCAGGAGGCCAGAAGACTAGTCTTTAGGGTTGCTCTAGGATCCTGAGTTCTAAATAAAGTTGTAGGTCCAGTTTGTCTTCCCAGTCAAGATGGTACTAGGCCACAGTATAGTACAGCTGGCCAACATTTCCTTTAGAGCAGCAGTCCAGCTGAATGGCAGTTCTTGCCGCAGGCAGAGTTTACACAGGTCCAGAAATGTACTGAGAGTTGGTGTCTGAGGTCCACTATGTATATCCAATTGTGACTTTCAAGTGGGAAAGAAGCTTCCGGAGGTTTCCCTTTGAATTCCCAATGCATCCTGCCCACACAGCTTCCAGAGGTTTCCCTTTGAATTCCCCAAGCATCCTGCCCAAGCTCCAGTCTGACTACAGGGGGTATGCAGCCCTCTGTGTGGACACAGGAAATAGCCTATTCTAGTGGAAGCGGGGCTGTACCCAGCTGCTACCACCCATCCTGCCAGTGATGGCCAATCCAGCCACGCCGAAGCTCCTTATTGCATATGGCTGTCTAGGAGGAATCAAAAAGATCAACTGTCAGCTACACCTGGTCATCTGATCCAGGTACAGGCCACAGACACTAAATGGATAAGGCAGAAAAATGCCACCTTTCTAAAATTACAAGACAAAAAGATGATAGACAGAATGTTGAACATTGTCAAACATTTTCCCCCAGCCACATATCTGAGTTTAATATATTGTTATTTTGCTCACCACGCGATTCCAGTTTGGATCCAGCCATATGCAAATCAGCCCCGACCCTGCTCCCCATGGGGCAGTCCAGCCGAAACTGCCAGGCCAGGTCCTACCTGAACCGGAAAGCAAACAACCTATGACGGATTTGGGGTATCAACACTCATCAGCCAGGCTAGCTTGAAACCAGTAGCATAGCCAGCAAGGGACCCACGACTGGGCAGACCCTTCCCTCTTAGGGTGCAAATGCAAAACAAAAAGATGATGGCAAGAATGTTGAACATTGTCAAACATTCACCCCCAGTCACAGATCCCAAACTGCCCTAAGTGGCCAAGGGTATATCCAGACGTGGGTCACTTGCTCACTGTGCCACTGGATTCAAGCTACCTGGCTGATGAGGTGTTAAACACAAAAAACGGTCAAAGGATGCTTTTTTCAGGTCCAGGGAGGACCTGGCTTGGCAGTTCGGGCTGGACTGTTCCCATGAGGAGCGGGTTCAAGACTCATTTGGATATGGCTGGATCCAAACAGGGTTGGCATAGTGAGAAAAAGACCGATGGATTAAACCAAGATCTCTTGACTGGGAGTGATTGGTTGAAAGTTTTATCACTCCATCCATCATCCTGTTGGGTTTGCTATGTTCGCCCTCAATGGCCAAGACGCAGTCCCTTCCTCACTGTGCCACTAGATTCAAGCTAGCCTAGCTGATAAGGGATAATACCCCGAAACCAGTCCCAGGATGTTTGTTTCTATTCCAGGGAGGAGGTAGCTTGGCAGTTTGGGCTGGACTGTTCCCATGAGGAGCAGGGACATGACTGATTTGCATATGACAGGGTTCAAACTAGGGTGGCATAGTGATGACAAGAACAATGGATTAAACCCAGATCTCTTGAGTAGGAGTGAGTGGTTGAGAACTTTCAACACTCCGTCCATCATTTTTTTCTCTTTGCAACTTACTAAAAGTGGCATTTTCAGAATTACAATTTGAAATCCGACTTCACTTTAAGCTAGGAATTTAAATTGCATTTCTAGAGACCAAACATGAACTGGTTACCGATTCACATGTGGAAATTACAGTTATAGAATATAATATGGTAACTCTAATGTTATCCTATGGGAAAGGTAGGCCTTGCACTAGTGAACATTTTAAAGTACATGTCCTACTTTTTAAATATGTTGCACCCTGTCCTCTGGGCTGTCCATGGCCTTCCCTAGGGGTGACTTATATGTATTTAAAAGGAAGGATTTGGCCTGGCGAAAGGTTTATTTTGGCAGGTTGAAATGGCAGTTAAAAACTGCCCACACATAGGCTGCAATATCATACCTGAGACATGTTTAAAGGGATACTTAATTAGGTGGCACAAACAGCGTTGCAGATGCACCAGTAGGATTCATTTTACAGGTCCTGGGCACATGTAGTGCCACTTTACTAGGGACCTATAAGTACATTAAATATGAAATTGCATATAAGCCAATGTTGCCATGTTTAGAGGAGAGAGCACAAGCACTTAGTACTATTTAGCAGCAATAAAGTAACACAGAGTCCTAAAACCAGCAAAACCAAGGTCAATAAAATTAGAGGAGGAAGGCAAAACCTTTTGGGGAAGACCACTCCAAGGCTGACAGGTCTAATATTTGTGAATCAACATATAATTTCAGAAGACTTGGGAAAACAAGGAATTTCTATCACAACAATTGAAAACATGCCAAGCCATTTGAACAAATAGTAAAATTATGAAAGCAGTCACGCTGGATGGCATTAGAAATTTTATCAAATTGTAATGATTGTTGGTGGAGAATGTCGAACAATGATGGTTCCAGATGAACCATGTTACAAGTTTAGTACTTACCTGCAAGGAGCACACTCTCAGTGGTATGTTCAGTCTAGAACTCTGAGCGTTAAACAGTATTGATGATTATTGATTTCTATCATCATGCGGTAAACATATCCAACTAAAGTAAATGTATTCATAAGTTAAATAAAGAAAAGTCATATGAAAAGCACGTGACCTACAGTGGATATGAGCTTTGTTGTGTAAAGATTAGGAGTGCGTATATAATTGAAGTACTTTTAATTAATTGTATTTCTCTTTTATTTCAAAAAATGAGATGCAGAATGAACCTAAGTGAATATATATGTACTCTAACTAGTATGCCTGGAAATAAAGTTGTACTGCATCATTTTCAAATAAATATAGGCATGTTGTACATATTTACTTCCTGGTGATACAATTAAGGATGATTCATTTTGGGTATAGTTCAAATATTATTTTTGGCTGGGTAATGGAGTCTTAACTTTTCACAAGAATACTTCAGTTTGGATTAGTGTATGTTGTATAATATATTTTAAATTAAATACATTACATAAAATGTATTCATTTACAACAACAACAATATTTGTGAAACCATTTTTGTGAAATTATTAATATTTAAGATTCAAGTATTTTTTCAAATATTTGCTTTCAGAAAGAGTATCATATCATCTGCAAACAATTTGACCTTAGGCATTCCTTCTTTCGGGGGCCAACAGATATTATACGGTGTATTCCAATCCCAAAATAAACACAGTGAAATGTATAGAAGACATTAGGCATCCCTGATGGGTACACTGATTTTAGCAGTTTCAGCTTCTTTGGCATTTATAATATTTTGTGCCTCTGCACCCTGATAGACATTCGGAAGCTTATTAACCATGCTATTTGGAAATCAGAACCTGCCTAGTGCAAAAAACAAAGCATCCCATTTGACGAGATCAAATGCCTTCTTGACATAGAGCGCTACAATTGTAGCTCCTTCTTTATGGATAGAAAACAAATGTGAATGCCTGAATCAAATAATGAGTACTTGCTGCCATCTGTATATTTGGCAGCAAACGATTCTGGTCACAATGAACCACGGTTTGCCTTACAGTAACACTATGTGACGCCCAGATCTTTGCAAACAGCTTGTATTCTGCATTAGGCCGACTCATTGGGCGATAGGAATTCACACTCAAAGGTGTTTTATCCTTTTTAAAGAAACTTACTATCACTGACTCTTTGGAGGTAGATGGAATAGTTGCCTCTTCCTTAATTACATTACATAACCCTGTCAGATATGGGAGCAATTCTTTCAAGACTACCCTATACATCTGCGCCCAGCGAGTGATACAGAGACCTGAGAAGACATTAGGCAGCTTTTCCAGCACCCTCAAAAAGAATGTGTTGCTCTCTACTGAAGAAGGACGACTATCCTGGAACACGTGTCTAGAGATACACTGCCCTGGCTGCACCAACAAGGGTGAAAAACTAAAGCCTGACACCAAATTAAGTTTTATAATGCACTGCATTTGCTATGATGTATCTGGGCAGACTTAGTGCTGAGATGAGAGGCAATGTGGGCCCACCCTTCATCTTATGCACCTTAGTCGGCATCCCATCACTGCCACTGGCTCTAGCATTAGGTGTCTTTTACAAACTGAGGGCCACCGCATGTTCTAAGATACCCTCTAGTAACTCCTATTTCTGATGATTAGACAAATGTAGAAGCCTAATTAATGTAAAAAACATCAAGACTCGATATAGAAACTCCTTGTGCTCTTTCGTATATGTTCTTATAGTGTTGAAAAAATATCTCTGTAATTTCTTGATCATCTGAATGGCATTCAAGAGTGGATCTTCAATTCTTAAAATGAGCAGTGAATCAAGTTTGATTTGTGTAGACCAAGCAAGAAGCCATCCAATCAGCTGGCTTTCTACATACTGCACTTGTTGAAAAGTTCTAGAGTTATTAATTTCCTCAGACATGAAAAAAATCTCAGGTTCCGCATAGCCACATCTAGCTGCATTTTAACCTAGCTCTTCCCTCTATTCTTACCCTACCTAAATCCCCTTGCTCAGCATTGAGTACTGAATGCAGATCACAAATTTAAACACTGCGCACAATGTCCTGCTTCAATTTAAAAGGTTTTTAAAAATAGTTTTATATAGCATGAACTAGACCCGAGACTTCGGGTATCAGAGCGCTTTACACGAGCACAAGTTTCCTTACAGAGGGACACATTCATTTTTGTCAGGCACAAGAAGATTAGGTGATTTGCCCAGAATCACAGGATGTTGAGCGTTGTTGCCGAGAATCGAACACGGTTCTCCAGCTTTGAGGTCGACAGCTCTAACCTCAAGGCTACACCTTCTCCCCATGTTGCCTTAACGGCTTTTCATACTCCAAATGCTGAGGCAGTATTTTGATTAACTTCAAAGAACTCGCTGATAAATATTCGCAGTTTAGCTGGACAGATGTGATTTACCAGAAGTATTCTATCAAATTGCCAACCTGATCATAGAATGCTTAATTCTTCAAAAACCGGGTTGATACATATGACTGAATGATCCGAAAAGTTGTAGGACAATTTACCTGAACTACTCCAGACCATTGATTGCATCACAAAAATAAATATAACCATGACGCTGTCTTATATTGGCAAGAGAGGCATGCAAATTGTGCCCGGTCTGGATTATCCATACCGTAAGGATTGACCAAATTAAAATTGTGCTTAATTGAATAAAGAGCAGAGGCAGTTTTAGACTTTAGTTGCTTTTTCATTTCTTTTGAAGTATCTAATCAAGATCTTTGTTGTTCAATCATTTTATTAGTTTTGCAAAGAAGCATATACAAAGTTAAATACAATAAGAAAGTGATACAAAGAATCAAAAAAGAAATACAAGAGAACAGCTAAAAAATACAAATATGTCTCACGTATTTCATTCAAGTATTTCATCGATGCATTATAAAGAAATAGAGAAGAATGACAGCCAGGAACTATTATTAAAAGTCAAAGGTATCACTTTGATAAGTGAGATTGAGTAGAGGGAGAAACAAGAGAAAAAGAGAGAACTAAAGACAGAAAGAAAGAGAAAAAGAAGAAAGAGATGGGGGGAAGGAAGGAAGGAAGGATCTCCCGTAGTACCACAAAAAGAAGGAAACAACAATAAACATATACTCACAGAAACACAACAAAAGGATATTGCTCCACCAACCCCTTTGATGCCAAATCCATATATTCATCTAGGGCTCTCCAAACCCTATTAGAAATAGAAGGGGAAAGATGAGCCTCATCCACTGAGGGATGTGCTCCACGTAAAAAAGATACCCATGCCCACCAATTATGATAAGAGATGGAATTAAAAGATTTCCATTCCATAAGGATGACTTTCACCGATATTGACAATAGTAGATCTAGTAATTGCAAATCTAAAGAATCTAAGGGTAATGGGACAGGAGAGGCCCATGGGCCCAGCAAAACCAAAGTAAAAGAGAGCTGAAATTGAATCTTATATATTAACATAAGATGTTTATGTACCAAATCCCAGAAAGGCTGGAGTAAAGAGCACTCAAAACACATATCAGGATAATTACCGGTAGTCAAACCACAACTCCAACAAAGATCATAATCTTTAAGACCAAGAGAATGTAAGTGTGCTGAAGTCCAATGTAGTAAATTAAGATAGAAAAATTTAGATTGAATAAAAGAAGGGGCAATTTTATTACAAAGAGAAAGCCTCCCAATCAACTGCCAAGTAACTGAGGAGATATTCGTAGTAAGATCATGAACAAAATGGTGTAACCATTTCTGTTGAGTAACAGTAGTTAAGCAGGAGGATTGGAAGACAAAAATGTATAAATTCTAGAAGCCACATGACCAGATCTAAGCCACAACTGTAATGCTATAGTAGGAGAAATTGGATCGAGGCGAAGCTTAGCAAGAGCCACTTTTATTTTTAAAAAGGCATAAAAATCTAAATTAGAAAGAGAGAATTGTCGTTGTAAAGAAGAAAAAGGTAATGGATCATTATTACAGTCATAAAGATGATGAACCAACATGACGCCTTTATGAGCCCAATAAGTCATTAAACTAGGGTCAATAGTAAGTTTAATTTTAGAATTGCGCCATAAAGAGGACCACCTAGATTTATAAATTGGGGTAGAAACTTTCCTGTCAATAATTTTCACCACTGCAATGGTGTCTAAGATAATTGAGCGAGAAAACGGAATAGATATTGTGGATGCAGTTAAAAAAGAGGTGAGAGGTAAAAGGGGAAGGAAGCTCCTGCTCAAACAATACCCACAATGGTGTATGGGGAGTATCTGAGGAGAACCAAAGGGCACCTTGAGGTGCTAAAAAAGATACTTGCTATTTCTCCCAATCAGGGAAATTACGGCCACCCATATCATAGGGTTTCCTCAAAGACCTATAAGCAATTCTAGCTCTTTTATCGCTCCAAAGGAACTTAGATGTGAGAGAATCAATTTCATGAAAAAAAGAAGAAGATAGCCTAATAGGAATCATAGAGGAAACAAAATTAATAATGGGCATTATCATCATTTTTAAAGTTTGAAGGCGACCCCACCAGGAGATATATTTAGGAGACCATGTATCTAAAAGTTGACGAATTTTGAGTAATGTTTGGGCCTCATTATAGGCTACAGTATCATAAACAGTGCTATTGAACCAAACCCCTAAATACTTAATCTGTTTTGATTGCCATTTAAAGCCAGCATTCCCCATATGAGCTGGAAAACAATAAGCATTGAGCGGGAACATTTCTGTTTTGTCTTTATTAATAGAATAACCAGAGACTCTAGAAAAAAGATTAATAGTATCCCAAATAGCAGGAATGGCAGAAACAATATCATCAGAGAAAATGAGTACATCATCTCCGTAAGCAGCAGTTTTTATACAGTGTGAGCCAAAATTAAAACCTTTAATATCCTGATGAAGATTATTTAACCTCAATAGGAGATCAATAAGACAATAAAAACAAAAGAGGAGATAAGGGGCACCCTTGTCTAGTACCTTGACAAAGATCAAAGAACGAGGACGTAGCACCATTAACTCTGATATTCGCTCTTGGGCGTACATATTGGGACATAACCATATTGACAAAAGAGTCACCAAGATTATGGGCACAAAGCACTGCAAGTAAAAAAAGCCAGGAAACCTTGTCAAAAGCCTTTTCGGCATCAAGGGCAAGAGCAGCCGCCGGAAGAGTAGACAATTTTGCTTTCCTAAGATGTGACAAAAGGTACGGATATTGTCTGTAGTCAATCTTCCTTTAACAAAGCCCGTCTGAGAAGGATGGATAAGCAGTGGTGTATAGGGTTCCAAACGTTTGGCCAAGATTTTAGCAAAAATCTTTGCCTCCATATTGAGGAGGGATATGGGACGAAAATGTTTAGGATCCGAATGATCTTTGCCTTCTTTTGGTATCACTACAATAGTAGCATCAGTAGCAGAACCCGAAACTGCTGATATAAAAGCGTCAAAAACAACTTTAAGACGAGGGACGACAGAAGTAAGAAAAGTTTTATAAAACATGATGGGAAAACCATCAGGTCCCGGCGCCTTACCGGAACGTGTGGATTTAATTGCATGTAGAATCTCTTCAGTAGTGATCGGACCTCAAAACTTCACATCTTCAGCATCAGAAACCATCTGGATAGGAAGTGTCTTTAAGGAATGTTGACATTGATCAAAAGAGGATGGATTAACCGAAGTATATAATTTACTATGAAAAACGCGGAAAACCTCAAGTATCTCCTTAGTTTGGAATTTCTTGGCATCAGAGCTATCAGTAATACAAAATATCTGAGATGATCTAAGATTGGATTCCTGAAATTTTAGAGTCGCCGCCAAAATCTTACCTGCGCAGTTAGGGTGTCGATAAAGAGATCTGTGTCTCTTAATATCAACAGCTAAATCTGTAAGCTCTTTCTTAATATCAGCATTTCTCTTTGCCATCGTTTAACAATTTGTCCTCTAAGCGAACACTTAAAAGCATCCCACAAGAGGGGGGAACTGACCGAGCCCTCATTATCAGAAAAATAATTATCAATCTCCTCAGTCAAGGCCGCAACCTGAGTTTGATCATGCAAAATTTCTGTGTTTAATCTCCAAGTACGAGGTTCTTTCTTGTCAGTGAGATTGAGGAGAGAAAAAGATACTGCAGCATGATCAGAAACAAGGATAGGATGGATGTAAGGAGACGACGAAACCTGTAAAAGAGCTGAATGAACAAAAAGATAATCAATACGAGAAAAGCTAGAATGAGGCGAAGAGAAAAAAGAAAAATCACTTCCAGTAGGGTTATGTAGACGCCACAGGTCTTGAAGACTAGCAGAGGTACACATATTGAGCATCTGTGTGTGAGCCCTAGGGGGACGAAATTTAAAAGTAGATTGTTTGTCCAAAATTGGGTCCATAGGAAGTTTAAAATCTCCACCAACTACTCGGTTACCTTTATGAGGAACCTCACACAATTTCTTAGTGATCGACCGCCAAAACGATGGATCATCAATATTTGGAGCGTAGATATTCATAACATAAAGATCAAGAGAACAATTGGAAAGGCGGGACAGCAACCAACGGCCCTCTGAATCATGTTCTGCAGACACCAGAGACAACCCTGAATTTTTAGAAATTAATGTTACCACACCATTCTTTTTACCAGAAGCATCAGAACATACCACATCAAGAACCCATTCTTTCCTCAATAATAAAGCTTCCTTATAAGACATTTTCATTTCTTGTAGTAACACTAAATCTGTGGAGAGATGTTTACAATAATCCAAAATCTTAGCCCTTTTCACCGGGTGATTCAATCCACGAACATTAAGAGACAATACGTTCAATCCAGGCATAAAAACAAAAAAACAAAAACAGCCATTAAATACTGGTAATAGACAAGATAAATCAAAAACATAAACCAAAACAACACAGACCCAACAACATGAAAGACCTCACAAATAGGAGGCGCCAATAGGAGATCTAGGAAAAGAAAGAAGGGAAGAGAAGATAGAAAAGAGAAAAAGAATGGGGAAAAGAGAAGGAAGAAACCCACCAGGGGAAGTCTAGAAGAGACCTAGTTCATACGAGGGGGGGACATAGAGAGGTAAGCAGTAAGGCCACCAAGGGAAATTACACTCACAAATTAGTACCCCATACGGTTAGGAGAAATATAAGAAGAAGTACAAAGATTAATAGGAGAAATTCATATGTATACATTATGGCTAAGCAAAAGAATATCTAGATAGAAGAAGAGTAGAAGTATGAACAACCAAATCAGGTACCATCACACAGTATCAAAAATTTAAGAATAAACATAAAAAAACAGATAAGGACTAAACCCTATTTTATAAAAATAGAAGGAATATCCAACAGCAAGTAAAACAATGAGGAAAGAAGAAATAAAAGTTCATCAAAATGATCAAAAGGATCAAAGAACTATCAATTCATAAAACACAAGCCGTAGAAATGAATATCATAGTACAATTGATTCATAGTTCAATAGAAAAGAATTAGAAGAATATCAATAAACAACCGTAACATAAAACGAAGTCAAGAAGCAAAGTGAGCAGAATAATCAAAGATATAGCAATTCATAACTCACAAACCATAAACAGAGATCAATTACAATTGATTCATATCTAAAGAACAATGAAACAGAGAAGTACTCAATGAAGAACAATAAATGGAACTCCAATCAACAAGAATAAGCAAGGCAAGAAACGAGGGCAAATAATATAGACACATCAAAACATATTAAAGAGGAAGGATAATCTAATGAACAGAAACATATGAATACATACAACTAAAATAAGTAAAGAAAATACAAAGAAGTCTATACAATGATATAATAAAGCCGAACAATACACCAATACAGAGACAATAAAGAGCGATACAATCATGAATTGAAAGCAAACAACACACTCACAGCAAAAGAGGAAAAGAAGATAAAGGCATCTATTGAAGACCAAAAAACAGAGAAACTGCTATAGAAGTATAAGTGAATCTACAATAGAAAACAGTCATACATATAGAGTATTCAAAAACAAACATCAAGTCACAAAAAAGCAACGAACAACATAAAAAAGAACATCTGAAATAAACAGTGAAACACCATCATTACATAACAAAGTATCAAGCAGGATATCAAGGAAAGAAGCACCGCAAGTGAAAAAAAACATATAAAGAAACATATAACACAAAACCTGCAAATCAAGAAAGGGTGAAAACATAACAACCACAGAGATAACATAACCCATATGTATGTTCAGGAGTCTGATAAGTACAGCAGTAGACCACATCAAGACTCATACATCAAAAAGATTAGAAGAGAGAAGACAACATTCCAGGAAGAACTCAAGAACCAGAAGGTCCGGGAGAGTGTGAGGAATCCATCTGGGACTCCATCTGGTTGTCCAGGAAGGTGGAGAGATCCGCAGGCTCGTAAAAAATTTGAGAATGACCTCTGAAATTAATACGGAATCTTGAAGGACCAGCAAAGGAAAATGGGATGTTTATGTCGGTCAATCGTCTTCAGAGATTCAGAAAGCCTTTTCATCTAATAACAGTATCTCTGGCAAAGTCTTGGGAAATAGCAATCCTATGGCCCTCCCATGTAATCGCCTAAATCTTCCTCATTTGAGCTCAAATTTGTTCATAGTGTTGATGACGCAGTGGTTTAAAAATCAACGCTCTAGGGTGAGGTAAAGATGTGGGTCGAAAAGTCGGAACACAGTGAGCACGTTCAATCTCAAAATCTTTTTGAAAAGAAATCTGAAGAGCAGAAGGAATCCATTGTTAAATAGGTCTATCAAAGAGGACGCAGAATTCTCCGCATCCTCGGGCAAACCAAAAATCTGCAGATTACTTCTCCGATTACGATCCTCTTGTTCCTTAAGATCTCTCTGAAGCGCCATCATGGAGCGTTCCATCTGTTGTATGGCTTTAGAATGTTGTTGCGTAACATCCTCAGCACCTCTAATCCGTGACTCAGAAGCCGAGACACGAAGAGATAAGGTTTTGAAATCATTTCTGATGGCTGCAACCTCAACTTGAAGTAAGTCAGTATTGGTTTTGGTCCATTGTGCAATATAATGAACAGCATTTAACCTGGACAGAATGGTATCCAACGTAGTGCCAGCATTTTTTTGAGCTGATTCCGGAGTAGGAGAGGTCTACTTTAACCTCTTAAGGTTGCCTTTTGAGTCTTTGGTTTTGGGAGAAAGCCCCATTTTATCAGCCATTAGAGAATGCACACAAAACAAAAAAGACACCCAGGTACAGTCTGTATAAATACAGTTAGAAAAGGTGCAGATATATCAGTAACAAAAAAATCACACCCTAGGGCGACAATAGTGTATTCAGAAAATGCGTAAATACCTATGTACAGTACCACATGTCATTCACTAGAAGTGTTTCATTGAGAGTATCTCAGAGAAAGAGAAAAAATAGCAAAGGCTCCATTAGTAAATAACATAAACAATGTTGCACCCAAAATGCAAGCGTCGCCAACCTCAGGAACCTGACTGTGGAGACAAATATCAATAAAAAATATGGTGTCAGTGAAGTATCCAAAGGTCAACAGTAAGCCTTCCTTAGAACGGGTTAATTGCCACAGCCAAAATGCAATCTCTTGAAGTGAGATGAGCAAAGATCCAGATATCAATGACGCATCTTCAATGATGAGCAAAAGTAACACCAAATAGGAGGTACAACCACTGAAGTGAAACAGAGTCTCCACTTGACAGGACACAAAATGGCGTCCATTTATAAACAAAAGATATCAAAAAGGGCACTGTGAGAGCAATAGTTGCAAACTGGGCAACAGGAATAATAAAAATATTCAGATATTCCAGTTAATTATTTTAGAGTGAGGTACATAGGATTGACAATAAAAAGTAGATATTCAAAAGGGGTAACAAATCACAATGTCATATCAGCTCCAAAATAGAACATTTCAGTAGAAAAATAGCCTTCTTAAGAGTCCAAAAGAAACATTGTGAGTAGATATCACCTCAGTCCTTGCAAGCAGCGAAGAATCCGGTACAAATCCAATACTTGGTGAGGGAAACACGAGCGCCGCCGTCAGGACATAAAATGGTGGCCGCCCGCGAATTCCAGTGAGAGAGGCACTGCGACTGATATTGAAGCCGCCAAGATGGTGAGAGCAACAGGAATCACGCCATGTTCCGACACCGAGAGCGCCGGTTCCAGGAAAGTTTCTGCATGTATGGGGGTCGAAAATCTCCCCGACGGCCACCGATACCTCGGAGCTCAAGCGCAGACCGCCATCAAGTAGCGGCGTGCAAACCACACCCCCCATCTAATTCAAGATCCTGAATAAAGCTGAAGTCCCCTCCACATATCATAGGACCTTCAGCCCCCACAGCTACGCTAAACAAATCTTTAAGAGGGGTTATGTCATCTTGAATTGGACCATTGTGGATGAACGCATTCAAAAGAAGAGCTTGTATTTGCACCTTCAACCAGATCCATCTCCCTTGTTTGTCCCTTATTACTTCTTTCACCTCCCAATCTATTGCTCTAGTAAGGTGTATTGCCACTCAAAGCCTAGCTAACCCGGTTGAAGCAAAGAAAGCATGTGAGTATTTCTTTGGGATAGGAAGTTTAGGATTATTATCTTTGAGGTTGGTTTCCTGTAAGAAGTGCACGTCTGAATTAAGTGAAGTCAACCAATTCTTTATAGCAGGGTATTTCTGCCCATTTAGAATTCCATTAAGATTACAGTAGATTATACCAATGTTACGCATCATTCCAAAATTTCCACATTGTTTGGCTGAAGCCCACCTCTGCATGTAGGAGTCTGAAGGACCATGCATCCCACTGTACTATGTCAATAAATCACAGACTATGGTATTAAGTACACACAAGATATGATTGTTATTGTTATATAGCTAACTATAGTCTGGAAATATTTTAAAATGATATGTTTGTTTGGATTAATGCTCTTCTGAAACTTATTTTGCAAAGCATGTTGATTATCTTAATGTGCAAATTACTCACAGATTTTCCCTCTGTGCCCTGTGCATGAAAACTATTACTATGAACCTAGGCATTTAGCATGATTAGAAGCATATCTAGTGGTGAACGTACTGCATTTGTGGGACAACCATTGGTCCTGAGATGGCTTCCTTTCCTCTCTTCAGCAGTTTTCTGTGTGTTTAGGTTTGTTGGTCTTCCTCTCTAGTGCCAATAGTTAGGCATTGGGATCCACAGATGAGTCTACACCATAGATATGGGGTTCTCTGGTATAAGGCATAGATGTTGCCTAATTGATGGCTTTGCCAAGTCCATGTGGGCTGATCTTAATATCTTTTGATATTAGTGTAGTTGCTGCTCTGCTGCTGCTCAGCCCATCCTCCTTTTTTAACACAGTTGACCACTGACTATACTATTCTCCCAAGGGCTGTATGGAACTAAATAAAGGCAACAGATATCAAATATATAGTATCATTGCTTAAAAATACGTCCCACATTAACACACTGCCTCCATTTAACTCTCCACCCCATAACTGTACAGTTGGTGTCTCACAGGATTTGACAATTACCTCCTTACTTCTCATTATTTACCTATTCCCTCTTCATGTTTTGTAAATCTGCTCAATATATTTTGTTATCATCTGTGCTGATGCCCAGATCATCCAGAAACTGAAACAACCTACAAATTCAAAACATCTTGACTATGTGCATGACTATTGGCCATGGAATCAACTCAAATTTAACTGCTGAAAAGCAGTAATACTGACCTGTGACCCTTGCAAAATCACAATCCCATAACCTCCCAGTCTCAGGAAATGAGGCATTCACCAATTAAACTGATTAAAGTGAAAGACCTATAGCATGATCAATGACTCTTTTCTCTCCATCCGGTGTTGGGAATTCAATTATGTATTTTACCCTACCTGCGCTTCTCACATAGAAAACAGGCATCACAGCTAGAATATGCAAATATAATAAATGGTTATGCCTTGATGGACATAATGGTTGTTGTTCCAGGTGCTTTGTTAAAACACAGCCTTGCGCCAAATAATGCCACAAGGATGCATTTTGCACTAAAATATAGCATAATTAACAGGTTTGCATTTTTTATAACTATGAAAAATGTTGTCTTATTTTGAAGAAATTTCACCTAACTACGTGGAAGCAAATTATGCAAGTTTCACACACCCTAATACATATGAAACCTCCGTCTTTCACAGTGTAGATTCTCTAGTCTGCTTTTATTTTTTGTTAATACAGTTTGCATACCCTTCACATTCAGTACAAAGTATGCTTTGATTAATGTTTCTGATTACATTTTCAAAATGAATTGATGTTCATTTTAGAATTGTTAAATATATAAATCACTCACCTTCAATATTTTCAGAGGAATAATGTTAGCATACATTTCATGCATTATTGATGTCATTTGTATTGAGGTGTTCTTGCTCAAAACACTGAAATAGAACATAATATATATTGCAGATATTTTTTGAGTTTTGCATGTGAAGAATATTAGAATCATTTCCATGTGGCCTACAGTGCAGATGTGTGGTGCACATTTTTATTGATCCTTCAACGTAGTTATGTCGTATTGACATTTGAGTTTATGCTGACTCAATTTTATTCGTCAGAAGAAAGGACAGGGTTTTCTACAGGTACTAAATATATCTTCCATTGGATATTGGTTCTCCTTTTTTGAGAGTACATGTTTTTGAGTGTCATCATTGCAAAGATGCTTTATCTTTTGGGTAATCTTTTTGTGTAAGTATAGAAGAGGACATTTTGATGCAAATAGCATTAGTATTCAGATATATTCTTGAAAGCATGAAACATCAGTATATTCTTTTCTTTATTGAAATTTAGTTAGGAGTGATCCACCTAAAGTCTGCTCTCTTTATAATCCCACATAATTTTGCCTTAGCAAGCAGTTTGTTTCCAGTGATAATTAAATCTATATCTACAACAATTCCTTGAGATTTGTGTGAAGTGATAGATTGGGATGAACATTATGGTAACTGTTCGCATCTTACATAAAAATCTTGAAATTTCAAGAAGAGTACTGACAAGATTCTTTATTTTTATGTCAACAATTATCACAATGAACTCCCCCATATAATCTGGGATATATTATACATTGTATGACTAGTGTATAGCTCTATTTAGCAGACCTTTTGCAGTGTTGATGTTTTGTTGTAGCATAACTTGAGCATCAATACACGTTCAATATTGTTGACTAATTCTTCGGTGTTTGGAAATAGAGTTGCTTAGTTCTTTAAGTTTTTCTGTTGCATGTTTATATAATAGTCAAGCAAGCAATTCATGAACATCTAACTGGTCAATGGAGGATAAAGTAGTGATGGGTTGATTCTCTAATTGTAGGCTCTAGTCATTGAAATGATTACAGTTCTCAACTAGGATCTTTCAGCAAAGATGTTTTCTCTATTATCCGGTCAAAAAATATATTTTAATAATATACTGGTTATAAGTCCTGTTGGTCCTCAACATATTTGCCTTGCTGCATAATTTCTGATAGCTCAACGGATGGAAAGTCCATAACTTGAATGCTCCAATGCTCCTATGTTATTTTCAGTCCTCTTTGCTATTTTAAACACCATTTCTACTTTCACTAAAGTTAATTGCAAAACTTCTCCTAAACAATTATGGGACAGATTTACCCCATGCACTGCTGGTGCATCACGTTGCGTGACGCACCGGTGGCACATCCTGCTAAGGGATATTTACAAGCACAGATAAAGTCACCCAGCGTGACTTAACCTGTGCTTGTAAATATCGCCCCTGTTCACGCAACACTTTGGGTGTTAGGGGCGGGACATGGGTGTTGCTGAGAGTGTTCCCACACAACACCCATGTCCACTGAGCATTTCCAGATTTACGAGAAATCGTAAACCTGGAAATGCGTCAGTTTGCTGCGCCACCATAAGGGTGGCGTAGCTAATCGAAACGAGGAGAAATTTTTTCATTTCTCCTCGTTTTTTCCTCTTTCAATGTGTGCTGCATTCTACAGCACGCATTGAAAGAGAAAATGCCTGCAGTGATTGCTTTTGTGCAGGAAGGGGCCCCTTCCTTCTCAAAAGCAATCTCCCCCTGGCGCAGGCATCCTTGCACCATGGTGCAAGGGTGCCTGCACCGGCGCAAAACAGCTGTTTCTGCGCCAGCGCAGGGAAGAGCATAGGAATGCAACATATCATTGTAGATATGTCGCATTCCTGTGCTCTGAAAGTGCTGCAGCGTGGCGCCGCCAAAGGGCTTGTGGTTCCGCCCTGCGGCACTTTTTTGTAGATCTGCCTCTGTATATCCACCTTCAGAAAGAAGATCATCTTCTATATGCAAAACTTCTGGGCCCATTAACAGGATCATGGATATTGTAAGATTTGAAATCATGCCTACTTTGTCAAAAATCAAAACATTTGTCTTTCCTAAAGTTTCTTTTTTTATTGATTTGCTTTACCTCATTGTACCTAAGCCTATAATGTAAAGTTACTTTTTTATGTTAAATGCAGCAAGTCCAATAGGAGCTTACACTACACATTATGTGGCTAAGCTTACAGCCATACCCATGAAAGTATATTACTACGTTTCTTAAGGCACTCTTTCTAGTATCAGATTGTCCATCAACATACAAAGGTATTTGTGACTTTTAGAAAATGTTCATCCTTTACTTTCAAGCAGAAGAACGATTCAAATGTTTTCTTTTATTTAACCATTAATTGCCATTTAATCTGTATTTTATTCAGGTAAAAAAGTATTGACGTCATCCTCAATTCCAGTATTCCAAGTTCTATTTAACAATTTGCTGCATTGTGAAGAATTGGGTTCCCTCTTGCCTGCTGGTGTTGATGTTGATGATGGAGGCTATGCATTTACCTCAAGAGTACATTTACTAACCCTGCTGCAACTAATTGATCATTTCGAATTTCTTCAAATAATATTTTAAATATGTGGGCAATGGAGAGAAAGTCGAGGATCCGTTGTCAGCATAAACATTTCGCTTCTACATTTCAAAGTCGTCATTTAGTGTGAATGTATCTCTCCGTGGTTTAAGTAGCTGAAGTAGACAAAAAGTGTAAGATTATTTTAAAGGCCCATGTTGATAACTAAGTTTACAAAATCGGTTAGATTATATTTTCAAAGTTTTGTTTAGCTTCCGTCATAATCTTCAACTCTACACTTCTGATTATTTTGTATCAAGCGTCATGATGTATGTAATTAGTTGAGCAGTTTCACTAAAGTAGTAATATGTATAAGAAAAGGGTCAACACGGCAAACCTGGAACCTGGGCACTCTAGTAATGGAGCAAACCAGCATTCCCTACAGGGGGTGTGTGAACCTTTACTTCCTTGCAAGGAGTAATTCTGACCATCAAGCGATTGGTTCCATTTCTCAATTTTCTTTTAAATTCTTAACTATTAGAAAAAAAAACATTGTAGTCCTATACTTAGATCAGTTTATAAGAAGTTTCCAAATGGAGCAACGACGCAGTGCAACTGAAAATAAGTGACTGTAAAGCGTGTTGGTGCTATACAATCTATGTACATACAATAGTGACTGGTACAGGATTCATAAGGGGTTTGTACACACTCTAACATAGAGTGAAATGCTCCAGAATGAAAATGAAAATAGTACTGATGATGCTCAAAGGATGCTCTGTTATTATTATTATTATTATTGCATTTATTGAGCGCACAGCTACCCGGAGGTTTCCCGGCGCTTGCCTTGGGAACCCGTCCTGGCTTTTTTCCCTGTGAGATAGCCCCTACAGGGCATCCCCAAGGTGAAGGCCAGGCATCCCGCCACAGGGGGGCTGTTGTGGAGATTAAGCAAGCTTAATGCCCAGAGTTGCAGAGTGAGAACCCATGATTAGAGCAGGCACCGAAGCGAGAATTATCGAGTTCGTGGACATTTGAGCTCAAGACCCTGCCACGTCGGGATTTGAACCCTGGTCCCAGGTCTGACCTCAGCTTCCGGGTCTGCCTGCTCTACACCGTGAGCCACACTTCTCCACAAGTGGTGCAGTTGATGGGGGTGTCTCTGTGTTGGTCCCTCGGTCTATAGGTGATGAGCGGCTACCTTGGCCATAGTACAAGGAATCTGGACTTTAATAGCACTACCAGGTCTAGCAAACATGGGTGGAACTTTTGTCTATCTCATACTTATTTTTTTGTGTGCCCGGAAACTGGTAGTGGCAAAATGTTTGCAGTGGCAACCTACTTGTTGGTTTGGTCTGATTCAACTCTTGTGTCCTAGGAGCCGGTTCCAGAGAATCTGCCGTCTAATCCTTGGAGTCACTGCTGTGGGTGAAGGTGGGAAACCAATTTTCCCCCCCAAATCAGGAGCCGCAGGTACAGTCCCAACATCACTAGCCCCGAACTGCAGCAGGTGCAGTCCTCTATACAGTGCAGCCTTTCTTTGTGCAGGTTAAAAGAAGCTGACCAGTCGTTCTTAGGTCCTTTCTTTACTTCCAGTATGATCTGAATGTCAAGTTGCCAGGGGTGCAACATTTATTTCAGGAAAGAGCCTACAGGGGACCATGTGGTCACGAGACAATAGCCAACGGGTTCCCCTTTTAACAAATGGCTTGTTTCCTGCAATGTGTGGCATCTAGCTATCTCAGACCTGCCTCTTTCAAAATGGCACTACCCTTCCTTGATTGTCGGGAGCATGGTAGTCCACCCTAAGAGGTGTGGCTACCAGTGGGCTACACACCAACGGAAAAAGGTTTGGGCACGGGTTTCCCCTTTCCGGCTCTGTCTCCTAATTGTCTGCGGGAATATAAAGCATCCTGCTCAGAGGAGTTGTTGCAGTCGGCCCTGTAAATGTGGCTTCTCCATTGCAGCTTTCCTTTTGGGCTAACACCTTCAGTGGCTGTGTGACACCTTGCTCTGTGGCAACTGCTTTTGTTCCTGGGCCAGTGAATTGTTCATACCACTCACCAGGTGATCCGAAATCTTTCTGTGTATTAGGGCCTTTATGATTCCACTGGACTAGCTGGAGTGCTGAGTGGCAACTTTCTAAAAGTTGCTAACTTTAAGGGCAACTTAAAATTTGGCCTGGGCATTTGGTCGGATTTAATGCCACAACTAATTTGATTTAACACCTTACTCAACCTTGCTAGATAGCCCCATTCAGGAGTTGGTCAAGGTGGAATGCGTGCTGGTAAGCTTGTTTTGACCAATAGGGCAACTAACCTTTCCACAGCTAAAATTCATATGCCCTACTTATTTATATACATAGGCTTTCCTTAGGGGAGACTCATATATATCCTTAAGGGAAGTGGTAGCTTAGCCATTAGGTGTAATGGCAAAGTTGAACTAGCAATATAAGCACTGCCCTTTCAGTCTGAAGTGGTAGGCTGAAGTCCATTTTGCCATTGTCACATTCACAGTGGTACAAACAGTGCTGCAGCCCTGGCTGAACACTCTGCCTTACATGCCCTGGGTACATATACTAGGGATTTATGAGTAAGTCAGTACTTGGCAATTGTATTTATCCAATATAGCCCATCATTTCCCCCTACCCAGAGTCTTTTAGACTATGTGCTTGTCTCCTATCAAATGTCCGGGGGTTTGAGAAAATGTCTTTATTCTCCTATTGGTTATGAGTGACCATAACATAGTGGGCATGCCAATGACTTTTAATTTACCAGCATTGGATCGGGGGAACTTTGGCCTGGCTATGGACGCTTTTAAATAAAGCAAATGGATGTTCTTTTTGACAGAAACAAATATGGCCTCGTCAGTTTGAATATTAAGAGGGCTCAAGCAAAGCGGGGTGTGTTCTCGGCCATATCATTCAGTGTTTCGATTACAAAATGAAATAGATTCGTAATTTAAGATCTAGCTTGGTTGGTCCCCAAATGCCTAAACAGGGCACATTCACTTTGAAAATATTCAATCAAGAAATAAATTGAGTAATCTGAAAACAGCATTTCCAGTTTTCCATGGTTTGCCAGTAGGATATTAATCACCTTAAATGAGTAAGAAATCACTGTAAACTCGGTGAAAGGAGAAAGGGTTGTGATTCCAAGTGGATCGGCGTGGGAGAAGCTGCAAGGGCCAAAGACTACAGAAAGTACTGGCACCTGATAGTAGAATACTGCGACTCAAGGCATAAGGCACTTCCTATCCGTATCCCAGAGAAGAACTAGGTGGATTATATCTCACTATTATATAATAACAATAGACCAGTCATCCCTGTGACGGTTGAAGTGGATGAGTCCTCTTTTTCTGAATATGGTCCTCCCTCAGGGGAGGATTTAGTGGGGTTTATAAAGAACACTAGAACATCTGCATGCAGGATCCATCACGTTACGTAAAATGGAGGCTATTGCCTGGGGAGCTATTCTTGCCCCACTGATTAATCATTGCTTTCAAACTGGGAAAATTCACCTTTCTTGGAAGGGGAGTATTGTAGTCTCTTTTCACAAGAAGGGTCCCAAAAAAATGTATTTGCTAAGCACATCCTCTGTCATTTGCAACAAAGGGCCCTTGACCAGGATATTATACCTCCGGAACAAGCCAGTTAAGAAATATGTCTTCTTCCTGGGCATGCCAGTCTATATATGGCATTTATTGACTTCTCCACAGCATTCTCCACAGCGTTTGATACAGTGGAAAATCAAATGCTATGGAGAAAGCTTCTTCGACTGGGTGTCCCACATCATCTATTGGGTCTGATTGTGGAGTTACACTCATACCTGGTTTCAAGTTTTGGAGAGAGGATCGCATAGGATTAGAACACATAATGGACTTAAGCAGGGCTGCCTGCTGGCCCCTCTCTTGTTTTTTATACATATCTGACCATTCCAGTGCCCTAAATTCAGTGAGGGGGTATACCTCCACAATTGGTACAAAGTACGTTTGTCCTGTATTATATGCTGATGATTTAACACCTAAAGGATTGCAACATCATTAGGAGCCCTGACCAAATATGCGGAAGCCCATTTCTTGAAAATCAACGTCGCCAAAAGCAACATTTTGCTTTTTCGTAAGAAAGGGCTTAGATTAAAGAGGTGTTACCAGTGGATGTTGGGGTCTGAATAACTAGAACTGGTTGATTCCTATTTATATGTTGAAAAGGTTGTTTCAAAAATCTGTGCGGGATATAGAACATATTAAACTCTGTGTAAGCAGGCTTTTTACCCACGCTAGTGCACTGCACAGATTCTACTGAATCTGTAGGAGTTGTCAATTTAACCATGTTTTATCAGTGTTCAGAGTCAGAATTCTTATTTCTCTGTCCTATACTGCTGAGGTGCTAAATATGAACCATTGGCTTTCCCTTGATAAGGCTGCAGGTTGAATCTTGCGGCAAATCGGTAACTTTAACTCTCTCGCCACCCCTCCCATGCTTTACATTTTGAATTCAGCTTAGTCTCCTCTATATATCTCCTCCTTGGCAGCCATTTTGAGGTTTGGCACTTACCACCTTTGAGGGGAAGAGGGCACACTCAGAGCTGCCCTGAGAGGTGAACTTTTTCTTAAGCTGAAAGAACAGTGTACATTTTTTAGGTCCTTTAAGCGAGAAAATTACTCATTTGGGCTTAGCTGTAATACTGACTCCCCATGCCAAAGTCTGAATTGAAGCTGTGTCCTCCATTAGCTTGCCCAGAGATATTACTTTAAGCCAGCCCGAGTCGCGCAAAGAGAGGGTTTGGGGAGCGCTTTGGGAAAATAAAAACACATCCCTATGTAGCTTGGAACATACCTCACAGGATCAGAAGGCTGATGCTCTTGTTGAAACTGTATTTGTTGCTCTTAAGAGAAATTACCGGTATTTGGTACAAAATGTCGAAAACAGAGAGAGAATCTGTGAAATGTGTTATTTACAAGTTAAAGATATTTATCACATGCTATTTGAGTGCCAGTAGTTTCAAGAGGCTAGCCAAATTTTCCTAGGACCTTCATACATCAAATCCAACATTCATTCCGACCTCGCAGCCGGCTCATTAATTTTGTCCCCACAAATGAAATGGTTTGTGATTGGATCTATTGATTTTTGTAAAACTTTTTGGGCTATCTATTAGGACATTTTAATGTTACGTCTAATGTTGTAACATTTGTACTTTTCATCATCCTGGTTTATATGCATTGCAACATTTTTACTTTTTTGGACTGTTCTGTTCACCCTGTTCCTTGCATATTGCAGTTTGCACTTTGCTGTCTTACATCACTATTTTATTCTCCTCTGCATTCTGGAACTGGGGGTTCGCGGAGGGCTTACCCGTAGAACGCTGCTCATACCTGTCGTGTTCTTTCAGCTGAATGGTGGTTCTTTTCCCGTGTGCTTTCTGACCGCTAGATGTGTACGCGGTGCCAAAAAGAACTGCTTTGGTGTTATTTGCATTGGAAACGCAGCTGCTTGGAGGAACGCCGACTGCAGGGCTAGGAGACCAGCATGGAGACTAGCGCCACGGCTGTCGAACGTTCACCGGGCGTAGTTGCTCACTCGCGGCCACTGTAACTGTAACTGATTGAATTCGACTTTGGAGCTGGAGCCGGCGCAGGGCTTTCAACGTAAGCAGTAATGCTTGGGAAAAAAGGGTTTATTTAATCAACCCATGGCATAATAATATTAAAACTGTAATGTTAAGCGCTTTGGAAACATGAATGGGTTGAACAGGTTGAATTGATTGATAAGGCTGCAGCTAAACACTGGAGTTAACGCATTGAGGGTGCCTTTGCAAGTGGTTCTTTTTTGGAGAAGATACACTTTATACGTGGAACTTATTATATACTTTGTAGCAGGCACTAGGGGGCTACTCTGTGGGTGCCTCTGTAAGTCGTTTTTTGTGGAGAAGATACACTTTATATCTGGAACTTATTAAATACTTTGTAGTAGTCACTTGGAGGGGTGTGTTGTTGCTACCTTGACTCTTTGTGGGACTACGAGGACCAGCAGCCCTGACGCTGGTGCCTCTTGCTGCCCCCTGCACACCGGACCTTTAAAACAGCGCCTCGCGGCCCCCACTTCGTGGGAGACGCTCGGAGTGGTGTGTTGTTGCTACCTGGACTCTCTGTGGGACTGCGAGGACCAGCAGCCCTGGCGCTGGTGCCTCTTCCCGCCCCCTGCACGCCGGACCTTTAAAACAGCGCCTAACTTTAGGACTCCTAAATGCCTTCTGTGAATACCAAAAGTCTTAAAGTTCTGATTTTTCTCAGTTCAGGAGTAGTAAAGTTAGGACTCCTAATTTTAGGACTCCTGAATGCCTTCTGTGAATACCGCAAGTCTTAAAGTTAGAATTTTTCTCAGTTTAGGAGTCCTAAAGTTACGAGTCCTAACTTTACTACTCCTAAACTGAGAAAAATGCTAACTTTAAGACTTTTTGTATTCACAAAAGGCATTTAGGAGTCCTAAAGTTACGAGTCCTAACTTTACTACTCCTAAACTGAGAAAAATGCTAACTTTAAGACTTTTTGTATTCACAAAAGGCATTTAGGAGTCCTAAAGTTAGGAGTCCTAACTTTACTACTCCTAAACTGAGAAAAATCTGAACTTTAAGACTTTCGGTATTCACAGAAGGCATTTAGGAGTCCTAAAGTTAGGATTCCTAACTTCTGTGAATACAGAAATGAGTAGGTGCCTTCTGTGAATACCAAAATGAGTAAGTGCCTTCTGTGAGTACCAAAATGGTAGTAAGTTTAGGATTTTGTCTTAAGTTAGTTCTGTGAATCGGGCCAACTTGGAGTGTTGGATCTGGGCATTATGAACAATTGCTTTTTTTACAGTGTGACTAAGGCAGAATATCTTGTTTTTTAATTGCGCTGGACACTACATGGTAGGAGGGACGGAAATGTAGTGGTGTGGTACTTTGCTCTAGTAAAGCTTTTAATCTACTAGCAGTGGTTCATTTTTTAGAGCAGCAAAGGTAAGTCAGAAGATTCCTAGACCAACTATCAGTCAAATTCATCTGAGATATTCCAGATGCTTCTATTGTGAATTACTCTATTGCACGATCTAATGCAGATTTTTTAAAATCATTATAACACCTTTGCCAATTGAGCCTGGTGGCTCATGTGGAGTTTAACTAACCTAGGCATAGGTAACAGATATGTGATTTAATTGAAACTGATATTGGTACTGGTACTGGTGTGGCATTAATTCAGCTAATGATCATTGATGTTGGTACGTAGCAGCAGTCACTCATTTTACCAGTCCCTGATTAAGACTCCTGTGCTAGCAAATGTCCTATACCAAGTAAGAGCAATGTGCCTAAGCCATATTGCTGACCAATTTGCAGACTGATTTCACTATATGCATTGATGGTCACATTAACAGAGAAATTTTACTACCATGCTAGCAGCCCTTAATTGCCACTCAGAGAAAATAGCAGCACACGTAAATTTATTGGAGAAAATGTCACAACACCCTGATTTGAGGACAGCAATATATAGTGAAATGCCTGATATGAAAAAAAAATCATCTAGTGCTGTGATCCTTTTATAAAATGGTTTCAAAGGGCTGAGTAGAAAGAGGATGGTAAAAGCTATAGAAATGTTTACAGATACCCAAGTATTATCTTTAAATACTTTACAGAGAAGGAATGTGGTTGATGATATATTAGGTAATTTAGCTGATGTAACAAACATAATCTCTGCTCATCCCTTATCACAATTGACACTTGCAAGCAAACCTTAAAAGCCTTTAAATAAATATATATTTTCAGTTACCCATCTAATTGATCACTCCACAGGTGTATCTACAACCATCACTGAAACTGAGAGTGTTGAATCTCTCACTCCTAAAGGAATGTCATTATACACTGGAAGAAGGTATCAAAGAGAAAGAATACACACGTTTTAACTAATTCCAAAAAGAAACCACAATTTTGCTGCTGTGTCAAAATATCATGCACATTAAAGGAAAACCCATTTGGTGGAGAGAATTTTACATGCAGCCTCATAGACCAACATAGGTGGGGTTGGCTGGAAAAAACAGTTGTTCTTAATGCCAAGATCCAACACTCCAAGCCTCTTGTCTCCAGACAACTTGCACCAATGGCAAGCTGTAGGACGGCACTGATAACTACTGTGCTGGAATACAAACTGATTTGTATTTTAAGACCTTCATGAAAGTGAATGAAGGTTCAGTAAATGATGCTCTTACCTGTTTCCATAGACTCCTCAGCAAATCGATACCCCACCATGGACTTGGAAAAGGGGTTGGAGTCCCTGGGCCAAACATATTTTGTTGGATCCTGTTCAGAATCTTTTGTGATATATAATCTAAATGCTGCTCTATTATATCCTCTTTGGCCATAACATTATGCACAAAATGATGAGTGCTGTGTGATCTGAAAGGGGGTACTCATTGTTGCCCATTGAAGAACACAACCGCCAGTGGAGCACCCTTTTGGGCTCCTGAAACCCAGATTCAGATGTCCAGACTGGATTGGAGGAGCTCTCCTCTACTCACCTAGGAAGGTGTGTAAGATCACCATGGCCTGATGCATGCCCCACAACATTGCCCAGTGATGGAACATCCCAAACATCACAGAGGATGCAGGCCATGAAGAGCCACAGGGTGAGGAACCTGAAACGTCAAATGATGATGATGATGATAGTGGTAAAGAGGAAGGAATGGACTTGCACCAAGATCTCACCTGAGACCTCTTACCCAGAATATAAGTTTTGCATGAGATGTGATGACTTTTACTATTATTGCCACTTTTGTAGTGATGTTGTGAGGAGGAGGATAATGCTACATTTGTGACTGGCAATATCTGGGGAAGGGTGTTTTGTAATTGTTCAGATTCAAATGTTGTATTGGACTGTGTGATATAATGCCATGGTGTGAGTGGCCCCAGTGGGCTCACTCTGTAGACCCACAGCTACCTTCTCCAACCCTAATCACCACAGTGCTGTGCCCTTGGCCAAGGCTGTACCCTCCCACTGGGTCCTAGACCCTCAGTGACTGGGTTGGTGATTGCCACCTCAGAGGCACAAGATGTTACAGACTGTGTTAGATACACGGGTTGGGGGGTAGAGGTTGGTTGTGTTGTTGCAGCTGAGTGGGAGGTGTTTTTGTTGTGGGCACAGTGAGAACCACTTTTGTCATCTGCCCAGGCTGACCAGCTGTGCCAGGAAGGTTATCCCAAATTACGCTATAGTAAGGAAAGATAGAGTAAATCAAGTTGGGGTTGGCATAGGGCTAGTATTAAAAAAAAACTGCAATCAATGCAAATGGGTAAATCTTGATTGGGCCAATTGTGAAGCCGGTCTCTTTAAACTCACCTCAAATCCCCAAATTACTTTTTCGGGTGTTTTGGTTTATCGGCCACCTGGGGCGGCCGGTGATTGGATGGCTGCCTTGCCTGACTTGCTTGCTCCATTTTTAATGGAAGCTGCCATGTTCTCCATTCTTGGAGATTTAAACTTGCATCTGGAGGATAGTAGTTGCCCTAGGATCCTCTATTTCCTCGCGGACTTAGAAGCACTTAATGTCAAACTGAGGAATAATGGTACAACTCATTCGGCGGGTCATTTATTAGATCCGATCTTTACCAACTTTAATCGTATAGTCTGTAAATCCGCCATTCCAACTGTATGGTCGGATCACTTTCATACCCATTTCATAATTTGGGTCCCCATTACAAAAAATATGGTCAGGTCAGAAGCAAGGTTTCGGAATTGGCAAAGAATCAACATAAGTGACCTGAATACTCAATTAATACACTCTAGACCGAATATTGCTCCAAGTGATCTTAGAATTAGCGACTATAAAACCATCAATACTTGGCTTGCGACTGCTGCACAGACAGTAGCGCCTTTTACATCAAGCAAACGCACTTCTTGTTATCCTCCTGCCCCATGGTTCTCTCAAAAATTAGGTGATGAAAAAAGTAACTGTAAAAAATTAGAGAGTCTGTGGAGGAGAGATTATAACTCCACTAATAAGGAAATCTACAAGCAAGAGCTTAATGCCTACCATTTATCCTGCAAAATAGCTAAGGGTAATCATATTAAAGATACCATTTTAGCGGCACAGAGAAACTCTGGCACTCTTTTTAAAGTTTTAACAAATTTGGCAGGAGCGGCCTCTCAACCAGAACCGCCGATTTTATCTACTATGCAATGCAATAATATAGCCAATTATTTCAATGAGAACATTACAAATATCTACTCTCAGTTTGATGAAAACGAGGACACAGTCCCCTCAAATAATATCTCCCTCCTGGGCGAAAATACTAACAAGGTAATCACTAAGGAGAATGTACTAACAGACTGGCAATCTATGGAAATGGAGACTTCTGTAGATATCCTTAACAGCATTAGATCTGGCTCTCCTCAGGACCCTATCCCTGCATCTATTCTAAAGCAGTTGGATTCCTCCATTCTGGACGTAATTAGATCTTTATTAAATGCTTCGCTAGAGGAGGCCGTGATTCCAGATGACTGGAAACATGCTATGGTCATCCCTCTGCTGAAAAAAGCAGAGGGGGACCCAGAGATTTTTCAAACTTTCGGCCAATATCGTTACTACCCATTTGGTCGAAGGTTTTGGAAAAGCATGTCAATAATCAGCTATCTAAATTTGTCAATGATAACAATCTGTTACATTTCTCACAGTCTGGGTTCAGAAAGGGACACTCTACGGAGTCAACTTTACTGGGGGTCACTGAAGCCATCCGAAAGGAATTAGATGGTGGGGGCATGGCGGCACTCATTCTTTTAGACCTGAGTGCCGCCTTCGACACCATCTCCTACCAGACCTTGACTCGCACGTTGGAGGATATAGGAATACAAGGGAATGCCCTGAGATGGCTGGAACAATTTTTGTCACATAGGACTTTCCAAGTATTCTCTAAAAATAACTTGTCTGACACTTATAATTCTCTGTATGGGGTACCTCAGGGCTCTATATTGAGCCCACTTTTATTTAATATATATGTTACCCCACTAGCTAAGGTTGCAGAAGAAATGGGTCTTATTATTTTTTCCTATGCGGATGACACGCAATTAGTGTTCTCCCTAGCATCCACAGACAAATCTGATCTCTCTCCCCTTCGTTCTGGACTTTTGAAAATGGCCGATTGGCTCTATGATAATAAATTAAAACTGAATGCAGAAAAAACAGAACTACTCATTTTTGGCAATCAGAAGAATCTATCGGGCCCCACTCATTGGCCAGTTGAAATGGGCCCGTCCCCGGTCGCGGTCCAATCTGCCCGCAATTTAGGTATAATTATTGATAATAAATTATCAATGTGTGCACATGTTACAAAATTGGCTGCAACTTGCTTTGCCATCCTTAAATGGTTAAGGAAAATACTATGGCAACTGCCTGATGAAGCACAAAGGACCGTAATACAGGCCTTAATAGGGTCTCGATTGGACTATGGAAACATTCTTCTCCTGGGAACCAATAAAGATACTATTAACCGTCTGCAGATTGTACAGAAGACTGCAGCTAGGGTGCTTCTTCATCTCCCTGGGCGTACTAGCATCTCAGAGCACTTGAAGAAACTGCATTGGCTGAAAATCGCCAACAGAGTGAAATTTAAAGCACTCTGCTATATGTTTAGGATCAATATGAATGAGGCTCCTTCCTACTTGTGTAGCTTAGCTCTGAAATATGTACCATCGCACGCTCTTCGATCCATGACACAGGCAAAATTTGTTGTTCCTAGAGTTAAGCGAGTACGCATGGGAGGACGCTCTTTCTCCTATTTGGCCCCTGTCTTATGGAATGCCCTTCCCCTTAATCTGCGGTTGGAATCAAACTATCTCAAATTTCGTAAGGGAGTGAAGTCTTGGCTTTTTGATCAGTAGCTCTTCCCTCTTCTAAGTTTTCAGTTCCTGCAATCAGATCCAAGGCGCTGGGAAACCCTCTGGGTAGGTGTTGCGCCATACAAATGTACAAAATAAACAAATAAATAAATAAATCCATGTCCACATTACCAGGAGTGTTGTCATCACCGAGGGCTTGGTCCTGGGATTGGGTGGTAGTTGTTTGGTGGACTAGCTCTGGCCAGGTGCTCTGCCAAATAGACCTTTTAAAAAAGAGAGAACAATATTGTTGGTGGAAATGTGGTATGTTTAACCACATTCTGGCAGATGCATCAACGAAAATACCTCCTGGTAAAACAGCGAATCGGTAAAACAGGCCGATACCGAACGCAAATCCAGAAAATGCTATGCATCAAACAATTAATCGGAAAAAAATAAAAAATCGCTAATAACCCCCCGCGGTAAAATACCGAATCGCTAAACAGACAATCGGAATTACCGACCCCCAAAGCGGCCATCGGAAATACCGAATCGGTAATAACGAATCGCAATGGTATGCATGAAAACTCGCTAATACCGAAAAACCCCAAAATCGCTATTTAGCCTGAGCAAAATAAGGGGAATCACAACCAGGAGGTAAATTAAACGGAAGGACAGAAAAAAATTTCCAACCCCCTACTGCAGGTGCACACAATCAGCAACCCCTCAAAAAGGCCTGGGAAACCCCACATGTCTTCCAAAATGGCTGCCCTGTACGTGCTTGCTAGGAGGAGGAGGATCAACGCCCAGGACCAGCGCAGGAGGATGATCCAGGACAGGATCTTCAGGGTGCGCATCACCTTGCTGGGGCAGACCGAGGAACAGGTCTACGACAAGTATAGACTGAACCGTGCCATGATAATGCGCCTAATAGCAGACCTGGTCCCATTACTGCAGCACGAGACCCGTAGGACCCACGCCATACCAGCCCATGTGCAGGTCCTATGCTGCCTGCACCTGCTTGCGTCTGGAAGCTTCCAGGGGGTAATAGCTGAGACTGGAGGCGTGTCGCAAAGCGCTTTATCACGCTTCTTCCACCGGTTCCTAGAGGCCATGCTGACATTAATTAATCGCCACATCACCTTCCCCACAACCCCCCAGCAGCTGACCCGCACCAAACGGGAATTCTACCAGGTGGCACAATTCCCCCATGTCATAGGGTGTGTTGACTGCACTCATGTCCCCATCTGTCCTCCATCAACCACCGAATACATTTACCGCAACCGGAAGTCCTATCACTCTCTAAATGTGCAGGTGGTGTGCAATGCCAAGTACATAATTACGGACCTTGTTGCCCAATTCCCCGGGAGCACACACGACGCCTATATATTCCGTCACTGTGGCCTCCACAGGCGCCTGATCAACGGTGAATTTGGAGAGGGACACCTACTAGGTACATATTGATGCATCTTCGTACTCTCCACCCACTCCATCCCCACATGTATATGTACAATCATGCTGATGTCCATTCTCTCCCCATCCTGCAGGTGACAGCGCATACGCATTGCGTGAATATCTACTCACTCCCTACCTGAACCCAGCAACACCACAAGAGCAGCGCTACAACAGAGCACACATCAGCACAAGGAATGTGGTTGAGCGTACATTCGGCATCCTCAAGAGCCGCTTCCGTATACTGCACAAGACTGGAGGTGCCTTGCAGTACGACCCAGTGACCTGCTGCCAGATCATTGCTGTCTGTGCCATCCTGCACAACATCGCCACACGCAGGGGGATACCCATAGAGGTGGACGGAGAGGATGAACTGCGTGCACAGCAACCACCCCCCCAACACCGACAGGCGCATGTGCCCAACACAGCTGAAGGGCAATGGAGGCGGACATACATCACACGGAATCATTTCTGAGACAGGTAACAGAGAGACTTGACAACAGGGCTCCATTTGCAAGGGTTTAATGGGCATGGACACCTGAGTGGTGCAGACAAACAAAACTAAAACATGCTGCTGCTGCAGTAAAAGTCAAAATCAAATAGCACGTCCTCAGTACGGGTGATGCGTGCGGCACTTTGGTCTGGCCATGGTTACGTCACCAAGGACAGTGTAACTCAGTCACATGTTCACTTGCGTTTGCCGCGTACCCCCAGTCTCTTGTCCTGTGACTCCTCGACTTCTACTCGATGGGAGTCTGTGGCAGTTGCATTGCGGCCACTGCGCCTCCTCCCGCTGGTGTCTGATAGGGAGACGCTGCTGACACTGGAGGCTGCCTCACTCCCCTCTTCCGCCCCCAGCATGCTGACACTGGCTGACCCAGGCTGCATTTGCTCCACTGCGGTGGTCACCCTCTCAAGGGCCTTTGCCACATCCCCACAGTAATGACCTAGGTCCACTTGCAGGGACACGGACCTGCGGGACAGCACAGCCGTGGTGTTGCAGAGCTTTTCGATGGCCTTGTTGGTTGTAGTCACTGCAAGCATGATCTGCCTGTGGCGACGCCGCTCACTCTGTTGGCCTGCCACCACGGCATGTGTGAGTTCTTGCAGGCACAGCTTTATGTCATTGTTGCCGGCAGCTACGGCAGTGGTGTGCTCACGCATAGCGTCTGTCATCTTGCTAAGTTTGTTGCATAGCTTGGTCATGGAGAGTTTCATGGCACCCATGTGTCTCCCCTGCAGGCGCTGGACACGCAGCATCCGTGCCTCCACAACTCCGTACCATCCGGACAGATCGACTGGTCTTGCAGCACCACGAGCCGGGTTCACAGCCCTCTGCCTGATGCGCTGTCGTGATGATGTTTGGCTGGTTGGAGTCACGACAGCCTGGCGTGGAACATTTGGGGGTGCTGAACTGTGATCAGATTCCATCAGGGGCAGGGAGGGAACTACAGCTCTGCGGCTCTGTGGAGTGGCCCGCACTGGTGGTGGTTGTGTTGGTGGTGGTGTTGTCTTGGCCTGCGAGGTTGGTGGTGGTGGTGTCTTGGACGGCATGGTTGTGGCTGGTGGTGGTGGTGGTGCCTTGGACTGCAGGGATGGTGGAGGTGTCGACCGCCGTGGTGGTGAAGGGGAGGACATGTCTTCAGCTCTATGTGAGCACTCGGCTTCAGACAACACTGGCGTCTCTGAGATGACGAGGCGGGCACTGTCGTCTGAATCGTAGGGGGATGCATCTGTGTGTGAAACAGTGCATAGTTATTATCATGGTCTATTGTGTTGACATAGCAGTGGCATCTCACAATAAATTACATTTTATGTCTGACAATTGGCCTTTAGCTGCAGTATTAATCTCCGTGCTCTGGCATGCACCCATTCATGTATGTACTACAACTCCCATGGTGCAACAGTTTGGTGAGGGTATGTGTTTAGGGCAACACTACATGGGCACTGGGTCTGGCATGGGGGTTTGGGCAGGGACTTACTACACGCTGCATTGTAACGCTGCCATGCTTCTTACCTTGTTCTCCTTCCGCAGCACCAGAGGTGTCCAGACGTGTGACCCCCACAACAGCTACCCGTTCTATGGTGGACTCCACTAGATCCTCCAGGACAGTGTTTGGCGGCACGTTGGATGTGCCCCCTCCTGTGCCATCAGCATCCTTGACCCTCTGCGCAATCTTCTCCTTGGCCCTCTTCCTTAGGTCATACCACCGTTTTTTTAGGTCGTCGATGCTGCGGTGGGTGACTCCGCAGGCATTTACCTTGTCCTTGATGCGCACCCACATCTTGCGCTTTTCAGCCTCTGGCACCTTCAGGGACAATTTGCCAAACAGCCTGTCATTGTTGCTGGTGACACACTCGATGAGGATTTCCAGCTCCTTATCAGAGAACTTCCTCTTGCGCTTTCGGTGTGTGTCCTTTCCCCGCTGGGGGGCCTCCTTCTCCATCTTCTCCACACTGCCTTTTCCTGCTCGCTACAGGTTCACTCTTGGTCCTCAGCTCCTGTGCTCTGCCTCCTCCTCCGTGCAACTCCGAACGCAGAATGCAGCGTGGCTGTCCTACTTCCTGGTTGTGATGTCATCGTGCCGCATCCGGAGCGTCGCGTACATTGCCCGTTTTCGCTATTACCGAATTCGCTAATACCGGATTCACGAATACCGATTCGGTATTAGCTAACTCGGTATTTGCTACTCATGCGGGTGTACTTTCGCTATTTATTAGCGATTTTTACCGAATCGGTAAATTTTGCAGATTTGTTTGATGCATCGCGGTTTGCATGTCCTTAATAGCGATTCGTTATTTTTCGCTATTACCGACGTGTATTACCGAATGTTGATGCATATGCCTGATTGTTTGTGTCACAGTAAGTAGAGACCTAGGAAGTAACAAAATAGGTAGAGATTACTCTTGTGATCTCTTTTAGTTGTATTGAACTTGTTAACAAGACATTAGGAGACATTCAATACATGCAGTAGAATAGAGCACCTCATTAGATGTGCTGATATGTAGTATTTTTGAAAGATAAATGAACATGACATCTCCAGAACATTTCAGTCAACACGGTGTAGAATTAACATGTATTTGACCATTCCAAGACCTAGTTGTGTATAATACAGGTGGACACCAACTTAGTTGTAAACTTAGCATTAGTCATCATGTGAGCAGTCTAGACTAAATAGGTCACCTACCACTTCTTATCAGCTAAGTTACCTTCATGCCTTACATATATTAGAGTTACACTCTTGGTATGGTGCCACTCATGCCATAAGTAGTTTCAGTTGAGGAGGCCAGGACACCATCAAGCAAAGCAGTCAGGCATGTCTCTGATTAGTGCATTGTATGTATACACACAGTCCATGGGTGGTGAACATCAGATGTAACAGGGCAGAGTAGTGAGAATGGGCAAGAACATTATTGCATCTTGTTCATAATTACAGTAACAGGGTCTCATAGTAGTTGTAGAAGTTGTAGTAATTTCAATCTGAACTCCCCAACACTTGACAATTGGTAAACTGCATGATAAGTGAACATCAGTTGTAACATCAGTTGTAACAGGGCAGACTAGTGAGAATGGGCAAGAACACTATTGCATCATGTTTAGAGTTACGGTAACAGGGTCTCATGTTAGTTATAGTCATTTCAATCTGAACTTCCTAGCACTTGAGAAATAGTAACCTGCATGATAAGTGAACATCAGTTGTAACAGGTAAGACTAGTGAGAATGGTCAACAACACTATTGCAACATGTTTATAGTTACAGTAACAGGGCCTTATGGTAGTTGTAGTAAGTTCAATCTGAACTCCCCAACACTGGAAAATTGGTAACCTGCATGATAAGTGAATATCAGTTCTAACAGGGCAGACTAGTGAGAATGGGCAAAAACACTACTGTATTGAATTTAGAGTTACTGTAATAAGGCCCCACGGTAGTTGAGTCCCTATTACAGGCCCTGATGAATCATTGTTGCAACACACTTGTAGGCAAAATGCTCTAAGGATAGAACATACATTTGCAGAATAACTCATATCATGGGTCCTGGGAATATATTTGTATATTTATAAACTCACAGGCACCATTTCAACATGTGGCATGTAATGGATATTGATACATGCAATCTTATATGCAAAGATAAACATTTTCACTGGCAAACCAACATCTCTGATACTTTGAGGATTGAATGTTAGGAAAATGAATAGACAACAAAATAACAAACCCAGAGTAGAGAGCCAACAGAACATTGAGGCATTGTGACAGTTAGTGAAGTGTAACTTACAAGACTCCAATCTCCCAGCTATTTTTGCCATTCCCTCAGAATGCAGGATGGCCATGTACTTGTCCTCCCTGGGAAAGAGTTATAATGGGGACATTGGGAGGGTCACTGCCAGTCCTCTGGGCCTGCAGGTGGTACTTGAAGGCCAAGGAACACACCTTGATACTGAGGTCATTCCATTTCTTTATAATTTCCATCTGTGTGTGAATTGTGGTACCAACAGCATTCACTTTGTTGACTATCCTGGTCCCCATTTCCAATGTCCTATTAAGAAGAGTATGTTAGACTTGGGCTCCAAACAATTGTGGCTCTACTCTTAAGATCTCATCCACTATGGCTGACAACTCAGCATCTGTAAAACGTGAATTTTTGCGGCGAGGCATTGCTACCAAATAGAGTATGTGACAATGAACGAAAATACACCAAAGGTTATTAGAGAAAAAACTTGAAACAAAAAAGGTGTGGAGAGTGCAAAATGGGATGTGGATAAAAAAATAATTTCCTTAACTTAAAAAACACAAAACTGTGGTGGCTGTCTTGTGGGTTGCAGTGAGAAGCAAATGATCATGGTCAGGGATGGGATGTGTTTTATAGTGTGATTTGCAGGTGTGTCCACATGGCCAAAGGACATCAGCTGTGTACTTTTTTAATCCATTAATTGGCACTGTTGTGGTGCTTTGCTGCGGTTGACCTTCTTTGGGGATCTGCCATAAGGGGGTTGCCAGTAAAATTGTGTTGTCCTAATAGGCTTGGCGGGAAGTCATAGGCCTGACAGCGACAGAGTGTGCATCGCTAACATTGTAGACTGCGCGTAGCCCAGACGGGAACCACACCATCAACGCGGTTGGAGTTTCAGGCTACCTACCTCGTAATACGGGTTTGTATTCGTGATCAAGGCTATAGGCTTTTAAATATGAAAACAATAATGACATTTTCATTTAATTAAAAATCTAAACTAACAATAGCTTGAAGTATAAGTAAACAAACATTCATATATGTAACCAACACTTACATGTAACCTAATAATATTTAAGCATTTAAAAAAACAAAATAATTCTAATAATTATTTAATTAATATTTGTTACTAAATATATAAATATTGCAATAGGTGTATTTGTATGTGTAGGATGGGTCACATCGCCAGTTTCTTAATGTCTGTATAAATACCCATGAAAGAACTGTGGGACCTAAATCCAAGTGAAATGGCTTTTAAATTAATTATAAAGAAACAAACCCAACTCTGTTCCTACTTTGCACAGAGCAATTCTAGCCAAACAAAGCACACATGGGCAGTGATGACCTCATATCAGCCGGCTTTCCCATCATCATATCTTGCTTGCACATATTCTCTGCACTTAAAACTAAGATGTATAGTGCTTAGACTAGATGAGTGGCACTTTTGGAATCATTTAGCTCACTGGCGGTGTCCATCAGAGAAAATTAAATGCAGGGGGTGTGGTATGTCAGATGAATCCTTGGAGCATGTACTATGTGTCTGACCAGCAATGATGGACTTGCACAAATTAAGACTAAGGCCTGAGTGGAACAAATTGGGAGTACGGACCTGCCGGCAGGGCATCATAGTGGCATTAAATCCAGAAAACATGGCCTTGAATGTTTGTTTGATGAAAGTTATCCACTTCGCCTACAGCTTGTTCAGGACCCCATACGGCCACCATGAAAGTTCAGTCCCCCAAATAACAACATGCTAGATACCAAGCACAGCATCTTTTAAAAGAACAGTTATAAATAAACCTATCACTGTTAATTTTATTATATCTAGTTCAAAAATAACATGAACAGCCTACTTGGAGAACTGTTTGTGATACCTTTTCACCCTTCAATATCTGTCTACTGTAATAACAATATGTTTGCACTCGAAAGCTCTAGAAAGGTACTTGAATCATATGTATTTATTCAAAACCTGTTTTTAATTTTTAAAAGATTTGAAGTGTTTAACATGGATGCTCTCTTTCAGCTCATTTTGCAAAGGTTTTAATAACCATATACACTTAAGTACATTCTATTTTATAACCTAATGGCAGTCGCCAGTTGGTAGTTATAGTTAGAACCTAGTTTCCATAGGAAATGCATTTTTTGATTTGCTAATAACTTTGGCGTTGTTTGACGAATCTTCCTGAAATTCTCCCCAAAAAAGTCTATCCAGATCAGCTCCTATCCTTAAAGTTTGGGGTTGATTCGTCAAGCGGGGGCTGAGAAAAAAGTGGGTTCCCAAAACTCATTTTCTCCATGTTAATTTCCATAGGAAATGTTGCGACGAGCTACAGCCCGAACTGCTGAACGAAATTACCCCAAATTTGGCAGAATGGTAGAGCTTGGTTCAGAAAGCGACCTTTCTTTTGTAATGGTGTAAATCCGTTCAGTAGTTTTTTAGAAATTCAAAAAATAAGAGCGGAAAAATAATTTTTCCATAGGAAACTTGTGCAAGGCTACAGCCGAAACTATTGAACGGAATTACCCGAAATTTGGCACGAAGGTAGTGTGTGGGTCAGAAAGTGACCTTTTTTAAAATGGTGTAAATCTGTTCAGTAGTTGCTGAGAAATTAGAAAAAAAAATTCTTCGATATCTGGGTGGAGCCTAAGTCGCGTGCGCGAGCTTCACTGTGATTGGCTGCTAGTAATCCAAACCAGGAAGTGTTGGCAGCCGTCTTGTGGCTCCGTAGAAGCCAGTCACCCGAAAACAAAGAAACAAAGTTATAAAACAAGGGAAGGGGCAGGGTAGAAACACCCTGACCCCCTAGGCCTGCTCAGTGGGTCCTAGAAGGACCCCCAGGGCCCAAAAAGTATTTTTTAAAACAGAAAAAATTGGCGGAATTGGTGCTAGGGTCACATGCTTTATTTTAATGAGGCCCTTGGGTTGGCTAGGTTCTGGGAGCATTTCTTAAAAAATAATAGCGGGGGCTCGCAGGGGTTGCGGTGGCCCGCTGGGGGTACCGCAGCCCCAGGTCTTCAGTCATGCTAGGAGGGGGTTGCGTGGCACCCCTCCTGGAGGCCTGTATGTGCTTATAACTTTGGCATCCTTTGACGAATCTTTATGAAATGATCCAAAAAGTTTCTCTTTTCATGATTAGGTCCTATATTGAAAGTTTGGGGGTGAATGGTGTAGGAAGGACTGAGAAAAAAGGGGGTCCCAAAATGTGTTTATCTCCTTGCAGTTTCGATACGAAACTTTACAGAACGGAATTATGGCATATTTGGCAGGGAGAAAGGTGATGGTCCAGAAAGTATGCTTTTGTTTAAATGGTGAAATATCACATTTTAAAGATAGTGATATTTGAGAATTCTGACATGTGATTGGCTGAGGGGTTACAAGCACAAGCCTGCGACTCATTGGCTGTGAAATGTTGAAACTGGTAAGTGTTGGCAGCCGTTTTGTGATTTACTCCGTTACCTTGCACGTCTCCGTCTAGAAGCCATCGGGTCCGCAGTTTTACCACTGCGAGGCAACACTGGCATCTAAGTGAGATATGCCTTTCACACTGGCTCTCCTCATATAACTAGGTCGCGGCTATGGCTTTAGAAGCCCGTTCGTCGGCTCCCACCTCTCTACGTTTGCAACTAGAACATTGCTGTGGGGCGCAGGTGTCCCTTTGCAAGATTGGATGCGAATTGTTGATAAATCACACTATATGAGCATTGAAAAGCCATTTTGTGATTGAGTTCATCAGCTCGCATCTGTCCGAGGCAACTCTGAAAACATACTGGAGCTCTGTCTGTGAGTGATACCCCTTTCACGCTGCTTCTCCCACATCAGTAGGTAACGCAACCTGTTCCCATATCACCAGCATACCCCCAACAACCTCATTGGGCCCCACAAGTCTGCCTCTGCGAACTAGTGGTATGCTCGCAGCTGTTCCAGTAGGACTTTTCGGGCTGCAATTGTATCTGTGAAGTCAAGACTGGAAATATACCGCAGGTCTCTCTCTGCGAGATACCCTCTTCACGCTCCCTCTTCTCAACATCACCACTTCGCAGCTCTGTCTTTAGAAGCCTGTGCGTCGGCTCGCAGATCTCTACCTTTGTGAGCTAGTACGCTGCTGTGCCTGTACCTCTGCTAGCTACTACGCTACTGTTCCTTTGGGAGTGGACAGCTCGTAGTTCTGCATCTGTGAGTCGAGCGGACGGGCCTTTCTGAAAACATGCCGGAGATTTTTCTGTGAGAGACACCCCTTTCATGCTGTCTTTCCCCACATCAGCAGGTAAAGCACCCTCTTCCCACATTACCAACATACCCCCAACAATCTTCTTGGGCCCGGAAATGTCCCTGTGCGGTTGGACAAACAAGAATCTTAGTCATGTATAGATTTACATATAAAACATTTTATTTAAACAAAACAACAACAAATAAAACTGAAGGGAGGCTGGTGCTGTGGTCACAGGTTTCTGTGAGCAGGCCGGAGACCCGGACACTAGGAATTACTCTGTTGGCAAGACCCCGGGTCAGCCAATATAAGAACTTTCTTGATTTGTTGCCCCTGCTCTGATAGGCAAGCCAGCAGGTTTGCGCCTCACGAGGCTCAACTGGCTCACTCAGAACCAATCTAGGGCTAGCTGATGGGGTTCAACTGTTTCTTCAGCTAATAACTCCTCTGCCTGCATGACACAGCGTTCAAGCCCCTCGATCTGCAGCTGCCGCTGTTGGTCCTGATTACAGAAGTGTGTAAGAGCTAAACCCCTCATAAACACCTTACCAGAGGCATAGAGAGACCCAGGGGATTCCACCAAACCAACATTGAGTATTGGGAAAGCATTCAGTTGTTGCGTCAGGTACTCAACTGCAGCTGTGTCCATGAGGCACCATGGATTAAGGTGCCAGATCAGGCGCTCCCCCTGGACCTCACAGCTCAGCTGGATGGTAATGGGGGCATGGTCAGAGATTCCCTTGGGTTAGATCCCTGCACCAGTGCTAAAAAGCATATTGGTTGCTGGAATAAAGATGTAATCTATGCATGAATTAGTTTGGTGAGCAGCAGAGGTATGAGTGTATGCTCATACATGAGGATGCCAGGTCACCAGATGTCACACAGACCAAGCCCAGATACCCAATCTGCAAGTTAAGTGGTGGAGGGTGGTGAACTTCCGAGCTCTATACAACGGGGGACATATACATGCTGAAGTCCCCATCTATAATGGTGACCCCTCGGAGGACCCAACACATTCCTTTCTACCATGTATAGTGTGGGACCAGGGAGTTAGGAAGGCATGCAGATGCTGAGCAGATGATTGAACATTGATCATCCCCTCAACCATGATGCACCTGCCCTGAAGGTCAGACTTGCTATTAATGGCCACCATCGGAAGCTGCTTGTGGATTAGGACAGTTACTCCACAAGAACTCTTAGAGTAGCAGCGTGATACACTCTGTCATACCCATGTTGGGCCAAAAAGAGTCATTGGGTACCCAGCTGGTATGTCTCTTGCAATAGCAGAATATCAGGTGCTGGGTGTTTCGCAAGCCCCGGGACCCCACGGAGTCAGTATGGCTCTCAGCAGGTGTTGGGGGTTATTGAGGCCATTCACATTATGTTATTAGTTTAAGAACCAGCTTGGCAAGGGAGTAGCATAGGGGCCGGGATTACGACAGAGTAGGCATCCAGCGGGAAAGAAAAGGGAAGAGGTTGCAGCTTACATAAACTTTAAAAAAAAACATATGGCCAAATGGGCCCGAGCATCCCAAACAGTCCCCCCAACTACCCTCCCCACCTTATCCTTCCCTAGAAGCATCTGTCACCCGTAACATGACTACAATTAAAAAAGAAACATCTCTCGAGGTACACACACCAAGTCCCTCCATTGGAGGTGTCCATAGGAAGCAGAATACAGTGCTGCTGGTTCAATACTACAGTAGAGTCTAATGGACATCGAATAAACTCTCCCGGTCAAGTCACAGTTTTTTCCATCTGGCTTAGACAACAGACACCAGGCTTCTGAGACCACTGGGGGATGAGTTCCAAACATAGCTGCTGCTCCGCTGTTGGGGTCTTTTGAAGGGCTGGGTGTCTCCTTGGTGGAGGAGCTCAGCCTGCTCGCATGCTGTGTTTGCCTGGGCTGCTCCGTGCCTAGGATGTTATGGCTCACCTGAGGGAATTCCAGCAATCTTGGGGCTCGGAGGTGAAATAAGTCAGGGGAAGACTCTCCAGCACCAGAGTGGGAGGGGCTAGCTTCTTTCAGCAGAGCAGCAGTAGCTGTCCATCCATAACGGCACACCCCACGGAGTCAGTATAGGTCTCAGCAGTTGTTGGGGGTCATTGAGGCCGTTGACATTATGTTATTAGTTTAAGAACCAGCTTGGCAAGGGTGTAGCATAGGGGCCGGGATTAGGACAGAGTGGGCATCCAGCGGGAAAGAAAAGGCCTAAACTTTAAAAAAACATATGACCAAATGGGCCCAACCATCCCAAACAGTCCCCCCAACTATACTCCCCACCTTATCCTTCCCCAGAAGCATCTGTCACCCATAAAATGACTACAAACAAAAAAAAATACCTCTCGAGGTACACACACCATGGGGCAGATTTATGTTAACTGGCGCATCCCGAGGGATGCGCCAGTTAACATGCGCCACAGTGCGCCACAGCTACGCCACCCATGGTGCGCCGCATTTATAATGCGGCGCACCATGGTGCAAAAACGGCACAGATGCGTGACGCATCTGTGCCGGAAATGTGGTGCATTGCTGGAGTTGCGTCGAAAGCGCGACGCAGCTCCAGCAAGGCTCGGGGGTGCCCCATCTACACAATGCTGCATCAAGACCTACGCCTGCTTTAAGCAGGCGCAGGGGTTTGAAGCAGCATTGGCCAGAAAGTGACTGAGTGAAATCTCATAGATTTCACTCTGCCACTTTCAGGAGGCGTCCCTGAGCAGTAACGCCCCCCCCCCCCCCTGCGCAGGAACGCCTCCTTATGGCGCAGGGCTTTACAACGTGACGTATCTCCTAGATGCGTCACGTTGTAAATAGGGCGCATTGTTTGCGCCGCAGTTGCGTCAAATAAAGTGACGCAATTGCGGCGCAAGGGCATCATAAATCTTCCCCCAAGTCCCTTCATTGGAGGTGTCCATAGGAAACAGGATACAGTGCTGCTGGTTCAATACTACAGTAGAGTCTAATGGACATCGAAGAAACTCTCCCGGTCAAGTCACAGTTTTTTCCTTCTGGCTTAGACAACAGACACCAGGCCTCTGAGACCACTGGGGGATGAGTTCCAAACATAGCTGCTGCTCCGCTGTTGGGGTCTTATGAAGGGCTGGGTGTCTCCATGGTGGAAGAGCTGTCCCTGCAGCAGGTGTTGGGGGTCTTTGGGCAGGATGTGCCACGCTGCTGCACCTTCTGCATCAGATCCAGTCCTTACATAAGAGTGACCCATTGCTCACGAGTTCCATGGAGGGGGTCCTGCAACAGCCAGTTGCACCTCCTTGTTGTTGCCCCCAGCAGGCAACAGGAGTCTTCAGTCATAGTGCACAAGGCCACGCCTGCCTCCATGGAGCCCAGCCTCTCAAAAACGTGACCTTGCAGCTCAAACTGTCCATGGCATGGGTCCTGCAACAAATCATTTGCACCAGCAGTCCTGGTGTGTCCGGACGCCTCCTCAAGGACAGTGGCCCTACCTGTGCCAGGTCCTCCATGTGATGCTGTCCAACCACTGCACTGGCTCTCCTTTGTGGTGTCCCAGTCTCAACTGATGCCACCCCCTGGTGACACTGTGCAAAACCAGTGATGCCCCCAGGATCACGGAAGTGAGCAGACAATAGCTGGCAACATGAGGAATAGAGATACAGGTGACAGGAGCAGGATGGGAACAGATTCACCTCCGGGAGTGGAGAGTTCATCAAGGGACATGGCCATCTTGGCAGGTCAGTCTATGCCCGCCATAATATTTTATTTTTTATAAATAATATGGACTTTATAAAATAAAAAATATAAAAAAAACAATTAAAAATAAACAACAATAGCAAAAGTTTCAATTTTACTACTTCGGTTTAAGTAAAAGTAGGAAAAGAGTTCAGCCTTAAAGGGGTGGGATTTACTATCCCCTCTCCTTCATAGACAGAATCAGAGAAGATGTTGGACTTTAAAAGATTCACAAAATAGGTCTAGAATGTAAATCCGTACGTACTTACTTTAGACTTGGGAATATTGTTGGCTTTTGGTGCGAAGATCAAAGGAAACAAGACCCCCTAAGTTTCCTAGATTAGTGAAAAGAACTTTCACAACAAACAACTACATACAGGTTTGATCCGCACACATTGCAAATGTAAGGAAAGAATTCCACCAGGATGTCATATTTTACATATTCCTTTATTATAATTTCTTGCTTCATAGTAGCCAACACATTTTGTCCTGTTGGAGGACTTCTTCAGGGCTACAAGACATAGTCAACATACAGTATCAAAATACATTGCTTTAAAAACCAACTTGTGTGTATAGACAAAGTCATTTACACAATGCATATAACCAATTAATAGGATTCAGTTTACATGATTCTAAAGTTGTTCCTCTAAGGCCATGTTCATACTAGGCACATTATTTTAACTTGGATTTACAATAGTAAGTCTGGCTACATCACACAGTATGACAGTATGGGAAACTCTTACCACATGAGTATGTCAGACATTGACATCATAAGCCTGTGCTTTTACAATCCTATGTTACCAGAATACAAACATGATATATTACATATTTACAATCTGAGCAGAAAACATCCCAAGTCTAGTATTACAAATGAGAAGATTCCTGTTACTGTGCACAGTGGCATTGGGAGACTCATATTTCTCCTGTCAAGGCACTATCCAATGAGTAGGCCTCATATAAGTATTCCCAGCAGCATTAAAAAGCCACTGCAATGTCATAAAACCTATAGCACAACCCCAAAAGAAGGAAAATAACAGTCAAGGTTAGTTACACCTTGTAATTACCTCATCAGCTGTCCTCTGAGTAGCACTCGTTCTCTTCTTACTCTGGTTGCCAACCACCTTGTATCTATCCTTTCTGAAATATATATAAGGAATAAGGGATATTATAGTCCCGATAGTATATCCTTATTATTCTTATTTACTTAATCAATGGCTTAAGTATAAAAACCAATATACCTGTATCACTGGGATATTATAATCCCCAGACTCCACAAAATATTCCTAAAGTTCTCTATGTTTTCTCTTTCGAAGTAATGGCAGCAACAAAAGCTTCAAGAATAAAACAGTGTAAAACATTCAATAGTTATAAAAAGTTGGGAGTGCTAATCAGGTCAAATCAGAGTAGGCTATTTAATTTATGCGCATACTAGATATAACATTCCGAAAAATGCCAGCAACAAAGGCTGCACAGTAATTCAAAGTCAGTCATCAGTTGGCCAAAATTTAAATACCCCTCTCATTTAGAATTTCAAATCGCATACCTGTGCTCACGTTTTAAGCTCCCAGGCTTGGCAGGTGTTTATTGAAACACTCCTTAGGTGGATGAAGTCATTGTCAACTCATGCATCTGATAGGAACATGTTAAAATAGAAGGCGGGGGTCAAATGTTGTGAGCGATATATCCCACTTGCATGCACGTGCATGTGCATACACGTAATCGAATACCTCTATACCCCTTAAAGTCAATAGAACCATGGTTATATGGTTCCCATACAGGTCCCACTACAGTACCACTGTTGTGTTCACCCACTTCACCCCCTTATCTACACACATAAAGGGGCACCCTATCCCGTAATGACCGCTGAATGTCAGAGGCAAACAAACATAATTTAGATACCTGCATCATAAACAAAAAAAGGGGGGAGAAGGAGGTTAAACCAGACCAGGTCGGCCTCCAGTCAGTATATGCAATACGGGAACCCTATGTGAAGGGTCCAGAGACCTGGTAGGTATTGTGTGGTTACTGCTTATTAAGTCAGTGTATACCAAAAAATATGTAAGAAAGAAAAATTTCTTTCTAGAGTCCCCTCACTCACCGGGGTTGCCCCAGGGTGACATGCTTCATCATTGGGGCCATCCCAGTTCTCTACGAAAAGGGGCGTGCTGCGACAAGGCGACTACGCTGGAGCACTGGTTTTGTGAGATGACTATTTGTGGTGGAAGTGTGGTGATGGTGGAGTGGGTGTGAAATTAAAAATACCATGCTAGTGGGCCTCAACAATTTATTTTGCTCCTAGTGTGGTATAAAAAATTAAAAAGGGGTAACACTGTGTTCTAACTTTTACTGAGCTAGATCAGTGTTATGGTCAACATGTTTCAAGCTCCCCCAAGCTTTTCTTCAGGACCATACAGGGTCCAGCCCTGTATTGCCACTCCTGTTTTCAAATGAAAAAAGTGTTGCTAAAAACTACTTATTTATATTAAACGCTGTTGTCAATAAAACATGCGGGTTGTTATACATACGGCTTGTATTCTACTTGGAATTCTGTAAAAGAGAATAACATTTGTTAAATGATGGACATCCCCTTCCGAGAAGGGGAACAACTCACATGCATCTCACTCCATCTAGGGCGTGGGTGTGCCCTTGGCACCATACTGATGCGTGCTGGTTTTCAAACCGGTGTGGAAAAATAAATCACTGTGAATCAAGTGGTTTAGTGGTTTCACACACAAAAACATATAGACTTACTGTGACTATTGACAAGACACACAACACATACACACGAAATAATAACATGGCAGATGGTTATATTTACATAAAAGAGTGTTTGATTACACCCCATGGTCTTAGGCAAGGGCAGGAACGCCTCGTGGAAACATTGCTGAAAAAGGAGTTGCAAGGTTAGAGTTAGGAGGCTCCTTTACTGTTTACCCTTGTAAAATTGCCGGTATCCTTGCAATCTGGCATCGCTTGTAAACTTACTTCCTATCGGCAAACCCGCTCGGTACTACCTGATGCTTCCTCACCCGACCGCATACTAAAGTGGAACGGGGCTCGCGGTGTATTTAGGAAGCGCGAGCTTCCGGTTTACCGGAAAATCTCTGTCTGCTAGAGCGCTCGTTTAGAGCGGCCATCTTGGTAGTATGTTATCGCACTTGGCGCGAGTGTTGGCGAATATTAAGGATTACTCTCGGATTATACCGAATTTAAAGATAAGAAACAATTTAGAGTGATGCTAGGTATGGGGGCATTCTAATAAACAAATTTAGAACACAGGTTTTTTTCTCACGGATGGATGATGTTTTCGTAAGGCTAACTATATTTTAAAGAAAAACGGGTGTTTTGGCAATTGTGTAGATAGGAGGGTTAGTGCCTTTCTTTAATGGGAAGGCAGTGGAGTGTGTTATGTTATTATGAAAAAAATATTATTCCTGGTTGCTGAGGTTTCTTATTATTGGGGGCAGTATTTCCATAGTAATGATTCAGTTTTGGTTTTCCCCATCACAGTTCATTTAATTGTTACAGGTGGCCTACGGTCGAAAGGTCCCCAATGGGATTTCATCATTGAGTCCCTGGGTGTCCGTATGCAGATGAAACACCCATCTTTGTTCTTTCTCATGGAGGATTCGTTCCTGATTGTCTTTGTTTTTTGACTGCTTCTATGACCACCCATGTTAGATCATTTGGTGTATGGTTCTGTTCAATGAAGTGGGTGGTCATTCTCGTTGTGGCTCGTTTGCACCTGATATTACTTCTGTGCTCTACTATGCGAGTACTGACCTTTCTAGTGGTCATACCTACATAGTGTAGGTTGCATGTGCAGGTTATCAAGTACACAACTCCACTGGTATTGCAATTGGAAAATCCCTTTAACTCCCATTTTGTAGTGTTGTTGAAGGTTATGGTTTTGGTTGGGGAAGTCAAATGACAGACACTACAGTTGTTACATGGGAAATGACCATCAGGTAGTGGTTGGGATCTTACTGTCTGGTTTGTGGATGTGGGACGGGTATGTACCAAATAATCTTTCAAATTTTTACCCCGCCTATGGCTGAACATTGGGGTAGGTATGTTTAGGCCGCCGCTGTTGAGTATTGGCCAATGTTTTTTGATTATTTTGGACACACTGTCAGAGACTTGGTTGTACATCGTGATACAGATTGTTTTTTTGTTCTCAGGTTGTGTTCTCTCCTTAGGTTCTAATAGTGCTTCCCTATTGTTGTTTGCCGCCCGTTTCTTAGCCTCTTTAATCAGTTTATTTGGGTATTTTCTGTTTCTCAGCTTGTTGCTCAAGTCCTCCGCTTGGGTTAGGTAGTCAGATTTTGTGCTACAATTCCTGCGTAAACGGAGGAATTGCCCAAATGGGAGGTTTTGTTGGAGATGGCGAGGGTGGAAACTGTCAAAGGTCAAGAGGCAGTTTCTTGCTGTATCTTTAAAATGGGTTGTTGTTATCAGTCTGCCTGACTCAGCATGAATGTTAAGATCCAAGAAAACTAGATCAGTCTTGCTCATTGAGCAGGTGAATTTCAGAAAGGGATCCTGTGTGTTGAGCCAAGTTAGAAAAGTCTGTGCTTCTTCCTCTGTGCCTTGCCATATCAACAGAATGTCGTCGATATAGCGTTTCCAATGTAGGATTTGGTGTCTGTGTGGATTCCTCTCATTCAGTATTTTGTTTTTCTCCAGTTGATGGACGTACAATCCGGCTATGCTCGGCGCAAATGTACTGCCCATACTGGTCCCATGTTGTTGTTTATATAGGGTTGATTCAAAACGGAAGAAGTTCTCACACAGTGCTAATTGACGGCATTCTAGTACAACATGGCGAGGGGTGTGGAATTCCCACTCGTTCTCGTATAGTACTTCCTCCAGAATCTGTAAGGTCTCTCTGTGTGGCAAGCTAGTATATAGACTTTCGACATCCAGACTTATCAGAAGACTGGATGTCGCGTCAAAGGTTAGATCTTGTAACAGGCACAGTACGTCCTTAGTGTCCCTCAGATCGGTGTCCGTTTTTTGCACTAGGGGTCTAAGAAAGGCATCCGCGAATTTTGAAAGAGGCTCTAGGATTGAGCCTATCCCCGAGACTATAGGCCTCCCTGGTGGGTTGTCTAGTCTCTTGTGTATCTTGGGGATGGTATAGAAGTATGGTGTTGTTGGCTTTTTATTTGTTAGGAACTCAATTTCTTTTTTACTAAGCCAATCGTTGGCTTGACATTCCTCTGTTAGGTAGGCGATTGAGATTCTCAATCGTTCTGTTGGGTCTTCATCCAGTTTGGCGTAGTTTCTAGTGTCCCCCAGTAAACGGAGGCATTCATTCCTGCAATCCGTGGTGTTTTGTAGTACAATCGCACCGCCTTTGTCGGCTGGTTTTATAGTAATGAGGTTGTTTTTTGACAGTTCCTGCAGTGCTGATTGTTCAGCTTTGCTAGTATTATGAAATACTCTGATAGTTCGTGGGTCTAACTCCTGGACCTCTCTCATGACCGCTTTTTCAAAAGTTAATACTTCCACAGGTAGGCTGTGTGCTGGAGGGACAAAATTTGATTTTTTATGTAGTCCTGTGTCACTCTTTGTTTGCTCTGTGGGATCTTTGTCTTGGAAGAATACTTGCAATTTGACTTTTTTCAGGAATTCTTTCAGTTCACAACATAGTTTGAACTTATCTGTGGTTGGGGTAGGTACAAATCCTAAGCCCTTGTTAAGCACTTGGATCTGTATGGCTGTGAGGCTTAATGATGATAGATTTACTACTAAATCGAGCTGGTGCTCGTGGTCGGTTCCGGGGGGCCTTTGCTCCGTGTGTGACATGTTGTTGTCACCACTGGTTCTGCCCATTGTACTCCCTGGCTGGGTTTGTTTTTTGCTCTTTGCGCCTGACGGCCTCTCCCTAAAAAAGGTTTCCTTTGGTTGCCTTGGTTTCCTTGATCATTTTCCCAATTCTGATAATTGGGTTGGTTGTACATTGGTGGGCCATAGAAGAAAGGCGGGGGCGGAGGGCAATAATTGTATGGGTCTTGGTACACTGGCCACATTGGTGCTTGGTTGCCTCTGTAACCCCTTGTGTTGCCTCTTCCTCTTCTGGGTCTTCTGTTGGGGGTGGTGTTGTAATTACTTGATCCCCCAGAGCTATTTGATCCTGTGTCAGAGCCATCACTGTCAGTGTTATATCCAGGGTTTTTGTTGCTGGTTCTGTAATCATCCCTAATATAAGGATATACTTTTTCGTGAGAAAATGCTTTTTTATCCTTAGATAATTTGATGTATTTTGAATCCTTTAGGCTGATTTCAAATTCAGACATAGTTTTGTTTAGCTCATTCAGTCTTTTTGTTAGATCAGCTGGAGTTTGGAAAGACTTAAGGCGGATCTCCATGGAATTTATCTCTTCCTTCAGGGAGTCTACTAATCTTGTTGCGGTTTTGATGATCAAAACCAACCAGTCCCTGGTACAGTGCTAGGATATTTGTGACCAGTCTAGTTTGAATTGTTTGTCATGCTGGAATATAAATGGTTCATTCCTGACTATGAGGCCTCTTGGTGCTGCGTTTGCTTGTAAGTATTCCGCCATCATGACGCCATGAATCAATGTTTTTATCTGTGTTTTCTTCAATTCAGTCAGTTCGTCCCAACATTGGCTCGCATCACTGTTTTCTCCTGTGGATGCTCCTGCATGTGGTAGCATGGAGGCAATGGCTCTATCAACTTCATCCTCCGAGAAGGATAGTCCTGTGTTCTGTGCCATGGTTTCTTTTGTGAGTTTCTTTGTGTGTGTGATGTCTTAGTCACTAGATCAACCAGGTGTGTACCTTTCAGTTGATCTTTGTTTTTAGAAAAAAAACTCCCGCAGCCCGTGGCTGCTTGATGCATAAACAAAAAAAGGGGGGAGAAGGTGGTTAAACCAGACCAGGTCGGCCTCCAGTCAGTATATGCAATACAGGAACCCTATGTGAAGGGTCCAGAGACCTGGTAGGTAATGTGTGGTTACTGCTTATTAAGTCAGTGTATACCAAAAAATATGTAAGAGAGAAAAATTTCTTTCTAGAGTCCCCTCACTCACCGGGGTTGCCCCACGGTGACATGCTTCATCATTGGGGCCATCCCAGTTCTCTACGAAAAGGGGCGTGCTGCGACAAGGCGACTACGCTGGAGCACTGGTTTTGTGAGATGACTATGTGTGGTGCAAGTGTGGTGATGGTGGAGTGGGTGTGCAATTAAAAATACCGTGCTAGTGGGCCTCAACAATTTATTTTGCTCCTAGTGTGGTATAAAAAATTAAAAAGGGGTAACACTGTGTTCTAACTTTTACTGAACTAGATCAGTGTTATGGTCAACATGTTTCAAGCTCCCCCAAGCTTTTCTTCAGGACCATACAGGGTCCAGCCCTGTATTGCCACTCCTGTTTTCAAATGAAAAAAGTGTTGCTAAAAACTACTTATTTATATTATACGCTGTTGTCAATAAAACATGCGTGTTGTTATACATACGGCTTGTATTCTACTTGGAATTCTGTAAAAGAGAATAACATTTGTTAAATGATGGACATCCCCTTCCGAGAAGGGGAACAACTCACATGCATCTCACTCCATCTAGGGCGTGGGTGTGCCCTTGGCACCATACTGATGCGTGCTGGTTTTCAAACCGGTGTGGAAAAATAAATCACTGCGAATCAAGTGGTTTAGTGGTTTCACACACAAAAACATATAGACTTACTGTGACTATTGACAAGACACACAACACATACACACGAAATAATAACATGGCAGATGGTTATATTTACATAAAAGAGTGTTTGATTACACCCCATGGTCTTAGGCAAGGGCAGGAACGCCTCGTGGAAACATTGCTGAAAAAGGAGTTGCAAGGTTAGAGTTAGGAGGCTCCTTTACTGTTTACCCTTGTAAAATTGCCGGTATCCTTGCAATCTGGCATCGCTTGTAAACTTACTTCCTATCGGCAAACCCGCTCGGTACTACCTGATGCTTCCTCACCCGACCGCATACTAAAGTGGAACGGGGCTCGCGGTGTATTTAGGAAGCGCGAGCTTCCGGTTTACCGGAAAATCTCTGTCTGCTAGAGCGCTCGTTTAGAGCGGCCATCTTGGTAGTATGTTATCGCGCTTGGCGCGAGTTTTGGCGAATATTAAGGATTACTCTCGGATTATACCGAATTTAAAGATAAGAAACAATTTAGAGTGATGCTAGGTATGGGGGCATTCTAATAAACAAATTTAGAACACAGGTTTTTTTCTCACGGATGGATGATGTTTTCGTAAGGCTAACTATATTTTAAAGAAAAACGGGTGTTTTGGCAATTGTGTAGATAGGAGGGTTAGTGCCTTTCTTTAATGGGAAGGCAGTGGAGTGTGTTATGTTATTATGAAAAAAATTTTTATTCCTGGTTGCTGAGGTTTCTTATTATTGGGGGCAGTATTTCCATAGTAATGATTCAGTTTTGGTTTTCCCCATCACAGTTCATTTAATTGTTACAGGTGGCCTACGGGCGAAAGGCCCCCCATGGGATTTCATCATTGAGTCCCTGGGTGTCCGTATGCAGACAAAACACCCATCTTTGTTCTTTCTCATGGAGGATTCGTTCCTGATTGTCTTTGTTTTTGACTGCTTCTATGACCACCCATGTTAGATCATTTGGTGTATGGTTCTGTTCAATGAAGTGGGTGGTCATTCTCGTTGTGGCTCGTTTGCACCTGATATTACTTCTGTGCTCCACTATGCGAGTACTGACCTTTCTAGTGGTCATACCTACATAGTGTAGGTTGCATGTCCAGGTTATCAAGTACACAACTCCACTGGTATTGCAATTGGAAAATCCCTTTAACTCCCATTTCGTAGTGTTGTTGAAGGTTATGGTTTTGGTTGGGGAAGTCAAATGACAGACACTACAGTTGTTACATGGGAAATGACCATCAGGTAGTGGTTGGGATCCTACTGTCTGGTTTGTGGATGTGGGACGGGTATGTACCAAATAATCTTTCAAATTTTTACCCCGCCTATGGCTGAACATTGGGGTAGGTATGTTTAGGCCGCCGCTGTTGAGTATTGGCCAATGTTTTTTGATTATTTTGGACACACTGTCAGAGACTTGGTTGTACGTCGTGATACAGATTGGTTTTTTGTTCTCAGGTTGTGTTCTCTCCTTAGGTTCTAATAGTGCTTCCCTATTGTTGTTTGCCGCCCGTTTCTTAGCCTCTTTAATCAGTTTATTTGGGTATTTTCTGTTTCTCAGCTTGTTGCTCAAGTCCTCCGCTTGGGTTAGGTAGTCAGATTTTGTGCTACAATTCCTGCGTAAACGGAGGAATTGCCCAAATGGGAGGTTTTGTTTGAGATGGCGAGGGTGGAAACTGTCAAAGGTCAAGAGGCAGTTTCTTGCTGTCTCTTTAAAATGGGTTGTTGTTATCAGTCTGCCTGACTCAGCATGAATGTTAAGATCCAAGAAAACTAGATCAGTCTTGCTCATTGAGCAGGTGAATTTCAGAAAGGGATCCTGTGTGTTGAGCCAAGTTAGAAACGTCTGTGCTTCTTCCTCTGTGCCTTGCCATATCAACAGAATGTCGTCGATATAGCGTTTCCAATGTAGGATTTGGTGTCTGTGTGGATTCCTCTCATTCAGTATTTTGTTTTTCTCCAGTTGATGGACGTACAATCCGGCTATGCTCGGCGCAAATGTACTGCCCATACTGGTCCCATGTTGTTGTTTATATAGGGTTGATTCAAAACGGAAGAAGTTCTCACACAGTGCTGATTGACAGCATTCTAGTACTACATGGCGAGGGGTATGGAATTCCCACTCGTTCTCGTATAGTACTTCCTCCAGAATCTGTAAGGTCTCTCTGTGTGGCAAGCTAGTATATAGACTTTCGACATCCAGACTTATCAGAAGACTGGATGTCGCGTCAAAGGTTAGATCTTGTAACAGGCACAGTACGTCCTTAGTGTCCCTCAGATAGGTGTCCGTTTTTTCCACTAGGGGTCTGAAAAAGGCATCCGCGAATTGTGAAAGAGGCTCTAGGATTGAGCCTATCCCCGAGACTATAGGCCTCCCTGGTGTATTGTCTAGTCTCTTGTGTATCTTGGGGATGGTATAGAAGTATGGTATTGTTGGCTTTTTATTTGTTAGGAACTCAATTTCTTTTTTACTAAGCCAATCGTTGGCTTGACATTCCTCTGTTAGGTAGGCGATTGAGATTCTCAATCGTTCTGTTGGGTCTTCATCCAGTTTGGCGTAGTTTCTAGTGTCCCCCAGTAAACGGAGGCATTCATTCCTGTAATCCGTGGTGTTTTGTAGTACAATCGCACCGCCTTTGTCAGCTGGTTTTATAGTAATGAGGTTGTTTTTTGACAGTTCCTGCAGTGCTGATTGTTCAGCTTTGCTAGTATTATGAAATACTCTGATAGTTCGTGGGTCTAACTCCTGGACCTCTCTCATGACCGCTTTTTCAAAAGTTAATACTTCCACAGGTGGGCTGTGTGCTGGAGGGACAAAATTTGATTTTTTATGTAGTCCTGTGTCACTCTTTGTTTGCTCTGTGGGATCTTTGTCTTGGAAGAATACTTGCAATTTGACTTTTCTCAGGAATTCTTTCAGTTCACAACATAGTTTGAACTTATCTGTGGTTGGGGTAGGTACAAATCCTAAGCCCTTGTTAAGCACTTGGATCTGTATGGCTGTGAGGCTTAATGATGATAGATTTACTACTAAATCGAGCTGGTGCTCGTGGTCGGTTCCGGGGGGCCTTTGCTCCGTGTGTGACGTGTTGTTGTCACCACTGGTTCTGCCCATTGTACTCCCTGGCTGGGTTTGTTTTTTGCTCTTTGCGCCTGACGGCCTCTCCCTAAAAAAGGTTTCCTTCGGTTGCCTTGGTTTCCTTGATCATTTCCCCAATTCTGATAGTTGGGTTGGTTGTACATTGGTGGGCCATAGAAGAAAGGCGGGGGCAGAGGGCAATAATTGTATGGGTCTTGGTACACTGGCCACATTGGTGCTTGGTTGCCTCTGTAACCCCTTGTGTTGCCTCTTCCTCTTCTTGGTCTTCTGTTGGGGGTGGTGTTGTAATTACTTGATCCCCCAGAGCTATTTGATCCTGTGTCAGAGCCATCACTGTCAGTGTTATATCCAGGTTTTTGTTGCTGGTTCTGTAATCATCCCTAATATAAGGATATACTTTTTCGTGAGAAAATGCTTTTTTATCCTTAGATAATTTGATGTATTTTGAATCCTTTAGGCTGATTTCAAATTCAGACATAGTTTTGTTTAGCTCATTCAGTCTTTTTGTTAGTTCAGCTGGAGTTTGGAAAGACTTAAGGCGGATCTCCATGGAATTTATCTCTTCCTTCAGGGAGTCTACTAATCTTGTTGCAGTTTTGATGATCAAAACCAACCAGTCCCTGGTACAGTGCCAGGATATTTGTGACCAGTCTAGTTTGAATTGTTTGTCATGCTGGAATATAAATGGTTCATTCCTGACTATGAGGCCTCTTGGTGCTGCGTTTGCTTGTAAGTATTCCACCATCATGACGCCATGAATCAATGTTTTTGTCTGTGTTTTCTTCAATTCAGTCAGTTCGTCCCAACATTGGCTCGCATCACTGTTTTCTCCTGTGGATGCTCCTGCATGTGGTAGCATGGAGGCAATGGCTCTATCAACTTCATCCTCCGAGAAGGATAGTCCTGTGTTCTGTGCCATGGTTTCTTTTGTGAGTTTCTTTGTGTGTGTGATGTCTTAGTCACTAGATCAACCAGGTGTGTACCTTTCAGTTGATCTTTGTTTTTAGAAAAAAACTCCTGCAGCCCGTGGCTGCTTGATGCATAAACAAAAAAAGGGGGGAGAAGGAGGTTAAACCAGACCAGGTCGGCCTCCAGTCAGTATATGCAATACAAAAACCCTATGTGAAGGGTCCAGAGACCTGGTAGGTATTGTGTGGTTACTGCTTATTAAGTCAGTGTATACCAAAAAATATGTAAGAAAGAAAAATTTCTTTCTAGAGTCCCCTCACTCGCCGGGGTTGCCCCACGGTGACATGCTTCATCATTGGGGCCATCCCAGTTCTCTACGAAAAGGGGCGTGCTGCGACAAGGCGACTACGCTGGAGCACTGGTTTTGTGAGATGACTATGTGTGGTGCAAGTGTGGTGATGGTGGAGTGGGTGTGAAATTAAAAATACCGTGCTAGTGGGCCTCAACAATTTATTTTGCTCCTAGTGTGGTATAAAAAATTAAAAAGGGGTAACACTGTGTTCTAACTTTTACTGAGCTAGATCAGTGTTATGGTCAACATGTTTCAAGCTCCCCCAAGCTTTTCTTCAGGACCATACAGGGTCCAGCCCTGTATTGCCACTCCTGTTTTCAAATGAAAAAAGTGTTGCTAAAAACTACTTATTTATATTATACGCTGTTGTCAATAAAACATGCGTGTTGTTATACATACGGCTTGTATTCTACTTGGAATTCTGTAAAAGAGAATAACATTTGTTAAATGATGGACATCCCCTTCCGAGAAGGGGAACAACTCACATGCATCTCACTCCATCTAGGGCGTGGGTGTGCCCTTGGCACCATACTGATGCGTGCTGGTTTTCAAACCGGTGTGGAAAAATAAATCACTGCGAATCAAGTGGTTTAGTGGTTTCACACACAAAAACATATAGACTTACTGTGACTATTGACAAGACACACAACACATACACACGAAATAATAACATGGCAGATGGTTATATTTACATAAAAGAGTGTTTGATTACACCCCATGGTCTTAGGCAAGGGCAGGAACGCCTCGTGGAAACATTGCTGAAAAAGGAGTTGCAAGGTTAGAGTTAGGACGCTCCTTTACTGTTTACCCTTGTAAAATTGCCGGTATCCTTGCAATCTGGCATCGCTTGTAAACTTACTTCCTATCGGCAAACCCGCTCGGTACTACCTGATGCTTCCTCACCCGACCGCATACTAAAGTGGAACGGGGCTCGCGGTGTATTTAGGAAGCGCGAGCTTCCGGTTTACCGGAAAATCTCTGTCTGCTAGAGCGCTCGTTTAGAGCGGCCATCTTGGTAGTATGTTATCGCGCTTGGCGCGAGTGTTGGCGAATATTAAGGATTACTCTCGGATTATACCGAATTTAAAGATAAGAAACAATTTAGAGTGATGCTAGGTATGGGGGCATTCTAATAAACAAATTTAGAACACAGGTTTTTCTCTCACGGATGGATGATGTTTTCGTAAGGCTAACTATATTTTAAAGAAAAACAGGTGTTTTGGCAATTGTGTAGATAGGAGGGTTAGTGCCTTTCTTTAATGGGAAGGCAGTGGAGTGTGTTATGTTATTATGAAAAAAAATATTATTCCTGGTTGCTGAGGTTTCTTATTATTGGGGGCAGTATTTCCATAGTAATGATTCAGTTTTGGTTTTCCCCATCACAGTTCATTTAATTGTTACAGGTGGCCTACGGGCGAAAGGCCCCCCATGGGATTTCATCATTGAGTCCCTGGGTGTCCGTATGCAGACGAAACACCCATCTTTGTTCTTTCTCATGGAGGATTCGTTCCTGATTGTCTTTGTTTTTGACTGCTTCTATGACCACCCATGTTAGATCATTTGGTGTATGGTTCTGTTCAATGAAGTGGGTGGTCATTCTCGTTGTGGCTCGTTTGCACCTGATATTACTTCTGTGCTCTACTATGCGAGTACTGACCTTTCTAGTGGTCATACCTACATAGTGTAGGTTGCATGTGCAGGTTATCAAGTACACAACTCCACTGGTATTGCAATTGGAAAATCCCTTTAACTCCCATTTCGTAGTGTTGTTGAAGGTTATGGTTTTGGTTGGGGAAGTCAAATGACAGACACTACAGTTGTTACATGGGAAATGACCATCAGGTAGTGGTTGGGATCCTACTGTCTGGTTTGTGGATGTGGGACGGGTATGTACCAAAAATTCTTTCAAATTTTTACCCCGCCTATGGCTGAACATTGGGGTAGGTATGTTTAGGCCGCCTCTGTTGAGTATTGGCCAATGTTTTTTGATTATTTTGGACACACTGTCAGAGACTTGGTTGTACGTCGTGATACAGATTGGTTTTTTGTTCTCAGGTTGTGTTCTCTCCTTAGGTTCTAATAGTGCTTCCCTATTGTTGTTTGCCGCCCGTTTCTTAGCCTCTTTAATCAGTTTATTTGGGTATTTTCTGTTTCTCAGCTTGTTGCTCAAGTCCTCCGCTTGGGTTAGGTAGTCAGATTTTGTGCTACAATTCCTGCGTAAACGAAGGAATTGCCCAAATGGGAGGTTTTGTTTGAGATGGCGAGGGTGGAAACTGTCAAAGGTCAAGAGGCAGTTTCTTGCTGTCTCTTTAAAATGGGTTGTTGTTATCAGTCTGCCTGACTCAGCATGAATGTTAAGATCCAAGAAAACTAGATCAGTCTTGCTCATTGAGCAGGTGAATTTCAGAAAGGGATCCTGTGTGTTGAGCCAAGTTAGAAAAGTCTGTGCTTCTTCCTCTGTGCCTTGCCATATCAACAGAATGTCGTCGATATAGCGTTTCCAATGTAGGATTTGGTGTCTGTGTGGATTCCTCTCATTCAGTATTTTGTTTTTCTCCAGTTGATGGACGTACAATCCGGCTATGCTCGGCGCAAATGTACTGCCCATACTGGTCCCATGTTGTTGTTTATATAGGGTTGATTCAAAACGGAAGAAGTTCTCACACAGTGCTGATTGACAGCATTCTAGTACTACATGGCGAGGGGTATGGAATTCCTACTCGTTCTCGTATAGTACTTCCTCCAGAATCTGTAAGGTCTCTCTGTGTGGCAAGCTAGTATATAGACTTTCGACATCCAGACTTATCAGAAGACTGGATGTCGCGTCAAAGGTTAGATCTTGTAACAGGCACAGTACGTCCTTAGTGTCCCTCAGATAGGTGTCCGTTTTTTGCACTAGGGGTCCGAGAAAGGCATCCGCGAATTGTGAAAGAGGCTCTAGGATTGAGCCTATCCCCGAGACTATAGGCCTCCCTGGTGGGTTGTCTAGTCTCTTGTGTATCTTGGGGATGGTATAGAAGTATGGTATTGTTGGCTTTTTATTTGTTAGGAACTCAATTTCTTTTTTACTAAGCCAATCGTTGGCTTGACATTCCTCTGTTAGGTAGGCGATTGAGATTCTCAATCGTTCTGTTGGGTCTTCATCCAGTTTGGCGTAGTTTCTAGTGTCCCCCAGTAAACGGAGGCATTCATTCCTGTAATCCGTGGTGTTTTGTAGTAAAATCGCACCGCCTTTGTCGGCTGGTTTTATAGTAATGAGGTTGTTTTTTGACAGTTCCCGCAGTGCTGATTGTTCAGCTTTGCTAGTATTATGAAATACTCTGATAGTTCGTGGGTCTAACTCCTGGACCTCTCTCATGACCGCTTTTTCAAAAGTTAATACTTCCACAGGTAGGCTGTGTGCTGGAGGGACAAAATTTGATTTTTTATGTAGTCCTGTGTCACTCTTTGTTTGCTCTGTGGGATCTTTGTCTTGGAAGAATACTTGCAATTTGACTTTTCTCAGGAATTCTTTCAGTTCACAACATAGTTTGAACTTATCTGTGGTTGGGGTAGGTACAAATCCTAAGCCCTTGTTAAGCACTCGGATCTGTATGGCTGTGAGGCTTAATGATGATAGATTTACTACTAAATCGAGCTGGTGCTCGTGGTCGGTTCCGGGGGGCCTTTGCTCCGTGTGTGACGTGTTGTTGTCACCACTGGTTCTGCCCATTGTACTCCCTGGCTGGGTTTGTTTTTTGCTCTTTGCGCCTGACGGCCTCTCCCTAAAAAAGGTTTCCTTTGGTTGCCTTGGTTTCCTTGATCATTTCCCCAATTCTGATAGTTGGGTTGGTTGTACATTGGTGGGCCATAGAAGAAAGGCGGGGGCGGAGGGCAATATCTGTATGGGTCTTGGTACACTGGCCACATTGGTGCTTGGTTGCCTCTGTAACCCCTTGTGTTGCCTCTTCCTCTTCTGGGTCTTCTGTTGGGGGTGGTGTTGTAATTACTTGATCCCCCAGAGCTATTTGATCCTGTGTCAGAGCCATCACTGTCAGTGTTATATCCAGGGTTTTTGTTGCTGGTTCTGTAATCATCCCTAATATAAGGATATACTTTTTCGTGAGAAAATGCTTTTTTATCCTTAGATAATTTGATGTATTTTGAATCCTTTAGGCTGATTTCAAATTCAGACATAGTTTTGTTTAGCTCATTCAGTCTTTTTGTTAGTTCAGCTGGAGTTTGGAAAGACTTAAGGCGGATCTCCATGGAATTTATCTCTTCCTTCAGGGAGTCTACTAATCTTGTTGCGGTTTTGATGATCAAAACCAACCAGTCCCTGGTACAGTGCCAGGATATTTGTGACCAGTCTAGTTTGAATTGTTTGTCATGCTGGAATATAAATGGTTCATTCCTGACTATGAGGCCTCTTGGTGCTGCGTTTGCTTGTAAGTATTCCGCCATCATGACGCCATGAATCAATGTTCAGGAAACCAAGGCAACCAAAGGAAACCTTTTTTAGGGAGAGGCCGTCAGGCGCAAAGAGCAAAAAACAAACCCAGCCAGGGAGTACAATGGGCAGAACCAGTGGTGACAACAACACGTCACACACGGAGCAAAGGCCCCCCGGAACCGACCACGAGCACCAGCTCGATTTAGTAGTAAATCTGTCATCATTATGCCTCACAGCCATACAGATCCAAGTGCTTAACAAGGGCTTAGGATTTGTACCTACCCCAACCACAGATAAGTTCAAACTATGTTGTGAACTGAAAGAATTCCTGAGAAAAGTCAAATTGCAAGTATTCTTCCAAGACAAAGATCCCACAGAGCAAACAAAGAGTGACACAGGACTACATAAAAAATCAAATTTTGTCCCTCCAGCACACAGCCTACCTGTGGAAGTATTAACTTTTGAAAAAGCGGTCATGAGAGAGGTCCAGGAGTTAGACCCACGAACTATCAGAGTATTTCATAATACTAGCAAAGCTGAACAATCAGCACTGCAGGAACTGTCAAAAAACAACCTCATTACTATAAAACCAGCCGACAAAGGCGGTGCGATTGTACTACAAAACACCACGGATTACAGGAATGAATGCCTCCGTTTACTGGGGGACACTAGAAACTACGCCAAACTGGATGAAGACCCAACAGAACGATTGAGAATCTCAATCGCCTACCTAACAGAGGAATGTCAAGCCAACGATTGGCTTAGTAAAAAAGAAATTGAGTTCCTAACAAATAAAAAGCCAACAATACCATACTTCTATACCATCCCCAAGATACACAAGAGACTAGACAACCCACCAGGGAGGCCTATAGTCTCGGGGATAGGCTCAATCCTAGAGCCTCTTTCACAATTCGCGGATGCCTTTCTCAGACCCCTAGTGCAAAAAACGGACACCTATCTGAGGGACACTAAGGACGTACTGTGCCTGTTACAAGATCTAACCTTTGACGCGACATCCAGTCTTCTGATAAGTCTGGATGTCGAAAGTCTATATACTAGCTTGCCACACAGAGAGACCTTACAGATTCTGGAGGAAGTACTATACGAGAACGAGTGGGAATTCCACACCCCTCGCCATGTAGTACTAGAATGCTGTCAATTAGCACTGTGTGAGAACTTCTTCCGTTTTGAATCAACCCTATATAAACAACAACATGGGACCAGTATGGGCAGTACATTTGCGCCGAGCATAGCCGGATTGTACGTCCATCAACTGGAGAAAAACAAAATACTGAATGAGAGGAATCCACACAGACACCAAATCCTACATTGGAAACGCTATATCGACGACATTCTGTTGATATGGCAAGGCACAGAGGAAGAAGCACAGACTTTTCTAACTTGGCTCAGCACACAGGATCCCTTTCTGAAATTCACCTGCTCAATGAGCAAGACTGATCTAGTTTTCTTGGATCTTAACATTCATGTTGAGTCAGGCAGACTGATAACAACAACCCATTTTAAAGAGACAGCAAGAAACTGCCTCTTGACCTTTGACAGTTTCCACCCTCGCCATCTCAAACAAAACCTCCCATTTGGGCAATTCCTCCGTTTACGCAGGAATTGTAGCACAAAATCTGACTACCTAACCCAAGCGGAGGACTTGAGCAACAAGCTGAGAAACAGAAAATACCCAAATAAACTGATTAAAGAGGCTAAGAAACGGGCGGCAAACAACAATAGGGAAGCACTATTAGAACCTAAGGAGAGAACACAACCTGAGAACAAAAAACCAATCTGTATCACGACGTACAACCAAGTCTCTGACAGTGTGTCCAAAATAATCAAAAAACATTGGCCAATACTCAACAGCGGCGGCCTAAACATACCTACCCCAATGTTCAGCCATAGGCGGGGTAAAAATTTGAAAGATTATTTGGTACATACCCGTCCCACATCCACAAACCAGACAGTAAGATCCCAACCACTACCTGATGGTCATTTCCCATGTAACAACTGTAGTGTCTGTCATTTGACTTCCCCAACCAAAACCATAACCTTCAACAACACTACGAAATGGGAGTTAAAGGGATTTTCCAATTGCAATACCAGTGGAGTTGTGTACTTGATTACCTGCACATGCAACCTACACTATGTAGGTATGACCACTAGAAAGGTCAGTACTCGCATAGTAGAGCACAGAAGTAATATCAGGTGCAAACGAGCCACAATGAGAATGACCACCCACTTCATTGAACAGAACCATACACCAAATGATCTAACATGGGTGGTCATAGAACCAGTCAAAAACAAAGACAATCAGGAATGAATCCTCCATGAGAAAGAACAAAGATGGGTGTTTCGTCTGCATACGGACACCCAGGGACTCAATGATGAAATCCCATGGGGGGCCTTTCGCCCGTAGGCCACCTGTAACAATTAAATGAACTGTGATGGGGAAAACCAAAACTGAATCATTACTATGGAAATACTGCCCCCAATAATAAGAAACCTCAGCAACCAGGAATAATATTTTTTTCATAATAACATAACACACTCCACTGCCTTCCCATTAAAGAAAGGCACTAACCCTCCTATCTACACAATTGCCAAAACACCCGTTTTTCTTTAAAATATAGTTAGCCTTACGAAAACATCATCCATCCGTGAGAAAAAAACCTGTGTTCTAAATTTGTTTATTAGAATGCCCCCATACCTAGCATCACTCTAAATTGTTTCTTATCTTTAAATTCGGTATAATCCGAGAGTAATCCTTAATATTCGCCAACACTCGCGCCAAGCGCGATAACATACTATCAAGATGGCCGCTCTAAACGAGCGCTCTAGCAGACAGAGATTTTCCGGTAAACCGGAAGCTCGCGCTTCCTAAATACACCGCGAGCCCCGTTCCACTTTAGTATGCGGTCGGGTGAGGAAGCATCAGGTAGTACCGAGCGGGTTTGCCGATAGGAAGTAAGTTTACAAGCGATGCCAGATTGCAAGGATACCGGCAATTTTACAAGGGTAAACAGTAAAGGAGCCTCCTAACTCTAACCTTGCAACTCCTTTTTCAGCAATGTTTCCACGAGGCGTTCCTGCCCTTGCCTAAGACCATGGGGTGTAATCAAACACTCTTTTATGTAAATATAACCATCTGCCATGTTATTATTTCGTGTGTATGTGTTGTGTTTCTTGTCAATAGTCACAGTAAGTCTATATGTTTTTGTGTGTGAAACCACTAAACCACTTGATTCACAGTGATTTATTTTTCCACACCGGTTTGAAAACCAGCACGCATTAGTATGGTGCCAAGGGCACACCCACGCCCTAGATGGAGTGAGATGCATGTGAGTTGTTCCCCTTCTCGGAAGGGGATGTCCATCATTTAACAAATGTTATTCTCTTTTACAGAATTCCAAGTAGAATACAAGCCGTATGTATAACAACACGCATGTTTTATTGACAACAGCGTTTAATATAAATAAGTAGTTTTTAGCAACACTTTTTTCATTTGAAAACAGGAGTGGCAATACAGGGCTGGACCCTGTATGGTCCTGAAGAAAAGCTTGGGGGAGCTTGAAACATGTTGACCATAACACTGATCTAGCTCAGTAAAAGTTAGAACACAGTGTTACCCCTTTTTAATTTTTTATACCACACTAGGAGCAAAATAAATTGTTGGTGCCCACTAGCACGGTATTTTTAATTTCACACCCACTCCACCATCACCACACTTGCACCACACATAGTCATCTCACAAAACCAGTGCTCCAGCGTAGTCGCCTTGTCGCAGCACGCCCCTTTTCGTAGAGAACTGGGATGGCCCCAATGATGAAGCATGTCACCGTGGGGCAACCCCGGCGAGTGAGGGGACTCTAGAAAGAAATTTTTCTTTCTTACATATTTTTTGGTATACACTGACTTAATAAGCAGTAACCACACAATACCTACCAGGTCTCTGGACCCTTCACATAGGGTTCCTGTATTGCATATACTGACTGGAGGCCGACCTGGTCTGGTTTAACCTCCTTCTCCCCCCTTTTTTTGTTTATGCATCAAGCAGCCACGGGCTGCAGGAGTTTTTTTCTAAAAACAAAGATCAACTGAAAGGTACACACCTGGTTGATCTAGTGACTAAGACATCACACACACAAAGAAACTCACAAAAGAAACCATGGCACAGAACACAGGACTATCCTTCTCGGAGGATGAAGTTGATAGAGCCATTGCCTCCATGCTACCACATGCAGGAGCATCCACAGGAGAAAACAGTGATGCGAGCCAATGTTGGGACGAACTGACTGAATTGAAGAAAACACAGATAAAAACATTGATTCATGGCGTCATGATGGCGGAATACTTACAAGCAAACGCAGCACCAAGAGGCCTCATAGTCAGGAATGAACCATTTATATTCCAGCATGACAAACAATTCAAACTAGACTGGTCACAAATATCCTGGCACTGTACCAGGGACTGGTTGGTTTTGATCATCAAAACCGCAACAAGATTAGTAGACTCCCTGAAGGAAGAGATAAATTCCATGGAGATCCGCCTTAAGTCTTTCCAAACTCCAGCTGATCTAACAAAAAGACTGAATGAGCTAAACAAAACTATGTCTGAATTTGAAATCAGCCTAAAGGATTCAAAATACATCAAATTATCTAAGGATAAAAAAGCATTTTCTCACGAAAAAGTATATCCTTATATTAGGGATGATTACAGAACCAGCAACAAAAACCCTGGATATAACACTGACAGTGATGGCTCTGACACAGGATCAAATAGCTCTGGGGGATCAAGTAATTACAACACCACCCCCAACAGAAGACCCAGAAGAGGAAGAGGCAACACAAGGGGTTACAGAGGCAACCAAGCACCAATGTGGCCAGTGTACCAAGACCCATACAATTATTGCCCTCCGCCCCCGCCTTTCTTCTATGGCCCACCAATGTACAACCAACCCAACTATCAGAATTGGGGAAATGATCAAGGAAACCAAGGCAACCAAAGGAAACCTTTTTTAGGGAGAGGCCGTCAGGCGCAAAGAGCAAAAAACAAACCCAGCCAGGGAGTACAATGGGCAGAACCAGTGGTGACAACAACACGTCACACACGGAGCAAAGGCCCCCCGGAACCGACCACGAGCACAAGCTCGATTTAGTAGTAAATCTATCATCATTAAGCCTCACAGCCATACAGATCCAAGTGCTTAACAAGGGCTTAGGATTTGTACCTACCCCAACCACGCATAAGTTCAAACTATGTTGTGAACTGAAAGAATTCCTGAGAAAAGTCAAATTGCAAGTATTCTTCCGAAACAAAGATCCCACAGAGCAAACAAAGAGTGACACAGGACTACATAAAAATTCAAATTTTGTCCCTCCAGCACACAGCCTACCTGTGGAAGTATTAACTTTTGAAAAAGCGGTCATGATAGAGGTCCAGGAGTTAGACCCACCAACTATCAGAGTATTTCATAATACTAGCAAAGCTGAACAATCAGCACTGCAGGAACTGTCAAAAAACAACCTCATTACTATAAAACCAGCCGACAAAGGCGGTGCGATTGTACTACAAAACACCACGGATTACAGGAATGAATGCCTCCGTTTACTGGGGGACACTAGAAACTACGCCAAACTGGATGAAGACCCAACAGAACGATTGAGAATCTCAATCGCCTACCTAACAGAGGAATGTCAAGCCAACGATTGGCTTAGTAAAAAAGAAATTGAGTTCCTAACAAATAAAAAGCCAACAATACCATACTTCTATACCATCCCCAAGATACACAAGAGACTAGACAACCCACCAGGGAGGCCTATAGTCTCGGGGATAGGCTCAATCCTAGAGCCTCTTTCACAATTCGCGGATGCCTTTCTCAGACCCCTAGTGCAAAAAACGGACACCTATCTGAGGGACACTAAGGACGTACTGTGCCTGTTACAAGATCTAACCTTTGACGCAACATCCAGTCTTCTGATAAGTCTGGAGGTCGAAAGTCTATATACTAGCTTGCCACACAGAGAGACCTTACAGATTCTGGAGGAAGTACTATACGAGAACGAGTGGGAATTCCACACCCCTCGCCATGTAGTACTAGAATGCTGTCAATTAGCACTGTGTGAGAACTTCTTCCGTTTTGAATCAACCCTATACAAACAACAACATGGGACCAGTATGGGCAGTACATTTGCGCCGAGCATAGCCGGATTGTACGTCTATCAACTGGAGAAAAACAAAATACTGAATTAGAGGAATCCACACAGACACCAAATCCTACATTGGAAACGCTATATCGACAACATTCTGTTGATATGGCAAGGCACAGAGGAAGAAGCACAGACTTTTCTAACTTGGCTCATGACACAGGATCCCTTTCTGAAATTCACCTGCTCAATGAGCAAGACTGATCTAGTTTTCTTGGATCTTAACATTCATGCTGAGTCAGGCAGACTGATAACAACAACCCATTTTAAAGAGACAGCAAGAAACTGCCTCTTGACCTTTGACAGTTTCCACCCTCGCCATCTCAAACAAAACCTCCCATTTGGGCAATTCCTCCGTTTACGCAGGAATTGTAGCACAAAATCTGACTACCTAACCCAAGCGGAGGACTTGAGCAACAAGCTGAGAAACAGAAAATACCCAAATAAACTGAATAAAGAGGCTAAGAAACGGGCGGCAAACAACAATAGGGAAGCACTATTAGAACCTAAGGAGAGAACACAACCTGAGAACAAAAAAACAATCTGTATCACGACGTACAACCAAGTCTCTGACAGTGTGTCCAAAATAATCAAAAAACATTGGCCAATACTCAACAGCGGCGGCCTAAACATACCTACCCCAATGTTCAGCCATAGGCGGGGTAAAAATCTGAAAGATTATTTGGTACATACCCGTCCCACATCCACAAACCAGACAGTAAGATCCCAACCACTACCTGATGGTCATTTCCCATGTAACAACTGTAGTGTCTGTCATTTGACTTCCCCAACCAAAACCATAACCTTCAACAACACTACGAAATGGGAGTTAAAGGGATTTTCCAATTGCAATACCAGTGGAGTTGTGTACTTGATAACCTGCACATGCAGCCTACACTATGTAGGTATGACCACTAGAAAGGTCAGTACTCGCATAGTAGAGCACAGAAGTAATATCAGGTGCAAACGAGCCACAACGAGAATGACCACCCACTTCATTGAACAGAACCATACACCAAATGATCTAACATGGGTGGTCATAGAAGCAGTCAAAAACAAAGACAATCAGGAACGAATCCTCCATGAGAAAGAACAAAGATGGGTGTTTCGTCTGCATACGGACACCCAGGGACTCAATGATGAAATCCCATGGGGGGCCTTTCGCCCTTAGGCCACCTGTAACAATTAAATGAGCTGTGATGGGGAAAACCAAAACTGAATCATTACTATGGAAATACTGCCCCCAATAATAAGAAACCTCAGCAACCAGGAATAATATTTTTTTCATAATAACATAACACACTCCACTGCCTTCCCATTAAAGAAAGGCACTAACCCTCCTATCTACACAATTGCCAAAACACCCGTTTTTCTTTAAAATATAGTTAGCCTTACGAAAACATCATCCATCCGTGAGAAAAAAACCTGTGTTCTAAATTTTTTATTAGAATGCCCCCATACCTAGCATCACTCTAAATTGTTTCTTATCTTTAAATTCGGTATAATCCGAGAGTAATCCTTAATATTCGCCAACACTCGCGCCAAGCGCGATAACATACTACCAAGATGGCCGCTCTAAACGAGCGCTCTAGCAGACAGAGATTTTCCGGTAAACCGGAAGCTCGCGCTTCCTAAATACACCGCGAGCCCCGTTCCACTTTAGTATGCGGTCGGGTGAGGAAGCATCAGGTAGTACCGAGCGGGTTTGCCGATAGGAAGTAAGTTTACAAGCGATGCCAGATTGCAAGGATACCGGCAATTTTACAAGGGTAAACAGTAAAGGAGCCTCCTAACTCTAACCTTGCAACTCCTTTTTCAGCAATGTTTCCACGAGGCGTTCCTGCCCTTGCCTAAGACCATGGGGTGTAATCAAACACTCTTTTATGTAAATATAACCATCTGCCATGTTATTATTTTGTGTGTATGTGTTGTGTGTCTTGTCAATAGTCACAGTAAGTCTATATGTTTTTGTGTGTGAAACCACTAAACCACTTGATTCACAGTGATTTATTTTTCCACACCGGTTTGAAAACCAGCACGCATCAGTATGGTGCCAAGGGCACACCCACGCCCTAGATGGAGTGAGATGCATGTGAGTTGTTCCCCTTCTCGGAAGGGGATGTCCATCATTTAACAAATGTTATTCTCTTTTACAGAATTCCAAGTAGAATACAAGCCGTATGTATAACAACACGCATGTTTTATTGACAACAGCGTTTAATATAAATAAGTAGTTTTTAGCAACACTTTTTTCATTTGAAAACAGGAGTGGCAATACAGGGCTGGACCCTGTATGGTCCTGAAGAAAAGCTTGGGGGAGCTTGAAACATGTTGACCATAACACTGATCTAGCTCAGTAAAAGTTAGAACACAGTGTTACCCCTTTTTAATTTTTTATACCACACTAGGAGCAAAATAAATTGTTGGTGCCCACTAGCATGGTATTTTTAATTTCACACCCACTCCACCATCACCACACTTACACCACACATAGTCATCTCACAAAACCAGTGCTCCAGCGTAGTCGCCTTGTCGCAGCACGCCCCTTTTCGTAGAGAACTGGGATGGCCCCATTGATGAAGCATGTCACCGTGGGGCAACCCCGGCGAGTGAGGGGACTCTAGAAAGAAATTTTTCTTTCTTACATATTTTTTGGTATACACTGACTTAATAAGCAGTAACCACACAATACCTACCAGGGGCCTTATTTATGAAAAGTGGCGCATCGCTGCGTGAAAACAGCGATGCGTCACTTTTCACTGCGCACTCCTTGCGACACCAATGATGCATCATATTTAATGTATGACGCATCATATCGCAAGGAGTTACAGATACGTCAGTATTTCTGACGTATCTGTAAGCGCAAAAGTGGCGCATTGCTGGAGTGTGTCACAAAAGTGACGCAACTCCAGCAATGCGTCCTTTCACATGGGGAAAGCCCCATGTGAAAGGGCTTGCGTCAGTCTTACGCCTGCTGTGAGGCAGGCGCAAGATTTTGACGCAACAGCGTCCTAAAAGTGACGTAGTGAAATCTCATAGATTTCACTGCGTCACTATTACGAGGCTTTTTGCGGGGGAACGCCCCCTCTGCATACATTATACCTGACGCAGGTATAATGTGGCGCAGGGGTTTAAAAAGTGACGCATCTACTTAGATGCGTCACTTTTTAAATATGGCGCAACAAGGCGCATGTTTTACGCCGCCGATGCGTCACAAAAAGTGGCGCATCAGCAGCGCAAAACTGACGCAAGCCCTCATAAATGAGGGCCCAGGTCTCTGGACCCTTCACATAGGGTTCCTGTATTGCATATACTGACTGGAGGCCGACCTGGTCTGGTTTAACCTCCTTCTCCCCCCTTTTTTTGTTTATGCATCAAGCAGCCACGGGCTGCAGGAGTTTTTTTCTAAAAACAAAGATCAACTGAAAGGTACACACCTGGTTGATCTAGTGACTAAGACATCACACACACAAAGAAACTCACAAAAGAAACCATGGCACAGAACACAGGACTATCCTTCTCGGAGGATGAAGTTGATAGAGCCATTGCCTCCATGCTACCACATGCAGGAGCATCCACAGGAGAAAACAGTGATGCGAGCCAATGTTGGGACGAACTGACTGAATTGAAGAAAACACAGATAAAAACATTGATTCATGGCGTCATGATGGCGGAATACTTACAAGCAAACGCAGCACCAAGAGGCCTCATAGTCAGGAATGAACCATTTATATTCCAGCATGACAAACAATTCAAACTAGACTGGTCACAAATATCCTGGCACTGTACCAGGGACTGGTTGGTTTTGATCATCAAAACCGCAACAAGATTAGTAGACTCCCTGAAGGAAGAGATAAATTCCATGGAGATCCGCCTTAAGTCTTTCCAAACTCCAGCTGATCTAACAAAAAGACTGAATGAGCTAAACAAAACTATGTCTGAATTTGAAATCAGCCTAAAGGATTCAAAATACATCAAATTATCTAAGGATAAAAAAGCATTTTCTCACGAAAAAGTATATCCTTATATTAGGGATGATTACAGAACCAGCAACAAAAACGCTGGATATAACACTGACAGTGATGGCTCTGACACAGGATCAAATAGCTCTGGGGGATCAAGTAATTACAACACCACCCCCAACAGAAGACCCAGAAGAGGAAGAGGCAACACAAGGGGTTACAGAGGCAACCAAGCACCAATGTGGCCAGTGTACCAAGACCCATACAATTATTGCCCTCCGCCCCCGCCTTTCTTCTATGGCCCACCAATGTACAACCAACCCAACTATCAGAATTGGGGAAATGATCAAGGAAACCAAGGCAACCAAAGGAAACCTTTTTTAGGGAGAGGCCGTCAGGCGCAAAGAGCAAAAAACAAACCCAGCCAGGGAGTACAATGGGCAGAACCAGTGGTGACAACAACACGTCACACACGGAGCAAAGGCCCCCCGGAACCGACCACGAGCACCAGCTCGATTTAGTAGTAAATCTATCATCATTAAGCCTCACAGCCATACAGATCCAAGTGCTTAACAAGGGCTTAGGATTTGTACCTACCCCAACCACAGATAAGTTCAAACTATGTTGTGAACTGAAAGAATTCCTGAGAAAAGTCAAATTGCAAGCATTCTTCCGAAACAAAGATCCCACAGAGCAAACAAAGAGTGACACAGGACTACATAAAAAATCAAATTTTGTCCCTCCAGCACACAGCCTACCTGTGGAAGTATTAACTTTTGAAAAAGCGGTCATGAGAGAGGTCCAGGAGTTAGACCGACGAACTATCAGAGTATTTCATAATACTAGCAAAGCTGAACAATCAGCACTGCAGGAACTGTCAAAAAACAACCTCATTACTATAAAACCAGCCGACAAAGGCGGTGCGATTGTACTACAAAACACCACGGATTACAGGAATGAATGCCCCCGTTTACTGGGGGACACTAGAAACTACGCCAAACTGGATGAAGACCCAACAGAACGATTGAGAATCTCAATCGCCTACCTAACAGAGGAATGTCAAGCCAATGATTGGCTTAGTAAAAAAGAAATTGAGTTCCTAACAAATAAAAAGCCAACAATACCATACTTCTATACCATCCCCAAGATACACAAGAGACTAGACAACCCACCAGGGAGGCCTATAGTCTCGGGGATAGGCTCAATCCTAGAGCCTCTTTCACAATTCGCGGATGCCTTTCTCAGACCCCTAGTGCAAAAAACGGACACCTATCTGAGGGACACTAAGGACGTACTGTGCCTGTTACAAGATCTAACCTTTGACGCGACATCCAGTCTTCTGATAAGTCTGGATGTCGAAAGTCTATATACTAGCTTGCCACACAGAGAGACCTTACAGATTCTGGAGGAAGTACTATACGAGAACGAGTGGGAATTCCACACCCCTCGCCATGTAGTACTAGAATGCTGTCAATTAGCACTGTGTGAGAACTTCTTCCGTTTTGAATCAACCCTATACAAACAACAACATGGGACCAGTATGGGCAGTACATTTGCGCCGAGCATAGCCGGATTGTACGTCCATCAACTGGAGAAAAACAAAATACTGAATGAGAGGAATCCACACAGACACCAAATCCTACATTGGAAAGGCTATATCGACAACATTCTGTTGATATGGCAAGGCACAGAGGAAGAAGCACAGACTTTTCTAACTTGGCTCAACACACAGGATCCCTTTCTGAAATTCACCTGCTCAATGAGCAAGACTGATCTAGTTTTCTTGGATCTTAACATTCATGCTGAGTCAGGCAGACTGATAACAACAACCCATTTTAAAGAGACAGCAAGAAACTGCCTCTTGACCATTGACAGTTTCCACCCTCGCCATCTCAAACAAAACCTCCCATTTGGGCAATTCCTCCGTTTACGCAGGAATTGTAGCACAAAATCTGACTACCTAACCCAAGCGGAGGACTTGAGCAACAAGCTGAGAAACAGAAAATACCCAAATAAACTGATTAAAGAGGCTAAGAAACGGGCGGCAAACAACAATAGGGAAGCACTATTAGAACCTAAGGAGAGAACACAACCTGAGAACAAAAAAACAATCTGTATCACGACGTACAACCAAGTCTCTGACAGTGTGTCCAAAATAATCAAAAAACATTGGCCAATACTCAACAGCGGCGGCCTAAACATACCTACCCCAATGTTCAGCCATAGGCGGGGTAAAAATTTGAAAGATTATTTGGTACATACCCGTCCCACATCCACAAACCAGACAGTAAGATCCCAACCACTACCTGATGGTCATTTCCCATGTAACAACTGTAGTGTCTGTCATTTGACTTCCCCAACCAAAACCATAACCTTCAACAACACTACGAAATGGGAGTTAAAGGGATTTTCCAATTGCAATACCAGTGGAGTTGTGTACTTGATAACCTGCACATGCAACCTACACTATGTAGGTATGACCACTAGAAAGGTCAGTACTCGCATAGTAGAGCACAGAAGTAATATCAGGTGCAAACGAGCCACAACGAGAATGACCACCCACTTCATTGAACAGAACCATACACCAAATGATCTAACATGGGTGGTCATAGAAGCAGTCAAAAACAAAGACAATCAGGAACGAATCCTCCATGAGAAAGAACAAAGATGGGTGTTTCGTCTGCATACGGACACCCAGGGACTCAATGATGAAATCCCATGGGGGGCCTTTCGCCCGTAGGCCACCTGTAACAATTAAATGAACTGTGATGGGGAAAACCAAAACTGAATCATTACTATGGAAATACTGCCCCCAATAATAAGAAACCTCAGCAACCAGGAATAATATTTTTTTCATAATAACATAACACACTCCACTGCCTTCCCATTAAAGAAAGGCACTAACCCTCCTATCTACACAATTGCCAAAACACCCGTTTTTCTTTAAAATATAGTTAGCCTTACGAAAACATCATCCATCCGTGAGAAAAAAACCTGTGTTCTAAATTTGTTTATTAGAATGCCCCCATACCTAGCATCACTCTAAATTGTTTCTTATCTTTAAATTCAGTATAATCCGAGAGTAATCCTTAATATTCGCCAACACTCGCGCCAAGCGCGATAACATACTACCAAGATGGCCGCTCTAAACGAGCGCTTTAGCAGACAGAGATTTTCCGGTAAACCGGAAGCTCGCGCTTCCTAAATACACCGCGAGCCCCGTTCCACTTTAGTATGCGGTCGGGTGAGGAAGCATCAGGTAGTACCGAGCGGGTTTGCCGATAGGAAGTAAGTTTACAAGCGATGCCAGATTGCAAGGATACCGGCAATTTTACAAGGGTAAACAGTAAAGGAGCCTCCTAACTCTAACCTTGCAACTCCTTTTTCAGCAATGTTTCCACGAGGCGTTCCTGCCCTTGCCTAAGACCATGGGGTGTAATCAAACACTCTTTTATGTAAATATAACCATCTGCCATGTTATTATTTCGTGTGTATGTGTTGTGTGTCTTGTCAATAGTCACAGTAAGTCTATATGTTTTTGTGTGTGAAACCACTAAACCACTTGATTCACAGTGATTTATTTTTCCACACCGGTTTGAAAACCAGCACGCATCAGTATGGTGCCAAGGGCACACCCACGCCCTAGATGGAGTGAGATGCATGTGAGTTGTTCCCCTTCTCGGAAGGGGATGTCCATCATTTAACAAATGTTATTCTCTTTTACAGAATTCCAAGTAGAATACAAGCCGTATGTATAACAACACGCATGTTTTATTGACAACAGCGTTTAATATAAATAAGTAGTTTTTAGCAACACTTTTTTCATTTGAAAACAGGAGTGGCAATACAGGGCTGGACCCTGTATGGTCCTGAAGAAAAGCTTGGGGGAGCTTGAAACATGTTGACCATAACACTGATCTAGCTCAGTAAAAGTTAGAACACAGTGTTACCCCTTTTTAATTTTTTATACCACACTAGGAGCAAAATAAATTGTTGAGGCCCACTAGCACGGTATTTTTAATTTCACACCCACTCCACCATCACCACACTTGCACCACACATAGTCATCTCACAAAACCAGTGCTCCAGCGTAGTCGCCTTGTCGCAGCACGCCCCTTTTCGTAGAGAACTGGGATGGCCCCAATGATGAAGCATGTCACCGTGGGGCAACCCCGGTGAGTGAGGGGACTCTAGAAAGAAATTTTTCTTTCTTACATATTTTTTGGTATACACTGACTTAATAAGCAGTAACCACACAATACCTACCAGGTCTCTGGACCCTTCACATAGGGTTCCGATACCTGCATCATAGTCATAATGACCACATGTTTGCCAATATGCTAATTTTCCTATTCGTTACATCTCGATCTCGCATTCCTAGAGACCCTATGCGGTCCGCATAATGGCTGCACCTTTACCAGTGCAGTCATTGAATGTGTGCAGTCAAACATCAAATGGCTTTGAATACCGACATCGTAGTCATGATAAATAAATACTTGCCAGTGTGCTCATTAGCATTTTCATCACATTGCGCTCTCGCATCTTTAAAGACCCGTGGCAATATGCACAATGACTGCACCTTTACCGGTGTTCGCATAAATGTGTGCAGTCAGACATTGAGTGACTTTTTCTATTCACCCATATATAAGTCCCTTTAAAACCCAAAAATACAGTGGCCATATGGTGTAGTCAGTTAGTCCATAACTCACCATTGAATATGTTCTATGCAAAGTGCCTCTCCTTCTGTATACAGCGCCATCAAGCCGATTTCAAAGAGCGGTGGGTTTTAAGCCCAACCTCCTGAACTCGCGCATGCGCCATGGATGTTTAAAAAATATATATAAATCTGCCATCTTTTAGTGTGTTTTCACATTATAAGTGATCCACGAACACCTGGTAGTCCTATTTCTGATGACCGTCCTAAAATTAATCATTAGCCAAAGCAACATGAAGGAGTTGATATGTATCACTTATAGACCAGTTTAAAAAAAAAATAATTAATCCGGACACTTAAGACGTAACCTCATAAATTTCTCTTCCTATTTACAGTGCTTAACTTCAGTACAACTTTTTAAGCGAAAAATTGTTGGGTCAGTGGCAGAGCATAACAAATATACTCGTCGCTAAAAAAGCTTTTATATACTCATGGCAACAATCTTATACCGGAGTCCTCGACCATAAATATCATCGGTTAACAGCATTCCTATTTATGGTACTTGGCTTCAGGACAACTTTTTAGGAGATAAATTATCAGCTCAGTGGCAGGGCATAACAAATATACTTGCCACTAAGCTAGCTTTTATATAGGGACCACAGTAGCTTGTTCCAACACTTATTCTATACTGTAGTATTCCATATTCCATAGTGCATCATGAAAGGGTACAATACTTATCTTATTTATATATTATATCTTCAATTGGAGACTATATTTATGACTTTCAAATGTTCACAACATAACTATATGCCCAATAAATATAGCCAGTGTTCATCCATTACATTATATGAACTCCTGTTTGTACGCATGTAAGCATTGTAATACATGCAAGGGCACTATTTCTTCAAAAACAGTTGTTCTGTACACATAGTTCTTCAATGATGTCCCTACAATGGCAGTCCCCATAGTATAGATGACATTTAAATGTCCACAACATAACTGTATGAACAGTAAATATAGCTAATGAGCATCCATTACAATTTGCAACATAATTTCTAACAGCATATATACATCATCAAGTTGAAAACAATATTTCCTCAATAACAGTTGTACTTTTTACATAGTTCTTCAATCATTTACCTGCAATGTCAGTCCTCATGATATAGGCAATAACAATTCCCTATTTCTGGGACACAAATTCATGATTTAAAACACATGTTATGTTACAGTAGTCATCATCTAACTATTATGTATGGACAGTATATCCATGTAAAAATGTGAAAGTTTGTTATAACGTACAGATAATATGTCCGTGTGATAATGGGTGTAACGTATATATTCGAAAATATTATAAAAAGTTACTTACTATTTCCACGCCAAATGCTCTCCCACCTATGATGTATATCTAAACATGACAAATATGGGAAGACACTATAAAAAATATTGCATCTCTGAATTGCTATTTAGACCCTGCTGCACTGTACGTAGCCTGCATATCCATTTAGCCTCTCTCTGACGGAGGAGGAGTTCCCTATTACCTCCTCTTTCTCCTGCATCAAGATGTTCAATGGTATGAAACCACACATCTTTATTATCCGGATGCTCTTCCTTTATGTGCATTGCAATGGGATACCTTTCATCCTGATGTTTTATAGTGCGCATGTGTTCCTGTATTCTCACTTTAAGGCAGCGTATACTGCTGCCTATATAGATCTTTTCACCTGCACAACCAATGAAATATATTGTGTATGTGGTATTACAGTTGATGAAAGACATGATTTTGTAGGTCTTGGTAGTATTGTACCTAAATTCCATAATGTTGTTCTTACCCAATCAGCACATCGAGCAGTTACCACACACATAAAAGGCACTTGGTTTTACTGGTAACCAGGTGCTTACCGCTTTGTTGGTGTCTTGTGTCGTTACATAGCTAGGACACAACTTTTGCTTGATACTATAGCCTTTGCGGTAAACCACCTTAGGTTTACATGGTACAATATCAGACAGACTTGTATCCATACTCAACATTGACCAATTCTTTCTCAACACATTATAAATGTGATTACTGTGTTGATTGTACTTAGTGATAAACAGCACATTGTTCTTGGATTCCATATTCTTTTTATTATTTTTTGCAGTATTCCTATTGGCTGTCAGAGTCTGCATTCTATTTAGTGCCTTAGCTCTTATATCTGCCTTCTCCAGGCACAAATTCTCGTAACCATGAGCTTTAAAGTTCGACTTGATTTCATGCACAGTGTGTAAAAACTCAGCCTCCTTGCTACAATTCCTCTGAGCCCATACCATTTCGCCATAAGGTATGGCATTAATGGTACTCTGAGGGTGGAAACTTGAGGCATTTAACACAATATGACATGCTGTTGGTTTCTTAAAGATCTTACTTTCAATTTTCCCATGTCTAACATACAATCTGAGATCAAGGAAATCAATCTCCCTATCATTGTGAGTCATTGTAAGCTTGACGTTCAATCTATTGATTTCAGATAAGCATAGTATTCCTTCAGGGTTTTGAAAGTCCCATTCCAAATCATCAAAATGTCGTCAATGTAACATTCATAAAAGTTGATTTTATCAATCCATTTTCGGGCTCCCCTTCCATAGGTATGCTCCACCTCATACAAACCCATGAAGAGGTTTGCATAAGATGGAGCAAACCTAGAACCCATCGCTGTTCCCTGTCTTTGGAGAAACCATACCCCATCATGCAGAAAAAATGTTATTAGTTAGAATTAATTCTTCCATTTATATCAGCATTTGGTTGTGGTTGAGATGGCTAACACTTCTGTATAGGAGGAATCTCAAAGCTTCCAATCCGTTTCTCAGCTGCATACACGTATACAGACTTTCAACTTCCATGGTTACAAATAGTAGGTCTTCGCTATCCCAGCTAAAATCCTCCAATTTGTCCAGATCATGACTGTCCTTCAAATAGGATGGCAAGTTTTTCACATGAGGTTGGAGGGATCCAGCTATGTATTCTGCAAGGCATTCTGTCGGTCCCACATTTCCAGAATGTATTGGTCTTCTGGGGGGATTTATTAGGGTCTTGTGAATTTTAGGGAGTGAATAAACAGGGAGACCTTGAGTTCTCCACTTTTAGAAACTGATGCTCCCTATCTGATAGCATGAATGTAAGACATACATTGTTCTGCATTCTGTCCATCAACTGTTGTTTTTGCATTTGTATTGTATTGTATTGTGATTATTATTATTATTATTATGTTTCTTATATAGCGCCAGAATCGACCCCCGAAGGTGTATCTCTGCGCTTGCCTTGGGAACCCGTCCTGGCTTTTCCCTGTGAGATAGCCCCTACAGGGCACCCCCAAGGTGAAAGCCAGGCATCCCGCCGCAGGGGGGCCGTTGTGGAGATTAAGCAAGCTTAATGCCCAGAGTTGCAGAGTGTGAACCCATGATTAGGTCAGGCACCGAAGCGAGAATTATCGAGTCCATTCACATTTGAGCTCAAGACCCTGCCGCGTCGGGAATTGAACCCTGGTCCCGGGTCTGACCTCTGCTTCAGGGTCTGCCTGCTCTAACCAGTGAGCCACATTTATATAGCGCTTACTGCCCATGACGAGGCGTCAAAGCGTTTTTTCGGCGAGTAGCACTCTACTCCGGGACCCATAGAGGATTAGTGTTGAGTTAGTATAGTGAAACATGCAAGTAAATTTTAAGTGGTGGATAGGTTAGTCAGTTATTTGTATGTGGAATGATAGCAGAAGGATAGAGGAGGAAAAAGATTTGTATTTAATTAGCGCTTGTTGACGCACGCTATTCAGGAAGCCCATAAAGGATTAGTGGTGAATTAATGTGGTGAAATATGAAGTAATTTCAGTGGTGGATATTAGTCAGTTATTTGGAGTGAGAATGATAGCCGAGGGATAAATAGGGAAAAAATGTTTGCATTCATATAGCACTTGTTACCCCTGATGGGTGTTGAAGCACTTTTCTGGCGAGTAGCACGCCACTCTGGAACCCATAAGGTTTAGTGTTGAAAATTAGTATAGAAAATATGAAGTAATTTGAGTAGTGGATATGTTATTCAGATATTTGGGTAGAGAAGAGTAGGTGGCGGGATAGAAGAAGGAAAGAGGTTTGTATTTATATAGCGCTTGATACCCCGGATGGGGTTTTGAAGTGCAAGTAGCACGCTACTCTGGAACCCATCTGGATTAGTGTTGAATTAGTATGGTGAAACATGAAAGTCATTTTAGTGGTGGATATGTTAATCAGTTATTTGGAATGAGAAGGGTTGGGGAGGGGTAGAAAAGGAAAAAGGTTTGCATTTATATAGCACTTGTAACCCTGATAGGGTGTTGAAACTCTGTATTGGCGAGTAGCACGTTACTCTGGAACCCAATAAAGGATTAGTGGTGAATTAGTATAGTTGAATATGGAATTTGAGAAGTAAACATGTTAGTCTGATCATTTTGATTGAAAAGGATAGTGGAGGAATAAAAGAGTGAAGTACTTTTTTTTAAAGGAGTTTTGGAGGGAAGGAGTCAGAGGGAAGAGTTTAGAAAGGTTTGTTTTAGGGGATCGTTATAGTAAAAAGAGGTGTCAGATGATGCAAGGAGGGGTAGAGTAGGAGAGAGTCTAGAAAGGGTTACTTTGTCGATCATAGTAGTGGTATGGGGTTTGAGATAAATGAGGGAGTGAATGTGGAGGATATATTGATAGATGTATAGGATGAGAGATAGGGTAGTGCACTGGAAAGAGTAGTAGAAACAAGTTTGAGATGAGTCAGAAGGTTTGTCTAGAAGATATATTGAGCGAAGTATAGGCTGAGAAATAGGGTAGTTCATTGGAAATGCTAAATTAGAAGAAAGTGATAAATATATAGATCCATAAGTACATTGAAAGTATATAGATACATAAAGGAGGTAAGTATATGTAGTTTAAAGATATTGATAGTAGTGGTATGGGGTTTGGGATAAATGAGAGAGTGGATGTAGATGCTATATTGATAGATGTATAGGATAAGAGACAGGGTAGTGCATTGGAAAGACTAGTAGAAAGACGTTTGAGATGAGTAAGAAGGTTGGGCTAGAAGATATATTGAGCGAAGTATAGGCTGAGGAATGGGGTAATGCATTGGAAATGCTAAATCAGAAGAAAGTGATAAATATATCCATAAGTACATTGAAAGTATAAAGATACATGAAAGAGGTAAGTATATGTAGATTAAAGATATTGATAGAGGCACTGGATGAGAAATAGGGTAGTGCATTGGATATGCCTTTTCAGGAGAAAAGTAACAGACACACAGATCCAAGTACATGAAAGGTACATAGATACACAATGGAAGTATGTACATGTAGACCAAAGATGATTTTTATTTATTTATTATTATTATTATTATTATTTTCTCTCAACAACATGATTATTTTACATGTTTATACAAAGTAATACACAAAGATAGGTACATATCTATAGTGAAAACAAATGCTTATATACAGAGGGATATTCTGTAAATTTCTGTTTGCGTATGGTGCTTATGTGGGGAAGAGCCAAATCGTGAGTAGTTTTCTGAAGATAAGGTGGTTGTCGGTGGACCTTATGTTGGGGGGTAAAGAGTTCCTTAGTTTGGCAGTTTTCTTGCATGGTGGCATTTTGAGACGAGATGCTCCTTTAGAATGTGTTTAGTGATTTTATTCCTGATGAAGAGTGGTCCCATTCCATGTATTGCTTTGTGGGTATTACAAAGCAGCTTGAACGTGGATCTTCTGGCAACCGGATTCTGGGGGAACGCTGCTCTTTCTATCAGTTTGCCCAGCAAAGGTCCATTTGTAATGCGTCTGTAGTTGTCAGGGTTCAGCGGGTCCAAGTTTGTTTTCTTTAGTAAAGGGCGTATGTATGACTTTTTGAAATCTTCTGGAAACATTCCAGTAGTTAAGGAATCGTTGATGATTCTTTTTACTGGAGTGGCAGCAGAGGTTGTTAAAAGAATTGTCTTGGAAGTTTGTGGCAGACAGAGATCAGAAGAGCTGCCGGTAGGCCGGCTTGCTTTGACCAGGTCCACAAGTTCATTGTGTGAGATGTGTTGGAAGGAACAGAGAGGCTTGAATAGAGCGTTCTTGGATTGTTGTTTTGTACAAGGGTTAGTGCTGGTGCTTTGTTTCTGTTTTAAGTTCAAGTCCAACGTGTCTTCGTTGTCCGTATAATGATTAGCCAGTTTGTCTGTGAAATCTTGAGTAACAGGATGAGTTCCTTCTAGGCAATTTTGTTTATAGAATTCTTTATTTGCACATTAAGCGGTTTGAATTTTGTCTGAATAGTACCTTTTCTTAGCATTTTTGACAGCCGACTTGTATAATCTGTTAATTTTCTGTAGGTGAAGTTTGTCTTATTTGGCATTTGTTTTGAGCCAGGTACGTTGCAGCTTTCTAATTTGTTGTTTTATGTATTTTATTTCTATGTTTCTCCAAGGCGCTTTTTTTCTTTTGTTCTGTTGTGTGGTTTTGAGTGATATCAGGATGTCTAAAGCTTCTTGTAGTCACTCATATAGATTTTGAACAGAATTTATGGTTTCCAGATTTGTACTGGATGTTAGTTGTGTTTATAAGTGTTCCAAATTGAGTTTGTATCACGGCTGATAGGTGGATGGGATGTAAGGTAGTCTTAGGTGAGTCGCTTAGTGTTGTTTTATGGTGGAAAGCAAGCAAGTGGTGGTCTGACCTTGTGACTGGATTTATAGTTTGAAAGGTAACTAGTTCAATATTAGCAAAAATGACATTTAAGATATGTCCAGCGGTGTGTGTTGGATTGTGGACAATCTGATGAAGGTTCAATGCGTCTAGGCCAGTGATTATTGTTTTTGGATGGGTCATATTGGGTTTATCAAACCAAATGTTAAGGTCACCTAGAACGCATAAGTTGGAGTGTATTGTTATCAGGTTTGAAACTGTGTCTAGAAGTGCGTCTGGGAATGTTGCTTTCCTAGGTGGAGGTCTGTAAAAGAGCAGGAAGTTACAGGAGGAAGACAGTGTAGGATTGCATCTTGTTAGAAGAGCCTCACAATTCTTTATGGAGATGTTGTAAATTTTAGAGATATGTGTAGTTTGTCTGAATACAACAGCTAGACCACCTCCTATTTTGGGTATACGATTTTGGATGATTGTTTGATAGCCTAGAGGAACGGCTTTATGCAGGACTGGAGCCATATCCTCTCCCAACCATGATTTGGTTATGAATAGTATGTCTGGTTTTGCATCGGTGAGAAGGTTGTAGATTTGATGCTTGTTTTTAGAGAGGGATCGAGCATTCATTAGGAGACAGTTTAGTGAGTGGCCTTTGGTGATAGTGGGACTTTGTTTTGTAGAAGAGTGATCAGTATTGTGTGGGTTTGTAGCAGGTGTATTTTTAGTGATGTGTTAGCTGTATTAGGATAGCAATCATTTAGCTATTCTGAATCGTGTTCCTCATCCAGCATGCTAAGGAGGCATTTTGATGGGTCTGCATGTTTATGTGTTGGAGATGGTGTTTGAGAGTGAGTTGGAGTGCTGTGTTGCTTTTGTGGTGTAACATTATAATCAAGTAGACATGGGAAAGCAAAGTTGTGAGGTGTGGCATGTTGCTTATATTTTTTGCATGTTTTAGGCTTAAGGTGTAAGAGTCAGGGGAGGTGATGCAGCATGTGGGTCATGTAGTAATGTTCTAAATTGTCCAATGAATGAGAGGCGGTTGGAAGAGAGTTGCTGTATTGCTATATCTGTGTTAGGTGTGATGGAAGACGGAAAGCTTGGCATTGGATTTTGTTCCTTTGTGTGGTTTGAAAGGTGGGTATATGTTTGTATTATGAGGTGTTGCGCTTTGAAGATCTTGTTGTGCTGGTGTGTGTGTGATATGTTTTGCTTTTAAGGAGTAGTGAAAAGGGGTGCTGATGTATATGTTTCATGCAATGGATTTGGTTGTATAGTATTGTTTGTGAGAGGAGGTTGTGATGTAGAGGGGATGGTGATGTGTTTATGAGTAGAGTGTATGTTGTGTATAGGAGGGAATGAAGTAGAGGTGAGAGTGTTTCTCTTAGACTGGTTTGTTGCAAGAGTTACAAAGTGTGGTGGTGTGCAGTGTGTGTGTTGTGCGTTAGTGTTATTATGGTAGAAGGGAGAGGAGGGTGTTTATTGGACAACTGATGGAAGGATGATTATATGTTTGTTAGTGATAAAAGGTGGTTTGTTAGATGTAATTACAGCAGGGAGAGAGTGTCTAAATGGGATGTAGGTATGTATGGTGTTGATTGGCGTTGTGTTAGTGATGAGTGTATTGGTTAGTGGTATAGGATAGAGTTGTGTACTGTTTGTAGGTGATGGTGGGTATGTGTTGTAGTTAGGATAGTAGGGTGTCTAGATGTGGTTTGGTTGGGTTTGTAGTGCATGCTGGTACATTAATCTGTACATAGTGTTGTGTGTGGTGTACATTTGGTGTGAGTGTGTTGCTCTGTTTGTGGATGTGGATGGTGTGGGCTGGGTATTGCTCAATGGGAAAATGGGCAGCATTTCTGGCCCTTGCCCTGGTCAGTCTCGAACAGGCTCAAACTGGCAACTGCCCTCTGCCCTTGTCCTCTCTGCCCTTAGCCTTGACGCCCGGGCTGAGACGCCCTAAACCTGGCCTTTTATAGCCCTAGTAATCAGGTGACCCTTCTGCCAATGGGAACCATAGCCCTAACACTATCCAATCACAGCACTAGCCCTAACATATAAAACTAATATGAGACCAGGACATTACAGCCAATCTTAGCCCTAGTCCAAGCACCCAATCAGTTAAAAAAATAGCCCTACCAGTAGTCCCAACCCAAGTCCAAGCAACCAATGGCACAGGTAGCCCTAGTCCCTACTTCCAATAGAAAGCCTAACCCTACTTCAAGTCCCACAACTAGTCCAGCAACCAATCACACCAGAAGCCCTAATCGCTACTTCCAATTACAGGTCTAACCCTAGCCCTAGTCCCACCCTACTCCCAACAACCAATAACATAGGGAGCCCTAGTCCCTACTTCCAATAGAAATCCTAACCCTAGCCCCAACCCTAAAATGATTGAATCACAGAGCCAGAAACCAATAAGAACCCTCAAATACCCAACCAATGAGGACATTAATCCTAATTCAATAGAAACACCAGATCCAACCACCAATCAGTGTACACATGTACCAACCACTAGCAGACCATATATGGTCCCAGAGACCTCCGACAAGGTTTGCTGGCCTGAGTTTGAAGCTGCTTCTCCTGTTCAGAATCTCCTAGGAGACAGACAGGCTCAATCCATACTATGGACTTCTGCAGGTAAAGGCCTCACTAACTTGATATCTAACAATACTGTTTGAATAAAACTTTACTCCCTTCCCTCGTCAAAAAACGAAGTTCACAGGCCCTTGTAAACACAGTTTAAACAGCTCACAGAAGCACCCTCTGAAGTAGAATATCCCTTCTGCTGAGGGGGGAGGCAGGGGGGCCTGGTTTCACTGGCTTGTGAACACAAAATGGTGGCTGGGGCTGCACTGTTTTAACATACAGGTCTCAGCACAGAGCAAAGGAGAAATTTGGAGGGAAAACTGAATTGTCACTAGGAATGAGAGGGCTAAACTACAGAGGTTGGACTGAAAATCCCGCAATTCAACACGTTAAATGGAAGCAATCATGGGCAGGGAACACCACAAGTTTAAAACACAAAACAGGTGATAAAATATGCAATCACAGGCAGGTTAAAACTACAATTTCAGACTGAACAACCACAGGCAAAGACAGTACATGGATTTAGGCCCAGATCTCTGTACTGGGGTGAATGTATGACATTGTTCTGCATTCTGTCCATCAACTGTTGTTTTTGCATTTGTCACCCCGAGTGGGACGGGTATGCTCAGACGTCAGTTCTGTGCTCTCAATGCCACTGGAATCAAGCTATCCTGGCTGATGAGGGTTGAAAGCCTGGACCTGGCTTGTCAGTTCAGGCTGGACTGTTCCCATGGAGCACAGGGTCAAGACTGATTTGCATTTGGCTAGGTTTAAACTGGAATGGCATCGTGAGCAAAAAAACAATGGATTTAGGCCCAGATCTCTGTACTGGGGAGAATGTATGACATTGTTCTGCACTCTGTCCATCAACTGTTGTTTTTGCCCCTATCTGATAGCAGGCATGTCTCATGCCATTCCCTCGAATATGCATTACTATTGCACTCAATTTCAGGAATGGGATTCCCTCTCAATCTCTCATAACAAGTTTTGTTGTTCAATTGCCTATTATAAAATGACAACACTGCCCCCCTTATCTGCTTCCCATATGACGATGGGTCATTCAATAGATTGAATAAAGTATCTCTTTCTTTTTTAGAAAGATTAGGGGGCTGAACGTAAAGTTTATCATTCAATTCTTTTTCCACTAGTTGATAAAGCTCAGTCGTTACCTTCCTGTAAAATCTTTCAATAGTTGTATCGTTATGTGTAGATGGGAGCAATTTGGATGTAGGTCTCAGACCCCTGTACAATGTAAGATCTTCCTCTATATTTAAATCATTTGCTTATTCCCTCATGTTGTCATAAGTAGCCTCATCCTCTATAGTAATGAGTGTATGTATCACATTTACATCTTTTATAGACAGAGAGGATTGTAAATGAACATTAATAATGTTAGTCATATTAGCACGTGTGGTCTGATTCTCTTTGAAAAATCGTTTTAATTTTACTTACCGTACAAATTTAAACAAATCAATATGTGCATCTGTAAAATCACAATTTTCAGATATACAAAAATGTAAGCCTTTCTTTAACACATTGTTTTCAATTACAGAAGGGTGCGTGTGGACAAATTAACAATTTTCAAATTTGTGCTGTCATTATCATTTGCTGTTTGTGGAGTACATGTATCTACTAGGAGGTCTATCTCCTGTTCTGATTGAATTAGGTTGGCAGAAATCTGGGGGCCAGTATGCAAAAAAAACTTTTGAAGTACTGGAGAATAAATTTGTTAGGGGACTACTAAAAGTTCCAATCAATACCCCCCTGATACCCCTATTCCTAGACCTTAACATCAAACACACAGATCGGCACGCTATATTGAGACCATTGCTGTTGTGGGTCAGATTATGGACAACCCTGGAATTATCTGACTATAAAAGTGGGCTGAAGGAAGTATTAGAGCTCGATAGAGACAATAAGATCTTCTGGTTTAAGCATGTAAAAAATTGGCTTACCAAGCTCGGATTATCACATTTTTGGAACGAGCCTGGATCCCTAAACTCAACTTCCAAGAAAATTGTCAAATTAAGCTTTTGGTCATACGTGAGTTATGATTCTGTGCATACAAGAACTCACGGCCCTCTCACTGAAAAATTTCTTTTGGCAAAAAATGAGGCTTTATTCGAACAATTTCTTGATGAAATCCAACCTCCACTGGCCAAATCCTTATATTTAAAATTTAGGTACGGTACGTTGAGGATAAAAGTAAGCGAGAAAAGATGGGGGAAGACTGATAAAGATCATTGTACCCTGTGCACTAATAATCAAAGGGAGGACATTTTCCACATACTGTTTTTTTGCCCTAGTTACGACAAAGCTAGGAAAAAGTGGATAGTTCCCTTGTGTCGTAACATTGGCTCTACTTCCCATAGGGAAGCTGGCAGAATCCTAAGCACGGACACCAGTCAAGTAATCGTATTCGGTATTAGCAAATTCTTATTGTCCACTTATTTTGTTAGAAGGAAATTATCCCTTTCATTTTAATCTAAAGAAAGCTGCTATTTAGACTCTCCGAAATCATGAACAAAGCCAAGGCATTGCATTTTTAATTCTGGTTGCTCAAATTCAATTTAATGTCTTTTTAACTTTTCTATTGTTTTAAACATTTTAATATTTATCTGATACTGCGCCAAACTGAAACTGTAAATTATGTGCTTTTATTTGATGAAATACTAGCTAATGTGTTAAATTAGATGAAATGTAGAAGTAATGTAGTATTAGGGTGCCCAATATAATGAATGCTATATCATTGTATATTTTACCATGAACTGTACATTTTATTGTTATCTTTTATGTTGCAACGCAACGAAATAAAGATTGAAAATTGAAATTGAATTAGGTTTGCTGTCTGGTTGGACGCTGGTTCTTGTGTTTGCGTACACCCATCCTGGTTCTTTCCCTCTTCCCATTGGTTTCTTTTTGTTGCCCAGGTGGTACCTTTGAACATCCTATAAAAAAAAGAGGCTTGATGTCCTGGAATGTCTCTGCCTGTCGCTGCACCACCCTGCTCACTCTCAACTGAAGAAAGGGAGATACTACTTGAGGAAACACATTAGTCCTTGATCTATTAAGATCACCATTTCCCTGTTTAATTGGAACATCATCATATTTTCTAGCGAAAGTAAAGATTCTTCCCTTGCAATAATCCCCTTCATCCCTCATGATTTTTTTCTGTTTTTTGTCCCATAAAATGGATTTGATAACTGGCGAATTCATTTTTCAGGATCTCATAAGTTTTCTTTGTTGCATCATCTAACTTCATTCCTCTGATCTCCCTTTCTATGTTATCAATTTCTTCTCTTAACTTCGAAACCTTTCTCCCAGCATTTTTGACTAACAGGTTCATCATCCTATATGATGCATCATATAATCCTTCTTCCAAGTCTTTTAACAGATCTGCATAAAGGACCTCAAAATTAGGGAATATCGTTATACGAAGACCTCTAGGGATTCCTCTATTCTCCAAGTACTTGGGCAAGGTGTTCCCATCCCACCATTTGCTAAGTTCTTGGTTCCTTAGGCGCTCCTATTTAATACATTTTTCTTTAAGGCCCTCACTTCTTGGGGCCCTTGATTCCACATTATTCATTGTTTCCGGATTTTTGCTAAACAGTGCAACAAGCATACCCTCTCGGTTATCCTCAAAGTTCATAATGAAGTGTCCTTAAAAAAAAAAAAAAATAGTCAGGTTATCCAAAAACAGCAAAAGATACACAAAATGGGTCTACAATGTAATACCACACTTATTTTATACTTGGGAATACTGCTGGCTTTTGGTGTGAAGACCAAAGGAAACAAGACCCCTTAGTTCCATAGATTAGTGAAAAGAACTTTCACAACAAACAACTACATAAAAGTTTGATCCGCACACATTGAAAATGTAAGGAAACAATTCCACCAGGATGTCATAATTTAAATATTCCTTTATTATAATTTCTTGCTTCACAGTAGTCAACGCCTTTCGTCCTGTTGGAGGACTTCTTCAAGGCTACAAGACATAGACAACATACACTATTAAAACAATAATTTGCTTCAAAAACCAACCTGTGTGTACAGACAAAGTCATTTACACAATTCATACAACCAATGAATAGGATTCTGTTTACATGATTATAAAGTTGTTCCTCTAAGGACATGTTCATACTAGGCACATTAGTTTAACTCAGATTTACGGTACTATGTCTGGCTACATCACACAGTATGACAGCATAGGAAACTCTTACAAAATGAGTACTGTCATACATTGACATCATATGCCTGTGCTTTTACAATCCTATGTTTACAGAATAAAAAAAACTATATATTGCATATTTACAAGCTGAGCAGAAAACATCACAAGTCTAGTATTACAAATGAGAAGATTCCTGTTACTGTGCACAGTTGCATTGGGAGACCCTTATTTTTTCTTATTTCTCCTGTCAAGGCACCATCCAATGAGTAGGCCTCGTATAAGTATTCCCAGCAGCATAACAAAGCCACTGTAATCGCATAAAACCTATAGCACAACCCCAAAAGAAGGACAATAACAGTCAAGGTTAGGTACACCTTGTAATGACCTCAACAACTGTCCTCTGAGTAGCACTCGTTCTCTTCTTACTCCAGTTGTCAACCACCTTGTATCTATCCTTTCTGAAATACATATAAGGAATAAGAGATATTATAGTCTCTAATAGTATATCCTTACTATTCTTATTTACTTAATCAATAACTTAAGTATAAATACAGATATACCTGTATCACTGGGATATTATAATCCCCAGACTCCACAAATTATTCCTAATGTTCTCTTCTATGTTTTCTCTTTTGAAGTAATGGCAGCAACAAAAGCTGCAAGACATAAACAGTGTAAATTCTCCAATAAGAATACAAAGTTGGGTGCTCTAATCGGGTCACAGCAGAGTATGCCACCTAATCTGTGCGCATACTAGATATAACATTCCAAATAATGCCAGCTGCACGCATAATTCATAGTCAGTCATCAGATGGCACAACCTTGCAATATATTATAAACACTAAAAGAGGGGGGACGGGGAGCTCAAATGGGAAACTAGAGAAGTAAAGTGAGGTCCAGTGCCCTTGCTCCCAAGGTCAAGTATGTCAACACAGATAGGGGCAAAAGTTCCTCATGGGGAGTATACCTAAAAGTAGGATGCTCCAAACGAAAGAGTGGAGAGATAGAGAAAAGTGTAAGGGAAAGGTTTTGCTCTTGTTCTAGATTACAGGTGGAATAGTAAGGTATGCGTGGAGTGAAGTGAGTGCTTCTCCTTGGTAACCTAGTGCCCTCAGAAACCTTATGATCGCCCTAAGTCATCATTGGGCATTGCTCCTCGTGTGGGCGGCGCTGCAGTCCCTCACGGGCCCCTCTAGGGGGCTCTTTAGCGGAGATCTTTTCTTGGAGTTGCCCCAGTTGTGCAGGGGGGTAAGGGGGCCTAGTAAACATTAGTAGTGATAGTGAGGGAGTTAAAATAACCATGCAGTACCCTCAATCTAGTTTAATTCAGGGGTCTGGTAGGTTAATTAAAAGGGGGTGGACCCTGGAGAAACCCTATGTAACAAATAATAGGGGCGATGTCTAACTAAACGCTGCTCTCAGGGTAAGTGCTCAAGTGGGGATAAACAAATGATTCGGTTGACATGTTTCGTGCGTCTAGATGTCCCTAGTGGATCCAATCGCGCTTCTTCAGGACCATATGATGTACAAAAAACAATCTAGGTTAGTTGTGCAGGTGCCAGGCCTATTGCCCGTGTACCCGCTGTACCTTCGTCGTCAAGGTGAACAGCGTCTTATCGCTGACTGGTACGGTCACTAATGGTACCGTAGCCCAACCCAATCAGTCTATGGTCTGGGCCCCATCTACGTCGGCTTGCCTGTCAAGCGAGGGAGCAAGTTGTCTCCCTCAGCGGGTGTCTCTGACGCCTACCCACGGCAAGCTCCACGTCTCTTTTCCGATGTGGAGCTTGCCGTGGGTAGGAGTCAGAGACACCCGCTGAGGGAGACAACTTGCTCCCTCGCTTGACAGGCAAGCCGACTTCGATGGGGCCCAGACCATAGACTGATTGGGTTGGGTTATGGTACCATTAGTGACCGTACCAGTCAGCGATAAGACGCTGTTCACCTTGACAACGAATGTACAGCGGGTACACGGGCAATAGGCCTGGCACCTGCAACAACTAACCTAGATTGTTTTTTGTACATCATATGGCCCTGAAGAAGCGCAATTGGATCCACTAGGGACCTCTAGACGCGCGAAACATGTCGACCGAATCATTTGTTTATCCCCACTTGAGCACTTACCCTGAGAGCAGCGTTTAGTTAAACAATCACCCCTATTATTTGTTACATAGGGTTTCTCCAGGGTCCACCCCCTTTTAATTAACCTACCAGACCCCTGAATTAAACTAGATTGAGGGTACTGCATGGTTATTTTAACTCCCTCACTATAACTACTAATTTTTACTGGGCCCCCTTACCCCCCTGCACAACTGCGGCAACTCCAAGAAAATATCTCCTATAAAGAGTCCCCTAGAGGGGCCCGTGAGGGACTGCAGCGCCGCCCACACGAGGAGCAATGCCCAATGATGACCTAGGGCGATCATAAGGTTTCTGAGGGCACTAGGTTACCAAGGAGAAGCACTCACATCACTCCACGCATACCTTACTATTCCACCTGTAATCTAGAACAAGAGCAAAACCTTTCCCTTACACTTTTCTCTATCTCTCCACTCTTTCGTTTGGAGCATCCTACTTTTAGGTATACTCCCCATGAGGAACTTTTGCCCCTATCTGTGTTGACACAACCTTGCAATACCCATCTCATTTAGTATTTCAAATTGCATACCTGTACTCACGTTTTAATCTCCCAGGCTTGGCAGGTATTTAATGAAACACTCCTTAGGTGGATGAAGTCATGGTCAACTCATACATCTATTAGGAATAGAGTAAAATAGAAGGTGGGGTCACATGTTGTGAGCGATATATCCCACTTGCATGTACTTGCATGTGCATACACGAAATCAAATACCTCTATAGCCTTCAAAGTCAATAGAACTGTGGTTGTGTGGTTCCAATACAGGTCCCACTACAGTTCCACTGTTATGTTCACCCGCTTCACCCCCTTATCTACACATATACAGGGGCACCCTATCCCGTAATGCTCGAGTCAAATAAACATAATTTAGCTACCTGCATCATAGTCATAATGACCACATGTTTGCCAATATGCTCATTTTCCTAATCATTACATCTCGCTCTCGCATTCCTAGAGACCCTATGTGGTCCACATAATGGCTGCACCTTTGCCAGTGCATTCATTGAATGCGTGCAGTCAAACATCAAATGGCTTTGAATACCGACATCGTAGTCATGATAAATACATATCAGCCAGTGTGCTCATTAGCGTTTTCACCACATTACACTCTCACATCTTTAGTAACCTGGCTTTTGGTAACATGGCAACTGGTAAACACCTTTACCAGTTGCCATGCACGTTTTAACCTCATTGCGCTCTCGCATCTTTAAAGACCGGTGGCGATATGCATAAAGACTGCACATTTACCGGTGTTTGCATGAATGCGTGCAATACGACATTGAGTGACTTTTTCTATTCGCCCATATATAACTCACTTTAGAACCCAAAATAGAGTGGCCATATGGTGTTGTTAGTTAGTCCATAACTCACAATGGAATTCGTTCCGGGCAAAGTGTCCCTCCTTCTGTATACAGCACCACCAAGCGGATTTCAAAGAGCGGCGGGTTTTTTAGCTCAACCTCCGGAACTCGCGCATGCGCCATGGATGTTAAAAACAAATATATAAATTCGCCATCTTTTAGTGTGTTTTCACATTATAAGTGACCCACGAACACCTGGTAGTCCTATTTCCGACGACCGTCCTACAATTAATCATTAACCAAAGCAACATGAAGGAGTTGATATGCATCACTTATAGACCCGTTTAAAAAAAAAAAAGAAAATAATTTTTAGTCGTCCGGACACTTAAGATGTAACCTCATACATTGCTCATCATCGCCATGATGCAAGAGCGTTGTAGTTAGAGCACAAATAAATGGCAGCCATCTTATAATGTAGTCCTCAACCACAAATGCCATCTGGCACTTCAGATGTAAATGCATGTATTTTCCCTCTATCGCGACCAAAACTTAAGAGCATTGCCCGTGATGACTGGAGTCCTCGACCATAAATATCATCGGTTAATGGCATTCCTATTTACAGTGCTTGGCTTCAGTACAACTTTTTCAGGAGATAAATTATCGAGTCAGTGGCAGGGCATAACAAATATACTCACCACTAAGCTAGCCTTTATATAAGGACCCCAGTAGCTTGTTCCAACACTTATTCTATAAGGTAGTATTCCCTATTCCATAGTGTATCATGAAATACTAAATATAAAACAACAACAATTAAAAATAAACAATAGTAGCAAAAGTTTCAATTTTCCTACTTCAATTTAAGCAAAAGTAGGAAAAGAGTTCAGCTTTAAAGGGGTGGGATTTACCCTCCCCTCTTATTCATAGACAGAATTAGAAAAGGTGTTGGACTATATAGGGGTTACATTAACTATTTACCCTACAATCTAAGAAACAGTAGACAAAGTGATTGAGTTAGGAAGGGTTCAATATGCCATTTCAATTCCTACTACCTTTTTTGAAAAAACATTAAGTACCTAACTGTCAAGATTACCAGACCTCATACTAGAAAAGGGCTGATGGTAAACACTATAGTATTCAAATCGAGCCTTAAAAGAAAGAAACTAAACAAGCTGATCAAAAACCATGCGCACAGTTAAATCCGGCTCTCCACTGGATCCATGCCCCCATTTTGTGTTCTTAAAAATTGCCCCCACACTTTGTCCCCTGATTACACAACTATTTAATAAACCCCTAAAAACTGCAACCTTTACGGACATTTGGAAACGCGCGTCAGTGTTACCCCTCCTAAAGAAGGCTGAATCGGACATCTCAAACCCCGAAAACTACCGACCCATCTCCCAGCTCCCCTACCTTTCTAAAGTTCTAGAGAAGCTGGTCAATGTACAACTAACCAGATACATAGAAACAAACCTTCTCCTAGACCCTTCACAGACAAGTTTCAGGGCCAATAATAATATGGACGCAACGCTGCTGGCAGTGTCGGACAGTATCAGATCCTCCACCGACCAAGGTGAGGCGGTGGCACTGATACTGCTTGACCTGCCAGCGGCGTTTGACACGGTCTCCCATACCTGCCTGCTGATCATTCTTCGCAGCAAGGGAGTCAAAAATCCATTGCATTAAACTGGCTACATTCTTTTCTGAGCAACCGTACCCAGGCAGTACACATGGGACAATTCCACTCCAAATCGAGCCCCATCAGTTGCCAAGTCCCCCAAGGCGCCTCATTAAGCCCCACTCTTTTCAATGTTTATATGTCATCTCTTGCCGACATTGGGAAGAAGTGGGGCATTGGCATCTGCTCTTACGCAGACGACACGCAACTGATGGTGGCTCTGGATGAAAAACCGGAGACTATTAAATCTAAATTGCTCAACTTTCTCTCAGAAATGGCCCAGTGGATGCATTCACACTGCCTAAAACTGAATGCCAAGAAATCCGAGATTCTACTGTTCGGCGGCGCCAAACGTGTGTGGGATATCACGTGGTGGCCGCCCTCATTAGGAAGGGCTCCCACCCCGAAACAACACGCCAGGAACTTAGGCGTCATTATGATGACACCCTATCCATGAAAGAGCATGTGCGAGTTCTCTGCGGGAAAGGTTTCGCAAACTTGAAACTTCTAGCCAGACTGTTTCCTTGGATCACCCTGGACTGCAGGCGTGCTGTCACACAGGCTTTGCTGGTCGTGGGGCTGTATGAGCACCTGTTCACATGTCTGCAAGTTCTGCAAAACTCTGCAGCTAAACTCATATGCAATAAAGGCAAGCTCGATTCCGCCTCGGACTGCCTGAGAAAACTTCACTGGTTACCTATGCGCCAAAGGTCGGTTTTTAAGTTGCTCTGCCATGCCCACAGGGCCCTCCACAAAATCGGCCCCATCATCCTCCAGGGAAAGATTGAATTCTACGTCCCCACTAGGAACCTACTCTCTCTCCAGTCCGCCCTAGCAAGAACTAAGCGCATATATAAAGCTAGGACTGGTGGACGCTCATTCTCCCATCTGGCTGCAAAGAAATGGAATGAGCTCCCCCCTGACTTAAGGCTTACCACTAACTATCTCCTGTTTTCAAAGAAATTAAAGACCCACCTCTTCCCCAAACTCTAATGTTCACCTTAGTACAGCTTGCAGTAGTCTCAGTAGTGGTATAAGCACCTTGATATCCCCTGGGATGAGTGTTGCGCTCTACAAATACCAAAAATAAATAAAAATAAATCTGTAAAAAGCACTATACCTCAAATGGCCGCCAGGAGTAGATTGCAAGAGCGGCAGGTTAGCGCTCTAGACCTCGGCAGCAATCACTAAGCTCCAGGTGTCGTGCCCAACTTGTGGCGCACTTCACCTAAGCTGAGAAGAGAGAAGGGCGTTCCAAGACAGCGTCGCGAAGTTAGTGAGGGAAAAGTCTTTGTCGCGTTGGTAAATAAAGATTTTTCACAGCGAAGCTGAATCACGGAAACCACAGGAAAAGAATTAAGACTGTTCCGAGTGTTTTTTCTAGTTTGAGCATGCGCGAGTGAGAGAAAGAAGAGTCTCGGCTCGGCTCATGCGCATTGTATTTTTTCCCAGTGATTACAGAGCACGATCCTAGCCTGACAGTGAGAGTAACTGCTATTTTTTATTTTAAGAGACAGCACCAGTCCATGAAATTCGTCTAGAAACGAGTTTCAGTTTAACTTTAAGAGAAATTAGAGTTAAGTTAAGAACCCCAAGTTTAACAAATAGTTATTAGTTGCACTGGTTCTAGTAGAGAGATGAAACTTCGAAGGTACTCCGGAAAGGATTGCATCAGTTCTTGGGTAACAGCAAGGAATAATTATTAAAAACAGCTCTTTGGGTGAAGCTACACAACACAGAAAATATTTACCAAACAGAATCCATATTACATCGTGCTGTTCATAATAAGAGGTGAGGAGCCTGTAAAGCAAAGAGTAAAATAATTTACATTTAGTTACAGCACAAGTAACTAATGTAAAATAATAAAAAGCAAAAGAAGAGGAGCACAGGTCACACCTATACAGGGTCGGGATGGAGAACACTATTGAATTTAGGAATTACAACAGAAATAAGGGCCAGATGCATCAAAGGGTTTTGCCCATTCTGTGTCTATGGGAAAATGTGTTCATGCATATGGCCCTAAATGTATTAATGAGTGCATTTCTTTACAGTAGTTGACAAGCCTATAAGCAGAAGAAGACAAGCATAAAAGTAAAAAGAGAAGTCTGAGGCTGAAGAAAGGATCAGACGCGGTGTGATAGTCCCACCCCCTTTCCCCTCCGAGGTTCTTTAGCATTCATGCTATTATGTGTATGGTGCAATTGAATCTTGGTGAGGCATTGGAAACTTGCGACATTCTGTTCCTGTGCATTGAGTAGAGCACTTGCCACCTGATACTAACAACATAAAATTATTAAAACATTATTTAAAAAAAATCCTTTATAATTAAATATAATTTAACAAATAATAATACAAACACAATTTAACGAATAAAAAAACTGGAGAAATACATTCAAAATTAATGCACTTTCTTCCATATCGCCCACGAAAACCATAACCCCCCCTAAAAATATGAATAAGACAATATCATTAAAATAATAATGCAATAAAACAAATACTTAAAATCAACAATATATATATATATATATATATATATATATATATATATATATATATATATATATATATATATATATATATATATATATATAAAGCAATTCAAGAAGGATATTAATAAATACATACTTTATTATCAATTAATCAATTACATATGTAATTAATATGAAAATGGTATTGGAAGAAATACAATTTAAATAACTTCCAACTACATTCCATTACGAACCCAACAAGCCACTGCTAGATTATACATTTGTAATTATACTATAGAAATATATAATATAGATTGAAATTATAAAATGCACTTAATGCTAAATAAAACATAATTTATCATTTAAATAACTACCCACCCTATTCCCATACAAACTCTAGAACCCAGCACTAAGAGGGTCATTAGGATGGCGGGCGGACTTAGTCCGCCCGCCATCCTATTGGTGTTTGGGACCACCTGACATAAGGGCGGGGGTCAAGTGGGGGGGATTAGGATGCGCTGTGGCGGGCGCATACTGCCTTTTTAGCATTGTGGCAGGCTGTGCTCTCATCACCGCCCGCCACAATGCTAAAAATACACATATGCATTTGCATTAACAAAGCGGCAGGCCCTGCGCAGTGCCTGCTGCTTTGTTAATGCAAATGGAGGGGGGTTACACAGGTAACCCCCGTGTGCACCCCCCACCTGTCCTTCACTCCAGGGGCCCGCAGGGCGCCCCCCAAAGTGAAGACTGCATGCCTTTCCGTGGCGGCATCGCCGCCATGGAAAGGCATCTGTTTTGCACAAAGCTAATATGGCTAATATGCAAAGCAGCAGGCACTGCGCAGTGCTTGCTGCTTTGTTATTGCAAATGGAGGGGGGTTCCACAGGTACCCCCCGTGTGCACCCCAACCTGTCCTTCACTCCAGGGGCCCGCAGGGGGCCCCCCAAAGTGAAGACTGCATGCCTTTCCGTGGCGGCATCGCCGCCAAGGAAAGACATCTGTTTTGGGCAAAGCTAATGGCTGGTGGTGTCTAATAGACAAGGTTACCATTTTAAACCTTTTCCGCCCCGCCCACAAGGCGACCTGTGCAGAAAAGCGGCGGAAGGTCTTTCCGTCGCCGCGGTCCCCCCAGCCATCCTAATATGGCGGGGGAATTTAGGTGCGGATGGCAGGCGGATTGCCCCCGCAAGGCTGGCGGTGGCTACCGCCAGCCAGGCGGGGGCAATCCGCCCGCCATCCTAATGAGCCCCTAAGTGTTTTAATTAAGCTATATAAAAATAAACTTACACACTGATAAAATAAAATAATTAATAAAATAATTATTTTACATAAATTATTGCCAAATGAATATTTGATGAAACATAAAAATAATTTACAATAAAAAACAATAATTTATCATTTATATGACATCCTGCCCTGTTCCCATACAAACCCAACCACCCACTGAAAACTTGTACACTCTATTAAAAAAAAGAACACCTGAATTTAACATTACTAATATGCTAATCGTATGCATATACTGTCACTGGAACCAAGCTATACCTGGTTGATGAATCCTAAACAGGGTGAAACTGGTCCCATGTTGCTTGTGATCTGGTTCAGGCAACACCTGGCCTCGATGTTTGGATGGGAGGAGAGTCATGACCAATTGCATATGTCTGGGTCCAAACTGAGATGGCATAGTGTGCAAAATAACGATGGACCAGGACACAGCCTGAGTAATTACCAGTAGCTGACATCAACTCAAGAAGTCCATCCATCACTCCTTTTCTAGACTTTTTCTGTATACTTTAGTATGCAGACAACCAGCAATCCAGCTGTGTGGGTCTTACTTGAGGTAATAGGGGTGCTAGTTGGCCTCCAAGGTCCCTCAAGATTCAAGGGGACCTCATCCCCCAACTGGTAGTGCACCAGGAGGCGTGTTTGCAGAGTGGTGGAGAAATGGTACGTGGCCACCAAAAACCTCTCAGAAATTCAAAGGACAAGAATGTGGCGATTAGTCAAAAGAAAGGATAATAGACTTTTCACTTAAAACTTGAAAAAGAGGCTGGTAGAGATCTAGATTGTCTAGATTGTAGCATCTGAAGGCACACTTTCAAGTGGAATAGTATACTTTATATAGAAATAACATACATAATTGAATCCAGCCATCTTAAAACTCCTCCCACTATGCCAAATGCACTGGACAGTGACAATGATGGAAAAATGATTATCAATGTAATGTTTTGTGAACTCCGTGCTCTAATGCTGTCCCAATTGCGGTCTTCAAAATGAATGTTCACTTTGTGCCAAGGCAACAATACTGTGTTTTGTGCTTCAATCAGTGAGAGAACATCCCTTACTGATGGTACATTATTCTGCACACACATCAAAAAGTAGAGCATGGTGCCCTTAATAACTACTGCTTAACTGGCCTGTTTGATGCAGAAACAAAGATTTTTGAACAATCTTTCTCACCAAGTATAACACATTGGATGGCTCCTAACAATTGCCTAATATTGCTTACTTCAGTAGACACCAGAAGAGGATTTTTTAGAACTATTGATGTGGTGCGCTTATTTTCTTGAGCAGGTCTACCCACCATCCATGACAGCTGCTGGTAGGCGCGATGTTGAGATGGGGCCAGCTGGGGGAGATTCCGAGAGACGACCACAAGGGAAAATTAAATAAATAATAAATTTCCCCTCACGGTCGTCTCTCAAAATCCCCCCTGCCGGCCCCACTGCCCCATCGCTCTTACCTGCAGCAGTTGCTACCCACGTAAAAAATGGTCACAAACTGTAGTGTTGTTTAGTAGACCACATCGCATCCTTCGAAGGGGCAGAGAGAAGTACTGTGGGATAAACTTACTTTAATGTATCTTGATCAAGCACATATGCATTTGGTTTGATCTTGGTGAAGGCTGAAGGTACAAACTAACTCATCAGACTTGTTTACAAGAAATGTAGGTATGTAACGTCCATATATAAGGCAGTATCTTAGCACCTCCCCGTTTCAAATTATACTTGGCTCATTTGTTTAGAAAGTAAAATGTTTACCAACCAAGTTTAGAGGTTTCCCCCTGTTGTTCCTTACTAACAATGAGGATCTGATAATTTTGAATCCGGCACCAATGGACTTAAAAAACAAGAGTGGCAATTTTGGACATCTGGTCGCACTTGACAGGATCAAAGTCAAAGTTTGAGGCCAACAGCGAATGAGTCCTGCTCGGATTCCCCATGCTGTAGGCCTCAGTTAAAACTTTTTGAGAGCTTTTTCGGCAGAGGCCCCATGCTGCTCACCACCAGTCCGATTTCAATGAGTGTTCCCTGGCTTGACTTTCAGGAAGAATCAAGTAAAACTTGGAAAGTCAGTCCTCCGGTGCTCTTCAGTGGGACGAACTTGGAATCCGGGTCGGGTCACGGTTGAAGGTGGCTAGCTTGGCTCTCGTGGTAGGGTCGGTCACCTCCTGGAGCTTTTCCCAAAATGTTTCCCAAACTTCTGAAGGTCTCTTGGTGGGTTTCAAGTGACCAAAACACAAATCCAAGGGTCAGGAATCTCCTAGAAGGTCTTTGGCAGGCCTGGAATTCACTTCCTGGAATGCACTTGGTCAACCCCTTAAAACTCCATTCCAGGAGGGGGACTCTGGCTGGAGAAGAGTCTGTTAGGCTCTGTTAACCTGTAGCTGCAGGAAGTCTACTCCTTACTTCTTCTTAAAGCAAGGTACCATCCTCAGAGATGTAGTCCCAGATAGTGCATCAGGTGCACTCTTCACTAGGCAGGCCCTTGGGTGCAGTTCAGGATTCCAGCAGGACAATCCTCCTTATTCTTATAGTTTCAGGCTGCAGAACTAAGAAGCTATGCACCTCTCACATATTTAATCTGAACTTCTGGGCATCAAGAGGGGAGCACTACTGACCAATGAAGTGCAGGGTGCCGCCCAGGTGCATGACCCCTTCCTCCAAAGTGTGGCATCTTCTTGTCCTTGAAAGTGCTATTTCTCTGAAATCCATCACGGTTGAAATCTGTACATCAACTCTCAGTGTGGCTCATTTCCATAGCTCTCCTCCCCCTAACATCTGCAAATGTCTTCGTAGCTGGCTGGGGCATGGGGAACAGGGGTAGGTTGGTCTGGCATTCCATGTCTGTCCTATCCTCCTTTAAAGCCTCATGCATTATGACCTCTCTCACCAGCCCTGGCATTCCTGTGTAGCTGCAGAGCTCTCTCCAGCAGATAGCTTCTTCCCTGCATAATCATGTATCACCTAATCAAGACAGCCATGCTAAACCTGTTAGCACTAACCAATCAGGGAAGACTGCAGGAAGGCTGGATTATGGCTTACAGTGAAGAATGTGTTATAACTAAGCCCGGGAGGGTAACAGCACTCCACCAGTTTTTGTAGTTTTGCCTACTCCACGTTCCATTGAAAATGTGGAGTTTGGGCATAACTACGGCTCCGTGGCGGAGCTTAGTTAACCGGCCACTCCACCATCCCAAATTAATTATAAAGTAATTAAAAAGGCATATACCTGCTGTGGCTGTCTCCTCCTCACCATGGCCACTCTCTTTCCTCCTCCTCGACCGTCCTTCTTCTCTGATAACCTCTACGTTGAACGTCTTGCACGTGCAAGTGCACATGCGCACGCGTAAGGCGTACAACGTAGGGGTTATCTAAGAAGAAGTATGGCAAGGATGAGAAAGAAGAGAGACCATGGCGAGGTGGAGGCAGCCACAGCAGGTAAGTGCCTTTTTTATTATTCCATAATTACTTTGAGAGGGGGGAGGGCACAGAACTTCCTATAGAGGCACTACGCTTGCTCTGCCCAGGGTTAGTTATAACTTATTATCTGCATAAGTTAAGATAAATTCAACAAGAGCAATCTGTTGGATAGATCAATACCTTTCGGTTAAGTCTTTGAATGACACTTTATATACTTTCCTAGCAATTGTTATGCATCCATAAAATATTCCCATGTTCGCCTATGAGGCCAAGTATCTACATGGAGAAAATTCAATATGCAATTCCTTGCTCACCAGAGTTTATATAACATATTTTTATGAGGACCCTGCTCATAACTACAGGACCCTCCCCCCCTGGGACACCTAGGGGAGATCTGGGGGCTACCGAATATGTAACATTGATGCAGCTTAATTCTTCACAGTGCCCACAACACCAAATTCAACTTTGTAGTGAATTTCCTTCAGTGGGGAAAAATATAAATGGCAACTTTCACTCACCAGGCTATTTAAAACATATTTTATAGGGACCCTGCATATTTTTTATTACCCCACCCCTGTAACACCTAGGCGAGACCTTGGGGGTACCCACAATGTAAAAATATGGTAAATGGTCATTTTTAAAGTGCTCATACCACTAAAGTCGAGTTTGCAGAGAATTTTACTTTTTAAAGCAGTGCTGCAACACAGAGCTGATTTTAAAATTACATCAGGCTCTCAGCAGTGCACACATATAAGTGCCACAAACTGAACTGCCTTGCCCTAGTCTATAGTAGAGACTTATAGGAAGTTTTTCTCCCCTTGCCCTATTATCTACTAGGCATGGTAGGTCATGCTGATTATAAGTGTACCTCAAAGCATGTGACTGTGCTTAAAATAACACTGGCCCTGGGCCTGGCTAGTAAAGCACAGGACACAGTCAGAGTCAGCTACCACCAGTGTCCGTCAGTACTCAAAACGTGAGGGTCACAGGCCTTTCTAACAATAGGCATTGCATTGAGGTGTGCAAAAGATGACATCCTTGCTACCCTACTAACATAGTCCACAATAGCACAAAGTATAATAGCGTTAACTTTGAAAAGCCCTTAAACATAAGTATAACTATGTAATAAAGTTTAGCAGCACATAAAGCTCACTTCTGGAAGGACTCAAAGCAAAAAAAAATCATATTAATCTTTATTACGTACAAAAGCAGTATACCGGGATGTCAGAGCCACTTCAGAAATAGATGCACAACCCATATTATAGTAGACTTTGTTCTATGCAGTGAAACCCAGGACCATGTAGCTACTGAGAAGCAGAGGCAGAAGTTTAACAGATGACTTAATAACCACCTTAGCTAACAGAGCCTTCACTCCTTTTCAGGTCATTTGATTTTCTGCAGTTTCAAAAGAGGTGTGTAAGACAAAATAGTCTTCCTTTTCAAGATAATGATGTATAGTATCTCCGCTTGGCTGTTGCCGCAGACGTATCGTCCTAAATTCCATGTATTTCATCACAGCGACCAGTCCCAATGATAACAGTTTGAAGTAGGGCCTTAGTGGCTCATCACTAGGCTTTGCGTCTTTGACCTGAGTCTCTTTTTATCTATTTTGTAGAACCTTAGGTTTTTCCGTGGAAGATTTCAGATTTTGGACTACTGCAGTAATGTTTTCTCAAAACTTTCTTTATTGAGTTTTTAGAAGTTACAACTATACAGTCTCATTAGATTTTTGTGCTATCAAAATGGAACCCGCAGATTACAGAAATGCTGTTAAAACAATCAGTTGCTAAACATTCTCAGGTATCCTCTATAAAAGCCTTGATTTTCAAGTAACTGTTACGCACAATTCTCATTAGCTTTTCTGTTATCCCCTTCCGTCCCTCCCGTAATAAAAAGGAAAGGATACATGGAACAAAAAAACAAAATAAACAACATTTAAAGGTGCATGAGTGAGGTAATACACATCATTTACACAGGTGGTCTTGAAATGTAAAATGATTCACATAGTCAAAACTTGCATTTAACTGCCTTTAGGTCATCCTATAATGTCGTCTCTAGGGCTTTTATTAGTATTAGAATAAATGTAAAGCCTTCATTCATATTGGCGGGCGCATAGAGGCACTCCCTGAGAAAGGTAATGAACAAATGGGCCCCATACATATATAGTCTAAGTTCTTAAAGGTTTGTGATAGAATATCCATCATGCGTTCCGTTGTTACAGCCTGCCATAGGTGAACATGCCCCTCTGTTATAGAGGGGGTTTCTGTCCTCTTCCATTTGCCTGCCACTGCCATTTTCCCGGTCCCCAAGCACAGCCACAGAATTGATCTATCCCCATTTGTTTGATGTTTTAGAGAGTCGTCCCTTATTCTCAGGAGAAAAGAGCCTGGTTCATCGGTATCTCAAAAATCTCCTTAATGCTAACATTTCAGCTCAAAAGGTTTAATCGAAAGGAAACCCCACCAAATATGAAAAAAATCCTGTAGCAAACTACAACCTCTCCAGCACATTTCAGATGTCATAGGAAAGAAATTCTTTAGTTTGGTGAGATTTAGGTCACAATCATAAAGCACCTTGTAATGGGGCTTGCATATTCCCATGGAGTGATTGAGTTTAGGTATGTCCCCCCCTGATAACCCCATTGGGAGGTAGAAATTTCTTTGCCTAGTGTCTGCTCACAGAAGGTGATGTGTCTTGGCCTGGGGTTAGTTGAAAACAAGAGTAGTAGGGAATAGAAGAAGGAAATAGTGCCCTTCAATCTATCTCACATTTTCACAAAGCATTCAATAGGTGTAAGGTCCCTAGTTGCTGCCTCCCTCATATCAGCTCCTAACACCCAGTTTCAGGGTTGTGTATAATGGTAGTGTTCCGATGGAGGAAGCTGAATATTTCCCCAACAGTGCTCAAATGTCAGTTCTGGGTTGAAGGCTGAGTCATAGTGTATCAGCATGTATAGGGAGGGAAAGGTAGTCCAAGCAGCTGTACAATTGACCTTGTCCCAAAATGTAAGTGTGGTTCTCATGGGAGTGCTCAAGTATGTGTTAATTGTGTGGTCCTTCTTGGACTTTCAGAGGAGATTCCAAATACATCTCATTGCCACTGTCTGGTCCATGTGGAGCCAGTGTTTATCCGAGAATCTTGTGGACCATTCTTGAATTATCCTTAATTTTGAGTCTTTAAAGTATAGGTGTAGGTCTGGCAATGGTAATCACCCCAGAGTTTTAGGCAAACAGAACTGTTTATATGGGAGACAAGCTATTTTACCTTGCCAAATAAATCATATGGACACATGGAGAGTAAGGTGGGTAGGAATTTGTGAATAGAATATAAGAATATAACTTTATTTGCGTGATTACCTAAAACCATTGCAATGAAAGAGTAACAATAGTGTCTTATCTTCTCCAAGATTAAGCCCAAAAATGTACAGTTTGATTTTTATGCCAAAGATTATAATGAATTTGCACCCTGTAAAAAAAGTCGTTAAAGGAATGTTTTTGTAAAAACTCGTGTAAAAAGAAAAGGCGGTGAATAAAAGATCCCAAAATGCAATGTCTATGGTCAACAGTATGTTATAAAGAGCCAGCAATGTGCAAAATAGTTATCTAGACAGCCAAGGTGATGTTTGCAAGTGACCACAGTTCAGTGGTTCTCTAGCTACAGACCCTTTTGAATGTGTGAGTCGGCCAGAGCATAAAGTGAAGCCTGTAGACTCATGGGACAAAATTGCTGAGTGAGGGAAACATATGCGCTATGGGTTTGTGGTAAATAAATTTATTTATGCAATTTTTCCGTATAATTATCAATACAAGACAGCTCATTCAAATGAGAGGCAGAGTCCGTGGTATCTGAGTCATACGGGCTTTAATGGACAATGATCCTCGAGGATGGATATCATGTTCCGTCACCACTAAGGTTCGGGAAGGGACATTCAACGTTTTATTAGCATTACACATTATATATAGTAAAGTAGCACAATTGAATCCAATACAGTAGGCGTAACAGGTGAAAAGAGAGAGATAAGAACACATGTGCGTAATAGGAGGCGTGTAAAAAGGCATACACATGGGCGTGCACTGTACATGTCAGAGAAACGTAACAAGAAACGTCACATGTGGGTGGATGCATAGAGAAAGGTGCAGGATCAGCAGAAACCTCTGACCTGTATGCGCGCGCAACTAGCATGACGTGTAACTGGGGGGCTTTGACTTTAGCACTAGTGGAGGAGACTGGTGTCTGGAGTGTCAGGGCAACCTGTACCTATAGCATATCTGGTATCTCATGTTTGGAGGATGTAGTGTCTGAAGTAAAAGGTCTCTCGGGCAGAGGCCGTACAATACTGAATGCTGGTGCGTGCATACGTGTCTTGGTGCAACGTGCGGAGCCAAGGGCCTACCATGGTAACCATGGTAACGGATCCAGTAAATCACTTGCAAGGAGGACAGGAAGGCCGGGCCCTTTGCTCTGCAGCCGGGAATATGTTTACCTATTACACTTAGACTGGAATGTGTTTTCGGGGAGGCTGAGCAGATATCGGTAGGCAAAACATGAATTTGGCAGGTAGTCCAGGCCGAGCCGGGCACCGCTGCGCTGGCAGGAAGTAAGGCAAGGGTCAGGGATGCGCACAGCTTTCGGAGACAGGAGAGATGAGGCAGAGAGGCCTCGTTTAAGGGCCTTGCTCGACTGGACCAGGAAACATGGAGAAAACGTGTGCGAAATTCAGAAGTGCACCATGTAAAGACGTTGGCACCGTATGCCTAGAAGTCTAATTAACGGGATTTCTTTGCATGACTGGATAGCTAACATGTTAAGGATGGACGCAAATGTATTTGCGTCGGTCTAGCATGTACAGAACAGAAGTTACACAACATACATGGAACATGGGTGCATGGATAGGGTGCGAGTGGGGGACACATTGGCTACCTGAAAATTTCTATTACCTCATTCCCTCCTTGGCCCCTACTACACCCTTTAGGATATATCTATATTCATGAGACCATCTATCTGTTCATAAAGCATCATTTGTTCATCTTTCTTGATTCGGGAACGGGTACGTGTACTAGGACGGGGAATACAAGCTGTGGCGCACAAGCCGCAAATCGCTGGCCCACATTGCAGACAGAGACAACAACTGAATACTATGACCAATATTATTCCTAGGAATGACAACAACTTCCATCCCCAGGCAGATATTACACTCCAGAACCAACCGGACCAAGTCCAGGAGCCTGGATTCTGGTGTATCAGGTGAGCTATTTCATGAAGCCGAGTTATGGCCTTATACACGGATGGCGCGTTATTTGGAATAAACACGCAACAACTGGATCCGATGACTCTACAAGCCCCGCCCCTATCTGCCAGGATGACGTCAAGGACGAGGCGATTTTGAAGAACAACAAGTCTCATAGCAGACTGTTCCTCTGTCAGGTTTCCTAAAGCAGATGTAGTCTCGTTCACTACTGCTTCCAAGGTTCTAGTTAACTTGCGTATGAGTTTACTATTTGAGACAGTACCTATGAAGGGAAAAAATCCTTTATTGAAGTCTATATATTGTGCTAATGTAGTTTCAGTTTGATCCACAAGTGGGATCTTGATCTCCCTTCTATGTCTTACATGTACAAGATGTGGGTTTCTGTGATAATCAGGCGGGGCTAGAAAAACAGGTGGCAATAGGAACGCAATATAGCACGTCCCATCCCAATCCAATGGCAGACATACATAGGCTGTCTGACCACATATGAAATAAGAATGGCGAGAAGCTTTGAAGGTAGACTTTCCTTTATCACTGAATTCGACAACAGTATTACAATCACTGTGTCCTAGATGTACTGAACCATTCTTTCTGACACATAATTCACCTCTTATAGGTAAAACTGTAATAGACGGCAAATCCAAATTAGTCTCAGACTGCACGTTCAGGATCATGAGGTTAAGCGTAAAATTACCTAATCCATACACTTCATTTTCTAGATCAGTCCCTGTCCTTTGGGGAAGACCTTCTTGGTCTGGGAAACATATTTTATTCATGACTGTATTCAGGTTCCCCCATATCCAATTTCCTTGGGAAACCTGGGATTTACTATCTAGGGAAGACATTAAAGTAAACCATGCACCACACGAACCATTATGTTTGAACGGATAAGGAAAGAGGGGCAGAGCTCCCTTGTATTTCTGATAGGGAGGGAGTCTGCCACATACCCAGCAATTAGTGGCATTGTGGTAAATATTTTACCGTATACTCTTTTTGCCATATAACTTACATAAGAATAGCTCAATCAAATGAGAGGCAGAGTCCGTGGTGTCTGAGTCAGAAGGGCTTTAATCATAAATGACTAAATGACTCGAGTCAATGGAGATCTCGTCCATCAATACAAGGGTTCGGGTATGCAATGATGGCAGGAAAAGATGTCAACGATTTATTCACAGTACATGACATATATAGTAAAATGACACAATAGCATTGAATACAGTAGGCGTGACAAGTGAAATGTATTTGATAAGAACACATGTGCGTAGCAAAGAGGCGTGAATATGGGTGTGCACAGAGGCGTGAACTAGAAACGTCACAGAAAAGTGTCACAGGTGGGTGGATGCTTAGAGAATTCTTGCAGAGTCAGCAGAAACCTAAGGCCTGGATGCGCGCGCAGCTAATATGACGTGTGATTGACGTGCATCTGGAGGAAGCTAAGAGTCTGACTTTTGACACAAGTAGAAGAGACATAAGTCTGGCATGTCAGATCGACCTGTTCCTAAACATATCTGATATCTGGTGTTTGGAGGATGTTTAATCTGGAGTAAAAGGTCTTTCGGGCAGAGGCTATTCTATACTGAATGTATGCGTGTCTAGGTGTAGATGCCCGAAGACAGGGGCCTACTATGGCAACGGGAGCAATGAATTTCATGAGGGAGGACAGGAAGGCTTGGCCCTTGCTCTGCAGTCCGGGATATGTTTTCGTATTTCACTAGACAGGAATGTGTTTTCGAGGAGCTGAGCTGGCTATGCTGATAACTTGAAGGCAAAATACTGTTTTTGGCAGGCGGACCAGGCCGAGCCGGGCACCACTCGCTTGGCAGGAAGTAAGGCAGAGGTCAGGGATGCGTCTCCATACAGCAGCTTTCAGAGGCAGAGGCAGAAATGGCTTGAAGACAGAAATCAGGGCCTAGCTCGGCAGAGCCAGGAAAACGTGAAAAGTGCACCACATAAAGACGGTGGCACGGCATACTTAGGAACGGAATTTTCGATCCATTCATGGTGGATCTGATAGAGGACATGTTAACGTTGGACACAAATGTATTTGCGTCTTCAGATTCGGTTGTGGAGGGAAATTACATGTACTTGAAACTCGTACATGGAGCCGTTGGGGTCTACGTTAGGGGACACAATGGATCATGAAAATTCCAATTACCTCAGCATTGCTGGTCTGGTGCGAATGATGTAACATACGGATGAATGTATTGTTGCGCATGGCCAAACGATAGGATAATTCATGCGGGGGCAGATCACTAAAAGTGTGCTCCACAGTATCATTGGAAGAAACATGTGCAAGTGAATCAAGAGGAAAGAAAATGTGTAACAGTAGGCTAATGCATATAATCGTAAGACTCAGAAGAAACATCGAGATCAAGGCAATAATGCATCTACTGTGCAAGACTTTACAGTACTGTTGTCTTTTCTTGGTACGCCTATCTCTCTGACTACTGGGGTCTATTCTATACATGTCAGAAACCTGTCTAACCGCTTCACCCGAGGGGGACTTAAACAATTAAACGCTGTCTGACTTACTAGACCTTAGCTTTGTACGGTACTCCTCTTGGGGAGTTTTCTCTAGCAGGGGGAGTTTAGTATCAGTGTCTGGAATGTGGCAGTCCTGGGAAACAGTTTTTGGCGGAAGTCCATAAAATTTCTTCACATGGCTCGAATGGAGCCAGCCTTTTCTTCCTTCCACTTTTAGAGCGGTCCTTGTGGTCATCAGAACGATTTTGGGCTCCTTCCAGCGGGGCTCCAGAGGGCTTGATCTGTCAAAATTGCGGACCACGACGATGTCACTGGGAACGAGTTCATGCGGTTTCACCTCGTTGTTGTCTGGGAAGGCTGCCGCGACCTGTGAACGACAAGATTGTACTGCAGACATCAATGCAGCCAAGTAATCTGTCAGCATAGAACTGTCAACATCTGTGATTTTACGGGGCATAGGCGTCCCCCATATATTAGGAGGCCTACGGAAGACCACCTCATACGGGGATAGCCCTGTCCTAGAATGAGCTACCATTCGCCTGTAAAAGAGGGCAACTGGCAAAGCTACCATCCAATCTACACCTTTATCTGCACACACTTTAGCAAGACGAGTTTTCAGAGTCTGATTGTGTCTCTCCACGAGACCAGCTGCCTCGGGATGTCGGACACAGTGGAACTTCCATTGGTAACCTAACAGGAGTGATACCTGCTTCATGAGCTCGGACGAGAATGGCTGACCATTATCAGAGTACACGACACGGGGCAAACCGTACCGCGGGAAAAACTCACGTACCAGCTGTTTGGCAGTGGTTACAGCAGTGTAATCGGGGACTGGATATGCTTCTGTCCATCGGGAAAGAGCACATACGACTACGAGGACATACTTAAATCCTCGGCATCTGTCCATCTGGATATAATCCATCTGGAGGACTTCAAAAGGATGGTCAGGAGGATGAAATCCACCCTGTTCCACGGGGACACCTTTTCCTGGATTGAACTGACAACAGATCATGCAAGTACGCACTTTCTGTTTTGCGGCTGCTCGTAAATGTTTGTTGTACCAGAGATTCTGTAAATTGTCTAACATAGCTTTCTCTCCTAAGTGATCTTCTTCATCTTGATCTACACGAACCTCGATAAGGGGCAAGCCAACCTCCCTCTCTAGGCTGTTTCATGTGTACTGCTGATAATCGGGATAATCAGACTGTGCATACTGGTACATTAGCTGAGTGACGTGTTGTGTTGCGGCAATGGGTTGGGGTTGGGGTACAGCTACTGTCTGTTGCTGTGCATGCTGTGGAGGAGGTTGCGGATTCTGTGGAATATTCTGTTGAACGTGTTCAGGTCTAGGCTGACGTGGTCTTTCTTTCGTTTTGCCTGTAGCAATATTGTGTCTGAGAACGGCACATTCATTTATAAAGTGACCTGGCTGCTTGCAATAATTGCAATTCCTTTTAACAGGAGCTGCAGAATGACTAGTCTGTGAGTTCTGTGTGTTACCCCTCTTCTGACCATCTGCTGGAACAGACTGGGCAACTAGTACTTTCATTTTCGTGTCTTTCATACGTCTCTGTTCATGATCGTGTTCCTCTCTAATTCTGTTCTGGTGGTACTGTAACATCTGTAACATTTGGGAAGGCGTATTAGCTTGCCATGTACTTTCGACTTGTAATACTCTGTTCTTAACCTGGGGTAAGGAATTCTCGACTAATTAGGTCACAAAAAGATGTGGATATGATTCGCTACTTGTTTTCAGGCCACTATTAATAATGAAACATTTCTCAAATCGGGAATAAAAATCACTAGTGTCTTCGTCTTGTTTCTGTTTGCAGGCTGAGATTGCATCCCAGTCTTCCTTTTTAACTGTCAATAATCTAGGCAAAACCTGTACTAATAATCCTGGCAATGCTTTAGTTTTCTCCCCAAGACCTATACCTGGGGTACGTCTATTTTCCTTGTCTTCTAATTCAGTCCAAATAATCTTTTTATCTCCCACCTCCCATTCTTTTTCTTTTAGTTTTTCGTAAATCCCTGCTGGCAACAATACCTGTTGCCAGCAGGGCGCCAGATTATGTGGTAAATAAATTTACCTATGCAATTTATCCGTATAATTATCAATACAAGACAGCTCATTCAAATGAGAGGCAGAGTCCGTGGTATCTGAGTCATACGGGCTTTAATGGACAATGATCCTCGAGGATGGATATCATGTTCCGTCACCACTATGGTTCGGGAAGGGACATTCAACGTTTTATTAGCATTACACATTATATATAGTAAAGTAGCACAATTGAATCCAATACAGTAGGCGTAACAGGTGAAAAGAGAGAGATAAGAACACATGTGCGTAATAGGAGGCGTGTAAAAAGGCGTACACATGGGCGTGCACTGTACATGTCAGAGAAACGTAACAAGAAACGTCACATGTGGGTGGATGCATAGAGAAAGGTGCAGGATCAGCAGAAACCTCTGACCTGTATGCGCGCGCAACTAGCATGACGTGTAACTGGGGGGCTTTGACTTTAGCACTAGTGGAGGAGACTGGTGTCTGGAGTGTCAGGGCAACCTGTACCTATAGCATATCTGGTATCTCATGTTTGGAGGATGTAGTGTCTGAAGTAAAAGGTCTCTCGGGCAGAGGCCGTACAATACTGAATGCTGGTGCGTGCATACGTGTCTTGGTGCAACGTGCGGAGCCAAGGGCCTACCATGGTAACCATGGTAACGGATCCAGTAAATCACTTGCAAGGAGGACAGGAAGGCCGGGCGCTTTGCTCTGCAGCCGGGAATATGTTTACCTATTACACTTAGACTGGAATGTGTTTTCGGGGAGGCTGAGCAGATATCGGTAGGCAAAACATGAATTTGGCAGGTAGTCCAGGCCGAGCCGGGCACTGCTGCGCTGGCAGGAAGTAAGGCAAGGGTCAGGGATGCGCACAGCTTTCGGAGACAGGAGAGATGAGGCAGAGAGGCCTCGTTTAAGGGCCTTGCTCGACTGGGCCAGGAAACATGGAGAAAACGTGTGCGAAATTCAGAAGTGCACCATGTAAAGACGTTGGCACCGTATGCCTAGAAGTCTAATTAACGGGATTTCTTTGCATGACTGGATAGCTAACATGTTAAGGATGGACGCAAATGTATTTGCGTCGGTCTAGCATGTACAGAACAGAAGTTACACGACATACAAGGAACATGGGTGCATGGATAGGGTGCGAGTGGGGGACACATTGGCTACCTGAAAATTTCTATTACCTCAGGTTGGGGGAAATGAGCAGAAGGGTTATGCAACTCGATAAGGAGGGTGAATCATTCCACTGAGTTGCTAGTCGTTGTCAAATCAGCATCTCTGCAGCGAGCCTTGAGTTGCATTACAGTAAGGTATTAGACCATAAGTTGCTGGTTATTCGAGATGTATTTTTTCCACCATATCCATAAATCGTACAAAACGGCGGTTCAACTGAAGCACTCCACCTTCAAAGCATGCTTACACTGCATGCCTGCATGATCTTATCTCCTTGATCTTAAAAATGGGTTTCAGTAGCAGTCGGCGTTCATATTGTAACTTCCCACAGTTGCACAATAGATGAAGCACATCATCTATTGCTTTCCCATATTGGTGGCAGTTAGTAGATGTCTGTATTAGTTTTCAAGATGGCAAGTGCAACAGGGTCGTGAGAATGCCTTGTCGACATTAAAGATATTTTTCTTTTATTGTCTTTATAAATCCTGCTCATAAGTAAGGTTGAAAAGAGGGGTTAATGTAGCTCTGCAGAATGAACCATCAGTAGGTCCTTTCTTTTAGCGCTGCCTTATCTTCCACAAAGGAGACCCTTTTCACTGTCTTATTAACAAGATGTTTGAAGCTGTTATGCGTCCCTGAGGCCTCTCAAAGTTTCCATAGGGTCAGTGGATCTATTGAAGCAGTCAAGTAGGTCATGGTTGCACTTTCTTTTTATAATTGTAGTTCCCTCCATAACAGGGCATTCAGCGACCCAGAATCAGCACTTTTGATTTTATGCCAGCAATTGATATAGGCACCTTTGCGGGAGATTTCTTGCATCTGCAAGCCAAATTCCGTTCTTATTTGGGCTGGCGAAGTATATATATAGGTAGATTGAACATCATTCTTAATACTATACCATCCAGGGTGCCCGCATTCTTTCCCCTCAGACACTAGCTCCCATAAGTGATGGTTGGCAAGAGCTTTGCTTTGAACACCTGGAGCAGTGGCATAAGGCCTGGGCAGGTAGTTTTGTGTTTGATGTTTTTTAATGCTACCAGCATTGAGTTTCCTCTTCTCTTGATAGCCTCTTTTTTGTGTTGCAAAGTTCCTTTGTTGTGCATTATGACCCCCCAGATACTTGTATTCTTCAACTACTTCTAATGGTTAAGCTGCCAGATGGCAGCAATAGCTAAATGTCTTCTTTTTGTTGTTTAATCGCATCACTTTATTCTTGTGTACGTTGATGCTTACACCATTATTAGTAGAGAAGTTTTGGGTGGTGTCTATGTGAAGTTTTGGAGACCAGTCGGAGTTCAGCTGATCAGCACAACGTCGTCAGCGTAGAATATATTGGAGAGGGCATGTCCTCCAATCCTTGGGGCATGTGAATTACAATTGTCTAACTCTGTAGATAAGTCTGCCATGAAGGTGGTTGAACAAAGTCAGGCCAGCACACACCCTAGTTTCGGCCCCTTTGTAGTTTACATTTTTCTGGAAAGACAGGCACCAACTCTGAGCTTCACTTGGAACTAGGTGTCGGTATGTAAAAGGATCAGTTGATTCAAAAGAGCAGATGGTATATTTCTTTTGGTAAATTCAGCCCACAGCTTCTTTCTATCTATGTTATCGAAGGCCAATGAGTAGTCACTGAAACACATGTGGAGTGTCAGGTCTGCAGCTTTTACAGTGTCTATTAGGAGGCAGAGGCCAAGTATGTTTGTAGTGGTTCCCATGCCCTTGCAGAATCCCATCTCTGAATGGTTAAGGGGAATGACAGATTTTTTGGTTACCCGATCTGTGAGTTCTTCCAAGTGTAGAACAGCATAGTATTTAGCATTGTTATTTATTAATGCTCCCATCCTGTAGCTGTTGCTTCATTCTTATTCCCTCTCTTGTATATTGGACATATAATAGACCTCCTCCAAGAAGCCGCTATTCTTACTGCTCCCAAGATCCGTTCAATGAGTGGTATTAATGCTGCCTCCAGGTAAACCGGGTCTGGTTTAAACAGGATTAGAGGGATCACTTTTGGTCCTGGCATGCCCGCCAGCCTGCCATTTGCTATTCTGTTTCTTGTCTGGCTGGGTGTAAATACGAAAGAAGCCATTATCAATGGTGTGTTTCAGTCAAGCAATTTATCCCCAGATGTGTAACTAAGTCTGGGCTTCCCAATCGTGAATCCTTCAGATTCTGTGCTGAATTGATGCCATAGGTAGGATGCCCATGCTTCTTCTGTTAATTGTGAATTGACTATGTGTGCACTCTGGTTCTGAAAGCTGTCTATCGTGCTCCAGAATCTTGAGCTGTGCTTAGTTTTTGAGTTGTGCAAGAGCTTGGCCCACAACTTCTCCTCTGCTTCCTTTTTTACTTGTAAGATTATCTTTTTCTTGTTTATTTTTAGTTGCATTAGCTCCTTCTTGTTGATAGGATCTGGGCCGATTTGCCAGAGCTTCAGTAATGTTCTGTTTATTGTTTTCATGGGTTTCCTTAAATGGGAGTTTTGTAAGGTGGGGTGGTAGGAAATTTGCTTATTTGATTCTAGAGGAGAAATCTGTTTTCTGAGAGTTTCTCTTGATGATGAGTAAAGCCCTTCCCTTTGTGAGTGCATTTCTCCTAACTTTTTGATAAAAAGTTCAGGTATTTGCACATTTGTACCTGTAACCTTTTATTCGTCCCAAAGTGTCTTTCCTGAGGCCAGCACTTTTCTGGTTGGCGTGTTTTGCATTTTATCCTTCAGTAATTGACTGTATGAATATAACTAGGGTCCTCCACTGGCTGAGTTAGTGTGCTCATTGTGTTTTCTTGTGGTGAGTGGTCACTTTGATCTGATGTACCTATCTAAAATTCAGCAATTTTACTGATTGGAGGTAAGGATACATTGGTGTAATCTATTAACGTGCTAATTGATGCAATGTAAAATGTCGCTGCCGGAGGTTGGTCTCCTGAGAAACGCCTGTTTAGTGCACAGAAGCTGAAATGTTCCATATCCCTTATACACTTCTTAGCTAGCCTTGATTGCTTTCTCCAGTTATATTCTTCCTGTTGGGGGATGTTCCATGCCGAAAATTGTTCTTCCAGTAATTCATCACTTTCTCAGGGACCAATTAGATGCATGCTAAATACGCCTGTTACCATGAAATTAGATGTTAATTCTTCTGATAGTAGTCTTGCTATTTCAGGTCCTAAGAGTTTAACTCCATTGATTTTGTCGCATGGGTGGAGGTATATATTTAGCAATATTCGTTGTTGCTTGTTGATGCCGACTTCTATGTCCACTCTGAGTGACTTTATTGCGTTTGTTGAAGTTGTCTTGACATCGACATCCTTGAGCACATTTATGATCTTGATTGAGGACCTTCTTTTAGGTGCCCAAATTTGGTACGTTTAATTGCTGGCAGATAGTGTGTTTTCAATAAGCATGGGCGGAAAATCCGTTTCGCTCGCGGATTTTGCGGATTTTCGGTAAATTCGCAATCCGCGAGATTCGCGAATCTCCCGCAAAATCCGCAAATCCGCGAGCAGCGGATTTTGCTCGCACTGCTCGCACTGTTCGCGTGAGTTCGCGGCTTCCCAGTACAACTTCGCGCCCCGCGAATAAGTGCAAAATTGCAGAAATACGATCTTAGCAAAACTGAAACTACTTACCAGGTTCAAAAGTTCAGGCTCATCATTAGTAGCCATTTCCTGTAGTGCTTCCTGAGGGGCCCCTCCAGAGTTCAGTTGCCAGCTGCAACTATTATGTGACCCTGCTCTGAACCTCAGAATAGTTACACATATGCCACAAAGGTCCTGAATTACAGCTAAGGGAGACAAGCAGGAGCCAGGCTGGAAGTTCAAATCCATTAATCAGCCCCTAATTCATTATTGTCAGTTGGGGCAGGGCAGGTGTTGTAACTAATTTTGCAACAATGAAAGCAGGTGCCAGCTAAAAAAATATTCTGTGACACATTAATCAGCCCCAAATTAATTCAGGTCACTTGAGGCAGGGAAGGTGTGCTTGCGTTGCCACAATAATGTACACTGACTGGACAACCAGAGGGTGCTGTGATGAAACAGAGGGTGGCATGGGTGGACCAGAGGGTGGCATGAGTAGTCAGAGAGTGGCAGTGGTGACAGAGAGTGGCAGTGATGAAGAAGAGTGTCCCAAACAGGCTGGACACGTAGAAACAACAAGTTCGCGAAACTTGCGACCCGACAGGTAAGTTCGCAATTTGCGAAAGTGTACAAAACCCTCGCGAACTGACAGAAACCCGCGCAAACACAAAAAAAAAATTCCGCAAATTCGCGAGAATTCGCAGATTTTGCGGATTGCGAGTTCGCAAATCCGCAAAATTCGCAAACGCGAGATTCGCAAAATTCGCCCATGCTTAGTTTTCAAACCATGTAAATGGAACGAGTGATCTAGCCATATTTCTTGTAAGAAGATTAGGTCAACATTTTGGAAATATAGCAGGAGCTCTGTATCCATTATTTTGTTTCCCAGACCATTTATATTCCAGAGGCAAAGTCGAGGCTGATGATTTTCTGCTGGGTGTTGTTTTTCTCTGTGTCAGATGTTCTTGCTCTGTGGGGTTACTGTTTTAGCTAGCCAGGTCCAGTCACCTGATCTGGTGACTGGGTTCCAATTTTTTGAATATATCTGCGATGTGTCCTTGATGCATGAGCTTTGAAGCACAGATTGTGTCTTCTTCTTGGAATGCGAGGTATAGGTGGTTTCCTGCTCAAGTGTTGTTTTTAGCAGGGGATCAGGGTAGCCCATTTTTTGATGGAGCTTTATTTTAGTTCCCTAAGCATTTAGTTGGTCTTCCTCTTCAAAAATCCTCTTTGCTATTTTGCATGAGGCCCAGGTTCCCTTTTTTACATCATGGTCTGAGAGTTGTTTAAAATCCTTGTACTCAATTATTTCCAGATCATGAGATCTTCTACTCACCAGGCTGCTGATTGATGTGAGTAATCATAAGATGTTCCTTCTATTGATGATGTCCCCCCAGATTCCGGACTTGCATTCAGAAAGAACAAGATAGTGCGAGTTTTAGGCTGTGGCTATTGATGGTCACATGGAAAATTTGCTTGAGGGGTCTGTCCCTCCTGAATGTGGGGGTTTAGGAATTTAACTTGAACTGCTTGCCTCTCCATAATGGAGGGGTTTGTTTTTGTTGTAAATACTGGTGCTACAATCCTTGTATTAATTGAAGTATCAGAGGTGTCACTGTTTACAGTCTTTGGAACCCCTTCTGTTGCTATGGGGTAAGAGCAGCCAAATTGTTTTCACCACTTTTCCCTTCGGGTTCTGTGCCCACTGCGGTCATTCCCTTCTGGTTCTGTGCCCATTCCAGTCATTGTGTATGGTAGGGTGAAGTTGTGTTCCGCATTTGGGGTTGTTGGTCCACAGATTGCCCTCTGTATTGAGCTTTTTGTTATTGGGTTTTGATGCCATTTTGCATGATAAGCCTTTATATCCTTCTTCCCCTTTCTTGCCTTCCTCCTCTATTTACGACTATGTTTTATTTCTCTTTTTCCTACATCATCAGGCTGCTCTTGCACGCAAGGGCTCATTTGGATTGACCGTTCTCCCACAAATTGCAGTAGATTAGTGGACTCTAGATCTTTGGTATGTGCACTGGCCTTATGATGGTCATTGTGTCCTGGTCCCACTTATCCTATTTTCTGGTGTAATCTGCTGTCATCTTGGTGTATTTGTCATCCCAGAATTGGCATGGGACAGTGCCCATCTAGTTTCGGATGACATTTTCTTGGGTCCCTTCACTGGGCCTGAGTGAATCATTGCCCCTGTGATGCTGGCTGTTCCCTCTGTGGAGCTCTTTCCTTAGTGTCTTGGTCTGCTTTTCTTCCACTATTCATCACCTTCGTTATGTCTGATAAGAGGTCCCCCATTGCGGCTAGAAGAGTTGAGAGTTTGTCTACACACCGGTGCAGTGCGATTGTTTTATTTGTGTTTGTGCCTGGGCCCTTTTGATCAAGTTATTCATGTCCAATAGTTTGGTGTCAATAATTGAGACATGAATAGCCAGGGAGTTAAGGATAGATAAAAGGATATCCATTTTGTCGGAATGGTACTGCATTGATTTCAATGGTAGTTGCCTAGTGGTTAGAAGAGAATTCCAAAGTTTTTCTTTGCCAATTGGCTTCTCTTCATTACTAGTGCTTTAGTATGTGTTGTTATTTTCCTACTGCGGGGGATCAGGGGTGTATGAGGCTACTAACCATTTCCATTCTTGTGTTGTGAGAAATGAGGATTTAATTGCTTCACCCTTTGAAACTTCAATATGTGCCTTTTCTTCTTTGCTGTTGTTACTTATGAGGCAATTTTTTGGTTGGTGTTACTGTAACCTAGACGATTGGACTGGGGAAGTTAACTATGCCTGCCTTATCATGCCGCAGATCCAAGTTAAGGTTGCTCTCTGATACCTTGGACAGACCAGAGCAGATTAGGGTGTGTAGGTCTTCCTCATCTGTCGACAGGCATCTCTGTAGTGATTCTTTTATTTCCTGTGGTTGGGGAGCCTTGTCGTGGTTAGGTTTTGCCCCCCTTTATAAGTGGCCACGTTATGTGTTTGTACAAAGCCATATATGAGGTTTTCTTGGTTAATTGGAGATGCAGCCCTGTAAGACTTAAATGAGGAGGTTGTTTTGGGGGTTAGGTTTGTACTTGATAAGATTGTAATTGTCGGTTTGAGCGAACACCTGAAGCCTCACCGACCTCTGTCAAAACAGGGGGGGGGTGTTCCCTTTGCAGTTATTGCTTGATATTATCAAGTTTGCCATTGATGTTTCTTTTTGTGGAGTGGGTGAAGCAGAATTAATTTGTATTTTCCATTGCCAGATCACAAATTTCCTTTTTTGGGGATATTAATCCTTGTTAGCCACCAGTGCCTGGGTAATCTTTTGCCAAGCTTGTGTTCTATTCAGTTGCCAGCTCTAGCTTGTCGGCTGCCAGTATTGATTGACCGCAAACCACTGGGTGCCGTGGGGAGGGGAGGCCATTAAGGCTTTCATTGCTTGAGCATAGTATTGCCCCTCCGTCCTTCACAAAAAAATTTTTTTTTAGATCTTTGGCTGGTAGCCAGTTTTTGTTGCTTTGGTGGATGAGGTAGAGTCTACTGCAACCAGAACCAAGCAATGTGATGAGTGGTTTTCTTCCATCACTGACATTGTCTTAGTGGTTTCATTAAGACCTTTGCTCTTCCTTTTCCTTTTTTTGATTGTCAATGTGGCAGTCTGCCTTTCCCTCCCGGATTTCATATTGTTTCTCTCCTGGGGTTCGTACCTCCTTGTGCACTTGTGTAATTTGTTGCTTGTTTGTTTGGACCTATACTGGTCCGGCTGGAGCGCAACTCTATTTGTGCGTTGAGTCAGTCTTATTGATCTGTTGTCCTTGACGCTTATTGGTTCCTTTCCTCCCCTGGGTTGCATGCCTTAGGCCCCTGCTTTTAGCATGTTAAGTGATGGAGATGAGGAGCTGCTACTTGGATATAATATCACAAGTGGAGCCCAGGCAGAGTCCAAGCACTCTCCCCCCTTCAACTCAGTAGATTTTTCAAGAATTTCTGAGACCCAATCTCTGTATGGTCTCGTACCACCCCTGCCTATTACCAGATGCCACAGCTCCTACTAGACCAATGGGTGACTGACCCACAGGGATTGGAACACCCTGCATTAGAGGGGTGCACTCCTTGCTTCCCCAAACCACTCATTGGCTCCCTCTAGTTGTTCTCTACTGTATTTGCTTTAGTCCAAGAGCCTGGCCAAGGGATCACTTAACCAGCGATAGGGAGATTCCGAGAGAATGGTATGCTGTATTACCCTACCACACTACCATACTGGCAGCGATCTGGACTGGTCCGATGTCCTAATGCCCTGGTAAGCAGAGTAGTGCCCTACCAAAGTCAAAGTGCCCAAAGCCACAGGTCATAGCCACGAACAACCGGCTGCTGAATGTGCTGAGAGTAGCACTTCTACAGATAACAAAAAACACATTATTCCAGCATGATCACCAGGTCGTTGAGCTGTTGTCGGGGAGCACACCTGGGCACACACATGGGGTTGATTGATGAGCTGATAGGTGAGCCTCAGAGGGGGGAGATAACAGGAGACAGTGACTAGCAGCGACACACTTCTGGGCCTGATGGCTGAACCCAGGAGGGGTAGGCAGTAATAGGCGGTAATAGAGGGCAGCAATTACAAGCTGAAAAAAACGCAGGGAGCTGCGGGCTGTGTTGTGCCATGCAGGAGCTGCTGACCGAGCGGGATCTCTCAAGGCTATTCTGCATGCCACACCCAGTCCTAGCTAGGCTGCCTCTGCAGGGTCCTGGGCTCCCTCTCTGCAGCAGCCTGCTATGGCTGCTGTGCTCAGTGATGTGCCTGCACAGCGCTTTGCCCCATCCCTGCTGTTAGCCAGACATATCCTAACTTGCTCCTGGCTCTCTGCTTTCAGCTCTGCAGGTGGCCCCCACATCTGGTAATCTCTACGGCGTCCTCAGTGCAGTTTCATGGCTCCGCATTCAGCCCGCCCTCCAGCAGCGTAGCGTAACTGGTCCTCTGTAGCGTAATATCTGAAAGGGGACAGAAAACCATTGGAACACAATGTATCTGACTCAAAACCCTCGGCAGAGCTGCAGTTGAGTAGAAGTCTGTGATCTCAATCATTTGGCAGTCCCTGAAATAGTTACAATTGTCAAGGAAGTGCATTCATTTTTTGTCACGATAAGGCCCAGCCATGAGAGCCCATTGTCGAAGGTCACTCTTCAATTGTTGAAGAAGTGGGGACTATTGGCCTTAAAAAGATCTGAGAGTTTAGGTGTGATTTTAATGCCCAGATAAGTAATCTCTTTCTCCGCCCACTAGAAAGCAGTGTCCTCTACAACCTGTTCCACTGGCTCTCATTATATTCATAGGATCTGTAATGGTCATCGGTACATCATCAGCAAAGAGAGAAATCTTATGTTCTTTTCCACCAAAGTCAATGCCTGGAATAGTAGGTGTTGATCTAATCTTAGCAGTAAGAGGCTCAATACTAAGGGCAAACAGTAGTGTAGAAAGGGGGAACCCCTGTCAAGTTCCTCTCTCTAATTGAAAGATATCAGAGCTCACTCTGTTAACTAGGATCCGGACACAGGGCTATATCTGATTGGCCCTAATCATGTCCACAAATCAGTCACGGAAGCCAATTTTTAATGTATGAAATAAGAAGGACCATTCCACCCGGTTGAAAGTTTAATCTACATCTAACTCAAAGAGGGCTTGCGGTATTGATTTTTTTGTCATTTTTTCAAACAGGTGGATGATTGAATGAGGGTATTTGTAAAGTGCACAGCTACTCAGGAAAAGGGTCCCGGTCCTAGAGAACCTCAGAGCTGAACTGCTGCTGTCCCTGAAGTGGGGAACCTTAAGGTAAGTGGTGAAACAGCCAGGCTTTCAACAATTTCCGAAATGTAAGTTGGTCAGACACTTGTCTGAGTGTGACCGGCAGGAGGTTCCAGAACCGGGCGACCTGCACTTTGAAGGAGCGACCTCCAGTGTGGGCATGGGAAAATTTAGGGACAACAACCTGAATCCATGAGGATGACCTCAGAGTTCTGCGGGGGACATAGTGTATGACTCTCCTTCTGAGATATTGTACGCCCGTACCCTGTAGAGCCTCAAAAGCCAGCACTAAGGCTTTAAAGCAAATTCGTTTTCTAACAAGAAGCCAATGCAAAGCCTTCAGGTGATGAGAGATCTGAGCTCTCGCTCTAATGCAGGAGAACTGCCCAGGCGGCCACATTCTGGACCACCTGTAGTCTGTTCAATAGGTACTCCGGGATGCCTAGGTACAGGACATTGACGTAGTCCAACCTTGAGACAATAAGAGCTTGGACAACGGTCTTCCTATGTGCAAGAGGCAAAAGATGAAGAAACTTCTTGAGCATTCCCAGTTGGCCAAAACAGGATCCTGCGACTGATTCAAATTGGGCTTGAATGGATAGGGCGTCGTCCATCTTACATCCCAGGTTCTTGACCGTGTTAACTGAGGCGAGGGGAGGCAACAAGTCTGATGGCCACCATTGCTTCCACTCATCCCGAGGTGGAGAGCCGAAGAAGGTTACCTTCGATTTCTCTGGGTTGCATTTAAGTTGGTGCACTCTGAGCCATGTGAAGGCCCCAGTTAGGCATTCATTGATCTTCATTTATTGAAGAGTGTAGTTTTAAAAGTATGTCTCCTGGCCTCTTACCGCCTCCTGAGTTGAGTAGCCCCAGTCTATGTACTCTGTTCATTTTCACCTTTAGGCCGAAAGAACCCAACATCTCAGAGAACAGTCCAAGCATGAAAACCTCCAGATCCGGTCCCCCCCCACACCTTCTTCCAGATTGCCAATGCAGATGTTCTCCCTTAGAGATCTGTTCTCTAAATCATTGCATTTTAAAAGAGATATCTGAAGGTACGTTTGAAAAGGTTTCGCTGCATTCTCCACCTTGGTTAAGCACTGTTCCAGGTCCTGCATTTTAGTTTCGAGGCCCATAGTGTGGGTGCCCTCTGAATCCACATCGTGTTGGAGGGTGTTTAGTTTGCTTTGGATATCTGCATGTAGGCTTTCAAGGATTGTGCTCATATCTGACATCAAATCATCTTGCAGTTCTCATTTAATCTTCTTTAAGGACATCAGGAGGTAAGCACCATATTGTTGTCCATATCTCCCACAGGGGCTACTCCACTTGTGTCCGATTGAGCAAAGTAGTTACCCTGTTAGCATGATTTTTCTTCAGAGGCATAAAGTCGGGAGATGTCTATATCAAGCTATTGTAACAAAAGAGAATAATACCATGCACCTCGCCTGGTCTGCAATTACAATTGAAAGGGCTGTCAGTTTCCCTTGGTCAGGGAATTAGATGGATCACTGGTCACCTGGGAGTGTCGTCTCTCCCCATATAGTCTGAGTCAGGATGATACCCCCGTTAAAAAATAGTGTCCATTTTCCTCAAGGGGCATTTCGGTGAGGCCACGGACTCGTGCTGCTCCCTTCATAGGCACTTCAGGTGGCATGTGCATCTCCCGGTCTCCCTGGAGGAGAAGAGGGCCACCTACAGTGCTGCTTGTTGGAAAATTCTAGTATATTGGATCCTTCATTCAGAAGTTCAGTATTTTGGCGTGATGGTTATTGCAGCACTCGGGACGGGTGGGGCTGGTCCTCTTAATGGGAAAGAGAGACATAAGCTGGCATATGGGCCAGCTCTCCGTCCCAGGGAGCCGCCATGTTGGAGTTAGGCAGCAGAGAACGCACGGTCCTCAAGCCTGCCTTGTCTCGTGGTCAGTGCCCCAGTATCCTTGTTAATAGCCTTTGACTTCTGCTGTCAAGGGCATTCACCAATATGACATCTGATTCCGCACTGCTGCTCCATTCAGCTACGTAATGAAGGCTCGGATTGAGGTAAAATACTGCTCTCCATCTTCTCCGGGGACGCTCAATTCTGCATGTCAGCCAGATTCACCACCGTCAAATGCTCTCTCATTGCTCACCACTTTATTTTCTCTTGGGTGCCTACCATTTACTTGGAGCAGAGTTCGTAGCGGCTAGTTTTGGGGAGTAAGTGGGCTTTGCCTGATTTGAGCCACGCAGTATCTCTGATGTCTCATCCGGTCACATCCACCTCCTAGTGGCTGGATTGTTTGGTCTTCTGCAGTTCCGTAAGTTAGTAAAAGAAAGCTAGTGTAGCGGAGCTTGCTAGAATTCCATGCAAAGCGCTGTATCACTCTTACAGCGGAGTGCTCGTGGTTCAGTTCCGCTCTGGCATCTTGGCTGGTCATGCCCCCACTGCAGTAATTTAAAGGCCTTAGGTGGATTAGTAATGCCTCGTAACTAAATTTGTAGCAAATACTCTGCATCCCTAATGCTCTTCCAAGAAGGAGGTCGGTCATGTGTTTGCATACGTGTATGTAGAATGTAGAATGGAACCCTGAGCCTATTTTTCAAAGAAGTGGCTCTTCAAAAGAAGATACGTTATCTTGAAAAATTCAAGGTCCTATTCCAAGTCAAAAAGGAAAATCATCAGCCAAGCTATTCCTGTAATTATCTGGGGAAGTCATCCCAAGCCATCCTGAAGTATGCCCACAGGGCAGAATATTTAAATGAGATGACTTGATAGACCACTCCAGGATGGTGTCCTGAGTACTTCAATAAAAAATGCGTGATGATCCTTTACAATTCAAAGAATACTAATTGACAACTTCAGGATGAATGTGAATTACTCCAGGATGATGTCCTGATGACTCCAATTGAAAATGCGTGATGATCTTTTACTACTGAAGGAATACTAAATGACAACTTCAGGAGGAGTGTGAATTACTCCAGGATGCTTTCAGGACAACATCATGGTTACTGTTTATAACTACTAGATCAGAGGTCTTCAAACTTTTGTAGGTTGAGCCCCCCCAGCTGAATTTTTTTAGATGTTCGGCCCCCACCACCTGACAGAAATTTCTGGACTCGACCGCCACGCGCACATTCCGGGCATATTCAGCGAATAACATTCAATACAATAAGTTTTTTATGGTTGTTGCATGAAGCAAACATTTCTCAACAAATAGTAATAGACTCCCTCACATCACTTACATTAAAAAGAAATTAAACAAAACGGTATTTACAAGAATTTGTTTAGAAATTGTTCCAGTCCATCAGGGAAAAAAACAGAACTGTCTCTATCAAGGGGCCCCTGGAAGGCTGGATTGTAGTGCATTTAGATGTCTCCTTTTGTAATTTAGGATCAAAACCTTAATGGGGCACGACATGCCCACACTTGTGTAAAGGGGTGAGTGAGGCGACCATATGAATTTGGGTGCGCATGTTAGTGCAGAGTGGGACGAATGAATGTATGGTTAGTGGTGGGCTTATTCGAGTGAGATTGCAGATTGAACAGAGGGGGGGACAGGTGAGTGAAGTGTCATGAGTGCAGGTTGAGTAGTGTGCTCGTGTGACTGCAGGGTGAGGTACAGGGTGAACAGCGCAAGTTCATTGTGAGTGCAGAGTGATCACTGTGAGTGGAGGGTAAGGGGTGAACAGTGTGAAAACATGGTGATCAGTGTGAGTGCAATGTGAGAAGGTGAGTGAGTGAATAGTGTGAGTGCATGGTGATCAGTGTGAGCGCATTGTGATCACTGTGAGTGCAGAGTGATCACTGTGAGTGGAGGGTAAGTGGGTGAATGGTGTGAGTGCATCGGGTCAGTGTGAGTGCTGGGTGAGAGTGAAAGTGAAGGGCGAGAATGAGGAGTGAGTGGTCTGAATGGAGGTTGCATTCCTAGACACTTAAAGTAACTCAGCATGTTATTGACGGCAGCGTAGGGTTTCAAATGTGTTAAACTATTGCTTTTATGGCAGTTCCCAAGGATCAGGGTGGAGCAAATAAATAATGTGCTGATCCCTCAACAAACTTCCTTTCTTATGATTAGGGTTGCCAGCTCATTATCTTGATGTCACAGATGGTATAAAAATAATCAGTCACCTAAAGATGCATTTTCAGCACTTGTCTGTGCATACTTTGAACAGCAAACATAAATAGAAAGAACTTTTGTTTTCTAGAGCTGCATGAATGATCCATGACTGATAATAAAAGTGAACAAAGATATAAAAGTCACATTACAAATGAATCAACAAAAAGAAGGGGGGACCGAGAGCTCCTTAACATTACAAATGAATACATACTTCTTATTTATAACCATATTTAGCAGCTTGCAAGCTGTTTAAACAACACATGACTGACTGGTATTTTGTGTGCCTGTCTGTGTAATTAAAAAAAAAACTTTCAGGGATGTTTTAAGGATTTTTGGGCCTGTGGGCCAAATGTTTTTTTGGGGCCCCTGTTCGGACCAGCTTTGATTTTATGATCCAGGGAAAGGACGGCAAGCACTGGAAAGATGTCAGAGAGACACGTAGTATTGCCACTAATAGTTACCTCGATCATGCAAGTTACATGCACATACATGACACGGTCAAAGGCTACACACACCCATTCTACTGTTCACCCACTCACACTTGTTCACTCACTCAATCATACATTCTCGTCTAACTACCCTTCCACTCATTCACCTAATGCACATTGCAGTTCCCACTCACTGTTATATTTTCAGTCATTAAAATAGGTTATTGAGGACAGCAGGTTGAATTTCAGTCAACTCATGGTGTTTTAACAAGCTTTTGTCTATCCACCTTATCATTCTCACAGTCATCCACCCGGTTACTCACTCAACTACTCACTTAAGATCATTCCCCTACCTACCTACCCACATCCAATAATTATTTCACTTTCTCCCACCTTACATCATTCACTTACTCACTCATATTCACCCATCCGTATCAAGCTTCCTATGGTTATCCAACCAATTCATACAACCAGTCGTCAAATTTACCTACCCACACAGTCAACCCCCACATTCAGTTACTCACCCATTCACACTCTCATACACCAAACATCACCCATTGAGTTACCAACAATTTCATTAATAAAAAGCTACACTAAGTGACGTTGTTAGTGCCTGTTTTATTCTCCCTGCAGATTACATCTAGCAATGTCTACTGCCACAACATTAAGCACATTTGATCTGCAAATGAGATAAAAGAACCATCTGTAGTTGTAACAGTAGGTTGCTTTGTACTGACCCCATTTGTGCTGCAGAGAAGACAGCACAGCAGTTCGAAAGGAATAGATTTTGACTTTTTTCTCCAGCCTATTTGTGGAGTTTTTTTGAAGGAGCTGCTTATCCGGTCATTTTACCTGAAAACTTAACGTTACCTCACACTCATCAGGATTTCTTTTTTTACAGTTTTTAACTTTTATTTAGTAGGAGCTTGACCCAAAGGGGTTTTATGGCTTTTTACATGAGCGCCAGTTATGTTACACAAGCACATTTGTGTTTTTTTTTTAGGCAGGGTTGACTAAGTGATTAGCCCAGAATCACAGAATGTTAATTAAGTTGACCCCATAACCCTAACTAGGCTCTCCAGTTCCACAGTCTTTTCATCACACCTTTATTAAAATTTCCAAAATGTACAGCTTTTTGTGTGGCGCGATATAAAGATGAAAAACGGTTTCAGGCCTGATAAACTTCACTAAACCAAGACATCCAGAATGCAGGTTTGGACATTTCTCACCTCAGACAAACCTGTTCTACTTAGTGAGGCCCATTCCTACTTGTATGATAATGTTTCCAGTGCCTTTCCTGCTTCATAAGTGAAACTGAACTCCCCTCAATGTGCTGTGATTCTTGCACTGTCTGTCCCGCTGTATGTTCCGTTTCTTTATGTGACGCAGCTCCCACATTTATTTGCCTCTGTTATTTGTGGTGTTCAGGCAGCTCGCAGTGCAGTATCGGATGAATTCTCAAATATGCAAGCTGCCACTAAGTATGAAAGAGCCCGTCCTGGGATGGCCGTAAACACAATAACTCAAGCCTAAATTGACGCCACAGACTGACGTAATAGCTTGGTCTGTGGCGCCTTTCGCATGCTTCCTAAACCCACCCTTTCACAGATCGTCACAGGGTGAGGTGTGGTCTGTGAGAAAGTGTCACTCGTATTTATTGATATGTCACTCGAAATAACACTGAAATTATGAAAATGTCACACATAGCATTCTGACGCCTTGGCAGCTATGGATAGATAAGGAGCTACAGTATAACAATTACTTACCCAGCATTATCTCGCACATTCCCTTTAACCCCAGGTTGTAATTATTCCCAGTAAAAGAACTGTGTTCCCAGACGCACCTCACACGTACCTTGTTCTAATGGGCACAGTCAATCAAGCAGTACAGTTTGTAGTGAAAGCTGCGATCCCAGCAGTGCCTCACACATACCTTGTACTCTTGGGCAGCCTCCTCTACAGGAACGATGGCGTGGGCCCGGTGGTCCCTGGACCGGTCACACACCACACAGCGCCATGATGCAGGAAACAGACTAGTTTCGTTTCTGCTGCTTATAAAGTGAAATTCTTCTGCATCTGGCGCAGCCGCCTCTAAAATTGTGCCGCCCGGGGCGGACCGCCCCCCCCCCTAGCTATGCTTGCCTCCCACTGCAGCTCAAGCATGTCACCTAAAAATTAACAGCCTCCTGGGAGACTTAGCAACACAAAAGATGCCATCGATCTCCCCTCCCTCCCCCTTTCAAATACCGGAGTCCTCCAAGAAGACAGGGAAAGCAGGGAACAAAGGTCAGCATGGACTGCGCGCCCCCTCTGGGAAGGTGTCGCACCCCCCCAGGGGGGTGCGCCCCACAGATTGAAGAACACTGCACTAGATGATCTGCTAACATCTTCAGAATTAGAATGCATTACTGTAGTATGATTTATGACAACATAACTAGTGTGGATTACAACAGGGTTATTTAATAACATTGTCAACCGCTTCATAATGAGTCTGGATTACTTTTAGGTGCTGGAGATTTGAGTTAATGTACACAAGTGTATTGGGAAAACACTACGAGACATCCCCTCATCACAGCATAACAACCAAGAGTACTCAGTGGAATCATTTAGAAGTAATCCCAATGTGTAACATCCAAGAGTATCCAATAGATGGGCACTCTTGGCTATTACAAATGGGGATTACTTCTGAATGATTCATTAAAATGTTCTCAATGCTTGTGGATCACTCATAAATGTTTAAATACAGACTTAGGATGGATAATTTATTGAAGAGTATGTGATGCAAGCACATTTTACATCATCCTGGATTACTCAAATCTAATTTAAAAACAAATTTGAAATGAAATACTTGGGTGAAACATGGTGTCGCTGTAAAAAAGAAAACGTTATGGGTTTAAAGTATGATCCTTCTTTAAACAATGTGAAAAATGATATAAAATGAATTTGTGAGGAACGTTTGTGTTGGCAAGAATACCATTTGCATTGAGTAGCAGCCTTGCAACGTATGACCTTTCCCCATACTCAAGTTTTGATATGGTGACCTGTGGCAATACACCGAACAAAGAATTGGTTGAAATAAATGGATCTGAAATTACTTGCTACTGTGTGCTTTTATTTAGCCAAAGCATGTACATGACCTCAAAGAGAGATAGGATACTGTACAGGATAATATTAAAAATAAGGAAAGAAAATTTCAAAAAGTCAACAAAAGAAGCAACTATGTTGTGTGTTGCCAGATTCAGAGTATCTTGTCCTCTTTTGCAATTGCAGATCATTATGGGAAGAGCCCTTCTCGTAGTTTAATTGTTTAGATTAGCTGCCTTCATAAATCACTGGATTCCCTTCCACCATAAAGGGTGCCTTATGAGAGGTTTTAACACTGCTTTGCTGATGCTTAAGGTTCACATTTGAACTTAGGCCATTGATCAGATGGAAGGTGAAGAAAGAAAATATCCCTTTCTCAACGGTAAGAGTGAAGGGGCAAATTAGATTCAGAACATCAGTCCCACAGTTTCAATATTATTATAAAAACCTACTTTTTATCCCAAAGAGACGGGGGAATTTTAGGTTTTAATCTCTGCCACACATTGACCACATACTTTGATAGTATTGTGTCTTTAATCACTGCCCCTCTAACATTCAGTATAAATTACAGATGTACAAAGGTTAAAAGCAGCAAGAGTGTTTCCCAGTTACCAGAATTTGTAAGCCACTAGATGTAGCCTGTGCAAACAGGGAGTAAACTACCTTGTGTTCAACTTATGTTGCCTTCAAGAAGGATATTAGCAGGAGGTCCACTGAACTATGCTTGCAGCATGCCCTCTGGAAAGAAAAGTAAAAAATTCCCTTGCGGCCAGTACATGAATGCAGACAAGCAAGTGTTTGGACCAGGGATGCAGATGAAAGTAAAAAGTAAGGCTGAAAGCACTGTGTGCTCTCAGTGCTGTCACGAAGATTTCTGGTTTAAGACCTGGATTGCTTGCTTATTTGGAGGGAGCTGACTGAAGGAGTAAAAAGGCAATACAAAACAGCATTAAAAGGAACACTGCAGCAATAACATGAGCTGCTAGGGGACCACTTAGGCCTAAAGGTTTTATCAGTCAAAATAAATGTTTAATGTTAGTTACTGTTTTTACACACACAATTTGCAGCTTTAACCTGAATGTTCATTACTAGTAGGGTAATTAGGTTATTTGGAATATCGTACCAAATAAATCAGCTATTTCAAGTTGATCCTAGACCAATGCTCTCCTCAACTCACAATAATTTCATAATGAATAGGGTCCAACAGAACCTCCACCAGCTGCTGCATATCATCCTGCAGATAACAGAAAGCATTAATATATATGCCAACATATATACATGCCTTGAAAAGTAAAAGTTTTGTTTCTAGCTGGCTAATTGACATTTATGAGCACCATGTGTAACAGTGATAAAAAACCGATGCATTAGCGGCAGAAATACACATTGGTCATGTCAAAAATGTACTCCAGAACCTATTTTTTTTTGCACACAACATACAATGTTTGTCAAAGCACACAGCGCTGCCTGCAAATGATAAATCGCCTACTGATTTCCACACGTACTTCGGCTGGCCTACTATTCAGTCGGTGTTTTTATTAATATTTTTATTTTAAGGCACAGCATTTGGTGAAAAGAAACTTATTTCTGAGATATGCAGGTGAGGAGTACAAAGTGCTGCAGGTGAGGACTACAAAGTGCAGGAGAATTAGGTGTTTTAGGTTATGTGGTCATAAAGTTCCTGCTACTCACTTGGTCTTAAAAGAGGAGTTTCACTTACCTTTTGAGAAATCATTCTTAACTTGAGATTTTCTTACTTTTGTTTGGATTAAATCGAGCTCCTCATTCAATCCTGTAGCAGGGTAATCTGATTAATAGCTGTAATTGCCAGTAATAATTGACAAGGAGTTATAAATTATTCACTTATGTAAAAAAGTATTTTGTAAATTGGCACATAACATTGGGAATTCAGCTTCTTAAGCATAAACAGAGAATGTGTGGTTGAGTTTCACTAATTCTCAAATTAAAGGATTGCCCACTGTGTTGCATGTTAGGAAGTAAATGAAACACACCCACACACAACAGATGAGATAACACACTTGAGCAAATCAAATAGGAAAGGAAACCCAACGTTTCGCTCAACTACACCCACACCTTATTATGGCATATTCTATGGTAAATGTCATATATTTATTACAGTCACCACTGTGTAGTTATGTTAGGCCAGAGTATCCATAGGCAAGGCATTTCTTTCCTTTCTTGAATAACCTGTGTGTTGTTTCATAAAAAAATGTATCGCTGTGGCTTCATCATGGAAAGTTATACAGAAATTACACAAAAATTGTATAACTTTACAGAGAAAATCTGCTTTTCGTTATTTGGTGTAAATCTGTACGGCGATTTGTGAGAAAGTAGTCTAAAAATGGAGATCAGGATGAGATGTGTCTGATGTCTTTGTGGAGTAATACATTCACTGTAGGGGCCTGTACTTGACCTCATAATAACAGGTTTGAATGGTGGTGGAGGAGCATTATTATTATTATTGGGTCCAGGTACCCCGCAATCCGTTCCTGGTACTATGGTACCCAGCGCTGCAGTAACTGTGGTACCAATAAAACATAACAAAATAAAATGCAAGACCCTACGATTAATCCCCACTTTGCAGACATTAGGCCATGTGCAATGTGGGTTTGGTACAGGGTCAACCCACTGATACACGTGACTGTTTGGCTGAGGGGGTTGGCAGCTACAGTGTGTGGCCATAGGCCAGGCCAGACCCTGTGGCCAACCCCTATGGCACAAAGCCAAAGGCAATGTGCAGCAGGCAAGTTGGCTACCCGCTCAGAGTTGGGCACCAAACCTCACACTGCCAAAGGCCATGTGCAGTGGGGTTCTGTATTGCGACTTATATAGCGCACGTATCACCCGAAGGCATCAAGGCGCTTGCCTTGGGAACCCGTCCTGACTTTTCCCTGTGAGATAACCCCTACTGGGTATCCCCAAGGTGAAAGCCAGGCATCCCATAGCGGGTGGGCCGCCATAGTGGAGATTAAGCAAGCTATTGCCCAGAGTTGCAGCGTGGGACCCCATGATTAGAGTAGGCACCGAGGCGAGAATTATCGAGTCCATGGACATTTTTGGGCTCAGGACCCTGCTGCGTCGGGAATTGAACCCTGGTCTCAGGCCAGACCTCTGCATCAGGGTCTGCCGCTCTAATCAGTGAGCCACACTCCTCCACCTACTGGGGGCCAACAGGTTTTGGATGCAAGTCCTAGCCAGAATTTATCAAACTACGAAGGGTTGCCTAAAGGGCCTGGCAGAAGGTGTCTTATCAGTGGCAAATGTAAACCTGTCAGTCTCTTAACTTAAAATTGCAGGTCATGTGAAATTTTTGCCATTGTTGGGAATCACTGTGCAAACTATTCCAATCATAAGCAAAGAATTATCACCTTATATCCAGGAATGCCATTATGCCATGTATGGGCACCACTATGCAACAAAGGGGCGCAATATGTCAAGAATGACCACTATTCAGTCAGAAGCAGCATTATGCGAAAGACAGGCAACGTTGTTTCATGGAAGCCAACAATATGACAGGAATTCCTACAATTATACCCAAACCAGCATTTTACCAGAGGGAGGTAACATATCATGCATGCTCACACATGGCCAAGAATTAGCCTTTGTGTGTCTGGGCAAAAATGTTCCTAAGGGTGGGCATCATGCAATAGATGCCTAGTTGCCGAGGAATATCATTATGTGAGGGTCACTATGTCACCAGTGTGGGAAAAGAGAGCAACACTTCTCACTCCTGCACTTCTCATTTTTTTCTAGCTTACCTTTTATTGCAGTCACGATGCGAAATGGTAGTCCAGGCTGCCTTGCTTCTCCCTCACATCGACAGCTGCAGTTCCCCGATTAGTACACCTGGGAGAAATGGACGTGAGTCCTTTGGGTAGACTGCAGGAGGGGACAAGTGGGAGTGAATGAACAGCCTGGGGGTGGCTTTGAAACAGGAGAGCATGCGAGCAGCGAGAATGAGCAGGTGAAGATGGGTAACTGGACACTGCAGAGGTGAGAGACCTTGTTATGTGAAAACTGTTGGTGTAAATGGAATCATGAATGACTCCACTCCTGCTTGAACATTTACCAATCTTTCTGATAGGAGCATAAGAAAGAATTAAGTAAATGAGAATGCTAGCAGCTGAGGGACAGTATGAATCGGCATCCACAAATCTTTTATTGATTTATCTATTTAAAATCTAAAATATTTGGTGTCAGAACTTTCTATGTAGAAGCCTCTACTCCAGTGGCTGCTCTCAATAGAAAGTGGCGGGGGAGCGGGAAATTATGTATTAGAAAAAAAAAAAGAAGAAAAATTGACTTACCTGCCACTGCCGGGGTCCAGCTTCTTCCACACGCGCAGTCCAGTTTCAAGAATTCCCACCTAATCTCAAATCTGCTTTCATGCTATTACCCAGCATGACAGCAGTGCCGGGATTGGCCAGAGCGAGCTGGTTTATGCTCACTCAGGGACAGGGAGTCTGTGGCCTTTCTCCACCTGGAGATACAACACAGCATGGTTATAGAAATGTAAGTGGGCATGTTGGTTTGGCCGCCCTAAGACGACCTGCCAAACCAACATGCAAACTAACTGCTCTCACCGCTCCTCCCCCCTGCTACTGTTCCTCGAGAATTGCCCCGTCCTAGACTGGGCCACTTAGTAGGCTATGCCTAGCCAGGGTATAATAAAAGGATAATACGTAGTTTTGTTAACATTTTATTGTTCATCTGCTGGCTCTTCGCAGTGGGGCAATGCTCCTCTGCCATTATGGAGGAGCCGCTGCTGCTCTACTCTCTCTACCTTTCCAACCCCACCACCTTCAAGCCTTATCAGGAGAAAAGAAAGAGGTGAAGACCACCGTTCCCTGTAACATGAGCGAACTGGTGTGCGCGCACAGTGCATTTCACCAGCGCACACAGACTCTTGCAAAGCACGCATGTAATTGATTAACATGAACTGGCCTTTAAATTTGAGCGCTGTGAAAGGTGTGGTCTTTTCCTAAATTTGAAGCGCAGTGGTATTACGGCACAAGAAACACATACACACACACAAAGTATTTCCCCTATATGGCAATGTGTGATTTTAAGACCTAAAGTATTTTTGCTTTTAGACAATTATTGTTTTAGATTCATGTGCGTCTTACATGTCCCCTAACATTGTTTTGCAAAAAGCATAGTAAAACAAACAGTGACAAAGCCAAAAGGCTGGTGATCAATGCCAGAACTTTTGTCTTTGCCATTGCTTGTTTAATATTTTAAATTGTTCAAAACCAGTCGTGTCACTTTGTGACATAGAAGAGACCATTGTAAAGGAGTAGCATCACCGTAGGAGAGTGATTACAAGTTTTGTGACTATGCAAGGGGAGGCCTGCAATTTAATGATCGAGTGGCCCAAGGGAAGAGATCTGGGGTAGTGGGCCAATTTGGGGTCACTTTCAGTTGCGATTTGCACTGTCTGTAGAAGAGTACATGCTGCTGTTTGCCAGGGGTCCAAGTGAGAATTGGGCTGGGCAAGTGAGCCCTGAACAAACCGTTCTGATGATAGTAATATATAAAATGTTGAAGTTACCCCCACAGTGCATGGACTATAATTGCATTAATGTAGCAGGCCTGGATTACAATGTGCAAACTCTTTCTAAGGTATAGGAGTAGGGAAAAATAGTGACGAAGAAGAAAGGAAGCAGACAGGTGGAAACCATGAATGAATGTGCAAGAAGGAAAAATAAGGATGAAGAAGTATGAAGGCAAAGATAGAAAAAGAATGAAAAGAGAACTGGGAAAAGCTGAGATTGGGAGTGCAAAAATGGGGTAGAACATGGTGAGAATAAAAAAAAAAGTGGAAAGAGGAGCAAAGAAAGAAAATACAGAGGGAAAAACGATAAAGGAGAGTGGAAGGGAAATCCGGGAATGTGAATAATGAAATGCAGGTAATGAGGGTAAAGCGAAGCAAAAGAAAGATTGCCGACATAGAGCAGAGAGTGAAGGGAGAATAGAGAGAAGGGAAGAAAAGCTCAATAGTGAGACAGGTGGGGCGCCTGCAGTGACATGCAGGGTGCTTAAACAAGAAGAAAAAGTAAAACCAAAAAAGTTGAGCAGTGTAAAGGCACATTAATGCTTCCATGCTCCAGAGGTGGGGGCAAATACAACAAGCATTGGCATAGCCAATAGGTCTCACCTTTGGGACCTTATAAGTGTTTAGTTATACAGCACAATATCCTTGGTGCAACAACATCAACTGTTGCATGGCTAAACACTTATAAGGTCCCAAAGGCAAGACCTATTGGCCATGCCAATGCTTGTTAACAGAGTGAAGCCACACTTCAACTTATTTGAATATCTGCTGCTCTTTAGCGCAGCTGAAGAGGATGAATTCCATCCTAGAGATCAGTGTCCAAATGGGTGGCAAATCAAGCAGCCAATGTCTTAATCTCAACCTCTGCTTGGAAGCCAGCATGACCTTGAGCTCTTCACCTATAAGAGATCACCAATGTCCAACCAAGAGGAGTAATCCTTTGATAGATCACTTCGAAAGTGCATTTGTAACCTACAAACAGACCATGAGCTTGCTGATCCGCACGATTTGTAAAATTAATTGTTTTTTTTTTAAATTAAAAAAAGGAAGCTATTAAATATTGATTGAGTTTACAGAGAATGGGGCATCAAAAAGGAGAAGTATTCTCAGATAGTTGAACGTTGACATTCCAAACGAGTTTAGTACACAGAGCAGGGAATACTAATTAATGGGTGAAAGTGAAGAAGCGTAGCCAACAGAAATCTGCATGCTTGAAAACTTCAACCACCTAAATTCATAATCTTCAACTCTGCTGTAACTTTGCAGCATAAAGGGTACAACACGAACACAGAGAACTGAGTTTATTTCTGGAGAACAAGTCTCAGATGACTGAGACAGCTCAGAGATCTATGATTAGAAAAGGAGATGGAAAGTATAAAATAGTGCTAAATGTTCCATCTATCAACAAGATGTTTTGGCATTTAGGCACTTAATGGGAACTTCAAACAGTTTATAAACTGACCTTTTCATACTTTATTCCCAAACTGGACTGTGGAGGCTTGCTGCATTCTAAACTGGTGGCTTTGCACCTGCAATACCAAGTTAATACATTGTCAAGTAGTCTTTAGAAGTCTTGGATCAGCATTGAAGATGAAGTCTTGGAACCACCCTTCATTGGTTTGGTTGGATATGGATGATCCCTGCAGTACCTTCACTTGTGCAGTGGAAGCCCTGGAGAGGTTGCTTCCCCTTGGCAGCCGCGAGGATGTGTTAAGGCACTAGCCGAAAAGGAGTCAAACTCCTGACAAACAAAAATAGCATAACTCCACCAATCAGGAGGGACCAATTAATAGAGAATCTGGATACCCCTAACCCAAACACTACCTATCAATAGGGAGCTACATTTTTCCTGCCAGAAGAAAGTGAGTTAGTGCTTGTCTGTCTGGAAAACGAAAGTTGCTGTCCGCAAGGCACTGGAGAAATTTCATATCAAAAGCCACCCCTTCTCAAAACCAATCCACCTCCGGCAACTATTTAATGTAACGGTAGGGTTGCTCTGCATTTATCATTCATACAACGACTGTGCATCACTGGCTGTGCCCTCAACTTCCTTCCTGCACCTCTCCAACGCGGGGATGTACAGAGAGAAGCAAGGGCCCTTTATTTGTTCAGCCAAATCTTGTAAACCCACCGCAAGTGTGAATGGAAAAAACCCTTTTGGCGCTAGAACAGTGGCACAGGCACCCTCTAGCTTGGCATCATTATGGCACGGCTCCTATCAGCAGCAGTGCCTTTACCACAAGAAAACAAGAATGTGCTGCCATAACAACGGCTGCTGGCGCTATACCAATGCACAATAACATACAGACAGTGCATGCTGGGATCTGTAATTTGGTATATGGGTCGTGTTTTGGTCTGAATTCTTGAACACTTGATGACATTTGGTGAGAATTTTAAGAAGCTGCTAAGCGGTTACTAAATGGCATTACTCTGGTGCACGCTGCAAGCGCAATATGCTTGAGTTGCCATGTCCGATGTTATCAACCCCATCTCTGCCGGCAAAGTAACATCAAGAGTCAGTTTATTCGTTTTTTAAACTGAATAACTAATTTAAAAAATTTACCTGAGTTGTGTCTGCACTAAAGTTGAGCCATGAGCTGAACTGCTGAGCCTGCATCATAGCTCCAGCATGAATAAAGCCCAGTGCTCAAAAAATCCAAAAAATTGTACTAGTCCTGCAGGACTAGTACCTTAAAAAATGTCCTCGACCTAACTGCAGCCTACTTGACCTCCGTCTCTGAAAGCGGAGCAAATGTGACAAGATAACAAGATTTAAAGGCATCTGTATTGCTCATTAACTTTGTGAGCAATAAAAATGCCTTTAAATGGACAAAAGTTTGTTTGTTTTCCTACTCGCCAGAAAGGCCGAGTAGGACCTAAAAACAGCTCAACCTTGTTAAATTTAGCTCGACTATGCGAGTGGTTGAGTGGAACTTTTTTTTGTGTCCCATTCGAACATTTAAAAAACAGAAAGACAACATTTGAAAATATCGCAACGGAGAGACGGATTCCTGCATCCATCCCTCCAAAACGGAGCAGTAGGTTCGAGGGCAGCAGCATCAACTCTGAAGAGGGGAAGAATTGTGCTCTGTGTCTGCTTAGAATGGAATGTGTCTTTTGGCACGCTGTGACCGTGGGACTATGGCGGGCCGGAAAATCAGGCAAGGAGGCCGTATGTAGTGGGCAATGATGGGTCTTTAATATTGTCAAGAACAGAGTCAGTACAAGCGGAGAAGAGGTAGTACAGAAGTGAAGCTCCTCGCGATGATGTCTTGTCTTCTCCCTCGGGCGATGGAACCGATTCTCCGGTGAGGATGCGAGCTGGGTGGTCCTCGGAGGAAAGGGAGACAACACAAGGAGCGGTTAGTCCAGCCTGACTTGCTATGATACAGTTCCGTAACCAGCACCGGGAGTGCACAGAATGAGAGAGCGACAGTGAGGGAGGGGCAGCGGGACGGAATTGAAAGGGAAGGAGAGAGGGTGTCCGGTGAGGGTCGTGAGGGGGAAGACTATGAACTAAGTGCTGTACAAGTGATGACGTGCTATACAAAGTCTTTACAGTGAAGGCCAGGCCTCGTGCTACTAATGAGAGAGACGGACTATATATACAAAGCACCTAGTGTGCTACTGAGGTGGATTCGGTATTACTCAAACGCTCCGCCGCAACTCCCAGTTGAGTTGTGGCCGCTCTTCAGCCTCCTCCTCTGGACTCCACCAGTCTTCGCTCCACTCTTCTTCTCCTTCGTTCGTCTGGTCTGCTTCAACGCCGGTCCGAGCCTCCTGCCACGAGATCGCTGCTCCGACGGCGTCTCTGTCTTTGCTTCCGCTTTTTCCCTGTTCCGGCGGTGATTCTGAGGAGGGACTTCCGGGGTCATGTGGTTGTGGTTCCGGGAGACGTCCGCTCCGGATTGGCTCCTGGAAGACAGAGAGTGGGGGGGTGCTGGTTGTCAAGGCTGTGTCCAAGGGCGCTTCATGGCAGGTTGCCGTGAATGGTGAGCGCCCGAGAATAGGAGGTACGGGCGGGGCTGGCGATAGTCCCGTATCACATCCCCTTCCCCTAGCTGTCCTTCTTGTACGGGTTGGGCTGAGGGGGTACCGAGAGAGGAAGTCGGCATTTCCTTGATCAGAACCCTTACGATGGATGGTTTTAAAGCGATATGGTTGTAGGGATAAAAACCAACGGAGGACCCGGTCATTGTGTCCTATGTTCCGGGCCATCCATTCTAACGGGGCATGGTCTGTGTATATAACGAAGTCCCGTCCATCCAAATAGTAGCGGAGGCTCTCGACAGCCCATTTAATGGCAAGAGCCTCTTTTTCTACAACCGCATAGTTCATTTCGCGGGGAAACAATTTCCTACTCAAATACAGTATCGGTCTCTCGTTTCCTTTTTCGTCTGTTTGAGAGAGAACGGCTCCTAGGCCTTGGTCTGATGCGTCTGTCTGTAGCAGGAAGGGTTGGGAGTAGTTCGGACTGACCAGTACCGGCTCGGAGGTCAAGGATGCTTTGAGCCCTTGAAAGGCATGTAGGAGCGAAGGTGTAGGGTTTTGCAGGGTGACTTCGGTCTTGGCTGTCTTTTTTAACAAGTCCGTAAGGGGAGCTGCTCTTTGGGAGAAGTTGGGGACGAACCTCCGGTAGTATCCTAGGAGACCTAGAAAGGCTAAAAGGTCTTTTCGGGTTCTGGGGAATGGAAGGGCTTGGATGGCTTCTACCTTGTTCTGTTGGGGTCTGATAACTCCTTCTCCTAATGGGAAACCCAGGTATTTGACAGTTTGGGCTGCTAAGGTGGTTTTAGCGGGTGTGAAGGTAAACCCATAGGAACCCAATGAAGTGACAACTTGTCCCAAGTGTTCTAGATGTTGTTCCCAACTGTCACTGAAGATGATGATATCATCAAGGTATGCCCCTGCGTATAGGGAGTGGGGCCTCAGTATTCGGTTCATGGCTCTTTGGAAGGTGGCAGGGGCACCATGTAAGCCGAAGGGCAAAACAGTGAATTGGTACAGCCCTGCCGGGGTGGAAAAGGCAGTCTTTTTCTTATCCTGTTCACGCAGGGGGATCTGCCAATATCCCTTGCACAGGTCGAGCGTGGATATGTACTTGGCTTTCCCTATCCGCTCGACCATTTCGTCAACACGAGGTAGGGGATACGTGTCAAAGGTGGATACTTTGTTTAACTCACGGAAGTCTATACAGAATCTTACCGATCCGTCAGGCTTGGGAACTAGGACAATGGGCGAATTCCAATCGCTCATGGAGGGTTCAATGATTCCCATACGTAACATTTGTTCGACTTCCTGTTGGATGACGGCCCGTCGGGCTTCGGGGACCCGGTAGGGCCTCAACCTGACTACTTTCCCTGGTTCTGTGTGGATGGCATGCTCCGTAATCGTGGTATGCCCTGGAGAGGAGGAGAATACGTGGCACGAGGGCAAGAGGACCCTATAAAGAGCTTGTTTTTGCCTCACGGTTAACTCAGGGTCGAAACAAGGTTCAAAGGGGAGGGTTGGGTGGCAAGGCACATTAGTCAAGACGGGTTGGGGCCCCTCCCATTTCTTAAGGAGGTTGATATGATATATTTGGGTCGTACCCCGTGCGGGGTCCAGCTTCAGTTCGTACGTTACAGGGGTTACCTGTCGGAGGATGGTATAGGGGCCTTGCCATTGGCCCAGTAGTTTTTGGTCGTACGATGGCATCATTAAGAGAACTAGGTCTCCGATGGAAAAGGTACAGGTTTTTGTGCCTTTATCATATTGTCTCTTCTGGTGGTTCTGGGCGTTTTCCATGTTTTGACGGACTATGTCCCGGATGAAGGCCAGGTGGGTTTTGAGATTCTCTACATATTCAGGAAGGGGACGGGTTCTGTCCGGTTCAGATTCCCAGGCCGCTTGGGCCATGTCCAAAAGGGTACGGGGGGGCCGACCATACAGGAGCTCAAATGGTGAATAGCCAGTGCTGCTCTGGGGTTTGCATCGGATGGCAAACAAGGCCAATGGCAACATCTCTTCCCATCGTTTGGCTTCTAGGGCTAACAGTTTCTTTAGAGTCAGTTTCAAGGTGGCGTTATAGCGCTCAACTAACCCATCCGTTTGTGGGTGGTATGCTGCGGTTCTGATCTGTTTTATTCCGAGATGAGAACACACCTGTCGCATGAGGCTGGAAACGAAAGGGGTGCCCTGATCCGTAAGGATCTCCCGAGGAAAACCTACCCTAGAAAAGATAGCGATGAGTGCTTCGGCTATACACTGAGTGGTGGGCTGCCACAAGGGAACGGCTTCAGGGAAGCGGGAGGCGTAGTCCACAAGGACCAAGGCATAAAGACAACCACTTCAGGAGGAAATAAGGGGACCTATAAGATCCATCCCGACCCGGCTAAAGGGGACATCAATGAGGGGGAGCGGTTGTAGAGGGACCCTAGGGGGACGGTATCGGCTGTTTTTCTGACAAACCGGGCATTCACGGCAGTAGGTCTTCACCTGTTGATGGACACCCGGCCAATAGAACTTCTCCAGGATAGCCTGACTTGTTTTTTCGTCACCAAAATGACCCCCCAGGAGGTGGCTGTGGGCAAGAAACAGGACCTTGTCTCGGAAGGGACTGGGGACTAACAGCTGGGGAGCCTGCTGGGGCCCTCCTTTTTGGTATAACAGCCCTGCCCTCTTGAAAAAATAGGGACCTACATGCAAGGGGTCTTCATTATCCACGGCCCTGGCCCATGCTTCCTGCAGGAGGGGGTCTTCCCTTTGGGCGGCCCTAAATTCTCGGTCAGTCTGCCAGGGGTGTTCCTCAGGTATAACCGGGAAAGCACTGGAGTAATTCTTTTTTTCGTGGCGTCTCTGGGTTCGTGTTTTCTTGGGTCGGGGAATTGGGGCCGTCACCGGTTGATCCTGAGAGAAAGGTGCTTCTTTCCACCAGCGAGCAAAAGAGTCGGTTGTATCTTGTAGGAGTCCTGGGAGTCTGGAATAATCACTCCCCAAGATCGCCTGTTCTGGGAGGTTTGGGACCAATCAGACGGTGAGATCGGTTCCGGGATCAGCGGGGTGTTGCACCCGGATTCGTGCAGTCGGGTACCTTCTTGTGTCGCCATGGACACATTGTATATCGACTATACCCATGCGAGGACCAACGGGGTGGATCAAGTCTTGAGGCCGTAGGACACTTTGCCGACATCCCGTGTCTGCTAGGGCGAGAACAGGTTGTCCATCGATGTGCACTGGAAAATGAAATGGAGGAGGGGTGGCCCTCGGGTTGACAAAAACATAGTTCCGGACGAGGCCAACCTCCATGGGTTCCTCCTTTTGTGGACACATACGGGCAATGTGGCCATAACCTCCACAATTATAACATTGCGGCCCTTGGTGGGGTGGTCGGTACAATATGGGAGCAGGCAGCAAGGGAGGCGGTTCCAGTCTTCGTGGAAGCAGGGGTCTGGGTGGACGATTCCCACCCGGGTTGTGCGGTCGGCTGTGATGTTCTTCTCGTCCTCGTTGCAATTCTTGGGCTCTGTTGTAGGCAGCGGCTATCTCTACAGCGGTTTCGAGTGTGAGACGGGCGTGTTGTCGTACCCATCTCTGAGTGGCTGAATGTAGGGAAGCCAAGAAATGTTCTAGATATATCTTTCCTAGGATATCTTCCTTTGAGGACGTGTCAGGTTTCAACCATCGGTTTGCCAAATCTTTAATGCGGAAGGAGAGGGCTCTGGGGTTTTCTTGCGGTCCTTCTTTAGCCTGCCGCAGTTTAACCCTGTAAGTCTCATCATCAATGCCAAGGCGTTCCAGGATGCAGGTCTTGATGTCCGCATAGGGTGTGTTCCCCTGAATATTGGCTTGTTGGTAGGCGGCCTGGAGATCGCCGGTAAAAAAACGGGCCCAGATATTGACCCCAGCGGTCGGCTGGCCATGAGGCTGCCTGTGCAAGTCTCTCAAAATTAGTAAAGAAATAGTCCGGATCCTCCCCCGGCACGTACTTTTGTAGAACAATCGATGGGAGGGAGGCTACCGGTCTCTGCTGACCCAGGGCGGCGCTAAGCTTTCCCATGGCTTGTTCGTGTGCGACTCCTTGGCCCTTGAGGATGTCATGTAGCTGGCCTCTGTCGTCCTCTGCGGTTTTAAGGAACCTCTCCATTAATGCTCCCCACTGCTCTTGGGTTTCCGCCATTTGCTTGACGACGGCCTCCATGCTTCCAGCTGATCCCACTTCTGACACCACCTGTGACCGTGGGACTATAGCGGGCCGGAAAATCAGGCAAGGAGGCCGTATGTAGTGGGCAATGATGGGTCTTTAATATTGTCAAGAACAGAGTCAGTACAAGCGGAGAAGAGGTAGTACAGAAGTGAAGCTCCTCGCGATGATGTCTTGTCTTCTCCCTCGGGCGATGGAACCGATTCTCCGGTGAGGATGCGAGCTGGGTGGTCCTCGGAGGAAAGGGAGACAACACAAGGAGCGGTTAGTCCAGCCTGACTTGCTGTGATACAGTTCCGTAACCAGCACCGGGAGTGCACAGGAGGAGAGAGCGGCAGTGAGGGAGGGGCAGCGGGACGGAATTGGAAGGGAAGGAGAGAGGGTGTCCGGTGAGGGTCGTGAGGGGGAAGCCTATGAACTAAGTGCTGTACAAGTGATGACGTGCTATACAAAGTCTTTACAGTGAAGGCCAGGCCTCGTGCTACTAATGAGAGAGACGGACTATATATACAAAGCACCTAGTGTGCTACTGAGGTGGATCCGGTATTACTCACACGCTCCGCCGCAACTCCCAGTTGAGTTGCGGCCGCTCTTCAGCCTCCTCCTCTGGACTCCACCAGTCTTCGCTCCACTCTTCTTCTCCTTCGTTCGTCTGGTCTGCTTCAACGCCGGTCCGAGCCTCCTGCCACGAGATCGCTGCTCCGACGGCGTCTCTGTCTTTGCTTCCGCTTTTTCCCTGTTCCGGCGGTGATTCCGAGGAGGGACTTCCGGGGTCATGTGGTTGTGGTTCCGGGAGACGTCCGCTCCGGATTGGCTCCTGGAAGACACAGAGGGGAAGGGTGCTGGTTGTCAAGGCTGTGTCCAAGGACGCTTCATCGCAGGTTGCCGTGAAGGGTGAGCGCCCGAGAATGGGAGGTACGGGCGGGGCTGGCGATAGTCCCGTATCACACACGCATATGCACTAATTAATAAGTGTAAAAATTAGTACAAGAGTTGGTACCAGCGCAGCTCAGAATTATGGAGCCATGGATGTCATCTGTTTATAATTTAGTGTGTGAGATGATGACAGAACACTTAAATTCAGAACAAGCAATGGCAAATCTAATTGGATTGGCATTGACAAGCTATTGCAATGGTATCTTTTTTTTTTTTTTACTTGCATCATGTTCCACAAAATAAATTGTAAAAAGGAAAAAGGGCAACTACTAAGGTATTATTTGTGAAGGAGGTAGGAGTAAATCAAAATCTAAACGAGGATGAAACGTTCGGGAAGCTGCAATGTAACCATGTCACTGCAAGACCTTATAACAGCAACTTCATAAAAAAGAGACAGAAAATATATCAAATTGCATGGAAAATAAGTATCTGCTATTTAATTTGAATATGAAAATAAGCAAACTTTGAATCACCTTCGGTTGAAAGGAGCCATAGTAGGTGGATGTAAGCAATGTGCACAGATTTTGTGCAGTCACTGACAGTGATAGAAGCCAGTGGAAAAAGTGTGATTGTGTCATTGCCACATGGTACCTGCTGTTGGGAGGCAGAAGCAAAATGTCAATGACCAATAGAGAGAGTAGGCTGATAAAAAAAAACACTATGTAAGAATATTATACATCATTCTTTTGTAATAACAATAGTCCAAAGACAGTTAAGCTATCTCAAATGCCAGACCCCAAAAAAGTCAGATCTCTATTCTGCACCAACGGACACTTACATGACCTAGCTCATTTTTCCAAGATATTTTCGCTGCAGGAGCGTATGTGCTACCAACAAAGCCAATTCCTAATAGAGCAACCATAAAGCCCTCCCTGCATTTATGCACTCATAAGCATGACATCATGATATGGGCTCTGGCCCTTATTACACTAGTAAGTTCTACGCCTTGTGAAAAAGAGTGCAGGTGTAAAATCATCTTGTGTACGCTTTAGCCTTTGTTTAATAAATGGACAGGCACATATTTAGCTAATAGGAGACATCCCAAAGGGACTTGTTAGCAGCAGTCAGAGATCAATTACAGTCGGGTTTTATAATACACTTCTGATGCTTTATTGTCAGCAATGAAAGTGAACGTTTATGTCTGGAACAACAGCCAGCAGGTTATTAATCATCTCAGAAGAATAGCTTCATGGATCTTTAAACTGCCGTCATTGAGGCAATAAAGCCCTCCAGTGCAGCCTTTAATGAGACAAAGTAACTGACCATGCTGGCAAGCAAAATGCACAAAAAATAAATGCCCAATGTGGTGAAAGATTTTGGAAGGCTGCATGCCTCAAAGCACCCCATGAACGTTGTACAGGATATACAAGATATCACTGTACTCCACTCTGCATGGCCTAGGGATGATCATTACACATAAGGTTAATATTTGTAATACCCTCACCCCTCTGAAAAGAGGAATTCTCTACGCTTGATCCAGGAGATGTTAAATATCTTAAAATGAAATACTGAACGTGCAGGTGAGGCCGATAGATAGATGTGTAAGGAAGGTCCAGTGTTGCTCTAAGTAGAATAAAAACTAAAGTGCTCAAATAAGTTAAAAGCTTACAATATTCTAAACAACTACATGTATGTAATTTATTTTCAGATGCCTTTTAGATTTTTCTAGCCGGCGCTTTGAAAATCACGGTGGTGATGTTCGAAAAGTAATGCGATTGTTTGGGGATAAATGAAACCGTGTTTAGGATGTCTGATTGGGATATAAAAGCCATGTTTACTGTTTCCAAATGGACACAAAGGATCATTATATTTTAATGAATCAGTTAAGGATGAACACTACACTGTATTTATGGCTTCAATACCTTAGCCAGAAAATAAAACAAAAAAACATCCATACTATAGAAAATGTATATGTATGCTGGTATATTTTTGGGATGTTTAGTTGCGAAATGACCACAATTATTTAGCAGGACTATGCCAATCGCATGCTTGGTTTCTTTACATTTTGTCAGCTGATCTTCAGAACACCTGGTTTATATGATTCTTTAACATTTGCAAATACAATAGAAACGGCTAGGGAACCATCAGCCTTATTCATGAAGCCGAAATCCGCTCGCAAAGGGCCAGATTCTGAGAATCTGGCCCTTTGCGAGTGCGATTTTTGCATTTGGGATTAAACATCCCAAATGCAAAAATCGCTATTTGCTAATTCGAATATATGCGAGGAATTACATTTAAGGAATCTCTATTTGAGATTCCTTAAATGTAATTCATCATCCATTTTTCAATTGCGAAATCGCAATTTCGGGCTGCAATTTACAGCGAGGTCAAACCTCGTGGTAAATTGTGAAAACTCAGAAAAATGCATTTAAATGCATTTTTCTGAGGTGCATGTTACACACACACATGTCATTTGGACATGTGTGTGTGCAACACCTGTGTAAATTGTCATTGCAGGGGTGCTACAGGGTGTCCTTTGGACACCCCTGGCACCCTTGTAATCGCAATCTCATTTACGATTAGCTAATTGCTAATCGCAGATAAGGAATGACTCCCCATGCATTCCTATGGGCCTTTTGGCCCATAGGAATGCATGGGGAGTTATTCCTTATTTGCGATTAGCAATTAGCTAATCGCAAATAAGGAATCAGTGGGAATCGCAATTAATATTGCGATTCCTACATGAATCCCGTTTTGCGAGTTTGTAATAGCGATTCCTCATGAATTGCTATTATAGACTCGCAAAACGGCCCGATCATGAATCAGGCTGCATGTTATCACTTGTGAGGCAGGGGTTTAACAATACAACAAAATGTAAAGACTTACCTGGTGCTGCCAGCTACCTCGCTTTCCTCTGCCTGCAGCACCTGGTCCCAATAGTCCCTGGGACAGCATCAAGGTCTCCCCATCCACACCTAGCTCTGCTTTCAAGCATGAGAGCAGCATAGGGATTGGCCTGAGAGGCTGGATTAATACTGGCTCAGGCACTAGAAGTATGTGCTGTTTCTCCAACCCTGCTGTTCAATACGGCTGGGTTGGAGAAACCTAAGGGCACATGTCAGTTTGGCTGGCCTTATACAGCTGTACAAACTGACAAGTGGACCTTTCATTCCCCCTCCTCCCTCCCGTGGCCCAGCCTCACCCCTCACTGCACACACTGGCTCAGCCAGCACCTGAAAAATAAAATGATAATAAAATATCGTTTCATTTTTTAGCTGTTGGCTCTGAGATAGTGAGGCGATGCTCCTCCGCCATTGTGGAGGATCTGCCACTGTTATCACTTCTCTGTTATAGAGTGCAGAGACTTCACTCTTTAAAGTGGATTATCTTTTAACTGCTTCCTTCCTAGCATTGTGGTCATTTTAAAAATAGTTTTTTATTACCAAAACCAATCATTAAAGTGCAAATAAACATTTTATCTACAGCTGACAACTTCTGAACGTCTGAGAACTGTTTGTGACAACAGCTGGCATGTGCAGTGTCTTGAAGTGAGTTTGATTCTCTGAACTGCCATGGTTAATAAGTGTAACAATCACATGTGGGTACTTTCCTGCATTGTGAGGTTGTATACATTGCAAGTAGGACCACATTGGTATCTGGGCACTGAACTGTATAATAATCTAACCCCCACAGCCCGAAAAAGCCTCTGATTTGGTGAAACCGCAAAGTACGTTTATATTTCATTCATATGTTCGTTGGTTTATTGTCCCTTGAAATATAGACCAGAAAGTGAATGAAATGCTAACATATGTTGAAAAGAGCAAGTTACTTTTATGTAGGTCACCATTGAGTTCCCAGATAACTACTTTGAGTGACTATGGCGGGCAGACCTTGCAGAACTGTACCGAATACGCTGAGGAATAGCAAACCAAAATAACTATATGCTGGACCAAATGTACAGCCAACATTTCATTAGCAGCAATGCTGCAGCACATTAACACGCACACAGTGCAGAAAATAAAATCTAACTATTAAAGTGCTCCGCTTTTTCAGTGGGCATTAAGCAGGTGCATGTCATTAACAAACAAAGAACACGACGTTGGAGATCATTATGATTAAGTACAGAAATTAAAAGAGCTAGCAGGCAACATTATTTACTAAACAGACATCACACGAATACAAACAAGGACTATGCATTCAATTGTGCTAAACATGTTCATTTTACACAAATATTATGCAAAACTAGTGTAATATGCTTTACATTAGCTTAAAAATATGAAATAGCCTTTGCTTATAGATTTTTGTTTAGAAAACATAGTTAACCGAGGCAATAACTGACTAGGAGGAATTAGAACACTTAGCACATAGACATAATGTATAGGCTGAGATGTATATCCTGCCTGAGCAAACTTGTACATTGTTTTCAATTCACAAACATTCCCGGAGGTGCGCCAGGAAATCTGTGCCAATCGAGTTTTCTGTTGTACTTCTCGGAATCGTATTTGAAATCTCCATTGAGGTCCTATTCCCCATTTGTGGAATTGCCATTGCGCAGAATTCCACACAGTAAGAATGGAGGCCCTTGTTTAAATACGAACCATTAAATAGATTAACAATAACAGTAATATAAAGTAAATTAAATATATTCAAAAAATTAAATAACATACATAAATGTTATATTTATTTAAACACACACATATCTATGTACGTGTTTATGTTTACATATATAATTTAAAACTATTAAAATAACAAATGTAATTTATAATATGTTCTATTTTTTGTAATTTAATATTATAACAAACATATATATATATATATATACATATACATATATATATATATATATATATATATATATATATATATATATATATATATATATATATATATATATGAAGAACCTCCAAATTGCCACCAAACTGCGCCGGACTCTCTCGGGGTGGGTGCTCAAAGAGGCATTCGTGGCTGCACCCCATAACATTGAATCTCACGTCCCTCAGCACTGCAGAGAGAACAGAGCACCACGGCAACACAGGTGAGCTGTCAAATTCCTTTATTTCAGGCGTTGTGCATGACGCGTTTCGTTTTATGTAAAAACTTCCTCAGATGCCGCCAGGAATCTTGCAAGTGCTTCTCCCGCCCACATTTAAAAGCAAATTGTCCTGCTACGATTGGTCGGAACACTGCTGGTCACAACGTGCTGGGTAGCCACAAACACCAGAACCTGGATTCGTGTGGAGCAGACACTCAAAGTTAGTACAAACCCGAGTGGGCGTGGTCAGCTCCCTTCTCCCCAGCGTTGACCTTTGTTCTTTCGAATGGGCGATGTGACAGCTCTCCGTGTGCCTCACCCCACCGCTGAAAAATCCCATAGAGCCCATGCATACCGCCTAAGTAAGCAGTATGTCCACACGAAGTCAAAGTCCACTGTGAAGCGGTTGGGCTGGTCTCGGGCATGCGGCGTGTCCTAGCGCTTCTACAAAAGAACCTCCAAATTGCCACCAAACTGCGCCGGACTCTCTCGGGGTGGGTGCTCAAAGAGGCGTTCGTGGCTGCACCCCATAACATTGAATCTCACATCCCTCACCACTGCAGAGGGAACAGAGCACCACGGCAACACAGTTGAGCTGTCAAATTCCTTTATTTCAGGCGTTGTGCATGACGCGTTTCGTTTTATGTAAAAACTTCCTCAGATGCCGCCAGGAATCTTGCAAGTCCTTCTCCCGTCCACATTTAAAAGCAAATTGTCCCGCTACGATTGGTCAGAACACTGCTGGTCACAACGTGCTGGGTAGCCACAAACACCAGAACCTGGATTCGTGTGGAGCAGACACTAAAAGTTAGTACAAACCCGAGTGGGCGTGGTCTGCTCCCTTCTCCCCAGCGTTGAAATTTGTTCTTTCGAATGGGCGATGTGACAGCTCTCCGTGTGCCTCACCCCACCGATGAAAAATCCCATAGAGCCCATGCATACCGCCTAAGTAAGCAGGATGTCCACACGAAGTCATAGTCCACTGTGAAGCGGTTGGGCTGGTCTCGGGCATGCGGCGTGTCCTAGCGCTTCTACAAAAGAACCTCCAAATTGCCACCAAACTGCGCCGGACTCTCTCGGGGTGGGTGCTCAAAGAGGCGTTCGTGGCTGCACCCATTAATATTGAATCTCACGTCCCTCACCACTGCAGAGGGAACAGAGGGAACTACAGTGGTGAGGGACGTGAGATTATATATATATATATATATATATATATATATATATATATATATATATATATATATATATATTACCTACTGGCGGTCGCCAGTAGGTATATATAGTTAGGATTTTTTCCCTATGGGATTTCTGAAAATTCTATGTCTAATAACTTTGGCGTTTGTGGACGGAATGGGCTGAAATTTTCAGGAAAATGGCACATTTTGTTTCTGAGCAGCCCCTGAAAATTTGGGGGGGTTCCGTCAAGGGGGGGCCGAGAAAAAAGGGGGGTCCCAAAACGCGTTTTTCCCATGTTAATTTCCATAGGGCGGTTGGACTCACTTTTAGCTCGAACGGCTGAATGGATTTGCACGAAACTTGGCAAAATTGTAGGGACTGTTAGCCCGATGTGCCTTTGCTAGGTCTCAATATATGTGCTTCAGTGGATTTTGAGAAATTAACGTTTAAATCAAGATATATATCTGTAACAGCGCTCCGGGCAGCGATCCGGTTCGCGTACTTTTCGCTTATCGGAACTTTGCGAAGCGAAGCTGATTGGCTCTCCGGTGTCTGTCAACATTCTAAACAGTCCGGTGCGGCCGCCATCTTGTCTCTCGGTAGGATCGAGAGACAAGAGGAGGCCAAAACAAAGGAGGAAATGAAGGAAAGGGGGCAAGGTAGACCCCTTCTGACCCCCTAGGATTGATGAGGGGATATTATAGAGCCACGCTGGGCCCAAAAAAAAAAAAAAAAAAATCCGTTTTTTTCGCCGTAGAGACGCGTCTTGGTACGCGAACCGGGCAGCTAACCGGGAAGCTAACCGGCAGTGTAACGGGAGTCTGACGAGTAGCTGATTGGCTGTCAACATTGTAAACAGTTCGGAGCGGCCGCCATCTTGTCTCTCGGTAGGATCGAGAGACAAGAGGAGGCCAAAACAAAGGGGGAAATGAAGGAAAGGGGCAAGGTAGACCCCTTCTGACCCCCTAGGATTGATGAGGGGATATTATAGAGCCACGCTGGGCCCAAAAAAAAAAAATACGATTTTTTCGCCGTAGAGACGCGTCTTGGTACGCGAACCGGGCAGCTAACCGGCAGTGTAACGGGAGTCTGAGGAGAAGCTGATTGGCTGTTATCATTGTAAACAGTCTGGAGCGGCCGCCATCTTGTCTCTCTGTGGGATCGAGAGACAAGAGGTGGAAAAAAGGTGTAAATGAATGAAAGGGGTAAGGCAGACCCCTCCTGAACCCCTAGGATTGATGAGGGGGCTATTAAAGTTCCCTGGGGGGTGAAAAAAAAATGCGATTTTTCGCGGTAAAGGTGCTTCCTGGTACGTTAACCGGGCAGCTAACCGGCAGCGTAACGGGAGTCCGACATATTGTGTTTTTTGAACGTTTGTGATATGTGCACGTGTGGATTTTGTCTAATTAAGGTTAAAAAAATATATATATATCTTTAAGCGTGTTTTGGCGCGCTTACGTTTTGGGTTTGGTTTGCGCTGCAGAAACGATACGTCACGGTTATGCGATGCATCATGAGGCGTCTCACGGGCTATGTGATACGTCACTTAATAAAGAATATATTTTACAGCTATAGATATTAGCTTTTAAAAAACCAATGAAATTCACAGAAAAAACCATAGGTTATAGACCATATATAGTTAGGAATTTGCATTTACAAAACCTTGAAAATTCACTGAAAAAACCATAGATTATAGACCATATATAGTTAGGGATTAGCATTTAAAAAACCTTATTTTATTTGCACAAAACCATTGAAATTCCATATATAGTTAGTTGCACTAACTATATATCGCGGACCCGCAATCCACTGCTAATGATGTCACATATTACATCATTCATGACATGGTCAGTGACATCACTGATGACATCACTGATGACATCTCAAATGACATCACTGATGACATCACTGATGACATCTCAAATGACATCACTGATGACATCACTGACATCTCATTTGACATTACTGATTACATCACTGATGATATCATTTATGTGATAATACATCTTCAGACTCTAATATAACCTTAGATACACTCAGTGTAAACAGGCACTCACAGACTGTCACACATCCATGGAGTTACTCACACACCTAGTCAGTCATGCAAAGAATCAATCACACCTCCATTTCCTCAACTATACAGTTATACACACCTTACTTATTCAAACATATACTAACACATATTTACTCTCTTATACAATCCTTGATACAAGTTCACAATGATTCATACAGCCACTCTCACATTCACTGGCTCTTATGTTCAGTTATTTATATATGTCAACTCTCACATGGAGTGTGTTTTACATATGTACTTACTTTGACATGTAGAACTGAGATATCCATTCACTCACCAATATACTCATGCACACAGTCAACTGTCCATACAGCTGTTTCTACATGCACTTTTGAAGCCATACACCTAGGGAATCAACTGCTCACACATCTATGCACAGAGTTATACACCTCCCAGCCACCCACACACATACTCAGTCTCCCATACAAATACTTGGGCAACCATTCAATAACCCATATAGTTACTGATATAGCTACTGATTTAAACATGCAGCAGTTTACAGAAGAACATAAATAATGATTGCCAAATTAAGACACTTTAATCACTAACCCATGCACTCAGTGAGACACATTTAATCATTCTCTCATACAGTCAGTCATGCACCTACTAAATCCTTCATCCAGACACTTATACATCCACTCATTCTTCAATATGTAAGACATATTTTAACTTTACAGAAACATACAGTCACTGGGTGTTGTCATCAGTGATGTCATCAGTGATGTCATTTGAGATGTCATCAGTGATGTCATCAGTGATGTCACTGACCATGTCATGAATGATGTAATATGTGACATCATTAGCAGTGGATTGCGGGTCCGCGATATATAGTTAGTGCAACTAACTATATATGGAATTTCAATGGTTTTGTGCAAATAAAATAAGGTTTTTTAAATGCTAATCCCTAACTATATATGGTCTATAATCTATGGTTTTTTCAGTGAATTTTCAAGGTTTTGTAAATGCAAATTCCTAACTATATATGGTCTATAACCTATGGTTTTTTCTGTGAATATATATATATATATATATATATATATATATATATATATATATATATATATATATATATATATATATATATATATATATACACGAGCGCACCTGGCAAGTTAATTATCCAACCTTCCACCTGTGAGCAAGGCCAGTGAGGCTGAAACATTAGGTAACAGGAAGGATGTGCTGCTGATACTGAATAAAAGTGTCATTGCCAGTAATGGGCCTCATTCCTTTATTCACATTTGCTGGTGTTTGGATGGACTGCTCCGTGTCCATCATCTAATGAGGCTGCCTGAAGGGTCGGGGGCTGCGGAATAGGAGAATGCTGTGTTATACATAAAATAAATAAATGAAACATAACAAATGAACTGGACATTTTTAAAAAAGATACCAATTTAATTAAACATAAAAAGTAGGCAATTTAACAAATTACATTTTACTAAAAATATGTTACATATTACAAACCTTACTAAATAAAAAGAATATTGTAAATACACAGAAATCTGAGTAATATAAAAACAAAACTGTAAAACTGTAGGAATACTACATACACTATTCCCAGTCCAATCTGTGCAACAGTAGGGAAAGCGTTCGGAGAGAGGGCCGTGCAGACTCCCTTTTAAAGATATGTAGAACCCTGTGGTATGGGGTCCCCGGGGCCTGACAAGACTCGGGGAGGAGTAATGTTTAGCCCTCCTCCCCTTTAATTAAGAAACAAACAGCCTAGGGGGTGGGGTCATCAGGGCCTAACAAGACTAGGGAATGGGGCGGCTCTCCTCCCCTTTAATTAAAAAAATAAACAGCCCTGGAGTATTGGATCACCAGGAGCAGGCAATGCCGTCAACCCCCCACTTCCCTGTATGGGAGGTGTTTTCTGTGGGACCTGGTTGCAGGCCAGGTATGGGCGGAGATTTGAATTTGCTTTTGGTAATTAAGTATTATTATTTTTTTAAACTAGAAATTCTCTAAAAAACAAAGGTTAAAGTAGTGTTATAGTTAGGCGTAATAAACAGATCTGGGTTTTAAAAAGCTTTATAGTTAGGTGAATGTGTCAGATACAACATTAAGGTTTTGAAATAAAAAAACAATAATTCACGAGTTTGAGGTAGCAGAGCTAATTATAACTCGCACCCTCACCATGCCCTGCTTATGACCCCACATATGACTTCACTCATGCTATTTTCCGTGACATCATTTTAGACATCATTGATGACAATACTGATGACATCATACAATGAGTGTGTTATCTTTATAGTTTACATAGTCGCCAGCAATTACCATATTACTTTTCTCTATTTGTACAGCCAGGGTCCAGCTAGTAGGTGTAATTATTTATAAAACGCATGTGCTAATAATGCGTCATAGGTTTGCTGAAGTATTGAAGACGTTATAAATGTTTGCATTGAAGAGTAAATACCCTGTGTGCAGGTGACAGTTTACAACTTGTGTCCATTATGTTCCACACAAGCTTTTATTCTCTGTAGAAAAGTTTGCGACAGAGAAAATATTCTACATACAACATACTAAGTATTGTAAGCACCTTTTAGTTATTAAATAGAATTGTGTCAGCATGACAATTTCTACCTAACATAGGAGGCAATGTATGCCAGGTACTAAGCTATGTGCTTGTGCTTGTTTTACTTTAAAAGATGGGTATCTGTAAAATGCTCACGTCAGTATGAAGGCTCTAGGTATTTTGTCCGTTAGCACCTTCAGACCTTAGTTATTTAAGTGAATAGTCTCTCTTTAGATAAGTTCAGCATGGAGGTTACACTGGACGTAGTATATACTTTTTAAAACTGTATGTGGTGAATTTCTCCTGAGAGTTTCACTCTCTGCAAAGTGTGGTACAGAGTAACTGCTCTCTATTGAGCAAACATTGGTAACAGTCCCCACTTTCCCCTTAGCTGCGTGTGCAGTAGGGGTTGGCCCTAGGGCCTGGCACTGGCAACACCTTCCCCCAGGACTGCTTGTTTTTAAGGCCCTTCCCAAGGCTTGTTAGGCCCTGGGGATCCCATCTTACGAGGAATACATATATCTAACAATCTGAACTGTTATCAGCCCCTGGACTCTACCTTCATGTGGCCAGTTATTTAAATATAGAGGAGGGGCTGTATGGCCCCCCAACACAAGCCTTGTTAGGCCCTGGTGATCCCATCCTCAAGGGGCATTTCCGTAGAGTGATTTCAGCCATGGGAACCCAGTCCCAGGACCATATACCCCAGGGCTTAGTGTGATTTTTAGGATAAGGGTGGCTTGGGGCCCCCTTCCCGGGCTGATTTCAACGCATGGATCCCAAACCTAGACCCAAGACACTTTTCAGATGGAGGGGGACACGTGACCCCTCTTCCCAGGTAAACCTCAGCCCGAGAATCCCATCCCATGCAGCACTGCTTTACTTACAGTAGAGGGGTCAGGCGGACCCCTCCTTTGGCTGATTTCACCCACGGGAGACCATCCCCCGGGGCCTGTCATTATGTTTAGAAATGGGGCACATGACCTCCCTCCAGGGGTAATACCTGGCCAAGGGCCCCTCATTTCCTGTGACCAAGCTTTATTTTCAGGGGAGGGGAGTATGCAGCCCCTCCCTGGACTGATTTTATCCAAGGGGATCCTGTCCCTTGGGGCCCACACTGTGAAAGGTGAGTGCCCTTGTGGCCACCAAAGGCCCCCACAATACTATCCTTGGGGGCCATGAGGAAGCCCAAAGTCCCACAAGGCTCCTGCCGGCTCCCCACATACAGTGAGAGCTGGTATTGCTCCTGCATGAAGGTCTTTTCCGTTCGCTCTTACGCACCATACCTTTACCTAGCCTTTGAGACGCTCTCAACCTACACACCAGGTAGAGCGCCCTCTTTATCTGAGACTTCTAAAAAAAAAACATTAGCTGTATTCCACTGTTTTACTCAGATTAAGCGTCTCCACGTTGATTTATACCTACTTGTTTACCTAGCACACCTACAACTAACTGCTACTCCTATTTACCCATGGATAGAGCCAAGGCAGCTGCAGATCTCTTTGAGAACCTAGCTAAAGGCATGCCCACACACCAGGCATCAGTCACCACAGGTCCACCACGCATAGAAGGTCTCAGAGACAAATTTATAAAACTTTAGAAACTCAAGAAACAAGAAAACTCCCGCTGGTGGGATGGAACCACCTTAAAACATTACATAAGGCTGAAACAAATACCGAGGGGACAACGTTCCCAAATCTTCCCTACATACGACGATCTGGAGATAGATCTGATGAACAAATGGAAAGATTCTCTGAATCACAACTCCATGGCATTAATGGATATTCTTATAGAAAGTGCAGAGTGTAAAACAGCCAAATTACAAACTGAGATCTCCATCCTAGAACAAGAGATTAAAGACCTCAATTTACCTGAGGCCACAGTCAAGAACTACACCATACTTGACGAAATCTTACTCAAACATCAAGCAGAGATTAAGAATAGGAAGGCACGCCAAATTAAAAGAGATGAAGCAGATTACAGAGATGGTAGGGTCTTTACCTATGAACGCAAATATGACTCCATGATCCCTAACAACAAACAAGGGTCACACACAGGTAGATCCACTATTAATAGTTCCATCAGTTCTAGCACGACATCATTAAGTACAACATGACTCAGTGAGCCAGAAACTGAGCTAACAGAGAATACTGATCCCACACGTTCGGCTTTTTTATTAGAAATGCAACGCATCAGAAAAGGCAACAGAATACAACCCCAAAGGGGCGCACCAGACCCAAAGTCTACATGGGCAAGCGCAGGAGCAAACGAAGATTACCGCAAGAAACTGAGATCAGGCACACAGAGGAATTAACCACAGTAGACCAAGATGTACAGGTTATCAACCTTTCCTCTTACCCTTTAACAACCAAAATGATTTGACTACTTGGTAAGGGCCTTAGTTTCAACCCGTACGCAACTGGTGATATGTGTCAAACAAAAATTGATGTTTTTAAATTTGTGCGCAACTTCAAATTAAAAAAGCATTTCGCCGGACAAACAGACAACATGAGATAATCTAAGAGCATTCCTAATGTTTTGACAATGAACTACTAACAATAAAAGATGTGCAAACAACACACTTGCTTCTTTCTTTAACGGACAGAGAGGACAGTCCTTATGACATGGAAAAACTTTTGGAAGAGCTTGATGTTGAAATTGATTAGGGGTTGGCCAGTGGTTTAAGATGTAAATCGAAATGGACCCCAACACTACCAGGGGGAAACGCAATAGACAATTTCCATAGACATGTTCTTGAGGATCTAAACAGAACAAACACCAAGACTTTAGATGCAAAATTCAAATACAAAGACAACTTGACCAAAGGTGAACGCTTAGCACTTTCTGCTCTAAGTAACAACTCTGACATCATTATTAGAGAAGCAGACAAAGGGGGCAACATAGTGGTTATGAACCTCGTTGATTACAATAACGAGATTCAGTGCCAATTGAGTGATGACTCATGCTATGAACAACTGCCCCAGAACCCCATGGGTCCCTTAACACTTCTAATCAATGGGCAGTTACTTAATTGGGAACAATCTGGTATTTTTAATGATAACGAGTAACTCTATCTAAAGGTGTCTTTCCCTTGGTTATATACATTGCCCAAGGTACACAAGGATCTTCCCTTTCCCCCAGGCAGACCAATAGTCTCAGGAATAGGGGGTCCCACTGAAAGGATAGCCGAGTATGTGGACCTTTTTTTGGGACCCCTTGTCAAAAATTTACCCTCACACGTACAAGACTCGAAACATATATTGAGCATCATGACAGACATGGAGTGGTTACAGGGCACCACATTAGTAATAATGGATGTGGTGTCTCTGTATACTAGTATCAATCCTAAACTAGGCATGGAAGCTATGAGTAAAATACTATCTAATAGACCGGCCTCATTGTGGGCCCATACAAATATGCTTTTAAGCATGATGAACCTAATCCAAGACAATAACTTCTTTATGTTCGATCGCAAATGGTATCGACAAAAAAGGGAGTAGCTATGGGTTCAAAATGTCCCCCCTTCTTTGCCAATCTTTTCATGAGAGCGCTGGAGTCTGATCTTATCTGGGGTACTAAGGGGGCACAATATATCGACTCCATTATTTTTTGGGGTTGGTATTTTGATGACTGCTTTATGCTGTGGTCTGGCACAGATGAATTACTTCATTTCTTCTTCGAATATCTCAACAACAACACATGGGAAATTAACTTTACAATGCAACAAAGTAAAAGTAATATGGAATTCCTGGACTTAGGGCCAGATGTAGGAGCCAAAATACCGGTCGGTAACGGCCGATTTCGGCCTTTACCGACCGGTATTCAGTATTTGGCATGTAGGGGCCCTATTTTACCGATTCTGTAAATTTACCGAATCAGTAAATTTACTGAATCGGTAAAATACAAATCGGTATTTTTACCGATTCGGTAATTTTGAGATGTAGGTGGGACTCTTCTGAGTCCCACTGGCCTTAAGAATCGGTATTTTATCACCCAATTCCATTGGGTGGCAATTACCGATTCTTCCTAAATCTCCCCCCTTCTATTTTACCGATTCATAAATACCGAATCGGTAAAATTCGGTATTTATGAAATGGTAAAATATACTTACCTACATCTGGCCCTTAGAGTTTTATGTTAAGGACAACACACTACACAGCAAGCTCTATAGAAAACCCACTTCCTGCAATTCCATTCTTCACGCTTCTAGTTCACATCCACAACATCAGATACGATCAATTCCTTAAGGCGAATATCTCTGAGCCAGGTGCAATTGCAGCGAACAAAACGAATTTGACAACTGTATCACTAATATGAAGGACAGATTTTTGAGAAGAGGTTACCCTAAAGAATCCATAAAAAAGGCAGAAAAGAGAGTTAGATCAACCACAAGACCAGATTGTTTAAAAACACGCATGGAGCCCAAATCCTCCAATAAGCAAGTGAGAATAGTCACAGAATACATTGCAATACATCAAACTCTGAGGAAAAGTTTCAATAAACATTGGAACCTCCTCACAGCAGATCCGGTTCTCAAAGAATGGATTTCAAGCAAACCTTCTATTACGTATAGAAAAGGACAAACATTAACCACATGCGTGCGGGTGTTATTTTTGCGCTACACAGCTTTTTTCCAAAAGCTGCGTTACATGACCGGCTCAGCTCGTCATCAGCACACGACCACCATGTCTGATGACGAGCTGAGCTCGTCATCAGCATCGAAGGGGTTAAGGAACAAACTCAGTCCTACTGTTCCCCTCAATACTACAGCCGAAAATTGGCTTACGACACGGAGCTTAGGTTTCTATAAATGTGGTTTCTGTTCTATGTGCAGATGGGGGAAACATGGAACTAGAACCTTTAAAGGATTTGACAAAACTGTGTATAACATCAAGCAGAATATTACATGTATGACTAAGTTTGTGATTTACATTATAGAATGCCCATGTCGCAAATTTTATGTGGGAAGTACCATCAGAGCTCTGAAGGATAGACTAGCAGAGCATATGAGAGCCATACAGAGAAGAGACCCTAAATATCCAGTGACCTTACATGTTGCGGTATGCCAACCTATGGAGGATGAAATCAAAGTGCGTTTCTTTGGCATAGATGTGATCCCACTGAATATTAGAGGTGAAAATCGAGAACTTACACTAAGAAGAAAGGAAGCCATATGGATCATGCGATTACAATGCGTGGAACACGGGCTTAACTTTGATCAAGAATTACAATTCTTCTTAGGTGACTGAAGTCTCATATTTCTCAAAGTATAGGGGTCCACATGAAACAATATAGACTATGTTCCACACACAGAACCAATACTACCAACCTTATTTTTGCACATCCAACATCTATAGATGCAAATATACGTATGTGATTGATGTGAGAATTTCTTTGTAAATATGAATTATCTTGAATTAAGGTCTAATGTAGATATGACTATTATTAATGTACCAAGTCACAAACCCAATAGGGGGTGCTTTAACCAAGGATACATATGGTCCATCACAGATACTATAATTGTAAATATGTAATTCATCAAGTCACAAACCCACTAGGGGGTGGGTTAACTTCACTTCACGCGAATCCGATTAGAAAAGGACTATTACTTAGCGACTCACTGGCTCACTTGGAACACCCTTGAGAACTTTTCAATGTCCTTTAACTCTTAAACCTCTTTAAACTTAATTATTATTATTATGATAAACTGAATTTACACATTACAGTTACCTAGCTGTGATAGTTAAACGCAATAGTTTGTACTGTACGAGTATATTCCCAGTAAACACATTTGTGTCTTCTCCGAAAGTGTTATCTCACTTAGATGCCAAATACACATTTTGGAATGCGCACATAATCGCATATTACTTTTTCCGCCGTGAACTAATATATAGGGGTGTTCATGTAAACACTCCGTCTGTTTACGTTAAATTTTGCTCAGATCGCCTTACCGCCTATGACAACATGAGTAAATTAGGATTCCTAACATGGCAGAGAATTTAGCAATTAACACGGTCTAGTCTTTCCAAGACTTTTCACTTAAATTCACTTCCTTCTTCCGGTCACATGTCCGATGTTCTGAAAACGGCGACCGGGAAATATAGGAGGAGGGATGCCACTTAGCTGGTGAGTACGATTCGCAACAAACACAATTGATTTTAAGTTAGCAATATAAGATCGTTTACATCACGATCTATAGAAGCGGAGGACAGCATCTACTGTTGCTGTTCTAATTTCTCCCTTTTATTCCCTTTCACCCCCTCGTGTCCCTCAATAGAATAACGCCAAGATACGAGCGATACTTGCGAAACCAGAAACTGAAGGTGGATCCCCTCCCGGTACTTTCCTAATACCCAGATGTATTAAGGTACATTTAATTTTATGTCCTGTGAGAGAGAGTTTTTGTCTGAGCTGCACTTTGTTGTTGATGCACGTATAAATGATAATATACCGTAACACTCAACTTTCTTTCCATTCAGCGTATTTTGACTCAGCGCCTCTGACCCAGTGTGCTTGAGGTCATCAGACAGACACGTACATGTTCCTTGAATATTTAATGGAAATTGACAAGTAGCCGCATCAATAACGTTAGGAATAATTGGTAAGTCATGACCCTATATCTTCTCTCTCAGCCATACCGGCTTGTCGATGAATTGCTGCCCCTTCATATGCTTCTCTTTCACCCTCTATAGATTCGGATCTATTGCAAATCCTTTTTTTTTCTGAACCTACATGCATGTAGGTCGTGCCACAAGGTAGGCACTTTTCCTCTAGCTCCTAGTTAAAGTTTCTTCACTTCACGAATCTAGGACTTGCATGCAGTCACACACTAAATATTCCTGAGGTTTTAACACACCAATATCACGTTCACAATTTTGAGACTTTCAAGTGATGGATCTGTTTCACTACGGCACATGAGATGTCACTGTGGTTATAATTGAAATTTTGCGTTTCATACAATAACATTATCAACTAAGCATGTCACACAGGAGAAAATATATGTTTGTGTAACAATGCAAAGATGGATTGTTCTTTACTCTGAAAACCATCACCCTGATCACACAAACCACCTCTATTCCACCAATGGTCTATAGTGATTAGTGGCACTTTAGAGGTGCATAAACAGTTCACCTTGAGTCACCGTTGTTTCCACACTTATGTGCTGTATGTAAAGAAAAATTTCTATACACACTCCATTATGTTTTTGTTGCCAGCCCTGAAGAGTCGTGGTGAAACACTCCCACACGACGAAACACGTGTCGGCTGGTTGTGGACTCATTAAACCACCTACCTTAAGAATATACCCAAGAAACTGCATCTGTCTACTTATTTGGCTACATATGTATTGCGTTTACTGTTACATAACTACCAGTGTTATACCTTGTTTATGTGTGCGAGAGCCTCGCTGTTTTTGCCTGCATGAAGGAAGCAGCTCCCAAATCTGCCCCCTGCAGGTATGAGTAATCTTTTGAAATGTTTTCCTGCTGGTTAATTGTGGGCAGGGAAACAGATTAAAGTCCACTCCAGGAGAGTGGAGCATGTTCACTCCATTGTCACAAATTTCAGCCCAGTGGTGGGCTTCACAGGGCCTCTGTAGCCTCCAGATTGGGACCATGCAGCCGCCCTTTAAGAAATCAGCTCTGGGGGGGGGGCTCCCTGGGCATATTTCGTTTAAATGCCGCCCTGCCTCCATGTTTCTTACCCTATGCGGCAATGTAACAGATTTTTGGACAATTTGTTTTCTTTTTTGGCCCCAGGGTCAGTCCCTCCGGGTCCCCCCATTTGGACTAGGGGTCAGGGTATCCATATAACTTAATTTTCCCATAACTTCAGGGCATTGGACTAAGTATCTGAGTCCTGTAATGGCTGCCAGCAAAGTATTACTGGAAGCCAATCAGAGTGCTCACTTTCCTGGGATTCTTCCCATGGGAGTTAATGGCCCAAGGGAAATAAAGCTCCTGAACACTCTATTTTCAAACTGGCCCTCCTGTGAGAGTCTCTTGCAAGCCTAGGTGCAAATGATGCAATTATTTTTAACCCTAAATTTCCCAAAAACTACTCAGCGTATTTACAACAAATCATAAAAAGCACAATCTGTGGACAAAGATCGATCAATCAATCAAGGTAATTGTAAGCGTGCTACTCACCCGTGAGGGTCTTAAGGTGCTGGCGGGAGGTAAGCAACTCCGTTCAGTCGAAGAGCCAGGTCTTGAGCATCTTCCTGAAGCATCTGATGTTGATTGGGAGCTCGCGCCAGGTTATTGTCGCGATGTAGGAGTAGGTTCTTCCACCTCCTCTGGCTCTGCGGATGTGCGGGGTTTCGGCGAGGGTAAGTCCGTGGATCAGAGGATTCTCTTGGGTACTTGGAAGGAGATTATTTTTTGAGGTATTGGGGTCTGATGTTGTGAAAGCATTTGTAGGCATGGGTGAGTATCTTGAAAGTGACTCTCTTCTCAACGGGGAGCCAGAAGAGGTTCCGTAGGTGTTGGGTGGTGTGTTCGTGTAGAGGAATGCAGAGGACTAGTCTGGCTGCGGTGTTCTGTATGGTCTGGATCTTGTGGAGCAGAAACTTGTTGATCCTGGCATAGAGGGTGTTTCCGTAGTCCAGTCTGCCTGTTATGAGTGCATGGGGGACAGCCTTCCTTGATTCGAGGAATCGGGCTGCCTGCCGAATATTGTTTGATTCCTTTCAGCAGTTTTTGCTGTAGCCTGTTTCAAAGAAGTTTATGGAAAATGCCTGGGGATTTTGCATTCTGCGACCCCCCTCTTTTCTTGGCCCCTGCTTGAAGGATCCCCCAAAATATTTCCAGAAAAGTTGGGTGAACTTTTTTGGTGAAAGTTCTGTAAAGATTTGTCAAATGGGGCCAAGCAGACCTAACCATCACTACCTATTGACAACCATCATATATATGATCGATAATTCCTGCCCAGCAAAAGGAAACTTATATTAATATGTATGTTTTAATCAAAAATATGAGTTTACAAATAGAATGTTATCTCTTTCTATGATCATGTGATGAATGATGTCACTATTATGGGTGAACACCTCTATGCACACATAAAAAAGCAACAAAAACTTTATTGACTTGCATCGTGAACAAGGGCTCGTGTAGCCTGAAACGCGTAGCTGTTTCTCTCTGTGCTAAATAAATTATCGCACCTGAGCTTGCGGTCCGTCTCCTTTTTAGCTGGCGTTGCAGAATTGCTTGCCGGATATTTTGTGGAGTTTTCGTATATATATATATATATATATATATATATATATATATATATATATATATATATATATATATATATATATATATATATATATATATATATATATATATATTATATATACATATATATATATTTATATATATGTATATTTTCCACACCCAGCCGCCAGTCAGCAACAAAAACGAGTGAAACGGGCTCTCTAAATATATTCCATAAATCTGGTATTTATTAAATCATTTTATAAAGTGCAAAGCTGTGTCTACTTAACGCGTTTCGGCGGTCCCTGCCACCTTGCTCGCTGGTAATTAGTGCTCGTGACCACAATACATTTAAATCACCTTGCACCAATGATATGAGGATACACTTTCCATTGTGGATATCGACGAGGACTATGGCATTATTGATGGCAATAGAAAACAGACTATTTCCTCATATAGCATATATTGCGTACTATTCTTAAAATGTATCTAAAAACAGTTGTCTAAAATGTTGCAATGCTTTGCCTAATATATAGAACCAATACATATATATTTAAAATCATTTAAATCGGCAAAAGTGTACAACACAATTATTTACTCCATAATGCTATATGTGCCATCAGTACCCTGTGTGGCTCATCTATTCATTGTAATCTCATAAAAAGTGCAAATGCGTGTGCAAAATAGTGCAAATACAAAGTGCAAAGTGAAAGGCATGGTACTCAGGCGGTAATGCTTCTCGGTATAGTGAGAAGTTCAATTAGTATCTGTACAAATACTGCAAAAATCGAGGATCTAATGTGGATAATATCATAGGATAGAGGAGAATAAACCAGCATTATAATCTATATATATACAGATGTATACATAAACATAGGTATAAATATAAATATAAGTATAAATATAAATATAAATATAAATATAATTCATCAACCTCGGAAACATACTGACAGTGCATTGGGTGTCTCAGTTTACAAAAGCCCGTGATTGTTGAATCTCAGAAGTTAATGTTTGGTCTGCTAACGGTAAATATTGAGTTCAGACTGCAGGCCCAAATTACACATATAATATACATTAAAAATGTTTAAAATGAATAAAAATGTATAAATATTTTTAAAAGGAATCACCTAAAACAATAAATAAATATATGTCTTAAGAAAGTCCTATTGAATATACTGTAAACCTATGGGAAGAAAAGTGGGCTATTTATTATAAGTAGTGGTATATAGCTTCACAGGTGTTAAGACGTCTCGGGGTCTTGGTATCTAGCTCAAGAATATATTTGGTTTCAAGTTGGCGTAGTTTTTTGTCTCTGTCTCCCCCTCCTTTGTTGGATGGTATGCTGTCTATAACAAAATACTGCAAAACGTCTAAGTTGTTGTCATGTTTGCTTTTCACATGTCCGCCATTGGATATGTAGGGTCCGAATTGACCGTGGCTCTCAAGTGTTGCAGTATCCTAGCATGTACTTGCAGTTTTGTACTGCCTACATAGGCAAAACCACATATACATTTAAGTATATACACTGCGTATTCTGTTTAAATTGTATAGTGTCCCTTGATTTTATTAGGGATATCAGAAAATGCGCTAGTGTATGTAGTGGTATTGATACCAAACTTGCAGGCCCTGCAGGCACTGCATTTATAGAAGTCTTTTTTAGTGGGGGAACCAACTTTTTTTATAGAATAACTCAGGGCTAGGTTTGACCAAGTCGCTTCTCATCGAATAGGCCTTCCTAAATGTGAAGTTGGGTCTGGATGTATAGACTTCGTTGAGAACAGCATCAGTTTTTACTATGGGCCATTGTTGGTTGATTATCTTTTTAATGGTCTGAGATTGTCTACTGAAAGTAGAAATAAATCTGCATGACTTGTTTTTATTAGTGATCTCTACGTTGGTGGCAGCCCTCCCTATTTCTGTATCAAGGTTATTAATGATACTAGAATCTGGATGGATGAAGGATGCCCTATCTTTAAGGTTTGCTTTATGCATTGCTGCGTTAAGTTTTTTCTCTGAATAGCCTCTTTCCATCATTTTGATTTTAGCACTATTTTGGGCTTCTTGTAGAGATTTTTCTGTGCTGCAGGCTCTTCTGATTCTTAAAAAATCGCCATATGGTCGATTGGCGATTGTATGGTGGGGGTGAAAACTACTCGCGTGTAAAAAGGTGTTGCCTGCTGTTGGTTTAGTGTAGAGACTGGTTTCTATCTTCCCTGACTGTACAGTTACTAGAATGTCTAGGAAACGTATCGTGAGGGGGTCTATATGTGATGTAAAGTTAAGGTTCAGAATATTGTTGTTGATAGTCTGTACAAAATCTGTTGCCTCCCTTTCAGATTCCTTCCAAACTATAAATATATCATCTATATATCTCCATAGATGTACCACATGTTTCTCTACTTTGGCCCGATGTTCTGCTCTGAGGACATGCTCCTCCCACCAGCCTACATGAAGACATGCATAGCTTGGAGAGAAGCATGCCCCCATAGCCACCCCTTGTGTTTGTCTATACACTCTGCCATCAAACATGAATACGTTGTTGTTCAGACACCACTGTATCATTTTCAATAGCATGGAATTATGACGGTACAGTTCTATGTTCCTTTGTTTTAGAACATAGTCTACTGCTTGCATACCATCCCCATGCTTGATGCAAGTATATAAAGATGTGATGTCCAATGTCATCAACTTATAGTCTTCATCCCATTGTATGGTACTGAGCTTGGATAAGAAATCTCGAGAGTCCTGTAGTTATGATGGAAGTTTGATGACAAATTCTTGCAAAAAGAAGTCCACATACTTTGAGGTATTTTCAAACGTACTATTGATCGCTGAAATGATTGGACGTCCTTGTAAAGGATTTAGCCCTTTGTGTACTTTCGGGATTAGATAGAAAGTAGGCAGGGTTGGATGGGTGTTGTGGAAGAACTTATGTTCATCTTTGGTGATCAGTCCCTCTCTATCCCACTTGCCTAATTCCAATTTTTATTGTTCATTAGTTTTGCGAACAACCGTGCCATTAGATACCTGATAGCAGTTCTCATCATTTAGATGTCTAAAGGCTTCCGTTCTGTAGGTTGATTTGTTCCAGAGCACGATATTGCCTCCTTTATTTGCTCTGTTGATCACAACTGAGTCATTGTTTTTTAATTTGTTCATGAGTTGGAAATATTGTCTGTCTTTATCCTTCACCTTAGTTTTCATTTTACATGTTTTTTTGTGCAGGTTTTTAAGTTCATCAGTGATTCTTTCATGGAATACATCTATAGCGTCCCTTGGCATGATGGGGACGAAAGTTGATTACGCTTTGAAGCGACTAACAGCAGTTTGGTTGGTTGGGACTTGTTCTTGATCCAATATCATCTGTGTGCTCACTGCTTCTTGAGCGGTGGTATTTATTCATAAATTGTGGAGGGTTTTTAGCAGTGGTATTTCCCTTACTGTCAGTCCACCCATTTCTCTAGATTTGTTGACTGTTTCCACTGTATTGGTATCCCCATAATTTTTAATAGTGTAGTATTTGCTAAGTTTTACTTTTCTAATGAACTTGTAAACGTCAACTCTAGTTTGAACGAAGTTAAAGTTGCTTTCAGGGCAAAAGCTAAGACCCAAGCTCAGTAGTTGTTCTTCTGCCTCAGATAATTGTATGTCAGTCAGATTTGTAATAGCTTGATCATTGTTTTTGGCTACTTTTTCCAATTGCATTTCTATTGAAAGCCTTTTCCACGCCCGCTTTGCGCATTTCCTTCGTTCGCGCCGGCACCGATTTCTCTCTGTGTTTGAGTGTTTTGTTGAAAGCGCGGTCGAAAAGATTGGATTCTTTGCTCTCTGATATATTCCATCTCTTCCACATACGATAAAGGGCCCAGAGATTCTAGTTCGCTTCCTGTGGTGCCACCTCTATCTAAATCATTGTCACTCGATATAGCACTGGATTCAGATCTAGAGGTTGTTGCAAGGGCAGCAGCTGATATAGATTGGGTCATGGTTTTAGTGCCTGTTGATTTTCAGTTTTTTGACTGAGTCATATTTGTGGGCAAAAGTAAAGACTTGTCCTTGTTCATAGTCATTTTTGTCCCTAGCAAACTTCCATACTTTTCATTTTTTTATCGTATCTTCCTGTTTCTTTTTTCTTTCAAAAATTTCCTGAAGTGATTTTTTTATTGTTTCCTTTTTACTATCGTTGGTAAGTGAATCAATCTCCCCTTGTAGTCGAGTAATTTCTTTCAAGTCAACTTCTCGATCTACAGTTGCATATTTGATAAGGAGGCATACTAAGCGCATGGATATATCTTAAGAACAAGGGTACCCCATAAAGCGAACCTGGGGTGATAATGTATTTTTTGAAAAACAATGGTTCAAGGGTGGCCTAGGTCCTAAGAGGAGTATAGCATATAATTAATTCACGCTAGGGAGCTAAGGATGTAGGTACATATAGAATCTTTTCTTTTATTTTTCAACAATTATAAAAAAGTTATTAAAAAGTTTCAGGTGCTCATATGAGTGACAAGGTGTCACGGAATGTAGATGGCTGCAAGAGGGGGGTCAGAGTGCCTCGCTGCTTCGATTTCTCGAGAAATCGAAGCAGCGAGGTACTCGGACCCCCCTTTTGCAGCTGTCTACATGCTGTGATTAATTCCCGGCAAGCAGCTTGAAAATATATGATGCTACCTTTTTCTATAGCGACTTAACCGCTAAATGGACCCCTAACACAGATTATAAGCGTAAATAACGCAGCGCCAGAAGGATTCACCTTTAAATTACTTTACCGAGCTGCCCAGACTCCTTTTTGGCATACCCTTGAACTCACCCCTGGTGAGCTGCTTCTAAATATGTGATGCTACCAATTTTATAGCACCAAACCGCTTATTGGACCTATAATACATTTCTCAAGCTTGAATAACGCAAAAGCTTTTCTGTCAAATCAGCTGATGCCCTACTTAATCTGAATTGAGTTTTCGGTCGTGTCGGACTGTACTAACTACAAATTTCAGGAAGCTCTTCAGTCCTGAAGATGATCTAAAATCATACAGATCGATACGTTGTCGACCTACTCAAGGAAATATCACCCCCAATTGTATATATCTATGTGGTCTTTTACCTTGTTGTTGTGTGACATTTCGTTTTTCACTATGTTCACTCCTGTCACGTTATGCACCTTGTCACTCATATGAGCACCTGAAACTTTTTTATAACTTTTTTATAACTGTTGAAAAAGAAAATAAAAGATTCTATATGTACCTACATCCTTAGCTCCCTAGCGTGAATTAATTATACGCTATACTCCTCTTAGGACCTTATTAGGCCACCCTTGAACCATTGTTTTTTAAAAAATACTAAGCGCATGGATGCATCCAGATTGCTTTCTGCCCATTCTTTTAATAATAATGGGTTAGGTTTATCAAAGCTTGGCGCTAGCATAAAGCGGAGTCCATGTAGAACTCTTCCTGATTCATGATATTTTTCCAGGGATTTAAACTCCCACCATTTTGTCATTTCACTTTTATGATGTTTTTCCAGAGTTTTTAGCAAATTTCTGATGTTAGGGCATTGTTCATTTTTATCGTTTTCATTAGTCCCCGTTTTTTTCTCGATAGTTGGTAAATTAAGAAATAGTTCTTCTGCTGCCTTTTCCCTGTCTTTAACCCCTTCGCTGCTGATGACGAGCTCAGCTTGTCATCAGCCACGGTGGTCGTGTGCGGATGATGAGCTGAGCTCGTCATGTAACGCGGCTTTTTAAAAATTGCCGCACACAGCGGGAAAAGCCGCCGCAGCGATGCGGTTAAAGGAGTCCTCCATTGAGACACGACACTTTGTTTGATACTTGTGAATGAATTTCTCCGCCCCTCTATTCGGTGGGATACCTAGGGCGCTTATGGAAGTACCTCCCCTCCTGCTTATCGGTTGTCAGATTACGGAAATGAAATCCGACTTACTGTGTGGTCAGAACCGCTGTCTCGCCCCGTCCTCCGACGTGCTGAACGGCGATGTCTTCCAGGCTGCGGATATCCGTTATTTCCTTGGTCAATGAGAACCGTGCAGGGGGCTGGAAACGAAAAAGCTCCTTCGAACTCTTTGTCCTGATTCGACTTGTCGGTAAGCTTCCAAGCCTCGATGCAGGGAGGGGTCCGTTTGTGAGAAGCCAAGCCGGGCTTCTACGATGAAAATCTGTTTTCCACACTCAGCCGCCTGTCAGCAACAAAAACTAGGGAAACCGACTCTCAAAATATCTTCCATAAATCTGGTATTTATTAAATCATTTTATAAAGTGCAAAGCTGTGTCTACCAAAGTCGTATCGGCGGTCCCTGCCGCCTTGCTCGCTGGTAATTAGTGCTCATGACCATAATACATTTAAATCACCTTCCACCAATCATATGAGGATACACTTTCCATTGTGGATATCGACGAGGGACTATGGCATTATTGATGGCAATAGAAAACAGACTATTTTCTAATATAGCATATATTGCATACTATTCTTAAAATGTATCTAAAAACAGTTGTCTAAAATGTTGCAATGCTTTGCCTAATATATAGTACCAATACATATATATTTAAAATCATTTAAATCGGCAAAAGTGTACAACACAATTATTTATATATATATGATCAATACTTCCTCCCCAGCAAAAGGAAAGAATGGCCGCACTCTGGGTCGTCGTGATGTTCAAATTAATTTATATCAACAAATAAATTGTACAGGACGTGTTTCGGCATACGCGCCTTCTTCCTGTTGTATTGAAGTGCATACTAGATAAGAACCATTTTATTTACAATCTCCACGTTGTTTCCGGCACAAACATTAACATAAACGACGGACTTTGCCATAACAATCATTTTGGGCGCCATGATAAAACATGTTCATTTAGATATTTCTCTTGTTTTTCTTAATCCAAAAAGGAAATTCATTGAAACTAAAATTGTCAACATTTCATAAAATTAACAAAATAATTGAGCCCTGAATGGGCTTATAATCATAATACCGGACCATCATAGAAAGTCGCTTGTACAGGCTCTGGCAGGGTTGATTACTGCAACGGTTTGCTCCTTGGAGCTAACGAGGAGCAACTTAGTAAACTACAGGTAATCCAAAACACAGCTGCAAGGATTATCCTGAATGCCCCTCCAAGGACACCCTCATGTCCCCTGCTGAGGAGACTCCACTGGCTTCCAGTGAGGAAACGAGTCCAGTTTAAAACTCTATGTACTATCCATAAGAGTATGATAGGGGAAGGCCCAAAATACATGACCAAAATCTTCCAGCCCTACACTCCAGGGCGCCTTTTGCGCTCCAGTCATCAGCAGTTACTGCAAGTACCCAGAGTAAAAAAGACCAGACAAGGCGGCCGTGCACTAGCCCATGCCGGACCAATACTCTGGAATTCTCTGCCCCCGGAATTAAGATCTCTCTCTAGTCACCTGACTTTCCGGAAAATTTCAAAAACCTATCTGTACCCTAGCAAATAATGCCCTGTAGCTTTCTACCTTCAGTTTGGACACACAATTGAAATCAGAACTCTCTTTGTTGCAGCAATAGCGCAGAGATACCCCTTCGGGGGTCTAGTCTGGCGCTTTATAAGAATATAAAATAAAATAAAATAAAATAAAATTCTCATATTTTAAAAACAACCAGTACATTCAGTATTTTATTTGATCTAACCATCTAATATTTAGCGCCTTTCCAGTGCCTAAATCATCAATCAATATAATGTAATCACATACTTTAACAGATTAATTTAAATGCAGAACAGTCACATAAATGCATATATTTTCTCAGCCCTATACCTTTAAATCATAATCAATATACCACCAACCCCATCTAAGTAATGTCATGCTTAACTTAAATGAATGGAAAGTTCTTCGGTGTTGAGACCAAACAAGATTACAGTTCATAGGTCTATTATGTATCTAGACTCGAGCCTACGTAGTCTCAATTCACGGTTACCACCGCGATCACCAGCTGAGATATGGTCAATGCAGTAAAAATTCAGGAGGTTTCTATCACTATTGTGATACTGAAAAAAATGCCTCCCTACTGGATACGAGGGATCCTGTTCTCGATAGCCCGGGCATGTTCCAAAAATCTGCGTTTCGTTGGGTGTATCGTGCTGCCTATATAGCATTTAGCACAGGGACATACTAGGAAGTATACGCAATAAGGGGTGTTGCAGGTTAAACATTTGTTAATTGCTTTTACCTCCTTAATGCCCATTATTTTATAGGCTAACACTTTAGAGCTATTTTTCAAAGCCTTGCATTTTGAACAAGGAAAGAACCCAGTAAGTGTACTAATCCTTGGGACAAAAGGAATTGGTTCATAATGACTTTTCACCAGGGAGTCTATTAAAGATCTTCACCGTCTAAATGTAATCTGTGGATATTTGGGTAGAGTCCTCCCTATCACTTGATCTGTTTTCTAAATGTGCCAATTACGGCATAGAATTTTCATTAAAGTTCCTGCCTCAGTTGAAAAAGTTGTAATGAATCTGCATGACTATTCTCCTTGGTTACTAGATTTCTCCTTGTCTCTCAGTAGGCACCTTCTTGATATTCTGTCTACCTTAGCTAATGTTTTTCTTAACAAATCACAGCTGTAGCCCCGGGCCTGAAATCTATTAATAGCTTCTGAGGCAGCAATATTAAAATCCTCTATATTGGAACAATTTCTTTTGATGCGTAAAAGCTCACCATAGGGTATACTATCTTTCAGGCTCTTTTGATTGCTACTCGAGGCTTCCAAAATCGAGTTGCCAGCAGTCTCCTTCCTAATCAGTGAGGTGCAGATCTTACCCTCACTGATAAACACTTTGAGATCTGAGAAAGAGACTTCGTTCAGACTTATGTGCCCACTAAAGTGGAGATTCAGAGAATTTCTATTTAATTCACAAATGTATTCCTCAGCTTCATGTTGTGGCCCCTTCCATAAAATGAACAAAGCATTGATATATCTATGCCAAGATACAATGCACTTGATGCACTTGTTGTACTTGTCCGCCCAGGCCACCTGCTTCTCCCACCAGCCAATGAATGCATTTGCGTAGCTGGGGGCGAAGCAGGTGCCCATTGCGGCACGCCGTATCTGGCGATAATGTTGCTTCTCAAAAAGGAAAATATTATTTGTCAGACAGAAATCAGCAAACTCTATCAACATTTCATTATGTAATGTTAGTTGAATTAACCTTCCTTTGAGAAAGTAGCGTATGGCTTGTAGGCCCTTATCATGCTCAATTGCAGTGTATAGACTAGTCACGTCCAACACTATCATCATCATATCTTGCTCCCATGAAATGTCCATTATACTTTTGATGAAGTGGGTGAAATCACAAATATATGTGGTTATAGTTAGATTTGCTATTCCATAGGAATGTACTGCTAATTGCCAACATATTACATCATCATGAAATAGAATGAAATGAAAAATGATATTTGTCAAGCGCACGTTCAAATACAGTATCTTGGCGCTAAGGTGGGAAGGCTATCTGATACTGAAGAGGAGAGCTTAGATGAAAGCTAACGAAAAGAGATGACATGTTCAATGACATCCTTGATAACATCTCTGCAACATCTGAAATGATATAATTGATGACAACATTGTGCCTGGCAGGAGTGCAAGTTATAGTTACTTTAGGCCATGAGTGATAGTTACTTGAGATAGCCATAAGTTTCAATGGTTTTGTAAGTTTTAAATGGTAGTGTTTAGTATGACAATTTCACTAAGTATGGGCGAAATTTGCGAATTCGCGTTCCGCGAATTCGCGCGAAATCGAATTCGCAATCCGCAAAATCTGCGAATTCGTGCAAATTTGCAGATTTTTGATTTTTTTGCATGTTCGCGGGGTTTTTTGCGTGTTCGCAGGGTTTTTTACGTGTTCGCGCTGCTTTTTGTGTGTTCGCGGGCCGCTTGCATGGCGAAGTTACCCATGCGGTCGTGTATGGGCACAGCACCCTCTTGTTCACCACTGCCATCCTCTGGTTCATCACTGCTACCCTCTGGTTCACCACTTCCACTCTCTGGTTCACCCCTGCCACCCTCTGGTTCACCCCTGCCACCCTCTGGTTCACCACTGCCACCCTCTGGTTCAGCACTGCCACTCTCTGGTTCACCCCTGCCACCTTCTGGTTCAACACTGTCACTCTCTGGTTTACCACTGCCACCCTCTGGTTCACGACTTTCAACCTCTGGTTCATCACAGCAACTCTGGTTCACCATTGCCACCCTCTGGTTAACCACTGTCACCCTCTGGTTCAGCACTCCCACCCTCTGGTTAGTCACTGCCACCCTCGGGTTCACCCGTGCCACCCTCTGGTTCACCACTGCCACCCTCTGGTTCATCACAGCACCCTCTGGTTTACCCCTGCCACACTCTGGTACAGCACTGTCACCCTCTGGTTTACCAATGCCACCCTCTGGTTCACGACTGCCACCCTCTGGTTCATCACAGCACCTCTGGTTCACCACTGGCACCCTCTGGTTAACCACTGTCACCCTCTGGTTCAGCACTGCCACCCTCTGGTTCACCACTGCCACCCTCTGGTTCACCCCTGTCACCCTCTGGTTCACCACTGCCACCCTCTGGTTCATCACAGCACCCTCTGGTTCACCCCTGCCACCCTCTGGTACAGCACTGTCACCCTCGGTTCACCCCTGCCACCCTCTGGTTCACCACTGCCACCCTCTGGTTCATCACAGCACCTCTGGTTCACCACTGCCACCCTCTGGTTAACCACAGCCACCCTCTGATTCAGCACTGCCACCCTCTGGTTCACCACTGCAGCTCTCTGGTTCACTACTGCCACCTTTTGGTTCACCCATGCCACCCTCTGGTTCACCACTGCCACTCTCTGGTTCACCCCTGCTACCATCTGGTTCATCAGTGCCACACTCTTGTTCACCCCTGCCACTCTCTGGTTCAGCACTGCCACCCTCTAGTTCAGCACTAACACCCTCTGGTTCACCTCTGCCACCCTCTGGTTCATCACTGCCACCCTCTGGTTCACCACTCCCACCCTCTACCGAGACCTTTTGTGACGCAGCGGGAGCACAAAAGATGCGCCATGGTGCTGGGTATTAACAACGTGACGCATCTGAGAGATGCGTCACGTTGTAAAGCCCTGCGCCATTAGGAGGCGTTCCGGCGCAGGGGAGGGCGTTCCTGCGCAGGAACGCCTCCTAAAAGTGGCTGATTGAAATCTACAAGAATTCACTCAGTCACTTTTAGGCCAATGCTATATCAAAACCCTGCGCCTGCTTGAAGCATGTGCAAGGCTTGATGCAGAATTGGGGAGATAGGGCCCCCCAGAGCATTGCTGGAGCTGCGTCGCAAGCTCGACGCAGCTCCAGCAATGCACTGCTTTTACGGCACAGATGTGTAACGTTTCTGTGCCGTTTTTGGCACATGGTGCGCCGCATTGTAAATGCGGCGCACCATGGGTGGCGGAGCTGCGGCGCACAATAACTGGCACATCCCTGGGAATGCGCCTGTTATTGTAAATCTGCCCCTATACATTTAGCCAACGAGGGAGCACTTACTGATTAGACAATAGAAAGTACTCCAGTTGAGTAGAGGTATTACACAAAAAGGTGGCATCTTCGTGGACAAATATAATGTAAATAGCAAGAACCCCCTGATTAAGGTTGATAATTCGTATGTCAGGGAAATAACCAGTGTGTACATAAAAATCAATAAACAAATATAAGGGTAGTTGCAAGGGAAAGAATCTAACAAATTACTATTTGTATAAAATTATATCATTTTTAATGGCTTTTCATATTAAAAAACAGATATTACTGTACATCCATGTTACAAAAAAGAAATAATATACAAAACATGAACATATATCCACATTACATAAGAGAATATTACATAAAAAACATAAATCATTAATATATCACACAATCATTTAAAAAATAGAAAAATTGGCAATTAATACTCTTGACGCGCGTTTCGGCGTTCTGAAAAAACGCCTTCCTTAGGAGCCACAATCTATGTCTGAAAAACATAATAAGGAAACTTAAAAATACAATAATTGACATTTATTAAAAACAAAGATAGTACATACATCTCATTCAGTATAATAACAACGTATAGAGCATCATTATTTTAAAAAATCTGAAAAGATTCTTCATGCAACAAACCCTCCCTACTTGTTGTCAATGAACTTGTCTTCAAAGGAAGACATATAGATGTTTGCTATTGATGGAGAAATGATGCACCCATGCTTACTCCCTTAAGCTGACGATATAAAAGTTCTCCAAATATCGATTGATTTGTAACATATGGTTCTGTTTTATTATTCAGAACCATTTCTAAAGAGGACAAGCATCGATAAAAGTGTCCCCGGTTCATCTAAAACCCTTGAATGTTACTGAATTGAGCGTTTTAGACTCTACACGGCTTTTATATTTTATTCAAGAAAAACACTTTGAAGTGTAAGTGCCATATTTTTCGGTATGAAAAGCTAGGTAGCAAACTTAGGGCAATGTCATGAGTAACTTTTATACTAACATTGCTTAGAGTTCTGATCACTTTTTTCTTTTCTGTTCTGTGATTATATATTTTTTTAGTTATACTCAAAACAGACGTGAGGCAATTTTTCAAGAAAGAACTTGAACTTTATCAGAATCCTACATCATAACGGATTCCTTATTCACATCTAGGTAAGCGCAGTTATGAACGCTTTAACGTGAGCCTATCAAAAAATCACTCTGCATCTAGGCTTGTTCCATTTAATAGAACGCTTGAATGTGAGCCGGTCAAAAAATCGATCTACTGATTTCAAGAATGTACATACCATTTTGGCATTGAGAATAAGAAACACAGTTTCATCAGAAGATATTAATTTTAGTGGACTAATCTATCCTTGCCTTTGGGTTCGGTGCATGTAGGTTGTGCTTATCAATGAAATTGGTTCAGTGAACAAAAACTGCCTGCCTAATATACATCCTCCTTTTCATCAACAGTTGGCAATTTTCGGTTCAATTATATCATTGGTCCGGGAATCACTAAAGAGAAAAAGACTATAAGCTGTCAAAGCTACGAACTGTTATTAGTAAGTGATGGTTTTATTTACTTTTGACCAATTTTACATATTCTAGTTAGGAATCGCTTAGTGACCACGATGTGCCCTCTCCTTCCATCATAAGATGGTATTTCCTTCTTTAGGTCCCCCACCTGCATAGTTTGGGGGTAATACAACTGCTCAAATAAAAAGTAATTAGCTTTGTAACTTGTTTAGCGAATGGTATATTGCTATAACAAGTAGGGAGAGTTTGTTGCATGAAGAATCTTTTCAGATTTTTTAATATAATGATGCTCTATACGTTGTTATTATACTGAATGAGATATATGTACTATCTTTGTTTTTAATAAATGTCAATTATTGTATTTTTAAGTTTCCTTATTATGTTTTTCAGACATAGATTGTGGCTCCTGAGGAAGCCGTTTTTTCAGAACGCCGAAACGCGCGTCGAGAGTATTAATTGCCACTTTTTCTATTTTTTAAATGATTGTGTGATATATTAATGATTTATGTTTTTTATGTAATATTCTCTTATGTAGTGTGGATATATGTTCATGTTTTATATAATATTTCTTTTTCGTAACATGGATGTACAGTAATATCTGTTTTTTAATATGAAAAGCCATTAAAAATGATATAATTTTATACAAATAGTAATTTATTAGATTCTTTCCCTTGCAACTACCCTTATATTTATTTATTGATTTTTATGTACACACCGGATCTTCGTGGACAAACACGCAGGGCGGGATTCATTCTGCCCCCTGTTAGACTCGTTTTTTGTGCCCTTCTGCCCTCTGTTAAACTCGTTTTTCCCTTGTTTTTCTGCCCTTCTGCCCTCTGTAAGACTCGTTTTTCCCTTATTTTTCTGCCCTTCTGCCCCCTGTTAGATTCGTTTTTTGTGCCCTTCTGCCCTCTTTTAGACAAATTTTTCCCTTGCTTTTCTGCCCTTCTGCTCTCTGTTAGACTCGTTTTTTGTGCCCTTCTGCCCTCTGTTATTCCCTTGTTTTTGTGCCATTCTGCCCTCTGTTAGATTCGTTTTTTGTGCCCTTCTGCCCTCTGTTAGACTCGTTTTTGTGCCTTTCTGCCCCGTTAGACTAGTTGTTGAATATTGGGAAGTGTGGCTCACTGGTTAGAGGAGGCAGACCTGGAAGCAGAGGTCAGCCCGGGACCAAGGTTCAATTCCCGGCTCGGCGGGGTCTTGAGTCCTAAAATGTCCCTGGACTCGACAATTCTCGCTCCGGTGCCTACTCGATTCACGGGTTCACACTCTGCGACCCTGGGCAATAGCTTGCTTAATCTCCACAACGGCCCCTCGCGACGGGATGCCTGACTTTCACCTTGCGGATACCCTGCTGGGGTTATCTCACAGGGGAATACCAGAACGGGTTCCCTTAGCAAGCGCTTAGAGACCGGTTGGTGATTTGCTCTATATAAATTCCTGTACATTTACATTTACATTTACATTTTTGTGCCCTTCTGCCCTCTGTTAGACTCGCTTTTCCCTTGGTTTTCTGCCCTCTGTCCTCTGTTAGACTGTTTTTTGTGCCCTTCTGCCCTCTGTTAGACTCGTTTTTCCCTTGTTTTTCTGCCCTTCTACCCTTTGTTAGACTGCTTTTTGTGCCTTTCTACCCTCTGCATCACCACATCATCACTCAGCACTACCCCAGCATCACTCAGAACCACCACATTATCACTCAGCACCACCACATTATCACTCAGCACCACTCAGTGCCACCATAGCATCACTCAGTGCCACCACAGCATCAATAAGTGCCACCACATTATCACTCAGCACCACCACAGCACCACTCAGCACCACCACAGCATCACTCAGCACCACCACATCATCACTCAGCACCACCACAGCACCAATAAGCACCACTACAGCACCACTCAGCGCCACCACAGCATAACTCAGCACCACCACAGCATCACTCAGCACCACCACATTATCACTCAGCACCACCACAGCACCACTCAGCACTACCACAGCATCACTCAGCACCACCACAGCATCACTCAGCACCACCACAGCACCACTCAGCACCACCCCAGCATCACTCAGCACCATCCCAGTATCACTCAGCACCACCACAGCACCACTCAGTGCCACCCCAGCATCAATCTGCGCATCCATTCAACAACAACTCATTCAAATATGTTCTCTCAATGTTTCAAACTTTATTACAAATGTCACAAAAAGATGTTAATATTTCACTTCTGTTCTTGGATTTTCGTCACAATAAAATACACTGAGCATAATCTTCACAAAAGTTATTTACAAAAGTTTAAGCTATTGCCATTATAAATTAAAATCACTTTTATTTAAGTATTAATTATTCAAAAAAATTAAAAGCCATTGTAATTTGTAATATCAATGCAGCTAAGTCACGTAAATACAAAACATGTTGCAGTACAAATGCTATAGGTGTCACATTTGCGAAAGTTATAACTATTGGCATTGTAAATGACAAAGCTATTAATTTAGCTATTTTCAAAACCAACACATAAATAGAAAAAATTGTCATTTACAAGACCAGTAGCTCAAACTTTCCTAATGCGAGACCTATTGCATTGCAAATGCTTGTTTTATATTTGTCAGTGCTTCCTGTTGAGGTTTAATTTTCGTGACAGGCGCCTCATTGCCTATTTGTAACTATTCTCTGACCCTGCTTCAAGGGTCAGAGCAGGGTCAGAGAATAGTTGCAAGTAGGCAACGAGGCGCCAGGAAGCACTTACAGGCTTACAGCAGCAGGTGCCCAAGTTGAAGTTAATTTCTTAGTAACCCTTTTGTAAAAGGTTACAAAAAATTAGCTTCAACTTTTGCACCTGCTGCTCTAACCCTGTAAGTGCTTGGCTGAAAATTCGTCCCCGCTGATTCGCGGATTTTACCGCGATTTCGCGAAATTCGCAGATCGCGAATTTTGCAGAAAATCCGCAAATTCCGCAAGCGGAACGAATTTTCAGCCCATGCTTAAATTTCACCTAACTAAAGCACCCTTTAACCTTTGTGTTTTACAGGGAATATATATGAAGCAGGCAAAATGCAGACTTTTTAGAGAATGAAAATGAATCGTTAACATTAAAATTGCTACTCTTACAGCGCCTACAAGTTTCTTCACCGGAGTATGCATTTTGCACAACTCACAAAGATGAGTCCAATCTGTTTTAACAAAATAGATTAAATCAATCAACCAATCAATCAACCAGTAGATTCGTAGAGCTCTTTTTGACACCTGTGAGGGCAACCAGGTGCTGGCAGGGACCTGTTGATTAGCCAAATTGCAAGGTCTTCAGGGACTTCCAGATCTCTGAAAGAGATGTGTTGCTCCGTAAATGAAAGGGTAGCTCGTTCAATGTCTTTACTGCTAGGTAGGAGAAGGAGCGACCTCCGCATCTGCTACTTCAGATGGTGGGGATGAGGGTTAGAGAAAGGAACGCAGAGCGGAGGTGTCTGGTGGGCTGATGGAAGTTCAGGCAGTGGGTCACGTTTGCAGTCCGCAGTCCGCAGTTGTGTACAGCCTTGTATGCATAGATAAGTAGCTTGAACTGGCATTGTTTCTGTACAGGGACCAGTAGAGTTCCCTGAGGTAGAGGGTGATGTGGGTTCATCTAGGGAGATCTGGGACAAGTCTGGCTGCGGCGTTCTGTATCGTCTGTAGTCATCAGAGGAGGTGAGCTGTGATCCCTGTGTAAAGAGTGCTGCCATAGTCCACTTTACTGGAGATGAGGCCCTGGGTGATGGTGAGTCTTGAGCTATGGAATAACCATTTGAATATCTTACAAAACATGGAAAGAATGAAGAAGCAGGAGGATGAAATGGAGTTGACCTGAGTCATCTTGGCTAGCTTGTTGTCCACAATGATGCCTAGGTTCCTAGAGTGGTTATTGGGGATAGGGGTAGGTCTGAGTTCTGAGGATCACTTGGATGTGTCCCATGGGGAGCTTTTGTTTCTGAGAATCAGTACCTCTGTGTTGTCTAAGCTGAGCTTCAGGCAGTTGTCCTTCATCTAGTTGCTAACATCTGTCATGCAGTTGTCATTGTTGGTCTTGGTGGTGTCTTCGGAGAGGGAGAGGATGAGTGGTGTGTCCTCTGAGTAGGATATGATGTAGAGTTTGTGGGTTACCACCAATGCTGGCCAGAGGTGTCATATAAGTGTTGAAGAGTGTGGGACTGAGTGAGGATCCCCGGGGTACTCCACAGATGATTTCTTGGGTTTGGAGATGAAGGGGGGAAGGTGGACCTCTTGTGTTCTGTCGGTGTGGAAAGAAGCAATCCATCTTACAGCCGGTCTTTGGAGGCCTATGTTGTACAGTCTTGCGTTGAGGGTGTGCTGGGAGACTCTAAGAAAGGCGGCAAGAGGTTTAGGAGGATCAAAGTAACAGTCTCTTCTTGGCCATGGAGTTCTGGACTTTTTTGGTTCCGTCCAGAGGTGTCAGGGAACAACACCCAAAGACCCCGGAGTTCCACCTGCCTTGGTGCACAAATGAACAGAAACACGGGCTTCTCGATGGTGGCGTCAAAGACCAAAGGTTTATTACTGCAGGGACACAGAAGTCACAGAAACTACGCATGGACAGTAACTAGGAGCCTGTTCAAATTGTACAAAGAGGGTTGCTCCTTATATACTAAATTTTGGCCTTCAGGCGAATTCTTCACATGTTAGTACATTCCCAAACCTTTGTGTCCTAAACAATAAATATTTGGCGTACACAGGAATCGTCGACAATATCTGATGTCAAAACATTACGAACGGGGGGTTCCCACTTTTCCATCATAATCTCATGTCAACTTTTCATTCAAGACCCGGACCGCCTCATCGTAAATTTCGTTACCTCCCCCTAATAAAGGCCCAGAAGGAAAGGAGCAGAGCCAGGTGCAGAAGATAGAAAAGCAGGATAAGGGATGTTTGTAGGTTGTAAATGGGCAAGGCTACCGGCTTCGGCCGCCTAATCGTGATTAGGACAATGGACACGAAGACCAGTTTAGCAGGACTGGCCTCGGGCAGAGGAGGCAGCCTTTGTCGAGTCATGCAGCTACAGCGTGATCTGGTTTAAGGTGCACGTGTCATGAAAGAGGTGAATCTCCGGCTAAGGCTACGTGTCCTTAATCGAATCGAAATGATCAGAGGTTATTGCGTATGTGAGGGCAAGAAACACAAAATGGCGGCCATGATCTAAGATGGATGCCGTGGGTAGATCAGAAATGTGTTTATAAAAGGAGTACTCTTGCTCGTAGCGTAGCGAAAACACCAAGATATGCTAAATGGATCATTTGCGGTTCGCTGATACCAATATTATGTATTTCCGACAATATTGAAAACACGGGTTCAAATCGTCACGGAATCTCAGACCCTCCTTTTGCCCTTACATAGGCAATTACTCAGTCTATGTCAGAGTCTAATTCTATGCTCATCAGGTCAGTGACATGCTGTTGTATCATCATCCTTTCTCGCGCCTTTTCTCCAAACGCAGGTGGTTTTCTAAGACAAGTTGCAGCACAAAGACTACACAGAGCAAGACCACACTGGATAATCAGGCAGCATGAGAATAGGAATACTAAGATGACACCAATGACCATTAGAACCTTCCATCCCCACGCTGAGATCAGAGTCCAAAACCACTCCATGAAGGACCAGTTTCCCTTGTCTACGTGAATAGAGTCGGAAATCTTGTGTAGCTTAGAGATCGCCTCATAGACTGTTGGAGCATTATTAGGAATAAAGACACAGCAGCTCGATTGGATCATTCTGCATACCCCACCTCGATCTGCAAGGATAACGTCTAGAACCATACGGTTCTGCAACGTCATGAGTCTATCCGCCTGAAGCTCAGCTGTCAAATTGCTAAGGGCACCAGCAGTTTCGGTAATAGTAGATTCAACTACCCGTGTTAGCTGACGTATGTTTCTACTATTGGCCATAGGCCCCCAGAATGGAAGGAAGCCTTTGAAGAAGTCTCCAGCTTCCTGACCAGCAGTATCTTCCTTGCTGAAGACACCTCTCGCTACTCTGGTTCTGTGGTAATCAGATGAAGCAGTGTATGTCGGAGGCAACAATCGAGCAATATAGCATGATCCTGAAAAGTCGGCAGGCAACCATGTATAAGCTCTATCTCGACAGATGAAGTAGGTACCCCTAGCAGTAAGAAAGGCAGGGGAAGAGTTAGCCGGAAACACATAAGTCTCTACGCACTCACTCCTCCCTAGCTGAGCTCTCGGATTTCTCCCATTCCCTTGCAAACAGACCTGACCTCGGTGAGGTACGACCCAGATTGGAGTTGAGCTTTTACGCTTGCTTTCTCCTAAACTAAGGCGATACTCTGAAGTATTCCAACTTAAATATACTCGCAATTCGTCTCTAGGGTAAGATGGAGTATTATTGACGTCCTTGATCATGTCAATAATTCCCTGGACTAAAGCTTTGTTGGCAGAGTTATATTTAGTGGAACGTGGTGGACGTGGAGGATAGGTCTCAAGGGCATAAGCAAAGATGGTTTGAAGGGCCTGAAATGATCCATTGTAGCTGAAAGGCAAAACCAGGTAGGGAATACCTTTATCCATAGTGTGGGGTATAAAGCCACACACCCAGCAGTCTGTAGTGTTAACTACCAGTTGGTGTTGGTGCAAGAGCTGTACAAAAGTGTTGTTAATGAACTCTGAGCGTCAAGCTTGCTCATGTTCAGGAAACGAATGAAAAGAGTGTATAGAAGAAACAGTAGAAGTAGCAGGATCAAGGGGAGGTACTGTAGTAACTGGCACAAAAATCAAATTTATACTGAAAACGATTCCACCCACCAACGTTATCAAAACAATCAAGAATGTAATGGCACATTGCATCAAAAAGCATTTGCTGTGAAGGATTCTGCAAAGTCTGTTTCTGCGAACATAAATCACATTTTCTCGTTGCAGCGCAGGAAGCTCCATCTTCTACAATCCGCTCGCGACCACTGATGATGTGTACGTAGATGAAAATGCCTCTATCAGCCCTGGGAGTTCCCAGAACCAACAGAAAGATCGACCTTGTGTCAGACCCCTGCAGATTCAACTAGGCACACAGCCACGACCCTACGGCTACCCAGATGGCAAGGCAATTTTAAAACAACAAAATAATAGCAAACTTCCTGGCTGGAGGCAAAAGTTCAGAATTTCAAAATATCACAATGGGCAGTTGCCTGCTTTATTTGTCCATTTTACGGTTTCGTAAATTATATCTTTGCTTCGCAGGTACTGTCTGATCGGCAAATAGCGTTTCACTGGTGGCTGTTGCAGTGTTCAAGTTCGCAGATGACAGAGTTCTTTCTGATGCAGGGGACAAATGTTCAGAGTTCAAAGGAGTCTTTTCAGGAGGAGAGTCAGAGCTTGGAGTGTCCGTGATCAATTCGGCATCGCTAAAAGGGATGAATTTTGGCGTGCTTTCAAATTCGGAGGAACCAATTCCCTTCTTCACCCAGTCGTCGTAAGGAAGTGGCAAAGATACACGCTTTACGTGGGATGCATGCACCCAATGCTTGCGGCCAGCCACACGAACTGCTGTTCTTGTTACAAGTAGGATTTGGAAGGGGCCGACAAATCTCGGCTGAAGGTTCTTCGTCCTCGCGAAATTCCTGATAACCACACGATCTCCTGGTTTCAGCTGATGCCCTGGACTCTCCGGAGGCTTTGGTAAAGCATCGAAAACCTGTTGGTGAATAAGACTCAATTTAGCAGTCAAGTCGTAAAGGTAGTCTATCAACATAGGATATTCTAGAGAACAAAACTTCTTAGGCCTCGGCACACCCCAAATATTTGCTGGGCGGCCAAAAACTATTTCGTAAGGGCTAAGCCCCACTCTAGAATGTACAGTTGCTCTCGTTGATAACAAAGCCAAAGGAAGTGCGTCTGGCCAGGCTAAACCTGTGGATGCTTGTATTTTAGCTAGTTTCAGCTTAAGGGTGCCATTGTAACCCTCTACTAAACCAGTAGACTGGGGATGATTCGCACTGTGGAACTTTTGTTTCAGACCTAGGCCAGCACACACACTCTGCATAACTTTCCCTATAAACTCACTTCCGTTATCTGACCATACAATCCGTGGCATACCAAATCTAGGGAAATATTCTTTGAGAAGAATCTTGGCAGTTGATAGGGCAGTGTTGTCCTTTAGTGGATATGCTTCGATCCATCTGGAAAAAGCACAGACTACCACCAGGACATATTTCAAATTATTACAGCGATCCATGTGAATGAAGTCTAACTGAATCACTTCAAAGGGGCAGGAAGGAGGAGCGAAGTGACCAGCTGGAGTTGGAGTTCCCTTGCCAGGATTATGCATCAGGCATACCATACAATTTTTCACCACTCTCTCTGCACACTTACTGATTCCATCATTCTTCCAGACCGGAGCCAACATTTCACAGATTCCTTTAGAACTTATATGCGCTACTCCATGCGCCATTGTCACCACTGCAAGCACATACGCATCAGGCAACATCCAACGCTGCTGTTCCGTCAGGTCAATCCAACACCCATTCGAATCCAACTTGCCCGTACTTTCTTTCCATACACATTTTTCCTCTTCAGTTGCCTCTTTCTGAATCTCTTTCACACTTTCCATAGTATCCTCACACATTCCAGACTCAGCAATCCATCTTGCAGACTTAGCAACATACATTCTGCTCATCGTGTCCCTAGCTGTCTGTTTAGCAGTCTCATCAGCAAAAGCATTCCCGCGACCAACATCATCCGTGATTGCTTTATGAGCACTGCACTTTACAATCGCAACTTCAGTCGGCAAGGTTAGAGATTCCAACAAGTCGTTAACTAGCTGACCATGTTGAATCTTAGTCCCATGGGACGTAATGAAACCTCTTTCTCTCCACAGACGGCCAAAACTATGGGCCACGCCAAATGCGTACTGACTATCTGTAAAGACATTCACTCTCTTTCCCTTAGCTAAAACACACGCTCTTGTTAGAGCTATTAATTCTGCAGCTTGGGCAGAATTCTGACTCACTCTTGCAGTCTCCACAATCGTCTTCAAAGTCGTTACTGCGTAAGCAGCAGTCACATCACCATTCTCCAACTTAAAACATAACCCGTCCACATACAGCGTACCATCTGGATCGGATAACGGAGTATCCTTTAAGTCAATGCGTCCTTTTGTCTCTTCCTCCGTTTTAAAACAACAATCATGTGGTTCGGAATCACTCGACTCTTGATCAGTCGGCAACAGCGTTGCTGGATTCAATACATTACATCTTTTGATCTGAATATGACTCGCTAGTAACGTCAGCTCGTAACCAGATAATCTCGCACTGGTAAGGTGTTGTGTCTTCGTTCGATTCATGAGTGTATCCACCGCATGAGGAACCATGACCACTAGCATGTTTTTCATCACCAAACCAGCAGATTGTCGAATGGAAGCCGCAGCTGCCGCTGTAGCTCTCAAACAACTAGGCAACGCTCTAGCTACCGGATCTAATGTTGATGAAAAATACGCACAAGGGCGTTGTTTATCACCAAACTTCTGTGTCAGAACACTCAACGCGCAACCTTCTCTCTCATGAACATAGAGCGTGAATGGCTTACTGTAATCAGGTGTACCCAATACAGGAGCTGAACAAAGTGCATTTCGTAATTCAGAAAAACTCTCCTGACATTCATCAGACCATGGCACCGGACTCGGAACATTTTTCCCAGTCAAAGCTACCAATGGTTTTGCTAAAAGAGAAAAATTTGGGATCCACTGCCTACAGTAAGAGGTAATACCTAGGAAGGCACGTACTTCTCTCTGTGTGCGTGGAACACTCATCTGCGTAATTGCTTTTATTCTCTCTGGGGTCAACTTCCTTCCCTCCTTTGACAAGAGATGACCTAGGTAGGTCACTTCTTGGCAGCAGTATTGCATTTTCGAAGGTGACACCTTGTGATTCAAATTAGCCAAATGATGCAATAACGAAATCGTAGCTGCTTTGCAAGTTTCCTTATCATCAGCAGCCACTAAAAGATCATCTACATATTGAACTAGAGCAGAACCTGGAGGAAGGACAAAGGAATCTAACTGGCTTTTTAATGCTTGACTGTAAATAGATGGGCTCTCACAATAGCCTTGTGGAGCGCGTTTAAATCTGAAACTTCGACCTCCTAGACAGAAGCCGAAAATATCTCTGCTTTCCTCGGCTATCGGAATGCTGAAAAAGGCATTCTTCAAGTCAATGACTGAAAACCAAGTGGCTGTAGCAGGAATCAGTGTTAACAAGGCAGTAATGTCTGGAACTACAGGAAATTGCGGAACTACAATCTTATTAACTTCCCTAAGGTCGATAATAAACCTATTAACTGGAGGCTTTGTAGGATCAGTTCGTTTCAAAATCGGTAGTACGGGACTGTTACAGACATTTCCTCTCGTTTCCTCAACCACACCTTTCTTAATCAAGTCTTGCACAATCAATAAAAGTGCACGCTCACCTTCACTAGATATTTTGTATTGAGGAATTCTTGGGAATTTTACATTTGCTTTCAAAGTTACTACATATGGTGGTATTTCTAAAAGGCCTACATCATTAGGACCAGTCGCCCAAAGAGAATCGGGGAGTGAACGCAGCTCTGGCGGGAGTGCATCCATTGACAAGTACATCGGAGAGGTGATATTTTTACCCAATGTAAGCTGTACTCCTTCCGGAGAACAGTACAATGTCGCATATAGTCGTTTTAACAAATCTAAACCAAGCAGATTTTCATTACAACCTGTCGTCAAAATCAGAGGTGCTTTTAATTGACACGGTCCAACAGAAATAGACAAAGGACCAGATATCGGGTTGTAAACAGGGGCGCCTGAAAAACCTACAGAAACATTTGTTCAGCCGGACAAAGGTGCGCCAGGGAGTTTCGCATGAATGATAGAACTTTTTGCGGCACCAGTATCCAACAGAAACGGTTCGACTACACCTGATGTTGCTACTGCGACATAAGGCCCACTCTGATCCACTGGAACTGATACTACTCCCTCTCTCTGTCCATGGCTGTCCTAGTACCCATTTTGCTGAAATCCTTCATCTACTTCACAATAATCTTCAACAAGATATTGTTGAGATCTATTTTGCTGAGTAGACTGTCCATTTCGTTGATCAAAGTGATTGGAAGGACGATCATTCGTTTGTGGAGGCATAGCACCTCGCCCTCGACCTCTAGAATTTTGCACAAAACCACCACGACCTCTCTGAGCTGCTGCTGCATTATTTTGCGCTAAGATTGGACATTCATTCTTATAGTGACCCTCTTTCTTACAGTACGCACACTGGTTCCACTGATATTGAGGCCTCGATGTACTATAATCTGTCCTTTGATACGAACCCTGTTGCGTATTAGTCTGATTCATGCGAGGCGGATACGCCTGCTGCAAAAGAACTTTAGTCTTTAAGTCTTTCGTTTTCTTATCTGATTTCTCCTTTTCCTCTTTATCCCTATTTTCGTAATACTGTGCAGTTGCAAGAATTTGCGCAGTTGTGGAAACAGCCCACGCATTCTCTGAATCCTTTAATTTATTGCATAATTCAGGTAACAAATTATGCACAAATTTATCGACAAACAGTCTTTGTCCTCCTTCTGTGCTCATATCCTGACCACTATGATCTACAAAAGTCTCTTCGAACCTCGTGAAAAAGTCGGAGACACTTTCGTCTTTCTTTTGCCTGCATGCGGATAACTTGTCCCAATTAACACGCAATGCGGGCATCAGAGTCTTCATTAGATCAATTATTCTACCTGGAAGATTAGCAATTAAGGGTTCAGGTTTTGCACCACCTACTTGCTGACCATCCGCTGCAGTGATAGCTGCCCAATCACCACCTAAGGCAACTTGATGATCCTCTCTACGAATTTTAGCCCACACTGGTTGCGGAACTACGTTCCCAAATAACATATCGATGTCTGCTAAGTTCATTATACAAGCCTCAACTGTCTGTGTTAATTCCTTATAGTATCCAGCAGGATTCTTACGTGGATCTGGCAAGGCCTGCTTCACTGCTAGCACTTCTGCTCGTTTCCACGGAATGTGTATCCACACTCTTTGGAATTGGGCTGGAGCGGCTGCAATACCATTATTTTGATCGGCTTGCACAGCTTCGCGCCAAATTGGAGGAACCTCCCTCATTGGGTATTGGCGACTTAACTTCGTCTTGCTTTTCTCTAAATCTCTTGGTGAACGAAGTGATGGGTCATTCCTATAACTTAAAATCAGTTCCATTGCTTCTTCTATATTATCACCCACTATCATTCCTGCAGCAAACTCTTTCTGAACCTTAATTAAATCTTCTAGATTTGATTCAACATCGTCTTCTTCTATTTCCTCACGTAACAACGAGCACATCTCATCAAAGACGTACCGTTGCGTTGGTTCTTTCCACTGCATAAAAGTTTTTAGCACATCTCTCGTACTATATCTCCTACTCTTCGAAATCCATCTGAGAGCCGTGGAATCTAAAATTCCCCGTTCCTCAGTACTCGGAAGCTGACTACGTCTTTGAACAGAGTCAGAAGTAGGAGTCTTGATTAAAGTTTTATAGAAAGGAGACAGCATGTTAGACACAGAATCAGTGATTCTCCGACGAACAGAAAGTGGAGTCAACACACTCGCAGACGCAGAGAACACACTAGAGGTAGGAACAGATAACGGAACAGTAGAAGTATCGAGAAAGATAGTTTGTGGAACAGTAGGTGTAAGCGAGACAGATACGGGTATAGAAGTCGGCAACCCAGGAGGAGGAGGAGCCGTAGGAACATTTACATTGACCACAGGAGGTACGGGAGCTTGATTCTGAGGGACAGGAGCAGGAACACCAGGTTGTCCAGCAACCGGCAATTGTACATTCGGTAAAGGTGGAGCCGTAGCACCTTGTGCATACGGTGGAGGTGACCGTAACAAATAAGACAACAGAGGATCGTTTTCAGAATCCTCTAGTATCTTAGCTGTTTTCGATGGCAAGGCAGGATAGCACTTGTCAATCGCTAAATTGTGCTCTCTAATGGCCACCTCTATGGCTTTCTCTGACTCGTTAACTTGCAGCTGCTTAGCCGCTTGCTCCAGAGTCAACTCTTCTTGCTCTTTTTGTTCTTTCTTTAACCTTTTCATTTCTCTCTGTTTGGATTCTTTTCGCCAGTAACGGAAAGAATCAAACATTGCCGGCAGGCTTTCTTCTTAAATAATTTCGCTTCTAAATTGTCGAGAACTTCGGGTTCAAAACTACCATGCAGTGGCCAACTAAGGACACCATCTTTCTCAGTGTATCGGACCCACACCTCATTATAAGATATAGGACCCACACCATGTTTACAATACAAGTCATATAGGGGAGTCCCAATCGGAGGAACCAGACATGAGTCCTCCAATCGTGAGTCACTGTTGCAACCGAAACACGACAACATACAGTTTCTCCGACTTACCATTTTTCAGTCCGGAACACAAAACAAACAAAACACGAAACAGATATGTGCACTTGAACCAAGAACTTAGGCCTACCAAAACGAACTGATGTATCGATACCCAAACTAAACCAAATAGATTATCGTAACCAGAACAACCAGTGATAATCTTACGAAACCAAACCAAACCAAGAACCAAAAAGGATTTTAACAACCCTCACAAAGTAACCAGCTAGCTATCACTAAATACTTAACTGAGGCACTGAAGACGTCACCAAGGAGAAACCCGTCACGTTTCGCTGTACTAAGGACTGCACCTCGGGTCCAAGACAGGGCGACGGTCAAGGCAACGGCCCACTGCAGCCGTCCTGAACGGGAACCCTCGTGGAAGAGAACGTAGGGCCACTTTTGCGATATGCCGGGATCGATGAAGTGGGGCGCCTCCCTCAGGAATCTTCACACGAAGCTTCTCGAACTCTTCAGGCTTTTGGACCGGTACCGAATGACGTCGCCCCACGTTGGGCGCCAATTGGAGTTTTGGACTTTTTTGGTTCCGTCCAGAGGTGTCAGGGAACAACACCCAAAGACCCCGGAGTTCCACCTGCCTTGGTGCACAAATGAACAGAAACACGGGCTTCTCGATGGTGGCGTCAAAGACCAAAGGTTTATTACTGCAGGGACACAGAAGTCACAGAAACTACGCATGGGCAGTAACTAGGAGCCTGTTCAAATTGTACAAAGAGGGTTGCTCCTTATATACTAAATTTTGGCCTTCAGGCGAATTCTTCACATGTTAGTACATTCCCAAACCTTTGTGTCCTAAACAATAAATATTTGGCGTACACAGGAATCGTCGACAATATCTGATGTCAAAACATTACGAACGGGGGGTTCCCACTTTTCCATCATAATCTCATGTCAACTTTTCATTCAAGACCCGGACCGCCTCATCGTAAATTTCGTTACCTCCCCCTAATAAAGGCCCAGAAGGAAAGGAGCAGAGCCAGGTGCAGAAGATAGAAAAGCAGGATAAGGGATGTTTGTAGGTTGTAAATGGGCAAGGCTACCGGCTTCGGCCACCTAATCGTGATTAGGACAATGGACACGAAGACCAGTTTAGCAGGACTGGCCTCGGGCAGAGGAGGCAGCCTTTGTCGAGTCATGCAGCTACAGCGTGATCTGGTTTAAGGTGCACGTGTCATGAAAGAGGTGAACCTCCGTCTAAGGCTACGCGTCCTTAATCGAATCGAAATGATCAGAGGTTATTGCGTATGTGAGGGCAAGAAACACAAAATGGCGGCCATGATCTAAGATGGATGCCGTGGGTAGATCAGAAATGTGTTTATAAAAGGAGTACTCTTGCTCGTAGCGTAGCGAAAACACCAAGATATGCTAAATGGATCATTTGCAGTTCGCTGATACCAATATTATGTATTTCGGACAATATTGAAAACACGGGTTCAAATCGTCACGGAACCTCAGCCAAGTATGGCTTGTATGTCTTTGGTAGCTGCGATAAAGGTTGTCTCTGTGCTGTGGCTGCTGCCAGATTGGGAGGAGTGGGGTAGGAGGCTTCATTCCAGATGAGAGGAGATTTATTAGTTGATGGCTTTTTCCAATACTTTTGCTCGGAATGGGAGCCAGGAGAATAGACTGTAGTTTTTGAGTTCCCTGGGATCTGCAAATGGTTTGTAAAGTAGGGAGTTGACTGATGTGTGTTTCCAGTCTTCGGGGACCGTGGCTGTTGCAATTGAAGTGTTGAACGAGCTGGCTGATTCTGGCTTTGCCTAGGTTGAAGATATGGTGAAGGCATGATTCGGTTGGGGCCCTTGAATGGACCAAGTTCATGATGGAGTTGGTGTCCTGTGAGGCGAGCTGACTCCATTCGGTTAGTAACACTTCTGTGGTGGTAGGGGGGTACTTATGTTGCTTGAAGAAGTCAATGGCCTTGCACTTAAGTTTGAAATTTCTATAGATGTGGACGATCTTGTTGGGAAGAAGTTTGCATAGAGTTTGCATGAGGGGGTTTGTTGCAGTTAAAAGTGGTATTCAGGCATCATTTATGGAATATGGAGTTAATATGTGGTATCATTCTAAGGTGGCTTCTGCTAGATCAATCATCACAATTTTAAAATACCTCTGTTCCCATTAACTACATTGAAGAAAGTAATTTGAAGAAAGTAATTTGCAGTGACAGCTTTACTTTGAGTGAATTAAGTTGGCAACTTCAAAGTGGCTCAGCAAAATTTAGAAGTCATTTAAACATAAATTGCAGTGATCCAATAGCTCACCAGCTGAGTGAAGGTCGTGGACCTTTTCACCTTGACCACTTCTGGAGGATCACCTGCTATATTGTGCAAGTATCTCACTAACTTCCATGCAAGCAATAGGATTGCATACACACAGAAAGCATAGAAGTGTGGTAAAAAAGCCAGTTTTTTTGGGTCTGTTTGCCATATTTTATGTTTGAGGTGATGTGATTAGTGATGCCATTTACCATGTCATGAGTGATGTAATATGTAAGATCATAAGCAGTGCATGGTGGGGACACAAGTTATAATTTGTTCATAGTTTGTTCACAGAACTTTGACTGATGAAGTTCAGTGTTTTGTTTCGGTTTGTAAATGTTAGTGTTAACCCATTTCAACACACAACTTTAACATCCCTTTGACTTTTATTTCAATGAATTTCTTTGAATTTTTAATGCCAGGGAAAATCATATTACCAAACCTAACTATAACATCTCTCTAATATCAGTTTTTTCAGTAAATTACTGTTTTAATCAATAAGTCAGCTCCTCAACTGCACATGGTGTTTGGCTATGTACAGCTGGGGTTGTCACATGACCTACCTGCCAGGTGGCTAACACACATAAGCTTGCCTTCTGTGGCTAGCTTGCTGCCCCTGCCCCCTCCTGCTCTCTATGGACTGCTTGCTGCTTCTGCCCATGGGGATCTTCCCTGAATAGTCAGCTGGCTGCACCTGCCCCTCACGCTTTCCCTTCATAGTCAGCTTGGTGACACTGCCCATTCTGGCTTGCCCCTCATTGGTCAACTTGTTGATCCTGCTTCTCTTTTGCCTTGCCTATGTTCTCGGTGTGTGTGTGCCCCTTGCCTATGCCGGACATCCCTCCATGTTCAGCTTGGTGCCACTGCATCCCTCCCCTGACCATCTGTATACGTGCCTCTGTCCCCTCCAGGCTGCTCTCAGTGGTCAGCTTTGATTTTGATACCGGCTGCTTCACATTCTACAAGGACGGCCTCTTTATCGGAAAAACACTGTATTGCATTGCATTAATTCAAAGCATCTTAATCTAAGGCATCCATGCATAACTGCTTTTCATAAGAGAACACTCATGCCCTATATGGGCATACAATAATTAAATAGGATTCTAAATTCATAATATTCAAACTTAATCATCATCCTGTTCCCACCTCCTCTGACACTTCGGATGTTTGCCAAATAGAAATGAATTTTGCACCCCTCTATATATAACAATAAACGTAACCTATGTTATCTTAATGTATCTCCGAGAAAGTTTTCACTTAAGTATTAATCGAAAGCTCTTCTGTCCTTTGTCTAGAACATCCTTAAATAATCATTTACTTTTAAAGGCAGCAGGTGAAAATTCTGTTACATTTTGTGGGGGTTTAGTCCCCTATATGGACCCAAAGCTCCTCATCACTATTGATTCCCCTTGGAATCTTCATTTGCGTATTGATATTCTAGTTTGATTTCAGCTGTCTTAACTTACGTATTCTATTGCCTCCCCTTACTTGTCTTGGTACTTGGTCCAGGTAAAATAATCTAAGTTGATTATGATCACTCTAATTCACCAGCCCATAGAGATGCACCATAAATATGATTACCTCTAGTTTTTGATTATGAATATTTAAATTATGAATGATTATCTGGTGAAACATTACAAAAGATTCACCATCATCATGTAAATTAAAGTGTCAATTGTAAGTGTTCTGTTATTCACCAATTAGTAGAGATATATGTTAAAATGGCAGCCATATTCACTGTATTTGTATTTCCTTTGTCTATATAAATGGATTATGTGTCACACGTGGTTAAAAAGGGAAAATGGTGTACGGTACACTGACATTGAGAAAGGCTGAGTGCCAAAGCGAGTCTGTTTTTATTAGTGGCAATACATTGGATATTAAATTCCCAATGAGTAGACATCAATATTGTCATCTATGATGTCATTTCAGATGTTGCAGTGATGTTATCATGCTTGAGATTTGATTGTATGATCTAGAACATATCCCAACAAGCAGTCAATTCTCATTTTAAATCATACTCCTTTAGATACCATAGCAACCATTATTCCCTTTAGAATATCTGTATTAATGAACCAATGGGACTCCAAATGATACAAGCAATTAATAAGGAAAAAAATCAGACAGGCTTGTTTTTTCCTTTGCTTCCTTACCCCAGTTATTTTGAAGTCACAGAGTCTAAAATCATGATTTCGTAGTTTCAGTAAAAAAGTTTGCAAACATTCGTTCAACTATGAATATATTCCCAATTATTATTAGAAAAAAGATGCAGAATGTAGTGCATTAAATTGAAATACACTGACACAAATAACTCACAGTTCTATTAATTAAAGGTGCTTCAAACCATCTTAATTCCTAAATGGTATTGTATCCTCCATTACATAGATCTCATTTCAAATTCAATATTTACAATTTCAAAGTAACTCCCTTTGTGGCTTTCTTTGTTTCAAGATGACACGTTCAATTTGTATTTACAACTTGTTACTTGCTGTAACACATTATGTCAACTCATTTAGTATGTCAAATACTTCGAAACTCTTTTAACTGTATTAAAAAGTGGCACATTAAGGTTAATGATCTTACTTCAGTGTTTTATAAATGGGCATGCATTTTGGCATCCTGAATATGTCCCCACTGAATTATACTTTCTGTTTCTTCCTATGAGATTCAGCAAGGAAGCTAAATGTTGCTGAGAACAACAGAGAAACTGGGTTTTATAATCATTTTGTTCTGGGCCAGCTCACAGATGTTGAGGAGGTCATGCGCCAATAAGAGCTTACAGAATCACAATTTCTTTAAGAGTTAGTGTAACTATCTTACAAATTAGGCACTAATGTAGTTAATCCCCTGCTCTAAATAACAATGGGAAATATGTTTTTTTTTATCATAAAGCAAAGATATCCATGTATCCTAACATAGGCAAATGTTATGTATGATTTATTTACACTGCAAAATGTGTTTGAAAACGATTTTCCTGTTGTGCACAAACAATGTTCAATTGCAGGTAATCCAGCACCTGAAGTGTTAACAAGAAGTACCCATATGTTGGAAAATATTCCGACATATCATTTAAGGCTGCATCACTTCTTCGTTGTGTGCACTGTTTATATTTAGCAATATAGCTCAGAAAGTCACAATGCTTCATTGACAAAGAGATCTCAGTCTGAATTTGATCAGCAGCCCCTTTTTCTGACGGTGGTAAGTGGGTAAGAGCATATAATGAGATGTGTACTACTAATTCCCCAAAATCGTTGGGCCAGATTCACAGAACTAACTTAAGACAAAATTCTAAACGTACTACCATTTTTGTATTCACAGAAGGCCCTTACTCATTTTGCTATTCACAGAAGGCACTTACTCATTGATGAGTAAGTGCCTTCTGTCAATGCCTAAATTAGTAAGTGCACTTACTCATTTTGGTATTCACAGAAGGCACGTACTCTTCAATGAGTAAGTGCCTTCTGTGAATACCAAAATGAGTAAGTGCTATCTGTGAATACCAAAATGGTCACCATGAGCCACGGTGGTCATGTGCTCATGACGAGCTCAGCCAAACCGGTTTCATTAGAACAGCAAGGGAATTTGTCCAGCGTGCGAGCGTTCTAACGTTAATAACGAGCTTAGCTCGTCATGAGCACACAAGAACCGTGGCTCATGACGAGCTGAGCTCGTCATGAGCGTGGGAGGGGTTAAAGAACTGCACAGAGTATTCGGAATCACACACTATAAGTGTGTGGCATTCGGAATCCATATTCTGCAAGGCCATAACCAAAACTTTTTATTCAGCCAGCTGAATGGTAATTGCCCAAAGTATCTGTGTAATAATCCAGGAAAGCTTGAAGTATTTAGAAGGTTTATTGAACAGCACAGCATCCAGTCCTGACACAGCAGGATACAGGTGACAACTGACAAACAGTGGAGAATGCTGTATGAGCAAAGCTCTGTTAGGAATGTAGAATCAAAAGGAAACACAACATGGCACATGCAATTAAAGGAGTAGAAGCATGAATAGCCTAGACTCAGAGATGTACAGGATGTAACACACCTCCCTCTTTAAATGAAAGTAAAAGGTATAAAACTTAAAGCAACTAAACAAGAAAGAACATACTATACAAAATCTTGCAAAGAAGTTGGTCTTCTTCTGATACGCTCATCATCTTTAATTCTTGAAGCTACTGAGTCAGAACAATAACCAGACCCACCATCAGAAGTGTGTTCTCTGTCTACATTGACATGAGGTTGGAACTGGGAGGCATCTTGTGTAGGACATTTAGCAACCCTACTCAAATTCCAGGCCTTGCCATCCTGAGTAATAACAGAGTTACTGAAAACCTTTTTAATTTGAATGGGTCTGCCAAACTTACTCGTACCTTTGCTAACAAAGAAAGGTTTTGAAATTCTGACCCAATCACCAACACACAAATCATGCTCTTTTGTTTTCCACTTCTTGTTGTACCAAACTGCAGACTTATCTTGTTTCTCACATACTCTCTTTGCAACTTCCTTGACATCAAAACCATTTTCCACCAGGCCTTCACATTTTTCTTTGAGCCACCAGGGGCACATGTCAGTCGCAGGATTCCTACCTTTAAGTAATTTGAACGGACTGATCTCAGTGGTGGTATGAGGGGTTATACGATAAGTCCAAAGTTTCTGTCTAATGCGGTTCAACCAATCCCCCTTTTCTTTGATAGCATCAGAGACAAAACCCTTCAGAACACGGTTAAAGCGCTCAACTTGCCCGTTCTCATGTGGCTCGTAAAGTGATGTACAAATGTGTCTAATGTTACAGGATTGTAAAAACAATTTCATTTCAGCAGAGACTAACTGCACACCATTATCTGACACCAAAACCGAAGGACAGCCTTCTCTAGCGAAAACTTCTTTGAAAAAGGAAATGACGACTTCAGAAGTGATTTTAGCTACAAATTTCACTTCTGGCCATTTAGAATGGTAGTCTACAATGACCAACGCAAAAAGTGAACTTTCAGGTAACACTTGGAAAGGCCCCGAAATATCAAAGGCTATCTTGCTCCATGGACACTCTGGCCATTTAACTGTCTTAAGGGGTGGAACATGTAATTTTAGCATCTTATCACTATTACAGCACTCATTGCATTCTCTAACAGTACGGTCTATGAACCTGTCCATCCCAGGCCACCAGAAATGAAGCCTTATAATACGTTTCATTGCTGAGATTCCTGGATGAGTCTTGTGTGCTAATTTGAGAATGAGCTCTTGCACACCACTAGGTGGGATGCATTTCTCAGATTTGAAAAACAAATCACCTTCACACCATAACTCTTCCGCTATGTTATAAAACGGTAGCAGCTCATATTCAACATTATTCTTACTAGGCCAACCTTCTAACAGGTATTTCTTCAACTTAACAAATTTCTCATCTTTATTCTGGCATTCTATCCAAAACTGTTCAGAAATATCTTGATACTGGGAGGAAACTAGATCTGTAAGGCCTAATACAAAATCAACTTCAGTAAGACTATTCACACTGTCAACTTTACTTTCACACGGAAGGCGTGATAAGCAGTCAGCAGTAACATTTTTCTTTCCTGGAATATATTCAACTTTAAAATTGTACTCCTGTAGCTTGGATGAAAGACGTGCAATCCTAGCAGTCGAGTTCCAACCACCACCAGCTGATAGGATATGCACCAAAGGTTTGTGATCCGTTCTTAAAATAAACTCACTGCCCCAAATATAAATTCTATAGTGTTCAATGGCCCACACACAAGACAGCAATTCACGTTCAATAACCGCATATCTGCGCTCAGTTTCATTCAATGTTCTGGAGGAAAAAGCTACATTCCATTCTAGCATACCATCTGTCTGAGATAGCACACACCCAAGACCGTACAAACTTGCATCAGTGGTAATGATGCACTTTTTCCCAATTCTAAATGGTTTCAAAGTTGGGGAATTAACAATATCATGTTTGATTTCAGTGAAAGCCTTTTCTTGTTCAGTCTCCCAAACAAAATCATTGCACTGTCTTAAAAGTTTCCTTAAAGGTTCCATTTTGGTGGCAAAATTCACAACAAATTTACTGTAGTATTCACACATTCCGGAGAAAGAAAGAAGTTGTTCCTTATTCTTTGGGGATGGAGCACTGAGAATAGCATCCACATTGGATTTTTTTGGAACAAGACCTTCCCCCGACAAAGTGTGGCCTAAATATTCAACTGACTTCCTAAAAAGTTTGCATTTGTGTGCCTTGAGAGTAAGCCCAGAATTTTCCAATCTTTTGCACACAACACTCAAATGTGAACTATGTTCAGTTTCATTTTTTGAGAAAATCAAGATGTCGTCTTGAAAGCATTTTACAAACTTGTCAAGATCTCTGAAGATTTGAAACATGACGCGTTGGAAAACAGAGGCAGCGGACGCCAACCCAAACGGCATCCTTCTGTATTGAAACAGTCCCATGGGAGTGATGAAAGCTGTATATTTCTTAGAATCTTCAGTAAGCTAAATTTGATGATACGCAGATCTAAGGTCTAAAGTGGAAAAAATCTGCGCACCATCAAACAAGGAAACAAGCTCATTAATATTCGGAAGGGGATGACAGTCTATAACAATATTAGAATTTAAGGCACTCAAATCAATGCAGACCCTTAATTTTTGGTCGGGTTTGCGTACCAAAACGATAGGAGAAACCCATTCAGACGATTCAATGGGCTCTATAATATTGTCTTTAAGTAGGTCATCCAACATTTCTTTTAGCTCGTCCCTAACGTTTAGAGGAACTCCTCTAAGCTTTTGTTTGACTGGAACTGCACCCTCTTTGAGAACAATTTTGTGTGCAAAATTTTCCAATCTACCTAAACGGTCACAGAAAACTTTATTGAACTTTTCACTCCATGAAGTAATAACATTATCCTTCCCATTGACATCAGAAATAGAACTAATCATATCTTGTTCACTACATAAAGAGATGGGATCTTTGGCACGTGGATTTAACATGATGCCAAGTTCCCATTGATCATGCCAACCCAGTACATTGATTCCTTTGACGGCAATGTAAAGCTTAATTTGAGCTGACCTTCCTCTGAAACATAAAAGAACATTAAAGAAACCTTCAATATCAATTGCATTACCATTGAAACTTTCAGCTAAAATATCTGAGGGTTGTAAATCAGATCTGTTACATACTGTAGTTAACTTTTCATTAAAGTATTCCCTGGTAATAATCGTCCATGGAGATCCAGAATCTACCATGAGTTCGATAGCAATAGATGAAATATGAAAAGTACATTTAGGAGATTTCCTACTGGTTGATCCAAGGATAGAGACAACATATCCGCGTTCAACCTCATATTTAACTTCATCCACAATGCCAACAGAAGATACTTTAGTGGGAGTGGGCATAATAGATCGTCCAGTGCGACCTTGAGGATTGTACCTTCTTTCCCTACATACATTGCTAAAATGTCCTAACTTGTTGCAAATATTGCAAGTTCTGTTTATGGCAGGACAGCCCTGAAAGGAGGCTATGTGTGATTTACTACCACATCTGTAGCATGAAAACGATGAATTTCCAACATCTGATCTTCTGTTATTAATACCAACAGAATTTTTATATTTAGACTGAAAAGGGATAACATTTTTATCATCAACTTTGGGTTTAACAATACAAACTTCTTCTTCTACATTAGTTTTACTAGGATTGGAATTTGTGGTTTGCTTAACTACTATGTCCATCCACTTTTCTGACATTTCAGTGGACTTAGCGATGGCTATAGTTTCTTCTAAGTTAGGATCACCTATACACCAAAGTTTATCTTGTACCTTTTTGTTTTTAACATGAACAATAATCTGATCACGGATCATTTCATCTGCCATGGCACCAAAATTGCAATGTAAAGTCAAAGCTCTTAAAGCAGTGAGAAAGTCATCAAACGATTCCTCTTGTTTCTGTGCTCTAGTATAAAATTTAAAGCGATTTAAAGCAATATTAGCAGTGGGCTTGAAACGTTTCTCTAATCTACCAAGAGCTTCGGTGTAAACATTCACAGAATCACCACTTCCACTAGGTACAGTAAATTGAGGTAAAGTTCTAAAGATTTCTTGACCTTCAGAACCCAAACAATGTAACAAAATGCTTTTCTTTCTCTCTGATCCCATGCGCTCCCCATCAATGGCTTTCATATAATTGAAAAACTCCTCCTTCCACCTTGACCAGGGCATAGGAGGGTCACCTTTAACCTGTAAAAATTTAGCAGGAGGATCAAATTGCATGGTGAAAGAAATTAAGTAACAAAAAAAATGAATGAAATAAAAAAAAAAAATTAAATAAATAAATAATAGCAGAACACTCAGAAAGGTAAGAGCAATTGTTGAAGAAAATGTACTTATGCCAATGTAGAGTCACATAGTTTGTGGTGATCGAAGAGAATAGTAGATTTGTAGAACTGTAGAAGTTGAAGCTGTAGGTAGCTTGAAGAACTCTTGCTGGAAGTACTCTTGCCGGAAAACTTGAAGAAATGGAGTGTATATATCAAAAAAAAATAAAAGTTAAGGTAAGCGCTAAAGTAATGGTTCACTTCTAGTGCAAGCGCTAAGAATAATGGGGAAAAACGGCAAGAAACACGATCTGAAATGAACTTGTTCCGCCGTCGATGCGTTGCTAAGCAACGAAGCAAACAAAATGGCGGCACATAACGTGCGTGAAGACGTTGTAGCGTGATGACGTTGATGTGCTAGATGACACACACGGAAATCCCGAAGACGTGGTTGCTGGGCAATGGCATTGCAGTGACGTTGCTTCTCCGCTTCGTAAACAATGCAGTCGGTGGTTGCCAAGCAATGACGTGGTGGCTCCGCTTCACCGTAGATGACGAATGAAAACAAGGGTTGCCACGGAGATAGAAGTACACGGAAACGTCGCGCTGAGAGTGGCAAGAAAGTCAAAAGATGCAGGCAGACTTAAAGGTCAGAAAACTGCAATAATTAGTATTTTGAGGTGAATAAATGAAAATAATAAGTAGTTCTTGAGAGATACTTGCAGAGAATGACAAACGAATTTCACAAAGGCAGGCAGTTTTCTTCAAAGGCAGGCAATCCAGTAGAAATGAGATAAAAGATGTAAAATAATCCAAAATGGGTTCAAACTCCGCTCCTGTGCTGTAGATGGCTGGAGTAAGGTTGTCCTCGTCGCCAAAATTTGTAATAATCCAGGAAAGCTTGAAGTATTTAGAAGGTTTATTGAACAGCACAGCATCCAGTCCTGACACGGCAGGATACAGGTGACAACTGACAAACAGTGGAGAATGCTGTATGAGCAAAGCTCTGTTAGGAATGTAGAATCAAAAGGAAACACAACATGGCACATGCAATTAAAGGAGTAGAAGCATGAATAGCCTAGACTCAGAGATGTACAGGATGTAACAATCTGTATATGTTAATTGTGCATGAAATACACCATATTTCAAGACACTGTTTACTGCAGCAAATGCAGTCAAGTACTTGCACTTATTATCAACTGCACTCTGGGCTAAACGATCAGTATGGATTACAAAAGCATACGGATCTATAGGTAAAATTCCACTAGACATGGGGTATTCTAGTTCATACTTGGGGTATTCCTGTGTTCTCAATTAATTTCAAAATAATTTTATTCAGAGTCTTTTTATAGATCCATAAAAGTACATAAAAATTGTTTTATAGAATCTGACAATGCACATGATCCATACATTATAGGGTTGATTCTGATTCGGGAAAAACCGCTCTGAATAGCCGTTTGGAGCATTTTTCCCATACGAATCGTACCCTGCAACGTCCCCCGTACGTACGACGAATCCTCAGAACCCGCTGTACGCAACATCTGTACGGTTCGCAGCTGCTTTTTCCGACCCAGCAAGTACGATTCGTGTCGGGTACGCACCATACGACCCTTTTTCTAGAGGAGCTGAAAAAAGCCGTAAAAGCAGATTTCTCCCTGAAACAGGTACGGAACGCCGCCCCGGGTACGGTGCGTACACCGCAAGATCGCAGGGGTTCGCACCGTACCCCTGCTATCATGGGGTGTACACACCATACGGTGTGTAAGTGATTGTGTGCTTTTCCGTACAAATCGCCCTTACCTGACTTGGACCGTACGAATCGCATCCTCATACCCCGGTCCGGATCGTACTTGTCGGGTCGTACGGCATGTGTACGAGTCGTACGGTTCACTGTTTCAGCCTTACAATACGTACGGATCGCGACAATTCGGACGGATTGACGGAATATGGATCGTACTACGTGACTCGGACGGACGGGTACGAACCGTACGGCGATGGCTTCGGATGAAAATAGTAAGGACGTTTTTTTTCCAGGATCGGAATCGGACCCTCTGTGTTAAACACTCTTTAAATAAAATAATTCATAAAATACATTATTAAAAGAAACCTCCTAGTATTGATATTAAAAAAGCTTATTGTTCTTAAAACCATCTTTTAAACATCTTCATAAACCAGATTATCCAAATGTACTAGGGATTTCCTTCTTTTAGCAGCTTGGGTGATGTAACCTCCAACAGCATGGCACTCTGTTTAATTTTCAGGGGTAAAAAATGTTTCTTAGTTGCAAAGATTGGTCTTAAAAATGAGTAATACCTTGTAAAAAAAACTTATAAAAAAGCATAAATTACGTTGTATACTGGGACCTTTTCCCATCGCATTGACACCTTTGAATTATTTTCTTTCATTTTTCATGTTTTGGGAATACCACCATGTTGTGAATTTTGTCCAGCCATAGCCTAGTCAAAGAAAATCTATCTTGCACAGTAGTAACTTTGACTAGGTATTCAGGTAAACCTGAGATGGTTATATTTGACACATATCTTGAAACACTTGTTTTTTTCTCCTTCTCTGCTATCTCTGTCTTGGCGCTGTTTTTCCATGTAAATCCTTTTTACCTCTTTTTACCATATTGCAATATTCCTGCATTTTTCATCACTGACAGATATTTGTCCACCTCTTTGAGTAACTTATTCATATATACCAACCATTGGATTTTCTTATAGTGGATCAAAGCTAAACAATCCTCAATTTATACCCTGGTAAGGTTTGCTCCCTTCTTACACCAAATATTATACCAGGAGCATAAAGCTTGCCCTTGTATTATATCAGCAACATAAGGTGCATCCAATTCCTTATGTAAAATATACAAAGAGCTAGACCTTGGTACTGACAACGAACGGCAAAAAAATGCATTTTCACACATTTGTAATGTAAGTGTGTTGGCGTTACCCCACACTATTGTGCCATATGTTGCTACTGGTATACACTTACTGCTGTATAGTTTTAACATATCACAAATGGGTCTACTACCTATCATATTAGAAAATCTAAAAATAGCCTCCTCCATTCGATATAATTTAAGTCTTGCGGGCCCCTGTTGCTGCTATGGGAAAACAATATACCCAGATAGAAAAATCTTTCGACTTCAGACAATTTAAAATCACTCACAAAGTGATCATTTTTCTTGGCCCTCCGCCATCCACAGACCATCATGAACGCCTTGGTCACATTTAGTTTAACAGCCTAATTCATCAAGGCCAAATCAGCTTGCAAAGGGCCAGATTCTGAGAATCTGGCCCTTTGCGAGTGCGATTTTTACATTTGGGATTCATCATCCCAAATGCAAAAATCGCTGATTGCGATCTCGCAATTCTGCGAGGAATTACATTTAAGGAATCTCTATTTGAGATTCCTTAAATGTAATTCATCATCCACATTTCTTTTGCGAATTCGCAATTTCTGGCCGCAATTTATCGCGAGGTCAAACCTCGCGGTAAATTGCGAAAACTCAGAAAAATGCATTTAAATGCGTTTTTCTGAGTTGCATGTTACACACACACATGTCCTTTTGACATGTGTGTGTGCAACACCTGTGTAAAATGTCATTTGTGGGGTGCTACAGGGTGTCCTTTGGACACCCCTGGCACCCTTCAAATCGCAATCTTATTGGCGATTAGCAAATTGCTAATCGCAAATAAGGAATACTCCCCATTTATTCCTATTGGCCTTTTGGTCCATAGGAATGAATGGGGAGTTTTTCCTTATTTGCGATTAGCAATTTGCTAATCGCAAATAAGGAATCAGTAGGAATCGCAAAAAATGTTGCTAATCCTACATGAATCCCGTTTGGCGAGTCCTTAATAGCGATTCGCTATGATTCGCTATTAGGGCCTCGCAAAACGGGAGATTGATGAATCAGGCTGTTAGATGCCATTTGTTCATGTATGAGGCAAACTAATTGATCAGCTGTTGTCTGCCGTTGGCAGTTTCAAATATTAAAACTTCATCGTCTGCAAACAGGAGCAATGGGGTTGGGTGAGGGTCTATTTGCGGGGCATCAGTTTTCAACTCTTGCAGGGTTTTGTCGATCCTATTAATATACAATAAGAAGAGGCAGGGTGCAAGGACAAAGCCTTGTTTAATGCTCCTAGAGACCTTAAAACTTGGGGTAGACTCACCTTCCTTTCCATATCTTACTCTTGCAGTCAGTGTTCTATATAATTGTGAAAAGAGTGATACAATGCCATCTAGGGCACCCAATTCAGTCATTGTTTCCCATAGTTTAACATAGTTGACACAATCGAAGGCACCGCATAGGTCAGCAAAACAGAGATGAATATGGTCTTCCCTGTCTATCATGGACTTGGTGATAAGTAGATTCAAATTAATGAATTATTTCACCATCCCCATATTCCAGTGAAGCCGTATTGGGAATATGTCAAGATGTTATTTTCAGTAGCCCATACCTCCATTCTCTAAAGTATTATTCTCCCCATTATCTTAACGGAGGAGCCCAGCAGGGATATGGGGTGATAGCATATCACGTCACCACTATGGTTTTTTTAAAAAAAATTGGGACGATAATATTATCCATCCATGTATTTGGGACGCAGCATTGGGGGGCTGCATTGCAGACCTGTGTTAAAATGGGTGCCCATAGTATTGTGTGTTCTTTAAATGCATCTGCCAGAAACCCATCTGGTCCCAGCGCCCTGCCACATTTAGTTTTATTAATTGCAAAAATGACCTCATCTAGACTGATCTGCTGTAAAGCAATGGGATCTATAAAATCTGACTACAGATCCCAAGCTAAAAAAGAACGCTTCAGGGAGTGATTTTGGTCCAATATCAGAAAGAGTTGTCCTCAACATCATCTCCAAACTTAAACTATCCTCGCACACCAGAGATCCTCTTCCTGCTCATTTTGTTCAAGAACTTAAACACATCTTTGTCCCACTTTGGACCAATATTATCAACTCTTCTTTTGCCACTGGTATTGTTCCTGCTTCCCTTCCCCAATGACTTAAACAATCTGCGCCCTATCTCCAACCTTCCTTTTTCTTTCCAAAACGCTCGAACAATGCGTCCTGATACAGCTGGACAAACACATTGACACTTTCAACCTACTTGACATCTTCCAGTCAGGTTTTAGAAAGGGTTGAAGCACTGAAACAGCAATGCTCAACATTTTGATGACATACACAGCTCCCTGTACAAACGCAAATGCTCCCTCCTCATTCTCCTTGACCTCTCCGCTGCCTTTGATACTGTTAACCATGACACCTCACTAAAGATCCTCAAATACCGTTTCGGCTTTGACAGCAATGTCCTCAAGTGGTTCACCTCTTATTTCCAAGATAGAACTCATCAAATCAAAGTAGCAGTTGCCTCTCTAAACCACAACCTGTCTCCCTGGACGTTCCACAAGGCTCTATCCTTTCACCAACCCTTTTCAACCTCTTGATGGAACCCCTCACCCTTGTTCCTAAACAAGCAAAAATCAGTTACCACCTGTATGCCGATGACACACAATTATACTACAAGATCAAATCCCACAGCAACATCTTACATCTCAAAGATGCCCTGACTAAGATCCAAGTCTTGTTTCATCAAAACCACCTCAAATGTAATCCCCAAAAACACAAATCATCATATTCTCTCCTAAGAACAACTCGCTCCCTATTAAACACTGGATCACGGACATTAAAGCACTCACCTGCTCTCTCACCATCTCCAATTTGGTCAAATCCCTCGGCATTAGCGTCAATCAGAATCTCAATCTTACTCCCCACATACAAAACTCAGCAAAAGGTGCCCTCTTCATTCTTTATCACCTTAAAAAAATTAAACCCTTCATTCCAGCTGATTGTTGTACAATCGCTGGTCCTTTCCATAACCCTTGCTGGCACCCCTAAAATTTACCTAGCCCCTATTAAATCCGTTCTTAACCTCGCTGCCAGGCTTATCTCTGACTGTAAGCTATACGATCACATCTCTCCTGTCCTCAAAAACCTCAAATGGCTTCCAATAAAAGGCAGATCCACCTACCAGATTGCCTGCATCGCACACAAAGTCCTTCACCAAAACACCCCCTTCTACCTTTCAGACAAACTCCAAAAAGCTGGGTGTACTATAACATTGAGAAGCACTAACGCATTCATCCTTATCCCACCTCAGCAAAAAAAGAAAGCAACTCATTCGCGCTCATTCTCTGGCAACGCCTCTTCTATCTGGAATACTCTTCCCAAAGATCTTCGCTGTAACCCATCCTACCCCTTCTTTAAAAAAAACTGTTTCTTCTCTCTTTTTTTTTTTATTACATTTTTATTTTTATTGCAAGTTGGTCAGGTTACAAGCAAACATGAGGCATAGAAAAACAGCTTAGATACAGCAGAGAGAATTTCTTGTAAAAGTAGTACAAAAAAAGAAGAAAACTAAATATTCCAGTCAGGGTTATACACATAAGGGGGAGAAGCCAGCCTCAGGCAAAAATTATCATTACTAGCACTAGAACCACTACCCCAGTTCCCCTTCCATCCATTGCTCTGAAGGCGCTCAGATTTTTATTCCTAATGCCCTTCTTTTACGCCCTTCGTTCTGTAGATGACCGTTCTAAAATATACATAGTCAAAAGACGTGCCCTCCAAGCAAAAAAAGAGGGCCGGTCTGGACTAATCCAATCTTGAGTCACACATAAACGAAAAATCCCAGTTGAGATAAATATCAACTTTTTGTGGTCGTCAACCATAGCTGTGGAGGAAACTCCAAACAATACAAGATCCAATGTTAGTACCACAGAGATGCCAAGTATCAACGAGAGAAAGACTTGAATTTCAGATAAAATTGAACTTAAATATGGACATAGGAAAAACATATGCACCACGTCCGCAGAGTACAAGCCACATCTACTGCATGAGGTACTGACCAATGAACCCCATTTTGAAATTTTAGCTGGTGTATAATACAAATCGTACAGCACCATATAATGCTGTGTTCTACTCCTACCAGAGAGCAAAATAGTATTAGCCAAATAGATGGCCTCCTCAATCTTAATGGAGTCCAATCCCAATTTCCTAGCCCTCAGGTGTTGTCTAAAAAGTAAGTCATCTGGAGATAAGGATAACAAAAGATCATAAAAATAGCCAATCTTTCTCTTTCGATACATGGAATCAATCAGAGGAATCCGGTGTAGCGCTGCGCGATCCTGGACTGTTAATGAGTTAAGATAGCTATGGCACTGCAGATATTTAAAGTAGTCAGCGTTCGTAAGTTTGAATTTAGTTTGGAGCTCCACAAATGATATAATTTTATTGTCCTTCAACAGATCACTAAGTCGGGTGATACCCAGATTACGCCATCTTTTCATAGTATAATTGGTACCCCCAAATGGGAAAATATGGTGAGACAACAGGGGAGTGTATCTCGTAATTTTAGGGATATCAGCAATGCGTTTAATAGATTTCCAAGCCCTAAAAGCAGCTTTTAAAATCTTAAATTTAGTTCTTTTATAATAGCTAGGTTCAACAAATTTTAACAAACAGCCCCTGGCCTCTACCCCTAGGACCAGTTCATAGATTGATGGAGAGTGCAAGTCTAAAATCGGAGCCTTATCACTAATTATTAAAGGAGTAATGAATTGCAGCACTGATGCTAGATAATAATAAAAAAAATATGGGATGCCCCAGCCCCTCTTAGCCTTTGGGAGTACCATTTTATGATAAGCTCTTCGATGACATTTATAGCCCCATAGAAATCTCCCTGTCATTTTCTCCAACAGTTTAAAAATGGAAAGAGGAAAATCTAGAGGTATATAACGAAATAAGTATAGAAATTTTGGCAAAATCACCATTTTCATCACATTATTTCTGCCATATAAAGACAAATATAGGTGATTAATGCGCTCAAGTAAAGCATCAGACTTTTTTATCATAGGAACAATGTTTATTTCAGGAATCTGTGATATTGGTGATGTGATCTTAATACCCAGATAAGTCGCTATGGGAACCATATTAGGAAGTGCAGGAGGGTTCTAGCCAGTAAAAAGAATTTGTGTCTTTGACAGATTCAGTTTATAGCCAGGAAAGGCACCAAACTGGGAGGCTAAATCCTCTATCTTTGATATTGCTTTTACTATATCCGTGGTTAGAACCACCACATCATCTGCGTATGCCAATGCACTATAGTGTGTACCTGCCGCTACCACAGGTGTTATATCCTGCGCGAAATTTAGTTCGTTTAGAAAAACATCAATATATATTGCGAAGAACAACGGGGAAGAGGGGCATCTTTGCCTTGTGCCTCGGTAGATGGGAAACGAGGTTGATTTATTTACTCCAATTTTAATAGATGAGGTGGGTGTACTGTATAAAGCTTTCAATGCCCTAATCATACCAGGTCCAAATCCCTTAAAAGATAGAAGATCTCAAAGATAGGGCCAAGCTGCTCGGTCGAACGCCTTTTCGGCGTCTAACAGAGTAACCGCCACCGCTGTGTTTGTGCCCTCTGCCCAATCCAACAAAGCTATTACTCGACGGACATGATCCGTAGTATCACGATTGGGTATGAACCCATGCTGCCATCGAGAAACTATGCTTGGAATTAGCGATGAGAGCCGTGCCGCTAAGATTTTAGAGAAGGCTTTGCTTTCGGCATTAATAAGTGATATTGGCCTATAAGATGCCGGGTCAGAAGGAGGTTTATCCTTTTTGATAAATGCCAAAATGGTGGATTGACCCCATAAGGGAGGGGTGTCGCCTTTCTGTGCCTCCAAGAAAGTAGTCAACATATCTTGTTTGAGCACATTTCTAACATTCAATAGAATTCAAAGGGAATCACATCTGGTCCCCTGGCTTTACCAATGGCAAGAGAAAGTAGAATCTATATCTTCCCATGTGATATCCATATCTAAGGTCTCAGCCTGTTCTAAAGAAAGTTTGGACACATTATCATTTGAAATAAAATTCAGAAGTAAGTCGCTAGAGTAATCTAGAGTATCTTGAGTATAAAGCTTGCAAAAGAATTGACGGAAAACCTCTAGAATCTCGTCAGGATTAGTGTGTAATTGACCTGCCTCATCCTTTATTGAACCTATAAAGTTTGATGCCTCTTTTTGCCGCATCTTTTTTGCCAGAACTTTCCCAGACTGTTCACCCATTTCATAAATCTGTGCCCTCATAACTGCAGACTGTTCTGCCAGTTTAGCTGCAAAAACTTCATAAAGTTTTGCTTTAAAGATAGCTAATGAGGATTTAATGCGTTCAGTGTCCTGATTGGCCGAGATGGCTAATATCAATTTTTCTTCCCACTCACGTACTGATTTATATAAAAGATCCATTTTGTTTCGTATACATTTTTGTTTCTTAATCGAGTATGATAAAGTCTCCCCTCTCACCCCTGATTTAAAATATACCATACTATTTTGGAAGGAGCACTCCCTCTATTGAATTAAAAAAATTCCGTGATCCAATTACCCATATGATCCAGATAAGTTGGATCCGCCAACAGTTTCTGATCAAATGACCACGGCTTAAGGTTAATGGCAAAGTCAGCTTTTATCTCAATCAAAATTGGGTTGTGGTCTGAGATTATTCGTGGATATATCTCAAATACAGTACTATCTATGAGAGAGGTATTAATGAAAAAATAATCCAACCGCACCATTTTCTGATGCGGTGCGGAAAAGAAAGTGTAATCAGGAGAGGTGGGATTTTTTGCGAACGCTACGTCGGACAGGCCATATTATTTAATTAAACTCTTTAAAGCCTTATAAGTCTTTCTCTTCAAGCCTGAATAAATGGCATCACTATAGAGGTCTAGGCCCCCATACAGGTGTATGTTAAAGTCGCCACAAAATATCAGGGGAGATGGCCATTGCGCTAACTTTAAACTTAAAAAGTTCAAAATTTCAGGATTGTCTGTATTAGGGGCATATATTGAACAAATAGAGTAGATTTTATTGTCAATGCTGACTTCCAAAATAACCCACCTACCCTGTGGTTCAGCTTTACTACGCTTAAGGAGGCCAGACCCTCTTCTAATAAGGATTGCCACCCCCTTTGTAGTCGTTCCTTGGCGGGTGCCGGCCAATAACTGCATACCTAAGTCATAATAGCAATGCCGATCGTTCCAGGTCAAATGTGTTTCTTGTATGCATAATAGATCTATACGCATAGTCTGTATCATCTGTGCGCATACCCCCTCTTCTTTTTGTTGTTAAGTCCACATAGATTCCACGAACAAATCCTCAATTTCCCCAACATGATATTTTAATCAAATACTCCCAAACAGACCAAACATATCATTTAGTACCAAGTTTTTCGTGTGGGGTTCTCTCTTGACAACCCCCATACAGTACAACAAGCCCCAGCCTTTTGATATTAGATTTCATTTTCAAATAAGCTGCCTCATCAAGAAGTTTACTCTCTGCTTTAATTTTATATACATTGCTCTTCTCCTGACCATTCTTGCACCCTACCCTCCCACTTCTCTCCCTGAAAATCCCACCCCTACCCCACCCCCTCCCAAGAAGAGGCAAAGGGACTAAAAAGTCCCTAATTGTGATGATAATGTGAGATGCAACTGGTGTGGCTCGCCATTCAGACCCACTAACACATCCAAATATATAATCCAAATACATAATCTCTCCATCATCCAAAAAAGAAAATGAATACGTGAAAAATACATAAGAAGCATGGAGGTGAATTTGCTAATAACTGAAAACTCAGCTAAAACATTAAATCCAAGCATTATACTCTTTGGTGTCCCCAGCATAATCATATCAAGAGCCAATAGCTAGTAGGATCTAATAGAGCCTAACTTATAAATCATATTGAAGTGAGTAATTCTGTAGCTGGCCCCTCTGAAGACAAAACATATGTTCTTTCTTTGAAAATGACCTTCAACTTAGCAGGGTTGAGGAGAAAGGCCTGAGCCCCCTTTGCCTGAAAAGATGGGATTAATTGCCGAAATTGCCATCGCTGTTGAAGGGTGGTATGACAATAATCAGAACGAACAAAGAACTGAAGACCTTTCCCCCTGCGTTTCCTATCAGGCCTAGCTAAGTCCTACAAAGCTTCCCTTGCAAGAAAGTTGTTTAGACAAATCAGGATAGCCTTCGGTTTAGCATTCGACTCGTTTCTAACATTCTTTTGAAAGGGGAATCTATGCACCCGTTGAAGTTCCATATCCCATTTCCACTGAGTGAGTACTGAGAAGGCCTCTGTAAAGAGATCAACTACAAATTGTCTAAGATTCCCCCCTTCACTACCTTCGGGCGTGCCAAGAATTCACAGGTTATTCCTGCGTGATCTATTTTCTAGATCCACCAGCTTCCAATTGATCTCTTCTCTTCAGCCCTCTAGCGATGATAATTGTTTATTTTGCCGAGTCATTGAGTCCTCTATCGCCGAAATGCAAGCTTCGGCTTCTACCACACTTGCTGAAACCTCATTGCAAGTTTTACCAACCCATTGTAGATTGTTTTGAAGGCGGCGCACAGCGCCTTGGGTGCGCAAATTCTCTGTCCTAGTCTCTTACCTATGTTGAAGCATTACCTGATGAAGAGTATTTAAAGTTATTTCAGGCATCGAAGATGTCTCAGGCATAATTGAAGGGCGAGCAGAAGACGATTCAATACTAGCGCCTTGAACCGTAAGAACCGTATGCTCCTCAGCACCCCAGTCAGACTGCTCCGAAGATTTATCAAAGTCAAGATCAGAATCCTGAGGGGAGCTATGTATACTCTTCCCGCTCTCGTCATTGCCCCACTCTTCAGCTCCTTCGCCATCTCCGTCGCAGCTACCAACTTCCAGCGCATTAGAAAAATCTGACATTGAATAAAATTGCACTGCTGAGTCGGTTGAATCCACTTCTGCCTGCGAGTTAGCCGTCTACGTTATCTCCATTGTCTCTAGTACCACTTGAGGTGGGATAGCAAGGGGTGAGAACACCTTGGGCTGCTATTGTTCTGATGGTGATATTGCAACGTGAGCAGTATTGTTTGAGGCACCCAGCTCTAATTCTGAAAGCACAGGTAAACCCGACAGATGCTTATCTCGCTGGGGTTGCTCAGTAATAGTTCCAGCATTAGACAAAATAGTACTATTATGCATTACTGGGTCATTATTCACCAATGTCACTTGTTGTTGAGTTAAAGAAGAGTCAGCCTTTTCTCCTTGTTCCCCTTTATTGTTGATGGTATTCTTATTTGTTTTCCTAAAAATTAAGGGTGGGCGTAGTTCGCGAAGTAGCGCTATGCAAAGCTACGCGAAGTGCACTTCGCACTACGCGAACTTCATGTAGCACTACACGAGCTGCGTAGTAGCATGTTCGCACTGTGCAAGATGTGTTTTCAATGATTGCACAGTGCGGACAAGCAATCGGCACTGTGCAAACATTGAAAACAGCATCTTGCACAGTGCGAGCTGTAGTTTTCTGCTGCTCGAGTAGATTATTACTCGAGCTGCAGCTTTCTCAACGCGAACTGGTAGTTTCTCATTGAGAGCGGTCGTGAGCATGCGCAATCACTCACAATGAGAAACCTTACCTCCCCGCGTTGAGAATCTCGCCGGGATGTCATTTTGCTTGCTCGCGATTGCGAACATGATGTTCAGGACCGCGAACAAGCAAAAAATGAGCGCTGCACTATGCTATGCTGCACTACGCGTGTTCGAACTCTGCTACGTGCAGCTCGCGTAGTGCAAACTTCGCAAACTCCGCGAGCGTAGCGTAGTGCTTTGCCCAGGGCTACTAAAAATCCCATGAATTTTCGGAATAGCGCCTGTGGTGGCACTACTAATCCCAGAATTCCACTGGTGGTACTTGTCCGTGATACGATCCTGGAGCGCTTGCTGCCGATCCCCCTGTTCCTGCTCCAGTTCCTTCTGTGAATGGAGTATTGGCTTCTGCTGGACCAGTGCCGTTATTATTTTTTTTACCGTTTTACCCAGTTGTCTTACCCGCATCCTGAACCGCTGCAGCAGTCACAGCGCGCGTCTTAGGTTTTAGCACCTTCGGTGGCATGCTGATTTGAGCCACCCGTATTCAAGTCCGCCGAGATCCAACCGCTTTTGTCTCCTCGCAAACAGTTCCAGTGGGGACGCTCGAGTCGGATATCCCGCTGCAGCTTGAGGCACTCCTGCAGCCGTAGTACAAGAGAACCATGCCAGGTCCCCAAAGAGTCTTCAGAATAGCGGAGACCGAATTATGGCGAGACCACAGCCACTGCTCCTCACACGGACGCCCTTGCATCGGCCATCTTGCCTCGGCTGTTAGGACTACCTTCAAGCTGTTTCTTCTCAACAAATATTGAAGTTCTTAATTATACTGACCTCTCTGGCAATAGACCCCCTCTATTCACTACTTCTACAGGCTCCCCTCTATCTATTTTCACCTCTCCCACCCTTCCTCAGTTTTTCCTAAATTCTTTCACCTTCTTCCAACCTTAGACCCACTATATAATTCTTCGCTGTCCTCCTGATCTACTCTTCAACCAGCTACATGCTATTGAACTTCTTTTCACTCTGAAAGCTTGACTGCCCTTACTTTATTTTAGAAATTGTTTCCCAGTGTGATATGCTCTCGATGTTTACCTAATTCTGTAAAGCGTTCTGATTCTCTTGGGTCCAGCCAGCGCTATATAAAACCTTTAAATAAATAATAAATAATAATTATTACTAGGGGTATTAAATCTTCCATGAAAATGTGTTACCCAGTTACCGGGGGCAATAAGTGTTTCGACCATAGGGTCTTTGTTAATCTTTCCAAAGGGGTGTATTTACCACCTTCCAAAATCATTCCCCTGTATCAGATGCCTGGTTCAATTTTGACCAAGCCTGCTCTTGTACATCTTCCTTCCTCTGTTTTAAGGCTTGGCTATATATTAATCTAAGCTGCTTAACTTCTGACTTATATCTGGGTTTCATATCTAAGGCTTTTTTTCATTCCTGATAGGCCCGGGTACATTCACGTTCAAACAGTCTGCTTCTTCATGACCGTTCTATCCCTTCTTAGATTCAAGGCTATGGTTATAGTCATTTTACCATACGCATTCACAACCATTTTTGTAGAAGAGTCGATGTAGGTACATACAAAAAAAGCTTTTTTTGTTCTCTTTAACCACTGTTTCTGATAGAGTGTTTTCATTTATCCCTGTCCATTTTATCCTAATACCATTTTTCCCAGCTACAGCTATATAAGGTGCCTGAAATTGATCCTTGCTTACGCTTATTTTACACTTAGAGTCAGTGTTAAGGTAGAGTGGTCACTAAAACTGGTAAATTCAGTATAAATTGACCCAAAATGCTTCTGGCTTTTAATTAACATTATAATCTGGTCAATACACGTTGGGCTTCCTCTGACTTGGAAAGTGGGTTTTGTTGTGTCACCCTCATCACCATTAGATACTATATTTCTAGATTGGATTTGCTGAGAAGCTCATTTAGCCAAGCTTTCATGGGGAAATTATGTTGGTTAATCTCCGTGATATCAAAAAAGCCACATACATTTGTTCCTGAGAGGCTACACTTACAGGTATTAAAGTCCCCCACCCAGATGTTATTACATTTGGGGTCCTCACCATTTACAACACTAGCCAGTTTTTTTGCTAGGTCTTCCACAAACTTATAACGGGTTGCATTAAGAATGTTATTATAATAATGTATTAGAATGAAATGTTAGTTGTTGCCCACAACTATAGATGCCGGGTGGAAATAAGGGGAATCACTGTCCACCATGTTTAATACAATCTGTGCTGTTGAGGAGATACAAATTGCTAGGCCTCCCTTGGCTCATCCATATAGTGAAGGTATAGCTGGGGCAGACATTGTGACATAGCCATCGATGTGCGGTGTTTGTACGTGCCATGTTTCCTGGAAAAACAGCATTTGTACTGATTCAGTACTGTCTATCCACTCCTCATCTTTGAGCTTGTTCTCGATACCAGCTATCTTCCAGGATCTGGGATTTATTTGGCTAGTTGCCCATTTACCCTTTTAATTTGTCCAGTGTTGCTGTTCTCAATTCCTTTTGGGCTCCTATCCCTATTATTACTTTCTACCACTCAAGCCTCATTCAGTTAGTCCTGTTCACCCAGACTAAATAATGAGCCATAACAATTTTACAAGCCAATGATGGACCCTGACTATGTGTGTTTTGTGGATAAGAGCACAATTTTCTTTTTTTTAGGGAAACAAAAGAGGGTTTATAAAAAAAACTGTGGGACAGCAACCACTCGTTCCTCTCTATTGGCCACATTTTGCTCTTTGGACTGGTTCTTCTTGAGAAAGGTTTTGAGTATCGGAAATTGATTATGGGTTGGAGGGACTCACTTTATTTATGAATTCTACCCGAGATTCTTTGGCTTGAGATGTTAATTTAGTGGTTCCTTTTAAGATAATGATATAAGGAGTTGCCTCTAGGGGTAGATGTAATGTGTCTGGGGTAGATAGATAAGGAGTTGCCTCTAGGGGTAGATGTAATGTGTCTGGGGTAGATAGTTATTCCCTCGGTGTAATTATGCTCTGATGCATTGACAATGCATCCCTATCCTGCATTGTCACCACTCTCAAATCTACTATTGCCCCAGTACTATCTGTTTTAGGTTGTCATGTTTCCACAGGGAAAAGTGGATTATACCACTGTTGTGTTCTTAGGTTGTTTATGAGTAGTAGGGCCATTAGTACAATCCTGAGATTGAGGATCGAGTGAGGGTACATCACTTTTGGGTTTCTTCTCTGGTGATCGCGCTAGATTCATACGTGTTCTCATAGTAGGGTCAACAATATAATCTACATCAGTAGCTGTTAAGGAGGTAGCCCACTGAATCCATCTTGGATGCAGGGCTTTTGCATTAGGAATGCTGGCCTTGGTGACAGCCTCTAAGGCCGGAACAGGAGAATCCAGAATTATGCATTTTTCCAGAGCCAATAGATTTTCCGTTAAGACAGTTGTTTGAACTGCGTTTAAAAAAACCTCTCGATGCAAAATGCATTTCTGAATTGGAATGTATATACAATTTATAATCAATCAGCACTGTTTCTCCTTCATTGAATAAAACATATGTGTAACCACTGGAACCTGCAATTATACTGATTTTTAAATTAGTAGTGTTAACACAAGCATGTAATTGTTTAGACTCAAGCATGTCTGTTTGCAAGTTTCTGAGCATAGTAGCATGTTCAGTAGTCCAATTGCCTTCAGGTGATACTTTGTATCTCAAGATTTTGGAAAATGTAATTTATAGCCATGGTCCGCGAATCCCAAATAATATTATCCACTCTGACCAAATGTGTGTTTAAATCATAATGTGTGAGGAAAATGCCATAATCAAAAGGCAACGCTTCTAAGTTAATTTCTTGTAAAATTGACATAACTCAGGCAGCAAACAGATGTGGTCTGTTCTTATACTCTTGAGGGAGCCTACAGAATCTTGTTGGGCTTCTAGCACTGGGACTACAGTCAAATTGTGGCTTTCGGGTGCTATATTTTGACCGAAAAAGCTAATGGAAATGTTCAGTGTAATATTTTATTGTTTTTGATAATGTTGTTTATTAAGCCAGTGCTGTGTGAAATTTGTGCAGAAAAAGTGTGTGTGTGACTGTTTAATTGTCAATAGTCCAAGACTATACCATAGGATTGTTCAGGTTTAAGCATAGGAAATAACCGATTATTCATGGGGAAGACACAAGACTCAATCACACCTTCATATTCTAATTGTGATTGAATCGGCCTAACAGGGATTTAGATCCATTTATAATAATATACTGTGCTTGCCATTGTGCACTGGCCCTTTTAGGCATGCCATAATATGGTGAGTCTTTATCCTAACCCGCATGATTGGGATAAAAAGCTGGGGCTTTCCCAAGAGCCCATTTTACAGAATATGCTACTTTAACTTCCTCTGGAACAAGAGCAGTCCCCGTGAGTCCTTACTAACACACCATAGTGGCCAATCATTCTCAGCCAATAGAATGTAACATTAATTAGATACATTTTGTCAAAATATTACTTCAACAGTATGCAGTATGTCACCCTCAATTTGTATTTCCAAGTCTTAAGCCTATCAGGAGGACATAGCCTCTGATCCGAAGTTTCAACCTGTATATAGCCATTATTTAGTCTTGCCACCAGAAACTCTTGAAGGGTCTTGTGATCTAATGTGACCTCTGCTTCACTGCAGAGAATAGTTCTCATTTTGTTCTGAAGAAGAGCTCTGAGTATTTGTAGCATATTTAGCAGAAAGTCCTGCCACTTTCTTCTTTTAAATTTGTGGTTTTTATTGTGGAAGTTTCTCTTCCATTTTTATGATGAGGTCAGAGGAGCACTGTGAGTCCGGTTTATGTTTTCCATACTCCTCCTGTCTGTGGTTGCTTCGTCCTGCTCTCTAAGGCCACTTCTATGTAGAGTCCTGAATGAAAAGGACGCATATCAAAATACTGATACCTATCAGGTTGTTTAAATGCATCACAGTTACGTAAATGTAACTTTTTTGGGAAGACTCCTGTTGCGGTGATCCAGTCCTTGTTTTAGTTTTAGCTCTGTCTTTATTTTTATACCAGCACTTTCTAGAAAACGTAAGTGTCTGCTTGGCAGTGTCAACATCAGATTTGGCTTTAAGTTGTGGCATACTAGGCCTCGTTCCCTAATTACCTAGAGATTTGTAGGTTTCGGAAATCATTTTTGGTTGCTTGCTTTCCTGATATACAGCTGGAACTAAAGTGAGCTGTTGGCATGTCAGCATAGAAGTTTCATCCCCAAATCCAGTGCAGGGGTTGCTCCATGTTCAGCCTGAATCTGTTGAAGCACTTCAGGTAAAACTGCAATTGAAGGAGTAACACAAGCAATGGTGAAGATGACCTCATGATATACACTCTTCAACTGGGGCAACCATACCAAGTGGAAGACCCATAGTGAGATACATTTATCTTGCTGTCCCAAATGTGGAAAACCTGCTTCAAGCTGATTTGTTATTTGTTTAATCCAAAACAGAATTTCATCATGTTTGGTAGGAAACCTGCCCATATAGACATTAAAGATAACTGGACTAATTGCAGGCACAGCTAACTACACCTGTCCAGCTTGAAGAACCCTTGCTGGTGCATTAATAAATATATGCTTAATACACTGCATCAGACGCCAATTCAGCCTAACCAAATGATTTAGAGATCGATCATTTCTTGCTGGTATAATGTATTTGCATGCGGATAAGACGTATAGCCGGTTAAGGCTGGCCAGGTTGCCTCATAATTACTAAGAGGGCTCAGTCTTACATTTTGAAGTATATGTGGTAGGATGCTTTTTGAACCAGTTATGATGCTGCTGGTTTGTTAATGGTATTTCTAAATATCCATAATGTCTATATTCAGCTGCACTGTAGCCTCAGTGTATGTGCGAAATGTCTGTAAATTGTTATCAACAGCATGAAACAAAGAATAAAAAACTTCACATTTGTGAGTTTTGTGTGCCTCAACAATAATGGTAACTCCTCCAATGTCATTGGTAAGCCCATATCTAGTCAAATGATTAGTAACAGCTTGTCTGCAGTTAACAGAAATCATTCCTGTTTGCGCCATTTTAAATTAATGGAATTCAAAAAAGGAAAAACTATAAGGGAAAATCCTTTTAAAAGATCAAGTTCGATCAACCTACAGATGTAAATTCCTATTAAAACCGAGGAGGATAAATCCTTATCACCATGGGCGTCTCTGTGTAAAGGTAGTATAGGATCCTTGGGCACATACAAGAGAACTTCTCAGGAGACCTATCAAATAGGCACCATACCTAGAACTTTGGTGGTGCCAATTTATACAGTTCCTGTAAAATTTGTATGATTGTGTATAAAGGCAACAAAAGTTCACTAAATAGAGAATGAGTCTAATAAGAGTATCAGTAGATGGTTTTTTTTTGCTGGCTAGCAGTACCACATCTAAACCCCAAACCTTTCTGAGTTTTAGATGTTATTAATAACCAGGAACATGACCATTCTGATTCCCATAGAATGTGCAGGAACAGATCTAACCCTTTCATTGGTCACTTTTGTATGCCCAAGGTGTAAAAAAAGAAAATGATATTGCATTTTCAAATGTATATTGAAAAGCTGAAATCCTTGTAAAGAAAATGTGAACTGTAATTATCCAACAAATGGAACACATCATTGTTATAACAATTATTAGAATGGTGAAAAACATAAGCAGCTCAATAATGTCAAATATTCCTAATGTCACTAATGTTACTCCAATCCTTCATTATTACCTCTACCCTAGTGAGAGCATACTGGAAGTACCCTTCTGCCAGACCTGTTAGAAAGATCTTGGTAGTATGTAACTGGAAGCCAGCCTCAGTGTATAAACAAATGCACCCTTCTAAGTGTGCAGGCCTGCACACTTCTCTTGCACAGCTATCTTCCTTCTCAGGATGAAGGTCGGTGCCAGCAGGGCTGCAAATCAGTCACAGCTCACAGCAGTTTCCAAGATAACTTCAGTGTGAAGTGCTCTCACTGAAATCAGCATGGGTGCTGAATAAATAATAAAACACCCTCCTTATTCTACTGTGCCAGAGGTTCAGAACAGTGGGCTTTATTACAATGGTGGTGGGACCACCACCGGCAGCCCATCGGTGGCGGTCCCACCACCATTAAATCTTGCATTACGGCCTGCCACATTATGATGTCGGGTGGATGCTTGCCGTTGTAGCCTGTCGGACCGTCGGAAGTCGGCTATCCCTACAATGGTGTTGGTACCTGCCAGGCACCCTATTGGGATTAGAATGTCCCTTCCCGTCGGCCATTTTATGGTAGGTTACTGCCATGAAAAAGCAGGAGAAAAGGTACATTAGGGGCCGCAGCAGGCCCCCCTTCCCCCTGGCCCTCCGACATGGACCCCATATCCCTGCACCTTGTGTCAGGCCCGGCATGATATTTTGATATTTTAAAGGTAGATGATTTATAGAAATGCTTAGAAATAGTTTAAACATTTAAAATATTATAGCACTATTTAAATTAAATTGTATAATTAAGTTATACTTTTTTCTAAAATTGTTTTTGTTAGTTTCTTAGTGCACCTACTAGTTATTGTTAGATTTGAAAATACTCCACATTAAAGATGTTGTAATTTGATTAAATTCAGTCTTATTTTACATAAAAGCAGTAAAGCAGTTTAATGTGAGTGGGAATAATAAATAAACCCCGCCCCCCAATAAAATCCAACACTGTCTATAATGCAGCTTAGATTGGAGTGGTAGAGTTATGTAATCTCTTTAATGTCCAACATCTCCCCAAAGTAGTTTAGATTGAAGTGGGATAATAAACATTCTCCCTCAATGTCCAATATATTAAATTAGATTGGAGTTGGAGAATTAAAGCTTCCCTATTACATTCTACCACTTTCCCCAATGTAGAATAGAGTGTAATGTGTATAGTAAATCCAAGCCCTTCAATATCAAACATTTTCCCTAGAGTAGCTTAGATTAGAGTAGAATAATAAATCTAGCTCCTTCGATGTCCATTTCCTTCCTCAAAGTAGCTTAGATTTGAGTGGGTGTATTGCATGCAACCCCTTTAAAGTCTAACTGTTTCTCTAATGTATCTTGGATCGAGTAAAAATAGTTAATCTAACCCCTTCAATGCCCATAATTTTTCCCAGTGTACGGTGGATTGGAGAGGGATTAGGCAATTAAACCCCTACAATGTCACTTTTTTTTAACAGCAGCAGTAACTTTTTACAGGCACTATGTATTCTCTGTTATTATTTGTATGCCAATCATTTTATATTCATAGGTCTAATTAAACATTTTTACATTTCCTTCTCCATTTTTGTTACGTTTTTATTATTTACTTTTTAAACAAAATAAATAAAATAATGTTTTTTTTTTACATTTGGGCATATTCTAGCATTATTTTAGAATTTATCGTCAATAGTTTATTTTTCACAAAATTATTTTTGTAATATTTTTTCAAAACATAATTTTCATTTTTTGAATGCATACATTTCGAAGTACTGTAATATACCAAATAATATTATGCTAGTAATTGTTCTATACATATGTGCATTTTTCACAAATGTTTAAATATTTTTAAACTTGTTTATAACATTTTATCCAAAGGTTTATATTGCATTTTCATCATTTAATGTAATTTAATGCTAATTGTTTCTACCACTACCGTTATTCTTTAGTCTACCAACCTCAATTAGGCCAATCCAGCTTAAGTGCAATTCCTCTGTTAGTGTTCTACAGATCAGGCAAGATTAAATTTGAGTTACTTTTAGGAGAGTTAGTTGTTGCTGGATGTGTTTAGGCGTTATTATTGGTTAGGACTTGATTCTGAGTTTGGTGGTGTTTTTCTGCGTCCACACCGCTAAAGCTCACGGCCGTCTGCCCGCAAGATTACGAGTTGCCTTGTTGTCTGGTGGGCAGTCTTTGGCATTCCCACAGCAGTGCCTATTCAAAAGGCAATGCAATGTGAATGCCAAAGCAAGTTCCTGCACAGCATAGACTGTTAAGTCCATGCCATGCAGGAAGTGGGCATGCATGCAGACAGGGGATACACCATATGCCCCCCTCGATGCATCCCCATGGCCCTGAGGCACCAGGGGGCACTGTAGGACCGCCTTAGTTTCATTACTGCCACAGTTTTAATAGCAGGCTTACTGCCTTGAAAACTGTGACAGTGAGGAAACTCATAATATGCTCTGTAGTGCAGCAGATGCGACACCAGCATATTATGTCCTCTGACCCCTGCAACACCGCAGAGGGATCATGGATCCCTGGAAGTTGTGGCAGTCCAATGGTGGCCTGACCGCTAAAATAAGAAAACGGAGGTCAGTCTGCCGGGGCGCACCACCACCGCTGCGCCACCCCAGGTTTGGTGGTCCAAAGATTGCCAAACTCTGAATCAGTCCCCTAGTGTTTTTTTGTGGTTTGGGTGCAAATGTTAGGTTGTAGTGTTATTTTTCCTTATGTAATGCATTAGACCTTAATGTAATATGTATACTTGTAACGGGGAGGACTCGGGTCCACCAGGCTTACCTGTCTCACCTCTCTTTGACCAGCATACAGGGACCTGGAGAGACACCGACGTCCTGGAAGAAACAGATCCGGAAGACAACAACGAGCACTGCTTCTTTAAGTGGCCGGAGTTAGAACGGGACAACGTCACGAGACACACCCCCTCGACCCAGGTAAAGGCCGGTCAGGAATCATCCCAGGTGTGTTATACACTCGGAGGAGAGCGGAGCTGGAAGGAGGAGGACGATTGCGGAGGAGAGCGGAGCTGGAAGGAGGAGGACGATTACGGAGGAGAGCGGAGCTGGAAGGAGGAGGACGATTGCGGAGGAGAGCAGAGCTGGAAGGAGGAGGACGATTACGGAGGAGAGAGGAGTAGGACGGAGGAGGACGAGTGCGGAGGAGAGCAGAGTCGGAGAACGAAGGCGGAGGAGAGGCGGAAGCAGAGGAGAGACGTCGACGGCGGAGCAGAGGCAGGAGGCAGAGGAAAGAGACCATCAGAGGAGTGAGACGGAGACGAGATCGGATGAGGGAGAACGGCGAGGGACGGCGGTCAGAGACGAGGACGGAGAGAGAAACGTTGAAAGGGAAAGGTCCAGAGGAGCGGAGTCCACCAAGCCAGGAGGCCAACAGGAAGGCGCTTCGCCCAGGCACACTTCATCGAGGGAAGTGTGGCTACCAGAGGTACGATCACGGCTTTCGGGCTGGGCGGGTTTTAAGTGGGCTAAACCCCCTTAGCAAAAGAACGTAAACTCACACCCTGTGCACTTCCCCTCCTTCACTATCCCAACAATGTGGGCCATAGTCGGATACGAGTGCACGTGTGATCCCTCACTCCCTTCCCCGTGCTACTACGTCGAACAGTACCTAAAACTCCGTTGTCTTTCTTTTCTGCACCGGTGAGACGCCTCAACATCGTGGAGGAAGAAGGGCGAACCACCAGTCCCAGAAGGCACCGGGACGAGAGACGGAAAGCAATGGAAAAACGCCAACAAAGACTGTCTGACGACACAGAAACCCCGCTGCCATATTACAGGAAAACCATCCACAGAAAACGAACATTTAAAACAGTAGAACCTGCTTTACCCAGAGTACCGGTGTCAGTAAGTCTATTCGAGGGGTCTGTATCCCCGATCACCCCAACGCCAGTCAGTCAGGGACAACCCGAGGCGCCACAATAGTTTAACTGAATATAAGTGTATATTATGAGCCTGATTCTGATGTGGTTAGGAAGGCCTCCTAGTAGCATTTGCTCATTCCAAATTGGATCGGGAACGTGTCTTTCTGACTGACTAGGAAAGGAATTCTACTGAGTTAGGCGTTAGGAATATCCCAATCCCAACCTGACGGCATTTGGAATGACCAAGCCATACAGAGCAGGATTGTATATCTCTACGGGCAGCATTTCCAAATGATCATGTACGAAGATGCATTTCAACAGCGTTTCTGAATCGTGCTGTCCGACTCGAATCGGTAGTCGGAATCAGACTTTGGGGGTCCATAGTGGGCCCTCTAGCACTGAGAGTCTACTCTATAGGGCCCGTGGGGGTACCCATTGATCCCCTATACCAGCCATGCACCATGTGGCAGTCACCAGGGGGTGCCTGCCACAGGTGCCTGCTTTTCCCCAGCCACCCCTTTCTTCAATGGGGCCTATGTATTCGGTCGGAGCACCGGCTCCTATTGAAGTCAATGGAAGTCCAACTAAATTGTAGCTGGAACATCTGGATCTATCATACTTGGTCGGTTGGACTTTCTCAATCAAATTCGGTTGTAAACCATTCCCAAACCCATTCGGTCAGGAAGCTTTCCAAACTGCATCAGAATCGGGCCCTATGTATATTATATTACTATTAATGTTCATTTGTTATGTTTAAGGGGCTACTTCAGTTGAGTAGATGGGTATTCAGCATTTTTTTACAGGTTGTCCGTTAAACTCAAGGATTTATCCCATTTTTTGGCAAGTTTTTTTTATTGCTTATAAAAGGAAATATTGTATTTGGACCAATTTTAATTGTAATTTCCTTTCTTTCATTCATCCTGGAGTGGTTTCTAGACTTCAATTTTCAGGTAATGTATGGCTTTTGAGGAGTACAATGTTTCCTCGGGGATATATTTTTGTATACTCGGATTTTTTTCATTTTGTTTTTTTATCTATTTTTGCGAATATATTGTTTGGTTGATTAATACACTATCAAGCACATCAGGCAATAAACAGCAAGCTATTTGGTATGTCTTTTCTAGTGGGTGGAAAATGTGCATTTCTGTTTAAGTTCTTTTTTTTACTCTAATGGTTTATTATGTGCTATATATTTTATTTATTTCCTGCTTATTGCTTTTAGATGTGTTTTTAAGAGGAGTTATGTGTTTGGGTCACTGCACATTAAATCATGTATTTATATTTATTGCAGTAATTTACACTTTTCAGTCAGACATGATTTTGTTATTATTAAAATGAAAATTTGTGACTGATTGGTAAAAAGTATTACAATAATATTTATAAAATAATTAGACTGGTACATTTTCCGGTATATGCAGTTGTATTTTGTTTTAGTTGGAATAATTGGGTTACCGTCCTTGCTGTGTATTCACAATATGGCAGGCCTTGACTGTTGGTTAATGTTTCTACTTTGCATTATAGTATTTCATACATTGATTGGTCTCTTTTGATACTTAAGGATGTATTTGGGTTATTGAATGTTGTATTCTAAGTTGCTGACAGTTTTGTTCATTTTGTAATATTTCTAGGAATTGGTAGAGTTCAGGGTGGCTTTGCCTAAGTGTTCCTTGGACGGCATTGAGCCACAATGCCACTGCATTGATTGTTTTGGCTTGTTGTGCCTTATTATACAGTCATATACATCCTGTCATGGCTTTGATAATTGGGTTGGCTTCTGTGGCAAGAATGGTACCATCTGCCAATCCAAGTCTCCTTAAAATAGTCAATTGGGAGACTTAATCTGCCTTTGTATGTTTAGTACTAAAGTGATTTTATTAGGAGGTTGTAGTGGTGTTCCAAAATCTGTTACTGGGACTTATGCTTGGACAATTACATTTTTTCATAGGCAAATTGCTTTTGTATTGAGCACCCAACAACTCTATTACAAGTCTGGCAGTCCAAGGACAGCCACACTCGTAAGGGCGGGCAGCGGCGGTCTTTCAACCACCCTATTACAGTTAGCGTGGTCAGACCCACCGCAGCCACCAGGGAATCACCATTACCTGGCAGTGCTGCAGTGGTAAGTAGGCTACAATATGCTTGGCAGGACTGCTGCGGACTGGCGAAGAATATTACGAGTTTCCTCTCAGCCGCAAATTTCATAGTGGTTCCTCCTCCAAGAAAACTGTGGAGGAGAGAAACCAAAGGGACCCTACAAGGGCATGGGTTGCATCTCATGTATCCCCCTGTATGTTTGCCCCATGGTTCCTGCACGGCATGGACTTTACAGTCAATGCCATGCTGAATCTGGTTTTGGTGATCCTATTGCGGTACCTATTGTCAGGGCACCACTGTGGAAATGTAAAAAAAAAGCCAGCCACACACAAGAAATACTCATAACCTAGCGGGTGGCTGGACCATGAGTTTGACGGTGCGGGAATAGGACAGACCCGGAGGCACACCACCAAACTTGTAATCAGGGACTAAGTGCAGAATTTTGAGGTGTCCCCAAAAATTTTGTTTTAGATGGTAGCAAGAGTCCTGCATAACTGTATGTTGGTATATTTTTTAGAATGAAGCTAATCATTGCTTGTTGAAGTCAATTATTATTTTTGAGGGATATAGTTGTTAGTTTAGGATTTTATTTGAGTTAATTGTATGTGGTATGTTGCACTTTGTTGTGCAAAAGGGCATAGAATTAAGATATGTTTGTGCTGTGATATTCACAGTAGATGATATAATCTTGTACAAATGCTGTACGAATGGTGAAGTGGATGATTTATATGCCATCCATCATCCACATGTGTTTCGTGCTAATCCTAGGAGGTTCTTTTCTGTAGCAAAAATGACTATTCTTATGTCATTGTTAGTGTTGTCATACATAAGGAAAGGTTCCCAACTATGGGCCTGATTATGATGTCGGTACTAGTATTGACATCCAGCATAGTGGTCGGTTGGACAACAGCCGGCAGAGGGACTGACTGATACCCCCAACAGGCTCATGGAGCATGATGGAGCCTCGGTAGGATGTTAATCCATACAATGGGGGCAGTGCCAGCTGAGGCACTGGAGAAATTACACTATCCCTTTTCCCTTTTCCCTCTGCCTTTACATGGCAGTCCAACAGCGATGTAAAGGCAGACAAAATGGGACTTTGGGGGCCCCTAGCAGGGCCCCAGTCCTCCGTGGGCCTCCACTATGGGCAAAGTGGAGCATATTTGGTACCCCCAAACATCCATGCACCGTGTACCAGGCCCACATGGCGTCTGGCACATGGTGCATTAATGTTTGAAACAGCCCTTTTCCACTGCAGCTTGTGCTATGGTCCTTTTCTAGGGCCTCAGCACAAGCTGCAATTGAAAAGAGCAGTCACATTGTAATCTGGCAGGTGAAACCACCAACATGTAGTCAGTTGGACACTTGCCCTATACTATCGCAGTCGGACGATCGTCCGACCACCATTGTAATGAGTCCCTATTTGTTATCTAACAAAGTTTGTTGAAGTAATCATTTTTGTGGGAGCATTATGGGATATGTGTTTGATTTTTACCTTGTTTAAAAAAACATATTAGTACATGTTGGTGGTTTCACCTGCCAGCTGCAGCACACACTGCAGTACACACTATACACATTCCAAACATCCATGTGCTATGTGGTAGGCACCATGCAGTGCATGCCACATGGTGCAGGGATGTTTAGGGTGGGACCATAGGTGCCCCTCAGGGCCCATGGCGGAGGTCCAGGGGAAAGGAGGCCCAGCTAGAGACTCCCCAAGTCACTTTCTGCCTGCCTTTTCATGGTGGGTTAACCACCATGGAAGGGCAGCAGAAAGGGATATCCTATCCCTACGGTGGTGCCTGAGCACAGCACTGCCCCTTTTTAGGGAATTGGAGTCCAACCGCCGCAGTGACATGATCCTAGATCCTGTCGATGGGGTGGTCTTCCCCCAGCAAAGATCCTATCGCCTGCATCCTAATTCAGTGGCTGGATCCAGTGGGCTGTATCGAAGTGGGACTGCCATCAACCGCCTGATGCTGGTGGTCCCACCGCTATTTAATTCATGCCCTAATTCTAAGACATCTGCAAACGTGCATGATATATGATCAATTGCACAGATAATGGCTTTGGAGGGTTGGCTGGAAGAATATTTTTTTGAATCAACTAATTATGGCATTTGACTTTTAAATTTCTGCCGGACATATTTCTTCTGTACGCAATGTAGGAGAGTAGGGTCTGCTTCCTATGGCTACCCCCACTTTTTGCTGTGATTCACTGGTTTCTCGACTTTAGTATGGCTGTGGTCCTGCTAATCAGGCCCACAGCCTAGCTGTTCTCTCTCTAAATTGATACCATGTACTTTAGGTACATACAAGATTGGTTACTGGGTCACCCTTGTGAGCCCCTGTATATGGTGTCTTAGGTACTCAGGGCATAGGTGCACCTTAGGTCTACCAGGGGCTGCAGCATGTATTGTGCCACCCCTAGTTAGCCTTCCAAACTGACACCACAGGTCTGCAATTGCAGCCTGGGTTAGGTGGTGTAATCACCCCTTACTTAAATATACTATACCTTTATCTCTCTGTCTATATATAGACACATATTAACCTGTAAGTCACTCGTATGGCAGGCCTTGACAATCCTGGAGGCAGAGTGCTTGGGCGCCCTAGCATGAGCTGAACCCCTCTGCAGCTTTCAGAACCATCTCCTTATAGCTGTTCTATGATATAGCCATACCATATACTCTTAAGTGCATTATAATTCTCGCGGTTAATGCTAACTTTGGTTTGACTTTATCAAAACATGTCGTGCAAGGTGTCAAACACTTTGGAATACTACCCCCCGACACTGCCATAGACACGAGTCTGCCCACCTGCTGCTGGACGAAACTCCTGCAGGGGAGGCCTGGACAATAGGTTTCCTGTCCAAGGAAGTGCTAGGCAGGCTTTAGTGTATTGGTGCAGGGTGGGTTGCATTCAGTGAATGCTTTTCAGACACTTCCTGGGGCACACAAGGTACTCCATGCATTTCCCAATTCAAACCGTTTGCTGGGGCACTCAGCCCCAGCTCTGGTGCAAAACTGGGCAAAAGTGAAGGGGTGTAACAACCCCCTCCCCAGGTCCTCCCATAGATGGGACCCCTAGAGTTTGTCCAACCTCTGAACTTGCCATAAGAATAGGATCCCAGTCCCTAGGAATTTAGATTACCCTGGACAAAACTCTGCAAGATATATCTTGGACCTTCGACATTTCAGCCTGGAAGACATAGGAAATCTCCCTTGTGGTCAAGGTGTGACCACCCTGTTCAAACAGGCAACAAAAGTCTCTTCGCTGGTCTGCATTTTTGAGGCTCCTGCCAGATCCTGAAGAATCTGCAACACCGGAAATGGACTTCCAGACATTCCAGACACTGACCTGCACTCCCAGCAAAGCTGAGACCTGTAGCCGACACGAGAGACGTGGGACCGGAACTCCTAGACATCCTGCATTTTTGCAACTGCACCTACTTCCCAAAGTTTCCCGAAGTTGTGCATTGGAGTACTAGAAGCCCCTGCCCGAGCACCTTTTGCAACCGAAGCTCAGAGGCCTACACTCCTTGAGTGTCCCGTGGGCCCGCTTTGTGCATTTCCACTTGAGGAGACATTGCAGTTCCTAGTCTGTTGGCTAGCAAGCCCCCACGAAGGCCCATCTTTGATTACTTGAGCTTTCCTGGTTGCTCTAAACAAGCTCTCACTTCTCTCCAAAGGAGGAGTCCCTCAGACCTTGCTGGTCTGAACAAAAGACAATCTTGTTATCTTGCATGGATTGCTGTTGCCAAGGCTTGTTTGGTCCAATCTGGATTCTGATGCTGCAGCACTCGAGATCCTTTGTGGGACAGCTCGAATCCAAATCCTGGTTGTCATAGACGCCTCCTGGTCTTCGTGGCTGAAGAGTCAAGCTTCACCTCTTTCACCTAAAATCACCCAACATCGGCTGGCATCTTCTTCTCGCCATCCTGGTCACTGGCTAGTGACCCAGAGCCTGTCCCTTCTGCTTTGAGGTTCTTCACATATCTGATCCACCCTTGGATCCACCCGGACACTTTTCCTCTGGTCTGCTGCAGCATTTCTTCGCAGCTCTCCATTGGGATCGACGACGAAACCCAACATCAAAAGACACCTATGCACCCGGCTTCTGGGGTGAGGTTACTCGAGTACTACAGTGCTCCCGTGGGTATTGACTCTCGAAGTGTCTAAGTCTAAAAGGGTTCCCTCGTAGTTCACCTCTAGGTACCCTTAATCTTTAAAACTGTAACTAGTTTGTTCTCCATAGAAAGTCATTGATATGTTTAGATCTGCACGCGTCCCCCGTGGGCCTCCTGCATCCTAACCTTTTGTGGTTCTAGGTAGCCTCAGCAATTCTAAAGTCCCTAGGCTTGCTTGTCAACTCTAAAGTGGTTCTTATACCACTATTTAGTATATGGTTTGTGAGGCCCCTAGGGCACAACGTATACTGTGCAACTTATCGTATGCTAATTAAGTTTCTTGTATTGTACTTTTACCTCTGACCTCATAAAGAGACCAGAGGGGTTGTGTTTAGAATAAATACATATATCTTTTATATATACCTTGTGTGGTGTGCTTTCATTTGATCATTCAAGAGATTATAATTGGTAAAACAACTTGCTTAACTCACCTCTAAGTCTTAGCCTGAAGGCTGCTCTCCACAGCTACCACTAGGATAGCTTTTTATTATGTTGACTTTACAACCTACCATTGATGGAGCAAGGATTCGCACATGAAGCGACTTGCTTGTATTCATGAACCTCGAATGACGTTAATACACTAATCAGTATGTTTGTCTTATTAATATTACATTACACGACTCAAATGGGTGTCCGAGAGAAGCTTGCTTATGTGTTTTACAAACCGCAATACGCTTGCAACTAAAATGGCTGCTGCTACGCGGGATTTTATACTGTGCATGCGTCTGTCATACTCACGTGACATGACGTATCTTTTGCTTGGGGGGAAACTTTCGCTTCTGCGCCCTAGAATTAAAAAGGCTTTTTTGTGTAACCGCATGCATGAAGCTTGCACTGCTCCTTTTGTTAAGTTGTTCGTACTGCTTAACCATAACACAGTAGTTAAAAATAAAGTAATGGAAATAGTCTAGAAATAAATGGTATACAGTACAATCATTTATTCTGTCTTCTAAAATTGTTTCTTTTCCACTTTCATGTATCGTAATCTTTGGGCCTGGGATGATCTGTGACTCCATATTGGAAAACTGTACTGTGCAAGTCCTGAAATCCACAGAGTCTACAAGCTTTGGCATTGAACCTCTGCCAACATCAGAATGAACTGCAAAAATCGTGGGAAGCTGACCCTTCACCTCTGTCAGAGGAAGCTCTAATGTACAAAAGTTATTACAATGTATTTACCAATAGAACATTCATTGTCGGGTGGAATAAAGATGTCATGTGAAAAATAAAATGATGGGCGGGAACATTCATTTAAATATGAGATGCAGAAAGTTTCTTTTGCTATGGTGTGATGACCTCACCTCTTCTTTTGTCCAATCAAAATTGGGGATTCTTACACTTGCAACATTGGGGGGTGGTACACTGACCTGGAAAACAGTATAACTAGGATAGGTTTAGTTAGTTAATTTGTATGACTTGTCCGAGTAGCTTACCTGTCACTGACCCAACTCACTCGATAGGTGATCGAGAACAGAGATGCTGCAAACACTCTGTCAGAAGATTCGCTGACCCAATCGGGGTCCTGGAAGCTGAGGTGCTGGCGAAGCACTTTGTCAGTGAATTCGATAACCCAATCGGGGTTCTGGCTATTAGCTGCAGAGAGGGAGCAGCGCAGACGTTGCAACTGAACTGCGGGTGCTGGTCTTAACCTTTGGTGGCCCTGTCCTGATCCAAATCTGGTTATCCTGTTCTGATTCTGATCTGCACCTGCTGACCTACTGGCGACTGCAACTTTTGGGGTTTTCCTGTCCTTTAACTGACCAGTGGCCAGGGTTGGTCTTCACACCATTCTAGGTAAATATAAGTCTGTGTGGGGCTTGTCATTATATTTTGTTTGCTTCTCTTTACCCTTCCTAATTGGTAAAAGCTTGATTACATATGTTCCCTTTTTTTATTAATCTCCCTTTATGCTTGAAATCATTTTTGATTGTATGATACGTTCCTTTTCTTACCCTCCCTTTGGTAAATGCTCAAAGTTGTTTTTCGATTAAATAGCATGTTCCCTTTTCTTAACTTTCCATATTGGTAAATGTTTAGTATAATATATCTTTTGCATAGTTATACATTAATTCTCATTTTCATTATTGAGAGTCTTTTGGTGTTTAAACTTTGGATCATGACCATTTAAGAAATGTAGATAAAGAGTTTAAACCTTTCCCGAGTTTGTGGTTATTATATGAGTGCAAATGTTATTTTTCTTATTATTCTAACACCCTGATCCAATAGGTTTACAGGTACCAGTGACAAGGATTGGTAAGTCAATGGTATAGGACTTAGTAGGTAAAATAACTGGTAGTAGAGCAAAGGTTACCTGATTAAGTTATAAGGTATTGATTATGGGCCCAGGTGAGTATGGTAAATTTATAGTCCGGTGACCTGCGTATAGTATATTCTTTTGGCAGCAGTAGTATGGTTAACGTTTAGTTAAAATAGGTAGTTAATTTAGTTATTTGGTTAAATGAATTTTTTTTTGCATATTTGAAATTGGATTATTGATGTTATATTGATTTATGTATTAACCAGAATTGTTTGTACCTGTTATATGTTTTGTCTGGAATCCCCGGGGGCAGAATAGCGGGTGGTAAAGGGAAGCCACACTGCAGTGAGTTAGTGCATGGATAGGTAGAACCGGAAGCACTATTTAGGGTTTTCTGTATGAATATATGAATAAATGATAGCAAAGAGTTTGCTAGCAAAACTTTTAGTGTGATATCACCTAGAAAGGGTCACACGAAAGGAGTAGCAGGTTCATCTGTGCTTGATTAATAGCAAAGGGGTTCGCTGGTTTTCCTTAGTACATCCCAGAAGGGATAAGTCGGAAGGAGTAGCAGATTCTCTGATGTTTGCGTGAAGGGTAGACGGAAGAGATCTACTCGTAGTATATGAAGAGTAAGCGGAAGGGATTTACTCGTAGTGATTTAAATGTATCTTTCCTTTGAAATGATTCACTCAGGTACAGTTGCAAATGTTTTTTACGAGGTTAAATAATACAAAATTTGCATTAAAATTGAAAGTAATTAAGTTATCGTATTACCTTGCAAAGGAGGGAGTCAGTTGCGGAGCTGCGCTGACGTCACTCAGAGCCGTGCTGGTATTAGTTGAGACAGCGTGCGTGTAGCTGAGATAGTATTTGTAAAGGCGGGGTGAGCACAGGAGCGTGGGAACTCGTCTCGCGAGAAAAGCCGCGCACTCATTGGTTAATGTTATTGAAAATACATTGTTGATTGGTTGAAGAAAAATAAGAAATGCACTGGTATTGAAAGCACTTTAGGTAAACAATTGAGTGTAACTGAAACTTTCGAAAACCGATAAAAATATATGTGGCATATAGGTCCACTTGACGGAAACAGACCGGATAGGAAATACTCAGGGTTTGCACAAGAACAGATTATAAGAGGGAGACCTTATATTATGTACGGAGAGAAAAGAAAAATGTCAGTTATAAAAATAATAAAAGAATTGTTTTAAGAAAGATAAAGCAATTAAAATGAGAGAAGAGATTATTATTCCGCCACCAAATACGCCTGCATCATACATGATGCTTGAAAGGGGCTATAACACTTGTGTGTGGATAGAATATTGGATGGAATATACAAAAGATGATGGTGTTTTAGCCTTTCCAGAGAATGGTACGTTTAATGGCTGAGTTTTGTACAATTTGAGAACTCGAATGAATGAATTAGATCCTAGACCTAGATTAACGCAGTATGAGGCATTAGAAGAATGGGAGATTGAGGCCTATGAGAGAGATAGACCGAGAAGTAACAGGAATTGGAGTAAGTGCTATCCTAGATTTCCTAAAGAAACAAGAGATAAACAAATGAAACAATGGAGACAAAATATGAAAGTGGAAGGACTATATCCTATATTAACTTTAGAAGAACCTACTGGAAGTAAAAGAACTGAGAAAACAAAATATTATTGACTAGTGGTGAGTCAGTTGACGATTATTTGGAGGATTTATTAATGAAAAATCCACCACCTTATAATGAGGAACCTAGTACTGTGAATCCAAATGCTCCGTTTCAAGAACCACCTCTGATTCCACAAGAGATGCATGAGACTTCAATAGAAAAGGTGTTACAAGATAGAGAAAGATAAGCATTAAATAAACGGAGAAGTCAGTTGATTCGGAAGATTTCCCAATTAAATACAAGTCCCGAAGCCCTGACAATACCAGTAACAATTGGCCCAGTTGTTCATTTGTACGGCGATAAACAAATTAGTCCGAAAACTCCCGTTTTGACTACACCGGTAGTACAGCCAAGAAAAGAAACTTTGATAGTAGATGTTCAGGCAAGTGAATGTGAGTCAATATTCTCCTTGATGGATTTGCCAATAAGAGAACCAGAGAGTAGTTCGATTAGGAAAACCACTCCTTTAAATTCGAGAGAAGTACAGATGGAGACATCCTCAGGTACGAGAAGCGCCACAGTAGTAACCCCTGAAGAAATAGAGAGATGGACACGAGAAATAGAGAAAACAAAGACACAGCCCAAACCATTGGATATATATATAAATTAAGGATTGAATTGGAAGAAATGATGGCTGGGAATGTGGGATTGGACTGGTTAAATACATTTAGTGTAGATGAATTGTTATTTATATGTAAAAGTATCACTACAAATACAAAAGTGTTTCATGTAAAATTAATGGACACAGCAGCTAGTTTGGGAATTGACATTGGTAAATCTAAAGTATTACAGAAACCATATTAAGTTGAATTTTCTGACACAGATCTAGAAAACATGAATGTGTCAGGTTAAAAGGTACAAATCAGGGAACTGATGACGTTATTGCAGAAATGGGGTGAACTTCAAAAATGGAAAGCTAGATGGGCAAAGAAAAAGGAAGAGGTTCGATCAAAACAGATTGCTTCAGAATATGTATTAAAAGAAGCAGAAAAGGTGCAAAATAATGTCCTATGAAAGAGGTACCAGGTGGAGATTATGTGCATATTTGATCATTTGCAAATGATTTTCCGAAACTTTGTGAAAAAACATGTAGAATGGTCCAGGCAAGTCGAGAGATTTGTGAAAGTTTTAAAATGTCTTTTGAAAGATTTAGATGGATTATTTGACATTGTGATTCAAGTAGATTTGTGGACAGAATGTAAAATTGCTGTTGACTGGCCTAGTGATGAGAACCCTAGAGATCCAAAGACAGGGGCTCCTTCCGAAGAAGTTATGAAAAAATACAACCAGGTAATACTCTACCTCAAGGGGAAGGTGCCCGCGAAGGAGACAGATTGGACTAGAATAGATAGAACTACTCAGAATAAAGACGAATCTGTGCATGTATATTATGAACACTTGTTGCAAGTATTCAAACAGTACAGTGGATTAGATAATATAGATATGAAGGATATGACACATTTCATTTATTGAATTGTATCAGGATTAAGACCAGAAATTTCACAATGGATTAAGGACCATAACATTTGTTGGCAGGCCAAGCCGGTTGACAAAATCCTTAAATATGCTAAATATTGTGAAGATGAGCTTGACTATAAACGAAAAGATTTAAAAGAAAAAGTAATGTGGGCACAAGTAAAATTAGCAGAGCAACAAGAGCTTTAGTTAAACCAATTAAATAGTAACCAGAATCAGGGTGATGGTAATGGAGGAATGCCAAGGGCAAAATTCAATAGAGAGGAAGCAAAGAAAAAGTTCCCTTGCCATGGGTGTGGTAAGTTGTGGCACTGGAAGAACGAGTGTAAAGCTGTGCAAAATGGTAATGTGCAAAATAATGATTTGACTCCACAGATGCAGAATGAGGTGCCACGGAAGCCACAGCAGCAGGTAATACAAAACCAGTTACCCCCTGCACCTATGCCAAATTACAGGAGCAAAGCACAACAGAGTGTGGATTCCGCAAATTTGGAGGGAAGTGAAAGGAGAGATACAGCAACCTCACAATTTCTTTTGAGTGATACATTTTTCAGTGAAGAACCCTACAGATGGTGCCTGGGAGGGGAGGAAGATGAGTGCGTGCTTGGCGCCTCCTTGCCGGTGGACCAGTCAGGTCCATACATTGAAGGAAAGGTTGAAGGCAATGATATCACCTTTCTATTGGATTCTGGTGCGACCCGTTCTACTGTGAGAACAGCAGACGTTCCAAACCTACCCCTCTCGGGAGAAGCGATCCAAGTAGTGGGCGTTTCTTATAAACAAATTAGTACCCCAGTTACAGAACCTATGGAAGTTAGATAAGGCAATTATAAATAAATGGATAGATTTGTTGTCTGTGATTCAAGTCCAGTAAACCTGTTAGGTCGAGACTTGTTATGCAAAATGAATTGCACCATTTTCTGTACTCCAAGTAGTGTAGAAATTCAAACCCCAGACCAAGACGGAGTTTATAAACTAATGTTAGCAAAACAAGAAACAGAGACTAAGAAGTTACCTATAGAGGACTTACCAGAATAATTACAACAGACTGTAAAACCTAATGTATGGGATTTTACCGGGAAAGATATAGGACTAATGGCATATGTCGATCCAATAAAAGTGACAGTAAAAGAAGGTGCAGTTTACCCAAATACTCAACAGTACAAAATGAGCCCATAAATAAAAGCAGGTGTTGCAGCAGAAATAAAACGTTTAGTTGAAGCAGGCATTTTACAAGAAATAATTAGCAGTCCATGTAACTCGCCCATAATTGGAATAAAGAAACCGAGTTGCAAGTATAGGGTCGTACAAGACCTCTGCAAGAATAATAAGATTGTTGTTCCCTGCTGTCCGGTCGTGCCAAATCCTGCAGTAATTCTGTATCAGATACCGTGGGAGGCTGGATGGTTTACTGTCATTGACCTGTCACACATTTTTCTTGATTCCATTACACCAAGATAGCAAATTTCTTTTCTCATTTGAATTCAACAGTTATGTATATGTTTGGAATCGTGTCCCTCAAGGGTATATAGAGAGTCCATCAATTTTTAATCAGATTTTGAAAAAGTGCCTTGAGTCTTTGGTACTGCCTGGACAGTCAGTTCTGGTCCAGTATATCGACGACCTATTGGTGGCGTCTAAAACACGAAATGACTGTGTTGTTGATACCATTGCTTTACTGAATCATTTAGGTGAAGGAGGACATAAAGTGTCACCAGAGAAGTTACAATTTTGCACCACGTCAGTGAAATATCTGGGGCACCAGATAGAAAGAGGTGTTAGAAGGGTTACCTCAGAAAGAATCAGAATAATCAAAAAACATGAATTTGCCTCAAACCCAGAAAGAAACCAGAATGGTTCTTGGAGTTGTAGGATACTGCAGGCAATGGATTATGGGATTTGCAGTCTTAGCAAAACCATTAATACAAATGACCAAGAAGAGAGCAAAAGACCCAGTAGAGTGGGATGACAAAAGCATGACTGCTTTCTTAAAACTATGAAAATGCCTGTGTACAACTCCAGCATTAGGGATGCCTGAATATTCAAAAGATTTTGCACTTTTCTGTGACACAGAAGATAATTGTGCACTTTCAGTTTTGACTCAAATTCACGGTCTTTTCTTCCACATTAGACCCGGTGGCATCTGCATTGCCTGCATGTCTGAAAGCAGTAGCCGCAACCTGCATGAGCCTTGAACAGAGTGTGTCCAATATTATGGGACATCCTGTGACCGTGTATGTTCCACATGCAGTTGTAATCTTGTTAACAATGACCAAGACCCAGTATCTCACACCTAGTTGGCTGACTAAGTATGAGAGAATTCTTGTAGGTGCAGGAAATGTAACCATTGCTAGGTGTAATATTCTGAACCCAGCAACACTGTTACCTAATTCACACTTTGCAGAAGTAAAGGGAGAGATTGAACATGACTGTATCAACTTGACTGAATATAGTTCAAAACCACGTCCAGACATAAGAGAAGAGCCATTAGTTGATTCAGAATATGAGCTGTTTGTAGATGGGTCATGTATGAGACATGAGGAAGGAGGTCTAAGTGCTGCTTACGCCGTGTGTACATTGGGAGGCCCAATTGAAGCATCCTATTTACCTGGAGTCAAGTCTGCACAAATAGCTGAATTGATTGGATTAACAAAAGCCTGCAAATTTGGGAAATATTGGAAAGTAACCATATACAGTAACAGACAATATGGTTACGCGGTTGAGCATGACTATGGCCAACTATGGATGCAAAGGGAGTTTCTAACTTCTTCAGGTACTCCATTAAAAATGGTCATTATGTAAAAGATTTACTTGAAGCAATCCAATTACCAAAAGAAGTGGCTGTGGTCAAGTGTGCTGCTCAAAAATCTGGAAATGTCAAAGTGACAGCTGGTAACCGATATGCTGACCAGTTAGCCCAACATTGTGCAAAATTTAAAATGGCTGTTAACAAGAAAATTGAGGTGGATGGAAACTGCTGCCACCTTATACTGCTAGAAGGTGTGAATACGTGGGAGGAAATGAGAGATTTGCAAAAATGGAGCAGAACCAAAGGAAAAGGTACAATGGAGGAAAATAGGTTGTCAGAGAAGGGTTGAAGATGGTGTCATTGTTTATTTTGATAGGAGGCCAATGTTACCAGACTGTATGCTTGCTCCTATGGCTAGGATGGTTCACAGAGACTCTCATTTGGGAAGAGATGCTATGATACAACTGTTCAGACAGTCATGATTCAATGCGAAATTCAGGAACATAGCAGAGGCACATTGCCAGAGATGCCTGGTTTGTCAAAAAATGAACCCAGGGAAGAAAACAGTAGTGCTACAAGGAAAGATTGGGAAAGCAGAGGGTCCCTTTATACAATTGCAGATTGATTTCATTCAGTTACCCCCTTGTCGAGGACTAAAATACATACTTGTCATTGTCTGCCTGTTTTAAAAATGGGTGGAAGCTTACCCCACCCACAGGAATGATAGCATCACTGTAGCCAAACTTCTACTCAGAGAGCTTATATCACGTTTTGGGTTTCCAGTAATGATTGAAACAAACCAAGGCTGCCATTTTAATAATAAAGTAATTGGTCTAATTTGTGAAGCATTCAAGGTTAAGCAAAAGCTGCACTGTGCATATCGCCCAGAGGCTTCTGAAGTGGTAGAACAACTAAATGGCACAATCAAGTCAAGACTGGGAAAGATGTATGAGTCTACCCGATTGGAGTGGCCAGATGCTTTGTCGCTTGTTCTGATGGGACTTAGAAGTATTCCAGACCGGAACACAGGCTTGAGTCCACATGAAATACTAATGGGAAAAACAATGAGGCAAGCATGTGTGCCAGGACACAAACTGATAAGTATATCTAATGATTTAGTACAGGAGTACTGCAAAGAACTGGCTGACCCAGTGCGTTCTATCTCTCACCAGGTTGGGGAAGACGCTGTCGCCAGACAAGCAACTCCAGCACATGACCTGAACCCAGGTGACTGGGTAGTGCTAAAGAAACATACTTGAAAATCTTGCCTGGCACTGAGGTGGGGAAAACCACGACAAGTGATTTTAGTTACCACCACAGCTGTAAAGTGTGCAGGAGTTCCACACTGGATTCATGCCAGTAATACAAAAATAGTGACTGAACCAGATGAAACTGAAGCTGAAGGTTGTGCAGCTGAGGGGGTCTCAAAATATCGATTCTGAATTAGCTGAAGAAGAACAACCAAGCACCAGTCAAGATGATTGGATTCCAGTAATCGACATACCTGCAGAATATGTGAGAACCAGAAGTCAAACTTATCTAGATAGACAGAGCGATAGTGAGGACGAGACAGGTTTAGAAGAAGGTACTCAGATCATAGAAATACAAGTCAAAAGTGATTCTGAGGAGGACCAGATAGGGAAAAATCAGGTAATCGATACTCCACCAAGAACTCCATAGTCTGAGAAGGGACAGACAGTAAATAGGGCGGAAGCTCAAGCAGAAGAAAATCAAGCATTCAAGGAGCTTGAGCAGGACCAGACAGTAGTAGAAAATTGTGTTCAGGATGAAGAAGGTGAATCGAACCAAAGTCAAATTCATCAGATACCTGAACAAGGCCAGCTTAATAACCAAGCAGAAGACACAGAAATAAGACCTGGACCTAGTCAGATAGAGAGGGATACAGAAAACAGCATTGAAATAGATGTGCCACAACTGAATGAAAATAGGAGAGCGTTGGAAGAGGGCCAAAGCACAGTGCCAGCTAAGAGACTTAGAAAAGGAGACAAGTGGCCTAGGTTTGTCAAAAGACTGAAACTACTTTTAAAGACAATTAATGAAGCACCTGAACAAGTGAATAAAATAACAAGTCAAGCTGATCAACCTGTGATACAACCAAGAAGGATAAATCCACGATTGAAGAGACTAAATAATAAATATAAATGCCCTGAGTGGACCTACATCGTGTTGGAAGATTTTGAAAACTTGGAAATAAGTGACAAAAGTGATGAAGAATTGATTGCTAATCAAACTGACGAAGAAGTGAGACCTACCTGTAATCTTCACAGGGTAAAAGACTGTGTAAAAGTTACAAAGAGGGGTTGAATCTCCTTAGTCAGAAATGGCTGATCGTACTGTTAATGGAAGACCGAAAAGAAATTGTTTAAAAACATGCTGTAGAGTATGTGTATGTAGTATAGCAATAGTACTTATAGCTTGGTTAGGACTAACAATAGCTATTCCTTACAGAATGAGTAGAGACACGAAGAATGATGCTAATAAGCAACCACCAAAAGATACAGATTAGCTACAAACAAAAGATACACCTAAAAGAATAGATATACAAGAGAAATCACTTAGCATTAGACAACAGAAGGTAGAATTAGAAGCATCAGATGAGGAAGGACTGCACTATACTGGAATTAAAAAACAGAACTCACTTAAATGTATTTGCAAACCTATTTGTACACTATGTAGAAGCTATGGAAATAGAAGATTGCTATGTTTGTATGAAGCTGCCTACTTCGGTAGCTGATGGTGTGACTTACCACCATTTGCCACTAACATGGAATTTCATGTAGTATTGTAGCTAGCTTATTCTATGAGAAAGGACCTTTACAGTATTATTATTCTAATTCAGATGTGATATTTTCTGAACTTCCTATACGTAGTAACCTGAATCCTGTACGTACTACTAGTGATGTAACACGTTATATGGGTGAATATTTTCTAACTATAGGTACAATAGATATAGCTGAAGCACACAAGAATAATTAAACATGTTTATTGCAAAAAAAGAGAAAATATTTTTGAATATGGTTGAGAAAAGGAGAGAGAATTTCCAAAGAGAAGCAAATGATAAGAATCATAAAATTCCTAAATGGGCTGAAAATATATGGGAACACCTCAAATGGCAAAACCAATGCTGCTATGTTGCTGGATTTCGAAAATAAGGGGAAACGTTGTCTCCACAGGATAATAACTAGTTACTATAACAATATACTCATTGGTTTCAGTGAATGTGAACACAATTATAAGGTAATTGGGGTTGGGGTTATAAAGATGGAACTGAACCTGTGTTTACTAGAGTCTATTATATATGTGGAAACAAGGCCTACTACAAATTGCCAGATCACTGGTATGGGCGTTGTTATTTTGGAAATAGTCTTCCCAAAAATATATCATGTTAATAATATCACTGGAAACAATGAAGAAACTAATGGATTAATACATAGTAAAAGAGCTAGTTTTGGTGAAATAGTAGGTGATATATTTAGTGCATTGATACCTACAGTGGGAGGGCCTCTGAATACACACAGAATCTGCAAATTGTCAACATTAGTGAATTGATTATCAACTGACACTGCTGGAGGGTTCTTGATGGTCAATACCGAATTGGTTGTGATCAGATCAATGGTTTTACAAAATCGACTTGCTCTTGATACATTATTGGCAAAAGAGGGCGGAGTCTGTAGAATGTTGAAAGCGCAACATTGTTTCACTTACATACCTGACAAAAGTGTTGAAATTAGGAGGTATGTGAAGAATATTACTAATTTGGAAAAAGAGCTTAAACCACTGGAGGTTGATAGTGCATGGAAGAGACTTACTGATGGTCTCTCCTCTAGGTAGTTGCCTTTCTAATGTAGGAAAAAGTTTTGTAGGTAGAATACTGATGCCAATGCTGGGAATAGGCTTACTAATTTTAGGAATAATAATCTGTTGCAAATGTCGGAAGCACAAAAAGACATACTCCATAAATAGGCGAGGAGTAAAGAGAAATATTGATGAGATTGAATTAGAAGAGATAAATGGGATTCTATACAAGAAAATAAAAAAAATTCACAACAATAATGAAAAGAAACAAAATAGGAAGTTTGAAGAGATTGAGATGGGTGAATTGTGAGAAGTTGGCATCTGTTTCATTAATTGATGATGATATAAAATATAATCAAAGAGGGGATTGATGGAGCAAGGATTCGCACATGAAGCGATTTGCTTGTATTCATGAACCTCGAATAAAGTTAATACACTAATCAATATGTTTGTCTCATTAATATTACATTACACGACTCAAATGGGTGTCCGAGAGAAGCTTGCTTATGTGTTTTACTAACCTTAAAACGCTTGCAACTAAAATGGCTGCTGCTACGCTGGATATTCTACTGCGCATTTGTCTGTCATACTAACGTGACATAACGTATCTTTTGCTTGGGGGGGAAACTTTTGCTTCTGCGCACTAGAATTAAAATGGCTTCTTTGTGTAACCGTATGCATGAAGCTTGCACTGCTGCTTTTGCTAAGCTGTTCGTACTGCTTAACCATAACGCAGTAGTTAAAAATAAAGTAATGGGAAAAGTGTAGATATAAATGGTATACAGTACAATCATTTATTCTGTGTTCTAAAATTGTTTCTTTTCCACTTTCATGTATCATAATCTTTGGGCCTGGGATGATCCGTGACTCCATATTGGAAAACTGTACTGCGCAAGTGCTGAAATCCACCCGAGTCTACAAGCTATGGCATTGAACCTCTGCCAACATTAGAATGAAAAATAAAATGATGGGCGGGAACATTAATATAAATATGAGATGCAGAAAGTTTCTTTTGCTATGGTGTGATGACCTCTCCTCTTCTTTTGTCCAATCAAAATTGGGGATTCTTACACCTGCAACATTGGGGGGTGGTACACTGACCTGGAAAACAGTATAACTAGGGTAGGTTTAGTTAGTTAATTTGTCCGACTTGTCCAAGTAGCTGACCTGTCACTGACCCAACGCACTCAATAGGTGATCGAGAACAGAGGTGCTGCGAAGCACACTGTCAGAAGATTCGCTGACCCAATCGGGGTCTGGGAAGCTGAGGTGCTGGCGAAGCACTTTGTCAGTGAATTCGATAACCCTATTGGGGTTCTGGCTATTAGCTGCAGAGAGGGAGAAGTGCAGGCGTTGCAACTGAACTGCGGGTGCTGGTCTTAACTTTTGGTGGTCCTGTCCTGATCCAAATCTGGTTATCCTGTTCTGATTCTGATTGGCACCTGCTGGCCTACTGGCGACTGCAACTTTTGGGGTTTTCCTGGCCTTTAACTGAACCGTGGCCAGGGTTGGTCTTCACACCATTCTAGGTAAATATAAGTGTGTGTGGGGTTTATCGTTATATTTTGTTTCATTCTCTTTACCCTTCCTAATTGTTAAAAGCCTGATTAAATATGTTCCCTTTTTTATTACCCTCCCTTTATTCTTGAAATCATTTTTTATTGTATGATATGTTCCTTTTCTTACCCTCCCTTTGGTAAATGCTCAAATTCGTTTTTCAAGTAAATAGCATGTCATCTTTTCTTACCTTCCCTTATTGCTAAATGTTTAGTATAATATATCTTTTGCATAGTTATACATTAATTCTGATTTTTATTATTGAGAGTCTTTTGGTGTTTAATCTTTGGATCATGACCATTTAAGTAATTTAGATAAAGAGTTTAAACCTTACCCACGTTTGTGGGTATTATATGAGTGCAAATGTTATTTTTCCTATTATTCTTACACCATGATCCAATAGGTTTACAGGTACCAACGACAAGGATTGGTAAGTCAATAGTATAGGACTTAGTAGGTAAAATACCTGGTAGTAGAGCGAAGGTTACCTGATTAAGTAATAAGTTATTGATTATGGGCCCAGGTGAGTATGGTAAATTTATAGTCGGGTGGCCTGCGCCCTCTATCACCATCAATAAGGGTCGTTTGGACTGGTGCAAGGTGCCCACTAGAATAGTTGATATCATATATCATGCCAACTTCTCACACCCAATGCATTTGAATTTTGAATCTGTGTGACCTAAAAATCAGATGTGCAGTGTATGGATTTTCTGTACTAACATGATCAGTGATAATTGTAAATTCTCATTCCTAATTACATTACATCAATTTTGGATAATGAGTTTCGTCATTCCTGAACTCTCCAGAAGTTCACATACCAACCACCTATATGGGTCTTCTGACTGCCAGTGCAAAGCGAGAGGGAAAAACAAGCAGCCCATCACCTCCTGCCTCCACCCATCATTAATCCCATTCAAGTGATAGAATAAATGTACCAGTAGTTTGACATGGAAGGAGAAAGATCAGGCTTGTTCCTGACCTCCCCAGTTCAGTTGTTGTGGATAGCTTCTTCATCTCACAATATTTTTAAATGTTGTTCTTAGTGAAAGAAAAAGTCCAAATGTGTATGATTCCTTTCTGGGGCACTGACACAACTCTGTGCTCCAAATTAGAACCAAAAATTGTTTTGATGTTCTTTTAGCCTGAGACAAAATCAAAGCATCATTTGGCTCTTTTCTGGGAACAGAAATATTAGCTGTAATCAGCAAGAAGCCAGGCACTGTTTGTATTTTTACATAGACTAACAAGGAATCCAACAAGCATCTCTTTCACTGCTGGGGCACAGACATCCCCTTTATCTCATATTTCTTTTAATGACAGAAATGCAATGTGAGATGAAGGAGTTGCTTCTCAGATAAAGAGTGATATGCTATGTGCATTATGTTAGAGGCTAAGAAAAAACCCAGCGTTGTCTGGTTCTTCTTGTGTTTATGAAACGTTCCCCTATTGGAACAAATTCACTCCATGTTTTATACAGCACAGTAGTAGAATCAGTCACTATTGCGTATCAGACTGTGTTCTTTATTTAATATACCTTCACATGTATTGGCTTTGCATTCTTGCTAGAATGACAGACAATGAGAAATACTCAATAGTAGTTCATTTACCAATTTCTTCACACAGTTGCTTCATAAAGGTTCACCACATTGTGCACAAAATCACATTGTACTGTTAGGTTTTCATTTGATTTTCAAACATAGGGTGGCCAAATGTGTACAAATGCCATGGTACACCCCCTAGAGTGTTCCACCCAGGATGCAGTATGGACCAACATCACTTTACAATCTTATTTCTTTATGCCCTTCATTCTGAACAGAACCTCTCTTTTTCGAACTGTCTACACATTTCAGCCTATGCCATTCAGGTATCGTCAGGGCATAATACAAGGAGGTGCATTAGTCTAATCACCTAGAAAACACATGTCAGATTTAAATGATATCTGTATTTACCAACAAAATATTTATAACACTGTTTTTATCATTATATACAACAAGGACCCATTGAATAGACTATCCCTGTAACCTATTTAAGAGTATATTTGTAGAAATATAACAAAGTCCATGATTTAACCTTCAATCTATTTCATTTTTTTCTCTTTGTGTTTGATGATTGTTTATGCTATCTCTTTATTTTCATTTTTATATATATATATATATACATATATATATATATATATACAGATATATATATATATATATATATATATATATATATATATATATATATATATATATATATATATATATATATATATATATATATATATATATATTTAATACATACAACCCGACACCCTCTCCCCTTCCAAGCAGTAATTCATCTTGTATCACACCCATTTAAGCAGCAGTAAAGATAAATGCATAATCTCTCTAAAAATCTGTAGAAAAAACGATGCAAACGAAGAAAGTATGCATATAAATCAATTCGCAAATACATTTTAAAATTCACCATAGAATTCGGCTATAAGTCCCAAAATCCTCTTGTGCATATCAGGACCACCTACTATAGCCCCCATATCTGTAGAAAAAAAAATTGAGGAGGCATATAAATCAATTCGCAAATACATTTTAAAATTTACCATAGAATCTGGATATAAGTCGCAAAATCCTCTTGTGCATATCAGGACCACCTACTATAGCCCCCACATATGTCTACTAGATCACCTATCCTCAATGCCCCATCTCCATATGACAGTGACAATAGCCATTCCCTCAAAGGTGCCCAGACTTGTAAGTCTCTTATCCTGACTATTTTACCTTTCCGGGCAGAGACAGCTTATTCGATAGGATAGACAGAGATCAATCAAGCCAACCATTGCTAGAACGGGGAGGTACATGATCAAGCCAAGCTGTAGTTAAGTATAGTCTTAACATTGCCCTTGCTACAAAAATAAAAGATTGAGCCTGGTACAGAGCTCACATTTTTAGATTTTTGTGAAACCCCAATATCACTAGCTGCGGAGTCACCTCGACTTGCAAGCCCAGTTTTACTAAACTCCACTCCCCCCCCCGGGTTTTTTAGCCAGGAAATTTCTAATCTGTAAATATTTCATGAACTCATTATGTCAAAATTACATTTCATTCTATCATTCTCAAATGTATGTATTCCATTATCTAACACAAAGTCACCCAAAGCAAACTGACCTTTCTTTCCATTTTCTCAAATGATTATCCCAGATGATCTCAGGTAAGATATGATTTTCTTGTATTGGCTTATAATAATTAAATCCACCGATGCCCAGATTCTTCCGTACAGCAGATAAAACTCTAAGGGCACCGGAAAGAGAATAAAATCGAACTCTTTTATAATACCGAAACTTTATCTGACGCAATAGACAGCCTATTGCCTCTTTACCTATCATTATTTCAGAGATCGTGAGTAAGTGTGCATCTACCCTTTCTGCTCCTCTTCCCCATAAAGTAATATGGTCATATGTTGCAGAGCAGTTGTCCCTTCCTGGCTAAAGTCATCGAGAAGACCGTCAACAAGCGGCTGACAGCATTCCTCGAAGAAAACAACTCACTCGACCCATCCCAGTCCGGATTCCGAGCCAACCACAGCACCGAGATCACCCTAATCGCAGCCACCGATGACATCAGGATGACATCAGGACCCTGATGAACAACGGAAGACAGCCAACCTCATCCTCCTCGACCCCACCGCACCCTAATAACCCACCTCTACAACACTGGGATCCAAGGAAAGGCCCTAGACTGGATCACATCGTTCCTCTCCGACAGAACCCAGAGAGTCCGCCTCCCACCCTTCCGCTCCGAGGCCTCCAAGATCATCTGCGGCGTACCCCAGGGCTCCTCACTCAGCCCTACCCTCTTAAACATCTACATGAGCCCCCTCGCCGCCATCGCACGCAAACACAACATCAACATCATCTCTTATACCGACGACACCCAACTGATACTTTCCCTCACCAAAGACCCCCTCACCGCCAAAGCCAACTTCCAGGACGGAATGAAAGATGTTGCAGAATGAATGAAGCTCAGCCATCTGAAGCTCAACTCGGACAAGACGGAAGCCCTCATCCTCGGACAATCCCCATCCGCCTGGGACGACTCCTGGTGGCTCACGACGCTGGGCACCGCACCGATACCCACGGACCACGCACGCAACCTGGGATTCATCCTGGACTCCTCCCTCACAATGACCAAGCAAGCCAACGCAGTCTCTTCCTCATGTTTCAACACCCTGCGCATGCTCCGAAAGATATTCCGATGGATCACCACCGAAACCAGAAAGACGGTCACCCAGGCCCTCGTCACCAGCCAGCTGGACTACCGAAATGCCCTGTACGCAGGAACCACAGCCAAACTTCAGAAATGCCTTCAACGCATACCGAACGCATCCGCACGACTCATCCTCGACATCCCTCGCCACAGCCACATATCTGCCCACCTGAGAAACCTGCACTGGCTTCCCATCAGCAAGAGGATCACGTTCAGGCTGCTCACCCACGCACACAAAGCGCTCCACGACTCGGGCCCCGAATACCTCAACAACCGCCTGTCATTCTACACTCCCACCCGCCAGCTCCGCTCCACCAGCCTCGCCCTCGCCACTGTCCCTCGTATTCGCAGAACCACCACCGGAGGAAGATCGTTCTCCTACCTGGCAGCCAAGACATGGAACTCCCTCCCCACACACCTACGACTGACCCAGGACCATCTCACCTTCAGGAAACACCTCAAGACCTGGCTATTGATAGATTGATTGATAGGTGGAAGTTTGGTACAGCCTACCCAACCCCACCCCGTTCTCTCGGGAGAGTCCTACATTTTCACGGCCCTTCTGAGTCAGGTGAATGCCAACAGAAATCTCGAGATCATCCTGTCCAAGACTTTAAACCAATAGCTGCCTACTTCAAATGGGATGGCCCTAAAAATTGTTTAAAAGAATTGGGAGAAACATCATCTTACTATATTGCTTCTTCCAACCATGGTTAAATGAAGGTTGTTCCATCTTGCAAAGTCTACTTTTGTTTGCTTGATTAAGGGTGACTCTCTTCCCATTGTATGTTACTGTTACCTACTACCTGGGTTTTATCTTGGTTAAGCCTCAATTGTAATGGGTTGCTCCAATAGATCTCAATCCTCTTAATTTAGCACTTCTTCTGCCACTGCATCCAAATACTTTTTTATTTCTCCCCCATCTACATCCAAGTCCTCATCCTCTGTATATAGTTGTTGGTAAAACCTTTGAAAGGCAGCTTGTATTTCAGCTGGATCTGAGTCTATTCCCATAGTTGGGTCATTAATGTCCCTTATGTCACTTTGTGTTATCTGCAGTCTCATACGGATTGCAAGTTATCGCCCCACCCTTTCGTTATATTCGTAGGCCCTATTCTTCCATGTCAAATATATATCTGTTGTTTCCCCTAGTGTGATGTCAGTTCTAGCTGTTTTGGTGACTGCCACTTTTAATTGAGCCTCCTCAATTCCACATCTCCTTGACACTGCATCTATTAAACTGGTTTCCTGCTGTAATTGCTGTTTCTCTTCTTTTTTTATGGGACCAACTAAATCTAGAGGTCTCCCCCAGAAACATGCCTGGAATGCATCCCACACCATGCCTATTGGAGCACTTCCCACATTCTCCGACATAAACGTATGGGAACCATTCCTTCATACACTTAACATATTCTTCATCCAGCAGCAATGCTTTCTCAAAAGATCAACTACAGGTTAGATGCGGCACAGAATTTGTATCTATCTGTAGGACTAGTGGTTTGTGATCTGACATCCCCCTTGGTTACTTACAAATTCTACAGGTCTGCAGTAATTTATTTGATATAAACAATTGTTCAACCTTGCATGTATATTATGGGGTGCCAAAAACAATGTATACCCAGGGTCCAGAGTCGCTTTCTCAGCCCACACGTCGACTAACCCATGAGTCCCCACCAGGTTACTCAATGCCCTAAAGACTTTTGGTTTTCGACCATAATAGAGCTCCATTCTGCCCTTAACACTTCTCTGTCCATATTTATATAAAAAAAACACATGTAACTAACGTCAGCAGCCAATTAGTTAGCTCAATATTTAGCCATTCTAACAAATTTTGATCATCCACTACTGATCCACAAGCTAAACAGAGAGTGAAAGACCAATTCATATAACAGAATTCTGTAATGGTCCAGTGGCCATACTTATCTGCCTTATGGCATGGAATTTAGCAATTCCCCTGCTGGGCTAGTACTGCAGCCCCTGTGTTTGAGTCCCTTATGTTTTACAGGATATAACTTGGTACCCTTTAAAATCTAGCATGTTGCATCTTCTTTCTTCAATAGTTGTTTTTTGAAGGCATATTATGTCTGCTTTTAAATATTGTCCAAGAATAACTCTTCGATTTTTTCTGTGAGTTGTTTAAGCCACATATATTAACTGTAGCTACCCGTAAGTTATAGAATAGAGGCACCTAGACCGGAGCGTAGCAGCCAGGCCGTTCGGTTTGGTAGTCTGGTAGTCGTGAACCGCTTTGACATACTACCGTTTGAACACCAACTAGCAAAAAAAGACATCCACAACACGCACGCCCCAACGCAGCCCCGGCAGCGGTTCACTGGCCACAAGGTGAGCTATTGTGATACTAACCGGCGTGGTGGGGGGCAAAGCGGCAGAGGTGAGAAGTGGCGGAAAGGCATGGTGAACTGCTTTGTGAGCGGAGCGGATTAGCAGAACAGCGGGACCCAGCTAAGAGCATTCCGCAACCCGCAATCCGCAACCAATCTTAAGACACAACAGCAGCAGCAGTAGGCCTGCAGAAAATCGTGCAAGGTCTCCCTAAGTTGAGTATTTGTGTTTATGTCCACGGAGAGCTGTAGTCGGCACGGTGTACAGGGCTGCATAAAACCTTGTTGACTCTACCACGATTACCGTGATTGCCAAGAGCAGGAGCTCTGCGGTTTCTGTACATAAACAGTAGGTGGATTGAGCAGTCAAGGGGCGCTTGCCATGATTTGCAGTGATCAACACAAGCCAGGGGGGGCCGGGGTCAATGTCCAGAGCCAGTGTGTATAGATTTAGTATACCGCGGCTCCTGGTTTGAGCCTTTTTTAAGCACCTTCCTAAAGGACACATTAGCACTTGTGAGAGTACAAGGCTGCAAGGGAGTTCGCTTAGCCAACCACCAGCAATAAGTTTGTCAATCCACCAAGACATCGGCATAAAGGAGAAACAACGAAAAAAAGCGGCGAATGCTGAGAAGTTGGGGATAAGTGTTGCACGGAATAGAAACCTCCTTCACCTCATACCTGACAGGCTTACGCTCATCAGTTACTTAAACTAAAAGAAAGTAAAAACAATTTCAAAAGTGAAAACACGTTACTTATAAGTAAAATGAGGTCTGGGAGAACCAGAAAACAATTGATACAAAAAACGGCCAAGCAGGGGGGAAAGAAAGCAAAAGAAGACGAGGACTCCCTGAAAAGAAGTCAGGAAAAAACAAGTCCGCTAATTCCTTTACAATTGTCAATATTTGGAAAACCGGCTATCAATAAAAATTTATGTTGTTAAAAGATCCGACGACAGCCATTTTTTCAGAAACAGGCCAACTAGAGGGTCTTCCAAACCCATTAACACCGCAAAAAAATCATCTAAATTCCGAGAACAACTACATGGAGAACACAGAAACTTCGAATAAAAGTCATATAGTCATCCAAGCTCAAGTACATGCTACTGACAGTGTAGACTACGTACATTCAACACCAAAATCAGCATTACAGACAACACCATTTACAGAAATACCTGAAGAATTGCATCGGGAAATCTCGGATACCCTCAACTGTGCAAGGCGTACACAGAACAATTCATGGCTACACTCAATTTCATTAACAAACAATACTGATCTCCTTCAAGCTCTGGAAGTCGAAACCTTAAAAGTTCTAGAGAATAGAAAGAGCAAGTATTAATAGGAAAATGGATAGATCCCATGTACCCGACAATTGACATATCAAGTACTTTGGAACAGCCAATCCATACCCTGAGCCTACCAAGTAACAAGGATATCGCGCACGAGCGGGAAGTTGAAAACTTAAACGCTCCAGAGAATAGAAAGACAAAAGAATCAACAGAAAAAAGGAAAGAGCCAAGGTATGCAACTATGGAAATATCAAGTACTCTAGAGCCCCCAATCCAGAGCCCATCAAATCCAAATACAAAAAAAGCTGATCAAGAACAGGGCTGTGTAAATACTGACACAGCAACGTCATCACAGAGTATTATCCGATCAGTAGACAACGTTGTGGAATTAGGAACAAACAAAGATAAAAGTGGAACCAAACCAGCATCTGAAGAAAAAGGAGTGACTCAGCAGGCAGCATATACATCATTACTTAAAGTGCTGGAAACTACAATAACAGTCTTGAATATGCAGTCTGATAAGTTAGATACCCAGATTGACCTCATGAACATCATTGCTTCCTACATTGTAGGAATAAATACGAAACTGGAAACACTAGCTGATCTAACAATGAAGGACAGAGAAATAAAAACAGTATTCAGCAAAGACTGTGTATGTGGCCCGATAATTGATAAGCTAAGCAATGTTCCAGCGATACTAACAAGCATTCTAAATGATAGAAAAAAGTCCAATGTTCAGGAGGAAATAACAAACAGTCTAACAAAAGCTGCAGTAGCAAACACCCAAAGCGTGGGTACCGGGGTTTCAAAAGTATCAATTATGGCAAGAATGCCAAGGATTTCTACGGATATCGAAAGTCACAATCATAAGAAAGGTAACACCGGTAAGGAACAACAATATATGACAAGTGATGGGCATAGGACCATAGTAAAAAATGCAACCGATAGTCACAGTGAGCAGCGGCAACAAGAAGGTCAAGACAAGGTAGAGAATGGGTAGCAAACAAAGAGACAGAGCAAAAGAGCAAGAAAATCTAGAAAGGAAAATCTCAATGCAATACAAGAAACTATTATTAGTAGGAAATGGTTCCCAATCTTTGAAACCAAAAAACATGACGTTGACCCAGAAATGAGAGAGGTACAAATAGATCAAAAATCTACAATAGACGAAGACTGTCCACAAGGAGATCTTACCCAATGGTCATCATTAAGCCATAGCATAGAAACAGATGAATCATGTGATATAAGGCAGATAAATCAACATCAAATTGTATGTGCATCGAAAAGTACCATCGCAAAGTGTACAACCATCAAAAGGAATAACCTGCCAAAACCCACGGTTAGCTTACAGATGGAGCATAGGGATCGCCCACAAGAGATGCAAAAAACGGAAACCAACGCAAATAGAGGCAACAATCCAGATCTCTTTGGATAGATACAAAGAGTGACAGTATAACAATCGCAAGAAAGGCACCCTTTGTGCGGTAGAAGTAATACAGTGGAAAGAAATGGCACAGTAGAACTGGACGGTAGAAATTGTGCAAGTAAAAAGGTATTGAAGGATAAACTGAGCATTAAAATCAACACACAATCAGGGGTTAGATACGGAAGTATTCACAGAGAAGTTTCAGGCCTCATCTCCACAATTCAAGCGGCAAATGACCAGATTGACCTAGTGCATAGGAAGGAAGCAGCAGAGATGGAGCAGAGGAAACCACCGATTGAAGAAGTACCCAAGGAGAACCTCATAATTAAAGTCTATAAGCGGGACAGTCATGGAACCACTCAAAGAGAGGTACTTCAACGCACACAACCATGAGTCACGCATCAGAGTAATACTCGAGAAAATATTTGGGATAAACAGATCATATTGACCCCCCAATATATCTCTCAGGGACAACAAGATCTTCTCAATCGAGGGAATTTATTAAAATTAATAGCTGAAATTGCGTCACTGAAGCATCTGTCTACTTCTGATTTATTGTCAATTGAATTTCTGGATAAAGAAGAGAATAGTAGTTTGGAAAAAACATTATCAACCTGGCAAAATGAAGATATTGTAGCATTAATAATGAATGCCAGAGAACGGTTTGAAAGTTGGGGTATCGTATTGACACGACCAATTAAGAAACAATATCCCTCACCCCTAATAACAGAGATAAAGAAAAGGAAAAAAGAGGAAGTACAGAGCATACCTGCATACTCAGTACTCCATAACGCAAGAGGAAAATCAAACCTGGCAGGAGAAACTACAGTGAGTCCTATTTCGCAACAAGAGGCCAATAAATGGAATTGGATGGCCACAGCCCTAAATGTTAGAAATATGGAATGACCAGCTATAAAGGGCAAGAGCGCCATCAGGAGTAGTATAAGATTTTTATCTTGGAACATCGCGGGTGCCAAAAAAGAATTAGAGGAAGACACAGCCCTAGCCTATTGGGAGTGCTATAACATCATCACCTTGCAAGAAACATGGATGATGGAGTGTAAGGAGGTACCCAATTATACACTTCACCAAGTAAAGGCTACCAGAATACACAATTATGGAAGGCCGAAGGGCGGTTTGGCAACCTACATCTCAACTGCGCTAAATATCCGCACAGAGCAATTATCGAGTACGACACATGATCTACAAGTAACAAAATTGAACAGGGTAAAAAAAAAATAATACAACAGTTATTCTAATAAACCTCTACATGCACCCAAATGCAAGGAAAAAAAAGGTACAAATAGAAACATTAACGTCACTAGTCGCCTCGATCAGTTCGATAATCCAGAATGGGAAATCATAATAACTGGGGATTTTAATTCACATTTAATTCATACACCAGAAGATGATGATCAGCTGTCAGTCGACAACGAGCGATGGGTCGTTCCACCACAAGCACATGCATTAATGAAGAGACAGGACCTAAAGGGGCAACAGCTGGTCCAGACACTAGAACATCTAGGCCTGCGAGTCCTAAACGGTAGAACAAAAGAGGACAACCCTCCACGGTGGACCTATCAAGGTATTCACGGGCAGTCAATTCTAGACTATACTATAATAACAGTTCCCTTACTAAAGTGTATGACGAAATATAAGATTAAATATTCCACCCGAAGCGATCATGCATATCAAGTATTTGAACTGGAAGTAGGTTATAACAAGCATTGTGCTGCCCCTGCAGATCTGGGTCAGTTGACCACGACAAATCTCAAAAGAATTCGGTGGTCAACAGAAACCCTACCTGAACTACTAATACTGGCTAAAGAAATAGTCGAAGCCAAGAATACAACAGGCAAAAACACAGTAGAATGCTGGTCTAGCTTCACCAAAACGCTAATGCTTAAGGCTCCAAAAATCAATTTCGCACAGTCCAGGAAGCCTAAAAACAAAACTAATATGTCCAGGACAGCATACTGGTTAAGAAAAGAATTAAGAAAGATGGTAACGAAAAATAACACACAGAAAGCCCCCAAACAGTCATGGCAGGATATAAAGACCACCAAAAGGCAGTATAAAATTCAAATTTGGAAGGATCGTAGAGCACAACAGGAAAGCCTGTGGACAAAATTACTCTACAGCACCAAACAAGCAAACAACAGGCTATTCTGGGAACAAGTCAACCAATTGATACGATCAAAAAAAGTGATAAACAGCGCATCGGTATCAGAGAACGCATGGGTATCCCATTTAACAAAAATATTTGAGGATGATACAAGATCCGTGAATCAGCGAATCAATCTGACTACCAAGGCCTTAACTGCAGTACCCACTGGGAAGAATCTGGCAGGATCATTCGACCAAGGAATGATTATAACCCAGGAAAGTCAGGGCTACCCAGTAGAAGACATTGCAAGAATAATAAAAAAGGGACGCAATGATGGTGCCCCTGGTCCAAATTGCATTCCTCAGGCCCTTTTCAGGACGGATCCAGACCACTGGGCAAAATCACTATATGGTCTTTACAAGGAGATCATCATAACAAACACCCTCCCCATAAGCTGGAAGGGGTCAATAATTAATCCAATTCACAAGGGTGGCGACCGAATAGATCCAGCAAACTACCTGTTAATTGCATTAATTGCCGTGGAAGCGAAATACTTTGCCACACTAATCCTGGATGACCTGGTGAAATGGTCTACAACAAATGGCCTGATTCCTGTAAACCAAATGGGATTTCGTAAAGGTTGTGGTACCACTACAAATATTCTAGCTCTTGCAACGATCGCAGATAAATACAAACACCTGCAACGACTGCTACACGCGTGTTTCATAGACTTCAAATTGGCATTTGATCGAGTGAATCGTGGGCTACTATGGACCAAACTACATAACCTGGGGCTTCCAGAAACAATATTACTCCCTATTATACACCTCTACACAAATACATGGGTCCATGTAAAATTGCCGAATGGTACCAAATCAACAAAAAAAATCCCAACTAACATCGGACTAAAACAAGGTTGTGTATTAGCCCCCCATTTATTCAATCTCTTTATGGCTGACCTCTCACCTCGATTGAATCAAGCTAATGCTCATCCACCACGTCTGGGAAAACTGCCCATAAAGCATCTCCCTTATGCAGATGATATTGTGTTGCTTAGCCTGACCCGTGTAGGTCTTCAAAGAGCGCTCAATGAACTTTTGCTGTTTGCCAACATTAACGCACTGGAGATCAACGAGACTAAAGCAAAAACCATGCCATTCACAAACTGCTCACGACATCAGTATCAATTTAAATTAGGAGATAAACGCCTTGAAATAGTAAAAACCTATAAATACCTAGGGGTTTATATTGACTAAAGTCAGAATTTTCAATCCCAAATTCAATATCTCGGAACAAAAGGAAATGGAAATATTTACGCCTTTTGCGCTATCGCAAAGAAACTATATGGTCCGTCATTTACGCCTCTAATATCTGTGATGGCCACGAAACTTCTACCATCAATCACGTATGGAAGCATAGCGTTAAACGGGAAAGATGTTAAAATCTTGGACTCATTACAAGCAAAGGCTTAAAAATAAGCTTTCAGACTACCCCAGTCAGCAGCCCCGGCATAGGTCCGACTTGAATTTGGCCTCATTAAGCAGGATATTGGAAGAAAATATGCAGCAATCAAAACATGGTACAAACTATGGCAGAATCGATCCAACCTGCTAAATGAAGCCCTGTGGCAAGCCCAGGAGGATCCAAATTCAAGCTACGGTAACTATTTAAAAAAGGCATTAGATGAGACAAAGACAAAATAGCTATGGTCAAAGAGCCCGTCATTCCAAATTTTCCGTTGTTTAGCTAACAAGGGGGCAAAACTACAATCATTATTGCCAGATAAAGCCACCTTATCAAAAAGATCGCACGGATGGATGGTTCTCCAATCATACACAACACTGCGACCGGTGGAATACCTCGGCACAACATACTCGGTGCACTTGAAACTCAAATTAATGGCAACAAGATTTGGGGTACTACCAAGCCTAGCTGAGAAACCGTTGTGGAAATATAGTGGCATCAAATCTTGTGATTTATGTGGGGACGCCTGGCAAGATATCATTCACCTAATATGCGTCTGTCCTAATCTAAAAATGGAACGCACGCGATTACTGAAAAAAGCATTCAATGTCAGAGGTATTCGAACGTGTAGAGGCAAAATAATTAAGGACTTAGTATGACTGACCCTCAGCTGACTTGTAAAATAATGAAATTCTTATTGTATTATGAGATAAATTTTAAATTGGCATCATGAGAAGGACACTGCTGTCGTTTTATTGGAATTACTGAATTATATCATTCTTTTAAAAAAAACGATTATAAGGACATTATATTAGTATTATGATATTGTTATGGTTTTAATTAACTGAAACAATAAAGATTAATTTACCATTACCATTACTCATCCTTCAGAATATACTTCTTCTTCTTTGCTTCTGCTTGTACTGCCCATTCTCGCTGCTTGGAAGCACCCACCTCTCCCTTCCCTTCTTCCCTCCCCTGAAACCTCCCCTGAAAAGTCTCACACCCTTCCACCTCTACCACAGGTTATTGGGTCTACAGAGACCCTAGTGATACCACCTACCAAACACGCCACCCCGACTCTAGGCCAACTTGCCTGGGACCTCATGAGACCTAGTGAAACAATATCTAGTCCATCTGCTCCCCTTTATAGAATCTACATACCTGACCCATTTATTTTTAACCCTAACCAGCCCCCAATATTTCTTTTGAATATTCTTGTGCTTTAATCTCCGAGGTAAATGTCTAAGTCTATTCTTTACAAACAACTTTGAAGTGGTCTGGGTTTATGAGGTACCCTTCATATCCAAGCCCCTTCTTTCTACAGTTTCAGGGCAGAAGTCTTGTTGGGTGAAAAAGTATGACCATTGAATGATCTCTTTGCTTCCGGTCTGGCCGTCTCCACTATTACTTTCCTTCGTAAAAAGTTTCCAAAAATTACCAGGATTGCTCTTTGTTTTTCCGGATGTTTTAAGGGTCCCAATATTTATACCCCAAAATCCTTTGTTCTCTGAAGGCAGAGAGGCCTCTGCCTAGTCCAAACCAGTTCCTGAGCACTTTGATTACATGACTCTCTTCTTCCTTTCACTGTGCAAGGTAGAGACATCAGCTGCCCCACAAGAAGTGGAGCCAGCTCAGGGGAGGAAAGATACAGCCCTGGAGCACTCTGTTGACATGATTCCTCCTCTCCTTTCACAGTGCAGGGCAGAGACATCAGACAAGCCACAGGAGGTGGAGCCAGCATTGTAGAGGGAAGGCCCAGCCCTATTCAGGTCCCAGGTGCAACCCCTCCTTCCCATCTAGATGCATATCTCTCTATTCATCACTGTGCTGCCCCAGCCTTTCTCCTGGAATCCCCCAGCCCTGTCACTCACAAACCCAGGCAAGGAATACACAACCTAGCAGAGGCAGGCCTGGACAGTTAGGCAAGAAAATACCTACTTTCTAAAAGTGGTATTTTCAAACACAGAATATTAAAACCAACTTTACTAAAAGATGTATTTTATTATTCTGAGTTCAGGCATACTAAATTCGAATTTCTACCATGTTCCCTAAGTCAGTTAGGATTATAAGAATGTAATATTCTAACTGCCCATTTAAGCCTTTGGAGAACAGATAGCTTTAATAGGGAAAAACAAAAATGGCTGTTATTCACTATTAGGACATGCTACACATATCAGAGAATGTCCTACTTTATACTCACAATGCACCCTGCCCTTGGGCCTCCCATAGGGGTGTCTAATATGAAGCAAAGGGAAGGATTAGGGACTGGCAAATGGGTTTACTTGGCCAAGTCGACATGGCAGTTCTAGACTGCACACAGGCCTTGCAATGGCAGGCCCGAGACACACTTTACAAGCTGCTTCTGTGGGTGGCACGACCAGTGCTGCAAGCCCACCAGAACAATTTGATTTACAAGCCCTGGGCACTCATGGTGCACTGTACTAGGGGCTGACAGGTAAATCAAATAACCCAATCATGGAATCACTAATCAATACATCAATTTAACATAGGAAGCACTTGTAGTTTGGCACTGAATAACAGTGGCACAGTGCCCAAAGCATATAACCAGCGAAAACATATCAAAACAGAGGAGGCAATCCGTCACAAATGGAAGGGAGACTCACGCCAATGATGCTAGGTCTAACATTGTGCTTTTACAATTGCACCCAAACTGTACTCGCAGGAGTGTACCGATTGTTTCCATCTGAGTGCAACACACCAACATGGTAGGATACAACCCTGATTGTTCCAATTGCATCTTTGCCTAGTAGGGTAAGTGTAGCCGCAATGGTACAAGAAAGGAAGCCTCCCACTGGAAGCATTGAATATTTAGCATTTATAAGTGTGATGTCCTAATGGATATAATATGTGCCTGTAGAAATTGAGGTAGTATGTGTAGACTGTAGGGGTTAGACTGTGTTCCCATGTACATACCATGTGCCTCCCTTCATGGTCATCAGACTAAGAGAAAACTCTTCTTTCTTCCAAAAGTATGAGGCTGTATAAATGGCTAGCTATGTGACACACACATAGGTATTGCACACTATTTACTCTAGCACACCATTTCGATTGTGGTTGGATGTCTGACACTGCAACACTCAAACTGATACCTGTGTTTGGTTTCTGTCTTCCCGATGGACCAGCATTTGGCACAGTTTATTTATTTACAAGATCTTCTCCAGCACTGTTTGTTACACATTGCTGCATAACTTTGTTAAGTGTGCCAATTACTACCATGTATGATGTGAATGTTTTGATGTTTACAGTGACTATGAAGTAAGATTGCTTACATATTGGTATTGTTTATACATTGCTGGTCTTTTTAGTAAACCTTTTTCATGTAGTCCATATAGTTGTCATTCCTTGATGTGGCTCATGTATCTTAAAAGAAATGCAGCACAATTTGGTCTCTCCGCTGTGTCCCAGCAAGTGAAGGTACATGTTGCTCTTGGTCCTCATTTTTCTCGTCATCATCCTCTGTGCCTTCATGGTCCTCATTTCCCTCGCCCCATGGGACATTTCTCCGCACACATATGTTGTACAAAATGCATCACACTCATTTGATTTTTAATACCATAGGAGGAGACTATAACAATCTGCCCTGGGACATGTTGTGGCAGTGAAAGCGTGACTTAAGGATTCCAAAAGTCTGCTCTACTAGGCACCAGGTCCTGCTAAGTGCCTGATTGTACCTCCGCTGGGCATCCGTCTGGCATGTACATGTGGAGTCAAGACCCATGGCTGTAGACTATATCCTTGGTCAGCTGAAAAGACAGTAGGGTAACAATCAGTCAATGGTCACAATAGTTGATGTACCCTCATCCATGTACATTCTGCTGTGTCCTGAATGATACATTTTGCAAACAGTATGAGACAGTTCCTGATATAGTTTGGCATTGCCACCCTTCCATTTTTGGTATGACTGACACTGCTTCACATACAAGTATACTGGCCTGTGTGATACACTCACCATATCTAATACTTGGGCTTATCAATCCCATGAACATGGTGAATCTTTGTTATTTTGGAGAGCCAGTTAGCCATTGAGGAGACACTTATCTCACCCTCCTCTATTATGATTGTAGGGACTACTAATGGCCTCTCTGAAGTAATACATGTCAGACTTCACCAAATGTCGACAGGGCAGATGATGTCTCATTCAGTCACACATATTTAGATGTAACAGTAGCAGTCACTATTGTTCATTGCCTACTGCCAAGGAGAGATTAATGAGTGCATGTCATTATGTGACATGGTATTTTACACATGGCAGTGCACTGTGTCCACTATGTTGACAGTACATAAGGGGAGAGATATTTGGGAGTCTTGTGTTGTAATGTGCAACTAGTAAACTCTCAGAACTGCACTGCCTCACTGACTGAGGACAGCATAAGACATATTTTTCAACATGATGCAATGTCCTTTTTTTGCAGCTTGCACTGGCAAACAATGGGCATCATTGCTACAAGACAGGCACATTTTACGTATGGTGGATGTGTGGCTGCGTGTCCTGTGAACTGTACTTTGCACATGAGGGTCTACTTTTTCTGCTCAGTCAGTACCCTTGAAGGACTGATGGAGTAGGTTTGTGTGGCACAAAATGGCATCCACATTGTATGGAAGGTGTGTGCATATGATGATTATTGTAATTTTCCATGGGACTCATGACCTCGGAGGGCAAATATTTGAAATATTTTTCGATTTCACAGATATTGAATACATGACATGCCTCATGACTATGCCTGTTACCTGTGGACAGAGACACCAGAAATGGAGGCTGTTCCTCCAAAAAGATAATTTGACACAGCATTTTACAGAGTGCAGCATTGTTCAGGTTCTTTCCACCATTTAGAAACAGACACATGACCTCATTTATAGGCTGTTGCCACAGACCAGCACAAAGAGTCACTTAGTTGTGCTGTCCTGCATCAAAAGGAAAGGGCAGGAATGTGCCATATTAATGGCATATGGCGCATTGGTGTTCCTTCTGAATGTGCAAGCTCACAGATTGGTGAATAGCATCAACAAATGCACCCTTGCACCATGTTGCAGATCAAAACAGCCCAGAAGAGGACAACCATCGAGCATGTGGAATCTTCTAACAGGATAAATGCAGGTGGAGCAAACCAACTAAGACCTTGAAGGACTTGTTGAGAGACCTGGAAAGTCTATCGCTGGTAGCGCTAAATGGACGCACGCAAGGGGATAGTCCCCAAGCTCCAACGTTTCACAGCAACCTAGTTAACACTGCAATATACTACACCTTCCTCGCCTTACCACTTGTTGGCTTAACAAAGGACTTTAGGATTGGGGTGTCAGATTATAGCGACCATCAACCACAAGAGCTCACTCTTGGTATCCAGGGTACCGCCTTAACATATGCAAACCCGGACTCCCATTTAATGATGAGACACCAGCACAGAAGAATCAGATGCAAAATACGTGAGACAGAAAAGCTATCTGCCGCCGCAAAAACCCTGTGGGAGGAAACCAAACCCTCGCAAGGAAATATCGTCCCCTTCTGGGAAATCTTCACTAAATCCTTAGGTCAATTGGCTCCTTCAGTCGACTTACAACAACCTAAAAGTGAGCACCACCAAAAACAACGTGTTGGATCGAAAAACGCCAGCATATCCTCCTTACATCAAGTCAGCATGCCGAACTAAGACAAATCAGGGGAGATATAAACAGAGCAATCCGCTCCCTGCACCAAAAATACTTGATCGACGGAACCGTAGAGGCATTGAGAAAGCTTTGGATCAGGAAAAACAAAATCATATGGGACGCAAAAAAGGACAACGCAGAATCACTATGGGCAAAACTATTGTATGACGCTAAAATGAATAACAGCGCGAGATTCTGACAAACGGTTAAGAGCATTGAGAACCCATTGGCATCTGGGATTATTTCACACATAACGGAGGATGTTTGGGCAAAACACTTACACACCTATTTCAACTCTGAACCACACAGCAATCTGCAAAAACGAGCTGAGAACTACGCTGCCCAAGCACCCCATTCCCTCGAAGAGTATGGGTTACCACTCAATTTCTCTCCGAAAATGATTGAGAGCAGAATCAAGCAAAGCTACCAAGAGGGAGCGCCCAGGCCCAACGACATGCCACCAATATTGTACAAACAAGATCCAAAATATTGGTCCAGCGCATTACTATCACTCTTTGACAACATTGCCCACACAAGAACAATCCCAGAATTATAGAAAGGCTCAATTATCTCCCCCATCTATAAAAAAGGCTGTAAGAGCAACCAAATAAATTACGGACTTATCGCTCTTATTGACCTTGAGGCCAAATATTACGCAGGCCTCATACTGGCCGAATTACAGGAATGGGCCAGGGAAAAAACATTAATCCCAATCAATCAAACCAATCAAATCAATTAAACCAATCAAATCAAAATCAGAAGAGCTATTAAAACGTTTTTGTTTCCACTAGTTTAATCTGTTCCTTTAGCTTTATCTGGTATTTCCATCTGGTTGTGTTATTTTGTCCAATAGCGCCGGGACGCCATTTTGCTGTGGCAGCTGAGCGCTTTACAAATTATATAACATAACATAACATAACAATCAAACAGGGTTCCAGGAAAACATAGGAACTACCACAAATATTCTGGCCCTCTCTCTCCTAGCTGACTCCACAAAAGCAACGAGACAACCACTATTTGTTTGCTTTATTGATTACAAAGCTGCTTTTGACAGCATTGACAGAGGAAACTATGGTCAAAGTTAGCTGGATGGGAAATCCGGCCCGCTCTCCTGAATCAACTAATTCTATTACACACCGAGACATGGGTTCAAATAAAACTGGGGAGTGGCTCCATCGTGTCTAGGCGAATTCCAACTACCAGAGGTCCTTGCCCCAACTCTCTTTAACCTCTTTGTGGCCGACCTCTCAATTGAGCTAGACAACTGTAATCATCATGCACCAAATCTGGGCGGCCTCACCCTTTCAAATTTATTGACGCTGACGATCTGTTACTAATCAGTCAAGCCCACATTGCCTTACAGCATTTACTCAACACCACTAACAACTTCGCCTCAAACAATGGGTTAGAAATAAACTTAGAAAAGTCTAAAATGATGGTACTAAACCAGCGAAGCGCAAAAAAGCGACCGAAGTGTCGGCTGAGCGAGAGTGAACTCGAAGTGTTCAAAGAGTACAAATACCTGGGAATAATCTTTGACAATAAGGGGACAGACGACCAACAAAAAGAGGCAATTCAAAGGCAAGGGACACTCCTAGCGATCACCTTAAAAAATCTTAAAAATAAAGTAACTGGTCCAAACCTGTTCCTGCTGCTCGAAGTACTCCGAGAAAAACTCTTACCAACGATAACCTACGGCAGCTAGGCCATGCGAGGGAGGGATGAAACAAACCTTGACAAAACGGTCTCCAAAGCGCTGAGAATAATATTCAAGCTCCCAAAATACACTTCCCCAGCTCAACTAAGGCTCGAATTCGGATTACCAAACCAGGCATCAACCGGAAAGGCGTGTACGTTAAAAGCTGGTATAAAATAAGGAGCGCCGTTGCAGGATCATTAAACTAATTTCTATGGAAAGAAATTTCAAGGAAAAATAACTCCCCCGCCATGGGTTGTCTCCAATCAGGGCTCCGCGTGCTAGCTCTACAGAACATCTGGGAATCTGGCCCTTCCTTTTATTAACGTTAAAGCGCTGGTCAATAAGTCGATAAAACTTGTCTCCCCTGAAAAAGACCAAGCAGACTTAACTAAGAGGGCACATGGCTGGTTTGTGATCCAAAGTTACTCGAAATGCTCCCCACAATTGTACCTAGGGTCCAGTTTCTCCAGAATGCTAAAGGAAAGTTTCTTGGAAAGGAGAATGGAGATTTTACCTGTTAAAACCCACATGCCCCCCTGGAAACGCTCATTTCCAACTACCCTGTGCAGATTGTGTGGAGAAAACAAAGAAGATGTGCTGCACTTTTTGTGTATCTGCAAGACTCTAGACCGGGAGAGGATAAAGCTGTTAAAGCAACATATAAAAGAAATGCAGATCCGGTCCTGCAGACAGGCAGTGAAGGTGTGCTTTGGCGGGGCCAATATCAGACTAGTTTACAGCTTTGTCCGTTTTATGAAAGGAGTACAAACAAAATTAGCACAGAAACCTGAGCCAACCACGCATGCCCATGTCTTCCTTCCAGGTGACTGTACTTGATTCCTAACCTGCATAGACAATAAAACTGGCGGGCTATGACCCAGCAATCAACAGTATGATCTATGGCTACAAGCAATGATCTAAGCCTGAGCTCACAAACAGACTTTGCCTATACAAAGAAGTTTACTTCAACTTTAACACATGTATTTTTAACCATTTTAAACATTTCTTTTTAGAATATAGTAACCTTGTTTTTAAAGAAATATAAAATGTTGTTATATACGTGTTTTTTATAACTGTATGGACTGCTAAGATTTGAATTAATCAAGCAATAAAGACTTACCTTTCCATGTTGCAGGTGTGTCTGCGTTATGGGCTAAATTGTTTGTATGTTATGTTATGTTATGTTATTATAAGCTTATAAAGTGCCTTATCACCCAGGGGTATCTAAGCGCTATCAGCGGACACACAACACCAGTGAAAGCACACAGCCACCCGATCAAAGAGGCCCCCAAGCCTCCAGGAAAAGCACTGTATGCAGTAAGGGACACCTTCCTGCATAAAAGCAAACAATGGAGAGTTCTTCCCTCTTTGTATGTGTGCTGCATACTGCAGCACACATAGAAGGAGTAAATAACTAGGATAAATGAAGTTATATCTCCTTGTTATACATCCCATGGGGAGGCACACATTTTTGACACATTTCCAGTTTCCCAGGTCCATGTAATTCTGGAAAATCGTCAAAACACATTGGTATTGCACTAATGAACTTCCCAATATGGTCCATTATTCCCTGCATGTTGATGAAATATGTGTGCTTCCTATGGTGGTACAGGTGGGATGTAGCGACAGGAGGCACAAGTTGCACTTGTGTGCAGGCTATTGCCACAACACATGTGGGAATCCAGCAATGGCTTAGAATCTTTGCTTGTTTTCTAGTTGTTTCTGCTGTGTGTTAGGGAACATGAGGTACTGCGGTGTGAGGCTTCTGATGGCATCCAGGAATGCTGATAAAGATGGCTTGGAGAATCCAGCCACTCTGGCTGTGATGGGTTGGCATGATATAGACACCAGCATGTGTAGTACTACCATCAGCTTGGACTGCAGAGGGATGCTGGTGCAACTCTTGGATGTTGTCTGCAGTTTTGGTGCAAGAGCAGGACAATAGACTACCACCTGAGGTCATTGAATGTAATAGTCAGCTGATATGTCCTCTCCCTTCTCCTGCGCTACTTCCTTGGTGATATATGGAGGTGTTGGTGGTTGTCGTCTTCTTAGCTGCTCTAAGCTGTAGCAGGGGTAGATCCATGGCGTTGTTGAGCTTGCCAGAGTGCTCTGGGTATACTCTGCTTAAGTAACAATGGGTAATGTTTACTCCTGGCTTGCTGATGCGCAGCCATTTGACAAATTTTTGACTGCACGTCATTTGCCAATGATCCGCCACTTTCCCAAATACTTGTAAATATGGATGTTTCAGTTCCGTGGTGAATTGTATCGGGGAACGCCTACCTTTCATATAATTAACTTAACCTGATGAAGCAGGTTGTGGCGCAGGAATGTGGAAATTTACATATAGGTCCTAATGTGTCACTTTGTAATATGGAACAAGGAATGCGATGCCACTGTGCCAAAAAAGTGACACAGCAGCGGCAAAAGTTTCTTATAAATATGCCTCATGGTGATTGTTCACACATTTCTTAGCATCACTGTTAAACTGTCCAATTTTTATAGGCCTCATGTCAATTCACAATTCTACAACCTTAAGTGGAGCCGGGTTTACATGTAATAAAGTCTGTCTTGCATGTAACATGCATTATTATCACTTAAAAAAGTTAACACACAAGAGGTCCTCATCTTGTGTAACGATAAGCCTGATTAGCATTTATTTGCCTCCATCTTCTACGCAAACTCAAAACTCTGACCATCTTAACCCCTTCCATGCTGGGCCGTTTCCGCCGCTGTGCGGTAAACAAAAGAACAGGGCGGGGCCGTGACGAACCCCAGCCGTCATCAGCACACGAGCGCCGCAGAGCGTGACGGCTGGGGTTCGTCACCAGCATGGAAGGGGTTAAAGTTTCTGTCTTCGCTATAAAGTAATGCAATTTAATATGAATGATGCACAATCAGTATGGCTTTCAATGAGAAAACTAGATTCTCAGCAGGTATTCAAAGGACTGTTCAGTTCTTTAGGCTATTAATTTCTTCTTGTTGCTATACTTCAGTAAATCAGTGGAGTTTTGGGTTTCCTACCTGATATAATTTAGTGGCATGACATACTGTGGTCTGAAGTGTCCAGATGCACAATAGTCTTTTCAAGTAACTGGTCTGCCCAATTGACTTGAGCTTGTGGGTGTCCATAACATATTTATATTTGTATCTTCATTCACACTGAGACCTTCAGTCTCCTAAGGTTATTTACATTTTCCGTGTAAACACCACAAGTGCGGTTCCACCCACTATGGACACCTAGATGCTAGACATCCTAGAGTTTGTGAAACTGTCAATAATGTATATTTGAATGCTTCTAATTTCCCCCTAGCAGATGCTTTAATATGGAAAACGAACCCTCTTGAGATGGAATTGCAAAAAAGAATCTCTACATTTTCAATAAACAATAAAAGCTGGATGGTAAGCCTTTAGCCACAGTTGTTTTGTTTGTGCCATGATTTGTGCAACCCACATTTCATAATATGTCTTTGCTAACACTAATATGACATCTTGTCTCAATAATATTGAAACAATGCTAGCTAATTTATCAGAACATGCTTTAAGGAACGTGTTATTGTCTTGCTAAAAAAGCAAGGTAACTGCTACTAGCGATGGTGAAAATAAATTGACACCAAGGGTATGGTGTAATCCTGATTGTTCACTTCCATCCCTTTTGTAATAACAGACATGCTTATTGTTAATGCACAATGTGCTCTGTGCTCATTTAAGCAACGTTTAGTGCTATGTGCCTGTGTTTGCATTTTTAAAGAAATCAAAATATAGTTATAAAATAAATGTTAAATTATCATTTCTAAATACTAAAATTATTTTAATATTGTTTATGTATTTTACCTATGCAGTTTTTGTGTTTTTTGTTGTTATTCCTGCTTCTATGGATTTCTCTGAGAAAGACTTGCAGGAGCACTGCCTGGCCATGTGTGGTGTTTGACTTACTCCAAGACTTGGCTGGATACACATGGGTGTAACTTTGATGAAGAACAATTATCTTACTCTTTGGTGTGTGTGTTTTGCTTCTGCTGCCCCAACCTACTCTAATTAGTGTTTTGAACATGGAGGAATCCTCATTGATGAATACTCCAATACCGGTGCACAAGACTGCTGACGTCCTCCAGAGGTTCGTACAAAGCTCACTCTGTTGAGAAAGAGCACCTCTGTGCACAACAAGAAAGACTCGTGGGTCTAATTCATTTAAACATCAAGAGTTAATGCAGATTAAACGACGGACTGTTGAAACGTCTCCCTTCCTCGTCATGATTGCTCCCAGCTGTACAGCTGGGAGCAATCATGACGAGGAAGGGAGACGTTTGTACAGCTGGGAGCGATCATGACGAGGAAGGGAGACGTTTCAACAGTCAATCAGAGTAAACCCCTGAAGAAGGGCGTGGCCCGAAATGCATCGGGATGTGTGATAACCTGCTTCAGAATGATTTATCTGATGATGGAAATTTAATTTTGGATATCTTACGTTGATTATGAAGCAGCAATTTCAACAACTGTTGAATAAACAGTAAAGACTTAATGAACTATCCGTCGTTTAATCTTCTCTTCTCTGGACTCTGATTTTACCCTATTGTTCTCCATGCTCTATGCTCCTTTTTCTCTTCTAGAGGCTCAGGTTCTAGCGCCGGGACACCCCTTCGGGGGTAGCTGTGCGCTCTATAAACTACATAAAATAAAAAAAAATACAAAATAATCTGCATTAACTCTTGATGTTTAAATGAATTAGACCCACAAGTCTTTCTTGTTGTGCAAGAGTTAATGCAGATTAAACGACCGATAGTTCATTAAGTCTTTACTGTTTATTCAACAGTTGTTGAAATTACTGCTTCATAATCAACGTAAGATATCCAAAATAAAATTTCCATCATCAAATAAATCATTCTGAAGCAGGTTATCACACATCCCGATGCATTTCGGGCCACGCCCTTCTTCAGGGGATTACTCTGCTTGACTGTTGAAACATCTCCCTTCCTCGTCATGATTGCTCGCAGCTGTACAGCTGGGAGCAATCATGACGAGGAAGGGAGACGTTTCAACAGTCCGTCGTTTAATCTGCATTAACTCTTGATGTTTGAATGAATTAGACCCACAAGTATTTCTTGTTGTGCACAGAGGTGCTCTCTCTCAACAGAGTGAGCTTTGTACGAGTTCCTTGGATTTCACACTGCTTGGCCAGACAGTGTTTCCTCTCGTAGCACACTACACATTTACAAAACTGATCACTTGTAGAAAACTAAGCTGTGCGAGCTCCCCCTTCACTCTAGTCATCCAGAGGTTGCCTAGTAGTATTTTATAAATGCTTTCAGTTCCCTGATTGTGCCAATTCTTTGGAATTATCAGCAAACACTTTGGGATAACATTAGCATTGCTATGTTCGTGAGAAAAGGAAACCAGCCTTGAATTGGATATTGCTACATCTTCTTCAAACTCTGACACTCTGATTTCTTTCATAATATTAGAAAATACTTTCTGTAAGGTTATTTGTACATAGGTCTCTCCATGCTCCGGTTTGCAGCCATTATCCCGCATTTTTTATCCCGCTGACTTTCAGGCCGCATACCATTTACCCGCAAGGACATTGATCTCGCATACCGTCATCCCGCATTTTTACAAAACGCATGTGCATTTATCACGCATGCCTTCACAACGAATTATGTTGTAAAGGCATGTATGGTAAATGCATTTACGTTTTGAAAACCACGATGACGAGAGAGTTAAGTGGGTTTGGGTTAATTTTTTAGGGGTGGGGGTTGTGCTGGGGTAGTTATTGTGTAGTGTAGTGTTGTGTTAGTGTAGTGTAGAGTTGTGGTGGTTGTTTAGTGTAGGGTCGTGCTGGGGGAAGTGTTATAGGGGTTAGGGTAGTGTTGTAGTGTAGGGTCATGCTGGGGGTAGTGTTTTAGGGTTTAGGGTAGTGTTGTAGTGTTTGTGTAGTGTAGGGTTATGCTGGGGTAGTTTTTTAGGGTTTAGGGTAGTGTTGTAGTGTTTGTGTAGTGTAGGGTCATGCTGGGGGTAGTTTTTTAGGGTTTAGGGTAGTGTTGTAGTGTTTGTGTAGTGTAGGGTCATGCAGGGGTAGTGTTTAGGGTTTAGGGTAGTGTTGTAGTGTTTGTGTAGTGTAGGGTCATGCTGGGGGTAGTGGTTTATGGTTTAGGGTAGTGTGTGTGTAGTGTAGGGTTATGTTTGGGGTAGTGTTTTAGGGTTTAGGGTATTTGTTGTAGTTTTTGTGTAGTGTAGGACCATGTAGGGGTAGTGTTTTAGGGTTTAGGGTAGTGTTGTAGTGTTTGTGTAGTGTAGGGTCATGCTGGGGGTAGTTTTTTTTTAGGGTTTAGGGTAGTGTTGTAGTGTTTGTGTAGTGTAGGGTCATGCAAGGGTAGTGTTTTAGGGTAGTGTTGTAGTGTTTGTGTAGTGTAGGGTCATGCTGGGGGTAGTGTTTTAGGGTTTAGGGTAGTGTTGTAGTGTTTGTGTAGTGTAGGGTCATGCTGAGGTGTAGTGTTTTAGGGTTTAGGGTAGTGGTGTAGTGTTTGTGTAGTGTAGGGTCCTGCTGGGGGAAGTGTTTTAGGGTTTTGGGAAGTGTTGTAGTGTAGGGTCATGCTGGGGGAAGTGTTATAGAGTTTAGGGTAGTGTTGTAGTGTAGGGTCTTGCAGGGGTAGTGTTTTAGGGTAGTGTTGTAGTGTTTGTGTAGTGTAGGGTCATGCTGGGGGTAGTGTTTTAGGGTTTAGGGTAGTGTTGTAGTGTTTGTGTAGTGTAGGGTTAAGCTGGGGGTAGTGATTTAGGGTTTAGGGTAGTGTTGTAGTTTTTGTGTAGTGTAGGGTCATGTAGGGGTAGTGTTTTAGAGTTTAGGGTAGTGTTGTAGTGTTTGTGTAGTGTAGGGTTATGCTGGGGTGTAGTGTTTTAGGGTTTAGGGTAGTGTTGTAGTGTTTGTGTAGTGTAGGGTCATGCTGGGGTGTAGTGGTTTAGGATAGTATTGTAGTGTTTGTGTAGGGTCATGTTGGGGGTAGTGTATTAAGGTAGTGTTGTAGTGTATGTGTAGGGAAGTAAAGTGCTTTATGGTAGTGTTGGGGGGTCGTGCTGGGTTGTGTGAATGTAGGAAAAGGACTGTGTGTCAAGGGTGGGTGGTGCAGGGGTACTACATTACAGTGTAGTGTAGGGTTGGGCAGGGTACTCTTACTTACCTTAACTACTTTAACAACGAGTATACCTTTAATATGCATGCCTTTTCGTTGTAAAGGCAAGCGTGTTAAAGGCATATTCGTTTTAAAAGTATTAGTTCTCTTTATTTGCGGACTAATAGTACTTGCGGGATCAAATTTGCGGTATGATGGTGTGCGGGATGTTTGTCTGCGGTCTGACATCATATATCCCTATGCTCCATGTATGTGTTCCCAACATGGATACAACCCTAGATATTAACAATGACACCTTTTGGGTCTGTGGCTGTCATGATCAGGGAACTGCTATCATCCTAATGGCCTCAGAAAAGAGTACACACACTCTAGGATATTAAGGCACTCTGCTCTGCTTGCATCATGATCATGGAATACATCTTTGAGACGATTCTGACAACTGAAGATGCTAGACAGTGCTGCTCTAGTTCACCTTTAATATTTGCTATCTACTTCATGCCTTTTCAAAGGCATTTGTTGAAATTACATATTCTTAATGGCGGTCCTTCATTTAGATCAATAACAAACCTATGCCAATGAGGAGGATGGCAACAATGAAAAATAGTGGTTATGGGACCTGATAGTTCAGCTATTGCAATTAAGACTGCAGTGCTTGGGCTATATATGGATTTAATGTAAATGCTAGCAAAACCTAAATTATTCATGGCCTGTCAAGGGGACAGTGTATCTAAGGATTTGAGTGACAGTGGATGTGGGAAAAGTATTATGGTTAATTTTGAACCCTTATTTAAGCAGGGGATCTGAAATGCAGATTGTTTCCAGTTTTTATCTATTTTCAAATGAGTCTTTAAACTAACGCTGCAGATACTCGCTAAGGTGCACTGAAGAAAGCTGGCTAAATCTAAGACACTTGCTGCCTGAGATAGAATACGTGGACATGGCAAACAATTAGTTAAATTACAGAATGCACAATGTATTCACTAATATGTGGGATTTTTCCCTGTTACATAAATTTAGGGTTCCAAAGTGCATGGTGGGGCTACATTAAGGTATTGTTAGTTTAGTCAATCCTTTTAAAGCGACAAGCCTTGCTTGTTTATTGAGATCCAATTAACCGATAGAATCCCTAATTTTTTTCAAATACCCTAAAATGTATGAGTTCTTTAACACAAGTAGGGGTGGAGGGATATTGAGGATACTGCACCTACTCGTCTAATTGGTATTGCTTTAGGGCAAAAGAAAATGTGCATAATGACCCATGCATAGGTCGATAAAAACTAATTTTGATATTTTTGCAGCTACATTGATGGAAGGTATTGACTTAGGGCAATTCTTTTGTGAATCCAAGCATGTGTGAATGCAGGTGTTTTGGGCTGCAAACATAGGTTTATGGCCATATATAGCTTTGTGAATACGGCCATTTACATCCACTGATTATTAAATGAAGTGTGTACTGTTTTCGGTTCTTTTCTTCATTTATTGTCATGTTATTAAAATATTTTGAAGAAGGGATGATATTTGTATTAGGTTGCACTGAAAAGGGAAGCAAAATATTTACCACACAGACAACTAGAGTTACCACAATATGTTGGGACTTTTTGGGCTATTGGAACAGGAAATTGTGATGTTACAGATGAACTGTTAAAGAGACAGCAACCTGGCTGTTTTGGAATTGGAGGAAATTAATTGCGGAAATGCTCCTACAGTGGTGTTATACTCGCGGTGGTCATTGACGTGGCTGGTGAAATGCAGCCAGAACATGTGCTACTGCTTGCAATTTTGGGTCTCCCACAGTACTTGATTGGAGCCAGTGGTTACTGGTGGGGTCCACCTGCACTCGTTTTTGGGGACTGTAAGAAATTGGGCTGTTGGTTTACTGGGATGTTAGCCCTGACTCTGTTGTAAATTGACAGTCAGCAGGTTAGCATTCGCTGAAACCAGTGTGTTTTCCAGTGTTATCTTGCCCCTTTCTTGGAAGCCATATTGTATTTCTGTCAGCCATTTTGTATGCCATGTGCTACCTCGTGTTCACCATGTGCTCTGTCCTACCTCTCTGTTAACTGCTTGTGTATTCTGCCTAGAAACAAGTTATATTTAGCTTCTGTCAATCACACGCATGCTCAGTCGAGCCACATCTGTTTCTGATCCATCACTGTCAAGAATGTGGACAATTGTTGGCTCCTCCCACTTGTTGAATGTGTGCTCTCAAAATGTCTTTATATGTACATAAAACTCATTTCAGTATGTGTACCACCTTCTTTTGAGCCCATGTGCGGGTATAAAAGGACCATGTGCCTTCCATTTGGTGTGCTACTTCATGCATTGCCTAAAGGTACTGTGTGACTGTAGTTCCACCTCAAGAGGTCTTAATAAATTTATCTTTTCTATTCCAGTTTCCGTGCCAACTTTACTTCTATGGTTTGAGGGCTTTAAAGCGGCACAATTAGGCCCTGCTGAGACTCGATACCACATGACCAAGCATCAACCACAATCCTTGTCAGGGTAAGGCATACGCAAACCCCAAATTAACCTGTGTTTAACTCCCTGATAGCTTCGAACAGAGTAGGCAATGTGTGAAGTATTTGTGCAACACTTCGAACTGTAAAACAGTGAAAATGCCAAACAAAAAGATTCCCACACCAGCTTTAAAACATTGGGGCAGATTTACATGCCCCGTGCACCACTTTTGTGTCACTTTTCCCATGTTAAAAGTGACACAAAAGTGGCGCAATGGGCTGGTAAATCTGCCCCATAGAACTTAGTTTAATAAACCAAGACCAAAATGGCAAAAACCAAATTAGTAGATCTAGAGATATTGCATTTGAAAGTTTTGGGAGAAAATGGTATCAAAAGGTGTAAAAAGCCAACTGTGGAATCTGGTTGCACCAGACATAGATAAAGACACAAGTTCAGCCTGACCATGATGGAGCGCAGGCTGACTAAAGGGACCCAGTTAGACCAACTGAACAAAAGTACCTTAAATCCAGGCTTGCAGACCTTTGCGTTGATCCACGTCAAAGATGCGTTGTGCAGCTGAAACAATATATTGGTTTCGAGATGCAGAAAGACTGCAGTGCAAGGACCTGTTGCGCCGGCACCAAAGATCCCATCAACAGGGCTTGTTATGCGAGGTCCGGCATCCAGGATGCTTCTCACCCAGGCAACAGGTCATCATAGCAAAGCAGAAGTCCAGCAGGGTGTGGAAGAACATGGCATCCGCCTGACGCTGTGATAGACCACACTGGAGAAGAGGCTCTGACTTTGGTGGTGCGGGCTATTAGTTATTACCGCACAGATGACTCCAATGCTCTGAATGACGGACTGACAAGCGATGGTGTCTTCAACCCAGGCACTTTCTATAAATGCTGCAGCTTCTCTCAAATTTGGGTTAGAGGGACAAGCGCACATAGGCACCTAAGACACAATGGTGTCCCAAGCTACATCACAAAGCAAGGGAGGGATTAAAACAAGGCACAAGGCCTCCGTACATAACAGATTCTCTTTGAGATTGAAGCTTGTGAGAAGAACTCTAGGGGAAGGAGTTCATGACAGGGAGGAAATCAAGGGTATGCCACCAAGGAAAGTACAGCCAACAGCCAATAGTAAGTCAAGCAGCATACTTTTACTAAACTTAAAAACAGGAAGGAGAGACTGGAGGATAACACTACAAGCAGAACACCATCACCCTCATTAAACTCCTTTTTTAAGATTATGGACACAAACAGGAAGGAGATGCAGAAGTGTAGGGGGATATAATTCTTACTGTGTCAGAGGGGAGCGAGCATATATTAATCGTTGCAGGTCCACCCATCTCATAGGGTGCAAATTTGAGTGCCTACAGTCCCTAAACATACTGGTGGGTAAGTCCTGAGGGGAAGAACACCAGAATAGGGAGCTAGACCCAGAGCTAATGCAAGAAGGCAATAGTACTTCTGAAAATCCTCCAACCTTCTATGGAGAGAGCAGTTTAGAGAGAAGGAATAATATCTTGAGTCTCGAGAATGCCATCATTTTGAGATTCAAGACCTCAGAGCGGACCGAGTAAGACATTCAAGGAGCTTACCAGGCTCTAGACACTTGGACAAAAGACCCAAGGTGTTAGAGGAAAACATAGAATGAATAAGTATGGTCCTTTCAGAAAACACACAACAGATTGAGCCAGTAAAGAGACTAAACATATTTTTGATGGGTGACTTGGAAAGATTAGAACTGTACTCCAGGAGGAACAATTTAAGAATTCTAGCAGTTTACTGAAGAGGCAAAAAGGTAGTAATTTAAGGGGTTAGTAGTTAAGGTGTTGAAAGAGGGCCTCCTGAAAGACAGGCAAGATCTCGATTTAGACAGGGGTATTCAGAGGATACACAGAGATCAAACAGGCAAAATGAATCCTGTAAAACCCCTCAGAAAATCTTAACTAACTTCCTCGCCCATTCAACAAAGGTATTACATTTGACTGTAGCTTTGAAGGGCGGAATACTTGCATAGCAGAATTGTACATGCCAAATATCTCAGAAATAGGTAAAAACACTGCTCAATGACAATGGGAGCTAGGGAGTAGAATCAATTAGCTAAGAAAAACTGGCAAAAAAGGTAAAGCTCAAATTCCCTGCCCTATTAACGGTGATGTGGAAGAACAAAATGCACAATCTGAAGTAGGACAAAGAGGTAGGAGAGTTGAAAATAAGATGGAACGACATCCCTGATGTAGATTTTGAGTACAAAGGGTAGCAGAACTCTGATCACAAATAGGTTAATATAGGCTCACCTAGCTTGGTTTAAGGCACAGTCAACAGCATACAATATCAACATTAGTTATTTTAGGTTTGTTTGTTACCTTCCCTTGGAGACCCCCATAAGGCAAAGATGATGACTGTACAGTTAGGGAGGATTCCTTAGGGGGGGCATGAGTGGGATGGCAGTATTTGAAATAAAAATAAAAAATCCTCTGGACATGCGTCGGCATGAAGGACTGGTACAGCAGGTGTTGGGAGATTAGGGTCTGTCTCAATGGTTTCTTATCTTAGATCCTAGAGGTAATGATTCTTCCTTTTCTGAGGAAAAAGGAAGAAATAACTCTGGCATAGAAATGATGAGGCAGCAGGTTGAGATTCTTACCTGGAACATAAATGGGTTAAGATTTAAAAAGAGATAAAGGTTAGTGGTTGAGCACCTGAAGGGAATCAAGGACCACGTTACAGGAGACACATCTGACGCGGGCTGAATGTAGGGCATGCTTCAGGTGTAGTAGATGAGTCCAGGAAATGATATGTTCTTTACAGGCATCAAAACAAAGAGATTAGAAAATGTTATGAATTCAGTTATTCACTCCAAACAGAAAGGCTTTATTACTGGACAGCTTAATGAACTGACACACCTTTTGATTAGGGCGATTGATATAGCAGAAATATCTAGGATTCCATTGAAGATAGCCACCTTAGATTCCACCAAAGCCGTCAATACTGTAAGCTTGATGTACCTCTGAGAAGTGTTAAGTATTTCTGACCTCAGCAGTAGGTTAATTGATTTAATTGGATTCCTGAACAGATCGTCCACAGCCAGCATATTAAGAAATAGGAGTTTAACCTGAACTTTTTTAACCAGGATGGGGACCAGACAGGGATCCTCTTTATCTCCATTATTATTTGATGTTTATATTGAATCATGTGCCCAAATATTTGTTAAAATAGTGCTATCTTACAGTTCACTTTCCCGAACTAGCAGTGAAGATCAGTTTCTATGCAAATGATTTGATCCTGTATAGCGCCAACCCTAAATACTCAATCTCTAAATTAGAAGCCCGTGTAGAAACGTTTCAGGCTATTTAATTAAAAGGACAATACAGAGATCGTGACATGGGCAGAAACAGAGGGCATCAAAGTTATCCAGAGGGCCAAGGATCAGATAGGATACCTGGGTATTTTGGTGATACACAGCTTGAAATCTGAACAGAGTTATTGGGGAAATTGAGACTCAGCAAAGGAGGTAGGAGCATCTTCTAGTAACCATCTGTGGGAGAGCAAATTTTATCAAGACGATTCTGGGGGGAGTAAGCAGTTTTATATGGACATCTAAGGGTATCAGGTTGTCCTGTAAAACGTTTAGGAGGAGCTTGGGGAAGGGGTGGCTCGCTCTCCCAGATTTTCAGACATATTGCTATGCTTTTCAGTTTTTAAAAACTATAGAATGTTGGTGGAGAAGCCACACAAGTTATATATTGGGTGATTGTATACAGCTATGGTGGGGTCCATAGCTAAAGCGCAATTCTTATGCAAGTTTGGAAATCCCAAATTCTTTAAAACAGTGAGGTTTAAGGTTTTGCTTGCAGTCCTCAAAATATGAAGTTATGTGAGGAAGCTCTTTGCATTCCCTACTATGCGTCATTTACACCAACATGGGATTTTTCAGAAACTCCAGCATTCTAAATAGATAACCCTGGTTATCCGATTAGGTAAGCTGGATATGATATCTGGAGGGATTGGAGAAATGGAGACAGAATGATTGAGTGGAATACTGGTTGCAACATTTCATGATTCAAGTATCTCCTGTTGAGATCATGGCAGTCAGTTCAAGGTCAGAATGATGAGGATAGTGGGAAGTATGACGACATATGAGCACATAAAGTTAGACAACGGAAAGAGGTAGCTTCCTTTTACTGGGAGTTCATCTAGGCTCAGGAAAAAAAACTGCCTGAAACTGTACCAAGCATGGAAGGACTAATATATGGAATTGGCAGAAGACTAAGGGGGTCATTAGTCCTCCCGCCATCCTATCGGTCTTTGGGACCGCCCGCCATAAGGGCGGGGGTCCCGTGGGGGGCATTAGGATGTGCCCGCCACTGTGGCGGGCGCATCCTACATGCTTTGCATTGTGGCGGGCGGTGCTCTCAGCACCGCCCACCACAATGCTAAACATGCACAAATGCATTTGCATTAACAAAGCGGCAGGCACTGCATGGTGCCTGCTGCTTTGCTAATGCAAATGCAGGGGGGTACCACAGGTACCCCCCCTTTTTCACCGCCCACCTCTCCTTCACTCCGGGGGCCCGCAGGGGGCCCCCGAAGTGAAGACCGCATGCCTTTCCGTGGCGGCATCGCCACCACGGAAAGGCATCTATCCTGGGCCATCCTAATATGGCTTGCGGTGTCTATTTGACACCGCCACCATCTTAGACCTTTTCCGTCCCTGTCGCAAGGCGACGGGGGCGGAAAAGCGGCGGACGGTCTTTCTGTCCACCGCTGTCACCCCCGCCATACTAATATGGAGGGGGGCATTTAGCTGAGGATGGCGGGCGGATTGCCCCCGCCAGGCCAGCGGTGGCTACCGCCAGCCTGGCGGGGGAAATCCGCCCGCCATCCTCATGGGCTCCTAAGTATGACAATTATCTATAAATTGACTTTATTATACAGTTAAAGCTGCACCTTTAAGTAAGAACCATCTGTTCACTATACACAAGATATCCTGGACCCTCAAAAGACTGGCAAAGTTTATGCAGGATTGCTGGAGATGTAAGAAATGCAATCAGCCTGGGAGGATGACAGATATATGTTTGTGGAATGTACTTGCGACAGACATATTGCTAAGCTGTAAAAACATCAGCGAGATTACAAAACAAGAGATCAATGTAAGCTGTGCTTTAATTTTAATGTGAGCGGATCCATCGACATTCATATTATTAAATAATGCCCAGTTTAGAGTGATGTTCTCTATAGTGTTCATAGCGAGATGTGAGATATGCAAGAAATGGATTTCTAAAGAGCCCCTGCTAGCCTCTAATTTGATCAAATCTGCTAATCAGGTGACCCAAATGGATATGACATGGAATACCAGAAGCTGAACTAACACTTGGAAAGACTTTAGAGTGGCAATGTGGCCAGTGATTACACCCGAATAATGGACTGCAGGACAGCTTACCCAGGCTGTTTCTGAGTGTAAAAGCCGTAAATAATTACAGCCTTTCAGACGACTAATTGGTAACCTAAACGAAAATGGAAGTAGTGCAGTCAGTGAAATGAGAAAAAAACAAAACAAAAAAAGCTGTCCAGAAGAGTGGCAGTATTCCATCAGGATGGCAGTCCTTCCTCCTGGCAGACTATAAACAGGTCCAGAAGTATACTGAAGTGATGGTGTCTGATGTCCACTATTTATACCCAGTTGTGCCTTTGAAGTGGGGTAGAAGCTTCTAGATGTTCCCTTTTGAAGTCTCCAGGCACCCTGCCTTCTCCGCAGGGAAAGCACTCAGAAAAACATGGTAAAGGAAGGATAAAGAAGTAAAGAAAATTTTAAAAAAACAGGAAAAGGCACTCAGAAAAACTGCGAGAAAGCAGGGTGGTGCAGCAGCACGGAAAAGCTAGGCCTGGGGCCTGCTCAATGGGGTTGCGCTGAAGCCTCCTTTAAGTAGGTCCTGGGAGGAGGGAGGGGTGCTGTGAGGTGATGGGCGGGTTAGGTGGGAAAACAGGTGGTACGCGGGAGTGGCAAATGAGTTAAGAAACAACGAAAAGCAGTAAAAAATGAGGCAAGAGGAGGAGAAAACGTTCAAAAAAAGATGGAGAAGGAGAAAGCAGTAAAAAATTAGGCAAAAGTGGAGAAAGCACTCAGAAAAATGGGGGAAAGGAAGGAGAAAGCAGGAAAAAATTAGGCAAAGGCAGGAAAAGCACTCAGAAAAACAGGGGAAAAGGAAGAAGAGAGCAGAAAAAAATACCTGGAAAAGCACCCAGAAAAATAGGGGAAAAGGAAGGAGAAAGTAGAAAAATATTAGACAAAAGCAGGAAAACTACTCAGAACCACCAGGGAAAGGACGGAGAAAGCTTTGAAACACGAGGCAAAAGCAGGAAAATCACTCAGAAAAACAGGCGAAAGACGGAAAAAGCAGTCACAAACAAAGAAAAAGCAGGAAAAGCACTCAGAAAAGCAGGGGGAAGAAAGGAGAAGGAATTTAAATAAATAAGGCAAAAACATGAGAAAGCACTCAGAAAAATGGGGAGGAAGCAGAGTGGTGCAGCAACACTTGAGAGCTAGGCCTGGGGCTTCTTCCTCCCATCCAATGGCCCATTCAGTCACACCTACGCTCCCTATTGTGTGTGTCTGTCTAGTAGGAATACACAAAGCGTAACTGTCAGCTATGCCCAGTCAGGTGAATTTATCATTCTTTCTCAGGAAACTGGGCGAAAAAGGAGAACCTTTTCTGCTTACAGCAATATCATTTTGTTATGAAACTTGAACATTTTGAAACTAAATTAGAATGAGACTGGATTCTTTATGCGGAGATGGAATTATAAAAATGTCCTTTACCCAGATGTTGTAATAGGGGTGTACATTGAATGTAAGAGTGTATATTTTGATTTATCAACATCAGTAAGTTCTTAATCTTTAAATCTTGTTTTTGATGTATGTCTTGTAAACTGTGTTCATAGTTTTATGCCTTCGTGTTGGTTCTACTCGAAAAGAGAAACTTGTCAAAAATTGAAAAACATAATTGTGATAAAAAGTTTTACATAAGAATGTGCTTAATACTCAAACACACTGAATTAATGTGCATGGTGTGTTCATTTTTTAATTAAATAGCGGTTAAAGACCAGTTGGGGTCATGTATAGATTTTGTGAACTTTCTAGAAGTGGCATTGTCAGAATTTCAATTTGAAATCTGACTTTATCATAAATTAGGGTTTTAAATTGTGATTCCAGAGATACCAAACATGAACTGATCATCCCTTTCCATCTGGAAATGACACGTAACAGTTTTTCACTACCTGGGCCTGTAGAACGAAAAAGTGCCTGTCCTGATTTTTTTAAATATCGTACCCCGCCCTCTGGGCTGTCCAGGGCACACCCTAGGGATTCCTCTATATGTATTAAAAAGGTGTATTTGGGCCTGGCAAAAAGTTTATTTTGCCAAGTCAAAGTGACAGTTTAAAACTGCACCCACAGGCTCTACAATGGCAGGCCTGAGACATGTTTTAAGGGCCAATTAAGTGATGGCACACCCAGTGATGCAGGCCCACTGTCAGCATTGAACTTACAGGCTCGGGGTACATGTAGTACCACTTTACGAGGGATGTATAACTAAATTAACGATACCCTAAATGGGGATAAAGCGAAATTACCATGATTAGAGGGAAAAGCACAAGCACTTTAGCAATGGTTACAGTGGCAACGTGCACAGAGTCCTAGGGCTAGCAAAAAGGAGGTCAGTAAAAATAGAGGAGAAAGGCAACAAGCTGGGGAGAAGACCACACTAAGGCTGGCAGGTGTAACATGGACTTATTTTTCCACATTAGACATTAATAGTGAGCAAGAAATAGAAAACACACAAAAGGGAAAGAATGCGGAAGAGAAAGGAGGAAATATAAACAAGGGTAGAAAGCATGCACCGGCATCAGTGAGGTGAGGGACAGGAAGTGTCTGTCTGCTAATAAATAGAAGAACCATGAGGTCGATGAAGAATACACAGCCCTGGTATTTGGAGCGCTGACTTTTAAATGCAATGTGCAACAGGTTTCTGAACAGATCTCTGGGCTGCACACTCATTTTATTGCACAGTAGCCACTGGTCTCAGTCTAAAAGCTCGAATTCCTTATCAGTTAGTGTTTGAAAAAAATGTGGGGGAATATAACTAAATGTATCTATTGCAGTCTATTGTGTCGTGCGAAAGTGGACGAAGCAAGACTAATCTTAGGTGTCATTTATACCGACGTAGAAAGTCTTTCAACCAGTCAGATAGCAAACGCGCAGAACTACACAACTAAAGAGCAAAGTTAGGAAAACAAAACTCTTCTCTGTAGATTTGTTTGACTTTTACTCAAACAGTGCCAGCGATACAGTGATACAGAATTACTTGGCGTGGGCGTCAGACAGGAATCGCTCATGAAATGTTGAAATGAGAGAAGAGGATTTAAGTAAGGTGTCGCCAAGCAGCACTGAACACAGAGCTGAAGAGGAGGTAATGTAGGTCCAATTTCCTTTGCCGAAAAAGAAAAGTAGCCAACAGAAAACTGAACAGGACAAGAATATGTAGTTCAATTTTGTAACCTCATGCGGAAAATGTAAAAAGAAATTGGATATTTGAACAATACTGATTAAAATATATGCAATTGTATATATACTTGCAAATCCTATGTTGTTCCCACCTCAAAATGGTATTAAAGTGTGTCGCCTTCATATTACATTCAATTAAGAACAAGTCATTCACCCTGCACGACTGTTACAATTGTAAATCATTGGAAAACATGAATTCTGCATTGGGGGCAATTTTAATTCAAAAGAGGGTCAATAACCATAAACATAGCAATTGTATAACTATCTCCTCTGGCTCATGCTTCAATTACAGTTTTTTAATGCCCAAAACGGTGTGTTCAAAGACGTGGAAATTGGATTTTTCAAATCAGATTTTCACTGTGACTCAGAAACTATAGGCACACCGGAAGGCATTATGTCTCGAACACTAATGGAAATTAAATCAAAAGAGCATATTTCTGCTGACAGAACAGTACCTTTAGTGGGGTTGATTAAGACACACACTATAGTATTTCCTTTGAATAATTCCATAGTTGCATTTATATTTTATTTTACGTATAAAAAGATGGTAAAGGTATTTTTTTTAATGTGCAGGGGTTCATACGTCTTCGCTGCCATTTCTAAGCACCATATGTAACAAGTGTTGGTATTACCCTCTATAGTGGTACCCAGTTCGACAATCCTAAAATGGTGGAATGCTGAATTCAGACATTGACTCATTAAGCTGTTTTGTCGGACAGATGGATAGTAAGGGGGTTCGCAAAAGCCTATCCTATCTGAGAGCCAGCTGATCCTTTAATGCCACACATGGGGCCCGATTCACAAAGGTAACCTTAGACGTTTTGTCAAAACTTGGACCAAATTTCTAAGTTCACAACATTGGGAATTCACAAAGGATATTTACGAGTACTATCGTTATGTTCGCACTTGGGACGGAGATCTGCCTTGAGTGTGGACATAAAGAGAAAAACAAAGGAAACAAAGCAAGAAAATGTACTGTTTCAAAGCAGACGGTTGACCATCAAAGGTATCTCTGGCTATGTGTCAATATGGTCTGGGCACTGCATGGTCACCCAAAGGAAACATGTTACCCTTAAAATGGTCAAACCCCATGATGCTCTGATAGACAAATGTTGGTGACCCCAAAGCTCAGGGCGCGTAGAACAACACATGTAAAGACTGGAATGTAATGCCCTTTGTGTGGTATGTTGACCTTGGATCTATTCCTTAAAGGGAGGCCTTAGTTGGGGGGTTCATAACAGTGTTGTGGAGTCGTGGGCCATTGTGCCTATTTGAATAAGATCTCTTGCAGCCATAAAACTCACATTCTCCTGAGATACTCTATTTGATGGAAGAGTCATGCAGCTGACAGGTTATATAAGGAACTATTAACCTGAATAAATCACCTCACGTGGGCGTGCTATTGGAGCACATTGCCACAGTGCTGCAGTAGATTATCTTAGTTCTTAATCTCTTCTTTCCAGCGAGAGCAAAATTGAAAACTCACTTGTTCATGATCTGCTGTTGGAGACATGGGCAACACTGGGGTCCTCATTTTAAATGGTAAAATGTCATCCAGAGGTAACTGTGAGTGAAATTCTGCCACCCACAATTCCTTGTCTCTCCGGACCTGATATTTCTGGGCCTGGAGACACCAGGCCAGTAGCTGCTAATGAAGGGCTACAGGTAGCATTACTGTCCAGTCCCCACCTGACCACTGCACCAGCAGTGGCAGAACAGACTAGGCTCCCACCGTAGTGACACAAGGTGTATATGGCACCTATGTGCTCAGAAGGTTGCAGGGTCTGTGTCTCTCCCAAACTACCCATTTGCCTCCCTGCTACATACCCAACACCTGCCAGCCTTTTTCCAGACGTTCACTACAGAACAGTGCAGGTCGAAAATGCATGTGTTCTTCTCAACAGAATCTGAGAAAACCACTCACGAAAAGCGATGGCATCTCCGAGTCTGCGTGGTTATTCCCCATACCAGGGAGAAAAGCTGCGGTTGCTGAAATTTGGTGCAGGGGATTCGACGTAGAATCCGAGATTCCATCATTCCAGTAACCCCACACCAAACTCTGGAAATCTTATAAGGAGGGCCTTAGTCTTTATATGGCCGTTGCCATACTAGTGCAGTTATGTTCAAGTTCAAGTTCAAGTTCAAGCATTTATATAGCGCACTACTCACCCAGAGGGTCTCAAGGCGCTTGGGGAGGGGGTTCATTATTTATCGAATAGCCAGGTTTTAAGTTCTTTTCTGAAGGAGATGTGGTTCTGTGTAATGCGGAGGTGAGTGGGGAGTGAGTTCCAAGTCTTGGCCGCCAGGTAGAAGGATGTACCTCACATGGTGGATTTTTGGATACACGGGACTGCGGCGAGGCCTTGATTGGAGGATCTTAGTTGTCGGGTGGGTGTGTAGAAGGATAGTGGAGTGTTGAGGCATTCGGGCCCTAGTTTGTAGAGGGCCTTGTGTGCGTGGTTAAGGAGACGGAATGTTATTCTCTTGTTGACGGGAAGCCAGTGGAGGTCTTTCAGGTGGCCGGTAATGTGATCTTGGCGAGGGATGTCCAGAATGAGTCTCGCTGATGCGTTTTGGATGCGTTGGAGTTTTTTCTGTAATTTGGCTGTAGTTCCGGCGTAGAGGGTGTTTCCGTAGTCTAGTCGACTTGTAACCAGTGCGTGGGTGACAGTCTTTCTTGTCTCGGCGGGGATCCAATGGAAGATTTTTTTGAGCATACGAAGTACGTTGAAGCAGGAGGATGAGACGGCGTTGACTTGTTTGGTCATCGAGAGTGAGGAGTCTAGGATGAAGCCAAGGTTACGTGCGTGGTCTGTGGGTATGGGTGCTGAGCCCAGATCCGAAGGCCACCATGAGTCGTCCCAGGCTGAGGGGGATGATCCTAGGATGAGCACTTCCGTTTTGTCTGAGTTAAGTTTAAGGTGGCTGTTTTTCATCCTTACGGCTACTTCTTTCATGCCTTCGTGAAGATTGGTTTTGGCGATAATGGGGTCTTTGGTGAGGGAAAGGATCAGCTGGGTGTCGTCAGCGTAGGAGATGATGTTGAGGTTGTGTTGACGCGCGATGGAAGCGAGTGGACTCATGTAAACGTTGAAGAGGGTGGGACTGAGTGATGATCCTTGCGGTACACCGCAGATGACTTCGGTGGCCTCTGATCTGAATGGGGGGAGTCGGACTCTCTGAGATCTCCCAGCTAGGAACGAGATGATCAAGTCCAAGGCTTTTCCTTGTATGCCGATGTTGCTGAGGCGTTGTATGAGGGTGCTGTGACAGACAGTGTCGAAGGCGGCGGAGAGGTCGAGTAGAATGAGGGCCACTGTTTCTCCGTAGTCCAGTAGTGTTCGGATGTGGTCTGTTGCTGCGATGAGGGCGGTTTCGGTGCTGTGTTTGGCTTGAAAGCCGGACTGTGAGGGATCGAGGGAGTTGTTGGATTCGAGGAAGGCGGCGAGTTGGCTATTGACGGCTTTCTCAATGACTTTGGCCGGGAATGGGAGGAGGGATATGGGGCGGTAGTTTTTAAGTTCCGAGGGGTCTGCTGTGGGTTTCTTCAGGAGGGCGCTGACTTCGGCATGTTTCCAGCTTTCTGGGAAGGTAGCAGAGTTGAAGGAGCAGTTGATGACATTACGGAGATGGGGTGCGATAATGGAGTCTGCTTTGTTGAAGATGTGGTGGGGCATGGGTCGGTTGGCGAGCCAGAGTGGATGCAATTCGTTAGGCGGATGGTGTCTTCAGTGGTGATTGGGTTCCAGGCACTGAGGTTCTTAGAGGACGGTTTAGGTTCTGGGGGGGTGGAGAGGATTGTTCGTTGGAGCTGTTTTCAAAGCTTTTATGTATGTCGGCAATTTTGTTGTAGAAGAAGGAGGATAACGAATCGCAGAGGTTTTGGGAGGGAGTGATGTCGTTTGAGGCTGCGGTGGGGTTGGTGAATTCTTTGACGATGTTGAATAGTTCCTTGCTGTTATGGGCGTTGTTGTCGAGTCGATTCTGGAATGCTGATTTCTTGGTGGATCGAATCAGCTGGTGGTGTTTGCGGGTGGCTGCCTTGAAGGTGCTCATGTTGTCGGTGGTTGGGTTTTTTCTCCATGTTTTCTCGAGAGTACGGCATAGCTTCTTGGATGTCTTAAGGTCATCATTGAACCAGGGGGCCTTTTTGCTGTCTTGTTTGGTGTGATGGTTTTTCAAGGGTGCTAATTCGTCAGCGCTGTCAGTGATCCATTGTTTGAATTTGGTGGCCGCTTGGTTGGGGTCCGATGAGAGGTCTGGTGGGTTATGGTTGAGCGATGTGAGGAGTTGATCTGGTGATTTTGTTCCATTTTCTTCGGGGAATAGGTTGTGGGGGGTTGTGGGTCGAGGTGGTTTTGTAGCTGAAGTGAACACAACTGTGGTCCGTCCAATGGAGAGCTGTGGTGTGATCAAAGGAGATGTGTTTGCTGGAGGTGAAGATTGGGTCGAGCGTATGTCCGGCTAAATGGGTGGGGGTGTCAACAAGTTGTTTGAGGCCGAGATTGGTCAGGTTGTCAAGAAGGGTGGTGGTGTTGCTGTCGTTTTTCTTTTCCAGGTGGAAGTTGAGGTCTCCTAGTAGAATGTAGTTCTCGGAGGCGAGGGCATGTGGGCTGATGAAGTCAGTGATGTCTTTGCTGAATTGTTTATGGGTTCCTGGAGGCCTGTAGATGAGGGTGCCTCTGAGTGTGGTCCTAGGGTCGGTGTGGATCTGGAAGTGGATGTGGAACTGGATGTTGAATACTTCATAGGAGTTAGCACTGTTGCTGTGTTTACAAAACACATGCAATGGCGGGCTTTCAAGGATCAGAAGAGTCAACTTGTTGTGACCTACATGTGGAGATGGATACTTTTAAGATGATACGGTACGTGCTTAAGTCATGTAACAGTGACAATCATGCAGCACATTCGGAGGCAAATGACTAGAAAGAAGTGTTCAGCATAATTAGGTAGGCATACTCAGCAAGAAAGTTTATATGGGAAGTTTCTGATGCTTGAATGCGACCAACAGAGATGGACATTGAGTCTATGTATTGGCAGTGTGTGTGAACCAGGGCCAGATTGTGATGCAATGACGGATATAGTTAGCTAGACTCACGTGTGTGATGATACGTTCCAAATATAAGGCAGCAGCCTGATTGAATCATGGCCATGCATGGTCCTGGAGTAAAGTAGCTCACTTCCACAAAGGAAGTTAACATGCAGTCAGACAATTTAACATGTGTGCAATAAATTTGGCTAAACAAGGAAGACTAGGAATTGGAGGATAAGGTTCAGAAGGTTTATTACAAATTTGCAATTAGTCCAACATGTATGCAAGTCATGATTATATAATATTCGAGGAAGAGAACAAGTGTTAGCATAAAGCCACACTCGGAATGGAATAAGGGAAGCAGAGAGGTCTGTACCTCTCAAAGTACAAAAGAATCTGCCCCACAGTGAATATGGTTAATGAACACCATGATATATGACATATATGAAAAACGTTATTCAGATGGTGTTATCTCGATCATACCACCATCATCCAATTGGAAAACACTGTTCATGTGCTTTGCAACATGCCTTTTCATTTCCAACGCCTCTGCCAAGACAACAGTTCTCAGCCTTGAACAACTTGCCACTCCTGGAACAGGATGAGCAGGAGACTTTCATGTAACATGTTAAATCATCACGTCCTTGCCAAGATTTTCTTCCCATCCTTGCTATCACTAGTATATTGTTCTGCTAACTCTTGCTAATGAATTCATGAGTTGGCACCTGCAGGGGAAAACGTTATTTCAAGCAAAATGAGAAAAAGGCATTTTCACTTTAAAGAAATAAAGGCCGAGTTAGGCTAACGTACAAATGAACTCAAAAATTGCCCCCTAAACCTGGCTATAAGTGCATCTACAATTACAGATAAAATGCATAGTTTATTAATAAATCAGGAATATACTTAAGTTATACCTTCAGTAACTTTCATATTATTCAAATTATGCATATGTAAAAGTGAACGACAACTATATGTTATACTTTTCAAAACAGTGCACAAGTTTATAAGGAATCTCTGTTTTCTACAAGAGATACGTTTCTAGTGTAAGAATGATTTCTGTTAAGGTCTACATTTGTGTTTCTCTTTAAAAAGTTAAAACACACAGTTTATAGGTTGGCAATACAAGTAAATAATGCAACCTTTGTGACGTGTAGGGTAGGATCCAAAACTATGCTGCTCTAGCAGCCGTACCTTTACTTTCCTTAATACTGCAACCATTTTCCCCATGAATTATATAAAGCCTGCGCACAACGGGGCATATTATCAAGGGGGTTTATCTCCGCTTTTTTGGCTTTAAAAGCCAAGAAAGCGGAGATAAAATTATCTCCCTATTACCTAGCTGTCGCTAACACCAGTTAGCAACAACTAGTAGGAGATAGCGACCATCTTCTGCCCCACTTTGCATGTCAGTGATATTTATCACTAATGACATGCAAAGTAGGTGTGCCAAGATGTTAGCGGCTGGAAACAGTTGCTAACATCGCTATCTCCTATTACCAACTTTTGGAGATATTCGCGCTAAGCGCGAATATCTCCTAGTGCCCACACCGCCAGCGCTCGCTCCACACTGCGCACGTTAACACTTACATATCAAGGAAACTCATGAGACATATTTGTGGGAAAGCAGTGGTGCAGGTTTATTTCGCACAACAAGTAGCTGATAAGGTGGGTCATCTTACAGGCGATCCAATGCAGCAGCCCCTCGCTGACCCGCATGCCTAAGGAGCCATCTTGCACGGCGAGTCGATGCTCTGACGGTGCAGTAAATTATCACTTTATTTCGTTCTACTCCCGCCCCCCCTGTCAGGGCGGAGCGATGAGGCACACCCCCGGTCGGTTCAGGCCCCCCGACCGCCCGAAGGACTAACGGGGCGCCGACGCTGTTTCCTGGAACCCCCTCGGCTCCAGGTTCTTGGCTCAGGCACCCTTACTGTGCCAGGCAGAGGTATTTAGACTGTATCCTTCGTACCCTTCTGCCGCAGAGGTACCCCTACTGTCCATCTGCTTCCAGATCGCCCTGTGACTCCGCCTGCAACACAAAACATGACCATTAAAAGTTCACAACTTTCGCCCTCCGCTCTGCCGCTGGGTCAGGGTTAGGGTGGGAACAGCGCAGAGCAGCCCAAGGCACAGACGCGGCAGGAAAGACCGAGCAACGTGCTGGGCCTGCTATAAAAACCCCCCGGGAACGCCCCCCCGCCTAGGAGCGCCCTCCCATTGGCCGTTAGCGAGGAGGGGGGTTGATGCGCTGAAAGCTCCTCTCGCGTGTCGTGTGGTACTAAGACGCTGTCTCGCCCATGCTCCCCTTCTGTCGCGCGGCCAGCGGCATAGTGCCCACACCGCCAGCGCTCGCTCCACACTGCGCACGTTAACACTTACATATCAAGGAAACTCATGAGACATATTTGTGGGAAAGCAGTGGTGCAGGTTTATTTCGCACAACAAGTAGCTGATAAGGTGGGTCATCTTACAGGCGATCCAATGCGGCAGCTCCTCGCTGACCCGCATGCCTAAGGAGCCATCTTGCACGGCGAGTCGATGCTCTGACGGTGCAGTAAATTATCACTTTATTTCGTTCTACTCCCGCCCCCCCTGTCAGGGCGGAGCGATGAGGCACACCCCCAGTCGGTTCAGGCCCCCCGACCGCCCGAAGGACTAACGGGGCGCCGACGCTGTTTCCTGGAACCCCCTCGGCTCCAGGTTCTTGGCTCAGGCACCCTTACTGTGCCAGGCAGAGGTATTTAGACTGTATCCTTCGTATCCTTCTGCCGCAGAGGTACCCCTACTGTCCATCTGCTTCCAGATCGCCCTGTGACTCCGCCACAGCTCTGGAGGAGGCCCCCGTCGATGACAGAGCCCCCCCACCCACCTAGCTACTTCAACTCGCTGTTTCGTACCAATTGTACCCAGGAGGGATATGTTCACCCCCAGTCCAGACAGTGTACCCAACCTAAGAGCATTCTTACCAGGCAACAATTTTAAAGCCCGCAGATGGTGCGGCACGTGTAATTCGGGCGCCATCAGGGAAGCCTCTCTTAAGCCCCTGTGGAACATTACCACAGTATTTCGCCTCCAATTGTACTTTGTTTCTCTTGTAACCTGCCCCTTCTCACTTTTCCCCTCTGAATGCAGCTAGCTACCTCATGTATTTGTTTACCTGGTGGCGTTACTTGTCCCTGCACATCACATTCGGGATCTATTACAGAGGCACTCTTCACCTTGGACCCACCATTGCCGTTGTAACCCTTTAATTTAAGCCCATTATTCAGATGCTTAAGCCTGATAGTGACTCTTAGTACCCTTCACCACACCACTGTGGAGATTTCTTAGAACAGTTCTTAGGACACGCCCTTAGTTACATAAGCCGCACCTCTGGTGGGGATTGCTTAGATACGGTTCTTAGGCCACGCCCTTAGTTACAAGCCACACCTCTTACAGAGATCCCTTGGCGGTTAGTTGTTTTTTGTCCGGACATATTATACGGGGGATCGGCAGGTGACTATTAGCATTATTGTATCTGCTGATACTGGCAAACCAGTGATATTTGTCCAAGCCAAGTGGTGGGCTTGTGCAAGACCTGACTAGTGCTGTAATAATCATGACAGTGAATGTCCTGGCAACTCACTGCAAGATCGTTATGTGAGTTTGGTTAGAGCACGCACTAGCAGATGCCCGTAATCGACAAATGTCATTCCCAGTTCTCTGTTGTATTGCAGTATTTCACCTCTAATTACACTTAATTACCCACTTACGCAAGCATTGACCACGTATAATGTGCATATTACTTAAAAACGCTCTACCATCTCAATTAGGAAAAGTGGTGATGTAAAATTCGGCTGCACTTATATGTAGAGTAAGCCAAGTCAAAAGCATGTCTCTTAATCCCTGTGGAGTGTTTGCTATTTAATGCAGTATTATCCTTGTATCTGCGTTTCGTACTCCTTTGTAACATTAGCCCACCACTTTTCTCTGGTAACACACTGTTTGCAACCTCTCCCCTGCTGTTTGACTTCGATACTTGCACAAGTTCACCATTGCCTACGTATCGTTTGTTCTTGTGCCTGAGTGTCTAGCATATTTTGCAGTATTTCCCTCCAATTGTATTTTGTTACTCTTGTGACCTGCACACTGGTCAATCATTTCCCCTTGTAATGCACTGTTTGCCACCTCATGAATTTGTTTGCTCACAATTGTCACTTTTACCTTATCTAACTAACGTCTGCTTTGTAAGTTTACCTATTATTTACTGTTCCTATTGTGCCGCGCTCTCAGTCGTCCAAGCAGTTCCTGCGGCTTTGGGTGGGCTCAAACAGGCAGAAGTGTAACCCCCGTAATGACGTGTGACGCAATAAAGACCTATTGTGATAGACAGGAAAGTTCAATTTACATCAGTAAATGTTGAAAACTTTCTATAGCGCGGTAAGTCCGCAGGAGCCGTTGGCTGGGACCAGACTCGAGACATCGGGTATCACGCACTTTACCTGGGCACCCGTCTTGTGACCTGAAGGCGCATTGCGCGTGGCTGCCGGTATGACAGCGGTGGGTTGATGCGCTAAAAGCTCCTCTCGCGCGTCGTGTCGTACTAAGACGCTGTCTCGCCCATGCTCCCCTTCGTGTCGCGCGGCCAGCGGCAAAAAGCTAACACCCGCCCTGAGCAGTTCTTAGCCATGTTATCCAATGAGAGGTGGATAACATGGCTAAGAGCATTAGCTCGGTAATGCATGAATATCGCTGACTTTTCAGCGATATTCATGCATTGCGGTCGATTTTTATCGCATTTGCGATAAACCTTGGTAATACCAAGGTTTCTTTGCGATAAAAATCGCCGCAGCTCAGCGGTAAATTTTTGTCTCTAACCAAGCAATAGCGATAATTATCGCTATTGCTTGGTAATATGCCCCAATGTAATACAGTTTGTTAATTAATAAGATAAAGATGAAGTAATTGCAATACATTTCTGAATGTTTTTGTTGGTGCAATGACAGCATTAATCCTTCTGTACACACTCACAGGACAAAATACTAACAGGCATTTGAAGTTTGGGAACATTCCATCTCTTTAGATTGCTATCACTCTTTTTCCATTGCAGTCATTGGGCATTAAAACTGGTCATCTGAAAATAATGCAATGCTTAATATATTTGGAAATGTGGGAATGTGGTATGCCGCGTGCATTCTCAATTCAGAAATGACTAGGACGTTGATTTTCGTTCAATAAGGTCTTCAAAAAGGAAGAGCATTGCAAATATAGGCGAAAGAAAAGAAATATAGGCATTTGGCATGTCCTCGACAGTCACTAACCGTATTCCTTGCTGAATGAGCGTGGACCCTATGCTGAACATGTTTTCTACTTTTTGTCGCTCTCCTCACAATACATTGCATGCGCTGTTGAGTGTAAAATCTTTTCCACCTCTTCCAACTGAAGTTTCAGGTTTCAAACTGAGAGTACTTGTCATTATTTAAGGTAGACGACGTTTATGAGCTTTTCAGGAGGGATTTTTTGAGATTCTACAAAATGAGAAGCAGGACCCTTTTCTTGTACACTTTGTTGCCCAATGTTGGTGCTTGTTTGGTTTGTTTTTCACACTTGGACAAACACTTTTAGTGGGCGGTAGCCACCAAGTGTGGTACCACCATTAGGAGTGGCTTAACTGCATGATGGTAACTAAATAATCTTTTAGCCTTGCTTGGAGTACACAATTTCCTTTTGAGACAATAGCATATTTCAGGAAGGAATCCAGAGTAGTTCTGTGCTCAAGTCATTCTCCAAGGCCAATCACTGGTTAACGAAGGTGAAGTAACACTGCAGGTAGACCTTCCCTACCCACCCCACAAGTAATTTGGCTGCCATCTTTGCTGGGAAGGTGGCAGAACCAATCCCTGCCCGTTCTTCACCATGAGAATTAACTCATGTAACAACTAGATAGCATTCATAGATTGGAAATCATGATAATGAAGTGGTGAAAACTCTTCTATAACATGCAATGTCCTTCCCTACCACCAAATTGGAGTCAACGATTGGCTTCCAGACATGATGTAACTGAAGGATATCTGAGAATTGTGGATACTGTACAAGAACTGAAAGGCTTGAGGCAAGACTTTGTTGTACTTAGGAAGGGAATTTCTGACATGAGAATAATGTATGAAGGCATTAAGCTAACAATTAAGAAAGCCAGACATCATCTGGCAAAGAACCTGTGTATTAGAACTGCGGCAAAATACACCAAAACACACAAAAACATCTCAAGAAACACCTGCAACAGACTCGGAAAATTAGGTGTTGTTCTCAGGAAATCATCATTTATCCCCTCCTACAGCAACTGAAGCAGCAATGTAGAAAATCACTTAAATGAAACAGCAACTGGCTCATTTATATTGTATATACCACATTTGGATTTCTTTCTAGATTGGAATAAACAAGTAGCATGAGTTCCTCCCATAGATCTTCAAGTGAATGCAAAACATAAGGGACTCATAACTCTATATTTGACATCTGGATACGTGACTGACATGCTCCACTGGTCACGGATGGTAAGCAATCACTACTGTGCAAGTGCCACACAGAAATCAGTGCTAGAGATGCTGCTGTTACTTATTGAAATAAAATTGCAGTATGGTTTATGCGTGAAGAGAGGAGTCACAGTCCCAATAGCCTAAATGCCAATCTATCACACCCTTCTCTCTATTCTCGCTCTTGGTTATCAGTGGCTACATTATGACGGGCTCGCCTTCCTCACCACAGAGATCCTGGTTTTATGAGCCTGCATTAGGCATATCCCATTCATTTAACCCAATATTTCTCCAACTTGGGAGGATATTCTCAAGAACGTGCGATAATCATCGCCAAAATCGGTTAACGGAATGTTTCATATCGCCGTCTACGGCGGGAAAAAAACTTATATTCACAACACGGCGGTAACATGCGATAGTCTCCTGATAACACGTCAAATATCTGCAATAAAGTCACCAGGAAGGCGATAAAAGTCTAAACTCCAACGTGAAAAAAGTTGCTATGGGCCCAATCGCAATAAAAAATCAGTGACAAGCTGCGCCAGACTTGCAATTCACTCGCGTCAAGCGGGAAAATTCACTATAAAAGTAGAAAAAAATACAAACAAAAGCAAAACAACTGCGAAACACAAGGGAGGTAGCCGGAGCAAGTACAGAGGACAGCCAGAACCCTACAAGCCCCCCGAAGGCCCAGGCCAGGACCTCAGGGTCATGGAAGGGCAAGGACAAGAAGAGGAATACAGGGTTCAGTGCATAGGAATACAGAATCCTGACAACGGAGGTGATAAAACACCATCAACTACTGTTCGTCACCTCCACTGTGTCATTGGCAAAAAAAAATGGAATATGGCAGTCTATCATGGACAAGGTGAATGCAGTTGGAGTACTGAAGAGGACAATGGAAGCGGTCAAGAGGTGCTGAAATGATGTGAAGTGCAAACCTAAGCAGAAACTCGCCAACAACTAAAAGGCAGAAATGCTGACTGGAGGTGGGAGTCCAGCACCACAGGCGGAGCTGGATGAGATGGACGAAATGGTGTCCACAGTCATCAGTATGAAGACGGTGGCAAGAGTTGGGGGACCGGACGCTGCTCAACAAGACCTGATACAAAAGCAGCAGGGTGAGTAACGACCAGGGACGGGGGGGACAGGGGGGGGAGATGGGCAGAGTGGCACATATGCACAATTTAGTATAGCACAGTGCACACCCACAATGACTCTGGAGCATGTCTCTGATCCCCTTAGCACTCTACAGCACACCTAGAAACAGCAAGTAGGCCCCCATCCACTATGTGCCAAGAGGGGGCCCTTCCCACACACCACCAATCTCACAACTAATCCATGCACATGTGTTAAACCCAGCAAAGCGGTGTGTCTTTGAGCAACACTGACAATGCAAGTGACACTACTTGACGAATAGCATTGCTGAAGTCAATATATCATGAAATGTTGCACGCCACATCACTGAGGTGGCTGAGTTTGGATCCACATCCGTAAAGCAGCAGGTCGCACTTTGACACATCCGCGAGCACAAACAACCTCTGACGTCAACAGCACATCTGCCGACAAACCATGCCCCAGACCCCTAACTGCCACCAAGAGGCCAATGTACCCAAGTATACAACATCTCAGCACTGTATAAGCACAGAAGTCAAAGGCACACTGCATGAAAGGGATAAGGGGCAGCAGAATCAGAGCACACACATAACATGCAGAGCACATCAACATTGACAACAATGTGGTACAGACCGCAGCACGTCCACAACAGAACAGAGGGCACAACTGGTGCTGATTGTGTGTAGAAACTGGCCAATCACATTTGGCATAGTAGGGAAATGGGAGATGATAATGTACAAGTACAAACAGACATCTGTGATGTAATCGTAATGTCCACTGTCCAAATAAGGCAGCTCCTCCCAAACAGTCACAATGTACCATGTCATGCAGTCTGTATGTAAACATGTACAATGCATCAACATTAATGTGAACACAATGTTAAACTTCATCTCCCCTTCTCATTGCAGAGGGTAAACCAACACCTCCTGCAGAGAAGACAGAACCTCTCTTCTCTGATGACAAAGAGGACCTCCACACCTTCGACACTGATGCCCTCCAAGAGTTCATTGACAGCTATGTCAACCCACCTCCAGGAGCAGGGCAGCCCAGCTGCATCGATGAGACCACACCCCTGCACAGACAACACAGCAGGCAGCACCCACCACCACATCTGCCTGCCAGGACCCCCACAAACACATGGCCTTCCAACGCCATGTGTTGGGGTGCCAGGAGAAGATGGCTGAACAGGTGCGGGAGGGGTTCAACCGCATGGCAGCCAAACTAGATGCCATGCGTGGTTATCTAAGTCCCATCAGGGACCACTCACAGTCCCTAACGGACACCCACAGTCGGCCCCATGTTCTCCAATGACCCATGGCTGACATCGCTGGAGTCCTGACTCTGAGACAAGAACAACTGTCTAGTCATTTCATTTCATTTCAATATCTTTATTTGACTATCAAAAGGTAGTCACAAAAGAACAATCATATTACTTTTAAAACATATTAAAACAAATAAGATCACAGTTATTAAAATTCAATTTCTTGAGTTATGACCATACACAAACTCATATCAGGACGTCGAAGAAAAGAGACATAATATTTGTGTTACATATCAAAAAATCAGCAATAGATGTGATAGAATCATATCAGTTCCATTTTGCAATATTTAACTGTTTTCTCAAATTAATTGCTTTCAAAATGAACAGGGGGACTCTATAACAAGTCAGGGGGTCACCAAAGTCACCAAAAATTTCATATCAGTTTTGTGTGACCTAATATTGTGGGTGACAAACAATTGTTTTAAATAAAAACATCTAAAATTCGGATAAAAGTCACAAAACAACATACAGTGCAATGTGCTGGATTTGCTTTTATTATCGCACAAGCATAAAAACTCCTCCGCCATATGAGACCTCATTTAGGGAAGGCTACAAGATGGTGAACCATGCCACAACTTAGTCTAATTAGCACAAAGCAGTGCTGAGGATTAGACATATATGTCAAATAGTTACTAGTACTTGCATCTAAGCTGTATGATATATACAGGGCAACAGAAGATTTATCTTTCTCTGCCTTAGATCTCGAACCCAACCTACGTTGTAATAAAGTATCCCTGATCTCTTTCTTGGTATAGGAAAAGATTTTGATGTTTCAGACTAAACCCATATTCTAAACAGATTTTTCCAGGTCACAATTAATATGTAACAGGCATGGGATTTTAAGTGTGTTGTGCAATATAAGACAATCCAAAATAATCAATTTAGTAAAATCAGATCTGATGAAAGCTGCTGCTACCACTCTAGCCACATCTCTGCCCCTGAAGTGTCAGTGCCACACAGTGCTGGAGACAGAACACCACCACCCACATGTGAGGTGCATGAAACAGCAGAGGATGAAGATGCGGATGATTCTGCCTTAGTGGTAAGAAGGACGCAGTAGCATTCATCTCTACCATATGGGATGGCTCTGCTTGGTTCTGCCCTCTGCATCATCACCTTTCACTGGCCTGCCGATATCAATCAATCAATCAATCAATCAATCAATCAATCAATCAGGTGTTTGTTAAGCACAACTACTCACCAGTAAGGGTCTCAAAGCACTGGGGGGGGGGGGGCAGCAGGCTCCAAGTCCATCAAGGGAAGGGTCTGTCAAGGAGCCAGGTTTTGAGGATTCTTGCGAAGATGGGGAGCAATGTTGTCTGTCTGAGGTGGAGTGGCAGGGTGTTCCAGGCTTGGGCCGCGAGGAAGGAGAAGGAACGGCCTCTTGATCTGGTCTTTCTGGTGCGGGGGACCACAGCGTAGGAGAGCTGGGCAGATTGTAGGGTCCTCTGGGGTGCGTGGAATTTGAGTTGGCTGTTCAGGTATGTTGGTCTGATGTCATGGAGGGCCTTGTGGGTGTGGGTGAGCATCTTGAAGGTGACTTTTTTCTTCTATGGGGAGCTAGTGGAGTGTGGGCAAGTGCTGGGAGATGTGGCAGTGTCTTGGCAGGTCGAAGACCAGTCTTGCAGCGGTGTTCTGAATTTTCTGTAGCTTGATGGTAAGGTTTTTATTTATTCTAACGTAGAGTGCGTTGCCGTAGTCGAGTCTGCTGGTGACCAGGGTGTGAGTGATGGTCTTTCTGTAATCCAGAGGGATCCATTTGAAGGTCTTACGTAGGAGGTGGAGGGTGTGGAAGCAGGAGGATGAAACAGAGTTGTTCTGGTGGTCCATTTTGAACTCGGAGTCCAGGATGATTCCCAAGTTGCGTGCATAGTCTGTGGGGGTAGGCGGTCTTCCGAGGGCGGGGGACACCAGGTGTCATTCCATGCATCGGCATTTGGGCCCATGATAAGTACTTCTGTTTTGTTGGTGTTTAGTTGTAGGCAGCTGTTTTTCATCCATTTGGCGACGGTTTCCATGACTTTTTGAAAATTGTGTCTGGCGGTATTGGGTTCATTGGATAGAGAGAGGATGAATTGGGTGGTGTCTGAGTATGACACAATGTTGAGTCCGTAGGTTCTGGCGATGGGGGTGAGCAGAGCAGTGTAGACGTTGAAGAGTGTATGGCTGAGGGAGGACCCCTGGGGGACTCCGCAGGTTGGAGACGTAAGGTAATGGAGGAAAGGCGGGGAGTCTAACCGCTGCGTTCTGCTGGAGAGGAAGGAGCAGATCCAGCTGGGGGTTTTTTCTTGGATCCCTGCATCGTGGTGTCTGCAGATTAGGGTGCGGTGAGGGACTGTGTCGAACGCAGATGAGAGATCGAGGAGGATGAGGGCTGCTGTTTCTCCTTTGCCAGTATGGTGCAGATGTTGTCTGTTGCTCTCAGGAGGGCAGTAACCGTACTGTGTTTTTTTCTGAAGCTGGATTGAGAGGACTTGAGGATGTTGCGCTCTTCGATGAATGTGCGAGTTGGCTGTTGATGGCTTTCTTGATTACTTTTGCTGGGAACAGGAGCAGGGAGATGGGTCTGTAGTCTTTGAGGTTGGTGGGGTCCGCCAAAGGTTTCTTCAGGAGGGGTTTGTCCTCGGCGTGTTTCCAGTTACTGGGGAACGTGGCGGTTGCCAGGGAGCGGTTGATGGTGTGGCAGAGCATGGGTGCGATGGTGTTGGCGGCAGTGGTCCGTGGGGCCCCTGGAGTGGATTGACTTCATCGTTTTCAGTGTGTATTCAGTGGTGAGGGCTGTCCAGTTGTAGATCTCTGGCTTCAGGGTGTGGGGGTTGGTTGGTGAGGGTTCAGTGTGTTGGTTGTCTTCGTCAAAGTTGTCGTAGATGCTCTTGATTTTGTGGTGGAAAAAGGTGCTAAGTTTTATCGCAGAGGTCTTGTGAGGGAGGGATTTCGGTGGACTCACTGGTGGGTTGCGCAAATTCCTTGATGATGTTGAAAAGTTCTTTGCTGTTGTGTGTGTGAGTGGAGATTCCGTCTTCAATCGCTTTTTTCCTTTTTTTTCTGATGAGTTGGTGGTGAGCGTTGGTGGTGGCTCCGATGTTGTTGTAGGCTTCTGTGGATTTGGTGTTCATCCTGGCCTTTTTGAAGTGGCGGCAAGTGCGTCTGGAATCCCGAAGTTCAGTGGTAAACCATCTGGTTTTCTTTGCGTGGCTGTTGGTTTTTTTTGAGGGGTGCTATGGTGCGCTGTCGGAGATCCATCTGTGAAGGTACGGGCCGCGGTGTTGGGGTTGTCGTTTCCGTGATGGTTGGGGTGGAGTTGCTGAGTGATGAGGTTAGCTGGTCATCGGTGATTCTTGTCCAGTTTCTTTGTGGAAGCATGTGCAGGTATCTGTGGATGATGGGTGTTCTGAGGGTGAAGTGGACGCATCAATTGTTCAGTCCACAGAAGTTCGGTGGTGTGGCTGAAGGTGATGGTCTTACCTGTTGTGAAAAGGGGGTCAAGAGTGTGTCCTGCTGAGTTTGTGGGTTTGGTCATGATCTGGTTGAGTCCAATGTTGTGGAGGTTGTCCAGGAGGGATGTGGTGCTGGGGTCCAGTTGGTTGTCGAGATGAAAGTTGAGATCCCAGTAGGGTGGAGTTGGTGGACGTGATGGCATGCAGGGAGATGATATCCGTGATGGAGTTGGCGAAAAGTCTGCGGGGTCCAGGGGGTCTGTAGATGAGGCTTCCTCAGAGGGTGGCGGTAGGGCTACCCAGTCTTTGAAGTGAAGGCGTTCCATCAGGTCTGTGGGCTCGTCATGGAGTGTGCTCAGGCGGAGGTTGGATATGTGGACGATGGCAATTCCTCCTCCCGGGCGGATGGCGCAGTCCTTCCTGGAGATCTTGTATGCTTGGGGAATTGCGATGGCAATGTCCAGTCCCGAGGTGGTGTTGGGCCATGTTTTGGTGAAGAACGCTACATCCGGGGTGGTGCTGTAGAGGAGGTCCCAGAATTCGTTGGTGTGTTTGTGGAGGGATCGGAAGTTGAAGAGGATGCATTGCAGGGTCTTTGGTTGGGTTATGGTCTTGCGGACGGGTTGCGCCAGGTCGGTGGTCTTGGCGGTGCTGCAGGTGTGCCGGAAGCGGTGACAGCTGAAGGGTCTGTGGTTGTCGGATGGTCATGCTAGCTTGCAGTTGTTATTGCATCCTGGGTCGAGAGCGTGGAGTGCTGCTGGGTTTTAGTGTTGGCGTTGAGAAGGTCCAGGGTTCCGGGGCTGGTCGCGGTCAGGTCGCGGACTGGTGCTGATATGCGCTGACGGCGTTGCCTTTGGCACGCCTTCAGCGCCGTTAAGTAGGGGTCGGGGAGGGCTGGACAGCTGGGAGGCAGGAGTGGGTAGGGGAGCTGGATTTGGCTGTTCGCGTTGGTCGTGCTGGGGAGAGGGGGCGCGGGGCAGCAGCGGCAGGGAAAAATGGGCAGAAAAGGCAAAAAGAGAAGAAAGAGTGGAAATAAGACACTGAAAGGTGCAAGAAAAAAGGAGGAAAGACACAGAAGGAGAGTTAGAGGGAAAGATTTAATCAGTGCCAAACAAGTGAAAATGGAGTAAAGCCGCAGAGGGGGAGTGAAAGGGGGAGATTGAAATCAGTAAAAAATGAGTGAAAACTGAGGAAAGAAACAGAGGGGGACTGAAAGGTTGACATTTGCCTGCACTTTTTTAGCGAGGAGTCCATTTTGGGGAGGGGGGGAGGGGGGTGGGAGGAAGGGAGTGCCCCACAGTCTTCAACTTCCTGTTCCTGTTCAGCAGGCTCCTCCCAGTGCTTTGTCCATCTCCTGGTCACTTTTCATTTGGATCTGGAGCTGGAAGGATTACTTTTTGTGGATGCTGCTGGATATTTGGATTTGAGGCCTTTTTGACTTTCTTTGGATCACTGTTGGATTAGAAATTTTACAAGTAAGTTTGTTTGGGGCATTACAGTTGCTGCAACTAAAATTTTGGAATTTTCGATTTTTGTGCTGTTTTGGGGCCTTTTGCCCAGGGGTACTCAGTGGTGGGTGGACTGAGTTTTTCTGTGGGTTGTCTTGAACTTAAACATCATGGAGGCCATGGATGGATTGGGATTGTGCTGATTTTTCAGTGATTTTCGTTTTTTGGGCCTGTACTTGTGGCCTTTTCACCAGGGGTATTTGAGTCTAGCATGGGCCTAGTCTTTCTGTAGGTTGTCTTGAATTTAAACATCATGGAGGGCATGGATGGATTGGGATTGTGCTGATTTTTCAGTCATTTTCGTTTTTTGGGGCTGTACTTGTGGCCTTTTCACCAGGGGTATTTGAGTCTAGCATGGGCCTAGTCTTTCTGTGGGCTAGTTTGAACTTAAACATCATGGATGGCATGGATGGAATGGGATTGTGCTGATTTTGCAGTGTTTTTCGATTTTTGGGAGTGTTCATGGGGAGGGACAGGCCATGTGGCTGGTGGCCATTTTGAGTGCAGCTACAGGCACTGGCCATGTGCTGGCAGGCAAGTGGCCATTTTGAATGCAGGCTTTGTTGTTAGGCCTGCAACCATTTTGCCTACTTTTCAACCTTTATTTATGCCCAGGGGTAGTGAGTCTTGCATGGGCCTAGTCTTTCTGTGGGTTGTCTTGAATTTAAACATCATGGAGGCCATGGATGGAATGGGATTGTGCTGATTTTTCAGTGATTTTCGTTTTTTGGGCCTGTACTTGTGGCCTTTTCACCAGGGGTATTTGAGTCTAGCATGGGCCTAGTCTTTCTGTGGGCTGTCTTGAACGTAAACATCATGGAGGCCATGGATGGAATGGGATTGTGCTGATTTTGCAGTGTTTTTCGATTTTTGGGGGTGTTCATGGGGAGGGACAGGCCATGTGGCTGGTGGCCATTTTGAGTGCAGCTACAGGCACTGGCCATGTGCTGGCAGGCAAGTGGCCATTTTGAATGCAGGCTTTGTTGTTAGGCCTGCAACCATTTTGCCTACTTTTCAACCTTTATTTATGCCCAGGGGTAGTGAGTCTTGCATGGGCCTAGTCTTTCTGTGGGTTGTCTTGAATTTAAACATCATGGAGGCCATGGATGGAATGGGATTGTGCTGATTTTTCAGTGATTTTCGTTTTTTGGGCCTGTACTTGTGGCCTTTTCACCAGGGGTATTTGAGTCTAGCATGGGCCTAGTCTTTCTGTGGGCTGTCTTGAACTTAAACATCATGGAGGCCATGGATGGAATGGGATTGTGCTGATTTTGCAGTGTTTTTCGATTTTTGGGGGTGTTCCTGGGGAGGGACAGGCCATGTGGCTGGTGGCCATTTTGAGTGCAGCTACAGGCACTGGCCATGTGCTGGCAGGCAAGTGGCCATTTTGAATGCAGGCTTTGTTGTTAGGCCTGCAACCATTTTGCCTACTTTTCAACCTTTATTTATGCCCAGGGGTAGTGAGTCTTGCATGGGCCTAGTCTTTCTGTGGGTTGTCTTGAATTTAAACATCATGGAGGCCATGGATGGAATGGGATTGTGCTGATTTTTCAGTGATTTTCGTTTTTTGGGCCTGTACTTGTGGCCTTTTCACCAGGGGTATTTGAGTCTAGCATGGGCCTAGTCTTTCTGTGGGCTGTCTTGAACTTAAACATCATGGAGGCCATGGATGGAATGGGATTGTGCTGATTTTGCAGTGTTTTTCGATTTTTGGGGGTGTTCATGGGGAGGGACAGGTCATGTGGCTGGTGGCCATTTTGAGTGCAGCTACAGGCACTGACCATGTGCTGGCAGGCAAGTGGCCATTTTGAATGCAGGCTTTGTTGTTAGGCCTGCAACCATTTTGCCTACTTTTCAACCTTTATTTATGCCCAGGGGTAGTGAGTCTTGCATGGGCCTAGTCTTTCTGTGGGTTGTCTTGAATTTAAACATCATGGAGGCCATGAATGGAATGGGATTGTGCTGATTTTTCAGTGATTTTCGTTTTTTGGGCCTGTACTTGTGGCCTTTTCACCAGGGGTATTTGAGTCTAGCATGGGCCTAGTCTTTCTGTGGGCTGTCTTGAACTTAAACATCATGGAGGCCATGGATGGAATGGGATTGTGCTGATTTTGCAGTGTTTTTCGATTTTTGGGGGTGTTCATGGGGAGGGACAGGCCATGTGGCTGGTGGCCATTTTGAGTGCAGCTACAGGCACTGGCCATGTGCTGGCAGGCAAGTGGCCATTTTGAATGCAGGCTTTGTTGTTAGGCCTGCAACCATTTTGCCTACTTTTCAACCTTTATTTATGCCCAGGGGTAGTGAGTCTTGCATGGGCCTAGTCTTTCTGTGGGTTGTCTTGAATTTAAACATCATGGAGGCCATGGATGGAATGGGATTGTGCTGATTTTTCAGTGATTTTCGTTTTTTGGGCCTGTACTTGTGGCCTTTTCACCAGGGGTATTTGAGTCTAGCATGGGCCTAGTCTTTCTGTGGGCTGTCTTGAACTTAAACACCATGGAGGCCATGGATGGAATGGGATTGTGCTGATTTTGCAGTGTTTTTCGATTTTTGGGGGTGTTCATGGGGAGGGACAGGCCATGTGGCTGGTGGCCATTTTGAGTGCAGCTACAGGCACTGGCCATGTGCTGGCAGGCAAGTGGCCATTTTGAATGCAGGCTTTGTTGTTAGGCCTGCAACCATTTTGCCTACTTTTCAACCTTTATTTATGCCCAGGGGTAGTGAGTCTTGCATGGGCCTAGTCTTTCTGTGGGTTGTCTTGAATTTAAACATTATGGAGGGCATGGATGGATTGGGATTGTGCTGATTTTGCAGTGTTTTTCGATTTTTTTGTGCTGTATAACTGAACTGATGTTCCTCTGTCTTCCATTGTTTTTAGGTGCACAAGACTCAAGAGAACCACCAGTGCCAGGAAGAAGTCCTGCAGCGGTGTGTGTGTGCAGCATAACGTCACGCGACGTCACGTCTGGCCTCAGACAACTCTACAATTCGTGCAACTGCGGCCTGCTGTCTGACCTGCTCTGAAGAAGATGGCCCCAAAAAAAGGTCTCCGTAGCTCCTCTAGCAAGAAAGTTGCTAGTAAGGAGCAGAAGAAGCAAGTTACCAAGGAGGCTGGTGTGCCACCCGCCACGTTTTTTGGGAGAAAAAAAAAAAGTACGCCTGCAGCAGCAGGATCTGCTGGGGACCAAGCTGGGAGCAGCACCCCTGCTCCATTGGGTTCAGTGCCTCCACCACCACGCCAACTTAAGTCAAAGCCCTTGAGTGCTTCAGAGGCAGTCAGTGTACTTCTCCAATCACCATCGACCAGTGATGTTGGCTCATCGCAAGAAAGTAGCAGCAATGTCCCTGAATCAACACAGGTTGTTGTAACTCATCTGACAAGTGTTGAACAACCACAGCCGCAACAACAACACCATGTGCAAGTACACGCCCAAGTACATGTGGAAGGAGAGGCAGCAAAAGGTGCATGGAGGTTCACAAGTGCCCACAATAGTTGTTCCTCCCGAAGTAGGGGCACATCAGGAAATCGACAATGAAGCCGAGGTATCATTGGAAGCCACTCCTCCTGATGATCATTCATTGTCTTCCACATCCCTAGCAAGGAAAAGATCAAGGGGGGTGTCTACATCTTCTTCAAGCCCACCTCCTTCTGATGATACAGATCCAGCTTGGGAACCACAACTGCGGTCTGACAGTGAGGCACACCATGATCTGACACCGGTACCTAAGCGTAAAAGGAAGGTCGTCGAAAAACTCATACCTATGGAGTGTGATGAGGCTCAACAAGAAGTGACAGATACTGCTGGTGATGAAGCCTCTCACGATGACGACGAGCCAGTCATCACAATGGTCACTGCAGCCCCACTGGGCATGCAGCAAAGAGACATTTTGACCCTATCCCGAGAAGCTGCTGAGCGTGATGATGATGTCGACGAGGAGGCAATGGAAATGGAATCATTAGATTTGGAGTTAAGTAGTACACCAAAACCTACCGCTTCCATATTTCTTCCTCGCAAGAAGGTACCCACCTCGACCTCAATTCGTGGTGGTGAAAGTGCAAAACGTACTGAAGTTCGGCAATCCACATCCTCCATTTCATCTGGCATTAGCAGCAGGACCACCACCACCAGTATCGCCGCCTCCTCCGGCCCCCAAAGACATTTCAAGTCTCCAGTTTGGGACTTCTTTAGTGTTTGCCCAAAAATGGAAAACGTAGCCATTTGTAGCCTTTGTAAGGTTCGAGTTGGTCGTGGTAAGCTTGGTTCTAACTATGGTACCGGAGGCCAGAGAGGTCATCTTAAGAGAGCGCACCCTGTTCAATGGTTTCCGCACCTAGAGGCGTTTATGCAAGCCAGAATTGCACGTAATGAAAGCGTTGATTTGTCATCTGATGATGACGAGGAGGAAGAAGACGATTCAAACACTTCACTTACACCCAGTACCCCTGTCAGCAGCACACCCCATGTGAGGCACACTAAGAGTGTGGGAGAGAGTGAGACATCAATGCGGAAAAGTTCATCAGCGAGCGTAACTGGGTCGAAGATATCATCATCATCCCGTAAATCCTTGGTCCAGGGCAACATTAAAAAGATGTTGTTTACAGAAACGCAATATGAACGCAACCACCCACTGACGCGTCTGTATAACACTAAGCTGGCTAAAATGCTAGCTCTGGACCTTCTCCCTTTTTCTTTTGTAGAAGGGGTTGGTTTTCTAGAATGAGTGGCAGCGCTCTGCCCTAAATGGAAGGTTCCTAGCCGGTTCTATTTTGCCCGAGTTGCGGTTCTAGCACTACATGAAGATGTTCTGAAGGTGATTGGGGCAGCTTTGCAGAAGAGTGCTGTTCACACTATACATCTGACAACAGACATGTGGACCAGTGGCGCAGGCGCTGATTACATGTGCATCACTGCACACTGGGTCTCTTTTTCAGGGGCTAAAGCAAAGCTAAACGCAGGTGTTGACACGGACATTGTTTTTAAAGCTGCTCGGAAACATGCAACAATAGCCATGTTTGGTTTGGAGAAACGTCACACAGCAGAAAACATTTTGGATGTCTTTAACACAAAGGTCCTTAACTGGCTGTCCCCAGTAAAACGCCGGGTTGGTTATGTTTCCACGGCCAATATAGTTAAGGCCATGAGGGACGGTTACTATTTCAGAGTGCCGTGTTTGGCGCACTGTATAAACCTGGTTGTCCAAAAATTATTGGCTAATAAAGCCAGTGCAGCGTACAGTGTATTGGACACCTGCCGAAAAATGTGCAAGCATTTCAGCCATTCTTTTAAGGCCCGGAAGCAGCTGAGGAGCCTGCTATATCAACGTAAAATGCCAGTGAAAGCACTCATCCAGGAGGTGGTAACACGTTGGAACTCAACCTTCTACATGCTTGAGCGTCTGTATGAGCAGTATATGGAACTCGATCAATATTTCCTTACAGAGGGTACAGAGGAGCTGAGGATGGGTGGGCCGCAATGGAACATAGTTCAAAGCCTGACACGCATGCTTCGTCCTTTTGAGTTCTTCACGCGTGCAGTCAGCAAGGAGGACTCTAATTTGGGAAAAGCTATCCCATTGTTGTACATGCTGGAGGACCAACTGAAGGAGGTGTGTTCTGTGTTTGAAAAAGATGACAAAAACCAAGACTCTTTGCTTCTGGCTGAGCAATTATTAGAGCTCCTACAAGGTGATGAACGTCTTAAAAAGATCCACTCAGAAGAGCATTACATTTGTGCTACTATTCTGGATCCACGCTACAAAAAGGCGCTGGCAGGCCAAGCATTCTTTCCTTTTGATGATCAACATGTTCCAAAGTACAAACGTTGGCTAGCCTTGTCAGCCAAGAGGTTTGAAAGAGAACGGCTGGAAATTGAAGGAAATGGCAGTACATCAGCAGGCCATCCCCAGTCAAAACAATCCACTTCTGCACCTGTGGCTGTGGCACAAGTGACCTCTCAGCCGTTAAAGACACCGGCAACCGGATCATCTGCACGAGACACAACAGAAACATTGGAGGCTGAAGAGGATTGGCTAGCTCTGCGTGGGTTTGGTTCTCAAAAGGTCAGAGGCACAGCACGAGCTAAGCAAAGTGGAGGAACCTTGGAAGAGGACCTTGAGTCGATGGTGAAGGAATATCTGAATGACTCAACAGAGGTCTATGTTAATTCTGACCCATTGGCGTATTGGCATGGGAAAAAAGAATTGTGGCCACAGCTCACCAACCTGGCTTTAAACTAATTGTCTTGCCCACTCGCAAGCGTGTCTTCTGAACGGGTTTTCAGTGCTTCTGGTGGCATTGTAACTCCCAAACGGAGCCGCCTCTCGCCCAAAAATGTGGAGAGGTTAACAATGATCAAGATGAATCAGCACGTCATACCACCAGATTTCAGAGTACGAGAAAGCGTGCCGGATGAAGAGGAGGTGGCCAGCAACATAGATGAGGGAATTTCTACTCTGTCAGGTGACACTGAGCTCACCCTGCCTGAATTCGCAGAGTATGATGACGAAGCCTTATTCTTATTCCTGGACCGTGATACCGAGCCCTGAAAATGAGACAACGAATCAATAACTTTCTATTTCGTCCCTATTCACTTTTATTCCTGTCTGTCTGTCTTTCTTTGTTGTGCACAGTTAATATATTTCAAACTTTAATCAGATAATCACAAAATCAAGCCCATCAGCAGAACTGTCTTCACTGGTTTGCTAATTGATTTGAAGTTGCCGCAGTCTGCATTCCTCAGGTTCACAATTTCAGAAGAACATGCTCCTCTATCCTCCTCCTCCAGACTCCTATTTCCATCAAACCAGAGGGCTGGTTTACGCCCAATGAAGAAAGACTCAGCACTTGTGGGGGTGTTGTTGTACCTCTTTGCAGGTGAGTTGACGGCTCTGGGGCCATTGCTGGGAAGCTCTAATACCAGATAAAAGTGTTTTGGACCAAATCCCAGGCGGAAAATTATTTGTGTTTTTGATGACTTGCTTGCCTTTGAGGTGCTCTTAGGGGGGCTTCCTGGTGTTTGCAGGTGAGTTTCGTGGTCTGGGAGCACTGCTGGGACACTCTAATCTTGATTGCATTTGCTTTTCAGGAAATCCGTCGTGGCAACCCCGACTTATGGCCTAGCTACGCAGCGCGTTTGGACCGAAGGCCGAGAAATGTTGCAAGTATGAGATTTTGCTTTTGGCCTGTTTGGGGGTGTTATGCTTCTTGGCGGGTGGGATTGGCGGGTCTTGGGGCATTCCTCGGACGGTCTAATACCGGGTAGAAGTGGTTGGGACAAAATCCAGGCCGATTTTTTTTGGGCTATTTCGGACATTTTGCTCAATGTAGCGTTTTCGGGGGCCTGTTTGGGGGGCTTCCTGGTGTTTGCGGGTGCGTTTCGTGGTCTGAGAGCACTGCTGGGACACTCTAATCTTGATTGCATTTGCTTTTCAGGAAATCCGTCGTGGCAACCCCGACTTATGGCCTAGCTACGCAGCGCGTTTGGACCGAAGGCCGAGAAATATTCCAAGTAAGATATTTTGCTTTTGGCCTGTTTGGGGGTGTTATGCTTCTTGGCGGGTGGGTTGGCGGGTCTTGGGGCATTCCTGGGAAGGTCTAATACCGGGTAGAAGTGGTTGGGACAAAATCCAGGCCGATTTTTTTTTGGCTATTTCGGACATTTTGCTCAATGTAGCGTTTTCGGGGGCCTGTTTGGGGGGCTTCCTGGTGTTTGCGGGTGCGTTTCGTGGTCTGAGAGCACTGCTGGGACACTCTAATCTTGATTGCATTTGCTTTTCAGGAAATCCGTCGTGGCAACCCCGACTTATGGCCTAGCTACGCAGCGCGTTTGGACCGAAGGCCGAGAAATATTCCAAGTAAGATATTTTGCTTTTGGCCTGTTTGGGGGTGTTATGCTTCTTGGCGGGTGGGTTGGCGGGTCTTGGGGCATTCCTGGGAAGGTCTAATACCGGGTAGAAGTGGTTGGGACAAAATCCAGGCCGATTTTTTTTTGGCTATTTCGGACATTTTGCTCAATGTAGCGTTTTCGGGGGCCTGTTTGGGGGGCTTCCTGGTGTTTGTGGGTGAGTTTCGTGGTCTGGGAGCACTGCTGGGACACTCTAATCTTGATTGCATTTGCTTTTCAGGAAATCCGTCGTGGCAACCCCGACTTATGGCCTAGCTACGCAGCGCGTTTGGACCGAAGGCCGAGAAATATTGCAAGTATGAGATTTTGCTTTTGGCCTGTTTGGGGGTGTTATGCTTCTTGGCGGGTGGGTTGGCGGGTCTTGGGGCATTCCTGGGAAGGTCTAATACCGGGTAGAAGTGGTTGGGACAAAATCCAGGCCGATTTTTTTTTTGGCTATTTCTGACATTTTGCTCAATGAAGCGTTTTCAGGGGCCTGTTTGGGGGGCTTCCTGGTGTTTGTCGGTGGGTTTCGGGGTCTGGGCGCACTGCTGGCTATATATACTTTACTTTGCAAGAGGTATGAAGCAAATCCATGGTGGCAGAGGGGAGTTAGGGTCTAGCTGCAGAGCGCGCGCGGAGTGATTTGGGAAATTTGTGAAAAATTGACTAAGTCCCCGTTTTTGTACTTTTGCTCTTTGGCTGTTTGGGGGTCTTCTACTCCTTTTCTCTTGGGTTGACGGCTCTGGGGCCATTGCTGGGAAGCTCTAATACCGGATAACAGTGTTTTGGACCAAATCCCAGGCAGAAAATTATTTGTGTTTTTGATGACTTGCTTGCCTTTGAGGTGCTCTTAGGGGGGCTTCCTGGTGTTTGCGGGTGAGTTTCGTGGTCTGGGAGCACTGCTGGGACACTCTAATCTTGATTGCATTTGCTTTTCAGGAAATCCGTCGTGGCAACCCCGACTTATGGCCTAGCTACGCAGCGCGTTTGGACCGAAGGCCGAGAAATATTGCAAGTAAGAGATTTTGCTTTTGGCCTGTTTGGGGGTGTTATGCTTCTTGGCGGGTGGGTTGGCGGGTCTTGGGGCATTCCTGGGAAGGTCTAATACCGGGTAGAAGTGGTTGGGACAAAATCCTCGCGGAAAAGCCTTTTGGCACTTTTTGTAACTTAGGGTTCGTTAGGGTTAGCCCTAGCAGCAGGATTGCATGTGTTTCGGGGTGTTCTAGATTTTTGCAACTGAGTTCTGGGGTCTTAGAGCACTCGTGAGAATGTGTATTTTTGGTTGCAAGTCATTTGAAGAAAATCCATGGTGGGAAAGGGGGGATTTGGCATAGTTAAAGAAAGCCTTTGCCACTATTCTTAACTTAGGGTTCGTTAGGGTTAGCAGTATTTCTATTGCATGTGTTTGAGTGGGGGGGATTTCGAGTCTTGGAGCTATGCTGGCTATGGCTACTTTTGCTTGGTTGCTTGCAAGTGGTTTGAATGCAATCCACGGTGGGTAAGGGGTAATTAGGAAGGGGGTACTTCGGCCTACTTTTACTTTCAAAGTAAGTTTTGTCACCAGTTTTCTGCTAGGCCTCGTTTTTTGAGATTTGATTGGGGGTCTTCTACATTTTTGCGACTGGCTTTAGTAAGGGTCTGGGTGGGAGCACTGCTAGGAAGATCTAATTTTGTTCTAAAACACAGTTTACAGTACACCTAGCTTGAGGGGCAAGATCCGCTACATTAATTTGCCCATACTTATTTATCCTTCAAAAGGTGACTCAGAGTACGCACTTTCAAAAATATTGTACTGTCTACTAGGAAAATCAAATTGTGACTTTTTGCACTCCACAGCCTACATACCTTATATTTATTTATCAGTGGTGTTGTAATATTATATCACTTCCTGTTTTTCGTTGAATAATTACAGGCCGGGTTTCAGTCTCTGCAATGGGGAAAAAAGGATGGAGTCAGGCTTCACAGTAGCGAGCCACAATTCAGCATCAGGCAGGCAGTGGACAGGGTGTCTTCTGGTGACCAACATCGATGGACGAAGCGTCGGCTGCAATGGAGGAGTGCCGCTAATAAGAGGATTTTTTTTCTGCAGGCAACTTACTTACCACTTCCAACAGGACCACTACAACCACATAGATACAGTATCCCTTGCCTTTTTCTCTGACTGTGACTGCATTTCTTGGATCTCTCTCTGCTTCTAAATTGATCCCTTAACACATCACTTAGTCCACTCCACTATCACATCTGCACCACACATAGTCATTTGTAAGTGCTCCTACGTAATTCGCAAGTCGCAGCACGCCCCAGGCCGTAGAGGACTGGGATGGCCCCAATGATGAAGCATGTCACCAAGGGGCAACCCTGGTGAGTGAGGGGACACCTAGAAAAAAAGCAATTTCTCCTTTTCTATCTACTATACCTTCCAGACCAACCCCACTGAGTGTTGTTGTGAATGGATTTATAGTGACCAGCAAGGCTCTCGGGTATCTGGCTACAGAGACCTTATGTTGAATATCGTTATCAATAATTCCACACAGGCCCTGTACTGTCGCATTCTTTCTTCCACAGTTGTCGAATGTACTACTTACTTTTCACTGACATGCATGCAGTAGTGCATGCACTTTCAAAGATTGATGGATAGGTTTGTACCCAAAGAATTGTTTATGTTCAATTGTTTGTCTATGCTGTGCTTTTTTTTACAGGGTGTCTTCTGGTGACCAACATCGATGGACGAAGCGTCGGCTGCAATGGAGGAGTGCCGCTAATAGGAGGATTTTTTTTCTGCAGGCAACTTACTTACCACTTCCAACAGGACCACTACAACCACATAGATACAGTATCCCTTGCCTTTTTCTCTGACTGTGACTGCATTTCTTGGATCTCTCTCTGCTTCTAAATTGATCCCTTAACACATCACTTAGTCCACTCCACTATCACATCTGCACCACACATAGTCATTTGTAAGTGCTCCTACGTAATTCGCAAGTCGCAGCACGCCCCAGGCCGTAGAGGACTGGGATGGCCCCAATGATGAAGCATGTCACCAAGGGGCAACCCTGGTGAGTGAGGGGACACCTAGAAAAAAAGCAATTTCTCCTTTTCTATCTACTATACCTTCCAGACCAACCCCATTGAGTGTTGTTGTGAATGGATTTATAGTGACCAGCAAGGCTCTCGGGTATCTGGCTACAGAGACCTTATGTTGAATATCGTTATCAATAATTCCACACAGGCCCTGTACTGTCGCATTCTTTCTTCCACAGTTGTCGAATGTACTACTTACTTTTCACTGACATGCATGCAGTAGTGCATGCACTTTCAAAGATTGATGGATAGGTTTGTACCCAAAGATTTGTTTATGTTCACAATTGTTTGTCTATGCTGTGCTATTTTTTCTTGTCTCCCAAAACCTTTCCCAAAAACCCCCGTACCCATCCATTTTTCAAACCCTAACCCTCTTCCCCCGGGCTGTGTGGTTTTGATTGATGTGTGACTAAATTACAGAAATAAATCCACACACTTGCTGGGGAGGATAAGGTGATAGCAACAGGCTGGTGAAGAAATCCGAGGATATATTCTTACTCTGCTTGACAAAGAACCATTGCTAATGTGAAAGAACTTCAACCGAATTAGTAGTTATACTTTACCATTTGTTAGGCTACAATGTGGCACTGTTCTACTGTACTTCTGTCACCTGCTATGTTCTCAGTTGTACCGTTGAATTGCTCAGGAGGACAAACCAGATTTCATTTTCTTTTTTTTCATAGGCATGCAACTGCCACTGTGTCACACCACTAGTACCACCGCTATGAGGAAATTTTATCCGACCAAGATTGCCAACCTTATTCGCTGTTTCCCGTGGAGCCAGCCCTGGGTCTAGCCCTACTTTCAAACACAAATTACAGGTAAGATAAGCGTTTGGTGGTTTGGGGGTATAATGGAGTATTAGTACGAGAGACGAGAGACTGAAGGTAGTACTACTAAAGTCCTAGGACTCTTGGATTCACTTCACTTAGTCTGTGAGAGGCACTTAGTGTTGAAAACATTTGGGCATTTACACTTAAAGGAAGAAAATGGAACTAAACTTTCAGGAAAACAAAGTCACTGTTAAACCCCCACCCACCAGGCAAGCAGTAAGAAACGGGTATGCTCAGATAAAGTTTGAAAAAGTATATTTATATCCCTAACAAAATAATCTCCCGCAAGACCCTCCCTAACCCCAACGATTGTCCTTCAAAAGTCCCCAAAAACCCAACTCCCAATTCCCACCCCCCAAAAGTCTCTAAAAAAGGGGCAAGGGACACTATGGGTGGATGCTGTCAACTTTTTGGGCCAGGGCATCATGCTCCTGGCGGAGCAAGGCGTGCTCTACGCGGAGCCCCTCTAACTCCTTTGAAAAGTGGTGGAGCTCCTGCTGGAGGCGGGACACCATCTGGGTACTGCGGCGCAGGCGTGCCTTCAATGCCTTGTAGGTGCAACGGCTGTGAGAGGAAGCTGTTGTCCTTGCTACTCGGCGGTGGCGTTTGGCTTTGGCAGCCCGGCTCAGTCTGGGTGGACCACTGTGCTGGGTGGCACTGGCAGCCCGTGGGGGAACGGAGGCCGATGCAGACGACGTAGTTGTTGTGGTCGACTGCACACTTTCTTCGTCCTCCAGGGCCACCAGCCGCTGATATTCGGCCACAGTGGCATCGATCCTGCGTTGCCGGGCCGCTCTAGCCAGCTCCTTCCTCCTTGTTCGTTTGGAAGGAGAACCTATATGAAGAAAGAAAGACATAGTCTGTAACCAATGCTCTTTAAGATTAACTCAATCATTCAGCAGAAATTTGTGTTGCACTACAACTAGCAACTTGCAAGCGCATTACATAACTATTGAGGCCAGTATCTATCTAACCTCACACTTCTTCATCCTTGCTCTAACATTAGTGGGAGTTTAAGGAACAAATTCTACGAGCACTATGGACTTCCATTGGAGTCGACTATGAAAGTACACCAGTCTTATTCTTCTTCTTGTCTCTTGTTTAGGAAAATTGGTACGTTATCTTCTGCAAGCCGGCATAATGCCAGCGCAGTAAACTTGCACCCGAGAAAAAGAGATGCACGCCATGAGGAGTGACCTAGACTTGCGTTGCGTTACTGTACCCGTCCAGTACATGCAGGTGGTGAAGCTCTTACTTTTCTATTACGGGTGGCACTGAGAATACTCTGTTACAACTCAGGGGCTACTGCTTAATTAATTTAACTTTCACCCTACAGTGGAAATGAGTACTAGAAATGGAAAATTGAAGAAGATAAATAATCTGATTATCTATCACTTCACATGGGATGTTTTTGCTTATATATGGGATGACTTTAGGTGCTTTGCTTTTTATTGAGTGACCAGTGATACATCCACACATGAATGACTGAGTACTACTAAACTTATTAAGAGAGGTAGGGAGTGGCCACCGTAATAACCGGATCTATGCTGTGCTTGCAATACAAACTACTGCTACTATTGATGGTAGTATTTGGACAAAATTAAAACTTCTTTTCCTTGCCTTTCCTACACTGGAACGGATGTGCGGGTGCAGTGTTACATGCTCTTCAAAGTTACACTTAGTTCATCCACTGACCGTCTACTCTCTCTAGATCATGGGTACTCACAAACTTTCTCTCAGGGGCTAAATTTACAGTGTAGTTTGTGGCCGAGGGCCGCACTGGTGGGGGCGGAGTCAGAGGGGGCGGGGCTAAAGCAAAACGATAACTTGTGACCATGAGGTTGCACACAGGTCCCTGCAGCAGATGCCCTCATCCACTGAGCCATCAGACCCAGCATTTACATACATCTCTCTCCCTCCTGCTCTCCCTCCTGCCCTCCCTCTCCATCTCTCTCTCCCTCCTGCCCTCCCTCTCCCTCCACCTCTGTCATCTCACTGTGTGTGTGTCTATCTGTGTCAGCCTTCAGCCCGGGTTGAGACTGCTTCCTCAACGCGCACACACAGACAACAACACCAAAGTACTTAACAGGTCTTTAAAAGACCATTAACATATTATTGAGGCTTTGTTTGTTGTAGCGCCCCTGCTTCTCCACCCTGACAATCACTGCTTGCCCGGCCCCACAGAGCAGAGGCTTTGTTCTATTTCACCTCTTTGTGGCCTTGCATCTCCACTCTGCTCTGTTTGGGGCCGGGGGAGCAGTGATTGTCAGAGTGGAGATGCAGGGGTGCTAACAGGTGAAATACAAAAAAGCCTCTGCTCTGTGGGGGCCGGGGGAGCAGTGATTGTCTGCAAGGTGTGCGCACCGCCAAGGAAGGCTTGCCGGGCCACCACCGGCCCGCGGGCCGTACTATGAGTACCCCTGCTCTAGATACACATATGCTATCTAAGAGTCAGATAGTAGCATGATCCAGGTATATGGACACATACAGTTTCTGTGTCACCCACCCAGGCTGTTGTCCTTCCACCCATCATTGCTTCATCATTCACCCAGCCATGCATCTCATATTCTTGCCTTCCCAGCTAGTCTTCAATCTCAATAAGTAAGGAATATATAAGAGCTTACCTCTGGCCTCCACCACCACCGTCTCAACTCTCACAGCCGCCGCCTCCTCCCCTGAAGAATCGCCCTCCGCCTCCGTGTCGAGCACCACCACCTCCACACTGGACCCGCCACCAGATGTTCCACCTACAAAGTACATTTAAGAATGTTAGAATAAAGCACTCACTAGTCTTTGGTCTAGGAATGAAGACATGTGAAAACAATGTAATTTGTGACTGTCTACTTTAAAGTTAAAAAAATGTCCCTTTTCCCAGGGAAGGTTGTCTTGCTGCACTTTTTGGCACAACTGATGAAGGCTGTTTTTTTAACACGCACCATTTTTCTCCACACAGACAGAAGATGGACTTCTAACAACAAGATCAAGTTGAAACCAGGTGAGAGCTCGGCTCGACCACAAGAAATGTCTTCAATTAATCGTCAGCACTAACCACTTTTCCATTATCAGTTAAACGTTTAGTTTTATTATGACTTCATTTTAATAAATGTGTTTACTTTTAATAAAGCTTTTAAACTTAAATACAATCTGTGTTTTTTGGTCCAGACTAGAGTGACTGAGCGAAAGGTTTTGCAATTTTTGCAAGCATGAGTCCAGATAGAACACTTCAAAAGACATTATGGACAATCCCAGAGGACTGCACTAAGTTGATAGAGCTATTGCTGACTAGAATCATGGAAGTTTCGCCAACCGTGCAATCTTAGTTAGCTACACAGACAGACTAATAAGAATAATCTAGTAATACCACAGGGAGTCATAGTAGAGGCAGGATAAGAATTTAGATACAGTCTACAAGAAGATCAAAGACAATTTTGAAAAAAGTCAAATGAGGAACGCTAGGAAAAATAGGTACTAGTCTAAAATGAAAACTTACTGGGGCCAGCAGAGGAGCCCTCGCCTGCCCGATCCTGGCCCTGTTGAACAGCATCCGCCGCCTGCTGCTCCTGTGTCCTCCTCTCGCCCCTGGGGGGAGCTGACGTACAACATGAAAGAAAGAACAGAAAACATGGATGATTGTTGCTTGTCAATGTCAACCAAATCAAACATTTCAAAAGAACAATAACAAAATATTTCCGCGAAATTATATTGATTAGGGTTAGTTTTCATTTATTTGCGGACCTGTGACTTCGAAAGTCACGTAACTCACTAAACAAAGTACTGAAACGTTCACCTAGGACTGGCAGGCAGCAGTCCGCAGGCAAGACGCAAAGTGACAGACAAACTCCATTGTGATTTCAGTCAGATCAGTGACAACACTAACAGTTGCCTGCTACATTACCAGTCATTTAAATAGTCAAACTATCAATCCACCGCCACTATTTTTCTTATTGTCAGGGGTACAAAGGAAGGGGCAGATTTAAGCCCCTTGCGGCTCTTTTGCGCCGTTCTTGCGTGACTTTTGTGACGCAGCAGCTAAACAAAAAAGGGCGCCATGGTGCGGCGTATAATATTATAACAACGTGACGCATTTGGGAGATGCATCCCGTTATAAAGCCCTGCGCCATCAGGGGGCGTTCCGGCGCAAGGGAGGGCATTCCTGCGCTGGAACACATCCTAAAAGTGGCTGAGGGAAATCTACAAAATTTCAATCAGTCACCTTTAGGACAATGATGCGTCACACAAACCCTGCACCTGCTTGAAGCAGACGTACGGCTTGACCCAGCATTGGGGAGATAGGGTACCCCAGAGCATTGCTGGAGCTGCGCCATCGTTGCGACGCAACTCCAGCAGTAAAGCTTCGGTGACGTTTTGGGCCCATGGTGCGCCGCATTGCAAATACGGCGCACCATGTTTGGTGGTGGTAGCGGGCCGCACAATTAATGGCGCATCCCTGCTACTTTGCAGGGATGCGACGGTAATTGCAATTCTGCCCCTTAGGGGCATACTTACTTACGCGTTCTGGCGCATCTCCAGAGATGCGCCAGATCAAATGCGTCACGCAAAACTACCCTTGCGACACAGCAGATGCGCCTCATTTACAATGCGGCGCGCCCTGGCGCAAGGGTAGGCACTTGCGTGACGCATCTCGTCACGTAAGAGCGGCGCATCGCTGGAGTCACGTCGCCAACGCAATGCAACTCCAGTAATGCTCAGGGCCACCCAATACTTAAGATGCTGTGTCAGTCCTTTCGCCTGCTTCGAGCAGACATAAGGAATTGAATTGACGTAGCGGCGTCGCAGAAGTGCCTGCATTAAATCTTGTAGATTTCACGCAGGCAATTTTGCGAGGCGCACAGCCGCCGGACCGCCCACCCTGCGTACTAGGAACGCACCCATTGTGGTGCAGGCCCATGGCTTTATAACGTGACGCATCTCCCTAGATGCGTCATGCTGTAAATGACTCGCAGGGATGCGGCACGTTTACGCCGCTGTTGCGTCACGCAAGGCAACGTAAACGTGGCGCAAGGGGCTTGTAAATGTAATCTGCCCCCTAGTGTCTAGCATTACGCAGTTCTGTAAAGTACACTCATACATAATAGTTACTCAGGCCAATGAGACCACGAAATAGAAAACAAATAAGCATAGTAGCAACGCCACTGAGAAGGAGAGCAGTGCACCTGAAAGGCACAGAAGATTTTGAAATATAATTTAACTACAATGTAATCGTCATCAGCGGCATTATTGGCTTGCTCCATGTAAAAAACAAATATTTGCAATACAACAACACAGAGCAGGAGAAAACATCATAGTAGTGAGTGATTAAATGGCTACTACTACTCACCAAGCCCGGGGATCTCCAAGCCGAGCTGGTCCAGCAGGTCGCGCTCGCGGTCCAGGAGGTCCGTCCAGCGATGGGTGACCTGGCTGTAGGTGCGCTGGACCCCGTAGAGGTGGGATATGGCCCAGCACACCTTCTCCCACCGCTTCCGGCGCTCCCGCATGTTGTAGCCGCCGGCCGCGATCCTGCCGCCTCCTGCGATGGTCCTGGGCAGGCGGCGCTGGACGAAGTAGACCAGCGCGCCCACTTCCTCCGGGCTGAATATCTCCCGTCGCGTCACCTGCTCCCCCCTCAATCTCCCGCATGCTGTCCTGGCACTGGGTCCAGCACTACTCCCCGCCGCCGCTGCGGCCCTCAAGTGCCTGGGCAGCTTCACGGCGCCTGGCTTGACCATGGTCTGGGCAGGTAAGGTAGGAAGAAGTAGAAAATTAAGAAAGAATAGGATAGGGAAGAAGAAAAGAAAAGAGTTTAAAAAAGTAGTTTAAAAGTAAAGAAAAATAGCAGAAAAGACAAAAATATACAGCTAGGAAAAGAGAGGGATAGATAAGAAGCAAAATCGTAAATAAAAAACTGAAAACAAGCAAAGGATGGCAAAGATACCAAGAGGATTAAACACCATGCCCAGACACAGGAAATGAATGAAAAACAAGATGGCCGGCGCCCGTTCACGAGCGCGAAAGTAAGTTCGCGCGAGATTTTCCTCGCGATCTCGAGCGAACCTCTAGATTTCCCGCGCGATCTCGTGCGAACCTCTACTCGCAATGCGCTTACTGCGCGAGATTATACATAGCGGGCGGAAACGGAAATACGTCACGCAAACAAAATGGCCGCGCCCGTACTCGACCTTGGGGTAAATTCGCGTGTTGCTCTGCAAGCGGCTCGCGAATACTGCAAAAAAACTCGCGAAACAACAAGCCGCAAAAAAATAAAATGCTCATTCGCACGAATTGGCGGCTTCCGCGGTCGGTTTCGCACGACGCCGCGCACCGCGAATAGCGCGAAAAAACCAAAAAACGATTTTAGCAAAAGCAAAAGCAATGAGCAGGTGCAAAAGGTCAACCTCATGATTTGTAACGATTCTCTGTAGTGCTTCCTGAGGGGGCCCTCCAGAAGTCGGTTGCCTGCTTGTAACTATTGTGTGACCCTGCTCTGACCTTAACTGTATGCCACAAAGGTCCTGATTTACAGCTAAAGGAGCAGACAAGCAGGTGCCAGGCTGGAACTTGAAATTCTTTCAGTGACACATTAATTAGCCCCTAATTCATTATTGTCAGTTGGGGCAGGGCAGGTGTTGTTAATAAACTAACCCCAAAATAATTCATGTCAGTTCAAGCAGGGCAGGTGGGCTTGCTTTTCCCCCCCATCTTCTACAGTGATGATGAACCAGAGGGTGGCATTGATGTAACAGAGGGTGGCATGGGTCAAAGAGAGGGTGCCAGTGGTGAAACAGAGGGTGCTGGGAGGCTGTGATGATGAACCAGACGTAGAAACAACATAGTCGCGACCGTTGCGAGCCGACAAGTAAGTTCGCAATTGCGAACTAGTACCAAATCCTCGCGAACTGGGAGAAACACTTGCGAACACAAAAAAAAAAAAATCTGTAAATTCGCGAGAATTCGCGGATTTTGCGGATTGCGAATTCGCAAATCCGCAAAATTCGCGAACGCGAGATTCACAAAATTCGCCCATGCTTAGTCACAGGGTGAAACATTACTGATTGCGGTCCGGGTGGCGCCGACACTACAACAGAGACACATTCATTAGTTACTTCCTTGTCCAGCCCAGGACAGAACCACACCCAGAGCCCCGGGGTCATTGTTCACACCCCTACGCTGGACTGGCATACACCAGGCCATCCCACTCTGCTTACAAGGGGGGACGACAATGCTACATGTCCCAGGTCTTCCTGTAGGAATCTGCTGATCACAGGTCTAGATGTCAGTATGCCATAGCCACTCCCCATGGCTGGTTTACACCCACACCACACCCAGCCAGCACACGTGTCACAGGACATGTGAACCCTGCCAATAAAAAGGGCAGGGCGCACGTGCTCACATCTGTGTGGTTATTATTTATGCATACTACATCACATTCCCCCTGCCGGAGGTGACATGATGGCATCAGCACCACAATACTCAATCACAGAGAGTCCATGACTTCCGTTGCACAGACTTGGTGGCACCAAAAACACTACGGCCGGCACGGGCCTACTGCCACTCTACGGTGACTTTTGGTGCACTGAGGTAGGGACACCTTAAGTGCTGAGCAGGTGGGCATCCAGCAATGATGCGCCATCCTGGCAGTCCGGACTGGTAAGGATTTGTGTGAGCCATGCTGGACCACAGTGTAGGCCTGAGTCAGCGGGCAGCGCAGGCCAACAGTGACGTGGCGTTGCCTTGTGGTTCACAGAGTTAGTGGCACCATAAAAGCTGAGCAGATATGGAGCCTGCAAGGATGCCATGTGCACTGATATGATCTCTGCTATTGCAAAATCAAGACCCAGAATCACATGTGTGACCTGGTGGCCCGCGGTATGGGGCTGCATGATGAGGAGGCTGCCAAGGTCGGGGAACCCAGGCTTGGAGCTTGCACCAGCGCGTGGTGGGCTCTCTTGGAGACACGCCGGTGGCGGAAGGTGAGCAGTGAGGCCTGGGTGCCCGGGGTGGGCATTTCCCACTGGGCAGCGGGTGGGCTGGGGTGCAGCAGCCCGTGTGCACTGGGGCAGGCAAGCCATGATGGTGTGTGCAATTATTTGAACTCTGCCATTCATTAATCTGGACTCTGTTTCAGATAAGGGCCCTGAAGGACTGCAGTGTATACCAGCACGTGGTTGGAGACACCTCAATGGCAGCAGATGAGCAATGAGACCTGGCTCCACAGAGCCGGCACTCTCTTTCCCTCTCCCTCTCTTCCTTTCACTCACTCTTTCTCTTTGGCTCTCTTTGGCTCTCTTTCTCTCTCTTTCTCCCTCTCTCTCTCTTTCTCTCTCTTTCTCTCTCTATTTCTCTCTCTTTCTCCCTCTCTTTTTCTTTCTCTCTCTCTCTCTCTTTCTCTCTCTCTTTTTCTCTGTCTTTCTCTTTCTCTCTCTCTCTCTCTCTTTCTTTCTCTCTCTCTCTTTCTCTCGCTCTCTCTTTCTTTCTCTGTCTCTCTCTTTCTGTCTCTCTCTTTCTTTCTCTCTTCCTCCCTCTCTCTCTTTCTCTCTCTTTCTTTGTATCCTTGTCCTTTTGATGAGCGCATGACACACCTTCTTATCTTGAATTTTGTCTTGCAGGCTGTGACTTACAAATTGTCCAGAGAAGACCCGCCATGACTCTTCCAAAAAGTTGTTTGGAGTTTAATTTGAATAAAATTATTTGTTTCTTTTATGGTGCAGGTTGTCATCTGACTTTCTAAAGATTTTCTTTAGCGACAGGATTGAGAGAGCAAGCAATTCTTCTGGAGAATCGTTTAAAATCTTCAAGGAACTTCTGAATGCCCCGGTCCCTCCAGTGTTGCATGATAATCCCAAAGAAAAATGTGAGGAACTGGCCAGCTTCTTCCATTCAAAAATAGAGAACATCTTATCCTCCTTACCCACTATTCCTCAAAGCCATGAACCGGTTACTAGCCTCACAAGTCGTTCGACTGAGCTAGCATCTTTGGGCCCCTTCTCGGAAGAGGAGGTGATAAAAGTCCTGTTGGAGATGAAGAGTGGCTCCCCGAGTGACCCAGTTCCCATAAAACATCTTAAGCTTGTGGCTAACACCTTGTCAACTCCTCTGACTGATCTCTTGAATCTTTCACTCGCTCAGGGCACAGTGCCCCAGAGATGGAAAAAAGCTGTGGTGAAAGCCCTATTGAAAAAACCAGGACTGGATTCATCCAATTTGACCAACTTCAGGCCAATTTCACTTCTACCTGGATTTTCTAAAATTGCAGAGAAGTTGGTCAACCGTCAGCTCTCTCTCCATCTTGAGTCTAACCACCTGCTAGGAGATTCCCAGACTGGTTTCCGCCCCGGCCATGAAACAGACACTGCCTTGCTGGCAGTAGTGGAGGAGGCAAGGAGCACTCTAGATACAGGAGGGTCAGTGGCAGTGATCCTCCTGGACTTGAGTGCTGCCTTTGACACCGTGAATCATCAGGTGCTCCTCCAACGTCTGTCAGAGGTAGGTGTCTCAGGGACGGCCCTGAAATGGTTGGGATCTTTTCTCTCTGACCGTTTCTACCAAGTCTGGGAAGGGTCAGAGCAATCTGCCCTAATCCCCCTTCAATGTGGAGTCCCGCAGGGCTCATCACTGAGCCCTACCCTATTTAATATATATATGACTCCACTTGAAAGAGTGGTCGCCCCTTCGGGGGTGAAGATCATCAGTTACGCTGATGATACTCAGCTGGTGGTGGGCCTCACTCAGCTGACGGAACAACCTGAGGTGTTACACGACTGCCTTGCCAATGTTTATCGTTGGATGTCTATCTCCGCTTTAAAGCTTAATGGAGGTAAAACCGAGCTGATGCTCCTGGGCAATTCCAGCCCCTCCATTATTGCGAGCTGCTGGCCCCGGTCTCTTGGTGACCCACCATCCCCCAAGAAGGAGATCAAGTCCTTGGGAGTATGGTTGGAAGAAGACCTGTCCTTCAGGACTCATGCCAGGAAGACCGCAGGGGTTTGCTTTGGTTTACTGAGATCAGCTCGAAAGGTGCTACCTTTGCTTCCTGATCCAGCAAGGAAGCTGTTGATACGTGGCCTGATTCTATCGAGGCTCGATTATGGGAACGCGCTGTTTCTCGGTGCTCCCGAAACGACCTTCAAAACCCTCCAACAGGTGCAAAACGCAGCTGCGAGAGTCCTTATGGATGTTCCCAGAAGGCAGTCTGCTGCTCCGGCCCTCAAAGCGCTTCACTGGCTCCCCGTGAAGGAGCGGGTGAAATTTAAAGCGCTATGTACAGCCCACAAAATTTTACATGGCAAAGGCCCCCCCATCCTTGCTAACATGGCCCGTCCTTACAAACCCCCACGTCTGCTGCGCTCGGACCAAAAACACCTTTTGCAGTTAGCGAGAGTAAGAAGAGCTTGTTCTGGGGGCAGGCGTTTCTCTGTACAAGTGGCCTCTCTTTGGAACTCTCTGCCCCTCAAGATTCGCTCAGAGCCCAAGATCCTACCATTCAGGAAACTTCTTAAGACCCACTTGTTTCCATAGTAGTGATTAGCTTAGTCTCTCCTTCTGGTCTGTTGCGCCGGGATGCCCCCGGGTAAGCTGAGCGCATTATAAATTTCATATTATTATTATTTATTATTATTACTTTACACCAGGTAAGAGCAGGTGTTAAATCCCTGCTCTTAATGCAACTTATCTCCAGTTTTGGGATCTGGCTGGTCAATGAGAATGTTGCAGATTGGTGTTGTCGCAGATTTTTGTACGGGAACGCCTACTCTACATGTCATTAGTGTTAGTTGCCAGGGTCATCTGTGGCAATGGTTTTTGCGGCTGCTATTGCAGGTAAACTGGTGATATCGGCTGTTAGCACCAGCTTGTGAATTGGGTGATAAATGTATCGCCGCTTTGGCTGCGATAAAGTGCTGATAACTCGCCGATAAGTCCTTGAGAATATGTCCCTTAGAGTTTCATACTCAAGCAGTACAGCTCGGAGACAGTGAGCAAGGTTTGCCTTTCTCTGTTTCTGACTTTCTGAGCTGTGCTGTCGAAAATAATGCATCAACTCAGATAAATGTTTGGTAAATGAATTGAATTTATGCGCTGCAGGCGCATAAAACTGAGCACTCTGCTTTGCCCTGAGGCAGTGGAGCCCACCTTGATATGGCCCCAGATGCCTTTGAAATATTTTTGTGCATTTTGTTCAGAAATAAAACTGGACAGAACCGGATCAGTAGGCCAGATACATTTCGAGAACTATATGGAAGATGAAACCTCTGGTACAAGGACAAAGGGCCAGATGTACGAACACATTTTCCCATAGAAATAGAATGGGTAAACTGTTTGATACATCAGGCCCTCAATTCTTTGCCATCCTCGCCTTGCCTGGCTTCATAAGAAATATTAATACTTATTTAATTTTTTGTATGCACAGGTTGAATCATTCAAATGGTTGATATAAATAAAAATACACAGATGCACTTTTTAGCGAAGTGCAGTCTTATGCCCTTGCTGAACAATTGTGCCTGTTTGTGAGTAAAGTAAAAGGATATGTATTTGTACAGGGTGTTTCTTCTCCTGTGACGAAGCACGTTCTAAAAATGCAAATTGTTCCTTCTTTTTATATCACAGAGATAGATAAGAGTATATGGTCTGGCCAAGTCATATATAGTGTCACGTACCAGAAAGTTTCCAAAGTTGACTAAAAGAGCTCTAGGATATTTTGAAGATTTCTCTGACAGTTTTGGTAGTGTTAGTGGAAAGCGATGTGCTCGGCATACTTCTTTATCCATTTCCCAGGAGTTGAGTTCCGGGAAAGAAGATTTTAGTAGATTGATCATGAAGTTTCTTGGATCACTCCCTTCCGAGCCCTCGGGAATCCCAAGAAATCAAAGATTATTCCTCCTTGTTCTATTTTCTTGGTCTTCAGCCTTCATCATCAAGTCCTTAATTATTCCCTCGTGCTCCTTTGCTTGGAGTTGTAATCTAGCGACGTCTGATTCCAGGTTTTCTGCACGAGCTTCTACCGAGCACATTCTATCAGAGATTTCCTGGCATGTATTGCCAACTTTATTGATAGCTCCTTCCAATTTTTGAATAGCGACATGATTTCTTTGGCTATCTTCCTTTACATCTTGATGAAAATTTTTGATTGATTCAAAGACTTCGCTAAGTGTAGGTTCTCTATGCTTCAGCTGTTCATCATCATCCGGGTTGTCGAAGATATTCTTATTTTTTTCAGATTCAGCATTTGTTTTACGATGAGGGCTTTTGCGTGAGAATTTGGTTCTCACTGTTGTTTGTTCTGGATTACTCCCAGGATCTGTCGTTTCATCGTGAATTATATTTGGATGCCTTTTATGTTTACTTCTTTTTTTCCCCATTTTCTTTGTTGGTGTATAATCGTATAATAGGGCATTCTTAGATCCAATATTTGTCGGTGAAGGTGCTTTTTTGTCCAGTTCCTCCTGTCTGTGATTGTCACCAAGATCAGTCTCTTCACTGGATTTGCTGGATTCACTGGAGATTGATATTCCTGTCTCATAGATCTCTGATTCAGAGCCATCGGAGACTTCTGCTGAAGCGTACCCCTCCGTCACACGGTTTATATTCGAGACTTCTTCTGAAGTGCTGCCTTTCACCAATAGATTAATATTTGAGTCTAAGTCTATGTTAGGGCCAGATCCGCTTTCTTCTCTCATATTTTCATGTTCTAGATGTTCTACTGGGACTACTGAGACTAAAACCTCAGATGCCGCAGTGATGGTCTTATTTTGTAATCCTTGTTGGTCCATTGTGTATGGTGCAGTTTCATTGAGAGGGCAATTCTGATGTCTATCTTTAATTGCTGGGCTGAATATGTTTGAAATTCTAGGTTGGGAACCTGTTGAGTGCCCAGTTATGTTAGCCATAGCTTTTAAATTTTTGATCGTCTGTAGTCTTTTGGCCTTTTTCTCCAATAGGTCAAGATTCTCTCTGCTTGTCAATTCTTTTTCCTTTTCTGCTTCTTTTACTCTCTGTTTCTCCTTGGCTTTCTTTTTTGATTTCTCGGCTTCCTTGTGCAGTTTCTGTTCAATCTGTCCATTCTCGATGTTTCTATCTTTTCCATCAGCCTTGATAGCTCTTGTTTTGCCATCATCATTATCCTCGTCGTTATTTTCCATCGCTTTATAACCCCTAGTTTCGGGTCGTCTCTGTGTTTCTTTTTTCTTCTGAGATCCTTGTGAATTATAACTCTCTTTGGTATTTCCTCTGTCATCTGAGTTCTCTGCCCTTTCTTGACTTTCTTGTATTTCTCCTTTTTCTTGATCTTTTTCTTGATCACCCTCACCCTCTCCTCCTTGAGCCTGGGCCTTTGCTTTTGATTTTGTATCGGTTATTTTATCATTCTTTATCCCAGTTTGATTCTGTTTTAGAGTTTGAGTTTGATCTTGAGTATCAAGTTCACTGGTTTTGTCACTGGTTTTATCCTTATTTTTGCTTTTATCTTTTTCTTTGATCTTCTCCATGTCTTTCTCCATGGTTGTGTTGAAAGTCTGTATGGTAATTTCCGTGATATTTACTGCGAGCAGTACTGGGTTACCTCTAGCCCCGAATCCTCCACCTCTGAACCTTGTAGTTGGTTTGAGTAAGCTTGAGAATCCAGCAAACACTCTCTTTCTCTGAAGAATCTTAATGTCCAGATACGTGACACTATATATGACTTGGCCAGACCAACGGCTCAAAGAGAATATAGGGGCTTTAAGTTTTTTGCGAGACCAGACTTTGCACACGCAACAGCAGAAAGACGATGGCGAATGCGACAGCTTTTTGCCCCTTTCGAAAAGCTAGGAGCAACGGTCTATCTGCAAAATCCGGCGCGGTTAAAAATAATATACAAAGGCTCAACTAGGAGCTTCACAAGTGAAATCCAGGCAGAGGCCTATCTCAAGGAGGTTGAAGCAAGAATGAAACAAGATAATGGTAACTAAATAGAATAAGGCATCTAGTGCCGACGAACTATTGACTATTGCTATTTGATATAAGGTTGACACTCACTAGGATCAAATAGTATCAGGCCAGGTGGCAGGTCCAGGCGCGCGGAACACACGGCCACCAACAGCTGGGTGAGTCTAAACCCAGGTTGCCTCAAAGGGTGGCAGGAGGGGGGGGCTAGAGGGTGTGGAAGGGAGGGGGGGAAAGTGGGCTGGGTGGCGGATGTGGGGGGAGAAAATAAAAAACTGAAGAGAGTTCGTACTGTTAAAGTGATTTCGAATGAAAGAGTAAAATTGAAACAAAGGACATGCTCTTATTATGTATATTGTGTATGCATCAGTTATCTGGACAGGTTGATGTTATGGAAATATTTAAAAATTAGGTATGCCTAAACTAAGGATTGGATCTCTCAACATAGGAGGATTAAATGATTGGAAAAAGAGGGGGAAGCTTGAACAATATCTAAATATGATAAACTTAGATTTAATATGTTTACAAGAGACCCACTTACCCTGGAGCAAAAAAACATTGGTTGAATTTTAAAAGCTATGAATTGCTGTCATGTACATCCCAGACTTCTATGATAAGAGGTGTGGCCATAATTGGTAAAGTGGGGTTAGGGGGAGCCAAAAGGTGTAAGGCGGATTCATTAGGAAGATGGGCAATTTGCGAAATGAACTTAGGTTTCACTATTTGCACAGTATATGGATCCAACACAGACGAGCCAGAAATCTTTAGTCATATTGAAAATGAATTAATTGATTGGCATACCCCGATAGTATTATGTGGCGATTTTAACATCTCTGCAAATTTTACGGATGGTAGCGCATACATAGGTAGGAAGCCAAGGGTGTTTAGAGCAATCACGTCAATGATGCAGTCACATGGCTTAGATGATGTTTGGGGAAATTTACTGACTGGAGACCCCGGGTTTACTTATTTTTCACATCCTTTTAATAAATACTCGAAATTGGATTATTTCATGATCTCGACTACCCTACTTAGGAGTGTACAAATAAATAAGCTTCCCAAAATCATGTCTGATCATAATCCCCTAGTCTTAAATATGGCCATCAATAAACCATACAAGGTTCCTAGACCCTGGTCATTTGGTAAAAAATTATTAGCGGATGCCGACTACATCACTCATATGAAAATATGGTCCCAGTCCTTTTTTGACGCTAATAGGTATAGTGCATCAAGGGGAGTCGTGTGGGATAGCTTCAAAGCAGGAATAAGAGGAGAGACTATAAGCTATACCACCAACATATGGAAAAAGGTTAATAGGGAAAGGGAAGCATTGATGGGAAAACTGAGTGAGGCAGAGACACAACATAGACAAGATATAATTACAGGTGCTCAATCTGTCGAGAGCCTACATAGAGTGAACTCCTTAAAAGCTGAGATCCAGAAACAACTAGCAAGAAAGGCGGCAGCAAATTATCAGGCACAGAAATCACGCCTTTACGAAACTGGTGAGCAAGCAGGTAGAGCTCTTGCCCTGCGAATTAGGCAGGTGGCAAGTAAGAACATTGTGACACAAATTGAATATCATGGCCAAATATACGACAAACCTGGTGAAATTTTGGAGGGGTTTAGGAAATTTTATCAAGAATTATATCAGGAGGAAGCAGCTGCAGAGGCCCCAAATATATGCTGGTTAGACATGGGTAGTAAGTTAAAACCAGGCCAGATTGAACTACTGTAACATGATATTACAATGTCAGAGGCATTGGAAGCTCTGCAAGATCTTGCAAGCGGAAAGGCGGCGGGCCCAGATGCTATACCAGTAGAGCTTTATAAAAGTCTAAGGGGGGAAACAACACCAATGCTCTTAGATCTATTCAATGGTGTTATGAATACCGGAATAATACCTGAGTCCTGGCAAGAAACTAATATAGTAATCTTTCACAAAAAAGGGAAACCTAAGACCAACCCGGGCTCCTACAGACCAATATCATTGATTAACGGAGATAACAAGCTATATGCCAAAATCATGGCCACTCGCATGGGAGGGATCATTGCGTCCTTGGTTTCCCCCTGGCAGCATGGGTTTATCCCAGGAAGAGGAACCACAAACCATATTAGGAGAGCTATTACATTATTTGACATCGGTGCTGCTAGGGGGGAGGAGGTTGCAATGATCCTCCTCGATGCGGAGAAGGCATTTGATCGCGTCAGATGGAGTTTCCTATGGAAGGTTATGGAGGCAAGGGGATTTGGCCCTAGATTTTGTCAAGCCATCCAGGCTATGTACTCATCACCTACGGCAAGAATTCAATCAATGGGGGAAAGATCAGATAGGATCAACATAACAAGGGGTATGAGACAGGGCTGCCCATGCTCTCCAATCTTGTTCGCGCTCTACATAGACCCTTTAATTACACAATTAATGAACAGTGCGCTTATTAAACCAGTAATATCAAATGGGTTTCACACTAAACTTCTCGCTTATGCGGATGATTTAGCAGTCATTACAAAAGATCCAGAGCTTGCTATGAGGGAGGTAGTTAATATAACCAGTCAGTTTGGAGATGTGTCGGGCTACCGACTAAATGTGGATAAAACACAGGTACTATGTTCTAAAAAAATAGCCAAGGTGGATGGAAGGTATGTAGAATCTGTAGTTTACCTGGGTATAACAATAAATGCAGAACCAGGTAAAATAATTGACGATAATTACACCCCTCTTATCAAATCTATGGAAACAGATCTAAAAAGAATGGACTCATTAAAGTTGTCACTGATTGGGAGGGCTAACGTCATAAAAATGACAATGTTTCCTAAGGTGCTTTATAAATTAAGGTCAATCCCATTTAAAATTGACGAGAAAATTATTAAGAAGATTGAGTCCATTTTCATGAAATTTTTATGGCAATATGGTAAAATAAGGCGGTCAAATAGATATATGTCATTACCACAAGATAGAGGTGGGTTGGGATTGCCAGATATTAAGAGCTATCATTTTGCATGTCTCCTTGCAGACATGGCTATCCTACTCCATCCGGGGGGCCCAACCCTCAGGCAGGCGGTGATGCCATCAATTTTTCAGCTATTGGTGGGAAGTGAAGCCGTAGGGCTTTTATTAAGGAGAACCCAGAGGAGTTATTACAAGGAAATTGGATACAAGACGTTGGAAGGTATATGGTATATATGGAAAACTGTTAAAAAAGTTCTATATATACCCACTATCCATTATCGCACACCACTTTGGAATTCAACACTCTTTCCAAATCTTAGTAGGGATGGAACGTGGCGTCATTGGGAGAGTCATGGTATTGTGGAGTTGGGGCAAATAATGATCAGAGATCATTGCAGAACGCTTGAAGAACTCACATACCACTATTCACTACAAGGCTATCAAGAGTTCAAATACCTACAGATTGTAAATAGAATTAAAGCAATTAGGCCACGTATCACTCAGCTTGGGAAATTCGAACTAATTGAGTATTTGAAGTCAGGCGGCCATAGAATTAGAGATATATATAAAATATTTAACGACGCATCAATCGACGATATTGGAAAAATTGAAACTACATGGTCCAAAAAATTGGGAGATACCGAAGTAGACCTTGATAAAGCGTTAGCTATGGATAAGAGGTTTCTGCGTTCCTCGAATCTCAGGGCCCAACATTTCAAAACTCTATTTAATTTATACTATGCGCCCGAAAAATTATTCTCTTGGGGGAAAGCGACAGATAGCAACTGCCCCAGATGTGGAAATGGTACAGCAGATCTTATACACATGTTCTATGGCTGTGAAAAATTAAAAACTATTAAAATTGAAATAACACGGTTTTTAGAGGGGCTACTCGACGTCAAAATTAACCTATCCCCAACTTTGATAATAATTGGTTGTGATGTGAAATTAAATATGAGTACTGAGGCCGAAGCTTTAGTTTTCATCTCCGTAGCAGTCCTTAGGATTTTAATTAGCGCAGCCTGGAAGGATACAGAAGCCCCAACTTTTCAAATGTGGTTGTGTAGAATGTTGGGTATACATAATATTGAGGAAGCATTATATGATTTAAAGGGAGCGAAGCTAAGGGATATGGGCAAGCGACTTTGGGCCCCAGTGGCTACTTGGAGGACAGCAAAACTACAAATGAATGATTTACTGGCTGTGTAGATATTTAACATGTCAACTGACTCTGTACTGTATAGTATTCTTTCTGCTTTTTTCGCTTGACGGTATAATGTAATGCTTCTATCTATGTATTTATGTACGTATCTATGAATATGTATTTACCGGTATGAACTCTCAATAAAAATAATTTTTTTTTTAAAAAAGATAGATAAGAGTATATGATTGATTTTTTTAAAACGTATTGATTTTTTTATGGTACAGGGTACAATTCATAATCAAAACCGCAAGATTTTATTAGCAGCAGAATGTGCATAAGAGAGAAAAACGTGAAGCATATGCTAAAAACAACTCTTCCATTCATTTACAATGACCTCATAATTTAACAGTCTGATAGCCTTATCCGCCCGAAACACAGTAAAATGGCCATACAGCAACATAATCGTTGATTAAAGTGCAATCAATTAATAAAGTGCAATGGTAAAGTGATCACCAAACCATATGGCTATCTCAGCTCCAGGGTGGAGAGAGTAAAGTACATTATGACGAGACATCCAGATATGTCTCGAACAAGGTACTAATAACAACACATGGAGCTCGTAGCGCACATAGACCCATCAAGTAAAGTACATACTGGATAAATGCCCCTGGCCACCCGTGAGTATCTCTTCCCCATGCATCAACTATCCTCAATTGCTGGCACAGCTTGCATGCTCCCTAATTAATTGTCTCTGTCCATTTGAGCATGGAGGAACAAATTAGGTCGCCCCGTCTCTGTGTTCGCTGTCCATTCCGTTCATATAACCCAGAAAGCGTGACTGCCACCCTGCGAAAGTAGGAGGATCCTAGTTGATCCACCCTGAGTCTGGCTACACATATGCGGGCCACCATCATAGCCGCAAAGATAAGATTGATTTCCCCCTTAGGGAGCCCCCAGTCCTCACTCAGCCTCAGCAATACTGTTTGTGGTGTGATCTTAACTTGTTTTTTAAGGATCATGCCAATAAAGGCTCCAATCTCTTGGAGGTAGTTAAGTAACCGGGACATGCGCTAACCATGTGGACGATTTCAGCTTCCTCTGCCTCGGCCCACCTCTATGGCACTTTGAATCAGTTCTCTTACCCCATTTGTATAGCTTATTGGGAGTATAATAGAAATAAAATATTGTTTTGAATTGCTGGCTTTTTAGGCCGGCGGTAAAGAGAGTCTCTTTACATTCTACTCCTGGTCTTGCTTGCTTAGCAACATTAACCTTTCTTTCAATCTGCTGCTAAACCTTAAAAGCCCCATCCACTGTTTTAAACATTGTCTTTTTATAATAGCTTCTCTCCAAGCTCTTCAAAAAGCAGCTCTTTGCTTCAGAGCCCAATGTAAGCTGATATATGGATGGTGCTTCAGCAGGATCAATACTAGGAGTATTACAGCTTATCAGAATCTTGAAGTGCTGCAAAATACAAGACCAATAGATCAGCATGAATTTGGGGACCGCCCACCCCCCACGATCTCTGGGATGGATCATGCACCTTGTCGCCCTTCTTGGCTACTTGAACTGCAAGAAAAAACTAAAGCACAAACTTTCCAGCTTAGTCAGCCAATTCTTGTTAATCTCCAATGGGATGGCGCTAAAGAGATATACGACCTTCAGGAGAATAAGCAGTTTTAGCACGTTACATCGTCCTACCAAAGAGAAATGCAGGATATTAATCCTGTTCAGGTCCTGTTAGATCTTACTGAACGATGGATCTAGATTTATTTCCACTACTTTCTCTAAGTTAGGTTTTATGTTAGCTTGAAGGGTTACCTCTTTTGCCCAGCACGGATCCAAAGCGTCAGTGCCTTTAGTGTAAATCATGAGTCTTACACTCATTAAGATGATACCCAGCTATAGCACCAAACACGCCAGCCTCGTTTTCCGTAGCCTTCAAAGCATTACAGTGGTCAGATGTTACAACCACTATATCGTCAGCGTAAGACAACACTTTGTAATACTTTTGATATATAGAGACTGACTGAATCCTTCAGTTATCTTCCAATCTAGTGTTAAAGTGGTCGATATATAAGGAAAAAAAAGGGTGAACAGGGACACCCCTGCCTTGTATCTCCAGTGATATAAATCAGGTCCTGCCCCTTCACCATAATCTGCAGTTGAGACTTGGGAGCATGGTCCGGAGCCCGAATGGCTTTAAGAAAACCTGAACCTTATTATCTCCCAGAGATAACCCTAAGAGATTCAGTCAAAGGCTTTCTCTGCATCCAGCAGAACCAGTCCAATAGGTGATTTGGTGACCTCCACTATGTCTAACAGGGTAATAACACTCCGGACATGGTCAACTGTTCCACATCCCAGTATAAAACCATGTTGGCAAGAGGAGACCAGGTTAGCAACTATCTTCCCAAGCCTGACGGCCAAAATCTTTGCGTAGACTTTAGCGTCTCAATTAATCTGAAATATGGGTCTGTGTGCCTCCGAGTTTAAAGGGGAATTGTTTTTTCTTAAATATCACAATATTAGTGTCATCCCATGATGGCGGGGTCACCCCTTCCATCTGAATACATAAGAAAACAGTGGACATGGCCTCCAAGAGCTTGGGGAGATAGATCCTGTAAAGTTCAAATGGGTTTCTATCTAGTCTAGCAGCTTTCCCCATAGCCAGAGAGCCTACTGCTGCCGCTGCCTCTTTGAAAAAGATTAACCGCTCAAGGGAAGCTCTTTCCTCCTCATTTAATACACGTCCGCTCAGTGTGCTGAGAAACTTTGCATATCTATCTTATTGTGGAGAGCTATCCTCTGAATACAGCTCAGAATTATAGTTGTTGAATACCATGAGGGTTTCTAAGGGGGTTTTGATCTTCCACCCTTATTTGTCACAGATAGCTTTAACTACTCTTTCTGCCTCCTTTTGTCTGCTGCAATGGGCCAACAGCCTTCTTGTATTCTCACCATACTCATAGTGAACTATGCCGAAGGTTTGACATTTAGCGGCCACCTCTTCACTGTACTGCTCATTGATTCTGGCTTTAAGCACAGCAATACTCTGCGTGATTCAACCACAGTCCTGTTCTCCTTTAATAATTTGGCTGGAGCGGCTTTTTGCTTAGAGAGGCCGTCATTAAGTGCGCTTATGGTGTTTTTCAAAAAGGCTTAAAGTTAATGTCTCACCCTTTATCCCTGCCTTGAGAGAATCCCACACCTTTTTAAGAGTAGCGGTACCCAGGTTAACTAAGAGGAACTCCTTGAGCCACCTTCACATGTGTTCCAGATATTACTTTTCTGTCAGGAGTTTCCTCTCAAATGTCCAGACTCCAAATGGTCTTTCAAAGCACACTATTGCGTATTCTAACACTAAAGGGTTATGATCAGATAACACGCTGGGGAAACATTCAATTTCAGTCTGCCTTGCTAAAGATGCAGAAACAAATAAATAATGCAAGCGCACCAGCTTATTGTGAGGAAAAGAAGAAAACACCCATATATCGTGGATCAGGGTTTTTGCATGAGCCCCATACCTCGATTAGGCCATGGTCTCTCTAACTAGTTGTTGCACTGCCCTAAAGACCAGCAGTTTGCTACCAGAATATGAGGAGTGCTCCCCAGCTTTTTCTCCCATGGCTATATGCAGATTAAAGTCCCCACAGATGGTGACCATCTAACTGCGGGCAAACTGACTCCTCCTTCTCGCCTGCTTCGTGTGGAGTGTGTGAGAAGCATCCAAGGGGCCTCATTTATGAGAAATGACGCATTGCTGCGTGAAAGCAGCGATGCGTTACTTCTCAGTGCGCACTCCTTGCGACATTCCTGATGCGTCATATTTAATGTATGATGCATCATGTCGCAAGGAGTTACAGATACGTCAGTATTTCTGACGTATCTGGAAGCGCAAAAGTGACGCATTGCTGGAGTGTGTCACAAAAGTGACGCAACTCCAGCAATGCGTTCTTTGACATGGGGCAAGCTGTGAGGCAGGCGCAAGATTTTGACGCAACAGCGTCCTAAAAGTGACGCAGTGAAATCTCATAGATATCACTGCATCACTATTACAAAGCTTTTGCGGGGGAATGCCCCCTCTGCATACATTATACCTGACACAGGTATAATGTGGCGCAGGGGTTTAAAAAGTGATGCATTTACCTAGATGCGTCACTTTTTAATTATGGCGCAACAGGGCGCATTTTTTACACCGCTGGTGCGTCACAAAAAGTGACGCACCAGCGGGGCAAAACTGACGCAAGGCCTTCATAAATAAGGCCCAAGGTGTCGCTCCTCCTTCAACCAACAATGCTTTTCGGCCGTGGGGCACCCGGCTAGTGTGAGCGCTGCGGGCCGAAACTGTGGCTGGCTGAGCAGCGATACGGAGCAGTTTTTAATGCACACTGCAGCAGTGCGGCTAATCCGTAGCCCTTGAAGCTCAACTCAGCTCAATTCAATTACCCTGGACGTCACATACCAAGGGGTTTTTGCCCATTGTGATGAAACCAGGTCAGACAGTTGCAGACCGCAAGCAGAAAACCAGAAGCTGTGGGGGGTTGTGTCGTGTGAAAGGTGGCAAAGGCTTGCTCAGAGTTTTCGGTAGGAATTGCTGAAATGGAAAGCAGAGTTGATACCCTGGAGGCCGATGTGTTAGCTAATAGTAAAACCCGAATGGAGCTTGGAGTGCGTCTCATAGACACCCAATGGAAGCTTGAGAAGTTTGAAAATAGATGAAGCCACAATAATGTCAGGGTTTTGTGTGTTGAGGAGAGCAATGAGAAAGATGACACTTAGAGTTTTATCACTTGCCTGTTTAAGAACGCTTTCCCAGAACTGACGACGGGAATTGGGATTTGCAGATACCGAGGGCACATCGATTCCCTTTCAAACAACATCGGCGCCAGGGTCAAGCTGGGGGTAAACCAGGGGGGGGGGCATTCTTATATTCTTTGACAACTTCCTGTTGTGCCAGGTTATCTTTGAAAAAGCCTGCCTTGATGCAAAACGGGTAGCTGATGGCTGCATGTTTTTCATGCGGCCAGACTTCTGTTATATTACTGTTGAAAGGCACTGGTGTCTGAGGCAGCTGATGCAACCTCTGCAGTTTAAAGTAGTGCAGCATTTCTGTTAAAGTCATGCAAAGCTGTAAGCTATCTTTAAAGATAAAACATATGTTTTTCCTTAGAGGTCAAAGCTCAGGATTTTTTTGATAATTGGGTAGTATTGGACCTAAGTTTCAAGTTTAATAGGCTCACTGTTTGTTGTTTCACACAATACCGAAGGGGAGGATTAGAAATGTCTTATGTGTGATGTATGGTGGGTGAAGGACTAAGGAATTAATTGTCTCTCTCTCTTTCCTTGCTTTGTCTAGGTTGCTGACACTGTGGAGTGTTTTCTTTTTAGTTTGGGGAGGAGAGGGGCAGGAAAAAATGCACTTGTTTAACTTTTCTTCTGCTTCATTCATTCTGGTGCTTTCTCCCACTCAGGACTAGGTCTGGGGCGTACACCTCCATCTATGGGCTGGGGGGGCCAATTGCCTTTGCGAAGAGTGGAGTGGGTGTAGTAGCAGGGAGGGGAGGGTTCCAGGGGAGAATAGTGTTGACGGTGGCTCTGGAGGGGGGTGAAGGGGAGTAGGCGGTTGCAACTATGTTATGAGATGCGGAGACCTTAGTGGCAGTTAGAGAATCAGGAGTAAAAAAACATAGAATTAGCAGTTTTCGAATAGCTTTAATAGCCCCAAAAAAGATGGTGTATTAAATGCAGAGCAAAGGATGTATGACGTTACAACGCATGCTTTTACCACGCATGCCTTTACAACGCGGTTTTTACAACGCATGCCTTTACAACGCATAGTGCTTTGGGGCGCTGGATAGTGAATAGTTTAATTTACTATTCCAACTCCAGTCCCCGTGGATAGTAGGGAAGGTGTTGGATAGTACATTAAACCTATTCCCTATCCTAGAGCGCCCCCCAGCGCAATGCGTTGTAATGGTTTGTGTTATAAAAGTTGCGTCGTAATGGTAGTGCGTTGTAAAAGTTTCGTTGTAAAGGTTGTTTACCGAGGCAATAGACCTACAATGGCATTGGGCATCAGGGCAATGAAGCCAAACACTGTGCATTAAGGAGATGCATGTCCCATTGTGGAAAAAGGTAGGACCGATGACCTTTTTCAAAGTTGCCCGGCGCTAACCGCCTCTAATACCACTCAAGTTACCAAACAAAGAGGCAGGCGCTGGAGACTGGAAGGCAGGAAACAGAAGTTTTATTCCGACGGAGCAGAACACATCAATTCAGACAACAGGGTATCTTCTCGAGGTGCTCTAACCGCATCTCTGAGGCCTGGCCCCATATACACAGGTTTATGATCTTTATTACAGTTTATTGCATGTGGCACATTCTTGCAAATACTTTGAAGTACGGAAGGGCATCCTCGGAATCCCCGCTTCAGGCCCGTTCCCACACACATTTATAGTAGAAGTCCCCACCCCGGTCACAACAGGTGACGATTGTCGCGCAGCTGGACATTCCGCCGATTCCCGGAATGTATGTGGTCGATTGGGTCTCATGGGGTGGGGGCTTTGATCAACTCGTGGATCCTTTGATGGGAGAAGCTTCCTACTGTATGGGGGCAATAAACAGCATCCGCAAGGCCAGGTGGTGGCCTGGGAACGAGCAGGACAATCGGACACAGCGGAAAGGGGGGTTTTATCAAAGGACCCGGGATCATGAAAGGAGTGGAGGGAAGTGTCGAGCTGGGAACAGGATGAGGTTCCGAGGCAGGGTTGCGCTGAAGAGAGGTTTATGGCCCAAGCATGTGAGAACGGGGGCTGTCAGCGCGCGGGGGATGTCTGCGAGGTCAGGAGAGAGAGAGAGAGACGCGCTGGCTGTTGGCGATGGGCAGAGAGGCCATGGTATTTCAAATGGCTGCCGCTTACGCGCACGAATGGACTCAAAAAGGGGGCAAGATGACGCCGATAATGTTGACACTGCAAACTTGATTTTAACAGTCCTCCCTTTTCAACATATCTAGCCAGCTTGTCTAATCGATGTCTATCTGCATCAGATTCCTAACCTCGACATCATACAGTGCTCTCATGCGTTCTTTTTCAAAGTCCACAGTTTTAGGGCAGATACAATTCGCACATAGTGAACACAGAGGCGGCAGGCATTGAATTCCTAAGCAGAACCCACATATTACAACCACAGGAATCAGGATAATAGTAAACAGTCTCCAGCCCCAGTCCTTAACAGTACTCTAAAACCATCCACCAAGCGACCATTCTTCTTGCTCCTGGTGAACTTCTGAGGAGAGTCTGTGGAGATGTTCGATGGCTTTGTACACTGATGGTGAATTGTCCGGTATATATGTACAACAGCTGGACCCAATAATGCGGCATGCTCCACCACGATCCGCTAGAACCACATCTAGAACAAGGCGGTTCTGGAAAGCCACCAGGCGGACCACTTGAAGCTCGGCTGTGTTGTTTGCAAGGAAGCCAGCTGTGATGTTCATTGTTGTCTCGACTGCCTGAGTCAAATGTCGGATGGCACGGCTGTTTGCCATCGGGCCCCAGAGTGGAACAAGTCCCTTCATTGCATCGAGGAACTGTGCTCCTGTAGAGTTGGCTTGTTCAATGTCCTTGGCTCGTTTTTGTCTATGGTGATTCGCCGGAGCCACATAGGTCGAAGGAAGGATGAAGGAGATAAAACAGGTGCCCCCCCAGCCTTTGGGGAGCCAGGTGTAGGCTTTTGTGCCGCAAACAAAGTACATGTTTGGAGAGGATACAAAGTAAGGTGGATCGGTGGAGTCCAAATTTCTGGTGATGCTGCAGGCACTGCGGCCCACCAGCTGTGTCCCAAGCCCTTCTATGCACATAAGGCCTGTGACGTTGATGACGGATAGGGCCACAGTCAGGGTGGCAGCTGTTCGTTTCCGGAGGTAGGAGAAGGTGGGTCTGGTCGGATTGCTAAACACCTGCATTTCAATTCGTTCTTTGACAGGGATGTCCATGTGGATAGAGTCGTTGGAGGTCTGCGGGCAGAAGTGTGTCTTCGTTTTGTTTCGCCAGACCTCATGAAAGAAATGTGTCATCGTTTTGCTGGAGGTGGCATTATCCCTATAGCTCTCTTGCAAGAGGATCAGCCAAGCAAGGCAGGAGCCGTGAATTGAGAAGGTTGAAGGGATGAAGGGTATCGAATGTCCAGTGGCGTGGGGTAGCAACCCACAGATCCAGCAGTTGGTGGCATTGGTGGCAAGATTGTGCTGGTGCAGCAGTTGCATGAAGGAGTTGTTCCAAAACTCCTTTCGCCTTTCTCTGAGTTGGGGTGAAAGAGAAATCAGATAATGTTCCTTCATGGTGGTAGGCTGTGCTGTGGTCAGGAATGTCTCATGAGCGGGTGCGCTTTCTTCCACAATCCAGAGTGTGGTCATGAGGAGGAGGCAGAAGAGGATCGTGATAAAGAATGCAATTGTCTTTGAACTGTGGATTTTGTTAGTCTTTGGGTTTTTGTAGCGAATCTTCGGATGTCCGGTTGCTTCCATCATCTTCTTATTGGGCGCTTCCATCACCTTCTTATCGGGCGCTTCCATCCTCTTCAAGGGAGCTTGGTAGCGGGCAGAAACAAAAACCTCGTCTGGCTTTCTCTCCTGACAGCCTTTGTAGTGTTAGGCCACCGATCTGAGAATTATGACTTAGTCAAAGGTCTGCTTAGCCGAAACTCCCTCCTTTCGTCGCAGGTTATACCCTTCTCTGGATGGCACGGTGGGGTCAGGAATCTTTGCTAGTTCGAGTGTCTCTGTGTCTGGATAGCAGTTCAGTGATGGTCGGTCTTTGTTCAGGAGCTCTTCCTGGGTGGTCACGTCTTCGGTCGTCGTCAGAGTCGGGGGAATCCGTTTGCAGTGGTGCGCATGTACCCAGGTCCGTTTTCCCTCCACTCGAAGAGCTGTTCGGGTGGTGAGGAGGACTTGCCAGGGGCCCGTCCACCGGGGTTCCAGACTCTTGGCACGCTGGAAACTTCTTATGAGAACGTAGTCCCCGGGTTGCAGGTTGTGTCCGAGACCCCTGGAAGCGTCAGGGATGGCATGCAGCACCTGTTGGTGAATGACAGACAGAGCTTCAGTCAATTTATACAAGTAATCAGACATTAGGACGTCCGGGACGTCATGAATGGAAGTCGGTTTTGGTGCAGACCAGACGCTCATGGGTCAGCCGAAAACGACCTTGTAAGGTGTCAAGTGGTGTTTGGTGGGGGTGGAACGCATCGATAGCAATGCCAGTGGGAGAGCGTCTGGCCATTTCAGGCCTGTGGTAGCCACTATCTTAGCTAGTTTTAGTTTTAGTGTGGCATTGTGTCGCTCAACAAGTCCAGCAGACTGGGGGTGGAAGACTGCGTGGAACTTCTGTTTTACACCCAGCTCCTTCAAGATGAGCTGGATAACTTCGGCTACGAAGTGGGGGCCATTGTCGCTCCATAAAATTCGGCAAAGGCCGTAGCGAGTGAAAAATTCCTTTAATAGTACCTTTGCAGTGGCCATAGCAGTGTTGTCACGGGTTGGATAGGCTTCCACCCATTTGCTGAATGCACACACCACAACAAGTACGTATTTCAGGCCTTGGCATCGGTCTAGCTGGATGTAGTCCATCTGCAGGACTTGAAATGGGTGATTGGGGACCCCAAACCCTCCCCGGGGTACTACAGTTCCTTTCCCAGGGTTATGTTGCAAGCATATCAAGCATTGTTGGACCAGACGTTTGGCGGAGTCTGTGATTTTGTCGTTGTGCCAAACTCTGGAGACAAGTTCGATCATGGGGGCTGATCCTATGTGTGCAGGGGAGTGTGCCATAGTCAATATGGGAATCAGGTATGAGTCAGGTAGCAACCATTTGTTCGTGTCTTTTGTTCGCCAGCAGCCTTCATCGTCTTTCAGTCCCACCCGTTCCCATTCAGTCAATTCGTGTTGTGAGCTGGCCATTTGAATGTCCCTAATAGTGTCCCTAGTGTTGGTCCATTTATCTGCTTGTGACCTGGTCACGTACATGCGTTTCGTCGTCCTATTCTCAGCTGTGGTCCGAGCAGTGATGTCGGCTAGTGCATTTCCCTGTCCAATGATGTCTGTCACTTTCTTGTGTGCCTGGCATTTGATGACTGCAAGTCGTTTGGGGAGGAGGACGGCTTCGATCAGGGCGGAGACTAGATCCCCGTGTAAGATGGGGGTGCCGTGTGAGGTCAAGAATCCCCTTTCTTTCCCAAGGAGCCCAAAATGGTGAACTACCCCGAAGGCATACTGGCTGTCGGTGTAGATGTTTGCTGTGATTCCTGCTGCGAGGATGCATGCTCGTGTCAGGGCAATTAGTTCTGCTGCCTGGGCAGATCTTTGTGTGATGTGGGCTGTCTCTACTACAGTTCGGGCCGTGGTGACCGCATAAGCAGCTGAGGTGGTGCCATCAGGGAGTTTGATGCAAGAGCCGTCCACCCATAGCTCTCCATCAGGGTCAGAAAAAGCCGTGTCTCTGAGGTCAACCCTACTCCTAGTCTGTTCGTCTGTGAGGGTCACACAGTCATGTACATGGGACACATTGGGATTGTTCTCCGTTAGGGGCAACAAAGTTGCCGGGTTCAGTGTGGTGCATCTTTTCAGGGTGATGTGGGGTGCAAGCAGGGTCAGTTCGTATCCAGTCAGTCGTGCACTCGTCAGGTGTTGCGTCTTAGTTTGGTTCAGGAGGGTGTAAACTGCATGGGGTACTAATACCGTGAGGGAATTCGAGAGCACGATCCCCTCACTCTGTCGGATAGAGATAGCAGCGGCAGCTACAGCTCGAAGGCAGGCAGGCAAGGCTCTGGTTACGGGGTCAAGAGTGGCAGAGAAGTAAGCGCATGGTTGTTGCTTTGGGCCAATGGACTGGGTCAAGACAGATAAAGCACAGCCCTCCCTTTCGAGAGTGTAGAGGGAGAAGGGCTTCGTGTAGTCGGGGGTTCCCAGGACAGGGGCCGAACAAAGGGAATCTCGTAGTTCTATGAAGGAGGATTGGCATTCAGGGGTCCAAGGGAGTGGGAAGGGGACATCTTTAGCTAGTAGAGAAAGCAGCGGTTTCACAATGACGCTGAAGTTTGGCAACCACTGCCGACAGAAGGAGGTGAGGCCTAGTAGGGAGCGGACTTGTTTCTGATTCTTAGGGACAGGGGTCTCTAGAATGGTTTGGATCCGGTCGGGAGTAAGTTTCCTTCCGTCTTTGGACAAAAGGTGGCCTAAGTAAGTGACCAGGGGTTGGCAGAATTGCAGATCCTTTTTGGAGACCTTGTGGCCATTTTCCGCAAGGAAGTGCAGGAGTTGAATGGTGGCTGTGACTGCAAGTGGAGTGGTATCGGCCGCCAAAAGGATGTCATCGACGTATTGTATCAACACCACTCCATCGGGTAACTGGACTTCGTCCAGTTGTCTCTTGAGGGCCTGACTGTAGATGCTGGGGCTTTCTGTGTAGCCTTGGGGTGCTCGACAGAATCTATATGAGCGGGCTTTTAGGGTGAAGCCAAAGAGGTATCGGCTGTCTGGATGGATGGGGATAGAGAAGAAAGCATTTTTGAGGTCAATGACAGTGAAGGTGGTGGCAGTAGAAGGAATCAAAGTCAGGATAGTGGTGATGTCTGAGACCACGGGGTACTGGGGTACAACTACTTTGTTGATCTCTCGAAGGTCGATGATGAAGCGGTACGCTTTCTCATCTCCCTCTCCTTGTTTCTTTATGATGGGTAAGATAGGGCTGTTGCAAACATTGCCAACTATTTCCTCTACCACTCCTGCGTCTATCAGTGACTGAATAATCTTTACCAATGCCTTCTCGCCCTCGGGCGATATCCGATATTGTGGGAGTTTCGGGAGTATTGCGTTCGGTCGAACAGTGATGTGCACTGGGTCAATCATCATGCGTCCTACGTCCGAATCTGTCTTGGCCCACAGATACGGAGGCAGAGTGTCAAGTAGGGACGAGTCAGTGTCAGTGATGGAAAACATGCGTCGGGAAGGGCAATGTCTGAGCAGAATTGGGTTGTCGTACAGAAAAACTCGAACTCCGTCTTGTGAACATCTAATAGTAGCTCGGAAATGTTTCAGCAAGTCAAGTCCCATAATGGCGTCAGGAGTATTGGCGGAAAGCAAAAACGTTGTGTCAGTTGTGTTGTTCTCTAAGTCGAAGGAGATCGGTGTGGACAAAGGGTTAGTGGAGGGCGTTCCATCGAAACCTATCGATGTTACAAGCGAGCCAGACAAGGGTGCCCTTGGAATCAGTCGTTTAGATAACGCACTACGTGTCGCGCCAGTGTCTACCAGAAATGGAGACTTTGTACCCAGGACCTTAGCGGTGACATAAGGACCTTGCTGGTCAACATAGAGCTCGACTGGATCCCTCCCTTGCCCTAGGCAGTCCTATGCGAAGTCGCGGGCATCGTCGCAGTCAGACTGCTGGTACTGGTTCTGTCGGAGACGGTCAAATGTATTTGATCTGTTTGATCTATCGTTATCTGTGTCATTCGTGGACCCCCGTTGCTGTCCTCTATTTCTCGGTCCACCCGCTACGTCCTTGGGGCCCCTATTTCTGTTCATCTCCAACAGAACCGGACACTGGGATTTCCAATGGCCGAATCCTTTGCAGAATGCACACTGGTCCTCGCTAATGTCTCTATGTCCAACATGGGGTGTCGGGGTATAGTCTTTAGGGGGTGCGTTCCTAGCGACAATTGTCTGGTAGTTCCCTTTGTATTGCTCTCGTCCTAAAGTCGCCCCTTGCAACTGCGCAATCATCACCCTTTCTTTTAAGTCTTTCTTCTTTTTCTCTGTCACTCAATCGTTTTCATTTTTCTGGTGCTCGTAATATTGGGCCATCTGGATGATAGCCTCGGGTTTGGAGGCTGCCCAACTACCCTCACTGGCCTGCAGTTTCTGAGAGACCTCCTGCGACAAACCTTTTACATAATTCTGGACAAACAGATGGTGTCCGGTTGCAGTGGTCATGTCCTGGCCGCTGTAATCAGAGAACACCGTTTCAAACCGGGAGAAGTATTCCGATACGTCTTCCTGAGGTTTCTGACGACAGGCCGTTACTATCGACCAGTCCACTTTCTTTTCTGGGATCAGGGTTTTCAATTTCTGTACAATTTTGTCTGGGAGTTCTAAAATGGATTTCAAAGGCTTCTGTCCAGGTTCTCGTTGCCTATCTATGCCATCGAGTTGTGACCAGGTATGTCCGAACAGCTCAAGGTGGTCGACTTTCCGGATTTGCTTCCACACATCAGCTGGCAGACATAACCCGAAAAACAAGTCGATGTCAGCCAGGGTCATAATCGTTGAACCTAGGGCTGTACCTAATTCAGTGTAGAAGGCAGTGGGGTTTTTACGTAAATCGGGCAGAGACTTCCCGAACGTCAGAATATCTTGCCAATACCATGGCTGGTAGACCCAGTTGTGCACTACCCTCCCTCTTGCATCTTGGTGGTTGACATCATCGTGTGTTCCCAGACCTCGTGGGGGAACCCAGTAGGGGGCAGCCTCTCTTATTGGCATCATGGTGCTAGGTTGCTCAGTTCGTGATTCGGTCGCTACGGGTGTCGTAGGTTTAGCTTCCGATTCTTGTTCAGTGAGGTGGCGGAAAACCTCAAGCGTACACATAAGGAGGTCCGTCACGTCACACTCGCCCTCATCCCCGATATCGACCTTTCTATACAGAGTCGTTAGGCTCTCGGGACCTTTGTCTCGATATCGGTCCTCATACGCATTCAGGGCATGATAACACAGTCGTACGGCAAAGTGCCGTCTGTGGCTCCCTGCATATGAGTTGAACATATCCGTGATGTGCTCCTCACTCTCCTTTCTTTCTACCAGTGTCCTTACTATCTTGTCAATCCCTGCTCGCTCATCTTTGCTTAACCTGTTCGTTCTTGTGGAATCTGTCTTTCGGGCCTCTGGGTCATCTAACACTGTCGCTTGTGCTGTATCTAGTACAAGGGGTTCGGCCGGCGCGGAGGCCATGGGGACCGAAGCTCTGGTACTACTCTCGTCTGTGCTTGGGGGTAGTGAGTGCTGTGCTAAAGGTTGGGAAGGGGCATATGGAGGGGGCATGTAGATGATCAAACAAAAGATCATCGTTGGCTCGCTGTTTCGAGGGTAATTCAGGGTAGAGCGTAGAGGGTGTTCTAACCGGACACTGACTTGATGTCTCTACCTCTTGTTTCTGTTTGGCTTCTTCTCTCTCCTTTATCTCTTCTTCTAATTTCTTAGCAGCTAGGTGGGCTGCCTTTTGCAGCTCTTTTCCCAACCTTCTTTCATTTCTCTTTTTAAGTTGTTCTGTTTCTTTGCGCCACATGCCGAGACTATCAAGCATAGTGGGCGTTGTCTTGTGTTTCCCAAGGGCTGTTTCTAGTGCGCTTATTTTATCCTCATCGAAGGATCCTATCAGTGGCCACTGACTTTTCTGATCCTTCTTCGTATATTTATGCCACAGCTTGCTATAGGCTATAGCGATCAATCCATGCTTCATAAACATGTCCTTATTAGGGGTGCCTTCCAGTGGAGCCGGATGGTTCATCTCTAATAAGCGATCCAGGATAAACAGGCTACCAATCAGTGGGGAGAAGATAGGCATGACAGATTACAACGGGGACAAAAGTCTGCACTACCTATCTTATCACTGCGTGCAAAGACTAGACAGAATATTTCTATTCTTCGTTATTTGCAGGCAGTGAATACCTCAAAAGAACCAATATTGAACAGTCAATGTTCGGTCAATCAAACAATCAATGGGGAGAATAAGTAGGCATGACGGGTTACAACGGGGACAAAAGTCTGCGTTACCTACCCTTTCACTACCTGCAAAGAGAGAACCTGTTCTTCCCTGTTTGCAGACGGAGAATCTCCAGAAAACAATCCGCGAACAACAGTTCGGCCAAACAATCAATCAGTGGGGGAGGAAGATAGGCACGACGGATTACAATGGGGACAAAAGTCTGCGTTACCTATCCTTCACTACCTGCAAAGAGAGAACCTGTTCTTCTCCGTTTGCAGACAGCGAATCTCCAAAAAGAACCAACAATTCAAAGAGTAATACTAGTATTTTCCAATCAAACAATCATTTCGCAATTTGTCGTGTTACACGACCTTACCCGGACCGCATGGACAGTTTCTTGTCTTCCGAATCCAGCGCCCGATAGTGCTCTATTCTTCGTGAACGTCGCGGCACTCCTGATGGTTCCCAGTTAGGACCGTAGATCACTCGAGAGAGGTCTGTTCGGAACCAGTGAAGTTTGGATGATCGGCTGTCAGACGAGGGTCTATCGGACAGGAGCTCTCCCGATCGTTGCAGTCGTTCACTCTGTCGTCAGGACCTCTCCCACTGGATCCACGAGTCACTGATGGGCCCCACGTTTGGGACGCCAATTGTGGAAAAAGGTAGGACCGATGACCTTTTTCAAAGTTGCCCGGCGCTAACCGCCTCTAATACCACTCAAGTTACCAAACAAAGAGGCAGGCGCTGGAGACTGGAAGGCAGGAAACAGAAGTTTTATTCCGACAGAGCAGAACACATCAATTCAGACAACAGGGTATCTTCTCGAGGTGCTCTAACCGCATCTCTGAGGCCTGGCCTCATATACACAGGTTTATGATCTTTATTACAGTTTATTGCATGTGGCACATTCTTGCAAATACTTTGAAGTACGGAAGGGCATCCTCAGAATCCCCGCTTCAGGCCCGTTCCCACACACATTTACAGTAGAAGTCCGCACCCCAGTCACAACAGGTGACGATTGTCGCGCAGCTGGACATTCCGCCGATTCCCGGAATGTATGTGGTTGATCGGGTCTCATGGGGTGGGGGCTTTGATCAACTCGTGGATCCTTTGATGGGAGAAGCTTCCTACTCTATGGGGGCAATAAACAGCATCCGCAAGGCCAGGTGGTGGCCTGGGAACGAGCAGGACAATCGGACACAGAGGAAAGGGGGGTTTTATCAAAGGACCCGGGATCATGAAAGGAGTGGAGGGAGGTGTCGAGCTGGGAACAGGATGGGGTTCCGAGGCAGGGTTGCGCTGAAGAGAGGTTTATGGCCCAAGCATGTGAGAGCAGGGGCTGTCAGCGCGCGGGGGATGTCTGCGAGGTCAGGAGAGAGAGAGAGAGACGCGCTGGCTGTCGGCGATGGGCAGAGAGGCCATGGTATTTAAAATGGCTGCCGCTTACGCACACGAATGGACTCAAAAAGGGGGCAAGATGGCGCCGATAATGTTGACACTGCAAACTTGATTATAACACCATGGGAGAAAAGGAAAATACTGGAAGGCATGGGGTACCCAGTATTAAGCTGGACAACACAGGGGATGACAGCAAAGGGGGTAGCAATAGTCACTAGTATGGCTGCCAGGACATTAGTTACGGTGCAGCTTGATAAAATGGGGAGATGGACCATTGTGGACCCTCACATTGGTACAGGGAGTGTTACTCTGTGCTCGGTATATGGCCCAACCTGGATGATTTGGCTGTCTTTACTAAGCTTAATGTGTCAAATTGACCAACCCCCTCCTTCTCTGTAGAGTATATGATTGTTAATGTGTATAACAGGAAAACACATCACAGCATGCAAGGTAAGGGAGGGGATTATAAAAAATACCTTCAAATTTTACTATATTGCAGGTTCCAATATCTTATGATTTTGAAACTAGCATAGAAATATGCAATTTACTGGCACCCTGAATGGCTAACCAGCTGGAGCAACGCTATTTTACCACCTCAAAAGGTTACGTGTTATGAAAGCTTTAAAGGTATCAGGAAATGTAGCAGCACTTGATGACATATCTCTAATAAACAAGTGACCATAACACAATAACATACATGAAGCAACACAATTAAAACACAGGATTGCACAACGCACAATTAAACTGTAAAAACAGAATGAAACACTGCAAGAGTACACACACTATATCTTGCAACAATAATTCACCACAAAAACACAGCAGCACAAAAAACAACAGAAGTCAAAATCACCAGAACAAACTGTGATGGAAACAATGTATACAAATATCCTTGTCAGGCATTATCACCTACAAAAACGTGCTTTCATAATACAGTGGTAAAAAGGCGTTTGCACCAAGCACTGACTTGTCTTACCACCAAGGGTATGATATTTATTGCACAGGTCAAAAAACTGATGTGATCCTTCCCTTGAACTGTGGGTGATGTTGTTAGAAAATGCAGTTTTTATTACACATCGCACGTTACTAATGGCTGCTTGTTCAGAACAGTACGCTGGTTACGATACTTTTTTCCCCCAAAATATTCTAAATACAGATACATTTTTGAGCCATTTCCTGCTTTTTTGAGAAGATGAAACAGCCATACCAATGAAAACATGTATAAAAAGTCTTTGTTATGTAAGCTATTCATAGTCTAAAATAAAATGCGGGCCACTTCTTAGAGTGATACACATGCACATGCAACCGTGCATTAATCATAAGTAGTTACACATTCATATATTCTAACTTGGGTTGGACTTGTGGACATATCTGTATAAAGGTTAGTGAAGTCGTCAAGGACAAGCAACCCCTCAATAGCCACTTATGGTTTATTCTAAACCTTGTAGTCCATCGGTCAAACCAGTAATCACATGGCGTGTGTAGGAAATGGCGGGGTTGAAAGTAAATCAAATTTTTCATCAGTAAATATAAAAGTGGCAAATTCGGAAAATTGCTCTTTTATACAACTTTTTTTTTAACACTATGCATTCCTATTGTCAGAAAGATGTGCTAAAATCACCATTCAATATGAATATCATGCGTTTACAAACCAATCCTATGTCTGCAATTACTTTTTCTTAACTCTGTCTCTTAAAATTTATAAACAGAAGATGGCATGAGGTTTCATACAAGGTAAGCAATATGACTGTGAGGCATCCATTTAATCTCCATTTTTGTTGAGATGGCCATAAAATGCACCACTTGAAAACAGATTGACGCAATCAGCTCGTTTTGAAAAGCCAAAGTGCCCAAATCAGAATAAATGAAGTTCAAATAACTACTTTACCAATTGAGTCATAAAATAAACTGCCTATCCAGAGCTGCCAATGTTCCTGTCCTTTGCCAGCCGCCTGTGTCTGTGGAAAAAAAACGGATTCATTTAATCGGTTGTCATCTCACTTGTTACTTAGTCCCTCTACAACTGTAAATGGTCTCTTTTATTGACTGGCGTCTTTGGTTAGTCAAGTAGTCTAAAAACAAGTTAGCAGAGTATCACTACTACTCAACATGTTTCAGGCAGTCAAGCTATAACTGTCTGCACGAGTATCTATTTTTAAGTCTACCTGCCTGTTCTGTCTAACTTGACTTCCCATCTACTTGAATGAATTCTTTAAAAAAATAAAAAATAAAAATTATTGAGTAGAGCATTAAGAACATGATATACATAATATGATCTAAACAAGCATAAAAAACATTTTAACACAGATACAATAGATTCTTCCTTCCATGACATTTTTTTTTAAAATATGTCTATCGCAAATAATTGATATAAAATCCATAATAGTTTCAAAGTGTCAATGTGCAAAAAATGTAATAAAGTGCAGTGGCAAGGAAAATGTTAGTGCTTTATACAACAAACTGTTAATATTTTTATAACGATAGCGAGTGATTTTCTATGTTACTTAAAAACTTCCAATTATTTAAAATTTCCAACCCATCTTGCATACGCTTCTTCAAAACCTCGTGTCCTTTTCATTTTATTAAACCATTTCACATGGTAGGGCACATCTCTAGATTTCCAATTTTGAAGAATTAAAGAACGGGCCACAGTACAAGAAATAAAGAGAAACACTCCTTCAGCCTCTGTTAAAATCGTTCTGTCTCTACATAATCCGAACAGGGCAGCCTCAGCCTCGGGCGCGACTCTCTTCCCAATTGCTTGACCTAAAAGGACCTCAACCATGGACATGTAAAAAAATATGGTGCCAACACCCCTCTCCATCCACCTGGCAGCGGAAACACCTATTTTCCACATCTGGGTATCTTTTTACCAATGCTTCCGGAGTTAGGTAGGCCAGCCAACGTGATAGGAAGACCATCCTTTTGAAGTTTGATGCACGCCGCGATTTACTTCCTAGGTGGCATAAGACTTCCCATTCTTTTGTGGAAAAAATACATTGTGTCTCATTGGCTATTTTTTCCAAATGATTCTCTATCAAGGGTGGTTGACCCTGATCATGTTGCAAACGATACTAAATTCCTACACCATTTACTTTAGCTCCATAAAGAGCTACCACACATTTATTGGGAGTATCAATAATGCCACAAGTGTTGTTTAAAAAATTGACAATTTGTAGGTATTCAAAAAAGGCAGGTTTCCTTAGGGTCCCAGCCCTTACCACTACCTCCTGCCAGGAGATCACCCTATTTTGAATACAAAAATATCTTAACTCCCCTAACCCACAACATTCCAATTACTCATATGGCTTAATCGAATCTGGAGGCCGAGACTATTACATTCTCCCAATCTCAAGTACTGTAGGCCTGAGGAGACCGACTTTTTAAAATAGGACTGGAGTCTAAAAGAGTAGTCCCTTAAGGTCTTATATCTAGTTTTTTGGGGAAGTTTGGAAGTTTTTAGAAACACTCGAATTTGAGATCCTTTTTCCTGTGTCATTTTATCAATAAAGAAACTATCTCTAATGCACTTAGAACCCAGCAAGCACGCCACTAGGTCTAAGAATGCGGCCTCATAGTAAGTTCTTAAATGAGGTAGAGCTAGACCCCTCTGTGCAGTCGATAATTGTAATTCGATCAATTTAACCCTTGAAACTTTCTTCCCCCAGACGAATTCTCTAATCAGAGTTTCCATTTCTTTAAAAAAAGACACATTTATTTTTATTGGGACATTAATAAAAATAAATAAGAATACCAGAAGTATGGACATTTTAATTAATGAAACTCTTCTCACCAAAGTTAGGGGGAGTAAAAGTCACTGTTCTAAAAGTCTTCTAATTTTTCCTTTCATCCTTAAACAATCAGTCAGTCAGTCAAGAGGTCTTTATTTCGATTTATATCATAAAAGACAAATATGCATCAAGCATAAAATACATTTCATAATTTTTTTTTATTTTTTAAAAAAGCCATAAATACTGTACACATTAAAACCTGGGATAAAACAGTATTAAATATCACACCGAAAAGACACATGACTGGATCCATAAGGAAGAAAATAACTCTTTAAAAGGAAAGTATTAAAACATCATCTAACCCACGAACATTACTTAAAATATGGCTCAGGGACTCAGATTCCATGATCGTAAAGACCAGGCCCAGCTAGCGAACTTTGATACACAAATAACAATATAGGCGGAAGTATCCAATTTCAATATCCTACATGCAGTACTTGCAGATCTAGTGCCCAATGAACAACATACAGGTCTTAACCAGACTCGCCTGGGTAGTGAGTACATTGGACAACAAATTAAGAAGTGATGAATAGTTTCTACTTCCTTTATACAAAAGGGGCATTTATCACTACTTTCAGGATTGCAAGAGTGTGTTAACCCACGTATTGGGAGTGAGCCCACTCAAAGCTGGTGATACAATTTTCGATTGAGTGGTTTAGTTATAATGTCCCAGTAGTCTTCATAGCTCGGAACTTCCTTGTTAACTAGAAAGGCCGAGGTCATAGAGGACCCCCACACAGTAGATAGTCTCTTCTCCTTGATCCTTCTCCAATACATTTCTTTGAAGATTTTCATGGGTGGGAAATTTGCGCTGACTGGATCTACCCACAGAGCCTCCAATCCCATATCCAGCAACGAAGATCTAACAGCAGATAACAAGGGAATCCTAGAAGCCCCCTGTAATCCCTTTATCTCCAAAGTGGCCTCGGCATACATGGACAGTTCCGGTGTAGTCCACAAGCCCTGCCAGAACGCCAGTGGTCTATACCGTACCACATCCTCTATCGGGTTACATCCCAAGTCAAACAATAGGGGGAGGCAGGGAGTAGATTGAGGTAGACCTATAGCTGTTCTGAGGAATTTGTTCTGTGACACCTTCAGTCTAGATAAGTCGCTAAAACCCCACAGTTCAACTCCGTATAAAATGGAAGTTAAAATTTTTGAGCCATAAACTTTAATCAGTGGGGCCAGGGGTTTAGTAAGTGATTTGGAATGCTCCTTCAGTAAAGCCCCCCCCAAGCTGGGCGTGTTTAAGGGACAGACGTTTAGCTGGGGTTTCCAGCTTAGATTTTCACTCAGGGTAACACCCAAGTATGTAAAGACCTCTGTTTGATCCAAGATAACCCCACTCCTTTTAACCTTGGAGTTAACAGCTCTTGGGCCCCGAAGGACCATAAATTTGGTCTTTCCAACATTCACCTCTAGCTCATGTGCGCTGCAAAAAAGCTCAAAACGGGACAAAGCTAGCTGTAAGCCCTGCCTCATTTTAGAAATTATGAGCGTATCGTCAGCGAACATGAGCAAGGGTACTTCCATACCGGCAAGGGAGGGCGCATCTGTCGGGAAGTTAGAAAAATAGTTTATCACCCCATTAATAAACAGGGATAACAGGGTGGGTGCTAATACTCAGCCCTGTCTAACCCCTTTAGCGACCGCAAATCTATCTGTCACCTCTCCTGGCTTGCCCCATCTCACTTTGGCATAGGTATTCGCATGTAGGTTCTTAAGTAATGCCACCTGCTCTCTTGGCATGCCCAACTCCAGTAAGACTTCCCACAGCTTAGACCTGGGTAATAGGTCGAAAGCAGACCTGAGATCCACAAAGGCCGCAAAAAGTAGGCCCCCCCCAATAGTACCACTTTCCAATATAAAAGCATAAACCTGAATACCTGTTAAAGGGTCCCCATATGCGGGCGAAAGCCTGCCTGTAATGGTAATAGAATATCAAAATCCGACATCCAACACTGAATTCGGCCCAAGAGAAGGCGTGCCACAATTTTTTAATCCGCATCGATAAGGCTAATTGGTCGATAATTAGCCGGAGCGGAGCGGTCGCCTTTCTTCTAAATTGGGAGGATCTCAGCTCCCAACCCTAAATCGGGACCCCCTGCTCCTTTTGCAAGGGCATTAGCTAATATTGTCAGGTAAGGGACCCAAAGATCATGGTCCTGTTTAAAGATGTCCGCCGGAATAGAGTCAGGACCCGGTGCCTTACCACTCGGTATAGCCTTTAGGACCCCCCTTACTTCACTCGGGGTAAATAACAGGGCTTCACTCGGGGTAAATAACAGGGCTTCATCACTAGTAATGGTAGGCAGTATGGCACTGGTATTAGGCTTCGCTTTAAATTGATTGCCATAATAGAAGACCAATTCCTTTGGCTCCACAGAATTTGAGGGGACTGCATCATTGGGGCGATTGCCCCATTTGAGATAGTGCCAGAATTTAATTATGTTATGCCCCTGACATGCCTCAAGCAGTTCCCTCCAAAACTCCTTGTCCCAGTTCTTTTTAGCTGACTTTTGGGCAGCCTTGCATGTGGCCCTACATCTTCGAATGGTATCTTGGTCTCTAGATTTAATGGCTATGTGCAGGGCTCTTTGTGCATGTCTACATGCGTTGTCAAACCATGAACAAGGTTTCAGCTCTTTGCTTCTGGTATTAGGCGGAAAACTCTTAACAAATATTAATTTAGGATTTGTAAAGAGGTCACTATGTAAGGTTGGAATGTTTTCTGTAAGCTCATGCTGCTGTCCAGAACAGTGGATTTTATCCAATGTAGCCCTAAGCATGCTCCTAATCCGAGACATAGCACCTTCATTTAAGGCTATTTTCGGCCATCTTACCCTTCTTTCGTTATTGGCTAAAGTAGCCTGAACCATAGGAGTTTCAGCCAGAATGGAATCAGAAAAGCTATTGTCTATTATAGAGAGGACTAAAGGGTTATGGTCACTTTCAGCTCTACTTGTGACCTCCATGTCTAACAGGCCAGACCACATCTCTAGATTTACCATAATGTATTCTATACGGGACCCAGATCTTCCATTGTCATATGTCACAGCCCCTAGTCTATCTGACTCCAGTCTACCATTGACTGCTCGCATACCCATATTCAGTGATAACCCCTTCATAAACAGGGCATCTTGTGTCCATTTCTTAATGGGTTGTAATTCCATCCCGGGGATACCCCACAGAGAATCCTCAGCCTCTGAGAGCCTGCCATCCTCTATACCTAGGGGCTCGAAGCAGGTATTAAAATCCCCCATCACCATCCTGTTTACATTCTTCGGTAGGGTGCTTAAAAAGCTCTCCAGTAAGTGAGCTACCGGGGAACATTTCCCCCCTGGAAGACCCCTCATATAAATGTTGATAACGGTAACATCCAAGCCCTTTGTAGAGCTAACCCGAATAGCCATCATATCCAAACTATCAATCGGGATCTCTACCACTGTCACACCCTCTTGTTGGCGGACCCAGATTGCTAGGCCACCCACTGGTCTACCTCTTGCGCCCTTCACTGCTGGTCTAGAGAAATTCAGGAAGCCTGTTCGGAAAAGCGGGGATAAAGGCCAGGTTTCCTGAAATGACCAGATATCTGATTTATCAATAAAACTAGCCCAGTCGGGGATTGCAAGCTTAGATTCCAGACCAGCTATATTCCAGGATGAGGCCTTCGCCATGTGAGCGACCAAACTATGGGACTCAACCTGGCGGTTAACAGAGACTGGGCTTTTTAAACTTGAGATAGGTGATGAACAAGGGGTAGGGAGAGGGGAGGCCGGGTCCAACTTCCGCAGTACAGGGATGTCATCGACCCCCCCAGGGACAGATGGAAGACAACCAGTTTGCTGAGATTGTACCAAGGCCCTCTCATCCCTAAGTCAGTCAATTTCCCCTAGATTCGATAGCGGGGTAAAACGGTTAAATGTGGAGATTGGGTGGCTAAATCGAGTATTGAGCTGTATATACCTATGATGTTGAGGCTCAACCCTAAATACCAGATTTAAAGGGCTCTGATGGAAATCGGGCATCTTCACTTTAAACAGGGACGGGACCAAATTTATTCTAGGGTAAAAATAACATAGGCTATGCAAATTTATCCCACCCTCGCTGTAACTCTCCCACCCTTCATAGATGCACGTTACGGCTCTGGGGTTTCTGAAGTTTACAATCACACAATCCCCTTCCCTGTCGTTACGTCTACTACCCCACCAGCTAACTCTCCTTACTAGTAAAATCTCCCCGTTAATATGAGCAGGGAGAGGTCTAAAATTGCTAAGCCAAAAAATGACTTTGTTCTTCAGTTCCCGGTGATTTTCCGACTTGCCCAGTGGCAACTCAGGTACTCCTGACAGAATGACAGTGTAGGGAGCTGAATCGGGCGGGAGGTCGATAATGGGAGTTTTTTACTTCCTACCTGAACTTTCAATGACCTTCTCCTCGTTTTCAGTGGCTACTACTGCCACTGTAGGAGATTCCCTCTCCTGCCTATCCACACTTCGTGGTTTTACAGCATTCTTACTAGTGAGAGTGCCAGAGTATTCTTCATTTGTGCCCTTCAATTCAGTCTTGTTTTGACATGGGGGTACTATGGGCAAGGGATGCCTAGTAATTGTCGAAAGGTTAGAACCAGAATCCTGAGTTGGGCCTCCCAGACCGGGGCTCTTTTGAACACTACCTCGACTAATAACCTTCTCTAAAGTCAAAGTATTAGTGTTAACTGACTTTTCCAAGTCCCCCAATTTTCCGAGAATCCCTTTAATCCTCTCAAAAAGGGGAAGCATCAGAGACTTCATAAGGTGCTCTATTTGGCCCAATAGTTTATCAGAAGACTGGGATGGTAATTCAACAAAGTCCCTATTCTTTGACAAATTGGCAACTCCCTCAGAAGGCAGGGGTGCAGTGGCTTTACACTGGGTAGTAGTTTTAGCTAGTTTAGGGTTCCTACCCTTTTGTGCTCCTCCCCCTCGTTTACTTTTCCCGTGTTTGGTCGGTAATACATTTGGACTTGCAGAACCCTGCCTCGATGATGTCCTAGCTAATGGGGGAGCAATGGAGGAACAATCAACAGATACCGCAGAACAGTCAACAACACTACTGGTATTTAAACCAGTTACCTCACTGGAAGAGAGGAGGGATAAGCGGTCCGGCGTGGTTGCGTCCCTTAAGGTACCCATTGAGGAGCGTTAAATAAAAATAGGTTCGAGAGAGAGTCTCTTCTCAGTTAGAGAAATCTCACGTTCCAATACAACGGCTGCCCGCGTTATGAACTGGTCCATAGTTCTAGAGATAGACCCACCCGTAGAACTAGTAGCACTAGTTTTTCCCCTTCCCTTCCCTCGAATCGGTGTCATGATGGAACTTCAACCCTAATAGTGAACACGGAGAGCCTAAAAAAGAAAAAAACTGGACAATGGGACACTAACTGGAGAAAACCAAGGAATATAAACTAATGCACTTCTCTCAACAAACAACACTACCTTACATGCTCAAAAACAAACATAAAAAACAAATAAAGCCTAAATACAACAAAAATTAAGGGAGGTGGCCCAGCCCAGCCTTGGCCAGCCCCGGACTCAGCCCGGCGCCGCCCGCGCGCGTACTGCGAAGCGGTAGATGCCACGTCCTTATGAAGCGCCTCCGGGCGCGGTTAGGGGCGTGTCAAGGTACTGCGGGCTCCTGGGGGTTGTAGTCTGGTGCCTCCCCCTCTCAGCGGCAGCGCCTGATGACTTATGGCGTCTGCAGTAGGGGGAAGCGTCAACCTGGCAGGGGAAGCGGCAGTCAAGCATCCAGAACGACAAGTAGAACAACAGCAGGGTAAGATTCCCAAAATGCGTGAAAGTAGCCCACTCGTCAGCAGGTGCCACGTCCTTATGAAGCGCCTCCGGGCGTGGTTAGGGGCGTGTCAAGGTACTGCGGGCTCCTGGGGGTTGTAGTCTGGTGCCTCCCCCTATCAGCGGCAGCGCCTGATGACATACGGCGTCTGCAGTGGGGGGAAGCGTCAACCTCGCAGGGGAAGCGGCAGTCAAGCGCCCAGAACGCCGAGAAGAACAACAGCAGGGTAAGATTCCCAAAATGCGTGAAAGTAGCCCCTTAAAGTATAACTGTTGGTATTGGTTGGATACATAGATCCCGGATATCTGAATGGGTCTGATTTTGTGGCTTATGCCCTCAGACAAGATGGAAAAAAAATTAGATCTGTTTGGAGGGCTAAAACATCGGTTTTACTAGAGTTTATTTTACAGCCCCCAAGGTGTACAGTCAAAATATCAAGTTTTTTATATCGAATTACAGTAATATCGTTTCAAAAATATAGAATGGACACAATATCGAATTGACAGAATATAGACTACAAAAATATTGACTAGAACAGCATTAATATCGATTCCAAAATATAGAATGGACAAAATATCGAATGGACAGAATATAGACAACAAAAATATCGCATTTGAGGTAAGTTAATATCAATTTTTTAAAGTGTTTTTTATGTTACTATATGTGTGAAAAGTGTATATTTATTTTATAATTCATTTTAATTAATTAATTTGATGGTATTTTTTTTGCGTAATATATATATTTAATAGCGGGTTGTGGGTTTATAGGGGAATAGGGTGGGAAGTAATTTAATTACAATTGATTATATATGTTAATTTATTTATTGGTATTTATTTTGAATCAAATGTTAATTAATTATTAATTGGTAATTAATTAAAATTTAATTGGTGAATCATTTTATTTAACTGATTAATTGATAATTAAGTTAATTATATTACTTTATTTTCTGTTGCGGGTTGTGGGTTTATAGGGGATTAGGGTGGGAAGCAATTTAAATATAATTAATTAAATATGTTAATTTATTTATTGACATTTATTTAGAATTAATTTTGAATAAATTAATAATTAGTATTTAGTTAAAATAACATTGGTAATTAATTTTAATTAATTGGATAATTGATAATTATGTTAATTATATTAATTTATTTTCTGTCCCGGGTTGTGGGTTTATAGGGGAACAGGGTGGGAAGTAATTTAATTATAATTAATTTATTTATTGGGATTTATTTTGAAATCATTTTTCATTAATTATTATTTGTAAATTAATTAAAATGTAATTGGTAATTATTTTAAATTAATTGATTAATTGGTAAATAATTAAAATATAATTGGTAATTCATTGTTAATTAATTTATAATTGGTAAGTAATTAAAAAATAAATGGTAAATAATTGTATTAATTGCTTAAATGTTAATTATGGTAATTATTTTAATTTCATTTCAATAGTGGGTTGTGGGTTTATAGGGGAATAGGTTGGAAGTAATTTAATTATAAATTATAACATTTTTTAATTTAAGTATTGTTTATTTTTGTATTAATTTATTATTATTTTGTAATTGTTAATTAATATATTGTTAATTGTTAAATACTTTGTATTAGTAGGTAATTTTTTTAATAAGTATTTTTTATTTGTATTTTTAATTGATTAATTAATTTAATATAAAAAAATTATTAATTATGTAAAAAAAATGATTGGTATTAATATTTAATTAATTTTCATTCATATATGAAGTATTAACTTTCCCTACTGTTGCACTCTCTGGAGTGGGAATAGTAATTTTTACCCCTACGCTATCCAACGCTATCCCTACTGTTGCACTCACTGTAGTGGGAATAGTAATTGTTACCCCTACGCTATCCAACACTTTTTCTACTGTTGCACTCTCTGAAGTGGAAATAGTAATTTTTACCCTTACGCTATCCAGCGCTTTCCCTACTGTTGCACTCACTGGAGTGGGAATAGTAATTTTAACCCCTACGCTATCCAACGCTTTCCCTACTGTAGCAGTTTCTGGAGTGGGAATAGTAATTTTTACCCTTACGCTATCCAGCGCTTTCCCTATTGTTGCACTCACTGGAGTGGTAATAGTAATTTTTACCCCTACGCTATCCAACGCTTTCCCCACTGTTGCACTAATTGGAGTGGGAATAGCAATTTTTATCCCTACGCTATCCAACGCTTTCCCTACTGTTGCACTCTGTGAAGTGGGAATAGTAATTTTTACCCCTACGCTATCCAACGCTTTCCCTACTGTTGCACTCACTGGAGTGGGAATAGTAATTTTTACCACTACGTTATCAACGTTTTCCCTAATGTTGCACTCATTGGAGTGGAAATAGTAACTTTTACCCTCCCGCTATCCATTGCTTTCCCTACTGTTGCACTCATTGGAGTGGGAATAGTAATGTTAACCCTCCCGCTATCCAACGCTTTCCCTACTGTTGCACTCACTGGAGTGGGAATAGTAATTTTTACCACTACGCTATCAACGTTTTCCCTAATGTTGCACTCATTGGAGTGGGAATAGTAATTTTTACTCTCCCGCTATCCAACGCTTTCCCTACTGTTGCACTCATTGGAGTGGGAATAGTAATTTTTACCCTCCCGCTATCCAACGCTTTCCCTACTGTTGCACTCACTGTAGTGGGAATAGTAATTGTTACCCCTACGCTATCCAACACTTTTTCTACTGTTGCACTCTCTGAAGTGGAAATAGTAATTTTTACCCTTACGCTATCCAGCGCTTTCCCTACTGTTGCACTCATTGGAGTGGGAATAGTAATTTTTACTCTCCCGCTATCCAACGCTTTCCCTACTGTTGCACTCATTGGAGTGGGAATAGTAATTTTTACCCTCCCGCTATCCAACGCTTTCCCTACTGTTGCACTCACTGTAGTGGGAATAGTAATTGTTACCCCTACGCTATCCAACACTTTTTCTACTGTTGCACTCTCTGAAGTGGAAATAGTAATTTTTACCCTTACGCTATCCAGCGCTTTCCCTACTGTTGCACTCACTGGAGTGGGAATAGTAATTTTAACCCCTACGCTATCCAACGCTTTCCCTACTGTAGCAGTTTCTGGAGTGGGAATAGTAATTTTTACCCTTACGCTATCCAGCGCTTTCCCTATTGTTGCACTCACTGGAGTGGTAATAGTAATTTTTACCCCTACGCTATCCAACGCTTTCCCCACTGTTGCACTCATTGGAGTGGGAATAGCAATTTTTATCCCTACGCTATCCAACGCTTTCCCTACTGTTGCACTCTGTGAAGTGGGAATAGTAATTTTTACCCCTACGCTATCCAACGCTTTCCCTACTGTTGCACTCACTGGAGTGGGAATAGTAATTTTTACCACTACGTTATCAACGTTTTCCCTAATGTTGCACTCATTAGAGTGGGAATAGTAATTTTTACTCTCCCGCTATCCAACGCTTTCCCTATTGTTGCACTCATTGGAGTGGAAATAGTAACTTTTACCCTCCCGCTATCCAACGCTTTCCCTACTGTTGCACTCATTGGAGTGGGAATAGTAATGTTAACCCTCCCGCTATCCAACGCTTTCCCTACTGTTGCACACACTGGAGTGGGAATAGTAATTTTTACCACTACGCTATCAACGTTTTCCCTAATGTTGCACTCATTGGAGTGGGAATAGTAATTTTTACTCTCCCGCTATCCAACGCTTTCCCTACTGTTGCACTCATTGGAGTGGGAATAGTAATTTTTACCCTCCCGCTATCCAACGCTTTCCCTACTGTTGCACTCACTAGAGTGGGAATAGTAATTTTTACCTCTAGGCTATCAATGTTTTCCCTAATGTTGCACTCATTGGAGTGTGAATAGTAATTTTTACTCTCCCGCTATCCAACACGTTCCCTATTGTTGCACTCATTGGAGTGGGAATAGTAATTTTTCCCTCCCGCTATCCAACGCTTTCCCTACTTTTGCACTCTCTGGAGTGGGAATAGTAATTTTTACTCCTTAGCTATCCAACGCTTTCCCTACTGTTGCACTCTCAGGAGTTGGAATAGTAATTTTTACCCTCCTGCTATCCAATGCTTTCCCTAATGTTGCACTCACTGGAGTGGGAATAGTAAATTTTATGCCTACGCTATCCAACGCTTTCCCTACTGTTGTACTCTCTGGAGTGGGAATAGTAATTTTTACCCCTACGCTATCCAATGCTTTTCCTACTGCTGCACTCACTGGAGTGGGAATAGTAATTTTTAATCTCCCGCTATCCAACGCTTTCCCTACTGTTGCACTCACTGGAGTGGGAATAGTAATTTTTACCCCTACACTATCCAATGCTTTCCCTACTGTTGCACTCTCTGGAGGCGGAATAGTAATTTTTACTTCTACGCTACCCAATGCTTTCCCTACTGTTGCACTCTCTGGAATGGGAATAGTAATTTTTACCCCTACGCTATCCAATGTTTTCTCTACTGTTGCACTCACTGGAGTGGTATTAGTAAATTTAACCCTCTCGCTATCCTACATTGAAAATATTATATATGTTTTGTTAATAATATATATATTTATATTCACTGAAAAAAACATAGGTTTCACACCAATTATAGTTAGCTGGAAATTTTACTGACATAAAACCATTGAAATTCCCACGTTATAGTTAGTTGAACTCACTATAACTTGCGCGCCTGCAATGCACTGCTGATGACGTCACATATTACATCACTCATGACATGGTCAGTTTTATGTCAGTAAAATTTCCAGCTAACTGTAACTGGTGTGAATCCTATGGTTTTTTCAGTGAATTTAATAGGTTTTTTAAATGCTAATTCCTAACTATAACTGGTGTGAAACCTATGTTTTTTTCAGTGAATTTCATAGGTTTTTTAAATGCTAATTCCTAACTATAACTGGTGTGAAACCTATGGTTTTTTCAGTGAATTTCAAAGGTTTTTTAATAGCAAATTTCTATAGCTATGAAATGTAATATTTTTTAAAATGAATCCAATATTGTATTTTGTTTTGCTCCCGGTGCGTGTACTGAGGCGCTCACCGGTAAGCGCAGTATTCCGGCGTGCCCCGTTGCGCGTACCGGGGCGCGTCCCGTTAGCACACCCAAATAAAGAGAAAAAAAAAATAATGAAGGATTGAGCACGAAGAAAAGGGACAGAGAGAGTGGTGTTAAGAGAAAGAGAGCTAGAGGGAGGAACACGGAGGGACTGTGTAATAGATAGTAAGACAGAGAAAAGGTGTTAGAGGAAGTTACTGAGAAAAGGAAAGACATGGGGAGTGACAGAGAGAAAGGACAGAGAGAGTAAAGGAAGGAGTGACAGAAAGGGACTGAGTGAACCAGAAAAAAAAGGTAAGTAAGGGAGTGTAGGTGTAAGGAAAAGAGAAGTAAACATGGAGGATAGGAATAAGTGAGGGAAGCAGAGTAAGGAAACAGGGGTGATGTAGGGTGAGAGAAAAGTAGTGAGGTTAAAGCAAAGGGTGATGACAAACTAAATTTCTTTAGTCACACTTACCATATCATTAATGTAAACTTAATTACATATTTTTTCTACACTTTGTATCTGTGAAAGAGAGAAGAAAAAATAAGTTATAATTAGTAAAATATATATTTTAAAATAGAAGAGACAGGTCAAGAGGTTAAAAATCATAAAAGTGTACTAAGAAATAAAGCAAGAGTGAAGGATTCAGAAAGGGAAATAAAGTAATGTGGAAGGACAAAAAAAGGGAAAAAGAAATAGAAGGAGAGCAAATTACTAAGAGTAAGGCAGATAAATTCAGTGACAGAGAGGAAGAGAAGAAGACAGAAATGAACTGAAGGTAAGTAAGATACTAAAAGAATGTGAGTTAGCAAAACTAAATCAGGAAAGAGGAGTAAGTAAAAGGGGAATGAGTGAGAGGGAAAGGGAAAGGAGTCTGATTGAGGATCCATTTACAAGAAAGAGGAATGGAAGATGACTGAGAGTGAGTGAAGGGGAGTCACAGAATGAAGGGATGAAGGGAGTGAGGATAATATAGATGGATTGAGGGAAAAGGAGTGAGGAAGTAAGTACACAGAGGGACTAAGGGAAGGACTGAGTGAAGTGGAGTACAATGAGTAAGGAAAGGAAAATGAGTAAAGGAGCAAAAGAAGGAAAGAGAGGGGAAGAGGACTAAAGCAGTGGTACTGAGAGAATGTGATTCGGTGATGAAAGTAAAGAGAAGGACACTGAAAGATAGGAAATGCGGGGTAGTAAAGGAACCGGAGTAAAAGAACTGGGGTGAAAAATGATGAGAGAGGAGCCGTGAAGTTGTTGTAAGAGAAATGATAGAAGGTAGATAAACACAAGTGAGCATAACACAAGGAGAGTGAGGGACAGAGGACATAGAGGTAGAGAACGAAAAAAAAGGACAAAAGAAAGAAGCAAAGAAAGATAAGTGAGGGAGAATGGGTGAGTTATAGTGACAGAGTGCGACAAAAGAGGTGAGTGAGTAAAGAGGAATTAGTAAAAGAGCAAAGGAGGAAAAGACGGAAAAAGGAAGTAAAGTAGACAGACTGAAAGCTGAAAAGTAGTGCAAGGGAGAGAGGGGATGCAGACAGTTGAAATGGGATTGAGGGGTTGTGAAAGAAGTGGAGTAAAGGAACAGCGATGAAACAGAGTGAGAGAAAGGCAGTGTGAGTGAGTAAAGAGAGCTGAAAAAAGGATGGAAAAAGGAAAGTGAATGTGAGACAATGGGAATACAATATAAATTACACAATACAAACTATAGAATAACTTGTACAACATGTTAGATAGTTTATTTTTGCTGTTCTTAGAATATATTGAATTTCACTAAAAACAGTGAGTTCAAACTATTCATCATATGACAGCGGGAAAAAAACCACAATCTAAAAGATTGTGTTTTAAAAAACCCATATAAACTTACAAATCATATATGTACACTAATCTTTCATTTACTTACTTTTCCTTGAGGCCAAATAGTAGATCGTGAAGGTCCTTTTTGTTGGAAAATACTCTGCTGTTCTTTAAAATTTCCATTTCATCGACTTTCTATAAAAAAAGCTCTAAGAACATCTGAAATAATTCTCAACGTTTTCATTTCCTCCTTGTGTTAAGTTATGACTCTTTGCTCATTCCTTCACCTTTCCTTACGGCCAAATAGTGTCAGATATATCAGTATGTTTTTAAATTTCTGAAATCAAACTCTGAAATTACTGTTCTGAAAGAAAAGCTCATACAACATTATCACAATGTTTAAATATTCATATTCCCATCTTTGGATCACTCATGTTCAACATTTCAAATAATACTGATATCACTTACTATGAGATCCACTTACAGTACCTATATGAGAACTGGATTTTTTATATTATGTTGATCACTTTTACTCACAATATAATTTTAAACAGTAGACTAACTTTTATTAACTGCTCCCGTCTTCATAGGCCAATTACCTTTACTTAAACTTTGGTTCTAAAAACACTCGGTAAGAATTTTTTTAAGTCAAAAGGCAAACGTTGTTAGTAAGTCAAATGAGTATCATTGCAGTAAGTCCAACCTTTTCGACATTTTTAATAAGCTGTATAATGCCCTGATGTTGTCGAAGGACGGTCATGATAAATAATAGCTACAGTTGCAAAGGTTCTTCCTGAACTTGATAACTGAGAAGCCACAACATTTTTGATACAAGTTGTCAATTTAGTTCCATCAGGTCTACATCGTTGGAACACTAAAATGACATACTGACCATAAGTTTGTATAAATAATGTAGACAGCATTGTACACTTACATTGGGTACACACCATATTATGATCAGCTGCTTTAACTAGATTATTAAATGACACTGATTTGCAGTCTGGTAAAGTTAAATATATAAATCTTTCAGTGTCTATTCTAGTAGTACTTGATAAACTACAATTGTCGCAGTCAGGCTGCCATTGATAAGAAAGGCTAAAAAGATTTTCTACATCTACACCTTCATCTTCCAAAACACCAAACATATATATTAAAAACTCCTGACAATCCTGCTGAATGTTCTGTGAAAATGTTTCTTGACCAGAACATATGTCTAAAATATTTCGAATTTCTGTAACACTTTCTATTTTTGCTCTATCACTGCTACATTTCTCAAACACAGAATTCAATAAACCACAGAATCTTTGATCCAGATTTTCAACAATCTGTTCTTGTAAAGTTTGAAGAAAAAAAACAACATTAACCACTACATTAGCATAGCAGTTGACACCAGAACTGTTTTCAAACTGAAATCCAACAACATCTTCATCAGAATCTTTTTTCTTTCTGTTTACAATTACATTTTCATCTACTTTTTGTCTTTTTGCTACTACCTCACTGCAATTATTCTCATTTCTTCTTTTTCGGCCTACCAACACGTTTTTCAAACAGAGGATATTGAGGCAAATGTGGAGCATACTCTCTTCTTAGCCTATTGTATTCTTTAACACAATCTAGATCTTCACAAATCTTTGTCTCATCACAATTAATCAAGTACAACCCTGATAAAGTTCTGACTCGTGATAATGCCACATATGCCATACCCTCTTTAAACACAGAACTTCCAATATTCACCAAAGCACTATCTACACTTAAACCTTGAGATTTATGAATTGTCACCGCATATGCCAAACAAACAGGAAACTGTTTTCGGCGAACATATAAGTCTTTTACAAGCAACGACTGATTTATTGCACTTGCTCAATGCCATCAAATTTAATTTTTAAAAATTCAATTCCATCTCTATTTCTATAATTCACAAAATCAACAACATGACCCATTGCTCCATTTACCAGACCTCTTTCAACATTTAAATTCCTTCTCAAAATGATACGACAATTTAAACACACATTCAGAGTCTTTTCAAAACCAGCTGTTTTAGATATACTCTTCTCATCCAATTTGCATTTCAAATTTTCTGACAAAATAATTGTTGCTCCCATATGCTCAATTTTATCTATTGCTTCCAGTTTCACAATCTCTTCATTTTCTAACTTTAACATTTTGTTGTTGAAGATGGAACATTCTTGCCGAGTTGGCATCAAACATATCCCAGATTTGTTCTCAGTAATTTTCTTAAAAATATTCTCTGGAAGAATGTTTTCATTTGGATACAAATTTGAAATTAATCGTGCATGTAAAGCTTCTTTCCCATGCTCACTTACTTTTCCGATTCTTACATCTCGTAGAATATTTTTATAATCTTCATCCTTTGCCTGTCGCATATTTTGAAGCAGTTCTGCATATTTGAAATTCAACCATATATTAACATTTCCAATGCTTCCAAGGGACTTCCTGGTATCTTCATGCATGAGCATTTTAAACACTGGTTGTCCTTTTACTGGAGTCAACTGCAGTAGATCTCCAAAAACAATAATGTGTTTTCCTCCAAATAACACAGCATACTCTGTTCTAAGAATTTTCTTGCATTCTCAAATGCACAAAAGCAAGCATTAGATTTGAGACCATGCTTACTTCATCAATGATAAGAAGTTTCATTTTCTTCAGGACTCTGGAAACTTCAGAACACGCATCTCCAGATAGCTTGTTGTAATGCAATTTATTATCATGCTCAACTGGCAGCATCAGTAAACGATGTAGAGTAATCCCTTTAATGTTAGTGCTGCCAGTCCAGTTGGAGCGGTTACAACACAAGACAGCGGTGATTCAGTCCTTCTCTGCAGATAAGTTGCAATTGCTTTAATCAGAAAACTTTTTCCTGTTCCCGCTTCTCCACTTACGTACAGTCGAACAGGCTTAAATGATGTACATGAGCACTCTTTTTTCTCATGTCTGAATCCATGTTCAATCTGTTCTGTGACTTCGTCATATATCTTTTTCTGCTCAACGTTTAGTTGCTTTACCAAATCTTCTAAGTTAACTACATCCTCTTGAGCTTGTTCCGTAGCTCTTTCCACCTCATCCATGGCAGTGGCAGCTTCATTTTGGATAATTGGTCCTCCTAGTGGATCCTGACTCAATGAAGTAGAACTCTGACTGTCTTGAGAACTGTCTATAGCAATCTCTTCAGCAATTGTGGCTTCTTGCTCTATTTCTTCGTTCAACATTTGCAGATAATTTGGAAAAACAGGACATTCTATGGTATCCTTGGTTGCATTAAAAGAATCTTCGTAACAGAGAAAATTTCCAAGTAGTTCCTCTTCTTTACGCCATGGCTTAAAGAGTTGCAAAAGAGCTAAATAGTAAAATTCTCTTTTGTCTGGAGATTCGCAACTCAATTTTCGATGATTAATCAAATGGCCTTTTCTCTGCTTAACTAGACATCTTTCATACCCTATGACAGCATATTTTCCATTATTGATATCTTCTGTGATGTTCCTCCTATAACTATAGTTTTGCAGAACTTCATACAAACAAGTGTTCTCAAGGTGAGTACTTCTATTTGGATAGTATGTATCCAACATGTTTGTCTTCAAAATATCTGTACTGTTTGGTTCTTCCTGGCGCCAAATACTCAATTTCTTGTACAGATTTCAAAACTCAGTTTCGTGTTGCAGCAAGACCTAGACTCACCCAAATGATTGTTCTAGATTTGGCATAGAGACTTGCTGATGATAACCGATCAGAACATTCATATGCTCCAATTTCTCGATGCGACAACATCTTTAGACTGAAACTGTATACGTTTTTTTCATGTGAAATGTCCTCCCACATTTCCTTCAGTTCTGTCTTTTCTTTTTTTGTGATGTAAGACGTCACATATCGAGCCACAGAAATAGAGTGGTCAGCAACAAACTGAATATCCATGTTAGCATTCCACATGGACAAAATCACTGGGTTGTAGTCGTTATTATACTTGGACTCTTCGTTTCTTTTTAAATTGTATGTATTTTTTAGTGATTTTCTCGTCACAGTATGTCGCAGAGAAGACATCAAATTATTTACTTTTCCATTAGAAATCACTGGTCGTGGAAACGTGAAACGACATTTTGTGTACAACTTGTCCTTGTTTCTAAATTTTCGACGACAGTACTTTCCACAATGATGGAATTGAAAGCGTAAAATTTGTTGCCTTAAATTGTTTTCTTCAGTAGTTTTCGGAACAGCACAAGTTGAATACTTTTCAATGAAACTCATCACTGTGTCATCCGAATCAGTTCCAAATTTGGGTGCATCTTTAATCCATAACAACATATGTATGTGAGGAGCACCTCTCGCTTGATACTCCTTCCTCCAAAAGAAATCCAATACCTCTCCAAGGGGAGAATTTTTTTTGTTGGTAATAAAAGACATCATAGCTTCAAATCTTTGATTGAAATATCTGCATACATTCACTGGATCTAAAGAACACAGTTCTCCAGGTGTTTTGAATTCTATATTTTGTATGTTTCCATTTGCCTCTCGTAGAAATTGAAGTAAGTCGTCCCATGCATACTCAGCAGAGCTAAGAGTGAGGAACCATGTAGGAGTTCCTAAGTTTCTTAGCATACATTTCAATTCCCCATGACGACGGAACCAATACTCGTTTGTACCACGCTGACATGCAATGAGATTGATTAGCTGAGATTCCAAAATACTGTCTTGCAGATTGACTTTCTCCATAAAGTCCCTCGCCGAAACATTTTGCAGATGTGCTCCACTTTTCAGTATATGGTTCACTGCATAAGAAAGCCCAGACAAGTCACTTTCATACAGTAGATGAAACAAATACGGAATGCATTGACAAAACCTTGGATCTTCAGCATATAATCTTAAAGTCTGGTATAACTAGGAGTAAGACAGAGAAAAACAGCTAGATGGAGTAACACAAAGAGACAGACAGAGTCAGACAAAGAAACAGGTAGAGGGAGTAAAACATAGAGAAGGAGTAAGACAGAGAGAGTGTATAATATGTTGTAAGACAGAGAAAGGATGTAATAGGGAGAGGAAGTAAGTCAAAGAAAGGGAGAAAAAGAGTAAATCAGAAAAAGGGTGTAACAGGGTGTAAGACAGAGACAGGGTGTTAGAAGGGAAGAGATGTAAAAGAGACTTAAACAGAGAGAGCCTGTAAAAGGGAGAGAGAGTAAGCTTGAGAGAGGGTGTAAGAGGAAGTAAAAAAAGACAGAGGATATAAAAAGAAATAGGTCAGACAGAGGATATAACAGGAAGAAAGGAAGAGAATACAAAAGTCAGAAAGAGGGCGAGAGGGTGTAAAACAGACAAAAGGAGTAATAGGGAGTAAGACAGGGAGAGAATGTTACAAAGAGAAATGTTGTAAGACGGAATAAATTAGGAAGAGGATGTAAGACAGAGTATGATTTAGAAATTGCTGGAAAAAAAAGAGAAAGGGAATAAATCAGAGACAGGGTGTAACAGAAAGTAAGTCAAAGAGAGAGTGTAAGAGAGTGTAACACAGAGTCAGGATGTAAAAAGGAATAACTCAGAGAGAGGGTGTTAGAAGGGGACAGGTGGAAAAATAATAATAATGCTTGGTAAAGAAATGTTGATGCATAAATGAATTGTATTTTGAAAATAAGTGACATTTCAGTAGTGTAATGAAATGCTTGTACGTATGACCTGTGCTCTGTTTTTTAAATGTTATGTAAAAATTGATTTACAGCACATGAATTAGTTTTACATTATTCACAAGGTTTAGATACTGTGTACATGATTGCACATTTCACCTGTGTTTCCTCAGATTAGGAAGCAGATTGTGCAGATGAGGTGAGGCCTGTCCAGAAGCGCAGAGGAGGTGAGGCCTGTCCAGGAAAGCAGAGATGGTGAGGCCTGTGTCTAAGAATGCAGTGGACTGGACTTCATTAAGCCTCTCCCCCACTGCATTCTTAGACACAGGCCTCACCTCCTTTGCACCCCTGGACAGGCTTCTCTCCCACTACACTCTTGAACACAGGCCTCACCTCCTCTGCACCCCTGTACAAGCCTCACCTCATCTACAACCCTGAACAGGCTTCACCTCATCTGCACCCCTGGACAGGCCCCACCTCACCTACACCCCTGGACAGGCCTCACCTCATCTACACTATTTATTCTTTCTCAAAAATGTAAAAACCATTCATTTGCCCCAAAATCGTTTTTCGCATCACATTTAAGAAACACAGCACGGGTCCTATGTACAAACATACAATTTCACTACTGAAACCTCACTATTCCACAAAAGACAATTCCTCTATCTTCCATATGTTGATATCAAGCATTTACAAAAAACAAGCCACAAACCAACAAGAAAGAACCTTAATCTGCTTCCTAATCTGAGGTAACACAGGTGATATCATTCTAGAAGGTTCAAATATATTTATTTAATGAGGCAAACACTATTAATTCCTTTTCAAAAACATAGAAGCCATTCATTTACGCCAAAATCGTGTTTTAAATAACATTTCACAAACACAGCACAGGTCCTATGTACAAGCATTCCATGTCACTAGTGAAACTTCTCAATTTTACATAATGCAAGTCCTCTATGCAGCAAAATCTATTTACCAGATTAGGAAGCACATTAAGCTTTTTTATTCTTCCTTTGTGTCATATTTCTTGATAAAACTTGGTAAAAAAATCTTAGTGCATAGAGAAATTGTATTTGGTAAAAAAGTGAGGTTTCAGTAGTGTAATGAAATGCTTGTACATATGACCTATGCTCTGTTTTTTAAATGTTATGTAAAATTGATTTACAGCACATGAATTGGTTTTACATTATTCACAAGGTTTAGATACTGTGTACATGATAGCACGTTTCACCTGTGTTTCCTCAGATTAGGAAGCAGATTGTGCAGATGAGTTGAGGCCTCTCCAGAAGCGCAGAGGAGGTGAGGCCTGTCCAGGGGAGCAGAGGTGGTGAGGCCTGTGTCTAAGAATGCATTGGACTGGACTTCATGAAGCCTCTCCCCCACTGCATTCTTAGACGCAGGCCTCACCTCCTTTGCACCCCAGGACAGGCTTCTCTCCCACTACACTCTTGAACACAGACCTCGCCTCCTCTGCACCCCTATACAAGTCTCACCTCATCTGCAACCCTGAACAGACTTCACCTCATCTGCACCCCTGGACAGGCCTCACCTCATCTACACCCCTGGACAGGCATCACCTCATCTACACTATTTTTCCTTCTCAAAAATGTAAAAACCATTCATTTGCCCGAAAATCGTTTTTCGCATCACATTTAAGAAACACAGCACAGGTCCTATGTACAAGCATACAATTTCACTACTGAAACCTCACTATTTCACAAAAGACAATTCCTCTATCTTGTATATGTTAATATCAAGCATTTCCAAAAAACATGCCACAAACCAACAAGAAAGAAGAAAAAGACAAAAACCGGGAAAAAATAAAGGAGAAAAAGAAAGAGAAAGACCGACCGAAAGACAGACCGAAAGATAAAGAAAGAGAAAAAGAAAAAGAAAAAGCCAGTGAAAGAGGCAAAAACAAAGATGACGAGCAGGAAAATGGCCCGGAAATCCAACTGACGCAGGCCAAACTAGAATTACAGGCAAAAAAAGCAAAGCGATTGTAGGCAATCTAAAACCTAAAGTCGGCTGCTAAGTCAAGCGGGTTGTCACAGGATTCCCAGCCGCAGATTTCAACAATCTTCTGTCCCGTTTCTAAAGAGCCCGCCTATCAACAGAACCCAGTAGAAATATATATCAACGAAAGCATTATACCTAAAACTCAGAGGAAAATAGACATTTTGAGTGAGCATCATGGCACTTCAGAGGCGGGTATCAAGAATGGATCTCTGTCTGTGGAGGAGCTTCATGGGCAAGCAAGATGGCCGCGTAAGCTCGGAGCTCCGGAGACCCTCCGACCCTCCGCATAAATCCTGATCGAAATCCTGTTCCACGGTGGTGGATTCTTGTTGGTGAATGGTCGTGGAGACGGGATCTGCTGTCTGATTCAAAATCCGACACTTATAGACGAAGATACGTCGTGCTGAAGATTCATGCCAGGGACGAACAATTGTCTCGGTGATGGCCGACGGCAGCGACACTGAAGCGCATGATCGATATGCCGAGTGAGTGACTCCTGCGCCAGCCGGCGGAGTAAGCGAAGTTGCGAAGTGGCCTTTCGCTGAATGAACATCTGCGACTGCTACGCTCCGCACCTGCTTGTGTACTCGTAGGGGTTTCGGAGTGCCACCCTTTGTTCAGTCCCCGGCTCCAACATGGCGGGCAAGAGCGACCCAGACAGAACGGTGAACCGGGTCAGTAGGAAGACGGTCTAACCCCAGACAAACAAGATTGACCGCTATGCCCAACAAAGGACCCCGCCGACCGTGGCCGCCCATTCAAAAGACACTCTACGTGCGGGTTCGCCGGACGAGTCAGAGCCGACACTCCGGGACATCATGGAGGCTATAGCTGGCATCAGAACGGAGATGCACAAGCAACATGAGGTCCTGACGCACAAAGTTGATACTTTGGCGATCGATCTCAACCTGATCAGGGCCGACCTTGGCAAGACCAATGACAGAGTGAAGTCACTAGACATCAAAACTGCGAGCCTCACGACTGATGTCTCGGACCTGCAGACGGAGGTCCGAAACCTGAGGTCTGTCAACGATCTTTTTTCGAGGCGGCGGGAAGATTTTGAGGGACGTGCCAGGTGGCAGAACGTCCACATTATTGGGGTTACGGAGGGTGCAGAGGACTCGGCCACCGATCTCTTTGTCGAGGAACTGATAAAGACTCATCTGGCCCCTGCGGGCCTCAGACATTTCTTTTCAGTTGAGCGGGCCCACAGAATGCCGGGTGGACCGCCCAAGTCGGGCGCCACGCCACGACCCATCATAGTTCGCCTGTTCAACTTCAGAGATCGGGATGTGATCCTACAGGCCTCGAGGCGGCATGGGCCCCTCAAGTTCCAGAACGCGAATGTCAACTTTTACCCGGACTTTACCAGGGCGGTTCAAAGACAGCGTCAAAGTTTTGCGGGAGTGAAGCGGCGTCTCAGAGACTTGGGGATGAAGTACTCGATGATGTTCCCCGCTAGACTGCGTATTGAACACGATGGTCGTGCTGTATTTTTCGACATGCCTGAAGTTGTGAGCGACTGGCTTGACACCTTGCCGCACAGACGCGAGGAACGGGAGGAACATTCGGAGGGCGCCTCGGGAGGCCCCGATCGTCAGGAGTAGACTCATTTCACTAACTTTGTCGGTCGGTGTTCCTGTTGACTACGACCTACAAGCCATACTGTTGCACTTTATTGTGAATATCCTTCTTCTTAACATGGAGGGTGGCGGGGGGGACTACGTGATCTCCTTACTCCTCTAGGGTCTTCTTGGAGTTTAGTTCATGGGGCGAGAGGCACACTGCTGGTTGGGGGGGGCTATTTAGTCTGCTGCAGGGGTGCAGGGTGGGGGGTGGTGCGAGGGTTGGTTTTGTTTGCTTTCTTTGTTTCTTCTTTCTTTCTCTAAGGCAATGCAACAAATGCTTTAATTCTTCCACTGTATCTATGAGGCCTACGGGGGTCGGCGGAGGCCCGGGGTTTGACGATGGGGGGAAGGAAATTAAAAGTTCTGTGTTGGGATGTTAACGGCTTGGGTGATCGCATCAAGAGAGGGGTGGTTTTGCAATTGTTTAAGAGATGTATGCGTGATGTTATTTTGTTACAGGAGACGCACTTGGTGGGTAATACGTGTCGAGCGCTTAACAGGAAGGGTTTCAGAATGGTGGCACATTCAGGGTTCTCCTCGGGGTCCAGGGGGGCAGGGATTATGATGCGCACGACTCTCCCATTTGAGATTGACTCCAGTGTTGTGGATGAGAGGGGGCAGTACGCTGCCGTCACGGGGAGATGGGAGGGGCGGTCCCTGACTCTGGTTTCAGTTTATGTTCCCCCGGGGCTACAAAACAACACTTTTCAGGACCTTGGAGGCGCCATTTTGAGCCTACCCGAGGGGTTGCTTATTGTGGGTGGTGATTTCAACTCAGTCTGCTCGGGGACCTTGGACAGACATCCGCCCAGAGATCTCCGTAGTTCACAATCCTGGTTGCCCGATTTCCTTGACACCATGGGACTGATTGACTGCTGGAGACTTATGCATCCCACCCAGAGTCAATACTCGTTTCATTCCGGGGCGCATGGTAGCCTCTCTAGAATAGATTATGTCCTGGCCTTGGCGGCCCATGCGCCGGCGATTTCCGAAGCCCGCATGCTGGCAAGGGGCATCTCGGACCATTCCCCGGTCTGGGTGTCTTTCGACTTCGACATTGTGGTTACCGAGCGGCCTGTAGTAGTTAACCCGTGGTATTTTCGAAACCCGAAGACGCGCGGACTCCTGGCCAGAGCTATTGAGCTCTATTTTTCTGAGAATACTGGGTCGGTCGCATCAGCCGCCACTTTATGGGAGGCGTTCAAGACGGTTCTGAGAGGTGAGGCTCTCACCCTCATAGCGGACGTCCGCAGACACAGAGATGCTGACATGTTGCGCATCGAAGCAGAGATTATGGAGCTGGACTCCCAATTGGAAGCGGGCCCGACGCCTGAATTGCTCCACACCCTCTTGCTTAAGCAATCAGAATATCGCGATATTGTCTCCGATGCTGCTAAAGTCAAGGGTAGGGAGCAACAGGGTAGAATTTATGATGTCGGAGACAAGGCGGGCAAGCTCCTTGCTTGGCTTGACAAGAAGGAGAGAGCTGGTCGCGTGGTTCCGGAGGTGTTGGGGGACGATGGCCTGCTTGTCACTGATCTGAGTGCCATAGTTGAGTCGTTCTCTGACTACTTTCAGGGCATTTACACTGCGGTCTCGGACCAGTCTGAGACCGACTCTTGTGCACTTTTGGCAGACATGGATCTCCCATGCCTGTCGGAAACGGACCGTGACGACTTGGATAGGGACATCACTGCGGACGAGATAGCCCTTGCCATTCGTTCCCTCAGACCCGGTAAGGCGACCGGCCCCAATGGTATTCCAGTGGAACTGTATAAAATCAAGCCTGATGTCGTTTCTCCGCCCCTACGGAACATGTTCCTGGAGGCACGAGAGACGGGCATGCTTCCCCACGACCAGAGGCTGGCCACCATTATGGTTATCCATAAGGAAGGGAAACCAAGAGATTTGTGCCAATCGTATCGTCCCATCTCTCTGTTGAATGCAGAGCCTAAGATTCTTGCCAAATTGCTGGCCAATCGTTTTATTGGCGCAATCGGCGACTTAGTGCATCCGGACCAGTCGGGCTTTATTCCGCATCGCAACACTGCCCTTAACCTTCGGAGACTCCACGGAGCCCTGGCTAGGGCCCACACACTCAGGGAGCCAGCTGTTCTGGCGTCCTTGGATGCCACGATGGCGTTTGACTCCCTCGAATGGAACTACCTGTGGGCAGTGTTGGCGAAGCTCGGCTTCGGTCCGGAATTCGTAGGGTGGGTTAAACTTCTGTATGACAGCCCGCTGGCTAACGTGATGATCAATGGTCGAGTTTCCGCCTCCTTTTCTCTTCAGAGGGGCACTAGGCAGGGCTGTCCTCTGTCGCCCCTTTTGTTCGCACTGGCACTCGAACCATTGGCAGCCTGGATACGGCACCACCCTGACATACATGGCATTCGCTGGTCCCCTGGATTCGAGGACCGAGTATCATTATATGCAGATGACATCCTTCTGTATCTTACCTCCCCTTGTAAATCTCTCATCGTAGCATGTGACGTGCTTCGACTCTTTGGCCAGCACTCTGGCCTGGTCATTAATTGGTCGAAGTCGCATTTATACGTTCTGAGAGGGGGGACACCTCATCTTACGAGGAACTGTGGCATACAGGTGGCGAGACAGGGATTTAAATACCTGGGGATCTATATCTCAACTGACCCCAAGGCACGCTACGAGAACAATTTGCTCCCCCCTCTTATTCGTCTCCGACGTGATGTAGAGGGGTGGCATAAACTTCCTCTCTCCCTGCTTGGGCGCGCGGCGTTATTTAAGATGATGTCCCTGCCCAGGTTCCTGTATGCCCTGCAAAATACTCAAGATCCGGTCCCGGCCAGATACTTTGGGGAAATCGAGAGCTTGCAACGTGCCCTGCTCTGGGATGGCCGGCCGCGCATTGCTATCACGAAGCTCACGCTCCCGTGGTATGATGGGGGCATAGCATTGCCCGACGTGCGGAGATACTACTGGGCCTCTCAGTTGGCGGCCATATATCACGGTCTATACGGCCCGGCGGATAGTCCAGGTTACGCCATGGATCGGTGGCTCCTGGATGGAGGGAAATACCATAGGGCGCTGTATACGAGATCTCTTGATAGGCGGATGTCTGGGCCAACGAAAACCGCTGTGCACGTCTGGAGAACGATCACAAAGGCACAGGGGTGGAAGGACAAGCTCACAATGGTAACTCCACTTTACGACTCCGAGATTTTGGGTAAATTGTGGCACACTAAGGGGTTCGATAAGTGGGACATGATCGGGATCTCTAGGGTGGAGGACATGATGTTGCGAGGGGAGGTGAAGTCTTTTGCCCAACTACAGACGGAATTCCAGCTGGGTGGAACGGAATATTTTCGGTACGCTCAGCTGCAACATGCACTCCTTTCCGCCATGCCGGAGGGCGAGGCAATTCCCGAAAGTTCTCCCCTGGAAGACCGTATACTGGACAGCCACATGCCGGACATCGCTATTTCCCTGACGTATAAAAAACTGATCAATATTTGCACGGACCTTCTCCTGGGGGTGAGAGACCAATGGGTACGGGACGGGATAGAGATTGATGACGAGGACTGGCAATGTGCGGTGTCATCCCCCAAGGAGGTCGCTATCCCCGCCCGGCTTCGATTGGTGCAATTAAAGATCCTGCACAGAGTCTACGTCACTGTCCCCAGATTAATACACATGGGACATTCGGTTGACGGCCTCTGTCGGCATGGCTGTGGCGCTCTCGCCACCTTCATGCATATTATTTGGGAGTGCAGTGTGATCGCTTCCTACTGGAGGCGGGTGCACATGCTCATGAGTGAGGTGACCGGGGTGGAAGTACATGCGGAGGCCCAGAGATGCCTCTTAAATATCTGGGGTCCAACAGATTACAACACTGCACAAACCCAGTGGGTTACCCTTGGGAATATGGTCGCAAAGCGGGACATTTCACAAATGTGGGGAGCGACAACAGCCCCGAAAGTGGTACAGTGGAAGGCCAACATGGATTGGTGTATGTTCTGAGAAAAGACTGTGTATGTAGCCAGGGGTAAACCCAAAAAATGGCAGAAGGTGTGGGGGGCTTGGAACGAGTATAGGGGTGACATCTGCATACCACCGGAATCCGCCCCGCTGGAAGAACACCTGACCCTATAGCCTATAACTCCAACTGACGAATTTGTATCACTACTATGCTGTGATTCCTTCCCCCCACGGTTCTATGTGTACATACTGTTCTGAATCTAACTGTTATCATTGTGCCTGGCCGACTCCTTGATTAGGCCCCACTACATAATGGTTTAATTGCCTTCTTTCTTAGCGCTAGTTTTGGCGCCTCTTTCTGTACTTGTTCCTTCTTCATAAAATATAAAAAATGGAAAATCATAACCTTCACACGTTCTGGTACCTTGCTTCTTGCACTTTGATTTATTGCTTTTTGAGTTGCTGCCTAGCCTCCGGGATGTAAGGCTGAATAGCTGTGTGCACTATTTGAAAATAAAGGTTTTAAAAATTTTTAAAAAAAAAAAGAATGGATCTCTGTGCACCCCAAATTGTACTACGAGCGTCAGACTCTCAGATCCTAAAGATAAAACATAAACCTTTGAAGAGGGCAAACAAGTCGACGAAGAAGGTGACTCGTCAGCCGATTATTGCGCCCCGACGCATTATCATCGATAAATGCGAGCAGTATAGTGACAAAAAACTTCGCACATATAGAAGATGCAAGTGACTCAAACCTAAATCCTAAGCCAAACCCAAACCCAAACATCTCTAATATAAATAAGCCGGGAACGGACCCGGAATCTGAGCCTGAATCAATATCAGAGTCTGAAATCTTTGAGACAGGGATGTCAACTTTAAGTGAACCTCCGGGATTACGATACGAAGAAATCCACACAGACTCGATCGATTTATCTGATTCCAACTCTAGCTCCAAAAAAAACAATAACTCTCCTAAAGATAATAGTGCTAAAAAAACAAGAAAGAAAAAAAAGAAGACAAAGGAGACAAAACAAATTGTTGGACGAAGATACTACAGACCAAGGAAGTAACGTAGAACTATTCTATCGGCCTGATCAAAAACATAGGAACACTTCCCCACACGCTACGACCAAGTTGCACTCACAAGTAAAACCAAAATTAATAGGCGATGACATGGTGGTTAGTGAACCATCCCTGGTAGACGTATTTAATTCAATAAACATGTTTCAACTGGATGTTAAAGCTGACAACAAGAAACTCCAAGGGGCAATCAGTAAAGTAGGCCAAACATGTTTGGAAATTTCAGATAGAATGGCCTCGGTCGAACAACGCACCGAGAATCTTGAAACCGACGTCCTGGCTCTGCAGGAACAAGGTCAACCACAAGAAGGGATTATTTGTGATCTAATGATGAAGGTAGAGGATCATGAAAACCGGGCTCGCCGCAATAATCTACGCATACTGGGGATCCCCGAGGGAGTGGAGAGAAACGATCCAAGGAGTTATATGCTATCCCTGTTTAAAGACTCATTCCCCGAGCTTGCTTCATGGGACTGGGAAAAGGAGATCCAGTGAGTCCATCGCTTTCCCTTTACCATCAACAAAAGGTCACAAGGATCAGAGCAATATCCCAGAGCAATGCTTGTCAATTTCGGTAACTTTCTTTTACGGGAAGCAATCTTTGACTTGGCAAGACCGACCAAAAAAAGGCAATACAAAGGATATGCTTTCTTTAGCAGACCCGATTTTGCCCATGCAACGGTCGAGAGAAGATGGCGACTACGGCAACTCTTTTCCCCATTTGAAAAGATCGGCGCAACAGTCTTCTTACTTAATCCAGCTAGACTAAAAGTTATATTTAACGGCACAACGAGAAGCTTCTCCAGCAAAATTCAAGCGCAATCCTATTTGGAAGAGATCTCAGACCACAGTAAAGATAAAGCAAATCTTTCCAAAGGGAAAAAACACAACAAATAGAGACCATATGTTTGCAGTCAATGGGTTGAGACATAGGTAGAGAGGGCGAGCTGAGAATCTCTTTGAAAAAGTGGGTTGACAGGTAGTATTATAGTGGAATAATTAAACGCCTATAAATGATAGCCGTTGAATAAAATCACCGACTAGGATCATCAGCTCTTCAGAAGCTACAGGGGTCAGGGCCTAGAACCACCAACTTCCGAAGGATCTGCGAGGACCCACAACTTGGGCCCACGGGCAACAGGTAGACTCATAAGATAGTGGGGGGAGGAGGGAGGGGGTGTGGGTTTTAGTTGTTGTGGGGAAGACGGGGGAGGGGGAAGGGGGCAGCGGTACCGGCAAATTGAAAGGGTGCAATTTATGATCAGGCTTAGATATAGGACAAGAAGAGCACACTGTCAAATGACTAAAAAAAGATTTAATTTTAGAAGTACACCAAATCTACAAAATAAATGGCTACATTGAGAATACTAACTATGAATATATGTGGGCTCAATTATATAAAAAAAGGCAAAGATTAGCAATAGGTTTACATTCAATAGGAGCAGAAATAATATGTCTTCAAGAAACACATATAGAGGGGTCACAAAGACATCTGTTTAAAGACCCGGGATATAGAGTTGTTGTCGCCACCACCCAACCAAATAAAACTTGTGGGGTAGCTATTTTAGCGCGAGGTGGGGGTTTGAGTTTTTTAAGATCAGCTTCAGACCCATCTGGTAGATGGGCTATTACAGAGTGTCAATGTATAAATGGAAAAACATTTACTGTCTCTTCAAGCTATGGCAACGTCACAGACGATCCAACCTTGTTACAGTTCCTATCTAACGAATTAGCACACTGGCCTGTTCCTATGATCATGTGTGGGGATATTAACATCAATCTCCCACCAATTTGGCTTTCGGAACTAACATTTAAATATCAAGGCCGGAAACCTAGAACATACAAGGCCTTGGTGGAACTCTGTCATGTTCATGGACTGGTAGATTGTTGGGAGATGAAAACACCGCAAAACCATGGATATACCTTTTCCTCCCCCTCATCGCAAACTGGCTAGATTGGATTATATGTTCATCTCCAATGTAATTCTATCCAAATGCTCTATAAAGATGCTGCCGAGGGTTTTTTCAGACCATAATCTTCTGCTTTTGAGTTTTGATATTGACATTATTAAATCTGATCGCAGTAACTGGACCTTTGAAAGAGCTCTGCTAACCAACGATAAATGTTGTACCCATATGGATCAATGGATCCCAGAATTTTTAAGTTTCAATATGGGTAGCGCCCCGCTAGAGGTGGTATGGGACTCATTAAAGGCAGGGATAAGGGGGGAAACCCTCAGAATTTCTATCCAAAATAACAAAAAAGCCAAACAAAACTTAAAAGATCTAGAGGAGAATTTGGCCAGGAAAGAAGAAGATCTAATCAGACTACTTCAAGGGGGGAGCAACATTGAAGAGGCAATCAGGGATGTAGCGATAGCAAAAAACTTAATATCTGAAATATTCACTCGTAAAGCAATCCTCAAAGCTACAGCGAACAGGGAAAAAATCTATGAATGGAGCGAACAGGTAGGGCACCAATTAGCTATTAGTGTAAGAGAACAAAATTCTAAAAATACGATTAAAGCTATAAGAGACCCTGTTCTCGGCCTAACTCATGATACAACCGACATTAGGGATGCCTTTAGGAGATATTATGCAGAGCTATATTCTGAAACAGATATTAAACAAGATAAAATCGATGAGTATCTAATTTCGGATATAAGGCCCTGCCTATCCAAAGCAGATGAGGAAATTCTCGCTGAAACTCCAGACTGGATAGAAATGTTATTATCCATACCCAGTCTTCCATCAGGCAAGGCATCAGGTCTAGACGGTATCCCCGTGGAATTTTATGCCAGATTTAGTAGCTCACTCAAAGACATCCTAACCCAGTTGTTTACCCAGGTCTTCATGAATAGAAATCCTCCGGCTTATTGGGCATGTGCAAAAATTATAGTGTTCCCCCCAAAAAATAAAGACCCAACAGAACTAGGCACATACTGTCCTATTACCCTAATTAACAACGATTCTAAAATATATTCCAAACTGTTAGCAAGTAGATTGGCACCACTAATTCATAAAATTGTATCTGCTAGACAACACGGGTTCGTCCCTGGAAGATCGACCACAGATCACGTCCAGAGGGTGATAACTCTCTTTGACATTGCCGAGGTAGCAGGAGACCCTATGGGCCTAATTTTATTAGATGCTGAAAAAGCATTCGACAGGGTCTCCTGGCAATATCTATGGTCGGTCATAGCAAAGAGTGGGATCGGGGATCATTTTATTGAAGCAGTACAGAAACTGTATATTGCTCCCGAAGCGGTCGTTATGATCAATGGGGTCACATCGGACATCATCAAAGTGACTAGAGGTACAAGACAAGAGTGTCCTTGTTCTCCCCTACTCTTCGCCGTGTACATCGATCCCTTTATCGCAAAGCTAGAAATGAATCCGTCCATACTACCCATTAAGACATCGAATGATGAAACTAAAACTCTAGCCTTCACAGATGATATTGCGATTGTTACATCTGATCCAATTACAACAGCAAGGATAATGGATACAAACTAAATCAAACTAAAACCCAGATTGTAATAAATAATAACATCAGTGTGGATGATGCAAGAGTTACTGATAATGCATTATATCTCGGCATTACTATCACATCCGATCTAATAAACTAGTGGCCCTGAACCTAGATCCTTTAGTGAAACAGACAAATAAAACCTTATTGAGACTTCACAACCTGCATTTAACAATAATCGGAAGATGCAATCTCATTAAAAAGTTTTTTCTGCCCAAATTTTTGTATTTCTTCCGGGCAATCTGACTTAACTTTGACCTATTACTCTTTAATGAAATAGACAATATGCTATCTCGCTTCGTTTGGGGCTATGGAAAAACACGAAGAGCCTATAAACATATCACACACTCAAGGGATAGAGGTGGCCTAGCCCTCCCTAATTTCAAATTCTATTGGTGGGCTACAACCATCAAATACAGTCGTTTACTGTTAATCCCCAAACAAGACTCAACGCCCATTTGTTCGACTCCAACTCCACAGGAACTAATTTTGGGTAATAATGCCAAGAACCACCTTTGGAAACTACCCTATGAATGCCATCTAAAAAAAGAACGATTTAAAACACTCAAGGGTATCTATACAGTTTGGAACATGGTTCGGAAACATCTGGCGATAGGCAGGTTTTCATTTTACCTCCGATAGAAAACAATACCAATCTGCCTGAAATTTGTTTGGATTCCTGTATGCGGCGATGGGTTAGTTTAGGAATCTTGCAACTCAGCTCATTTTACGATTCAACAGGTTTTTGTTCATTTGAATCGCTAAAAAATAAATATGGGCTGAATTCGCATGATTTGTTTAAGTTTTTACAATCAAGAGATTTTATTCTCAAAAAGGGGAGACCCAATGGTTGCTTTACGAAAATCCCCACAATTAACACTGTGGTCAGTTCGGCCAGGGTAAAAAATTGGAGACATTTATAAAGACCTAATTGCTGTACTACCAGACGATGTTGATAAATATGCAAATATCTTTCAAAATAGGATCAATATCACAGAGGATCTAGCCCACAAAGCACTCGAACTATCCAGCTCTATTCTAATGTCCACCAAGCTACAAGCTCAGTTCTACAAAACTTTTTTCGACCTTTATTATACACCGGAAAAAATTTCAAAATGGGGGGAGGGGAAGGGGACTCTCTGCCCCAAATGCAGTAGACCTAAAGCCGATCTGATACATATGTTGGCTACATGTCATACTTTAGATAATATTAAACGAGAAGTCTCTAACTTCCTATCGGAAATATTCAAAGTCAATATAGAGATCAGCACAGCAGAAATCATGTTAGGGGTAGATAAAGTTACCAGACCTATTGCCATGCAGGGACTCATATATATTGCTATGGCAGTCTTGAGAATCTGTTTGACTTCCGTATGGCTGGATCAATATCCACCCACATTTCAACAGTGGCGGATGCGCTTCTTAGCTACATATAATCTTAAAATTGCCATCTATAGCCGGAAAGGTATCAGGAAAAAAATAAAGGGATTAACAATTTGGGACCCAGTTAGATTATGGCTATTGAGCCCAGCATAGATCAATTAGGCCGAGATGTATCGAGTGCTTTAGGAATGTAACAATGTATTTTCTTTTGTTTATTCTTCTTATTCTTCAAAGCCTATATTTTCCTATTTTTCTTTACAATTTTTTATTCTTTTACTGCTAATTTTCAAATTTCAAAATGTTACCTGTACCGGGAGGAGGGGTTTCAGGGGGGGGAGGGTGGGGTAACCGTGATGTAAAAAAAAAATAAGTTAAAAATCTCAATAAAGATTTGTTTAAAAAAAAAAAAAGAAAGAATCTCAATCTGCTTCCTAATTTGAGGTAACGCAGGTGACATCATTCTAAAAGGTTCAAATATATTTATTTAATGAGGCAAACACTATTAATTCCTTCTCAAAAATATAGAAGCCATTCATTTACCCCAAAATCATTTTTTAAATAACATTTTAGACAATTCCTCTATCTTCCATATGTTGATATCAAGCATTTCCAAAAAACATGCCACAAACCAACAAGAAAGAACCTCAATCTGCTTCCTAATCTGAGGTAACGCAGGTGATATCATTCTAGAAGGTTCAAATATATTTATTTAATGAGGCAAACACTATTAATTCCTTCTCAAAAATATAGAAGCCATTCATTTACCCCCAAATCGTTTTTTAAATAACATTTTACAAACACAGCACAGGTCCTATGTACAAGCATTCCATGTCACTAGTGAAATTCCTCAATTTTACATAATGCAATTCCTCTACGCTGCAAAATCTATTTACCAAGCATTATCAAAAAACATGATACAAACCAACAAGAAAGAAGCTCAATCTGCTTCCTAATCTGAGGTAATGCAAGTGACATCATTGTAAAAGGTTCAAATATATTTATTTAATGAGGCAAACACGATTAATTCCTTCTCAAAAATATAAAAGCCATTCATTTACCCCAAAATCGTTTTTTAAATAACATTTTAGAAACACAGCACAGGTCCTATGTACAAGCATTCAATTTCACTTCTGAAACTTCACTATTTCACAAAAGACAATTCCTCTATGCAGCTAAATGTTTTAACCAAGCATTATCAAAAAACATGACACAAACCAACAAGAAAGAAGCTCATTCTGCTTTCTTATCTGAGGTAACGCAGGTAACATCATTGTGAAAGCTTCAAATATATGTATTTAATGAGCCAGACACTATATATTCCTTCTCAAAAATATAAAAGCCATTCATTTTCCAAAAAATTGTTGCAGCAAAATGTTTTAACCAAGCATTATCAAAAAACATGACACAAAGCAACATTAAAAAAACACAATCTGCTTCCAAATCTTCTCCATAGAGCATACAAGTCTCTATCTAAATTAAATGAATCATGACTTACCTTTACAAATGCTATGGGAGATTGAGAACAGTGTCAGACACACACACCAATTTTTCTTTAGCAGAGCAAAAGGTATGCACTCAAGACACTGCAACCATGTCTGGCACAGAAAACCTCTAATTCTACAAACATATGCCTCATTTCAACCAATCAAAGCTCTTCCCTCACTATTTTCAAACCAACACCCTTCCCCCCTCAGACCTTTCTACCTGTTACCATAGCAACTCCCTCCTTACTGAACTCTCAGGTTCAAAAGTTTATTCTACAATGTTGCAAATGAAGTCAGCAAGGATGTTTGACCTCTCAATACACCAGCTTATCCGGTGCAATGTTTCTTTAATTGACTTTTTCTTAACCATTCAAATTGCTTCCGTCACAAAACACAACCATGCACCCTAACTTTTAGTTTCAACTATCTGAATCCACCAATCATTGCTTGTGATTCAAGAGCAGTGAAACTCCACAATTATTGTTTTGTAAACTCCTACTGTTCCAACTGCCATTTCATTCCCACACTTCATCTGACTGCACTAGAATCTTCTCTCACCATCTATTCTCTCTGGATTATTGGACATAGCTACATCCACTGGGCTCAAAGGTATGCAGCTAGCAGAAATTTTCACAACCTTGATTTACCAAATATGGAAATCAAGTGGATTGGCCAGAGAAGATTGAGATGTCACCAATTGATGCCTATGGTGAAAACCTTTTTGCATCTGCCAAACCCTGACCTCTTAATAGTGCACTGTGGTGGAAATGACTTGGGCACTTTGACTGGGGTAGGTCTGGAAATGCTTTTAAAGGACACCTTTGGTCAATTGATGACACTTTTTCCACAAACTGCCTTGGTATATTCCAATATATGTCAAAGACAGAAATGGAACTGGTCCAACCAATTTTGTCCACAATTTGAGAAAGCACGGAAACATGTGAATAAATCTGTTTCTGCTTACATGAGAGACTATGGAATGGGTTCAATATACAACAATAACTTGCGTTACAACATGCAAGATATCTACAGAGGAGATGGTGTGCACTTCTCAGATGAGGGGAATAGAATATTACTCCTGAATTTAGGACTGTGCATTGGAACCTACTTGTAGGTACCTAAATCAGACACAGAACCCAAAAGCTCTTTTCAGGGCTACCCTACCTCTGATCACTCAAAATGATTATTTTACTCTAACTTTTTTCACTATTTTTCACCAAAGTACGCTCCCTGGTACGCTCCCCGGTGCGCTCCCTGGTGCGCGTACCGGGTGCTCCCCCCACGAATTTTTTTTAAAACAATTATTTTTTGGGGCCTATATAGGCCTCCTAAGCCCCCCTCAGAAAACCTAGGGGGTCAGGGGCTGTCTACCGTGCCCCCTTCTACCCATTCCCAACGTTGTTTGTCCTCCATCTTGTGTCTCAATTGTACCGAAACACATGATGGCGGACTCCCGTAGCGCTCCCGGTGCGCGTACCGGAGCGCGCACCGGTAAGCGCTCCCTAAAAAATGTGGGAAGTTAATTTACATAAAATGTAATGTAAGGATTTATTTATACCGCGCAACTATCGCTCCAAGGAGCATCTTGGCGCCCAATTGTGTAGCTGATCAGATAGAAATCTTACACTAGGGATCTGGCAGTAATGTCCGGGAGGGTAAAGATCCAGGTTTTTAGTTGTTTCCTGAATTCAGTTTCTCTGTCCAGCGCTCTTATGTGGGGTGGGAGAATGTTCCATGCTTTTGCACCTAATACCGCGATGGACTTACCTCCACGGGTCTTAAGCCTAAATGGTTGAACTGCCAGAAGATTGGCGTTGGTCGAGCGGAGAGTTCGGATTGGATGATATCTGGTGATTTTTTTCCGCAGGTACAGTGGTCCACGTTTATGAAATGCTCTGAAGGTGATGAGCAATATTTTAAATAGAATTCTCTTGATGATAGGCAGCCAATGTAGAGTTTTAAGGGCTTCTGTCGCTGATGATCTTCTGGGCCACTTTAATATGAGTTTGGCCGCCGAATTCTGCACCATTTGGAGCCTATGAGTGACCTCCTTATTGGTGCCTGCATATAGTCCATTGCAGTAATCGAGATGAGATGTAACCAATGCGACCACCACTGTTTTCCTGGCTTCCAAAGGAAGAAGATCGAAGAACTTTCTCAAACTCTTTATGACACCAAAACACGTACCTGCCACTTTCAGTGCCTGCTGTTTAAAGGACAGATTTCTGTCAAAGGTCACTCCCAGGTTGCGGGCCGTGATGGCAGTATTTGGTGGAATTTCTGCTTTCTCAGGCCACCACAGTCTGGGTATGAAATCATTGTTTGGGCCCATCGGTATTATCTCTGTCTTCCCAGTGTTGCATTTCAGATGATTGGTTCTCATCCAGTCAAAGGTCGCCGTAAGGCAGCCTCTGAGTTTCTCTTCCCAGTCCTGGTTGTCTTTGTCCATGGTCAGGATCAGTTGCGTGTCGTCGGCATAGGCTATAGCTTCTATGCCAAACGAAGCAATCAAGCTAATTAGAGGTGCGGTGTAGACATTAAACAATGTCGGGCTAAGACTAGAGCCCTGAGGTACTCCTGTCGTGAGTCTTCTCTCCCTAGATTGAAATTCTCCTAGCGTCACTACTTGTCTCCTTCCACTCAGGAAGTTCTTGAGCCATTCAAGTACCACACCAGTGATGCCAAAGGATTTCAGGCGGTCTATCAGAATGATGTGTGAGACCGTATCGAAGGCCGCCGATAGGTCTAATAAAATCAGTACGGCCTTTCACTGGAGACACTTTTACCAAATATAGAATAGGCCCTACTACATAGCAGTCCCTACCATTTTCCCAAATTTGGTGGTTTTCCATTGAGCCATTTAGGCTGTAGCCCTGTCTAAATATCCTGCGGTAAATTACATGACAAAAACACATATGAAACTGTTGGAATTTACAACCAATTGAAATGTTACTTACATTTTGTACTTTTATGTGCTGACATTTGATTGGTTAAGTACATTAAGATATGAAAAATGAGAGGGAAACACAGCCATTTTGACTAGTACTACCTGAGGTACATTTGAAAAGGATTTTCACTGAAAACTTCAACTGCTTTCCCAAAGGTAAGTTGTTAATTTGGAAGGGGAACTATGTTGTGCACTTTAAGTTAATTTGGGAAAACGTTTTCTGATAGTTATATACTGTCCCTCTGTAATAGTTATAGATTGAGATAGGCTTCTCTGTAATAGTTATGGATTGAGTTAGGCTTCTCTGGAAAAATTATGAATTTACTTAGGCTTCATCACATGCACTTTTTAATAATTCTATTTCCTGCCTGAAACCATACACTGCCCAAAAATAACTTCACTGTTAAAAACTCAAAAGTACCTGTCTGAACTTAAACCCAACAGTGCCCTAACTCTACTGATGTAGTTATTTTTTTATGCAATTTACAGCAAGAAAATGGAAGGAAAACAAGACAAAATTAATATTTCTTTCAAAAGTGTTGTTGAGAACAATCCTGAGGAAGATATGGATGACTTGGACTTTATGGATCAGTCTCTGGACCAACAATTACTTGACAGTGTTGAAACAATAGAATCATTGAATCAAAATGAGGACATTCCAGATGATCTAATGTTAGAAGCTCTTTTAAATTTTGAAAAATCTGAACAATAAATTTATATTTAATAACTAAAAATTGTTTGAGACATTATTATATGTAGTTCATGAAATAGTACCAAAATGATTATAATATAAAGTGAGACATATAGTATACTGTGCAACTTTTTTGTGTTACATAATAAGTTTGCTCATAGTTACTTCCTTTCTCCCACTATATTATCTCCAATGTGTATTTGATATCTCTTTTTCATCTCCTGCCTCCTTTCTCTCACTGTCTGTCTCTAATGCACCATATCACCGCCAATTTTGTGTAGATTCAGAGAGTAAAATGTAATACTTGAAAACATCATAAGGGAGCAGGGCAGACTACCCATCATTCCCTAGGCCTTCTCAGGGAGGGCTTAAAGGATCTATTTCTTCTTTCCTGACAGACTATGGTATGGATTTCATATACCACAATAACATATGTAACAACATGCAAGATATCTACAGAGGAGTATCTCCAGAGGAGACGGTGTACAACACAACAACTCTATTCGGAGCTACCCTACCTCTAAGCACTTTAAATTATTATTTTACTGTTTCACTGGGTTTTCCCTATGATAAGCTCCCTGGTACGATGCCCCCCTCCACGTACCGGGCACTCCCCCCGCGAAAATCGAAAAAAAAATATCTTTTTTTTGCCTGCGGGGCGCTTTTATGGCCCCCACATCAAACCTAGGGGGTCAGGGGGGGTCTACTCTGCCTCCCTTTTGGTCATTTCCCCCTTTAATTTTTCCACTTCTTGTGTCTTGATCCTACCGAGACACAAGATGGCGGCCGCTCCGGACTGTTTGGAATGTTTACAGACACCCGAGAGCCAATCAGCTTTCCGTGCGTGAAACCGCGTAGCACGCTGGTTCGCGCCCCGTGCGCGTACCGGGGCGCGCCTATAGATATATATATATTTTTGAACCTAAATTATTCAAAATCCACTGGAGCACATATCTTGAGACATAGCAAAGGCACATCGGGCTACCAGTCCCTACAATTTTGCCAAGTTTCGTGGAAATCCATTCAGCCGTTCGGGCTAAAAGTGAGGTCGACCGCCCTATGGAAATTAACATGGGGAAAACACGTTTTGGGACCCCCCTTTTATCTCGGCCCCCACTTGACGAATCCCCCCTAAACTTTCAGGGAAGGACCGGAGCGCCGCAAGGCGAATTTGAGGACATTTTCAGGCAGATTCCTCAACTGGCGCCAAAGTTATTCCCAAGAGCGCCATATTTACTTTTATTAAGGATTCCATTGACATTGACTGACAGGATCTGGCATTTACTAGTTTCTATTGCTATTTCTATTTCTAGAGTAAACTGCCAGTGTACTCAATAACGAATCTCAAAATTTCTTGCTATCTGTACCCAATGCTCCTGCTCTTATTCCTGCTGTGAACCCTACACAAACGCCCCCTTCCCAACCCACAAAAAATGCCCCACCAATCGAAATGTGAAAAGAAAACTACTAGCCACGCTAGCCTCATTTCAACTCACCCATCTAACCTCCTGGGTGTCATTTAACTACATCCTAGGTGACACTACGAACCCCCACAGAGGAAGGAAAACAATAAAAATTACTAAAATAGCGAGCACACATGAGCCGGGGTTTTTATGCTACTACCTCAAGCTCAAGAGCTACCCGAGATCTCTTTTAGTAAAGCCTGAGCCTCTTCCAAATCAGAAAACATGAACAACTTCCCCTTAACTAAAACCCACAATTTAGATTGTTGAGCAATTAAAACTTGCGTGCCATGAGCTTTAAACAAATAAAGTTTCTTAACATATTATTTTCTTCTGCCTGCCGCAGCAGCACTCATATCGGAAAAAATATGACATTTAGCGGTTTCGTTTACAAAGAACTGCTTCTGCTGGATCGCCTTTGTTAGGATTTGCTCCTTAATACGAAAGTCTGCAAAATTCAACAAGATTGTAAGTGGTATCGTGGAGTTAGGGAAGGGATGGGTCGGAACTCGATGGGCCCTAGTGATAGTGAGGTCTCCTTGGAATTCCAGAAGAACTTTCTGCTTAAGAAAGGAATTGACCCATTGCTTTTTTTTTGCTTTAAATATTTTTGGTGGTGGTGGTACAAGCTTTATTCGAGATAACTTCTCATAAAAGCACAACATAAAATCAAATACAGTACAAGTAAAAACAAATCATTTTACATATACATATTCTTAAAAAACAGTTGTGCGGGTTCATACAGTACCAAAGATTGAAAATTATGCACAAATATAACCAATTACATTAGAATTTCATTAAAAAATATACATCGGGTTAACTAAACCTACCCAACAGCCTCCGCCTGATTGCCCAAGCCCACCCCAGATATTTGGCCACTCCAAGAACTATCGACTCCTGAGTAGATGTACATAGGATTCTCATAGCCACTGCACTGTGTCGTGTCCCAAGATTTTTACAAACTGGAGTTAGCCATACCCTCCTTGGTGACGAATAAGCTTCGCAGACAAATAAAAAATGACCTAGGCTTTCTGTAGCAACTTCACACGCTGGGCAACACAAAGAGGTCGAACTCTGCCATCCTGCAGTTAGTTTTTTTAGCGGGAGGGATCCAGACCTTAACTGGAAGACTAACTTCCTGTCCAATGGGACTGTAATACTGTCCCAGTAATTTTCTAAAATGGGACAGATTTTGACTTCCAGGAAGCGACCAGCCATAGAATCAGATCTCGCACTTCTCAGAAGGCTGCTATCTACCCAGTCCCAATATTGAGACTTGAGGGCTTCTTTGCTTGGAAAGACTTCCCCCTGCGGATTGGTCCAGAGATTAGAAAGGCCCAATTTAATTAACATGGCCCTTCGGTTTTTTAGCCAGTTAATCTTGTGAAAATTATCTTCCTTAATTATTGCCAGGAAACCATCTGCGTAGTGCTTAATCTCTGGAGTTGTCCAAAGGCGTCTCCAAGCGTCTACAGTAGAGAATGGGGCGCAGTTGCGCTCTATCACTAATTGATCGTCTACCCAGATCAAGAAACAGTGGAATTAGGGGGGTGCTCTGGGGGAGACCTGTGATTCCTCTAAGGAACCTGTTTTCTGATATCTGTAAGGTCGATAGCTTTTCCCATGCCCATAACTCTGCGCCGTATAGGGCCGCACCTAGAACCTTCGCATCATACACTATGAGGACAGGCTTAATGGGTTTAGTCTTAGATTTTCTGTGTTCCCCCCGCAATGCCCCTGATATTTGCTGGTGTTTTAGTGCCGTTTTTTCCAGGTGATGTGACCAACCCAGGTCCTCTGCTATTTGGACCCCTAGGTATGTGAATTCCCTAACCACCTCTAAACATGAACAACTTCCCCTTAACTAAAACCCACAATTTAGATTGTTGAGCAATTGAAACTTGCATGCCATGAGCTGTAAACAAATAAAGTTTCTTAACATATTATTTTCTTCTGCCTGCCGCAGCAGCACTCATATCGGAAAAAATACGACATTTAGCGGTTTCGTTTACAAAGAACTGCTTCTGCTGGATCGCCTTTGTTAGGATTCGCTCCTTAATACGAAAGTCTGCAAAATTCAACAAGATTGTAAGTGGTATCGTGGAGTTAGGGAAGGGATGGGTCGGAACTCGATGGGCCCTAGTGATAGTGAGGTCTCCTTCGAATTCCAGAAGAACTTTCTGCTTAAGAAAGGAATTGACCCTTTGCTTTTTTTTTGCTTTAAATATTTTTATTTATTGCAAGAAAGAGAAAAGCAAAAAAAAAAGAAATCATGTTTTGTTATGCATATATCATTGCATAAGTATCTGAACATAAAAAAATCATTAAGATACAAGCAGAGGGTTACGGTACAAATATTCACAAGTGTCTAAATCATAGCAATAGTGCTAATGTGCTGGTCTCTCAAAGCGATTACATGTTTATCTAATGAACATTCCCCATATTTTTTCCCTCCCTTTGAATGCCTTAGGGCCCCTAAGTTTAGCCAGTGATAGCTCCATTGTATGTATTTCATGAATAAGGTTCCACCATTCCATGTCACTAGGAGGTTCCTTCGAGATCCAAGTCAGCGCGATGACCAACCTAGCGCAAGCAAAAACAATAGATATCAGGTCTTTATAGTTACTATTAATATCTTGTATATCTAACAATATCAAGTGTGCCGAGAGAGCTGGTACTGTTATTTGCCTACTATTAAGAGCCCCTGTTATTCCTTTCCAGAATGTTGTGACTTTCGGACACTGATAAAGCATATGTTCTATACCAGCAGCTTCCATATTGCATTTTAGACATTTAATACGCTCACTAGAAATATTTCCAGAGATCCAACTAGCAATTCTTTGAAGCGTATATTAAATTTGAGTAACCGTTCTATAAAATTGTAGTCTCAAATTTGAAGATTGGACCACTCCATTTATTTGTTTGAGCGATCCTGCAATCTGGTTGGAACTGATATTAACTCCTAATCTGCTGGTCCATTTGTCCGCCATTTTCGCACAATCCCCTGCCCGGCCATTATTAAGACAAGCGTAGCTCTTACTAATAAGTGATTTAGTATACCTGGAATAAATACATTGTAAAGTATCTGAGTGTTTTACTCTCTCAATTTTGATTTTATTAACCAAGAAATCTTGTATCTGTATATATTTAAAATACATAACATCGCTAATTTTATACAGTATTTTTAGTGTACTAAAACTCAAAAGGCCATCTGGCCCATATAGATCACCTAAAGTATTTATACCATGATCTATCCATTGTGCGCAGGCGCCATCAGAAAATATGCCTGGCATCCCTGGATTCCCCCCGATTTGTAGCTCAGCATTGAAAAATGGGATCTTGCTCATAATTTGATCCCAAATTCTTTTGATATCTCTTGCGGTCTTAAACTTGACCCTCTTGTAGTAATTGGGGTCATGCACACGAAACAAAAACTGGTTGCTTTCTGATCCCAACATAAATTGGTGATAGAATAGGGAACCTTCCTTTGACAAAAGACTACGTATACGTTGGATAAAAGTAGCAAAAAATAGGGTTTTGAGATCCGGGAAATTTAATCCTCCCTTTTCTTTTTTTTTTTTTTGTAACACCTTTATTCACGTACTTAGGTTTATACACGGCTTGCAGCCTACAACCCCCCGGGGGGGGGCCGGCAGCGTAACATCCGCACTGAGCAGGTATACTTTAATCCTCCCTTTTCTATCGAGATTTTCAATGTGGTCATTGATCTACGGGCTTTTTCATAGCCCAAAATATAGCTACTACATATGCTCTCTATTATCTTAATATATAGATTGTTCAGTTGCATAGGGATAGACCTAAATATATACAATAGCTTTGGTACAATCTTCATTTTAATTATATTTGTCTGTCCTACCAAGCTAAGTGGTATCTTATGCCAATTTTTAAGAGTAGCAGTTATATCTTTGAGTAGAGGGACGTAGTTCAGTGCTATGATTTTCTCTATATCGGCGGTAAGCTTAACTCCTAAATAAATAGCATTTGGACAAAGCCCTAGTATCAGTTGCGTAGGCTTATAGTTGGCATTTACTTGAGTTTTACTCACATTTAACTTGTACCCGATATGACCCCAAATTTGCTAGCTTCCTCAATTATCTTAGGAAGGCCGGGGCTAAGTCGGTGGTGTATATAGCTATATCATCAGCAAAAGCTGTGATTTTCAAACTCTTGCCTCCATGCTCTGTTGGAATTATATTGTCTTGAGCTGTTAATGCATTCAAGAATGGCTCCAAAGCTAAAGCAAACAGCAGGGGTGATAAAAGACACCCCTGCCTAGTCCCCCTTTTGATTGAAAAATTAGCCGAGTTGGCTCCTACATAGCTAACTATTGCCGTTGATGATTCATATAAAGATCGGACCCATCCGAGATGTTGCCCCTGTATACCAAATGCACTCAGCGTTGCCCATAAGTACTCTCACCCCACTTGGTCTAATGCTTTCTCTGAATCTAACATAACCATTCTGAGTGGGGCGAGAGTAGCTGCGGCCACGTCAAAGGCAGTAACAGCAGTATTGATATGGGTAGTGGTGTCTCTCCCCACCACAAACCCTTGTTGCTGGCAGTTAACCAAATCTGGCATAATAGGAGCGAGGCGATTTGCCAAGACTTTGGCAAACACTTTCGCATCAGTATTGATTAATGAGATTGGCCTATATGACCCCTGTTCCTCCAGCGGCTTATTCTTTTTTAAAAAGAAGACTCATTTTGCAGTACGCCATGATATAGGAGCACTTCCTGTTTGCCCCATAGAGTCTATCACCAGCTGGAAGAGAGGAAGTAATTCCTTTTCACAAATCCTATAGATCTCTATAGGCAAACAATCTTCTCCCGCAGCCTTACCTTAAGGCAATGCTTTGGCCCATATTGCACATTGTTTTGGTCTGAATTTATTTACTTACGCTGATGATTCGCAAATTGTGTTTTCCCTATCCCAAGCTGATCCCACCTCTTCCTCATCTTTGCAAACGGGTCTCAGCGAAATATCCCGTTGGATGAATCGCAATTTTCTTAAATTAAATAGCGATAAGACGGAGGTATTAGTCTTTGGAAACAAACCCGATCTTTGGAGCCCGAGACACTGGCCATTGACCATGGGTTCCTTACCCACTCCGTCTAAACGAGTACGTAATCTCGGGGTCATTATTGATAAGGATCTATCTATCAAAGATCAGGCCACCATAGTTGCAGCCACCTGTTTTACCATCCTAAGGTGGTTGAGAAAAATCTTTTGGATTTTGCCTTCTAACACCCAGAGATCTGTAATGACGGCCTTGGTGACCTCCAGACTAGACTACGGGACCATGCTCTACCTGGGGTCTACCAGGGCGGTCCTGCGCCGTCTCTAATTGGTTAAAAATGCTGCTGCACGGCTTCTCTGAGGTTGTCAAAAACGTGATCATATCACTGAGCGTCTCAAGGAGCTTCACTGGCTCAATCTTGACAACCGGGTAAAATTCAAGGCACTGTGCTTCATGCACAAGATCAAGATTGGAGTCCCCCCCTCCTATCTTCAGTCCCTCGTTAAACCTTATGTTCCTGCTCGTTCACTTTGTTCTTCTTCCCAACACCTTTTTTGTATTCCTAAGTTCAGACTCTCGAGAATGGGTGGTCGCTCTTTCGCTACCTTAGGACCCAAACTCTGGAATTCTCTTTCCTTGGACTTGCGGATGGAGAACTGTTATATTCTCTTACGTAGAGCCGTAAAGACCTGGCTTTGTGTCCAATAATTTTCCCCTTGGATTGTATTTTGCTGCAATTGTCTTTCAGCAGCCGGGAAACCCTTACGGTGAGCTGTTGCGCTATATAAATTTAATAAATAAATAAATATAGCTATCTCTATTTCCTCGATTGTAATCTTGGAGCCAAGTTGTCTGATTGCTTCTACATCTAAACTCCCGGGTAGGTACTTCTCTAAATAAAGTCTAATTTCTTCTGAAGTAGGTGAGTTTTCTGGAGTATAGAGGTGGCAATAATATTTGGCGAATTGGTCTAGAATCTGCTCCGATTTTCTGTATTCCTTAGAGTCTAGGCCTTTTATTACTTTTATAGTAGTTTTGGCTTCTTTATCAGCTACCTTGTAAGCCAAAATTTTACTAATTCTGTCTCCCCCTTCGTACTGTGCCAACTTATATTTGTGTATGTTTGAGCTGTATTTTTCCCTGAGGGTTTTCTTTAGTGCCGCCCTCAATGACACTAATCCTAACTCTTCAATATTAGTTTTGCCCTGTATTATAGCATCAGACAGTTGTTGTTCAACAAGTAAAATATTAGATGTAGTCAATTTTTCTACACCACGTTTTTCAGCCTTGTCCCTTAAAATATATTGTTGTACATAGCCTCTAATGCTGCATTTACACCCATCCCATACAAAATTAACAGTTGTTGAATTAATATTCAATAATATGAATTCCTTTATGTGACTTTTAATACCAAGAATACATTTTGAATCTGTTAATAAATATCTAGGGAATGTAAACTGTCGGGTGGCTTGTTTACTGTCCAAAGTTTTAAATTCAAACAGTATCGGATTGTGGTCAGAAGTAACTTTAGTTCTATATCACAGTTCTCCAGAATATTGTCTGTTGCCCATATCATATCGATTCTAGAGCAGGCTTTGTGTGGTGCCGAGTAGTATGTAAAACCAGCTATGGTGGGGTGTTTGGTACGCCAAGCATCTTTCAGATTATGAATCCTGGCCAATTCTATTATGGCTGCCCTAACTTTACCCATCCTAGTTCTATTTCCTTTACTTGTAGAATCTATCTTGTAGTTCATGACACAATTGAAGTCCCCCATTATCAACAGTTCGCCTTCCCAATCGAGTAGCTCAATATTCAATTGCTCATATAATTTAGGTTCATCTATATTGGGACCATAAACAATACAAAATACATAGCATTTTTGATCAAATTTCAGCTGTGCTATTGCCCACCTCCCCTTGGCATCAGCTGCGGTTTTAATGATATTCATTCTTAACCATTTTTGTTTCAGAATAGCTACCCCCCCCGAATTGATGCGCCTAGCGTTGAACAAACAACAAGGTCATAGCCCATTTGTGATAAGAGCTTACGATCTTGAAACCCAATATGAGTTTCAGAGATAAATGCCATATCTCCTCTTACATTTATTATTGAGTCCAGCAACATTCCACACCAAACATCTAAGAAAAGACATAACCTGTAACTATATTTCTCAACCTCCTCTGCATAATGTATTGCTCGATATACAAAAACTCAAAATCTTTAATTTCCACTTCTGCCCATATTCTATTCTTGCAATAATTTTTTCCCCCTTTTGACCCCATCCCACACCAGACCCCTGACCCATCACACCCACCCTCTCACCCTCAAGTCCCTAAGGGGGGAGCACCCCTCTATCCCTTGCTGCCGCTGGAAGGGCAGCACAGTGAAGTGATAGGCATGGAGACTACCCCTTCCACTTCCAAACTAAAGCCATCAGTTCATCAAAAAGGAAAGCGGTAAGATAAAAGAGAGAGACAAAAAGAATAAAGAATGTGAAAAAAGTTTCAACCAAAGCGTGACTCCATTTAACAGTGCAAATTCAAGTAGTTTGTAAATAGTCAAATAATCAGTATTATGTCCTGTTAATGTTAATGTTAATGTTATTTCATTTTTCTCGCTCTCTTGTGAATTTCTCTAGATCCTGGATCGCCTCTTCCGGTTCCGTAAAAAATAATGACTGGCCATTTCTAATAACCTTAAGTCGGGCAGGTTCTTGTAAATAGACCATGCAGCCTATGGCCTTAAAAGAGTCAATCAATTTGCGAAGCTCCCAGCGTCGATCCATTGTGCCCATACTCAAGTCCGAGCGCACACAAAAAGTAATATTATTGATAGTGACTGGGCTATTAGGTTTGGCTTTAAGAGACACTGCTTGTCTCAACAGAAAGTTCCCAAAATAAATCAAAAACGGTCTAGGGAATTTATTATTTTTGATTCTTTGAAAGAGGGGCAATCTATGTACCCGCTGTAATTGGGAGTCCCAGTCCCAATCCGATAAATCGCTAAAGGCCTTTTGAAATAGTTTCACAACAAAGGTTCTGGGATCAGCCCCCTCCGTGCCCTAAGAAATTCCAAACAGTCTAAGGTTGTGTCTGCGTGCCCTATTCTCCATGTCCTCCACTTTGGCCTCCAATTTAGATACACGTATTGAATGGGATCTTGTTGTTGATTCCGATCGAATTGCGCCTTCTTCAACTTCTACAACTCGTTGTTTTAGATCTTCCATCTCTTGAGTGACCCCTCCAAGCTTTTGACACACTTCGCTCATGAAAGCCTGCAGTTTAGTATTGTCCTCTCTTAGTTGCAAGTATTGTTGTTGACTTTCTTGTTTTTGTGCCATGAGAGTTTGCATGATTAAATCTGTGGATGTGGTGTCTGGATGGTCTTATATTTTTTCCTGGTTTGCTGATTGGACTTGCAGTTGGCTTAGTGTTTCACTGTGAACTGATGTTGTGGCCAAGTTACTAGCCACCGGAGAACTAGGGCCCACATTTAATTTCTCTATTTCCATATTTTTAGTATTTGATAATTCCAATGGACAATTGTCAGATTCAATTTCAATTGGAGTTGAGCTTATCGTTGAACTTGTTGGATCTACTTGTGGATTGATGAGGATGTTAGTTGCAGGGCTACTCATCAAGTTCATAGATAAAGTTGGAGCTAAGGTATCAGGCTGTATTACCGTAGTGGAGCCCACGTCACTAGGTCCGATGTGGGTCAGTAGAGTTGGTGAGGCTATTACATCAGCGTTAGTTGATACTGGGGTTTTTGTGGTCTCCATTCTGGGAAGTATGTTTTTGTCTCGTAAATTCAAGTCTTCCTCAGGACGGACTTGCTCCAGAAAGTCTTAAAGCCATGCCCTTCACTCCCCCTTTTGCTTCAATCCATTTTCTCAATGGGCTATCATCAACTATAGCCTTACACCCCTTCTTAGTTACAATAGGGTTTAGTCAGTGGTTTGCGAGTTATAGTTTTTTGTTTAATTTTAGCTTTCAATTTTGCTTTTCTTAAGCCGGATACTCTACAAGCATTAGATTTGTTGTTGGAGATTGCAGTATCGGTTTCACCCTCATCAAAGATTTCTTCTCAATCAGGATTGGAGCTCTCCTCAGCCCTCTCAATTTCGTCATTATGTAAGCACTTTAAAATATTCTTTCCCGGTAGGATTTCGCCAAGTTGCTTCTCAGATGTAGATTCGGCTGTGATTGAGTCAACTACCACTGGAGTAGTTTGTGCTATGTCCGTATGGCTGGTTGGATTGACAAATGTATTTATAGTAGCAACTTCTAGATTTACCATGTCGCTTTCCTTTTCTCTTATGGCTTCAACCTCAAGGGCGGAATCGCCATCTGCGCGAAGTTCAACCTTATCAGCCTTGTTTTTGCCTTCATCTTTTCCATTAGAGATCGCTTTGCCTATGTCAGCCATGGTAAGACGGGCTGTGTTGGCTATTTTTACAGTGTTTAATTCATTACTGCCTCCTCCCTCTAATTCGTTTCGAGAAGGCAAGATCTGGTGGCTTAAAGCTTCATCGCAAAGAGCCAGTAGTTCAACATCATTGCTGGTGCTTATATCAAGTGTAGCTGGGCACAGTGTTTGTTTATCCATCGTGACCTTAGCTGTACCTCCAGCGCTAGCACCCGTAACCGCCTTGGCTTTCACAGCAGAATCCCCAATGCTGCTTTAGCATCACAGGCAGACATCGTACCTGAGTTATCCGGTTTCCCCGTCTTCCCAGCCCTTCCAGTTCTAGTGGAGCAGGTATTCTGCCTCGATATCATCGGTGCTGCAGCGAGTCCCGGCTCTGTTGGCGGCTCTGTTGGTGGATACGGCGTTCGGTCTTCACTCAGCGAAACACACAGCTGAGAGGAGAGTAAACCAAGACCCGCCCCATTGCACGCCCTGCTCAGCACTCGGAGAGGGCTGGTCCTTCTGAATCTCCAGACCGGCAGAACCCCTCTGCTCAGACGGCAAACAAACTGCAGCATCAAGATCTAGCCACGGTAAGAAACAGCTTCAATAGAATTGCGGGCGTTTTCCCTGCTGAAGTATTTCGAGTGTTTTTTTTCATGAAATCAGTTTATCGTAAATAAAGATGTCAACGTCAGGCAGGCTCCAAGTTTTTATATTTGTCCCTCTTGATTAATCCAGCCTCGATAGTTTGTAGCGCTAGAAACCAACGCTAAACAAGCGCTTTCCTCGTAGTTTTCTGGTAGCGGTGAGGAGCTACTCCATGCGGTCTCCTTCACCTGGCGGCTTCAGCCCAGAGAAAAGGAAAGCGACATGGTAAATCTAGAAGTTGCTACTATAAATACATTTGTCAATCCAACCAGCCATACGGACATAGCACAAACTACTCCAGTGGTAGTTGACTCAATCACAGCCGAATCTACATCTGAGAAGCAACTTGGCGAAATCCTACCGGGAAAGAATATTTTAAAGTGCTTACATAATGACGAAATTGAGAGGGCTGAGGAGAGCTCCAATCCTGATTGAGAAGAAATCTTTGATGAGGGTGAAACCGATACTGCAATCTCCAACAACAAATCTAATGCTTGTAGAGTATCCGGCTTAAGAAAAGCAAAATTGAAAGCTAAAATTAAACAAAAAACTATAACTCGCAAACCACTGACTAAACCCTATTGTAACTAAGAAGGGGTGTAAGGCTATAGTTGATGATAGCCCATTATGAAAATGGATTGAAGCAAAAGGGGGAGTGAAGGGCATGGCTTTAAGACTTTCTGGAGCAAGTCCGTCCTGAGGAAGACTTGAATTTACGAGACAAAAACATACTTCCCAGAATGGAGACCACAAAAACCCCAGTATCAACTAACGCTGATGTAATAGCCTCACCAACTCTACTGACCCACATCGGACCTAGTGACGTGGGCTCCACTACGGTAATACAGCCTGATACCTTAGCTCCAACTTTATCTATGAACTTGATGAGTAGCCCTGCAACTAACATCCTCATCAATCCACAAGTAGATCCAACAAGTTCAACGATAAGCTCAACTCCAATTGAAATTGAATCTGACAATTGTCCATTGGAATTATCAAATACTAAAAATATGGAAATAGAGAAATTAAATGTGGGCCCTAGTTCTCCGGTGGCTAGTAACTTGGCCACAACATCAGTTCACAGTGAAACACTAAGCCAACTGCAAGTCCAATCAGCAAACCAGGAAAAAATATAAGACCATCCCCCGGAATTGACCCATTGCACAGGTTGAGACCCTTCGATTCCTTCCAGAACCCCTACTATGTGGAGGTTTGACCTTCGGGAATGGTTCTCGAGCTCCTCAAGTTTGTTCTCCAAATAACTTTTGTTTTTTTGCTGCCTCTTTCACTTCCCCCAAAATCATATTCATTTGATCTTCTAGTACTTGTAGTCTTATTGGGAAGCATGTCATTACTTCCTCGATTTTGCCTAGCCTTTGGTGCAGGCAGGCAATCTCATGTTTTTTGGGTTCTTTTCATTTCCCAAACCTCTTCAAAAATGAAGTGTAGCATGTCTCTGATGTCCAACTGATAGGTTCCTGGTATTTCCGACTTTTGACTGGAGTTGATTTGTAATTCCATACTGCCCTGATTTGGATTTTCAACCATGGTGTCCTCCTGGACCAGAAGACCCCCTGTCAACAGTTGACCCTGGGACTGAGGTCAGAGTTGTGGCTGAGATTGAGATGGTACAGGGTTTACAGAGACAGTTACTGATATCTTGTTACCTTCGTCTGAAGACCCAGGTAGCTTGGCTTTGATTGAACTAGAAACAATCATTTCTACATGGCATGATTGTACTAGAGAGACCGCCTGGTCTTGACCTTGACCTTGATCTTGATCTAGTTCCTGGACTGCCGAATTATTACATATGGATGGTAATTGAATCTAATCCAATATCAGGTGGCTTTGTGGTGTCTCCTAATCCTTTGTAACTAGATCCACTGATGCTTCCGGTAGAGCTGGTAATGCTGATGGCCCCTTTGATGTTTTAGGGGTTGGCCTTAGAGGGGGGGTTGTAGTATTGCTTTCTTTAGAAATAATGGAAAATCCTTTGCTCCTTTTAATCCTTTTTTATGACCATCGAGTGAAAGATGATCCTGTTGTGATTTTGACTCTGAAACTAAAATTTCCATTAGATTAGGTGCAGCGGTTGTCTGGTCAACCACCACTACCACACATTTAGGGGACCCTGTGGGAGGGGCCTCTTCCTCTGGGCTTTCAAGGGTACTATCCAGGCCACGGGAATTGTTGGTTTATTCCTTATTGGCCATCTGTAAAGTCTCTTTTGCCTGAGCTAAGCGTGTTTTAGCCTTAAGGTGGGGCGCAGAGTCGACCTCAGCGAGTGCATTAGAATGCTTCAGGGGTTTGCCCATTTTTCTTCAATTACCCCCTTCTCCCTCTTCTCTCTCAGTGCCCCCTTAGGCCCCCTTTAGCCCTTAGGACTTCAGGCTCCTCAGGGACTCCGTCTGACCGTACTATGCACACTGCACATTATAATATGGCGCAATGTCAGCACTTGGATCTGGCCCGTCAAAAGGACTGATAGATTCTGGGGGAGCAGCTCGATAAACACACCACCACAAGAAAGCAATTAGAGAATACCGCAAGAGTCCAACTGAATTAGTGTATCCGGTTGGACGCCCGCTACCGCCATCAAATCCCAGCGTTTTGCATCCGCGTCCACGTCCGCTTAATCAGGCTGCCTTGAATTCCTCTGATGTGGGGATTATGAATCAAATCCCTGAGCCCAACATAAGCTTTGGGGTCTTCAGCAACTTTCCGTGGTTCACAGGGGTCCGAAAACAGCGCTTTCTCTCGGCGCGTTCTCGGTGTGGTAGCTACCGCCAGGTACGATTCTCCATTACGGGGGTGGAGCAGCAACGTCACCTGTGGCTACTTGGAGGCGTGGTTCTCCGTAGCCATCACGTTGGCCTACTTGAATTAACTCATCTATTCCATAGATCATACAGGTGAGTCCCTATTAGAAGCCTTGGCATAGTTCACATAAGTTATATGGAAGACCAAAAGAGTCAACTTCCCTCCTTACTATAGATCACCTAATTAAGATAATTGACTCATTCCTGTTAGCCTAGAAATTTAAAAGGTCTGTTTGCATCCTATGAAATATCAGGGGAGGGCTGTCCCTCATCTTAAAAACTCAACACAGCCATTTTCTCACACTAGTTGTGTACTAGATGTGCCATGTCATTGAAGTAATAGTGCCTTTGAGAAAGGTGCCATAGAAGTATTAAATTACATCTCTACTGTGGTAGAGTCAACAATGGATACTTTGTAGATGGTTGGAAGATTGTTGTGGATAGCCATTTTTCTCTGCGATTTGTTTGATCTTTCCACTGCAACCTATTTGAAAACTCTTCTCACACTCCAAAACGTAAGATCACTTGCAACACATTGAAAGAGTACTCTTATGTAGGCCACAGATTCCTCAAGTCTAGCCCTTCATTGCAACACCCATAAGAATTCAGTAGCTCCAGAAACGCTAAACATGTTAAAAATAGAGGAAGAGAAAAGGTTGGGGCGGTTTACTCAAGAGAAAGTTACTATGTTTTGAATTCTAGAGAATATCAAGGATTTTACTCATGTTTGGATTCTATTGCTCCAAAGGATCAGATAACCACTCCCGAAAAATGTCCACAATTAATAACAAAACTTAATGGACCTTGAAATGCCTGGAAGGCAAAGCAGATTCATTATTTGAAAGATTGTTATTTTTCTTTAAATACAAGAAAATAAACGTGACACTCACTGGGTGACGTACAGACTAAATGTAACTGCTGCATGGTACAGGTTTGTGAAGGCCAATGGCTTGTCACTTACTGCTCATATTCTGTGAGTTGGCACATTATCCCTTGCAATTTTCCCATTCTGAAATTTGCTAGTAATAAATGTTTGTGGGCGTTACTGGGTGAGTTTGCTAGTAAAAGTTATTGAGTACCCACGAACTTACCACTTGTTGCTCTGCCAGCCCAACTGTGGTCCTGTGTGCCAAACCTAAGAAGCACAACACATCACCTCACAGCCACACTGGAACAGCTGCAGCAGGAAGCATCCCTAAAGTTGTACCTCACTTTGCAGCCTGCAATCCCTTCAGATCCTCTGCTGCGAAACAAGTTCTTGACACTGGCCTTCGTATAGCAGACCCCTCATTGACGTCATCCTCGACAATGACGCAGTACTCCACATCGCAGCCCCTCAGCTTCTTCAGAACCATGTGACACATCTTCAGAGCTGGACTTCGCAGAACATTCCACAAACCAGGATTTAATCTACTCTAGTTCAGCACCCCCAACTTGTTCCCAGTATGTGTCCCATGCTCCATTGCAGGCGATCTGAACTTGTGATTTGGTACCGGTCAAGCACCTCCAGATAACTACATTTGGTGCTTTGTTCTTCGAGGCACAATTTTTACTTAAAATGTTGAGTTTGCACATCTCCGATTCAACTGATTTGATTTCTGTTATTTTGGTGTCAGTTAATTTATGACAATTTACTCAATTTTTCTAAATTGGTGTGGGGGTTTTTGTGTTGTGTTTTCACTGTATTACTGTTTGAAGTGGTGAATAAATGCTTTACACATTGCTTCTAACTTAAGACTGGTTGCTTGATGCCAAACTATCAGAGGGTTTACCATAAGTTGATTTGGGGTTCACTTGTGCTTCACCCTGAAGAGATTGTGGTTGCTACTTGAGAAGAGTTTCAGCCCCCTTCCCCAACACCAGTTAAACTAAAATCCCAAATAAATAGTTTGATGCTAGTTTTAGGTTCTTTAAATGTTCCTTGATTGGCCTTTTGACTTTATCCAAATTTCTCTAATTCTACTTGACTGTTGTGCCTAAAATCACATCTTCAAGGGTAGAGTTTGAGCTTGCCAACACGGATGCCTTCTCTGTGGCTTAGCTCAAGTACTTCTATAAAAAGAGTGGACTTCCAACCAAGTGCAACATCAGAATGGTCGGGCTCCAAAAGACACTAAGTCATTGTTTTAGAGTAACAGAGGGGGATAATGATATGGAAAGGCATTGAGGGGACCTGAATAAAAGTCTTGAGATGCAGAATTCAGCTGAGAGGTGTAATTTGGCACCAGAATTGGAGCTCCCTGTCAGAACGAAGAGCAGTGTATCCTCTCAAGGTCCCCTAGGAGGATTGGGGGGGCAGTCTGTGGTGGATTATACCTAATGAAGGGAGGTACTCCCTACTGGCCTTAAAGAAGGGGGATAGGATGAGCATTCTCTCTATGACAGACATCCTTGTCAGGAAGAATGGCCTCAGCCCAGAAAGGTACAGGCCCCATCAGTCCTGGGTACATTTTATGGATTCCCTTTGCAAGGCATTTTATGGTTGGGTGAAAGACAGTAAATTGAAAATTACCAAGAGCTGTAGAATTTAATGGCAAGAGAGCACATGTTCCATCTTTGTTTTAATCTCTTCTGGTTTCTGTCCTTATGGACGGAGTTTTCCTTGGGTTGAAGGCAGCTTTCTGACCCAACGGGAGGAATGAACAATATCACTTTGTTGGCCATGGTGGTACTGTCTGCCTACTGAGATGCATCTGTGAGCTAGTTAAAGTAAGGCATTGCACAGATGAGAAGAAGAGTTCCCCATGGGGCAGTCCAGTGACTCAGGAGAGTGTAAACAGAGAGATCAAACGGAGTTCCGAGTGGCGTAGAACTGACAAGTGCCCCTGCACAGCAGGGCCTTTGTCCAGGTTCTATTGACTAAGCAGGAAAGCCCATCAAGGTATTTATTAGCCTACCCTGGATTTCAGCTGAAGGGTGGTTATCTTGGACTTGGCCTTGTCTGCAGGGTCATCCCCAAACCTTTTTCCATCACCCACCTCTTTTCTGGACCCCTTTTTGTTGGCTTCTTGGGCTCCACTAACCAGTTCTAAAATGTTTGTGCTCTCTCCTTTAAACATGGTAAAATTGGCTTACATCCCTTTGGCACATTTCATTTGCTTGTAAGCCCCTAGTAAAGTGGTGCTGAATGTACACAGTGCCTGTAAAATAATGACCACTGGTGGGTCTGCATCACTAATTGTGCCACCCACCTAAGCTGCCTTGAAAATATTTCTCAAGCCTGCCATTGCAGCATGTGTGTGCAGTTTTAAACTGTCATTTTCAGCTAGCAAAATAAACCTTTTGTCCTTTTTAATATATCTGTCACCACTATAGGAGTTCAAAACAGCCCAGAGGATTGAGTGTAGTGTATTGAAACATTTGGACATATAGTTTTATGTTTTTCATGTAGTGGTAATTAAAAAATTAAAACTCCTAAATGCATGTTTAACTACTGCAATGCCTGCCTCTTCCATATGATAACATTGGTGTAATGTATTAAATTTAATAAGTGATAACTTTCAGCTGAGAGCAGGCATGAATATTGAGTTTGGTGTATAAATATTTTTAATTTAAAACCTGGTTCAATGGTAAAGTCAGATTTTAAGTCACAATTTTAAAAATGTCACCTCTGACTTGATGAGAGTGAAGAGCTGTCACCTATACCACTTGCATATCACAAAGGCTCTGCCTGAGCACAGTCACAGAGGGTTTCACACTTGTCTGTTGTGACTCCACACAATCTGGGGCTAGGACAGGGGGGCATGAAATTCCAAGCAACTCTGGGGTTGGGAACCTTCAGATCCTTCTCCTATCTCAAATTGTACACCAGGTATGAATAGTGGACCCTCAGATCCAACTCTTCTTTACAACACTGGATCTGTGAAAGAATCAGAAGGTTTGCTGTGCCTTCAACTTGAAATCAGGAGCACCAGAGTAACTCCAAGGGCTAGTTTGCTGGCTGGCTTCCTAATCCAAGCCTCAGGGACAGAAGAGATTCAAATCACCGTAAACCAGCACCTGGGCATTGTCTGCTGTGTGTCCTACCCCCAAGTGGTGCCATCCCTGTCCTAGAGACTTAGAAGTGGGCCTACATTTTTTCGGCCAGCCCATTGTGTTCCTGTGAGCAAGATTGATGCATCTCTTCACAGCCACATCGGATCCGCTGCTGTGCTATCTGGGTTTAATCCATCACCGTTTTTTAGCCCACTGAACACTGAAGTGTATGAACTAGGGTGGCAGAGTGGGCTAAAGAACGGTGATGGATTAAACCCAGATCTTTTGACTGGGTGTGAGTGTTTGATTGATTCAGATGCTCCGTCCATCACCACCCCCTTTTGTACCGCTTTTGACCGCCACACGTGTGGCAGGGTATGCTCAGACATTAGTCCCTTGCTCACTTTGCCACTGGATTCAAGCAGGCCAGGCTGAAGACCATTGGAATGCCAGGAAACGGTCCTCGGATGCTTGTTTCCGGTCCAGGGAAGACATGGCTTGGCAGTTCGGGCTGGACTGTTCCCATGAGGCACAGGGTCAGACTGATTTGCATATAGCCATGTCTGAACTGGGGTGGCAGAGTGGGCTAAAGAACGGTGATGGATTAAACTCAGATCTTTTGACTGGGTGTGAGTGTTTGATTGATTCAGGTGCTCCGTCCATCACCACCTCCTTTTGTACAGCTTTTGGCCACCACAAGTGTGGCAGGGTATGCTCAGACGTGAGTCCCTTGCTCACTTAGCCACTGGATTCAAGCAAGCCGGGCTGTAGACGGCTGGAATGCCAGAAACCAGTCCTCGGATGCTTGTTTCCGGTCCAGGGAAGACATGGCTTGGCAGTTTGGGCTGGACTGTTCCCATGAGGCGCAGGGTCAGACTGATTATCATATAGCCATGTCTGAACTGGGGTGGCAGAGTGGGCTAAAGAACGGTGATGGATTAAACCCAGATCTTTTGACTGGGTGTGAGTGTTTGATTGATTCAGATGCTCCGTCCATCACCACCCCCTTTTGTACCGCTTTTGGCCGCCACAAGTGTGGCATGGTATGCTCAGACGTGAGTCCCTTGCTCACTTTGCCACTGGATTCAAGCAAGCTGGGATGAAGACTGCTGGAATGCCAGAAACCGGTCCTCGGATGCTTGTTTCTGGTCCAGGGAAGACATGGCTTGGCAGTTTGGGCTGGACTGTTCCCATGAGGCGCAGGGTCAGACTGATTTGCATATAGCCATGTCTGAACTGGGGTGGCAGAGTGGGCTAAAGAACGGTGATGGATTAAACCCAGATCTTTTGACTGGGTGTGAGTGTTTGATTGATTCAGATGCTCCATCCCTCACCAACCCCGTTTGTACCGGGATGCTCATGTGGCATACATACATGCCTAAGGGCATGTATGTCTGTCACATGGCACAGGTGTAAATGCACATTTATGCATTTACATAGGAATTCCTTATTTACCACCAACTAATAGTTGGTAGTAAATAACTAATTCTTAAGGCCCAGAAGCACTCTTTTAAGTGCTTCCTACATCCCATTTACCGATTCGGTAAATACCGAATCGGTAAATGATGATTCGGTAAATATCGAATCGGTAAATACCGATTTGTTATTTACCGAATCGGTAAAATAGCCTCCTACATAGGAAAAGGCTTTTACCGGTCGGTAACGGCTGAAATCAGCTGTTACCGAACAGTAAAAGCCTACCTACATCTGGCCCTATGTGGTGTGTCAGGAAATCAGTACCCATACCACACTATGATGTTGACATTTTTTTTCCTAGCCAACCAAGTCCATGTCATTCTTCAGGAAGGATGACGGATCCACTTTAGACTTATACTCTTTGTATATACTAATGTAATGGGGGCATAACACTTGTCGCCACCCAAAGTGCATATGTCACTTAGATACCCTAATAGAGGGTCATCTGGGTCCAATGGAGAAAGACCTCAGGAAGACCTGTAGTCACACTTACTCCAAGCTGCGTTCCTCACCGGCCACCTAGTCATACCGGCTCTTCCGATGTTCCATAGTTAAACTTCCCTGCTTGGTGCCAAGCTACAAGAGGGTTAAGCTCAGACTAATTTGGGGTTTGCTTGTGATTCACCCTGATGAGTTTGTGGTTGCTGCAGTGCCCCTACTTCCAACTGCTGTCAGGGGCAGTAATGGGAAGCCATACGTAACAGGGCCTCTCCTACTGTCCAGAAAAAGCAAAAATATTTGTCCTCCTACCACCCACCCCACTTCTTTGTACCTCACCTTTCTTCCCTCCAGCTCAGAAAGGCCAGTCAGAGCAGTATGAGATATCTTTATGATGTAGCAACAGTGGGTAACAGGTTTTAATTAACAACTGTTCCTACGTCATAGCAGTAAGTGACTGGATTTTAATCCAGCTATTTACTCTAGCGGCCCTCTACCAGAGCGACAGATATCATAGACATATATAGCATTGTGGATGGATAACAGGGAATTATGTGGACGTTTTCACCTAGGGCTTACAAATGATATCAAATAAACAACAAGCATTGGCATAGCCAATAGGTCTCGCCTTTGGGACCTAATAATTTGGCATGGCAATGGATAGACACACAGACAGATATGGGTACTACAGAAGTTGAAAGGTAAAGGTGGGGATACATGCACACACATTTATAAGACTGAAAGGCACCAATAACATCCAGATGTATATACTTCTATTATGAGTGGGTGCCACACAAACAGATGGAATTGAGGTACAGTCACAAACAAATCTAGGAAGAGAGGGAGGTTCAGAAATGAGTGTAGCCAGCAAGGGGTGTGAGAGGTGGAGTGTATGAGGTAGAGAGCTCAATAAACACATGGATAACTAGAGACACAAATAGGCATAAATAGATAAGCAGTGAGATACCGACGAGGGGATTGTTGCACCACAGGGCACCCCTTCCTCTCCTCAGCCGTGCACCCCGCCCAGTGCCCATATAAAAATTAAAAGCTTCCTTTACTGCCACCCTAATCCACTTTTACCGTCTTCCCTGTGCCTTTCATCCCTGAGGATGCAGTTGTTTAGCTCCCAGATCAGTTCCTTGTGGTCTTTTCTCTGGGCACATGTTATTGTGGTTTCTGCCTCCCCAAACCTTTCTTTAATAACATTTTCTGAGAGTGGAAATCGAGAGATCTTAGTGTCACAGAAGTCCACCACAGAGGGACGGTAAGGCTAGCATGAAGTGTGTCTCGTGTTAACCAGGGCATGCGAAGTACGGAATGAACATTGTGTCAGAGGCAGGCAGTCCCACCCATACATGAAATGGAATCGGGCATATCTTTTAGTGGCTGAAGGTCAGTGTTTCCAGGCGCTTTGAACATACGTGAAGCAGAATCAGGGGTCCAAAAGGAAAAAGGAATGTGTCTTTTGCTTGGAAATATCAAAAATTTGGGTCTGTATTCATTTTATTTTCCTCTTATATCTTAAGCCACCATAAAGCTTTTTGTAAGCACTGTGCATGGTTCCTGCGACAATGTGTTTACAAGTTGGCTATACATTTGGATGTAGGAATGTGACATTTTTACAGTTAAGCATCGTCACCTTTAAAAACAGGAGGACACTGGCAGCTGCGCATTCATAATCTCAAGTCAGAATACAAAATACTCTACTAAATCCTGTTTGGACTCCACACTGTGTGATCTTGGGCAACATTTGCAGCGCGGAACTGAACACTGGTGTCACAGATTAGATGTAGTATCGAAGCAGGACGAGGATCTCCTAAAATTAAAATTTTTCACGTTAAAATGTTTAAAAAAACTTAAACCTTACATTTTGATACTGAAAAAGTAAGATGTTAAGAGAATGTTGTTTGTGTGTAAGTAACAAGGATGGCACCCTCATTTGAAACAGGACTTGAGAGAGTAAAAAATCTATCTTTATTTATTGAGTGGTTTTGGCATTAAGATAGCAAGCCTTGCTACAGTGAGACCCGGTCGTGGACGCAGAGAAGTGGGCGGCCCCAGGATCACCTGGGCCCTGTGTTGTATCTACAGAGTCATGCAGAGGCTGCTCCCGAAGGGGGCTCGAGAGCCGGCGCCATAACCAGCGCTGCGCCCCTGGACACAAACAACTAGTGGGGGCCGGTTTTTGGCGCGCAAAGTGACCAGGAGCTAAGAAAATGCCCGGCCCCTCCCCCCGCGGCGGCCGCCGAAGAGGAGCCGGCACCTCTGGCCAATGGAGGCCGAGGCAGGCTACGAACTCGCCAATGGGCATGGGGGCCTACCTGGCCTGGAAGGTGAATGGGGGGGCATATAAGCGCTGCTCCCCCAGACAAGCTCCTATCTTACCATCTGAGCCAGACACCTGCAGCCTCTACGCACGTGAAATAAGGGTATGTGTACAGCTCACACATGCTTAAAACGATTCTAGGCGCTAGACTTGAAATATACCCTACGAGTGAGAACCTAGAAAAGAAACTTCTTACACATGATCTTAAATGCACTGAATTCCCTTTCCTCCCCTCCTCGTGAGGCGTAATGAAGGGGGCTGCAGAACTCGCACCCCTCCCGCTCCCCCCGCCCCCAAGTGCCGAAAGTGGCGCAAGGGGCTATGCCAGAAGTGCCACAAAGGGTAATGAGGGGACTGCACAAATCGTACCCCGCCTCCTCCCCCACACCCCAAGAGCCGGAATTGTCACGTAGGGTAATGAGGGGGCTGCACAGCTCGCAGCCCCCCTCCCTATTCCCAAGAGCCGGAAGTGTCATGGGGGTTAATCAGGGGGCTGCATAGATAGTGTCCCCATGAGCCGGTAATGCCCCAGAATAAGGTTAGCGTAGAGTTGCCTCCAGCGCCAGTGATCGCCCAGGGGGTCCCGAGTTGACGTCTGGTGATAGCAATGGGGGAAGGTTGTATGGGGACTGATCTTTGAAAGAAAAGAGGCACTCAGCATAGCGCCTAGAAGTCTAATACATTTAATGCAAAAATATTATTTATTTATTTACTTTCACTGAACATGCACATTTACTTGTTATGGTTTAAATATATTTACAATGTTCGTTCTAAAAAGGTTGTGTTTTGAAATGTGGCCCGTGGCTGCTGACTCGCTGTCTGTTCTGAATGCCACTGCTGGGAGATGACGACGGGAGAGCTTGGGGCGAGGACGCAGCACCGTAACTTCCTGTATTTACTTTAAATAAACTACAAATAGATCTTCACTTGCTTTGGATGAACTTATTCACTTCCGTTACACAGATTACTCAGAAACAAAACCTATTTCCAGGATAAAGTAAAACAACTTCCAGATGTGGCCCTAGTTGCTTAATTCTGACATGTCATTCTTTGCCACGACCCTCCACTCCCTCTCTCTCTCTACCCGGACGGCAATCACGCCACTAGACCTGGACAATACGGAATTCTGATAAATATTACTAACCATTCTATTTATAATGAACGTTGTACTGCAGATCTCATAAGAAGTGTGACGCTAAGGAACTGATCAAAGTCTCGACTCACAATTGGGGAACGTGGACAACTTTTCATTTCTTTATTTTCCCAAGTTTCCCCTTAAAGTAGTGCATTCTGGATGTGGGCTAACGGCCAGAACTGCCGACTTTGGCGCTGGGGTACCAGGTTCGCGCTTTGGCGTGGGCTCCGCATCCTGTGATCTTGGGTAAATCACTTGGTCTCCCCGTGTCTACCCAAAATAAGTGTCCTTGTGCAACGTAAGCTGCCAAAAATAAGTGTCCTTGTATAACGTAACCATAACATAACCAGTGTTCTTATAAAATGCTCCAATACCTTCGGGTCGAGTTCACGCTATATAAAACTGCGAAGAAAAAAAGAGCCTCTGGGTGCCTCTTTTTTTTAGTTTTTTCTATAGGTGGTTCGCGAACGAAGGACCCCTTTTCTCATAGGTCGAACACCGTGTTTACCTCCTTGTCCACGTACAGCTGTGTGCATCCATTGCGCCCACCCGGAACCCCAAATAACATGCTGCATAATTACTTAGGGCCAGACGTAGGTCGTCCAATACTGGTCGGTAACAGCCTAAATTACCGAAGTTCGGCCGTTACCGACCGGTATTTGGCCTTTGGAATGTAGGTGGCCTTTTTGTAGGATTCTGTATTTTACCAAATCGGTAACTTAAGGAATCAGTAAATTACTGAATTCTTTTTTTTTAGTTTAGAAAGCTTTATTGAGTAATAAACAAAGTAAAACATCAATACAAGTTATATGGTGAGAGGTTCCAATTCTTGAATAAAAAAAATTAACAACATGGTAAAAGCCTAAAAAAGAATCACACCTCAGCTAAAAATAAAATTTATACAAAATCAAATGCTTTTTCAAATTTTAAGAAAAAATAAACAAATAAAAATAAAAGAAAGAGAGAGAGAGGAAGAAAAAAAACAAAAAAGAAAGGACAAAAGAAAAAGGAGGAGAAGAGAGGAGAAAGAAGAAAAGAAAAGGTCTGATAAAAAAGGTAAAAAAAAAAGTACTGGTAGAACTATACATGAGAATACAAAACCAGTAATAAATATGCATAAAGACATTACCTGCTTGACCTAGAAAGAAAAGAAGTTAAAGGCAACCATTACAAGTCCTTTTTGATCAACAAAGCAGTAGAATTAGCGAAAGCACGATCAAGTCTGTGATGATGGCAGAGTAAATTCCACCAGGCTTGGAATGAGATTCTTGAAGTGTCTTTCCAGTTGGTAGTAATAATTTGAAGAGTAATGGCAAAAAATAAGTCAATGAATACCCACCATAACAAGAACATTCCAAACAGATGAACAGCTACCCAAAAAAACATGTGAAATATAAAAAAAAATATTAGTAGATAGAATATCATTCAATTTCGACCAAACTAGAGACCAAAAAACTTTAACTCGAGGACAAAAGAAAAAAGTATGAAGGAAATCGCTATTAGTCTGGGGACAAGACCAGCATTTCGAGGAATCTAGTGACCTAAATTTATACACATCACAAGGGGTAAGAAAAAGTCTAATGTAAAAATAGTATAAGGTCTGCGTAGTACTAGCAGAACGTGAGGAAGTGTGAATTTTCATCCAAAGTTTACCCCAAGTGCCTAAGGGGATTGTGAGGCCCAGATCCTTTTCCCACACAAGCACTAATTTGGATGTGGTCCTAACCTGGTGGCGGCGGGAAAGTATTTTATAAATGGTAGCAGCTTTAAATTGTGTGGAGAAATCAATAGAGGAAGTAAGAGATTGAACAGGTGTGATCATGAGGGGTTCCTGAGGAGAAAGGCGAGTGAGGGAGTCTATGAGTAGAGGGTAATGAGGGGCATGAAGAGAAGAAACGTTGTAAATGGCTTGGAGATCTGAATAAGCCATGAAAAAAACATCCTTCATTAAATGATGAGGTATAATAATACATTTGTCAATCCACTCTTTTCAAAACAAAGACCGTCTATTAATCTTAACGTGCTTATGATACCAAATTGGAATGCGTAAAAAGGGATCAATAGAAGGTAAGTGAGAGTGCAGCAGAGAGGTGGAGATTACTTTGGAGTGGGTAAAAATGGGAGACAAGAAACGTTGAGGTGGCTGGGACAAAAAAATAGCAGAGAGAAAAGGGAAAGGAGAATACTGAGCTTGTTCCAACAAGCTCCATGCAGTCAAAGGAGGATCCGAGGTTTCGGATAAAGAAGTCCAAATTTGTTTTAGAGTGAAAGCAGAGTGGAAACAGCGAATATTAGGAAAATTGACACCACCCGATTCTTTAGAAGACTGAAGACGAGCCAAAGAGATCCTAGGTTTACGATTATTCCAAAGAAATTTGGAGAGAAACTATTGATAACACGGAAAAAGGAGTTGGGAAGAGAAATAGGAAGCATGGAGGAATAAAATTTAATAATAGGAAGGAGCATCATCTTGATGGTAGCTAATCTACCCCACCATGAGAGGAAAAGAGGAGACCAGACATCAGTCAGAGCAGACAATTTTCTAAGGATGTCAGCAAGATTAATTGTAATTGTTTCCTTAATGGTATTAGCATAAAGAATACCAAGACATTTGATATGTTTAGAAATCCACTCAAACCCTGTAGTAGAGAACATAGAAGGAAGGCAGAATTTATTGTGAGGTAGGATCTCAGATTTATCTACATTGAGTTTATAGCCAGAAACACTAGAGTACTCCGGTAAAAGTGAAAAAAAGGCTGGCAAGGAAGTACATGGGTTAGAGATGTACAAAAGGATATTGTCTGCATAAGCAGTAAATTTAATATTAAGTGACTTAAAATGGAAACCAGAATAGCGGGGGGATCGTCTGATTGATTCTAAGAAGGGTTCCAATGCAAGGACAAAAAGAAGGGGGGAAAGGGGGCACCCCTGTCTAGTCCATTTGTGAAGAGGGAAATAATTGGGCTGACGACCATTTGCCCAAACAGAAGTAGTAGGTGCTGAGTAAAGGAGTAGAATGTATTGGAGGATAGGGGGGCCAAAACCATGCCATTTAAGAGCGCCAAAGACAAATTCCCAATTGACTCTATTGAATGCTTTCTCAGCATCTAATTTTATGGCGGCTAAAGGAGAATCTAATTTAGAGGCCAGATGGAGGATATTAAGAAAGGTACGCGAATTATCAGTAATGGAACGACCTTTAACAAATCAAGATTGGTACATATTAACAAGATCAGGGATACATTTATTAATACGCATGGAAAGTAATTTTGTGAAGATTTTGCATCTGAGAGATGCAAAACTCCAGAAGCGTCCCTAATAGCAGCAATTTTATTTTTTTGCTTTTTAATTTTGAGGTAATTGGCAAGAGATCTACCCGCTTTATTCCGCCCACCATACATTTTTGCATTGAATTTAAGGAGGTTGTTGCAGGCCGAATCTATGGAGTGCTTGTTGTATTGCGTTTTTGCTTTAATAAGTTTGGATAATGTATCTGGACAATTAGCAAATAAATATTTATGTTCCAACACTTTAATTTCTTTAAGGAGTGAAGTGGAGTCCGAGAAAGCCTTTTTCTTTTTATGGGAGACAAAGTCCATAATAAAACCTCTGGCAGAGGCCTTAAAGGCATCCCAAATTAAGTGAAATTGAGACAGAGTAAATATTATGGAGAAAGAATTCTTGAGCAAAGAGTGAAAACTTTTCCAAGAATTGAGAATCTAAAAGAAGAGAATTGTTAAAGCGCCAACACCTATATGTAGGCACAGGAGAAGGATGGTCTATGTCCAAAATGATGGGGGCATGGTCAGAAATAAGAATAGAGCCAATCTCTATATTATTCATGAATTGTAGGGTATGTTAAGTGAGAAAAATAGAGTCTATCCGGGAATGGGATCTGTGGGCAGGAGAAAAAAATGAATATTCTAGAACATCTGGATGAGAAGTTCTCCATGCATCAACTAAACCTATTGTAGTAATTTCTTAATGAAAGGATTTCTGCATCTTATTGAGGACATATTTGGCTTGAGATTTTTGATCCAGAAAAGGATCCATGAGTTGGTTGTAATCACCACCTACTATCAAATTGTCAGTAACATGTGATGAGAGAAGAATGGAAAACACAGACCAGAAGGATGAATCAATACCAGTAGGGCCATATACATTACAAAAAGAAAAAGGAGAGTTGTTAATTGTGACATCTAACATAAGCCATCTATTATTAGAGTCTATAGATTCATTTTGCAATTGAACAGACAATGACTTATGAAATAGAATAACCACACCATTCTTATTACTCTCAGCTGGGGAGCAGAACATTTCACCCACCCATTGTTTACGTAAGGAAGGCAAGTCTTGTAACCTGAGGTGTGATTCTTGTAGCAAAGCAATATGACATTTTAATTTAGCAAGGTGGGGCAACACTCTCTGCTTCTTAACAGGATTACGCATACCTTTAACATTCCAAGAAATAATGCGGAGATTTGTCATAGGAAAAGTGCAAAAAAGGATAAACAATGCTTAAGTGAAAAGAGCGGAGGAATGATGTAAAGTTAAAGTATCTGGAAAATCCAAGGAAGATAAGCAGGCAAGTAGGAAAGAGGAATGAAAGAGTAGAAGAGTTGTACAAAGGATACAGAAAAATTGGAAGGAAAGACGAGCAATCGAACACAAATTAGCTGGTAAGACAGTGAACCCCATAACCACCATAGTAAAAAGAGTAAAAATAAATGGAAGAAGAATGAATTGATCAAAAAATAGAAAGTCAGGAGATGAATGAAAAAAGGATAAAAAGTGAAGAGCAAGCGAAATAGGAAAAAGGTTTCCTGAAAGAAGGATAGGAGAGCGATAAGAAAAAGGACAGCCAGAGAGGTGAAATAAGGGAAAAAGAAGAGGATAAATATAGGAGAGAAGAAAGAGTGAGGGGAAAAATCCCCCAAAAAATGAAAATGAAGAAAAGATGACAGAAAGCCAGATAGCTTCAGTCATAGAAGACATTTGAACAGAAGACATTAGAGTGGGAGGGGGGCGGCGAAAAACCAGATAACCGAACGAGCAGGAGACAGAAATACCAATAAGGTCACAATAGTTATGGTGAAAGAAAGAAGTCAAGAGAAGAAGTCCGAAGACTAGATGCAACCAAATAAGACGAAAGAAGGGGACTTGCCAAATAATTAGGAAGGAATGGCAGCGAGATGATTTGTACAATATAAACATCAGGGTAGCACGAGGAGGGAAAATATGCAACAAAACTGCAAGGAGGGGACCTATAGCAAGAAGAAAGAACAGAAAATTATTACATTAATAGAGAGATTCAAAAGAAAAACATGTTAACAATACTGAACAACAAACAAGGAAAGAGAAGAACTAAGGTTTGCTGAGTTCCAAGAGTTCTCTCTTGTGAGTGTGGATGAATTTCCGAAGGTCAGCAGGATCGTCGAAGCTGAAGGTCCGTTCTTTATAGGTTACTTTGAAGAAACAAGGGTGAATTAGCCCTTATCGGGCGTTCATCGAGCGAAGCGCAGGTCTCAAGTCTAGTAATTCTTTCCGTCGAGCAGCAGTTGCTTTGGAAACATTTTGAGTAAGGAACACTTTATGACCAGACCAGAACAATTGCTTATGTTGTTTGGCAGAATGAAGAATGGTCATAAGGTCTGAATATAGGAGGAAATAGGCAATAATACCTCTGGGTTTAGAAGTAGAAGATGAGTTATTTGGGCCAAGGTGATGAGCTCTTTGAATATTAACATCCAAGTGCTTAGGAATACCAGTAATAAGAAGGACTTGAGTCTTCAAAAATTGGATAATATCAGACCCTTCAGAGCCCTCCGAAATACCATAAACGGGAAGATTATTGCGTCAATTGCGGTTTTCCAAATCTTCTGAGGTTTTCTTAAGTTGATCAACCTCCTTGGTGAGGCTGGCAACCCTGGCCACAACATTTTGAGCATTGCTAACCCTTTGCTCCACGTCTGTCAGTCTCATATCCAAACTAGACCATTTATCATCTAGCCTCTGAAGAGTCGTAGTTGTTTCCGTCATGAATGGACGAATAAGGCGTAGTTCTTCCATATTATCCCCCAACGTAACAGGAAGCAGAGATTTTGTTGGAGATGGAGGATCTATTTTAAAATGCTTACCAGTTGCAGGGTCTTTACGCATGCCAGAAGCATTGCCGGGAGCTTTAGTGGTTTGTGAGGACTCCATTATGAAAGTATAAGCCCAAAGGAGCAGAAAGGAACGCACAACAGGAGCCAAGTAACAGCAGCACCAAGCAATATTGACAGAAATGAAGTTAATGCCGAGGAGCAAGCAATTGAATAATAGTCTGGCTGAAAATGGAAGCAGGAGATGTTGGATTGAGAAGCCAAAATAAGAAGAATAAAATGACGCTATAAAGTCAATGAAATGGAGTGCCAAACAAAAAGTATATCAGGCCACCAAATAATCAAATAAATGAGCAAAAAGGCATGGCTCAAAAGAAGTCTGAATCCCCAGTCAAGATGTGTGTCTGAGGTAAGCAGCGAGCATCAAAGTAGAGGCATATTCAGTAAGTTAAAGCCCAGCACAACATGTCTAACAAAGAAACACGAAGTCCAGTACAAGTTGTATCGAAAAAAAAAATAATGAACCATGTGATTGAAGCACAAAGATAGCAGCGAGAAAAAGAAGAAAAACGCTGTGTAGGGAAAACAAAAGTAAAATGGTGGCCGCTATTCAGGAGTAGGCAAAAACAGCATGTAACTCACTCAAGAAGCAGCATTTGGAAGCGAAAATAAGCCCAGAGATGGTGGGAGGGTTCCGGTGTGGAAATCAACCATTATTATCAGGAACCGCCGCTGTGAAATCAGTCCTTCTTTTACGAGCACCGCTCGTCATCACGGAGCTCCTTAGGATGCGGCCATCTTGGATCGCCGAGCCGTGCGCCATCCAAATGACCGAATTCTTAACATACCGATTTGTTAAATTACCGATTTTTTAATGTAGAGGGCACTCAAGTGAGTGCATTCTTCAGTTAAGGATTCGGTATTTACCACCAACTACAAGTTGACACCCTGCCACCCTTGAATGTGTTGCCCATTTTACCGATTCGTAACCTGTGGTGTTTGCATTACTAATGCAACGCACTGAAGGAAATCAAAATGCTACTTGCTGAGGCTTCAGTGCCAGGGGCTTGTGTAGCTAGTAGGCATGAAGTGGGGAATATGGGGACTTGCCCCAGGCCTGGACTGGCCGTAGCGGGTACCGGACATTCCCCCGGTGCGCTGCAAGGGTGGGGGCCGGTTTTGGGCCACTGGGGGATGTTTTTGTTACAGGGCAGTTTTTGCAGCATAGCTGCAAATTCGTCCCTGTAACAAAATCTGCAGAAAAACGGCCCTTGCAAAGAGCTCAGCGCCACCCCTAACCCCCCCCCTTGCGGGGGAGGGGCAGGGGGCTGAGCACTTTACCAGGACCGGTTTTGGTTCTGTGACTTGCCCACACTGCAGATCTCACCAAAAGTTTGACACCAAGTAACTGATCAAAGTCTTGACTCACAATTGGTGAACGTGGACAACTTTTCATTTCTTTATTTTCCCAAGTTCCCCCTTAAGGTAGTGCACTTGGGATGTGGCCTAACAACCAGAGCTGCCAACTTTGGAGCTGGGGAACCAGGTTTGCGCCTTGGCTTGGGCTCCGCATCCTGTTGTCTTTGGCAAATCACTTAGTCTCCCTGTGTCTACCCAAAATAAGTGTCCTTGTGTAACGTAACCGGCCAAAAATAAGTGTCCTTGTATAATGTAACCAGTGCTCTTGTAAAGTGCTCCAAGACCTTTGGGTCGAGTTCGCGCTATATAAATCTGCGAAGAAAAAAGAGCCTCTGGGTGCCTCTTTTTGTTGTTGTTTTTTCTAAAGGTGGTTCACGAACGAAGGACCCTTTTTTCCATAGGTCGAACACCGTGTTTACCTCCTTGTCCACGTACAGCTCTGTGCCTCCATTGTGCCCACCCGGAACCCCAAATAACATGCTGCATAATTACTTAGTCTTGTAGTGTGGAGTGCTTGCACATAACTGGTGTTTAAGACCAGAGAGTGAAATGACCTGTCATCGACCTATGTATGATAAAAGACAAACCAAACCACGTGGATGCAGACCTGCAGCCGGTGAGAAACACACGCAGATTACACTGACCTTCGCAGCTGGTGTTGTGCTATATTGCTGTGTAATTGTGTAGCAGGTGCATTAACCTACTGAGCTACTTTCCTTAACGTAATTGCAGTGGTAGTCCAGATAACTGCTATGTTTACTAATATAAATTTGGACCAGGGAGGTAGAGAGTGACATTTCTAGAAGACACCAGTCTCATATGTCTGTAAAAATGCCCCCCCCCCCAACTTTCTTACGAACCCTAAACCTCTGTCAGGGGTGTGTGTGTATCTGGCTCTATGGGACTTGGCACGCAGCCACACTGGCATTTGCAGACCGCATGGAACGCCAAATCTGGTTTCCCCTCAGCCTTGTAATGGTTTCCGTTCCCATTCATGACGATCAGGCCCAGATCAGCCCCCTTTTATCTTCCCGGCACGTCCCTTTGTCCTGCGGCCGATCTCCCTGAAATCACAGTACGCAGTGTTTACACAGCAGAGTGCGAGACCCGCCTTCCCACCGGGGCCCGGGGCAGGACTCTACAGGGTGAGATGCGGCACGAGGGAAAGGACGCTGTGCAGGTTGGTGGCGGTGCATGCTGTCCATGAAAGTTACCTCATGGTGACCTCTGTGGGAATGTTGAGACAGGGCAGGGAAGCCTTTACTTTTGGGGATTTTCGATTTCATATTGGAGCGCATGCGGGGTGGAGAGGAGAAGGCGGGCGGGATTCACTCGCAGGAGCGATAAATGGGACCAGATGGGCCGCGTGTCCGCAAGTGAATCTCCTGACGTGCACGCGTTGCCATTGAAGGCAATGGAACGCGAGCACATGCTTGGCTGAAAAGCCAAAGCGATGGGAAGAGGTCTTTTTGCATTTGTAGCGCTTGTGCGCTGCGAAGACGAGACCTAAAAAGGAAAAAGCTAGAATTGCCTTTGATGTTATTCAGAACCCAAGATGAAAAACATCCCTTCAATTCACTTGTTGCTCATCTAATATTTTAGTTATGTATGCCCAAAAATCATCGGCTCCTGCTTTCAACTGCAATGCAGTGGCAGAGGAGTATTGGGTGAGCCATATATAACATGTCCCCTCGAATATATCCCTGTCCAAACTGTAACACACGTTCTGCCATCCTTGACCTACCCCAACCACCTTCCTTGCCCTGGTGCATCTGTACTTTCTGCTTTCAGTCAAATCAAATAAGCTGAAAAGATTTTATGACATCACAACAGTGGAATCAGTTTTGTTATTAACTGTTATTATGTCATAACAGTGGGTTAAGAGTTTCAGAAACTGAAATTAACAACAGATGCTCTCTTTGAGTGCCATACTAATGAACAGCTTGGTGCTAACAATCACCCACATTATTGTAGAATGTTTCTTTGCTTGAGATGTCTGCTTGGGGTTTGAGACACAGTCATTGCATTCACCGGAGGGCCCCTTTAAGGCTTCTTTTTTTCTTTCTAATTGTGAATGCAGTCAGGTCATTCTCTGGAATTTCACGTCGCAGAGCCAATGCCAGCACTGATTTTGGAAGCAATGATTTTGGCTAAACAGTGGCAGGTATTTCTGCCGGAAAGACAGGTCAATACCTTGCTAAGTAAACGCTGCATTTATTATTCAGCCCGACCAGGCTCTGTCCCTGAGAGTAAAGCCTGTTGATCCCGCTACAGTGACTGGGGAGATCATTAATGGAGGCTTCGCGGTTCTCATCAGCTCCTAATGCAAGCAGTAAAGCCTGCTCAATTCAACTCCATGCTTTTTCCAGCTTTACGATATTGAAGAGAGATAAGGGAAACCCTCAGTTCGTATCTTTTTACTTCTCATCTCATAATTCTTCCCAGGACACCCATTCGCTCATTTGCATCCCACTTTGCATGATGCTGCAGGCAGCGTTGTCTGCTAAATGGAATAAACCGACCATCTGAGGAAAAACCCAAATGTTTGCTTGTTATGTTCTTATGCAAATTAGAGCTGGCAGCACTTTGCCGCGCTCGGTCATCTGTACGTGTGCTCCGTTGAATTGTTTTAAAAAGTAGAACCGGTGTGACCTTAACAGCTTGCTATATTATATGCTACATTTGTTTTAAAAAGGTGTTCTTTGCTAGGAGGACACAGAACAGGCTGCCACCAGGAGGGATTTCTAATGCATGCAAGGCTCTGCACGCCATCAACGATAAGTTAGAGGCTGTTTTGGCAACCCTGAAGAGGAAAAATGCAAGTGTGATGTATTATTATTTATGCCAGAACCTCAGCAAGGTGTCAAAATATGGTGAATAGATTTTAGTTTAAAACAGGGGAATAAACCAAGAGATATAATTGCATTTTTTATTAGAAGCTGAAATTGCAAGGCGACTGAAATTAAGCACATTTATTCTGTATACCGGATCCCAGTAAGAAATTAAAGACTAGATGTACAAACAATGGGGCATATTATCAAGGGGGTTTATCTCCGCTTTTTTAGCTTTAAAATCCAAGAAAGCGGAGATAAAATTATCTCTCTATTACCTAGCTGTCGCTAACACCAGTTAGCGACAGCTAGTAGGAGATAGCGACCATCTTGGGCCCCACTTTGCATGTCAGTGATATTTATCACTAATGACATGCAAAGTGGGCGTGCCAAGATGTTAGCGACTGGAAACAGTCTCTTATTACCAACTTTTGGAGATGTTCGCGCTAAGCGCGAATATCTCCAAAAGCTAACACCTGCCCTGAGCAGTTCTTAGCCATGTTATCTAATGGGAGGTGGATAACATGGCTAAGAGCATTAGCTCGGTAATGCATGAATATCGCTGACTTTTCAGCGATATTCATGCATTGCGGCCGATTTTTATCGCATTTGCGATAAACCTTGGTAATACCAAGGTTTATTTGCGATAAAAATCGCCGCAGCTTAGCGGTAAATTTTTGTCTCGAACCAAGCAGTAGCGATAATTATCGCTATTGCTTGGTAATATGCCCCAATAGTACTAGCGATTACCGAAATAGCAATGTTTTGCTATTCGCTATTTGGTAATCACTATTACTAATGTACAAAGGGGCTATTTAGCTCCTAATCCTTAAATAACGATTTGTAGTGGGTCACAAATAGACCTACCTCATGAATATTACTGAGGCTGGCCGCAATTTGTGAACCACTACGATTCGCTGCCATCACAGAGACGGTGCTCTACAGAGGTCAACAGACCACCTTGCCTGTGACTGGTTTTAAAGGAAGCAATCTTTTTTTTTAAATGCAGAACGTTTTTCGTGAAGTAAAACGGGATGCATTTAAAAAGAAAAAAAATGAACGTTTAAGTTTCATGCTTTAAGAGTAGGCAGTGGTCCCTCAATCATTCTCAAAGGGGAGTGGGCACCTTGAAGACCCTCTCCCATTTGCGAATGAGTTATCACCAACTATCAGCTGGTGAAAAGATGCGAATGTTTTGCTACCACAGTTCGGCTGGAAAACATTTGTACATACCAATGCGAATCAGTATTTGGAAGGGACACCCTAACCAAGCCGCTTCCAAATACGTATTAACAATCCCAAATTGTGATTCAGTTACAGATTACTGAATCGCAATTAGGGCTTTGTACATTTGGAAATGCCTTTTTGCGTTCCCAAACTGCCAGAATAGGCGACTACAAAAAGGTTTTGTACATCTAGTCCTAAGTTGTAAATGTGCTTCTCTAGGTTTACTACTCGAATTGATGAGGATTTGTGAATTCTTAGAATTCTCAAATACTTCCAGGTTACACCTAGAACCCTGGGGCAGTTTTAGCTGTCCAGGTGTAAACCTGCAAAAAGGTGCAATTTCTAACTTTTGTCCGTGGAACCAACTTTCCTTTAATTTTGGTAACCAACTCGTTCCAAGGTTTGAAAGACATAGGAAGAAGTTTGTATATACTTACCCAGAAAAGTGTAAATTAATTGTTTTTAGCAAACTTATAGGCCTATAGAAGCCTATATACAGCCCTAGAAGTTGCAATTCTTTCTAACATGAGGCGATATACTGATATCAGTGGTTAAATATTACGAATGCAAAAATAATGTATGAATTATATAAAAAAATACTGCTTTCCCTTGTAAAACAAGCTATTTGTGCCTGCATGTCAGTATTACATGCACAAATAGTTTTGCGAAATGTGCACACTTAGTTGAACAGAAAGGAATGCAATCCAATTTGGTATTTATGAAATCCATTTTAGAATGAAAGGGCTTCTTGAGGAATTGTTGAAACATGAATACCTTTGAATATGAGGTTCTCCAGCTTGTATTTTGATGAGCTGACTTAAAATCATAAATGATTTGAGCAGTCATGGAAGGGGGAGTGGAAGCATCATCTTTGAACGGATGTTCTATATGCAGCAACGAAGTGCAATGTGCATGGATCATAGCATTTTTAATACCACCCTCTCTTTCCCCATCAACCATTTAAAAGACTTTGTTTCATACATATTGCTCTTTTCAGACCAAGGATGAAGACATCCACATAGTTTCCCTTTTATTTTGGCTATCCTGGAGATGCCTAGGGGCTCACGGCCACCACTTCACACGTGCCGACGAGCACGTCGATACCACGGCACAGCAGCTGGTGGGCAGGCGATGCTCAGCGCGGGGCTCTCAAGCCACACAGAGAGCAGCCAGCGCTCCACACGGGCAGATGATCGACGTTCCATGAAAACAGCTCACGATTTCTGCAGGACACAGCAGAGCTTTGTAGTCTTTGGCAACCTTTCTGTCCCTGAGATACCAAACAGGAGGCCAGCTCTTCTCAGGTCCTTGGAGATTCAGTTAGAAGACACAGCACACAGCAAAGTCTTTGTAGGTCAAGCAGGCAGGGTCACAGCACACAGCAAAGTCCCTCTTCTCCTCAGCTTCAGTTGGTCAGCAGAACAGGTCAGCCCTTAGAGCACACAGCGAGGCAATCTTCCTTCAGTTCTCCAGCAGTCATTCTTCCAGCAGAGGTCCCTCTTGATTGTAGAATCTGATCTTCTGTTGTCAGGGGTCCTTCTCCTATACCCCAAAAAGTCTTTGAAGTCTTGTGCAAGTGGGCCCTGAGCCCGGTCTAAACCAGTTCTGGGTGTTGCTGGAGCCCTTGGGCTTCCTGGCTTCCTTCTTTCTTTCAGTATCAGGGACAGAGGTGACAGTCGCCCAGTGGGAGGTGGAGCCAGCATTGTGGTCAGGTAGGCACAGCCCTATTCACTCCCAGGTGCTATCTCCTCCCACTTCCCTGGCAGCAGATGCAGCCTTTCATCCACGGGCTGACTCAGACAACCTCTTGGGGGCTCTGCAGCCCCTGTCACCCTCAAACCAGACAGTCAATCCACAAGCAGGCCCAGGCACACAGAAAGGTTAGACAAGAGAACAGCCACTTTCAAAAAGTACTATTCTCCAACACAGAATTTAAAAACAACCTTTCCTAAAAGATGTGTTATTAAATTCTGAGTTCAGGGACATTCATCACTTATGTCCCATCTTGTTCCTATGGGAAGATAGGCTGGTATCCATTGGGACCAGGCTCCCCCATGTTAGTCTATGGAGCAAGATAACCTTGCAGCAGTGAGCACACAAAATGGCTGCTGCTCACTACCAGAGCATGTGACTTGTACTAGTACGTGCTCTACCTTACCCATACACTGCACCCGGCCCAGGGGGGTACCTTGAGCCTTCCATAGGGGTGACTGATGTACACAGACAGGGAAGGGTTAGGCCCAGCCAGTGGGGACACTGGCCAGGCGGACATGGCAGTCCATTGACTGCACACGGGCACTGCGCTGGCAGGCCTAAGACACCATTTTAAGGCTACTTATGTGGCTGGCGCAATCTGCGCTGCAGGCCCACTAGTAGCATCTGTCATCACCAGCCCTGGCATACACAGTACACTCTACTAGGGACTTCATGGTGATACAAATATGCCAATCAGGTATACCCAATCAATATGACAATTTACATAGGGAGCACTTACACTCTGGCACTGATCAGCAGTGGCAGAGTGTCCAAAGCATCTAAACCAGCAAAAACGAAATCCAGCACATAATCAAAAATACAGGAGGCAGAGGCAAAAAGATGGGGGAAAACCAAGCCAAGGGTGTCAGGTCTAACAAAAATTATATGACAAAACAAAATACCAAATAATCCAATGTTCATGATATCAGTAGAGTATTATCCAATTGAAATGGTAATGAATGAATGAATGAAGGAGGATTTTTAAAGCGCGAACTAAGCCCAAGGGCATCAAGGCGCTACAGCGTACATACTAGGATTTACTTCACAGAGAACATCCAAGTCTTTAGGGACTTACGAAAACAGGAGTGAGTTTGCTGGCCCGAGAGGGAGACGGGACGAGCGTTCCACGCCCTGGCCGCAAGAAGAGAAAAGGCTCTTCCCCCCCATTTAGTCCTTTTGAAACTAGGGACCACCAGCACGTTTTTATTGGCAGATCTAAGATTCCTAGCGGGGACGTGCCTGTGGAGGATCTTCTTTATACCCGTCGGGCCCTGTCCATAAAAATCATTATGGGTAAGGCAAAGGGTCTTAAACAAAACTCTATGATCCACTGGAAGCCAATGCAGTGAACTGAGAGCGGAAGAAGCCAAAGAGCACTTGGGGAGATCCAGTACGAGCCTAGCCGCGGCGTTTTTTACCAGCTGTAGGCGACAAAGCTGGGCCTTATCTATACCCAGATAAAGGGCATTACAATAGTCCAGTCTGGCTAAAATTAGGGCAACCACAACTTTTTTTCGGGCTTCAATGGACAGAAACTGGGAGATCTTTCTAATCACCTGAATAAGGCCAAAACAGGCGGCAACTGTTCTAGAAACCTGGCGAAGCATTGAAAGACCAGTGTCCAGCAACACTCCTAGATTTTTTCCCTGAGAGGTAGGAGTGGGGCTGAGACCCAGGGAGATGGGCCACCAGTTACTGGACCAAATGTACGACCTGACCCCAAAGATCAGAATCTCCGTTTTCTCACTGTTAAGTTTCAAATAATTTGAAACCATCCAAGTGGAAACAGCGGTCATGCAGTTTTTAAAATTGAGCGCAGCATCACTGGGATTTTGGGTGACAGATACCATGATCTGTTTGTCGTCTGCATAGGACAACACCTCAAGTCCAAAGGATTGCACCACCCTGGCCAGCGGGGCCACATAGATATTAAAAAGGGTAGGAATCAAAGACGAGCCCTAAGGCACTCCGCAGACCAGGGGGCGAGACTCTGAGTAAAAATCACCCTATCTAACGGTTTGAGACCGTTAGGTAAGAAAGGACGCAAGAAGGTCCAGGGCCCGTTCTCCCACCCCTATCTCACTGAGACGCTCCACCAGCCTCAAAGAGGAGAGGGTGTCGAATGCAGCCCTGAGATCAAGTAGGATGAGGGGAGTGGTAAAGCCTGCATCCACCTGTACTCTTATATTGTCCAGCACCGTGGTAATAGCCGTCTCTGTGCTATGCGCCTGCCTGAAGCCTTGTTGGGAACCATCAAGAATGTTGTGGTCCCTCAGGTACGTACTCAAATGTGAGTTCATGTGGGATTCGAGAATTTTTGCAGGGAGAGGCAGCAAAGAGATAGGGCGAAAATTGTTAAGATTTTGGGGATCTAAAGAAGGTTTCTTAAGGATGGGCCTAACCACAGCCGCCTTCCAGGCTGCCGGATAATGGCCCATAGAGATGGCTAGATTAAGGACCATCATGAGATGCGGGATCAAGGCTTCTTTGGCTGTTTTTATGCCTTTGGGGGGACAGGGGTCCAAAGGAGAGCCAGACTTAATCCATTCCAGCAGAAAGCTGAAGTAGGTGATAACTCGGGAAAATCGCAAAAACTTGCTGGGATGAGGCTGTTAGAGGAGCTGTTCAAGCAGCCCTTGGTGGGGACAACCAAAACCAAATTGGCATTAAGAAGCTTCAATTGATCGTAGATATCTGAGATTTTAGAGCAGAAAAAAAAGGATAAGCGATCACATAGCTCCTGAGATGGTTCTACTTTATCCGAGACTGTCGGAGACATCAAGAAGTTAAAGATTTTAAAAAGCTCCTTGGGGGAGGTGACAGCCCCTGTGATCTTGGAGTAGTGTATTTTCTTTTCCTCCATAATAGCTGCTTTATAAGCCCTAAGGCTTTTCTTGTGGGATTCCCTGCCAGCGGGTGCCAAATCCTTCCGCCAGTGTCTTTCCATCATTCTGCACTCTTGTCTCATATTTCGGAGACGGTCAGAAAACCATGAAGCGGAAGGCGTTTTTCTGGCCGAGTAACACTTTTTTAAAGGGGCAAGCGAGTCCATCACTGCTGTGATTTTATTAGAGAGACACTCTGCTGCCATGTCTAAATTAAGAGGGACAAGTTGCTGAAAGTCCGCAAAGGCAATCGTGACTGCCTTGTTAGAGATCCTAGTGAAATTTCGTTTTTGGATAATTTTAGGCCCAGAGCTCGCGGTGTTAGCCAGGGAGATAACCCTAAGAAAACAGGAGACTGCGAAGTGGTTGGACCAGGAGAGGGGAAGGGATGCGCCCACTAGTAGGTGATTGTCATTTGAGAAAAGCCCATAGAGAGTATGGCCTGCGATATGCGTCGAGGTGGTCACCAGTTGAGTGAAGCCATAGCCCTTCCTACATTCAAACAACATATGAGTATCATGATTTGTGTGATCCTCTAAATGAAAATTTAAATCACCAAGAAGCGTGAGGTTGGTGCGCTCAAGGTAGGGTTGTCAGGGAATAAAGCTCTGGGGCCTGGGGGCCTATAGCATAGAATGCCTGAAAAACTCTCTGTATGAGTAAAATTCATGGAGAAGTATAGAGCCTGATAGGGATCAGAGGCTGAAGTCAAAGGTTCTGATTTACAGGTCAGGAATCCTTGACCAAGATACCAAGTCCTCCCCCCCGGCGAGCCTCTCTGTCCAATCTGATGAGGAAATACCCACCCGGAATGGCCTCCACCAATGCGGGACCTGAAGAGTCTGAGGCCCAAGTTTCAGTGAGGAAAACCCAGTCAGGGACATGTTGGAGTACAAAGTCCTTAAAGGCGACATTATTCTTAATAAGAGACCTAAAGTTTAGGAGGAAATGTTAAAGTCAAACCTGATGACTCCATTAGGTCCATTGCAATTTTTAATAGATAATTCTCCAGAAATATTTCATCAATAAAAATCTGGGCAACTGACAGCTGACTTTTGTAACATTGTGCAAACTGAAAAGAGAGTTATAAATGTAGAAATGTATATGTTGTACAACTGTCCAACCTCAATTTTAATTTACATCAAAACAATTGTTCGCAATAAGACTGGGGTTGAAAAGCAATCATAGGTTTCAAAGCAACCGTGTTAGGACCATAGTAGTGGTCTGACAAAATCATATGCGATTAGCAATGTGCTTCCGACGGGCACTATAGACACGTTCAGTAGACGTTTACAAATGTCATCCCTAAAAACCCTCTTTCTGTGACAATTTTATATTTATGCAATATAAGAAATAATAAAGAGATAACTGAGATTTTTTGAGGGAAAGGTTACCTTCAATTTAGTAAAAACTCTTGATAGGTCTGAATTTTGTTTCTCAGGAAATCATGAACGATTATTGTCTTGGTTAAAGGTTTCAAAATCTATAAAAAACATTATAGAAATAAGATTTTTTGTATGGAGAGTTTACATTTTATGGTACAGATGTCTACTCTAGATACATTACAAAATTATTTTAAAATATTAGCCTTCACATTTTTTTTATTTTTTTATATAGGCTCTTTAAACTATTACAACCAGTCATATTTTCCAACAATAACGTTCAAAACCGACTGATAAATGTTGAAAAACTTGCACTTACCAGAAGTATCCAATGACAACCAGTATTTGTCGGACAAAGAACAATGTTCATTTTCTCAAAAGCTACCTATAGTTAAAAATGCAATCATGAATAACTTTACATTACAACCCAAATACATACATTTAGACTTACAACAATTCAAAAACGTGAATATCAATGCAATATGTATTAAAAATAAACAAACTTCCCTTGAAAAACATCTTACATTTCTCATAGTCTTCTAAACGTTGCTCGATTCTACTGTCAAACCTTAATGCACGCACGATTTATAAGAAGAGGCCTGGGAGGGACACGTGACGCAGCAATAAATATTAGAATCATGCACGCACGATTTAAAAGAATAGAGGCCTGGGAGAGCCATGTGACGCTGCAATAACTATTACAATCATGCATCCAAGATTTATAAGAATAGAGGCCTGGGAGGAGAGCACATTGCATTACCTTCAACATCAGACATACATGATATTTGAAAAAACAGGCCAGGAACGGTCATGTGCGCAGGAATAAATATGAAAGTCAAGGGAGGATTAAGTGATTGGCACACCACAGACCTAGGATTAAACCTTACACTACCATTAAATGCAAGGAAGCACAGGGCATGTGGCGCAGCACAAAAATGCGACACAGAAATTTACAAGAATCAATTTTCGGAGTGGGAGAAAACTTAAATTAACTTCAGGGTATGGCACGCACGATTATAAGAATAGAGGCCTGGGAGTGCCACGACGCGCAACAATGACTATTACAATGATCCATGCATGATTTAAAAGAATAGGGACCTGGGAGGGCCACGTGACGCAGCATCAACTATTAGAATCATGTACGCACGATTTATAAGAATAGAGGCCTGGGAGGGCAACGTAACGCAGCAATACCTATTACAATGATGCACGCAGGATTTAAAAGAATAGAGGCCTGGGAGGGTCATGTGATGCAGCAATAACTATTAGAATTATGCACACACAATTTATAAGAATAGAGGCCTAGGAGGGCCACGTGACACAGCAATAAGTATTAGAATCATGCACGCTCGATTTAAAAGAATAGAGGCCTGGTAGGGCCATGTTTCGCAGCAACAACTAATACAATCAAGGGAGGATTAAGAGAGAGCACATTACATTAACTTCAGCGTCAGACGTACATGATATTTGAAAAACCAGGCCAGGAACAGCCACGTGGCGCAGGAATAAATATGAAAGTCAAGGGAGGATTAAGTGATTGGTCCACCACAGAACTAGGATTAAACCTTACACTACCATTACAAGCGAGGAACCACAGGGCACGTGGCGCAGCTCAAAAATGCTACAACGAAATTCACACAAATCAATTTCCTGAGCGGGAGAAAACTTACAATAATTTCGGGGTAAGGCACGCACGATTTATAAGAATAGAGGCCTGGGAGAGCCACATGACGCAGCAACAACTATTACAATCACGGGAGGATTAAGAGGGAGCACATTACATTAAGTTCAGCGTCAGACATGCATACTCACCAACCTATGCAGTCACTTATAAGTGAGAGACTGATACAGATATTTACATATTTAAACATCACTCACTAACCCATGTATTCACTAAGATACACTTAATCAGTGCGTTACACAATCAATTTTACAAAAAAAAATCATCCAATTAGACAGTTATATACCCATTTATTCTTCCATCAACCTTGAGATATACATATAGAAAGCATATTTAATTTTCAGAAAAACACACAGTCACTGGATGATGTCATCAGTGATGTCATCAGTGATGTCATTTGAGATGTCATCAGTGATGTTGTGAGTGATGTCACTGACCATGTCATGAGTGATGTAATATGTGACATCATCAGCAGTGCATTGCGGGTGCGCAAGTTATAGTTAGATGAACTACCTATAACAGGGGAATTTCACTGGTTTTGTACGAGTGAAATGTCCAGCTAACAATAGCGCCCCTGAAACCTATGTTTTTTTCAGTGAATATATATATGTCTTGCACATCAGTCCTAGGTATTGCTATACTGAATGTTAAATTGCCTCTTGAAGTTCTACTCTTTCTGAGCCATAACTTTGAATTCACTTTCTCCGTTGACTCTCTGTGTGATCTTGGGCTGATCTGTACCCACTATTCTGTCTGCCCTCCAACCGGTCCTTGCCAGAGTCCCTGACACATGCCAGTGTCCCGGACTGAGTACTGACAAGCACTGTGTCAATAAACAAACATGTTTCAGTAGGCAAGGTGAAACTCTAATAGTAAAGTTTACACTATACTATGAAAGGTGACATTAACTGTGAAAGGGGAATTTTCTGTAATAAATGTCAGTTTTTGGTATGGAAAGACACGCATGCACACTAAAAGTTACATAGGTGTAGGTAAACTGACTCGATGGTATGAAAGCTGAGGTTTCTATAGGAAACACAACTATTTGTCATGCAAAGTCACGCTTGACCATTAAAAGTCTCAGTAAGTGACACACTTGCTGTGAACTGACACACAGGCCAAAACTGTGTGTCTACGTGATGCAACATGTTTTGTATGTATGATAAAGTAAAACCATTGTGACTAATCTAGAATGTTCTTGGTGCCTCATTGATGGCAGTCACTTACACACTCTCCCTTGTATCAATTTATAGTAAAATCACTGTTGTTTCCTGGCTAGTATGCATGCTTGTATCAGCCACCTGGCCAGCACCAACATTTAGTATTCCCATTGACTGATTGAGTATTTTTGCACTTCATGCATTTGACCTTGGATTACAATTTACTAGTTTTGTAGTAGTTAGGGATCACATAGACTGTTTTGTCTGCATATGTACCCTTAGATCTCAGACCCACATGATACTTTAGATGTAAAATAGTGCCTTGAAAGTCAGCACATCCACCAGGGACTACCTACTCCACTCATGACCAGAAATGCAAAATGCTGGTAAGTGAAACTTGATTTATTTACACATCAACCAAGGCGCAACAACACCAACAGACGTAGTGAGCCATTGGATGGCCAGGCAAATTCCATGGGAGATACATGTCATGGGACATGTTGAGGAGAGGAATATTCCAGTGAGGAGGAAGATCCAAGTGTGATTATGAAAAAAAGTCCACCTAGACAGTCCACACATTTATGAGATCAATAGGTGGGCAAGCAAATGGAGGACAGTACCTGTTGAGAGATACAATGGCCTGGGCATGAGCTCATGGCATTGGATTAACTGGTCATATGACACAGAGATATGCTACCGGGCAGGTTTTTTTTGCAAATAACTGAAGTCCACATCATCATCCTCTGAATATGTGTGGTACCTTACGTGATGGTGGTGTTAGAACTCTGTGAGTCAATGGTGGCACATACAGATCATGGGCTGAAGATGTGGACCCTTGGTTCCCAGCAGCATTTCCCTGCACCAAGAAGTAAGACAGCAAAACACTGAGAAGTATGTGCTGGTTTTCCAGCACAGTAGCAACATTGTGGTGGTAGGCCCTCATTGTTGTGCTGCTGCTTCTGCTCCATGAACTCCAGGATGTTCTGGATTGCCCCAGCGTGTTGGCAACCTCACTGGTGCCACTTTGACATTGCATTTGCTCAAGCCTCTGCCTAATGACACCAGGGATGTCAGCCAGGGACCCGTCCAAGCCATGGAGCAGGGAGTAGGTGCCTCTTACATCCTTCGAGGTGTCCTTATTGGGGCTGAGGCACCTATGGACTCCATCTAGGGTGATCACTATGGTCTCCATCCCTGCCTGTACCTCCTCTACCAGCTCACGCTGCACTCCTACCACACAATGTTGAAAAACTGTTCATGGATTCTCAGAGTCATGTACAAGCGGTGGGCCAGCAGGTGGTGTTTGTTGTGAGAGAGGCAGATCATGTGGAGACCCTGCATTCTGTTGGTCCTTCTCACGAACAGACAGGGTGTTTGGATGGAGTCTAGGATTTCCTGGAGGGTGTCTTCATCGAGGCTTGGCAGTCTGTCTTCCTCCACAGGATCCACTTCCAGGTCATGCAGCTGGTCAGGAGTAGGTGCTTCATCCTCGGGAATGGAAAAGATTTATGTTGATGGAGATCCTTGTCAGTTGCTCACAAGAGTCAAAAGGGTGACAATCATGGTGTCTTTTACAAATGTATGCTCAGCATTGCAAGCATCCTGCTATGTAACCCTATATCAAACAAAATAAGGCATGACTGCCACATATCTATGCGATACTGTGCATTCCTGTCCTCTTCCATGGTGCTGGTGCACAAATGGATGACATGCACCAATGCAGGTACCCTTGCACCATGGTGCTGGAGTGCATGCATTGTTGGGATTGTTGTTTTAGTGCAGGACGGGGTACTATCCTGACCAGAAACAAGCTATGGTGGCTATTTATGATTTCTGTCTGTGCTACTGAATGCAGCATACATAGTAGGAGGCAAATTAGTGGTGAAATTATGTGATTGCTCCTTGTTTTTTCTCCCTTACGTATCGCATGAGAAGGCATCAGACATTGACATATTTCCAGGTTTACAGCTTGTTATAAATGATGAGCCCCATAGCACACCTCCTGATTTTAGTGTGAGGCAATTAACAACTTGCACTGCGTTGGCTCTCTCCATGTCTACAAGGTCAAGAAGATCCACGCAGGATGGCTTTATGTGCTTGTAGATTTGTAGCTACGCGTAAGGCCAGTGGATTGTACCAACATCTTTATAAGTGAAGCTTCAGTGGTGCACTGGGCTTGTCAATTTGCCCCCAAGTATTTGAATGTATTGACACCACTACTATGCACATTGCACCATAATCCCAGGGAGCCAACATTCCCTGCGACCAGTACACAGCCCTTCGCTCCTGTGTAAGTGATGTGGCTTGAGAAATTAATTAGTTATGTACCTGCAGTCTGCCTTTCTCAGAGTACACCACATCACTCTGGCTTTTTGTGGTGGGTGGTCAAGCTGGGGTTGCTGTAGAGGCGTTGCCTAAAGAAGAATTCTGTAAGGTGGTCTTTTGGAATGTGGCAGGTATAAAACAAAAAATCCTCAATCCATCTTGGGATGATGTAATTACTGGTGTAGGCATACTAGCTCTACAAGAAACTTGGGCCATTGCACCTATACACTTAAATGGCTACAAAACCTATTTTACTCCTGCGGTGGGGGGTTCATATGGAAGACCCAAGGGTGGATTGATTACGTATATATCTAACCTACTAGTATATGATAAGATTTCCTTTTCCCCTGGATCCAGTTACTATCAGAAAATAGTGATAGATACAAGGAAGGGTCCAAGGATTGTCTTTTTAAACTTCTATAATAATTTTCCAAATAGCATGATTAAGGAAGTACTCGCCTCAATAACTGAAGATATGCAGTCTGAAATTGACAAAAAAAAAGGGGTGAAGTAATGATATTATGGGGGGGTGATTTTAATTGTACACTGTGTAAAAAGGGTCAAAAGGGTATATGCGGCCTGATGTTGGAACAGGATATTAATTTAACGCACTTTGAACATACCCTACTTGGAGATTCACTAAACGAGATGATTTTTAATTATGATTTTGGGTTTACGAATGAGAAAGCCAACCGCGCAATGTCATTTGTTCCAACTTTTGTGGGTCGGGGGCCCTCGACTATTATTGATTTTAGTCTTTGTACAAATAGCTCTGCTGGAAGATTGATTAGCTCTAACATAATGGACTTAGCTCTAAGTGGCCACTTTCCACAGGTAGTAAAAATGGAGAACCTTATTGGTCCCATCCGAAAATGTAGCAAGCTCTAAGTATATGGCGCAGGATGTGAAGTTAGGCTCTCAAAATGGTTATACTCTTAAATGGAGCCAAGTGGTCCCGGATGACTTTTTGTCCAAAGTGATGAATAAGTGTATGAATAGCTTTTTGATTTGTCTGGATGAACATGCAGAGAGTAATGATATTTTAGCTAATTTTAATATTATTGCTACCACAATTAAGGAGATTTTGTGGGTTACACGCAAAAAATCCCTAAAGTCTAATAGGAAATGGTTTGATAAGAAGTGCAATAAAGCCTTAACAAATCTTAGATATGCGATTCACAAGAGACCGCGGGATGTAACTCTGATCAGAGAATTAAGGAGGAATTACAATACAGTACTGAAGGATAGGAAGGACCTGATAAAAAGGGAGGCGTGGGATGAACTATGTTCGGCTTCACAATCAAAGGATCCGGCTGCTTTCTGGAGGGTTATAAATACTCCACTCCTGTTTGATAAAAAAGCATGCATGGAAATTGCCGTTACAGAAGATGAGTGGGTGGCTCACTTTTCCTCCCTTTATATGGCTGCTGAATCAGTGCCCGATACAGGCCATGATTCCACGATGGTAAATTTAGATCCACCTAAAGCTTTGGTTGTAACTCTTCCTGAAGTCCTTGCGAGCCTGAAGGCAACTAAGGGGGGTAAGGCGGCTGGACCTGACGGCATACCAGCCGACCTTTATAAGGCCAATACTGATTTATAGGGGCCAATGCTAGTTCAGCTTTTTAATGTTGCTTTGGCAAAAGGCCTAATCCCTACCTGGTTTACATCAATCATAGTCCCGATTTTTAAGAAAGGTGATAGGCAGAACTGCACATGCTATAGGCCAATTTCTTTATTGGATTCCTCCATAAAAATTCTTGGGAGAGTGGTTTTAGTTAAGTTGCAAAGCTGGGCAGAAGAAAATTGGGTGCTAAGTGATTTTCAATATGGGTTCCAAAGGGGTTTAGGGACTATAGAGCAAGGGCTAAATTTATTTATCTTGCAACAGAAGTATATAAGGGTTAAAAAACAACGTCTATACCTCACTTTTGTCGACTTATCGTCGGCTTTTGATTGCGTGTCCCATAACAAGCTGAGGGCAATAATGGCCGAACTGGGAGTAGATAATGCTATTATATGCTTCCTGAGAGACTTATATTCTGGGGCCACTGCAACGGTCCGGTACGGGAAAGAGGGCGAATGTAGCAGACACTTTGGGATTGGCCGCGGTGTACGCCAAGGGTGCGTTTTTTGGGACCCTTTTTATTTTTGTTGTATACAAATGGTTTGGAGCATCGCCTCGTGCAGGAGGGCAGGGACATGCCTATGGTGGGGAAGAGGCCTGTCCCTGCCCTACTGTACGCGGACGATGCAGTCCTGATGGCACGCACCCCAATGGCACTTCAAACTCTGGTTACACCCTTTAATAGTTTCATGATTAGCTTGGACTTGAAAATCAATTGCTCCAAGACTTTGTCTATGTACTGCGGGACAAGAACAAGCAGGCATTTGAAGCCTATTTTTATAAATTCCAATCCCTTAGAGAAGACCTCTACTTTCCCATATCTGGGCATTTTGTTTCATGAAAGTGGCTCATGGACTACTGCAATTAATGCTAGAACCCTGTTATTTTCCAAAACTGTTATGGCTTTACAGTGTTTTATAAAAAAAGCTAGGGAAAAAACCCATAAGGGAAATTTTAACCATCTATAATGCCACTTGTATAGCAGTAGCTACTTATGGCTCAGGATTATGGGGTTACTCAAATGTCAGTACAATTCAAACCATGGAAAATAAGTTTTTACGTTACATCTTGTCCGTCCCTGAAAGCACTGCGACCTTTATATGCCACGCTGAATTGGGTTTGGTGTTTGTCACTGACACAATCAAGATCCAGACGATTCTTCTTTGGCACAGGGTTTGGACAAATGACAAGTGTGTGGTTAACCGGGCCATTTTAAAGGACGTTCAAGCACTGGATAATATTAACAATTTTAAATGGATATGCTATGTTAGAAATTTTCTTGAAGAACTAAGCTGTGCTCAATATTTTGAGGATCCATTATCTATGGTACACATCTCAAGAAGAGGACTAAAAAACTTGTGCATTGCTCACCTCATGAAAATAAGGCAAATGGAGGAGGTGAAAAAAAAGACTGTTTCTGCCCATCAGGCAATTATAATTGGAGAGAAACTACAGCCAAATCTATCTTTATACATGTCCAACCATGAACGTTTCCTTTTAACCCAGTTTAGATTTAACATCATTTTTTCAGGTTATTATCTTTTCCCGTGATGAATTGTTGGTCGAAAGACTTATGTCCCTGCCCATGTGATGATGTGTCTCCGCAATCCGATATTTATATTTTATTTTTTGGTAAATTTTATTCTTTTTATCGTAGAAAACGTATTATTCCTATTCTTAAAGACTTAAATGTATATAGATGTCGCTTAGCGTTTTTAGAGTTTCAAAAAATGGAAACTGTTTTTATGGTGGCATCACTCTCTGAATTTTTTAAATTAGTTTTTAAGTGTCGTAAAACCCTTCACATGAATTAATTCTTATGCTGTATCTATGTTTTTTTTTAACATGTTCTTTTGTTGAGATCTTAAATAATGATCACCTGACCCATTGTAAATTGTACTTTTCATGCTACTTTTATGGTTATTCTCTGTTTTTAACCGAATAAAGTATTTTGAACTGAACTGAACTGAGTGGTCCACTCACACTTGACTCCATTTTAGTGGGATGGGCCCAGTGAAACTATGCAGATTGCTAGTATGGACGCTCACCACATGTTATGATTGGAAGAGGAGCTTATATTCAGAGTATCACACATTGTTTGACTTAGGCCCCCTCACTTAGACATGTGCATGTCTCCTCTGGCACTTCAAATTTTGGACAAGGAACACAACTCACTGGCAAACCCTGATGTAATACAGATCCTACATTGATTCTCATGTGCCTACATAACCAACAGTATAGATGACCATATCTAATGGACTGACATGGTAGCCTGTATTTGTGGGTTGTTGGTCAACCGAAACCCAACATAGTAGTAATGCTGGAATTGGTGTCAAGTACCTAGACAGGTTTGCCACCCAACTGGTGCCATTCACCTCAGCCTCTTACCATTCCTTACTCAAGGGCTTTGTGGTGGCAAACTATTTATTCCTATACATTGACTGATCCCTGTTTCACATTCTCTGACTTTGACATATGTAGCACAGTGAAACACTTTGCCTCCAGACTCCCTCCTGCGACATGCTTCATCTTCAACATGGGGCACATAATATATAGGATGTAGGGCCCCAATAGGCTCCTCTCTGTCATGCCTACCCAACCACAACACAGCAGTGCTTGTGTATTTGGGAGATAACCTTGATGTATACATGTACCGCCTACTCACATCCTTCCTATGCAATATCTCCACATACACACGCACTGGCAGTTGTATGTGCTCAGGCAGCACCTACAGTGCACGCACTACCAGAGGACCATCAGCACCACACACTAGGCATCATTAATGAGGTTTTGGTGTAGGACAGCACCACAAGGATTCTTTCGCAGCTGCTATTCAGAAAAAAAGGGCAGTAATATGCCCTATCTATACAGCCCATTCCTGTACTTTTCCCCTGCACTAGTGCACACATGGCAGACATGCTCCAATGCAGCCACCCTTGCGGCATCAGTCAAGAGTATCTGTGTTGTAGTGGTGATTGTTTTTTTGTGGAGGAAGGGACTCCTTCATGCACAAATACAATCACAAAGAGGTTTCACTGTTTCTTTGTAAGCAGGAGAATGCAGAGAAAAAGTGAAAGCAAAGAGAAATAAAGGTAGTTCTCCTCGTTGTCCCTTCTTACGAGACCTTGTAAATTTTGGAGCGTGTCAGATTCCATGGATGTTGCATAGGAACACCCACAGCAACACCCATGGAACGTCCCTTTTGCGCAGAGATAGGGGGCATGTATACTAGGCCATGAAAAGCCACGCAGGGTGGACTTTAATATGGCCAGTCCCATTGCGCTGCTGATGGCGCAATGGCCTTGTCAATAAGTCGCACCATGTTTAGTTTCAACACACATGATCATCTGGTGTGCATCACTTGCATTTCCCCCACACCCAGGTGCTTATTACAAGCCCAGTGTTCTCCCATAACATCACTTTTCTTGATGCCCCGGAGCCTCACAGTGCAGATCCCTCACTTTGCGGCCAGTCCAAGCCACATGGGCGTAGAGTAGGGCAAGGTTTCGCTTTTCACTTTTTTGCCTTACTCCATACCTATGAGGCCATTCAAAGCCACGCAGGGTAGTTTAGCATCACAACACAAATATGACCAGTATGCAATAAAAAGTGTGGTTCATGGTAGCACAGGCGTCTAGTGACTGAGATCACATGGAAGTAAATATTATTATGTAACTGGAGTGAGCTGTGAAACATGCATGTTACTGTGGCTGTCATATATATTATTCTTAACAGTACAAAACACATATACTGGCCCTTGGCCCTGCACATGGCACAGTGGAGTGCTTGTAGTTAGCTAGCTGTACTTCAGGACATAACATATTTGCACACATTGCCCCTTGTTGCGAAATACCCTGTAGGTCTTGAAGTTCCTTATGGGCTGCACTGTCTTTTCCTGGAAGTCCTGCCACCAACTGCTCTGGAATGGCAGCTGCCACCTGCCCCTCCAAGACATCCAGCTCCTCCTAGTCCAATGGGCTCCATCCTCCAGTCTGCATTGCTGCCTTCAGGTTGTTTGCTATTTTCTCCTTTGTCCTGTGCTTTAGGTCATGCCAAGATTTATTCAAGTCGGTGACTGTCCTCTTTTCTTGTCCCACGCTGTGTATCTTGGCCAGTGTGAATTGTCAAATGGCTTCTTTCTTTCACAATGGCTATTTTGAGGTGACAAACAGCTGCCGTTGGTGGTCTGCCACCTCAGTAATCAGGATCTCATTCTCCTCCTCACTAAAGCGCACTTCCTCTTCCTCAGGAAGTTTGCCTGGTCATCCTGGCTAGTGCTGAGGTTGTTGGGGTTGTTGTCCTGCATCTGATCTCTTCTCCCTTCTCCATACCTGTATTCAGTTTAATTCTGGTATATATATTTTTGGGTTTGTGTTGTTTTTATCCATTTTTTCACATTACACGCAGTAATTGGCATTAAAGTTATTTGGCTCGTGCTAAGTCATGCTATTCTGCTTAATGACACATTTACAGCAGATGTGTGAGTTTGTACAACGTCATAATGCCGGCTCCAGTGTCAGTTTTTTTTAACATAGCTGGCAGCTTATGATATGGTGCGTCTTACAGTAAATGTTGTGCATCCATGTCGCAAAAACATGATGTAGAGTTTCACAAGTGATTTTGACCCATTGCTGCCACAGAGCAGCAATGTGTAACTTTTTGTAAATGAGGCCCATTGTTTCTTTATTAAAATCATTTTTCTAAAATCTCACATCAGATTTGGAATAAAATGTGCAGCCAATACCTTTTGCCACACTTTGAAGATGATGCAAACATGATAAAAGAAGGCCCAGTGAAGCTTCATTTGTCAAGCTCAGAACAGTGGCAATGTTTCCGCCTACACCGGTACTGCTCCTCCATTTGAGCAGAGGAGCATTGCCCCACAACCCCCAGAGCTGAAAAATAAAATTGCAATAAATGTATGTTTTACCATTTTATTTTTCAGCAACCCATCCTAAACTAAGTGGCAGGACAGTGCAGTGCCAGTGCTGCCTAGTAGCAGTATAAGGGAGCTGGGTGCTTTAAAATGCACATGTCTCTTTGGCTGCCCGTCTCAGGATGGCCAGTCAACCATGCACATTTTAAAGTTCTTTAACCTAGCTATCTTGGCCAGCTGGGCTAGAGAAAGTGCAGGCCTCGAGTGCTCTTAGGAGTGCTGAGAGAGCCTGCTCTGTCCAATCTTGATGCCTGCGTCAAGATTGGGTATGCAGTTTCCTGCTTCCTGAGCCTACAGAAGACACCCGAGGGAGGAGGATGTCACGCTGCAAGTTAGGTAAGTCTATTTTATTGTATTTTGTTGGGCCCCTCCACCCCACCACACGTGGTACAAGTCAGCCACCACTGTGCCTACCACAAATTCCAACTGTGCCCTCATCCCAAACCACCCTGTATCATGGATGAGCATTCCGCTTCTCAGAAACCACTAAATCTGCTCACTTGGGTAGGACAGTTATTTTCTTAATGCCCATTTTCTTTTTATGCAACCTCTCTCCTTTACATTGGCAAGCTCACCCCCCAATGAATCATCCTCATTAAGATTAATTCTTCCTCCAACCCTGTGAGGCATTGCTCCCATAAATGCTGTGCATCTATGCTTATAATCACATATTTATGGGAAACAACACTTACAACGCAACTTTTACAATGCACTAGCTTTACAACGAAACTTTTACAACGCAACATCCATTACAACGCATACCATTAAAACGCAACCATTACAACGCATGTCACTACAACGCATACCACTTCAACGCATTACATTACAACGCAGTCGTTATAACGCATACGATTACAACGCATACCTACACTATCCAACACTTACCCTACTGTTGCACCCCCTGGAGTTAGAATACTAATTTTCACCCCTACACTATTCAATACTTACCTTACTGTTGCAACCCATGAAGTTAGAATAGTAATTTTTACCCCTACACTATCCAACACTTACCCTACTGCTGTACCCCCTGGAGTTAGAATAGTAATTTTTACCCCTACACTATCCAATACTTACCATACATGCAATGTAATGGTATGTGTTGTAATGGTATGCGTTGTAAATGTAGTATGCGTTGTAGTGGAATGCATTGTAGAGGTAGTTTCAAAGAATTTGTTGTATTGGCATGCGTTGTAATGGAATGCGTTGTAATGGATGTTGCGGTGTAAAAAATGTGTATTAAAGGTATGCGTTGTAAAAGTTTTCATAGTAACGACATACATCCCATATTTATAAAATCTAATTGGCTATTTATGAAAACACATATTTCATCTGTACAATTGTCTAACAAAATATGCTTTTGGATAGGCATGTTTACCTGGCATGATTGCACAGACCCTCATGTCACAAAGCGTAGCTGCCTGCGACTTTCCTTTACCATACAGGTAGGCCTCTAGTGAAAAAAACTGCTGTACGTAGAAAGGATGCACAACCATTAACTTTCCCCCATGAATTCCTTTCAGTCGAAACATTTATTATTGCCATTTTTACAGTGCAAGACATCATCACTCTCCAGTATCATTGTATTACAATTAATTTCCAATAAATGACAAAGCGATTCACAATAGACAGGTGAAAAATCTGGCCATTCTCTCCTGTGTGCTTTCCCTTGCACCCATTTATCTCTGGTGCCACCGAAAGCTAGTCAATGTGTGGTTTCTCAGGAGAGGCCAGTTTCTCCATATACAGAGCAAATACTTAATCTTATAAATGTTGTCATTTGTAAACATGCATCTCTGAAGCCCCTTTACCAATATCCTTAATAGATAGGTGACTAATTAGACATATGCATTTTTATGCAGCATTCTTTTAGCTTTTAACAAGTAATATACTGCAATTAATAATTCTACGGTTACAATTCTAGCAGTTAAGTCATTAAAGCAACAACTCTAAAGTAAAACATTAACACACTGGTCACAGAACAACAATATATATTTCAATGATGAGCAATGACAATATATGTATAGAATGAGATTAGAATGAGGAAAAGTGGAAAAAAATAATCCCTAGATGGGGTTATGGAACAGATTAAGGGCCCAATTACGAGTTTTGGCTGTCTACAAGATCGGCAAACCCGCAGTTGGTGGCGGCAAGCGCCGCATTGACCGTCCAAACACCACATTACAACGGTGGCAGTCGGACTGCCATGGGACCGCTGCAACAGTCGGGATCCGCGATCCTTCAGCGTTGGTGGGGTGGTCTGGGGCAGCAATAAACTGGCAGTGCGCTCTGGCATCGCAAATGATATTAGGACTTTTATGACCTCCGCACTTTTCATGGTGGTGAACCAGTCATGAAAAGTGTGCCGGTCTGGTAAGTAAGGGCACCTGGTGACCCTGTGTAAGGGTCTGCATGCAGGGGCACGCATGGTGCACCCTAACATGTGCATCCACCCCATTTCCTTCACGGCATGTACTGGAAAATTGATGCCATGCGGGAACCACATTTTGTTATGTGATGCAAAACAATGACAGCCTTTCCTTTCTCATTCCCAGACTGTTCAGTCAGATAAAGAAAAGTAAACACCAATCCGCAGCAATTTGTAAGAAGACAAAGCTTCACATTTGCCCTGTCTTTAAATCACCAGCAAATGTTAGTAGTTAAACACAGAATTTAAAGCAATCTTTATTTAGTACCTAAAATTATCTGAACCAACAAACATCTGCACATGACTGACCCAAACTTCAGGAAATACTGGTCTAGCTTACCAAAGCCCAACAAAAGATCAAACAGAATCAGCAGTAATGAATCACAACACATTAAAAATGAGGATTGTGGACTCAGCAATAATATTCACAATATATTGTTGGGTGCTGTATGAAGCTGGGTTATTAGTAGGTAGAGGTAGGTACCTTCAGCTAGTAATAATACCACAATCCCTAATACGGTACAGTCAAATCTCAATAAATGCATCCTTGCTCAATGCTTGGTAGTTTGGCAGACAAGCAGTTAGGCTTAACTTAGGAAACAGGTGTGTAAAGCATCTTATATCACCACAAAAATAAATAAGTAAATGAGACAGCACAATAAAAATCAAACATCATTTTCTAAAATAAAGAATGTTGTTATCTTTAAAATGACAACTAAAACAACAAAAACCTGATGAAGGAAACTAGAGATATGATTTTTTTTAAGTTAAAATAGAACAAATGTGCATTCTACTCCCAAAAATCTTAAAGCACCACTTGCTGGTGGCTCTGGACCAGGACAAAGTCAAAGTTTTAGGCCAACCATGATGCAGTGTGGGGCGGATAGATTTAAGGTTAGGTCCTGGTGAAGCTTTTATCTTCACTCGTAGTCACTTTTTTGGAGGTTTTTCTCTCGATAATGAGTTCTCGGGTTCCTCAGATCCAGAGTAGGCTTCAACTATGGTGGCCTGCTGCAGTGAGATGCCTCTGTGAACCGTTTGAAGTCCTTGTACTCTGCATTGGCAGCGAGGACCTCTAGAGTTTCCAGTGAGGTCAATTCTGAAATCTACGATGGTGATTGACTCAAGACATTGAGACAGTCTTCTTCTGGAGCTTTTGGACAAAGCTTTGCAAAAAGTGCCCAAACTTTCAGAAATCCTCCTGGTTATTTTCCCTTGATTTGAGAAGTTTCCAGTCTTACCAGCCAAGGATTTAGAAGTATTGGACTGCCTCTTGGGATCTGCGAATCCATTTCCCACAATGCACCTGATCAGTCTAGGGCAATTCAGTTGTAGTTGGTCAGCTGGTGTAGTCCTTATGATGGATGTTGCCAGTGGCTTATTCTTGCACTTTTCTAATCTGTTGCTGCTCAGGGAGTCCGCAGTCCTTTTGTGGAACCTTGAGAGTGTGCCAGGTGCAGTCCTTCGAAGTGCAAGCATTCTGTGGTGCAGTTGGGCAGTCCTTCTTCTCAAGATATTTCAAGCAGGAATCTGAGGGGCTCCTACGGATCTCCCATATTTATTCCCCATACTGGGCAGGCAAGAGGGGGAACCCAACCAATGGGTGTTTATTTGCCTCCCTCTGCTATGTCCAATTCCTGAAAAGTGTGACATATTTTTTACCCAGAATGCCTTATCCTTCAAAAACCAAATTTGAGAAATGTTGTCCTTCGAGTGTGTGTTTTTCTAACCTAAACCACAAGTGTGACTAACAAATGACTTGACTCCTCTGCCAACCCCTCTTCTGAAACTAATTAGGGTGGCTCCCATATGCCTGGGGAGTTAGAAGGGGGCTGTTGGCCTGGGTCTGTGATATCTGTCTTCCTACCTATGAAATCTAGCTTATCTCCCCAGCCCCAATCCTCTCCCTGACTCTCCCAGAAGCAAATCTCCTCCCACTAAATTGCTGTGTTGTTTCAGCCCCAGGCCTCCTGACATCAACCCAGGGAGCAGCTTGGCTCAGGCTGACAAAGGCTGGCCAATTAGAAGAGGCTGCAACAGAGCTGTTTTAGGTAACTTCAGGATAGTAAGTTCTGAAACTACTTCCCTGTAATAGTTATAAGAAATCTGACCATGACAAGTTAGATTTATTGTGACCATTATTTTAATACTTTGAATCATATTGCTAGCGAAATTTCATCAAAAGTTAGACTTTATTAAAGTTTAATGAAGCCTACCAATGTTAGCCTATGGGGCTATTAGCACTACAATGGGGAAAACAGAACCTTAACTGTTTTTCCCCACCAAGGAAGATAAAACATATTTATAATATTCCTGCTTTTTATAAGAAGGCACCTTAAAATTGGGGCCACTAGGAACGACCTAATGGGTGACATATATGTAATAGAAGTACCTTCATTTCCAAAGTCAACTTTGGACACAGTTTTATTTTAAAACCCTTTCTTTTCCCGCCCCTAGGAAGGCAGTGCTCCACCTGAAAGTTCCATCACCCAGCACCCCAATATAAAATATTAGGTGGGATACTTTATGTATGAGGTTATTTTAAAACCAGCCAGCAAGGCAGGCTTGGCTTTAAAATGACACCACACACCACAGCAATGCACACTGGGGTCTCTAAACCTACATGCCCTAACATATGCTATGGACTCACAGGTCAATTGGAATTATACTAATTACCACATACCTTTTAAAGACAGAGCACTGGCCCTCGGCCCGGCTAGCAGAGCCCAGCACACATTCACAGTCAGTAACCACCAGTATCAGTCAATAAATGGGAGTGCTCATGGCAAAAATAATCACTTTCCTAGAGTTGTTAAAACCAGCAGTGATCCCGGACAGGAGAGCATCCAATAGAGCGTAAAGTCTGTAAACATGTATGCCAGGCATTCTTTTCTGCACAGAAATCTCACGGAGTAGAGATCTTGGAAAACATGTTCTTGAAGGTGGAAGATGATTGCCTTTCTGATCCTTTAAAGAATTTTTTTGCAAGCTGCGTCATCATAGTTTTGCAAAGATAAACATTGGCTTAGTGGGCATAGTGTGTCAGTTGACTGAATTAATTTTTCACTTTAAGTAGTGTTCCCCTGTTTTCAAGGTTGCCCATTTCTCTGTCTGTGCACCTTTCTTGGGGCCAGTTATATGTACCTTTAGAATAGTGATTTTCAATTAGCACTTTTTCCTAATTTCTATTTGGTAATCGCTATTCTAAATATATGAAAGATTTATTTTTAAATGAGCAATTCCTAGTGCATCGCGAATAGTACTACCTTATGAATATTTATAAAGTAGGTCACAAATTGTGACACACTGGGAATCACACCATCACAAGGATGGTGGCCTGCTTGGGTCAGCAAACCATCATGCCTGTGATTATTTTTTAATATAGCACTTTTTTTAATGAAGCCCATTTCCCTTAAAGGAAACAGGACTGCATTTATAAATAAAAGTTTTTTGTTTGTTTAAGAAGATACAGTGGTCCCTTGGACCTCTGCCTCATCTTAAAAAAAACAGTTTTCATTCACATTTGTGAATGGGTTACCACTACATGTTTGTGGTCAGTAAAGTATTAATGTTTTGTGACCAGAATTTAATTGCAAAACATAAATACATGCCATTCTAATATGGTATTTGGAAGGTATTCCCCTTCCAACTACCAAATTAGTATTTGGTTGCAAACCCAAATTTCGATTCGCTAATCTGTTACCAAATCACAGTTTAGGTTTCACATATATAAAATTGCATTTTTGAAGTTGCATATGCACCAATTCTTCGAATTAGCCATTTGTGAAAAAAAGCTTAGTAGATCTGGCCCTTCATTTAAAAACTCTTGCAGTCTTATGTAGGTTTGTGGCTCTGTGTTTGCAGTGAGGCTAGACACATTTTTCCCTACATCATGGAGACTTTATAATCGAGATCATAGCACTTGCTGTTAATTTTTGCTGTCTTGTTTTTCAAATTCCTATAGTGTCAAGTTGGTTAACTATCTCTGTGTTTGTTGTGTAGTTTAGTTGCTTCTCACATTGGTCATTTTGCCCATAACATAGAGGCTTTGGGCAAGGTTTAGAGTTTGGCGGAAAGGGTACTCTGTTGCAAAGTTGATGGAATACCATGACTACTAGGTTTATGCCAACACAATAAAATGTATTCCGTTAGAATAAATCTTCCAATGATGGCCATCAGACGTAAGCCATTTGACCATCAACCCTATTTGGAGTGGGTGGTTAGATGGGTTTTATATACCTTGGTTGTGAGGGACAGTAACAATAAAAAAGAATATCACCACACCATGTCACAAAACTCTGACGGTGTTGGAGTCATTTGTTTTTATGCTTCAAAAGCAAACTCCAGAATTAGGAGTTTGTTTTTGGGAAAGTAAATCTTTTAAAAGTTGGGTCTTAACATCTGTCTCCAATGGCGGACAAACACCAAAAGTTTTAAATGGCTTAGTGTGAACTGTAAACCCATACCATTCAGCACTGGGCGGTGAACTCTGAATTGAGCCCTTTGACATTTGCTTTTTTTATATTCATGGATACTGTAGTGCCAAATTCTCATATCCTCTTAGCACCGGAAAGAATGGCAATTTTTAAAATAGACACATATCCGTGAGTCAAGCCTGCTATACATAAGGCTGTATTACCCTTAGTTCAAAATATGAGCTTTTAGCCACCACAGCAGATAAGCAATGGTAAGTGAATTGAGATCCTTACTCATGGCTAACTTACGAAAATTTGTGGGAGTCACAACCACATTTTTATCTAAACTCTCAGGGCTAATTTCTGCGAAATATTAGCATTATAAATATTGCTGCATTACTTCAAGAATAACTACATGTCCATAATAGCAGCCAGCACCAATCTCCTCAAATATTGCCCCAAATATGTTTAGATAATGGGCTCAAGTGTCCTGTTGCTTCTAGCTAGAATCATCCAGGATTTCCTCTTCAAAAATACATTATCAACTATAGGGCTCTTGCAATTTCTAAATACGTTGATGTTGTACTGGAAACAAACAATTTAAAAGCATCAGTAGAGCATTTGTGAGACAATAATCTCAATTTTTTAGTGCCTCTGGCCAATAATATGTTGCAAACTCCCAAAAGAAAGATGGCTACTTTTCATCCATATCAAGAGTAAGTTTGCTATATTGGTATGCTGACCTTGGTTTATAATTCCATACAGCACAGAAGAGGTATAAAAACTAAATGATGAAACAATCGTGGGTGCATTCTTCACAAAAGACAGAACATTTATAGATAGCTGCTCTCACACGCTTGGTTTCTCTTTCAATTGAATAAAGAGGGCTGCTTCTACCTAAATATATTGGGGCAGATTTATGTAAACTGGCGCATCCCCAGGGATGCACCAGTTAATGTGCGCCACAGTGCGCCACAGCTCCGCCACCCATGGTGCGCCGCATTTCAATGCGGCGCACCATGGGGCAAAAATGTCACAGATGCGTGACGCATCTGTGCCGGAAAGGTGGCGCATTGCTGGAGTTGCGTCGCAAGTGCGACGCAGCTCCAGCAGGGCTCGGGGGTGCCCCATCTTCACAATGCTGCGACAAGACCTACGCCTGCTTCAAGCAGGCGCAGGGTTTTGTCGCAGCATTGGCCTGAAAGTGACTGAGTGAAATCTCATAGATTTCACTCAGCCACTTTCAGGAGGCGTTCCTGTGCAGGAACTCCCCCCCCCCCCCCCCTGCGCAGGAACGCCTCCTTATGGCGCAGGGCTTTACAACGTGACACATCTCCTAGATGCGTCACGCTGTCAATAGGGCGCATTGTTTGCGCCGCCGTTGCGTCAAATAAAGTGACGCAATTGCGGCGCAAAGAGGCGCAAGGGCCTCATAAATCTGCCCCTATGTTCCTTGAAGATAGCCCTCTTGTCCAGAATGAGTACTTCAAACACATGCTAGACAAGAAGAGAGCAACAAATACCAAACGTGTCAATCTGGGGCCACTCACTCCATCTTTCATTATTTTCTGATCCAAATTTCACTTCATGTTTAACCTTCCTGCATTTTCCAGAAGAAGCCCCCTGGAACTTCAGAGTGGTCCGAATGGCTCACATGGATGCAGACTAGAATCCACTTTCCTCCAAGGTCAAGTCACTCTTTCTCCATCGGAGCCCTGTTTACTGGGTCTAGGTATGACAATGAAGTACTGTGGATTGTCCGACCTCAGGCAACCTCCTCATTTACTTTATCACTGCTGCCGTGCCCTCAAGGACATGCTATGTTGGAGCTAAGCATGGCCTTAGCAAGAAATGTATTACAAGTATGTGTGTGGGGGGAGGGGGGTGTCAGCTTGTGGTGCACAATGGACAATCCAGTTCAATATTGACACTAAATATTGTCAGATCATAATATTGTGATAACAATGTTGTGACTTCAAAAATATGGAGCATAAGCATAATAATATTTTTTTTTACTTTTTGCAATAATGCTGAATTTTTAAATATTGTCTACGATAAACTTTTTTATTATGTTGTTTTATGTTTGTATTGGATTTTCATTACATTATTTATATTTATATTATTGGGTAATGTATTCAAATTATTTTCTAAAATATAATATAAGAGGAATACGTTTTTTACTTATATGGTGAACATGATGATATTTATTTTTTAATTATCATTTTATTTACATATGTATTTATTTTTAATTATGTAATATATTTTAAATTCGACTTCTGTGGGTTTCATAAGGAATGCACTTGTTCTAAATATAATATTGTATTGTATATGCTTTATTTCGAGAAGTTTCATCATAAAAGCTTCAAAAAGACATTAAAAATGAGGTAGAAAGATGCAAACAGACATAGGATACAATAAATAGTCCAGAAAAGTGTACACGAACATACATGAAAGTGCACTAATAGATCTAATAAATACTACAGTTGTCGTGAGCTGTAGAATAGGTACTAATAAAAACTTGTAAGTAAAAACGTGAGTGATTTGCAATAAAACTGTTATTAAAAAGGCACGAGCAAAATAAGCCAGGCATAAGCCTCATAATCCATAAAGTATGGGACCCCCAGTACATGCCCAATAAAACACCTATGTTGGGCCTACTTTCAAATAACAGATGAGGTGATTTAATCTAATATGAAGTGGTCAGTGCATAGAATATAAATCCAGTAGAGGTTGGGTATTCCTTCTCAACTTCAGGGATACGCTATTAAGTCACACCTGGCAATGCTTTGCGTCTAATTAGCCAGGCATGCCTAAGGACCTTGGCCACACCACACACAAAAAGAACTCTTGTATCAGACTTTAGGATGCGCAGAGCAACCCGATGGTCCTGCGTGCCCAGTTGTTGGCAGATTGGTTTTAGCCATTTAGACCTGGGTGCTTTATACACTGGGCAAGCAAACATGACATGTGCAACCAACTCCAACAGGTTCATGCAAAATGGACAGTCTTTTGATGTTGGTTTTGGTGGGTGCCATTTGGCGGTGAATGCGCGGACAGTGAGTGCGCCAAACCTAAAGTGAATATACAATGTCCTGTCCCTTAGGACTTGAATTACATCTAAATAAGGCTCTAGGTGTCTAGTCTCATTATGGAGGTAGAATTCTTCCATCAATCTACCCACATCAGGTTTGTTGATTCCCTGGTTATCCACCCTCATGCAATACATCTGTTTAATCTCCCCTTTACTTGGTGGGTCCTGCCCGCCCCAATGTCCTTGCAAGTCCAGAGCTGTCAGTGTCTTCCTGACACTTGACATCCATCTAATTATATGACCGGCATCCTAATGTAAGATCTCAGTTAGTGCCTCAGCATATTTGGAAAGGTCATGGGTCCACCTAAGGCAAGCCCAAAAGAGCAGTGGGCACAGCTTTGCTATGTCACTGATTGACCTCCTGCCCGTGTCGAGCATTAAAGGTGTTTATGGTATGTTGCAGGGAAGCATCACCAGATCCCTAAAAAACTTACATTCAGATCTGCAGATGTCCTCAACATTATCAAACCCCTATAGCTCGGCTCCATAAAGAGCTGTGCTGACTGCCTTGGCGCCATAAACCATGAGGGCCGGTGCAACTGGCCTACTCTGTGAGGAACGATGTTCTTTGCCTAGTGCTCCGGCCACACGTACATGGCCCATAAGCACCTTAGCTAGGTGGGGATTCCATGACATTTTATGAGAGTAGGACACCCAGATAGTCAAAGGTACCGACTCTCCCTCACCCATCAAAATATTGCTTCTAAAATAATATGGGGGTAAATGCCATGAAACTAGTCTTTGTAGTATTGATAACCAGTCCCCAGGAGTCACAGAAGATTTGGAATCTGTTAAGTAATCTTTTTAAGCCTGCTGGGGCCTTGGACACCAGCAGGGTGTCGTCAGCAAACAGGAGGGTGGGTACCTTGTCGCCCGTCAGCTGGATCTTCTTGCAAAAAGCTGACAACCCAGTTCACATATAAAGAAAACAGGATGAGTGCCATAACACAACCCTGGTGGACTCCCCTGTTAAGTGGAATCCACCCAGTCATCTGGCCTTGTGTCCCCATCTCACCTGGGCATAACTGCCCTCATGGAGCCGGAACAACAGGTTAAGGATAAAGGGTGGAACACCCATATCTCCAAGTGTATGCCACAACTTATCCCTGGGTACCAGGTCAAAGGCAGTCTTTAATTCAATCAATGTGAGATAAAGACTGCCCTTGCCAATCACCTCTATCTTCCAGTATATAAGGAGCAGCCTGAAAACCTGGTTGAAGGTTCCAGTGCTGGCCCTAAACCCAGCTTCGCATTGAGAGAGGATGGCTTTGTCTTCTGCCCATAATCGAATCCTCTGTAACAAAACTCCACCAAAGACCTTCTGCCTTGCGTCTATCAAACTAATTGGTCTGTAGTTCGAAGGGTCTTCTCTGGCACCCTTTTTAAAAATTGGGACAACCTTGGCACCCTTCCATGAGCCCGGTACAGGGCTACCACTGGCAAAAGCATTAACGAGAAGGATGTAGCATGCCCAGTTTGTGGTATCTGCGAGGAACAGATCTACCGGCAGATCATCCGGTCAAGCTACTTTGGCAGGGACTATCTTCTTTAGAGCAGCCTCAATCTCAACCAGGGCAAAAGGCTCAATGTAGCTATCAGCGCTAGAAAGGATGTAAGGGTCACATGGCTCCTCAGATGACATAACCTCTTGTGCATAGTAAAGCTTCCTAAAATGGTCGTGCCAATAATGGCTGGGGATGTGGTTAGGGATTGAGCAGGCTTCTTTCTTGTTTCCCTGAGTGACTAGGGTCCAAAATAAATTGGTGTCCTTCTTTAGACTAGATTCCTTCAACTTCTGCCAGTAAGATTCGTCCCATTAAATCTTTGCATGGTGCAAAGCTGCTCGGTAGTTCTTTCTGGCAACTTTGATCAGGGGGCAGTTCTTATTCTTCAATTGCTATTGTTAAAAGCTGTTCTTTATGCCTGCATTCTTTTGTATACCAGGAATGAGGCCCTTTAGAGGGAATATTGGGCCTACTGCTCTTGCCGGGGACTAAGAAGCATGCACTCAATTGTTCCACCGTGCAAGAATGGACAGTGCTAGCATCTACCAGCCTGCATGGGTCTGAGACCGTGACCTGAAGGTCCCGGGTGCTCCTGGCTAATACTTGCTGTATGCCAGCTATTTTAGATTCTTGTAATGCGACCTTGTGCCATTTTAGTAATCTTTTGCAATTAGAGGGAACAAGCTCTCTTGTGATAATTGGAGATGGAGTGCTCTCAAGATGGCACGGGGCAACCCATGGAAGCTTCATTGTAGCGCAAAGGGGAATATGGTCACTATCAGTGGTATTGCCCACCTGTATTTATGCCTGATCTCCCCAGATCCTTACATCTAGTAAGATGTAATTGATGCGTGAAAGGCAACTCGCTCTAATATAGGTGTTTGCGCCCTGACTATCCAATGAAGTTCTTCCATTCAGTGCCCTCAAGCAAAATTCTGTTGTGAGGGCATTGAGCTGAAGAGCGAACTGTGCCTATCTTTTAACCGGGGGTATATTTAGTGGGGGGATGGCCCATTTATTGTCATCATCCTCAACCCTAAGCAAATCCTTGGTGTCCAGGGGCTCAAAAGTGCAATTGAAGTCTCCTGCTACCACGATTCTAGAGTGAGGCGAGTCACTGACTAGGCTTTCTTCCAGAGCTGTGATAATAGGTGAGGGCCTGCCTACTTTGGTCCCCCATACATAGACGTTAAATAAATCAAGCATACCCCCCCGGGCCCCCTGATACTAAGTCTCAAAATATTCAAGCAGAAGCTTGGTTGCAAGGTGATTTGACAGCCCAGAGCAATATTCAACCAAATGATCAGACCCCCTGATGGACACCCTTTCCCTATCGTTGTTAATGGCGAGTAATAACAAGTATAGCCTGACTTGTGAAGAGGGACCAGACTCCATGTTTCTTGGAAAATACATATGTCAAAACCCTCAATAAATTAGTTCCAATGAGGGATTGACAATTTGCTTCTCAGCCCAGTCACATTCCAAGATAGTATCTTCAGGCTGGCCCAGCTACAGTGTTTCTACTTGTAGTATGTTAGCTAGGCAGGGCTAAGGTATTAGACAGTGTCTGAGAGTCTAAAGATACTGGATATTCCCTCCTCTTACCCTCTTAGTGACTAAAAGGGATTTACTATGGCCCATCTCCCCCCAGGATCTATATTCCATTAACACAAGATCAGTACTTAGGCCTGAGGTGTTATAGGAACTTGGCTTACTATTAAAAAGGGTGAACTGTGACCCGGGGTACATTTGGGGCTCAGTGGGTGGTCCATCAATGGCCTCCAGCTAAAAGAGTGGATGGTTGCATGGCGGTGGCCTACTCCTATTGGCAAGGGGAAACCACCTAAACTGTATTGAGGAAGATTCAGTTGGACAGGTACGATATTCCAAGGCTAGGAGATTTTCAGCCACGTCAGCCCTGTTCATGGTAAGCTCAATGCAATCTAAGGGTTAGGCGGACAAACCCTTAATGATGTCATCCTGTATAACTGAGCGGCAGCCCCTAACGTGGTGAATCCAAAGGATGGCTTTGCTAATCAAAGAAACTTCGTCCTCAAAACCACTCACTGTGCCAAGCTTCAGGGCATTAACCATCATGATTTTTGGAGCTTTGGGTGGGTGAGAAGTAAGTGGATAGTTCAATTTATTTTGAGCCTTTTGTAGGGGGTGATGTGCCAGGGGTGGAATAATGGGTTTGGTGGGGTTTATTGAATTCTGAGTGATTGCTAGGCTATACAAATCTTTGTGGGTGCTAGATTTAGGGTTATTTGAATGCTTATCCATGGGGTGGGATGGAGTGCACTTATAGGATGATGCAACGGAGGGGGGCGAGATTGAATCATGGCCTATAGAATTCCTATCTTTGGTGGCTGCCACACATGCCATGTGAGATTGTATGTTGACTTTATTCAAAATATTTGTACGCTGCTGATTAAATTTACTTAGAAGCCACAGAAGGAGCTAGAGAGGCTGAAGCTAGACACAAACACAGTGTTAACCTTTACAGTGAAACTCCATCTGTAAGGTGTACCCAACCATATCTCATACAGGTTGCGGAATACACAACACTGATTTTACCTGCCCAGGCTTAGGTTTGGTACCCTTCAATACCTAATAGGATTCCCCGAAAAGGAAAAGTGGTGCCATAAACTTCCGCCCTGTCCCTGTGTCAGAAGGTCCACCCAATCTACATTGCATTTTTGACTTTTTTGTAGTTTCTATATGGATATTCGGAGATCAATTTTAAAACCTTTGTTTTTAACTAAGAGACTTTTTTTTTTACTATAAACAGGCTTTCAACCTTCTATGTGGTTTGTAAAATCAGAAAATTATCAATGCAGTTATTCTGTACATACAACAGGCTATAAGGAGAAGGAAGGCATATGCTTTCTTGGACATTTTGTCATATGAACAATTAGACAATAGCTCGTAGTTAGAGTCATTTACACATGTATTTGCACTTTACGTATTTTAATGAACTGCAGGTTGTACCCCCTTGATTGCACATTTACATTTTTTTGGCCTAGATTGCTTTTTTCACATAATATTGTATTGTAATCTGACATCTTGCAACTCAATGTAACGCTGATCTCATTCCCCGACTTATATCTGGGTGTTTTAAAATTGTAATTTTAAATGTTTCTTTTAATAGTTTGCTCTATGGTGAGAATGCTTGCACTGAATAAAGCTGATTTGATTTGATTTGACTAAATGGATCCTTTTGTAATATCAGTTTCACCAGAGTAGTGAGATCTTCAGTCATGGATCTCAGAGTTCCTATCTAGGAACTAAGCATGTTAATGAGCTGGGATGAGTCCTGCGCTTCTGGGCTGAGCTTTACATTAAGCCCTACGATAAGCATAGATGGTTGATGGGGCGTGACTTCACTGCAGTCGTCTGGCAAATCCGCCAGTGGTAAAAACCTGTTTGCACAGGAAATAGTAGGTTCAGACTTGCTGTGTTTGGTGCAAATAATTAAGGTGAGAGAATGACAAGCTCTAGTAGAGTCCAATGATATCTCTAGTTTCATCGCTATATTGGATGTGGAAACCCCCTTTCTTGTTTTTTTTAAACATTGTAGGGATGGGGGTTGGGAAGGAAGGGCTCGTAGATTTAGAGGGAGGTTGGCCTGGAGTACGCGGCATAGTTGGTTCAGCCTCTAGAATACCTTCACTTACGCTAATGAGGGTGTCTATTCTATCCAAACTACAGTTACTTCCTTGCCTTGTTCCCCTTGTCAGCCCAACCGTTACCACCATCTCCCCCTCCAGTTCCCTCCATGGTCTTCCTTTTACCCAAATATTTAGCCTATACAACAAAGAGGAAAGAAGAATGGCAATAAATAACCAAATAACGAATAATTGGATTACAGACAAGTGTCAAGAATAAACTGCAAGCTACTGTGGTTAAGCGTTAGTTCATAAGCCTATGCAGGGAATTTCAGTCATTAAAGTTTTTCTGCTGATGTCAGCGCAGGCCCTGCTTATGTGGAAAAAATAGGAAATCGCACATTACCTCGAAGAGCAGGTGACAATCCGTGGCCTATGACGGGCACAGACAGACCCTCCATCCCGCGTGCGTGCCACGCTGCAGGAGGATTATGCTGCTTTTAAGCACCTCCAGGTGCAATGGATCTTCGCTGGTGGCAGGCTGAGGACCTGCAAAGAGTGCTGAGACCCGTAGTCCTGGTTGGTCAACCCGGTGGTGTCCTGGCAAAAAGCAAACAAGCGCGTCCCACACTGTGGAGTGGAGAAGTGTGGCTCACTGGTTAGAAGCGGCAGACCCTGAAGCAGAAGTTGGCCCGGGACCAGGGTTCAATTCTCAACGCTGCTGGGTCTTGGGTCAATGTCCGCGGACTCGATAATTCTCGCCTAGGTGCCTACGCTAACCAAGGGTCCCACTCTGCAACTCTGGGCAATAGCTTGCTTAATCTTCACTACGGCCCCAGCAGCGCCGGGGATGCCTTGCTTCACCTTGGGGGTGCCCTCTCACAGGGAAAGCCAGGACGGGTTCCCCAGCGGTATACAGCGCCAGGACGCCACGTAACGAGGTAACAGTGCGCTTTACAAGTATACATACATTACATTACATTACATTATGCTGCTTTTAAGTTTTAAGCACCCCCAGGTGCAATGGGGCATCGTTGGTGGCAGGCTGAGGAGCTGCAAAGAGTGCTGGGACCCGTGGTCCTTGTCAGCCCGGTGGTGTCCTGACAAAAAGCAAAGAAGCGCAAATACATTAATATTCATAATTTAATATAGTACTAGAGAAAATGTTTTAATTTGGGGTTATTTTGATAGATTTATTCGACTTATAACATTTTTATTATACATTTGTTTATATGTTTCTACATTTGCAGATAGTATGCAGGTTGGGGAGTGTTATTTTTAAAGTGTTTATTAACATTTGTTTAAATTTGACACGTATAAAGGTTATCACTGTTATTTATTTGTTTACATGTTTTTTGATTTTGCAATTGTATATTTATTTTTATTTTAGAGGTGTTTGGTTTATTGGGCAATTTGGTTGGATAGTCTGCTATTTAAGATAAACATTAATTTATATTAATTGATTACTGTTAGACCTGACAACCTGAGGGTGGCCTTCCCCGCACTTATTGTGCCACCCATTTAATTAGTCATTTTAAACCATGTTTCAGGCCTGCCATTGCAACCTGTATGGAGTTTTAAATTGCCATTTATTAAACCTTTGGCCAGGTCTAAACCATATTATAATACATATAAGTCACCCTTAGAGTTAATATATGTTTTTCACTACAAGGCCTACTTCTACCTGATTGTGACATTAGTTACCATATTACATTTAATAATTGATAATCATTGCTTGGGAACAGTTAGAAATGTCATGTTTAGTCTCTCGAGAATTGTAATTTAAAATCCTCTTCAATGGTAAAGTCAAATCATATGTCACAATTCTGAAAATTTCACTTTTAGAAAGTAGAATTTTCTTGTAACCAGTGTGTTGTATGTTACTGTTTGTAATGACGCGCGTGGTCACAGGTGTGTCATTACAAACAATAATATTATGTTGTGTTTTAAAAGTGTGGATTGTGTGTTGTTTCCACGTGCTATGCGCTGTGTGAATGTATTGGGTTCCGCGTGAGGTTGTGATTCGAAAGGGGGAGCGGGGAAGATATGTTGGGAAATGACTGTTTGTATTCATTCAGTTGTTACTCGGACCGGAGATCACTTGTGGAATAAAAGACGCTTGCTTTTATCTTTACCTGGATTTTGTTTCTTCCTCTTCTGGATGTTCACGACTATTTTATAACACTGGCGACGAGGATTGGATTTCTCGATTTAGCTCACGAAGGGCATTTTGGTATATCAATCACCAGGAGACGATTGAAAAACAATTTCTGGTGGCCTGGAATTGATTATTTTGTGGAACATCAAGTGAAATTATGTGAATTATGTGCCAATAGTGACAAAACAGCAAAGACCTTGCCTAGTGTGCCACAACTAGTAGAGTTACCTGCATCACCTTGGAACAAAGTAGGTATTGATATTATTGGACCGTTTAGTGTATTACCACAACAATATTCTTTTTGCATAGTGATGATAGATTATTTTTCAAAATGGCCAGAAATAAAAATGGTTAGGGAAGTCACTATTGATGCTATTGTACAATTCATGGATGATATTTTTTGGAGAGAGGGCATTCCTCAAGAATTGGTAACAGACAATGGACCGCAGTTTGTCAGTAAGAAAATAGAGAGTTATTTTAGTAGATGTGGGATTTTTCACAAAAGAATAGCAGTATTCCATGCAGAGGCCAATGGCCAGGTGGAAAGACTTAATAGAGTGGTCAAGGAAGCTATCCAGTTGGCTGTTAAAGGTGGGTTATGTTGGAATAAGGCAATCCAGTCTATGCTGTTATCATACAGAACTGCTCCTAATGCAATTACTTTATTGTCTCCTTTTGAGTTATTGAGAGGGCGAAAGCCTAGCACTAATCTTGTACCTTGGTGGTTGAGGAATAAGGATAGTGGTCGCATTGATTTTGCTGAGGTTGATTTTACGGAAATTCACAAGAAAGTTGATGCATATAAAGAGAAAATAAAGAATGACTTGTTGAAAAAGGGGACAAAGAGTTGCGTTTCCATACAAGTACGGGATTTTGTGAGACTAAAAAAAGGGTAGTTTTGTACATAAGGGATTGGCAAAATGGTCTGATCCAACTAGGGTAGTTGAGGTATTTAGGAATGCTGTGAGAGTCCTGGATGGAAGTGTTTGGCATTTTAGTAGAGTCTCAAAATTTGATAATGACAGATACATTTCGGAGGATGATTCATCAAATGTGTTTTTGGATGTTACTACTAATGGATTGGTGGTACCTGGATCTACTGTAGTTTCAGGCAGTCCTTGCAGTTCTACTTCCCAAGAATTATTGAGGAGTTCAAGGAATCGCAGGGTTCCGGATAGGTTCAGGGATTTTTTTCTTACTTAGAAAAAAAAGGAAAGGGGGGAGGTGTGTTGTATGTTACTGTTTGTAATGACACGCGTGGTCACCGGTGCGTCATTACAAACAATAATATTATGTTGTGTTTTAAAAGTGTGGATCGCGTGTTGTTTCCGTGTGCTGTGTGTTGTGTAAATGTATTGGGTTCTGCGTGAGGTTGTGATTCGAAAGGGGGAGCGGGGAAGATATGTTGGGAAATGACCGTTTGTATTCATTCAGTTGTTACTCGTACCGGAGATCACTTGTGGAATAAAAGATGCTTGCTTTTATCTTTACCTGGATTTTGTTTCTTCCTCTTCTGGATGTTCACGACTATTTTATAACACATTTGGTGACTGTATCCTGTGTTGTGAGTCTCATGACTAAATGTACTTGGCAGCTGGCCTTTGTTTATTACTCTCAGACAGTGTCACAAAGGGGGACTTCACATTGGCATTCCTTATATAATAGGTAGGGGGAGCTATGACTTAACTCACTTTCAATTCAATAAGGGATGCCTCATACACTCACAAATAGCAACACACTAGATTCTTTTCACCCTAGATATCATGCGGCCTGGGCAGGTGAAGGAAGGAAATAACAGAACCAGATGGGGGGGGGGAGTCTAGAAGATTATCCCACTTCAAAGGTGGCACCAGGTATAAATACTGGACCCTGGGAGGACCCACACTTGAGTACACTTCTGGACCTGTTTATACTACAGAAGGGCTGCACTGCTGTCAGCGGGCTGCTCTGAATCTTGAGGCCTGCCCTGCCCTCTTAGAAATAAAATTGGACCTGCCTCATTTATCTTAGGAAGAGTGACCACAAGAGTCAACTGGCTGGCCTCCTGTTCCTGGCTATAGGTGCACAACAAGCTGCAGAGGCCTCCCTGCAACTGCCCAATGCCCTGGTGCACTGGACCTGGCTGGACCTGCAACTGGACCTGCCTGAGCCCTGCTGGCCTCTACTGATTTGAGTTACTGATGCCCAAGTGGTGCCTTCCCAGGTCCTATATTCTCATGGCTATTATCAGAGAGAACTTCTCATCGCCTAATAAAAAGTTGCGCCAAATCCGTTGCAAAGCAAGTGAAGCCCTACAAAGCCTCACTGCACAGCTGCAAGCTTCATCAGAACCAAGGCTTAACAATACTGAGCTCTGCAAAGCTGCTCCACACATCTGAAAGCTTAAACAGAATTGGTGCTGAGTGACACAAAGCCCCTCATAGCCAAGCCGCACAGCTGACAGCTTCATCAGAATCTACACATACTCCTGCAAAGCCTCACAGCACAGCTTCATTGCAAACCAACGGCAGGCAATGTGAAGACTCACTGAGCAACAGTGCCCAAACTGCGCACGAAAGACATAGGTACAATCCTCAGTGGGGAAAAATTGGTCCTGTGCCCTGCCTGCACTCTATGACAGGCGGCGTGAGCTTTCTGCTTTTTGACCATACTTTTATCTAAACTTTTAAAATGTGAAAGCTCAAGTTCTACTGATTGAATATTTGTCATTTTGGTCTCAAATTATTTATCACAATGTCTTTTTCTAAATTGGTGTGATATTTTCCTTATTTTGAGTTTCTACTGCATTGCTGTTTGAGTGCTGCATAAATAATTTAAATATTGCCTCTAAATTAAACCTGACTGCTTTTGTGCAAATCTACAAGAGGATGGCAAGGATTGTGGTTGTTGCTTGAAAAGGGGGAACACCTTCCAACCAAGTGCCCAATTACTCACAATTACCTTACAAAATCAAATTGTTGTTGATTGATGTGAATATGTTAATTTAACAAATATGTATTACGTTTTAATGAAAGTGTGTGAGATATATTGTGGAAATGAATGGGTAGTGTTATTAATAAATATATAAAACCAGCGCCTGCTTTGTACTTGTGATCAGGACTGGTACTATATATATATATACATTATATTACCTACTGGCAATCGCCAGTAGTTATTAATAGTTAGGACCTCATTTCTATTCAGAAAGCATTGTTTCTTTTGCCAATACCTTTAGCGCCGTTTGACGAATCTTCGCAAAAGTTTCAAAACAAATGGTTTGCTCAGGTCAGCTCCTGTCTTGTAAGTTTTGGGGTAATTCTTTGAGTGGGGGCTGAGAAAAAAGGGGGGTCCCAAACCGTGTTTTCTCCATGTTAATTTACGTAGGAAACTTTAGACAAAGCTACAGCCTGAACTGCTGATTAAAATTACACCAAATGTGGCTAAAGGAAGGTCTTGGTTCAGGAAGCGTTTTTTTTTTTATACGTTCAGTAGTTCCTGAGAAATTCAAAAATAAAAAATATTGATATCTGGGTACCAAGGAGGATTCGCGAACCCTCCCGATTACAAGCTACATTTTGATTGTCTTCCAACACTCCAAACCCTGCCATTGCAGACACTGCTTTGCTTCGTGGAATTGAGAGCAGAAAATCTCCTCTCGCTTCCATGAACCAAAGCAAAATTGCTTTTGGACAAGGGGAGCTGTATGTTAGCAGCTTTCCTTTTCCACAAGCAATGCCAGCTCACGTAGGAGGTAGGGAGCCGGCTGGTACTGCGGGTGCGTCGGCTAGGCCCCAGGGGATGGGGTCCCCAGGGCCATAATTGGCCTCAGGAGGGGGGCCACGCGGCCTCCCTCCAGAAACCAAAAAAATAATAAAGTCTGCCTGGGAGGGGTCCCCAGGGCAAATTGGCCCAGGGAATGAGGGCAAAGTGGCCCCCCCATTTAATAATAAAAAAATATATAAAACAAGGGTATGCCCCGAGGGATGGGGGCCCCGGGGCCAAAATCAGCCTTTTTCCCTTTATTTGTTTTAAAAAAAAAAAATTTTTAAAGGCTCAGGCCCTGGGCGATGAATTCCCCAGTGTCAAAAAATGACTACGAGATGGGGAGCCACACATCCCCCCTTTTAAAAAAATTAATCAAAGGGAAGCCGGCATCTCGCCCAAGGCTTTGCCCCCCGACCTGCACCAATCTGCAAATGCGCCTCCTAGTGCGTTCTGGGTGGGGGATTAAGTCCCCTAGAATCTTAAGATCCTTAAGGGCCAACTTGCCCACCAGGTACCTGCAGTAAACCCCACACAGTGGGTTTGCTGACAAGTGGTCAGAGGCCATGCCCCTTTTTACACCACTCTGCAAATGCACCCATTGGTGCACTGTTGGTGGGGTGATGAGGTCCTCTTGTGTCCTGAGGACCTCAGGACCGAAGTAGACTTCACCCCCCAAGCAGCAGTGTGCCAGGAGTGCCATGAGTGGTGTAAAAAGGGGGTGTGCCAGAGTGGTGGTCAGAAGGGGCATGGCCCTATCAACAATCCCACTATCTGGGGCATACTGGAGGTATCAGGTATGCTACAAGGCCCCCAAGGACCCCCAGCAGCGAAGTGGACTTTAATCCTCATCCAAGAGCGCACCAGGGAGTGCGTTTGCAGAGTGGTGGGGAAAGGGGGCGAGGCCTGCTATGAGAACTTAGCAATGCTGCTGTGTGGGACTTACTGGAGGTAATAGGAGGGGTAGTTGGCCCCCACAGGTGTCCTTGTGGGCCAACTACCCCTCCTGTTACCTCCAGTAAGTCCCACACAGTGGGATTGCTAAGAGGTCTTTGGAGGCCACGCCCCCTCCTTTCTCCATCACTCTGCAAACACACCTCCTGACACAGTACTGGTTGGGGGATGAAGTCCACATTACTCCTGAGAGACGTTGGGGGCCAAAAAGCCCTCCTGGTACCTTCAGTAAGTCCTATATAGTGGAATTACTGAGCGCTGGTTGGAGGCCCAGCCCCGTTTCTCCACCACTCTGCAAACGCGACTACCAGTTAAAGAGGCATTTGTAATGTAATAGGTTTCGCATTTGCCAGAGTTAGAGCTATTGGTGTTGTAAATTAAGGGTTGGCGCAAGACTACACTCCGCCCACGGAGTGTACGTAGTGTTGCCTACTTTGCATTTTGCAAAGTAGGCATAGTAGGCAACACTACGGACGCTCCGTGGATGGAGCGAAGTTGCCCGCCACCCGCCTCCCTCCCGCCCTCCTTTACATACATAAATGTAGGTAATAACTGCAGTAAAAGTAAATAAAAGCACTTACCTGGTCCGCGGCGTCCCGGGGCTCCCTCTTCTATTTTGCAACGTCTTCTCCCATCAAAATGTGCATGCGCGGCTGCCGCACATGCGTATTTCGATGCGAGAAGTCGGCGCAAAATAGAAGAGGGAGCCCCGGGACGCTGCGGACCAGGTAAGTGCTTTTATTTACTGTTACTGCACTTATACCTTAAATTTATGTATGTAAAGAGGGGCAGGAGGACGGAGGGAGGGAGGTGAGAGGCATGTAGTGGGGCTTCGCGAAGCGCGTGAGCGGGCATAGCATCATGCCCCCTTCACGTAGCTTTGCGTAGCCCCACTACGCCTACTACACCCACCCTTATTGTAAATGTTACAGTTTTTTACTAATGTTTTTGGAGCTGAGTGGATGTATGTTGTGTGTAGTGGAATTATGTGGTATGATGTGCAGTGAAATTATGTGGATAGAAAGTATGTGGCATTTAGCGTATAGGAATTATGTAGAGTGGGATTATGTGTTATGGAGAGTAATTATGTGGTATGGTTGCCTGTGTTGTGGAGTGGTAACCTCAAGTTTAGTCTTCCTCGTTTCCATTGAAGTCAAACTATGAACTCATGAGACAAAAAAAGAAAGAATCACTGAGGAGCACTTCCGGACCTAGTCAGAGGTATGAGCAGAGCCACTGGAATTATGCGACTGTTGGCTGACCGACTTTCGCACAATTATACATTTTCCGCATTAAACACATAATCCATCATCTGCTGCCTAATCTTCAGATTTGAACGAAAAAAAGCCTTGTTTCTAGCCCAAATGGCTCAAACATTACCACAAGTGCAGAGACAAGTGTTACAGCGTGTTGGAAGGTCCTTTGCTAACTTATATTGGTCACCTGTTACTTGTTGATAAATGTGGGTGTTAAATTAATGCTAATGGTGTGCAAGCCACTCTTACTTCTTTCTGTGCCTCTCTTACTTCTTTCTGCATTTCTTTTGCTTCTTTCTGCATGTTTCTTTCTTTTTTCTGCAATTCTCTTGCCTCTTTCTGCAAATTTCTTCTACTTTCTGCACCTCTTTTGCTTCTTTCTGCACATCTTTTGCCTCTTTCTGTACATCACTTGCTGTTCCGTGCATCCCTCTTACCTCTTTTTGCACCTCTCTTGCCTCTTTATGCAACCCTCTTTACTCTTGCTGCACCCCTCCTGCTTCTTTCTGCACCTCTGCTCCTCCTTTCTGCATTTCATTTGTTTCTTCCTGCACCTCTCTTGCTTCTTTCTGCACTCCTCTTGACTCTTTCTTCACACTTATTCCCCTTTCTATATCTCTGTTGCTTCTTTCTGCACTTCTCTTGTCTCTTTTTCCACCCCTCTTGCTTCTTTCTGCACCTCTCTTTCTTCTTTCTGCACCTCTCGTCCCTCTTTCACACCACTCTTCCCATATCCCTCTTGCCTCTTTCTGCACCTCTGTTCCTTCTTTCTGCAGTTATTTTCTTTCTTTCTGTACCTCTCTCTTATTTCTGCACCCCTTTTGCCTCTTTATGCACCCGTCTTCCCTCTTTCTGCACCCTTTGTGCCTCTTTCTGTACCTCTGTTCCTTCTCTCAGGACTTCTTCTGTTTCTTTCTGCAGCTCTTTTGCTTCTTTCTGCACCCAGTACCTCTTTTTTCACCCATATACCCTCTTTCTGCACCACTGTTGCCTCTTTCTGCACCTCTGTTCATTCTTTCTGCACTTCTTTTGTTTCTTTATGCATATCTCTTGCTTCTTCCTGCACCCCACGTGCCTCTTTCTGCACCCCTCTTCCCTCTGTTGGCACCCCTCTTGCCTGTTACTGTACCTCTGTTGCTTCTTTCTGCATTCTTCTTGCCTCTTTTATAACCTCTCATTCTTATTTCTGCACCTCTGTTACATGTTTCTCTACTTCTCTCGATTCTTTCTGCACCTCTGTTCCTTCTTTCTGCAACCTTTGTGCCCCTTTCTGCACCACTCTTCCTTCTTTCTGTACCCCTTTTGTCTTTTTCTGCACCTCTGTTAATCTTTCTGCACTTCTTTTGTTTCTTTCTGCACCTCTCTGGTTTCTTTCAGTATCCCTCTTGCCTCTTTCTCTACCCCACAACCCCTTTCTGTACTTCTCTTACCTCTTTCTGCACCTCTGTTGCTTATTTCTGTTCTTCATTTGATTCTTTCTGCACCCCTCTTGCCTCTTTCTCCACCTCTGTTCCTTTTCTCTGTACTTCGTTTGTTTCTTTCTGCACCACTTGCTTCTTTCTGTACCCCTTTTGCCTTTTTTGCACCCTCTTGCCTCTTTCTGTACCCCTGTTCCTTCTTCCTGCCCATCTTGTGTTTCTTTTTGCAGCTCTCTTGCTTCTTTCTGTACCCCTTGACACTTAATCCACCTCGCTTACCTCTTTCTTCACCCCTTTTTCCTCTTTCTGCACCTCTGTTCCTTCTTTCTGCACTTCTTCTGTCTCTTGCTGCACATCTCTTGCTTCTTTCTGCTCCCTCATGCCTCTTTCTGCACTCCTTTTCCCTGTTTTTGCACCTCTCTTGCCTCTTTCTGTACCTCTGTTGCTTCTTATGCTGGAACAAATTCTTGCTTCTTCCTGCAACACTTGTGCTTCTTTTTGCACATTTCTTCCTTCTTTCTGCACCCCTCTTGCCTCTTTCTGCACCTCTTTTCCTTCTTTCTGCACTTCTTTTGTTCCTTTATTCACCGCTCTTTGCTCTTTCTGCACCCCTCTTGTCCCTTTCACCCCCTGTTCACCCTTTGAACATCTCTGTTGCTTCTTTTGTACTTCTTTTGCCTCTTTCTCCACCCCTCATTCCTCATTTTTTTCACCTCTTGGGCTTCTTCCTGTACTTCTCTTGCTTCTTTCTGCAACTTTGATCCTTCTTTCTACAACCCTTGCATCTCTTTTTGTACCCCTCTTCCCTTTTTCCGCACACTCTTGCCTCTTTCTGCACCTCTGTTCCTTCTTTCTGTACTTCTTGGCTTCTTTCTGTAACTCCCTTGCTTCCTTCTGCAACCCTCTTGTTTCTTGCTGTACCTCATAATGCCTCTTTCATACCCCTCTTCCATCTTTCTGCATCCCGCTTTGCCTTTTTCTACACCTCTGTTCCTTCTTTCTATACTTCTTTTGTTTATTTCTGTACCTCTCTTGTTTCTTTCTGTAACCCTCTTGTCTCTTTCTCCACACAACTACCCCCTTTCTGGACTCCTCTTGCCTCTTTCTGCACCTCTGTTGCTTCTTTCTGTACTTCCTTTGTTTCTTTCTGCACTCCCCTTGCCTCTTTCCCCACCTCTGTTCCTTCTTTCTGCACATCTTTTGTTTCGGTCTGCCCCCTTTTGTCTCTTTCTGCACCCTTCTTGCCTCTGTTCCTTCTTTTTGCTCTTCTTTTGTTGCTTTCTGTAGCTCTCTAGCTTCAATCTACACCCCTTGCCTCTTTCTCCACCCCTTTTTCTTCACCACTGTAGCCTCTTTCTGTACCTCTGTTCCTTCTTTCTGCACTTCTTTTGTTTCTTTCTCCACCCCTCTTTCCTTTTCCTGCAGCTCTATTGCTTCTTTCTGTACCCCTCTTGCCTCTTTCTGCACCTATGTTTCTTCTTTCTGCACTTCTTCTGTTTCTTTCAGCGGCTCTCTTGCTTCTTTCTGCACCCCTTGCCTATTTCTTCACCTATCAACCCTATTCTGCACCCCTGTTGCCTATTTCTGCACCTCTGTTCTTTCTATCTGCACATCTCTTGCTACTCTCTGCACCCCTCCTGCCTCTTTCTGCATCCCTCGTCCCTCTTTTTGCACCCCTCTTGCCTGTATCTGCACGTCAGTTGCTTCTTTCTGCACCCCTATTGCCTCTTTCTGCACTCCTGTTGCTTCTTTCTGCAGTCCTCTTGCTTCTTTCTACACCTCTCCTGCTTCTTTCTGCACCACTTGTGCTTCTTCATGCACCCCTCTTCCCTCATTCTACACACCTCTTGCCTCTTTCTGCACCTCGGTTACTTCTTTCAGCACTTATTTTGTTTCTTTCTGCACCTCTCTTGCTTCTTTCTGTACTCCTCTTGACACTTTCTCCACCCCTGTTCCCCCTTTTTGCATTTCTGTTGCTTCTTTCTGCACTTCTCTTGCTTCTTTCTGCACCCCTGTTCCTTCTTTCTGCAACCCTTGCATCTCTTCTGGTTTTAGCTAGATTAGTTTAGTTGAATAGCTTTTTAGTTTGTATTCCATTTAGATGACTTTTGAATGGATTTATGTTATAATATGTTACTGCAGTTTGGATTTAAAAACAGCACATAATATGTGAATATATAAAGTATGTGCAGATGAATAATTTACAATTATATGTTTGTTAAAGCTATTTTAATTATTTTAATTCAGAATTCTACTGAATTCGTTTTTTTAATACTTCTATTTTCGCATTGTTTTAATATTAAAAAATATTATTGCATGTTTTCAAAACAATTTTAACATTTTTAGTAAAATGATTTGATATTTATTACATGTTATCATTTTAAATGGGTATATTGGGTTTTTTTATTCAATAGAAATTATTACATTGTTTTAAATAGGGATTATATTTATAATACATACATTGTAATTACTAATATAGTGATTATCTTTTAGAACTCAATATTTGTTATGTAAATATTTTTACACTGTATATTAAATGTATTTAAAGTAGATACTTTTGTTTTTGATATTTTGAGAACATTATTTTGATACCACAATGTTTAAGTGGTTGCTATGTTGACATAAACAGCGAATGTCTGACATAATATCGACAGACAGAATATCGACATGCAAAAATATCGGAGCAAAAATATCGACAGCAAAAATATCGGAATCCTATCTTCATTAAGGTAAGTACAAAAATATCGAAAAAATAATATCGTAGTACAAAAATATCGGAATCAAAAATATCGTTTTTTTAAATGTATTAATAATAATGTAAAAATATTTTTTAAATACATATAATTTTACAACTATTAAATAACAATATTAAAACAAAATTAAAACTAATACATATATATTTAAAATAAATAAAACACTTAAAAATTTAAAGTAATTTTAATTTTTTTCATCTAATTTATTTGATTTAATGTAATATTTTTTTGTTTTTACCCTGTACGCCTGTACCCCAAAAACCCAAAACTGACCCTGAACCCTAAAAATATCCCTGTACCCCAAAAACCCAAAACTGACCCAGAACCCTAAAAATACCCCTTTACCCATGAACTGAAAACTGACCCTGAACCCTAAAAATACCCCTTTACCCAAAAACTGAAAACTGACCCAGAACCCTAAAAATACCCCTTTACCCAAAAACTGAAATCTGACCCTGAACCCTAAAAATACCCCTTTACCCAAAAACTGAAAACTGACCCTGAACCCTAAAAATACCCCTTTACCCATGAACTGAACACTGACCCTGATCCCTAAAAATACCCCTTTACCGAAAATTAATTAATATTATTTAATTACCAATTAATTATTAATTAACAATAACAATAAAGTAAATATATCAGCACATTTGCTGTAATTAATTTAATTTAATAATTAATTTTATTTTTCCCAATTAATTAATTAAGAATAACAATAAATTATATATAAAAAATTACTATAATTAATGTAATTACATAATTAATATTAATTAATGACCAACTAATTAATAATTATAAATATGTAAAAAATTATATTAATTAATTAACTAATCAATAGAAATTATTTCCAATTAATTATTAATTAAAATATGTACAAACATATATCAATTAATTAATTATTATTAAATTACTTCCCACCCTATTCCCCTATAAACCCATAACCCGCTACAGAACATATTTATCAATTAATCAATTAATTAAAAATAATTAAAAATTAATTCTCAATTAATTAATTAAGAATTCCTACTAATTATTAATTAATTTAACATGATTAAATTACTTCCCACCCTATTCCCCTATAAACCCACAACCCGCTACAGTAGTAAAAGACAATATTTAATTAAATTACATTAAAAATAAATAATAAAACATAATAAATACAATATAATATACACTAAATTTATTTAAAAATTGATATTAGTAACATCAAAGTTATTAATTTCGATATTATTGACATCGATATTTACAACTTCGATATTACTGATATCATACCAATATCGATATTAAGACTGTCGATATTACTTACCTTCGATATTTTGTCCCATCGATATTTAAACTTCGATATTTTTGTATATCGATATTTAAAAATCGATATTTTGTCTGTGTACCATAAACAGCATCTTGATTTAAAAAAAGATATTGTGCTGGGAATCATTTTTTACTTTGGTCAGAGCTATTCTTTCCTTTGAGTAATAGTAAATGAGGAAAAGGGTAGGATTGCAACTCGAAGTTAGTGGTACTGTTAACTGCCACAGATATTTCCCCCTGCTGTATGACCACACACCTAATCTATAAACCACATTTTAACTGTGCAAGCACAAACCATTGGCTTGCGCATCTGGCAAAATGACTCTTTAAGATAACTTTTCATAAAGAATAAGACATCACAGTGAATATTTGTTTTCTTTTTATTTAGCATTTTTGGATAGCATTGCTCTACCAGCGATGAAAGTTTATGGGCATTACATAGTGGCAATCAGGGAATATTTATGTTTCCATAAATATTAAGATTGACTAGTCATTGGAATGTTGAGGAAAGGAGTAAGTAGGGAACAAAGGGCAAACCGAAGGGAAAATGTTGACTATATTGATATTTTGCAAAGATGTATCATGAGGAATGTACTTAAGGAGCATAGCAAGAAGGCGCTGCTAAGCCTCATTATTTACAAACTGGCCAAATCACAGATTTTAGGCATTTATTCTAAACAGAAGGAGGATTTCTGGGTGGATAGGTTTCTTAGTGCCTGATTATGGTGGCAGAAGGGCCGCCACTGACAACCAGCCATTGCGGGCCCTCCACCATCGGATTGATGTTTTCCACCTCCCAAGAGGCAGTAATTTTCTGACCGCCTGTCAGAGCAGCCGCATTGCCCAGAATGGCGGTGGTGCCTGTTAGTCACCGCCAGTCAAATTAACCTGTCCATCCCCGCCATCCTTACCATGGCGGTTCAACCACCATGAAAAGGCTGGCGGGATGGACTTTGGGGGCCCGTTGCGGAACCCTTGAGCAGGGCAATTCCATTGTGCAGCCCGCCTACATTTCCCTGCGCCATGTGACAGGCACAGCATGGTGCCTGCTACTTTGTGCAGGTAAATACAAAACGGGCATTTTTTCATTGCAGTGGGTGCTGCAGACAGCAGCAACCGCTGCAAGCAAAAATACATGTAGAATGCGACAGCCACAGTAGGGGTCAAATTGTAATTTGGCCTGTGGGACCCCTGACACTGTGTTGGGTAGTCCCCGTCTCCGTTAGTGTGGCGGGGGATGTGAGCCCGCCCACCATCCTAATCAGGCCCTTAGGGGCTCATTATGATCCTCCATCGCTTTGGATTTGTAACCAGCTGCCTATGAGGTGGCCTCCCCACAATTCGAATTACAATGCGACTGCCACCACGTCAGTCGCATCACCTATACTTTGCTTTGTGGTGGGGATGCGGTCATCCACCTCTGCCGCAATGCAGAAAAAATGGCACTTGCATGTTCCTGCACTACGTGGCAGGCACCATGCGGTACCTGCCACATGGTTCTGGGATATGCAGGGGGCACCATAGTAGCCCACCAGTGCCCTTGTCCCAGGCCCTTAGATAAATGGGGACCCACTACAGGCCCCCAAATCCATTTCCGCCTGCCTTTCTTGGTGGGTTGACCGCTGCTAAATGACTGGTGGAAAGGGATATCATAAAACCAACGGTGCCTGGCAGGCACTGCTGTAATGCTGGGCAATGTTGCTGCTCTGAGAGGCGATCAGAAAAGGACCGCCTGTCAGTCTTTCCAACTACCAGGTTTCCCCAATCATAAAATGGCGGGGAGATTTGCATTGTGATGGAGGAGGGCCCGCTTGGCGACATTTCTCCTATTATTTTGGTCTGGAACGTCCATTTTGCATCTCATTAGAGATGCAAAGGAAAGCACAATGAAAAAGGGTGCTAACATGCAAAAACTGTTGTTGATAGGGTGATATTTTTATCTCTGCTTAGTTGGCTTTTAAAGCCAAAAAAGCGGAGATAAAGTCCTTGTTAATATGCCACAAAAATTCCTGTGATTGGTTCTTAAATATAAACCCTTTTTAATGGGGATCCTCAAAGTTTTAAGTGAGTAATGGCAGGGTTGTCCCCTGGACCACTACCTGCTCCCCCTGAAGCTTGCAACCTAATTCACAAAGGGGAAGGAGTCAAAAAGTGAGTCTGTCCCTTTTGTGAATAAGTTGTCTCATAAGATTCTAATAGGTGTGAATCTTGAAGAGTAAATGTCTAAAAACAGTCCGGAGGAGCCCGCATTGAGGACTCCAAAGACACAGCGACTGCTCAAAGGTACAAGGAGCTTATCACATCTCTGACCAACTGACAGGAGCTTTTCACATCTCCAACAAACTTAGGGCCTTATTACCATTTGGGCAGTGTGGGATCATGCTGCCACACCAGCAGCCCACTCTCACACTGACAAACTTGACTATTCGCTATATTAGGAGTCTTCTCCTGGTCTGGCGGGTGGTGCTTTGGCAGTCCAACGGCAGTGCCTTTCAAAGGCTCATATCTTTCTCTTCTTGATGTGCTATGTGACCTGAAACACATATCCTTTATTGCAGAGAAACATGTAAATGGGTCCTCTTTGCCACTGATCCTCGGCACCTCGGTGATACTGTATTTGGACAGAAAATGGCACCAATCAGCCAGTATTTTGAAAACACAATCGGGGAATTGCCTCCAACAGACTTTTCTATAGCTTTACAGAATTTGGCAATCTCTACTATACCAAAAGCCTTGAAGAAGTCACACCGGTGATGAAACACGTGTTACAATCAATAAACAAGCCTCGGATTGAATTATTTTGTGATCCCGATTTATTGGACTAAATTGAACTATTGGACTAATTGCAGAGGGCTGCGATAATTTTACACTTGCATTATCAGTGTCTGATATCCTACAGCACCCTTTCTTTTAAGTATTACGAACTTGGGGGCATATTACCAACAACTAGCGATAATTATCGCTATGTTGGTTTAGCGGCGATATTTTTATCGCCGAGCTGCGGCGATTTTTATCGCTTAGGAGCCTTGCTATTATCAAGGTATATCTCCTAAGCGATAAAAATCGGCCGACATGCATGAATATCGCTGAAAAGTCAGCGATATTCATGCATTACCGAGCGCATGCTCTTAGCCATGTTATCCACCTACCATTGGATAACATGGCTAAGAACTGCTCAGGGGCAGGTGTTAGCTTTTGGAGATATTCGCACTTAGCGTAAATATCTCCAAAAGTTGGTAATAGGAGATAGCGATGTTAGTGACTGTTTCCAGTTGTTAACATCTTGGCACGCCCACTTTGCATGTCATTAGCGATAAATATCACTGACATGCAAAGCGGGGCCCACGATTGTCGCTATCTCCTACTAGCTGTCGCTAACTGGTGTTAGCGACAGCTAGGTAATAGGGAGATAATATTATCTCCGCTTTCTTGGCTTTTAAAGCCAAAAAAGAGGAGATAAACCCCCTTGGTAATATGCCCCTCTATTTGCTTTAACGTACTCAAATTTGTCTTTGCAATAGGAAGTGCGATCGTGGTACGCATTATTACCGCTTTGTATTGTCATTTGAAAATTGCCAATGATTTATCAACTCCTAAAATAGATTTTTTATAGGGGACACAACATGTTTGCAATCTCTGAATTGGAGTGTTTGGAACAGCAAAAAACTTTAGCACACCCAGTGCTAAATATTTCTCCGTAGATTATGCATTGAATATAATATTCGCAGCTTTAATAAGAAGCTCTCTGTTTAATTTTGGCAAAACAGCACCCGCTAGTCTAATCTGTTTTATAAATTAAAGTGCAGAATGGCTGTGTCTAATTGAGATGTGCATGATTCATATTATAAGTATTATATATGCCATGACAGTGGGCTTGCATGTTGTTTTTTAAGGGTGAAATATTGTTTGGGGAATAGCAGAACATGTTTGTTTGTGAAAAACAATGTTGCATATGTACTTTAAGGAAGGTATACAATTTAGAATTACATAGTGCTAATTTCCCTGCTTTAGATCTATCATTTAAGTAGTTGTCTTTTCAGATACTTACATTGCTCTCCAGTTCGGCACTACATAAAATAACAAGCATTTTCACCGAAAATAGACTAAGCTCTCTCTCTATATATAAAACATATACATACATATATAAAACATAGACTTGAAAAGCCTCATGTCCTTTATATGGTTCACTGTCACATTGGCAGGCTTAAGGGCTTAATTAATCAAGAAATATCAATGAAAGGTCAGCGTGTTCTTTTCCATCCACCAATTGTGAAGGGCAGTTTTAATTGGTGTGCTCTCTGTTTCATTAATATCGTCCTCACTGATGCATCTCCAGTGCTGGCCATGCTGACTCTTCTTCAAATTCAACTTATCTAGCAAATTCATGAACACCCTATGGTATTCTCTTGCCACTTCTTGCCCTACAATATTGCTCCCTCTAAGAGCAAGCGGACAAAGGGACAAGATAATTCTCGAATCTCTAACACAATATTGAGATAAACAACATCCTTTGACACAAGTATAGTTCTAATAATAACATCTACCATAATATCGTATCCCTATACTTCTAATGGTAAGTACAAAAATATTGCAAATAAAATATAATGTAACACTAATATCGTCCAAAAACATACAAATATATATATATATATATATATATATATATATATATATATATATATATATATATATATATATATATATATTTATTTTAATATATCTATTTCAAAGTAGTGTATCTTAAATAGTTTAGTATATAACATTACTATAATGTAAATATCAAATTAATCAAATAGTGAACTATCCTACGCACAGAGTTAAGCATATGTTGGATGGCATATTTACCAACAACCCTGGGCTGTGCTTTGATAGAGTTATTCCCCTGACTTGAACAGACCATAATGTGGTATGTTTTAATTTGGCAGTCCCTAATAAGGGTAATGCTATCTCAAATGCCCGAAAAATTACAAAGAAACACCTCTGGTGGAAAGTTAAAGGTGTTGTTTTGGATCAAGGATTGAATCAACAGAAAGCTGACCTAAACGGTAATATTGAGGTTGCTACTGGCAACATTATTAATTGGCTATAATCAGTCGCCTTGAAGATGGCACCTTTAAAAACCTTTGAGGAATTTTGGAAAGCCCCCACTGCACTGTGGTATATCCTGGAGCCGAAAAAGTCAATCAAAAGTGTCGGGCTCTCGAAAGGAGAAAAAGGTGCAATACAAAGTGGCAAAAGATGAGCATAACATGTTGGTTTTGCCGGAGAAACCCAAATACTTTACTGATAAAATATGTTTGGCCAAGGATTCTACTAAAGAACTGTTTAAGACAGTCACTTCTCTTACTAACTAAATTAATGCACAGCCATTTGTGCCCTCAAGAGTTCTGCAATAGACTGGGTAACATTTTAAGTCCAAGGTATCAGGGATATATGTTGAATGTTCTTCTATTTCTAAAGGGTCTGGTTCAGATATGGCATTTGTCTTCTTCCCTTCTTGTAAGGAATCTACAGATGCCATTGAACCTTGTTAGTCTTTGCTGGATCGTTTCACCCTTCTTTCAGAGGATAGGACTTTAGATTTCTTAGAGACCATTAAATCAGGGTCCCGCTGTACCCCTGTTCCCTTTTGCATATGGTATCTGGTAGTGTGCTAAACAGCTTGCCATTTAGCTTAATAGAGTTTTGACATTGTGTAATATTCCAATGGATAGAAAGTGGGCATCAGTCTGCCTACTGCTGAAACAATCGACTTTGGATCCCAGTGATACAAAAAACTATGAAGCTATATCAAGACTGCCTATGCCAGCCAAATGTTTGGAGAATGTACTTAATGCAGAATTAAAAACCTTTATTGACATCCAGAAGATTTTGGATTATTCTCAAATGGGTTTAGACCTTCTCAATGCAGTGAATCGGCATTGCTGGTTGCTACCATGAGATTCGTAGATAGGTGGAGTCAGATAGTAGGGCTTGCTTGAAATTGATCAACCTCTCAGCAGCGTTTGATATCGTGAAGCATTCACTGTTAATCAGATATCTTTAAGGGGGTTGAAATTACAAAAAATATCGGGAGAGCAGTTGTGCCAAATTCAGAAGTGCCTTGCTCCAACATTTTTAAAATGCAGGGATGCACCATATTCACAAAAATACGTCGCACCCCTGAGTTTCCCATAGTGCTGGCGACTTTTTTATGTGTACATAAACAATCAATAATGAGGTTTTGATGTTTCTATGTTCTGTAGACTGCAGTACACATGGAAAGAGCAAAAAACTAGGAAAACGTAAGAATTTCTCCTCGTATCGCCATTCTAATGCCTGGTAATCCATGCAGTTAGAATAGCACTGTTTTTGGTGCTTCCTCATCCTTGTAAATCTGAGGCAGCAGCAACGAGCAATGGGTGTTGCAGTGGAATGCCCGGAGAAACACCCATTGCATGCCACAGAGGACTGTGGTGGAAAGGGGCATATTTACAAGGTGGCATTAAATCACGTTAAGTGGCTTAGTGCCACCTTGTAAATATGGGAAATGGTTCTATGCCACCAGAGCATCAAAAGAGGTCATACTTCGGTGGTGAAAGGGGTTTGTAAATATGCCCCATACCGTGACTCAAATCATTTTTACCTTGCCTTGTGGTGTGCCCCAGGCATTTTCACTACCACCTACACTCTTCAATATATATGTGACTCCATTTGCAAAACGTATTAGATCTCACAGTCTCGCCGTGTTGTCATACGCGGATGACACAAAAATTATAGAGTCCATCTATTCTGATGCTGATGAGGTAGCTACTAAATTCAAGGAATATTTGCTAAACATTGTCATCAGGACACAATGTAAATGTTTAAAAGTGAATTCCAACAAAAAGGAGGTAATCCTCTTTGGTTCTAACCTCTCCTTCTGGAATTCATCTTGGTGGCCATCTTCGTTAGGCACCCAACCCTGTCCAGTTCAGAAAGTAAAAAACCTTGTAGTTTGGTTTGATGAGCAGCTTTGCATTTCAGATCAAATAAACAAGATTTCCATCTTCCTGCTTTTAACTCTTTAAGGTTCTGAGGTAGGTGTTATCTTTTGTTCCAGTGGATTTGCAGAAGGAGGTTATTGTTGCATTAGTTCTAAAGAGAATAGACCATTGGAATGTCATTTATTTGGGCATACAAAAAGTTGCAGCTGAAACTTCAGTCACTCGAGAATGCGGCTGCTCACCTGATTCTTAGGATTCCCAAGTCTAACTATTTATTTATTTATTTTATTATTTTATAGAGTGCGAACTTGACCCGTTACGGTATCAGAGCGCTTTCCAGGGAATAATATCATAGCAGTGTGCAATAGGCATTGAATCACAAAGTATACAAAGGTAAAGAGGGGTCAGGGGTGCTGGATACATAATGGGTGGAGGACAAGTATGTACAGTTTACATTTAAGTTACTCAAGATAAGACCCCAGGTTTTTTGATGAGGTAGCTCGGTACTCTGAAGGAAGGCGCTAGTCGGTAGTTGGACAGTGTCTCTTTGTTGGTAGGAGGCAACATTTAGGAGAGGAATTAACCCATAAGGAAGGTTTTGGCCTCCTTTTTGAAATGTTCCAGAGAAGGCATTCTTCTGATGGCGGGCAGGAGAGAGTTCCATGGTTTTGGAGCAGCTCCAGAGAAAGCCCGATTGAAAGTTTTTTTTTTCAGGAACCGTGCAGGTTGGAGTAAGAGGTCTCTGGAGGATCGGGAGTTTCTGATTCCACCGGATACCACAAGTTTCTGTGCGAGATAAGCAGGGGAGTTTGAGTATAAAGCCTTATGTGTGATGCAAGCCAGTTTGAGTTGTATTCTGGCCTCAAGGGGAAGCCAGTTCAAAGTTTTCAGGTGTGGAGAGATATGGTCACATTTTTTTAAATTTATAAAAAGTCTGGTGGCAGCATTAAAGCAGGCTTTTAAGGGGGGCAGGGAGATTTTGGGTAAACTTGAGAGAGTAGAACAGTCATACTCCAGTCTGGAGATTACTGGCGCTTGGACTGTGCTTTTTAGGTCGGCAGTGTCGAGGAAGGGTTTCAGTCTCCTAAGGTAGCCCAAGTGGAATCTTTCTTATTTGGCCATCGAGTTGATGTGGTCTTGCATGTTCAAATTGCAGTCAACGGTTATTCCAGAGATTTTGCTGAGTCCACGATGGTTGGTGGGCAATCTAAGGCTGCGATAGCCTTGATCCATATCTGCATCTCTGGATAGGTTTTTGGTGGGAAAATTAGGAGAAATTCTGTTTTCTTTGCATTGCGTTTAAGATGATTGGACGTGAGCCAGTAGATTGTTGAAATCAGGGCCTCATTCAGGGAGAGAATCTCCTTGAGAGAAGAGGCTTTGATGCAGAGCTGAGTGTCATCAGCATGCATATGGTAGGAGATATTCGCTGTGCATAGTACTTTGGCAAGTGGTTCAAAGTAAAGGTTGAAGAGGGTAGGGGACTGGGTTGATCCTTGAGGGACTCCGACCGTGACCGGAGAGGGAGCAGATAGGTTGCTGTTGATTAGGAATCACTGCAATCAGTTTTGGAGGAAGGATCTAAACCATTTTAGAACAGAGCCATCCAAACCCATGCTGAGTTTGAGGTGTTCGGTGGTTGACCGTGTTAAAGGCCAAGGATAGATCTAGGAGGATTAGAAGGAACATTTTCCCTTGGTCCAGGGCTTGGAGGGCATCCTCCATGATATGGAGCATAGTTGTGTCAGTACTGTGCCCAGGTCTGAATCCAGATTGGAAGCCATCGAGAAGGTGGAAATTGTTGATGTGCTGATTTAGTTGCTGTTGTACACACTTTTCCAACACTTGAGCTAGGAGGGGGATGTTAGAGATAGGTCTGAAGTTGTTAGGGCAGGCTGGATCCAGCGATGGCTTTTAAAAAATGGGGAGGACTTGACCGGCTTTCAGAGAGTCAGGAATGGAACCCTGCTGGAGCGAGGCATTAATTATTGCAGTCCAGCTAGGAATAATGGATGGGGCGGTGGTCGCTAGGCAGTTGGATGGGAGCAGGTCATTGAAATCGTTATTCGGGATTAGGGATGATAGAATTTTAGAGACAGAGTCTTCGTCATAGAGACTGAAGTCAGTCCGGAGTGCTTGATTTGTAGGTGAAGTCTGTGGGGGCATCTCAGGAAGACCTTCATTGGTCACCGGTGACACAGCGGGTCAAATTTAAAGCATTGTTCATGGGGCCTTTTACAGTGAAGGTCCTGTATACGTTCAGCAGTCTTTTTTTTGGCACGTGCCGAATTGCATTGTAAGATCTGGTACTGCAAAAGTAGTAACAGTTCCTAAAATAAAGAAAGCAATCTTGAGTGGGTGTGTCATTGGTTCTGTGGATGATGTTATTAGTGATGACATCAGTGATGTAATTTGAGTGATGTCACTGACCATGTCATGAGTGAGGTAATATGTGAGGTCATAAACAGGGCATTGCAGGGGCATAAGTTATAGTTAGCTCAGGTCACTGTAACTGCTGAATTTCTATGGTTTTGTATGAGTGAAGCCTAAGTGTAACTGTAATGTCCCTGTAACCTTTGTTTTTTCAGTGAATATGTATATATATATATATATATATATATATATATATATATATATATATATATATAATGTGATCAAGAGCTTGTGTGCTCGAAACGCATCTGTTTTTTTGCCCCAAAATAGATCTAATTGAATTATACCTGGATTGGTTTGGCTCGTGCTTACTGAAGCTTGGAAAGCGTGGTGGTAGATATATATATATATATATATATATATATATATATATATATATATATATATATATATATATATATATATATATATATATATATATATATTACCTACTAGCGGTCGCCAGTTAGGACCTAGTTTCCATAGGAAATGCACAACATTTATTTAGAATAACTTTGGCGCCGGTCGACGAATCTTCGGGGGATTCTCCAAGAAGATGGGGCGCTCCGCTTCGCGCCTATCCTGAAAGTTTCGGGGTGATTCGTCAAGCGGGGACCAAGAAAAAAGGGGGGTCCCAAAACGTGTTTTCCCAATGTAATTTTCCATAGGAACCTATTGACACGGCTACAGCCCGAACTGCTGAACGGAATTACACCACATCTGGCAAAAAGGTAGAATTTGGTTCACAAATCACGCTTTTTGCTAAATGGTGTAAATCCATGCAGTAGTTCCTCCTGAGAAAATCAAAAGTAAAATCAAAGATATATCTATGGACGAAGAAGGATACGCGTACCCTTACAAGCACGAGCTGCATGTTAATTGTCTGTGAACACTCCAAACCAGGAAGTGTTGGCAGCCATCTTGTGTCTCGGTAGAACTGAGGCACAAGAAAACTGAAAAACAAGTGCACAAAAGGCACAAAGGGGGCAGGATAGAAACACCCTGACCCCCTAGGCCTGCTCAGGGGGTCCCACAAGGACCCCCAATTTTTTTTAAATCGCGGGATGTGCGTAGGATACGCGTATCCTGCAAAAAAAACAAACAATCCCGAAGCCCGCTTTAGTGATAATTAGCCCCCGGGGGGTAAGTCCCGGGGGCAATGTGCTTTATCATAATTGGGGCCCCAGAGCGGGCCCCCAGCCCCGGGGACCGCCACCCCGGGGGCTTCTTTTATTTTATAATAATGGGGAGCCCAGAGGGCCCCCAAGCCCAGGAGACCACCACCCCCGGGGCATTAACATTATGTATGCGGGGGGCTCATGGCCCCCCCACAGCCCCGGGCACTGCCACCCCCCGGGGCTTCTTTTTTAAAAATAAAAAATAAAAAAACCTGTGTGGGGGCGCTCAAACCCCCAACACGCCCCGGGGACCGCCACCTCCCCGGAGCACTAAATATTTAAATTGGGGGGTCCGTGAACCCCAGCCCCGGGTACCACCACCCCGGGGCTTTTTAATGTTGGGAGGTGGGCCGTGCGTCCCCCCTCCTGGAGCCTTGTGGTGGCCCTTGGGACAGCCACTCCCCAGGGCCGGCTCCTGCAGTGTCCCGGGGTGCCTACCCCCAGGACAATGCTGTCTGCTATGGTAGGCAAACTGCTTTGGTTTTTAGAAGAGAGAGCAGGAAACCTGCTCTCTCTTCCAAAAACCAAAGAAGATTGTTTTTCTACATGGGGAGCAGCATGTTCCTACACCCCATGTAGAAAAGCAATGCCGCCATCCCATCGTAGAATGGGACCGCACCCCATAAGGGCAGGGGTCGCGTTGGGGAAATTAGAATGCGCCCACCACAGTGGCAGGCGCATCCTGTATTTTTACATTGTGGCGGGCAGTGCTGAAACACCGGCTGCCTCAATGGTAAAAATACATGTTGTGCATTTCAAAGCACAACGTGACAGGCACCGCGCGGTGCCTGCCACGTTGTTCTTTGAAATGCAGGGGGGTCCCCTAGGTACCCTCCATGTGCACCCCCCACACCCACAGAGTCCCTGGGGGCCCGCAATGGGCCCCCGCAGCTAGACTCCGCATGCCTTTCGGTGGCGACAAGGCATTCCCCAGCACACATTGTAATATGGCTGGCGGTGTCAAACAGACACCACCACCGTATTGCAGCCTTTTCCGCCCGGTCGCAAGGCGACCAGGGTGAAAATGCGGTGCACGGTCTTTCCGTCCACCGCGAACTTCCCAGCCATATTAAATGTGGTGAGGGTCATTCCTGCAAGGATGGCGGGCGGATCGCCCCTGCCAGGCTGGCGGTGGATACCGCCGGCCTGGCGGGGGCGATCCGCCTGCCATCCTAATGAACCCCTAAGTGTCTATTTTCAGAAACTAAAAATATTCCTTAAAAATCGCCTGTATGACTCAAACGCATTCTTTCAACTGTTTACAGGAGATGCACCAGAGCTGGATCCAGGATCCACCACTGAGTAAGAAAAAGTAACGATAGCACTATTTACCTGCGAAAGGAATTTCCTGCTATAGGATAACATTGATGATTCTATGTGAAAACATATCTAAGTGTCAACTTTTAAAAATACTATAATATTCCTTAAAAATCACTACTGTAACTAAAACACTTTTACTCAACCGTTTACAGGAGATGTCCAAGGACTGAATCTAGGATCCAGTCCTGTGGTTAGAAAAGTAATCCATAAAGTAACTGATTGCATTTAACTAGAAATTCACATTGAGGTCAATGTTGCATTGTGTTTGAAATTCTGTTGACCATTGCAACAACTGTAACTACTATACTTAAAAGTCTATTGCCTATTTGCAAAGTATTTAAGCTAAATTAATTCATTCTGAGAAAGTATATTTTGTAATGTAATGTATAATGTAATTATAATGTAATATATAAAAAATAAAATATCTAAAAATAAGTAGTGAAAAAAATAAATAACAAATAAGACATTTAAAAAATTGTCATTTACAAAACCTTCGAAATTCACTGAAAAAAACATAGGTTTCAGTACTGATATAGTTAGGAATTAGCATTTGAAAAACCTTAGAAATTCACTGAAAAAAATAGGTTTATGGGGTGTTATAGTTAGCTGGACATTTCACTCATACAAAATCATTGAAATTCCTCCGATATAGTTAGTTGTACTAACTATATCTCTCGCGCCAGCAATCCACTGCTGATCATGTCACATATTACATCATTCATGACATGGCCAGTGACATCACTGATTACATCTCAAATGACATAACTGATGACATCATCCACGTGACAATCAGATACACCTCATCATACACTAGTATAACCTTTCATCACTCACTGTAAAATACAGAGTACCATATTTGAATCCATTGACACACCAATACAAGTTTCTAAAAACCCACTCAGTGATTCCTAGATCTATGCACACATCTAATCACTTACCTACAGATTCACTCATACGTTCAGTCAATGATCAATAGAACACTATCAAATATATTTATACACCTATATCGACATTACACACCAGCACACATCCTATTAACTTATGAAGTTATCCTATTCACTTATGCAAACAATGGATCATACTTACATTTACTTAGCTATACACTTATACAAACACCATTTTATCTATTCATATAGACAGTAACTCATACTTAGTGTGTTATAAAATCACTATTACAAGTATACAGTTATCCATACAGTCACGCATACAATCACTGAGTCTTATGTATACTTATTTATAAACAACAACTGACACATACATTGCCTTTTATTTTTCTACTTTGTTGGACATATACTATTGAGAGAGATATTTGCCCATCACCACACCCATAAAGATATTCACTCACCCAAACAACAGTTATAACATGTAGTTTTAACTTCATATAACTACTGAATCAACTATTCACTAAAGGTGGGCGTTGTTCGCGAAGTGCACTTTGCACTACGCGAACTTCACGTAGCACTACGCGAGCTGCGTAGTAGCATGTTCGCACTGTGCAAGAAGTGTTTTCAATGATTGCACAGTGCGGACAAGCATCCGGCACAGTGCAATTATTGAAAACGGCATCTTGCACAGTGCGAGCTGTAGTTTTCTGCTGCTCGAGTAGATTATTACTCGAGCTGCAGCTTTCTCAACGCGAACTGGTAATTTCTCATTGAGAGCGGTCGCGAGCATGCGCAACCACTCACAATGAGAAACCTTACCTCCCCGCGTTGAGAGTCTCGCCGGGATGTCATTTTGCTTGCTCGCGGGCGCGAACATGATATTCACGACCGCGAACAAGCAAAAAATGAGCTCTGCACTACGCTACACTGCACTACGCGTGTTCGCACTGTGCTACGTGCAGCTCGCGTAGTGCGAAGTTGCGCAAACTTCGCAAACTCCGCGAGCGTAGCGTAGTGCTTCGCCCAGGCCTACTATTCACACATCTTTGGGTAGTCACACACACCCCACCGAACCACACACACATTCACTCTCTCATACAAATAGTCAGTTAACTAATTAATATCTAATATAGATTTTCAAATCGCTACTAACCAACTGGAGAAGCATTTTACACAAGAACTGACAAAGTGATACAGATGTTCACACAGTTTAGTCACTGTCCAATATATTTAGTGAGACACTTTAAATTAGTCAAGTAAACAGTCAATCACACTGCTACTAAATCTTCCATTCAGATATTTATATTTATAGATCCACTCATTCTTCAATGCAAATTGCTATATATATAATACATATTTAAATAACGAAGCAAAACACATTCACTGGATGATGTCATCAGTGATGTCATTTGAGATGTCATCAGTGATGTCACTGACCATGTCATGAATGATGTAATATGTGACATCATCAGCAGTGGATTGCGGGTGCGCAAGATATAGTTAGTACAACTAACTATATAGGAGGAATTTCAATGGTTTTGTACGAGTGAAATGTCCAGCTAACTATAACACCCCTAAAACCTATGGTTTTCTCAGTGAATTTCTAAGGTTTATTAAATGCTAATTCCTAACTATATCAGGCCTGAAACCATTGTCTTTTTCGGTGAATATATATATATATATATATATATATATATATATATATATATATATATATATATATATATATATATATATATATATATATATATATTCACTGAAAAAACCATAGGTTTCACACCAGTTATAGTTAGGAATTAGCATTTAAAAAACCTATTAAATTCACTGAAAAAACCATGGAAATTCCCACGTTATAGTTAGTTGGACTCACTATAACTTGCGCGCCTGCAATGCACTGCTGATGACGTCACATATTACATCACTCATGACATGGTCAGTGACATCACTCATGACATCACTGATGACACCATCCAGTGAATGTGTGTCTTTCTGAAAAATATTTTTTTTTTATATATGTATTTGTAAAGTACGATGCAAGAATAAATGGTTAAATAAGTGTTTAAATGGATGTTTGTTTTTAAAATAATTGATTGGTTAACTGCCTTATTAAGTGTATCTTAGTGAATACATATATTAGCAAGTAACTTTTATATATTGAAATGTATGTATCAGTGTTTCACTTTGTGTATAAGTGGCTGTATGGGTTGGTGACTGACTCACTGTTTGTATGTGTTTTGAAGACAGCATATGTACAGGACTGTGTGGATGCATGAGTGTGTATATGTGTATGTTAGTGAGTAAACGACTGTCTCACTATTGTCTTTTTCAGTAACGACATATGTTTTAATCTAGTATATGTGAGTATTGATTTTTAAAACTGAGTATATGTGAGAGTGAGAGATTATAGGAGTTCCTGTTTAAATTAGTATGTGTTTATATAAGTGATTGTTTAAGAGAGTAAGTATGTGTAAGTATTCTTAGAAGTAAAGTGGTAGTGTGTGTATAGCTTTATATGCAAATAAATGAATGTTCATTAGTTTTTTTGGATGTGTGAATATGTGTGTGAGTAACTTTTGGATGACTGTCAGTTGGTAACAGGATGTATAGGTGTATCACTACATATAATGAGTGAGTATATGTATGAATGACTATATAGAACTGTTTGTGAATGAGTGGATGTGTATATAGATGGTGGAATTACTGAATTGTTTGTTGTAACTGGTATGGGTATCTCCACTTTTTTTGAAAATGTTAAATTCTATTCTTGAATATGTGTTTCAAGACTTACATTACACTGAAAGGAGGACTCCCACTCTGTCACAAGGATGGTGTCATCAGTGATGTCATGAGTGATGTCACTGACCATGTCATGAGTGATGTAATATGTGACGTCATCAGCAGTGCATTGCAGGCGCGCAAGTTATAGTGAGTCCAACTAACTATAACGTGGGAATTTCAATGGTTTTATGTCAATACAATTTCCAGCTAACTATAACTGGTGTGAAACCTATGGTTTTTTCAGTGAATTTAATAGGTTTTTTAAATGCTAATTCCTAACTATAACTGGTGTGAAACCTATGGTTTTTCAGTGAATTTCATAGGTTTTTAAAATGCTAATTCCAAACTATAACTGGTGTGAAACCTATGGTTTATTCAGTGAATTTCAAAGATTTTTTAATAGCAAATTTCTATAGCTATGAAATGTAATATTTTATAAAATGAATCCTATATTCTATATTTATGTAATACTATTTTTTTAATGTATATTCATATTTTTTTTATTTTTTATTTTTTTTTGGCCTGGAGCGCTCCCGGTGCGCGTACCGGGCGCTCACCGGTAAGCGCAGTATTCCGGCGCGCCCCCGGTGCGCGTACCGGGGCACGTCCCGTCAGCGCACCGAAAAAAAAAAGAAAAAAAAGAATGAAGGAGTGAGCATGAAGAAAAGGGACAGAGAGAGTGGTGTTTAGAGAAAGAGAGCTAGAGGGAGGAACACAGAGGGACTGTGTAATAGATAGTAAGACAGAGAAAAGGTGTTAGAGGAAGTAACTGAGAAAAGGAAAGACATGGGTAGTGACAGAGAGAAAGGACAGAGAGAGTAAAGGAAGGAGTGACAGAAAGGGACTGAGTGAACCAGAAAAAAAAGGTAAGTGAGGAAGTCTAGGTGAGCAGGGAGACTGAAAGAAGTTGAATGTGGTAGGAAAGTAAGGAAAAGAGAAGTAAACATGGAGGATAAGAATAAGTGAGGGAAGCAGAGTAAGGAAACAGGGGTGAGGTAGGGTGATAGAAAAGTAGTGAGGTTAAAGCAAAGGGTGATGACAAACTACATTTTTTTAGTCACACTTACCATATAATTAATTAATGTAAACGTAATTACATGTTTTTTCTACACTTTGTATCTGTGAAAGAGAGAAGAAAAAATAAGTTATAATTAGTAAAGTATATATTTTAAAATAGAAGAGACAGGTCAAGAGGTAAAAAATTATAAAAGTGTACTAAGAAATAAAGCAAGAGTGAAGGATACAGAAAGGGAAATAAAGTAATGTAGAAGGACAAAAAGAGGGAAAAAGAAATAGAAGGAGAGCAAATTACTGAAGGTAAGTAAGATACTAAAAGAATGTGAGTTACCAAAACTAAATCAGGAAAGAGGAGTAAGTAAAAGGGGAATGAGTGAGAGGGAAAGGAGTCTGATTGAGGATCCATTTACAAGAAAGAGGAATGGAAGATGACTGAGAGTGAGTGAAGGGGAGTCACAGAGTGAAGGGATAAAGGGAGTGAGGATAATATAGAAGGATTGAGGGAAAAGGAGTGAGGAAGTAAGTACACAGAAGGACTAAGGGAAGGACTGAGTGAAGTGGAGTACAAAGAGTGAGGAAAGGAAAATGAGTAAATGAGCAAAAGAAGGAAAGAGAGGGGAAGAGGACTAAAGCAGTTGTACTGAGAGAATGTGATTCGGTGATGAAAGTAAAGAGAAGGACATTGAAAGATAGGAAATGCGGGGTAGAAATGGAACCGGAGTAAAAGAACTGGGGTGAAGAATGATGAGAGAGGAGCAGTGAAGTTGTTCTAAGAGAAATGATAGAAGGTAGATAAACAAAAGTGAGCATAACACAAGGAGATTGAGGGACTGAGGACATAAAGGTAGAGAACGAAAAAAGAGACAAGAGAAAAGAAGCAAAGAAAGATAAGTGAGAGAGAATGGGTGAGTTATAGTGACAGAGTGCGACAAAAGAGGTGAATGAGTAAAGAGGAATTAATAAAAGAGCAAAGGTGGAAAAGACGGAAAAAGGAAGTAAAGTAGACAGACTGAAAGCTGAAAAGTGGTGCAAGGGAAAGAGGGGATGCAGACAGTTGAAATGGGATTGAGGGGTTGTGAAAGAAGTGGAGTAAAGGAACAGCGATGAAACAGAGTGAGAGAAAGGCAGTGTGAGTGAGTAAAGAGAGCTGAAAAAAGGATGGAAAATGGAAAGTGAGTGTGAGACAATGAGAATACAATATAAATTACACAATACAAACTATAGAATAACTTGTACAACATGTTAGATAGTTTATTTTTGCTGTTCTCAGAATATATTGAATTTCACTAAAAACAGTGAGTTCAAACTATTCATCATATGACAGCGGGCTCACTCATCATATGTAGTGATACACCTATACATCCTGTTACACACCGACAGTCATCCAAAAGTTACTCACACACATACTCACACATGCAAATAAACTATTGAACATCCATTTATTTGCATATACAACTATACACACACTACCACCTTACTTCTAAGGAAACTTACACATACTTACGCTCTTAAACAAACACATATAGAAACACATACTTATTTAAACAGGAACTCTTACAATCTCTCACTCTCACATATACTCACTTAAAAACATCAATACTCGCATATACTAGATTAAAACATATGTCGTTACTGATAAAGACACTAGTGAGGCAGTCATTCACTCACTAACACACACATATACACACTCATCCACCCTTACAATCCTTCAAAACACATACAAACAGTGAGTCAGTCATTGATGCATCTATGTGCTAAGTAATACCCCCACCAAACCATACAGACACTCATACTGATACTAAAAAAAATCTAATATCCCATATACACACACATGTAGGTACTTACAAACCCATGCAGCCACTTATACACAAAGTGAAACACTGATACTTATATTTAAATATTTAGAAATTACTTGCTAATATATGTATTCACTAAGATATACTTAATAAGCCAGTTAACCAATCAATTTTTTTTAAAACATCCATTTAGACACTTATTTAAAAATGTATTCTTCCATCGACCTTTACAAATCTATACTACTATTATAAAGAGAGAACAGAAACCTTTTGGCAAGGTAAACCCGGGAACCACAGCGCCAATCCACACACCCAATACATTGTTGGAATCCTCAGGGTGTGTAGATGGACATAGGCGACATAAAATTTAAATAAAACGTAAATTAACAAATTAAAATTTAAAAACAAAGTAGTCCCCTAAAACTAGCGCCGGCCGCGACGTAGCGCTGACCGTGACCTAGACGTGCGTGATGACGACAGGCGGGGAGGAGCGGTGACGAGTGGCGGTGAAGGAGCGGTGACGAGCAGCGAGGAGTGGCGGTGAAGTCCGGAGCGCGGGGAGGAGGGCCGGCTCAGGTAAGGCAAAGGCGAGGTGGGCGGGAGGCGGTCTGGGCAATGTCAGGGCGGGCGGGGGCCCGGGCGGGAGTGCACAGAAGCCTAAAAGAGAAGTTGCGGTGAAGTCCGGAGCGCGGGGAGCGGGAGGGAGGCGGGCGGGAGGTGGGAAGCGGTCTGGGCAATGTCGGGGCGGGCGGGGGCCCAGGCGGGAGTGCACAGAAGCCTAAAATGCTGCCCCCAGCCCCCTTCTGCCCCGGGCAACGCCGGGGCGGGCTGCTAGTTCATATATAAAACATATTTATTTTACAGAAAGACACACATTCACTGGATGGTGTCATCAGTGATGTCATGAGTGATGTCACTGACCATGTCATGAGTGATGTAATATGTTACGTCATCAGCAGTGCATTGCAGGTGCGTAAGTTATAGTGAGTCCAACTAACTATAACGTGGAATTTCAATGGTTTTATGTCAATAAAATTTCCAGCTACCTATAACTGGTGTGAAACCTATGGTTTTTTCAGTGAATTTAATAGGTTTTTTAAATGCTAATTCCTAACTATAACTGGTGTGAAACCTATGTTTTTTTCAGTGAATATATATATATCAACATACTCCACAATTCTCCATACTTTTATTTGTACATCTCTCCCAGGCCCATCGCTTAATGCTGCCAGGAGGATGATACCAGCACCCTTGACAGTGGTAGAGTACTCTAATGTCTGGGGTGGACATGGGGATGCATTGAACCCAGGTGGGGCTTGAAGCCATTTACTAAATGGCAATGCTGCTTTGACTGTGCCAAGACTGCATTATGCCCTTGATGGGGACTCAGATGCCACAAGTAGCACAGAATTTATTTGTGTGGGGATGAAATGTTGGAAAGTTAGTGAAATTCCTCCTTGAAATGATGCATGCCTGCTGATTGCTAAAAGAGCTTTGAAAGCAATTAGTGTGGAGGGATGACATAAGTGGTCTTTCATCAACCCGTTTGGCTGTCTGGAGGCCTTCACCTAAGTTTAGACAAAAAAGGCTCTAACTGGAGACAAAAGTCTTTGAACTGCATTGCGCAACATAGCTCACAAAGTAAACATTGTGCTATCGAAATAACTACAAACAGGAGTGAACAGCTACTAAACCCCCCACCCCAACACATGCATGCACGCAAACAAGGTAAAACACTTCAGGAGCAGTGCTTCTGATTGATGAAGAGAACACTCAAAGTGGATTAGAAAAGGATGCTCCAAAAGGAGAGGTGACTTTCCAGGGAACTCAAAAATCTGAAACGTGGAAGGTGAGCAGAAGGTGTTATGTTTTGTTAGCGGCTATTTACAGAGCGCACGATCACCGGGGAGGTCTCTTGGCGCTAGGAAATGAGATATCATAAGTCCCTAATACGGGAAAGCCTGAATAAACAACCAAGTCTTCAGAAGTTGCCTACATTTGGTGAAGACAGAAGACTGCCTAATTTCCAAGGGGAGTATATTCCCACACCTATGAAACCACGGAAGAGAACCTATGGTCTTCAATCCTGTGTGTCTATAAGTGGGGGTAACAAGGTAGTGTATGTGGTTTGATCTCAGTTCTCTTGTCGGCCAATATTTTACAATTTGAGCTTTCACGAAGCCCGGGCTGATGAAATGCAAAGCCTTAAACGCCATGCAGCATTCCTTAAACCTGCATCTTTGTGCAACAGGCAGCCAGTGGAGGTAATTTGTCACCCGCCTCATAGAGCCCCCTCTAGGCAGATGAACAATCAGCCTTATAGCCTTTTTTCGGATTAACTGAAGCTTACGCAAGAGGGATTTCGGGATGTCCAGATAGATAGAGTTTGCGTAATCAATTCTGGACATCACCAAAGCCATGATAACTTGGTTCAGGGACTCCCTCGTAAGAAATGTCCTAATCTTTCTTATCTGACGAAGTTGCAGGAAACAGGCTGAGGTCATTGCAATGACCTGCTGTTTACATGAGAGGTCTTCATCAATAATCACGCCCAAGCTTTATACTGCCCTTTTTAGAATGCAAGGAGATCCCATCTCACTTGGCCATCACACCGGGTTCAAACAGGTAGTTCTATTCTTGGTAAGGTCTATCTCGGTTTTGTCCAGATATAGTTTTTGATGATTATCATTCATCCAAACCTGGATGAATAGCATGGAGTTTTGAAAGTGCTGCCTTGCTGCTGCACTATCATTGATCGCAAACAGTAGTTGCATATTGTCCGCTCAATTGAAGACATTCACTCCCATCCTCTTTAGTGAACTAGTCAAAGGTTGAATATAGATGTTGAACAAGTGGGGGGAGAGAGAGGACCCCTGGAGCACTCCACAACTCACCTTCCCTTCAATGGAGGAATGAGGTCACAGTCTAACCGGTTGGGATCTATCCTGCAGGAATGATATTATCCAATTCAATGTTGTACCCCGTAACCTTGCAGCCCTGACACGGTCTGCCAGCAGAGTGTGGTCTACTGTTTCAAAGGCCGCGACAGGTCTAGTAGCACCAGAAATGTGTGTTTCCCTTATCCACTTTTCTTCGCATTTCATCCATCACCAACGTGACCACTGCTTTCGTGGATTGTGCTGGTCGAAACCCCACCTGACACAGGTCCAAAAAATCTGACTTCTCTATAAAAGCACAGAGGTGGTGAGCAACATGTGCCTCCAAGATTTTAGCTAAATATGGCATTAGGAACACAGGATGAAAGTTCTTCATATCTGAGGAATCTGCCCCCACTTTCATAATAAGGGGTACAATAACTGCTTTTTTGAAAGATTTTGGTACCATGCCCGATTTTATGGAGTGGTCAAGAAATTGAAGAAGGCTGTCTACACAAGAGGATGCAACCTCTCTAATGAACATCGGAGGACAGATGTCATTCAGCAATCCTGACTTGACTTTCATCATCAGCTCCATAAGATTGACCTCGAATGCGAAAGCGTGTGGCTATTCATGTCACCTGGTGGTACACCTAACGAGTGACTTATACATTTTGAGTTGTTGGGATTATCTGGTTCTCTGATCTGGCGAATATTCCGACAGCCACTTCCTTTCTGCATGTCGGAGGTTGAGTTTTGCTATTCTCAGATCTGTAGAGAACCATTTATTGGCCTCATGGCATCTTGTTTTGCTGGAGCAATGAATAGGAACTTGTGCAGTTTTCCCCAGGTCCCTACAAAAATCCATGAGATTGACCTTAGCCCAGTTCCTAAATGTGATCTCTGGTCCACTAGGAGGACTTATCTCCTTTGTCCTAGCCACCGAAAAGGAGTTCAGATGGTGGTCTGAAAACCCACACGGGACTGTGCTAAGGTTCTGCATTGACAGATTCGAGGTCCAGATTTGGTCCAAAATACGACCTTTAATGTGAGCTGCGGAAATCACTGCTTGTAACAGGTTCAAGTCACGTAAGGCAGCTGTGAGGTCCAAGACTTGAGGCTGGAGAACCGGGCCTTATGGGCCTGGCGGCGCAGGGCGCGCCTTAAATCCCCGAGTTCACCTGCCTTGTCAAACAGAGACACGAGACACTCTGTTGAGCGTGGAAACAAGGTTTATTAAATGCAGCCAAGCACAGTTATCCCAGAAGTTACACACAAGGTGGGTTCTGAGGAGACTGCCACTTCAATCCGTGGCACACAATCTCTTATAGGAAACACATTTACGAAATTCACTCCTTACACATATAAAACGGACCAATAAGAAAAGTTGGAAAACAAGCTATCAAGTATGTCAAATATGCCCCTTTCTCAGACCCCGTGTGTTACCCCTCCCAACAATTTAATCAGTGATGGTTGCAACAATCCAATTTGCAGGTGGCAGGACGTATCTGTGTGTCTCAAAGGATAGCTGTGTAACAAGAGAATACAAGGAACGAATAGTGAAGGCCAGTCGGATAAGATAATGTCAGTCGAGACGGGGATCAGTCAACCCAGACATAGATTAACAAACTCGGCCAGACCCTGACATCGGTTTCATAAACAAGGGCAATAGAGTTATTCTTTAACTGAAAGGACACGCAGCAGCTAGGAAAAGCAAAAACACTCCATTCGCCGTGCGGCCTGAGTGAGGGCAACACAAAATGGCGACGAGACACAAAATGGCGGCTAGATACAGGACGAAGTCAGAAATCAAAGAACCTCAGACCCACCTTTTGCCATTACTTAGGCAAAACACCAAGGACTCAAGTTAGTCTGAGTCGATGTCAATGGCCATGAGGTCATCGAGCTGTTGCTGTAACATCATTCTAATATTCTCTGTTTTCTGTGACACAGGCTTTGGGACACACAAGGTAGCACAAAGACCGCAGATGGCAGGTCCACACTGTACACAGAGACAACAAGAGAAAATGATGGCCCAAACCATTCCAAGGAAAGTTAATATCTTCCATCCCCATGTGGACAGTAGTCCCCAAAACCATCCCATCACAGACCAATCTCCCGTGTCCTGATGTATAGACTCAGAGTTGATATGTAACTTGGAGATAGCTTGGTATACCGTAGGGGCATTATCAGGAATGTAAACACAGCAACTAGACCCGATTAATTTACAAACTCCACCACGATCTGCAAGGACAATGTCTAGAACCATTCGGTTCTGCAAAGTCATAAGGCGATCTGCCTGAAGTTCCGCTGTCAGATTACTCAAGGCTCCAGAAGTTACATTTATGGTAGCCTCAAACACAAACTAGTTGTCTAATGTCTCTGCTATTGGCCATTGGGCCCCAGAAAGGAACCAACCCTTTAATAAAGTCACCTCCTTCTTGTCCTGCTGTGTCTTTCGCATCAATAACTCCTCTGCCATACCTTTTCCTATGATGATCTGAAGGAGCAGTATATGTTAGAGGAAGAAGAAAAGCCACATAGCAAGTTCCTGAAAAGTAAGTAGGAAGCCATGTACAAGCTCTGTCATGACAGATGAAATATGTGCCTTGCGATGGCACGAATGGTGAGGGAATCTGAGGTGTATAGACATAAGTATGGGAACAACCACTCCTTTTCTGTTTATTCTCAACATTCTGACCATTAATTTGTAGACAGAAATTACCTCGGTGAGGCACAGTCCAAATTGGTGGGGATCTCCTTCGCCTAGCCTTATCTGTGAGGCTAGTAACATAACAAGTTATATTCCAGCCATCATATGCTCTTTTCTCATCCACGGGAATCTTACTAATCTCAGCAATTCTAGCCATAGGCACTGTTCCCTTTATCAAAGAGCTGTGACTGAAATCTGCTCCATCACCATATTGACTACCAGGAGGATACCGTAGTTGATTATGATAGACATTAGAGAACATAGCCAGATAGGCCCAAGCGGAGCCTTCATAGGAAAACGGAAGGACTAAATATGGCATCCCTCTCTCTGTATTATGAGGCATGATCCCACATACCCAACAATCAGTAGTATTCATTACCAGTTGATAATGATGCAATAAATGAATAAATGAATGATTGAAATATTCGGTTCTCCTAATCTGTTCGTGTTCTGGGAATGTATGAAACTGATGTGGAGAGGCAGTAGTAAAGAGAGATAAAGAGACAGAAGTTGGAACAGGTGATGGCTGCATAGTATAAACAACCCAACTTACACACGCTAATAAAACACATGAACATATTAAAATACATATTATTATGCCACAAGGACTAACCAAGTGTTTCTTAATTTTACTTTTCATTTTCAATTTTTAGTCATTAATTTCCTCTTTTGTATCCATACTCTAAGGCGGCGCTCACGGCAATCTTCCTAGATCACTTAGCTGTGCTTGTTAGCCGCCCTATGACACTGCAAGTCCTGCAGACCTATGTCACTACTTAGGTCACAGCTTAAGACTCCTACTGTGACCCTGCAACTTGATGGATAGTGGAAGAAAAAATAAAATGTCTCTCAAAAAGGAAAGAAAAAACGTAATCAGAAAAAGAAAAAATCAATTGTCCTTTGCTGTTCTTGGTCGCAAATTATACCGAGTCTTATTAGGGATCGTTTGCTCTTTAAACAAAGTTTCCGGGTTGGCCGTGTTCAATCGCAGGTGTTGTGGCACAGCTTCTTGCAACACGTCGTTGTCTTCTTTCTCAGAGTTTGTTTGGTCCAGGCGTGCACTACTGAAAGGTACAAATCGAGGAACTCTTTTGCCTTCACTGTCACTCATGACCCTACGAACCCATTGATTGAAAGGTAGAGGCAAAGGTACCCTCTTACAGTGCACGCCGTGGACCCAGTTATTTTTCCCGACGACCTTTACTGCTGTGCGTGTTGTCAATAAAACTTGCCGCGGCGGGCCCCAACGTGGTTCCAGACTCTTTTTCCGCTGAAAATTCTTCACGCAGACCGAGTCACCGGGTTGAATGGAGTGACCTGGGTCCACAGAGGCCTCTGGGGAAGCGTTTTGAACCTGTTGATGAAGAACACGTAATTTAGTGATGCAGTCATGCAAGTAGTCAATAAGCATTGGGTATGGGATATCAGAATACTTTTTAGGTCGAGGGACTCCCCAAACATTAGCTGGGCGCCCAAAAATGACCTCATACGGACTAAGACCTAAACGAGAATGCACAGTAGTTCTCGTGGACAGAAGTGCCAATGGTAAGGCATCAGGCCAAGCACGACCCGTGCTGGCCTGAATCTTTGCCAATTTGAGCTTGAGAGTGCCATTATAGCACTCTACCAAACCTGCTGACTGAGGGTGGTTTGCCACATGGAATTTCTGCCTAATACCAAGACCTGTACATACTTTCTGCATGATTTGGCCTACAAATTCACTCCCATTGTCAGACCAGACAATGCGCGGCAAACCAAACCTCGGGAAAAACTCCTTCAAAAGGACTTTGGCAGTAGACAAAGCAGTATTGTCCTTTAGGGGGTAGGCCTCTATCCATCTGGAAAAGGCACACACCACCACCAGAACATACTTTAGGTTATTACAACAATCCATATGAATGTAATCGATTTGTAATACCTCGAAAGGATACGTAGGAGGAGCAAAATGACCTGCTGGAGTTTAGGTTCCCATTCCTGGATTATGCATTAGACAAACAATGCAATGCTTCACCACATTTTCCGCACATTTAGGAATTCCTTCATTCTGCCATACTGGAGCCAAAAGTTTACATATACCTTTTGCACTGATGTGGGCTGGACCATGCGCCATAGTAACTGCAGGTAGTACATAGGCATCTGGTAACAGCCAACGCTGATGTTCTGACAATTCAGTCCAACACCCAGTCGAGTCCAAGATTCCTGTACTTTCTCTCCACTTACTCAATTCTTTCTCAGTAGCCTCTTCTTGAATCATTCTCACACTTTCTATCGTGTCCTCACACATTCCTCCTTCTCTGACCCATCTTGCGGGGCCCGCAACACACATGCGACTTGTAACATCTCTCGCTGTTTCCTCCACTACTTCATCTGCAAAAGCATTCCCACGACCCACATCGTCAGTATTCTTCTTATGGGCAGTACACTACTTGATTATTGCTATCTGTGATGGCAGAGCAAGTGATTCAAGAAGGTCAGTCACCAACTGACCATGCTGTATTTTAGTCCCATGGGAAGTGAAGAATCCTCTTTCCTTCCACAAGCGACCGAAACTATGAGCCACACCAAAGACATATTGGCTATCAGTATAAACATTCAGTCTCTTTCCCTTAGCCAACACACACGCTCTAGTCAGGGCAATTAATTCAGCCGCTTGGGCTGAATTCTGTGCAATACGTGCTGTCTCCACTACTGTATACAAGGTGGTGACGGCATAAGCTGCAGTCGTCTCTCCATTTGGGAGCTTGAAACAAGACCCATCCATCCAGAAGATCCCATCCGGGTCCACAAGTGGTGTGTCTTTTAGATCTATTCTGCCTTTCGTCTCCTCTTCTGTTCGGAGAAAACAGTCATGCTGTTCTTGAATGCCTTTCTCGTCCAGAATGGGCAACAATGTTGCTGGATTCAAAGTATTAAACCGCTTGATGTGTATATAGCTGGCGAAGAGCGTCACCTCATATCCAGACAAGCGAGCACTCGTAAGGTGTTGTGTCTTCATCCTATTCAAAAGGGTATCTACTGCATGTGGCACCATAACAACAAGAGTGTTATCTAATACCAATCCAGCAGATTGACGGATAGAGATTGCTGCTGCTGCTGTAGCTCTGAGACAACTAGGCAACGCTTTGGCTACTGGATCCAATGTAGCAGAACAATAGGCACATGACTGTTGTTTGTCTCCAAATTGCTGTGTTAAAACTGACAACGCGCAACCTTCTCTTTCATGAACGTAGAGTGTGAAAGGCTTACTGTAATCTGGAGTACCTAACACAGGGGCAGAACACAAGGCAGTACGTAAGTCAGAAAAACTTTTCTGACATTCATCAGTCCAAGGAAGAGGTTGTGGTGTATCTTTCAACATGAGTGCCAATAGAGGTTTAGCCAGCAAGGAAAAATTCGGGATCCTTTGCCTACTATAAGAGGTAATGCCCAGAAAGACACGCACCTCCCTTTGTGTAGATGGCACAGACATTTGTGCAATTGTTCGAATTTGTTCTGGGTCAACCGCCTTCCCTCCTTCGACAAGAGATGACCTAAAAAGTAACCTCTTGGCGGCAATATTGCAACTTAGAGGGGGACACCTTATGATGCAAGTCAGACAAATGACGCAAAAAAGAAACAGTCGCATCGTTAGAGATATCCTCTGAATCGGCAGCAACCAACAAATCGTTGACATACTGAATCGAAGTGGCACCTGGGGGCAAAATGAAAGCTGGGATTTCAAAGCCTGACTGTAAATGGAGGGACTTTCACAATAGCCTTGAGGTGCACGTTTGAACCGGAAACTTCGACCTCCGATATCCCTGCTTTCCTCAGCAATAGGAATGCTAAAGAAAGCATTCTTGAGGTCGATAACCGAAAACCATGCAGCTGAAGCTGGTGTCATAGTAAGCAAAGCAGTGATATCTGGGACAAAAGGAAACTGTGGGACAACAATCTTGCTGACCTCCCGAAGATCGATCACAAAGCGATATACAGGAGGCTGAGAAGGGTCAGTACGTTTAAGAACAGGCAAAACAGGACTATTGCAAACATTTTCTCTTGTCTCTTCCATCACATCCTTCTGAACCAAATCATATATAATAGCCAACATAGCTCGCTCACCATTATTAGAAATCTTATACTGAGGAATACGTGGCAATTTAACATCACTTTTAATAGTAACCACGTAAGGTGGAATTTGTAGCAGACCAACATCATTCGGACCTGTAGCCCAAAGCGTAGCAGGGAGACATCGCAATTCAGGCGGAAACTGATCTTTGGATAGATATGTAGGGGAGACCAATTTCTCACCCAAGGTAAGATGCACACCAGAGGGAGAACAATACAACGGTGCATGCAGACGTTTCAACAAGTCCAAACCCAACAAGTTTTCTCCGCAACCAGTCGTTAGAATAAGTGGATCTTCCAATTCGTAAGGACCAATCGAAAGAGGCAAAGGACAAGAAACCGGGTTAGCAACTGGGGCGCCAGAGAATGCCACAGAAACATTCGTTAAGCCAGACAAAGATTGCCCAGGGAGTTTGGAATGCATGATAGAACTTCTCATTGCACCAGAATCCAAGAGAAATGTCTCTGCAACACCCAATGCAACTACTTCAACATAAGGTCCATTCTGATCCACTAGAACTGATACGACTCTCTTACTTTGTCCATGGCTGTCCTAACTAGAATGAAAATCCTGAACCTCACTCTCAACACAATAATCGTCATTGTAATATTAAGCAGACTGAGTATTTTGCTGATCAAAATGATTCAAAGAATTCTGAGGGGGAAAGGAACGCTGTCCCTGAGGCAACTCACCTCGCCCTCTACCTCTAGGTGTTGATTGAAAACCACCACAACCTCGCGGCCCTGGAAATCCACCATTACGCTGCAATAAAACCGGACAGCTATTCTTAAAATTACCTTCCTCTTTACAATAGGCACATTGATTAGGTCAAAGCAAAGGTCGCGGAACAAAAGACTCAGGTTTCTGTAACAACCTCTGAGGCTTGAGAGGCTGTTGAAACTGACGTTGGCCAGAACGAGGGCTATAAGCCTGTTGAAGAAGAATCTTCGTTTTTAATTCCTTAGTCTTCTTCTCCATCTTATCTTTCTCTTCTTTATCCCTATTCTCATAATACTGAGCAGTGGCCAATATCTGTGCAGAAGAAGAAACAGCCCAAGAACTTTCGGAATCTTTCAACTTATGGGACAATTCAGGAAGTAAATTAAATACGAATTTATCCAGAAATAATCGCTGTCCACCTTCAGTACTCATATCATGACCACTGTGATCAATAAATGTCTCCTCAAAACGAGTAAAGAAATCGGAGACACTCTCATCTTTCTTCTGCTTACACGCAGCTAACTTATCCCAGTTAACGCGTAAGGCAGGCAGCACTGTCTTCATTAAAGCGATTATTGTACCAGGCAATTGTGTAATCAAATCATCTGGCTTAGCACCACCCACTTGTGCTGCATCCGCGGCGGCTATATTGGCCCATCCACCATCTAAAGCTTGGTCGTGGTCCTCTCTACGAATCTGAGCCCACAATGCTTGTGGAACTACATTCCCCATCAACATATCAATATCAGCCAAATTCATGATACATGCATCAACAGTCTGGGACAGCTCTTTATAATATCCAGCAGGATTTTTACGAGGGTCCGGTTAAAAAATGCTTAAGTGCTAAAACTTCAGCTCTCTTCCAAGGGACATGTACCCATATACGCTGGAAATGAGCAGGAACAGCCTGAACATTACCCACTTGCGGAACTGCTTCTCTCCAGACTGGAGTAACTTCCCTCATAGGTTAATTCTTCGTTTTCTGTCTAACTGCAGGATCAGGTTCAGGAATAGTCCGGGATGAATATAACGATCTGAAGGCAACAAGTGTCTTTACAGCATCCTCAACTTCAGAACCCACAATAAGTCCCTTATCAAACCTGTCCTGTATATCTAATAGACCCTGAGGAGTTAAATCCAACTCCATATCCTCCCATCCTTTGACAAGAGCATCACACATGACGTTAAAAACGTATCTCTGCGTAGGCGCATTCCACTGTATAAAGGTACTCAGAATATCGGCTACGCTATACAGTGGACCACTCATCTTCCATTTATGAGCAAGTGGGTCGAATACAACTCATTCGTCAGAATCTGGAATCTGACTACGGGATTGCCTTCGAGAAAAAGCAGGAGTCTTAGTAAATGACACAAGAAGGGGGGAGAAAAGACCAGAAACATTATCAACGAACCGAGTACGAATCGGGGAAGAAGTAGGGAGTAAAACTGGAGACGCAGTATTAAGCAACGGAAGAGAAGAACTAGCCGTTACAAGAGAACCTGAAGGTGAAGGAGACTGAGGTACAGAAGTTGGTGGCAAAGGAGGTGCAGGTGGCAATGCAGGAAGAAGCAATTGGAGAAGCTGGAGCACCAGTCTGAACAACAGGTTGCGGAACAGGTGGCAATAATACGGGTGCATTAGCTCCCGGTACATAAGGTGGAGGCAATCTCAACAAATGAGACATCAAGGGATCTTCATCAGGGTCCTTACTCCGTGGAGAAGTAGGCAACAAAGGGTAGCATCTATCTATTGCCATATGATGTTGTCTGTCTAAAACTTCAATTACTCGCTCAGTCTCATTTTCCTTGAATTGCTGGGCAGCCTTTATGATCGTCATATCTTTCGCTTTTCTATCTCTTTTTGCCTGCTTAATTTCTTTCTGTTTGGCTTCCTTACGCCAAAGGCGGAAGAGTCAAACATTGCCGGCCGGGCTTTTCTTTTAAACAAATCGCTTCCAGATTATCTAAAACATCAGGCTCAAAACTACCATTCTGTGGCCATCGTAAAACACCATCTTTCTTTGTGTATTGGATCCATGCCTCATTAAAGGCAATGGGGCCAACACCATGTTTAGAATAGAGCTCATAAGTAGGAGTTCCAACCGGAGGAATCGGACATGAGTCCTCGAGTCGGGATTCCTTAGTACAGCAAAAACAACAGAGTTTCCTAAATCCGCTCAAACCAGGCCTTTTCAAGCACACTGGTCTGGTTACCAATTTCAAGGAGTGGAAGAAAAGAACACGGTACAAATGTACTCACCCCTTGGCTTCTGCTATTGCAATAGTCGAATAACAAAAGTCAAAAACAAAACAAAGAAGTGGGCGCTACCCACGAATACTTAACTAAATGGTCTCCTCACGCCAACAGAGGTCCGTCTAACGTCTCGCGATACCAATCATCAACAGAGGGTCCAAGGCAGGGCGGCAATCAGGGCAGCAGTCATCAGCAGCCGTCGGAAAGGAGTAGCCACGCTGCAAAAGACCTTTGGTCGACTTCGACAAACAGGGGTCGCTTGACGTGGTTTGCGAATCCTCCGGAATTTTCTTGCGGGGCTTCTCACGACCCTCGGGCTGAACCGCTACCACTGAAGCCGCCCCACGTTGGGCGCCAGTGGAGAACCGGACCTTATGGGCCTGGCGGCGCAGGGCACGCCTTGAATTCCCGAGTTCACCTGCCTTGTCGAACAGGGACACGAGACACTCTGTTGAGCGTGGAAACCAGGTTTATTAGCTGCAGCCAAGCACAGTTATCCCAGAAGTTACACACAAGGTGGGTTCTGCGGAGACTGCCACTTCAATCTGTGGCGCACAATCTTTTACAGGAAACACATTTACGAAATTCACTCCTTACACATATAAAACGGACCAATAAGAAAAGTTGGAAAACAAGCTATCAAGTATCTCAAATACGCCCCTTTCTCGACTGGTCAATTTCCTATTCGCCGACCGCTTTATCCTGTCCTTAATAATGAAATTGATGATTTTTCTTTGTTAGATCGGTCGCCGCCTCCGTACGTTACGCCGACGGCTCCAGCTGTGGACTCCGACGATGACGGACAGGATAAGTCGGGCAAGAAGGGGGTATCTGCTCTTAGGTTTACTACGGAGAGGTCCTCTCATCTACGTAGTTGGGCTCGAAAAGTGAATAAGCGTAGTGTTACTCAGGATCAATTGATATCAGAAAAGACAGGGTGGACGGATCTTGAATTGATGTATTTTCTGTCTTCTTTGGCTGATGAGGTTGTAGGCGCATATCGGGAGCTTTCTGATACGTTAGAACCCAAAGCGTTGTCAGTGTACCGTGAAAATTTGACTAAAGGTGATTTTGATCTTTCAGATGTCGATGACCTGTTTGCGCAATTGATCAAGCTGCGGGATGAGACAACTCGATTGCGGGAGGAGCGGAAAAAGAAACAGAAGGAGTCTGAATTGGAGCAGGATGGGCAGGCCAGAGAGTGTTCTCTCCGTGGTTCAGATAAGTGTTCTGCGTTGCATGTTATGCCTATGCGTGAAGCCGCACCTTTGTATGTTCCACCAAAAGGGGAAGGTACGGATGATGATAAATTGTCGAAGGATGCGAAAGGGTACTTTGTGTATAATTGGGTTTACACTCCATGGAATAGAGCAGATGTCATGGCATTGAAAAATTCTTTACCTGATCTCCGGAAAAATCCAGCGGCATTTTATGAAGGGGTGGAGGGGGCTATATCGTCTTGTGTGATGACTCTTGTAGACATAGATTTGTTTTTTGGGTTGATATTACCACCTGATATGTGGCAGCAGATTCGTAAAAATAATGATGACACAATATTGGGAGGGACATGGAAAGAAATAAATGCTGCAGATTTAGATAGGGAACCAGCATGTAAGCCTTGCCAGCTAATCCTAGAAATCCCGGCAGCTATTTTGCGTAAATTAAAAACGCTTGTTCCCGCCAAAAAGATTGATTGGACCATGTTAACGTCGTGCAAGCAGAAACACGATGAAACGGTTTCAGATTTCTTTACGCGCTTCGAGGAGGCCTTTCATGATTACAGTGGTCAATCTTTAACAGACGATACGGTCGGCATTTGTTTGTAGATAAGTATGTAGCTAATCTCCTACCAGAGATTGCTAAGCGATTGAAGTCGAGTGAAAGTTCCTGGGCCACGGCGACCCCTGCGTCCTTGCTAACTATGGCTCAGTACTATGAGCGGCAGGAAGTGGAGGCTAAAGAAAGTGCAGAGAAAAAGACGAAGGAATTGAAAACGAAGGTGATGTTGGCGCAGGTTCGGGGAACACAGGGTAGAGGGAATGATAGAGGTAGACGAGGTGGAGGAAATGCGTCGTATGGTCGTACGGACATTGCGGAGGATCAGTGTGCTTATTGTAAGGAGTTTGGGCATTGGGCCGAAGATTGTCCGGTACTTCGCGAACAGCGTAGTCAGCGTGGTCGAGGAAGTGGAAGGTCGAGAGGAGGTTATACTGGAGCGAGAGGTGGCGGAGGTGATCGTGGAAAGGTTGAGGAGAGGGGCCGTGGCCAGGGCGAACGAAACACGTTTGATAGACGGAATCAATATCAGATTTCGGAAGGAGAGAATGTGGAACATCAGGATTATGTGCATGCATAGGATTGCGTAGGATGGGGTAAGGAATCAGTTGAAGTGCCGGTAGATCAGCAAGGTCCATATGTAACAGCGGGTATTTTGGGTTCTACTGATCAATTTCTAGTCGACACAGGAGCTACTCGTAGCGCTTTGTCGAAAAATTTGGTTCCGAGGGCTCCCCTGTCTGGCGGAATGATTACGTGTGTAGGGTTTGATGGCACACCCTCCCCCAGCCCATTGTCCAAGCCCCTTGCACTATGCATTGACAAATACTTTAGTTTTGGCCAATTTTTGTTATCACCTCATACTCCAGACAATATCTTGGGCATTGACTTGCTTAAATATTTTCGAGCAACGATACGCTGCGCTCCAGAAGGAGTGCGGGTTATTCTGAATGATAACTACCCTGACCCTGATGATTGCCCTGACCCGGCCAGATTTTATACTATTTTAGACATCCCTGCTTTGGCCTCTCTGCCGCACACGTTGTGGGCGACATCAGATACGGATGTGGGAGAGATGCGCATTCCACCAATACGCATAACTGTTAAGGAGGGGGCCCCTCTACCACGAGTGCCACAGTATAAGATCTCGAAGGAAGGTGAAATAGCACTGACACATATTGTTCAGGACTTGATTTCTGCAGGGGTGGTGGAGGAGGTCCCTTATAATGTTTGTAACAGCCCTATTCTACCGATTCTTAAGAGAGACTCAGATGGCAAGATCTACCGATTTATTATTGACTTGCGTGAAATAAACAAAATTGTTATTCCCCAATATCCAGTGGTGTCCGATATTACGACTCTGCTTACTCTGGTTCCACCGACGGCCACCACTTTTAGCGTTATTGACTTAAAGAATGCAATCTTTTCCATCCCTGTTCACCCGGATAGTAGATATCTGTTCGGTTTCACGCTCAATAATAAATCGTATAGATTTTGTCGTGTTCCCCAAGGATATACTGAAAGCCCTAGCATTTACAGCCAGGCTTTGAAACGACAACTAGATTCCTTTACATTGCAGTCGGGCGTTGCGCTCATCCAGTACGTGGATGACCTCCTGCTTGCCGCCGACTCCTATGCACAATGTGAACAGAGTACGCTTGCATTGCTTTCCTTTTTGGCACAACACAATCACAAGGTTTCTAAGAAAAAGCTTCAATATTGTAGACCCCAGGTGACCTACCTCGGTCATCTGTTGTCTAAGGAGGGGCGTGCATTAACATCTGATCGAATTCAAGCAATTCTAGACACACCAGTACCCCGCACGCAGAGAGATGTGCGTGCCTTCATAGGGTTGACGTCCTTTTGTAGGCAATGGATCATGGGTTTTTCACATATCATAAAACCTCTGCTAGCATTACTGTCCAAAGCTACACCGATGCCTCTTGAGTGGACAGATGAATGCCAGAAAGCTTTTGAACAGTTGAGGCAGGCCCTTTGTTCCGCACCCGTGTTAGGAACACCAGACTACACGAAACTTTTCACATTGTACGTACACGAGAATGATGGGTGTGCATTGTCAGTGTTAGTGCAGTTACACGGGGATAAGCAGAGACCATGTGCATACTTCTCTGCCATTTTGGATCCTGTAGCACGAGGGCTGCCTGGGTGTTTTCGGGCAGTAGCGGCAACAGCAGTAGCCATACGACAGAGTGAGGGCATAGTGTTATCACACAAATTGTTGGTGTTAGTCCCCCACGCAGTAGATGCCCTGTTAAACCAAACAAAGACTCAATACCTCACGAGTGCACGACTTACAGGATATGAGCTGACACTCCTAGCGCCACACATAACATTGAAAAGATGCGCTACTTTGAACCCTGCCACCTTGTTGCCTTATCCGGCTGAGGAGGGTCAGGAAGAAAAACACCATGACTGTGTTTTCCTGACTGAGGAACAGACAAAGGGTCGTGTTGACCTACAGGATGTGCCACTTCCTGATGTGGATGGGGAACTGTGGGTTGATGGATCGTGTTTAAGGCTGCCAGATGGTACGACTTCCGCAGCATATGCGATCACGACTCTTAAGACGGTGGTAGAAACAGCTAGAATACCACAAAAATCGGCTCAGGCAGCAGAGCTGATAGCTTTAACAAGAGCCTGCGAATTGAGTGCCGGATTATGTGTGAACATATACACGGGCAGTCGGTATGCCTTTGGAGTGGCCCATGACTTCGGGCTTCTTTGGAGAGAACGCGGGTTTCTGACGTCACACGGGGAGCACATTATGCACGGAGAGTTAGTGCGTGATCTCCTAAACGCGTTGCTTAGCCCTAAAAAAGTAGCGATAGTGAAGTGCAGTGCCCATAAGAAGATTACGGATAAAGTGGGTCAAGGAAATGCCTTTGCAGACAGCATAGCAAGGCAAACGGCTATGTCCCGAACTAGCTCCCCCATGTACGTGGTACAATCGCAGGCTGAGCGATGGAGTGATGCTAGAGCAGAGATACGGGATATTCAAAATTCAGCTACAGAACCTGAACTTGCGGCTTGGGCAGCAGATGGGGTACTAGATGACGAGGGGTGTTGGAGAAGCAAAGACATGGAGAAGTGGAAATTGCCTGCGGCTTACTTACAGGCGATGGTCCAGATGACACATGGACTGGCTCATGTTGGAGCTCTTGCAATCACTCGTCTTTTAACACGAGTTTGGGAGCATCCCGAGATTGCGAACACTGCAAAGAGAGTAGTGCAGACCTGCCTGGTATGCTTGCAACACAATCCTGGAAAGGGGACCCATCCTCCGAAAGGAGGGTTCGTTCCACCTTCTGCACCGTTTGAAGTGCTTCAAATGGATTACATCCAACTCGAGCGCTGCAATAACCTGAAGTACGTCCTAGTGGTGGTGTGTGCCTTTAGCAAATGGGTTGAGGCCTACCCCACGAAAGACAATACGGCTTTGACAACAGCTAAGGTGTTGCTGAAGGAATTCTTTCCTCGCTTTGGAGTTTGTAAATTTTTGTGGAGCGATAATGGGCCCCATTTTGTTGGAAAGATTGTGGAATATGTACTGAAGGGGTTAGGGATTCAGCAAAAGTTCCACGCTGTATTCCACCCTCAGTCAGCAGGTTTGGTCGAGCGGTACAATGCCACCTTGAAGCTTAAGCTGGCCAAAATCGTGGCGTCTACATCGTTGAAATGGCCAGATGCGTTGCCGCTAGCACTACTGTCTCTCAGATCAGTACCCCACTCACGAACCGGCCTTACGCCCTATGAGGTGGTGTTTGGCCGCCCTATGAATATCTGGGGGGTGCCCAAGCCGCGATTAATACATGATGTGCCTTGTGTTATGATGAATGATTATTTGGCACGATTAACAAATGATTTGCTCTCTATTCATCAACAGGTTCGAGAAGCGCTCCCTGACAACTCTACTGGAGAGGGCCACGATCTTCGTCCTGGGGATCATGTGATGATCCGCTCGTTTGAGAGAGCAAGCAGTCTGGAGCCCAGGTGGAAGGGCCCGAGCAGGTCCTCCTGGCGACCCGCACCACAGTACGAGTGACCAACAGGAAGCGGTGGGTGCATTCGACACATTGTCGCCGAGTCTCTTCGGATCTGGTGACTCCTGCTGTGCTGACTGATTACAAGGAGATCTTGGAGAAAGAAAAGAGCCCAGCTGTGACGTCGGCCGAAGTGGAGGGAGCCTTCCCGGACCAATCTGCTACTGGAAGAGAGCGCTACAATCTACGACCGCGATAAAGAAGATTTTTGTTTCTTTTTAAGACTGGTTGGTTACCGCTCCAGGTTTGTGAAACGGAAACCGGGAATTCCAAGGGGGGGGGATCAGTTCTGCCAGAGTAGCGACACCCGTCTTGGCCCGGAGAAGAAAACAACGGCTACCTCGGAGTTCAGCACCGCATTTTTCTTTTTTTAGGTATACACGTACGTGTATCTGAGACAATTTGTGAAAAACTTGTGAACAATTTGTGCCATTTGAGACTTTGCACAGACTTTCTTGAACTATGGCATCGACGGCATCTCGTGATAAGAAAATATTGGGTGCCTTTCTCTTTGTTCTGACTATTGTGGTGATAGCTGTTATAGCCTGGGTAGTCGAACTTGTGGTGCCTGTACGTGAACATTTGCTGCCGACTACCCCGGCACCGTCAGAACATTTTCATTTTACATTGCCTTTCCATGAAGAGCGTCATCGCCAAACGTATTTAAATAACAGCTTTATTCAGATTCTTCACCACACGCATAATATGACCAATACCTCTAATTGCTGGGTGTGTGGAATGTTGCCTGGGCACCAGAAGAGAGGGGGCACCCCACTTATCCCACTCCCGTTTTCGCACAATGGGTCATGCAACACCTGGTACACCCTCCTCTTTACTCTGAGATGGCCAACAAAAGGGGGGGTGCTTTTCCGTTTAAATAAAGTATGTTCCCACGACAAGGATGGGTTTCCCCGGGCTGAGGGTACACGTTTTGAATGGGAAGAGTATAGGCCCGACAATGTATCTGCCCCACGTATATACAGCAACCAGCGAAATGTGAATGTATTGAGTGCTCATGTCATAAATGTCATTGCCACAAAAGCCGATTTATGTATCCGGAACAAGGGCACAATTGCAGTGGGGAAAAGTGAATGTAACATTACTCTCACGTTTGATGGCCCGAATGGCATTTCATTTGTTGCATCGCGAAACACTTATTTTATCTGTGGAACGAAGGGGTACCATCAGCTTCCAGTGGGGTGGTTGGGCACGTGCTACGTATCGTTTGTGTTACCCCCTGTATTCATTGCCCCTCCAATGTACCACAACGATTATACATTGTACCACGACTTCGTTTTGAATAGGGTTAAACGAACTGTTGCCCTAGAGGACATTGATCAGACGGACACAGCATTACAACAGTATGTGGATTTCAATCTGGGATTATTCTCCTTTGTGGGGGCTGCATTGAACAGTCGGAAAATTAGACGACTGACACGTGTTGTCGAGGCTGTTGCGAATGACACTGCCGTTGCCCTGGGGAATATGACTGAGGAACTACAGATTTCCAGAATTGTCACCCTCCAGAACAGAATGGTGTTGGACGTAGTGTTGGCTGATCGTGGGGGGGCATGTAGAATTATCGGAAGTAGCTGTTGCGTATACGTTCCAGACAATTCTCCATCTGTGTATGACGCTATTTCCAAACTTCATAAAATAGCTGCTGAAATACACCCGGACAATGGAACATGGACACTCTCAGGATGGTTCTGGTCTATGATTGCAACTTGGGGCTGGAAACTGTTGACAATTCTCTGTATACTTGTGGGAGCCATGTTTTTTATATGCTTATGTATTCAATGTGGCCCAGCCTTGTGTTCAATGTGTCTATCAGCCTGTTTACCATCGAGACGAGCTCTTGCCCACGACAAAATGATGATACACAAAGAGGTGACCCAAATTATGTTAATAGACATTGAGGACGAACATCCAGACTATGTTCATTATGAGGTAGATTCAGCTAAACGCTAAAAGGGTCGTCTGTCGTAATTGGCCCGTTCGTATTAGCGATTAGCTGAAACTACACGTTGTCCTCCTTAAATTGGCTACATACGATAACGCCATTTTGAGTGTTGCGGCGGCCATCTTAGATCATGAGCGGCCTCGTGGCCGACGTGCCCTTTAGTCCGTTGTCCGTCCTACTGACCACTCTTGTCTGCCCAGCAACAGGCTATTTTTAGTACTGGTCAAGCCACACATGCGCAGCTCCCACTGACCCGTAAGCCTTCAGGAATGTGCACCAAACTGACCAGCGGAGTTGTGCCCCCTCCAATGAGCTGGCAGTATTCCAAAACATGACCATATATGTCTCGAAACTATGTCTTTACTTGTGCCGCCTAACTTTTATTACCCCAAAACTGTATATAAACGGGGTCACACCGATGTTCGGTGTGATACCTCTTGCATTGCCGAAGGGTGCTGTTTGAGTGTACCACCACCCCATGGGGTCTTAATAAACTTGTTCTTTACCTTTTACAGCTTCCGTGCCAACAGTTCTTGAGTGTGAGTGGGTTAACTCCGGAGCGTGTAGGCCTTGGGAACCCCTAAATACTTCATCCCAACAATTAAAATCAATGATGGTTGAAACAATCCAATTTTCAGGTGGCAGGACGTATTTGTGTGCCTCAAAGGATAGCTGTGTAACAAGAGAATACAAGGAAAGAACAGTGAAGGCCAGTCGGATAAGATAATGTAAGGGAAGAATAGGAGAAGGCAAATAGTCAGTCGAGAAGGGGATCAGTCAACCCAGACATAGATTAACGAACTCAGCCAGACCCTGACATCGGTTTCATAAACAAGGGCAATAGAGTTATTCCTTAACTGAAAGGACACGCAGCAGCTGGGAAAAGCAAAAACACTCCATTCGCCGTGCGGCCCGAGTGAGGGCAACACAAAATGGCGACGAGACACAAAATGGCGGCTAGATACGGGACAAAGTCAGAAATCAAATAACCTCAGAGGCCCCCCGTTTTCATAATTTCCCCAATATTTTAAGTCTCCAACCAGGAGAACATTGGCATGATCTACAACCAAAGGGGCTATGGCTTCCGCAAAAATCTGGGTGAACTCCAGCATGTAATAAGGAGGCCAATAAACCAAGACACACAAAAAAGCCTCAGTATCAGATTTCAAAAGAATCACTAACGTTTCTACGGTTGTAACTCGAGCGAGGGCAGTTTGGTAAATTGAATGGATTTTTTAATCATGGCGACTACATCCCCATCTTTTTTCCTGTATACCTGTTGGCTGCCAATATATAGTACTCATTAGGGAGTGCTGCCAGAATATCAGGGGATGATTCCAATGAGAACCATGTCTCTGTTAGAAGCAACAAATCTGGAGACTCAGACTCCAGTAGATGGAAGATTTCATCTTGGTGCGTAGCCAAAGAGCTTGTATTGAGATAGATAACCTGAGTATCGGTCCGCTCTCTCACTTCCCCTAAGGGGGTAACGCTTGTCATCCTTTGATCCAACTGGACACTGACCTGGCAGTTGCCCTCCCGGACTCCCTTTCTGCAGGCACTCAATAGCCCTGCTCCCTTCAGGGAAGACATGAGAGTGCTAGGGACGCAATAAGTCTCCCTCTCCAGAGCCATACAAGCTTTTCTAGGAAATGAAAGGGGCATAATTACTGGCCCCTGGCCTCGGCCGGCCGTGGACGGGTACAGAAAGTAGCGCCGTGCGTGCACTTTTAAAGGCAGAACATGCCCTCTCCCCGGCCCCTAACCAACCGGGTAGCTGATTGGTTCCCCAACAGCCAATCAGCTCCTCGCGAAACCCCCTAAAGGGTATCGCGCTTTCCTACACTCAGCGATGCTACAGTGAATAATTGCAGGTGTACAAGTTCAGATTCAATAAAAACAGAGCAGCATGCAAGAAGTTAATAACAGAATTGTGCCAGGTTAAAACTGACAAATCTCATTACCGGCATGGTTGCGCCATGCGAGCATTCTAAAGGCAGAACCTGCTCTCTCCCCGACCCCTACCCAACCGGGTAGCTGATTGGTCCCCCAACAGCCAAACAGAGCATCGTGATCCCCGCTAAAGGCTATTGAGCTTTCCAACACCGAGCAATGCTACGGTGAATAATTACAGGTGTACAAGTGATAGAGCTTGGGCCCACCTGTTCGTTTTACCATACTCACCTGGGACCATAAAACATACACATTTTGATCAGGTAAAACTACCCTTAATCAGGATTTTAATTAACTTTAGGACTTATACCATTGACTTACCAATCCTAGTTACCGGTAACTAGAGTCCTAAGGGATCAAGGGTGTGAAAATAATAGGCAGTAATATACATTTGCATTTATAAAATAACCACAAACTCAGGAAAGTTTAAACACTTTATCTATGTAAATACTTAAATGTGAGAGTCCATACCAATTCAATCAAAGCTCGTGCAATTAGGAAGAAAATAATCAAAGCAAGATGATGTGAATATATTACGAGACTTTCTTTCAGCATTGAAACATAGGAGGGGTAAGGAAAGGGAAACAGTACAATGACATACCCACACGGAATATTTACCTAAAATGGTGTGAAAACCAACCCTGGCCACGGCCTGGGATAAAGAACAGGACTTACGATAGTTCAAGTGCCAACAAGACAGGACAGGTGCAGACCAGAATCAGGACAACTACAGACCAAATTGGATCAGGACAGGACCACCATAGGTCAGGACCGGCACCCACAGCTAAAGTGCAATGGCAGCGTCACACCCTCTCTGCAACTAACAGGTGGACCCCGATTGGGTTATCGAACTCCTTCCCCGAACCCTGATTGGGTTATCGAATCTTCTGACAGAGTGCTCCGCCAGCATCTCTGCTCTCGATCGCCTATTGAGTACGTTGGGTCAGTTACAGGTCAGCTATTCGGACAAGTCAGACAGTCTAATTAGCTAAGCCTACCTTAGTTATACCATTTTCCAGGGCAGTGTACCACCCCCCAATGTTGCAAATTCATGTATTCCCTCAATTTGATTGGTCAAAAGACGAGGAAAGGTCATCACACCATACCAGTTATGAGGTCATTTCATTCAAGTATTCAAATTAATGTTCCCTCCCATAGTTTTATTTTCCCATGCACTTTTATTCCACCCAACAATGGATGTTTCAATAAAAAATACAATGTATACAAAGATTTGTAAGTTGTCTTCCTTTTTCTGGGCAAAAGTTCATTTTACCAGGCGCATTGCAGGCAAGACTGTCACTGGCATGGGTTCAATGCCATGGCTTGTGGACTCGAGGGAATTCAGCACATGCGCGTTGAGAGTCTTGAGATGGATTTCAGTAATGATACATCAGGCCCAAATACGAGCTAGTAACAAAGTCAAAGAGAAACAATTTTAGAATAAAGAATAAATGAATGCACTGTATACCACTTTTCTCTACTCTATTCCCCTTACTTTATTTTAACTATAGCGGTAATGATTAGGCAGAAGAAACAGGGTTTAGTACACGCAGCAGTGCAAGCATCAGCATGTGAAACATAGAGCAGCCATCTTTAGTTCTAGTGCGCAGAAGCAAAGATTTCCCACCAAAGCAGAGAATATGTCACGCATGCGCAGTAAAGATTCTACATTGCGACTGCCATTTTAGGTCACTCGAGTTACTGTTAGTAAAAAGCACATTGTAAAGCTTCCCCTAGATACTAGAAATGTTGTGTGGTGCATTATTAATAATACGAAACATATTTATTAGTGCATTATGTGTTATTTCGAGAGGGTTGAATTACGAGCAATTCTCTTTACGTGCAAAACCTTGCTCCATCACAAGTTCAGATTCAATAAAAACAGAGCAGCTTGCAAAAAGTTAATCCCAGAACTGTGTTACCTTAAAACAAACAAATCTCATTACCGGCACAGTCGCATCATGCAAGCACTTTTAAAGGCAGAGCCTGCCCTCTCCCCGGCCCTTAACCAACCGGGTAGCTGATTGGTCCCCCAACAGCTAATCATCGCCTTGTGAGCCCTGCAGGGATACAAGTTCAGATTCAAGAAAAACAGAGCAACGTGCAAGAAGTTAATAACAAAACTGGGCCAGGTTGAAACAAACAAATGTCATTACCTGCGCGATCGCGCAATGTGAGCACTTTTATAGGCAGAACCAGCCCTCTCCCTGGCCCCTAACCAACTGGGTAGCTGATTGGTTCCCCAACAGCCAATCAGCGCCTCGTGAGCACTGCTAAAGGCTATCGCACTTACCTACACTGAGCAATGCTATGGTGAATAATTACTGGTGTACAAGTTCTGATTCAATAAAAACAGATGAGAAAGGTTATTGCCATGAGCAGGCAAAGCTGAAAGTGGTCATGTGCTCTAGATGAGACACCCTCTGTTTTGATATTGATTCTATAGGCATAAGAGTATTAAAAAGAAGGGAGTTACATTGTAGGGCGAACAATAATTTTTTCACAATAAAGGGAATTGTTTTATTATTTGTGTGTTTTATGAGAGAATTTGAAGTTTAATGTTAATTTTAATATATTTTTAAATACATGTATAATAATTTTTATTAATATGTATTATTAAAAAAATTACATTTACATTTGTTTAAAAAACACACTTTTTTAATAGTTTAAAAAAATATGTATTTTTAAGAGGGAAATATATTGTTTGGGTGTAGTGAACGAAACCCGTCAGATAAATGCTCTTTCCTCATAGTTGACTAAATTGAAATTCGCATAGTAAATCTGACCTCACCAATATATGCACTTTCCCCAGTGCTTGTTAGACTGTACTTAGAATAGTAAATCTGACCATATCAATGTATGCCTTTTCCACAATGATTGTTAGATTGAAATTAGAACTGCAAATCTAATTCCCCTCCATCCCCCAATGTATGCAATGTTTCCAATGTTTGTTAAACTGGAGTTGTAATAGTAAATCTGACTGCCCAATGCATGCACTGTTCCCACTGTTTTTTAAACAGGGGTAAGGATAGTAAATAATTCCCCCACTTCCTGTCCGTAATATATGTACTTTTCCCAGTATTTATGAGATTGGAGTTAGAATAGTAAATCTGACCAACAACAATAAATGCCCTTTCCCCTAATTGGTTAGATTTGAGTAATAATAGTAAATCACACCTTCCAATTCTCAGTGTTGGCTAGACTGGAAATTGAATAGTAAATCTGACCCATCCAATATAGGCACTTTCCCCAATTTTGGTAAGAATGGAGATAGAAAAGTATTAGTAACTCTGACCTACCAATGTATGTACTTCCCTCAGCTTACTGGATTTACAAGTATACATGTATTTCCTTTTCCCCAGAAGTATTTTCTGTAAGCTTGGTAGGATGGTACTTACAGTGATGCACTGGAATATTACAATCTTACTGATTTTGAATAGGATTTTGATAAGTATGTTTATTTCTGTAAATATATGTATGTAGGGTGGTGGGAGGAGCAAGTGCTCTGCAAAGATTTTGCTCAAAATTGGGAAAACAACATTAATTTGTGGACCAGCCTTATAGACAATTTGTTTGTGATATGGAAAGGTACGTGTTAGACCTGGCATCTTTGGTGTGGTTTCCCCTGACCTTTTTTCTGTTCCTCCTATATATTTGACGCTGTGCTGGATTTTGTTTTTGCTGGTTTAGATTTTTTGGGCACTTTGCCACTGCTGATCAGTGTCAAAGTGCAAGTGCTCCCTGAGTAAATTGTTATTGTAATTGGTTATCCATGATAGGCATATTTGTACTACCAGGAAGTCCCTAGTAAAGTGCACTGAGTGTGCCAGGGCAGGTGATTCAATTGCTACTAGTGGGCCTGCAGCACTGATTGTGCCACCCACATGAGTAGAACTAAAATGGTGTCTCAGGCCTGCCACCGCAGTGCCTGTGTGCAGTTGCTAACTGCCATGCTGCCCTGAACAGTGTCCACACTGGCCAGGCCTAAGCCTTCCCGTTCTGTACACACTGGACACCCCTATAGAAGGCCCAAGGTACTCCCCTGGGTGGGGTGCAGTGTATATGAAAGTTAGATCATATACCAGTGTGTGTGACATGCTCTGATTGTGAATGACAGCCATTTTCATTTTTCACTACTGAAAGGGCTATCTTGCCCATAGGCTATAATGGGGCATGCTGAGTATATTGTTTACCTGCATATCTTCCCATAGGAGCAAAGTAGAAAATTAAGGTTTGGTATCCCTGAACTCAGAATTTAATAGCACATCTTTTAGGAAGCATGGTTTTTAAATCCTGTGTTTGAGAAGAGCACTTTTAGAAAGTGGTTGTTCGCTTGTCTAACCTTTTTTGTGTGCCTTGGCCTGTTTGTGAATTGACTGTCAGGTTTGTGATTGACAGGGGCTGGGGAGGCCCAAGGAGGCTGGATGAGTCAGCCCTAGGCTGAATGACTGCATCTGCATCATGAGTGGTGGGAGGGGATAGCACATGGGCCTGAATAGGGCTGTGCCTGCCTCCCACAACGCTGGCTCCACCTCCTGCTGGGCGGCTGACGACCCTGCCCATCTCTCTGAAAGGGGAGGAGAAGACAGAAATACAAAGTGTTCATGAACTGCCCTGAACTGGTTCTGACCAAGTCAAGGTCTCCCTGCCTCTAGAGAACAAAGGAACGACTGGCATAAAAAGGGCTATCCAGACTACAGAAAATTAGATCATCCTGAATCAAGAAGGAACCTCTGCCAATGAGAAAAATGGAAAACTGAAGAGAAAGGACTGTCCTGCAGTTGCTATGCTGCCAAGGAGAGGGGAAGGACTTTGCTGTTGCTTTGTCCCCTTGCTTGAAGAGATCTCCAAGGGCCTGAGAAGAGCTGGCTCCCTGTTAAGAAGTCCCAGGAACAAAAGAACTTCACCCCCACCTTCCCCCTGAACTCTGCTGTATGAGTTCTGCCCTTCTTAGAGTGCTTGGTCCAGTTGTGGTGCCTCTGGAAGTTGTGCCTGCTGTTTGGGAAGCTGGACAAGGAGAAAGTAAGACAATCTGCAAATTTTCACGCATCGCTCGCTTGCGGAGCGCATCCCCAACAGTGCGAGGAAATTCCCCCCGCCGAGAAGATAGAGATCGTCGCATCGCCTGTTTCCGCTGCAAGAGCTGACGCATTCTTCGCTTGCGTAACGTATAACTCCAGTGAGGGAAGATTACTGTCTCTGCAAGTATCGTCGCAGAGCCTGTGCGAGACGCTTCCTACCGAACCTGCGCACTGGAATCCATACAAGGTATCGCATCCCTCCCCCTATAGACTTGATTCCTCGCAACACGCCCGCTGCGTTCTGCGGGGCTGTCGCATTGCCTCCCCAGTGTCTCAGGAGTGAAGCATTGATTGTTTTTCAACGCTGCAGCTTCCCTTTGGAACTTTTGGCGCATATACATGTACTTTGGATTAAACGTGATGCAACTGTGGATTATTTTGACGCCAACCCTAGAACTCTTTTAAAATCATATTATTCAACTGTGTATGTTGGATTTTTGTCATTTTGGTCTTGTGTAGTTTAGATAAAGATACTTTATTTTTCTAAACTGGTGTACAGTCCATTTGCAGTGTTTTCACTGTGTTACTGTGAGTGTTGGTACAAATACTTTACACATTGCCTTTGATACGCCTGTCTGCTCATGCCAAGCTACCAAGGGGGTGAGCAGGGGTTAATTAAATAGTGTATCCCCCTTACCCTGATTAGAAGCAAGGGTCCCTATTTGGACATTGGTACCTGCCTCTGCCAACTAGAGACCCCCAGATCCAACAGTACAACTGAATCAAAAGAACTCTTTGTAAATCATCTGAGCTGCAACAATTTAAACCTGAAGTTCACCCACACAATAAGCACACAACAGGTGGCATTCCTGGATTTAGAGATATCTGTTGAGGCAGGCAAATTAGAAACCAGACTATTTAGGAAGTCAACAGCGGGCAACATCATGGTGCATACATCAAGCTTCCATCCGACCTATACCAAGCAAACCATACCTTATGGTGAGATTCTACGAGCTAAGAGGAACTGTAGTACACGTAAGGAGTTGACAAGAAACCTTTTCTTACTGTGTTACTGCCGTAGTTTGCCGAGCCCACGATCTCCCATTGAGCGACAGAGTTCCTCGCGGACCCGCCCGCCAGTCTCCCGCTGCTCCGCCACTCTCTGACCAACTGGAGCGGGGGCCGATGAGAGGAGACCGGCGAGGGGCAGGACTACGTTACCCAGAAGCCCTACTGGGGTTCCGCGTCACCTCTAAGCGCCAGGAGGCGCTTAAAAAGGACAACAGCACCGTCTTGCGGGACGCCGGGCGAAGCCCGGGCCAAGGGCAGGCCCGTTTAAGCCCGTTCAAGACCGGGTAAGACTGGACTGGGCCATGTTATGTGCAATCTTTTTTAAAATTGTGCCATTTAACTTTATTGTGTAATTAGCTTCACTCAACTGCCTCCCACACTGACTGATAACGGCGACCATACTTTGTACGAAGATTTTCTCATCTTTTCTGTCAGGAAATGACTTCCACAAGAGGAACTAGAAGTAAAACCGCGCAGAATACAGCCCAAATAATAGGCCCTATAGTCCTATTTATCACCAGAACCAACGAGGTGGTTAATCAAAGTATATCTTTGCTGGAGCGGAGGGTCTCGCAAGAGTTGGAAACAGCGAGGAGGTCCTCTTTAGGTCCTCTCGCTTCCGCCCAAACCCCAATACAGTCAAGGCCAACTACCTCTCTTGCAATGCAAAATGAAACTGTGGCAGAGATCTATACCGTCCCTAGCACGGTTGATTTATCTGCCTCCCAGCTGTTTCTTGATTCACACTTATCCGATGACTTAGAAAAAACACCAGACCTATCTCAATGCCAAACTCACGCTGTGTCATCAGAAATAAAGGATAAAGGGAAGAGGGAAGGCGCAATAGCTAAACAGAAAAAGAAGACAAAGAAGACTAAGTCTAATTCTATTCAACCAATATCTTCTGCAAATTCTCAGGCTTCTGATGCAAATCACTCTGGAAGGTGTTCACAAAATGATAACAACATTCCTGTGATTAATATTCAGGAAATTCCTGAGAATCAAAATAGTACGCGATCAGTCGGGGGTACCTGTGATACATGTGCCTCAAATGCCCAACTATTAAATATTGTGGGGGAGCTTTTTAAACATTATCTACATCCAGTAGAAAAAAGCTTAATGAATATTGAAAAACAGTTAGCGAAGCTTAATACATTACCTTTCAACCAGAAAACCTTGGCCTCTATGCACGCAGGGGGGGTTAAATCGAAAGCCCCGGGTATACCCTTCGAAATTAGCCCAAACTGTTTCCTGAATCCCAGTCACAGAATCTATAAAACCTACAGACGTACAAACTGTGCGGAAAACTGCACAAGACATCACTGATTCTACCGTTGGGGCAGTAAAGGAAAAGCCAAATACTATACAAGACATCTCTAAGTCCACTCCAGGTACAACCAAGGACCCTGCCGGGTTAGCCAAGCCAAATCCTATATTACACCCCTCTTCTAAAGTGCCGTCTACACAACCCAGGGGAGAAGAGAACAAGAAGGGAGCAAGGTTTAGGCGGCCGGTACATCTTTCCCCCGAGGCGACGCCTTATACAGTTATTCTCACGGGGGTACCTGAGCTGATGGAAAATACGGATGAACCTCCGTGGTCTCTTCATAACAAGGTCCTTCAGTGGTTAGGTATAAACAGACCCCTCCAATCTCCATATACTAGTAGAATTACATCAGTTCGAAGAGTAGTATGGATTGGGGATTCTAGAAAAAATATACAGGGCGACTGCGTTATAGTCAGCTGTGGTGATTCCGCCACGGTGGATTATATTTGCTCCTGGCCTGATCTGGAAAAAAAGGGGGGGATTGATGCCTATCATCTCTCCTTCTTCTACCCTCCAACGAACCCATATAATAACGCAGAATCCCAATACTGGGAGGAGGGCATGGATTGGTCTTGGAACCAAGTGGGTCACTGGAATGGAAATAGATATAGATCGAGAGACTGGGAACCTAGGCCTTGGCCGCCAAGGAGAAATCAGTACAACCTGGATGGATGGAGGGGTATCCCCCTGAGAAATAGGTATGATTGCCTGGATATGGTTGACTGACCATTAGGGTACTCACTAAGGGTTAATAAGGAGCGTAGTACCTTGTCCACTTTTCCAATCTTAGGCAATAAATCTGATTTGTGCAATTTAAAACCCCCCTTTACCAGTTCAACCCTGACTACTATGAACTTTGATCCTCTCTGCCCATTACCTACTGAGTCATCTGAAACTTCTATACAAGAAAAAATAAACAAAGGACTTTTAGACCCGATAGGGCACAACGAAGATAAAGGTTTGAGCCCACAACACTCTGAAATAGTACCGTTACAAACACCGAGGAAAGCTAATCTGCCTTACACCTCATGGAACGTCGCGGGCCTACACAAGAAACTGAATGATCAGACATTTCTATCCTTCGTAAGGAAATATGACATTGTTTGCCTTCAAGAGTGTTGGGACCAGGAGGAGTCGCACATAGAGGGTTATACTACCATCCTTACACCATCTACGCAGGGTAATCGAGGCAGGGGATCTGGCGGACTTTGTACATATGTCTCCAATTTGGTGAAAGTTACAGTGAAGAAAGTAGTATGGGAAGGGGCAAATGACAGAGTGTGTAGATCCCTGCAAGGCCTTTCTGTTGTTGGCGAGGGGATGAATTTTCTTGTAATTAACTTTTATAATAATATCTGGAAAGAAGAACCAAAAGTTATCATAGAGGCCCTTACCAACATCCTTAATTTGGGATCAGGAAAGGCGGATTGCATCCTTATTACGGGCGATTTCAATTGCCATTTATGCCCCCATAGTAGCGTGGATATTTGTGGCATAACTGATTTCAAGGGCGAACCGAGCTCTCATTTTGCGCACTCCACTTTTGCCAACATGTTAAATCACCTCATGCATGAATGGGACCTAGGATTTGCGAATGAACTTTGCGTGCCTGTGGTTGACTTTCAAACAACTTTCCATGGGCATGGGTCAGGGACCATTATTGACTTTATTCTGATATCGAACAATAGACAGGGACACGTTCAGGGATTTAATATTGAAAATTTTGCAATCAGCGATCATTTCCCAATTAGTATCAGTTTGCACATAGCCCGCATGATGGTCACGCTTTGAGCCTTCCCGATAAATTATACTGTCACTCTATTTCTCTTTCCAAGAGAAATGATTATGCTGTGAAGTGGGCGAAAGTTGACCCTAGTAACTTTCTAAAAGAAATAATCATAAAAGACCAGGAGCACTTTATGACGTGCTTGGAACAAGATCCCTCTCCCGAGATGGTTAAGTTGGCCTACAGTAAGATAGCGGTTACTATAAAGGAAAAACTGATTAGGAAACGCAAAGAGGGGGAAATGACTAAACTGAACCGCTGGTTCAATTCTGCCTGCACCAAAGCCCATACTTCTTTATTGCAGGCTGTAAAGACACTCCCGAAGGATGTTAAGCTTGTCAGAGAAGCGAGGTCAGCGTACAAACAGGCCCTATTTAACAGGATAAACGAACTCAAAAAGCATGCATGGGAAGCACTAATTAGAGCTAGCGCCCTTCGTGATAATATTTCCTTCTGGAGAGAAGTCAATGCTCCGTTCTTTGTAGAAAGTAGGACTGACTCCCTCGAAATCGCGATAGCTGAGGACGTTTGGGTCAATTATTTCACGGTATTATATAAAAAAGATGATTTACTGGAGATAAATCATCGTGAAATTCCTGCAAATAATCCTATTGAGCCACAGCCCGAGGCAACTTATCACTCAGACACGTTTCCTTTGAATATAGTTTTCTCGTCTGCAGAAGTCGAGCAGGCCATTTGGGAAAGCGCAAACTCAAAAGCTCCGGGCCCAGATGGTATTCCCATCGATATATTTAAAGACAGTTTGGACCTTTGGGCCCCGCTTCTCACAAATGTCTTAAATGCCTAAAGCCAAGTAGGTTTTCCTGTTACGTGGCAAGAAGCCATCGTAATCCCAATTTTTAAAAAAGGCGACAGGCAGGATCCTAAATGCTATAGGCCAATCTCCCTGCTCGACTCTTTGATGAAAGTAGCAGGGAGAGTATTATTGACTAGATTACAAACCTGGGCCAATGAAGAGAGGGTTCTTTCAAAATTTCAGTATGGATTCAAGAGAGGTTTGGGCACAGTTGAGCAGGGCCTGAATCTGGCTCTAATAATCAGCAAGTATACGATGGCTAAAAAAGGTAACTTTTTCATGACATTTGTCGATCTAAGCTCGGCTTTCGATTGCCTAGATCACAAATTGCTATGGTCAACTTTAACCAAGTTAGGTTTAGATCCCCCCATTCTGAATTTTATTAAGGAACTCTACAGAGGTGCAGGAGCAATGGTTCGCTACGGCAAAAATGGCGAATGCACCAGGAAATTCCCCATAGAAAAGGGGGTTAGGCAAGGATGCATCCTTGCACCCTTTCTTTTTAATCTTTACATTAACGAAGTGGCAGACTTTTTAACCAACTTAGAAGTTGATTATCCCAAAATAAATGGCTCGTCGGTCCCAATACTTCTATATGCCGACGATGCCGCAATAATATCTTGAACCCAGATGGGCCTTCAAAAGGCACTAACTGGTTTTTCAACTTTTATGGGGTCCAGAGGTTTGAAGATCAATGTGGGTAAAACTTTTACCATGTGCTGTACCTCCAAGAGAAATCTTAAAATAGACTGCAGAACCTTCGTTAACCAGTCCAAGATAAGCTTGACCAAAACTTTTTTATATTTAGGCATCACTTTTAACAATAGAGGAACCTGGTCAACAGCGATAGCTACACGTAATTTGGCCTTCTCCCGTACCATCGGAGCGGTAAAACAATTTGCCAAACGCCTGGGTGGGAAACCCATAGACACCTTGATTAAAATTTATGCAGCTAAATGTGTATCGACTGCAGCCTATGGTGCCGGCATATGGGGGACGGCCGATTGCTCACAAATCCAACTAGCAGAAAATGCCTTTTTCAGATATTTGTTAGCTGTTCCAAGATCTGTTTCTACCACAATTTGTCATAAAGAATTAAATCGAGTGCATATTACAGATCTGATAAAGGTTACACCCGTCATGCTGTGGCATAAGATCTGGTCTTCGGATGAGACAGCCTTCAGCAGGGACGTGATTCAGGACTGCATGAATCAATCAGCGGCTAAGAAGATTATTTGGCTTCAATACATTAAAAGTTTCATGAATTCCATTGGGCATCCCGAACTCTTCGAACAAGTTCTTTAATTCCGAAAAAACTTTTAAAAGACACTTGTCTTGAACTGCTGGAAGACAGACGGTGGTACCTGGATGGTAACAAGTCAACAATCATTTCCCACCGCCGCATTCTATACGGCCCAGGTTTACATCTGTATCTGGCTCCGGAAATCTCCAGTTACACAAGAATGCTTTTAACTAGGATGAGAACCGACTGCTTTTTTAGGTTGGTAACATTCCCTATTCCAAATGACTGGTCGGTGCTACTGATAAAATGTCCATGTGGTGATGCTTCGACTCAGTCAAACATCCACAGCATTTTTTTCTGTAAATATTATGAGTGGGGGAGAAAGAGAATTTTGCTACCCCTATTAAGGCTGTGGGGTTTGCGTCAATGTAGACCTGCTCTAATTAGACTGTATATGTTACACGATGAACTTACTGTGAATGCAGCTGCTAAATATCTGAAATATGTGGTTAGAACTAGAGGCTCTATGACTTAATGTAAGCGTTGGACTCTATATATATGTAGCTAACAGCATATTCAATTAACTGATTTCCTCTGATTGCCTTCTTATAAGTTTTTTATAAATGTTTTTAATATTTTTTTTTTATGTTTTCCTCTTTTGTAACATAGATATATTTAACTGTATTACTTATGTGGTACGAATTTCTTATGTGCTTTTATGGTCTTTTAATAATACCGAATAAAGCTATCTTGACTGACTGACAAGATGTCAAAATGAGTTAAGCAGGAGATTCCAAGAGAGAGGCTATAGTATAGTAACTATCGAGACAGCAAGACAAGCAGATAATAAAAAGAAAAGTGAGGAACTTCTATTCCTTATAAGAAATGCTAGCAAAGAAAAGATAGATCCCCAGATGAAGTTTCTAACCACCTTTAGCCACCAGAACACGGAGTTTAGAGATCTACTAAACAAAAACTGGCACATTCTAAAAACTGACCCAGTGATGGGACAAATGATTCCGAATTATCCACTGCTCACTTATCGCAGGGCGCCTTCACAGAAAGATGCAGTGACAAGGGCAAACCCAGAAAGTGATAAGGAACTGGGATGGCTCAGCCCCTCTCCTGGTTTAAAAAAAGGCAGCAAGTGTGGAGCTTGCAGCATTGGCAAAAACACTACTATATACTCCACCCCCTTCTGCAATAGGGAGACAAACATTAAGGGCACATAAAACTGCAAGATGGAATTTGCATTGAACGTTTTGATTTGTACCTGTAATCTCAAGTACGTAGGCAGTACTACGCTGCAAGTACACAAGAGGATCTTACAGCACATGAGAGCTGTAACAAATGCTGATAGATCATATCCTGTAGCTCGCAATTGTGAGAACATACATCAAAAAAATCCCACACAAATCCCCTATTATGTAGTAGATGCCATTGCTCCTAATAAAAGAGGATGTGACAGAGTCAAGGCACTCGGTGAACTCCAGATGAGGTATTTCCTTTTACTGGACAGTAAGACACCCCAAGGGCTCAAGCATGACGAAAAACTCCATTCATGCTTGTAAACTCTTAATGAACAGAGAGACCTAGTGAGGATAAGTTTGCAGCAGAAAGAAAAGAAAACATGAAATGTTATTGTGTAACTGTGTTCATTATTCAAAACATTTACAAAAAAATGTGTTTTAAAAAACTTGAGAAAAAATGACTCTTTGTAGAGCTGGCATATATCATGTAACTCTGTGAGGATGGATTTATTCTGGCACTTGGGGGGGCTTTGCATAGTAAATATGTTGTGTGACTGCTAGGCACTTGCCATTATAAAATTAGACTTGCAATTGAGATGCGCTTGTGCACAGTAAAACCAATGAGGCACTTGTCCTAGAAAATTCACGAATCTTCAATGTGGTTTGCACCTTTATTGCCAGGAAGAATGTATCTGTGGTAGCATAGTGACATCATCTGTTAATGCTACAGTGTCAGCATGCCATAACTTCTACACATAACAAAAAATGTGAAGAAGAAGTGCAATAAGTGCTAATCGATCACAGATCAGTAACACACAAAGTAACGATCCACCATACATCGAGTGATTATTTAATTCGACAGAACATATTGTTTATTTAAAAAAAATGAAAGTAAGGTAAACTTTGTATAATTGTGTCCTCTATGCCATTCGAGCACATGATGTAAAAGAGCCACTGATAGAGATGCCGTAAATCTGTGTGACCAAGGCCGCTGTGTCAGCTGAAACACGATATGGCTATATCCTAAGTAAAATAAAATAAGGAATTTGAAGCGCAATTGAAAATTCTGCTTTCTGCTGCTATCTGATTCATTATGTAAAAACATATGTTAAGATGGCCACCACGTGAATCAACTAAGAGTAGTGCATTATCTATGTTAACTATTCACTTGGAAATGACATCATTTAATTGAAAAAATTGTCAGTTTACTTTATTATTTAAATCATGACTAACAATGTGTGCGGTAACAGTAAGAAAAAGACGTGAAGCCGAAACGTGTCCTGTTTATTGATTTTCATGGATAAATAAACCCGTTTGATTTCAGCCACTGGAGTGCGGTCGATTCAAAGGAAGTTGAGCCTGATATTTTTAGCGGTCACCATCGCCACTGTTTCCAGACTTGCACCTGCTCCTGAGTGCTATATGGGCGTTCTTCGATGGTAAACTGGAGCTGCTTTCACATTGCCCGAGCACCGAAGAACCACGGACTATACGTTCATCGATATTGACATCAGAGAAAATGTCGACGAGAATGGGTAAGTCGGAGGGCTTGCCCGACATCGTTGACCCCTTTTTTCTATTATACATAAAAACTTGCGGAAGCATTGCAAAGCTGTAGAGCAATTGAAAGCAGCATTATGGCTGGAGCGTAGTGGCTGAAATTTTGTGAGCATTGTTGTCTGAAACGCACGCTTAACTTAATGAGAAGGTGCATATAACGCACAGGAATGTATTCTGACGAAGCGCGCCATGAGGCAGCGGCTGATATCTTCAAAACAAATGCTGGAGCAGCAGCACACGAATCTGCAAGTAGCACGACTACAATTGCACAAAGCCCCCTGAAAGCCTTATTTACACAGTTAGAAAGACTGTTTGAATGCAAATTAAGAAAGTGGTGGGAAGCCACTTCACTTCAAAACTATCTGGAGGTAGAGCGTATTCCCAGCGGGCTCCATGTGTACACAGTGCCATCGTATGAAAACACCGACCCGCAACTTTTGGATGAATGGGCCAGCTATACTGCAGAGATGTCAGGAGGTGTGCTGAAAATCCTGATAAAGTTGGCATGGAGCGACAGTGCTAAATGTCAAAAATAAATTGAAGCTCTTGAGGCGCTCATCGCACAGGACCCTGATTCATCAGAAAAGGATGCTTTTAGAGAATCTATGAAAACACGTCTCCTTGCACACTAAGATAAAATCAGAAAACGTAAACAAAGTAAATTCCAGAGAGATGCCAGAGATTTACGAGCAAGGACGTATCCTTACCTCTGCTCGTAAGTTTGATGCCCCACGCAGAGCTCTGAGAAATGTCACAAGCAAGAAAAGCATCCCAGCTGTAGTCACTTTGGAATTAGATGTCACTACAGACACAGAGCAATCCTGAGATGAGAGGCCAACAACATCAAGAGAGCAGTCCCATTTTCGCGAGGAGTTTAAATTGATGCAACAGTCGTGGCAGAGGCGGACCAAAGGCAAACCGCCATAAAGAAGACAAGACAGACGAGGCGAGGAGGCTTCCACAGAGGAGCACCAAGGTGTAGCCTCATACACTCGGAGCAAGAGAGGAAACAGAAGATGACAACTCAGGAAGATCTCACAATTGTAAATTTAACAACATATAAACTTACCAAAAATGAAGAAATGGTACTGAAAAAAGGATTAACTTTTTGCCCATCACATAACTTTGAATATACTCAATCGAGAATTGATCTTTTTCTGTTCTGCCACAAACTCAAACTTCTAAAATTCAACAAGTTAAAGATAACATCAAGTATGAACACAAACCGTGCAAATCTAAACCCTGAAATGGAAAATCTTGCCGGTGAAGACTTAAATTTACTACAAGTGATGGCAAGCCAAACAACAAGTGACTCACAAGGAATGCCAGTGAGTGCAGCCGAATCAGCTGTGAAATTCGGGATAAATCAAACAAAACCAAAGACCAACTTTAAACCCCGATCTAAATTCATACCAACAATGCCACATGATACAATTGATGTATTCGAAGAATCAGTGAAAACAGATTTGATTAATATGAGGTCAAAAAATCTAACAAAGACCAGTAACCAACAATGGATTTTGACTAAAGAACAACAAACAGCTTTAGAAAAATTGAAAGCAAATCCCAACATAGTCTGCAAGCCCTCCGACAAAGCAGTAAACATTGTTCTCATGACTCGAGAATATTATTGCACAGAAGCTTTACGTCAACTGAATGATGACATGTGCTATACAAAATAAGTAAGGAGGAGTATAATCACAGCATTACTCAATACCATGAGTTACTTGATAAATAGGTTGCACAAGGTATGCTGAATAATGACGAACACAAATTTCTAATCTGTTTACAACCAGTTACATCGACCTTTACCACTTCCCCAAAATTCATAAAAATGCTGTTTCACCACCAGGAAGACCAATTATCTCTTCAAAAGGTAGTCTCACGGAAGCAATGTCCCAACATATCTACTTCTTCCTGATTGACTTTGTGAAGACTTTGCCCTCGTACATTCGGGACACTACCGATTTCATCAGAACCATTTCCAATATCACATGGGAACCAGAAATGCTCATGATTGTTCTGGACATCACAGGACTTTATACATGTATTTCACACCATCAGGGCATTCAAGCAGTTCAATATTTTCTCAAAAGTCGATCATTGAAATATGCACTACATAATGAGATGCTGACCGAATTTGTGACCTTCTGTCTTAATAATAACATCTTTATATTCCATAAGCAACATTTTAGACAGATCAGAGGACCGGCGATGGGAACCTGCTTCGCCCCCTGCTATGCAAACTTATTCTTGGGCTGGTGGGGGAAGCAAGTTGCCTGGGCCGACGAAAACCAACAATGGGTTCAATCAATTATCGGGTGGCACCGATATATTGATGATCTTTTTATTTTTTGGAAAGGTCTCAGGGCTGAAACAGAAGCATATATTACACATCTGAATGACAATTCATTGAATTTTCACTTCAGTGGTCAAATAAGTGACACTGAAGTTGATTTCCTAGATTTGAGAGTCTCAATTAGGGAAGGTAAGATCTGCACTTCACTATTTCGTAAGAACGCTGCAGGTAACTCCATTCTGGAGGCAAACAGCTGTCATCCTAAACCCCTTGAGAACAGCATTCCCTACGGGGATTGCTGCACCTAAAAAGAAATTGTACATTAGAGAAGGATTTTGAGAGAGCAGGACAGGAATCAATGGAAATATTTAAAATCAGAGGATACTCAGAACAGATCCTAGTAAAATCATTTGAGAAGGTCAAGGGAATACCAAGAGCGTGTCTTTTAATAGACAAAAAGAGACCAGAAACGATTAATCAAAGCACTCTTCGCTTTATTGCAACCCTCTCACAAGATTCGAAAACAATCCATCAAGTTCTCTCACGAAATTGGCATATCCTGAAGTCAGATCACATCACTGGAACTGATATATCAGACTATCCAAAAACAACTTATAGAAGAAATTGTTTTTTGAGAAATCTACTTGTACATAGTCACTTCGATTCTGTCCCTAGAACACCCAGACTGGGCAACCTCACTGGGTTCTTTCCATGTCATCACTGTAAAGCATGCAGAACCAGCCCTAAAGTTACTCACTACCAAATTAAGGGCAGAACAATAGGCAAAAAGATTAGTAAATTCATGACATGCACTATACTCTATTTGTATATTGTCTGGAGTGCCCCTGCAAACTGCACTATATTGGCAGCACAATACATCCCGTAAAAAGAAGGATACTCGAACATGTGGGAGCCATAGAGCATAATGATCCGAACTACCCTGTGGCGAGGCACTTTGCCCAAGAACATCGGAGTGATTGTAACCTCCTTCGATTCTTTTGTCCTGATCACATCCCTATTAAAGATCGTGGGGGGGACAGAGAGACACAGCTACTTAGGCTAGAATCATGATTGATCATAGATCTTCAAACTAGGACACCCTCAGGCCTGAATACGGAAGAGGAGCTCTCTATACATTTTTTTTGTTGAAATTTTGGTCCTGACAGTTTACTATTATGATATAGTAGATCCACACTTTAGCCTATCCAAGGCTATATTCTTTGGTAAATCCACACTTTTTGAGTGACATGAATTTACACATTGATATAAGCGCACCAATAGCGATTTACGCACAAAGATGTATTTGTACAGTTTGATTATGAAATTTGGGACCCAAAGTGTATTAAGAGTGTATATACTTTCTTTCAAATATTTCTAATAATGAATGTCAAAATGCCGATTTATGGTTTAATTCTACTTTCTGCTGCTGTCTGATTCATTATGTAAAAACATATGTTAAGATGGCTGCCACTAAGAGTAGTGAATTATCTATGTTCACTATTCACTTGGAAATGACATCATTGAATTGAAAAAAATGTCAGTTAACTTTAGTATTAAAATCATGACTAAGAATGTGTGCGGTAACAGTAAGAAAAAGGCGCGAAGCCGAAACGCTTCCTGTTTATTGACTTTCACGGATAAATACACCTATTTGATTTCAGCCACCGGAGTGCGGTCGATTCTTTTGCTTGCCACGAAGGAAGTTGAGCCTGATATATATATATATATATATATATCTATATATATATATATATATATATATATATATATATATATATATATATATATATATATATATATATATATATATATATATATATCAGCACTGTCGGGGCAATGCAAGCCCAATCTCAATGACGGCACTCACAGGAATTCTTCTTTCAAGTGTTTATTTCAGGTGTAGGAACCCACTCCCCTGCCAACAGACGCGTTTCGGCGATACCGCCTTCCTTGGTGGTCACATCATTCCACGTTTTATACCGGAACTCTTCCTCCAACACGGACACAGACCATCGGATTAGTGCTTGTTTAATATTTTATTCTTGCAATGTCGCCATAACGTTTCGGCTCGTCCGAGCCTTGATCACATGACAAAAGCATTGAAACTATTACATCAAGCTGCAGTTCCACTAGTCGTTACTAGGTGTCCCTCACGAGTCAAATGCAAAAGCATTGAAACCCTTTCATGAAGATGCAGTTCCACTAGTCAATACTAGTTGTCCCTCATGAGTCAAATGCAAAAGCATTTGAATTGAGGGACACCTAGCAATGACTAGTTGAACTGCAGCTTGATGTAATAATGTCAATGCTTTTGCATTTGACTCATGAGGGACACCTAGTAAGTACTATTTGAACTGCAGCTCGTAGTAGAATTATTTTGATATTGGATACTATATTATTCACTGCCCACTGCTAATCTTGTCCCATAATGCTTTGCAGGCCCTCCTGTTGGGATTGAATGTTTGCCCTTTACTGTGCTTGGGGTGGTCCTAATAGGACGGGACCACCACTGAATCATTCAGCGTGATATGCTCTTTGTGCTCAAGGCATCTGCTCTGTTCTCCCCCTGGGTTAGGGGGAACTCCAAAATTATCACTACTCCCATTGCCTGATATTTTTCATTTCCAAAGATCACTTTTGTGAATTGGTTATGTGTTTTATAGCATGTAAAGTTGCCTGAATCCCGTGTTTTTACTGGCATGAGCAGTTAACAAATTTCTGCAAACTCCGCTACTATATATACAAATATACTATGAGGATGCAGTTGCCTATGTGCCAACACTCTCTCTTGTACGCAAATCTGTATACTACAGAAGAAGCACTAATTTCTCTATAGTACTAGGAAGATACATGTACATGCACCAGTACAGTTACAGTTCTACAAGATGACACTGCCACGATACGTCAACATTGCAAAACTGTAACAATATTGGCATGTTTAAATGTTATTAAGGAAAGAAATCAGTAGCAACTTTAAACATTTTATTTAAAACACTGTTTGACAACAACTACATTAATAAACTGCATTATCTACAACTGTAAAATGAAGCAACAACTTTAATTATTTCTAAAGAAATTTCTTCACTCTCATCACCAGGCACCAATATTTCCTCTCTTTTTGCTTCATTTGCCTACTAGATTTTGATGTACATAGATCTTCTTTTCCTTTCATTCAATCACCTTAGCTTGCCAAACAATATCTTCTTTGATATTCTGTTTATGGCAGGCGAGTTGGCAAAATAGTCCATGCAAAATTGTACTTTTATAACATTTACACAAAGAAGTCCAGCAGGGAATATAAAAACAACCAGTGTGTTACACCCAATACAGAAATATAGAAACATTGTAGATGCAGTCATTCTGAAAGTATAGCTAAGACAAACTTAGCTTGTGGAGCCAAAGTAGACAGTTCTTCAGCTGTCTACACATTCTTCCAATTGACAGTTACTAACTCTCCCCAGGTACCTATTACTCAAGAACATAACAACCTTCTTTATATAAATAAAACATTTTTGGGCTCTTTAAGTAAGCACATCATTTTGTCATAAAAAATAAGTAGATCTACACAGAACAAGTTTCTCCAAGGGTGAAAATGGTCTTGTAGGCAGTAAGAATATCAGTTGTCTAAGTATATTTTTTCCTGACTTTCCACACAGTTAAGGTTTCTTCTTTTTTCCAAAGTAAACAATGGTTGTTTTCCTCCTCTGTATATTGTGTGACATAGGTCTACTGTTTTTCAGAGTTTCTGCTTTTTATTTTCCTCCTAAAGAAAGAAAAATTAAAGTTACATACTGATCAATAATTAATAACAGTGATACATCACTATATTCTCTGAACATTTCTATGTTTTTCACCCACAATCGCATATTTATATGTACTGTACCACTAACTTTATATTTCATTCTCTTAAAAAATTCCACACCCTCAAACACTGCATTTTTTTAGACACAATTAAATTATAACACGCCATCGAACATGGGTCCATAACAGTTTGCAAACAAACACATTCCTCTTTACACACCTTTACCAACAGTTAGCACAGTGTTTTACTCTTGAAATACCAATATCTTTACTCAAACATCTCATGGGGTAAAATGTTTGTAATCTAAGCTTCATAAAAAATACTAGGCCTTACATTGACAGATTGCAGATTCTTTCTTTTGTAATTTCTGAAACACTGCCTATATTACTTAGAGCCACATACAAATTCAACATTTTGTTTTTAACACAACGTGCAAAACAGTGTGATATCTCTCTATCTTCTAATCTCTACCTCTCCGTAGCTATATTTATTTATTTATTTTATTTATGTATTTTAAGAGTTTTATATAGCACTGGCTAGACCCGGAGGTATCAGAGCGCTTTACATGAGGTTCCACAATGTTACAAGGTTACATCAGTTACAAGTTACATTTGTTGCAAGAAAACATTTAAAGAGAATAGAAGACGAGATAAAAAGAGTGTAGAAGGGTAGGGGAGTAAGGTAGATGGGTAGGAGGGAGATACAGCGGAGAGACGAAGTAAAGTCTGTCCAAAGTCCGGCTGGGTAGGTAACGGCCGAGGGGGAAGCCCGCAGCCCATCTCCTCTATAGCTATCAAGGTAGCTCCACCGGGCATCAGCCAAACTGCTAGGTCTCAACTGTCGGCGGCAAGTTCACAGATTCAATGTCTTGATGGGTGAGCCGGATAGGGGATATGCTTGAGGACTGGTCGATGTCCAATAGTAGTAGCACAACTTAGTAAAGGACCACTATGGGTACGAGGGGGTCGCTGGTGTCTTGATGAGGCGCGGATATTTGGCAGGTTTTCCGGTGTAGTTTCTGGTCTCGTCGCGTTCTGTGAGAACTTTGGGTTCCCCATTGTGCTGCGTAGAGCTGGTGCCACCTGATGGTCCAGTGTAGTGCACTGTCTGTTGTCTGTGCGGTTCCCCAGCTCAGAAAATCATTTGTGGCCTCCCCCTCAGTAGTCACTTTCGGGCAAGCGTAGTCCACACCCCACTACCCCATGGGTACTCAATGCGCGGGTGATGGATTGCGCCTCAGGTAATCAGTCCATCTGGCAGGCGCTGGGAGGCCTCACTCCAAAGATATCAGTGGGGAGGGAGGTTGATCAAACTGGGTGCAGACCGGGCATTCCGGTGGCCATCTTAAGGTCAGGCAATGACCTCCTGCCGTGCCTCTGACCGGTCTAGGTCAGTAAAGGGGGGGGTCGTACGGGAGACAGCAGGCGGGTCAGGGGGTCTCACAGCCTACCTCCCGAGCTCCGCTGCGGTGCCCTCGTGGAGTGGGCTGTATCACCTCTCCCGGTCTGTCTCAGCTGCGAAGTCTCTCGGGTGCCATTTTGAGTCCAGGCAGCCCCAGTGTTGGATCGCGTCTAAACTGATGCTGGGGCCGGGGGTGAGAGTGTGCTCCGTGCCCTCAGATTAAGGATGCTGAAATTACCAAGTGTCCGTGGTTTATACTGCAGGTATGCAGGGGCCTTATCTGCCCCTGGACGATGCCGCTAAGGGGGGTCGGGAGTGTTCGGCAGCAGCTCCGGACCGCTGGCCCGATTTCTGGCTTTTCCCCCGGAGCTCGCGATGGCCTCCTGCGAAGTTTATGCTCATCAGATTGTCACCTTCTCAGTCCTCTGCTCCTTGTCTCCCGCTGCGAGATAACAGGTCCGAATCACAGAAGCCCGATGTTTGGTGCTAGTCTGGTCGATCAGGAGAGGGTGTCAGAAACGGGCAGGCGCCATTTTGACTTGAGGTGCCGGATCTGACAAAGTCCGATTTTCAGCAGTGATCCGCTCATCCAACGGCCTCAGAGACCACCGCCCGGTGCCCCTCATGTTCCGATACTTAGATATCGGTTCTCCGGCCAGGTTTGACGTGAGTAAGCAGGCGAGATGCCACCAACAGTAGTGCACTTATTAACACTTCTCAACAAAATTCATAAAGTATATTTTTAATTACCTGAGAAGTTTCTTATGTGCAGCTAAAGACACCAGTCTGATTCGCTTCCAAATTCAGCCACTTTTGTCCAGCACAACTCAAACAGAGTTCTCCTCCAGATCACCAAGAATAATGTGAACTATCTCTGGTTGTGCACCCAAACACATCACAGCATTTCTCTAACCATGTAATACAAATGGTAACTATTGGTTAAGCCTTTGTTCCTTTTTTCTACTACTTTTCATTACGATCTTGTGAGATTCTCACGGCATCGTAAAACACCTTGTGTCCATGCTCAAAGCTCTGCTCCCTGAAGCTTGTAATCTCCTGCAAGTGTCTTGTAAGCTCATGACAAAATCGTTACTAAATAGTAGTATGTAGGAAAATGTATCCTCTAGACTGAGATCCATCTCTTACATGAGAGGTTTGTGTAGTAGGTTTTGGAGAGAGACTGACCTCTCCACTAGGACCTTTGCCTCATATGACTGTCTACTTACTAGGATGTGTAGAGAGAGACTAGCCTCTCTGCAGAGACCCCTCTCTGTAATGATGGGTCCGCAAGGTAGGATGTGTTGGGAGTGACTGGGCTCTCCTTTCTGACCTCTCTCTCAGATGACAGGTGTGCATAGTAGGATGTGTGGAGGGACTAGACTCTCTGATGAGACCTCTCTCTGTAATGATTGGCATGTGCAGTAGAGTGTGGAGTGGGACTGGCCTCTCCTTCTAGACCTCTCTCTAAGAAGATGGGTATTTCTTGACATTAGACTATGAGTTGTAGAGTCATTCACTGTGCTTATATTTGAATAGGGTCTTCAAGACTTGAGTATGGTAATTCAGCTTTATGGTTTTTATGACCATATTCTTCCATTTAGTTCTGGACATGAATGTCAGCAATTCAAAGTCAGGAAGATGATGGTATTTAATTGCATTATTTATGTGGTTCAGATTGAGTGTAAAGCATTTGTACTTGTTTTGTTTGAGTTCCTCCAGGATAAATCCTTTTAAAGTACGCTTATTGACATTGGCACAATCACATATGTGATTCACTACTGAGGCATTGTGAAGGCGCTGCAAAGAGTTTATATTTAGCTTTAGCTTTATTTTGCAATGGGGGTCGATATTCGCAGATTCAAAAGTTGTTGAATACTTTGCATGTAAATTAATTCTAGTTGCGTTAGTGTTTTCTGATTTAATATGTGAGATGCATATAGTATGTGGGGAGTGGGTTTTGAAGTCAAGGTCCTCAAATATTGACTTATTGCTCTTCCTCTGAGGAGCTTTAAGACTCTTCTCAGGACTTTTGTAGTTTTGGTTGCTAGTTGACTTTCCGATGAGCTGCCCAAGAAAGCTTCGAGTTGATGGTTGCACTCTGGTATACATAGCTACCTTGTTGCTCTATTGTTACGTTTCCCAGCTTCCAAACTGATGGTTTTAATTTTTTTCACATATTACTACTTTTGTTTTTGCAAGGTTGACATGCAAATCGTTTTCTAAATTGTAGGCATTAAGCTCAGACAACAGTATCTTTAAGCCTTTTGTAGTTTGTAAGAGTAGGACAATATCATCAGCATAAGCCAAATGGGTGATTCCATATTGACTGAGTTTTGGGGGCAGACCCTCTGGACCATCTAGCTACTTTGGAAGGTCAGATATGTACAGCGAGAACAGCAACAGAGCAAAAATTCAGCCTTGTGGGGCCACATGATGTGGTTATTTTAGGCGACAGGATTTACGTTGAAGCCAAATAGACTCTAATCCAGGAGTCATTATGCAATTTGATTAAGAGGTAGAGCAGATTTAGATCAATATTCCAGCTCCACATTTTGTTATAAAGAGTCTGGCATGTTTGATTTTGTCAAGAGCAGAATTGCAGCCGATAAAACAGGTGCAAAGGGTGCTGTTTTTGTTCTTGATTTCTTCCCTAGCATAATTAATACAGCAATGTTAGCAACTGTGCAATAGGCTTGTTGAAAACCTTTCTGTGCAAATGGAATTAAATGTTTATGGTTTGCCCAGTCCGTTAGAAAGTTAAGGAGGTATTTAGCAAATAGTTTCCCCTTTGCAATCTAGCAAAGCTATTAAATGATAATTTAGTGGATCTAAAGTGGTCCTTTTTTAAAGATAGGATGGATAATGGAACCCTTCCAGGAGCTGTAAATAGTTCAGAGAGCACTTGGGTGAATTGCTTGAATAACATAACACTGTGTAAGGGACAGGGTTCACTTTAAAAGAATCTATTGGTAACCCATCGAGCCAGCTGCTGCAGAGGAGTGAGACTTCTTTATTACAGTAAACATTCTATTGGCAGAGATTGTAAAGTCAGGGATCTCATAGGTGACATTTGATTGAGTTTTCACAAAAGGAGTGGAGTGGAGTATAAGGTTTTTATATTAGTGACCAAGCATTGCTTGAAATAAAATGTAATTTGCTCATCTATCTGCTCCTAACCCAGAGCCAATCAGTGACCAAAATTGTTTGGTGTTGTTTGTTTTAATGGCGGTTTATAACTTCGTCTATGCCTCTTCCTGTGAGTTCTGAATTATACTGGTAATTGAAAGCTCTAGCTGTGAGTTGGTGGATTTTATCTGGTTATTCCTCTCTAAGGAAACAGTTTTTTTTAAAAGTGCTCCTAATTGTTTACGATGTACCCATTTTATGTTTGTTATTAAGCTGATAGTATATTCTTTAGAGGATTCAGACTGGTTTCTCAAAGTACAGGGTGTAGATCATGCTGAAAGATGTCTTAACAAGTACTGTAGCAGAGGTTTCCAGTCTGAGTTCCAATCTGTTGGATGTTTTTCAGTTGATGAAAAGAATGGACTTGTTGCTACAAAGTCTTGTCCTCCCAACTTTTTTAATTTAGAGGAAAGGACAGTATTCCAATTTGTTTTTTTATTATCTATAACAGTGGACGAACTAATAACAATGTTCTGCTTGTGCATATATTCTTGGTGATTAACATTCAGAGTTATCACCTGCGGGTTATGTTCACTCTCATCTCAAGCCAAAATTTCGAAAGACATACAAAGACTGAACTTGGAGTAGTGAAGAAAAGTAAGATTGAATATACTGATTGTTACTGTGCACTAACATTTACAATTTGTAGGTTGAACCATTTTGAATCTGCCATTTAAGGCTCTATAACCTAAGCCATAAAGCAGGTCATATTATATGTCAGGTTCCTTGGCATTGTATGTATGGTGTAAGAAGCTACAGTATCATTCCGATTAGAGGTTGAGTATTCTTCGATTGCAATAGACCTGCTAACAGGAAACAGATATTGTATGAAGTTACCTGTTAATGTGATCAAATGCTGGGCATAGAACTCAAAAATATGTTCTAATTAATGCAATGTGTGAAAAGTACTGAGGTTTGTTTTTAAATAGTGCCAGACAGACGTAGATATATATAACTGAGATATTGGTCTTGTTAGAACTAGGGGTCTCTAGTTGGCTGAGGAAGGTACCTTAGTCCAAATAGGGACCCTTGCTTCTAGTCAGGGAAAGGAGGGACACACTCTTAGCTAAACCCTGCTCACCCCCCGGTTGCTTGGTACGAGCAGCCAGACTTATCTCTAAGGCAATGTGTAAAGTATTTGCAACCACACTCCCAGTAACACAGTGTATACACCACAAATGGACACCACACTGATTTAGGAAAATAGCGGTATCTTTATCAAGAAGAAATACGATGAGACCAAATTATAGAAATATCCAGCATTTGTGTATATGTAATATTTCACTGAGCCGGTTATTAGGCCAACAATCACTTGTAGGTTCTTGCGGTATTAATGAGCAGTTCATGATGATCTAATGCAGTCCTAATTCAATGCTATGCAGTTCTTAATGCAGTACGTAATGCAGAAATAAGACAGTCCTTAATGCAAGTACTAATGCAGTTTGTAAAACAAGTAAGAATGCAGTCGGTAATGCAAGTACTAATACGGATCGAAAAAGCAAGTAATAATGCAGTTCGTAGTGCACGTACTAATGTGGATCGTAAAAGCAAGTAATAATGCATTATGGCACTGATCGCTGCGCTAGTGAAGGTCTCTATGCCCCCAATACTGTTACGGAGGAAACAAAGTGCAACTCCACAATCCAACCCCGGTACTACCACTCCTTGGCGAGTATGGGCCGTGATACTGACTTGAGCGGAAGCTGGCACTGCAAAGATGGGAAAGGCCGAGAGCGGTCTCTCGTAGCACGCACTCCGCCCCAGGCAGCGATACACGCATGCTCACTGAGCGTTACCTGTGGTGGTGCAGTCTCTCTCTTCTCTCCTCGCAGCTTGGGCGTAATGCTGTGAAGCTTCGGGTTGGTGGCAGCTGTCCGCGTAGTGAGAGTCGGGCTATCAGGCGACGGCCTCAAAGCTGATCAGCTCATGGCACGACTCCGTTGATCTTGGGCAAAGGACCTCGGACCCACAATGGTGAAGGTTCACAGGTCTCTCCTTGGCAAAGGCAGACTCGGGCCGGCGGAGGTGATTTTGGATGGCTCCCCCATGGGACGACGGTCTGGGCTGATGGCAATAACAATTACAGCACTTCTGGTCACGCTGTCGATCGAAGCAGATCGCAAGACTGCTCCGGGGCACACGGTCATGGGACAATTCTCACGAAGGCCTCAGGCTGCAGAAAGCACACGCACACAGCATTGCTGAGAAAAAATTGGAAACTTTGATGTTCCTGAGTTTCCACAACAGGGAGCTAGCTCCTCTGGGGCCCTTGGAGACAAGTTACTTCAGGACACAGCACACAGCAAATTCCTTTCAAGCAGGGGAACACAGCACACAGCAAAGTCCCTTGTCTGCTCCTTAGTCAAATCAATAAATTGCAGGCCAGCCCCAGAACACATAGCAAGGGCAGTCTTTCTCTTCAGTCTCTTCATCTGTTCTTCCTAGGCACACGTTCCTCTTGATAATGAAGTAGTCTCAATCCTTTTTCAGGCTTGAGTTCAGTCTTCAGTTCTGGGGTTTCAGCTCTCACATTTATACCTCTAAATGCCTTTGAGGTCTTTGTGTTCAGGGAGCTCTGAGCCCAGTACAAAGCAGACCTGGGTGTCTTCCTGCCAGTGCACACCTTCTTTCTTTGATAGGGAGGGTCTGGGCCTCAGACATTGCGCAGGAGGTAGAGCCATTCTTTTGTGGCAGCAGCACAGCCCTCTTCGCATCAAATGGGCTACTCTTCCCAACACACCAAATGCAGGCCTTCCTGTTGCTTTCTCACCCACTCTGCTCTGGAGTTAGGACACTTCCCAGGCCCTGTCACATCCAAACCCACACAGTCAAAACACAACCAGGCAAAGGCATGCAGGATGCTGAGGACAAGAAGCCAGCCACTTCTAAAAGTGTGGTTCCTAAACACACAATTTAAAAACCACCATCACAAAAAGATGTGTTATTAAGTTCTGAGTTCAGGTACACTAAACTCCATCTCTCCATCATATGCCTATGGGAAGATATGCTGGAAACATGTGACACAGCATTCGCCATTCTGTCCTATGGGCAAGATGGCCTTGTAACAGTGAAAAATGAATTTGGCAGTATTTCTCTGTCAGGACATTGTTCACACCTCAGTACATGTCCTACCTTTCACATACACTACACCCTGCCCAAGGCAGTACCTTGGGCCTACTATAGGGGTTTCTGATGTGCATAAAAAGGGAAGGGTAAGGGCTGGCAAGTGGATGCACTTGTCAGGACAACAAGGCAGTTAACAAACTCCGCGCAGGCACTGCAGTGGCAGGCCTGAGATCTCTGTTTAGGGCTACTTGTGTGGGTGGCACAATTAGGGCTGCAGGGCCACTAATAGCATTTGCGTTACCAACCCTGGCATACATAGTGCACTTTACTAGGGACTTTACTAATAAGACAAACGTACCAATTATTGACAACCAAGTATCATAACACTTTATACAGGAATCACTTGCACTTTGACACTGATCAGCAGTGGCAAAGTGCCCAAAGCATCTAAGTCGACAACCCAATGTCAGTAAAAGGTCTAGGAGGAAGAGCAAAAAGTTTAAGGAACTTTAGCTTAAAAGGGCCGAGTCCAAAAGGTCTTATGAAGATCTTCAAGCTAACAAGTCAACATATCTTGGGTTAAGTCCAATTCTAGTGGATTTTGCGGTTAGGGTATTACTAATTAAAGTAACAAGGCCACCACTCAGTGTCCTGGATGTTTTTTGTTGCTAAGCTTTCATGTGTAGTAAAGTTGGATAAGTTAAAGGCTGACATTTTCCAAAATTCTTGAAAGCAGTTAATTTGATAGGATGTTAAAATCTCAAGTAAACTGCCTCATGAAGTCTGAATATGCCGTTGCAGACCAGCATTGTTTTATGAACAAATTGGAAGTGCTTGTTCTTGAGTGATTATAGGAGTTGGCAACTGGTTAGGGGTCCTGAAGGATTGGAGATGAAATTGTGAATTGTGGAAATTGAAGGTAAAGAAACAGAATTTTGATCTTTTAGGGAAAATTGAGTTGTTGAAACAGAAAAGTTTACATAGTCATACTTGAGGTGAAAGCCTTTAATATTGCACATTCTTATTGTAATTGGTAAAGTGTACCCTCTACTTACTTAATTTGGTTTAAGACCATGTAGTTATTTTGGTTTTAGAATCAAGCTGAAAATAAAATCCTATTGTGCCAGAACAGATCTTCTAGCCCAGATTTTGTAAACTACTAACCCAGAGTTCCAATTTCATGTAATGTCACTTTTGTTATTCTGGTTGTGCATAAATCAAAGGGTAATTAAATGTGTTGAAGGTATAGACTGCAGTTCTTGAAAATGGTTTATAAATGTAAGATTATTCAGAACAAAAATCATTGTGCAGACCTTCAGACGTAGGTCAATTTTGGTAGCTACGTGCTTTCATTTCATTATCTATCTGGGCTCATTTACTTGCGTTGCCAGTGTTTTCTAAATTGATTAGATTATTAAATCTGAAATAACCCTCTGTAAAATGATATTACCTGTCACAGACTGAGATGGTTGATCTCTTTGAACGGGCTCGGGCTGAACACCAGATGTTGGTGCTGTCATTTGGAGGTGGTGTATTGTAGTCAGCTCTTTTTAGTATGGCAATGAGCTAATCATAGTATATGTTGGATGAGAGACAGGCTGATGAGAAGAAGTCATATTGTTATCTGTGCACTAAACCTTCTGCAATGATTCCTATTGTAGCTGTCAGATCAGCCAGACCAACAAGAGATGTATTATTAAGGTTTACTTGAGCAGAGCTTGTTGAAGAAACCATTAAGGGTAGCACTCTCCCCACTACTTCACGGTTGGCAGGTCTAGAGGAGGCCTGGGCCTGACAAATACAGTTGTGTGACAATGGGTCATCAAGGGTCACACCTGATGTTAAATTCTTAATTGACTCTACAAGAGTTAGGATATCCAGCATTATTTACAGAGTTAAAAATGGGATAATGTTCATGAGATGTATCGGAGGAGTTGAAAGAGCAAGGACAGCTGATTTTATTGCAAATGGAGCTGTTGGCTTCAGAATTATTTCAAAATTTCAAAATTTCCTTTATCCACCTTTTACTTATATGCTGTTGGAATCAGTTGTTAGTGTCATCAGTGATTGTGGTGCTTTCTAGCATTGACGTTGATAGGTCAGCAATAGCATAATTTTGATGATTTATACATGTTTAACTGTTAGTTCCCTGATTGTCTGTTGCAGCTGTCATACCCTTGGGGAGTGGATGTACGTTTTTTTTATGATTTTGAAAGACATTTCGAGAGCAACCAACATTATTAATTTGTACAATATTTTCTGTAGTTGAATCTTTAAAGTATCTAAAAGATTATTACTAATAGCAGTTCTAAAGGTTCGCTGATATCATTGATGTGAAGTGTAGAGGAAAGGTTAGCTTTCTGGGATAGTTTAGAGAGAATATCGGACAATTAAGATAACGTGGAGTTTATTACGTCCATTGCACCGAGTACCGGCTTGGTGGTAGGAGTTAGTTCTAAGTCTGAGTTAAGTTGTGATTTCTGTTCAGACAGACAAAGAGACCCTGAGTTCATAATAGTAGATGACCACATTTGGGGTGGGGCAGTGAGACCATCAAATTCGGAAAGCAGCAATAATGTATCCACCTAGCTGGTGAATTCTAGAGAAACCTCGTTTAGGCCGTCAGGTTCCTAATTGTCATCTATTCCACATATGGAATCAGAACTGCTGAGATTAGCTAAAATAATATCCTAAGTATTGGTAGCTTGTATTGGTAAATTTATTTCAGCTACGGTAGCTCCATAATAGTTATTTGGTGAGTTATCCCTTGCATTTGTTGTTCCTGTGTTTAATACTGTGCTTGTTGATGGTGGATTATGTTTGGAATGATTCATTATCATTTTGGTGCTGAAACCATTAAAGTAGTAGCTGCCACTGTTGAAGAAGTGTTGTTGAAATATTCTTTTATAGTTCACTGAGTAGGGCTAGTTAATACTGGAGTACCTAGTTCCAAGGGAGAACTAGATCCAGATGATTATCCAGGATTAATATTGGTTAGAGCCTGTTTATGCATTGAGTGAAGTGCTTTAGATGTTATTAAGTCTGCCTTCAAAGACACGGAGAAAGGAATAATCAAACTATCTAACCCCCTCGGTGTCCAAGTGATTGCACAGATTTAGGGGAAATTAGATGCAAAAAGATTTAAGGTTTGGTGTCCGGTCACCAAATTTACACTTTCCTTGTGTTTTTGCCACTTAAGCAGGTTAACAATTTGTGGGATCTTTTTCATGTGATATTAGTTGTCAGTATTTGTGAAGTTGATTGATTATAGAGGCACCACTGGTAAAAATGTTAATAAAGAGTCCAAACAGTTTATAGCTAAAACTAAGACTAAAGCAGACAATGCAGGAAGATGAAAACACTGTAGTTAACAGCAGAGTCAGGTTGTAGAAATAGTGATCCAAGAGGCAGAGAGCAGAGCTAAACTCCACAAAGCAACCCCTTACCCCGGCACCCTGCACACAAGTCAATAGCCCCCGGCACCTGAATCCCAGTGGGCACCCAGTTATCTGCAATCCATTGGTCTTGTATGGGGCCTCCCTCTAACTCACAAACGTAGCACTGAGTAAGCATTTGTGCACCTCCCTCTAGCTCTCTGCCAGCAGATGCCAGTGTATAACCAGCTCTGTCTGCTAGGCTCAGAGGCCAAAATACCACATCCAAAAAGCTGCACCATCTGATGGCAAGTTTTGGAACGCTGGGGCACCTCGGTGCCAAAGTGCCAAAGCACTTTCTGAGAGCTCAGGACCCTGCACCGCATCGGGTGAATTTCCAGGACTCCAATAGAAGGCAAAACCCCCAGAGAGTCCCCAAGAACGACAGCTCTTGTGTGGGTCCAGCCAGTCAAGAACTGGCCTAGGAGCTGGGATTTTTCCATACCATGCCGAGTATTGCCCCGTGCAGGTTGCCGACTGGGGGTTTAGGCATGGTCTGCAAGGAGAGCATGGGGTGTTCAGAAGCTGATTTAATTATGATGAGGGGCTTTAACCTTGTTTGGGAATCAGAAAAGGATGGTTAAGGGTCTGCTAACATTCACTTGGGGTCATACTCAAAAACTCTGACACCTGTTCTAGCACAATTTAGGTCTTTGTGATGTGTGGAGGGAGAATAATGATGTCTCTAGGGACTACACACACTTGTGACTCTGACACTTCAATGGCGAGCAAATTAACAGGATTTGGTGAATAGAAAGATACTGCATTCCTAAGTGCAAGCCCAGATAGGGGAATACTTTGAGTTGGGTGACAAGGGTGCAACTTGTCAAGTATTCTGATCCTTGTGAATAATGCACCTCCTCTAGCCCATCTTCCAGCAACACTAACTCTGTTTTTTTCTTAAATGAGGGTTAGAGTAGCTGGACAAAGGGTATTAAGGTGGATGCAGCAGGAAATGAGATTTAGAAATGAAAAGCCCTGGAGCCCGGGCTCTTTGGCAGGAATGTGAAACATGATGAGGGCAGCGTGCCCAACCCAGCCAGGGATAAGCAGGGTGCAGTGGACTGGAGCCCTACCGAGGGACAACACAAAGTGCTCATTATGGAATCGAGGTTAGGCAAGAAGGCTGGGATCTGTGGTCAGGGAACCATCAGGGACTGTGAGGGTAGCAAGCCCCTTAGTTTTCATAGAGTAGCTACCCATACAGCCATCAGGTGCAGTACAGAAATGAATCTGAGAGCAGTGATGACTCCGACCTCCTTTGCTATGCCAATCCTCCAGAACCTGACTTTCGAGCCCCTCCTGGAATTTCAAAGAGCCCACCAGGTGTGGCCCAGAAAGACCCCAACAGATCCTGGCAGGCTCAGCAATTTATTGAAGGGCCAAAGAAACATGGTAAAAAAATGAAAAAAGTCTGATCCACATATCAGCGGAATTCTCTTCTGAAAACCAATCAGAGATTCCTGGCATTGTAGCCCACACTGAGATAAAATGACATCAAATATGGCCTGCTGGAGTCTGCTTTGATGATTATCATGATAGCTGGGAGAACTACTGAATATGTCGACCTGGAGTACCTCGAGAGGTTTCTTGATGCCCTGGATTGTGCTGAGATGGGCACAATGCTTCATTTTTTCCATTCCCTGGTGCTTACTCTACCTGGAGCAACTCTCACCTCAGTTGATGCTCTGGAGGAAAGAGCACACCTGGCTACTGTCACTTAAAAGTGGCTGAAGGCCATAATCATGGATGTTGGAAATCCTTGGAGCCACAAGACAGATCCTAATCCTAATCACTGTTAAAGACTGAATGATACAGTCATGCCTTGGAGTGCCTTTTTGGTTGCTCTCCTCCTCATCCTATGGGCAGTCTTACTACTTCCTCTGTTGACTGTCATTCACACTGAATAGTGCTCTCCTGTGTCCATGAGATGGTGACATTTTGTGACGAAATTCTTTATTGGGCAGTTAATTAAAACCTTTACAATATTCCAAAACATAAAATATATTACCTTCACGTGCTGGTATAAAATATTATATAAACAATTAAAATAGATATAATTAAAATTTGATTTCAATTTACAGGATAGATTATAGTATTGGCCTATGTTATTATTTCGTTAAATCCTCAAAATAGGTTAAAAATGTAATTATTGGACAGATTAATTGTGGGGTCCTTTGAGTCCAAGATTTTTAATATTGTCGATCTGCAGGTGAGGATACGTATTTCATTAAACTTCCTCCTGAGCAAATCCCGGTGGCAGCACCCTAACACCGGGCAGATAAATATCAAATATATAAAGTCCTATACTGATGCTCCCCATAGATTACAATCTTTTGGGCCAGGGGGCCTCCAAATTGGTTGATCAGCATTAGACGGCAGTTTCCCCGTACGCAACTCCAAATACTTTGTTTTCAGGTGAGGCAGGAAAGTGAGCCCTAGGTATACTGCTGGTTCAGGCCTCATATAAGCTTGTAAAACCATCCATGCATGCGCACGTTGACTTAAGATTGCTTTATTATCGATTAGTGAATGCAATTTTGCCGCTTTTTTCATAATTAGCTGGAATGATGTCCAGGGTAGTTTCCGTTGCCAGAGATCTGCCATCTTAGTTATTTATAAAGAAAAATGTAAGTACTTTGCATACAGTGACTTTGGATCATTTTGCAGGGCTTCCCAGAGCGCTGAGTTAATTTCTAGGTCACGATTAAGCCATACTTTGTACCAAAATATAATTGTCTCATACCTTTTGAGGAGTAGTTGTTGTTGTAATCCAAACTCTAGGCTGTTGAGGCATCACATGACAACGGAAATACTCTTTTGTACACTCATGTTTGTATTTTGTCTAGTATTGGTGCACTGTTTTCCGTGATGGACCACACTTGGCAATAGATGGGAGTCGTTTTGCTTTAATAACTGCCAAAAGTGGGGGGCGTGGCTTGGACGCCGAGGAAGATGGCGGCTTAGAGCGTCTCTCCTCCCGTCACGAGCGTCTGCATCCAGTTTTGGAACGCTTTTTTGGCTCTGCAGCAGGGATGTGAACGTAGATTCAGGCACCGGATCACTTCCTGAATGTAAGAAGCTGCCCCGCGTGTCCGTAGCTGCAGCGGATCGAGAGCTGTGCCGAACGAAGCTCCGGACGCACATGGCGGCAGTGCGTGGTGAGGGGAAAACACGGAGCGAGAAGTGAACTCCAGCGCAGCGATGCAGTGAACCTGACATAACGAGGGGGCCTGGAACAGAAGGAAAGAGTCCACGAAGGAGCGCTCACCTGAACGGAAAGGCAGAATCACCGGTCGCGTGAGTACAGTACGATCGGCTTCCTCCGCCTTAACCAAGATGGCGGCCGCCACTCGGTAATGCTCTGGAATCCGAGGCAAAGTGAAGCCACAAACCTGACTTTTACCAACCCTCTTGAATTTGACAGAGCACATAGAGTACCAGGGAGGATCACTAAAGCGCAGAGAGGACCAAGGCCCATCGTATGTAAACCGTTGCGCTACCAACATGTGGAGCAAATCCTTGCTTCGTGCGGAAACACAATCATATTCTGTGGAAGGACACCAAAGTCTACATTTCTCAAGACTACAGTAAGGAGACCGTAGAAATAAGGAAAGCCTTCCTTGCCCTACGTCCACAACTATCAGTGAAAGGATATCAATTTGGTTTTGTGGGCCCAGCGAAGTACAGGGTGACAATACGTGGATCGTCTCACTACTTCACGGATCCTATGAAGCTGAAACGCATGCTTGAAGACGTGGAAGAACGAGATATGGAACGCGACATGGAGACTAATAACCCAGACAGTCTAGTAAGCATGGGCGGAAAATCCGTTTCGCTCGCGGATTTTGCGGATTTTCAGTAAATTCGCAATCCGGGAGATTCGCGAATCTCCCGCAAAATCCGCAAATCCGCGAGCAGCGGATTTTTCTCGCACTGTTCGCGTGAGTTCGCGGCTTCCCAGTACAACTTCGCGCCCCGCGAATAAGTGCAAAATTGCAGAAATACGATCTTAGCAAAACTGAAACTACTTACCAGGTTCAAAAGTTCAGGCTCATCATTAGTAGCCATTTCCTGTAGTGCTTCCTGAGGGGCCCCTCCAGAGTTCAGTTGCCAGTTGCAACTATTATGTGACCCTGCTCTGAACTTCAGAATAGTTACACATATGCCACAAAGGTCCTGAACTACAGCTAAGGGAGACAAGCAGGAGCCAGGCTGGAAGTTCAAATCCATTAATCAGCCCCTAATTCATTATTGTCAGTTGGGGCAGGGCAGGTGTTGTAACTAATTTTGCAACAATGAAAGCACTTAGCAAGTGCAAAAGATCACTAATCAGGAAGCACTAAGGAAGCAGGTGCCAGCTAAAAAAATATTCTGTGACACATTAACCAGCCCGTTGCCACAATAATGTACACTGACTGGACAACCAGAGGGTGCTGTGATGAAACAGAGGGTGGCATGGGTGGGCCAGAGGGTGGCATGAGTAGTCAGAGAGTGACAGTGGTGACAGAGAGTGGCAGTGATGAAGAAGAGTGTCCCAAACAGGCTGGACACGTAGAAACAACAAGTTCGCGAAACTTGCGACCCGACAGGTAAGTTCGCAATTTGCGACATTGTACAAAACCCTCGCAAACTGGCAGAAACCTGCGCAAACACAAAAAAAAAAAATCCGCAAATTCGCGAGAATTCGCGGATTTTGCTGATTGCGAGTTCGCAAATCCGCAAAATTCGCGAACGCGAGATTCGCAAAATTCGCCCATGCTTACAGTCTAGCAGCTTCGGCTTCAGCTTCAGCATACAAATGACCACATCCGAGTTTTAGTGCTTTCATTAAGTCATCTCTGCTCTGTTAATTCTACAAGCCTATGGGCTTGTCAATTGCAAGGTGTCTACAGGGTAAGGTCTCCAGTTCAAAGACGCCATCCAGCACTGGAAGTTCTATGGTGCTTTGAAAATTGGTGTAAGGGTTTGAACTAAAGTCCTGGAAGTTTCTTTACTTTACTTCTCTAGTTTCGATCTGGTGTAGATCTATGGTTATTGATTTAAACTCCTTGAATTGAGCTGACTACCCTTGTTGGTCTACTACTGATGCGGCTGCCGGTGAGATGTGAACCGTAACGTTCTGACTAAATCCAGACTCCGGCACACTGGCGGGGTAGTTCAGAGTTGATCGTATTGTACACCGACCATGCTGAGACTCTCTGTTTAAGGGAATGTTACTGGCAATTTATTGTTTCTGCTTAGGTTACTTACCATTGATGTATAGACCTATAACCTACTAGCCATTACGGGCCTTAAATGAAGGATATGAAGCTATAATACCTTCCATGTTGCGCTCTCTATTTACCGTTCGATAGTTAGAATTTAGTGGATATTCAGGATTATTTGTTGGTCTATCAAGATTATACAGTGGGAGCGCATTATTGATTCTATGTTGATTCTGATACACCATTCCAATGTTCCACTGCTTGCGTAGTGTTTATATGCATTTTGCATTGTGCATAGCTGTTCCAATGTCTATACATGACTAGTTTAGACGGGAGGGTTACTGCGGTTTTCCTCACGTCGCCATGCTTCTGTGCTACGGCTGGGGAGGGTGGGGTGGGGGGATGTGGGGGAATGGGGGGATGGGTGTTGTGTTTTATGGTTTGTATTTTTTCTTTTTCTTTTTCCTTTTCCTTCTTTCTTTTTTCTTCTTCCTCTTCTCTTTTCATTGCTATTCCTTTCTCTTCTGGTCTATCTCCTTGCTCTTGATTGGACAAGTTGTATCATGCATATGTTGTATTTGTATACCTACACTCAGACCAGTCGTGCTCTATCCCTGGGTGCCCAAATGTCTGCTCATAGTTTCCGCCCGTTTTACATCATATGGAGCAAAACAGTGTGTTCTTTCCATAATACGCTGTGTAACATGTTTTTCCTTGGCCCTCATGGAGCAATCATGATGCATACACTATTGTAAATGTCACATACAACGCTTTCCACTCCACTTGGGACAGCCTCACTTGACCGACTGAAGATTCTGTCTATGAATGTTAAAGGTCTGAATCAGCCCGTTAAAAAACAGAAGATATTAGACTATGTGCGCAGACAGAAGGGGGACATTGTTCTGTTGCAAGAGACCAAACTAGATGCTAAACAATTCTACACTCTGCGCAACAAGTTTTATTCGGAGGTTGTAGGTTCTTGTGCACTTGGTAAAAAGAATGGAGTTCTGGTTTTATTGTCAAAAAAGTCCAAGGTAGAATTGCTGTCTTCCGAATCAGATGAAAAGGGACGCTGGGTCACGGTGAAACTTGCTAGGGACAACACGGAATTCTTTGTCACTAATGTCTACGCACCTAACGCTACTGACTTAGAATTTTGGCAGGGCTTAGTCAAACAGATTGCAACGATACCTGATACAGCGGTTCATATAATTGGGGGTGATTTTAATCTCCCATTTGACCCTGCCCTAAACAGAGATTCGAAGTGTGTATTCAAACCGAACAAATCACATAATGCCTTTCTCAAATTATGTCAACAATTTCATTTAATTGATGCATGGAGAATACAACACCCTACTGATAGGGACTACACATTCCACTCTCCTCCACACGATTCGTTCTCGCGCATTGATTACATTTTCATTACACAAAATGGCATTGCAAGAATAGAGGATACATCAATTGAACCAAGGGTACTGTCAGACCATTCATGCATATCCCTGTCCATCAGTAACATTAAACCGTCCCCTAAACAAACGTCTTGGAGACTAAATGAGGAAATCTTACACAAAGAACAATATAGAACTGAAATTCTAACAGCTATTAGATCCTATTTGGAGATTAATGTGAGAGGGGACACCTCAGACCTAGTGCGATGGGAGGCTTTGAAAAGTACAATAAGGGGGGTGGGCATCAAAATTCGCTCAGCGATGAACAGAGATTGCAATGCAAAGCTGGAAGGGTTAGAGGATGAGATAGCTATCCTGGAGAGCAAACACCAAATGACAAGGGACCGGGAGACACTCAATATCATGACCAACAGAAAATATGAATATAATAGGCTAGTGAGCCAAAGGGCGGGGGTGTGGCTGGACAGAAAGCGAAGGTTTAAGCTCCGTGAATCTAACAAAGCCGGTAAGAGCCTGGTGGCATACTTAAAATTCAAGGTGCAAAAGAATGCTATTAATGTTATCAGGGACTCTGCAGGAGTTCTTCATTCGGACCCCCAAAAAATAACTGAGGTCTTCAAAGACTTCTACGAGGGCTTATACGCTAAAAATGAATTGGTGGCTGAGGACAAAATTCAGGAGTATCTACAGAAGTGTGTTCTGCCAAAGCTAAAGCCTGAAGAACAACTCAGTCTTAATGAGCCGATCTCGGCCAATGAGGTGGAAAAAGCGATCAGGGGGTTGAAATGTGGGAAAGCTCCGGGCCCGGATGGCTTTACAGCCAAATTCTATAAAAGCTTTACATCAGATTTGGTTAAACCTCTTCTGAACCTCTTTCACGAATTCACGGAGTCAGGGGAGGTGAGGGGCACATTAGCAGAAGCGACCATTGCAGTTCTGCCTAAGGACGGCAAAGACCCGTCGTTACCAAAAAATTATAGGCTGATTTCCCTGATTAATCTAGATTGTAAGCTGCTAGCCATGATTTTATCAGCCCGTTTACAAAAAGTCCTTCCTACCCTCGTACACCCATCTCAAGCAGGTTTCTTAAAACATAGACTGTCTAGTGATAACACCAGAGTACTAGCCCATGCTCTAGAAAAAGCAAAACTTCTGAATACTCCCACGGTAGCTGTCACACTGGATGCGGAAAAAGCCTTCGACAAGGTAGATTGGTCCTTCCTTGAGGCAGTTTTACACAACTTTAACCTAGGAGAGACGTTTACTAAACTTGTAATGGCTTTGTATGCCGGCCCTACTGCTAAGGTCAGAGCGGGTGGCTCCTTCTCACTCTTCTTTTTGCTTGAAACAAGGGACGAGACAAGGATGCCCATTATCACCATCTCTGTTCTTACTAGCAATAGAACCCTTTTTGTGGCATATTAGACATAATGAAGCCATTGCTGGTATTCCATTTGATGACTGCACTGTAAAATTGACTGCGTATGCCGACGATGTACTGATCTTGACGGAAAAAGCCGACGAGGCTATCCCGGCCTTAATGGACACAATTGAGGGGTTCTCCAGAGTTTCAGGGTATAAACTACATAAGTACAAAACAGAAGTTAAGTTGCTAAACAACATCGGGGGTAAAGAAATTCTGGGCTCATCTGGCCTCACCTGGCAACCAAAAGCTTTTAAATATTTGGGCTTAGATTTTGAGAAGGACTTGATTACGACCCTGAAATTAAATGAAGACCTAACGTTAAAAAAGATATCCACGCTGCTAGATAGCTGGTCACCAAAATTTTTGTCCTGGTGGGGTAGGGTTGAGACCCTTAAAATGATGTGCATGCCTCTAGTTAACTACCTAGCTTGCATGCTCCCCATGACTTTCTCGGACGAATTCATCAAGAAGGTAGACAGGTTGTTTGGAGAGTTCCTGTGGCGAGGGAAAAAAGCCAGGATATCACTAAAAAAGCTGCAATTAGCAAAAGAAAAGGGCGGCCTGGGCCTGCCCTCATTCAGGAACTACCAAACAGCCTTCCTCTGTAAGCAAGGGGCCCTTTGGCTGGTCGATGTTACATCCTATACTCCAGTGTGGCTAACTATCGAGAGGTCGTTAATGGCACAGGCACCCCTCTCGGCTCTCCTCACCATGGACTTGGCCCATGTACCTCACTCTAAATACATTCTACTAAATACCAGAAGAGCACTCCTCCGACTTGACCAGTCCCATAAAACTGCTTCGGTGATTAAGAGATCTACCCTACTCTCATTATGGCATAACCCTATGCTCCGGATAGAGGGAAAGACCCTTTACTGGGAACTGTGGGCTGCAAAGGGCATACATATAGTGAATGACCTTTATGAAAATGGCAGGCCCCTACCCTTCTCGACACTGCAAGAGAAATTTAATTTACCACCCATAGAATTCTACCAATTCCTGAAACTGAAAGCCGCTATCTCCAAATGTCCCCTCACTACAGACTTGCCTTGGCTGGTGACCCGTCTCCGAATACAATACCATGCTGACCATTTTGTATCCAGAATATATAAACTGCTCCTTCCCCTGCCCAAGAAGCCACATAGGTTGACCGAAAATAAGTGGGAATCGGAGCCTAACTCCACAGCTATAACGATAGATTGGGAGGTAATACACAACACCGCATTAACAAACAAGGGGGCATATTATCAAGCCTGTGCGCTAAAATTATCGCCACTTTATTGGCCGAAAACGGCCGATAAAGCGGCGATAATGGGCTTGATAATATGCTCTGTGGAATTCCAATCGAAGCACATGTTAGATGTGAAGACATCTAACATGGGCTTCGATTGGAATTCCACAGAGCATATTATCAAGCCCATTATCGCCGCTTTATCGGCCGTTTTCGGCCGATAAAGCGGCGATAATTTTAACGCACAGGCTTGATAATATGCCCCAAGGTTTCCCCGATTCTATGTCAAACGAAGTATATGTTGTTGAACAGAGTGTTCTGGACCCCCCAGAAATTGTTTAAATGTAAACTGAGGGATACGCCCAACTGTTGGAACTGCCAAAAAGCACCTGGTGACTTGGCACACATGCTTTTTAATTGTTCCCTATTAAAACCATTTTGGAGTAAAATATTCACATATATTCAACAAGTATTTGGAATCACACCTATCCAGGAATTTATATATGCCATTTTGGGTCCTCTAGAAACACAATTGCCGGACATTCATGACAGACAATTGCTTGATATCATGTTGACATTGGCGTGCAAGGTCATACTTTATAAATGGAAACATTTTGCTGAAGTCAACTTTAAAATGTGGCTGGAATGGCTTTCCTTCTTAAGAGGGGCGGACAATCCTGCGCTACAGTCAGCCACTTGGAAGCCTTCGAACAACAAACTCTGGTTCTCCCTGGATGCGTCATCCTCCCATTTTGAACCCCCATGATGCACATCTCAATGGTCAGCTTGCTTACATAGACTCTATATAGAATTTGGTGTGTTTGACTGTGTATGCTTAATGTATATTTCCTGTTGCGTCTGGGTAAACCGACTACTATTGCTCTATGGATACACCTGTCCTCTCTCTTCTCTTCTCTTTCTCTCCTCTCTCTTGTTTCCTCTCTTTCTCTCTCCCCCTTTTCTTCTCTTCTCTCTCTTTGACTTGACTTTGATTATTGTAAGTGTCATTGTGCCAACATTTTATCCATTTGTACCTTGGAAGATTTATTGTATTGTCTTTATTTTCATCTCTATTCTTCAATAAAAAAGATTTGAATTAAAAAAAAAAAATAACTGCCAAAAGTGAAGTGAACAATTGACCTTTTAGCTGTTTTAGTATACTGCAGAATGCAAATAATAATGCAGTTCCCTTTTTTTGGATTGTCTCATAGTAGGGGATGAATGAAAACCTTCAGTCCAAGCATATCCTCAAATATTTATAACTGTCGACTACTTCCAGCTTAGTGTTGTCAATTATAAATTTTGGCTATTTGGGCCGACAACGAGTTATAATCATGACCTTGTTTTTTTTGTGTTTATTTCCATCAGATTTATTTTGGCAAAATCAGCTAACTCATAGATTAATCGTTGTAGTCCAATTCTCATCTGGCTTAGAAGTACAACATCATCTGCATAGGACAGATGTGTTAGAGGCAGTATACCCAGCCGTGGCGGATGTGAATTAACCCCATCTAGCCTTGATATTAAATCGGCCATGAATAAATTAAACAAGTGCGAGGCCAAAACACAGCCTTGTTTTAGCCCTTTATTGATGTAGATCCTCTTTGTGAGCCTCTGGCCATCGGCGATCTTAACCTGCATCCAGGTGTTGGTATAGAGATCAATGATTGGATTTAAAATTGTGTCTGGTAGACCCTGGTACTTAAGTTTGGCCCATAATGTGTGTCGACTAACACGGTCAAAGGTCGCCTTAAAGTCTACGAAGCATAGGTGGAATGCCTGTCGGATTCGTAGGCTTTTATCAACAATAAGCCCTATTGCTAGTATGTTTGCGATTGTGCCTGTGCCACGTTGAAAGCCCAACTGATTTATTGGGATTTTTTTGTTCTCATCGGACCAATTTATCAAATCGGTTAAGATCAGAGATGCATAGTATTTGGCCTCTGCATCTATCAACGCAATCAGACGATAATTTGCAGGTAATGTGCGCTCCCCGGCTTTTTATATTGGATTAATATTCGCTTCTCTCCAGCTTTCTGGAATATGACTAGTAGTACTGATCATCTGGAACAGACTACAAATCTTGCTTGCCCAGTAATTGGGGTCTTGTTTATAGATTGCCTGTGGGACACCATTCGATCCAGGTGCACTATCAAGCCGACTTTTTTGTATGATTTGTAAGATTTCTAATTCAGAATAGACGAGAGTAGATTGGGGTATACCTTTTTTTTGCTTTTCATGTGTCGTAATGCTCTAGCGTCAGTTTTCTTTGCATTGTATAATAATTTCATCCAAAAGTTATTTTCTTCAGTTTTTTATCAATCCAAATTTGTTTCTTGTATTTTTTCTTTAATAAACGTACCTCCTCCCTTACTTCGGACCATGGACTTTGATATTGAGCCTTTCTGAGGGCCCTTCTCAGGTGCTTTCTTAAACTTTTCTTAATGTTTGACTGAAATAGATGTGGTTAACAGTCTGATTTTTTTTATCTGTTTGGTCGACGCTCCTGCTTTAGGTAGACTTGCCAAAAAAGCGGTCCATGTTTCTATAATCGTTTTATTTTCTGACTCAAGCATTGTCATTAGGTTTTTAGCTTTTAAAGCTATATCCGGTAAAGTGTTGCATGTCCACCTCAGATGTTTCAAGTTGATTGTTGATATTTCCCCGTCTATCACTGGAGCTTCTAGATGTTTAAAGGTTGTTATTTTAAGTTCGATATGCTGAGCCGAATGATCACTTTCGATTGTGCCTTTGATTTGAAAACTGTCTATTTGCCCAAGAAGTGGGAGAGTTACTATTGTGTAGTCCAGGATTGAGCTTTGAACGAGGGCCAATGTGCGTACAGTTGGCAGTTGGCAGGTCTGTCCTGTTTTATTCTCTCATTCAAAGCATGCATACCCAGATTTTCGAGATCACTTATCAATTACTGGCCTACTTTATCATTGCGGTTTTGTTCGGGAACCAACTGTGTTTCCACCGCCCAGATTTCATTTGCTGCAAGGATGTTGTCTTCCTCTTCTTCACGGTTTAGTAGATTTGCATTTATGTCCCCAGTGGGAATTATCTCCCAAGTTGGCTGTTTGAAACGAAATTCCGCAATGGCGTCAGTAACTTTCTTGAAAAGATCTTTTTTTATTTTAGGTTACAGATGAGCATAGATATGGATTAGGATGATAATGCTTACCCCGGCATGCGCCCAGATCAATTTTTATTATTTGCCTGGCTGATGTTGTTGATATCAGCTGTGTTGCCGAGATTTTTAGTGCCGTCGAAATGTAAACAGCGAGGCCCCCCTTAGCTCTTCCATGTTGTTGTGTTCTTATTGCATTCACATGATAAGCTATCCTACCTGGGATATCTACAGGGGCTGTCAGCAAAGTTTCTTGTAGTTTATTATTTCGTAAATATCCCAGGATGCTGTCTTTCCTTTGTCCTGTAGAATTCCTTTTGCTCCTGCGATGTTCCAGGATAGAACCTTTATAGAGGAAGGTGCTCTATAGCTTCATCATTCTGTCCATCCAGGGGTGGGCAACCTTAAGTCTATTTATTCCTGTTGCTATGTGATTTTGCCGTCAGCACCTTCGGCACTTTTTTTCAATACTGAGGAGACCATATTTTTTACAGAATTTTTTATCTGGGGAATACTTAACATTAAAAATGGAGATGGATAATGTTGTATTACTGCAATGGTAAGTGATATTCCCCAGTCCTCAAATTTTGTGGTTTCTTGTAAAATGCCTGTTACTATCTCTTCAATCCTCCATGTTGCTATGGTGCCCTCATTTCCTAAATAGTTTCCAGGATTTACAAATTCTATTGCTAATAAATATGCAGATGTTAAGTGTTGTAATGTTGAAATTTCTGCGTAAGATATTTCCTCTATTCAGATAATCTTGAGGACCCTTGAATCGTAATGTGGCGTGAATAGGATCCTATTTATTGGGTTTAGTTTGTTCTGATTTTTTTTACCTTAAGAAGGCTACGTCTGATCGTTTGTTTTTCTTCTTCCTAGTTCTTCAATATCCCTGTTGTATGCGTCATTACACTGCCTTTTTATGTTGGTCAGTCGCTGATATTTCTTGACATATTCTATTTGCTGATCTGTCTTCAAGTAAAATTTCCTATCGCCTCTCTTGTCGCCTCGCTTAACACTGTTTTGGCCTTGCGGGTAGGATGTTGTTGATTGACAAATCCTTGAGTTTCATTCCATTTCAGCTGTTCTATTCTTGTTTGCATCAACACGCTCTGATTTTATGTTAATCCATAGCAGATCTTCCTTAATATTTCCTGGGCTCTGATCGCTCTTCACGATAACTTCCCTATCTTGTTTGATTTCACTATTATGGACTTGTAAGTTGGAGCTGGGATTCCTGTAAGGGAAGGAGCTTTATGTTGAGTGGATGGTCAATTTCTGGTTGAGGCTTCTAGTTCCTCTAACATCACAAAGTTTATTTATCCTTTACCTTAGGGATCCTTGTCTACACATCACTACATTCAGATCTTTTTTGAATTTTATGTCTAGGAGTGCGCCATTTGTTTGTGCGATCAGGGTCTGTCTTTGTTGACTTAACGGGTTCTTTTATTTTATTTACAATGCCTGTTAAGTATCCCCTTGTGCTCCCTTTAAGTTTATTTCTTGTTACTTCGGGATCACTCCTTTCAGGGCTCCAATTTGTACTTCTGCCGTGAGTGTATGTGTTATAGTTGAATCAGAGTCACTACACTTGGGCCTCTGGATCACCACTGGACTAATCACTACCAGCGGAACTTTGTTCAATCGATATGATGACTCTGTTGATACTAACTGGTCAGATAGAGTTTCTTCCTCTTCTTCATTTTGTTTTTGAAGTTTACCTGATATCCGTGGTGATCTCTTTTTGCTGTGGAGATTAAAGATTGAATAATTATCCAGTGCACCCTTATTTAATGTTTTACTGGTGTGCAAGCGGTTTCTAGCCTTCCTTGCACTTTTTTTTTCATTTTGTTAAAGCAAGTGGTGGATTCTTTATTCTGTTTGTCTGCTTGTACATTTGTTGGTTTACTTCAGTACTAGGATCATGTATACTTATGATCGGTTCCAACACAGGATATTCTGCTTCTTTTACATCCTCATTTAGGTCTCCTGCTTTCTGATTTTTTTTGGTTTATTGTGGAATAATCTGTTCTATTTTGCTTGAAGTAACATTTTCGAATTTTTTTTCCCTCATCCTTTTCTCTTTATTGTTTCTATATTATTTATGTCATTAGATGAGGCAATATTATGGATATTTTTCTCTCCGTATGCACAATTTTTGCTGTTTGAAAGATTGTTATCAAGAGCAGGATTTGCCCTTTTGCATTCATGTAAAATGATGGTTAATAAAGTTGGTAGGTCCCTTAATTTTTCAAGAATGGGACAACATGGGCAACTGAAGGTTTGTGCCCGCATATCATTTCCATCCTAAATGTTTACCAATAGGTTCGTCATGGTGTCTAGTTTATTATTTATGCCCGAGATATATTCGGCAATTATATTCATTAGGTTTATTTGGGTATCCAGTTTGTCTGACGGCATATTCAGGGTTTCTATTGATGTTTTTAAGGTTTTAACTAGAGCAACATGTAAATTTGTGAGAGATTCCAAAGTGTAATCGTAATCCTGTATTCCCGATGATGAGGGTTGAATGACATTATTGTCTACCAGGTGGCCCCACTCGATCGTATGATTTTGCGGATTAGCTGTAGTTTTATTATTTTCCACCCTATTATCCATGTCCGTGTGGACCCTCTGTTCTGGGTTTGCTTCCTTTTTATTACTTATTTTGCTGGGTGGTTCTATGTATTCTTGCTCTATCTGTTCAGAAGAACTTGATATCTCAATTATTGTTTGTTGTTTATCGTGCAATTTTTCCATTTGATAGCCCTCTGTTTGATTTTTATTCAATGCACCTTTTGCTGATGCTATGTTGTTATTGATTATTTTGGTATGCTGGCATTTTTGTTTCTCCTTTCAAGTTTATTGCTTCGTTACTAAGTATATTGTCTTTTTTTGTTTTTTGTCTTCCTAGTTGTCGCATTAATGTTGGGTTATTCGTTGTTTGTTTGATGGAGTTGAATATTGCATCTTTTGCTTGCATTATCTCTTTATTAATTAATTTTTATTGAGGCTCCAGTCATGATTCGCAGAAATCATCTGTGTTACCGGTTTCTTCATTTTTTTTTTAATTGCTGGCTCTGTTGTCTCGGTGTAAGTGATTTTTGGGATTTTCTATGCAAGTAGCGTTCATATTACTATAGGCTCTTGTACCTATCTCCCATATTAAATCCTGGTTATCAGGAGAATGATGACTTACTACCCCAGGTTGGTCCATGATGGTTTCACAAATTGATGTTGATGATAGTATTATTCTAGCTTGACTTGTATTTATATTGGTATTCTCCAGGATGTTGTCCAGTATACTGTCAGAGATACTATCTGAACTCTTACACTGTACTCGTTCATTGTCATGACCATTTGCTCCCGGTTTTGTGTGTACTTGTACTTGTATTTGAATTGTCTTCATATTATCGCCCCAACTAAGCGGCTTTTCACCCACGTCTGCTGTTGTCTCGCACCTATTTGGTGCTTGTTTTTCAATAGTATATGGCATATAGTTCGTGGGATGTGCCCTTATTATGGCTGACATGTTGCCAATTTTATCATCCATCTGAGGTGAGCTTAATTTGTGTGGCGTCAATGGTTTTAGGAGTCCGTTAACTTTTTTTGGCATTGAGTAAATGGCTGCAACTGGATCTTTTAAAAATGTGAATTTACCAGTTGAATTCATTGAGCCGAAATTGGATAAATGGGTGGTATTAACGCATTTACTTGATTTTGTGGAAGTTTGGTAGTGCTACTCTGGGGGAGGCTGTCCCTTTGATATCCAATGTAGCTTTGCTTTTCTGTTTCATGGTGTTGGGATTTAGGAAGAAGGGCGCTCAGTCCTCTCTCTATGCACACGTTCAAAGGTACACCCCTCCTCTTTTTGCCCATGTGATGGTTTTTAAGGCAGTGTGACCGGGCTTTCAGTGCTTGGTTTTATTTCCGGTCAGTTTGTCTATGTGGGATTCGAGTACCTGATCGGTTGGCTGAGTTCGTGTTTATTCCAAGGAAGGACGGATCTGGTGTGAGTCAGAGCGAGGCTTCGCTCTGACCTTTAAGGACGTCTTCGGGAAACTGGACGGGGACACCGCAAGTGATTTGTAAACTTGCACAAAGACAAAGTATTTGGACTCCGGTGCGCGGCTGCGCACGAACATTGCATTCTAGCCGGTGCAATCATTTCCGGGTGTTTTATGACCCTCGGCGTTCTTGTAAGTGACTTTTGGGTTCAGGAAACGAACCAGCTGAACGCTAACGTTTTGTTTTTCATTTTTTCACTAACGTGGCCACGGGTTTTTCGGGCAGTGGGGAAGCGGGGATTTTGTTTTGCACACACTGAATGAAGAACGGGGTTTTTTCGGTCCGAGGACTTTTTCCCCAAGAAAGGTGCAGCACACAGAAAAGAAAACTAACCCGGATGGGTGTTTATTCTTGAAGGCTTCCGGATTGCATATGAAGAACGGGGTCTCCTATGCTGCTCTGCTAAAGCTCTTATTGGGTAAGAAGGAGTGAAGAGGTTGTGTTTGATGCTGGTAATTGACTGTGCAAAGAGAGATTGACGTTAGAAGTGATATTTATAAGCGCTCGTATCTGCTTATGTTTCCTATGCAGGGTGCGAGGTTCCGTGTATGCTCTTGAAGCTTAGGAGAGCTGTCAGGAGATTTCCTGGGTCTACAAGCCTTCTTCACCTCCCCTTCCCCTGGGGTAGTTATTTTTACCATTCCCTCTCTCCTGGCCCAGGCTGTAGAGTGCATTGGTATTCATACGTGGCCTGCAGTCTGTGCGGGGGTAGAGAGAGGGGACTATCATCGCTCCTGCAGCGTGGTTCTGAGTGGGAGACAGCTTGACAAAAAACCAAGCCCACAAATAGTTGCGCTGCCCGAGCGAGGATGGACGTGGAAAAGAATGAGGATAATGGGCAGGAAGAGAGGGTTCCCACTATGCAGGAGTTAATGGGGGCCATCACGGCTTTACAAACACAATTGCAGGAGGTGAAACATGAGAATCAGGGATTGCGTAGGGAGTTGGATGTGGCTAGGTCCCGTGATCAGGGGAGTTGGGGAGCAGTTAAACCTGTGATACACCCGGCTACTTTTCAATTTGAGAGGGGAGCTAGCACCAGCTCCGCTCCCATGACAGTGAATGTTCACACCCCTACTCCTGTCCCTTTGGCGGTTCCTGAACGTTTTTTTGGTGACTCGAATAAATTTGCTGTTTTTATGAACCAGTGCCATCTACACTTCTTATGTAGGCCCGCAGCTTTCCCTAATGATTCCGCTAAGGTGGCGTTTGTGATCTCTTACTTAGCTGGGACTGCTGCTACTTGGGCCGTGCCTTTGGTGGAGAATGACGATCCCGTTTTGAACAATTATGATACGTTCAAGGAAATGATGCATGCCTTGTTTGCTAAACATGCGTTTATGCAGGCCAGTGACGCAGAATTATTGAAATTACGGCAAGGCAAACAGGATCTCCTTACGTATATATCTACCTTCAATAGATTAGTGTCGGAAACTCATTGGCCTGTTGATAAACGTACCTCCATTTTCTATCAGGGATTATGTGAGGAGCTAAAGGATGTGGTTTCCCAGGTGGTTAATCCTCCTTCGGATTGTACTGAGTTCATTGATTTGGTAGTGAAGTTGAATCACAGGTTGATGGAAAGGAAGGGAGAAAGACCTAGACCCTTTCTGTCACGCCCTCTGTCTTTTCGGAGTGATTCTCGGGGCGTTGGGGGGGACTTAAAACCGACCCCTGAACCGATGGAGATAGGTGGTGTTAGAGGCCCGTTAACCTTAGTAGAAAAGGAAAGGCGTAGATCTAACAACCTGTGTTTGTATTGTGGCCAGGCGGGCCATTATGCAAGGGATTGTCCCGTGAAGCCTTCTAAAGAACCTCCACGTAAGGCGGTGGCTTGTGTGCATCGGGACGCCCTGCATGTGGACTCTGTGGTTCCTTGTACTCCGTATCAAATACCTGGCATAGTGAAGAGGGTCCCCAGACATTTTACTATCACTGTCTGTTTGGTGATATCAAACAACCATAGGGCTCCGGTGTCTGCTCTATTGGACTCCGGGGCTACGGGAAACTTTATGGACATCAAGTTGGCTGAGAGAATCGGAGTTCCCTGGGTTTACAAGGAACAACCAGAACCTGTAAGGGCTATCGACGGGACTGAGTTGTCATCTGGTACAATCACACGTCAGACTGAACCTCTGTGTATGGTGGGAGACAATGGTCATTCGGAGGAAATAGGATTTGATTTGATCGATGCCCCTTCTTTCGGTGTGGTTTTGGGAGTACCGTGGTTGCAGACACATAATCCCAAAATAGATTGGATTAGGAGAACAGTGACCCTTGACTCTGTTCATTGTTTGCAAGATTGTTACAAGGTCGCAACCGATTGGATAACCCCCTTGTCTTGCGCTGCTAGTTCCGGTGAGATGGGTGATGAGTTGAGAGTCCCTGAATCCTATTTGGTCTTTAGCGATGTATTTGATAAAGGGAAAGCTAGAGAACTACCCCCACACCGTTCATTTGATTGCCGGATTGATTTGATGCCAGGGGCTACGCTTCCTTGTAGTCGTGTCTACGCTTTGTCAGGCCCTGAGGAACAACATTTGAAGGGGTATATCGAGGAGATGCTGGAGAAAGGGTTTATTCGTCCCTCCTCCTCGCCAGTGTCATCGGCTATCTTCTTTATTCCGAAGAAGGAAGGTGGACTTCGGGCGTGTGTAGACTATAGAGCGCTCAACAAGGGTACGATTAAGAACAAGTACCCTCTTCCCTTGATACCTGTGTTGCTTGATCAACTGAAGCATGCAACGGTTTTCACCAAGTTAGATCTCAGGGGTGCGTACCATCTCATCCGCGTCCGTGAAGGCGATGAATGGAAAACTGCCTTCCGGACCAAATTCGGCCTTTATGAGTATTGCGTTATGCCCTTTGGGCTATGTAACGCTCCGGCTGCTTTTCAGTTTTTCATCAATGAGGTGTTGAGGGAATATTTGGATCTGAGCGTCATAGTCTACATTGACGATATCCTCGTGTTTTCCAACACTGTTGAGGAACACGTAGTCCATGTAGGGCAGGTCTTGCAGCGCCTAAAGGAACATCAGCTGTATGTCCGATTGGAAAAGTGTAGCTTTCACACACCTAGGGTGGAGTTTTTGGGATTTGTGATTTCCGAGCAGGGGATCATGATGGATCCCAAGAAAATAGAAGCTATCACTTCTTGGCCGTCGCCGACTTGTGTGAGAGATATTCAAGTTCTACTTGGGTTCGCCAATTTCTATCGGCGGTTTATTTCGCACTTTTCTGAGATCATAGCCCCCATGACAGTATTGCTAAGGAAGGGGGTGCCCTTTGTGTGGTCCTATCATGCTCAAGCCTCTTTGAATCTGTTAATCGAGAGGTTCACAACGGTACCTGTTTTGGTTCATCCTGACCCTTCATTGCCCTTTTTTGTGGAGGCTGATGCTTCCTTGTGTGCTGTAGGGGGGGTGTTGTCTCAGAGAGATGTGGAGAACGGATATATGCATCCGATCGCCTTTTTTTCTAAGACCTTGCTGCCCGCTGAGAGGATAAACACCGTGGCGGAGCGGGAATTGCTGGCCATCAAGTTGTCTTTTGAGGAGTGGCGCCATTATTTATGGGGCGCTCGGCATCCGATAACCATCTTCACTGACCATAAAAACTTGGAGTTCTTCCGGTCAGCGCGCGCCTTAACCCCTCGTCAGATGAGGTGGGTCTCATTTTTCAATGAGTACGATTTTATCATTACTTACAGGCCTGCTGCGCAGCAAGTAAAGTCGGATGCATTGTCCCGTATCCATGTGAAACACCTTGGCCTGTCAAGTGAGAAAGTGAAGTGTTCCTTTATAGCTCCTGAGAGAATAGTGGGCAGCATTTCCATTGATGACTTTAATGAATTGGTTCGGGTAGAACTGGCAAAGATTGATCTTACACCTTGGATGTCTCAACCCTTGATATCCTTAAGAACTGGGTTGCTGTATCATGAGGACAAACTGTTTATTCCCCCTAATCTCAGGGATATGGTATTGGAATGGTGTCATTCTTCTTCTCTGGCTGGGCATCCTGGTTCCACCAAGACCATGGAATTCTGTTTGAGGTGGTTCTGGTGGGAGTCAGTGGCAAGTGACGTGCAGTCGTACGTAAAGGCCTGTCCTGTGTGTGCAGTGAATAAACCAACACATGCTAAACCCTCAGGATTGTTGCATCCTCTCCCTGTCCCTAGGGCTCCCTGGCAAACAATAAGTATGGATTTTGTGACGGACTTACCTCTGGAGTCTGGTTTTACAACCATATTAGTTGTAGTGGATTCCTTCACTAAGATGGCACATTTTATACCCTTGGCCAAGTTGCCTACGGCAGGAGAATTGGCCACGATCTTTTTGTCTTCAGTAGTACGCCTGCATGGATTGCCTCTGGCCATTGTTTCCGATAGGGGGGCTCAGTTTATCTCTCATTTTTGGAAGGAATTGTGTGCTGCTTTAAAGATGAAGTTATGCCTGTCCTCCGCATATCATCCTCAGTCGGATGGTCAGACGGAACGCACCAATCAGACCATGGAGCAGTATTTGAGGTGTCTGGGTACATCATTAGCTTGTAGTTGGGTGGTGGCTCTCCCGCTGGCTGAATTCGCCTATAACAACATTGTGCATTCAGCGGTGGGAATGACCCCTTTCTTTTGTTCCATGGGGTTTCACCCCCGAGCGATTCCCATTCAGCCTTCAGGCCAGGTACCGGCTGTAACTGCCTTAGGACTTTCGTTGGTTCAGATCTGGAATACGGCGTTGGAACATCTAGAAAAGGCAAAGGTTGACATGAAGAAGCAGGCAGATAAACATAGGGCCCCTGCTCCTTCCTATCGGGTGGGAGATAAGGTGTGGCTTTCCACCAAGAACTTGCGATTAGGGGGGTCACGTAAATTACAGCCAAGGTTTGTGGGTCCTTTTCCAGTACTCAAGGTAATCAATCCAGTAGCAATGAAGTTGGGGTTACCTGATGAGTATGGGGTCCATCCTGTCTTTCACACCTCCCTTCTGAAACCCTATGTAGTTACCACTCAGGTTTTGCCCCCTCCTCCCCCTGTGATGATAGGAGAGGAAGAGGAGTTTGAGGTTAGTGCAATCTTGGACTCCAGGAGAAGAAATGGGAAACTTATGTATCTGATAGACTGGAAGGGATATCCCCCGGAGGATCGCACCTGGGAGGCTGCTAGTGGGGTACATGCCCCTAGATTGGTGAGACTTTTCCATCTACGTCACCCTTCCAAGCCCCGTCCGGTAGGGAGGCCTTTGCGGGGAGGTACTGTTGGGATTTAGGAAGAACGGCGCTCAGTCCTCTCTCTATGCACACGTTCAAAGGTACACCCCTCCTCTTTTTGCCCATGTGATGGTTTTTAAGGCAGTGTGACCGGGCTTTCAGTGCTTGGTTTTATTTCCGGTCAGTTTGTCTATCTGGGATTCGAGTACCTGATCGGTTGGCTGAGTTCGTGTTTATTCCAAGGAAGGACGGATCTGGTGTGAGTCAGAGCGAGGCTTCGCTCTGACCTTTAAGGACGTCTTCGGGAAACTGGACGGGGACACCGCAAGTGATTTGTAAACTTGCACAAAGACAAAGTATTTGGACTCCGGTGCGCGGCTGCGCACGAACATTGCATTCTAGCCGGTGCAATCATTTCCGGGTGTTTTATGACCCTCGGCGTTCTTGTAAGTGAATTTTGGGTTCAGGAAACGAACCAGCTGAACGCTAACGTTTTGTTTTTCATTTTTTCACTAACGTGGCCACGGGTTTTTCGGGCAGTGGGGAAGCGGGGATTTTGTTTTGCACACACTGAATGAAGAACGGGGTTTTTTCGGTCCGAGGACTTTTTCCCCAAGAAAGGTGCAGCACACAGAAAAGAAAACTAACCCGGATGGGTGTTTATTCTTGAAGGCTTCCGGATTGCATATGAAGAACGGGGTCTCCTATGCTGCTCTGCTAAAGCTCTTATTGGGTAAGAAGGAGTGAAGAGGTTGTGTTTGATGCTGGTAATTGACTGTGCAAAGAGAGATTGACGTTAGAAGTGATATTTATAAGCGCTCGTATCTGCTTATGTTTCCTATGCAGGGTGCGAGGTTCCGTGTATGCTCTTGAAGCTTAGGAGAGCTGTCAGGAGATTTCCTGGGTCTACAAGCCTTCTTCACCTCCCCTTCCCCTGGGGTAGTTATTTTTACCCTTCCCTCTCTCCTGGCCCAGGCTGTAGAGTGCATTGGTATTCATACGTGGCCTGCAGTCTGTGCGGGGGTAGAGAGAGGGGACTATCATCGCTCCTGCAGCGTGGTTCTGAGTGGGAGACAGCTTGACACATGGATTGTGGTGGATTTTTTCTTGTCCTGCCAGACCTCATTATGCTACTGAGTATTACCCTCGTCTGAGCTTTATGGCAGTACAACGCAAATTAATATTTATGATATTTAGTATTAATATGTCTGCTTCCAGTGCCTCCTATGGGGTGTCTCCTTGATTATTTATTGAAACTAGCAACGGAGTTCCATGCACCTCGCCCACTCTGCACCCAAACTGAGCTCTCACACCTTAACCCAAATGCACCAGTTATCCCCTGGAGCCTAGGTACCTTGGTGCATTGGTGCAAGGGGAGTAAGTTGCAAATTGCACCTAATTCACAAGAATGTGGCCCCTTGGGGAGCATGGGAGCAGGCGAGGGCAATGCAGCCCATGATCTCAGTTCAATCCACACTCTTCAAGGAACTGAGGGGTCTAAGGTGCCTGAGGTACCTGAGGGGGGATAGGAGCAAGCTTGCCCAAACCTCAGCACCCACACTGCTACACCACAGGTACAGGCACAGGCAGCCAGCCAGGCGAGCTCAGTCGGCTGCTTGCCAGAGGAGAGGAAGGAGCAGGCTTACCCCACCCTCAGCACCCCCCTGTGCCAGGTACAGATAGAGGCACAGACTGCCAAGTGAGGTAGTGCGGGCGAGATTAAACAAATGTATTGGCAAATGTATTGGTAGCAGTAGCGCTGCTTCCCCCAAGCATCTCCTCCACTTGCCTGCTGTTGGCGTTCACTACTCGCGTCCCATCGATATCTGCTTTTCTTTCGGTGTTTTTTTAGTTGCTTGGCTGCTCTTTAGTCGTTGCGGTTGATGGCTACGCCAGCTACAGTGGTGGTTGTGCGGATTACGGTTGCGGTTCTGCTATTTGCGGGCTGCCCTCCGGCCTCCTGCCTCCTTCTGCCCCGCCTCGCGTCACCGCTCTGCTACCTTGTTGGTGCTGCTGCCTTGAAAACCGCACGGCCACCACCGCCGGAACAGCTCACTCGTCGCCTCGATTGTTCTGATTTGCTTCCTCCGGTCACCGAGGCACTCGCTCTCTCGTGGCTCTCTCGCGGCTCCCACAACCACAGCAGCTGCTCCTCCACTCGCCCCCCACAGACCACAGTCTTCTCTGCGCTCATCGGAACTCAGTCACTTCAGTCACTTCCGCTTTCCATGAGATGGTGAAAACTGTAATGTATGCCTGGGTGGAAGTCACACATTTTCACTCAACGGAATCACGTGGAATTACATAAAAAGACTGCAAGATTCAACAGAGTTCGACCAAAGGGCAGAAAATGCATCTCACGCTGCTTGTGCTCTGAGTTGCATGCCAGTAGCACATTCCATGTGAAAAATTAGCAGTAAACTGCACCGCATGGTGTGCAAGCGCCCTACTATTTTGTTTTATCCAACCTGCTCCTGAACATTTTGCATTTAATCCAAGGCCATCCATAAACCAATAGATGTTTTAAAAACCATATAGCACTAAAAAATGTCTTAAAATATACCCAAGGCCTAATCCTGGCTGGCTGTGGCCCAAGAACAGACTAGCACCAAGGCAATAAAATAAGCAAAATAGAGGAAAGTTCACAAATAACACATGAAAATAGAACAAAGTGTTTTAAACCCAGGCCCCCAACGCTCCCAAAAATGTGCAAATATTTTCCCTTAGAAAAGAATTAAAGCGTTAAAGCAAAATGGACCTATACTGTAGCTCCAGGCCCCTCAGAATCAAATAAAAAAAAATAAGAAAAAGTGAAGGAGGAAAAAACAATGCTGGTGCATGCCTTCCATCAAACAACAAACTTATCCAAAGTTTCTTTAATTTTTTTAATTTTTCACAAACAAAACTTAAAATCCAATGGCATAAGTATGCAGCAGGGATGGCAGTCCAAGAGGGTGATCATTTTCCTCCAACTCTAAATGAAATGTGACAAAGGGATGGACAAACCAGTGGGAGAAGCCTTCTGGACCAAAAGAGCAAGTTGGAGTCCCTGTGGCACTTCCTTCCTGTTAATAGTTTTAATTTAAATAAAAACATGCATTTTGAGCTAAAAAAACAACCTGAACCATCTGTTCCTGCCAATCAGTCAATCAATCAGGATTTATCAAGTGTGGCTAATCACCCAAAAGGGTATCTGGGCGCTTGCAGGTCCTGGAGGCTTATTCTAACAGCCAGGTCTTGAGGACCATTCGGAATTCCATTAGTTAGGTGATGGTCTGGAGGTGCATGAGGAGGCTGTTCAAGGACTTTGCTGTGATGTGGGAGAAGAGCGTCTTTCACTTCTGCTTTGGTAGATGCAGGAGTATGGGCAAGTGAAAGGGAGGAGGAGTCTAATTTTCTTGACAGTTGGTGGAAGTTCAGGTAGTGGTTAATGTAGGCAGGTCCTTCGCTATGTAGATCCTTGTACGAATGGGTTTGCAGATTTAATTGGCATCGCTTTTGTATGGGGAGCCAGTGGCATTTCCTGAGGTTGGATGTGGTGTGGATTCATTGGAGAAGGCTGAGGATGAGTCTGGCTGCATCGTTCTGAATGGTCTGAAGTTTCTGCAGGAGGTGTTCCACAATTCCTATGAAGAAGGCATTCGGCTGGTGTCATGGTGCGTCTCATGTGTAGGGATACCCACTTATCTTATATAGCATGCACAGAGTGAGGAAGCAAGCGGAAGAGACTGCGCTGATCTGTGATCCCATGGTGAGTTTGTTGTCAAGGATGATTTTCGGGTTTCTGGTGTGGTTGGAGGGAGTGGGTGTGGGTCCTAGGTCTGATGGCCACCAGGAGTCCTTCCATGTGTTGCTGCTATTGCCAAAGATAAGTACTACCATCTTGTTTGTGTTCAGCTCCAGGCTATTGTTCTTCTTACTGTTGATGATGTTTGAAACTAATCTGTGGAAGATGGTTCTGACGATGTTGGCCAGCGGGGTCATATATGCGTTGAAGAGCGTAGGGCTGAGGGTTGTGCCCTGGGGGATACTGGAGGAGATCTTCTTGGGTTCAGAGGTGAAAGGTGAGAGGTGGATCCTCTGGGTTCTTCTAGTGAGGAAGGAGGTGATCCAGCTGAGCGCATCTCCTGTGCTGATGTGGTGGAGTCTTTCGATCGGTGTGTGGTAGAATATGGTGTTGAAGGCTGCCAAGAGGTCAAGGAGGATCAAAGTTGTTGTTTTCCTGGTCGAGGAGGGTTTGATGTCACCAGTGGCTGTGCTCAAGGCAGTTTTGGTGCTGTGATTGCTGTATTTTGAGGCACTGAGTAGCTGGTTCTGCTAGAGGTGTGTCATGAGTTGATGATCTTTTCCAGGGCCTTTGCTGAAAATTAGAGCAGGGAATTTGGCCAGTATCTTTTGGGTTTGCCGGGGTCAGCAGAGGGCTTTTTGATTAGCGGTATGAGTACGTCGTGTTCCAGGCATCTGAAAATGTTTCAGTGGTGATAGAGGTGTTGAGTAGGGTGGTGAGTTCCTGGCCGATCCTTTTGTTTCCGAGGTTGAATATGTGGTGGGGGCATGGGTCTGTGGGAGCTTCCGACTGGATGGATTTCATGGTGGAGGTGGGTCCTGTGTGGAGAGGCTATTCCAGGTGGTCAGTGTGTGATTCATGTTGGTTACAGTGGTGATGCATCTGTTAAGGAAGTCCGCAGGAGTGGGTTGGGGTTTGAAGTTTCTGTACATGGTTGCTATCTTATCGTGGGAGAAGTGGGCGAGATTGGCGCATAGCTCCTGTGAGGAAGTGATGTTTTTGCTACCAATCGGGTTGGAGAATTCCTTAATGTTGTTGAATAGTTCCTTGGTGTTGTTGGCGCTGGTTCAGTAAGTGTGGCAAGGGCTGTCTTTTTTGTTGCTCTCAACAGGTGGTATAATAGGTTGAAGGAGATTTTGAAGGCTGCCCTGTTAGATGTGTCCTTGCAAGTGCGCCATCTTCTCTCCAACTGTTTGCTGTCTCGTTTTGCTGCTCTGAGTTCTTGTGTGTACCAGCTGGAATTTTTGGGAGGATTTTCTTTGGATGTTGCTCTTGATGGGGATTATGCTGTCTGCGCAATTGGTGATTCAGGCATTGACGTTTTACACTCCCTGTTCAAGGTTGATGGATATAGCAGGGTTGGAGGTGTTGAGGACGTTCACCCAACTGGTGAAGTGGTTGTTGGAGGTAGAAATTGGGTTTAGCATGTGTCCTGAGGTGTGTGTGAGGTCGTGGACAATCTTTGTCATTCCAAGGCTGCTGTTCTTACTGTCAAAGAGGTGTGAGTGTTTTTGTCATGGGGCCATTTATGTGAAAATTTAGGTCACTGAGGAAGATGTTGTCCTTGGAGTCTAAAGCTAGGGTTGCAATGAAGATTGCAATGGTGTTGCAGAAGCTGAAGCATAGGCCTGGGTGTCGGTATGCAAGAGTGCCTCTGATGGTTGTCTTGTCATCTGTGTGGAGCTTAAAGTTGATATGTTCTATGGGGGTGGAGGTGTTAACAGTGGTGGTGCTACACTGTATGGTCTCTTTGTGGATGATGGGTGTTCCTCCTTCTGGCTTGTTGGTGCGGTCCTGGTGAGCGATTTTATATCCATCAGGGATTGCTGTAGGCAATGACAAGGGCAGATGTGGAGTTGAGCCAGGTCTCAGTGAGAAAAATGATGTCAGGTGAGAGGGTAGCGATGAGGTCCCATAATTCAGTGTAATGCTCGCCTAGTGAGTATGTGTTAAGAAGGGTGCATGCGAGTTGGTGTTTTTGTTCAGGTAGTGTCTGTGGTTTGTTCAAGGTGGGGCTGGTCAGTGTGCTGGTTTGTGTGCAGTGGCACATGAAGTGGATGTGGGTGCAGGTGAAAGGTGCTACCATGGAGCATGGTTTGTCACATTGGCAGTGTTTGGTGCCACATCCAGGGTCGAGCGTGTAGAGCTCGGTGATGGTGTATCTTTGAAAAGAAAGAGGGCCAGGGGTCATAGAGATGGGTGAGGTCCAGGCACAGATAGGCGCAGATGGGCTTGCGTTTGACGTGCAAGCATCTCTCCAGACGCACGCCTCAGCTACACACCCACTCTGCTGCATGCATTAAGTAGGTTCTGGGGTGGGCAGGTCTTCTGTTGGTGAGAAGAATGGTGAGTGGGAAAACTGAGTCGAGAAAACTATGTCAGCTGCGGTGCCAGTGGATCAGTCTGGACCAAACAGAAACTGGAGGCAACAGGCAAGTGGCAAGCTAGGTGTCCAGGTGTCTACTACTGTGGATTACTGTAGAATAACTACTTGAAAACCTTTTTTGATTTGATTTTGCTGCTGTTCGAATAGAAAAACTACTTAGGAAGCAGGTTCTGTCTACGATCACTCGCAACTGCCCATGTTTGTAAAGTCTAAAAGGAAGTTCTCTGAGAAGCTAGAAATTGCGCTAGGCGATTCAAAATTTCACTCATGCTCATCAGTTCGCATTCTGAATCCTTGCGTTGTTCCTGTTGTCTTCACGTTTCTCAAATGTGAAATAAATTCCACCATGCAGCAATTAGCAGATTTTGGCGGGAACACCATGTTACCAGAGTAAAGAAGGGTTGGCAACATTCTCCAATTCTGCTTGTAAAATAAAAAATTTGTATTGTTTTACTGTAAGCCCCAATGGCCCTCGATGAAGGTCAGACTTCTCTATATATTGGTTCTCCATCAGCTGCTCATGGCTTGGTTATAGCACCTACTATGGCTCAACTGATCATGTTTTGTTTATGTATATGCAACTACTAATAAATATATCGGTCCCCTTGTACCATCAATGTGTTGCCACCCATGACCTCAGTGCAACAGAGTAGGTGTTTCTGGAACAAATGTTTTAATTATTGTTCTTATTGTGTTCTCCTTGGTTCCCTCCCTGGTTGGGAATTGGACCCCCTCTAGTTCGGTCCATTGCGTAATAGCTGGTAGTGTGAGATTACACAAAAGCCGAGACCTAGACAGAACAGGTCCAGTCATTCACTGCCCTATCCCTCCCCGTAGTAACCACTTCCATGTCCTTTTCTCCGCCCCCTTCTTTCACCTTAATTTGCTGTAACCCCATCTTCTTTTGCCTGGTTACCTCTGCTATCCCCACACATCTGTCCCTCCATGCCTGTCTATAGCCGTACACCTGCGGCTCAATCTACTTTAGTGCCCTTGGGAACTGCACTCTTGAGCTCAGCTAGTTTTTCCATCGCCTATAACCGAAGCAATGAGTCACAATTTCACCATCCCAGGGAAGTCCCTCCCGACCACGTCATTACCAAGCCAGTCTTGTTTCTACTTTCCATCTCCTCATTCAACGTAAATGGTATAACACACTACATAAATGTAAAAAAGATCCTCTTCTTCTAGAAAAAGGGCATACAGATAAAACACTTCTGCAGGAAACACACTTGATGGCTGAAGAGGGTGAGAAGTTTTGCAGAAACTGCATCAGGGATGTATTTCATGCACACAATGCTGAGAAGCACATGGCTCATTCCGATTCCCCTCTGAGACATAGGAAGCGGGGGTTACCCAAGCTCATCCATAGATATTTGACTGTGAAAGTCCTGAAGACATAGATTGATAAGGGAGGTAGCTCTGTTTTCGTTAAACTCAAACTCCAAGATGCATATTTGGTAGTGAGCTAGGTATATGCCCTATAATGGGACTAATCTGACTTTCTAGCATACATAGCACACTCCTTCTCCTTTTTGACAAAACTAAAGTGCTCATTGGAGGATATTGGATTATCACTACAAACCATGTACTGGACAGGACTGGCACTCCTGACCTGATACATATTAGGGATAGATGCGTTCTACGTGGCATATCCATGACTATGACTTCCTTGAACTTTGGCTGTTACTACACCCGAGGAATGGGACTACATGTTCATGCACCTATGGCACATGTACAAGAATTAACTATTTGTTAATGGCCCCCAGTTTAACGTGACACTTGGTATTTTCCAATATTTTCCCCTGTGGATTCTCTGAGCAAAACCTATTTGAGACAACATTGGACCCCTAAATGATTATGCCATCCCAAGGCTGCTGGTGCATGAATATTGACTGATATAGGGACCCAAGGACAAGCAACGGTTTTTTCTCCTCCCCTAAGTGCTACTTAGACACTAATGTTGGGCCAGTGATCTACCTGGAATCTGTAGGGGAATATAAACCTTGCTTGCAAGGAGACGGATCACTGAAATAATATCGAGGGTCAGAATATCGACAAGCAAAAATATCGATGACAAAATATAGACAGACAGAATATCGAGTTTGTATCTACAAACAGGTAAGTACAAAAATATTGAGTACAAAATATCTTTTACAAAAATATAGTTTATAAAAATATTGACTTTATTAAAAACAGTGTTAAATTAAATTAATATAAAAAAATGATTACTAAAATATACTTAAAAATACTTAAATTAAATTATAATAATTAAATATTTAATGAAAGTTATAAAAACATTTTTTTACAATCATATTTGTTAAAACATATATATATAGTAACATAATATAATTAAATAATATCCAATATTATTACAGTACGATAGCAGAAGTGTAAAAAATACTATTCCCACTCCAGCGAGTGCAACATTAGGGAAAGCGTGGATAGCGTAGGGGTTAAAATTACTATTCCCACTCCAGTGTGTGCAACAGTAGGGAAAGCGTTGGATAGCGAAGGGGTAGAAATTACTATTCCCACTCCATTGGGTGCAACAGTAGAGAAAGCGGTGGATAGCGTAGGGGAGAAAAATACTATTCCCACTCCAGTGGGTGCAGCAGTAGGGAAAGCGTTGGATAGCGTTGGGGTAAAAATTACTATTCCCACTCCAGTGGGTGCAACAGTAGGGAAAGGGTAGGATAGCGTAGGGGTAAAAATTACTATTCCAACTCCAAAGAGTGCAACAGTAGGGAAAGCGTTGGATAGCGTAGGGCTAAAAATTACTATTCCCACTCCAAATAGTGCAACAGTAGGGAAAGCGTTGGATAGCGTAGGGGTTAAAATTACTATTCCCACTCCAAAGAGTGCAACAGTAGGGAAAGCATTGGATAGCGTAGGGGTAAAAATTACTATTCCCACTCCAGTGGGTGCAACAGTAGGGAAAGCGTTGGATAGCGTTTGGGTAAAAATTACTATTCCAACTCCAAAGAGTGCAACAGTAGGGAAAGCGTTGGGTAGCGTAGGGGTAAAAATTACTATTCCCACTCAAAATAGTGCAACAGTAGGGAAAGCGTTGGATAGCGTAGGGGTTAAAATTACTATTCCTACTCCAGTGAGTGCAACAGTAGGGAAAGCGTTGGATAGCGTAGGGGTAAAAATTACTATTCCCACTCCAAATAGTGCAACAGTAGGGAAAGCCTTGGATAGCGTAGGGGTAAAAATGACTATTCCCACTCCAGTGAGTGCAACAGTAGGGAAAGCGTTGGATAGCGTAGGAGTAAAAATTACTATTCCCACCCCAATGAGTGCAACGGTAGGGAAAGCGTTGGATAGCATAGTGGTAAAAATTACTATTCCCACTCCAGAGAGTGCAATAGTAGGGAAATTAAATACTTCATATAATATTTCAATAAATATAAATTAATATCTATAAAAAATTAATTAAAAGTAATTACCAATTTAATATAATATAATAATTAATCAATTAAAATTACAAAATAAAATTATTATAATTAATTACCTATTAATACAAATTAATTACAAATTAACAATTAATATTTTAACATTTAAAAATTAATTAACAATTAATTCAAATTAAATACAATTAAATAAATTGATTTATTTAATTAATCATAAATAAATTACATCCCACCCTATTCCCCTATAAACTCACAACCCACTACAGAAAATACATTATTAAAATTAACATAATTAGCAATTAATCAATTAAATAAAATTAATTGGCAATTCAAATTTAATCAATTACCCATAAAAAATGTAATTAACAATTAATTCTAAAACAATACCAATAAATATTTTAACATATTTCATTAATTATAAATAAATTATTTCCCACCCGATTCCCCTATAAACCCACAACCCGCTACAGAGAATACATTAATAAAATTAACATAATTAGCAAATAATCAATTAATTAAAATTAATTGCCAATTAAAATGTATTTAATTACCAAATATGAATTAATTAACAATTAATTAAAAATGAATACCAATAAATAAATTTACATATTTAATTAATTATAATTAAATTACTTCCCACCCTATTCCCCTATACACCCACAACCTGCTCCAGAAAATACATTAGTAAAATTAACATAATTAACATCTATTAAAAATTAATTAAAAGTAATTACCAATTTAATATAATATAATAATTAATCAATTAAAATTACAAAATAAAATTAATTATTTAAATTAATTACCTATTAATACAAATTAATTAAAAATTTTCTATTCATATTTTAACATTTAAAAATTAATTACCAATTAATTCAAAATAAAAATATTATAATTAATTACCTATTAATACAAATTAATTACAAATTAACAATTAATATTTTAACATTTAAAAATTAATTAACAATTAATTCAAATGAAATACAATTAAATACATTGATTTATTTAATTAATTATAAATAAATTACTTCCCACCCTATTCCCCTATAAACTCACAATCCACTACAGAAAATAAATTATTAAAATTAACATAATTAGCAATTAATCAAGTAAATAAAATTAGTTGGCGATTCAAATTTAATTAATTACCTATAAAAAATTACTTAACAATTCATTCTAAAACAATACCAATAAATATATTTTAACATATTTCATTAATTATAAATAAATTACTTCCCACCCAATTCCCCTATAAACCCAAAACCCGCTACAGAGAATAAATTAATAAAATTAACATCATTAGCAATTAATCAATTAATTAAAATTAATTGCCAATTAAAATTTATTTAATTACCAAATATCAAATAATTAACAATTAATTAAAAATGAATACCAAGAAATAAATTTACATATTTAATTAATTATATTTAAATTACTTCCCACCCTATTCCCCTATAAACCCACAACCCGCTACAGAATTGAATTACGCAAAAATAAAAATAAAAAATTTCATTAATTAAAATACATTATAACATAAATACCCACTTTTCACACATATAATAACATAAAAAACACTATAAAATATTCGATAATATTAAAAATTCGATAATTTTAATAACCTATATTATATACTTCGATATTTTAACTGTCCATATTTTTAACATTCTATATTACATTACTTACCTTAAAAACTATATTTTTGATGTCTACATTCTGTCCAGTCGATATTTTGTCCATTCTATATTTAAAACTCGATATTATGTCCATTCGATATTTTGTAGTCGATATTTTGACTGTTTACCCAAGGAGACATGATGCGAGACTCTGCTTCGGCTAAACAAGACTCTCTACACTCCCAAACATGCCTACAACCCCATATAAATTCGCTCAAGATGGCCTATGTTTGAGGCCAAACACAAAATATGCTTCTTGAAGTGACCCGAGCAAAGTATGACATGAAAGTCTTACTGACATCACAGGTTGAAAAATCCCTTTTTTTATTGAGTTAACAGCACTATGAAAAGAGGTGAAAGGCAGGGAGGCTGCTGGCGCTCCAGCTTAAGCAATAGAACTCGCATAGAATCATACTGTCCTACAAAACAAGTGTTTTGTCTTACTGAATAAACCCCAAGATATCCTTGCAGAATTTCAAGCTTATTATTCAATGGCATATACTTCTGAGTGAAAAGATTCATTAGATGCAGAGAACGCCTTTATGAAAGACTTACGCATGCCAAAACTGACACATATACACAGGAACCTTTTGGACCTTGCTGTCAGGGAGGATGAGGTAGTGGCGGCTATCGTTTGTATGGCAACAGGCAAGTCCCGTAGACACTATGGGCTCTCAGTAGAATTCTACAAAACCAGCAACCACCTGGTCATCCCGCTACCATTGGTGGCCTTCAGAGAAGCCCACAGGCTGATATTCATCCCTACATCATTTAACAGGGCGAGATTCTCTTTAATCCTGAAACCCAGAAAGGGCCCTCTTGCCTGCACCAGCTATAGGCCCATTTTGCTCGTAAATACATAGATTTTAAATTTCTCGCAAAGGTATACGGAAACAGACTGGGCAAATCAATCACTGTCCTCATCTATCCAACTCAAGTGAAGTTTGTAGCAAGCTGAATGTCTGCTAATCACCTTCATACCATTTTACACCTTTCGGACAATTGCAGAATATTGTTGATGAAAGAGTCTTAGTGTCTTTAGATGGAGAACAGACATGTTATTGTGTGGAGTACGACTATCTCTTCTGCATGATGGACTCCATGGGCCTGGGACCCAACGTTATCTCCTTAGCTAAGGGGTTGTTTAGTTCCCCTTCAGCCTCAGTCTTATGTGGGGAATGTGTTTCACCTTACTTCTCTATTCACTGGGGAAAATGGCAGAGATGCCCTCTATCCCACCCACTTTTCTTGATCTTTTTGGAACCTTTGGCCATCACAATCCACAAGAAGGACCACATGGCTGGGATCCCTACTGTCAAAGGTGAACACAAAGCCCTCTACTATGAGAACAATGTCTTGATCACCCATCAGTTACCAGAATGCCACATTAGAGGCAGGAGGAGTTCACCTTTTTTAGGTGGAAACTAAAAATTGACTCACCAACCACAAGAAAGACAGAGGAGGCTGAAAGTAGTTATTGCTGTCGCGCAAATAAGGACTCTCACACGACTCTGCTTATTAGCATAAAAGTTCACTTTTATTACTAGGACAGCCAAAGACAGACCCCGCAACATTAACTTTATTCAACAATACCTTGTACTATTTTCCCCAACCTTTTTCCAATTGTATACATTTCCTTTGCCCAATGCTTTATTCTTTGCAACAATCCATAACTTGCTTTCCATATCCAGCAGTATTATTTCCATCTTTCCTTTTCTTTCCCACCTACCCTCCAAACCCCTCCCCCTAGAGAAAGGATGAATCCGCTCTAGATTATCCTATCCCTTAAAACACGCCAACAACACATACCAAAAAGGAGTCTGTCCTTAGTGCCCTAAAGTAACATCTTTTCACTGATTGTCTACAAACAGGACCAAAATACAGCCAACATAGAACAAAAAACACCTTCCCCGACTTCTTTCAAAGCCAGGGTGGGTGGGTGGGTCAAAAATGACACCACCGCTCCTTCACTCGCAACGAGTGACGTCGCCCTCCCTCTCCCTCCCCGCGCCTGGACAGCCCCTCCTACCCTCCCGATCCCCCAATCAGGTCGCATGAGGACATCCCTCGCGCGAAATACTCCAGGGGGACATCGGCTCATGCCCAGTCCCCCTGGGGCCCATTGTGCAAATAAGAACTCTCACACGACTGTGCTTATTAGCATAAAAGGTCACTTTTATTACTAAGACAGCCAAAGACCGACCCCGCATCATTAACTTTATTCAACAATACCTTGTACTATTTTCCCCAACCTTTTTCCAATTGTATACATTTCCTTTGCCCAATGCTTTATTCTTTGCAACAATCCATAACTTGCTTTCCATATCCAGCAGTATTATTTCCATCTTTCCTTTTCTTTCCCACCTGCCCTCCCAACCCCTCCCCCTAGCGAAAGGATGAATCCGCTCTAGATTATCCTATCCCTTAAAACAGGCCACCCAGGAAAACCTTCAGAGTTTTCCTGCCCCATCTAACACTTATCATAACCCCATTGGCACCAATGTGTTTCATTGCACCTCTTTTGAGCATAGCCTCTTTTTTTTTTTTTTATATTTCTTTCTGTGAGCACCATAGATCCACGCACCACAAGTTAGCCAATGCATCCCGCAGTTCCATGAGATAGTATGCTTGGCCCATCTGTGACAGGTGTACACCATTACTTTGCAATAAATGAAGCATTTCGCTGGTAAAATGCTCATGAGCCAATACCGTGATACCCGTAGCTGTGCAGTAATTTTTGAGCGCTCTGTTCAACTTGCGGCGAGCTTTCTCAATCGCCACATGCACACGGGCACCTCTCCATTGATTTCTGTACAAAAATTCTGTCCAAACCACCCCCGTACCCACCCAATTGTCTTTAATTACTGCTAAATCTAGCTTCTTTTGCTTAATGAGCGTTAATCCAGACAAGTCCACCAGATCGTTTTCACCCAGGTGTATTATTAACAAATCTGTAAGTCCCCAAGCCGCAGCTAGTTTGGATAGCGAGGAAAATAAATCCTTACATTTCATGCCCCCCACACCTTTCCATAACACCTCATGTTCTTTGCTATACAAACCTAAACCTCGTCCACAAATTTGCTGTTCAGCAAATATTGCTGCCCATTTAACTATGGAATGTCCAACAATCCAAGTGCTCTTTTTGCGAGGGAAATCCAGAACTCGACCTATGATACAAAAACTAACATTACTACGATAAAACAGTGACAATTGACATTACAATCTCACATATCTGTAGCAACAATTAGATTTCCATCTCCCTATGTGTTGTAAATCTTCCTTCCCCCAACCCAACCTAGCAGCTTCCGTAGCTGCGCCTATTCTAAAAGAGTACGTACCAAAACATTTTGAATTCTCCCCCACCAATGACAAGGTTTTTCTCAGGACTGCCAAAAATTGAAAACAAGTCAACTGATCTTTTTTCTTATGACAAAATATTGTTCCCTCCCAAAACACTGCCGATTTTTGAAAAGATTCCCATTCTTCCACAGGGCAACAACCCCCCACCCCACTCCTTCCCAATCTCACCCACATCCCACTCCTCATTTAGTCTGTCTTTGACTGTCTCAACTTGATCTGCAAAATCTCCCTCCCCAGAATGTGAATATCCGATGTCTGAATCCCAACTTGGTTCCGCAACCCCAGTAATTCCGAGATGCGGAACGCTCCAAAGAACAGCCACACCATACATAACCTAAAACGAAACAATTCCCATTCATTATAACAACAAACGGGCAGGACACCTAAAATCTGTTGTAACAATTCAAAGGTAATGGGATCCCTCAACTGTTTTGTATGCAATTTGTTTTTCCCAAAGCCTTTCAACATTTTTCTCAAAATGAAACCTATCCGAACCTCTTTCCCCAATAAAAGCTGGCTATAAAATGAAATACCTGCCAGTTTGCCTGAAATCGTCGTATGGGACAAACCCTTGTCCATCAAATATAATACAAATTCTAACATAAACTGTTCGCTTTCCACTGCTGAACCGTCCATCTCACGCTGTAAAGCATAGCATAAAAAACCAGACCACGCCAGCTGGTAACTTCGTCTCGTGGATTCCGCTAATGACTGCTCAACCAGCTCTGTAATCCTCAGTCCCCCAGGTCCCAAATGCACAAAGGGATCGCTGTCTTGTGTCTGTCTGCTCTGGGTGCTAACTCCCGGAACCTCTGCCACTGGCAACGAGATAAAGCGTCAGCAATTGAGTTGTTCACCCCAGGAATATGCTTTGCCTTAAAAACAATATTCAACTGAAGGATTCGCAACATGAACGCCCTCAACAAATGTAGCACCCTCACATCCTTGGCCCGTTGCCCATTGACCAGACATCACCACTGCCATGTTATCTATATGAAACAAAACACAGCGATCCTTAAATTCCTCACCCCAGACATGCAGTGCAACCAAAAGTGGAAAGAATTCCAAGAAGGCGATGCTACGACCTTGTTCTAACCAGTGCGTCGGCCAAAGCTCCGCACACCACCTTCCTTCCCAGAACAACCCAAAACCCAAGGCTCCAGAGGCGTCTGAGAAAATTTGAACTTGCCACACCGTGTCTTCATCCACAAAATTGACAGAGACTCCATTAAAGTCATCCAAAAATCTCAACCATATAAGCAAGTCCTCCTTGATTTTGTTTGTCAAGCGTATATGATGATGAGGCAATGAAGCCCCCGCCATTGCAAAACCCAAGCGCCTGCAAAAGGTCCTACCTGCTCTAACTACTCTACATGCAAACATACGGTAACCCAGAAGCCTCTGGACCTGATGCAGTTGTACTTTCCTTGCACCAATGATTTCCTGTAGAAAAGACCTAATCTCTTGCCCTTTAGCCAAAGGCAAACGAGCCACCATTGCTGTCGTATCAATCTCTATACCCAAAAATACCAATGTTGATGTCGGACCTTCCATCTTGTCCTCCACCAAGGGCACTCCAAATTCGCTTGCCATATCCTGGAAGCAGGCCAAGACCTTAGCATATTGTTCAGTACCAGCTTCCCCAACAAACAAAAAATCGTCCAAATAGTTGCAGACTGCTGAATGCCACACCACTCCAAAAATGTGCTAAGTGTTTCAAACAGGGAACAAGAAATAGAACATCCCATTGGTAACACAAGGTCCACATAGTATGCCTCTACAAAGTAAATACCCAGCAATTCAAAATCCATGGGATGTATGGGTAACAGCCGAAAAGCTGCCGGAACATCACATTTTGCTAGTTCCGCTCCTGCACCAGCCTTGCGAACCATCTGCAAAGCATCGTCAACTGACGAATAAGACACAGCCGAGTCATCCGTCGAGCTAAAGTCATTTACTGACTGCCCTTCCGGCCAAGACAGATGATGAATAAGCCGAAACTCACCTTGGGCCTTCTTAGGAATAACTCCAAGAGGCGACACCATAAAATTTGGCAAGGGGCAGTGTGAAAAAGGTCCAACTATTCTACCTAATTCCAGCTCTTTTTGCAACTTGCACTGAACCACCTTAGGCAATTCCTTCGCTGATTTGAGGTTATCAGCCCAGCGCAACACTCTAGGACCTTGATACCCAATTCGAAAGCCCAGCCTGAAACCCCAAATCAGTTTAACTGCCGCCTCAGTATTCGTGTACATCTCCAGGTACCACATCATTGCTTGTAACTTATTTGGGGTAGGAGCCTTTTGGTATAAGAGGCGGCAGTGCGCCACGTCCCCTCTGTCCCCCCCTCTGTCCCCTCCCATGTTCTCCGTGTCGTTGATTAGGAAAGCACTGGAAGATGGCATGTCTACCCCCACATTGTGCGCATTCGTGTTTAAACTTACAATATTGTCGCACACAGGAACCTCCATTGAAACCCCAACAAACTGTCCTCTCCCCAATCCCCCCACCCCCATCGTGGCGGGATGCTGCAGAAAGGGGCGATAAGTTATTGGTAAACCACTAGCCGTATGTATTGTGTTGGAAGACGGGTGCCCCGATAACCATTGCAACCACAACTCCTGGTCCACTTCTCCCCACGGTTTATCATTAAAGAGACTCACCGTAGCCCGAAACTCCTCATCATAATTCAACCAAGCATAAACCCCCGCCTGTAAATGTGCTCTTCTGATGATATCTATGTATTTAAAAAGTGAAACTGCCCTTTCAGGATAACGATAAAGGTATGAATCCTGTGAGACAAGATGCATTCCATTCATGCACTTCTTTATAACTTTCATGAATTTTCATAAAGCATTGTTTGATAATCAGTAGTTCATTTATTCATAGCGAAGTTTTTTTAAAGATTTCATTTTTTTCAAAAGTATTTCGCAAATATAGTACATCATATTTCAAAATAATAGTATTGCCCAATGCATTTCAAGCATATCGCCCTTCCTCAGGGGACTTCCATTATATCTTAGTGCTCGTAATGCAGCGTGTAAAGAGTCAGCGGGTCCGTGATGCGGTGATTTTTCCCTCGCTATGCTTGGCGTGCAGCCATCTTGTCACACAGGATTCATACCTTTATCCATAAATACTCTAATCTTGGAAGCCCAGCAAGATTACCATTTGTTGCACCAACGACAGTATCAATACTTAAGAATCAACTTTGTTAACAATATTTACCAGGAGTGCGGAACCTACCACAATTTGTTTGCTTTCAGGATAACGCTCACAATAAACACTGGCATAAATAATGAAGGCAGCCGTCCAATTCTCAATCGTTTTCGGCACTTTTGGGCGGCGGGACAATTCCAACTCCTCCTCCTTAGACCCTTCCCTGGCTTGTAAATCTCTATGCAAAAGGTGGAAAATATCCACATAATCGTCGCTCCATATCCTCTGCCTCGTTCTCTGAGACAAATGGGTGCCCAAGGGCATAGCCACCCCCATATATGGCAATGTAGTACGGCTAAACCTTGGATTCTCACTGTGCACTTAACTAGCTACTGATGACACAGGGCTCCCCCCTCTTTCCTTGTCCTTCTGCTCCCCAGGCCCCGAAGTTGACTGCGGCCTCTCCAGTGCCCTTGCACCCTGACCTTTTGCCAATACCCCATTTCCACCCTCCACAGGCGCAACACCTAGTCCGCCTGTCAAAGGCCGTATCCACGCAGCCCACCAGTCTGTCTTACTTGCTGGTAGCTGCGAAGCCCGTTGACGAAATTCTTCCAGACCTTCACGCTGATGATGTCCGCCATGTTGCCTATGTTCCGTTGAGAGAACCGCTCCAGATCTCTGAAATACACTAGCAGAGGTGAATTGGCCTTCTCCCCTCCCTCCCGACACCTGGCCCCCCAAACCAGCCGCAACCTCTGAAGACACCCCAACTTTTGGATACATGTCATTTTCTTTATCACAATCCTCATAATCATCACCATGCACATTTCTTAAGTCAGTAATTTCAAAACTCGTACCTGGCCTAACGCCAGACGCAATGTCGACATCCTGATATATTATCTCAGACTCAGGCCTCCGTGGTCGCTGGCCTAAAATCCGCACCAGATCCACTTCGAGAAACTAACCCCGCCCCCAAAGCCGCACTTTGCTTCGCTGTGTGATGAAAAGAACTCTGAACCTCAGGATTAATCCCAGAGGTCGCTGTAAGGTTCCCGCCGCTCCAGCGAGGAACCGCTCCATACCTACCTTTTACCTGATTTGCTGGGGTACCAGACCATTTTTTCTTGGGTATCTCAGCATGGTTTACCCAAACCCATTGCCCCTGCTGTGGCCCAGCACCAGAGTCAAAATCCACCTGTGGATGCCGAGGCGGAGGCCTAGATTCCGGAAACAATTCAAAACTTTCAATGTCTTGACCGCTAAACCCACTCCCACCCCGCCCCCCCCCCAACTTTGATGTTCCACAACTTGCTGATCCCACAAAGCACCCCCAACCGCTTGGCAGTCATCCATGACATCAGAAGAATAGGGTTCTTCATAACTAAAGTCTGTGTCATTAAAAGCTTTCGGGGGACCTGTAGGCTGAGGCACTACAATCTCTTGGCAGTCCACGAACTCACTCTGCTGCATTGGTTCAGCCGACGCCTGTTCTCCACCCATGGAGCCTTCACATTCCACCACCTCTAATTGCCCATATTCTTCTTCTTCGCTGTCACTCGAATAATCTACCAAATTATTCTTCTGTCCATCAAAGCAAACTTGAGGCACAATGTCTACTCTATTGCTGACTTTGGATACCACATAAGACCTTTGAGGCATTTTTCCTGACAACGCCTTGTCAGGATGCACAACAGACACCTCTGGCGTCCGTGACGTGATTTCAACTCCAGCAGCTATCCCACTGCAAGAAGCTTCCTCATTTAATTGAATATGACTCATTCGAGTATCAAAGGTACCACTGGCTCTACCTCCTCGCCTCCCAGCCCGCTTCCTGGCTTGTGGTGTAAATACTAGCCGACCTCCCCTCACCACACACGGAGCAGAAGCAGAACGCAGGGGTGGGGGCTTCTTCCTTCGGCTGCCCCTGCTCGAAGAACGCGCTCTCCTTGCACGAACAGCTGGCACTTTCTCCCCACACACAGCCTCAGTGGAATTACCTGCCACAGACCTTCAGAAGGCAACAGCGCGACCAACTCCCTCCGCTGCCAGGCGATGAGGACGCTTTACTTCGATAGAAGTTTCCACAATAGCGCCAGGTCGTAACAAATCACTACGCCCCACCGCCACCAAGGCTCAAATTGCTTCTCTGGCAATCTCCTCTGCTGCCATGACTCGACTGTAGAGAAACCGCCGTCGAAAAAACAACTCGATATCAATAATTAACACGCTGACAGGAATTCCTCTCAGCTGCTTGTCAAAAACGATACCACCGCTCCTTCACTCGCAACGAGTGACGTCGCCCTCCCTCTCCCTCCCCGCGCCTGGACAGCCCCTCCCACCCTCCTGATCCCCCAATCAGATCGCATGAGGACATCCCTCGCGCGAAATACCCCAGGGGCACATCGGCTCATGCCCAGTCCCCCTGGGGCCCATTGTACTTGCATAGAATACATAATAATTTAAAGTTCACCGAGTGCAATGAGTTTGTTTATTAAAGAGATGGTGTGGAAACTCAGTCTGTTTCCCACGCTTGCACCAGCTATCACTGTGCACCACTATTTGGGACAACATTTGTTTTGGAATATAAATAGACTTTTTAATTTACTCTTGAACTGCCTTCACCACTACCCACCCCTTAACCCTAAAATGACTCTTACTTCCCTTTACGACTATCCACACCTAAACCATAACATTATCCTTACCTCCCTACTCTACCCATCCTTAAACCCTTAAATTGCCTTTAATTCTCTTACCAGTGCCCACCCCAACCCTAAAATTACCCTTACCTCCCTTTACTACCACCCATCCCTAAGCCCTCTAATTACTCTTACCACCATTTACCCTAACTCCCACTAAAACCCCTTTTTTTAAAATGACATAATAATTAAGGGGCATATTATCAAGAAAGGGCGTTACATTATTGCTGCTTCTATCGGCAATTCCAATCGAAGCCCATGTTAGATGTGAAGACATCTAACGTGGGCTTCGATTGGAATTCATAGAGCATATTATCAAGCCCATTATCGCCGCTTTATCGGCAGTTTCCTGCCGATAAAAGCGGCGATAATGTAACGCCCTTTCTTGATAATATGCCCCTATGTTATTTAAAAGAAAAAAACTAACCTGCATAGTAAAGGCATGAGTGGTAAACGCACAAATACTTATATGTGTGGTACTTGGCTAAATGGTAAAGGCTGCATGGTAAAGGCATTACGAGGTAAAGACTGTATTGTAAAGGCGGTCTACCGATGCATGCTCAACCATCATGGTGTATAAATGTAACGGAGCAGCTCCTCAATTCCGGTGATGTCCAAGGCATTGAGGGATGTAGTAACATTATGGCTCAAGGGCAGGTTCAGTCAAGTTGTACACAGACAGGTCCTTCTAGTCAGCTGGGATCTGATCATCTTGCTGTGCAGAACACTTCAACTCCCTGACCGCATGTTATTTCTTCATTGTTTAGGTAACATCAGACAGGAAACTCAACCCTTCTCCTAGACTTAGCCTGGTTTAAAGAGAGGGTAGCAATCAAGCTGTTTCTCCTTTGTCCTGAAGTTCTCTTTTCCTCTACTGGCGGCCGGGTCTCCTTGGGCTTTAGGATGATGATGATGATGATTAATTGATAGAAGACTGGCATTGGGGTACAGTGCACATACCCTTCTGCTGGTGAATGTAGGATGCTAATACGATCAGTGTACATGCACTTTTCAATAGTTTGTCTCCTTGTCTATTCCTGTGTCTGTAGCTTTCAGAAATTCATGGGCTTCTGAGTGTTCAGATAGGTCATTTCTGACTATACAAGGTATTATATAAATGCTCCTTTGAGTGGTGGTCCACATATGCCAGTGGTGCCAAGAGAGAGGGCCACTACATAGGAAATGGCAAGAAGGGTGACTTTTATCATTAACTGTTTTCGCGTGAGTTGTGTATGAATGGAGTGACGAGTAAATATCAATCCAAAGGGGTTTCTTTTATGACCTTGGTCTTCTGTGGTACCCTTCCCTTTGGATGGTGGGTCCCTCTCTCTAATTTTGAGACTTTGTGAATTGTGACTTTCATCTAGGCAATGGAACCTACACCGGGACAAAGGGAATCGGCTACATACCTCCTATACCTACCAGGTACTCCGTTTTCACAAAGAGAGGCAGGAGTATTATACATGTAGGCCTGGATGTCTAAGGTAGACTTCACCAGGTTAACAGAAAGGAAATCAACATTTTGTGCAGCATAAGGACATAAGGTTTGACTGGACCGCAGCCTTCATAGGTCCATCCAGGAAAGACACAAAAAATCACACATAACATGTCTCCTACATCTATGTATTCGACATGATGTAAGTATTGTACCCAGTTATGGGAACTGGGTGGGTTTTTACAGAAGAGCAAGAGTAGAGAGCTTCCCCATCGAGTGCAGATGTAAAGGCCCGTGCCCCTACAATTCAACCATGTTGCTGCGACAGATAGTGGAAGCAGTTAGCCTGAGTCGAAAGTGCGTAGCCATTCTCACTCGGAAAGAGGTACAACTTGGGTGTTCCCTTGATATCAAAGAACAGCTCTCACATCAACATAATGAAAAACAATATGGAAGTCTTTCCAGTATGCTAACGGGATTGTTGAACTCACTGGAGACTGCAAAGTCTTGATAAAGTTTTGGCTTTCCATCACAAAAATTGTTGGGCTGCTTTGCACCACTTTGCGTAAAGGAGGTCTACTGGTGGGACTTGATGGTCATGGTTTCTGACACAAAGCCAGATCTACAAAGACCGTCAGCCCTAGGATTTTTTCAATAGATAATGCCCTCTTGAGACAGGTGCAAAGTCGAAGAAATGTATTAATTTCACCCAACATTTCACTCATTGCATGTGTGCTGTACTGCACAGCACACATCGAATGTGTGAAACGTTGAAATCAATTCTCTTAGTATAGAATGTTGTACTGGAAATGTATGCTTCCAGTACAAAAACTGTGCCAGAAAGCACAAAAGCACCTTTGCACTATGGTGCAAACACCTCTATGCTATCATGCAAAGGAGTGTGCATGTCGCTAGACAGCCTGTTTGTGCACCAGTGTAGGGGAAAGGAGCAGCAGTGCCATGTTTAGTAAATATGGCTCTGTGCTGCATCACAAACCATAGGTCAGTGCATGTCAACACCCAGGCACCATCCATGGGACGCCCCCTCGACACAGAGCAATGTCTCACATTCAGGTAACTTTCCAATGCAAAACAGGTTTTGCGCTGGAAAGTAACTTTTTTTTTTCATTACTTACAGCCTGATTCATCAACGACCCGTTTTGCGAGTCAATAATAGCAATTCATAAGGAATCGCTATTACAGGCTCGCAAAACGGGATTCATGTAGGAATCACAAAAAAAAATACGATTCCTACATATTCCTTATTTGCGATTAGCAAATAAGATAGCGATTTTAAGGGTGCCAGGGGTGTCCAAAGGACACCCTGTAGCACCCCTTAAATGCAAATTTAAACAGGTGTTGCGCACACACATGTCCAAAGGACATGTGTGTGTGCAATATGCAACTTAGAAAAATGCTTTTAAAAGTATTTTTCTAAGTTTTCGCTATTTACCACGATGTTTGACCTCGCGGTAAATAGCGGGCCGAAATTGCGAATTCGCTATTTAAAAATGGATGATGAATTGCATTTAAGGAATCTCAAATAGAGATTCCTTAAATGTACTTCCTCGCTAAATTGCGATATCGCTATTACCGATTTTTGCATTTGGGATGATGAATCCCAAATGCAAAAATCGCACTCGCAAAGGGCCAGATTCTCAGAATCTGGACCTTTGCGAGCGCAAATCAGCTTGATGAATCAGGCTGTCTGTGACCAAATCCAGACCAAAATATTTGAAAATCTGCCCCATAACGTTTGTTCTAATGGGCACTGTTGAGCAGGTTGTTCGGGTTTTAATTTCTTGTTGCATCGTTCAATAAGCACCTGCATTTTATTTTTTTTATTCTTTTTAAAAAAGATTTTTAAATTGTGTCACCAGCGTTGCTATGAGCTACTTGCACAATAAAATAGTTGTGTTTTGGTTGACATGCAGCTCCTTTCTCATCTGGTTGCTTTTGTTCCGGCTACCATATTCTCGGCATCATTCTTATTCTCTGCCTCATTCTGCAGGAAGACCCATAAAAAGAGAAACTAGACGCATGCTCTATTCGAAAATGACTTTCGCTGCTTATTTAACCTTTAATGCAGCTTCTAATATGTTTTTAAACGAGAGCAAATATTCGAGACAGTTAAGTACGCATGAGTGCATTATGCAAATATATTTAAAGAAATTGAGCATGCTTCAGAAGATATTCCCGTATTTGAATCTGCAGTGTTTGAGACTGCTTTTCTAATAATTGGATAGCAAACGGCAGTTGTGACAAGCCTGCTACTGAAATTTCCCCATTACTCGACTTTGATTCATTTTCTATATATCCTGTACTTAGAAAACTCGCAGCACCTGCAATCTGAAAGCCTCTGCTGTATGAACATCATATCACAACACAGTGAATGATAATGCAGTTTGCATTGATCGCTACAATGTATATTGCCAGGAAAAGGTAAGATTTCCTGCACTTTGTACATTTAAAAATGTTATTTCACATAAACAATTCAATTTTATTGTTCAGACTGTGATGTATTTAGCTGTATTTTTTTCAATATTTATTTCCTCTTAAAAGCTCTTCTAAAGCCACAACTCACATCCCTTCCAGCTTTGAAAATGGGGCCATAAAAAACAATGAGTCTGTTAAACTAGCTGGCAACTGCACATTTTGCAGTTGTTTCATCATGACCTCTTGTAATGCCATATGAAATGTGCTTACAAATATCACAGGATGGACTGCAATAAGAACACATTTATTGTATGATGGAAATTTGAGATGCCTGTGTCATGAAACCATAATAAAACAAAAGACAACAATTCACCAAAATAACCCATTAACAAAGCTAAACTTTTGAAAAAAAACAGTCAGTGCACTCTTCTGCTGTTCGTTTGTTTGTGTTGGTGCCTATATGTGAACATGCACATGCTAGTGTGTGTGTGTGTTTAGTATCTGAGACCCTTGTGTTGCGTTTGTATTTGTATATATTTGTGTGTGTGTGTGCGTGGGTTGGTGTGCGTGTGTGTTTGTCAAATAAATTTGAGGTGTAATGACAATTTGCGGATATATGTCGTTTTTGCTCAAAAGTATGAAAAAAGAACATGGTTGTCACAAAATCACCTGACATAACTATCTTGTCCTAGATTTCATTTAGAAATGTGTTGCCTCATTGGAGTTGTTAGACCTGGCACCATTGGCATGGGTCTCCCTTCAATTTTTTTGATGTTGCCTCATGTGTTTTGCTGGTGTTAGCTGCTCAGAGCACTGTGCCACTGCCAACCAGTGCCACAGTGCAAGTCCTCCTTATACAAAGTGTATATCTTGATTGGTTTCCAAGATTGGCTTATTTGGTTTACTGTTAAACCCCAGTAAAGTGCACCAGGAGTGCCAGGGCTTGTAAATCCAAATGCTGCTAGTGGGCTTGCAGCACTGGTTGTGCCACCCACATAAGCAGCCCTGTAAAATGTGTCTGAGGTCTTCTATTGCAGAGCCTGCATGCAGTCTGGTACTGTCATGCTGACTGGGCAAGTGCACCCACTTGCCAGTCCCTAAACCTTCCCTTAACTTCATATTAGTCACCCCTATGGTAGGCCCAAGGGCAGGGTGCATTGTAAGCATAAGGTAGGATAAACCCTGATGTACGTGGCATGTCCTAATAGTGAATTACGGCCAATTTTGTTTTTCACTATTGCAAGGCTACCTGTTCTCATAAACCAGAATGGGCTGTTTTTAGAAAGTTGGTAATTGTTTGTCTAACCATTTCAGCCCGCCTCTGCTAGGATGTGTATCTGCTGTCTGGTTTCTGTGTGTGACAGGGCTGGGGGATTCCAGGAGACAGGCTGGGGCTGCCAGGAGGTGAATAGAGAGATGACACCAGAATTGGTGGGAGGAGTGCCCCTTGACTCTGAATAGGGCTGTGCTCTGCCACCACAATGCTGGCTCCACCCCCTGGGGAGCGTCTGATGTCTCTGCCCTGCACACTGAAAGAAGAAGCCAGAGTCTCCAAAACAAAGTGCTCCAAAACTGGGCCGAACTAGTTACAGGCCCCCTGGCCTGCAAGAACAAAAGATTTACAGTATAAGTATGATATGATATGATATGATATGGTTTTTATAGAGCGCGACTTACACTCCAAGGAGCATCTTGGCGCTAGTGGTAAAGGTGTCACAGAGGAGGGGAAAAAAGGAAATATGCTGGCGACTAGTAGGGGGAGGGGGGGGGGAGGCTGACTGAAATGTGTTTGGTTAAATTAGTTTTTGGACGAGGTTGTCAGATGCATTAAAAATCCAGGTTTTGAGAGCCTTACGAAACAAGTTTTCTGAAGGGATCAGACGCATCTGGGAGGGGAGCTTGTTCCAGGCTCTAGCTCCTAAAAAACCTAAAGTTTTTCCACCTTTGGTTGAGAGCCTGAAATAAGTATAGGAGCCCTGCTCCTAAGAAATTAGATCCTGTTCTGAATCAAAGAGAACATCTGCCCGACGACAAGGACCTGGAAAAGCTGCAAGGAGGAGTACTGTCCCTGACCTGGGGGAGTGGCCTGTAGTAGGGGCCTTGCTGCGAGAGGAGAGGAGAAGATTGAAGAAACGTTTATCTACTTGTGCATTCTGAACAATCTCCAAGGGCTTGTGTGTGAGCTTGCCCCCTGAACGGAGTTCCAGGACTATTGGACTCCCCCTGCCTTCACTAGTGAGCTGCTGGACTTTGCACGACTTTCCTCACCACTGGGGCCAGGATCTCAGTGCGCCTTGTCCCCCCTTTAGCTGTGAAACCTGTGCCCGGCCACCCCGCCCGTGTGACTCTGCTCCGGTACGAGCCGTAGCTCGCACTTGCCAGCCAGGGCCGCCCCGAACTCTGCTTCACCCTCCCCGCCTGTTGGAACCACACTGCTCTCTTCACCACCCCCACCACAGGAAATCCGGATCAGAGTGCATCGCCAGGCGAAGTACAGCCCCTATGCTAGAAGGGTACCGCCCGCCTCGCACCGCGCTCCTGACCCCCACAGACCACCCCGCACTCCAGAGCTCGGCCCGTACGCCACGTACCGGCGGCCTCGTGCCGCTTTGTCAGCCTCCAGAAAGCAGCCCCGCTACTGAAGGTGCGGCTTGAACGCCGCGTGGCACGTGAACGCCCCGACCGAGACCGTCCGCCTCGCTTCCCATGCCCCCGCTCTACGCCTCGCAGGAGACACCAGTACGAGCCGGGGCTCGCATCTGAGAGGGGCCGACAATGCTCCTGGCCCGCTTCACTTTTGCCCGCATCGTCCGGACCGGACTCCACGAAACATAAGGTACTGTGCCAACGACTCGTACCCCAGTAGGGTACGCCTCAGACCGAAGTGTCCGCAGTGCCGGTTCCTCACTTTAGACTGTTTCCAACATTTGTGGGAGTCAAACAAGAGTGTGCGAGGCGCACAGGAACCGAGAATTACGTATTTTTAAAGAACTCTTTGCCTGAATAGTATTGTGACCTAATTTTGAACGTTATTTGGATCTTGTGTTAAATCCTTATACAAAGAACACTTATTTTTGATACAATCCTGGTGTGGTGTCCATGTGTGGTGTTGTCACTGAGTTACTGTGTATACTTACAAATGCTTAACCCATAACGCTCTGAGATTAGCCTTGTCGGCTCACGACACGCAACCTGGAGGCTGAGCAGAGGTTATTTTAAAGAGTAAGTCCCGTGCCCTGACTAGAGGAGAAAGTCCCTGCTTGTCACAAGTACTTACCTGTGCCAACCAGAGACACCCAAATCTAACATTGGAGGCAGCGGTGAGGATTTCGAATTTGCATTTGTAATTTACATTCAGTAATTGGTGAACACCAAGTAGTGAGTTCAGACCAATAACGCAGCCACATACGTTTTGCTAAGAAGATCTCCATTTTTAAAGAAGTCATGCCAAATTCAGTCAACGGGGGAAAGGCAGCATCTGTAATCCCTGACATTGAAGGAATAGAATGGGAAGAAGAGAGACTAGAGAGCTACACTGAATTGTACAGACAGAAGTTCAGGGGTTGTACAAAAATTTCTAACAGTACGTATGTTGAGTATGTAACTTTTTTCTGCAGAGCACTGGATGGTTGGGTGACGGGTAGCAAAGTTGATGATTTTAGAAGTCTCTTTGATTTAATTGCATGGGAGCACTTGTCTAGTAATTGTTTCCCTGAGCTACGCCAGCACCTGATTGATAGCAAGCTGACTAACACTAGGAAGCTTGCTGAGGAGGTGGACCGCTGGGTCAGCACCAGGGTCCACAATGGTCAAGTGGGAGACTTCGCCAAGGGTGGGTAGGGTCCCCAGCAAAAGAGTGGGGGGACAAGTGCAAACAGAGGGAGTTTCAAAAGAGGCCCCAAAGTAATCCCCAAGGGAACGCAGGGAAAGGTTCTCAGCCTTCCCCACCCCAGAAACCCGCTCGAGCCCGACAGGTACCCCTGTTCAAAGAGGGCCCCTGAAGTGTTACAAGTGTGGTGAACTGGGTCATTTTGCCAATGATCTCAAATGTCGCCTGTTTGGTAAACCAGCACCCACTGGTGCTCCGTCCCAGCAGATGGCTAGTGTAGCCTTTGGGGAGGAGGTAGAAGTCCAAGGTGGGTGGGATCTCGTTCAGATGACCCTGGTCTACTTAGGAGACAGTGAGATGGTCCCTGAGAACCAATTGCCCTCTAACACTAAGAACTATGGGCAATGGGTGACCATCAATGGCCAAAGGGGGAGGCTCTTAGAGATACAGGAGCCAGTGTGACTGCTGTCAAGCAGCACCAGGTGTCTCAAGAGCAGATTGTCCCCCATGCATACTGCCGTGTTGTCAACACTGACAACACAGAGAGTCATTGACCAATGGCTCACGTTCCCTTTGAGTGGGGGGGCCTCTGGTACTCTTCAAGTAGCTGTGAGAACTGCCATGCCTGAAGAATGTTTGTTAGGGAATGACTTGGAGAGCTCCCCTTGGCACAAAGTGGAGAAGAAGGTTCACCTGAGGATAGTGGGCCTGCCTGACTTGGCGTGCGTGACCACCCGGTCAATGACAGCCAGTAGGGGTGCTCAAGAGGTCCTGGAGCCTGAGGGAGAGGTCCAGGAACCGGCCTTAGAGAGAAGGCACAGGAGGCGCAGGAAACTGGCCCCTGTTGTTCCCACGGCCCAGGAGGAAGCAGACCTTGAGGGGGATGCCCTGGAGCCTACCGGGGAACAGATAACTGAACTGGGGGACCTACCTGAGCTGACCCATTGGCAGCAGGAAGGAGGCCCCTCCAGGGAGGAATTCTGCAGGGCGCAGAAAGAATGTCCTTCTCTCATAGGTTTGCGGCAGCAGGCTGCAGACCAGGCTAACGGTGATCAGTCTGGAACACATTTCATTTATTGGGAGAATGACCTCCTATATTCAGAGCCTAAGGTTGCTGAACCTGGGTCAGCCCGTGCGCTTGTGGTGCCCCAGAGATTCAGAGCCTTCCTACTGGGGCTGGCTCACGATGTGCCATTGGCAGGGCATTTGGGGCGGGACAAGACCTTTGAAAGGCTTGTCACGCACTTTTATTTACCTCAAATGCACAGGAACTCAGATGCTCACTCTGGGACCTGCCAGACTTGCCAGGCAAGTGGAAAGAGTGGGAGAGGACTATGTAGGATGGCCCCCAAATAATGTCCCCCTGAGAAACCGCTTTAACCCACTTGTAGGCATGGAAGAGATCGATTGACCATCACAAGATCCTCCCAGGATTATGGATAATCCAGTATTAGGAGAACCCAGCTTGTGGGAGAAGGGGGAAAGTGGCAATAATAACTCACTGGAGATTGCTCCCACCGATGATGACCAAACTCCCGATGCTCAAGCTCTTAAGGTATCTTCTGTCAGAGAATGTGATTTAAGCCCAACCCTTTCTGGGAAGAATCTAGAAGTAGTAACAGAACTAGACATGAGACATAAAAATGATCAAAAGATGGGCCTAATCTCGTGGAATATTGCTGGACTTGCATCAAGACTTGAGGACGAGGCATGGTTGGACTTTGTGGGGGACTGTGACATCCTGTGCCTGCAGGAAACATGGAGTAGAACTGCCCAGAGTATGGAGGGTTTTCAAGCTTTTAACACCTTAGCAATACCCTCTCAAATGGGCAGGGCAAAAGGTGGTTTAATGTCAGCAACCTCGTTAAAATTATGTAAACTTGCGGCCTCTATAATAGTTGATTCACCTTGGTTTCAAGTGTTGATGTTGGTTAATTTGTTCCCTGAACCATTGTTGTTGATCAATTGGTATTACAATATCTTTGACAACAATGAGACAACTGTAATCCTGGAATTAGAAAGGGCCATAGCTGGGGTACGTCAAGAACAACCCCAACTATTTGTTATCTGGTTGGGAGATTTTAACTGTTCATTATGTGCCCATGGTGATTCCAAGGTGTGTGGCTTGACAGATTCACATGATCAACCGCTGTCACATTTTAAACACACACCTCAGGGGGATGCGTTAAATAATATCATTATTTTAAATGATTTATGTATATTGGAGCCCTGGGTTGGTCCAAATTCTGTGCCTATACCGACGTTTCAGGGAACTAGGGGCACTATGAGTTTCATCGACTTTGTAATTGTCTCTAGTGGGCACCTTTCCTATGTCGATAAGTTGGAAGTAATACCTAATGCTGCCAGTGACCACAATCCTTTAATTCTAACCCTGTTTTGTCCGGTTAAACCCAAACATTCTATCTGGGAGCAACCGGTAAAGTATAGTAAAAATCAAGGTATCACCCTTAAATGGGGCAAAATAGACGCGGTGGGTCTTGAGGCAGAGATCCTAAATGGATATAGTGCTGAATATGAGGCCTGCCTCATACCTACAACCGGTCCAGAAGAGGTTATAGGTAATTTTGAATCCCTATGCGAGCATGTAGCTGAGCGCCTAACAAAACCAATTGGTAAAAACAAAAAGTCAGGCCCCAGATGGTTTGATGCTGCATGTTCAGCAACACAGAGATCGCTGAAAGCAGCATTAAAACAAAAACCTAGGGATATAAAATCAGTTAGAGCAGCTAGATTAGCTTATAAAGAAGCTATTAAATCAAGGAAGTTGGGTTTAAAAAATCAAGCCTGGGAAGACTTAGAAAAGTCAACAGAACTAAAGGATAGCAGACTTTTCTGGGAAGTCATCAATCGCCCCCTTTTTGCAAATAATGATATGGATAATATTGTGATGGAGCTTGATTGTGATTCGTGGGAAACCCACTTTGGGAATATTTTTAATCCTCATAAAATCCAACCAAATGTGATATCGATAGGAGATGAAAGGGTATCTGTGGTTCCCCAATCTTCCCTTTCCCTGAGTTTATCGTTGACTCTGCAAGAAGTGGAGGATGCGTTATTAAAAGGTACATCACTAAAAGCACCTGGCCCCGACCGAGTACCTTTGGACTTTTTTAAGCACAATGTCAAAGTCTGGGCACCTGTGTTGTTGAATGTTTTAAAGCAGTTGTCACTAGCCAATTTCCGGCATCCTGGAAGGAGGCAGTGGTGGTGCCAATTTTTAAGAAGGGCGATAGATCTGACCCCCGATGCTATCGCCCAATCTCTTTAATTGACGCATCATGTAAAATTTTGGGCAGGGTTATTTTAGCACGATTAGAATCATGGGCGGATTCGGTGGGCCTCATTGTAAATTCCCAATATGGATTTAGAAAAGGCAAAGGCACTGTTGAACAGTGCCTTAATTTGGCCCTAATTATTGGGAAATACACAAAGGCAAGAAAATCTTCAATCCATCTTGCTTTTATGGACCTATCAAGTGCATTTGACACTGTGTGTCGTAGTAAGTTGTGGCAAATGATGGAGGAAATGGGTTTCGAGGAACCCCTGGTCACTCTCCTTCGTAGACTCCATGAATCTACCACGGTGGCCATAAGGTTTGGACCAGGGGGTGAGAAAACCAAGTCCATTCCCTCGACCGAGGGTGTCCGACAAGGATGCATATTAGCTCCTTTTTTATTCCTTGTATATACTAATGGCCTGGAAAAATACTTGTTGGACCATTGCCATGATTTCCCAAAAGTAAACGGTAGAAGCACTCCAATGCTTTCCTATGCCGATGATACGGTACTCATGACACTCACTGCAAATAGCATGCAGCACTGCTTTGATGCCTTTCACAAATTTATGTTGGACCTAGATCTTAAAGTGAATTTTGCTAAGTCTTTTATCATGGTCTGTGGCCCGAAGGGCACCAAGAGCAGAAAGTTTGCAGTGAGTACCTCCGTCATTGACAAGGTTGAAAATTTTAATTACTTGGGAAACCTTTTTAATCACAAATTAAGTTGGGCACCGTTAATGAAGACACGAGTCCAGAGTGCTAGTCGCTCAATAGAGGGATTGTTCCGCTTTTGTGGCAAATTAGGCCAAAAACCCATTTCACATTTAAAAACTCTGTATAAAGCAAAATGTCTGTCGATTGCTACCTACGGGGCAGGGGTCTGGGGGACAGATAGCCCCGACACGATACAGATTATGGAAAACAAATTTTTAAAACGTGTCTTGGCCATCCCATCAGGCTCCTCAAATAAATTTGCCCACAATGAACTAGGTTTAAATTATGTAAGTGACATTATTCGTCTTTCTCCTCTGTTGTTATGGGGCAAAATATGGTTATCGGAGGATTTACAGCTCACTAAGGATATTATCCAGGACTGTTTGAAATTGTCAAATATGAATCAAATCCCCTGGCTATCCTACGTAAATGAAATGTTTCATAAAATAGGTTTGGGTGACACCTTTGACAATCCTGAAAACATACAGGGAGATATTAAAAATGTAATTAAATCGAATTACTGGAAATCATCGATTGTAAATTGCATGGACAGCCCCTATCCCCCCAAGGCTGTCTTACAGCACCAGTTTTATCTGACCTTCACAAATCATGTACAATGGCCTTTTTACTTGACAAGATTTAGGCTACATACTTTGCATTTTCTTTTTGCATTCCCTATACAGAGGGGCTGGTGTGAGGAACTCCCCCCTTGCAACTGTAATAACAAAGATAGCCAAAACACAATGCATCTTGTTCCTTTTTGTTCCTTATATAAAGACCCGAGAACCAGGTTTATTAAACCGATTCTCAAGGAAGAACAAATACGCCACTACAAAGAGGGTTATGATTTCTTAATATCTCTGTCATCCCCTACAGTCTGTTGTGCAATGTTGAACTTTATACGCGTGTCACTCCAGATTAGGAAACGGTATGGCTAAAATTTTGCCCCAAGAACCAGACCACCTGATATGTGCACTTTATAATCCTGTACCGTTTACTATTTATTTTACTTGTTCCTAAAAAACACCCTTGCTTGATAAATTATGTACTATCCAGAGATGATTAATTTAAAGTAATAATATGGTTATGTGACTTTACCTGCCAATGAATTTTTATAGTGCCATAAATTGTAAAACTGCCTTTTATAGTGAATTTTTTTCTGTGTGTTGTAAATGTACTTCTACTTTTATGATTCTCTGCATTGAATCGAATAAAGTTTTGAAATGAATGGGAGGAAGCAGAAGGCTCCTCTCAAGCCATTCCATGTGGTCAGTACCCCATTCCAGCGAGTGGGAATTGACATTGTGGGGCCACTGGACCCCAGGACAGCCATGGGCAACGGGTTCATCCTGGTCCTGGTGTACCATGCCACCCGGTACCCGGAAGCCATCCCTCTGAGGACAGTGGTGGCCCCCGTGGTGAGACATGCGCTGATGGGAATTTTCTCCCGAGTGGGATTCCCTCTAGAGGTGGTGTCTGACCGGGGTACCAATTTCATATCCAAGTATATGAAATTCCTTTGGCAAGAGTGTGGTGTAACCTACAAGTTCACCACACCTTACCATCCCCAAGGAAATGGGTTGGTTGGATTCTCCTGAGAAAATCCAATAGATCGAAATCCATAAGAGGCAAGATGGCGGCCGCTTACGATGGCTGGGACGCAGCGAGACCGGGGAGATGCCGGTATGAACACAATACGTTGACCTGGCATAAGTTCCCGCACCACCCGCGGAGTATTACTGCTGAGGACAGAGGATAGTGTAATGCGCATTAAGGAGGAGCGCTTCAACTGTAAAGGGGAAAAAAAGAATCGCCGTATGCTCCGTACCTGCTGTCCGACGCTCAAGCGGCTTCTTCGGGAGCTAGCGCAGACCACAAGGAGGCTCACGTCGAGAAGCGTATCAGGAGCAGGATTACTAGCGGAGCTCGCGGAGTTTCTCGAGCAAGAAGGGTGAAGTTTGAACAGCGGGCGGAGCCTGCTAGCAAGGAAGAGGCGGAGGCTCTGGAAGCCCCAGCAGACGAGTCTGTATCAAAAAACGGAGGAAAAAGCACGGGGGACCCTGGAGGCGGCAGTAGAAAAAGAAGAAAGAAATTGGGGCAATAGATTTTGCGGTAAGGAGCAGTTTGGGGACAAGGAAAGGAGGAGGGAGATTATGGCTCCCAAAATGAGTGCTAATGCAAAAGGTGCTGCAAGATGGAAGGCTGCAGCTGAGCATTCAGAGATAATGGCAGAGAGGGAGCAAGATGGCAATAAGAAAAAAAAGCAAACATCCCCTGCCAAGAAAACAGTGCAGCAACAAAATGCAGCTAAGGTTAATTATGGCACTACCCCGATCTCTGACATTTTTCAAAAACTAACTAAAGATAAAGACATTAATAATGAGGTCTTGGAGGAGATGTCGGGGGAGGGTGGCAGCTCTAAAGACAATAGTCTCGCTGCAGAGAATGTGGATATACCTGCTCAGTTCAACGACCCCACAAATAAGGAGGAATACATTAAAGGGAAAGCTCATCTAGTGGAAGAAATCGAAAATGACACCACTGTTTCTCCTAACCTGGAATTCGATATTGCCCCCCTGGTGCTGGAGGAGGTGCTGGAAGAAGAGGCCAGCGAAAGTACAGGCTACAAGAAGGAAGTCCCCAGTGAGGCTTTCCTTTTGGTCTCAGAGGGGGGGAATGGTCTGACGAAGACGAAGACGAGGATAGTCTGGAGCAAGAGGTCAGCGGCTCAGCTACTGATAGTGAGCCAGAGAAAGAAGATTTTAGTCCTCCGACTACTGCTGTGAAAACCAATACAGGCAGAAAAATACATGGACATAAACGTGATCATACGACGACTAAGTCTGTGTTGGAGAGCCCAGGAGGTGAAGCAGCACAGATGTCCCTTCTGGATGTGATACACCAGGAAATAATTGGACACAGGGAAGAGGCACGACTGGAAAGCCTCAAATCACAGGCTGCGGTCAGGAAAATACAAGGAGCGGTAAGAAAACTAGCCAAGGTGTGTACGAATCTGGGAGAACGGGTCACCAACTTGGAAGAAAGAGTGGTTTCGACAGAAGCAGAGGCTGCAGTGGCCTCCAGCAAGGCAGATCAACAAGTTGAACAGCTGACAGACGTGCAATGGAAGCTGGAGGCGTTGGAAAACAGATCCCACCAGAATAACCTCCGGGTACTGGGGATACCGGAGGTGTCAGAAGATACAGACATGAGGGCCTTTGTGGTAAAGTTGTTTGAACATGCGTTCCCGGAGTTGAAGGGATGGGATTGGACAAAGGAGATTCAGAGGGCGCATCGCATCCCCTTTAAAGTTCACAAAAATGCCAAGGAGGGAGATAAGCCTAGAGCGGTCTTAATATTTCTTGGAAACTTTAACTTGAGGCAGCCAATTTCAGAGAGGGCAAGACCGGATCGAAAAAAGAATATTGATGGATTCTCCTTCTTTGTCCGCTCAGATTTCTGCCACGTTACGGTGGGGAGACGCTGGAGATTAAGACAGATGATTAAACCATTTCAGGACAAGGGCATGCAGGCATACTTAATCAATCCAGCACAGCTGAAAATAATTAATGGTGGAAGAACATTGTACTTCTCCTCCGAAGTGAAAGCTAAGGAATATTTGGACGCACAAGGGGCTTAGTATACTCCACAGATGTGATCAGATGCGAATAGGAATAATTCCTTGGCAGACACAATTAATTTCAAAATCTAACGAAATGTAAAACAGCATTAATCGGTGGGGAGTGGTGTGGTGTGGTTTGACATGTAGGGTGGTGGGGAATATAAGGGTCACAGGCACTATGATTGGGTATTTAGTAATCTCCTCGGTCATCACTGCAAACCATCACGTGCACAGACCAGCAGGTCTGAGCGCCTCTGAGAAGAGGGGGTGGGAGGGGGGTCGGAGTGGTTGAAGGGGGGGAGGAGAGGGGAAGAGAGGAGAGAGAGGGTGGTGGGGGGAAGAGTGGGAGCGTTGGGGGGGAACAAAAAAGAGAAAAAATTTGAGATGGAAATGGGGTTGATGTTGCCATATAGCAGACACATGGATAATAATCAGGTTAGAAGTAAAAACTATGTTAACAATGTCAAACATTAAGATATGTACTATCAATGTAGGGGGCCTAAATGATTGGAAGAAACGACAGAGATTGAGCCACTTTGCTAAATTTAATAATATCGACATAATGTGTATACAAGAAACACACTTGCCTTGGGCTAGAAGGAAGCTATTGAATATGCCCGGATTTAGACTACTAGGATGCTCTTCACAATCATCTACAACAAGAGGGGTGGCCATTATGTGGAAATGTAATGTAGGGGGGTGAGACGTACCAAAACAGATGGGTCCGGCATATGGGTTTTGGCGGAATTGGATCTAGGCATTACATTGTGTGTGATCTATGGATCGAATGAAGATGATCCAGCAGTATTTGATGGGCTAGAAGAGGAGTTGGCTAATTGGGGTACCCCTATGGTATTATGTGGAGACATGAATATTTCGGTTGATTGGAGCCAGGGTGGTAAATATACAGGACGCAAACATAAGGTTCATAGAGCATTAGGCTCTCTCTTGCGGTCGCATGGTCTGACCGATGTTTGGTGGGAAAAAGTGCCTGGGGATCCGGGTTTCACTTATTTCTCATATCCGGCTCAGAAATATTCTAAGTTGGACTATTTTTTTGTCTCGACGGGGGAACTCAGCAAAGTTAGAATTGTCAAGCACCCAAGAATAGTATCGGATCATAACCCGCTGATAATGACATATAAAATACATAACATACCTAGGAGAACAACTAAGTGGACATTTGAAAGGAAATTATTAAACGATGATAGGTTTGTCAAGCATCTTAAACAGTGGGCAAAAGAGTTTTTTGACATAAACAGATATATCTCATCCCTGAATGGGGTTTGGGAAGCATTCAAGGCATCCTTAAGGGGGGAGACGATTATCTGCTCCGCCAGGCTAAGAAAGGAGGATAGAAGTAAGTTGGAGAAGCTGATTGCAGAGTTAGTAGTGTTAGAGAATCGGCATACAGAGGAAATAGGATTAGGCAAGGATGGTAGTGAATCGGCTAGAACTATGGCCCTGATCAAGGGAGATATTTTAAAAGCGGTCACACAAAAGGAGATTAGAGAATATCAGACGTCCCGAGCAAAACGATATGAGACACGGGAACAAGCCGGGAGGGCACTAGCACTGTGTATAAGGCAAGAAACCAATAAAAACAACATCCATAAGATTGAAGATAATGGAATAGAATATACGGATCCGAAAGAAATAATGGGTGTATTCCAAAAGTTTTATCAAAAACTATATGATCAGGAGGCGGGGTGGGTACCATCTAGGCATGAGTCTGGACTTGTATGTCCGGCTTTAGAGGATAAAGATAGGGAGATACTGGAAAAAGATATAACCCTAGAGGAGAAAAGGACTGCATTACAGGAACTTGCAGCAGGTAAAGCGGCAGGTCCAGACGGGATACCTTTGGAAGTCTATAAGACCTTAGGAGAGGAAATTCTTCCATTATTTGTAGATCTTTTTAACGGAATAATTTGCTCTGGGAAGATCCCTGACTCTTGGAAACAGACCAATATTGTAGTAATCCATAAAAAGGGTAAACCTGTAGAAAATCCGGGCTCTTATCGGCCAATATCGCTAATAAATGCGGATACCAAACTGTATTCTAAGGTCTGGGCAAAGATGTGAGGGGGAATCATTGGCCAACTTGTCTCTCCATGGCAGCACGGCTTCGTTCCAGGGAGAGGCACTACGGATCACACCTCACGGGCGATCTCGTTGTTCGATGCTACGGCGGTCACGGGGGGAGAAATGGCCATGATCCTCCTAGACGCCGAAAAAGCCTTCGACTGTGTGGTCTGGGAATTTATGTGGGAAGTTTTGGCCAGTAGAGGTTTCGGAGAGAAATGTTTTTAAGCAATAAAAGCTATGTATCTAGATCCAGTAGCTAGAATTACAACTATGAGTTTACAGTTGGAAGAGGTGGTTATTAGGAGAGGCACTCGTCAGGGATGCCCTTGCTCTCCTATACTCTTCTCACTATATATAGATCCCCTAATTAGGGAAATCTTAGCTTCGGATAAAATCTCCCCTGTCATATTAAATGGGCATACTACCAAATTATTGGCCTATGCGGACGATTTGGCAATTGTGACCACTAACCCGCAGACGGCTATAGTAGAACTGAGTCAACTGGCTAAGGCCTTCGGAATCCGATCCGGGTACAAGCTGAATGAAGAAAAAACCATAATAATCAGCACTAATAATATCTATAAAGCTGATCAGAGGTATGTGGAATCTTCAGTCTATCTTGGGGTGAGGATAAATGCAAATGTGGAGAAAATTATACAGGAAAACTATGTACCCTTGATCACGGAAACAGATAAAGAGTTAAGAAGAATATATGTTTTACACCTATCTCTGATAGGCAGAGTTAATGTTTTAAAGATATCAATGTTTCCGAGAATATTGTATTTATTTCGTGCCATACCTCTGCTAGAAGAAGAGGGTCTCTTGAAGAAAATGGAAGCTGTTTTCTCCCTATTTGTGTGGCAGTACGGGAAAATACGTAGATCTTTGGCTCGATTATCAGCACCACTGGAGGGAGGGGGTCTGTCTGCACCAAATTTGAGGCTGTATCACTGGGTGTGTCTAATGATGCAAATTAATGTGCTATTCAAATATGATGATATAGTTGTACCGACTGGCCTGGACAGAACCCCCACAATATTTGAATTGTTTGTAGGAAGAAAACCACTGGGGCTCCTTACACGAGAAACAAACTGTAGGTATTTTAAAAGGTGTAAAAGCAAAGTGATGTTTAGTGCTTGGCGCACCTGGCAATCTATAATGAGATTCCTGAAGATTCCTAAAATTAATAGCATATTAGACTTATGGCGGTCAAAACCATTTGTGCATCTTGGACAGAACAGTAATAGTAGGTTATGGAAGGAGTTGGGTATTAGCTGTTTGGGCGATGTCATGTTTGAGGATGAACTACTGGGTTTTGACTCACTTCAGCAAAAGTTTGGTATACCGGCTAGTCAATGGCTTTTATATAGACAATTGGAGCAAACAGTTAAGTCTATCAGACCCAGGATCTCAATTCATGAGCTTAACCCAATTGTGAGTTATGTAAGGAAGGGTGGCAAGAAGATCAAAATTGGGTATAGCTATCTCTTGCCGGGTCTGGGGGATGACATCGGACAAATTGAATCAGATTGGGTGGAAAGAATTGGAGATCCTGATATAGATATAGATTTTGCCGTAGCATTGAATAAGAAAGTATTAAGAGCTTCAAACTTAAAGGCACAACACTACAAGACTATTTTTAACCTATATTATATGCCTGCCAAGTTGTTCAAGTGGGGTAAGAGAGAAAACGATAGGTGTCCCAGGTGCGACCAAAGCCCTGCAGATTTATCTCACATGTTTTATAATTGTCAGAATCTTACTCCTGTATTTAAAGAAATTGAAAGATTTTTAACGGGGCTGCTAGAGATTCAGATCACTCTATCCCCTACTACTGTTTTGATCGGCAGGGACGAAAACCTAAAATTAGAGTACGAGGCTGAAGCATTTATTTTTCTATCTATGGCTGTTTTTAGGATTTTAATCTCCGCTGGTTGGAAAGATTCAGCAGCCCCCACTTTCCAGATGTGGTTAACTAGGATGTTGGGAACGCACAATATAGAGGAATGTTTGTATGACTTTAAAAGAAAGAGGTCGAGAGAATTTGGTAAGAAGATATGGGCCCCTCTTAGAAATTGGAGAGAAATCAGATGAACAAGAGTTTAAAGATATATTGGTAACGCGGATTGTATTCCCCTATGTACTTCTGTCCGAAACAAACTAGGTTTTATGATTCTTACGACTGTATTTATAAGATGTATTCTGTACTTTTAATGCCTGATTTTATCCTGTTGATTAATGTATTTTTTTTTGATACCCGGAACCATCTCAATAAAAAAAAATAAAAAAAAGGAAATGGGTTGGTCGAGAGATTCAACCAAACTCCGAAGGGCATTATTATGGGTCTTGAGGAACCCATGAGGCGTAAGTGGGACGTCCTCTTACCATGCCTTCTCTTTGCTTATCGTGAGGTGCCACTGAAGTCTTTAGGGTTTAGCCTCTTTGAGCTCCAGTATGGCCACCCAGTGAGAGGACCTCTAAGTCTTGTCAAGGAAGTCTGAGAGCAATCTCCCGGGAAACCTCCCCAGAATTTATACAGTTACATGCTGGCCTTCAGAAACCAGACTAGGCGTTTCAGAGCACTTGCTGAGGCAACTCTGGAAGCCAGCCAGGAGGATATGAAGCAGTGGTGTGACCAGAATGCCACTCTGATAGAGCTGCAGCCTGGCCAGAAGGTGTGGGTCTTGGCCCCCGTGGAGCCTTGTGCGCTCTAGGATAAGTGGACAAGCCTCTTTGAGGTTGTGGAGCGCAGGAGTCCTGTTACCTATTTGGTGGACTTGCCAGGAATCCCTTGAGGGTCCTGCATGTCAACCGCCTTAAGCCCCACTTGGAGATGTCTGAAGTGGGCATGCTCTTGGCAACAGATGATGGAATGAAGGAGGACACTGATCCTCTTCCTGACCTCCTGGTAGCCAGAGAGCAAGATTGGTCAGTGGATGGAGTTAACCTCTCTCCCACCCTGACCCCTGAGCAACAGAATGACTGTGGCCAGTTGCTGGTGCAGTTCTCTGACTTGTTCTTCCTGGTTTCTAGTATCACTGATTGGTGCGTCCATGATGTGGATACAGGAGACAGTTTACCTATGAAGCACAAAACTTACAGGGTAAGTATGGGCGGAAAATCCGTTACGCTCGTGGATTTTGCGGATTTTCGGTAAATTCGCAATCCGCGAGATTTGCGAATTTCCCGCAAAATCCGCAAATTCGCACGCAGCGGATTTTTTTTTTCTTGGTGATACAATTTAGTGGCGCGCGGAGTTTATCATCGTTTGCCGAGTTGTTTTTCTCGATATTTTGCGAGTGCTGCGCCATTTTGGATCTTGCTGCGGGATCCCGCGGGAATTTGGCAAGCGCGATTACGTAATCGCGGCTTGCCAACTTTTGCAGCAAGCGTTTGTCAACGCGAGTACGCCGAGATCACGTCTCGCGGTACTTCGCACTTGCGAGCTTTGAGATGCGGCGAGCAGCAACAATCTCGCACACGCGAAAATATAAAATTTGCAATTCTGCACAAGAAATCCTCCAGCAAGCAGCATAAACCTTCTTGAAATTATTTTTATCTGAATAACTCCTTAGGTTGACATTTGCCTGCACTTTTTTAGCGAGGAGTCCATTTTGGGGAGGGGGGGAGGGGGGTGAGAGGAAGGAAGTGCCCCACAGTCTTCAACTTCCTGTTCCTGTCCAACAGGCTCCTCCCAGTGTTTGTCCATCTCCTGGTCACTTTTCATTTGGATCTGGAGCTGGAAGGATTACTTTTTGTGGATGCTGCTGGATATTTGGATTTGAGGCCTTTTTGACTTTCTTTGGATCACTTTTGGATTAGAAATTTTACAAGTAAGTTTGTTTGGGGCATTACAGTTGCTGCAACTACAATATTGGAATTTTCGATTTTTGGGCTGTTTTGGGGCCTTTTGCCCAAGGGTACTCAGTGGTGGGTGGACTGAGTCTTTCTGTGGGGTGTCTTGAACTTAAACATCATGGAGGGCATGGATGGATTGGGATTGTGCTGATTTTTCAGTGATTTTCGTTTTTTGGGGCTGTACTTGTGGCCTTTTAACCAGGGGTATTTGAGTCTAGCATGGGCCTAGTCTTTCTGTGGGGTGTCTTGCACTTAAACATCATGGAGGGCATGGATGGAATGGGATTGTGCTGATTTTTCCGTTATTTTCGTTTTTTGGGGCTGTACTTGTGGCCTTTTCACCAGGGGTATTGAGTCTAGCATGGGCCTAGTCTTTTTGTGGGGTGTCTTGAACTTAAACATCATGGAGGGCATGGATGGAATGGGATTGTGCTGATTTTTCAGTGATTTTCGATTTTTGGGGGTGTTCATGGGGAGGGACAGGCCATGTGGCTGGGGGCCATTTTGAGTGCTGCTACAGGCCCTGGCCATGTGCAGGGAGGCAAGTGGCCATTTTGAATGTAGGCATTGTTGTTAGGCCTGCAACCATTTTGCCTACTTTTCAACCTTTATGCCCAGGGGTAGTGAGTCTTGCATGGGCCTAGTCTTTCTGTGGGTTGTCTTGAATTTAAACATCATGGAGGGCATGGATGGAATGGGATTGTGCTGATTTTTCAGTGATTTTCGTTTTTGGGGGCTGTACTTGTGGCCTTTTCACCAGGGGTATTGAGTCTAGCATGGGCCTAGTCTTTTTGTTGGGTGTCTTGAACTTAAACATCATGGATGGCATGGATGTAATAGGATTGTGCTGATTTTTCAGTGTTTTTCGATTTTTGGGGGTGTTCATGGGGAGGGACAGGCCATGTGGCTGGGGGCCATTTTGAGTGCTGCTACAGGCCCTGGCCATGTGCTGGGAGGCAAGTGGCCATTTTGAATGCAGGCATTGTTGTTAGGCCTGCAACCATTTTGCCTACTTTTCAACCTTTATGCCCAGGGGTAGTGAGTCTTGCATGGGCCTAGTCTTTCTGTGGGGTGTCTTGAATTTAAACATCATGGAGGGCATGGATGGAATGGGATTGTGCAGATTTTTCAGTGATTTTCGTTTTTGGGGGCTGTACTTGTGGCCTTTTCACCAGGGGTATTTGAGTCTAGCATGGGCCTAGTCTTTCTGTGGGGTGTCTTGAACTTAAACATCATGGAGGGCATGGATGGAATGGGATTGTGCTGATTTTTCAGTGATTTTCGTTTTTGGGGGCTGTACTTGTGGCCTTTTCACCAGGGGTATTGAGTCTTGCATGGGCCTAGTCAGTCTGTGGGGTGTCTTGAACTTAAACATCATGGAGGGCATGGATGGAATGGGATTGTGCTGATTTTGCAGTGTTTTTCGATTTTTGGGGGTGTTCATGGGGAGGGACAGGCCATGTGGCTGGGGGGCATTTTGAGTGCTGCTACAGGCCCTGGCCATGTGCTGGGAGGCAAGTGGCCATTTTGAATGTAGGCATTGTTGTTAGTCCTGCAACCATTTTGCCTACTTTTCAACCTTTATGCCCAGGGGTAGTGAGTCTTGCATGGGCCTAGTCTTTCTGTGGGTTGTCTTGAATTTAAACATCATGGAGGGCATGGATGGAATGGGATTGTGCTGATTTTTCAGTGATTTTCGTTTTTGGGGGCTGTACTTGTGGCCTTTTCACCAGGGGTATTGAGTCTAGCATGGGCCTAGTCTTTTTGTTGGGTGTCTTGAACTTAAACATCATGGATGGCATGGATGGAATGGGATTGTGCTGATTTTTCAGTGTTTTTCGATTTTTGGGGGTGTTCATGGGGAGGGACAGGCCATGTGGCTGGGGGCCATTTTGAGTGCTGCTGCAGGCCCTGGCCATGTGCAGGGAGGCAAGTGGCCATTTTGAATGTAGGCATTGTTGTTAGGCCTGCAACCATTTTGCCTACTTTTCAACCTTTATGCCCAGGGGTAGTGAGTCTTGCATGGGCCTAGTCTTTCTGTGGGCTGTCTTGAATTTAAACATCATGGAGGGCATGGATGGAATGGGATTGTGCTGATTTTTCAGTGATTTTCGTTTTTGGGGGCTGTACTTGTGGCCTTTTCACCAGGGGTATTGAGTCTAGCATGGGCCTAGTCTTTTTGTTGGGTGTCTTGAACTTAAACATCATGGATGGCATGGATGTAATAGGATTGTGCTGATTTTTCAGTGTTTTTCGATTTTTGGGGGTGTTCATGGGGAGGGACAGGCCATGTGGCTGGGGGCCATTTTGAGTGCTGCTACAGGCCCTGGCCATGTGCTGGGAGGCAAGTGGCCATTTTGAATGCAGGCATTGTTGTTAGGCCTGCAACCATTTTGCCTACTTTTCAACCTTTATGCCCAGGGGTAGTGAGTCTTGCATGGGCCTAGTCTTTCTGTGGGGTGTCTTGAATTTAAACATCATGGAGGGCATGGATGGAATGGGATTGTGCGGATTTTTCAGTGATTTTCGTTTTTGGGGGCTGTACTTGTGGCCTTTTCACCAGGGGTATTTGAGTCTAGCATGGGCCTAGTCTTTCTGTGGGGTGTCTTGAACTTAAACATCATGGTGGGCATGGATGGAATGGGATTGTGCTGATTTTTCAGTGTTTTTCGATTTTTGGGGGTGTTCATGGGGAGGGACAGGCCATGTGGCTGGGGGCCATTTTGAGTGCTGCTACAGGCCCTGGCCATGTGCTGGGAGGCAAGTGGCCATTTTGAATGCAGGCATTGTTGTTAGGCCTGCAACCATTTTGCCTACTTTTCAACCTTTATGCCCAGGGGTAGTGAGTCTTGCATGGGCCTAGTCTTTCTGTGGGGTGTCTTGAATTTAAACATCATGGAGGGCATGGATGGAATGGGATTGTGCGGATTTTTCAGTGATTTTCGTTTTTGGGGGCTGTACTTGTGGCCTTTTCACCAGGGGTATTTGAGTCTAGCATGGGCCTAGTCTTTCTGTGGGGTGTCTTGAACTTAAACATCATGGTGGGCATGGATGGAATGGGATTGTGCTGATTTTTCAGTGTTTTTCGATTTTTGGGGGTGTTCATGGGGAGGGACAGGCCATGTGGCTGGGGGCCATTTTGAGTGCTGCTACAGGCCCTGGCCATGTGCTGGGAGGCAAGTGGCCATTCTGAATGCAGGCATTGTTGTTCGGCCTGCAACCATTTTGCCTACTTTTCAACCTTTATGCCCAGGGGTAGTGAGTCTTGCATGGCCCTAGTCTTTCTGTGGGGTGTCTTGAATTTAAACATCATGGAGGGCATGGATGGAATGGGATTGTGCTGATTTTTCAGTGATTTTCGTTTTTGGGGGCTGTACTTGTAGCCTTTTCACCAGGGGTATTGAGTCTAGCATGGGCCTAGTCTTTTTGTTGGGTGTCTTGAACTTAAACATCATGGATGGCATGGATGTAATAGGATTGTGCTGATTTTTCAGTGTTTTTCGATTTTTGGGGGTGTTCATGGGGAGGGACAGGCCATGTGGCTGGGGGCCATTTTGAGTGCTGCTACAGGCCCTGGCCATGTGCTGGGAGGCAAGTGGCCATTTTGAATGCAGGCATTGTTGTTAGGCCTGCAACCATTTTGCCTACTTTTCAACCTTTATGCCCAGGGGTAGTGAGTCTTGCATGGGCCTAGTCTTTCTGTGGGGTGTCTTGAATTTAAACATCATGGAGGGCATGGATGGAATGGGATTGTGCGGATTTGTCAGTGATTTTCGTTTTTGGGGGCTGTACTTGTGGCCTTTTCACCAGGGGTATTTGAGTCTAGCATGGGCCTAGTCTTTCTGTGGGGTGTCTTGAACTTAAACATCATGGAGGGCATGGATGGAATGGGATTGTGCTGATTTTTCAGTGATTTTCGTTTTTTGGGGCTGTACTTGTGGCCTTTTCACCAGGGGTATTGAGTCTTGCATGGGCCTAGTCATTCTGTGGGGTGTCTTGAACTTAAACATCATGGAGGGCATGGATGGAATGGGATTGTGCTGATTTTGCAGTGTTTTTCGATTTTTGGGGGTGTTCATGGGGAGGGACAGGCCATGTGGCTGGGGGGCATTTTGAGTGCTGCTACAGGCCCTGGCCATGTGCTGGGAGGCAAGTGGCCATTTTGAATGTAGGCATTGTTGTTAGTCCTGCAACCATTTTGCCTACTTTTCAACCTTTATGCCCAGGGGTAGTGAGTCTTGCATGGGCCTAGTCTTTCTGTGGGGTGTCTTGAACTTAAACATCATGGAGGGCATGGATGGAATGGGATTGTGCTGATTTTTCAGTGATTTTCGTTTTTTGTGGCTGTACTTGTGGCCTTTTCACCAGGGGTATTGAGTCTAGCATGGGCCTAGTCTTTTTGTGGGGTGTCTTGTAAGCATGGGCGAATTTTGCGAATCTCGCGTTCGCGAATTTTGCGGATTTGCAAACTCGCAATCCGCAAAATCCGCGAATTCTAGCGAATTTGCGGACTTTTTTTTGTGTTTGCGTGGGTTTCTGCCAGTTCGCGAGGGTTTTGTACAATGTCGCAAATTGCGAACTTACCTGTTGGGTCGCAAGTTTCGCGAACTTGTTGTTTCTACGTGTCCAGCCTGTTTGGGACACTCTTCTACATCACTGCCACTCTCTGTCACCACTGCCACTCTCTGACTACTCATGCCACCCTCTGGCCCACCCATGCCACCCTCTGTTTCATCACAGCACCCTCTGGTTGTCCAGTCAGTGTACATTATTGTGGCAATGCAAGCACACCTTCCCTGCCTCAAGTGACCTGAATTAATTTGGGGCTGATTAATGTGTCACAGAATATTTTTTTAGCTGGCACCTGCTTCCTTAGTGCTTCCTGATTAGTGATCTTTTGCACTTGCTAAGTGCTTTCATTGTTGCAAAATTAGTTACAACACCTGCCCTGCCCCAACTGACAATAATGAATTAGGGGCTGATTAATGGATTTGAACTTCCAGCCTGGCTCCTGCTTGTCTCCCTTAGCTGTAATTCAGGACCTTTGTGGCATATGTGTAACTATTCTGAGGTTCAGCGCAGGGTCACATAATAGTTGCAACTGGCAACTGAACTCTGGAGGGGCCCCTCAGGAAGCACTACAGGAAATGGCTACTAATGATGAGCCTGAACTTTTGAACCTGGTAAGTAGTTTCAGTTTTGCTCGTATTTCTGCAATTTTGCACTTATTCGCGGGGCGCGAAGTTGTACTGGGAAGCCGCGAACTCACGCGAACAGTGCGAGCAAAATCCGCTGCTCGCGGATTTGCGGATTTCGCGGGAGATTCGCGAATCTCGCGGATTGCGAATTTACCGAAAATCCGCAAAATCCGCGAGCGAAACGGATTTTCCGCCCATGCTTAGTGTCTTGAACTTAAACATCATGGAGGGCATGGATGGAATGGGATTGTGCTGATTTTTCAGTGTTTTTCGATTTTTGGGGGTGTTCATGGGGAGGGACAGGCCATGTGGCTGGGGGCCATTTTGAGTGCTGCTACAGGCCCTGGCCATGTGCAGGGAGGCAAGTGGCCATTTTGAATGCAGGCATTGTTGTTAGGCCTGCAACCATTTTGCCTACTTTTCAACCTTTATGCCCAGAGTAGTGAGTCTTGCATGGGCCTAGTCTTTCTGTGGGGTGTCTTGAATTTAAACATCATGGAGGGCATGGATGGAATGGGATTGTGCGGATTTTTCAGTGATTTTCGTTTTTGGGGGCTATACTTGTGACCTTTTCACCAGGGGTATTTGAGTCTAGCATGGGCCTTGTCTTTCTGTGGGGTTTCTTGAACTTAAACATCATGGAGGGCATGGATGGAATGGGATTGTGCTGATTTTTCTGGGGGGTTTTTCGATTTTTTTGGGGTGTATAACTGAACTGATGTTCCTCTGTCTTCCATTGTTTTTAGGTGCACAAGACTCAAGAGAACCACCCGTGCCAGGAAGAAGTCCTGCAGCGGTGTGTGTGTGCAGCATAACGTCACGCGACGTCACGTCTGGCCTCAGACAACTCTACAATTCGTGCAACTGCGGCCTGCTGTCTGACCTGCTCTGAAGAAGATGGTCCCAAAAAAAGGTCTCCGTAGCTCCTCTAGCAAGAAAGTTGCTAGTAAGGAGCAGAAGAAGCAAGTTACCAAGGAGGCTGGTGTGCCAACCGCCACGTTTTTTGGGAGCAAAAAAAAAAGTACGCCTGCAGCAGCAGGATCTGCTGGGGACCAAGCTGGGAGCAGCACCCCCGCTCCATTGGGTTCAGTGCCTCCACCACCATGCCAACTTAAGTCAAAGCCCTTGATTGCTTCAGAGGCAGTCAGTGTACTTCTCCAATCACCATCGAGCAGTGATGTTGGCTCATCGCAAGAAAGTAGCAGCAATGTCCCTGAATCAACACAGGTTGTTGTAACTCATCTGACAAGTGTTGAACAACCACAGCCGCAGCAACAACATGTGCAAATAGTACAAGCCCAAGTACATGTGGAAGGAGAGGCAGCGCAAGGAGATGCGCAAGCAGAGGTGCATGGAGGGTCACAAGTGCCCACAATAGTTGTTCCTCCCGAAGTAGGGGCACATCAGGAAATTGACAATCAGACCGAGGTATCATTTGAGGAAGCCACTCCTCCTGATGATCATTCATTGTCTTCCACATCCCTAGCAAGGAAAAGATCAAGGGGGGTGTCTACATCTTCTTCAAGCCCACCTCCTACTGATGATCTGGATGACGATGGGTACCACCACGGCAGCCTGAGAGTGAGGCACACCATGATCTGACAAAGATACCTAAGCGTAAAAGGAAGGTCGTCGAAAAACTCATAGCTATGGAGTGTGATGAGGCTCAACAAGAAGTGACGCATACTGCTGCTGATGGAGCCTCTCACGACGACGAGCCAGTCATCATAAAGGTCACTGCAGCCCCAGCGGGCATGCAGCTGAGGTAATTGGAATTTTTATGGTCAATTGTGTCCCCTAAGGTAGACCTCAACGGCTCCATGTACGTGCTTCAAGTGCATATAATTTCCCTCCATGACCAGATATGAAGACGCAAATACATTTGCGCTCAACGTTGACATGTCCTCTATCAGATCCGCCCTGGATGGGTCGATACTTCTGTTCCTAAGTATGCCGTGCCACCGTCTTTACATGGTGCACTTTCACGTTTTCCTGGCTCTGTTGAGTTAGGCCCTGATTTCTGCCATTGAGCCCTTTCTGCCTTCTGCCTCAGAAAGCTACAGCCTGGATCTGCATCCGTGACCCTTGCCTTACTCCCTGCGCGGCGAGCGGTGCCCGGCTCGGCCTGCTTGCCTGCCAAGACAATTTAGCCTTCAAGTTATCTGCTCCGCTCCTCGACAATACATTCCTGTCTAGTGATTTAGGTAAACATCCCCCCAGCTGCAGAGCAAAGGGCCCGGCCTTTCTGTCTCCGTGCAAGAAATTCATTGCTCCAGTTACCATGGTAGGCCCATGGCCCCTCGCATTACACGCAGACACGTAGACACATATGCCCGCACTAGCAGTCAGTATAGAATAGCCTCTACCCGAAAGACCTTTCCTCCTAGATAATACAGTTCCTCAAACACAAGATATCAGATATGATTGGGTTTAGGTTGTTCTGACACGCCAGACTTCTGTCTCCTCTTTTGGAACTAAATGTCAAGTCCCCTTCACCCTCCAGTTCCACGTCAATCACACGTCATGTTGCCTGCACGCGCATCCCGCCATATATTTCTGCTGACACTGCAGGATTCCTCTATGAATCCACCCACTTGTGACACTTTCATGTGACGTTTCTAGCACACACCTCCGTGTACGCCCTCGTGCACGCCTTCTGTTACGCACATGTGTTCTTATCTCGTTTTCTTTCAGCTGTTACGCCTTCTGTATCTATCACCATTGTATGCATTAATTATATATATTGTGTACTGTTAATAAAGCATTGTCTATCCCTTCCTGAACCTTTGTGGTGATGGAACATGATACCATGGTTCGAACCATTCCATTACATGGAATAAAACCCTTATAAACTCAGACTCCACGGACTCTGCCTCTCATTTTGATTGAGCTATTTTATTGATCTTATACCGCATAGAAATTCAGTATACGGTAAATCTTTATTTACCACATAATTTGGCGCCCGAATAGGGACCCCTCCCCCACCCCACGCGCCGGAGATGCGTCGCAGGTTCTGCCCCCGACTACAGCTGTGACGGACCCCATGCGCATCTGCAGGATTTCCTGTGTCTCCCTCAGGCCTACGGAGGTGACGGAGACTGCGGCCGACATCCAGACGAGGCGGTGAGGAGTGCGGAGGATCCCGACCAGAGCCCAGCCGAGAGAGCAGAGTCCGAGGTATCGAGAGGCCCACCAGTAGAGTCGAGGCGCATGCGTAGTGCGCAGCAGAAGCAGTGAAGTCAGTCCAGTCCAGTCCAGTCGAGTTTCCGAGGCCTTCCGTTCCGTGCTTCCCGGTGAGTACCGTTGCTGGGGACGCATCTAGACGGGTGCATTTATTTGTATCCGGTCAAGACGGGTTTGGGTACGCAGACCTGGTCTGCACTGTTTTAGCAGTGTATCTGTACTGTTTAGCAGTGCATCAAGTATACGGTGTTTGTTGTTCGTTTTAAAATGTTTCAATGTGTTTTAATGTCGTGGTCTGAGTGATTGTTCGCATTTATTCCTACTGTGTTTATTGTGTATAGTGTCTAGATCGAGGCAGCAATGCCTTTATTTTCAAAATTACGTCAGATAGGAACTAGAAAAGGGATACTTGAGGAGGCTGTTCCCATCCCACCTAGGGACACTCCTGGTCATTTTATGTACCACAAGCACGGCTTAGATGCCGTATTATATCTCGACTTATGGGTGGATTACACCAAGGACTTGGCAGAGAATCAGAGATGGCCCGTTACAGGGACATGGGATGCCGAGTGCATCATGGGAGTAGAAGAAGCGTTGTGGAAGAAGAAAGCCAGACAGTCACAGAAAGATGCCATTGAATTATGGCGTAAAGAAGCACACAGACGGACAGAGAAAGCACTCAGGAAAGCAGAGAAAAGTAGAGAGGATTCTGAAAAAGCCAAAGAAAAAGAACTATTAGAGGAAGGAGAACGAGTTAGAATGGAACAACACGACAGACAGAGTAATGCCATTTTGACAGGACTGTATCCAGTCCTGGCCGAGGGCCTGCCCAAGGCGACCCCGGAAACCCCCCCGAAAGATCTGCCCCCTCCATTGGTTCCGACTAAATTACGTCATAAGACCGCAGCAGACATTTTTCTTTCTTCCTATTAAGACGATGTAGCTCCTGCTTACACCAATGTACCTGGCCATGTGCCACCTGCTAACAATAACCTACCACCTGATAATCATCAGCCCCCCGGTCCGCAGCAGCAGACCCCTCCCGCACCCCTTCCTGCACCCGCACCCGTTGTTCCCCCCGGTATTCAACGACTGCATCCACTTAATCCTTTTGGGACTGGCACGGTCCAGGTTCCAACCCAGTTACAGCAGATACCGACCCTACAGCCAGGTTATGCTCAAGCCTCCGCCTCGGGAGGTGCTACAGGAGGTTATCAGACCCCGCCTCCGTTACATCGAATGACAATGAGAGAATTAGCGATGGCTCGGACACCTAAAGGTGCCCTGGCCGAACAGCTTAGAAAAGAACTTACAGATTGCAGATATGATACAGTGCCTGGTAAAACAGGACCCATGTTGTTAGCGTCACTACGTTTAAGACGTGTTACAGAGTATTTGCTATTACTACCAGAAATGCCAGAACATCTAGACAAAATGTATCATTTTATTAGAACAGGAGAAGGACTGGAGAGTGTTGGTGAAGCCATGTCACGCCAGAAAGTTGAGAACAAAGGTCTAATCATGCGGTTTTTGGTTAATTGTTTGATAAGAGAACAAGATCAGGCAGGTTTTCCACAAAGTGAGATGGATAGATTGATCAGATGGAGCCAGAATATTGCGGATGGTAAACATGATAGAGAAAAAAGTGTACATGCTATGGTTAGAAAGATCCGTTAAGAAATAGTAGATATACATGCACGTCGAGAACCTGATGAGCCACTCGAATCAGACGACCCAACCTCCTCGCAGGAGGAGGATGATACAGAGGATCTAGCAGAAACATCGCAACAGTCAGATAAAAAGGTGATAGCATATGTAGGTAGAGAGAAACTTCCTAGACCACATCCTTTTGATAGGCCCTTCGATAGACCCATTCGTAAACAAGAGACGTTCGAAAACAAGAAGCGTTACCTATGTCCGATACCAGAACGATGTACCCTCGAGCATGTATTCCAAATGACTGACAAAGTACTAAAAGAAAGGATAGGTTATCAAGAACTCAATACCCTACGTGATCGGGAACTAGCCCGGTCCGCAGTACAGTGGGCCGGAGATGACAGCATATATAAAGACGATTCAGTAGTGCAAACGTTTTTAAGTCTTACTCCAGGAGAACAGCGATTAGCTGGTATATACATGACCCAGCATCTCATTATACAGTATGAAAACCAAGCATCTGATCCAGGTCCGCTATATAACTTATTGCAAGACTTACTCCTGAGACGATGGAGAGGTCTAGGTACCGATCTAATTGAAACGATTTTAGAACAACGTCACAAATATAGAACCTTCTTGACTCCACATCTTGTTCGACCCCCAGTCAGGCAATCATATAACTTTGACAAACAGAATCCCTTACGAGAAGTACACCCAGTCAGGAATACTGATGATACCCTTACACGTGTGTATGTATACACGCCCATCACTAAAATGGAATTATTGGAAATGAAGAAAATAGTGCCCAGCCATGATAAAGACCCTGCAGGTTTTCACCGTGAAATTAAAGACATGTTACTCATGGGAGATTACACCTATCCCGACATTATGAAAATATTGAAAGTATTATTGCCTGCCGGTATTTACGAGAAACTCAAAGAAAAAGAATGGGAGGTGGGAGACCAAAAGATTGATTGGGCTGCATTAGAAACCGAAGAAACTGGTCGAACCCCAGGTTTAGGTCTTGGGGATAAAACTAAAGCATTACCAGGATTGTTAGTACAGGTTTTGCCACGATTGTTAGCAACTAAAAAGGAGGACTGGGATGCTATCTCAGCCTGCAAACAGAAACCCGATGAAGACACTAGTGATTTTTATTCCCGATTTGAGAAATGTTTTATTATTAATAGTGGCCTGAAAGCATGTAGCGAGTCATACCCACACCTTTTTGTATCCAAATTAGTCGAGAATTCATTGCCCCAGGTTAAGAACCGTGTACTGAAAGTCGAGAGCACATGGCAAGCTAATTCGCCTTCACAAATGTTACAAATGTTACAGTATCACCAGAACAGAATCAGGGAAGAACATGACCACGAACAGAGACGTATGAAAGACACGAAAATGAAAATGCTAGTTGCTCAGTCAGTCCCAACAGACGGTCATAAAAAGGGTACGACACAATCACAGTCCAATACTTCAGCAGCTCCTGTTAAAGGGACATGTAACTATTGTAAACAGCCAGGTCACTATGTAAACGATTGTGCAGTTTTGAAACATAACATAGCCACAGGTAAAACTAAAGAGAGACCGCGTCCTCCTAGACAGGACCAGGTCCAACAACCCGTTCCACAGAGTGTTCAGCCTATGCAGGTTCCCCAACAGACCGTAGCAGTACCACAGCCACAGCCCATTGCCGCCACACAACATGCAACACAGCAGATGTACCAATATGCACAAACCGACTATCCCGATTATCAGCGATACACATGAAACAGCCTAGAGAGGGAGGTTGGCTTGCCTCTTATTGAGGTTCCTGTAGATCAAGAGGGTCCTTACGTACATAGTCAGGTATTAGGGAAGGATAGAAAGTTTTTGATTGACACAGGGGCAAGCAGGACGACAATTAGTCACGACGAGGTTCCAGGGGCACCCCTCTCAGGCTCACAGAATGTTTCCCTTGGATTTTCAGGAAAACCTATTGTTAATGAAGTGTCGAAACCAGTTCCGCTTGTAGTTGGTCCATTGTCTCGCACTACAGATTTATTGCTCACGAAATCATGTCCAGAAAACTTACTTGGAATTAAGACTCTGAAAGCTCTAGGAGCTGTAATTTGTTGTTCTCCAGAAGGAGTAAGGTTGTTCCTTCGTGATTTTAAGGGTCACTATGTGTTGAGAGATATTGACCCGAGGTTACAGAATGTTCCTGCACATTTATGGGCACAAGGCCTCACTGATGTAGGTTGTATGCACATTACCCCATATCGTGTCACACTCAAGCCAGGAGTAGTACTACCACGCATTCGACAATACAAGTTACCGCCAGATGCTGTAGAGGCTTTACTGAAAATCATTGATGAGCTCATTGCACAAGGAGTGGTTGTAGAAACCGACTCCAATGTTTGTAATTCCCCTATCATTCCAATTCTTAAACGTACAGATCCAAATGCACCTCCAGTTTATCGATTAGTTATCGATCTACGGGAACTGAAAAAATGCATTGTACCACAATATCCCGTGGTCCCCGACATTTCGTCTCTATTGACTGCTATTGATTCCGAAGCGACGTTCTTTACTGTAATAGATCTGAAGAACGCCTTCTTTAGTGTCCCCATTGATCCGGAAAGCCAATACCTTTTCGGATTCTGTTTAAATGGCCGAAGCTTCAAATTTGCACGCGCACCTCAAGGATTTACAGAAAGCCCCAGCATCTACAGTCAAGCATTAAAACGACAACTAGACAGTATTCACATGCCACCCAACACTGCCCTACTTCAGTACGTCGATGATCTACTGATCACCGCCCGTAGCGAACCTGAATGTGAACAAGCGGCGCTGACAGTTTTGCTTTTCTTGGCGGACAAGGGACACAAGGTGTCTCCTTCGAAGCTACAATTCTGTGCTCAGCAAATGGTGTACCTTGGGCACTTGCTGACCAAGTGGGGTAGGCAGCTTAAACCTGAACGAATACAGTTAATTGCACATCTTCCGCAACCCAAGACACAGAAAGAAGTACGAGCTTTTATTGGACTCACTTCCTATTGCAGACAATGGATTCCACAATATGCATTCCTAGCTAAGCCACTCATACAGTTGGCAACACAGGAGGCAGTGTCTTCGACTGTCCTCCCTTGGACTCAGGAACATACACAAGCCTTTGACGAATTAAAGAAAGCCTTATGTCAAGCACCAGTTTTAGCAACACCATGTTACAACAAGCCTTTTACACTTTTTGTCACAGAACGCGAAGGTACTGCGTTGTCAGTACTCACCCAGGATCAAGCAGGTTCACACAAACCGTGTGCTTATTTTTCTAGTACATTAGATCCAGTAGCCCAGGCTCTGCCTGCGTGCTTGAAATCTGTAGCAGCAACAGCTCTAGCGATTAGACAAAGTGATTCCATAGTATTAGGACACCAACTGACAGTACAAGTTCCACATGCCGTTGAAGTCCTTTTGAACACAGACTCAACATTTGACTATAGCACGACTGACAGGTTATGAATTGACATTGTTTCAGCCACACATAGAAATCAGGCGCTGCAATACATTGAATCCTGCTACACTTTTGCCATTAAGTGAGACAGACCCTTTAGCACATGATTGTGTTGAAGTCATTACCATTACGACGAAACCCAGACAAGACTTGACAGATATCGCATTACCAGATCCAGACCTGACACTTTATGTGGATGGTTCATGTATGAGAACAAGTACAGGAGAGTTAGTGGCCGCATATGCAGTCACGACGGAAACTGAAGTCATAGAAACACATCGTATTGACACCCTGTCAGCTCAAGCAGCAGAGCTCATCGCTCTGACCCAAGCCTGCATTCGAGCCAAGAATAAGAAAGCTAACATATACACAGATTCCCGTTATGCCTTCGGAGTTGTACACGACTTCGGAGTCCTCTGGCAAGAGAGAGGTTTCTTAACTTCTCACGGTGCCAAGATCCAGCACGGTCCCCTCATTCAAGCTCTGTTAGAAGCAATACATTTGCCTACAGTCATAGCCATCATGAAGTGCAAAGCACATACGAAAGTTACAGATACCATTTCCCAGGGTAATGACCTGGCAGATCGAACAGCCAAGCATACAGCTCAGACTCATACTCACACAACTGATATGACAAAGACAATAGTCCCGACACCGACACATTGCATGACAGTTAGGGATCCCGCCCTAGATGTAATTGACAAACAGACACATGCTACACCAGACGAAATCAAGAAATGGACTGAACTAGGAGGGATACAGACAGAACAGGGATGGATGACGAAGGGAAAAGCCACATGGTTTCTACCCGACTCTATGGTTCAAGTTATCATTAACGCAGCACATAGTCCTGCACATTTAGGAGAAAAGGCCATGCTAGACAGTATTCAAAACCTTTGGTTCAATAAGCATTTACGAGCAGCAGCAAAACAGAAAGTGCGTACTTGCATGATCTGTTGTCAGTTCAACCCAGGTAAAGGCATTCCCGTAGAGCAAGGTGGATTTCATCCTCCCGATCACCCTTTTGAAGTCCTCCAGATGGATTATATCCAGATGGAACGTTGTCGAGGATTCAAGTATGTCCTCGTAGTTGTATGTGCACTTTCCCGATGGACAGAAGCATATCCAGTCCCAGATTACACTGCTCCGACCACTGCCAAGCAGCTGGTACGTGAATTTTTCCCACGGTATGGTTTGCTCCGTATCGTGTACTCAGATAATGGTCAGCCATTCTCGTCTGAGCTTATGAAGCAGGTATCACTCCTGCTAGGATATCAGTGGAAGTTCCATTGTGTCCGACATCCCGAGGCAGCAGGTCTCGTAGAGAGCCAAGGTGTGTAAAGAGAAAGGCGTAGACTGGATAGTAGCTTTACCAGTTGCTCTTTTTTATATGAGAATGGTAGCCCATTCAAGAACAGGGCTATCCCCGTACGAGGTGGTCTTTGGCAGGCCGCCGAATATGTGGGGGACGCCTCTGCCTCGTAAGATCACAGATGTTGACTGTAATATGCTGACAGATTACCTTGCCTCCTTGATGTCTGCACTACAATCATGTCGTTCACAGGTAGCTGCAGCTTTTCCCGACAACACCGAGGTGAAGCCACACGAGATCGTCCCTGGAGACCTAGTGTTTATCCGGAATTTCGATAGGAGGAGTCCGCTGGAGCCCCGCTGGCAGGAGCCGAAGCTTGTTCTGTTGACCACAAGGACGGCAGTTAAGGTGGAGGGCCGCAAAGACTGGCTCCACTCCAGTCACATCAAGAAATACCATGGACTTCCGCCAAAAACAGACTCCTAGCCCTGCCCCATTCCAGAGACTGATACTAAACTCCCCCTGTTAGAGAAAACTCCTCAGCAGGAGTACAAACTGAAATTGAGGTCTAGCAAGTCAGACAGTTTAATTGTTTAAGTCCTCCCCTAGGTGAAGCGGTTAGACAGGTTCCTGACATGTACCAGTTAGACCCCAATAGAGAGAGAGATAGACAGAAACAGATCAAGAAAGAGAAATATTGTAAATCTCTCCGCAGCCATTGTATTGTTACATTATTGATTATGTTTTTTCTGAGTCTTACGATTATTGCTACAAGTATATTATTACAAATGTACTTTCCTATCTCCATACATGCACATTCTTCCTCAAATGACACTGTCGAGCATACTTTCAGTGAATTGCCCCCTCACGAGTTATCATACCGACTTGCGCTGCGCAACAATACTTTCATCAGTATGTTACATCATTCTCATCAGACCAGCAATGCTACCAATTGCTGGATATGTGGCCGACTCCCTCCCTATCAGAAATACAAGGGAGTTCTGCCCCTCTTTCCGTACCCGTTTACACACAATGGTTCCTGTGGTGCATGGTTTAGTTTAATGAACTCTTTAAATTCTGATTCCAGGGTTTACCAGGGCAATTGGGTATGGGGAAATCTGAACATAGTTATGCATAAAGCATGTTTCCCTGACAAGGAGGGTCTTCCACAAAGGACAGGGACCGATCTAGAAAACGAAGTGTATGGATTAGGTAATTTTACACTTAACCTCATGATTCTGAATGTCCAGTCCAATACAAGACCAGACTTACCCGCTATGTCAGTATTACCAGTCAAAGGTGAATTATGTGTCAGAAAGAATGGTTCAGTACACCTAGGTCATAGTAAATGTACTACTGTGATTGAATTCAGTGATAAAGGCAAGTCTACATTCAAAGATTCCCGTCATTCCTATTTCATTTGTGGTCATACAGCTTATGTTCGCTTACCTCTAGACTGGGATGGTACTTGTTACATTGCATTCCTTCTGCCACCTGTTTTCCTAGCCCTACCTGATTATCATAGGGACTCCCATCTAGTACACAATAGACCCAAGAGAGATCTCCCGATTGTCGACTATACTGAAACAGCATGGGAGCAATACACAGCCTTTAATAAAGGTTTCTTTCCCTATTTAGGTACTGTCTCGAATAGTAAACTGATACGTAAATTAACCAGAACCCTTGAAGCAGTAGTGAATGAAACTACTTCCGCCCTAGGCAACCTAACAGAGAAACAGTCTGCTATGAGACTTGTTGTTCTTCAAAATCGTCTCGTTCTTGACGTCATCCTGGCTGATAGGGGCGGAGCTTGTAGGGTCATCGGATCGAGTTGCTGTGTTTTCATTCCAGAAAATGCACCATCAGTATATAGAGCCATAACCCGTCTCCATAAGATTGCAAGTCAGATACACCAGAACCCAGGCACCTGGACTTGGTCCGGTTGGCTCTGGAGCGTGTTATCAGCCTGGGGATTGAAAGTCCTATCCTTCCTCGGAATAGCCCTTCTCATAGTATTCAGTTGTTGCCTATGTTTACAGTGTGGGCCAGCGATTTGCTGCTTGTGCGCCACATCATGTATTCCCCATCCCAGTCCACGTTCTAAATCCCGCCTGAAAAAGGAAGAGCAGATGATGTTATATGAACAAATAGATGGACTAATGAAGATTGATATATCATGAAGGGTCCGTAGGGGACAAGGAGGGAATGAGGTAATTGGAATTTTTATGGTCAATTGTGTCCCCTAACGTAGACCCCAACGGCTCCATGTACGTGCTTCAAGTACATATAATTTCCCTCCATGACCAGATATGAAGACGCAAATACATTTGCGTCCAACGTTGACATGTCCTCTATCAGATCCGCCCTGGAGGGGTCGATACTTCTGTTCCTAAGTATGCCGGGCCACCGTCTTTACATGGTGCACTTTCACGTTTTCCTGGCTCTGTTGAGTTAGGCCCTGATTTCTGCCATCGAGCCCTTTCTGCCTTCTGCCTCAGAAAGCTACAGCCTGGATCTGCATCCGTGACCCTTGCCTTACTCCCTGCGCGGCGAGCGGTGCCCGGCTCGGCCTGCTTGCCTGCCAAGACAATTTAGCCTTCAAGTTATCTGCTCCGCTCCTCGACAATACATTCCTGTCTAGTGATTTAGGTAAACATCCCCCCAGCTGCAGAGCAAAGGGCCCGGCCTTTCTGTCTCCGTGCAAGAAATTCATTGCTCCATTTACCATGGTAGGCCCATGGCCCCTCTCATTACACGCAGACACGTAGACACATATGCCCGCACTAGCAGTCAGTATAGAATAGCCTCTACCCGAAAGACCTTTCCTCCTAGATAATACAGTTCCTCAAACACAAGATATCAGATATGATTGGGTTTAGGTTGTTCTGACACGCCAGACTTCTGTCTCCTCTTTTGGAACTAAATGTCAAGTCCCCTTCACCCTCCAGTTCCACGTCAATCACACGTCATGTTGCCTGCGCGCGCATCCCGCCATATATTTCTGCTGACACTGCAGGATTCCTCTATGAATCCACCCACTTGTGACACTTTCATGTGACGTTTCTAGCACACACCTCCGTGTACGCCCTCGTGCACGCCTTCTGTTACGCACATGTGTTCTTATCTCGTTTTCTTTCAGCTGTTACGCCTTCTGTATCCATCACCATTGTATGCATTAACTATATATATTGTGCACTGTTAATAAAGCATTGTCTATCCCTTCCTGAACCTTCGTGGTGATGGAACATGATACCATGGTTCGAACCATTCCATTACATGGAATAAAACCCTTATAAACTCAGACTCCACGGACTCTGCCTCTCATTTTGATTGAGCTATTTTATTGATCTTATACCGCATAGAAATTCAGTATACGGTAAATCTTTATTTACCACACAGCAAAGAGACATTTTGACCCTATCCCAAGAAGCTGCTGAGCGTGATGATGATGTTGATGAGGAGTCAATGGAAACACAACAATCATTGGATTTGGAGTTAACTAGTACACCAACACCTACCACTTCCATATTTCTTCCTCGCAAGAAGGGACTTCCATCCACCTCGACCTCAATTAGTGGTGGTGAAAGTGCAAAACGTACGGAAGTTCGGCAATCCACATCCTCCACTTCATCTGGCATTAGCAGCAGGACCACCACCACCAGTATCGCCGCCTCCTCCGGCCCCCAAAGACATTTCAAGTCTCCAGTTTGGGACTTCTTTAGTGTTTGCCCAAGAATGGAAAACGTAGCCATTTGTAGCATTTGTAAGCTTCGAGTTAGTCGTGGTAAGTTTGGTACCAACTATGGTACCGGAGGCCAGAGAGGTCATCTTAGGAGAGCGCACCCTGTCCAATGGTTTGCGCACCTAGAGGCGGTCAAGGAAGCCCGAATTGCACGTAATGAAAACGTTGATTTTTCATCTGATGATGACGATTCAAACACTTCACTTACACCCAGTACCCCTGTCAGCAGCACACCCCATGTGAGCCACACTAAGAGTGTGGGAGAGAGTGAGACATCAATGCGGAAAAGTTCATCAGCGAGCGTAACTGGGTCGAAGATATCATCATCATCCCGTAAATCCTTGGTCCAGGGCAACATTAAAAAGATGTTGTTTACAGAAGCGCAATATGAACGCAACCACCCACTGACGCGTCTGTATAACACTAAGCTGGCTAAAATGCTAGCTCTGGACCTTCTCCCTTTTTCTTTTGTAGAAGGGGTTGGTTTTCTAGAATTAGTGGCAGCGCTCTGCCCTAATGGAAGGTTCCTAGCCGGTTCTATTTTGCCCGAGTAGCGGTTCCAGCACTACATGAAAATGTTCTGAAGGTGATTGGGGCAGCTTTGCAGAAGAGTGCTGTTCACACTATACATCTGACAACAGACATGTGGACCAGTGGCGCAGGCGCTGATTACATGTGCATCACTGCACACTGGGTCTCTTTTTCAGGGGCTAAAGCAAAGCTAAACGCAGGGATTGACGCAGACATTGTTTTTAAAGCTGCTCGGAAACATGCAACACTAGCCATGTTTGGTTTGGAGAAACATCACACAGCAGAAAACATTTTGGATGTCTTTAACACAAAGGTCCTTAAGTGGCTGTTCCCAAAAAAACGCCAGGTTGGTTGTTTCCACGGACAATGGCGCCAATATAGTTAAGGCCATGAGGCTGGGTGAGTATTTCAGAGTGCCGTGTTTGGCGCACTGTATAAACCTGGTTGTCCAAAAATTCTTGAGTAATAAAGACAGTGCAGCGTACAGAGTATTGGACACCTGCCGAAAAATGTGCAACCATTTCAGCCATTCTTTTAAGGCCCGGAAGCAGCTGAGGAGCCTGCTATATCAACGTCAAATGCCAGTGAAAGCACTCATCCAGGAGGTGGTAACACGTTGGAACTCAACCTTCCTCATGCTTGAGCGTCTGTATGAGCAGTATACGGTACTCGATCAATATTTCTTAACAGAGGGTACAGCTCAGGAGGACCTGAGGATGGGTGCGGCGCAATGGAACATAGTTCAAAGCCTGACACGCATGCTTCGTCCTTTTGAGTTCTTCACGTGTGCAGCCAGCAAGGAGGACTGTAATTTGGGAAAAGCTATCCCATTGTTGTACATGCTGGAGCACCAACTGAAGGAGGTGTGTTCTGTGTTTGAAAAAGATGTAAAAAACCAAGACTCTTTTGTTCTGGCTGAGAAATTATTAGAGCTCCTACAAGGTGATGAACGTCTTAAAATGATCCACTCAGAACAGCATTACATTTGTGCTAGTATTCTGGATCCACGCTACAAAAAGGCGCTGGCAGGCCAAGCATTCTTTCCTTTTGATGATGAACATGTTCCAAAGTACAAACGTTGGCTAGCCTTGTCAGCCAAGAGGTTTGAAAGAGAACGGCAGAAAATTGAAGGAAATGGCAGTACATCAGCATCAGCAGGCCATCCCCAGTCAAAACAATCCACTTCTGCACCTGTGGCTGTGGCACAAGTGACCTCTCAGCCGTTAAAGACACCGGCAACCGGATCATCTGCACCAGACACAACAGAAACATTGGAGGCTGAAGAGGATTGGCTAGCTCGGCTTGGGTTTGGTTCTCAAAAGGTCGGAGGCACAGCAACAGCTAAGCAAAGTGGAGGAACCTTGGATGAGGACCTTGAGTCGATGGTGAAGGACTATCTGAATGACTCAACAGAGGTCTATGTTAATGCTGACCCATTGGCGTATTGGCATGGGAAAAAAGAATTGTGGCCACAGCTCACCAACCTGGCTTTAAACTACTTGTCTTGCCCACTCGCAAGCGTGTCTTCTGAACGTGTTTTCAGTGCTGCTGGTGGCATTGTAACTTCCAAACGGAGCCGCCTCTCGCCCAAAAATGTGGAGAGGTTAACAATGATCAAGATGAATCAGCACCTCATACCACCAGATTTTAGAGTACGAGAAAGCGCGCCGGATGAAGACGAGGTGGCCAGCAACATAGATGAGGGAATTTCTACTCTGTCAGGTGACACTGAGCTCACCCTGCCTGAATTCGCAGAGTATGATGACGAAGCCTTATTCTTATTCCTGGACCGTGATACCGAGCTCTGAAAATGAGACAACGAATCAATAACTTTCTTTTTCATCCTTATTCACTTTTATTCCTGTGTGTCTGTCTTTCTTTGTTGTGCACAGTTAACATATTTCAAACTTTAATCAGATAATCACAAAAACAAGCCCATCAGCAGAACTGTCTTCACTTGTTTGCTAATTGATTTGAAGGTGCTGCAGTCTGCATTCCTCAGGTTCACAAGTTCAGAAGAACATGCTCCTCTATCCTCCTCCTCCAGACTCCTATTTCCATCAAAGCAGAGGGCTGGTTTACGCCCAATGAAGAAAGACTCAGCACTTGTGGGGGTGTTGTTCTACCTCTTTGCAGGTGAGTTGACGGCTCTGGGACCATTGTTGGGAAGCTCTAATACCGGATAAAAGTGGTTTGGACCAAATCCGAGGCGCACATTTTTTAGTGTTTTTGCTGACTTGCTTGCCTTTGAGGTGCTCTTAGGGGGGGTTCCGTCTGTTTGTGGGTGAGTTTCGGGGTCTGTCAGCACTGCTGGGACACTCTAATCTTGATTGTATTTGCTTTTCAGGAAATCCATGGTGGCAACCCCGACTTATGGCCTAGCTACGCAGCGCGTTTGGACCGAAGGCCGAGAAATATTGTAAGTAGGAGATGTTGCTTTTGGCCTGTTTGGGGGTGTTATGCTTTTTGGCGGGTGGGTTGGCGGGTCTTGGGGCATTCCTGGGAAGGTCTAATACCGGGTAGAAGTGGTTGGGACAAAATCCACGCCGATTTTTTTTGTTGCTATTTATGACATTTTGCTCAATGTAGCGTTTTCGGGGGCCTGTTTGGGGGGCTTCCTGGTGTTTGTGGGTGAGTTTCGGGGTCTGGGAGCACTGCTGGGACACTCTAATCTTGATTGCATTTGCTTTTCAGGAAATCCGTGGTGTCAAACCGGACCTATGGCCTAGCTACGCAGCGCGTTTGGACCGAAGGCCGAGAAATATTGCAAGTATGAGATTTTGCTTTTGGCCTGTTTGGGGGTGTTATGCTTTTTTGGCGGGTGGGTTGGCGGATCTTGGGGCATTCCTGGGAAGGTCTAATACCGGGTAGAAGTGGTTGGGACAAAATCCAGGCCGATTTTTTGTTGTTGCTATTTCTGACATTTTGCTCAATGTAGCGTTTTCGGGGGCCTGTTTGGGGGGCTTCCTGGTGTTTGTGGGTGGGTTTCGGGGTCTGGGCGCACTGCTGGCTATATATACTTTACTTTGCAAGAGGTTTGAAGCAAATCCATGGTGGCAGAGGGGAGTTAGGGCCTAGCTGCAGAGCGCGCGCGGAGTGATTTGGGAAATTTGGAAAAAAATGACAAAGTCCCCATTTTTGTACTTTTGCTCTTTGGCTGTTTGGGGGTCTTCTACTCGTTTTCTCCTGGGTTGACAGCTCTGGGGCCATTGCTGGGAAGCTCTAATACCGGATAAAAGTGGTTTGGACAAAATCCACGCCAATTTTTTTTGTGCTATTTCTGACATTTTGCTCAATGTAGCGTTTTTGGGGGCCTGTTTGGGGGGCTTCCTGGTGTTTGTGGGTGAGTTTCGGGGTCTGGCAGCACTGCTGGGACACTCTAATCTTGATTGCATTTGTTTTTCAGGAAATCCGTGGTGGCAAACCGGACCTATGGCCTAGCTACGCAGCGCGTTTGGACCGAAGGCCGAGAAATATTGCAAGTATGAGATTTTGCTTTTGGCCTGTTTGGGGGTGTTATGCTTTTTGGCGGGTGGGTTGGCGGGTCTTGGGGCATTCCTGGGAAGGTCTAACACCGGGTAGAAGTGGTTGGGACAAAATCCTCGCGGAAAAGCCTTTTGGCACTTTTTGTAACTTAGGGTTCGTTAGGGTTAGCCCTAGCAGCAGGATTGCATGTGTTTCGGGGTGTTCTAGATTTTTGCAACTGAGTTCAGGGGTCTTAGAGCACTCGTGAGAATGTGTAATTTTGGTTGCAAGTCATTTGAAGAAAATCCATGGTGGGAAAGGGGGGATTTGGCATAGTTAAAGAAAGCCTTTGCCACTATTCTTAACTTAGGGTTCGTTAGGGTTAGCAGTATTTCTATTGCATGTGTTTGGGTGGGGGGGTTTTCGAGTCTTGGAGCGATGCTGGCTATGGATACTTTTGCTTGGTTGCTTGCAAGTGGTTTGAATGCAATCCACGGTGGGTAAGGGGGTACTTGGCTCCAAGAGTATCTTTCAGATCCTGAATAATCTCCTCCACCCTGACTGCGTCAAAAAAACTACTCCCCCGACACAAGCACTCTGTAATGATCTTGCACAGTTCTTTCAGGAGAAAATTCAGACCATCATCCATAACCTCTATACCTGCCCCTCAATGGACAGTCTCAATGCCCCTGGGACTCTCCTCCCTGACTCCGAGTCAACAAACCTAGAAAACTTGGTTCATTTGCAGGATTTCCCCTCTATCCCAGAACCGGATTTTGTGAGACTGGCGTATGGGATCACCTCAGGCTCCCCTCTCGACCCTTTGCCCCCCAAAATATGGAAAATGTTTGGATCAGAACTCTTTGGTATTCTTCGGAAGATCTGCAACCAATCCTTGTGCTGTGAATTTGTTCCAACACCTTGGAAGCAGGCTCTCATCACTCCGCTGCTGAAGAAACCCTCCTTGAACCCCGAATGCCTATCCAACTACCGGCCTATCTCCCTCCTGCCATTCCCGGCAAAGATTGTCGAACGCTGGGTAAGCTCTTGTCTCTCCACATATCTGGAGCAAAATCACATGCTGGACGATATTCAATTCGGGTTTCGCCCAGCGCATGGGACTGAAACAGCTGTCCTTATGGCCATGGAAGATCTCCGTATGCGTGCAGACAGGGGCCAAGCAGCAGCTCTGATCTTGCCGCATTCGATACGGTCAACCATGCGATTCTGTTAAATAGACTAAGGGAATCCGGGGTGGATGGAACGGCCCTGCTTTGGTTCCAGTCCTATCTTAGAGACAGGAAGCAGGCTGTGTCCCTTCCCCCTTTTCAATCTGCCTTTTCATCTGTGCCCCATGGGGTGCCTCAAGGCTCGTCCATCAGCCCCATTCTTTTTAATGTATACCTAAAACCTCTGGTCACATTAATAAAAACCCATGGGCTGCAAACCATAAACTAGGCAGATGATACACAGCTCATCCTATCCTGGGATGGGGCAGAATCAATTCCCCTAGAATCTTTTCATGATTGTCTGAGAGATACTGCTAGGTGGTTACAGAACAACTCCCTGCAGTTTAATTCCGCCAAAACCGAGGTGTTGTTTTGTGCAGGTAGTAAGATTCCCCGTTCGCTTCCAACTGATTTCTGGCCCCAGAGGCTTCAGAAAAACCACAGCCAGTGACTACTGTCCGCAACCTGGGGGTAATGATTAACAGCAAGCTCAGCTTGGAGACTCAGGTTGCGAGAACAGTGTCTACCTGCTCGGGCCTATTACGCTCACTTCGCAAGATTATGCCACTCCTCCCGGCACAAGCCCGAGCGCTGGTAGTCAGGTGCACTATTCTCAGTCGCCTGGACTACTGTAACGCCTTGCTACTTGAATCTCCATCTGTTCTGCTAGACCGACTGCAAAGGGTTCAGACCGCCGCCGCAAAACTAGCTCTTGGCTGGACAAGGATATCTTCGGCCTCTGCGGCCCTAGCAGAACTGCACTGGCTCCCCTTGAAGCAACGAGTGGCTTTTAAGGCGCTTTGTCTTGTGTTCAAGGCTTTGCACGGAGTCGGACCCATACCCTTGCAAGCCATGTTCACCTGGTACACTCCCACTAGAGCCCTCCGTTCAGCCACAGCCTACCTTATGTCAGTCCCTAAATTTAACAAGGTTAGGACTGGAGGAAGATCCTTCAGAGTTGCAGCAGCAAAACTATGGAATTGTCTGCCCCTGGATATCCGCCAAACACCGCAACTCCTTTCTTTCAGAAAACGCATCAAGACCTGGCTGTTCCCCTAAACTCGATCACTTGACAACCCTCCCCAATTTCGCTTAAACCACTGTTTCCATCCCACTCATTCTTTCCTCTCTTCTTTCCCCCTGTGGAGCTACTCTCTGTTTCAGCGCCAGGATGCCTGCAAGGCGACAGCCGCTCTCTACAAATGTTTTAAATAAATAAAATAAATAATACTTTTACTTTCAAAGTACGTTTTGTCAACAGTTTTCTGCTAGGCCTCGTTTTTTGAGATTTGATTGGGGGTCTTCTACATTTTTGCGACTGGCTTTAGTAAGGGTCTGGGTGGGAGCACTGCTGGGAAGATCTAATTTTGTTCTAAAACACAGTTTACAGTACACCTAGCTTGAGGGGAAAGATCAGCGACATTAATTTGCCCATACTTATTTATCCTTCAAAAGGTGACTCAGACAGAGTACGCACTTTCAAAAATATTGTACTGTCTACTAGGAAAATCAAAGTGTGACTTTTTGCACTCCACAGCCTACATACCTTATATTTATTTATCAGTGGTGTTGTAATATTATATCACTTCCTGTTTTTCGTTGAATAATTACAGGCCGGGTTTCAGTCTGTGCAATGGGGAAAAAAGAATGGAGTCAGGCTTCACATTAGCGAGCCACAATTCAGCATCAGGCAGGCAGTGGACAGGGTGTCTTCTGGTCACCAACATTGATGGACGAAGCGTCAGCTGCAATGGAGGAGTGCCGCTAATGAGAGGAATTTTTTTGTGCATGCAACTTACTTACCAAATTCAACAGGACAACTACAACAACATACAGATACAGTATCCTTTGTGTTTTTCTCTGACTGTGACTGCATTTCTTGGATCTCTCTCTGCTTCTAAATTGATCCCTTAACACATCACTTAGTCCACTCCACTATCACATCTGCACCACACATAGTCATTTGTAAGTGCTCCTACGTAATTCGCAAGTCGCAGCACGCCCCAGCCCGTAGAGGACTGGGATGGCCCCAATGATGAAGCATGTCACCAAGGGGCAACCCTGGTGAGTGAGGGTACACCTAGAAAAAGAGCAATTTCTCCTTTTCTATCTACTATACCTTCCAGACCAACCCCATTGAGTGTTGTGAATGGATTTATAGTGACCAGCAAGGCTCTCAGGTATCTGGCAACAGAGACCTTATGTTGAATATAGTTATCAATAATTCCACATACGCCCTGTACTGTCGCATTCTTTCTTCCACAGTTGTCGAAAGTACTACTTACTTTTCACTGACATGCATGCAGTACTGCATGCACTTTCAAAGATTGATGGATAGGTTTGTACCCAAAGATTTGTTTATGTTCAATTGTTTGTCCATGCTGTGCTTTTTTTACAGGGTGTCTTCTGGTGACCAACATCGATGGACGAAGCGTCGGCTGCAATGGAGGAGTGCCGCTAATAAGAGGATTTTTTTTCTGCAGGCAACTTACTTACCACTTTCAACAGGACAACTACAACAACATACAGATACAGTATACATTGTGTTTTTCTCTGACTGTGACTGCATTTCTTGGATCTCTCTCTGCTTCTAAATTGATCCCTTAACACATCACTTAGTCCACTCCACAATCACATCTGCACCACACATAGTCATTTGTAAGTGCTCCTACATAATTCGCAAGTCGCAGCACGCCCCAGCCCGTAGAGGACTGGGATGGCCCCAATGATGAAGCATGTCACCAAGGGGCAACCCTGGTGAGTGAGGGGACACCTAGAAAAAGAGCAATTTCTCCTTTTCTATCTACTATACCTTCCAGACCAACCCCATTGAGTGCTGCGAATGGATTTATAGTGACCAGCAAGGCTCTCAGGTATCTGGCAACAGAGACCTTATGTTGAATATAGTTATCAATAATTCCACACACGCCCTGTACTGTCGCATTCTTTCTTCCACAGTTGTCGAAAGTACTACTTACTTTTCACTGACATGCATGCAGTAGTGCATGCACTTTCAAAGATTGATGGATAGGTTTGTACCCAAAGATTTGTTTATGTTCACAATTGTTTGTCCATGCTGTGCTATTTTTCTTGTCTCCCAAAACCTTTCCCAAAAACCCCCGTACCCATCCATTTTTCAAACCCTAACCCTCTTCCCCCGGGCTGTGTGGTTTTGATTGATGTGTGACTAAATTACAGCAATAAATCCACACACTTGCTGGGGAGGATAAGGTGATAGCAACAGGCTGGTGAAGAAATCCGAGGATATATTCTTACTCTGCTTGACAAAGACCCATGGCTAATGTCAAAGAACTTCAACCGAATTAGTTATACTTTACCATTTGTTAGGCTACAATGTGGCACTGTTCTAGTGTACTTCTGTCACCTGCTATATTCTCTATTGTACCGTTGTATTGCTCAGGAGGACAAACCAGATTTCATTTTCTTTTTTTTCATAGGCATGCAACTGCCACTGTGTCACACCACTAGTACCACCGCTATGAGGAAATTTTATCCACCCAGGATTGCCAACCTTATTCGCTGTTTCACCTGGAGCCAGCCCTGGGCCTAGCCCTACTTGCAAACAGAAATTACAGGTAAGATAGGCGTTTGGTTGGAGGTAGTATAATGGAGTATTAGGAGAGACGAGAGATTGGATTGACGGTAGTACTACTAAAGTCCTAGGACTATTCAGGAAAACAAACTTACTGTTAAACCCCCACCCACCAGACTCAAAAGCAGTAAAAAACAGGTATGGTCAGATAAAGTTTCAAAAAGTATATTTTTATAGCCCTAACAAAATAATCTCCCGCAAGTCCCTCCCTAACCCCAACGATTGTCCTTGAAAAGTCCCCAAAAAACCCAACTCCCAATTCCCACCCCCCAAAAGTCTCTAAAAAAGGGGCAAGGGACACTATGGCAGGGTGCTGTTGGATTTAGCAGCCAGGGCATCATGCTCCTTGCGGAGGGTGGCAAGTTCGAAGCGGAGGCCCTCCACCGAGTTCTTATAGTTATGGACCTCCTGCTCCAGGTAGGACAGTCTGAGGGATAAGCGGCGCCGGTGTGCCTTGTAAATCCTGTGAGGGGCAGCTGCTTTCTTTGCTGCTCGGCGGTGGCGTTTGGCTTTGGTAGCCCGGCTCCGTACCGCTGGAGCACTGCGCTGGCTGGCAGCCCGCACGGAGGAGGATGCAGCTGTCCCAGTGGACGTTGTTGTTGTACCAGACTGCACCTCCTCCTCCTCCAGGGCCACCAGCCACCGATATTCAGTGACAGTGGCATCCAGCCTCCGTTGCCGGGCCATTCGAGCCAGCTCCTTCCTCCTTGATGGTGTCTTGGATTTGGAAGGAGCAACTACATGAAGAAAGAAAGACATAGTCTGTAACCAATGCTCCTTAAGATTAACACAAAATGATTGAGCAGAAAGTTGTCACAGTACAAGTAGCAAATTGAAAGCACAGTACATAACTATTGAGGACAGTATCTATGTAACCTCTGACTTCTTCATCCTTGCTCTAACATTAGTGGGAGTTTAAGGAACAAATTCTACGAGCACTATGGACTTCCATTACAGTCGACTATGACAGTACACCACTCTTATTCTTCTTCTTCTCTCTTGTTTAGGAAAATTGGTACGTTATCTTATGCAAGCCGGCATAATGCCAGCGCAGTGAACTTGCACCCGAGAAAAACAGACGCACACCATGGTGAGTGAGACAGACTTGCGTTACTGTACCGGTCCAGTACATGCAGGTGGTGAAGCTCTTACTTTTCTATTACGGGTGGCACTGAGAATACTCTGTTAAAAGGGCTACTGCTTAATTAATTTAGCTTTCACCCTACAGTTCAAATGAGTATTAGAAAAGGAAAATGAAGAAGCTAAATTATCTGATTATCTATCACTTCACATGGGATGTATTTGATGACATATGGGATGACTTTAGGTGCTCTGCTTATTATTGAGTGAACAGTGATACCCCCACACATGAATGACGTACTACTACTAAACTAAAGTTATTAAGAGAGGTAGGGAGTGTCCACCGTAATAACCGGATATATGCTGTGCTTGCAGTTGCAATACAATCTACTGCTACTATTCATGGTAATATTTGGACAACGTTACAACTTCTTTTCCTTGCCTTTCCTACACTGGAACGGACGTGCGGGTGTGGTGTTACATGCTCTTCAAAGTAACACTTAGTTCATCCAGTGACCGTCTACTCTCTCTAGATACACATATGCTATCTAAGAGTCAGATAGTACCATGAATGATCCAGGCATCCATCCATTCAAAGTATATGCACACATACAGTTTCTGTCTCACCCACCCAGGCTGTTCTCCTTCCACCCATCCTTGCTTCATCATTCACCCGGCCATGCACCATACCATATTCTTTCCTTCCCAGCCACCTCGGGGACCAAACAAACACATATCATTCTTCTTTGCCAGTCATCATTACATTTCTCGTCCTTCCACACTTACTTACACCCTTCTTTCGCTTTTCGTTCATCCCATCCATCAAGTTCACCTCAGATCTGATTGGGATTCTTCTCGCCAAAAACTTCACAGCTATGTCGAAGTACATTTAGAGGAGGCTACTACCTGGTTTATTTATAATACACCCATGCAGAAAGCACACTCTGCAGTCTTCAATCTCAATGACTAAGGAATGTATAGCTTACCTCTGCCCGCCACCACCGTGTGAACCCTCACAGGCATGTCCTTGTCCGGCACTTGCACCGCCTCCTCCCCAGAGTTGTCCTCCTCGTCCAATGCCACCACCACCTCCGCACTGGCCCCGTCTCCAGATGTTCCACCTACAAAGTACATTTAATAATGTTAGAATACACCACTCACTACTATATAATATTTGGTCTGGGAGGAAGAAAGAAATGTGAAAAAAACAGTATACAATTTAATAATTTATGACTGTGTACTCTAAAGTAAAAATGTCCCTTTTTCCAGGGAAGGCTGTTGTCTTGCTGCACTTTTTAGCACAACTGATGAATGTTTGCTTTTTACTTTTTAACACGCACCACTTTTTCTCCTAACAGACAGAAGCTTGACTTCTAAGAACACGAGCAGGATCAAGTTCAAACCAGGTGAGAGCTCGGCTCGACCACAAGAAATTAGTTAGTTAGTTAGTTAATGACATTTGTTAAGCGCTTGGTTGCACAGAGAACAGTGCGTTCCCGCGCTGACAATCCCACCAACATCTCTTAAGCTTAGCTCACAGAGGATGAGCACTAGGGACAGGGGCAGACTATGCTGAATTTGTCATGGGGAAGAGATGGGTTTTCAGCCTCTGTCTGAACCTGGTTTCAGACGGCTCCATCCTCAATTCGATGGGTAGGTCATTCCAGTCTTTACTGGCAAGGTGTCTAAAGGAACGTCCTCCCATCCTTGCTCTGTGTATCCGTGGCACCACTAATAGCATGCTGCCCATCGACCTCAGAGGGCGTGAGGGACGATAGACTGGAAGCAAGTCCTGAAGATATGGAGGTGCTTTTTTGTGAGCTATACGGTGGGTGATGCACATAGTTTTAAATTTGATTCGTTCCTTTATTGGGAGCCAGTGCAGGGACCGTAATGCATGTTTCCCAGAGGCTCTCCTAGGGAGGTTAAGGACCAGCCTGGCAGCTGCGTTCTGGACGCGTTGTAGCTGTGTTAGGCCTTTTTTACTGAGTCCACATAGGAGGGAGTTCCCATAGTCTAAATGGGAGGTGACCAAGGCATGTACCATAGTTTTTCTGGAGCTGGGGGGCAATAGGTCCAGGATTTTCCTCAGGACCTTCAAGAGGCCATAGCATTTCCCGGCAACCTTACCAACATGATTGGTGTAGGCTAGATTAGAGTCAAGAAGAAAGCCAAGGTTTTTCACTGTGTCTACCGGGGCCGGGACAGAGCCCACTTCTATGGGCCACCAGGCAGAAGTCCAGATGGAAGGACAGGGACCTAAGATAAGAACTTCCGTCTTATTACCATTAAGGCGGAGATAGTTCTGCTTCATCCAGCCGTCAAGTGCCACCAAGCAGGCCGAGAAATTCTCAGCATCCACAACTGGATCACGGGACAGGTTGATCACCAGTTGTGTATTGTCTGCATAGGAGACTATTGCAACACCATATGACTCCACCAGTTTGGCAAGGGGTTCCATGTACATATTGAATAATGTGGGGCTCAAAATCGAGCCCTGTGGAACCCCTTGTCTGAGACATCTTATACTGGATTTACATGGTGGACAATGCACTTGAAATCTCCTGTTCTTAAGGAAGGAAACCAACCACTCATGTGCAGATCCGGTTATTCCCTTTTCACTCAGGCGGTCCAGTAATACGGAGTGTGATACGGTGTCAAACGCCGCACTTAAGTCCAATAGGACAAGTGCGGCCGCTGACCCTCATCCGCCTCACCCCGCAGCAGTTCTGTTGATAGTAGGAGGGCGGTCTCTGTCGAGTGTTTGGCTCTGAATCCCGACTGAGACGTGTGGAGGAGCTTGTTTTCCTCCACAAAGCTCACCAGCTGTCGGTTAACCAATTTTTCTACTACCTTCGCACAGTAGGGAAGGAGGGAGATTGGTCTCAGGTTGTCTAATTGCGTTATGCTGATGTGGGCTTTCTTTTTTATTGGGACAACTTGGGCCAGTTTCCAGCTATCCAGAACTAGACATTCATGGAAGGAAAGCGAGGCCATGTTACCTATGTGCTTCGCTACCTGGGAAAGATGACTGCGAAGAATCCTCGCTGGTACCGCATCTAAGGGAGAGCCCGAGTGAATGTCCGATAGGATGTTGATAAGCTCCTCTGCTTGGGGGACCACAAATTTCCCAAGTTCTTCCCTGACCTTATTTTCGCAGTTAGGGTCAGGCAGATTTGTGGCTTCAGAGTTAGTCTGAAACGATGCATAGATCTTTTCAACCTTCCCTATAAAGAAGTCTGCGATCTCATTGCATGACTCAGTCGAGGGGGGGACTTCCCCTGAACTCGCTAGTGGGGCGGAGAGTTCCTTCAGAATCATAAAGAGCTCTTTAGATGTGTTCTCTGCACAGTCAATCCTTTTATTATAGTAATCTCTTTTAGATTTCCTGATCTGGCTGTGGTAGGACCTTAGTTCACTCTTATAGACTTCACGTAGTGAGGGGGCATATTCCACTCTCCATCTACGCTCCATGGTTTTACATTTGGTTTTAGCGGCACGCAGCTCAGCGGTGAACCACGGAGCGGATTTTGTGCTCCGTGCCATGGCTTTATGAGTCCAGGGGGCTACATTATCCAGCGCACCCTGAACCCATTCCTCATACATCCTGTACGCCTCAACCAAATTGTCGCTGAGCTTAGGGGGTTCCTGTCCTAGGGCTTGACTGAAGGCGTCGTGACTGAATTTCCTCCAGTCCCTGCGCCTAATAGCGGGAGGTTTCTGTAAAGGCCCCCTGTTGGGCAATCTTCTAAGTTTAAATGGGATCAAATAATGATCCGACCACAGGATCTTAATCGGGACAGAAACACTTATATCTTCCCGATTTGCAAAAATTGGGTCCAGCAGATGTCCTGCTTGATGGGTGGCTCTGTTGTCAGCTAAAACAAACATAAGAGCTCTAAGTTCATTAATTAGGGATACAACCTCTCTGCAGTTGACATCATCCAAATGCACGTTGAGGTCTCCTACAATCATGAACTTATTATGGCGTAAAGCAGATTACATTAGAGCTTCGCCGGAGGCTTTCAATGAAATTTCAAGAAATGTGTCCAATTAATCGTCAGCACTAAGCACTTTTCCATTTTCAGTTACACGTTCACTTTTATGACAAACTTGATTTTAATAAATGTGTTTAATTTTAATAAAGCTTTTAAACTTAAATAGACTCTGTGGTTTTTGGTCCTCCAGACTAGAGTGGATGAGCTAAAGGTTTTGGAATTTTTGCAAGCATGAGTCCGTGCCTCTGCCATCGGTGACTTTGGGAGCTAAATGACTCTGCCACACTATCTAGTCAGTAAGGAGATTGGGGGTTCAACTACAAAGTCTGTTATCACTGAGGTATGTGGAAAGTCTAACAGCACCTATTATAATTGATAAGCTAAGCAATGCATTATTTAGTGTCCATAGTTCTGTTTGTGCAGATTTGTCCCTGCAACAGTAGTAGAATGGATTGTCCTCCTATCCAAACCAAAAGTAAAGTAGTATCTTATTCTTTCTTGGTGGTCATTCACCTTTTTATTGTTGGCAATGGTCAAAGCATAAACATTTAGAATACTTGAAAAGACATTATGGACAATCCCAGAGGACTGCACTCAGTGCATAGAGCTATTGCTGACTAGAATGGGAGTCCAATGGAAATGCCAAATGTGCAATCTTAGTTAGCTACACAGACAGACTAATAAGAATGATCTAGTAATACCACACGGAGTCATAGTCGAGGCAGGATAAGAATTTAGATCCTGTCTACAAGAAGATCAAAGACGATTTAGAAAAAATCGAATGAGGAACGCTAGGAAAAAATAAGTACTTTATATTAATATTAAAACTTACTGGGGCCAGCAAAGGAGCCCTCGCCTGCCCGGTCCTGGCCTGCATCATCAACAGCACCCTCCTCCTCCTCCTCCTGTGTCCTCCTCTTGCCCCTGGGGGAAGCTGATGTACAACATGAAAGAAAGAAAAACAGAAAACATGGATGATATTTCTTAACCAAATCAAACATTTCCAAAGAACAACACTAAAGTTTCCTACTACATTAACCAGTCATTAAAATACTCAAACTATTAATTCACCACCACTATTTCTTCTTATCGCCATGTGTACAAAGGAAGGACTGGACTTGAGTCTGTAGGGGCTGATTTAGAAGCCCCTTGCGGCTCTTTTGCTCCATTGTTGCGTGACTTTTGTGACGCAGCGACAGCACAAAAGAGGCGCAATGGTGCGGCATACATTAACAACGTGACGCATATGGGAGATGCATCACGTTGTAAAGCCCTGCGCCAATAGGGGGTGTTCCGGCGCAAGGGAGGGCGTTCCTGCGCATGAACGCATCCTAAAAGTGGCTGAGGGAAATCTACAAGATTTCAATCAGTCACTTTGAGGTCACTTTGAGGACAATGATGCGTGACTCACTCAAACCCTGCGCCTGCTTGAAGCAGACGTACGGCTTGACGCAGCATTGGGGAGATAGGGCACCCCAGAGCATTGATGGAGCTGCACCATCGTTGCGACGCAACTCCAGCAATGCGCCGCCCTTACGTCACAGATTCGTAACGCTTTGGTGACGTTTTGGGCCCATGGTGCGCCGCATTGTAAATACGGCGCACCATGGGTGATGGTGGCGTGACGCACAATTACTGGCGCATCCCTGCTACTTTCCAGGGATGCGCCGGTAATTAATAATCAGAACCTTAGTGTGTAGCATTACGCAGTTCTACACTCATACATAATTTCACAGGCCAATGAAATGAACACAAAATCTAAAACAAATAAGCATAGTAGCAACACTACTGAGAAGAAGGAGAGCAGTGTACCTGAAATGCACAGAAGATTTTGAAATATAATTTACCTACAATGTAATGAGCAGCATTATTGCTCTTGGTAAAAAACAAAAAATTGCAATATAATAACACAGCAGGAGAAAACATAGTAGTAAAGAAATAGCTACTACTACTCACCAAGCCAGGGGATCTCAAGGCCAAGGAGGTCGAGCAGATCCCGCTCACGGGTCAGGACATCCGTCCAGCGGTGGGTGGCCTGGTTGTAGGTGCGCCAGACCCGAGAGTGGTGGTAAATGGCCTGGCACACCTTCTCCCACCGCTTCCGGCGCTCCCGGACCCCGTACCCGGCACTGATCCTGCCGCCTCCCATGATGGTCCTGGGGAGGCGGCGCTGAACATAAAAAATGAGTTGGCCCAACTCCTCCGGGGTAAAGATCTCCCTGGGTACGACCTCCTCCCCCCTCAAACGCCCGCACGGGAGCCGGACACGGGGTGCGGGACCCTTCCCCTTCTTGGGATGCTTCCCGGCTCCCTTCAAGATGGTCTGGGCAGAAAGGAATAAAGAAAATAGAATAGGGAAGAGAAGAAAAGAAAAGAGTTTAAAAAAGTAGTTTAAAATTAACCAAAAGTAGCAGTAAACACAAAAATTTAGGGCTAGAAAAATAGAGGGATAGATAATAAGTAAAATAGATCAAAAAAAACTTCAAACAAGCAAAGGATAGCAGAGATTGACAGAGGATACAAAGACCATGCCCAGAACCATAGCAATGAATGAGAAACAAGATGGGCGCGCCCGTTCACGACCGCGCGGATAAGTTCGCGCGAGATTTTCCTTGCGAACACGCGCAAAACTGTACTGGCAAGCCGCAGACTTTGCTAGATTACACTTCGCGCCCGGAAACGGAAATACGTCAGGCAAACAAGATGGCCGCGCCCTTGAACGACCGCGAGCGGCTTGCAAAAACGCACAAAACCTTGCCAACTAACACGCCGCAAAAAAACAAATTGCATATTCGCACAAATTTGCGGCTTCCGAATCCGATCTCGCGCGTGTTCGCGCCTCGCGAATCCCGCGAAATTGCAGAAAAACAAGTTTTTCAAAACTGAAAGCACTCGGCAGGGGCAAGAGTTCAAACTCATCATTAGTAACAATTCCCTGTAGTGCTTCCTGACTGGGGCCCCTCCAGAATTCAGTTGCTAGTTGCAACAATTGTATGACCCTGCTCTGACCCTCACAGCAGGCTCATAGAATAGCTACAAGTAGGCCACAAAGGTCCTGGGAAAAAAAATGCACTGCAACAGAAAGCAAATTACAGATAAGGAAGCAGGTGCCAGACTGGAATTTTAAAACAGTGACACATTAATAAACTAACCCCAAATTAATTCATGTCAGTTGAAGCAGGGCTGGTGTGCTTGCTTTCCCCCCCCATAATCTACAGTAATGATGAACCATAGGGTGGCTTTGATGTAACAGAGGGTTGCAGTGGTGAAACAGAGGGTGCTGGGAACCTGTGATGATGAACCAGACGTAGAAACAACATAATCGCGACCGTTGCGTGCCGAAATGTAAGTTCGCAATTGCGAACTGGTACGAAACCCTCGCGAACTGGCAGAAATCCTTGCGAACACAAAAAAAAATCCGCAAATTCGCTGGAATTCGCGGATTTTGCGGATTGCGAGTTCGCAAATCCGCGAAATTCGCGAACGCGAGATTCGCAAAATTCGCCCATGCTAATTACAGGGTGACTGACAGGGTCAGGACTTGCATCAAAGAGGAGGTCTCAAAGATGCTTGCTCTTGGGATGATTGGGTCCTCCAGCAGTCCTTGGGCCAGCCCAGTGGTCTTGGTTCCGACGGCTGCCGCGGCGGGTCCCACACCCGAAATCCGGTTCTGTGTGGACTACAGAGTGCTCAATTTAGTCACCAAGACTGACGCGCACCCCGTCCGCAGAGCTGATGAGCTCATTGATGAGTTAGGGGCTGCACGGTTTCTCAGCACATTTGACCTGACGTCTGGGTACTGGCAGATCGCCTTGACTGATGGGGCCAAAGAGAGGTCAGCATTCTCCACACCAGATGGGCATTTCCAGTTCCGGGTTATACCATTTGGGAGGAAGAATGCCCCTGCCACATTTCAGAGGTTGGTCAACCAGGTGTTGGTTGGGCTGGAGGAATTCAGTGCCGCCTAGCTGGATGACATAGCAGTGTTCAGTGTCACATGGGAAGAACATCTGCGCCACCTCTGGGAAGTGTTGTTAGCACTACGCAAGGCAGGCCTCACGATCAAGGTGAGTAAGTGCCAGATTGGGCAGGTTCTGTGGTGTACTTGGGACACCAAGTTGGGGCTGGCCAGGTGGCAACCCTACAACCCAAGATTGAAACCATACTGGCTTCGGAACCCCCCAAAAGCCAGACAGAGGTGAAGGCCTTCCTAGGACTCACTGGGTACTACAGGAGGTTTGTCAAGTGGTATGACAACATTCTTGCACCCTTGACAGAGCTGACTTCCAAGAAGCAGCCAAAGAAAGTGATCTGGACTGACACCTGTCAGAAAGCTTTTGACACCCTGAAAACCGCCATGTGCACGGCGCCCGTGCTCCTGGCCCCTGACTTCTCCAAAGAGTTCATTGTGCAGACAGACGCTTCAGAGCATGGTGTAGGGGCTGTTCTCTCACAGATGACTGAGGAGGGCTGGGACCAACCTGTAGCCTTCATCAGTAGGAGGTTGTCAAGGTTACAAGCACTCTTACCTGTAGGATGCTTGTAGATGGATTTCGCAGAGACGTTGTGGACCAACTTCCCCGAATTCTAGACAACACCTAGTGATTTAGTTTGTACATTCAGGTAATCAAATAGAAAGCAGGGAGGTAGGCCGGATCGGGGACGCTACCTGTTCCTTGGTTGTCAACCTGCGAGGCAACAAAGAAACCTTTTGTAATGTTTATCTCTTTATTCCTGTAAACAATTATACTACAACTACTCTTAACTGTTTCCTTTTATCTAACCCCTAAAAAACCTACCTGCGACTGGTAGAAGCTAAGCGTCGCGTCCGTGTTGTCGTCGTGAAGGGGTTGAACCAGTGTAGATGGTTGTCGAGAGAGTTGAAGCCACAAGGGAAGTTTGTGTTTCTGAGGAAAATAATTACATAATAAGAATAAGTTACTGTCCTTTCTAAAGATGTTCAACACCCCCAATAATAGCATCTACCATTCTTCATGTCACTTACTCTATGTACTCACTCGTGTCTTTCTCTTCCTTCACAACCTAGGTAGAAACAAAACTAAGCAAAGAAACAAATTGCAAACCACAATCATCAAATATATTGTCCCAAGATTTCACTTTGATATTTTCTCAAAGCCCTTTTCTTTTCTTTCAGAATGTCTGTATCAGGATGTCGCCCTAATCAAGATTCACCAAAAAATGTCTTCAAATAATCTTTCAGGTAAGTTCTAGTCTTTAGAACAAGTTGCTGCTTGCTTGCGATGGGCGCCTTGTAAACAACAAATAGAAAGGTTTCACTTAGCTTTTTAATGTCCGTGTTTTTCTTTGCAGGGATGCGCGAAGAAGAGAAGAATTCCTTCAGAAGTCTTCGGGCGTTGGCTGGTGTTCAGGCTCCCAGGGCGCTCCAAGGTGAGTTCCTCTCGAGGGCGGCAGGAGGCAAAGCGTTTGAGAAACGTTGGGTGTGGCTATTTATAGCTGAGCCACACCCGAGGGAGGATGACGCACCGCGCACCTTTTTCCTGCGTGCGTGTGCGTCTCCAGAATGTTCCTCAGTCAGCCGATCAGTTTTTAAACTGCTCGCCTGCAACTAACTTCCCGACCAGAACTCTGCTTCAAATAATACTATTACTTAACAGTTTCTTTACCTTGACAATAACACGGCGATTGATAACACTTAGTCTGTAAAGCACCAAGAGAGATCAAAGTGCGCAAAGCGATATGCAACATAAAACCTCTGAAGTTATGTACATTTATGAATGCATTTTACCAATCACAAACGCAATATGCATTTTGCACAATCACAAACGCAATACATCATACTTCACATTACACATTGGTGTGCTGGATGCATGGGACAGGAGTGGGTTTCTTGAAGGGATAAAACTGCTCTCTTTAGGGCAGAATGAGTGTACGACTAGCGGATTCATGACAGAGGTTACTTCCACGGGAACAGAGGTGGAGTGCAATTGAGAGTTAGGCATTTGCTGTGGTCTGGGCATTGAAGAAGCTAAGACCCTACCTGTTTGGGTCTCATTTCCAGGATCAGGAAGGCCACAGGCCCCTCAGATGGTTGATGCAGATGAGGGGTGAGAATCCTAACTTGTTAAGATGGTCCATTTCCCTACAGGGGATGGATTTCACAGTGGAACATCGCCCCGGTACAGATCACGCCAATGTTGATGGTCTGTCCAGATTTTTCCGACTTAGTGATGAGAACTCCCTGGGGTAGGGTAGTTCTCCCCACATTTCAGCTGGAGGGGACATGTGTTAGACCTGGCACAATTGGTGTGGGTCTCCCTTCCATTTTTGTTGCTGTTGTCTCATGTGTTTTGCTGGTGTTAGCTGCTCAGGGCACTGTTCCACTGCCAACTAGTGCCACAGTGCAAGTGCTCCCTAAACAAAGTGTATATGATAATTGGTTTCCATGAATGGCTTATTTGGTTCACTGTTAGACCCCAGTAAGGTGCACTAGGAGTGCCAGGGCTTGTAAATCCAAATGCTGCTAGTGGGCTTGCAGCACTGGTTGTGCCACCCACAGAAGCAGGCCTGTAAAATGTGTCCAAGGTCTGCCATTGCAGAGCCTGCGTCCAGTTTGGTACTGTCATGCTAACTGGGTAAGTGCACCCACTTGCCAGTCCCTAAACCTTCCCTTAACTTCATATTAGTCACCCCTATGATAGGCCCAAAGGCAGGGTGCATTGTAAGTATAAGGTAGGACAAGCCCTGATGTGTGTGGCATGTCCTAATAGTGAATTACAGCCAATTTCGTTTTTCACTATTGCAAGGCTACCTGTTCTCATAGGCCAGAATGGGCTGTAGAATTGTTACATCCTATCATCCTAACAGGCTCAGGGAACATGGTAGAAATTCAATTTTAGTATGCCTGAACTCAGAATAATAAAATATATCTTTTAGTAAAGTTTATTTGAATGTTCTGTGTTTGCAACTACCACTTTTAGAAAGTTGGTATTTGCTTGCCTAACCATTTCAGCCCGCCTCTGCTAGGATGTGCATCTGCTGTCTGGTTTTTGTGCGTGACAGGGCTAGGGGTTCCAGGACACAGACTGGGGCTGCCAGGTGGTGAACAGAGAGATTTCACTAGGATGGGTGGCTGGAGTGCCCCTTGACTCTGAATAGGACTGTGCTCTGCCACCACAATGCTGGCTCCACCCCCTGGGTAGCAGCTGATGTCTCTGCCCTGCACACTGAAAGAAGAAGCCAGAGTCTCCAAAACAAAGTGCTCCAAAACTGAGCTGAACTAGGCACAGGCCCCCTGGCCTGCAAGAACAAATGATTTGCAGTATAAGTATAGGATCCCTGCTACTAAGAAATTAGATCCTGTTCTGAACCAAGCAGAACCTTTGCCCGACAAGAAGGACCTAGAAAAGCTGCAAGGAGGAGTACTGTCCCTGACCTGGGGGATTGGCCTGTAGTGGGTGCCTTGCTGCGAGAGGAGAGGATTGAAGAAACTTGTATCTACTTGTGCATTCTGAACAATCTCAAAGGGCTTGTATGTGAGCTTGCCCCCTGAATGGAGTCCCAGGACTATTGGACTCCCCCTGCCTTCACTAGCGAGCTGCTGGACTTTGCACGACTTTCCTCGCCGCTGGGGCCACGATCTCAGTGCGCCTCGTCCCCCCATTAGCCGTGAAGCATGTGCTCGGCCGCCCCGCCCGTGTGACACTGCTCCGATACGAGTCGTAGCTCACACTGTCCAGCCAGGGCCGCCTGCACTCTGCTTCACCCTCCCCGCCTGTTGGAGCCGCACTGCTCGCTTCGCCACCCCCACCGCAGGAAATCTGTATCGAGTGCAGCTCCAGGCGAAGTACGGCCTGTATGCTAGAAGCGTACCGCCTGCCTCGCACCGCGCTGCTGACCCCTGAAGACCGCCCCACGCTCCAGAGCTCGGCCCGTACGCCACGTACCGGCCGCCTCAGGCGGCGCTGTCAGCCTTGAGAAAGCAGCACCAGCTACTAAAGGTGCGGCTTGAACGACGCGTGGCACGTGAAGCCTCCGACCAAGACCGTCCACCTCGCTTCCCCTGCCCCCGCTCTGCGCCTTGCAGGAGACACCAGTACGTACCGGGGCTTGCATCGCAGAGGGACCAAGAACGCTCCTGGCCCGCTTCACTTTTGCCCGCATCATCAGGACCGGACTTCACGAACCATAAGGTACTGTGCCAACGACTCGTACCCCAGTAGGGTACGCCTCAGACCGAAGTGTACGCAGTGCCCGTTCCTCACTTTAGACTGTTTCCAACCTTGTGGGAGTCAAACATTAGTCTGGGAAGCCCCCAGGAACCGAGAATTACGTTTGTTTAAATAACTCTTTGCCTGAATTGTATTGTGGGCTAATTTTGAACGTTTTAAATCCTTATATAAAGAACACTTATTTTTGATACAGTCCTGGTGTGGTGTCCATGTGTGGTGCTGTCACTGAGTTACTGTGTATACTTACAAATGCCTAACCCATAACTCTCTGAGATTAGCCTTGTCTGCTCGCTCCACGCCACCTAGAGGGTGAGCAGGGGTTATTTTAAAGAGTAAGTCCCTTGCCCTGACTAGAGGATAGGGTCCCTGCTTGTCACAAGTACTTACCTGTGCCAACCAGAGACCCCCAAATATAACAGGAGTTAATAAAAAAAAAGTCTCCACCCAATGGGACTTCCTTTAGTAAACAATATTTAGGCCATAATATGTATCTTTCTATATTTCTGCTAATGATATTCTAACTTTCAATATTGATAGTGTCAGTGAGGTGTCGCAGGACATGTATTTTATTTTCAGCTGTTCCCTAATTCAAGGTTTGCTACGTGAGAAAAATATAGGGTTCTCAGCGCAGAGCAGAACAGGGCCTGAAAGCGATGCGGTAGAGGCGCTGGTTGGCGGGGGTGCTGGCAGGCTGACCTGAGCCGTGGCAATTGAGCCACTACTGGCTAACAGAACCGGATTCTCTGCCACAGTGACCAGCACGCTAGGACGGCAAGCGTAGAAAGCAGCAGCCATGCGTGGTAACTGCTTAGGCACTAGGGGGACTACCCACCACAGACAGAAGCTGCCAATGTTAGGCCAGTGTGGCTTGTTTGTGGCAAGACGGTCACCCACTTGGCTCACTGCCCCTGCAATTAGTTGCGCCCCTGCAATTAGCTGCACCTTCTGCCCCTTTGCGTCACTCCTGCAAGGCCAACAAGGCCAATAGATTGCCAGCAGCTACAGACTCACACAGCTGGACAGACAGTTAAGTGCATGTCCCTCCGACCCCTTCATGTCACAGAAGTTTCTTGGGTTAGTACATTTGCCCAGATAGCCTGCCTAGGCTTTGCTTGGCTTGGTTTGGCTTCAGATCAAAGGCCAGAATTTAAAGCCTAGCGCGTTGGTTGCTCAAAGGCATTACTAAGGCATCACCGACCACAACTTACATGGCTACACATTCTACCCCATCAGCTCTACAGATAGAATGTGTAGAGATGATAATGCAACTTCTGCCTGGAATGCCCTGACAGGTAGAACTTAGAATGTAGGGAAAAGAAAACCAGTACTGAAAAGACAAGGTTGAGTCATGGATGTAACTGCTGTGTAACTGCTGAGGGCATCAACTTGAAATAAACTTATTAAAGAGGATATGGATTGAGCCTCATTACTTCATTAAGTGCCATCAACTGTTGTTGGGCAGGGGGCAGAATGTATATGATGTCCTCACCCCTGGTGACAAGTTTAACATGACTCTCCTAAGTGGTAAGACATTTATTTCCATGTGTTTGTCCGTAACCGTCAGGAGAGCCTATATTCAGATTCCTTTTTGGGAAACAAGACGTTTGAATTAATTAACAACTGGAGGCTGTAGCGGCTTTCACTGGACAGCACTAGCATTTCAGATTTATATCAGCTCGTGCTCGCGTTAATGTTCGTGCTGCCCTGAGGCATGTTTGCTCGTGTGAGGACTGCACAGCACGAGTGACTTTAATTAGTAATTGCTTGTGCTATCTTTACTGTCCATTACCAGCGTGAGAAATTCCAAGTGAAGTTGTCTTGTGCTACTTTCGCTGCACAAGACTGACGCCTGCTGTCTTGAGGCATGTCATGTGGGAAAGGTGACTTTCGCTACCAGCCCCAGTTACTCCCTGTGAAATCAACTTGTGCTGCCTTCACTGTGCACGTCTCGTCAAAGCCGTCGGCCTGAGCACGGCATGTTTGGACGCACTAATCGAGTACCAGGGGAAATGTTAGTATAATAAGGAAAAAACAACAACAAAAAACAAAGGAGTTTACTCACCGTCAAGGAGTTCCTCGTGGAATTGCTCACCACCTTTCTCCAAGTGTGCACAAGAGACAGACAAGGGTATAAGCTCTATTGCCATTGAAATTAAAGACAGACAAGGAAGAAAATAAATTTCAACTAGACTGCTAGCTTTGGTTATTGAAGTCATCATTCTATGCCTGCAAATAACAACTTTTAAGGAAAGTAGGTTTGTTATTGTAGGAAGGAACATTTATATTTCAACTAGACTGCTAACTTTGGTTATTGAAGTCATCGTTCTCAGCCTGCAAATAACAACTTTTAAGGAACGCAAGTTTGTTATTTAAATTTAATGTGTTAGCTTGTGGTGGTAGCTTATTTTGTTAAATTATTGCTTTATTTTTTTATTTCAGTTAATTGTTTTCATCGATTTTAAACTATTAACATGGGTGATCAAGCCATGGCATCACCTCCTACATTCCTTCCCACTCCAGGTAATCCAAATATTCCTTGGGACCAGTGGAAGAAATAATGTTTTACTTATATGTTAGCTATTGGGGGTGACAAATATGATCCAGTCAGTTATCAAGCCGTTTTGTTACACCATTTAGGGTTGGAAGGGAGGAGGGTATATGAGAAAACTCCTGAGATTTCTTTAGGAATGGGGAATGGCCTGAAAATGTTTATGAAATGTCTATTCAAATGCTAGATGCACATTTCGTTACTAAGGTTAATATGGTGATGGAGCTTCACTAGTTTTTTTGAAGAGTACAATTGGTTGAGAAGGATATAGATACATATGTCATTGCTTTACAACGGTTATCTTTAACATGCATTTGAGAATTTAGGAGATTCACTCATCAGAGACCAGATCGTAAGATGCACTAATGATAAGAGAGAAAGAGAAAAGTTATTTTTGATTTTGATTTTTGATTTGATGTGGATTTATATAGCGCGAAATTGCTGCCCGGAGGCGTCCAAGCGCTGAGAATACCAGATCCAACAGAGGGGGGAAGGCACGGGAGAAGGGGGAGGTTAGACTGAATGGAACAGGAAGGTTTTCAGTTGTTTGCGGAACGTCGTAAGGTTAGAGTTGGATCTTAAATGCGGTGGAAGGGTGTTCCAGGCCCTCGCCGCATTGTAGGAAAAAGACCTACCTCCAGCTCTGGATCTCCTTACTCTCGGGGTAACTGCTAAGAAAGACTGATCTGATCTTAGGTTCCTGTTGGGCCTGTAGTGCTGGATTAGGTCCTGTGTGATCTTGGGGCCAGAGTTCCAAAAAGACTGGTGGGCTATGCATAAGGCCTTGAACAGCACCCTTTGGCGCACAGGTAGCCAGTGGAGAGAGACCAACCCGGATCTGACTGACTGTCTGCGAGGGATGTCAAGTAGCAGACGTGCAGCACAATTTTGCGCTATCTGCAGCCTCCTCAGAGTGGATTCTGGGGCTCCGAGATAGAGGACGTTATTAAAATCAAGGCGGGATTGAATCAGGCCTTGTATCGCTGCTTGCTTGGCTTCCATAGGAAGAAGGGGGAAGATTTTCTTAAGCATCTTCATGATGCCAAAGCAGGTGGCCGAGAGTTTGGTGGATTGTACATCGAAGGAGAGTGATCTATCCATCCATATTCCCAAACTTTTAATACTGTTTTTGGGGGTAGGTGGAGGACCCATACTGGGTGGCCAAAGGGTGGTCGGGAGGCTGGAGATCGAGTTGCCGAGGACCATAAGCTCGGTCTTGTCTCCGTTCAGTTTCAAGGATGATAAGGACATCCAGGATTTTACCTCTTCTAGACACTCTCTGAGTCCGCTCTGTGCAGGTAAATTGGTCTCCTGTGTAAGGGAGACCACTAGCTGCGTGTCGTCCGCGTAGGAAATTATCTTAATCCCGAACGGACGGACGACGTCAGCCAGTGGCCTCATGTACAGATTGAAGAGAGCCGGGCTCAGAGAGGATCCCTGGGGAACGCCACAGTTCAGGGGAATGCTGGTGGAAACTGAATCACCCTCGAACACCTGGAAAGATCTATCCTCCAGGAAAGACCGAAACCAAGACCAAGCTCTGCCCCTGATCCCAACCTGGGCCATACGGTCCAGCAAGGTGGCATGGCTGACCGTATCGAAGGCCGCGCTGAGATCAAGGAGGATCACTGCCACTGATCCTCCCTGATCTAGGATTTTCCTTGCCTCCTCGGTGACCATGAGGAGGGCGGTCTCGGTCCCATGTTTGGGTCTAAAGCCGGTTTGGGTGGGGTCCAGAAGAAGGTGTGTTTCTAGAAAGTTGGTGAGTTGGAGATTTATGTATTTTTCCAGGACCTTGCTCGCCCAGGGGAGCAGGGATATTGGGCGATAATTGCTCATATCCGTAGGGTCCAGGCTGGGCTTTTTCAGCAGGGCCTTCACCATGGCCTGCTTCCAGACTGTGGGAACTGTGCCCTTAGAGATGGAAGTATTTAACACTTCCCTTAGTATGGGTAGGGTTGTTTGGGCGGCTGTCATTATTATCTCTGGGGGGGCAGGATCGTTGGGGGAGCCGGATTTGACCTTGCGTGCCAAGGACTCCAGAAGGGCAAGTTCCAGTGGAGGAAAGTGACACAGCGTGGGAGATTGAGAATTACACGCTGGCTCAACAGGATGTGGAGGCATAATTGTCGGAGGGGAGTTGATCCGGGGGAATGCCGAGTAGATGGAACTAATTTTCTGATGGAAAAATTCTGCGACTTTTTTGCAGTGTGAGACGGGCTTGTCCACTGATGGACTGGGGGGGGGGTTTAGTGAGTATATTTATGATTTTGAAAATTTCCTTCGGCTTTGATTTGGCAAGGACAATTGACAAGGGACCTCAGTCTGACAGAATCCATTTATGTGGTGAAAGAAATGTAGCAAGCTACGAAATAGTTGAAGGAAATGGACACTTCATGAAAGGTAGTACATGATGTCGATGGTGTACTAGCTATGATCCTGGAGGTATAAAATTCCAAAGGAAACTTGGGGGAAAATTAAAGCAATCTGAAAAAGGATACAATTGGCAGTAGTCTGAAAAAAGAATTAGCAACAAGAGAAATTAAATGTTCCGATGTGGTGCTCTAGGCCACTTTGCCACCAGTTTTATGTATGCAGCAAATTACATAGTATGTTGTAATTGTGGTAAAAAGGACCTTTTTGCTAAAATGTGTAGGGCAAGAGTTGCTCCGCAAGAGTGAGGGTGGTGGAAGATATTTGTAAAAAAGTTACTGAAATTGTGTTAACTATTCAAGATGAGAAAATGGGAGGTATGGTTAAGGAGATTTCAAATGATGATACATGTGGATCTATTGAGAAAAAATGGGAAGAAGGAGAGTAGTGAGAAATTGGAAATGTGTTGTACGCTTAGATGAGTTACAGGGGAAGATGCTAGTGGACTCAGGAAGTATGTACACTTAGGTGTCCAAAGATACCTTAAGTAAACAGATGTAAAAGATTGGTTAGAACCTGACATAAAGCTGTGGGATATGGAGGAAAGAAAATTGAAATCCTGGCTGGGAGATGGATGAATATAGTGTTGGTGCATGGTCGAGTGTATTTAACTGTCTATTGTTTTAATTTGTTAGGGTGGTGTCACCAGAAAGACTTGGGTAAAGTTTTAAACCCCAATGCAAAAAATCCAGTTATGCTGAAGGATAAGAATATGCAACTTGTGAGCCAGGTGGATACTTTTAATGAATGGGAGGTGAAGAAGTATCCTAGTGTATTTCAGAATGACTTGGGGTTGCTTAAAGGGTTCTCACACAAGATCATCTTAAAAAAGGAGCTTTCCCAGTGGTGCATAAGGTGAGAAATATACTTCTCTTAATGAGAGAACCTCTGCAACAAGAATTGAACAAGCTGTTGAGCCAAGGGATAATTGAACCCATAGAGTCCTCTGAATGGCTAACTCCAATTGTAGTTACTCCCAAGGGAGGTGGAAAGATTAGGTTATGTGTAGAATTAGGAGACCTCAACAGGAACATCTGGGTAGACTGGCAACCACTTCCAAAAATCTCAGAGATACTGACAGCTATGACTGGGGGAAAGGTGTTTAGTGTGTTGGATATGTCGGCAGCGTGTCATCAAGTCAAGTTGCATTAGGATTCTAGACACCTTACATCATTTGTTACCTCTTTGGCTACATTTTGTTATCCGAGTATGCCATTTGGATCAGCATCATCAGTGTTTCATAGAGTAATGAAACAGATTTTTGAGGGTATGGAGAATATGTGGTACTTCCAAGATGATGTGATTGTAGCTGGTAAAGATGAGTTGCATCATGATGAGCTGCTTGACAGGTGATGAGACATTGCGATGAGTATGGTTTGACTATTAGAAGGGACAAATGTCAATTCAGGAAGAAGAGTGTCTGGTATCTTGGATATGAGATATCATGTGAGGGAATTCGCCCTAAAAGGATTATTGTCAAAGGTATAAGTGTTGAACCATGCCCAGAGAGCAAGGAACAACTGAAGTCCTTTCTGGGATTAGAGGAATATTGCTTGAAACTTGTGAGGAACTTTAGTGAGATTGTCAAAACTTTAGGGATGCTGATGAAAAGAAATGCAGTGTTTGTATAGACTGATACATGTGAGAATGCTTTCAAGCAAATCAAGGAAAAGACTATGCAGGCTTCTTCCCTTGCCCATTTTGAGGTTAGGGCCAAAACATATGTAGCACCTGATGCTAGCAGTGTAAGCTTATGAGCTGTGTTGACTCAGGTGGAGAATGGTCAAGAGAAGATAGTAGGATTTGCTACCAGGAGATTTCAAGGTGCAGAACAATCTTATTCTGTGATCGAAAGGGAGGCCCTAGCATGTTGTAGGGGGATAAGACATCTTAAATATTTTTTGTGGGGCCCACTTTTTAGAGTCAGAACTGACCACAAGCCACTGGTGCATTTATTTAAATGTGGCAAAGGTTTGGAAGGAGGAGTTACACCAAGGATTTCCAGGTGGATGTTATCAGTCCTGGAATTTAACTTTGAAGTGGAATACTTGGAGGGATTAAAAAATGTGGTGGTGGATTGTCTGTTTAGGTTTCCTACTAAGGAGGTTGTGGAGGATGGTGAAATTGATGTCAGTGATGCATGTGACATTCAAGAGGCTATAGTGTTGAGAAAAGAGGAATGGGATGTTGCTATGGACAAAGACTTAGCGGTCTATAAGCCACCGTAGCGGTGCTGCGCCCGGCCGCCAGTGGTGCAGCGGTCCCACACCGCCAATTAGGATGCCACCCCAACCGTGCAGTGGTATCCCCCATCCACAACACTGGTGGGCGTTGTTTACAGCACCGCCTGCCACACTGCTGTGGATGCACCTTGTGCATTTGCATGCACAACGTGGCAAGCACCGCGTGGTGCCTGCCACCTTGTCCAAGCCAATGTAGGGGGGTATGTGCACCCCAACACCCTGGGGGCCCGCAACAGGTCCCCACAATCAGGGACAGCATGCCTATCCATGGCGGCAACGCTCGGCACCGGGCAGTCTTTCCGTCCGCCGAGGTCCCCCCGCCATCTTCATTTGGCTGGGGAAATGGGAGGTGGCGGTAGATAATGGCAGGTGGATCGCCACAACCAATACGGGTGGTGGCAATCCACCCGCTATCATAATAGACCCCTTAGTGTTGAAAAAAGTGAAAGAGAATTTAAGACAGGGCTAGCCCTAAGGGTCTTTTCATGAAGGACAGGGGGAGGAGTATTGAAGTGTTAAAGAAGAACTGTGTATTTTTCATGTTAAGGTGATGAGACAGAACCGCATCATCCTTCCAGCAGGTCTCTGTGACCGTATTATTTAATTGGCACATGAGGGGAATCCTGGAAGAGACATGACTAAGAGGAGAACAATGCAAAAATATTGGTGGCCAAAATTGGATCGTATGGTTGAAGAAGTGGTGAAGCATTGCTGTGCTTGTGCCAACAGTGATAAGGTGAAATCTGTGAGGCAACCTCTGTTGAAATCTGTTGAGTTACCTGGAAGACCTTCGGAGAAGTTAGCCATAGATTTTCTTGGTCCTATAAGTAGATTGGGTAGTGAATGCAAATTTATCATGGTACTTGTCGACTATTACACTAAGAGGTTTGTGATTAAACCGATGAGCAATATCACTATGGAGTGTGTGGTAGATTTTCTGGAAGAAGTTTTCTTGGAATAGGGCTTGCCGAAATCTATTGTCTCTGATAATGGAGTACAATTTGTATCTCATGTGATGAGAAGTTTTATAGAAAGGTGGGGAATCAAGCATGAAAAGTTTGCATTATTTAGGCCACAAGCGAATGGGATGATGGAAAAGATCAACTGTTTAATTATGGACAATGTGCAATTTCATTGCCTAATTTATTGTTTTAGAAGAAGGAGTTGAGGAAACTGGTGTGGGCTCACAGGACTACTCCCCATACTGTGACTGGTGTTTCTCCTTTTGTTTCCCTGAAAGGAAGAGTACCAGGGAGGAAGGAGAATCTTATTAGGTTGGTTGTGAAAGATCATGTATGTGTAGATCAGGAAGCAATAAAGGTTGAGGTTACTGTAAAACAAAAATGTGCAGAAAGGTACAATAATATGAAGAAAGGTGTGAAAGAGCCATGTATTGGAGTGGGTGATTAGGTTGTAACAAAGAAATGTGGAATAGTGACAAAAGGTGATAGTACATTCTCCACACCACACAGCGTTGTGGAGGTGAAAACGAATGTGATTGTTCTGGAAGATGGAACTCTCTGGAACATGGGAAATGTGGGTAAAGTTTCCAATCATTCTGTGTAAAACAATATATTATTAATATTGTATAGAACTTTTAATAGTTTCGGTGTTTCTTGGGTCACGTTAAATATTGTTGGTATGAACATGTCATAGGTACTTTGTCAAATTAGTCTATTCTTAAGTAGTTATGACGATTTTTACTCTGTTTTGTGGGGGGAAATGTGTGTAGAGTTGATGATGCAACTTCTGCCTGGAATGTCCTGAAAGGTAGAACTTAGAATTTAGTGGAAAGAAAACCAGTAGTGAAGAGAAAAGGTTGAATCATGGATGTAACTGCTGTGTAACTGCTGAGGGCATCAACTTGAAATAAACATATTGAAGAGGATATGTATTGAGCCTCATTACAACAGAAGGCCAGAAGCGTACTCATGCCCCACTGCCCCCCCAGACAAAATTGGCAAAAAAAGGGTGGGGTGATAGCCAAAACCCGGAGTCAGCTGCTATCAGTGCAGCAGGGAGGAGAGAATTGGATGGGCATCAATCAGTAATCAAAGGAGTGATCTAGGGATATCCTCCCTCCAAAGATCCTGCAAGCTGCCTAATTGAATTAACAGTCAACGTTGTCCTGCGAGTAAACTGGACTTTGAAACCAGTAAGTTGCATATCCCCGCAGGTAAAGCAAAGTGACAGAAAGTAAGCAAGCAGGTAAGTGAGGAGGCGGTAAAGGGGGTAGTTGGTGTAAGGAAATTGGGGGCGTTGGAGGTGATGCGATAAAAAGAGAAAAGGCAGCCACCCGTAGGGCCAGTTCACTTATCAACCGCCACCACCAGTTGGATAAAAGTCTGTCTTAAGATGCTTCTGCCAAAGAAAAAAGGCCCAAAACCTTTGGGAGCAGCAAAATGCAGAAAGGCAGGTTAGGACGAAGATTAATACATCTATAGCTGGAGATTTGCTAGCTTTTTAGCCCCCCTGCCATGATGAAGTAATTCAAGTTGAAGGTGATTTTACTCCTGCAGTTAATGAAGCTCATCCCACAGGAAAATATTTGGTGGTAACAATGACTGATTTTTTGGAAAGCATTTTAAGCCCCTTGCTTCACAGGATTCTGCAAAAAAGAGTCAGGTAGTTTCCTCAGTGACTGGCCTCCCGGAGTCGATTGATATTCGGGAAAAGGAAACTGAAGCTCAGGTGTAATACATCCTTGACAATCCTCCACTCCTTGTCTGTTTTGACCCACTGAGTTGAGCTTTGCATGCTCCGGAGAGGAGGCTGAGACAGCAGAGAGTGGAGAGGGTAATTTCCAAAGTAGGGAAGGATATAGAAATGGCCAGATGTGGAGTGTGCTGCCAGGTATATCAGATTTGACTGACAAGATATCTCATGAGGGGAACAAAGGGCTATGGCTACTTCAGAAGCAAATGTCAATGCTAGATGTTCTTCAAACACCCCTGGTTAGTTTGAAGCGTCCCTTGTTGTAAATGAGTCATTAAAGTAGAGGCCAGATTGTTAAACGAGATACTCTGTGAATTAAGAGCAACTCGTTCTTGTATGTCCTCGCTGGCAAGGCCGGTTGTCTTTGAATGATGTAAAGGAGCAAAATTTTCTGAGATATGATGTAGTGTCTAGCCACACCCTTTTCCCTGCCAAAACAGTTTTTATGAGCTCCTCTACCATTTATCACACGTTCCTAATATTCCCTTTTGTAAAAATTGCATTCTGGCCCTTTGATAACACTTCATCCGGCCAGAGCCGGAGTGTACTGCCCGAGCCAGAGAGTATGGCCCGGGTGCGGAGCGTACAGCCCTGGTGTGGAGATTCCGGCCCGATGGAAGACGTAAAGATACAACTTTTACATTATTTCTGGGAATGCCAAAAGTTGTAAAGTTAGATTTTTTCTCAGATTACTTTTGAGAATTGGCTCCCTTCGATTCATTTCAGAAATATAGCACAGCAACCCAGAAATATACTAAGATGAGTATTGACTGTAGTAAGTGAGAAGAGAGATTTTTGACAGTGGAGTTAAGCAGAATCTGGTCAATCAAAGGCTTTGCCAAGCTGAAATTGTTGGACTGGGAAAGAAATGGTACCTCATTTATACATAGGGACCACACATTGTCAGGCTCTCAATGGAAAGTCTGATCCTGACTATTAATCATGTGGAAAATTTGCAGGACGTGCAGCTTTGTGCATGCTAGACATAAAAGACCAGGAATATACAGCTATATATGTGGCTTGAGGAACAGGCTTTGGGTTTGGCTTTTGGTGTGTATTAACAACTGAAAGCAAGGAGTGCACGGAGAGGTAAAACAATTAAGTCTGGATCAAACATTCATAGATCGGCCTAATCTTCAAGTAAAATATATCAATGTTCTGTTTTTACACCTGCATTGGGGGTCACTAAGCAAGCAAACATACTTAAATGATTATTTGATATTTTTCTGAACTTCCTTTATATTTAAAACTTCATTGTGAGAAAAGACCCTTTTTGCAAGATCACCCTACTTGTTGGCATTTTTTTTTTATAGATTTAGTGCTAAGTTACTGACTTTGAACATGTGCAAGCTAATATCAAGCGCTAGACTCCTAAAAATAGGTAGAATTAGCTAACACCTTATTTGCATTTTTAACTTACCTGGAAGTCCCTAGAATATTGGACTCTGGCTATCCAGGTCCTGTAAGTTATGTCATTGTTGAAAAGCAGAGTATATTGTACAAACACTCAATAGCGGCTGGTATCTTGGTTTGAATGGAAGGGCAGTGAGGCAAAGGGGATAATGGACGGAAGACAAGACAAATTAAAAAAGCGACAAAAAAAGTGCCTTCCTCACTGTGCTCCTCCCCACTGCAGGCACAGGCTCCTAAAGAAGATTGCGGCCAATTCTTATGCTGCTTTCAAGCTGCTGGAAGCATGAAAGCTGCGTCAGGGTTGACCTGAGCACCCTCGATTTGCTGCAATTCAGCTCGGATTGGAGAAAGCCTCAGTGGGCATGATGGTTCGGCCATCCTCAGACAGCCAGCCAAACTGTTTTGTGAACTGATAATAGTACAAAACACTCCCCTAGTACCTGTCTTCCCACTGACCCACCCCAGCAAAAATAAAATGATAATAAACAAGGGTTTAGTATTGTTGTATTTTTAAAATGTTCTGTCAGCTTGCAGGGATGGCTATGCTCCTCTGCTGTAGCGGAGGAGCGGCCAATGCAAACATTCAAGTGCCAGTGCAAAGCATGCCTTCAGGTCTGCCCCTGAAACCTGAGTGTGCAGTTTTAATTACAATGCGACCGAACACTGCTCTGTTACATATTCCCATTTCTTAAAGGCCGTAAACCGGCCATAACACAAGGTCCCATTGAGAAATGGGAGGAGTTGTTCATTCCTGCACACCATGGCAGTCACTTCAAGGAGTCTGCACACACAAAGGGGCCCTGCTGGGAACCCCCAAACACGCTTTAAAAAATGGTTTCCATGTGAGACAGGCCATCATTTTCACCATGTCGGAAACCATGCTTTGTAGTCCCAAGGGCGTAAAGGCCCGCCCTTTGGGATCACAAGCAGGCTCTGACTGCTGAAGAGCTCCATTTGCCCGTCATAAGCCAGCTAGAATGACCAGCCTTTTAAATTTCCGACCCCCAGCATTTGAGGGGCCGCATCATAATGGGTCCCTAAGTGGCCATAAATCAGAGTGCATGGGATTTTAAAAAGTTGGACAAGTGTTCTTAGGTTTGACAATCCTGTCAGTAAAAATCCTCAAAGTTGTTTTTCACTTTGGCAGGGCTGTTTCTCCGACAGAAAACATGGTGTGACATTGTAATGTCATATAATGTTTAACTGTGGTTTAAGAGTAGCTAGAATCATGATTCCAGGACTCAAATTATTAGCAATTAAAAACCCAATCTGACGATAAAGTAAGATTTTAAATTACTAGTTTGAAAATCTTACTTTAATAAAATTGGCATTTTTCTGCCTGAAGCTTCTAGTAGCCCTTTCTGAGACAATCCCCAGCTGGCAGTATGCTGACGGAGTGAATTGCCCTCCGGGAAGGGAACAAAAGGGCATTTGATGGGAGGAGGTATGACCTCCTTCTGACAGAATGGCCCAGGGAAATGTGGCCACCAACTGTACAAGCTTCAAAGGGGTAGACCCCATCGCAGACAGATGTAACAGACACCCAGGCCTGCTCCTGCCATTGTCTAAGTATCCAGAGTGACACTGATCGCAGTGGATGGAAACCCTGTCCCAGAACTGTTTTATTTTCAGGGGGAGTTCCTCATTTGCCTACACACACCGTATATATTTAAGACTATGTGGTAGCACATCAGGATTAAAATATATACATTGTTTACCAATATGCTTGGACAATAGCCACCTGAAAGAAATTGAGGCATTAGTTGAGGGGGGACTGTACCCACCTCAAGTAATAACAACAAAGCCTGACAGAGTGAACTCTTAAAGTCTCTAAATTAATCTTATCTCAACTGCCAGGTAGCAACGTCTCAGAGCAGGGGGGCTTAACTTATAGGTAATGTAGTTATGCAGTAACAACACAATAATAAAGTCAAAACACAACACAATAAAAATCCCAAAGCAATTTAGAAAAATAGAGTAAATAAAAAAAGAATTTGACCAAAATGACAAAAATACAAAAAGGAAACTAGAGTTGTGAATTTTTAAAGTTTAAAAGTGAAAACAGCTCCAAATAATGTTAACCACCAGCTGCAGTCATCTGTTTCTGCTTGACCAGTACCTAGGCGAACGTTCAGTGTGACCGCGATGACTCCCGAGTTGGACACAGAAGCCTGGTCCTACCTGAGTGGATGTTTTACCATCAAACGTAGTCTCTGAAATACAAATCAAAAATCCTCAATGGAGTAAGGCAGCAGGCTGAGCTGAAGAGGGCTGCACGCCATCTGATAGCCACTGAATGAGGCATCAGTGAAGCCATTGACTTTTGGTGGGAAAGCACAGATCAAGAGAAATTTGTATTTCGGGCTCAAGGAAGGTCCCTTGTTGTCTGGATATTTTAGAATTTCTCCTCTAGTAAAAATTTCTACCTTTGAACTAAGTCACTTTTTTGGAGCTTAAATTGTTCCAGCAGGGCAAGCCAAAGAGGGCTCCATCAGGCCAGATACCTTCTCTGCAAGATCTCATGGAATCAGATTGGCTGCTGCAGAAAAAATCTGAGTTGGTGCAGCCTGAATCCTCAGCTCAGCGGCAATGCACCTTCATCAGATCAGCTTGGCAGGTTGGTACCGGTGCTCTGGAGACCTTTGAAGCCAAATAGTTTCTAATTCCCGGGTTTAAGGAAAAGTTTGGAGGAGTATAGTTTAACAGCAGCAAAGGGTCCAGGTGACTGTCAGTGATGCAGGGCTGGGTGAAGAGAACTGTTTTATTCTTGTCTTTGAATGACACTATAACATGGAAAGTATGCTCCACATAGACAACTTCCATGACTTCAGGATTACATTAGATTCAAGCAGTAATGTCTGAATTCTAGTAACCTGTTAGATCTGAAAGGAATACTCAGGACAGTGCTAGGAAAACTCAAGGTTGCGAACAGCTTGCTTTCCCTCAACCTTCCTTTTTAATGACAATCACTTAGGGCCTGATTACGATGTGACGGATATTCCGTCCGCCGTATTACAAGTTCCATTGGGTATATTGGAACTTGTAATACTGTGGATGATATATCCTTCACGTTTGTGATGGAGTATCCAATCTGCTATGATCGTAATCAGATTATATACATGGTATATACAGATTTACCTTCCAAAAACTGAGTGCTCTTAAGTTTAAGGCAGTTGGTGCTACCTCGAATGGAGAAGAATTATGAAGTTACACAGACTGATTCACAAAAGTAAACTTACACTACTTGACCATAAAAAGACTATCTGATCTTTTAAGGTGCAGAGAATCCGCACTCATAAAGATACCACTCGTAAATCCCTTTGTGAATAGCAAACTGTCATAAACCTACACGAAAGTGTAAGTTTACCTTTGTGAATCAGGCCCAGTGGATATGCTGAAATAGTCTGAAGTGCAAATCAAAGCACACATTTGAAGATAGCAGGAATAGCACAAATGGCTATATTGCTAGTCACCCTTACTGAGAGACAGAAATGGAGTGGTCAGCCTTCATCTCTCTGGAGTGGGTGGTTGTAGCGTTGTTGCTAGATGCAAATTTGGTTTCTCCTGTAGTGTATTGCCAGTGTATTAGTATACATATTACATGGGTGGCACTTTATTTGGTCACCTAGTAAGTTTTGATGAACTCCTAAAATGATTTTACAAACCTCTATGAAGTGGTGCAAATTAAATATGTGAGTTCATGCTGTGAAAGAACAGCTGTGTTTCTTACATTTTATATTATTGATTCAGTGGTTTGCAAGCTGGAATTTGTTGGATTTTATTCTCATGAGTTTGTGTATTAATGTATACTTATGAAATAATTGCCTTGTTAAGGTTTTCATAAAAACGCTGAAATGTACATATTTTTCCTAAGTTCACCATTTTACACTTCTCCATACTTAATAGTATATACACAGTATTGTTTTATGTTATGTTATGTTATCTGTTTTGTAAAGCGCAAACAGCTGCCCCAGCAACGGGGCGTCCCGGCGCTGGAACCATAACACAACCAACTGAAACGAAAGAAGGGACCTAAAGGGAGGGAAAGAGATAGGTTTTGGTCGCTCTGCGGAAAGCTAGAATATTGTCTATGCATCGGATGTGGAGGGGAAGGGAGTTCCATAATTTGGCCCCCAATAGTTTGAAGGAGCGCCCTCCGATGCGGCAGAACTTTGTGTGGGGTACCATTGCTAGGTGTTGCCCCATGGACCGGAGATTACGTTTGGGATTGTAGGGGGTCAACAGCGTACGGAGGAGCTCCGGACCTTCGTTCTTCATGATTTTGAAGGCGAATATGAGGGCCTTGAACTGGATGCGGGCTTCCATGGGTAACCAATGTAGTCTGTGAATGGTCGCTCTCGCCGAGCACCTTCTTGGGAGACCTACTATAGCCCTTGCGGCCGAATTTTGGATCCGTTGGAGTCTCTTTATTTCAGTTTTATTTGCTCCTAACAGCAAGACACTCGCGTAGTCCAACCTGGACAGGATGGTAGATTGTACGACAAGTTGTCGTGTTTTGGAGTCAAAATAGCCCAAGATGGGGTTGAGGCTTCTCAGTAAGCCAATGCAGGTTGCGGCAACTTTTTTTGTGTGCGACTGGAAGCTAAGAGCAGAGTCCAGCCACACTCCTAGGTTTTTAGCTAGAGTCTTTGGGGGGGGTGCTGGGCCAGAGATTGGGGCCACCAGAGGTCATTCCAGTTGTTACTATTTTTTCCCATTATCAGTACCTCAGTTTTGCCACCGTTGAGTTGGAGGCAATTTGCTGTCATCCATTTAGCAACGGCAGTCAGACCATCCCTGAATCTAGTGGCATCGGGAGAGGGGGCCTGGTTGAGGCTGATGACCAACTGGGTGTCGTCGGCGTACGACACCATTGTGAGGCCCCATTTCTTGGCAACCTCCGCCAAGGGTTGCATATATAGGTTAAACAAGGAGGGACTGAGGGCAGAGCCCTGTGGAACTCCTTGTCCTATGTCTTGGGGCTGGGAGATGAACGGAGGGGCAGATACCCTGAATGATCTGTTGGTTAGAAATGATCTGAACCATTGAAGTGCCGAGTCTACGATACCTATGTTTTCAAGGCGTTTCAGTAGGATGGCATGAGAGACCGTGTCAAAGGCCGCGCTGAGATCGAGCAGTATCAGCGCGGCACTTTTGCCGGTGTCCATAATTTCCCGTAAGCTTTCTGTGGAGGTTAGGAGCACGGATTCCGTGCTATGGCCCGGCCTGAACCCGTGCTGGGAGGGGTCCAGGATGTTGTTTTTCGCCATGTGCTCACTGAGAATTTTGTTCGCGTGAGCTTCCGCTAGTTTCGCGACCCATGGAAGCAGTGAAACGGGCCGGTAGTTCTCCGGTTTAGAGGGGTCTAGGGAGGTTTTTTTTATAATCGGTGTTACCCAGGCCTGTTTCCAGCAGGTGGGGACCGTAGCTGTGGCAAATGAAAGATTAAGGAGTGAGGTTAAGGATGAGAGGAAGAATTCCAAGGCTCCCAGAAAATGAATTGGCCTCATCGGATCTGTGGGTGCGCCAGATTTCACCTTCCTACAAAGTTTGGAGAGTTCTTCACCGGAGATGGCGGGTAAGCATGTGAGTCTGGAGTCTCCGAGGATGACATTGGGAGGGTTGATGTCCTCTGGACTATCCTGGGTGAAGGCGTTGTAAATTTTCTTCACTTTTTCCATGAAGAAAGTGGCTAGGTCTTCACATTGCTGCGTGGAGGTAATGTGAGAAGCCGGCTTGTCTCCGTTTTGTAGTTTTTGTACGATTTGGAACATAGTTTTCGTGGGGTTTGGGCTTGCTTTTATCTCAGTAGCGTAGAAGGCAGCGCGGGCTACCCGGATTGCCTTGTGATACGTTCTGAGAGTGGTCAAATATGCGTTTTTGTCCTCCTGCTTGTATTCCTTCCTCCATTGTCGTTCCATTTTTTTACAGGCTTTCCTCATTGTTTTGAGGTTCTCATTGTACCAGGGATTGGAAGGGGTGTTACGCCCTTTGGTCCACTTCGCTGGTATAATGGCGTCCAGTCCCTTGGTAATCCAGTCCTGGAAGGACATATATGATTTTTCAATGTCATCTATATCCTCCAGGTTAGGTCCCCCTAAACTGGCTGCTAGGTCACATTGTTGGAGTTTGTGCCAGGGTCGTTTTAGGCAGGAAGTGGGAGACTTTTTTATAGTGGGAGAGTTATTTGGGATGGAGAAGGTTACTAGCGAGTGGTCCGTCCAGGCCATGGGTTTAGGATCATCCGGTCTGGCCTCGGGAATATTCGTAAATACTGGGTCAAGCAGATGGCCCGCAACATGTGTTGGGGTTTGGACGAGCTGAATTAGCTGCAGAGCAGCTAGGTCTGCTGTAAAGTTGCTGATTTTAACATCCGACGAATTGTCTATGTGGAGATTGAGATCTCCTAAGATCGTAAAATTGGCCGAGCCAGTAATCATAGCGTGTGTTACCTCAATGAGCTCTTCAGTGAATTTCGTAGAAGGCCCCGGCAGTCTGTAAACAAAAAGGCCAGAAAAAGTGCAATGTGGACTTGTGGAGATTTTGAAGCGAGCGCATTCACAGTCCGCAATACCTTCCTTTTGAAAGGAGCAGGTAAAGGAGGATCTATGGATGGCGGCAATGCCCCCTCCTCTTGAGTCTCTATTGATACAGGTCATAGCGAACCCATCCGGTATAGCTAGATTGGGAATGCTGGTTAGGTCGTCTTTAAGCCAGGTTTCACTCAGAAACATTATATCTGGGTTCTCATCCATTAAAAGCGTTCTTACCTCCGCATGGTGTTTGACCAGGGATCTGACGTTCAGCTGCATGATGGTAAGTGACGTTTCCTTCCTTTGGTTCTCTTTCTGGCTGATAGGGCGTGGTACAGGTGTGACCAGATTACAGCTTTTACAGTGGAGGGCGGTTCGACCAATGCAGCCCTCTAAGTTGTAGCATCTGAGGCCAGGGTTAAGTGACCACAGTATATTACTGTCATATACGTATGACTTTTGGGCAGGGGGTCTGGCGAGAGGCGAGGACTTGGCGAGGATGGGCGAAGACGGGCTTGCCTTAAGCGCACCTTCGGCGCGCTGACGGCGCGCCCGCTGCGCCCGTCCGCTGCGCGTCCGGTGATTGCACCTCCTTAAAGGTAGGAGAGGGGGCGAGTGGGCGTGGCCTGCAGGTAGGCGTGGCCTCTATTCCTCGCCGTCAATGGCGGCATAACAGTTTGTTTTGGTGGAATCGGTGCAGCGAAGGGGTCGCTGTTTAGGCGTACTTCTAGCCCGTTAAGGAGGTGCCTGATGGGTGAGTGCGCATTTAAATACAGATTTTATCAGGTGACACAAAAAATACAATTTTTAAAATTTCCGTCCTCTCCCGGCTTCCGCCTCAGGAGATTGCAGAGTTCTGTCTGGGTCGCGCTGTCGGCAGCGTTTTATACAGCGGCGAGTGGGCGTGGCCTGCAGGTAGGCGTGGCCTCTATTCCTCGCCGTCAATGGCGGCAGAACAGTTTGTTTTGGTGGAATCGGTGCAGCGAAGGGGTCGCTGTTTAGGCGTACTTCTAGCCCGTTAAGGAGGTGCCTGACGGGTGAGTGCGCATTAAAATACAGATTTTATCAGGTGACACAAAAAAAAAAAAAATCAATCCTCTTTTATTGCATGGTATAGGCTCAATGTACACAGCTCAACTGCCTACATCCAACGGCCGGCAGAGCGTAACAGCATGGTCAGAACATAGCATACAGTTCAACAAACGCAGAGGGCCACCCCACGAAGAAAAGCTTCCGCCCATAGTATACATACAAGGTAATTGCTAAGATACCACTTCTATACAAGAAAAGAACAAGAAAAGAGACAAACACCCAGCCCCTCCACCCTCCAAAATCTCCCCTCCACCCCTCCACATCAGTCTCTGTCTCCTCATCCTACCACCCCATAGCGGCCGGTCACACCTCAGAATAATTTGGACTACTTTTGTGGCTCCTAGCGGGTCCAGAGGGATAAGCTGCAGAATTTGTAGATATTTTGGGCATGTGACTTCCCTCATTTCCTTGGAAAGGAGCTGCAGGAATGGCCCCCATAACTTCGCATGGTCTGATCCCTTCCCATTTACGCTAAGCAAAAGGCACTCCATTGCTAACAGGTACCAGAGACTCTGAATCCAGTCCCGTGGGTCAGGTATAGTCGAGGAACCCCACAGCGCTAGAAGAACCTGTCGCACTGCAAGCAATGCTACCACTATCTGTCTACCCCTCAACGAGCGCAAAGGAAAGTACTTGGGATGGGTAGTCCCAACAGCATGTGCTCAGGTGCCCGGTGGAGCGTAATTTAGAATGCATCATCAAGGTCATTAAACACCGCTGTCCAATAACGCACCAATTTCAGGCAGTGCCACAACAGTTGTGTCAGAAGCCAGGAAGGCCCCACCCCCACCAGCCGAGGTCTGACTTATTGCCATCCCAGGACCAATATGAGACTACTTTATAAGCAGATTCTGCACCCACGGTATTGAAGGCAGTGTGGTGAGCTTGATAAAAGATGTGTTCCCATTCCCTGTGCCTCAGGGGGCGCCCCAGTTCGATCTCCGAACGGACCTGCGCCTTCGAATGCAGCCTCTTAGGACGCATCATGATCATCGCGTATAATTCAGATATGAGCTTAGGGTCATCCTTCTTGTAGACTAACCATTTTTCGAATGCGGTCAAGGGACGAGACATTAAAGCGACATTGGAAGGTTGGCTCACCCAGTGTGCCAGTTGTGTGTACTGGAAGGTATCTGACTCCGGCAGGTTAAAATAGTCCTTGCATAGTTGGAAGAAGTAGATCAAGCCATCTAGATCAAATAGGGAACCCACCCTTTTGCATCCCTCCTCCCTCCAGCGATGAAAGACTTTGGGATGCGCACCCCGGCGGAAAGTCAGGATTGTCCACAATAGGCATCATAGGGGAGGGAAACGAAGTCCAACCCCTATGTTGCGCTAATTGATCCCAAGCTTTGAGAGTTGGTGAGGTCACCGGCGAAGAGTAGAGGCCCCAAGCTCTGTGCTTGCATGGAAGCCTCAGTTCACGCCAAATATTACAGCCAGCTACTGCCTGGTCCATAAAGTTCCAGTGCTTGCTTGATAATGGCCTATTCCATTCCGTGATATAGTGGAGACAGGACGCTTGATGATAAGCACTCAATAGTGGGAAGCCCAGCCCCCCAACTGCTTTCCGCGCGGTGACAAGGGATGATGCGAGCCTCGGTCTCTTGTTGCCCCAGAAGAATTTATTAAGGCGCCCCTGCAATTTCCGAAGGGTGCCCGTTGGCGGGCTTACTGGGAGCATCTAAAACAGATAAAGGATACATGAAAGCACAGTCCTTTTCACGGCCGCCACCCTCCCATACCAGGTTAAATTGAGGTGGGCCCAGTCGGAGAGAGCTTTGGAAGTTCCAACCACCAATAAGTTATAATTGAAGGAGACCGTTTTAGCAATAGAGAAAGTCAACCGGATGCTCAGGTATGTACTATCAGAGTGCACCCACTGAAAGGCAAAGTCCCATTGCAAATCATGGACCTCATCGTCCAGAACAGAAATATTAAGAACCTGCAATTTCGAGAAGTTTACTTTAAACCCTGCGATCTTCCCGAATTCAAGGAGTTCCGCCGCCAAATACCGCAATGTGGAGCGAGGTTGGGTAAGCGATGGGATATCATAATTGGCATACATACTAATTTTGTGGGTGTCAGCGCCAAACTTGATGCCCATGATATCCAGATTCAATTGTATACATTGGGCAAAAGGCTCCACAGGGTGCAAAAAGCAGCGGGGATAAGGGACACCCCTGCCGTGTCCCTCTGGAAATGGTGAACAGGGCAGATTTACACCTGTTCACTCTTACCGCTGCCTTAGGAGCCGCATTGAGACTTTGGACCCACCTCACAAAGTTATCACCGAAACCAAAGGCCAGCAGGACTGCAAACAGATACTCCCAGTCCACCCGGTCAAAGGCCTTCTCTGCATCAATGGAAAGGAGAAAATCCTTGGCCCGAGACCGGTGGACTAGGTCTATAAGTTGCAGAAGACGCTTGGTATTATCCCAACACTGTCACTTTGGAATAAAGCCGGCCTGGTCTGGATCGATGATACCCTCCATCAGTGGGCTAAGTAGCGCTGCCAAGATACTTGCGAAGAGCTTTACGTCGATATTTAAAAGTGAAATCGGCCGATAAGAGCCACAGTCTTTAGGATCTTTCCCCGGCTTAAGGATGACCGTGATCGCTGCCTCAGACATGGAGGGCGTGACCTCCCCAGTGTGGAGAAAAGAGTTGAAAAGCCGTGTTAAAAGCGGAGCCATCTCCACACAAAAAGTCTTATAAAACAGAGCGGAGAAGCTGCCTGGCACCGGGGATTTGGCTATCTTCAAACGAGCTATTGCTGATATGACCTCCTCTATGCGAACAGCCGCATCCAAAGCGTCGGCAGATGATTTAAACAGAGGCGTAAGGTTACAGGACGTTAGATATTCCGTCATCCCCCTTGAGCACTGATAGAACTGATGGAAGGACTCCACAATAAGGGTGTCTGTGGTATGCTCATTTGCTTGGGAGTTTCTAATGGACTGAATAGCTGACATCTGCGCCCGTGATCTTAGTCTATGTGCCAACATCCTCTCCCCTTTGTCCCCGCTAAGGTAAAACTTGTGTCGCAAGCGCAGGAGGGCATGCTCAGCTCTATCTAAGTCTAAGTGTTTCAGCATGTGCCGCTTCGCTTCCAGCTCCCTCCAAACCCTTGGAGCCCCTGTCTGTTTTTGTACTGCTTCTAGTGCTCCCACCTCCCTCTCTAGCTCTGTGCGCTTATCTTTGTGTAGCCGCACGAATAATGCCGTAAGCGCGAAGAACTCCCGCCGCAACACCAATTTCAAGGCCTCCCACAGCGCTGATAAAGGTGTATTCTCCTGGTCATCAGCTGCAAGGTAATTAGTTATAGTGTCCTGGACTCGGGTGACAACCGATTCGTAGTGGAGCATAGAGTCACAAAAGTGCCAGAGGGCGGCGGGCACCTGCCTTGAGAAGTAAATTGAACCGAGATGAGGGCATGGCCCGATAGAGAGCGGGGGGGTGATATCCGCTGCAGACAAGTGGGGCAGGAGAGATGTTGTGGCTAAAAAGTGGTCTAGGTGTACATAGGTTTTGTGAGATACGGAGTAGTAGGTGTAATTGCGCTCAGTAGGGTGTTGGACACGCCACACATCATTCAATCCGCCATCAATCAGCCATTGTTTCCCCCCCTGCGACAGTGCTCCCGTATGATGTCACCGCTGTTCAGATCTATCCATCCCTGGATCCATCACTTGTTCAGGTCTCCACCCACCAAGATCGAGGTATCCGGAGATGCCAGAACCGTAGAGAGGGCAATGCGCAGGAAGGATTGTAGTTCATTCAGAGCATATAGCGACCCAACCGTCAACTGCGTATGCTCCCATTGGACGTGGACAGCAAGAAATCTACCCTTAATGTCAGCCACCTGGGATAGTACTTTGCAATGTGCGCGCACGCTAAAAAGGATTGCCATCCCATGCTTTTTGGCCAGACCCGAGGACCACAATTGCAGCGGGAAGCGCTTGTCTCTCATCCGTTTAGTATCCTTGGGTGGAGATGGGTCTCCTGAAGCAGGCACACATCCCCCTCAGCATTTTCCAAGAGGGAAAGGATGGCCGAGCGCTTGGCAGGGCAATTTAGCCCTCTGGCATTAAGACTCACAACCTTCAAGTCTCTACCCATAGTACCCAGGGGCGAAGTAGTAGCCAGTTAGTCACCCAAGATCATAGGTACGAGGCGAATAAGCATGCAGTGACCGGGAACCATACATCCACCACACCTGCCTGAGAACTGATGCAGAACCCCCAAAGTAACCCCAAAACCCCAACAAAACCCCATTCTCTAAACCAAAATGCAAGAGTACATAACGGGAAAAGAAACTCAGAAACCTTGCACAGGGACAACAGTCTGTCTCATGGATCAAACATTTAGGGGAGCATGGCGCCATTCTGAGTTCCGTAACACGCCTGATACAGGACAAATCCACCAGACAAGGGTTGAACGATGTTACAACCCCTCCACAGAAAATCTCCCGCCTCCGGCGCCTGAAAAGGGCCCACCTGATGCCATTCATATGTGTAGCTCAAGGGACGCGGGTGTTATCCGTCACCTGTGACACAGATGATACAGCCGCCACCCTTTCTAGCATACTAGTAGACGCATCTGGTTTCGAAAGCTGGGGAGCTTTTCTGACATGCTGCCAGTCGGAGGAGCGCCTGCGCCATCTCGGAGGAGTTCCGGTGTTCCCAGATTTACAAGAGGACCGTTCCAACCCTAGGGAATCGTAGGCGGCGTCCAGGGAACGAATCTGCAGAAGCTTGCCATGAAGCTTGAAGATAAGCCGGAATGGGTGGCCCCATGAGTAGGGGATACTTTTGTTCACGCAGGTGGGTAGTGATGGGCTTAAAGTTCCTATGTTTGATAAGGGTGGAGGACGCTAAATCCTGAAACAGTGCAGGCTGATGGCCCTGAAACTGCACCAGGTTGAGGTAGTGGGCTTTGCAAAGGATTCGCTCCTTAAGTTGGAAATCATGAACACACGCCTGTATGTCTGGTGGGGGAGCCTTTGCGCTCCTTGGTTGGCCAACACGGTGGACACGGTGGACACGATCCATCTGTATGTCTTGGTCCTCGTCTTCTCCCAGAAGCTGATGGAAAAGCGCGCTGACATACTCACGTAGATTATCTCCTTCCCCCTTCCAAGGCACCGCCCGAATCCTGATAATGTTACGGCAGGAGCGAATTTCAAAGTCCTCCGCGTGGGCCTGGAGATATAGATTTTGCTCTGTGAGGCGAAGGACATCTTGCTGGAGCTGATGGAGATCGTCCTCACGTCCCAGGTCATGCTCCTCCAAGGTAGCTACCCGCTCCCCAATGGCGTCCAAATCTCGCCGCACCTCAGGTCGGAGGAGAGCTGAGAGTGGAGCTCCTGAATGTCCTCCTTAATGGCAGAGAACAGTTCAATCATAAAAGCTTTGGTTGCTGGTACATCATTGTCCTCGGGTTGCGGCGACTTGGCGTCTGCCTGAGAGGTGGACTGACCTACCGTTTTCTGTAGGAGATCTTTCAGAGGCTTGTCTTTCCTATTCCTGGAGGAGGACATGTCGTCTAGGGAGAGGCCTACTCGTATCAACGTGTGAGCAAGTCCCAGGCAAGATCAGCCACTCAGGAAGAGCTGGCTGGGCCCACTCCTGGCAGAGCCTGGACCCAGAGCTACGGCTAACAAGCAAAAGAGTAGAGCTCAGTACCACCCAGCCAGCATGACCCTCAATTTGCAGCAGCGTCAGAGCCCGATTCTCACTGAGGGGAATATATCTAGAGCGGGAGGAGGAGGCCCCACGATCTTCTCCACTCCCAGGTATCTCCCCACCTAGGCACTGCCACGCAAGCCAGAAACTGCCAATTCGGGCCTCCACCAGTTTGTTGAAGGTCCCTACTGATCCCTGCGCCCAAGTAACCCCTCAGTCAGTGGCTCGAGGGACAGGAGGAGATCTGGCACATGAAACACTCTACAGTGGGGGGGATATGGAGACCCTCAGCCAGGGGAGCACTGTACACTGCAGCAGGCCCCCCCCACCGTTGCCGCCTCTCCCCTGCCGGGTCACACAACACCCACCGACTGCCGATACACAGTCAGAGTATCCCTACCGGGGGCCAGACACTTGTTCTCTATCTCATTCCATCCCCGTCTGCCCAACATAGAACCAGGTCAGCAGTCTCCACAAAGGGCAGAAGGCCTTAGCAGCACTTCTCCACATGCAAGATGCAGCTCCAGAGGGAGAGCCACCACTGCCCGCTGATTCGTGGGCCGAAGACAGGCCCACCGTCCCCAGGCCAAAGACTCCCAGCAAGGCCCAAGCAATGATTACACCGACAGGGGGAGGGAGGCCCACAGTCACCACCGCTCCTTAGGCGTGGGATACGCTCAGCGCAAGTTACACTCTCCAGCCCAGCTCTTGCCACATGGCGCCTGACACCGCCTCTAAGCCAGGTGGGGGGAGAGCGCACAGGCTGCCACAGGCAACATAACGAGCTCCAAGCTTCTAGTAAGGCCCCCTCCACTAGCCAAGCCCCATACCATCCGCTGTCTCACGGACCGAGTTCTAGGACCTAGTGACTGCCGCCCCTCTGCTCCTTACCTCGGGTTCTTCCAGGCCTCGAGGACCTCGGCCCCTCTCAGCAAAGTCTTGCACACTAGGGGTCCGATCACTGCTCACAGCTGGGCCTGATCACTGCTCACAGCTGGCCCACCTCACGGCACAGACTAGACAGCCGCCCCTTGCACCTGGGCTCCGCTCTCCTGCCTCGGGCTGAAGTTGCCACGCAACAAAATGGGGGTTGAGGCGTGGGCCCCACTGCCATCTTGACTCCTCCTCTGTTCTGCAAAGGGTGCCGCTGCTCAGCCCGCTAAGTCACCTCCTCAGTAGCGTCGTTTAGCGCCCTCCTAAACAGACGGGGTACCGCAGGGAAGGATTGCCACTGCAGCCTCGTTGCCGGGCCGCAGCAAGGCCAGGTCCGGACCACCCAGTAAAACCAGAACGCCACCTCACAGCAGAGAAAGAAGCACACTGCCAGTGTCGGGTGGCAGTACGCTCCGTGGAACTCAACGTCCAGCTCAGATGGGCATCAGGAGGGAAGATGAATAAAGCTAATTTCGGACGGCGCCGGAGTGACAGGGAAACACGTCCTACTCCGCCGCCATCTTGGCCAAGCCCCCCAGTATTGTTTTTATAAGTATCTTTGGCTTACCTTTTCTGAACTTACACATTTAACTTCACATCATAGTATTTACTTAGCTCTTTTTGCGTTCTCCCCTTCGCCACCTTTGCCACCATTGGCAAATAAACTGTCATGGAAGACGGCTCTGTGTCTGGCTTTATTTCATCGGTCTTTAAATAAGAATACTGCAAGAGCTCTGCTTCGTTATGTTAAATGTATACCTATTCACTCACTCCTTTCTATCCAGCTTTAGAGGTAAATGGATTTTTACTAGCTAGGAAGTTTCTTGCTGTGAAAGAGTCTCCTCACTCGACTATCTGACGATGTCGCTCACATGTGCATTGTTAAAGAAAGAAAAGTAATGTGAAGGTAATAAGTGTTTGATTTATAATGTATTGCTGACACATAGAAAATACCAAAACCCCTGTCCCACCATGCCCTACAATCCTAAACCCTCCCTTTCCCCAGCACCATGTACAATTCTACCAAGCTCACAACACACAACATTGATTTTAACATCCGCCGCTTCTGCTCACGTGCAATAGTGGGAATGGAAGTGAAAACAAGGAGGAGTGAAAGAGTGTAGATAGGGAAAGTCTCCAGTGCATGCACCATGTTGTTGTGCTCTGATCACTTTTTTTAACTCTGTGGAAGATCCATACATATCCTTTCCTGCACCATCATAAGAGACTGATACAACGAGGAGTGATCATTTATTCACGTCTTAAACACACCCCTACTTTTACATACCTGCAATTTCAGCAGAAGGATTCTTCAGCAGATAAAATACCACTGGCAAGCTAAAGCATCACAGCATTCATTTCTGAGGTAAAAGTCCGCTTATTGAAGTTATACTTATTGAGAAAATTACATTCGAAAAAGTGTCAGAGGATTGTGCATTGCCACCCTTAAATACATCATTGTATCTTTGCAGGAAATGAACGGCAGGAATGTTTGAGGAGTATTTACTCTTCTTTGAAACATAAAATCGACTTTTTTTGCAGAACAAAGATGTCTATTTCAGACGATAGCTTCACAGAAAGTAACAAATCTAACTCTTGCACAAAATGTTGTGTTTCTTGTATCTGAATGAGCAACGTTGCATGCTTCCAACCATTCTGGTCTACAATGTGCTCATCAGGATGAAGAAGGGGGCCTCAGTCTGTCCCCCGGTGCTTTCCATCTGTCGCGATCGATAGCACAGTAATGCTGGTGGTGGAGTCCTCCGAATGCAGTATTTCACAGGGCAGCCCGAGCGTAGCAAATCCACGGGCGATGATTATCACTTCGAAATGTGGACACATCCATTAGTGACTCTTCTCTTAAAATGTGGGGTTTCTGTACCTCTGAAAGGGAAGGCGATCCTGGCTGCAGTGGTGAGCCGTATGCAGCAACTTTGTCTGCCTGGGCCCTTGGCCACACAAAAGCGCAATAGCACAATGAAGAATAATGGGGAAGGGGACTAAACTGTTGAGTAATTGACCACAACTCCTGGTGCTCTGGTTTATGTATTAAATATTTTATTGAGCATGGACAAAAAAATGCACCTCATCCATTTCTGCAAAGGCCGTGACCTGTTTAGGGAGGCCGACATCAGTGGCCCCTCGGACGCCCCGCCTAGGGCCAGCGGATAAGTCATCCTGTTAACACAGCAAGCCGCCTACAACCCAAAAGGGCCGGCCGCGTCTTAAGAGGTGCTACAACGGTGCAAGCTGATCAGTGCTAGTGCATTTTAGGAAACGATAATCAGAGAACAGTAAACAACCCCAACACCCACCCCCCCCCCATCCCACCCTTCTCCTTGTCCATTTCCGGGCTCTATCTATAGGTTGTGGACCCCTCTCAACAGTTAGTGGATGCCGCGTGCGCGGGGCCTGTGCTTCTGCGAACATGTGATTTGGGGACCGGGAGGGGCGTATCCGCCAAGCGGAGCAGTCGTAGGTAGCGTGGACAGCTCACCTCCCGGAACTCTCCAGTAAGCAAGGCAAGGAATGGCTGCCAAAGGTCCGCAAAGTCCGCCCCCCTCCCCGCTGCCGCCAGCGACAGTTTCTCCATTCCCAGGATGGTCCACAGGCGGTGAAGCCACCCCAGTTGCTGCGGAGCCTGGGTCGCCCTCCAGTGCGCCACAATATTCTGGACTGCAGCCCCAAGCGCAAGCGCGATCAGGCGCCCGCGCCAGGATTTCAGCGGATACATGAGTGCATTTGGGAGGCCTAGTAGAATGTACGCAGGGAAGCGCGGCAGTTGTGTGTCTAGATGAGCATCTATAAGATCCAGGATAGGGTCCCAGTAGGGGCGCAGCGCCTTACAGCTCCAAAGCAGATGTTCCAGTGTCCCTAGTTCCCCACATCCCCTCCAGCACCTGTCACTGATTCGGGCATCCCATTGGTGTAGTCTCTCAGGGGTGTGGTACCAGTATGTTGCCACCTTCGTCAAGGTCTCGGTAAGGCCAGTGTGGTGCGCCGAGTGTCTAGCTCTGTGGTATATCCCCTCCCAGTCCTTCCTAGTGAGCTGCCTCCCCAAGTCCCTCTCCCACCGGACCTGGCCCGCATTGTATGTGTGTGCCTGCGTGAGCAGCAGCTGCTGATAGAGATCCGATATCAGCTTCTTGTCGGAGGTGCGTGTCAGCAGCCATCGCTCATAAGGCGTGAGGTGCCGTCGGGCTCCGGGCTGGACTGAGGGGTGGAGCACCCAGTGGCGCACCTGCAGGTATTGCATACGTTCAGATTCGGCCACGCCGTAATCCGTCTTGACCTGCTGGAACGACAGTACGCCCTTGAGGTCGAACATGTGTCCCGCCGCACGGCAGGGTGTTGTCCGCCACGTCGTGAACGCGCCGGCGGCCAAACCCGGAGTGAAATCGGGGTTCTCAAAGATAGGAGTCATGGGTGAGGGGAAGGTGGTCAGCCCCCTGACCACGGCCACTCTATCCCACACCCGCAGGGCTGTGCTGGTGATGGCAGACGCGTACAGGTTGTGAGGGCGGTGTCGGCGCGGGAGGAAGGGCACACCCTGGAGGGTACGGCCGGCCACTGCCTGATCGAGGAAGAGCCAGTGCTTACCGGACTCCAGCTGGAACCATTCCACAAAGGTGCGCAGCTGGGCCGCCTGGAAATACAGTGTGAGATCTGGCACCCCGACTCCTCCGTGCGCGGGGGGTAGAGTGGCGAGGGCGTGCTTGAACCTGGGTCGCCGGCCGTTCCAGATGAACCGAGACAGTTCCGATTGCGTTTGCTGGAGCCAGCCCGCCGGGGGGTCCAGGGGGAGCGTCTGGAACAGGTACAAAATCTGCGGCAGCAGTGTCATTTTGACTGCTGCAATTCTTCCCAGCCACGACAGTGCGAGCGGCTTCCAGCGCCGGAGCTGCTCCCGGAGCTTGCACGTGAGGGCCTCGTAATTGGTCCGCGCAGTGGCACGGATCGTAGGAGCCAGACGAACGCCCAGGTATGGGACGGTCGTGTCCGACCATTGGATCTGGAATTCCGATTTAATCTCGGCTACCACGTCCGAGCACAGCGAAACATTCAAAGCTTCAGATTTGGCTTCGTTGATCTTGAAGCCCGAGGCCAGGGCGAAGGTGTGCAGCTCCACGAAGAGGGCGCGCAGGGATCGCATCGGGTCAGTGAGGGACAGCAGAACGTCGTCAGCGTACAGGCTGATCTTGTGCGTGTCGGCCCCGAATTTGATGCCTGAGATGTGAGTATGTTGTCGCACCCTCTGGGCCATCGGCTCCATGTATAGTGCGAATAGGAGCGGCGACAGTGGGCATCCCTGGCGCGTGCCCCTGCCGATGTCGAATCTCGGGGAGGTGTGCCCGTGGTGCTCTGGTTTAATTTACAATGGGTGTTGTGACAGCGCACAAAATGTAAAACGTGCTCGAAAATTTTAAAAATGTGTACTTCACCTAAATACATTGTCCGACATTTAAACTTTAAGGGGCAGATTTATGTTGGACTTGCGCCACGTTTGCGTCACGCAACGGCGCCGTAATCGTGGCGCATCCCTGGGACCCATTTACAACATGACGCATCTAGGCAGATGCGTCGCGTAGTAAAGCCCTGCGCCACATGTGGGCGTTTCGGCGCAGGGTGGGCGTTCCGGGGCAGGTGCGCCTCGCAAAAGTGGCTGTGTGAAATCTACAAGATTCCACTCAGTCACTTTTAGGCCAATGCTGCGTCAAAACCCTGCGCCTGCTTGAAGCAGGCGTAAGGCTTGACGCAGGATTGGACAGATAGGGCACCCCCGAGCCTTGCTGGAGCTGCGTCGCGCTTGCGACGCAACTCCAGCAATGCGCCACCTTTACGGCACAGATGCGTCACGCATCTGTGCCGTTTTTGCCCCATGGTGCACCGCATTGTAAATGCGGTGCACCATGGGTGGCGGAGCTGCGGCGCACAATAACTGGTGCATCCCTGGGGATGCGCCAGTTATTGTAAATCTGCCCCATAATTTCTACAAGAAAAAAAAAACTCCTATGTAGCTTGCACAGCAAGCATGCCTGTGTACTCAATATTGTGTTTCCTAATTGTGAAATTTACTAGGGACTCGCTCATTGGAGGTTATGGAAATGTAAAGGAAAGGATTAGGCTTGTGTATAATTTGCCTTCAAAGACATTTTTTCTATATTCTAACAAAACGTTTGCTGAGTAAGATTTTTTCGGGAAAAGAACATGCCTGCGCAGAATAAGGGCATCATTTTAAGGTTGCTGGATTGTCTGCCACACTGGCAGTGGCATTGAGGCCCTTAGCTCCATCCCCGACAGAAGACTGCCCATCCAATCTCTAGATGTATCCCTTTGGTTGTTCCTCATGGATGCATTTTGTACTACCTTAGGAGATGTCAATAGTTGTAGGATTGTTAACACCATTGCCCGATTAAAAAACATATGCTGCAGAGAGCGGAGCGTCTTTTTGTATGTAGCAGCTATTGAAAAGAGTTTGTGTAGTCACCAATTAGATCTTGCTAGGTGATGTCATGTCTACTGGTGGAAATATCCCTCAAGCATCCACAGCATGAGGTTTAGTTAATTTGGAATGATAGACTTTTGAATTCCTGACATATTGGACATGCATACGAATGCCTTGGTGCCAAGCTGTAATATTACAAAGCAGTGCCCACATATGTTAATCCTCTGCCTTCCTACATTTTTGGTAGGAGAGGCTTCCACGGGAAACAGTGCCTTTGATGTCTTTACCAGCTTTCAGGGTGATGCTACATCAAGTGGTTGTAGCTATTCTGAAGGACATTTGACACGTCATTATGTTTCTTATAACCATTGCACTGTTGACTAAGGTCAAATGTGAGTTTTACAACGTTTATATTTTTCCTTATGTAGCTCATGCCAAAGAAGGAATGGCAGTACACTTGGTGAGTACAAAAAACCGGTGGCACATAGAAATGAATGCAATACAATACTATCAAATCAGATTAATTGCTACATCCCAGTCAAAATAATGCCACTGCTGACATTTGCCAAAAGCAGCGAGAGATGCAAATATTATTCCAAAATGGCTCATATGACTAAATACCTGGGCTTCCTACTAGATCAAAATGTCTACCTCAAAAGCATATGCAAGCCAAAGTTATCCAGAATCCATCTACAAAAATGAGAATGTTATCAAACATCCTCTTTGAAAAAGATCTTAAAATAGCAGTTGAATCCTTAGTCATCTTGGGCTAGATGTAGGAAAATCTAATTTACCGACTCATAAATACCGAATTTTACTGATTCGGTATTTATGAATCGGTAAATTAGAAGGAGGGAGATGTAGGCAATTATTTTTTGGGAATTACCGAATCTGTAAGATTCGGTATTTACCGATTTGGTAAATACCGAATCAGTATTCCCCATTGATTCCTATGGGCTTTTGAGCCCATAGGAATCAATTGGAAATACTGATTCGGTATTTACCGAATCTGTAAATACCGAATCCAGCAAAGGTGCCGGGGGTGTCACTTTGACACCCTCTAGCACCCCAAGTGCAGGATTGTGTGCCATGTGGCACACATACATGCCCGAAGGGCATGTCTGTAATTGTAAATTGATACTTGTATAGCGCACTACTCACCCACAAGGGTCTCAAGGCGCTTGTACGAATACCGCTGTGGAACCCGTCCTGGCTTTTCCCTGTGAGGCATCCACTCCTGGGCACCCCAAGGGTGAAGGCCAGGCATCCTTAGCGTTGTGGGGGCAGTTGTGGAGATTAAGCAAGCTATTGCCCAGAGTTGCAGAGTGGGACTCTATGATTAGAATAGGCACCGAGGCGAGAATTATCAGGTCCGTGGAATTTTTGAGCACAAGACCCGCCGAGGCAGGGAATTGAACCCTGGTCCTGGGCTAGACCTCTGCCTCAGGGTCTGCCGCTCTAACCATTGTGCCACACTTCTCCACTCTGTGTGTCACATTGCACAGGTGTGCATGCACAGATGTGCCTGCACACCTGAATTCGGTATTTTACCACCCAATAGGATTGGGTGGTAAAATACCCACTCTTAAGGGCCTGTGGCACTCTGTGGAGTGCCACCTACATCTTGATTTACCAAATCGGTAAAAATACCGATTCGGTATTTTACAGAATTGGTAAATTTACCGAATCGGTAAATTTACAGATTCTGTAAAATAATGGCCCCTACATGTCAAAAGCCAAATACCGGTCGGAAACGGCCGAAATCGGCTGTTTCCGACCGGTATTAAGGCTCCTACATCTGGCCCCTAGTTCTTAGACTAAAGATTTCCATCCTCATCAATCTGTTACAGAAATCAGATCCCTGAAACGCAGTTTCATAAATTAATCATTGAATCCCTCCTAATCCATAAAAATCAGCTGTCACATTGATTAAAATGTCAACAATGATTTTATGCAGCATCTTGCACACCTATGTTCTTCCTCAAGACCTGGAGCATCAGCACACTAGGCAAGACGTGACATGACAGCAGTGCTTTGATGGGAGGAAGCTGTCAGCGTAGCTGCCGCCGTGGCTTGCATGCCTTGCACCCGCTGCTCTCCTGTTGATCCTTTGGCTCGGCGCTAGCCCATGGTTTGCTGTTGTGTTGCCTATGGCCTTTCCCTTTGTGCCTGTGTTGGCACTGGGCTTTGGATATGTTGGATATTGAATGTTGGCTATGGTCAGCTGGTGTCAGGTAGAGAGGCGGGGGAGGACGGAACGCCGGACAACAGAGGAGGACAAAAATAAATAAATACAAATAGGAATTACCTGCAGCATAGAGTCTTTCTTGATCTTCAGGCTCCACTGCAGGCAGAACAGGCTCCCAGACTCCCCTGTGGCCAATCCTGATGCTGCTCTCATGTCAGCTTGTGCCTGCTGTCTGCAACCCAGCAACACAGCTTGGGTTAGAGACAGTTTTAGGTGTGCATGACGGTTTGTCTGGCCTGAGAAACCTGCCTAAGCAATGTGATCACTTATAACAGTGCCCACCACTCCCCTGTGACTGCACCCTGTGATGACTCCGCCCCTGCTCCACTCCGAGAGAAAAATACAATCATAATAAATACGTTATCATTTCATTTTATTTTTGACCTTTTAGAAGCTGCTGACAGGGGGGGCAACACTCTACTGCGATAGCGGAGGAGCCACCATTGGGCATTGAACCCCGGGCGCTATGTTCAGGTCAATGTGAAGCTAACCGCAAGTGGCCTGGATGTTCTCCTCTTCGCAACGACTGCAGCAGATGTGCTGCTTGCTCTGTCCTGCCCATGCCTTTGCCAGTGCTATGTGCATGCTGTGTGACTGCTAATTTATTTTCGTTCCCTGTTGTCTGCCTTTTGGGTACTGTGTTCTAAGAGCTCACCAACAAAAATGACTGCTGCAATGGTGTGCCTTTGTTGACAATATTTTGCTTCTAACAGTGTCTATATAGTGTGAACCAGGTGAGCTTGAGGGACCAGGTAGCCTTTGCTTGCCCCGGTTACTTGCTCCCATTAGCGTTGGAGGATTATTGTTTTTTTCATGGTCACCTGAGCATGCTGGGTATAGTGCTTGAATTGAGAGCTGAGCTGAACAGCACAAGGCTTTGTTTAGCCCTGTAAGCTAGTGAGCCTGTAGCTCTGCAAGCCCTGTATGCTTACTGGACAGTTGGCCTACCCTCACCCCCCCCCCCCCCAGGCTCCTTTCCTCACCCAGGCAAATGTGTTGAAATACTGGCCAAGCTGCCACTAGAAGCTAAGGGGAGAGGAACATAGAGAACATTTTCAAACATTAAGCAAGCACAGCTCCCAGTGGATCTAAGAATATTTACAGTTGTAGTTGAGGTTAAAGTTATGCCTGCAACCCATAAGGATTGACCCAAGGATTGGGTGGACCAGAAGCCACTGATACAACCACAGACAAAGAAACAGTCACAAATCAAGAGTAGGAACTCAGGGAACCCATGCCATAGGATCTGCCTACCAACAGGCAATGGAAGAACAGTACTCATGCTTCAGCCTCTTAGAGTGATTAATAAAGCACATGAAGGTGCTCCTACCAAGCCGTTGCAGCAGAGGTTCAGACACCAGGGACACCAGGGAATTCTAACCCAGCACTTAATAGACTAATGGCGGCTATCTTAGGTAGTAAAGCTTTGCATAACTCAAGACCATTTAATGGTTACATCCCAGGGAAGGTTGACAGAAAGACACAGTTGCAGGTATTAATTAATGAGCTTCTTAGTGAAATCACTGACCTGAGGAAGGAACTTAAGGAGCAGATGGAGCGGAGTAAATGTATATGTACACACAAAAGGGTATATGGTGCCTTCACATATTGTCTATCAACCGGCATTCAGGACATAAACACACTACACCTCGTTCAGTCTAACCTGTTTGTTCCTCAGCAGACAGGTGAAATTGACAATAAAAGTAATATCCATACAGATTACTCTAGCGAGAGAAGACTGTGTTGCACCCTGTAATCCCTGTAATGCACTTGCTCGAGGGCAAAATGGACAAATCAGACTGCCTTTTAAAGGATGAAGCAGAGAAAACAGATTGACCTGGTACCACATCGTCACTGATCCTGCAAGTTTTCTCCTGCCTGAAGGTCAGTGGCTAAGGAGAGTAGACCAAGTGGTGTCAAAGTGGATAAAAGACCTCAGGAATTTTGCAATTCGTAATTTCCCCACAGTGACCGAAAAAGGAAGAAGAGAAGCACCGAGAAAAAGCCTTTCAAATGTCTGTCTGAAAAAGCTTGGGGACAATAAGGGAAATTGGATTGACTTAAAATTGCAAAGCACCGCCAATCCAGCACTGAAATCTATTCTTGGTGCACACTGATAGAGACTGGTAGCGCTAATTGAATTCTGTGTATGATTAAGTCAGCGCCAGTTGCAAATCTATCTTCAGCCATCAGAACGGTGCTAAATCCACTTTAATTTGTAAGAAAGCAGACACCTGTTTTGGTCAAACCAACCACCTCCAATCAGAGTATTTCCATCCCTAACAGAAATTTGATTAGATGGCGACAAACACAAAGTGGAGAAGTACACCCGCCTAGGTATAAGGTGAGCCCCAAGAGATCAAACCCTTCAGTAAACGTGCATAACAACACGATGACTGACAAGGCATCACAAGGCAGTGACATAGTTTCAGAAAAATCCATGTGCTTGGCTTGCCCCAGAGATGGCCTAGCTCAAAACATAGACCTGGACTGACTATCCCACAGTCAAAGGATCCTCATCCAAAAGTGCCATAACTAACCCCCCAAAAGTTCTATTATATCCTGAAATATTGCTGAAATCTCCCGGAGATTGGGTGATGGTGATTTTCTAAACTATCTAATCTCTCATGATGTGATTAAACTTCGAGAAACCTGGGCAACCACAGTATGGGCCATTCCTGAACACGAAGCAGCCAAAAGTGCTAGAGAGAAGTAGAAATAGTGGTGACCTGCAGATATCATGCATAGTAGATATTTGTGTTTTAACCAAAGCCGGGGAAGTTTCCATAAAGACGTCAAAGCCCAAGAGAAGAAGAATGTAGGTTTTAAATGCCCCTTGAAGGGCATCAAGGAGTCACTATGTTTCTCCTCCAAGCTGAAAGCTGTACCCATAATCTGTGGCAACTTAAACTTTAAAATGGGAGAATCATGCAATTACAATGAGGCAATAGCCAAACCAAAATTATCATGTGTTATGCCAGAGGGAAATGTTTGGCCCACTTCAGTGCTGACATAGACCTCATCTCAACACCTAATTCTTATGAAAATGAAGACTCCGCCACATCTATTATAGATACGTCCAGTGCTCACAGAGCACAATCCATAATAGATTATGTCTTGATCAAGATCATGGATTGGCATCGGTTTGAAAAAATTGAGACTGAAAAGTAATCACAATTCGCTGTTGATAGAGGTAATTACCCATGCCTGCACCGAGCCAGTAGAAATTCAGAATTTAAACCCTGACTGGGAGCTTGAGGGACAGGTCAGAACAAAATGGAACATCAACCATGAATCCCAAATGGAAGGCTGGACACAGGATCTGTTAACAGGGAACCTTCAGATTCAGTTATTGAATGTAGCAAGTGAGGACACCACATTATCCCTTGTCACCAAGGAACAGGAAACACAGAGACTGTTGAGGAGAGGGAAGAAGAGGACGATGCACTTCCCTCTTATATTTCTCCTCTCCTCTGTTTTCAGCCCCCCACCACACACATATTGCTTGTCATGACACCAACCATCTGCCGGAAGATGACATCCCCTTTAAGGACGACTCTCAGTGCTTTGAGCATGCTCTTGTCATCGGCTCACGAGCACCAATCATCACGGGAGCACAACATATGGGCCTTTGAAACCCGTAGAAGAGAAAGGCGGATGGCGTGCCCGAGTCCGAGTGAACACTTGACGGCCAAAGGCTGTTGTGTGGCGCATGGAGTGATCCTGAGACAGAGGAATGGAAAGACCCAGATCAGCCTGGAGTATCGGAGTACGTAGCAGAGCCAACTGCGAAGCCAAGAGAAGACCGGAGAGGTGAGCAGCCCCATGAATTGACCCGCTATGTTCCCAGAAGGATGTGGCTTTCCCATGAGTGTCTCCAGGGCTTCATGGGGAGAAAAGCTTTTTGGAAACCGAGAAGACTAAATTGGGAGAGGAGAAAATAGAGACACCCCTAGCCCAATTCTTCCTGACCACAATGATTGTATTATTTTCTCTGAGTCATTGGTGAAGGATTGTTTGGGTGAATATTTCTCTTCCCCCACTCCCCTTCCTTTAATGGGTAATAAGTAGAACAAGAAGCAAAGCCACTTAAATGAGCCTTTCTCCTTCCCCGGAGCGATGACGGCAGCTAGGAAGAGCCCTTGAGGAGATCAAAAGGAAGACCATAGGAGAACGGAAGAGACATTGACTTACCCTCATTACAAGAATTTGACTAACCCTCATTAAAGGAAATAAAGAAAGAAAACAAGCATAAGAAAAAGAAAGCAAGAACAGAGTTGCAGTGTCATGTCTGGGTCGTTTTCTGTAGAGTACAAAACCAACAGTTGATGGACAGAATGCAGAACAATGTCATACATTCTGTCCATCAACTGTGGTTTTTGCATACATTCACCCCAGTACAGAGATCGCCCTATGTGGGAAGGGTATGCCCAGACGTGGGTCTCGTGCTCACTGCGCCACTGGAGTCAAGCTATCCTGGCTGATGACGGCTGCTAGCCAGAAACCGGTCCTAGGATGCTTGAGTCCGGTCCAGGGAAGAAATGGCTAGGCAGTTCGGGCTAGACTGTTCCCATGAGGCACAGGGTCAAGACTGATTCGCATAAGGACATGTCTGAAATGGGGAGGCGTGGTGAGCAAAATAACGATGGATTAAACCCAGATCTGTGACTGGGAGTGAAGGTTTTGCCAATGTGCAATATTCCGTCCATCATCTTGTGTGTTTTGCGTTTTCTGTAGAGTGCCACACCTCTCTATGATTTTTTGCTGAAATCATTAACACCTTGGCTGCTTGAGATATTCCTCTTTTGTGCTGGGCTCTAATAGAAATGGGTGTGGTCATGACGAGCTCAGCTCGTCATGAGCACACGAGCACTGTGCCTCATGACGAGCTGAGCTCGTCATGAGCACCAAAGGGGATAAGCATAATCTTTTCAAGCTCCTGCACCCTCAATAAATCCTACACCAACAAAAAAGCATTCTGGAAAAATAGGATTGCTTGATGAAGAATGTAAGACAATGAAATCAGTATTACAAAGCGTGATTCATAGCAAATCATTCAAACAGATTATAAGGGCGGACAGACTTAACTCTAAATCACTAATTATGAAAAAGTAGCTAGAATTTGGCAAACAGACAGTGGTTGGTTGCTAGAAAGATCTACTGTATAGCATGATGTGCAGGTCTTTTGGAGGATGATCGGGGATGGTCTCAGAGTAAGGAGAAACTATCCGGAAACTAATATTGATGAAGCTGAATGTGTAATGCATTTTAGCACATTATTCAATGCTACGACCATTCCTGATAAGGACTCATGTTCCCCTAGTGCCTTCAACGGAGCCCATAGTAGTGTGCCAAGTACCAGCCAGCTAGAAGTGTTAGCAAAAAAAAAGTAAGTCAAGTCATAAAAAGGCTATATGGAGGAAAGGCACCCTAACCTTATATGATTCCTTCAGAGCTCTTTCTTGCTAACATAGAATGGTTAGAGGAGCTCCTTGCAGAGGTTTTCAGGGCAATCATAGTGCGTAATCACTATTGCAGTTTGTGGCTAAACAATACTATTCACCCCCTAAATAAGAAAGGTAAAAAAATAACCGAAAGTCCGACAGACCAATATGTTTAATTGACATCGAGTGTAAACAAAAATATTAAAATTAGTACCGGCGGCTTTGCATGAGTGGTTCAGTAATGAGAGTATCCTTTCACTGATACAAGACAGCTTCAGAGAAGCACTGTCTGTGACTGACGAGATTCTTTCTTTCCTGCATTTGATGTATACGACCAACACAGTGATACAAATGCCACTGTATCTGTCATTTTATGACCTTTTAATGGCCCATTACAAAAATTAAAGATGTTGTGTAAAGAGCTGGGGCTTTTGTCATTAATTTAAATGTTATCGTTTATCATATCAACTCAACTGAGACTTAGGGCCTGATTTAGATCTTGGCAGGATTACCCGTGTTCCCCAGCGGTGTCAGTCCCAAATACTCCATCAACCTGTTGACAGTCCGTCTGCTGTTTTCAGATTTTGCGCCTAGAGACAGAAGACTGCTGTGGCAGCACTCTTCTCGGCTGACTGACAGTATGTTGCCACCCACAGGCCAGCTAGATTGTGCCAAACTGATTTGGATGTTCCTGTTCTGCTGGCGGTGTCCTGGCAGCAGAGTCCTGACAGAGTGGGGTTCATGGGGATAGGGGGACAGGCAAGTACACCTTTTTAATGTGTCAATACACATGTGTCATGTTTGCATGTTAGCCATATGTAGTCAATGTGATATGCCCCTTTGTGTTATTTTTTGCACACCACTTACACAACATACAGACACTATTGAACGCACACCCACAGGTACCAATAGCACCACACCTCCCAAACACCAAAATATCAGATATTGTTTTTCAGTGTAACTACAGGTGTGTTCAATTTGCCTTGATTAGTAGGAAACTGAACACTACTGCATTATACCCAAGGAAAATGTTGCATGTCAGACCAATGCAGACAGGTGACAACAATTGTCAATACTACATAGCTACATAGGACAAATGTAAAAGGAGCTTGACATAGATCTTGGCGATAACAGAGTCATTTGGTATCATGGTGAAGGTGGTGAAGCACAGGGGGGACCTAGGCGATGGGGTAGTAGACTGACACGGAAGGGGGAAGCAGAAAAAAATGTACTTTTTTTTTTCTTATTTCCTTCGATTCCGCCGATTTTAAGTAGGAGAGATTCCTGCCACAGTTGCCACAGTGGAATGGCAGATCATAATCGCTCGATGAAAATCTGGACTGAAGTCTTGCATTAAGTCAACACAGTAGAGCATTCCTGGCGGTGTTGGCGAGATCACAGTGGTCTTTTGTCTATGGACCCATCAACATTTAAATAGAGCGGGCAGGCTGCTAAACTGGCGGGCGGGATGACTGACGAAACAGCAATGGTGGGACTGGATGCACCAAGATTTGAATCAGGCCCTTAGACAAAAAGGGGAACATTAGAAGGAAATTATGTAGCAATAGGGGGGTCAAGCGAGGTTGTCTTTTGGTGCCTCCTTCGTTCTCTCTCTCTACATTAATGATATATACAAAGAAGTCATGAACGCAGCAGCTGATGTTCCATCAATTAATGGCTTTAAGATTCCAGAACTGCTTTATGCTAAGGACTCTATTCTCATAGCAAAAACTCCTGAAGCTCTGCAGGCCCAGCTCCTAGCGATGGAATCCTATTGCAAAACTACTAATTTTGCACTTAACACTAGTAAACCCATGAAAATGATTTTTAGGAGCTAGGACACAAAGATGCCCTCATTCTTTTTAAATGATGAGGAGCTGGAGGAAGTGGCAGCCTTCAAGCATCCAGGTGGGACAATTAGACACACACTTCAATGGCCAACCCTTACACAAACCACCATTGGCAATTCAGAAACTGCCAGATATTCAATTTTGAGGGTTGCGCATAAACATAGTCACAGGTTCTCCATTATACATCGATAACGTTTTTCAGGCAGAAGTGGGAAGTCGCATTTCCTATAGAGCCTATGGATGTAGTGAGAGAAAGTTTTGCAAATCACTACTCAAATGACCAGCTAGCTTCCTGGCGCAGGTATTTGAGGCAGATTTCGGCTAATTCTCAAATGAATCCAAATGCCAGACATTACCCAATAAATGTGGACTGAAAATGTTCAGTTCTGGAACAGAACACCTTGTGGACAAAACCTGGAATGAACACTTTTCTATGAAGCCTAAATCTAGCTGCATGACTCAATTAAATAAGAAAGCACAGAGGCTGTGCCTAGCACCTTTCACAAACTTACATTTGCTACCACAATAGAGGCAAAATGCCATAATAAACAAACAATCTTCGATCTTAACAACAAGAAACAATGCTCTCCCTTGCAAACCTAGGGTCATATTATCGAGAACGGGGATAACATTGTTGCCGCTTTAGCGGCAGAAAACTGCCGCTAAATCAGCGATAAAGGGCTTGATAATATGCCCTTGTGAATTCACATAGAAGCACAGGTTCACACCAGAACCTGGGCTTCTATGGGAATTCACAAGGTCATATTATCAAGCCCCTTATCGCAGCTTTAGCTGCAGGCTCCATACGCTAAAGCGGCAATAATGTTATTGCCGTTCTTGATAATATGGCCCCTAATACTCTGTTTTGCTAGCAAACCACAGAGAAAGGAGACTGTTTGCCACAGCCGAGGGGGAGGAAGGGTGCCTGCTATTTAACACAATCAAGAACAGATGCAACCTGAACGTCACAGACAAATGCCATTGCAGCGAAAAAGAGAGCTTGGAACATTTTATTTTGGCTTGTGGCCATTGCAGCAAGGCTAGGTCCAGTACAATAGCTAAGATCCTACAGAAAGAGTAACCTGGAAATAAGGCAGACCAAATATTATTTTTGCTAAGCAACCTTGCGAGATATGTGACCAAGGCAACAGGTCTATTCCTGAAGTTCAGCTGGAACATTAGCACAAAACCTCAGATTGTTCAACAAGAACCCTTTCAGTGTTAATACCTGTCATCTAGTTTTTTATCTTGCATGTCGCCTCAGCTGTCAGCCTATTGCTGTTGTTTTATGTCTGTGGTCTTCTTGGGCCTGACATAATTGGCATTGTTTCAGAGCATACAGTAGTGTAGAGTTGTTTTTAAATTCTCATTTAAACGTTTTATATTATGTTTCAAATTGTATGTGTGAAAGGCAGCTTTTTTTTGTATTATGAGCCACATGCACTTTAATAATTCAGATTCAAATTCTTGTACACCCCTGACATATTTAGCAATGCAGATACAAATAGCATGGTTCTCAGATAGTGCGAAGCTCACTTTAAGAATTGTATGCCTGAATATTGTGTGCAAAAATATCGACCTACAATAAAATTGAAGTCAAAATATACACCAACATAAAATCAACTGCTGCATGTATACATGTAATAAAAGCAATAACATATTTATTCCCAAAAATGATCCTACAAAACTACCTATTGTATAAAAATATCTAATGCAAAAATATAGCTTACAATAATATCGACTTATAAAATGAAAATCATCAAAAAGAATGAAACCCCAAATGCAGTGGTAAAATATAAAATACATATTTTGATATATATTTTAAAATAGTACATTTTTGTAAATAAAATGTATTTGAATTTCAGAAATGTAACTTTAAATAAGTATATTGAATATAAATGAATGAACAAAAATATAAGTTCTAGATTAAACAATATTTAATTTACAAATTTAAATGAATTCAAATAATTTTCATATGTATTAATTTACCTGAAAATTAACTAAAATCCAATATTATCAAAAATATTGTATTTTTTAAATAGTAAAAGTAAAAATTGCATGAAGTCTATAAACATGTATAAACATGTTAAAAACATATATTTATGTGTGGGGCATCAGATTTAATACTCCCACTTCAAACAAAATGAATCTGTTAGCGCCCACGGGATTCCGTGATGGAATCTTTTGAACTCTTGAGGAAGAGAGATGAGAGAACTTAGGGGCTAATTAGGATGGCGGATGGACTTGAGTCCGTCCTCCATCCTGTTGTAAACTGGAACATCCGCCATGCCTGCGGCTGCCCCGCAACACAAATTAGGATGCGACCGCAACCATGCTGACAGTAGCACCCGCTGCGATATTAAAATTGCATGTATTGCATTTCACTGCACTACATGGCAGGCACCACACTGTGCCCACCACTTGGTGCCGTCAAATGCACTCGGTACCATAGGTACCCCCCAAGTCCAACCCACCTCCCCCAACACAGGGGGGGGCCCACTACGGGTACAAAATCCATTTCCGCCTGTCTTTACTCAGTGGGACGAATGCTGCGAAAAGACAGACGGAAAGGGATATCGTAATCCAGGCACTGCCGCAATGCTGCCCTATGATTTGGTTCCGCAAGGCGGATGGAAAAGGACCGCCTTGTGGAACCGTGGTGGACGATGTTTGCATCAGCAAAGCTTCCTTGAGGATTCCCCCGCCATCATAATCTGGTGGGGGAAAACTGCTGTCAGATGGCAGAGGACCCGCCACTGCACGGCTGGCGGTGGCGGTCCCTCTGCCAATGTAATGAGCCCCTTAATGTCTGAATCTAAAAGTAAAATTTCTATTATCAAGTTCAAGTTCAAAAACACTTCTCCCATTTTTATATTTACCTTCAATATTCCTGTGACTCCACAAACCAAAGGTTAGAAAGGCACAATCTGGTTTCTCAAGATCAACATTTCTCTTTAACTTTTGGGGAACACCTATTTTCTTTCTAAACTGATAGCTGGCTTCTGTCATTGCAATCCCTTCTTCCACATTGGTGTTCAAGCTAAGGAGCTGGAAGAGTTTTGGTTCAGTCCAACCATATTACCCTTACTTTTTCAATCACCCCAAGTCAGCACTTGTTTGTTACACTTCTGTAAGCATAGCTTCTAATATTTGGTTCACGGAATTTAGAAGATGCTTGTTTTCCTTAACCAGTTTTAACTTTTTGGGAGACCACTGGTCCCGACAGTCTAACCTAACAATATGAACAGCGTTTTTGCATAGTGTTTGTGTCATAGGCTGAGTCTGTGCCATGATTTCCACTTGTAGTTCAAATTACACTTAAAAGCCATGACCCATCGAGCTTCTACTGCTCAGGACTGACCGATCTGTGATAAGGCACATATGGCCTTATGGAAGGAGATGGTGAGCTTGCCAACTCTTCATTTAGAACCTGGTATGAGGCAGCACGTTTTTCTAGTATTTCTTTAGAAGAAGATTGTTCCATAGAACCTTTGGGATCTGGGAAGGAGATATTTACTCATGATAGTACAGATTGGAGATAAAATAATGATAAATCTTAAATGATTCTTCCAAGTCTTTTTCCCTGCAGTACCTGCCAGAAAGTGGACTTGAAAGGAACTGTTTTGAGAATAGTAGTCCTGACAGAATCATAAGCCTACATATTATTTTCTTACTAAACAGCTCCTGACAACATCTTCTGTCACTATGTTGACTATGGAAGATTTTGAAAAAGAATTGTCCACTTATAGGACAGACACTGCAGCATTATCCAATCATTCATTTCATTTCATAAGGCTTTATTCGGAGCAAAAGACAAGTCCATAAAAGCACAGCATAAAAAGACAACAGTATAAAACAACAGTCAAAAGCAGGAGATACAGCAGTTTAAAAAGTTAAAAAAGCATACTTTTCCTGCATTAATTGATTTAAGGAGAAAGGTAGCCGTATAAAAACAAACGTCAGGGTGATGTAAGTTAAAAAGTAGGCTCATGCAGTCTCGTATTGTCCTGACTCCAAACTTAGCAAACAGGGGTTTTAGATAAGCAATCCGCAGGTATTTGTACAACTGACAGAGCAAAAGAAAGTGCACAGTGCTTTGAGGGGTGGTATTGTCACATGGACAAGGGCCAGAGGGATGTGAATGCTGAGAGGGGAAAGCAACAAGGTTGTGGACTACTCCGGTTCTCAGTCGAGTCAACACAAACCGATGTGCCTTCCAGGTCACTTTTGACAAATACGGTTGGAAACCCACAAATTCATTTAAATCATGACAAAGAACATAGGATGAGAGTTCAGAGCTATTTTGATGCCTCCTGGTGGAAAGCTGTTGTAAAAAACGGTGCTTAAGTTCGATTTTAGACAGCTCAGTAGCCCCACATCGATCCGCAATGATGTTAATGTTAAAGATCTCACGAAAATTATCCACTATATACTTTAACCATGGGATCTTTAAATGATGGTCCAAAGAGAGGCAATCAGAAATAATGGCTCTGCACAATGAGGTCTCTTCTTTTATCCAAATGGAACGCCATAGCATCAATGGCCTAAGGAGGATCAAGTTGGCAAGATGGTGAATACCCAGTTCATTGTGCACTAAAGCATTAAAAACAGAGCTTGGCAGGCACAAAAGTCTCTTCAAGAATGCATTCTTCTCAACCTGAAGAGACCCTGCCGGGGCGTAGCCCCAAATGCCCGCTCTGTACAAGGCAATCGAGACACAACCGGACTGAAAAGTTTTAAGCATGTCATGGACCCGCCTGTCTCCCAGTTTCGTAGCCATTGTGAATATTCCATGAGCACTCTTCGCCATCTTAGCCCGGACATTCTTATGTTTATTGGCCCAAATGTTATTATTTGAGAAGGTGACCCCCTAGTACGAAAAATTGTCAACAGCCTGGACCTTCTGTCCCTCTATAAAAAATGAAAACTGTTTCTTTCTGTTCCTTCGCCCGCATTCCATAACATAGGTTTTAGATTTATTTAACACTAACTTTCTGCTTTTAATGAATTGCGAAAAGCCATCCATCAGCCGTTGAAGGCCGATGGGGGTGCGTGAGATTAAGACTGCGTCATCCGCGTAAAGTAACACAGGGACGTTGTCCTCATTAATTTTGGGAGCATCCACTGCCAGAGATTTGAGAAAATAATCAATCTCATTGATGAAAAGGGTAAAAAGCAGTGGGGCCAACACACATCCCTGTCTAATTCCATGCCTGATTTTAAACTTAGTAGTACATTCCCCGTTAGAACCGTAACGGACACAAGCACGTTGATTGGCATAAAGACGTGCTAGGAAGAACACAATGCCCTCGGGTGCCCCAATTTCAATTAGCTTTGCCCAGAGAATGCCATGGTCCACCAGGTCGAAGGCACTACTCAAATCCGCAAAGCAGATATAAATAGTGCCGGTCTTTGCCAAGGTAAATTTAGACACTGCTCAATCGTACCACGACCCTTCCTGAACCCAAGCTGGCTCTCTGCTAGAATGCCATTATCCTCCACCCATTCTTCCAACCTTACTAGAAGCACTCTACTCATTATTTTTACTGAAGAATCCACCAAGGAGATTGGACGATAGTTCTTAACGTCCCCTCGGTTTCCTTTCTTAAATATTGGGATTAGGATCGATTCTTCCCAGGTAGGGGCACCTCGTTACGGACTGCTGCATTGAAGATATTAGTTAACAGAGGCCCGCATATCCAATCATGTAGCACATTTAAATTGACAATTCAGGGGTAAGCACCGGAGCTCATTTGACATGTCAAAAAGCTTAAGACCATCCTCAGAAGGCACAGGCATGACAATGCCAGCAGTGTATGGTGTCTTACCAACTCCTGTTCCTCCCCCTCACAACCCCAGAGAGAGTTTATGGGGATTCTAACAAAAAAGATTTATTTAGAAGCCAAGTGCAGTTACATTTTATGGTTAACCCTGTAGCATTCTCTGACTCACATTCAAGGGTGATATTTTGATTTTTTATTCAGGCAATTTTTGCTGTGCCATTAGTTAACACTTATAACCCAAGTCTGTACAATTGAAGTGAGTCAGATATTAATAGGGCACTTAACACTATCGCTGCTGCAGCAATTCCCCCTCTGTGCTGTTGATCCTTGAATCCCATTGTTCATGACGAGCTCAGCTCATCATAAGCACACAACCAGTGTACTGCATGACGAGCTGAGCTCGTCATGAGCATCAAAGGGGTTAAGTGTGACGCCCTAATTGAAATGGGTATGCGGAAACATAGCCTCCGTGCACACTGGGCACTGGCACCAAGCTATTCTTGACTGATGAGCCCTAATAAAGGCAAAACCAGTCTTGGGTTGTTTGATTACTGGTTCAGGGAGGATCTGACCTGACAGTTTAGGCTGAACTCCTCCAATATGTGTAGGGTTAAGACTGATTTGCATATGGCTTGTGTGAGGAATTGGATTGCTAGTTGAGGGGTTGTGAGCCCGTCTAAAGCAACAGCATCAGTCAGAGTGAACACAAATAGTCACTAAAGGAACCTGTGCTTAACCCTCTGGTAGTTTTGCTCAAAGCAGGCAGGCATAATATAGAGGCAATGTATAAAGTATTTATGCAGCACACAAACTGTAACAAAGTGAAAACACAACACAGGTAAAATCCGACACCAATGTAGAAAGATAAGGTAATATGTAATAAATAATTTGACACCAAGCAACCAAAATCCAATCTGTAGTACCTGAGATATGCAGTTTCATAGTTTTAAGGCACGTATAGTGCCTAAAAGTACACAGTGCTAACTGTGGCTATCTGGTCGTGCCAGACAAAGGAGAAAGTCACAAGTTCAGGCCACTCATAATGGAGTGAGGGCAGGATACTGGGACTAGGCTAGTCTCACGTATGTCTGCTCCATCAATTCCGAAGAGGAGCTGTGAGGGCTGTGATGTCCTGTGTTGAGTTGCATTGTGCTGCATCAATTCCGATGACGCCGCCGATGAGGAGGTGTGAGGTGCTGTGATGCGAGGTCCTGCTTTGCACTGCATTGTGTTGCTTCACACTGTCAGTTTTGAGAGAACCTACAGTTGGGCCAGGAGGAGTACACCAGTCAAGATTCCAGGTCCTCTTGAGGATCAGGACTCACTCTAGCAGAGGCCAGCATCAGGGCACAGGCAGGTCCAGTTGAGTCAGGGTAGCTTGTCAGATGCTGAACAGGTCTCTGGCGCTTGTCATGTCTTAAGCTCAGAGCAGGATGCCAGTCACTATGATGGCTCTGGGTTCAAGGACCAGATTCAGAGTACCTTCCTCAGGCTGCTGGGAATCAGGGCATTCCATCTTACAGTAGGACTGTAGGGCAGTCATCCAGCAGCAGGGGAGCAGATTAGTCTTTCTTCTTAGTCTTCCACTGTTCCATAAGTGATCTAAAGAGTGGGTATGAGGGTCCTACATTTGTACCTAGTGCTGTCTTTGAAATGGGAGAAGTTTCTGGAGTTTTCCCACATCAAAGGTGTTTGGAATTTCCTGCCTCTCTGCCCTAGCCTTAGTCTACCTGCAGTCACAATAGTCTAGTGTGAATTTCTTTGTGTGTGGGTTGAGATAGTGTCTTTGAAGTGCAAGTATGACAGGTGAGAGCCCCCTATCAGGTCTGGATGGTGCATCCTGCCAACCTCCAGCCCCATTATCAAATATTAAAAGTACATGGCCAACTTTTTAAATACCACCTATTTTTACCTTTGGACTGATTTAGAACTCATACTAGAGGTGACTTATATGTATTGAAAAGGAAGGTTTAGGCCTTGTGAAAGGTTTATTTTGCCAGGTCAAACTGGCAGTTTGAAAATGCACAAAGGCTACAATAGCAGACCTTGGATGTGTGTATAAAGGGCTACTTAAGGGGGGTCCACTAAGTGCTGAAGGCCCACTAGTAGCATCTAATTTACTGGCCCTGGGTACATGCAGTGCCACTTTACTAAAGAACGTACAAGTAAGGTAAATGTGCCAATCGGGTGTTAGCCAATTTTACCATGTGTATAGGGGAGCGCACAAGCTGTTTAGCCGTGGTAGGTGCACAGAGTCCTAAAAGCCAATAAAAGTGGGTTCAGAAAAAGGAAGTGAAGGCAAAACTTTTGGGGGAGTACCACCCGAGTTTGTCAGGTCTAACAGTTGGGTCCAAACTGAGGTGGCATGGAGTGAACAAAAACGATAGACTGGGCTGTTACCCAAGAAAATACCAGTGACTGAGATTATTTCAAGTATTTCATCCATCACTTATTTGTATGCTTCAGTTTAAGTCAGCTGACAAACAGTTGCTAGATTTAAGGCAAGGCAAAAAGATCTGGTTTCTTATTTAAGATGGTTTGATCCACTAGTGTCAAAAACTAAATGGCCAATGAATAAAAAAGCAACAATATTTTACCAATTTCTCGTAGGTGGATCCTCGGCCACGAAAATGTGCAGCCTTGATAATCTTAACCTTAAAGTTGTATCATACATTGCCTTTAAGGATTTGAGAGTGATATCTGATGAGTTTTGAAGACAATCACCTCATGTACAGAGTGTGTTCCTGTCTAAAGAGGATGCACAAGACAAGGTAAACATATAGGGTAGGGCAATTGATGAGACAGCAAAAGAAAAGGAGCATGTTAAAGTTTTTTTTGTACATCTCTCTCTGGTGCTATGTCTCTGGTCATTGTACATATATTCATGTTGACATCCACGAGGTAAAAAGGCCCACTAATCAGAAAAGGTACATGCAACTTTGATTATTTATCAGAGAAACATGCTATTCAGAATAAACATATTGTAAGTATATATGCTCACTGACTTTAGAAAAGCAGCCCCCATTGAACCAAAACGAAGCCAGGAAGCCCAATTTCTGGACAGGAATCAGGATACATTTGACCAGGGAAAGAAACAGGGAAAACACAGCAAGACAGAAGGACCAAAATATAGTCCCGAGAACAAGGTCAGAATAATAGGCAAGCAGATCAGAAACCTGTAAAGGTAAATCCACAGTAAAGTACTAAAGGAGAATAAGACGAGCAAGGTCAGAGAAAAGCAGGCAATGAAGTCCCAAAGGGAAATCCATAGTACTATTCTGAAACTAAAACTGATTCTGAAGAGCAAAGTCAGAGTACTGGGGAACAGGAAAGGGGGGAAAACTAACAAAGGTGAAGTACATAAATGGTGAACACACTAGTGACATCAAAGAGCCAATAAAACATGAAGTCGCTGACAGCTTCCTAAAGATTCCAAGATGTTGAAATACTGCTGCTCCTGTCATGACCCAGGAGGCCTGCCCTAGACTCAGGCTGGCTAGCTACTCATGGTGCCTCAGCTGCCATAGGCATGTATGCCACATCAATCAAGGAGTAAGCCTCATTGATGTTACGTTATGTTATGTTAATCTATGTTATGCTATGCTCTATTATTTATTGTAATGTTATGTTATGTTATGCAGATTTATAGACCAGGGTGGTATCCTGGCGCTGAGGTGTTCCCATAGACATTCTAAAATCTCAGACACTCATCTGATTTTTGACAATGCCATATAGAAAAGGGGAAAAGAAAAATTTGAAACCCCAGTATTTACTAGAACCAATGAAACATCTGGTCCAAACAGAGTGCAACCTGAGCCTACGGAAATATGCAGCATTGGAGGGCCCTTATCTAAGGAAGCAAATGAGAGTAGAAGGGAAAATGGGCAATGCATGCATTGCAGAAAGAAAAGGCATTGTATATGGGTCTTCTCTACTAAGCCCAAGCCCTCACGAAGAAAGTCTGCTTCATGGTGAGATCTAGGGAGCTCCAGGCTGGGACAGGAGTCTGTTTCAAGGAAAGTTCTGTCTATATTAAATACTTTACAAAGATCGGACTTACATCTACCTTTAAATGTTTAATTGGGATTGTAAAAAAATCCCAAATTAGAGGTAATATTGATGTTAGATTCACTGGCAAATGTATTGATTCTTCATATTGTTAGTCACTAAGAGTTCCAATTGGGAAAATAGAATGACCAGAGAGTTTTAGAGGAGGGAACGGAATCATGTTAACTACAGAATACAGAAACCTTTTTTATTATTATTGAGTGTGTCATTAAGCATGGCTCCTATCAGGAGCATGTTTATTTCAACATAATTGATGCTCCACAATTCAAAATATTTTAGGAGTGATTTGGTTAATTTCTAAAAATCCTACAATTGATTAGACATTATGAACAATAACTTTTGATTTTCATTTCTTTAGAGAGAGTTGTGCTATCACTGAATTACTAGAAAGAGTGGCTTTGCACGTTAAGCACTTGTTTGCCCTAAATCAGAGAAGGATACTATAATACCCAATTTCTATGTTGATCTAAATACAGTTTATGCAAGGAAAAGGATGAAACTTTAACACATGCAGGTAGACTTGATTCCAGGAGCAAAGATTCCTTGAAACCAAATTTACACTTTGAGAAATAAATATTTAAGAGAATATTCGCTTGCCTATTTAACCCACAGGTCCATAAGGCCCTGAAACTTCACCTACAGCTTCTATATTTTTTTTCATTCCTTAAGCGAAAAGAGAATTTCGAAAATGCATTGATCACTGTTAGAAATCGTTAAACTCTTCCACTTAACCCAGTTCTTATAGATCAAGTGCACTATGCCAAAGGTTACACAAAGGTGAAAACCAGATGGTCTTTACACTTGATTATAGTTCAGATAGGAGATGAGTGGAAAACAGCATTCTCAATTTGATGAGATTTCAGAGCATTACGTGATGCCATTCAGGATCTGTAATGTCCATGCAGCATTTCAGTATTTTTTAATTAGGTTTTCAGTAGATGTTTTGATTATTTTGTAATTGTAATAATATATGGTACCCTGACTTATTCTGCCTCAGGCAATGATTATGTTTCGGTTTCAAAGCTTTATTCGAGCAATATACTCATAAAAGCACAACATGCATTTAAAAAATACATTTAAAAAGTACAAGACATAAAATTGACCATTTTATACATTCGATAATAAAAACCGTTGTGCAAGCTTAGACAAAAAGGAAATGAAAACAGTTAAAAGCACAATTACTCAAAAAATCAATGTATATTTGAGGAGATAGCCCTCCGTCTAATGGACCATGCCCACCCCAGGTATTTTGCTGTTCCCAAAACAATTGGCAAATCAGTGGAAGTACAAATAATTCTTAACGCCTTAACACCACTAGATATCCCTAAGTTCCTACAAACGGGAACTAGCCATACTCTTCGAGGGGTTGCGTATGCCTCACAAAGGAATAAGAAGTGGCCTATGCTTTCCTTGGCTGTACCACACGCTGGGCAGCACAAGTTGGTCGTACTCCTCCACCTGCCCGTCAAAGATCTCAGGGGGAGAGAACCAGCTCTTAGCTGGAACATTAACTTCCTGTCTCCTGGGACGGTGATACTGTCCCAGTATAGTTCTAATAATGGACACTGTTTAATTTCCAAGAAGCACCCCCCATCGTGTCAGATCTTGTTCTGCTCCAGAGTCTGCCATCCACCCTCTCCCAATATAAACTTTTAATGGTATTTTTACTAGGGAAGACTTCCCCAGAGGGATTATCCCAAAGTTTGGAGAGGCCAAGTTCTCCTAAAGTGGCCCTGAGGTGTTTGAGCCATGTTATTTTATGGAAAACATCAGCTTTTATTATTGCAAGGAATCCATCGGCATAGTGCCGTATCCCTGGGGTGGTCCAGAGGCGTCGCCAATAGAGGATTGGACGTAATCTTACTCGATCACTAACTGATCTTCTCCCCAGATCAAGGCCAAGCGGGAATAGTGGGGTACTCTGGGGAAGTCCCGTTATACCCCTAATAAACCTATTCTCGGATATCTGCAAGGGAAGAACCTTGTCAAAGCCCCATAGTTCTGCTCCGTACAGGGCAGACCCAATGACCTTGGCATCGTAAACTGCCAGGGCTGCTTTGATAGGTTTGGATTTTGATTTTTTGTGTTCAACCCTTAATGCTCCCGCGACCTGTTGGTGTTTCAGGACCGCCTTTTCTATATGATAGGACCACTTTAAATTGTTAGTGATCTGGACCCCGAGGTAAGTAAATACACTAACCACCTCTAACTCGTAGTTATTCAAAGATATTTTTGGGCGAGCTCTACGCCTAGGCGAGAAAGTCATCAGCTTGGTCTTGCCCACATTCACTTCCAAGCCATGTTCCCGCAAAAGTGGTCAAAAATATGTAGGGCATGCTGGAGGCCACCTGGTGTTTTGGACAAGGTCAGTGTGTCGTCGGCGAACATCAATTCAAAATAATTTTAGGAGTGATTTGGTTAATTTCTAAAAATCCTACAATTGATAAGACATTATGAACAATAACTTTTGATTTTCATTTCTTTAGAGAGAGTTGTGCTATCACTGAATTACTAGAAAGAGTGGATTTGCACGTTAAGCACTTGTTTGCCCTAAATCAGAGAAGGATACTATAATACCCAATTTCTATGTTGATCTAAATACAGTTTATGCAAAGAAAAGGATGAAACTTTAACACATGCAGGTAGACTTGATTCCAGGAGCAAAGATTCCTTGAAACCAAATTTACACTTTGAGAAATAAATATTTAAAAGAATATTCGCTTGCCTATTTAACCCACAGGTTCATAAGGCCCTGATACTTCACCTACAGCTTCTATATTTTTTTCATTCCTTAAGCAGAAAGAGAATTTCGAAAATGCATTGATTACTGTTAGAAATCGTTAAACTCTTCCACTTAACCCAGTTCTTATAGATCAAGTGCACTATGCCAAAGGTTACACAAAGATGAAAATCAGATGGTCTTTACACTTGATTATAGTTCAGACAGGAGATGAGTGGAAGACAGCATTCTCAATTTGATGAGATTTCAGAGTAGTACGTGATGCTATTCAGGATCTGTAATGTCCATGAAGCATTTCACTATTTTTTAATTAGTTTTTCAGTGGATGTTTTGATTATTTTGTAATTGTATACATAGATGGTACCCTGACTTATTCTGCCTCAGGCAATGATGATGTACAACATGTAAGGAAGGTGCTGGCTACCTCACTGAAACATGATTTAGATTGCAAATTATCAACATGTGAGTTTCATTTTCAGGAAATATAATTTGTAGGCTTTATGTTGTCATCAAATGCGTTAACCATGGCAGAATGAAAGGTAAAAGCAAATGCAGATTAAACACAACCTATGGAAATAATGTACAGAAATTTCTGGTGACCTACTTTATGTAAAGATGTGCTAAGATTTGTTGAGGTATGTGATGTTTGTGCCAGAGGCAAAGTTGTTTGAACCAAGTCCAAAGGCTGCCTGTGTCCTCTTTCTACACCTGCATATGTCTGATAAGTGGTTTCAGTTGACTTTTTTATTGACTTACATCAAAATGCAGGACAGAATACAATTATTATCATATTTTCCAAAGGCATTTGAAATGGCATATTTATTCCTTCTCCGTATTATTCACTTACACATAGTACCCTAACAGTTAATCTTACACTGTAAGCCAATGTAATCAGAAATATTGTAAGGCACTGTGTCCTTCGTCTAAAGACGAACTGAAAATGTAAACTAAGCATTCAAACAATTTTTTACAATGTTTTTAGGAGACTCTCAGGGATCTTAGGTCAAGAAACTTAGCCAGCTAACCATGCATTCAATAATGTACAACAGGCTTACACTCAGTACTCCCTTTCCATCTAATGTATGGCCATAGCCCTCAATCTTTTCCTATATTAATGTCAAATGTGCCAGAAGATGTGCCAGCTGTTAAAGACAATATTATACAATTACAAGAATTGGCACAAAACACTTGCAATAATGTGTTTAAAATAAAAATTAAGAACAAGCAATTTCCAGATTGGAAAAGACAAACTGAAATACAGTATTGACCAGTAAGTCTAGTAGGGTTATTTAAAAAAAGCAAAATCAAGTTCAAGCCTTTGTACACATTTCAGCCTAATTTCTAGATACTTTTGAAGTCATCTGTTAGTTTGACATTGTTACTACCCAAAGCTTTAGAAGCACGCCTGGTCTTTCATACATTACTTTTTCACCTAGCCAAGGTACAGGGGGATATATAGGCAAGGAGGAAGGACATTCTGTTGCACGTATATTTTTAGATCTTTCCACAGATTTTGCTATGGTCTTGAATGTGGGTCTAATTGAAATTATTTTTAACATCGGGTTCACATACGGGACCTAGTTTCGCTGAGGGACTTCCTAGAGGATAGATCTCAAGTGTTTTCTATCTCCCCTTTCAAATCTAGGTCAGTCAGCATCAGATGTGTGTTGCTACAGGGTCCCTCTCTTATTCCCACCATGTTTAATATCGATGTGGTCCTTCTGGCAAAGGTTCTCAGGTCTTTCTGTATGGATATTTTTGGCATACACTGATAATGCTCTGTAATATTGATTGGACAACACCTGGAAGTAACAAGTGCCAGGCTCTATGATTGCCTGCTTGTTGTGTAATCTTGGATAAAGCAGAACTGTCTTCAACTTAATGGCTGGAAAACCAAAATCTTATTTTTCAGAATTACTCAGATCTGGTTTGATGACTGGTGACCCATTGAATTTGCCACTCTGCTCTGCCCAAATATTTTGTAAAGAATCTTTGTATTCTGCTGGATGGCAAGTTTAACTTGGCAAGTCAAGTAACTGCGATTTGCATTACTTGTTTTGGAATCTTTCGCTTGCTTAGAAAGGTTCTCCTTCTGGCTCTCTTTGAACAGTAGAAGGACTATTAGTTAGGCTGTCATATCCATCACCTTGTGCATGGTAATGCTCTCCTGGTTGGGACAAATGAGTCCCTTATGTTGTGCCCGCAAGTGTTTCAGAACACAGCTGCCCGTTTGGTCTGCCATCTTCCATCTGGCACTTTGACAGGTCCTGTTCTGAGATCCTTCACTGGCTTTCTGACAGGAAGTGCTGTAGTTTTAAGTTTTTAACTCTTTTCCTTCTTTGGTGAGGGCCCAATCTCCCTTCAGGCAAGATCAGGTGTTACCTGCCAGTCCGGAAATGTAGATCATCTCACCTCACACTGCACTAAATGTAAATGTAAATGTAAATGTATTGGCATTTATATAGCGCACTACTTACCCGTAGGGTCCCAAGGCGCTTCGACCGCTGCGAAACCCTTCCTGGCTTCCCTGAGAGATGGTCCCTTAATGGGTATCTCCAGGGTGAGACCAGGCATCCCCGGCGGTCTGGTGGGGCCGTTAGTGAAGATGAGGCAAGCTAATGCCCAGAGTTGCCGAGTGTGATCGCAGATCAGAGTGGGCACCGAGGCGAGAGAATTATCGAGTCCGCTGACCCTGGTCCAGAAACCTGCCGCGCCAGGAATCGAACCCTGGTCCCGGGCCGTCCTCTGCTCTCGGGTCTGCCGCCTCTAACCAGTGAGCCACACTACTTCACTAGCCACCCCACATTGCATATGTCCTACTTGAAATGGATGATGCTCTTTTTCTTACCTTGCATCTTTAAATTAGATCAATTGCTCCTTCATATATGTTCCTGTCACACTTTTACTGTATATTATTTTAGCAATTTGTCCCTTTTTTGATTTGCCTCAAACTCCCAGTGATCTCTATTAGGTTATGATACCGGGATACTCCTGTTGGAGTGAGCTGTATGCACTAAATCAAATGTTGAGAACATAATGCAACATAGACTATCATCAATGAATTTGCAAGGCTGTGCAGAATTTGAAGCATGTAATATCATTCAGTCCAGAAAACTATTCTTGGTAAGCAACACATAATGTTGCTGCTCAAAGGCTGATAATAAGATTCCATATCTACACCTTAAATGTTCAAGGTGACGCATGAAGGGAGGATTAACGTCAGGTTTCATGTCTATGCCATGTCTTCTACCTGTAATTGAGAAAACAACAAGTGGTATAAAGGAATAGATACAGAACAATTATTCAGGAAGGTACTTTTACCCTCACGTGTTTGTAATTCACAATAAATATATCAGACAAAATTATAGCCTCATAGCCAATAACACCTAATCAATAAAATACAAAACAATTACATATCATCACATTCTATACAAGTGGTATAAAGGAATAGATACAGAACAATTATTCAGGAAGGTACTTTCACTCTCACTCTGTTTGTAATTCACAATGAATACATCAGACAAAATTATATCCTCATAGCCAATAACACCTAATCAATGAAATACAAACAAATGACATATCATCACATTCTGTACATGGACACAAACTATACATAGAGACAAATAGTAGCCCTAAAAAAATATTAAATATTTGATAGTGACTTCCATACAATTCTGCACAGACCACTAAGAGGTAGTCTCAGAGACACACTTAAGAGTCAATCAACTGCTACTGGCCAGTTCATGGATTTGGAACGACATTTAGAACTAAAAATGTACACAGTCCCATGTTCTCCACACCACTGGAGTCAAGCTATCCTGGCTGAAGACGGCTGATAGCCAGAAACCGGTCTTAGGGTGCTTGATTCCGGTCCAGTAAAGACATGGCTTGGCAGTTCGGGCTGGACTGTTCCCATGAGGCACAGGGTCAAGGCTGATTTGCACATGGCCATGTCTGAACTGGGGTGGTGTGGAGTGCAAAAAAACGATGGATTTAGGCCCAGATCTCTGTACTGGGGTGAATGTATGACATTGTTCTGCATTCGGTCCATCAACTGTTGTTTTTGCATTTGTCACCCCGAGTGGGATGGGTATGCTCAGACGTGAATCCCATGCTCTCCACACCACTGGAGTCAAGCTATCCTATCTGAAGTTGAATGATAGCCAGAAACCGGTACTAGGGTGCTTGATTCCGGTACAGTAAAGATATGGCTTGGCAGTTCAGGCTGGACTGTTCCCATGAGGCACAGGCTCCAGGCTGATTTGCATATGGCCATGTCTGAACTGGGGTGGTGTGGAGTGCAAAAAAACGATTGATTTAGACCCAGACCTCTTTACTGTGGTGAATGTATATGTGAAATAACAATCCCAGGCATACAAACAAGATAATGGCACACGAGACTAAGGCAAACACACAACTAATTCAATATGAGAAAATACATTTTTAATATGATAAAGACATACGATAAAAATCAATACATCGATCCAAATTGATAAAATAACATTGTACTAATACATATGTTTTCACAATAAAAAGGTTGTTCTTTAAAAAGGTAGATGGTTTCCTGTCGACGCGTTTCGACATACACACTATGCCTTCATCAGGACTTTTACCATCATATTTCTTTCTAAAATTATATCAGGACAGTTTAACCTGGTTTAAAGTTGGATATTCCGATTTCAAATTTCCAAAAACAATTATTTTTCAATTATCCTAAGGTTTAGGACGATAATTTTCATATAGATTATAACTCCATAGGGAGCGAAGCAGCAGAATCTTCGAATTTTAATTTTGTAGAGGTATAATCTAAATTATGTAGCGTTATCCGGGTACACTGTTTCGCGAGTCCGTTTTCCAATGGGATATCCCATTGGAAAACTGACTCGCGAAACAGTCGCACTACACTACAGACCGGATACGTCGCACTACAGTGCATTTACCGATATATCGTAAATACGGGCTAGGAACAGTGAAGTAGAATCCAACATCTCCCCACCTGATACGCCGCATTAAAGTGCATTCACCGATATATCGTGCATACGGCTTATAAACAGCGGACGATTATTCATCATATACCCACGCCGCCGCTTACTACGTTTAGACCAAACAACAAGCTTGAAGTTGAATCATTATGGCATAACGCTACATAATTTAGATTATACCTCTACAAAATTAAAATTCGAAGATTCCGCTGCTTCGCTCCCTATGGAGTTATAATCTATATGAAAATTATCGTCCTAAACCTTAGGATAATTGAAAAATAATTGTTTTTGGAAATTTGAAATCGGAATATCCAACTTTACACCAGGTTAAACTGTCCTGATATAATTTTAGAAAGAAATATGATGGTAAAAGTCCTGATGAAGGCATAGTGTGTATGTCGAAACGCGTCGACAGGAAACCATCTACCTTTTTAAAGAACAACCTTTTTATTGTGAAAACATATGTATTAGTACAATGTTATTTTATCAATTTGGATCAATGTATTGATTTTTATCGTATGTCTTTATCATATTAAAAATGTATTTTCTCATATTGAATTAGTTGTGTGTTTGCCTTAGTCTAGTGTGCCATTACCTTGTTTGTATGCCTGGGATTGTTATTTCACATATATTGTTTGCCCTGTCCCAGGATATTGATCCATAGCAGGGGGTCCTTGTTTTTGTCAGAGCTGTGGTGAATGTATGACATTATTCTGCATTCTGTCCATCAACTGTTGTTTTTGCATTTGTCACCAGAGTGGGATGGGTATGCTTAGACGTGAGTCCCATGCTCTCCACCCCACTGGAGGCAAGCTATCCTGGCTGAAGACAGCTGATAGCCAGAAACCGGTCCTAGGGTGCTTGATTCTGGTCCAGTAAAGACATGGCTTGGAAGTTCGGGCTGGACTGTTCCCATGAGGCACAGGGTCAAGGCTGATTTGCATATGGCCATGTCTGATCTGAGGTGGTGTGGAGTGCAAAAAAACGATGGATTTCGGCCCAGATCTCTGTACTGGGGTGAATGTATGACATTGTTCTGCATTCTGTCCATCAACTGTTGTTTTTGCATTTGTCATCCTGAGTGGGATGGGTATGCTCGGACGTGAGTCCCATTCTCTACACACCACTGCAGTCAAGCTATCCTGGCTGAAGACGGCTGATAGCCAGAAACCGGTTCTAGGGTGCTTGATTTCGGTCCAGTAAAGACATGGCTTGGCAGTTCGGGCTGGACTGTTCCCATGAGGCACAATGTCAAGGCTGATTTGCATATGGCCATGTCTGAACTGGGGTGGTGTGGAGTGCAAAAAAACGATGAATTTAGGCCCAAATCTCTGTACTGGGGTGAATGTATGACATTGTTCTGAATTCTGTCCATCAACTGTTGTTTTGCGATGGTGGACTTGGCATCCATTAACTTAGAACCTAGCAATAGGATGCAGGTATTTGAGGTGGTCCAGCACTAGAAGAGACAATATTGTGAGACTGTTGGAAAACTCAGTGGCCATGTTATGTTATGTTATGGTAATTATATTTTTATCGCGCACAGATGCCCCAGCCAAGGGGCGCTTTTGAGCAGGAGTCAAGAAATATGGCAATACGCCAACCCCCTATGCCCAAAGATGAGCTCACGAGGTTCTGCTCCTGGGAACAGTGACTCTGAGAACGAGACAGATAGATTACTCTACATAGACCTTTCCTTACTGGACATCTCTAAACATTAACTGTGAGTTCCTAAAGAAGATGATTCAGAGCCACCATCCAGCTAACACCAATTTGCTTTTCCAACAGATCAGTATATTGGAGAGAGGATGAACTGCCACACACAGCAAACCATGGGAGGCACAGCTTCAATGATCTAGTGTGACTTAACCTTTATTAAAATGCTCCTGAAAGCATATTCTATTTTATGACTTGAATAGTTGAGATGAACTGTAGTTCATGTTTAAGTGGTTGCCATAGTGGCAGCAGAGATAGGCGCATTTACCTCTCCTTTTTTGTCTAGCACTACATCCAACTCAAAGTTCCAGCAATCATTGAGAGAGGCACCCGGACATCATTTGAGAGGAGGCCTATTTATTTAGTTTTAATTCTTACAAGCCTAGTGACTTGATGAGATCCCATGCACAATTCCACCAGTTGAAGCTTGTGACAGGCTTTCTAAGATTATGTTATTGCACCAAACAGCTCTGAATTGCTAACAATGGGCCTCAGTGCTGACGTTTTAGTATTGACCTGGAACAATTTTGACTCAACAATATTTGATCAATCAATCAATCAATCAACTTTATTCAATTATTTAAAATCATACAAGTACATAAAAACGAAATACAAAATACACATCCCATAAAGGCATTTGAACAATATATATAATACAATGATTTTGTATCTATTAAAAAGAGCAAAATATATCAAGATTATGAAAACAAATTCATAGAACAATAGCAGTAAAATGTATACACTGTTTAGACTAGGACATCATTTTTTCTTGATTCGAACAGCAGCAACAAGAAAACAAGCAAGATTAAAAATATCCCAGGGGTTACTCATTTGAAGATAAAGCAACGCCGGTCTTACTTGTAGAAAGCCCTTGCCAATCATTAAAGGGAATAAAAATGTCCTCCGGATATCGTAGTAATAATCACAGAACATCATAAAATGTAAAGTGTCCTGTACAGAGAAATTATCACAATAACAAGGATCCGCGTCCTCTGGTTTACACAACCCCTAGAAATCACCCAGCAAGAAGTGGATCAAATTACGAAGGAACATAGTCAGGAGCCAGCAATGAAAAGGTTTAGTCACAGTTATCAGATAGGGTTAAATGTAAAAAAATTTAAATTGATACTTGTATATGTATATGTAGCACCTGATGCTAGCAGTGTAGGCTTATGAGCTGTGTTGTAAATTGATACTTGTATAGCGCACTACTCACCCGCAAGGGTCTCAAGGCGCTTGTACGAATACCGCTGTGGAACCCATCCTGGCTTTCCCTGTGAGGCATCCACTCCTGGGCACCCCCAAGGTGGAGGCCAGGCATCCTTAGCATTGTGGGGGCCGTTGTGGAGATTAAGCAAGCTATTGCCCAGAGTTGCAGAGTGGGACTCCATGATTGGAATAGGCACCGAGGTGAGAATTAACAGGTCCGTGGAATTTTTAATCCTGCTCTCGGGCTAGACCTCTGCATCAGGGTTTGCCGCTCTAACCACACTTCTCCACAATTAACAAGGTGATTTTAGTCAAGAAATTAGCCCTAACTGATGTTTTCCTTAGCACCAATTCTTCCCGTTCCATCATAAGTGTATTTTAAAAATTCATTTTGACCCACTTCACATCTTCCTTACAGATCCTTTCGGGGGTCTCAAATAATTATTGCTGCCCTATTTTAAAAAACAAATACTTGACATATGTCAACCACTTGATTTTGTTAGCTTTGTCCAGATTGACAGTATTTCTCGAGATCAGATGGTTCAAGGTCAATTCTGGATTAATGCGCGTATCAAGAGAGAGAGAGGACTAGAAAGCTAGTTTGAGTCCCCGTAGTTTATATGTGTAATCAAAAGAGACTAGCTTAAATATGACCAAAATTGTTAGGACTCTGATCCTGAGGAAAGCCAGATTTAGTTTAAAGCACTGGCTGAAACATGTCTACCAACTGATAGATGTAGGAGGTAGTAACTCGCCTCCCTTAAACATCCCCAAGCCTTATTTAACCGCTGACGGGGGCCCAGTTCTTAAAATTTAATTTACCCTTGGGTACTGGGACCCTCGCCAAGCCGTTTTAACTCACACTTCACTTTACACCTCACACTGCACTCTCAGTAAAATACCAGCTCCGCTGTAATCAGGCGTCACAGCACACCCGGGACACATTAGGTGTCACTGGGTGGGCCCGATGATGAAGCATGCCACCAACCAGGTTGGTGGGTGAGGGCTTCATGAACTCACCAACGAGGTGCCCATGACAAATCTAATCAGTGTCCTAACAATATTGGTCATAACCATTTCTGGATTAAGCCAGGGTTTAAGCCAGCACAAAAGTGGAGCTAAACTCATGATGTCCGAGACATAGCCCTGCTCTAATTCCTGATGAATGGCAAAGGTAAATCTATTTTCAGCTATCTGCACCCCGATTGTTGTTTAAAACCCCATATGGAGAAACCATATGCCGCAATGGCCAGAAATTTTGATCTGTATATCTTAAGAATGGCCTCTACAGGCCTAGCCCCCAGACGCTAGGCGTCTGGACCCTGTCCATTGCGGTCGCTCCTACACGCTTCCTGCTTCCAGACCCCGAGCGTGAACCTCCTTCCAGCGCTGTTGGGAACTTCTGTGTGGTATCGTTTGGCTTGTAATTGCTGGCACTTTCTACCATAACTAGCGCCGAGTCTCGCTCTCTGATTTGCGCATTTGTGAGCTATTGCATTTTAAATCGTGGTATTTTTGCTGAACACAAGGTGCTGCTTGGTACTGCTGCTTTCTATTGCATTATCGCTATTTGTTTATTGTTTCTGGAACTTCTGTGCCCTCTGCCCCGTCTCACGTTCCACTTCCATTCCTCCATTCCATTTGGTGTGCACTCCCCTGGCCCGCCTACTCTCCCCGATACCGCCTCCCAGCTGCCCCTCCCACCCACGAATACCTAGCTGACCTCCCCCCTCCCAACGCTGTGACCGTCTGGACCCTGTCCATTGCGGTCGCTCCTACACGCTTCCTGCTTCCAGACCCCGAGCGTGAACCTCCTTCCAGCGCTGTTGGGAACTGCTGTGTGGTATCGTTTGGCTTGTAATTGCTGGCGCTTTCTACCATAACTAGCGCCTAGTCTCGCCCTCTGATTTGCGCATTTGTGAGCTATTGCATTTTAAATCGTGGTATTTTTGCTGAACACAAGGTGCTGCTTGGTACTGCTGCTTTCTATTGCATTATCGCTATTTGTTTATTGTTTCTGGAACTTCTGTGCCCTCTGCCCCGTCTCACATTCCACTTCCATTCCTCCATTCCATTTGGTGTGCTCTCCTCTGACCCGCCTACCCTCCCCGATACCGCCTCCCAGCTGCCCCTCCCACGCTCCGCCCCCTATCCACCATTTAAGGCAGATGTCCCAACGCGCAGCGTCCACGCGCTATGGCCACGCCGAAGGTGCGCCAAAGGTAAGCCCGTCTACGCCCGTCCGCGCCAAGACCGCGCCCAGCGCCAGACCCCCTGGTCCACGCAATGCCCAGCCCACCCGCATTACTTACGACGCCACCACCCTCTTAGCCCTAAACCCCGGCCGTCTCCCCAACTGCGCCCAAGCCGCTCCTGGACACACCCATGGACCCTTCTCCTGCAGCTCCTGCAAGTTCGACGGCACCAAGAACAACTCCTCTTCCACGAACACACAACAGATATCTGACTCCAACCACCTAAAATGCATCCTGCTCAACACCCGCTCAGTCCACAGACACGCCATTGACCTCTGGAACCTTCTAGACACCATTTCTCCCGACGTCGCCTTCCTAACAGAAACATGGATGAACGCCTCCTCAGCCCCAGACATCACCATTGCCATCCCGGAAGAATACAAGATCATCCGTAAGGACCGCACCGTCCAAACAGGAGGAGGCATCGCTATCGTTCATAAGAACTCCATCCGCATCTCAACCAGCTCAGACGTCAACCTTACCAGCGCCGAACACCTTCACTTCCAGATCCACACCGATCCCAAGACCACACTCAGAGGCACCCTCCTGTACCGACCTCCAGGATCCAGCGCACAATTCAGCGACAACATCACTGACTTTATCACCCCACACGCCCTCCCCTCCGAGGAATATATTCTACTGGGAGACCTCAACTTTCACCTGGAAAAGAGCGATGATAGCAACGCCACCACCCTTCTGGACAATCTCGCCAACCTCGGACTCAAACAACTTGTCACTACCCCCACCCACATCGCAGGGCACACACTCAACCCTATCTTCACCTCCAGCAAACATGTCTCCTTCAGTCACACCACAACTCTACATTGGACAGACAACAGCTGCGTTCACTTTATCTACAATAAGACCACAACTCACAACCATCCTCAACCTTCTCTGCGAAGAAACTGGAACAAAATCACCAACGACCAGATCTCCTCATCGCTTCTTCAAAACCCCCCTGTCCACTCCTCAAACCCCGACCAAGCAACCATTAACCTCACCCAATGGCTATCCAACAGCGCCGACATCCTAGCACCATTGAAAAAACGTCAAATCAAACTAGGCAGCAAAAACGCCTCCTGGTTCAACGATGATCTTAAGAAATCGAAGAAACTCTGTCGCTCCTTCGAGAAGGCCTGGAAAAAAGACCCAAACACCAGCACCAGGGACGCCTTCAAAAACGCCACCCGCATACACCACCAACTAATCCGATCTGCCAAGAAAGCTGCATTCAAAGACCGACTAGAGAACAACGCCCACAACAGCAAGGAACTATTCAACATCGTCAAAGAATTCACCAACCCCTCAGCCAACTCCAACGACATCACCCCCTCTCAAGCCCTCTGCGACTCTCTAGCTTCGTTCTTCCACAACAAAATCGCAGACATCCACAACAGCTTCGACAACCAACCCGGAGACCAACCCACCCAACATTCTGCTGGACCTTCACCCCCCTTGAACATCCTTAATGACTGGAACCCAATCTCCACCGAGGACACTATCCGCCTGATGAACTCCATCCACTCAGGATCCCCCACAGACCCATGCCCTCACCACATCTTCAACAAAGCAGACTCCATCATAGCACCACACCTCCGAGACGTCATCAACTGCTCCCTCAACTCCGCCACCTTCCCGGAAAGCTGGAAACACGCCGAACTTAGCGCCATTCTGAGAAAACCCACAGCTGACCCCACCGAACTCAAAAACTACCGCCCCATCTCGCTCCTTCCATTCCCAGCCAAAGTCATTGAGAAAGCTGTCAACAACCAGCTTGCCGCCTTCCTCGAAACCAACAAATCCCTTGACCACTCACAGTCCGGCTTCCGAGCCAAACACAGCACTGAGACCGCACTCATCGCAGCAACAGACGACATTCGAACTCTACTGGACAATGGAGACACAGTCGCCCTCATCCTCCTTGACCTCTCCGCAGCCTTCGACACAGTCTGCCATAGCACCCTTCTACAGCGCCTCAGAAACATCGGAATCCAAGGAAAAGCACTGGAATCGATCACCTCGTTCCTCACCGGAAGAACCCAGAGAGTCCGCCTCCCACCATTCAAGTCAGAGGCCACTGAAGTCATTTGCGGCGTACCTCAAGGATCCACACTCAGCCCCACCCTCTTCAACGTATACATGAGCCCCCTCGCGGCCATCGCACGCCAACACAACCTCAACATCATCTCCTACGCTGACGACACTTAACTGATCCTCTCACTCACCAAAGACCCTAACACCGCCAAAACCAACCTACATGAAGGAATGAAAGAAGTAGCCGAGTGGATGAAGCACAGCCGTCTGAAACTGAACTCAGACAAAACAGAAGTCCTTATCTTAGGTACCTCCCCCTCCGCCTGGGATGACTCTTGGTGGCCAGAGGCCCTTGGAAAAGCACCCATCCAGACGAACCACGCACGAAACCTGGGCGTCCTCCTGGACTCCTCACTCTCTATGAACAGACAGGTCAGCGCCGTCTCATCATCCTGCTTCAACATTCTTCGCATGCTCAAAAAAACATTTCGCTGGATCCCCACCGAAAACAGAAAAACGGTCACCCATGCACTGGTTACAAGCCGCCTGGACTACGGAAACACCCTATACGCCGGTACCACCGCAAAACTCCTGAAAAAACTCCAACGCATCCAGAACGCATCAGCAAGACTCATACTAGACATCCCGCGTAAAGACCACATCTCCAGTCACCTGAAAAACCTCCACTGGCTCCCCGTCAATAAGAGGATTACTTTCCGCCTCCTAACCCACGCACACAAAGCACTCTACGAACTTGGACCCGATTGCCTCAACACACGACTTTCCTTCTACACCCCCCCCCCCGCCAGCTACGATCCTCCAACCAAGCCCTTGCTACCGTACCTCGCATCAACAAAACCACCATGGGAGGCAGATCCTTCTCCTACCTGGCAGCTAAGACCTGGAACTCACTTCCCACTCACCTTCGTCTCACTCAGAATCACCTAGCATTCAGAAAACAACTTAAAACTTGGATATTCGACAAGTAATTCCACACCCTTCTTCAAGCGCCTTGAGACCCTCTGGGTATGTAGCGCGCTATATAAATATTCTGACTTGACTTGACTTGACATAGATCTAATGACAGCCATTTTTTTGGTTTTATCTTGGGGGACCCATGATCCTTTATCATCAAATAATACCCATAAATATGTAAATGAGGTGACCCTGGACACTTGCGCCCCATTACAATAGAATGATTTCGCTTTCCTACGTTTTTTACCAGTTAAAATAATATGTGACTTCCCAATGTTCACAACCTATTCCAAGGACTGCATGTAGGCTCCAAAAGCATCCAAAAGTTTCTGGAGACCTACCGCAGTACGAGCTAAAACAACAGCGTCATCTGCGTATAGGAGGACCGGTATTAGACACTATCCTACACGCAGAATGTCCTGGCTCGTCTCCATTAAAGATTTGTCCAGGGCGTTAATATAAAGTGTAAAAAGTAAGGGCGCCAATATACACCCTTGGCGAATGCCCCATTCTGATTTAAAAGAGCTAGTGCATTTGCCATCCTGGGAAATCCTAACTGATGCAAAAAGGCCCCGATGGAAGTCAGCCAAAAAATAAACTAAAGACGGTTCAGTACCCATTTCCTTCAGGATACTCCACAGCTTAGACAAGTTTACCAGGTCGAACGCTGAGGACAAATCCATGAAAGCCATGTGCAGAGAGCCTTTGGCCACAGTATATTCACTAATTAGTAAGTGCAGGTTAAGGCACTGGCCCATGGTGCTTCTGCCTTGCCTGAAACCATACTGCAAATTGGATAAAATCTTGTTGTCCGTAGCCCAGTTTGTAACTTTAGCTAAGATCACCTTACCCTATTTTTTTACTGCCGAATCAATCAGTAATATATGTCTATAGCACCGCGGGTCCCTTCTCTGACCTTTTTTAAAAACTGGGATGATAATAGATTGGCTCCAGGATGCTGGGCACCCATTCATACCAGAAGCATTAAAAATGTAAGCTAATATTTTTGCCCAGAATTTAGGTTCATATTTGTATAGATCTGCAGGGACTCCATCCGGTCCAGGAGCTTTATTACTAGAAGTCTCCTTTATTGCTCTCTCGATGTCCACCTCACTAAACACAAATGGGGCTAATGCCTGCCAGGGTGGTAGACTGGCAGTGGGGGACGGTATTAGAGTGGAGCCATAGATTGCCCCAAAGTGGGCCAATCACTGTGCCTCTGTAATATTACACACCTGCGCGTCATTCTGCAAAGTGGAGAAAAAGGGGGCATTAACAATAGTCCAGAATCTAGCATTGTCCCTTAAAATCTCTACAGATAAAAGGGCATTCCAGGCCTCTGACTTAATCTCCAGCGAGTATCTCCAAAAGTTGGTAATAAGAGATAGCGATGTTAGCGACTGTTTCCAGTCGCTAACATCTTGGCACGCCCACTTTGCATGTCATTAGTGATAAATATCACTGACATGCAAAGCGGGGCCCAAGATGGTAGCTATCTCCTACTAGCTGTCGCTAACTGGTGTTAGTGACAGCTAGGTAATAGGGAGATCATTTTATCTCCACTTTCTTGGCTTTTAAAGCCAAAAAAGCGGAGATAAACCCCCTTGATAATATGCCCCACGATCTTATGCTTTTCCTCAGATTCATGACAGAAGTAAGTTACTGGAAGTAAAATACTAGAATGAATTCCTGTTTACTTGAAATATAGATCAGTCACTATTCTCTTTTCCAATGAAACGTAGGCCCTATTCATTGCCAGGATACATGGCAGCCCTGGGAGGAATTTTAATCATGCTGAACTGATCAGAGTAATTTAAAAAAAAAATCCTTTTATTAAAATAACAGACTCCAAAAACAGTTGCATACTGTAAAGCATCAGATAGTATGTGGACATACAGAAGGCAAGATCATTCATGAGACAATGTCGAACATTTGGATTTGCATACAAAGACAAAGATACATACACATTGTTAGCAAGTTTCGTAGACAGACTGGGAGTCCAGTAAATACATTCTCCATGCCGCCCAAATTTTCTCCCACTTCTTGGGACACCCTCTACTTTTATAGATCACTTTTGCAGCCCTCTGGCACCAATTTAGGTCCTTTTCCCAGTCCTCCACTGTTGGTACAACATTACTACCCCATAGTCTCGCTATATTTCTTTTGGCCACCATGCTCGCTAATGCCAGCCAGATCTTCTCCCACTTAGGCCATGTAATGTCACTCGTAACACCTAGGACATGCCATCGGGCCTCCAGTGGAACCTCAGAGCCCACCACTTCTGACATTATGCTCGCCAGTCTGGACCAGTATGCCTGGAACCTGGCGCAGTCCCACAAAATATGGAAGAAGGTTCCCACCTCTCCACAGCCCCTCAGACAGAACTCTGAGTCAATATACCCTCTCCGGTATTGTGTTGTGCGCGGGGTGTAGGAGCGGTGTAGGATACGCAGCTGGACAAGCCTAAACCGGGCATGGATTGCCACTTCCCGGGGACTCTGTAGGGCCTCCCTTCAATTGTCTTCCTACAATAACCCAACCTCGGAGTCCCATTTTTCACGCAGAGGCCCCATGGGATACTGTATATTATTAATTAGCATTTTGTACGTGAGGGAAATTGCTTTTTCTATCATAGGATCAAGCAATAACCTATCTTCCAGTGGGGCATATCTGGTAGTTGTTCCCCAGGGTGCAAATTATTGTATAGGGCATGTCGGAGGTGCTGGTAATGGATGAACTCCCCCTTTCCCATTTGGAATTCTGCCTGCAGGGCAGCAAACTCTAGCATGTCCCCTCTTTTCCAGACATCGCCCGACACATCAATGCCAATAAGGTTCCATTTGCGAAGGCCCTTCAATTTAACATCCTCAGGCAGATAATTCCCAGCCCATAGAGGGGTTTGTGCTGTAAGCTTCACTTCCCACCCCAGCAGTTTAGTCGCCCGTTTCCACGTCTACACAACTGCGGCCGTTTGAGGTGGCATGGGTGGACTACTTCAACCTTTGCTGTAAAGAGCGGCCAAATAGGCATCTCCCCCAAAGACGATGCGGTCCACCCAGTATGCGGCTCATCCATCGGAGCGAACACCCATCCATTGATGTTGAATAACTGTGCCGCCCAGTAGTAGAGCGTAATGTCTGGGACAGCGAGCCCTCCCGCATACACCCCGCTGAAGTTTCTTCAGTGCAATTCTCTGGCACCCCTCTCCCCAAAGAAGTGTGCGCTGCTCCGATTGGATCGCCCGGAAGATCTTTTCCGGAGCTGGAAAGGGAGCACTTTGCAGAACATAGAGCAAGCAAGGAAGGGCCATCATTTTGAAGAGGACGGCACGCCCCAACAAGGAGATTCTCCAATGCTCAACGTCCCCTCGTAGCCTCTCCATTTGTGTGTACACATTCAAACGCACAAACTCCTCCTCCGAATTCATGATCCAGATACCTAGGTAGCGGAAGGTCTCCTTCCGTACCAGCCCCCGACACTCCTCGGATAAGTTTGGTGAAGGTCGCACCATCAGATGACCTAGGGACTTGTCCCAATTAATGCAATATCCGGAGTACTCGCCAAATGTGCGCAGGATCTGCATGAGTCTATGGATAGAGTTGGTCGGCCTTTGTATATAGAGTAGAAAATCATCAGCGTATAAAGATAGACTCTCTTCCCAGCCAACCCTAGGTCAGTACCCCACACTGTGGGATCCGTCCATACCCAGGCCACCAACGGCTCCAAGTCCAAGACGAACAACGTTGGGGAGAGCGGACATCCCTGCCTCGTGCCCCACCCTAATTGAAACTCCCTAGAAGGGGCACCGTTGACACGGACCTTAGCCAGCGGCGCAGTGTACAGAAACCTCACCCATGCTCAAAAATTATCACCAAAACCCAGTCTGGCCAAGACCGCATATATATACTGCCATTCAATACTGTTAAAGGCCATATGGGCATCCAGTGACAGTAGGGCCGCTTGTACATTCGGGCGGTTATCCACCGCTTGGAGCACTCCAAACAAGCGTCGCAAATTAAGCCTAGTGTTTCTATGCGGCATAAAGCCCGAATGATCTGGATGGATCAGGGATTGAATGACCACCCCCAGTCTGGTGGCTAGGATTTTGCCAAGAACCTTGGTTTCGTAATTAAGGAGTAAGATGGGCCTATAAGAACTGCGTGAATCCTATGGCTTGCTAGGCTTATGTACCACCACAATCATTGCAGATCTAAGATCCTTCAGGAGGATAAGAGTAATTTTAGTAATTCTGCGTTACTGTTTGACATGGAATTATTGCTAATATCACAGTACCGTCATCTCATGCAATTAAGAGTAAATCGGAGAAAAATCCTTATCCAAGAGCACATTTAGGGCCCGATGTAGGTACCAAACACCGGTCGGAAACGGCCGATTTCGGCCGTTTCCGACCGGTATTTGGCCTACTGAGATGTAGGGGACCTTTTTTTGTCCGATTCGGTATTTTACCGATTCGGTAAAATTACCGAATCGCAAAAATACCGAATCGGTAATTTTACCGATTTTTTAAATTTGGGATGTAGGTGGGACTACTTTCAGTCCCACAGGCCCTTCAGATTCGGTATTTTAACACCCAATCCAATTGGGTGTTAAAATACCGAATCCAGGTGTGCATGCACATGTGTGCATGCATACCTATGCCATGTGACAGACAGACATGCCCTTAGGGCATGTCTGTGTGCCACATGGCTCACATGCCTTTTTTGGGGTGCTGGAGGGTGTCAAAGTGACACCCCCTGCACCCTTGCACAAATCGGCGAATCGGTAATTACCGATTCGGTAATGCTCATTGATTCCTATGGGCTTCAAGGCCCATAGGAAGCAATGGGGGATACCGAATCGGTATTTACAGAATCGGTAAATACCGAATCTTACAGATTCGGTATTTACCGAATCTGAAATACCTACATCTCCCCCCTCTAATTTACCACTTCATAAATACCGATTCGGTATGATTCGGTATTTATGAAGTGGTAAATGTAGATTTACCTACATCGGGCCCTTAGCATGCACAAGCAGCTGCTCGCGCAGCTGTTCATGTTCTGTTGCATTTGGCACTATTTTCTTAGAGCTAAATTCATCGGTGCATTTAGAGCTTAGAAACTAGCACTAAATGCTGGGAGTAAGTTGAGGGCAAATCTTACTCCAAGTGGCTGGCTCGTGGCACTGCTATTTGTATTCTGTTGCATTCAATGATACTTATTAGTCCAATATGAATCCTCACTTCTATTTTGAACGTGAGGGAGTCTTTTTTAATTAAGAAAATACCGCCAAACGCAGAATTACACTTCTTGCATAATTCTTCATAAAGACATGGATTTTTTAGGTAATTCTGTGTGATTACACTACATCGAATTACGCAAGTTACCACCTCTGATGTATGTGCATTTATTTGTTTTAATAACACATTTTTACATTTCAATGTCATAAAGAGAAGTGAAAGTGTTTTAATTGATGCAAGATGCAGTGGCAGTTCTTGCCATCATTCTCTTGTCCTTCATGAATTGATGTATTTCTGACACTGTAGTGATTCTTTCAATAGTTTTGGACTCCTAAATTAAGCACAGAAGGCTGGTTTGCACGGTACCAGTGTCCTGCATTTGAAGAAGCTCAAACACTATCTACTTTCTTATTACAACAGTACAAGAGCTGTTCATATAGCTATTTAAAATGTGTATCGTCTTTTTCTTCTGGGTGTGTCGGGATAGAAAGAGCAGCATACAAAGAATGCTCGAGAAAAAAAGCATAGGAATAAATGCCAACACTTAGAGACCATATTAATAAGAAAATATAAGCCAATAAAAAAAGAAAAGACAATAATCTATTTTTGATCAAATTAATTATTCATATTTTGAAAGCTGGCATAGAATAAAATGAGCTCTGTTCACGCTTGAAAGCTATGCTTATCAAGTGTAGGAAAAACCTGAGCCAGCACAAATGCAACTCATTTATATTTTCGAGTACAAATTGAAACACAGCTAATGTACAGACTTCGCCATAAAAGTTTCAGTTTTATTAACGTGGCTAGTACTATTGATTAAGTTAAAATGAGAAATAAATAATTGTTAGATCCTTATTTTTCATATGAGGAATATTATTTCTTAAAAGTATGTTGTGCTTCCTTTCTACAGAATACATATAATCTAAAAAAATAGTTATTTACCTATAATTAAACAAGCATTGATACAAATTAAGTTATGGAAAAAACTGCTGTATGTACAATAATTGCGAACCTACGTACTTTGTTTGCAATACTTAACGCCTATCAGTGTATACCTTTGATAAGAATATATATCACACGTGTAATATATACCTATTGGTTGAGTAATGTACAACGTGTATTTGGTACTTTTCATCGACTTATCTGCTTGTTTACGTTTGCCTAGCAAGCATACACTGCAAAACTTTAATACTTCTTGGAGTATCAGAATAGAGCTGGAATACTTCGCTACATGACGACTTTTGCAAGTTGGTTTGTTTTTTTACAGAAAAATACGGAGGAAGGGGTTACATACAACAGGCTAACATTACAAATGCCATATTACATTGTTACACAATCAAATACTTACATACTGTATATGAGTAATAGTGGTTATATACATGTTGGATACCAGTGGCGGGAAAGGTAGATGCAAAGACTGAATCCAGAGACCATAAGCCTGAAATACATGACATATATACGTAAGGCATAATTTGAATAGGTAAGCAACGCTGTACATTATAGAAGAGGGGTAAGTTTAAGATTAAATATAAGACCTGCTTGAAAGACCTGAGAGTGAGTGAGGGGATGCTTCAACAAGGGGACTAAGAGCAAAAGGGTTGTGTGCTTCGAACTGAGCTGAACCAGTAATATGAAGTGTAGAGGTGTATGGGCAGGCTGTTTCAGAGGCGGAGGCTCCAAATGAGTACTGTCATCCAGTGTTTGCATCTGAATATCAGGGTGACCCGGAAGTGTTCCACTGCTGAGCATATGATTAGTTGATGAGTGTATAGTACGATTTTATCATGCAAGTATTTGTGGGTTAGCCCCTTGATACCCATGGGCTAAGTTAGCGCTTTAAAAGTCCTATATTCCTTCATTCATCCATGTATTTACATTGGAGGCAGAGAATCTTTGATGTGGTTATGTATTTTACTTGTAACGTATGTAGACACACATGTGTGTATAGATGGCTTGTGAAAGGATGTTCGCTTCTCTTAAAAAAGTATTTGAGGATGACAAGTGCAGCACACAGTTTGTTCCTTAGTAAGTAAACTTTTATTTTGATGCTATTCGACTTCAATCTGCCCTTCCTCATTCTGTACTCGAAAAATGGAGGGCCTCTAATACAGGGTAACGCCCTCCACTGGCCCTTTGTTTCAAATCTGGTAAGATTTATTTGCATATAAATTGAGCTGATGAAAAGAATCTGGGCTTTTTATAAAAATAACTCCCTACACTGAATAGCAGAGGAAAGCGGGACACTCTACAACAAAATTAAGTTTTTTTGGGAAAGTGCAGATAAGGAATTCACTTTTTGGCTTCTCTTGAAAAAAGAGTAGATTACCCATTGGACAAGGTCGAAATTATTGTCTGAGATCTCAGCAACATCTTCAACCAGGGACAGTTCAAGACTGTGCCAGATGCACAGATATTTAGAGGAGGATTTGCATTGCCGTGTCTCATTTCATCCGTTTAACATTCTTCCTCCTAGATTTGCATAGAGGCCATTTTAGTGTCATGTGAGGACAAATCTGTCGTTCCACTTGAGGTGCACATTGGAATCTCAACGAGCTACTGCTTCTGAGAGCAAGCCAAATGTCACATTTATTTTTTACAGCCAAAAGCATCCCTCGCTAGTGTGACAGTAGGCTTTTGTTATTGCACCAACTATTAACGTTTGGGTACGGGCCCTGTAACCAAGTCTCTATTTTATGAACAATTGGTCACTGCTGAGACCCACAAGCATAGGGAGACAGAGGGTCCTTGACTAGGGAGCAAAGACCAGGAGGAGTTTACTGGCCTCATTCATCAAATAGGGCACTTTACCCCGCACACTTTTACTCTGCATGCCATTACTCCGCAAAATCATTCACAACGGAGGGCTTTACAGAGCAATTTATTACAACACATTCACCATAACAACACAATTTACTACTCTAACTCCACTGGGTCCTTAATTTGGGGAATGCGTTGCAATAGTTAGCGGTGTAAAGCCCTGCGTTGCAAAAGATTTTCCGGTGTAAATAATACGGGGTAATGTCATGCGTTGTAACGCATACGGGGTATAGGATGTTTTCCAGCTTGATCGATGTAATGAGCCTGAAATGAAGGTATTAGCCATTATAATGAGTGACTATTTGAATAAAATTGAAGGCATATCGTTGAAATGTAGCTCCATAGATTGGAAAGTGTTAGCTCTTCGAATATCAATAACTGGCAATAATAAGAGATAAGCACTATTATTTGTGGCAGGTGTGGTTTGAAGTTGAGCTTTACCAACTCCACAGCAAATGTTGGGCAGGAATAATCATGTTTATATTGATGGACACATTTTCTTTCTTCCACTATCCCTTTATGCTCTTTTAGGTAGAATTTAAAATGTGTGTTGTCAGTGAGTATTTGACCGCAGCGTGAATTCCGCCGCAGTGCGGGGATTTTAATCAGTGGGCGGGGTTTGGATGGCCCCCGGCCGTTCCCCCACATGCCCCCACATGCCCCTGTTCCCCCACATGCCCACCGTCACGTGGGATGGCCGGGGACCGTCCTCAGCATGGAACGGGTGAAGGGGCATAGCTATTATTTTTGTGGCACACGGTAGTACAGCAAGTCACCTAGCTGTAATGCCTTGCATCACAGAGAGGGGGCAGGAATGCGCCGTATTTATTCAATATGATGCATTCTTGTCCTTTTCCCTTGTTCTGGCTCTGTTTTGGCAGCCTTGCACCAATGCAGGCACCCTTGCACCATGGTGCATGTGCTGTAGGCAGGATTGCTTTCGTGCAGGAAGGGATACCTTCCTCCTGAAAGGCTTTTTCCTCTTTCTATGTGTGCTGCAGAATGCGGCACACATAGAAAGAGAAAAAAACAAGGAGAAATGAAGATATTTCATTGTTGTTACACCTCTCCTTGGAAGGCGTAAGATTTTGGCACATTCCCAGGTTTATAAATCCTTGTAAATCCTGGAATGCGTCGAAATCCATGGGAGTTGGGTGGAAACACCCACTGCAATGTCCATGGAAAGCCTACCCAGGGCAGATTGGCACAACACAGTGATTTCTACTGTGATGCACTACTTCAGATTTATGAGTACACTCAGATCTACAGAAAGTGATTTTGCGCTGCTTCATAAATCTGACATAAAGGTTTACGTCACGCATGTACTACATTGCGTGGTGCATTCGCGATGCAAGCCTCCCCTAAATATGCCCCTAAGTGTGGTGTGTTACTCGGGAATCAGAGGGAAGTCGGCTGGTGGCATGCAGAGTCACTCCGAGACCTCTTGACTCTGGACTCATACGTCATGTTATGATTCAGATTCATACACAGGAGATTAATACTCAGTAAAGAATATGGAAGCTGTTAGCAGCCTCGGTCCATGCAGCTGAGAGTGGTGGGACGGTGGAGCCGGGTGGGGGATACAACAATGGGGGAAAATGAATTTTTTGTTTAATTTTTCCTCTTGGTCCTCTGTCGAATCCCCCCTCCCCTACCTGACCCCACTGCTCTTACCTGCACGGACTGCGGTTGCAGGTTAGCCATAACAATACTAAACAAGATGCACTTATTTCATTCTAAAGTTCCCCTGAAGTGTCTAGCTGAAATCTGGTCCTGAAGTGGAGATCCTGGTGTGCACAATGCTGTGACGGTGCTATACAGCAGAGGAGCGGCGGGATAGGAATGTTAAAGCAATTGTAATTAAATCCGGCTGACCTGTAAGCTAAGAAAGCGGCTTGGAAAAGTGGTGGTAGGTTTGGGGTCTGAATCCTGCAGAACTGCAATAATGGCGTGCCTAAACCCCTCTGACCCCCCACTGAATGGCAGACTGATTACATTTCCTAAAGCATTTACAAAGCTTTGCTAAAAGGGTAGGAAGCGTGGCCAAAAGAGGGTTAATTGACGGCACTGATTTTTATTAACTATGGACATTTTTAGAAACGCTATGCAGAGATGAAATGATTGTATGTTTAAATTCTTCTTTTTAATCTTTTGTCATATTATTGTTCTTATTTGCTTTTCGCTACGTGTTTTAAAATTGTTATGGTTTTAATTAACTAAACAATAAACATTACTTACTTGCATGCAGAAGTGGTTTTGAGTGGGAATGAGAGCAGAGTGTAGCTGTGGTTGGCCTGGACTATACGATGACTACAGTTTAGAGTAATAATACCAATCAGCAGTGACATTGCTGAGCTTAGGTATGACACGAAGGACTAGAAGGCAACAGGCTGCCCTGGGAGATGCGGTGCTTGATAGATTGCATCTATATCGCCTAGTAGCATGGGCTGACGACAATGCCGAAACAGTCAGCAGTCTTCAAATTGGAACGTTGAACCTCTCTATGGCAGACTACTTGTTTTGCGGAAATGGAATTTTGATTACAATGCAGGCATATTTTCAAAAACAGACACTGAATGTCTGTGAGGGAACAGCTACTGAAAGGACACCCACTGACAGCAGAGCGAGGTGTTAGACGGAAATTAGCACAACCTGAGCACGTAAGAGGGTCTGATATGAAGCAAACCTTCATACTCTGTTATGCCGTGGACAAAGATAGGTCTGATAAATCAGTTCCTAATTTGTGCTGCTAGCTGTAAGTAGTGAACACCAACCACCATGGTGTTATCATTTACTGGCAGTCTTCGACCAAGAGCAAGAGCGAGAAAGGCAGAAGAGAGAGAAGGAAAGAGGAGAGGATACATAGGAAAGCCGTGACAAAGTGTCAAAGCAAGGCAAAGAAAGAACTTACAAAAGAGATACAAAAAGAATGCAAGGGGAGAGTGGTAGATGAAACAGGTATAAGGTACTAAGCACTTTAGTAAGCAGCAGCCTTTGCATTTTTAGCAGTACCACTGGTGGGGTCCCAAAGAAAACCTTTGAGCACTTATGCTTAATTTTTCATTTTTAAATAATTTAAACAATCAGATAAACTAATTCCAGATCATCCTTAAACACGTAGGGGCAGATTTACAATTACTGGCGCATCCCTGCATATCGGCAAGGATGCACCAGTAATTATGCGTCATAGCTCCGACACCCTTTATATGCAGCATTTACAATGCGGCGCACCATGGGGCAAAAACGGCACAGATGCGTCACGCTTCTGTGCCGTAAAAGCTGCGCATTGCTGGAGTTGCATCCCAAGCGCGACACAACTCCAGCAATGATCAGAGGGGCCCTATGTGCACAATGCTGCGTCAATCCTTACGCCTGCTTCAAGCAGGCGCAGGGTTTTGACGCAGCATGGGCCCAAAAGTGACTGAGTGAAATCTTGTAGATTTCATTCAGCCACTTTGGGGAGGCGTTCCTGCGCCGGAACGCCTCCCCCTGCGATGATACGTGTCTTCTGGCGCAGGGCTTTACAACATCATGCATCTGGGAGATGCGTCACGTTGTAAATATCCCGCACCATGGTGCATCTTTTGCGCCGGCGCTGCGTCACAAAAGTGATGCAACGGCGGCGTAAAAGCGGCGCAAGGGGCTTGTAAATCTACCCATAAAATTATAGTCAATGCAATAGGATTAGAGGTTGATCGTCTGCCCATTGACATATGAAAGGTCTCTGCAGAAAATAAGAGAACTAAGTTACTGAAGGATGTTCACTTCTTCAAGTCTCAGTTAAGGTCCAACTCCCAGATGGGAAACAATTATGGGAGAAGATGGACGATGCAGTAGGGAGGTCATGCAGCGCACCATTGAAGGGGTGGGAATTCCAATCAAGGTGCAGAGCCCCATCAATGATCTTTTACACAAGACAAGATAAAAAATGTGAAAGCACACGGACTCTCGTTTTGGGTTCTGCATTCAGTGTCCCTGCTTGGCCCATATCAGTTAATTAGCTACTGGGATGCAATGGATGGTGCTTTAAAATATGGGAATAAAAGTATTCTAGTTTTCCCCAGTTATGCTAAGAATGCTCAAAAGAAAATGAATGTCTTCCAAGTGGTGGCGAAAAGACATTAATTAAATGTTACTTATCTGAGCCAAGTTAAGAATCGTGTCTCGTAACAAAGATACACCCCAAACACGCCTGGGACAGGATAGAAGGTTGTTTACGGAAGGAAAAGCTCAGAGGCAGCACAGGAAGTAGAATCCCTTTGAAATAATGGACCAGCTGCAAAACACAACAAGCATGCCTTGCAATGCCTGGAGCATACAAGGGAACTGTAAAAACACGATCAAAGTAACACGTGCTTGAATATATACAGCTGGTCTAAATAAATCTGTAAACATTGAAGAGTTTGTAATCATGTTTAGCTCACAGTTCTTTATCTATTTTTGAGGATTAGCAGCCTGATTCATGTAGCTAAATTGCACTCGCAAAGGGCCAGATTGATACCAAATGCAAAAATCGCTATTTAAGAATTCGCATATTTGCGTGGAATGGCATTTAAGGAATCTCTAATAGAGATTCCTTAAATGCTATTCATGACACACAACAAAATAGCGATATTGGACTTTTGGGGCCGCTATTTACCGACAGGTCAGACCTGTCGGTAAATAGCAAAAACTCAGAAAAATGCTTTTAAAAGCATTTTTCAAAGTTGCATGTAGCACACACACATGTCCTTTGGACATGTGTGTGCGCAACACCTGTCCAAAAGTGCATTTTAGGGGTGCTACAGGGCGTCCTTTGGACACCCCTGTCACCCTTAAAATCGCTATCTCAGTTGCGAGTAGCAAATTGCTACTCGCAAATCCCCATTCATTCCAATGGGCCTCTTGGCCCATAGGAATGAATGGGGAGTATTTGCGAGTAGCAAATTGCTACTCGCAAATAAAGAACATGTAGGAATCGCTTTTTAAGTAGCAATTCCTACATGAATGCCGTTTTGCGTGTCCTCAATAGCGAATCGCTATGATTCGCTATTAGGGACACGCAAAACGGCCCGTACATGAATCAGGCTGTAGGTATTTGAATTGTGGAGGCAAGGACGATAGATAATTTACTGTATTTATTGGTGTAAATTAAATACTGCCACTTTGTTGAGAAATATGTGTTTTTGCATCCCAGGCAAAATCAAATTGAGGCTTTCCATTGCTGATAGGTAGCCTGGGAAAAGCTCAACATTGTCCATTCCTTGTGGTGCGTGGGTAGGGTGAATAGGTGTCTTATTATAGCAGGGTAGAATTTTAGATTGCAATATTGGAATGATGAACTGCTCATGGGGACGGGATTAAATAGTTCCATTGTAATACAGGTTTTGAATAGGAATGCTAAGTCAGGTGCAAAGGAGGCACGAGAACTCGTCGGATGATAGCAGGAATCAGGAGAGCAAGTATAACGATACAGGGCCAACAACATGTTCGACCTGGTCCTTTCTGCAAGTTCATCACGGATGCTTCCTTTCCTTTACATTCCTATCCTGAACCCGTTTTTGCTGTCTTTTAGGACTCAGTGCACTGTTTCCTTGCTATTCAACAGTAAAGTACTCGTCCTTAAAATACACTGAAATTGGCATACACATGATTGACACATTTGATTTACTTGTGTTAGAAACGGGATCCCTGGCTGGCCAAGGCTCGAGCCAAAGTCAGTCAGAGATCACCATTTCTAAGTCACGGCAAGGGAGTTACACACAAAGATAACCCCTGCTCACCCTCTAGGTAATGTGACGTGAGCAGCAAGGCTAATCTCGGAGGCAATGTGTAAAGCGTTTGCGCTCACACCCAGCAACAACACCCAAGGCCCACCACAAAGGAAACTCCACACAAGGTTATATAAAAATAGCCTTTGTACTATAGCAAAACACATTAGATAACAACACACACTTTACAATGTGCCAACAGGCACTAGCAGAATTTACAGGGGATTATGTACAGAACAGGGCTACATGGACCACTGTCAAGGGATATGCACATTTTAGAATTAGCACTTGTTGTAATTAGCACTTTGTAGTAATAATAATACTTGTAGGTATAACACTTAGCACATACAACCTATAATAACTGCAGCATCAAAATAGTACATGTAGCACACAACCAGTAATTACTGGTAAAGGTAAATACCTCCTACGCAACCCTAACCACCTTAGGAAAATCACACAGGGAACTATGACCTTAACAGCAGGACCTAAAGAAGGTAAACAATCACCCAAGCATCAAACACATAGCAAAGGGAAGGAAGCAAAACACATGAAGCATAAACACATTCAGAGGTGCAGGTAAAACAAATGCGCAGGAATCACTTTGGCAAGTAAATCATAAATTGAGCAAGGTGCACATGGCACAACACTAGAACTGTCCCCCAGGACAACTGGCCTCGCAAGGGCTCAAATGCCCTTAGTCCAAAATGTCAGGGCAGGCTGCGCAGGCAGCCAAGAACACAAACCTAAACGTGGCAACTGCCAAGAAAGTGCTGGGCAGCTGTAAAGCAATGATGGGCCAACTTTGGAGCCTCGTGGCCTCAAGAACACAATGGTGCCAAGCACAGGGTGGGAGCCTCGGGTCTCTAACCAACTAACTGCCCCCTGAGCCTCACTGGGCTCTGCAAAGCAATGGCACCTCGAGCCTCTCTCAGGGCTCTAAATAAATGACTGTGGCCTCAGGAGCCTCGCGGGCTCTAATGAAACAAATGTGCCCCCACGAGCCTCTCTGGCTCGTAAAACAAAGAAATGCCCCTCAGAGCCTCGCAGGCTCGTAAATGAACAGGGGGCGCGCTGAGCCTCTCGGGGCTCGAAGACCAAGTGTGGCGCCGCTGAATCTCTTGGGCTCTAAATAAAGAAAATGCCACACTCGTTGGAGTCACTAGTGGACTCGGAATGTAACTGTGTACGTTGGAGCGGCCCGACGCCTTTCGGGGCCGCTCTGTCACCCCCGGGATGTCTGGAGCCTCTCGGGGCTCTAAGAACAGTGGGGCCCCCCGGGAGAACCCACAGAGCCCACCGCACTCACCGGCTCACTTGCTCCGTATTTCGCTGGAGGTGGGCAGGACTCCGCTGCGGTCTCTCGGCTCCAGGCAGGGAGGCAATCCAAGTGGTGGTCCTCCCGCCCAGCAACAGCAGCAGCCCCCTCAGGCAGGATCCTGTAACAGAACAGAACAACTTGTGTGGGGACACAGCCCCATTTTCATACATTAAAATCCTTTGTCTTTGCTCAGGGTGATGGGAAAAACCAGTCGAAGCTGGTTTGTGAGCACCCTTGATGTGCTCAGCCCCTCACTCTATTCACTGGCAGGGCTAGGGTCATCAGTTGCACCACAGGGGGCGGAGCCAGCATTGTGTGAGGAAAGCCCAGCCCTATTCAGGACCCAGGTGCACTCCTCCCCAGTCACCAGCATGCTAATCTCCACACTCACCACCGGGCAGACCCATCCAGACTCCTGGAGCCAGGCTCACCAGCCTGGCCCAGCCAATCACACGGCAGCACCCTTACTGCAGACACAACAATGTCTAGAAGTGGCACTTCCGCACAAGACACAATCATGCCACATACATCATGAGTCTGTACATACCAAACTCGAGCCTGCACACCTCAATCATCAGGAACAACCAGGGACACACACATTCCCCATGCATTCCTATGGGAGGGCAGGCCAGCCTCAATACACGGACGCACTTAACTCTGGGACACCGGGAAAAAGTGCGCCCAAAAATCACTCCCACAGATCACATAATAAAAGCAAAAAGATTAGGGGTGAACCTGCCAGAAGGGCCAAGTCCAACAACTTGTATGTCCTTATTAAATGGTACTACATGTACCCAGGGCCTGCAAATTAAATGCTGATAGTGGGTTGCACCGCTCATTGTGCCAGCCACTGAAGAAGCCTTTTAAAGTAATGTCTCAGGCCTGCCAATACAGCCTGTAGTGCAATTGTAACATGCCATTTCCTAGGCATAAGCCTTCCTTTTTAATACTTATAAGTCACCCCTAAGATAACTCCTAAAGGCTCATGGGATAAGGTGTGTTGTTTGTACAAACTAGGGCATGTGTGCTTAAATGCTACATGTCCTGGCAGTGAAATACTCCTAAAATAGTTGCTCACTGTTGTCCGCCCTATCTCTCCCATTGATTAACATTGGATTACCTTATTACATTCATTAAGTGCTGATTTTAGATTGGGAGCAGAGATATGATGTCTACACTCAAATGAATTGTAATTTAAAATCCACTTTAATGGTAAAATCAGATTTAAAGAAACACTTTTGAAAATGCCACCTTATAAAAGTTCAAATTTTCGTATCCCACACACTAATCCTTCTGCTAGTTTCTAGGGTCACATGGCTGTAAATAGCCCTGCATTTGGGGTTTCTGTATTACTTCTTGACAGGGACACAAGGGGGGCTTAAGTATAGATATGGTGGGAAATCCTAACAGGATGATTGGGAAGGGGCTGTACCCAGTCCACTTACATTTCAAGGGGCTTTGCCTGTGGCACATACAAAGGAATCTGACACCTACCTGTCCTGCGTTATGTCAACTTAGTTTTGAGCCGTGACCAAAGGTAGGGGAGAACTTTCCAAAACCAGTTGTGGGGGTATGATGGGGAGTCTACCCTCACAAAGGCTGGCACCAGGAATAAATATTGGACCTCCCGGGCCACTCTTCAGAACACTCCTGTACCTGTGGAAATTCAGAAGAAGGGCTGGCTAACTTCCAGAAGGAATACATTGCGGTCTGTAGAAGGAAGTTTGGACCCTCTGCTTTGACCCTAAGCTAACCATATAGACTCCAAGAGTCAGTTGGGAAACCACCTCTTTGAGATACAAGGACACAACAAGGTTCCAGAGGCCTGCCCACCGTGCAACTGTCCAGCTGACCAGCACCAACGGAACCTGCATGAGCACTACTGCTAGCCTATCCTGAATAGAGTCCTGAACCCCAAGAGGTGCCCTCCTGTTTCTGGAGCCATGGCTGACATCAGAGAGCTCACCTCCCTGACTAACTGAAAGTTCCATCAGATCAGGCACAATCATTTGAAGGGCCACACAAAGCAGTGCAACTCTGAACTGAAGGCTTCACCGGAACTGATGTCGAATTGATGTGAAGCCTCGCACAGCCCTACCAAAGGTCCCATCTTAAAGCTGCACCAGTTCTACCGGTGAACAACATAAAGCCCCACAAAGCCTTGCAAAGCATTGCTTTGCAGACGTCGCACCGAGGTCATAAGGTACAACTTCACAGAGAAATGCACTATTTTTAGGGTTTCTGATTCCATTCTCAATGTGGAACGCAGTTACCCCAGTGCTTGACAGGCGTTAATGCCTGACCATTTCCACTATAGGTTTATGTTCGAGGAGCATTTGCAGATACAACATATAGGTGTTGGAGTCTGCACAAACATCCAGGGCTTTCCTGCCCTTGAACATCCACTATCCAGTAGGCACCCAATCCCCACTTTCTGGGAGTAGATTTACTCCTTAAACCGGGGTGAGGTAAACCACCTGCAGAGGAAGGATAGGAGTTGACCCCTGAACCAGATCTACTTGCAAGGACTTGGAGCAGTGTCTCATCCCATGGCCAGTCCCCAGAGAATCTGAAGTAGAGGAAGAAAAAGAGAGAATTTAAGCTGCAGATGGCTAAATTAACAATGGAAACCAAAGGGGATGATGGACGGAGCTTTGGAACAAATCAAACACTCACCCGCAGTCAACTGGTCTGGGTTTAATCCATCATCATTCTTTAGCTCACTTCACCACCCCATTTCAGACATGGCCATATGTAAATCAGTCTGACCCTGTACCTCATGGGAACAGTCCAGCCCGAACTACCAAGCCATGTCTTCCCTGGAAAGGAAGCAAGCATCCTGGGACCGGTTTCTGGCTAATCAGCCGTCATCAGCCGGGCTAGCTTGAATCTAGTGGCAAGGTGAGCAAGGGACCCACTTCTGGGCATACTCTGCCAACTTAGGGCAAACAAAGCAAAACCAAAGGGGGTGATGGACGGAGCGTTGGAGCAAATCAAACACTCACCTCCAGTCAACTAACAAAAATGAACAATGGAGGCAGAGGATAAGAAGGATGTAAGTACATTAGTGGAGAAGAGAAATGTTACAGGCTCATGAGAGGAGCCGAAAGGAGTTTGACATCAAGGACATACAGACAGAGTACAGCAGTGATGGTGGCAGGATACCTGCAGGACTTGAAAGACAGAAAAGGGGTTGCATGCCCAAGGATTTGGTTCCCAGTTATGTGGTAGGAGATTACATTGACAAATAGGCTTCTGCCTATGAGGTCACACAAGGTACCTGAAAAGCACTAGGGTGGTGGTCTGTGGAAACACATGCCTATTGTGGGAAGGGACACACTTCTGACATTAGAGGTTGGGGACCAAAGAAATACACCCCCATGAAGCCATTTTACTTGCTAAATTTGGGCTGAACCATGGAAGTATCACAAGAGGTGCAGGGAAAGTTAGAAGTTCCCAAACCAATCTTGAATTGATTTTGTAGACTACTCCAGCAAGGCACTGAATGGTTGGGTGTGGGTCAGCAAAGTTAATGATTATGTTGGGTTTTGCAATTTAATTTTGAGAGAGCACATGATCCGTGTCTGTTTTACAGAGTTGCACCAGCACCTAGTTAACAGGAAGCTGACTGACCAGACCCAAGAAGCTTGCTGAGTAGGCGGACCTTTGGGCTAGCACCAGAGTGTCCAAAAGGTACCTGGTGGACTCCCACAAATGTTGTTAGGTTACAACCAGAAGAAAGATTGGGGGATAAAAACTTAACATTAAGGAGTTCTCTAAAGACCCCCTTCTCTAGGGAGTAGTGGAAACAAGTCCCAGTTTGAAACTAAAAGAAGTGGTTCTTTGACAAGCAGACAGGGAGGTGTTTACCCAAATGTACTGAGTGATACAAAATATAGGCACTCAAAGGACAACTCCAAATGACTCAAGAGGGCACAGCCCCCCACCGGTGGGCAGACACCTGGGTTAGTGAGTGGAGGGCTTAGAAAGGAAGTAGTCCCAGTTAGCTTCGGAGAGCTTACAGCTGTGACTCTAGTTTCACTGGGCGATAAATAGATGATGCCAAAAGCTCCAATGCCTGCTAATACTTCCAAGTATAGGCAGTGGGTCTCCATCAATGGGTAACGGGTGGAAGCTCTGCGAGACACAGGAGCCTGCATGACTACTGTCAAGTGTCTGCTGGTGTCTGCAGAGCAGGTCTTTCTAAATACATTCCTTCAAGTCATATTCCCCGACAATCGTGACAGTCACGTACAGGTGGCTCTGGTTTCCTTTGAGTGGTGGTGGTCTCAGGTGCTCTGAAAACAACTATGAGCCCTGCCAGGCCTGCAGATTATCTGTTAGGCAACAATCTGGAGCACACTAACATAAGAGAGGTAGAGTTCTGGTCACACTTGGAGCTATTGGGAATGTCTGAGTGGGTCTGTTTGACCACAAAGTCCATGGTGGACTGCAAAAGGAGTCTGTAACCTGGAACATTGGCCCAGACAACTCCCAAACAGAGGGGCAGGGGGTGTGGGAAACCAGCAACTGAAGTTCCCATGGTGGAGGTTGACTGGAGTCCCTGAGGAGGAGACCCCCGAGGCAACCGAGGAAAACCTTGTCGCCCTAGGTGACCTACATTGAGCTTGCTGACTGGCAAGATGAGGTTAGGCCCATCAGGGGGCAAATATGCAAAGCACAGAAGGAGTGTTTCACTCTTGAAGGCTTGGTTGTTCAGGCATCAGGCCATGCAGCAGGTGAAGTCTTTGGGGATAACCTAATCTACTGGGAGAGTGATCTCCTCTTTAGCAAGCCTAACGCTCCTGGTAATGGGGCAGGCCATGTGCTCATGGTCACACAGAGTGTTACAGGACCTTCTCTCTAGTTTTGGGTTACACTATCCCTCTATATTTAGGGTAAGACAAGACCTTCACCAGGCTTGTCTCCCCTTTTATTGACCCCAAATGAAGACATCCTCAAGGGCACTCTGTAGGTTATCTCCCACCTGTTAGGACAATGCGAAATTATGGAAAAAGCAAAAAGCTCCCCATATTCCATTACTAGTCATAGGCATCGTCATTGAAAGGTGGGCATCAACATCATTGAACTTGGACCCTAAGACAGCCTTTGGTAACAGGTTTGTTCTGGTCTTGGTCGACCATGCTACCCTCTAATCAGAGACCATCCCTCTGAATTCATTGCCTGCACCTGTGGTGGCTTGAGCTCTGATAGGAATCTTTATTCATGTTGGGTTCCCCAAGGAGGAAGTGTCTAACAGAGGCACTAAATTGATGTCTGCGTACATGAAGTCCATGTGGAAGAGTGTGGTGCAACTTACAAGTTCACCACACCCTATCACCCCCAAGCCAATGGTCTTGTGGAGATAGTCCACAAGATCTCAAAGTGCCTGACTGTGGGTTTGCCTAAGCCCATGAGGTTTACGTGGGACAACATCTTGTCATGCCTTTTGTTTCCCTACAGGGAGGTTCCTTAGAGAGGAGTAGGTTTCAACCCCTCTGAACTCCTCTATAGCCACCCTGTTAGGGGAACTCTGAGCCTTGTCAAGGCGTGGTGGGAGCAGGCTCCCAGTTAACCTTCCCAGAATGTGGTCAGCAACATGCTGGCTCTCCACGTCAAGATGCATCACTTCTGGAAAAAGGGCAAAGATAATTTGGAGGCCAGTCAAAAAGTCCTGAATCTCTAGTACGACCAGAAGGTGACTCTGGTGGAGTTTCTGCCTGGCCAGAAAGTATGAACTATAGAACCAGTAGAGCCCAGGGCTCCCCAGGAAGGCTGGACCAACTGATATAAAATAAAAGAGCAAAAGGGGGAGTTCACTTACTTCGTACACCTCCAGACCTTCAGACAGGAACCCCTTAAGGGTGCCCCATTTGAAATACCTAAAGCCTCACGTTGAGAGGTTCGAAGTGAACATGCTCCCTGTGCTAGATGAGGGAGTGGAAGAGGAGCCAAACCCTCTCCCTGACCTCATCTCTGCACAAGAACACAATGGGTCAGTGGAGGGTGTCCACCTCTCTTCTACCCTGACTGTAGAAAAGCACAGTGACTGTTACCAGTTGCCAGGACAGTTTGCCTCATAGTTCTCACTCTTCCTTGCACTCATACAACTGTGCTCCCATGACATTGACACTGGAAACAGCTTGTCAGTGAAGAACAAAATATACAGGCTATCAGACAGGGTGTGCTGGAGCCCTCCAATTGTCCCTGGTCCTACCCTGTGGTGCTGGTACCTAAGGTTGCCTCACCGGGCACCTCACCAGAACTCCAGCTCTGCAAGCGACGACCATGGACTCAATTCCATTACCAGGACCTACGCACGCCCCATCCCCAGAACTGATCAGTTCATAGACAGGCTGCGCACTGCCAAAATTCCTCAGTAACTTTGATTTGACATCAGGATACTGCAGATTGCTCTTACTGAGCATGCTAAAGAGAAGTCAGCATTCTCAACCCCCAGAGGGCCACTTCCTATTTCCGGTGATGCCCTCTGGCTTGACGAATGCCCATGCTACTTTCCAAAGGTTGGTTGGCAGGTTCCTTGCTGGTTAGGAGGTCTTTTTTGCCGCCTACTTAGACAACATTGCTGTCCACAGTTACAGTTGGGAGGAGCACATGCATCACTTCAATAAGGTCTTACCATCAAGGCCTTTAAGTGCCATATTGGCAGGGTTCCATGGTGTACTTGCTTCACTTGGTAGGTGGGTGCAAGGTGCAGCCTCTCCAGGCGAAGATTGAAACTATTAAAGCTGTACAACCATATAAAACTCAGACAGAGGTGAGAGCAGGGTTATGGAACTATTATTTCCCCCGTAAATTAGATGACTTCCGAGAAGCAGCCCAGATTGGTTATCTGGACAGAGGCTTGTCAGAAAGCTTTTGATAACCCCAAGGAAGCCATGTGTACAGCACCTGTACTCAAGCACCTGAATTCTCCAAGCAACTCGGCCCCTTCATAGCTTGGCATAGGGGCAGTCTTAGCACAGGTCAATCATGAGTGCCTAGACCAGCCGGTAGCCTTAATTAGCAGGAAGATACTTCCATTAGAACAAAGGATTGGGAGAGAACTTTTGCTGTGGGAGCAATGAAGAAGTTGAGACCACTCCTTCCTGGTTCAGGCAGACTGCTAACCAGTGCTAACGGGCATGTACCCTCTTCCTAAGACATGGTAATATTGGTATAACCCAAATTGGCATATTTCATTTAGTTTTTTTTAAATCCCTAGTAAAGAGCACTACATGTGCACAGGTCTGTAAATTAAATTCAACTAGAGGAATGCAGCACTTATTGTGCTACTCACATAAGTAGCCCTCTAACCACAGCCCAGGCCTGCCATTGCAGAGCATGTGTGTACAGTTACACTGCCATTTAACCTGTCAAGCTAAACCTTTATATACATATAAGTCACATCTATGGTAGGACTGGACAACCCAGAGGGTACAGTGCAATGTTTTTAAAAAGTAGAAGACAAACTTTTACATATGTCCTAGTAGTGAAATTATTTCAAAGTCATTATTACCTTATTTCTTTTCATATGTGTAATTCCAAGTTGTGAAGATATTGTTGTTACAAGTTTGGTGTCTGGGAATCACAATTTAAAATCCAAACTTATGATAAAGTCAGATTTTAAATAGCCATTCTTAAAATGCCACTTTTAGAAAGATGACATTTTCTTATGTTAGCCATTTGGTGCCTGCTACCTGTCTCTGATCACTTATCAAGGGGTGGGTGACAATTGTCTTTTGTGTATTCCTCTGGACAGCCACACACAATGGGAGCTTAGGTGTGACTTGATGGGTCATCCTGACAGGATGTGAGGGAGAAACTGTACCCAATCTCACTTATACATGAATATCAGTGGCACTCACTCCGGTAGGAGCAGTGGGGTCGGGCAGGATGGGGTGGTGAAAGTTGACAGACAACAGGTTAAATATTATTGAAAAAAAACCATAAAACCACTTATTTTGTGCTAGCTGGATCAAGGAGTCTGTGATGCGGCAAGCGCAAGGTAAGCAGTTATCTTTATCTATTTAATATTACTAAACATGCCGTCTGTCTACTTTCACCAACCCCACCCCACCCCGCCTCACCACTCTTACCTGTGTGAGCCACTACTGCTGAGTATGCTGTTTTCTATCACCACACAAAAGATTGCATACCTTCAAGTAGTGGGTCTGGAGCCAGGGCTCAAAGGTAGGACCTCTGATCATTTTAAAGGCTTATCTTCCACACTTCAAAGGCTCAACTGGGTATAAGTACTGGACCTCTGAAACCACCACTGCAGCACACATCTGTACCTGTGAAGCCTCTGCCAGGTCAATGGACTGCTGTGGTGCTGAAGGTCTGCCACTCTGCTGCACTGCTGCTTTACTCAGCTATTGCCTTCTGTGCTGCTCTTCTCCTGCAGTTACCCTGCCTGCCTGACAATAGTAGACCTGTGACACTTGAACCCAGAGGGACTCCAAGGGCTAGCAGGCTGGCCTCCTCATCTGATTTCTTTGGGATAAAGAAGACGTCCAATCACCTTACTTCTGGACCTGGACTCTGCCATTAGTGATTCTGCCCTGACAAGTGATGCCACCCCAATCCTGGACCCATGGAAATGGGCCTAAGATGCTTGTTTCTGTGGAACCGATGCATACACTGTGGAACTGCTGCATCGCTGGTGCTGCAACAATCAGAATCAATGCACCAACACTGCTGTATGGATCAGAACCGGCGCAATGCTCCTGCTGCAGGTATCAGACTTGACACCGCCTTCAGAACCACCACTGAGCGATTTGCTTCCCAACTCAAGGTTTTTGCATTTCCGTCAATGGTAGCCTTGATGACAATGCCAAAGCCTCCACATTGCAGCTCATCGTTCATTTAATCCAACCCAATACCACTGCTGCGTGTCTCAGGATCAGCACATTGTTGCTACTGTATGGATCTGAACCAACGCATCCCCTTGACTGTATCTCACATCGCTGACGTTGATGCGCCCAGGATTAAGGTACTTTTGTTTAGAAGGCCTCACTGGGTCCCTTTGTGTGACCTGCACTCCATCGCAGTCGGACTGAACTTTTGACTTTATCCAGGTCCGTCGCTACCGTATAACCGGGAATAGCGATTTTTGCTTCTAGGTTCCTATTTTACTAGGCACCAGTAGTAAACTTCACTCTGATTGTGAAGGTTTCTGGATTCGGGTACACCGTGCTGTACGGCAGAGCGCAGAGTTCCTGGGTTCTATCTTCCGGCCGTGAAGGGCAGTTTTTGCTTCTGTTCACAGATGCAAGATTTGTTTTGGCGCTCGCTTGCAAGCACAATAATATTCTCAAGCCACTAGCAAGCGTGAGTGAGACTTTGCCCAAGCTTGCACGACTTCCTGTCACAATGGCGCTAATGAGGTGCTCTTCATGAATGCACCACTCAACTAGTTTTGTGCTGGAGAAGTAGATAAATCTACAAAAAGAGGTTTTAAAGGGGACTATCTCCAATGGACCGTTCAATTCATTTTTTTGTGCGAGAAGCGAATTAAATAAAATAAAAAAATTCCAACAGTATGAAAATACCCTAGAAACTCCAACTTCCTGTTCCTGTCCAACAGGCTCCTCCCAGTGCTTCTTCCCTCTCCTGGGCACTTTTCCCTTTCTATTTGGAGCAGGAAGGATCACTCTCTTTGTCTGCTGTATTTATTCTATTGGATTTAAGAGCTTTCTAGGTGAGATTTCACAAGTAAATTCAAAAGCTCTTGTATAATGGTATTGTTTGTTTGATAAAGGGCGTGCACCAGTATTTATTTGTACTTTTATTCAAATTTTCAAATGTATTTTGGTGGGTGACCTGCACTTTTAATAAGGACATAGGTATATTTTTGGATTTAATGTTTCTTCTTGTGTAAAGGAACAATGTTGCACAGTTTAGTACGTTCCCAAACTGGATCTTGATCCGGTTAGTAAATGGTCAGACAAAGTGGTCCAACTGAATTCCATTTGTTTAAATAAAGGTTTAAGAGCTGCAAATGGAAGGACCCTAGGCGATAAGAATGGGGCACATACCTTTAAAAGTGGTTCACGCAAGAGCAGAATAGATTATATTCTGCTCAACCTGGGCCTGTGGAAACACCTCCAAGACATGACGATAATTGACAGGCTCGAGAGTGACCACAATCCCCTGTCTATGTACCTTACTTATTGGGAACCTTTTGTTCACCCAGGGATTATAATGGCTCCTACCCCCACTCATGATACTTTGATATCAAATGATTTACGCCACGTCCGATGGCCTAAAGTTTCCCTTCATAAAGAGAATATGGATTTTATATCTAGTAAGCTTGGACAAGCGAAGTTAGATTTATTGTCATTATCGGAAGGGGAAAATAACATTTTGAGCTTGCAGGAAGGAACTAGGATCCACGAAATTCTTTTTGATGAACTAAAGACTCTATTTGTTAAACCCTGTAAGCACAAAGGTCCACACGCAATGGAACCGCCACGGTGGTATACAGGGGAATGCAGGAAGGCCCGTCTAGATTTGGGAAGGGCAATTAAATTTGATCCCGCTGAGAACATCAGAGCAGCCAGGCTGAGGTATAGAAACGCCGTTCTAAAAGCCAAGCGTATTTGGGATGAGAAAAGATGGACAGACCTTAAGGAAGCAGGTTCCTGTAAAGACACTCGCAGATTTTGGAATGTCTATAAGTGGGGTGTGGAGGGAAACCCTGATAAGCCACAAAACTGGGTTCCCCAAGAAAAGTGGGTAGAATACTTCCAGCCCCAATACGCTAAAAGGCAGGATACCCATCCATCAGTGGAAGTCCCTCTTGAGCCCCAAACTAATTATTTTTTCACACTGAAGGAAGTTCATCATGCTTTAGACTCGGTAGTCCCTGGTAAAGCGCCAGGTATTGATGGTATACCTGCAGATCTTTTTTTAAATGACCAGAACTCTTGGGGTTGCTATATACTTCTTCTGGCCAACCTGATCGCTAGGGGAGCCCCAATACCGATATCTTGGAATGGGGCGGAGATTATACCCGTTTTTAAAAAAGGAGACAAGTCGCTGCCAGGTAACTATCGTCCAATCAGCCTGATAGACACTTCCCAAAAAATATTTGGTAGGCTGGTTTTAAATAAAATCCTTGACTGGGAATGTAACAATAAGATCTTATCCCATTTACAAGCAGGGTTCAGAACTTCAATCAGCACGGTGGACCAGGTGCTGCATTTTGTCATGCTGTACTGGAAGACCGTGCTGATTGGACGTGGAAGTTTATATGCAGCTTTTATAGATCTTAGAGCGGCATTTGATCTGGTTCCCCGCCCCACCTTATGGAGTGTCCTTAGTGACATGGGACTGCCACTGCCCCTTTTATCGTTGGTTAAAAAACTCCACGAACATAATTATGCACAGATTAGGTGGGGGAGCCCCGGGAATGTCACACCACAATTCCCAGTGGAAACTGGAGTACGCCAGGGCTGCGTCCTGGCGCCAACTCTCTTTTCCTTATACATTAATGACGTGGCAAAGATTTTAATTAACTCTAGCATTGACGCCCCGATCATTGCAGGAGCAAAAGTTCAGATTTTAATGTTTGCCGACGATTGTCTCTTAGTATCAAAAACTCCTAGCGGGCTTCAAAAGGGCCTGAAGCTCTTTGAAGATTTTTGTACCGCACGGGGTTTAGAAGTAAACGCACAGAAATCAAAGTTTATGACTTTTAATGCTTCTAAATCTTTTAAGGGTACAGTGAATATGAATCAGCGTCCACTGGAAAGAGTCCAAGCTTTTACCTATTTGGGTGTTTGTATAGACCGTAATTTGTCCTGGAAAGATCATATTGAATTGGCCACCTTAAGACACAGACAGTTAACTGGAGCCTTGACCGCAGAACATCAGAAGTCATTTACTAAGCCAATAGCTCCGGTACTGGGGGTTTATAATGGTAAAGTAGTCAGCTCGGCCTTGTACGGAGTCGAAATTTGGGGATGTGAAAGTCTGAGAGGGATGTCAACCTCTGAAAATTCCTTTTTAAGGAATTTAATAAAATTACCGCAGAGTACCCCCATGAAACCCCTCTATTATGACTTAGGGTTATCCCCAATAGCGCTCATAGCATCCTTTCGTCCTGTTTTATACTGGAGGAGAGTCTGGACTACACCAGAATTAGAAATCTTCGCAAGGGGCCTGCTCGATATTATTAGTAGTGACACCTTTCACAAGGTCAAGTGGTTAAATCACATTCGGGGCCTCCTAACTAGTATGGGTCTAGGGAACCTGTGGGATGACCCCACAAATTCAAGGTTCCCACCAAAAAAGATTCTAAAGACTCTTTACTGGCAATTTGTGGCCTCAAGGACTTTTAGGTCTGTTGACCCTGGGTCATTGACCGGAATGTTTTTGGATATTAAGGATGTCCCAAAACTGGAAGCCTTTTGGGACACTATTTTAAAACCTCTGGATCGCAAGTTATATTTTCAGTTGAGGGTTGGGAGCCTCCCGGTTGGGGCATTCACTAGTAGATGGTCTTCTGGGGCCAAGGATGATTGTCCGGTATGCTTGGCTCGCCCTGAGACCATTGGTCACCTGCTATTCGAATGCCCAGTGTACAGTGAGCCAAGGAGAGCGTGGCTCCGCCCAATGTGCAGGTTAATGAGCCCCGTTAGTGGGACTATGGCAGTTCGCATCATCCGATCCTGTACAGATATGATAGTCTGCATAGCTGTGGCAAAATATTTGGGCTGGGCTTGGGCTATCAGAAGTAGAATGCTCAAAGTTTAAAATGCAAAATGTATTCACATTACCGAAACCAAATTTTAATGATCATTTATTTATTATAGTCATTTGATGAATTTATGGTTTTATGTGTACATATTTGTATATTCCAATGGAAAACTTTTTTACTATTTTTTAACTTGGTAATCTTATATCTCATAAACTTTATATGTATGTACTGGTTGCTTTTATGACAATCGTCGAATAAAGCTTGTCTGAACTGAACTGTACATTACCTCCATGTTTGTTAAATTTGAAATATTTATCTATTTTACTATGGAGGACTATCCTGCCAAGGGGCCATCCAGTGAGTAGGCCCAGGCCAATACTAGTCATGTGTGCATGAATGAACTGTGTCTGTGGTATGTGTTGAGTTAAAAGATCATTTAGGGTTGTAATGACAGTGGATACAATTAAAAATATGGTGTTTCTTTGAATTTCATTTTTTTCTGTGTACAGAAAGTGTACAGATGGGTTAATATGTGATGGCTTGGAGGGATGTGTGTTGTAAAATGTTTATAGCTCAGTTAATTTTCATTTTTGGCATTGCTGAATTATCAGTAGTGTTTTCCTCAGTGTTACCATGCCTCCCTTGTCTAGCCAGTAAGTGTGCTTGCCATAGACCACCATTTGTCTTTGTTCTAAATGCCATTTGGCCAGAGGCCATTTTGTGGAGTCTGTATCCATAGTCCTGGTTGTGTTCTCTTTGTTATCAATGCCTTCTTGCTCACTTTGGCTGTTTGGCAATATAGCTGGCAGCCATTTTGTGTATCCAGCCAGCGTGTTTGTGCCATAGGCATATGTTCTTTGTTCCCCACACTTTCTTGCTCACTGTTGTTGATTGACCACGAGGTAGAAAAGGGGTGGTGATTGACCACCTAGCACTGGCTGAAAGCCACTTTGTGCATTCAGCCTGTGTGTGCCTTTGCCATATGCGTGCATGTGTTCTTTGTTTCCCAAGCCTCCTTGCTCACTTTTGCTATTTGACAGTGTGGATGGCAGCCATTTTGTGCATCCAACCAGTGTGGTTGTGCCATCGGCATGTGTCCTTTGTTCCCCACGTCTTTTTGCTTGCTGCTGTTGTTTGACCATGTGGCACCGTCTGGCAGCCATTTTGTGCACCCAGCCAGTGTGCCTTTGCCACAGGATTGCATGTGTTCTTTGTTCCCCATGCCTCCTTGTTTGCTCTTGTTGTTGGACCATGTGGCACTGGCTGGCAGCCCTTTTGTGCACCCAGCCAGTGTGCCATTGCCATAGGCGTGAATGGATGGATGTGATATCAATTTAATAATATACTTGAGGATCATTGTAGTATATGTAAATTAAGAATATGATTTTGATGAACAGTGCTTATATATTATTATTATTTATTATTTTTTCCTCACAATATGTTTCTTCTCATCTTCCCATACAAATATCAGCAAATATTGATGATTTTCTTTAACATACATTTTTTATTTTAATGTTTTGTTTTGGTAAAACTTTATGTATTAATTATTTTTGTGTACATTTTGCATCAGTGTATTCATCCATCCAGACATCCTCCATCCTTCCATCCATCCAACCATCTATCCATCCAGCATAGGTGCACAGACAAGCAACAACATTCAGTTTCTTTGATATATAAATCTGTTTCCTACTTTGCACCTGGCTGTGTGCACTGCAGATACAACAGCATAATGTTTTTGTTAATGATTTTTCCATGTCCCCCTGGACTACTTTGCCTGCCATGGGCACACACTAAACTTCCTTTTCAAAAAAAGATTATTAAACCATTTAGGCAAGTAGTTGCCTGAATGCCACAGGTGTCTCCTTTAGAATATATGGACATAAAGCAAATAACTATGGGGCATATTATCAAGGGGGTTTATCTCCGCTTTTTTGGCTTTAAAAGCCAAGAAAGCGGAGATAAAATTATCTCCCTATTACCTAGCTGCCGCTAACACCAGTTAGCGACAGCTAGTAGGAGATAGGGACTATCTTGGGCCCCACTTTGCATGTCAGTGATATTTATCACTAATGAGATGCAAAGTGGGCGTGCCAAGATGTTAGAGACTGAAAACAGTCGCTAACATCGCTATCTCCTATTACCAACTTTTGGAGATATTCGCGCTAAGCGGGAATATCTCCAAAAGCTAACACCTGCCCTGAGCAGTTCTTAGCCATGTTATCCAATGGGAGGTGGATAACATGGCTAAGAGCATTAGCTCGCTAATGCATGAATATCGCTGACTTCTCAGCGATATTCATGCTTTGCGGCGATTTTTACCGCATTTGCGTTAAACCTTGGTAATACCAAGGTTTATTTGCGGTAAAAATCGCCGCAGCGCTGCGGTAAATTTTTGTCTCTAACCAAGCAATAGCGATAATTATCGCTATTGCTTGGTAATATGCCCCCATATCTGTATGTTGTGTTATCCTGATTTGAAATTGCATTTTATATTATGGTGGTGTATTTTGACTATAAAGAGGCTGATTTATTATTGCCTAAGTAACCAACCACACTAATGCTGCCTTTGTATTAATTCAAACTGCAACAATGCAACTTTTCACTAAATATTTTTCTTGCCTGTTTGCTTTTAGGTGAACAAGAGAAGAAGAGACAGTACTGACAAGCGGTAGGAATGAATACTGATGTAAGAATTAGCAGCTTTCCGCCACTGGCATACCAACCACAACCTTTTTTGGGAGACGGATGCCTGACGGCTTGACCTCCAGAGAAGAACCTAGAAGCAGTACACCTGCATCAACAACACCACTCCAACTTAAGCCCAAGACCATGTCTGTCAGTGTGATTGCCACTGCAATCATGGTGAAGCCGACGAGTAGTGACACTGAATTGGATTTGTTCCTTTCACAAGTAGTATCCAATAGTTTCAGGAAAGAGAGAAAAGTGGACAGCAGCTACTGCCAGCAATAGTACACCTTCCTGATGTTGGAGCAGAAAAGGAGGTTGAGCTTCCTGCTGAGCAAGAACCTACTCTTTTAGATTCATTGGCTTCTAGATCTCCAGCAAGGAAAAAGAGGGGTATTACTCCACCATCTAGTCCAAGCACCACGTCTGATGATGATAGGGACATGGAGTGGACCCTGGCAATGTCCAGGAGAGACTAGGAGATGATAGGGAAAAGAAAAGTACCTGAAAGCCTTAGAATTGTAGAAGGATATGATGAGGAGCATAATGATGAGCTAGTCATTGTAGAAGGTGACTCAGGCCAGTCTGACAATACCATTTAGCCTGCTCCAATGCACCACCAGTTCCCATATTTGTAAAGCCCCAGCTGAGACCCCTTCATAAACTCCTACCTCAGATGAAGTTTGCACTACAGAGAGGCAATCAAACACATGCTCACCTACCTCCAGTTCTTCTTCAGATATTGGCAGTGGCCCATTAAGAAGTTACTCTATGGTTTGGGACTTTTTTACTGTTACCACATAGAGGGAGCACATTGCAATATGCACCATTTGCCACACAAATGCTCATCGATGTAAGTCACTTTATGTTACTGTAATACAAACAACCACTATGAAAAAACATAACACAATCAGGTGCGAGGAGCACATTAAAGAAATTGCAGAATGTGCTCATGGTGGTGAAGTTGAGGAAAGCCTGGGAACATCAGGTACAAGTCCAATCAAGGTGGGAGGTGATGATGAGAAACAAGAGGATGACATCTCTTCACCAAACACAGCCCTGTCCCCAACAGTTTGCCAATAGAATCAGTGATTTCATAAAGGCACATAAAGATGCAGAGTCAGATGGAGACACCACGGCACACAGCGCACACTGAGTCTACCACCACTGTCTTCGCAAAAGTCACTTGCTTTCATGGCCCCAGAAAAGAAGAAAATGCAATCTACTATTACAGGCATATTTAGGCTGGAGGGGCCCTACAACCCCCAATAGCATGTTTGTATAATGGTAATCTGGCAAAAATGATAGCGCTGGACCCAATCCCTTTTTCTTTTGTGGAAGGAGTGGGATTCTAAGAATTTGTCGCCGCCATCTGCCTAAAATTGAAGGTTCCAAGTCTGACCTATTTTGCCAGAGTTGATGTTCCAGCTCTGTATCATGATAAGCTGCAATTGGTTGGACAAGCTTTGCAGCAAAATGTTGTTCACATTATCCACCTGACGAAAGACAAGTGGACCAGTTGTCAGGTGACTGATTAAATGTGCATCATTGCACACTGGATCTCTATTGCGGGGTAAAGCAAAAGCTATCTATTGGTCTTGGTCATGAAGAAATGTTTTAGAGCATTTGGTGGCATGCAACAGTAGCCATGTTCACCATTGAGAAATCACGTGCAGCTGCAAGCACCTTGGATGAATTCAACAGCAAGATGTCTCAATGGCTGCATGTTAAAAATGGGGGTCTCTAGTTGGCAGACGTAGGAACATTTGTCCAAGTAGGGACCCTTGCTTATATTCAGGGTAAGGGGATACAAACTCTAGAAGATAACCAATGCTCACCCCTGAGGAGCTTGGTACGAGCAGACAGGCTAAACCCAAAGGCAATGTGTAAAGTATTTGTACTAAAAAAACACATTAATACAGTGATAGCACACAAATAGACACCCCACCAGTTAAAAAAATTAATTATCTTTATCTAAACTCAATAGGACAAAAATGACAAAAATCCGACATACTTGTAATTAGAATATGATTTTTAAAAGCTCTGACTTTAGAATATGTATTGCAAAAATAAAGCTTGTAGAAAATAACTAGCTCCAACTGGGGCTATTGCGACGTTCTGACAGAAATAAATCCAAAGTATGGCGCCGACCACGAGGAGTGCGGCATCAGGCATCAAGACCCCAAACAAACAATACCTTGGAAACTAAGTCTATGGCGATGCATAGCATTATGGCGGTGAGGCGCTGGTGCTGGGGCCGTGTCCGGCTCCCTGGCTTCCACGGGGTAGGCGTCGTAACCACGAGGAGGCGACATGTTGTGAACAGGACAGGGGGAGACTGTGCCATTGGTGGTGAGGCGTCAGTTGCAGTGACGATGCAAATTCAGCAAGTTTGTGGAGACACCCTTGATAGTTATTGATGCCATGGTAACAGGATGCAGGCTCTGGCGATGATGGAGTCAATACTAGGGCTGGCATTGGAAAATGCTAATAACTGCAAGCATCGGCAGGCATTGAAGGCCATCAGAGCTGTGGTGCAGGCAGAGTGGTGCGCCGTTCACTTCGGTTTTCTTAATTCTGTTAGGGTTCTTCCAGTTCCCAACAGCAAGAACAACCTCCAGAGGCCCAAAACTGGAATAGGTACCTCCTGGCAGGTCAGAACACTCAGCAATAGAGTTTAGGGGAACTGGGGGTGAAATATGGGTGTCCCTGAGACTTCAGAACAGGAGCACAGCACACTCAGGCCCTTGGATATTCTCCTTCAAGCTGGTTCCCAGCAAAGTTCCAATCTTTGTCCTTTCCTTGGAAGAAAGAGTAACCGCAGGCCAACTACACAAATAACACATCAAAGGGGGCAGTACTCCTACTCACCACTCTTCGGCTCTCCTCTTTGGCAAAGGTTCCTCTTGAGCCCGGAAGTGATCTAATATTCTAGGCTTTAAGGTCTTCTACTTATATCCCATTTTGTCTTTGTTCTCTTTGTGCAAGGGTCTCTGAGCCCACTCCAAATCAGTTCTGTCCTCACTGGTACAGTATGACTGCAGGGGTTGGAGGCAGGATTGAGCAAGGGATGCAGGCCCTATTCAAGTGCACTGAAATCTCCTCTCACAGCTCTAAATGCAGCCAACCCCCATTCAGCTCAGCTCTGAGTCATCCAGGAAGGGCCTGACACACCTCAACTCTCCCAGTGGCTGTCTACAGTGAATGGACTTCCCCAGCCCCTGTCACTCTAAAACCAGACAGTCACTCAACAAACAGGCATAGGCACACAGAATGGTTTGGCAAGAAAATGCCTACGCAGTGCAGCGTCTTGTTGCAGGATTTAGGTACATGGATTTCTTTTCGTATTAGACAATGATGGCATGAATGGGTAGGGTCCCTTTCTGCACTTCTAACAGCATTTTTACATGAATTTTTACACAGGAATGTTTATGCATGGTTGCCTTTTTTAACCATTCATTCAGTAGTGAAAGCTGCTGTGGCCTCAGCAATGAACACTGGGGATTCATATGGTTGTTTTTTCATTCAATCTAAGTCTATTACTGTTCTATTCATGCTTGTTCATTTACTTCTTTTTCTTTCACTTTTGAGGCATGGTCATCAGTTGCATGTTCTTTTGAGCCAGATAACTTTGTGTGTTTCATGCACTTTTCATGTCAATGTATCATGTTTAATTTTTCGATTAATTAAGTCTTTATTTCAATCATACTGATCATAAAAGACAATAAATAAATATCACCAAAAAAGTACATACATTGTCACCAGTAGTTAGCAATAACAATTCATAAAAATTGGCAATACATGATAAAGACAAACAATTTATGTTTAGTTAGTAAAAAGCTTGTACAATTTAATTTTTTTTAAATAAGTACTGTCCATCGGCAGTAATGTATAGGGGTTGCCTTTCATTACGTCTAAGTTCTAAAACCATTTAAAACTAGTCACACTGCATAATAGAGTCCCAATACAGGCTAGAAAGTGGAATACATGTCAAAGCGACAAAAACAAAATGGAAAGTGGTGATTAAAAATAATCGCAATCGCCGACTATTTGCTTTCAATTTTAGGTCGGATTTTCCATACCCAACCTAAGAATTTCGCTAAGACAATCAGAATAGCCTCCTGAGTGCTTGTCTTCAATATTTGCAATGTAATAGCACTCGACCTGGTGCCCATATTCGAGCAAATAGGTTTAAGCCATTTGCTCCGTGGAGAGCTATATGATGGACATACAAATAAGATGTGAGGTATTGTCTCGTCCATGTTCTGGCAGTATGAACATTTGCTATCTAGGGAGTGAAGCCAGGTTTTGGTCATATTTTTGAACTGTAATGCACCTGTCCGAAACTGAATGAAATGTTTCCAGTCAATAGGCTTTGTTATGAAGTCCCAGAAATCTTCACACAATGATTCCGACTTGTGCCCCAGGAATACACTGGTCAGTGATGACGAGCCAGAAGAACACAGATTACCAGCTCTAATCATTGCCCAGTGTGCTTCTTTTAAAAACTTTTTTGGGGGGAAACATGTTATTTGCTAGATCTTCCCACAAATGTCTAATACCCATATTCACTAAGGAGCTTTTCAGCCTCAGTAACTAGCTAATATTGTGGGAGGAATTGGCATATCTAATGTCTTTGAGTGCTTGGGCATAGTGGGCTAACTCCGGGGTGGACCATAGTCTTCTCCAGTAGGCTAATGGTCTAAATCTAGTGACCTCTGCCAGTGTATTACACCCTAGATCAAAGTATAGGGGTGTGAGTGGTGTACTTTGGGGAAGACCAATTATTCCTCTCACAAATCTGTTTTGAGCCAGGACTAATGGGGACAAGTTCTGAAATCCCCAGAGTTCCGCACCATAGAGGATAGAGACCATAACCTTGGTATTATATATCCTAAGTACAGGGCCAAGCGGCGTAGTCTGGGAGAGCCTATGTTCTTTCAGAAGTGTTCCTGCTAGCTGGGAGTGCTTAATTGCCATTATATCTTTCTGGGGTTTCCAATCTAGTTTACTCCCTACAGTCATTCCAAGATAGATAAATATATCCGTTTGTTCCAGTGGCTCCTTATTCATAACAACTCTTCCCTTAATTACTTTATGTTTGTGCAGAACCATGAAGTTAGTTTTTTCCACATTAATCACTAACTTGTGTGCCTTGCAGGAGGCGCTAGGGGGCCCACAGCGGGATGGCCGGATAGAACCATGGCTCCGCCGGACGACCGATAACAATCGGACTGTTTACCGGCTTATTCCTCGCTATTCTACATGAAAAACATTGGTAAAGATGTCGGAACACATCGGGCATCTGGTGGGCTAAGAGGCAGACAACGAACGAGAGCACAGCGTGAATAATCGAACATTTCTCGGCGGCGATCACATCCCCGAGTCCTAAGATGGCGGCCGGCGCGATCCCGAACGGTCTCTCTATTCAGGTCACGAAGTAAGTGTGAGGCATACACTGCCCAAGTCGCATTAAGCCAAATACATCTCGCTGTTGTCTGATGATGCCCATAGAGCAGCGGGCGAAATACCCACAAAACAAAGTATGTACCGTGACTCAAGTCTACATTACAGACATCTCCCCAAGGCAAGATGGCGGCGCCCACTACACTAAATAACTGTAATCCTGAGTGACAAACGTAAAGGATCGAGCTTTACAACACGGATCTCTGCCTCGGTCTGATCAACAACCACTGTACCTTGTGCATACCTGAGTCCAAATAATCGGCAGATGAGACCGTAGAACTATGGCACTCGGCATGTCGGGAATGGCGCCAACAAGCAAACTGTGAGTGTGGGTGAGCAGGGTTTCTAGCGCGCACTGGAGTTTGGCATGTGACCCCACACCTATATCTCATATTCTCTTCAAGAAGCGCTGTGTCTCTTGCTAACAAGTGCAACAGGCTCTGCTGCGACCAATGCACTGATAATTATCGTACACGTGCGGTGGCAACTGCGAAATACCGTGGAGTCCTCGTGGTGTTACAGACTCCTAACACCATTGCGTATATTGGTGCACCTGTGGCTAACTCGCTGTTTCCGACGCCATACTGTAGTCTCGCACTGCTCCTTCTGCTGCTATTGGCACCTACTACCACTCAACAAGCGGGATGTTGATCAAGTAATTATGCCAATGTTGAGGCCCTGACGCACTGGTGCATCAAATCGCTCATCCACAATATCTCACATATGCATGGTAACCACAGCATAATACTGCACGCAAAACTGTGAAGCAGATGTAGCTGATAACTTCGCACCACCCTGTGCACTGGTTTCAGAGATTGTATCCACTCAGGGCAGGGGGCTTAAGCATGACGGCATCCACCAGATCCACAAGATCCTCCTCGCAGCCAGCCAAACCGCTGCCGACTCAGACAGGGAGGATGGTTAGACCGGTGAAGCAACAACAGAAAATCAACTTCGAGGCCAAAAAAAACCCTAAGAACTCGGAACAGATGGCTGAAGGTGGAGAACAGCCTGAGTCAACGCCCAACTCTAACATGGAGAAGATACTCCAGGCGATCCAATCCAACCTACAAGATATTAATGGGAAGCTGGATCCTTTAACATGCAGAATGGATGGCATGTCGGACAAAATTGAAAAACATGGCGAACACCTGGACACGGCCGAATCTAGAATATCGGAAGTTGAAGATGACTCGAGAGCCACCTCAACCAAATGTGCGGGTATGGAACGAGTACTTGAAGTAATCTGAGTAAAGGAGGAGGAATTGGAAGCGCGTTCTAGACGCAACAACGTACGCATCACAGGAATACCAGAATCGACAAACACAGGCCGAATGTAACTGTTTGTAGAACAACTATGCTCCAAATTATTCGGCCCGAGGCCCTTTCTTTTTTTTTTTTTTTATTTGTTTTTATTGCAGAATTATAGACAAGACCTCAGAATAGGCCAACCATTACACTTCTGGCATCACGAATGTTGAAGTGACATTGATACTGTACACAGCCATTCAGCCCACATCCCGGAGGCTGGGCGGCGCGCCAAGTCCTCTGTTCTCAAAAAGATGCCTCAGTGTTTGCCCTTCTCGGGCATCTGGTCGGCTGCACCATTTAGTATCCGCTTTTACCCCCCTACAACCCACCCTCCTTGCACCATCAAGACCCAAAGTTCACACTGGGACACCGTCGACATTTCCTACCCACACCAATGTAGTCCCATCCCCACCCTTCCTAAGGCCATTTCCCGTAACCCCCTAGTGATACTTCCGTGGTGCTTGCCTACTTTCATCGGGAACCCCTCTCTTCGTGGATCAGCTCTGTGTCCTAACTTCCGGTTCTCTTAACCTATGTACGGTGCTCAACTGTCTTCCCCGAAACACCCCCCCCCCACCCCCCCTCAACTGCTGCTGATGCGGGCATACAGAATCCGTACTAACGCTGGTGCACGCTACCTATCAGGAGTCACTTGCAATCACTTAACCAGCATGGAGCCCTATGCTATCATCACTCTTCCTCTTCACCTTCCGTCATGTAATCAAGCAGTGCTTGGACCACCATCTCCCAAGCTCTCGCCATGTCCAAGCATTTCTCATTGCCAGTTCTAGTAGCTTGTCGCATTCTGATAATACTTTCACAGCCTGACCATTTCAACAGCTCATTCATCCATCTCCTTACCGATGGGCCTTCTTTGGACTTCCAGTTCCAAGTTATCTCCCTCTGGGCCAACATGAGTCCCAGGTCAATAAATTTACTCGGGATTTTCGTCCTCTTAGTATGAGGGAACCAGAGCAGCAGGCATGCCGCCATGTCAAAGTCCACTTCCCTGTCTGTGACTGCATTCAGGAGCTCCCCTACTTCCGGCCAGTACACCCCCAGTTTCGGACACCCCCACAACAGATGATCCAGATCAACCTCGGGAGCCAAGCATCTCGGGCACATTGCGTCGAGGGGTCAGGTACGCCCTATGTACAATGAAGAAATGCACCTGCTGAAATCGAGCGTACCTCGTCCCCTTCCACGTCCGTCGCAGCACATGGCTCCAGACTGTGTCCGGTATGGGCTTGCCTATGCTGTCCTCCCATCGTGACTTCAGTGCTAGCAGTGGCACCAGTCCCTCATTCAGCATTCTGGTGTGGAGGCAAGTCACTGCTTTGACAGTGCCAGCGGCCATCACCACATATTGTCATGCCATGGTCACTTCCGGCTCTGCTAGCCCTCCCCTCCAATGTCTCTGCATCGCCGCCACCACTGCCGCGTGCAGTAGAAAAGTTCCATCCGGTAAGCCAAATTGCTCCTGTAAGGTCTGATAGGGGACCAACGTCCCATCAATGTACAGATCCCCTACCACCTGCAAGCCCAACTCCTCCCATTCCAATAGCTGGGACCAATCGCCCCCGTGAGGCAGCGCGGTCAGCATTCCCAAAGGTATCTCCGGCCAGTCTCTTTTCGCTCTTTTTAAGCTCCTATGCCAACATAATTTAAGCATCTTTTCCTCTATCGTAAGATCCCTCACATCAAGTTTCTGTTGCATGACTATATATGACAAGACACACCTCTGGATGCCAATCCCACGTACGTGTTCAGGACCCCTGAATTCTCTAGCAATATTTTGCGTTAATATCTGGAGTTGTGCCGCCAAGTAGTATAATTCAAAATCGGGGATGGCCATCCCCCCTTCAGACTTGGGTCTAGTAGGGTACCCAGTGCCACCCTACGCCGTCCATGACCCCCAAGGAAGCCAGTCACCAGCATCTTCAATTCTTTAAATATCCGCTGTGGGATCCATATTGGTAATGTACAAAATTAATAGAGCAGCCGCGGAAGTGCCACCATCTTCAACAATGCCACTCGGCCCAACACCGACAGGGGGAGTGAGGCCCAAAAATCCATGCAACCCTTCAGCGCGCTAATGCAACGCCCCACGTTCCCCTCTAAGAGGTCTGCAGCCTCATGGTAAATGCGCACCCCCAAGTAGGTGAAGCAGGAGGGTTCCCACACCACCTCTCTCGCTAGTGGGGGACAGGGCGTACCCACTCGCAATGGGAATACACAGGTCTTAGTCCAATTCACCCTAAGGCCTGACAGCTGCCCGAATCTAGCCAGCATATCCACTGCACCTTCTAGGGATTGTCCAGGATCCGCTAGGTACAATAACAGATCATCAGCGTATAATGATATGATATGATATGATATGATATGACCCTTGCGCAACCCCACTGTACATGGCGCCTGACCGTGCCTGTGCCGCCAGCGGCTCCATCGCCAAAGCGAACAACAGGGGGGACAGTGAGCAGCCCTGTCTCGTACCCCTACAAACAGGGTAGGCCGAAGATAGAATTGGCCCCAGACGTACACGTGCCCTTCCCTTCCCCGATCCCGAATTTCAACAACACCTCATCTAGGTACTCCCACTCAAGGCTGTCAAAAGCTTTTTCGACATCAACTGCTAACACCACAGGGTCAAGAGCCGAGGCCTCAGCACCATCTATAATTCGGATCAGGCGGCGTATATTCATCGAAGTGCTCCTAGTCGGGATGAATCCCGCTTGATCCCTATGTACTAATGCGGTCATGTGTGGCAGTAACCTGGTGGCCAGGATGCGACTCAGGATCTTATAGTCCTCCGTCAGCATAGACAATGGTCGGTAGGACGTCACATCCAACACATCTCTGCCTGGCTTCAGCAGCGGTACCACCAGTGCTTCCCTCATTGATTCAGGCAAGCGCCCCACCTGCTTCGCCTCCGAATACACCACCAATAGTTTAGGTGCTAGTATATCAACAAATTTGGCATAAAATTCTATCGGTAGGCCGTCCACCCCTGGGGTTTTATTCCGTGCCATCTGTTTAATTGCCACCCTCATCTCTGCCAATGTTATGGGACCCCCAGTTCTTTCGCCTCCTCACCATCCATCATCGGTAACGGGATCAGGTCCAGGTATTCGCCTATCTCCGATATCTCTGCCTCTAGTTGGCATTCATACAATCCTGTGTAATAGGACTGAAAGCGCGCCAGGACTGCTGATTGAGAGTAGACTACGTCCCCTTCTGCTGTTCTTATACTCATGACCGGACACCCCCTAGGCTTTGGATCGGCAAGCCTGGCAAGGAGCGTACCCACCTTATCTCGTTCCTCATGTACCTTTACGGCATACAACTTATAATCATAGCACCGCAGCCGTTCCGTCTCAGTCGCCACCACTTCCTTAGCCTCCATCAGTCGTTCCTGTAGATCTGGTCGCTCAGGTCTTTGCCGCTCCAGCCCCCTCAATACCTCTTCCACTTTCGCAAGATCATTTAAGACTGCTGTTCTCGCATTCGAAAATCTACCCATGCACACACCTCTCACCACCACTTTCATCGCATCCCATTCTAATGACCTTGACGTGGCTGAGCCTTCATTCTCCTCAAAATAGCGGTCAATTCCCTGTTGAACCGTGTCACTAAACACCAGGTCCTCCAGGGTATCAGGCCACAGCCGCCATGATGGAACCGCTGACCTCGCCTGCTGCCACTGCACTGACACCAATAAGGAGTTATGATCCGAAATGGTCCTGGTCAAATATTCAGAATGAGTCACCACAGCTGCCAAGGGGCCACTACACAGTACCGAGTCTAGTCTAACATGTAATTTGTGTATTGTGGAGAAGTAGGAGTAATCCCTAATCTCAGGGTGCTGTTCCCTCCACACATCTACCAGTCCCCACCTCTCCTGCCAATCCTTCCGGTGAGCCGCTAGCCTGCGTACTGGGGAGTCGGCCAATGGCGGATGTGATCTATCCAGCTCTACATCAGTGATTGAGTTTAAATCGCCCCCCAGTAAGACAGGGCCAGCCAAGAAATAGGCCAGCGAGCTCGTTAATCCCTCAAAAAAGCGGGCCTGATCGGAATTGGGGGCATATACACTACACAGAACCACCTCCCTGCCGTAAAGCCGTCCCTCAACCGCTACATATCTACCCTCAGGATCAACCCGCTGATTCGTCACCTGGAATGGTATCCCCGCTGTGATCCATATTAGTATCCCTCTGGCAAATGCTGAGTATGTCGTTCCAAACACCTGACCCCGCCACCTCTTCTGTAAGGCCCCGCATTCCTTCTTGGTCAAATGATTTCCCTGAAGCATTGCTATCTGTACGCCCCGTCTCACCAAATAGGCATGCACCTTATGAGGTTTCACCATCGTTCGAAGTCCTCAGACATTCCATGTTATGCATTTTAGATTAGGTAACGTCCCCATGATGCACAGTATCACTAACAGACAGTTGTTCCCCGCATCGCAGCAGTTGCAGCCCCCCTTCAAAACACCCCACACAACTCCCCAAACCCCTCTCCCCAGGACAGGACCTAATAACCCAGCTTCAGCCCCATTCCAAACCATCAACATTCCACACATTACTCTAATCTGTGGTCACCACCACAGAAGGCCTTAAGGGCCACAAGCGGGTGATGGAGCGCCGAACCAGGGTGCTCAGAGCTCCCACCCCGCGCCTTCATCCCACACTGCTCTTACAACCCCATACCTGATAGACCATTAAAAGTCAGGAGAGTCTGTACCAACAGGTACCTCGGAGTTACTCAGTTCTCCTAAGCCTTACTTGTTAAACAGTCCATCCAAAGTCTGCGGTGTGACCGCTGGTCCCTTTGCACTCCCTGTGTCCGAGTCTTCTCACCCGGATTTCTCTCTCTCCTCCTCCGATTACGATCCCCTCGATGTTCTCTCCTGCTGCGACCCTGTGATAGTCGCCGTTGCAGCCAACGCTCCCTTCCTTTCCGCTGCCATCTGAGCTTCTCGTACGGCCCTCTTGAGTTTGTTCCGGGAACGGATGCGCTGCGATTTTCTGATCGGGACTGGCTTCTGCCGTTCCCTTCCACTTTTGTGCGCGCGATCCGTCCCGGCTCGGTATAGTTCAAGCCACGACCATGCCTCATCAGGAGTCTGGAAGAAGTGGGTCTTGTCATCAAGGATCACTCTCAATTTGGCAGGGAAGAGCAAGGAGTATTGAATCCCCTCGTCTCTCAGTTCCTTTTTTACTGACAAGAAGGATGCTCTACTTCTCTGGACTTCTTGCGTATAATCCGGAAAGACCGTAACTTTGTTATTTTCCACTTGGAAGGGGCCCTGGGATCGTGCCCTCTGTATCAGCAAATCGCGGTCCTTATAGTGCAGCAATTTGACCACCATCGGCCGAGGTGGCCGGCCCTCCAAGGGCGGTTTGGCTGGGATCCTATGCGCTCTCTCCAGGGAGAAGAAGGGAGACAGACCCTCCGGTGCCACAACCGTCTTAAACCAGTTCTCCATATAGGGCACAGCGTCACCTTTTTCAATCTTTTCTGGAAGACCCACTACCCTTATGTTATTCCTCCGGTTACGACTTTCAGCATCCTCCACCCGTCGTTCCAGAGTCGTCAAACGGCTGAGGATGTCCGTCAGTTTGTGTTCCGCAGTCACCACCGCTGGTCTCAACTCCTGGAGCAATTGTTCATTCGCTTTCACCCTGTCCGAGAGCTTGGCATGGTCTGCTCTCAGTAGGCCCAGCCCCGTTGCAACCTGCGCTATGTCTTAGTGCAGCGATTCCTTCGTCGCGGTGATCTCCTCCAGAATGGCGTCAAGGCGCAGGTTCAGCCTCTGTTCCTGCGTCGATGCCTCCAATGGGGCTTGAGTTCCGCCATCTTGGACCAAAGCGGCCGCGTCATCTCGTCCTTGTGGCTTGAGTATCCCGCCGCCAATAGCGGCCATCTTGACCGCGGTATGCATGCCACCCGGGCCACCGCCAAAGGCCACGCCAGTTCACAGTGCCCTCAACACAGGCCCTCCGGTCACCGACACCGCCCAGTGGAGACCAGTGTTTGTTAACACAGGAGTTCCGCACTCACAATCACGGACCATCCATGTCCTCTTTTACGATTTTCCGCACCCAACGAGCACACTTCTTTCCAGAAGCTATCACAGATGATCCACGGCCGTGTGCTGCGTGGAGCCACCCGCACTCCAACAGAGGCCCAGAGAACTTCCAATCCAAAGCCGCAAGCCCACGGCACACCCCCTAAAGAGCAGTCGGGCGCTCTCCAGAGCCGATCACGTCGGCCGCCCAAACAAGTGCGCTGTGGTAACCTGATAGTGCCGTCCTATCTCTCACTCGACTTTCGCTCCGTCACCACACTGCGTGTTCTCAAGAACTCGGCCAGCTCTCCGGGTGTGTGGCCGCTGCTGGTCGCTGGCGTTGCCGTCCAAGAGCAGTCCGTCGTTCACTGGGCCTCCATGTCGAGGAGGGGCGCCGCACTCACCGAACTTTAGGGTTCCGATATCACTTCTCCGAGCCGGCGCCAAGGGCCCCCCGTCGAACCCCTGCTCCGCTTGCTCTGCCGGGCAGCCGCTGAAGCACCGGCTCAGCTCGGGTTCGTCAGCTCCTGGGCCTCTCGATCCTCTCACGCCGCCATTTTCCTTTGTCCTCGGCCCGGCTCCTCCGTGCTCCGGGATCGGATCATCACACTGTCTCCGAGGTCCCGCTGGTGTCCAAACTCTTCCCTCTGCTCAAGCAACACCGCGTGCTGCAAATCCGCACCTCCGGGGGCACCAAGGGCAGGAATAACAGGATAATTGTCGGGACTCGGCGCGGAGCTGCACGCTCACACAGCCATCCCGGTCGGCGCTCAGACCACGCCCCCCCCGGCCCGAGGCCCTTTCTAACGTCTTCATTGTGGAGAGGGCTCACAGATTCCTAGCGCCACGTCCTCCTCCAGGGGCCACTCCAAGGCCCATAGTGGCTCGGATATTAAACTACCGTGACAGAGATACCATCCTCACGCGAGAAGGGTCCCATCACACATCAAGGGAACAAATTGGAGTTCTATCCTGATCACACTGTCGCAGTCCAACAGGCTAGGAGAGAATTTGCATTGGTGAAAGCCAAGCTACGAGAACTACATGTTGAATACTCGATGTTATACTCGGCGCTACTGCGCGTCACTTGGGAAGGTAAAGCAGTTATCCTGTCCACGCCGAAAACCGCGCAGGAGTTCGTTAAAAAGGCAGAAAAACAGGCAAAAGCCAGAGCACGAGATGACCAATAAGCGAACTCGGATTAAGTTTCACGATTCCAGCATATAGATGACTGCCTATCCAACGGTAAGGTTGAACTACTTGCATTTACGTGAGAGGTGACAGACTTTGTGCGAACTTCTGGGATGTGTCGGACTATGTCTCACACTATGGGGCAACCATCCAGGTGGGTCCGTCACTGACCCAAGACACTAAATGACACTGCACGGTCCCAAAGACAAATGCATAATGCTTTACTGTAAGTTTTGGATTATTAGTACTATAAGGGGCTGTACAGTACACAACGGCACTCTACTTTATTCATAATGCCTATGATGCACAAGACCCCAAGTTTTGGGTTGATATATATGATGAACAGTTAGTACATGTACAGAGACATTGTTTCTTTATCATATCTGTTTCCTGTCCCATGCAAGTTTTTTCATAGTCAGCGGGTTCAACATCTGTTCTCTTACATAAGCCGATCACAAATTATTGGCGTATCATTACATTTGACTGGGTACATATGAAGTATACTGGCGTCTACTGCTTCATTTTTGGATGTTATCATGATGGAAAATGTGCCTTATTGCTATTGATCGAATTGCACCCTATGCTACATTTTGATTAACCGTATTATTGCTACAGCCCATCCAACGGACGTGAGATAGCACTTTTAAGCCCAGTTTCTGTGTTATTGGGGAGGACAGATAACTTGCTACCATTCAAACTCTGGTATAGTTGGGGCAGTATTACACGCCAATGGGTTCCACATAGCTCAAATTCATGTGGTGTATTACTGTTGATATTGCCGATCTGCATCTCTGTGTAGCTGCGCCTTGTTGGTCGAGAGAATTTGTCTCTTCATTGCTTGCTCCTCAATTGATCCACATATTTAGTTTGACATCATGGGTTTAACAATATGTTGTAAGATCATTACACCATAACGCAGCCTGGCACTCAATCAAGAGGGGCCGGTTAATACACAGGCACAACACTTATCTAATACAAGAATGCATTAGCGTCGCCCATATCCATTAAGTTGGATGCAGAGTTGTGCCCCGAGCGGACCTCTGAAAGGGAGTTCCCCACAAAAATGTTGTTCAAATGGGAGGAGCATCTACTCTTTCCAGGGTTAACATTTTATATTTCAAGGGTAAATGGCTTCGGCATGGTTGGGTTGCTGAAGTGGGTGGGGGGAGGCTGGGGGGAAAGTTTGTTATTGTTATGAGACCAACTAACTTGAGATTCACAAGCGGATTATATGAACAAGAACTGAGGGCTACTGGGTTGTGCGCACCCACACACGCTTTTTGTCAGTGCACTCGTGCTCATGTTTGTAGAAGAATGTTGGCACTTATATGCTCACCTTTCCGATGTCTCAGATAACCACCAAGTCAAGCAAACAGCACATTAACCTTCTCACATGGAATGTCAGAGGCTTCACCAAACCACAGAAAATACGACAAATAGTCGCATACTTGACTAGATGGGATGTAGATGTAGCACTAATACAGGAAACGCACATTGCACCTAACTCTCATCAATCACTGGGCAAGAGATGGGCGGAATCATCCTACTCAGCACACTACTCTTCCTACTCTAGTGGGGTGATAACTCTGGTTCGCAAGGGTACCAACTTCACGCAACAACAGGTTATACAAGACCCGAACGGTAGATACGTCGTAGTGACTGGCATGTTGAGAGGGCAGAGACTCACAATAGTAAATGTCTATGGTCCAAACACTGACGCGCCCGAATTTATCCAGGAAATATGGGGAATCCTCCAATCTCACGGAGACACACACATATTATGCGGGGGTGAGTGGAATGTGGTATTGGATGATACCTTGGACAGATCCCCTAACTCCGCAGAACCTCACAAGCAAGCAAATTCAAAGCTCCATCACATGCAAACTGACTTAGCCCTAACGGATCTTTGGAGACACAAATTCCCCGGGATCTCGGGGGCAACACACATATCTGCTGCCCATAATAGCTGGTCGTGTTTAGACTTCTGGCTTGGCTCTGATAACATGTGGGCTTGTGGGCTCAAGATATCCAGATACTTCCTAGATCATTATCGGACCACAATCCAGTTCTCCTTAAACTCACTCTACCACACTACACTCCTCCCCCTTTCAATGGAGATTCAATTCTCGTGCCCTCACAGACACAATTTATGCACAAACCATACTCAAGGCGATCAAAGAGTACTTCCAGATAAACGAACCAGTGGTGGAGGACCCATGTCTACTCTGGGAAGCTTTCAAAGCGACAATTCGAGGGGTGTGTATGGGCACTATGGTGGGCATCTTGCGTGACATCAGGCAACAAATACGATGCTGTGAAACGCGGATGAGAGAGATAGAAACGACCTACGAAACCACACAGAACGATTCTCTGCTAGCAGAATTATGCTTAATACAAACAAAACACCGGAACTTTGTGGAAGATCAGATAAAGTACATGGACAAAAAGCCAAAGCATTTGGGGAGGGAGGAAGACCGGGCATGGTTTTAGCGGCAAAAATATGTGAGGGCAAAGGTTCAACACCCATTTTAAAGATCAAATCGGGCGAGAACGAGGTTAAAACACAATCGTCCGATATTCTAGACTGTTTTGTAGACACGTACGGGTCATTATACAAATCTGGTCCCATTGCTCCTGCAGAAGAGATTTTACAGTATTTGGATGACGTTACAATCGCATGGCTATCTGATGGTCAGAGGGAGTACTTTGCGGCTCAAATTCCGGTAGAAGAGATCACCGAGGTGTTAAAATCACTACCCAATAATAAAGCTCCTGGCCCAGATGGGTACACAAATGTATTTTATAAACAATACGTTGATATTCTAGCCCCACACCTGGCAGCAATGTACAGCACAGCCTTTGATCAAGAAATACTCCCACTCACACTTAGGGAAGCGATCATCATTGCATTGCTCAAACCCCACAAAGACCCAGATCTTTGCGATTCCTACAGACCGCTATCCTTAATTAACGTTGACTCCAAGATATTAGCCAAGATTCTTGCCGTCAGACTCACACCTCTGATGAATAATTTGGTACTCCCGGATCAGGCAGGCTTCATACCTACATGTTCCACTGCACACAACACAAGAACGCTTTTCGCCCTATCTCATTATTTACAACCATCCAAAAAGGCAGTAGCGATAATGCTTGATGCCGCTAAGGCATTCGATTCCATCGAGTGGAGTTACTTAATAACTATTGTCCATTGAATGGGATTCCCTAGAAGGTTCATTCAGTGGGTAACACTGATTTATACCAAACCTTGTGCTAGAGTCCGTGTAAATGGTTATGTCTCCAACAGCTTTGAGATAGAACGTGGGATCAGACAGGGATGCCCACTATCACCCCTATTGTTCGCTCTGGCCCTCGAACCACTAGCATGCAGGATCAGGCAGAAATACAAGACATCAGCACTGCGTTTCTCATCTAGACCACTGCACATTTCATTATACGCTGATGATATGCTAGTCTATGTGCGTGAACCCGAAATACACCTCAACCCACTCATGAGAGAGTATGTAAAATTTTAGGGGCATTCGGGTCTGGCCATGAACTGGTCTAAATCCTACATAATCCCACTCACTGATCTAGCCACCCCCGTGATCTCGGAATACCCACTGCAGTGGCAGGAAGACCCGATACGTTATCTGGGGGTCATGTTTCACAGAGATCCTGAGGTCGTGATTAGAATGAATTATGGGACGACAATTTCCAAGCTGGAGGATAAGGTGTGTCGATGGATACAACTACCCCTGTCCTTGGCTGATCGCATTGCGATAGTTAAAATGAATATTTTACCCAAACTGCTATACCTGTTTAATAACATTCCTATTACTCCCCCGGCGGAATTGTTCCGTAGGATTAAATCACTAATATTACAACTAATTTGGGCGGGCAAACAAGCACGCATAGAACTCCAGACCTTGACCCTCCCATACCTGAAAGGAGGATTTGGTCTACCAGATTTTCTCTTATACTATCTACTATCTATGTGCACAAGCGCAATATGCCGCTTACTGATACCACGAAGTACCATACATCACCCATACAGCAATAGAGGAGGACGATGCAGCCCCAGTTCCCCTCACCTCTATTCTTACACACAAACAGCCGCCATTGCACGCACAAGATATAAATCCAGTGGACACTACTATCAATGCATGGCACAGGTTGTGCCAGATCACACACAAAACGCCTCTATACGCTTCAGCACTGCCACTATCACACCATCAGGCACTATCGGTCACCAATGAAAAGGTGGGGATGTCTTTATTACAACGTGTGGGAATGGTGCATCTGGGTGATCTCTTTAATGACCACAAATTCCTTGATATCCCTGACCTAACTTATATACAAAACAAATCTCAGTTGTTTCACTTTACCTACTATAGGCTATGAGAGAACACTATCCTTCCTTCCCCGATGAACCAGAGAGTTTGGCTGCCTTACAGCTGATCATCACATACCAAGACACCTCACATCTAGTCTCATGACTATACACAGCAGTACAGGCAGAACTACCACACACAACTGAGAAAGCCGTGGAGAGATGGAACGTAGGGTTAGACTCCCCACTGACAGTGCAAGAATGGCAACAAACATGTTCCCTGATCAGTATCCTCACTCCTAATGGTAACCTTAGAATAATACATTATACATTTATTCACCAGGCATACTATACACCTGCATGCATGTTGAGGTTTGGTCTGCAGGACGATGATAGATGCAAAAGATGTGGTAGAGAGGGAGCAGATTTCTTGCATTTGGCTTGGTTTTGTTTCGACATCCAGTTGTATTGGGTAGAGGTATTCCGCAAGCTTTCCATCATGCTGGATACGGAAATTGAATGTAATATAAGGGTAGGCTTACTGGGCATAACCTCACAATTTAAATCCACCAAACAAAAGTTCTGTATGATCTCCTTACTGCTAGCCAAAAGACAAATTGCACAATGCTGAAACGGTTCCCTGAAACCGACCATACAGAGATGGTTAAAGGACATGGCTGGCTGTAGAAACAGACTGCTTACATATGAGGAAGATCTTCCCGCAAAATCTAGACCCAAAGACTTTTGGTGTTATCTGACAGATTACCTGAACACTCTGGTGGATGTTTCAGAGGAAGAGCAGGCGAACAACACACAGCACGAGTGAGGTGGTTGTATTATTGGGTGTGGTCCTCAGTGCTCCAGACACAATACTATGATTGTTAATATTCACATTCTTTGTGTACCATCCGTCAAACTCTACTGGTCTCAGTTAAGGGTTTTAAATGTTTGTTTTCAGGTCACACTATGTACACCTTCAAAGTTTAATATCAAGGCTCAAGTGTATGTTTTACGCCGCCGGACCACATGTTGTCGGCTGATGGGCTGTGTAATAACATTTTAATGTCACGTCATACTCATGTTTATAGCCGGCCTCAGGGATGTAGGCTCCTGGCGGTGTACTTATTCTTCTTTACTTTAATAAAGGTCTTGAAAAAAAAAACTTGTGTGCCTTGCAGAATGACTCAAAGCAACTTAATGCTCGCATTGCAACCCAACGAGTTTTTGATAAAATTAGGGTATTATCAGCAAACATAAGTATTGGGACCTTTTTGCCTGCAACAGAGGGAGCGTCGGTAGAGTGGTCTGAAAAATATTTAACCACGCCGTTTATAAACAGTGAAAAAAGGGTGGGAGCCAGAACACACCCTTGACGTACCCCTTTTAGGATAGGGAACCTGGGGGTGGTGTTTCCTTGCAATCCCCAACGGACCTGTGCATAGTTAGATTCGTGCAGTTTAACTACAAGCTGTAAGAGCTCTAAAAGTAGCCCTAGGTCTTTGAAAACGTCCCAGAGTTTGTTTCTCTGGACCATGTTGAATGCAGCTTTGAGGTCTACATTGGCAGCATAGATAGTTCCACACGCTAGTAGTACAACATGCCAATAGATTGAAACAAAGTAAAAAACTTGGTAGATTGTACCCACGAGGATCCTAAAGCCTGCCTGAACTGGGGATAGTATATTGTTCTCTGATATCCATATCTGGATTCTGTTCAGCACTATTCTGGCCATAATCGTTTGGGTGGAGTCAATTAAACTGATCGGCCTATAGTTGCTAGGGCTAGAACAATCCCCCTTTTTATAAATGGGTAGTATTTTGGCTCATCTTCAAGAGTCGGGAATGGGATCTCCACTAGCTATCGAGTTGGCAAGTATCTGAATATACTGAAGCTAATTGTCCTTGTCAAATAAAAACAAGTCCACCGGGGGACAACCAGGACCAGGGGCCCAAACTGTTGGCGCTGAGTTCATGGCAACTTCCACTTCACTTATAGTAAATGTTACTGTTGAATCTATGTTTGGCATTTGAAATAGAGAGCCATTCTCTCCAACTGTAAATCTGTCCTCAAAAAAAGAGACTCACTGATTGGGTGCTATGTGGTTTTAGGGTATGTTGCCTGACCCTTCTCTTCCCCACTTTACCAGCTGCCAAAATGGGTGCATATTTTTCATTTTGCTAGCCTGTAAAAGTTCTAGCCACAGTAATTCGTCCCATTCATTTTTTGCTACTGCTTGTGTGGATTTATATTTTTTGTGTGCTGTTTTAATTTTACCTATGTCCTTGGTTTAAATTGCCCGGGATAGTTGCTTATATGCTTCCTTACAGGCCTTGTTATACCAATGGTCATATGTGAGTGGGGGTCTCTTAGATGTTTTATGAGGTTTGGCAAAGAAAAACCTAAACTTATCAAACGTGATCTCGTAGACTTGGGTAATATTGGAGTTAATTTCACCCTGATTATGACATAGGTGTAGACCATCTAGTGTGCTCACCACCACTTCTTTCATTTTACAAGGGAACTTTCATTTTCAACAATCCTAGACCATTGTATCCTCCTCATGTTGTTTCTTATGATAGCCTCGGCAGTCTCACTTTTGTTGGCTATGGGCAAGAGTGTTAAATGGCCAGATATCTTAAGCTTTAACAACAATGGGTTATGGTTGCGTTTGTTCCTTGCACAAACCTCCAAAACAACAAGAGATGCCAATTCTCTACATTAATGAGAATATAGTCGCTATGACTGCTTCTCAGGCCATTACTGTATGTGTGGGATCCTTGGCGATCAGAAGGTGTTGTACCATTCACTGCCCTGACTCCCCTCTCTACACTAAATGCTTTGAGTTGGAGCGCTGCCTAGGTTCATTTTTTAATCGATGGCATGTCCAATTGGGGAATACCCCATTGGGCATCTTCATATGCACTAAGGTTACTAACCTCAGTGTCCAGAGGCTCAAATGTGGTGTTAAAATCTCCTACTATGACTAAATTATAGCATTCACTCATTGTATCCAAAAAACTACTGAGTTCAGAGATTGTCTTTGATGACACACATTAACAACAAGGAGGTTAGGGGGGTGTTTGGGCAGAATGAGTATTGCCATATTATCAATGTTGTCGATCTCCTTTTCTTCTATCTTATAGGAGGAACTCTGTCTTTCCCAGATTGTTAAGCCTCCTTAAGGTCTGCCTTTTCGTCCACCTATTGCTGGCTTTGAGAAGTCAAATAGCCGGGGCCGTAGCCACGATTAAGCGCACAGGTCTCTTGAAATGCTATTTTAGCCTGTTTATCTATAAAAACCGACCAGTCCAGTGAGGATGTCTTGGAAGACACCCCCGCTATGTTCCATGAGGCTAATGTCATTAGAGAAGTGTCTTGATTACCTATAGAGTTAAACAAACTAACCTCAACAGCATTTCCCGAGTTGAGAGTCACTGGTACTATGACATGGTTACCTATGGGACAAGATAGGTTGACCTATGATGTTACTATGGGCCTTGAGGGTTCTACTACATAGTCCTTCCCTACATGGCCAATGCTGGAAATTGATCCTATGCAATGACTATCATCTGCCCCTGGTTGTGTGTCTTCTGGTAATCTAAGTGTGTGAAATTAGTTCATTAAACATCAATATATATTTTGTAAAGACGAGTCCTCAATACAACTTAACACTGGGTTGTTTGATCAGGGGGATTGAATTTCATTGTGGGTATCAAGTGGGATGTTATTAAATCAAAAGCCACCAGGTTCTCTAACAATACTGAAGAAGCAAGTGTAAGAAACACGTAGTCAGAATTGTTACCCAAGGATGAATATCTTGTGGCTGAAGAAATGTCTTCCCAAATTATGGATCTGCATTTACGCACATGTCTCAGCCCCTGAGTGCATTTATTGATCAGGGATTGTTCATCTTCCTTAGTTAAGCTGGGGTAGGTTTTTGGTACATTGGTCAGAAAAATTTGACGTTTAGAGGAACGGAACAGGGGTTTGTTGTAATGACTCACTCTGGCAGGTGTAATTACTCTGAGCTGATAGCTGGAATGAGGAAGTTTGTGAAGTTCTTTTCTATTGTCCGCGGGATGCACACTGTGGTCTATTTGCCCTACCCCAATGTTGGTAGTGATGTGCTGCAAAGTACTTGGGCCAATGGACAATTGTTTATTGGGTATTACACATTACCCATTAGCATTGTTTTCGTTGTTTAGTCTGCATGTGTTCCCTTTAAGAGTATTGCTCGTTTTGGATGCTTGAGCCGTGGTCGGAGCTTTAGCGACTGGTTGGGTAGGACTAGTGCAAGATTTAAGTGCTGTAGAAAGTATATCTATCATACCCATGACTTGACTAACTTCCTCTAAGATCTGTTTGGTCTGAGCCTTTAGGTCAGCTATCTGGCCTGTAAATAGGTCAGTACATGAACACTTACCTCTGCTAATTGTGCTGCCATGGCTGGCAGGTTCACCTTCTGACCCCTTGGTACCCAGATGGTCACAGGGTTTCTCTGTGATTTCCATTAGGGGTAAACATCTGTTTATACATCCAATGGCAGGCTCGATGACACTTGTATTGGTTGAGCTGGGAAATAACAAAAGAGAGTTGTTACTCACTACAGGCAAAATACTTTCTTGTGCAGGCGTTTGTTGTCCATTCAGAGTAGATCTTTTAAACAAGTCTGGGATTGACGGCTTAACTTTTGGGGAGGTGGTGATAGTCATGGGGGGCAGTGCATGGGCCACTTTTGAAGCACTGCCGCTCGGACCCGGTGGTGCATGTAAAATCTCCTCACAATCACTAACCAGGTTGTCAATACGATCCATGACACAATTATTTTTATACAACATTTGTTTGGATGACTTTTTTGCTTTATTACCTTTTCTCATTAACCCCCACCCACACAGTCTGCTGCTTTCCTTTTCCCCATTGGTTCGGTCCGAAGTTGTTGGACGATAGCAGCGTTGAATTGTAATGACAGCGGTGCAGTATAGGGGACAGGAACTGAAAATTTTACATACAACCAGGGCGTGAGTCGGTAGGCGGTATTGATACTTGTTGCTGCTTTGGCCTACAGCCAGAACGGTTAATGAAAATAAGTATTAATATAGATCGATTACCAATAGAGTGGAAGACAGTACCTTATGAGTTCAGGAAGGCAGTTGGAGGGCAAATGTCAGGGGGGTGGCCCTGCCCTGTCTCTTCCTGGTGCTTGCTGATGACAAAAGCGGCCAAGCGCCACAGAGACATGCAGGCTGGGCGTTGAAGTCCCCCTGAACCTTGGAGTTGGTGCAACTGGAATGGCAGACGAAAGTGGGTCCCACGCTGCGGGAGCCCGCGCCCGGATTTAAAGCGCCTCCCGGCGCTTGCAGATGAAAAAAGCGGCCGAGCGCCGCGATGACAGGCAGGATGGACGTTGAAGGCCCCCTGAACCTTGGAGCTTGGTGCAACCGGAATGGCAGGCGAAAGCAGGTTTACCTTTTCACTGTACCTCAGGGACATGTATCTGATTTTCTGGTAATGGATTGTGGTTAATCTTTTGGTGAATGAACTCACTTAGGCATTTTGTTTGTATATTCCCATGACTAAGGGTAGTATTCATGCCCAAAATGCATTGGGATTTAAGTGTTACCCATGGGATTCATGTGTTTGCTGTTCAACATATTTGAAGGAAAATATCCCTTGGGACTTTCACAAACCTGTCTTCAATTAAAAGATTATTTTGTTCTACAAGATTTGTTTCTATAGAGTACTCTCTTAATGAATGTTTTGTATTCACAAATGAGTTAAACTTGATCATTTGATTTGTGACAATAGATCACCTGTATGCCATGTTGCTGAATACTCTTTTGAGTGCCTTTAGTAGTGTACACAGAGGCTATGATTTTTGTCCTAGTTTTCTTATTACTTTCAGTACAGGGGTTGGGCTGATCCATCTTTCTGTTTGCACAACATAGAGATTACTGTTGTTATATTGATAATTTGTTATTTTCTTTGTTTAATTTGAGTGCAAACCGGCTGCTTGCTTTGTCTTACTTTCTAAAAGTGCATTTTCAAACACATAATTTAGAAACCATCTTCACTAAAAGATGTGTTATTAAATTCTGAGTTCAGAGAGCCTAAATGTTATATCTCTATCTTGTCCAAATGGGAAGTTATACTTGTAAGATGTTACAAAGTATTTCCCATTCTATCCTATGGGACAGATAGTGAAAAACAAAATTGGCAGTATTTCACTATCAGGATATGTCACACCCACAAGTACATGCCCTACCTTTCATATGCTCTGCACCCTAACCATGGAGGTACCTTCAACCTACATGAGGGGTGTCTTACATGTAAGAAAAGGGAAGGTTAGGTCCTGGCAAATGGGTGGACTTGCCAGATCAACATGGCAGTTTAAAACTACGTGCAGACACTGCAATGGCAAGTCTGAGATACCTTTTTAGAGCTAATCGTGTTGGAGGTACCATCAATGCTACAGGCCCACTAGTAGCATGTGATTTATAGGCCCTGGCACACTTAGTGCACTCTACAAGGAACTTACCACTAAATCAAATATGCTTATCAGTGAGAATCAATTGTAATACCAATTTGCACAGGGAGCACTTGCACTTTGACACTAATCAGCAGGGAAAAGTGCTCAAATCATCTATGACAGCAAAAACAAAATCCAGCAGAGCATCAAAAATACAGGAGGTAGAGGCAAAAAGTCAAGGGAAATCACGCCAAAGATGCCAAGTCTAATACTGTGACTCAGAGGCCTCAGAATAGGATTTGTTGTCATGGACAATGGCTGCAAAATTGTCAAGGCCAGGGCAGACACTGGGTATTTCAGGGTCCTGTCTTTTGCGCATTGCATTAACATGGTTTTGAAAGAAGTTCTCAAAAATGAAGACATAGACTGCAACATTCTGACCACCTGCTGATGAATGTGGACTCATTTCAGCCATTCTTTTAAAGCCTGGAAGCAGTTGCTAATTATTCAATGTGCTAATAGAGTACCAGTTAAAGCCCTGATACAGAAGGTGCCAACACGTTGAAACTCGGCCAATTACATGTTGCAACATCTGCAAGAGCAGTACAACCAGATCAATGACTATGTAATTTAAAGAGGAAGGATGCAAATGGGAAAGCAACGACCATGGAGATGGGCAAATGGGGCCTGGTCAAATGCCTGACGCAGATGCTACTGCTTTTTGACCTTTTCACATGGGGAGTTAGCAAGGAGGAACGTACGATGAATCAAGCTATCCCATTGTTACATCTGTCTGAAAGGTTCGTACTCGCAGGTGTGAAAGAAAACACAGAAGCACGTGCCTTAGTTGAGAGCATAATCTTTGACTTGGCTTATAATACAAGGCTGCAACATGACTTCTTCTTGTCCAATGAGTACATCTGTGCCTCACTAACAGCCTAATTCATCAAGGCCAAATCGGCTCGCAAAGGGCCAGATTCTGAGAATCTGGCCCTTTGCGAGTGCGATTTTTGCATTTGGGATTCATCATCCCAAATGCAAAAATCGCTGATTGCAATCTCGCAATTTTGCGAGGACTTACATTTAAGGAATCTCTATTTGAGATTCCTTAAATGCAATTCATCATGCAAAATAATTTTACGAATTCGCAATTTCTGGCCGCAATTTACCGCGAGGTCAAACCTCGCGGTAAATTGCGAAAACTCAGAAAAATGCATTTAAATGCATTTTTCTGAGTTGCATGTTACACACACACATGTCCTTTGGACATGTGTGTGTGCAACACCGGTGAAAATTTCCATTTTAGGGGTGCTACAGGGTGTCCTTTGGACACCCCTGGCACCCTTTAAATCGCAATCTTATTTGCGATTAGCAATTTGCTAATCGCAAATAAGGAATACTCCCCATTCATTCCTATGGGCCTTTTGGCCCATAGGAATGAATGGCGAGTTATTCCTTATTTGCGATTAGCAATTTGCTAATCGCAAATAAGGAATATGTAGGAATCGCATTTTATTTTGCGATTCCTACATGAATCCCGTTTTGCGAGTCCTTAATAGCGATTCGCTATGAATCGCTATTAGGGCCTCGCAAAACGGGATGATGATGAATCAGGCTGTAATTGATTTGCGGTACAAAACAATTCTTCCCAATTTTTGTGAAGGTGATGTTTCAAAATACAAAATACAAGAGGTGGATTGTTGAGCAAGCCGGAGACCTGGAAGAAGAACGGCTCTAATTTAAAGTCCCACTCCACAGTTCTGGGGTGCTGCCTTCAACTTCCAGAGAGGGCAGGCATGTCTCACAGCGGCCAGCAAAATAATCAATCAGAGCACCAGCAACAAAAGCAAGAGAGTGAACACACCCAACCTCTGCATTGGATTGGATTCAAATGGCAGGGCTTACGTGCAATGCAGAGCTGATGGCAAAAGAGGGTGAACAAGTGGCAGCACCAATAAGCACACAGCGGATGTTCAAGGAGTATCTGGATGATCCAAAAGAGATCTATGTGGATCATAACCCAATGTATGGGAAGATCCACCAGTGGCCAGTGCTTCTCAGGCTGGCAAACCCAACGTCTACACCCACATCTGGCCCACCCTTCTCCCAAATTCTTTCCCCATCCCCAAGGAATGTCCAAAATAAATATAGATCGTGTCCAGACTGTCCAAAAATGCCTTGCCCCCATTCCCACAATCCCCACCTACAACAACTCTTTCCCACCAAAACAAACAGTTTTAAAAGAGCTAGAAGAGAGCATCCTTTATGAGGGTCTCCATATGTTGGATGTGGGACTCAAGCCATGCCATTGGATGGCCAAAGTGCACCAGCTTACGCAGCATGTGGCAATGGTGGAGCCGGTATGAAAGGTCGGTGGCACGGGGATGGGCACAGGTAGCTCCAACCGGCCAGCAATGCTAGGTTGGTCTGGGGGTTCTTGTAGTGTAGTGGTAGAACTGAGCCCAGGAGCTGGGGAATATGCTGGCCTTCCTTGCCCATTAGCAGCTGATAGTGCTCCTTGGTGACCTCCAGTCTTGCTGTCGGAGCCGGTCTGTGATCTTCTACCGGGTCGGTGGTGGTGGTGGACTAGCATGAGTATCTATATCAAAAATTTGTGAAGAATGTTCTCTGCAAACAATTGTTTTTTAAGGTATACTATTGTACAGTATAAGTACATTTGCTGGTCCCCTAGGACAGGTTAAGTCCGGTTCCCCCACAGATCCTATGAGACCAGCCAAATTTCTCGAATCCCTAGATTTATTGCTCCCTCCCCTGACCACCCTGCTTAACCTCTCTTTCTCCTCGGCTGTGGTTCCTACCTGCTGTAAGTAAGTATGGGTCTCTCCTATCATTAAAAAGCCTATGTTAGACCTCACAAAGCCGGAAAACTTCTGACCTATTTCGCTGCTTCCATGGACGTCCAAACTGGCAGAAGCCCATGTGAATAAAGTCTTGTCCCATCACATGGTCCAAAATATTATCCTGGACCCATCCCAGAATGGCTTCAGGCCAGGACACAGCACAGAGTCCGCCCTGCTGACTACCATTGAACACCTCCGGAACATACTGGATGCCGGTCAGAGTGCTGCGCTGATTCTACTTGATCTCAGCGCAGCCTTTGAGACGGTCTCCCATAATATCTTGCTGAAACGTCTCGAGGCTATAGGGATTTGTGATCTTGCCCTCGAGTGGTTCCGGTCTTTCCTGAAGGATAGGTCCTTCCGGGTTTCATCCCCTCCATTTATCTCCCAGCCCCATTCCATCAGACAAGGAGTTCCCCAGGGATCAGCGCTAAGTCCATCCCTTTTTAATCTCTACATTCAGCCTCAGTAGTGGCAAAAGAGTGGGACCTCACGCTGGTGTCGTACGCTGATGACACGCAGCTGGTCATCACTCTCACTGAGGGCCCCTCAATTTCAGCTGCAAAATTTAGGGATGGCCTAGCTGCAGTTGCGCAATGGATGGCGCGCAACTGCCTACAACTGAATGCTGGGAAAACGGAGGTGCTGCTCCTTGGAAAAAACCCCTGCTACTGGAGCGAACACTGGTGGCCTTCTTTGCTTGACCCCACCCCCTCGCCAAAAACTGTGGTGAAGAATCTGGGTGTCTGGCTGGACTCCTCGCTTAACTTTCAGACCCACACAAAGAATTTAATCAGTGGGGTGCGGTCCCCAGGGGGGCCGTGGAGGCATGGAAAGGGGGTTGCACAGTTTATTTGAGAAAAGAAGACAGCCCATACGGTTAGTTAAAATGTTTTCCTGCGTTGGGAAATCGAGGCCAGGCATAGCTAAACATGCCTTTCTACCAGTGTGTTGCTGGCCTGAAAGAAATACAAATGTGCACAATGAGTTAATCTGCAAATGTAAAATATTTGCAGATTAACTTGTTGTGCACATTTGCATTTCATTCAGACCAGAAGCACACTGGCAGAAAGGTGTCTTTAGCTGTCTGCCTGGCTTTGATTTCTCTGGACAGGAGAGTGCTGTTGCTGTTAGTTGATCAAATGACTTGAAGCTTTTGAGTGGTTTCTTTTAATTGTCTTTGTAAAATGTCAGACAAAATGCCAATATGTTATGTTATGTTATGTTAAACATTTGTTAGAGCGCAATACAGCTGCCCCAGCAACGGGGCGTCCCGGCACTGAACCATGAAAAGCACCTGAGGGGAGGGGTGAGACAAGAAGAAGATTAGATCAGAGAGAACAGATGAGTTTTAATTGCCTTGTGAAAGGCAGTCAGGTTGGTCAGGGAGCGAGTATGCAGTGGCAGGGAGTTCCAAAGTTTCGCCCCTAAAACTTTGAAAGAACTGCCACCAATTCTGCTGAGCCTGGTTCGAGGGACAGCCACAAGGTGCTGTCCTAAGGAGCGCAGGGTGCGCTGGGGAGTGTAGGGTACCAGGAGCGGACGCAAGAGTTCAGGACAGTCTGATCTAAGAATTTTAAAGGCAATGGTGAGAGTCTTGAATTGAATTCGAGACTCAATCGGTAGCCAATGTTGTTTCCGGATGGTAGCTCTGACAGAGCACCTACGGGGAAGGCCCACCACTAGTTTTGTTCAGCCGTGCTATCTCTGTTTTATTGGCGCCTAAGAATAAAACATTGGCATAATCCAACCGAGCAAGGATGATAGATTGGACGATCAGTTGGCGAGTTCTGGAGTCGAAGAAGCCAAGTAGCGGACTGAGACTCCTCAGCAGACCCACACACGTAGCTGCCACTTTCTTTGTGTGGGTCTGAAAGTTAAGCGAGGAGTCCAGCCAGACACCCAGCTTCTTCACCACAGTTTTTGGCGAGGGGGTGGGGCCAAGCAAAGAAGGCCACCAGTGTTCGCTCCAGTAGCAGGGGTTTTTTCCAAGGAGCAGCACCTCCGTTTTTCCAGCGTTCAGTTGTAGGCAGTTGCGCGCCATCCATTGCGCAACTGCAGCTAGGCCATCCCTAAATTTCACAGCTGAAATTGAGGGGCCCTCAGTGAGAGTGATGACCAGCTGCGTGTCGTCAGCGTACGACACCAGCGTGAGGTCCCACTCTTTTGCCACTACTGAGAGAGGCTGAACGTAGAGATTAAAAAGGGATGGACTTAGCGCCGATCCCCGGGGAACTCCTTGTCTGATGGAATGGGGCTGGGAGATAAATGGAGGGGCTGAAACCCGGAAGGACCTATCCTTCAGGAAAGACCGGAACCACTCGAGGGCAAGATCACAAATCCCTATAGCCTCAAGATGTTTCAGCAAGATATTATGGGAGACCGTATCAAAGGCTGCGCTGAGATCAAGTAGAATCAGCGCAGCACTCTGACAGGCATCCAGTATGTTCCGGAGGTGTTCAATGGTAGTCAGCAGGGTGGACTCTGTGCTGTGTCCTGGCCTGAAGCCATTCTGGGATGGGTCCAGGATATTATTTTGGACCATGTGATGGGACAAGACTTTGTTCACATGGGCTTCTGCCAGTTTAGACGTCCATGAAAGCAGCGAAATAGGTCGGAAGTTTTCCGGCTTTGTGGGGTCTAACGTAGGCTTTTTAATGATAGGAGAGACCCATACTTGCTTCCAGCAGGTAGGAACCACAGCCGAAGAGAAAGAGAGGTTAAGCAGGGTGGTCAGGGGAGGGAGAAAAAAATCTAGGGATTCAAGAAATTTGGCTGGTCTCATAGGATCTGTGGGGGAACCGGACTTAACCTGTCTGCACATCAAAAATATCGACCTACCAAAACAAGGTAAGTACAACAAAATCGAGAAAAAAGTATTGATGTCAAAAATATGGTAATTAAAAAATATAGTTTTTTTTAATTAAAAAAATGTAATATAGATGAAATAATACGTGTAAATGTAATAAACATAGTTAAAATATGTTATAATATTTAAAATTAATAACTAATATACATAATTTAATAAAACAATATGTAATAATATAAATATAATACATAATATATACTTCCCTAATAATACGTTTTAAAAATAATTTTAATAACTTATAAATAAATAAAAATATTATACATTGATAGTAAATAAATACACATAACATAATAATATAAATAACAATTAATAAAAATGTAAAACAAATAAAAAAGTAAGTAAATGTTGGATAGCGTAGCGGTAAAGATTACTATTCCGACTCGATGACAAAAATATCAAAATGATATCTCTAACAAGGTAAGTACAAAAAAATCGAGAAAAAAAGTATTGATGTCAAAAATATGGTAATTAAAAAATATAGATTTTTTAAATTACGAAAAATGTAATATAGATGAAATAATATGTATAAATGTAATAAACATAGTTACAAATATGTTATAATATTTAAAATTAATAACTAAAATACATAATTTAATAAAACAATATGTAATAATATAAATATAATACATAATATATACTTCCTTAATAATACGTTTAAAAAATAATTTTAATAACTTATACATAAATAAAAATATTTTACATTGCTAATAAATGTATACACATAACATAATAATATAAATAACAATTACTAAAAATGTAAAACAAATAAAAAAGTAAGTAAATGTTGGATAGCGTAGCGGTAAAACTTACTATTCCCACTCCAAAAAGTGCAACAGTAGGGAAAGTGTTGGATAGCGTAGGGGTAAAAATTACTATTCCCACTACAGAGAGTGCAACGGTAGGGAAAGTGTTGGATAGCCTAGGGGTAAAAATTACTCTACCCACTCCAGAGAGTGCAACAGTAGGGAAAGTGTTGGATAGCGTAGGGGTAAAAATTACTATTCCAACTCCAAAGAGTGCAACAGTAGGGAAAGTGTTGGATAGCGTGGGGTTAAACGTTACTATTCCCACTCCAGAGAGTGCAAAAGTAGGGAAAGTGTTGGATAGTGCAGGGGTAAAAATTACTATTCCAACTCCAGAGAGTGCAACAGTAGGGAAAGTGTTGGAAAGCGTAGAGTTAAAATTACATACTTATAAATAAAAGAATATTTTAAAATATTAAAACAATTGATTATTAAATAAATATAGACTATTTACAAATACTAATACATATTTAATACAAACATAATTAGCAAAAAATAATTAGGCAAAAATACATTAATAATAAATACCATTTAATAATAATTGATTACCAATTAATAATTAATTAACAATAATACAATTAACAAAACAATTAATTAAAATACATTATTACTTAATTACATTCAATTTACTTCCCACCCTATTCTCCTATAAACCCATAACCCACTACAAAACATAATTATCAATTAATCCATTAATTACAATTAATTACTGATTAATAAAAATTAATTACCAAATAATTAAAAATTAATTTATAATTTCTAAAAATCAATAATTAATTTAGCATAATTAAATTATTCCCACCCTAATCCCCTATAAACCCATAACCAGCTAACGAACGTAATGATAAATTAATCAATTAATTAAAAATAATTACCAATTAATAAAAATTAATTACCAATAATTGAAATTAATTTATAATTCCTAAAAATGAATAATTAATATAGCATAATTAAATTACTTCCCACCCTATTCCCCTATAAACCCAAAATTCACTACAGAACATAATTATCAATTATTCAATTAATTAAAATGAATTACCAATTAATAAAAAATGATTTACCAATTAATTAAAATTATTTTATAATTCCTAAAATATTAATAATTAGTTGAGTATAATTAAATTACTTTCCACCCTATTCACCTATTCACCTATAAACCCACAACCTGCTACAGTACTGAAATACAAAATTTACTTAAATTACATTTAAAAAAATACATATAAAATACATAATAATATACCTAAAAATCATATAAAAATCGTTATTAGTAACATCAATATTACTAACATCTATATTAACAAAATCAATATTACTTACCTTCGAAATTCTGTCCCATCGATATTAAAAATATCTATATTACTTACCTTCTATATACAGTCCCTTTGATACTTAAACATCAACATTATTGTATGTCGATATTTAAAAATCGATATTTTGTCTGCCTACCGTCTTTGTATTTACATAGTGCTCACTATCCCTGAGAATGTGTTGAAGGGACAGTTATGTGAAAAATTGCATTACATAGGGTCTGGATATTACTAAAATCTATGGGTGTTATTTACAATGAAATGGTGTAGGGCAGCTCTGCTGTAGGTCAATTCAAAAGGGCAGGAATGGTCTGTATTTATAAGATACAGTGCACTCCTGTCCTTTCTGCTGGCACACAATTTGGTGCCTAGTGCCAACGCAGACACCTTTGCTCCATGGTACAACGGTGTCTGCATTGTTGTCTGGATTGTTTTTGTGCATGAAGGCACACCTTCCTGCGCAAAGCAACACATGGAGACGTTTTCCTCTTTCAATGTGTACTACACATAAAAAGAGGGAACAATTGAGGAGCAATAAAGATATTTCTCCTCGTTACACATCCCCTGGGGCAGCTTGCAGTTTTGACGCATCCTTAGGTTTACAGATCTTTGTAAATCTTGGCATGTGTCAAAACCTAAGGGAAACTTCACTGCAATGCCCATGGAATGTCCCCCCTGATGCAGTGTAAGGCAATGCATCGACTTGCGCTGCATTGCCTTACACCTTACAACCATATGGGTTGGCACTCTACGCAACCAGAGCATCATAAAAAATGATGCAACGGCAGGGCAAGTGCCTTATAAATAAGCCTCTATATTTTGGAAGCACCCCATATATTTTGGAAGCACCTTTTATAGTAATTTGCATTTTGTAGCTGTATTCTACTGAGTGTAATGTAAGTATAAAATAAAGACTTACATATTCACAGTGCTTTCTGTCACAGGATAGTGACCTCATAGCACTAAAAACGACACAAGTCCATATTCTCCAGGCTCTCTGGTCTCTTACAGACTTCTGCAGTGCATTAACTAATAGAGGTTTCACAATTTATCAAAGTGCATTTCCCACTGAGTAACAACTTTTTGAAATGTGTTTATTATTCATTGAAGCTGCTCGTTATTTTATATGTAGTTACCGGATGGTGAAAGACCTAAAAAACATACGTATGTTTTAACTATGATGAATGATGTTCAGCTACCTCCAGTTACATGCAGCTGTACATGCCAAGCTGTCAGCATCCCATGAAATATAGTATAGGTTTCCTCTATTGCCATGCAATAAAGTTTCAGCCCATACATTACAGCTGTTATACCAAGGGCCAATGGAATTATGTGATTGTGCAGCAGCAGCGATTTTAGCATAATTATAGATTTGCTTCATTTGCCACATAATCCATCATCTACCGCATAATCTGATGATTTTAACAAAAAAATTTATTTACTCAAAATATTCAAATGTAGAAGGCCTTTTGTGAAGCTGTACTGGTCATCTTTTTGTGCTTATTGCAATATTTGAGTGTTAAACTGGTACTAATGAGGTGCAACCACAGATTGACCGTTTCCCTCAAGAATATTTATGGTTGTCATTGATAAGAAGTAGCAGGTTCTAGAAATGTTTGTCGGGAGGGGGTCCATAAGCCTAAAACATTTTGATGGGGGGCCTCTGCATCAAAAGGTTTGAAACCACTGCCCTAGGGCAATTGGAATTTTGTATTTGATTAGGAAAGTCAATCAGAGGTACATGATTTTAACAGCACATGCCTCACATAAGAGCACTGACTGGATGAAAGGAGACAGCCTAAGATTTTAAAAAACTGTGATTTTTTTCTTGTAAAGGATTTCTTAGAAAAAGTAAATCCCCCTGACATTTTGCCTGAAAAAAAGAAAAAAATAACTCTGCTTAATGAGTAAGGCATTATCCCCTGTGAATTTCAAGTATTCTATTCTTGGTGTGCTAAATGACTGGATGCAAGCTTGCTAGCGCATCGGGTACAAATTTGCTACTCTCTGCTTTCTGCAGCAGGGTCAGCTGCAATGGACAAACAATTGTCTTTGATTCCAATGGCCCTGCTCTTCTCCAAATATCTTTCAATTTATACCATGACTCTAAAAAGGCAGATGGTTAATAATAAGTCACACATGCCATGTATAACATGCGGATAATAGATATCCTGTCTGACATAAGTAGACAGTGGGAAAAACTATGCACTGCAGTATAGGGAGAGGAATGGGATATATATAGATTTTATTGGGCACGTTAGTCAGAGTATTCCATCCATAAATCATAAAATCACAGACACTTAATCCCACTTTATTTCCTGGTCTCACCCTTAAATTCAAACTGTTTATTTCAAATACATTCACTTGGCAGTAAGGGAAGGAAAACTGAGATAGGAACTGATTTAAACAAGAGTTTGGCAGAGGGGTTACTCCATCATAACCGTGCCAGATATCATCTCCGCTTTATTACAATTCATAATACGGCAGATTGGATATATGTTACCTTTGAGCCGGATTAACTACCTCCACCAAACTCTAAAAATCAGGCCCTTAGTCTGCTGCAGCAGGGCTAGGTACAGGGAATAGGTTAGGTGTGGTAGAGGTTTAGCTATAGAATAGTAGGGGGTGGTTCACTGATGATGTAGCTTTAGCTTAGTCAGCCACTGTAGTTGAAACTGAGGACCCTCATCAGTTGCTGATCCTGAGCTGGGAGGAGTTGAGTCATATACCTCACACCTAAGTCTTCCTGCCAAAAGACATAAGCTATAGTTACTGCTCTGGGGCAGTTGTCATACTTCATTAGGAGAAAGCATTGTTAGAGGCAAACTGCTGGTAAGTAAATGCTAATTAGCCGACTGGAGGATCCAGCAAACAAAGTCTGTGGGCCTGATTCACCAAGGTAACTTACACTTTTGAATAAGTTTACTACTTTTCAGTACTCACAAACTGTGATGGTAAGTTACGACTGAAAAAACAGTAGTACACCAGCACTATACATGGCCAACCATTGATACTGCAACATTGTCCCATAAAAAATAATGGTGGAAGGGACTAAAGAAATAAAACTCCATGGGAAATAAAATCAAATCAAATGACAGTTAAAAATATAAATGAATTAACAACATATTTATAATATATTTTAATAACACATTTTGATTTAAATTATAATGCAGTAATTAAACAAACTTTAATCCACTTTATACATCACTTTTAATAATTATTTCTGGATTTACATTCATATTTAACAAGACATATTTGTAATATATATTTTGAAGTTAAATATAGATTTTTAATATTGCCGTTAGTTTACCAGCGGAAGATTTTGCACTTAGGATGAAGATCTCTACATGGTTAAATTTGAAGAAGATAAAAGAGTGTACTTAACTTAAAAACTATTATTACAAATATTAATATTTGAAACGATGTTTAGAATGAATAAAAAAAAATCCATTTATTTTCAACTAAAATGTATGATTACATGCTTTTTAAAATTAAAATGTAATGAAAAACAAAATCTTCCAGCGGGGCAAGTTCAGAGGCTGTTGCACACCCTAGGATTTATATATATGTTATTATCATCTGAAGTAAAAAATGTTTGCTGCCAGGATCTCCACGTAGAATAAAACGTGATTTTGTAGCAACTGAGGGCAGTTTAAAGGTCAGATTTGTTTGATGTCTTTCTCCGGTTTAAGATGTTGCATTCATACACAGTCTCTTTTTTAGCAGGTAAAATCCTCATGTGAGCCTATGTTGGAAGGTGAGACTTAGCAGGGCTCCATAAGATCAAATACCTGTGTTGCAAGGTCAGGCTGAAACAGGTTTCAGCACAGCCAAAAGTTCCACGTTGAATGAACTATGAGTTCTTACCCGCCTTTGGTGCGCCCTTTATGGGCAAGCCATAGCACCTTGTGCCGCATCTCATAATTCAGAAAAAATGACTAAGTGACACTTTTTTCAAAATACTAAAACTCTTATTCCTGCTCTGTCCTACAGCACCCAGCTCATCAGAACAGAAATTCTGGTCTCAACTACCCTCCAGAGTCCAGTCCTCTGTGGTCATTTGGGCATACTTTTTTACTGCTTTTTGTGTCCTTAAAGCAGGAGGGCAACCAAATGCCATTGGAGAGCAGTTCTATTTCTTGGATGATAGCAGCATGCAAGAGTCCTTGATTCTTTGAGTCTGTGAGTCCTCATTTTCTCTAATTAGGACGCTTTATTCAGAGGTTTTTTTCCAGCATTGCTTTCTTCTTCAAGTGAATCTTTCCAAGTCCTTGAATGTTCTGCGGGGGTATTGGTTCAGGTGCTAGATTTATGCTCTGTATGAGCCAATGCTTAGAGACATTCTACCTCCAAATCTATTACCTCACAGTCTCCCACACCTTTTGCTTCATTTCCTTTTTGTCTTACTGTAAATTTCCCTAGGAGCCCAGTTTTGAGATGGCAGAAACCATCTTCCACTAGACAGGCCTGTCTTCAGGCTCATAACTACTCCCATATTTACCAATCCAAATCTGTGATACTGTACCTGGAGTGGTAAATAGCCTTTGTCATTTTACAACTCAGGCACCAATGGCCCTGTGCTAATCTTATGCTTACAGACTTCGCTGTAGAAATTGCAAAAGACTTTGTCAATTTCTCGTTTGGAGTGGATGGCAGTGTGCTTTGATAGAAAAGCAGACATTTGAAGTGTTGTACTGTGCTCGATACATGAGCTGCTCTCCAACTAAACTTGGGAACTAACCATTTCTCAGCATATTTTTTGCAGATATATATATGTATGTTAGAAGGCCTATGCAGGGTTTTAGATAGAACAGGACGTTTGGCACTCAAACAGTTGTATACATGGATCGTCGGTAAGCAATAAGAATGTACACATTTTCACGGTGCAGCCAGTGCTAAGGAATACCCTAAACCTCACAAAGAGTCAAAAATAAAGATCCTTGACACTAGATAAACATGTAACAGGTACTGGGCACGCGTGTGAGATAAACAGTATTGATACTGAGAGCCTGACACATAAAATTAAGGTTGACAACGGAGATGTAAGAAGGGCTTTGTTTATGTAGGTTTCTTATTCTTTTTTCAAAACATAAAACGCCAGCCGACTCGTGTTTCGTCAACAGGAGTAAACCTGTGACTCTTCAGGGCTTGAAGGGCGCGATGTAAAATTCTAAACACCGGTGATAGTTCCAACCCGGTCGACGGGTGATCAAGGGTCCGTAGGTACGGTCATAGAAGGGTGAAGTAGAAAACCCAGGCGGGTATGTCTGTGTAGGCCAGACCTAATGGTTCAAGGTACGGCTATGCTCGTCTCCCCACTCCTGCTGAGATGAGCATAGCCGTACCTTGAACCAATAGGTCTGGCCTACACAGACGTAGGAACTATCACCGGTGTTTATAATAATAGCAACAAGGGCGGATATTTTGTCTAAAGGTGTCCTTGGAGAAGCAACTAAACCTGCAACTGCCACTTGGATCACCACATCAAGGGGCCCATTAGGATGTCGGGCGGATTGCCCCCGCCAGGCTGGCGGTAGCCATCACCGGCCTGGTGGGGGCAATCCGCCCGACATAACAACAGAATTCCCCCACCATATTAGTATGGCGGGGGGACCGCGGCGGACGGAAAGACCATCCGCTGCTTTTCCGCCCCGGTCACCTTGCGGCCGAGGCGGAAAAGGATTAATATGAGACACCGCCAGCAATATTAGCATGGGCCAAAAGAGATGCCTTTAAAGGCATGCAGTCTTCACTCTGGGGGCCTCCTGCGAGCCCCCAGAGTGAAGGAGGGGTGGGGGGTGCACACGGGGGGTACCTGTGGTACCCCCCCACCATTTGCATACACGAAGCAGCAGGCAACGCGCGGTGCCTGCCGCTTCGTGTATGCAAATCCATGCATACATTTTGAACATTGTGTCGGGCAGTGCAGTGAGCACCGCCGCCACAATGTTAAAAATAAGGGATGCACCCGCCACTGGGGCGGGCGCATCCTAATGCATACATCGGGACCTCCGCCCTTAAGGCGGGCGGTCCCTTTTACCGATGGGATGGCGGCCCAAGTGTCTAATTTAAGTGGTAAAAGGAACACACTAAATAGAAGTGCAGATAAAAAGGACTTGATTTAGAGATTGACATATGAGTACTCCATCTCAAAGGAGACAGATATCCCATCAGCCTTATTGCAAATGCATTGTCATATGCAATGCATTGTTTGTGATGTGGTACCTGTCTGTCAAACTTCAAATCAGGGCCAAAGTTCCCAATTTCATTTCAATAGCTCCCACAAAGTAGCTCTCAGAGATGAAGCCAAGTCTAGTATCTCATTCAGAAAGTCTACATATTAAAGAAGATATCACTGCTCAACTCAAGACCCTGTAGAAAGACAACCTCATTCCGCAGGGCCTTATGATAACACTAAAACCCATACTATGTTGTCTATTGGATATGCCACTTGACCACCTGTATCCCCTCTTAGTGTAACTAAAGCACAAAGAAACTGGCCATGTTGTAAGCGCTGCTCTATCAGTTGCACCATGTGTGTAAAAATGGACCATGAATGAAGGGTGGCAACAGTACCTTGACCTGTAACCAGGGTAGAGAAATTAAGGCACCACTATTTTACAGTACCAACATTTACTAGAAGCTCGGGAGGGTTTTCCTTGAACAGAAGTAGCTCTCACTATATAAGAGGTTGGAGACTGTTCTAGGCACTCCCACACTTCACCACCATCTATATACAATCCTACCTGGCTAGACAAGGAAGGCTAAAATGATCAGGTTGTACTATCACATTGTTTGTCCAAAGTGTTATCTATAACAGGTCCAGCTTGTCAGACGACTGTTCCTATTTTCAAATGAGGAAATCACTAGTACAAGGGTTTACTGGGTTCACTAGACTATGTGCAATAAGCTATTGAGGCATATACTTTATTTAATTTGTTTTATTCTTTTTATTAGGTTACATATAATAATGACAGGAGGCATAAACTCTGATTCATTTCAATACCCTTTATGTCAATTTGCACCAACATTTCTGTACTCTTAGAACGAGCTGGCATCGCCTTTGCTTCCTATACCTTTAATGTAAGCTTCACCGAATTTGTTCCAAACTTAGTCTAAAACATTGTCTATTACATTGTTAACCTTCCAGTTTAAAATACTTGCATGAAGCATTAACTTTAACCAGTTAATGCTTCCCAAACTCCTCAAAACACTTAAAGACGCATACTTTCTCTGACACATTACCATTGTTTTGTAAACCTTTTCAAGAAGTCATATGTTGCTGTCTACCATAGCTTTGATCTAGGGAACATTTATAATTATACATTTATCAGCAGATCCCCGAGAAGAGGCATCCAACAGACTGTGCATGAACAGTTTATTTGGTTGAGGAGTGTGACATCTCTGCAAACAGAATTGGTGCTGTCAAACCACACAACTTCATTTAAATATTATATTTTTGCATTTTTTATATAATGCAAACGTGACTTAAAAGTAATGGGGGGCTTTACATGAGCACCAGTTGCATTACACTAAGTGACATTCATTTATTTATTCATTTTAGGCAATGTGGCCTGATTCACTAAGGTAAAGTTAGACGAAAGTATAACTTTTTAACTTTCACAATTCACAAAGGGCATACTCGTGAGTACCCATTGTGAATACCGAGAGTCATAAAGTTAGACTTTCGTCTCCCATTATCGTGGGTGAATCGGGCCTGGGAGATTAAGTGATTGTGAACGTGTTTCCCCAGTTCTTCTAAAAATGGCAGTTCTGGCCGTAGCGCTACGTCCTCTTGACACATTCTCTTTTTAAAACTTTGTATTATATATTTTCATGAAACACAGTAGTGGAAAAGCACTATTATACAGATTTTTTATTTTTTCATCAGAATCAAATTCAAGTATTACAATGGGTAAATCACCCTTGGGATTTCAAGGGTTTGGTTTCGGAAAACATCAGCTTTAACCGGTTGCGTGCTGCCGTCGGCCGTTGGCCGTCGCAAGCACTAACTTCATATGCTGCGCACGTCCAACGGCTCTCGCGGCCCCACCCGTGCACGAAAAAAAACGCCCACACCACGGCAGAATTACCGCTGCGGTTAACGGGTTAATTAATCATACAGTAATCCATGACAGTGTTATCAAAATGAGTCCCAGGGTATTAATAACATTTTACACAAAATAGACCATGGACCCGCTAGCTATGACTACCATGGAATGGGTTGTATATTGTAATGTTGCAAAATATTTTGAGACTTCAATCAAAATGACAGAGTGGGGAGGAAGCAGGAGGAGAGCAAGAGAGGCCCAACTAACACAACAGAACATTACTGTGAGTTTCACCTGAGAAACAGTCCAGTTAGTGTATGAAATTTAAGGGATCGTACCGGAAAAGGCACACACATTGCTCATTTTTTTATAATCAATTTGAGGTCCATAATATATCCCCTAGATCCATAATAAAGAGGGAGAAACAGGTGGGTAGAAGTACACAAGGGCTTGCTTCTGACAGGTTGCTGAATTGGGATGACAGTTCATGACTATCATCAAAGCAAACCCTCTGTGAAGTCGGTGCCTGGGTCCCTATGAGATACTGCACAACATAGAAGCCCCCTTGTATTACTTATCATTGACCACAAAATGTGCCTATTTCCTGGTCAAATGTGCTTTCTACACATAATATTGTAATGTATGCTAGCACTCTCAGTAGGTTGGTAGGTTTGGTACATAACAGAAACATTTAAAAAGATTAGCCTATCTTTCCAGCCCTCTTCCCGGGCAGTTTAACCATCACTCATGATCGCTGATTCCTTGGTCCACTTTAGGAATCAGTTAAAGACAACACTAATCCTATCATTTAGAAGTTCACCCCAACTATCGCTATTATAATGTGCTACAATGACAGCAGAACAGAGAAGGTTTGCGGAACTGCATTCATCACTCGAAATAGCAATGTGCCCCAAATATCCATATTCAGTTTAAAATGATAAATAAGAACCAATTATGGCCAGTGAGTTATGTCATTTTTTGATCGTGGATTGTTATTTCAAAATCCTTATGAGTGCACATTGGTACCCCACAACTCTGGAGTCTACGTGGATCTCTTCAAAAATACACCCTTGCAGTTCTCCTGTTACTGTTTAAGGACATGGTATAACCAGGTAAAAGGCCCAGTATTTGTTTATAGACTTCTCTCCATCCTACGCCAATAATAGACATGTACTTTCTTAAATCTCCTGCGAATCTTAATTTGAGCTGCTTCCAGTGACTGCCCTAAATCTCTTTGCAGTGCTCTGCGGATTACCACTTTGTACCGTAACTCTATTGAGATGCTGTTTATCCTCCCATATTAGAGAACTTCAATCATGGATGCCCCTTAGTCATTAAGTAGCTTTATTTAAAAAACGTGATAGAAATGTCTTATTGGGTCAACCCTGCAAGGCCCACCAATCTTTTAAAGCATTGTAAGTAGTTTCATTATAGCTTCCAAAGGAACGCCATTTGAAGGTGCCTCATTAAGTATAAGATGCCTATGTCTGCTCTCCAGAGAGCTGACAATCACATATTAACCACTTTAAGTAGCACATAAGGCTAGATGAGTTCATACAAAGTATGGCACCATTTTAATGCTTGCACATTAATAGCTCTTCTGGGAGTTAAACATATATTATCTGTGGCTAACTGGTAATAAAAGAGCAGTGTTAGAAATTGGATTACTGGTTGAGGGGGTGAACACCCTTCTCAAGCAGCAACCATAATTTGTCTCACAGTGTAGTCCCAAGCAAACTGTAAATGAACTTTTGCTCAACCCTCAGGTTGCTTGACACAGATCAGCCACGCTTAACTCAGGGGCAATGCGAATTTTTGCAACACTTCACATGGTAACACGGTGAAAACACACCTGGGAAGGAGCCCACCTCTAGGTTAGGAAAATAAAGTAGTAAATAAGTAATAAATAAAACAAGACCAAAATGCCAAACATCCAACTATTAGAGCCAGCAATGGTGAATGTTAATGTTTTTAGCGAACATAGCTCCAAGAGGTGTAAATTGCCAACTGTGGTTATCTGGTCACACCAAGCTGGTCAAGAGTTACAACTTCAGGCCGACCGCGATGGAGTGGGGGTCAGCAACAAGGAGCCAGTTAGGCCCGCTGACAGAGTACCTTAAATTGTGGTTTGCAAAGCTTTGTATGAACCAGCGCTGAATATGTGACAGGCAGCCAGAGAGATGCATCAGTTCAGAGATGTGGCAAGGCTGCAGTGAGAGGTCCTGTTGGGTCGACATCAAGGATCTTGTTGACAGGGGCTTGCTATACAGAGACAGGAGTCGGGATGTGTTGTACAGTTGAGGCAATTCTTAGGTTCCAAGGAACTGCGTGGCTGCAATGTGTAGTCCAGATTTCTCTTTGAAGACCCCAGGCATCCTGCTTTCCCTGTCTGGACTCTAGGCTGATTACAGGGCGAATGTAGCTCTATGTGTAGAGGTAGGACATAGCCTATTCAGGTGTAAGTGGGGCTGTGCCTAGCTCTTTCCCATCCTGTCAATGATGGCCCATCCAGGCACACCTAAACACCCAATTGTCCCTGGCTGTCTAAGAGGATTACACAAAGTCCAACTGTCTGGCACATCCAGTTAGGTGACCACAGATAGGCTACAGGCACTAAAAAGATAAGGCAAGAAATTGGCAACTTTCTAAAAGTGGAATTTTCAGAATTGCAATTCAAAATCTGACTTAACCATAAGTTAGGATTTTGAATTGCGATTCCAGAGACATCAAACATGAACTGGTTATCCTTTCCCATTTGGAAATTACACATATAAGGTGTAATAAGGCAACTCCAACGTTATCCCATGGGAGAGATTGACCTTCAGTAATGAAAAATGTATTTAAGAGTTTTTCAGTACCTGGACATGTAAAACGTACAAGTACATGTTCTACTTTTTCATTTGTTACACCCTGCACTCGTGGCTGTCCAAGGTCTACCCTAGGGGTGCCTTATATATATTGAAAAGGAAGGCTTGGGCCTGGCAAAAGGTTTATATGCCAGGTCAAAATGGCATTTTAAAACTGCACACTCAGGTCTGCAGTTACAGACCTGAGACATTTTTATAGGGCGACTTAAGTGGGTGGCACAATCAGTGCTGCAGGCCACTAGTAGATTTAATTTACAGGCCCTGGTTATATGTATTACCACTTTACTAGAGACTTTTAAGGATATTAAATATGCCAATTGGGTATAAGCCAATATCACAATTTTTCAAGGAGTGAGTGCTTGCACTTTAGCAATGGTTGGCAGTGGTCTGCGGATCCAAAATGGCGGAGTGAGGGTCCGTGCCGGCTGACTCCCCTGCGAGCTCCGCTCACCTCTCCTTCTCAGCTTACGGGAGAAACAGGAAAATGCAGATGAGACTATTTTGGAGCTGAGTTGTGCATACTCCGGAATCACACCCTTGGGAAAAAGACATTTGCCGATGGTATTTCACTTTTCGACAAGCTGACAAGCCGATGCTTTTGCTTTCGGATGCCGCTTGGCTGCTTCGGCAGCTGCTAGGTGGTCGGATCGGTAACTCTGGGATCAGCTGGTTCGGTCCTACAGCTAGCCGGCGAATGACTGCCGGTGTACACTGGTTACGAAGGATGTCACCGAAAAACTCAACTCCAATGCCGCCACGTCAGACAAGGAACAGCAAACAGGGGGTAGTGGCGGCGGCGGGGACAGCAACGACGATGACGGCGACGGTGACGCCCCCCCCGGCAACCCCTGCTGCTATTGGCACTACGCCCTCGGCAGCGGTAGCGGTTCTCCACTCCCAGACCTCAGAAGCACTCACTGAAGACGCCGCACTGGAGAGCAGTGAGGTTCCTGCTCCATCAGGGGAAAAGAAATCTTCAGCCGTTACGGCTAAGCAGGTACTGAGACCGCCCGTTTTTTCAGCAGGGCTACAGACCAAGGGTTTGACCCCTAGGGCAGACAAAATAGGGTCAAAAACATCAGCAAAAATGGGGGGTGCAGCGGGAGAGACTGTTTTACAACCTTCAAAAAAAGCTCTTACAAATCTCAGCGCAATTCAACAGGGGGGGATGCGATAAAGACCCTAAGCAGTCAAGATGTCGACACTAATCCTAATGTTAAAATTAATATGGGTATGGGTGTGGAAAAATCCTCTACTGATCTCTCATGCATTCAGCTGTGGCATCGGAGGATAACATTAGTAATACTGTACAACCACCACTTAAACCAGCTTCTGGTGACTTTACTCCAAACAATTTAGAGGGGATACCAGAAGCCCAAGACAACGAATGTGAGATACAAAATGAAATACAAAATGAAATACAAAAGGAGACTTCAATACATACCTTGACTTCAATGGATACTGAGCAGGACTCCTATGAGGATTATGAGGCTGAATCAGAGACGGAAGATGACATGTCCGCTAATCTATTAAGGGAGGGTAGCACCTCCAAGAATAAAACTAAGGGTAAACAAAAGGCAAAGAAGAGTAATAAGGCGGGTGCTATCTCTAAACGGCTAAGGCTAAAGTCAAGTAATAACTCAGCCATAAGGAAGAATATTGCAGAGAAAAGCCCACTTAGAAAGTGGATCGAAGCAAAAGGACTGGTTAAAACTATGACACTAAGGCTGTCAGGAGGAAGTCCTACAGACTCTATGCCAATACTGATCTGCCCTGACAAGAGCATTTTGACTGACCCTGATAATGCACCTCTGTCGGATCATTTAGAAGAACCTCAACCTCAAGAGCAGGGTAACGGGTCGCTTAACAACTTAGAGTTAACATCAACGTCTGAAGACAACGCTTTGCGCTCAGCCTTTCAACCATCCGCTCACGCAGTAGCAAGTCCTCCCTCTTCAACCGAGGTACCTCCAGGCTCCGCTTCAGTCTCTCCTACAGCCGATTTAAGAATAGCGGGAGCTAACACCTCCTCCCTGGATGAAATACTTATGATCCTGAGTAAACAATTGAGTAATCAACGGGCGGAAGCACAAGAATATTATCTCCAACTTAGGGAGGATAACAACAAGATGCAATCCTCTCTACAGGACCTTACTACTAAAATTAGGGGGATATCACAAGAAACTATGGAACTACACGAACGGGTGGTACAGGTGGAGGAGAAAAACACTAAAATGGGAGGAACAGTGGAAAGGCATGACAATCAGCTGAGGGCACTACAGTTAAAGGTTGAGGATTTGGAGAATAGGCAAAGGCGATCCAACCTAAGACTTTTTGGTATCCCGGAGAAATCAGAGGGCTCAGACCCTAGAGCCTAAATTGTAGGGGTGCTCCAGAAGGCCTTTCCTGATTTGGCAGATTGGGACTGGGACTCGCAAATCCAGAGGGCCCATCGTCTGCCTCTGTTTCAGAGGAACAGAAAAAATCAATTCCCACGACCCTTTCTTATATATTTTGGTAACTTTCTTTTACGCCAAGCGGTTTGGCAGAGAGCTCGTCCTAACTCTCCAATAGCTATAGGAGAGTTTTCGTTCTTTGCACGATCCGATCTCAGTAGGGACACTATGGACAGGAGGTGGCAGTTCCGTAAATTGATGGATCCTATTAAGGCCTGCGGTGGGCAGGTATTCCTCCAAGAACCTGCCCGCCTTAAAGTTACGAGAAACGGACGAACCCACACCTTCAACGACGTCAAGGAAGCAGAGAACTATCTTTCCAGCATTAGCTCTAGTCAGAGTCAGACTTAAAGATAATTAGTACCAACATTGAGGCAGATGAACAAGTTATCTAAAAGGGGGAAAAAAGGGCTGGGGAATACAAATTCATCAAGATAGAGGGAGGTGAAGGTGGACTAAGTGGTTAAAATAAGGGGAAAAAAAGGAAAAGGGGAAAAAAAAAAAAGACTTATGCTATTTTTGTTTAGTATGCACAATAAATTTTGCTTTAAGAAAGGGGAGGTGGGCAGGAGTGTCTTAGGGTGCGTCAGCACACGTGCTGCCTCACCAACGGCAGCTACCACTGGAGGGTGGTTCTTCCCCGGCTGGGGAGAGAGCCAGGGGGTTGGGAGGGGGGAGGGACCCCTTCTCCGCAGGTTGCGGGCAAGGGGAGCTGGGGGAGGGGGGGTGAAATATAATAAAAACTGTTTGCAGGCTGACAGGGGAAAACAATTTGATAAAGATTGCAAATCATTGCTTTTCGATGGTATTATTGTTTGTTATAGACGCTTGAGAGAACAAGATTCATTTTCTGATCGTATAAAGAGGGGCTAAGTATCTTTATTAACATTTAAATGCATTTAATAAAATGCTTAGCCTGGAACGTGGCAGGGCTTAATAGTAAAAATAAAAGATCTCTAGTATCAGAAGAGCTGAAACTACATAACCCCCACTTTTGTTTACTATCAGAAACTCATGTTATATGGAAAGATAGGAAAATTCTAAATAAAGTTGGGTATGAAATCTTGGTTTGTTCTACCTTTGGGAATCCCACAAGAGGAGTTGCCATCCTTAAGGATAAGCGATTTAGGGCCGAAGTACTTCAAACTGCCCACGATAAGGACGGTAGATGGGCTATAGTGCAAATTAACTATGCAAACACCAAATATGTTTTATGTGTAGTTTATGGCTCAAATCTAGATGAACCAAAGTATTTTGATCAATTAAACATGAAACTTTTGGACTGGGAAGGGGAAATCATTATAATGGGGGATTTTATTTGCATCATGGACTACAAAATTGGCACAACCAAGCCGTACGCTCATCACAGGATGCACAAGACTTGGATATCTATATTAGATTTATGTCGGCCACACAACATTAAAGACGCTTGGAGACATCTATATCCAGATGTACCAGGTTATACGTATTACTCAGCACCCCACAAGATGTGCACCAGACTAGACATGGCTCTAGTCAGCGATAAGTTATTGCAGGCTGGCTCTATGATCCTTTGCCCTCGGATAATTTCCGACCATAACGCATTAACAATGATATTCGACACACAAAGCACTAGGATACCTCCTAGACCATTCTCTTTCCCCAGACACTTAATTTCAGACCCAATCTATGTGGCGCAGCTTAAATCCCATCTTAATGAATTTATAAACATTAATAAAAACTCAACCGGGTGTTGTAAGGTTTGGGATTCTTGCAAGGCAAGCATTAGGGGCTTTACTCAAGCCTATGTGTTCAGGCAAAATGCAGAACAGAGGCAACACAAGATCACACTGTTAGAAAATATAACTAAACAAGAAGAGCTATTAGTTAAAGCTCTACAGCTCAACTCCCCAGCAGTCACAGAAATTAATTTAGAACTGACCACACTGAAAACCGACATAAAATCCAATTTTATTCGAAAAGTCAGTGCAAGGATCCATAAATTCAAAATAGCGCAATATGAGGGTGGGGACAAAATTGGTAGAATTTTAGCCTATAAAGTTGCAGAAGATAGAGCGGATACCCTAATCTCTAATATTCGAGGACAAGGGAATAAACTATATAGCCAGCCACAAGATATACTTGATCAATTTGCCGAATATTATGAAGATTTATATACTCCAGATTGTCCTGTAGATAAAGACTTAATTCAGGAATATGTCGATGAATACCCAGTTAACACAGAGAATCTATTAGGCCTGGGCACACTGTCTAACGACATATCATTGACCGAATTACATCAGGCCATTAACTCCCTACCGACCGGAAAAGAGGCAGGAGAGGATACGATACCTCTGGAGCTCTATAAAATTTGCAGTCCAGAATTAGAACAGCTACTACTAGAAGTTATACAATCGATCGGATTAAATGGAACGGCTCCTAAATCCTGGATTAGGACAAAAATAATATTTTTCCTAAAAAAAGGCAAGCCTAAGGAGGGGAGAGGGTCATACCGACCCATATCTCTGATAAACACCGACGTGAAAATATTCGCCAAAATCATGGCACTCAGACTAGCCCCATATATGCCCAAAATTGTTAACCCGCAACAACACAGCTTTATATCTGGGAGAGATACAACAACACACGTAAATATGGCTATTACGGTGTTTGACATCGCGGAGACTGAATCCACCCCACTCGGCATGATTTTACTAGATGCTGAAAAGGCTTTTGACCGAGTGGGGTGGGTCTACCTCTGGAATGTGCTGTTCAAAATGGGTTTTGGGGGGAATTTTTTGAAGGGCATAAAAGCACTCTACGACAAACCCACCGCTTGCATTAGCTATGGGGGCCTGACTTCATCAGAATTTCCTATTATGCGCGGGACCCGGCAAGGATGTCCTCTTTCACCTCTTTTATTTGCCCTCTCACTTGAACCCTTTCTACTTGCCCTCCACTCTCAAAACCTGACTGTCCCTTTCAGCTCCGGCTCACAGGAGCTGAAAATGACAGCATACGCTGACGACATTGCAGTATACACTACCGATATTGCTAAAGCGCTGAAAGGAATATATATTGAGGCTGGGAAGTTCGGGAAGGTGTCAGGCTACAAGCTCAATCGTCAAAAGACGCAAGTTATAGCTAATCACTCTCCTACCGTGGCTATTCCCGAGATATGCAAAGAGGCAACCTACCTAGGGGTTAAACTAACGGCTAGACTACAAAATATAATTAATATAAACTATAATGACCTGACCAAAAAAACTACTCTCCTTTTGAAAAAATTGAATAAACTGCCACTGAATATGATTAGCAGAATAAATCTTATTAAAATGAAAGTCTTACCAAAGTTTGTTTACTTATTCCGATCTATTCCACTCGCATTAAATAATACATTTTTTCAACACCTAGATGGGCTTCTGAGTAGCTTTATATGGAGCTACAAAGGGCCAGAAGGTCATTAAAAATGCTTAAAAATAATATAAATAAGGGAGGGCTGAACTTTCCAGACTTTAAACTATATTTCTGGTCCTCGTTTTTTACACGACTACGTTCCTTTTTGCATGGAGATAGAACCCTTTTTTTTCATTCCTTTATGTTGAAACAAGACTCATTATTCTTTTTGTTCAGAATCAATGACCCGAATGACTACAAAAGGGTGAGATTTAAGACTGCTAGAGACATCTCTAGGATCTGGGGTAATATATTAAAATGTTGCAATACAATTTTCTTTCACCCAAAACTACCGTTGTGGGGTAACCCAGGTCTCCCGGCTATTTTTACAGATTCTATCACTCATAGTTGGGCGTCTTTTGGGATTAAGACTCTGGCGGATCTATACGGCTCACAGGGGTTTTTAGAATTTAGCACGCTTAAACAGTTATACGATCTACCGGAAGCTACAAGATTCAAATACATGCAAATACACGACTACTTGATTAATAAGAAAAAGATACAAAATATCTCTGAATGTGACATATGGACCTGTCTTTATTCAAATAAGAACAAATCAATTATTAGCGAAGCCTATAAAACACTTAGCACATTTAAAACAACTGACGGTGATAAACTGGCCGCGAAGTGGAGTACTCAACTAAGGTAAATATCACTTCTAATCAGATAGAGCACTCTCTGGTTAATATAAACAATCTTGTACGATCATCCAGCCTTCGGCTACAACAATACAGAACGACTTGCATGCTATACTATACACCTGAAAGAATCTCCAGATGGTCCCCGAACCCTTCTTATAGCAGCCGTACTAAATGCCCTAAATGTTCGACCGAAGCAGCCGATATAGTACATATACTGTATTCCTGCCCCAAACTTAAGACCTTTTGGGGTGATATAGTGAGTGTCCTTAGATTAAAAAATATTTCGCTCCCCACTATTACGGCTGCTTCGGTCCTACTAGATCTTAATCTCTCTTCACCTTTACATTCAGCCCTAACCACTATACTTATCTCATGCGCCAAACTAACTTTGGCAAGGGCCTGGATAGATCCAGAACCACCAACGGTATGGAAGTGGTGGACACTAGTAATTGAGATACACGCCATGGAGCTAGCCCTAGCAAATCTTAGGGGAACACGCTCACTGACCAAATTTAATAGAAATTGGGGTACTTTTCTAGATTAAAATTTCATTCAAATTCTGTATAACTGTTAAGTTTTTCCGGTCTGATTCTGTAATAGGAATTCTTTTACTATGTGTACATATCAAATTATTTTGTCTGTAACATATATACTTTAAATGTCTCTCAGTATCTGTACATGTACGAAATTATCTATGTATTTTTGTTGTTTCCTTCTGGTATTTTTTTTTTGTCAGCCTGCTAACATCAATAAAACAGTTTAAAAAAAAAAGATAAAGACTACAGCAGAAATGCATCACCAGTTCTTCAATTAAAGGATTTAAAATCAAAAAAGCAATGGTTAGCAGTAGTGAAGAGAGCAAGTCCTATTGATAGCAAATACGAGATCAGAAGTAATGGAGATGGAAGGAAAAACGTTGGGTATAAGTTCACCGTAAGGCTGACAGCTCTAACAAGTGGATTGTGTATGTAAAGAGATAGGGGTGTCACACAGTGAGGAGGGAGTCAGGGGAGATTAGATTGTCCAGTTGTTCAATATTTAGATAGTTCTTGTGTGCAAAATAGAAAAATCTATGTACTAGTCTGACCCTTGATTAATACAGGAATGTTTAGCCCCATTAGTTCATGGCACATACCCAACATGAGTGTGTGTAGAGTAAATGATGGGATCATATTTCATATTTTACAAATAGTGTTGTCTCCAGTGCATGCAGCAACTCATAATGTTTGTCCATGCCCTTGAGGCAGTGCACAACAGTAGTTCACCACAGCAAACCACTAACCCACCAAGGATGGCAACGCACCGATTTTTATAAAACGGAACACCTACTCGACACCATGCACTAACTAACAAAGTTAGCACACACATTGTTGAGAGCACAAAACTCAAAGATGATATGACAATTTCACCTCCATTCCATTTGTTTATATAGATCTCTTCCTGGTCCTTTGAGGGATCTTGTATGTCCACAAGCATGACATTTTGAATACAAAGTGAACTCAGCCTTTTGGGGCCTTGAGGGCCCAACTAAGTTGTCAGGAGGCAGCATGCCAACATCCTTATATTGAAAGTGAGTCCCCTGCAGTAAATTCAGTGTCATTGCATGGGCACCAAGTAGACCTAACTTTTGATCTGTGACCTATTATTGATAAAACCTTTATGCACCATTCTTTACTCTCATCTTCAAATATGGATGTAATGTGCAGTATGCACATAATAAAAGGCACTGCCTTACTGGCAATGCCACGACTCCAGTGAAGAGAGATCGCCAACCTTTCACCTAATTCACTACCTTTGCGACCTTCCTATATTAATTAAACACGAAGTAATATCCATAAAGAAGTGATACCCATTCAATAAAACACAGCACAATACGTCACACCAAGATTTTCAAAATCACTCAAAATAAAAATAAATGTTTAAAACGTCAAAAACGGCATATTTGACCGTTTATCCCTGAAAGAAGAGCACATACAGTAAACTAAAGAGTAATTATTTTAAGCTTTTTCTTTTACAATTAGTGGCGCCAAAATACAAATCCAGGGAGTTGATGGCAGTGTTAGCATCATGACATGGATGTTTCTTCGTCAGTACTGTTCCTCAGTGTATAATGATATATTTCACACTAAGGGCACTCTTCACTTGTTTCAGTACTCTGTAGAAGCTATAAAAACATTATTTGATGTTGACGTTTTATGTGTTGTGTACCTCTATGATATGCAGCACGTTATTTTTTCCATAAATCATTGAGGTAAAGGCAACAGATACTGAGATATGATGTGCTTCTTTCATATTGCATTCTAAAAATTATACGTCAGTAAATGTGTGCTGGGAATGCCCTTGGTGCTAAGAGCTCTGCTCTCCGTCCCTTGAGTAAATAGCCACTAAAACTTAAATTGCAATGCCTTGTAATTTCTTTTTTTCTCCAAAATAGCTGCAATATTTTGTGATGCACACCGCAAAGGGCGTAGCAGATTGTGAATGTCTCCAGTATGTTCCAAACCAGGATGTTGCTTCCAGATGGGGTGCTATAAACTCCTCCCATTGCAATTACCCAGGCTGGTTAACAAATGTTTGGCAGTTTGCAATAAAATGTAGGAATTACCTTATTTTCCAAGAGAATACAGTGAATCAAAAGCTCTAAGCATTTAAAACACTTATGTAAAGAAATTTAAATAAATGCAGCCACATTTCGGCTAAAAATTTAGGCTTACTGACAATTAATCGATCGCGCAATCCGATCGTATAAATCTGCTGGAAATAATGTGTTGATCATAACTGAGAGAGCAATATAAATATTATATTACTGATTGCAATATTGGACGGTAGGAAATAAATTCTTAATTTGCGGAATGGACAGTGCTAAGTAAAATAAATGCAAATTAACTACGCCCTAATATATTTTGATGAAGAGATTTTTTAATAACCTGCGGTATTTACTGTAAGAACTATAAATGTTAATGCTGGAGCAGATAGAAGCAAAATGCATGCTTTACAACAGTCCTACCAAAAACGTCCCCAAAAACCTCTAGATCTCTCCTATAAAAAGTATTCTGAAGAAAAACTACCGTGACCAAGCAGATGACTGTAATTATCGACTAATATTCAATGATCCATTTTTAGCCATGCTCAAGTAATTAAAAAAACATTATCCAAACGTCAACATTCATTTTAGGAAGCAGTCCATTTACTGATCACAAAAATGGGTTCCACTTATGCTAAAGTGTAGAAAATGTCATGGTTGCCACATTTGTTGAGGTTAAACTATTGTTTTCCCAGAAAGATATATTGTAACCAGACCTCTCATGTGCCTTCGATTCTCTTACTCTACATGACCCTACATTGCTACAGAAACATGACAACATGGAAATCCACTAGATTATGTGAAATAGTCTTTACTCAATGGGAAACTCACCTAAATTCGATTTTGGCTATTACGTGAACATTTTACTTTACTTAGTATTTTGCTATTGCAAACTTTTTAACTTCAGGAAACTGGCTTGAGGTCAAAATATCGGATTGAAACTGTGAAACTGCTTTAATCCTATGGCTTCATGGCCCGTTCTAGTCCCTATCTCTTATAAATGGCATGGATAATATATTGTGCAGGTACTGTACAGGATTTGATCCATCTGTTGAGTGATCCCTCCATTTTTGCTGACCTTACTGTTTGTGTTTAAAGCCTGGATGCGGGGACTTTCCCAGTGTTTGTGCTCTGATACATAAAACATGATAAAACGGTCTAACCTCCAAATGGCATATTTATCTTTCCTGTTGACCAAAGTATCTGTTGCAGGAAAATACATCAATGATATGGGAAGCTAAATGTCACTTGTGTACTGCCAAACCAACTATGCCATCCATTAGGCTGACAGGACAAACTTGGTTCACCTACATTAAAGACAAAAAGGAAGGTGCACTAAACAAATCAAGAGGATGTCGAGTCTTGGGAAATTCTTCTTTATTTTTCAATTTCTTTTGATAACAACAGCGGCACACAGCCAACGCGTTTTGTTCCCCTGTGCCTGGGAACTTCGTCAGGGCTAGAAAATTAGTAATAATCAGGGCTCTCCAAATTCACCCGAGCGCAGTGTATATCCGTAATAGAGTACCGGAAGCGACCGTCACCCCAGAGGAACCATCACAAACCTCAGAGTAGCAGTAGCATAGGATAGTTGTAGAAATCAGTAAAGAAAAGGTCCCCATGTAAAGGTGAGTCTCAGAGTAGCAGTAACACGAGACAGTGTTGAGTAAATAAAAAGAAGCTCCTCTTGCAGCGGCCAGTCTGATCTTCTGTGATACGAAGCCGAACGGCAAAAGTGGCGGGCGTCTCCCTCGGTGCTGACCTTGACCTCGGTTTGCTGCTGTGTTCTTTGTTTTGGTTCACCTACATGTTTATCTTGAGGAGTGCAGCTTTTTAAACATGCAGGTAAACCTGTCAAAATAAGTAGGCCTAAGTGGGATTTGAAATACGGCAGAGTAATTGGAGTCAAATCTGTAATTTCGCGTAACTCTTTGAGGCAGAATTACCGATAATTACACAATCACTCCTCCTTGTTTAATTTAGAGGGAAAAAGTGCATCTGCGAGAACACAGTTAGTGAGTGCAACCTTGGGGGCCAACTAGCCATCTTGTTACCTCCAGTCAGACCCACACAGCTGGATTGCTGAGAGGTTGTCAGAGGCCAGGGCCCCTTTCACGATCACTCTGCAAACGCACCTCCTGGTGCACTCCTTGCTGGGAGAAGTAGTTCACTTTAGTCCTGAGGCCCCTCAGGCAGCAAAGGGGATTTCAGCAAGCAGGAGCACAAAATGCTGACACTTGCTTAAAGCAGAGCAAGTGTATGTTTCCTTGCCACCTGGGTAGCGAGCAGGGAAACAGAAACTTTGCTTTGGTCCCAAAGCAATGCCGGCTCTGGAGGCAGGGAGCCGGCAGAGACCACGGGGACCTTGAGGGCCCCAATGGTCCCCCACAATGGAAGTGTGGGTGTCCTGGATATATATGTATATATATATCCAGGGCACCCAGGAAACATATACTTATAAATATTCTCAGCTAGTAGGGGACCCTTCTCAGCCTAGTTGCTGCAGACCGATCTCCTTAATATATACTACTTTAAAAATATTATGCAGCGTCCTATACATAGCATAAACGACTGGGCACAAGAAAAAACAATATTGCATCCCAGTCAATACGGCTTCAGACCCAAAGTGGACACTATAGAGCAGTGCCTAATCCTAAATTAATTATAGGAAAATACACACTAGCAAGAAGTTCCCACATGTATTTGGCCTTCATGGACCTATCAACAGTGTTTGATAGTGTTAATCAATCTAAGTTATGGTCCATTTTAATTTCTCTTGGCTTAGAAGAAGCTTTAGTACATTTTTTTGCCTATCTGCATAGAGGAATTAAAGTTAGATTACAGATTAATATCAGTGGTGAGGTCACAAACGATGTGAACATTATGATAGGTGTGAGACAAGGATGTGTTTTAGCTCCACTCTTATCTATACTAATATAATAAAGAGAGAGCCCAAACCTTTGAGGCGGGTAATCTGAGGAACCACAGCACCAATCACAACACCCAATACAGTGTTGGAAAGGGCAGTTGCAGCAGAAGGACATAGGCTATGCAGACGCCCACCATATACATTTAAAAGGTAAAAGAACCGTGCCAGCAAAGTAGTCCCTTGTGAGCATGTCTGCGTTGTGCTGTGGGCATGTGCTGGGGGCGTGACAAAGCTGGGGGTGTGTGGTACGTTCTGCCCTTCATGCCATGTCTCATATCGTGTGCTAATCCCACCCTGCTCCCTTTAAATACCTCTGCACCCCATAATCATAACCCACCCTTACTCCTTAAAATACCCGAACACCCTTAAACACTAACCCATCTTAACCCTATAAATATACCCTGTACCCCAAAACCCAAACCTATCCCTAAACCCTAAGAATACCCCTGTACCCCAAAACCCAAACCTACCCCATAACCCTAAAAATACCCCTCTACCCCAAAACCCAAACCTAGCCCTGAACCCTAAAAATACCTTTGTACCCCAAAACCCAAACCTCCCCCTGAACCCTAAAATACCCCTGTACCCCAAAAACCAAACCTAGCCCTGAACCCTTAAAATACCCCTGTACCCCAAAACCCAAACCTAAACCTGAAGCCTAAAAATACCCCTGTACCCCAAAACCCAAACCTAGCCCTGAACCCTAAAAATAACTCTGTACCCCAAAACCAAAACCTACTACTGAACCCTAAAATACCCCTGTATCCCAAAACCCAAACCTAGCCCTGAACCCTAAAAATACCCCTGTACCCCAAAACCCAAACATAGCCCTGAAACCTTAAAATACCCCTGTACCCCAAAACCCAAACCTACCCCCGAACCCTAAAATACCCCTGTACCCCAAAACCCAAACCTACCCCTGAACCCTAAAAATACCCCTATACCCCAAAACCCAAACCTATCCTTAAACCCTAAAATTATCCTTGTACCCCAAAACCTAAAACTATATCTGAACCCTTAAAATACCCAAACACCCCAAAACATATACCTCAGTACCCCAAAACATATACCCCTATACCCATACTTACCTTATCCAAACATTTAAAAAAATGCTTTTACCATTCATGCATTTACAACAAATTTCGCTGTAAATGTATGCGTGGTAAAATCATATAAAATGTAATGCCATGCGTTATAATGGCATTGCGGAGTCATGGTACTTTCGTAATGAAAGTATGCGGGATGATGGTATGCGGAAAGAAAGTTGCGGAATAATGGGTGTTTACCCTCCCCGGTAAGTACATTGGTGACACGGTGGCCCACATCTCCAGCAACATACTCATATTTTTTCACCACCCATTTGAAAAATGCACAGGTCTCTCTCATTGATAGCCAGCACCGACTTACACTTTAAGACAAACCTGCCGCCACAAGATCTAGAATTGCGAACTTTAGAGCTGGGGAGCTACGTTCAAATCTCGGCATCAGCTCAGCATCCTGTGATTCCAGGCAAATCGCTTTGTCTCTCCGTGCCTACCACAAATTAATGTGTTCTTCTGTAATGTAAATTGTGCCCATGCCATGTTGTCGAGTTCGCGCTATATAATATTGCAAGGAAAAATAAAGTAGGGAAACTCGAGTTCACACACTACTGAACGCGCACTCTTAAGTGCATCAGCAGTGCACTGTGAATCAGAGCGTTTCACAGGCCTGTCACAGATAAAGAAATGCCATCAAAACTAAATCCTACAAAACATCATACTACTGGTGGGCAGCAATTCATACCCGGACAACGTCGGGACGAGCTGCTAGTTTATCTTATATATTAACGATCTGCACTCTTTTTTAACTACTGTTCTCCCGTCATCCCTCTGATTTGACGCTCACTGCTACCTGCTGTGTTGTATGCGGATGATGCTGTACTGATTGCCCCTAAACCGAAGGCCCTTCCTTCTTTAGTGAATGAATTAGTTAAATTTACGGCATTACTAGATTTACAAACACATTTTAACAAATCTTTTATTATGTCCTTTGGCCCTAAGAATTATAACACACCATCTCTGAAGTTAGGTCACCATAGGCTATTCAGAACAGGCACTTTCACCTATTTAGCGATGACTTAATGACAGTGGCTCCTGGAAAACACATATAGAAAACAGTGGGAACAAATTGTCAAGTGCTAAAGGTTTATTACTCAACCTGCCACGCCCTAAGAAAGGAAATGTCCTAATTCCCTCACTAGAGATCTATAGATCAGAGTTTCTACCGTCTGCCACCTATGGGGGGGAACCGAGGGTTGGCATCCTGTGCAACTAGAGGAACATAGATTTTGCGAAAGGTGTTGATGCACCCAATCTCTAGCTCTTGTTTCATCTGCCACAACAAGCTGGGTGTCACCTTTGTTGAAGATTATATTAGTGCCGGCCCACTGCTCTTTCGGCATGCAATTTGGTAACATACGGAGAAATCACTCACAAAGGTTTTTAATAAAAGTTTGCCTTGCATGTGATAATGGTAGGAAATCCCTTGGTTAAAGTATATTGAATCCTGTCTGTGCACGATTGGTCTCAACCAACTTTTTGAAAACCCTGAGGGACCATGTCCTATCACCAAGAAACAGTTGCATGCATGTTTGTACCAACATGTGCAGGCAGTGAGAATAAAGAGGGAGTAAGCTAAACTGAGAGTATTGGGCTATGTAAGTAGAAATCGGGTTAGCCACACATACCATTAGGAGCATTGATTACTTTTCCGTTTTAGGGAAGGCACTATTAAATATATATTGTGCTTCCCATTAGGCTTTCAAGCTAGCCTAGATACCCGCCCTTGTGATGGGGAATCGGGTCAATCAATGCACCACTTTTTATTTTTCCCGTGGTTTCTATTCTATATACATAAAAACCATCTTGCTTCCTGTGCTCAAGAAGCTACACATTAATAATTTAAGAGAAGTTAACAGTGTTTTACTCCTATTGGATGATGAGTTCATTGTAAATTGTGTCACTTTGTTCTTAAAGGTAACAGAGCTGTCACGCAAATCAATATCTACACTGGAATTCTAGCTCGTCCTTTGACTTTATGTCTGTATTTTATAGTGGATGTTCTATGCTCGACATGAATTTTTACTATATCACATTTTTTATGGCGATGGAGGCCCTTATTTTAAAAATGTATAATGTACATTGTGTTGTTTTTATCTTACATTTTACCATGTATTTTTATGGTTTCAAATGTTTAAACCGAATAAAGAATCTCTCTCTCTCTCTCTCTCTCTCTCTCCCTCTCTCTCTCTCTCTCTCTCTCTCTCTCTATATATATATATATATATATATATATATATATATATATATATATATGTATATATATACAAACAACAGGCAAGCCTCGAAAGGAATGAGGCCTCAGAGGAATAGTAAGCTCCTTTCTGTTATTGGCAGCATGCAAGCAGGTGGCTCACAGGGTAAATGCCTCAGTTCACATCTTTCGCCAGATGCGTTTCCGGACTCTTTAATCCCTTCTTCAGTGTCGTGCAAAAACAGAGTGAAGGCAAAGTTCCTCACACACGCTTTCTTAATGATCACCTGCCACAATGGGCGTGGCTGTCAGCATGGCCTTCTGGTGCTTGTAGTGTGTTTAATCAAATCCCCAGTAGGCATGCCTTTCTTCTCTCCAAATAAAATGCTAATATTTCCCGTGTAGGTTGAAACATAGTCCTGGAGACAGCCTGCCCCGCTTTGTCTGCAGTCAACATGAGTGCAAGAACGGCACCACCCTGGTATGGCGCAGAACCTGTACGTCTCCCGTTATTGCCAGCGCTTTCCCTGGAGCCAGCATGGACTCGCAGCAGCAGTGGGCCTTAATCCAGGCTGGGCAACAGCCTTCAAAATCCAAACAACAGGTAAGCCTCGAAAGGAAGCGCAGGCCTGAGAAAAAAGGGGGGTCCCAAACGTGTTTTCCCCATGCAATTTTCCATGGGGACCTTTAAGACAGGCTACAGCCCAAACTGCTGAACGGAATTACACAAAATTTGGAAAAAAGGTAGAGTTTGGTTCACAGATGACGCTTTTTGTTAAATGGTGTAAATCCGTGCAGTAGTTTCTGAGAAAATCAAAAGTAAAATCATAGATATATGTTATGTTATGTTATGTTAGTATGAATTTGTAGAGGGCACGTTCACCTCAGGGTTTCTTGGTGCTCTGTGCTGCTGGGGAACCCGTCCTGGCTTTCCCTGTGAGATGGTCCCTATTGGGCATCCCCTAGGTGAAGCCGGGCATCCCCTGCAGCAAGGGGGCCGTTGTGGAGATTAAGCAAGCTATTGCCCAGAGTTGCAGCATGGGACCCATGGTTAGAGAGGCACCGAGGCGAGATGTATCGAGCCCGCTGACATTGGTTCTGTACCCTGCCGCGTTGGGAATTGAACTGACCCCCCGGGCTGACCTCTGCTTCTGGGTCTGCCGCCTCTAACCGGTGAGCCACACTTCTCCACAACAATATATCTATGGACAAAGTACCGTCCGAGGATTACCTTTACGAGCACGAGCTGCATGCTAATAGCCTGTCAACTGTCTGTCAACACTCCAAACCAGGGAGTGTTGGCAGCCATCTTGTGTCTCGGTAGAATCGAGGCACAAGAAAACTTAAAAAGAAGTGGGCAAAAGACGCAAAGGGGACAGGGTTGAAACACTCTGACCCCCTAGGCCTGCTCAGGGGGTCCCACAAGAAACCCCAAGGCCCCCAAATGTTTTTTTCTTTTTAAATCGCGGGATTGTGAGTTGTGAATCCAGGGCGTGCACAACAGGGGTCCGCACTGAGCTGGGTTCGCAACTTTTACTTTTTCTGTTGAAAATAGCCCCTATCAGAACTTTCTAATATTCCTGGGGATCATATTCCCGGGTCTTATAAAAAATGTTGGGGACCGTGAGTGGAGCAACTATGCCCCAACAGCCTGGCCGGCTTCTCGCGTTCTTCGGGAGCCGGCATTGCTTTTACACATGGGGAGATGCTTACTTGCATGTGGAAATGCAATCTTGTTTCGATTTTGAAAGTGAGAACAGATTTCACTGCTCTGTCTTTCAAAATGCAAACTAAGTTTGCTATGGGAGGGCGGGAGCCGCAAGACTTCCGCCTTCTCATAGCAAACAGCAGTGTCCCGGGGGTAGGCACCCTGGGACACTGCAGGAACTGGCTCTGGGCATGGTGGTCTCCAGGGTTCTCGAGGGCACCAGGGGGAGGGCCACACAGCCCCTCTCAAGCTCTCACACAATACAGAAATCTTCTCGAGGGGTGCTTGTTCCCGGGGTTTGGGAGGCGTCCTTGAGGCCCACACACTTTTAATTTTGTAGCGGGGGCCTTGGAAGCGAAGGTGGCACAAGGGGGTTTTAAATCTGGTACACAGTGTTTTGTTTTACTTTGCTTTCCTTTCTGTCTTGTAGAGGATCCAGGGTAAATATAACGGTTTTGTACAGCCAGTACCTTTCAACCCTAACTCTAAATAGATTTCAGCCTGTTACCATAGTACTTCAAATTATAAATGTTATTTCTATTGGGGACGCTAACCCCCCCCCAAAAAAAAGACTTATACTTTTTTAAAATTAACTTTTATTAAAACAACAATAAATAACTGGAAACTTAACTTAAAGATAACAATACAATAGAGAACTAGAAACATAACTTTAATAAAACAATATAATAAACAAAATGTAATGTGGACTTTAATTGACGTACGGTAGGTAATCTTCAAAACAAAAAAGAAAATTAGTGTTTAAAATTAGATCGATGTGACTAAATGAGGTCAAACATTACAAGTCAAGGTAACACTAGGATTTTACGTGTGCAGTGTGCCTGGTACATTTCACTTGTGTTAGAGGCCCGCGTTGAAGCGGTGTCTGTATGGAAGTGCCTACTGTGTTAGTGACACAAAAGTGGCGCAATGGGATTGTAAATATGCTCTTTTATTTCTAATGCATTCAATCTGAGGCATTGTATATCTAGGCCGCTCTGCTTACCTTGTGTAAACACTGTGACCAGCAGAATTCACAACTTCAACTTAGCTTTGGTTCTACACATCAGAGTAGACAGCAGCGTCCTTGACTTTAAAAGAGGAAGAGAAGTGAGGTGGGAGAGAGTGAGAGAGAGAAAGAGAGAGAAAACAACATTAAAACTGAGAGAAAGTTATAGATGGAGCAGTTAATACTGGAGAAAATACTTATAGCTCACCTTTTGCCTCCGTTGTGTGTCCACGGATATGTTGCTTCAGAGTGCACCCTCCAGTTTAGTGATCTGAAAGATAGTATAAAAAGTTAGTATTAGCATAGTACATACAACTGCACACGTATATTTGTGCTTTATTGTTTTGTGCACTCAGGATACTATATTATAAGTTCCTCTGTAAGGAGGTGTCTGTGCGCTGTTTTTTGTTCCAACGTAGTATATCCCATGCACTCCCACTGCTTAGTGGTGAGTTCTTAATATTGCGTACCTAGACTGATTCACCCCATTGACTCGCAGAGTCTGGAGGTGAGTTTTTTTCTTGAGAAGTCAGAGGCAGATTTACAAGCTCCTTGCTCCACTTTTCCTTTTTTTAAATTTTTTTATTTTTTATTTTATTGAGAGTTCATACACATACAATGTAGTACACAAAAGTTTTCCATTATAAATACATAAATAGATATAGCCATCAATGATAAACATTTCTCCAGTATTTTAATAAAACGGCGGACCGCTAACCAACCTTCCCAAAAGTTCTTAAAAGTGGTAGACAACCAATGTAGCTACAATAAAATAGCAGCCATTAAACTCTTGCCGCCCTCCAGGCCGCAACTGGAGCCCAAAGTCGTAGACCCATTTCCCTTGTTTTAACGCCCTTTAACTCATAAAGTGCTTGCTCAAAATTATGTATACCCAGCATCCTACAAATCCACATTTGAAAGGTTGGTGCATCAATATCCTTCCATGCTGCACTGATTAAAATCCTCAATACTGCTGTAGCAATAAAAACTAGAGCTTCAGCCTCAATGCTCAAATTCAATTTCACATCGCACCCAATGATCAACAGGGTTGGGGATAGATTAATTCTGACATCTAGCAGCCCCTCTAAATACACCTTTATCTCAGCTTTAATAGTATTCAATTTATCGCATCCATAAAACATGTGTATAATATCAGCTGGGCCATTTCCACACCTCGGACAGTTACTGTCCGCCTTTTTCCCCCAGGCAAATAGTTTTGCCGGCGTGTAATACAAATTAAATAACATTTTAAAATGTTGAGCCCTTAGGTTAGAGGATCGCAGAAATCTTTTATCCATCGCAAGGGCCCTATCCAGATCTACTTCCGGGTCCCCCAGCTTTGTGGTCCAGGCTGATTCCATCTTAACCATATCGTCCATTGACCCTTCTATGAATATTTTATATATATCCTTAATTCTATGGCCACCCATCTTCAAATACTCCAATAATTCACAACTCTTTGTCAGGATAATGCGAGGCCTTATTGATTTAATTCCGTTAACCAGCTGTAAATACTTGAGCTCTTGACAGCCCTGTAACGAATAACGTAGCTTGAGATCTTCCAAGGGTCTACACTAATCCGTTACCATTATTTGCCCCAGCATAACAATACCCTGTCTCTCCCAGTGCCGCCAAGGTCCATCCCTACTCAAATTTGGGAAGAGTGTCAAATTCCAACGTGGTGTAAGATGATGGTATCTGGGTATAGCTAGGATTTTCTTAACAGTTGACCACATCCGCCATACATCTTCCAATATTTTATAACCCAGTTTCTTATAATAACTCTTCTGAGTTCTCCTCAATAGCACACCAATTGCTTCGCTACCCAGTGCTAACTGGAAGATCGAGGGTATATCCTCCTGTCTGAAGGTTGGTCCCCCTGGATGGAATAGGATTGCCATGTCAATCAAAAGACATGCTCAGTGATAACTCCTAAGATCAGGCAGCCCCAACCCACCTCTTTCCTGTGGCAATGACTTGTATCTACTTGATCTCCTTATTTTACCATAATGCCACAGGAAACTCATAAATATGGCTTCAATTTCATTGATGACCATCTCTTCAACTTTGAAAGGGATTGCCCTGAATTTATATAGAACCTTAGGAAACATGGTCATTTTAATGACATTAGTCCTACCGATTATCGAGTAATGGAGTGAGTCCATCCTTTTTAAATCTTTTTCTATTGAGTGCATAAGCGGTGAGAAGTTGTCCTTAATTATTTTTCCGGGTTCTGCATCTATTGTTATACCCAGGTAGACTACAGAATCCACATACCTGGCATCCTGCTTGGCTACATTTTTAGAACACAATACTTGTGTTTTCCCCACGTTTAAAAGATAGCCCGACGAGCCACCAAACTGCCCGGTAATATTAACTAGTTCTCTCATAGCAGACTCTGGGTCATTAGTGATAACTGCTAGGTCGTCTGCGTATGCGAGAAGTTTGGTCTGGAACCCGTTGGTAACTACCGGATTGATGGCAACACTATTCAATATTTGGGTAATGGGAAGCTGGTGAAATATCTGATACTAGCAGAACAAAAATTACCATGCCAGGCAGTCGGCTAAAGAGGAAATTTCGGGCTGTGACCAGCTGCTATGAACAATTTGCTACTCATGTTTATTGATTTTGGTAATGTTACTTTTTAACTAAAATTTCTTGCTTTTACATTTTCCTTTTTAATTCCACTTGTGGAGATTGTTTTAATGTATATTTTTTTGTAATGGTTTTAATTAACCTAAACAATAAAAGTTACTTACACAACAACTATTCATTATTTGGGTAATTAAGGGATCGATATATAGAGCAAAAAGGATTGGTGAGCACGGGCACCCCTGTCTCGTACCCCTTGTTATATTTATCTTCCCGGATCTTTCACCCATCAACTGGATTCTTGCCGTTGGTGTGGAGTACATTGCCTGAATTGCCTGTCAAAATCTTGGGCCAAATCCCCTTTCCTCCAAAACCTTCCATAGGAAGCTCCATCTGACGCGGTCGAATGCCTTCTCCGCATCGAGGAGGATCAATGCGACCTTCTCAACCCTGGCAGCCCGATGTCAAATAGAGTAATAGCTCTCCTAATATGGTCAGTAGTACCCCTACCTGGGATAAACCCATGCTGCCAGGGGGAAACCAAGGTCGCAACCATCCTCCCCATGCGAGCGGCCATGATCTTTGCATAGAGTTCATTGTCGCTAATTATCAAGGATATTGGTCTGTAGGAGCCGGGATTAATCTTTGGTTTCCCTTTTTAGTGAAAAATCACTATATTAGTTTTTGTCCAAGACTCAGGTATTACTCTGGTATTCATAACACCCTTAAACAGATCCAGAAGCATCGGAGTTGTTTCATCCCTTAGACTCTTATAAATCTCAAGCGGTATAGCATCGGGACCCGCAGCCTTCCCACTTGCCAGATCTTGCAGGGCCTCTAATACTTCAAACAGAGTAATGTCTTGCTCCAAAGAATCTATGTGGGCCTGTTGTAGCTTGGTGCCCATATCTAGCCAACTTGTATTTGGAACCTCTGGTTCCGCCTCCTCCTGGTACAATACTTGATAAAATTTTCTAAAGGCATCTAGAATTTCACTCGATTTGTCATACGTTTGACCCTCATATTCTATTTGTGTGACTGTATTCTTAGAAGCCACCTGCCTAATTCGTAGTGCCGGCGCTCTTCCTGCTTGCTCCCCCGTTTCATATAATCTGGACCTCTGAGACTGATATTCTGCTGCTGTTTTTTTAGCCAGTTGTTTCTGAATCTCTGTTTTTATAGAATTTACCCTTTCTAGGCTCGCAGTGGATTGTCCCCCTAGAGTTATATCCCGTCTATGTTGAGCCTCAGCTTCAATCAACTTGCCCATCAACAGTTCTCTTTCCTGATTAACCCTTTTCCAAATCCGAGTAGTATAGCTGATGGTCTCCCCTCTTAGTCCTGCCTTGAAACTGTCCCAAACTACACCCCTAGATGCGCTATACCTATTAGCATAAAAAAGGCCTGGGACCAACCCTTCATATGTTTTACATACTCCGCATCTGCTAATAGTTTCCTATCGAAGGTCCAGGGCCTCGGGGTTTTTCGTGGTTTATTGATATCCATAGTTAGAACTAGAGGGTTATGATCTGACACAATTTTTGGGAGTTTGATAATTTCCACCCTACTTAATTGGGTGGCCGAGATCATAAAATAATCCAGTTTTGTATATTTATTGAAAGGGTGCAAAAAGTATGTATACCCTGGGTCGCCTGCCTCTAGATTCCCCCACACATCAGTTAATCCATGTGACTGCATCATTGAGGTTACCGCTCTATATACCCTCAGCTTCCTACCTACATAGGGACTATCATCCGAAAAATTAGCTGAAATATTGAAGTCCCCACATAATACTATAGGAGTTGGCCAATCTATCAATTCATTCTCTATACGACTGAAGACCTCCGGATCATCTATATTAGACCCATACACCGAGCATATAGTAAATCCCAAGTTCATTTCACAGATAGCCCACCTACCCATGGCATCTGCCTTGCACCGTTTAGCCCCCCCTAGACCAACCTTACTGATAATAGCCACCCCTCTTATCATAGAGGTCTGGGACGAGCAAGACAACATTTCGTATCCTTTTAGATTCAGCCAATGTTTTTTCTTCCAGGTTAAGTGGGTCTCCTGTAAACATATGATATCTAGACCAACCACACTAAGATACTTCTCAAACCTACCCCTCTTTTTCCAGTCATTTAATCCTCCTATATTAAGAGATCCAATCCTGAGCTTAGGCATACCTATATATCAAGCATTGCCATCTCATCAACCTGTCTAGATAACTAGTAGCTAGGTGATATGAATATGTCCTTTGTTTCGGAATTACTCTTACGTTTATGAATACATTGACGATACAAACTCTCTTCATTTTAATGTTTTCGCCCCCTCACCCTCCTCCCTCCATCCAGCCCACCCCCCTTAACTTTACCCCCCCCTTAGACCCCACCCCACAACCCTCCCTGGCAAGGCGCGCAGACAAAGTCTGTGCATGTGATGGGTGCAGCATAGCAGTGGACTCACTAAACCTAAACCTACTTAATAGTGTAAACCTCGAAAAACCAAAATCAATACATATCTGTTAAACATAAATCAGCACATAACCTATAGCTATTAACCATAGCCCTACCCCCAGTGTATATGCCCCTAGTGCATGATTGAGTGGTTTGATTGTTTCTATTACTATTGCTATACAAAGTCCAGGAACTCTTGAGCTTTGATCTCTGAAGAAAAGTACATTGTTTTGCCCAAATAAATTACTTGAAGCTGAGCCGGATTTATAAGATAGACCTGGATTTTTTTTATCCTGGAAGGGCTTGATTAATTGTCGTAGCCTCCACCGCCGCTCCACCGTAGTATGGCAAAAGTCCGGTCTAACGAAGAAGGTGACCCCCTCGCTGGTTTTCCTCGCGTTTGGTCTTGCTTTCTCTGCCACAGATTGTCTTAGGATAAAGTTCCCAAAGAATATCAGAATTGCTCTGGGCTTATTGCCTCCTTTCGTGTTCCGGCGGATCTTAAACGGTGTCCGGTGTGCCCTCTGAATTTCTAGGGCCCAGTTCCAGCTGGCCAGCTCAGGAAAGGCTTTTTCAAATAGGTTTACTATGAAGGCTTTAACATCCCCCCCTTCCCGACCTTCAGGGACACCAAGGACTCTTAAATTGTTCCTCCTGAGCCTATTCTGCAAATCTTCCAGCTTCCACTGGACATCCTGTGCCTGAGCTCCTGCAGCGGCTTCATTTTCTGTAGCAACAACTCTTTCCTCAAGGTTCGAGACCCTGTCCCCCACATTCACAGTAGCCTTAGATAGCTTTCTAACCACGCTTTTCATTTTCCTCATGGCCGCTTGAGCTTTCAAGCTGTCCTGCCTGGTTTCTTCCCGATGTGCAATTATTTCGTGGTGAATTGCCTCCAGCATTGCTCGCTGACTAGCTTCTTGGGTATCCTCAAAGTTGTGTTCTCGAATCGTATTGCCTTGGAGCAGTGTCGTTGGCGAGTGGTTCCAGGCCACCTTCGTCTGCTTTTTAGATGGCGCCATTGTTTTAACCGCCGTAGTAACCAGATCCCCCTCTGGGTCACTCTCTGTCTCTGGGTTACTGCCATCTATGTCCGAGCTTTGTTCCTCTTCATCCTCGGACCAATCTGCCTCCTCAGGCACTGAGACAAAGCCCTCGCTTGGAGTCTTCTCCTCCTCCCTTTCTTGCTCATAATTCATATTTGTCTGGAGGATAGCGCTTGGTTGCGCAGTTCCTGACTGTACCTTATCGTGATTTTTTCTTGTACTGCTCATGACCTTCTTGAGTGCGGGGCAGTTGCCGGCGCCGGTGCCGGTGCTGGTATTGACCCCTATTAAGCTCTTAGTCTCACTTCCAGGGTTCTCACCCTGATCATTCTCATTGCCTCCTGACATGCAAAATGTGCCCTAGTCTTGCGTAGAACCTTGGCCCTGGATCATGCCCCCAATCATGCGCTCGGAATCACCAGTCATAGTTTGGCTTACCATGGGTTCGGGTGGTTCGATCTCACCCAATCTCTCAGCCTCTGTCTCCGGTTCTATGTCTGCCCCGCCTCCTGGAGCTCTAGTCTCCTTCTCCTTACCAGCTCGATTGAACATATCCACGATGCTCAAATTGGCTGTGGCCAGCCTGGTCATGGCTGTTGGGGGTCTCATTTCCTTTGATGGCTCCTGTGCTTTCATTTTTCCTTTTCCGTCCGCTTCGGTTTGAATATTAAAACCATCCGGATTCATTTGCACGTTTAAAGCGGGGTTTATATTTTCAACCACTTTCCTTTTGGCAGACGCTTTTCCAACTGTATTTTGTTTCGGAGGCATCTTGCACAACCGCTGCCTCTCACCCGGACTGCTCCGCTTTGCGATCACACTGCCTGTAAGCTCCGCCTTGATTTTGATAGCGATGATCACTCTGGAGCCACTCCGCCTTCCAGCTCCGTGAGCTCCGCGAGCTCCGCCTGCTCCGCCTGCTGCAGCTGGTACGCTGCCGAGAAACGCCAATCAATCAATCAATCAGTGACACTTATAAAGCGCGCTACATACCCGTGGGGTCTCAAGGCGCTGGGGGGGGGGGGGAGCCGCTACTGCTCGAACAGCCAGGTCTTCAGCTTCTTCCTGAAGGAGAGGTGGTCTTGGGTCAGGCGCAGGTCGGTCGGGAGGGAGTTCCAGGTCTTGGCGGCCAGGTGGGAGAAGGACCTTCCTCCTGTAGTCGCTCTTCGGATGCGGGGGACGGCGGCGAGGGCGTGGTTGGCTGATCGGAGGTGGCGTTTGGGAGCGTAGAAGTTGACTCGGCTGTTGAGGTAGCTCGGGCCTTGGTCGTGTAGGGCTTTGTGTGCGTGGGTGAGGAGGCGGAAGGTGATTCTTTTGTTGACGGGGAGCCAGTGAAGGTCTCGCAGATGTCCGGAGATGTGGCTGGTTCGTGGGATGTCGAGGATGAGTCTGGCTGAGGCGTTCTGGATCCGCTGGAGTCTCTTCTGGAGCTTGGCGGTGGTCCCAGCGTAGAGGGCGTTGCCGTAGTCCAGTCGGCTGGTGACGAGGGCCTGGGTGACGGTCTTCCTGGTCTCGGTGGGGATCCACCAGAAGATCTTCCGTAGCATGCGTAGGATGTTGAAGCATGCCGAGGAGACGTTGTTGACTTGCCTGGTCATGGAGAGGGAGGAGTCCAGGATGAAGCCCAGGTTGCGTGCATGGTCTGTCGGTTTGGGTGCGGTGCCCAGGGCGGGAGGCCACCAGGAGTCGTCCCAGGCGGAGGGAGAGGAGCCCAGGATGAGGACCTCCGTCTTGTCCGAGTTCAGTTTCAGGCGGCTGGTCGTCATCCACTCGGCTACCTCTTTCATCCCTTCGTGCAGGTTGGCTCTGGCGGCGGCGGGGTCGTTGGTCAGGGAGAGGATCAGCTGGGTGTCGTCGGCGTAGGAGATTATGCTGAGGTTGTGTTTGCGTACGATGGCCGCGAGGGGGCTCATGTAGACGTTGAAGAGGGTGGGGCTCAGAGATGATCCTTGGGGGACGCCGCAGATGACTTCGGTGGCCTCTGACTTGTACGGTGGTAGGCGGACTCTCTGTGTTCTCCCGTCGAGGAAGGAGGTGATCCACTCCAGCGCCTTGTCCTGGATTCCGACGTTGCTGAGGCGCCGTACTAGGGTGCGGTGGCAGACCGTGTCGAATGCCGCGGAGAGGTCTAGGAGGATGAGGGCCGCTGTTTCTCCATTGTCCATCAGGGCTCGGATGTCGTCGGTGGCGGCGATGAGGGCGGTCTCGGTGCTGTGGTTGGCTCGGAAGCCGGACTGTGAGGGGTCGAGGGATCCGTTCGTCTCGAGGAAAGCGGCCATCTGCTTGTTGACGGTCTTCTCGATGACTTTGGCTGGAAACGGGAGGAGCGAGATGGGGCGGTAATTCTTGAGGTCGGTGGGGTCCGCTGTTGGTTTCTTGAGTAGGGCGCTGAGTTCGGCGTGTTTCCAGCTCTCGGGGAAGATGGTGGTGTCGAGGGATGTGTTGATGATGTCTCGCAGGTGGGGTGCGATGACAGCGTCGGCTTTGTTGAAGACGTGGTGAGGGCAGGGGTCGGTCGGTGATCCGGAGTGGATGGAGTTCATCGTGCGGATGGTGTCTTCGGTGCTGATCGGGGTCCAGGCGCGGAGGGTGGTGGTGGGGGGTGGTTGTTCGGTCATGGTGTGCGTTGGTTGGTTGTTGAAGCTGTTGTGTATGTCCGCGATCTTGTTGTGGAAGTATGAAGCCAGGAAGTTGCAGAGGTCTTGCGATGGGGTGATGTCGTTGTTTCCTGCGCTGGGGTTGGAAAGCTCTTTGACGATGTTGAAGAGTTCCTTGCAGTTGTGTGCGTTGTTGTCCAACCGGTCCTTGAATGCTGTTTTCTTGGCGGCGCGGATCAGCTGGTGGTGTTTCCGGGTGGCAAGTTTGAAGGAGGTCCTGTTGTCCGGTGTCGGTTCCCTTCTCCAGACTTTCTCGAGGGCTCGGCAGTTCTTCTTGGAGCTCTTGAGTTCGTCGGTGAACCATGGGGCTTTCTTGCTGCCGGGTCTGCTGGGCGGGGTCCTCAGTGGGGCGAGTTCGTCCGCGCAGTTGCTGATCCACTTCGTGAGGTTGTCGGCGGCCTGGCTGGGGTTCGCTGAGCTGGCAGGAGGGTGCTGGCTCAGGGAGGTGGCGAGCTGGTCTGCTGTGATCTTGTTCCAGCTTCTGCGGGCGGTCTGTTGCTGGTGGTGGTGGGTCGTTGTTTTCTTGAAGGTGAAGTGGACGCAGCTGTGGTCCGTCCATTGAAGCTCTGTGGTGTGGCTGAAGTTGATGTCCTTGCTGGATGAGAAGACAGCGTCGAGTGTGTGTCCGGCGAGGTGGGTGGGGGTGGACACCAGTTGCTTGAGTCCCAGGTTGGTGAGGTTGTCGAGCAGGGTGCTGGTGTTGTGGTCGTTGTTGTTCTCCAGATGGAAGTTGAGGTCTCCCAGGAGGATGTAGTCAGCGGAGGGGAGGGCATGTGGGCTGACGAAGTCGGCGATGTCCTCGCTGAATTGTGTGCGTGGTCCAGGGGGTCGGTAGATCAGGGTGCCTCTGAGGGTGGTGTTCGGGTTGGTGTGGATCTGGAAATGCAGGTGTTCGGCGGTGGTCAGGGAGTTGTCGGTGCTGGTCGTGAGACGGATGGTGCTCCTGTGGATGATGGCGATGCCTCCTCCCATCTGGTTGGCGTTTCGGTCCCTCCGGACGATCTTGTAGCCCTCTGGGATGGCGATGGCGATGTCGGGAGCTGAAGAGGCGTTCATCCAGGTCTCCGTGAGGAAGGCAACGTCTGGAGCTGTGGTGTCGAGGAGGTTCCAGAGTTCGATGGCATGTCTGTGGATGGAGCGGGTGTTGAGCAGGATGCACTTGAGGTGGGTACTGCTGGTGTTCGGCTTGGTGGGTGCTGGTGCGAGGCAGGTCCGGATGCAGGTGAACTTGCAGGCGTGGCAGCTGAAGGGTCCGTGGGTACGTCGTGGAGAGGCTTGATGGCATTCTGGGAGTCGGCCGGTGTAGAGAGCGGTGAGGGTGGCGGCGGAGTACGTCAGGCGGGTCGGTCGGGGTCTTCGTGGGCCAGGGGTCCTGGCGCTGGTCGTGATCCGGTCGCGGACGGGCGTAGACGGGCTTACCTTTGGCGCGCCTTCGGCGCACAATCGGCGCGCCCGCTGCGCGTCCGCACGGTCGCCATTTAAGGCGAAGTGCGCGGGTGGGCGGAGCAGCTGGGAGGCGGGAGCGGGGAGGGAACAGAAGAGAAAAAGGGGCGGGGCCAATGTCGGTGGCGGGAAGCGAGAGCGGAGGGCGGCGAGGTAGGCGGCCAATCAGGAAGGAAACTGGACACGGCACAGGGGATACAAAGAAATTAACAGGCACAAATTTAGGGCAAAACAAATAAAAACAGCAAAATACGCGAGCAGACGGCAGAAACAGACAAGCACAAATTACGGGCAAAACGAGGAAAAACAGCAAAATACGCGAGCAGACGGCAGAAACAGACAAGCACAAATTACGGGCAAAACGAGGAAAAACAGCAAAATACGCGAGCAGACGGCAGAAACAGACAAGCACAAATTACGGGCAAAACAAGGAAAAACAGCAAAATACGCGAGCAGACGGCAGAAACAGACAAGCACAAATTACGGGCAAAACAAGGAAAAACAGCAAAATACGCGAGCAGACGGCAGAAACAGACAAGCACAAATTTAGGGCAAAACAACTGGGAAACCAGAGGGGAGCGACCACGGCGTCAGCGAGGCAGAAGGCAGGCAGAGGGGAACACACGCAGCAGCTGGTGGCCGTGCGGCGCGGGGGTGTCCCACAAGTGGACAGAGGACTGTCGGCGCACAACTGCACCAACGCCCGGATCAGGCCAAAATGAGAGCCGGTATGTCGTCTCCATCCGTCGACTATGGCTATGGTTTCTCTCACTTTCTTTCTGGGGGGGGTTCTTCCGAGGTAACTCAAGGTCTACACGCAAAAAATCATATCACAGCGTCCTTGCTATTGCTGCCGCTCAGCCGCTAGTAGCGGCCGCCATCTTGCCCCCAGCTTTCGGTTTCCTTGCTCCACTTTTCCAATGTTAAAAGTGACACAAAAGTGGTGCAAGAAGCTTGTAGATCTGTTCCTCAGATTGCTGTAACCTATCTATTCTCACTGCTCGGAGGAAATTGTATATTTCTACGCAGTCAAGCTGCTGCACAATACCCACTCTCTCCTTTCACAGATAACTTGTTGTTGTTTCGGAAACAAGTTTGCTTGCTCACCTAGTGCCATTGGCGTGATTCAAAGAGGGTGCACTATGTGTCAAAGCAGGCTTCACTGTGGCCAACAGAGTTCACTACATGAACTCAGCTAAGGTTGTACACGCAGAGTGGACAGCAGCGTCCATACCTTTAAAAGAGAAAGAGAAATGATGTGAGAGAGAGTGAGAAAGGGAAAGAGAGAAAAAACTACATTAAAATGTGAGAGAGAGAAAGTTATAGATGGAGCAGTTAATAGTGGAGAAAATACTCATAGCTCACCTTTTCCCTCCGTTCTGTGTCCAAGCACGTGCTGCTTCAGAGTAGACCCTCCAGTTTAGTGATCTGCAAGATAGTATAAAGAGTTAGTAATAGCATAGTCCATACAACTGCACACGTTTTTTTTTCTTTATTTTTTTGTACCATCAGGATACTAAATTACAACAAGTTCCACTGTAAGGAGGTGTGCGTGCGCTGTTTTTCTTCCAAAGTAGTATATCCCACGTACTCCCACTGCATAGCAGTGAGTTCTCTATATTGCATACCTAGACTGTTGCACCCCATTGACTCGCAGAGTTTGGAGGTGAGTGTTTTTCTTGAGAAGTCAGATGCAAATTTACAAGCTCCGTGCGCCACTTTTTCTATGTTAAAAGTGACACAAAAGTGGCGCAAGAAGCTTCTAGACCTGTTCCTCAGACTGTTGTAACCTATCTATTCTCACTGCTCGGAGGAAATTGTATATTTCTACGCAGTCAAGCTGCTGCACACTACCCACTCACTCCTTTCACAGATAACTTGTTTCTTTGTTCACTTAGTGCCATTGGCGTGATTCAAAGACGGTGTACTACGTGTTGAAGGAGGCTTCACTGTGGCCAACAGAGCTCACTACTTGAACTCAGCTAAGGTTGTACACGGCAGAGTGGACAGCAGCGCCCATAACTTTAAAAGAGAAAGAGATACGATGTGAGAGAGAGAAAGAGAAAAAGAGAATAAACAACATTAAAACGTGAGAGAGGGAAAATTATAGATGGAGCCGTTAATAGTGGAGAAAAACTCATAGCTAACCTTTTGCCTCCATTGTGTGTCCAAATACATGCTGGTTTATAGGCCACCCTCCAGTTTAGTGATCTGAAAGATAATATATAGAGTTAGTGCATTAAGCATGGGCGGAAAATCCGTTTCGCTCGCGGATTTTGCGGATTTTCGGTAAATTCGCAATCCGCGAGATTCGCGAATCTCCCGCAAAATCCGCAAATCCGCGAGCAGCGGATTTTATGGCTTGCTCGCACTGTTCGCGTGAGTTCGCGGCTTCCCAGTACAACTTCGCGCCCCGCGAATAAGCGCTAAATTGCAGAAATACGATCTTAGCAAAACTGAAACTACTTACCAGGTTCAAAAGTTCAGGCTCATCATTAGTAGCCATTACCTGTAGTGCTTCCTGAGGGGCCCCTCCAGAGTTCAGTTGCCTACTTGCAACTATTATGTGACCCTGCTCTGAACCTCAGAATAGTTACACATATGCCACAAAGGTCCTGAATTACAGCTAAGGGAGACAAGCAGGAGCCAGGCTGGAAGTTCAAATCCATTAATCAGCCCCTAATTCATTATTGTCAGTTGGGGCAGGGCAGGTGTTGTAACTAATTTTGCAACAATGAAAGCACTTAGCAAGTGCAAAAGATCACTAATCAGGAAGCACTAAGGAAGCAGGTGCCAGCTAAAAAAATATTCTGTGACACATTAATCAGCCCCAAATTAATTCAGGTCACTTGAGGCAGGGAAGGTGTGCTTTGCTTTGCCACAATAATGTACACTGACTGGACAACCAGAGGGTACTGTGATGAAACAGAGGGTGGCATGGGTGGGCCAGAGGGTGGCATGAGTAGTCAGAGAGTGGCAGTGGTGACAGAGAGTGGCAGTGATGAAGAAGAGTGTCCCAAACAGGCTGGACACGTAGAAACAACAAGTTCGCAAAACTTGTGACCCGACAGGTAAGTTCGCGTTTGCGAAATTGTACAAAACCCTCGCAAACTGGCAGAAACCCGCGCGAACACACAAAAAAAAAATCCGCAAATTCGCGAGAATTCGCGGATTTTGCGAATTGCGAGTTCGCAAATCCGCAAAATTCGCGAACGCGAGATTCGCAAAATTCGCCCATGCTTATAGTGCATAGTACATACAACTGCACAAGTATATTTTTGTTTCATTTTTCTTTACACTATATTTTATCAAGTTCCACTGTAAGGAGGTGTCTGTGCGCTGTTTTTCTTCCAAAGTAGTGTATCCCAGGCACACCCACTGCATAGCGGTAAGTTGTCAATATTGTGTACCTAGACTGTTGCACCCCATTGACTCGCAGAGTCTAGAGGTGAGTGTTTTTCTTGAGAAGTCAGAGGCAGATTTACAAGTTCCTTGCACCACTTTTCCCATGTTAAAAGTGACACAAAAGTGGTGCATGAAGCTTGTAGATCTGTTCCTCAGATTGTTGTCACCTATCTATTCTCCCTGCCCAGAGGTAATTCTATATTTCTATGAAGTGAAGCTGCTGCACACCAGACGGGCAACTAGAGCCAAATTTGGGGGGGGAGACTGACAAATATTTGGATGGAGGCAATTATTCCAACCATAGACAGAGTGGCTGTAAGAAAGGGGTAAACACACAACAAAAGCCTCATTTACAAGTAAACAGTCTTTTAAAGACCTGTTAAGTACTCGGGTGGGGCTGCAATTAGATGCTTGCCAGTCCGTGAAGCTGTCTCTGGAGGGGCTAACACACGACCGGGGGGCTGAAGCCCCGTGAGCCCAATCGGTGTTGCACGCCTGCTGCACACTACCCACTCTCTCCTTTCAAAGATAACTTGTTATTGTTTCGGGAACAAGCTTCTTTGCGCACCTTGTGCCATTGGCGTGATTCAAAGAGGGTGCACTACATGTCGAAGCAAGCTTCTCAGTTGCTGTTACAGTGGCCAAGCATCATCGCAAACGTAGAGCTTTGTAAGTTTATTTGGGGTAGGTGACGTCAATTTGTGAAACACAACCTGTAAGATAAAAAGGAAGTTAACATTGTGTGTCATTTTTTTATCAAAGGAGCGAGGAAGTGAGAGAGTGACTGCAAAGAATATTCGCAGCTCAACTTTCTGTCACCAGTGTGTTTTTCACTACGTGCCAGGACATAATGCACCCTGAAGCTCTACATCTAAAAGATAGTAAAAGAAAGATGTTATGATTGGTGATTGTTACTATCTTAATATGGAATTTAATAACATCGCCCTTTCACACATGTTCCTTCTCACATTTAAAATAACTTTTTTTATAATTTATATTCCGGACGTTTGAGCGATTATAAAAACGTTCCTGCTATTGGAAAAAAATATATACATGTAATTTGATACACTATATAGGACTGCGTTCGTCTAAATCGCTGTGTCGCTTTTTTGTATCCAGTCTGCTACAGCCCTTCGACTCACTCCGATGCTCACCCAGGCCTCACTGCTCACCTTTTCGTGTACAGGACACCTTGTACATCATGTAGTCCCAATCTGCCACCAAGAAATCTGACATATGGTGCAGAGTCTTGATATCGGTATGGTTAATGACATACTCGTGCTCCCATCATCATCATCGCAGGTTCTTCACTCGCTCAGAGCTTCGGGTACTACTAACTCAGTGACAAAAGAGGCCAGGCACGTGGTAGTGGGCCCCTTTGTTGGGTAGTTCGGGCCTACATGAGACGTTCGAACCACTAGGACGGACCATCATAGCGGTGCGAATGGGAGCAACTCTAAAATGCGCCCCGTCTTTTTTATAGGTAGGGTTACATGTGTTGTGATGCATGTGGTGAGGGAGTGTATGTGCCGTTCTGACAACTAGACCTGGAACTAAGAAATCACTACAATGGAAATCTGGGCCATGTAGTGTTGTTGTGTTTTCCTGGTAGCGTAAGCGGAGTGGGCTGGCCTGACCTACACCAGTTCTGCGCGAGGCTCTGAAGCATGTTTCCGGAGCTATGGGTGTGGTCATGTCATGAGCTATATGAAAAATCATGTGAGTCGGGTGTCCGTTTTGTAGTGCTGACGTCACCCGGGTCTTTAAAGTAAATGTGTCAATATATCTGTAAAGTTCTACAACTTGGCCATAATGGACGGTACGGAGTATCACTGACTGTACATTCGTTTATAGTTGCACACATAAAATATGGTAGACATGATGTATTTCTGCGATTATGAATGTTTATTGTACATTCAGTGGAGTGTTTTTAGTTGTAGTAATATAGGGCTGTGAAAAGTTTAAGTTGTAGTTTTTGGCGCATGAAGGTCAGCTAATTTATATACGTATGTTCTCATTCAGGTCCACTGTACAACTTGATGCTGGAAATCAGTGTTCGAGTGTCGGAGTTGCATGCACATCCTGTTATTGTAGAGTAACCACATAATGTATGCGTACCTCGTGAAAAAGAAAAAAAAAACGAAGCCTGCTTTATTGTTAATTAGCCCCTGGGGGGCCAAATCTTACTACCACCCCGGGGCTTTGACATTATGTATGGGGGGCTTCACGCCCCCCGCTGCCCCAGGGGCCACCACCCCTCTTTTTTTTATTATAATGTGGGGCCCAGAGGGGCCCCCCAGCCCCGGGGACCACCACCCCCCGGGGCTTTGACATAATGTATGCGGGGGGCTCACGGCTCAAGCACCCCACATGCTCAAGGGACCACCAACTCCCCAGGGCACTACATTTTTAAATTGGGGAGTCTGTGATGGACCCCCCAGCCCTGGGGACCATCACCCCGGGGCTTTTAAATGTTGGAAGTGAGGCCACGCAGCCCCCTCTACTGGAGGCTTGTGGTGGCCCTGGGGAACTCTGGTGTGCACGCGTTGGGTACGCGTACCGTACCTCGTATGCTACCTGGTTTATAAGGCGTCCCATACACGTACGCAAGCAAGACAATATTTTTCAGATATTTATAAAGCTTATGTGTTTAGATGCTGAGTGGCTCTAAAAAGAGGCCTTGCGTTTATTGGGAGATTTTAGTAACGACAAGTAAGTACCGATGCAGAGTCTAAAGTTCAAGAGGAAGACTCTGTTCCCTTCATCTGTAAAATGTACACCATCTCTCCTGTGGATGCCATGCATATTGAAAAGCAGATTGTTGGGGTAAATGGACCCCATTCTATAGTCTCAGAGAAAAGCAGAGACAGATGTATTCACATGTTTCGTAGCTTTCTCAATCTGTGGACAATATTGGTAGGACCAGTTCAATTTCTGCCTTTGGCATATATTAGAAAAGACAAAGGCAGTTTGGGGGAAAAGTGCCATCAATTCTCCAAAGGTGTCTTTCATAAGCATTTCCAGACCTACCCCAGTCAAAGTGCTTAGGTCATTTCCACCACAATGCACAATTATGAGGTCAAGGTGTTGGAGACGTAAACATTATTTAACCAATGGCATCAATTGCTGCCATTTTAATCCTCTCTGTCCAATCCATTTAATGTCTATATTTGGTAAACCTATATCTTTGTGAATTCCTTTCTGTTCTGCGTACCTTTGGCTACAGAAAATATAGCTGTGTCCCACAATCCACACTCTAAGCATGTTGAAGAGAGGTCTGGATGCACTCAGATCGTCTCTGAAAATGAAATGGCAGTTTGAAAATTAAGATTTTTTTAAAATGGTGGATGAGATACAGTTTTGAAAAAAGATAATAAATGATTGGTTGTTTGAGAACATTCTACACTTTAAAATTAGGGTGCATGTTTCTGTTTTTAAAAGCATGTTTCTTATTGGTTAACAAAAACTGATTGAAAGGTACATTACATAAGATAAGCTGATATGTTGAAAAGACAAGCATACTTGCTGTTTTGATTAGTAACATTGTGTGATGAACTTTTGACCTGTGTGCTCAGTTAACACTATGGCTGCTAAGGCAATTCCCCTCCTGTGCTGGAAATTGCAATTTGGCTTCATTCATGACGAGCTCAGCTCGTCATGAGCACAGCTCCAGCGTGCCTCATGACGAGCTGAGCTCGTCATGAGCATGGAAGGGGTTAAGTGCTTCTATGGTAACTGGCAGAAGGGAGAATGGGGGTAGGTTTCAAAGTTATGTCAGTTGGATAAGGCTCAAAAGTTCAACCAATAGAAATTTGTGTTTGCTTTTGAATTAATGTGGGAAGAAATGTGATTTGTTATTAACATGTATATGTGAGTAGTATGAGAGGGAAACCTTGCCATTTTCTGGTTTTCTTAAGACCAGTGAAGTACAGAGATTCTGTGTAAGATATCTGCTGTGTGACTGACATTCTTCTTAATCTACAAATCCATTTGAAAGTTGAGTTGTTAACTTGTAAGGGGATGTATGTGGTGCATTTAGTTTTTAATAAGAGTAATGTGTTTATCGTTTTAAATTGCAAGGATTATTTTAGTTGTGTAGAATCACATTCTGAGTTTGTCTGCATTTCCATAACCATTGTGATAAAAGCATTTGGTAAGTTAATGTGTTTGGTAAGTCACCTTTGTACAGTAAAGTGCAGTACTAAAAAATGTAGAATGTGTGCAGTTACTTTTGCAGTTGAAGGGTTGTTCAGCAACCTGCATCTTCTGTCTGGGCTATGCACCCATGTGCTTTCCTGGGCATAGTGTTTCTAACCTGCATGGGTCGTTCAGCACTGTGTATCTTCTGGCTGAATCTGGTTTAAATGCTCTGGTTTGTTTTCTTTGGCCTAAGGTTTTTGTTAGGGGTATAGGGTTAAATTTCCTTAGTATTTTGGGCTATGCACCTATGTGCTTAAGTGGGCATAGTGTTTAATTGATGTGTTTTCTGATCCGTGGTGTAGTAGCCCGGTTGGCGGCAGATGAAGCAGAGCCTTGCTACTTCTTTTACTCTTCTCAGCAGTGTCTAAATATCTTTATTTGGAGCCCCATTACAACGCGTGAAAGCAAGTGTTGGAGAGTGAACGATGATGCTGGATACGGAAGTTTACAGATGGCAGATGCAGCGTGGATGAATGATGGAGTGATGGATGTGTGAAAAGGTGGATGAATGATGCATGGATGGATGGATGGAAGGGTGGATGGGTGGAGGATGGATGGATGGATGGATGGATGGAAGGATGAAAGGGTGGATGGATGAAGGATGTATGTAAGGATGGAAGGATGAAAGGGTGGATGAATGAAGGATGGATGGATGGAAGGATGCAAGGGTGTATGGATGAAGGATTAGGGATGTGTGAAATGGTGATGGATGAATGATGAATGAAAGGGTGGATGGATGAAGGATGTATGTATGGATGTAAAGATGAAAGGGTGTATGGATGAAGTATCGATGTATGGATGGAAGGATGAAAGGGTGGATCGATGAAGGATGGATGGATGGATGTGTGAAAAGGTGGGTGGATGAATGATAGATTGATGGATGGATGAAAGGGTGGATAGATGAAGAATGTATGGATGGAAGGATGATAGGGTGGATGGATGAAGGATGGATGGAAGGATGCAAGGGTGGATGGATGAAGGATAGATGTATAGATGAGGCATTGGATTGATGCAGGGATGACGCATTGGCTATCTTCATGCACATTCAAATATTTGCACTGTGCGTGATAAGTCCCTCTTTATCAGTTTATAAGAAAAATTAAGTATTCATATAATCATATACACTGTGATCTTTTTGCTTTTCTGTGCCTATCCTCAAGACGCTGTTTCTGAGTTGGGAAACATTATTTGTTGGAATCAAATCGTTGACCGCAAGAACTGCAACAGATATTGCATAGAGATGCCGCGTGACAGTGACAGATTTCTGTAAACATTTCATCTCTAGTGATTGCCCTGAGGAAGAGTTTAGTCTAGGACACTTTGCTGAAAGAGGCTGAAAATATCCATAAACTGTCACATGGAAACTATGGTAGCACACTTTCCTCCCTCACAAATCTCTTCCATTGGCCAAACTGAACAAATTATTTAATCTTCGCTCTCCTTCGATTGCTGTAAAAGCCTTTGAAAAATTGCACTCGCATTATGGACAATTAATTTATGTTTATGCTGTTGTAGCCTATACCAATGTCCCAACCTAACCTGCACAAGATCAAACTTACATCAATGCTAGTATGACAGGTGCGTGCAGAAGATGTTTATTAGCACATGGAAATGTGCTGCTTTTCATTCTGACTGATCAAACGGCGAACACCCATCACTGCGGAGCGTGTGTTTTCATGTGAAGGGTCGGGTCAGGGGGCCGTAGTGTAAGGTTCTAATTAAGGATTTAGGAGTACGAGTTTAGGGGGACGGCGAAGGAGGTGTGCTCATGCTGGGGGTAGTGTGTGTTATTTCGGGGAAAGAATTTGATGTTTGTGTACGTAGTGGTTGTGTTTTGTATGCATTTCAATGGTGGAGCGAAGGAATGGGTTGCGTTGTGTCAGCGTGCTTTGTGAATGTGTGTGCAATGTAAAGACGGCGATGTGAATGTTTGCGATGAAAACAAGTGTGGTGTAGCATTATGCATCCACTGTTTCTAGATTAGTAAATGTATTTTGGTAAAATGCAAGGCCTAATATTTGTTGTCTAGAATCACACTGTGCGTCTGTGTGCATTTAGGAATTATTCAGAGAGAAGCATTTTTTCAAGTTTTGATAGAATTAGAAACCAGTTATTGCTTTTGCATTTGGAAAATGACTCATGGTTATACAGTAAAATGCATTATTTATATTTCTGGAATGTGTGCAGTCATATTAGCCCTTCAAGAGTAATTAGTAGTGTTGTTTGTCTAAAATCAGACTAGTGTTTCAAATCTACAATTCCCGAGTCAGTATACATACACTGCTGTAGACACTCTGGGGCAGATTTATAAGCCCCTTGTGCCTCTTTGTAGTTGTATTGTGTCACTTTTTTGAAGTAATGTTGTTGCAAATAGTGCAGCAAATTGCTTATGTATTTGCAAAATGAGCTAGGGTTGTAAACAAAAATGCAGTAGTTAGATATATAGTAGACCTTAGGACATGGACTGCTTCAAACCCCTATGCACTATGTATGCAGTCTTGCATCTACCTGCACACTTGTCTTTCACACCTTCAATTCCCCAGTCTGTATCCTTCCACTTCCACCAAATACTCTGTCAGTGCTGTTGCACTGTTATAGTGACCCATTCAGCAGTATGTGCTAATCCATTTACTGCATTAAAACTCAAGCACTTATAAATTAATTCAGGCACTGTCCTTGCAGAACTGTAATCATTCAGTCAGTACCCAAGTACTCATGCAGCGAAGTAGGCCTTAGGGCATAAACTGCTCAACCCCTATCCACTACGCATGCAGTCTTCTATCTACCTGCACATTTGTCTTTTATACCTTTAATTCCCTGATCTGTATCCTTACACCTCCACCAAGCAGTCTATCACTGCTATTGCACTATTGTAGTGACCCATTCAGCAGTTTGTTCTAATCCATTCACTGCACTAAAACTCAAGCACTTATAAATTCAGTCAGGCACTGTCCTTGCAGAACTGTAATCATTCAGTCAGTATCCAAGTACTCATGCAGCGAAGTAGGCCTTAGGGCATGAACTGCTTCAAAGCGATATGCACTATGCTTGTAGTCTTCTTTCCCCGTGCACACTTGTCTTTCATATCTTCCATTCCCCAGTCTCTATCCTTACACTTTCACCAAGCTGTCTGTCACTACTGTTGCACTGTTGTAGTGACCCATTCAGAAGTTTGTTCTAATCCATTCACTGCGCTAAAACTCAAACACTTATAACTTCAGTCAGGCACTGTCCTTGCAGAACTGTAATCATTCAGTCAGTATCCAAGTACTCATGCAGCGAAGTAGGCCTTAGGGTAGGAACTGCTTCAAACCGCTATGCACTATGCTTGTGATTTTCTATCTACTTGCACACTTGTCTTATATACCTTCAATTTCCTAGTCTGTATCCTTACACTTCCGCCAAGCAGTCTGTCACTGCTGTTACACTGGTGTAGTGACCCATTCAGCAGTTTGTTCTAATCCATTCACTGCACTAAAACATAAGCACTTATAAATTCAGTCAGGCACTCTCCTTGCAGGACTGTATTCATTCAGTCAGTACCCAAGTACTGATGCAGTGAAGTAGGCCTTAGGACATGGACTGCTTCAAAGCACTATGCACTATGCATGTAGTCTTGTATCTACCTGAACACTTGTCTTTCACACCTTCAATTCCACAGTCTGTATCATTACACTTCCAGTAAACACTCTGTCATTGCTCATGCTCTGTTGTAGCCACCCATTTAGCGGTATTTACTGTTTATTCAGTGCACTAGAACTCGAACACGTATAGATTGACTCAGACACTCTTGTTGCAGTACTGTAATTATTCATTCAGTACCCAAAGTACTCATGTAGCGAAGTAGGCTTCAGGACAAGGACTACTTCAAACCCCTATGCTGTATGCATGCACTCTTCTATCTACGTGCACAATTCCCCATTTAGTTACCATAATGGTGCAGCAAATGCTCTGGGACTCATTTATGAAAAGTGACTCATCGCTGCATGAAAACAGCGTTGCATCACTTTTCACTGCGCCCTCCTTGCGACACCAATGATGCGTCATATTTACAGTATGTTTTTGTTTTTTTGTTTTTTATACTTAGTCATTGTAGATTGTATTTGTTTAGTAACAGAATAGTATTTTTTATAGATTTACTTTTATAACATTATATATATTTTTTTATAACAGATTCTATTTATCAACACTAAAAGAAATTCATCATGTCTAGGAAAAGTGAAAAGAGGAAACAACGTAATAAAGCTTATTATTTCAAGAGAAGTCATCCACAAGATCCACCTGAACAACAGTCTGTGGTGAAAAAGAAAAAAACTCCTGGTAAGAGAACTAAGGATTTTCTAAAAAAGCTATCAAACACTAGGAATAGTGTGGAGAATGTGAAAAATAAAAAGAATGTATCTGCAACAAAAAAGAAAAACAAGAGAAAAAACATAAATGATGGGAAATCATGTTCTAAAGAAACAATGTATAGTAAAAGGAGGAAGAATCAAATTCAGGAAATTAGAAAAAGAATGTTTTACAATAGAGTTGTCCTAAAATTATTGAATTATATGAAGAAATGTAAAAGAAAATCAGCATTTTACAAGAAGAAGAAACATATTGAAAGTATTGTTGAGAAGGCTTTTGTATTAAACAATACATTATTTATTTTAATAATCAATAGAATTAGATCACTAGATAAAACATTCCATTTAATGAAGGCCAAAAGTAAGTGGAGAAGCCTAATTAACAGAACAAATTTTTCTAATTTTTTTTGGGTGAATGGAAACACGGTTCAAGTTCTGAGCCTTTTTTTAATGAAGAGAGTTATCTTCAGAGTAATGATTTGTTGCATGCAGTTGACACCAGTAGTCAAGCTTATGAGGTTAGAAATGGTTGTCCTATTGAGAAAGTGAAAAATGTTCCCTGAAATGCAGAAGAGGTGTTAGCTGGTGAAGTTTTAGGGGGATGTCCTAAAGCTCCAGTGTACACTTGAAATTGCAATAGTATTTTTAGTGTTTGACAGGAATCTATTGATTTTTTAAGTAACTATACTAAGAAAAGTATTAAACAAAAGATTAGGATGTTGCAAGAACTAGACCCTTGCAGAGTGAGAGAAAATACTGGTTTTCACGGTCAATCTAGAAGGAAATATGGAAGAGAATGTGCAACATTCTGGTACAAAAAATGTAAGCAAAAAAAATTACAAAGTTTAAGGTGATTTCAGGTGAAAGACCAACATATGCTTGTATCTGTTGTCGACGAACTCCTTATAAAAATCAGACTAGGACTGTTCATCTGTATTTAAAAAGTGAAAAAGAAAATAAAAATGAGTGGAAGGAAGTTGCAACTTATTTGTTGGTAGAGAATTGCTTTGGTTTAGGTCCTGATCAACGTATTTGTAAATATTGTTATGACAAATTAGACGAGAACAAAATGCCTGCTAGAGCTGTGCATAATAATTTTGAATAGGTAAAAATTCCTTCTGAACTGATGGATTTAAATACATATGAGCCTATTCTTATTCAATGTGCGCAGCCATTTCAGGCTATTGTTCGTATGGAGCCTAAGACAGGAAAATTGCCTCCTTCAGATTTGCAGAGAGGATTAAAGGGAAGAGTTGTATATTTGCCTCTAAATTTAAAGAAAAACATTGAAACAATTGGTGTGGAAAATGTAGAAGATGAACCTCCAGTTATTTTAGTTAATGGTGTTCCTACTAAGAGTAAGAAAATCTGGCAAGAATGTGTGGATGTTAGGAAAGTGAAAAAGGCAACGTTGTATCTGTTAAAAAATAATCAGTACTATAAAAATGTGTATGTGGGAGAAGAAGATGTAGCTTTAGAAGAAGATACTGACTCGTCAACTGGACAAATTGAAAAAGTGGATATGTGCAGAACAGAAGAAATCTATGAACATCAGTGTTCATCCACTTCATTCCAAAGAAGTGATGGGGAATACTATTGAGTTATTCCAAATGAAAGAAGCAATGGGAAGTCCCATAAGTGTATGGGAAGAACGTTTGGAAGCTCATTATTTCCCTCAGTTGTTTCTAACAGGAAAAAGAGGACGATATGATGAACAACCTGTACAGATTCCTGCATCTGAATACCGTACATCAAGATTGTATGCAGAACATCTAAGATTTTGACAATGTATTCTGTATTTGTTTCATCTTTGGTTTGAGAATGACTTGTCTGGACTTTCTTACGCAGTCAACCATATATTGAAAACAGGTATACATCTGTAAAATGTTTCGGCAAAGGAATTTATGGATAAAGTACACCAGAATGATAATGTTTTGAAATCTCAGCTGATTAATCTCATGGCATATCAGCTTGGTACTAATGAGTACTGGTACTGTCGTCATGGAGAACTTAAATGCATGCTAAGGAACTAAGGAACTTCTACATGGTTCTTTACTCTAAGCTGTAATGAGTACACTTGGGATGATTTACTACAATTTCTTCAAGAGGCAAATCCAAATATAGTAAATATTGAATACAAGACACCTGGAGAAGTGTTGTATTTGGATCCAGTTAATGTATGCAGATATTGGTTGTGGATTTCTTTTGGAGACAGGAGTATCAAGCAAGAGGTGCTCCTCACATACATATGCTAATATCGATCAAAGATGCTCCCAAATTCGGAACAGATTCGGATGATACTGTGTTGTCTTTTATTGAAGAATATGATACATGTGCTATACCCAAAAGCACAGAAGAAAAGAAGTTAAGACAACAAGTCTGACGATTCCAAAGCCATCGTTATGGAAAATACTGTCATCAAAGGAAAAGTTTTATACCAAATATCGTTTTGGTTTTCCACGTCCTGTAATATCCAAAGGAAGAGTAAACAGTTTTATGTCAGCTATGCGACATACCTTGACAAGAAAGTCTCCAAAGAATACTTATAATTTGAGAAGAAGTGAAGAGTCAAAATATATAAATGATTATAATCCAGTTATTCTGTCCATGTGGAATGCCAACATGGATATTCAATATGTTGCAGACAGTTCCATTGCTGTTGCTTGATATGTAACATCCTACATAACAAAATCAGAAAAGACGGAATTGAAGGAAATGTGGGAAGAGATTTCCCACGAGAAGAGTCTTAGTAAGAAATTATACAGTTACAGTTTAAAGATGTTTTCTCATCGAGAAATCTGAGCATATGAATGCTCAGATCGCTTATCATCTGCAAGTTTATACTACAAATCTAGAAGAATCATTTGGGTAAGCCAGAAAGTACAGCTATTGTGAAAACAAATATGTTGAATACATATTATCCAAATAGAAGTCATCATCTTGAGAACATTTGTCTCTATGAAGTGCTGCAAAACTATAGTTTTAAACGGAATATTACAGAAAACATCAATATTGGAATATATGCTGTGATTGGTTCTGAAGGATGTTTGGTGAAACAAAGAAAAGGACATTTGATTAATCGCTGAAAAATGAGTTGCGATACTCCTGACAAAAGGGAATTTTACTATTTAGCTCTTTTGCAACTCTTCAAGCCGTGGCGTTCAGAATTGGAATTACTTGGAGATTTTCAGAGCTACGAAGATTCGTTCAACGCTACTAAAGATACTATAGAATGTCCTGTTTTTGCTAATTATGTGAAAATGCTGAACAAAGAAATTCAGCAAGAAGCTACAATTGCAGCTGAGATTGCTAAAGACAGTTCTCAAGACAGTCAAACTTCTGCTCCGTTGAGTCAGGATCCACTAGGAGAACCAATTGTTCAAAATGAAGCAACAATTGCCATGGATGAGGTGGAAATAGCAATGTATCAAGCTCAAGAAGATGTAACAAATTTAGAAAACTTGGAAAAACAACTAAATGTTGAGCAAAAACAAATATATCAGCAAGTGAGAGAACAGATTGACCATGGATTACTTCATAAAAAGAAAGAGTGCTCATGCACGTCATTTCAACCTATCCGAATGTACGTGAGTGGTCAAGCTAGAACAGGAAAAAGTTTTTTAATTAAAGTAATTACAACTTATCTACAGAAAAGATCTGAGTCGCATTTGTCGTGCGTTGTCACTGCTCCAACTGGGTTGGCAGCACACAATATTAAAGGAATTACTTTACATTGTTTACTAATGCTACCAGTAGAGCATGAAAACAAATTGGAATACCACAAGCTATCTAGAGGAGCTTGTTGTGAAGTTTCAATAGTATTAAAGAAAATGAAACTTCTTATTGATGAGGTAAGCAATGGTATCAAACATAATGCTTGCCTTTGTGCATTTAAGAATGCGGCAAATTCTTAAAACAGAGTACGACGTGTAATTTGGAGGAAAACATGTCATAGTTTTTAGAGATCTAAACGACAACCAGTATTTAAAACTCTTTCACATAAAGATACCAGAAAATCTTTGGGTAGCATTGGAAATGTTAACATTTGGTCATATTTTGAATATAAGGTGCCTATTACAAATATGCGACAAGCAAATGATGCTGATTATGGAACTATTCTTCAAGATATAAGAATTGGAAAAGTGACTGAACATGGCAACCAAGATTTACAGAGACGATTACTTTTCAATTTATTTCCAAATGAAAATATTGTTCCTGAGAAAATATATATGAGAATTGCAAAAAACAACTCTGTAATCTGCTAAATGCCAACACTGCGTGAATGTTCTATACTCAGTAAAGACATTTCAAAGTTGGAAAATAAAGAAATTATACAATTGGAAGCTACTGATAAAATGGAGCATGAAGGAGTCACTATTATTTTGACAGAAAAGTTGAAGAGAAAATTGGATTCTTTAGAGAAATCGATATCTAAAATTGCTGGATTAGAAAAGAATATATATGCATGTAGAAATTGTTGGGTAATTTTATGACGTAATTTGAATGCGGAAAAAGGTTTAGTAAATGGAGCAATTTGTAAAGTTGTTGATTTCGATAATTATGTAACTAGAGATGGTATTGAATTTTTGAAAATCAAATTTGATCAAATTGAAAAAGTACAACAATTTAGTCGTTGTTCAGCTCAGTTTTTGCTTGTAAAAGATTTGTATGTTCACAGAAAACAGTTTCCTGTTTCTTTGGCGTATGCGGTGACCATTCATAAATCTCAAGTTTTAAGTGTAGATAGTGCTTTGGTGAATATTGGAAGTACCGTGTTTATGGGTATGGCATATGTTGCTTTGTCTCGGGTCAGAACTCTATCTGGATTGTACTTGTTTGATTTTGGTGAGAGAAAGATTAGTGCAGATGCAAATTGTGTGAAAGAGTATAATAGGTTAAGAAGACAATATGCTACCAATTTAGATCAATATCCAGTATTTGAAAAGTGTGTGGTAGGTCAAAAAAGAAGATATGAGAATATCTGTAGTGAAGGTATAGAGAAAGAAAAAACAAAATAAAGTTGTGATTGCAAGCAAAAAGAAAAAGGACACTGTTGAAGAGATTGTTGGTTATCAGTTTGAAAATAGTTCTGGTGTCAACTGCTTTGCTAATATAGTTGTTAATGTTGTTTTTTTTCTTGAACGTTTTGTTGGACTTGGCCCTTAAGGCAGGTTCACCCCTAATCTTTTTGCTTGCATGTAGTTAGGCTGGCCTGCTCTCCCATAGGAATGCATGGGGAATGTCTGTGTCCCTAGTAGTTCCTGATGCGTGGGGAGTGCATGCTAGAATTTGGTATGTGCGAGCTCGTGAGAATGAATGCTTCGCAATGGTGTATGTGGCATGTGTGTGTCATGTGTAGAAATGCCACTTCTAGGACTTGGCATATTAATGTAAAATATGTCTGCTGTGTGATTGGCTGGAGCTGGCTGGTGAGCCTGGCTCCAGGAAGGCTGGATGGGTCTGCCCGGTGGTGAGTATGAGATTAGGATGTTGATGGCTTGGGAGGAGTGCACCTGGTCCCTGATGGGCCTGGACTTTCCCCACACAATGCTGGCTCCACCCCCTGTAGTGCGACTGATGTCCCTAGCCCTGCCAGTGAATGAAATGGGTGGTTGAGCTATCAAGGGTACTTCAAAACCAGCTGCAACTGGTTTCTCCCCCACCCTGCACTATGAGACAAAGGGTTTTACAGTATAAGAAGGGGCTGTGTCCCCATACAATTTGGTTCTGCTTGTGGATCCTTGCCAGAGGGGGCTGCTGCTGCTGCTGGGGCCAAGAGGACCGCCACTTGGCTGTCTCCCTGCCTGGAGACCCAGTGAGCTGGCTCTGGCCCTGCCTTGCCCCTCTGTCTGCCTCCAGACCCTGCTGGAGCTTTGCTTTTTGCCAGAGCGCCTGGAAGCGCTTTATTTCTCCCCTCATCCCTGGGAGCGCTTTGCTTATATTTCTAGCGCTGGGAGCGCTTTATTCAGCCCCTAAGCGCTTGGGAGCGCTTTGTGTGCAGCCGGTGCCCACCCGGCGTTTGCCCGCTTTGATTGCCGATTTTCGGCAGAGCGAGTGCCCACCTCGCTTTATCTTTTATTCGGAAGCCGGTGCCCACCCGGCATTGCCCCGTGTTATTTTATTTATTTAAAAACCGGTGCCCACCCGGCATGGCCCGTGATCCCACCGCTGCCACCAATGTTAGAAACGGGATCCCTGGCTGGCCAGATCTCACGCCAAAGTCAGTCGGAGACCACCACTCCTAGAGGGTGAGCAGGGGTTATCTTGGCGTGTAACTCCCTTGCCCTGACTTAGGAGTGGTGGTCTCTGACTGACTTTGGCGTGAGCCCTGGCCAGCCAGGGATCCTGTTTCTAACACGTTTGTAAAAGCAAATTGTTGAAAATCGGGAAAAAAGATTTTGTTCGTTGTTGTATTCTGTTTATGAGAAATGTACTAGTGATAAAAGTAAAATACAAAGTGTTTCTGATATTAGAAATCTATCGGACATATGTTCTGGTTGTGCTCAATTTACGCAGAATATTCAGCAAGATTGTGAGGAATTTTTAATGCATATGCTTGTTGTATTGGAAGATGAAGGTATAGATATTAAAAATATTTTTGGCCTTTCTTTTAAATGGGAACATTACTGTGGAAATTGTTTGTTTACATGTCGCACTAACATGGACACTGAAAGATTCATTTATTTGACTTTACCAGACTGTGAATCAGTATCTTTTAACAACCTAGTTAGGGGAGCAACTCAAAACATGGAGTGTAGCCAATGTAAATCAGAAATTTCATTAAGATTATTTATACAAATGTATGGACAGTATATCATTTTAATGATGCAACGTTGTACAGCTGATGGAGGAAAATTGGAAACTTTAATTAAAAATGTTGTAGATACTCAAGTATCAATATCAGGAAGAACTTTTGTAGCTGCAGCAATTATTTTTTATGATGGTCCTTCTACAACATCTGGAAATTACACTGCTTATTTAAAATGTGATAAAGGTTGGATACATTTCAATGATAGCCAATTGGTTTTTAAACAACGTTTGACTTTAACCCCTTCCATGCTCATGACGAGCTGAGCTCGTCATGAGCCACGGCCCTCCGTAGCTCATGACGAGCTCAGCTCGTCATGGCCCGTGGAATGCTCAGGTGCGGGGAGAATTCCCCTGCTGTGCTGAGCGTTCCATGGGAGCCGGTGCACATGTGACGAGCTCAGCTCGTCATGAGCAAAGGAGCGCCTTCCCCCCTGACGAGCTGAGCTCGTCATGAACATGCGGGTGCTGTGTGTGCCCCCCTCCCCCAGCACAGCGGGGGAATAAACCCCGCAGAGGAGGGGTTAAGAATTACTAAATTGTTACCTAAAATTCTTAAAGCCAAAATTTTAGGAACAAAATTTGGCCTTACAGGATTACTATTGGACAACTTCCAAACAAAGGATTTGACGCATACTATTTGGGCTTCAGGGAAAAGTATCTAAACAATTGAGGAATTTTTTGTTGTGTATATTGTCAGCATATATCTCTAAACAACATTATTTACAGTGTATGGAAATGAATAATAATGTTTTGTTATTTTATCATTGTTTGAGTTGTTTCATATTCAGTAAGAAATTGCTCTTAGAATAAAAACATTTAACATATGTTTTATTTCCATTTTTTAGATTGTTATTGAGAATGTTTAATGTTTTTTTTTTAAGATTTTCTTATTGGTTGTCTTTTTTTGCCCGCTGTTATGTGATGAGTGCAATTGAAATGTTTCTAGTGAAATTCAATATATTCTGAGAACAGCAAAAAAGGCAAATGAAATGTTTTACAAATGATTCTGTGTTGTAAAATATATATTGTAACTGTAGTGCTTCTTGTCTTCCACAGATCCTAATTTTATAACATGTAGTTTTTTTTATTATTTATTATTTTTAAGTTAAGTATAGGTAACTATAAAAAATGGTCAATGTGCTGTGCTTCTACACAGATGAAGAAACAAGTACATATCTGTGCAAAGATTTTTTGTATCTTTTAAAGATATATGATAACGTTAATATACATACTGAGTGTCCCTGGGGACCCACTATCTTAGAAGATATATTCAAAAAGTGCTAGAAAGTTTTATTACAGAGATGTATAAAATGTGACATGGCTTCAGAACAGCTCTCTGCAACGCACCTGTATGGTATTGAATAGAAAGATATGCTTGGCTAGTAGAGACCAGGGAATTTTCAGGATTAAAAGAGACCGAATTGCTCAACATAAAATACGTTCCAGAGTGTGTTTTCAAATACTCTTTAATATTTAGAAGGACAGGATAAGTTACTGTGTGTAGCTTTTCTTCTCTATGTAAATATGTCCTCATCATACACAATACTTTGTGGTGAAGGGTCTATCTATAGCTGTTGCTGTGAGTATTTTCGACTTATATAAGCAATTACTAGTTTCTGATTATGTTAAAAGGTGATTACTGGATAGGTCTTTAAGGATTGAAGTGTGTGTAAACACATGAAGTATTCAAAAACTAGAGTGAGAATGCTACCTAACTACACACAGATTCACAGTGTTATTCTAGACAAGCAACAGTATCCCTTACATTTTAATAAAACACATTTACTAGTTTGTAAGGGGTAAGGTGAATAGACATATTCTACATTTTTAGTACTGCATTTTAGTATAAGAGCCTGAGTCATTTTCCATAGTCATAAGCAGTGACTGGTTTCGAATTTTATGAAAACATAAGAACAGGATATTTTTATGAGCAGTTATATTTATATAACCTTATGAAGTACTAAAACTCTACTGTTGGAATGTTATTAGATAATGGTATTTACATAATATTTTTTTGGGGCCAAAATAGTTGATAAACCTTCTTTTGTATTATGTACTAATAAAACTGTGAAAGTGAAGTGTTTATGTTATGGATGAAGAGGAGAATATTACTGAAGACACATTGAAAATGAGCAACAGTTTAATTGAAGTACAAAATCTACCTATAACAGGCAGCGAGACTGAATCAGAGGACATCAGTACTGCAGATATCACCTGTGAATTTGATAATGAAAGCAATGTTGCTGATTTTTTGGAAGCACTGTATGAGGTAGAGTTACTGGAAGATATAAACTCTGAAATGGCAAACCAGCAGTATGATCTGGAAGAAGTACCAGATGAACTCTTTTTAAAATCTATGTTAAAAAATGAGATATCTGAAGAATAATTTTATTGTGTAATAATAATAAATCATTGAGCACTTTGTACTAATCGATTCACTGTACTAAAACTCAAGCACTTACAGATTCACTCAGACACTCTCTTTACATTATTCCATTGATTCAGTCAGTAGCCAGTACTTATTCAGCGAAGTAGGCCTTAGGACATAGACTGCTTCAAACCCTTATACAGTATGCATGCAGTGTTGTATCTACCTTCACACTTGTCTTTTATACCTTCAATTCCGCAGTCTGTATCCTTACACTTATACTAAGCACTCTGTCACTGCTGTTCCACTGTTGTAGTGACCCATTCAGCAGTATGTACTAATCCATTCACTGTAATAAAACTGAAGCACTTATACATTCAGTCAGGCCCTCTCCTTGCAGAACTGTATTCATTTACTCAGTATCCAATTACTCATGCAGCAAAGTAGGCCTTAGGGCATGAACTGCTTCATTTAAGATGTCATCAGTGATGTCATGAGTGATGTCACTGACCATGTCATGAGGGATGTAATTAAGCATGGGCGAATTTTGCGAATCTGACGTTTGCAAATTTGCGTATTTGCGAACTCGCATTCTGCAAAATCCGCGAATTCTCACGAATTTGCGGATTTTTTTTTGTGTTCGCAAGGGTTTCTGCCAGTTCGCGAGGGTTTTGTACCAGTTCGCATTTGCGAACTTACTTGTCGGCTCGCAACGGTCGCGACTATGTTGTTTCTACGTCTGGTTCATCATCACAGGTTCCCAGCACCCTCTGTTTCACCACTGCCACCCTCTGTTTCACCCATGCCACCCTCTGGTACATCAATGCCACCCTCTGGTTCATCATCACTGTAGATTATGGGGGGGAAAAGCAAGCACACCTGCCCTGCTTCAACTGACATGAATTAATTTGGGGTTGATTGTTTAATGTATCACTGTTTTAAAATTCCAGTCTGGCACCTGCTTCCTTATCTGTAATTTGCTTTCTGTTGCAGTGCAATTTTTTTTCCAGGACCTTTGTGGCCTACTTGTAGCCATTCTATGAGCCTGCTGTGAGGTTCAGAGCAGGGTCATACAATTATTGCAACTAGCAACTGAACTCTGGAGGGGCCCCAGTCAGGAAGCACTACAGGGAATGGTTACTAATGATGAGTTTGAACTTTTGCACCTGCTGAGTGCTTTCAGTTTTGCAAAACTCGTTTTTCTTCAATTCCGCGGGATTCGCGGGGCGCGAACGTGTGCGAGATCGAATTCGGAAGCCGCGAATTCGTGCGAATATGCGATTTGTTTTTTTGCGGCGTGTTAGTTCGCAAGGTTTGGTGCGTTTTAGCGAGCCGCTTGTAGCGCAACGGCATGAAGTTACCCTCACGGTCGTTCACGGGCGCGGCCATCTTGTTTGCATGACGTATTTCCGTTTCCGGACGCGACGTGTAATCTCGCAAAGTGTGCGGCTCGCTAGTACAATTTTGCGTGTGTTCGCGAGGAAAATCTCACGCGAACTTACCCACGCGGTCGTGAACGGGCGCGGCCATCTTGTTTCTCATTCATTATTATGGTTCTGGGCATGCTTTTTCTATCCTCTCTGAATCTCTGCCATCCTTTGCTTGTTTTAAGTTTTTTTTAATCTATTTTACTTATTATCTATCCCTCTATTTTTCTAGCTCTATATTTTTGTGTTTTCTGCTACTTTTGGTTAATTTTAAACTACTTTTTTAAACTCTTTTCTTTTCTTCTTCCCTATTCTATTTTCTTTATTATTTAGCTTCCTTTCTGCCCAGACCATGGTAAAGGAAGCCGGGAAGCATCCCGAGACGGGGAAGGGTCCGGCACCCCGTGTCCGTCTCCCGTGCGGGCGTTTGAGGGGGAGCAGGTCGCACCCCGGGAGATCTTCAGCCCGGAGGAGGTGGCCGCACTAGTTTATTATGTTCAGCGCCGCCTCCCCAGGACCATCATGGCAGGCGGCAAGATCGCTCGCGGGTACGGGATCCAGGAGCGCCAGAAGCGGTGGGAGAAGGTGTGCCTGGCCATGTACCAACACTCTCGGGTCCGGCGCACCTACAACCAGGCCACCCACCGTTGGACGGATCTCCTGGACCAGGAACGCGATCTGCTCGACCTGCTCGGCCTTGAGATCCCCGGGCTTGGTGAGTAGTAGTAGCTATTTCTTTACTACTCTGTTTTCTCCTGCTCTGTGTGTTATTATATTGCACATTTTTGTTTTTTACCAAGAGCATTATTGCTGCTGATTACATTGTAGGTAAATTATATTTCAAAATGTTCTGTGCATTTCAGCTGCACTGCTCTAACGCTACTATGCTTATTTGTTGTCGATTTTGTGTTCATTTCATTGGCCTGTGAAATTATGTATGAGTGTAGTTTAAAGAACTGCGTAATGCTAGACACTAAGGGTCAGATTTTTAATTACCGGCGCATCCCTGCAAAGTAGCAGGGATGCGCCAGTAATTGTGCGCCACGCCACCACCACCCATGGTGCGCCGTATTTACAATGCGGCGCACCATGGGCCCAAAACGTCACCAAAGCATTACGCATCTGTGCCGTAAAGGCGGCGCATTGCTGGAGTTGCGTCGCAACGATGGCGCAGGTCCAGCAATGCTCTGGGGTGCCCTATCTCCCCAATGCTGCGTCAAGCCATACGTCTGCTTCAAGCAGGCGCAGGGTTTGAGTCATGCATCATTGTCCTCAATGTGACTGATTGAAATCTTGTAGATTTCCCTCAGCCACTTTTAGGATGCGTTCCTGCACAGGAATGCCCTCCCTTGCGCCGAACGCCCCCTGATGGTGCAGGGCTTTACAACGTGATGCATCTCCCATATGCGTAACATTGTTAATATATGCCGCACCATGGCGCCTCTTTTTTTCTGCAGCTGCATCACAAAAGTCACGCAACAATGGAGCAAAAGAGCCACAAGGGGCTTCTAAATCAGCCCCTACAGACTCAAGTCCAGTCCTTCTTTTGTACACATGGCGATAAGAAGAAATAGTGGTGGTGGATTGATAGTTTGAGTATTTTAATGACTGGTTAATGTAGTAGGAAACTTGTTAGTGTTGTCGCTGATCTGCAATCACAATGGACTTTGTCTGTCACTTCGCGTGCTGCGGACTGCTGCCTGCCAGTCCTAGGGGAACCTTTTTAGTATTTTGTTTAGTGAGTTACATAAGAACTTTCCATGTCGACGGTTTGCAAATGAAGCAATACTAATAACGTAGTAGACCACATGAGATCGGTCAATATATCCCGTGGAATAGTTGTCTATTTGCTATTTCGCCAAAATATTTTGTTATTGTTCTTTTGAAATGTTTGATTTGGTTGACAAATATCATCCATGTTTTCTGGACTTTCTTTCTTTCATGTTGTACATCAGCTCCCCCCAGGGGCAAGAGGACACAGGAGGAGGAGGCTGCTGTTCAACAGGATGCAGGCCAGGATCGGGCAGGCGAGAAATCCTTTGCTGGCCCCGGTAAGTTTTAATTTTAATATAGAGTACCTATTTTTTCCTAGCGTTCCTCATTCGATTTTTTCTGAATCGTCTTTGATCTTCTTGTAGACTGTATCTAAATTCTTATCCTCCCTCAACTATGACTCACTGTGGCATTACTAGATTATTCTTATTAGTCTGTGGCGTGTAGCTAACTAAGATTACACATTTGGCAATTCCATTGGACTCCCATTCTAGTCAGCAATAGCTCTATGCACTGAGTGCAGTCCTCTGGGATTGTCCATAATGTCTTTTCAAGTCTTCTAAATGTTTATGCTTTGACAATTGCCAACAATAAAAAGGTGAATGACCATCAGGAAAGAATAGGATACTACTTTATTTTTGGTTTGGATAGGAGGACAATCCATTCTACTAGGACAAATCTGTACAAACAGAACTATGGACACTAAATAATGCATTGCTTAGCTTATCAATTATAATAGGCGCTGTTAGACTTTCCACATACCTCACTGATAACAGACTTTGTAGTTGAACCCCCAATCTCCTTACTGACTAGATAGTGTGGCAGAGTCATTTTGCTCCCAAAGTCACCGATGATTGATCCCCAATGATGATTATCCAACGCAGGACAAGAGTACGGAGTCAGAGTCAAGAAGTGTCAGAGGCACGGACTCATGCTTGCAAAAATTGCAAAACCTTTAGCTCAGCCACTCTAGTCTGGAGGACCAAAACCACAGAGTCTATTTAAGTTTAAAAGCTTTATTAAAAGTAAACACATTTATTACAATCAAGTTTGTCATAAAACTAAACATTTAACTGAAAATGGAAAAGTGCTTAATGCTGACGATTAATTAAACACATTTCTTGTGGTCGAGCCGAGCTCTCACCTGGTTTGAACTTGATCTTGCTCGTGATCTTAGAAGTCAAGCTTCTGTCTGTTCAGAGAAAAAGTGGTGCGTGTTAAAAATAAAAAGCAAGCATTCATCAGTTGTGCCAAAAAGTGCAGCAAGACAACAGCCTTCCCTGGAAAAAGGGACATTTTTACTTTAGAGTAGACAGTCACAAATTATTATATTGTTTTCTGTTTTTTTCACATTTCTTTATTCCAAGACCAAATATTATATAGTAGTGAGTGGTGTATTCTAACATTCTTAAATGTACTTTGTAAGTGGAACATCTGGTGGCGGGGCCAGCGCGGAGGTGGTGGTGCTGGATGAAGGGAACACTTCTGGGGAGGATGCGGTGCAAGTGCCGGACGACACCAATGTGCCTGTGAGGGTTCACACGGTGGTGGCGGGCAGAGGTAAGCTATATATTCCTTACTTATTGAGATTGAAGACTGCAGAGTGTGCTATCTGGGGCTCTTGGAGGGGCAGGGGGAGGGGGCACACCAGCAAGTGCAAGGAGCCTGCGCCCGCTATCTGCACGGGTGTATTAGAAATCAACCAGGTAGTAGCCTCCCCTAAATGTACTTCGACTTAGCTGTGAAGTTTTTGGCGAGAAGAATCCCAATCAGATCTGAGATGAACTTGACGAATGGGATGAACGAAAAGCGAAAGAAGGGTGTAAGTAAGTGTGGAAGGACGAGAAATTTAATGATGACTGGCAAAGAAGAATGATATGTGTTTGCTTGGTCCCCGAGGTGGCTGGAAAGGAAAAAATATGGTATGGTGCATGGCTGGGTGAATGATGAAGCAAGGTTGGGTGGAAGAAGAACAGCCTGGGTGGGTGAAACTGAAACTGTATGTGTGCATATACTTTGAATGGATGGATGCCTGGATCATGGTACTATCTGACTCTTAGATAGCATATGTGTATCTAGAGAGAGTAGACGGTCACTGGATGAACTAAGTGTTACTTTGAAGAGCATGTAACACCGCACCCGCACGTCCGTTCCAGTGTAGGAAAGGCAAGGAAAAGAAGTTGTAATTTTGTCCAAATACTACCATGAATAGTAGCAGTAGTTTGTATTGCAACTGCAAGCACAGCATATATCCGGTTATTACGGTGGGCACTCCCCACCTCTCTTAATAAGTTTAGTTTAGTAGTAGTACGTCATTCATGTGTGGGTGTATCACTGTTCACTCAATAAAAAGCAAAGCACCTAAAGTCATCCCATATGTAATCAAATACATCCCATGTGAAGTGATAGATAATCATATTATTTAGCTTCTTCATTTTCCTTTTCTAGTACTCATTTTCACTGTAGGGTGAAAGTTAAATTAATTAAGCAGTAGCCCTTTTAACAGAGTATTCTCAGTGCTACCCATAATAGAAAAGTAAGAGCTTCACCACCTGCATGTACTGGACCGGTACAGTAACGCAAGTCTGTCTCACTCATCATGGTGTGAGTCTGTTTTTCTCGGGTGCAAGTTCACTGCACTGGCATTACGCCGGCTTGCATAAGATAACATACCAATTTTCCTAAACAAGAGAGAAGAATAAGAATAAGACTGGTGTACTGTCATAGTCGACTGTAATGGAAGTCCATGGTGCTCGTAGAATTTGTTCCTTAAACTCCCACTAATGTTAGAGCAAGGATGAAGAAGTGGGAGGTTAGATAGATACTGGCCTCAATAGTTATGTACTGTGCTTTCAAGTTGCTAGTTGTACTGTGACACAACTTTCTGCTCAATCATTTTGTGTTAATCTTAAGGAGCATTGGTTACAGGCTATGTCTTTCTTTCTTCATATAGTTGCTCCTTCCAAATCAACAACACCAACAAGGAAGGAGCGGGCTCGAATGGCCCGGCAACGGAGGATGGATGCCACTGTTGCCGAATATCGGCGGCTGGTGGCCCTGGATGAGGAGCACACGCAGTCTACTGGTACAACATCCACTGGGACAGCTGCATCCTCCTCCGGGCCCCCACGGGCTGCCAGCCAGCGCAGTGCTCCAGCGGTATGGAGTCGGGCTACCAAAGCCAACCGCCACCGCCGAGCAGCAAAGACAGCAGCTGCCCCCCACAGGAGTTGCAAGGCATGCCAGCACCGCGTATGCCTCAGAGTGTCCTACCTGGAGCAGGAGGTCCTAACTTGACCTTGGTGGAGGGCCTCCGCTCCGACCATGCCACCCTCCGCAAGGAGTATGATGCCCTGGCCGCTAAAGTGAACAGCAGCCTGCTGTAGTGTCCCTTGCCCCTTTTTTAGAGACTTTTGGGGGGTGGGAATTGGGAGTTGGGTTGTTTTTGGGACTTTTGAAGGACAATCATTGGGGTTAGAGAGGGTCTTGCGGGAGTTTATGTTGTTAGGGCTACACAAATATACTTTTTGAAACTTTATCTGAGCATACCTGTTTTTACTGCTTTTGAGTCTGGTGGGTGGGGGTTTAACTGTAAGTTTGTTTTCCTGAAACTTAAGTCTGTGTCATTTTCTTCCTTTAAGTGTAAATGGCTAAATGTTTTCAACACTAAGTGCCTCTCACACAGTAAGTGAATTGAAGAGACCTAGGACTTTAGTAGTACTACCGTCAATCTCTCGTCTCTCCTAATACTCCATTATACTACCTCCCACCAAACGCTTATCTTACCTGTAATTTGTGTTTGAAAGTAGGGCTCGGCCCAGGGGTGGCTCCACGGGAAATGGCGATTAAGGTTGGCAATCCTGGGAGGATGAAATGTCCTCATTGCGGTGGTACTAGTGGTGTGACACAGTGGCAGTTGCATGCCTATGGAAAAAAAGAAAATGAAACCTGGTTTGTCTCTTTACTGGAGCATTACAACAGTATGATAGAGAATATAGCAGGTGACAGTACACTAGAGCAGTGCCACAATGTAGCCTAACAAATGGTAAAGTATTGAAAGTATAACTAGTACTCGCGTTGAATTTCTTTGACATTGGCTACTACTACAAGAAATAGTACTGAAGCTGAGTAAGTCTAGAATATATCCTTGGATTCCTTCACCAGCCTGTTGCTATGACCTTATCATCCCCAGCAAGTGTGTGGAATTATTAATGTCATTTAGTCACACATCAGTTAAAACCACACAGCCCGGGGGAAGAGGGTTAGGGTTTGGAAAATGGATGGGAATGGGGGTTTATTTTTGGGTAGGTTTTGTTGAGAGAAGAAAAAAAAGCACAGCATGGACAAACAATAATTGAAGATAAAGAAATATTTGGGTACAAAGCTAACCATAAATCTTTTAAGTGACATAAAGGAAGTGCATGCACTACTGCATGCATTGTTACTGAAAAGTAAGTAGTACTTGAGACAACTGTGAATGACAGAATGTGACAGTACAGGGCTGCAGCGTTTTCACTTGCTTATCTCTGCACTCAGAGAAACACTTCTTACATTAAATTAGGTTTAAAAAATAGCCGAAGTAAAGCCTATAGAATGGCTGTAGGGATCAATTTAGAAGCAGAGAGATCCAAGAAATGCAGAGTCACACTCATAGAAGTTCACAGCAATAACATTACTTAAAAAAAATTACAAAATAATGGATACTGTATCTGTATGTTGTTGTAGTTGTCCTGTTGAATTTGGTAACTAAGTTGGACGCATCAAACCATTCCTCTTATTAGCCGCACTCCTCCATTCCAGCTGACGCTCCGTCCATCAATGTTGGTGACCAGAAGACACCCTGTCCACTGCCTGCCTGGCGGATGCTGAATTGCGGCTCGCTAATGTGAAGCCTGACTTCATCCTTTTTTTCCCATTGCACAGACTGAAACCCGGCCTGTAATTATTGATGGAAAAACAGGAAGTGATATTAGAACACCACTGACAAATAAATATAAGGTATGTACGCTGTATAGTGCAAAAAGTCACACTTTGAGTTTCCTAATAGACAGTACAATATTTTTGAAAGTGCGTACTCTGTCTGAGTCTCCTTTTGAAGGATAAATAAGTATGGGTCAAATTAATTAGGCAGATCTTTCCCCTCAAGCTAGGTGTACTGTAAATTGTGTTTTAGAACAAAATAAGACCTTCCCAGCAGTGCTCCCACACAGACCCTTACTAAAGCCAGTCGCGAAAATGTAGAAGACCCCCAATCAGATCTCAATAAACGAGGCCTAGTAGAAAACTGGTGAGAAAACATACTTTGAAAGTAAAAGTAGGCCCAAATACCCCCTTACCCACCGTGGATTGTATTCAAACCACTTGCAAGCAAGCAAAAGTATCCATACCCAGCATCGCTCCAAGACTCGCAAACCCCCCCACAAACAGCCACCCACCCAAACACATGCAATACAAATACTGCTAACCCTAACGAGCCCTAAGTTAAGAATAGTGGAAAACGCTTTCTTTAACTATGCAAAATCCCCCCTTTCCCACCATGGATTTTCTTCAAATCACTAGCAACCAAAATTACACATTCCCACAAGTGCTCTAAGAAGACCCCAGAACTCAGTTGCAAAAATCTAGAACACCCCAAAACACATGCAATCCTGCTGCTAGGGCTAACCCTAATGAACCCTAAGTTACAAAAAGTGCCAAAAGGCTTTTCTGCATGGATTTTGTCCAAACCACTTCTATCTGGTATTAGACCTTCCCAGCAATGCCCCAAGACCCGCCAACCCACCTGCAAAAAAGCACAACACCCCCAAACAGCCAAAAAGGGAAATATCATACTTACAATATTTATCGGCCTTCGGTCCAAACGCGCTGTGCAGCTAGGTCATAACTCCCGTTTTCCACCACGGATTTCCTGAAAAGCAAATGCAATCACGATTAGACTGTCCCAGCAGTGCTCCCAGACCCCAAAACTCACCCACAAACACCCGGAACCCCCCCAAAGAGCACCTCAAAGGCAAGCAAGTCAGCAAAAACGCAAAAAAAATTTCGCCTCCGATTTGGTCCAAACCACTTTTATCCGGTATTAGAGCTTGCCAGCAATGGCCCCAAGACCCGCCAACTCACCCGCAAAGAAGTAGAACACCCCCACAAGTGCAGAGTCTTTCTTCATTGGGTGTAATCCAGCCCTCTGCTTTGAGGGAAATAGGAGTCTGGAGGATAGAGGAGCATGTTCTTGTGAACTTGTGAACCTGAGGAATGCAGACTGCGGCACCTTCAAATCAATAAGCAAACAAGTGAAGACAGTTCTGCTGATGGGCTTGTTTTTGTGATTAGGTGATTATTTAATTATATTAACTGTGCAAAACAAAGAAAGACAGACACACAGGAATAAAAGGGAAAAAGTACGAAAAAGAAAGTTATTGATTCATTGGCTCATTTTAGGGCTCGGTGTCAGAGAATAAGAATAAGAGTTCGTCCTCATTCTCTGCAAATTCAGGCAGGAGTAGGTAAGTGTCACCTAACAGAGAAGAAATTCCCTCATCTACGTTGCTGTCCTCTTCGTCTTCATCTGGCGTGTGTTCTCGTACTTTGTAATCTGGTGGTATGAGGTGCTGATTCATCTTGATCATTGTTAACCTCTTCACATTTTTGGGCGAGAGGCGGCTCCGTTTTGAAGTTACAATGCCACACCGCAGCACTGAAAACACGTTCAGAAGACACACTTGCGAGTGGGCAAGACAAGTAGTTTATAGCCAGGTTGGAGAGCTGTGCCCACAATTCTTTTTTCCCATGCCAATACGCCAATGGTTCCGCATTAACATAGACCTCTGTTGAGTCATTCAGATAGTCTTGCACCATCGACTGAAGGTTCTCCAAGGTTCCTCCACTTTGCTTACTTTTTGCTGGGACCTTTTGAGAACCAAACACAAGGAAAGTTAGCCAATCCTCTTCTTCACCCAATGTTACTGTTGTGTCTGTTGCAGATGATCCGGTTGCCGGTGTCTTTAACAGCTGAGAGGTCACTTGTGCCACAGCCACAGCTGCTGAAGTGGATTCTTTTGACTGGGGATGGCCTGCTGATTCTGATGTACTGCCTTTTCCTTCAATTTGCTGCCGTTTTCTTTCAAACCTCATGGCTGACAAGGCTAGCCAACGTTTGTACTTTGTAACATGTTCATCATCAAAAGCCAAGAATGCTCGGCCTGCCAGCGCCTTTTTGTAGTGTGGATCCAGAATAGTAGCACAAATGTAATGCTGTTCTGAGTGAATCATTTTAAGACGTTCATCGCCAAGTAGGCGCTCTAATAATTTCTCCGCCAAAACAAAAGCGTCTTTCTTTTCTTCATCTTTTTGAAACATAGAAGACACCACATTCAGTTGGTGCTCCAGCATGTGCAACAATGGGATATCTTTTCCCAAATTACAGTCCTCCCTGCTGACTGCACGCGTGAAGACCTCAAAAGGACGAAGCATGTCTGTCAGGCTTTTAACTAGCTTCCATTGCGCCGCATCTAGCCTCAGGTCCTTCTGAGCTGTACCCAGTGTTAAGAAATAGTGATCGAGTACCGTATACTGCTCATACAGACGCTCAAGCATGTAGAAGGTTGAGTTCCAATGTGTTGGCACCTCCTGGATGAGTGCTTTCACTGGCATTCGACGTTCATGTAGCAGGCCCCTCAGATGCTTCCGGGCCTTAAAAGAATGGCTGAAATGGTTGCACATTCTTCGGCAGGTGGCCACTAACTCGCATGCTGGACTGTCTTCACTCAGAATTTTTTAACAACCAGGTTTATACAGTGCGCCAAACACGGCACTCTGAAATAGTTACCCAGCTCCATGGCCTTAACTACATTGGCGCCATTATCCGTGGAAACATAACCAATCTGGTGTTTTTTGGGGGACAGCCAGTGAAAGACCTTTGTGTTAAACTCATTCAAAATGTTTTCTGCTGTATGACGTTTCTCCAAGCCAAACATGGCTAGTGTTGCATGTTTCCGAGCAGCTTTAAAAACTTGGCCCGGGTCAACACCTGTGTTTAGCTTTGCTTTAACCTCCTGAAAAAGAGACCCAGTGTGCAGTGATGCACATGTCATCAGCACCTGTGCCACTGGTCCACATGTCTGTTGTCAGATGTATAGTGTGAACAGCACTCTTCTGCAAAGCTGCCCCAATCACCTCCAGCACATCTTCATGTAGTGCTGGAACCGCAACTCTGGCAAAATAGAACCGGCTAGGAACCTTCCATTTAGGGCAGAGCACTGCCACTAATTCTAGAAAAACAACCCCTTCTACAAAAGAAAAAGGGAGAAGGTCCAGAACTAGCATTTTAGCCAGCTTAGTGTTATACAGACGCGTCAGTGGGTAGTTGCGATCATATGGCGCGTCTGAAAACAACATGGTTCTAATGTTGCTCTGGACTAAGCATTTACGGGATGATGATGATGATGACTTCTTCGACCCAGTTACGCTCGCTGATGAACTTTTTCGCATTGGTGTCTCTGTCTCACTCTCTCCCACACTCTTACTGTGGCTCACATGGGGTGTGCTGCTGACAGGGGTACTGGGTGTAAGTGAAGTGTTTGACACGTCTTCTTCCTCCTCGTCATCATCAGATGAAACATCAATGTTTTCATGACTTGCAATTCGGGCTTCCTTGATCTCATTTAGGTGCGCAAACCATTGGACAGCGTGCTGTCTCTTAAGATGACCTCTCTGGCCTCCGGTACCATAGTTGGTACCAAACTTACCACGACTAACTGCAAGCTTACAAATGCTACAAATGGGGAAGTTTTCCTTTTTTGGGCAAACACTAAAGAAGTCCCAAACTGCGGACTTGAAATGTCTGTGGGGGCCGGAGGAGGCGGCGGTCATGCTTCTAATGCCAGATGCAGTGGAGGATGTGGATTGCCGAACTTTACTTTGTTGTGCACTTTCACCACCCCTAATTGAGGTCGAGGTGGATGGAGGTCCCTTCTGGCGAAGAAGAAATATGGAAGCGGTAGGTGTTGGTGTACTAGTTAACTCCAATGATTGTGGTATTTCCATTGCCTCCTCGTCGACAACATCATCACGCTCAGCAGCTTCTCGGGCTAGGGTCAAAATGTCTGTTTGCTGCATGCCCGCTGGGGCTGCAGTGACCTTTATGATGACTGGGTCGTCGTCGTGAGAGTCTTCATCAGCAGCAGTATCCGCCACTTCTTGTTGAGCCTCATCACACTCCATAACTGTGAGACTTTGGACGAGCTTCCTTTTACGCTTAACTACCTTTGTCAGATCATGGTGTGCCTCACTCTCAGACGGCAGTGGTGCTGGTTCCCAATTTTATCCATATCATCAGAAGGAGGTGTGCTTGAAGAATATGTAGATACCACCCTTGATCTCTTCCTTGCTAAGGATGTGGAAGACAATGAATGATCATCAGGAGGAGTGGCTTCCTCAAATGATACCTCACCTTGATTGTCGATTTCCTGATGTGCCCGTCCATGCACCTCTGCTTGCGCATCTCCTTGCGTTGCCTCTCCTTCCACTTGTACTTGCACATGTGGTTGTTGTTGTGGCTGAGGTTGTTCAACACTCATCAGATGAGTTGCAACAACCTGTGTTGATTGAGGGACATTGCTGCTACTTTCTTGCGATGAGCCAACATCACTGGTTGATGGTGATTGAACAACTAGACTAAGTGCCTCTGCAGCACTCAAGGGCTTGGACTTAAGTTGGTCTGGTGGTGGTGGTGGCACTGAGCCCAATGGAGCGGAGGTGCTGCTCCCAGCTTGGTCCCCAGCAGATCCCGCTGCTGTTGCAGGTGTACTTTTTTTTTTTACTCCCAATAAATGTGGCGGGCGGCACACCAGTCTCCTTAGTAACTTGCTTCTTCTGCTCCTTACTGGCAACTTTCTTGCTAGAGGAGATACGGGGAACTTTTTTTAGGGCCATCTTCTTCAGAGGTCAGAACAGCAGGCCGCAGTTGCACGAGTTGCAGAGTTGTCTGTGGCCAGACGTGACGTCGTGTGACGTTATGCTGCACACACACACCGCTGCAGGACTTCTTCCTGGCACTGGTGGTTCTCTTGAGTCTTATGCACCTAAAAGCAATGGAAGACAGAGGAACATCAGTTCAGTTATACACCCCAAAAAATCGAAAAACACAGAAAAATCACCACAATCCCATGCCATGCATGCCCTCCATGATGTTTAAATTCAAGGACACCCCACAGAAAGACGAGGGCCATGCACCACTCACTACCCCTGGGCATAATGGTTGAAACCTAGGCAAAATGTTTGCAGACCTAAGAACACTGCCTGCATTCAAAATGGCCCCCTGCCTCCCAGCACATGGCCTGCCTGTACCAGCACTCAAAATGGCCCCCACCCACATGGCCTGTCCCCATGAACACCCCAAAAAATCAAAAAACACAGAAAAATAAGCACAATCCCATGCCATCCATGCCCTCCATGATGTTTAAATTCAAGACACCCCACAGAAAGACTAGGCCCATGCACCACTCACTACCCCTGGTCAAAAGGTCACAACAACAGCCCAAAAAAATGAAAAACAAAGAAAAATCAGCACAATCCCATGCCATCCCTGATGTTTAAATTCAAGACACCCCACAGAAAGACTAGGGCCATGCACCACTCACTACCCCTGGGCATAATGGTTGAAACCTAGGCAAAATGGTTGCAGACCTAAGAACACTGCCTGCATTCAAAATGGCCCCCTGCCTCCCAGCACATGGCCTGCCTGTACCAGCACTCAAAACGGCCCCCACCCACATGGCCTGTCCCCATGAACACCCCAAAAAATCGAAAAACACAGAAAAATCAGCACAATCCCATGCCATCCATGCCCTCCATGATGTTTAAATTCAAGACACCCCACAGAAAGACTAGGGCCAATCACCACTCACTACCCCTGGGCATAATGGTTGAAACCTAGGCAAAATAGTTGCAGACCTAAGAACACTGCCTGCATTCAAAATGGCTCCCTGCCTCCCAGCACATGGCCTGCCTGTACCAGCACTCAAAATGGCCCCCACCCACATGGCCTGTCCCCATGACAGATGGCGGGATAGTGCCTCTGCAATCCTATGGGGATTTATTGTGAACTAATTTGGAACCAGTACGGCAACTCACTGGAGTAATACTACCAGCACTACTAAAACCATCAATAATGCCACACGGATGGCCACGCCCACATGGGCGGGGGTATCTTTTCAAATAAGGGTGCTTGATGATAAAATGCTGCAACCTGGATTCAGTTCAAAGACCCACAGCCCATGAGGAAGTGCAGCAGAGCATGAAACACGTTGGGCAAGGACTTACACATAAGGCGAGGCAATCTTTGTTGTGCTGATCATTTATTCCTTCCATTAAATGGTGGCGGCATTTCACTTACCTGTGTCGGGCTCCCTGATTACAGGCAACCTTGTGTGTTGGTATTTGAGTGGCGCCGCCTGAGCCGCGAGGACAGTGTCGCTGTGTTCACACAGTCCCGCTGCAGCACCAAACAACGTTGTGGCTTAGGGACATGGAAGGCTGAATGGAGATTTTAAAAGCATGACAGACGGCGGGATAGTGCCTCTGCAACCCACTGGGGATTTATTGTGAACTAATTTGGAACCAGTACTGCAACTCACTGGAGGAATACTACCAGCACTACTAAGAGCATCATGCCACATGAATGGCCACGCCCACATGGGCGGGGGTTATCTTTTCAAATAAGGGTGCTTGAAGATAAAATACTGCTGCCTGGATGCAGTTCAAAGGCCTGCAGCCCATGAGGAAGTGCAGCAGAGCATGAAACGCATTGGGCAAGGAGTTACATATATGGCGAGGCAATCTTCGTTGTGCTGAACATTGTATTCCTTCCATTAAATAGTGCCTACATTTAACTTACCTATTTCGGGCTCCCTCATTTATATATATACTAGCAGCCCGTCCCGACGCTGTCCGGGTTTGAATTGCTGCCGGCCAGTAGTATATTGTTTGTAGGGTTTCGTTTTGATAGCATTTCTTATCGGTGACAGGCCTGTGAAACGCCCCGATTCACAGTGCACTGCTGATGCACTTAAGAGTGCGCGTTCAGTAGTGCGTGAAATCGAGTTTCCCTACTTTATTTTTCCTTGCAATATTATATAGCGCGAACTCAACAACATGGCATGAGCACAATTTACATTACAGAAGAACACATTCAGTTGTGGTAGGCACGGGGAGACGAAGCGATTTGCCTGGAATCACAGGATGTTGAGCTGATGCCGAGATTCAAACGTAGCTCCCCAGCTCTAATGTTCGCAATTCTAGAACTTGTGGCGGGAGGTGTGTCTAAAAGTGTATGTCGGTGCTGGCCAACAATGAGAGAGACCTGTGCATTTTTCAAATGGGTGGTGAAAAAATATGAGTATGTTGCTGGAGATGTGGGCCGCCGTGCCACAAATGTACTTACCGGGGGAGGGTAAACACCCATTATTCTGCAACTTTCTTTCCGCATATCATCACTCCGCATAGTTTCATTACAAAAGTACCATTACATTTTATGTGCTTTTACCACGCATACATTTACAATGAAATTCGTTGTAAATGCATGAATGGTAAACGCATGTTTTTTTATGTTTGGATAAGGTAAGTATGTGTATAGGGGTATATGTTTTGGGGTACTGAGGTATATGTTTTGGGGTGTTTGGGTATTTTAAGGGTTTAGATATAGTTTTGGGTTATGGGGTACAGGGGTAGTTTTAGGGTTTAGGGATAGGTATTGGTTTTGGGGTATGTTTAAGGTTCAGGGCTAGGTTTGGATTTTGGGGTATAGGGATATTTTTTGGGTTTAGGGGTAAGTTTGGGTTTTGGGGTACAGGGGTATTTTAAGGGTTCAGGGCTAGGTTTGGGTTTTGGGGTACAGGGGTATTTTAGGGTTCAGGGGTAGGTTTGGGTTTTGGGGTACAGGGTTATTTTCAGGGTTCAGGGCTAGGTTTTGGCTTTGGGGTACAGGGGTATTTTAGGGTTCAGGAGTAGGTTTGGGTTATGGTTATTATTAAATGTATAAATTATTATTTTTCTTTCTTTTATACTAATTTCTTACATTTGTATTATAAATATTTATATTTATTTTATTTTTAAAATGATATTTCATATTCTTAATGTAAAATAATACCAAATCTAAATCCCAATATTTTTTTTTATTAATTAATTTCCCCCCCAATTTTTTACAATTAAATTCTGTATAATTCCTTTTTCATATTTTTTGGGGTAATCGCACCATACGTGTACAGTTATTGCACCACACTTTGTACGGAAAATGGTGCTCTGCACATAGCCCCGCACTCGTTACAGATACGCTTTGACCTTGCGCGTCACATCAACGCTTCTGCGTGACGTCATTTACGGCGCCCTGTAAGCGTATGGCGTGAAAGTTTCTAATTGTTCAAAAACATATATTTATGTATTTAATGTACATATTAACGGAAGACATTATCTAGGACAATCAGGAAAATAGTTTTTTAAAACTTTTAATAAGCGATTATTACTTTTGAAAGCAATTCCGCAAATCACAGAAGTACGTCGTACATACTCGCATCTTAAGAGCACCGTAAGAGCACTGTAAGCGTATGCAAAGTCATATGACTATAAAAGGAGAGTTTTGATTGGTTCATAATACTTCCTATTCCAACTGTTGAAAGACCCCTCTCATTTTGATCATCCTACTTGGACTTTCCCAGGGGAAACATCTAATCTGTGGAGCTGTAGTCTTTTAGAACTCAGAAAAAGTTAAAAGAAGCTTTCATTTGATAGTTTTTTTCATATCCGGAGGGACTAAAAAAGGTGAATGCGCCAAAAGTAATGTTCAAGGTCTTTGAGGTTACACTTTCCAGGGGTGACCCCACTAAAAAGTACTCTTTAGGGACAGCCTCAATGGTTCGCCATGTCAAAAATTTGCATCCCAATAATTATGCAAGGATGGCAACACAAAGGTTCCAGGAGAACCCTCAACCTGCAGTTCCTTCTACCTCAACTGCACCACCACCTCCTCCGAGCAGTCCGCATCCTATTATTGTGCCTCAGTTTGCGGATCTTACAATTCATTGTAAATTTTGCAGAGAACTCCTTTGTTCCGGTAAGCAGTCTATTCACCTCATTGTGAAGAGGAACGAAGAGCACCGTTACCCAAAACAATCATATTTTTTTGTTCCTGTTCCACAGTTTTTTTGTTTCCAGTTTCATTTTTTTTGGTTTAAAAAAAAAAACTTGATGAAAAAATAAAAAAATAGAAAACTAAAAAGAAAAAAAACTTCTTTTCAGAACTACCTCCACTAGCTTAAGAAAGAACTATAGTTCTATATTAGTGTGTAAAATGTTGTCAGAATGAATGTGTAGTGCATAAAAGAATGAATGAATTAGTAGTGTATGGTGAATGTGAAAGTGCAAAACTATAAGAGAGTGCTACAGCATAAATGTATAAGGTGGTTACCTATACTATACTGTAGTACCTCCGAAGCACTTCAATGAAACACATCCATATAAATATGTTAGAAGTCTATACTTCAATTTGCACTGCTAGTGAAACTGCCTGGGTGAATATGTATCTGTTAGGAGCGGATTTACCACCCCCTTGTGCATCTTTTACACATCTTTTCCGTCACTTTTGTGATGCAGTGGTGGTGCAAAAGATGTGCCATGGTGTCTAATATTTACAATGTGATGCATATGGAAGGTGCATCACATTCTAAAGCCCTGCCCCAGAAAGAGGCTTTCCTGCGCAGAGAGTGGGGGGGAGAGGGAGTGGAGGTGTTCTGGCATAGGAACGCCTCCTAAAAGTGAATGAGTTAAATTTATAAGATTTCATTCAGTCACTTTTAGGCCTATGCTACGTCAAAACCCTGCACCTGCTTGAAACAGGTGTAAGGATTGACACAGCATTGTGAGCATAGATCCCCAAGAGCATTGCTGAAGCTGCGTTGCGCTTGGAACGCAAGGCAAGCAATGCACCACCTTCACAACACAAATACATCACATATCTGTGCCGTTTTTGCTCTATAATACACTACATTGTAAATATTGTGCATCCATTGTGGTGACATCACAGTGCACAATAACTGGCATATCTCTGGGGATGTACCACTTATTGCACATCTGCTGATTACTGTTTGAATGTAGTGAATGGATTACTACACACTGATCAATGAGTCACTACAAAACTATAACAGAAATGACAAAGTGCTTAGTGGAAGTGTAAAGATAAAGACTGAGGAATTCAAAATGTAAAAGGTAAATTTGGAGGTGCATAGTACAGTGCATGCATAGTAAATAGAAGTTTGAAGCAGTCTATATACTAAGGCCTACTTTGCTCCATAATTACTTGGGTACTGACTGCATGATTACAGTTCTGCAAAGAGAGTGTCTGTCTGAATTGAAAAGAGCTTAATTTTTAGCACAGTGCATACATAAAGGCATTCTGCTGAATAGCTCACTACAATACTGAATCAGCAATCACAAAGAGTTTGCTGGAAGTGTAAGAACATATACTGGATAATAAAAGCTATGAAAGACAAGTTTGCCTGTGCATAGAAGAGTGCATGCATAGTGTATAGGACTTTGAAGCAGTCCATGCCCTAAGGCCCACTTTGCACCATGACTACTTGGGTACTGGCTGAATTATTACAAGTCTGCAAGGAGAGTGTCTGGCAAAATGTACAGCAGCTTCACTTTTAGAACAGTGTATACATAAACTCATACTGCTGAATGGCTCACTGCAATACTAAAATAGCAGTACCAAAATGTTTGGAGGAAGTGTAAATATACAGACTAGGCAATTGAAATTTTGAAAGCCAAGTCTATAGGTGCATAGAAAAGGGCATTTATTATTTAATAACCTTCCCAAAGCCCCAAGCGTTTTTAAATTAAGAACCATAAAAATAACAAATATGAAAAAAAAATGTATTCTAACGATAACGATATTTTTTTATACGTCTTCTATTTAGATGCTTTTCATCATGAAAATGCAAAGAACACAGTTTACAGAGTAACACTTTGTAAACTCTCCAACGTATGTAGATAATAATACCTTATACGTGTTACTATCAAAATCGAAACCTTTACAACTTCACAGTTTGAAACTTTTCCGAACACGTGCAGACGAAAAACTGTTAAAAAGTGAGCATGTGTAAACTGCAAAACATGCCATCTACATAGGCGGAGCCACATCTTCCTTCCATAGACTACTAAACAACAAAAAACTACATAAACCACACCTACTGTGCAATTAGTTTTGTTTTCCCGAGTTATTTCTGAATCGCCAATCTCTGTTGCAGGTTCCGTTCTCCAGCATCGGATTCTCTTTTTGGGTCAACAAACATATTCCGGAGTTGTAAGTTGTTTCAAGATGGCAGAGGCATAGTACTTAGTTATAAATTGTGACTATTTGTCAATATTTAAACATTTATATGTAGAAAAAAATGTTATTGCTTGTTTTTCCCTTTTTCTCTGTAACATCAGCAGCTTGTTCTTAGAAACAGAAATATTCTAACAAATATTACTCCTTTTCTGGCTCCTTTTACCTCATATATAGTGACTTTTTATATTATAATATTGATACTGTACTTCGCTCGAGAGGTGTTGCTAACCCGTCGACGCAAACCCTAAACATTTACAATCAACGTGACAATGATACACTTGTTATTATGTTTTCCCCGAAAGATCACATACTGTTAATATGTACATTATAACATTAACAGTCTTAGTGATCCTAGCGGAATTCACAATCCGTTGTCACAAGCAGTAACAATAAGTAAGCAACGTTATCGGCTTGCAGCTTTCAGTCTATTTTCCCCTTGTGATCATATGCTGTGAGAATATATACATATTATTATTCTCAAAGTCATGATCTCAGAAGAGATCTCAGATGACGAAGATCTAATTCTTTCACCTCCCAGAGAAAAGAAGTTCAGTAAATAATTACAGTTCGAAACTATTTCATTATGGATGTTCTATTAAATACATAACTTTATTTTCCTTTTCTTTTTACTGTAACAATGGTATTAATCGTTATATTATAATCGATTGTCCTATTGCTACAGAACATGAATGGGAGATTTTTCAGTGCCATCTGTAATATTATTATCAGGTATTTTTAAAAACCTGATCAGATATTTTTATATATATTAAAATATAGCTATCATGCATACTTTGTTACATTAAATATTTAATAAACCCTACATTTCTGAATGTAATTTTCTAATTTCTATTCTTATTTGCGATTCCTATTCACCTTCTCCCTAAAGAATATATACACCGGTACTATATATTATAAGAGTAACATTCTATATATTCTTTGGTGAGTATGTGATTTATTAGCAGAACAGTCTGCAACTTGTAAACACTACGACAGCATGTTTCTGAATTGTACAGAATACACATTTTAAAAATAATAATGCATGCATTTCTATGTAATAAGAAACAATTTAGATTTTAATGTTTTACTTGTTCTCTTGAACTGAGATAATGTAGTGCGGGAGTGTTTGTTGTAGCACTTCTATTCTACTTTATATAAAAGTAACTGATGCCCTCTTACATCAACAAGAATATGGGGCAACACTTTTACAAACGGTAGCACAAAAATGAACTAAATAGCCACGCTTAACTGATATTTTATGAAATTCCATTTTTAATTGTCACCCCTTTCATATATATGCGTCAGTTTCTGAAGAAAGTTTATTTGTATTTGCTTAATAAAAACAGTTTCAAACCTAGACTGAATTTCACACCTCCCCATCATGAGAGTAAACACCAGATTATAAATAAATAGTGGCACTAAGAAGTATATCACCTACAAACTTGATAAAAGAAAACAGCACAAAACACTGTCATTTTTCCGCCATGATTTATACACCACACGGCAATTATATAAATGGCCCTTGAAACATATATAAAAAATTGTTTACCTCATAATTCCTCTCCACCACCTATGGGCACTGTACACAGTTAATAGTTTTCCTACCCTACCCTCTACTACTTTCTTTCCCCATATTCCTTTGGAAAATGCACCACAATATCACTGACAACAGTGAACCGTTCCCAACCAATAAGGAGCAAACTTGTGTTCGGAACACTTTGGCTAATAAAATGTCCATGTTCTCCAAAGACGAGCAAGGAATGACTGCTAAGCCTTCTACTTTTAATACTTTATAGCCAATGAACATTAAACTTCGTAAAGTCGCTTGGAGCACGCTACCCTAATACTCCCCGAACAGGAAGGAATCCTTAATAAAACTTTTCCACAAACTTTTTCTACGACTAACAGTTCCTATGAAAAAAATAAATATAAATCTCCAGCATAGTAAGTATTTCAATTACCAACATATTGTGGTGAACTTCTAACCTCTGTACTTACACAACTGATCCATGAACTGTTACTATAGTAACAGGCAGAAAAGTAGTGGCTGTACAAAAAGCAGTTATATTTCCCTTGGATCCTCTACAAGACAGAAAAGAGACCAAAATACCACATTTGCAACACCTCTGCACAGTTTTTTTTTTAATAAAAAGAGTCCCCGGAGGTGGGGGAGGAAGGAAGGGAATCGAGTGCAGGAGAAATCGGTCCCCCGAACTTCGGGAGGCCATGAGTCCCCCCACATACATATAGGTAAACATCCGGGGGGTAGCGATCCCCACGCAGGGGAGACCCTCTAAGCCCCCTATTATGAAAAACAAATAGCCCCAGAGATTTGACCCCCCCGAAGGCTAATTAACAATAAAGCGGGCTTCTCGTTTTTTTCACCCAAAACGCGTACCCTGCGTTTTTTGTAATAAAAAAAATATCCAGCGTGACATTATATACGGCGTCCCGTACACGTACTCCGTGTAAGATTCTAATTATTCAAAAACATATATTTATGTATTTAATGAACATATTAAGAGAAGACATTATCTGGGATAATCATAAAAATAGTTTTGTTAAACTGTAAAAAGTGTATATTACTTTTAAAATCAATTACGGAAATATCGCACGTACATCGTAAGAGTAAAGATAGTTTGAAGACTTATACATTTTATAAAAAAATATAGCACTGCACACTAAAGAAGAAAAGTCAACACAATTATTGACCCCTCTCCCAACATTTAAAAGCCCCTGCCTGGGGGGGGTGATAAATTAATCGAGACTGAATACGTTAGTACAGGCCACTCTTACGCTGCCAGAAAAACACAAGAACAGTACAAAGCACACCACACCTATCCAGCACATCCGTCACACATCTGACCCTATGTATAAAAAAGACAGGGCGCATTTGTTCTACGCCATTTTAGAGTTGTTCCCAAAGCTCAGAACAAGGGGCCCACTACCACATGCATGGCCTCTTTGGTCACTGAGGTAGTGGTGCCCGAATCACTTAGCGGGTGAAGAACCTGCGATGATGATGATGATGGAAGCACGAATATGTCGTTAGCCATTGAGATAACAAGACTCTGCACCATATATGAGACTTCTTTGTTGGAGATCGAAACTACCTCATGAAGAAGGTGTCTTTTCCACGAAAAGGTGAGCAGTGATGCTTGAGTATGCATCGGAAGGAGTCAAAGGGTTGTAGCTGACTACTTACAAAAATGCGACATAGTATTTAGATAAACACACTCCAATATAATGTATTAATTAACATGTTTAATTTTTTTACCCAATAGCAGTAACGTTTTTATAATCGCTGAAATGTCCAGAATATATTCACAATACAAAACGTTTGTAGAAATCTGACAATCAAACGTCTATAAAAGCGCAATATTATCTAACCCCAAATTAATATAGCAAGAATTACCAATCCTAACATCTTTCTTTTAATACCTTTTAGATGTACAGCTTTTGGATGGATTTAGTAAGACGGACAACAGCAATAGCACAAGGTGAGCAAACAAGCTTGTTTCTGAAACAACGATAAGTTATCTGTCAAAGGAGAGAATATATAATATGCAGCAGGCGCAAAAAAAACATTGGGCTAATGGGGCTTCAGCAAGGATGAGTTAGCCTTCTAAGCCCACACACACTCGCACCCGAGTATGTGACAGGTCTTTTAAAGACATTTTGCTTGTTAATGAGGCATTGATAATCCCCCCTCCGCTTACAGCCCCTGCAGCTCCACTCGTCTTTTTGCTTGAACTAAAGCCCACACCCCAAATTTTTTCTAGCCCCCCTACCCCCGTTATTTTTGACTGGTTGCGCCTCTGGCTTTACGTACCCCTCCTCTGTCTTGTGTGTCTCTCCCACGTTTTAATATCCATTTTTCCCTTTCTCTTTCTTACTCTCTCACATCATTTCTCTTTCTTTTTTAAAGATTTGGACGCTGCTATCTCCACTCTGCTGTATACAACCTTATCTGAATTTAAATGATTAACTCTCTTGATTACAGTGAAGGCTTCTTCCACACGTAGAGCACCATGTTTCAATCACGCCAATGGCACTAGGTGACAAACAATTTTGTTTCCGAAACAACATCAAAATATCCATGAAAGGAGTGAGTGGGTAGTGTGCAACAGCTTCACTGTCTAAAAGGTTAAATTAGATCCGAGCAGTGACCATACATAGGTTACAACAGTCTGACAAACTGATCTACAAGCTTATTATGCCACTTTTGTGTCACTTTTAACATAGGAAAAGTGACGCAAAGAGCTTGTAAATCTGCGTCTGACTTTTCAAGAAAAAATCTCAACTCCAGACTCTGGGAGACAGTTGTAATGTTGTTTTCTCTCTCTTTCTTTCTCTCTCCCACTCTCTGTGACATAATTTCTCGTTCTCTTTTAAACTTATAGACACTGCTGTCTGCTTTGTCGTCTAGAACATCAGTTGAACTCAAGTTGTGAACTCCGGTGGCATTTCCATATAGAGACACCACTTGATTGCGGCACTATAACAGAACTGAAATGTTCTAGGAACACTGCACACGTAAAACTGTAGTGTTACCTTCATTTGTAAAAGGAGACAGTGGATAGTGTACAGCAGCTTCACTGTCTAAAATTTATAATTACCTCCAAGCAGTGACAACAGATAGGTTACAACAGTCTGACAAACAGATCTACAACCTTATTATGCCACTTTTGTGTCACTTTTAGCATGGGAAATGTGACGTAAGCAGCTTGTAAATATACGTCTAACTTTTCAAGAAAAAATCTCAACTCCAGACTCTGCGAGACGGTTTTAATGTTGTTTTCTCTATCTTTCTCTCTCTCACTTTCTGTGACATCATTTCTCTTTCTCTTTTAAAGTTATAGAAAATGCTTTCTGCTTTCACACGTAAAAGCAAAGAAGTCTTCAAGTTTTGAATTTCACTGGCTGCAGTGTTTATACAATGGTAAGCACAGAGGCCTAGATATACAATGCCTTCATTACAATGCATTAGAAATAAGTCGCTGTATTTACATTCTCCTTGTGCCACTTTTGTGTCAGTGAGGCAGTAGGCACTTCCATATAGACAGCACTTGAACGCCGCACTATAACAGAAGTAAAATGTACCAGGCACACTGCACACGTAAAATCGTACTGTTACCTTGACTTGTAATGCTTCATCTCATTTACTCACATCTACATATTTCTAAACTCTAATTTTATTTTTTACTTTGCAGAGTACCAATCCAACGTCCTTTGGAGTCCACTTCACAGTTTGTTTATAATATTGTTTTTTTAAAGTTATTTTTCCAGTTCTTTATAATATAGTTATCATTAAGTTTCGTTTACAGTTATTCTTTTGATCAAAGTTAATAAAAAAATGGCATACTTCTTTTTTTTGTGGGGGCGTTGACGGTCCACAATAAAAATAATATTTATAATGTTCAAGTACTATAGTAAGATGTTCAAGAGTAAGATTGAAAAGTATTGGCTTATATTTTCTCTGGGTACACTACAACATGGTAAAGAAATCAAACTAATACGAAACAATGTGTACCACATTTACAAACCTCTTGCGACATTTTCCCATGCAAACCTACCACCCTACAAAATTAAGGACCTCATTAGGATGGCGGACGGACCTGTGTCCGTCCGCCACCCCAGAGTAGGAGGGACCATCCGCAGGGGCAGCGGCGGTCCCTACATGCAGATTAGGAAGTGACCGCCACCCTGGCGGTCACATCCTCTATTTTTAACATTGCGGTGGTGCGGCTTCAAGCTGCGCCCGCCGCAATGGTAAAAATGCATACATTGCATTTGTATGCAGAAAGCGGCAGGCACCGTGCGGTGCCTGCCGATTTTTGCATACAAATGCAGATGTTATCATAGGTACCCCCCATTTGCACCCCCCACCCCCCCTTCACCCAGGGGGCAGGCAATGGGCCCCTGCAGAGAAGTTCCACAAGCTTTTCCACGGCGGAAAACCCACCGCGGAAAAGCATGTTTCACAGCCCATCCTAATATGGCTGGCGGTGTCTGAGAGACACCGCCACCATAGTAGAGCTTTTCCGCCGCGGTTGTAAGCCAGCCGCTGCGGAAAAGCTGCAGACGGAAACCAGGACCCACCAGCCATCCTAATGTGGCGGTGGGTCTTTGGTGAGTCCGCTGCGGTTTTTCCGCATCCTCCGGCCCGACGGTGGCTTCCGCCGCCCCGGAGGATGCGGCCAAACCGCAATCATAATGAGGCCCTATGTGTGGGCCTCAATGACGCCCCTCAAACCACGGAAACAATTACCCCACAAAAATTTCTAAACTGTATGAGCGGGACTGCGAGCCCTTCACCTGGTGCCCTGGAGTCCAACACTCCCAGACCTGGTCCTACAGTGTCCTGGGGGGAAACAGCCATTACAACGCGGTAATAATCACGTTTGATCGTCACAAGGAAGCCATTAGCAAGCATATGGCTTTACGACACATGCTTTTACAACTAGTGTGCATTTACCATGCATGTTAAACGCATATCTTAATGATATCTTTGTGTTGACGAACACACGTTGTAATGGCTCTGGCTTACGACCTTCAAATCAGTTTTTAGGTATACGTGTGACCAAGTCATAGGATCGGAGGCCAAGGACAAACACCATGGTGTCTGTACCAGGAAATCTCATGGATCTTCGAGAAGATAAGCGGAGAGTAAAATGAAAGTAACGGGTATAATAAAAATAACGGAGAAAAACTACTAAAATGGCGGTGGACGGAGTATGTAATCAACGTTTGGTGACTCAACACTACATTTCAAATAAACATAGATACAATATGTTTATTAATATATTACAAAAGTATAGCAGTGGATGACACACACGGCCCGGGAAAAGAAAGCAGCAAATTTAATACCTGAAATGAGGAGAGGTTTGCTTGGTGAACTTGAAGAAAAAGAAAAAAACGTGGGCTTGGAAACGAGACTGTGCATGCGTAGAGAGTACAACTGGTGCACAAAAAAAAACCCGGAAAGTTTTACATACAATCATAGAAATACAGCTCTTTTTTTGACCAGTAAAGTTAGTTCTTAAAAAGAACATTTTATTTTTTTGCCCCAAATCCCCCTCACCATGAACGCAGACGGCTCCCAGGGTCCTTTATGAGCCCGCATTGCTTTATCAGAGACATCACCTTATATGCTGCTCTCTCTTTCAAAAAACAATCTGCTTTCTTGAAAGAGAGAACAGATTAACTTGCTCTCTTTTTCAAATAGGAAAGCGGTTTCCTGTGGTAAAGTAAAAGCAGCGCCGATACCGCCATACCATACCAAACAGCAGTGTCCCGGAAGCACCCACCCCGAGACACTGCAAGAACGTACCCTGGAAGATGGTGGGCCACAGGGCCACCAAGGGTTCCAGGAGGGGGGCAGCGCGACCCCCTCCCAACATTAAAAACCCCAGGGAAATGCAGGTACCCGGTGTTGGAAGGTCATTTTACATATTACTGCCCCAGGAAGGTGGCGGTCCCCGCAACGTGTACAGGGAGAGAGATAGGGAGAGCTGAAAACACACTTTAAATTTTTTTTTAAAGCCTCGACGTCATGACGGTCCCCGAGGGGAAGAGGATCATAACCCCCCGCATACTTCAAAATAAAACCACAGAGGGGTGGCATTCCCCGGTGCTCGGGGCACCTTACAAGCCCCCCACTTTGAAAAAAATTGCCCCCCCGGGACCTGTTGAATAAAACAGACTTCTATTTTTTATTTCCTTCTTTGACCGCGTATGTATACCATACGCGTACCCCCCGATTTTTTATTTTAAAAATTGAGCCTAAAGATCCATGTACGACCCCCTGAGCAAGCCTAGAGGGTCAGGATGTTTCTACCCTGCCCCCTTTCCTTATTTCTCAACTTTGTTTTACTGTTTTCTTGTGAGTCGCTTTTATCAACGAAGAAGATGGCTACCAACACTTCCTGGTTTGGAGTGTTCACACACAGTTGACAGCCAATCAGCATGCAGCTCGTGCTCGTAATTGTACGCATTTCCGGACACGTGCTGTGCTCCTTCGCTAGATATCGCTATGATTTTACTTGTAATTTTCTAAGGAACTACTGAACGGATTTACACCATTTAACAAAAAGCACAATCTGCTAACCAAACTCTAGGTCTCTGCCAAATTTGGTGTAATTCCGTTCAGCCTTTCGGGCTGTAGCCCTGGCTAATAGTCCCTATGGAAAATTGCATGGGAAAACACGTTTGAGACCCCCTTTTTTCTCTGCCCCCACTTTACGAATCACCCCCAAACTTTCAGGGAAGGAGCGGAACTGAGCAGACCATTTTCTTGGAGAAATTTGCAAAGATTCGTCCATCAAAACCAAAGTTATCCCAAAGAGAATGTTTTGGATTTCCTTTGGAAAGTAGGTCCTAACTATAACTATAACTATAACTATACTATAACTATAACTATAACTATATATGGATTGCAGGGCTTTACAGGTAAGTAGACACATAAATAAATAAAACTAATTTTGTTGCGTGCCCTGCATCCCCAAATGCAATGCAATGCGCGCAACAATATTTGTTTTGTTCATTTATATGTTTGCTTACCTGTAAAGCTCTGTAATCCATAGATTACTACCCCCCACCCTGCCCCTCTCCCTCACCACATCACCACCCTGCAAGTATACCCATTACCAACTGCGGCTGCCTCTGGGGCTTTTTAAATTGTGGGAGGGGGAGCACGTTACCCCCATTCTGGAGCAGTCGAGGGCCCTGGGTAACACCAATCCCCAGGATTGGCTCCTGCTGTGTCTCAGGGTGCCTACCCCGGGACGCTCCTGGTTGGTATGGCAGGGTGGGAGTCGAGGTTCCCGATCTGTCATAGCAAACTTGAGGGCATATTAAAATTTTGCCGCATTTAAAAAAAAGCCCTTTTTACTGTTTAGGCATATATACAACATTGGGGACCGTGGGTGGAGCCCCAATCTCTCTATGGTCCTAGCCAGCTCCTAGTGTCCTTCTGAAGCCGCCATTACTTTTCCACATGGGGACCTGTTAATATGCAGCTCCCCTTGGGGAAAAGCAATCTGCTTTGCATTTTGAAGGAGTGAGCAGGTTTCCCTGTTCTCTCTTTCAAAATCCAAACCAAGTTTGCTATGGCAGGGCGGGAGCTTCAGCTCACACCCTGTCATAGCAAACAGCAGTGTAGAAAAAAATCTTCCGGTAAGACAACAAAGGATTATCAAGCCGATTTAGCTGCAGTTGCTGCCAATAAAGAGGCGATAATTTTAACGCTGTCCTTGTAAATATACCCCTAAGTTTTGGAATGTCGACAATCCCATCTCCCATTTAAATATCCACAAAGTATTTAGTGAAGCGCACACTGTGACACATGAAGCAGCTGTGTCTGATTGGGATCGATAAAGATTTGCCATTGTTGAGTACAGAGTAGGCAAATTGTACATGGGGTTTTGTAACTCCAGTGGCTATTGCTCACGCACTCTCTTGAGGTTAATTTGAAGAGTTGTATACTTCTTTTGCTCCTAATGTACACAGTGTTCTTTTGTCTCTGTTTGCTTTCTCCTCTATCATGGAGAGGACTTTGGGTAAATATGATGGTTTCTGTACAGCCAGCACCTTTGAACCCTACCCCCAAACTGCTTACTATCTGTTACCGTAGTAACAGTTCATGGAACACTTTATTGAGCACACAGGTCACAAGTTCAGCACACAATGTTGCTAATCGCGGCTACAGCCTCTGGCAAAGAGCTGGTAAAGAGTTAGCCTCGGTATAACACTTCTAGTTATAAACATCATTCTTTTCTTAGTAAAACTTTGAGCCCCGTTAGTTATTCTTTTACAAATTAAGGGGTATCATTTTAACGGTTTCCTTGTAAATATGCCCCCAAGTACTGTGTTATTGTCACATGTGAATTGAGCGCGGAAGGGTACAGAGACATTTAGTAGTCTAGGAGACGCCTCCTTCCCGAGAATTATTTACTAATTGTTCGAAGAGTTGTGAGGCAACTTAAGTTTGGGGATTGTCATATTCAGGATTTTTGTTTCAATATGCAGGGTGTGCCTCGGTAGTCTCTGAATCCTCGGTGGTGCTAGGCAGTGCCTTATTTGTTTTGTAATCATACGAGCAGTACTTATGGTGTTATAAAGTGATACACTCATAGAACTCTTGTACTTGTATAATTACTCAGGATTTATGTGCCTAAGAGTTACTTATATTATTTTTTGTAGGTGCACTGTAATGTTAAATAGTATTGACTTTAAAATCTTCTATAGCAGATGATTCTCACACTAAATAATAGTCAAATGTTGTCATAAAAAGAAGACCTTTACACTCAGTTATTTTTTTTCAATTATCCTTTATTAAAACAGAAATAAATAAATAGAAATGTAACTTTAACAGAACAGTATATTAAACAAAACCTGGGATGGACTCCAGTGGTATCAGCGTAGGTAACCTGCAAAACAAAAATGAAACATAAGTTTGTGTTCTATGTCGAAGAGGTAAAAAAAGCTAGTTCGAATTAAAGGATCATACTGAAAATAGAAGGGAGGGTAGTGGGAAGAGAAGTGGAGGGAGAGTTAAAATAGAGAGGCAGGAGGAGATAGAGTGTTGTCTTATTGCACTCAGTCTTTAGTGTTTACTGTTTGTCACTCATTTGTCTAGGACGCAGGGATCTTCAAGATAGAGTGTGGTTTAAGAAGTCCTTAAAATTAAATACTTGAAGCCAGAGATCGCCGTTGTTTGATAATGTAGTCCCTCGCAGACAGGCTTCAGGTCAAACAACAGTACAGAAACAACCTTATTGGCAGTACTGGATGACATCAGAAGTCAGGTTGATGAAGGTAAAACGGTGGCCCTGATATTGTTAGACTTATCAGCGGCTTTTGACACCGTATCTCACAACCTCCTGATGCAAATGTTAGCCGCAAAAGGATTGCAGGGAAAGGCCCTGACCTGGTTGGAGTCTTTCTTAACAGACAGATCACAATCTGTCCGATTAGGCAGCTACAACTCCACACCCAGTAAGATCAAGTATGGTGTACCACAGGGGGCATCATTAAGTCCAACATTATTTAATGTCTATGTATCATCATTGGCCAAGATCGGCAAAAAGTGGGGCGTTAACATCTGCTCTTACGCCGATGATACACAACTAATGATTGCCTTAGATGGGGAAGAAGATCCCAAAAAAAGACTACTAAACTGTCTTTCTGAACTATCCAGATGGATGCATAATCACTGCCTGAAATTAAATGCCGATAAATCGGAGATTTTACTGTTTGATGGATCCCAGCAACTTTGGGATGACACATGGTGGCCTAACATTCTTGGTGCCCCCCCCCAAACCTACCCAGACAGCAAGGAACTTGGGAATCTACATCGACAATAAATTGTCAATGAATAACCACGTGATAACTATCTGTGGTAAAAGCTTTGCATTACTGAAAATGTTACGAAGAGTGTTCCCATGGATTCCTTTGGAATGTAGAAAGATCCTAGTACAGTCATTATTAATCAGTAGACTTGACTATGGGAATTCCCTTTTCATTGGCATGGCAGATTACTTATTCTCTAAATTACAGCTAGTTCAGAATGCGGCAGCAAAAGCCGTCTGTAATAAAAGAAAATACGACTCTGCCACAAGCTGTCTGAGAGCATTACACTGGCTGCCAATGAGAGAAAGAGCCACATTTAAAATACTATGCCTCACCCACAAAGCATTGCACAAAACAGGTCCAACCATCCTAAAAAACAGAATCAACTTCTATGTTCCACTTAGAAATCTTCGCTCCCAATACACAGCAAGAGCAACAACCACTAGAATAAGGAAGGCTAGGATGGGAGGCCGCACCTTTTCACACTTGGCAGCTAATCTATGGAATAACTTACCGACAGATTTGAGACTCACAGACGACCATCTTGCCTTTAGGAAAAAACTCAAAACAACACTGTTCCCTAAGACCCAATAAACCACCATATCACCGACAACAACCACCAGTTACACGTACACTGTTAATTTTAGCGCCATGATATCCTTTCAGGATGAATGTCAGCGCTTTATAAGTACTTTTACCATTACCATTACATTATTACTTACTGGAAAATCGCTTGTATGCACCTGTGCAGCCAGAGTGCTGCACCCCAGTCCCCACCACAATATGCTCAACTGTAGGTCTTGCACACTGAGGCTTCACAGCTCCCCTGCCACCACGGGTGTGTCCTACGATGTGTTGGTGCAAGCTTCAAATCCGGGATACATTTGTATGGAAGAGCAGGTCTCCACAATGGAACGGTATCTTGATACTGCCATGGAAGATGTTAGACTGTTCGGGGCATCATTGCAAGAGAGACTTCCCGCTCAGCCCCTTTCAGCCAATCAATTATTTCTGTAAAGAGAGAAGTAATTTAATGGAGGAAACGTTTGCAGGTAAATTAATGTTTATTTTAAGGTTGGTAGAAAATAGGAGTTGAGTGCATCCTTCGTTTTTGAAGTACGATCAATCATTAGTGATAATCATGGTTCAAAGAGCATTTGGAATGCACGAGAAAACACAAGGTTAAAATATAATATATCATGGTAATGTTTATATACATAGGAATAGAGCGTTTGCTAGAAGCTTAATGTTCATGTGTAATGCAGTGGCGGGAGCCTGTGTGCATGTACACTCAGTAAGGAAGTAACTAAAGTGTCCTAAAAGCTAACGTTACGTGTCTGTAGAGCAGCGCTTGTTGCTGGCTGAGGCCTATAGTACGGTCCAGTAGGTCCTTAAAATTAGATCGATGTGATTGAATGAGGTGGGAGATTACTGGAAAGGGGCGACCACTCGGTCCCCCCGAACGTATGGCGGAGTGCCTCGATCCCCCCGGGAAGCCATTTTTGGGCGGGAGGCGCGTCTCGGCTGGTATGCCCGAAGCGGCGTAGCCGGGGCGCGTTTTTTCCCGCCCTAGAGTGGGCTGGCCTAGACACCGACGTAGCCAGCCCCGCCCTAGGGGCAGGCAGGGGCAGGTTTACGCCCGCCCTGAAGACGGATAAAAAGAGACGCAAGACCAGAAGACGTCCTCTTGTTCTTGTGCTCCGAAGCTGCACCTCCTCGCTACACGTGAGCTCGGGACAGAACGAAGAGCCAATTTTGAGCGTTTTGATCTTTTTCTTTGTCTTCTAGATACTTCGTCGGAGAGATGCCCAAGAAAGGCGCAAAGAGAATGACGACTGAGCAGATGGTTCGGGCCCTTTTTAAGGATATGTCCGACATAAAGAAGCGGCTGGCGGAGCGAGACGGGGAGGAGGGATCAGGCCAACCACCGGCTGGAGGGAGACCTAAGAGGCCGAGAAGGGTTCCAGCCGGGGGGGATGTCCCGGCTCCCTCTGCCCCGCTCGAGGTGCCGACCCCGCTACCGATGGAAGGGAATCCAATCCCCGTTGTCATCACCCGACATCCAACGAGGATATGCCCCCCGAGCTGGCAGCACAGCTAGCAGCGTGGTTGGGCGATAGTACTGAGGGCGCCACGGCTGCCGAGGTACAGGCGCTGATAAGAAAGCTGCGTAAGGAAAAAGAAGCAGCCAAGGTGACCGCGCCGGTGGCGGTGATAGAAAAGCCACAAGTGGCAGAAGCAGCATCCGGTTCAGGTAAGCGGCCATTGCCGATCGCAAGGGACGAGTCAGCACCCTCTCGTAGAGAAAGATTGGGGCAGCATGTTCCTTTAGCAATAAAAGAAAAGATTTGGGCGGGGGAATACGTGAATATATTCTCCTTGCTTGTCGATCATTATGAGGTAGAGCATGTCAAGAGTCAGAAGGACCTAATGCATCCAAGTGTTTGGCGCGCAAAAATGGCCGCCTTTAAGGTAAATGAGAATATTGGCAACTGGGGCAATGCGTGGGGTATTTTTACATCGATTTTGGGGGAACGTAGGCCCGAGTTGCTACCTGAGTTTCCCATTTATCAATCACGAATTATGGGTTACTCGACAGCGTATCAAGGTAACCATTGGTTCTGTTATGACAATCTGTTCAGGAAAGAAAAGGAGCATAACAAGAGTTTGACTTGGGATTGTTACGATTCTGTGACATGGGATAAAATGAAAGAATCAGGAATGTTAAGAATGCCATTGGTTGGGAGCAATGTTGTTGATTACTCCCGCCAAAATGTGGGGACGCCCTTTCGACCAAATACGAGCACCGACGATTATTCGAGACCCGCAGGCAATACAGGGAAAAAGGGTTTCTGCTTTAATTTCAACAAAGGGAAATGTACCAGGCCTCCGGGATCGTGTAAATTCAAACATGAATGTAGTACTTGTGGGTCGTCCCATCCTGAGTCATCGTGCAGAGCCAGAACGAGTGAGAATGGGGGTAAGGGAGGCGCCAAACAGGTCTAAGTTAGTCCGAGGGGCGCCTTTACCAACCCCGATTGATACCTTGGCAATGATTCCCTGGCTCAGCGAATACCCGGATCGTACTTCTGCTGGGGTGCTGCGGAACGGTTTTACACATGGTTTCCGCATCCCGGTGGGGGACTTTCAGGGTGTAGGGACGTGCAGAAATCAACTTTCCGTTTTACAACATACCTCTGTAGTGCAAGAGAAGATTCAGAAAGAGGTTAGCCGGGGACGGGTCGCCGGCCCGTTTAGTGTACCCCCGGTACCGTATTTTGTTTGTTCTCCGTTAGGGGTGGTCCCCAAGAAGGACCCAGGTGAGTTTCGTTTGATCCATAATCTGTCTGCTCCACATGGTCTTTCGGTGAACGATGCAATTGATCCAGAGGTTTGTTCGGTGCGATACGCATCGTTTGATGAGGCAGTAGCCATCTTGAATCGCCTGGGGCCCGGGACGTTGATGGCGAAATCAGATATCGAGTCAGCGTTCCGGTTGCTCCCGGTACACCCAGACGACCAGCGTCTTCTGGGATTCGGGTTTCAGGGGTCATTTTACATGGATAGGTGTATGCCAATGGGATGCTCTATATCATGTGCTTATTTTGAGAAATTCAGTACTTTCCTGCAATGGGTGTTCACTAAGAAAACGGGTTTCCGAAATGTAATGCACTACCTTGACGACTTTCTGTTCCTTGGCCCCGCCGGAAATCCCGAATGTGCCCAGGCCTTAGCTGAATTCTGTGTGTTGATGGGTCATTTTGGCGTGCCATTGGCACCAGGTAAAACTATGGGTCCCACGACTTGCCTCGAGTTTTTGGGGATCGAGTTGGACTCTGGGGAGGGGTGTTTCCGTTTACCAGCTAGCAAAGTGTTGAAATTCAGGGCAGCCCTCCAAGTATGTTTAACTGCATCTAAGGTTACACTGCATCAGTTGCAACAATTGGTGGGGAAGTTGAATTTTGCCTTGAGGGTGATCCCAATGGCCCGCCCCTTTTCCCGCTCAATCGCCCAAGCGATGGTTGGCCTAAAGGAGGGTCATCATCGCACGAGGTTATCGGCCGAGGTCCGCCAGGACATGCGTATTTGGTTAGCATTTTTGGCGGACTTCAATGGTCGAGTCGTCTGGAACAAGCCAGCCGTGTCCTCCGAAGAGCTTGGGCTATGGACTGATTCAGCGGGAAGCATAGGCTTTGGCGCCATCTTCGGCAAAAAATGGTCGGCACAAAGGTGGCCCCTATGGTGGCATGAGAAGGGGCTGACGAGTAATATTGCTTTCCTTGAACTATTTCCCATTCTGGTGGCCCTGAGAACCTGGCCTGAAGGGTTCAGAGATCATTCTGTCGTGTTCTGGTCTGATAATATGACCGTTGTAGAATGCATCAATAGTCAGGCAGCCCGTTGTAAACTGATTTTGAGGCTGCTCAAAGAAATTGTCTTACTGTGTATGCAACTTAACGTGATATTCAGAGCAAAACATGTCCCGGGGGTGATGAATCAGGCGGCTGATGCACTGTCTCGTTTTCACATGCAGGCTTTCTCGGGTTTCCTTCCTTCAGCGGACCCAGAGCCGGCACCCTTCCCCGAAGCTCTCTGGTCTCTCGGTGCCCCGAACTTCGTCACCTCGTGGGAGAGAGTCTAGCACCCAGGACAAGGAAGGCATATGAAGGGGCGTTTCAGGCCTATTTAGCCTTTTTGGGGACTGAGAGAGGGGGACTTTGGGGTCAGGAAGAGTGGGTAGTACATTTTCTGATGTCCTTACGTAGGGCTGGGAAGTCGGTGGCTACGGCCCAAAGGCATCGTGCCGCCATTTCCTTTGTTGCCAGGGCCCACAACATCCAGGACCCGACAGCGTCTTTTGCAGTACAAAAGGCGCTGCGTGGGTGGCAACGCCTTGAGGGGCGCAGAGTAGATGTGAGACGACCGATAGGTCTGGATAGGTTGTCCCAGTTGCTGGCCACACTCCCTACCACATGCTCGTCTCCTTTCGAGACATATTTGTTCCGGACTGCATTTACGCTGGCATTTCACGGGGCTATGAGGATAAGTGAGCTGGTTGCAAGGAACAAACAGGATGTGGTGGGGGGGTTGTGCCGGGAACACGTTCAGATCAGGGGCGATGCGTTGATTGTCTCCTTTCTCAGGTCCAAGGCCGACCAAGATGGGAGGGGGGACTGCACGATCATTCGCAGGACCCCCGGGTCTTCCATGTGTCCGGTACAGTGTTTAGAAGATTACCTAGCACGAAGGGTGGCATCATGGGGGGGGACATTGTTGAGGCATGCAGACGCCACCCCGCTGACGAGGTTTCAGTTTCGGCGGGTGCTTGCAATGGCCATTGCCGCAGCGGGCTTGGACCCGGGCGAATTCGGGACCCATTCCTTTCGAATAGGGGCTGCCACTGAAGCTACAGCCAGGGGTCTTAATGTAGAACAAGTGAAACGAGTGGGGCGTTGGTCCTCCAATTGTTATAAGAGATATGTGCGATTGCACATGTTGTGAAGCTGTAATCATGTACTCACGCTTCTTGTCTTTTGTTTGTTTTCAGTTGCGCAAGCCTACGCGGCAGGGCGGACTATGCAGTCGACCCATCACCAGGCCAGCGGTCAGACATCACCGGCTGTGAGAAAGGAGGTGTGGGTCGTGGGCCACTCATACGTGAGACGGGCCGCAGACGTATTCAAAGCAGGTGACATGATTCACGTACCTGGGGAATACGGGTACAGAGTGTCCTTCTACGGAAGAGGCGGTCTCTGTATTGACCAGTTTCAAGCATTCTTTGAGGGTTTGTTAGGGCGGATGAGGTCACCGCCGTCCATAGTCATAGTGCATTTAGGGGGCAATGATTTGGTCACCACCGGTAGACGACTTCTCCTGGAGGCTATGCTTTCCACGGTAAGTTGGTTAGCGAGGAGAGTTCCGGGGTGCATAATTGCGTGGTCTCATATGATCCCACGAAAAGTGTGGCGGGGGGCTATCTCGATCCCTGCTTTGAATCATTCTGTGAGAAAACTGAATAACAAAGTGAGTAGGTTGTTCCGTTCCAAGACATTGCATTCGATCTCGCATAGTTGTATTAACGATGACAGTATGTATTTGGGGGATGGTGTGCATTTGTCAAGGGTGGGGAATGAGTTACTCATAGGGGACTTCTTAGCTTGGTTGAAAACGTTAAAACATGACCTTTAGGTAGGAGTTTTGTGGGGGGTCCGGATAGCCGGTCAACTATCCGGACCTGTGGCGGTAAGGTCATGATCGGTGAGCACTAATTAGAAGATCCCTATGAGTGGGCGTCACCCAACACGGATGGGAGTGCTCGGGAGAGGTGGCCATTGGCCCCTCAATGGGGAGGCGGTCCCGTCTAAGGGTGGGTCGCCGGAAGTAAAGGAAAGGCGGTCAAGGCCCCTTCCTTTGTAGGAGGGGTTACAGCCCCCTCCTGGGGAATTTCCCGGGGCCAGTGTCATCTGCGACGGCAGATGCGGTAAGTTGTGTGGGGTGGGGGGAGGTCCACGATACCTTCTAGATACCTCACACGAGTCTTCGAACGACCTTTAAATGGCGTCGAGTCTTAAGTGCCCCCGTCAAGTCAAGGGAAATTGTTAGTAGTTGCACTTGAGGTAAGCCTCTGTGCTGTCGCCCCTCCCAAGTGGGAGGGGTAAGTCTGGTTAGGGATCTTGACACCGGTTATGACCTTGCCGTTGGCCCTTAAACGTTAGGATGTACAATTTCAGTATTTCTAGAGAATGTTTTGTAGGATGCTAGTTCGGCTAGGAGAACCTCTGTATTAGAGAATATGTTAAGGTTAGCCAAACATCGCAATGTGTTAATGAAATTGTACATAACATGAAACGTTTAATGTTTTTAATTCTGTTTTAATAAATACGGCCGGGAGGGTCACTCCCTCCCACTTCCAAAAACTTTAAGAACTGTTTCCGGTTTCCCTCCTTTTGGGGATTGTGTTGAGAGGGGGTGGCTGGTATCTCAGCCATATGGAAAGGGGCGACCACTCGGTCCCCCCGAACGTATGGCGGAGTGCCTCGATCCCCCCGGGAAGCCATTTTTGGGCGGGAGGCGCGTCTCGGCTGGTATGCCCGAAGCGGCGTAGCCGGGGCGCGTTTTTTCCCGCCCTAGAGTGGGCTGGCCTAGACACCGACGTAGCCAGCCCCGCCCTAGGGGCAGGCAGGGGCAGGTTTACGCCCGCCCTGAAGACGGATAAAAAGAGACGCAAGACCAGAAGACGTCCTCTTGTTCTTGTGCTCCGAAGCTGCACCTCCTCGCTACACGTGAGCTCGGGACAGAACGAAGAGCCAATTTTGACCCACCCACCAGCCCCTGAGGACAGCCAGTTGTTTTGTAATAAAGTGAATTTATAAGTATGTTTTCCGTTTCGTTTACAGGCTGTGAAGCTATCAGTTTGATATTGATCATAATAAAGAATGGTGAATGTTGTGTAGGTTTTTACGATTAAAATGATTTGATATAGTGTTGCATTTTTAAGCATGCTCTTTCGGTCGTAGCGACCAATGTTTACATAGGTTTGAGTAAGAATTGTCGTATTTATTTTTTGGTAGGCGGTAAGGTCATGATCGGTGAGCACTAATTAGAAGATCCCTATGAGTGGGCGTCACCCAACACGGATGGGAGCGCTCGGGAGAGGTGGCCATTGGCCCCTCAATGGGGAGGCGGTCCCGTCTAAGGGTGGGTCGCCGGAAGTAAAGGAAAGGCGGTCAAGGCCCCTTCCTTTGTAGGAGGGGTTACAGCCCCCTCCTGGGGAATTTCCCGGGGCCAGTGTCATCTGCGACGGCAGTTGCGGTAAGTTGTGTGGGGTGGGGGGAGGTCCACGATACCTTCTAGATACCTCACACGAGTCTTCGAACGACCTTTAAATGGCGTCGAGTCTTAAGTGCCCCCGTCAAGTCAAGGGAAATTGTTAGTAGTTGCACTTGAGGTAAGCCTCTGTGCTGTCGCCCCTCCCAAGTGGGAGGGGTAAGTCTGGTTAGGGATCTTGACACCGGTTATGACCTTGCCGTTGGCCCTTAAACGTTAGGATGTACAATTTCAGTATTTCTAGAGAATGTTTTGTAGGATGCTAGTTCGGCTAGGAGAACCTCTGTATTAGAGAATATGTTAAGGTTAGCCAAACATCGCAATGTGTTAATGAAATTGTACATAACATGAAACGTTTAATGTTTTTAATTCTGTTTTAATAAATACGGCCGGGAGGGTCACTCCCTCCCACTTCCAAAAACTTTAAGAACTGTTTCCGGTTTCCCTCCTTTTGGGGATTGTGTTGAGAGGGGGTGGCGGGTATCTCAGCCATAATCATTACGGAAGGCAAGATTGCTTTTTATCACATGCACACTCAGGATAGTGCACCCCACCCCTCCTGCAGAATCACTCTCAACAGGAGTCTGTAGGGCAGCACTGCTCGTAGGCTTAGGCCTACCTTATGGTATAGATGGTATTTAAAATGAGACAGGGATCTGACTGAATGAGGTCAAAGATCACAAATTAACATAGCACTTGGCAATATTGCTTATTCGCACGTGTGCATTGTGCTTGATGCATCCCACCCCTCTCGTAGGTCCACCTTGAAGAGGTGTCTGTAGGGAAGTGCCTGCTGGCTCAGATCTACAGTATGGTCCAGCAGGTCTTTAAAATGATTCAGAGATGCAACAGAATGAGTTGAGAGATCACGTCATTAGGCAGGACAATATCATTTGTTCGCACTGCGTTTATTTGGAAGCCTTGTGCACCTAGGCCGCTCTGCTTACCTTTTTCAAACACTGCATTTAGCAAAGGTCACAACTTGAATTCGCTTTGGATCTGTCCTGCAGACAATGTTAAATTCAGCCTTGATTTATTTATCGGCAGTGTGGACAGCAGGGTTCATAACTTGAAAAGAGAAAGAGAAATAGTGTGAGGGAGGAAGAGAGAGCGAGAAAGAGTGAAGAGAGGAAGAGAGAAAAAGAAAAAATAAGACAGGGAGAGGAAGAGAGAAAGAAAGATTTTGAAAGTGTGAGAGAGAGAAAGTAATAGATTGATTAGGAGAGGTAGTGTTGATACTGGAGAAAATCTTCGCAGCTCACCTTTTTGCCTCCGGTGTGTGTCAAACCGTGTGCTGGGTTATAGTGCACCCTCAAGTTTAGTGATCTGAAAGATAGTATACAATTAGTAATTGCAGAGTACATACAACTGCTCACGTATATTTCTGCATTACGCCGTTGCACACCCAGGCTACTGTATTACATCAACTCCCACTGCAAGGAGGTGTCTGTGCGCTCTTTTACTCCCAGGGTGCTCTACCCTATGTACTCCCACTGCATTACTGTGCTCCCAGACTGCTGCACCGCATCCACTCCCAGTGTCCGAAGGTGAGTGCTCGGTCCTGCGCACCCAGACTGTTGCAACCTATCCACTCCAATTGCCCGGAGGTGATTGTACATTCCAACACACTCAAGTTGCTGTACACTATCCACTCTCCCCGCCCAGAGGTGACTTCTCGTTGCTTTGGAAAGAAGCTTCTTTGCCCACCTTGTGCCACTGGCGTGTTTCAAAGAGGGTACACCAAGTGTCGAAGCAACCTTCTTAGGCATTGTTACGATGGCCACGCATCATCGCAGATTTCTCAAACGTTGAGCTTTTGAGATGTTAGGGGGACACCAATTTGTGAAACACAACCTGTTAGATAAAAAGAAAGGTAAGATTGTGCGTCATTTGTTCATCAAAGGAGAGAGGAAGAGAGAGAGTGAGAGAGTGAGAGAGTGACTCTGAAAAGAATATTTGCAGCTCACCTTTCTGTCACCGGTGTGTCTTCCACCACGTGCCGGGACATATTGCACCCTGAAGCTCCACATCTAAAAGATAGTAGAAGAAAGATGTTATGATTGGTAATTGCCACTATTTTAATGTGGAGTATAATAACATCGCCCTTTCACACACCTTCCCTCCCCCATTAAAAATACAACCATTTGTACGGTTCCAACTTGTTTAATGGGTTTCGATTTATGGACAATTAGTAGAGTAGTAATGGTTTACATCGGGTTATAGAAAACAAGTAGTGCGCAGCCATACACATGGTGTCAATCATCACCCCCTTGTCTAGGCACGATTATTGAAACCTCATGTGCTATTGGAGTCTATTACGCGCAGCAAGCCCATAATAGATTCCAATAGGCCATGGACGGAGCAATGCGCCCACCTCTCGCCAATTACGTCTTTTAGAATAAGTTGCTCGCAAAGGCCAATGGTTTAGCACGGAAGGAAACAGACAAGCACAAGCGTATGCGATTCATAGGTTAGGTTCCTATCCCCGTTTTTTCTCATAGAAAATGTTTTGCGCTGAGTGAGCAGTACTGTGCACTACAACGAAGGCACGAGTTGTACTGCACACAGTAACGGAAGCCCGAGTCCTAAATGAATTGAAAAAGGAAAGGTTGTCAAAATAAGATGGTATATTTAAAGGTACATAGTATAAAAAAATAAATATTCATCTACTTCGCTACGCATTTGGGAGTGACGGACATTTGATTGACTATAAAAACATTCCTGCTATTCGAAAAAAAATACAAATGTAATAAGATAGGGTATGTAGCACTGCGTACACCTAAATCGCTTTGTCACCTTTTTGTATCCAGTCTGCTGTATCTCATCTACTCCCTCCAGTGCACAGCCGGGCCTCACTGCTCACCTTTTTGCGGACAGGACACCTTCTACTTCATGCAGTGCCACTCTGCCACCAAGAAGTCTCCCATTTGGTGCTGAGTCTTTATATCACTATGGCTAAGGACATGCTCGTGCACCCATCATCATCGCAGGTTGCTCACCCGCTCAGTCCTTGCGGTACCACTAACTCAGTGACCAAAGATGCCACACACGTGGTAGTGGGCCCCCCTGTTCAGTGGTTCAGGCCTACATGAGGCGTACGAACCACCAGTACGGGCCATCACAGCGCTTGCGATGGGAGCTACTCTAAAATGTCGTAGAACACGTGTGCTCTGTCTTTTTTATTGGTAGGCTCACATGTCTTGTGATCCCTGTGCTGGATGGGTGTGGTGTGGGCATATACCAGCAATTAGGAAGTGTGTGTGCCGTTCTGAGAACTAGACCTGTAACTAGCAGATCACTAGAATGAAAATCTGGGCCATGTAGCGTTGTTGTGATTTCCTGTAAGCATAATCGGAGTGGGCTGGCCTGACGTATGCCGGTGCTGTGCAAGGTTGTGAACAATGACTCCGGAGCTAAGGACGTGGCTCCGTTGTGAGCTATTCAAGAAATCAAGTGATTCAGGTGTTTGTGTTGTAGTTATGCTGTCATCCGGATTTTAAATGCAACTGTGTTACTATGTCTGTGAGGTCCCACAACATGGAAGGTACGGGGTATCACTGACCCTATATTGATCCATAGTTTCACACATAACAGATGGTGGACATGATGCATTTCTGTGAATATGAATGTTTGTTGTACATTCAGTGGAGTGTTGTAGCTGTAGCAATACAGGGCTATGAAATCTTTAGGTTGCAGTTTTTGGCACATGAAGGGCAGCTAATATATATACTTATGTGGTCATTCGGGTATACTGTCGAACTTGGTGCTGGAAATCAGTGTTGGAGCTTCGGAGTCGCATCCACATCCTGTTATTGTAGACAAATCACGTAATCTACGCATGTCTGAAAATGTACTGTAAATACGGTGGTCATGTAAATGGCTAAAATAGCTTTGGGTCGACTTTGCGTTATATAAATATGCTGCAAAAAAAAATTGAGCAATCGCACAAAGTTATACATTTACTAATCACTTTGCTTGAAGTACTGTAATGTTCCAGTTTCTACGTTCGTATTTGTAGAATGAGCGAGAGAAAGTTATATATAATGTGGTAGGGCCCAGGGGCAGCATTTTACAAACATAAAGAATACACAGACACAGATAGATAATTGAAGTGGGCTCGACTCCATTTTATTACATTGCTGTTGGTAACAAGTACAATAGTAATCATCCTATCATACACAGAAATTCCATTATAAATGGTTTATGACTTCTGCTGTACAAAGGTAGGAGCACTACATGTGAAATAATACACAGAAGATTCTATCGTAAAGGGTTCATGAGTTGTGGTGCACTAAGGTAGGGGCGGTTTGTGTGGAGCCTGCGATGATGCGTGGTCCAGGCAGGCCGCACTGGTAACAATGTCTTTTGCCTACTGAATTTAGCCTTAATAATTCCACGTGGCGATTATTTATGTGTACTAAATTAGGGGTACGTCTGGTGCTTACGTGCGCTCACCCTGCGATGATACGTGGTCCGAACGGGCTGCACTGGAAGTATTGTCTGTTGCCTACTAGACTGCATCATCTGTAATCATGATTCAAATAAAAGACGAAATATATATGGAATACATTGTCAAAACTATGTAGGTTTCATGGACATTATAGTTCAAATTGTGACATATGCTGTCTGCAGTGCAGACTGCTATTCAGTGTTCCTTTGGATTTGCAGGGTGAATTTTGTTATTGAACTAAACCTATAACTGATATAAAAGAAGTTCTTGAAGGAAGGATACTAAAGGAATATTGTGTAGGTTTGAGGGACGTTATACTCAGTTTGGTACTGCACTTTGCAAATAATAAATCAAGAGGCAGGAGGTAGTGGTTAGCAAGAGCCCATGGCCATGTGAAGTTGAGTAAAGCTACACAGTACTGGTAATTCAGCGTGTCTGCAACCAGCGATGATAAGTGGTGCACTGAGTTAGTAGTACCTGAAGCAACAAGGTTCTGTGGAGCCTGCGATGATGCGTGCTCCGGCCAGGCCTCACTGGTAGCAATGTCTTTTGTCTACTGAATTCTGCTTTAATAAGTCTACATGGCAATGATTTATGGTGCACTGAGTTAGTAGTACCTTTGGCGCTTAGTATGTACGTACCCTGCGATAATGCGTGGTCGGGGAGCACAGTACTTGGACTAATGTCTTTTGTTTATTGAATTCTGCATCAATTCGATTTTAGAGTGATAGTATGCCTCATTGCTGACATAAAACTGTTCACTCTTCTTTGCGATGATTTATGGTGCACTGAGTTAGTAGTATCTTTGGCACTGAGCTTGTACGTACTCTGCAATAATGTGAGGTCCAGGGGAGGCCGCATTCGGACCAATGTCTTTTGTATATTGAATTCCGCCTAAATATGGCCACGTGGAGATGACTTATGGTGCACAGAGTTAGTAGAACCTTTGGCACTGAGCGTGTATGTAATCAGCGATGATGCGAGGTCCGGGCAGGCTGCACTGGGAGCAATGTTTTCTACTTACTGAATTCTGTCATAATAAGGCCAGGTGGAGATGACTTGTGGTGCAGTGAGATAGTGGTACCTGAAGAACTCAGCGTGTGCGCACCCTGCGATGATTCGTGGTTTGGGCGGGTCGCACTAGTACAATGTCTCTTGCCTACTGGAATGCGTCATGTGCAATCGCCATTCCAATTGAATCGTGAGCGCTCACAATGTAGATCGAAGGCAGTAGTCAGCACGGACATTGAGGAATGCTTTTTGTCACATCCTTTAACAAAATCTGAAGACATATAGTACAATTGTCTCTGCATTAAATAAAGCAAGGGAACATTCAATGCTGTCCGTAGTATAGATCCAAAGCTGAATTCAAGTTGTGAACCCTGCTGTCCGCAGTGTAGATCAAAGGCAGTATTTAGCACAGACATCGAGGAATGCTATTTGTCACATCCTTTAACAAAATCTAAGGACATATAGTACAATGGCCTCTGCATTAAATAAAGCAAAGCTTGATTCAATGTTGTCCGTAGTGTAGATCCAAATCTGAATTCAAGTTGTGAACCCTGCTGTCCCCAGTGTAGATCGAAGGCAGTAGTTAGCACAGACATCGAGGAATGTTTTTTGTCACATTCTTTAACAAAATCTGAATACATAGAGTACAATTGTCTCTGCATTAAATAAATCAAGGCTAAAGTCAATGCAGTCCGTAGTGTAGATCCACAGCTGAATTCAAGTTGTGAACCCTGCAGTCGGCAGTGTAGATCAAAGGCAGTAGTCGATATAGACATAAGTCTGCGGTGCTGTGGCATTGAGTTCGCAATGGGTCTGTATCGAGGAGGCACATACTCATGGCAGCAGCCACGTGGCAGGGTGAGGACCTTCGCTGTGGCAGAGTTGTTTGTCTTTGCACAAGTGAACCATGCCCAAGGCATAGCCTATGTATTTATACTTAGGCTTTCCTGTTTTCAGTTTCTATTTTTGGTAAATTCTGGTGGTGTTTTTTCAGTGTTTTCCAGTGATTTCCATACCTCAAAAAAACAGTGCTTTTCAGTGTTTACTCATTTTCGCGCCATAAAAAACAACTGAAACAGTGTTTTGCCGGTGTTTATTGAACGCTTTGCATTTATGATTGCTTTTTCAATTTTTCTTCAGAAATTGTATACTGCTCTTCATTTCAGAAGCTTACTAAAGTCATGAAATACTTTCCATTGTTCTATGATTCTGCAGCTCAGATTTAACAAGCATTTGCAATGCAATAGTTTTCGCATTTATGCGAGTTTAAGCTATTGGCATTGTAAATGACAAAGCCTTTTATTTATGTTTTAAAAACAAAAATAAAAATAAAAGGCATTGTTATTTGCAATCCTGTGCTCGAAGGCATTGTCCTCATCTTATCTTCCAGCTCCATCTCACGAGTAGTCTTCGCCCTTTTGTATGCTGATCCACCCTCTCCCATGGTCACTTTTTGTTCTATTTAGAAGGGGTAGGACTTGTCTCCTCCTCTCTTTCTTCTGCTAACCCATACCATCCCCACAGAGTCATCCTCCTCACACCAGGAGCAGCCCTAACCCTGTAGCGCGTGCCTTCCTTTTTCTTTTTGGACCAGACTGTAGGTTCTAGGTTGGTGTCTGTAGGAACCATGCTGTCCTGTGGCAGCTAGCCTAAGAGGCCTCAGCAACTGGATGAGAGGTAAGGGGTGTCTGAGCCAGGACGGATCTGATGCCTCCCTGGACATTTAAGCCAGCTGAACAAGGAGTGAGCCTGAACAAAGAGCAGGAGATGGAGCCATGAGTCAGGGTGCTCCATGGGACTGGAGCTGGGGTAGGACCCAGGGGGCGGGCTGTGTCCTTCAGTGGGTAATCCACTCAAATGTAAACAAGAGGTGGAACTGTTACCCCAAGAGGAGTGGTTAACTTTGAGAGGTTCGTCATTTACTCAGTTGTTATGACAAAACTTCACTCCTTTTTTTTAAGTTGCCAAATTATGTATTTCAGAGCCTGATGCTTGTTTATCTATGCCCTTTCATAAAAGTGGAAATAAGCGCTCCATTGGAAAATTCAGTTTTCATTTGATTTGAAGTTCTTTAGTTTTGAAAACACTTCTGAGTTTGTGGATTCAGAATAGTGTGTCATTCTTAGGTCTTGCTGTTCCACACCTTTAGCTGTTTGTGTCAAAAGACCTGGTGTGTACTATACCAATACTTACAGTAGGCTTTGGGGCGACCCTTTGCTGATCATTGGTTGGCTTTTTTTTCAATCTCATTTGTGTGTTTTGGTTCAATGGCTTTCCTCCTTCTTTTGTTTGTCCCCTGGTCCACAGCTGCCTTACCATGTGTTTGATTGTATGACTAGCAGTGCCTAATTTGTAAAGTATTCAGGGCACTGACCAGGGGGGCACTGAAGTTGCACCACCCATCGCCCTTGTCATTGCTGGCAAAATTCATGTGTTGTTTGCAAGCTGTTGAGAATACCAAACATTCATTATAGCTGTAATTTCCAAGTTTTAAGCCGTCAGATTATTTTGTGTAGTCTCATATTCTGCAATGTGGTGGTGCCCAGCTGACCCAGGGGGGTGGGGGTGGCTGCTGTTGGATATCTTTATTTCACTCATGTCACTCACAGATTTGGTAAAAAAAACATGGTGTGTGCTATACAAGCAAATTGTACTGGTGATGGATAACAAGCACTTTAAACTCCAGGATCATGATCACTGAGGTGTCTCTACTATCCCAATATTTTGGGAAATACTGCTCTGCATTTGTTTGTCTGTAAATAATGCAACTCTTGCATCAGATTCTAACCTGTAAATGCCCAGTGATCAGGTGAAACAATTATAAATGTGATCTGCACACGTTTCAGTGTGCACACACATTTCAGTGACTGGTGGAAAACTGGCTGTTATAAAGGTGCTGACTGAAACGGTCAGACGGAGTGGATATTTGTGCTCATGCTTCAATCGCATTTATTTAAAGTTAAAATCTGTGCTGTTTTCCTCTCCTCTTTTATTTCGATCACAAGACTGATAGACAGTGCAGATGCTCTCCCGCCCAATCTCACTATTAAAAAAAAAAGTGTTTTTCTTTTTTGGAGGCTGCAGTTTTCTCTTTAGTGCTCTCGCACATATCTTGTGACTTTCCAAATCCGTTATCGTGTAGTGGTAAAATAAGAGAAAAAGAAATGGCATCTAGGTCATGACACTTACCTCTGCATACCTGTCTAGGTGCCGTCTCTTTCTCCAGTGCCCGTCCCCCGGCACACACTCGTTTATTAACGTCTATAAATGGTCTTTTTAAAGACCTGTGAAGTACTCGGATGCGGCCGTCATAATCACATCAGACTTGGTGCTATCAAAAGAAACGGTCCCACTTATTTGCACAGCCTCCGAACCCAGAGCTGCAGCACCCTATCCACGAAATGTATATTCCGATGGCAGACTTCTGGGACTTGTCACTTTGGTGTTCAAGTCACCAATTTCTGTTTTCTGTATGATTTTGAAATTTTTTGGCCTCTTAGCAATGCCACATTTTTGTAGTGGAGAAACTTTATTTTCAGCGTGTTATCACTTTATTAGTGTGCAATATATGAAAGGTTGCACAACATAAATTGCCTTTTCTTCTTAACCTGATAATATGTTTGATTATAAAATACTAGCATAAAAAATGTTTAATAAATAACATGTTATTCCCCTTTAGGCAGAATGTTCTAGAGGTCTTTCAAATATTCCAGCAAAGCTGCCATGACACCATGGACGTAGATCACCCATGATTAAGGCGTCTGTCTCCTCTAAGCAGTAACCCCATGTCATAGCTGATAAACATTATTAAATGGCTAAGTCTCTTGCTCGGACCCCAGAAATAGTGACCATCTAAGGGAGTCCAAAGTACTTTTCAGGGGTCTGCGTTTCTCAGAAGACACATATTGCAGTATGTTTAAGCTGCTTTGTAGGTTACGGGTTTAGGATACTTCTGGTGTAGTAGATAGTTGGTGCAGAGCTTTATGTATCTACAATTATCCTCTAGAATTTAGTATTGGTACTTGTTATGAGTGCGCCTACAAAAAGCCCCCAGGGCGTTCATGGGACAAGACGGTCAAAGTGTGTCGTGCGTGGCAGCGCAACACCTTTATTACACCATCTGCCACAATCACATAATACTTGGTGCTACATAAAGAAACTTTAACCCTCATTTGCACAGCCTCCGAACACAGAGTTGCATGCCTGTGTAGTGCGCCGCGCTCAGCATGCAAGATTTAAAAAAAAATGGTGGAAGAATGTGTGGTGTCCCTGAAGTGGATGCCGCATTCTTCTATAAAGTTATATTTTTAAAAAGCTTTGCCAAAAAAAAGCTTAGCCATAGTGCCATGAGTGCTGTGGGCTCTATACCAAAAGCGGTGGGCACGCTGCAAATACAAACAATAAACTGCAATGATAGCAATACTAACACTGATGACACGCCTCTTGCACATGTTTTCAGCAGGCACAGCCATGTGTGACCCCAGCAATAAAATCGGACGAGGTGTTATTATTCAATCTCCTGTGAAAGAACAACAAAGCCTCGTTAAGTGTCTCAACAGGGGGGTAACGCACACCTCTGCACCTCCTGTGGTGTATGTAGCCAGTTCCACCTCAGGGCACAGACACTGGCGGCGAGTCACTGCACTGAGATTAAAAGACTCTGACGCTCGGGGTTTAACTTAAGCCCCAGAGGAGACATACACTACAGCGGGGAGGGACACAGTTTCATCACTGAATGCAAAGCGCACCGTGCTGAAAGTAAAAGTGTTCCTGAAGGCCATGAACAGCGGGAGGAGGGTGAAATGTTTCATCGAATTACAGATGCCTAGCTCGGATGCTAAGTTTGTTCTGCTTTGGCGCCCTCAAGTGGCCAAAAGGTGCAAATGGCCAAGTGGTGATTCTAATGTGAAAAATTCAGCGATACTCGGTTTAAACCGGGTCAGCTGATTAGCAGTCGGAAGTGTAATATCGAGCAGAGTCGGTTTAAACCGAAATCCGGACAGCCTATTTATACTCTTACGCTGGAGTTGCGTACGTTGGACCAGCCCACTCCGCTTCTGCTTCAAGGGGAGGGGACAACACAGCTACATGACCGAGATATTCCCCAGTGTCTGACATAATATGTTTGCGTCCACTGTGCAGTACACTACACGTATCAATACTATATCTACACACGGAAAGGTTTTTGGTTTTATAGTTGGTTATATAGTGAGTTGTGTATAGCATATCACCAGTAGTCTTGGGATTGTATAAATTATTGTCGATGTGCGAGTTCCCTCCCTTATACATAGTTGGTTGACACATCTCTGAACATTCAGCTAGTGTGCTGTTGAGGGGATATATTATTTTGGGAATGTTCTTTGTCCTGTTTTGCGCTAACTCTGAGGAAGTAGGGGGAGAAGGGTCAAGAGGGGTGGTTGTAGTGGTGGTGGCACTGGGTCTTGTGATTTTGTTGGGTGTCAGAGGTACATAATTAGTACCCCTATCACATATTTGACTTTAAATATGGGTGTGAGTTGGATGTAATTCACGTGTTACATAGTTATTCTCCTTACACCAGTTACCTGTTGACGTTAGTTTGTCAGTGGTAAGTGGAGCTATTGCCTGCTTTTTTAGGTCGCATTGCAGATTTGGCTGGTTGTTGAAAATATGGGGAAGTGGTGTTTTTGTGTTCTTTTTCTATGGGAGCGCCTAGTTTGTATAGCATTAACGTTTGATGTGGTTCTGTTTGTGGCTATTTTGTTGGCAGAAGAAATCAACTGAAGAGTGGTGATGTTTGCAGTTTTTACTAGGTTGAGAATGGGTTGGTAATTAAAAAAGATTGAAAAAACAGATATGCCTAATGAACATTACAATAAGAAAATAGCATTTAAAAAACCTTCGAAATTCACTGAATAAACCATAGGTTCCAAGTATGTTATGGTTAGGAATTAGCATTTAAAAACCATAGAAATTCACTGAAAAAACCATAGGTTTCACGGGTATTATAGTTAGCTGGACATTTCACTCGTACAAAACCATGGAAATTCCTCCATTATAGTTAGTTGTACTAAGTGTAACTTGCATGCCCCCAATCCATTGCTGATGATGTCACACATCATTCATGACATGGTCAGTTACATCACTGTTGACATCACTGACAACACCTCAAATGACATCACTGATGATATCATCCATGTGAGAATCTGCTACACCTGATCATACACTAGTATAACTTTTCATTACTCACTAAAAAAGTATAGAGTACCGTTTTTAAAAGAATGACCCACCAACATATCTTTCTAAAAACCCACTCACTGCTTTGTAGATCTACACACACATCTAAACACTTAAGTATACATTTACTCATACATGCTGACGAGGATCAATATAACACAATTTAATATACTTATAGACTTATATTGACATTGCCCACCAGCACACATTTCTTGATTTATATAGTCATCCTACTCATTTATGCAAATAATTCAATAAACTTGCATTTACTCAACTACACACTCTTACAAACACCACTTTATTTATTCATATAGATACTAACTCATAGTGTGTTCTAAAATAGGTATACAGTATACAGTTTTCCATACAGTCACTCAGACAATGTCTGACTGGTATTTATACTTACTTATGTAGAACAACTGTCACAGACACTGAGTTTATATTTCTACTCTCTTGGACATGTATCATTGAGAAATGTATTTAATCATCAACACACCCATAAAGAGACTCACTCACCCGAACACGTGTTTCCCTTACAGTCTTAACCTCATAAATCTACTAAATCAACTATTTACACATCTTTGAAAAGTCACACACACCTCCCACCCAACCACACACACATTTACTGTGCCATACAAATACTCACTTAACCAATTAATAACTAATATAAAGTTTCACATATCTAGTAATCAACTTGTGCATTACTTTACACAACAAGAGACAGAGTCATACAGATATTCACACAGTTAAACCACTATTCCTTATATTTAGGGAGACACTTTAAATTAGGGACTAAAAGCCAGATGTAGGTGGGCCAATACCGGTCGGTAACAGCCGAAATTACCGATTCTCGGCCGTTACCGATTGGTATTGAGCCATCGGGATGTAGGAGTCCGAAATCCGTCCGAAGCAGTAAATTTACCGAATCTGTAAAGTTACCGAATCGGTAAAATACCGAATCGGAAAAAATACAGAATCGGTAAATTTACCGAATCGGTAAAATACTGAATCGGTAAATATACCGAATCGGTATATTTACCGATTGGGAAGAGTTACTGAATCGGTAAAATACCGAATCGGAAAATAAGAAGTGGTAAAAATTATCATTGAGATGTAGGTAAGCACAGAAATAGCGAATTAGCCTAAAAATCGGTATTTAAGAGTCGGTAATTACCATGGATTGGAATCAGGTGGTAAACAACAGCAACCCATAAAAAAGGACCCAAAATGCAATTCTACTTGCACAATGGCGGCATTTTATGTCATTGCAAGACGGCTACGGCTACAGCAGGAAGGAGAGAGGGAATAGCAGAGAGAGGAGCAGATCTACAGACAGAGGATCACCCTGTTCATGCTCACAGAGGCAGAGATCCTCCAGAGGTACAGGTTGGACTCAGACACCATTTTGGACCTCATCAGGGACCTCCAACCACTGTTGGGGCACATCACCCCAAGGGCACAAGCTATCCCACCGCACGTGCAGGTGCTATGCAGCCTACACCTGCTTGCGTCTGGCAGCTACCAGAGTGTGGTTGCTGCGGTAGGTGGGGTGACCCAGAGCAGCCTGTCAAGGTTTTTCCACAAATTCCTTGACGCCATGTTACAGAGGAAGGACCAATACATTTCTTTTCCTGCATCCCATGCGGAACTGGTACAAACAAAAGCAGACTTCTACCAGAGGGCAAGATTCCCCCATATTATTGGCTGCATTGATGGCACGCACATTCCCATTTGTCCCCCTGCTGACACAGTATACATATACTGGAATAGGAAGTCAACGCACACCATCAATGTGCAGGTGATTTGCAATGCAAAGTGCGCCATCACTGACCTTGTGGCAAAATTCCCTGGGAGTACCCACGACTCCTACATATTTCAAAGCAGCGGCATCTATGCACAGCTGACTGCAGGGGAATTTGGTGAAGGATACCTCCTAGGTGAGACACAGTGTCAGACCCCCATTATACCAATTGCAGTATGAAGTACATGTATACATGTGAGTAATGTATTTCCTTTTCATTCTAGGAGACAGTGCATATGCCCTCCGCGCATTCATACTGACCCTCTACCTCAACCCCTCAACACCCAGCCAGAGGAGGTATAACCGGGCCCACAAAAGCACTAGGAATGTAGTTGAACGGACCTTTGGCATATGGAAAAGCAGATTCAGATGCTTGCACAAGAGTGGAGGTGCAAGGCAGTATACCCCCATCACATGCTGTAAGATCATTGCTGCCTGTGCCATGTTGCACAACCTTGCTGTGAAGAAGGGCACTGAGGTAGAGTTGTCAGATTACGAGGATCATGACGACGACATTGCTGTGCCAGAAACCCAACCTGCTGGAGTTTCAACACCAAGTGATGGCAGATACAGACGTGAGGAGATTACAGACAACTATTTCTGAGTGAGTAAAGAGACACAGACAGGTTGTGAATGAGAAAAATGAAATTTAATGTTGCCACAACGTTCATGCACTGATGTGGAACAAAAAAAGTATTTAAACGTGGGGACTGCTAATGTCCCGGGTTGCCTTACCCACACTGTCAATGGCATTTGCGGCTGCGCTTCCCAGAGCCACTGGGATGTTGCTCACTCCCCTCAGCATGGCCTGCAGGCTCAGCTGAGAGCCTGGTGCTCCTGCGTGGCTCAACAACTGCGCTAGCCAGGCTGCTGCGGCTACTGCTGTCATCTGCCTCAGCCACGTCCAGGGCAGGATTAACAGCAGTATGGGAGATGATCATGGCCTCCAGGGCCCTGGTGATCCTGGCCATTCCCCTGGTTACCTCCGCGGTGTTCTGCGTGAGGCTCTCCTGCATGTTGACGCCTCTACGGCATAGCTGGGATGTTGCCGTCGCCAGCCGGTTCATAGCCCTGTTGTGCACACGCGCATCCCAGCGCCTTGTGTGCTCCAGGGTATCCATTTTTGCGCACAGCTGGTTGATGGCGGTGGTCATGTGAAGCATTCCAGATGCAATGTCACTGTTGGTCTTTGCAACCTCCCTGTTGCTTTCCACTAACTCACTGATGCCCTTGCCCATGTCTCCCATTTGCTGATTTAGGATACGGAATTGGCGGTGGCAGGCCTGAATTGATTTCTCCTGCATGCACTGGATGCGCACCATGCTCCCCTCAAGGCCACGGAACACAGTGCCCTCTCCAGGTGGACCTGCACTGCTGGGAGTGCGTTGGCGGCTGCGAGTGCTGCTGGACTGATGGGTGGACTCCTGTGCAGCAGGAGTGACTAGTATGGTTGCTGGAGCCTCACCCTCACCTCCCGTCATGACTCTCAGTGGGGCCACAATTCTCCTCCTGGCTGGTGAGGTAGCAGGTATTGGCAGGGACCGTGATGGGGAGTTCTCAGGTGAGAACACCAATGGGGGGGATTGGGAAAGGTGTGGGGAGTGGGGAAACACAAGGGGATGAACAGTGTCATCCTCATGGAAGATGGCAGTGGTGTCTTCCTCCTCCTGCGAGGCTTGTACCGTGCTTGGCCCTGCCTCCACACTCTCCTCCCTTGCTGGTGCAGTCCCTTGTGATGCAGATGGTCCACTGCCTGATGTTGCCCCTAGGTATAAAGAAGCGTATGTAAACTGAGTGCTAATGTCTTACAGTCACTACAATAAATGCTTTGCACATTTCACTTTCATTACTCTGATTTGCTAAATAAGCCCTGGTAAGAGCAAGGTCAAATGTGCAAACAAGACAGCAATGTCCAAACTTATGAATACATTGAGCAACATACACAGAAGTCTTAGAGAGGGGCTGAGATAACAAGAAAGGCTTTCAGTAGTATGTTTAAAGAGAGCTATTACAGAGACCACTAGTGCAATGAGAGGGGACATGCTCTTTGCTGTGCACAAACCCTAACACAATGTTGTTGCGAATTTTGGTGAAAATAGTAAACAAATATATCAATGAATCATTAGAATGCATTGCTATAGGGATATTGATAAATGTTTTATAGAGTTATTTAAATAGTGAAGTTATCTAATGGTTAGAATTCATTATATAGCTCAAAATGTTTAATGTGGTGGTGGCAATTGAATTCCTGCTTCTGCGATGTACCCACAGGGATCGCAATGACTGACATCATTGTGATCTCTAGCCTCACCGCGAAAACAGAAAATAGGTTTTAGAGATGGCTGTTCTAGAAATACAGTAGAAAAACACGAGGTTTTCTACAAGTGTAGAATACTGCAATGTGTGTGCTATATGTGTTTCCACTTTATGGGAAATACGCGATTGTCGTGGTTAGCGACATCGTCGCGACATCCCAAATAACCACAAAAACTATAAATAGGTCTCAACTATGTTTTTTATGGACACCTAGTACAAAAACATGAGCTTAAACATGCTTTAAAAGCAGTATGTTATATCCTAAGATTTACATTCATATGTGAATCAGCCTAGGTCCTCCTAGCTGCTCAGCCAGAGTGAGAGATGGTGAGGGAATGTTGGTGTTTCTGTGATGAATGGAATGCCTGGGTGCCTGTGTGGATGAGTGGGTGACAGTTGGAGATGGGCTGAGCAGCTAGGCAGGCTGCTCCTGGTGGGGCTGGCATAGGAGTAATTAGAGCTGGATTAAGAGCTGTACTTGGATGATCCCTGTTTAATGTTACAAGACATGGATTAATAAAGAAGACTTCAAGAAACTTACAACCTGGCTACCAGTATCTTCCTGTACAAAGCACAACACAGTATGTATATAGTAATGTGTGTAGGGCAATGTCCAGAATAGATATCTTTTGCATATTATTTTTGGATGTGTTGGTGGCCATTGAATGTCTTCTTTTGTTTTGTGATTTTGCGACTTATTCATGTCCATCGAAACGTTGTTGCAAAGATTCACAAATTGTCGGGTACTTTGTTGGCCCTGACCAGAGCCATTGTGTTGGTTGTGTGTATATGGCTGCTACACATAAAACAGGATGCAGAGTTTCAGGTTAATTAGAAACACCCTGTTGCCTTCATCTGTAAAGTGCCCTCCACCATTTCTGTAAATTGCATGCATGTCAAAACAACGGTTGCTGTTATAGATACAGTCCATACGATGGTCTCTGATGAATGCAAAAACGGTTTTATTAGCACATATCCTTGCTTTGTTAATTTGTGGACAGAATTGATTTGACGACTTCCATTTCTGTCTTTGTCATATATTAGAGCATGCACACAAACAGGAGCTCTAGAGGGAAGAAAAACCAGGTCGCCCTCCACTCAATAATCAGTCAAAATACAAAAAGACCTGGTCTATAAGGCACCTCTCATTAGGATAAACAATTTTGAACGGTGGTCGGAATTAATAAAATGTAATCACCATATACGCCACTGGGAGGACTCACTGATGGAGCCCCTTATGTGACCTAAAAAGATAGAGCTGGTACGCAGGACAGTGGCTCATTTAGGGTAAATACAAACTCTGGAGTAGAGAAGACATTTTTAAATTCTCATGTGAACAGGGTCGCATCGCGGGATGTTTCTTTCATTTTTTGATTTGGACACTACATTTTTTAAGACAAGATGACTACCGATGATGATAAAAGTGGGCACAACTGGTGAGTACCAACCAGTGAGCGTGTTGGTGGTGCGCACGTGAGGGGTTATCTTGCCTTTTCACATTTTTTCTGATTTTTTCTGATTATTTTGACTTTTGTTCTGACTGTGATGTTCCAGAATTTTATGCACTTTCACAATTATTCCTGTATTGTGATTGTAAAATAAACGTGGTGACAGCCATCTGCCAAAACGGGTTTTATTTTATTTGAAATTGAAGGCAAAAAACGGTTGGTTACTACCTCAGTAAGGAAAAGAGAGGCGTATATGATGATTACATTTTATGAAACCCTACCACCATTCAAAATTGTTTGGCCTAAGGAGAGGTTCCTTATGAACCAGATATATTAGAGCACACAAAGACAGTGTGAGGGAAAAGTGACATCAGTTCTGCAAAGGTTTCTTGAATTAGGATTTCCTGTCTTATCCCAGTCAATGTGCCTAGGTCGATGACATCACAGTGCACAATCATGAGGTGAGGAGCTTGGGAATTCACAATGGATTTAACCAAAGCCAGCAACTGATGAAACCTTAACCCTTTCTGGCCAAACCAAGCAGTCTGCACATTTGGCAAACCCAAGTCCCTGTCAATACCACTCTTTTTTGCAGTCTCTTTAGCCCAATAGATCTAGTTGTGGCCCACAGTCTATAATCTAAGCATGTGACAGAGCAACAGTAGTCCCAGAAGGCCGGAGCTGAATAAGGTAGATTTCTAAAAGAGAATAAGTTAAAATGGAGGGGTCTGTCGAAATGCGTCTTGCTGGGGCACTGGCCAGGACTGACTGGATGCCATAAAATTAATAAAAGCACTGAGAAACCTTATTGGAGTCCTTCGAGTGGTCCCTACCTGTCTCTATCGAGCCAAAGGAAGTTGGCGTATTGCAGGATTTTACGCTACAAACACACACATATATATATGTGAACAAGGCTCTTGCGAGCCGAAACGTCATGAGACTTCTACTGCACCTGTAATAAAAAATTGGAGCACTACAACTGGTCCATGTCCGTTTGCTTTCTTCCTGGCTGGAGTTGGTCTAGAGCGCGAGAAAAGTAACGGTGTGTTTGATATATATATATATATATATATATATATATATATATATATATATATATATATATATATATATATATATACCAACATACATAAGGGACACAGGGCGTTTCTTACAAAAACTAAAGGACAGGGCTTGGACACAAGACTGCTTGCTGGTAACTTTAGACATTGAAGGACTTTATATGAGTATAGACCACCAAACAGGACTCAAAGCTCTGGAGTATTTTTTAAGTACCAGGCCAGTGGAATGTTACAACCATAACAAGATGATAATCGAATTTGTAACATGGAGTCTTTATAATAACTATTTTATGTTTGGTAGAGAGATCTTTGTGCAAAAGAGAGGTGTGGCCATGGGAGCCTGCTTTTCCCCCAGCTATGCGTGCTTGCACGTTGTCTGGTGGGAGAAGCGGGTCCTCATGGGAGAATACCATGCTATGTTCTCAAAACATGTAGGGATGTGGGTTCGTTTTATAGACGATGTGTTTTTAATCTGGAAGGGAGATGAAGCGAGTGTGAAAGAATTCATCTGTAGATTGAATAATAACCAGGAAAATCTTAAATTCACTCATCACATTAGCAAGGAATCTGTGAATTTTTTTAGATGTAAAGGTCTTTCATAAAGCAGGAAAAATCGCAACCACCCTACACAGAAAGGACACATCAGGGAACACAACCCTCCATGCCTCAAGTGCCCATCCCCGTCATGTCATAGACAACATTCTGTACGGGGAATTACTGCGTTTAAAAAGAATCTGCAGTAGCGAGGAAGAGCTGTCAGTGTGTATCTTAGAGGCATTGGTCAGATTCAGAGCCAGGGGATATAAGGACACTATTTTAAAGAGAGCGGTAGACAAAATGAACCAAAGAGAGAGGGAGTCACTATTTAAACCAGTGAACCCACCATCAGAAGGCAAGGAAGATTCGGCTGAATCTTCCATTAGGTTCATAACTGCATTTAGCCAAATGGAGAGAAAGATTAGATCAATTCTCACAAAAAGCTGGCCGATACTTTTGACGGATGCAGTTTTATCACCACAACTGCCGGACTCTCCCAATATTACGTTTCGGAGGGGACCCTCCTTACATACACATGTGTCTAACCCATTTCCAGAGCTACCAAAAAAGAAATCCTGTCTTCCACCTAAATTGGGGTTTTACAAGTGTACTAGTTGCAGGGCATGCAAGTTTGGGGTTAACACCCAGACTTACACTACTCCATTCAGCCCTGTTCCATTGCCAATCAGAGGGAACTACGGTTGCAAAACAGAATATGCTGTTTATGTTCTGGCATGTACCTGTGGCCTGAGATACGTGGGTAGTACCAGGCTTCCGGTGCATGCCAGAATATTGCAGCATTTACGTGCAATCGTAAATAACGACAGTTCATATCCTGTGGCAAGACACTTTAAAAGTGTACATGCAAATGATTTGCAGTGTCTTAGCTACTTTGTCCTGACCTCAGTTCCAAGACCCAGAAGGGGAGGTGACAGGGACAAATTGCTCCGGCAATTGGAGTCTAGAATGATCCTTGAGCTAGACACTAAGGTACCAAACGGATTAAATACTACGGAAGACCTTTATCATTTTCTGTAAACTTCCTGTCTATCATGTTGAAGGTCTTCTGTTTACTCTGACCCCACAAACTTTATAATATTACAAATTTAGCTCCTATTGGTATGACCGTCCCCCATCCTAATCACTCACAGTGTTTTAATTTAGTCCGTCATTTGATTTAAATAAACTTCACTCCCTTCCCTGTTTTTTCTTTTTCTTATCACGGTTTATAGTTCTAGGATAAAAGTATTACTATTCCTGAATTATACTGGTTGCACTTTTCACTTTAATATGAAAAGAAAACAATGTTTTTCCTTAGGTAGAACATGTGCTACTATAATATAGGGGTTGGCATCAAACATAGATGTCCCAGGTTTGATACACTGAACTTAAAGGTTTAGGTCCAATGAGCCTCCTATTTATTGGCATGATTTGCACATCTGTAGTTATGTTTACAAATGCGACTATTTTGCACATTGAGGTGGTACCACAATTTGTACCACAATATAATACTGATTTTATATGAGGTTTTTAAGTATGTACATTATTACTTTTAATCTATATGAAATTTTGTACTATGATATTTATATGTTTATTTATATTCATATTTATATTTATGGTAATGTATTCATGAGTGGCAATATTTTGCACATACAAACAGCAAGGAAATAATATGCACTTTATGGAGTATAACTCATATTGGACTCTAAGCTAATTTTGAATTAACCAGCATTCATGTAGGTATTATGTTAACTTGGTTATTAAAATGTATCAAAGACATAGGAACAACCTAATAATACAACCATGTACCCCTTTTCAAACAAGTACTTTTACTAGTAGTATGTTATCTAGTTTCACTAGTCACATAGTGTATTCACAAGCATTTAAAGAGGGCATTGTGGGAATTTAAATCTGATGTGATCAAGGGCTTTTGCCCGAAACGCGTCATCTACTGTGCTGCTGAGTTTGCAGGAATAAACCCTTTTGCCAAAAACTTTGGGACTCGTTGGTCTTTGTTTAAACAGCTGAATAGCTGGGAGGAATTTGAACTGACCTTTTCCATTTATATATATATATATATTCAATGAAAAAACCATAGGTTATAGGCCATATATAGTTAGGAATTAGCATTTACAAAACCTTATTTTACTCGCATAAAACCATTGAAATTCCATATATAGTTAGAAGCGCTAACTATATATCGCGCACCCGCAATCCACTGCTGATGATGTCACATATTACATCATTCATGACATGGTCAGTGACATCACTGATGACATCACTGATGACATCTCAAATGACATCACTGATGACATCACTGATCACAACATCCAGTGATTGTATGTGTCTGTAAAGTTTAAATATGTTTCACATATTGAAGAATGAGTGGATGTATAAGTGTCTGGATGAAGAATTTAGTAGGTGCATGACTGACTGTATGAGTGAGTGATTAAATGTGTCTCACTGAGTACATGGGTTAGTGACTAAACTGTCTTAATTCGTGCATCAGTATGTTTGTTGTTGTGTAAGCTGCTGCATGTGTTGATCAGTAGCTATAAGAGTGGCCATATGGGTTATTGATTGGTTGCCCAAGTATTTGAATGGGAGGCTGAGTGTGTGTGTGGGTGGCTGGGAGGTGCGTGACTCTGTGCATAGATGTGTAAGCAGTTGATTCACTAGGAGTATGAGTTCAAGAGTGCATGTGGAAACAGCTATATGGGCGGTTGACTGTGCATGGGTGTGTTGGTGAGTGAATGGATTTCTCATTGCTACATGTGCAAGTAAGTACGTATGTAAAACACAATACATGTGAGAGTTGAGATATATAAATAACTGAACATAAGAGCCAGTGAATGTGTGAGTGGCTGTATCGATCACTGTGAGCTTGTATCAGGGATTATATAATAGAGTAAATATGTGTTATTATATGTTTGAATAAGTAAGATGTGTATAACTGTATAGTTGAGGAAATGGAGGTGTGATTGATTCTTTGCATGACTGACTAGGTGTGTGAGTAACTCCATGGATGAGTGACAGTCTGTGAGTGTCTGTTTATACTGAGTGTATGTAAGGTTATATTAGAGTCTGAAGAGGTTCATTGTATTATCACATGAGTGATGTGATCAGTGATGACAAATGAGATGTCATCAGTGATGTCATTTGAGTTGTCATCAGTGATGTCATCAGTGATGTCATTTGAGATGTCATCATTGATGTCATTTGAGTTGTCATCAGTGATGTCATTTGAGATGTCATCAGTGATGTCATCAGTGATGTCACTGACCATGTCATGAATGATGTAATATGTGACATCATCAGCAGTGGATTGCGGGTGCGCGATATATAGTTAGCGCTTCTAACTATATATGGAATTTCAATGGTTTTATGCGAGTAAAATAAGGTTTTGTAAATGCTAATTCCTAACTATATATGGCCTATAACCTATGGTTTTTTCATTGAATTTTCAAGGTTTTGTAAATGCAAATTCCTAACTATATATCCACTATAACCTATGGTTTTTTCTGTGAATTTCATTGGTTTTTTAATAGCAAATATGAAAAGCTTTAAAATGTCAAGTACGTGATAGATAAAAACATTTTCGTATTTATGCACGCTGATGTGCTTTGAACGCTGCACCCCCCCCCCTCCCCTCTTTTGCCTTAGTAGTACTCTCTCTTTGCAGATACTGAAGGGTAGTTAACGCAGGCCTTTACCCCCGTTGTAATCCGTCGTGCCTCCTTGTCTCTCCATTTGATTGATTGTTGTCCAAGCATTTACTGTTTTAGAATTGGTTCTCTTTGGATCATTCTCTATTTACAAACAAGCACAAAGTCGCAATACTCTGTTTAGTCTTTGCAGATAGTGAAAAATCGTGTAAAAAAATAAAAGTAATCGAGCAAAATCAGTAGGCCACTAATTGGATCTCTTTTTGACCTCGCTAAAATAGAAATATTAGGAACAACCCTTCTTGAGAAATACGAAAATAGTGAGATGAACTGAGCTCCACACCATGAGGGCTGCAAGACAGCTCGGCTCCATCACCCATCCCGCACAAAATAACGACAAACCCTATGCAAATATTAAAAATATAGACAACACACCAGCAAAGAAACAGGGTAAAACATTTTATTAAAAAACTATTTACATAACGTTGGTTTATAAGATGATGTCAGTAGTGGACCGATGTGTGAATAGATCGAAAACAGCACAAGGCTCCAAGATCCGGATAGCAAGCTCCTGGATGTTGGGTGCCATAGTTTAGAGTTCTGAATTTCAGCCTTTTTCAATGCCTGTGCTTTGTTGAATCAAAATGGCGGCTTGACACAAAGCTGACTCAAGCGTTGTTACTGATGCTATGCAGACCAAAACTGGTTTTCAGTTTGTACATTTTTCTAGATTTTTCAATCCAAGTTTGGTTGACTTTGTAGAACGATGGCTTCAGATTTTCAACATACGGTGTGGTGGCGCTGACTGGGAGGGGGCGCTTCGCTCCTGCCCCCTCCCCAAGTAAGATTTTCATACGTGAAAGTACGTTAAAGGTTTTGGTCCCTGAGATGCTTCGATGTCACTACCATTCTCAAATAGCATAAGTTCTGGATGTTGGGTGCCATAGTTAAGAGTTCTGAGCAGTGCTTGTAACACTGTCTGAAGCTTATTTCCACCTACTGCAGCTTCACTATTCTCAAAGTAAGTGAGTGTCGTTTGTGGACCTGACTGCATTAGAAAACAATGTGATATGTTACCTTCCTAAACAGCTTGACGGAGGCCCCTGAGGGGCGGTGTGATGGCCATTGACTCGGAGAAGACGCTTGGCTCCGACACCCTCCCCAAGTCTTATAGCACTGGTGTAGCCTGAGATCGCCCCCGACATAGGCGGCCGGCTCCCGGGGTCCGGCGGAACTTTTTGCCTTTTGATGACTCTTCAATTCTGGACCTTGTCCCACAATCCGTTTGACCTGAAGACAAGCTGTAGTGGGGCGCCCCTTTATCGTTTTAGTTGCCATTCCGCCCGCTTTTGCTACACTGTGCCTCTTCCGCCATTCAGCTGTTTACCGCCCGCTCTTGCGACTACAGCGTCTCGCTCACCATGTAGTTGAGATGCGCCCGCTCTTGCGGTGCAGCGATAGGCGGCTGCCACAGGACTCTCAAAATGGCGGCCGGCTCTTCGGTTTTGGGCCTGGTCCACTAAAATGGCCCTGGGACACCTTGGAACTCGGACGCTTGTCTGCTAGGGCTTGGGTCCCATTCTCGAAAAGCGTCCCCTCAGCCGTGAAGATTCTACAAAAGTCTTGGGGGCCTCCGACTCCCGCAGGCTTCTGGTGGGGAGCGGCTGCCATGATTGCTCGTGGAATGGCCACGACGGAGCTACGAGATGGTAGTGGTCTCATGCTGACGCCAGCTTTAGTCTGAAACATCCAGAAACACTGTAGACTACCAATTCGATCAGTTCCGGTAGCGCCCCAACATGACCCGGAAGAGAAGAACTTGCCCTCCCCTCTTTGACTGATGGTTCTTGTTGCCTGTCCCCTCTGTTGTCATTCAACAGAACTTTTTGGACTGCTGAAAGGGGTTGTGTTCTGAACGCTGGTTGGTGGAGACATTTAGACTATATTCTTGACTTACGTTGTCGCGTAATGCGTTTTATGACACGCCGCGTTAGCGCACCCGGAAGTGATCCGAGGCGCGGTGCGCAGCGCGTAACGTAAGCATAACAGGTCATGTGACTTGTTAATAAAACTTTTCATTGGTTCATTTTACTTTTGTTAATTTAATGATGAAAAGCTTGGTCATATGACCTAAAAATTACGCTTTTTATTATTTTCGAACAATATTTTTTTTTCAAACATATGTTATAATATTCCAGGCTAATGTACTTTCCCGGAAAATTTACAACTGTCTTGCAAGTAAAATATATTCCTTTTTCGAGAAAAAGGGCGTTTCTTCCTTCCATGACGGAGCCGTTGAGTAAAAGAGATTCGGCCTGCTGTCTTAGTCGCCGATACGCCTGATTATCAGATTCTTATCGATCACTTTATGTTGCAGACATGAAAAACACAACTGCCCTTGACCATTTATCTTTACTGCGTTCCTACATATTATACCTTTTATCCGTCATGTAATTGGACTGCTTTATTTTGTAGTGTAGTTCCTAGTTTCCCACTAGGCCCTGCGCATTGGAATAACATAAACAGTAGAATCGACGTGGAACTGCTTATATTCCAGGCCTCCACTGACTATGCTAAACTTAATTGGGTTGTGTTACCAACTAGCTCAGAGGTCACTGGAAACTTTCTTCTCTGTATAGGAAGTGATCAGCTTCCTTGGCACAGACAAGAAGGAATTCAGCTTTCCAACAACCGTGCAACATGACAACTTTGCTCCTCAGATCAAGAGTCGATCTCTAGGGTCGTGTGAAACAATAGACATAGATTTCACTCAGTCAGTCTAGTGCAGTTTACTTTCACAAACTCTTGTGTTATAGCGTTTACCGCTGGAAAGTTTATCCATGAATAGAATACCTCTGTCTGCCGATACTCGTGAGCCTCTATCACGAAAATTACTGTACCACCTTGAGGTGGCAGTCCGTTTTCTATAAGTTTTAAAGTTATAGATCTTCTTAACTGGACCGGGATGATAATAGCACCCGGGTCTGTGTATTCGGGACCTTGCTGAGTCGCATCTACTGCGGCCCCAGGGGCTCCGTTTTCTGGCATTGTAAAAATGCGAGGTTTGCAGAGTAGGTCTCCAAGGAGACAAAGATTAGATGCACAATATTTTGGAACACTGTATCCTTCAACGTTGAATAAACCAGAGCTTTACATAGGAATCTCTTCCTACTAAGGTCGGGCGGATTTTAACCTTTCACCCACTCCAGACGTCTATTGGAGTATTTTACGGGAGAAAGGGGTCTGTGAAATATGCACGACTGAGTTACTCTATAAGTCTTGCGTTAGTTTATCGCCTTACCAAACGTTGGGCGCCATGTAGTGTAGTTCCTAGTTTCCCACTAGGCCCTGCGCATTGGAATAACATAAACAGTAGTATCGACGTGGAACTGCTTATATTCCAGGCCTCCACTGACTATGCTAAACTTAATTGGGTTGTGTTACCAACTAGCTCAGAGGTCACTGGAAACTTTCTTCTCTGTATAGGAAGTGATCAGCTTCCTTGGCACAGACAAGAAGGGATTCAGCTTTCCAACAACCGTGCAACATGACAACTTTGCTCCTCAGATCAAGAGTCGATCTCTAGGGTCGTGTGAAACAATAGACATAGATTTCACTCAGTCAGTCTAGTGCAGTTTACTTTCACAGTATGTAGAGAATAGAGAGACGGGCGTTTATCAATAAAGGGTTAACATTTATTGAACAGTCTTTCTTCTCATACAAGAGAAATGTATTGCCACAATTGCAATAACTGTTATTATAAAAAGTACGTACAGTAAGATAAGTATTGCGAAATAGAACTGTAAAAGCATTGATATGGTTTCTTAGCCATACAATGGTTTAAAAGTAATAAAACATATATACAGTCATATATACATTAGGCTAACATACTCAACTGGTGCTTCTAACTAAGCCTACCCCAGTGTGCCTGACCTAAGCCTAACACGTGAGAAGGGGGAGTAAGTAAGTAGCTTAAGTTAAGTTGGTTTTGCCAAGGTTTGTTTCAAGAATTCTCGTCTAAGGGTTTAGTCAACTTCATACCTCTGAATAGAATGATGGAGGATTGGTATCTCCTTCAGGGGTCTCTCTCGATATCCCAGTCACCTGCGAGGGTAAACTGGAAGCGCCGGGACTGGATTTCTCTGCACGAGAAAGGCAGCGGCTTCTCTCAGCGCGTCGAGGAAGGAGGGGTGACAGCGTCCGCGGGCAGCTGGGCTGGATGTCTTCGCAGAGGACGGCTGCACGGCTCCTCAAGCGTACTGCACCATAGGTCGCGCTGTAGCGGCGATAATGGTAATCAGTAGCTTCACCACCACAGGATAGCAGGCTGCAGCGACAGAGTGCTAGTTTTTACCAACACGGGGTCATGCAGGCAGCTGGCATCAGCAACATGTTCGCTCATTGCTTAAGGCAACGTTGGTAATATTTATACCTGACAGGTGCCGGGTTTGACGCAAGTTTGCTGGACATAAGACGTCAATTAAAGATGTCACTAGGAAGTGATAGTTATCAGTTGCTCATTAGAGTTCCATTACTAATCAAAACATAGCAAGCGGGGATTTCCAGGTTTGCTAAGTTTTTATCTTGTTGAAGAACTCGGAGTGTTATCTAGGAATATCAGATAGTGACTGCTGCTCTGTCATTGCACTAATTGGTCGCAAAGGAAGTAGCAGAGAGTCATGCTGGAATGTGGCTCTGTGGCTCTGCTCGTGTGAGGCCAGAGATGACTTTTCAGAAAATCGCACTTGAACGGTTATGCCAATATAGGGAAAAAGGGGCTTTATAGCCGAATAGGGGCATAAGGTCACAGTATCGATCAGGAACCTAGATAAGCACATGACACCCACTCCACGAATTCATGTCCATCAAAATTACTAAAACTAAGCAATTAGATGCATGTGTAACATTGTGTAACATAGCCCACCCCAAAATACATAAATGCATTCGAAATAGGCGTACTTGTAATACATGGAATTTAGGTACTGTACGTAGTTTTAAAAGCATAGTAATCATTCAAAAATTATTGCATATGAAATCAATGAACGAATATGCATAAAGAATTACACATGAAGTATCTCTGACAGAAGAAATGCGAGATAAATCATCACATAAAAATGCATTGTAATAATATGTGTGCTAGAGGCTGGTGTTATGTTGTTATGTCTCTAGATGTGTTTTTTAGAAATAGAAGTGTGAAGCTTCTGTTCTCTAAGAATAGTTTTTACGTTAAGCAAAGAATTGTTCGTGCCAAAAGGAGAGGGTCAATATTAAAAAATTGTCCAATTCAAAGAAAAATCAGTTTACCAAAGCTCCTGGCAGTTTTATGTTGATCAAAACTGAAGGCCGAATTCAGAGTTCATGGGAACGCCGTGTGTCGGAAAGCTTTTCAAAAGTTATTGTTTCTCTGTGGGTGAGAACATCGTATCAGACAGGCTCGCAAAGAATTGGTCTACAAAATCAGGTGATAGTTCAACCAAATTAGATAGCGCTGTAACTTGGCAGGTGTGAGAATGATTGCTGTCATCGAAGACAGGACCAGCCCTGCTCACAGAACGTTGTACCTGGATGATGTTGCTTTTGTCACTCGCTCCACTGTTACCACTTGGCTGTAGTACAGGAGTCTCCACGAATGCCGTCATCAGGATTGGTAGCCGCTGGGGACAACACAATGCGTGAGCCGTTATTGGACTGAGCAAAGTATCGACGTCCATTGGTACTGCTGATGGAAGTGAAAGACAGATGTCCAACACGCATTCATCGCCGCAAAGCATACACCGTAGCACAGGTAAAATGCAATTTTGCCATATTGGTCTGAATGAAAGGAACCAGGTCATGTTTAGATCTCTCAGCCTGGCCAATCCGAGGACGTTAGTTATCCTGTCCCTGTAGCGCATTGCTAGGATTGTTTCTTCCATTCCCATGGGAGCTATGTCTGAGCCGAGGCTTGCCATAACGTAGCAGGAGGGTCAAAAATAGAATCCCTGCGATGAGTCCAAAAAATAGTGGAATACCACCAAAGATGGAGTGCACAAAATTAGGAAAGATTCCCAAAATTGCCTGGAAGGGTGTCAGCAGTCCCGTAAAGACTGTCTTAAATATGCCTGGGATGCTTGTAGCACTAGACATGTTAAGGAGTTGGTCGAGCATTTGTACGAAATGCACGGGGCAATTTGTTGATAAAAGGTCATGGACCTCAGTAGCCGTCCTTGCGACTAGAAGATCATACGTCTCTTTAGATGACGTTATAGGCACTGTTGTCTGTAAAAGCACAGATTTCATTTTGCTTAATGTATCAATTCGTATAGAATAGAGATTCAGACGAGGCCAGAGGGGAGTCACTAAGTCTGGAGGCCCGCTCGGGAACAATGCTTGCATGCAACATTTGACCATGGACGTTACTTGTACTATATAACTTTTTCCGGGCGCGAGGCCACAGCACCTGTGATCCGTTCTTAGAATGTAACTCCCGTTTGCGAGTTGCATAAAGAAGGGCTCTATCTGAGTTGCAGGTGTGACTAGCTGGTGGCATGAAAGGTTGTTTGAATTGCCATCACATGCTCCGTGTAAATTAATACCCTGACACAAAAGTATACCGCTTAGTGAGTGTTTACAATTTTCACCACTAAGAAATACATTTTTGTCGCTGTCACTATAGCAAGAATGAGTGTATGGTAATTTCCATTCGGATTTAACATATCCCTTACACAATTGTTCATACTGGCCAGCAGGTATGTATTCAAGGCACTTTTTAAAGCGGAAAGTTGTTATCGGAATTGTGATAATTCCGTGTATTATCCATTCAATGACAGGACTCTCTGACATTGTCAATGGTAATCTCTCGAGTTTCTCGATGCTCAAGATTGTATAGTCTGCTCCTTTCTGTGCCAAACTGATCTGTTTATCAGTAAGGTAAAAAATGGAAAATAATGACGTTGTGTTTATCAGACGCCAAGGCACATAGCCTGAACGAAGATTTTGCAGAGTCCAGCCTAATTCTATAATAGAGCGTAATTGAGACTGGCCATGTTGTAACATTAGCAAATCTCTGTCTATCACATCAAAGGCAGAGGATACAATATTGTCCAAAGAATATATTCTGGAAGACAGAGTCATTAACCCATTGTCTACCACAGAAAGTGATTTCTCCAAATTAATACGATCAATTTCTCGTATTTTTTCAGCAGTTTCAATTTGCTTTACTTTCCAAGCCTCGTTGTAAGCAGCATAGATACTGGTCGCTATGAAACGCTTTTGACGCTGTTTGCGTGGTCCAAGAATGAAATCGCGCAAATCAGCACCATCTTTTAATAAAGACAAGTGTTGCTTAATTTCAGCCAGTGTGGATGTAGTTAGCCATTCTAGGCAGAGTTTCCCTACACTGTATGTTGTTATAATCCCTGGATGTTGTCTCTGGGAGTATCTAGGGTCTAATCTGGTCATTTTTAACCCCTGTGTTTTATTCAGGAACCTATCTTGACAGCTATTTGTGTCTGTAGGCCAGATTAACCACTTTTTCCAATCAGGATGTGTTCTGTTGAAATGTAAAATTTGTGACACGTCTAACTCAATATCAGCTGTTGCATTTTCAGGTATTGGCTTTGGTATAGACGGTGTTTTCATTTCTTTGATCTTAGCTAGGCCAAGACAAGATGTTTGGTGTACAGTGTCATTTAAAAATAACATTTGTTCTGGTATCATGCAGGTTCTAAATAGTGCTTCTATGCCTTGCACCTGCCAATCTTTTGTACCCCAAATTGTTTTCGTTTCAATATTATTTTTCCAATAATCAAAACCAAATGTCATCATTTTGTCATAAAATGCTTCTGAATATATCAATTTAGAATTTGTCAGCATTGTTTTCATTCCTGTTTTATCTAACAGTTTATAATAAAATGTTTCTGCATCACTGGTGTTAAACCCTGAAAAATATTTGAATTTCTCAAAAAATGCTTTAGAACTGCTTTTAGGTGGTGTAGAACAATGTTCCCATTGATTATACATAAAAACATTTCTAGGCTGTGCAGATTTATGCAAGTAATGATCCCCATAGTGGGTGTAACAGAATAACTGCTCATAACTAGATGAACCTTGTAAATAATCATGATCTGTGAATCTAGCTGACATTACTAAATCAGACATCATGTCATTAATACTGTTAAAGTCCCAATCATCAGAGAATGTACTTGGTGTCACAAAGTCACTTAAGGAAACCTTTAGTTGATGAGGATACTTCAGGATTTCGACCGGACCATAGATCTCATAGTCTGTTTTCTCCCATACTACCCCACCAGGTATTGGAATTGCTGTGACATTTACTGTTGACAGTTCTCTTTTCTTTACGTGGGATGATCTGTGTGGTTTCAGGACTAGGTTGATGTTCTGACTTGCTGTGTCCATTCAATTGTAATGAACTTCCCTAAAATTAAAACTAAAATTAGGCATAGTAGGAGTATGAATACCCCTGAGATAATCCAATGCTCAATCAACGGTGAATCCAGATATAGTTCTTTGATTTGTTGAAGGAGTCCTGTTGTATTTTCTTTAAAAGACTTTTTTGTTTCTGGCATCACTTCTGGGTCATTTAAATCTTCAGAGAAGTTGTCGAAGTTGATGAAATAACCAGAGGCAGTTCTGTCAATTGATGGGATTGTTCTTACAATCTGTCTCTCGGTAGCACTTTCTGATGCCACATCATTGTAGACTGGTGTTGTTTCTTGACGAACTGTTTCAATCTGTGTTTCAAGAGGCACGAGTTCCATGGCATTATTGCATAGTCCTTCATTGTGCACTGCAGGCTGATCGAATGTGATTAGTCTTTCAGTTTGAACCTCTTGGATTGTTGCAAGTTTGGGTATTCTGTTGTTTCTTGGGAGTCCACTGGGCCTACTGTTGATTATAGGCCACATGCTTGTGGTTTTACCAGATCGATGGACACAACTCTGTTCTCCTTTTTACCAGCAAGGGGCGGTAGCACAACTGATCTTGTTCCGGTGACTGCTAAGACAGGTACTACTTTTCTGTAAGAAGGCCCAAATTCCTTCTTAACCGCGATCTTTTCTCTGACTAGATCCCCAATCTTTGGAATCCAGACAGGCCTTGCTGGGGCTGTTGCGGGTGGTGCCTCGTCAGTGGTACTTGGCTGTTGCTTTAACTTTATGTTGCTTAATGATTTTCTTGTTTCATTCAGTTCCTGTAAAACAGCCAAACGGTCTTTTACTTCAAACTGCGTTGTTTCTTTTTGTACCACTGACATCTGACTATCGAGGTCCTGAACGTTCATTCTTATTCCGAACAATAGTTCGTATGGGCTGAAACCTTTTAGAGAATTTCTTGGCATGTTGTTAAGACTAGTCTGGGCACTTATTAAATGTTTGACCCACCCAGCGCCTGAACCTAATACCTTCGCTGTTATATATTGCTTTACGTCCCGGTTTTTTCTTTCTATCACACTATTCCCTCCCGGGGTATGACTGACAAGAATACCACAACCCAATTCCCATGCTAGCCATGGCCCTCTTATAGGCTCGAGAGCTGAAAGCAGGACCCTGGTCAGAATGGAACGTGGTAATTGCGTATGTGCCGATATGGACTCGCTAATCTTTTATAACAGTTCTAGCGTCAGCCGAGCGCTGGTGGCCTCATTATTTTAAGTGCATTTCGTCTTAACTATTAATAGGACGCAGGACGGGGTGTAGGCAGCGTTACGCTCTTTCTGATTGGTAGCCGGTAGCAAGGTTCGCTACTGCGATCCCTATTGCAGTTTTCACAGTTGTGTGCATATATTTGGTGTTCTACACTCATTCCCGGCCACCAGAATACTGATTGTAATTCAGTCAGTGATTCCTTGATCTTTCTGTGCCTAAGACCCAAACCCATGTGTGCGTCTGCTATTAAAAATATTCTCCTGTTCATGTTTGGAATTACTCTATCCCCCACTCCAGGGATTCGAGCAAAAGGAACGGAGTTTGCATCGATTATGTATGCATAATTGAGTGGATAGTTTACGGGTAGTGCTGCACAGTCGCCTTTTACGGTCGTTTTTACTGCTAGCATTGTTTCCCCGTCTATATACTTATCTGTACGCTTTTTTGTGGCTACGGAAGCCGGGTTAGTTGCTTCCGCGGTGGCTGTATTAGCCAATGAATTCCCTACAACGTGAACGCCATCACGCTGAAGACTCTGTGCGTGAATCACGTGAGTCTTTTGTAGTTCTTTGTGAAAAAGAGCTACTTGTTCCCAAAGCAATTTATGCTTTATTGTGGCACCTGTGTCATCTTTGTAGTCGTTTTCGATCCAACTCTGCAGTTTGTTGTTGTAAGATTTGACGCAAAAATGAGAATCGCACACGATAAGTGTGGGGAATTCGCGTTCTGCATTTTCGAGCGCCATCTTTAAAGATCTGATTTCAGTTCTCTGAACCGAACAGTTTCTTACAGATTCAGTTTTTGTTACTTTCGGTCTGAATTTACCGCACAGCCAACGACCTTTAATAATCGCACATGCTGCATCGTAGGATTTTCTCTCTATGTTGAAATGCTGTACAAAGCTATCTGTATAGATTATACATGCGTATTGTGGGAGAGGCAGGATTTTGATTGGCAGAGGATATTCTTCTTCATATTCTAAATCATTCAGTTCTTCGTATTGCGGGGCGAAATAGTATTTCACGTCTTCCGCTGCTAGAGAATCTATGCACTGTATCCATTTTGGATCCAGTGACACTGTAGGCAGGTTTACTGGGCTGAATAGCGCTTCGAAGGCGGATTCCGCTGTAAGGATATTAATCCGTTTGCCGTGTGCTAGTTCTCTTTCATTTGCTAATGCGATTTGCACTGCGTTCACAGTTTTTTCTGTGCGACTGAATGTTTTTTCTGCTTGTGTGTACAAGTGAGACTTAATTGAAATTGGTACCTTTTCTCCCTCATTAGAGGTTAGGTACGTGAATCCGCATCTTCCTGGGATGACTCGGATTACAAGATCGATCGTGTTGTCACGTGTATCTAATTTTGTTTTTGCTAACATGTCTGTTTGCAGTGATCTCAAAATTTCTGTGTGTTTTTGAGTCCAATTGATTTGTTTTAAATCAGGTTTAATTAGTTCGTAGAGAGGTTTAACCCTCTCTGCGTAATTTAGGATGTAAGTTCTTCCGAAATTCAGAAAACCTAGTATGGATTGTAAATTCTTCAGCGTTTTTGGAGCTTGGAGTACAGCGCACTTCTCTAAGAAGTTGTCCGCTAGGCTTTTTCCTTCACTTGATAATTCGTACCCTAAAAACAGTACTGTCAGATGGGCAATTCGAGACTTTTTAAAGTTGAATTTGTAACCCTCTGCTGCGAACCCAAGTATAATGGTGTTCACTCTTTTCAAGTGAGTATCCAAGTCGTCGTCTGTGAGATAAATATCATCTACGTAAGATAATGCTTCATCATCATAGATTTGTAGTAACTCAGTTACCCTAGCTGAGAATAGTCCTGGGCTGTTCTTGAACCCCTGTGGGAGTCGACAGAATTTTTTCTGCGACCCAAATGCGGAGAAAGCGGTCAAATATCTGCTTTCTGGTGCAATGTTTTGACAAAAGAAACCATTAGAAATGTCTAATGTCGTTTTATATTTTTTCCTAACTATGTTATTCATTAGGGCTGCACTATGCGAGTTTTGTACTGCAAAAGTTTTGCAACATGTATTAAGGTGTCTGTAGTCCAAAACTAGACGATATGAATTGTCTGGCTTGGAGACAGGAAACAAAGGATTGTTCATTTGAGAGGTGCATGTTTCAATCACCCCCTGGTACTCAAGTTGATCTAAGATCTCCCTGACCTGTTTTTTAGCTTCTTGCTTTATGGGATACTGCCGTTGGGCAGTTGGTTCACTTTTTAGTTGGATTTTGTGAGGAGGTGAATCCTCATCCCATCCTACATGATTTTTATACAATGCAGGTGCCTGGGCTACAGCCCATTTCCTTGCATATGTGTATTTTTTGTGAATCGGTATGTGATTCGAGAAGGCAGGCATAATCACTTCTTCGCCACGAGGGCACTCCCTGACAAACTCCGGGGGCCAATCTTTTTCAGCTAACAGAATATCATAGCCTTTTGAGAGCTTATCCCAAAATAGACCCTTAATTTTCCTAGTCTTATCACCCTCTATACGCAATGTTATTTCGTATATTTTATGGGGCTCGCTAAGCCTGGCGTCGGCAGTTTCAACCTGAATGTATTCATTCGTGTCCACTGTCTCCAGATGACTCATCAAGATCTTGCGCGCTATACTGATTTCTGCTGCACTGTCCAACATTGTCAATGCCCACTCCCCGTTTTTCAACTGTGTCCTCAGTATTCTCGGCATGGTTGATTACTCTAATACTGGCTACCTTCTTTTTAGGAAATTGAGATTTCTTATTTTGAGCAGGTTCCTTGTCTTTGGACTTGGTGTGCTCTCCTGGGTCTGACCGTCCTCTTCTTTCCGAATTCTGTGGAAAAGATCGAGAGGGACGTGTATCAATACTTTGATATCTATCAGGTTTTTTCAGATTATCCCTATTTCTAAGGTTATATCTTTTCTCAGAGTGCTCCCGTTGGGGAGACTGGCGTTCTCGAGTCGGAGTTCTTTCCCTCCGTCGAGGAGACCTTCCTCTGGACTGGAAAACTTTTTCCTTGGGAGTGGATTGTTTATTTCCATCCCAGCTCTTTTTAGGAGTGTTTGAATTATTTTTAATAAATAATTTTTCTGGATTTTCGAGCAGTTGGGGCTTAACTGGTTTCCCACCCAAGCTGTCTCTACCTAATTCTTCATAGCATTTTTCTATGATTTTTGCAAGCTCAACAGGATCTTTTATATCTGTTTCCCTCAACTTCTGGCGAATCGCCACAGATGCTGCTTCTCCCTTTACATTGGCTAATAATATAGCTGTGACCTGCTTGAAGTCTTTCAGTAATTTCATACCTAGATTTAAAGCGGGTTCTGGACCGAATTCATTTTGAATCTGTTTTAGCACGTCTGGTATTACCGCCATAGACGGAACACCGTGTGTTTTTGTGTAAATGGAAGCAAAGACTGTACCCCAAGTGTCGCAGTCCTCCACGTGTGGTGCGATTCCCATAGGAAGGCAGATGGTCAAGATTCTGTGTTTCTCAATAGGGGTAGTATCAGGAAATACTGCCTCTATTTGAGTGATTTTCTGGGCTAACCAGAAAGGAATTTGTTCCCGTTTTACGGGTGTTTTACCAAGACATGACTGTATGTTCTGTGGTGTAATTTTATTTGTGTTCCCCTGATGAGGGGTCAGCTGTGGTGTATTAACAGCTGGCTGGACTGTTGCAGTCCGCATTACATTTTGGACTAATTGCCTATGTATTTTTATTAATGTGTTTAGCTGTGCTAACAGCTCTTCCTTAGACATTTTTGCAATGTCAGGATGTGGTGTGTAGCTGGCTAGAACCGGCCACGTGGCTCCTGGTCTACCTAGTGGACCGAGCCTAGTTATGTGATCATTGTGTTTTAGGGCGCCATTAAACCAGAGCAGGTGCTCTTGAAATTTAAGTGGAATTTCAACCTCCTCGAAAGGGGCGTACTCATCCGGAGGTTCCTCTATTTTGTAATAGTGAAACTCTTGTGTTATAGCGTTTACCGCTGGAAAGTTTATCCATGAATAGAATACCTCTGTCTGCCGATACTCGTGAGCCTCTATCACGAAAATTACTGTACCACCTTGAGGTGGCAGTCCGTTTTCTATAAGTTTTAAAGTTATAGATCTTCTTAACTGGACCGGGATGATAATAGCACCCGGGTCTGTGTATTCGGGACCTTGCTGAGTCGCATCTACTGCGGCCCCAGGGGCTCCGTTTTCTGGCATTGTAAAAATGCGAGGTTTGCAGAGTAGGTCTCCAAGGAGACAAAGATTAGATGCACAATATTTTGGAACACTGTATCCTTCAACGTTGAATAAACCAGAGCTTTACATAGGAATCTCTTCCTACTAAGGTCGGGCGGATTTTAACCTTTCACCCACTCCAGACGTCTATTGGAGTATTTTACGGGAGAAAGGGGTCTGTGAAATATGCACGACTGAGTTACTCTATAAGTCTTGCGTTAGTTTATCGCCTTACCAAACGTTGGGCGCCATGTAGTGTAGTTCCTAGTTTCCCACTAGGCCCTGCGCATTGGAATAACATAAACAGTAGTATCGACGTGGAACTGCTTATATTCCAGGCCTCCACTGACTATGCTAAACTTAATTGGGTTGTGTTACCAACTAGCTCAGAGGTCACTGGAAACTTTCTTCTCTGTATAGGAAGTGATCAGCTTCCTTGGCACAGACAAGAAGGGATTCAGCTTTCCAACAACCGTGCAACATGACAACTTTGCTCCTCAGATCAAGAGTCGATCTCTAGGGTCGTGTGAAACAATAGACATAGATTTCACTCAGTCAGTCTAGTGCAGTTTACTTTCACAGTATGTAGAGAATAGAGAGACGGGCGTTTATCAATAAAGGGTTAACATTTATTGAACAGTCTTTCTTCTCATACAAGAGAAATGTATTGCCACAATTGCAATAACTGTTATTATAAAAAGTACGTACAGTAAGATAAGTATTGCGAAATAGAACTGTAAAAGCATTGATATGGTTTCTTAGCCATACAATGGTTTAAAAGTAATAAAACATATATACAGTCATATATACATTAGGCTAACATACTCAACTGGTGCTTCTAACTAAGCCTACCCCAGTGTGCCTGACCTAAGCCTAACACGTGAGAAGGGGGAGTAAGTAAGTAGCTTAAGTTAAGTTGGTTTTGCCAAGGTTTGTTTCAAGAATTCTCGTCTAAGGGTTTAGTCAACTTCATACCTCTGAATAGAATGATGGAGGATTGGTATCTCCTTCAGGGGTCTCTCTCGATATCCCAGTCACCTGCGAGGGTAAACTGGAAGCGCCGGGACTGGATTTCTCTGCACGAGAAAGGCAGCGGCTTCTCTCAGCGCGTCGAGGAAGGAGGGGTGACAGCGTCCGCGGGCAGCTGGGCTGGATGTCTTCGCAGAGGACGGCTGCACGGCTCCTCAAGCGTACTGCACCATAGGTCGCGCTGTAGTGGCGATAATGGTAATCAGTAGCTTCACCACCACAGGATAGCAGGCTGCAGCGACAGAGTGCTAGTTTTTACCAACACGGGGTCATGCAGGCAGCTGGCATCAGCAACATGTTCGCTCATTGCTTAAGGCAACGTTGGTAATATTTATACCTGACAGGTGCCGGGTTTGACGCAAGTTTGCTGGACATAAGACGTCAATTAAAGATGTCACTAGGAAGTGATAGTTATCAGTTGCTCATTAGAGTTCCATTACTAATCAAAACATAGCAAGCGGGGATTTCCAGGTTTGCTAAGTTTTTATCTTGTTGAAGAACTCGGAGTGTTATCTAGGAATATCAGATAGTGACTGCTGCTCTGTCATTGCACTAATTGGTCGCAAAGGAAGTAGCAGAGAGTCATGCTGGAATGTGGCTCTGTGGCTCTGCTCGTGTGAGGCCAGAGATGACTTTTCAGAAAATCGCACTTGAACGGTTATGCCAATATAGGGAAAAAGGGGCTTTATAGCCGAATAGGGGCATAAGGTCACAGTATCGATCAGGAACCTAGATAAGCACATGACAATTTCACTTGCCTTTTACTGATTCGAAAACAGTCACTAAAAGTAAAAACTTTACAAATGAAAATACTACTACCGTGTTTTGTTTTAAAAACCTTTATTGTGAAAATGTCAGTATACAAATACGGGCCTATAACCACGTGGGCCGGCCACGGAGCAAACTGAAATCGTATATGATGAGGAGACATTTACACTGTAGAAGAACGTAACGAGCGGGCCATTAGGTGACAAGAACAAAGGTGTCTAACAGTTGCGGAATCGGTGGACGTACATTTTGTAATGAAAATACGACAGGGCCACTTACAATAACATTTTCTAGATATACATTTGCGGGCAAAGAGTTACGAGTCCCATTTATACCGGCGCCATTTTGGGCGAGGCCGGGCAGGTCCAAGATATAGTCAAAATGTCTCCACCAACCATCGGCCAGACCAGAACCCCTTTCGGCCCTTTATGCTACAAGATGGTGTCTTCCATTCAGAAAATATTGGTGGCAGCATTTTGAAAGGAAACAGAAACAGCCGTTCTCCTAGTGAGTTTCACATTGTTACATTTAGGAAGAATGTTGAAGAGTAGTATGTGGAAAATCTGAAGCCATTTTTCTACAAACTCTCAATCAGACTTGGATGGAAAAAAAAAACCTGAAGAATGTACAAACTGAAAACCAATTTTTGTCTGTATAGCACCAACAGTAACGCTTGAGTCAGCTTTGTGTCAAGCCGCCATTTTCATTCAATCAATAGCGTCCCCCTGCACACATTCAGGGACCTGGTCGTGTCTTCAGATGAAACGCATTGTAGGAAAAGAAGCAGAAAGGAAAAGGAAAAAAGTTCCGCCGGACCTAGTGAAGCTGCAGCAGGTGCAAATAAGCTTCAGACAGTCTTACAAGCACTGCTCAGAACTCTCAACTGAGGCACTCAACATCCAGGACTTGCCATTCGGATCTTGGCGCCTTGTATTTTTGTTTTGTTTTTGATGGAGGGGAAACAACAAAAAACAGGCATTGAAAAAGGCTCAACAGTGCAGGGCGCCTTGTGCTGGTTCCGACCTATTCACACATCGGTCCACTACTGACATCACCTCATAAACCAACGGGGCACCCCACGCCGACTTTCGGCGCAGCATTGTAGGATGGCCACACCAGTGCGGCAATTTGCTGGACACCACCTCGGTGCCATCCAGATCTCGGCGCGTTCATTCAATCAATAGCGTCCCCCTGCACACATTCAGGGACCTGGTCGTGTCTTCAGATGAAACGCATTGTCGGAAAAGAAGCAGAAAGGAAAAGGCAAAAAGTTCCGCCGGACCTAGTGAAGCTGCAGCAGGTGCAAATAAGCTTCAGACAGTCTTACAAGCACTGCTCAGAAATCTCAACTGAGGCACTCAACATCCAGGACTTGCCATTCGGATCTTGGTGCCTTGTGCTGGTTCCGACCTATTCACACATCGGTCCACTACTGACATCACCTCATAAGCCAACGGGGCACCCCACGCCGACTTTCGGCGCAGCATTGTAGGATGGCCACACCAGTGCGGCAACTTGCTGGACACAACATCGGGGCCATCCAGATCTCGGCGCGTTCGACTCACTGTACCGCAACAGTGACCGCAACTCAGCTGGACACGCCGTCTTTCGGCGCGGCATTGTAGGATGCCACACCAGTGCGGCAATTTGCTGGACACCACCTCGGTGCCATCCGGATCTCGGCGCGTTCGAGTCACTGTACCGCAACAGTGACCGCAATTCAGCTGGACACACCGTCTTTCGGCGCAGCATTGTAGGATGGCCACACCAGTGCGGCAATTTGCTGGACACCACCTCGGTGCCATCCGGATCTCGGCGCGTTCGAGTCACTGTACCGCAACAGTGACCGCAATTCAGCTGGACACGCCGTCTTTCGGCGCAGCATTGTAGGATGGCCACACCAGTGCGGCAATTAGCTGGACACCACCTCGGTACCATCCGGATCTCGGCCCGTTGTGCTGCCTTCGGCCTATTCGCACATCGGTCCGCTACTGACGCCGCCTCACGTGCCAACGGATTTTCTACGCTTTTTGTAGCCCTATGCCGCATAACAGGTCATGTGACTTGTTTATAAAACTTTTCATTTGTTCATTTTACTTTTGGTTTCCTAAAGATGGAAGGCTTGGTCATATGACCTAAAAATAACACTTTTCATTGGTTTAGAACATTTTTTTTTCCCAAATGATGAAAGCCCCACCTTGTTTCTGGATCATTCAGACTGAAGCTGGCGTCAGCATGAGAGCACCACCATCTCGTGGCTCCGTCGTGGTCATTCCGCGAGCAATCATGGCAGCCGCTCCCCACCGGAAGCCTGCGGGAGTCGGGGGCCCCCAAGACTATTATACAATCTTCACGGCTGAGGGGACGCTTTTCGAGAATGGAACCCAAGCCCTAGCAGGCAAGCGTCCGAGTTCCAAAGTGTCCCAGGACCATTTCAGTGGACCAGGCCTAAAACCGAGGAGCTGTCCGCCATTTTAAGAGCCATGTGGCAGCCGCCTATCGCTGCACTGCAAGAGTGGGAGCAACTCAACAACATGGTGAGCGAGACGCTGTGGCCGCAAGAGCGAGCGCAACTCAGCTAGATGGCCGCCACCTGGGGAGGCCCGTTCACGCCGGCTCCCCCACGCCCCCCCCCGGGCCGCCGCACGCCAATTTTCGGAGCAGCATTGTAGGATACCAAAACCAGTGCGGCAGTTTACTGGACATCACCTGGGTGCCTGTCGTACATGTTGTGTCAGCCATGTGACACTGGACACAGACCGCTACTGACGAGGCCTCCCCCCGCACCACCCGGGACGCCCCACGCTGTTTTTCTGTGCTGCATTGTAGGATCCCTAAACCAGTGCGGCACCCAGGCGACATCACCTGGGTGCCGTCCAGAACTCTGCACGTTGTGCTGCCTTGGGACTATTCGCACAACAGACCGCTACTGACGAGGCCTCCCCCCGCCCCACCCGGGACGCCCCACGCCAATTTTCGGAGCAGCATTGTAGGGTCCCTAAACCAGTGCGGCACCCAGGCGACATCACCTGGGTGCCGTCCAGAACTCTGCACGTTGTGCTGCCTTGGGACTATTCGCACAAAAGACAGCTTCTAACCATTGTTGCTTTTTGTATTGAGAAATGTTTAAATGTTTTTAGTTTTTGTTCCGTTCGTTAAAGTTAGTAGTTAATAAAGTTTTATAACCTTATTTTGTTGGAGTGTTATCTATTTTTTTAAAAACGGGTGAATGGGGCCTTGAATCGGGTTATTGTCATGTGTGGGCTTTGGAAGTGTGCTGCTGCAGGATCGGACATTTCAAACTCAAATGCACGTTCTTTTTCTTACCTTTCCGAAGCATGGAGCGCAATAGCAGGCAGAGAAAGGGTGATGCACGTGTTGAACACTACCTGACCTGGCAAGTTGCTGGCAGTGCCCCCCCGCCCGCTCCTGAAAGAGGGCACACACACACCGCCGCCCCGAGTACTTCACAAATCTTTAAAAGACCATGCGCTTGTTCATGAGGCTTAAATGGTTTATCACCTCTTCTAGAACCCCTGCATCGACCCTCTGACGTTTCATGGAAAAATTACCATGTAACACAATACCAAGCCCTGTCAGCTGAAACCCCCAAGGAATCGTGGGGCATATTATTAAGGGGGTTTATCTCCGCTTTTTTGGCTTTAAAAACCATGAAAGCGGAGATAAAATTATTTCCCTATTATCAAGCTGTCGCTAACACCAGTTAGTGACAGCTAAAAGGAGATAGCGACCATCTTGGGCCCCGCTTTGCATGTCAGTGATACTTATCACTAATGACATGCAAAGTGGCGTGCCAAGATGTTAGCGACTGGAAACAGTCCCTAACATCGCTACCTTCTATTACCAACTTTTGGAGATATTCGCGCTAAGCGCGAATATCTCCAAAATCTAACACCTGCCCTGAGCAGTTCTTAGCCATGTTATCCAATGGGAGGTGGATAACATGGCTAAGAGCATTAGGTCGATAATACATGAATATCGCTGACTTTTCTGCGATAATAGCAAGGTTTATCTGCGATAAAAATCGCCGATGTGCGGCGATAATTTTTGTCTCTAAACAAGTTAGAGACAAAAATTATCGCTAGTTGTTCGTAATATGCCCCCGGGTTTTTGCTTGCAGAAATCGGGAGGCGGGAGACTAGCACTGAAATCAGTACTCACACGCCTGAATCAGGAGGATTGGCATGTCTGAATTCTCTACAGCTGGGGCCATAAACTACATCCGCAGGGTTAGGTGATAGCCTGGGACCAGCCTGGCATCTAAAATGGCTGCCGTGCACGACAAAATTGTGGCATTCGAAAAAAGGCAAGATGGCGCAGCCGCTGGAAGAGATGTATCAACATATATCAGCCTCCTCAGCCACCCTCAGGAAACATAGGGGATTAGGATACGTCTCCCGCACCCCCTTATACCTAGTACTTTAATTAACGAAGCACAAAATGGCGAATTCCCGTTTCGCTACCAGTTTGCGGCCCAGTTCGCGGCCCGTGAAGCGCTTCTACCGTGAAAAATCATTTTTTTTTTATTTTCCCCACGGGACCCTTTAATAACCCCAACAACATTCCTAGGGGGTCAAGAGGGGGATACCTTGCCCCCTTTCATTAAATTCCCCCTTAGTTTTTCACCTTTTCTTCTCTCTCGATTCTACCGAGAGACAAGATGGCGGCCGCTCCGGACTGTCACGCAGCAAAAAAAAAAAAAAAGCTCACGCACAGCCGCTGGAAGAGATGTATCAACATATATCAGCCTCCTCACCCACCCTCAGGAAACATAGGGGATTAGGATACGTCTCCCGCACCCACTTATAACTAGTAATTTAATTTACGAAGCACAAAATGGCGAATTCCCGTTTCGCTACCAGTTCGCGGCCGCGCTTCTACCGTGAAAAATCATTTTTTTTTATTTTCCCCACGGGACCCTTTAATAACCCCAACAACATTCCTAGGGGGTCAAGAGGGGGATACCTTGCCCCCTTTCATTAAATTCCCCCTTCGTTTTCCACCTCTTCTTCTCTCTCGATCCTACCGAGAGACAAGATGGCGTCCGCTCCGGACTGTTTAGAATGTTGACAGACACCGGAGAGCCAATCAGCTTTCTGCGCGCAAAGTTCCGATAAGCGAAAAGTAAGCGGACCGGATCGCTGCCCAGAGCGCTGTTACAGATATATATCTTGGTTTGAACGTTAATTTCTCAAAAACTACTGGAGCACATATATTGAGACCTAGCAAAGGCACATCGGGCTAACAGTCCCTACAATTTTGCCAAGTTTCGTTCAAATCCATTCAGCCGTTCGAGCTAAAAGTGAGTCCAACCGCCCTATGGAAAACTCAATGCAAAAAACGCGTTTTGGGACCCCCCTTTTTTCTCAGCCCCCCCTTGACGAAACCCCACCAAATTTTCAGGGGCTGCTCAGAAACAACATGTGCCATTTTCCTGAAAATTTCAGCCTTTTCCGTCCACAAACGCCAAAGTTATTAGACATAGAATTTTCAAAAGTCCCATAGAGAAAAAATCCTAACTATATATACCTACTGGCGACCGCCAGTAGGTAATATATATATACATATACATGAGGGCAGTTGTGAACAAGGACGATGCTTACCCAGTAGCAAGGCATGTAAATCTCTGCCATAAAGGCGATGTCAATTGCCTGAAATATTTTGCAATTGATATGGTGGAGCCGCTACGGAGAGGTGGTAATAGAGAGGCACATCTGCGCGTACTGGAAACCAGGTACATTCTGGAATTAGACACTAAGGCTCCGAGTGGTTTGAACGCGACAGAAGACTTGTACACTTGTTTGCACACAGAGTCTTGAAATTGATTAGAGGTATTAAGTTGTTGGTCATCTGTTAAGGCTGTTTTAGATTATTTATTCATTATTTCCTGCCGGATTTTTAATATGGTAAAATGTATCAAACACACTTTCTTTTGGGTAATCACACATTTCTTTCAATAGTGCTGGAGTCAACATGAATACCTAAGCAGTGTAGACGCAGTGGTCCAGATGAAATTTTAACCAATGCCCACTTGGGCAATATTAACTTAACCCCTTCCTTTGTAAATTTTGCACAAAAGCACTTTACTCATTTGCTAAATATTGCACAGGAATAGTTTGTACATATGACGTCCACTGTGATTGTTTGTACATAGCAATAATGTCAATTGGTATATTTGTAAATAGTATGGTTTTACATATTTATTGCGCAAATTTGCACATTTGTAAGGATTTTGTCTCGCTTAATAAGTGTGACAATTGGGGTTAACAGAACATTACAAAAAATACAACAGTAAAATGATTGTAAATAACATTGGTTACTATGTCTGGTCCAGGCTGAAGTATTTTTTCTATCTCTATAGGCTTGGGACCATGTGACCGGACAGGCACTACAAATCACAGGGTGTAATCTGACCATGTCATGTGATCAAGGGCTCCAGGGCCCGAAACGCGTCATGGCAGTCATGAGGGTGCACAGATGTAAATAAAGACGCTTTGAAATATCCTCATTGGGTCCGTCTTCGTTATTTGGCGCCTACTGGGTAGCGAAGTTCCAGTCATGTTTTACACACCGGCAGGCTTCTAGGTGTGGAACGGATCCCCCCAGCGACAAGGGTAAGCGGCAATTGAAGCACAGCTGACGGAGAACCGGAAGCACTTTTCTGTTCCGGTAGGAGCAACCGCTTGTGACCCCCGCCGCTCCGACTGAGCGAAAACACCAGCAAACGCCGTTATCCTCACGGCTGTGAGGGTTTACGGGGCGCGGGAAGATTTCGCAACGTGTACATCGGAAACGGCGGTGCTGGGGAAAGAGGCACGCGAGTGAGCGAAAGACCAAGTGAGGACATAATAAGCTCGCAGCGTGAAAAGCAAAACTTCAGCAACTAAGTACTGTCCTGTGCATCAACATGGACGCCGACGACGTGGTCAGACGTAAGAACAGAGAGGAAGCGGCAGTCAGTCTATTTGATGACAGTCTCGCAGCAGTAGCCCAACAAGTGAATGCCAGCGCAACTTCAGGGTCCGGTAGCACTCAGCTGAGGGAGCTATTCAAACAACTTGAAAAGGCAATGAGAACGGAACAGGCAAAGTGGTGGGAGCAAAAATCGCTCAGCAGGTACCTGGAAGTGGGGCGGGTCCCCCGTGGCCTGAGGATAATGCTGGCTCCCAGCTTCGAGAATCCTGACCCGAAGATGTTGCACGACTGGGCTCAGTGTAATCTTGACAACTCCAGCCGTCTTATGCGGATCTTGGTGGGATACGCCGAGAGTGATGGGGCCAAATTGCAAATACAAGTCAAAGAACTGAACAACCAAATAAAAGCACTGAACGAGGAGGAATTGGAGAAGAAGCTAAGAGAGGCGATGACAGCGAGGCTCTCTAAGGAGGAAGATATAATTATGAAACGGAAAGCCTTCAAGTTCCAAAGGGATAAACTGGATTACTTGAATGGACGCATATATACCTTCTCCAAAAAGTTTGATCCTCCTATGGCAAACAAAACATCGAAACAGACCCAGGCGAGGAAAAATCAGAAAACTCCGTCAATGTCTTCTACGGATGTGAGCACGATTCCGAGTAGCGACTCTGAATTCGATCAGGATCCAAGTGCTGCGGGGGCGGTTTTTGCGAAGCGGTCGTTGGGACAGGAGGTGGAGTGCCTCCAGAACGACCGAAAGAAGTCGCTGAGGTCCCATGCCACCAGACCGGCAAACAAAGGCACAACAGAAAACGCAACCAACGGAGAAAGCACACCGCAGCCAGATCAAGGAACAGCTCCTGCAATAACAACAAAAAAGAAACCATACAGGAGATGGAATCGGCGCTAAACCAGCAAGTAAGTGACAATATGACGATTGTAAACCTTACTAACACTCGCCTTAGCAAGAAGGAACAAAAAATTTTGTCATTAGGGTTATCTTACTGTCCACCATGTAGGTTTGATTATGCCAAAACTAGAATGGATTTTTTTAAATTCGTGCGGAAACTGAAGCTCAGGAAACTGTTTCTAATTAACAAGCAGAAAGCACGCAAACCGAGAGCGATAGACATGGGGACAGATGGTGGTTTAACGGTGAGGGAATACGAACTGCAATGTGATCTACAGGACCTGTTGAAAGAGGGAGACTTAGACTACATTCAGGAGACAGCGGAAGAGACAGTAACTAATGCACCAGGCAATACCTCCTTTAAACCTAAATCAACTTTCAACCCGATATTGACACATGATAACATCGATGTGTTCAGTGATTTGGTAATATCAGAAATGAAAAAACTGAATAAACATATTTTGACAAGTAAGACCAATGCTTCGCAGTGCAACAATCCCTTTGGCAGCCTGATGAAAAAATTGCAGACAGATGAAAAAACTGTGATCAGGCAATCAGATAAGGGAGGAAACATTGTTCTTTGGCCTTTATCTGCATATGTAGAAGAAGCACTAAAACAACTCAATGATAGACTCTGTTACTGCAGATGTGACCGATCAGCATTTAAGCAATCTTGGGAAAAGTTAAATACAAAATTGTACACGTGGAGGGGACAAGGACTCCTGAGTGGGGATGAACTAAAATTCTTGAAAACAAACCACCCCATAACTCCAGTGTTTTATCTGATTCCCAAGATTCATAAAGACAGTGCAAAGCCACCAGGAAGGCCCATAATTTCAGCTTGTGGGGGGACATATGAAAAAGTGTCCAGATACATTGATCACTTCCTCCAGGAACATATGAAATCCTTACCCTCATACATCAGGGACACTATGGACTTTCTGCAGAAATTAAAAACAGTAGTGTGGAGCACGGAATATTTGTTGATCACACTCGATGTCACTGCACTGTACACAAGTATCAATCATGTGGACGGAGTGAGAGCAGTAAGACATTATCTTAGCAGAAGGCCCATGTGTATGCTGGAACACAATAACATGCTTGTGGAAATGTTGGAAATGTGTTTGTATAATAATTACTTCATGTTTCAAAACCAAATGTTCCAGCAGTTGCGAGGTGTGGCAATGGGGGCCTGCTTTTCCCCCAGTTACTCGTGTTTGCACATGGGGCTGTGGGAGGAGCAGGTCCTAGGCAATGCCTTTAAAGAGGTCATGAGCAGTAAAGTGCTAGTGTGGTACAGGTTTATCGATGATCTCTTCATCATTTGGAAGGGGACTGCAAGTGAAGCGGAACAATTCATTGAAGAAATCAATCAGAATGAATTGAATCTGCATTTCACAAGTACCATCAGTGATAGGAAAGTAAATTTCCTAGACGTTGAGGTTTTTGTAGATAAAGGGGGACTGCAGACAAAATTACATCGGAAGGAGACTGCAGGTAACACCATCCTCCATGCCTCTAGTCAGCACCCCAACCATCTGATCCGTAGCATCCCTTATGGGGAGATGCTGAGGATCAGAAGAATTTGTAGCACCGATGAAGCCTGTCTTGAAGCACAGAAAGAAAGCAAGACAAGGTTCCTACAGAGGGGCTATTCTGAAAACATAGTGTCTAAGGCAATGGAAAGGGCAAACAAGACAGCATTAACTCCTAAAACATCAATAGGGGCGGATGCAACACTGACCAATGTGACTGTGGACCAACCGAGATTCATTCTTGGTTACAGTTGCCAGCACAGACAGCTTCAGAGGATGGTGAGGAAAAACTGGCACATAATCACAGGTGATCCTGTGATTGGGAAAACCGTGTCCACATGCCCGGCTATCACCTATAGCCGTGCTAGATCCATGAGTGACATGCTAGTCAGTAGCAGCCCTGAGGTACCATCAAGAGGCAACTGGCTAGGCAAAAGCAAGGGCTTCTTGAAATGCGCAGTATGTAAAGCGTGCACGATAGGGAAAAGTAAAACCACCTACTATTCCCCTTTTTGTGAAAGAGAACTCCCCATTAAGAAGAAAATAACCTGCAAGTCAGACTTTGTGATCTATGTCTTGGAATGTGTTTGTGGACTTTGCTACGTTGGTAGTACTAAACTACAAGTCCACAAACGCATACTGCAGCACATGAGGGCAGTTGTGAACAAGGACGATGCTTACCCAGTAGCAAGGCATGTAAATCTCTGCCATAAAGGCGATGTCAATTGCCTGAAATATTTTGCAATTGATATGGTGGAGCCGCTACGGAGAGGTGGTAATAGAGAGGCACGTCTGCGCGTACTGGAAACCAGGTACATTCTGGAATTAGACACTAAGGCTCCGAGTGGTTTGAACGCGACAGAAGACTTGTACACTTGTTTGCACACAGAGTCTTGAAATTGATTAGAGGTATTAAGTTGTTGGTCATCTGTTAAGGCTGTTTTAGATTATTTATTCATTATTTCCTGCCGGATTTTTAATATGGTAAAATGTATCAAACACACTTTCTTTTGGGTAATCACACATTTCTTTCAATAGTGCTGGAGTCAACATGAATACCTAAGCAGTGTAGACGCAGTGGTCCAGATGAAATTTTAACCAATGCCCACTTGGGCAATATTAACTTAACCCCTTCCTTTGTAAATTTTGCACAAAAGCACTTTACTCATTTGGTAAATATTGCACAGGAATAGTTTGTACATATGACGTCCACTGTGATTGTTTGTACATAGCAATAATGTCAATTGGTATATTTGTAAATAGTATGGTTTTACATATTTATTGCGCAAATTTGCACATTTGTAAGGATTTTGTCTCGCTTAATAAGTGTGACAATTGGGGTTAACAGAACATTACAAAAAATACAACAGTAAAATGATTGTAAATAACATTGGTTACTATGTCTGGTCCAGGCTGAAGTATTTTTTCTATCTCTATAGGCTTGGGACCATGTGACCGGACAGGCACTACAAATCACAGGGTGTAATCTGACCATGTCATGTGATCAAGGGCTCCAGGGCCCGAAACGCGTCATGGCAGTCATGAGGGTGCACAGATGTAAATAAAGACGCTTTGAAATATCCTCATTGGGTCCGTCTTCGTTATTTGGCGCCTACTGGGTAGCGAAGTTCCAGTCATATATATATATATATATATATACACACACATATTATTGGATGCTGTCAGCATGAAAGTGAAAACAATTAGGTAGTGTGTTGGATGCTTTAGCAAGAAGTCCTATTACTGGCTGTTATTCAAGATAATAAAGTAAACAGAGGCATGGAAGTGTTTTCAAATATGTGGAATAAAGAACACCTGCAATATCCTATTTGTAAGTGGACAGTGGCAGTGTCCCTGCCGCTTTTTACGGCGCGATTACCGGCGCATTGGTGATTTTGCTGAATGCTTCCTGATATTTTTAGTGTGTGAGCTCATTTTTTAATTCAGTCTGGGCCATTGTGTGAGCGAGAGTGTGTATGCTCCCCCCGTGTGCTGTTTTATTTTATTTTCACATTTACTCATTTGTTTGGGGGCATTCTGCACTGCTGAGGTTTTTACCTGAAGGCAGGCAGTTACAGCTATGGAACTGAGAAGCGCTGGACTCGTCCCTCCTTCCCGCCTCGTTCTGACGCCGGTGACTAGCACCGTTCGAGCAGAGGGCGTGGAAGGTCCGAGCCAGCTACTTCCGGTTGCTACGGGCCACGCTCTAGTTTATTGAACGCTGGGGGGGATATAATGCGGATGTGTATTAGGCAGCGCAGCGGGCGCGCTGAAGGCGCGCCGAAGTTGCGCCTAAGTTAAGCCCGTCTGCGCCTGTCCACGGCCGGGCACGGGCCAGGGCCCTGCCCCCTGCCCCTCTGAGAGGACACATACGCTGGAGCAGAGTCGACCTGCTGTCCCTTCGCAATATGAGTACTAACAACTCCTGTATGCATGGCATAAGTGTCGAGGAGAATACTGGCTGCAGGCACTGCCAATTCACCTACAACCAGGCCAATGCGGCAAAGAGCGAGCATCATGATCTAGTCTGTGGCCTGCTGAATGTTCGGTCCCTACGTAAGCACAAACTAGATATTTATGATCTCCTTAGAGAGAAGCAATGGGACCTAGTTTTCCTTAGGGAAAAGTGGCTAGACTGTGACTCTACCTCAGAGGCCATTGAAGCTATTCCGGAGGGTTACACCCTGGTAAGACAAATTAGGCCGATAGGCAGAGGTGGGGGGATAGCCATTGTCGCTAAGCAGGGGCTTCGCTGCCATTTGGAGCAGATTGTGATCAAGGAAAGCGAGGTGGGTGCCTTTTCCATTTAGGTGAATGGGGGCTATACAGTGAAGGGCCTCTTGGTATACAGGCCTCCCGGCCCGTCAGCCAAATTCAGTGAGAGCCTGGTAGAAGCTATTACAGAGGCCGCTCTGTGCGCGAATAAGTTTCTGGTGTTGGGTGACCTCAACTTACACCTGGATGACCCTGTGGACAAGGCGTCCAGGGTCCTCTGCCAAGAGATGAGTGCACTTCAGTTTGAGCAGAAAGTTAATGATCCCACCCATCAGCGGGGCCACCTATTGGACCCTATATTTGCCAACTGGGGACAGGTGGAGGCTTTGACCCCCATACCCATTCCTTGGTCGGACCATCACCCTGGTGCCCTTTTTGATACACATTCCGGGAGTTAGATTACCGGAGCAGTCTGCACTAAAACGCCCGAGTCGAAGATGGGCCAACTTCTCTCAAGCCAGGTTCAATGAGGCACTTGTTGTAGGGGGTGGCCCCGGAGGGGAGGATGTGGAGAAAGCTAACACCAATTTAGATCAGCGTATCACTGAGACCTTGGATAGTGTTGCTCAGCTTGTCCTGACTAGAACCGGGGGACGTGCTCAGAGAGCGGCATGGTCGTGTGCAAACACGCAGAAAGGCAGTGGAGGACAGCCTTCGCCACTGAAGCTAAAGCCGACTATGTTGCAAGTAGACGCACTTACCACAAATTAATTAGGAAGGCTAAAACAGCGTATTACAACACCAGGATTAGGGAAGCAGAAAACTCCATGAAGGAATTGTTTTTAATATATAAATCGCTCGTGGCTGATAAGCCTGCGGCAGTTCCAGAAGAATTCTGCTCGGTAGACAGCTGTAACCGAATAGCGGAGTTTTTTGCTAACAAGGTAGCAAAGATTTATTCAGCCTTTCCTAGCCAAGCTAGCACAGGCCCAGAGTTTGAGGAGAAGCCTCGAGTGAGGGTAGAACAACGGGGGTTGACTCTATTTGTCACCCCGCCCACTGAGGCGCTCATCCAGATCTGCGGATCAATAAAGTCAGGCTCCCCTAGGGATCCTACTACGCCCAAACGCCTGATGGGCAGTTTGCAAGTATTGGAGCCATACATCTGCCATCTCATGGACATCTCCTTTGGGACACACACTGTACCGGATGCCTGGAAACGGGCGGTGGTCCTCCCTCTCTAAAAGCCCAATATCAGCTATGATAGGTTAGAAAATATCCGACCTATTTCTCTCCTGCCATATATGGCGAAGGTTGCTGAAAAAACTGTGAACCTCCAGCTGATGGATTTTGTGGAAGAGGCTTCTCTGCTTCACGTTTCTCAGTTTGGCTTCCGACCTCGGCACTCGACAGAGTCAGCACTACTCATGGCAGTAGAGGCCATACGGCAGGGAGTGGATGAGGGCCACACTATGGCCCTGATCCTCCTGGACCTAAGCGCAGCATTCAACACTGTAGCTCATTCCATCTTGCTACAGTGTCTGAATGATGGAGGGGTATCAGGAGCGGCGCTCAGAAGGATCCAGTCTTTCTTAACAAACAGATGCTTTCAAGTCCGTCAGGGAGATTGTTACTCTAGGGAGTTCAGTTTGGGCCAGGGCGTGCCACAGGGCTCGTCCCTGAGCTCAACTTTGTTTAATCTATACGTCTCCCCACTGGCGGCGATTGTTGAAAGGCATGGCCTGCGCCTTGTGTCATATGCCGACGACACGCAGTTGGTCATCTCCCTCTCTCGTTTGCCAAGTCTTGCGGCGGACAGCTTCAGAGTTTGCATGCAAGAGCTGGCAACCTGGATGTCCGCCAACTGTTTGAAACTTAACGGTAGCAAGACCGAGGTACTCGTGGTGGGGGGAGGGCCATCGGTTTGGTCGTCGGCATGGTGGCCATCCTGTCTGGGGGAAACACCTGTTCCTTGCCATGAAGCAAGGAATCTTGGGTTATGGCTTGATATGGACCTTGCCTTTGGCCCTCAGATTGGCCGGGTGGTGGGGGTATGCTTCGGAGTTCTAAAAACTCTGAGGAAGGTCTTTGACCTTCTCCCTATTACAGCTCGTCGGACGCTGGTGCATGCCCTCATCACCTTGCGCCTAGATTACGGCAATCTGCTGTATCTGGGGGCCACAGGAGGGGCCATCAATCGCCTCCAGGTGCTGCAAAATGTAGCTGCACGCTTGGTTCTGAGGCTCCCCAGGAGATCATCCTCAAAGGCAGCGCTCCAGGCCTTGCACTGGCTTCCTGTCAGGAGTAGGGTGGAGTTCAAGGCTCTTGCCACGTGTCACCGTATCTTGAGCGGCAAAGCCCCAGGTCCGCTACAGAGTCTGGTCACTCGTTATGAGCCTACACAGGACCTGCGTTCCTCTTGCACTGGGCTACTGAAAATTCCTAAAATAAAGAAGGCTCGAATGGGGGGCAGGTCTTTTAGATATTTGACTGCTAAGCAGTGGAATGCCCTACCACTAGAGCTACGCTTGGAGCCTTCAGAGCCCACTTTTAGAAGGAAACTTAAGACTCACCTATACGGGAGGTAGGCGGCTGTGATTGCTGCTTAGACTGTTTACTCCACTTACCATAGCGCGGGGACACTTCGGTGCGCGTAAGCAGGCGATCTACAAATTTCCCTAATAATAATATTAATAATAAGCAACATGTTCCTTCTAGAATATGCTGTGAATTTTTGACCTACTGGTTCCACTGGGTTGCTAGGTACACTGAGCTATGACTGTATTGGGCGAGAAGGATGCTAAAGAAACAGATTTTTTTTTTTAAAGTTTAGGAGTGATGACACAATGTAAGTAATGGCAAGTTTTGATTTCCAACTCAGGACTATGTAATAAACTGTTCTGTAGTATTTAAATTTCAGAAAAATTAAGCTAGAAATAGGTTTGAATTCCCCGTTTGTTTTGCAATTTCTCAATGACGATCAGGAAACATCATGAAAACTCTCTGACAGGAACCTCATTTTCAAAGAGATGTAAAGAGTTAACAGATGCTAACCATTCACTAGTAGAGAGGCAGTAGTCTAAAATGAAAGTCATGATTTAATTTGCTGCCTTTCTCAGGATGATAGAGTGGAAGTTGAAGAGGTTGCCATTATAGAGTTGCTTTGTATGAGAGTGGTGTACCATTCTTGTGCTTAGTTTTTAGAAATCCTATTAGTGTCAAAACTATCCAGAAAAAACTAAAATAACAATATAATCTACAAACTCAATTCACTGGTATGTATACAACTTTATAATTATTTTTAAAATGTACATTAAAAATGAAGATGTATATGGAAGTTTGATTAAAAGGAGTATCATAGTGATGTGAAAAAATATATAAGATGAACTGTATCTGTTAGAGCGTGTGCGTTTAAGAGGTAATTGGTGAATGTTTTGCAAAGTAACAAGTAAACATGAATTTGTGCCTCTTTATTACATTGTGTATTTTATTGGAAAAAAAATAGTGTAGTCATGTAGAAAGTTGCAAGAAGGAACTAAGAATGTTTTAAACGTCTAAACATCATTTGCAAAATAAATACATCAGTTATTTGCATTCTGGGAGTTGTAGTAATTTTAGTAGCATTAGTAACCAGGAATACTGCAGTGAGAAATAAAATAAGAGAACATTGTGCCTGTATATAGATTATAAAGAAGTAATACTTGTTAGTTATCTATTGGAAAGTGTTGGTCAATGTGGTATTTAACTTATATGACCGCTTTCCATATGCTTAGATGGTGAGACTTTCCATATGCTAAGACGGTGGGATATGATTTTTGTGCTTACACATAGCTATATATACAGTGGTGCTTTTGAGTTTACTTAAAGATGCAGAGAGATATATACTTTTGAAAAGATGGCTTGAAGGTGTACATGTGTTAAGAAATCGCATATATGTTTACATGGTGATCTATTTTCTGTAGGGCTGATGAAAATTTAATGCAGATGGCGAGGGAGGTGTTTTTCTTGAACCATGTTTTTTTTTTTAATTGAGAAGATTTAATAGTGCAGAGTGCCTTGAGAATTTTTGTGTTAGCTTCTTTTTGAGTGTAACTTCTATATCAGATATGCTGAATATATGTCTTAGAAGCAGAATAAGTATTTGAGAAATGATGTAGGTATGCAATTCGCAAAGGATTTTGTGCTTTGAAAATGTTCGAAACCTTGTTTTCCGTTTTAGAAACTTACTGATGAATATGCATGCTCAATATCAAAGCAATGTATGTTTCTAAAGAGCATTGTATGCAATTATATATCAAATGTGATACATAGATTTCACTTACACATAGCTCAGAAAGAAAGCATATCTATAAATACAAACCGGTAGTTTTCAATTCAATTCAATTCAATTCAATGAATTTATATAGCGCGCTACATACCCAGAGGGTCTCAAGGCGCTTGAGGAAGGGTGGGGAGTTACTTGTCGAATATCCAGGTTTTAAGTTGCTTTCTGAATGCTAGGTGGTTCTGAGTGAGGCGAAGGTGAATGGGAAGTGAGTTCCAGGTTTTAGCCGCCAGGTAGGAGAAGGATCTTCCTCCCATGGTGGTTTTGTTGATGCGGGGTACAGCAGCAAGGGCTTGATTGGAAGAGCGTAGCTGGCGGGGGGGGGGTGTAGAAGGAGAGTCATGTGTTGAGGCATTCGGGTCCAAGTTCGTAAAGTGCTTTGTGTGCGTGGGTTAGGAGGCGGAATGTTATTCTCTTATTGACGGGGAGCCAGCGGAGGTCTTTCAGGTGACCAGAAATGGTTACGCGGGATGTCTAGTATGAGTCTGGCTGATGCGTTCTGGATGCGTTGGAGTCTTTTCTGAGTTTTTGCAGTGGTACCGGCGTATAGGGTGTTTCCGTAGTCCAGGCGGCTAGTAACCAGTGCGTGGGTGACCGTTTTTCTAGTTTCGGTGGGGATCCAGCGAAATGTTTTTTTGAGCATGCGGAGAATGTTGAAGCAAGATGATGAGACGGCGTTGACTTGTCTGGTCATCGAGAGAGAGGAGTCCAGAATGACGCCCAAGTTCCGTGCGTGGTCCGTCGGGATGGGTGCTTTTCCAAGGGCCTCTGGCCACCAAGAGTCGTCCCAGGAGGAGGGGGAGGTACCTAGGATAAGGACTTCTGTTTTGTCTGAATTCAGTTTCAGATGGCTGTGCTTCATCCACTCGGCTACTTCTTTCATTCCTTCATGTAGATTGGTTTTGGCGGTGTTAGGGTCTTTGGTGAGTGAGAGGATCAGTTGAGTGTCATCAGCGTAGGAGATGATGTTGAGGTTGTGTTGGCGAGCGATGGCCGCGAGGGGGCTCATGTATACGTTGAAGAGGGTGGGGCTGAGTGAAGATCCTTGTGGCACGCCGCAGATGACTTCAGTAGCCTCCGACTTGAATGGTGGGAGGCGGACTCTCTGAGTCCTTCCGGCGAGGAACGAGGTGATCCATTCCAGTGCTTTACCCTGGATTCCGATGTTTCTGAGGTGTTGTATCAGGGTGCTATGACAGACTGTGTCGAAGGCAGCGGATAGGTCGAGGAGGATGAGGCGACTGTGTCTCCATTGTCCAGTAGAGTTCGAATGTCGTCTGTAGCAGCGATGAGTGCGGTCTCAGTGCTGTGTTTGGCTCGGAAGCCGTACTGTGAGGGGTCGAGGGATTTGTTGGTTTCGAGGAAGGCGGCGAGCTGGTTGTTGACGGCTTTCTCGATGACTTTGGCTGGGAATGGAAGGAGCGAGATGGGGCGGTAGTTTTTGAGTTCGGTGGGGTCAGCTGTGGGTTTTTTCAGAAGGGCGCTGAGTTCGGCGTGTTTCCAGCTTTCCGGGAAGGTGGCGGAGTTGAGGGAGCAGTTGATGACGTCTCGGAGGTGTGGTGCTATGATGGAATCAGCTTTGTTGAAGATGTGGTGAGGGCATGGGTCTGTGGGGGATCCTGAGTGGATGGAGTTCATCAGGCGGATGGTGTCCTCAGTGGAGATAGGGTTCCAGTTATTAAGGATGTTCAAGGGGGGTGAAGGTATAGCGGAAGGTTGTGTGGGTTGGTCTTCGGGTTGTTTGTCGAAGCTGTTGTGGATGTTTGCGATTTTGTCGTGGAGGAACAAAGCTAGGGAGTCGCAGAGCGTTTGAGAGGGAGTGATGTCGTTGGAGTTGGCAGTGGGGTTGGTAAACTCTTTGAGGATGTTGAATAATTCCTTGCTGTTGTGGGCGTTGTTGTCTAGTCGATCTTTGAATGCGGCTTTATTTGCGGTCCGGATCAGTTGGTGGTGTATGCGGGTGGCGTCTTTGAAGGCGTCCCTGGTGCTGGTATTAGGGTCTTTTTTCCAGGCCTTCTCAAGGGAGCGACAGAGTTTCTTAGATTTCTTAAGATCATCGTTGAACCAGGAGGCGTTTTTGCTGCTAAGTTTGATGTGACGTTTTTTCAAAGGTGCTAGGATGTCGGCGCTGTTGGTTAGCCATTGAGTGGGGTGTATGGCTGCTTGGTTGGGGTTCGAAGAGTGGGCAGGGGGGTTTTGAAGAAGCGATGAGGAGATCTGGTCGAAGGTGATTTTGTTCCAGTTTCTTCTCAGAGTAGGTTGAGGATGGTTGTGGGTGGTGTTCTTTTTGTAGCCAAAGTGAACGCAGCTGTGGTCCGTCCAATGGAGAACTGTGGTGTGACTGAAGGAGATATGTTTACTGGAGGTGAAGATAGGGTCGAGTGTGTGACCTGCGTAGTGAGTGGGGGTATTAACAAGTTGTTTGAGTCTGAGGTTGGCGAGATTGTCCAGAAGGGTGATGGCGTTGTTGTCGTTGCTCTTTTCCAGGTGAAAGTTGAGGTCTCCCAGAAGAATGTAGTCCTCAGAGGGGAGGGCGTGTGGAGTGATAAAGTCAGTGATGTCTTCAATGAATTGTGCCCAGGGTCCAGGTGGCCTGTAGAGGAGGGTGCCTCTTAGTGTGGTCTTGGGGTCGGTGTGGATCTGGAAGTGAAGGTGCTCGGCGCTAGCGAGGTTGACGTCTGAGCTGGTTGATATGCGGATGGAATTCTTATGGACGATGGCGATGCCTCCTCCTGTTTGCTTGGTGCGCTCCTTACTGATGATCTTGTAGCCTTCCGGGATGGCAATGGTGATGTCTGGGGCTGAGGAGGCGTTCATCCATGTTTCTGTTAGGAAGGCGACGTCCGGAGAGATGGTGTCTAGTAGATTCCAAAGGTCGATGGCGTGTCTGTGGACCGAGCGGGTGTTGAGCAAGATGCATTTTAGGTGGTTGGTGTCAGATCTCTGTTTGGTGTTAGTGGATGAGGAGTTGGTCTTGGTGCCGTCATACTTGCAGGAGTTGCATGTGAAGGGTCCATGGGTGTGTCCAGGAGCGGCCTGGGCGCAGTTGGGGAGTCGGCCGGGGTTTAGGGCTAAGAGGGTGGAGGGGTCGTATGTAATGCGGGTGGGGTGGGTGGTGCGGGGACCAGGGGGTCTGGCGCAGTGCGCGGGCTTGGCGCGGACGGGCGTAGACGGGCTTACCTGTGGCGCACCTTCGGCGCGGCGGCAGCGCGTGGACGCTGCACGTTGGTTCATCTGCTTTAAATGGAGAGTGGAGGGGGGCGGAGCGTGGGAGGGGCAGCTGGGAGGCGGGAGCGAGGTGGAGGGAGGGCTCGGGTCAACAAGGAAAATGGCCGCAACAACAACAAACAAGGAGCAATGGGGCGCTATGAGGGCCAAATATAGTTACAGATACTGTCGCAGTGGGAGCGGGTTCAAGCGCGGAGACAAAGCGCTATGCTAATAGTGATACAATCTCAGGTAATGCACAGCCAATACAATATCAGGTAATGCACAGCCAAGTACACACAGTCAAAGCGCTGTGAAAATTAATAAACAAAGGTGCGCGCTAGCGGAATTGCAGAAGCAGAGATCAGCGCTATGATACCACAAGTAACAGCCAGGTACACACAGTCAAAGCGCTGTGAAAATTAATACACAAAGGTGCGCGCTAGCGGAATTGCAGAAGCAGAGATCAGCGCTACGATACCACAAGTAACAGCCAAGTACACACAGTCAAAGCGCTGTGAAAATTAATACACAAAGGTGCGCGCTAGCGGAATTGCAGAATCAGAGATCAGCGCTACGATACCACAAGTAATGGGTGAGGAGGGTGCGAGGGGAGCGACCACTCGCGTTGGAGGCAAGATGGTCACAGCTCTCCGTGTGGGTGAGGACGGCCTGTAGCTCTCGTGGGTGGGAGGGGCAGCTGGGAGGCGGGAGCGAGGTGGAGGGAGGGCTCGGGTCAACAAGGAAAATGGCCGCAACAACAACAAACAAGGAGCAATGGGGCGCTATGAGGGCCAAATATAGTTACAGATACTGTCGCAGTGGGAGCGGGTTCAAGCGCGGAGACAAAGGGCTATGCTAATAGTGATACAATCTCAGGTAATGCACAACCAATACAATATCAGGTAATGCACAGCCAAGTACACACAGTCAAAGCGCTGTGAAAATTAATACACAAAGGTGCGCGCTAGCGGAATTGCAGAAGCAGAGATCAGCGCTACGATACCACAAGTATCAGCCAAGTACACACAGTCAAAGCGCTATGAAAATTAATACACAAAGGTGCACGCTAGCGGAATTGCAGAAGCAGAGATCAGCGCTACAATACCACAAGTAACAGCCAAGTACACACAGTCAAAGCGCTGTGAAAATTAATACACAAAGGTGCGCGCTAGCGGAATTGCAGAATCAGAGATCAGCGCTACGATACCACAAGTAATGGGTGAGGAGGGTGCGAGGGGAGCGACCACTCGTGTTGGAGGCAACGGAACAGAAGGAGATAACCAATGAGCCAGCGATATAGTGACAAGTGTTATGTGTCTAACGGCAATGAAGGTACTTTCACAGTCAGTCAGGCAGTATTCAGGCACTCATGCAATCACCCAGCCACTACTCAGGCTTTCATCAAATTAGTGATTCACTATCCATGGAGTTCTTCAATTACCCAGACACTAAACATGTACTCTTGCAATCAGTCAGGCAGAAATTATGTAGTCATTGAAATATGAAGGCACTACTCACACATTCTTCTAATCGCCTAGTTATTGACTACTGACTTATACAATTAACAAGGCTGTAAGTATGCAATCATTATAACATTTGCACATGACCTATGCAGCCATCCAAACCCACACTTAGAACCCCTGCAGTCATTGAAAGACTGAGGCACACATGTGCACTGATGAAACACTCACACTCTACTGCACTCATCCAATTACATAGAGAGTACCATTGTAGTAAATGGATCACCCATCTAGTACCTATGCATCCATTTAAAAACTGAGGCAATAGGCTTGCACTAATACAATTACCCCAGTAGTACTCTTACTTTCATCCAATCCCTGAAGCTTTTAAAAATGGAATCATGTAGTCACTCAGACACTACTCATGCACTCATCTAATTAGCCAGGCACTATTGATGCACTTTTTCAATTTTCCAGGCACTACCCATGTTATCTAAGCATCCAGGAACTACCTGTTCACTCAACCAGAAATGGGCAGCATCCAATCACTGAAACACTATTCATCCACTCATCCAGTAGGGTAGTTGCTATGCTGGGCTTTTTAAACAATCATGTATGCTCAATCCATGCACTAAATAAATCCTCCATATACTAGCTATGCACTCTTGCAGCAATATCAATGCATGTATTAAATTATTGAAGCATTAGTCACAGACTTGTTTAATTATTCAGGCTCTACCCGAGCGCTCATCCAAACACACAGATACTAGTGGTATACTCATACAAACTCATACTGACATGCAGGCAGTGCACGTATGCAGATATGAAATGACCTATAGAATTATGACATAGTCAGGGAATCCTCTAGGCACTACTTGTATCCTCAGAGAATCACCTAGGTACCTAGGCACTACTTATATACTCAGGTACTACTTATATACTCATTCATTCATCCAGGGAGTTTTGAAGTATTAAACCACAAACCCATGTATTTACAAGTTTTACTGAGGAATATGTAGTCTTTAGACAATATAGGTGATAGGTTTACTACAATGGTACTCGCTGCATAATTAGATGAATGCGTAGCATTTCATCAGTGCATGTGCGTGCTTTAGTATTTCATTGACTGTATGGGTTGTAAGTGGCTGTTTAGATGGCTGCATATGTTCTGCGCAAATGTTCCAATGATTTCATAGTTACGGTGCCAGAATATCGAGTTGGAAATATCGTGATTCAGATATATCGACAACAATAATATCGTGGACAAGAATATCGAATTTAAGGTAAGAAATATATATATTTTAATACGGAAGTCATTAATATTGCTTGCAGAAATATGGATGTTTAAAGTATCAATTTTTTTAACTAGTGTTATGTATTTCAGTTTATATTTTAAATGTATGTGATGTATTTTTTTGTATACGTATTGTTTATTTTTTTCATATGTGTTAAGTTTGTAATAGTTATGAATTTTATTTTAAATACATTTTGCATTTTTTAGTTCCGTAGCGGGTTGTGAGTTTATAGGAGAATAGGGTGGGAAGAAATTTAATTATAATGCATTATTGTTTTTTTTTTTAATTTAGATTTTATAGCGTGCATTGTGGGAAGAAATGTATTTGATATTAATTGGTTGTTAATTAATAATGAATTGATTGATAATTAATCATCGTAATTGTGTAATATTTTTAGGCCCAGGTTGTGGGATTTATAGGGGTAAAGTGTGGGAAGTAATTTATGTTTGATTAATTAATAATCAGTTAATAATTAATATTAACAAATTATTTGATATTTAATTATGGTAATTGTGTGATTTTGTTTAAGTGTGGGTTGTGGGGTAAAGGGTGGGAAGTAATTTATTTTTAATTAGTTAATAATTAGTTCTGAATTTATATTAATTAATTGATATAAAATTCATTAGGAAAATTATGTGATTAATTTTAAGTGTGGGATTTGGGGTTTATGGGGTAAAGGGTGGGAAGTAATTTATGATTAATTAATTATTAATTAGTTGTTAATTAATATTAATGAATTTAAAACTGAATATGGAATTTGTGTGAATAATTTCATGTGTGGGTTGTGGGGTTTATAGGGGTAATGTGTGGGAAATAATTTTTGTTTAATTAAAAAAATTGTTGATCATTAAAATTAATTTGTTAATTTATATTTAATTAGGGTATTTGTTATATTGTTTTTTGTGTGGGTTTTATTTTTATAGGGGAGTGTGGGGAGTAAAAACATTTTACTTACTTTATAATTAAATGTTAAATACTGTTTGTTTTTTATTTGAATACATTTTAGTTGTGTAATTAATGTTTTATAGTTTAATTTTAGTTGTAGGTTGCGGGAATTATAGGGGTAAAGTTTGGGAAGCTAAATAACTTTTATGAGTTTTAATTTGCTTTTTATTCATATTATTTCACCGAAGTGGGAATAGTAATTTTTACTCCTCAGCTATCCAACACTTTCCCTATTCTTGCACTCACTGGAGTGGGAATAGTAATGTGTACCCCTCCGCTATCCAACACTTTCCCTACTTTTGAACTCACTACAGTGGGAATAGTAATTTTTACCCCTCCGCTGATCTACACTACTGTTATATTCACTGGGGTGGGAATAGTAATTTTTATCCCTCTGCAATCCAACACTTTCTTTACTGTTGCACTCACTGGAGTTAGAATAGTAATTTTTACACCTCTGCTATCCAACAGTTTCCCAGTTCTCCGCTATCCAACGCTTTCACTACTTTCACACTCACTGGAGTGGGAATAGTAATTTTTCCCCCTCCGATATCCAACACTTTGCCTAATGTTGCACTCACTGGAGTGGGAAATGAAGTTTGAAGATTTTTATATAGTTTAATGTTTTAATTTATACTAGAATGTTTTTTTTCAAAATTAGATTTTACGTTATTGGCTCACATACACACACATATATATATATATATATATATATATATATATATATATGTGTGTGTGTGTACCTATAGCATACACTCTGATTTAAAATATATGTATATTTGTGTACATTTTTATATGAAATTAAATTAATAGTTTATTATTTGTTTTAAACTAAATATATATGAGTTATTCTGTATGTGATTTAACTTTTTTGATTAAGTTTATGTAATATATACGTTTAATTTATATTAAATCTACTTGAATTTTTTTATATTAATTTTATTCTTTAACATATTTAATATTTAAATTATTTTATTGTACACATATACAACATTTGATATTTTGTACAGCTATATTGTTTACATCAATAGTTTTTTCGGATATTTTTGTACTTACCTGTTTAAGTTTAGGGAGTCAATACTTTTGCATTCTATATATTTGCATCAATATTTTTTCACTTCTATATTTAAAATCGATATTTTGTCAGTGAACGCATATTTACAGTCTTGTAAATTTGATGATACATTTAAAAAAGTGTAGCAGAAGAAGAGATTCCGCGAAAGTGAAAGAACGATTTGAGAGAGCAGTTGAAAAGGACTTTGCTTTGAAGAGGAAGGTTTTCATTTTGATTTGAAATGAAATGAAGACTCTTGACAAAATAGTGTTGTGAAAGAAGAGACAAAGCTTGTAGAAAAGATTAGTGACTAGAAGTAACTGTTGTACAGTTTTTAGTGAAAAATGGATACATACTTGTTTTACAGAACCCTTCTTTAATGAAGAAAGGTATCTCCAATATAAGGCTAGTCATGCTATTGATTAAAGAGGACTATGCTATGACATGAAGAATGGTAGCCCTATTACAAAAGAGGTGATGGTACCTAGAAATGTAGAAGTTATTGCAGTAGAGGAATAAGGAAGGCGTATGCAAATAGAATTGTAGTGTTTCTAGTACTAGACAGAAATCCATTGATATATTAAGAACATTTCTACGTATCTTTCCAAGGCGAAGTTTAAAACACAAAATAAGTTATACCACTCAACTATGCAAACTTTAGGTAGGAGGCTGTATTATGTGAAACTCCTGCTTTATGTTTGGGAGAAATAAATAAAGCACTTTTGCATGGTAGTGTGGCAGACATAGAAAAGATCTGTGGTGATATGCAGTTTCATTTCTTTGGTCCTGAGCAGGATTCGAGGGAGAATTATGAGTTGTTAAGAGGAGAAATTGCAGAACAAGACACATATACAATGCAGCTGATAGTTTTAAAGAAGAGATTACAAAAATAAACAGTGTTGTCTCAACCGAGTATGTTTGTAAATGTTGATGCACTTACTAGAATATTTAAACACAGGTTGTTGACTTATATTTAAAAAGTGAAAAAGTAAATAATGATAACTGGAAAACGTTACCTGTGTATTTATTTGTAGAAGGACTGTTTATCTTGTCTATACAGCAAGTTATATGTATGTAGTGTTACAATCAATTAGAATATAATAAAATGAACAGCACATAGATGTTAAATACCCATTTTGTTAGATAATAAAATGCCTGCTAATGCCGAAAAACTATGAAAGTACATCAATTTAAAATAAATCAACATTCATCATTCTTTGTAGCATTGCTAAGGGCCAGCATGGATTGCTCTCCAGCACTCACTACAGCTCCACAATCAATGCAGGATGATGCCAATGGGAAAAACTGTGGAGCCAAATCTTGAAGTTTGAGATTGGACTTTTGAATGAACTCTCTACTTTGGTGTTGTTGTGTTGCTATTGAAGTCAAGGGTCCTTCGGCTTTGCGTTGTCTTCTTGCTGCTCACTATGAACAAGGTCTTATGAAGTGTGGGAAAAATATAAAAGAAAGAAAAAAATTACCATGCATGATTGTTGGCAGCATTGCAAACAGCTGCAACACACTGCTCACCTGCTCTTATAACAATGCTTTAGCCCATGCAATACATGGTCATTCTTGAAAACTCTGAGGCCATATATGTTTAGTAGTCTGTACCTCTGAAGGGACTTTCTGTACAGGAATTGTTGCTGCTGCCACTGATGTGGATGGTCTTCGGGTTGTTTGTCGAAGCTGTTGTTGATGTTTGCGATTTTGTCGTGGAGGAACAAAGCTAGGGAGTCGCAGAGCGTTTGAGAGGGAGTGATGTCGTTGGAGTTGGCAGTGGGGTTGGTAAACTCTTTGAGGATGTTGAATAATTCCTTGCTGTTGTGGGCGTTGTTGTCTAGTCGATCTTTGAATGCGGCTTTATTTGCGGTCCGGATCAGTTGGTGGTGTATGCGGGTGGCGTCTTTGAAGGCGTCCCTGGTGCTGGTATTAGGGTCTTTTTTCCAGGCCTTCTCAAGGGAGCGACAGAGTTTCTTAGATTTCTTAAGATCATCGTTGAACCAGGAGGCGTTTTTGCTGCTAAGTTTGATGTGACGTTTTTTCAAAGGTGCTAGGATGTCGGCGCTGTTGGTTAGCCATTGAGTGGGGTTGATGGCTGCTTGGTTGGGGTTCGAAGAGTGGGCAGGGGGGTTTTGAAGAAGCGATGAGGAGATCTGGTCGAAGGTGATTTTGTTCCAGTTTCTTCTCAGAGTAGGTTGAGGATGGTTGTGGGTGGTGTTCTTTTTGTAGCCAAAGTGAACGCAGCTGTGGTCCGTCCAATGGAGAACTGTGGTGTGACTGAAGGAGATATGTTTACTGGAGGTGAAGATAGGGTCGAGTGTGTGACCTGCGTAGTGAGTGGGGGTATTAACAAGTTGTTTGAGTCTGAGGTTGGCGAGATTGTCCAGAAGGGTGATGGCGTTGTTGTCGTTGCTCTTTTCCAGGTGAAAGTTGAGGTCTCCCAGAAGAATGTAGTCCTCAGAGGGGAGGGCGTGTGGAGTGATAAAGTCAGTGATGTCTTCAATGAATTGTGCCCAGGGTCCAGGTGGCCTGTAGAGGAGGGTGCCTCTTAGTGTGGTCTTGGGGTCGGTGTGGATCTGGAAGTGAAGGTGCTCGGCGCTAGCGAGGTTGACGTCTGAGCTGGTTGATATGCGGATGGAATTCTTATGGACGATGGCGATGCCTCCTCCTGTTTGCTTGGTGCGCTCCTTACTGATGATCTTGTAGCCTTCCGGGATGGCAATGGTGATGTCTGGGGCTGAGGAGGCGTTCATCCATGTTTCTGTTAGGAAGGCGACGTCCGGAGAGATGGTGTCTAGTAGATTCCAAAGGTCGATGGCGTGTCTGTGGACCGAGCGGGTGTTGAGCAAGATGCATTTTAGGTGGTTGGTGTCAGATCTCTGTTTGGTGTTAGTGGATGAGGAGTTGGTCTTGGTGCCGTCATACTTGCAGGAGTTGCATGTGAAGGGTCCATGGGTGTGTCCAGGAGCGGCCTGGGCGCAGTTGGGGAGTCGGCCGGGGTTTAGGGCTAAGAGGGTGGAGGGGTCGTATGTAATGCGGGTGGGGTGGGTGGTGCGGGGACCAGGGGGTCTGGCGCAGTGCGCGGGCTTGGCGCGGACGGGCGTAGACGGGCTTACCTGTGGCGCACCTTCGGCGCGGCCGCAGCGCGTGGACGCTGCACGTTGGTTCATCTGCTTTAAATGGAGAGTGGAGGGGGGCGGAGCGTGGGAGGGGCAGCTGGGAGGCGGGAGCGAGGTGGAGGGAGGGCTCGGGTCAACAAGGAAAATGGCCGCAACAACAACAAACAAGGAGCAATGGGGCGCTATGAGGGCCAAATATAGTTACAGATACTGTCGCAGTGGGAGCGGGTTCAAGCGCGGAGACAAAGCGCTATGCTAATAGTGATACAATCTCAGGTAATGCACAGCCAATACAATATCAGGTAATGCACAGCCAAGTACACACAGTCAAAGCGCTGTGAAAATTAATAAACAAAGGTGCGCGCTAGCGGAATTGCAGAAGCAGAGATCAGCGCTATGATACCACAAGTAACAGCCAGGTACACACAGTCAAAGCGCTGTGAAAATTAATACACAAAGGTGCGCGCTAGCGGAATTGCAGAAGCAGAGATCAGCGCTACGATACCACAAGTAACAGCCAAGTACACACAGTCAAAGCTCTGTGAAAATTAATACACAAAGGTGCGCGCTAGCGGAATTGCAGAATCAGAGATCAGTGCTACGATACCACAAGTAATGGGTGAGGAGGGTGCGAGGGGAGCGACCACTCGCGTTGGAGGCAAGATGGTCACAGCTCTCCGTGTGGGTGAGGACGGCCTGTAGCTCTCGTGGGTGGGAGGGGCAGCTGGGAGGCGGGAGCGAGGTGGAGGGAGGGCTCGGGTCAACAAGGAAAATGGCCGCAACAACAACAAACAAGGAGCAATGGGGCGCTATGAGGGCCAAATATAGTTACAGATACTGTCGCAGTGGGAGCGGGTTCAAGCGCGGAGACAAAGGGCTATGCTAATAGTGATACAATCTCAGGTAATGCACAACCAATACAATATCAGGTAATGCACAGCCAAGTACACACAGTCAAAGCGCTGTGAAAATTAATACACAAAGGTGCGCGCTAGCGGAATTGCAGAAGCAGAGATCAGCGCTACGATACCACAAGTATCAGCCAAGTACACACAGTCAAAGCGCTATGAAAATTAATACACAAAGGTGCACGCTAGCGGAATTGCAGAAGCAGAGATCAGCGCTACAATACCACAAGTAACAGCCAAGTACACACAGTCAAAGCGCTGTGAAAATTAATACACAAAGGTGCGCGCTAGCGGAATTGCAGAATCAGAGATCAGCGCTACGATACCACAAGTAATGGGTGAGGAGGGTGCGAGGGGAGCGACCACTCGTGTTGGAGGCAACGGAACAGAAGGAGATAACCAATGAGCCAGCGATATAGTGACAAGTGTTATGTGTCTAACGGCAATGAAGGTACTTTCACAGTCAGTCAGGCAGTATTCAGGCACTCATGCAATCACCCAGCCACTACTCAGGCTTTCATCAAATTAGTGATTCACTATCCATGGAGTTCTTCAATTACCCAGACACTAAACATGTACTCTTGCAATCAGTCAGGCAGAAATTATGTAGTCATTGAAATATGAAGGCACTACTCACACATTCTTCTAATCGCCTAGTTATTGACTACTGACTTATACAATTAACAAGGCTGTAAGTATGCAATCATTATAACATTTGCACATGACCTATGCAGCCATCCAAACCCACACTTAGAACCCCTGCAGTCATTGAAAGACTGAGGCACACATGTGCACTGATGAAACACTCACACTCTACTGCACTCATCCAATTACATAGAGAGTACCATTGTAGTAAATGGATCACCCATCTAGTACCTATGCATCCATTTAAAAACTGAGGCAATAGGCTTGCACTAATACAATTACCCCAGTAGTACTCTTACTTTCATCCAATCCCTGAAGCTTTTAAAAATGGAATCATGTAGTCACTCAGACACTACTCATGCACTCATCTAATTAGCCAGGCACTATTGATGCACTTTTTCAATTTTCCAGGCACTACCCATGTTATATAAGCATCCAGGAACTACCTGTTCACTCAACCAGAAATGGGCAGCATCCAATCACTGAAACACTATTCATCCACTCATCCAGTAGGGTAGTTGCTATGCTGGGCTTTTTAAACAATCATGTATGCTCAATCCATGCACTAAATAAATCCTCCATATACTAGCTATGCACTCTTGCAGCAATATCAATGCATGTATTAAATTATTGAAGCATTAGTCACAGACTTGTTTAATTATTCAGGCTCTACCCGAGCGCTCATCCAAACACACAGATACTAGTGGTATACTCATACAAACTCATACTGACATGCAGGCAGTGCACGTATGCAGATATGAAATGACCTATAGAATTAAGACATAGTCAGGGAATCCTCTAGGCACTACTTGTATCCTCAGAGAATCACCTAGGTACCTAGGCACTACTTATATACTCAGGTACTACTTATATACTCATTCATTCATCCAGGGAGTTTTGAAGTATTAAACCACAAACCCATGTATTTACAAGTTTTACTGAGGAATATGTAGTCTTTAGACAATATAGGTGATAGGTTTACTACAATGGTACTCGCTGCATAATTAGATGAATGCGTAGCATTTCATCAGTGCATGTGCGTGCTTTAGTATTTCATTGACTGTATGGGTTGTAAGTGGCTGTTTAGATGGCTGCATATGTTCTGCGCAAATGTTCCAATGATTTCATAGTTACGGTGCCAGAATATCGAGTTGGAAATATCGTGATTCAGATATATCGACAACAATAATATCGTGGACAAGAATATCGAATTTAAGGTAAGAAATATATATATTTTAATACGGAAGTCATTAATATTGCTTGCAGAAATATGGATGTTTAAAGTATCAATTTTTTTAACTAGTGTTATGTATTTCAGTTTATATTTTAAATGTATGTGATGTATTTTTTTGTATACGTATTGTTTATTTTTTTCATATGTGTTAAGTTTGTAATAGTTATGAATTTTATTTTAAATACATTTTGCATTTTTTAGTTCCGTAGCGGGTTGTGAGTTTATAGGAGAATAGGGTGGGAAGAAATTTAATTATAATGCATTATTGTTTTTTTTTTTAATTTAGATTTTATAGCGTGCATTGTGGGAAGAAATGTATTTGATATTAATTGGTTGTTAATTAATAATGAATTGATTGATAATTAATCATCGTAATTGTGTAATATTTTTAGGCCCAGGTTGTGGGATTTATAGGGGTAAAGTGTGGGAAGTAATTTATGTTTGATTAATTAATAATCAGTTAATAATTAATATTAACAAATTATTTGATATTTAATTATGGTAATTGTGTGATTTTGTTTAAGTGTGGGTTGTGGGGTAAAGGGTGGGAAGTAATTTATTTTTAATTAGTTAATAATTAGTTCTGAATTTATATTAATTAATTGATATAAAATTCATTAGGAAAATTATGTGATTAATTTTAAGTGTGGGATTTGGGGTTTATGGGGTAAAGGGTGGGAAGTAATTTATGATTAATTAATTATTAATTAGTTGTTAATTAATATTAATGAATTTAAAACTGAATATGGAATTTGTGTGAATAATTTCATGTGTGGGTTGTGGGGTTTATAGGGGTAATGTGTGGGAAATAATTTTTGTTTAATTAAAAAAATTGTTGATCATTAAAATTAATTTGTTAATTTATATTTAATTAGGGTATTTGTTATATTGTTTTTTGTGTGGGTTTTATTTTTATAGGGGAGTGTGGGGAGTAAAAACATTTTACTTACTTTATAATTAAATGTTAAATACTGTTTGTTTTTTATTTGAATACATTTTAGTTGTGTAATTAATGTTTTATAGTTTAATTTTAGTTGTAGGTTGCGGGAATTATAGGGGTAAAGTTTGGGAAGCTAAATAACTTTTATGAGTTTTAATTTGCTTTTTATTCATATTATTTCACCGAAGTGGGAATAGTAATTTTTACTCCTCAGCTATCCAACACTTTCCCTATTCTTGCACTCACTGGAGTGGGAATAGTAATGTGTACCCCTCCGCTATCCAACACTTTCCCTACTTTTGAACTCACTACAGTGGGAATAGTAATTTTTACCCCTCCGCTGATCTACACTACTGTTATATTCACTGGGGTGGGAATAGTAATGTTTATCCCTCTGCAATCCAACACTTTCTTTACTGTTGCACTCACTGGAGTTAGAATAGTAATTTTTACACCTCTGCTATCCAACAGTTTCCCAGTTCTCCGCTATCCAACGCTTTCACTACTTTCACACTCACTGGAGTGGGAATAGTAATTTTTCCCCCTCCGATATCCAACACTTTGCCTAATGTTGCACTCACTGGAGTGGGAAATGAAGTTTGAAGATTTTTATATAGTTTAATGTTTTAATTTATACTAGAATGTTTTTTTTCAAAATTAGATTTTACGTTATTGGCTCACATACACACACACACACACATATATATATATATATATATATATATATATATATATATATATATGTGTGTGTGTGTGTGTGTACCTATAGCATACACTCAGATTTAAAATATATGTATATTTGTGTACATTTTTATATGAAATTAAATTAATAGTTTATTATTTGTTTTAAACTAAATATATATGAGTTATTCTGTATGTGATTTAACTTTTTTGATTAAGTTTATGTAATATATACGTTTAATTTATATTAAATCTACTTGAATTTTTTTATATTAATTTTATTCTTTAACATATTTAATATTTAAATTATTTTATTGTACACATATACAACATTTGATATTTTGTACAGCTATATTGTTTACATCAATAGTTTTTTCGGATATTTTTGTACTTACCTGTTTAAGTTTAGGGAGTCAATACTTTTGCATTCTATATATTTGCATCAATATTTTTTCACTTCTATATTTAAAATCGATATTTTGTCAGTGAACGCATATTTACAGTCTTGTAAATTTGATGATACATTTAAAAAAGTGTAGCAGAAGAAGAGATTCCGCGAAAGTGAAAGAACGATTTGAGAGAGCAGTTGAAAAGGACTTTGCTTTGAAGAGGAAGGTTTTCATTTTGATTTGAAATGAAATGAAGACTCTTGACAAAATAGTGTTGTGAAAGAAGAGACAAAGCTTGTAGAAAAGATTAGTGACTAGAAGTAACTGTTGTACAGTTTTTAGTGAAAAATGGATACATACTTGTTTTACAGAACCCTTCTTTAATGAAGAAAGGTATCTCCAATATAAGGCTAGTCATGCTATTGATTAAAGAGGACTATGCTATGACATGAAGAATGGTAGCCCTATTACAAAAGAGGTGATGGTACCTAGAAATGTAGAAGTTATTGCAGTAGAGGAATAAGGAAGGCGTATGCAAATAGAATTGTAGTGTTTCTAGTACTAGACAGAAATCCATTGATATATTAAGAACATTTCTACGTATCTTTCCAAGGCGAAGTTTAAAACACAAAATAAGTTATACCACTCAACTATGCAAACTTTAGGTAGGAGGCTGTATTATGTGAAACTCCTGCTTTATGTTTGGGAGAAATAAATAAAGCACTTTTGCATGGTAGTGTGGCAGACATAGAAAAGATCTGTGGTGATATGCAGTTTCATTTCTTTGGTCCTGAGCAGGATTCGAGGGAGAATTATGAGTTGTTAAGAGGAGAAATTGCAGAACAAGACACATATACAATGCAGCTGATAGTTTTAAAGAAGAGATTACAAAAATAAACAGTGTTGTCTCAACCGAGTATGTTTGTAAATGTTGATGCACTTACTAGAATATTTAAACACAGGTTGTTGACTTATATTTAAAAAGTGAAAAAGTAAATAATGATAACTGGAAAACGTTACCTGTGTATTTATTTGTAGAAGGACTGTTTATCTTGTCTATACAGCAAGTTATATGTATGTAGTGTTACAATCAATTAGAATATAATAAAATGAACAGCACATAGATGTTAAATACCCATTTTGTTAGATAATAAAATGCCTGCTAATGCCGAAAAACTATGAAAGTACATCAATTTAAAATAAATCAACATTCATCATTCTTTGTAGCATTGCTAAGGGCCAGCATGGATTGCTCTCCAGCACTCACTACAGCTCCACAATCAATGCAGGATGATGCCAATGGGAAAAACTGTGGAGCCAAATCTTGAAGTTTGAGATTGGACTTTTGAATGAACTCTCTACTTTGGTGTTGTTGTGTTGCTATTGAAGTCAAGGGTCCTTCGGCTTTGCGTTGTCTTCTTGCTGCTCACTATGAACAAGGTCTTATGAAGTGTGGGAAAAATATAAAAGAAAGAAAAAAATTACCATGCATGATTGTTGGCAGCATTGCAAACAGCTGCAACACACTGCTCACCTGCTCTTATAACAATGCTTTAGCCCATGCAATACATGGTCATTCTTGAAAACTCTGAGGCCATATATGTTTAGTAGTCTGTACCTCTGAAGGGACTTTCTGTACAGGAATTGTTGCTGCTGCCACTGATGTGGATGGTCTTCGGGCTTCCTTCTGCTTCATCGGCAGTTGGAGATGTTTTATATGATAAGTTCTAGGATAATATAACATGTGCATTGTCCCACATGAGTCCAAAAAATGTCTCCAGCCAAAATCTACCCCCTGCTCACAATACACTTTTGGAAAAGAAGATTCAAGAATGAGGAGTGGGTGTATACTTCCTATTAGTTTTACTGAAAAGAATATTATCCAATGAAATTATTTACTTCTTGTGGGACCCCCTGAGCAGGCCTAGGGGGTCAGGGTGCTTCTACCCAGCCCCCTTTTTTTTCCTACACGTCTGTTTTTCTGCTTTCTCGTTCCTCAGTCTACCTAGCACAAGATAAATGCCACAACTTCCTGGTTAGAAGTGTTGACAGCCAATGAGCATGCTGCTTTCCTGTGAAAGGCATGCTGATTGGCTGCCACTGTCTGTCAACACTCCAAACCAGGAAGTGTTGGCACCCCCGCGATTTTAAAAACATTTTTTATTTTTTTTTCTGGGCCTGGGGGTCCTTGTGGGACCCCCTGAGCAGGCCTAGGGGGTCAGGGTACTTCTACCCTGTCCCCTTTTTGAGTTCTACACGTTTGTTTTTCTGCTTTCCTGTGCCTCAGTCTACCGAGGCACAAGATGGCTGCCAACAATTTCTGTTTTGGAGTGTTGACAGACAGTTACCGTGACCAAGAACTCGGAAGAGTTCGAAACGCGTTGGTGTACTTTCATTTGGATGGAGCTTCAATAAATCACCTTTAATTTTGAGCACCATATCGAAGTGCAACCTTTTGTTTCCTGTAAGGGATACAGTTTTAGCAACAAAAAAAAAAAAATATATATATATATAACATAAACCAATACGTAGTATTGCACAAACAGTGGATCTAATGCATTCATGCTGCTATATTTAAATTCTCTGAAAATTTGATCAATTTTAGAGTCTTATTATATTGTAAAATGTTATAAAAGTGTATTGCACATATTTATTATTTATTTAATATTTATGGCATGATGTTTGCACATTTAAAATATATTGCATATTTTTCTTAATGACTGCTACAAAACAAAACCGTTTTTGAATATATATAAACAACTATAATGTTGGACTGCATACTTGGCAAAAAAGAGAGAGAAAAACAGAGAAAAAATGCATTTTCACAAGTAGTATGTCTTCACTTTTTAGCACCACGTGGTGAGAAGGGTTGAAAAAATTAAGTATTTAATGTGGAAGGTTACTGCATAGTCGCCATGTGATCAAGGTTACTTGTTAACCGAAACGCGTCATGCCTGAGAAGACTTGTGATGTGAGAGAATAAAGCTTCCTGAAATATTTACTTGCTGCGTGGTGGCTCGTTATTCTGCGGTACGAAGTACGCTGGTTGCAGAGTATACAAAGATATATATATACATATATATATATACATATATATATATATATATATATTCACGAACGGTCCACTCCTATCAGGCTAGACAGAAGACCAGCACACCATACCTTCAGCTTCCAAAGTTTATTTAATTTGAGCCCCTACCCCCACAAACAGACGCGTTTCGCCCGGAGGCTTCGTCAGTGTTCACCCGTGTTACAATACAGAACGCCATTTAAAGCCAATTAGTCATAGACATCAATGACGGTTTGCTGTTTTCAAAATACACTATTTGGCAGCCATCTTGTAATGTGCAAATAACGCAAAAAATTATAAACATTTCATGGCGTGTAAATGACATAAAGTGCTCAGTGCAGATTTAAAAACATTAGGTAAGCAGTAAAAGAATTTATCTAAAGTGCATGCATGTTACTTTTTCGTCAAACAAAGGTACATCTTGCCTATTGTAATGTGAGTATATAATCTCACTAACATTTAGTTTTCACAATATTACTTCTTATAGGCAGATCAAAAAAAAAATATATATATATATATATATATATATATATATATATATATATATATATATATATATATATATATATATATATATATTCACTGAAAAAACCACAGGTTATAGACCATATATAGTTAGGAATTAGCATTTACAAAACCTTGAAAATTCACTGAAAAAACCATAGGTTATAGACCATATATAGTTAGGAATTCGCATTTACAAAACCGTATTTTACTCACACAAAACCATTGAAATTCCATATATAGTTAGTTGCACTAACTATATATCGCGCACCCGCAATCCACTGCTGATGATGTCACATATTACATCATTCATGACATGGTCAGTGACATCACTGATGACATCACTGATGACATCTCAAATGACATCACTGATGACATCACTGATGACAACATCCAGTGACTGTATGTTTCTGTAAAGTTAAAATATGTCTTACATATTGAAGAATGAGTGGATGTATAAGTGTCTGGATGAAGGATTTAGTAGGTGCATGACTGACTGTATGAGTGAGTGATTAAATGTGTCTCACTGAGTGCATGGGTTAGTGACTAAACTGTCTTAATTTGTGCATCATTATGTCTGTTGTTCTGTAAACTGTTGCATGTGTTGATAAGTAGCTATATGAGTAACTATATGGGTTATTGATTGGTTGCCCAAGTATTTGTATGGGAGACTGAGTGTGTGTGTGGGTGGCTGGGAGGTGTATGACTCTGTGCATAGATTTGTGAGCAGTTGATTCACTAGATGTATGGTTTCAAAAGTGCATGTGGAAACAGCTGTATGGGCGGTTGACTGTGTGCATGAGTGTATTGGTGAGTGAATGGATATCTCAGTGCTACATGTCAAAGTAAGTACATATGTAAAACACAGTACATGTGAGAGTTGACATATATAAATAACTGTGCATAAGAGCCAGTGAATGTGTGAGTGGCTGTATGGATCATTGTGAACTTGTATCAGGGATTGTATAAGAGAGTAAATATGTGTTAGTATATGTTTGAATAAGTAAAGTTTGTATAACTGTATAGTTGAGGAAATGGAGGTGTGATTGATTCTTTGCATGACTGACTAGGTGTGTGAGTAACTCCATGGATGAGTGACAGTCTGTGAGTGTTTGTTTACACTGATTGTATCTAAGGTTATATTAGAGTCTGAAGAGGTTCATCGTATTATCACATGAATGATATCATCAGTGATGTGATCAGTAATGTCAAATGAGATGTCATCAGTGATGTCATCAGTGATGTCATTTGAGATGTCATCAGTGATGTCATTTGAGATGTCATCAGTGATGTCATCAGTGATGTCACTGACCATGTCATGAATGATGTAATATGTGACATCATCAGCAGTGGATTGCGGGTGCGCGATATATAGTTAGTGCAACTAACTATATATGGAATTTCAATGGTTTTGTGTGAGTAAAATAAGGTTTTGTAAATGTGAATTCCTAACTATATATGGTCTATAACCTATGGTTTTTTCAGTGAATTTTCAAGGTTTTGTAAATGCTAATTCCTAACTATATATGGTCTATAACCTATGGTTTTTTCAGTGAATTTTCAAGGTTTTGTAAATGCTAATTCCTAACAATATATGGTCTATAACCTATGGTTTTTTCAGTGAATTTTCAAGGTTTTGTAAATGCTAATTCCTAACTATATATGGTCTATAACCTATGGTTTTTTCAGTGAATATATATATATATATATACATACATATATAAACATATATCATCTGTATATCTATATAAATACAAACATAAATGCATGCATACATATACTTATATGCATACAGATGCATGTTATTTACATGAAAGTTGAAAAAACACTAATAAAAGCAAAGCTAAAAAGCCACCTCATTACAAACAGAATGGCTTTAACTTAAACGAGGGCGAGATCTATTGCATTTTCAATGCTTGTTTACTTTGCTTCCATCAAGAAGGCATTCAGATGTGTCACACATTTGCCATAAATTCTGAATGTTAGCACTCTAGTTGCACATTAGATCACTGTAGTAAAGCTACTGCTCACCAGGGACGCCTGCTGCTGGTATTCAAAGTGCATCTTTCAGTCTGCATGTTAGAATTTTTTTAATGAAATAGAAGAGGATTTGAGAAGTCACTCAAAATGATCCCTAATTTTTCTTTCTGAAGCACTAATCATACTTTCTATGGCAAAATTAACCCCCTCATGTTGTTCCTTTTTAAATTGAGTGTTTTCAGACTTACCACTTCATTCCAATCAAGATGGCTTCTGGTGTGCCATACTTTTGTCATAAGTAAGACTGTTAGCGCTCTAGTTGTTCTTTAGAACACTCTGGGACATTCTGTCATTGGGCTATACTTGGGGTACATCTGGGTGATATTTGGGCTACATTTAGGCTCTTTTGTCTCTGGTGGCCATCTTGGGAGACTGTATGTCAGAATTCTTTAATGAAATTGAAGAGGGTTTGAGAAGTCACTCAAAATGTGCCCTAATTTTTCTTTATGCAGCACTAATCATAATTCATATGGCAAAATATACCCCCTCATGTTGTTCCTTTTTAAATTAAATGTTTTAAGAGTTACCACTTTATTCCAATCAAGATGGCTTCAGGTGTGCCATACCTTTGTAATAAGTAGGACTGTTAGCGCTCTAGTTGTTCTTTAGAACACTCTGGGACATTCTGTCATTGGGCTCTACTTGGGCTACATCTGGGTGATATTTGGGCTACGATTGGGCTCTTTTGTCTCTGGTGGCCATTTTGGGAGACTGCATGTCAGAATTTTTTAATGAAATAGAAGAGGATTTGAAAAGTCACTCAAAATGTGCCCTAATTTTTCTTTCTGCAGCACTAATAATACCTTCTATTGCATAATATACCCCCTCATTTTGTTCCTTTTTAAATTAAATGTTTTAAGAGTTACCACTTTATTCCCATCACGATGGCTCCAGGTGTGCTATACCTTTGTAATAAGTAGGACTGTTAGCGCTCTAGTTGTTCTTTAGAACACTCTGGGACATTCTGTCATTGGGCTATACTTGGGCTACATCTGGGTGATATTTGGGCTACATTTGGGCTCTTTTGTCTCTGGTGGCCATTTTGGGAGACTGCATGTCAGAATGTTTTAATGAAATAGAAAAGGATTTGAGAAGTCACTCAAAATGTGCCCTAATTTTTCATTCTGCAGCACTAATCATACTTTCTATGGCAAAATATACCCCCTCATGTTGTTTCTTTTTAAATTAAATGTTTTAAGAGTTACCACTTTATTCCAATCAAGATGGCTTCAGGTGTGCCATACCTTTGTAATAAGTAGGACTGTTAGCGCTCTAGTTGTTCTTTGGAACAGTCTGGGACATTCTGTCATTGGGCTATACTTGGGCTACATCTGGGTGATATTTGGGCTACATTTGGGCTCTTTTGTCTCTGGTGGCCATTTTGGGAGAATGCATGTCAGAATGTTTTAATGAAATAGAAAAGGATTTGAGAAGTCACTCAAAATGTGCCCTAATTTTTCATTCTGCAGCACTAATCATACTTTCTATGGCAAAATATACCCCCTCATGTTTTTCTTTTTAAATTAAATGTTTTAAGAGTTACCACTTTATTCCATCAAGATGGCTTCAGGTGTGCCATACCTTTGTAATAAGTAGGACTGTTAGCGCTCTAGTTGTTCTTTAGAACACTCTAGGAGGCTGCAGTAGAACACAAAGGAATCAACTGACAGTCTCTGTCTTTGTTGGATGTATATGTTTTACTGAGAATGTCAGACTTCATTTTCACATGACTGAGAAAGATAATGTGAATTTACAGAAAATATGCTTTCAATTTAGCTTATAGATCCCCTTCCAAACCACTGTGGGAAAATCATGAGATATTAGTTTTCTTTCAAACAATATTCATGATATCACAGCAGAAGGTTTTTTCACATGGTAAAATCACCTTAGAACCCACCACAATTCCTAAAACGAGTATGGTACCATCAACAAATGATTTATAATGTAACTAAAGTCCTAAAACCCTCTATTAACTACAATGCTTTTTAATGAGGTGCTATCATATATATTGGTCCCAAGATGGCTGCCAACACTTCTTGGATGAAGTGCTGACAGCCAATCAGATCAGATGTGTGGTTAGGCTCCGCCCAGATATATATCTTTTTTTGAACCTAAATTACTCAAAATCCACTGGAGCACATATATTGAGACCTAGCAAAGGCACATCGGGCTAACAGTCCCTACAATTTTGCCAAGTTTCGTGCAAATCCATTCAGCCGTTCGAGCTAAAAGTGAGGCCAACCGCCCTATGGACATTAACATGGGAAAAATGCGTTTTGGGACCCCCCTTTTTTCTCAGGCCCCCCTTGATGAAACCCCCCCAAATTGTCAGGGGCTGCTCAGAAACAAAATGTTCAATTTTCCTGAAAATTTCAGGCAATTCCGTCCACAAACGCCAAAGTTATTAGACATAGAATTTTCAAAAATCCCATAGAGAAAAAATCCTAACTATATATACCTACTGGCGACCGCCAGTAGGTAATATATATATATATATATATATATATATATATATATATATATATATATATATATATATATATATATATATATATATATATATATATATATATATATATATATATATGTCTGTAATTTGTTTCCTGTTTTGGAACAAGATGAGTCGCACACGAAACTTCAATGCAGGGGCATTTATTGAGCAGGTTGCAGGCGATCTTCCTGACGCGTTTCGTTCAGTCACTCTGAACTTCTTCCGAGGTACACCCACAAGCGGAAATGTTCGTTACTCCCAGGCGCTTTTAAACTTAATTGCCGACCTCTGGTGGACTATCACGGTGGCGATCAGCACAGCATGATGGTATCTGTAGTTCACTCGCCCCGTGATGCTTTGCTAGTTGAACAGGAGTATCACCGTGCATTTGCATTCGTTTCACTAGCTAGCAGGGGCATACGTGGTTACTTTGCTTTTCCTCTGTGTTGTTGCCGACCTCTGGTGGTTTGTTTCACTGAGTGAGTAGAGCGGCATGATGTTACCAGCGTGCTTCATTTACCGTGATGTCTGTGGGATGTTCATGTTCCCGCTGGGCTGTGCCTGCATTTTCTCCCTTTCTCACTGGATTGTTGCCTTCCAGAAACGTTTCTCCGTCACAGTCTTACTTTTGAAGACGATGGGGAACCATACCAGGCTCTAGTGTCTGGTAGTGCCGAGCACCCTTAGAATGTTCGTTTGACCGAGGTTGCAAGTCTGGATCCAAGGCGGGTGCTGTCATCGGCACACTAGCTGGCGGTGCGGTGGCTCTGCGACTGAGCCCAAAGTCGCTGTATATGTCTGTAATTTGTTTCCTGTTTTGGAACAAGATGAGTCGCACACGAAACTTCAATGCAGGGGCATTTATTGAGCAGGTTGCAGGCGATCTTCCTGATGCGTTTCGTTCAGTCACTCTGAACTTCTTCCGAGGTACACCCACAAGCGGAAATGTTCGTTACTCCCAGGCGCTTTTAAACTTAATTGCCGACCTCTGGTGGACTATCACGGTGGCGATCAGCACAGCATGATGGTATCTGTAGTTCACTCGCCCCGTGATGCTTTGCTAGTTGAACAGGAGTATCACCGTGCATTTGCATTCGTTTCACAAGCTAGCAGGGGCATACGTGGTTACTTTGCTTTTCCTCTGTGTTGTTGCCGACCTCTGGTGGTTTGTTTCACTGAGTGAGTAGAGCGGCATGATGTTACCAGCGTGCTTCATTTACCGTGATGTCTGTGGGATGTTCATGTTCCCGCTGGGCTGTGCCTGCATTTTCTCCCTTTCTCACTGGATTGTTGCCTTCCAGAAACGTTTCTCCGTCACAGTCTTACTTTTGAAGACGATGGGGAACCATACCAGGCTCTGGTGTCTGGTAGTGCCGAGCACCCTTAGAATGTTCGTTTGACCGAGGTTGCAAGTCTGGATCCAAGGCGGGTGCTGTCATCGGCACACTAGCTGGCGGTGCGGTGGCTCTGCGACTGAACCCAAAGTCGCTGTATATGTCTGTAATTTGTTTCCTGTTTTGGAACAAGATGAGTCGCACACGAAACTTCAATGCAGGGGCATTTATTGAGCAGGTTGCAGGCGATCTTCCTGATGCGTTTCGTTCAGTCACTCTGAACTTCTTCCGAGGTACACCCACAAGCGGAAATGTTCGTTACTCCCAGGCGCTTTTAAACTTAATTGCCGACCTCTGGTGGACTATCACGGTGGCGATCAGCACAGCATGATGGTATCTGTAGTTCACTCGCCCCGTGATGCTTTGCTAGTTGAACAGGAGTATCACCGTGCATTTGCATTCGTTTCACTAGCTAGCAGGGGCATACGTGGTTACTTTGCTTTTCCTCTGTGTTGTTGCCGACCTCTGGTGGTTTGTTTCACTGAGTGAGTAGAGCGGCATGATGTTACCAGCGTGCTTCATTTACCGTGATGTCTGTGGGATGTTCATGTTCCCGCTGGGCTGTGCCTGCATTTTCTCCCTTTCTCACTGGATTGTTGCCTTCCAGAAACGTTTCTCCGTCACAGTCTTACTTTTGAAGACGATGGGGAACCATACCAGGCTCTGGTGTCTGGTAGTGCCGAGCACCCTTAGAATGTTCGTTTGACCGAGGTTGCAAGTCTGGATCCAAGGCGGGTGCTGTCATCGGCACACTAGCTGGCGGTGCGGTGGCTCTGCGACTGAACTCAAAGTCGCTGTATATGTCTGTAATTTGTTTCCTGTTTTGGAACAAGATGAGTCGCACACGAAACTTCAATGCAGGGGCATTTATTGAGCAGGTTGCAGGCGATCTTCCTGACGCGTTTCGTTCAGTCACTCTGAACTTCTTCCGAGGTACACCCACAAGCGGAAATGTTCGTTACTCCCAGGCGCTTTTAAACTTAATTGCCGACCTCTGGTGGACTATCACGGTGGCGATCAGCACAGCATGATGGTATCTGTAGTTCACTCGCCCCGTGATGCTTTGCTAGTTGAACAGGAGTATCACCGTGCATTTGCATTCGTTTCACTAGCTAGCAGGGGCATACGTGGTTACTTTGCTTTTCCTCTGTGTTGTTGCCGACCTCTGGTGGTTTGTTTCACTGAGTGAGTAGAGCGGCATGATGTTACCAGCGTGCTTCATTTACCGTGATGTCTGTGGGATGTTCATGTTCCCGCTGGGCTGTGCCTGCATTTTCTCCCTTTCTCACTGGATTGTTGCCTTCCAGAAACGTTTCTCCGTCACAGTCTTACTTTTGAAGACGATGGGGAACCATACCAGGCTCTGGTGTCTGGTAGTGCCGAGCACCCTTAGAATGTTCGTTTGACCGAGGTTGCAAGTCTGGATCCAAGGCGGGTGCTGTCATCGGCACACTAGCTGGCGGTGCGGTGGCTCTGCGACTGAACCCAAAGTCGCTGTATATGTCTGTAATTTGTTTCCTGTTTTGGAACAAGATGAGTCGCACACGAAACTTCAATGCAGGGGCATTTATTGAGCAATATATATTCCCGCAAAGATGAAAACGCAGCACTCCTTTCGGCTTTTGAAGTTATTTACTCAGTTGCAAATCTCCTACGCATTTCGAACTCTGTCCTTGATCATGGTAGTGTTATGTAAATGAACTTTTAAAAAGTTAGATGTTGCCTTCATGAAGCTTTAGTAGGCTATTTAACACTACCTGACAACAGCTGACCTTTGTCAGTGCTTTTCACTTAATAAAGTGCAAAAATGATTCTGTGAGCAGAAACAATATGTTCCTAGTGGGAAGGGGAGCTGGCCCTGGATCTAATTCGGTGTGATTAAGGTGGAAGGGCTGCTCCTTAGTCTAGACCCACTCCTCACTGAAATACCAGACTCCTGCAGGAACAGAATGGTTCTGCCATGTTGGAATTCCTTTATATTGGTGTGATATGGGGTAGTTTGTGTTAAAAAAAACAGGATGAGTTGCAAAAGAGGAACCTTAGGATGTTTGTTGCACTGGCTAAGGAGTGTCCAGGAGTTAACACTACCCACTGGCTAGTGATTCATACAAACGTGGTACCTCAGCTCATCAGAACAATTCCTGGACCAGTGGAAGAAAGAGGATTTGAACTGTTTCTGTGATCTTGCAGGAGACCTGAGGGGCTCAGCCTGCTCCCACTTGTACCCAGGGCTTGAACGTGGACTACAAGATTAGTTTAGTTGGCTAATCTCCTGTATGGCTATAAGTTACGCCAAGTTGCAAGAGGCCTATTTCTTGGACTGATCAGTTGACCAGCAGTAACTGACCGGGTCTGGATAATACTGTTGGTTTCTGCTGTAATGAGTCCTGGTCCTTAAGTGGTGTGCTTGTAGTCTGGGGAGCCTTAGTAGAGAACAAGTATAACTACACCCAGAAATCTGACAAAGGGGGACTTTTGAGGAATTCCAAGACCTCCTGATTTTCAGCGGGACTGCTCAGAGAAAGTGTCCCCTTTCAAGAGCACTTCATCAGATACAGCTTCAACGACTTCCCCAATGGAGAAATTTTAGCTTTAATCAATACACTGAGAACATTGTTTAGAGTTTGTTGGATAAGATACTCTGTGAAAATGCAGCACATATCCAGTTTGTCAAATTATAAGTGGCATAGGTTGACAGGTTTGTGACAGAGTATCCAATCCAAACACAAGGAGATGCTGGACGGAGTGCTGAAACATTTAATACACTGACCCCTAGTCACTATTAGATCTGAGTTGATTCTATTATTGTTCTTTATGGCTCACTTCACCACCCACATTCAGGCTCAGCCATATGCAAATCAGTCTTGACCCTGTTCCTCATGGGAACAATCCAGCCCTAAGTACAAAGTCAGGTCTTCCCTGGACCGGAAACAAACATACTGTGACTTGGCTTGGCAGTTCGGGCTGGACTGTTCCCAGGAGAAACAGGGTCAAGAATGATTTGCATATTGAGAGGTCAGAACTGGGGTGGTGAACTGAGCTAAAGAACGATGATGGATTCAACCCAGATCTGTAACTGGGGTGAGTGTCTGAAAAGCTTAAGTGCTCCGTCCATCATCTCCTTGTGTTTGCAGAGTATCCAACGCTCCGAATTCTAAATAAGGATGAATGTCCAAAGTTAGAAATCTTGACTAGGGAAGGCACAACAAGTATTATTTTGAGAGGATGTTATCCCTGGAAGGTCTTTGTGAGACTGACCCTGGTCTTAACTGCCATTTGTTCTTGAATAGCACCAGTTTTCTTCATCTGTCCCCATTTGTTTTGCCCACTCATTTGTTGATGTAATGGTCAGGAGGAACAACAATAAAAACACCCCCATTAAAATGTAACCAAACTTCAATTCAAGGTAGGGAATGCCAACATTGCACTTCAAGGTCGTGACCTTCCAAATATTATTAATCAATAGGTTACATAAAGACGTAGGACTTCCTTTCCCAAAAAATGGCGCAGCTCCGCATGCCATTTTGCTTCACTGAGCGGAATCATTTTATAAGCACAGGCATGCTTCAAATTTACAACAATACATCTCCCCTGTGCTGGTGTACAATTGGCTGCCATGCACCAGTGCAGGCATCCTTGCGTCATGTTGCAAGGGTTCCTACATTGCTGGGATGATTGCAGGATGATGTGCAGGAAGGGGCACATCCTGCACAAAAACAATAATTGATGACATTTTCCTCTTTCTATGTGTGCTGTAGAAATACAAATATTTCTCCTTTTTGCACCACTGAAGTCTAACATATGCCCAGCTTTACAAAACTTTGTGAATCTGGGAATGTGTCATGTTCCATGGATGTTGCAAGGGAACACCCACAGCAATACCCATGGAACACCCCTTTCAAGCAGAGTAATACGTGAAAGAGGCCCATATTTACAAGGCCATGAAAAGTTTTGCAGGGGGAATTTATGTGGCTTTGTAAATATGTGCAGACACAGTGCACTACTGGTACATCACAGAAAAGTGACACACTGGCTGCACAATAGCCTTGTAAATGAGGCCCATAATCTGCAAGCAATGAAACATCCAACTACAAAATAACACTAACATCATGTTATGTTACGTTATGTTATTTTATTTTGTATTGCGCACAGCTACCCAACAAGGGTTTCCCAGTGCAGGCCATAAAAGAAGCTAGGTGATATCGGAATTAGCAATGTTGGTTAAAAAAACAGGTTTTTAATTGTTTCTGAAAGACAGGAAACAGCTTCTCCCTCCTCATCCCATCAGGTAAGGAATTCCATAAGGTTGGCCCAAGAAGAGAAAAGGAGCGGCATTCCATTCTCGACAGTTTAAACCTCGGGATTTCGAACAGTTCTCCTGATGATGAGCGAAGTAGGCGCCGGGGGTGGTACTCATGAACCAGATCTTGTAAATATTTGGGGGCAGAGCCGATCTTTATTCTGAACATATAGCATAAGGCTTTAAATTTTATGCGATGTTCAAACTTAAGCCAATGCAGTTCTCTCAGGGCATGTCCCATGTTGGACATTCTCGGAAGGCCACGAAGCAATCTGGCAGCAGAATTTTGCACCACCTGAAGCTTACGTAGTACCTCTCTGTTAGACCCCAGGAAGATAATGTTACTGTAGTCCAGGCGAGATGTTACTAGAGCCTGAACGACTGTTCTTTGGGTGTCCACAGGGAGCATTCAGATTATTTTTTTTAGCCATTTTAAGATGGTAAAACAGGTGGCTGCTGTCTGAACTGCCTGTTGTTTCATTGACAATTTATTGTCAATAATAAAACCTAGATTGCGTGCCTGAGAGGAGGGTGTGGGTAAAGGTCCCAATTCAGCTGGCCAATGTTGGGGGCCCCAACGTTCAGACTCCAAAAATGAGTACTTCCGTATTTTCCCTGTTAAGCTTGAGCACATTTAATTGTATCCATGCTGCAATCCTGCGCAAACCGAATTGCAGATTAGAAGGGTCATGTTCCCCCCCTGCTGATAATGAAAAGATGATTTGTGTATCATCAGCATAGGAAAACAATGCAAGCCCTGCCGCTTCCGCAATCATTGCTAATGGCTGCACATAAATATTGAAAAACAACGGTCTCAAAATAGAGCCCTGTGGCACACCATACAGGGAAGAATAAGACTTTGAAGAGGCCCTGGTGGAGAACACCTGGAATGTTCATTCCGCTAAAAAGGAAGATGCCCAGCCAAGCGCCAGCCCAGCAATACCCAGTGCCTGTAAAGATTCAAGTAATACGGTATGAGAAACTGTATCAAAAGCGGCACTTAGATCTAATAAAATAAGGGCAACTGTGTCGCCGGCGTCCAAGCGCTGGCGTAACATCTCGGTAACACCTAGCAATGTGGTCTCCGTAGAGAACCCTGCTCTGAATCCTGATTGCGAGTTGTGCAGAAATTGAGATGCTTCCACGAACAAGGAGAACTGTCCATTAACGTGTTTCTCCAAGACCTTTGAGAAATTTGTGATCAGGGAAATGGGTCTAAAATTAGATGGCATGGTCGGATATGCATGCAGCTTTTTTAACAGAGGTAAGACCATTGCATGTTTCCAGACTGTGGGCATCTATGCTTCTCTAAGAGAGGCGTTTAGTAGCCCCATCACTACTTCAAGAGCAGGTTGTTCCATCTGAAGAAGCACTGTGACTGGAAGCAGATCACATGGAGAACCTGATTTAATACTAGTTAACATTTTTAATAGGGTGCCCATATCCAAAAGATCCCACTGTTCATCAAGAACAGGCGGACTAGGTTCAGTCCCAGTACCTGCCAGCTTTTTAACCATGGAGTCCGAGAGCAATTTTTTGCCCCCGAAATAGACAAGGAAACATAGTCAGCACGTGCCTTTTTACACAATGCATGATATTTTTTCAGTGCAGCTTTATAAATCTGTTTGGCCTCTGGAGCATAGTTCCTTCTCCAACTTCTTTCCACCGCTTTACACTTGCTTTTTTAGATTTTTAACTGCTCCGTAAACCATGGGGCAGGGGGGCGATGGTCATTGAAGTTTTTTAGCCAATGATGGCAGGCCCACATTGGCCGCGGAGGCAATCCAATTATAAATATTATTCAAAGAAGCAAGAAAAATTGAATCCTGCGCAGGGGCATTGTTTAACAGAATTTGATTAAATTTAGCTGTGTCCAATTTTCCCCAATTTCTAGACTGGCCGGATAATTCGGGAAGCAGAGGTGGCAGGTTAAATAAGCTACTATATTGGAATGTAACCGCATAATGGTCTGACCAACTCAGTGGCAATGCAGGCGGACATTTAATGCCAGGCAGGTTGGAAAAAATAGGGTCTAGCAAGTGACCAGCTCTGTGAGTGGGGCCCTCATTGCAAAGAGGAAGATTCAATGCCGAAAGGTCCGCAATGAGCGCCCCGCTTGCTGAGCAATCAATGTTCTTCAAATGAAGATTCAAATCTCCTAAAACTGTAAAATTGGCTAGTTTAATTAGCCAAGGAGCCAGCCGGTCTGACAACTGGGGCACCCAGGCACAAGCTGGTCTTGGGGGATTATAATTTAAGGCCCAAGATAGAGTGAGTTGGGGTGAAAGCATAAGTTTAACCGATCAAAATATATACATTATTAGAATACCACTGTTATATTTCTTTTATCTCCGAAGGAAAATTTTATACAGTAAACTAAACAAGTTTTATATTAAGCTTTTAGGTTTACCACAAGTAGTGTTAAAATAGAGAGCTGGGTAACCGAATGTAATAATAATAATGACTTTATTGCATGATTAATTAAAACCTTCGCAACCAAGTAAAACATTATTCACAATATGTAGCTTCACCTTTAAAAAATGCTAAAAGATTACAAATATGTTGTAATTCTATAAAATTACAGGGGAATAAAAACTTGTAGTTAAGATAGTTCTTCATAGTTAATAAGATAGATCAACATAAGGCTTGTTCTCGTGGATGGATGCACCCCGTGAAGTGATGTTTCTAGAGAATACAAAAGTCGATTAACTCGAAGCCAGCCCGTGCTGAATGCTGACAGCTTGGCAACCAAGGAAGTATTCGTAGGTCTTAATCAGAGCACTAATGAACAGGGTTGTTATACTTGTCTCATAAGCCAGCTGGCATAGCATAAAGACCGGTAACTTGTGGATCTTCCAGACTTAACTTTGTGTTTGCTTCCTTCATAAACCGAACAAGGCTGCAAGACAGGTGGATGTTATTGCCCTCGAAACAGGCCTTTACCGCCTCCCTGCAAGATCAAACCTGACTTGCAATCAGGAGCTGTTTTAGAAACTGTCTCCTTTCCGCTCTCAAGCCATTGAAGATGCATGGTAGATGTATTATGTCTTCATTTAGATCTCCACACAGTCTGCAGCAATTAGAGGAGATTGTTCATTTCCATGGAGGAAGGTGGGGCTTTGCTGGTAAGGATCCCAGCCTCAGATGAAGGAACCGTTCTTTTGTTATTCTTGCAAAACCTGTTACTAAGTATAGTTGGGGCTTTGTTGACATGTAGCTCTGGATTACGAACCAGCCGTGGGCCCTCCTGCTAAGGGCAGCTTTTTCTTCTGCAAGAGATACAATCTTTACTGATTTGTTTACCAGGACCTTGAAGCTTTTCTGGGATAAGCAGGAATCCCATTGGTCCTGTAAAGCTAGCAGCTTGATTGCTGAATGAAGGTAAATCATCGCTGGGCTATCATTTCTCCTTGAGATTTCCAACCACAGGTATGAATTCATTGTGCCCGGCTCGCCCCCCTTTATTTTAACCCATCATTTGGCGTAGGCCCCTTTCCGTGAGATTTGCTGCTTTTGCAGTCCGAATTCTAATCTTATTTGCGCTGGTGAGGTAAATTGCGGAAGATTGAATATTATTCTTAGGGCCTTAGCAACCACTGTGTCCAAGGTAGCCTTGTATCTTCCTCTCATTGCTTCACTTCCGTAAGTGATAGAGGGTAGCAGCCGTTCTCGAAGCACTTATAGTAAAGGGAGAAGGCTAGGGCCAGTTAATTTTTGCTTGATGTTTTTTAAAGCAACTGCCAATACAGTCCCTCTACCTTTGATGGATGCTTTCTGTTTGGAAAATGAGCCATTTCTCTCAAATATGATTCCCAAATACTTGTACTCCTTTGTTGGCACCAGCAGCCGATTGTTCATTGACCATCGCGGATAGGGTTTGTTGGGACCTTGGTTTAGTACCATTACTTTGGATTTTTCCACATTTATGGTCAGCCCATTTTTTTCAGCGAAGGCACTTGTGATCTTTATCAGATGCTGGAGGCCGATTGGTGTACAGCTGATTAGTAGCAGGTCATCTGCTTACAAGAGGTTTGATAGAGTTAAGCCCCCCAGGTTCGGGGCGTGATGGTTACAGTTGTCCAGCACGGTGGAGAGGTCAGAGACAAAGAGGTTGAACAAGGTTGGGGTCAAGACACAACCCTGCTTCAACCCTTTCGCAGTAGGAATTTTCATAGACAGGGTATCTCTCGCTCCAATTTTAATCTGGACCCAAGTTTCGGAGTGAAGCAGGATTAGCTGGTTTAGAAGGTTTGTGGAAATTCCCCACCTTGCTAGTTTGGCCCAAAGTATCCCCCTGTCGATGCTGTCAAAAGCTGCCTTATAGTCGATAAAGCAGACGAATAACGGTTTGTTGATTTTTTTGGAGGCGTCAGACAGAAGAGAAAGGGCGAGAATAGTTGTTGAAATCCCCAGACCTTCCTGAAAACCAGTTTGATTGATGGGAATTAAGTTTTTTTCCTGAGCCCAAACTGTAAGTTCATATTTTCAAAGACAGGGGACATCAGTGGCCTCCAAACTCCACTACTAAAAGGTGTAGCAGTCGATACCCACACAGCAAAGAGCCTAGCAGGCTCATCCAACTGCTTAAATAACTTTTCTTCATTTAGCAGCGGGGTAGCCATACTCGCGTCAACACCACCACAATTAACATCAACGGACCCAGGGGACATGGCTACACTTAATTCAACAACTACTTCTGCTTATACTACCATCTTTAACTTTCCGGGAAATGGGACAGTCAGGAAAAACCATATGGTTGAGCAGAGTACTGCAAACAAAGCGGAAACAATTGAGTCAATATGTGTGCAGACCTTATCCACCTCCAACCTGACACAACCGAGTAAGCACGGTTTATCTTCCTTGAGTAGCCAAGAGAGGTCTCAGGAAACTAGGGCCATGGTTCACAGGGAAGTGGAAAGAGAAGTTAGCAGTTCCCCAACTCGTGCAATCACTGGGATGGAAACAGGGGGCACATGTACGGAGCCACCAACGGAGCCACCAATGGTTTTAATAAGAGAAGCAAGTGGGCATCCTTTGCCCCAATCGCCAGGACTTCCTTTGACTCCCGTAAAAAAATCCCCAGGCAACCTGAGCAGAATTATCGAACAACTAACTCCAACCATTGGACCAACGGTGCTAACAGCATCTCAACGACGTACATTGCTGCAGTTTAATGACTCCCAATCTACAAATAATTCCATAAACAATGATATGTCTTCTATTTCTGTACAAGAGTGGGAGGAATTAGTTGCGGCCTACAATGCCAAACCCCCCGAAGAGAAACCGATGATCAATGCCTCCTCAAGACCTGAAGGGGGCATTAACTTAGGCAATTCAGTCCCAGATACCCTATGGTCTACAATCCTAAGCACCTTGCAACAGTCGGCCACCGCCCTGGACTTTCAGTCACAAAAAATGGACTTACAGCTTACCGTCTTGCAGTCAATGGCCGAGTCAATTTCAGGGATTGATTGGAAAATCTCGGAACTAAACGGACTCATAAGGAGGGGACAAGATGCAGTCCTTGCAGATCACTCAGCTACCATCCAACCCCCTCTTTATGACCCCCTCTTAGACAAATTATCATCTTTACCATCTATGCTAGGGGACCTGATAAGCGACTTAAAAGCATCAGCCCTCCAACCATTAAAGCAACATACCGCCGACCCTCCTGCAGTTCCTCCGGTACCTGCTTCAAGGCAAGAGATCAAGTTGCCAAGTGACCAGAGCCTAGCTATTGCCTTGCCACCCCAAGCTTTATCCACCGAGCTACTGGAAACAGAGGAAGCAATCACTATCACAAGCACAGCTGTACCTTCGACTCAAACCAACGCAAAGTCCCGCAGAAAGAACAAAAGGAAAGGTAGGAACCGTTCACTAATAGGGGCAAGGCTTAACATAGAAGAACCATCACCTTCCACTGCGATTTCAGACACTGATGCCCGGAGCCTGTCACCAAGTGTCCACCTGTCCCCTTCGCCCGAAGCCCAAGACAGCGCGCCAATAGAGTCCTCATCACAGTGCTTAAAATCAACACATAATTCCATAAAAAAGATGACATCAAAAAAATGCACCAAACAGAAACTTCTACAATTCAAAATAATCCAGTCAGGCCAGACTCCAGACAACAGTAAAATTAAATCGGGTGAAGAAGCCGCAGAAAACAGGCGGAATGCCACCCCTCCGGTCACGACCTCGGAGACATGTTCGGAGTCCAAGCCGAAAACAACTAGTACCACGATTATGAACTTTGAAACTTGTCCTGAGCCCAAGCCAAAAACAAATAGCGCCCTCTGGGTTACGAAGCTAGATAACGACCAAGGCGGGGGCTCACTCGCCTTAGGTGCATCATCTACTATGCCATGCCCTTGATCAAGCTCCGCAGGCCTTCAAGAGCCCACCGACGGTTCCAACAAAAGTGCTATGTCAGAGCATTCCAACCTCAATTCTGTTTATCCCAGAATATACATCCAGAGGGAATGAAGACATATTGAATAGGGGGAACATTTTAAGACTCCTGCACTCTTCAACAAATCTAGCAAATATCAGCTCGAACGACCTTTTACAAGTAGGGTTCCAATCAAACACCTCGACCCATCAGCCTGACATTACCAAAACTACCTGGATCTCGCCGGAGATAGCTAACAAAATCTTGGAAGAGGAGGCAATGTTCCAGCAATGGGGAATTGCCTTGAAGCTGGAAAGGCAACCCCGCTATCCAACTCCGCTTTTAGCCTCCATCCAACCTCAGCTTCAAAAAAACTCCACTTCAATATTAAAGGGAGCTAGGAGCTGCTCACCGGGGCAACGTTACCGACACACTAAAAGTCCCCAATGGGGCCAATATCGCAATCAAGATACGAACTTGTCATTATCGACAGACCCTCATTGGAGATGTATTCAGCGCACTATCGCGACAACGACTGCTGATGTTTGACAGTATGGGCAAGTGCCCTTTAACCCCTTGGTGGTACGTAGGGCCACAAGAATCTGTTCATGGAACATCAATGGCTTAGTTAATAAAAAGAACGATCCGGAGCTCATACAATATTTAACCTCATTCGATCTACTGTTAATACAAGAAACTTGGGAAGATAAAGTATTTGATCTACAGGGGTTTACGTCACTCTGTGTGCCAGCAATCAAAACTTCAACCTTCGGCCGCTGTTCAGGAGGACTGATGGTATTCGCCTCTATAACGTCAATAGGCGAAATTAGGGCTCTGGACTTTCACATAACCCCCCCAAGTGTCATACAGGTGGTAAAGCTCTCACTCCCTCTAACAAAGCAACACCAGGAAGTTATTATTATAAATACATACATTCACCCCAAATGGAAACAAAAATCGGTGGAAGAGCTGGGGCACGTTTTTCAAAAAATAAGGGACTCCGGGGAGTCAGACACCTTCATCCTGGCTGGTGACTTTAACATGCTTCTCATCAGCAATGAGCAAGGCACTGACCTCTCTTATGAATTAGACACAGCATGGGGCGTGCCGCCGCAAGGTCGAACAAAAAATAACAACTTAACGAAACATTCAAAAAACCTTCTTTGGCAATTGAATACCCACAACTTAAGGGCCCTAAATGGACGTTATGCTGAAGATGACCCACCAGCAGCCACTTTCCACTCTAGCACACAATCCTCGCATTTGGATTATATGTTCATGTCTTTAGACATGTTCAGCTGGATAACTTCATTCAAAATAGACGTGAATGACTTCAGCGACCATCTGCCCTTGGTGGCTGAGATAAAAACCAATCCGGTAGAGGAAAAAGAACGCTACATTGGCCCAGAAACAGAAGTCAGTGCAAACTTAAAAAGGATACGGTGCAATCTTGACAACATCGACCTTATTGGTTCAATCGCGAAAACCCTCTTCCACCAAATTAATTGCTCATCTAAGTTGGCGAACGTCTGGCATGACTTCATCATCACCATCGGGGAACAACTGGGTAGTACCAGGCCTTCCAATTCTTGCCTGGTGAGAGGACCCTCAAGCACGAGACAGATGCGGTTGGATATGAAAATACAAAAACGCTTGATTAATCAAACTCTGAGGAGGATACGAAAGGATCAGGGGAACCCTAGTCTGCAAGTAGTGCTGAGGGAAGCAAAAAAACAACTCAAACAGCTGAAATGGGCAAGTCAAAAACAAAGGAATGAAGAACTTTGGGGGAAACTTGTCCACGAAGGAAAGCAAAAAAACAGTTCTAGGTTCTGGCAAATGGTGAAAAGGATCCAGAACCCGGACCATCTGGGGCAAAATTCGCACATAGCAGAGGAAGTATGGACCAAATACTTATTGTCGCACTTTAATAATGACAATATAGGAGATACGACAACAAAGGCTCCCTGCATGGAAATCATAAAGCTTGGTCGTGATGGTAACCCCAGCAATCAAAGCGGGACAAGCATGTGTGGACTGGGGGAGTTTGAGGATATGACCTTACCACAATCAGAATCTTTAGAAGGGGAAGGAAGACCCATAAAGGACATGGAGACAGGGCTCACGGGATACACCCCAGTAGACATCGGGCGTCGAATTACCAAGGGACGACCGAATGGGGCCCCGGGACCGAATGGAATCCCCCCCATGTTGTACAAATCTGACGTAGCCTTTTGGAGTGCATCCTTGTGTCAGGTCTTTAACGAGGCCAGACTTACTTTATCCCTTCCGGACTCCTGGCATGGGTCCGTCATTAGCCCGATATATAAACATGGGAGCAAGAGTAATCCGAATAGCTACCGTCTCATTGCTTTGCTTGACATAGAAGCAAAATACTTCAGTGGTCTCATTCTGGAAGAACTATCGGCGTGGGCGTCCGAAAAAGCCATTATCCCTTCCAACCAAACAGGTTTCCGTAAAGGCCAAGGGACAACAACCAACATCATGGCCCTGTCCCTACTGATGGGCGAAGCAAAAACCACCAAGCTACCGCTTTTCCTTTCATTTATTGATTATACGGCGGCCTTCGACCATGTGGACCGAAACAAACTTTGGAAAAAACTATCCACTTGGGGCATTCCGAAACATCTCCTAGATGTCCTAATACTGCTTCACTCTAACACCTGGGTTAAAATTAAACTTGGAACTGGCCAGCACCTCTCGAAGCAGATTAGAACAACTAAAGGACTAAAGCAGGGGTGCCTATTAGCGCCAATTCTATTCAATCTGTTTATTTCTGACTTACCGGAAGAACTTGACAAATGCCGTAATCATGCGCCCAAGCTAGGAAAAGCCACCCTCCCTAGTTTGTTATATGCGGACGATTTAGTGCTGATAAGCCGGTCGCCAATAGGCCTTCAGCATCTTTTGAATTGTACCCATGCCTTCTCGGTAAAGAATGCCCTAGAAATAAACCTCAATAAATCTAAGGTCATGACGGTAAACTACAGGAAGAAAAGGATCCCTTGTTGGTACCTGAACGGAGTAAAGCTCGAACGGGTAGCCACATACAAATACCTCGGCGTCGTGCTGGATTCTAAGAACACGTCTAGGCCTCAGCTCCAGTCCATCCGAGGGAAGGCAATAATGACCCACCTCGCACTGAAATCACTAAAGACTAAACTCCCTGACCTCACCCTTAAACCCTTCCTTGAAATCCTCCGAGCGAAACTTCAACCAACGCTCACCTATGGGAGCGAATCGCTGCATGGGAAGGACGCTGCATTGTTAGACACAGTCATAGCCAATTGTTACAGGGCCATCTTCAATCTTCCCAAATACGCGTCTCCGGCCCAAATTCGTTTAGAATTTGGGGTTGTCAAACAAACACTAGAAAGACGGAGTGCATATGTAACTAACTGGCGCAAGATCCGCGACGCAGACCCTGACTCCTTAAATGCCAGCGTCTGGGAAGAGCTACTCAGATGTCGCACTTCACTGCCTAGGGACTACCTATTTGGATCTCTTGATGTGCTAGGCTTATCCGACATTTGGGAAACTGCCATAGACCACCGGTCCTTCAAAAAGTTGGCAAAAAAATCTGCCCGAATAAACTCGGCAATAGAAGATAAGAAAGACCTAGCCAACAGGGCGCATGGATGGATAACGGTGGGAGATTACGGCAAAATACGGCCACAAGCATATCTTAATATCGGGATGAAAATAAAAATCAAAGAAAAGTTCCTGAAACTGCGCCTTGGAGCTATCCCGATATTACCGCACCTGCCGCCATGGGAGAGAACTCACGCCTCGGCCCTATGCCGCCTGTGTAAATCTGGCAAGGAGGACATCATCCATGTGATATGTATTTGCCCGAGACTAATGGACCTGAGGCTCAAGCTGTTGCTACCGTTTTTTAGATCACATGCCGTTCGGACCTGTAGGCAGGCAGTTAAGCTTTGTTTTTCCTCCAGCGATATTAAACTGAATTGTCAGGTTGTGAAGTTCTTTGATTTATTGCAGGAAAGATTCAAGCACACTTGAAAGACTCATTGGGACTTAATAACAGCCGTGAATTGACAATAGTAACTGCTGTATTTTAAATAATTTGTACTGTTATATGGCATTTTAAATAATTTGTACTGCTATATGGCGTTTTATATTTTTGTAAAGATTTTAATTAATCATATACAAATAAATATATTACTTACTTACTTACTAGTAAGAGCCCTGCATAGAATTTGGCTTCAATGTCGATTAAAGCGATGAGCCTATAGTTTTTTGGGTCTGACATGGCGCCTTTTTTGTGGATCGGTGAAATAATTGATCCTTTCCACGAGTCAGGGATTCTCTCACTTTCCAGGATGTTATTATAAACGTGGAAGAGTACTTCAACCCAGTAGATCGAATCCTGTTTAAATATGATTGGCGGAAGACCGTTGGGGCCTGGAGCTCCGTCTTTGCGTCCTTTCTTGATTCTGCCCCCCAGCTGCTTAGTTGTGAAGACAATGGGAAGGACCAGTCCTTCAAATCTGGATTGTTGTTGGTCACTTTGGAGCTCCGGTAAGGCTTCCGCGGATTCGCCAGCTTCTGAGTTGGAGTGATTCTGTAGGAACTTTGCCCAGATGTCCTCAGTTATATATGAGCTGATTCCTAGAGCAGATGGATTCTCTAGGATTCGGATGGTCTGCCAAAACCTGGCACTGTTGTTGTTTTTTGCATCATATGTCAGTTTAGCCCATATTGATTCGTCCTTTTCTTTTTTGGCGAGCCAAATTATTTTTTTCCTGCGTGCTATAAGACTCCTTAATTCAGACTGGATGTTATCAACTGGGCCATGTATACGAAGACTGCACAATGCCCTGTTGATGTTGGTTTTTAACTCCCTTAGTTCGGCATCCTGATGTCGTGAAAGGTGGAATCTTCCGCTTCGTGCCTGGTTGCATGAGGCGGCCCCGGGATTTTTTGGTCTTACTAATCCTTCTCTTCACTTGTTTTTTGACTTGGTTGGATTGAAGCTATCCATGAAGTTATCCCATGCTATTAAGTGGCTGGTGCTTAACTGCTTGCTTTCCTCCCATCTTTTTTTCGCGAGGGCCTGGAGTGGTTCTGGATCGAAGGTGTTACATTTGATTCTCCGGTGATTTGCTGTTATCATTAAATTTGTGACCACCATTGGATGAGTAGTTGCTGTTCCGTGAACATCAAGGGTAAACTCTTGGGGATGGTGGTCACTGTGATCCTGATTTCCGATTATAAACCATTTTATTAGGCCGAAAGTCGATAAGGACGTGAAAGTGTAGTCAATTGCGGTATTACATTGTTCAGTGTGGAAGGTGGCAGCCGATAGGCAGTCTCTTGTGAAACGCCCATTTAATGCAACCAAAGACAAATTTGACAGCTCGGTTAGAAGGCCCCTCGAGATTTTAGATGACTTGCCCCATCTGCAGGCCTCCTGGTTTGGGATACCCCATGCTGCGTGGCGTTCTGCTGCAGGACTATCCGGGTCAATCCCTCTTGTGAGGAACATGTTAAAGTCCCCCGAGACGATATAATTTGAAGATGGTTCCGCAGTGATGAGATTTGTCAATTCAGTTACTAAGGTATGTACACCGGTTCTTTTATTATGGGGATATATGTAGGAATTAACAATTGTTAAGACTTCTTTGTTTCAGCGGCTTAATATTTGAAACTGTATTGTTTTTATTCCATTTGTTGCGATATTTATGCTTGATAGCTCCTTCACTGAGTTGATCAATTTAATTGAAGCGTAGGTTGTGAGCCCGCCTTTCAAATGACCAAATTTTTAATTTCTAGTCCCTGAGAGATGGTATGTTTTAAAGCCTTGTAAGTGAAAAGGCTCTCCCAGCCATGTTTCCTGTAATAGGATTATATCAAATTGCTGAAGATACAATAATAATTCTTTATCAGAGGTTTTTACACCAAAGCTGTTTATGTTCCAGGAGCAACATTTTGACATCGAGGAGTTTATTGTATTTTTTCCATCTGTCAATGAGCCTCAGGTCTGCTGTTTATTGTTCTTGAGATCCAAGACCAGTCAATTGAAAGTTCCATTCCTCTTTCATCCCGACCCTTCGGAACAGCTGCTCTGCTGTATTGTGTAACCTCAAAGGAGGAATTTCATGCTCCTTTGAGCACGGGGTTACAGGGACTGGGTTCGGCTTTGTTTTTTGTCTTGTCGACTTTAGATTCATGAACCTGTCCAAGAAGGGGTTCTGGATATCCCACTTCGTGATGAGCATATAATCAAATCCCCCAAGCTTGCATCTGGGGCTCCTCCTTAAGAATTTTCGCTGTTATTTCCTGGTTGACCCAGATAGTTTTTGTTACTTCCTGGTCCGAGAGGTTTTTGAGGGTTTCAAATTGAACGGATAATAAGTCTTGCGATCGAATCCCTGTCAGATTACTAATGGCGGTTAGTATTCGAAGAATGTTCCCTCTATTGAGGGTGTCGCCCGACCTTTAGATTTATATTTAGGGATAAACAGTATTGACTGGGTAGGGACCCATCGTAGGCTATTTGTGGAGGTGACGAGGTGCGAGAGTGCTTTTGTCTCCTCTGGGGAACGGGGATAACTGTATTACAGGACCCTCTCTGTTTCCTTAGTCAACACTTAGCCCTTTCTTCCACCACTCTATATTACTCGTGGTTGGGCCAACTGAGGCTCCCCTTGTTGCTGTTTCCATTATTAATTTAGACTTTACCGGACCTCCTAACTAGTCAGCAGTTGTTGAGGCTGCATCTGTGGCAGTGGTAAATTCACCTTTAGTTGATGGTGACGAGTTTTTTGCTGCCAGATCTGCAGTGTTAGAGATCGCGGATTGTTTCAGTTCCATTAAATGTGTAGTTCCTGCGTTATCTTGAGCTATTGAATCCGATGATGAGATGGTGGTGGCATTCGGCTGATGAGTTGGTGGGTCGCTCCGTACTCTTTGATCTAGTTTCGGTTCACTCAGATCTTCATTTGCAGCTTGGTAGAAAGTGTGGATTGGAGAAGTATTATTCCTCCCTTTCCTCCTCTGTTTTCGCCGTTGTTTAGAGTTTGGGGTTTTTATTGGCGAAACGTCTCCTTCAATTGGTTGGCTTGAAAGTTTTTTGTAGATATTGCATCCTTGTACCGCTCGAGATAGTTCTGGAAAGTGCATTTCCGTGATGCGGATGGGACTTGGGTGGGTGCTCGCTCTACCCCTGCAGATTTCCTGTTTGTTTAAAATTTGGTTTACCTGGAATAGTTGGCTCTGTTGTATTGATGTTTTTTTTTAAATCCGTTAGAAGGTCGCCCATTACCGTAGGTAGTGATGCAAGTTTATCATTGACTAGATGGCATGAACAGCTTGGTGGAATTATCAATGTTTCGGCTTGAGCTTTTGAGATGAAATTGTTCAAGTCAGATAGCTTCCTGTCAATGCTTGTAACATGTAGGGCTAGACAGTTGAGTAGAGTTAGCTGTATATCCATCTTATCGGAGTGGTACTCCATAGCTTTTGTTGAGAGTTGCATTGTGTTGAGCAGGGGTGCCCAGATTGCGTTCTCAGCTGTTGGGGTTTCCTCTATTGAATTCCCTACAGATTGGGTTGATTCTTGAACCCCTATTTCGACTTTGATCGCGGAAGTGTATGTGGTGACGAGATTTTCCTATTCATCGCTAGAAAGAAAAGGTGCATTGTCTAATGCGAGAGCTCGGTCCTCTGCTTCGATACCCCAGGCCTCCCCTGGCCTACCGATGGCTTCTGGAGTCGCCGGGACCGGGAGTAGGCTACTGATCGTTGGTGTTAACAATTCCAGCTTGAGAATAGTGTTCTTATCGGCAGAGCCGTCAGAGCTGATGGATCCTGGGACTGAATCCAGGGCCTGTTGTCCTTGAAGACTCTAATAAGACTTACGTTTACGTTTCCTTGGGGATTTTGACAGGCTCCCAGGTTTGATTGCGGATGGGAGACCTCAGCTGAATTAGTTGGACAAAGATCTGGAACGATAGTTCTTATGGAAATGGTCTTGAGGTTAACTTGGTCAGTTTGTAATCCGGTGGGTGATATGGAAGCTGTAGATGGGAAAAAACCTGGACACAGGTGGGACCGTATTTTGATTTCCGGCTCTAATGGAATTGATGTGAATGTTTTGTGGACGATCCTATCGGAAAGGGGAGAGATGGACATTTCTATGATCTGTTTCCAGCAGTTGCTAGTAGAGCTTTTTCCGTTTTTCCAGTTGCCACATTCTGTCCCTTGATCTCTACCTTTATTACCATTGATTTTATTTCCACAATAAGTGTTGAATACAGGATTTACACCACCCCTTGTTTCCGCAGAGGTTGTAATTGCTGAAGTTGAGGTGTTCATTTGTGGGGCTGTCTCTGTGTCTATTGCCGGATGCAGAGGGGAGGGGAGGCCCAACCGATTGCTGATGCTGAGATTTAGCACTGCTCCGGTATCTGTAACAAAGGAGAATTTAGAATATATTTTGGGTTGAGAGTAGTTCTTTTCTTGACGTTATTGATTTGATGATGATATACTTAGTACCTCCCCGATGTCAACCAATATGTCGGAATCCTTGTGGGTTTGAGTCATTTCGGTGCCCAGTGTTGTTGTTGTGGTGGCTTGAGTTTTATTTGGTTCTTTTAAGATCGCGCTTTTCCTTTTCCTGCTGGTAATCACTTTTGTGACAGAACGCCTTTCTTTGCCAGATCTCATGCTTATTGATTATCTTATGTTTTTGATTTATTATTATTAGTGTGAGATGAGTCTGTGCAGCCGCCTGGAGTAATTTGATTCTTTTTTCGGCCGAATGTAGTCAACAGCATCATGCTTTCATGTTTCTTCAATACTGCGCTTTACACTTAAGGCACAATTCTGTTGATTCAGTACTTTGTAGAAACAATCAAAACAGTATTTGATTTTTGCCGTTTTATACGTTGTACACTGCTTTGATTTGCTGCACAATATTGTTTCTATAAATCATAGAAGTAAAGAAAACAGATACTGAGATATTATGCATTTCTTTCATTTGCCATTTTAAAAATTATACCATCGATAAATGTGTGCTCTGAATGTCCCTGCTTCTTTGACTTCTGTTTTTCACACCTTGAGTAAATAGTTAGCAAAAATAAATTGCAATACCTTTTGATTGATTTCTTACTACAATGGCTGTGATATTTTGTGATGCCCACAAAAGGGCGAAGCAGATGGTGAATTTCTCCAGTATGTTCCAAACCAGGGATGTTCCTTCCAGATGGGCTGCTATAAACTCCTCCCATTGCAATTTCCCACTCTGGTTAGTTAATGTTGTTTGACAATCTGCACTAATAGCGGGTATTAACTTTTTTCCATAAGAACTCAATTAATCAAAACCTCTAAGCATTTGGTAACACTTGTGTAAAGACATTTAAATTAATGCAGCTTCATTTCGCCTGCATATTAGTTACAGTGCGTTTGCTGGCAATTAATGGAACACACAATCCTATTGTATGAGTCAGCTGGACATAATTTGCTGAACATAGCAGAGAGAGCGATTACTGTTTGCAATATTGGAAAGACTAAATTAAATTCTTAATTTGAGGTGTTGATATTGTTAATTAAAATAGATGCAAATGAACTATAAACTGAGATATTTTGATCATTTCATTTTCTAGTTGCCTGACATATTTATTGCGAGCAATTTGAATGGAAAAGCAGATAAAAGCAGAAGGCACTAGAAATAGTTATATATACTGGTACATCATCAGTACCTCACAAACTAATTGAAAATATACATTTTCAGTTTCAAAACGGTTACAACAGTCTTTCCGCAACCTCTAGATCTCTCATGTCAAATGTATTCTAAAGTAAAAAAAAAGGCAGCACCCAAGCAGAAAGATCCAAATAGATCTAAAATTCAGTGGTACATTTTTAGGAAATAAAAGCCATCAACGAAACATAAACATTCATTGATGGAATCACTCTACTTTTTGGAACATTAAAACTATGGCTAGTGATGAAGCATGGTTTTGAGAAATAATCTTGCTTGATCAAATCTGGTCATAACTGTGTTACTATCAAAACAAATGACTAATGGTGTGATTTTGGACAATTATGTACATGGGGATATTTGAAGGTACGATGTGAAAATGTGCAAGAAAAGCACAAGATGGTTAGTAAAATAAAAGCGGGTTAGCTCTAACGTTTAACATGCTGTAAGCTGAATGATTGAAAATTTCATGAAGTATTCTTACAAAGTTATAAGAGGGAGATTAGAGAAAAATATACATTAAGAATCATTTATGTAGAAATATGGAATAATAATAACATGAAACACTATTAGAAAATGTTCCGTCAAATGTTTATCATATTTTCATAACAAGAGAGAAACAAATCCTATTAATAGTTTGATTAATTGAAAAGTTAGATTATACTTATAGATTCAATTAGAATAATGAATGAATCAATCAATCAATCAAACAAAAGTGATTTATTCGGCTTTTGTGATAAAACCCATAAAGTCAGGGTTACAACATTACAGGAGATTCCCATCCATGAATATCATTGATCAATGGTTACCATTCATTGTTAAAAATACACTCAGAAAAGAAATGTAAAATACGTATTCACATGTTATGTCAAAGTCAAAAATGGTCACACTTTCAAGCCTATACCATACATAGAACTTAGTCACAGTTAGATCTAAGCTTAACTGCAGCCTTTAAAAAACTAAGAAGGTGCCATAGAGTGGACCATGAAAGTATAGCTAAAAAGGTGAAAGCAGGGTACACTTGAGAAAAATTTGCTTGTTTTAAAATTGTCAGGGACTCTCCGGGACTATGTGGGGAACACAGTCATGGACTTTGACAAGGACTGGGAACTGGGTAGAAGACGTACACAGAAAGGAGGAGTACAGTGCTACCCAGGATCATACAGGGAGTCAGAGGAGAAAGAGGGATCCAAAGGGGAAGCCTGTACAAGTGAACAAGATGGGTAAGACTCAGAAAGGAAGGGCACTCACAAGGCAATTTAGCATTCAGACTAACTACACCCAGGATGGTCGTGCAAGACATCTATATAATACAACATTAACAATAAAGGGGGGTGTGGGGTAAAGCACTCAGGAGCTCCACATGGTAAGACTGAAGGTCAGTAAGTTTCTTACCCTCAATTGCTGTTACAGATACTGACTGTAAATACCAACATGTAGGATATGCATGCAAAGGCAGGGTCTGTGGAGCTTATACCTATAGTGATGTTATAAATGTAACTCAAAGACAAAATTCACAGTGAACAATAAACACCACCTAGGTAGTCAGCTGAGCCCTCGGATCCTGGCGATCAAACAGGAACGTGCAAGGCAGTAACAGCAAAGGGGTAGATCTAAACACAAGCACAATAGACAAGGAGCTAGCAAGGAGGAGTGCTTAAAAGGAAAGGAAGGAAATGACCGGGCACACTTGGCAGAAAGCAGGTAACAAACATACAAGGTAATAGAAGTAGGACAGCAAAATAGAAAGGCAGCAAACTAGAACTGGAACCAAGGAAATGGGAAGCAAGGCAGGGACTGGAAACGGATATACAGAAGGGGATGCTACAAGGGTATACTAGAATAGTGGAGGTTAAGGAATCAAGAAGACAAAGTAGCAGAGAAGGCAGTGGTGGGGCAGGAACAAGAAGTGAGCTAAGGCTCAGGAGTCAAGGCAGCACTGCAGGCAGTGCTCGTTCAGGAACAGGGAAATTACCAAAGCTTAGACGTCAAGGTAGCACTGCAGGCAATACTGGTTCAAGGAAACAGGACATAGCTACAGCTCAGAAAACAAGGAGTCAAGAGAGCACTGCAAGCAGTGCAAATCAGGAACAAGAAATAGCTAAGCCCAGGAACAAAGAATAACTATAGCTCAGGAACTCAGGAAACAAGAGCACTGCAGGCAGTGCTAATTCAGGCACAGGGAATAGCTATAGCTCAGGAACTCAGGAAACAATGTAGCACTGCAAGCAGTGCTAATTCAGGAGAAGGGAAACTGTTGCAGTTCAGGAACAAGGAATAATAAGGCTATGGGGTCAGGGTAGCACTGCAGGCAGTGCTAATTCAGGAACAGAGAAAACAGCAGCAGGTCAGGAACAAGGCATACTTAAAGCTCAGGAAACACTGGAAACAAGTATAGAAAAAGCTCAGGGAACTCTGGAACCAAGGATTGGTCTCACCGGTAAACAGCTATAATGACCAACCTTTGCCTGAAGGGAGCTGGGGCTTAAAAGAGCCCACAGTAATCACATGCAGCTGGTGTGAGCAGGCTAGCAGCAGCCAGCCACAGGTGAGCTGAATTCCTCCACCCATCCTTGGCCTGCAGGGGTGGAGACAAAGCAGTTAGCAGGGAATTCTGGGTAATGGAGTTTCAGGCATGAGTAGGCTGGCTTTAAGTCTAAGCAGGCTGGCTTTCACAAAACCCGGCATGGATTGGGAATTGGTGTCAATTCCCAAATAGTGTCCACATCGCTGGAAGTCAAGATATAGGGAAATCAAAGGGGGGAGGAAGAGGTGGTGCTATGTGGCACCGAGGTGGACACGTCCTCCTCTTGCAAAAGTACCTGTAATCAAAAAGGTCCATCTCAAACAAGGAGGTTAGTGCGTATCCTGATGACCTTGGAATACAGACATATGGTTAAAATACCCCTCACACACCAAAAGGGCCCTTGGTGTCATGCTTCATCATCGGGGTCTTCCCGCCCGGCTGCCGGACGGGGCAGTGCTGCGACAAGCGACTACACTGGAGCACCTTTTTAAATTGAGGGTGCTATGTGAGTGAATGGAGTGAGTGTCAGTGGGGCAGGGGTGATAGACAAGTGATGTTAAAAAATACCTGGCCTAGTGATACAAAAACTATTTAATAAGCACTGGCTGGTATTGTTGAAAAGGTGGTGTCGGAAAGAGTAAGCGGGGTTTTGAGCTTACTTTCCTATGTGGGTCGACATGTTTCGGGGCGACATGCCCCTTCGTCAGGACCGGGGAGAAAGATCCCCCTGTCACTCACTAGTGTGTCGCCACAGTGGGTCTTAAACACAAAAAGGTGAAAAAAGGGATCAATGTGTATGTATATATATTTTATATTTTTAGATACACATCCCTAACTATGTAGTAAGATACTCATGTAGTATGCTCATTATGATGAGGAACAATGCCTCATGGGTTGTGGTTACAACGGAGGCCACGGACGGAGGAGGAAGCACAACGAGGCTGGGGGTTGATTGGACCCCTATTATACCCTTCGATCTAGCGTTGGCCCATGAGGCACTGTTCCTCATCATAATGAGCATACTACATGAGTATCTTACTACATAGTTAGGGATGTGTATTTAAGACCCACTGTGGCGACACACTAGTGAGTGACAGTGGGATCTTTCTCCCCGGTCCTGACGAAGGGGCATGTCGCCCCGAAACATGTCGACCCACATAGGAAAGTAAGCTCATAACCCCGCTTACTCTTTCCGACACCACCTTTTCAACAATATCAGCCAGTGCTTATTAAATAGTTTTTGTATCACTAGGCCAGGTATTTTTTAACATCACTTGTCTATCACCCCTGACCCCACTGACACTCACTCCATTCACTCACATAGCACCCTCAATTTAAAAAGGTGCTCCAGCGTAGTCGCTTGTCGCAGCACTGCCCCGTCCGGCAGCCGGGCGGGAAGACCCCGATGATGAAGCATGACACCAAGGGCCCTTTTGGTGTGTGAGGGGTATTTTAACCATATGTGTGTATTCCAAGGTCATCAGGATACGCACTAACCTCCTTGTTTGAGGTGGACCTTTTTGATTACTGGAAGTCAAGATATGCATGCAGGGGAGTGTCAGGAAACATATTAGAACACTGGGAAGTCCCACAGTTCAGCCCCCTGGTGGTGGACACGAGAACACAGGGAGCGAATCGTGACAAAAATAGGGATTAAAACGTGTTTCCTCTGCACCTCATAGTTAATACAAACATTAAAGAATTAGTCTTATCCTGAGGGGATTGGCCATCACAACCACATGGCAACAGGGTCTCGCCTTTTATGCTCTCACGTGGGTGAGCGAGGAGAAAATGGAATAAATGAAAACAAAATCTTGTAAATAAAAAACGGTCATATGTGTTGGGAAGCCCTAGGAGGTACGGCTCTGTTGAATGTAAGGTTTTCAGGATAATATAATTACGTACACTGGGCTTCATTAGTTCACACTCTTCCCTGTTCACCAACTGCTGTCTAAAGAAAGTCTCCATGGCCCAAGGAAGATCTTTTGTTTCGATTGAATCCAGGTAACTATAGAGATCAGCCCTACCAAGAGACCACCTATACCCATCCTGGATGTATTTTAACAGAGGAATGTATTGGGCATGGTCCAGAGCCATACAGTCCCTTAGGATCTCTTTGTTTAGGGCAGTACTCTTATTCAACCAGACATTGAGCCAATAAGAGAGGGGGTCAAATGACAACATATCAGTCAGATAAGGTATACCCAGTACTTCATGCATGGTGAAACACTTAAGAGACATCTCAGGAACCCGTTTTCAGCTCTTTGTAGGTCCTCTTGTGATGTGTAACCCCAAATTTCACTACCATAGGATACCTGTGTTAAATATGTTGCTATACAGATCTTTACAAAGGACTTGAGTAAAATTTGCAAACCCCTTGCGGTCCAGGCCATAAGGACTATGTTGTCTGCATATATTAATACGGGCAAACCACACTGCCCCACCTGGGAAAAATCTGCCTGTGTGTCAACTAAAACCTTCTGCAACCTATTAATATATGAATTAAATAAAAAGGGGGCCAATATGCAACTCTGTTGAACCACTCTCTGGATTGGAAAATGTAGAGTAACCTTACACTCTCTCGTATATCGTATCTATGCTTTGATATCTCTGTGAAGCTCTTGCAAGAATAGGACAATGTCTTAACCTACACCCATGCACAATCGGGTCTCCCACAGCTTGTTTCTATTTACACATTCAAAGGCAGAGGACAAGTCCAAGAAGGCCAAATATATCCTACCAGATTGGGCGATGGAATATTAATTGACAATTGAGGACAAATTCAAACATTGGTCAACTTTCGACCTCCCTGACCAAAAATCATATTTAATATCAGTAAAAATGTTATTGTCTGCCCAAGTAGATTACCTATCCAACAGGAAACGTCCCACCACTTTAATAGAAGACTTGAGTAGCGAACCGGTCCTATCACAGAGAGTACTGTCCCTATTTCCCTTTTTAAAGACTGGGACGATGGTGGATATGAACCAGGTGCTAGGTGGGGCATCTCTTATTGCTGCATTTATAATGGTGGTGGGGACTGGCACCCACAGTTGCGGATTACATATGTAGAGATCCAGTGGGATACCATCAGGTCCAGGTGCCTTATTCCTAGATATCCCTGCAATACCCTTGATGACTTCATCTTCTATAATAGCAAGGGAGGACTTCCCTCTACCACTGGGTGTACTGGTGTCCAGTGAGCTTCTAAACATTTCCTGGAAATTAACCACCCATTCCTCTTCCGTGATATGTGCATCATGATCCTGTGCATATTCCCTCTACAAAAAAAGGGCAATTGACAATGCTCTAAAACTGGGTGCTATTTTTCAAGGTACAGGCCTCAGTGAGCTTACTCCATGCCTCATCCTTGTGCCTTGCTAGTTCGGCTTTATATATCCCTCTACACTCTTTTACCAGAGCACGGTCCCTAGGTTTAGTCCCCAGTGCCCTCCTCAAATTCCTGGCAGTGCGGGAACAGTTATGGTCAAACCATCTCATGACACGATCTTTCGAGTTCAACATCTGAGCCTTTAGCAAATCTCCAATTGAGCGTGAGATAGCCAAGAAAGCTTCTAAGACAGCCCACGCTTCTTCCAATCCAGTAGTACAAGTATAAAATACCCTTTTACAAGTAACCATGAAGGACTTATAAAAAATGTTAGGAGTTATCTGAGCCTAACTTAGCCTTCTACCTTGGTCTATGTTCCTTAATGACCCCCTAGATGCTGACATTTGGGATTTTCCAAGTCTTGGCAATGTGGTCAAAGTACACAGCGGGTTATGATCACTAAAAATACTATCTTCAATGGTAAAATCCAAAGAATTTGGTAAAAGGGACTTGAAACAAAGATAAAATCTATGAATATTGCACTACCCCTACCTTTAAATATCGGATTGGATATTAAAATCTCCTGCAATCATAAGGCTTCTGTTGTGAGTGCCGGTAACAGTCACTTTTCTTAAAAAATAGCCCATTCTGGAAATATTATGGACATCTGAGAGAGCAGGGAAGGCGTTATAAAAGTTCATCAGCAACAAGTTGGCAGACCCCTGGGAAAGGGACAAGACCTGCAAGCAAAAAATGTCAGTATCTAACACCCTCAAACGAGAATGTACATCCAGGGATACATAAATTACCAGTCCACCCTTGGATCTTCCCACCGTGAGAGTGGTTTGGGTATAAAATGATTTAAAGCCCTCCAAGAAACCATTATTGGTGCTAGTCCACGTCTCCTGAAGGCAAATCACATGAACGCCTTTTATGCAGACGATCCAAATGGGGTCAGTGAACTTGCTTGCTAATACAGCTACATTCCATGAAATAAATTTGCAAGCCTTGCCATCCCCAAGACCTGTAGGTAGAGGATCTGGTACCAATTAATGCATGGGTGCTGTCTCCATGGGTTCTATACCGTAAAGTCAGTCACAAGAGTCCATTGATTCAAAAGGTGTAAAAAAGTTATGAAGGGTTAAATCATAACTTCTGTTGGTCCAGCACAGGGCGAAGAGGATTAACCGGGAAACTCCAGGAGCACACCCTGTTGGTCCTCAACATGCTGCTGAAGGATCTGTAGAAGTGCCCCAGCGGTAAAGCCACAATAGCTGAGCCAACCCCACCTAAGTTGATCTGTGAGGCTGCATGTAAAATTCTCTCCACCAAGTGGGGTCTATTAAAGTTAAAAATTACACAGCCTCCTCTCAAGTCTTTTGTAGATCTCCCGACCCAGGAAAATCTGTGCACCATATTTATACATTTCTCCAACCTTAGACCAAGGGATGTGTTACGATTCAGTCAATGCAGATTGTAGTCGCCAATTGTTGTGGGTAAAAGAAGTCCTTGAGTCAGGAATATATTCATGTTACTTTATTCAATATAAGTTACAAGTCCAGATGTTAAGATGGTAATAAAGTAACCCCACCAGGAGTGACCTCCCTGTCACTCAGCCTGCCTGCACCAACTGCCAGTAAACTACAGGCAAAGCCCGCAACATTCTATGATGTCGCCAGGTATTCTCACAGTGACATTAAGTGAGCTACAGGGAGACAAAGATCACATACAACACAGATCCTTGTTCTTCAGTTGCTCAAATTCTTCAACAACATCCCCAAGGAGAGCACCCGAACGTTACCAAGTATTATTACATATGGTGAAGATTCTGGAGTGAGATGTATAATATGTCAAGTATGTAACTTCTGCTGCCGTCTATCCCCCATGGGGTGTGCTACACTGGCCAAGCAACTCCCCCTCCTCTCAATGGCTCCCCCACTGATGATTTGGCTGGACCAGGACAGTCTGTTGGGAACTGTGTTGGGCACTGTGGTTCCGATGCAACCGCTACTCCAAAAAAGTCCACCTCCCAGGAGTTTAAATCCTCCAAGGGAGATTGGAGCTACTTTGCACAGTTGTTAATGGTGGCATATTCCCACTTGGTCCTTGCTCACATGTTATACCCCTTGCTTGCCGGGGACCGGTCAAACCCCCCCAGCAGTGTTTCGAGAATCTGTATACCCAGTTGACCAGTGTTGGCGAAACCACATCATCTCTTGCTCAATTGCAGCTAAACGTTGCCAGACAGGGTCTAGTTTACGGTCTATATTTGTCATCAAGGAGCCCATCCATTCTGCTATTATAGACTCCATATCATCCTTGGACAGCGGTTGCGATTTGGTAATGCATTGTCCTGTCCCCTCTGCCCTTGAGCGTTTTGGTTTAGCCCCTGTCGATGAGCCTTTCCTTTTTACTCCAAGCCCTTCACCTGCCCTCACCCCCCCTGGTTTGGCTATGCACTCAGGGTCCTTAGTTGAAAGAGGTGGGACAGTAAGCTCAGGCTCAATCCCAGGTTGACTTGCCCTACATTTAGGCCATAAACTCTATCTAACCTTGATGGTATTGCTGGTGTTGCTGAGGTATCTTGGTCGAATTGGGTATCCTGGGCACACTGTGAAAAACTACTCTTGGGTATGCAAGGAGGGCTAGAAATGGGACAGGGTACAGGGGAACGAGAAAGCCGACAGGCTACCAGCTCGGTTTCCTTATCTATATTACCAGCTGCTCTTGATAGGAACGCATCCATCGGTGTGTTTGGTGGTCCTGGACGTACTGCTGTAGTACCCTCATGTTTTCCCATACTTCCCAAAACAAGTTAGCTAGCATGCAGCGCAAGGGAAGAAGAAGACTAAACTGTATCCACAGTTACACCAGACAAGCCAGGTAACCCTAACACCCATGGCAGGAGGCCAGACAGTAAATAAAATTTAAGAAGACACCTCCTACCTTCCTGTATCAAGGGATCTTGTTAAACGCCCACAATGCTCCCCTATCAGTGCCTATCTTTGGAGCCCTCACAGGTACACCAAACTCTCTCTAGCGAGTCCCAATGCCAAGAGGGGTGGCCCAGCCTCCTTCGGGCTCTGATAGGCGCAGACAGGCCCCCCATTGGCCCGGACGCGGCCCGGACCTGCCCATGTGCGTCCCGCACTGCTGGAGCCCCGAAAGGCTTAAATGCGCCTCCTGGCGTGTACAGTGGTGACTCCGACCACTGAAGAATATGCGGAATGAAGTCCCCGAGCGTCAGCTGCGGTAATGTGGCTCTGTGCAATGAGGGCCAGATGCATCAAGCTAAAAAACGGTCGCAAAGGGGCAGATTCTCAGAATCTGCCCCTTTGCGACCGGTATTTTTGCATTTGGGATGCATCATCCCAAATGCAAAAATCGCAAATAGAGAATTCGCTAAATTGCGATTGTTTGCATTTAAGGAATCTCTGAGATTCCTTAAATGCAATGCATGAAAGTTTCAAAAATAGCGAATTCGCTAATAGGGCACGCAAATTACCACGAAGTACAACTTCATGGTAATTTGCAAAAACTATGAAAAATGCACTTTTGTGCATTTTTCAAAGTTTCATGTTGTGCACACACATGCCCTAAAGGCATGTGTGTGCGCAACATATGGAGACAGATCAAATTCAGGGGTGCAACAGGGTGTCCTTTGGACACCCCTGCATCCTTGAAATCTAAATCTCAATTTGCGAATCGCTAATTGTGATTCGCAAATTGATATTGTCTTCCCATTAATTCCTATGGGCCTCTAGGCCCATAGGAATGGATGGGGAGGTATTCATTAATTGCGACTCGCAATTTGCGAGTCGCAATTAAGGAATTCTAAGGAAACGCTATTTTTGTAGTGATTGCTTGATGTATTCCATTTTGCTATTCCTTATTAGCAATTCCTTATTTTTCGCTAATAAGGAATCGCAAAATGGATGCTTGATGCATCTGCCCTGAATCTTTATTTTCTATTTCTGTGTGTTTCTTACTTTTGCTAAAACATTAATGCTTGTGTTTTATTTCCTCAGAAAAATCACAAATTATTTTTTCTCTATGAAGGCCTCAAACTCGCTGAGGTAATTTTCCTTTCCCTAACATAGGCCACAGAGAAATGTATTATATCCATGACTATTTCTAAAAGACTGATTTATTTGTTTAGCTGTGCTTAGTGTATCATTAGGTTTTCCTATCTACAAGCAGAGTATTTCTTTCTATGAATAATTGTGTCAACTAATGTTGAAAACGGAGGTGGAAGCATATACAAGGACAATGAGTTAACTAATCTTCTTCCTGCTTATGAAGAGCGAGGATGACATTTTTTCCTAACAAAGACCTTTAACAGAGAAGATCCGGAGGAACGATGATCTCTCCAAAAATTGTACCAATGGAATCACTTGAAATTTTGGAATTGCAACTTTAGGGAGATAGAACTTTTAGCATTTGGGTACAATTGTTACTGTGAGAAAAGAACTTGGTAGTAGCTATTTCTATGAGAAGAGAGCCATTGCTCTTGTGCTCTCTATGCTACCCTGGCTGGCTATTATCCTTGCTAATCCTGATCAAGACTTTCTTGATACTTTGCACTGCATAGGCTGGTGATATTGCTTAAGCAATACCCATTCGCCCAAATGGTTAGCAATTCCTAACAATTGCATGCAGTGCAATAGTTTTCTCATCTAGGTTTGTATGAAAAACTGTATTGCATATTAAATTGCAATGACATGTTCTTTGTTTAACTCTCTCTCCCTCCCTTCTCAATACTGTTATTGATTATATGATGTATTTGTCAAATAAACTGTATTTCTGTGTTATGAAGTTACGTGTAGTATTGGATAACGCTGAATTTGTGATACTTATGTACTTGTGACCATTCATTCTTTGAAGCCTTAGATAAAGTTAACTTAATAAGTATTCAGAGTTTGTGGTTTTTTTTGTGAAATATTGGATATAATGTATATTGTGCTTAGTGTTGTTGGTCAGGCTTTTCCTTCATTATAGGTCCTCATGAGGGAAATAGCATCCGACTGGTATTATCGGGTCTCTTTTAGCCCTACCAAAGATCGATCAGAAGACCTGATTATTGTAAATGGTTATTGAGTTTCCATGGGCCACAATCTTTAGCTATGGGGAAAATGATATTAGTAGGATTAAAGTGTATGATTATAAAATCTTACAATGCTTCCGCTGCAACACTAGCTATGACCAGGCTAGACTCCTTCTTTGAACGACTTTTGTAACTGTATGCAAATGACATTGTGCAGGTATCTTAATTTGTGAAAAATACCTCTGGTTTCATAATCCTACATTTTATGCTGTCTGATATTTCAGTTTTTTTGACTCTGCACACACGGGCTCTACTATCCAGTATCCAGTGTACGTAATGCAACCCCATATTTAAATGGCATATTTACTTTTCGAGTGTGGCCTTTGTATATGGGGGAGAAAAATACACCAATGGCATAGAAAGTTAAAGTCACCTGTTGTGCCATCAACTAGTTTGAAACAGAAAAACTTGGTTTAGACCTAAGCTGCAAATATTTTAACCTGTAGAGCTAAACAGCCTTCCAATATAACTAAACTTGATCTACATTGGGAATTGTCTCTACTACTGGCCAAGGTGGAACCCTGTTGTAAAAGGACGTTGCTGGAGGTTATCGAGGACTGAGCCAACTTCTCACCGCACCCGCTGCGCGGGTGCCGCTTCGCATCTCAGGACACTGGGGAGATGCTGACACTGGTGCTCTTGGTGACGTGTGGTGGCTGATTGAGGGCACTGAGCGGGCTGCCTTGAACGCTGCCGGGACTCAATCAACCAGGAGTCCCCGTGACCAGCAACACCTGGTCCGCGTTCGCCGCCTAGCCCCGCCCACTGGACTTTGCGTGGTCGATAAAAGCAACCTAGGTCCCCGCTCTGCGGGAGCGCACGTGAGCGTCCCGGGAGAAGCCCGGGACAAGGGCGGGACTGTTGTGGCCGTTCGTGGCCGGTTGAGGCTGGGCTGGGCCCCCCTCCTTGGCCCAATGGTCTTATGACCTAGACTTGTGCTTTTTACTGAGAGTTTTTAAAATAGGAAGGCGCAAAACCTTAAGATCTGTCCTTGTATCCAAGGAAAATGCAGCTGCTAATCCTCAGCTTCCTAGCTTGACGGCGATAGATCGCATGCTGCAAAAACAATTGGGGTGGTGGTAAACGCTATAGAAAGCACCGAACGTCGTCTTTCATTGCCTGTGGGTTTTAACCCCCCTTGATACATATGTACTTGTGACCATTCATTCTTTGAAGCCTTAGATAAAGTTAACTTAATAAGTATTCAGAGTTTGTCTTTATTTTGTGAAATATTGGATATAATGTATATTGTGATTACTGTTGATGGTCAGGCTTTTCCTTCATTATAGGTCCTCATGAGAGAAATAGCATCCGACTCTTATTATCGAGTCTCTTTTAGCCCTACCAAAGATTGATCAGAAGACCTGATTATTGTAAGTGGTTATTGAGTTTCCATGGGCCACAATCTTTAGCTATGGGGAAAATTCTATTAGTGATATAGTAGGATTAAAGTGGAGGATTATAAAATCTTACAATGCTTCCGCTGCAACACTAGCTATGACCAGGCTAGACTCCTTCTTTGAACGACTTTTGTAACTGTATGCAAATGACATTGTGCAGGTATCTTAATTTGTGAAAAATACCTCTGGTTTCATAATCCTGCATTTTATGCAGTCTGATATTTCAGTTTTTTTGACTCTGCACACACGGGCTCTACTATCCAGTATCCAGTGTACGTAATGCAACCCCATATTTAAATGGCATATTTACTTTTCGAGTGTGGCCTTTGTATATGGGGGAGAAAAATACACCAATGGCATAGAAAGTTAAAGTCACCTGTTGTGCCATCAACTAGTTTGAAACAGAAAAACTTGGTTTAGACCTAAGCTGCAAATATTTTAACCTGTAGAGCTAAACAGCCTTCCAATATAACTAAACTTGATCTACATTGGGAATTGTCTCTACTACTGGCCAAGGTGGAACCCTGTTGTAAAAGGACGTTGCTGGAGGTTATCGAGGACTGAGCCAACTTCTCACCGCACCCGCTGCGCGGGTGCCGCTTCGCATCTCAGGACACTGGGGAGATGCTGACACTGGTGCTCTTGGTGACGTGTGGTGGCTGATTGAGGGCACTGAGCGGGCTGCCTTGAACGCTGCCGGGACTCAATCAACCAGGAGTCCCCGTGACCAGCAACACCTGGTCCGCGTTCGCCGCCTAGCCCCGCCCACTGGACTTTGCGTGGTCGATAAAAGCAACCTAGGCCCCCGCTCTGCGGGAGCGCACGTGAGCGTCCCGGGAGAAGCCCGGGACAAGGGCGGGACTGTTGTGGCCGTTCGTGGCCGGGTGAGGCTGGGCTGGGCCCCCCTCCTTGGCCCAATGGTCTTATGACCTAGACTTGTGCTTTTTACTGAGAGTTTTTAAAATAGGAAGGCGCAAAACCTTAAGATCTGTCCTTGTATCCAAGGAAAATGCAGCTGCTAATCCTCAGCTTCCTAGCTTGACGGCGATAGATCGCATGCTGCAAAAACAATTGGGGTGGTGGTAAACGCTATAGAAAGCACCGAACGTCGTCTTTCATTGCCTGTGGGTTTTAACCCCCCTTGATACATATGTACTTGTGACCATTCATTCTTTGAAGCCTTAGATAAAGTTAACTTAATAAGTATTCAGAGTTTGTCTTTATTTTGTGAAATATTGGATATAATGTATATTGTGATTACTGTTGATGGTCAGGCTTTTCCTTCATTATAGGTCCTCATGAGAGAAATAGCATCCGACTCTTATTATCGAGTCTCTTTTAGCCCTACCAAAGATTGATCAGAAGACCTGATTATTGTAAGTGGTTATTGAGTTTCCATGGGCCACAATCTTTAGCTATGGGGAAAATTCTATTAGTGATATAGTAGGATTAAAGTGTAGGATTATAAAATCTTACACTGCTTCCGCTGCAACACTAGCAATGGCATAGAAAGTTAAAGTCACCTGTTGTGCCATCAACTAGTTTGACACAGAAAAACTTGGTTTAGTCCTAAGCTGCAAATCTTTTAACCTGTAGAGCTAAACAGCCTTCCAATATAACTAAACGTGATCTACATTGGGTATTGTATCTATTACTGGCCAAGGTGGAACCCTGTTGTAAAAGGACGTTGCTGGAGGTTATCCAGGACTGACCCAACTTGCCCAAAAGCCTAAGGGGACAGTAGAAGGCAACAGGAAAAAGAAACAGAAAGGGGCTGACAAGCATGAAGTATCACAGGAAGAGAATGATTGTAGCTATGTATATGATACTGTAACTACTTTAGCTGAAACCATAGGCCCAATATCTGGTGATCTTTTCTTGCAAAGAATGGAGGCCTTGCTGGAGAAACCGTTTGCCCAAACCAACAGTGGAACTTCTAACACTAATATCGTTCCGCTCCCTGGTGATAGCTTAAACCTAGGTAGCTCACCAAGTCCCTCTAAAGATACCTCTCTTATTGCTCATATTGAACAAATCATGAAGTCCCTAATACTGCCGGTACTTGAGAGGATAAAGTCTCTATCAAAAAGGCTCGACAGTTTTGAACAAAGGACTCTTGACAACTTCTTTTCAGTAAAGGCGTTAATTAAGCTACATTCTAAAAATAGCTCTGCTCCTGCTGAACAGAAGTTGCCACATTCGCCACAGACACGCATTATTGCCTCTCCAAACCAAAAAGATGTCCCTGGGATAACGGCTAGTTATAATCCCTCAGTACCAGCTCCACAAAAGGGGAGTAAACCAAGTAAACACTCAACAGCAAAAGGGGATAAGGGGCATGGAGCCAGTGTACCTTCACAAACTTTAGTAGATAAAAATGCCCCCGCTAACGTAGCATCTATAGAAGGGAAGGGAGGTAGCACTGGTGCATCTATGCAGATTCATAAAGACAAAAACATCCCCAGTAATGTAGCAAATGAGAACATAAACCTGGCCCATAAATCTGGTGCAACAGATAGTGTACTGCCTAGTTCTCCCCATATTGACTTTCTCCCTACAAGTATGCCCTATGTAGTTGTCTTAGCAGGAGTTCCTCGGCTACTACCGGGTAAAACAGAATCATACTCTGAACTCAAAAACAAAACTACATATTGGCTAAACAATACCAGGCCTTTGCCGAGGCAAGTAGATGGAAAGGTTCTGTTTGTTAGAAGAGTGGGCTGGGTGGGTAGCAGAGTAAAGGACATTCCAGGCGACTGCATCCTATTTAATTTTGGTGATATGCGCGCCGTAAAGTCTATTTGCAACTATTATACCGAGTTTGGCAATAGTGAAATAAGAGCATTTGGTTTGGGGTATTTCAACCCGCAGCAAGCGCCTTAGACCCAATGGCAGAATTATGGATACCAATCCTGGAGAGGACTTCCTGATGACCATTGTATCCATCCCATCCCAAACCTTGGTAATAGACTAGAATATTATGGCACTGATTTAGGGTATTGACATAATGATCCTTTTTCTTCTAACCTAGCATATTGCTCTACAGGTGATCCCCTGACTTTAGCAGTACAACCAATTAACCAAGAAGATGTCCCGGTATCGGGCATATCTCCCCCGCTTATTTTGGCTACGGAGTCGGTTAGAACAGAGCCTAACCCACCTAGTGTACGATTCGACTCCCTGCAGAACCAAGTATTGGATGACAATGAGCTAATCAAGGTTATTAGCTGGAACATAGCAGGTATCCACAGGAAAATAGGCTCACCAGATTGGAACATCTTGGTGGATGCGCATAAGATCTGCATCTTCCAGGAGACATGGAGCCTGAAACCCATCCACAGAGCTGGTTATGTTACCTATTTCCAACCTGCAGTACCCCCAATTACTGGGAGTGGTCGTCCTTCGGGGGGGCTTCTTATCTGGGTAAGCATTTCCCTGGGTTGCTATATTACGCATAAGCAGTGCAACTCCCCAGATGTCCTAAAAATTTCCTTGAGGGGTCCTAATAGGGGGCGAACCTTTGAACTATTTAACATATATGCTAGAGGTACAAAAAATGTTTCTTTGTCGCCAACAGTAGCCATCCTTGAAAGCGAACTTAGAGATTGCAATGATGGCAGGAAAGTCCTTGTCGCAGGTGATTTTAATTGTACATATGAGCCCCTTGCGACAGAGGATATTTTGGACCTAGGCGAGGACGACGCAAGGAGGGGCATACCCATGTTATCTCTTCAGCCAATAAAAAGATGGTCACAAAGGGCGATTCAGATGAATGCATTGACCATGGAGTTTGGGTTAAGAGCAGCCAACGGTCGAACTCATTCTGACCCGATGGGCGCTGACACATTCAATAGGGTGAACAACATGTCAAGGATTGACTACATCCTCCATGATTTTATACTTTGGAAGTTTCTCCTGGACATGGTTGTCTTACCCACTGTAGATAGTGACCACAACTTGCTTTCTCTAACCCTTAAGAGTTTGTGGCCCAGAAAAGATAATGAAGTAATATCAAGCAAATCGGAGCCTGCCCCTAAAGTTTTCCCATCTAATTGTGGGAGACGCCTTAAGTGGTGTAAAGTCGCCCTGGACAAAGCAAAGGTAGAGGCTATATATATAGTATTGACAGCCTCGCAAAGGGAGCTGGATACTATCTTTTTAGACCACCCTGTCCCAGGTAGGGCAACGCTCGTCTTCCAGGATACCATTAAGACTGTAGGGAAATTATTCCTGAAGCAAGTACGAGGGGGCAAGGTGATAGGGTCCCAGAAGCCAAAGGGTGCGCACGATTGGTTCACTCCTACAGGCAGGCATAAAAAGTCAGCCTTGATCAAGGCTGTCAAAGGGAAGTCGCAACCCTTGATACAGTGTGCTAGAAAAGAGTATAAGCAGGCAATAATAAATGCGAAAAAAGGAGTGGGAAGACCAGTACTGGCAAACATTAAAAGAGGCTAGCTCTAGCAAGGATGCTAGACGCTTTTGGGATACAATAAGAGCTAGAAATAGACCAGATAGCGACCTCATTACATGTAATATTACTAGCCAAGCATGGTTTGACCACTTCTCAAAACTGTATACTTGCCAGCAAGGGTCTAGCGCTTTAGTTACATTTAACTTTCATGTTTTGCAGGGTGATCCTAACGAGTTCCCCTTTACAGTTAAGGAAGTGGAGTATGCCATTCGACCATTGTGCCCCAAAAAGCAGCCGTCCCGGACGGCATCCCTGGGGACTTGCTCCGATCGGATAAGCCAAAATGGGGGAAGTTCATTCATTCCTTGCTCATCGCCATTGATAGAGATGCTGCCATCCCCGAGTCGTGGAAAGGTGCCGAGGTCGTGCCCATTTTTAAAAAGGGGCTGAGGGACGACCCCTCTATCGGCCTATAAGTTAGCTAGAATCAACCCAGAAGGTTGTTGGTAAGGTGCTGCTGGAGAGAATATTACAATGGATTAACGAAAATGAGATCCTCTCCGATTACCAAGCGGGGTTTAGGGCTGGTACGGGCACAATAGAGCAGGCGTTTAGATTAATGTTAATTTACTGGAAGGTGGTTGTTATAGGCAAAGGCAGTCTTTATCTTGCGTTTATCAACCTAAAGACTGCCTTTGACCTTGTGCCCAGAGAGATTATTTGGGGAGTACTCTCCGATATGGGGTTTCCACGTTACATCTTGTCCATATTGGTGAGGCTCCACGAAGACAACTTTGCCCAAGTAAGATGGGGCACAGAGGGCCAGAAAACCAACTGAATCCCAGTAGAGAGAGCGGTTCGCCAGGGATGTGTTCTCGCTCCCACTCTTTTCTCACTATATGTGAATGGTGTGGTTGAGCATCTGCTTAAAGATCCTTCAGATGAACCATCTCTGGCGGGCGAGCGAATCCCTACCCTCCTATTTGCGGACGATACGCTCTTAATATCTAAGACCCCAATGGGCCTCCAAAACCTCTTAGATAACTTCCAGATTTTTTGCTTGCAGCAGGGTCTAGTAATAAACATTGATAAAACAAAGTATTTGGTGATGAATCCCCCGAAAAAACTTGGCTGTCCCCCTACACTGAACCTTGTGCCTTTGGAAGGGGTCACTGTGTTTGATTATCTAGGCATAAGCATATTGCATACCATGCAGTGGACCCCACACCTTTGTAAAATGCTGGTAACCCATAAGAGGGTAGCCGGGGTGCTCAAGGAACAGCGCGCCTGTTTGATAAGGCCGATACCCCCTGTCATAGACATTTATACAGCAAAGGGAGTCAGCTCTGCTCTTTATGGGGCAGAGCTATGGGGTACTACTAGTATAGATGAACTGACAAGGTCCGAAAATAAGTTCTATAGGGACCTTATGTCACTTGCCCAGAGTACCCCAATGATACCTTTATTGCTTGAGTTATATTAGAGATTTGGCAAAGCTTCAGCCGTTGCTCTTATGGTGCCGGGTTGTGGCGTGTACCTGAATTGGCCAAATATGCTAAAGGGCTATCTGAAGTAATGTCATTGCCTGGATGACACAAAGTAAAGTGGCTAAAAGATGTAAAAGCTTTGCTTGGCGATTTGGGCCTTAGTGAGGCATGGGTTGGTAGGTCCTCTCCTCCGAAGGCAACTTTAAAGAACCTCTATTGGAATTGGGTTGCGTCTAGAAATAGTATTGATCACGCTCTGGGTAGGCTTACGGATGATTTCCTAAAGTTCAAGGATTCACCGATTCGGGAACTTTATTTGGATATTATCTGGAAGCCATTCGATAGGGCCCTTTACTTTAGATTTAGGGTCGGGGCTCTTCCAGTGCGCGCCCTAACAGATCGCTGGAAACCCCTGGCTCAAACAACAGCATTTTGCCCTATCTGCTTAACCAGATTAGAAACGATAGCGCATTTCCTGTTTGAATGTCCGGCGTATATGCACCCAAGAAATAGGTGGCTCAAACCTCTATGTGGGTTGTTAGGCACTAGGGGCCAGATGTAGGTAAAATAGATTTACCGATTTTTAATTACCGAATTTTACCGATTCAGTAATTAAAAATCGGTAAATCTAAGGGGTGGATATGTAGGTATTCCAGATGTGCTGGAATACCGATTCGGAAGAATTCGGTATTTACCGATTCGGTAAATACCGAATCGGTAATGCCCATTCATTCCTATGGGCTTTGAAGCCCATAGGAATGAATGGGCATTACCGATTCGGTATTTCCGAATCGGTAAATACCGATTTTCACAAGGGTGCAGGTGGTGTCACTTTGACACCCTCTGGCACCCCCAAAACAGGATTGGGTGCCATGTGGCAGGCATACATGCCCTAAGGGCAGGTCTGCCTGTCACATGGCATAGGTGTGCATGCACACATGAGCATGCACACCGGAATCGGTATTTTACCATCAAATTGGATTTGATGGTAAAATACCTATTCGGTAAGGCCTCTGAGACTCTGAAGAGTCCCACCTACATCTGTGTGCCTCAGAATCGGTAAAATTACCGAATCGGTAATTTTACCGATTCGGTAAAATAATGCCCCCTACATACCTGTCACCCATTTACCGATCGGTAACGGCCAAAATCGGCCGTTACCGCTCGGTGAATGGCCTCAAACGGCCACCTGCATCTGACCCTAGGTCTCACAAGGAGGCATTGCGCATTTTGATGGCAGATTCACGGGCATCGTATGCTTGTGGCCTCTCTAAATTTTTTTCATGGGCATGGCATGTTAGAAACAAAAGGCTTACATGAAATATTTAATCTGATTTTTAATCAATCCTTCTAACATCGTTTTTAATTTGATGTAAATAGATTATTTCTTGTTTTTTAATTCCAAATCCAAATATGTTTTTATAAATAAGGTGATGCTTTTATGATATGTTTTTATCGAAATAAAGCCTTTCTGAATCTGAATCTGATCTACATTAGTAAATAACTTCAAAAGGTTTATTGACGAGAGCAAAAGGAAGCGCTGCAATTTACCCTTCAGTGTAACATTTCATTCAAATGTGTACAATATGCACATTTCCTCATTAAGTAATTGAAAAACACGTATGTAAATAAGAAAAAATAAGAAGGAGCTTCGCGCTTTTTTTTTTTTAACCACAAAACACAGATGCTTTTATGGCCTGGGATGCCCGTCACCCCCTCCCAACACAATCCCCAATGATGGGAAGTCGGACACAGTTCTGAACTTTTGGAAGGCGGGAGGGAGTCACCCTCCCGGCCGTATTTATTAAAATATGAAACAAAATTAAAACATTAAATAAAAGTTTCATACTCATGTACAATTTTCATTTATTACATTTTGATGAAGACATGTTCTTTGGCTAACCTTAACAAATCTCTAATACAAAGGTTTCCTAGCCGAGTCTAACATCCTGCAAATGCATACATTTTAAATTAAAATTGTACATCCTAGCATTAAGGGCCAACGGCAAGGTCTTAACCGGTGTCAGATCCCTGCTACCAAAACTCTCGCCCTCACGGTGTGAGTGGCGGCCGCGCAGAGGGCTGTACCCTCCTTGCCAACTCTAATTTCCCTTGTCTTGTCGGGGGCCCCCCTTTCCGCTCGACGCCATCTTAAAGGTCGTCCGAGCACCCGTGTGAGGTATCTGTAGGAAGGACAGCGTGGACTCCCCCCCCACCCCCACACTCTCTATCACATCTGCCGTCGCGGATATCCGGGCCCCGGGAAATTCGTAGGAGGGGCATATAGCCGCCTCCTCCCCTGGAAGGGGCCTATGGCCGTCTCCCCTTAGGCGACCCATCCTTAGTGGGTGCCGCCTCCCAGTGGGAGGGGCCAATGGCCACCTCCCCCGGGCGCTCCCATCCATAGTGGGTGGCGCCCCCCCCTCTAGGGACCTTGAAATTACTGCTCACCGATCATGACCTTACCGCCCGACCAAAAATTAAATACAACATTTGTTCACCTACTAAGGAAGAAAATATCAGCCTACCTAATTGTATCAAACTGTTTACTCCTAGAAGAAAAAACAGTATCCTACGGACAGAAGTCACATCATCAATCTAGACATTCATTTTCCTTCTATACGGAGGGAAAAAAGATGTTATCAGAGCAAAACTTTATTGCAAAACGAAACATTGCCATAAGGGGCTGGTGGGTGGGTCAAAATTGCTCCTTGTTCCGTCGAGGGCTCACGAGCAACGAGTGGGTGCAGCCTTCCAAGCACAGGAACAAGAGGACGCTTCTTTGGATTCCTGCTCTCTTTATTCTTCTTCGGGAGGGCGTGTACCCTCCCCCGGTACGCCTACTGGGCGTGGCCATCGGTGTAGGTGTCTAGGACAACCCCTCTTGGGCGGGAAAAGGCACGCCCCGGCTACGCGCTTCGGGCATACCAGCCGGGACACGCCTCCCGCCCAAAATGGTTTCCCGGGAGGATCGGGGCACCCAACCATACGTTCGGGGGGACCGAGTGGTCGCCCCTTTCCATATGGCCCGGGATGCCCGTCACCCCCTCCCAACACTATCCCCAATGATGGGAAGTCTGACACAGTTCTGAACTTTTGGAAAGCGGGAGGGAGTCACCATCCTAGCATTAAGGGCCAACGGCAAGGTCTTAACCGATGTCAGATCACCTCTACCAAAACTCTCGCCCTCACGGTGTGAGTGGCGGCCACGCAGAGGACTGTACCCTCCTTGCCAACTCTAATTTCCCTTGTCTTGTCGGGGGCCTCCCTTTCCGCTCGACGCCATCTTAAAGGTCGTCCGAGCACCCGTGTGAGGTAGCTGTAGGAAGGACAGCGTGGACTCCCCCCCACCCCCACACTCTCTATCACATCCGCCGTCGCGGATATCCGGGCCCCGGGAAATTCGTAGGAGGGGCATATAGCCGCCTCCTCCCCTGGAAGGGGCCTATGGCCATCTCCCCTTAGGCGACTCATCCTTAGTGGGTGCCGCCTCCCAGTGGGAGGGGCCAATGGCCGCCTCCCCCCGGGCGCTCCCATCCATAGTGGGTGGCGCCCCCCCTCTAGGGACCTTGAAATTACTGCTCACCGATCATGACCTTACCGCCACAGGCCGGATAGTTGACCGGCTATCCGGCCCCCCCCCAAACTCCTACTAAAGGTCATGCTTCCTCAAACCCCTTAGCCATGCTATGAAGCCTCCTATGAGTAACACATTCCCCTCCCGGGACAGGTGAACCCCATCATTCGGATACATGTGATCACCCCGAATACACCCATGAGGAATGCTATGCAACTGCACAGAGCGAAACAATCTACCAATTTTGTTGTTAACCTTCTTCACCGAATGGTTCAGTGCTGACACTGAAAGGCCCCCCGCCATACCTTTCTGGGAATCATGTGGGACCAGGCAATCGTGCACCCCGGGATTCTCTTTGCCAACCAGCTAACGGCAGACAAGACTTGCTCGAGTAATACTCGTCTACCCAGTGTCACCAAGTCATTGCCCCCCAGGTGTACTATAACTACAGATGGCGGTGACCTCTGCCGCCCTAATAGACCCTCAACAAAAGATTCGAATTGGTCAATACAGAGCCCGCCCCTTCCATGGAAGGCCACTCTGTACCCGTATTCCCCAGCTGCGCGAGTCGCGTCACCTGCTTTGAATACGTCCCCGGCACGCCTCACATATGAGTGGCCCACGACCCAAACCACTCTCTCCTCAGACGGGGATCCATGACCGCTGCTCCCTTGGTACTGGGTCGACTGCAAATTCCGTCCCGCATGACATGTTCGCGAAACTGTAAATCAAACAGAAGACAAGAAGCGTGAGTGCATGATACTTGACTTCACAACATGTGCAATCGGACATACCTTTTAAAACAATTCAAGGACCATCGTCCCAACTGTTTCACTTCTTCAGCACTCTGACCCCTGGCTGTAGCCTCAGTAGCAGCCCCTATCCTAAAGGAGTGGGTCCCGAAATCGCACGGGTCCATGCCCGCCGCAGCGATTGTCAGTGCTAGCACCCTCTGGAACTGAAACCTCGTCAGTGGGGTGCCATCGATGTGCCTCAGCAAACTCCCCCCCCATGTAGCCGCCCTCAGTGCCAAGTATTCCTTTATACACATTATCGGGCGCGTGGGGGACCCTCGCATGCGCTGGACAACAACACTGTTTCCCATTGCTCCCTGGTCAGTTTTGGACCTAGCTATCGTGACTACCATCGAATCACCCCTTTTTAGGATGTGATCCCTGCACAAGCCTCCCTCCACATCTTTCCTATTCCTTGCGACCAGTTCGCTCACCCGCATAGCCCCATGGAACGGTAATGCGAAAGCTGCCCGGAACAGAACTGCTTCGAATTGGGAGGAGCATGTCGTGACTAGTGTCGCCATGAGTAGGGACAACCTTTCTAAGCCAATCGGGCGCCTCACGTCCTGCTTGCGACCCTCGAGGCGCTGCCAGCCGCGAAGGGCTTTTTTCGCCAAAAAGGAACCTGTTGGGTCTTTGATGCCGTGCACCTGCGCCATGAATGAGATGGCCGCCCTGTGTCTATTGGCCGTTGCCGCTGATCGGCCTTCCCTGTGCAGTGCTACCAGGAACCCTAGGAAGGAATCCTCCTGACCCCAGTTCTGACTCCCTGTCGGACCCAAAAATGCACAATAGGAACGAAGCGCTCCTTCGTATGCCTTCCTCGTCCTGGGGGCTAAGCTTGCTGCCACGAGGTCATGTAATCCGGGGCACCGATTAGCCAGAGTGCTTCGGGGAATGGTGCTGCCGCTAGGTCCGCTGTAGGTAGATAACCCCTGAACGCCTGCATATGTGAACGAGAGAGTGCATCAGCCGCATAATTCAGTACACCCGGCACATGTTTCGCCCTGAACTGTACATTCAGTCTCATGCAAAGCAGCACAATTTCTTTCAACAATCCCAAGATCCATTTGCAGCGTGATGCCTGATTGTTAATGCATTCTACAACAGTCATATTATCAGACCAAAATACCACCGAGCGGTCTCGGAACTCGTCCGGCCATGCCATCAGAGCAACAAAAATAGGGAATAGCTCAAGGAATCCTATGTTACCTGTGAGACCGCTGGTGTGCCACCACGTCGGCCATGTTTGCGCCGACCATCTATTACCAAAGATGGCGCCAAATCCCATGCTCCCCGCCGAGTCAGTCCACAAACCCAGCTCGTCCGAAGACGCTGGCGGCTTGTTCCACACTACTCGACCGTTGAAGTCCGCCAGGAATGCCAATCAAATGCGCATGTCCTGGCGAACCTCTGTAGACAGTCTCGTGCGGTGGTGTCCTTCTTTGAGACCAACCATAGCTTGTGCAATAGAGCGTGAAAAGGGGCGGGCCATTGGTATCACTCTCAAGGCAAAGTTAAGCTGACCCACTGCTTGCTGTAACTGGTACAGGGTCACTTTTGCCTTACCAAGGCAAAGTTCTAGGTAGGCCCTAAATTTAGATACCTTTCCCACTGGCAAATGGAAACATCCCTCCACAGAATCGAGCTCAATTCCCCGTACCGCACCGAACAGACTTCTGGGTCAATAGCATCGTTTACTGAGAAACCCCTTGGAGCAGACAGATGATGGATCAGCCTAAACTCCCCCGGGTCCTTTTTGGGGACCACCCCTAATGGGGAACAGATGAAATTCGCCACTGGCGGGCGCTGAAAAGGCCCAGCCACTCGGCCTAGGCCCACTTCTTTAGCAATTTTTTCTTTCCACCACACCTGGATTATGCTGTGCCGAAAGCTGGTTTTTACAAAAAGGTTCCCCAGGAAAATCCCCCGCCGGGATGTGGAAGCCATATAAGAATCCCTTCCGCAACACCCCAGCAGAGACATGATCAGGGTATTTGTTTAACCAAGGAGTCATAGCCATGAGATCAACGGGAGTAGGCAATTGTTCACAATGATCCACCTCAGTCTTGCTTGGACCCTCCTTTACCTCCCGACCCGCTATTCTTCGATCTGCATGAACTCTCCGGGTGTGAGAAATTCCCACAACCCGCACACACATGCTTGAACCTACATGTACCTTGCGGTCTGTTACAGTTGCCTCTATTGAAGCCCCAACAGACCCCCCGCTTTCCACCATTCCCGCTGGTTTTCGGCTGGTGATCACCACCGGTGCCTGCTCGAAAGGGCACCGCAGGCTTTTGGCGGGAAACCCCCGACCCATTCCCACCTGTCGAGGACGTCCCCGCTGTCCCAGGCAGGAGCTGCTTATGCCAAGAAATTGAGTCGAGGCAATCCCATGTCAGAGAGGAATCATACTCTTTCGCTTTACGAAATTTCATGTCGTAACCTTTCCATTCGTCCCCCTCATACATTTCATAAAAATCCATTATTCGTGCATGATAACAAGACAGTTCAGTCAATACCTCGGGCTTACGTTCACCAATAATCGCAGTAAACATTGCAAAGGCCTTCGCCCAATCTGTTATTGTCTCCTCCACCCTGAACTCCGCCATCTTGGCGCGCCAGACGCTCGGGTGCCACAAATCTTTCTGTGTTTTAGCATATTCCATCTCGCGATGGTCAGTTAACAACGAAAACATATTGACATACTTGTCTGCCCATATCAATTCTTTCGTGGCCGTTGGGATATGCTGAACCACCCTCTCCCGCCTCAAGGGTAGTGAGCCCTCCCCCGCCACTGGCAAAGCGAGCTTACCTGGTGCGGTCGTTTTTCCCGCCGTTTTCTCGAGACCAGCTGCCGGTCCTTCTGGTGTCGCCTGTGGGGAAACAAGAGGGAGATTCGCCTTCGCGGCATCTCGCGACTGCCGCAACTGCTGGATTAGTAATTTGGCCTCTTCGGCCGTGTCTCCTGGCACCGTAGCACCCCCTGCCTTCTTATTTAGCCATGCGGCTAACTGGGTGGCCAATTCAGGAGGCATATCCTCCTCGTTAGCGGGCGTAATCACAACCGGAATCGGTTGACCCGCGTCTGGGGTTGGTACTGGGTCATCAGCTGGTATGGCAGGGATGACCGGGGGCACCTCAGGGACCGGAACCTCCCCTGCAACCGCCCTCCTCTTGACCCGTTTCCCTCTACCCTCGGGGACGACTCCAGGCAATGCCGGGCCTATTACCTTCTTCGGGTTACCAGGCGTGTTCATTGCGGCCAGTTGCTTCTTGACTCCCGCCGAATCACGACCAAGCGCTGGGACTTTCCCGACGTTTCGTTCCATTCTCGCCATTCTGGTCACCAACATGCAAAGCATCTGGTCTGTCTCGGAACCCTTTCCTGCCTTCTTGCCAGACATGGTTTCGATTATCAACTGTGAGTCGATCAACACGGTCCTCGATCCTTCGCTGTAAAGTCACTGAAAGAGAAACACAAGAATTACAAGTTCTCAAAATTGCTCCTTGTTCCGTCGAGGGCTCACGAGCAATGAGTGGGTGCAGCCTTCCAAGCACAGGAACAAGAGGACGCTTCTTCGGATTCCTGCTCTCTTTATTCTTCTTCGGGAGGGCGTGTACCCTCCCCCGGTACGCCTACTGGGCATGGCCATCGGTGTAGGTGTCTAGGACAACCCCTCTTGGGCGGGAAAAGGCGCGCCCCGGCTACGCCGCTTCGGGCATACCAGCCGGGACACGCCTCCCGCCCAAAATGGTTTCCCGGGAGCATCGGGGCACCCGACCATACGTTCGGGGGGACCGAGTGGTCACCCCTTTCCAATTGTGCAAGTTAGTTGTGCAGGCACAGTATTTTGTCTTTAGAGAAATATAGACCCACTTTAAGGCAGATTTTTGACAAAATATATACTTCCATTTTTTAAGTGATTTCCCCTGAAATTGTTGATACATTTTGGTTCCAGATTAATTAATGTGCCACATCAGGACAGCAAAATCGGAACGTTTTCTTACTCATCCCACCAACCAAAATAGTGACTCTTCGAGCGCTCGAACTTCTTACCTGAGATGTAAGTGGTGGGGTAGTCAGTCACTTGCTATTGCAGTTGATCGATCAAACCCAAGGGTCAAAAACCCGATAGACCATTAAAGATGTTCTGAGTGTGGACCTTTCTGTACCTTATGCAATTAGAAAAAAGTGAGGTGCATGGTGATAGTGGCTAAACGTCTGGGAGGAGAACACACCAAGAACATTAAAATGTATAGCTAAAGTAAACATGTTGTCTCTTGTTCTTTTTGTGTTCTTCATTTTGAGCATAGTGAATCTGCTGGTGTGGTTATTGAGCGGAACTCGGGAGATCATGACCATTATTGATAGGTACAGTTGCGTATTCATGTTCACTAACTTGAGTGTGACACACCAGACTTAAATAAAGTTTCGTGGAGGAAGAGAGAGCCAGTGCAGTTGTTCAAGAATAGGGTTGATCAAGTCATCTTTCTTCAGTCATTGATTCAATGTAATTAAAATCAAACTATATTTATTCCAAGAGCTTTAAAAAAATAAATGAACACAATACACTACATCTTGGACCAATAGGAATTATTAAGGAAAAGCGGTGATAACGAATAATTCCACCACCTTTATTGCATCCGAAAAAACTCTTTTAAAATGCATTAAATAAAATTCAGTAAAATGCATTAGTCCATAAAAGACAGCCCCTCCACAAATTTCAAACCACAATTTCTGCGTCTAACCAAGTGATAATTGTTAGCCATCCATTGATTTCCTATTTTGACTGGCAGTTTAAAAAACAAGACTCAAGCTAAAACAAACAGACAGAGGGGCAGATTTATGGGTTCTGGCGCATCTCTGCAAATCAGCAGGGATGCCCCAGAAATGATGCATCACGCAATTCCCTCCTTGCGGCACCACAGATGCGCCGCAATTACAATGCAACAATGGATTTAGGCCCAGATCCTTGTACTGGGGTGAATGTATGACATTGTTCTACATTCTGTCCATCAACTGTGTTTTTTGCAATTTTCACCCCGAGTGTGCTGGGTATACTCAGACGTGAGTCCCAGGCTCTCAACACTCTCCAGGCTCCCCACACCACTGGAGTCAAGCTATCCAGGCTGATGAAGGCTGATAGCCAGAAACTGGTCCTTGGATGCTTGATTCCGGTCTGGGAAAGACATGGCTTGGTAGTTCGGACTGGACTGTTTCCATGAGGCACAGGGTCAGAGCTGATTAGCATATAGCCAGTGTCTAACTCAGGGTGGTGTGGAGTGCAAACAAACGATGGATTTAGGCCCAGATCCTTGCACTGGGGTGAATGTATGACATTGTTCTACATTCTGCCCATCAACTGTGTTTTTTAGCAATTTTCACCCCGAGTGTGCTGGGTATACTCAGACGTGAGTCCCAGGCTCTCCACACCACTGGAGTCAAGCTATCCAGGCTGATGAAGGCTGATAGCCAGAAACCGGTCCTTGGATGCTTGATTCGGGTCTGGGAAAGACATGGCTTGGTACTTCGGACTGGACTGTTTCCATGAGGCACAGGGTCAGAGCTGATTTGCATATAGCCAGTGTCTAACCCAGGGTGGTGTGGAGTGCAAAAAACGATGGATTTAGGCCCAGATCCTTGTACTGGGGTGAATGTATGACATTGTTCTACAGTCTGTCCATCAACTGTGTTTTTTGCAATTTTCACCCCGAGTGTGCTGGGTATACTCAGACGTGAGTCCCAGGCTCTCCACACCACTGGAGTCAAGCTATCCAGGCTGATGAAGGCTGATAGCCAGAAACCGGTCCTTGGATGCTTGATTCCGGTCTGGGAAAGACATGGCTTGGTACTTCGGACTGGACTGTTTCCATGAGGCACAGGGTCAGAGCTGATTTGCATATAGCCAGTGTCTAACCCAGGGTGGTGTGGAGTGCAAAAAACGATGGATTTAGGCCCAGATCCTTGTACTGGGGTGAATGTATGACATTGTTCTACAGTCTGTTCATCAACTGTGTTTTTTGCAATTTTCACCCCGAGTGTGCTGGGTATACTCAGACGTGAGTCCCAGGCTCTCCACACCACTGGAGTCAAGCTATCCAGGCTGATGAAGGCTGATAGCCAGAAACCGGTCCTTGGATGCTTGATTCCGGTCTGGGAAAGACATGGCTTGGTAGTTCGGACTGGACTGTTTTCATGAGGCACAGGGTCAGAGCTGATTTGCATATAGCCAGTGTCTAACCCAGGGTGGTGTGGAGTGCAAAAAAACGATGGATTTAGGCCGAGATCCTTTTACTGGGGTGAATGTATGACATTGTTCTACATTCTGTCCATCAACTGTGTTTTTTGCAATTTTCACCCCGAGTGTGCTGGGTATACTCAGACGTGATCCCAGGCTCTCCACACCACTGGAGTCAATCTATCCAGGCTGATGAAGGCTGATAGCCAGAAACTGGTACTTGGATGCTTGATTCCGGTCTGGGAAAGACATGGCTTGGTAGTTCGGACTGGACTGTTTCCATGAGGCACAGGGTCAGAGCTGATTTGCATATAGCCAGTGTCTAACCCAGGGTGGTGTGGAGTGCAAAAAAAAACGATGGATTTAGGCCCAGATCCTTGTACTGGGTTGAATGTATGACATTGTTCTACATTCTGTCCATCAACTGTGTTTTTTGCATTTACAATGCGGCGCACCATGGTGCAAGGAAGGGCATATGCGTGACGCATCTTGTGGTGTACGGGCGGCGCATTGCTGGAGTAGCGTCGCAAGTGCGACGCAACTCCTGCAATGTACAGAGGCCACCCATACATAACGTGGTGCGTCACTCCTTACGCCTGCTTCAGGCAGGCGTAAGGATTTGACGCAGCAACCTCGTAAAACTGACTCAGTGAAATCTTGTAGATTTCACTGCGTCAGTTTTAAGGGGCTTTCCTACGAGGGAACGCCCACCCTGCGACAGAACGCCCACTTGAAACCTGATGCGTCACGTTGTAAATAGGACGCAGGGATGCGCCACGTTTCTGCGCCATTGCATCACGCAACTGCGTCGTAAACGTGGTGCAAGTCCGTCATAAATCTGCCCCAAAGCGTCTGCACATTTTTGGAAAAATACATGAAATGTGCCATCCATACACAGAAGCAGGCTGGCAATCGGCACCCCCGGTGCTTCAAATCATCGACAAAACACTATAGGCGCTAGACTGTACTGACCCTAATCTAAAAAGAAATGACATTTTCTTCCATCAGAGGTCCAGATGCAGATAAAATGTAATCTCCCCTGAAGTTAAAATTATATAATAATCATGCTTATGGCACTTATAAATAACACTCTTCATTCTTTGTAAGCTATAGAACAATATTTGACGGGACTTAACTAACCACCTGTCAAACTTTTTGTCGGGCGGTAAACATTTCATGGAGCCCTATATTTGTAACATTTTTTTAACGTATTTCACTCAGGGTAGATCAAGCCTGAGACAATCCAAAATACCCTCCCTGATAAAGCTTTGTTCCGTTCTGGTCCATACTTTAACCCAGAGCAACTGTGCAGCCAGCTTAGCTGCATCAGAAATATAGTGTTGGTTAAGCTCAGAGTGCAGAATAAAGATGAAGCTAGTTGGGGGGAAGTTGAGAAGTTGCCTAGATATTTGATTTTTGTCCACTTGTGTAAGGCATGTTATGGAACCCCCACACCCCTACCCCGTAAGTCGCTGTGGAGACACAATGCTAGTTAAACATTTTGATGTAGGGGGAAATGTTTCCTCTGCCTCCATTACGAGTGTGGTAAAATGGGGACCCAGCAGCCAAACCTAACCTAAGAGGAGCAGCATTGACTTGGGCTTGCCAAGAGCCTGTGGAATTAAAAAAAATGACACCCAGGTAATTGCAATATTGGACAGAGCTCAAGTGCTTATCTAAAACCAGCAGGGACCTCATACTTCTCTTCCTTTGGCCACATGTCATTCACTATGTGAGACTTCCCAAAATTGGTTGTCAGTTCCAGGATCCCCATGAAGCTAATGAAGGATTCAACCAAAATATGCAGGGCATTGGGAGCGCAAGCCATCAAGATGGTGTCGTTGGCTTTTAATACCCCCTGGGCCAAAACATTGGCTATTTTCGTTACATCGATAGTGGCTGCCTTCAAAGGAGCACTTTCCCCATTGATGTAAATGATAAAGAGCAGAGAAGCCAAAATACACTTGTGCTGCACTGACCTGCCTAAAGGAAAGATGTACTATTATTTCCCCAATACAGCCATAGCTAACCCTAGTTCCTAAGTTCTCTTGGAATGTATACAAAAAGTTCACCAAGGGGACTTACTCTCCGAAATTCAAAAATGTCAGCTATAATTTAGTCCTGTTTACACTATCAAATGCTGCAGATAGGTTCATGAAGGCAAGGTACAGTGGGAAGTGCCTAGCAATGGTGTACTTCCTCACAATCAAATGTAGGTTTAGGCACTGTTCCACTGTACCTACCTCAGGATGGAAACCATACTGGCAGAGGCATAGAATGTTATTAAGATGGTCTCAAGTCAGCAAACTATTAAAGATTACCCTCCCTCCAAACTTTGCTGTGCTATCAATCAATTAAATTGGACTATAACACTTGAGTGACCTGTGTTCACCTTTTTGAAAATAGGTACTATGATGTATTAGTCCCAGGAGGTCAGTATCCTTCTGCATAGAGCTTTAATAAACAAATTAGTGAACAGAGGGCCCCATAACACAACACTGGATTAAAGGAGATCCATGAGTATACCATCTGGCCTGGAAGCTTTACTGCCTTAGCTCTGTCTGATGGCTAACTCTACTTTGTTGAGGAAAGCCTGAAATGGCAGAGAGTTTTCCAAACGTGGGCGTCGGAGATATTACAGACTAACCAAATGCAGGGCAGAACATTGCTTTGTTGAAACCTGTTGACAGTATCCAAAAATGCTTTGCTATTTTTATCGGAGGCTCCCAGCTCTAATTTTTTACACTCCCTTTTGTTTGAGAAATTCTTCCTGTCTTTAGTTGCTTGGTATAAAACCTTCCTAGCCTCCCTCACCTCAATATTGGATGTCCAGAAAGGCCTTCGTCAAATGGTAGTTATCCGCAGAAAATGGGCCGTCAAACTACAGTGGACAGCCTGAGTCTGGCCGAAGCGGTTTTAATAAGTAATTCCTAATGCATACGCATAATTGCTGATAGTCTGGAGATAGAGCTTCACCTGCGTTTTTGCCCAGACATGGGTTTATTGGTCACTTTGCCACTAGATTGAAGCTAGTTTGGCTGATGAGGGGTGTTACCCCATAACCTGTCACAGGATGCTTGTTTCCGGTCTAAGGAAGACATGGCTTGGCAGTTCAGTCTGGACTGTTACTATGAGGCACAGGGTCAAGACTCATTTGCATATAGCTATGTCTGAACTGGGGTGGTAAAGAGAGCTAAAGAATGGTGATTGATTCAACCCAGATCTGTGACTGGGGGTGAGTGTCTGAAAAGTTTCAGTGCTCCGTCTATCATCTCCATGTGTTTGCTATCTACTGATCTGAGCCATAAGGATGAGTGCAAGTGAGGATGTAGGTGTAGGATGGGATACTAGGTGATTAAATTAGCCTAAGGAGTAGAAAGGAGAATTTTTAACAAAGTGGTTGCCTTGATACAGTAAATAAAAGGGAACTGTTGCAGGAAATATTGTACCTCAACAGCTTCAACGAAGGTGATGGAGGGCCACTGGTTGGAAACGGAGATAGTGCAGTGGAGGTGCTCAATCACAAGATACTTACTTTACCTGCTGAGGTACAGGAACATTGTATTCTGATCCTATAATAATGGTAGCAATGCCCCTTAATTAGGACAGAGGACCACGCTTTGGTGCATGGAGAAAATATGGACCATGCGGTTATTGATCCGGTTCTACCCTCCTCTGTTGGCCCACTCCATCTCGCTGACACTCATGCACCCACTCAAAGACCCACTCACACCTTCATGCACTCGCTCATAGTCCCACTCAGACACTCATGCATCTCCTCACAGACCCACTGAGAGATGCACACACCCACTCAGTGACTTATGCATCCACTTACAGAGCCACTCAGACACACACACACACACACAGTCAAAGACCCACAGAGGCACTGTCACTTCCTCTCAAAGACCCATTGAGATACTCACACATCCACTCATATATGTTCTCATTTACACACCGACTTGCAGACTCACTCAGACACTCATGCACCTACTCAAAAGGACATTGAGGCATGCAGGAAGTCAATCACATGTTCGTGAATCCAAATGAGTGGCTGTGTATTGAATGTGTGTTTTTGCTTTGTGGATCTTGGATGGATTTGCACATCCTAAATGTGCTGCTGTGTACTGAATGTGTGTTTTTGCTTTGTGGATTTGACGGGAATTCACAAATTCTTTTTTTTTAAAAGGAGGGATTTTAACAGAAAATGTACTAGTGTTTCTGAACAAGGTGGCTCTGAGAAGAGCGTTTGTGTTTATGGTGTGTATTTGATAATTACACATAGCAGATGATGCACTTTTTAAAGTTGTGAAGGAACAGCCTGTTGCCTTTCTCTGTGAAATTAACTCTGTCACTTCTATATAAATGTATGTATATTCTCCATGTCAAAGCATAGATTGATGTTGTAGATGAAGCCAATGTTGTGGTCTCTGAGGAAAGCAGAAACAGTTTTATTGACAAGTTTCATGGTTTGGTCTATCTGTGGACAGAATTGTTTGAGTATTTCCATTTCTACCTTTGGCAAATGTGAGAGTATACCAAGGCAGTGTGAGGGAAAAGTGGCATTAATAGAACGGAGGTATCCTCTATTAGGGTTTCCAGTCCTGCTCCAGCGAGTGTGCCTAGTTTCTAGCCACCACAATTCACAATCATGAGGTCTGAATGTTGGCAATCCGCAATATTTTCAACCAAAGGTAGCTATTCACGCCATTTTAACCTACTCTGGCCAACCCAAGTAGCGTCCACATTAGGCAAACCCAAGCCCCTCTCAATGTAACTCTTTCTTGCACACTCTCTGCCCCAAAACATGACGTTTTTGGTTCATGATCTAACCATTCTGAAGACAAGGAGGAGTTGCACACAGGAGGAGCCTGGAGCTGAATCAGACAGTTTTCAAAATGTAAGACAGTTAAAATGGAGGACAGGACCTGTTTTAAAAAAAACAATATATTTAATAGATGGTGTAAATAAGCAGGTAGCTTAAATTAAGTATTGATTTTCAGCAGAAAGTAAGTTCATGTGTGGCTGGCTCTGGTAAAATGAAAAAAAATGTACTACTATGTTGCATATGCTTATATGTTCAAACAGTCAACCACACCTGCTACAGTTGAACTGGAAGCTAGTATGCTGCTTATTGAAAATGTTGTTATCTTTTACCCTACTGTTACAAGAGAATGTTCCAAAGAGGATTGCTATGGAAATTGACCTAAAACAGACTAGTGGGAAGGGTTGTAAAGAGACTGTAGATTAAAAGTTAAAAGCTGAGTGGATTAGACAGTTTGCTATGTATCTTGGGAAGAGCTCCAAGTGCTGGGGATCCCATTCTCTGGATTTTATCCCTGTTAGCACCCAGCAGCATCTCCCCCGCCTCGAGCAAAGCAACACGCAAGTAACGGGATTGAGCAAGTAACTGGAACTGAACAAATAACTGGATGGGAACAATATATTCGGTACGGAGGACGAAACCCGCTGAGGATCACCGACCTGCCTGGAGGCTGAGCTTCGCAGGAGAAGACCGAGTCATCCCCACCCTTTTCTTCGGTCCCGAGGCTCTCCCTGACCATTTGCGGAGCACGGCACGGATACTTGCTGCCTGGAGCCCGACGTGGATAACTGCTGCATGTTGTGTTGCCTGCAAACCCACCGAAGGTCTCTGACACTCCTGAAATCACCATCGCGGGAGTACTGCTGGCGCCGGACGGCCAACGCGAGCCCCACGGCGGAGTTGTTCCTGCCTGCCTGCAACCACCGCCGAGACCACCCAGATGTCCCACTCACGTTGCGAGTGCTCTCCCTATCCTGCCCGGTGAGCACCACGGCGACACCAGAAGAAGTTGGCGCCTGCGGCCAGGGTGAGCACGGTGCCCCAGCCCCTCCCCCCCCCCCCCCCACCCCCAGCGGTATCGGGGATCTGCGATCGGGAGCCAAGCAGATGAGAGGCGTTAAAAGGGATCAAAAAGCGGGCATCCGATGTGTGTTCTCTGATGTAACAAGGCTGCCGCTTTAGTTTGCTGTCGGGTAAAGGACAATAATAATCATAATAAGTGCTGCTCGAGGCTCACAACTTCTAACAAGTGGCAGTCGCTAAAATAGCCTCCTTTTATCGACCCAGGAAGGTTGAAAAGCTGAGTGTGCACACACTGGTTCTTACTACACCGGAGGCTGGATGCGACCCTGGCACTGGTAAAGATTGAGGTTTCACCAGAGGAGCACGAAGTCTAGCCTCAACTGCCCTTCCAGCTCTCAAACCTGCCAGAAGTCGATGCACACGGTAACTGTGTACATTCTGACTAAAGCCTCGATGTCTGCAAAGCTTCTGACTAAAGCCTCAATGTCTGCAAAGCTTTCAACAACATTTTCTGCGCACCTACTGAGCTGAAATCACAATGAAGGTATTTACTGCACCCTATTCGCTTGCACTCATTTTAAACCTCATTTTAAACCTCCTTTGTTCAAAATGGCGGGGGTCTTAAGCTGAAGCAATAAATCCCCCCTGTACATCCAGGTGCCCACGAGGCTCCTCAACAACTCCAGATAAGACTCCCTCTCAGCAAGCTAGAAACGGGGCTTGCATAAATGGAAAGCGAAACTCCTCCTCCCTGCTCTCAAAGCAACAGTAACAAACAGAGGACTACTGTCTCTATCTCACCTATTTGGCGGCCATTTTTGACTAGTCTCCCTCTTGGACGGCCATCCTGGATTAGTCATTTTCATTATCTGAACATACACTAAGAACTTATCATTCTAGACTAATCTCAACTACCGAGTACTTTGCGCAGCTCTGTATCTACTTCTTGTGATAGAATGTTTGCCTTTTATTGCAGTATTATACTCCTACTTGTATTTTGTACATTCCTGTAACCTACACTAAGTTCACTTTACTGCACAGATTGCTACTTCATATATTTTGGTTGCTCACTAATGTCACTTTTTTTTATTTTTGAGTCCTGTAACCGATTGTTTGCATTTGTATGCTGTTCTTATATTTTATCAGTATTATACTTCCAATTGTATTCTGCACAATTCTGCAACCTGCACCCATTTTTCACTTTTCTCTCCTGTAATGCACCGACTGCTACCTCATATATTTTGGTCGCTCACTAGTGTCACTTGTGCTCCCTAGGGTCATTTTTGATCCATGTAACTTGTTGTTTGCATTTGTATCTTGCATTCAGCACATTTATGCAACCTGCACCCATTTCACTTTTCTCTCCTGTAATGCACAGATTGTCCTCTCCTGTAATGCACAGATAGTCCTTTGTACTCTCTACCACCCCTATATTACCCCTAGAGTGTTTCCAGTCACATCCCTCCTGTCAAGATAGAAGATAACTCTAATGACTAGTATACTATTTGATTTTTAGATTGTATCCATGTGTATCCCCTCCCTGTGTTAGAATTATAGCTTTTACGACTAATCGCCTGTGGAACTGTTGGAATATAACTAGGTGTACCCCTTCCACCGTGTGAAGAGATAACCCTATCCACTAGAGCAAAAAGAAAGGTGTTCCTGAAATGTGTAACGTAACTGATTTTAGGTAAAGTGCCTTGTAAAGGGGCAGCTGAAATTCCAGGAGCCTAGTCCCGACAGCTCGACGACTTCGGAGGGCTGGAAGTGGTCCCCCGCTACACGGCGGAGGAGGGCACTGGACATCGAATGCTGTCTTATGTAAAGCGCTCTGATAACCTAATCGGTTCAAGATCCTGAAATGTGCAACGTAACTGATTCTATGTAAACTGCTGTGATAACATGTAACGGAACTGGTGCTATGTAAAGCGCTCTGATAACCTAATCGGTTCAAGTTCGCGCTATAGAAAACTCTAAAAATAAAAAAATAAAAAAATAAATAAATAAATAAATAAAACACTACTGCTTGAGAAAGTAAAATATAAATGCAAAGTCATAGTAGTACAATAGTAAATAGTTTAACAGATTCCCATAGAGTTTTGGTCATTAAGTAAAACATTGGGGTGTTCTGAGTATCTTGATGGATTTGTGAATGCACCCACAGACAGTACCAGATTGTGCTTTTCCCCAGGAGGCAACAAAGAGTTAAAAAGAACTGACCACTGAGAAGTGGTCTAATAAAAAAATGAAAGGAAGAATTGGTGGCCTTCGGCAGTGTGGTTCAATACTAAGGTGACTCTCTAATTGTTAGCGCCAGGATGCCTTCTAGGTGACAGTGCGCTCTAGAAATGCAATAAATAAATAAAATAAAACCATTTGTAAGTACATCCGTATCACTGGAAAATAGTGGCAAAGATTGCCATTGGTGGTTCTTCAGTACTGTGAGTGGTATACCATTCTTTTACTTTAGATGTGAGACTTTGCATAAGAAAACTTTTTACTTGATACTGATTCAAAATTTGAAAAACACAAAGAAATTTCACAGGTATGTCAATAATGGTGTACTTTTAAAAATGATAAGTAATGGTAGAATTTGAGGTGCATGTAAAGTGAAAGAAAGTGTGAAGGTTATTTATAGTTCCAGTCACATAACCAAGGAGGTACTGATATACTTAGTTACATATGTAGTAAAGTACTGATGCCAATAGTCATTCATTTGTATAGTAACTGTTATATGCCTGTAAACAGTAAGTTATAAATCTATTTGGAGAATGAAATAGTCAGTAAGGAATCTGGATAGATATCAAAACAGTCAGTTGAATTCAGGAGACTGAAAGGTGTATTAGTGGGACAGATCTTATGTGTACAGTATACACTGCTATATTAAATTGCCAATTATAACAAACTGCAAAAATGTAAGTTTTGATATTATTACATATAAATCACTTGCACGGTAAGCGCTACATACCCATTAGGGCAGGTTGTGTGTGCTTAAAAGGTAAAACATGTAGTTTGAAGTTGTAGACAGAGATGCATTTATATACTCATATTCCTAGTTACACATCCCATCAGCTATCTGTGCAGCGACTGAGATACCAAATAACAATGATAGAGCAAGTCACACACCCAGTGGGAAAGTGACAGATACACTTACACATTCAGTCAGATGCCCACACAGCATTTATGTTCCCAGAAGTAACAGAGCCAGTTACACACAGAAGAGCAAGTATGCAATCAATATACCTGCATACATATTCTTATAAAGACTCATACACTTAGTTAGAAAGATAATCATATAGTGACAAACTAGCTAGAAATCCAGTGGCACACTCCCATAGTGTAACTCACAAACATATTTACTAAAGGATAAATCTGCTCACACAGTCAGTGAGACAATGATACAGGAAATTACACATTCACTCTCACACCCTCACAGCCGTATGTATCAGCAGAAGCGGAGCCACCAGCACATCATTTTAAATTCCCTAATACAGACTAAACAACCAGTAAGCAATCCTTATAGCCACTTACATATACATTTACAGGCCAATAGAGTTACTGAGAGAGATAGTCATTTATATTCCAAATTAGTTACTTATTCATCCAGTGACACACCTACAAAAGGGAACTCATAAACTCACTTAGATATGTACTTAGGTACTGACACTCTTAGTCACCAATGCAGACAAGTAGTCCTTTAAACACATTTTAGGCCTGCTAGTGCAGAGTCTGTTTGTGCACTTTTATGGCCAGCTCAACTTAGCATTTAAGACCCCTTGTCAAGCCTTAAACTTCCTTTTTTCTACATATAAGTCACCCCTAAGGTAGGCCGTAGGGAGCCCATAGAGTCCCTCACATAACCAGTCAAACAGAGACAGACGCAGTTAGACATTCACTCTCAAACTCACACAGTACTTATGTATCCAAGAGTAAAAGAGCCACTTGCACACAGTTACATACCCCAAAACTCACTGACACAGACAGTATGCTATCCATACAGCAACTTGTATACCGATTTGCAGAACCACAGAGTTACTAAGAAAGCCACTCAAATAGTGATATACTTACTTAAACATCTAATGACACACTCCTAGAGGGACCGGTACACTTACTCAGATATGTACTCAGGTACTGACATAACCAAGTCACCCATTTGACAAGTATGTCTTTAAACATGTCTTGGGCCTATTACTACAGTCTGCATGTGCAGTTTTACTGACTGGTCAACATGGCATTGAAAACCTCTTGTCAAGCCTTAAACTCCCTTTTTTCTACAGATCCATCCTGAGAGCAGGCATAAAGAAAATACTCTTAAATGCCCTTTTAAATTCTCAAATTCGTAAACTTGGACGTTTGGTCTAAGTTTAGATCAAATGTCTATGTTTACCTTTGTGAATCAGGCCTGCAGTGAGGGAAAAACATCTGCTGGTAAGAGAACTAAGGAGTTTCTTAAAACAGTATTAAGTAAAATGAAAAATATGTAAAATGAAGCGAACAAAAACATTTTTTTACCAATAACTCAGAAAAGAAAAGCAGTAATTTATGCTCAAAGTGGAAAAAGTACTAAAAAAGAACTCATCTGACAGTAAGAAAGAAATATTACAAAGACATAAGAAGAACATTTAAAGTAGGGTTATACAAAAAGTTGTAAGAAATATAACGCAGTATAAGAGAAGAAAAGCAGCGTTCAAGCAAAAAGAACACATAGAACGTGTTGTAGATAAAGCATTTGCCCTAAAGTGTAAACTATGTATCTTAATACTGAACAGAATGAGAACACTAGATAAAACAGTGTTGTCTATGAAGAGAAAAATCCAGAAAATGAAACTTAATAGAAATCATGTTTGTCAAATACTCAGAGGAGAATGGAAGTACTAGGCCTTTCTTTAAGTATGAAAGCTACTTACAAGAGAACACATTAGTGCATGTAGTTGAAACAACTGTTCGATTTTATGAGGTGAAAGATGGTACTTTAATACCAAAGAAGGAGATGGTACCTAGCAATAAGAGGAAGTAACAGCTGAAGAGGCACAAGGATGGCATAGACAAGCCCCGGTGTATAAATTGAACTGTAGCAGTATTTGCACAGTTCAGATGGAATCAACATCATATTAAAATATTTTCTAAGAACATTTCCAAATAAGATTATGAGATACAAAAAAAATTACAATTTTGCAAGGATTCATGCAAATTGAGAGAGCATACTAATTTACAGGGACATTCACTGGCATGTCTTTCGAAGAAAGATTGTACAAGCACCTTTCTTCACTTCAGAATGTTAGGTGTTCATCACTCTAGAATGTGAAATTTAGTTAGGAGACATTACTTTGTGTAAAGTTCTGCTTCATGTTTAGGAGAAATTAATAAAGCTCCATTGCATGGCACAGTAGCTGAGGTAGTAAATGTTGTGAAGGTGTTCAGTTTTGTTTCTTTGGCCCTGAACAAGAGTCCATAGAAAATGAGGAGTTGATATTTGTAGGTTTAGAGGAACTAGGCACAGGTTTTAGTATTGATAACTTTTCACAGGAGATTGCAAACGTTTACACAGTATCTTCAGTGAAACCAAACTGTGTTTGTATTTGTTGTTGACACACTCACTACAAAAGCCAAACTCACAAAGTTGTTTCGTTCTCAAAAACTGAACAAGAGGACAGAGATAAGTAGCAATAATTTGCTGCATATTTATTTGTAGAGGAGTGGTTTGATTTCGCAACACAGCAAATTATCTGTAAATATTGCTATGATAAGTTAGAGGATAACAAAATGCCAGCCAGGGCAATCCATAACATGGTAGAATTGGACTCAATTTGAGAAGAACTAATGGAACTGACTGTTAATGAATGAATTCTCATACAATATATATACCATTTCAGGCAATAGTTTATATGGTACCAAATACAGGGAAGATGCCATCACTGAGTTACGGAAAGGCCTTAAAGGAAGAATTGTCTGCTTACCTTTAGAATTTAAACAGAATTGGTGTAGAGAGAGATGTTGATGAACCACTTAGCATTCTTGGAAATGGTGTCCCTACTGCAAAACAAAAAAATCAGGCATGGGTTAGTGGATGTTAATAAAGTAAAAAAATGTCAAACTCAATATGATTTAATATAAAAATATTGATGTTCTTGGACATGTAACTTGTATGGAAGATGCAGCATTACCATCAAGTTTAGAGACCGAACATGTGGCTAGATCCAAATCAGAAGAAATATATGAACACTATAGTATCCATCCATTGCATGTCAATCGATTTATTGGCAATGCTAATGATCTCTTTCAAATTAAACACGCAAAAGAAGCTTCAATGAGTTTGTGGGAGAAAAGTTTAGAGGCTTGGTGTTTTCCACAACTATTTCTCACTGGAGCAGGTGGCCGGTTTGATGACCACCCCATACAAATACCAGCAGCTGAATACAGGTCAATCAGATTATTTTCAGAGGACCCGAGATTTCACAAGGGTATTCCATACAGATTCCATACATTTTTTGAGAGTCACTTGTCTGGACTAGCATATGCCTCAAGCCACATACTGAAGAGATTAGTTCAATAACAACATCTTTCTGCAAAGGAATTTGTTGACAAAGTTCATTGAAGGATGAGAATATGGCATACAATTTGATTCATTTGATTGCATGTCAACATGGGACCGAGTATTGGTATTGTCAACATGGAGAACTGAAATGTATGTTGAGTAACCTTGGTGCACCTACTTTCTTTGTGACACTGAGTTGTGCAGAGTACGCATGGGATGAGTTTTTTAGCTAAGCAAACTCAAGCATTAAGAACATCAATGTGAAGATAGCCGGATGGTTTTGCTGTATGGGTCATGCTAATGTTTGTAGATATTTTAACCATAGATTTTAGTGATCTGCAACAAAACAACTCCTCCTCTTAGCAAAGTAACTCATTTATTTTGACGTTAAGAATACCAAGTAAGAGATGCCTCTCATATTCATATGTTTCTGTGGAGATGCACCAAAATTTGGAACAAACACAGATGAGTCTGTATTTCATTTCATACAGCAGTGTGTGGCATGTGCCATCCTGAAAGACAGTGGTGAAAAAGGCCTACAACAGCAAGTTCTGTGCTTTCAAGCACAAAGGTGTTGCAGGTACTATTGCCGAAAATACAGGGCTAAAGGAAAATTTTACACAAGTTGTCATTTTGGATTTCTAAGACCTCTCATTTTCAAAGCCATACACTGAAAATCACCGAAAATCAAATAAAAAATGGAAAAAAAGCAGAGGCCTCCAAATATATTAATGGCAATAATCCTATAATTTTGAAAATGTAGAATGCAAATATGGATATACAATTTGTTGCAGACAACTCCATTGCTATTGCTCATTATGCCACTTTGTAAATGACAAAATCAGAGAAGACAGAGATGAAGGAGATGTGGGAATAGATTTCTGCAGAAAAGATTCTATTAAAAAAATTGTATTGCTTCAGCTTGAAAATGCTTTCACATAGGGAGGTAGACTCCGATGTATGTTTAGACTGGTTTAGCTGTGCCAGTTTGTACTTGAAGTCAAGGGGAATTGTTTGGTAAGTCTAGGCTTTGAAAGCAAGTGGAAGAGAGTGTTAAAGTCTTTTCCAGATATGGAGTACCTAGCAGAGTTTGACCCGGAAATTGCAGACATTGTGTAGTCAAATATGTTGACTCTGTACTATCCAAGAGTGAGTGCATATTTAGAAAACAGGTGTCTTTATGAAATACTACAACACTATAGATATAGAAAAAATGTAACAGAAGATGTAGATTAAGGGAAATATGCAGTAGTTGGTAGTGACTTTAGTTTAGTCTGACACACAAAAGGAAGCCTAATTTACCACGTAAAGCTCACACTCCTACTAAAAGAGAGTTTTTCTATTTGGCAATTCTACAACTTTTTAAGCCTTGGCACTCTGAATCAGAATTACTCAGAGATTTTGACTGCAATGAAGATTCTTTCAACACTGCGAAATACAGCATTCAGTCTTTCCCAACTACATGAAAATGTTAAATGCTGACATTGAACAGGAGGAAACACGTGCTACTAACATTGATAAGGACAGTTCACAAAGCGGCCAAAGTTCAGGACCACTGATGTAAGATACTCTTGGACAAGCAATTATTGAAAAGGATATAAGCAAGCTACCCAACAGCGGACTGTCCAATCTGCACCTAATGCTTTAGTAAGAAGAGAAGTAGATTGTCCTGTGCACAAATCCTCCGGCACCAAACATGGTTCAGTGCCACTGTTCAACAGATCCTGGATATATAGAGCATGTGGAGGTGCACCAGGTAAAGAAGTCCAATCAAATATATTTTCCACAAATCCTTTATTTTTCAAATGTCCTTTCTTAATTTTCCAGCCAACGCGTTTCGTTCCAAAACACTTGGAACTTTAACAGCGCAAAAAAACAATCAACATGAAAATATATCAAAATTGACACAAGACACTACAGAACAAGACGAGAATGATAAATGAGAATACATACACATGATTTTTAAATATTAAAATACAAAAGACAGTATCAAAGAGGGACATCATAGACCCAACCAAAATCCCATTTTAAACAAAAAAAATCGACATTGACCAAAAATTGAAAGAAAAAAAACACAGAAAGACATTTATTTGTACATGCATTGACAATTACTTAAAATTACCAGAATGCACCATATCCAGCCACCTGAAACACATAGCTAGCTTCAATGCGAAAGAGATCACTGATAATTTCATGATTATATAAAGGAAAATTGCCCCAGAGTATATCTCCCTTCCTTGGGATTTAATGATTGAGGTCCACCAGAAGCAAAGATCTAAGTGTTCTCTACTTGTTTAGAGAGATCCACAATGAGTGGAAAAGCAACCTTAAGAGCATATAATTATATAAAGTCACTAAGTGACTACACAGAATCAGAGTCACAGCCACCATAAGTGAGGAGGGTACCCCCCAGTGAGTTATGATGAAAACAAATTCAGAAGACCCAACTTCTAAAATGAGTTGGTAATGTTTCTCACCATAAGCTACTGAAATAATCAAAGGTTTCCCAAATTTGTACAACACGAAAGCTTCCGCTTAAATTTGCTGGAAGCTAAGAATTTCCAAAGGGCATCCAAGCGTCCCCATAGGGTACCTGATGAAAAGGATATCAACCATCACTGAAAACTTCATGAATCATCAAAATCACATCATATTTACATTATATGTACGCCTAGACATTGACCATAGACACCAGAAAAATACCAGTATTTAGTTCCTGAAAAAATGTCCAGTACATAGGTATGAGATTATTCGTGATGTCCATATTCGAATCGAAAAAAAAAAACCTCTTGTAGTCCCGTATTTTAGTATTTTCACATATTTACAAATTAGGCTCATAATAATAAGAGTAACCAGTTGTGTCCCATATGCAACCAGATCTAAATTCACAGTGATGCAAGGGCATAGCGTTATCAATTATGTTGGAGCGCAGTGGTTTGTGCTGTAAAAACACTTCAATGTTCTGTTCCAATGCCCATCCTCCATATATAAAGAGGATTGTGTGTTTAATAATCACAACTTCTCATTCCTGTTAAGATATATAACCCGGAGACAGTAACCTTTCTGAGCAACATATTCTGATGTACAAAGCAGTAACTTATGCCCATGATTACTTAACTTACTTATACCAGTGCCAGGACACCCATTGCTAATGGTGCCTGCATATTACATGCCTGCCTCAAAGGGGTCCCATCCCGAGCATCCATTATGATGGAGAGACATTCATTCTGCACTCACCTTGCTAAGTACTTCCCCATGGTGTTTGTGCGTTCGGTCTACAAAATGAGCGCCCAAACCTCTGTTTTTTTAAATACCCCTCCTCGTGAGAGCTCACAGATATTCCGGTCAGAACCAAAAGCTCCAGATATTTGGATAATATAATGGTTAAGACTCAAGAGCCCAATATGACTGAGTCCATTGAATGTGTCGGGCATTTTGAAAATATAGGGAAGTGTAAAAAATCCCATCAAAACTGTTTTATTACCGTCCATAATCTTTAAAGAGTCCCATTGAGAACTAATCTTTTTGCAAACTTTGGGGCGGATTTACAATAGCTGGCGCATCCCTGCAAATCTGCAGGGATGTGCCAGTTATTGTGCGCCATGCCTCCGCCACCATGGATGCGCCGCATTTACAATGCGGAGCATCATGGGGCAAAAACAGCACAGATGCGTGACGCATCTGTGCCGTAAAAGCGGCGCATTGCTGGAGGTGCATCGCAAGCGCAACGCAGCTCCAGCAATGCTCTGGGGGGCCCTATCTTGTAAATACTGTGTCAATCCTTATGCCTGCTTTAAGCAGGCGCAGGGTTTTGACGCAGCATGGGTGCAAAAGTGACTGAGTGACTGAGTGAAATCGTGTAGATTTCACTCAGCCACTTTTAGGAGGCATTTCTGCGCCGGAACGCTCAACCCCAGCACAGGAACGCCTCATTCTGGTGCAGGGCTTTACAGCTTGATGCATCTCCCAGATGCGTCACATTGTAAGTACCCCCCACCATGGCGCGTCTTTTGCGCCGCCGCTGTGTCACAAAAGTGACACATTGGCGGCGTAAAATGGGTGCAAGGGGCTTGTAAATCTGCCCCTTTGACTCCAAAATGTCCGTCAAAAGTATTGCCCAAAAGGAAGCAATTTCATGAAAGCAATTTCATGGCCAGAGCCTAAAGGAATAGCATTTCATGGCCTTGTAAATATGACGGCCATTTTGAAATGTCTACTTGTAAATATGGCCATTCCCAACACCTCCTTATCCATTAAATCCAAACCTCACAATCCACATTCAAATGTTAATATTGCAACAATAGGTTGCACATGTAATTAAATGATGGTAACTCTAGAAGGACCCATATTCGCTCGTCTCAAAAGCACCAGTGATAGTCAAAAATCCAGCTAAACCCAGCGCACAACCAGACAACATGCATAATGGCACAGCTCATAGTACACATAAGGACCCATATTAAAATGTCCCAAATAGCACCTGGGATACACGAAAGATGAGGAGAAAAAAAACCACCCACCTTATGATAACATGAAAAAAAGCAAAGAAGGTAGTGCACGAAAAGGGGGTCGGGCATCAAGTATATGTCAACCCTATTAGAGCATCTATCGCCAATAGTCTGAGAGATAATGTACCGGATTGGACTGTTGAACACCTTTCATTGTTATGTTGACACAAAGCTACCCATATCTGAGAGTGTGCCCAAAGCCATATCACCTTTGGGTACCTCAGCAGTCATGGTACCGTTCCCTGTTTCCAGAAATTGGAAAACATAATGCCCGAAAGGAAAAGGAAAATGGTAAGGAGAATAAAAGACAGCTATATTTACATCCAGAATCATGCCCTTCCTTTACGTCAGGACACCCCAGTGTTTTACCAATTGTTCAGCAAAACAGATTCACTATTGTCCCTACGTAAGGCATATGTAATGCAGGTATCAGTTATATTTGTCACACGGTACCGCAAAGCAAACTAGATGTGGGAAAATCACCAGTCTCTCTTTCAAATTACCCCAGAAAATGATGGCATGTATTGTGTCCAAGGGCAATTGCCCGTAAGCTACAAATCCATCTTGCCTCCCCCTCTCTCGAAAGCGATTCCCTGTTGCCCCCTCTTCCTCCCACATTGACCTGATCAATTCTGTGGAAAAAAAAAGTCAAATCCTCCGGATGAATCTGCCTATAATTTTCTACCATAGGATATTTAAATGTGCCATTCTTTAACACCTTGGCTGCTAGGGGGTTTTCCCCTCCTGTGCTGCAGATCCTTATTTCCCATTGTTCATGACAAGGTCAGCTCGTCATGAGCACAGCGCAGGTAACACCCATGACGAGCTGCCCTTGTCATTAGCATGGAAGGGGTTAAGGCTCTACAATGTTCCTGAATGCAAAGTTTCAGATGACACATTTTGCTGCCCACATATAGCATGCCACTCCTGCAGCCCAACACATAGATAACAAAGGTAATGTTATAGTTATTGAATTGCCTAATGTTGATTCACTGTGGACCATTGCAACCAAACTCACAGATTTTTTTTACCATATGTAGAAATATTACACAAATAGTACACAAAGAATCCACAGGGTTTGGGTGGGAGCCACATGTTGTCATGTCTGATATAGGTAACATAGCTGGGGCACAGTTCATCCCTAAGTGTGATACATCTCCTGTATTTAATAGAGGGATTTGCCATCTAGCTACCTTGTAAGCACGGAATCAGGAGGTGCCAGTTGTTTTTCAAGATCCTAAATTGTTTTCCAGTATGGGTAGTGTACTTAGTTACAAAATTAGATTCCTATTTTGCACATCCTTCCTCTCACCACATCGATTGCTCATTAGTCTGTTTTCCCTGTTCAGTCAATGTATTCTGTTTTCAGCCTCATTTGAAACATTTGAATTATATCCTCTCACACAGGACTGTGTCTTTGTGTCTAGAATGTTGGTTTCAAACTTATCATTCTCACTGCAGTTGCACCTAACCCTCACCATTTCTTCACATGGAGTATTTTTATTTATCGATTGTGCATGTGAAACATGTAAGACCCCATTGCACACTGGTTCTTTGCGGAACATTGTGCTGTGTACTGTTCCACCCTTGATGTAGAAGTGGAGATCTAAGTAATCCATTTTATCCCAATGGTAATCCATAGTGAGGGAAGACTGAATAAATGATGGACCCTACCTGAGATAAGCACCTGACTACTCTACCCCCATGAGCTATCCTTGCCCTTAAGTTTAATTGAAGGGGTTGTGTGCACACTGAATGGCACCCATCAACACCGTGCCTATTCCCTAGGGAATTACAATGCAAAACAAACAACAGCAAAGGTGCACCACAAAAAATGAATCAGTTGGTATAAACGATATTAAAGTAACCATCAGAAGAAAATTCCTCAGAGATATTTAGAGTTCTTCTTTCAATCTTTATTTTTCAATCAGTATAAAAGCACAAACAGCCGACGCGTTTCGTCCCAACATGGGACTTCTTCAGGGCTGTCGGTAAAAAAGACATACACATACAATCAATCTTAATGTACAAAAGAGTATTTTTGACTTACAGTTAAAATAACATTTAACATTTACAAGACCAATTTTAAAAGAAACATAAGACATTTCTGACAAGAACATGAAGCTCATACATGATTTGGTACTGGGGCTTTTGGTCCTTTATCAATCGTTTTTATGGCAAAATGCCGGATGGCCTAAGTTTATCTGCATTATTAACAATCCTAGTGTAGATCGGAGATTCAGGATAACCTGTAAATCCCTACAATAATCCCAATTGGAGTATGATAAAATGCATTACAAGTTTATATCATCGGAAAATCTTTATACATCTTGCAGATTGCAACATGGGGAGGCAAACGTGTATGCCTAGCCTTCAACCCATGTAATTAACCGTGGAACAGTGGGAAGTGGAATGCGGACCAGGGAGGCCAGAATAAATTTAGTAAGAATGATTTCTGTATATAAATGGAAATGAGCAAATGAAATCAGCCAGCCCAAGTGGAGAAAAGAACCCAAAAGTAGCATAATATTATGAAGAGAGAAGGCTGGCCCCAAATGGGTGATATGTTGTACATAGGGGGACCAAGCAAGGTAAGTCACAACATTTCAACTGCAGCAAATGTCCCATAGTCAAAGCACTATTACCTTATGAATTGGTTGGACGTCGCATGTGGGAGTAAACTTGTGAAGCAGCGTGGTCCTGGGGTAACCTTCCAGGCTTGTGTGATCCTGTTCTCTATTATATTGCTCCGAGGCTGAGTATTTAATTAGGTTTCTAGGCTAGAGTGCGAAAAAGGGGGATGACATGAATTATAGACCTCACCATATAGTGTCAGCGTATTAGACGACCTTCCAATAGGCAAAAGATTATTATTAGTTTAATTATAATATCCCTGCTGGAGATAAATCACTCCCTATCCCTATGTCTGTTCAAAGAAAACAAATTCAACTTACTATAAGCTTTTCTTGGTTGACAGATGAAGCAGTATCTATAAAATATATAGGTGATGTAAGTGATCATATCACCTTGCTCATACAGGGAACTCAGTACGTTTGCTGAGGGAAGAGAGGATAAATGAGCACGAAGAGCAAATTAAAAAATGTTCTGGGAAGGTGCAAATGCTATACATACAATTAACAGTGTCAAAGAACACCTGCAAGAGATTGAGTAAAGTTCCCCAAAAAACAGTTACCTGAGTCTGAGAAAGAACTGGTTTGGGACTGGGGGTCCTATTCGTCCATTGGGAGAGGGAGTGGGCACTGTGTCCCAGTAGGCCTGTTAGAAGAAAGATTTTAAAGATAGTAGGTATCAGTAAATGATAGCTCCTGAACTCTATGAGTCTACTTTCCCAGGTTTCTTAAAATATTATACTAGAGAAATCTATATATTAGTCAACCTATTGAAAATGTAATTCCTAATTTCTATTGTCTTAGGTATGTAGTCCAGGATACATGTGCCCCCAGCTGGATTTGGCATGTTGAGTCCACTATTAGAGAATGTTTTATACTGAAAAGGGCATCCCAAGTGGACATGACCAAAGGATATTTTGAAATATTGTCACTCTAACAAGGCAAAAAAGCTCTATCCCCAGTCTGATCTATGGGACAAAGGGAGTCTAGTATGATGGCAATAGTCCACTAGCAGTTGGCAGGCTAAAGTACTCACCGTTCTTAATATATCGGCCGGCACCCATCCACAGCCCTCGACCCGGAAGAACACCCGTGGCGACGTCGTGTTGCAAATGATGTGAGCCATAGCTGCTCCTTATATAGTTGGAGCAAAGGGTCTACACCTGGTGAGTTTCCCGCCAGCGCACACAAGCGCTGTAACAGGGGACAGAGGTATAACGCGATAATATCTTTAGTGAATTGGGCGGCCATCTTAGAACGTCTAAGGGACGTATTGATACCCCTGTTCTAAATGGTCTGTCACCAGTAGAGTTAGCGTGTCCCCTCCCTAGACAATGAGAATATGTTAATTGTATGTCTTACACATTTACGTAGACATATGACCGCTTGTATAAAAACGAACTTAAACGTATGCTGGAGAAACATTAACGACCGCCGAACATGCGCTATGGTCCTAAATAGAGCACAGGGACGTTTATCTGTCTTAGTTTATATTATAAAGCAAAGTAAATAAATCAGAACTCAAGTATCGAGCCTAAGGACAGAGGATAAACGTGATAATGTAATAAGTAAAACGGGCGGCCATCTTGGAACGTCTAAGGGACATGTTGGTACCCGTGTTCCAAAAGGCCTGACGTCTGTAGAGCTAGCGTGTCCCCTCCCTAATCAATGACAATGTACTATGTGTATGTTTTACATACTTCCATGGTGTTAAGGCTGCTTATATTAAACCGAGCTCAATCGTGTGCTGGAGAATTATTCACGGCCGCCGAGTGTGCGCTCTGGTCCTAAATAAAGTGCAAGGACGTTTGTCTGTCTTTGTATATATTATAGGGCAAATTAAATGCATCAGACATCAAGTCTCGAGCCTCGGGCTTCCACTCCAAATGCTGTGGGTATATATACAGGTAAATGGCGGCCATATTTTAATGGGTACAATAGTGCATAATACATGGTATAAGACTCGAATTTGCCCCAAGAAACATGGAACATTAAAAGTGGAGTCGGCGGTCATTTCAATCGAGGAGATTTATTACAGAAGGGGGGTTAAAGTGTGAAAAAATATAGAACCAGGGAGTATAATCCCTCTGGGCATGGGTGACTTACGTTTGGGGGTTTCTCTAAGTAACTATAGACATAAATGGTCTTATCCCGTAATCCCAACATTATTAAGATCGGGATGACAAGCTTGTGTGCTGAAGCTTGATTTGCAATTTGAGCCAAATCTTATCTGGCAGGAAAGCAGGTGTATACACAGGCGTCATTGAGTATGGTTAAAATGACAGGTAGGGTCGGGATAGGGGTCAGAGGGGTGCCATTGTATCTAAGTCTGAAAGGGCATCTGCAATTTGTAGTTGAATTTATCCGATGAAAATACACTGCATTGCATAGTTATCATAAGCAATCCAATTATTTCAAAGGAGGACGTACATGGGTGTAACATTACAGTTTATACACATAAAATGTCATTTTTTTGTGTGAAAAATACAGCACGATAAAACAGGCTGAGCAAGGGACTAATCTCAAACCTGCCTTTAATTCTAAGTGTGATGGAAACAGAGCAGCATTATACTTAAAGGGGACCCTTACAGCAGATTATTCCAGGAAATAGTGTAACTCATCTTCGGTGTTGTGGCCGAGTTCAATGCAGCGTAGCCTGCATATCCAGCCTGCCTCCCGTTGTCTAAGCGCCAGTTCTCTATTTCCTCCCCTTGGGTGTGTAGGTTGGTGATCAATACCCAAGAACCATAAGTTGTCTGTCTCTTTGTGATATTCCTGCATATGAAACGTCAAAGGATGTCTCATATCACCATTCCGTCTTGCACGGACATGTTCCTGAATACGGGTTTTCAAGGCTCTCTTGGTACTTCCCACATAGATCTTGTTGCAATCGCAACCCAAAATGTACACTACATACTTAGTGTTGCAGTTGATCAAGTGATCTATTGTGTAGGTTTTGTTGGTATTGTATCGGAATTCTTTGGTTCTGTTTCTGCCTAGTGCGCACACGTTGCAATCGCTACATGTGAAGAAGCCTTTAGTTGGAGTGGTTAGCCAATTGGCCCGTTTGTTGGACTCCACATAGCTAGGACATAGGATGTTTCGAAGATTTCTTCCTCTTCTATAACATACTTTGGGTGTCCTGGTAACCGAATCTTGAAGGCTAGGTACCTCAGCAATCAGATGCCAATGCTTTCTTATGATGTTAAAAATGCTGTTGCTTTGGTCGGAGTATTGTGTGATAAATGATAATGGTCTGCTGGTATCTGGGGGCCTAACTTTAGGAATCAAAGTACTTGTTCTGGACACATTTTGTACCCTTTTGTTGGCTTTTTCAAGAGTTTTTCTTGGATAGCCCCTTTCAAGAAAGCGTTTCTCAGTTTCTCGTATGTTATGTTGAAAAGAGGCATCCGTGCTGCAGTTCCTGCGCATGCGGATCATTTCCCCATATGGGATGTTCTCGACAACGTGTCGGGGATGGGCGCTCTTATAATGTAGGATGCTGTTACAGGCTGTCGCTTTGCGATGGGTACTGCTCTGAATTTTGTTGTTTTCTACAAACAGATTGACATCTAGAAAGTCTATTGTTTTTTGGTCATGTGTCATGGTGAAGCGGACATTAAATGGGTTATCATTAAGATAACCAAAGTAATCCAAGAGGTCCGGGGTAGGTCCATCCCAGATCATGATCACATCATCGATGTACCTACCCCAGAAAATGATGTTGTTCATCCAAGCGGCCGCGTGGCGACCCCATGCATGCTCCCGCTCAAACCAGCCCATGAATAGGCCGGCATAAGCGGGAGCAAACCTGGAGCCCATCGCTGTCCCCTGTATTTGATGAAACCACATGGAATCATGTAAAAAGTAGTTTTTAGACAGTATTATTTCTGTCATCTCAAGGAGGACACCATTATGCGACAAGTGGTCTGCTGTACGTTTGACCAGAAAAGTTTCTAGGGCTCTTATCCCAAACTCCTTTTTGATGCAGGTGTAGAGCCCTACTACATCTAAGGTGACTAGGTGAAGGGTGTCTGTCCAGGAGAAACCCTCCAATTTGCCCAATATATCCTTGGTGTCTCGTATGTAGGCAGGGAGGTTCTGCACCATAGGCTGGATGAAAGTGTCCACATATTCAGAGAGTCTTTCCGTGGGTGAGTTAACTCCTGAAATAATGGGGCGGCCAGGAGGAAACAGGCCTCCCTTGTGGATCTTGGGGAGTATATATATACAGGGGTAGGAGGGGGTTGTCACTGTTAAGTATTGACATTCCTCAGCACTTAGTAAACCTATTTCACGCCATTCTGTAAGCTTCATATTTATATGGGTTTTGAGAGTTTCGGTGGGGTTGTGGCCAAGTTTAGTGTAGCAGGTAGTATCCGAGAGTTGGCGGGAAATTTCATTCATGTAGTCGACCTTATTCATTACGACTACGTTCCCCCCCTTATCTGCCTCACGGATAACAATTTTTTCATCGGATTTGAGTCTTTTTAAGGCTTCCGATTCCAAACGGGAGAGATTGTATTTTGGCGGGGGAGCACGTTTAGGATTGTCAAGCATTTGATGGAATGAGTGGCTAACCTTTTCTCGGAAGATGTCTATGTTTGGATGGGTGCCAGTGGGGGTAAATTTAGACCTCGGTTTCAAACCACTTTCGATGTATACATCCTCCAAGACATCCAATTCATTCCTTACACTTTCAATGTCAACAGATGTGTCAAGTTCAACAGAGATCATTGCTTGTAAAGTATTTATTTCATTCACAGTATAATCAATAACAGTATTAACATTGTTCTGGTTGACATGATTAGAAGGATTGCGTGCAAAATGATCTTTGAGTTTTACAAGTCGAACAAATTTCATCAAATCAACAAATAGATTGACATCTCCACCCATTTGGTTGGGGCAAAATCCTAAACCCTTGCTAAGTACAGAAATTTCATCCTGATCTAAAGCTCTTTCTGATAGATTAACCACAATGGATTTCACTGTGTTGTCACCTGCCAAACTAGCTATTGAGGAGGATTCCCCTTCTTTTTGGACCTCGTGACTCTCTCCACTGATTCCGGGTTTGGTGTCTTTGCATTTCTGTTTGCGTTTCTGCCACTTCCTCCCTCCCCGTCTTGTCTTTGGGGCTCTTTGTGAACTGGTCGTGCCCCTAACCTCCACCTTTCCATCTCCAATAAAAAATTATTGGGCCTTGTGTCGGTTATGTTAGAACTTATTGGTTCAGTCGTGGAGGCGGAGCTTGCCGCAGATGAGAGAGATGTGATACTGCTCGCCGAGCTTAATTCGGGAGTCTCAGATCTTAGTCTTTTACCCTCTCCTGGGACTTTCACCTTGTCATATTTTTTAGAAAAAGTGTAGACCCTCCCATCACTATAATCTTTGTCGTCCCTCCTGATTTTTCTCAATTTCTTGTCTCTAAGATAGATCTGATGTTTTTCTAGCACTCCATCTAAAATAGCGTAGTTTTTCTTTATCACATCTTTTAGATCGGATTGTGCTATCTCTTTTTCTAGTTCATCTATCTCTTGTTGGGCCTTCGCTCCCTTTTTTTCGGCGTTCTTGATCAGGATCCGCATCATTGTGAAAGATGCGTTCCGTAAGTTGTTTTCCCAATCTTCTAATTGGTCTGTGTCTAGGTCTTCAAATGTGGGGAAGATAAGTATTCTCAACCCACGTGGAATTTTCTCATTCTCTAGATATTTGCCCAATGTGGTGCCATCCCACCACCGGGACATCTCATTCATTTTCAGTTTTTCTAGTTTTTTAAATTTTACTTTTAGGCCATCTTCCTTGGGGATTGGGGTACCTGTTGTCTTAGCCCCAGATGTGAATAGGTCCTGGGCCAGTTCCTGGCGTCTGTCTTTGAAGCTAGTCATGTTTGGGATAATCTTTTTTTAAAGAGATTCTCCCCACAATGGTAATCTAAATTTATGTTCTTGATATGGGGTGTGTCAGTGCTATAGAGGGTGAAATTTAGTGGGAAGACTGAATAAATGATGGACCCTACCTGAGATAAGCACCTGACTACTCTACCCCCATGAGCTATCCTTGCCCTTAAGTTTAATTGAAGGGGTTGTGTGCACACTGAATGGCACCCATCAACACCGTGCCTATTCCCTAGGGAATTACAATGCAAAACAAACAACAGCAAAGGTGCACCACAAAAAATGAATCAGTTGGTATAAACGATATTAAAGTAACCATCAGAAGAAAATTCCTCAGAGATATTTAGAGTTCTTCTTTCAATCTTTATTTTTCAATCAGTATAAAAGCACAAACAGCCGACGCGTTTCGTCCCAACATGGGACTTCTTCAGGGCTGTCGGTAAAAAAGACATACACATACAATCAATCTTAATGTACAAAAGAGTATTTTTGACTTACAGTTAAAATAACATTTAACATTTACAAGACCAATTTTAAAAGAAACATAAGACATTTCTGACAAGAACATGAAGCTCATACATGATTTGGTACTGGGGCTTTTGGTCCTTTATCAATCGTTTTTATGGCAAAATGCCGGATGGCCTAAGTTTATCTGCATTATTAACAATCCTAGTGTAGATCGGAGATTCAGGATAACCTGTAAATCCCTACAATAATCCCAATTGGAGTATGATAAAATGCATTACAAGTTTATATCATCGGAAAATCTTTATACATCTTGCAGATTGCAACATGGGGAGGCAAACGTGTATGCCTAGCCTTCAACCCATGTAATTAACCGTGGAACAGTGGGAAGTGGAATGCGGACCAGGGAGGCCAGAATAAATTTAGTAAGAATGATTTCTGTATATAAATGGAAATGAGCAAATGAAATCAGCCAGCCCAAGTGGAGAAAAGAACCCAAAAGTAGCATAATATTATGAAGAGAGAAGGCTGGCCCCAAATGGGTGATATGTTGTACATAGGGGGACCAAGCAAGGTAAGTCACAACATTTCAACTGCAGCAAATGTCCCATAGTCAAAGCACTATTACCTTATGAATTGGTTGGACGTCGCATGTGGGAGTAAACTTGTGAAGCAGCGTGGTCCTGGGGTAACCTTCCAGGCTTGTGTGATCCTGTTCTCTATTATATTGCTCCGAGGCTGAGTATTTAATTAGGTTTCTAGGCTAGAGTGCGAAAAAGGGGGATGACATGAATTATAGACCTCACCATATAGTGTCAGCGTATTAGACGACCTTCCAATAGGCAAAAGATTATTATTAGTTTAATTATAATATCCCTGCTGGAGATAAATCACTCCCTATCCCTATGTCTGTTCAAAGAAAACAAATTCAACTTACTATAAGCTTTTCTTGGTTGACAGATGAAGCAGTATCTATAAAATATATAGGTGATGTAAGTGATCATATCACCTTGCTCATACAGGGAACTCAGTACGTTTGCTGAGGGAAGAGAGGATAAATGAGCACGAAGAGCAAATTAAAAAATGTTCTGGGAAGGTGCAAATGCTATACATACAATTAACAGTGTCAAAGAACACCTGCAAGAGATTGAGTAAAGTTCCCCAAAAAACAGTTACCTGAGTCTGAGAAAGAACTGGTTTGGGACTGGGGGTCCTATTCGTCCATTGGGAGAGGGAGTGGGCACTGTGTCCCAGTAGGCCTGTTAGAAGAAAGATTTTAAAGATAGTAGGTATCAGTAAATGATAGCTCCTGAACTCTATGAGTCTACTTTCCCAGGTTTCTTAAAATTATTATACTAGAGAAATCTATATATTAGTCAACCTATTGAAAATGTAATTCCTAATTTCTATTGTCTTAGGTATGTAGTCCAGGATACATGTGCCCCCAGCTGGATTTGGCATGTTGAGTCCACTATTAGAGAATGTTTTATACTGAAAAGGGCATCCCAAGTGGACATGACCAAAGGATATTTTGAAATATTGTCACTCTAACAAGGCAAAAAAGCTCTATCCCCAGTCTGATCTATGGGACAAAGGGAGTCTAGTATGATGGCAATAGTCCACTAGCAGTTGGCAGGCTAAAGTACTCACCGTTCTTAATATATCGGCCGGCACCCATCCACAGCCCTCGACCCGGAAGAACACCCGTGGCGACGTCGTGTTGCAAATGATGTGAGCCATAGCTGCTCCTTATATAGTTGGAGCAAAGGGTCTACACCTGGTGAGTTTCCCGCCAGCGCACACAAGCGCTGTAACAGGGGACAGAGGTATAACGCGATAATATCTTTAGTGAATTGGGCGGCCATCTTAGAACGTCTAAGGGAACATGTCCGTGCAAGACGGAATGGTGATATGAGACATCCTTTGACGTTTCATATGCAGGAATATCACAAAGAGACAGACAACTTATGGTTCTTGGGTATTGATCACCAACCTACACACCCAAGGGGAGGAAATAGAGAACTGGCGCTTAGACAACGGGAGGCAGGCTGGATATGCAGGCTACGCTGCATTGAACTCGGCCACAACACCGAAGATGAGTTACACTATTTCCTGGAATAATCTGCTGTAAGGGTCCCCTTTAAGTATAATGCTGCTCTGTTTCCATCACACTTAGAATTAAAGGCAGGTTTGAGATTAGTCCCTTGCTCAGCCTGTTTTATCGTGCTGTATTTTTCACACAAAAAAATGACATTTTATGTGTATAAACTGTAATGTTACACCCATGTACGTCCTCCTTTGAAATAATTGGATTGCTTATGATAACTATGCAATGCAGTGTATTTTCATCGGATAAATTCAACTACAAATTGCAGATGCCCTTTCAGACTTAGATACAATGGCACCCCTCTGACCCCTATCCCGACCCTACCTGTCATTTTAACCATACTCAATGACGCCTGTGTATACACCTGCTTTCCTGCCAGATAAGATTTGGCTCAAATTGCAAATCAAGCTTCAGCACACAAGCTTGTCATCCCGATCTTAATAATGTTGGGATTACGGGATAAGACCATTTATGTCTATAGTTACTTAGAGAAACCCCCAAACGTAAGTCACCCATGCCCAGAGGGATTATACTCCCTGGTTCTATATTTTTTCACACTTTAACCCCCCTTCTGTAATAAATCTCCTCGATTGAAATGACCGCCGACTCCACTTTTAATGTTCCATGTTTCTTGGGGCAAATTCGAGTCTTATACCATGTATTATGCACTATTGTACCCATTAAAATATGGCCGCCATTTACCTGTATATATACCCACAGCATTTGGAGTGGAAGCCCGAGGCTCGAGACTTGATGTCTGATGCATTTAATTTGCCCTATAATATATACAAAGACAGACAAACGTCCTTGCACTTTATTTAGGACCAGAGCGCACACTCGGCGGCCGTGAATAATTCTCCAGCACACGATTGAGCTCGGTTTAATATAAGCAGCCTTAACACCATGGAAGTATGTAAAACATACACATAGTACATTGTCATTGATTAGGGAGGGGACACGCTAGCTCTACAGACGTCAGGCCTTTTGGAACACGGGTACCAACATGTCCCTTAGACGTTCCAAGATGGCCGCCCGTTTTACTTATTACATTATCACGTTTATCCTCTGTCCTTAGGCTCGATACTTGAGTTCTGATTTATTTACTTTGCTTTATAATATAAACTAAGACAGATAAACGTCCCTGTGCTCTATTTAGGACCATAGCGCATGTTCGGCGGTCGTTAATGTTTCTCCAGCATACGTTTAAGTTCGTTTTTATACAAGCGGTCATATGTCTACGTAAATGTGTAAGACATACAATTAACATATTCTCATTGTCTAGGGAGGGGACACGCTAACTCTACTGGTGACAGACCATTTAGAACAGGGGTATCAATACGTCCCTTAGACGTTCTAAGATGGCCGCCCAATTCACTAAAGATATTATCGCGTTATACCTCTGTCCCCTGTTACAGCGCTTGTGTGCGCTGGCGGGAAACTCACCAGGTGTAGACCCTTTGCTCCAACTATATAAGGAGCAGCTATGGCTCACATCATTTGCAACACGACGTCGCCACGGGTGTTCTTCCGGGTCGAGGGCTGTGGATGGGTGCCGGCCGATATATTAAGAACGGTGAGTACTTTAGCCTGCCAACTGCTAGTGGACTATTGCCATCATACTAGACTCCCTTTGTCCCATAGATCAGACTGGGGATAGAGCTTTTTTGCCTTGTTAGAGTGACAATATTTCAAAATATCCTTTGGTCATGTCCACTTGGGATGCCCTTTTCAGTATAATCCATAGTGAGTTTGACATTGTAGGGATTGTCATTCAGGAAAAGAAAAAACTTCAGTGAGGGCAGCAGTTTCCAGTTTCTCTAGCTTCACTGTGACTATCCATAATTCTCTTATGTATAAAAGCAGCTTTTATTAATCTTAGTAGTACTGTATTTAAAGAAGGGATGTGAGATGTAGCATTATATCGAGTTAGAACATTGTCCGGTTTGTTTTTGGTTGAATTTGATGACAGTAAAGTAAATGCTGATGCTAATAGAGTACAGCCGATCTAGAAGTGTATATGCTCCTTATTTAGGACAGTATTCCATTCATGAAAAATGGGTAATCTATCAAAAGGGTAAACTTACAAAGGACTCTAAGGATGTTGCTGCAAAGAAGTAAAAGGAGGAGAACATGTAATCCTTTAAGAAGAAAAAAGTAGATCACAAGGGAGATAGTCTATGTTACCAGTTGTCAAACCTTCTTGTGTAAACTGCTATGCAAATGTTGTTCCCAATGTACTTTTTCATTTTTCACATCCTGTAAATGAAATTGAACAGGAACCACAGAAGAGAATTTAATAACAGCAACCTCAGATTTATAAGTATAAACTGCCTTTCAAGTTACCAAATTCTTATCTTTTGTTTCTTCAAGCAAAGTTCTAAGGAGGTTTACTGTTTAAAATGCTGGTATACGGTCTTTGTTCCATACATGTTCATCAGTGCTTATGACATAATTTGGCCTACTGGGGTGATGCTGTTAGAAGGATCTCATTAATTCCTGTGTCAAACCATCTGGGCATAGAGATTTCTACTCTGCGGGCCAGGGCACTTAAAAGTTCACCAACTCTGGTGGAGATGGATTTATAGGCACTGATAACCTCACCTGGGGGAGTACCTGCAGAAGTGCACAGCGCTAACTCAGAAGCACAGGATTCTCTGACTGCACAATAAAAGGTATCTGGAGAAAACTGGGACCATTTAAGCCTATGTATGTTATCAGTAGGTCTAAGCGTAGCCCTAATTACTACACTACTAATCCGTGCTAAAAGCGGGCCACACATTTGGACTCAAAGCGGGTTGTGGTCACTATAGACACTCTCTACAATGTTAAAACCACAGAATAAAGTCTGTAAAGAAGAGGAAATCAAAATGTTGTCTATAAAAGAGCCCCTGCCTCTCCCTTTAAAGGGAATGTTAATTGACGACCTCAATATATCACTGCTGCTGTCCTTTGCAAGAAGGAGTCCACAGTAGAAACCGTAGCGGTGGTGCCAGTCTTCCCCTTCACCGAGATAGTAGCTGTCGTTACCTTGCGCCTAACCATAGCTAGTGGTCAGGAGATAGAAGCAAGGAGCTAAAATGCTGGATGACACCAGCAAAACAAAAGGGGACGTAAAACAGACCCTCTTAACCCTCTGAACAGGAGATCAACCACAAGCACTGATATAGGGGTATTAATCAACTTACTGAGCCCAGTCTACCACACCACACTACTCGCTCCTACCTCCTTTGTCACTGGTGGAATCACTTGGAATAACAGGTAACCAGTAACCAGTAACCGGTACTGGGGCGATGCACAGTTCCTTCGGTGGCCTAAAACATCATAATTACCACAGTCATAGGCGTGCAGGAATCCCAAGGCCGCAGGTGGGCACCCAGGCCAGCCTCGACAGGCCGCAGATGGGTGCAGATCCACCGGCTCCCTTTTCAGCACCTTCAGGCACACTGGTGAAAAACACGACATGTGCGCCACTCAGACTAATGAGATGTGTAGTCCCTTGGCCTCATAGAGTCTCTTGGCCCCCCTCCACCTCGTAGAAATTGTCTATATTGGGTGTCCGGTGGTGTTGTGAACGTATCTAGGACCCTAAATAAATATTCCCGATTCATGCCGTTATATGGTTATATTAAATCATATCCTTATAAAGGCATAAGAATCATATCCATATTTAGTCATAGCCAATGCAGTCCAAATACGGCAAGGCTACTTCCTTAGACTCCTAGAAAGTACAACACGTTCTTTAAACAAACCAAACCTCCAGCAGCCCGGGTATTCCCCCTGCTTCTGTTTTGATTTGTACTGGAACTCCTGAGAGTCCTGAAAGAACTGCCAGTTCTTAGTGACAGTTCTTAGTGACGTCTTATGTCCAACCTTACGTCAAACACGGCACCTTCCAGGTATAAATATACCAGCATTTGCCTTAAGCAACACACAGTGGTTTGGAGCAGAGCGGCTATCTACTTACCCAAAGCCCAGCTGATGCGAGTGCCGAAGGAAGCCGATCCTCCCATTGACGCACTGAGAGAGACGCTGTCTTTTCTCCTGCCGAGAAATCCAGATCCAGTGTGTCCAGTCACCCTTGCGGGTTGCTGGGAGATTGAGTCCTGAGAAAGAGATACAAGACCGCCTTCATTCTAAAACCAAGGTAAAGGGCTAATTAGATCCTTAGAGAATTCTTGATTCAGATTCTTGGCAAAACTAACTTAACTTAAACTGCAGCTCACCTACTCCTTCCCTCGTACTAGGCTTAGGTTAGGTACACCGGGGTAGGCGTATTTTAGAAGCACCAGTTGAGTACGTTTAGTCAACTTTTATCATTGTATGTATTGTATATATTTTATCTGTTTTAAGTACCATATGGCTCAGAAACCATATAAATGCTTTTACAGTATTATTTCATGATACTCCTTTTACTGTACGCACTTTACTTTATGATAAGTATTGCAATTGTGGCAATTCATTTCTCTTGCATGAGAAAGAAGACTGCTCAATAAATAACACCTTTTATTGAAAACGCCGTCTCTCTATTTCTCTGCACTATGGTGAAACTAAGCATGCACGATTGACTGAGTCAAATAGCTATCTATTGTTTTCACACGACTCTGGAGATATACTCCTTTTTCTGGAGGGAGCAAAGTTGTCATGTTTATGCGGTTGTCAGAACCTAATCCCTTCTTGTCTATTCAGGAAAGTTAACTCATTCCTGTTCACTCGAGAAAGTTTCTAGGGACCTCTGAGCTAGCTGGCATTCATAATTAGGTCTAACATATTCAGTAGAGACCTAGTCGACCTCAGTCCTACGTCTAAATTACTGTTTATGTTATTCCAATGTGCAGAGCCTATTGGGAATATAGGAACTACACTACATGGTGCCCAACATTTGGTAAGGCGATAATCTAATGCAAGATACTAGAGTAACTCAGTCGTGCTTTTCACTCAGACCCCTTTTCCCGTAAAAACTCCAATAGACATCTGGAGTGGGTAAAAGGTTAATATCCTCCAAAACTTAGTAGGAAGAGATTCCTATGTATTAGTTTTTGGTTTAGTCAACGTTGAAGGATACAGTTTTCCAAAATATTGTGCACCTAATCATTGTTTCCTTGAAACTCGCTCTGCAAACTTTCATTAAACAATGTCAACTAACGGCGACAACAACGAAACCGGTGGAGCTGCAGTAGATGCGAATCAACCGGGTGCAGACGTTACAGGGTTTAATGAAAATGACCCGAATGCTATAATCATCCCGGTCAATATAAGAAAAACTATAACTATAAAACTTATAGAAAATGGAGTATCATCAAGAGGTGGTACAGTTGTATTTGTGGTAAAGGCCCATGAATATAGGCAGACAGAGGTATTCTATTCCTTGATAAATTTTCCAGCAGCTCATGCTGTGACAAGCGAGTTCCACTACTACAAAACAGAGGAATCTCCAGAGGAATACTCTCCTTTCGAGGAAGTTGAAATTCCACTAACATACCAAGAGCACTTGCTCTGGTTTAATGCCACCGTAAAACATCAAAATCACATTACCAGGCTCGGTCCACTAGGTAGACCAGGAACAACATGGCCAGTTCTAGCCAGCTATACACCACATCCTGATATTGAAAAAATTTCAGACTGAGAACTTTTAGTTCAGCTAAAACAACTAATTAAAATACATAGACAATTGGTCCAATATGTCATGCGGACTTCAACAGTCCAACCTGCAAATATAATTCCACAGCACACCCCTCATCAGGGGAACACAAATCAAATTAAAATAGAGGCAGTATTTCCTGATACTACCCCTCACGACAAACACAGAATTCTGACTATCTTTCTCCCAATGAGGATCGCACCACATGTGGAGGACTGTTACACTTGGGGGACAGTCTTTGCTTCCATCTACACAAAAACACATGGTGTTCCATCTATGGGGATATACCAGATGTACTAAGACAGATTCAAAATGAATAAGGCCCAGAACCTGCTTTAACTCTGGGTATGAAATTACTAAAAGACTTTAAGCAGGTCTCGGGTATATTACTAGCCAACATAAAAGGAGATCCGCCAAAAATTGAAAGAAACAGACATAGCAGAACAACCTTTTGAACTTGCCGGAATAATTGAAAAATCCTATGAAGAATTAGGTAGAGATAGCTTGGGTGGTAAACCAGTAAAACCACAACTAACTGAAAATCCTGAAAAAACTTTCATTAAAAATAATTTAATTACTCAAAAGAAGAAGTGGGAGGGTAATAAACAAACCTCTCCCAGAGAAAAACTGTTTAAGTCCAGAGGAAGGTCTCCTCAATGAAGGGATAGATATCCAGAAGGAGGTGGCAAGTCTCCCTAAAGGGAGCTCTCTGAAAACAGATACACGTCTCTCTCGATCTTTTCAGACTTCCTCACAGAAATCGGAAAGAAGAAGACGGTCAGAACATAAAGAAGAGCACGTCAAGTCCAAAGACAAGGAACCTGCTCATCAAAGTAAATAATTACAATTATTAAAGTAAATCATGCCGAGAATTCTGAGGACACAACTGAAAAACGGAGAGTGGGCCCAGACAATGCTAGACAGCGCAGCAGAAGTGACCATAGCTCGCAAGATCCTGATGAATCTTCTGGAGACAGTGGACATGAATGAATATATCCAAGTGGAAACTGCAAACACCAGAGTTAGCGTGCCCCATAAACTATATGAAATAACATTACGTATAGAGGGAGATAAAACTAGGAAAATAAAAGTTCTCTTTTGGGAGAATCTATCTAAAGGCTATGATATCCTTCTAGCAGAAAAAACTGGCCACCAGAGTTTGTCAGGGAGTGCCCACAAGGCGAAGAAATGATTATGCTTGCCTTCTCAAATCACATTCCAATTTATAAAAAAGTACGCATTTGCAAGAAATTGGGCAGTGGCCCAAGCCCCTGCATTATATAAAAATCATGTAGGGTGGGATGAGGATTCTCCTCATCATAAAATCCAGTTAAAAAATCAACCAACTGCACAGAGGCAGTATCCTGTTAAGCAAGAAGCTAAAAAACAAGTCAGAGAAATCTTAGATCAACTTGAATATCAGAGGATGATTGAAACATGCACCTCACAAATGAACAATCCTTTGTTTCCCGTCTCCAAGCCAGACGATTCATATCGTCTAGTTTTGGACTACAGACACCTAAACTCTTGTTGTAAAACTTTTGCAGAACAAAACTCACACAGTGCAGCACTAATGAATAATATCGTTCGCATGAAATATAAAACAACATTAGATTTTTCAAATGGTTTCTTCTGTCAAAACATAGCACCAGAAAGCAGATATTTGACCGCTTTCTCCCGCATGGGGACACAAAAATAATTTTGTCGTCTCCCACAGGGATTAAAAAACAGCCCATGGTTATTTTCAGCCAGGGTAAGTAACAAAGTTCCTACAAATATATGAGGCATTATCTTATGTCGATGACATCTATCTTACAGACGATGACCTGGAGACTCACTTGAAAAGAGTGAACACCATCATACTTGGGTTCGCATCTGAAGGGTACAAATTTAACTCTAAAAAATCACGAATTGCCCATCTAACTGTCCTATTTTTAGCATATGAATTATCAAGTGAAGGCAAAAGCCTAGCAGACAACTTCTTAAAGAAGTGTGCAGTACTCCAAGCTCCAAAAACACCGAAAAACTTACAATCAATTCTAGGTTTCCTGAATTTCGGAAGAACATACACTCTAAATTATGCAGAGAGGGTTAAACCTCTCTAGGAACTAATAAAACCTGTTTTTAAACAAATTAATTGGACTCAGAAACATACAGAAATTTTAAGATCATTACAGACAGACATGTTAACTAAAACAAAACTGCAAACACGTGCAAACGAACGCAACCTTGTAATCCGAGTTATCCCAGGATGATGCAGATTCACATACCTGACCTCTAATGAGGGAGAAACTGTATCAATAGCTTACAAATCACACTTGTACACACAAGCTGAAATGAAATTCAGTTCTACTGAAAAAATTCCGACTGCGGTTCAAACTGCTGTAGCAAAAGAAAGAGACGTAGCCCAAGGGAAGAGCATATCTGTACTAACAGCAGTATCAGCCCTTGAGGCAGTAACAAGACCAGGCATTCTAAATGCTAAAGCTCTAGATCCAAAATGGATACAATGGGAAAATTCTCTTGCAACAGAAGACGTGAAACACGCATTTGATCCGAAAATGAAAAAACTAGAATATCTGGAATATGAAAATGAATGTCATCTGTCAATCTAAATTCTGCCTCTAGAACAATACACCTGTGTAATCTACACCGACAGATTTGCACAACACTACACTGTGGAAAAACTAATTTACAATGCAGCGTGCGCGATTGTCAAAGGTCGCTGGCGCTTAGGTAAATTCAGACCGATGGTCACTAAAACTGAATCACTCAGAAACTCTAAAGCTCAGCGAGCTTAAATACGATCTTTAAAGATGTCACTTGAAAATGCAGATCGCAAATTCCCGACACTTAAAGTGTGCGATTCACATTACTGCGTCCGGTCTTACAATAACAGTATGCAGACCTGGATAATAAACGGCTACAAAGATGAGACAGGTGCCACAATAAAGCAAAAAAAACTATGGGAACAAGTAGTTCGTTTGCAGAAAGAACTACGAAAGACTCACGTGATACAGACGCAGAGTATTCAACGTGATGGCGTTCACGTTGCAGGGAATTCATTGGCTGACAGAGCCACAGTGGCAGCGGGTCAACTGGCTTCCGTAGCTACAAAAAAGCCTACGAAAAAACAAATAGATTGAGAAACGCTACTAGCAGTGAAAGCCTCAATGGAAGGCAATTGTGCGGCGTTACCTCTAAATTATCCACTCGGAAATACATACATAATTGATGCGAACTCCGTTCCGTTTGCTCAAATCCCTGGAGTGGGGGATAGAGTAATTCCGAACACGAACCGGAGAGTCTTCTTAATTGAAGAAGCACACATGGGATTGGGTCTGAGGCACCAAGAGATCCTGAAATCTCTAATAGAATTACAATCACGATACTGGTGGCCGGGAATAAGCGTGCAAGTTTATAACTTTGCAATGGAGTGTCAGGACTGCAATAGAGATAGCAGTCATTAACTGGACCAGATATCAGACTCCAGCACAGTAAGACCAGCCCAGATTCCTCTATCAGACAGCATTAGACTTTCTACATGCAGGTGTCCGACCGGACAAATGCGATCCCATAAATATTATGACGAGTTTCATTTGGTTGTGGCCCCAGTTATAAAAGATTTGCGAGTCTTTTTTGGCACATATGCAATTGGCATGCTACATTCTGACCAGGGTCCTGCGTTTAGCTCTCGAGTTTACAAGGAGGCCATGGCCAGCATGAGCCTTGCATTGCGGTACTCTAGTCCATTCCTTCCCGAGGGAAATGCGGAAGTGGTGAGAAAAAACCGTGATATAAAGCAATCTATAACAGCGAGGGTATTAGGTTCGGGTGAGGGTGGGTCAAACATCTAATAAGTGTCCAACGTAGTCTTAATAATCTGCCAAGAAATTCTCTGGGAGGTATCACTCCATACGAACTTTTGTTTGGTACAAGAATGATCATTCATGATCTTAATTGTCACACTTCAGTGGTGAAACAAAAAACCTTTGATATCAAAGATCGTTTGGCTGTTTTACAGGACTTAAATGAAACATGAAAAAGTCTAAGTAACGAAAAGCTAAAGCCAACAACCACTGAAGAAAAACCACCTGTCCCAGCAAGACCTGTCTGGATTCAAAAAGATTGGGGATCTGGTCAGAGAAAAGATCGCGGTGAAGAAGGAATTTGGGCCTTCTTACGAGAAAAGCAGTACCTGTCTTAGCTGTCAGCGGATCAAGATCAGTAGTACTACTGCCGCTTGCTGGTAAAAAGGAGAACCGAGTTATATCAATCGACCTGGTCAAACCACAACCATGTGGCCAATAATAAGTAGTAGGCCCAGTGGACTCCCAAGAAAAAGCAGAAGACCAAATCTTGCTACAATCCAAGAGGTTCAAACTGAGAGACTAATCACATTTGATAAACCTGCAGTGAATAAAAAGGACTATGCAACAAAGCCATGGAACTTGTGCCTCTTAAAACCCAAATTGCAACAGTTCGTCATGAAACACCTGTCTACAATGATGTAGCATCTGAACATACATATCGAAAGATAAATGAAAATCCGGAAGCAATTCCACCAATTGACAGAACTGCATCTGGCTCCTTTATCAACTTTGATGACTTTTCTGATGATCCAAGTGAACACGGAGACAAACCAGCAAACAAAACTTTCAAAAAGGAAATTACAGAGCTCTTTCATCAACTCAGAGAAACATATCTGATTCCACCATGGATTGAATTATGGATTGTGTTAGGCGTACTTTTCCTCCTTCTATGGCTCATCTTGGTTTTAAGTTTGGGTAGATTTATTGATGGAAAATATAGTACAATGGACACAGCAAGTCAGAACATCAACCTGGTCCTGAAACCACACAGATCTTCTCACATCGAAAAAAGAGAACTATCATCAGTGAATATCACAGCCATCCCTATACCTGGTGGTATATCATGGGACAAAACTGACTATGAAATCTATGGCCCGGTTGAGCTCTTGAAATGTCCACACCGATTCAAGATCTCTTTAAGTGACTTTGTATCACCTAGTACTTTCTCTGATGATTGGGACTTTGAAAATATTAATAATGAGTACGTTTAGTTAACTTTTATCATTGTATGTATTGTATATATTGTATCCGTTTTAAGTACCATATGGCTCAGAAACCATATAAATGCTTTTACAGTATTATTTCATAATACTCCTTTTACTGTATCCACTTTACTTTATGATAAGTATTGCAATTGTGGCAATTCATTTCTCTTGCATGAGAAAGAAGACTGCTCAATAAATAACACCTTTTATTGAAAACGCCCTTCTCTCTATTTCTCTGCACTCTGGTGAAAATAAGCATGCACGATTGACTAAGTGAAGCTATCTATTGTTTTGACACGACTCTGGAGATATACTCCTTATTCTGGAGGGAGCAAAGTTGTCATGTTTATGCGGTTGTCAGAAGCTAATCCCTTTTTGTCTATTCAGGAAAGTTAATTCATTCCTGTTCACTCCAGAAAGTTTCTAGTGACCTCTGAGCTAGCTGGCATTCATAATTAAGTCTAACATATTCAGTAGAGACCTAGTCGACCTCAGTCCTACGTCTAAACTACCGTTTATGTTATTTCAATGCGCAGAGCCTATTGGGAATATAGGAACTACACTACAGTGGAAACAACTGTTTTGCACAGTAAGTACAGGCGTGCGAGGCCTCCCGCACTGTCGGACCGCCCCGGCTCCCTTTTCAGGGCCTCCTGGTGCGCTGTTGAAAAACACGGCTTGTGCGCCGCTCTAGCTAATGGGAAGTGTAGTCCCTTGGCCTCGTGGAGTTTTTGGGCCCCCCTCCACCTCATAGAAACAATCTGTGGTGGGAGTCCGGTAGAAACAACTGTTTAGGGCAGTAAGTACAGGCGTGTGAGGGCTCTATTAATCATTTGAAGGTGTTTCAACAATTAGAATCCATTTTGTCCTGTGTCACACGGGATTCGCGATGACATTGCAGTGATGCCAAAATGTAATTGAGACTCCCAAGAATGTATTTAAACAAGCTTTTATAACAGTTTTCTTACTTTATTTGTAAACCACTTCCCTTAAACAATTCCTTTAAAGTTTCTATATAAGTTTTTATATAATGGCAAAAATGTGAAAGAGTCAGGACTCTCCAACAGGCTGAGAAATATGTGCTAACATAAGTCACAATAGATTTGTGATGCCCCAAAGCATTAAAAAGAATGTGAATGATACACACCATATGGTTAAGAGGAACACTAGTCTTTAATGAGCACTCCAATAACTCAATTGGGTACAGGGGCAATGGGTCTTTGTAATATAGTACTGGGAGTAATGAGGGCTCTACAGTAAAAGGTCTGAGTTTTGGGTGCTACTACCACTCTACACTGGAGCCCCTAAAGCTGTTGCAACAAAGTCACTATAAGGGATGTTGATGAATATGAAGAGAGTGAGGTGCTGTTGTGCATACATTGTTCTCAAATACACATGAGATGTATGCAAATACAATTAAGGCCATTTACCAGACAGTGATAAAATGTCTGACGTCTTGAAAATGTCACACATAAGTACATCTCAAATGTAAAAATGTCATACATATGCAAACTGAAAACTTCGCAGCCATGGCTAGGCCTCTCAAATCCTGTTTGGTCCCACAGTGGCGTGTCATTTCTGGTGCTTTACAGCAGATTTAACATTTTATTTGAGTTTTTCATTGTTTAAATGGGTGTCATTTCTGATATTTATATGCTTCCCTCGTCTTCATTGCATGTTTTTGCGCATGAGAACGTGTCACTCATAGTCGATGAATGGTACTAATAATTTCACTAAAAGTATGAAAATGTCACACATACGCAATGTGAAACCTTCGCAGCTTTTGCCACAGGCCTTCATGTGTTGTTTGTTGTGGCCTTGCCTCTTGGCCTGTGGCCGTTTTGTGTAGCTATCCTGTGTGCTTCCCCATAGGTCTGCAGGTGTTCTTTGTTGTGACCATGCCTCCTTGCTTGATGTTGTTTGCCCAATGTGACCAGTGGCCATTTTGTGTAGACAGCCAGTGTTCTTTTACCATAGGGCTGCATGTCTTCTTTTTTGTGGCCTTGCTTCTTTGCTTGCTTTTTTACCATGTGGGGAGTAGACATTTTTCGCTGTTAGCCAGTGTGTTTTTGCTATAGTCCTGCAGCTGTTCTTTATTGTGGTCATGATTTTTTTTAGTTTTATATAACGGAAACTTGACCAGAATCGGGCATCAGAGCTCTTTACATAGCACCAGTTGCATTACATGAGGACACATTCATTTTTGTTAGGCACGGTGAGATTAAGTGATTTGCCCAGATTCACAGGATATTCAGCATCATTGCCAAGACTCAAACCCTTTTTCTTAGATTCGAGGTCGACCACCCTAGCCGTACTCCTCTCCCCTGACTCCTCATGATTCCTCTCCTCTGATTCTTTGCTGGTTGATGTTAATTGACCATGTGGCTGTAGGCCAATTTGTGTAGCCAGCCTGTGTGCTATTGCCATTGGCCTGCATGTGTTCTTTGTTCTGGCCATGCCTCCTTGCTTGCAGTTGTTGTTTGACCATGTAGTAGTGGCCACTTTGTGTAGCCAGCCAGTGCTCTTTAGCGATAGAGCTGCATGTCTTCTTTGTTGTGGCCATGCTTCCTTGCTTGCTGTTTGACCATGTAGGCGGTAGCCATTCTGCAGCTGTTCTTTGTTGTGGCCATGCTTCCTTGCTGGTTGTTGTTATTTGACAATGCAGCTGGAGGCCATTTTGTGCAGCCACCCTTTTTTCCAGTTTTCAAAGAGTGATTAATAGGAGAGGGTATTATCTTTTTTAATTTTATTTTGTTTTACTTTTTTCCAGATATCAGTTTAATATTATGCTTGAGGATCATTGTAGTTTTCAAATGCAACCCATTGCCTCCCAATGGGTTTCTCATAATACTCTAGTATCCCCTAGTACACCAGTAATTAATTAGTGTTGGTATTTTTATTGGATTTTAATTTGGTGTTTTTAATTTGTTTACTTTAATTATTCAATTTACATTTTTTAATTTAAAAATGTTTTTAATTTAATTTTTAATTTAATTTTGTATGTGTATTTCTATAGTAATTTCTTATTTTATTTTATTGTATTCACATTATAAGTTTTATTTTTTTATTTATGTATTTCGTTTTACATTTTTCCACCATTCATCCACCACCTACCCACCATAGGTGCACATTCGCACAACATCATACATTTTTTAAGGATTATTCCATTTTCCATGGACCCTCAGCCTTCCATAGGTGCACAACACACACTAACATTAATTCGTTTAGGATTATTCCATTTTCTCCTGGACCAATTGACTGCTATAGAATTGATGCACACTAGCATTCTTTTTTTAAGCATAATACAATGTTCCCTTGCACCTCCCTGACTGCCACAGGTTTCTTCCTTAGATACATACAAAGCAAACAGTTACATCTGTATGTTGTTATCCTGATTGGAAATTAGAAATTATGCTCTGGTGGTGTGGTTTGACTTTGAAATGTACTGTTGTTGTTGTTAATTATGTAGGTTAATAATGGGAACCACACGAAGTTATATTGTCTGTAATAATGCAAACTGCAATAATCCTATATTTCACCAAATACTTTTTTGCTTGTTTGCTTTTAGATGCCCGAGAGACATCACCCACAGTACTGCCAGACTGTCACATGAGTCCTCCAATCGCATCTGCTTGTAAAGCCAAGTGCCACTGCCAACTGACAGCTTCAAGATGGCCTCAAAGAAAGGTGAGGCAAGAAAGTAGACAGTGGGGAGTAGAAGAAGGAGATTTGCAACACAGGTGTGCCAGCCAGAAAAAGTTTAGGCAAATGTGTGCCTGACGCATGGACCTCTGGGGAGCAATCTGCGAGAAGCACTGCTGCATCAATGTCACTACCCCATACTAACCCCAAGCCTTTGTCTCCTAGCGAGGAAGCCACGTCAATCATGTCTACGCTGACGAGTAGTGACATTGAATTGGATTTGTGTCTTTCACAAAGTAGTACCCAATCATTATAGGAAAGAGGACAACTGCTGCAGCCAGCAATTAATCTGACTGAAGTAGGAGCAGAAGAAGAGGTTGAGCTTCCTGCTGAGCTAGAACTTCCTCTTACGCAACTAATGGCTTCCAGATCTCCAGCAAGAAAAAAGAAGGGTACTCCACCATTTTCTCCAAGCCCCATTCTGATGATCTGGATACCGATTGGACCCTGGCTGAGTCCAAGACACACCAGGAGAGGCTCAGGAAAATGAACGTTTCTCAAAGTCTTGCAATTTAGTAATGGGGGTGATGATGAGAATGAGCCAGTCTTTGTGCAAGCTGGCACGGAGGAGACTGACATTACCCCTCCTATTCAACCTGCTGCAAGGGATGTGGCATCACCACCGCCTGTGCCTCTTCAGCCAGACTAGCTTTAATCCAGTGGCACAGAGACCAAGGGACCCATGTCTGAGCATAACCTTGGCCTCTTAGGGTAAACATAGAAACACAACAAGATGATGGATGGAGTGCTAAAACGTTTCAAACACTCACCTCTTAGTCAAGAGATCTGTGTTAAATCCATCATTCTTTTGCTCACCATGTCACCCGTTTGAACCCAGCAATATACAAATAAGTCTTGACCCAGTTCCCTCTGGGATGACAAGTCCAATTCAGAGTTTGAGCAAGTGGTAGCACTAATGACCATGGAGACGAGCTTTATTGAGGATCTGGATGATCCAAGATAGGTCAATGTGGATCAAACCCATTAGTTTATTCGTATGCGACGATGAACCAATGGCCACAGGTCAGCAGGCTGACAATAAAGTATCTGGCCTCTCTGGTAGCCAGCGTTTCTGCTGAGCGTGTGTTCAGTGTAGCCAGCCCAGTCATCACAGTAAGGAGGACCATTCTCTTGCCTCAACACATGGAGAGAGTGACCGTGATCTAAATGAATCAACATTTTATACCACTGAATTACACTGTTTCTGAAACACCAGAGGAGGATGAAGGTGATTGGTCAGACTCAGATCAGAGTGTGTTAGCTGACCAACTTCTGGGCAATTCACCTGAGTTTAATGACAAACTATACTTCTCTGCCTGAGTTGGCCACCATAGAACATTTATTGCCAACTTGCTATGCCCCCCAAAAAATTGATATAGCTAGGGAAACATTATAATATTTTGTTTGTTTGAATCTGAATGACTTATGCATCCCCACTGTTTTAGGCACATAAGTCGCCGGATTGGAGTCGGACCAGTTTGCAGTGAAGAATCTTACCCCCATTCACTTGATGTATATTGGGGATGCAAGTCCTGCCTCTGTCCGTGCCTATCATTTTTCCCCCCTAGCAGGACTGGCCCAGAGCATTTGGTTCACAAACACTGCCCAATGTGCGTTGCATGCATTAAAGAGGATCGACAACTGTGTGCCAATGTGCTTGGATTGCAATATGTACAATGTATTCAACAAATGAGTGATGTATGAATGATTGTGAGTGATGATCCATGTGGTGGCAGACAATGAGGTAGGGAGTTCAACTATAATTTGTATTCTTGATTGTGATGATTTGAATGTTTATGAACCTGATGGGAGAACATTTTTACTGAATGTGATTGGTCCTTCCCCGTTCACACTTAGCAAGATTTTTTCTGGTACACAAATTGATGTTCAAAGACCAGAGCAGTCCAACTAGTTAACCAAAATAATGACTCTATGTTTCTCTTCTGGTACATTAACAGCAGTGCACTACAGGTTGATCTCTCTCCTTTGGGTCAGGAGTCAAACACAGATGGACATATTTGTTAGTCCGAGTCAGGAGTATGATAGAAGTGCTCAGGCGGGACTACCTCAACAACAGTCAGAAGAATGAAGTTCTCAACTTCAGGGAAACCAACATCATGATTATTCCAGTAGGTCTACTCAGCTCAGTGGACTGGTGCGAGATGCATTAATTTGGGAAATGCAATGCTGCAGAGTGTGTGTGAGTGTGTACGTTAGCTTGAATTTGAAACTCCTCTAATATGTGGTCAGGTTGTTGAGGGTTCTGTTGTAAGAAATTGGAGACTGACAAGTGATGTCAAATCCTCACATTTTGCACTGGCTTGGTTAAATCCTATGATGACCAGTGTGAGATTTATCAGGTCGTTACATGCAGCCATTTGTCTGTAATTGGTTGTAATTTGCTCCAACTTCTCAGTTCATTGATAGCACAGGGGTCATAAAATGAATTATTACAGCAGACTATACTCTTGCTCTGACTCTTTAAGTCTTCTTGGTACTCTCATCATGAAGCTTACCTTCTGTTCTGCCCTTCTCCTTGGTTCTACAATATAGTTTTGGTTTTACAACCCACAGGCCTTTTCTTCTCCTGCACAAAAGGCGAAAGCTCCATACCACTCCTGCTTACCTTACCGCCTCAGTCAGGCACCCAAGATTGACAGACAATCCGAGAAAAATGCAGACGCAAAGCCAAATTTGACAATATAGAATAATTCTTCTTTCAGGGATATTTTTTAGAACTGTGTGGTTTCACTTTACTCCTCCATAATTTGTATTCTATTTTTCAAACCTACATGTCAGAACATTTAGATATATAATAATAACTTGGGTCTCTAGAGCAAAAAGACTGCTCCTGTTTGTAATTAACCCCTTCACTGCAGCGGCTATTCTGCCGCAGTGCTGAGGGGGGAGGGCGGCCGAGCGGCGGGCGCATGCTGGTGACGGAACTGCTAAGTCACCAGCGTCGGTTGCGCTGTGATCATGATGGAGCGGTTCAGGGGGGCGTGGCTTGGACGCCGATCGGGATGGCGGCGTGATCTCGCAGCTCCGTTAATCCCGTTAATTCTCCTGTTTTCGGGACCCTAGGCGACCCGAAGACGACATTCCTGCCCTCTGAAGTGTGAGGGGACAGCTGGGCACAATTGGAGGGTCGCTGGGGGACTGCTGGCCCCGAGGAGATCGAGAGAAGAGGCGGCCGAGGTGTTGCCGAGGGTGCGAAGAAAATGGCGGCGAGGAGGTCGGACGGCCCGAACTTCAGCCCTGAGCCCAGTTGTCGCCGAGTGGCAAGAGATCCTGCGCTCGGCTGCCCGAGGCACTAGGATCGGCGGTGCTGTGTCCTGTGACCAGGGGACGCTGACCTGATTCGCCCGGGAGCTTGGGGACCTTCGTTGGCCGCCGCCCTAAGACTCATCCTTCCCCCCTCAGGCTTCGGAGTCAAGTCAAGTCAAGTCAAAAAATTTGTATAGCGCACTACATACCCAGAGGGTTTCAAGGCGCTTAGGAAGGGGAGGAGGATTATTTGTCAAATATCCACGTTTTAAGCTGCTTTCCGAAGGCTAGGTGGTTCTGGGTGAGGCGAAGGTAAGCGGGGAGTGAGTTCCATGTTTTAGCAGCCAGGTATGAAAAGGATCTGCCTCCCATGGTGGTCTTGTTGATGCGAGGTACAGTGGCGAGGGCTTGGCTGGAAGAACGTAGTTGGCGGGAGGGGGTGTAGAAGGACAGTCGAGAGTTGAGGCAATCTGGTCCGATGTCGTAGAGTGATTTGTGTGCGTGGGTAAGCAGTCGGAAAGTGATTCTCTTATTGACGGGTAGCCAGTGGAGGTCTTTAAGGTGACCAGAGATGTGTTCGTTGCGTGGGATGTCTAATATGAGCCTGGCTGAGGCGTTTTGGATTCGTTGGAGTTTCTTTTGGAGTTTAGCGGTGGTACCTGCATAGAGGGTGTTTCCGTAGTCCAGTCGGCTCGTGACCAGAGCGTGGGTGACTGTTTTCCTTGTTTCGGTGGGGATCCAGCGAAATGTTTTTCTGAGCATGCGAAGAATGTTGAAGCAGGAAGAGGATACGGCGCTGACTTGTCTGTTCATTGAGAGTGAAGAATCCAGGATGACGCCAAGGTTCCGTGCGTGGTCTGTCGGGATGGGTGCTTTTCCGAGGGCTTCCGGCCACCAGGAGTCGTCCCAAGCAGAGGGGGATGTACCTAAGATGAGGACTTCTGTTTTGTCTGAGTTCAGTTTCAGACGGCTTTGTTTCATCCATTCGGCAACTTCTTTCATTCCTTCGTGTAGGTTAGTTTTGGCGGTGCTGGGGTCATTGGTGAGAGAAAGGATCAGTTGAGTGTCGTCCGCGTAAGAGATGATGTTGAGGTTGTGTTGGCGTGCGATGGCCGCGAGGGGGCTCATGTATACGTTGAATAGGGTGGGACTGAGTGAGGATCCTTGAGGTACGCCGCAGATGACTTCAGAGGCCTCGGACTTGAATGGAGGAAGGCGGACTCTCTGGGTTCTTCCGGTGAGGAACGAGGTGATCCATTCAAGTGCTTTTCCTTGAATTCCGATGTTATTGAGGCGTTGTAGAAGGGTGCTGTGGCAGACTGTATCGAATGCTGCAGAGAGGTCGAGGAGGATGAGGGCGACTGTGTCTCCATTGTCCAGTAGAGTTCGAGTGTCGTCTGTTGCTGCGATGAGGGCGGTCTCAGTGCTGTGTTTTGCTCGGAAGCCAGATTGTGAGGGGTCGAGGGATTTGTTGGCTTCGAGGAAGGCGGCGAGCTGGTTGTTGACGGCTTTCTCGATGACTTTGGCCGGGAATGGAAGAAGCGAGATGGGGCGGTAATTTTTGAGTTCGGTGGGGTCCGCTGTTGGTTTTTTCAGAAGGGCGGTGAGTTCAGCGTGTTTCCAGTCTTCTGGGAAGGTAGCGGAGTTGAAGGAGCAGTTGATGACGTCTCGGAGGTGCGGTGCTATGACGGAGTCTGCTTTGTTGAAGATGTGGTGAGGGCATGGGTCTGTGGGGGATCCTGAGTGGATGGAATTCATCAGGCGGATGGTGTCCTCAGTGGAGATAGGGTTCCAGGCGTTAAGGGTGTTCACGGGGGGAAGATGGTCAGCAGATGGTAGGGTGGGTTGGTTTCCGGGTTGGTTGTCAAAGCTGTTGTGGATGTCTGCAATCTTGTTGTGGAAAAAAGAGGCTAGGGAGTCGCAGAGGGTTTCAGAGGGGGTGATGTCGTTGGAGTTGGCCGAGGGATTGGAAAATTCCTTGACGATGTTGAAAAGTTCCTTGCTGTTGTGGGCGTTGTTGTCAAGTCGATCCTTGAATGCTGTTTTCTTGGCTTTTCGGATCAGTTGGTGGTGAGTGCGGGTGGCGCTTTTGAAGGCGTCCTTGGTGCTGGTGGTTGGGTCTTTTTTCCAGGCCTTTTCAAGGGAACGGCAGAGTTTCTTGGACTTCTTGAGATCATCGTTGAACCATGAGGCTTTCTTGCTACCAGGTTTACTTTGACGTTTTTTCAGTGGAGCTAAGGTGTCGGCGGTGTTGGATAACCATAGGGTGAGGTTGGCGGCGGCTTCGTTAGCGTTAGAAGAGAGGGCTGGGGAGTTTCAAAGGAGCGATGCGGAGATTTGGTCCGTGGTGATTTTGTTCCAGTTTCTTTGCAGGGTAGGTTGGAGGTGGATGTTGGGTTTTGGTTTGTTGTAGGTGAAGTGAACGCAGCTGTGGTCAGTCCAGAGGAGATCCGTAGTGTGGCTGAAAGAGACATGATTGCTGGAGGTGAAGATGGGGTCGAGTGTGTGACCTGCGATGTGGGTGGAGGAAGTGACTAGTTGTTTAAGTCCGAGGTTGGCAAGGTTGTCCAAGAGGGTGGTGGTGTTGCGGTCGTTGATCTTTTCAAGGTGAAAGTTGAGGTCTCCCAGAAGGATGTAGTCTTTGGAGGGGAGCGCATGTGGGGTGATGAAGTCCGTGATGTCTTCACTGAATTTTGCGCGGGGTCCTGGTGGTCTGTAGAGGAGGGTGCCTCTGAGTGTGGTTTTGGGGTCGATGTGGATCTGGAAGTAGAGGTGTTCGGAGTTGGCGAGGTTGGCGTCAGAGCTGGTTGAGATGCGGATTGATTTCTTATGGACGATAGCGATTCCTCCTCCTGTGTGGCTGGTACGGTCTTTGCGAGTGATCTTATAGTCTTCAGGGATGGCAATGGTGATGTCAGGTGCGGAGGAAGCATTCATCCATGTTTCCGTCAGGAAGGCGATGTCCGGAGAAATGGTGTCTAGTAGATTCCAAAGGTCAATGGCATGTCTGTGGACGGATCGGGTGTTGAGAAGGATGCATTGAAGGTGATTGGGGTCGGGGATCTGTGCTGTGGGCGTAGCGGAGATGTTGACAGTGCCGATGAATTTGCAGGAGTGGCAAGAGAAAGGACGATGGGTGTGACCAGGAGCGGCTTGGACGCAGTTGGGGGCGCGACCGGGGTTAAGGGCTAGGAGAGTGGCGGCATCGTAAGTAATGCGGGAGGGGTGGGCAAAGCGAGGACCAGGGGGTATGGCGCTGGGCGCGGTCCAGGCCGGACGGGCGAAGACGGGCTTACCTTTGGCGCACCTTCGGCGTGGCCGTAGCGCGTGGACGCTGCGCGTGGGGACATTGGCCATAAATGGTGAGAGGAGGGGACGGAGCATGGGAGGGTCAGCAGGGAGGCGGTAGTGTGGCTGAGGGGCGGGTCAGGGTCCAGGGGAGAACAACAACAAGAAAATGGAGGGTCCGAGGGAAGGCAGGCAGGGGCAACACAGACAATGACAATGCAGCGAGTTAACAGCAAGCGCTATCAGAGCACAAGCGCTGGTGAAACAAACCCAAACACTGATGGACTGATGGTAAATTGAGCAGTAGTCAGGATAAAGCATGCACAGACAAGCCAACAGTGAAACCAATAGCCTGAGCGAGGTCGCGCTGCGAGAGGCAGGTAATTAATTAAAGCGCTATGCGAGTTAGGCGCTAGAAAAATAGGCAGCGGCAGAACGATACCAGGGAGGCACAGAAAACGATATCAGCTGAGGCACAGGAGGAGCTTGGTGGAGCGACCGTCCGGAAGCAGGTCCAGGTGGTCACAGTTAGGCTGGGAGAGAGGAAGGCTCGATGACCGTGGGTGGGAGGGGCAGCAGGGAGGCGGTAGTGTGGCTGAGGGGCGGGTCAGGGTCCAGGGGAGAACAACAACAACAAAATGGAGGGTCCGAGGGAAGGCAGGCAGGGGCAACACAGACAATGACAATGCAGCGAGTTAACAGCAAGCGCTATCAGAGCACAAGCGCTGGTGAAACAAACCCAAACACTGATGGGCTGATGGTAAATTGAGCAGTAGTCAGGATAAAGCATGCACAGACAAGCCAACAGTGAAACCAATAGCCTGAGCGAGGTCGCGCTGCGAGAGGCAGGTAATTAATTAAAGCGCTATGCGAGTTAGGCGCTAGAATAATAGGCAGCGGCAGAACGATACCAGGGAGGCACAGAAAACGATATCAGCTGAGGCACAGGAGGAGCTTGGTGGAGCAACCGTCCGGAAGCAGGTCCAGGTGGTCACAGTTAGGCTGGGAGAGAGGAAGGCTCGATGACCGTGGGTGGGAGGGGCAGCAGGGAGGCGGTAGTGTGGCTGAGGGGCGGGTCAGGGTCCAGGGGAGAACAACAACAACAAAATGGAGGGTCCGAGGGAAGGCAGGCAGGGGCAACACAGACAATGACAATGCAGCGAGTTAACAGCAAGCGCTATCAGAGCACAAGCGCTGGTGAAACAAACCCAAACACTGATGGACTGATGGTAAATTGAGCAGTAGTCAGGATAAAGCATGCACAGACAAGCCAACAGTGAAACCAATAGCCTGAGCGAGGTCGCGCTGCGAGAGGCAGGTAATTAATTAAAGCGCTATGCGAGTTAGGCGCTAGAATAATAGGCAGCGGCAGAACGATACCAGGGAGGCACAGAAAACGATATCAGCTGAGGCACAGGAGGAGCTTGGTGGAGCGACCGTCCGGAAGCAGGTCCAGGTGGGGGGTGACAGAACGGAGCTCGTCTACCTGGCCATTGCTCCTGAGGACGTCGGTGGGGACATTGCACAACCCGGGGCCCGGAGACTGGCATGGAACTACGGGCGTCAACGCTAGACTGGACCTGTGACGCAGCACCTTGGTATGGCGGCGATCGGAGGGCCGATGCCCGGGAGTCGCGAGGGGGACTCGGCGACATCTACTCGGCTGAGCGAGAGTCCCTCCCCGGAGCTTGACCAAGAACAGCGGCTGAACCGGCGTTTGGATGCCATACTTGATGCGATCACCTCCACTAAGGAAGCATTGCACCATGACATTGCCCAAGTGGCCACGGGCCTGGGGCTGCAACGCGCGGATCACGCGAAGCTGGCGGACAGGGTCAAGGACCATGACCAACTGTTGCTGGACCTGAAGCCATCGGTGGTGACCGCGGAGCACAGGATCACGGACATTTTGGCCCGACTGGACTCACTGGAGCGGAGGGCGGAGGATGCCGAAGGCCGCAATAGACGGAACAACGTGCGGGTCGTAGGCCTGCCGGAACGAATTGAAGGGGAGGATGCGGTGGCCTATATGAAGAACTGGTTCCGCACTGTGGTGGCGCCGGAGGGGCTTACTCCCTTTTTCACCCTGGAGCGAGCTCACCGGGTGCCTGCTCGCCCGCCGGGGCTTGGCCGCCCCCCCCCGACCGATGGTGGTGCGGCTCCTCCACTACAAGGACCGGGATCTCCTCATCCAGCGGGCCAGGATGTCGGGCCCGTATGAGGTGGAGAACAGTAAGGTCACGATCTTCCCGGACTACACTCACGCGGTCCAGAAGAACAGGGCATCGTTCCTCGCGGTGAATAAGGAGCTCAGGGAAGAAGGCATCCAGTACTCCTTGCTCTACCCGGCTAAGCTGCGGATCATAATGGATGGCTCTACGCACTTTTTTCAGACTCCGGACGAAGTTTGGCAATGGCTGGAGTCATATAGAGCGGGGACGGACAGATCGCACAAAAGTAGGCGAGACCAACCCAAGCAGCCCCGGGTGAGACAGTCACAACGCATCAGATCCCGCAACAGGCGCCAGCGGGAGAAACGGGAGGCTCAAATGGCGGCGGAGAAGAGGGATGCGCTCGCAGCGACGGCGGCCATTACAGGGTCGCAACAGACCAGTGAACGGGCAGAAACGGACTCGGGAGGGGAAGGCAGCAGGACGGGAGAGGAACTTTCAGAGGCGGAAAGCTCAAAGGGGCCGATAGTGACCCCACAGACATCGGATGGTATTTTCTGCGGCTGAAATAGAATTGGGACTAGATCGAGACTTCATGGTAGGGTGGTATCCTGTTGCTGGAGGGCGGGTTGCCGGGAGGGGGAGCTGTGTGCTTCGGAGGGGATGAAGGCGCGGGGCGCGGGCTCCGCTTGCTGGGGTCGGCGGTGACTCACCCCCCTTGGGCCCTTAAGGCCGACTGTGGTGGAGACCACAGGGTAAGAGTGCGAGAAGTTGGTTCAAGGTTTGGATGGGGGCGGCCATTGGGTTCGTGTGCTCTGTCCTGGGGAGTGGGGTTTGGGGAGTTTTTCAGTTTTGGGAATGTTCGGGGGGGCAACTGCATTGGGGGGGCTATGAACCTTCGTTATTTGAATCGGACTGTACGAAGTTGGAATGGGGACATTACCTAATTTGAAATGCCTGACGTGGAATGTCCGGGGGCTGCGGACTATGGTGAAACGGCACAAGGTACATGCATATCTAGTACGCAGGGGGGTCCAGATTGCTATGCTCCAAGAGACACATCTCACCAAAAAAGAGTGCGCTGCCTTGCAGAAAAGATGGCGGGCCAGGTGTTTGGCACCACTTACTCAGCATATGCCAGGGGGGTGTTGATCTGGGTGAGGGCGGGGATACCCTTTCAAGTGCTGAATCAAGTGGTGGATCCGGATGGCCGGTTTGTGGCGGTGGAGGGGAGGTTATATAGACGGGATGTGGTTTTCTGCTGTGTCTATGCACCGAACACTGACCAGGCTTGATACTTTGATAGCCTCTCGGGGTCCTTGGCCTCTTTCCTGGCGGGTCCGATAGTGTTGGGGGGGGACTTCAACTCGATCACGGATGTAGCTCTGGATAGGTCCCATCCCCCCCTGGTGGACTCCCCGGTGCGCAGGCTGGCCGCGCACAGGAAGGACTGGCAGGAACGATGGGGGTTGCTGGATGTCTGGAGGGAGCGGCACAGGGGAGCCAGGGATTATTCCTTTTATTCTGCTCTCCATGATCTGCATGTCAGGATTGATTCGGTGCTCTGCGGAGGATCCCTAGCCCCATTGATTTCTCATGCGGAGTACCTGGCTAGGACTATCTCCGATCATAACCCCCTATTATTACACATTCAATGGCAGAGAGAGCGCTCAGCGATACCAACATGGCGGCTTCGGCCGGAGACGCTTGAGGATTCTGTGTTCAGCGACGCGGTTCGGCAGGGCATTGATAGCTATTTTGGAGTGAATGAGGGCACGGCTACGAGTAGGTCCACTGAATGGGATGCAATGAAAGTGGTGGTGAGAGGGGTGTGCTTGGGTAGGTTCTCGAATGCTCGCACGACTGTGTTGAACGACCTAATGAAAGCGGAAGAAACTTTGAGGGACTTGGAGCGCCGCAGGCCGGCTAGGCCAGATTTACAGGCCCAGTTATTGGATGCGAAGGAAGTGGTTGCCACCGAGATGGAACGTTTAAGGTGTTATGACTACAGGCAGTATATCCTCAGGGCACATGCAGAAAGGGACAAGGTGGGTACCCTCTTGGCCAGACTAGCTAACCCGGAACTTAGGGGCTGCCCGATCCTCAGCATTACTGATGCGCAGGGAGAAATGGTGTACTCCCAGGCTGCGGTATTGGAACGTTTTAGGGGGTATTATGAGGAGTTATACCAGAGCCAGCTGAGAGTGGGGGTTCAGGACATCGCGGAATACCTGGGGGAGAGGCAGCTTCCTCTCCTGGACGAGGAGGACGCGAAGGAGCTGGGTAGCCCGATCACGCTCACGGAAATACGGGTGGCCATCAAACATGGCCCGCAACAAGACGCCCGGGGTGGACGGACTGCCGATTGAATTTTATCAACAGTATGTGGACAGCTTGGCTCCCAAGCTGCTGGTGGTATATACAGAAGCTTTCGAGGCGGGGGCATTGCCTGGGTCCATGCGGGAGGCCTTGATTGTACCGCTCCTAAAGCCTGGCCGGGATGCCGCGGATGTGAGGTCTTATCGCCCGCTATCCATGCTGACGGTAGATTATAAGATCTTGAGCCGAATCCTAGCCACCAGGCTGGCCCCACATATGACGGGCCTGGTACACAAAGACCAGGCCGGGTTTATACCCACGAGGAGCACGGCGCTGAATATCCGCCGCCTGGTGGGAATAATGGACGCCATCTTGGACGGGGAGGGAGCTCCGGCGGTCCTGTCTGTGGACATCGAGAAGGCCTTTGATAGTTTGGAATGGTCTTTCCTGGATGGAGTGTTAGAGAGGTTTGGCATGGGCGAGGGGTTCCGAAAGTGGACGAGGGTCTTATATACCTCGGCAACGGCGAGAGTGCGTTTGGGCGGCCTGGTGTCTGCGGCATATCCGGTGGGCAGGGGCACACAACAGGGATGTTCTCTCTCCCCCCTATTGTTTGCTCTGGCGATGGAACCCTTGGCGGTCCATGCGAGGTCAGGTGACAGGTACGAGGGGATAGTCAGCGGCGGGCAGTGGCATTATATATCGCTATATGCGGATGACTTGCTCCTGTACCTGGCTGACACCTCGGGGGCGTTGGTCGGAGCGATGGATCTGTTGTCTGAGTTTGGCCGGCTGTCGGGCCTTAAGGTCAATTGGGCGAAGACTTGTGTGTTCCCGCTGCGAGCGGGCTCGCCAGTCCCTGGCAGCGATTTGGGTGTGGTATGGGAGCCCTCTTGCATTACCTATTTGGGTGTTCGCGTCTACCACGCGCCTGCGGACCTATTGGAGGGCAACATTGGTCGCTGTGTCCGGGCACTGCGGGGCAGCTTGTCTTTCTGGTCGACCCTCCCGCTGACGGTTCTGGGTAGGATTGCACTGTTGAAAATGGTGGCGCTCCCCCGCTTCCTCTATTATTTCCGAACGCTGCCTGTCTGGATTCCCCAGGGGGTATTTAGAGACCTGCGGTCAATGATAATTGGCTTCCTATGGGGGCATGGCCGCCGTAGAGTGGCCCTGAGCACGCTACTTCGCCCCAAGCTAGAAGGGGGCATGGCTGTGCCCGACCTCGAGCTGTATTATCTTGCGGCGCAGTTGCAGGTCCTTACACAGAACGTAGCCAGGGTGTTTCTGGGTCCAGAGGAGGACCGAGATCGGGGGATACAACGCCACGTGCTGTCCTACATCATCATGCAACAAAGGCTTGAGTTACGGGCCCTCACCATGGAAGAGCGGACGCTCCGGCTGTGCTGGCAGAGGAGCCTTCGGAGAGCGAGGGCATCGCGGCCCTATGCACCGGAGATCCCGATCGGAATGCTGACGGCTTTGCCGCACGGGGGGGATTGGTCCCCGTTGCTGGATTGGGAAGAGGCGGGACTGCAGGTAGTGGGCGACTTGTACATAGACGGGGCTTTGGCGCCGTTCGAAGTGCTCCGGGACCAGTTTGGGCTGCCTGATGGGGGTTTCCTACTACACGCGGCAGTGGTGGCTGCCATACAGAAGCACTGGAAAGGGGGGCTCATGGAACCCACGACGACTATGGCGTGCCAATATGTGGTGATGGCGGCTGGTACGTTCAAAGCTGTGACGTGCCTCCATAATAGGATGCTGAATGAGGGACTGGAACCACTCCAAGGGCTCAAGGCTAAATGGGAGGTGAGCGTAGGCCGACCCATACCGGATGCGGCTTGGGGCCACATCCTGCGGCGCACGTGGAAGGGCACGAGAAATGCGCGCTTTCAGCAGGTACATTTCTATGTGCTTCATAGGGCTTACTTAACTCCTGAGAAATTACAGCGGTACTTTCAGGTGCCGGATGCCCGATGCCCACGGTGTTCGTCTCTGGGAGCGGACATGGACCATTTGTTTTGGGGGTGCTCACACCTGGGGACCTATTGGGTGGAGGTAGGGGAACTCCTGAATGAAGTGACTGACAGGGAGGTGGAATTCGATATGGCGGCGTGCCTGCTGCTCTGGTTCCCGCATACTAAACACACCAAGGTGACAAGCAAATTCATAGACCTGGGTCTGATATTGGCGCAGAGGGAAATATCGTGGCATTGGAAGTCCAGGGGGGGACCCTCACTGCGTAGATGGAAGAATGAACTGCTGCGTTGGTCTGACTGCGAGAGTGTGCTCCGGATGAAGCAGGCTGTCAAGATGGGGAATGAGAAGGCGTTGGAGGCGGCGCGTGCATGGGAGTTAGTGGTACAGGCTTTGCGTGATTCTTTGGTGGAGGATGAGGATGGTGAGAACTAAGCCGATGGGCACCGCGGGGCGAACACAGAAGTATTGTATCACGCACTGTAGTGGATCCATCCAATTCGACAGGACGAGGCACACACCTTAGCAGTTGCCAGGGGAGGGGGGTTTTGAGGGGGCTTGTTAACGGGAGTTTGGGGTGGGCCGGAAGCCATTAGATGGTTGCTCGTTAAGGCACCTTGGATCTACTAGGACGGTGGGTACTGTGTGGAGCGTGGAATGGCTGGGGAGAGCGGCCAGGTGTGACAACCCATAGCGCCTAGGGCGGGTCCCGACAAGGGCGGTACCACTGATTATCACTGGGATGGCTGACGGGAGTGATGTTGTGGGTGGGGGGGTAAAAGCAGATACGCAAAACGATATTTCAACCATGGTCGCTATGGGACGTGCACCGTGATGTTTTCCTATTGAACCAAGTAACATGCCGCCCGGCCTCCGGGATGCGGGCTGAATGGCTGTGTACGACTGGGATTTCTTATTGGACGGGGGGATATCACGAGTGAACTGGCTGATTAATTGTATCCTGTGGTTTATAATATATTTAAAAAAAAAAAATAATAAATGACGGAGCGGTTCCGTCATGGCCCCGCCCGCTCAATAGAACGCGCCGTGCAGGCGTGGCTGCCGGGCCATGACGGAACCGCTCCATCATCAGCACAGCGCTACTGTGGCTGATGACAGAGCGGTTCCGTCATCAACAGGGGAGGGGTTAAGCTTGGGTGGTGAGTTCTGCTCTGTTGGTGGAGTTTGCTGAGTTTTTAGCACTCCGCAATCCTCTTGAAATGCGGAGTGGAGTTTACGGACGCACGTTCACCCCTAGTGGAGAAGATACGAGCAGGAAACGCTTTGGTTAAACAATTAGTAGCAGCTTGTGATCATCCCACCAGCTGGCACAATATGTACATGTTTAGAATGGGATAATACTTGGAAATTAAGAAAGTGGAAACTCCTCTAAGTTAACTCCTTTTCTGTTGATCACAGGCTCCTTCGTATCCACCAAGAGTCTTTTCACACTGAGAACTTGACTAGTTCAGAAGCATGCAATGGCTGGTTAAATGCACTGTACTTTCTTTCCTTTTGTCTTATTTAATAATGGCTATGGCCGTGTTGGTACAATTTGTGAATCTGCAAAGGGTGCGCATTACAGATTTACAACTAGGACGTGGCTAGCGATGCAGATAACAGGAATGCAGACATAGTTCAAGCCAACAAGAGGAACAGGTGAGGCAGTGTGGGGAAAGATTTTTTAAAGTGCATTTACCTTTCTGCATTTTCCCCATAAAGAGGGTTTAAAGGAGTAAAGGTGCAGATGCCTGTGGTTATGGCGTGCAGAGCACGCTCCTTTTATCTCTCAAACTGCCCTGGAAACTACTCTGGCAAGTAACAGGTCAGACAGGCAGCACAATGGCTAGTGGGAGGAAGAAGCCATTAGTAAAAGGGAAAAGGGTAGTGAGATGTTATTGTAAGAGGTAGACACGATAAATTAAAGGAGGAAAGGCAAAAGACAGGAAAGTAGGAATAGAGCAGGAGTGAGGAAAGTAGACTATGAAGTAAAGGAAAAGAGAAAGACATATGGATGGAGTGAAACTGAGTGAATGTGTAAAGGAATGCATTTTAGACAGGCCCGGGACAATATTGTAGAAGGGAGGGAAGAATAGGAACGGGAAGGGCGTAGTGCAAGGGTATGAAAATTCAATCAAATCAATATGTGTACATTTTCACTTAAAACACAAAAGCCTGTTTGGCTCATTGGAGAGGCTAAGAAATGACTGATTATGGAATCTTGAGAGAAGAACTGATGCACGAGAGAGCTATGAAATGTCCGAACTGGGGTACGGATGGTGTGAATGGACACTGGAGGAAGGAGTCTGTCTGGTCTGGAGCATACAGCAACACTCCCAAAATAACCATGTTGTAGTTCAGATGAATAGGTTGTAAAGAATATGCAGGTGAGGTACATGGAGCACCACTATAGCCCCTCCTGTGACAAACTCGGCTGTGCTGCAATTACTTCTTTGGACCCCATAACTGTGAATCAGGTTCATAAGGTGTGTCTGGAGGGCTGGAGCTGTCCGAGTGTTGAATCACTCATGAGGAGCAATTGCAACATGTATTTTGGGTCAGAAAGTGCAGCATCTTGCACCTGATGGAGAACTGTTCGCATTGTCACTCACAGGGCACGGGGCACTAACATGTATAAAGAGCAGCTGCTGTCAGTGCCTGGTGTTGTGCAGGGCTTGCCGGCCACATCGACAGATTGGCTGTTGTCCGCCCCTGGGCCCTTATTTATGAGGCATTGCGTCAATTTTGCACGGCCGGTGCGTCACTTTTTGTGACGCACCAGCGGCGTACAAAATGCGCCTTGTTGCGCCATATTTAAAAAGTGACGCATCTAGGTAGATGCGTCACTTTTTAAACCCCTGCGCCACATTATACCTGCGTCAGGTATAATGTATGCAGAGGGGGCGTTCCACCGCAAAAAGCCTCGTAATAGTGACGCAGTGAACTCTATGAGATTTCACTGCGTCACTTTTAGGACGCTGTTGCGTCAAAATCTTGTGCCTGCCTCACAGCAGGCATAAGACTGACGCAAGCCCTTTCCCAAGGGGCTTTCCCCATGTGAAAGGACGCATTGCTGGAGTTGCGTCACTTTTGTGACACACTCCAGCAATGCGTCACTTTTGCCCTTACAGATGCATCAGAAATACTGACGTATCTGTAACTCCTTGCGACATGATGCGTCATACATTAAATATGACGCATCAGAAATGTCGTAAGGAGTGCGCAGTGAAAAGTGACGCATTGCTGTTTTCACGCAGCGATGCGTCACTCTTCATAAATGAGGCCCCTGGTGTTATGCCGGGCTCACCAGCCCCTAATGATCTGAAGGGTGATGTCACCGGGATCCAGTGTGCACCTCTCCTACAAGGGCACTGACATATGTAGTTGGAGAGAGTCGGCTGTCAGAGCCTGGTGTTACTCTGGGTAAAGCTGAAGAAAGTATGCAGCCTTTTCTGCGTAGAGCTCCGCAGGTATGTACTCTCAGTTGTGTGCTTTGAGGACAGAGCAGCCCTCACATTCTTCAGAATCACTAATAAGTGTGACAGAATAATGCAATTGAAGCTAAATCCAATGTTGTGCCCAGGAGGAATAATTTTATTATTGCCAAGTAACCGATCAAGAATTGTCATCTCATGGATCCGCCTCCTTGCATATCTACCACCAAACCTCGGGAGCAAGCGCATCTACTTTGTTGGCTTATTAAGAAATGGTTTATGGCAGTGGCCCAAAAATTCATGAAGACCCCTGGACTTGGTCAGGTATTGTTGATCAATCATCAAATTCAGAACACTCGCTTCGACGTACTCTCGCCAGAATGGCTAAGTGTTTTAAAAATGCATCCCCGTGTTCCTCCTACATACGCATCACATTTTCATTCAATAATGCATGCCTTTTATTGAACTTTTCCCACCCCCGAAACAAACATCTTTTTTCAGTGTTAACTAGTAGATCCATTTTCCAATTTGTCCTGTTTTCATGGCTTTTTTAATGAAGATTGCAAATTCATCTCCGTTCACATTTCACACTTCCTTTGAAATCAAGAGCACAAACCTGACATGGCATGCAGTATCTCTTTTCTCCTTGAGTTGCCTCTTACTTTGAAGTGGCTCTTGATAAATGCCTGCCTGTGATATTTGATAGTTTTACTTAAAGAAAGGCACAGTTTTAAAAGCTTTCCCTAAGAAAGACGGAATTCTAAAAGCTTTTTGCTTCTTCTAAATGGCTGTAAATCGATATGCGAGGACCGCATATTTAAAAGCAGTTATGTTATCAATGCGAAAAAGCACTTTAAAATGAAAAACTTCAAAACCATTGGTTTTGCCAAGTTTATTGAAAATATTACATTTGTGCAGCATAGCACGAGACCATAGGGCAGATTTACAAGCCCCTTGCGCCTCTTTTCCGCCGCCGGTGCGTCACTTTCGTGAAGCACAGGCGGCGCAAAAGATGCGCCATAGTGCGGGGTATTTACAACGTGACGCATCAGGTTTCATGTGGGCGTTTTCACAAGGGGGGGGGTGTTCCGTCGCAGGAACGGCCCTGGAAAGTGACTCAGTGAAATCTACAAGATTTCACTGAGTCACTTTACTAACGCTGATGCGTCAAAACCCTGCGCCTGCTTGAAGCAGGCGTAAGGCTTGACGCACCACGTTAACAGAAAGGGCAAGTTGGGAAAGTGCTGGAGTTGAGTGCCGCATGCAACACAACTTCAGCACTGCGCCAACTTCACGCCCTAGATGCAAAACGCATCTGTTTATTCCTGCGCCATGGTGCGCCGCATTGTAAATGCGGCGCATCATGGGGCGCAAGGACCAACTTGCCTGCCTTATCTTTCCTGGCGCATCTCTGCTGATTTGCAGAGATGCGTCAGGCAACATAAATCTGCCCCCATGTGTTTTGACTGGTGGGGTACCAACATGGGTAATATTGTTTTCTTATTCTGTATTCAGAAACATCCTTTCCGGATAATGGCTCCTCTCAGTACTAAAGTGCTTTTTAGCTCCACTGTGGCAATATATGATGTGCTAAACTCAGGACCAGGCTCTTGGATGATATTAAGGGAAGGCCTGCATTTACATAAGACGAACATTAAAAACAATATGTTACTTGCAAATTAGCAGTCATACAACATTTTCCTGTCACTTATTTGTGCATTATTAAACAGGGAATATTAATTGCAACATCATGGCTTTCTGCATCTTCAAAATGCTGGTACCACTGCCAACTTGAACTTCACAGTTTGACACGTAGAGAAACATAGAGAAATGCTGTTTCTGCAAGTTTTCCAACTCTTCAAACTACGTTTGCTGTAACACCAGGATTACTAGGTGTGTTAATGCAAATGCAATACTGATTCATGCTGTAGATACTACATAACCTACTCCGCCCACTCGCGGAACTCCTAAGAATCTTGCAGACTTTTTCAGTAACTCTACAGAATTCTGTGGAGGGAAACTCCGTGAGCTCCAACCAGGCCTGTTTGTAATGCATGTAACTGAACTGTGCCATACTCATTCCATCATTTCCTTCCACAACAGATTGATGAAGATGTGCTGCTCATCACCCTGATGAATATTGTGTTGTTGTGTTAGTGTTTGTCTTTTCACACATTTTCCCAGATCCCCTTTCCCATCGATTCATCAAACCCCTTACCCACTCCCCCCCCCCCCCCCGGCTGTGTGATTAATTGAGGCGTAACATAATTTACACCATAAAGAGATCTGACACTCGGTGGGGCGGGTTTGGTAACAGTGATATCAACTCACTGCGAATCTTCTATTTCCAGAGCAATATTCCACGCTGGCCCCATTTTTTCCCGCCCACGCATAAGAGTGATCCATATTTTAGATATAGAGGAACACCATTCGTCAACATTATCATTCAGGCCTTGTGTTGTGTTGTGTTGCATGAACTCTTAAGCTTGTCCACTCCTGACTGACTCAACTCCTCAGAAGAAGTTACTTCTTCTAGTTTTTGTTATCATATCCGGTTATCTTTGTTGTGTCATGGTGGTAGTCTGCTCTCAGGCTTTCTAAAGGTATGATATAATAATATAACACAATAACTCTGTGTTTTCCTTCCATCTAGTTGCCTGTGATCAATAATACTTTGATGAATCCTACAGTTGGAGTTCACCTAGGTGGGAGTGGGACCTCGCTTGTAGTTCCTTCCCTGTTAGTGTGCTAACACTACCACCACCATGGCACCTTCGGAAACCCTGCAGTCGGAATACTGAAAGAAGTAGCAGCCCTTGCCTAATCTATTCAGGCAAGAAAACAATGGATTGTTGTTGTAGGAAATATAGGCAATGGGTATCCCCCCGAGTAGTTAATATAGTTACTGAGGCTAGGACCACAAGGGTACCCTATAACTAATTGGTATTCATTTGTTTAAACAGATTTAAAAACAGGCTGTGCTAAAAGGGAGCAGTGCAAAGTAAAACACCACAAAAAAGATTTGAGGCATAAATATAGTTAAATAATATTTATTAACCTTTTTGATCATTAAAATCCACCCCTTCCTCCCACACCAGGCATACCCCTCTCCCCAAACAAATCTTCCTGTCCCCATCCAATGTTTAAAATGTCCAACGAAAAAAGTCCAAGAAACAGTCCTGAACACAACTCCCATCATTCGCAACCTCTCCACCCACAACAAGTCCCACCCTCCAAAACATATATTGTAAAGGGGGCTAAAGAAGATGGCACTACACTCGGGTAAAAAGCTTTTTAAGATGCCTCTCAATGCGTGGCATTCTGCTTTCAAGATTTGTCGGACTCAGCAGTGGTGGTGTGAAGAGTGAGTGCCAGTTACCATGATGCTGGCATTATCCTTGCCAGGAGGCGCTGGTGGCTGTTGGGGCCCTGGGCAGCAGCAGATGCTTCATCCTCCTCAAGGGCCACCAGCCGGGATCCTATCTCCTGCCTTTTAGGTAGATGACCGGCATGAATGGCTATATCAAGAAATAAAAGAGACAAATTGTAAACAATGATTTGTGCAAACCACCTGCAAAAAATGATATATTAGCATAGTAATAGTACTCCAAGCGATCCTCCCATATGGAACTAGAAATCCCTCTGGTGCTGGCACCAGAGGGACTGCCTTTTCCCCCCCAACAGCTTGGGAGCTGGGAAAGAGCTTTCCAAGCTCCCGAGTTCCCCTGGTTTCTGTAAAATGACCATCAGGGCACACATTGTGCTGACTCATGTCATAGAAACCAAAACTGAAATGAACATTTAGGCTATATCAGCCCCCGAGCACATAGAAAGACGGGAGAGGTATCATTGGAAAGGGGAGACTCTCCCTAGTGGATCCCTGCTTGGGGATTGCACCTGGAGGGTCATTCTCAATCATTGATCCACCCACTAGACACCAAGGAGGGGGAGCAGCCCCTTGGGCAAGGGCCTTTGCTCACCTAAATTTATTTTTGGGCAATATAGTCTTTCAGCCCTCCTTGGGGCTGATGGGGCAGTAGCCCCCAATATGCCCCCAGGGGAGTAAAAAGCCCACTAGAAACCAGGGATTTTTTTGTGCCGATCTAGCGGTGGGGGCTGCCCAAAATGGGCATGACAATACCCCCACCCCAGTAAAATTCCAGTCTTTCTGACCCCTGTGGGGCAGACTGGTACAGTAGCCCCCAATCTGGCCCCCAGGGTGGCAGAAAGCCCACTAGTAGCCAGGTATGTTTTTATTATTTGATTTAGGGTTGGGGGCTGCCCAAGATGGGCATGGCAATGCCCGACACCCCCCAAACAAAATCCTATCTTTCTGCCCCCCTGGGGACAGAATGGGCTGTATCCTCCATTCTGCCCCCTGGGGGCAGAAATCCCACTAGAAGCCAGGGATTTTTTTAAATTAGATTTAGGGGTGGGGCTGCAAATGCCCTCACCCCTAAAAAAATGCCAAAGTCTTTCTGCCCCGGGGGAAGAGCCCCTGATCTGCCTCCCGGGGGGCAGAAAGCCCATTAGGCACTAGGGATTATCATTTTATATATACGTAGGGGCATGCCAATACCCCCACCCCCAAAGATTGTCACAGTATTTCTTCCCCCCGGCAGGCAGAAGGGGATGATAGCCTCTTATATGCCCCCTTAGGAGCAGAGAAAGACCACAAGGCATCGGAGAATATCTTTTTTCAAAATTCAGGGGTGGGCGTTACCCAGAATGGACATGTCAATGCCACCACCCCTCACAAAAAATTGCCACAGTCTTTTTGCCCCCAAGGAGGCCAATGGGGGCAGTAGACCTTGATCTGCCCCCCAGAAGGCGGCAGAAATCCCACTGGGCTCCAGCAATTATGTTGGATTTAATAAACGTGGTGGTGGGGGCTGACCAGAATGGGCTTACAAATGCCCCAGCACCCTTCAAAAAATAACCACAGTCTATCTGTCCCTTTTGGGGGCATATCGGGCACAACCCTCCCCCCGAGGCTGGCAGAAGGCTCACTAGGGACTGACATTTTTTGCAATGTTCAGTTAGTTTTATGGCCAGCAGAGGGAGTAAAGTTTTGTTCAAATAGTATTGTTAGATTTCAAGTTAGTGAGGCCCTTACCTGCTGAAGTCCAAAGTGTGGATTGAGCCTGTCTGTCTCCTAGGAGATTCTGAACAGGAGAAGCAGCTGCCCAGCCCCCACCCCCGGTCCAGCAGACCATTGGCTATTAAGCTACCAGGCAAGTCTGAGCCCTCCTCTCACATGCTCCAGATTGCAGTGAGCAGAGTCCAGGAGGTGGTAAGGAGGCAGACTAGTGCTGTCTCTTCCCAAAACAAAAAGTTGTTTAAAAAATGATTTTCACATTCTGTTGTTACAGTCTTTGCCTGTGGTTGTTACAGTTTAAAATTGTAGTTTTAGCCTGCCTGCAATTGCATATTGTATCACCTGTTTTGTGTTTTAAACTTGTGGTTTTCCCTGCCCATGGTTGCTTCCATTTACCGTGTTGAATTGTGGGATTTGCAGTCCAACCTTTGTAGTTTGTCCCTCTCATTCCTTGGTGACAATTCTGTCTTCCCTCCAAATTTCTCATTGCTCTGTGATAAGACCTGTATGTTAAAACAGTGCACTCCCAGCCACCATTTTGTGTTCACAAGACAGTGAAAGCAGCCCCCTGGTTCCCCCCCCCCACCCCCAGCAACAGGGATTTTCTACATCAGAGGGTGCTTCTGTGAGCTGTTTAAACTGTGTTTACTAGGGCCTGTGCACTTCGTTTTTTGGCCAGAAGAGGGAGTAAAGTTTTCTTCAAACAGTATTGTTAGATTTCAAGTTAGTGAGGCCCTTACCCGCTGAAGTCTAAAGTGTGGATTGAGCCTGTCTGTCTCCTAGGAGATTCTGAACCGGAGAAGCAGCTGGTCAGCCCCCACCCCCAGGCCAGCAGACCATTGGCTATTTAGCTACCAGGCAAGTCTGAACCCTCCTCTCACACCTGCCCAGGCCCCTTAAGGCCTTGCTGGGTGCACCCAAAATCATTCTCCTCCATCTTGTGAGTTGCAGCCTACATGTGCCCCAGATTGCAGTGAGCAGAGTCCAGGGTGTGGTAAGGAGACAGACTAGTGTTGTCTCTTCCAAAGACAAAAAGTTATTTAAAAAACGATTTTTACTTTCTGTCTTTACAGTCTTTGCATGTGCTTGTTACAGTTTAAAATTGTAGTTTTAGCCTGCCTGTAATTGCAAATTTTATCACCTGTTTTGTGTTTTAAACGTGTGGTTTTCCCTGCCCATGGTTGCTTCCATTTAACATGTTGAATTGTGGGATTTGCAGTCCAACCTCTGTAGTTTGTCCCTCTCATTCCTTGGTGACAATTCTATTTTCCCTCAAAATTTCTCATTGCTCTTTGCTAAGACCTGTATGTTAAAACAGTGCACTCCCAGCCACCATTTTGTGTTCACAAGCCAGTGAAAGAAGCCCCCTGGCTCCCCCCCCCCCAACAGTGATTTTCTACATCCAAGGGCACTTTTGTGAGCTGTTTAAACTGTGTTTACTAGGGCCTCTGCACTTTGTTTTTTGGCCAGCAGAGGGTGTAAAGTTGTATTCAAACAGTATTGTTAGATTTCAAGTTAGTTAGGCCCTTGTGGAGAAGTGTGGCTCAGGGGTTAGAGGCGGCAGACCCGGAAGCTGAGATCGGCCCTGGACCAGGGTTCAATTCCCCGCCTCGACGGGGCTTGGGCTCAATAATTCCACGGACTCGATAATTCTCGCTCCGGTGCCTACTCGACTCACGGGTTCACACTCTGCGACTCTGGGCAATAGCTTGCTTAATCTCCACAACGGCCCCTCGCGGCAGGATGCCTGGCTTTCACCTTGTGGATACCCTGCCGGGGTCATCTCACAGGGGAATACCAGGACGGGTTCCCTAAGCAAGCGCTTAGATGCCTGCGATGTGGGTAATTTGCGCTATATAAATACATTTACATTTACATTTACCCGCTGAAGTCCAAAGTGTGGATTGAGCCTGTCTGTCTCCTAGGAGATTCTGAACAGGAGAAGCAGCTTCCAACTCCCTGTCCAGCAAAGCTTGTCTGAGGTCCCTGGCACCTTATATGGTTGGCTAATTGTTGGTACTCGTCTACACTAGGGCTATAAAAGGCCAGGGTTAGGGCGCCTCTGCCCGGGCGTCAAGGTTAAGGGTGGAAAGGACAAGAGTGAGTGCCTGTTTAAGCCTGTTCGAGACTGGTTGGGACTAGGGCCAGAAATGCTGCCCTTTTTCTCATTTAGCAATACCCAGCCCACACCATCCACATCTACAAATATAGCCACACACTCACACCAAATGCTATGAACAGATTAATGTACCAGCATGCACTACAAACCCAACCAAACCACATCTACACACCCTACTATCCCAACAACTACACATATCCACCATCACCTACAAATAGTACACAACTCTATCCTATATCACTAACCAATACACTCATCACTAACACAACGCAAATCAACACTATACATAACTACATCCAATTCAGACACAATCTTCATGCTGTAATTACACCTACCAGACCACCTTATAACACTAACAGACATATTATCATCCTTCCATCAGTTCTCCAACAAACACCCTCCTCTTCCTTCTACCATAATAACACTAACGCACAACACACACACTGCACACCACCACACGTTGTAACTCTTGAAACAAACCAGTCTAAGATAAACACTCTCACCTCTAGTTCATTCCCTCCTACACACAACATACACTCTACTCATAAACACATCACCACCCCCTCTACGTCCCAACCTCTTCTCACAAATAATACTACACAGCCAAATCCTTTGCATGAAACATATACATCAGCACCCTTTTTCACTACCCCTAAAAAGCAAAACATATCACACACACCAGCACAACAAGAACTTCAAAGCGCAACACTTCATAATACTTACCATCACAAAATACAAACATATACCCACCTTTCAAACCACACAAAAGAGCAAACTCCAATGCCAAGCTTTCTTTCTTCCACCTCACCTAACACAGATACAGCAATACAGTACCTCTCTTCTAACCGCCACCCATACATTGGACAATTTAGAACATTACTACATGACTCACATGCTGCACCACCTCCCCTGACTCATACACCTTAAACACACGCAAAAAATATAAGCAACATGCCACACATCACAACTTTGCTTCCCCATGTCTACCTCACAACAATGTTAAACCACAAAAGCAACGCAGCACTCCAACTCACTCTCAAACACCATCCCCAACACATACACATGCAGACCCATCAAAATGCCTTCTTAGCATGCTGGATGAGGAACACGATACAGAACAACTACACAATTGCTATCCTAATACAGCTAATACCAGCACCAAAAACACACCTGCAACAAACCCACACAATACTGATCACTCTTCGACCAAACAAAGTCCCACTATCACCAAAGGCCACTCACTAAACTGTCTACTAATAAATGCTCGATCCCTCTCTAAAAACAAGCATCACATCTACGACCTTCTCACCGATGCAAAACCAGACATACTATTCATAACCGAATCATGGTTGGGAGAAGATATGGCTCCAGTCCTGTATGAAGACATTCCAAAAGGCTATCAAATAATCACCAAAAATCATATAGCTAAAAAACGAGGTGGTCTAGCTCTTGTATTCAGGCAAACAATACATATCACTAAAATTGTCAACACCTCCATAAAGAATTGTGAGGCTTTTCTAACAAGAAACAATCCTACACCGTCTTCCTGCTCCTTTACAGACCTCCACCTAGCAAGGCAACATTCCCAGACGCACTTCTAGACACAGTTTCAAATCTGATAACAATACACTCCAACCTATGCGTTCATTTAGTTTAATAAACGCAATCTGACCCATCCAAAAACAATAATCAAAGGGCTAGACACATTGAACCTGCATCAGATTGTCCGCAATCCGACACACACCGCTGGACATATCCTAGATGCCATTTTTGCTAATACTGAACTAGTTACCTTTCAAACTATAACTCCAGTCACATGGTCAGACCACCACTTGCATGCCTTCCAACATAAAACAACGCTAAGCAACTCAGCTAAAAATACCTTACATCCATCCACCTATCGGCCGTGGAACAAACTCAATTTGGAACACTTGGAAACACAACTAACATCCAGTACAAATCTGGACATCATCAATTCTGTTCAAAATCTATATGAGTGGCTACAAGAAGCTTTTGACATCCTGATTCCACTCAAAACCACACAACAGAACAAAAGGAAAAAGCGCCTTGGAGAAACATAGAAATAAAATACATAAAACAACAAATTAGAAAGCTGCAACGGACCGGGCTCAAAACAAACGCCAAACAAGACAAACTTCACCTACAGAAATTTAACAAACAAAAAAGCTAAGAAAAGGTACTATTCAGACAGAATTCAAAACGCTAAATGTGCAAATAAATAATTCTATAGAATACTCAATGAATTTTGCAAACCAAATTGCCTAGAAGGAACTCATCCTGTTACTCAATATTTCACAGACAAACTGGCAAATCATTACATCGACAAAGCAGTCATGTTGGTGATAGAGAGCACGCAGGTCGCCCGACTATAAATTTTACCAATACTCACCTGGGACCATAATTCAATAACACATTTATTCAATCAGGTAACCCACACTCTACTAACAGTTTATTTTATTCCACTAATTCCTATACCATTAATTTACCAATCCTTGTCACTGGTACCTAAGACCACAATGGATCAGGGAGTTATGTAAAGAAAGGCAAACAAAATATACCATAACATTTGCACTCATATAATAACCACAGACTCAGGGTAGGTTCAAACTCTTTATCTAGTCTTCATCAAAAGTCATGAGCCACAGATTGAAAGTGATTAAACTATCAATATTCAAGATCAGAAACAGCGTATAGCTATGCAAAAGATAGATTATGCCAACCATTTAGCAAAGTTTGAAATAACGGGAAGGTAAAACAAGGAACATACTATTTCGATAAACAGACTTTCGCAACTTTGACTAAAGGAGGGTAAAGAAAGGGAACACACTAAACCCAAGAACTTTCGTAATTAGTAACGTTTTGGAAAAAGGGAACACAATATGCAATATCGAGACTCAAATTTAGCACATAACTATAGGGAAGGGAGGAAATTGGAGCACACTATAAATTCAGATAACCAAGCTTAACTTTTTAAAGGGAGAGTAAAGAAAAAGGAGCATGTGCTACCATGGAAAACCATTTAGCATTAACTAAAGGTGGTTAAGAAAGTGAAACACGCTAATAGACAGTAAAACATTGAACTTGTCATTTACCAAGGGAAGGGAAAGAAAAGGAACACATGCAATCAAAGCTTAGCAAATTCAGGGAAGGTAAAGAAAAGGATGCAAATTATATTGACAATTACCCACACAGATTTATATTTACCTAGAATGGTGTGAAGACCAACCCTGGCCACGGGTCAGTTAAAAAGTACAGGAGAAAACCTCAAAGACTTCAGTGCGAGTAGGCAAACAGGTGTAGATCAGGAAAATCAGGACAGGATAACCCCAGAATTTGGATCAGGACCAGACCACCAAAGGTTAAGACCAGCACCCACAGTTTCGGTTGCAATGCCTGCACTACTCCCTCTATGTAAGGATTCAGCCAAAACCCTGATTGGGTTACAGCATTCACCAGAAAAGTGCTTCGCCAGCACTTCAACTTCCCAAAACCCCGATTGGGTTCTCAAACCTCCCGACAGAGTGCTCCGCAGCCCTCTGCTCTTAGTCACCTATTGAGTGCGTTGGGTCAGTGACAGGTCAGCTATTCGGACAAGTCGGACAATTTCTCTAGCTAAACCCAAGCTAGTTATACTGTTTTCCAGGTCAGTGTACAACCACCCAATGTTGCAAGTCTAAGGATCCCCAATTTTGATTGGACAAAGGAGGAGGACAGGTCATCACTCCACCTAAATTTTAGACTTTTGCCGTCTCCTTATTCAAATTTATGTCCACGCCCATCAAATTCAGGTTCTCATGCCGATTTTATCTTCCTAACAATGGATGTTCTATTGACGATTACAATGTATACAATTTAGAGTTTATTGGGGCAGTTTCTCAGGAGCATCTTCTAGTCAGTCAGCTCCTTGGCAATAGTCCAAAGGTCACTGCTCCGGAGATCTGTGATTCTCGCGCAGACGCAATTTCAACAAAGATGGAGTACAGCGTTATGAGACAGGCCAGTTTTCAAAGTGTAACATGAAATGGAAAAGAAACAGTTTTAGAACACAGAATAAATGATCACACTGTATACCATGAATTTCTACACTATACCCATTACTTTATAATAAACTATAGCATTAGGATTAGGCATAAAAAACAGCTTAGCAAAAGCAGGATTGCAAGCCTCTCGCATGTGAGAACACAGAACAGCCATATTAACACTAATGCGCAGATGTGACAGGGTGCCCTCCAAAGCTGGGAGTACGTCATGTCACGTGGGTATGACAGACGCATGCTCAGTAGAAATTCCCGCGTTGCAGCAGCCATTTTATTTGCAAGTGTATTAAGATTAGAAAACACATAAGCAAGCTTCACTCAGAGACCCAATATCAATAGAAAAAGGGTAAATTAATAAGACAAACAGGTTGATTACATAGGGTTATTCGAGGTACATGAATTCAAGCAAGTCGCTTTTCGTGCGAAACCTTGTTCCATCAATCCCCCGTTTAATGATATTTTATATCATCACCAATTAATGAAACAGATGCCAACTTCTCACATTTCACCCATTTCAATCTCTTCAAACTTTCTATTCTGTTTTTTCTCATTATTATGATTATGAGAATTTTTCATCTTTTTATAGATCTGGCTATTCAATTCCTCTAATTCAAGTTCTTCTATATTTCTTTTTACTCCTCGCTTATTCATGGAATATTTATTTTTATGTTTTCGACTTTTGTAACAAATTATTATTCCTAAAACTAATAAACCTATTCCCGCCATTGGCATCAGTATTTTACTCACAAGACTTTTACCTAGATTAGAAAACCAACTACCTACAGAGGAGAGACCATCAGTAAGTCTCTTCCATGCACTATCAACCTCCAGTGGTTTAAGCTCTTTTTCCAAATTAGTAATATTTCTCACATACCTCTTAATTTCAACACTTTTGTCAGGTATGTAAGTGCAACAACATTGTGCTTTCAACATTCTACAGACTCCGCCCTCTTTTGCCAATAACGTGTCAAGAGCAAGTCGATTTTGTAACACCATAGATCTGATCGCAACCAATTCGGTATTGACCATCAAGAAACCTCCAGCATTGTCAGTTGATAACTGAGCTACTACTGATGACAATTTGCAGATTCTGTGTGTATTCAGAGCCACTCTCACTGTAGGTATAAATGCACTAAATATATCACCTACTATTTCTCCAACACTTTCTCTTTTGCTACGTACTAATCCATTTGTTTCTTCATTGCTTCCAGTGATTTTACCCACATGGTATATCTTGGGGAAGACAATACCAAAATAACAGCTCCCATACCAATGGTCGGGTAGTTTAAAATAAGCCTAGTTCCCACATATATAATACATTCCGGGAAACACAGGTTCTGACCCATCTTTGAAACCCCAAGCCCCCATTACCTTGTAATTGTGTTCACATTCACTGGAACCATTGAATACATTGTTATAATAAAGAGTCTTTTCTCTGTATAGACAGAGTTTCCCCATCTTTTCGAAATCCAGCAACATAGCAGCATTAGCTCCACCATTCGAGGTGCTCCCCATACTTTCAGCCCATTTTGGGATTTTCTGATTCTTGTCATTTGCTTTTCTTTGGAGACTTTCTCTTCTTTTCTCTACCATATTTAGAAATATCTTCTCTTTTTCGTGTAAGAAACATGTTAAGTTATTCTTGTGTGCGTCATCTATATCTATTTTTCCTACAGTTAGAAAATATTCACTCATATAGCATGCTACATCTCTAGTAGTATGGACAGGGTTTAGGTTTCTATTTACAGGAATTTCAGAACATATCACATCTAAGTTAGAATAATAATACTGTAAAGGTCCTTTCTTGTCAAATAAGCTAGCTAAAACACTACAGGAAATTCCATATGTTAGCGGCAAGTGGTGGTACGTCACACCCTCAGCTACCGAAGAAGGCAGCTTCATACAGACATAGCAGTCTTCTATTTCCATTGCTTCTACATAGTGTACTAACAGATTTTCAAATACATTTAAATTAGTTCTATTTTTGATTCTATTATAATGCAGTCCTTCCTCATCTGGTGCTTTTAAGTCTATTTTAGTTTGTCTAAAGCTAAGTGCTCTCTCTTGTGTATCTACTCTTTGTGGTGTATCTCTCATTTGTAGTTCTTCTGTGTCCATTGTCAATTGCTTAGTAGGGTACAGATTAGTATTTTTATTCATCATGTGAAGAATAGCCATTGTTAGTCCTATCCAAAGCACGAGTACTATTGCTACACTACATAAACATACCTTGCAGCATGTTTGTAACCTCTTGCATGCTCATGACGAGCTCAGCTCGTCATGAGCTACAGTGCTCCTGTGGTCATGACGAGCTGAGCTCGTCATGGCCTTTAGAACGCTCGCACGCTGGGCTAATTCCCCTGCTGTGCGAACGTTCTAAAGAAACGGGTGTGGCCATGATGAGCTCAGCTCATCATGAGCATAGGAGCATTGTACTGCATGACGAGCTGAGCTCGTCATGAGCATGGAGGTGCTTTGTGCGCCCCCTGCCCCCAGCACAGCAGGGGAATGTGCGCAGCAGGGAAGCGGTTACACAATTTCTTTTTGGTTTTCCATTAACAGTATGATCAGCCATTTCTGACTAAAAGGAGACTCAACCCCTCTTTGTAACTTTTACACAGTCTTTACCCTGTGCGACTTTCAGGTGGGTCTCACTTCTTCGTCACTTTGATCAGTAATCAATTCTTCATCATTTTCGTTACTTATGTCTAGATTTTCAAAATCTTCCAAAACTATTTCGTTCCAAAACGAATTTCGTTGCGCACACTGCATCACATTTGGTGATGCAGTGTGCGCAACGAAATTCGTTTTATGTATTTAAATGTTTACTTACCTGTAAAACTCCGTAATCCATACATTATTTCCCCCCACCCTGCCCCTCCTCCTGCCCACGTCACCGCCCTATAGAAACACCTACTGCCGACCGCTACTGACAATCCCTATTCTAACTTCCATTGGTTCTGTAACTGGGGTACTAATTTGTTTATTAGAAACGCCCACTACTTGGATCGCTTCTCCGAGAGGGGTAGGTTTTCAACGTCTGCTGTTCTCACAGTAGAACGGGTAGCACCAGTGTCCAACAGAAAGGTGACATCATTTCCTTCAACCTTTCCTTCAATGTATGGCCCTGACTGGTCTACCGGCAGGGAGCCGCCAAGAACACACTCCTCGTCCTCCCCCCTCAGGCACCGTCAGTAAGGTTCTACACACAAGAATGTGTCATTCAAAATAAATTGTGATGTTGCTGCATCTCTCTTTTCCCTTCCTTCCAAATTCGAAGTATCTACACTCTGTTGTGCTTTGCTCCTATAATTTTGCATAGGCGCTAGAGGTATCTGGTTCTGTATTACCTGCTGCTGGGTCTTCCGTGGCACCTCATTCTGCGTCTGTGGTTATAAATCATTATATGGAGAAGTGTGGCTCACTGGTTAGAGGAGGTAGACCTGGAAGCAGAGGTCAGCCCGGGAACAGGGTTCAATCCCCGGCTCGGCGGGGTCTTGAGTCCTAAAATGTCCATGGACTCGACAATTCTCGCTCCGGGACCTACTCGATTCACGGGTTCACACTCTGCGACTCTGGGGAATAGCTTGCTTAATCTCCACAACGGCCCCTCACGGCGGGATGCCTGGCTTTCACCAAGAGGATACCCTGCGGGGGTTATCTCACAGGGGAATACCAGGACAGGTTCCCTAAGCAAGCGCTTAGAAACCGCTCGGTGATTTACGCTATATAAATTCCTGCACATATTGCACATTACCATTCTGCACAGCCTTACACTCGTCCTTCCAGTGCCCCAACTTGCCACACCCGTGGCAGGGGAATTTCTTCTTAGCATCTTCCCTATTGAATATTTCCCTGGGCCTTCCTCCACTTCCATCACCCTTATTCTGGTTGCTAGTCATCTGGTTTAACTGTTGTTCTTGTTGCTCTGCTAATTTCACTTGTGCCCACATGACTTTCTCTTTTAACTCTTTCCGCTTATTTTCTAACTCATCTTCACAATATTTTGCATATTTAAGGACCTCATCTATGTAAATGTAAATGTAAATGTGTTTGTATTTATATGGCGCCTTCTACCCAGAGGTCTTGTAGCGCTGTATTCATACCACTGTGGAACCCTTCCTGGCTTTCCTGTGAGATGTCCACTCCTGGGCACCCCCAAGGTGAAGCCAGGCATCCAAACGCTGCTGGGGCCGTTGTGAAGATTAAGCAAGCTATTGCCCAGAGTCACAGAGTGGGACCCATGATTAGACTAGGCACCGAGGCGAGAATTATCAGGTCCGGGGAGATTGAGTCTAAGAGCCGCCGAGGCAGGAGTTGAACCCTGGACCCGGGCCAGACCTCTGCATCCGGGTCTGCCGCTCTAACTATTGAGCCACACTTCTCCACATGGGCTTAGCCTGCCAATAAATTCAATTGTCTTTAATTCATTGTGAAATTTCTGGTCTCATCCTAGCACAAATCGATAGATAAAATGTGTCATATCTTTCATGTCAAAGTTGTCTAGTCCGCTGTATTGTTTAAATGTCTGTAATAGACGTTCATAATATGAATGCACTGAATCGTCTTTATTCTGAGTGGTTCTATCTATTTTCATCCAGTCTGTCTCTTTTGCAGGCACCTTCCCTTTAAGGTAAAGAATTACCTGATTGCATTTTTTCATTACATCCTCAGAAGGTGCCCCTGTCTTCGGGTCTTTTGGGTACTCATCACTAGGCCAATCAACAGCAATTTTGCATTCTGTCCACAAATCTACGGGGACTACAATGTCAAATAAGCCATCTAAGTCTTTTAAGAGACACTTTGACACCTTTACAAATCTCTCAACCTGTCTGTACCTTTCTACAGGTTTTCGCCGAAGTTTTGGGAAATCATTCGTAAATGACAAAACATCCTGTCGGGACCATGGAACATGCACATAGCCTCCACCTGGTACCTCTCGCATGGGACATCATTTTTCTACCTTTTCTGCTTCTTTTAAAACATACTCTGAAGTCATTTGTCTTGATCGAATCTCTTCCTTTTTCTTTGCCCATCTTGCTTTCCATTTCTCTAGTTCTCCCCATTTTTGCATTAACGTCATCAGCTCTCTTATTTGCACCTTTCTTCCTGACACATTCATGTTTTCTAAATCTTTGTCAGAAAATTCTACTCGGTAAGGTTTCTGCAATACTTTAGATTTACCAATGTCGATTCCCATGCTAGCTGCAGTGTCCATTAATTTCTCATGAAACACCTTCGTATTTCTAGTGATACTTTTGCAAATAAACAGTAATTCATTTTCACTAAGGGTATTTAATCTCTCCAATCCCACATTCCCAGCCATCATTTCTTCTATTTCAATCCTCAATTTATATATATCTAATGGCTTGGGCTGGGTCTTTGGTCTCTATATTTCTCGTGTCCATCAGTCTATCTCTTTAGGAGTTACAACAGTGGCACTTCTTGTTCCTGAAGATGTCTCTATCTGTATTTCTCTCGACGGTAAAGGAGTGGTTTTCCTTATTGAACCACCTTCAGGTTCTCTCATTGGTAAATCCATTAAGGATATTACTGACTCACATTCACTTGCCTGATCATCTATTTTCAGTGGTTCTTTTCTTGGCTGTACTACTGATGTAGTTATAACTGGAGCTTTTGGACTAGCTTGCTTATCTCCATACAAAGGAACAACTGGGCCAATAGTCACTGAAATTGTCAGAGCTTCAGGATTTGTGGTTAATTGAGACATTTTCTGAATTAATTCACTTATCTGTTTATGTAAAGCTTCTCTTTCTCTTTCTTGTAATACCCTTTCGATGGAGGTCTCATGTATTACTTGCGGAATTAAAGGTGGCTTTAAAAACAGGGCAGTCGGATATGCTGTACTTGATACCTCATTATAAGGTGGTTTAAAAAATGGGTTATTCAGATTTACAGTTCTTGGTTCCTCATTATAAGGTGGTGGATTTTTCATTAATAAATCCTCCATGTAATCATCGTCTGAATCACCACTAGTCATTATATGTTTAGATTTCTCAGTCCTTTTACCGGATCACTGAAGCAATATCAAGGTCAAGAATATCGAGTTACAAAAATATCGAGGCAAAAATATAGAATGCCAAAATATCGACCTCCTATCTCCAAACAAGTAAGTACAAAAATATCGAATCAAAAATATTGATGTAAAAAATATAGTTAGTCAAAATATCGAATTTTTTAAAATGCTTTAAATTAATTAAAAATTAATGAAATAATAAATATAATTAACTTAAACATACTTAAAAAACTTAAATAACCTTAAAATTAATTAATAATTAAGGTAAGTAAAAAAAATACAAATAAATGTGTTAATACATATATAACCTGTGGAAAAGAATGGCGTTTTCTTCATATATATATATATATATATATATATATATATATATATATATATATATATACATGCGTAATAATATTAAAATAATTACAATATTTTTACCGTAGGATAGCGGAAAGTGTAAAATATACTATAGCCACTGCAGTGAGTGCAACAGTAGGGAAAGCGTTGGATAGCATAGGGGTAAAAATTACTATTCAGGCGTGGCCAAGATGGCGGCGGAGTAGGACGCCTTTTCGTGCCGCTCCGGCGCTGATCCAACATAGCAACTAATAGCACGATTTTGGGGGCGCCCACGAGCCCCTAAGGTGGCGGAGACATTCGCCTAGCAGAGCGGCGGACGTTGGCGGGGTCCCCGGAGCGGTGTGACCCCCGGAGCACCTGCGAGAGCGTTCGTAACCTGCGGCCTGTGAGACCCCGGGCTTTCCAACCATCGCGGCCCGGCGTGGTCGAGGGGCGGGGCCCTAGATCCGCCTGCAGGCACTGAGCAGACGGACGGCTGATCGGACCAGAGCTTGGACGAGGGAGGTTCTATCGACGAGACCCGGCTCATACCCCGCCACGCCTGGGAGAGGTGGGGCACTGACCCCTGGCCAAGTAGTGACACCTGAACAACCGGTGGCCCCTTGCTACCGCCATCGACTGGCCTCCCCTCGGGGGTGGCGCCAGCGGCCTGCTTGAACTTTTCCGACCTAGGGCCGGGTCGCTGCACAGAGCCGGACGGCGACGGGGCACGGGAGTGACTCTATCGCTCATTGGTGGCGGAGGCTCGGAGGACCGAGGCGGCAGATCACCGGCCCCCTGGAACTCCCGTCTGGGGTTCAGGAGACGCTCACGGGTCGAGTGCCTGAGGGCGGGGAGCCTGGAAGCGCCTGGAGGCGAAGGAAGGGACCGAGAGCTTGGCCCGCCGGCAGGCCCCGCTACTTTCCTTGCCCACGTGGAGCCGACACAGGGCGTGGTGTTCCGCCATGTCTACAGTGCAGCGCAAACGAAAATAGGGGAAGGATAAGGCCTCCCAACAACCGGCCTCCCCTGGAGGGAGTGGGTCATCGAGGCAATCCGATGAAGACGCTCCAGTGACGAAGGCCTTCATGTCGGAGCTGTTTGCCTCCATCAAGGAGGACATATCGGACCTTAGGTCGCAGCTTGCCTCCGACCTGCGGGATGTACGGAGGGACGTGGACGGCATAGGTGAGAGGGTGGCGTCCCTGGAGGACAGGGACCTAAACGTGGCCACAGATGTTCATATGCTCCAGCAAGATATTATCCGCCTCACCGAGCAGAATTTGGACCTCCAACTGCATACGGAAGACCTTGAAAACCGCTCCCGTAGGAACAACATCCGTATACGGGCGGTGCCCTGGGACGGTGAGGCGGGAGACCTCCGGGGATACGTACAGGAGCTGTTTCTCCAGGTCCTAGATGAGGCGGACACGACGGAGGTACGGATGGACAGAGTGCACCGGGTGGGCTTGCCGCGACGAGGGGGAGGCCCTCCCCCCGACATATTGGTGTGCGTCCACGATTTTCAACTCAAGGAGAGGATACTACGGAAGGCCAGGACCATCGACTCATTGCAATTTCGAGGCCATAGGCCCCAGCTGTTCCAGGACTTGGCCGCCTCTACCTTACAAAAACGGAGGGACTTCCGACCTATCACAGCATTCCTGAAAGAGAGGGGGATTGCCTACTCCTGGGGGCACCCTTTCAGAATAATTTTCAGATGGCAGAACCGCCTGGCCCAGGTACGCACACTTCAGGCGGCAAAAGAGCTTTTGGGATTGGCAGATGTTCCATCATCGCAGGCCACGGCGGCCTCCCCATCTCGGCGGCGCCGCCGTTCGAACTCATGGCACAGGGTTGGGCGCTCCCCCGCCGGATCCCCTGCAAGACAACGTCCGGACCTTTCTACCAGCCTGCAGGAACGAGGGGCAGCTGTCGCTTCGGTGGCCTCGGCCACGTTGGCTGCTTCACAGCTCAGCTCTGGGGCGGCGTAATCCCCAAAATGGCGGATTGGCGCCGGGAATGCTCGGGCCTTCTGATCGAGGGTGTACAAGTACTCTGGTGGAGACGACCTTGATTACGGCCAAGGGGAATAGTGGTTTCATTCCTCAGGCCTGTCGCTCAATTGGGGGCTTCCTACGGACTTCGGCCTGCTGATCTTGTTGAGTATGGTTTTTGCACTTTTTTTCCCATTTTTGCACAATGTTCTGTGTTGGTTTGGGGGGGTTTTGGTTGGGGGACTGTTGGGGTGGGGGAGGGAGGGCCGTGACGGCAGACCTTTGGGGATGAATGTAGAGAATGAGTGGTGGAATGCGCGCCATGCTGTAGAGGGGCTGATCCTACGACTGTTCTGGAAACGTTTGGGAGCACGTGGTTGGGGGGAGGGGTGGAAGGAGGGTTGGGCGCCATTTGTATTTCTGATAGCAAGCTCTTTGGGTGGTGTCTATTATGCCGATTAGTATAGGCACTTGGAATGTCAAGGGCTTGAATTCCCCTCAGAAGAGACAGAAGGTCCTGAAATATCTTGTAGACCATCACCTTGATGTTGTGGGGCTGCAGGAAACCCATTTAGCTCGAAAGGATGAAATGCGGCTCCGCCACAGGGCGTACCCCATTGTGTACAGGTCCTCAGCTGTCACGAAGCATCGGGGGGTGGCGTTAATGTTTAAGGCGGCGTTGCATTTTCAGCCTGTGGGAGTCCGCAACGATAGAGAAGGGCGATGGTTGATGGTCAAGGGGCACGTCCAGGGCAGGTTGTGTACATTTGTGGTGCTCTACTTGCCTAATTCGGGCCAAAATAAGTACTTGCAGGGGCTGCTGGAGAAAGTGGGGGACTTTGCGGAAGGGCTTGTGTTCATGATGGGTGATTATAACTTGGTCTGGGATGGGGAGATGGACAGCTCGGGGGGACGAAGGGCTGACACGGGGGTCTTCTCGGGGAGTACGCAGAGGGGGGTGGAAGAGATGGGGCTGGTGGATGGTTGGAGGTTTTTTCACCCTGCTGTGAAGGACTTTACGTTCTTTTCCCATGTACACCACTCCTACTCCCGTCTGGACTACGTCTTCCTCAGCCAGTCCCTTAGAGGGAACATCTTAGATGCCGCCATTCTCCCGATTTCTGTCTCGGATCACAGTCTCCTAGTGCTCACGCTTCGGTGGTCGCCTCCGGACACCGCGAACCGGAAGTGGTACTTCCCAGCCTCGGTGGTCCGAGACGATGTATCCCATCAGGCCTTGCGTCAGGCCATCCGGGACTTTTTTGATAGCAACCCTCCCTCGGACACGTCCCTAATGACCACCTGGGACGCCTTTAAGGCGACGATCAGGGGGACGTGCCTGGGCCTCAACTCGCAATTGAACGCCTTACGTAGGAAGGAGAGGGAAGCGCTGGAGGCAGAGGTGCTCGCGCTTGAGAGGGATCACAAAGCTAATCCCTCGAGGGTGACCCTTCGTCCCCTGACGGCAGTGCGGGGCAAGTTGAAGGCTCACTACACGAATAGGGCTGAACTCACCCTGTTGCGGCTGGGCCGGCTCTCCTACTCTGGGGGTAACAAGATTGGCAGACACCTTGCCCGGCAATTGAAGGATAAGAGGGAGCGTGAATACGTAGGTGGGATTAGAGACTTGGCAGGAGTGCTCCAGCACAGCGACGGGGCGAAGGCTGATGTCTTCGGCCGCTTCTACGCCGCGCTGTACGCGGGGGAAGAGTTGGACGCGGCTGATCAACGTGCATTCCTACAGCGCTTATCGCTTCCGCAGGTGCCAGGGACCTGGAACGATTTACTTGAGGCTCCGATCACAAGGGAGGAGGTCCTCGCGGCTATTAAAAACCTGAAACTCCACAAAGCCCCCGGCCCCGACGGGTTCACCGCTGTCTTTTACCAGACCTATGCGACTGAGGTGTGTGACTTCCTGGTCGCCCTCTTTAACGACATGGCTGGACCCGGGGTGAATTCTGGGACCCTGGCGGAAGCAGTGATCACGGTCCTGCCGAAGCCGGGGAAGGACCCAGAGCAGTGTGCCTCATACCGCCCCATAGCCTTACTCAACATCGACGCCAAGCTCTACTCGGCTATTTTAGCGAGCCGCCTGCAAGACCTGCTGCCGTCGATTATCCATGCGGACCAATCGGGCTTCATCAAAGGCCGCCAGACGCATGATAACACCCGGAGGGTCATCCACCTTATAGAGAAGGCGGACAGGTTCCGCATCCCGGCGGTCTTGGTGGGGCTGGATGCGGAGAAGGCTTTCGACCGAGTGGACTGGGGCTTTCTATTCCACACGTTACGGGCATTTGGCTTTTCCGACCGCTTCATCGCGATGGTGAGAGCTAACTTCTGCAGCCCGCGTTCCCGGGTGGCGGTGAACGGTCACCTGTCGGCCTTCTTCCAACACTCGCGGGGCACTAGGCAGGGATGTCCCCTCTCGCCCTTGCTGTTTGCACTCAGCATTGAACCTCTGGCACTGGCAGTCCGGGAGCATGAGGGGGTGAAGGGCATCCCGTTCACTGGGGAACAGCACAAGATCACCCTGTTTGCAGATGATGTTCTTTTGTCGGTGGCCGACCCCGCTAACTCCCTTCCGTGTGTACGTGATATATTGCTGGAATTTGAGGCGGTGGCCGGCTTCAAGGTTAACTATGGCAAATCGCATGTCCTGAACCTGACCCTATCTCAAGCTGAGGTGGCTCGGGTGAAGGCGACTACGCCGTTGGCCTGGGCCTTGGGCTCCCTGCTATACCTCGGGATTCACCTCACTCCTACAGTAGGCGGTCTCTTTGCGGCCAACTTCCCGCCCCTCATGGCCAGATCGCGCGCGGAACTGGAGAAATGGAAGCCTAGATTCCTGTCCTGGCTGGGACGGGTACATGCTGTTAAAATGGTCCTTCTCCCCAAATATCTATACCTGTTCCAGGCCTTGCCTATTCCACTGCCCTCTACCTTTTTTAGCCACCTCAAATCGATGATGTTGAAATTTGTTTGGCAAGGTGGTCGGGCGCGGCTTTCGTTTACACTCCTGCGGCGCCTGCGGAATGACGGAGGGGTAGGCCTTCCGGACTTCCACCTCTACTACAAGGCGGCCCAACTTAGAGTTTTGGTGGAGTGGTCGCAGCAGTTCTCTGACAAACACTGGCTGCACATGGACCGGAGTGTGGCAGGCCGGTCCATCTGGGACCTAGCGTGGAAGCCGAAGCGAGACCGCCCGGTAAACGCGTACATTAGTACCCCCACGGGGACTACGCTGAAAGTTTGGGACACACTGGCCGGCGACGAGAGCTGGACGACCTTCCCATCCCCATTCACCCCTTTGCATTTTAATCCAGAGTTCCCCCCGGCGCTTACCGAGGGCCCCTTTGACGGTTGGAGGGAGGGGGGATGCCGGGCATTGCTTCACTTGTTCCATGGCCCCGACCCATTGACGTTTGAGAACTGCATGCGGGACTATCAAGTGCCGCCGGGGGAAAGGTACCGGCATTTGCAACTGCTACACTGGGCCACTTCGCCCGCGGTACGAGAAGCGGCAACGAGACCTTTCTCCGACTTTGAGGCCTTTCTCCTGAAGACCTCGGCCATGAAGGGGGCTATCTCCTTTTTATATCAGCTGCTGCTCCGCTCGGCCCTTTCCCCTAGACCACGCTACATGGAGCAATGGGAGGAGATGGTGGGGAGGGATATCACTGACGGAGAATGGTCGGCGCTTTGGAAGGACATGACGCAGTTTAACCACTCCATACTCCTGAGGGAAGCACATTACAAAACCCTAACGCAATGGTACATGGTCCCGGCTCGACTTCATCGCATTTTCCCGGCGGCCACAGACAGGTGTTGGAGGGGTTGTGGCCTTCTGGGGGATTTCCGCCACATTTGGTGGGATTGCCCGATCATTAAGCCCTTCTGGGCCGAGATCTTGTCACATATTAAGGACATTCTGCAGTACCCTATCTATGACTCCCCCGAATTCGTTTTGCTGGGTTTGAGAGATCCCGGCCTGGAACACCAATCGCGAGCCGACAGAAAGATCTTGTGGCTATGCCTCGGCGCAGCCAAGCTCACGCTGGCCTCGGCCTGGAAACGTAAGGAGGCCCCGGCGGTTTCCCTATGGCACTCCAGACTGTGGAGACTTCTGAGTCTCGAGAGAATGGCGGATATATTTATAGGCAAATACAAAAACTTCAAGCATGTGTGGGGCCCCTTGGTGTCCTTCCTTTCTGCTGGCTTGCCTTCGGCTGTTTGCCCGGCGTCATTGAGGAACTTGCACTTGTTTCAGCTCTAGAGTGTGCTTGGTGAATGAATGTGTTTTGCGAGCGGCGCCGTCACGGGGGGGGGAGGGGGGAGTTTTTGGGGGGAAGGGTGGGGAGTTACATTGGGACAGTTACTTCACCGAGATGAGGCCTACTTGATCACCGGAGCGCTCCTGGACTATCTGATGGCTGCACTATTTGAGCTACCCCTTGATGGGGGATTGCTGCGGGACTGCCGACATTACCAGCACTGAAGACTTTTTGTTTTTATGCCCTGCCTCATCTTCCTTTTCAGCCTTCCCACTGTGTGGGACCTTCCGTGCGCCCACTGTAATGTCTTTTGTTAATTGTTATTTTTTCTCTGTATGCAAAATAAAAATTTTACAAAAAAAAAATTACTATTCAAACTCCAGGGAGTGCAACAGTAGGGAAAGCGTTGGTTAGCGTAGGGGTAAACATTACTATTCCTACTCCAAAGAAAGCAACAGTAGGGAAAGCATTGGATAGCGTAGGGGTAAAAATTACTATTCCCACTCCACAGAGTGCAACAGTAGTGAAAGCGTTGGTTAGCGTAGGGGTAAACACTACTATTCCTACTCCAAAGAAAGCAACAGTAGGGAAAGCATTGGATAGCGTACGGGTAAAAATTACTATTCCCACTCCAGAAAGTGCAACAGGAGGAAAAGCGTTGGATAGCGGGAGGGTTAAAATTACTATTTCAACTCCAGAGAGTGCAACAGTAGGGAAAATGTTGGACAGCGTAGGGGTAAAAATTACTATTCCCACTACAGTGAGTGCAACGGTAGGGAAAGCGTTGGATAACGTAGGGGTAAAAATTACTATTCCCACTCCAAAGAGTGCAACAGTAGGGAAAGCGTTGGATAGCGTAGGAGTAAAATTTACTATTCCCACTCCAGTAAGTGCAACAGTAGAGAAAAGGTTGGCTAGCGCTAGGGGTTAAAATTACTATTCCCACTCCAGAAAGTGCAACAGTAGGGAAAGTGTTGGATTGCGGGAGAGTTAAAATGACTATTCTCACTCCAAAGAGTGCAACAGTAGGGAAAGCATTGGATAGCGTGGCGGTAAAAATTACTATTCCCACTCCAGTGACTGCAACAGTAGGGAAAGTGTTGGATAGCGTAGGGGTAAAAATTACTATTCCCACTCCAAAGAGTGCAACAGTAGGGAAAGAGTTAGATAGCTTAGATGTAAAAATTACTATTCCCACTTCAAAGAGTGCAACAGTAGGGAACACGTTGGATAGCGGGAGAGTTAAAATCACTATTCCCACTCCAAAGAGTGCAACAGTAGGGAAAGCGTTGGACAGCGTAGGGGTAAAAATTACTATTCAAACTCCAGAGAGTGCAAAAGTAGGGAAAGTAAATACTTCATATATGAATAAAAATAAATTAAATATTAATACCAAATACGAATTAATTAAAAGTAATTAACCGTTTTATCTAATATAATAATTAATCAATTAAAAATACAAAAAAATAATTATTACAAATTATTACCTATTGATACAAATTATTTACCAATTTTCTCTTACTTCCGTACATATTTTATCATCTGATCCTTAGCAAACCCTAACTATTTTGGATCAGGTCGAGTTTCTGGATGACTTGGATACCATATATATTTCACAAAAATTCAAATTGGGCGAAAGATGCTTATTTCTGTTTACTAAATGCTTTCAATACTTAGCACGTCTATTATTTTCCGTCAACCAACAAACAAGGCGATTTCAAATAATTTCAACCAATGAGTGTGCAGCCTTTATCCTGGGATGAGTTTCCACGCTCCTGCGCTCACCCCTCCTTTACAATACTATCTCAGCTACACGCCCGCTGTCTTGACCAATACCAGCGCGGCTCTGAATGACATCAGCTCAGCTCCGCGACTGACTATCTCCTTCACAAGGTAATACGAAAACTAAATTCTTTTGATTTTAAAATGCAGATTTTATTATTTAACAACGTAAAACATTTGCCACTGTATCCGAGTATTTACAACAAGGGGTGGTGAGGGACAGAGTCTCTGAATTAAACAGAAAGCTCTCACCCAGTCAAGAGATCAGGGCTAGATCCAACACCGTTTTTTAGCTCACTGCACCATCCCAGTTTCAGAACCTGGCTGTATGCAAATTAGTCTGTTCCTGTCCCAGTGCATGATGGGAACAGGGCAAACCAAACTACAAAAGCCAATTCTTACACTGGGAAGGAAACAAGCTCCCGGGGACCGGTTTCTGGCATTACAGCCGTCTTCGGCCCGGTTTGCTTGAATCCTGATGGTGCAATGAGCAAGGGTCTCACATCTGAGAATACCCTTCCACGCTTAGGGTGGACAAAAATATTTACAACAAGGGGTGGTGAGGGACAGAGTCTCTGAATTAAACAGAAAGCTCTCACCCAGTCAAGAGATCAGGGCTAGATCCAACACCGTTTTTTAGCTCACTGCACCATCCCAGTTTCAGAACCTGGCTGTATGCAAATTAGTCTGTTCCTGTCCCAGTGCATGATGGGAACAGGGCAAACCAAACTACAAAAGCCAATTCTTACACTGGGAAGGAAACAAGCTCCCGGGGACCGGTTTCTGGCATTACAGCCGTCTTCGGCCCGGTTTGCTTGAATCCTGATGGTGCAATGAGCAAGGGTCTCACATCTGAGAATACCCTTCCACGCTTAGGGTGGACAAAAATATTTACAACAAGGGGTGGTGAGGGACAGAGTCTCTGAATTAAACAGAAAGCTCTCACCCAGTCAAGAGATCAGGGCTAGATCCAACACCGTTTTTTAGCTCACTGCACCATCCCAGTTTCAGAACCTGGCTGTATGCAAATTAGTCTGTTCCTGTCCCAGTGCATGATGGGAACAGGGCAAACCAAACTACAAAAGCCAATTCTTACACTGGGAAGGAAACAAGCTCCCGGGGACCGGTTTCTGGCATTACAGCCGTCTTCGGCCCGGTTTGCTTGAATCCTGATGGTGCAATGAGCAAGGGTCTCACATCTGAGAATACCCTTCCACGCTTAGGGTGGACAAAAATATTTACAACAAGGGGTGGTGAGGGACAGAGTCTCTGAATTAAACAGAAAGCTCTCACCCAGTCAAGAGATCAGGGCTAGATCCAACACCGTTTTTTAGCTCACTGCACCATCCCAGTTTCAGAACCTGGCTGTATGCAAATTAGTCTGTTCCTGTCCCAGTGCATGATGGGAACAGGGCAAACCAAACTACAAAAGCCAATTCTTACACTGGGAAGGAAACAAACTCCCGGGGACCGGTTTCTGGCATTACAGCCGTCTTCGGCCCGGTTTGCTTGAATCCTGATGGTGCAATGAGCAAGGGTCTCACATCTGAGAATACCCTTCCACGCTTAGGGTGGACAAAAATATTTACAACAAGGGGTGGTGAGGGACAGAGTCTCTGAATTAAACAGAAAGCTCTCACCCAGTCAAGAGATCAGGGCTAGATCCAACACCGTTTTTTAGCTCACTGCACCATCCCAGTTTCAGAACCTGGCTGTATGCAAATTAGTCTGTTCCTGTCCCAGTGCATGATGGGAACAGGGCAAACCAAACTACAAAAGCCAATTCTTACACTGGGAAGGAAACAAGCTCCCGGGGACCGGTTTCTGGCATTACAGCCGTCTTCGGCCCGGTTTGCTTGAATCCTGATGGTGCAATGAGCAAGGGTCTCACATCTGAGAATACCCTTCCACGCTTAGGGTGGACAAAAATATTTACAACAAGGGGTGGTGAGGGACAGAGTCTCTGAATTAAACAGAAAGCTCTCACCCAGTCAAGAGATCAGGGCTAGATCCAACACCGTTTTTTAGCTCACTGCACCATCCCAGTTTCAGAACCTGGCTGTATGCAAATTAGTCTGTTCCTGTCCCAGTGCATGATGGGAACAGGGCAAACCAAACTACAAAAGCCAATTCTTACACTGGGAAGGAAACAAGCTCCCGGGGACCGGTTTCTGGCATTACAGCCGTCTTCGGCCCGGTTTGCTTGAATCCTGATGGTGCAATGAGCAAGGGTCTCACATCTGAGAATACCCTTCCACGCTTAGGGTGGACAAAAATATTTACAACAAGGGGTGGTGAGGGACAGAGTCTCTGAATTAAACAGAAAGCTCTCACCCAGTCAAGAGATCAGGGCTAGATCCAACACCGTTTTTTAGCTCACTGCACCATCCCAGTTTCAGAACCTGGCTGTATGCAAATTAGTCTGTTCCTGTCCCAGTGCATGATGGGAACAGGGCAAACCAAACTACAAAAGCCAATTCTTACACTGGGAAGGAAACAAGCTCCCGGGGACCGGGTTCTGGCATTACAGCCGTCTTCGGCCCGGTTTGCTTGAATCCTGATGGTGCAATGAGCAAGGGTCTCACATCTGAGAATACCCTTCCACGCTTAGGGTGGACAAAAATATTTACAACAAGGGGTGGTGAGGGACAGAGTCTCTGAATTAAACAGAAAGCTCTCACCCAGTCAAGAGATCAGGGCTAGATCCAACACCGTTTTTTAGCTCACTGCACCATCCCAGTTTCAGAACCTGGCTGTATGCAAATTAGTCTGTTCCTGTCCCAGTGCATGATGGGAACAGGGCAAACCAAACTACAAAAGCCAATTCTTACACTGGGAAGGAAACAAGCTCCCGGGGACCGGTTTCTGGCATTACAGCCGTCTTCGGCCCGGTTTGCTTGAATCCTGATGGTGCAATGAGCAAGGGTCTCACATCTGAGAATACCCTTCCACGCTTAGGGTGGACAAAAATATTTACAACAAGGGGTGGTGAGGGACAGAGTCTCTGAATTAAACAGAAAGCTCTCACCCAGTCAAGAGATCAGGGCTAGATCCAACACCGTTTTGTGAGTCCCTTTCTCACTGCTCCATCAGGATTCAAGCAAGCCGGGCCGAAGAGGCTGAAATGCCAGAAACCTGTCCCCGGTAGCTTGTCTCCTTTCTGGTAAAGAATTGGCTTGGTAGTTTAGTCTGCCCTGTTCCCATGATGCACTGGGCCAGGGACAGACTGATTTGCATATAGCCAGGTTCTGAGCTGGGATGGGGCAGTGAGATAAATAACGGTGATGGATCAAGCCCTGATCTTTGGACTGGGTAAGAGTGGTCTGCTCAATTCAGACACTCTGTTCATCACCACCCCCTTTTGTAAATCGATTTTGGCCACTATAGGTGTGGCAGGGTATACTCAGACATGAGTCCCTTTCTCACTGCTCCATCAGGATTCAAGCAAGCCGGGCCGAAGAGGCTGAAATGCCAGAAACCGGTCCCCGGTAGCTTGTCTCCTTTCTGGTAAAGAATTGGCTTGGTAGTTTAGTCTGCCCTGTTCCCATGATGCACTGGGCCAGGGACAGACTGATTTGCATATAGCCAGGTTCTGAGCTGGGATGGGGCAGTGAGATAAATAACGGTGATGGATCAAGCCCTGATCTTTGGACTGGGTAAGAGTGGTCTGCTCAATTCAGACACTCTGTTCATCACCACCCCCTTTTGTAAATCGACTGTATCCGAGTGACTCAAAAGGAAAGATATATTTCACTGCAACTAAATCCCTTCCGTTTACTTTTCATGCACTACGAGTAGAACCTTCCGCCTACCCTTCACACATTAGAGAACCTGCTACTCCTTCAGACTTTATCCACTCCTGGATATATACTAAGACCGAAGTTTCACCAGCGAACTCCTTTGCTATCAGTCAAGCTCAGACGAACCTGCTAATCATTCCGTTTGACCCTTACTAGGTGATATCACAACAAAAGTTTTGCTAGAAAACTCTTTGCTATCATTTATTCACACATTCATACAGAAAACCCTAAATAGTACTTCCGGTTCTGCCAACCATGCACTAATTTCCTCTAGGTAAGTGACCTCACGGCGATGTGGCTTCTATTTACCTGTCAGGGGTCACGACGATCCTTTTCGCGCAGGCACGAGCTAGGGATGCCGAAACTCCATTTCCCGGCAGCCTGTGGAGGACGCTCCACGTCAGACGCAACGTTGCCAGGGCGTCCCACGTGATGTAAAAGTACAGTCAAAGGCGAGGTGGCAAGAGGAATAGCTGCCGATTATTTCTTCGCTATGGATCACTCTGCATTTCCGGCTGTTCTATGATTCCTGGTTCAATACTTTGCTCTCTGTTCTGTTTCATTGTTCTAGATTCCTGCGGAGATAGCTGGCCTCAGTACTGTGTTTAACGCAGCCAGGATATATTGCAGTACTGCAGTTCGTCCTATTTTGGGATACAAACATTTGCTGTGATTGTAATTCTATTGAATACTTTGCACGCTGCTTTTCCCTGAGATATATTTCCCAACGTTGGCGAACTCCTGATTTCCATTAAGTTCATGCGAGGGAAATAAGGGCTACAGTGCTTTTCGTTATTTCATACTTTAAGTGCACATTTATTTGGAAGCCTCGTGAGGCTTAACGCTCTTATTTTGGGAAATGCACTAGATATCGGGAGGAGTGACGTAACTCTCCAGATATCACCTGAGATACTCTGTGCTACTTGATTTGGGTGTTACGGAGTTGTGACTTTCGGGGGATGAATGCAATTCACCCAGTTTATTTGCGTTCATCCATAATCACATGATTGTATAATTGTTATGTTTATATTTCCTAACAGGGCGGTACACAGATGTTCTGTTTGAGTCACAGAAAATACCTTCTAATTTCAGGTAGAATATAGAGACAGGCTGAAAGAGGTTTAGAAGGTTAAGGACTGTATAATTTTGACATGCTTATGGGTTGTTTCAGATATCCTGTGTAAGAAATAGAGGTGCAAGCTCAACACTCCCCTGTATGTTGGTGCACGTTGTTTTTCTTTACAGGTTAGTATAGTCATAGTGTTCTGCGCACACCATTCTATCACGAAGTCATACATAACACATAATAATCATATTCCTTTTTTCTTTCTCATTTCAGGTCTCCCTCCCTGCTGTCCCCATCCTTTTCTTCCCTCGCTCACCTTCCTTTTAGTCTGTGTATATTTTATGTCCAGACTTAAGGCAAATGAGGGGTGGACCCCATAGAGCATTGGTTCAATCCTGAGGAAACCTTCAGGCCTGGGACATTACCACCCGCTATTCTGCCCCCGGGGATTCCAGACAAACATATAACAGGTACGAACGATTTTGGTTAATACATAAAATTCAATATAGCAGCATCAAATAAATAACATTTCAATAATACCACATTTGATCGATCAATGAAACATGAACCATAACCAATAAAGTAACTACCTATCTTTAACTAATCCCTAACCATACTACTGCTACCAAAGAAATATACTGATAGAGCATGCAGGTCACCTGACTATAATTTTACCAACACTCACCTGGGCCCATAATTCAATAACACATTTATTCAATCAGGTAACCCACACTCTACTACCAGTTTATTTTATTCCACTAATTCCTATACCATTAACTCACCAATCCTTGTCACTGGTACCTATGACCACAATGGATTAGGGAGTTATGTAAGGAAAGGTAAACAAAATACACCATAACATTTGCACTCATATAATAACCACAGACTCAGGGTAGGTTCAAACTCTTTATCTAGTCTTCATCAAACGTCATGAGCCACAGACTGAAAGTGATTAAATATCAATAACCAAGATCAGAAACAGCGTATAGCTATGCAAAAGATAGATTATGCCAACTATTTAGCAAAGTTTGAAATAACGGGTAGGTAAAACAAGGAACATACTATTTCGATAAACAGACTTTCGCAACTTTGACTAAAGGAGGGTAAAGAAAGGGAACACACTAAACCCAAAAACTTTCGTGATTATTAACGTTTTGGAAAAAGGGAACACATTATGCAATATCGAGACTCAAATTTAGCACATAACTATAAGGAAGGGAGGACATTGGAACAAACTATAAATGCAGATAACCAAGCTTAATTTCTTAAAGGGAGGGTGAAGAAAAAGGAACATGTGCTATCATGGAAAAACATTTAGCATTAACTAAAGGTGGGTAAGAAAGTGGAACACGCTAATAGACAGTAAAACATTGAATTTGTCATTTACCAAGGGAAGGGAAAGAAAAGGAACATATGCAATCAAAGCTTTGCAAATTCAGGGAAGGTAATGAAAACGACGCAAATTATATTGACAATTACCCACACAGATTTATATTTACCTAGAATGGTATGAAGACCAACATGATGGTCAATACAGCATCATGGCAGCAAGAACATCCCTCAGCACCATACTGAACATGGGCTGTGACATCCCTCCAGCGCTATCCACGGTCTCTAGGAAGGAACCTGTCGCAAAAAAGTAGAGTGCTGCCATCACCTTGTATGTGGGTGTGAATGCCGTAGGATAGTGACGGCGAGGCTGCAGGTGGGGCTCCAATAGATCACACATGATCTTCAGTGTTGGTCTGTCCAGGGGGAATTTCCAAATTAATGCAATGTCAGCTACCTTCATGGTGAATTACCACGACATTGGGACCACCAAACAGCCTTGGGTACTGTGCCAGCACCTCGTCCACAAGGACGTCTAGCTCCTCGCTGGTGAATGGACTGGCACGAATCTTCTCTGCCATGGCTCACTTTGCCACTGGATTGAGGCAAGCCGGGCTGCAGACGGCTGGAATGCCAGAAACCGGTCCTCGGAAGCTTGTTTCCGGTCCAGGAAAGGCATGGCTTGGCAGTTCGGCTGGACTGTTTCCATGAAGCACAGGGTCAGACTGATTTGCATATAGCCATGTCTGAACTGGGGTGGCAGAGTGGGCTAAAGAAAGGTGATGGATTAAACCCAGATCTTTTGACTGGGTGTGAGTGTTTGATTGGTTCAAGTGCTCCGTCCATTACCACCCCCTTTTGTACCACTTTTGGCCACCATAAGTGTGGCAGGGTATGCTGAGAATTGAGTCCCTTGCTCACTTTGCTACTGGGTTCAAGCAAGCCGGGCTGAAGACGGCTGGAATGCCAGAAACCGGTCCTCGGAAGCTTGTTTCCGGTCCAGGAAAGGCATAGCTTGGCAGTTCTGGCTGGGCTGTTCCAATGAGGCACAGGGTCAGACTGATTTGCAAATAGTCATGTCTGAACTGGGGTGACAGAGTGGGCTAAAGAACGGTGATGGATTAAACCCAGATCTTTTGACTGGGTGTGAGTGTTTGATTGGTTCAGATGCTCTGTCCATTACCACCCCCTTTCGTACCGCTTTTGGCCGCCATAAGTGTGGCAGGGTATGCTCAGACGTGAGTCCCTTGCTCACTTTGCCACTGAATTCAAGAAAGCCGGGCTGAAAACGACTGGAATGCCAGAAACCGGTCCTCTGAAGCTTGTTTCTGGTCCAGGGAAGGCATGGTTTGGCAGTTCGGGCTGGACTGTTCCCATGAGGCACAGGGTCAGACTGATTTGCATATGCCATGTCTGAACTGGGGTGGCAGAGTGGTCTAAAGAACGGTGATGGATTAAACCAAGATCTTCTGACTGGGTGTGAGTGTTTGATTGGTTCAGATGCTCTGTCCATTACCACCCCCTTTTGTACCAGCACCACCCCTTGCACAAGTGCGGAAGCCATTGGCATTTCGACATGTGTACATAGCGGTGGACATGCACCGCCAGCTCGTAGGCGGTCTTTGGATGATTTTGAATGATGCACTATCGTGGTAGCACACCCAGGGAACCCGTGGTGCATCACCGCCATGGAGCATTGCCCACAGCCAATGGGAGAGATGATCGCGGTGGCATGATGCACATTTGAAAAACGCGGAAGGTGTGCTCCGCCAGTGCGTAGGCGGTCATTGGATGATTTTGAATGATGCACCATCGCGGTAGCGCACCCCGGGCACCCGCGGTGAATCACCGCCATGGAGCATTGCCCACAGCCAATGGGAGCGATGATCACGGTGGCATGATGCACATTTGAAAACCGCGGAAGGTGTGCTCCGCCAGCGCGTAGGCGGTCATTGGATGATTTTGAAAGAGGCAGACCTGGACAACCAATTGGTGCTGCTTTGCAGCTTACAGATGACCCCAGGGGCTATAAGTGTGTGGGAGTGAGCCTCACATTTCCACTGATCACAGAGCCTGCTGCCTGGGACCCTCTCCTGCTGCTGCCTCCTGAGCCTGCTGCCTGTGACCCTCTCCTGCTGCTGCCTCCTGAGGCTGCTGCCTGGGACCCCTCACCACTCACTTCTGCCACAGGTGTTCCATGTCCACAGGGATGGCAAGGACAGAGAAGATCCGTGCCAGTCCATTCACCAGCGAGGAGCTAGAGGTCCTTGTGGACGAGGTGCTGGCACAGTACCCAAGGCTGTTTGGTGGTCCCAATGTCGTGGTAATTCACCATGAAGGTAGCTGTCTGGCAGGGGGTTGTGCTGCTGCAGTATATGCCTGAGGCTGTGGAGTTGTGTCATACACTGACAGACAAGCTGTCTCCAGGGCGAGGGAGTGTGTATGTCACAATGTCACTCTTTGCCATGCCTGCTCCTGTATGTGTGAGTGGGGAGTGTCACATTGTCAGCTATAAAGAGCCACCAAATGTTTGCCATGTAGGTGCCAGGACAGTAATTGCTTGTGTGCGTATTTCTGTGTGCCCCTGTTGTCTGACTCAGTGTGACCCAGGGTGTCAGACCAGTGGCTGCCCACACATAAGAAAAACACCACCAGACTTACATGTTCCTTGCACCAGTTCCTTCACACTGAATATTACATATGCCACATCTGTGCCCTGTGTAATGGCAGACTTACACACTTCTGACGATGCACATAATGTTAATGCATCTTGCATTTGTGAGATTATCCTGGACCCTCTAAGCCCCAATGTGTGCATGCAATCACATCTGTGTGGGCCATGCTAAGTGCCCTTGCGAGGGGTCCCCCAGTTTGGGAGGGAGGGAGGTTACAATAGGTCCTGAGTCTGGGTCTTGCTACTGTACTGATTGATGTTGGTACCTGACATTGTGGAACTGGTCATTAACACTTATTTTATCTCATACATGCAGCTCAAGGTAAACCAGCGTAAGGCAGTGGGGAGGGCCATTGCGGCAAAGGTGCGAGCCCTGGGGGTATCCAACCTTAGATGCACCCACTGCCACAAGAGGTGGGACGACATCAGTCGGCTTGCAAAAACCGTGGCTGAGATGACATTGGGGATGCAACCACGCACAGGGCATTTGGCACGGCGCAGCATGACTCCAGTGATGGCACGCATCTTGGCAGTGACTCATCCAGACCTGAATGCACGTCTGAAGGAGCATGGCAAGCAAGGCAGGGCTGGTGAGTATCTGGGGACCGTGACTTTAGCTTGGAGTGGATGTATGTGTACAGGGCCTGTGGCAGCGTTGAGCCATGCGATGTGCGTGTGTTGCTGTGCTGTGCTGGGTCTTGTGAGTGGCTGCTGTGATGTGTGCTTATATCAGGTACTGTGCCACCCTGGCCTTACTGAGCAGGTCCTCCATGCTGTACTTTCACATTGCTAGATGTGTTGGGATCCACATGGTCATTGAGCGTTGGGATGGTGTGGGTGATCTATTATGGGGTGAACAGCAGTGTCCACTTGCTGAGTGTGAATTTATGTATGCCGACTTTGCCTGCACCATGGTCGTTGGTGCCCCAACATCTGCAAATCATGTGCCACAGATTGCCACATGGTGCTTGCTATGTCCTAGGTGGCATTGGGGACTGTGATGTCCTAATAGGTGTGTGTGTTGTCCCCTCCTGTTCCCTGAAGATCTGTTAGTGGTTACAAGTGTTGTACCCTCATCATGTCCCAAGGTGTGGGCAGGCCAAGTTGTGTGTGTGGTACACTTCATCTACAGGCAGGGTGTAGACTGTGTGGCATCAACATGGCTCACTCATGGCAGATATTCAGCTTTGCAGGCACTGTTGCGGTCTATGTTGTGTGTTGTTGCACAGTGATTGCAGGGGGTGGTGGTTACCATGTAGATGTGGGCCTCCACTGTAGTGCATTGTCTTGAATTCCTGTGTGTGACCAGATGATGACACTTAAACAACCCTGTATCTCTCTCTCATGCAGATTCGCAAGAGACCACGGAGGAACATGAGCCCAAACCCAATGGTGCCGAGAGTAGCACTACAGCTGCAGCGGAGGCCAGTGATACAGAGGCCTATGGCCTGGGTGGCATTGGGGACTGTAATGTCCTAATAGGTGTGTGTGTTGTCCCCTCCTGTTCCCTGAAGGTATGTTAGTGGTAACAAGTGTTGTACCCTCATCATGTCCCAAGGTGTGGGCAGGCCAAGTTGTGTGTGTGGTACACTTCATCTACAGGCAGGGTGTAGTGCTGTGTGGCATCAACATGTCTCACTCATGGCAGATGTTCAGCTTTGCAGGCACTGTTGTGGTCTATGTTGTGTGTTGTTGCACAGTGATTGCAGGGGGTGGTGGTTACCATGTAGATGTGGGCCTTCACTGTAGTGCATTGTCTTGAATTCCTGTTTGTGACCAGATGATGACACTTAAACAACCCTGTATCTCTCTCTCATGCAGATTCGCAAGAGACCATGGAGGAACATGAGCCCAACCCCCGTGGTGCCGAGAGTAGCACTACAGCTGCAGCGGAGGCCAGTGATACAGAGCCCACCAGCGCATCTGAGGGAGACAGAAGTATGCAGGAGGAATATGTGGTTGAGACACAGAGTAGCACTTCATCTGATGCCAGTGGGGATGTATCCATGCTGGCAGACACAGGGGTTCGGGAGTCTGCATCATCATCTACCACCCAGCGGCCAGTGCCCAGCCTCCCATCCACTTCTTCTGGTGCTGCCTGTATCCGTGTCACTAAGAGGGGACGAGTCACATTCACACCTGGCACCGCTGCCCCTGCTCCTGTCCCCCCTGCTGCTTTCACTACAGCGTGTGTAGAGCTCCTGCCCCAGCTCTGTGTGGGCCAGACCGCCCTGCTCAATGCCTTCAGTGACCATGACAAGAAATTAGGCCAGGTGGTTGCATACATGGAGGGCATACACTCTGACGTGGGTGGGCTACACCGTACAGTCCAGGCGTTGTCATCCACAGTGTGTCAGCCCTTCAACAGGCACATGCACCCATTGCAGCTCAGGTGCCTTTGTCCACCCCCCAGTCAGTGGCCACATCAGGTGACAGTGACCAGGGTTCGCCTGCGCCACCAAACAGATACAGCACAAGGAGCACACAACAGACACAACCCAGGCACTCCCGCCCACAGACACCATCCCCACGGAAGGGCAGGGCCACCCCACAATGCACAGACAAGAGCCAATCAGGGAAGATCAAGGGCAGGCGGTCAATGAGGCAGACATCAGGCTCACATGCCGCAGAGGCATCACCGGCAAAAGACCCTCCTGTCACTGACACTTCACACAGACCTACACATGCAGTGTCTGTGTCCATTGAGGAGGTGTTGCATTTCAAGGGTACACCTAGGAAGAGCACAGGGACACATCCACCCACCACATCTACCCCAATTCCGAGTCCATTGAAGCAGGTGGAGGAGGGCACTGTAGAGACCACCCCTGGCAAAAAGGCAAAGCAGGGCACTGTAGACACCACCCCTGGCAAAAAGTCAAAGCAGGCCACTGTCGACACCACCCCTGGCACAAATTCAAAGCAGGTCACTGTCAACACCACCCCTGGCAAAAAGGCAAAGCAGGGCACTGTAGACACCACCCCTGGCAAAAAGTCAAAGTAGGGCACTGTAGACACCACCCCTGGCACAAAAGCAAAGCAGGCCACTGTCGACACCAGCCCTGGCACAAAGGCAAAGCAGGCCACTGTCGACACCATCCCTGGCAAAAAGCAAAGCAGGGCACTGTAGACACCACCCTTGGATAAAAATTCAAAGCAGGGCGCTGTAGACACCACCCCTGGCACAAAGGCAAAGCAGGCCACTGTCGACACCACCCCTGGCACAAAGGCAAAGCAGGCCACTGTCGACACCACCCCTGGCACAAAGGCAAAGCAGGGGGTACACCAGGCAAAGAAGGGAAAGAGGTCCTGAGGCGTAGCCAGACCTAGTGTTCCGCAGATTCCAGCACATCACCAGAGGTAGTGCCAGTGTCTGCACCTGATGTGGGACAATTGGTGTGTGTGCCTGTTGGGTCATCAACACTTCCCATCAACCCCAAGACAGGGAAGCCAATTCATATTCCCAAAAAGTGGAATGGCACTCCTCCAACCTCTCCCACCCACACTGTGTCAGAAGTCTGCATGACTCCACCTCCACTTGCCACTATGCCAACTGGTCCACACAGCCCTCCAGCTTGCAAATCCACTGTTAGCACCATATCACCTGGGGCTCTGTCACCCCAGTTAAGTGTGCCTGCTGTCACCGACACACAGCCAGGTCCAAGCCTGCATTACTTCCAGGAGTGAGTTGACATCCCCCTCATGCGCCTGTGCATCATACAGGTGTGCTAGTCCTGACCATTTTTTACTAGCATGGACAGTGGCCCTGTTTCTCTGCTGTGTTGGCCTCTCCCCTGCCTTGGACACTGGCCCTGTTGCTCTGCTGTGTCGTGCTCTCACCTGTGCCTTGGACACTGGCCCTGTTGCTAAGCTGTGTTGGCCTCTCCCCTGCCATGGACACTGGCCCTGTTGCTCTGCTGTATCATGCGCCCACCTGTGTCTTGGACACTGGCCCTCTTGCTCTGCTGTGTCATACTCTCACCTGTGCCTTGGACACTGGCCCTGTTGCTCTGCTGTGTTGGCCTCTCCCCTGCCATGGACACTGGCCCTTTTGCTCTGCTGTGTCATACTCTCACCTGTGCCTTGGACACTGGCCCTGTTGCTCTGCTGTGTCGTACTCTCACCTGTGCCTTGGACACTGGCCCTGTTGCTCTGCTGTGTTGGCCTCTCCCCTGCCATGGAAACTGGCCCTTTTGCTCTGCTGAGTCGTGCTCTAACCTGTGCCTTGGACACTGGCCCTGTTGCTCTGCTGGGTTGGCCTCTCTCCTGCCATGGACACTGGCCCTGTTGCTCTTCTGTGTCGTGCTCTCACCTGTGCCTTGGACACTGGCCCTGTTGCTCTGCTGTGTCGTGCTCTCACCTGTGCCTTGGCCACTGGCCCTGTTGGTCTGCTGTGTTGGCCTCTCCCCTGCCATGGACACTGGCCCTGTTGCTCCGCTGTGTTGGCCTCTCCCCTGCCATGGACACTGGCCCTGTTGCTCTGCTGTGTCGTGCTCTTACCTGTGCCTTGGACACTGGCCCTGTTGCTCTGCTGTGTCGTGCTCTCACGTGTGCCTTGGACACTGGCCCTGTTGCTCTGCTGTGTTGTGCTCTCACCTGTGCCTTGGACACTGGCCCTGTTGCTCTGCTGTGTTGGCCTCTCCCCTGCCATGGACACTGGCCCGGTTGCTCTTCTGTGTCGTGCTCTCACCTGTGCCTTGGACACTAGCCCTGTTGCTCTGCTGTGTCGTACTCTCACCTGTGCCTTGGACACTGATTCTGTTGCTCTGCTATGTTGGCCTCTCCCCTGCCATGGACACTGGCCCTGTTGCTCTGCTGTGTTGTGCTCTCCCCTGTGCCTTGGACACTGGCCCTGTTGCTCTGCTGTGTTGGCCTCTCCCCTGCCATGGACACTGGCCCTGTTGCTCTGCTGTGTCTTGCTCTCCCCTGTGCCATGGACACTGGCCTTCCTGTTTGTGTTTCACCTGTGCATGGTATATAGCATTTTTCCATCATTTTGACCCTTGCTGTTGTCTACTATTGTTGTACCGCTGCATCTGTGCAATATGTGAATTAATACAGTTACTTCTGGTGTGTGTTTTGTCAGTGTCCTTGCTGATTTCAGTTCTGTTCCCATTTGATTTCCTGTGCACCATGGTCCATGTATCACTTCAACATTGCAATGCTCTTTGCAGCCATCATAGTTTTGGTCAGGGGTGACAGGGTCTTAAGTCCTTTCTGAGCCTGCCAATGGTGTGATCTGCGATGGCTATTTTACCTGGCATGCAGTCATCTTGTTATTGCAGTTGTTGCCTACACTGTTCACAGGTCTGGTTGGGGGACACTCCCAGCACAGGGCGTGATGCTGTGCAAATGTATCGAAGCTGGCTGAGATATGTAATGGCGTATGTGTGTGGATTGCTTTCTGTGTGCCCAGCATTGTATGTGTATGGTCATCTTGTGTTGGGCCTTGGTCCTGGTGCCATGGACTACATGAGATGCGTGGTGCTGGGTATAGCAGAGGTGTGCAATGTGGAGGGTGTGAGTTTGTAGTGGATGTGTGTGTGCCCCTGTGTTGTGTGAGACACACATGTGTTACCCAGGAGTTGTATGCCTGTTGTTTGTTTTGACTTGCCCTGGGTAGAGAATTGTATGCACTTGTGTGAGCTGTTTGTAGTGCACTGTGTTGTGTTTTGGTGTGTCTAATGTGTTGTGTGTGACTCCTCCTTGTTGTGTTTGTCATTTTGGAGTGTACAAAGTGTGTGAGTTGCACATCAGTGTTGTGTTTGTTTGATCCTCAATGTGTCTTGGGTGTTTTAGTGTAGACTGTGTGGCACTGCTGCTCCACACTGGCATTGTGTTTGTGTTTGTCATGCATTGCAGGCACATGGTGGTTTTGGCACTCCTGTATGGCATGGTGTGTGTGGTTTTAGGCCATCCCCTATGTGTGCCACTTGTGCATGCCCATTGTGGGTGTTAAGTTCCTCTATTTGTGTGTGTGACAACCCTTACATGTCTCCTATGACATGCAGGCTGTTTGACTTAGATATCAGCTTTCCCCTTGGTTTCCATGTGTGTGTGCCTAGCCATCACTTCATGTGTGGGCTTGTGCTTTGTAGTGCAGATCTTGGGCCATAAGCGCTAATGCTTTGTGTGCTGTCCTTGTGCTAATGGTCATTCTGTAGTGGTCATGTGCACTTCAGCTGTGTGTGCTGGCCAGTGCTCTGGTGGAGGTGGCTGTGCTCTTGTATCCCAGAGTGGTGCATGTGTAGTTGTTGTGTTGGATGTGTGGATGTAGGGTGTGGTATTGCTTCAGTTTCTGCATGTGGTGTTGTATTTGTGCAGTGCTGATTTGTGTTGTGTGGTGCAGTTGTGTCAATCATGCCTGTTCTGCAGACAATGCTTGTCATGCATGCGGTGCTGTGTGTATGTGGCCTTTGCATTGCCTGATGTGCATCCCCTGATGTCTTGTGGTGTTTGTTGATTGAGGTTTCATGTGCATCTGTGATGGGTTTGATGTGGCTGTGTGTGTTGGTCCACATGCACTTCTTGTGGGATTTGTGTTATGGTGTGTGTGTTTTGTTCCTGAGTGATGTTGTTGTGTACTCCTGTTGTGTGTGTCCTCCCATTGATTTTCCCCAGTTTGGCTGACAGGGTATGTGTGTTTCTGTTGGAGTTCAGTATGTGTTCCTGTATTGTTTGTTGTTGTTCTTGTGCAGGCATCGGTTGAGGCATCCCTGTGTGTGTGTTGTGTGTGTGGCTTTACCCAGGGTGTGTGTTTTTTTGTGTGTGTGTGTGTGTGTGTGTGCTGGCAAGGATTGTGAGCCTTGAGTGTGTGTGGTAGTGGTGTTGTGTGTTCCTTGTCTGCCACTCCTGCAGTGGCTATCTCCCTAGTTGTGTGTTGTGTGGTGCAGGGACTGTGTATTGTGCTTGTTGTTGCAATGCTTTTTGGTGTGCATGGGAGTGCACGGGATGGGCGCCTGGCCTGTGGGTTTATTGGTTGTGTTGCTGTGTGGTTGGGGGCTGTGTGTCCCTGTGGTGTTTGTGTCCTGCCAATGCCTTGGATTGGCCTGCCTTTTGCATAGTGCGCATGTGTTGACTGTGACGGGGACTTGACCTGGACCGGGATGTTGCTGCTGGTTGGTGTTCGATGTGTGTCCCAGATGCTGAGGGGTGCCTTGTTGTGAGGTGGGTGATGTGTGGTTGCCCGTGTGGATGTGTTGTGTCTTTTGCAGGGTGTCTGTGTGGTGATTGGACCCTGTGTCGGCCTGTGTGTCGTGTGATGCATATGTGTATTAGCGTACCTGCGGCGGCATCCGCGGCGGCCCATCTGGTGATAGTGTTGTAGGAGGAAAATCACTGGATGCATATGGAGGGCTGGGTTCATGGTGGTCAGGACCAGGTATCAGCTATCTTGCTCCGCTGTCAAGTTTCCGCCTGCTCAGGCTGGGCGGTGTCTCCGCTGCGGTGCATCTGCTTGTTTGGGCCATCCTAATTTGTCTGGCGGGGCGGACGTCATTCGGGATGGCAGAGAGTCTCGATTGGCTCCCGCCGCGGCAGTGGCGGGCGCACTTTGATGGCGGTGCGCGTCGCTCCGCGGCGGACGGGAAATGACCTATGTTTACCTATCCTAATGTGGCGGACGGGAGTTCCGCTGCTCGCGGGCGAAAAAAGCTGTTTTTGGGCCCCGCCACCACCGCGGTGGTGCCACCGCCCAACATCCTAATGGACCCCTATGTGTTTTTTAAAATACCCCTCACACACTAAGAATCCCTTCATCATTCCCCGACTAGTCGACAGGCGGAAAAGCGGCGGACGGGCTTTCCGTCCGGCGTTGAGGGCCCCCCAGCCACACTAATATGGTTGGGGGGTTTTCAGGTATGGATGGCAGATGGATCGCATCCGCCGGGCCAGCGGTGGCTACTGCCAGCCCAGCGAGGGCGATCCGCCCGCCATCCTAACAGGCCCCTAAGCGTTCCGCCAACTAAATTACAGATTTCACAATACACATATTGAAAAAGATTAAGCAACATGTATTGAATTTAACCACCTTTTTGGGCCACCACAACAGTTACATATAATAGTGTATTTGGCAAAAAGCATTTCCATCTTTTCATACACTTTAATGCTACATTTCTTGTAATTTCCACAGTTCTCTTGATGCCACTGCACTCTTTAAATGTTCAATTTACGGCATTGTACTGTTATGGAATTTACATTATGCTACTCCACTTTACGGGCACTACAGTTCACAACACTACATTCTAAGCTAATCCACTGTACACTACTCCACTATACTAGACTAAACTTAAATGTACTCCATTGCAATGTACACCACTATACTCTATGCTGTTATACTGTTCATCACTGTATTCTATCACACTTTTGTGTAAGCCCCTAAACTGTACTGCTACCAACTCAACGTTATTCCACTGTACCCTACTCCAATTTACACTATCCTACTACATGCTATTCCTCTATGGCCCACATGATAGAACACTACTGTAATGTTTGCTATTCCAGTCTCCGCTACTACACTGTACGTCACTCCATTGTTCTAACATGCACTATATGTCACTGTACTATACTACAATCAACTGTATGCATTTCACTTTACAGGAGTACATTCTGCGCCACTCCACTGAACAACACTTCACTATACGCAACTACACGGTACGTTTCTATAATTAACCCGATTGAGGTGGATAGCACTGTACTGTACCCTTCTCCATGATATACCACTACAATCAGTTAGCACCACTAAACTCAACTTTATTAAAGTAAACACTATTAAATTCTACTGTACTTTACTCTGGTTTATGCTACTCCACTATATGCTATTGCACTGTACTGTATTATACTCTACCACACTGTAGTCTACTACAGTATACTGTTTTGCACCACTGCACTATATGGCACTCGAATATACGTCACTCGGTTCTACACAATTTAACATTAGAACACTACACTGTTCCACACTCCACTTTAGGTAATCCTGCTGTACACCACTAAACTTTAGACCGCTCAACTCTATAGCACTCCAGTATAACACACTCCAGTGTGCGCTATTTCACTTTATGCCACTTCAATGTATGCCACTCCACTGTACACCACCCCACTGTACACCACTCCACGTGCTATTTCAGTACATGATATTCCAATATTGGTCCCTAAACTGTACTAAATCCAGTGTTTATCACCACACCATATGCTACTACAGTATACTCAAATACAATAATCAGTAATTACAGAATGTCAATCCACTTTATCAGACTCAACTCCATGCTATCCCACAGCATACCAGTGCACTGTACACCACCAGACTCTCCCACTCCAATGAACTTCACTCTACTGTATCCGGGTTCACTGTGCGTCACTCCACTCCGCTGTATGGAATTCCACTACACTACTCCACAATACCTCATTGCACTTTACTCCACTTCATTGTACCACATTATACTGTCTCAGGGTACACTATCCACCACTATATTGTACCACACTCCACTAAATAACACACCACTCCACTGACTTAAACTGGACACATTTTACAAAAGTGTTTATAGCATTGTAAAAACCAATGAAACTCACACAAAGAATGTTACCCATCAGTTATAGTTGGGAACACTTTATTTTATGTTTGATATACAAACCCAAATTACCGTCCACAAAAATCAGAAACTTAATCTGTGACAAACACACCTTAAACTACAGAAGCATAATAAATAACTTATTGATAGTTATCTCTTGAAATTTTAATTTATGGACCACTTTCATATTACCATAAGTCATACTTATAACTCACAATTATACTTATGCACTACCTTTCAATTCATATCACTTGCTCACCTCTGAATATAGTTGTGCCACGTCACTCGCCACACTACATTACCTATACCTCGCCACCGTACCATGCACTGTGTACTGACTAACAATATATTTGCTGATGTTATCACTATTTTATTTACTGTAATAATTCCACATGCTGTAACCTAGGTAATAGGAAATTAAATTAAAATACATTTAAAAGATATACAAAGTGCTACAAATGCCTGATGATGTAAAGGTGGTAATGAGGTTTGTCTTATGGCAGGAAACGAAGCACAACTAAGGATATAAAGATCACAAGGATCCAGAGCTTCATTAAAAAGTGAAAAGCCAGGTTTTTAGTGCCTTTGGGAAAGGAGTGTGAGCCTGAAAGCCATAGATGGAGCAGGGGAGGGTATTCCAAAATGTGACGCAGCCACAGTGAAAGCCCGGCATCACCACCTTGCCCTTGGAATTTTGGAATGATTACACAATAGTGGTTTCGGCGAGCAAAGTGATCTTGAAGCAATATACCGTAGGAACATGGCATCGGTCCTTCTTGGTCTAGTGCTTTGTGGTGCCTTGTGAACAATGCACAAGCCTTTAAAGACAATGTGTTTGTTCACAGATAGCCAATGCAACTTTGATATCCCAGAAGAGGCAGACTGATATTTAGGGATATCAAGGACTGTCTTGCCCCAACATTTTGGGCCAGTTGCAGCTTGGTTATTGCAGTCTTGTTGATGTCCAAATATACCACATTGCAGTAGTCCAGCCTAGAGGAAATCAGTGCCAGAGCCACTTGCTTACATGCTGGAAGGGAACTAAAAGTCCCGATGATCCAGAAAAAAACTAGACCCTATTCAATTGTTCTGATGGTCAAATTACAGGTTTTTATCGACCAGAACTCTGAGGTTTTTAACAGAGTCAGTAGGAGTAGGTGATATAGGTCTGCGGTTTTTAACTGATTAGGGTCCAGATACGTTTTTTCGAGTAAAGGTTTACCAGCCTTTTTTCCCACAATTGGTGTTGGCTCCGAATGTAGAATTTTGGGGACTGGGTTTGCTTCAAAAGGAGAGCCAGATTTCATACCAAGAAGATTATACTCTGTCTCTTTGGGGGTGAGGGAAAAACAGGGGAAAGAATATGTCGAGCTCCTTCTGGATGTCATACTTTCCAATAAATTAGGCTCAGGAAGGGTGTCACTTTGAATAGGAGTAGGGGTCTCTGAAATAAGGCAATCAAGCTTGTTATAAATGTTCCTGATTTTTGTCTGAAAAAAAGCTGGCTGTTTGATTACAAAATTCCTGGGAGCCGACAAGGCTGGGGAAGATGAGGGTTGTTAGAATAGAAGATTCCTGCTTACGCATTATTTCATGTATGTTAGCATTCGCAGAGCCATTTTTATGTCGGCGCACCTTGGGTTACAATCGAAACTTATACTTTGCCATTTTCGAGAAAAGACCCCTGTTGTGTTCCATTTCTCCAAGGTTTGGTTTTGCTACACTAATGAATAGACTGTTATTATTAGCGCATACCTTTACCTTTAGATAGAAGCCTTCTCCCACTTGTCTAGTGATGGGCACAGGCAGAACAACCTTCAATAGTAGATAGTGTGTGCCCGGCCTCAGAATCAAACCTTAGGGGCATATTACCAACAACTAGCGATAATTTTTGTCTCTAACTTGTTTAGAGACAAAAATTATCGCCGCACATCGCCGATTTTTATCGCAGATAAACCTTGCTATTAGCAAGGTTTATCGCAAATGCGATAAAAAACGGCCGCAATGCATGAATATCGCTGAAAAGTCAGCGATATTCATGCATTATCGAGCAAATGCTCTTAGCCATGTTATCCACCTCCCATTGGATAACATGGCTAAGAACTGCTCAGGGCAGGTGTTAGCTTTTGGAGATATTCGCGCTTAGCGCGAATATCTCCAAAAGTTGGTAATAGGAGATAGCGATGTTAGGGACTGTTTCCAGTAGCTAACATCTTGGCACGCCCACTTTGCATGTCATTAGTGATAAATATCACTGACATGCAAAGCGGGGCCCAAGATGGTCGCTATCTCCTATTAGCTGTCACTAACTGGTGTTAGCGACAGCTTGGTAATAGGGAGATAATTTTATCTCCGCGTTCTTGGCTTTTAAAGCCAAAAAAGCGGAGATAAACCCCCTTGATAATATGCCCCTGTATTTGTAGTATTTCACTGTTTTGCTGCATTGCTTGGAAAATTCCATTGTGGGCGTGCCTTCATTGGTTCTGAAATGTACAAAATGTAACTTTATGCTTGCTGATGTCAGTCCCTCTGCTGCACATGTAAGCGACTGGGCAGACAGGGCTCCACTCCGTGTGCATCTGAATAAATAGATATTGGTTTGTATTCTCTACTGTCTGACCAACTCTTCATTTAGTAAGGAAGGCTGAGAGGTGGTCTTGAGTGACCTGGGTGACCATAATTGGGCACTTTCTTCAGGGTACAGAAAGGATGTAGATTAGCTTGAAGTGGCATCTGGGAGATTTGGCAGTTACTAGTTTGTTGGTACAGAAGAGAGTTTTCTCTTTCTTAATTGTGGCTTTATAGTCTGCCAGAGTAGACTTATATACGTCTCTTTCCTGTAGATCATAGTTATTTTACCATGCAAGTTCCTGATGACGACTGGACTGCCTTCAGATTCTTTGTATCTCTCAAAACCATGGGGCGATAGAAGATTTTGTCCACATGTAGGTTTTTATGTACCTGGGTTACGCCCATGTAGTGAGGTTGCTAATTTCTTACATTTTCCTCTTTTTCACAATAACATTTCTGCTGAGACCTTTTGCACATATTCACTTGAGTAACAATGTTAGATTCGTTTCTCTGAAACTACTTCTGTATACACATCTGGCTTCACATAACATTATCACTGAGCCTCAAACATCAAGTACAAGGCCTTTATGCATGAATGTACAAATGTCATTCTATCTTCATCCACAGGACCACAAGGCTATTTACATATCCATAACATTGCTAATCTACACATACGTCGCAATGATACTATTTAGCATAAATAATCAGCATCTCATAGAATTAGAAGAGGAAGCACTTCAGCTGACACTGAGGATCCCTGTATGCTGAGACTCCTCCATGCAGCGGTCTGACATCTCTGTGAGGGATGTCCAGTTTGTAACCAAGACAGGGTCCTACATTCTCTACCGCAAGATAATGGGGTTGGATCGTCCCTTGGGGAGTCTTAGCTTTACACATACACACATTCTAGGCACATGCAAAGTAGGGTTTGCATAGTAGGAGTATGCCTGATTATTACCTTGTTCTATATGACTGCATGTACAGTCTGTTTAGCATCATGGTAGAACTGTATCTACTGTTTAGTCTTTTGGTGCTTGCAGTCACTTTCATCTGCTTCTGTCTGCTGATTATCGCAGCATATGTACTTTATACAAGAATAATGTTGGTTCAATAAATATATTAAAAATGGCCCAGTGGGTATACTCTGTAGAATTCCCTAAGAACAAAAGAGCTTGAGTGACTGAGCGAGAGGTTCTGATCAGTTACCACCATTCCTGAGGGGTCAGGATTGTCATGTTTGGTGGTTTCCAAAAACGATTTGCTCCAAAGAAGGGTTAGGAGGGCTTATGGTGGCACTGTGACCTAGCTAGTCCCTAGGCTAACGTATCCTCGAGGGTTTTTGGAATAAGTCTAGGCACCTCACCCAAAGTTAATGTTGTCCAAACAAAACTGCAGATCCTATGGATTAGTGGGAACTACATGAAAGGTATCCTTAACAGGCGCCATATTATTAATGGCTAAAGTAACCCAAGAGGAGAGCTCAACTGCTGCGAGCTCTGAGTTCTTGTGATTAGTTCAATTAGTTGTTAAGAGCATCAGAAAAGGTTTTCTCACTAAGCCTATTCCAATTTCCTTTCGATATAATGTTGTTCCCCAGATAGAGTATGGAGCCAGGACAGAGAAAAGGCTACAGCATAAAGGTTGTACTAGGTTGTGGTAGTGCATAAGAAACCTTAAGGCAAGAGTCATTAGGAACATGCCATCCAAAGTATGGCCCGTTTCATGAGTTGGAGAGCTGACTAGCTGCGGAAATCCACAGCCTGTCCGATGGTCCTTAAGAGTCCGGGAGTTATTGCACATGTGGTTTTCTAAATGGAAGTTGAAGTCACCCTGTACTTATTCAGGACCATTCCGCTGATCTTTAGCAATAGCTGGTTCAGGGAGCTAGAAAAGGTAACAAATAGATTTATCTGGGCCAAGGGTAAAACACGTTGCAGCCAAAAATTTCTGTCACTCCCAAGAGAAAGAGGTGGGCTGGCGCTACCAGATTTTAAGGCATATTATTGGGCAACGGTCCTACAATACATCAGAGGTATGCTGGGGGGGAGCGTTTTGGACAGATGGAGAGGCAGAGATGGTGTCCCAGACGTATATGAACTAGTAGTGAAAAACTCTAATCAATGGCTACTCACATACGAGGAGAGGAGCTATCATAAAAAAGTGAGGTTTAAGACCTTGGTGGCCGCAAGATCAGTTTGGTCTGGGATAAGGAGAAAATTAAAATTAGGGAGAATGAATTATTATACCCCTATGTATGGGAACCCATCACTGCCGGTGGTATTTCATGACCCAGTTATGAAGAGCTGGGATGTATTAGGGGTTAAAACTATTGGGGACCTTATAGGGGCAACCGGTTTGATTTCTTTTGAGCAGGCACAACGCTTATATAACCTAGGGCGCAGAGACTTCTTTAAGTACCTACAGGCGAGGTCAGTTCTGATAAAGAAGCAGGGAGGAGACATGAATTTTCAAAGAATCGAATTGCTGGAATGTGTAAGGGATGAAGGGGGAACATCCATCTCGCAATTATACAAAGAAATTTGTAAACATAAAAAGGACGATTGTGAAAGAATGTATGAGAAGTGGAGAGACAAACTAGGTCTAACGGGAAACGAGGTAGAGAAGTCATTAAAACTATCGAATTCGGTTTTAAGTGTGGCAAATTTACAATCTCAACACTACAAGACTTTGTTTGAACTCTACTATACTCCTCATAAAATAGCGCAATGGGGGGGAAATAGCGGGGAAATCTGTCCGAGATGCCAATCCACGCAAGCAGATACAATACACATGTTTGCATCATGCCCTTCTTTGGATATATATAAAAAATCGCTGGAAAATTTTTTTGCCGACACTCTAGGGATACATTTAACTCTGACAGACGAAGTTATGATCTTGGGCGTAGCGAGGGTGGGTGTAGATGTTCTCCATCACGAATTCCCGTATTTAGCGTTGACTCTTAGCAGATTATGTATAGCCACACTTTGGAAGGATTCTAACCCCCCAACATTACAGCAATGGATCTCACGCGTACTGGCGATATACACTTTAGAAATGGCCTTATATGAAAAAAGAGGGAGGGAAAAAAAAGAGGCCGGTCGGAGGATATGGGCCCCAATAACAGAATGGAAAAGGAGACTGGGAGAGACTTAAGATGAATTAAGGGGAAAACCAAATGCAATTAAAACTACAAGATATCTCTTAATGATGGCCCTCTATTATTTTTGAGACAATTTAAATTTACGATATATGTTTTAAACCGGCTGATAATACTTTCAGAATTGTAAGATAAAGGACAGACGGAAGAAGGAAGGGTTAAAAAAAAAGGAAAAGAAAGTTTTTTTTGTTTTTTTTTGTGTTTTGTTTTATTTTATTTTTTTGTTTTGTTTGTTTCTGTTTCTCTGGCAATATATGATAAAACTGTAAATCTGATGTTGATGGAAAAATAAAAAATAAAAAATTAAAAAAGCAATAGGCATTAGGAAATAAATTTAAAAAACAAAAAAAAAAAAAAAAGGAAGTTGAAGTCACCCAGAAGAGTTATCTTATGCTTTCCCAGGTACGGTTCTATTAGGTGTGCAAACTCTGTTATAAGGGCAGACCTGGGTCATAGTGGACCACAGACTAGGGCACCAGCAAACAAGCTGGTAAGCTGTTTTTTTATAGAGAAATGGAATGTGTTAAAGGGGACCAAGATCTAAAAAGTTTGCATAAAGTAGAAATACTTGATTTTATACATAAAGGCAAAACCTCCCCCTGCTCTGCAAGACCTGTCAAGTTTACTGATTGTTTAGAATAGCATCTACCAGGTCAGGACTGGATGACTTCTTAAACCAGGTCTCTGTTACAATGAACTCCGAAAACTCTATTTTATTTTTAACTAGGGTTCTAGTATTGATCTGGAATTCCTGATCGTTGGCCTTTTGGTGGCAGACACTGCCACATGCAGAGGGCACATTGGAGTGTTGAGAGAAGCACAGTATGTACTGAGTGTTCATGCAGGAAGCTCGACCTTAAATCAACATGCTGAGCAGCTGCTGTCCCTATTGTGATAGAGTTCATCAAATTTAATAGAAGAGAGACATTCAGTAAAATTACCCAGGTTTTGTCAGTTTCATAGCTGCTCTCTAGATTAAACTAGGTCACAGGCCGTTTTTCTGGAAAAAATGAAAGGGATTCTGGAGCTTGGCGCAGTCCAGGCACGGACAGGCAGAGACGGGCTTGGCTTAGGTATGCCTTTTGTGCCCAAGCACACCAGCTGAGCGCGGCTGCTCTGTGACCACTGCTGGTCTGTTTCCCCATATGATTTTATAGGCGTTCTCAAAAGGAGAGCACAAGACTACTGCTCTAACCTGTGCTGGGAGGGGGAGTCCCAGAATTTTAAAAAAATCTCTGATTCCCTCCGCTCAATCAGCAAAAGGAAATGCAGCAGCAAAACAGGAAAGGAGCAAGCAGCAAAGAATAGCTTAGGTGAGCAGCCCACAGTGATACTATTAAAACAATATTATGGCACAGCACATAGCAAAACATACATTTTAAAGAGACAAATGTAGGATTCGATCTGGGAGCAGCCTATTGTTAGGGCTAACCGCTGCACATTTGTGTCCCCATCAGATTTTATTGGCATTCTCAAAAGGAGTGCACTAGACTAGCGTACTAACCTGTGGTGGGAGGGGGTGTCCTGGAAGTGGGACTCATTCAGGGAAGTAGCAAGCAGAGAAGAAAAGCTTAGATGAGGAGCCCACAGACATAATACAGGAATAATGCAGCAGTTTTAAAACACTACTATGGTGCAGCACATAGCAAAACAGACATTTTAAAAACACAAAAGTAGGTCTTGAAACAGGAGCAGCCTCCCATTAGTACTAACAGCCCTATCCAAGGGTGTAGGTAGTGAATGGAGAAGGGGTGAGTTATAGTTAATGTAGTGTGGAAAGTGAGGTGACAGGACTGTGTACATGAGGCCCCTCCAACAATAACTACAGGAGTCAGACCTAGGGGTAACAATGGATCCAAACCTATATTTATTGCCACATATTAATAAAATCAAATACAGTTGACTATGACAACTTCCCATACCTTGGTGCACCCTCGTTCATCATATGCAAAATGCAACTTATCCAAAGTGCCACTGCAAGACTTCTTCAACGCCATGGCCAAAGAGAACATATGACTCCAGTCAGTCCACAGGCCACCCAGAGCAAGAAGGATAATATTCAAGGCATTTTGCATTGTTCACAGAGCCTCTAACCGAAAGGACCACTATACCTAAATGCTAAATTCAATCAATGAAAACAAAGCAGGACATTGTGCTCCAGGCTTGGACCACTTAACATCACATCACCTTATTATAAGAAATCCACAGGAGGCACTCATTTCTCAGTACAAGGGGTCAGGATCTGACACTTACTATAAGCCAGCATTTTAAGCATCCTGGATCATACACACTTCAGAAGACAGTTGAAAACATGGCTATTTTACCACCACAAATTCCAGCACCAAATTTAGAACCTTCACAGCTTCAAGTTCAATCTTCAGCTTACAGACCACAGATTGTAAACAACCCAACCAGCGAACTACTTTTGAAAGGCTGGTATGTGAAGCAGGGCTGGCCTATGGTTTGCAAGGGTTTTATATAGTTATGCAATTTCACACATAAAAATTTCTGGCCCACACTAATACTAATAAAACAACACTCATCAGTGGATAGCCAACTGTAACTTAACTTACAGCTCTTACATTCACGTAAGACATATCGGCTACAAAGGCTGTCCATCACCAGTACTGTGCAGTACTGTGCAGCCAATACACCAGCTATCACTAAATAAACAGGCATAGAATAACTGAAGATATCTGTCACTCACTGTGGGTCAATCAGAGGACTTTAATCTGTTCCATGACTGCAGGTCTCAAGTATCTAGAAACTATGTCCACTTGTGTACATCTCTCAGTGACACTCAGATACTGGCTGATAAACACTAGGCACATCCCAGCAGATCTTTCCCCTTTTCTCTCCCTCCAACCGCGGCAGCTCAGGCCCAAAACTATGCACAAATTTCTGATTGGATTGGAGTGCCATAAAGGGAGTCGCAGAGCTGTTCAAAGCTGTCAGCATACTGAAAAACCTTGAACTGCACAACTGTTTATCAACCCCATGCTAAGTGCACCTCAGTTGTCCTCACCACAACATGGAAACACTTCCCATATAGAATCACAAAACAAAGACGATACCCTTCCTATCACCTGTATGGCATAGTTTGCTGGTGTGTATGTAAGACCTTCAGTGCCACACATAGGGTTCAGACGTACTGTGCAAATGCTGCAATACAATGCAATACAGTTTTTATCATTTGTGCATCACCAAGATTTGTTTTGATCCTATTAAAATCTTTGTTTCCATCACACTTCACAATTGCAAGAGAAAATGTGATTCATTTGTGCTTACATAGCTGTTGATAAATGTTGAAATATATGTACAGTTCATATACAGGCATTTAACTTTTTCTGTAATTGAAGCAAATTGACATCTTATAGGCATTCTTTTCGTGCAGTCCTGCTTCCAAAGCTTTTCCTGCAGAATTATGAATTTGCTGCTTTTGCCACATTATACATCATCTGTGGCATAATCAGCAGATTTGAACAAAATTAGTCTGTTTCTAGTTACCACAAAAGCTCCATCACATGCTGTCTTGCTGTGGAAGGTCCTTCACCAATGTTGACTGGTCACCTAACATTTACTTATACCTGTATTTGGATGTGGAACTGGTTTACTGCAGTGAAATATTTGCCAAGAGGGTGCTAACATGTGTAAAAATTGCAAAATAATTAAGTAATACTTTCATTAAGCAGCACAATTTGTGTTTTGTTGCTGCATAATCTAGTCAACCTTGATACATGATTTGGGCTTCCCCGGCTGCATAATCCCAGTGGCCCTACCTGTACCCCAGCTAGATTGTCACATAGTTAACTTTACACATCCATTTTAAAAGAATAAGCACCAAATTATCAGAAGACATAGCCTGACATGTAACGTCTTTCTTTGAACGTAACCAGAAAAAAGCATCCTTATTGCTCATTAAAAAATCTGATATTTAATCTAGAGAAGTCCTCCGAAGACAGTGCTGTTAAAACAAACCCAGAAAGCAGGGGTTTATTTTCACCAAACAAAAACACAAGGATTCCTGAGGTACACAGAGTTGTCTTCCTGAGCACAGGGGCTAATCTATAGATTCCATACCTGTATCCGCCATTCCTCATATTGCGGACCCTAACAGGAACAATGAAGGACCACTGCCCCATCGGTATAACCCCCCCCCCCCCCCCCCCCCTGCAGTGCAGGAGGTCTCTAAACCACAGGCGCCCCCTCAGCACAGTACCCTGACCTGAGAGATCTTAATTGAGTACGGAGCAGAGGCCTTCCATATACCATGGGGGAGGGGGGCACAGGTATCCCTACACCACTGTGTCGCCATGTTTTTTATAGGACTGTACAAGTTTTACTGTGACCTGATTGCCCCTTGGGCGACGGGGCGCCATGTCAGAGTTGTACACCGTCGGAAACAGTGGAAGCTCTGTCAGTGTGAATCCATTGCTCCCTCCTCCTCTAAATAGAGTGGGAGCCTGGGAAAACTACGAGTTTGGTGGGATGGGAGTGACATGAATGAGGCTAGTGCTCCTGTTCTACCGAGCTCCAAATAAGGGCCTGAGTCCCTCATCGTCTCTGTTTTCATTGCAAGCATTGAAGAGTAGATTATATATCTGCGTAAGGATAAAAACATTGTAAGTGAAACGTGAAGGGAGCCAATAGTGCCCATTCAACATTTCTCACCACATGTTCTTACATTTATTATCGTCAATCGAATATAAATTCACTTCACATGTTTCCGTTTGTCATAGGAGTTTGAAAGTAGCTTGAGCAAAAGCGTTTAGATACACACGTGAATAAATGGCGATGTTTTTTTCAAACAAAATGCGACTAAAAACATACCTCCACATCTTCAGAAAATTAAAATGCAGCATTTTTAGTTTTTGAAAAATGTACATGCTTTAAAGCGTGCAGCATAACAGTGTGTTTGCAGTTTCACGTTTCACGAGGTTTCTCATTAGATATGCACCATAAGCGGTCATTTTCATTTACAGTGCTAAGCAAATGCAGGTTTTATAATGTAAAGCTGCCTTCAAAGTATCTATAAGGAGAGTGTATCCGGCTGACATGCAACTCAGCCTAACAATACCTCGATTATTCCTATCAATGCGAATTGGTTTTAGGTTTTGTTGAATTGCAACATTCTAATTTGGAGTTACTTTGATAATGTCATCAACTATTAATTGCTTTAACAAAGAAAATCGCATTTTAATGGTTTCTAATTTCTCTTTTAGAATATTTTCGTTAACAAACTGTCATGGCTTAATTTCGATGGTCATTCTACTGATTGTGTGTGAAAGAAATCACACAGAGATTGGAATTGAAGCGTAATGAAACTTTAGAAAGAACGAAGAGCTATATAGAGAGGGACGCTTCACCAAATATGATGACAAAAGCGCTGACATAATAAATCTCCGCACCTGCTGGCAAACTATGGGGCATATTACCAAGCAATAGCGATAATTATCGCTATTGCTTGGTTAGAGACAAAAATGTACCGCTAAGCTGCGGCGATTTTTATCGCAAATAAACCTTGGTATTACCAAGGTTTATCGCAAATGCGATAAAAATCGGCCGCAATGCATGAATATCCCTGAAAAGTCAGCGATATTCATGCATTACCGAGCTAATGCTCTTAGCCATGTTATCCACCTCCCATTGGATAACATGGCTAAGAAATGCTCATGGCAGGTGTTAGCTTTTGGAGATATTCGCGCTTAGCGCGAATATATCCAAAAGTTGGTAATAGGAGATAGCAATGTTAGCGACTGTTTCCAGTCGCTAACATCTTGGCACGCCCACTTTGCATGTCATTAGTGATAAATATCACTGACATGCAAAGTGGGGCCCAAGATGGTCGCTATCTCCTACTAGCTGTCGCTAACTGGTGTTAGCGACAGCTAGGTAATAGGGAGATAATTTTATCTCCGCTTTCTTGGCTTTAAAAGTCAAAAAAAGCGGAGATAAACCCCCTTGATAATATGCTCCATTGTTTCTAAGAATGATCAAATACGCCTGCAATTCATAGACAACATTACTAAAATGCACAAGGTAATACTATTTAGAATTTCTCTTCAAAATAGCAATAGGATATAAATGTATTAAGAACTGGTTCATATGTTTGTTTTATTGATTAATGACACTTACATAACTATGCTTTATTTATATACTAGTCAGAACTCTTGAAAAAGTTTGTCTTTCCGTAGTTGCCACCTGACGCGGCGTGATAAAGATTTCCTTTAAAGGGTTCAAACCTTTGAATCAAAAACACTTTTCATATTTTTGTTTTGTAATCTCATGTAACCCGTTACACGAATCGTCTTAAGAGCCCAACATGCAAAGAGTTTTTCGCTGCAAAAAAATAAAAACATGAATGAACGACGGTGAAGATCCTGATGGTGCTGCTCACGAAGAATGATTCTGAGAAAAAGCTTTCCATACTGAAGTACCGGGTTTTTAAGAACCCAGCTGTGCCAGGGAGAACACCCAAAGACTTCGAGTCCTTCCTGTTTCAGACTACAGAAACACAGAGTCTTCTATGTGAAGTCAAATATCGTATTTATTGGCTGCAGCCAGTAACAGGTATCCTAGAAGTACAACAGCATGTATGTTCTCAGGAGACTGCTCAAATTTACAAAGCCAGCCTTCTCTTTTTATACAAAATAATAAGCCTCAGGCAAACATTCCTTATTTTACAGTTGACCATACACATATTTACACTACAAAGAAAAAGCAGAGTCATGATGACAAGCCCACCTTTCAGTTTGTCCAGTCCATAATAAATTACCCGACAAGGCCCGGAACTTTCATCAGATATCAACGGACCCCTAATAAAAACGGGCACCTCCTCCTCGTAAAACAGGTCATAAAGAAGTCTGTATTCATAAAGTCATTGAGATGTTGCTGTAGCATCATCCTATTACTTAGTTCGTCTCTTGATACAGGTTTCCTTACACATGGTGTAGCACAGAGGCCACATATTGCAGGAGCACACTGTACACACAGACAGAACAGGAAAAGGATGGCAAAGATCATCCCAATGACTATCAGACTCTTCCATCCCCAGGCAGATATCAGCTCCCAGAACCACCCCATCAAGGACCAGTCTCCTTCATCCACTTGAATGGATTCAGAAATCTTATGCAGTTTGGAGATGGCCTGGTATACTGTTGGAGTGTTGTCTGGGATGAAAATGCAGCAACTTGATTGGATCACTTTACATACCCCACCTCGGTCTGCAAGTATGACATCTAACGCGACCCTGTTTTGAAGAGTCATAAGGCGATCCGACTGGAGCTCAGCAGTCAAATTACTAAGGGCACCGGCAGTTTCAACTACAGTGGACTCAACCACCCTCGTCAATTGCCTTATGTTCCTGCTGTTCACCATCGGCCCCCAAAATAGCAGAAAACCCTTTGCAAAATCTCTGAATTCTTGTCCTGCAGTGTCTTCTTTACTGATGACACCTCTAACTATCCTTGTCCTATGGTAATCTGCTGCGGCCGTTTAGGTGGGAGGCAACAGGAACGAGACAAAACATGTGCCCGAGAAGTCAGGGGGCAACCATGTATAGGCCCTATCATGGCAGATGAAATAAGTACCCTTAGCTGCTAGGAACGAAGGGGAATTTCGAGATGCAAAAACATATGTTTCAGTGCAGACGCTCTTCCCCAACTGAGCTCCGGGATTTTTGCCATTACCTTGCAGACATAGGTGACCCTGATGGGGTACAATCCAAATAGAGGAGGATCTCTTCGCTCGCTGGTTCTCACTCAAAGCAACTCCATATTTCGTCATATTCCATTTAACATAAGCTTGCAACTCATCTTTAGGAATCGTTCTGTACGAGTCAATTGGTCTGCTCATATTTGCAATTTCTACTACTAATAATTTGTTGCTTGTGTTACTTTTCGTGGAACGTGGGGAGTATGGTTCGATGGCAAATATGAACATTGTTTGAAATGCCCACAAAGAACCATTGTAACTAAATGGTAAGACCAAGTATGGGATACCTTTGTCTGTCGTATGCGGCATAAGGCCACACTCCCAGCAGTTAGTTGTGTTTACTACTAATTGGTGTTGGTGTAAAAGCTGAATGAAAGAGTTATTAATAAACTCTAGTCTTCTAGAGGACTCATGTTCAGGCAGGGGGTGAAAAGAGTGCGAGGAAACAGTAGGAGGGGGTGTGGGCTGTGTAGTGGGTGCAAATGTCACTTGAAAGGTGTATAAAACATATCCTGTTAAAAACGTCATCACACCAAACAACATGAAAATACAACATATCAACAATCTCTTCTTCGTCATTAATATACACATTTTGTCTTTAAAGTTTATTCGTTTGGCAGGTCTCTCCATCTCAGAAAACTCCATCCTCTCTAATTTGCTGCCCGCGGTGGTAGGGTGTTTCTGCTGAAGAGTGCTTCTGTCAGTCCAGGGCAATTCCCTTAGACCAACCAGAACTGTCGACCTAATCGTCTACAGCTGCACTCCAAAGACTTGGGCAACCGCGACCCTAGCAGCAGAACCGGATGGCGGTTCGAAAAACAAAAATGAGCAAGTTTCTCGGATGAGAGAGCTGCACAATCAAAAAGTAAAAAAAGAAATATTTTATTTGTCCATAGTCATAGTTCTTGGCCTTAAATTGTAACGGTTTCTGCCAGGTGCTGTCTGGTCTTGGAATAAAAGTTCAGGCTCTGTAGTGTTCAATCGGGTTGACTGAGGCACAGCTTCTTGCAAGATGTTGTCGCTTTCCTATTCAGAAGTTGTTCCTTTTACACGTGCAGCGCTAAAGGGTAGAAAACGAGGCACAGTCTCAGTTTCAGAGTCAGCGATCCCCTCCTGAACCCACCGGTCGTACGAAAGAGGCAGTGGGACCCTCTTACAATGAATGCCGTGGATCCAGTGTTTCTTTCCTTCCACTCGAACAGCTGATCTTGTGGAGAGAAGAACTAGATGAGGGCCGGTCCACCGGGGCTGGTCATTCTTTGTTCGCTGAAAGTTCTTTATTAGCACGTAGGATCCAGGATCGATAGGATGCCCTGGAGCTTCAGAGGCCTGAGGTAGAGTGTCGTGGACCTGTTGGTGTTAAACACGCAATTTAGCCGTCAATTCATACAGATAATCAAGTAGCACAGGGTGCTCAATCTCGCTAAACTTAGTGGGCCTTGGCACTCCCCATATGTTGGCCGGGCGGCCAAACACAATTTCATAAGGACTAAGTCCCACTCTAGAGTGAACAGTCATTCTTGTTGATAGGAGTGCCAAGGGCAGGGCGTCAGGCCATTTAAGACCTGTGCTCGCTTGAATCTTGGCCAGTTTCAGTTTTAGCGTGCCATTATAGCACTCTACTAGTCCAGCTGATTGGGGGTGATTTGCAGCGTGGAACCTTTGCTGTATGCCTAGCCCTTCACACACTTTCTTCATCACTCGACCCACAAATTCACTCCCATTATCACTCCAAACCATCCTCGGCATTCCAAATCTGGGGAAGAATTCTTTGACAAGGGCTTTAGCTGTGGATAAGGCAGTATTGGCCTTTAAGGGGTATGCTTCGACCCATCTTGAAAAGGCACAAACAACAACGAGTACGTATTTCAAATTGTTGCACCTTTCCATGTGGATGAAGTCTAGTTGCAAAACCTTGAACGGATACGTTGGAGGCGCAAAATGACCAGCTGGAGTTGGGGTTTCCCTACTAGGATTGTATTTTAGACACACTATACAATTCTTGACCACATTCTCTACACACTTAGGGATTCCAGCATTTTGTCATACTGGAGCCAACAACTTGCAAATCCCTTTCACACTGATATGTGCCATTCCATGAGCCATTGTCACCACTGCAAGCACATACGCATCGGGTAACAACCATCGCTGATGCTCTGACAATTCAACCCAACAACCATTCGCATCCAATTTACCCTTACTTTCTCTCCATTCAATCAATTTTTTCTGTGCGGCTTCAGCTTGAATGGATTTCACGTTCTCAATCGTATCTTCACACATACCAATGGCACCAACCCACATTGCAGGGCCTGCAACATACATTCGACTCATTATATTCCTTGCAGTTTCTTTCGCAACTTCATCCGCAAACGCATTTCCACGACCAACATCATCTGTAACCTTTTTGTGTGCACTGCATTTCACAATCGCAACTTATAACGGCAAGGTCAGTGACTCGAGAAGCTCATTCACCAACTGACCATGCTGAATCTTAGCTCCATGTGAAGTCAGAAACCCACGTTCTTTCCACAATCGTCCAAAACTGTGAGCCACACCAAATGCATACTGGCTGTCCGTGTACACATTCACTCATTTTCCTTTCGCCAACACACACGCTCTTGTAAGTGCAATCAACTCTGGTGCTTGCGCTGAATTGTGTGGGATACGTGCAGCTTCAACACTCGTATGCAAAGTCGTCACAGCATATGCTGCAGTCGTATCACCATTCTCCAACTTGAAACACGAACCATCAACCCACAAAGTACCAACACATTCTGGAAGAGGAGTGTCTCTAAGATCTACTCTCCCTTTCGTCTCTTCTTCGGTTCTCAGAAAACAGTCATGCTGATCTTCACTATCATCATCTGCCTCAACTGAAATCGGCAACAATGTGGCTGGGTTTAATGTATTGCACCTCTTTATGTGCACATGACTTGCCAACAGTGTCAGCTCATACCTTGACAATTGAGCACTAGTTAAGTGCTGTGTCTTTGTTGTGTTTAACAGAATGTCCACTGCATGCGGGACCATCACAATTAACATGTTATTCTTTACTAACCCAGCAGACTGTCGAATAGAAACAGCTGCTGCCGCAGTGGCTCTCAAACAACTTGGCAACGCCTTAGCTACTTGATCTAAAGTCGCTGAAAAATACGCGCATGGACGCTGTTTGTCCCCAAAAGACTGTGTCAGAACTGAAAATGTGCAACCTTCTTTCTCATGGACATACAATGTAAAAGGCTTACTGTAGTCGAGGGTACCCAACACAGGAGCCGAACACAATGCATCACGCAATTCGGAAAAACTTTTCTGACACTCTTCAGACCACGGAATGGGATTCGGTGTGTCTTTACAAGTTAATGCCACCAAAGGTTTGGCCAATAAGGAAAAATTTGGTATCCATTGTCTGCAGTATGATGTAATACCCAAGAAAGCACGCACTTCTCTCTGTGTCCTTGGGACACTCAATTTTGCAATTGCCTGAATTCTTTCTGGGGTCAGTTTCCTTCCCTCCTTCGATAAGAGGTGACCTAAGTAGGTTACTTCTTGTCAACAATATTGCAATTTTGAAAGAGAGACTTTGTGGTGCAGATCACACAAATGACGCAACAACGACAATGTGGCTTCTTTACAAATATCCTCAGTATCTGCAGCGATTAGCAAATCGTCAACGTACTGAATGAGGGTAGCGCCGTCAGGTAAAACAATCGTATCAAGCTGTGTTTTTAAAGCCTGACTGTATATTGATGGACTTTCACAGTAGCCCTGAGGAGCGCGTTTGAAGCGGAAACTTCAGCCTCCTAAACTGAAGCCAAAAATATCCCTGCTCTCCTCAGCAATCGGAATGCTGAAGAAAGCATTCTTCAAGTCAATCACCGAGAACCAAGTGGCTGAAGTTGGAATCATAGTCAATAGGGCAGTAATATCGGGGACAACGGGAAACTGTGGCACAACTATTTTATTGACCTCCCTAAGATCAATCACAAACCTGTAAACAGGTGGCTGGAAAGGATCAGTACACTTCAAAACCGGCAGAACAGGACTATTACAAATGTTGCCTCTTGTCTCTTCAATTACATCTTTTTTGATCAGATCATAAATGATCGCTAACAACGCCTTTTCGCCTTCGCTAGAGATCTTGTATTGGGGAATGCGCGGCATTCTAACATTGGCTTTCAGTGTTACAACATATGGCGCTATTTCCAAAAGACCCACATCATTAGGTCCAGTAGCCCAAAGAATATCCGGAAGAGAAGCTAATTCTGTCGGAAGTTTATCCTTTGACAAATACATTGAAGAAACCACTTTCTTACCCAGTGCAAGTTGTACTCCCGAAAGAGAACAGTACAAAGTTGCATATAATCTTTTCAACAGATCTAACCCCAACAAGTTTTCACCACAACCTGTTGTAAGAATAAGGGGTGCTTTGAATTCACAAGGTCCAACAGAAAGGGACATAGGACTTAAAATTGGGTTCCTAACCGGGGCGCCAGAAAAACCTACTGAAACGTTAATTTCGCCAGACAAAGGTGCGCCAGGGAGTTTTGAGTGCATAATAGAACTCTTTGTAGCACCAGTATCCAACTGAAAAGGCTCTGACACACCTGATGTAATCACCTCAACGTAAGGTCCACTCTGATCTACTGGAACTGAAACAACTACCTGTCTTTGTCCATGGCTGTCCTAGCAATCATCACCTTCCATATTCTCATTTTCTGCATAGTAGTCATCAGCATAGTACTGAGTTGTCCTAGTAAACGCGTTATTCTGCTGGTCGAAACTATTCATGGAATTCTGAGGCGGGAAGGAATGAGCGTTCTGGGGGAAATTTCCATGTCCCCTACCTTTAGGAGCTTGTTGAACACTTCGACCTCTTGCACCAGAAGCACCATTCGTACGCTGTAACAAAACCGGACAACTACTCTTGAAATGACCCTCTTCTTTACAATTCGCACACTGATTGGGTCCATACGGTAAACGTTGTTGAGAAGACTTGTTTCTTTGCGAGTTCCTCGAATATTGCTGAAGTTGCTGATAGTCATGCTGACTATTAGTACGAGGTAGAAAAGCTTGCTGTAAAAGAACTTTAGTCTTCAATTCCTTAGTCTTTTTATCCGCTTTCTCTAACTCATCTTTACGCCTATTCTCATAGTACTGGGCCGTAGCTAAAATCTGTGCTGACGTAGAAACAGCCCAAGCACTCTCAGAATCCTTCAACTTATTACATAATTCAGGAAGCAAATTATGTACAAATTTGTCAACAAACAATCTCTGGCCACCCTCAGTAGACATATCCTGACCACTATGATCTACGAAGGTCTCTTCAAACCGCGTGAAAAAGTCAGACACAGTCTCATCTTTCTTCTGTTTGCACGCAGACAACTTGTCCCAATTAACACGCAATTCGGGCATTAGAGTCTTCATATACGTAATAATCTTATCAGGGAGTTCAGTAATCAGATCCTCAGGCTTAACACCGCCAACTTGTCTATTGTCGGCGTCCCTAAGATTAACCCAAGTATCACCCAATTCAACCACATGATCCCTATGACGAATCTTACTCCAAATAGGTTGTGGAACAACATTACCAAACAACATGTCAATGTCCGCCAAATTCATAATACACGAACCCACAGTCTGAGTCAGTTCCTTATAGTACCCTGCTGGATTTTTGTGTGGATCAGGTAAAGACTGCTTGATAGCTAAAACTTCAGCGCGTTTCCATGGAACATGCACTCAGACGCGCTGAAAATGAGCCGGTACAAGTGGCGTATTATTACCTGGACCAGCAGCGACTTCCTCTTTCCACACCGGGGGAACCTCTTTCATTGGATATTGTCTTGCCTTTTTCTCAACAGAAAAATCGGACTCAAACAACGACTGAGAAATACCCTCACTCCTAAACGATAATAATGTCGCAACTGCTTTCTTAACCTCAGAACCTTCAATTGTGCCCTTTGCAAACTTGAAACGCACACGATACAACTCAGACATATTGCGTTCCGAATTATCTTCCTCCAATTCCTCGCAAAGGAAAACACACATTTTCTCAAAGACGTATCTCTGCTTCGATGTTTCACACTGATGGAAGACATCCATAATAGATTCTAAGTCATATCATATCAGATCTGTAACCCATTTATGTGCCAAACAATCCAATATCTCTTTCTCTCTAGAATCAGGCAATTGACTGCGTGACTGTCTAAGCTCTGTAGAAGGGGACATACCCAATTGTCCCAACCAAGGAGAAAAGAAACCAGAAAAGGCAGCAGTCATTCGCTGTCTGGTAGAAGGAGAAGAAGAAAGAATAAGGGAAGAATCCAGAGTCGGAGCAGAAGGAGCATTAGGAACAGACATAGAAGTAGCAGGCAAAGGCAAAGTTGGCAGCCCCTGAGGAGGCTGCGCCAAAGGAACGGTAACCAACGGAAGAGGGGCTGGTTGTGGAGGAATCACAGGAGGCATAACAATCGGAGGTTGTACAGCCACAACTGGTGGCGGTGGTGCCGTAGCATTTTGTGCATAAGGGGGTGGTGAACTCAAGAGATGTGACATTAACGGATCTTTCTCAAGATCGTTCCTTGCTTCCTGTTCTTTAGTTGGCAAGGCTGGGTAGCATCTATCTACCGCTAACTTCTTTACTCGTTTCATCTGTTCACTTTCTTGTTCTTCTTCGTTATCCCTAAATGCAACAGCAGCTTGTACCATTGACATACCTCTTTCTCGTTTTTTTTCTTCGCTAATTTCATTTCTCTCTGTTTGGCTTCTTTGCACCATAGGCGAAAAGAGTCAAACATCGCCGGCCGGGCTTTCTTCTTAAAAAGTTTAATCTCTAGATTATCCAAAATCTCTGTGTCAAAACTACCATGTTGGGGCCATTTTAAAACACCATCCTTTCTGGTGTATCAGATCCATACTTCGTTATATGTGATAGGGCCTAAGCCATGCTTCACATATAATTCATAGGTCGGAGTTCCAATCGGAGGAACCGGACACGAGTCCTCCAACCGGGAATCCCTACTACAACCAAGACAAAACAAATTTCCAAGTCTGCTAAGACCAGGCATCTTCGCTCTCTAGTCTAGCTTCAAACTTCAAAGGATTATCGAATACGATAGTCTCGTGAATACACGAGTCCTTCGGCTTTGGCACTTGCAAGTTCCAAATCAAAGCGATCCCAAAAGGATACCAAACTAAGAACCAAACTAAGGACTGGAAGACGCTCCACTTATACTTAACTGAGGTATCGATGATCGATGATGTCACCAGAAGACTCGTCTATCGTTTGGCTCTACCAATCATCGAGGGTCCAAAACAGGGCGATAGTCAGGGCAGCAGTCCTTCGTAGCCGTCGGGACGCGGGGAACCTCGCAGCAAAGACTTTTGAACCACGTCGACATGCAGGGGTCAATGAAGTGGCTGGCCTTCCTCCAGAATTTTCTAACGAAGCTCCTCACGAACCTCTGACTTGGACCGGTACCGCTGATACCGCCCCACGTTGGGCGCCAACTGAAGTACCGGGTTTTTAAGAACCCAGCGGTGCCAGGGAGAACACCCAAAGACTTCGAGTCCTTCCTGTTTCAGACTACAGAAACACAGAGTCTTCTAGGTGAAGTCAAAGATCGTATGTATTGGCTGCAGCCAGTAGCAGGTATCCTAGAAGTACAACAGCATGTATGTTCTCAGGAGACTGCTCAAATTTACAAAGCCAGCCTTCTCTTTTTATACAAAATAATAAGCTTCAGGCAAACATTCCTTATTTTATAGTTGACCATTCACATATTTACACTACAAAGAAAAAGCAGAGTCATGATGACAAGCCCACATTTCAGTTTGTCCAGTCCATAATAAATTACCCGGCAAGGCGCGGAACTTTCATCAGATATCAACGGACCCCTAATAAAAACGGGCACCTCCTCCTCGTAAAACAGGTCATAATGAAGAAACAGGGACAGGTGTGTGTGAGATTAGGCATAGTTTGTGTGCGATGAACAGTTTACGACATGTTGCGCCTTGATACTAATCTCCTTCGGCCACAAGAAGAGGAGCTGGCCGAACAGGTTTGGCTTCGGGCAGTGGAGTCAGCTCGCCCAGGTCACAGAGGAGTCAGCGAAGGTGTACGTGTCCTTCAGATTGAATTCGGCCTTAGTTATTTGGCTATGTGAGGGCAATCACAAAATGGCTGCCGCCCCCAATATGGAACCCGAGGGTTCAGGGCGAAAACTTCGATTTAAGGGTGTTTCCGTTACTGGAAAGTGACGAAAATGCTTATGTATAGTATTTAAGTCATTACCGGTCTGCTAGTACCAAAATCGTCATGATACGACAATGTTTTATGACACGAGTCCAGGTGTTCAGTACCACAGACACCTGAGTCCAGAATTTTCAGTACCACAATACATGTATATGGAAGACAGCATTACCCATCACATACCCTAATTAGAAAAATTCATCAATATTGCGTGTATTCTGAAGATTATCATTCTCGTGCTGCTTCATCAAATACTTATTATGGAATCCTTCTGAGCATTTTTGTCTAATTTATATATTTGTAAATTGAGTTATAACCAACTAAAAGTTCTCTAAAGGGATATTGATATAGAAATACCACCCATTTCTTTCCAGATTATGTGGTGTATGTGCATAACTCTATACTCACATATACTCAAATAAATAAAGAGAACAGTTTTTATTTATTTGTTTATTATTGACCATAGCCGTGTTCTTCCTGTCTTCTTTTACTTACGTCATAGTGATGAAAAAGACTTGAATAGGGAGTGAGTTTTGGGGATCTGCAGAGGTTCTGATCATTGAGGGAGAACTTTGCTGGATATTCTTCAAGCATGATCTTTTTACGGGAAGCAGCCTTTACAACGCAACCCTTAGCATGCTTGCCCTGTTCCTGCAAGCTGAACAAGGCTTACCTTAACCATGCATATGCATGGTTAAGGTAGTCGGTGTTCTAGCTGTGTGAGTGAATGGGCGGGAAGAGGAACCAGAAGTATTGCAGCACGAAGAAGGACCAGAACACGGCTTAGTAAACTGGGGTGAGGCCGGGGGAGGTGGGTGTAGTTTTTAGGGGTGAGGGCTGGTTTTAGGGCTAAGGGTGGTTTTTAGGGCAGTCGGACGAATTGTAGGTCTCTGGGCAGAAGAGGAACAGTATTCAGGACTGGTGGCCGTTTTCATGGCTGGGGCAGTTTTCAGGGTTCAAGGTGAGGGCGCTGGGTTAAGTGTATTTTGTTTTGGGGTGGGGGCTGGGTTTTGAAGGCTCAGGGTAAGGGGTCAGGCTAGGTAATAGGGCTGAGGCGGGTAAACTACAATGTAGACGGAATTCATCTTAGGGCTCAGGGTAAGGGTGTTAGGATGTGATCTTTACCACACATATACTTTTACCAATCATGCCTTTACTACACAATTTGTTGTAAAGGCATGTATGGTAAAGATGTGGCAGTTGCAAAGACTACGTGGTTAAGGCATGCGTTGTTTAGGCATGCACGGTTGTGTCATTCAACCTTCTTTTATAGCATAGAGAGCAAAGTTGAATACAAACTTGGGAAGTGTAAGCTTTAATAGGAAGTTTAAAGAGGCCTTTCTAAAATACAGGTTAGGGATCCTGCCAGTCATACCTCATCTCCCACCATGGCTGAGAAAGAACTATGGGAATTTGTGCCGGCTATGAGGAGTTGGGAACGAGGACATTGAACACATAATATGCTCCTGCATCAAACTAAAAGAAGAAAGGGTAGGTTTCCTAAAAACTTACTTTAATGAACGTGGAATACGCACTCGGAGACAAGCAGTACTTGCATGTTTTAACCCAAGGGACCCATAACTAAATGGGAAGGTAGTCAAGTTCCTATCTCAAGTTGCTGCTAAGGAAAGAATCAGCGGTACTGTAACCTGCACATAGACCCCTGAGGCTCCAAGGAAAACGAACCATGGAAATACTGCACTTTTTTATCATTCATGCATGTCCTTGTAGATAAAATCTTCTTACAGTCCATTCATCGAAAAGGAATTCAACCAAAATGTGTTATCAGATTGTATTTTTGTAATGATTTTAACTAATCAAAAACAATAAATTTTGTACTTAAAGGTTTTCTGATCCCCATTCATCTTGGTTTGCCATATTTGTTTTGGATTCAAGGTTTTACACAGGCTACTGCCCTCAAGTCACAAGGATATGCCACAATGTTTCTACGGTTTATAAGATTTTTGAGGGATGTGGTGCACATTGAAGGTTCCTAGTTGTTGAATAGTTGGAGGGCTAAGGGATGCAAACATTTTGGGTCTTCCCCTGTTAAGATTTCTGGACAATGCAATGGACCTTAAACTAAATCCTCACACCAAACAAGGATGGAAGGGGGAAGTGTAGAGCTTTCAATGCTGGTATTACATGTTCATACTGTTGCAGCAGTGGCCATGGCGTCCATCCCATCATCATTAATTAGAGCTGCAGTTGTTTTTTATTTCCAGAGAATGCAAATCTTTACAATCATGTGGGCTGAGGACAACCTGCAATGCTCATTAGAGGTCAGGCTCAGGAGTGTATGTGTGTCATGGATAATTGCCAGTTCAGGTGAGAGAATACAGAGTTCCAGATCAGCTGCCAGAACACCAGCAGTCTCAGGGGTACGACGTGTACAATGGCACCTACCTCTCGGAGTCCCTTCCAACTGAAAAGCTCAGGGGCATCTTCTCTCTCTGTAATTTATAGAGAGTATGGTGCCATTCCTGTAGTCATTTGAAAGTACTAAATGTAAGGCTTCCTCAAGGCTTACATCATACAAGGACAATAGGTTTGCACAATCCTCTTTGGAGAGTTTTCTTTGTAGACCCGCTTCCCACCTTTGAAGCAATCGTTGTGTGAGTATCAAAAATTGGTTCATCAATTCAAACAGTGTTATGTATTGTAGGGTATCCCAATATAAGAATGAGTAGTCACCTGACCCTTCACGTACATTTACCGTACAATTGTACTACATAACACTTTTTGGTATTGACCTTTTAACCTAGTTAAGCACTGCATAAGTGTTGTGTGGATTTACCCGAAAACTATCCTCATTGTTTATGAATGAGGATGGATAAACAACAGAGGTAACAGAGGGTCTCAAATAAATGCACCCAAAAGTAAAGAAAACCAACCAAGAACCCACAATTTCTCACAGGTTGTGTCACAGAGAGCTCTCCTAGGATGAGGAAAAATACCCATCAGTCACCATTCGGATCCGCCCTTCATCATTTGGGATTTTATCCGTACCACCCTTCAGAGGTTACTAGTGCTCTACTCGGAGGTCAACCCGGTGGTAGGGGGTACCCTCCGTCAGTATTAGAGACGACAGTGTGGTGTACCACTCGATGTAGGTGAGTGGCAGACAAAGTGGGACTGGGGTGTGCAGTGCAGAAAGAGTGTGAAAGAAAAGAAACCAAGAAAAAGTGTGTTTAAAATTGGTTTTGAGAAAGCACTAGACAAAAATTTATTCCAGGTGTGCTTGACATACCAATGGTAAAAACAGTGCAACCGCAAGCTGTCTGTTTATGTAGACAGCCTATGGTAAGTATGGTCGACTAGTTTCAGCAATTTGAGGACTATTGTGTCCTTGCTTTCATCAGGACCAGATTTACAACAAATACTACTGCACCAGGTAAAAGTGTGAATCAAAATGAAGAATGACACCAAAGAAACATAAACAAGTGCACACGGTCACCTGAATGCTCCGGGTGCCGTTACAGTCTGTGCAAGTCACTGTAAAAAGAAGAAAATGAGGAGGTATAGCTATCAATAACAGATTGGCCAAACAGTAAAACCATTAATTATGGTTTGAACTAGAAAACACATACAAAGAGTTGTTTTAGAAAAAGCACTTACTAGTTGCAAACACAGTTGGAATACATTTGGAACGAAATTTCTAATGCCAAATGTCATTGAGCTCTTACCTAGATCTGTAAGGCAGGCTGGCCTCACCCCACCTGGCAGAGGCTCAGGGAAAAGTGAAGCACCGCTCTAGAAAACATGCAGGACACACGTTAAAACATAAAATGCACATGACAGAACAAGGCTCTTATCACAACCTATAGCCGAAAATACATGGTCTTATTAACCATCAGAGGTGGTGTCATTCTCTGAGGAAAGGCTCCGTCTGAGTAAGGACCCAAAGAAAAAAATGCACAGAAATGCAGCAGGGGGCGAGGGCTCCTCTTACCTAACCGTCGGTACTCCTGGCCGGCGTCCTGGCCGTCTGGGGAGGTACCGACAGCTGGCGTGGGACCGTATATAAACCTTACACCCATTGGGTATCTCGTCACGTGGGGCGTTCTATGGCGCCTCTAGATTGGTATAGAAGCATCAAGGGCTATACGCCCACTCGTTGTTAGGCCGAAAAAGGCTCAAGCGTACTCAAAGTAAACAACAATAGGCAGGCGGAGAGCTGTTTAATAGCCGCGCTGCTATTGGACGCGCGGTCACGTTGGGCGCTGAATCGCGTCTCGTGATTGGACGCGTGGTCACGTGGGGTGCTAAATCGCGTCTCGTGATTGGACAGGGTGCAGGCTATGCTACATTTCTATTGCCGGGTCTGCCGTCAAGTAGTCAAGGCAACGGGGGTAAACACTGGGGTTAATAAGTCCTACTCGTGCACGGACCTATGAAAAGACTTAAAGATTATAAACAGCGTTAGTTGAAACGTTGTTAAATTCAAAGCGCTGGCGAGCAACATGTAAATGCACAGGACTTTAAACTCACGAGGAGTATAATTTTATCACATAGATGATGTTTATAGTTCACCAGAAAGGGAGCAAGGCTGTTATGGAGTGCTACCCGTGGGCCTAGTGGTTAAATGCCAGGGAATCCATAATAAGGTACAGTGGTTCACCCACCTGGAGACCTAGCTTAAAGCAGGGTGTAACAATCTCGGGGAATCTTGTATATCTGTCTCCCTCCTGCTAAAGATAAAGCTATCTGCCTCCTAATGTGGGGATGGCTACATAGATGAGTGAAGCTGAGATGAGGCGATGGTGCTACTGAAGAAATCAGTTACAGTGAGGACCACGGGATGTCGTCATTCAGACCCTCTTTGTGGGTTTTCAATTTGAGTACCCATCTTTGTTCTTTTTTCATTAAGTAGCTGGCCACATCTGATGTGTGAGTTGGTATGAAAGGTTGTTCAAGGACAGTCCACTGGAATTCTGTGGCTAGATGTTTGGCCTCCAGGAAGTGGGCAGTAAGTTTAGTGTCTTGTCTTGCACACCGGATCGTGCTCTTGTGCTCAGATATCCGTATGCGGACCTTACGTGTGGTCATGCCCACATACATGTAACCACAAGGGCAAGTGATAAGGTAGATCACGTGGTCACTATTGCAATTAGTGAACTTTACTTGCTTCCATGGTCTGGTGGTCCCTATGTCAATTTCCAATGTCTTCTTTGTCTGTGCGCAGACCTGGCAATTGCCACAGGGATGATGTCCCTGGACAGGTGGAAGATCCCATAGTGTGCCTACGGCTCTGGGCATCTCGTCGTGTGGCCTGGTGTGCACAAGTCTGTCCCTCAGATTCGGGCCCCTCTTGAAGGAGACCATGGGACGAGGAAGGCTAAGGCGGCCAGAGTTCAGAATCGGCCAATGCTTCTTGACCGCACTTTGAATGTGGTTTGAGAGGCTACCAAAAGTGTGGACAAAGGTGAGACGGTCTAGGTCCGGCTTGGGAGGTCTCTGTTCCAGTAAGGCTTCCCGATTGTTGTTCATAGCCCTTTTCATGGACCTTTTCACAAGTTTGGGGGGATATTTTCGCGCCACTACTTGCCTACTCAGATCATTTGAGTGTTTGTTGAAAGCTGTCCTCGTGGAACAGTTCCTCTGTACCCGTAGAAATTGGCTAAAGGGGAGGCTCTCCCTCAGTGCTCGTGGGTGGTTACTGTCAAAAAGCAACAGAGAGTTCCTTGCAATGGGCTTCCTGTAAAGTTCTGATTGTAGGCCCTCTGGTCCTGCTGTTATCAGAAGATCAAGGAAGGCTAGTTGTAGTTGACCGATCTCAATGGTAAATTTAAGGTGGTTATTTCTACTGTTCAGCCCCCCCAAGAATTCTTAGCAACTCTCGCTCGACCCTCGCCACACAACAAAGACGTCGTCGATGTACCTTTTCCAGGTTTTTAATTTGTCCATGAAAGGATTAGTCTGGTTCAGTACATGATTTTGTTCGAACGAGTGAACATACAGATTCGCCAAGCTGGGGGCATAAACGCTACCCATGCTGGTACCTGATGTTTGAAGGTAAAGCTGGTCCTCGAATTGAAAAAAGTTTTGTTTCATGGCCAAGGTGGCACAGGCCATTATAAATTGGACGGGAGTAATGCTGTTAAGTTCTCTAGACTCAAGAAGTTGATGTACCACGTCCAAAGTCTCATCCTGCGGGATGGAAGTATAGAGTGCCTCAACATCGAATGACACTAGGAGGTCAGTATCTCTATCAAATTCGATGTTAGGTATCAATCTGAGGAGGTCGGTGGTATCCTTGAGGTAAGTGGGCATTTCCTGCACCATAGGTCTCAAGAAATGGTCCACAAAAGTGGAGAGGGGTTCCAGGGCTGATCCTATCCCGGAAATTATGGGGCGTCCTGGGGGCGGTCGTTGCTCCTTATGAACCTTGGGTAAGGTGTAGAAATAAGGCATCTTGGGGTGCTCAGTGCAGAGGTACCTGGCTTCAGCTGGGGTGATCCATCCCTCTGAAGAAGCTTCTTCCACCATTGCTTTGATGTTTGATTTAAGCTCATCTGTCGGGTCATGGTTCAGCGGGGCGTAAGATTGTCTCATGTTGAGTTGTCTGAGGCACTCTGTTCTGTAGACTCGTGTGTCCATTATAACAATCGATCCGCCCTTATCGGCTGGCTTTATTGTTAAGTCCGTATTGTCAGTCAGAGACTTGAGGGCTGAATGATGAGATTTAGGCAAATTGTGAAAAACTCTACGGTTGGTACTGAAGAGGTCATCCATTTCTTTCTCTAGAGCTTGCTCATAAGCAGTACTTGGGGAGGCATAAGATGAGTGGGGGGAGTGAAGGTGGACTTACACTTCAGCCCGGTGTTGACATCTTCTTCACTCTGTGCACTCGCTTCTTTGTCCGCGAAGAAGAAGTGTAATCTGATCTTCCTGAGAAACCTGGCGAATTCTAGCCGGGTTTCAAACTCATCATTATAATGAGTGGGCACAAAGCCCAGACCTTTGTTCAGGGCCTCCTCCTCTTGCTGGGTCAGCACATGACTGCTCAGGTTGATGACTATACTGGAGCTGCACTGCTCTGTCCGGTCTCCTTCTTTTTGGACGAGTTGCTCCTCAGTGTCCTCCCTTCTGTTGATGTTGATGGGGGGCTGAAATGAACTTGAGGCTGTGTGTTCCCTCTCTTCCTGCCTCAAGATCTGCCCCGGCCAAACCCTAAAAAAGGCTGCCCGCTGAAGTTATTTGCTTGAAAATTACCGGGGAAGTTCGGCATATTTGGTCCCATCGGCTGTTGGAATGGACCTGGTTGTTGTGGTGGGAAGAAGGGGTGCATGCCCCCAAACTGCCAAGGATGGGGTGACCACCATTGTTGTTGTTGGTTGCCCCTTCAATTGTGTCTAAAGTTCCTTTTGCCTTGGCCTCGACCTCGTGAGTAGGAGTTTTCACTGCCAGTGTCACTGCCAGACGAGTTATCACCGGAAGTAGATGTACTATAGGATGATCCTTTCCTACGGGCATTAGTACCAAAGTCTGGGGGAGTGTAAGTATCGCTAGAGTAAGCATACATTTTCTCGAACTTAAACTTATCAAGATCTTTCTTGAATTTATCCATCTTAACCGACAGTGTGTGCTCTCTAAAATCTCTGTTGTTTTTATTCGTATCATCTAAGTTCTTGCTGAAGACCTTAGGAGCTATTGTGGTTTTGATTTTAGACTCTAGGATTTGAATTTCTATGAGCATAGTGTCAGCTATGCGTTTCGAGGTTTGAATAATCAAAATCAGCCAGTCTCTGGTACACCTCCAGGCGATCAATGTCCAGTTTTTTAAAAACTCTCTGTCATTGAGAAATAGTCTGGGTGTGTTAGTTACTATGAGACCAGTGGGTGCACAGTCATTTCGTAGATATTGGGCCATGATTGTGCCATGCGTGGCTGTCCTGGTTTGTGATTTCTTTAAACCTAACAATTTACCCCAGTCATCCTCACTCGCAGTGACAACAGACACGGAAGACTCTGTCAGGTCAGGATGATCTGCCAGCGCTGCTAAGAGATCAGCATCGGAGAAGGATAAGCCATGGTTCTCGGCCATGGTAGGAGAAAAATGTCCTGTCAAATGTGCAAAAAATGATCTAGAGTGGCAATAAAAGGTTCGAATCACAACTGCGTGATGAACTACTACTACGATACAAATAATTCGTAGGGAATATAAGGTCCGCAGTTAGAAAACTGCACTGAGACAACAGAACAATACGGTGGTGGAGGACCTAGGGGAAGTTTAAAGACCAAGCTCTGGGTACTTTCCCCAACAGAACTGATAAACAACAGAGGTACCAGAGGGTCTCAAATAAATGCACCCAAAAGTAAAGAAAACCAACCAAGAACCCACAATTTCTCACAGGTTGTGTCACAGAGAGCTCTCCTAGGATGAGGAAAAATACCCATCAGTCACCATTCGGATCCGCCCTTCATCATTTGGGATTTTATCCGTACCACCCGTCAGAGGTTACTAGTTCTCTACTCGGAGGTCAACCCGGTGGTAGGGGGTACCCGCCGTCAGTATTAGAGACGACAGTGTGGTGTACCACTCGATGTAGGTGAGTGGCAGACAAAGTGGGACTGGGGTGTGCAGTGCAGAAAGAGTGTGAAAGAAAAGAAACCAAGAAAAAGTGTGTTTAAAATTGGTTTTGAGAAAGCACTAGACAAAAATTTATTCCAGGTGTGCTTGACATACCAATGTTAAAAACAGTGCAACCGCAAGCTGTCTGTTTATGTAGACAGCCTATGGTAAGTATGGTCGACTAGTTTCAGCAATTTGAGGACTATTGCGTCCTTGCTTTCATCAGGACCAGATTTACAACAAATACTACTGCACCAGGTAAAAGTGTGAAACAAAATGAAGAATGACACCAAAGAAACATAAACAAGTGCACACGGTCACCTGAATGCTCCGGGTGCCGTTACAGTCTGTGCAAGTCACTGTAAAAAGAAGAAAATGAGGAGGTATAGCTATCAATAACAGATGGGCCAAACAGTAAAACCATTAATTATGGTTTGAACTAGAAAACACATACAAAGAGTTGTTTTAGAAAAAGCACTTACTAGTTGCAAACACAGTTGGAATACATTTGGAACGAAATTTCTAATGCCAAATGTCATTGAGCTCTTACCTAGATCTGTAAGGCAGGCTGGCCTCACCCCACCTGGCAGAGGCTCAGGGAAAAGTGAAGCACCGCTCTAGAAAACATGCAGGACACACGTTAAAACATAAAATGCACATGACAGAACAAGGCTCTTATCACAACCTATAGCCGAAAATACATGGTCTTATTAACAATCAGAGGTGGTGTCATTCTCTGAGGAAAGGCTCCGTCTGAGTAAGGACCCAAAGAAAAAAATGCACAGAAATGCAGCAGGGTGCGAGGGCTCCTCTTACCTAACCGCCGGTACTCCTGGCCGGCGTCCTGGCCGTCTGGGGAGGTACCGACAGCTGGCGTGGGACCGTATATAAACCTTACACCCATTGGGTATGTCGTCACGTGGGGCGTTCTATGGCGTTCTATGGCGCCTCTAGATTGGTATAGAAGCATCAAGGGCTATACGCCCACTCGTTGTTAGACCGAAAAAGGCTCAAGCGTACTCAAAGTAAACAACAATAGGCAGGCGGAGAGCTGTTTAATAGCCGCGCTGCTATTGGACGCGCGGTCACGTTGTGGGCGCTGAATCGCGTCTCGTGATTGGACAGGGTGCAGGCTATGCTACATTTCTATTGCCGGATCTTCCACCTGTCCAGGGACATCATCCCTGTGGCAATTGCCAGGTCTGCGCACAGACAAAGAAGACATTGGAAATTGACATAGGGACCACCAGACCATGGAAGCAAGTAAAGTTCACTAATTGCAATAGTGACCACGTGATCTACCTTATCACTTGCCCTTGTGGTTACAAGTATGTGGGCATGACCACACGTAAGGTCCGCATACGGATATCTGAGCACAAGAGCACGATCCGGTGTGCAAGACAAGCCACTAAACTTACTGCCCACTTCCTGGAGGCCAAACATCTAGCCACAGAATTCCAGTGGACTGTCCTTGAACAACCTTTCATACCAACTCACACATCAGATGTGGCCAGCTACTTAATGAAAAAAGAACAAAGATGGGTACTCAAATTGAAAACCCACAAAGAGGGTCTGAATGACGACATCCCGTGGTCCTCACTGTAACTGATTTCTTCAGTAGCACCATCGCCTCATCTCAGCTTCACTCATCTATGTAGCCATTCCCACATTAGGAGGCAGATAGCTTTATCTTTAGCAGGAGGGAGACAGATATACAAGATTCCCCAAGATTGTTACACCCTGCTTTAAGCTAGGTCTCCAGGTGGGTGAACCACTGTACCTTATTATGGATTCCCTGGCATTTAACCACTAGGCCCACGGGTAGCACTCCATAACAGCCTTGCTCCCTTTCTGGTGAACTATAAACATCATCTATGTGATAAAATTATACTCCTCGTGAGTTTAAAGTCCTGTGCATTTACATGTTGCTCGCCAGCGCTTTGAATTTAACAACGTTTCAACTAACGCTGTTTATAATCTTTAAGTCTTTTCATAGGTCCGTGCACGAGTAGGACTTATTAACCCCAGTGTTTACCCCCGTTGCCTTGACTACTTGACGGCAGACCGGCAATAGAAATGTAGCATAGCCTGCACCCTGTCCAATCACGAGACGCGATTTAGCGCCCCACGTGACCACGCGTCCAATCACGAGACGCGATTCACCGCCCAACGTGACCGCGCGTCCAATAGCAGCGCGGCTATTAAACAGCTCTCCGCCTGCCTATTGTTGTTTACTTTGAGTACGCTTGAGCCTTTTTCGGTCTAACAACGAGTGGGCGTATCGCCCTTGATGCTTCTATACCAATCTAGAGGCGCCATAGAAAGCCCCACGTGACGACATACCCAATGGGTGTAAGGTTTATATACGGTCCCACGCCAGCTGTCGGTACCTCCCCAGACGGCCAGGATGCCGACCAGGAGTACCGACGGTTAGGTAAGAAGAGCCCTCGCACCCTGCTGCATTTCTGTGCATTTTTTTCTTTGGGTCCTTTCTCAGACGGAGCCTTTCCTCAGAGAATGACACCACCTCTGATGGTTAATAAGACCATGTATTTTCGGCTATAGGTTGTGATAAGAGCCTTGTTCTGTCATGTGCATTTTATGTTTTAACGTGTGTCCTGCATGTTTTCTAGAGCGGTGCTTCACTTTTCCCTTAGCCTCTGCCAGGTGGGGTGAGGCCAGCCTGCCTTACAGATCTAGGTAAGAGCTCAATGACATTTGGCATTAGAAATTTCGTTCCAAATGTATTCCAACTGTGTTTGCAACTAGTAAGTGCTTTTTCTAAAACAACTCTTTGTATGTGTTTTCTAGTTCAAACCATAATTAATGGTTTTACTGTTTGGCCCATCTGTTATTGATAGCTATACCTCCTCATTTTCTTCTTTTCACAGTGACTTGCACAGACTGTAACGGCACCCGGAGCATTCAGGTGACCGTGTGCACTTGTTTATGTTTCTTTGGTGTCATTCTTCATTTTGATTCACACTTTTACCTGGTGCAGTAGTATTTGTTGTAAATCTGGTCCTGATGAAAGCAAGGATGCAATAGTCCTCAAATTGCTGAAACTAGTCGACCATACTTACCATAGGCTGTCTACATACACAGACAGCTTGCGGTTGCACTGTTTTTAACATTGGTATGTCAAGCACACCTGGAATAAATTTTTGTCTAGTGCTTTCTCAAAACCAATTTTAAACACACTTTTTCTTGGTTTCTTTTCTTTCACACTCTTTCTGCACTGCACACCCCAGTCCCACTTTGTCTGCCACTCACCTACATCGAGTGGTACACCACACTGTCGTCTCTAATACTGACGGAGGGTACCCCCTACCACCGGGTTGACCTCCGAGTAGAGCACTAGTAACCATTGACGGGTGGTATTGATAAAATCCCAAATGATGAAGGGCGGATCCGAATGGTGACTGATGGGTATTTTTCCTCATCCTAGGAGAGCTCTCTGTGACACAACCTGTGAGAAATTGTGGGTTCTTGGTTGGTTTTCTTTACTTTTGGGTGCATTTATTTGAGACCCTCTGGTACCTCTGTTGTTTATCAGTTCTGTTGGGGAAAGTACCCAGAGCTTGGTCTTTAAACTTCCCCTAGGTCCTCCACCACCGTATTGTTCTGTTGTTATGAATGAGGATGCTCAGAATCACAGCAGGATTACCATCTTCTGCATAATCACTATGTATAAGGGTCATTCCTACAGTAATCCTCAGCCAACATGACACAGCAAGGTAGAATCCCCTGAGGGTACCTTTTAGCTACATATACACCATATCTTTGCCGTGGCAGGCAGAGGAGAAAGACCTCCATGCTGACACACTGATGCGAGATGCTGAGGTTCCTGCATGCAGACATTCCAGCAAAAAGTGGTCTGACATCCCCTGCGAGGTGTCCATCAAGAGACCAAGACAGGGTCCTTCATTCTCTCCCACCAGGGAATTGGGTTGGCCTCCTCCTAGGGGCATTCTTGGCTCTATACCTTCATACATGTAGGGTACACTTAGGTAGATCTATTTAGGGTTGTACAGTAGGAGTACTCATTATTACTTTCATGTATTTATATGCTTGCATGTTTCATTGTTTTAGCACTATGGTAGGCATCTACCACCCATTTACTCTGTTGGTACTTATAATCGTCTATATCTGTTTCTGTCTTATGGTTGTTTCAGCACACTTATTTTACACTAGAATTATATTGGTTCAATAAATACTTATTGGAAATGTCCCCACTGTGTATTCTGTGTATATCTCTGAGACAAAGTGAGCATGAGTGACTGAGCGAAAAGTACTATACTGTTTCCATGATCCCTGATGGGACAGGGATGCCATGCTTGATAGATTCCAGAAGCTATTCACTCTTTGGTAAGAGGGGCTCATAGTGGCACTGTCAGCTAGCTGCTATACAAGTGGACATATCCAATGGGGATGTCTGGAATCAGTCTTGACACCAATCCAACAGTTTATGTTGTCTAAACGTACAGATCCAATATAGATTTATAGGAACAACACAACATGGCACTCAACATTGGTTTGGTTCCTATTTAAAGGTCAAATCTGAGTAGTTCAGTTGTGCTTTCTCAGAGACCCCTTCTCACATTCACCCAGAGATGTCTGGGGTGGTAAGAGAAAAATCCACTGCAGCTGAGTAGACATATCAAAAGTATTGTTTGTAGGATAATCAAGCTTGACGGATAAATAGTTCCTTATTGTGCATAAAACCTTATCTCAGTTTCCTTGAAACTTTTTCAACAATGACTGAAGAAGAGAATGCTGTGGCAGCATTATGTGCGAATGTAGCAAAGGAAGAAGAGCACGAAGGTGCAATAATAATTTCAGAAAATGTCAGAAATGCACTCATTTTAAAATTAATAGAATTTGGAGTCACAGCAAGAGGTGGGACTGTAACTTTCGTGATTTAGGCACATGAGTCATACAAGACAAGGTATTCTATTCATGGGTCAAGTTCACATCAGCCAAGGCATGCACAAATACATTTCATTCATACACTGAAGCTAAAATAACAGAGGAATATTGTCCATATGAGGACATTGAAGTTCTGCTCAACTACCAGGAGCACATAAACTGGTTTAAAGGTGCCCTCCCATACACAACAAATAAAGTGAGACTCAGTCCGCTAAGCAGAGATGGAGCCACTTGGCCGGTCCTAGCTGCCTATAAACCGCATCCAGACATTGACACAGTGGCGGTAGCAGACTTTTGTCCAATACACAAAGACATAATAAAACTTTAAAAATCTGACACAGTTTGTTATAAGAACACTTACACTTCAACCTACAAGGGTTACACCAGCAGGACAAATACAAGGAACTGCAGCTAAAATAACTCCACAAACACTGAACACAATTATGGGAAAGATGCCCACTAAGCATGAGCAAATTACATTCTGGATAGCTCTGAAAATCACACAGTTACACACAGTGTTCCTACACACAGGCCCTCAAGAGAAGCACAGAATGCTAATAATATGCTTACCAATGGGGATAGATCCTCTAATAGAGGATTATACCTCTTGGGGTACAGTTTCCTGTGCCATCTATACCAGAAATCATGGTATAATTCAATAACAGTGATACCAGATGTAATGAGACAGATACAGAATGAGTATGGAAAAGAACCTGCTCTGAACTTAGGGAAGGAAATGTTTGGCAATTATGCACAGGTATCAACTATTATATTAGCAAACATAAAAGGTGAGGCAGCAGCAGTGGAGATACGCCAATGCCTGAGGGATTACACTCCTATACAACAACAGCATGAATTATTTAAAATTATCGAAGATACATATGCCAAATTAGGTGGAGATAATTAGGGAGCTAGAGCAACAACACCTCAACGCATTGATGGTCATGAAAAGGATAACACCAAGCAAGCACCTGATTCTTCCAGGAAGAAATGGGATAATAAAAGCAACAGAAGAGAGATAGTAGATCACAATCAAGAGGTGGGTCTCTTCAAATAGAGCCCTCCGAAAGGACGGGCAACCTTAGAAAACGTGATCACATTATAAAACCTGACGGCTATCAGGATACTGAAACATGTTCCTCTCATTGCTTTCAGGGTTCATCAAAAAACTCTGAGAGGGAAGGGCGGTCAGAACACAGACAAGAAGAGCATACAAAGTCCAGAGATATGCAACACGTTCAGACTATAATATCAAAAAAGAAGATAAACCAAAATCAAAACCACAATTCAAAAAGAAGAGAGTGGGAGGGTTTAAAGTAAGAAATGCCAAGGATACTGAGGATTTAACTTCTGATCTGGGAATGGATTCTCGCAATACCAGGCAGAACAGCAGAAGTAACAATAACTCACCAGAACCTGATGGAATTTCTGGGGACAGTGGCGTTGAAGGAACATATCACGGTGGAGATACCGGATACTAGGATAATTGTCTCACACCCGTTATTTGAAATAACACTACAAATGGAGGGGGACAAACACAGAAAAATCAAAGGTCTCTTTTTCGAAAAGCTGGTTTATGGTTATGACATTCTTTTGGCTGAAAAAGATTGCCCATATGAGATTGTTATGGAGTGCCCAAAGATAGAAACAGTAATGTTACCAACTTTTTCTCATCTCGTTCCGGTATCACTAAAACATTCATATGTGCAGGATTGGGCAAAAGCGCTTGCTTCAGCATAATATCTCAACCGTGTAGGGTGGAATAGTGAGTCACCACACCCGGTATTCTCAATATAAACTACTCAAACTGCACAGAGACAGTACCTAATAAAACAAGAAGCGAAAAAACAAGTCAGTATGATTCTAGATCAACTTGAATACCAAGGTGTAATAGAGAATAGTACCTCTTCCATGAATAATCCTTTTTTTCCCATAGTGAAGACTGATAATTCATACCATCTAGTTTTAGACTACAGACATCTGAACACATGCAAAAGACATTTACAGTACAGAATGCACACAGTGCCGCATTAAAGAATATCATTGTCCACAAAAAAGTATAAAATGACATTAGATATCTCAAATGGATTTTTCAGCCAAAATATAGCATTTGAAAGCAGATATTTGACAGCATTCTCAGCCCTAGACCCTCAGGGTCAATTCTGTTGACTGCCCCAAGGGTATAGGAATAGCCCAGGGTTGTTCTCAGCCAAGGTAACAGAGTTGCTTTAAAACTTTGTTGAAGAGGCATTGTTGTATGTAGATGATATGTATCTGATGGATGATGATTTATTGGATCATTTGACCAGGGTGAGTCACATCATTTTGGGATTTGCCTCAGAGTGCCTCAAATTCAACTTAAAAAATCGAAAATACCACATATCACTGTCCTATTATTGGGATATGAGTTATCAAATGAAGGGAAAAGTCTAGCAGCTAACTTTTTACACACGTGTGAGCTGCTGTAACCTCCAAAAACTCTGACAAATGTACAATTTATATTGGGATTCCTAGATTTTGGCAGAACAAAAGTAAAATTTTGCATTACGCAGAAAAAGTAAAACCTTTCTACTATATCAGACCTGATTTTTCAGTTTAACATTGGACACAGGAACACACAGATATCCTTTGTTACTTACAAGCTAATATGATAGCGTCCAAACACCTACACACATGTGTAAACACCACAAATCTGGTGATCTGTGTAATCGCGGGTCAATCGGGGGACACTTACCTAAACTCCAATGAAGGAAAAACGATACCCAAAGCTTACCAATTACACAAACCCTGAAATGCGCTTTGCTTCTCCAGAAGAAATTCTGACAGCAGTACAGACTGCTGTAGTGAGAGAAAGAGCACTGGCACAGGGGAAATGAATAATTGTGGTAACTCCAGTACCAGCCTTAGAGGCTATTATAAAAGCTAGCGTTTCAAATGCAAAAGCACTGCATTCCACAATAGATACAATGGGCTAATTCTTTCACTGCAACAGATGGAGACTACAAATTTGATTCTAGATTGGAAACACAAGTATTCCTGCAATACCAACGAGAATACCCTCTCCCAAATGAAATAATGCCTCTAGATCAGTATGAATATATTATTTACACTGATGGTTCTGCTCAGTCTTCCATAGGAAGTAAACAACTACAATAAAGTGCAGCTTGTGGTATTGTAAAATGATGTATGCAGGAAGGCAAGTTCCATCCTAGCAGTTTGAAGATACAGTCTCTAGGATACTGCACAGATTAGCTGTCCGAATTAAAAGTTCTATTACTAGCACTTATAAATATCGATCGGGATTCCCCACACTTACAGAGTATGATTCATTTGACTATGTTCAGTCTTATAATGAATATCTTCACTACTGGGGTCAGAATTGGTTTAAAGATTCAAAAAGTTGCACAATAAAGCACAAATTGCTTCAGAAACAAGTGGCAGAGCTGAAAAAGACTTTCCAAGAGCTCACGTGATACAAACGCTGAGTCAACAACATGATGGCGCTCACATTGAAAGGAATTCATTGGCTGATGAAGCCGCCAAGACAACAGTGTGAACTGCTTCTGTAGCTGAAATCACTCTTTCCAGCACGATAATAGACAGAAAGATAATGGTAGCTGTCATTGCTTCACACAAAGACAGCACAGCCTTGCCAAAAGGCTTTCCACACAAGTGCTCATACAAGTTAGACCAAAAATATTCAGTTAGTTCAAATTCTAGGAGTGGGGGATAGAATAATACCAAATATGGATCGCAGATTAGGTTTAATTCTAGCTGTACACAAGGGTCTGGGTTCTGCACATGCAGGGATTACAGCAACAGTTTCTCTACTAAATCAACGCTATCGGTGGCCAGGGTTAACAAAACAGACAAAAAGATTTGCCCTTAAGTGCGACATCTGTCAGCATATGAAGGGTTCACCGTAGCACACCTACCACAAACACCACTATTAATATCACGCTGACCTCTCGTTTGTGTCTATTTCGACCACTGTGGCCCCTTGGAATCTGATGGGGCTTACAAGTACATATTGGTGGCAGTGGATTTATGCTCTAGATTCCTGTGTGTTTGGCTTCAGAGATCGTATGACATCCGAACTGTTATAAAGGATTTGCGCATTCTGACCGTGGCCCCGCCTTTAGCTCTCGGGCTTACAAGTAAACCATGTGAAGTTTGGGTGTTGCATTGCAGTACTCCTCTTCATATCATCCAGAGGGAAGTTCTGTTGTGGAAAGGAAAAACTGGAACTTGAAGTAATCCTTACCAGCGAGGGTATTAGGCTGAGGTGGTAGTTGGGTCAATCACCTAAATGGGATCCAGAGGGCACTTAATAACATGCCAAGAAGATCCTGAGGTGGCATCACCCCTTACGAAGTCCTATTTGGGACAAGAATATGGGTACCTGACCTCGATTGTGGCAGCACAGTGGCAGATTAAGCATTGGCTGAAAATTTGTTCAGCTCGCGGAATTTGCGGATTTTCCATGATTTCGCGATCCGTGAATCTCGCGAAATCGCGGTAAAATCCGTCCCTTGAAGCGGGGTCAGAGAATAGTTACAAGTAGGCAATGAGGCGCCTGTCACGAAAATTAAACCTCAAGAGGAAGCACTGACAGATATAAAAACAAGCATTTGCAATGCAATAGGTCTCACATTAGGAAAGTTTGAGCTATTGGTCTTGTAAATGACAATTTTTTAAATTTATGTGTTGGTTTTGAAAATAGCTAAATTAATAGCTTTGTAATTTACAATGCCAATAGTTATAACTTTCCCAAATGTGACACCTATAGCATTTGTAATGCAACATGTTTTGTATTTACGTGACTTAGATGTATTGATATTACAAATTACAATGGCTTTTAATTTTTTTAAATAATTAATACTTAAATAAAAGTGATTTTAATTTATGATGGCAATAGCTTAAACTTTTGTAAATAACTTTTGTGAAGATTATGTTCAGTGTATTTTAGTGTGACGAAAATCCAAGAACAGAAGTGAAATATTAACATCTTTTTGTGACATTTATAATAAAGCTTGAAACTTTGAGAGAACATATTTGAACCAGTTGTTGTTGAATGGTTGCGCAGGTTGATGCTGGGGTGGCGCTGAGTGGTTCTGTGGTGGTGTTGAGTGGTGCTGTGGTGATGCACTCCGGATCACCAACTGACCCCTGCCCCAACCACGTCTTCAACAAGACCGACTCCATCATCGCACCCCAACTCCGGGACATCATCAACACCTCCTTCCACACCGCCACATTCCCAGAGACCTGGAAGCACGCCGAGCTCAGCACCCTCCTGAAGAAACCAACTGCGGACCCCACCGACCTCAAAAACTACCGCCCCATCTCGCTCTTCCCTTTTCCTGCCAAGGTAATCGAAAAGACTATCAATAGACAGCTTGCCGCCTTCCTCGAGACAAACGGATCCCTCGACCCTTCGCAGTCCGGTTTCCGAGCCAACCACTGCACCAAGACCGCCCTCATCGCAGCCACTGACAACATCAGATCCCTGCTCGACAACGGGGAAACAGCGGCCCTCATCCTCCTGGACCTCTCGGCAGCATTCGACACTGTCTGTCACCGCACCCTAGTACAGCGCCTCAGCAACATCGGAATCCGAGAGAAGGCACTAGAGTGGATCACCTCATTCCTCGCCGGAAGAACCCAGAGAATCTGCCTCCCCCCATTCAGATCCGAGGCCATCGAAGTCATCTGCAGGGTACCACAAGGGTCATCACTCAGCCCAACCCTCTTCAATGTCTACATGAGCCCTCTCGCAGCCATCGCACGCCAACACAACCTCAACATCATCTCCTACGCCGATGACACCCAGCTAATCCTCTCCCTTACCAACGACCCCGCCACCGCCAGAACCAGCCTGCACAAAGGGATGAAAGACGTCGCTGAATGGATGAAGAACAGCCGCCTGAAACTGAACTCAGACAAGATGGAAGTCCTCATCCTGGGATCATCGCTCTCTGCCTGGGACGACTCCTGGTGGCCCCCTGCCCTGGGCACCACCCCCAAACCAACGGACCATGCACGCAACCTGGGCTTCATCCTGGACTCCTCCATCTCGATGACCAGACAAGTCAACGCCGTCTCGTCATCATGCTTCAACACCCTGCGCATGCTCCGTAAGATCTTCCGATGGATCCCCACCGAAACCAGGAAAATGGTCACCCAGGCAATCTTCACCAGCCGACTGGACTACGGAAACATCCTCTATGCCGGAATCACAGCCAAACTTCAAAAAAGACTCCAGCGCATCCAGAACGCCTCCGCACGACTCGTCCTGGACATCCCCCAACACAGCCACATTTCCGGCCATCTGAGAGACCTGCACTGGCTCCCAGTCACCAAGAGGATCATGTTCAGGCTCCTCACCCATGCACACAAGGCCCTCCATGACCTGGGCCCCAAGTACCTCAACAACCGCCTGACCTTCTACGGACCCACCCGCAAGCTACGATCGACCAGCCTCGCCCTCGCCGCCGTACCACGCATCCGCAAAGCCACCGCCGGGGGAAGATCCTTCTCCTACCTGGCAGCCAAGACATGGAACTCCCTCCCGATCCACCTCTGGCTGACCCAGTATCATCTCTCCTTCAGGAAGCTCCAAAAGACCTGGCTCTTCGAGCAGTAATGGACCACTCCCCCAGCGCTTTGAGACCATTGAGTAGAGCGCTATACAAATGCCCATGATTGATTGATTGATTGATTGATGCTGAGTGGTGCTGTGGTGCTGCTGAGTAATACTGGGATGGTGCTGAGTGATGCTGGGGTGGTGCTGAGTGGTGCTGTGGTGGTGCTGAGTGATGCTTTGGTGGTGCTGAGTGATGCTGTGGTGGTGCTGAGTGGTGCTGTGGTGGTGCTGAGCGATAATGTAGTGGTGCTGAGTGATGCTGTGGTGGCGCTGAGTGATGCTGTGGTGGCGCTGAGTGGTGCTGTGGTGGTGCTGAGTGATGCTGTGTTGGTGCTGAGTGATGCTGTGGTGGTGCTGAGTGGTGCTGTGGTGGTGCTGAGTGATAATGTGGTGGCGCTGAGTGATGCTGTGGTGGTGCTGAGTGATGGTGTGGTGGCGCTGAGTGGTGCTGTAGTGGTGCTGAGTGATGCTGTGGTGGTGCTGAGTGATGCTGTGGTGGTGCTGAGTGATAATGTGGTTGTGCTGAGTGATGCTGGGGTAGCACTGAGTGATGATGTGGTGATACAGCGGACAGAAAGGCACAAAAAGCAGTCTAACAAAGGGCAGAAGGGCAGAAAAGCAAAGGAAAAATGAGTCTAACAGAGGCAGAAGGGCACAAAAAAACGTCGAACAGAGGACAGTTGGGCAGAAAAACAAGGAAAAAACAAGTCTAACGTAGGGCAGAAGTGCACAAAAAATGAGTCTAACAGGGGGCAGAAAGGCACAAAAACGAGTCTAACAGAGGCAGAAGGGCAACAAAACGAGTCTAACAGAGGGCAGAAGGGCTGAAAAACAAGGGAAAAATGAGCCTACAGAGGGCAGAAGGGCACAAAAAACGAGTCTAACAGAGGGCAGAAGGGCAGAAAAACAAGGGAAAAATGAGTCTAACAGAGGGCAGAAGGGCACAAAAACGAGTCTAACAGAGGCAGAAGGGCAACAAAACGAGTCTAACAGAGGGCAGAAGGGCTGAAAAACAAGGGAAAAATGAGTCTACAGAGGGCAGAAGGGCACAAAAAACGAGTCTAACAGAGGGCAGAAGGGCAGAAAAACAAGGGAAAAATGAGTCTACAGAGGGCAGAAGGGCAGAAAAACAAAGGGAAAACGAGTCTAACAGAGGGCAGAAGGGCACATAAAATGAGTCTAACAGGGGGCAGAATGAATCCCGCCCTGCGTGTTTGTCCAAGAAGATGCCACCGTTTTGTGCAATACCTCTACTCAACTGGAGTACTTTCTACTGTCTAATCAGTAAGTGCTCCCTCGTTGGCTAAATGTATAGGGGCAGATTTACAATAACTGGCGCATTCCCAGGGATGCATCAGTTATGTGCGCCGCAGCTCCGCCACCCAGGGTCCGCTGCATTTACAATGCGGCACACCATGTGGCAAAAACGGCACAGATGCGTCACGCATCTGTGCCGTAAAAGCAGCGCATTGCCGGAGCTGTGTCGCAAGCGCGACGCAGCTCCAGCTATGCTCTGGGGGGCCCTATCTCCCCAATGCTGCGTCAAGCCTTGCGTCTGCTTCATGCAGGCGCAGGGTTTTGACGCAGCATTGGCCTAAAAGTGACTGAGCCACTTTTAAGAGGTGTTCCTGCGCAGGAACGCCCTCCCCTGCGCCGGAACGCCTCCTGATGGCGCAGGGCTTTACAACGTGACGCATCTCTCAGATGCAAAAACCACAGTTGATGGACAGAATGCAGAACAATGTCATACATTTACCCTAGTACAGAGATCTGGGCCTAAATCCATCGTTTTTTTGCACTCCACACCACCCCAGTTCAGACATGGCCATACGCAAATCAGTCTGACCCTGTGCCTCATGGGAACAGTCCAGCCCGAACTGCCAAGCCATGCCTTCCCTGGACCGGAAACAAGCTTCCGAGGACCGGTTTCTGGCATTCCAGCCGTCTTCAGCCCGGCTTGCTTGAATCCAGTGGTGTGGAGAGCATGGGACTCACGTCTGAGCATACCTATCCCACTCAGGGTGACAAATGCAAAAAACACAGTTGATGGACGGAATGCAGAACAATGTCATACATTCACCCCAGTAAAGAGATCTGGGCCTAAATCCATCTTTTTTTGCACTCCACACCACCCCAGTTCAGACATGGCCATATGCAAATCAGTCTGACATTGTGCCTCATGGGAACAGTCCAGCCCGAACTGCCAAGCCATGCCTTCCCTGGACCGGAAATTAGCTTCAGAGGACCGGTTTCTGGCATTCCAGCCGTCTTCAGCCCGGCTTGCTTGAATCCAGTGGTGTGGAGAGCATGGGACTCACGTCTGAGCATACCCATCCCACTCGGGGTGACAAATTCAAAAACCACAGTTGATGGACAGAATGCAGAACAACGTCATACATTCGCCCCAGTACGGAGATCTGGGCCTAAATTCATCGTTTTTTTGCACTCCACACCTCCCCAGTTCAGACATGACCTGTGCCTCATGGGAACAGTCCAGCCTGAACTGCCAAGCCATGCCTCCCTTGGACCGGAAACAAGCTTCGGGGACCGGTTTCTGGCATTCCAGCCGTCTTCAGCCCGGCTTGCTTGAATCCAGTGGTGTGGAGAGCATGGGACTCACGTCTGAGCATACCCATCCCACTCGGGGTGACAAATGCAAAAACCTCAGTTGATGGACAGAATGCAGAACAATGTCATACATTCACCAAAGTACAGAGATCTGGGCCTAAATCCATTGTTTTTTTGCACTCCACACCACCCCAGTTCAGACATGGCCATATGCAAATCAGTCTGACCCTGTGCCTCATGGGAACAGCCAAGCCCGAACTGCCAAGCCATGCCTTCCCTGGACCGAAACAAGCTTCCGAGTACCGGTTTCGGGCATTCCAGCCGTCTTCAGCCCGGCTTGCTTGAATCCAGTGGTGTGGAGAGCATGGGACTCTCGTCTGAGCATACCCATCCCACTCGGGTGACAAACGCAAAAACCACAGTTGATGGACAGAATGCAGAACAATGTCATACATTCACCCCAGTACAGAGATCTGGGATTAAATCCATCGTTTTTTTGCACTCCACACCACCCCAGTTCAGATATGGCCATATGCAAATCAGCTGACCCTGTGCCTCATGGGAACAGTCCAGCCCGAACGTTGAAGAGCGTCAGGCTGAAAGTGGAGCCCTGGGGTGTATGGTCCGAGAGGAAAAGGGGGAATCTGAACCGATGCATTCTGCCGGGTAGGAAGGAACAGATCCAGTTGAGGTCCTTGTCTTGGATCCCTGTGTCGTGGAGTCTGCATATTAGGGTGCGGTGAGAGACTGTGTTGAATGCTGCAGAGGGGTCAAGGAGAATGAGAGCTGCTGTTTCCCCTTTGTCCAGTAAGGTGTGGATGTCATCTTTTGCAGTGATGAAGGTGGTTTCCGTACTGTGTTTTTTTCTGAATCCGGATTGAGAGGAGTCGAGGATGTTGTGCTAAATGTGGCGAGTTGGCTGTTGATGGCTTTCTCAATGACTTTTGCTGGTAATGGGAGCAGGGATATAGGTCTGTAGTTTTTGAGGTCAGTGGGGTCCGCTGAGGGTTTCTTCAATGGGGGGTTGATCTTGGCATGTTTCCAGTCGTCGGGGAACGAGGTGGTTGCCAGGGAGAGGTTGATGGTGTGGCAGCGCATGGGTGCGATGGTGACAGTGGCTCTGTTGAAGATATGGTGAGGGCAGGAGTCCATGGGAGCTACTGAGTGCATTGCCATCATCGTCTTCAGAGTGTTTTTGGTGGTGAGGGCTGTCCAGTTGTCAATCGTTGGCTTCAGAGTTTCGGGGGTGATTGGTGAGGGTCCAGTGTGTTGGTTGTCTTCGTCAAAGTATATACTCTGACGATTGTGATTTTGAATCTGTTTATAGTATGTTGTCTGATTCGGAACAATTTGCAGCATTTACAAAAAATTGAATGTTTAATGACTCGCCTGATTTTGATACCATGTACTGTTACCATTATTATGGGCATAATGTTTTGCATAAAATAAATGCACCACGTAATGTTTTCACATACCTCCAATGGGATCATTGCCCAACACCGCCTAAAGGTAGTTCATAAACGTTTGCACAAAAGTTTGCTTACTTTTCTGGGTTCAATACATAACATCCACGCTCATATTTTTATAAGCTTGCACCTACATCTGCGATAAAAAATATGCTCACTTACACAAAACAGATATACTCTGCTTCCTTTATTGCCAAACTGTCTGAACAGGGTTTTGACTTATGGAAAGACACTTTAGACATAAAATCAGTCTGAGGTAATACAGAATTGCAGGTTCAGGAAACTGAGGCACTATTTAGAGCATGCTTCATACCACAACAGATGATTTTCCTGAACAAAACTCTGCAACAGACTTCCTTTCTTGGGTTAGCTAAGATTAAGGACTTTAACACACCTCATATTTCCTCACTTTCACACTTGGAAGGATGGCAGAATTATACAAAAAATGGTGAAGGTGCACTCAATGACATCATGCATGATGTTTCATACAATTCAACAAACCCCAATTGGGAGTTTGGCCTATAGACCTACATAGATGTCAGTCAAGAATCAAGAGTACCATGTAAGGGTTTAGTTTCTATAGGCCTGACTTACGCTATGTACAAAGAGAAAATCCCGGGGTGGCAACATCCTACATTGTTGGGAAGTTATACCTCGATTAGCTAAAAACGTGGGGGCATATTATCAAGGCCAGGCGATACATTATCGCCGGTTTTATCGGCAGGAAACTGCTGATAAAGCGGCGATAATGGCCTTGATAATATGCTCTATGAATTCCAATCGAAGCCCATGTTAGATGTGTTCACATTTAACATGGGCTTCGATTGGAATTCGTAGAGCATATTATCAAGGCCATTATCGCCGCTTTATCGGCAGTTTCCTGCCGATAAAACCGGCGATAATGTATCGCCTGGCCTTGATAATATGCCCCCTCGTTACTGTCCTAGGTGAAACAACACTTGTCCTTGCTCTCAGAAAACATGGATTTAAGGGATTTTTTGCAAAGTCCCCATAAGCCATATCACAAACGCTTCTTATACGCTGTTTATAACAAAATTTGGAAAATCTCTCACTAGGAAGCTGCAGAGAGACTTCATGAAATTGACAGAATTTCCTTAGAAAAGTCTTTGTCTGACAATGGCATGAACACACTTTTGTGACATTCACGGTACAAGGAGAGCGACATTTTGATACCGTTTGCGGGACAGAGGGGGCTTATCAGGGCGCTTCTTGGCAGTACTAATCAATAAATATATTAACAAGACATACATTCAATTGTTTCAGGACCATACTGGTTGTTTTACAGACCGGATAGCACTTGGTCTTCTACACTTGAATTCGCCGGACACCTTTGAGGAAGAATTATCTGGTCGACCTACCTTAGCTACAATGGGATAACTATTTTTCGCTAATGGTGTTCTTTGAGTATTGACCGGTTGAAAAACATTTTTGGGTAATCTGCGGTTTGGAACAGTTGGACATCTTTGACGACATGTTGGAAGATATACCTAACTTAGGCTCTGGTTTTATAGATATTGTCTTGACATACGCTTGTTCATCTAGAGGATCATTACTACATTACCAATCCACTTAGCCTTGAAGAAGTTACTTGTGTGATGAAACATGTGTCAGCAGTTTTTTCTGTGGATTATAATACAAGCTTCATTGAAACATTTTTTACTCCACTTCTCAGATTTTTTTTTGTTTGGACATCACTGTATATGATGATAACACCATTTATATCCTATATGATGAGTGCTTTGGTACATCGATTTCTCTTTTATACAGAGATGCCTCACAGATGTATTAAATGCATATTGGGTAGTATGATGCATCTGTACCACACCGTCCCTGAAATATATCATACAAATATACTAGTACACGCCAATAGTGGTGCGATCAAAAAACCATTGCTACCCTCTTCAATTTTATAATATCCAGGATTTATTCTCTGGGCAACATTGTATCTTGGGCTATAGATGTAATGGAACAGGATCTGTCCATCTTACAACACGAACAATCACAGTTATGTTTTATTGGTATAAGCCAAATATTGAGTTAAAAATATCGAATTGCACTAATATCGAAGTAAAAATATAGAATGGACAAAATATCGAATGGACAGGATATAGTCAACAAAAATATAGAATTTAAGGTAAGTAATTTAATATCAATTTTCATAAATATAGCAAGTCAAAATATCGAAGAATATAATATAGGTATTAAATATATTGATTTTTTAATAATATCGAATTTTTTAAGTGTTTTGTATGTTACTATATGTGTGAAAATTGTATATTTTTTATAATTTATTAATAAAAATGAATTTTATGTTATTTATTTTTTGCGTAGTTTAATTCTGTAGCGGGTTGTGGGTTTATAGGGGAATAGGGTGGAATAATTTAGGTATAGTTAATTAAATATTTAAATGTATTTATTGGTATTTATCTAGAATTAATTGTTAATTAATTTTTAATTGGTAATTAATTACATTTAAATTGGTAATTAATTTGTATTAATTGAATAATTGATAATTATGTTCATTTTATAAAATTCTTTCCCATAGCGGGTTGTGGGTTTATAGGGGAATAGGGTGGGAAGTAATTTAATTGTAATTAATTAAATATTTTAATTTATTTATTGGTATTTATTTTGAAATAATTGTTAATTAATTTGTAATTGCTAATTAATTCATTGGTAACTGGTAATTAATTTGTATTAATAGGTAATGGATTTTAATAATTAATTGTTATTTGTATTCCTAATTGATTAATTATAATATTATATTAAATTGGTAATTACTTTTAATTAATTTATTTTTGGTATTTATATTTAATTTATTTTTATTAATATATGAAGTATTTACTTTCCCTACTGTTGCACTCACTGGAGTGTGAATAGTAATTTTTATCCCTACGCTATCCAACGCTTTCCCTACTGTTGCACTCTCGGGAGTGGGATTAGTAATTTTTACCCCTACGCTATCCAACGCTTTCCTTACTGTTGCACTCGCTGGAGTGGGAATAGTAATGTTGACCCCTATGCTATCCAATGCTTAGCCTACTGTTGCACTCGCTGGAGTGGGAATAGTAATGTTGACCCCTATGCTATCCAATGCTTAGCCTACTGTTGCACTCTCTGGATTGGGAATAGTAATGTTTACCCCTACGCTATCCAACGCTTTCCCTACTGTTGCACTCACTGGAGTGGGAATAGTCATTTTTACCCCTATGCTATCCAACATTTTCCCTACTGTTGCACTCACCGGAGTGGGAATATTAATTTTTACTCCTATGCTTTCCATCTCTTTCCCTTCTGTTGCACTCTCTGGAGTGGGAATAGTAATTTTTATCCCTACGCTATCCAACGCTTTCCCTACTGTTGCACTCTCGGGAGTGGGATAGTCATTTTTACCCCTATGCTATCCAACGTTTTCGCTACTGTTGCACTCACTGGAGTGGGAATAGTAATTTTTACCATCCCGCTATCCTACGGTATAAATATTGCATATTTTTTTAATAATCATATGTTAATATATATATATATATATATATATATATATATATATATATATATATATATATATATATATATATATATATATATATATATATATATAATTGTGTTTTGAAAAAAATATTATATTTTTTTATAACTTAAATTAATTATTTAATATTCTTAAGGTTGTTTAAGTACTTTAAAGTATATTTTAGTTACATATTGTTAATATTTCACTAATTTTAAATTATTTCCAACACATTTTAAAAAAATCGATATTTTGACTAATTATATTTTTTTAAACAATAATTTTGATTCAATATTTTTGTATTTACCTGTTTGTAGATAGGAATTCAATATTTTTGTATTCAATATTATATCCTCGATATTTATGTAATTCTATATTTTTGTTATCGATATTATGTCAGTGATCCGTTCTATTGTATCATTAAGCTGAAGGCTGCAATCTTTGCACTCTATCTATGTGCCCTGGTGATACATCAACAATATGTCTCTGTTCTCTGCATACAATTTGACTGAAAAGCAGACAACAATGGCACAGAGGGATGCAAAGTATACAGTCCTGTGCATTGAAAAATGAGACCATTTACATTTCCCCGTGGCAGAGTCACCGTCCACAGAATGGTTAATTCATGGCCATATAACATTGTCACTAACAACTTTCCAATTTCAATATTGCCTATACCACCACCAGGTAGGCAGGTAAGAAGCACTGGATAGGGAATTCATCTATGACTCTTGGGAATTACTGTGCATATTTAGATGCAGGAATGGGGACACTGAAGTGTTTCTCAGCGGTACAGACTGCAAAAATTCTTTTAGTGGGTCTCTCATTTGTCAAGATATTATCATTCATGGGCCTTTTATTGGTACTGTAGCTAACTTATTTGGTCATTTGAAGGGTTCCCACGCTGCCTTGATTAATCTAGAGTTCAGGCCGCTCTCAAATGGGAATTACTTAATACTGAATGATCAAGGTTGTTGTGGGATGCTTCCAGGCATTGCATATCTTGTCACTGTTAGTTCCAGGGTGACTTGTTGTATGCAAGTATTGTTTCCTTCGACCCACACAGTCAGGAAGGCACTGTTATGGCCTTCATTGAATGTTTCATTTATATGGTTCGATACTCTGGGCCGAATGAAAGCTATGCTCTTACAGAAGGATGTGCCCTTACACCTCAGCCCAAGAGACTTTTGATCTCCAGGTTGCAAGGTCCTCAGCGAAAGGCACAGGTATGAACTAACTGCCATTTCCATTTCAGAGAAATGATACAGCGTATGTCATGATACAAAGGGTATAGTACACCTATTTAGAACCACAGGTTCTGAACTGTTAATCACCTTTCAGGCAGTCTTCGGAGTGATTCCAGCTTTTATACACCGTGTATTCGGAAGTATCTTTGGAGGGCTTCTGCTGATTCTGCTCCTGATAGTGGGTGCTTGATTTTAATTTTTCTGTTACGCAATGGATGTCCCAGTCCCCAAGGAAATGGAAAAAGTGCTCTTGGAGTGACGTTACCGTGATCGCATGGTACTCCATCTTGGCACACTTCGACTTCAGGAGCTAAGCGAGTCTTGGATCCTATCAATTCGACCAGTTTGGATAGACTGTGTTGTGCCTGTTCTCCGCTGCTTGTTCTGCGTATATGAAATGGTGTTGGATCTCTGTCTAACATTTCCATTGGTGAAGCCACCAGACGTGGATGCATTGCTGGACCTATTAAAGGCCCACATAGTGCTGTGTCCTCAGCATATTCTCATGTTGATGTTGGATGTTGATGCTTCAGCTCCTGTTGCACTGGATACTGGCTTCACTACAGGGACACACACTTTGGATTTTTCAAAGGCTTTCCCAGAATTGGCTGTGGGAACTGAGGAAAATCATCTTTGCTTGATTGATCTGATCTTTGAGGTATTACAGGGACCTTCGTCTGCGAAGACAAGCAGCTGTGATGTTGCATCTCCCACAAAGGACACACAAACATTTGGCTCCCCATGTGCTTGGAAGAATTCGGCCTTTTTCCAAATTAACCGAAATTGGAATTTTAAACAAAAGATTTTTCTCTTATTTACTCTTACTGAGCACCATAGCTTTCAGACATACTCAGTTGCTCAGACTATATATAGGAACATATTTTAAGGGACTTTTAGTTTAATTTTAAGAGATTTTTTTGAAATTTTTAAACTCCTTTTAACAATGCTTAATACTTGATTAGAAGGACATTCTTTTTTAGTATGTTATCCGTTGGATGAGGAGTGTGTGTCATGTTTTGTAGGGTACCCCAATATCGGCCTGAGTAGTCACATTGAACCTTCACCTTCATTTACTATACCATTGTACTACATATGGTTGTTGGTATTGACCTTTTACCTAGTTAGATAGTATTCCACAGGCTACTGCCCTGGAGTCACAGGAATTGGCCACAATGATTCTACGCTTTAAAAGATTCTTGAGGGATGTGTTGCACCTTGAAGGTTCCTAGTTGTTGAATAGTTGGCGGGCTAAATGATGCAAACATGTTGGGTCTTCGCCTGTTAAGATTTCTGGGCAATGCAGTGGACCTTAAAGTGAATCCTCACATCTAACAAGGATGGAGGGGGGCAGTGTAGTGCTTTAAATGCTGATAATATGTGTTCATATTGTTGTAGCAGTGGCCATGGTGTCCATGCAGTCATCATTAATTAGAGCTGCTGTTGTTTTTCATTTCTGGAGAATGCAAATTGTTACAATCGTCAGGGTTGATGACAACCTACGATGCCCATGGGAGGTCAGGCTCAGGGAGCATGTGTGTCATGGATAATTGCCAGTTCAGGAAAGAGAATACAGAGTTCCAGATCAGCCGCCAGAACACCAGCAGTCTCGGGGGTAGAACGTGTAAATTGGCACCTACCTCTTGGTGTCCCTTCCAATTGAAAAGCTCAGGGGCATCTTGTCTCTCTGTAATTTATAGGGAGTATGGTGCCAGTCCAGTAGTAATTTGAAAGTACTAAATGTAAGGATTCCTATAGGCTTATATCATACGAGGACAATAGGTTCGCCCAGTCCTCTTTGGAGAATTTTCTTTGTAGACTTTCTTCCCACCTTTGAAGCAATTGTTGTATGAGTATCAAAAATTGTTTCATTATTAGGAGTTCATACAGTGTTATCTTTTGTAGGGTACCTCAATATAGGATTGAGTAGTCACCTGACCCTTCCCCTACATTTACCTTGCCATTGTGGTACATAACACCTTTTGTTATTGACCTTTTACCTAGTTAAGCACTGCATAAATGTTGTGTGGTTTTCCCCCAAAAACTAGCCTCATTAATATTGCATGAGATTCTCAGAATCATTGCAGGATTACCATCTTCTGCATAATAACTATGTATAAAGGTCATCCCTTCCTTCATCCTCGGCCGACATGACACAGCAAATTAGAATCCCCTGAGGGTACGTTTGGGGTATATATGCACCATATCTTTGCCGGGGCAGGCAGAGGAGAAAAACTTCCATGCTGACACACTGATGTGAGATGCTGAGGTCCCTGCACACAGACATTCCAGCACGCAGTGGTCTGACATCCCTTGTGTGGTGTCCCTTTTGAAACCAAGATGGGGTCCTTCATTCTCTTACACCAGGTAATGGGGTTGGCCTCATCCTAGGGTGATTCTTGGTTCTACAGCTACATACATACTAGGTACACTTAGGTAGATTTAGTTAGGGTTGCGACGTAGGAGTACACATTATTACTGTCATGTATTTATGTGCTTGCGTTTATTCATTGTTTTGGCACTATGATAGAAATTTACTATCCATTTTTTCTGTTTGTGATCATAATTGTTTATATCTGTTTCAGTCTTATGGTTGTGTCAGCACACATATTTTACACTAAAATGAAGCTTTTTCAATAAATGCTTATTGTAAACGTCCCCACTGTGTATTCTGTGTATCACTCTGAGAAAAAGTGAACATGAGTGACTGACGGAAAAATACTGTACTGTTTCCACAATCCCTGGAGAGACAGTGTTGTCATGCTCAATAGTTGCCAGAAATAATTCTCTTCTTGGCAAGAGGTGTTCATAGTGGCACTGTAAGCTAGCAGGTATACAGGCGAACAAATCCGTTGGGGGTGTCTAGAACACACCTAACATGTGTATTTGTAAATTATACATTCACCCGGAGGTATATTGACGCTGAATAACAGATGTTTATTGTTACCCAACTCAGTGGTACCCATTTTATTGACCTCAGGTGGATGAAAGGCTGAGTGGACCTGCCGGAATTTGAACCTGTGACCATGAGTATGAAGAAAAAGCATTAGTCCACTGAGCCACCAGACCCGGCTAGAATGAGACAGGACACCAAGCATCAGGTTACTTTGCCATCTTTTGCTATATACACAGTGTCTCTATTGTAAGTATTGCCAATGTTGATTCCTGCACAAGCTGAATTTTTTCAGCCAGGGTCATGAAGCATTTGAAAGAGTCTGCTAAATATAAATGCCCAACAGTATGGTGCCCTTGTTGGTTCAGTATTTCCACCAAAATGGTTTCTTCTCCATATCTATGGCTGTAATCTTCCAGAGTGGTGGGTCAGCATGTTGCTGTCCTTCCAAGTGGAATTTGAGCATTGTCAACCATGTCTGGAAGGTCTCTTGCAAGATGCATTGTGAGTCACAGCCAGTCTCGGCGGGGTGGAACCCCCAATGTATTTCCTGATCGATTCATCCATAGATTTCAGGGCAGTGGTCCATATTGGGAGCTCCAGCATACCAAAAAGACAGTTGAGCTTTGGGGCCACCACCATTTTAATGTCTGCACCCTTCCCCAGAGCAATAGCATGAGTTTTCCCCTCTTGATGAATGAAGACTGTTGGACTTGGCCCTGCTTGCAGGTTCATCCTGAAACTTTTTGCCTTTCCCCCTAGTTTTTTTTGCTATCTTGGAATTGGTGGTTTGAAAGGAAACTCATTAAATATGTACGTTTGATGTGTAAGATGGGAAATATTAAATGCTGTGCAATGGTGTACGCAGGTTTATTTTGACCATTCAGTGAATGTCATTTTTAAAATGGATGCCATTTCTGTTTGCTTGTACCGCCTGCCTGAGGTGGGTTGGCAGTCTAGTGTTTGAAGTGTTTCTAAGTGGCAGAGTGCCCTGCACTTCCCCCACAGTGACAGTTGAGGCTGGAACTGCCAGGGACCTTCTAGAAGCTTCTGGTTCTTTCTGGTAGGTGGGGTGAGGGGTGTATATGAAGGGGGGCTGTGCCTCCATGTGCTCAGACTGAACGTGGACTTGATTGAGATGAGAAAATCTGCCAGGAGGTACAGCAGCAAGGGCCTGTGTGCTGGCTCTTGAGCCCATCTGTACCTCTCTGCTGTCCACAGGGCCAGTGAGAGCCTTTGCTGGAGTGAAGCCTGCTATGTCAGGAGGAGTGCCATTTTATGGGAGATGACTGATTCTAGGAGCTGCTGTCCTGTACTGATGAGTGCCCACTGTCTGTTGATCTTGCCCAGCCTGGCCTGCCTGCTCTGCTGCCCTAACGCCTTCTGAGCGCAATACTTTAAGTGCCTGTATTCTCAGGAGGTGAGAAGAGTGGGCACTACTTCCTCACCAGCTCCCTAGCGCCTGGGAGGCACTACTTTCCTAAGTGCAAGAGGAGGACCTGACGCCTGCGGTGCTGAGCTGTCATAGTGCTATATCTCCATCCCCAAAAAGAGGAGGAGTGTGGATCCTGCAGCTGATGTCTGGTGAGGGAGTCCACCTGCATGTTCCCCTAGCACCTCGTGGGCGCTATATTTGTAGTGACTGGGCTCTTCCTGCTGCCTAGCACCTTGTGGGGGCTGCAGCACTATCCAAGCACCTACAAACTTTCCTGCCGCCTAGCGCCTCGTGAGCGCTATCTTCTGTTTGCTTGCACTCCAAGGAGGTGAGGAGCGTGGGCGCTACTCACTTAGGTGGTACCCTGGGACTGAGAGCCCTCTAACACCTCATGAGCGCTGCCTCCAGCCCCTGCCCATGAGAAGAATGTGCGTGGGTCCTGCAGCGCTGTGCTGCCAGAGTGCTATATTCTCATTGACTGTGCTCTGCTTGCTGTCTAGCGCCTCATGAAGTGCTGCAACTGTTTTCCAGCCCCCAGGACTCTAAGTCCTGCATTCCTAGACTTAGCGCTACAACTTTACTCCTGCATGAGAATAGCACTTTATCTATACTGCCTACCTGAGAGACAGCTACTTCCAGGGAGTGGTGACAATCTTTGCACTGTGTGTGCATGTATGAGGTTCGCCCTTCTGACTTGAGGCCTAATGCATTTCTTATGCCAATGAGAAATGCCCTAATGATGTCTAATGTACCTACAAAGATTCATGCCTAAGGTGTTTATACCCCAGGATTGGTGTCTATTGTATTTGATGATGCCTAAAGCCATGATGTATGCCTAACGTGTCTTTAAACAAATGATATTGCATTTATGGCTCATCTGTTTTACTGCATAAGGTGGTTGCAGGCCAATGCTATGCGTAATGTGTTTCAAAACCTAAGGTTAAGGCCTGATGTTCTTTTTCCCCCAAGGCTTATATTGTTGGTGTTCTGCATAATGTGTTTTTACGTCTATGGAGATGCCCCGTGCAAGTATGCCTCATGTCATGAGATCCATGCCTCCTTAGAATGTGATGACGTTTGTGTCTATGACACATAATACATTGATTCATTATAATGCTTTTTCCCTAATACCTACATGGCTGGTTTTATGTGTAGACCTAATGCCTTCATGTTGTTAATGTTTTCAGACTAATGAGGTTAATACTCCACTTTTAGGCCTGCCCTGATAAATGCCTAAAGGGATTATTGTCAAATAAGTGAAGGGATGCACACCCAAATTCTTTTTACTTTTTGATCTTCAAGTTATTCAAGCCTTTGTTAAGTTCGCGTGCAAAATGGTTATTCTGGCCTGCCGCTTTGCCATTTAGAAAAATGAACATGTTTGAGATGGAGCTGCATTCAGCCCCATGAAGCTATTTGCACAGCGTCATGCCGCCCCTGGCGTGCATGTTAATTTCGAAGGTAATTTAACCATTTATCAGTAGTAATCTAAATGTTTCTTCTAGTTTTGTCACTCATCTTGAATCATTTTCATTTTCATCTTACTTTATCCAAATCCACAAAACCGATTATCATGCCAATTTTCAATTTTCTTCTATTCTAACTGTGCCGATCCTGGCCTCTTGTAAGAATATGAATGATGCAGTGTTCATCACAGGCAGTTTTTATTTCAACATAAAACCCAATGCATTTCGGGCCCTTTTAGGGCCCTTCTTCGGGGGTCACTACAATTAATAATAGAGAAATCAACGTTAGCACCAATATTTTTGAGTACATGTATACTTGCAACAAAATTTCATCAGTATTGCGCTTTTTCTAAGTCATTTGTTATTCACACATTGCATCTTACTTTACATATCCCCCCTTCTGATATACCCAAGGTGCACCCATCCTTGGATTGTAACTTTCACCCACTGTGGCTCCCCATTCCTACATCACTTATAACACTTCCCAGGTGGTCCCAATCACTTCCTCTCCCTTCGCTATACCCTTCCCCCAACCCTCCTGTTTGCTGTGAAACATCCCTCTCTCAACACGTGCTGACTGCAAAATTACCGCTATTGTGAAGGTTTTTGAAAGCTTGTGAAACAGGCATATTCTATATCATTTTTCAATGCTCTCCTGGTATTTAAACTGCAAAAAGGGATTATTGCTCATCGTAAGTTTGGTCAGTGCATGGCCTTGCCAGTAACTACTGGATGGTAGACATGTATTGCCGATGTTATAAAGTAATGACAACGGTAATGTGATTAGCCCTAATGTGTTGGTCATGCTTTATTCTAGTGTTTGCATGCTAATGTGATGATGCTCTATGTGTTGGCCTAAGGCTATTTGCACTGTGGCTAAGTGCATGATCCTGCCAGAAGGTACTGGCCGCTTTACGTTTATTACTGATGCTTCCATTTATTCTAATTGTGCTGGTGATGTTCTGGCAGCAGCCCGATTGGCCCTGCCTTGTAAATAGTCCCCCTGTAAATGTCTACCTGGTGCCAGTAAGCACAGTACTGCCACAACTGTGATTGCCTTATGACGTGTTCTGCATAATGAATATGCTGTTTTTTCACCTAATCTGATGTGGTGTCTCTTTTGTAGTGTGTCCGGTGTGTCGCCTGTGAGTATGCTGCGCATATACTTTACACAATGCCTCTGAATTTAGCCTACCCACTCCGCACCACGCTACCCCGTTTCTAACGAAGACCTGCTCCATTTTTCTGATTGCAGTACAGGTGTTATCAAACCATGGCCTGGAAATCGGTGCTAATGAGGATGCCCAGATCAGATATAGTCGCTGGTGAGGCACCCATTGGAAGAGTGAGTCTGCCAGGGTGGTTAAGGTGGTAGAGGGTGTTATGGGTGTACCTCACCTTGTTGATGAATTGAGTCTCTTACCTGAATTTCCTTAGTTTATGTAATAGGTATCCCCACTCTACCCAATTTTGCGCCTTTTAGCATCCTGGGAGAGGGACACTTTCTGGACCTGGATGTGTCTTGTTCACACAAGGAAGTGCAAAAGTGTCTGCAGGTGGTTTCAGGAGAAGTGGTTTGGTATTAACCCTACTTGATTTCTGTGGATCAGGTATGGGATGGCCTTGCACAGTCTCCTGGCCAGTTCGTATGCCAGGATCTTAACATCATAATTGATAAGAGGAATGGTCCTATATTCGGAGAAATGTTGGATGTTCTTTTCTGGGTTTGAATTGAGGGTGATGCAGACCTTATTCAGCTGAAGGAGCAGTGAATTCGTCTCTGACATTTTTCTGAAGACGCTCTCCATGGGTGGTACCACCCGGGAGGCTGTCCGAGGAAAGCCATACTTCTCAAAGGTGCAGCTGATAGTCAGGGATTTGATGAATTCAGCTATCTCTGTACTGGAGATGTTCAAGTTCAGTTCCTCACACAGGAGCAGCCAGCATTGATCGGGGTGGTGGGGCAGGGAGGCAAGTAGGAGAAAAAAAAGAAAAAAATAACTTACCCCTCACCACGCCTCTCTGCCATCATGCAGCCGTCTTCTATCCTGGCTGGTCTTGAAAGAGGTGGCACCCAAGCTGAGGCTTTCCAGAGCCAATCACAACACTGCAATGCAGCATTGTGATTGGTCTGAGCTCCATGGTAAGGTGCTCAGTCAGGAGCTGGGGACCTGGGCATGTTCCCCACGCAAGCTGTAATGAAGCCTGCATGGAGAACATGCAAAGTGCCCATGACGGTTTGGCCAGCCCAAGTAGGCCGGCTAAGCAGTTAGGTGCACTTTAGAGTGGGCAAACCACTCCTTCCCTACTCCTCTGTCATTAGAGCAGCCCCACCTGCCCGCAAATCTGACGGCATCAGGAAAGAATAAAATGATAATAATCTGAAGTCTGCTGCAAAGCATTGGGGTGAACTCTCCTCCACCTTAGAGGAGGAACCACCACTGTCCTCATGCAGTTGTTGAGACACCTGGTTATTGACTGGAATTTTAATGGTTTCACAAGGTCTGGTTCTTCCGACTCCTGTGAGGTGTAGTGGATTTGTGATTGCCTGACCTGCAAGATCAAAGAGCCCTCAACAACAAACCTTGATTCTTTTTGAATAAGCTGCAAGGACAATCAACATCTCATATAACACAAATTTAAACAATAAAAAATACTAAAATATATGACAAATATACTTACTATTTCCACTCCAGAGTATGCAACTATAAGGAAAGTGTTGGACTCCAAGGGCCAAAATGTACTATTCCTACACCAGTCTGTGCAACAGAAGGGAAAGCTTTGGACACTGGACGGGTAAAATGTACTATTTCCTCTCCAATATGCACAACAGTATGGAAAGAGTTGGACTCCGGAGGGGAAATGTTTACTATTTCCACTCCAGTTTGTGGCATAGCAGGTCAAACATTGGACACTGGAGGGCTAAAATGTATAATTCCTGCTTCAGTCTGTACAACTGTAGGGAAAGCGTTGGACTTCGAAGGGGTAAAATTTAGTGATTGCACCCCAGTCTGTGCAACAATAAAAAGAATCCAGTTCCAGCACATAACATATATTAATGTCTCTATTAATTGAACAGAAATATAAAATTATTAATACAAACATATTACTTACACATTTAAAAAATATATTCGAAAAGTAATTAACTAAAAAAAATTATTAATGCAATAAAATGTTGTAATTAAATAAAATTGTAATTAAAACGAGACTTTATATTCCCACAAACATTGCTACACACGATTAAAATAAAAACTCAATTAACATATGAAATAATATATTTTTTTAAATAATGATTACATATTTGCTAATTAATTATAATTTAAAACGTCCTGCCCTATTCCCCTACAACAAAACAAGAAAACAGTATTAAACAATTTACATTATTATTATGAAATTAAATATATAAATAAAAATGAAAAATTTATGTATATGATTATTGCATAATTAACTTTTCACTCTATACCCCTACAAACACAACAATCTGCACCTAAAAGGAAAACATAAAAATATAATTAGGCAATTTACCTAATTAACTATCAATTAAAGTTGATGTCAAATTAATAATTAATAATTGATTAATAATTATGTAATTAACTTCACACCCTATAAACCCTACAAAGGCAAAAATACATACCCACAATATCACCAAAAATAAATAATACTCACAAGATTTACACAATACATTTTCAAGTAACTAATTAATTATAAACAATTAACTAATAATGAATACAATATTAGTTAATTAACTTCACACTCTATACCCCTACAAACAATACAACAAGCACCTAAGATATCACTCAAAAAATAAAATAATTACACAATGTGGATAAACAATTATCAATTAACATGCTACATCTCCATAAATTTCTAATAATAATTAAATAAAATATATAAATAACTTAAAATTAAAAACTATCATTTAAAATTATTACCAACCCTTACAAAAACAATATATTATTTATACAATTAAAAAATTATCTAAAACACATAAAAATAATTAAAAACTATATTTTTTACAGCAATATTTTTGCAAACAATATTAAAAAGGCTGATATTTTTGTTAAGGATATTGCTTGCCCAAAAATCGATATTTATGTCCACTACATTTCTGCATCACAATATTTATATCCCTTGGTATTCAAAACTCAATATTTGTGTGTCTCAAAATGTATACTGCCAATGTACAGGGCAGTGAGCTGCCATTATCCTTATGGCACCCCCCTCATTAACTTGTAATGCAAAGAAGAGCTCAGATTAAACAATTCCCTGATTCCTTATTTTGCTGAAGTAAAAGACGGTGCTCTGAGGCCAGGTGGCCAAGCAAAGGACAAAGAAGTGGATTTGTTTCTCCCATCAACAGAGCCAAAACATTTCTGTTTTGGCTCTAAATGCCAAGAGGAAACTTTCCTTCTTTTAGTCGAAGGCATGATAGTAGCAAACTATGAGGTTAACCTGGCTCTGTGAGCCAATATCCACCTTGATGTGGATTTGGGTGTCATTGACATAGATTTAAATATTGACATACATTTTAAAAATACATCAGATATTGCATGAGGAGCTGGCCAGCTGCTGTAAATGGACTTTGAAAAGAGAGAGTTGTGTTGGGATAAGTCACATGACTCGATCATAAGGCCCACTCCGCTCATCTGATTCTTATGTTATTGGTGTTATTAGAAATAAATGATTGCACCCAAGCAATTACAAACATTCATACTAAGTTGTACAAAGTCCAAAGAGGTTTTTATAGTACATGTGAGAAAGCGGATTATCCGTAGGGGTTGGCTTAATGTTCCGTTCTCCCCGTGGTATTAGCAGAATTTAGGTCACTCCTTGTTACTCCCTTACACTGAGTTCTGGCCAGATTTTGCAAATCACCCGAGGCCCCAGATTATGCAAACTGGTGACCGTAACTGAGATTTGTTGTCCCCTGTTGTGATTTTCTAATGCGGGCAGTCACCAGGGTTTACAAGTGGTCGCGGTTAGAAGGCCGCCATTGTGGATTGGCTGCCGCTTGAATAGATTTTCTACTCTGGCAACAGCAGATCAACTGTAATGGCATAGCGCTCTTGCGCAATGCATGGTGCTGTTCGTGCTGACTTTCAGCGTTGCTCACGCTGCTGGTGCTAAATTGTAGGGCACGCTACATATTTTATGCCTGTTCCGTAATTTTGCGGAATCTTGCCCACCCCTAATAATTAGTTAGGGTGGATGGTAGTCCACCACAAGTAATAATGTCACTTTTCTTGTTAGGCCTAGTAAAGGTTTTAGCAATTCAAACCTGAGCTCGACCCTTGGCAGCTATGGCATTTAAGAGTAACAAAACACATTCAAAGTTGACACATAAACTTTAATGCCCAAAATTACACAAAAGTGACAAACATTCAGCAGGCAAACCGGTGACATGAATTTTTTAATTTTAAATTACATTTCAGTTCCAAAAAGCACAAATCGCTAACTGCAGGAAACTGGTCACGCTAGTTTTAAAGTTTATGGCTGATCGTGATGGAGTATAAGTAGGATGCAAGTTACCTTAAGACTAAGAAATTATCGGAGAAGGTAGAGTTCTCAGAGGGGTAAGATTGCAGGTTAGAATCGAAGACAAGTTTGTCAACAACCTGCTGGTGAAGCATGAGATCTCAGTAAATATGTAGACAAAGGAGGGAAAAAGTCAGAGCAGCAAAGTCCTCAGTTCACTCCCAGGAAGCCATTAACATAGATCAGATGCTGCTCAGCGTCGGACCCGGTGAAGAGTTCTACCTAAAACTTAGGAGCCTATTAAGAGCAACACTGTGGTGGAAACTGGACCAACCGGCCTCGGGTCAGCAGTCCTGACTGGCTGATTATGATGCGCCACACATATTGCAGTCGCATTCCCTATGGGAGCATGTTTTACAGCTGTAAACCGGTTGTAGTACCTGCTTCCAAAGGTAAAAGTGAGAATGTGTTAATCCCTGCACCCAAGGCAGGCAACTCAAGCTGCCTGCCGCAAGGTGCAGTTATTAACCCCTTGGCCCTCAACCGGAGGCCGCAAGAGAAATGGGCACCTGTTATGCGCCCCAAACATGCTTTCCGACAGTATTTCCATGTCGGAAAGGCCACATGGAAACCTGTGCATCCTAACCCGGATGGTGTAAACCGCTGTCCATTTGGATTATGGACCGGTGCCAGCCAGAATGTCCGGCCGGTTTCAAATCTGACCAGCTGTATCGTAATCAGCCGGTCAGAATTGAAGGTTGGTCCCGGTCTCCCTTTGGTTCTCCAGGCAAAAATCATTGAAAAAGTTTCTAATTTTCAAATGTTAAGGTTAGGCAGAAGGAATACACTCTGTCTCAGTGTCCAATGATCTAGGGGCATTAGTTACAGGTCAGGACTCACTCTAGTAGAAGCCACCAGCAAGGTCTAGGGCAGGTCTATTTGGTATTGGTGAGCTAGGCTTTTCAGGAAAGAGGGCTTCTTGCTAATTTTGTGTACGTGGAGCTCAAGAAGAGGTACGGGCAACCGTCCCTTGCAGTCCATGTCTCAGTACTGGGTACAATCTTTTCTTTGTCTTTCACAGGTCCAGAAGTTTCCTGAGGAGGTTGCTTGGATGATATGTTTATGCCCATTGTCAGTTTATGGGTGGAGCGGACTTCTCGCCACTCCTTAGTTAATGGGGAACAACTTCCCAAGGATAATCCCACCCACTTTTGTAGCATTTCCTGTGTCACTTCCTGTAAAAGTCTCACAGTGTCTTTCTCTACCTAATATCAAGATGGCAGAACCTCTTTTCTCCTGCATGGAGCTCCCTGTGCCTGCCTATTGGTTCCCTGCTGGCATTTTAATCTGGCTTACACGAATGTTGGGTGAGACTAGATTCCCCAGATATGCCACCATCAAGAAGGGGCAGGGGAAAGACACTCTGAGAGGTGCTGTAAGCACTGCCTGCAGCCCACAGCACTGCAGTTTTCAAGCAGCTGTTCCCTAAACCCATTGTTTCCTGGTTGACATGAGTGCTGGGATGGGACTACGCGGCGAGGCAATGACACTGCTGAGAAAGGTGATGGCAGAGACACTCTGAGAGGTGCTTTCCGCATTGCCTGCGGCCCGCAGAGTGTGCCCTAATGAAGACTGAGCCAAGTCAGGCCAGTCTTTGCAGGAGGAGGACGGGCTGAACCACCTTATTTGGATGTTATGCTGGCTGCTCCCTATTCGTTTTGGTGAGTCCTTTACTTTTTGTAATCTATTGACTGTGATCTCTTCTTTAAACATAGGCTTGCACAAAATGGTTGCAGGGGAGGACTTTGCCCCTACTAATCCTCATACCGGTATCACACAGGATTCCTTCCTGGTTCGAGCCATAAGTGCTGTCTCAAAGGAAATAGAACTGGCAGAAGGACAGTTGTCCTGTGTTATGGGAGAAAGTCCTAAGTTTGTTACCTCAAGCATGAGTCTACCACAGCCTGACTCCCCAAATGCAGCTTTAGGAAGTAGAATCATCTACTTTAATAGTAAATAATCCCATTTCGGCATGCAGGGAAAGGTCCACGTCCGCGCTTTGGTTTTGAATACGAATGGCCTGTTGGGTTAACAGCATTACCAGACGGCCCTCTCAGCCCTGACCCCCAAGTACAACAGTCTTGGATTTTACACCAGACGTTTGTCCACATGTGGCTGTTTGGTTAGCATGGGGGGAGGAGTCATATCTGGAATTACAAAATAAAATTTGCCATTAGCTTTCTTGAAGTACTGGTTTTGCCATCTGGCAGTACAATGATGTTTTACTGGTGAGGAGACTTAGATGGATTAGACATTTAACAAAATGAATAGAGGGAGATTTCATAGTTGTAAACCGCAGGAATCTTGACTTGATGCATCACTTGCTGAAAACTGGCAATAGGCATGGTTCTGTAGGTACAACTATATCGGTAACTGTTGCAGAGATCTTTCTATTGACCTAGCCCTACCAGACCTTCTGGGTAGGATGCAAGGGGAGGTTCATATTACCCTCGGCCCGAATTTCTGGGAGCTCTCATGGTCGTGACCCACAACAGATTTATGCTACTTTGGGAGCTGGATACTAGCGATTGACTTGCTCTTCCTATAGAGCTTCCAAGGGCACCTTGTATGCCAAGCGACTGAATTGTTGGATCTGTTTATAATGCATCTCTGCTTCCTCAAGGGGGTGCCCTTCAACAGCCAGTGGTAGTTGCCCGCAACACCTCAAATGGTAACTTGGTCCAAAACCCAGCTCTCGACACCTTACACCTCTTGGAAATCGTTGTCTTTTGCCCGGATACTAGTCATGTCAATTTACTAATTCTGATTCCCTTGATAAGTCTGCCTTTTATAAACTGCTGGTATGAAATGGTTGCCTCCTGTAGGACTTCTTGGCCCTGTGACTTAGAAGTGATGCTAGCCCTTACTCTCAGCCCTGGCCTTTCCAGGATTACGCAGGAGGACCCAATGCTTAGAATGTAAAGTGCAGCAGCAGAGTGGTCAAAGGACTTACAGCTCCTCTCATGCAATGTGGCAGGGCTATGCTCAAAACGAAATAACAAGAAATGCGTGTGCTTTATTAAAGATTGTGATGTTATCTGTCAACAGGAGATTTTTTCCTTTGATCTTATTTCTGTTGATTGGTTTGGGTCGTTTGCTCCTCTGCCATTTAATCTATTGCAGGCAGGGGAAGGAGGGGCTTGTTAGCCCTTGTGTCCACTACAATCAGGAATTTGAATCTCAAGATGTTGGTCTCAAACCCCTATTATGTGATTTTAAAGTTGTCTCATCCTGAGGTGTTTAATATGATCTTAATCAACTTTAATTATACATTTTTTTACTTCACAACCTGTGAGAATTATTGATGCCCTGGAATCCACTATTATTGATTTAATGAGTAAAGACTTGTCCAGTGCTTCTCCTATCTGGGAGTTTAATTTTAACATTGCGAAATACATACATAGCGGGAAAAGTTCTGTGGAATTGTAGATGGATAGGAAGAGTCAGCCACGGCCCGTGGAGGGAGTTTTGGTGGGGCGGAGAAGCGGGGCGGGGGGTGCTAAAAACTGGAGTATGGATAATTGAAGGTAAGTAAACAATTTGATTAGTAAAACGAATTTTGTAGCGCGCCCTGCATATCAAAATGCGATGCAAGGTGCGCTACGAAATTCGTTTTATTTATTAAATTTTTTACTTACCTTCAGTAATCCATACTCCAGTTTTTAGCACCCCCCACCCTGCCCCTCCCTCTCCCCGCCTCTCCGCCCCACCGAAACTCCCTCCACTCCCTCCCTCAGCCCACTCTGCCACCCCAGTTCAGACATGGCTATATGCAAATCAGTCTGACCCTGTGCCTCATGGGAACAGTCCAGCCCGAACTGCCAAGCCATGTCTTCCCTGGACCGGAAACAAGCTTACGAGGACCGGTTTCTGGCATTCCAGCCGTCTTCAGCCCAGCTTGCTTGAATCCAGTGGCAAAGTAGGCAAGGGACTCACGTCTGAGCACACCCTGCCACACTTATGGCGGCCAAAAGCGGTACAAAAGGGGGTGGTGATGGACGGAGCATCTGAATCAATCAAACACTCACACTCAGTCAAAAGATCTGGGTTTAATCCATCACCGTTCTTTAGCCCACTCTGCCACCCCAGCTCAGACGTGAGTCCCTTGCTCACTTTGCCACTGGATTCAAGCAAGCCGGGCTGAAGACGGCTGGAATGCCAGAAACCGGTCCTCGGAAGCTTGTTTCCGCTCCAGGGAAGACATGGCTTGGCAGTTCCGGCTGGACTGTTCCCATGAGGCAAAGGGTCAGACTGATTTGCATATAGCCATGTTTGAACTGGGATGAACAGGAGATGATATGTATACCTTTGGCTAGTCAGGGGTCTAAATGGGCTGAATTAACTCTTTCACATGGGGTTTGCAACTATGAGCAACAAGTATCTGATGTACAAATCACTAAATTCTAAGGAAATAATTACAAAACAAGGCAAGATAATGTGGCTGTGTATAAATTTGATTATCAGGTGACAAAGATGTAAACTAAAACAGATTGCTTTGGTAAAAAATATACAAATGTATTCTTATTTCATATACATTTCATTAATTCATCACGGTTAAAAACAACAATAAAAGCAAACATATAACTAATATTTTCACATAGTATCATACAGTGCGTATTTAATTAAAATGGGGTACAACGAATTTCAAGAATCACAGGTAAAGTCGACGCAGCGTTTCGGTTTTTCTTATACGACACCTTCTTCAAGACTGATTCTTTTGTGCAAAATCTTTTTATGTTTAAAATCCACTCCAGTTATAGTGGTATGGTGTGCCTCAGTCTTGTATGATCTGTTGGCCTCAGTTAGCTTCTATAGTGGAAATATCTTTTTGTATTGATTCCACTTAGATTCTAGTAGTATGCAGTGCCTCAATTTTATATGGTCAGCTGGCATCTACCGAGTTAAAAAAATAGATATATCTTATGATAGCGATATATCTTGCCTTTCACACTGTGCGAGGGAGCCATCTCAAAAGTTTTCTGGTTACAAATGTTTGGATTATGAGTTTTAAAGAATTTTAGATAAAGAGTTTAAACTGTTCCCGAGTTTGTGGTTATTATATGAGTGCAAATGTTATTTTTCATCCTATTTTCTTGCTAACTCCCGGATCCTTTAGGACTTTTAGGTATCGGTGACAAGGATTGGTAAGTCAATGGTATAGGTCCTAAAAACATATTTGTATAAATCACTGATTAGAGGAAAGTGCACAGGTTACCTGATTAAAACTCATCATATGTTGTTTTATGGGCCCAGGTGAGTATGGTAAAACCGAGTCGGGTGACCTGCGCGCCCTATCAGAATTTCTTTTGGTAGCAGAGGAAAGGTAAGGGATTAGTTAAGATAGGTAGTTAGTTAAGTTTGACTATTGACTGTATTGATGAATATTGCCTTGTATTGATTAACCAAGAATTGTTCGTACCTGTTTTATGTTTGGTCTGGAATCCCCGGGGTCAAAATAGTGGGTGGTAAATGGAAGCCATACGGCAGTGAGGTCACTTGCCTGTAGGAAGTAAGTGCATGGTTAGGAAGAACCGGAAGCACTTTTTTAGGGACTTTTCCTGTATAAATGTGTAAATAATTGATAGCAAACAGTTCCCTGGGAAAACTTTGGTGTGATATCACCTAGAAAGGGTCACACTGGGGGAGTAGCAAGTAAGTTTGAGGGAGTAACAGGTTCTTCAATGCTTAAGTCAAGGGTAGACGAAAGGGATCTACTTGCAGTGTATGAAGAGTAAGCGGAAGGGATTTACTCGCAGTGTGTGAAAATGATCTGTCTTTTGAATGAGTCACTCGGGCACAGTGGCGAATCTTTTTACGTTGTTGAATAATACAATCTGCATTAAAAGTGAAAGAAATTAAGTTTTCATATTACCTTGCAAAGGAGGGAGTCAGTCGCATAGCTGCACTGACGTCACTCAGAGCCACGCTGGTATTGGTTGAGACAGCGGGTGTGTAGTTGAGATAGTAATTGTAAAGGAGGGGTGAGTACAGGAGCATGAGAACTAGTCTCACGAGAAAAGCAGCGCAACTATACGTTGGATTTATTTTGAATTCAAATTTTTGATTGGTCACTGAAAAATAAAAGACGCGCTGGTATTGGAAGTATTTTGTAAACAAATTAAGAGTCATCCTAAAGATTTTTGTTGAAATATATGTGGCATATAGGTCCGATTGTAGGAGGTAGACCCAATAGAAAAAATCTAGGGTTTGCGCAAGAACAGTATATAAGAGGAAGACCTCATATCATGTACGGAGAGAAAAGAAAAATGTCATTCATTAAAAGAATTAAGAATTGTTTCAAGAAAGATAAAGCAATTAAAACAAGAGAAGGGATTATTATTCCACCACCAAATACGCCCGCATCATACATAATGGTTGAAAGGGGCTATCACACTTGTGTGTGGTTAGAAAATTGGATGGAGTACACAAAAGATGATGGTGTTTAAGCATTTCCAGAAAATAGTACGTTTAATGGCGGAGTTCTGTACAATTTGAGAACTCGTATGAATGAATTAGATCCCAGACCTAGATTAACACAATATGAGGCATTAGAGGAATGGGAAACTGAGGCTTTTGAGCGAGACAGACCTAAAAGTAATCGGAATTGGAGTACGTTTTATCCCCGATTTCCAAAAGAGACAAGAGACAAACAAATGAAACAATGGAGACAGTCCATGTTAGTGGAAGGATTATATCCTGTATTTACTTTAGAAAATCCTACAGGAAGTAAAAGGACTGAGAAAATGAAACATTTAATGACTAGTGGTGAATCAGATGATAATTATTTAGAGGATTTATTAATGAAAAATCCACCACCTTATAATGAGGAGCCAAGCACAGTTAATCCAAGTGCTCCATTCCTGAAACCACCTCTGATTTCGCAAGTGGTACATGAGACTTCAATAGAAAAGGTACTTCAGGAAAAAGAAAGAGAAGCATTAAATAAACAAAGAAGTGTGTTAATTCAGAAAATTTCTCAATTGAATACGAGTCCTGAAGCCCTGACAATTCTGGTAACTATTGGCCCAGTTGTTCCTCTGTATGGAGATAAACACCCTAGTCCTAAAAATATCATACTTACTACACCTGTAGTACAGCCTAGAAAAGAACCCTTAATAATTGATGATCAAGCAAGTGAATGTGAGTCAGTGATTTCCCTGATGGATTTACCAATAAGAGAACCAGTGAGTGACTCGGTCAGGAAAACCACTCCTATAATTTCTAGAGAAGTACAAATGGAGACATCCTCAGGTACAAGAAGTGCCACAGTAGTAACCCCAGAAGAAATAGAGAGATGGTCACGAGAAATAGAGAACCCAAGGTCACAGCCAAAGGTATTGGACATATTCAAATTAAGAGTTGAATTAGAAGAAATGATGGCGGGAAATTTGGGATTAGACAGATTAAATACATTCAGTGAGGACGAGTTGTTGTTCATATGCAGGAGCATAACTAGAAATACAAGAGTGTTTCATGAAAAATGTATGGATATGGCCTCTAATATGGGAATAGACATTGGCAAATCTAAAGTGTTACAGAAACCATATTGAGCTGAATTTTCAGACAAGGATTTGGAAAATATGAATGTGTCAGGTAGAAAGGTACAAATTAGGGAGCTTATGACATTATTTAAAAAATGGGGTGACATAGAAAAATGGAATACTAGATAGGCAAAGAAAAAAGAAGAGTCTCGAACAAAACAAACTGCATCCGAATATGTATTAAAAGAATCTGAAAAAGTGGAAAGGCTTTGTCCCATGAGAGAAGTGCCAGGTGGAGGTTATGTGCATGTTCCATGGTCCCAACAGGATATTTTGTCATTCACAAATGATTTCCCAAAACTTGGAGAAAAACCTGTAGAGTGGTACAGACAAGTCGAAAGGTTTGTGAAGGTTTCAAAATGTTTATGAAAGGATTTAGACGGGTTGTTTGACATTGTCGTTCCTATAGATTTGTGGACAGAATGTAAAGTTGCTGTTGACTGGCCAAGTGATGAGTACCCTAGAGACCCAAAGACAGGAGCCCCCTCAGAAGATGTAATGAAGAAATATAATCAAGTAATATTGTATCTCAAAGGGAAAGTACCTGCATAAGAAACTGATTGGACTAGAATAGATAGAACTATGCATGCATATTATGAATGTCTGTTACAAGTATTTAAACAGTACAGTGGTTTAGATAATATTGATATGAAAGACATGACGCATTTCATCTATTGGTTTGTGTCAGGATTAAGACCAGAAATTTCACAAAGGATTAAAGATCATAAAATTTGTTGTCAGGCCAAGCCGATTGATGAAATTCTGAAACATGCAAAATATTGTGAAGATTAACTTGACAATAAACGAAAAGAATTAAAAGAAAAAGTAATGTGGGCACAAGTAAAATTAGCAGAGCAACAAGAACTTCACTTAAGTCAAATGAATAATAACCAGACTCCAGGGGATGATAATGGGGGTAAGGCAAGGGGAAAACTCAATAGAGAGGAAGCCAAAAAGAAGTTCCCTTGTCACAGGTGCGGCAAGTTGGGGCACTGGAAGAATGAGTGTGATAATGTGCAAAATAACACTGTTCAAACTAATGATTTAAATCCACAGACGCAGAATGAGGCGCCATGGAAACAACAGCAGCAGGTAATACAAAACCAGTTACCCCTTGCACCTATGCCAAATTTTAGGAGCAAAGCACACCAAAGTGTGGATACCACAAATTGGGAGGGAAGTGGTAATAAAGACGCAGTGACATCACACTTTCTGTTGAGCGACACATTTTTCAAGGAGCAGACATACTGACTGTGCCTGAGAGGGTAGGACGAGGAGTGTGTACTTGGCACCTCATTGCCGGTAGATCAGTCAGGTCCATACATTGAAGGAAAGATTGAAGGAAATGATGTCACCTCTCTATTGGACACTGGTGCTACTCATTCTACTGTGAGAACTGCAGACATTCCAAACCTATCCCTCTCAGGAGAAGCAATACAGTAGTGGGCTTTTCTAATAAACAAATTAGTACCCCAGTCACAGAACCAATGGAAGTTAGAATAGGTAATTTTAAAGAAATGCACAAATTTGTTGTTTGCGATTCTAGCCCAGTAAACATGTTAGGCAGAGACTTGTTGTGCAAAATGAATTGCACCATCTTTTGTACCCCGAGTGGTGTTGAAATTCAAACCCCATATGAAGACGGAATCTATAAATTAATGTTAGCAAAACAAGAAGTAGAGAATAAAAAGTTAACTGTAGAAGACCTGCCAGAAGAATTACAGCATACTGTAAATCCTAATGTGTGTGATTTTACCAGAAAAGATGTAGGATTAATGGCAATTGTCGATCCGATAAAAGTGACAGTAAAAGAAGGTGCAGTATACCCAAATATTCGACAGTACAAAATGAGCCCAGAATTAAAAGCAGGTGTTGCAGCAGAAATAAAGTGTTTGGTTGAAACAGGCATTTTACAAAAAAGCATGAGCAGTCCATGTAATTCGCCCATAATTTGCATAAAGAAACCGAGCAGAAAGTACAGGGTCGTACAGGACCTCAAAAAAATCAATAAGATTGTTGTCCCATGCTGTCCAGTTGTGCCAAATCCTGCAGTGATTCTGCATCAGATACCGTGGGAAGCTGGATGGTTCACCATAATAGATTTATGTCACGCATTTTTCTCGATTCCATTACACCCAGACAGCAAATGTATTTTTTCTTTTGAATTCGACAGTCATGTGTACGTTTGGAACTGCGTTCCTCAGGGGTATACAGAGAGTCCATAGATCTTTAATCAGATATATATCAAAAAGTGCCTTGAATCTCTGGTACTGCCCGGAGTCCTGGTTCAGTATATAGACGACCTATTGGTGGCGTCTAAAACTTGAAATGACTGTGTTGTTGATACCATTGCTTTACTGAATCATCATTTAGGTGAGGGAGGACATAAAGTGTCACCTGAAAAGTTGCAATTTTGCACCACATCAGTGAAATATCTGGGGCACCAGCTAGAAAGAGGTGTCAGAAGGGTTACCTCAGAAAGAATCAGAATAATCAATAACATGAATCTACCTCAAACTCAGAAAGAGATCAGAATGTTTCTTGGAGTTGTAGGTTACTGCAGGCAATGGATTGTGGGATTATCAGTCCTAGCAAAACCATTGATACAAATGACAAAGAAAAGGGCAAAAGACCCGGTAGAATGGGATGACGAAAGCATGACTGCTTTCTTGAAACTACGAGAATGTCTGTGTACAGCTCCAGTGTTAAGGATGCCTGACTATTCAAAAGACTTTGCACCATTCTGTGATACACAAGATTATTGTGCACTTTCAGTTCTGACTCAACCTCACGGTCTAATGAGACGTCCTGTGGCATATTTTTTTTCTACACTAGACCCAGTGGCATCTGCATTGCCAGGATGCCTGAAAGCAGTACCTGCAACCTGCATGAGCCTTGAGCAAAGTTAGTCCATTATTATGGGACATCCAGTGACAGTGTATGTTTCACACGCCGTTGTGATCTTTTTAACAAGGACCAAGACTCAGGACCTAACTCCTAGTCAGCTGACTAAGTAAGAGCGAATCGTTGTAGGTGCTGGAAATGTAACCATTGCCAGGTGTAATATTCTGAACCCAGCAACACTGCTACCTGATTCACCCTTTGCAGAAATGAAGGGAGAAGTCGAACATGATTGTATCGACCTGACTGAATACAGTTCCAAACCACATCCTGACGTAAGAGAAGAGCAATTAATAAATTCTGAATATGAGTTATTTGTAGATGGCTCATGTATGAGACGTGAGTGCTGCCTATGCAGTGTGCACATTGGGGGGTCCAGTTGAAGCATCATATATAGCTGGAGTCAAGTGTGCAAAAGTAGCCGAATTGGTTGCATTAACAAAAGCCTGCAAAATTGGGAAAAATTGGAAAGTAACCATTTACACTGATAGCCAGTATGGTTACGGGGTTGTGCATGACTTTGGCCAACTCTAGATGCAAAGGGAGTTTCTGACTTCTTCAGGTACTCCTATTAAAAATGGTCATGATGTAAAAGATTTGCCGGAAGCAATTCAATTGCCAAAAGAAGTGGCTGTGGTCAAGTGTGCTGCTCACCAATCCGGAAATGACAAAGTGACAGCTGGTAACAGATATGCTGACCAATTGGCCCAACATTGTGCCAAATATAAAATGGCTGTAAATAAGAAAATTGATGCATGTGGAAACAGCTGCCAACTTATGTTGCTTGAAGGTGTGAGAACATGGGAGGAAGTGAGAGATTTGGAAAATGAAGCAGAAGCGAAAGAAAGGGAGGAGTGGCGAAAAATAGGTTGTCAGAAAAGGGTTGAAGATGGTATCATTGTTTACCTTGATGGTAGGCCTGTGTTACCAGACTGTATGCTTGCTCCTATGGCTAGTATGTTCCACGGAGATTACCACCTAGGGCGGGATGCCATGATCAGGTTGTTCAAACAGAGTTGGTTCAATGCGAGGTTCAGGAATGTAGCAGAGAGTCTTTGCCAGAGGTGTCTTGTTTGCCAGAAAATGAATCCTGTAAAGAAATCTGTAGTGTTGCCAGGAAAGATTGGAAAGGCAGAAGTCCCATTTATAAGACTACAGATTAATTTCATCCAGTTACCCCCTTGTCGAGGACTAAATATATTCTTGTCATTGTCTGTTCTCTAAATGGGTGGAAGCTTACCCCACACGTAGGAATGATAGCATCACTGTAGCCAAACTCCTACTCAGACAACTCATACTTAGGTTCAGTTTTCCAGTAACAATTGAATCAGACTGAGGCTGTCATTGTAATAATGAAATAATTGGCCTAATCTGTGAAGCATTCAACGTTAAGCAAAAGCTGCACTGTGCATACCGCCCAGAGGCTTCTGGAGTGGTAGAACAACTAAATGGCACAATCAAGTCAAGATTGCTAAAGATGTATGAATCTACCCGATTAGAGTGGCCAGATGCTTTACCTCTTGTTCTGATGGGACTGAGAAGTATTCTAGACCGGAACACAGGCTTGAGTCCTCATAAAATACTAATGGGAAGAGCAATGAGGCAAACATGGGTGCCAGGACACAAGCTGATAAAAATATCTGATCATTTAGGACTGGAGTACTGCAAAGAACTGGCAGACCAAGTGCGTTCTATCTCTCACCAGGTTGGGGAAGACGCTTTCTCCAGACAAGCAACTCCAGCACATGACCTGAACCCAGGTGATTGGGTAGTGTTAAAGAAACACACTCGAAAATCTTGCCTTGCACCAAGGTGGGGAAACCACGTCAAGTAATTTTGGTTACCACTACAGCTGTAAAGTGCCAAGGAGTTCCACACTGGATTCATGCCAGTCACACAAAAGAGTGACTGAACCTGATGAAACTGAAGCTGAAGGTTGTGCAGCTGAGGGGTCTCAAGTTATCAATCCTGAAGAAGCTGAAGAACAACAATCAAGCACCAGTCAAGATGATTGGATTCCAGTAGTTGAAATACCGGCAGAATACATGAGAACCAGAAGTCAGACTTATCTAGACAGTCAGAGTGATAGTGAGGATGAGATATGTCTAGAAGAACGTACATAGATTACAGAAATCCAAGCTAACAGTAATTCTGATGAGGACCAAATAGGGAAAGATAAAGATACCCAAACAATCGACACCCCACCAAGAACTCCAAAGTCTAAAGAGGGACAGATAGGTATTAGGGCGGAAGCTCAGGCAGTAGAAAATCAAGGGTTCGAAGAGCTTGAGCGGGGCCAGATAGGAGTAGAAAAATATGTTCAGGAAGAAGAAGGTGAATCAAATCAAAGTCAAATTCAGCAAACACCTGAACAAGGAAGAAGAAACTGAAATACGACCTGGACCAAGTAAGACAGAGAGGGATACAGAGGATATCATTGAAATAGATGTGCCACAACTGAATGAAAGTAAGAGAGCACTGGAAGAAGGCCAGAGCACAGTGCCAGCTAAATGGCTCAGAAAAGGAGACAAGTGGCCAAGGTTTGTAAAAAGACTGAGATTTTGGCTAAAGACAATAAATGAAGAACCAGAACAAGTAAGTGAAATAACAAAACAAGCTGAACAATCTACAGTACAACCAAGAAGGAGAAGTCCTCGAGTGAAAAGACTGAATAACAAATTCAGAAGCACTGAATGGACTTACGTCATCCTTGAAGATTTCGAGAACTTAGAAATAAGTGACGAAAGTGATGACAAATTAATTGCTGATCAGACTGACGGAGAAGTGAGACCCACTTGAAAAAATTAACAGGTTAAAAGACTGTGTAAAAGCTACAAAGAGGGGTTAAGTCTCCTTGGTCAGAAATGGCTGATCATACTGTTAATGGTAAACCGAAAAGAAACTGTTTAAAAATATGTTGTAGAATATGCACATATAGTATAGTGATAGTACTCATAGTATGGTTAGGAATGACAATAGCTATTCCTTACAAAATGAGTAGAGACATGAAGAATAACACTAATGAGCTTGAAACGATAGATACACCTAGAAGAATAGATACACAAGAGAAAGCACTTAGCATTAAACAACAGAAAGTAGATTTAGAAGCATCAGATGAGGAAGGGTTACATTATACTAGAATTAAAAGCAGAACTCACTTAAGTGTATTTGAAAATCTATTAGTACACTATGTAGAAGCTATGGTAATAGAAGATTGCTATGTGTGTCTGAAATTACCTACTTCAGTTGCTGAGAGGGTTAGGTATCATCATTTACCCCTAACATATGGTATTTCATGTAGTATTTTAGCTAGTTTATTTTATAAGAAAGGACCTTTACAGTATTACTATTCTAATTCAGATGTGATATTTTCTGAACTTCCTATACATAGTAACCTGAATCCTGTACATACTAAGAGTGATGTAACACGTTTTATGGGTGAATACTTTCTAACTATAGGTACAATCGATATAGCTGAAGCACACAAGAATAATTTAACATGCTTATTACGTGAAAAAGAGAAAATATTTTTGAATATGGTTGAGGAAAGGAGAGAGAATTTCCAAAGAAAGGCAAATGATAAGAACCTTAAATTCCTAAATGGGCTGAAAATATAGGGTTCACCCCAAATGGCAAGACTCATGCTGCTATGTTGCTGGATTTTGAAAAGAAAGGGAAACTCTGTCTCCATAGAGAAAGAACAAGTTATTATAACAATATATTCATTGGTTCCACTGAATGTGAACACAATTATAAGTTAATTGAAGGTTGGGGTTTCAAAGATGGAACTGAACCTGATTTTCCTGTAATTTAATTTATATGCGGAAACCAGGCTTATTACAAACTGCCAGATGATTACTATGGGAGCTGTTATTTTGGAATAGGATTCCCAAAAATATATCATTTAAACAAAATCACTGGAAACAATGAAGAAACTAATGGAATATTATGTAGCAAAAGAGCTAGTTTTGGAGAAATAGTAGGCAATATATTTAGTACATTTAGATACCTACAGTGGGAGTGGCTCTGAATACGCAAAGAATTTGCAAATTGTCAACAGTAGTGGATCGTTTATTGACTGATACTGCTATAGGGTTCTTAATGGTCAATACCGAATTAGTTGCGATCAGATCAATGGTTTTACAAAATTGACTTGCTCTTGATACATTATTAGCAAAAGAGGGCGGAGTCTGTAGAATGTTAAAAGCGCAACATTGTTGCACTTACATACCTGACAAAAGTGTTGAAATTAAGAGGTATGTAAGAAATATTAATAATTTGGAAAAAGAGCTTAAACCACTGGAGGTTGATAGTGGAAGAGACTTACCAATGGTCTCTCTGCTATATGTACTTGGATTTCAAATGTAGGAAAAAGTTTTGTAGGTAGAATACTGACGCCAATGGTGGGAATAGGCCTACTGATTTTAAGGATAATAATTTATTGCAATTGTAGTAAGCACACAAAGATATATACAGTAAATAAAAGAGGGAAAAAGAGAAATATTGATGACCTTGAGTTAGAAGAACTGAATGGAAACATATACAAGAATGTGAAAACCTTTCAAATGAATAATAAAAAGAAACCAGACAGAAAGTTTGAAGAATTTGAGTTGGGAGAAATGTGAAAGTTGGCATCTGTTTCCTTAATTAGTGATGATATAAAATATCATCAAAGAGGGGATTGATGGTGCAAGGTTGCGCATGTAAAGCGACTTGCTTTTATTCAGCCCTCTCTAATAACTCATAATGTAGTAACTAACATGTTTGTCTTATTAATATTGCATTTCACGACATGTTAGGTATCTATAAGAAGCTTGCTTATGTGTTTCTACTAACAATAATTTGCTTGCACTAAAATGGCCGCTGATACGCTGGATTTTCTTCGGTGCATGCGTATGTCACACTCACGTGACATGACGTACTCTATGCTTTGGTGGGAAATTTTCACTTCTGTGCACTAGAATTAAGATGGTTGCTCTGTTTCAATAACGTGCAAGAAGCTTGCATCGCTGCTTTTGCTAAGCTGTTCGTTCTGCCTAATTTCTAATGATATAGTTAAAATAAAGTAATGGGAATAGAGTAGAGATAAGTGGTATACAGTGCATTCATTTATTCTGTGTTCAAAAACTGTTTCTTTTCTATTTTTTCATATAACGATAATCTTGGGCCTTGGAGGTGTTATTACTCCATCTTGAAAATCCACACTGCGCATGTCAAACTCCAGAAGGAGCTGAAGTCATTTGACATTGAAGCAATGCCAAGCTTACAGCTCACTAGAAGATGGGCCTGGAACTCTAACCTGCTGACCTCAAGCGGAAGAAAATATTGTTAACATTGTATTTCTATAAAGAACATCCCTTGTTGGGTGGAATAAAGATGCATGGGAAAATGAAATTTGATGGGCGGAAACATTAATAGAATATTCAGAAGTAAAAGTTTCATTTTAGTATGGTGTGATGATCTATCCTCATCTTTTGTCCAATCAAAATTGGGGATCCTTACAATTGCAACAATGGGGGGTGGTACACTGCTTTGGAAAATAGTATGACTAGAGAAAGCTTAGTTAGCTAATTTGTCTGACTGGTCTGAATAGCTGACCTGTCACTGACCTAACGCACTCAATAGGTGATCAAGAGGAGAGGTGCTGGCGGAGCACTCTGACGGAAGATTCGATAACCCAATCGGAATTCGGGAGCAAGGGTTCTGGTGGAGCACTCTGACGGAAGATTCGATAACCCAATCGGGGTTAGGCTGTCAGCTGCAGAGAGGGTTGTAGCGCTGGCGTAGCAACTTTAACTGTGGGTGCCTTTCTTAGCCTGTGGTGGTCCTGTCCTGATCCAATTTGGCTGCACCTGTCCTAATTTTTGGTCTGCACCTGTTGTATTGCTGGCACTTGCACTTTTGGGGTTCTATCCTCTAACTGACCCGTGGCCAGGGTTAGTTCTTCACACCATTTTAGGTAAATATTCTACGTGGGTATGTCATTGTACTGTTTCCTTCTCTCTTCCCACCCTAATATCAAATGCGTAAAGACTGCCTTGTTAAATCTTTGCATATTCGCATTCTAATAGTTATTTTCCTGATTGAAAGTTTTCTGGTTACAAATGTTTGGATTATGACTTTTAAAGAATTTTAAATAAAGAGTTTAAACTGTTCCCCGAGTTTGTGGTTATTATATGAGTGCAAATGTTATTTTTCTACCTATTTTCTTGCTAACTCCCTGATCCTTTAGGACTTTTAGGTACCAGTGACAAGGATTGGTAAGTCAATGGTATAGGTCCTAAAAACATATTTATATAAATCACTGTTTTGAGGAAAGTGCACAGGTTACCTGATTAAAACTCATCATATGTTGTTTTATGGGCCCAGGTGAGTATGGTAAAACCGGGTCGAATGACCTGCGCGCCCTATCATGATTATAGAACTCCTCATGACTTGCAATATCCTTATAGTGTACGACAGGAGGTACTTATCCCTTATATAATAACAAGACTAAAATAGGGATACAAACTTGTGCTCCAAAGCCAACAGCAAAAAACAGGAAGGTATTAGAAAAGGCGATATGAGAAATGAAGGAAATGGCTAGGTGGGCTGTGGAGTTTCTTACATGTGGCCTTGGTACCCTCAAGTGCCTAAAAATGAAAGGCATAAACACTCCTATCCAGGTCAACAGAACTGTACTGTGGTTGCTTCAGTTACTACTAATCACTAACTGAACGGTGGTTCTTTAGTGCAATATTCATAATTCAGACAGTGTAAACATTTGGCTAATAATATACATCAGGGAAGAGCTCTTCCCTGATGTATGTATATTATTAGCCAAATGTTTACACTGTCTATTTCCCTGTACTGTGAATTAAGTTTCTGAACAGGGGGTCCTTGTTATTTACACTGATATTCATAATTCAGTCCACGGGAGTTTTCCCATGAACTCTAACTACATTGCCCATATCATATAAACACAATATATAGGTGTGGGTTTAGTAGTCTTCCTTTCAAAGCGAGGCGATTTCAAAATCTGCGAAAGACCGGGTACAAGGATCCCAAAACATGACATCACATGCACGTTTTTAAAGTTGCAGAATACTGGTGTCAGATTCCTTGTTTTCCTCTGAAGGGTGGTTGGTTATTCCCCTTTAACCAAGGGTAGCGTGAGAAATCGGAAGCATGAACACAAATGCGAGTGTCAGGTTTTTTTTCTACCTCACAGTAGGTTCGAGCGTCAGTAAAACTAATATAACAACCATGGCAGGCGGAAGATGCTGTGGAAATGTTTCTAGTGGTTTTAAAAGTGTTGCTAAAAGTGAAGTTGATAAAAAAAAGACGCTGGCAGTGCTGCTATTACTGGTGGGCTGTTGTGTGCGAATATTTCTTAAGCCTCGGTCCCTAATGACCGTCTTTCACACGGATGGTTTGTACATTTGTTATAATAAAGATGTGTCAAGGTGACCGGTCTCCCCACCTCAGTTTATTGTTTCCTGACACAGACTCTGGGGGGTCACTGCGCGCGGGTTCTGTCTGGAGACATTTTGTTCTACACTGGATGAGCACGCCGGTGGTGCGCAAGCAACCCTTACAATATGGGAAATGATAAATGACTAAAACAGCAGGATATTTCTGGGACAAATTAAAACAAATTTCTATTGCAGCTGATGACATTCACTTGTTTCTCAGAAGGGGTGGTTAACGCTTGTCTCCGGAGCTTTCCTGCAACGAGATACTGGCAAAACCATCCATGTCCTGTTTATTAAAAACCACTGAGAAAGAACATGGAGAAGTTTGACAATAATTCATGAGATCTCAAGTTCTATAAAACGCACCAGTAAAGGCATCTGTGGCCCTTGTTCTAGTGATATTCTTAACTGTTTACAAAATATGCACATTTGTAATCTCTACGGGTTTTCTACCTGTCCATCAATGTTTCATAAGGAGAGTAACTTGATGGCAAGTAGTTAACAAGAAATGTTATAAGTTTCACAGCAGTCTCAGAAAATTTTATTTTTGAACGCCTAAAACATATTTTTGCAATAACGAAGTATTTCGTGCATCCTTATTCTGACATGCCCGGTGAGGCAAGAGTAATTTTTCTCCCACAATAAAAACAAATACTGATATTCATCTGGGCTTATTAATAACTGCAATTTCCCCATACAAATGGGTAACAATATGCAGATTCTTACTGAAATCAGCATATAGGACTTTTTACTGGGCATTTTCTCCCGTAATTTTCAGCAGTTTTTAGCCTTTTGAAAGTGACTTGGTAGAATTATGGGTAATGCATCTGAATATGAGATTACATTTAATACTGTTATAAGTACTCAACGGGGTTGCCACTAGGTAGTTATAGTAAGGACCAAGCCTCCATAGGAAAAGCATTTTGGTTTGCTAATACTGTGGCCCATTTTGACGAATCTTCATGAAATGTTTCAAAAATACAATTCATCCACCTGACATTCTCCCTGGAAAGTTTTAGGATGACTTGTCAACCATGGATGGAGAAAAGAGTGGGTCCCAAAATTTGATTTTCCCATGCGAAGTTCCATAGGAACATTGAGCAGCATTACGGCATAAATGGCATAGCATAATCCCTTATCAGTTCATGTCACAGGATAAAGGAAAGACCGACACGTTTTGACAGTAGCCTTCCACAGGCTCCTGGGGCCTCATTTATGAGAAATGACGCATCGCTGCGTGAAAGCAGCGATGCGTCACTTCTCAGTGCGCACTCCTTGCGACATTCCTGATGCGTCATATTTACAGTATGACTCATCATGTCACAAGGAGTTACAGATACGTCAGTATTTCTGATGTATCTGTAAGCGCAAAAGTGACGCATTGCTGGAGTGTGTCACAAAAGTGACGCAACTCCAGCAATGCGTCCTTTCACATGGGGCAAGCCCCATGTGAAAGGGCCTGCGTTAATCTTACGCCTGCTGTAAGGCAGGCACAAGATTTTGATGCAACGGCGTCCTAAAAGTGACACAGTGAAATCTCACAGATATCACTGCGTCACTTCTAAGAAAGCTTTTTGCGTGGGAACGCCCCCCCCTGCATACATTATACCTGACGCAGGTATAATTTAGCGCAGGGGTTTACAAAGTGACGCATCTGCTTAGATGCATCACTTTGTAAATAGTGCGCAACAGGAGGCATGTTTCACGCCGGTGATGCGTCACAAAAAGTGGTGCATCGGAAGCGCAAAACTGACGCAAGGCCTCATAAATGAGGCCCCTAGAGTGTATGTGTACAGATTGTCCCTGTTAAAGGAAACTACCACCATTTCCACACATGAGATTTTAAAAAATAATTACTTTTGCTTGGTATTCTACATCCTCCATGTTTTTAAATATGTTCAATAAGATGTTCAACAAGATGAACTCAAACTTTATATTAGTAAGGTACCAAATATAAGGTAAACACATAAATGTAGATAAATCATAGATTCTTAAATTAGTACAAACAAATAAAATGGAGCAACAATTGTTTTCAATCCGAGACACCAATGTAGATTTAAAGATACAAGGTTGTAATTGCAAAACAAATTCTGTTGTCATTCAACATGTCTATTAACACGACAAAAACATTGTACTTTTAAAAAGATCTACAGTATTTGTTTTTGTCACTGTGCAAATTTACAAATTCCATATCTGCAAAAAATAGCAGATGTGCAAAATGGCAAGAAAAAGTGTTTTCAGAAGGTAAACTTTACATAACACTGCTCATCGTTTCATTATTGCATGATATTCTTGGCAAAGCACCAAAATACCCTGTGGCATAAAGAAACAGGGTACAGGGAAACAAGATAATATCAAAGATCAAATCCTGTTATTATTCATAGCTTTTCCCTGAAAAAAAATATTATTTCATATTCTTCGTTATCGTGCAAATTAGCAATTCAATGTGAGCAAAATAACAAATGTGCAAAAAAGAAACATGTATATGTTTTCAGATGATAGATTTTACATATACAGTTTCCCATTACTTTATCACTTGTTATCAGGTGAAGTACCTACTAAATAATTATAAAAATTGCAAAGTGTTGTTGCACACTGGGTCCTTCTATTGAAGTAAAAACATCTTTTACATTTCCAATAGTCCTGCAGTTTGATATTATTAATCACATCGCAACATAACAGTTGAAAATGACATGAGAAGCAAGGTGTGCAAAAAACAAAATATCTGTTTTTCAGATGGTGATTTTTTCATATCAGTCTTCTCTTTTTTGGAATGAATTTTTATTCCTGCTCTTCTTAGTAAAGTACCAAGGGATTTAAAAGCAATGCCTGTTCTTCAAATCTAAAGTGTCTTTGTGCAATTCTGGCAGCCAAATTAATTTTAGGTTCACTTATGTTCAGCATCAGATATCAAACGAGCCTAAGGGGAATGCAAGGCAAGTCAGAGTCTCCTCATTTTTTTGTTTTTCAACTATTTACTATCTGGCTATTGGCTTAGGATCAACACAGGGCAGGTGTGCAGGATCATAATACATGTCCAATAGATATAAAGTGTACATGCTTCATATGAGCATGTACATTCCAATAAATTACACACTCGAAGGGCTGGTGTCATACAGTACTTGGGAAGATGGTGGTAAAGAGAGTGAGGCTTGATAAATAGTATCAAAATTATATCCCACTGGATTTGTTGTCTCATCCCTTGAACAATTGTGCAAAAACAGCAAGTTAGACAAAAGTGCAAAGGTTGCAAATAGGGTCGCTAAATAAATCACACATAGATTATTTTGAATAAATACCATTTTTACACAATAAAATATACTCCGCCATCTTTCAATTACTCCTATCCTCCATACTAAAAATAATAAGAATCTAAGGAAATATGTTTTAAAATGCCGAATTACATCTTCAGAACCTGTGTCACTGACATCTAAAATCTATTCCATTTGTGCTTCCAAAAAATTTAGAGTGATTGTCTAAGATCTTATTATCCCATATTATTGCCTTTAGGGGAAAAATATCCAAATCCCAGTTCATATCATAACCCTTTAAAGTCCTGATGAGTGAATGTCTCTAGATCATCATACTTAAAAAGTCTTCATGTTTGTGCAAAAATATATTTGAACTTTAAAGGTGTACAGGTAATTCAGCATCCATGGTTGTCCCTTTCCCATTAGAATGAGCCACCTTGAGTCCATTCTTCGGAGATCCTGTTCTTTATCACCACAATGTTTTTTTTTCAAACATTGTGAATACCGTAAAAGGGCAACTTCCTTATATCTAAATCAGGTGACTCCCATAAATGTTTAGCCACAGACTATGCAAAGCCTTTATTTTTGATAGCTCTTATGTGCTGGATAATATGCAATATCAATGTATTTATTGTGCTTCCGATGTATCTTCGTTCACAGAAGCATTCCACACATACATTGCAATGGGGTTTAACAAGTTATCCACTCGTTGTTCTCACAGAGGTTGCCATTCTGAGTTCTAAACTGAGATTTATTGCAGGCACATTGACAGGCTTTTCACTTTTGCCACTTCCATGATCCCTTCTTATTCTTCATAAGTCACTTCATGATAACTGGTTCCCCATTTGCTCACCTGGTTGCATATAACAACTAGAACTCAGTCTTTCTCATAATGAGGGTTTTTTACAGGTGATTTGAGGTATTCTGGGATTACCTCTAGCAAAGTCTCATCCATCATTAGGATCTGCTATCTCTTTTTCAACAATTCTCGTGTTTCATGATGTGATGAATTATAGTCCATTATGCACCTTGTAGGTTCTTCTCCATCTTTCTTTGTCATATTTTTAGGTTTCACCACCAGTAGACCTTCTATTTTCTATTTCTTAAGCCTTGTGATGGCATCATCCTGTATTGTAATTGGATAGACCCTTAGTTTAAAGTGCATGTACATTTCTCTTACCTGTTTCTCAAATTCATCTATTTCTAATCAGTTTTTTCTTACTTGGAGAAATTCCCCTTAACAAACGCTCCATTTTAAAGCATGTGGTTTTCCAAAGTTGACATGAAGAATGCTGTTACTACTGGTGGCCTTTCTATGAATCTTGGTACATAAGCTGCAATCTTTTACATACACATTAATGTCAAGATAATTAATCTCCGTACTATTGATTTCAGAGGTAAAATTGAGATTTTGTGGATTGATGTTCAAGGACTTCATGAACATTTCAAAGTCTTTTCTCTCCTCCTTCCCATACTAAAGATACGTCATCATATAGCGGACCCACAGGATGACCTTGTCTGCTCTAGCTATTTTTTGATCATTCCACACTGTTTTCGCCGCCCACCAACACATGGTGAGATTTGTATAGGTTGGTGCAAAGATCGTCCCCATGGCTGCGCCTTGCTTCTGGAGAAAATACTCATTATTGAAAAGAAACAGATTATGTTGGAGACAGAAACTCATCCTTTCCATAATCATCCTAGAATGTGTTAACAGTATAAGTGATCTTGATTTAAAAAAATATTCACAGGCTTTCATTCCATCTTAGTGCTGTATGGAACTAGACACCATACCCATTGTGGCCATTCCATAGTTCGATTTCCATGGTATACCATCTATTCTGTTTAAAAAATCCTGCTCGCAATCTGCTTCCTGCTGGGTTACTTTTGTGGCCGGACTCCACATCCTGCCCTTCAGAGCGCCAGGAGGCGCTTCAAAATCAGGTGCGGGCTCCCCCAGCGCTGTCCCGCTGGCAATCTGCTTCCTGCTGGGTTTCTTTGGCAGCCAGAGCCACTGAAACCACACTCCGCATCCCACCAATCAGAGTGCCAGGAGGCATTCCAAAATCAGGCGCGGGCTCTCGCAGCGCAGGTCCCGCTGACAATCTGCTTCCTACTGGATTTCTTTTGCTGCCGTAGCTGCTGACACCACATCCCGCCAATCAGAGCACCATTGGCGCTTCAAAATCTGGCGTGGGCTCCCGCAGAGCGGGACCCGCTGGCAATCTGCTTCCTGCTGGGTTGCTTTCACGGTTGTAGGCGCTAACACTGCATCCCGCCAATCAGAGCACCAGGAGTCACTTCATAATCGAGCACGGGCTACCGCTGCATGGGTCCCACTGCATGGGTTCCTGCTGTTTTTTTTTGTGCCCAGAGTCGCTGACACCGCACTCCGCATCTCGCCAATCAGAGCACCATTGGCGCTTCAAAATTGGCCGCAGGCTTCCACAGCGCGGGTCCAGCTGGCAATCTGCTTCCTGCTGGGTTTCTCTCGCGGCCGGAGCTGCTGACACCGCACTATGCATCCCGCCAATCAGAACGCCAGGAGGCGCTTCAAAATCGGGCGCGGGCTCCCGCAGCGCAGGATGCACAAGGACCAAGGACGGGCCCATCTGCACTCTTCAGCAACCGGAGGAGGCTGTGTTGGGCCACATCTCTTGGTTTCATCTGAGGAGTTACAGAAGTAAGGAGTGGGGGTTGAAAGACCTGCGAAAAAACACAAAAAGTCCTTATATTTACTATGAGCTAGTGAGAGGAAATGAGGAGAAAGAAACCTACGCCCGCCCCAAAATGCACAGACACAACATTAGATGGCTTATTGCAAAAAGCTTTGGGGGCACTATACAAAGAAATCGAACTGGCAGAGTGTGGACTATCACTGGCCCCTCTACCCGTAGCTGGAAACTTGGACATACATTCTGGACAGGCTGCCCCCTTAACAACAACAGAGACCCATAAACAAACAATATCTGTAACCCCCAATTAGTCAAGAGGATCTACCACTTGCACTCTCACCAGCAGTTATCTTCTTGAGCCAGGGCCTACAAGGCGGAGAGCCAAAAGATTTGGATACTGCAACATCGACAAGCAAAAGAGATCCAAATTCCGCTGGGGGAAAAGAAAACGCACTGACCCGACGGAAACTGAACATCGGTCACGGGGTCAATTGCCCCGGGTTAAGAGGCCCAAGCAAAATCCTGTGGTTTCTGCAGGAAAACTTTGAGGGAGGGAGAGGAAGGAGGAGATGGAAAGCAAAAAACTCTGCCCAATTTAGACACAATGGCAGCTCAATTTGGGAAAGTAGTGGCAGATTCACTAGAGACTATACTATTGTGACTGGCACGCATAGAAGAGCACCTTGGACAAGTTTTGCCTGCTCTAGGTTTCGTGAAGCAAATTGGGACTAATGTAAGCAGCCCTCTCGGCAAATGTCTGATAGATAGGGGAGAAAATGGCACCTCTAATGTTACTGAAAGGAGAAGGTTAGCTATAGATAGGCAAATAGCCACAAGTGCAGAAGTTAACATATTGCGTCCTCAACAGGGTAGCGAAAATCAGACGGTCTCCCAACCAGGGCTGCAACTACAGGCAGGAGGTCACGATAGGAGGGCCAACAGTACCCGTAGAGAACTTAATTCCCTGATTCCTGAAAGGGATCATAGCGAGAGCAATTGGATCACGAAGGTTGTCAGAGCCGTAATAAATCTGCCTTTTGGTGCGCTAGTAGAATACAGCCGCAGGTGAACTGGAGCAAACATATTATAATGGCTTGATGGGTGAGCTGGATTTGGGAAAATGCAAAAAAATATTGAAGGTGATTGTGTGGTCTTGAATTTTACTAACAAAAGATGGGCCGGATTTGCTTATGCCATCTCAGAGACTCCCCTGTGGAGTACATACAGGCCCATCCATTTGGCTTTTTCTACCTGCCACATCAAAGGGGCATTATGCCCGCACTCGTCCTCTGCACAGAATCTCCCCTCCTTATCCACCCACATGGCTTCACCCTAACCGTTTTGAAATATTGTCGGGATTAACAGATATTGACCGACTACCACTGGGCCCACATAGTTCATGTAAGCAAATGAGGACAAGAGGGTTATCCAGGGAAAACTAACGCCCAGCCAATAGAATAGAAGGGATTAGGCTGGGGCCAAACCACACAGACCATAATATACACACATCATTTGATACCACTAGCATAACTGAGAAGCGGTTGAGTGGGAATGACCCTTCTGGCCCCCCTATATTACTTGACCCTGGTAGGGGGGGACCCAGCTGAGATTTTGCGAATGCTAGTAGTGGGGAGGACCTAGTTAGAAGGTCATGTACAACCAGACTCCTTAAACTGGTCTCCTGGAATATCGCAGGTATTCATTCTAAATTAGAGGATGACATGTGGCTAAAGTTTGTAAAGCCCTTTGATATTATTTGTACCCAGGAGACATGGTCAAGGGAGAATATTGAATTGGATGGTTATTGTTCTTTTAATGTGCATGCTTTTGCCTCCCCCGCAGGGAGAGTGAAAGGAGGACTGTCAACCCTGATCTCTGTCAAATAGGGGGCTATAAATGTCAAGTCTGTTTGTAATTCACCTTGGTATCAATTGATCTTGATTTCTAATTTGTTTCAGGATCAAGACCCTTTTAATTAATTGGTAATATAATGTTTTTGATCCAAGCAGAAGTGACATTATTGTAAACCTTAACCCCTTCCATGCTGATGACGAACCCCAGCCGTCATGCACTACGGTGCTCAAGTGATGATGACGGCTGGGGTTCGTCACGGCCCGCCCCTGTTTGTGTTGTTTACAGCACACCAGGTGAAGCGCGGCCGCATGGAAGGGGTTAAGAAGGAAATTGAGAAGATCGGGGGGAAGTGGTAGCCCCTGTGCATCTACTGGGTCGGGGCTTTTAATTGCACTTTATGTCAGTATAGCACAGATATGGTTTGCAGGATAACAGATACTGAGTGTCAACTCTTATTACATTTTATACATACGCCTCAGGGAGAAGCCATAAATGATATAATTGTTGTGAATGACCTGCTTATTTTTGATAACCAGGTCAGTAACCCAGATCACCAATATCCAACCTACATGGGTAGAGGTAGGGAAAGTATCACTGATTTTATGCTAATAAATAGAAACTTCGCCTTCTTGGTAGATAGCTCCACGGTGAGGCCAAATAACGCCAGCAATCATAACCCCTTGCTGCGTCCCTACATGTAACCAACCAAGAGAAAGAAGGTGATGGCCGCCCCCTGCAGTATAATATAAATCAAGGGGTGAGAATGAAATGGAATAAGATCAATCCCCCACTATTCGAGGAGAGTATAGTCAAGGCAAACTTAATTGATTTTCTGAAATGCCTTGAATATGACTCTCCTCCTGAAACAGGTATACAAGGATTCCAGGGAATTTGTAGGGACGCATCTAGAAATCTAACGAATACCTCCGCACCAAGGGAATCCAGGGGTACCAAATGGTTTAGCGCTGAGTGCACAAGGGCTCAAAACTGGATTCAAAGAAGGCAGTACCTCCGGACCCACGAGATAAAACCTCAATTAAAAGCGCAATGCAGCGCTATAAGAAAATAGTTGCGCAGAGGAAACAGGACCAGAGGAGGCTGGCCTGGGAGTATCTTGAGAGAGTGAGTGCACTCAAAGATTCTAAAACCCTCTTGGAGGTAAAAAACCACCCATTGTTCTCAAAGGATTCAAGGGGTATGGATTCATTAATACCAGGGGATTTGTGGGAATCCCACTTCACCAAGATATTTAACCCAAATGGTATCATTACCCAGGAAACAAGCCAGAAGGTCCCACTAAATTTAACATCCGCACTTCACTTTAGTGACTCCCTCTCAGTGAGTGAGGTGGAAGAGGCCCTTAAAAAGGCATACAATTAAAAGCTGCAGGGGCAGATGGGGTACCTTTTGACCTATTTAAAAGTAACCTCCAACTTTGGGCACGCCTTCTGGCACATGTTTTCAGGGCAGCAATAATTGGCCCCATACCAACGTCATGGAAAGAGGCCATAGTGGTCCCTGTGTATAAAAAGGGAAAAAAGGAAGATTCGGCCTGTTATAGGCCCATTTCCCTAATTGACGCTACAGTCAAGGTTCTCTGGAGGGTGATTTTAGCCCGCCTTGATACCTGGGCAGACTCTAAAAAGCCGATATCCCAAACCCAATACAGCTTTCGAAGAGGCAGGGGTACAAATGAACAGTGCCTAAACCTGGCATTGATTATGGGCAAGTACATGAAGTCAAGGAAGGGGTCACTACCCCTTGCCTTCATGGACTTGTCCAGTGATTTTGATATGGTTAAGAGAGGCAAATTATGGGCCATGATTGGGCAAATGGGCTTTGAGGAACCTCTTGTCACTCTATTGCGTAGGTTGCACGCATCTACCAAAGTAGCCATACGCTTTGGCCCAGGTGGAGAAAGGATGAGGCCCATTGTGTCAACAGAAGGAGTCCGTCAGGCCTGCATCGTGGCCCCCTTTCTCTTTCTCCTGTATACAAACGGTCTTTAATTCGCCCTGAAAGATCAGGAGCTAGATTTTCCAAGAATTAGGGGAAAGCCGATCCTGCTGTTGTCATATGCGGCTGACACAGTTTTAGTGGTTTTAACTGCTAACAGCTTACAGAAGTCTTTAAATGTTTTTGCTGATTTTATGTTACCCCTGGATCTAAAGATTAATTTCACCAAATCCTATAACATGGTTTGCGGACCCAGCGACACTAAATCAAGACATTTTACGGTAAGTGCCAAGACAATCGACAAGGTCTCACATTTTAACTAACTGGGGAATGGTTTTAATAATAAATTAAACTGGGAAAATCTTATCACATCCAGAGTTCAGAATACTAGCCGTGCTGTGAAAGGTCTTATCCACTTTCCGTGCAAATTGGGCCGTAAGCTAATAGCAAAATTGTTAATCCTATACAGATCAAAATGTTTATCTATTGCCACATATGGGGCGGGAGTATGGGGATATTATAAAAGCACGCGACTACAAACGTTAGAAAATACATTTTTAAAAAGATTGCCAATGATCCAAAATTGCGCCCCTACAGCATTCTGTCACTCTGAGGTAGGGGTGGATTTTATCAATGATTGGATTAATATAGCCCCACTGATCCTCTGGGCCAAAGTTTGGCTGTCAGAGGACCTAAAGCTAACAAGAGAAATTCTCAAGGATTGTATGGCTATGCTATGTAAAAAGAAAACTTAATGAAATAGGTCTTGGCATTATTATGACAATCCAACCAGTATAAATACAAATATGAAATCAACCATAAAAAATGCATACTGTGGTGAGCGCGATAATCGCCGGCGGTTAGCTGGGTTGCAACCTTTTATCGATCACCCATTTTCACATCCCCAATTGTATTTATCTTTTACCACGAACGTATAGTTTAGATTTTACTTGACTAGATTCAGGCTTTGCACATTGCACTTTTTAGCAGCCTTTCCTAAACAGGCCGGATGGTGCAATAATCTCATTCCTTGCCCTTGCGACAATACAGCACAACAAAGCACTTTGCACTTTACCTTATTCTGTGCTCTGTATAAGGAACCTAGGTTCTGGTTCCTAATTCCTTTTTAGGAAAAACTCACCCTCGTAATTACCAGGAAGGTTTTAATCGATTATTATCCCTGTCTACTGAGGTAACCTGTACAGCAGTACTAAATTTGATCAGGAGTGCTTTTTTAATATTAAAACTGTATGAAATGTAACTAAAACAGGCGTCTCCCTTTTAGAATTTTAGATTTTCAGACCAAGAATTTTAGAATTTTTGAATTTAAGAATCATATATTTTAAATTTCTGAGATAAACCATGGAGCACCTGAATCATGTAACAGTTTATAGTACTGATACAATATGGTATGTAATTTTGTATATTCTGTATGAATGTAATACTTTTATGACTACTCGAACCAAATAAAGTTATTCTTGATTGAGTGTTTAAAAAATCAAGTGAGTCTCCTAGATAGGATAATAAAACAGCCACATAGGGGAAATGTAAGAGATCAATACATTGCAAATTTTTTTCAAGGAGTGCTCCAATTGAGCTCACAGTTGGTCTCCATGGTGGAATATTTATATATTTATGTACTTTCAGTAGAAAGTAAGAGGTGGGAGTTACAGCATGGTCGATCTTTCTGATGATAAATTGACAATTTCTTATGGGGAAAAAATCCTTAAAGTCTTTCACAGGATACCTTGATAGTTTTTGATAATGTTCTGTGTTCCTCAGATGCTTGTTGGCTTTTGCAATTTATTGCTTTTTGTTTAGGATCACATCATAATTAGGTTAATACATTTCCATCATTGCGCAAATCTATGAACGACCACCAATCATTTTTAGTCATATTATGAGGTTTCTTTTCCCTTTTCTTGTGATCATTCTTGTTTATCGTGTGCCATTCTTGTTACTACTTCTTGAAAGACATCTATCTTGTTGCCTGGTGAAAGTTGTACCAAAAATTAGATTGACCCTGCACGTGCTTGTACTTGTTTCGTTGGTTGGATTCCCATAGATTCACAAAACTGTTATTATGATAAGCTTTGTATATTTTCTGATGTCAATGTGTCCCTTTTCTCCAGCGCCAAGGAGGTTAAAGTTCTCAGATGTACCACATCTTTTGGTTTTTAAAAAGTTATTGTGATCCTTCTCCTTTTTGCCTCTTCTGTTTTCCCTTGCTGAAAATTCTTTTTTTGTAGGACATGCTTTTTTAGTGTCAACTTCCTTAAAAATCCAGGTGGGCTCTACCTGGGGGCAAAAATATGAAGCCTTCATTTAATAAATTCATGTGTTTATTATGTTGGTATGTTTGGTATTAAGTAAATATATATATTCACTAGAAAAAACCAAGGTTACAGGGATGTAGTAGTCGGGAAACTAGTAAATATTAAGAAAAAAACCTTAAAAACTCACTGAAAAAAACAAAGGTTAAAGGAATGTTATAATTAGGAAATAGAATTTAAAAAACCTTAAAAATTCACTGAAACAATTAAAGGTTAAAGGAACGGTATAGTTCGGCTAACATTTCACTCTCACAATACCGGAGAAATTCAGCAGTTATAGTTTTAACTCAGCTAACTATAACTTGTGCGCCCGCAATGCACTGCTTATGACCTCATATATTGCATCACTGAAGAAGAGATAAATAGACATATTTTACAGAAAGTTTGAGTCTAGCTGTTTAGTAACATATTGGTTTAACTTTTTTAACAATACATTTGTAAAAACAACAGTTTAAAAAAATAACTTTGAACATCGGAACTTACAAATAGGACGTAACTATCAAACACCCATCAAACTACCCACAGTCACCCAGGCTGATTTTGAAAATAGTGCTGGTTTATAACTTTTTTTGGCTAGTTCTACAAAAATGAAATGGCATCAGAAGACCCAGAGTACGATTTACAACTGGTAAACAGTCTTCAGATGAAGTACCAGCAATGAAGAAACAATGCATATCTTGGGATTTTTTTCTCTATTATATCTGGTAAATGAAAGACCACAACTAAATTGGTGAGGTGCAGCAAACGTGAAAAGACATTGTCTCAGGTCAGAGCGAAAAAATATTCATGAGGTACAACAAGCATGTTGTGCTACTTGAAAACATACCAGTAGAAGCAACTTAAAATTGCACAGAGAAGAAAAAGAGCAGGATCATCAGTCTCCAGACCTTAAGCCCTGCTCCTGATGACAAAGTACCAGTTGAAGTGGAAAGAAGTTGCAGTGAAATTTCACTAGAACTAGGGTGTTTTGCTTCCTTCTGCATGAACTATAACACCATCGTACCAGCCAAGAAACATCGCTTGGATGTCATTTTGCAGAATGTGAAAAACAATATTTATTGTTCCTTTTTTATTGCAGCAGTTGAAGCACTGTGAAAAAAATATAAACCAACAAAAATGTATTAGGATTTTATTTTGAACATTACACAACCAGTTGTGACATGGAGAAAGACATCTTTGATGCAACTTAAGGCTTCTGGTATTTTAGTACCTCCCTTTAGTTTTTATCTGTAGAAGCAGAATGTAGTCCGGTAATGTTTTATAAATTCCATACTCCAGTTAAAAAGAGTCTGTCATTTCTAGCAACTTGCTGTAGACAACATCCCTTATAGACCGAATAATGTCTCAGAAACTCATAATTAATAAGCATGACAACACAAAACCACATTTTGTTATTCTAAATTGTCCTCAGAACTTCAGTTCTACAAATAGCAGATATAAGTTTGACAATGTTTTATGTAGTCTGATTTGAATTACATTTCTATGTCATTGCACTCTGTCCATCCTCTTTTAAATCTCAAATATTTTGTGTAGTGTCTATAGGTTATATTAACTCCTTCATGAAATATGATTGCTATGGTTGTGAAACTTCTTTTTGAAATGGAAATGTGTCCACCTACAAAGTTTGTAATTTCAATTTCTAATTTAGTACCATCCACTCTGTATCATTGTGGCATGACCATGACATATTTCCCATACCTTTGTAGTAACAATGTATGCCTCAGTTCTGATTGGCAGTTTGGCAGGCCATATCTTGATGGGTGTTTTTGGTTACATTTGTAAGGCACAGCTTTACAATCTGGTAACATCAAGTAGAGGGATTGCTCCAAATTAATGTCAGTGCTAGAGGTGAATTCAAAATGTCCACAGTTCTGGTTCATTTTATACGTTAAGCCATATAATTCATTGATATTCACATCCTCTTCCTCTAATAGCCCTAGGATTACTATTAAACATTCTTGATGATCCTGCTGAACATTTTGAGAAAACACTAGTAATCCAGAACACTTCTCTACATTTTAGACTTTTCTGCAGCTTTCGTGGTGGTATATTGCCTGTCTTTGGTTCCATATGGACTATATCCTGAAATAGAAGTGTAATTTGGATAATAATTGACTTATAAACATTTAAACCTTGAATTGGTTCTGGACTAGGAACCGGTACTAACTTGTTATACACAGCTTTTTTATTGTCCTCTAATTTATTGTAACAGTACTTGCACATAACTTGCTGTATGGACAAGACAAAGCATTCCTCTACAAATAAGTACACAACAAACGTTTCCTAGTTATGATTATTTTCTTTTTCACATTTCAAATACAAGTCAACAGTCTGTGTTTCAATCTTGTAGTGAGTGTGTCGACAACATACATAAACATACTCAGAATTTTTATGACCACACTGTTACATTTTTTTATCTTTTCTTCAAAGCTATCAAGTATAATGCCCGTGTCTTGTTCTTCAATTCCTCCTTTTATCAACTCTTCGCTTTCCGTAGAGTCCTGTCCTGAACAAAAGAAATGAAACTGCACATCATCACAAACTTTTTCTACCTAAGCCACAGTATCATGCAAAAGTGCTTTATTCATTTCTCCTAAACATAAAGCAGGAGTTTTTACATAGTTCAGCCTTCTAACTAAAGTTTGCATTATTTAAAGGCATACAGATTACATCCTAAAATAATTAAAGGTGCTTTGGCACACTTTCTTTGATAAACAAGGTAGCAGTTGTCCCTCCAAATTGTTATGCTTTCTAACCTTGCAAGAATCCCATCCTAGTAAAGTTGTGTTTTAAACTTTGCCTAGGAAAGATATGTAGAACTTTTCTAAGTGTATCAATGGATTATTGTAGAATACTGAAGACACTACCACAATTCCATTTGTGTACAGGGCCTGACTACGCCTTCCCTGTATCTCTGCTGCAATAACATGAACTACATTTCTAGATCCCATCACCTATTTTGCTATAGGAATGCCATTTTCATTTCATAACTTTGTCCGCTTTTATCAATAGCGCTGACAAATGTGTTATCCTGGATATAGGTTTGTTCATTAAAGAAAGGCTTTATAGTAGAAGTATTTATCCATTCTCCACTAACAACTATTCCAAAGTTACTTCTATTCATACATTTTTTCTTCTTGTTTTGTCTCCTCATGTACAACACCATTTTGTCAAGTGGCTTCATTGTCTTTATAATCAAAATGAAAATCTTCCTCTTTAAAACAAAAGTATTATCAGCTATTCTCTTAACTTGTTCTTTCTGTTTCAGTGCCTCTCTCCTTAATTTTTACTTCTTCATATTTCTTAGGAGATTTACCACCACTCTACCATGAAACATCCTGGCTCTGATTTCCTTAAACTGTTTCTACCTCCTGGCTATGGTGTGTCCATTTTTGTTACATTCTATCCTGTTCTTTTAATATAGATATTTTCAACTCTTATTCTTTCGCATAGTTTGCATTTTATATTCCTTATTTTGTAATCTTTGCATGTCCACATATATTTTTAAGAAATGACTTTGTCCTCTTATCAGTAGATATTTTTCCTTTCAGCGCTTTTTCAGCATTTTCTCTCTTTTGTGTCTCAGTTCTTCAGAGATACTGCAGTTGCTTCTGTTGCTTTTTACTCAGAGCTTTTGTAGGCATTCTTACTGTCTGCAGTTATGTAGATATTGAGATTGTTCTGTAAACAAAAATAAGTATATTTTAATTTTTACTCTAGTCAACGTACCAACTACTTTACTACTAACTTACATATAATACAAAAAGAGTTTTTATGTTATGTTGCAGTTTTAAATCTACAGATAAACCCAGCTATATAACTACATGCACTCACTTCAATAAGCCATACCCACAACAAAACACAAAACTTAATTTATTTGTTACCTTGTAACATTATAGCACCCTCTTCAACAACACAGCTGTACCATATGTCATTCTCACTTATACATGGTAAAAAACCAGTTAATCCCTTTAGTAGTAAATTATAAAATAAACATCAAGCAAAGTGTAGTTTGAAGCTAGCAAGGATCATTTCATTGAGCAAGTTCGTACCATTTCTTGGTTTGTTTTTTTGTGCCAAAAACAGGAATTCTATCTTGGCTTGTGTTGAGCTTCAAGTAGGGCTTGGCATTAAGGTCTGGATGATATGCAAACAGTGTTTGAAGCATTGTATGTCTTAAGAGGATAGGAGACTTTCAGGTAGTTGTGTATCATGTGCATACTGTTGGATCTTTATGCTGTTATCTGTGAGTAGGGCACCAAGAGATTCCAAGTAAAGTTTGAAGATTACAGGAGACAGTATGGAATCCTGGTAGACTCCATATAACTGTTGAGGGATCTTTTTTGACCTGGAGGTACCCATGCACACAAACTGGTCTTGGTTGAAAAAATATGACAAAAACTAATAAAGGACATTGGCAGTGAATCCTATTTTATTTGAGATCCTGGGTGCATATAAGAGGAATGGATGGCCATCAATATTAAAAGGCAGGGCTCATCTATGTCTGTGGTCAAGAGGGCATTGTGTATGAGGTGTAGTTTTGCTGTCTCTGTGCCGCAGCATGATCTGAAACCAGACTGAGGGTTGTGCAGGAGATGGTTAACAGAGACATGATCCTAGAGTTGAACATAGCTTTTTTTTCAATCAACTTGCTAATGAATGGTAGGTGAATGATGGAGCAGTAGTTGGCTAAGTTAATCCAGGTATAGTGCAGATTTCTTTAGGAGTTGGAGGATCTTGCCTGCCTTGAGAGCTTTTGGGAAGATGCATTGAGTGAGGGAGGCATTGTAAATCGTAATTAGGGGGTATGAGAGCATCCCCAGAGAGAGCTATAATGAAGAACAAGGGTAAGATATCACCTTCCTGTAGGTATGTATGTCATTATATTGTATTTTTATAGCACAAACCTAGCCATTAGCTGTACATGATCAGAAGTGACTTTGAGGGAGTTGAGTATGTCAACAAAATCTGGAGGATAGAAGGCTTGGACTGGTGGCCATTGCAGGGTTATATGGTAGTCGGTGGGTGTGAGAGAGTAAGATGCTTTGTACAGGCTTCTAGTCTAGAAAGTCAATGGTTTATTTGATCATGATATGGGTGAATTTGATGTTTGACTACTTTGTTCTGTCAGTCCTTCAAGGATAACATGTAAGTTCTTCTGTGCCTTGCTCAATAGTATGATAGCTTCATCAAAAACAATGAGGGATAGCTTTAGTTCTATTTGTCAGTGGCTTTTTGAAAAAAAATTTGTCATATGTATATTTGTACATGAAAACATTAATGTACAATGGCGTTGCTCCAAAGGCATATAACTTGAAGATAAAAGGTATTATCCTTTCAGGGAAGATTTGTTGAATAAAGTTGCCCAATATGCGTGCAGGGCAGCTAATTTCACAATTTTAGTGGACCTTAACCTCCATCTGGAGAACTGTGGGAAGGCAGAGATTTCCCTCTTCCTGGCTGACCTAGAGGCCTATCAGCTGATCCAGCAGGTCCGGGTTGGTACGCATGTGGCTGGCCACTTGCTTGACCCCATATTCTCTAACTTAAGTTCCCTTACGACCCTGCTGCCGGTCCCACAGTCTTGTACCGACCATTTTTTGGTCTCATTCTCGCTGCGGCTGCTGGGGAAAGTTGACCTGCACCGTCCTGTTCCAGTCTTGAAACGCCCTTGGCATAGGTTAGACATAGGCTTTCTCTCAGCATGGTTGTCTAGTCATAGGCCCCAGCTGCCACCGGATGTGGAGGCGGCAAATTCCTGTTTCAATGAGTGGGTAACTAGGCTTGGACAGTTGCATCCTGGCTAAACTGGGGGGGAAAATGCGTAGGCCATCGAACCCCACATTTAATGACTCGTTAGTCACAGCCAAAAAGGGTTGCAAGCAATTTGAATGTGCTTGGAGACGTTCTTATGATGGCGTAGCAAAGAGTGAATATCGAGCAGTCATTAAACAGTACCATAAGCTCATTCGGTGAGCTCATGCAGAGTATGTGGCTGATAAAATCCTGGCTAGTACCAATCTCACCAAGACGATCTTCTCCATGCTGAAGGGCATGAAGAGCGGTGGTACTACGGGGACCTCATCAATCTCCTCTAATCAGCAGTGTAAGGATTTGGCTCGGTATTTCTTGAATAAAGTCGAACAGATTTATCTTGGACTAACTACTTTCCCCTGAGGCGGCGGCTATGGGGGCTATGTGTTCCAGCGTGGAAAATACCTTGTCAACTTTCCCTCCATCATCCAAGATGGAGTTCTAGGCCCTCTGCTTGAAGATCAAATCGGGTTCGCCGGCCGGCCCTTTCACACCTGCTCATTTCCGTCAGTTTCACACTTGTCTTTCCCCGTTGAAAATCGACCTTGTTAATCTTGTGTTGGCATTAGCCTCCGTACCGAGGGCTTGGAAACACGCCAAGGTCATTCCTGTTGCTCAAAAAATTCTCCTTGGACCCTATGGAGAAAGGCAATTATCGCCCTATTTCCAAATTGCCCTTCCTGGCGAAGCTAGCTGAATTGTTCGTGAATTCCATTCTCTCTAAGTTTATTGAGCAGACTGCCATCCTCGATCCATCTCAGCATCGTTTCCGAGCCCGCCACAACACTGAGTCTGCCCTGTTGATAGTCGCGGAGGCCATCCGGGCGAATCTGGATGACAGTGACTCAGCGGCACTGGTCCTCCTGGACCTAAGTGCAGCTTTTCATACCGTTTCCCATGCGATTCTTCTAAGACGCGTTCAGGACATAGGCATCCGGGACGCGGTTCTGAATTGGCTTCTGTCTTTTTTGGGGGAAGGTAATTTCAAGTCCTCGTGCCTCCTTTCCACATTCAGGAGTTCGCTTTGCATCAGGGGGGTGCTGCAGGGCTCAGTGTTGAGCCCCTTATTGTTCAACATTTATGTCCGGCCTTTGGCTGTGCTAGCGAAGGGAAGGGGCTTGTCACTGCTGCCGTATGCTGACGACACCCAGCTGGTGATAGCTTTCTCTAAAAATAGGTGCACCAATCTGATCAAGTTTAAAGAGGATCTCTCAGCGATCGCGGACTGGATGGCGTGAAATTGCTTGCAGCTGAACGCCAGTAAGTCAGAGATCCCACTGTTTGGGAACAGTAGCGGTCGGCAGTAGGTGTTTCTATAGGGCGGTGACGTGGGCAGGAGGAGGGGCAGGGTGGGGGGAGATAATGTATGGATTACGGAGTTTTACAGGTAAGTAAACATTTAAATACATAAAACGAATTTCGTTGCGCACACTGCATCACCAAATGTGATGCAGTGTGCGCAACGAAATTCGTTTTATGTATTTAAATGTTTACTTACCTGTAAAACTCCGTAATCCATACATTATTTCCCCCCACCCTGCCCCTCCTCCTGCCCACGTCACCGCCCTATAGAAACACCTACTGCCGACCGCTACTGTTTGGGAAGGATCAAGGGCTGTGGTCCGAGCAATATTGGCTGGATCGCCTTAAACCTGCCCCCCTCCCTAAGGAGAATGTGAAAAACCTAGGCGTGTGGTTCGACAGTGGCCTGTTGTTTGACGGCCTATCGAAGCTTAGTGGCTGGGGCATGTGTTGGCCTTCTGCGAGGCCTGAAGCCACTGTTGGGGTTCTTCCCTCCAAAAGTACGCCACACTATAATCCAGGCTTCAATTCTATCCAGACTGGATTATGGCAACTGCCTCTATCTCGGTGCCAACAAGGCCAGTGTTAAGCGTCTACAGAGAGTACAGAATGCAGCTGCCCCCATTTTGGTGGCTCTCACGAAATTTTGCTCAGTTTCTCATGTGCTTCGCAAACTCCATTGGTTGCCTTTCGAGAAGCGCATCCAATTCAAGCCGCTTTGTGTGGCGCATAGGATCCTGATGCTTCAAGCACCCTTGGGGCTGGATGGTCTGTTAGAGTTCTATGTGCCGCGGCGTTTTTTGAGATCTGCTGATTCAGGGCTGGTCTGTACCCCGCGCGTTTCGAGAGCCAGGGCTCCTTTCGTAGTTTGGCCGCGCAACTTTGGAATTCACTCCCTGTGCCCATCAGGGTCATCCAAAACCATCTTGTTTTCCGGAACGCCATAAAGACCCGGCTTTTCCCTGTGTAACCTGTCTTTCTTTTGGTCCTTGTCTTGGAGTCTGTGGTTGCAGTGGAACGGCCTGTCGCTGGGGCAGCTATGCGTATTACAAATCCGACTAATAATAATAATAAATAATGTCCCTAAAGAAATTGTGATGCACTGAAATCTAATATGAAAACTGGTGATGCTCCTTAAAATTTCTGTTATAATAGGACCCATTCTACTGCTTCCAAAATTTGTTACTGTTTTCAGTGATCCATTTTATATTTAATGCTTTTCTAGTGCTTTTTGTAAAATGTTGCCTAATATTTTTTTTATATTCCTAGCAGAGAATATCATTCAATTTCAAGTATGTGCTGTGGTCATGAAGATACTCATCAAGTCTGTGTGGAAGTCTGAAGCTTAAGTAAACATCAAAGATCCAAACACTAAACATATTATTAGGACAAGCACGATTAATAACAAATAGGTTGAGGCCCTTTTTTTTAGTTTAGTGGATGAAATAATCTGTCGCAAATGTGGTGGGTATCTAACTGGAGTTCTTCTCATAATTTATATTAAATGTGTTGTAGGTTGCTCCTTTGCCTTACACTTAGCTCCCTGGGGTTTGTTTAACTCCTAGCATTTAATATGGATTTACAATATATATCAGTTCAAGGAAAAAGATAAATATTTATGCAGTAACCTTTGTGTTTTCAAAATCTTGTATTGCAAATAGGGTGAGGACTCTTGGATCCAGATTCTGAAAACTGCCACAGAACGCAGCACAGCCCCCAAAGAGGCTGTGCTGCATTGCGTGACAGGAAGCGAGCAGGAGAGTGCCATTGTAAAAGAAATATTGAACTCCCCTCTTCCTAGCCCCGGTGCTGATTGTAGCTGCCGTGTGCCCAGCACATATATTAGCTCCATAGTGCTAGGGTGGGGGCCTGAGCCTAACATAGGTTTTGTTCACAGAAGAGTACCCTACCTGTACAAAATAGTATGCCTAGACACACTTCAAAGCTTTTCCTACTTTGCATATGTGTTGCACAGTGCAGTATGCATGCAAAGTTGGAAAATAAAGGACAAATTAAAACATTTCTCCTTTTAAAGCATGCTTTATAGCAGCATTATTTTGGGCGCACAACCCTGTCTACTAGTGTTAGTAGATAGGGTTCAGCATTAAAAAACATGTGTGGTTGCATGGGAATGCCCATGTACCACCCATGAAACACCACCTTGACGGAAAGTAAGGAGAAGCAGAGTATAGTGCATTGGTTTGTTAATCCCCAAATAGCTTTTGTGTTGGGTTAGCATTACAAAAGTGATGCTAACCCGATGCTAAACCTTTGGGAATCTGCGCTTTGATGTATATATGAAGCACAATCAATATGCATTGTCCCTCTTACGCCTTACTCGGTACTGTAAGGTGCTGTGGTAGGTGCTGATTTTAATGTATGAATGAAAGATATTTTTATGTGAAGACTGCAACATGTTAGGTTTTTCTTGTGGAGATGTGGCAGCATAGAAACTATAATTCATAGGTTTTTCAAATGCATCGATGAATAATATGATGCACCTATGCTTTTCCTTTAGCTGTTTGAAAAGAGGTGCAGGGATCTGCTCCTAATTAGCATGCACAGGGCAGATGTGTTATTTTTTTTAGATAGACAAGAAATAATTGTGTTCCTAAATCATCCATTTCCAAATCATGATGAATTTTTTGAAAGAGGGCCATTTGTGAGGTGTGATACAGCATGCAATATAAGTCTTAGCACAACTAATCTCTAATGCAGAATCAGGTAACATTCTAGCCAAGATTAGATCCCTAGTGTCCAAACGCAAACTGTGTCTCAGGCTTTGTATATATTACTTTAGAATGTAAAATGTTCTTTAACTGCACAGTCTGTGGATGTTTAATTTGTGATGTGCTATTCCAGTAGGTCTATTGCTCCATAAATCTGCATTTCTGTGATACTGTGCTCCTTTTGAGTATGAGTTTTTAAATTGCTCATTTTATGTGTTTGCCTTTAACTCGCCTTAAATGTAGTTTACCCAAAGCACTACACATTTAAACAGCGATAAACCTGTAATTGAAATCCTCAACTTTCACAATTAACACTAATTCTTAAGCTGAGAATGTAGTTCACTTCTGACCTGGCTGCCGGATCTGTGTCACTGTTGTGTAGACAATGCAATGATGCAGACAATGTATATTTAAGCATAGCTCGCTCTTCCTTGATCTCTATGTCGCTAAGACACAGTCACTAAGTAGCCCTTTCCAGTCCCTTAGATTATTTATGCTTCTCGACTCAGCGGAAGATAAATCAAAATTATTAATGTGAAAGAGCTGCTTAGGACCAATGTAAAAACATTTGTCTAAATGCACCAAAGACATGGGAGCAGATTTATTTGTGTACTTGAGTGTTTCCCAATCTACCAACCTCGTAAATATTAATGAGGCAATAATCAGATTGCACCCCAAAATCAGAATGCTGGAATGTAAGTCTGCTGACCCATGCTGGCCTCCATCCTAGCATTCACATTTGGTAGAGGATTTTTAATGTTACAGTGACCCAATGTGAATGCATCATCAGGGAGTGAGTGCACCTCCTTAAATCTTCAAGAAGCACAGGCAGAGTGTTATACTTATCATTGGCGTGAGTCTCCCTTCCATTTTTGTCGGATTGCCTCCTCTGTTTTTGATATGTTTTTGCTGATTATATACTTTGGGGACTGTGCCACTGCTATTCAGTGCCACAGTGCAAGTGCTCCCTATGTTAAATTGATGTACTAATTAGTGATTCCATGATTGGGTTATTTGATTTACTTGTCAGACTCTAGTACAGTGCACCATGTGTGCCCAGGGCTTGTAAATCAAATGCTGCTAGTGGGCTTGCAGCACTGGTTGTACCACCCACAGAAGCAGCTTGTAAAGTGTGTCTCAGGCTTGCCATTGCAAGGTCTGTGTGCAGTCTTTGACTGCCATGCCGACTTGGCAAGTGCACCCACTTGCCAGTCCCTAAACCTTTCCTTTGCTTCATATCAGACACCCCTATGGTAGGCCCAAGGGCAGGGTGCATTGTAAGTATAAGGTAGGACATACCCTGGTGTGTGCAGCATGTCTTAATAGTGAATTAGAGCCATTTTTGTTTTTCACTATTGCAAGGCTACCAGTTCTCCATAGGCCAGAATGGGCAGTAAGATTATTACAATTTATACTCCTAAATGACTCAGGAAACATGGTAGAAATTCGAATTTAGTATGCCTGCGCTCAGAATGATAAAATACATCTTTTAGTAAAGATGAAAGCAATGTCAAGCGCACACAACCTGAATTAGTTTATAGATTGAGTCTTGTTATCATTCAATGAAAAGATAAGATCCAACTCCAATGTTTTTGACCTTTTAGGTGTTTATTCTTCCGGTGTGAGTATATGTTTCACAAGAAAACCAGCTGTACTTGCCTCCTGCTGAAGTCTCAGGGACAAAAGACTACATCTCCAGCTCCCCTCTGAATTTCCTTGCTGGGAATTCTAACTGCAGAAGCCTGCGTGTCCCTGGGAGCTGGAAGCGTGATGCAACGAGAAGAAGCGTGACGCCGCCGCAGCTGAAATGGTCTCCCAGCTGAAGAAGCGTGCTGCATCTCCCAGAAGGCGTGTCTTCGTCGAAGCTTCCTACTGTCGCATCACCGGAGAAGCGTGACGCCATCAAGAGAGTCGCCATCACATCACTGGAGAAGCGTGTCGCAGGGCCTATCACGGCTCCAAAGTACAGTGTCGTCGCAAGGCTGCCAGGGCGTCTACGCATCAGCGTCGCATCAAGGGTGCCATCTTCTTGCATCGCATCAGGATTGTCGCATCGAGGTGCCATCTTGCACATTGCAACGGGACCGCAAGCCGAGAACCTACGCATCATTCCTGCACCGGTAGGGATCATGACGCATCCCCTACTCTGCACAAGCATTGAAGTGCGACGCATCAACTCCACCGGATCACGGAACTGACACATCTCACCTTTTGCAAGCCTTTTGTTTATTTTGCATTATGCATCCAGGTACTTTGTTGAGAAATTTGTTGCATTTACCACCAACTTGAACTAAGGTCTTTTTATCTTCTTTAAGTCAATCTTAAGTACAGTATTGTGGATTGTTGTTGTTTTTTGGTCTTGTATTAGGTCTATATAATGAATACTTATTTTTATAAAAACCTGTGTTGTGTCCATCTGTAGTGTTTTCACTGTATTACTGTGTATATTCACAAATGCTTAACACACTGCCTCTGAGATAAGCCTGTCTGCTCGTGCCAAGCTACCATGAGTAGACCAGCGTATGTTGCGCCTATGGATCTTGATTTTGAGGAAGAGAGGTTAGAAACCTACACTTTGAAACAGCTCATGTATCTCTGCAAGAAAATGAAAGTTGCTACACCAGGCATTTCTAAAAAGGATGACTACCAAAAGGCACTGAGGGACTAGGTAAAAGCAAGAAATGCCCCATATCTTGTGGTGGAGCCAGCTGGGGATGCAGATGGGCAACTAGCTAGGCCATTGTTTCCAGCCAGGGGAGGGGTATCTCTTCCAAAGACCTGTCCCCCAGAGAGTTGGAAGACAGGGAGAGAAATAGGGCACACAAGCTGGAGATGGCTAAGCTTAAGATGGAGAGTCAGAGGGAAGCAGAGAATAACAGATGGTCCTTGGAGAGAGAGAGAATGAGAATGGAACATTAGGGGATGTTGAGGGAGTTCGAGATCAAGGCGAAGGGCTTAGAGATCAATCCCTCTGGCGGCAGCTCACCTTCTGTGCCTTCAGAAGGCAGAGTATATAGGCCCAAGGATGTCAAAGATTTCCATAAAAATGAAGATATTGGGCAGTGGTTTGCAGCCTATGAAATAGCAATGTTGGCCCACCGGGTCCCTGAGAAGGATTGGGGAGCGGGTTGTGGGGCTGCTTTGTGAGTGAGGGGAGGGATACTTTGTCAGACCTGCCCAGTGAGAATAGGATGCCTGATGCACACATGAAGGAAGCACTGATGACAAGGTTTGGTTTGATCCCAGAACTCTATAGACAGAGGTTCAGAAATTGTAAGAAGCTGAAGGGAAGCACTTGGGTAGCATATGTATCTTACTTTTGCAGAGCTATGGATGGTTGGGTGAGGGGTAGCAAAGTGGATAATTTTCAAGCGCTCTATGATTTGGTTGCAAGGGAGCACTTGTCTGCTAATAGTTTTCTAGAGCTACACCAGCACCTTATTGATAGTAAGTTAACTAACTCTAGGAAACTTGCTGAGGAGGCGGACCACTGGGTCAGTACCAGGATCCACAAGGGTCATGTGGGAGGCTCCGTGAAGGGTGGGCAGGGTCCCCAGCAGAAGAGTGGGGGGACAAGGGTAAATAGAAGGAGTTCCAGAAAGGGCCCCAAAATAATTCCCAAGTGAACCAAGGTAAGGATTCCCAGCCTCCCCCTGAGAAGAAGTCAAAAACCTTGACAGGAAGTCAGAACCCCCAACAGGAAGTCACAACCCCTGAGCCGGACACAGACAGAGCCTGACTGTGTGTAGGAAGAGCGCCTGGGAAAGAGCTCCATACACCAGTACTGCCGTTGATGTAAGCAAGCCTCAGCTAGGCCTACCAGTGCAAGGGGTTTGCCCTTCTCTGCACAGAGTCCTCAGACCATAGGAAGAAGTTGGCACAGAAACTGGAAAATACAAAAGCATAGTTTATTAAACCTTTAAAGGTGGTACTAGAGTCCACACAACACCCTTCAGTATTGCATAGAGTAGCACACCGAACTAAAGGACATGGCCACTTTTATACACAATGAGAGGGCTCAAAAGAAGGCGGTACAAAATACAAGAGCAAGTTTTATGTACATATAAGGGGATATTGGAAGGCACAATCGATGAGTGGGCGAAGTTAACAGTTTTCAGAAACTAGTAAACATATTCTTATCTGGAACTAATTAGTAACAGATGCAGACCCTACTGGGCATGCCTGGGCATGCTGAAAGTGGGGGATGCTAAATATAGCCTGTTGCTGGGCAGATTTCAGGCGCAGTTAACAAGGAGGTAGGACAAAGCACATGATGAGCACATGGCAACATGTGGCAGACAAAATGGCTGCCACAAATACCAAATGGAGTCGGTTCAATTGCAATGACAAAGGTCAAATACAGCATGTCTTCTGCTAATGCTTAACCTAATCGCCGTTGATTTGCAACAGACAACCCTTTCAGCATTAGCTGAAGACATTCGACTCCCTAGGATAAGCTAGATACTCATCCCTTATATCAATGACCATCATCTCAGCTATCTCCTTGTTCAAATTATTCAGCATTTTGACTTCTGCAACATTTCTTTTGGTCGGTATGCAAGCAGTACTGCACATAGAACATATCATCGGACTACACTGGATATACACACAACATGTGAAGACTATTGCAATTAATATACATAGAGCAGTCAATACCTTCCAGCCCCAAGCAGAGATTAAAGTTCAGAACCATCCTGCAAGAGTCCACATACCATTCTCTGTGTGGAGGTCTGCAGTGCTCTTATGGAGTTTATTGATCGCTTTATACACTGATGGTGTGTGATCTGGGATGAACACTCAGCAACTACTACCTATAATGCGACATGCACCACTTCTATCTGCTAACATACCATCTAGAACCATTCGGTTCTGTAAAGCAACAATTCTAGCAATTTGCAATTCTTCAGTGAGGTTTCCTAGGGCTACAGCTGCTTGATCTGTAACAGCTTCTACAACTCTAGTAAATCGTCGCACTTTCCAAATATTTAATGCAGCACCCACAAAGAAGAACAATCCTAAATTAAAATCTACATATTGTTGCAGGCTAGTATCTGTTTGATCTACATCATCAGTATTCAAGGTCAACGATTTACAGTAATATTGTTGAAAAAGATCTCGATGATACAATGGAGGTGCCAGAAACACAAGAGGCAACAAAAATGACACATAACATACACCTTTCCACCCAGCTGGCAATCGATAATATCTACGATTTCCACACACAAAGTAAGTGTTAAGTGAAGCTAGAAAGGTACTATTGTTCAATCCATCTATATTCAAAACAGTAATACAGTCACTAATTCCAACAGCAATATGTCCAATGCTCTGTACACATAATTCTGCTTGTGCCTGAGTGACAGAGATAACAACATGTTCACTTTCAATAGAGTTTCTTGTGTTGGTGAAGATATATGGCGTTAAAATATTGTCCGGTCGATATTCCTCCCACTCCCATTTAGTTCTATTCGCTTGGGGATAACCATCTTTGTCTTGATGACATTCTTTATGCAACCGGAAAAGCAGTCTGCCCACGGTAGGCTGCCTAGTTGCAAAAAGCAGGGTATACCAGGCTCGACAGGAGCCATTATGCGAAAAAGGGATAGGTATAAACGGTGTACCTCCCTTCTTTTGATGTGCAGGCATCATCCCACAAATCCAACAGTTCGTGGCATTTGAAGCAATGTGGGTATGGTGTAGCATCTGAATAAAAGTGTCATTAAGGTAGGATTGTCGGTGCTTTAATTCTTGATATGGGAGCGTGAAGAAATAATGCTCCTCAGTTGTCGGTGTAGTAACAATAAACAACTCACGAGCAGGAGTTGTCTCCTCAACAGACCATGTTATTGTTGCCACAATCACCAAGACAACAATAAGCCGTACAGCACAAAAATCTTCTTCTCCATTTTATTTTACAAAAGCACAAAACAATTCTTCCTGAATCTAAAGTAGTTGTCAGAGCTCTTACCCCTGGGCAGCCATTGATTTCTTCACCACGGGCCAAGACGGGTGTCACTACTCTAATGCAGGGCTGATCCCCCCCCTTGCCACATCGGCTCTCCGTTTCACTAACCCAGGGAATGCTCAGACAACTTTCACAAGCACTGCAGACTCCTTTCTCAGTCTCAAATTCTATCTTGTTGCTCCAGGGATTGTCTGGTCCGGGAAGAACTCCTCAGATCCGTCAGGTGTCACAGCAAGGCCTTTCTCCGCAGTCAGAACCTCTCGATGGTCGGTCAACACAGAAGGTTCCACCAAGGTAGGAAGTACTCACCGACAATGGATGCTGTGGATCCAATTTTTCCGGTTCGTGGCTCGAACTGCAGTCCTCGTGGCAAGTAGCACTTGCTCTGGTCCACGCAACCTTGGCTCCAAACTGCTCGACCTCTCGAAGACCTTGCTCATCACATGGTCACCAGGTCGGAGTTCATGGCCTTCACCTGTAGATCTGTCAGGAAGTGCTTCTCGAACCTGTTGATGAATAGAAACCAAGTTATCAGTTAATTGTGCCATATAGTCATTCATTAAGACACAAGGTACATCATATACAGAACTTGGTTTAGGAATTCCCCAGATATTCATGGGCCTACCAAACAGAATCTCATAGGGGGTGAGACCTGTTCTAATAGACAACAATGCCAGTGGCAACGCATCTGGCCAAGTCAGAGAAGTAGAAGCCTGTATCTTGGCTAATTTCAGCTTCAGAGTAGCATTGTATCTTTCCACCAATCCTGCTGATTGTGGGTGGAACACTGTATGAAACTTTTGTTTGATCCCTAATCCTTTCAGGACATATTTGATAACATTCCCTATAAAATGAGGTCCGTTATCACTCCACAAAAGTCTACAAACACCATAACGAGGAAAAAATTCCTTCAAAAGCACCTTTGCCGTACTAATTGCAGTATTGTCCTTTGTAGGGTATGCCTCAATCCATTTACTGAAGGCACATACCACCACCAAGACATACTTCAGAGTATTGCAGTGTTCAAGCTGAATATAATCCATCTGCAAAACTTCAAAAGGTGCAGTTGGTGTAGCAAACCCTCCTGCTGGAGTTTGTATCCCTTTTCCAGGATTGAATTGCAAACAAATCATGCAGGACTGTACTACTCTTTTAGCTGTACTATCAATTTCTGGATGCTCCCAAACTTGCGTAAGCAATTTCACTATTGCTGAAGCTCCAAGATGTGCTAGCCCATGTGCCATCTGAACCATAGGTTGTACAAAAGCTATAGGCAACTTCCATCTATCCATCTGTTTGTTTCGTCAACAACCTTCATCATCCAACTCTCCATCCTTGGACCATTGCTCCCGTTCTTTGTCAGAAGCAGTCCTCTGTATTTCTAATACTTCTTTCCTAGCATCATGCCACCTCTCAGCTTGTGACTTCACTACATACTTGGAAGTAGTGTCAGGCTGCATCGCAGTCTCACGTGCCACTCGATCTACAAAAACAACAGGTGATGGACCGAATGAGGATCAATGTCACACATTCAACCCAGTCAAAAGATCTGGGTCCTAATCCATCGTTTTTTTGCACTCCACACCACCCTGGGTTAGACAATGGCGATATGCAAATCAGCTCTGACCCTGTTGCCCCATGGGAACAGTCCAGTCCGAACTACAAAAGCCATGTCCTTCCCAGAACGGAATCAAGCATCCGAGGACCGGACCGGTTTCGAGGTAACACCTCTCATCAGCCCGGCTAGCTTGACTCCAGTGGTGTGGAGTGCCTGGGACCCACGTCTGGGCATCCCCAGTACACTTATAGCGGATTTGCAAAAACAACAGGTGATGGACCGAATGAGGATCAATGTCACACATTCACCCCAGTCCAAAGATCTGGGCCCAAATCCATCGTTTTTTTGCACTCCACACCACCCTGGGTTAGACAATGGCGATATGCAAATCAGCTCTGACCCTGTGCCCCATGGGAACAGTCCAGTCCGAACTACAAAAGCCATGTCCTTCCCAGAACGGAATCCAGCATCCGAGGACCGGACCGGTTTCGAGGTAACACCTCTCATCAGCCCAGCTAGCTTGACTCCAGTGGTGTGATGAGAGGTGTTACCTCGAAACCGGTCCGGTCCTCGGATGCTTGATTCCGTTCTGGGAAGGACATGGCTTTTGTAGTTCGGACTGGACTGTTCCCATGGGGCACAGGGTCAGAGCTGATTTGCATATCGCCATTGTCTAACCCAGGGTGGTGTGGAGTGCAAAAAAACGATGGATTAGGACCCAGATCTTTTGACTGGGTTGAATGTGTGACATTGATCCACATTCGGTCCATCACCTGTTGTTTTTGCAATTCCGCTATAAGTGTACTGGGGATGCCCAGACGTGGGTCCCAGGCACTCCACACCACTGGAGTCAAGCTAGCCGGGCTGATGAGAGGTGTTACCTCGAAACCGGTCCGGTCCTCGGATGCTTGATTCCGTTCTGGGAAGGACATGGCTTTTGTAGTTCGGACTGGACTGTTCCCATGGGGCACAGGGTCAGAGCTGATTTGCATATCGCCATTGTCTAACCCAGGGTGGTGTGGAGTGCAAAAAAATGATGGATTAGGACCCAGATCTTTTGACTGGGTTGAATGTGTGACATTGATCCACATTCGGTCCATCACCTGTTGTTTTTGCAACTCGATCTACAAAAGCATTTCCTTGTCCCACCTGTCACTTTCTTGTGCGCACTGCATTTCTCTATAGCTATTTTCTTTGAATATGTTAATGCAGTCAAAAGATTATGCACTAGTTCTCCGTCCATTATCTGCATCCCGTGTGACGTCAGAAAACCTCTTTCCTTCCAGAGCGGGCAAAAATCATGCACCACTCCAAAAGCATAGCGGCTATCTGTATAAATGTTCACACGCAAACCTGTACTAAGCTCACATGCTCGTGTCAAAGCTATTAGTTCTGCTGCTTGAGCTGACTTCTGTGGTATGCGAGCTGTTTCCACTATTGTGTGAAGCGTAGTAATTGCATATGCGGCTGAAGTTGTACCATCCGGCAACTTCAGACAAGACCCATCAACCCACAGTTCTCCATCTACATCTGGAAGGGGCGTATCTTGCAAATCAATACGACCCTTTGTCTGTTACTCAGGAAAATACAATCATGTGTTTCTTGCGCCTAAGGCTGAGTCACCGGGTACGGCAACAAAGTACCTGGGTTTAGTGTTGCGCATCTCTTCAGTGTAATATGAGGAGCTAACAGCATCAGCTCATATCCTGTCAGACGAGCACTAGTTAAATGCTGCGTCTTTGTTTCATTCAAAAGGGCATCAACAGCATGGGGTACCAGCACCAACAGTTTGTGTGACAAAACTATCCCTTCACTCTGGCGTATTGACACAGCTGTTGCTGCAACGGAGCGGAAACATCCAGGCAACGCTCGAGCAACAGGATCGAGTACTGCTGAAAAATATGCACAAGGATGTTGCTTATCGCCATGTATCTGCACTAAAACTGACAATGAACATCCATCTCGCTCATGTACATACAATGTAAAGGGCTTTGTGTAATCTGGAGCACCTAACACTGGTGCTGAACAAAGGGCTTGTCGTAACTGTCAAAAAGCATTCTCACATTCATCTGTCCATGGAAGGGGTATTGGAGTGTCTTTTGTCAAAAGTGCTAACAAAGGCTTAATATATGAAAATCCCAATATCCATTGCATGCAAAAGGAAGTAAGACCTAAAAATGCTCGAACTTCTTTATGTGTAGAAGGTACTGGTGTGCCTAGAATTGCCTGAATACGATCTGATGTGAGTGCACGCCCCTCCTTACACAAAAGGTGACCTAAATAGGTTACCTTTGGTCTACAATACTGCAATATCTTTTTTGATACTTTGTGCTGATGTGAAGAAAGGAAAGAGAGCAAGGACAAAGTGCATTTTTAACATTGTTCAGGGGTATCGGCTGCCAACAAGATATCATCGACATATTGTATGAGCGCCACACCTTCAGGAAGAACAAAAGAATCAAGTTGTGTCTTTAATGCTTGGCTGTAAATACTAGGACTCTCAGTATAGCCTTGAGGAACTCTACAAAATCTATACGATCGATTATTCAAAGTGAAACCGAACAGATATCGGCTATCAGGAATAGGGATCGAAAAGAAGGTTTTCTTCAAGTCTATAACAGAGAATGTGGTTGCAGTAGGTGGAACTAAAGTAAGAAGTGTTGTGATGTCAGAAACCACTGGGTATTGTGGCACCACTATCTTATTCATCTCCCGTAGGCCAATTATAAATCGATAAACCCTAGTATCAGTGTCTTTCTTCAAAATTGGGAGAATCGGGCTATTACAAACATTAAATGGAACTTCTTCAACCACCCCCACTTCAATGAGATCTTGTACAATTTGTGTGAGTGCTTTCTCACTCTCCTGTGAAATTCTATATTGAGGCAAACGTGGAAACACAGCTCCCTCCTTTACATTAATATGCACCGGGGGAATAACCATCTGTCCCACATCAGTATCTGAAGTAGCCCACAAAGTTTTAGGTAGGGACGCTAATGCAGTATCCTCTTTAGCAATGCAAACTATGTCCATCAATGGGTAATTATCATTGTATGTATTCCTTCAGGGGAACATCTTATTGTAGCTCTGAAAAACTTAAGCATATCAAGACCCACAATATTATCTGGTGTATTTGGGGAGAGCAAAAACGGGCACAGAGCAGCAAATTTATCAACATGAAAAGCAAGTGGCTGTGATATTGGGCTAAGGAAGGGTGTTCCATCGAACCCTATCGATGTGATCGTTAAGCCAGACAGGGGAGCCCTCGGAACCAATTGTTTAGACAGAGCGCTACGAGTAGCTCCTGTATCAACCAGAAACTGATCAGTATAACCCAAAACATGTGCTGTAACATAAGGACCCCTCTGATCTACTGGAACTTCAACTGATTCTTTACCCCACCCTACGCAATCCTATGCAGAAGCAGGATAATGTAAATCAGGCTGCACAGATCAGACATCTGGTATTGGTTGCGCCTGTCAAAAGTATTGAACCCATTTTGTACCCGCACATTAGAATCAAACCTAGCGCGATTGTTCGTGTTGCCCCTAGGACCTGAATATCCCACACGATTTCTCATTGGTCCTCGACCTCGGACATAGCGTTGTGAGCGCAACAATGGACACTCATCAGCCCAATGGCCAAATTTCCTACAATACGCGCATTGATCAACAGCCAAATTCGAACGAGTGTAAGAAGAACCATAAAATCCTCGTCTGCCTCTATCATTACCTCTAGGAGGTGGACAATAAACCTGAGATAACATAACCTTCGTTTTTAGTACCTTAGACTTCTTATCCTCACTACCCTTCGCTTCTAATTCCTGACGCTCATAATATTGAGCCATCGTCAGGAGGGATGCCGGAGAAGAGGTAGTCCAAGAGCTTTCACTAGCTTTTAAATGGCTAGCCACTCCTGGTAATAGATTCGTAACATATTTATCTACAAACAAATGTCGGCCTGTATCGTCCGTTAGCGACTGGCCAAATCATGAAAGGCTTCCTCAAAACGTGTAAAGAAATCTGAAACTGATTCATCCACCTTTTGTTTACATGATGCTAAAATAGTCCAATTAATCTTTTTAGGGGAATAATCGTTTTTAGCTTAGTAATTATTGCAACAGTAAGATCTAAAATCAACTCACATGGCTTTTTCGCTGTTTCTCTATCCTCATATTCCATCTCTATCTCCTTCCATAATGCCCCATACGCTGCATGATCATCAACTTTAAGCACGGATCTCCACATATCAGGCGGTAATATTAGCCCGAAAAATAAATCGATATCAGCTAATGTCATGGTACAAGAATTTAAGGCTCCCTCAACTTCCTCATAAAAAGCGTCTGGATTTCTCCGCTGGTCAGGCAATGCAGCTTTAAGTGCCATTACATCTGCCCTATTCCAGGGAGTGTACACCCAATTATAAATAAAATAACCTTTAGCATCTACAGAGGACTTATCATCACTTGTAGCCGCTCCCTTAGGAGGAACATATAAAGGCGCAGCCTCTCGCATAGGCTTTGCATGCACTATTGTGGTCTTATCTGCTCCAAAGATAGATGATTGTTTCCTGCCGAGCAAATCCGTCCGTGCATCTGCATCTGTTTTCCGTTTCTCCTCTTGCATATGAAGTGCCTCAGTTTGAAGTTTGAACAACCGTCTTATCGTATCAGCCACCTGTGGGAGAGTAAAAAGCCCATTATGTATTTGCTTACAATTGGCTGCTACATCATCAGGTTCTAAAACACCAGAGACTTTCCGAAACATGTCAACAACTTCTTCAGCAAAATGCTTGGTAACATATAATCGCTCTCTGTCCTGCCACCCTTGTAAACAATCTAAGATGTTAGAAACAGTAACAGAATCACAAAGTGCTTGACAAGCAGTCTTTCTAAGTTCCGCCGCACGTTCGACCGACAGCATAGAGCGAGAATCTGGTTTTGTTCGATCTGCCCTGGAATCGTCATCTTCGTTTGATGGAGCGGACGGAACGGCATACGGAAGCGATGAAAAATCATCTTGTGATTTATTAAGGACAGGATAAAGAGGTTGCCGAACAGCATATTGGCCAGATAACTGTAATCTGCGCTCCTTCTCCTGTCTCTCTTCCAATTCTTTCACTTCTTTCTTCCTTAATTCTTGCGCTTTTTCATACACATTCTTCCGTTGCTCTTTTTCAATCAGCGCTTGCTCACGTTTCTCATGCTCACGTACTTCTTTCACCCACATTCGCACACATTCAAACATGTCTTGTCTGGATTTCTGCTCGAACATACACTGTTCCACATACTCAATCTTTCGCATATCAAATGACCCATACATTGGCCAACGTAACTCAGGATCTTTTGGTGTGTATTTCCTCCATAATGTGCTGTACATTATAGAAGAAAGACCATATTTTATGTACATATCTCTATTAGGCGTCCCCTCTGGGGGAGCCGGCTGCGATTTCTCAAGGCTTAACCGGTTATTTTCACAAAAGCAGCACATCCTATGAAGTGCGCTAAAAGCAGGCATGCCACAAATAGTGCAAAATATGCAGTATTATAATCAAAGTAGCACTTAAATTATCTGTGATACGTTGTGCCGTTCAAATCAAAATCACCATTTAAGAGAAAAATCACCTCAGTACCTGCCTATATGTGTTGCAACGCATATATTTCACTTTCACATACACATCATGACTAGTCATACCAAACCAAAATTGCCACAGCAAGCGTATCCTAAAACTGCCTTGCCAATCCCAGGCTTCCAAAACCCACAGCAAGTACCGTACAATGGTTCTTACCAATCACAGGGTGCCCAGATTCCAACTGCCAAGTTCTTAAATTCGACCAAACGGCCACTGCAGAGCAAGCCAACAGAAGAGATCTCAGTCGAGGACCGGCACCACCTGGATGGCCAGATCAGAAAGAAAGGAACAAAGCCTTGGATGCAAAGACTCAGGTCTCTTCTGGCAGTGATCACGTCCGCAGCGAGATTCCAATCCTTCGTCACAACCACTCATTCGGGCATCCGAGTCGCCGATGAGCCTTGTGTGTCGGGCGTCAATTGATGTAAGCAAGCCTCAGCTAGGCCTACCAGTGCAAGGGGTTCGGCCTCCTCAGACCATAGGATGAAGTTGGCACAGAAACTGGAAAATACAAAAGCATAGTTTATTAAACCTTTAAAGGTGGCACTACAGTCCACACAACACCCTTCAGTATTGCATAGAGTAGCACAATGAACTAAAGCACATGGCCCCTTTTATACACAATGAGGGGGCTCAAAAGAAGGCGGTACAAAATACAAGAGCAAGTTTTATGTACATATAAGGGCATATTGGAAGGCACAATCGATGAGTGGGCGGAGTTAACAGTTTTCAGAAACTAGTAAACACATTCCTATCTGGAACTAATTAGTAACAGCTGCAGACCCTACTGGGCATGCCTGGGAATGCTGAAAGTGGGGGATGCTAAATATAGCCTGTTGCTGGGCAGATTTCAGGTGCAGTTAACAAGGAGGTAGGACAAAGCACATGATGAGCACATGGAAACATGTGGCAGACAAAATGGCTGCCACAAATATAAAAGGGAGTCGGTTTAATTGCTACAACAATGGTCAAATACAGCATGTCTTCTGCTAATGCTTAACCTAATCGCTGTTGATTTACAACACCATTTTAAAAATATTTGTGTATTTACTCAGAAACGCCCCATTTTTAAAAACGCTGCATAATTGTTTTAATTTGCACCGTAGCACTGCTACTCACCACCACTCACCGCACCCTCAGCACTAGATCCTGGGTCCACCGCCGATTATTCGGTTTGCGTGGAGGGACCTGAACGTGCCACCAGAAGCGATTACGACTTCTGCTCACTCTCCCCAATCAGCTGCTCCCAGCTCATTGAACAAACCAGATAAATAACAATGCTACGCATCCCGCGTAGCGGGCACGCCATTGGCGCGCCAAAGTCGCGCCATAGACAAGCCCATATGCGCCCGTCTGCACCTGGCGTCTGTCCCCCTGGATCAAATGTGGTGAAAATAACGCACACAAGGCAGCATCTTATGGAATTCAGTAAATCGGGAAACAAGCTTTGCAGACAATGCTTCTCCCCGTCATCTGGGTTTCGCGCTTGCACTACATGCAAATTCCAAATCCAGACACCGGAGCAGGGCACCAGGGATAAAGATAATAACTTGGAGGTTAAACTACTCCTTGTAAACTGCAGATCAATGCCTAAAGACTATATGGAAATCAATATCTTACTCAGTGAGGAGGAGCCGGAGGCTCTTTTCCTGACTGAAACTTGGTTGCACACAGACTCAGAGCCAGACGTGGTACAAGCTCTCCCCCAAAGCTATAACATACTAAGAAAAGATAGAACTTCAGGGAAGGGAGGAGGGATTGCTATATTTCTTCAAAGAGCACATAAAAGGGTGCACTGGATATTATACAGGACTGTGAGAGCATGGGCTTTACACTAACTTTTACCCCTACATTTTCACAATCAGGAATCCTCATATACAGATCACCTGGCCCCTGTGGAATGTTTATGGAATCCCTCACCAACATAGCATCAGCTAGGGAAATCATTGCCGCCAACTTCACTATCCTAGAAGACTTTAATCTGCACCTAGAGAACTCTACGAAAGGAGAGGCATGAAACCTTACAAAAAATGTGCTAGCTCTTCAATTACGTCAGACTGTAACCAGTCCAACTCTCAACAAAGGACATTTACTGGACCCAATTTTCTCGAACATTGACAATATTTCAGCACATGACCCTGTCCCTATTCCCTGGTCAGACCATTTCATAATTCCAATAATCTGGAGAATACCTAGCCCTCCGCCCACTGACCAGTCTACAAAGGTTTGGGACTGACCGTGGCCAAAAATTATCCCCGAAACCTGGACGGACATCTTAACAGCGTCCTACCCTAACAGGAGCAGTGACACCAATACGGTTTATGACAAATATACGGAATGGATTACTGCATCCCTGGATGCCACCATCCCCATCAAATGGAGTGCAAAGAGGCCCGCAAATTAAAAATTCCCATGGTACACCCCGAACACACGTGAACTCAAGCAAAAATGCAAAAAGCTAGAGAGGGAATGGAGGAGTAACTACTGCTTGGAGAAAAACTCCAAACAGAAAAAAAAGCGCAGGCACTATATATTGAGGAAAAATTAAATCAGCAGCTAACATCCCAAGAGAAATTGCTAGAATAGTGAAAACTCTCTCAACATGCCCTCAGCCAGAAGGCTCAACAGAAGGAGCCACACAGAGAAGAAACTGGCCGAAGTCTTTAACAATAAAATTCTTAACATATACAACGCATTCCAACCCTCTCAGGAAAAGAATACACCGACCCCCAAACAAGTCAATGGCCTGGAGAAACCATATTATTTGGAGGATATTCCGATCTTGGACTTAAACTCCCTTGGTAAACTTTTTACAAAAGTCAAATCATGATCTCCTTGAGACCCAGCGCCCGCACACTTGCTGGGTAAAGTCAAGGAAACAATCCTCCCAGTGCGCCTGTAAATGCTCAATCTTTCCCTTACCACCGCAATAGTTCCGGTAAGATGTAAACATGCAATGGTAAAAGCACTTATAAAAAAAACTAACTTGAATCCAGAAAACTGGGGGAACTACCGGCCGGCATCACTACTCCCATTAGACAGTAAAATACTGGAAAAATATGTTAATAGGTCACTGTCCAACTACCTGGAATCACAGGATATTCTACATAACACACAGACAGGCTTCCGACCGAACCATGGAACGGAAACCGCACCCATAACAGTAATGGAGGAATCCAGGAAAGTATTGATCTCAGTGGGACAGTAGCAGTTATTCTGCTGGACCTGACAGACGCTTTTGATACGGTAAACCACGGCATCTTCGTAGACAGACTTAATGAGGTAGGAGTAGTAGGAAATGCCCTCTCGTGGCTCAAATCGTTCTTAACAGATAGAACGTTCCAAGTGTTCTAAGGCAGCCACACCTCAATAGAGATTCCTCTTGTTTGCGGGGTGCCGCAGGGATCGTCGCTAAGCCCCACCCTTTTTAATGTGTACCTCAGATCACTAGCCGAGCTACTACTTCCTTTTGGAGTTAGTATAGTTACATACGCGGATGACACCCAATTGGTGGTAGCCCTCAATCACCCAAAAAAGAGAAATATTGACCTAGAATCCTGCCTGCAGCAGGTGGCCACCTGGATGGATCAATCCTTCCTCAGGCTAAATGGGGACAAAGCAGAGCTTATGATTCTCAGAAAAAAAGCAGAGGCACATTCAAAGATAAGTTGGCTAAAATGTCTTGGTCACCCTCCTACGCCCAAAGATAGGATCAAAAGCCTAGGAATCTGGCTCGACAGGTTTCTCAAACTTGACCATCAAGCAGTACAAGTTGCAGCCACCTGCTTGGGCATCCTAAGGCAACTAAGAAAGATACTGCTGTTACTCCCTGATACCGCGTGCAGAACTATGGTTCAATCACTGGTCCTTCCCCAGCTGGATTATTGCAGCTCACTATACTTAGGAACTCCTAACACCTCAATCAGAAAGCTCCAAGTAGTGCAGAACGCTGTTGCCAGAATACTACACAAAATCCCAGGAAAACAATCGGCAAAACCAGCAATAAAAGCACTTCACTGGCTGCCCATTGCAGAACGCATAACATTTAAATCCCTCTGCATTGCACAGGGGCACAGGCCCAAAAATAAATCATGCCTTTTTAACTTTCCATCAACCTATGCGTAACCTAAGATCTGTCAACCTCTTCCAAGCCACTGTACCTAAAATAAAGTGAGTGCGAGCAGGTGGACGCATGTTTTCCTACAATGCCTCCACCCTATGGAACTCCCTTCCGCCCAAGCTACATCGGATCACCTCACATTCAGGAAACAGCTAAAAACATGGCTATTCCAAAACCTGCAGTAAGACTCTAGGTTGCTGTCTGTTGCTGCGTATGCGCTGGGATGCCTATTGGTAGCCATGCGCTCTAAAAGAATTAATTAACAATAATAATTATAATAATAAACCTGTTCATAGAGGGCCTGTTACCTGCTTTCAGTATAAACAGGTGGGACACCGTTGGTATTATCCCCAGTGTCCCTAAAAGGGTCAGTATGTGCCACCCCGTGCACCGCCTCATCAGATGGCCAGTGCAGCCCTGGGTGGGGAGGAGATGAGTGCCCAAGGTGGGTGGGGTCCCGCAGAAATGTCCCTTGTCTCAATGGGAGACTTTGAGATGGTCCTTAAAACTCAGCTGCCTGATAACACTAAAAAATACGGGCAGTGGGTGACCATCAATGCCCATAGAATCAAGGCTCTTAGGGACACCGGAGCCAGGGTGACAGCTGTCAAGTGTTACTTGGTGTCTGAAGAGCAGGTGGTCCCCGATGCATTCTTCCCAGTTGTTGCCGCTGACAACACAGTGAGCCATTGCAAAGTGGCTCAAGTTCCCTTTGAGTTGGGTGGGCCTCTGGTACTCTTCAAGTAGCTGTGAGACCAGCCATGCCTGTTGATTGTTTGTTAGGCAATGATTTGGAAAGCTCCCCTTGGGCTAAGGTGGAGAAGCAGGCTCATTTAGAGATGTTGGGTCTGCCTGGGTGGGCGTGTGTGACCACTCTGTTGATGGCAGCCAAGTGTGTTCAAGAGATCCTTGAGCCTGAAAGTATGGCCCAGGAACCTGCCCTAAGGAGAAGAGGTACGGGGCATGAAAGAGAAGAGGTGTGGGAGAACAGCCCCCATTGTTCCCACAGTCCAGGAGGAGGCAGACCTTGAGGGGGACGCTCTAGAAACTACAGGGGAGCAAGTGTCTGAACTGGGGAACCTACCTGGGCTGACCCATTGGCAGCTAGAAGGGGGCGCTCCAAGGAGGAATTTTGTGCAGGGTAGAAGAAGTGCCCTTCTCTTGAGGGTTTGAGGCAACCGGCCACAAACCAGGCAGCAGGTGATCAGTCTGGATCACATTGGATCTACTGGGAGAACGGCCTCCTGTATTGCGAGCCTAAGGTTGCTGAGCCTGGGTCAGCCCGTGTGCTGGTGGTACCCCCGTGCTTCAGAGCCTTCCCTACTGGGGTTGGCTCATGACGTTTCTTTAGCTGGACACATGGGGCAGAACAAGACATTTGAAAGGCTTGTATCCCACTTTTATTGGCCCCAGATACGGAAGAGTTCAGATGCTCATTGTAGAACTTGTCAAACTTGCCAGGCAAGTGGGAAAAGTAGAAGGAAGCACAAGGCTCCTCTCCAACCTTTCCCTGTAGTCAGTAACCCCTTTGAATGGGTGGGCATTGACATTGTTGGGCCACTGGACCCCAAGACTGCCATGGGCAACAGGTTTATCCTGGTCTTAGTGGACCATGCTACCCTGTACCCAGAAGCCATCCCGCTCAGGACAGTGACGGCCCCCATGGTGAGACGCGCACTGATGGGGATTTCGCCTGTGTGGGATTCCCCAGAGAGGTGGTGTTTGACTGAGGTACAAACTTAGTTTCCAGTTATATGAAGTCTCTGTGGAAGAAGTGTGGTGTTACTTATAAGTTCACCACTTCCTACCACCCACACGGTAATGGGGTGGTTGAGAGATTCAACCGGACCCTTAAAGGCATGATCATGGGTCTTAAGGAACCAATGAGGCGTAAGTGGGAGTTCCTCTTGCCATGCCTTCTGTTTGCTTACCGTAAGGTGCCACAAAAGTCCCTAGGGTTCAGCCCCTTTAAACTGCTGTATGGACATCCGGTAAGAGGACCTTTGAGTCTGGTCAAAGAAGGCTGGGCGCAATCTTCCAGGAAACCTCCCCAGGATGTATACAGTTACATGCTGGCATTCAGGAACCAGACTCAGCGATTCAGAGATCTCGCTCAGTTGAATCTGGAAGCCAGCCAGGAGGAAATGAAGTGGTGGCACGATCAGAATGCCACTCTGATTGAGCTTCAGCCTGGACAGATTGTTTGGGTCATGGCCCCTGTAAAGTCTTGTGCGCTCCCGGATAGGTGTATCGGTCTATTTGAGGTGGTGGAGCACAAGAGTGATGTCACCTATTTGGTGAACTTGCGGTCTCCAAGGAACCCTTTGCGGGTCCTACATGTTAACTGCCTGAAGCCCCACTTAGAAAGGTCCGAAGTAGGCATGCTCCTAGTGATAGGTGATGGAATGGAGGAGGAGACAGAGCCTCTTCCTGACCTTCTGTCTGTAACAGAGCAAGATGGGTCAGTGGATGGTGTCAGCCTCTCTGCCACTATGACCCCTGATCAGCAGCAAGATTGTCGCCAACCGTTGGGACAATTCTCTGATCTATTTTCCTTGGTTCCTGGTGTCACTGAGTGGTGCATCCATGATGTGGACACTGGGGACAGTCCTCCTGTGAATCACAAGGCTTACAGAGTGACTGACAAGGTCAGGGCTTACATTTAGAAGGAAGTCTCCAAGATGTGTGCTTTAGGAGGGATTGAGTCCTCAAACAGTCCTTGGGCCAGCCCAGTGGTTTTGGTCCCAAAGGCTGCCGCGCCTGGTGCCACACCCGAACTCTGGTTCTGTGTGGGCTACCGAGGACTCAATTCAGTCACCAAGACTGACGCGCATCCCATCCCCAGAGCTTATGAGCTCATTGATCGGGTAGGGGCTGCACGGTACCTCAGCACGTTTGATTTGGCGTATGGGTACTGGCAGAATCTTTGACTGAAGGGGCCAAAGAGAGGTCAGCATTCTCCACACCAGATGGGCATTCCGGGTTTTGCCCTTTGGGATGAAGAATGCCCCTGCCATCTTTCAGATGCTGGTCAACCAGGTGTTGGCTGGACAAGAGGATTTCAGTGCCACCAACCTGGATGATATTGCAGTGTTCAGCACCAGTTGGGAAGAACATCTGCGCCACCTCTGGGATGTGTTGATGGCACTGTGAAAGGCAGGCCTCATGATCAAGGTGAGTAAGTGCCAGATCGGTCAGGGTTCTGTGGTGTACTTGGGTCACCAGATAGGGAGCAGCCAGGTGGCTCCCCTACAACCCAAGATTGATACCATCCTGGCATGGGAACCCCCGAAGACTCAGACACAGGTGAGAGCCTTTTTAGGACGTGGTACTACAGGAGGTTTGTCAAGTGGTATGGCAACATTGTTGCACCCTTGACTGAGCTGAATTCCAGGAAGCAGCACAAGAAATTGAACTGGACTGACACCTGTCAGAAGGCTTTTGACGCCCCGAAGACTGCAATGTGCATAGCACCCGCGCTTCTGGCACCCAACTTCTCAAAGGAATTAATTGTTCAAACAGACGCTTCAGAGCATAGTGTGGGGGCTGTTCTATCACTGATTAATGAAGAGGGCCTCGACCAACCTGTAGCCTTCATCAGTAGGAGGTTACTTCCACTGGAACAGAGGTGGAGTGCAATTGAGCGCGAGGCATTTGCTGTGGTCTGGGCACTGAAGAAGTTGGGACCATACTTGTTTGGGACTCACTTTCTGGTTCAGACCGACCACAGGCCCCTCCGATGGTCAATGCAGATGAGTGGTGAGAACCCAAAGTTGTTGAGGTGGTCCATTTCCCTACAGGGTGTGGACTTTAGGGTGGAACGCTGCCCTGGTACAGAACAAGCCAACGCTGATGGTCTGTCCAGATATTTTTGGCCTTAGTGAAGAGAACTCCCAAGGGGAAGGGTAGTTCTCCCCACATTTCAGCTGAAGGGGACATGTGTTAGACGTGACATCATTGGCGTGAGTTTCCCTTCCATTTTTGTCAGATTACCTCCACTGTTTTTGATATGTTTTTGCTGGTTATATACTTTGGGCAATGTGCCACTGCTATTGAGTGCCACAGTGCAAGTGCTCCCTATATTAAATTGATGTACTAATTAGTGATTCTATGATTGGGTTATTTGATTTACTTGTCAGACCCTAGTACAGTGCACCATGTGTGCCCAGGGCTTGTAAATCAAATGCTGCTGGTGGGCTTGGAGCACTGGTTGTACCACCCACAGAAGCAGCTTGTAAAGTGTGGCTCAGGCCTGCCATTGCAAGGCCTGTGTGCAGTCTGTGACTGCCATGTCGACTTGACAAGTGCACCCACTTGCCAGTCCCTAAACCTTCCCTTTCCTTCATATCAGACACCCATATGGTAGGCCCAAGGGCAGGGTGCATTGTAAGTTTAAGGTGCATCTAGATGGGAGGGTGGAGTTGCACCTGGGACCTGAACAGGGCTGGGCCTTCTCTCCACAATGCTGCCCCCACCGCCTGGGGTACTGCTGATGTCTCTGCCCCGCACTGTGAAAGAGGAGAAGGATTCATGTCAACAAAGTGCTCCAGGGCTGTGCTTTCCCTCCACAATGCTGGCTCTACCTCCTGTGGGGTGTCTGATGTTTCTGCCCTGCACTGTGAAAGGAAAGAAGGAGTCCTGTAAACAAAGTGCTCAAGAACTAGTTTGGACTGGGCAAAGGCCCCTCTGCCTTCAGAGAACAAAGAGAAAAGTAGTATAAATATAGAGACTCAGACCCAAGGATTTTAGATCACTTCTGGGAACAAGACAAACCTTTTTCCAAGGAGAAGAACCAAGGAAGCTGCAGGAGTTTGGACTGCCCCTCTGCCAGTGTGCTGTTTGCTGGGTTGGCCTGCAGTGGTTTCTTTATTGCCAAGGAAAAGGAGAAGGAATGTTTTAAGGTATTTCATCATCTTACAGAATATTCTCCAAGGGCTTGAATTTGTGCTTGCCTCCTGCTGAAGTCTTAGGGACAAAATACTTCACTTCCAGCTCCCCTCTGAATTTCCTTGCTGGGAATTCTAACTGCAGAAGCCTGTGTGTCGCTGGGAGCAGTAAGCACGACGCAATGAGAAGAAGCGTGATGCCGCGGCAGCTGAAATCGTCGCACCGCCGGAGAAACGTGCCGTCGCCGCATCTCCTAGAAAGTGTGTCTTTGTCGAAGTTGCCTGCTGTCGCATCACCGGAGAAGCGTGACGCCATCGAGAGAGTCGCCATCGCATCACCGGAGAAGCATGTTGAAGGGCCTGTCGCGGCTCCAAAGTACAGAGTCATCGCAAGGCTGCCAGAGCGTCTACGCATCATCGTCGCATCAAGGGCACCATCTTCTCGCATCGCACCAGGACTGTCGCATCGCATCGAGGCACCATCTTGCGCATCGCAACTGGACTGCAAGCCGAGAACCTACACATCATCCCCGCACCGGTAAGGATCATGACGCATCCCCTACTCTGTGCAAGCATTGAGGCGTGACGCATCATCTCCCCCGGATCACTGAACCGACGCATCTCCCCTTTTGTGAGCCTTTTGTTTATTTTGCGCATCCAGGTACTTTGTTGAGAACTTTGTCGCATTTATCACCAACTTTAACTAAGCTATTTTTATTATCTTTAAGGCAATCTTAAGTACAGTATTGTGGATTTTTGTCGTTTGTGGTCTTGTGTTAAGTCTATATAAAGAATACTTATTTTTATAAAACATATATTGTGTCCATCTGTAGTGTTTTCACTGTATTACTGTATTACTGTGTATATTCACAAATGCTTAAAAAACTGCCTCTGAGATAAGCCTGTGCCAAGCTACCAAGGGGGTAAGCAGGGGTTATCCAGTAGTGTAATCCTCTTATCCTCTTATTCTGACTTAGAAGCAAGGGAACCTATTTGGACAAAGGTGAATACCATTGCCAACTAGAGACCCCCAGCCCTAAGACAGAGCATAAGATAACAAACTGTGACAGCTTACAATTTGTGTATGGTTACCACCTGCACTCAGCCAGTGCTAAACCTTGAATGCTTTTCAACTGCAAAAAAGGCTGGAAAGTTCTTTGTACTGGGAATTGCAAGGAGCCTCTTCACCGCTATCTTTCCTGTGCAACTCACAACCCATTGCAATGTTTGCATTACAATTTACACTGTCAATTATGAATCATAATGCACTTGTTTGAATTATGAGCTCAGACTTTGCATTCACAAAATCAATCAGACTGGTGAAATGCAAGTAAATTGCAGAAGCATTAGACACTAAGGGCCTCATCATGACGTCGGGCGGAAGTGATTCCGCACGACATCGCATCGGTCATGGGACCGGCCGACACCCGGTGGGCAGTCCCGACGGCCTCATTAGCATGTGATCGGATGCTGTTTGGTCACATTCCTACATTTTACTATGAGAGCATGCATTCCTGTCATATGCTGGCCGGAATGCATGTTCCCATAGTAACATTAGAGGTGCAGTTCATCCCAACACCTCATGGCAGGCATCTCAAGGTGCCTGCCACAAGGTGCAGGGATCCAGGGGGGCCTCTCTGCCTCTGACCGGAGGACGTGCACCCAAGGGGGCCCTGCTGAGGGCCCCCAAAGATGCATTCCAACATAGTTTCCATGTCAGATAGACCGCCATGGAAACCATGCCGAGAACCGTCTTTGTAACAGAAAGCATGTACTTGAGATTACTTAGAAGGGGGATGGGAGCACACTACTTCACCTCCGAGCACAGTTCGTCCCTTAGCATCCAGGTAAATGCAGTTCAGTTTAAATGCTTACTTGAATTTTTGTTGAAGTGTTTCACAAAAGTTGGTGCAGGTTATTGCTGTTAATCTCTAGACACATGTGTTTCTGGATATTGTCCTTCATCACTAAAGATAAAAACAAAAATTGTCTGGGGTTGCTTAGAAAGCTGCCACAATCCTCTCAGGTCTCTGTAACTCTCCTTGGCACACAGGTGCAACTCCAAGAGCTTGTTGGCTCAGTGGCTCAAGGGTACCTTTTTAAACAGAAGGGGGATGGGAGCACACTGCTTCACATCCCAGCACAGTTTGCCCCTTAGCATCCTGGTAAATTGAGATTACTTGATGCATTCCAATGAACGGATTGGCTCCCCTAGCCTGTTGGAAGCCAGCCGGAATGACCACTTGGATTTCCCACTGCTCCCATCAAAATGAGGCGGCCGGAATGGAATCTGACCGGGAAATTATGATGCAGTTTGGAAGGCTCCAATTGATGGTTGAAGCCTTCCGACTTGCATTGTAATGGGCCCTTTAAGGGCTAGTTACGAGTCTGGTGGTCCTTGGACCGCTAGACTCATGGTAGGGCAACATTGGCTGTCTTTGGACTGTCAAATTACAACCTTGCCGGTCATGCCGCCCTGGGACTGCTGATTACTCAAGGGAAAAGCCTCATTCAATTGTGAATGCACCCATGGGGGCAAAGCATCTGCCCCCCTATGTGCGCACACACCCAGTTACAGCATGGCATGGACTTCACAGTCCATGCTAGGCTGGAACTTCCTTTGACATTCCAATTGCAGTGCCTATTTAATAGGCACAGCTGTGGAATGGCAAAGGAAACGCTGGTCAATGACTAAAAACTTAATTATACCTTCTGCCACCGCACCATCAAAACCCACTTGAGAACCGCCCACCGTATATGACTTTTTTGGTCATTGGCGAATGCTTCCTTTGCTGTCCCTATGGCGGTGCCTGTAAAATAGACATCAGAATGGGAAAGTCAAAGGAAGTTCCAGCACGGAATGCAGTCCATGCCATGCTGGAACTGGCGGTGCATGCACAAGGTCATGATGTGGCAGTTGGAAGACTGCCACCACTGCCTCACCACGAGTCTGGTGGTAAGAGGACTGCCAGACTTGTAATTAGGCACTTAATGTAAAGTAGTACAATTTATTTCTCATGAACTCTGCTCACATCGTCTGTAATATGACCAATCAATTGAACAAGGAAAATTGTGCTATCAAATTAGTAGGTGACATTTTAAGGATTTCATATTTTTGCTTCCTCATTCCCTGCTAATTTAGCCAATTTCAGACATTTATACCTTCTCCAGTTAAAAACATGTTCTAACTTGGAACCCAAGTTGCCAAGAATATTTACAAAACTTTTTAACACAAACGAAAACCTCTTCCAGTTGTATTCACTTAGTAGAGAATTTGCTTAGATCCCTGTCAGAATGATGAAGATATCCAGAACAAAATTGTCTTGTTCAGCGTTTGCGCTACTGCATTGTGACCTTCATTCAACATTGCTTTTGGTCATGGTTTGACTTCTGAAGTGCTGTGTTGTTGTAAATAGAAGCCGGGAGCCTGGTATCATTAAGGTTGCTTTATTCAAGTCTTCAAGATGTTAAGATAAGTTATAGAGAAGACCCACCAGGAGTGACCAGCTTGCCACTCAGCCTGCCTGGTGCCAACTGCCAGTTGTCACCAGGCTAAGCCCCAAACACGCCATTATGTCACCAAAGGTTCTAGTGTGACATCATGTGAATGACAGTGAAATCCCACAGGCAGAAAAGAGACAGGCTAAATACAACATGTGTAAACCTTGAAAACAAAATTACAAGTGTTCATTTTGAACCCGAGACTTGAATGTTAAGTCAATCTGAAGATTCCAACTGTACAATAAATAGGCCGTAGATTGCTTGTTGCAATATTTCTCAGAGCCTCGTGCCAGCTTTTACTGATAACCTGCAAATAGGTTTGGACACAGGTTAACACCAACGTTCTTTGTCACTAGTAAAACTTCAGTTGAGGACTTTGTAATTCTACCAATAGAATATTTCTACTGGCAGTCATGGCACTTCTCCACTCACTTTATAAATACTGAGACCAATAAATATGTTTTCTTCTGAGCCTCTTATAAAGAAGACCCATGAAGTCCATGGAGAAAACCTAATAGCTATTGTATGCATACAAGCCATTAATATTTCTATAACATTTGCTACCAAAACTATCTGCGTTATTTCAAATATGTCAGAATATCAATGTAGAACAATAGCAATGACTGGAAACACCGAGGAGCCAGAAAGGGACATGGGGCCTGATTATGAGTTTGGCATAGTGGAGCCGGAGCAGCGCCGCCTCCGCTGTGCCACACCTGTGCAAAGCCGCCCAAGGACCACCGACCATATTACGAGTTGGAAATAGACAACTCATAATACTGTTGATGGTTCTTTGCTAATTCCATGGCGGTCCCTGGAAAACAGGCACTGCCATGGGAACAGCAAAAAAGTTCCAGTACAGCATGAACATGGACATCCATGATGAGCTGGAGCTTTGGCGGGATACAGACAGGGGGGCACATGGTGTGCCCCCCCTGAATGTATCCCCATGCTGGGGGACCATGGGGGCCCTTTGGAGCCCCCTTTGTCCTGCACCGCCAACCTTTTCATGGCGGGGCTCTGCCATGAAAAGGCTGGCAGTCCCTGGTGGAGCCAACAGTCCACCTCCACATCGACTTTAGAAGTCCTTGTGCGGGCGTACCGTGGACCGCCACTGCTACGCCACCGCGAGTCTGTCGGTCAAAAGACCGCCAATCTCGTAATGAGGCCCTTTGTATTTTAACAGGCATCTACACCAATTATGTTGCAAGAGAGGAAGTGGCCTAATGGCTAAGTGGGTCGGTCTCAAATCTGGGGAACAGGGGTTCGAGTCTTGGCAAAGACGCTCAACATCCTTTTGGGCAAGTCACCTAATGAGTGTGTCCTTGTGTAAGGCAACTGGTGCTCATGGAAAGTGCTCTGTTGCCTTTGGGTCAAGTTTGCACTATAGAAAACTCTAGGGGAAAAAGTATGTTTTGAAGTCAAAGCTTAAAATATGGACTGTAAACTACATAGATTTGAGACCTTTACATCTGTCTTTTTCTTTTGCAAAATCCATTGCCATTAAAAATACTTTCATGAATAATAAGCATTATGAAATACAACCCATGTCACCCAGTTGGGAGAGTGTTACAGCTTCATTGCCCTCGCCAAAGGCAACTTCATTACTACCAAAATAGGTTGTTCGTCTTCCTCCTATTAGTGTATTTGACATCTTTGCTTCTCAGTGGATACATTTGGGGCACAATACAGGTATACAATATCATGACTGTCTGCGTAGAAGGTTGTTTGTGTGATGTTTACTCTCTGAAGAGATGCTTCTAATGATGGATTGTTTCTTGTAAAAAAATATTTTGGAAACATTTCTGTATTAAAAATGGATAAATAGAGATATTTTTGTGAAGCACAGTTCATGAACCACAAAAAGGATGACATCTCTTTTTTTTCTTTTTAATGTCTTCAATTCGATGTCTTCCTTCTGAAAAGGTTTTTGTAAAACACGTGAATACGTTATTGTATATGTTATATAGAATTTAGACGCAATCTATTACTTGTTTGTATTATTTTTCTCCTCGGGGACAACAAACTCCAGTGTACGCTCCCAATGTAAATGTGCTAAGGTCTGAGAACTGTGACCTTATTACTCTGGATTAACTTGTCGTTCAGGCCATCCCAAAAACATCACAAATACCTTTTTTTAAAATATCTGCACTCTCTTAATGCTTCCAATTTTAATATAGAGAACACAGATCTATATTTTACTGTCTCAGGATGTTTAATATTTTGTCAAAATCATGTTGATTATGCACAAGTCACAAGCAGGCACATGCATCAAAGCTTTTTTGCGATCGAAAATGGTGCGAATCGCAAAAATTGTCCGTTTGCGATCGCAAAATCAGCTTTTGGGATGCATCAAGGGTGAAGGCCCTCGCAATTTGATAATTCGCAAATATTTGCGAATTCTCAAATTGCGATTGCAGTTAAGGAATCGCATTTTGCGATTCCTTAAATGCAATGCATGAAAGTTTTAGAACTAGCGATTTCGCAATTAGGGGGAGCAAATTACCATGAGGTTGAACCTCATGGTAATTTGCGAAAACTTTGAAAAACTCACTTTTTTGCATTTTTCAAAGGTTCATGTTGTGCACACACATGCCCATAGGGCATGTGTGTGCACAACATATGTGCACAGATTAATTTCAGGTGTGCAACAGGGTGTCCTTTGGACACCCCTGCACCCTTGAAATCGCATTCTCAATTTGCGATTCGCTAATTGGGAATCGCAAATTGATAATGTCTTCCCATTCATTTCTATGGGCCTCTAAACCCATAGGAATGAATGGGGAGGCATTTCTTAATGCGAGTCGCAATTAAGGAATGTTTAGAAATCGCAAATTTTTCTGCGATTTCTTCAGGCATAGGCTTTTGTAATTTCTTAATTGCGATTCCTTAAAAATCGCAATTAAGAAATCGCAAAAGCCAACAATGATGCATGTGCCTGAAGGTCCTGAAATAGTGCTCTGCGAGTTTCACCATACAAATTAGGCCGTAAAAAAAAAAAAGACAATGGCATTGATCGAGTCTCATACCCTGTAAAAAACTTGGGGGCATATTATCAAGGACCGGCATTAAAATTATCGCCGCTTTAGTGACAGAAAACCACCGCTAAAGCGGCGATAAGCCCAATATCGCCGCCGCTGAAGCAGCGATAATCTTATCCCCATGCTTGATAATATGCCCCCTGGTTGTTCGTTAAAAGGCAAAAGAGTAATGAGAAGAGTATCACTCCTGGACCCATTGAGAATAAGTGGGATGATGCGCAGGAAAAAACCCAAAAGTCATTACAATTTTTTTTTTTTTAATTTAACTACATAGATGTTAGTGTCTGTGTTAGGAACAGAGAAGTTATCAGTGAATGCTGCACACCCGACCACAAACTTATTAAGCAGCTGTTGCTTTAAAATGGGCTTCCACAAGATGGTCAGGGTTGCAATAAGACTATGATACGGATTATCCATAAGAAACTTTTACTGTGTATATTACAAAAGAATGAAAGGGTCCTATATGTAATCATATTGAATGTGTTTTGACCTTGTACCGTGAGCCACTTTCCATGATATTACAGGTCCTCTTCGAGCCAACTTTTTCTCAAGAGGTGGCATTGCAATTTCAGGAAGAAAAATGTTCATATAATTCTGCTGCACAAGAATAACATTGTCTGCAACAACCCTTCAATTTGGTTCTCCTGTGACAAGAAACAGTAAATCAGAAGTTAGACTCCATTTGTTGCACCATCGTGTGAACGGCAACGGTGAATGTAGTGCTCACTTTTTAAGTGCTTAGAGTCAAATATAAGTAAATCACAACCTTCAACAGTCAGAGTCGTGAGTTATGTAGTAAAAACCAACAGACTGATTGGCTATCTGATTTTATAACACCTATAATCCAAGCCTTCCACCTCTTGGCTTGGTGTAACACAAGACAGGGTAAGGATAAATAATCCATAGCATCCTCTTACTATTTGAAAACCATTCCGACTACTGAAAGCTTTCTGATCACTCACTCGAAACAAACCAAAATAGTTTTATGGCAGAATAGACACCTCCAATTGCAAGTGGAATATGGGTTTAGGCCACAAATGTACAGAAAAAGCTACAAAAAAACATTCTTTAAAGGGAAGACTGGATGAAAGTATTAACATTTGGGTGGTGAAATGGAATGAAATAGATTGTCATTAAAAAAATTATAAGTAGAAGTAAAGATAATAAGTGAGAATAGGATTCTAACACAGCAAAGTACACTGGGATAAATAATATATAACAGTCTGTGAGTTAATGAACTTTCTACTAACTAATAGGCAATCCACTGCTTGCAAGTCTGAGTTTGTTCAAAGGTGACTGAAAGTTCTGGTTTAAGATGTCAGCATTAATGACCTTTGAGTTAATATCCTCTCTACTAACAGATATGTGATCAGCAGGTTGCAAATTTGAGTTTGTTAACGATGATTGGATGTACTGGTTTAATGTGTTAGTAGTAAAGAACACGCCTTTTCAGTTAATGAAATTATTCAAAGGTCAATGCCAGGTTTCTACTGCCGACAAAGCAGTGCTTTAAATGGGAAAACATAAGTGCAGGTACTCATTAAAATGCGCAAGAGGTGTAGTGAGTGGGCGGGGCTAGGGGCGGGGCTAAGGGCAGGACATGATGATACTTAACGACTTTTATAATAGTTCCATCACACACCAAAACACATGATACATGTCTTTATATAAACAAAGCAGGTTAACTCATTACACAAAATGAAAGAGAAATACAATAATATGTTAACATTTCCTTTTTTTGCAATAGTTGCACCTTCTTAATGTCATACTGTTAATTGCTGTTGTTTAGCACAGTACTATATATTTTTGAGCAAGTGAGTAGGAAGAAACTGAAAATATCCCCACTTCGAACCAAAGCTCTTATGGCACCAAGCAAATCATCATGACCCTCCCCAGAAGATATCTCTTGTCTCTTCCATCGATCTATCCATTCATCCTTTCATCCAACCATTTACCTGCTGATGTTCGTTTTACCATTTACATTCTGTTATCTATTCAGTTTTTCATCCATCATTCAGTTGATTTTCACCATTCCGTCTGTCCACCCTTCATATCCAAACTTATCCATCCTTCCTTAAACCTATCCATTAATCTTTTCACTCATCCATCTCTTTATCCACCTTTTCACTCATCCATCAATCTTTTCGCTCATCTATCCATCAACCCTTTCACTCCTTAATACCACCCATCCTTTCATTCTATCCACCCTTACACTCAATCCCTCCTTTCACTCATCCATCATCCACCCTTTCATCCATCCTCTCTACCTTTCATTCATCCATCCAATATTTAACTTATCCACCCACCATCGGCCCTTATAACCAATCATCCACCCTCTTTCACCCATCCATTCACTCATCCATACATTCATCTGCACATCCACCCTGGCTCACTCATCCACCCATCCACTCACTCACTCACCAACCCTCCCTACTACGTTATTTATGAACCTTTGTCGCCTAGCAGACATGTACACACAAAGGACCACCCATTTTCTTTAAAATACCTCCTGAGAGTTTCTTGATTCTTTCTCTCTCACTTTTTTCTTTAAAAAAAACAGGCTTACAAATGCAGGCAAACAAACAAACATAAGCAGACACACAAAAGATTTCGGTATGTTAAAAGCCATGTTATACTCTTCAGTATGGCTTTTTTAATTGCCACTGCCAAGGGATTGCCAGGATTTCTGTGTTTACGCAAATGCAGAGGATAGTGTGAATGTGTTGACTGCACAGGGCCAGAATGGACCCCAAAGCTGCTAAGGTTTCAGATTGCTGTGTGTGACATTTTCATTGTAATTATGAGTGACATTTCAACGATATGAGTGACACGTTCTCACTAGCAAAATGAGGGAATCGTATAAATATTAAAAAATGACACATTTGGGTGGAGCTGCTAATGTTTCAGATTGCGTATGTGTGACATTTTCATAGATTCAGTGGATTTACGAGAGTCAGGCAACAACTTGATGTGTAACACTTAGAGGAGCACATTCTTTCGAGCATAACCATGGTATGAAGTCAATGGAAGTAGACAAATATCAGAAATTGCACTCATTTGAGCAACAAGGAAGTCAAACTCGGCAGCAGGTGCTTTTGAAGCTATTATTTAATTTTAATAAAAATCAGCACCCTCCACCCCAATCTCAGCTTCAGGTGAGGCCAAACCACATATAACAAAGGGATCTCTGTGACAAAAACAGCAACTCACTGAGCTATCCACATACAATACAGTACAATACAATATGCTTTTTGAAGGCACATTAACCATCTATGCTACTTATTGGTCAGAGTGCAAACTGTCAGTAGAGAAAACTCGGACTTCTCGACAGCGGCAACAATAATCCCATGAGTTATCTCTGACTTAGCAAGTGTAACTGTGCTGAGAAAAAATAAAGGGTGCTGCTTTGTAGTGTCACTGTCAAGCAGAGATGGTAAACATGTTGCACTACTAATAAATCAGCAAAACTGCTAGTTTAAACAAAACGTAGAGCGTATTCAGCCCAGACAGACAACTCTAGTGTGCCCATTTGCAAGGCCCCCTGCCGTGCTGGAGCCCCATAATCATTTTCGTCCTTTTGTCTGATAACATTTCTTATGTTCAAAGTGTTAACCTGCACTGACTTTTCACTTTTCACTACCTGAAGTGCTGCGCTTTGAAAATCACACGCGCGCACACTAGCAGGTAAAATGAATCTCCACCCAGCTCTGTCAAGCACAGCATGACGGCGGACATCAGACATTATTTAAAAGAGCCCTGCTGAATAGCTCAGCTGGGGCTCTGATGTATGGGAGGGAGCTGCAGAAACGGTGACTCGGCTGCCAGTGACATGTCCCACTCCGGCTCACCAGCACACCCAAGAGCAAACCTTTTCATGAGTACCGGTACTCTCCTCAGGCAGTAGAGAAGTGCCGGTACTCAAAGTGATAAATTTAGGAAGTGCCGGAACTCAGTAACGGTGAGTTCCGGCCCATTTAAAGCACTGCGACAAAGGATTAAAAGGGAACTGTTAAACCTGGACCTTTCTGCAGGGTCCCCAAACCGTTCGCCTTCACCTCTTGTTTTCTGAACCAGTTTTGTTGGCTTTTAGTACTCTGCTCACTTTACCAGTGCTAAAGGGCTTGTGTTTTCCCTTCAAACATGGTCAATTTATTAGGCCTGTCATTGAAGTCTGTGTGTGCAGCTGTCATAAAACAACCTTTTACTAGGCCTAAAGCTTCCTTTTCAATACATATGTCAAGCCTAAGCAATGCTCCCACTACTGTTTTCACCTGTGTTTGACAATAAAGGGGTTCTGTGTATGGCAGCCAAGGCTGCGTGTGTTGAAGAGATGCAACAACTTACTTTGCAAGTGAACACATTGCATGACATGCCAAAGTCAGTAGGTTTGCAACTTCAAGTTAAATTTAACAAGCATTTACAATGCAATGGTCTCGGCATTGTTAAAGTGAGAGCTATTGGCATTGCTCATGACATTATTTTTATTTATGTTTTTGTTTTTAAAACATATAAATAAATGGCATTGTCATATGCCAATAGCTTAATCGCTCGCAAAAACGAGACCTATTGCATTTGCACCCACACACAGAGTCACACACACAAAGCCACCCACACACACATACAGAGCCACCCACACAGAGCCACCCACACAGAGTCATTCACATAGAGCCACCCACACAAACACAGAGACACCCACACAGAGCCACCTACATACACACAGAGCCACTCTCACACAGACAGAGCCGCCCACACATAGAGCCACCTACAAAAACAGCTACCCACACAGAGCCAGACACACAGAACCACACACACACACACAGAGCCACACACACACAGAGCCACACACACACAGAGCCACACACACACAGACAGAGCCACACACACACACAGACAGAGCTGACAATGCGCTCTCTTCAAGATGGGTTGCATGACCTTTCAGGCCCTAGCTGGCACTGCCCCCGCCTTCATTAATTCTCAAATCAAGGCCTACATTCCCAACCGAGAGCTGCGCTCGTCCACTCAGTCTCTGCTCTGTGTCCCTAGTTTAAAAAAAAAGAGATCAGGTGACCGGAAGTTTTCAATCTTGGCTCCGCTCTTCTGGAATTCTCTTCCCCTGTCCATCAGGGCCTCCTCTATCTATCTTGACTTCCGCAAATCCTTAAAGACTTTCCTCTTTTCTCAAGCTTTCTCTCCCTAGCTGTCCTCCTCCTTCTTTTCCTGGGTCCACGTCCCCAGCGCCATGAAACTGCACGGTGACCGAGAGCTTTATAAGTCTTTTAACTTCACACACACACACACACACAGAGCCACACACACACACAGAGCCACACACACAGACAGAGCCACACACACAGATAGAGCCACACACAGATTCAGAGCCACACACATAGACAGAGCCACACACACAGGCAGAGCCACACACGCAGACAGACAGAGCCACACACGGACAGACAGAGCCACACACACAGACAGAGCCACACACACAGACAGACAGAGCCACACACACAGACAGATAGAGCCACACACACAAAGCCCAACACACACAGAGCCCAACACACACAGAGCCCAACACACACAGAGCCCAACACACACAGAACCCAACACACACACAGAGCCCAACACACACACAGAGCCCAACAAACACACAGAGCCCAACACACACACACACAGAGCCCATCACACACACACACACAGAGCCCAACACACAAGCACACAGAGCCACACACACACACAGAGCCACGCACACACAGAGACACACACACACATAGAGCCACACACAGGGAACAGAGGGCAGAAAAACAATCACAACCAGGTAACAGAGGGCAGAAAAACAATCACAACGAGGGAACAGAGGGCAGAATGACAATGAGGCAACAGAGGGCAGAATCACAACAAGGGAACAGAGGGCAGAATCACAATGAGGGAACAGAGGGCAAAATCACAACGAGGGAACAGAGGGCACAATCACAACTAGGGAACAGAAGGCAGAATCACAACGAGGGAATAGAGGGAGGAATCACAACGAGGGAACAGAGGGCAGAAAAACAATCACAACAAGGGAACAGAGGGCAGAATCACAACGAGGGAACAGAGGGCAGAATCACAACAAGGGAACAGAGGCCAGAAAAACAATCACAACAAGGGAACAGAGGCCAGAAAAACAATCACAACGAGGGAACAGAGGGCAGAAAAACAATCACAACGAGGGAACAGAGGGGCAGAAAAACGATCACAAGGAGTGAACAGAGGGCAGAACAACACTCACAACAAGGGAACAGAGGGCAGATTCACAACGAGGGAACAGAGGGCAGAATCACAATGAGGGAACAGAGGGCAGAAAAACAATCACAATGAGGGACAATCACAATGAGGGAACAGAGGGCAGAAACACAATCACAACGAGGTAACTGAGGGCAGAATCACAATGAGGGAACAGTGGGCAGAATCACAGCGAGGGAACAGAGGGCAGAAAAACAATCACAACGAGGGAACAGAGGGCAGAATCAAAACGAGGGAACAGAGGGCAGAATCAAAATGAGGGAACAGAGGGCAGAATCACAACAAGGGAACAGAGGGCAGAAAAACAATCACAATAAGGGAACAGGGCAGAAAAACAATCACAACGAGGGAACAGAGGCAAGAAAAGCATGCACTCACCGGCTGGGGTGGAGGACTCGGACGTTCTCCCTTGCTTCTCCCGTGGTGGGGCAGGCACCGGCAATGTGCCTCGTGCCCCCTCTGCCGTTGGGCTGCACCAGGGGCGTCTACTGGGCTCTCCCTTAACCACGGGAGCCCCGCACTGGCAACGAGTGGGCTCCAAGTAGGTGGATATGTCCCACCATTTGTTCGGACAACTGAGGCTGCATTCACGGAGGCGGGAGAGTCCCAGGCTGCACAGGGAACAGCAGGATGACAGCAGTAAGTGTACGCTATATGCAGGCGCATTGTGTGCAAGTCTGCCACTCTGAGGTCTCTCAGAATGCTTCTCGTCCCCTAGCCGCCGGAACAGGCAGGGGCCGCAGCGCCTTTACCTCACCTCAATGAGTCGGATCCTGGAATGGCGGCTGACCTTCCTGATGTGCAGAAGAGCGAGTGCGGAACCCAGCCCCTCCGCAGTGCGCCGATGACAGATTAATGATCAGGCAGGTCAAAAACCCCAGACGGGCACCGTGAGCTCAGGTCACGGCACAGGGACAGGAGAGTTTCCCTGTAGGAGAGATTAACAGCAAGTTCCTTCCGGGGCCGCCATATTGCGGCAATTGAGGTCTCGCTGCAAAAAAGCATTTAGTGGCACCTAGAGGCAAAATCAACAGCCCCAAAGTATCCATACTGTACCCAGGCCAGTCAGCCTCCGTGTTTCCTGCATTGTGACGTCGCTGTGACACGGTAAACACCTGAGGACTCCCCAAAGCAGAGGGAGAGTTCCGGGCTCATATGGAGCCTTCCAAGTGAGGTGGAAATGCAGGGCGTGGCGGTCCCTGTGGGGCTTTTGTGCAGATACTGCCAAGATTGCGAGGATATGGTCTCTGGCCCTTGAGCGGTTCTGCGTTATGGAGGACTAGGGCAGGGGAGGAACCAGCGAGAAGCACATCATCTTCCTCTGAGGTCCTGCAAAAATCGCTCTCTGAAAAGCCCCGTCATTTTCGGACTGGGGGGGCGTGTTTTTCATTCTCTCCTCTTCCCATTGGCTTGAATGTAAAATTTCAGCCAATGGGAAGAGGAGAGAAAGAAACTAAAAAACACACCCCTCAATCCGAAAAAGACGGTCGCTTAAATGGAAAGACACCCTTCTTGTCCAATGGCTGGCCTCCATTTAGGAAGCCAGCCAATGGAGAAGAGGGGACGGGTTTAAGCCCCACTCTAGAAAACATAAAATCTCGCCAGCGAGACTGCGCAAGCGCAGCCTTCGCTCGCCGAGACTTGAAAAGGTGCATTCAGACTATTAGTTTCATTTAATAATCACATTTACTCGGACATTCTATTGGATATGCATTTTACACTAAAATGATACCAGTAGCCTATCCCTTTTACTCCACTAGCACCTACACTCAGCAGGTACAGAAATGACAGAACTCTGAGGCATGAATAGATGATACAGTCATGTTTGTTTACCACAAAATATCAACAAGACTACTACTGTTAGAATGCAAAGTGAAAACAAGGATTGAATGAGATAACCATTCCTGACTCTGGACAACAGGAGATGAGCATTTCATGCCTGACATTGGTCAGCAACAGATGAGCCAGCAATGCCTGTCACTGAACAGCTGAAGATGATCTAGCCATGGGCGACAGTAGCCAGCAGGAGATGAGCAGCCCGATGTAAAGCATGACACCCAGGATAGTGTATGAGACTTCACTTTACAATTTTGTGTTATATCCTAGTCCTGTCGATAGTGAGACATGTAGGACAGTAGGGTTCCCAATATTTGGATAATGTCCTTGGGTGAGTACCCTAGTCCTGCTTTCCCAACCTATTGGTCGCAAGTTGATTTTTGGTGAGTCCTCTGGCAAATTGCTGCTAATTCTATTAACTTGGGGCTCATTGTTTACTTTTCTTTTTCTGACTGTAAAGTGCAAGGAGGTTTTAACCCCTTCCATGCTGATGACGGCCCGCAGCCGTCATGCACTATGGTGCTCGTGCGCTGATGACGGCTGGGGGCCGTCATGAACCCGCCCACTCGCGATTCTGCTGCACAGGCGCAGAATCGCGGCCGCATGGAAGGGGTTAAAGTAAGGCAAATCCCCCCGGTGCCTTTTGCTAGAAAGTCGAAGTTGCCTACTTCGACCACTGCGATGAGGCAGGAAAAATTGCCCAATGTAATGGACGGCTGCCCTACCCGGACTAGTAATAGCTTAAACTGGCCAAAAGTAGTTAATCTGCCTACTGAGGCAGCGGCCTATATTGCAATCCTGACTGGGGTACTCCGAGCTTTCTAGCAATACGGTGGAATCCTTTGATTCCTTACACAATAAAGTCATTAATTGGTTGAATGTTCACCGGCCCTTACCACCTAATTTGAGAGGAGAAGTACGGATGGTTAGGAGGGTCCCATGGGTAGGGTATACTGTTAAGAAAAAAGGGGGAGATTGTATCCTTGTAAGTTTTAAGAATTCCCAGATTGTCCCCCATATATGTAACCGGTTCGGGAGTACAGGGAACACATCCATAGAACTGGTCCCGCTCTCATTTTTTTATCCATGTGGCGATAATTTGAACTTGGGGGCAAATGACGGCTGGACTAGGGTGGGATTTGCTATCGATGGGTCAAGGTATAGGCCCTCTCGTCATGACATTTCAGCATACAGCAATTATGTTCATGTTAATAGATATAGTTACCTTGACCAGGTTGATTGACTCCCGATGGGTGCATGTACTGGGGATAGTGAAGGGGTGGTCCCCCATATCGCTTTGCTGGAAATAGGGACAGTTGCCACTGTTAATATTAACTGTAGCCCTATTGCATTATCATCGGAGAGCTTACCTACCATTAGTACCCTGGGCTATCCGGCCAACCCGCCCCTAAGATCATTTCATTGTAACTTAACATCTCAAATTACAACTGATTTGGGGGTCCTTGAGGGGAAAGCAGCATTACTGGATAGGTCTTTATCACCATCTACAGATAATGTTGGTGCGAGAGCGAGGGGAATGGCACCTAAGTCAGGCTCGGGAATTATGAAGGTCATTTCATGGAATGTTGCAGGCATCACCAATAAATTAGATTCCAATGACTGGGGTACCCTAGTAGACAGTAATGATATCTGTCTCTTTCAGGAGACTTGGGCTAGGGAAATTTATCCCAGGGCGGGTTATGAAACCTTCTATACCCATGCTAGGTGGAGTGGTAAATAGCTTATTCAAAATATGCACAATGTAGTATAGAAACACAATGGGGACTATACAAATCAAGATATCCTGACCCAGCCGGGAAAGGAGTTTATTCTCAAGAAACAATGTCACGCATACAATACAATAATCACACGACACAAGCCTGTGCCGTACTGACAAAGAAAGGAAAATTAGATATAGGGTGAGAAAGAGGGTGTTTTTCAGGCAAGGAAAAAGAGAGCAGAGACAGGGCACTGCGTAAAATTCAAAGGTTACTAGCAGTGTCGCCTGGAGTGGAATTTACACAAATATTTAAACAATGATATGAGTGTCAACCCACTCTTGGGTGTCGACGTTTCGATCCCTATAGCTCTAATAAATGCATGGGATCATCATCAGGACTTACATAATAACAAAACATGCCTGAATGAGACAAGCCTGTTGAGGAGAAAAAACAAAGAAGGAAGAATTTCTTTAAAGATCCGTTTGCCAACAAGGAACAGTATAGAAGCTAGATGCCCACGTTGTAAAACATTCGAAATCGCAGTGCGTGACCCAGTGCGCGGTGTTTTGTGTCCAGTAAAGAGTTTAAAAATTAAAAAGTAATAAATAAAAAGGTTTCACAATGCTTAGTCACACAATATCCGGAATCGCAGTGGCATGCGTGAAGTTCATTCGTCTATAGAACTCTGTGGTGGGAGTGGTTTTAAATTACAGTGCAGTGAAAAATGCAAGGTTTGTACTCCTCTAATGTTTGGAATATTTAAACCGGAGAGGGAACACAGTCTGTGGGGGGGCTAAAAGTATCTTCAAGGAACCTCGCAGTGGGGGTCTCCTTGTACTTCTGAGCGGGGGTGGTGGTAGTGTCAGGCTCAGGAACAGACAGAGCCTGGTATTTGAAATTCTAACCCATTTCCTCCCTTTGCTGCAGCACTAGTTGATGCACTCCTTCAGCGTATAAAACCTACCCAGCGGTTGCGCATCCACGTGGTTATAAGTGGAGTTCACTGATTTAGTTGGTATGGTGGTTTGCACGTTTCTCTGTGCATGGACCAGATGGCCGTACTAAAAAACAAGAGATAGGTCAGGGATTATGACGGAGGATTGAGAGTGCAAGCATACATACTCCGTCTAGGAGTGGTAAACAGTTACCTTTAGATTAAGTACAAGCGCCGGAATCAGAGGTCTGAGGGCATCTATGGCTCTCTATTTTGGCGTCAGTGTTCCGACCAGTTTGCGCTCTAGTGAAAAGAAAATTACGCTTAGCGTGATCTGGAGAGCAGGGTTCGTAACGTGTCTTGTATTTAAGATAATTAACTTACGCAGTCCAGAATGGGGCTTGCCTCGCCCTGGGGTTCACACTGGAGGAGATCGGGCGCTGAAAACAAGGATTTGCGTGTCAGCATGTAGAAAGTAAAGGCAACGCATGACTCTATATTGGGGAGAAGATCTAGCATACACGCATACCCGCTCTACTTACTTCGTCAGGATAAGACTACGCCTCTCCCAGGGGTGCTCGGTCAGTGCCGGATTCAACGTGGAGGATTGTCCACTGAAGCCGTTTGTAGAGCTAACCCCGGTCATGTGATGTTGACAATGGGCGCCATATTGGAACGGCTAAGGCGTTTAGGTGGCGGCCATCTTTGAGTGGAGAATTGGAAGCATTCTTACACTGGCCAGCTGCCGGATAATGTGGGTGCCATATTGAGATGGCATTTCGGTAGCCCCCCTCTCATGGAGTGTAGGGTGAGGTGACATGTGATTCCGCCTGGACTAATTAAAATTAAAGTGACAGATGTGAAAAACACACAGTGGCAATTGTGAAAAAGTGACTGGTTTTATAAAAAACGAATGGTTTTAATCAGCATGTCCAGATGTCATAAAGTGTCCAGAAAGTCTCTCATCATCATGTTGAACTCATTGTAAATTAACAAATGACCTAGATGAGACCAACAATGTTTTGCTCTACTTAGCATTCTTTTCCCTGGGATGTTTAGACCAAAAGTTCATTCATAGCAATGTTGTCCAATCCTCGCTTCGATTAAGTCCTGTGTGGATCATGTTGAATTGAATAATGGATTTCAGTTCCTCCCTGTTGAGCAGTTGTTGTAAGTTACCACCTCTCTGTGGTAATTTGACAGTTTTCAGGATGGTCCATTTCAAGTCGTCTGCTGAATGGTTCACACTGGCAAAATGTTCAACCAAAGGGGCATTCAGGGTTCCACAGCGTATGCGGCTCCGATGTTGGCTTATTCTGGTCTTTATTTTTTGGGTTGTTTGTCCCACATACATCAGAGGACAAGGGCATACGATAGCATAAATCACATTGCAGGTGTTGCAGTTCGTGAAGTCTTTCAAGTGGATAGTGATATCATTGTGACTGAAAGTGCGCCCCTCAAGTGTCAGATCGCAAACAATACAGTTTCCACATTTCACATGACCCCTCAAGGGTGGCAGTCCCCAGTTTGAATCAATAGTGCTATTCGAAGGTGGTGCTGGGAGGGCTGCACGGACAAGATGGTCTTTTATGTTTCTACTCTTTTTAAAGGCAAACAGTGGTTTGTCAAACGTTAGTGTCCCTGAGTTGAGGGTCGGCCAGTGACGGAGAATTGTCTTTCTTATTTTGTTTGAGATTGGAGAGAAAGTGGTCACACAGGCTATTCTCTCTGAGTTTGGCCTGATCTTGGGTTGGAGTAACACCTCCCTTGGGCAGTACCATGCTCGTTTCGAGGCATTTTTCACTATCCTGCTTGGATAACCTCGTGTTTTGAGTTTCGAGCATAATACGCCAGCTTCCCTGAAGTAATAAGTCTTTGAAGAACAGTTCCTTCTGATTCGAAGGAACTGCGAGTAAGGGAGAGAATCCTTGAGGGCTTTGGGGTGATTACTGTCGTATCTCAGTAAGGTGTTACGTTCAGTTGGTTTCCTATATAGGCGAGTCAGCAGTTCGCCATCATCATGGTAAATTGTGAGATCAAGAAATGCTATTTCAGTTTTGTGATGTGTGAGAGTAAATTGCAAGTTGTCACAGTTGTTATTCAGCCAGTGTAAAGAAGAATTAAGGATGTCCCTGTCACTATTCCAAATCAGAAAAATGTCATCTATGTAGCGTCGCCAACACCAATGCTTGTCTTGAATGGGTTGGTATCAGCTAGAATAGTGCCTGTCTCTAGTGCGTCCATGTACAGAATCGCCAGGTGGGGAGCAAAAATAGCTCCCATAGAGGTGCTTTTGATCTGCTGGTAGAACACCCCATCAAAGACAAAGTAATTCTTAGTAAGACACAGTTCCAACAGTTGTAGTATAAAAAGTGTGGGTACTCTGTGTGGTCGTGGCCTTGAGTCTAGTGTCCACTCGATGACCCATAGAGCCGCTCCTTGGGGTATGTTAGTATAGAGCGACTCTACATCTAGTGTACAGAGTGTTTGGGTACTGGGGTCAAAGGGTTGATGCTCAACCAGATTAATCATTTGCATGCTGTCACGAACGTAACAGCACGTGGAGGGCACAAAGTCCTTAATGAAAAAATCTACATAGGACCCTGATGGCTCCAAAATGGAACCGCAGGCCGAAACTATCGGTCGGCCTGGAGGGTTCTCAATGTCCTTGTGGACTTTCGGGAGGGTATAAATGACCGGAAGCCTTGGGCATTTTACATTGAGGAAATTGTATTCCTTTTTGCTGAGGAAACCTTCATCTCTGGCATCTGTGGTAATTTTCTTGATCAGAGTTTGGATTTCCTGCGTTGGATTACGTCCCAATCTCAAGTAATGTTCCCTATTGCTTAGCTGGCGGTTAATCTCATTTTTGTATGTGTCAATATCTTGTAACACAATACCCCCACCTTTATCTGCGCTTTTGATGATAAGATCCGTCTTGGATTTAAGTGAATCTATTGCATCTTTCTCCACTTTGGGTATGTTAAATGGGATAAACAGTTTCTATTTCTCAAGGACCTCAACTTCCTTGAGAATCAATTTCTCAAACGTGATAATTTCAGGCGGGATCATGCTCGCCGTTGGTAAAAAGGTGGAGGGAGGAGAAAAAGGAGTATTGCGAATCGGTTCAGGCGCAGGGTGTAGCTGAAAGAATGCTTTCAGCCGAACCAGTCTAAAAAACCGCAATAACTCAGTTTGTAGTTCCATATAGTTTGGGCGCACTGTGGGGACAAATGACAGTCCTTTCTTTAAAAGTTCTAACTCAGAGTGCTGAAGGACATGGTTTGACAGATTAAAAATAGGTAAGGTTTCAGTCAAATTGGTTGTTGTGGCTGCTACCACTGGTAAAAGTTGTTGCGGGTTCTCCGCTCCCCTGGTGCATTGAACCATTTCCTGGTTTTCTTGGCCTTCCCTCTCTGTGGGGTGCCTGGCTGACCTCTGGCTAAAAAATTATTATTACTGCCCTGTGCTCCTCCCCGTCCCCTTCTTGGGTTACTTACTCCCTCACCTGGATCTGAATTGTCAGATGAATCCTCTGAGGTATCTGAGAAGCCCACTATGTTTTGTCGTTTGTTGAAACGACCCCAAGGTCTGTTTTGGGGGTTAAAATAAGGTCTGTTAGTATAAAAATCCTTATTCAAATATGGATAAGTAGACTCGGCACTATAGTTCTTAATGTCTTTTTTGACTTTGTTGGATTTTTTGTTCTGTTCGATGCGGTAGTAGTCGGCCACCGTTTTGTCTACCTGTTCCAACAACTTTTTACATTCAGCTGTAGGGTCTGAGTCATTGATTTGTTTCAAGAGGTCAGCGATCTCTGTCTCCAGGGCTTTTAATGTCTCAGTAGCGATGTCAATACCAAGTGCTAACCACTGTCTTGAACAAGTGGTACCGATATGGCTGAAATTTGTAATGTATTTGGGGTTGTCCGTAAATATCCCCGGGATATTACGGACCTGCAAACCTAATGGAATTACTCCGGACTTGAGATAATCCGTAAGCATTAAAACCATCAATTGAAGTCTAACCTGTTTTTTCTTTAGCTTCTCTAGCTGCTCAGGTAAACTGGATGCAATAGTTTCTGGGACATCTGGGGTTTCAGATAAAAGAGATGGTAGTGTGCATAAGTGTTTAATATGATCTACGGTGTACAAGGGGGCATGGTCTGACATCTCCTAAGGCTCGGGAAAAAAAAGTTTTTGAAATACTAGAAGGATATATAGGTTTGTGTACAGAGGCACTAGGAAGGTCAACCTCAAGAGTGAGGTGTTTAGAGTTTAAGACAAACCCTGCAATCCTGGTGATTGCGCTCAAGCATTTTTATAAGGACAAGGGGAACCCAACGGATAGCTAAGAACCATGGGTATAACTTCGTTATAGGAAACAGTGGAACTTAGCTTATTCAAAATATGCACAATGTAGTATAGAAACACAATGGGGACTATACAAATCAAGATATCCTGACCCAGCCGGGAAAGGAGTTTATTCTCAAGAAACAATGTCACGCATACAATACAATAATCACACGACACAAGCCTGTGCCGTACTGACAAAGAAAGGAAAATTAGATATAGGGTGAGAAAGAGGGTGTTTTTCAGGCAAGGAAAAAGAGAGCAGAGACAGGGCACTGCGTAAAATTCAAAGGTTACTAGCAGTGTCGCCTGGAGTGGAATTTACACAAATATTTAAACAATGATATGAGTGTCAACCCACTCTTGGGTGTCGACGTTTCGATCCCTATAGCTCTAATAAATGCATGGGATCATCATCAGGACTTACATAATAACAAAACATGCCTGAATGAGACAAGCCTGTTGAGGAGAAAAAACAAAGAAGGAAGAATTTCTTTAAAGATCCGTTTGCCAACAAGGAACAGTATAGAAGCTAGATGCCCACGTTGTAAAACATTCGAAATCGCAGTGCGTGACCCAGTGCGCGGTGTTTTGTGTCCAGTAAAGAGTTTAAAAATTAAAAAGTAATAAATAAAAAGGTTTCACAATGCTTAGTCACACAATATCCGGAATCGCAGTGGCATGCGTGAAGTTCATTCGTCTATAGAACTCTGTGGTGGGAGTGGTTTTAAATTACAGTGCAGTGAAAAATGCAAGGTTTGTACTCCTCTAATGTTTGGAATATTTAAACCGGAGAGGGAACACAGTCTGTGGGGGGGCTAAAAGTATCTTCAAGGAACCTCGCAGTGGGGGTCTCCTTGTACTTCTGAGCGGGGGTGGTGGTAGTGTCAGGCTCAGGAACAGACAGAGCCTGGTATTTGAAATTCTAACCCATTTCCTCCCTTTGCTGCAGCACTAGTTGATGCACTCCTTCAGCGTATAAAACCTACCCAGCGGTTGCGCATCCACGTGGTTATAAGTGGAGTTCACTGATTTAGTTGGTATGGTGGTTTGCACGTTTCTCTGTGCATGGACCAGATGGCCGTACTAAAAAACAAGAGATAGGTCAGGGATTATGACGGAGGATTGAGAGTGCAAGCATACATACTCCGTCTAGGAGTGGTAAACAGTTACCTTTAGATTAAGTACAAGCGCCGGAATCAGAGGTCTGAGGGCATCTATGGCTCTCTATTTTGGCATCAGTGTTCCGACCAGTTTGCGCTCTAGTGAAAAGAAAATTACGCTTAGCGTGATCTGGAGAGCAGGGTTCGTAACGTGTCTTGTATTTAAGAGAATTAACTTACGCAGTCCAGAATGGGGCTTGCCTCGCCCTGGGGTTCACACTGGAGGAGATCGGGCGCTGAAAACAAGGATTTGCGTGTCAGCGTGTAGAAAGTAAAGGCAACGCGTGACTCTATATTGGGGAGAAGATCTAGCATACACGCATACCCGCTCTACTTACTTCGTCAGGATAAGACTACGCCTCTCCCAGGGGTGCTCGGTCAGTGCCGGATTCAACGTGGAGGATTGTCCACTGAAGCCGTTTGTAGAGCTAACCCCGGTCATGTGATGTTGACAATGGGCGCCATATTGGAACGGCTAAGGCGTTTAGGTGGCGGCCATCTTTGAGTGGAGAATTGGAAGCATTCTTACACTGGCCAGCTGCCGGATAATGTGGGTGCCATATTGAGATGGCATTTCGGTAGCCCCCCTCTCATGGAGTGTAGGGTGAGGTGACATGTGATTCCGCCTGGACTAATTAAAATTAAAGTGTCAGATGTGAAAAACACACATTGGCAAATGTGAAAAAGTGACTGGTTTTATAAAAAACGAATGGTTTTAATCAGCATGTCCAGATGTCATAAAGGGAGGGAGGAACTGAAATCCATTATTCAATTCAACACGATCCACACAGGACTTAATCGAAGCGAGGATTGGACAACATTGCTATGAATGAACTTTTGGTCTAAACATCCCAGGGAAAAGAATGCTAAGTAGAGCAAAACATTGTTGGTCTCATCTAGGTCATTTGTTAATTTACAATGAGTTCAACATGATGATGAGAGACTTTCTGGACACTTTATGACATCTGGACATGCTGATTAAAACCATTCGTTTTTTATAAAACCAGTCACTTTTTCACAATTGCCACTGTGTGTTTTTCACATCTGTCACTTTAATTTTAATTAGTCCAGGCGGAATCACATGTCACCTCACCCTACACTCCATGAGAGGGGGGCTACCGAAATGCCATCTCAATATGGCACCCACATTATCCGGCAGCTGGCCAGTGTAAGAATGCTTCCAATTCTCCACTCAAAGATGGCCGCCACCTAAACGCCTTAGCCGTTCCAATATGGCGCCCATTGTCAACATCACATGACCGGGGTTAGCTCTACAAACGGCTTCAGTGGACAATCCTCCACGTTGAATCCGGCACTGACCGAGCACCCCTGGGAGAGGCGCAGTCTTATCCTGACGAAGTAAGTAGAGCGGGTATGCGTGTATGCTAGATCTTCTCCCCAATATAGAGTCACGCGTTGCCTTTACTTTCTACACGCTGACACGCAAATCCTTGTTTTCAGCGCCCGATCTCCTCCAGTGTGAACCCCAGGGCGAGGCAAGCCCCATTCTGGACTGCGTAAGTTAATTCTCTTAAATACAAGACACGTTACGAACCCTGCTCTCCAGATCACGCTAAGCGTAATTTTCTTTTCACTAGAGCGCAAACTGGTCGGAACACTGACGCCAAAATAGAGAGCCATAGATGCCCTCAGACCTCTGATTCCGGCGCTTGTACTTAATCTAAAGGTAACTGTTTACCACTCCTAGACGGAGTATGTATGCTTGCACTCTCAATCCTCCGTCATAATCCCTGACCTATCTCTTGTTTTTTAGTACGGCCATCTGGTCCATGCACAGAGAAACGTGCAAACCACCATACCAACTAAATCAGTGAACTCCACTTATAACCACGTGGATGCGCAACCGCTGGGTAGGTTTTATACGCTGAAGGAGTGCATCAACTAGTGCTGCAGCAAAGGGAGGAAATGGGTTAGAATTTCAAATACCAGGCTCTGTCTGTTCCTGAGCCTGACACTACCACCACCCCCGCTCAGAAGTACAAGGAGACCCCCACTGCGAGGTTCCTTGAAGATACTTTTAGCCCCCCCACAGACTGTGTTCCCTCTCCGGTTTAAATATTCCAAACATTAGAGGAGTACAAACCTTGCATTTTTCACTGCACTGTAATTTAAAACCACTCCCACCACAGAGTTCTATAGACGAATGAACTTCACGCATGCCACTGCGATTCCGGATATTGTGTGACTAAGCATTGTGAAACCTTTTTATTTATTACTTTTTAATTTTTAAACTCTTTACTGGACACAAAACACCGCGCACTGGGTCACGCACTGCGATTTCGAATGTTTTACAACGTGGGCATCTAGCTTCTATACTGTTCCTTGTTGGCAAACGGATCTTTAAAGAAATTCTTCCTTCTTTGTTTTTTCTCCTCAACAGGCTTGTCTCATTCAGGCATGTTTTGTTATTATGTAAGTCCTGATGATGATCCCATGCATTTATTAGAGCTATAGGGATCGAAACGTCGACACCCAAGAGTGGGTTGACACTCATATCATTGTTTAAATATTTGTGTAAATTCCACTCCAGGCGACACTGCTAGTAACCTTTGAATTTTACGCAGTGCCCTGTCTCTGCTCTCTTTTTCCTTGCCTGAAAAACACCCTCTTTCTCACCCTATATCTAATTTTCCTTTCTTTGTCAGTACGGCACAGGCTTGTGTCGTGTGATTATTGTATTGTATGCGTGACATTGTTTCTTGAGAATAAACTCCTTTCCCGGCTGGGTCAGGATATCTTGATTTGTATAGTCCCCATTGTGTTTCTATACTACATTGTGCATATTTTGAATAAGCTAAGTTCCACTGTTTCCTATAACGAAGTTATACCCATGGTTCTTAGCTATCCGTTGGGTTCCCCTTGTCCTTATAAAAATGCTTGAGCGCAATCACCAGGATTGCAGGGTTTGTCTTAAACTCTAAACACCTCACTCTTGAGGTTGACCTTCCTAGTGCCTCTGTACACAAACCTATATATCCTTCTAGTATTTCAAAAACGTTTTTTTCCCGAGCCTTAGGAGATGTCAGACCATGCCCCCTTGTACACCGTAGATCATATTAAACACTTATGCACACTACCATCTCTTTTATCTGAAACCCCAGATGTCCCAGAAACTATTGCATCCAGTTTACCTGAGCAGCTAGAGAAGCTAAAGAAAAAACAGGTTATACTTCAATTGATGGTTTTAATGCTTACGGATTATCTCAAGTCCGGAGTAATTCCATTAGGTTTGCAGGTCCGTAATATCCCGGGGATATTTACGGACAACCCCAAATACATTACAAATTTCAGCCATATCGGTACCACTTGTTCAAGACAGTGGTTAGCACTTGGTATTGACATCGCTACTGAGACATTAAAAGCCCTGGAGACAGAGATCGCTGACCTCTTGAAACAAATCAATGACTCAGACCCTACAGCTGAATGTAAAAAGTTGTTGGAACAGGTAGACAAAACGGTGGCCGACTACTACCGCATCGAACAGAACAAAAAATCCAACAAAATCAAAAAAGACATTAAGAACTATAGTGCCGAGTCTACTTATCCATATTTGAATAAGGATTTTTATACTAACAGACCTTATTTTAACCCCCAAAACAGACCTTGGGGTCGTTTCAACAAACGACAAAACATAGTGGGCTTCTCAGATACCTCAGAGGATTCATCTGACAATTCAGATCCAGGTGAGGGAGTAAGTAACCCAAGAAGGGGACGGGGAGGAGCACAGGGCAGTAATAATAATTTTTTAGCCAGAGGTCAGCCAGACACCGCACAGAGAGGGAAGGCCAAGAAAACCAGGAAATGGTTCAATGCACCAGGGGAGCGGAGAACCCGCAACAACTTTTACCAGTGGTAGCAGCCACAACAACCAATTTGACTGAAACCTTACCTATTTTTAATCTGTCAAACCATGTCCTTCAGCACTCTGAGTTAGAACTTTTAAAGAAAGGACTGTCATTTGTCCCCACAGTGCGCCCAAACTATATGGAACTACAAACTGAGTTATTGCGGTTTTTTAGACTGGTTCGGCTGAAAGCATTCTTTCAGCTACACCCTGCGCCTGAACCGATTCGCAATACTCCTTTTTCTCCTCCCTCCACCTTTTTACCAACGGCGAGCATGATCCCGCCTGAAATTATCACGTTTGAGAAATTGATTCTCAAGGAAGTTGAGGTCCTTGAGAAAAAGAAACTGTTTATCCCATTTAACATACCCAAAGTGGAGAAAGATGCAATAGATTCACTTAAATCCAAGACGGATCTTATCATCAAAAGCGCAGATAAAGGTGGGGGTATTGTGTTACAAGATATTGACACATACAAAAATGAGATTAACCGCCAGCTAAGCAATAGGGAACATTACTTGAGATTGGGACGTAATCCAACGCAGGAAATCCAAACTCTGATCAAGAAAATTACCACAGATGCCAGAGATGAAGGTTTCCTCAGCAAAAAGGAATACAATTTCCTCAATGTAAAATGCCCAAGGCTTCCGGTCATTTATACCCTCCCGAAAGTCCACAAGGACATTGAGAACCCTCCAGGCCGACCGATAGTTTCGGCCTGTGGTTCCATTTTGGAGCCATTAGGGTCCTATGTAGATTTTTTCATTAAGGACTTTGTGCCCTCCACGTGCTGTTACGTTCGTGACAGCATGCAAATGATTAATCTGGTTGAGCATCAACCCTTTGACCCCAGTACCCAAACACTCTGTACACTAGATGTAGAGTCGCTCTATACTAACATACCCCAAGGAGCGGCTCTAGGGGTCATCGAGTGGACACTAGACTCAAGGCCACGACCACACAGAGTACCCACACTTTTTATACTACAACTGTTGGAACTGTGTCTTACTAAGAATTACTTTGTCTTTGATGGGGTGTTCTACCAGCAGATCAAAGGCACCTCTATGGGAGCTATTTTTGCTCCCCACCTGGCGATTCTGTACATGGACGCACTAGAGACAGGCACTATTCTAGCTGATACCAACCCATTCAAGACAAGCATTGGTTGTTGGCGACGCTACATAGATGACATTTTTCTGATTTGGAATAGTGACAGGGACATCCTTAATTCTTTTTTACACTGGCTGAATAACAACTGTGACAACTTGCAATTTACTCTCACACATCACAAAACTGAAATAGCATTTCTTGATCTCACAATTTACCATGATGATGGCGAACTGCTGACTCGCCTATATAGGAAACCAACTGAACGTAACACCTTACTGAGATACGACAGTAATCACCCCAAAGCCCTCAAGGATTCTCTCCCTTACTCGCAGTTCCTTCGAATCAGAAGGAACTGTTCTTCAAAGACTGATTACTTCAGGGAAGCTGGCGTATTATGCTCGAAACTCAAAACACGAGGTTATCCAAGCAGGATAGTGAAAAATGCCTCGAAACGAGCATGGTACTGCCCAAGGGAGGTGTTACTCCAACCCAAGATCAGGCCAAACTCAGAGAGAATAGCCTGTGTGACCACTTTCTCTCCAATCTCAAACAAAATAAGAAAGACAATTCTCCGTCACTGGCCGACCCTCAACTCAGGGACACTAACGTTTGACAAACCACTGTTTGCCTTTAAAAAGAGTAGAAACATAAAAGACCATCTTGTCCGTGCAGCCCTCCCAGCACCACCTTCGAATAGCACTATTGATTCAAACTGGGGACTGCCACCCTTGAGGGGTCATGTGAAATGTGGAAACTGTATTGTTTGCGATCTGACACTTGAGGGGCGCACTTTCAGTCACAATGATATCACTATCCACTTGAAAGACTTCACGAACTGCAACACCTGCAAATTGATTTATGCTATCGTATGCCCTTGTCCTCTGATGTATGTGGGACAAACAACCCAAAAAATAAAGACCAGAATAAGCCAACATCGGAGCCGCATACGCTGTGGAACCCTGAATGCCCCTTTGGTTGAACATTTTGCCAGTGTGAACCATTCAGCAGACGACTTGAAATGGACCATCCTGAAAACTGTCAAATTACCACAGAGAGGTGGTAACTTACAACAACTGCTCAACAGGGAGGAATTGAAATCCATTATTCAATTCAACACGATCCACACAGGACTTAATCGAAGCGAGGATTGGACAACATTGCTATGAATGAACTTTTGGTCTAAACATCCCAGGGAAAAGAATGCTAAGTAGAGCAAAACATTGTTGGTCTCATCTAGGTCATTTGTTAATTTACAATGAGTTCAACATGATGATGAGAGACTTTCTGGACACTTTATGACATCTGGACATGCTGATTAAAACCATTTGTTTTTTATAAAACCAGTCACTTTTTCACAATATCCACTGTGTGTTTTTCACATCTGTCACTTTAATTTTAATTAGTCCAGGCGGAATCACATGTCACCTCACCCTACACTCCATGAGAGGGGGGCTACCGAAATGCCATCTCAATATGGCACCCACATTATCCGGCAGCTGGCCAGTGTAAGAATGCTTCCAATTCTCCACTCAAAGATGGCCGCCACCTAAACGCCTTAGCCGTTCCAATATGGCGCCCATTGTCAACATCACATGACCGGGGTTAGCTCTACAAACGGCTTCAGTGGACAATCCTCCACGTTGAATCCGGCACTGACCGAGCACCCCTGGGAGAGGCGTAGTCTTATCCTGACGAAGTAAGTAGAGCGGGTATGCGTGTATGCTAGATCTTCTCCCCAATATAGAGTCACTCGTTGCCTTTACTTTCTACACGCTGACACGCAAATCCTTGTTTTCAGCGCCCGATCTCCTCCAGTGTGAACCCCAGGGCGAGGCAAGCCCCATTCTGGACTGCGTAAGTTAATTCTCTTAAATACAAGACACGTTACGAACCCTGCTCTCCAGATCACGCTAAGCGTAATTTTCTTTTCACTAGAGCGCAAACTGGTCGGAACACTGACGCCAAAATAGAGAGCCATAGATGCCCTCAGACCTCTGATTCCGGCGCTTGTACTTAATCTAAAGGTAACTGTTTACCACTCCTAGACGGAGTATGTATGCTTGCACTCTCAATCCTCTGTCATAATCCCTGACCTATCTCTTGTTTTTTAGTACGGCCATCTGGTCCATGCACAGAGAAACGTGCAAACCACCATACCAACTAAATCAGTGAACTCCACTTATAACCACGTGGATGCGCAACCGCTGGGTAGGTTTTATACGCTGAAGGAGTGCATCAACTAGTGCTGCAGCAAAGGGAGGAAATGGGTTAGAATTTCAAATACCAGGCTCTGTCTGTTCCTGAGCCTGACACTACCACCACCCCCGCTCAGAAGTACAAGGAGACCCCCACTGCGAGGTTCCTTGAAGATACTTTTAGCCCCCCCACAGACTGTGTTCCCTCTCCGGTTTAAATATTCCAAACATTAGAGGAGTACAAACCTTGCATTTTTCACTGCACTGTAATTTAAAACCACTCCCACCACAGAGTTCTATAGACGAATGAACTTCACGCATGCCACTGCGATTCCGGATATTGTGTGACTAAGCATTGTGAAACCTTTTTATTTATTACTTTTTAATTTTTAAACTCTTTACTGGACACAAAACACCGCGCACTGGGTCACGCACTGCGATTTCGAATGTTTTACAACGTGGGCATCTAGCTTCTATACTGTTCCTTGTTGGCAAACGGATCTTTAAAGAAATTCTTCCTTCTTTGTTTTTTCTCCTCAACAGGCTTGTCTCATTCAGGCATGTTTTATTATTATGTAAGTCCTGATGATGATCCCATGCATTTATTAGAGCTATAGGGATCGAAACGTCGACACCCAAGAGTGGGTTGACACTCATATCATTGTTTAAATATTTGTGTAAATTCCACTCCAGGCGACACTGCTAGTAACCTTTGAATTTTACGCAGTGCCCTGTCTCTGCTCTCTTTTTCCTTGCCTGAAAAACACCCTCTTTCTCACCCTATATCTAATTTTCCTTTCTTTGTCAGTACGGCACAGGCTTGTGTCGTGTGATTATTGTATTGTATGCGTGACATTGTTTCTTGAGAATAAACTCCTTTCCCGGCTGGGTCAGGATATCTTGATTTGTATAGTCCCCATTGTGTTTCTATACTACATTGTGCATATTTTGAATAAGCTAAGTTCCACTGTTTCCTATAACGAAGTTATACCCATGGTTCTTAGCTATCCGTTGGGTTCCCCTTGTCCTTATAAAGGTGGAGTGGTAAAGGCAGGCGTTCCGGTGGACTCGCTGTCTGGGTGGCGAGTCACATTGGCTGCAGTGAGGAGGTATTACCAACTTCCTCCGAGGACATTCAATGTGTTCTTCCTAAATGTCCACATGCCCTCAATTTGGCGATTGTCAATGTGTACTCGCGCCCAGTCAGTCTGTCGTCGGAATCACCCACTTTGGATGATCTATCTTTATTTCTGGGGCAATTACCCGTCGATTGTAAAATATTGATGGGCGGTGAATTCAACTGTCACTTTGAACCATTGGAAGATTTGAAGGAGGGTGCTCTAACTGCTGAGGATGACTATTGGGGGATTCCCCCTTGCCAATCCCCTAACCCGAAATCATGGTCCCCTCTAGCGGTGCAGATTACGTCCCTAACTTTGAATTATGCCCTGAGGGCCTGTAACGGGCGTACTCCATCTGACACCCCCTCATTGTGTACCTTTAATAGAAAGGACCATGAGTCTCGCTTGGACTACATTTTTGCAGATACAGGCATGTGGCCCAAGGTTTTGGATTTCAGGGTAATTGAGAATAAGATTAGATAGTGACCATAATGCCCTTTGCTTAGATATGGTACACCCTGTGCCCGAAGAAGGGACGCCACTTACAGATCTAAGTGAGGACACAGGGAACCTAGTTCTATCCAATAATAGACGAAGGGTAAGATGGGGGAAATTGGTTTCCTCAACAGAGTGCATCACAAAAATTTATGTCCTGGCACTCCCAAAGCTAGTTGAAATGGATGAACTAATCAATAAAACAAGAACCACCGATTTTAATTAGAAATTAGCCCAAATCCATGCAGATTTAGTGGGAAGTTTAGGAGAGGTCTTTTACCCTGAGGTGGGGACTAGGAAGAAGAGGACATTAACTTCAGCTTAGTACAACTCCACATGTAAAACGATTAAAACCAAGCTGATTTTTATGATAAAGTCTGGTGCCAATAAGGACAAGGTACTTGAGTTGAGATGTACATATAGGGAAGCCATTGCCCAGGCAAAGTCAGATTGGGATTGGGATAGATGGCAGGACCTATCCCTGGCATTGGAAACCAGGGATTCAAGAAAATTCTGATCTTTCGTCCATACGGGTACAGGCGAGCTGAAATCAGCTGTGGAGCCGAATATTTCTGCCTCAGTATGGGAATCTCATTTTAGTAAATTGTATCAAGACACTCCCGTATTGGCCAAAGAGGTAACACTCGACACCACCCATGAGTCCGCAGACAAATTAGAATTCTCACTGGGTGAGGTGGTAAATGCCATGGAGAGATTGGCGCTGGGGAAGGCCCCAGGCCTCGACAAACTCCCCGGAGATTTGTTTAGATACCATCGAGAGATCTGGGGTCCTTACTTCCAAGTTATATTTAATTCCATTTTGGGAGGGATGGAGATCCCCTGTACTTGGTTGGGGGCAGAGATAGTACCGATTTTTAAGAAGGGCTCTCCTCTGCTCCCAGCCAACTACAGGCCAATCAGCCTCATAGACGTACCTCAAAAACTCTTTGCCCGCCTTCTCCTGGACCATCTCCTTGAGTTGATGGAGGACAATGCGATTCTTAGTCCCCTACAGGCGGGCTTCAGGAAAAACACGTCCACCATGGACCAGATTTTCCGTCTCGTTCTTCTTTACTGGAAAACAGTGGTGATCGACGGGGGGAGTCTGTACATGGTGTTTGTGGACCTGAAGTCCGCATTCGATTTGATACCCCGCAAGAAATTATGGGCGGTTCTTAAGGAGCTAGGCGTTCCTCCACAATTGCTACTGGCAATAATCAGGCTCCACATTGGCAATTTTGCCCAGGTTAGGTGTGGGAGGGATGTAGCGTTGTCTTCTAGGTTCTCAGTTCACAGGGGGTAAGACAGGGTTGCGTCCTTGCACCGACCCTGTTTTGCCTCTTTGTTAACAATGTCATATTCCATCTTGATAATGTTAGGGACAACGATGCTCCTAGGTTGGCAGGTAGGAGGGTCCCGGCAATTATGTTTGCCGATCATACCCTCCTGCTCTCCTACTCCCCGATGGGGATCCAACGGATACTAAATGGGTTTGGGGATTTCTGCAGGGCGCATGGCCTTGAGATCAACACAGAAAAAACCAAATTCATGGTATTCAATCCCTCTTCAAGAACTAGGCCCAACCGAACCCTGGGATCCGAAAGGCTGGAAAGGGTTAGAACGTTCCAGTATTTGGGGGTAACTTTACATGAAAATTTATCGTGGGGTCCACAGATAGCAAGATCCCGCTTAAAGTTATCCCAAATGGTGGGAGCACTTTTGAAGGTTTTGAATTCATCAACCTTCAAACCTGTTAGTCCAGCCTTGGAGATGTATAAAACCCAAGCCAGAGCAGCCTCTTCCTACGGTGGTGAGCTATGGGGCCACAAAGCTGGGACAGAACTCATCAAGGTGGAAAACAACTTCTTTAGATGCTTGTTGGCCCTTCCCCAAGGTACACCCTTGTTACCTCTGAGATTAGATCTGGGGCTCCCCTCAATAGGGGATGAATTGGCCATATAACCATTGAGGTTTTGGCACAGGCTATGGACCACGGGTGAACTTTCCCACTACAGGCAAGATCTCAAGAACATCCTGGACTTAAACCACTCTGACAGAATTCCATGGGTGGCATATGTCAAGTGAGAATTCTACCGCCTGGGACTGCCTGAGTTGTGGGACGATCCCGAAAGAGGTTGTCAAGTGGTGTCACGCAAGATGGTTACTGAGATTTTTAAGGATAATAGTCTAATCTCGCTCGTGTGTACATCAAAAGTCGGCACCCTAACTGAACAATTTTTGGCCACCAAAAATTCTTTTTACTTTGAAGGTTTTATGGACATAATATTTCCTATTCTTGCAAGGAAGCTTTTCATTCAATGGAGGTTTGGAACGCTGCCCCTTAAAGCCCTTACTAGTAAATGGACAATGTCGGATGATAAAATCTGTCCTGGGTGCAGTGGGAATGAGGAGGACGAACTACATGTGTTGTTTTTTTGCCCTGCCTACAACAGACTGAGGAAATATTGGCTAGTGCCACTGTGCAGGAATTTGGGCATTAGAAACTATTTACAATCATATAGAATCCTGAAGACAAGTACCATGCACCATCTAGTTTTTGCAGTTGCCAAGTATTTAATGGCCATGTGGCAGATAAGGGGAAAAATACTGAAAGGCTAATTTCCTACTAAATATGTACTGGACTGTAATGAAATGTAGCTAACTGTGTCCATAGTTCCCCTGACCTTCCTGGAACCGAACTGATTCGTATGTTGCTCCTTGCCCTGATTTTACTGTATGTTTTATGTGTTTTAAATGCTTCTAATGAATCTTTTATGGTCACAAATGGCCGAAATAAATAATTTTTGGATTGGATTGGTTAAAGTAATTAATGTGACAATCTTGCTGGAGGACAGGGAGTGTGAAATGAAAAGGTGTAAGATCTTGTTTTTTGCAATGCAGAACAACATGTAAGTACCTGTAAATAAACTGCAAGCTTTCAGCAGTTAGAAAAGCAAACAGGAAGCCATTTTTTAGTAATTCTGTAGTGTGATGGAAATAGAGCTTTTAATAGTTTCAAACAAATTCAAGGTGGTTTACTTGGTAATCCACAATGATCAATATTCAGAGAAACCCAATTTCCACACATTATCTTTTTGATCCTATATAGTTTCATCAATAAAACTGTATGTCTGTTCAAATTTAGTGGCCATTTCAATGGAAAATTTGCTGTCTGTAAATGACAATGTAATACCACACGAGTTACATTTAAAAATCCCCTGCCTCATGTCTATTAAAGGTAGGTGGGTCAAAAACTATGATGATCTAAAAAATCGGTTGTTATATCAAATATGCCTTTCCTGGTACAACTATTAAAAAATCTGCTCATGATCTGTTATGTGAACACATGAAGAATATTGACCTTTTAGACAAGCACCAATCAGGTTTCAGGCCTGAACACAATACTGAGGTCGCAATTCTAAACATCCTGGATGATTTCCAAATATCATTGGACCAAAGCGAATCCTGTCTCCTAATATTTCTGGATTTATCATCAGCCTTTGACAGGGTCTGCCACAAGCACCTCAGAGAGACCCTTGAAGACAGAATGGGCCAAAACGGAGCTGTCCTTAACTGGTTCGCCTTCTACTTGTCAAAATCAACAACAATTTATCTGGTGTAGTAGACATCGACAGGCGCATTCCACAAGGATCCACAATTTCACCGATGCTCTTCAATCTATATAATGAACAACTCACTGAAATCTTTAAACAATCAAAAATCTCATACCACATCTATGCAGACAACATTCAACTCTACCTCAAATTCGCCTCCAGAGAGGATACGCATAGACTGAATGAAACCCTGAGGAAAACACAGGACTGGCTGGCACTAAACCATCTAAAACTAAATCGGTTAGAAACCAAGTTCTTTCTTTTCTCCCCACCCCGTCGATCCCAACAACCTCCACCTTGATCCCCTAACCTCAAGTCACTAAACTGCACCCCAACTATCTGAAACGCCATAAAATCATTAGGCATCACACTTGACTCAAATCTAAAAGAGCTCATGTACAAGCTGCAACCAGAAGCAATAACCTACATCTGCACCTCCTAAGAAAACTAAAACCCTTCATACCAATAGAAGACCTCAAAACGGCAGGTCAAAGTCTAGTGCTTCAAGACTGGAAGATGGAAATACCACAGTCAGAGGTCTACCAAGAGCCAGCCAAATGAAAGCGACAATAAATGTAACAGCAATACTTTTTAACAGGCACACGCTGTTTTGTTCACATCACTCAGAGCCCTATATTGGCTCACAGTTGAAGCTAGCATCCAGCAGAAGGTTGCATGCTTAGCACACAAAACGTTGCACAATTCTGGACCGAAATATATGGTGAATAGAATATAGCTATCTGGAGATGAAAGAGAATCTAGAAGTGCAAAATCCCCCATACTTGAACCAGTCAGATTCAAGAAAAGGAAACATGTGGCTGCACGTTCTTTGTATCTGCTCTAAAAATAGGGAATTTACCAACACCCCTAATGAGAGAACATACCTCATGCAGACATTTCAAAAAGGAAATTAAAGACTAACTACTAGAGAGACATGTGACTGTCAATCCACCCATAGTATATTGTATTCTACTATTTGTGTACCTCACTATTCGAATTCTATGTAAAGCATATCAGAAGAGACTGATGCTTTACTGTACCCCAGCCTGCATTCAAAGATTGCTTTGTACAGTGGTCTAATACCTTGATGGTCATTTTGCGCTTTATAAAACACTATAAATAAAATAAAATTGTTTGGAAAGCACTGCCCTTGTCCCTTCTTCATAGACTTGTCTCATTTGCCTTTTTTTACTTTAGATTGTGGTCTTGGAGGATGCAAATGATAACAGCCCAAGGCTTCCTTCTAGTCCCCAGGCTTCGGGGTTCAGTGGTTTATGGGATGAGCTAGCCATGACTTACATTTTAAAGCAAGCAGATGAGCCAACCATGCCTGACATTGGACAGCAGAAGAGCAGATAGCCATGCCTGACATCGAGCAGCACATGATCAGCTTGACATACCCGATATTGCAATGCAGGAGATGAGCTAGCGTTGCCTGACATTGTAGAGCAGAGATAATCCAGCTATCCCTCACATTCAACATTTGAAGAAGAGCTAACCATGCCTCAAATTGGAGGCCAGAAGATTTATACACACCATAGCATTGACATGAGAGCTGGCATATAAATATGTTTTGCTTTTTTAAATTTTTTTTACCAGCTTTCTTTTGTAATAATTGCCATACAAGACCACAGGGCCATCCTTAAATGACATTAAACAAGGGCACGGCTCCGTACACTTCAGTCAGTTTCTAGGCTTCACTGACCTTCTGGTTCGCAATCTCCTCTTGATGAATTTAAACAGGCCATCGCTAGACTTGAGACTAGATTCGCTAAAGAGGAAAATCTTGTTTTGCAAAGAGTTAAATTTTACAAAAACAAACAGCGTGAAGATGAATCCATTGATGACTTTGTCGCACGTTTGCTAGAACTCTCAGTGAAATGTAGTTTTGGTCAAATGGCGGATGAACTCATTCGAGATCAACTGATTGTTCAGCGTAACAATTGGAAAATACAAGAACGTTTATGGGCTGCAAAGTACCCCACTTTAAAAGTGGCTATTAATCTTGCGAAAATTGTAGAGGAAAGTGAAAGATGTATGAAAGAATTACAAAAGAGGGTCTTGATCTTAAAGTTGCTGGGATTTCCAATAAGGTTGTGGTCTCTAGTGGCAACAGTGATGGCGAAAGTTGTGCTGTTGCTCTGGTTAGAAAAAAAGGGTATGCTTTACAAAAAAAAAAATATGAGTCAACTGTACACTAAATCACAACCTTAGATATGTTCGATGTGTGATAGCAATACCCATAATTCAGATGCAAAATTTTGTTTAGCTAATAATAAGGAATGCTTAAAATGTGGCAAACAGGGCCATTTTGCTAAGCTGTGTAAAAATAGAAACAATTCTAGAGTGACTGTTGTGAATGAGTATTGTGAGTTGAATTGTGATGTCAACAAATTACTTGTATTGCAAGATTCTGTCTGTTCTTGTCAGGACAAAAGGGAAAGAATTCCCAAGGCTGATTTTTTTATTGATAACAAGGCTATCAGTCTTATGGTTGACACTGGTTCTAAATGGACCATTATTCCTATGTCTTTGGCAAAGCATCTCTGGGGTCAAAAAACCTTGTTGGATTGTGACATTTATCCCTCTGGTTATCAAGGAGAGAAAATAGATCTTCTTGGGTATTTCGAGGGTGAAATTCTTTTTAAAAACCGATCTACACATGGTAAAGTTTATATTTATGTTAATGGACCTGCTATTTTAGGTCATATTCATCAGTATGACCTCCACATTGTGGTAAGTCCCAAAGCAGAGGAACCCGTGATGGTTGTGGATGATTTTACTGTGAATGACATTCTGTTAAATTTTAACAATGTCTTTAGAGAACAACTAGGTGAATTACAAGGCTATTCTCATAGGATAATGTTGAAAGAAGGTAGTATCCCCGTTCAGCATAAGGCAAGAACGGTGCCATTTGCTTTAAGGAGTGAAGTTAAGGCTGTTCTGGAAGAAATGCTTCAGGGCGGGATTATTGAGCCTGTGGAAGCATCCTGTGGATTTCTCCTATGGTTATTTCTCAGAAGCCTAATAACAAAATCAGATTTTGTGTGGACCTTAGGTCGCTAAATAAGTGTGTTGTTGCAGATGTTTTTCCATTACCAAACATTGGGGAGCTGGTCTCTACTTTGAAAGGGGCTAAATTCTTTAGCAAACTTGATCTCAAACATGCTTATCACCAAATTCGACTTGTAGAGGGGTCTAAACACTTGACTGCTTTTATTACTGGTGAAGGGACCTTTCAGTTTACTAGATTAACCTTTGGGCTGATTTCAGCCGCAAGTGTTTTTCAGAGAATGGTTTCAGAAGTGTTTAAAGGGATAGAGAAGGTCATCTATTTTCAAGATGATATATTAATTATTGGAGACTCCATGGAAGAACATAATAATGTCCTTCAATGTGTGTTGTGCAGAATTGATAAGGCTGGCCTTACTTTGCGTGAGGAGAAGTGTGCATTTTTAGTTACTGAGATTGAGTATTTGGGTTTTTCTCTATCAGCTGATGGTGTTAAACCTAAAAGGAACTTATTGGAGGCAATTGAACTGGCTCCTTCTTCCGTAGATAAAGATCAATTGCAGCCCTTTATGGGCTTAATTGAATTCTACTCGAAATTTGTGAGGGATTTTTCTAGTAAGACTGCTCCATTGAGGAGCTTACTGTAAAAAGGTGTGAATTTTTCATGGACCAATGAACAGGAAACTTTTTTTAATTTAATTAAAACTGAACTTTCTTCTGCTAATGTTCTCACACCATTTGATAACAAGCGCTCTTCAATTCTAATAGTAGACGCCAGTGGCATTGGTTTGGGTGCTGTTCTTTTTCAGCGGCATGGGAACGAAGAAAAAACCATTGCTTTTGCTTCTAGACCTAAAAGGAACTTATTGGAGGCAATTGAACTGGCTCCTTCTCCCGTAGATAAAGATCAATTGCAGTCCTTTATGGGCTTAATTGAATTCTACTCGAAATTTGTGAGGGATTTTTCTAGTAAGACTGCTCCATTGAGGAGCTTACTGAGAAAAGGTGTGAAATTATCATGGACCAATGAACAGGAAACTTGTTTTATTTTAATTAAAACCGAACTTTCTTCTGCTAATGTTCTCGCACCATTTGATATCAAGCGCTCTTCAATTCTAATGGTAGACGCCAGTGGCGTTGGTTTGGGTGCTGTTCTTTTTCCGCGGCATGGGAACGAAGAAAAAACCATTGCTTTTGTTTCTAGACCTTTAACTGTCTCAGAATGTAACTATTCGGTAATTGAGCATGAAGCTCTTGCCGCTGTGTGGGGTACCTATTATTTCAGGACTTACTTATGGGGCACTAGGTTTGTGTTGCGCTCTGATCACAAACCTCTAGTAAATATTTTGGCTACTGGTGGTACTGGGAAGGGCTCACCCAGATTGGCCAGATTGGCGTCGCGTCTGCAAGATTTTCAGTTTGATGTGCAGTTTGTTCAGGGATGGAAAAATATTCAGGCTGATTGTCTGTCCCGTCTCCCCATTCAGTCAAGGGATTGTGGGAATTCTTTGGTGGAGACTCAAGATGATTGTGCGATTGCTTATACTCAGGATCTTTTGTTTCTTTGTACTGAGTCGTTTTCGTTTGATGAGTGATCTAAAGGCTTGGAGAGTGATGTTACATTAAAGCAGGTTATTGATCTTATCATTAAGGGATCTAGGAGGGAGAGTACTGTTGAGCCTTCTGTAAGACCTTTTTTTAGAGTGTTAGATGAATTGTCTCTTTCTGATAACAATGTTTTAATGAGAGGTGACAGGTTTATTCTTCCTTCTTCACTGAGAAAGAAAATACTTGATTTAGCTCATGAGGGACATCTGGGACAGACTCTCACTCAACGAAGGGTTAAGGAACATTTCTGGTGGCCATCTATTGATGCTGATGCTGTGGAGTGTGTGGTCCGTTGTAATGTTTGTAAGGAGGGTGAGAAACGTTTGAAGGTGGTTGGATCTCAGAATGATGGTAGCATTTCTTATGAGAATCTTCCTTGGCACACCATATGTCTGGATTTTATTGGGCCTATAAATGAGTTGCCTTTCAATCAGCGCTTTGCTATTGTAGTTATTGATTGTTTTTCTAAGTGGCTCACTGTTCGTTTTTTTAGTGAAATTACTACTGACTCTACAATCACCTTCTTGAGAAGTGTTTTCCTGAATGAGGGTTTTCCTTCTGTGTTAATAACAGACAATGGTACATAATTAACGTCTGGGAAAATGGTTTTGTTTTTAAAAGAGTGTGGAATTCATCATCATCAGACCAGTCTATATAACCCACAGAGCAATGTTATGTGTGAGAGGGTCAATAGGTTGATTAAGGGCATTATACAGATGTCTGTTGAGTTTGGTTGTTTTTCTAACGATAAGGTTCAAGAATTTGTTTGGGCCTATCGTTCAACTCCTCATAAGCATGGATGTAAATCTCCTTTTGAGTTGATGCGTGGCCGTTCTCCTGTGACTAAGTTAACACCTTCTTGTTTGAGAAATCCGGACAAGGTTTCTCCTGTGAAGGGTTCTTTGGATTTTGTTTCTTTACCAATTTCTGTGGGGGATTTGGTCAAAGTAAATCCTGGAAGGTTCTCTACGGGTCTTTCGAAATTTAGAGGTCCTTTTTGTGTAAAGTGGGTTTTTCCGCATTTTGTGCTTCTCGACAATGGGGAGAGGTGGAATTTCAGAAGGGTGGCTTTGTATGAGAGTCACTCCGATGTATCTGTGAAGGATACCCTACCTTTCTCTGACTCCTCCAACAATGGTTATATGTTATCTGCTCAGTGTGACTCGAATTCTTGTTCTCAATCCAATGTAAGGGTGGAGGTGGGTAGTGGTGATGCTTCCACATCTTGCTACTCAGGTGATGGTGTTTCTATTCCTGCACCCTCGTCTCAGGGATGCTGTCTCTTCTTCTACACCTTCATATTCAGGTGCAACAGTTTCTACAAGCAATAATGTTTTAAGAAGTGTTCAATCTCGTCGTCCACCTGTCTACTTAAGTGATTACATTCATTAGTTGTTTCATTCTTTTTCATTTTTTGTTTTTGGTTTAAGGGAGGGAGATATGTTGTAAATAGCTTTATCTGTTTAGTCTGTTTTCCCTGTTTCTTATGTGGAACTTTTGTGTGTTCCTAATGTTATGATTCCACTTAGAATGCCTATGTGGTCAGTTGGTGCTTGGCAAGATGGTGATCTGCTTGTTTATTCTGTGCTGCGAATAAACTTAATGCTTTCAAGTTTCTACCTGCTTGATTCATCGTTTATACTTTACTACAACTGTCCTACTATTAGCCCCTTTTGATCTGATATGTTAGCCCAAATTAATGTACTCTTGGGGTACCTAGTTCCCGTACTTTTGGGGCTGAGAGAGGACTCTCTTCAACACCAGGGGTATAGGACGGTAATGTGGCTTTGTATTGGCTGTGGGCTGCATGAGAAGGTAAAGAGGCACTTGCACTGACTCAATGGCATGCAAGACTGTGGCATGCATATGACAGATATCCTCTCTGACAGATATAAAAGAAATATATGTTTGGGTACCTTTAGATACCTAAAGACCTACCTTTATATTCTTGTCCCAATCGAATGAGGGCACTGCATCTCTTCCAACTTGAAGGACCCCCATCACTTATGACCTCGGGGTAGGTGGGTACTCCAGGCCCTCTGCCTTAACACCAAATGCATGCTCCATCTGAGAGAAGTGAAGACCCCTCCTATATCATCACAGATGTCCACATGTACCCTTAATTAGTTAGTTATTGGATTATGATTTGAAGGATTGGGGAGGGTAGAGGGGTGGGCTTGTTTTGCTTTCTTTGTTTACTGGTTGAGTCCACTTAAAATAGAAATGGAATATCTAAATGGTAGTAAAGTTTTGCGAAATGGATTGCGCTATATGTATACTTGCACTGCATGAGTATTTGGAAAAATAATAAAAACTGTTTTGACAAAAAAAAAGTTCAGCATTTGAGAGTTTCTGAATAGGCAAATTTCTAAATAAGAACCGGCATAGTGAATTGTGCACAAAAAGAAGGTTTGCACTTTTTGCATTAGGAAGCTTGCTGCCTGTCGGTTTGAGGCACCTGTGACAAGCAAACACTTCCCCAGCACCATATCAGCTCTGATTGTTCTTTCCACAGTCTGACGACTCAATGAGGCAGTGAGGCTGCCACAGGCCCATTTGAAAGCAAGGAAAATGACCCCCCTTCGAGATAGTTTAGAAGTAAAAAAAAAGAGAGAATTGGGGTGCCGCGGACCAAACAAGCTCTTCGAGAGGAAAGATTGGATTAGTGGACAGCCCAAGATTCAAACCTTCAACCATGAGGCCAAACACAGCTCCTGTTGTTTTTTCTCCTGTATCCCACCTGCTGAAATTATGGTTCGTATTTAACTTAAAACATTGTTTAGCAATCCAACAGCTCTGAGCCTAAAAGGTAAATGACAGGTAGACAGAAATATTTTTTCCAAAATGGTGAACTTTGCAGAACGCAACATTGGACAGGGCACTTCACTGTTAAGACAAAAAAAACATGTACAGATGACTAATTTTGGCTAGTGCACGAGAGGTGAAGTAGCTGTGTCATGTGAGAACAGTGGTGCTAAGAATAGGATATGTCAGACTCTGGAGTTGAATTAATGAAGACTGAATAAAAGAGTGCTTCTTGCAGCATTATGCCACTAAACGCTATCAATACCTGGTGCGTAAAGGAATCACTCACTGAGCTAAAACTCCCCTTTCTAAACCACACTGTCTTTATTAAGGAATATTTTTCAAGGTGCAGCAGAGGCAATTTTCACAATATACAGGGAACGTTTTTAAAAAACAGTGCTAATCGTGCAAATAAATGGAATAACTGTAATCTTATATACAAAGCATTTTGCTCCTCACCAACAGTTTCTCATTAAACAAAAACATGCACAGTCTATCAGGGTATAACAATTACTTGAAGCTATGTAATAACCCATTGCTGCAATATGAAGTAAATATGGATACAAAGCATATTGGGAATACACAGAAAAAAACGGAATGACACTGGAGTAAGAAATAAATTCACAACTGAATCACAAACACACTTAACCAATACATGTGAAACGGCGATTGTTGGTTTGTTTAAACATTAGGCAATATATTTAAAATGTAGGGCAATTGTTCAGCCTTGGGCCCTGGTGACACTACACCTGCTGCACTTTTGATAGATATGGTGCAGGGAGGATTATAGATTGTTAACACCAGCCACTCCGGACTAACTTACAAAAGGCCTTGTTACTATTGATAAATACAATGTTGATGTACACCATGAAATATTTAACTATAATACCGAATTTGCCTTGTCATTGTTGAATTTAACCGATATGACCTCACACTCAACACTTAGTCAGAAATACGTGGTAAGCAGGCCCTGCGACGTAGGCCTGAAACAACTGATTGACAGATCATAGGTGGGGAGTGACATATAGCCCTTAGACCAGTGCGCAAACAGAATAACCCTGATCGACCCCACAGATGGGCAGGGATTGGATAGGAGAATGGCGACAATAAAGCATGTTTGGCTGGAGGGGTGCAGATTTCCAAAACACCATAAAGTTAGATGCCACACTAAGTTAGGAACAAACAGCCAATCGGAACACAGCATGCACCCTACATGTAATGAACACACCCTCCCCATGCTGGACATTTAAACACGTACCCACTGGCACTGCATTGTCTCCACACAAGGTCGAGGCCCACCTGCGCTTTTTTATCAAACAACAAGATATTCGTTCCTGTGACCTGGCCCAGATTTCTGTCTCCAAAGGAATGTACAAATCATTTGATGAAGCTTCATGTAATTTATGAAATGATACCAAAACCATTGTGCTTTTAGACAGTCTTCAGACATCGACTCTGTTGCTTGCTCTCCCGGCCACTGCGTTTAATTAAACCAACTGTTCCTGTTTTGCCAAAAGCCTCTCGTCTTTTGGAAAGGGGAGACCACTTGGTCCCCCCGAACGTATGGATCCCCCGGGAAACCATTGTGGGCGGGGGGCGTGTCCCGGCTGGTATTCCCGAAGCGGCGTAGCCGGAGTACGCCCCTCCCGCCCAGAAGAGGTTGGCCTAGACACCAACCCGGAAGTCCGTGCACGGATGGGCATACCTGAGGTGGGCCCCTGCCCTCCCGCAGATGGATAAATAGCGCGGGAATCCAACGAAGCTTCCTCTTGTTCCTGTGCTCTGAAGGCTGCACCACTCGTCGCTCATGAGCCCTCTGGGAAACAAGCTGCACTTTTTTGAGAACTTGTAATCTTTGTCTTTCTCTTTCAGTATCAGGCGTGTGGAAGATCGAGTCACCTTTGCGAGTCAAGTCGGACGGAGTGATCGAAGTCATGCCTGGCAAGAAATGTGGAAAGAGCTCCGAGATGGAAAGAATGCTCGCACATTGGTGAATCAAGTGGCGGTGATGGACCGAAAGTTGGGTAAAGTTGACCAGCTCGGTCGTGGCTTAGCGGCCGTCAGGAAGCAGATGGAGGCCCAGAATGCTCCCTCGGGGTGGCCTAAAAGGGTCATAGGACCGGCCTTGCCAAACGTCGCCCCAGGGGATAAGGGTAAGAAAAAGAAGGGGAGGGCAGGTCCTAGTGAGGTCCCAGTCCCAGAAGTAACTCCACCGAGTCCCGGCGCGGACATTCCCGTCGCGCCGGCGGCCAGCCCGGTACCAGGACCGAATGGGGGTTTGCCAATTCCCGTGGTGATCACGCCACTAGGGGATGACCAGATGCCCCCAGAATTAGCACTTCAGTTAGCAGCGGTATTACCATGGCTAAAAAAGGGAGCAGGGGGATCAGCGGCTGCGGGAGACCCGGCTGAAGAAGTCAGATTAATTATTGAGCAGTTGCGGCAGTCAAGGGATGCCGGGACAGCAAATGTACCTTCTATTTCCCCACAGATGGCGACGGGGGTCACGGCTGACGGTCGAGTGAAGACAACGGACACAGCGGGGAGTTCGGCTGAAGCCAGTAAGAGAGCGTTGCCATTGGTGGGGGAGGGCCCAGTACCCTCAAGGCGGGAAAGTTTGTCGCAACATATTCCCATGGTTAGAAAAGAAAAGGTGTGGGGAGACAAGTATATTAACATGTTTTTGCTTTTGACTGACTGTGAGCGTGGGGTGGGAGCGGACCGGATAACAAGCGCGGAGGCCGTATGTAGTGGGCTATCTCGTAGCCGGAGTTTATTACAGTACAGTGTTCCAAGGGTAGGGTACAAGGGAGAAGAGGGTTCTAGAGGATCGCGGGTTCCGGCTCCGAGGTGGTGAGTCTTCCAGTGGTGAAAGTCCAGGGACGGATGTTGGTCTTGACTGGAGTCGTGACTGGTCCTGTGAGGCAGCAGCCGGTTCAGCTCCCGGACGGTGGATCCTCAGAGGTGGGGGAAAGGAGAGAGAATAATGGCTGTTAGTTCTGTCGGTCAGGCCCAGGGGATGAGACTGTTTCCTTCACCGGGTGTGTTGGGGCTAGAGCGAACGTGAGGGGAGGGAGGGGTAGGTAAGAGAGGGGAAGAGACAGCACGGACAGGGCGGAGGGTGATTCTGTGTTAGGATGTGGGGGAGGGTTTATATACACTCGTGATTGTGCCACTCTCACACAACTATACACTCTATTCACAGTGCGCGGTGAAACGTGAGGGGGAGACGCTACTTTACAAGGGTCGTATTTACAGCCTATTATTTACACACACACAGAACTGGTACTCACTTGGCCCGCCGCAACTCCGTCCTTGAGTTGCGACCGCTCTCCAGCGTCCTCCTCTGGACTCCACCAGTCCTCTGTCCAGACCTCGTCTCCTGGTTCGGGTTCGTCTCTCTTCTCCGGGGGTTCTTCGCACGCCGTCTCCTGCCACGAGTCTTCCTGCTTGAACGCGGTGTTGTGTCGGCTCTTCCTGCTTTTCTTTGATCCGCCTCCGGATAGGGGGAGGAACTTCCGGGGTTGCGGGGATGCACTTCCTGTGTGTTCCGCGTCGTGACTGGCTCCTGCAGGAAAAGAGAAAGGGGTGGAGTCCCGGTTGTGATGGTTGTCCGGGTAACAGGGATCTGTTGTTGTGACCGGGATGGGCGACGTGGTATCAGCGCTGAAGGCGCCGTGGTCCCATCACACTGACCATCGTGAGTTAGAATACGCAAAGACCCAGAAAGATCTATGGCACCCCAGCGTATGGCGGGCCAAGATGGCGGAATTCAGGGTCGATGAGACCATGGTGAACTGGGTCAGGGCCTTTTCTATTTTCACGGCAATTATCGGGGAGCGTAAACCAGAAGTGTTGACTGACTTAGCATGTTATCAGAACAGGATCATGAATTTCCATGCGATGTATGGGGGAAATGAATGGAAGGGTTACGGTGTTGCCTTTAGGAAAGCAAAGGAGTTTAATGAGGCCTTGACATGGGATTGTTTGGATACAGTGTCATGGCATGCTCAGCTCTTGCCGGGACCGGCAGGTACGTCGGTACCAAGCACGAGTGGCCCTGGGGCATTCCATCAGAAGCCGTCACAGCCCTTTCGGGCAAGCGCCGGGGGGGATTCCCAGCCCAGGTCGGGCGGGAATGGAGGCAAGCGAGGGGTTTGTTGGGGATTTAACAAAGGAACCTGTACCAGGCCTCAGGGAACGTGTAGGTTACGGCACGCATGTTCGGGCTGTGGGAATTCCTCACACCCGGAAACCAGTTGCCGATCTAAAGCCAATAGCGCAGGAGGAAAGGGGGGATCCAAGCAGGACTGATGCGGTGCCTCGGAAGCAAACATCTTCGCCCGTTGATATCTTGGCTTTGACCCCTTGGCTGAACCAATACCCTGATCAGTGAAGTAGTGTGGCTCACTGGTTAGAGGCGGCAGACCCGAGACCAGAGGACGGCCCGGGACCAGGGTTCGATTCCCGGCGCGGCAGGTTTCTGGACCAGGGTCAGCGGACTTGATAATTCTCTCGCCTCGGTGCCCACTCTGATCAGCGATCACACTCGGCAACTCTGGGCAGTAGCTTGCCTCATCTTCACTAACGGCCCCCCAGACCTCCGGGGTTGCCTGGTCTCACCCTGGAGATACCCATTAAGGGACCATCTCTCAGGGAAGCCAGGAAGGGTTTCGCAGCGGTCGAAGCGCCAGGACGCCTACGGGTAGCAGTGCGCTATATAAATGCCTACACATTTACACACACACACACACATCATGCGTCCGCCGGGACTTTGAGGGATGGCTTTTTATATGGCTTCAGGATCCCGGCGGGCAATTTTCGGGGAGCCCTTCCTGTAAAAACCAGCTGTCTATTCAGCACAACCCTGCGGTGGCTGCCAGAAAGATAGCGAAAGAGGTTAGCTTGGGACGAGTGGCAGGTCCATTTGGCGGCCCACCAGTTGCGGAATTTGTGTGTTCTCCTTTAGGAGTGGTTCCAAAGAAAGACCCAGGGGAGTATAAACTTATCCACAATCTATCGGCCCCTAGGGGGGCCTCGGTGAATGAAGCTATTGACCCCGAGGTATGTTCAGTGAGGTATGCATCGTTCGATGACGCAGTTGTACTGTTGAATCGCCTGGGCCCAGGTGCATTGTTGGCTAAATCAGACATTGAATCTGCATTCAGGTTACTCCCGGTACACCCTCAAGACCAGCGCCTGCTGGGATTCACGTTTCAGGGGAAATTCTACATGGATAAATGCATGCCCATGGGTTGTTCGATTTCATGTGCCTATTTTGAAATGTTTAGCTCCTTTTTGGAATGGGTGTTCACCGAGGCCACAGGGCATAGACAGGTGATGCACTATTTGGATGATTTCCTCTTCCTGGGCCCAGCGGGCTCTCAGGACTGTGCGCAGGCGTTGCAGGACTTCTGCACGCTCATGCGGGGTTTTGGGGTCCCATTGGCGCCAGGTAGAACGGTGGGGCCATCTACCTCACTCGAGTTTCTGGGTATTGAACTAGACTCGGAGGAGGGGTGTTTCCATCTGCCGGTGGAGAAGGTGGCCAAGTTTAGGGCTTCCTTGGTACAATGTATCCGAAAAGAAAAGGTGACCCTACACCAATTGCAACAGACAGTGGGTCAGCTTAATTTTGCCTTAAGAGTGATGCCGATGGCTCGCCCTTTCTCGCGTTCCATTGCACAGGTTATGGTGGGCCTTAAAGAGGGGCACCACTGCACTAGACTGTCGGCAGAGGTTCGCCAGGACATGCTCATTTGGTTGGCATTTCTGGCGGATTTCAACGGTCGAGTGGTGTGGAACAAACCCCCAGCCTCGTCGGACGAACTAGGATTGTGGACCGACTCGGTGAGGAGCGCGGGATTTGGCGCAATCTTTGGAAACCGGTGGTCGGCACAAACATGGCCGGCGTTTTGGCACACAAGCGGCCTAACAAGTAACATTGGATTCTTGGAGCTATTCCCCATTTGGGTGGCTCTGATGGCATGGCCAGAGGACTTTAAGGACCGCTCAGTGGTGTTTTGGTCAGATAACATGACAGTGGTCGAATGCATTAATCACCAGGCTGCACGCTGCAAATGGATCTTGAGACTGTTGAAAGAAATTGTATTGCGATGCATGAGATTGAATGTACAATTCAGGGCAAGGCATGTGCCGGGTGTACTGAATAATGCAGCTGATGCACTCTCTCGTTCAAACATGCAGGCTTTCAGGGGTTATCTACCCACAGCGGAAATAGTGGCGGCACCTTTCCCCCGAAGCACTATGGCAGATCGGTGCCCCGGACTACAAGACCTCGTGGCAGCCAGTTTAGCGCCCAGGACTAGGAAAGCTTATGAAGGAGCGTTCCGTTCATACTGCGCCTTTTTGGGGCCGGTAGGGGAGCATAGCTGGGGGCGGGAAGAGTCCTTGCTCCAATTTCTGGTGCCACTTCATAAGGAAGGCCGGTCGGCGGCAACCGCCAACAGGTATAGGGCTGCCATATCATTTATGGCACAGCTCCACGGGATACGGGACCCAACGAACTCCTTCTTAGTCAGGAAGGCTCTCCGCAGCTGGCAGCGCCTGGAGGGTCGCATACCAGATAGAAGGCACCTGATTGGTTTAGACAGATTGTACACATTACTAGCGAAGCTAGATGAGACATGCTCCTCGCCCAGTGAAGTAATACTGTTCCGAGTGGCTTTCGCATTGGCATTCTATAGGGCCATGCGGGTAAGTGAACTAGTGGCAAAGAATAAGAAGGATATGGGGGGAGGTCTATGCAGGGATCACGTCCAAGTAAGGGGCGATTCTCTGCTGATCTCGATAGCCAGGTCAAAAACAGACCAGTAGGCGTTGGGAAGTAGTGTGGTGCTGCAGCGCGCCCGAGGGAACCCCGGTTGTCCGGTACGGTATTTGGAGGCCTACATGGAACAGAGGTTGACAACATGGGGGGACCCTGTTTAGACACAAGGACGGCACCCCGTTGACAAGATTTCAATTTCGGAGGGTGCTGGCAATTACGATTGCAGCAGCGGGCTTGAACCCGTGTGATTTTGGGACCCACTCATTCAGAATAGGGGCCGCTACAGAGGCTACGGCTCGGGGTCTGCATGCAGAGGAGGTGAAACAGTTAGGCCGTTGGTCCTCGAATTGTTTCAAGAGGTATGTGCGTCTGCACATGTTGTAAAAGACTGATGAAATGCACTCACGCTTGTTGTCTTTTGTTTGGATTACAGTTTCGCGAGCCTGTAACGCGGGGCGGAAATTGGGATTTATTTATTTATTATTTATGTATTAATGACACTTGTAGAGCGCGTACAATTACCCGTGGGCGTCTCGGCGCTGAAATGCATTGATGTCTCACCATGATCAGAAAGTACAGAGATTTGAGTTACTGATTGAATAACCACGTTTTCAGTTTTTTTCTGAACTGAAGAAGTGAGGGGCTTGTTTTTATGTGGTTTGGTAGGGTGTTCCAAAGTCTAGGGGCCGCAATTGAAAAGCAGCGATCGATCACCCCAAGAAGCTGTTCGGCTGCGTTGAACCACTACTAGGTTGAGTGAGGTGGATCGGAGAGTTCTCGGCGGGTTATAGGGAATCAGTTGCTCTTTGAGGAAGCAAGGTCCTTGATCCTGTAGTGTTTTGTAGACTGTGCACAATGATTTAAATTTTACCCTGTTATGGATGGACAGCCAGTGGTAGCTTTTCAGAGTGTCCGAGATAGGTGCAAATTTGGTTTTTTTTGACAGTACGCGAGCGGCAGCATTCTGCACGGTCTGTAGTTTTTTAGTAACTCTGCTCTGAGCATTGAGCAGCAGACCGTTGCAGTAATCTAGCGATGTCAAAACTAGGGAGGTGACTAACGTTTTGGCTGCTGAATCTGGTAGATAAGGTATAATTTTTCGTACCATTCTGAGCTTGAAATGGGCGTTGGCTGCCACCTTATTTGCATGGGCCATGAAATTAAGCTGGTCATCGAAAGTAACTCCTAGGTTTCGGACTTTGACCGTGGGGCAGGGAGGTGTACCTAAGGCCGATGGCCACCAGGCTGCCAACCAGACTGGCGAGAGATTACCAAAGATAACCACCTCCGTTTTATCGGAGTTAAGCTTCAGGCAGTTCTTTGCCATCCAGTCGCCGATAGCGATCATCCCACTTTGGAATCTCTCTGCCACCCTCTATCCATCACCCTTTATTGCCAGCACCAGCTGAGTGTCATCAGCGTATGAGGTTAGGCTCATCCCATATGCTTTGATGACACTAGCAAGGTCCGGCACGTATATATTAAATAGTGTCGGACTTAGGGACGAGCCTTGGGGAACCCCACACGGTAACGACAGGTCAGCTGATTGGAAGGGGCCCAGTGTAACCGCCTGGGTTCTGTTGGCCAGAAAGGAAGCAAGTAGGTTCCTAGCAGTGAGCTGAATACCCATCCTCTCGACACGGTCGACCAGGATCTTGTGGTCAACCGTGTCGAAAGCTGCTGAAAGATCCAAGAGAACTAGCAGAGCAGTTCCTCCTTGATCGCGGATGACTCTTATGTCATCAGCTGCTTTGATGAGAGCGGCTTCTGTGCCATGATGTTTGCGGAAACCGAACTGAGTATCATCCAGCAAATTGTGGCTTTCTATGTAGGCTGATAGCTGCTGATTCATAGCCTTTTCTATAACTTTGGCTAGAAAAGGGAGGCTCGCTATAGGGCCGTAGTTTTTTAGTTCACCTTTATCTAAACCGGGCTTTTTGAGCAGAGGTTTGATCAACGTGTTTTTTAATGCGTCAGGGTAAGTTCCAGATGTCAGTATTGTGTTACAGACACCGGTGGTAATGGGGATAACTGTGTCTGGCACAGTAGCGATCACAGAAGTTGGGCATGGATCCAGAGCTGAACCAGCTTTAATCGATTTTACTATGCTCTTACTTTGGTCAGTGGTGAGGGGGCTGAAACAGGTCATGGTACTTTTGGGAACAATCATGGGGGTTGTAGCACTGCTGCTAGCCTGGTCTGAGTTGAAGGCTTGGTAAATATCATTGACCTTTGCAAAGAAGAACTCCGATAAGGCATCACATAGTGCTTGCGATGGGGATGGATTAAGATCCGGGGCATTTCCGGCGAGGGTTTTGGCGATGTTATATAACTGTTTACTGGAATTTTTCGCAGTTTCTATATGGCGTGTGAAAAAATCTTTCTTTGCTGCTATTATCATAGCTTTGTAAGTGGCAAGGGCTTCACAATGGTGGCCACCGGAGCTGGGACCCCCCCGCGAACCGGTGACTAAGGTTCGTAATTTGGGAGTTATCTTCGATAACAAACTGACCTTCCACCATCACGCCAATGCCGTGACATCATCTGCTTTCTTTATACTAAAAAAAATTAAGAAACTTCTTCCATATCTACCTCAGTCAGCTGGCAAAACTCTCATCAGTACTCTTGTGTTCTCAAAAACGGACTACTGCAACTCTCTGCTTCTTAATGCGCAGGAAGGAGTCCTTAACAAATTCCAGACCGTCCAAAATGCGGCTGCAAGAATTTTACTTTCAATCCCCAAATTCACTTCAGTATCACACCGTATCAAAGAGCTCCACTGGCTCCCAATTAGGAACCGAATAAAATTCAAGGCTCTTTGTATAGCTTACAAGACCCTTAATTACCCAATAAAAAATAGCTCTCCATCCTCTAGAGCATCGCAGAACACTTCGATTCTCTACTACCTGCATGCCTGCATGCTGTCTGTCCCTCGGACAAAAAAAGCCACTTGGGGAGACAGGTGCTTTACTACAGCTACTGCCAAATTATGGAATACCCTCCCACTGCATATCAAAACTGCCCCCACACTCATCAAATTCCGAAAGAGCCTCAAGACATGGCTTTTCTCCTCTGTCTAACCACCCTCAAAGAGCAAAGAGCAAGGAGTTCTCTGATCATTAGCGCCGAGACACCCGTATGGGTATTTGCGCGCTTTAAAAATAGCAATAAATAAATAAAATAAATAAATTTTATATTTTTCCTTATTTTCACTGTCATAAGTTCTTCGCCAGTGTCTTTCCTTGTTCCTGGTTAGTTGTTTTTGAGTTTTTAGTTCTGTTGTATACCACTGAGCTTTAGGCACATTTCTATTTTTTGAGAGTGATTTGGTAGGTGCCAGCTGGGCCGTGGCTTCACCCAGCCAGTTCTGGAATTGGTTGGTTGCGGTAATAGGATCGGTGGATAGTTCCGGGGTTGTGAAATTAAGAAGCAATGTAAGGTCTTTGGGATTGATGTCCTTCCATGCTTTGAACGTACCCTTTTTCGCAGGGACCACTTTTTTTCTCTGCGAGCCTTTGATGGTGAGTCTGCTAAGAATGACTGAGTGGTCTGTCCATGTCATAGGGAGAACTGAGGTTATACACAGTCCTTCCACATTTGTAAAAATTCCATCCAGCATGTGGCCTGCCTGATGGGTAGGGGTCGTGACCAATTGTCTGAGGCCCATTGTGTCTAGGTCTGATACAAGGGTAGTGGTATCCCTATCACTGAGTTGCTCCAGATAGAAATTGAAGTCTCCCATAATCGTAGTGGAGTCTTCTGTAACTATGGACTCAGTGATATTGCTAAAATTAGCGAGAAACGCAGATCTAGTCCCAGGGGGTCTATAAATCAGTATTCCCTTGAAGTTATAGGTGGGGGACAGTTTTATATTGAAATGCATGGCTTCGCATGAGGTAGTAGGAATCGGCGAGCAACGGACTTCAAATTGGTCTCTTGCTATGATGGCTATCCCACCTCCTTTTCCTATGGGCCTGTCCTGCCGGTAGGCACTATAGCCTGGAGGGACTGCCGTGACATAGTCAGGGGCAGATGCCTCATCGGTTCATGTCTCTGTATTGTAGAGAACATCTAGGTTAAAGTCGCTAATGAGATCGGCTATTTCCTGGCAATGTTTGCTCAGGGAGCGCGCATTAATGAGTGCCATGGAGACATGCGTGTCAACCTCTGTAGCTGAAGATTTAACAGCCGTAATTGGGTTAACAAACACGGGGGTAATGTTACAGTGTGTGCATTGTGTTTGTGGCACCAACGGCGTGAGGGATAAATCGAGTTTGGTGCAGAGCGGGGCGTGGGATGGACAAATCTCCAGAAGTGCATTACGGGTATAGGAGAGAAAAGGGGCAGGGGTTATGGCCCTGGGCCCGGTCCCGGCGCGGACGGGCACAGACGGGCCCGCCTTTGGCGCGCCTTCGGCGCACCGCCGGCGCGCCCGCTGCGCCCGTCCGCTGCGCGGACGGGCGATATTGTTGTTAATATACATACTTTGGGCGGGACGGGAGGAGGGTGGGAGGGGCGCAGAGCTCTCGGCCAGCCTTCCCAACACCAGCTGACCAGCGGGAAGGAATCACCGACTGGAGATCAAGTGGTCTGGGTCGTGTGCCACTCATACGTGAGACGTGCCGGGGATATATTCAAGGCAGGTGACACGATTCACGCATCTGAGAAATATGGGTTCAGGATGACCTTCCATGGGAAGGGAGGCCTCTGTATTGACCAATTGCAAAATTTTGTGAAGGAACTCTTAGGGCGGCACAGGTCACCGCCATCTGTAATCATAGTGCATGTGTGAGGCAATGACTTGGTGAGACTGGGAAGACGGGTGTTAGTTGAGCACATATTGTCAGCAGTCAGTTGGTTGGCCAAGAGGCTCCCTGGGCGTACGATCGCCTGGTCCCATATGATTCCCAGAAGAATATGGCGGGGGGGGTTTGTCTGTGTCAGCATTGAACCACTCGGTAAAGAGGGTCAACAACAAGATTGAGAAACTGTTTCGCTCCGCTCATCTCCAAAGCATTCCTCATGGGTGTATTCGGGGGGATCACTATTATTTGAATGATGGGGTGCATCTGTCCAGGCCTGGGAATGACTTACTCATAGGAGACTTCGTAGCGTGGCTAGTGGGATTGAGGAGACATGACCTTTAGGAGGTGTGGGGGGGCCGGATAGTCGGTCAACTATCCGGCCTGTGGCAGTAAGGTCATGATCGGTGAGCAGTGATTTCAAGGTCCCTAGGGGGGGCGCCACCCATTATGGATGGGAGCGCCTGGGGGGAGGCGGCCATTGGCCCCTCCCACGGGGGGCGGCACCCACTACGGATGGGTCGCCCAGGGGGAGACGGCCATATGCCCCTCCCAGGGGGAGATGGCTATATGCCCCTCCCACGAATTTCCCGGGGGCCGGATATCCGCTCAGGCGGAAGAGAGAGTGGGGAAGGGGGGGAGTCCACGCTTAACTTCTTAAGGATACCTCGCACGGGAACTCGGACGACCTTAAGATGGCGTCGAGTGAAAAGGGAAGTTACAGTTGGCTGCGAGGGTAAAGTCCTCTGCGCATGCGCCACTCACACCGTGAGGGCGGGAATTTGGTAATAGGGATCTGACACCGGTTAATACCTTGCCGTTGGCCCTTAATGCTAGGTTGTACAAATTCAGAATGTTATGCATTTTCAGGATGCTAGACTCGGCTAGGAAACCTTTGTATTAGAGATTTGTTAAGGTTAGCCTAAAAACTTGTCTTCATCAAAATTTAATTGAAGTTGAATTTGTACATGATTCATGAAACGTTTAATTTAAAGTTTTAAATTTTATTTCATATTTTAATAAATACGGCCGGGGGGGTCGTGAGGCCCCCCTGCCTTCCAAAAGTTTAAACCTGTGCCTGTCTCCTCCCATGGGGAATTGGTGTTGTGAGGGGTGGTGGGCATCCCGGCCCATATGTTTATCCTAGGTAAATACGTATTCCAGCAACAGCCTTCTTACAAATGGGGTCACCTGAATGCATGTACGGTTTGTCTAATTCAAAATCCATCAAGGCAAGAATCTTTATTGCTTGTCATCTGATGGCCTCAACCTTCAAAGAGAAAAACTAAAGGGAGATGTTTACACCAACACCCTAAAGAAAAAAAGCATAGGATGGAAGCAAATTATGGTCAGTCCTGAGGAGGCTGCATTCTTATGATGCTCTTGTCTACTGCAGAGCTGCTTCTTTGCTGGGCGATTGGTATCAGCTTCTAATTATCACATAAAACACAAAAGTAACTCTCCAGCAGAGATAAATTATGGAGCAGGTGATCTTCTCATAATCCACCTGCTTCAGCTCTGAAATGTGCACCCTCACACTACTTGGTGATCTTTCACAGTTTAGTGAGTGATGGCGTTCTCCAGACTAAACTTTCATGCCACTCATTTTAAATGTAGCACAACATTTACATCCCCCACATTGCTATCAATCTATTTATAATCTTCCAACACAACATCCACTTGAATCCAGTGTGTTAAGGAATTAATTTCTTGATTTATTTTCCATTCATTTTTATCAAGAAACCTTTTATTATTTTGCCATTAGTAACTTCGTCTGCAGTATATGTACACCGTTAAATCAAATAAATTAAATCACAATTAATTAAAAAACGTATATGTAAAAAAGGAAAACATAGGAAGAAATTAAGCACAACAATTACAGATAACATATTTAGAATGATCCAAAATGATTGTGCAAATTGTGAAGACGTACAGTGTCCAAAATATTTTCAGTTCACTACATCTCATATGTTTCAACTCTGAGAATAAAAGAACATTTTTCAGATTCCTTTTTCTTGTTATAAACTCTGTTTTGTTCTAAGCAACATATCTCTGTTTTATATCCACAAGTGGTATATTGCACTTATTTATAGGGGAGGATCTCCACATTCTTCCCCAGATCTTGTGCCCACGCATTTTGACCTCTATGAGGATCGGGGATACAGGCGCATTTATGTCGAGGTCATCATCAGGGCGTAAACTTCAATCTTGACCATACACAGGTTTTAAGACTGTTTGCATTCACGATGCAAATCCTTTCCTTTTTCTTCAAAGCGACTCTTTAAAAATGAGGTTATTTTCTCAAAGGGGGTTCTCTGCTTGGCAAATTCAATATTTTCTGGCCTGACTTGTAATAGCTCACACAGTTCCTTGTTGCCGCGACCGGCGTTCACAAGTTGTTCATTTTAAAAAAGCACTTTGCCAAGTCTCGATTTCTGCATCTTTGGTGTGCGTGCTCTAAAAGATAACCTGTGTGCTTTTAAAAGGAATGGTGTGTACATGCACACATGTGCACCGTAAAGGGAACATAGCCCCTAGGGTAGGCTATAAACTCCCCTAGGGTAGCCTCTAAAGAGCCCATAGGACAGGGTGTGGTGTGGTTAGAAGGTTGGATAGGTACCTAGCAGTGAAACATTATTACATTTGTTTTTCCCTACTGCCAGGCTTACCTCTCCCTTATTATAACATTGGGTTACCTTATTACGTTTATTATGTGATACATTTCAAATGGGGGCAAGTCAGAACGTCAAGTGTGGTGTCTGAAGAATTATAATTTAAAACTCTCTTTAAAGGTAAAGTTGGGTGTTAAGGCACAATTTTGAAAATGCCACTTTTAGGCAGTCACAATGTTCTTGTCCCAACCATTTGGTGTCCACAGCCTGCATCCTGGGTCACATGACTAGGTGTATCTAGCAGTTGGTATTTGTGTAATACACCCAGACAGTAAGCCCAAAGGGGAGTCGGTGTTAGAGGGATGAGACATTTATGACTTGATAGGAGGTGTAGCTGATACCTACCATGCTTGCACATCACAAAGACTCTGCCTTAACCAATTCACATTGTTTGCCCCCAGAGAAGGTGAGGCGAGGGCAGGAGGGGAAGACATTCCAAACACCTCCGGGGGTAGAAACATCCAGTAACTTCTTGCACTTCAAAGCTGGAACGAGTTCTTCAGTGCACACTTGGACCTGTGGATACTACAGAAGAAGGGTGCCCTGCAGCCCTGCTGCCTCAGGATTGCCCCGCCTGCTGAGAGGCAAGACTGGAACTGTCCCCTGCATCCCAGGATAAAGTGACTTCATAGGTAAGCTGACTGGCCTCCTTTTCTGACCTACAGGGACATAACAATCTCCAGAGGCCTCCTTGCATCAGCCTAACTAACCTGCTGCCTGGAACTGTACTAGAACTACCTAAGCCCTTCTGGCCTTTGCTGGAGTGAGTTCCCGATCCCCGAAAGGTGCCCCTCAGGTCCTGGACCCTTGGTGTGGCATCTGTTGAGCTCCCTCTTCAAGGCAAGAAGAAATCATGTAGTTTTGGGCTGTTTGAGCTAGATCTTGCCACCCTTACTGACCCCCGTTAAAATTGGGTTTCTGGTTGGCAGAGGTATGCACCCTGTCTAAGCAGGAACCACAATCCAAGTCAGGGTAAGTCCCAAGACACCCTGAATTATCCTGTGCTGACCGTCTGATAGCTTGGCACAGAGCAGTCAGGCTTCACTTAAGAGAAAATGTGTAAAGTATTTGTGCAACACTTTCAACAGTAGCACAGTGAAAACACCCCAAAAAGACTCCACATAAGGTTACAAAAATATATAATAATTTTATAAATAAAAAAGCCCCAAATGACAACAATCCAACAAGTAGAAGCTAAGATATGATTTTCTAAACAATTAATGTAAAGTAGCGCTTATAAGCAATGAGTGCGTAAATGGGATATCTTGTCATGCTGAACCGGGGCAAAGTCAAAAGTTGAGGCTGCTCGCAATGGACCAACTTGGGCCCGCTGAGCCAAATTACCTTGATTTGGGATTCGTCATCGCTGAGGAGGATGTGAGGTTCAATGTTGAGCCATGCAGTGGACTAGATGCGCTGATATTCTCCACACTACTGCAGCAATGCGTTAGATCCAAGTGTGCGTCCCTGATTCCAAATGTGATGCATGGCTGCTGTTCCTGCAGTAGGTGATGTGTGAAATCCAAAGGCTATTCGCTGGTTTCTGAAGGGGATGCACTAGGTTAGCTCCATGCAACGATGAGGATGCACAAGTTCTACTTACACAAAGGCAAAGATGTGTTAGTTCTGATGAGATGCATGGGTTCTGGCACTCACTTCCAAATACGCAGGACTGGGCTAGTTCCACTTGGCAGTGCAAGACTTGCAACAAGCAAAGTCCAGGTGCTGTAGCAGGATGAGTTAAAGTCTTTGATGTCCCTGAGACTTAGAACAGGTAGCAAGCCAGCAAGCAGTTGGAGTCACTCTCGGTTCAAGTGATGCAGATTCTGTCCTTCTCACTCAGGCCGGAGAACTGCAGGCAGCACAGGGCAGGTCAGCAAGGCAAGAGCACAGCAGGGCAAGAGTTCAACAAAAACAGCAGTCCAGCAGAGTGGTAGCCTTTTAAACAGCACAGCAGTTCTTCTTCCTGGAAGAGTGGTCACCGATCCAGAAATGTACTAAAGTCATGGTGTCAGAAGTCCGGTACTTTTGCCCAGCTGTGTCTTTGAAGTGAGAGAGACTTCAAACAAAGCTTTGACGTGCACAGAGGTCCTCCCTGTCTGCCCTGGCCCCAGACTTACTACAGGGGGGTATTTAGCCCTTTAGGCATGGCAGGACACAGCCTGTTCAGATGTAAGTGTGAGGGTGTGCCCAGCTCCTCCCTCCCATCTCCCAGTATGGCCCATTAGACATACCTTAGCTCCATTTGTTTGTAGCTGTTTGAAGGGAACACGAAGATCAGCTATCAGCCAACCCAGACTGAACAAAGACAGCCAGGAGGCACTAAGTAGCTATGGTAAGTAAATGCCAACTTTCTTAAAGTTTCAAAAACTAAAGGGGATAGGCCCATAGGACCTGGGCCAGGTAGGGCTGTAATAAATTGAAAACACAAAAAGTTGACCCGGCTTCTTGAGGTGAGCCAAGGCTGGGTTGCTAACTATGGTCTCATTTCATTTTACAGGAAGAATGCTTTAGTCACATCTAGTCTCACCTCATCTTCAAGTATTCAGGCTCAAGTGTAGATCAAAGGAATTTGTATTAATTAACTTGTATTTTAACAACTCGATCTCAAGCAACAATGACATAATGAACTCTTTAAGTGGAGAGATTGAGACCCATGCTGATACTCCGAATGACCTGTTTCCAAAGATATGGATGGGAGGTTTTAATGTTTGCTATTACCATCTTTTGAGCAGTAAATCCTGTGGCTTCTTAGATACTTCAGGAGAGCCCCTTACCTATTACTCTGATACTTTCTATGGTGAACTCCTAAATTTGTTGTTGCTTGCGATTCCTTATTAAACCTGTCAGTTTTAAAGCCAACTCTCACTGGTAGAGGTAATTGTGTTATTGTTGATTTTGTAATATTTTCCCATTAATTGCATGGGTGCTTTACTGATTATGCATTACTGTACAATGTATTTGGTGACTATAACCTATAATCCATATCTTATTGTCAGAATTCTATGATCACACAAGCAAGAGCTAATCTACTCCCTTTGGGGCTGAGGGTAATAGGGGAATATTGCTGAGGTGTGAAAGCATTGATAGGCAAGGACTGTATGTTGATTTGGTGTCTAAGAACCCACATTAGATTTTTAACTGTTCAAAAGAGGAAGAGCCCAAGGTTATTGTCAGTTCATTTGCTAGTTTTTCTGTTTCGGTTAGGCATCTTCTGCCCCTCTATTGCGCGAGGGGAAAGAAGCTGGATAGTTAGACTCGCAGTGTTCTAAAACACACAAAGATCTTCTCAAAGCCCTCAGAGTAGTAGCTAGGAGTAAAGCTCACATAAATATGCAGCTAAATGTCTTTCGATTGGCACCCATGGTTCAGGACTCTGGCATGGGCAGGGTTATCCAGCCCTGTTGAAACTAGGGAATAGGAGGGCGTGTTATCAAAGCCAAGAAAGCGGAGATAAAATTATCTCCCTATCAGCAACAGGGTGCTAACACGCAAATTGGCATGTTAGCACCCTTTTTCTCTACGCTTCCCCTTGCATCTCTAATGAGATGCAAAGGGGGCGCTCCAGAGAAAAATAATAGGAGAAATGTGGGTAAGCGACATTTCTCCTATTATCAAGGATTTCGCTAACCCTGTTAGTGATAAAAAAAGCAGCGCTAACCGCGGTTAGCACTGCTTTTTTACACCTGGTATTTTCCTGACTTAGCCATGATATCCCATGGAAGGTGGATATCATGGCTAAGTTTGTGAGCCCCTATCATCAAGCTAACCCCAAACTTCGAGAGATTATCGTTGGTTTTCCAGCGATAATTTCTCAATTGGCAGTTAGCGCAAGGATTTTTATCACTTCTGAGATAAACCTTGCTAATAGCAAGTTATCTCTGCGATAATTTCCGGCGATGCTTAGCATTAAATAATTCGTTGCTAAGCATCGTTAGCGATAAATATCGCAAAACGTTGGTAATATGCCCCAGGTTTTTTTTTTTAAGTCTGCTAGCTGTACCTAATAACACCTCAACTTATGTGTGTCGGGCAGAGTTTGGGCTAGGCTATAGCATGTATTTTATTAAATAGCACCCCATGCTGCTGAGACTACCTGCATGGACCAAACAGGGATCAGGCCTCAATAGGCAGGTTCTGTTTGACATTCTTGAATTAAACAAAGTGTTACCGACTCAAGTGTTATCAATTCTTGCCTACATAAAGAAAGCATGCCTTACTTTGTAAAGGCCTGATTTGCTTAGTAAACCACCAGATCTCGATCTGTCTTGTAAGGATAGCATTATGACCCTTTTTTATGATTATTCAAATAATACCAAAGAATGTGGATAATTACAGACATATATAATAAAAGATTATGTATTAATTCAAACCACCCAAGGAATGGAACCTTATCCGATCTGTGTCACAAATATGCAACAAAAATACTTACTCACAGGACTCAGGCTACAGTCCTTACACAACTTGTTTGCATTTCTGGAGCAAGGTCATTATATTGTCAAGCTTCCTGTATGCTTCTTCATCTCTGAAGACATACATTTTATGTTACCCTGCATATTTTATATGTCACTTAGGAAGCAATTTGTGCTTCGTATTCTGATATTTGCTGGTTTTAGGCAGTGTAGACCTGAAATGTTTTTTATTCAATATCTTCTGTCCCATTTTGTCATGCAGCAGCCAATCAATTTTTGAGAAGCTGTAAGACTGGAATTTAAACGACACTTTATGAACTGGCAATAACTGCCATGTTTTGTTCATATTCTTTGCATCTTTACCAATTGCGTGTGGCACATGTCTCTGCAAGGGATCTATTACACGGAATGTTGTGAATTTTTAACTTTGTTATATGTTTTTTAAGAGTAATGAGCCAGTAAAATTAGTATTATATTTCTACATCATCATTTAGTATTGTGGTTTTGGGAGTTGTGAGTAACCATGGTTAATTTGAACTGAATAAAGAATATTTTATTGATTGAATGAAAAAAATCTGGAGCAGCACAACTTAAATATGGTGATCTCATAACATAATGACTAATGCAAAAACATGGGTTTTAATTGTCCACCCAGTTGATAACTGAATTTCTGTTATGATGATACCCAAATTTGGCCCGTTTCCTGCTCAGAAATCGGTCAGCACATTAATTCATTTCCTGACTTTATGCAGTGCAATTGTCTCCCATTTATCTTCACGCAGTGACAGCCTTTGGGCTCACTGTGACAGTTCTTTACATTTTGAAACCTATTTCAATTTCAACTCTAAATTTGACGTCTTTCAACTATTTCCCGATTAACAAGGTCAAAGTCTTCTTACCTGCCTTGTGGAATCCTGACTTTTGGTTATTTTGAGATTAAACGATGGACATGTCACCTTCCTGTGTCCTCATTTTTCACCCCTTTTCCCTTTTAAGACTTTTCTTTGCTCTGAGACACTTTTGATAACAGGAGCTCTGAAGTTCAGCCATATCACTTTTAATTATCTACTAAAGTCACTCTTAGTCAATCATCATGGCATTCATTTCAAGATGCTGGTCTATCTCTTTTAAGGGGGTTGTCCTAAATCAGCCGGCCTGTCTGTCAGAGGACCGGCAGCTTTCTGATGTTCTAGGAGTCTTAACAAAAGAGACAACGATTGCATTGGAATCCCCAAGATTCAGCATATTTTTCTCCAAATACGTTTCTTGTAGAAGTGAAGTGTTTGCATGAAAGTCTGTCCTGGTCTTGTGGAGTGTATTCCTTAATTGAGGTTATTTCTTGAGACTTGGAATAAAAATTTAGGTCCAGGTTACAGTTGGCCTAAATAATGTGGGGTAACTCCTTTTACTGCACACATTACCATTACTTGTTATGGGATAAGTACTGGACCAGTGCATTCACTTAGATCAGTCAAATCTGCAGAAACTTGCAAGTCAAAAAATGCCCCGCAAACAATAAATATTGTATGCGGAGCTTGGTGCAGTAAGCCCCAAAACCCCCGCTATGCCTCATTTCAGGAGCAGTAATCTTATCACGTGCTGTATTTTGCACCAGCTTATTTCTGACCCCTACATTGCCATCACTTATTCTTATACTTAGCACCGCTGACCCACTGTGTTGCAGATTATTTTCAATGATTCTTTAGCCTGCCTTTTTTGTGATCATTTTATGATATTTTTAAAATACACTGGCTCACAAGGTAGTGTTTCCGCTGAAGCGACGGATGCTCTTTTTTAGGGAGAGGAACTGAGAGGAAACTCATTTATTCAGCATTGCGGACCTAGTTAGAAACCGGAATACTCGTAATGAGGCGGGATTGTACGAACTTGCTGATTGGTTCGTGGGGCCTTTTTAATAAACGAGCTGGCTCCAGACCGGTGCGCAGTGGATGCAAACATACCCAGTGTCGCCGGCCTGGATCTCATTTGAAGGAATAGTTGCTATTGTCCTGGTGAGAACGGGGAACTTGCTGTGAGATAAGATTAGTTGGTAGCTCCTAGCAATTGGATCTAATGAGGAGCATTTTTCATCTGCAGATGGAGGCAAATAGCGACATTTGAAACTTTTTGGGTGATTAATATTGATGCTTCACTTTGGAGGTAAACCTCACAGTCTTTCTTGACTGTTAGACTGGGGGCGGGGACTTTATATGGATGGATTTGTTTAAATATATTCATGGGTTGGGTGACTCTCTTATTGGTTTTAGATTTGAAAATTGTATAAGTTACTATATCCAGGCCTGAATAGGATAAGAAGTTATTTTTTTGAGGTGAGACCTATGATATTTTACTACTATTCACTGCAGTGCCTATATTTGTATGTTGTGCTGGGAGTGCTCTGGACACTAGATGAATCAGATATTCTTTGATAGAGTTAATTTTATGAGACTCTGCTGCTGTGATCATTTGAATACAGACAAAGATAGTGGTATGTCTGACATGTAACAGATGGAGTACACTGGAGGCTTCTACTTTGTCCTTTTTTATTTATTCATGCCTTAGAACTTTTTGGGAGTGCAAAAAAACGATGGATTTAGGCCCAGATCTCTGTACTGGGGTGAATGTATGACATTGTTCTGCATTCTGTCCATCAATTGTTGTTTTTGCATTTGTCACCCCGATTGGGATGGGTATGCTCAGAAGTGAGTCCCATGCTCTCCACACCACGGGAGTCAAGCTATCCTGGCTGAAGAAGGCTGATAGCCAGAAACTGGTCCTAGGATGCTTGATTCCGTTCCAGGAAAGACATGGCTTGGCAGTTCTGGCTGGACTGTTCCCAAGAGGCACAGGGTAAAGGCTGATTTGCATATGGCCATGTCTGAACTGGGGTGGTGTGGTGTGCAAAAAAACGATGGATTTAGGCTCAGACCTCTGTACTGGGGTGAATGTATGACATTTTCCTGCATACTGTCCATCAATTGTTGTTTTGGCATTTGTCACCCGAGTGGGATGGGTTTGCTCAGACGTGAGTCCCATGCTCTCCACACCACGGGAGTCAAGCTATCCTGGCTGAAGAAGGCTGATAGCCAGAAACTGGTCCTAGGATGCTTGATTCCGTTCCAGGAAAGACATGGCTTGGCAGTTCTGGCTGGACTGTTCCCAAGAGGCACAGGGTAAAGGCTGATTTGCATATGGCCATGTCTGAACTGGGGTGGTGTGGTGTGCAAAAAAACGATGGATTTAGGCTCAGACCTCTGTACTGGGGTGAATGTATGACATTTTTCTGCATACTGTCCATCAATTGTTGTTTTGGCATTTGTCACCCGAGTGGGATGGGTTTGCTCAGACGTGAGTCCCATGCTCTCCATACCACTGGAGTCAAGCTATCCTGGCTGAAGACGGCTGATAGCCAGAAACCAGTCCTAGGATGCTTGATTCCAGTCCAAGAAAGACATGAATTGGCAGTTCGGGCTGGACTGTTCCCATGAGGCACAGGGTCAAGGCTGATTTGCATATGGCCATGTTTGAACTGGGGTGGTGTGGAGGGCAGGGTGTTTAAATATCGTTTACAAAAATATAGTTGACAAAAATATAGTTGTATAAATATCGTTTACAAAAATATCGACTCCCTATACCTAAACAGGTAAGTACATAAATATCTACTCAAAAATATTGATGTAATAAATATAGATGTTAAAAATATCGACTTTTTAAATTAATTAAAATTACATTAAATAATGAAAAAATATAAGTACTATTAACAAAATACATTACATTACTTTTATATTTTAACTATTTGTAACAAATTAACTAAATTTTTTCATTATAAACTTAATAAATGTGTACATATACATATATTTAACACATAAAATTATATAACAACAATAATACATACATTTAATAAAAATATAAAAAATATTATCAGTTAAAACATTTGATAGCGAAGGGGTAAAAATTCCTATTCCCACTCCACTGAGTGCAACCGAAGGGAGCGCTGGATAGCGTAGGGGTAAAAATTACTATTCCCACTCCAGAGGGTGCAACAGTAGGGAAAGCGTTGGATAGCGTAGGGGTAAAAATGACTATTCCCACTCCAGAGGGTGCAACAGTAGGGAAAGTACTGGATAGCGTAGGGGTAAAAATTACTATTCCCACTCCAGAGGGTGCAACACTTGGGAAAGCGTTGGATAGCGTAGAGGTCAAAATTCCTATTCCCACTCCAGAGGGTGCAACAGTGGGGAAAGCGTTGGATAGCGTAGGGGTAAAAATTACTATTCCCACTCCAAAGGGTGCAACAGTAGGCAAAGCGCTGGATAGCGTAGGGGTAAAAATTACTATTCCCACTCCAGAGGGTGCAACAGTGGGGAAAACGTTGGATAGCGTAGGGGTAAAAATTACTATTCCCACTCCAGAGCGTGCAACAGTAGGGAAACGCTGGATAGCGTAGGGGTAAAAATTACTATTCCCACTCCAGAGGGTGCAACAGTAGGGAAAGCGCTGGATAGCGTAGGCATAAAAATTACTATTCCCACTCCACAGGGTACAACAGTAGGGAAAGCGCAGGAACTCAAAAAAAATAAAAAAAACATCTGTCAAATTTAGTATAACATTTAATGTAGATTATAAACATATTTAATATATACATTTAAATATATTATTATTAACAAACACCTACACACCTAAAATTAATTACTCAATTACATTTAATATTTACTAATTAATTATTGATTAGTATTGTATTTTCAAAATATTTACATAATTAATTAATTGACAGCTTTCACACCATATACACTTATAAACACCACAACACAAACTAAAATGTATTTACTTGTTTAAAAATAAAAATTATTTAATTATAGTTAATTAATCATTAATTAATTAATTATTCAATAAAAATGTAATTACTTCACTACATTTTCACTTAAAAATTCCAGTACACACACCTAAAATTAATTAAACAATTAACATAATTAATTAACATAATTAACTATCAATTAACTAATTGAAATTAATTAACTAATAATTATTAAACTATTTATATTAAATTAACACATTAATTAATCAATTATTTTAATATATTTAAATTGCTTCCCACCCTATTCCCCTATAAACCCACAACCCGCTACGGAACTATTAACACTAACTTCAACATAAAATACATTATTAACTAATAAAATGCAACAAAATATACTAAATTGACAAACAATACTCATTAAAAACAATAAATTACTTATAATTATTAAAAAATCGATATTTTTGTAAACTATGTTTTTGTAAACGATATTTATTACAACTATATTATTGTTATTGATATTACTTACATGTCTGTCGATATTCTGGTCAAACTATATTTTTGATATCGATATTTCTTCTTGTAGATATTTCTGCGGCGATATTAATGTAACTCGATATTTTCCCGTCGATATTTCCGCTCTAAACCATGTGGGGTGCAAAAAAACAATGGATCTAGGCCCAGATTTCTGTACTGGGGTGAATGTAGGACACATTGTTCTGCATTCTGTCCTTCAATTGTTGTTTTTGCATTTGTCACCCCGAGTAGGATTGGTATGCTCACAAGTGAGTCCCATGCTCTCCACACCACAGGAGTCAAGCTATCCTGGCTGAAGAAGGCTGATAGCCAGAAACTGGTCCTAGGATGCTTGATTCCGTTCCAGGAAAGACATGGCTTGGCAGTTCGGGCTGGACTGTTCCCATGAGGCACAGGGTCAAGGCTGATTTGCTTATGGCCATGTCTGAACTGGGGTAGTGTGGTGTGTAAAAAAACGATGGATTTAGGCTCAGATCTCTGTACTGGGGTGAATGTATGACATTGTTCTGCATACTGTCCATCAATTGTTGTTTTGGCATTTGTCACCCCGAGTGGGATGGGTTTGCTCAGACGTGAGTCCCATGCTCTCCATACCACTGGAGTCAAGCTATCCTGGCTGAAGACGGCTGATAGCCAGAAACCAGTCCTAGGATGCTTGATTCCAGTCCAAGAAAGACATGAATTGGCAGTTCGGGCTGGACTGTTCCCATGAGGCACAGGGTCAAGGCTGATTTGCATATGGCCATTTCTGAACTGGGGTGGTGTGGAGTGCAAAAAAACTATGGATTTAGGCCCAGATGTCTGTACTGGGGTGAATGTATGACATTGTTCTGCATTCTGTCCTTCAATTGTTGTTTTTGCATTAGAACTTTCACCAGAGCAGGAAGAACTCAATATACTGAATCCCAGGAGGTCACCACAATTTTGGTTGAACAAAGTTACTTCGAGGTAGGCTACTGCAATGTTTTATGCATTTGTAGTTTGCTGACTGTAAGCTCTATTTCTAATCCAATTTCTTTTGTTTTGCCAATGAGAACTTTAATGTTTATTACTATTTATCACAATGATCATCGCTGTTATCAGAATGGTATATAGGCAGGTATAAAGAGATTGTTATTAGAATGGCATATAGGCAGGTATAAAGAGGTTGTGAATTTATTGGGTACAGTGTTTTTCATATATTGGATGTTTATTTGTTTATATCAAAGGAACAATACTTAATATATACTTTTTCTCTGAATATTCATTCGCAGTCCTGATGATGTCCATTCCGGACGAAACGCGTTGGCTGTTTTGAGTTTTCTACACTTCATTAATTTGGACTGAGTAGGATTTTTGTGTTGTTGGAATTAAACCTCTGTTGCTGATATTGTATGAACTTTGCACCAATAAAACATTCAAACTCACGCTTTTGAACCTACGACCCTTGTTTTTTTAATACGACGCTCCTTTCTTGACATTTTCATATGTTTGGATCATTTGGGGCCTAAACGCTAGACCCCAGGAAGAAGAGCGTACGAACTTTGTATATTTCATTGTTATTTAACATACTGATTTCCACCCTGTGCTTGTCTAGTCACCTTTACCATTATATATATAATTCTATTTTTAAAATACATGTTTATTGAACTTCTGTTAGCTTCAATATATTGTTTTGAATTATCGATTTTGTAAGGGTGTTCTTTTGCCTTGTGTTTGAACTTTCCCATTAACAATTAGGGCTAAAATATATGATATAAACAAATGTTTTCAGAGAGAACTATTTCCTCTACCATTAGTTCTCCAGAGTCGTGTTACCAGATTGCCGACTTCTTTGCTACGAAGGAATCTAAAATATATGTTGCCTTTCCTAATGAGGCCCGTAACACACTTTGTCCCAACCTGAGAGAATCCCTGTACTTGCGTCCAACCCCCTTCCAGAATTCTCCCCCCTCGTTGGTAGATTTAAAAGATGTCATTCTAAGCATTAAATCTGGTTCCCTAATGGTCCCTCCCACCTAAAATCAGTAGTGAAGGGCTAGATATAATACTACCCTATGTACAGCAACTTCTGGAGCTATCCTTCGATTGTGGTGAGGTCCCGAGTAAGTGGAAGCAAGCATTTGTCCTCCCCTTAAAGAAAAAAAAATCAGCAGATCCAGGTCTGTTGGATAACCTGCGCCCCATATCACACCTGCCTTACTTTTCCAAAATAGCAGAGAAGGTGGTAAATACGCAATTGTTTGTGCATAATAACTGGCACAACCTATTCCATCCCACGCATCAGGCTTCAGAGCCACGTACTCCACAGAGTCAGCGTTACTTCTCTCCACAGAGACATGACGCAGGCGTGCGGATGAAGGTCAGACTATTTCCTTGGTCCTGCTGGTCAGGTGGGCTGGAGGGAGCATCTTTAAAGTGGATGATTTCCTTCCTCCAGGATTGTAGGTTCCAAGTTGCACAACATCCACATATTTCCAAAAGCATTCCACTCTCACAAGGGATACCACAGGGCTCAATTTTGAGCCCAACTCTTTTTATTCTTTACATCGGAACCCTGGCAGAGATCGTGGAAAAACACAATGTCAACATTCTGTCTTATGTGGATGACGCGCAGCTTGTTGTCACTCTAACCCACAACTCAGAAGATGCATCCATACAGTTTACTTCTTGTTTGAGGGACCTCTCTTCCTGGATGTCAAGTAATTGTCCCAAGCTTAACGGTAGTAAAACTGAGGTCCTGGTCATAGGGAAGTCACCTTCTATCTGGTCCTCAGCGTGGTGGCACCCGACTTTGGGTCCCACACCCATTCCTGAGAAGGATGTAAAAAATCTAGGAGTCTGGTTGGACCCCAAACTCTCCATCAAGACCCACACTAGGAGGGTTACAGGAAAATGTTTTGGAATTCTCAAAATGTTGAGAAAAACTCCTGATATTCTCTCAATCTCAGTCAGGAAAACCCTGGTCCACACTTTTGTAACGTTGCAGTTGGACTATGGAAATGCCCTCTATCTTGGAGCAACAAAATAATACGCCCATAGGCTACAACACATCCAGAATGTGGTAACACGCCTAGTTCTCAACTTACATAGAAGAGCTTCCTCTGTGAAAGCCCTTGATTCACTGCACTGGCTGCCTATTAATAAAATAATTCTTTTTAAAGCCCTGTGGTTTTGCCAACTCAGTCTGCAGGGCAAAGGACCCAGTTTTCTCTATGATCTTCTTGTCCCCTATAACCTAATGCTCCACCTCAGGTCAACTGGGGCTCATTTGGTTAAAGTTTTTAAATCACAAAGAGCAAGAATGGGTGCGCGTTCATTTGGCTATTTGGCAGCCAAAAACTGGAATGCATTACCTCTTTTTCTTCAAGCAGAACAAGATTGAAAACCTGGCTCTTCAAACTCTGGTTTTGTGTTTCTATTGCCCCTGTTTCACTGCTTCTTGCCCCCCCCCTCCCCCAGCGTTTAATTAGTGGTTCCTTGGCACGGGGACACGACACTTGGTGAAACCTGGTGCTCTATAAATGGTTGTATTATTATTATTTTATTAATAGTTTCCTGTGTAAAGTTTTTTCTTAAGGGTATAAGTTTGCATTTTCTGCAGCACCTTGCATATTATGCTAGATGTGTACACTGGAAAATGTAAAAAAGAAACTTTTGTTAGATAAATATATACGATTCAGAAAACACACAACCATAGTCCATGTGGCGCGTTTGAGTTGTACTGTCCATGCATTTTTTAAGTGTGGAATGCTGCATTATAGACTTCAGTTTTTTTTCAAGACAATAATTGCTGTACACCACTAAGGTATGCTATGCGCTGCTTTGCATTATTTTGTATCAGGAGGACATTCCGTGGATGGTGTATCCATATCTTAAAACATTGGTAGGCATGAATTAGCACCAGAATATTATGCCTCCTTGAGGCATATGTAACGAGGAGAATTTTTGTCATTCCTTTTCATTTTTCTAACTTTGCATGTGTGCTGTATTGTGCAGAACACAAGCAAAGTAGGAAACACATTAATGCATAGGTTTTGTACTGGAAAGGGCACCTTCCAGTATAAAACCTATGATTTAGAAAATGCACACACATTACACTCTGGCACAAGGGTATATGCTTCGGTGTATGGCCTAACAAACGTGCATACTGGGTGAGAAAAATATGCCATATATTATTAGATATGGCACTTTTTTTCTCTCCCCCTTTGATGCAAGGCAGAGGGGCAACATTGGTGCAGTGTTGCCTTGCATCAAAGAATTATAAATCTGAGCCTCAATCTCACCCAGTCTCACTCACTACCTGCCACTTGACTCTCATTTACCTTCCCTGACACACACGTTTACACATACAGAAAAATGTTTTACATATGCATGCTCTATCTCACTTGAACACACTCTCACCTGCAAGCATGCATATAAAAACATTTAAAAACATTTTAGCATACCACAGCTGCCATAATACGTCCTAAGCGTGCTCCATTTTTATTCCACAAATAGTGAATATTACCATATTATTTACTATTAGTATCATGAAAAACAGGCAGACAATGAGGTATGCGAAGCCCCCTGTGTTCAAGGCACCATTTTTGCCAACCCTGATGTCAAAGGTTGCAAAGGCCGTTCCAGGGGTAGCAAGGGGCAAGCCAGGGGTCGCACTGTGACCTCTGGCAACCCTAATAACATCCATGGTTTCATGATAAATATCATAGGAAAGCACTGTTAGAATTTGGCAATCTAAATTCTTTGAAATATAGCTAGTTCCATTCGATTGAAAACAGATATAACCCACAAAGATTTGTTAAATAATGGAAAGATTTACGTACAAACACATTTGCACTACAGATTTCTATTAAATACCCATTTATACAGTTTAATGCGTTCATAAAAACGTGCATAGATTTGCCTGACATAATGTTTTGGTTTAATGTCTACCTTAAGTCACATTGTATAGCTAAATTAGGGCATTATGATACTCTGCAATCAGTGCTAGCAGTAATGAGTGACATAATTATCACAGAGAGTACTTACACTTTGTTTATAATGTATGTATGCACTACGATGAATTTGCTCAAGGCAATGAAGCAGCTGTTGCCCATTTAAAAATATTAAATGAAAGTTCCAAGAACAATTAATTCTACATAAAAATAGTGAGAAGCATTATGGTGTGCATTGAAACAGCATATAGGTTTAAAAATAGCAAAGGTATAATAACTCACAAATGTGACTGGAGAATCACTCGGCCAAATGCAAGCAAAAATAGTAGTAATTAAAGGTAGAGGGAAGGGCCCGAAGCATTTAGACTGGAGAGAGGAGAGGGCTGCCTCAGTGCTTAATATGTAAAAGAATAAGTGCCAGGACCCAAGATGGAGTTCGAATTACCGACAGACCCTGCCAGCACTGTCAAAACTAGCACCAAAGACACCTGATTACCACTAGGGGTGAGCGGAATTTGCGAAATTGACTTTCGCAAATTATCGCAAAAATTCGAAAATCTCCGCAAACAAGCGGAAATATCGCGAAGACGCAGAAGTTTTTTTCCCGCCCTTTCGCATCTTCACGCTCTCGCTCGTGGTGGAGAATGACGTGTTCGGGTTCTCTTCTCTCGCTCCTTGTCGCGTTCGATATGACGTGTTCACATCCTCACGCTCTCGCTCGCGGTGGAGAATGACGTGTTCGAGATCTCATACTCTCGCAGTGCATGATCGTGAGACGAATGACGTAATCGCGGGCGCGATCTATCGCGAGATAGTGCAAAATGGCTACCAACAATCCAACATCTCGTGGAACACGCAACCGGATCGGGAAAACTTGTAGGCGAATGCGAGGATCCAGGTAAGGCAATCACGCGCGAGAGAAAGTATTTTTACAGCACAAGCATGAAAAAAAATTCCGGTTCGCTGCGGATCGTGGACATTTTGGCATTTTCACGCTCTCCGCGGAACGCAAAAATGTCAAATGATCGCAATTTCCGCAAGCGGAACGGAATTTGACGCCCAGGCCTACTTACCACTACAGTCCTACAGATGTGACAATTTGGATTACACATGGTGACCCAAAGCTTTAAGAATGGCCAGAAAACCCAATTGTTACACAGTTTGCTCACAGGACTTTTTAAAAAATAGACAGATAATAAAAAATAGACAGATATTACCACCATGTGGTAGACGTTCATAAAAAAATGCAGGTGTTACAAAATATTTTCTGGTGCTGAGCTCCTGGAAACACAGGCTCAACTCAAGCACTGCTCTATCTTCACTTTACCTGTGGCTACCTACTCACTATACATAGATTTACAAAACTATGGAAGGGATATTTTGATCAAAAATGGAATGCTGGGCAAGCAATCATGTTACGGTAGACAAGTGGTGTAAATATTGTTTGGCACTTACCTGATAGGTGCTATTGACAATTGTTCTGCAGGGACCATCATGCCTAGCTTGGTGGTCTAGTTTTGGAAAAATGAACATTAGAAGTCTTGTTCTTAATAGGGTACCGCTTTTGATGTTGAAATAATAAGAGCTCTTTGGTGAATATTGCTGGTCAATGTAGTCTGACGGTAAAGCACTCAGCCCACACAACGACAAATGAGGTCCATAACATCAGAATCCACTGTAATCACATATGGCTAGTAAAAATTATATTGAACAAATATAAAATATACTGCCAATTATTTGCACACATTCATTAATCTTGAAAGTATAAACATAATATTGTCCATACTTCAACATGTCCACTGTGCTATGTTGCATTGTATCACCAAATGTGGCGGCCATGTTAAAACTAGGAAAACATTATTTCCTACACTTTCTAATTGACAACCACATTCAGTCACTCCACAGAGAGCAAGGGGATGACCGCATGACAACTCTATGTAGTAATGTAGGCAATGATGTCTTTCAAATACAGCTGAAACTGACTGTTGTTAGATCACCAAAAAGAGCAGTCCCTTATTCCAACTTCTAAAATCATGATGTAGTCAAAAGACTAAAATTACTAGATTGCAACGGGCACACGGTAAATATGTCTTAATGAGTTTCTTCAGAGAAAGCAGAAAAGTCCCAAAATCGATATGACTCATCTGGCAGAGTATTTTTATAACAGGTTCTATCCCCAATGAGGAGTGTCATGTCAGACAGCTGATTAAGAAAATTATGGAAGGTCCAGACAATACGAAATTGCAATAGACTAATAATGAGACAATCATGGTGGAGATGGTGACCCTTCTGCCATCCAAAGTGAGCGATTTAAGGACCAATCCAAGTTGCATAGTATTAAGTTGGATTGGTAATGTGATAGAATGATTTGTGCCAGCATACTACATTCAGAATGTAATTTGGAGTCTAGAATGTTGGCACTATGAAGCACATTTGAACAGCATCATATCTTGTGAGGACAGTACTCCAAAAGCCCCCTTTAACACTGTCACTAACAGTCAACACTTTCATCTTGTCTGAGTTGAACCATAGTCTGTGAGAACTCATTCACTCCCTGATCTCTCTAATGCATTGCATAAACAATATAACCAAGTGATCATGCCTTTCAAAATGGAGGATTAGTAAGATGTCATCAGTATACATGAACAAGGAGTTTACTGGAGAGAATGTGTTTAGCCCACAGCTTCTTTTATGCAAAAAAACTATACAATGAGAGGGGTGAGACCTGAAGAACCACACAGGCAAGAGTCTGTGATGGAGATTCAAAAGGGCATATAGAGATATTTTGAGGCCATACCACCAAAAATAAGACAAACCAGCTATAAATGGACCCACTGAAGCTACTTTTTCTGTACCCTACCTAGTTTCCTATGCCATCTGAACAATGCACACTCACCAGAATGGGTACTCTGCCATCTGAAGGATTGTCCATTGTCAATACCACACAGGATTTATTTAATGGAGGTGGAAGGGCAAGATGGCGGACTGCAAGTCCGAGTGAGGAGACGCTAGTTCAGGCTCTCGTGCGGCTCGCTCTGACATGCCGATTTTCTTTGCTAATTAAGCCGGTGCTAGGTCAATAACGGCAGGAGTACAGTCTTTGGTCTCTCCGGGTCTGAGTCCGAGGTAAATCGTGCTTCGAGAGTGTTGGGAGAAGTACTGGAGAAAAGCTACGGTGACGGTGACGGCAACAGTGAAGCTGAAGCATATACCGAACCGGGTTATGCGCTTTGATTTGTGGAGGAGTTACACTCGAAACCTTCGTTCGGCATGGTCACGCCCGACTTCTTTTTCTTTACCGCCCGCCACAAACACGCTAGGGAGCAGGAGCAGGAGATGAGTCGAAATCTTCTGTAGCACGCCGACATCAAACATTAAAGGAGCAACGCGGGCGATACGGAAACATTGTAACAGCTTCCTAGCCCTCCCCGGCTACAATGGCGCCAAAGAACCCGACAGGAATTTCACGGCAGCAGAAGCCGAAAACAAGAGCTGACACTGCCACTACAGCAAACCAGGATACAATCCAGCCGGTGGCTGTGATAGACGCTAATACCCAGTCTTCTAGCAATGTGAGTACAAATCCCCCTTCATGCTCAAATATTGAAACTATATCAACTGTTATAACTGTGGCTGAAGGGGTACATCAAGCTGCTCCACAGCTAAGTAACTTTGACGTAACCATACCAAGTGCTGCTGCTGAAAATGTGATGGATTCTGGGAGTTGTAGGTCAGGAGCAATACCGAAAATCCCTGTTATGTTCAGAAAAAAATCTGCTAATCCTGACATAAATCAGAAGACTTTAGATAAACAACTAGATATTGAAGGGTCTGCCAAGGGGGCGTCTAGTGGTGGGAAAAAAAATTGTGATTCAATACAAAAGGCATCAACTGTAGTTGAGACTCGAGGTGATGATACAGAGTCCCTGGACTCAGCAGGCAACTTTTATTCTATGACTGATTTATCCAAGCATTGGACTCTGACAGTACAGATGAGATTGTGCAAAATACTGGGTCATTGCAGGAGGGTTTAGGACAAGAAGAGCTTAGCATCTCTGAGGACTTAGACTCAGACCCAGAGGAGTCCCCGAACAGACCTGAATGGGGGAGAGAGGAAGAAATGGAAAACTTTGATCCTAACTCTATATCACAAAGACCAAATAGGTCTAACTCACCTCAAATGCTTCTAAATTCTGGGTCTCACAATTCATCTGATGATCCACCTGAAATAACACTGGAAGTGTTATATCGAGTAATGTTGCACCACAGAGAGGAGACTAAAACTGAAAATCTTCGAACCCAGGGAGCAGTAAAAAAGCTACAAAATAATTTGAGGAAAGTAATGAAAATTTCTAACGATACAGTCATAAGAGTTACGGAGACGGAGAGCAGAATCTCACAAATGGCAGACTCTATAGCACAACAGAGCACACAACTGAAATCAATGGAGGGCCTGAAAGAGGAGATTAATTGGAAACTTGTGGATTTGGAAAATAGATCTCGTTGCAATAATCTCCGAGTCCTGGGTATACCGGAAGGGAAAGAAAATGCAAATCCACGCCAATTTATGATAGATCTTTTCTCTGCTGCTTTCCCTGAGTTAAGTCAATGGAAGTGGGAGATCGAAATTCAAAGGGCGCACAGATTTCCATTTCAAGCAAGGCAAGATACCGCCTCAGCCTCTAAACCACGAGCTATCCTGATCATACTGAACAATTTTCTTGCAAGAGAAGCTCTTTACGACTTAGCAAGACCTAACAAGAAGCGCAAAGTTCGAGACATTGAGTTCTTTGTACGACCGGACTATTGTCATACCACGGTGCAATTAAGATGGCAATTAAGACAACTAATTACATCATTTCAGGCAAAAGGAGCCCAAGCATTCCTTTTAAACCCGGCTAAACTTAAAGTTATACACAAAGAACGGTCTATTTTTTTTACCTCCGAGGTAGCAGCCAAAGAATTCCTGTTGTCTCTCTGAGAGGCTTATGATATAAAAAAAAAAAAAATGATTTATGAGCAATGAAACATGAATTACGAACAAAATTGAAAATTTGAAAAACTATTTAATCTGCTTTTTTCCCCGTTCACTTGGTCAGGAGTGTAGTAAAGAATCGTTGTAATATGTAATATGATAATATGATAATAAGGGGGAAAGCAGGCATGCTAAAAAAGCTAGTAAGTGATATAACAATTGATTATAGCAAATGAAGGATAAAAATTTGCTTTGAAATTACCAGATATAATTGATGGAACTATGGTTTTAATGATTATGAATAGAGAATAATAATCATGAGTCGAGCCACACGATGAGAATCACCTAGCGCTCATCACATCATCAATACGAGGGACACTATATGTCCCTTTGCCCTGACAGCATTGAGGGGTGGGAGGGGTGGGGGGGGGGCTCAGTGGGAGCCCAGAGGGGGGTGTGTAGAGGGTGAGGGAAAAAATCGAAGTTGCAAGCAAAAGCAGATTGTCTATTATTATTTTGTTGTCATATGTAGCTATTCTATTATGTTTTGATAAGTGGTTTGTCAGAGAAGGAAAAAATTTGAAATCTTATAAGGTTATACATTCATATTCTTTGAGTAAGGTGGTGCTTTATGTGCTAAACAAACATTGTTATAAATATTGTTATAAATGGGAAAGTTACGAGTGTGTTCTTGGAATATATGTGGTCTAAATAATAAAAAGAAGAGGGGAATAGCGGCACAAATTTTACAATCTATGAAAAGTGACATACTATGTATTCAGGAATCACATATAACTTAGAAGGATAGACATTTATATAAAGATCTAGGTATGCAGTTAGCGGTATGTACATCTCAAGGCTCCACAACAAAAGGCGTTGCTATTCTATTCAGGAAAGGTATAGGTATATTAACTCGACATAAAGCTGATGAATATGGCAGATGGGCAATAGCAGAGTTTAAAATTAATAATGTATTATGGACTATTTGTGCTGTATATGCTGCAAATGTGGATGATCCAACTATTCTAGATATCCTAAATCTTGAACTTTCTAATCGGTCTTCATCATTAATACTCTGTGGTGACTTTAATATTCATTTAGATTCAAATAAAGATATATCTGATATATCTTGCTATCAGGGAGTTAAAAAAAAGTCATTTCTGTCTTTACGATCATTGGCTCTAGACCATGGCTTAGTCGATGTAGTCTATGAAAAAAAACTTTTTTTTTTTTATCTTGCGGAGGGCAAGATGGCCGCCGAGACGCCGTAGGGGAAGGTCGTACCCTACCCTGCTCCTGATGATGGTTTGATGGAGTGAATGAATGCTCGCCTAGTCGCTAATATCTATCAAAAGTATTGGGCAGCGCGATATTCTACATTCAGCAGTATATTCTCTAGTGCTCGTGGATGAGATGTTCACAACTTTGACGGACTGGTCCACATTATTCAAAGAACTCCCGCTTGTCAGGGAGCAAAATAAGAGCAGAACATTTCTGGAATCTCTTGCAGCCTTAATTGCCAGGACATATCAGGCGGGACGCTTTTATTACTCCAAAGCGATGGCGCCCAATATTTACCGCACGAATAAACAAAGCAACAATTTAATCCCCTCCGAGGAAGAGGAAATGTCTGCAGATGGTCCTGGAGCCTCGGCTAGTAATCTAAGAGCCAAGTCAAGGACCAAAGCACAGTTGAGGCGGGAGGCAGCAAAAGAAGCAAAAGAAGCTAAGGCACGGAAGTTAAGGGAAAGAGAACTAACCAAACCAGGTAAAGCGGAAAGTGCTCGATCTGGTAAAGGTCTCAGTAAAGGAATTACTGAGTTAAAGTTGGCTGAAATGCTGGGAAAAGAGCCAGCTCTTCGACAGACTACAATAGTGGAATCTTTCCTACCTGCAGTGGGAGCAGTGGCGGCTACACAGGCGGAGCAGCAGGCGTCTTTCATCCCCACGCTGGCGGCTCTATGTGGAGAGAGGCTGGGCCATGTACAAGTAGAGAGTGCTGACGCTGGGGCCATTGAGGATGCGGTGGGCGCCGAGATCACAGGCAGCCCGGCAGAGCCTCCCACAGGGCAAAATGAGATTACAGAATAAGAGGGAGTGGACATCCTTTCAGCAGCAGCAGCAGGGGGCGGGGCCATGGATTTAAAGGGCCAGGAGCTCGATGCAGATGCAGATTCAGACTTAACAGAGGAAGGAAACAACGCTATAGCTTTATCTTCAGTCCAATATACAATTAGAGATTGTGACCCTGGCGCTGTGAACAGTGTGGTCAACAAGGTCAACAAGGTTGTGAACAAGGTTGTGAACACCGCCCCCCCTGGAGACAATGGAGGAATGCAGACTATGGAAATGCTGAACACATCAGGACAGCAGGCACAAGCACAAGTACAGGAGGAACTGGAGCTATTGGAGGCAAACAGCCACACCCTAGAGGGCACAAGCACTGTCAATATAAAACATATGCAAAGTATCCCAGAGCCGCTGTTGGCATCACCTGGTGAAGAGATTTTCTTCACTGGGAACGATGAAGCAGATGAGGAAGAAGACGAAGAAGATGAGCTTGATGGAAGCAAAACAAGCAGTTTGGATCCTTCCATTTTGGACTCAGAATTGGGCACCTCAGATTCTGTGGTAGGATCAGGTTCAGAAACTGATATATCCAGGCCTGATAACGTCTCAAGCATTTCGGACAGCAATACTGAATCATTGGAGCATGAGACAGTACAAAAAGTGGTAAGACCAAAAGTAAAAAAAGGTTTAAGAGAGGCACTTAAGAAGTCATAAGATAATAATTCTGTATATAAGGGTAAGGCGAAAAATGAGAACCCAAGTCGCAGGAATCAATCTAAAGAGCCTCGTAGAAGACAAGCGAAACCGGTCGCAAAAAAATTAGTTTGGGATAGTACAGCAGAGTGCGGAATAACTCAGACAGGAGTACTTGTAAATACAGAAATGGGTGTTCAGGAGCTTACCTCTCAGGGAGCTGAGGGGGGCTCTGAAAGGGGCGCCTCAAATTTTGAAGTTCTATTTTCGACTTTAAAGCAAATCCAAACTGAGGCGCGTGCTGAGAGCCAGAGATCAAGCAGGAGGGCCAGACATGCAAACAAAAAGATACAATCCTCTCTGCATAAGGTTAACAAAATGTATGAGGAAATGGTTGGGAGAGTATCTGAGTTAGAGGTCAGAACAAGTAAATTGGAAGATGACTTTGTTAAAATGAAAGATGCCGGCGATGATAAGGATAAGACAACTGCGGACATGCTTTGGAAGCTAGAGGACTTCGAAAACAGACAAAGGCGGAATAATGTTAGATTAATTGGAATTCAAGAGGGGAAAGAGGGGGGGGATGTACAAGCTTTTGTTATTGATCTGTTGAAAGGTGCATTTCCTGATCTGGTCTCATGGGACTGGGAACATGAGATACAAAGAGCGCATCAATTCCCGCTGGTACGTAAGGAATCACAGGGCAAGCCCCGTGCAATATTGTTCTATGTTGGTAATTTTCTTTTGCGCGAAGAAATAATTATTAAGGCAAAACCACAGTCTAAACGTTCCTATAAGGAAATTGAGTTTTTTGCCCGACCTGATTTCTGCTACGCCACCGTGGAAAGAAGGTGGCGGATGAGGCAGCTTATTACCCCGTTTCAAAATATAGGCTATGAGGCTTTCCTATTGTTTCCGGCACGTCTGAAAGTTGGCCTAGAGGGTAATTTCAGAGTCTTCTATTCTGAAATTATGGCGCAAGAATATCTCTCCTACTTGAGAGAGAATAGGGGTCGTCAAAAGTCTCCACGTAATACCCTGGAGGTTCAAGACACACAAGCTGGGCCTGTCAGAAATATACCCCTTAAAAAGTAACAAACTATACAAGAAAATAAAAAAAATAAAAAAAAGGCGAGGATAGGGTAAAACAGTTATGGAAAAGAAAAGCAGGGTAGCAGTAGTAGACAGATCTCTAACTATATCTTTATAAACTTTAATTGAAGGTTGACTATACATTTGTGCTGCTAACTGCCTTACCTATCCCCTCTTTTTCTTGCCATATATTTATTTTCGAGATTTTTTGGTATGCTTAATTTTCTAATGCTGCTCAAATTGTCGATATGCCTGTCTAAAGTGTAAAACCATTGTCTAACGGGTAGCAGTTGTTGACAAAATTTTGAGAGATAGAATGTATGGTTAGCTTTGTTTCTATGCTAGTGAGCATTCTGAATGATGTATATAGTTAAGGAAAATCAGGGAGGGGGGGTGAGACAACCCGGTGGCAAACGTCGGTCAGACATAGGTCTTATGGACCTATTTGCCCGTAGTGGGGGAGGGATCCTGAGGGTGGGTCTTCGGGGGGGGGAGGGAGAACACAGGGACAGGGCACAAAGGTATTGAAACTTGTAGGGGTCACGATGGGTACACGATGGAAAAAGTGATTCAGTGTATTGAAACCAACATCTATGCATTGTATGCATCAGCTGTATTGAAGATGAATTTTGTTAAAATAATGACAAGTGAACAGGCAGTCAATGGTCCCGGAAAAATCAGCAATGACACTTAGGTTCGTAACATGGAATGTGTGCGGCTTAAATGATGTCCAAAAGAGGTATAAGATAGGTGCTCGATTACGCCAGATGAATGTAGATTTTATTTTTTTGCAAGAGACGCACATAATGAGTACCCAGGAGTTCTGTCTGAATCAGCTGGGCTATCAGCTCATAGCCAGTTCTAAACAAGGTGCGAAAAATAGAGGAGTCGCCATTTTGTCAAGGAGTAAGAACTTGATAATAGGGATTAAATTAGAGGACAAATGGGGAAGATGGGCCATGGTAGAGATAGAGATAGATGGGGGTTGGACAACGATGGTGTCAGTTTATGGATCCACGCAGGATGATCCGGAGGTATTACAGTTTCTAGACTCTGAGTTAGCTGCTTGGCCCCCACAGGTTATTATAGGAGGAGATTTGAATATTAATGGGGCTGACGGGTTAGGAACTGGACAAAATAGGTGTTATAAAGGCCGTAAGAAAAGAGTCCATAAGGCACTTGTCGACTTTCTGTGTAACAATAACCTAAATGATGTTTGGGGCACAATTAGATCACAACAGAAAGGATATACTTATTACTCCGCGCCACACCAAGTTTGTGTTAGGCTCGACTATTTTATGATTTCTAATAATTTAATGTCAAGGGTCAAGATCGATAGGCTGCCAAGAATTTTAAGTGATCACAACCCATTAATTTTGACACTGAAGTTAGAAGGAGGAATAAGACCTATTTGGGTATGGACTTTTGAAAGAAGACTTCTTTTAGAAGAGGATTATGTACTACATATGTCAAAATGGATTACTGAGTTTTTTGAATACAATAAAGGAAGTACATCGGTGGGAGTCATATGGGATGCTTTTAAGGCGGGTGTCCGTGGAGAAACATGTAGCTACAGTATTCATAAACGCAAAATGGAAGGGGTACTGCAAAGGGAGTTAGAGAGAGCCGTCTCAGAAGCAGAAGAACAACTTAATAACTGTGTTATTAGAGGGGAGCCAGCTGAACAATATTTGATAGATCTAATAAAAGTGAAAAGCGATGCTGAAGATGAACTGGCAAAAAAAGCGTCAGTACACTATACGATCCGAAGGGAGAAGTGTTATGAATACAATGAAAAAGTTGGGCATGTACTGGCTATGCGTACTAGGCAGATAGCGGCAGCAGGGATGGTCAGGCAAATTAGAGATGAAAACGGTAATATACAAACTGGCCCTGAAGAGATTAGGGAAGTATTTAGGAAATTCTACCAGACCCTCTATGATCACCAACACTTCTGTAGTAATGAAGAGATTAGCGATTATTTGGAGAATATACCGAATGAGAGGATCTCGGATGAAGAAGCAGATAGATTAGAAACTCAGCTAGAGATGGAAGAGGTTAAGGAAGCCATGGGTAAACTTCCCTCAGGAAAGGCTGCTGGTCCCGACCAGATACCTCTAGAATTCTATAAAACTTTCTGGGGAGTGCTGTCTCAAGAGTTAACCAGAGTGATTCAATCTGCCCAGCTCGGACAGTCTATACCAAAGTCGTGGGGGGGTGCAGACATTGTTCTGATTCTCAAAAAGGGTAAGCCGCATGACGAGCCTGGGTCATATCGCCCCATTACATTAATGAATAATGATACTAAAATATATTCAAAAATGTTGGCAATGAGATTTGCAGAGGTGATAAGCTCATTAGTCTGTTATACTCAACATGGCTTTATTCCTGGTAGAGGAACGACCCACCATACTAGGAAAGTAATAACATTGTTTGATGCCACCGAAGCCACAGGAGACCCGATGGCAGTAATGCTGCTGGACGCTGAAAAAGCGTTTGATCGGGTCTCCTGGGACTATTTGTGGTATACTTTGGCAAGAGCTGGACTCAGGGGTGGGTTTATAAAAGAATTACAAACTCTATACAAAGAACCGGCTGCGGCTTTACGAGTTAACGGGGGCACTACAGGTCAATTCTTAATTAAAAGGGGTACACGGCAGGGGTGCCCATGCTCCCCATTACTGTTTGCCATGTATATGGATCCATTGATCCGTAAACTAGAGCTTTGCCCAGAGATAAATTCGTTGCCAACAATCCTGGGACCGTGTAAGATATTGGCTTATGCTGATGACGTGGCGGTGATAACACCAAACCCCACAGAGGCAACTGAGTTTATAGAAGAAGAGGCCCGCAGATTCGGACGGATATCGGGGTACGCCCTAAATGCCCCCAAGACTCAGATTATTAAAAACTCAGCGACTACGTGTGATGATAACCGTGTGGTTCAGGCGGGGACCTATCTTGGAATAAAAATATCAGCTGATCTAAATAATTTGGTAGAAAATAATATTGCTCCAATAATAAGCAAAACAAAGAAGGACCTGGACCGGTACGAAAATCTACACTTATCATTACTAGGTCGGGTCAATATTATTAAAATGATGATATTGCCAAAATTTTTGTATATATTTAGGGCCATCCCACTTTTATTTGAAAACAAGTGGTTTAAGATATGTGAGCAAATGATCAATCGCTTTATTTGGGCTAAAGGAAAGACACGCAGGGCACTGAGATATATGTCTCTACCGCGGGAGCGTGGGGGCTGGTCTTTACCAGATTTAAAAGTGTATTATTGGGCCGCTGCATTCCAAAACATGTTGGGATTGGTAGGGGGGGCTGATGTAGATGATTGGGACAATGTCGGTTCACTTGCAATCTATGGTTTGGTTTTAGGTAAAAATGCGGAAAATATTTTTTTAAGATTCACTGAGGAAAGTTATTACAAAAGAACACGGTTTAAGACCCTAATGGCCGCGTACAATGTCTGGAAGGGAATATCGAAAAAGATAGGAATTGGGAAATATAATTTTTACACTAGGTTCAAAAACAACCCTTCCCTCCCTAGTATGGTCTTTTCGGGGGCTGTATTCCAAGATTGGGAGAGGCGGGGGATAAGAAAGATTGGAGATATTCAGGGACCCCAAGGTATTTTACAATTTGTTGAGCTACAGGCTCGATATACCTTAGATACAAAACACTTTTTTAAATATCTTCAAATAAGGAGCTGTTTAATAAATAGGAAAGGAGGGCCTTTGGGGTTCGATAGAAATGTATTGATGGATATTATAGAAGTAGGCTCGGATTGCACTATAAAGAGATTCTACTCTGAGATGACAATATTAAAGAAAGATGACATGGAGAAATGGATCAATAGGTGGTCTGAAGATTTGGATATAAATAGTGATATCTTCTCAGAGTCATTGGAGATAGGAAGAAAATTGTTGTGCTCATCATCATTACAGGCTCAACATTATAAGACCCTATTTTACCTGTATTATACGCCTGGGAAAATTGCTCAATGGGGGGGTCTCTCGGGAACTACCTGCTTCAGATGTGGAAGTCCGGGGGCGGACCTAATACATATTTTCTCACTCTGTCCACATTTAAATAGTATAAAACGGGATATTGAGAAATTTTTGCAGAGTGCATTAGCAATTACAATAGAATTAAACCCAGTCGTAATGTTATTAGGAGTCAACCCTGAGATACACGTGAACAACGAAAATTTTCTATTTGTAGCACTGGCTATTCTCAGACTACTAGTTGCTTCGGCATGGTTGGATCCTAATCCTCCTACATATCATCAATGGTTGGGTAAGATATTATCTACTCAAAAGTTAGAATCAGTTATTTATGCGAGGAGGGGGAGAAAAGGCAAGAAACTTGGTTTGCAAATATGGGAGCCCCTTATTCGATGGAAACAAGGTCCTGAATATTGATTATTGATTTACTGGGGGGGGGGAGGAAATTGAGAACGTAGTGTATAGAAGTTTATGTATTTATTGTATATATGATTTGTTTCGGAAAAACTATGTATGACTTGATATTATGCTTTGTATAATTCCCTAATGTATATATGATTCTGCGATGTACTACAATGAATGTTATTGTGCCCTGTCCACACCTTATGGGGGGAAAAAAAGGGGGGAAAAACCCTTCAATAAAAATATTTTTTAAAAAAAAAGAAAAAAAACTTTTATTTCCCGTGTTTACATTCTTCTCCCATCCACATAAAAAATTTGTACGTTTGGATTACTTTCTTCTTAAAAAATTATTTATTTACGATACAAACTTTGAGTTATTTCCACGCATAATATCTGACCATAATCCAATATTGATTGAAATTAAAACTGATGAAACAATTATTCAACCAAGGCCCTGGACTTTTGATCGCAAATTATTACTTGATCCTGACTATATAAATACAATGGCTTTGGGGATGAAAGAATTTTTTGATATTAATAGAGGTACCGCATCAACTCAGATTGTCTGGGATACGTTTAAATCAGGGATAAGGGGAGAGACTCTATCATATACTATTAAAAAACAGAAAATTATGCGTGAAAAGAATGAGAAGGCATTTCAGAAAGTATTATTTTGGGAGAAGGAACTAATTACAGCGATAATACACCAACAACCAATCCTGGATATAGAATCAAGGTTGGCAATTAGTAAATCTATTTGTTATGAATTCTTTGCAGAAAAATCAGCAAAACTGATGGCAAGTTATAGAACTCAGATATATGAGATAGGGGAAAATACAGGGAAAATCTTAGCAAATAGAATTAGACAAAAAGAAGTATATAATACTATCAATATAATTCAAGATGAAACAGGGCAAGTGTACAATAAACAAGAGGAAATTCTGGAAGTTTTTCGGAAGTTTTATCTTAAACTATATACACAAGAGGATGATCATTACTCATCTGATATATGCTTGAACTTTGCCATGGGAAATCTTCTGCCATCCCTTTCTCATGACCAAAAATTAGCGTTAGATGCCGTGATTACATGGGAAGAAATTGAAAATGCCCTAAACTCACTAGCAATGGGCAAAGCAACTGGCCCGGACCTTATTACGTTAGAGTTTTACAGGTCCTTTAGAAAACATATAAAAAATGATATGCTGGCTATATTCTTAGAGGCACAAAAAGGTATACCACCAGAATCTTGAGCTAAATCAGTAATTATGACTTTCTTAAAAAAAGATAAAGATCCACTTAATCCAGCCTCTTACAGGCCAATATCTGTAATCAATACCGACAGTAAAGTATATTCAAAAATACTTGCCACAAGACTATCAAGGATTATATCAACAATTGTTTCTCGCTGGCAACATGGTTTCATTCCAAGTAGAGATACGGCGGACCATATACGTAGAATTATAGCTATGATAGACTGGTCAGAAGCTTCTAATATACCTATAGGGATCACTCTGCTAGATGCTGAAAAAGCATTTGATAGAGTAGCATGGCCCTATCTTTGGGACTTGTTATTCATGAAAGGTTTCGGTCCAGGAATAATAAATGCATTCAAAGCATTATATAAAAATCCAGTCTCAGCAATAAAAATAGGCTCTAATAAATCTGCATCATTTCCTATTCAAAGAGGAACACGCCAGGGATGCCCATCTTCTCCTCTTCTTTTTGCCATATACATAGATATTTTTCTTAACCAGCTAAATAGGGATGAAAATATAGTTCCACTACAGTAAGGAGGTACAACATGCAGAGCCCTTGCTTATGCAGATGATCTGGTAGTGGTCACTAAAGACATTGAAAGAACTTTTTTGAGGATTGAAGAACTAGCAGGCATATTCGGATCCTTTTCTGGGTATAAACTAAATCTGTCTAAAACGCAAATTTTGTTTATAGGATTAAACCCACCTCCAATTACAAATATAGTCACTGAGGCAGTTTATCTAGGTATTAGATTAACTACACCTATTTCAAAGATACCTAGCATTAATTACATCCCGATCCTCAAAAAGGTTAATTCAACTTTGGAAAGAATAAACCACTTACATTTATCTCTCCAGGGTAGAAACAATGGGCCTCATTTATGAAAAGTGACGCATCGCTGCGTGAAAACAGCGATGCGTCACTTTTCAGTGCGCACTCCTTGCGACACCAATGATGCGTCATATTTAATGTATGACGCATCATGTCGCAAGGACTTACAGATACGTCAGTATTTCTGACGCATCTGTAAGCGCAAAAGTGACGCATTGCTGGAGTGTGTCACAAAAGTGACGCATCTCCAGCAATGCGTCCTTTCACATGGGGAGAGCCCCATGTGAAAGGGCTTGAGTCAGTCTTACGCCTGCTGTGAGGCAGGCGCAAGATTTTGACGCAACCGCATCCTAAAAGTGACGCAGTGAAATCTCATAGATTTCACTGCGTCACTATTACGAGGCTTTTTGCGGGGGAACGCCCCCTCTGCATACATTATACCTGACGCAGGTATAATGTGGCGCAGGGGTTTAAAAAGTGACGCATCTACCTAGATGCGTCACTTTTTAAATATGGCGCAACAAGGCGCATGTTTTACGCCGCAGATGCGTCACAAAAAGTGACGCATCCGCAGCTCAAAACTGACGCAAGGCCTCATAAATGAGGCCCAATGTCTTAAAGATGCTTATATTGCCGAAATTTCTTTACTTATTTAGAACAATTCCTTTGGAATTTCCTTTAAGTTTTTTTCAAGAAATTGAAAGAAGCGCAATAAGATTCTTATGGGGCTATAAAGGTATTAGAAGAGCATATAAGAAGTTGATTATACCGAAAGATAGAGGGGGTTGGGCCGCACCACACTTTTTATTCTACTACCTAGCAGCCGCACTTCAATACATGTTTCCCTTAATTGTAGGTAATAAAATCCCCACTACTTGGGCACAATATCCAAATATCTATGAAATTGTATTAGGCACCGAAGCGAACTACCATTTGTTAAAATTTATAGAGCCAAGCTATTATAAAAAAACAAAATTTAAGATATTAACCGCAGCATATAAAGCTTGGCGAATTATCGAAAAAGTGGCTGGAATTAGAAAAGTCACTAGATATACGCCACTAAACTCAATTCACTGTTTCCCATCTATATTTAGAGACCAGGTGATGAAAAAATGGAACAACAAGGGGATTTCTTTTCTCTCTGATTTGTATACAAATAATTCTGAAACATTACTTTCTTTTGGTGAACTACAAAGTAACTTTAAAATTCCTTCTCATGATTACTTCAAATACTTACAGATTCATAGCTTTTTACATTCACCCTCCAACATAACAAGACAGGACTTAATGCCAAATTTACTTATAGATAGTTTAAATAATAAAAGAAGAATTGGGTATTACTATAACACTTTAATGACTTATCTTCCTGATGACTTTAACAATTTGAGGGATAAATGGGAAGAGAAATTAGGTACAAAGGATGTATTTTTAAAAGAATCAATCAAAATGGCCACCTCCATTCTATTTTCTGGGCGTAATCGTACTCAACATTACATGATTTTGTGTGACCTTTATTATACACCGGCAAAAGTTTTGAAATGGGGGTCTATTACTGGAATCAAATGCAATCGGTGTAATTTAAGAGGGGCCGATACATTACACATGTTTTATTCGTGTGTAAAGCTTGATGGTTTAATTTGTGATATTCAGAAATTTATTGAATACATTCTTGGTAAAACTATTGTTATATCACCTGAACTTATATTATTTGGTGTCTCTAAAGATTAAAAAGACATAGAACAAATTAACCTATTATTTATTATGATGGCTGAATTACGTGCATGCATATCACAGGATTGGATCAGCCCAGAATCACCATCATTTTCCACATGGAGGGGACGTCTCCTAGCTAGATATAAACTTGAATCAGCAATATATGCTACTAAGGGGAAAAGAAGGAAACTACTTGGTTTAAAAATTTGGTCACCAATTCAGAAATGGACTGATGAAGTAATGACATAATGAACTTTGTCTATTGGTCATTCATTTATCTTTTATTTTTTATTGTGTATTTTTTTGTCTTTTTACATACTTTGTATATTATTATGTATTTAAATATCTCTCTAAGAGAGAATTATGTTATAATCTGTATAAACTTGCAACTCAAATATCAATATAAAAAAAGGATTTATTTAATGGAACATGTTTAATTGTTGTAGAGAACATGTTTTAATCTGTCCATTACCATATGGTACTAAACCCACAATTTGTCAAACACTTACTAGGTGAGGGGTAGGAACATATGCTATGTAAGGACATAAAGCCCAATAATCTACCTTTTGAGGGTTTAATAGATAAATAATCAGGGCCTCAAAAGGCAGCACCTGGAAAGAAAAAGTGCTGCAGGATCCAACTCAGAATCTCCTTTCTTTACTAGTCATATAAAAGAAGGGCTAATACTTACAGGATCAAAATATGGACAAGAAGTAGAGGCTGAACCCATTTACCTATCACATTTTGATAGGTGTGATGTTGAGTAGTCAAGACAAACTCAATGAGGTCTAGTGAATACCCGAATTAGTAGGAACCATAAGTAACTGACTGATAATGAGGAAAGTTTATTGAAAGCTGCACAAGTGCACTGTGAGTAATGACACAAAAATAACTTGTTGCAATACTATACCATAAATGCAAAGTGGCCATACATGGCTAGATCTTTTTAATCTGCATTGCAGTGAATCATTCGGCTGATATCATGATACTGTGCGAATGAATACATTTACTATTCCCACTCCAATTACTACAACAGTAGGGAAAGTGTTAGTTTGCGGAGGGGTAAGATGTACTATTCCCACTCCAATAAGTACAACAGTAGGGAAAGTTTTGGATAGCCGATGGGGAAAAGTTACTGTTCCCACTTTAGGCAGTAAACGGTAGGGAAAGTGTTGGATTGCGGAGGGGTAAAATTTACTATTCCCATTCCAATATGTGCAACAGTAGGGAAAGAATTGGATAGCGGAGGGATACAAATTACTATTCCCACTCCAGTCAGTACAACAGTAGGGAAAATGTTGGATTGTGGAGGAGTAAACTTTACTATTCCCACTCCAGTAGGTGCAACAGTAAGGAAAGTGTTGGATAGTGGAGGGGTAAAAAGTACTATTCCCACTCCAGGCTGTTCAACATTAAAAACAAACAAAATATCTTCTTTTTTGAATTTTGTATTTTATTTTATTTTATTGGCAGTGGAAAAAATTGCACAGAGAAACAAAACAGAAAATAAGTATACAATATCTACAATAAATACATAGTCATTAAATGAACACAGAGAAAATCAGGAAAACAAGAAGTACAGCTAGAAAAATGAACATAATCATAACCAATTCGTGATGGGTAGCCATATTTTTTGGCCTAGCATCTTCCTTCTCAGACCTTTAAATTTGTATACAGCATTTTCCAGCTGAAAAATATTCAACAATTTTGATTGCCATTGATAAAATACAGGCGGTTCAACATCCAACCAATGAGAGGTTATACAATTACGATAAGAGGACATTGCAATGAATATAAACCCTTCTTCAGCAATTGTTCTGTTGGTGATTTGATCAGTTTGTATTCCAAGTATAACAAGTTCAGGCGTTAGAACAATAGCTACATCCAAAATGGTACTTAGGAAGCCTTGTACTTGGGTTAGAAATAAAGTCAGTTTTGGGCAATAAAAAAACATATGACACAAATCAGCCGCATTGTGACCACAGCGGCTACAGTTCACACCTTTCTGTGCTTTCCATTTTGATAATTTAGATGGTGTATAATACAAATCAAAAGTAGACATATAATGTTGGCTTTTGGATGAATCATTGAAAATGACCTTACTGCATACTTCAAGAGATCTAACTATGTCTACGGTTTCTAAGCCAAAAGTTATTTGCCATTTTTTTTGGTAAATGTCTAAATTATCTTCTATCTTCTCCAACATTTTTGATATATTATAACAATCTTATTTCACTGCCAACAGCATTCCAACAAATCTATTTTGCTCATAGATTCTGATATAATTAAGTTCTTTGTAAATAAGAAACTGCGGATCTGTAAATATTTTTAAAAATCAGCTCTATCAAGACCAAATTCGTTTTGTAGTTGAGAATAGGAAGCAGATTGCCCATCATGGTACAATAAACCAAATGAATTTATTTTTAAGTCAAACCATTTATGCATAACAAGGTCATTAAAAATCTCGGGTAACATAGGGTTCTGTAGAAAGGGGGTATAGTAATTACATTTTGGCAGAAGATGAAGCCTTCTGTTGATTTGCCTCCAGGTCTGAGATGTGGTAATCATGATTTTAAATTTAGTTTTTTTGTGATAGCTAAGTTCTATTAACCTGAACAGCCATTGCCGAGCTTCAGCTCCAAGCAGCATTTTGTAAATTGATGGAATCAAGGCATTGACTAAACTATAATCTGGGAACATTAGAATACCCATTTGCTTTAACATGACTGCCCAGTAGTATAGACGAAAACTAGGAACTCCTAGACCGCCCCTTAGTTTTGGCAGAATGCATCATTTAAGGGCTCTTCTGGCTCTCCGATACCCCCTTAGGAACCTGGGTGTTCCTGAGCCTCTGATGTTGGGGAGGGGGGTGGGGGTGACACAGGAGGGGTGGGGGTTGGGGTTGGTGGGGTTGGGGGGGTGGTGGTGGGGGTGTAAGGCAGTGGTAATTGCCAGAGCAAACAGAGTAAAATTGGCCAAAGTATTTCTCTCTATGTTTCTTTTTTGAATATCTTTACTTAGAAAAGGATTTCTGACATCTTTAGAAGCCAGAATCTATACCAATGGATAGGAAGGTTAAATTATGTACTATGAACATCAATGTTCTCAATGATTTTAAAAAGATTGGGGTGTTGCGTAGATTAATTCAGTCTCTAAACATAGACATCCTGTGCCTGCAGGAGACCCACATCCCATGGGAGAAACATAACATTCTGAGGAATTTGGGTCTGGAACTTTTGGTTAGTTCTAAAAAACTGGGGTTAAAAGGGGAATTGCAATCCTTATGAAAAAAAAACTTGGAAAATGATGCAGAACTATATCAGATAAATGCATCTGATGTCCAGTTCTTGTTTCTGATTAATGTTCTCATCTTCCAGGGCCGAAATCCTTGCCTCGGTTTCGGTCACTCTATCGGCTGTCTCGCCACAGAGTTTGATACCACGACAAACAGCGTTCTTAACCTTAGAACAAGTAGCCTGAGTGCGCACATTTTCAGCTTTTATTTCAGCCCGATGCATCATCATAGTATTATAAATTCTTGTTAACGTGATCTCTGCTGCGCTAGTTGAATCTTGTGCCGGGTTCAGCGTCTCGTTATCCTTTGACAGTATAACCTCCTCCTGGGGTTTTTTTTTCCTGAGAATGCAGCTCTGGACAAAGCTCTGACCGGGAACTGTCTATGTCTAAAATGGAGTGTCTACCCGTGGAACGTTGAGAGGCTTTTTTCTTACGCCTTCTAACAGTAGAAGCACTTGTAATCGAGGAATTGGGATTAGTATTGGCGTTTCGTTCCTCAGCAGCATCGGCAGAACTAGTTTCGTCGCTAAATTCTGCCCAGTCTTTGCTTACATCAGCACTCTCCTCAGAGGAGAAGTCAGATAAAGAGTAGAAATTCTCTGTAAGGTCTTGTAGCCCCGGCAATACTGCTTCACCTGCAGCCCTCGACCCCCATGTTGTAACAGACACAGGAAGAGAGTAATCCGTAGCAGCATTCGCTAATGAACACTCCTGCCGTACCTCTTGAGCCATTGGGACATCCGGGACTTCATCTCCCATAGTGCAACGTCCAGAGTTTTCACCGGCCAATGCAGGATTAACAGTAGCATTGAAATGTATTATTTCATCCCCTTTCTTGCTGGACTGGGCTTTAAACATCTCGGGGAGTGTTAATATAACCTGTTTCACACTGTTTCCCGCTCCTCCTATTTCTGGTATTGGGGCTGCAGAAGCACTCCCTTTCTGACTCACAGTAACATTATCAGCATCTTTGGCCAAATAGCAGCCAGAATTTTTTAATAATATCTCACCACCATTTTTGTTGCTTCGTGTGCTGGTAGCCACCATCTGGGTGGAATTTTGCACCTGCATTCTCTTCTTACGGGACCCACCACCACGGCCCCAATACACGGAGCTCTGAAACTGAAGAAAAACAGGAAATTGCCAAAGCGGGGCACGCCGCTGTGCGCGCAACAGGTCAGCCAGCATTCGGAGAATGAGGGGAGGAGCCAACTCCCGATAATGAAAAGTCAAGAAATCCGATAAACAGTCTTTCACTTTCTTACCGGTTCGGCTACTTTGTATTTCTGATTAGAACTTTTTGAACTCAGCTACTTTGTATGTGTGTGTTTCCCACACCTTCGCTCTATTCGTACTTCGTGTTCAGAGCAGAGTAGAGCAGTAAATCAATCAGTCGGGTGGGCACAACAAATGCCGCTCAGAGGCATTCAACTCCGGCACAGCCCTCCAGCTCCGAATCCAATACAGGTCGGTGTTATTTCAGGTTTTTCCTTGTAGTATCCCTGCAGTCTCAATAGCTCCAGAGGCTCTTTTGCAGCAATCCTCTTTTCAGAGAGCTTTTGCTGGTTTTTCTAAGCCCGCAGATCCATCCGGCCAAGTAGATTTAGCAGTATCAATGGTAAGTCCTCGGGAGGGTCCGGAGCAGGAAGACAGAGCTGCTTACACAGCCCACGCCACGGCAGCCATCTTGCCTCGTGTCAAACAAAATATCTGCAATAAAAGAAAATATTTAAACAAAGTTTCCGCATCATACCAAGACACTAGCTGTAAATATTTGAATCTAGATAGTCCTGTGCCTATCTTAACTCTCAAATATTCCCAGGGATGTACTCTTCGGAGTCCACCAGCTCCATCCTAGTTTTAATGCCTGCCCTCTTTATAGGCAATGCCAGACTGTCTCTCAGGCACTCCGGGGTTCCCGGCGATTCCCAGACTGGCCCCAGGTCCGAATAATAGCCTATCCCCCAACTGAGTCTCGCCCTGTGCCACAACCCCAGAGCTGTACAGAAAGGCCTCGCCTCCTTCTCCTCCTCCTTCAGTTCTCACCATCTCTCCCAGCAGCCTACCCCAAGCTGACTCATTGGGTTTCACAAGTAGCTTCCGGATGCTCTTAAACTGAAATGCTACTGTATACAGGCCGATGTCAGGAAGGGCCATCCCTCCTTTAATTAGTCTACATCTGAGTTTTTTTTCCTGGTCAGTCGGACCCCCTTGTCCCCCACATAAAGCTCCCAATCTGGCTCTGTACCTTACTAATACTCTTTTTTGAGAAAGTTAGATGTATAGTGGAAAATATATACGAAAGCTTAGGAAGAATGACCATCTTTACCAGATTGATTTTCCTGTAAATGGCTAAGGGGAGATTTCTCCATCTGCTGAAAAGACTGTCTATTTCTTTGGTCACTCTGTTTAGATTAATCTGAGGAATGTTTTCCAGATCTTTCATAATATAAATCCCCAGATATCTAAACTCTGTGCTCACTGGTCCCCTCCACTGCTCCAAATTCCAACACATAACCTCTGTTTTTGATCTATTAACCGCATAGCCTGACAAGGATCCAAATTCGACCAATAACTCCTCAACCTGAGGAATCGCCACCTCCGGGTCACTTGTATATAATATCAGGTCCTCTGCATAGAAGGCTAATTTAGAGCTATAATGTTTAGACCTATAAGGGCAGATTGAGTCATTTAGCCTTATAGCTTGCGCCAAGGGTTTTAGGTAGATATTGAATAATAGAGGGGAGATGGGGCACCCTTGACTAGTTCCTCGCTGGATATTAATACTTGATGTTAACAGACCATTTAAGAGAATCCGCGCAGAGGCTCCCTGATAGCAATTTCATAAGGTTTGGATGAAAATGGGACCGAACCCCATTACCTCCAAAACCTCCCAAAGCTACACCCAGCATACAATATCGAACGCCTTGGCCGCGTCTAATGCGACTATGGCCAAGGGTTTAGATCTCTGAATGGCTAGATCTAAATTGCCTATTAATAGATGTGTCTGCTCCTGGATGTGCCTTCCAGCCACGAACCCCTTCTGGTCTGTATGTATAAGCTTGGGAACCAGTTTTGCCAATCTCCCTGCCAAAATGCCCATATAGATCTTATAATCAGCATTTAGCAGGGAGATTGGCTGATATGAGTCTGCCCTTAAAGGGTCCTTGCCTGGCTTTAAAATCAGAATGATTATTGCCTCCTTCCACTAGTTGGGTGCTCTACCAGCTAGGCAATATACTGAGTTAAAAATAGTGCCCAGAACGGGAGACAGCTCTTCTGCAAGATGCGTATATACTTCACTTGGAAGTGAATCCGAGCCAGCAGCTTTTTTGTTCTTAGATTTCTTAATCTGCTCTGTGATTTCCTCCAACGTGATAGGAGTATCTAAACTATTCCTTTCCTCCCCAGACAAGGCAGGCAATAGTTTATTGCTCAACCATGAGAGAATGGAACGCGGGGATGGGGCCAAATCCTCTTTCTAGAGGTCTGAGAACAGATAAAGAAGGCAAGTTTGCATAACCTCATTTTTACTTTATGTCTCCCTGTTACCATTAACAATCAGTTGTTTAATATCATTTCTGGTACGGTCAACTCTGGCTTTCCATGCCAGTAAAGCTCCTGCTTTTTCCCCATACTCAAAATATTGCATTTTTCTAGCGCCCCATTGCGCTCTACACCTTGCATCCAATTTCCCTCTATATTCCTGTTGTGCCCCATCCAGGTCCTGCAGAACTTGCAAGAGATGCTCTGAGTGCCCAATATTTAAGCCATTTAAGTCCTACTCTAACTGACTTATTCTTCCCTCAATATTTTTTAGTACCATGTCCTCTGCCCTATTCTTGGAGCATATGATACCATGTAGTCTCCTGCCTTGTATGCATCCCAAATAAAATCCATAGTTGTAGAGCCCATATTCAACATAAAAAATTCTAAAGAGAAAGACTTCATGGTCTCGATAACTTCAGGGTCGAGAAGCATGGCCCTCTTTAGCATCCATCTTGACTGTACCTGCAACCCTTTATTCTGAAATGTAAACTGCAATGGTGCATAGTCTGAAGGGTGGCATGGCATAACGGTAATCCCCTCTATGTCATTCGAGAACTGTCTATCTATGAAGATATAATCGATCCTATTTCTTACTATAAAACGTGAAGCCCTGTTGTTTACCCTTCATAGCTCTCCATACATCAATCAGATCTAAATCTTGGATCAGATTTAAAAAAGCACAACATATCTTTGGGGCGCCTGTATAATGACTCAAATTAGACCTATCTTTTATGGGGTCCAATAGGACATTGAAATCTCCACCTAAAATATAGGGAGGTGACTCCAATGTCAATATTGATTGCAACTTAAGTATATAGGTCAAATCGTCAATATTAGGGCCATAAAACAAGGAACACACTACGTCTGTGTTATTTAATGTAATTTGAGCCACTAACCATCTCCCAGAGGAGTCTGTTTGTGTTCTTTTAATAGAACGAACAGCACCATATTTTACCAATATTGCCACACCCCTGCTATGGGACGTCTGGTGAGACACACTAAAACATTTTATTCAGGGGACTTTAGAAAAAATGTAACAGCTTTCTGTAAAACTGAAATGTGTCTCTTGCAGTAAGCAGACATGGGCAGTGGATAATTCCAGATATTCAAGAATTAGCCTTTGCCTCTGAGGGCACTTCGGTCCATTTACATTCCAAGAGATAAAGATGGTCCTTCTATCTCTTAGACCTTGGTTTCCTGCCATCTTCCCAATCTACCTGCATGGCCTGTATGGCTAACTCCTCAACACGGCATGATGCATTACAAACTAAGGTGAGATGAGATTGTTTTTTATTTTTTTACCCAATGCTTCCCACCCGTGTGCCTCCCCCCACCACCCTCCCCAGACCCCCTCTGCCTGTACCCCTTCTTCCCATGAGGAACCCTTCCTTCCAAAAGGCAAAGCCTATTTGGCTTCTCCTCCCCCCTGAGATGCAAAATCCTGAATTGACTAAGTTCCTGCTAGTGCCAGTGCAAAACAATCAGAAGCATTTTACTTATCTTTTAATTATCTTTTATCTTTTTAACCCCCTGTTCCTCCTTAATCTTTACAATGAGGGCGTTGGCTTCCTCGCCTGATTTTATCTGCTACATGTGATTGTTCCAAATCACACAAAGCAGTGCTGGGAACTTCAACTGTGCTTTGGCCCCCATATTATTGAGCTCTTCCAGCCTTTTTCCCTACTCCCACTGTCTAGTAGCAGTTACATGAGAAATGTCTGATCTGATTTGAAAGGAGAAGGGATTAGAACTATTAAAAGAAATGGAACCTTCTTTTAGGATGAAGGACAGGATCTGCTCCTTAACTGAATACGTTAGAAAATTAACCATAATCTTCCTTGGCTTTTGCTTCGAACACTAGGTCTACTTCTTGCTCTCCTTTCAGGACTGTTCCTTTTAACAACGAAATCACAAACCCCTTAAGATCAGACCCCTCCAAAGCTTCAGGAACATTTAAAAGCCTTAAGTCGTTCCACCGAGAATTATTTTGTTAGGGTTCAATGTCCTCTTTCAATTCTCTATTCTGAGCGGACAATTTGGCTACCTCCGCTTCGGTCGATCACATAGAGTCCTTCATCTTCAGGATTTCTTTCTCCATGGCCTCAGTTCTTAATGTGACTTTGTCTAATCTTTTTGTTAGTATCTCGCAGGAGGCTTGAATTGCTGCCTGGTTGGCCTCTGAGGTTAGGAATCTACTAGTCACATCTGCTTGAATATTTTCGGAGACTGTAAAACTACACATTATTTTGTCCTTCATTGCCAAAAGAATATCCGTCAGGTTTTCTTGTTATCTCTGCTACCCCATTATTGGTAGAACCGTTGTCCTCTACAACCCCTACAACTCCTTGTTGTTCTGAATTATCAGCACCAAACAGCTCCATAGAGGAACTTCCTGAGTCATTGCTTGTCAAAACTGAATATTTATTTGATAGATTTACTGCTGGATGTATCATTATCGGGGCTGTAACTACGTGCTGGTCCCTCGCCTCTTTATTTGCTGGACTTATGATATTAACAATATTGGCTGTGTTAGGACTTACATTTTCTTTGGCTACATCTCTATGGTTTGATTGGGTGGGGGTTGTTGAGTTAGTACTGGTAGACATACCATTATAAAAAGTTCTAAGCGAAGGTGTAACTTTTATCTTAGGAGGCAATCCCTTCTTACCCTTTCCTTTCCTTCTACCAGCAATGTCCCCTTTTTGATTTTAGACCCAACACCTTCGTCGGAGTTGCACCCTTTAGCTTTGCCCTGTCTGGCGCTTACCCTTACTACAGAGACAGTGGGGGCACATGTGGGAGGTAGACCGTTTTTTCATTTAGAGGGTCAAAAACTGACCTAGCACGAAGTGCATATGTCTTAACTTTAAAGGTCTGGACCTCCATTGGCGGCGCCACTTCTGTGCGTCCAGGACCGTCCAGTCCAGCAAAGCTACCAATACTGAGCCCTCCCTCTGCATCCATCCATCTGTCCGAAGCCTCAAGGACTCTCTACCCCTTTTCCTCAGGCATGGCAAATCTCTCTGGGGCCCACACTCTCCTACAGGTCCTCCCCACAATGTAGCCTCTAATGGAGAGAAAGGAATACCGACTTCCTACCTTGGTGCTGGCGTCCGCTGCGAAAGCTGAACAAAAACTCACTCCTCTCTCCGCTGCTTCTGCTACATTTGAGAGCAAGCCCGCGCTACCTCCCTCGCTGCCGCCCGCGACCTGGAACAGGAACAGAGCCGAGTCGCGTCTTCTTCGCGCTCAAGCCGCTTCCGCCTACCGCCAGCGTCAGCACCAGCCGCGTCTGCCATCTCCTTCTCCGCCCGGGCCGCTCTCCTCACTGGGCAGGGATCCAGAATCCTGCGAAGCACGCTCCGGCAGTAAAACACGTTATGGGGGCGTTATAGAGGGTTATAGGGGGATTTTACCGCGATTTCAAAACTTGAAACTTAGCAGGAACATCTTAACAAACTAAAACAAAACATCTCTTGAGGGGAGCCGAGCCGTGACCGTTCAACTGGCGTCCGCCATGTTCCTCCCATAATTAATACACTTCCAACAATAAATCTCCAAAAAGCACACAGCACACTCATAACATGTACCAAAGAAGAGTTTACACAATTAACATCATTAATTATTGAATTAATAATTAATATTAATGTAAAAAATTATTATTATTGCTTAAAATTCATTTACTTCCCATCCCTTACCCTACCAAACCCACAATCCACATCTAAAATCTAAAAAAATACATTTATTTGCACAATTATTATATTTAATTAAAGAAATGTTATTAAGTAGAAAACAAATTATGATCATTAAACTTAATTAACTTGACACCCTTCACCCCTATAATCCCTGCAACCTGCTTCTAAAATAAAGTTAATAAAAATAACATAATTAGCATTCATTTTCAAATAAATAACTAATAGTATTTACCAACTTATAAATCATTAAAAAATAATTTACCCCCCACCCATACCCATATAACCCAAAACCCACACCTAAAAAAATATAAAGAACACAATTAATACAAATAGTAATCATTTAATTAATTAATATTCATTATCAACTAATTATTCATTAACTCAAAATAAATTAATTCCCACCCATTACCCTTTGTCATTAGGCCGTGACCTAAAATCTAAGTTCGTGAAAAAACCCACCCCTTTCCCGTGCACCAGCACTGCCTTTGTGTGATGTGTTTAAAAGTAATACTAGAAAGGCGATTTAAGAAATAGTTTCAATGTATAATGCAGACTAGGTATGCAGAATTATTCTGATATAAGTGTCCAAGTTCAACCCTTGAGATAATGTCAACTCATGTTTCTTTTGTCATTTTAACTTTGGCTTTTGTAATTATTTTCGGAGAGTTTGTACGAGCGCTGCTGTAGGAAGGGCTGCTAGTTCTTACGATCTTCGCGTCAAAGCCGCTTTGAGTATTTTCACTCGCAGCGGCATAAATGTGACGTGCGCACGTTATCTCTTGGGTGCGGTCGACTATTTAAACCGCACCCAGGCTTCCAGAAACTGCTTTGCCTTCCGCTTCAGCAGGAGAGAGGTCGCGTCTGAAGGCTGCTTGGCTGACTTACCTGTTGGAGAATTCCGGTTCCTAGAAACTTCCTTTGAGCACATCCTGCAATCCGGAGAAACCTGAAAGGACAAAGAACAAAACTGAGATAAGTACTTTTAATTTGTAAAGACAAGCGCCCAACGCAAGAAAGTCTAAAATAATTTTTGGAACATTTTCGTTTTCCACAAGAAAGGGGGAAAACGACTGGAACAAAGAAGCTTTGGTAAAAGAACCTTTCTGGACATTTAAAAAAAAGAAGAGAACTTTGCGCAAGAGTTGTATTTATCATTGCAAGAATACATTGTAATGTAAATGTTTGTTTTTAAGTTTTAATTCTTTAACAGTCAAAGTCAAAGGTTAATTGATAGGTGTTTGTATGGGAAGTGCTTTCTTTCTCTTCGTGTTTTACAACAGGTTTTGGGACACAAGGGAATTCACAGAATCCACATAATATCACCCTTTTGAAAACATTTGCAAGTAAGTCTATTTGTCGATGGGGAATAGAACTATTGTTTATAAGAATATTTTCTAAAGGAATATTTCTTTGTTTTCTAGAATATAATACAAAGACCATAATCCAAAACTCCAATCCAAGAACACCTGACCAGAACATCTGACGACTTCACAACTGTGCAAGACAAAGAAATACTGGACATAGGACTGAACAGCTCTGATCGCAGGTAGGAGCTATTTTTTGTAATTTAACCACTCGCATTTTTGAGAAGAGAGACCTCACAAGAGTTTAGAGTAGATAAGAAAGAAGGACGTAAGGAACAGGTTTAACAAGTCCTTCCCACTTGTTGTTTCGCAGGTCGACAGCAAGATAAACCCTACACATCAACGTCCAGTACCGGCCCTCGTCCCAAATTCCTAGTTTTATTCTTAGCTGTAACATTTGAGTCAGCCAAGTTTATAGTTAGTTACTTGGGAAGTTGGTCACTTGCGTCTCTGCGAAATCTACTACGTCATCCTCAAGATTCCAGCACAGATAAGGTAAGGGTTGACGTAGTGTGAACTTGACACCCTTATAACCGGACAACCAGCACCTAATTATTTTTTACACAATTAACATAATTAATTATCACTGAAATAATTAATATTATTACCAACTAATTAATAATTAACTACAAATTAATTATTTCCCACACTTTACCCCCAACCTGAACCTAAAAATATTACATAAGTAACATAACTATTCATCAATTAATTAATTAATATTAATTATCAACTATCAATTACAAATAAATTACTTCCCACCCTTTACCGCTGTAACTCCACAACCTGCACCCAAACAAAATGTCACAATTACCATAATTAACTATCAATTAAATGATTAATTTTAATTAACAATTAATTATTATTTAGTTAAAGATATAATACTTCCCACCCTTTACCCATATAAACCCCACAACCCAGATATAATATTTACCCCCCAAAAATTAAAAGCACAATTAACACAGTTAAGGGGTCCATTAGGATGTCGGGCGGTGGCACCACCGCGGTGCTAGCGATGCGGAAAAACACATTTTTCCACCCGCGAGCAGCGGTAGACACGTCCACCATATTAACATTGCAAAACATAGGTCAATTCCCGTCCACCGCGGTGCAACATGTACCGCCACCAAAGTGCCCCCGCCACCTCGGCGGTGTGAGCCAATGGAGACTCACCGCCGTGCAGAATGATGTCCAACCCGCTCCACAAATTAGAATGTCCCAAACAAGCAGACACACCGCAGCGGAGACACCGCACAAGCAGTGACGGCGGAAGCTCAACAGTGGAGCGCGAAACCAGAGTCCCGATCCCCTCCACCCGGTCATGACTGCCATGGACCCTGCTCTACACGTGTTCCTGGTGCTGAACCTGCTACATCACTATCAACTCATGGACCTCTGCAGACGCCGTCACAGGTACGCAACTACACAAATACAACACACACACACAGGCTCCAAATACCCAACAGACTGCTGGGGGCAGTAACACATCCAGACGGGCACCCACACATGACCCACCTGCCACCAAGTCACCCCTCTGCATCCTGGATACATATCTACCCCACAATTGCAGCAATGTTCCGGTCACGTCACCGCAGTGGTCAATACAATGGAATACATGCGCAGAATGCAGAAGGCAGGGATAGTCCAATGGGCAGGGCACAAAGACCCCAGGGACACACCTCCTCCCACCACACACCAGCACACTCCATGAAGGCACAGGCCATGTGCCCATCCTGCGCACTCCTATGCACAACAACAAGATAGGTGAATCCACACCCTGCACCACACAACAAACAACCAGGGAGACAGCCACTGCAGGAGTGGCTTCACAGGAACATACAACATACAGAACAGTGCCAGTGAAACCACACACCACAACACCACTACACACACAGAAACAAACATGAGTACAAACATGAGTACAAGCACCAAATGAACACATGTAAATGTAAATGTAGGTGTATTTATATAGCGCAACCTGTCACCCAAAGGGCATCCTGGCGCTTGCCTAGGGAACCTGTCCTGGTATTCCCCTGTGAGAGGCCCCGGCAGGGTGTCCACAGGGTGAAAGCCAGGCATCCGCCGCGAGGGGCCGTCGTGGAGATTAAGCAAGCTATTGCCCAGAGTTGCAGAGTGAGACCCCGTGAGTCGAGTAGGCACCAGAGCGAGAATTGTCGAGGCCGTGGAATTTTGAGACCGAGACCCGCTGAGGCGGGGAATCGAACCCTGGTCTGTGGTCGATCCCAGCTCCGGGTCTGCCGCCTCTAACCACTGAGCCACACTTCTCCACATACAAGGAACAAACATACAAATGGACACACAGCCAACATTGTCACACATACATACCACACACTGACACACGCACACAGTACCAACAGCAATGTAGCACAACAAATCAGCAAGCCAAAGTGGGATGTACACAAATGGAAGGCCATGGAGACATACAACAAGCATGTATACATCACATGCAAGACAAGGAACACAGAACACCCCCCTCAGACCTTCAAACCACACATGGCTGGTACAGTCAGGGAAGTCAAACCACAAGCACCACAGTGCAACAACACAGGGAGACAGCAAGTCAATCCAGGTAAAGGCACAAGGAAGAAATGAAGGCCTGGAAGTCAAGCTGTGAACTGCCACACGTGCATACAACCACCTCACAGGAGTAAACCACCAGCACAACACACAGGGCCCATATACATACTCCATCACTGACAAACACCAGGAGTAATGTATACACATTCCCACCCAACAGCAGCACACAACACCAGTGCCACACACACTGAAGGCTGCCATTACTTGCCAGTCCATACACACTCAAACAAAAACACACCCTGGGTGTAGCCTCAAACATCATACACAGGGATGTCACAGCAAATGTCTGCATAAAAACATCACAAAAATACATAACCCAAATGAGACACACACAAAACCACAGCAAAAACAGACATACCATGTCAGCCAAACGGTAGCAAGGCAATGGGAGCACAGGCACAACAGGAGTGCACAACCTCATCAGTCAGGAACAAAGCACACACAAAATACCACAAAACACACAAAAAGTGCCCCATCACAGAACAACACAGCCACATCAAACTAACAACAGATACACAGCAAAAATAAAATGAACAAACAATGCGGGGCATCAGGGGATGCGCATCAGGCAATGTCAAGGCCACATACACACAGCACTGTATGCACAACACGCAGTGTGTGCACACCAAACATACCAGTCACACATAGACATAGGTAACACAACACCAACCCATACAACACAAATCAGCATAGTACAAACACAACAGCCCACCCAGTAAGTGATGCAACAACACAGCCAACACACATACATCCAACACAACCACAACAGATGCACAGATATGGGCCACATTGGTGGAATCAACTTGAACATAGCACTGGTCAGCACACACAGCTGAACTGAAGATGAGCAACCACGATTGACAAACACCCCAAAGTAACAATTAGGGAAAGAACCTGAGTGGTACATAGTCTGAGCTGAAATGAATGCACCACACAGCACAATGTCACAAATGGAGTGATGAGGAGGCACACACAAACACACAAACCAAGGGACAGCTGACATCCAAGCGAAGTGTACTGCACATCATTAGTGGACATGGCAGGAATGCACCAAACACAATCAGAGGGAGTTCAGACCCACAAAGAGTAGGCACAAGAAGCACATATAGGGGATGGCAATACACCACACACACCATGCCATAAAGGAGGATTAAAGGCACCATGTGCCTGCAATGCATGAGAAGCACAACCACAAGGGCAGCGTGAAGCAGCAGGTCTGCGTAGTCTACACAAAGAGAAACAAGACACATGGAAGATCAAACAAACATAACACTGATGTGCCAGTCACACACTCTGCGCACTCACAGGTGACTAAAACAACAAGTAGGAGTCAGACAGAACAGCATTGACATGCCAAACACACTGCACACCTCTTGACAACCCAAGATCACACATCTCACGTAGGCCATGGGACCAGGATGACAGGCCATCACCAGATGACCACATACATACACAGCTGGGCCCACATAGTGGAATAACACACATACATGATGACATTGCCCAGCCTGCATGCAAATTTGTGCACAGAGTCACACTCCGTGCTGGCAGTGTCCCCCAAACTGACATGTGAACAATGTAGCCAACAATTGTAAACCTTGAAGATGATACCTGCATCACAGAGTAAATTGACACCAAAGATGCCACAAGTATCAGTGTCAGAAAGAACTGAAGTTCCTGTCACCCCTGTGAAAAAAGAGTAGGCGAGCAAAGACCTTGGTAATGTTGAAGTGCCACATAGAGCATGGGGCACAGTCAAACATAAGCACACACAAAAATAACTTTATTCAGAAAGGACACTGACAAAACAGACAACAGGAGTAACTGTCTTTATTCACATGTTGCATAGATAGGCACCAACAGTAGAGAAGAGCAAGACACAAAATGCACAGCATATCCATGAGACTCTGCACAGGCAAGTGCAAAACAGCAAGGCCAGTGGCCAGTCCAGGGCACAGAGTAAGTACATGAGAATCTGCATAGGCAAGTGCAAGACAGCAAGGCCAGTGGCGAGTCCAGGGCACACAGCATATCCATGAGAATCTGCACAGGCAAGACCTGAACAGCAGTGAATGACAAGGCCAATGGGCAGGGCAAAGTGCAGAGTGAGAACGAGAGGCTGCACAGGGAAGAGTCTAACACAGCAGAGCAACAGGGCCAGTGTCCATGGCAAAGTGCACAGCGAGTACATGAGAGGCTGCACAGGGAAGGGTCCAACACAGCAGAGCAATAGGGCCAGTGTCCATGGCAAAGTGCACAGCAAGGACATGAGTGGCTGCACAGGGAAGAGTCCAACACAGCAGAGCAAAAGGGCCAGTGGGCATGGCAAAGTGCACAGCGAGTACATGAGAGGCTGCACAGGAAAGTGTCCAACACAGCAGAGCAACAGGGCCAGTGGGCATGGCAAAGTGCAGAGCGAGTACATGAGAATCTGCACAGGCAAGGGCAGAACAGGAGGTCCAGTGGGCATGGAAAATTGCAGAGCGAGTACATCAGAATCTGCACAGGCGAGGGCAGAACAGGAGGGCCAGTGAGCATGGCAAAATGCAGAGCGAGTACATGAGAATCTGCACAGGCTAGGGCAGAGCAGACGGGCCAGTGGGCATGGCAAAGTGCAGAGCGAGTACATGAGAATCTGCACAGGCAAGGGAAAAACAGGTGGGCCAGTTGGCATGGCAAAGTGCAGAGCGAGTACATGAGAATCTGCACAGACGAGGGCAGAACAGGAAGCCCAGTGGGCATGGCAAAGGGCAGAGCGAGTACATGAGAATCTGCATAGGCAAGGGCAGAACAGGAGGACCAGTGGGCATGGCAAAGTGCAGAGCGAGTACATGAGAATCTGCAGAGGCGAGGGCAGAACAGGAGGGACAGTGGGCATGGCAAAGTGCCGAGCGAGTACATGAGAATCTGCACAGGAGAGGGCAGAACAGGAGGCCCAGTGGGCATGGCAGAGTGAGTACATGAGAATCTGCATAGGGAGTGAATGTGACTGTACCCTTCCATGGGCAGCAACACAGTCAGGGGGTAACAATGGGCAGAACAGGCCCACCTGTGAGAGAGACAGGTGTGTGAGGGGGACTAGCACTCACACTTGGATGTCAGGTGGACTGGGAGCTGGCTGTGTGTTGGGGACAGCGGGAGCACCAGACTGGGGAGAGAGTGGGCCAGGTGAGGTAGGGCTATCAGTGGGTTGGCAATGCGGAGGGCTGCTTAGACCAGGTGGTGTAGTGGCACGTGGAGGTGGAGTCATGCAGACCTGAGACACAGTGTGGGCGGGACATGTTTGAGGGATGCCCTGCGGTTAATGGGAACTGGTGTGGACACAACAGTCACACACACCAACAGAGCCACATCAGGTGCAGACACTGGCACTCCCTCTGGTGACGTGCTGGATCCTGCGGAATGCTTCGTCTGGCTAAACCTCTGGCCCTCCTTCTTCTGTTTGCCAGGTATATCCCCCACAATGCCCTCCATCCCCTGTTTGCCAGGTGTACCCCCTACAGTGCCCTCCTTCCCCTGCTTCACTGGGCTTGGAAGGGGAGTAGAGGTGGTGGGGAAATGTGCCTCTGAGCCCTTCCTAGGTGTACCCATGCCATGCACCACCTCCTCAGTGGGCACAGGAACTGCATGCCTTGCTTTGCCTGAAGCTTTTGGGACAGGAGAGTCCTTAGCTGATGATGTCTCTGAGGCATGTGAGCCTCAGGTCTGCTTCTTTTGTTTGTGGGCCTTCCTTTTCCCAGACGGGCTTTTGTATTTGCATTCTGGGCTTTCTTTGCTCTTCTGTTGGGATGGTGCTTGCGCTGGGTTCTTTAAGACCCAGCGGTGCCAGGGAACAACACCTGAAACCTTCGTGGGCAACCTGCTCCGGCGTACGAATCACAGAGACACGGGACACTTCCTTCGACGTCAAAGATTCAAGGTTTATTTGCTGCAGGGAACACAGAAGTCACGACAAGTACACAACGTGCAACTTGGGGAGACTGCTTCAAATTGGTTCTGTGAATCGCTCCTTTTATACAGTTTTTACCCATAGAGTTACATTGAACACAAAAGTTTACAACCCGGTTCTCACCATTATCCCCCAGAGGGGTCGCTTTGGTCACTTTGAAACACATGAGGTCCGGAACATAAGTGCGGAAACATTTGGCGGTTCCCAACTGTAAAAACCATCTTCCCACCATTAGCGAATTCCAATCAGCAGTAAAACAGATCGAAATAGGAACAAGGACAGGTGCAGAGGAAGACGGAGACAGTGGGGAGATCGGAAAGGGTGTAAAAGGGGAGGTATCGGGAAACACGAGATACAGGCATCAAAGGGACGTGCCTAATGAGATGCACGGCTGAGACAATAAGTCCGTGCGGCAAGATGAGCCTCGAGCGGCGCTATCTGCTTTACAGTAGCATCCCCCTCGTCATAAAGACACTTACAAAGAACATGTGTCTTCCGCAAATATCTTGGGAGTCCCAGGGTCGCGAAGCGGACAACGTCCGTTCGCTGGCTACTTGAGGGCAAGAGACAAAATGGATGCCGTATCTAAGATGGAACCCGTGGGTACAGATGAAAAACCCACGTAACAAACGAACGGTTTAAGTTAGCACAGCGAAACTGCGCACACTTACTAAACTCGTCTTTTGCGGTTCATAGATACCAGACTCGACCATATTCGTGCGAGTCGAAAACACCACTTACAATTGTCACGGAACCTCAGACGCTCCTTTTGCCCTCATGTAGGCAAGCACTAGTCGGAATCATATTCGATATTCGTCAGACCATCGAGATGTTGTTGCAGCATAGCTCTGTCCAACCGAGTCCCCTTGGTAACAGGTGGTTGTCTTATACACGTTGTAGCACAGAGGCCACATAAGGCAGGACCACACTGCACACAAAGGCAACACGTGAACAGGAACACTACAACGACTCCGATGATCATCAGAATCTTCCAACCCCAAGTCGACATCAGGCCCCAAAACCATCCAAGCAGCGTCCAATCCCCTACATCCACGTGTATGGATTCGGAGATCTTATGCAACCTCGAGATGGCTTGATAGACAGTAGGAGCGTTATCTGGAATGAAAATGCAGCAGCTCGAATGGATCACCTTACATACCCCACCTCGATCTGCTAAGATGACATCTAAAACCATACGGTTTTGTAACGTCATAAGTCTATCCGCCTGAAGTTCAGTGGTGATATTACCAAGGGCACTGGCAGTAATATTAGCTGTCGATTCTACCACTCGAGTCAACTGTCTCAGGTTCCTACTATTGACCATAGGTCCCCAAAATGGGAGGAAACCCTTGAAAAAGTCTCCTGCCTCTTGACCGGCAGTATCCTCTTCGCTAATTACGCCTCGCACAACTCTAGTCTTATGATAATCGGCATTTACAGTGAACGTCGGAGGCAACAGATTTGCAATGAAGCATGAGCCCATGAAGTCAGCGGGCAACCATGCATATGCACGATCATAGCAGATAAAGTATGTACCCTTGGCAGCCAGAAACACAGGGGACGAGACCATCGGCAGAATGTAATTTTCAGTGCACGCACTTGCTCCAAGTCGGGCTTGCGATCTTCGGCCACGACCCATAAGACAAAAATTACCAGTGTGGGGTACGACCCATACCGGAGGCGAGCTTTTAAGCTGCTTTTCGCTGGTGAACGCACTATATTCACCTCTACTTAGGACCCTATAGGCTTGTATCTCTTCTTCGGGAATAAGCGAGGGATCATAGATGTCACTATCTAAATCCTCTATTGCTATCGACAAAGGTTTTTGATACGAGGTAGGACCAGAGTAGGGGGAACGTGGTTCTCGAATGGGGTGGAAACCCAGTGCGCTTCGAAACATTGTTTGAAATGCTCGAGCTGACCCTTGGGAACTATACGGTAACACCAGATATGGAATTCCCTTATCCGTAGTATGTGGCATCAACCCACACACCCAACAATTAGTAGTGTTAACCACTAACTGATGCTGATGAAGGAGCTGAATAAAGGAATTGTTGCGGAATTCTACACGTCTAGCCTGCTCGTGTTCGGGTAACATATGAAAGGAATGAGGGGAAACAGTAGAGGTAAGTTTAGGGTCAGGAGTAGGAGTAGGTGTAGCAGGTAAGAAGTAAGACATCGTGTAATACACCCCACCCGCCAATAATGCAGAAGCAGTCAAAAACAATACAAACAGTTGGAATATAAAACATTTGGTACGACTGAGTTGCTGCAGCTTAAATCGATGAACCTGTGCTCCCTCCAAATCATTCAGCTTCGAGAATGCCATTCCCTATGACCGTCCGCAACGTTTCTTGACGCACTTCGTTCTGTGTAGCAATAGTCAATCCCTAGGAGTTCCCAGGAACCGACGGCCTTTAACCTAGCGTCAAGACCTACTATCCAGAAGGAAGTACGCGCGCGGCCCTACGGCCTTTAATGCACAATATGTATGTATGCAAAAACAAAGTCTCTCAGCTGTGGAAGCAAAAAGTACAAGGAATGAAGCTCAATATATATACAGGAATAATTACAGTAATACGAAAGTTCAAAACTGATCACGGAAAACGGGATAATGCAGTTATCAATACAGCAAAGCAAGATTTTTTTTATTTGTCCTTAGTGCGAGATCGAAAAAAGTATCGGGTTTTCCCAGGACGTGTCTGCTCGTCAAACAAAGGATCCGTTGAAGAGACAGCGCCCTGCTGATCAGTTGAGTGTTCTGGTCTTGAGTCTTGTGATGCCAAATGTTCGACAGTGTCTTTCTGCTGCGCTGGGGATTCTCCAACAGGCTGTGCGTCACTAAAAGGCACAAACGTCGGCAATACTTCGGTTTCAGTTGATGCAATGCCTTTCCTCACCCACGAGTCTGCTGGCAACGGAATGGGGACTTTCTTGGTGTGCGTGGCATGCACCCAATTCTTCCGCCCCTCAAGACGAACGGCAGTCCTCGTGGCAAGGAGCACTTGGTAGGGTCCGGTGAACCTCGGGTCCAGGTTATTCTTGCGTGAAAAATTTCTCGTCACCACCCAGTCTCCGGGCTGGAGCTGGTGGCCTGGACCCTCCGTCTGCGTCGGCAATGCTTCATGAACCTGTTGGTGAATTAACCTCAGTTTAGCAGTCAAGTCATGTAGATAATCGATCAACATTGGGTACTCAAGATCACGAAAAATACCTGGCCTAGGAACCCCCCACACATTCGCAGGACGGCCGAACACTATTTCATAGGGACTGAGCCCTACTCGGGAGTGTACAGTCGCCCTAGTTGACAGTAATGCTAGAGGTAAAGCATCAGGCCACGAAAGACCAGTCGTAGCCTGAATCTTTGCCAACTTTAGTTTAAGGGTGCCGTTGTACCCTTCAACCAATCCAGCTGACTGGGGATGATCGGCGCTGTGGAATTTCTGATTGATTCCAAGGCCCTTACACACACTCTTCATCACACTTCCAACAAACTCACTTCCGTTATCTGACCACACGACCCTAGGCATTCCATACCGAGGAAAATATTCCTTCAGTAGGATTTTCGCAGTAGACAAAGCAGTATTGTCTTTGAGGGGATAGGCCTCGATCCATCGGGAGAATGCGCAAACCACGACTAAAACGTATTTCAGGTTATTGCATCGCTCCATATGGATGAAGTCCAATTGAATCACCTCATAGGGATATGAAGGGGGAGCAAAACTGCCAGGAGGAGTTGGGGTTCCTTTGCCAGGATTGTACATCATACACACCATACAATTCTTCACCAGACGTTCAGCACATTTCGTAATGCCATCATTCTTCCACACCGGAGATAACAATTTACAAATACCTTTCGCGCTAATATATGCTAACCCATGTGCCATTGTCACAACGGCCAGCACATACGCATCAGGCAACATCCATCTTTTCTGATCAGACAAATCAATCCAACAACCATTCGCATCCAACTTTCCCGTACTTTCTTTCCACTTCGTCTTTTCAGTGTCGGTAGCCTCATTCTGAATTGCTTTCACACTCTCGATAGTGTCCTCACACATGCTCGATTCTGTAGGCCACCTAACTGAACTCATCACATACATCCGAGTGCTAAGGTTCCGGGCAGTCTCCTTAGCAGTCTCGTCCGCAAACGCATTACCACGACCAACATCATCCATCACCTTCCGATGCGCACTACATTTAACAATGGCAACTTGCGTAGGCAAAGTCAGTGCATCCAAAAGGTCATTCACAAGCTGGCCATGCTGAATCTTCGTACCGTGCGACGTCAAGAAACCTCTCTCTCTCCACAATCGTCCAAAACTGTGAGCGACGCCAAACGCGTATTGGCTGTCGGTAAACACATTCACACGTTTCCCTTTCGCTAACACACATGCTCTAGTGAGAGCAATCAATTCTGCAGCTTGGGCAGAATTCTGATTCAACCTCGCAGTCTCAACAACAGTATTCAACGTTACAACAGCATAAGCAGTAGTCACATCGCCATTCGGCAATTTAAAACATGACCCATCCACATACAAAGTGCCATCGGATCTTCCAATGGGGTGTTTTTAAGGTCCACTCGACCTTTTGTTTCCTCTTCAGTCCTCAAGTAGCAATCATGTTCTGCTACTTCATCTGACTCTGTGCTAATTGGTAACAAAGTTGCCGGGTTCAAAACGTTACAACATTTTATTTGAATGTGGCTTGCCAATAACGTCAACTCGTACCCAGACAACCTCGCACTCGTCAAGTGCTGAGTTTTCGTTCGATTCAAAAGAGTATCGACTGCATGCGGAACCATCACCGTAAGCATATTATCCATGACCAATCCTGCTGATTGTCGGATGGAGACCGCAGCTGCCGCAGTTGCTCTCAAACAACTCGGCAACGCTCTAGCTACTGGGTCCAAGGTCGAGGAAAAATATGCACATGGACGTTGCTTACCACCAAAAGGTTGCGTTAAGACACTCAAAGCACAACCTTCCCTCTCGTGAACATATAACGTAAACGGCTTACTGTAGTCAGGAGTACCTAACACAGGAGCCGAACACAATGAATCACGCAGTTCAGAAAAACTTTTCTGACATTCTTCCGTCCATGGTAAAGGAGTTGAAACATCCTTACACGTAAGAGCCACTAATGGTTTTGCTAGCAATGAAAAATTAGGAATCCATTGCCTGCAGTACGACGTGATACCTAGAAAGGCACGCACATCTCTTTGGGTTTTTGGCACAGCCATTCGCGCAATTGCTGCAATTCTCTCTGGGGTCAATCTCCTTCCCTCCTTTGACAATAAGTGACCTAGATAGGTTACTTCTTGACAACAATATTGGAGTTTAGAAGGTGACACCTTGTGATTTAACTCACAGAGATGTTGCAGCAACGACACCGTAGCAATTTTGCAAATGTCCTGAGTATCAGCAGCCACCAATAAGTCGTCGACGTATTGGATCAAGGCCGCACCAACCGGCAACCTAAATGCATCCAGTTGACCCTTCAAGGCTTGGCTGTAAATAGATGGACTTTCACAGTAGCCCTGAGGAGCGCGTTTGAACCGGAAGCTACGTCCACCGAGAGAGAAACCGAAAAGGTCCCTGCTCTCCTCAGCGATCGGGATGCTGAAAAACGCATTTTTCAAGTCAATCACCGAAAACCATGATGCAGAAGCTGGAATCAGAGTCAGTAGCGCCGTGATGTCAGGCACAACAGGAAATTGAAGAACCACAATTTTATTCACCTCCCGTAAATCGATAACAAAACGATAAACAGGCGGTTTTGAAGGATCAGTACGTTTAAGAATGGGCAGCACAGGGCTGTTGCACACGTTTCCCCGAGTCTCTTCAATAACATCTTTCTCGATCAAATCATAGATGATCGCTAACAGTGCTCGTTCACCATCAAGGGAGATACGATATTGGGGAATACGTGGCAAACGCACATTAGATTTCAACTGTACAACATAAGGGGAGATATCAAGTAGGCCCACGTCATTCGGACCCGTTGCCCACAAAGATGCAGGAAGAGAACTCAATTCCGGTGGAAGCTTATCGAGGGACAAATACATAGGAGAGACAACCCTCTCTCCTAACGTAAGTTTTACACCCGCAGGAGAACAATACAAAGTCGCATACAAACGTTTAAGCAAATCCAGGCCCAGTAGATTTTCACCACAACCAGTGGTTAGAATCAACGGAGCTTCTAGCGCACGTGGCCCAATTTTAAGGGGCAAAGGGCGTGAAACTGGATTGCTAACAGGGGTGCCAGAGAATCCAACGGAAACATTTGTTAAGCCAGACAAAGGTGCGCCAGGGAGTTTCGAATGCATGATAGAACTTTTCGCTGCACCAGTGTCCAACAGAAAAGGCTCAACGACGCCCGATGTAGCAACTGCGACGTAAGGCCCTCTCTGATCAACCGGAACTGATACCACTCCCTCTCCTTGTCTTTGGCTGTCCTAGTAATTACTGTCGTCAGTTCCCTGATCGACGTAATAATCGTCTACATTGTACTGCGCAGATCGTCCTTGCGATGATCCACGTTGATCGAAACAATTATTAGAATTGGATGAGTTATCTGAACGATCGTTCTGAGCACCACGACCTCTACCACGTGATGCCTGCTGTGAAGCACCACGACCTCCTCTAGACGAGTTACCATTGCTACGTTCATTTAGAACAGGGCAACTAAATTTAATGTGTCCCTCCTGTCTACAATAAGCACATTGATTGTACCCTAACGATGATCTTTGGGAGGAGGAATCATTGCGAGTTTGGGATCTGTTCGATTGCGGCTGCAATCTATTCTGTTGTGAATTATTCTGATTCGAACGTGGAGGATACGCTTGCTGAAGCAACACTTTAGTTTTGAGCTCTTTCGTCTTTTTATCAGCACGGTCATTCTCTTCTTTCTCTCTATTCTCATAGTATTGCGCCGTAGCCAATATCTGAGCCGAAGTAGAAACGGCCCATGCACTTTCCGAATTCTTTAACTTATTGCTCAAATCGGGCAATAAATTCGAAACAAATTTGTCCACAAACAATCTCTGACCACCCTCAGTACCCATATCCTGTCCACTATGGTCGATGAATGCTTCCTCGAACCTCGTAAAGAAGTCGGAAACACTCTCATCTTTCTTCTGCTTACAAGCTGACAATTTGTCCCAGTTTACCCTCATAGCTGGCATAAGCGTTTTCATCAATGTTATTATTCTTTGAGGAAGAGCAGTAATCAACTGGTCGGGTTTAGTAGCAGCCGTTTGTCCGGCATCTGCCGCTACAATGGCAGCCCAATCACCGCCTAATTCATTCGGATGGTTTTCCTGCCGAATCTTAGCCCATACCGGTTGCGGTACGACATTGCCGAACAACATATCGATATCGGAAAGATTCATTACCGTAGCATCTACGAGCTGCGATAATTCTTTGTAATACCCTGTAGGATTTTTGCGTGGATCAGGCAAAGATTGCTTCACCTGTAGCACTTCCGAGCGTTTCCATGGGAGATGTATCCATACTCTCTCGAAGTGCGCCAATACCGGAGGTTGAGCATTAGGATTAGCTGGTATCCAAACCGGTGGAACTTCTCGCATGGGATATTGGCCAGACTCGTCTGGTTGTTTTTCAATATCCTCAACGAACAATGCATGAGGGATCGGAGCGGGACGAAAAGATAGCAATCGTTCAACAGCACGTCGAACGTTGGTATCCACTATCAGTCCATTTGCGAACTGAAGCTGAAGATCAGAGAGAGCGGTGAGCACCTCGTCAGGCGCATCGGCCGCTATCTGATCATAAAGGAACTTACACATTTCATTGAACACATATCTCTGGGTTGGTATATTGAATTGACAAAATGTATCGAGGACAACACGGGGTGGACATCTAAGAGGGTTTACCATCCAACCCATCGCCATATTATATAGCGCAACGCGTTCTCTGTTTCCAGGAAGCTGACTACGTCTCTGAGGACCATCGGAACCAGCGGACCCGTGAACAGGTCCGAGCGAATGGAAGAAGCTAGTCGCAAGAGGAGAATTGCGACTACGAGTAGAGGGAGAAGAATAAGACACAGGACTAACAAGAGAAGGAGTAGAAACAGTAGCAACAGCAGGAGTTAACAAAACAGGAGCAGTAGCGTGAGCAGTAGCGGGAGCAGGAGTATATGGAAGCGGAGGAGCAGTAGGGATAGAAACAGGCAAAGGAGCAGGAACAGTCAGAAGAACGGGTGCAGGTTGAGGAACAGGCGGTGGAGGAATAGGCGGAAGAATAGGCACGGCAGGAACCACAGGAGCTGCGGTACCCTGTACGTACAGAGGTGGCGACTTCATAAGATAAGACATTAAAGGATCCTCAACTGCCTCTTCCTTCTTTTCCGACTCCGTAGGCAAAGCAGGATAACATTTATCTACGGTCATACGCTGTAGTCTATCAAACACTTCCTTATCCTTAACCTCCTTATCTCGCTGAAATTGCTCTGCTTTCTTCACTATGGTAGCAACATTATCTCGCTGATTACGTTTAGTCTGTCTGATTTCTTTCTGTCGGGCTTCTTTGCGCCACAACCGAAAGGCATCAAACATGGCCGGCCTTGACTTTCTTTCGAACAATTTAATCTCTAGATTATCTAAGATCGGTGGCCAACGAAGGTCGCCGTCCTTCTTTGTGTATTTAATCCAGTAATCATTAAAGGTAATTGGGCCTAGCCCATGTTTACTATAGAGCTCATACGTGGGAGTTCCAACCGGAGGTATCGGACACGAGTCCTCCAGTCGGGAATCCGTACCACAAGGTCTGAAACAACTAAACAAAGTACTGCGACCAGGCATCTTGCACACTAGCCGAGTTTCACAAACTTCAAGGGTTACGGGATTTACCAAGTCCCAGCAAAGAACAAAACCCTCGGTTTTCGGCGGCTGCAGTCGTCAAACAACACAACAAAGTACGCTAGCAAAGTGTCACCGACAAAAACACTCACACAGCGTGAACCACAAAAACACTCGCTAAAGTGTCAACAACCAAGAACTCTGGGAGCGACCCACAAATACTTAACTCAAAAATCGGTGGCGTCACCAGGAAGGCCCGTCAGTCGTCTCGCTATACCAAGGTCTACGCCAGGCGCCAAAACAGGTCTACAGTCAGGGCAGCAGTCCGTCGCAGCCGTCCGGAGGCGGGAATCTTCGCGGGAAAAGTCTTCGGGCCACTTATTTCGACAACAGGATCGATGAAGCGGAGTGCACCTTCCCTCGGAGATTTCACACGAAGTTCCTCACGATCGTCGGGCTTGGACCGGTACCACTGATGCAGCCCCACGTTGGGCGCCAACTGAAGGACTGGGTTCTTTAAGACCCAGCGGTGCCAGGGCACAACACCTGAAACCTTCGTGGGCAACCTGCTCCGGCGTACGAATCACAGAGACACGGGACACTTCCTTCGACGTCAAAGATTCAAGGTTTATTTGCTGCAGGGAACACAGAAGTCACGACAAGTACACAACGTGCAACTTGGGGAGACTGCTTCAAATTGGTTCTGTGAATCGCTCCTTTTATACAGTTTTTACCCATAGAGTTACATTGAACACAAAAGTTTACAACCCGGTTCTCACCATTATCCCCCAGAGGGGTCGCTTTGGTCACTTTGAAACACATGTGGTCCAGAACATAAGTGCGGAAACATTTGGCGGTTCCCAACTGTAAAAACCATCTTCCCACCATTAGCGAATTCCAATCAGCAGTAAAACAGATCGAAATAGGAACAAGGACAGGTGCAGAGGAAGACGGAGACAGTGGGGAGATCGGAAAGGGTGTAAAAGGGGAGGTATCGGGAAACACGAGATACAGGCATCAAAGGGACGTGCCTAATGAGATGCACGGCTGAGACAATAAGTCCGTGCGGCAAGATGAGCCTCGAGCGGCGCTATCTGCTTTACAGTAGCATCCCCCTCGTCATAAAGACACTTACAAAGAACATGTGTCTTCCGCAAATATCTTGGGAGTCCCAGGGTCGCGAAGCGGACAACGTCCGTTCGCTGGCTACTTGAGGGCAAGAGACAAAATGGATGCCGTATCTAAGATGGAACCCGTGGGTACAGATGAAAAACTCACGTAACAAACGAACGGTTTAAGTTAGCACAGCGAAACTGCGCACACTTACTAAACTCGTCTTTTGCGGTTCATAGATACCAGACTCGACCATATTCGTGCGAGTCGAAAACACCACTTACAATTGTCACGGAACCTCACGGGCAGGCCTGCTTGGGTTGTTTCTGCTTGCTGCTTCGTGTGCTGTAATATGACTGTGACACCTGTGAACCGTGGTCACTATCATCAGATGTGGCCACTACCTTGGGGGTGGACAAAGGCCCTTGAGCAGGAATGGGAATATGTGCCTGTTGAAGGGCAGACGTCAATGTGGAGGACAAGGCCTGGACAATACGGTGCAGCCCACCCACGTCGGAATGTATGCCCTCCATGTAAGCAACCACCTGGCCGAGGTTTTTGTCATGGTCACTAAAGGCATTGAGTAGAGCTGTCTGGCCCACACAAAGCTGGCGCAGGAGCTCAACAGACTCAGCACCGAGGGCAGCAGGGGTGTGTGAATGAAACTCTTCCCCTCTTACTGACACAGACATGGGCAGCACCAGAGGAAGTGGATGGGAAGGTGGGCACTTGCCGCTGTGTGGTTGAAGATGATGCAAAGTCTCCATTCCCTGTGCCCGTCAACATGGATGCATCCCCGCTGGCATCAGATGATGTGGTACTTTGTGTCTCAAGCAGGGATTCCTCCTGAAGACTCCGGTCCCCTTCTGAGGTGCTGGTGACATCTGTGTCACTGGGCTCCCGTGCAGCTATCTCACCCCCACTGGTGTCTGTCTCCTGGCCCTCCGTGATCACTGGTGAATCTGCATGAGAGAGAGAGATGCATGGTCAGGTTAGTGGCAGCAACAGTACAAAGCTATGCAATCAATGCAGTATAAAAGAGGACCAAGTCGACATGTTGCACACCACACTCTGCAATCACATTGTGGCAACTCACTACATAGACCTCATAAGTGGATGTAACCCAGATTATATGTCATGACTCAGCCATGTCATGGCCACACAGCACAACACCCTGCCTGTGACGGAAGTCCACCAGACATACAACTTCCTCTGCGCACACCTAGTGACATGGTGTGGGGACACCACTTGTTGCCACTGACAGATATGGATGGAACAGGAGGGGACAACACAGACACCAATTATGGCATGAAAGTTCACAATGGGAAATAGCCAATGCCAACCACCATGTAATACTTTGAGACCCAAAGACTAATGCACATTGTTGTCAGATGTCTAGGCCTCAACATTCATGGTGCATTCAATGTACGCATACATGAAGTCACACTTCGATTGGGAACACTGCTATTCACTCCCAATTCAATTCCCCCAGATTACCACAATGCTGAATAACCAGGAAGAACAAAAAACAGACGGCAATGGCATTGCACAGCAGGGAGGCTCACCTTTGTAATAACAGTTTGGGCAAATGCATAGCACTGGCACCGACCCCATTAGCCACTTACATAACACTGCATTGCACCACTCCACCAACATCACCTAGGCCAACACTGGCACAGGCCCTGTACACATGCATCCGCTCACAGCCAAAGTCACTCACCCCTGCCTTGCTGTTGATGCTCCTTCAGATGTGCATCAGCTCATGATGAGTTACTGCCAAGATGCGGCCCATCAGTGGTGTCATGCTGCACCGTGCCAACTGCCCAGTGCGAAGGGGCAGCCCAAGGTAATCTCTGCCAGGTTCTTTGCCAGCCAGCTGATGTCGCCCCACCTCTTGTGGCAGTGGGTGCGCCGTCGGTTAGATACCCCCAGAGCTCGCACCTCTGCTGCAATGGCCCTCCACACAGATTTTCTCTGTCCTTGCCATCCCTGTGGACATGGAACACCTGTGGTGGTATTTGGTGGGGAGGGGTCTCTGGCAGCAGTCTCTGGAGGCAGCAGCAGATGAGGTGTCTCAGGCAGCAGTCCCTCTAGGCAGCAGCAGATGATGGGTCTCGGGCAGCAGTCCCTGGAGGCAGCAGCAGATGAAGGCTCTCAGGCAGCAGTCCCTGGAGGCATCAGCAGATGCGGTGTCTCAGGCAGCAGTCCCTGGAGGCAGCAGAAGCAGGCCAGAGGTCTCTGGCAGCAGGCTCTGTGAGCAGTGGAAATGTGAGGCTCACTCCCACACATATATAGCCCCCTGGGGTCATTTCAAAGGTGACAAGATGCAACAATTGGTTTTCCAGGTCTGCCTCATTCAAAAGCATCCAATGACTGCCTCCGTGGTGGTGGTGCACGCCTACCGTGATTTTGAAAATTTGCATCATGCCACCGTAATCATCGTTCCTATTGGCTCTAGGGCATGCTACATGGCGGTGACACACAGCAGGGGCCTGGGGTGTGCTACCGCGATGGTGCATCTTTTAAATGCCCCCAATGACTGCCTCTGTGGTGCCGCAGCACGCCTACCGCCATTTTCTAAATAGTATCATGCCACCACAATTGTCGATCCCATTGGCTCTAGGGCATGCTACATGGCGGTGACACACCGCTGTGGCCAGGCGGTAGCTACCGCAATTTGGGGCACATACAATGACATGAGGCACTGCGATTTGGTGGAGGAGCATGCCAACCGCCAGTTGGGCATGTCTCCATAACAATGACTACCGCACCTGTGTGAATGGGGGGTAGTGGTGACACACCGCTGGGGACAGGCGGTAGCTAACGTGATTTGGGTCACATACAATAGCAATGTTCATCGGGAACACTTCAAAAGTGCACAGTGGCCACATGGTGAAAGGCGCATCATCATGCACACAATGCCAATGTTCCATTGACTCCGCTAGTGCCTACACATGGCATGGTTGTGTTTGTGTGATGTACATTGGTCTGTAGTCCCTAACATGTCACAAATGCATTAGATGGTTGATGAGCCAGACCAGTGTTGTAGTGGACTCCATAATGTGTATACATGTCAATGTTTTGAAGGGCAGTGATGACCTCGGCAAGGCTTGTCTCACTGTATGATGCAGTTACTTGTTAGTGCTCTTCTGTCTGCTCATACACGCATTTGTCTGTTCACCTACAACTGTGTTCATTGTGTTGTAGATGTGTGGCAAGTTAGCATGATGCATTGACAGTGGTGTTGATTTGTCACACATTGGCTGGATGCCACACTCCCAGGTGTGCACATGTGAAATGTGGCCATATAACTATGTGCATTCACATTGACCTATGTGGTGTTTGTGGCACTTGATTATTGTAAATAGGGAGATGTGCCCTCTGTGTAGCCCAAACGTCCTGCCATGTATTTCTGGTGTGTCACTCAAATATCAAGTCAGTCTTTGTTTTTTCTGTGTCATCCAGAACGGGATTTGCTGTGGCCATCTCATGATGGATTTCATTGACTTGTGTTCACTTTCATCTCAACTAGGAGGAGGTCAAATCTGATTCGTCACTTGACACTGCTGGAGGACATGGAGGATGTGGCGATCATTCGCAAATTCCGTCTAGATAGAGCCACCCTGAGGACCCTTTGTGATATGTTGGAGCCCCACCTGCAGCCTCACAGGACATATCCAACAGCTTTCACCCCAACTTATAAAGTGATGGCAGCCCTCCATTTTTTTGCCACTGGATCGTTCCAGGAGACTGTGGCCAGTGCTGGTGGGATGTCTCAACCGATGTTCAGCATGGTGCTGCGTGATGTTCTGTCCGCCATGATCATCTACAAGGACAGATATATCCATTTCCCCAGGGGTGCAGAATTGCCAGCTCTAAAGGGATACTTCTATCCCCTTGGTCACATCCCCCATGTTGTTGGTGCCATGGATTGCACACATGTCGGTATTGTGACACAACAGGCAAGTGAGCACATTTTGCGTAATCACAAACATTACAACTCCATCAATGTGCAGGTGGTGTGCTGGCAGATATGATCATCTCGCATGTGTGTGTCAAATTCCCCAGCTCAGCCCATGATTCCTACATCCGGTGGAACAGCATTGTGCCCAGGCTGATGGCTTATCTGCTTCCCGAGCGTGCATGGATTGTGGGTGAGTATGCCTAGACGTTTGTCGTGCTGGGTGTGTGACTTGCTGCCCTCTGCCTGTGCAAAATTGGAATGTGTATTTGTCATACCTAGGTGACTCTACATATCCCAAATGTCCATGGCTGCTGAGCCCACTGCGGAATCCCTGTACCCCGGCTAATATCCTATATAATGAGGCCCATAGGAGGACATGTCGTGTGGTGGAGCGTACTTTTGGTCTGCTCAAGTCACGTTTCTGCTGCCTGGAAAAAACCATAGGTGCACTGGCATACTCAACCTGGGAAGGTGTGTCAGATCGTAGGGACATGCTGCATGCTCCACAACCTGGCCATTCTCAAGGATATTTCCCCGCTCCTGGATGATAATGAGGACCCAAGACCCCGCCTGCACAACAACCTGAGTCCAGTAATGAGAACATCTGAGAGAAGAAAGGTGGTGACATGCATCAACAAATCATCACCCGCTACTTCACTAGGAGGTGGGTGACAAAGTCCAACATATTCATTGTCTAGTGAAATTGCTGTTGGCGTAAGGTTGTATGTGCGAATGGTAAGAACAGCCAGATGTAAAGTCACCTGTGTGTGGATATGTGACTGTGACATGTCATCTATGAACGTATACCCAACGTTCATGTTGACACTTTTTCCCCATTGTGTTGTCTGCATGATGGCTTCTGTTGATGGTTGGTGTAGTGTAATGTCTGTGATGCCACACTCACACCGGTGAATGTTATTCTGTTGTGTTTCCCTAGGTGCCTCAAACTGATCCTTTGTACTTTGCATACTTTATGTACATTTCATAGACTGTACATCCTGCACTAAAGGCAAAGCTGACACAAGAGTGTGTAAGGTCCTTTATCTCCAAAGTTGACATGTGAGGGGGTGGGCAGATTTACATAGAGGTGGTGATGGAGCAGTGAGGTGTCAGTCATGATAAATTAGATGAAAGAGTAGATACCGCATTGATGTGGTAACACAGACCAACAGACATGTGCCATACACAAGGCAGTGTAGGGAAGGACAGTCCAAACAGTCAATGCAGTGGGAAGAGGGTTGCCATCAGGGCTTGCTCCGTGACTGGCATTTGGCTGGTGATTTGCCTCCAGAGACTCCCAGGCTCTTCTTAGGATGGCCCCTTGGTCTTTTGGCTGGGGGGGACCCTACTGTGGTACCAGCGGCGTCTGAGGACTCACCCCTCTCTGTGGCCACAGGGGAGGATGGTGAACTGTCATCCTGCAGCCAACAAGAGGGGAGTGGAGGTGTTGGTTGGGACTCAGGCCTGTCACTCAGTACCCCCACTTGCTGGCCCATGAGATCCACCAATTGTCCAATACGTGTGTCTATGGACCTTATCAGCAGGATGAGCTTGCGTAACAGATCGTCCGACCGGCCACTTTGTCCCTGGGCCTGTTCATATTCCCCAAGGACTCTAGTGATGTGTTCCAGGGATGGGGTCCCAGCCTCCTGGTGTCTGGGGGTGACCCTTGCCCTCCCACCTGCCCTGCTGCCACAGACCTGTTGCTTCACCACTGTGGGTCACCCCACACTCTTCCTGCCATCCTCAGTTTTTTGTGTGGGGTCCTCATCCCCTGGGACAGAGAGGGTGTTGCAGGTGGCACTGGTGGTGGTGGTGGCGGTGGACGCACAGGCCATAACTGCAGGGGTGTGCTGTGCAGTTGGTGTTGCAGCAGAAGTGATGGTGGGGAGGATGAGGTCCTGGGACCAGTTGCTCCCTGGCACACCAGATGGGCCAACCTCGAGCTCATCGTCCTGAAAATCCTGGGAGTCTACATCCGAGAGATGATGTACCGGGGGGGAGACAGGCTCTGCTAGTCGTTGATGTTATCCTCAGCTGTAAGTTCTTGGTCACCTGTGGATTAGATGGGGAATGATCATTGTTGTGCACTGTGCAAGCATGCTGTTAGCTGTGTGTCATCCACAGTCTGTACAATACACAATTGACTGATCTTCACATTGTTTTCTATGTGCACTACTGTGCCTCCTAACATTGTGCAGAGGTACATACATTACTTTACATTTTATTGAGAATCAATGCATACCATGCAAATGGTGCAGTAATCTTTCTAAATATTGAAATGGTCCTTGCTGATTGGGCCACATGGCAATGCACTGATCAGTGTGTGCTGTGCATGGTTGTGCCCAGTCTTCCTTTTGCATATGCATGGGTGTGTGACTCTTTGGCAGCTGTGACAGTTCACTTTGTTTACCTGTGTGCACACTGTACGTGTCAAGCGAGGTCGGTGTGCATATTTGTGCTTTGAGAGAGTTGGTGTTGTCATATGGCAGCATTTCATTTGTGACAAATGTGTGGGTGCACGTACAGGCTACATAGCTATTAGGTGAAGGTAAACAATGCAATGTCTTCCAACTGCTTCTGGGTGATGTGGGGGAGTGATCTATCCTGCTCGGTGTGGGACAAGGGGCATGGTGGGAGTACTGGTAGAGGCCTCCCTCCCCCAAACAGCCCTCACAGGGAAGATGGCTACCTACCTGTTAGTTTGATGAGGGTGAAGTAATGGCTGACACGGGCTTGTGGGTGGGGTGGGGGATTGCTCCATCCTACTGGGGTGATGGGACAGGGGGCATGGTGGGAGTAGTGGTACACGCCTCCCTCCCCTACACAGCCCCCACAGGGAAGATGGCTACCTACTTGTTAGTTTGATGAGGGTGATGTAATGGCTGACACAGGTTTGTGGGTGGGTTTTGGGGAGTGCTGGATACTGCTAGGGTGTGGGACAGGGGGCATGGAGGGAGTAGTGTTACAGACCTCCCTCCCCCAAACAGCAGTCACATAAGAGATGGCTACCTACCTGTTAGTTTGATGAGGGTGATGTAATGGCTGACACAGGGTTGTGGGTTGGGTGGGGGAGTGCTCCAACCTGCTGGGGTATGGGACAGGTGGCATGGTGGGAATAGTGGTACAAGCCTCCCTCCCACAAACAGACCTCACAGAGAAGATGGCTACCTACCTGTTAGTTTCATTAGGGTGATGTAATGGCTGACAGAGGCTTGTGGGTGGGGAGGCGGGGGAATCCATCTTGATGATGCTGTGGTACAGGGGGCTTGGTGGGAGTAGTAGTGCAGGCCACTCCCCAAACAGCCCTCACAGGGAAGATGGCTAGCTACCTGTCAGTTTGATGAGAGTGATGCAATGGCTGACACAGGCTTGTGGGTGGGTTGGGCGAGTGCTCCATCCTGCTGGGGTGTGGGACAGGGGGGCATGGTGGGAGTAGTGGTGTAAGCCTCCCTCCCACAAACAGTCCTCACAGGGAAGATGGCTACCTACCTGTTAGTTTGATGAGGGTGATGTATTGGCTGACACCTGCTTGTGGGTGGGGTGGTGGAGGGCTCCATCTTGATGATGCTGTTGGACAGGGGGCATGGTGGGAGTAGTAGTGCTGGCCTCCCTCCCCCAAACAGACCTCCCAGGCACGATGGCTAACTACCTGTTAGGTGAAAGTGAACAATGCAATGGCTTCCAACTGCTTCTGGGTGGTGTCGGGGAGTGCTCCATCCTGCTGGGGTGTGGGACAGGAGGAATGGTGAGAGTAGTGGTAGAGGCCTATCTCCCCCAAACAGCCCTCACAGGGAAGATGGCTACCTACCTGTTAGTTTTAGAAGGGTGTTGTAATGGCTGACACAGGCTTCTGGGTGGGGTGGAGAGAGCTCCATCCTGCTTGGGTGTGGGACAGAGGGCATGGTGGGAGTAGTGGTACAAGCCTCCCTCCCCCAAACAACCCTCACAGGGAAGATGGCTACCTACCTGTTAGTTTGATGAGGGTGATGTAATGGCTGACACATGCTTGTGAGTGGGGTGGTGAAGGGATCCATCTTGATGATGCTGTGGGACAGGGGGCATGGTGGGGGTAGTAGTGCAGGCCTCCCTTCACCAAACAGCCCTCACAGGGAAGATGGCTACCTACCTCTTATTTTGATGAGGGTGATGTAATGGCTGACACAGAGTTTTGGGTGGGATGGGGGAGTGCTCCATCCTTCTGGGGGGTGGGACAGGGGTCATGGTGGGAGTGATGGTACAGGGCTCCCTCCCACAAACAGACCTCACAGGGTAGATGGCTCCCTACCTGTTAGTTTGATGAGGGTGATGTAATATCTGACACAGGCTTGTGGGTGGGGAGGTGAAGGGTTTCATCTTGATGATGTTTTTGGACAGGGGGCATGGTGGGAGTAGTTGTGCAGGCTTCCCTCCCCCAAACAGACCTCCCATACAAGATGGCTACCTACCTGTTAGGTGAAGGTCAACAATGCAATGACTTCCAATTGCTTCTGGGTGTGAGGGAGTGCTCCATCCTGCTGGAGTGTGGGACAGGGGGCATGTTGAGAGTAGTGGTAGAGGCCTCCCTCCCCCAAATGGCCCTCACAAGGGAAAATGGCTACCTACCTGCTAATTTGGTGGGGGTGATATATTGGCTGACACAGGCTTGTGGGTGGGTGGGGGAAGGCTCCATCCTGCTGGGGTGTGGGACTGGGGGCATGGTGGGAGTAGTGGTACAATTCTCCCTCCCACAAACAGACCTCACATGGAAAATGGCTACCTACCTGCTAGTTTGTTGAGGGTGATGTAATGGCTGACACAGGCTTGGGGTGGGGTGGTGGAAGGCTCCATCTTGATGATGCTGTTGGACAGGGGGCATGGTGAGAGTAGAAGTGCAGGCCTCCCTCCCCCAACCAGACCTCCCAGGCAAGATCGCTTCCTACCTGTTAGGTGACGTTGAACAATGCAATGGATTCTAATTGCTTCTGGGTGGGGGGAGTGCTCCCTCCTGCTGGGATGTGGGACAGGGGGCATGGTGAGAGTAGTGGTAGAGGCCTCCCTTCCCCCAAACAGCCCTCAAGGGGAAGTTTGCTACTCACCTGATATTTTGATGAGGGTGATGTAATGGCTGACACAGGCTTGTGGGTGGGGTGGTGGAGGGATCCATCTTGACGATGCTGTGGGACAGGGGGCATAGTGGAAGCAGTAGTGCAGGTCTCCCTCCCCCACACAGCCTTCACAGGGAAGATGGCTACCTACCTGTTAGGTTGATGATGGGGATGTAATGGCTGACACAGCCTTGTGGGTGGGGTGGAGGAGTGCTCCATCCTGCTGGGTTGTGGGACTGGGTCCATGGTGGGAGTAGTGGTGCAAGCCTCCCTCCCATAAACAGCCCTCACAGGGAGGATGGCTACCCACCTGTTAGTTTGATGAGGGTGATGTAATGGCTGACACAGGCTTGGGGGTGGGGTGGTGGAGGGCTCCATCTTGATGATGCTGTTGGACAGGGGGCATAGTGGGAGTAGTGGTGCAGGCCTCCGGTCCCCAAACACACCTCCCAGGCAAGATGGCTGCTTACCTGTTAGGTGAAGGTGAACAATGCAATGGTTTCCAACTGCTTCTGTGTGGGAGGGAGTGCTCCATCCTGCTGGGGTGTGAGACAGGGGGCATGGTGGGAGTAATGGTAGAGGTCTCCCTCCCCCAAACAGCCCTCACAGGGAAGATGGCTACCTACCTGTTCGTTTGATGAGGGTGATGTAATGGCTGACACAGGCTTGTGGGTGGGGTGGGTGAATGCTCCATCCTGCTCGGGTGTGGGACAGGGGGCATGGTGGGAGGAGTGGTAGAGGCCTCCCTCCCCCAAAACAGCCCTCACAGGGAAGATCGCTACCTACATGTTAGTTTGATGAGGGTGTTGTAATGGCTGACACAGGCTTGTGGGTGGGGTGGGGTAGTGCTCCATCCTGCTGGGGTGATGGGACAGGGGATCGCTACCTACCTGTTAGTTTGATGAGGGTGATGTAATGGCTGACACAGGCTTGTGGGTGGGGTGGGGTAGTGTTCCATCCTGCTGGGGTGATGAGACAGGGGGCATGGTGGGAGTAGTGGTATATGCCTCCCTCCCCCACACAGGCCCCGCAGGGAAGATGGCCACCTACCTGTTAGTTTGATGAGGGTGATGTAGTGGCTGACACAGGATTGTGGGTGGGGTTGGGGAGTGCTCCATCCTGCTATGGTGTGGGACAAGGGGCAGGGTGGTAGTAGTGTTACAAGCCTCCCTCCCCCAAACAGCCCTCACTGGGAAGATGGCTATCTACCTGTTGGTTTGATGAGGGTGATGTCATTTCTGACACAGGGTTGTGGGTGGGGTGGGGTAGTGCTCCAAGCTGCTGGTGTGTGGGACAGGTGACATGGTGGGAGTAGTGGTACAAGACTCCCTCCCACAAACAGACCTCACAGGGAAGATGGCTACCTACCTGTTAGTTTGATGAGGGTGATGTAATAGCTGACACAGGCTTCTGGGTGGGGTGGAGAGCGCTCCATCCTGCTTGGATGTGGGACAGGGGTCATGGTGGGAGTGGTGGTACAAGGCTCCCTCCCACAAACAGACCTCACAGGGTAGATGGCTACCTACCTGTTAGTTTGATGAGGGTGATGTAATATCTGACACAGGCGTGTGGGTGGGGAGGTGAAGGGTTTCATCTTGATGATGCTGTTGGACAAGGGGCATGGTGGGAGTAGTTGTGCAGGCTTCCCTCCCCCAAACAGACCTCCCATACAAGATGGCTACCTACCTGTCAGGTGAAGGTCAACAATGCAATGACTTCCAATTGCTTCTGGGTGTGAGGGAGTGCTCCATCCTGCTGGAGTGTGGGACTGGGGGCATGGTGAGAGTAGTGGTAGAGGCCTCCCTCCCCCAAATGGCCCTCACAGGGAAAATGGCTACCTACCTGCTAATTTGGTGGGGGTGATGTAATGGCTGACACAGGCTTGTGGGTGGGTGGGGGAAGGCTCCATCCTGCTGGGGTGTGGGACTGGGGACATGGTGGGAGTAGTGGTACAATTCTCCCTCCCACAAACAGACCTCACAGGGAAGATGGCTACCTACCTGTTAGGTTGATGAGGGTGATGTAATGGCTGACACAGCCTTGTGGATGGGGTGGGGGAGTGCTCCATCCTGCTGGGTTGTGGGACTGGGGCCAGGGTGGGAGTAGTGGTGCAAGCCTCCCTCCCATAAACAGCCCTCACAGGGAAGATGGCTACCCACCTGTTAGTTTGATGAGGGTGATGTAATGGCTGACACAGGCTTGGGGGTGGGGTGGTGGAGGGCTCCATCTTGATGATGCTGTTGGACAGGGGGCATGGTGGGAGTAGTGGTGCAGGTCTCCGGTCCCCAAACACACCTCCCAGGCAAGATGGCTGCTTACCTGTTAGGTGAAGTTGAACAATGCAATGGCTTCCAACTGCTTCTGTGTGGGAGGGAGTGCTCCATCCTGCTGGGGTGTGAGACAAGGGGCATGGTGGGAGTAATGGTAGAGGTCTCCCTCCCCCAAACAGCCCTCACAGGGAAGATGGCTACCCACCTGTTCGTTTGATGAGGGTGATGTAATGGCTGACACAGGCTTGTGGGTGGGGTGGGTGAATGCTCCATCCTGCTCGGGTGTGGGACAGGGGGCATGGTGGGAGTAGTGGTAGAGGCCTCCCTCCCCCAAACAGCCCTCACAGGGAAGATCGCTACCTACCTGTTATTTTGATGAGGGTGATGTAATGGCTGACACAGGCTTATGGGTGGGGTGGGGTAGTGTTCCATCCTGCTGGGGTGATGGGACAGGGGACATGGTGGGAGTAGTGGTATATGCCTTCCTCCCCCACACAGGCCCTGCAGGGAAGATGGCCACCTACCTGTTAGTTTGATGAGGGTGATGTAGTGGCTGACACAGGCTTGTGGGGGAGTTGGGGAGTGCTCCATCCTGCTATGGTGTGGGACAAGGGGCAGGTTGGTAGTAGTGTTACAAGCCCCCCTCCCCCAAACAGCCCTCACTGGGAAGATGGTTATCTACCTGTTAGTTTGATGAGGGTGATGTAATTTCTGACACAGGGTTGTGGGTGGGGTGGGGTAGTGCTCCAAACTGCTGGTGTGTGGGACAGGTGACATGGTGGGAGTAGTGGTACAAGCCTCCCTCCCACAAACAGACCTCACAGGGAAGATGGCTACCTACCTGTTAGTTTGATGAGGGTGATGTAATGGCTGACACATGTTTCTAGGTGGGGTCGTGGAGGGATCCATCTTGATGATGCTGTTGGGCAGGGGGCATGGTGGGAGTAATAGTGCAGACCTCCCTCCCCTGAACAGACCTCCTAGGCATGATGGCTACCTACCTGTTAGGTGAAGGTGAACAATGCAATGGCTTCCAACTGCTTCTGGTTCTGCTTCTGGTACAGCGGATTGTTCCACGGGGGCATCGGGGATATCCTAATTTCCCATGCGGTTTCTCCACTATGATTGCGGCGGGTTGTTGATTTTCCGCACCGTTTCTGACCATTGCGGTCGGATTTTGGACATCACCGCCTGTGACGGGTGTTTTTTATTTGCCGACTACCACTGCGGTCTTTTTTGGCGGTTGATCCTAATTTGACCGCAGGTTTATCCACGGTTGGGGGGGGTTTCCGACCGCCATCCTAATGGGCCCCTAAGTATCACATAAATAAATATTATTAAAAAAATGTTTTTTAATTATCAGAATTAAATAATTAGAATTACATTACTTCTAACCCTATTCCCCTATAAACCCACTGTCATGAAGTGAATATAGGTTAACTAACCTCCTCAGCTGGATACAGCAGGAGCGATGACTGATGCTTGTTCTCCTTCTTCCCCTATATGGAACCACCTGCGAGTACTCATAAACTCATACAGATTGCACCACACCAGGGGAAGGGGAAAAAAGGTATAAAGAAACAATAAAGTTCAGCAGTTTGAATGTTCAATTCTGAATTGGTTGGGAGCTGTAGGGATCTCACTCGTCTCTAGCTCATGAATCCTGCAAGGGAGAGAGAACACGTCATACATACAATACACACTTCCTGCGGTGTAGATCAATATGACTATGTGTGGACATAAACTTACATGTTAAACTGCCGCAAGTATTCTTCAGAAGAAAGCTCAAAATGTAAAAATAAAGAAAAGCAAAAAGAAAAGTACACAAGCGTAGAATTACTAAAATCCGTGATTGTCTGTAGTAATTAATTTCACTTGTTTGTACATTGTTCTCACACACAATTCTGGACTTATCTGTAACCAGATGGACTTCTGTTTTTTTTTAGTCTTGATTATTTGGACTCATACGATAGTGCTGAACCTTCCCCAACTCTGTCCGTATGAGAGAATGGGCTCCAACTTAACCCAGGTGGGTTTCACTCCCACACGTAGCAATCAATAATACATAATACCTCCAAACGATATAAACAATCAGCTTCTAATCAGCTGATGTACTCTCTTGTGGCCAGAGCACTTCTTGATAGCGAAAAGAACCCAAAAGGAAGTCTCAACCGAATAACAACGCTTCTTCGCGCTTCCAGGAAACCCGGCAAGTTCTCCCTAATCCAGCGCGGCAATGCGCTTACCTAATTACCCCAGACGGCTCCAGTCATCCAGCGCCGCAATGCGCTCGCTTCCTAATCCAGCGCGGCAATGCGCTTACCTATTTACCCCTGGCGGCTCCAGTCATCCAGCGCGGTAATGCGCTACTCGGTATCACTCGAACAGGGAACAAAAACGGGCTCCACAGTAACGTGAAATATCCAGAAAACACTTGGCTACGATATCAGGTGACAAGCACCTGATTGAGGAAGAGGAGGGATATTAGAAGGTAGGACAGAAGGAAAAGGAGGAAACTCACATTCCCTCAGCATTCTGGGAAGTGTCGTACCACATACTTTCCTCGTGTGTGCAGTCAAAAGTGGGTGTAAGGTGACACCCATAACCCAGAGCGGAACTAAAAAACACAAAATGTATTTAATTAAATGTAATAACTACTGAACATGCAACACATATATTTAAAAACATAAACAGTACATATATAAAAAAATGACATATACATTTAAAATAAATACTGAAATACATAACGCTAATTAAAAAACAATATTTTAAACAACAATTTTTTTGCAAATTATAATGACTTCTATATTTTAAATATGTATATTACTTTCCTTCAAATCAATATTCTTAACATCGATAATCTTGACATCGATATTTCCATGTCACGATATTCTAAATCTGATATTCTTGTCTGTCGATATTTGCAACTCAATATTTTGCCTAAACAGTACTCCATTTTTGCCAGTAAAGCTGGCCCAAGGTGACTTCAGTGTACAAACGTGCACTAATTTTCTACAAAGGATCTTTGGGGCCCATTACGATGCCAGACGAAAAAGGCATCCATCCGCCGTGTCCAGGGCAAAAATCCACCCGCATAACCCTCGGCATCTCCGTCTGTCGAATCATGATGCAATGCACGCAAAATCCCACCAAGGAGGTTGGAACACACAAATGACCGTCCGCCATGCTCGGAAAAGATGCAGATCCGACCGCACCGGACAGGGAAAGCAGTTCAAGGGACTGAAAATTCAGCTAATGCTGCAGAATGACTGCATAGGCAATTATGATGAAACCGCGGAGCTGGAGGACGGAGCATTGCATACCAATTTCCTTGCTCCCAAATGAAGGGTGTAGTAACAAACTGAACAGAGATGCACAAAGTGTGCCTGCACTCAATGCTGCCACAATCACATCACACACGCCACAATGAATCACACCAAATGTCCATTGGCAATTTAAGCCATGCCCAGCAAAAGACATCTGAGAAGGGCCCTTGTTTTTATGAGTCCTGAGAAAACAGAAACGTTTTGAGGAGCTTTCGAAACCTCAGGTAGCTTGGTTCAGTTTGAATCCTGACAGGGAGGGCATTCCATAAGATTCTCGTGTTGACTGAGAATCGGCGCCCCCCTGTCCGGGCCTTCTCGACTCTCTGGACTATGGCCTGATTTCCGTAGTCCGAGCGCAGCGACCTGCCAGCTTTGTAAGTGCGAACGAGACTCCATAGAATAGGGGGCCCCTTACCCTGTAAAGATTTATGGGCATTACACAGGGACTTGAATTTAATCCTCTCCCGTATTGGCAGCCAGTGAAGGGCTCTGAGTGCAGGTTTGGCAGAGTATCTAGCAGATGTACCAGTAAGCAGCCTAGCCGCCGTATTCTGGACGCGTTGAAGGGTATTAATGGTCACTTCTGGGGCAGCCAAGAAAGGGGCATTGCTATAGTCTAGTCTAGACAAGATTAACCCCTGGATGAACAGCTTCCTCGACTGCGCTGGTAGTAAAGGAAGGATCTTTCGGGCTGACCGAAGTAGGCCTACGCATATACCAGCTGTCTTTTTTGTTTGAGTCCTAAATGAAAGGTCCTGCTCAAGCCATACTCCCAAACTTTTAAGTTCGTTCTTTGGGGTAGGAAAAGCCCCCAGGCTGGCCTAAGAGCATGAGCTCTGTCTTTGCTCCATTCAATTTGAGTCGAGATCTGCTCATCCATGAGTAAATTTCCGAGAGGCAGGAATAAAGATTTTCCGTACAATGCTTGTCTTGGGAAAGCGAGACGACAAGTTGCGTGTCGTCTGCGTAGGTGATTACTTTAATCCCAAAGGGAGTGACCACATCCTCAAGTGGGGTCATGTATGCTTTAAACAGAGTAGGGCTTAACGACGAGCCCTGCGGGACCCCACATTGGAGGGGGGTTAAATTGGAGCGTGCGTTGCCTTCCCAAGCCTGAACAGTTCTATTCTTCAGGAAAGATGTAAGCCACAACAGAGCCATACCTGCTACTCCCAATTTGGACAAGCGCTGGATTAAGATCTTATGGTCTACAGTATCGAAGGCTGCACTTAGATCAGGGAGGACCACAACCGCTGATCCTCCTGAATCCAAGATGCACCTTACCTCCTCGACCACTGCTATCAGGGCAGACTCAGTGCCCTGACCTGGGCGAAAGCGTGTTTGGGAGTTACGTAGTAGCCTGTTGGTTTCCAACGGGCTACTAGGGGAATATTTATCCAACATGGTTTATCCAACAATGTCCAAAATGTTTTCCAACAGGCTACAAGAGGAATATTCATCATGGTAAGTAACATGTTAACTCACATTGCAATATATCATGAGACATGAATGTGACAATCCATTGACAAAGTAGAGGAACCTGAAACGCCACAAGGAGAAGACGGTGATTTGACATATGATGGCAGTACAGGAAAAGCACTGACCTAGGCAACACTGTAAAAGATGCATAACATTCAACACAGGGCCAACATTATTAACATGGACAGAAGGGGGATGGGAGCACACAACTTCACCTCCCAGCACAGTTTACCCCTCAGCATCCTGGTAAATGCACTGCAGTTGAAATGCTCACTTGTCTTTCCGTGGAAGTGAGTCACCATGGCTGGATGCAGCTCATTGCTGTCTATCCCTAGACACATGTGTGTCACATTATCGTCCTGCATCAGTAGGGGTTGGAGACATTGTAAGCAGTGTCTGCTGCAGGAGCAGCCACAATCCACAAGGATCTCTGTACCTCCCCTTTCCCAACTCAGGTGAAACACTGCAGTCCAATGACAAGTAAGCATTATGACTGAACTGCATTTACCCTAATGCTAAGGGATGAACTGTGTTGGGATGTGAAGCAGTGTGCCCCCATCCCCCTAACAACATCAATATGGGCATGACAGCAGTTGTCACAGATTACATAGCGCAGACCAATGAAATCCTGAGCAGTGTGCCCACAAGAGCCAGCATCATGACACATCCTGTCATGTGGATAATAGTTACATTGTTGCATTCACACACTCACGTACTGTTGCACAGGGAATTACATGTGACATGTGCGATTCATTCATGTTGAACCACATGAAAACCAGTCCGTGACAACATACCCACGCTAAATCTATGTACCAACCGAAGTTACCTTCCCCTGAATGAGTACGACTGCTGCGGTCACTGGGGGAGGCAGCACGTAGATAGGGACTGTTGCAAGCAGTGTTCCTTGCTGTAGCAATGTTCTCCTCACTCCCCCATCACTCCCCCTCACTCCCCCATATGTGATTGTGGTTATTCATTTGTGGCCTAAAATACCCACATCCAAAGCATACTTCAATCAGTGTGCAGGCTAAATGGGCTTTTGTTTATACAAGTACTAGCTCCCACATCAGCCCGGAGATCTTCGAATTCAATGTGTCTTGACCTTCCCTCGCGATTTAGTCACTTCTGGACACGCACTCTCACTTTTTTTGCAGGGAACTAGCACACAAATTATTGATAGTTTCTGACACTGAAGACCGCTGTATATATTTTTCAAACTTATGGGCTCTGGCCTTGTCCCTTCATTTCATGCTATTGCTGGTGTCCAACCGGGTGTAATTCCTCCAATTTGCATACTGCATTTAGCGGTTTCAGATCATTACTTTGGCTGTACAGCTAAGCGCTGGTTCTGAGATTGCTCTTACACCATGTCTGATCGTCCTGTGGTCCAGGCCGACCCCGGTCAGTTGCAACTATACCGTGACAGCATGAAGCTTCTCTTTGGATGTGTCCCATTAACTGTGGTTTGCATCAGATTTAGGCTAACATTTAGCTATGCCTATTTCACCTGCGTGCAACCTGTCTTTGCCTGTTGCAGATGCCCCTATCAGTGGTCCATGAATGTCTGCCTTTCCAACACATCCCTCGCTGCCCTGGATCATGAGCTGTGGGTGAGTCCTTTGTTGGTCCGCGACCAGGACTGCTTCAGTGATACACGTTTCTGGGATGCCTTTCAATTTGTCAGACAGGCTGACAGCTGCGCCTGCGCCTGTGCCTTTGGACAATAGCTCCTGTGCCATGCCTACATTAAACCTCTCCCAGGTTACCATGGGATTCTCCTTTCATCCTTCATACTGCTGGATTGGATGGTGGTCTTTTTTGCTGAAGACGATTTGGATCGTCTTTTGGAACTGATTGCCTTTGAAGTTGCCTGTGCCTTCTTGGATTCATAACTACTTCACAGTCACTTGAACTGTTGGTGACTTATTCAATATCCTTTTGCCTTTTTTATGCCTACTGACAGGAATTGTCATTCAGCTCTCTGACTTTTGCCATGCCTGCATTAGCTTTGACTCTGCTTACCTCTGTGGTCTCCTTCGCTTGGTACCAGAGAACTGGGCAAGAGGAGGAAGTCATCTAACTGTCATGGACATTATCGACTGGCATGAGCCCAGCTTACATTATGCAGCTGAAGCGCAGGAATATTACAATGCGTAGTTGTTTTGCACGTACCTTAGTATATGCTTGTCACATGAGAAGTCTCCTCATAGCTTGCACTCTGCGGGGTCCTGGAGTACTGGCTGAAAAATCTGTCTGTGATTGGAGAACATTGTCCCTTGTCATTCTGTTCTGTTCTGGCCCTAGAACTCCGACTCAACAAAGTGTCACAGCTGCTAGGGGACACAGGTGCCTTTTAGATGTCATGGGAAGGCGGGCTAGTTTCCCCATACTTGGAGAGTGATCCATCCAGTGATAAGAGCGACACAGCACATGGGATGTACATTTCACCATGTATAGGCTGAAGAATGGGATCTGCTGACAAAACCCAGAGGCCAGGGACATCCCATTGAACTCCTTCCTGCAAGGGGTGGGGGGGATATGCTCGTGGGTCTCTGTCCAGAGGGATTATTGATGTGATATCTAGCTTCATGTGCTATGGATGTGTCACGATGGTAACTGTTTTTTACTCATGCATTCTCAGCTTGTTGTGGCTTGTGTGTAGCATGTTCTGTAGTAAAAAAAAACACATTTTGAAGGGTTTCTTGTCTTCAACTTATCTAATTGTGTACAGGTGCCCGAGTACCTCTTTTTGAATAGGAGAGCTAGTGGGCCACTGCAGCAATTCATTCCTTTGCTTCTGGGTGCTAAGTCCCTGCCTGGCCAAGTTCTCTGATCCTGCACCTAGTCCTGTATGTGTACAGAATGCCAGCAACAAATATCAAATTTGTGAGACAACAGCAAGGCATGCAGACCCAGTCATAGTTGCTCATTTTTACCTTCCACTCAATGGAAGAAGTTGACAATGAGCTGTTGACGCTATTCAAGGCCTTCCTTCTCACCACTGTCATTGTCACTGGGCACGTGTGGGTTGGGAGCGGGGGGCTGCTGTTGTTCATCGTAATCCAGATTCAGGGGGATACTGCTGCACAAGGCCAGGTTGTGTAGCATGCAGCAGTCGACTACCGTCTGGTATGCCCTCTGTGGTGAGTACATGAGTGCACCACCAGTCTGGTCCAGGAACCTAAATCTTTACTTCACCAGTCCTAAAAGTGCGCTCTACCACATGACGTGTCTCCCCAGTGCATCATTGTATTGGACTACCCCTGGTGTTGTTGGATGCCGCAGTGGGGACAGCAACCACGGACGATTGGAATGCCCAGAGTCACCTAGTTGTGAGACAAACAGGCAGACAGTGTGATCTGAATATGTGAGGAGAGCAGCATGTCACACATACATCACAGTCATTGACACAGCCCACTCACCAACAACCCATGCCTGCTTGGGCTGCAGATTGGCCATCAATTGGGGTATGGTGCTGTTCCGCAAGATGTGGTAGTCGTGTGCAGACCCAGGATACTTAGCACACACAAGTGGGTTGATTTGAAACGCCTGGCATGCCACTTGCAGACTGATGGAGTGGTAGTGTTTGTGCATACATAAGTCCACTTGCCTCTGGAGGAACAAGGGCAATATGGGTGCCATCAATGGCTCCCACAACATTTGGAATGCCTCCTAGGTCATAGTACTCCCTCTTCACAGCTGCCAAATCATCCCTCCTCACGAAGTGGTCCTGTCTGTCCTTGTAAAGAATCAATGCTGACAGGACATCACGCAACACCATGCTGTACATGGACTGTGACATCTCGCCGGCGTTGACCAAAGTGTACAGGTAGGACCCAGTAGCGGAGGAATGCAGTGCAGCCATAACCTTCACTGTAGCTGACAATGCAGCCATAAATATTATTTTGGGCTTCAAATATGGATCCAAATGGTCACATGGGTTCCGTAGTGTGCGGCGATCCAAACTGAGTTTCATGATGATTTCGATGCCCTTCATCATCGTCAGGTCGATAACAGCGCGAAAGATGGGTGGTCTCCTCCTACGTATGTCAGGGTACAGAAGCATGGGCTGAGTTATAGATGAGATGTGGTGAACAGCTTACCCAGAGACTCACACAACCACAACTTTGACAGGACTCATGGTCAAGTGAAATGCACTAGTGACCTCCATTCAGACGTTGTTTTTTGTCACTCACTCGAATAATTACAATTACTATTCCAACACCAGTGAGTGGAACAGTAGGGAAAATGTTGGATAGCAGAGAAACAAAAATTACAACATTTAAAGAATAGAAAAATATAAATAATCTTAAAAATAAATAAACAATATTTAAAAAATATCCAATTAAATATTAATCATTAACATTAAATATATTATTTACATATAACAAAAAGGTACAATTATTATCAAAAATAAATTAATAAATACATTTATAAACAATATTTATTTAAAAGAAGCAAATATTAACAAACAAAAAAGTATTTAAAACGTAAATGTATTATCTTATTTCCTACCCTAAAACATCACACCAATATAAAAAAGTTCAACATTTTTATTTAAATTTTGTCCGAGAATTATTAATGAATTTAAAAAAATTATGAACACAAAAGTAATAAGCATTCATTGAATACACATTCTTTAAAACTATAATATCCACCATTTCCACCTATTACACCATTACACATACACAATTACTTACACAATCACCATAATTAATTACTAATTAATTAATTAAAATGAATTAACAACTAATTATTAATTTGTCAATTAAAAATAAATTACTTTCCACCCTTCCCATAATTTTCACCTATAAACACCGCAACACACACCTAAAATGAATTACACAATTAACACAATTATTTGCAAATTAATTAATTAACAACTAATTATTAAATAATTAATAATAAATGTATTTACACATTTGATACTGTAACATCTCAATTCAACAAACAATAATAAAGAAAACGTATTCAATAAATGTAATAAAATCAAATTACTTCCCACCCTATTCCCCTATAAACCCACAACCGGCTACGGAACTAAAAACATAAAATTCAAATACAAAATGAAATAATAAATTCTAAAAATAATAAATACATTTTAACACATATAACAAAAAGACAAACAATTCTCATACAAAAAGTACATACATTACACACATATAAAATATATACTAATATACATAACATTAATAAAAAATCAATATTTTTAACATCTACTTTTGCAAACGATATTCGAAATTTTTTAATTCGATATTACTTACCTAAAATTGACATTCTTGACCTCGGGAATTTGTCTGTAGATATTCTTGACCCATAATATTTTTGCCGCATTATTTGTGCAATTCGATATTTTTGACTCAATATTTTGTCTCTGCACCGTGTTACTACATGGTCTTGGTAAGTAGTGCTGATACCTTTTTTTAATGCATATCAACCATGTCTACATTTGTTGGTCTAGTAGCAGGAAAGTACAGCCTAATTGCTGTGAAGTCCAAGTTTTTATTCTACATGTGATTTGGCCTTCTAGTGTACATTTATATATGGCATTCACTTAACTGCTTCATAAAATGAAGCTTGACTTTTGCCTGCACCTGTAGTAATACTGAACAATTCCTCTGTAAGTACATTTTTTCCATTTTTAGTACACATGGGGCTCGATTCCGATCCGGTAAAAAAATCCACCGTACGATTCGTATTCGTAGCCCTTTCCGTACGAATCGTACCCGTCCGTCCGAGTCGCGTAGTACGATCCGCATTCCATGAATCCGTCCGAATCGTCACGATCCGTACGTATTGCAAGGCTGAGACTGTGAACCGTACGACCCGTACACACGCCGTACGACCCGACGAGTACGATCCGGACCCGGGAATCAGGACGCGATTCGTACGGTCCACGCCAAGTAAGGGCGATTCGTACGGAAAAGCGCACGATTACATACACCCCGTACAGCGGTACCCCCCATGAATGCAGGGGTACGGCACGTACCCCTGCGATCATGGGGTGTACGAGCCGTACCCCCATTGTACGATCGGTGTACGAGCCGTACCCCATGTACGATGGGTGTACGAGCCGTGCCCCCATTGTACGATGGGTGTACGAGCCGTACCCCCATTGTACGATCGGTGTACGAGCCGTACCCCATGTAAGATCGGTGTACGAGCCGTACCCCCATTGTACGATGGGTGTACGAGCCGTACCCCCATTGTACGATCGGTGTACGAGCCGTACCCCATGTACGATCGGTGTACGAGCCGAACCCCCATTGTACGATCGGTGTACGAGCCGTACCCCCATCGTACATGGGGTACGGCTCATACACCGATCGTGCAATGGGGGTACGGCTCGTACACCGATCGTACATGGGGTACGGCTCATACACCGATCGTACAATGGGGGTACGGCTTGTATACCGATCGTACATGGGGTACGGCTCGTACACCGATCGTACATGGGGTACGGCTCGTACACCGATCGTACACTGATCATACATGGGGTACGGCTCGTACACACCATGATCGCAGGGGTACGGTGCGTACCCCTGTGATCATGGGGGGTACGCACCGTACCCGGGGGGGGGGGCGTTCCGTACCTGTTTCGGCACGAACTCTGCTTTTACGGCTGTTTTCAGCTCCCGTAGAAAAAGGCCCGTACGGTGCGTACCCGACACGTATCGTACTTGCTGGGTCGTAAAAACCAGCCGTGAACCGTACAGATGTCGCGTACAGCAGGTTCCAAGGGAGAATCGTACGGAGATTAGCGTCGTACGGTGTATTGTACGACTCGTACGGAGTACGGCTCCTGGTACGAATCGTACTTCGTCGTATGTACGGGGGACGTTGCAGGGTACGATTCGTACGGGAAAAACGCTCCGAACGGCTATTCGGAGCGGTTTTTCCTGAATCGGAATTGACCCCATAGTAAGCTTCAATGCTTTGTACATTCACCACTCAAAAATAAGCATGTTCCTCCAAGTAATATTAGACATATAGAGGGTGCCATCTTAAGAATGTTCATAACTCCAGGAGTAGAGGATGCTGTAGCATTCAAATGGAAGGTAGCATGCAAGCAGAAGCAAATAGAGAGGTTATCACAGAGCAGGATCCTAAATGCAAAATGTGAATCCATCGCTCCACCCTTAGAGGCAGAGTTGATGTCTGCCTATCTTTGACTCATTTAACTGGAGATAGGACAAATGACGTAAGACAGTCTACAGACCACAAATGGGCCCATCCCAGGTTCACACAATCAGCTATCCTTTACTATGCACACCTGCCTTGGACTCAATCTCTGACGAAGGTCTTCTTTTGTACCGCAAATGTTACACAACTTGCCTGTAGCTGTGAAAAGTATATGCCAAAACATATTCGATGAGGCCAATCACGGTAGAAAAATGAGAGAAAACCAGCCACTGGCCTGCAAACCCCAAGCATCTGGCGGGACAATGCAGCATAAAAACCCCGGGAAAAATACACCAGAAACAAGCCAAAGCATGTAGCAACATAGATGCACCCTGACCCAGTGCAGAGGTCCACTCCAACCCTACAACCGCCACAGAACACCAGCAAGGAACTACGGGGTCGGGAAGGACAAGGAGAAGAGGGAGAGGAAGACGGGGTGCAGACCGCAGGAAAACAAGACCAGCGTCATGGAGGTGACAGAACACCACCAGCAACTGAACCACAAACAGACAACCTGCAATGCAGTCGGAATGCAGAGGAGGCCAACCCAAGAGGCCAATAGGCGACAGCATGACGTGACTACCTAAACCAGACACCAACCCTCTGCCAACAGGAAGGCAGCAACAGTGACAGGATGTGGCAGTCCAGCGCCACCGGAAGAGCTGGAGAAAAACCCAGCCCACAGTCATTAGTGTGGATATGGTGCAAGGAGTAGGGAGTACGGACACGGCTCGAGAGGATCAGGCACAACACCAACAGGGAGTGCAACAAAGAGGGCCTGGGGGGACGGGGGGAGATGGGCACAATGGCACACATGCACAAGGAGCATAGCACACTGCACCTGCAGATAAATCCAGCACCCCCAAACAGTCACAATGTACACTGCCATACAGTCTGCATGCAAACTAGCACAATGCACCAAAATATATGTCAACACAAAGGCAACTTGCACCTCCCCTTCACATCGCAGAGGGGCACACAAGACCTGCAGCAGAGCACATAAGACAAAGAACCTGTGATGCCTAAAACAACCACCACACCGTCAACACCGACGCCCTACAACAGCACATGGATATCCCACGCAACTCACCACCAGGACCCGGACAGCCAAGCTACTCAGAGGAGAACATCGAGCCTGTAACAGACCACAGCAGGAAGCACCTGCAGGCTCAGCAGGCTCACAACACTTCATCCACTGTCACAGCGCACTCCAGGTGCCTCAGGAGAACACTGACAAGAACCGCAGCTCTGTGTAGACAGAAACATTAGCTACGGAACTACATATCCCATGATACCATGGGGGACGTGCCGTCAATGGCGTCACGACACACGCTGGAAGCCGGGTTAAGCGCTTCCCGGGTTTCCAGACCGGTGCCATTAACTCTTGATTCATATCCTGCAGCAGAGACGGTGTTAAGAATCTAGTAGGGGTGCTCTTGCACCATTTTCTATTGCCTTATTCTCGTATTCCCTTTGTGCTTGGCTCCGTTCTTGAGCGGAAGCAGACAGTAAGCAACCCTGTTGGACGAGCCAGGTTTTAGGCTCTTGCAGTGTTTTTTCCTTTACGTGCCTTTTTCCTGCAAGTGTTTGGATCAGCGCGCCCTGAATTCTTTTTCCTGAGATGCCTATTTCCTGCAAGCGCTAGGAGCAGCGCGCCCTGTAATCACATCGAGGATTTGGGCTTGGTAACCCCGTTGGATGAGCTAGACTTGGCCCTTGCATGGTAACTAGGTGCTTTCTAATCCATTTGGTTTGGCCCTCGACATCAGAGGGGACTTGCTAGTAAAAACAGCTGTGTGGCTGCGCAGCTGCCCTAACTTGATTGTTTGTTCTGCCTTGCTTGAGTCCTTGTTCCTTGGCATGTATGAATTTAATACAGCCAGGATATTGAGGGAGAAGTACATGTGAATAACTAGCTGGTTTTCTTATGGATCTTGGATATCACCTTTATTGCTTTGGTACCTTTTTTTTAGTCGTTCATATTTTTGGATGCAAAGTACTTAATTACTGATTCCGAAAAGAGAGACTTTACCCAGAAATGCCTATTGGTACAGACTGCTCGATTCTATCTACGTATTGTATCACTGTTTGCTTATTATCTTTTATAACAGGGGCTTGTTGAGCTCCTCGGATGACAGAACCAGGACACATATGTAGGGGTCTATCATCCTTCAGGGCCCACCAACACCCCACTAAGGAGACCCACACTGCCATAGAGACACATGCAGATGCACATGTACAGCACAGATCCACGCCCAGGGGCGCACAATTAGCAGTCACACACCCATGTTTGCTGTACGTACAACGGCCTTGGCCACTCCCCTCACGAATTGAGTGGGTGACGACAAAGCTACATGTCCAAGCCCCAAACCGCTGCCTCCGGTGACATGTCTGCATCCGATGTACACAACACAATGTAAAGTCGTAGGGCCCAGGGCCCATATCCATACTACAAGACCACAGGGAGACACGCAGAGATCATGTTGAACTTGCTACGGGCACATGCGCCCGTCCCCTTTATTGGTAAGGCCACATGTACAGTGACACCTGTGCTGGATGAGTGTGGGGTGAGTGTAAGCCAACACGCACGGAATGTCTGGGGTTGGCAACCACTTGGACATTGGACAGCAGTGCAATGCAAACAGAAAACACATGCAATACAGAGTCAACTACTGAGCAACATGGGGTGAGCCGGATAAAGTCCAGAGGACAGCCAACATGCAAACAGAAGTGTCAGTGAGTCGAAGAGCACTGGGCTGTGGACAGTAAAGACGAACGCGCTCATGTGCAGAAAAAGTCTTGGATTGTATCCCTTCAATACATTCCTGATGCAGATACTGTGCTGTGCTGTGTTGCACGACCTGCATCATCCTCACCTTCAACGTCTCAGGGCGCCCACACTGTTTGAGGTGACATACCTGAACAACCGCTCCACAGCACAAAACACAATCAGCTATGGACAAGGGCTTGTGGTGCACTGAGTCACTGGCAGCTGGAGTGCTGAGCAGGGAATGGTATCCACAATATGCCTGAAAAGCCACGAAGTCTGTCAGGACCACCGCCTCAACTCTGGCAGATGGGGTTTAGAGGTGGTCCTTGCGGGGGTGGCGTGTGCCTCCTGCGGTGATGCGTTGTCTGGGCCGGTCTGGACTCGCTATGGTGTGTGAGCCCTGGTGGGACGCATTTGGACCCGCAGGCTGCGTATAGCGCAAGGGCAGAGAGTCATGGCGTTGATGACCCCAAGGCCTACGCCTCAGGGGCCAGCCTATGTCTCCGGGGAAGGGGTCCTGGACTTGACCAGCACAGAGTTAGTGGCCCCGGATGCACTGCGGCCGGCACAGGCACCCAGCCATGGAACAGTGACTTGCAGTGCAGTCAGATGGGCCATGCGACTTGAGCGGGTAACCATTATTGTCTGAGGTGTATGTTTTGAAGTGTTTTGGGGGACAGTGGCAGATGTCCTCCAGGGTAAGATGCCGAACGGTTTGATTTTATCTGTAAGCAACATTGGAGGAGTAGAATGCGACAGCCCGATGCCACCAACAGTTCCGTATCAGCTACATGGGGGTGAAAACTGCCCCCTAGTCCAGAGGCTCAGACTCCACCACTGTTCGACCAGAGAGTGTCCATGAATGTTGGGGAACAGACTTAGTGGCACCGGGGCTGAGTGGGGATTTAGACTGCGTTGACGCCGGTACACTGATATGGACGCCACTGCTGAATCCTGACTCTGTGACCTACTGGACCGCAGTGTAGGCCGTAGGCAGCTATCAGCAGTGGCCCACAGCCATGTATCTTTGGCTCACGATGCACAGCGCTAGTGACACCAATGCAGTTGTCAGTAGTGTGCGACACCTCTGTAAAAATGATATTTTTCTCTCAGGCAAGATGCAAGACAACATCCTCTTAGGCTTCTCCTTGCATGCAATCATGTGTAATCCTCCTTTGCATACTTGATATTCAGTTCCAAATCTATGGCCTTCTCAAGCACAGCCTAGGCCAAGAGCAGTGTAGGCCGGAGGCAGTGGTCAGCACGTGCCACTCACCTAGTATCACCGGCATAGGTTGGTGGCCCACTGGCCTGCCTAGTTCAGGTTCAGTGGCACCACGTGTTGGTCACCTCTGTGACTGTGAGGCTTTCATCCAGACTGAGCCGCATCTTCCTTTTACTCCTCTCCTTCCGACTACTGGTGTAGACTCAGCAATTCGGGATTCGTGACTAGGTGCTGAATGTGAGACCTACTGGTCCAGAGGATAGTCCTGATCCCTCATCCACGTGTCGTCGGCTGGCGTTGGACAGGGTTTGTGGCAGCACGGCTCACCAGATGGCTTTGGACAGGGTTTGTGGCAGTATGGCTCACCGGATAGCGTTGGACAGGGTTTGTGGCAGCACGGCTCGTTGGATGACATTGGACAGCATGTGTCACAAGATGCGCATATGGCACTATGCCTCACTGATCGAAGTGGGTCTGGTGCAGTGGCCATTGTCCCTGATTTGGACTCACTGTCATTCAGGAGACAGTCTCACATATGAGACCACTGGGCCGCAGAGGTCGCCGGTAGAATATGCAAACAAGAAAGGAGTAATGTGGGCCAGCTTCGGGGGGACAGCGGTGGTCTGAAAGGCTGGCCAGGTCGCAGGCCTCAGGCTTGGAGCTTACACAGACACGTGGTGGGCCCTCCATGACACACACCGGTGTCGGATGCTGATTAGTGTGGCCTGGCTTCGTAGGGTCAGGCCTGACAGGTTTGTGGTCCAGCGGGCCGGGGTATGGCAGGTGCACTGGATCTCAGGCTACTCCGCTAATGAGGATGGCATCTGCCTCGTGGCGAGGTGGGAGAAGCCACCCTGACAGAGATGTTGGGCTTTCCGGGAAGAGGACAACGCCCAGGGCTATGTGCTTTTTATTCACACCCCTTCGCCGGCTCATCCCACTCTGCTCACACTTACGGGTGGGGCGTAACAGGCAACATTTCCATAAGGACCCCACTGCCTGGGGTGACATGGTTGCATTCACTGTCCACTACACTCCATTCACCAGACGCGTATGTCGCCGTGGATATGGGTGTGTTCTGCATACTGCGGTTTGTTTAGCACTTTGCCGCCAATCTTGGCAATGTGTACTTTCCCAATCATGGTTCTACTGCATCCTTCACAAATGCCTGTTTGCCTCCTCTCCCCACATTCGTCTATTTTGTGGCTGAGGTGCCATGCCTTAGATTGGTCATGTTCACGGCTTGCCCAGATTGCCATTGTGAGTTGTTCTATTGTGTCTTGTGGGTGGGCATGTTGTTGTGCATCTTGGCTGTGGATTGCAAGGTTGTGGAATTGAGGGTAGTGGGGTGTTAATTGGGAAGTTGTCAAGGGGCTGTGCATTTCCCTTGGTGCCATCTTGGGACAGTTGCTTGCTGTTGGACTGCCAGAAGGTGAAGGGATCATGCACACTGGCTGTGTATTTGAAGGGGACATTGGTGAAGGTCCCACGGTGTTCTGATGTTGCCTGCAAATTGATGTGTGACGTGTGCTTCCTGTTGCGCTGATTGTGTTCTGTGTCGTCAGGGGGCACAGGTGGGACGTGTATGCAGTGTATTACCCCCAACACATGAGTGCATCCGGCTATGGTGTATGGTCCTTGCTTGATCTCCAGCGGTTCCTGTGCATTGTGCTGGTCATACGGGGACTGGGGTGCCAGGGTGATGGCGATGTCCATACAGGTGTCCAGACAGGTGTGGGGGTCTTGGATGTGGCTGGCTGTTAGACTCCTAACATCCTCCTAAATCCTCTGACTCTGGGGGATGTTTTTTGGGGTGTGCCAGGGGCCAACAGGTGGTGCACAGCCAGCAGCTTGGTGTGGGATGGGATGTTGGTTGTCCGCTGTGTTAGTGCAGTTGGTCTGTTGGGCGATAACGTCCAGGATGTGTAGGATGGTTATTTCTTTCAGCCTGTAGTGGACAATGTTGAGCCTGTGAGACAGGTGCGTTTTCTGGGGGACCGCTCTCTTTGTCTGCGCTGCCTCTGTAGTGGTCCGGAGGGGGGTGCTGAGTGGGTGTTTTGGCCCTCTGGGTGTCTGTGCTGCAGGTTCAGTTGCTTCATGGCATCTGTTACCCTTCCTATGACGCCCTGGGCTGGGCTCCCTATTGTGGTGCAGGCTGCTTTCCGACTTTACACCAGGTCAGAGCAGGTGTAAATTTCCTGCAGCTAACACGCCTTATCAAGTGTTTTGTGTTCTTATCGCCAATCTGTCTGGTCGTTGTAAAAGTTGAGGTGTGGTGTTGTTGCGTATTTTTGCACAGGAACGCCTACTCTGCATCTCAATAGCGATAGTTGCGGTGGTCCTCTGTGGCTATGTTTTTTGCGGCTGCTTTTGTGGGAAAACTGGTGCTGTGGGCTGTTAGAAACTGCTTGTGAATGGTGGGATACATTTATCACGACTTTGGCTGAGATAAAGTGCCGTTAATTCGGCAATAGATCCTTGTGAATATGCCCCTGAGTGATATTAGGAAACTTCCCACTTTACAACGCAGTTTCCTAGCTTTCCTTGACATAAAAGTCAACCCTTTAGACCTGCAAGGTGTGATGATTTCCAGATGCAAAATGTAGCAGGTAGGAAATCCTCCTGCAAAAAATGTTGAGTGTGGAGGCTGACATCCACTTCTAACTATGGACCTGCCTAAGTGAACGTTTTGGCTAAGGGTTATGTGATGGACAATAGGAGGCTGCTGAGTAGTAGTGGCTATATCGTGGTTCTCAGCATTTTCTTTGGCACCATTTAAATAGTACTTATGTTTTTAGGCTTCACTAGCTAATAAGCACTTCACAGAGCTGGCGATTTGTTCTTAAGAAGAAACTGCACGGCCATTTACTTTGCAATTTTGTACAACCTTAAATATTACAAGTACTTTGACCTCGAAGTGAAAATGAGGTACGCAAACAACTTCAGTGAATCACAATTCCATTTTCACAAAATGAATAGCAGAGAACACAAAGCAGCATTATTAAATATATATTTAATAATAAGATATTTTCGACGAATACAAAATGTTTTCTTTGCTCATACATTTACAAAAATGAAAGTTCAAGTTGTGCCTGCAGTAGTTTGGGACCAATTACAAGCAATGTTTGAGTCTATGTAAACTCTCATTAAAATGTTGCTACAAAACCCCAACAATCTATCAGAAAATTATAAAACATCCTAAATGTCGGCGGCTGATCTAATTTATATATGCATCGAATCTCCTCTAGTGCATTATATATCCAAGAAGTGACAGCAAGAGTAAAAGCTACCCTACGTTGAGAACATTTTCAGCACCTTACATTATATATTTTTGACAGAATGCTACAAGAAATGATTCAGTTATGTGCTACTTTGGATTCATCATACTAGCAGGTAATCACATTTTTTTCGATTAACCTCACATTACCTGCATTAAATATTGCTTGATCTACAGACCAAACATAAATAGTAGACTGTATGCCATTAGTGTGAAACCTGTTGTTTCCTCGGCAATTTCTGAAACATTGCTCCGAAATTGTGAGCTGTGATTGAAATTGACAAACATAAATTCAATCATTCTCTCTTCTTCGGATTTTTCTTGGTAATGCAGCTGAGCTGAGGTTTTCTCAATTCTAATCAAAAGTACCCTGGCCACAAAAAGGAAGATAAATTATGCTCTGTCATCCTGCTGGATAAAGAGACAAGAACACAATGCTACTATGACGAATTCCTCTCATCTTTTGTGACATGCGTATTACATTTCTCCTTACCTTATTACCTGTACCCTACTCTCCAGGGAGTAACTCTCCACATAATCTACAGGGGATGGCTACAGTGTATTGCCTGATACGAATATTCACTGTTTTGTCTCCATAAATATTTTTTTTATTTTAATTAAAGTAAAACGTTACAAAAATGAATAAAGTATATTACATATCACAACGCCTAATTATCCTTCCTATATGGAAAAGAAAACGCTAAATGTGTAAATAGATAGTGTGCGATTTGAAATAAATCCTACATGGTGGCAGCAGGTGATCAATATTCATTAAAATCCTCTTCAAAGCATTTTGAATTCTTACATTGATTATATTTTTGCTAAACTTCATACTTTATGTAAAGTTCTTTCCAAATTTGGATAATTTTCTGCAATACATTTCAAAGGTAATAGGTTTGGCAGGCAGGTTTTTAGTTAAGTTCCATGGCTACATTCCCACCTCCACTCCTTCATAGCACCTTGACGCCACACCCAGTTAAAGATTTTTAATTAGTACCGCCCAGAGTGGAAGTGAAGAAGAGAGTCAACTGTCGGAGCCTTCAGCATAACAGTGATGGCATGAAGTGCCCTATCTTCGATTCAGTAGCCGTGAAAGGGAGGAATCATTAGTGTGGCGTAGTGTCAATGTTGAGGCAGCTCTGGACTGTGGGATCACCTCTCTGGGCATCCAAGGCTTAGATTTACTAGGGCTTTGCGCCAGTGCTAGTGTGACCCAAAGCAAAACAAAGCTACACACTTTCACACAAAGTGATAGCAATGATTTAGTTCCCACCACAAAATGTGTTTTGTACCCAAAACGTAATGTAATGTACTGTAAAAGAAATTTGTGTAGCGCAATCTAATCATCAGTGAGCTGATTTCCCAGCGGTGAGAGCTGATTTTGTTGGTGGTGACCTGCGTGTGCTTCGAAATAAACAAAGTAAAACAAATGTTTTAAAGCACATGCAGGACCCCATCAATGAAATCAGCCCCCAGCTTGGCAAAACACCAAAATGCCAGGTAGCCAGTCCGGCCCCGGTGAAGGTCTCGAAGCTCTGAGTAGGTGCGGAGGGTCAGGTGCATACGCTGAACAGCCATGTCTTCAATTTCTTGCCGAAGGTTGTGAGCATGGTGGCCAGGTAGGAGAATGACCGGCCTCCTGCCCTGCTTCTGCATAAGTGGGGAATGTTTGCAAGTGACCGTGATGCGGGTCGGACATTGTGTGCTGGCAGGTGAAAGTGCACATGGTGGATAAGGTAGGCAGGTCCATTCTGGGGAAGCACTTTATAACAAGAGTGAGTATCTTGAGGTGGCAGTGTTTCTGGATTGTGAGACATTATGTGGGTGCAGTGCAAAGGTTGAGAATAAGTCTTGCAGTGGCTTTTTTGATTTTTTGAAATTTGTGTGTGAGGTCGATGGCAGGCAAACATGGGCGAATTTTGCGAATCTGGCGTTCGCGAATTTGCGTATTTGCGAACTCGCAATCCGCAAAATCCACGAATTCTCGCGAATTTGCGGATTTTTTTGTTTTTATAGTGTTCGCAAGGGTTTCTGCCAGTTCGCGAGGATTTTGTACCAGCTCGCGATTGCAAACATACTTGTCGGCAGGCAACGGTCGCGACTACGTTGTTTCTACGCCTGGTTCATCATCACAGGTTCACAGCACCCTCTGTTTCAACACTGCCACCCTCTGTTTCACCCATGCCACCCTCTGGTACATCAATGCCACCCTCTAGTTCATCATCATCACTGTAGATTATGGGGGGAAAAAGCAAGCACACCTGCCCTGCTTCAACTGACATGAATTAATTTGGGGATGATTTATTAATGTGTCACTGTTTTAAAATTCCAGTCTGGCACCTGCTTCCTTATCTGTAATTTGCTTTCTGTTGCAGTGCAATTTTTTTTTCCAGGACCTTTGTGGACTACTTGTAGCTATTCTATGATCCGCTGTGAGGGTCAGAGCAGGGTCATACAATTGTTGCAACTAGCAACTGAACTCAGGAGGGGCCCCAGTCAGGAAGCACTACAGGGAATGGTTACTAATGATGAATTTAAACTTTTGCACCTGCTGCTGAGTGCTTTCAGTTAAGCAAAACTCGTTTTTCTGCAGAACAGCAAATGTAATGCCCCAAACAAACTTACTTGTGAAAGTTTATTTCTAATCCAAAAGTGATCCAAAGAAAGTCAAAAGGCCTCAAATCCAAAAAAGGGCAGGCAAATGTCAACCTGAGAAGTTATTCTGATAAAAATCATAATTTTCAGAAGGTCTATGCTGCTTGCTAGTGGATTTCTTGTGCAGATTTGCAAATGTTGTAATTTCACGAGTGCGAGATTGTTGCTGCCCGCCGCACCTACATGTTCGCAATTGCGAACTTACACCGCACGCCGCAAAATTGTATCACCAGAAAAAAAAAATCCGCTGCATGTGAATTTGCGGATTTTCGGTAAATTCGCGAGCGTTCGCGGATCGCGAATTTACCGAAAATCCTCAAAATCCGCGAGCGTAACGGATTTTCCGCCCATGCCTAATGGCAGGTCCGGACTGGCTTCCGGGCGTTTTGGCATGCTGCCGAGCTGGGAGCTGATTTCACTGCGTTGGGGGCTGATTTTGTTGATGGGGACTGCATGTTCTTCGAAATAAACAAAGCAAAATTTATGTTTTTCATCACACGCAGGTACCCATCAACAAAATCAGTCCCCAGCTTGGCAGCATGGCAAAACACCCGGTAGCCAGTCCGGCCCTGGTCGGTGGGTATCTAGCCGACTCCATCTTCGCAACCATACTTCGGGACATCATCAACCACTCCTTCATAACCGCCACCTTCCCGGAGAGCTGGAAGAACGCAGAGATCCGCGCCCTCCTGAAGTAACCCACCGCAGACCCCTCAGACCTCAAGAACTTCCGCCCCATCTCACTTCTCCCCTTCCCTGCAAAAGTCATCGAGAAAACCGTCAACAAACAGCTGACAGCCTTCCTGGAGACGAACGGCTCCCTCGACCCATCGCAGTCCGGATTCCGAGCGAATCACAGCGCCGAGACCGCCCTCATCACGGCCACCGACGACATCCGGACCCTGCTGGACAACGGAGAAACCGCCGCCCTCATCCTGCTCGACCTTTCGGCTGCGTTCGACACAGTCTGCCACCGCACCCTGACTACCCGTCTCCGCCACGCCGGGATCCAAGGAAAGGCCCTGGAATGGATCGCCGCCTTCCTCTCAGACAGAACCCAAAGAGTCCCTCTCCCGCCCTTCCTCGCAGAAGCCACCAAGATCATCTGCGGCGTACCTCAAGGCTCCTCAATCAGCCCCACCCTCTTCAACGTCTACATGAGCCTCTTTGCAGCCATTGCACGCAAGCACAACCTCAACATCATCTCCTACGCCGACGATACCCAACTGATCCTCTCCCTCACCAATGACCCCACCTCCGCCAGAGCCAGCTTCCAGGACGGAATGAAAGACATCGCAGACTGGATGAAGCTCAGCCGCCTGAAACTAAACTCAGACAAGACGGAAGTCCTCATCCTCGGTCCATCCATCTCCGCCTGGGACGACTCCTGGTGGCCCCCTGCTCTTGGCCCCCCCACCCAAGCCCACGGACCACGCACGCAACCTGGGCTTCATCCTTGACTCCTCCCTCACGATGGCCAGGCAAGTTAACGTCGTTACCTCCTCTTGCTTCAACACACTCTGCATGCTCCGTAGGATCTTCCGCTGGATCCCCACTGGAACCAGGAAAACGGTCACCCAGGCCCTCGTCACCAGCCGTCTGGACTACGGGAATGCCCTCTACACTGGGACCCCCACCAAACTACAGAAAAGACTCCAGCGCATCCAGAACGACTCAGCTCGACTCATCTTGGACATCCCCGACACAGCCACATCTCCGCCCACCTGAGGGACCTGCACTGGCTCCGCGTCAGCAAAAGGATCACGTTCAGACTCCTCACCCACACACACAAGGCTCTCCACGACTTGGGCCCCGAATACCTCAACAACAGCCTCACGTTATACACGCCCACCCGCCAGCTCCGCTCCGCCAGCCTCGTCCTCGCCACAGTCCCACAGATCCGCAGAACCACCACCGGAGGAAGATCCTTCACCTACCTGGCGGCCAAGACCTGTAACACCCTCCCCACCCACCTACGACTCACCCAAGACCATCTCTCCTTCAGGAAGCAACTCAAGACCTGGCTTTTCGAGCAGTAGCAGCCCCCCCAGCGCCTTGAGACCCTAGCGGGTGAGTAGCTCGCTTTACAAATACTCTTGATTGTTTGATTGATTGATTGATTGATTGGGTATTTTACAGTACAGGGCATTACTGTGGTCTAACCTGCTTTTGATCAGGGCCTGGGTGACAGTCTTTCTGGTGTACAGGGGGGAGTCATTTGAAGATTTTTGTGAGCCTGCGGAGGATATTGAAGCAGGTAGATGTGGCAGCATTAATATGGGGTTTCAAGGAGAGTTTGGTGTCCAGGATGATGCCTAGGTTGCAAGACCAGTCGATGGGGTTCAGGGTGGGTCACAGGTTGGGTGGACCACCAGGTGGTGTCTCTGGGGTTAGCTTTTGTGTCAGAAAATGAGGAATTTCGTTCTTTCAGCTTTGAGTTTTAGGCAGTTTCTTGCACACCTATGTGGCGACTTCTGTCATTCAGGGCTTGAAGTTGTTTTTGATGTTGATGGGGTCATCTTAGAGGGACATAAAGAGTTGAGTGTCATTGCTGTACAAGATATTGTTGAGTCTATGGGAGTGGGTAATCTTCGACAGGAACACAAGGTAGATATTAAAGAGGGTGGGGCTGAGGGATGACCCTTGTGGGACTCCACAGATGACTTCTTTGGGTTCAGGGTGAAAGGTGACAGCCTAACACATTGTATTTCACCAGACTGGAAGGAGCGCATCAATTGGAGGCAGTGTGTGGTGGGAGACTGTGTCAAAAGCTGCAGTGAGGTTGAGCAAAATTAGGGCTGCGTGGTGTCATAGGTCCGTTATGGTGCAAAGGTCGTCCGCTGCAGGGATGAGGGCCTTCTCTGATATGGATGCTGCAAAATCCCGATTGTGAGCCACCAAGGAGTTAGTGCTGTTCAATTAAGTGGGAAAGCTGTCTGTTGATGGCTTTTTCCCGGTTTTTTCCCGGGAAGCGAAGATGAGATATAGGTCAATAGTTGCTGAGGACTTCCGGGTCTGCTGATGCTTTCTTGAGGAGTGGACTGACTTAGATATGCTTCCAGGCATCCGGGAAAGTGGCTGTATGGATGGATATGTTGCTGATGGATGGTAGCGCTGGGCTTAGCATGATGCTGCTGTGTTTGGCAAGATGGTGTCGGCAAAGAGCTAAGTGAGTGGATTCATGAAGCTTTGGTTTATTCAGTGGTCAGCATGGTCCAGATGGAGATGTTTAGTGCTCCTGAGGAGATGGCCTCACATGCAGATGGGAGGGTAATGGGAATAGATGAAGGGATGAAGTTAATGTACATGTTGTATATTTTGTTATGGAAGAATTCTCAGAGCGGAGTGCAGAGGTCCTTCAATGGGGTGATGGAATTGTATGTGGATTCAAGGTGAGTGAATTCTTTGACAATTATGAAGAGCTCCTCAGCGTTGTTGTTGCTGGCTTCAATTCTATGGCACAGGGCCATCTCATTGGCCTCTAGCACCTCATGATGGTAGGATCTGAGTGCAACCTGGTAGGTGCTCCTGCCAGCGTGTTCTTTGCAGTAACTCCATTTCCTTTCCAGCTGTCTGTAGTGTCTCTTAGAGTTCCTGAGTTCCAGTTTGCTGTTTTCGTGTTTTCCTGAGTTAGTTGTTTTTTAGGGGAGTGAGACTGTTGGCACAATTGGTGAGCCAATCGTTGAGGCATTGGGCGTTACTGTCAGTGTTGTTAAGAGAATTGGGGGATGTAGGTTGAAGGTGCTGATCCATGCTTATTATGTGAGGTGTTTCCAGTTGTGGTTCTGGGAAGCGGTTGTTACTGTTGCCGTACTTGTAGGGGTGAAGATGTCAAAAAGAATGATGAAGTGGTTAGGTCCAGGTGAGCATAAGGTTGCAGTTGATTCTTGCTGTGTTGTAGGTAGAGACAATAGATGTGGTTCAGTGTGTGGCCTACTGTGTGTGGGGCTGGTCACAAGCTGTATGCGGCCGATGTTGAGGAGGCTATCCAGTTGGTTGGTGTTGTTGGAATTGGAGAGTTTGTCCAGATGGAAGTTGAGCACCTTACATTATATAGGAGGAGAAAGTTCTTCGAGCTGAGAACGGCAGGGTTGATGATGTCAGTGATGAGGTTGCTGAAAATCCATCATGGGCTCAGTAGTCAGTAGGGGAGGATTCCCTTGATAGTTGAATTGCTCTCTGTTTGGATCTTGAAGTGGATATTTTCAATGATGGTGGTATCTGGGTCATTGGAGGGGGTGCACTTTATGTTGTTTTGTGGATTGTTGTGATGCCTTCTCCAGGTTTAGAAGTTCTGTCTTGGTGTAGGATCTTGTAGCCTGCTGGGATGTTGTTGGGGATGTGTGGGGAGATGACGGTTGAGCCATGTTTCCATGAGAAAGGCAAGATCGGGTGCATGTGTGGATGAGCCCCCAAACCTCTGTGGTGCATTTGTGAAGGGAGCGGGTGTTGAGTAGTATGCATGTCAGTGGTTGGTGGTGCATGTTGAGCGCTTGAGTGTGATGGCCTGGAGTGGGGATGAGTGCTTGCTGGAGGCTGGGGTGTGGATGAGATGAGAAGTGGCAGGGTGAGCATGAGAAGGACCCTATCATGGTATTGGGTGTGGCGTGAAAGCAGTGGTCACTCTGAGTCTGGGGTGTAGGCAATGGAGTTCAGACAACGAGTACTCACGGGTGGTGAGGGGACCAGAGCTTCTGGTGCTGGCCACAGTCCAAGTTAGTACTGACACAAACAGGCTTGCCTTTGGAGTGCCCACTACACGGACCAGTTGTAGCTGTCAAAAAGTAAGTCCTGGTAGGGACGGGGTCAGAAGACATGGTCCAGGAAGGGCAGGGTTCTATTGCGGGGGGCGGCCAGGCCCAATGACAAAAGTGACCCTGTAAATGCAAACAAAACAAAACCTCATAAATGTAAATAAACGTAATGTAATGCAATGCAAATAAAGAAGACAACTGTAAATAAAATGAAGAAAAACTGCACAGAAGCAGCCGAGCAGAAGCGTTTGGGGTCAGCAGCAAAGAGGCAGCAGGAGAGAGTCCCTGAAGTGGCTGGGAAACCTACATAAAACTGCCCTTTTCACACTGTCAAATTCAGTTTGTGCCCCTTTGTATCAATGAAATATTGCTGGGATTAATGGCATACTATTGCCGTGAATCAGCAAAATACTTTTTTTGAGGTGCAGCCTTATCAACTAAGCTCGCCTGAAAACAGGTTCGGTGTCAACACATACCATATACTGGAACTAGGCACAAACAAAGAAGCATGTTTCATTTCCCCAGAACCTACATGCGATCTTCAGCACATAGCACACATCCAGTGCATCAGACCCATCTGCTATTGTCTATCTGTAGGAATAACACTTAACCTTTCTACATTGACACATTTCCTACTCAATGTCCTATGGCCTTATCAGAAAATAAAATATGCGAACTAGGAATTAACCAATTCTGTTGCGTTTTAGTGGTCAGAGCACATACACTTGGGACTAGACAGCAGTGCCCTAGTATGCGGACTTAAAAAACACAGTTACATCATTTAAATGCCAGTAACCATACAAAAAGAGTCACTTTCTATGCCTAGCATTTGGGGTGTTTCCTGTCCTCTATGTTTTTTTGAGTATTCATCGATGGGATGTACAAACGTTGCTGTTGTTATAACTGGTTGTTGATGATAGAGACTGGAGTGCACCTCAATGAAGAAAGGATCCTCATTCTCTCATATTAAATTGTGGAAGGGATTAGTGTGGGTTCTTTAAGAAACTTCACCTCCGGAAGAATTTAAGTGGAGGAAATTGCAAATGGGAAATAGAGGTTAGCTTTCTACCTAAAGATAACTTTATCTCCAAGCTCAAAGGACTACTATACCACTAAAGACCTTATTCTGAATAAGTCAACATTATCAATTAGGGCAGATCCCAGAGTCGTCCCCAGAAGAGGTTGCCCGATGTATTGAGTGTTAGTAGATGTGCACTTCCACACCCAAGGGTTTTCAAGTACACATTTCATGAAGTTAAAGAGGCAGAATGCTTCTGCATAAACCAGCCTGGAATGTGGAAATTATGAAATGGATGTAGTAGTACAAACATATTGTAATTCCCCCATTCATTAGTGCACATTTTATAGCAGTGTGGTAAAACTACTCTGTAAAATCACAGCACTCACTGAATCAGGATTTCCAAGTTCAGTAACACATCAGGAGCTTTCCAAAGACCATAATGAGAGCCCACAGGGCACAAGCCTTGAAGAAAGAATCATGCTACTTTAAAATAAGACCCAGATAGTGCCACTCAGACCTACCAGAACCCCAAATGGTTACATGATCTGCTGACGAGTTTACGCACATCCTAGCAGAGCCTTTACCCTTTGCTCGTCAGCCTCTTTTTGAGAGGCTTGTGGTAGGCCATCAGATGGAAGGCTGCGATGCAACCTTTTTGCACAATGTAGAGAAGAGAAAGGAGATTGTCCTGGTTAGTAGTTTGGGCGCACAGTGAACTGACATACTCTTCAGGCTCTGTAAAACAGTCTCACAACACACTTAACCACTACACCGTCAAGTGTCATTGCCGGTTCCTTCAAATCTTATTTTTTCTCAGATATTTGCCATAGAAACATTCTTAGCTGCAAGCTGTTGGCTTGTCAGCCAACACCTATTATCTCATGACCAGCCCTTACAAACCAGAAAATCATCAAGCCTATATCACTTTTTTCTAGACTTCTGAGACACTTTTTCTCTTTCTTCAATCACTCGCTCTTTTCCAGCTCAAGCTAAGATTGTCTTAAGGCAGCGATCACCCCTACAATGTAAAACATGGCTGGTCTCTTCCTCTCAGTGTAACTAGCATTCTGTACCTTAATTCCCAAAGTGATAAGTAATCATCTTGCAATTTTCTGGCCTCCCACAACTAGTTTACCTTCATGAAGATGGCTTTCAACTATCCTCTATTAATGAGCAGCGCTCATAAGCATATCAAACAATGTCAATACTGACCACCATAACGCCTCTACTCTATTCACATTTGGACTTATCTTTCTGCAGTACACAAATTGTTGATGAATAAAGCAGTATTGTCACTGTCATCTCGTAGACACACCACCGGCCTCTCTCTCAAATATCTGTCTCATCGGTCAAGCTGTCGCTGTATTTAGCGCTACCTTCTTAGAAAGAAAGAAAAATCCCAGATTGCCATACTGCCACCAAGAATGGATGTTCTTCTTTCTCATTCGTGTTATTGATCATTTACTTTGTAGATTACTCTGCAACTGAAATCATGACATGACATAGTTCCAATGTTCCTGAGATCATAGCAGATTGCTCCTTATCCAGAAAAGTGTTTCCCACTGTCACAACAGTCTAATTCCTACTATTTAGAATCAAGTAGATTTTCCCAATTTCCCATTCCAAACAGCAGATAAACATTCAACACACTAGAAGTGAGTAAATTGGATTACAATAACAGTTAATCACTGGGACTCCCAGAGTATCCATTTCCCAATAAACATTTTTCCACTTGAAAAAAGTAACTAACATCCAGAGACATGAACCCACGTACACCATAGTAGAAAATAGAGAAGCGTCACCCAAGCAGAAGTACAATATAAATTCCACACTCTAGAATCCAAAGCAAAACATGACACACTATACAACTTCAATATAATTCTCAATAGCTATATCTCAACCTAAGCAGGCCCTGTTTTTCTTGATGAACACCATTTACCTCAAGAAACCTTGCTGCTGGACATTCCAGCAAACCAGAGCAAGACATCAAATAAATTAAAAAAGATTCTGCTCATTTCTAGCAGAACTGAAACATGTAAATCAAAGTGTAAGGAGTCCCAACCCAGTTTTCACACTTCTGCATGAGGATAGTTGTGCCAATGCACTTTAGTGCTGGTTTCAGGAGTGGTGGGAGATTCAGGGACAGTCATAAAAGAATGAAAACCGTGGCAATAATTCACAAGATTGGGAAGAGCTCAGCTGTACTGGGGGTCATCTTGGGAGTGGCAAAGCAATTTAAATCACATCCTGGCCAGCTTAGCTGCTTGCAATTGAGACAACTTGAAGCTACAGAAGATGTTGCTTACCTCTTGCTTTTTCTACAATAACACTCCTAAAGCATGACTTCGAGAATAGCAGGTGAAGCAGAAGACCTACAAGGGACAAAAAGGGCAAATTAGTAAAAGAGCATTGTGTGAATGCTAGAAAAGCATAGGGTGAGGGGCAAGTGCTCACAATTAAGTTGACTTTCACAGAGCACACCCTGGGTAAATATGTAGTGTTAGTATGTTAGAAAGGGGGGTCTCTAGTTGGCAGAGGTAGATACCATTGTCCGAATAGGGACCCTTGCTTCTAGTCAGGGTAACGGGGATACACTTCTAAAATAATCCCTGCTCACCCCCTCGGTAGCTTGGCACGAGCAGACAGGCTTATCTCAGAGGCAGTGCATAAAGCATTTGTGAACACATATGGTAATACAGTGAAAACACCAAATGGACGGGAAACAACCTTTACAACACAACTTTTACAACGCACTACCATTACAACGAAACTTTTACAACGCAACATCCATTACAACGCATGCCATTACAACGCAACCATTACAACGAATGACACTACAACGCATACCATCACAACGCATAGTACCCTTACACTATCCAACACTTACCCTACTGTTGCACCCCCTGGAGTTAGAATAGTAATTTTTACCCCTACACTATCCAACACTCACCCTACTGTTGCACCCCCCTGGAGTTAGAATAGTAATTTTTACCCCTACACTATCCAATACTTACCATACATGCAATGTAATGATATGCGTTGTAAAGGTATGCGTTGTAAAGGTAGTATGCGTTGTAATGGAATGGATTGTAAAGGTAGTTTTTAAAAATTTGTTGTAATGGCATGCATTGTAATGGAATGCCTTGTAATGGATGTTGTGTTGTAAAAAATGTGTTGTAAAGGTATGCATTGAAAAAGTATGCGTTGTAACGTCATACATTCCAAATGGACACCACACCAGTTTAGGAAAATAGGTAATCCTTATCTAAACCAAAAGAAGACCAAATGACAAAAAATCCACAATACAGTAATAAAATATGATTTTTAAATGGTAGAAATAGTTCAGTTCAAAGCAAATTGCAGATGCAACACTTTTCTTACAAAGTACCTGGGATGCGTCATGCAAACCAACAAAACGGGCTGCAGGGAAGTTGATGCATCGGTTCCTTACACTCAGGGAGGTAATGCGTCAGTTCCTTACTGCAGCACAGGGGAGGTGATGTGTCGGTTCCTTACCAGAGAGGAGGTAATGCGTCTGTTTCTTACTGCATGGGAAGGTGATGCGTTGATTTCTTACTGCGTCCCCCAACGATGTGTCAAACTTGGCGCCTTGATACAATGCGACAATCTTGAATGATACATGAACTCTTGCAGCCGCACAGAAGGCCTTGCAACAAACTTGTGTGATGGTCTCAGACTTCGGAAATCGATACACTCGTTGCAGTGTGCAGCGATTTCTCGAGCTGCGGCAGGTGCTGCAACGGTTTTTTTGGCGTTGTGTCGGAAGCAGGTGCAGATGCGTCTTGCTTCTTCAAAGTTGCATTGCCATTCCAGCTCCCTGCAGAAAACAATTCTCTAGAGGTTCAAAAGAACAGCAGGCATTCATTTGCCGGTCAGTACTCTCAGCAAGACAGTTCAATCAATCAATCAATCAATCAATCAGTAACACTTATAAATCGCGCTACATACCCGTAGGGTCTCAAGGCGCTGGGGGGGGGGGGGGGGGGAGCCGCTACTGCTCGAACAGCCAGGTCTTCAGCTTCTTCCTGAAGGAGAGGTGGTCTTGGGTCAGGCGCAGGTCGGTCGGGAGGGAGTTCCAGGTCTTGGCGGCCAGGTAGGAGAAGGACCTTCCTCCTGTAGTCGCTCTTCGGATGCGGGGGACGGCAGCGAGGGCGTGGTTGGCTGATCGGAGGTGGCGTTTGGGAGCGTAGAAGTTGACTCAGCTGTTGAGGTCAGGGGAGCTGGTGGTGAAGTCTTTGAGTCCCTGACACTTGAGAAATGGAGGCACACTCAGTTTCAAGCCCTTGGAGATATTTTCCTAAAGCAGATGACAAAGCAAACAGGAAAATCTTTTCATCCTTTCCTTAGCAGCAAGTAGCCACTGCAGGACAACCCCAGGTGGCAAACAGCACAGGGGCAGTATTCCTTCTCAGCTTCTCCAGCTCTTCTCCTTGGCAAAGGTTCCTCTTGATTTCCCAGAGGTGATCTAAAAGTCTGGGGGCTGGGCCCCACGTTTTATACACAACAATCATTTGTTCTCTGAAGGCAGAGAGTGTCTGTACCCTGCAATACCAGTTCTGTCCTCACTGGTGCAGCTTCCTGGCAGGAGGTGGAAACAGCATTGTAGAAGGCTGACCAGGCCCATTCAAGTGAAAGGAAATCTCACCCCTACTCTAAATGCAGCCCAGGTCTATTTAGCCCAGCCCTGACTCATCAGGCTCTCTGGTGCAAACTGCTCTTCCCCAGCCCCTGTCATCCAAAAGCCAGACATGCAATACACATACCTAGCGGAGGCATACTGGATGGTTAAGCAAGAAAATACCTACTTTCTAAAAGTGGTATTTCGAACACAGAATGTAAAATCACCCCCACTAAAAGATGCATTTCAACATTCTGAGTTCAGGCATATAAAACTTTATTTTCCTACCCTGTTCCCAGGGGCAGATATGTTTATTAGATGTTATAAACAAACTCTGCATTCTATCCTATGGGAGACAGTAGCCTTGCAATAGTGAAAAACGAAATTGGCAGGACATGCTGCACACATCAGATCATGTCCTACCTTTCACATACAATGCACCCTGCCCACAGGGGCACCTTGGGCCTACCTTAGGTGTGACTAACACACAAGAAAAGGGAAGGTTAGGGACTGGCAAGTATGTGCACTTGCCAAGTCAACATGGAAGTCCCACACTGCACACAGGTTCTGCAATGGCAGGCCAGCGTTACATTTTACAGGCTGCTTCTGTGGGTGGCACAACCAGCGTTGCGTCCTAATAGCAGCATTTGATTTACAGGCCCTGGGCACACAAAGTGCACTGTACTAGGGTCTGACTAGTAAATCAAATATTCAAAAGAAACAATTTATGGACGGAATGCTGGACAATGCAAACATTCACCCCCAGTCACAAAGATCTGGGTTTAATCCATCATTCTTTTGCTCACCACACCACCCCAGTTTGGACCCGGCCATATTCAAATCAGTCTTAACCCTGTTCCTTGTGAGAACAGTCCAGCCTGAACAGCCAAGCCAGGCCTTCCCTGGACAGGAAATAAGCATCCTGGGACTGGTTTCAGGGCACCACCCTTCATCGGCCATGCTAGCTTGAATCCAGTGGTGTAGTGAGCCTGGGACTCACGTCTGGGGAGAAACAACCTTTACAACGCAGTCATTACATCGCACTACCTTTACATAGCAGTCATTACATTGCAACATCCTTCACATCGCATGTCATTACAACGCAGCCATTACATTGCATGTCACTACAATTCATGTCATTACAATGCATATCACTATAATGCAGGCATTACATCTCGTCATTAGAATGCATACCATTACAATGCATTATGCCCTTACACTATCAGATACTTACCCGACTGTTGAACTCACTGGAGATAGAATAGTAATTTTTACCCCTACACTATCCAACATTTACCCTACTGTTGCAGTGAATGGAGTTAGAATACCAATTGTTTACCCCTACACTAGCCAACACTTGCCCTACTGCTACACTCACTGAAGTTAGAAAAGTCATTATCACCCCTATACTATCCAACACTTACCTTCAATGCATTCTAA